>NW_025421989.1:30230000-39230000 GCF_011764305.1 Mustela putorius furo
TTCGGGAGTGCATGTTGTCAGAAACCGGGAATTGAGGAGGGCTAGAATTATCACTGGACAGTAAGTGGCACCCACTCAAGTGAGCAGAGAGAGGGGAATATTTGGTCAAGTTAGCAGTTGCACAGGGATTTATTTTCTGTGTTGTTGGCTGTTAAAATTTCTGGTGCAGCATGGTCATAGAGTGGTCTTTGTTTTGTTTTAACACTGTCACAGAGCATCTTTGCCCACTGTTGATGTCCTATGAAATTATGTTCAGCAGGAATGTATAGCTTAAGGCCAACTACCAGTTGTCAACACTTAGGCCTCTCATTTTCTTCCTCACATAGAAATATTCTCACTCTGCACTACCAGGTCCGCCATGCCAATTACCAAGCTTTCCTGTCAAGAGTTCATCTGAAGAAAATTATGATCATTTGCTTTGAAAATCCAGTACAAATTAATGTTTTCTAACACCAAGTGCTCCTTCACTGCTCTTCAACAATTAAAAAAAAATACTCTTGTTGAATTTCTATTATAAGGATTGTAGAAGCCATTTCACCCTCTTCAGATACTCCTCAAGGGTATAATTTAATCACAGCATCTCTTACTCTTAATAAATGAATATATCTTACAAAGTACTTGCAAGATTGAGTCCATATAATTAGAAAACCCACTTTCTAATCACCTCCTCTCTTCATTACCTCTATATGGCTCCGCGAATTTCAGCCCTCCCCCTCGTTCCAGAGGTTTCCCACCTTGCTGTCAATGCTAATGCTCCTGATTTCTAGAAATCTAACAACCTCTATGATACTGTCCAGTTAGCCCTTCCCTTTCTGTCTGCCATCTTCTTTTTATTTTCATATCTTAAATGGCACTTTCACCTTATCTACGTATATCCATCTTTTGCCGAACTAGGAATAAGTTAACCTATTCCTCCTTGAGCTTTCCTTTTCTAATACACTCATTTATGCTTACTGCCTTCATTTTTTTATCTTGAAAAATGAAAAAAAAAAAACCCATAAGATTACAGAGAAAAACAGAATACCTCTTTATTTTTACTGCCAAGAATTAACAAGTATTCATGTTCTTTATGTTAAAGACTTTTTAATATAAAAAATTCCTACTGGAATGGACAGTTTGCTGTCTTAAAGAAACTAACAATTACTCTGGTTAAAAGTCAACATGTGATATAAAAGCAACCAATTCTTTTCCATAAATTCTGTTATGCTCTGATCTCTAAATCACAACTGTCCGAAGTTCTGTTGTTCTGACTTTTGTTATTCTCCTTCTTTCTAAGACCAGTTCATGAAGTCCTGATGAATTTTTCTTTCTCACAAACTTTCACAGCAGTGCTGTCCTTTCTCTGCCATTTTCAACATCAAAGCTCAAACCTTATTTCAGGCGGAAGCTATTTCAATATACTTTTTTCAGATTTTACTCAATTATTTGAGAGAGAGCACACATGGCAGTGGGAAGGGTAGAGGGAGAGAGAATCCCTGCTAAGGACAGAGCCCGACACAGGGCTTCATCCCAGGACCTGAGATCATGACCTGAAACAAAATCAAGTGTCAGATGCTTAATGGACTGAGCCGCTCAGGTGCCCCGATTCAGTTTTTTTTATACTTCCAGATTTATCTTTCTCAAATACAGTGTCTATTACTTTTTTTTTAAAAGAAGTCAAATATACATAAAATGTACTCATATTCTTTCACCTGACCACTAAAGTTCTCCAAAAGAGAATTTCTTCCTGCTACTCTGCTGCAGGAGCTCGCTTATCCACCTAGACTCAAATATTCACCATTCTCTCCTGACACATTGTTGTCCTACATTTACTTCTGTTTCCATGTTGTCTACCTTGTATAGAATTAAATCTAGGGTTAGGGTTAGGGTTAGGGTTTGGGTTAGGGTTAGGGTTAGGGTTAGGGTTAGGGTTACTAACCCTATACTATTACTATCTACCCATCCTTAAGGCTAGTTGGCTTCTTCCACCTTGTTGACTCTGCTGATGACTATAGATCTTGTTAATGTATGACTGAATTTGTATAAGCTGTACAGTCCCGTCCTATGCTGTCACATAGTAACAATTGTCTGTCTGATCTATATGTTGGAGGAGGCTGATTTTCTTGGTAAAAAATGAGCATAAGGTCTCCATTCTCTCAGGTTTCGCAGTTAACACTTAAACAATTCCTTGGCTCAAACGTAGGTGTTATATATTCCCATCAAACCTTGCCAGTGCTATCACACTTACTCAAAAGACTCAATATTTTGGAAATTTGGTTCTATAATTGTGTAAACGCTGATGTATACATTATTTCCTCCTTATTAAGACAAAAAGAAACCATCTTTTCAACCATTTATAATGTCTAAAAACTGGTGTGAGGAAATAATACAAGAGATTCAAGGAATCTTCAATTGTAGGGTGGATCGCAGCTCACTGGGTGGTGTGCTGAGATGCAAGAAATTCAAAATGTCTTCTTGATGGTCAGTCATCATAAGTTAATAGTAAACCTTAGAAATTCAGAAAAAAAAAATGCCTTGCTGGCAAAGCCTAGAGCTTATGTAGCTGTAGAAAAATGCCAGAAGTACATTTAAATAAGTTATATATTAATCAGTCAACATTAGTAAGTTACTTCTAAGAAAGGTGCTGCTTAAGCACAAATCCTTGCTAAGTGGTTACATTCTTTATGTTTGGAATTTTGTTCTCTGTTTCACATCACAGTCCCAGGAATATGAGTTTCCAAGCAGCACTGGATCCTTATCACAAAGAATTACTGCTATTTCTGCTGGCCATATCCCAGCTCGTTTAGTAATTTTTCTCCACTGAACCATAATGAATAATAAAGTGTGTTCTCTGTGCTCCTACATATCTCCACCCACCTATCTTCTGGTCCAAAACCAAAAAGATAAACCTACATACACTTCTAAATATCTTATGGTGGATTTTATTTAGAATTCTATACCAGGATTATATGCTCCAATGCCAAAATCAGCCTTTCTCTTAAAACTAGTCAGAAAATCACTTTCTCTTTGTAAAATAATTTAGTATCACTATAACTATTGTTTATGACTTGAGATAAAATTATTCAAACATTGTAGGGTTTTATTGTTGAGATTATTCTATTTTGAATACCTCAGTATTCAAAGAAAAAACAGTATATTCTCTCCAACAAGTCAGGATATAAAATGGGAAGCAATTTACCATGAGTCAGGGAGTGAGTCACCTGTGTATGCAGAAAAAATGGTAAGTCTCAGTAGTTCAAATATTTGAGCCACCTGTCAAGGATAGCATTAAGGAAGAAGCCTCAGAAACCCTTGGTCTTTACAGAATAGAGTGAAGTGTTAGGGAAGAAATTAACACTATTTCTTTAAATAGCATTTAGGAATAGTAGAGAATTTACACATCCAGAAACTATTAAAAACATCCTGGGGTAACCCCTGCAGGGACAGAAGGCTTCCAGTTCACAGGAGAACAGCATTAGGACAAATTTCAAAAGAAATCGGCTCAGTGGGTTAAGCCGCTGCCTTCGGCTCAGGCTATGATCTCAGGGTCCTGGGATGGAGTCCCGCATTGGGCTCTCTGCTCAGCAGGGAGCCAGCTTCCTCCTCTCTCTCTGCCTGCCTCTCTGCCTACTTGTGATCTCTCTCTGTCAAGTAAATAATAAATAAAATCTTAAAAAAAAAAAAAGAAATCTAGATTCCTAAATCAGCATTGATCATTTGTCATCTAAGATATACTGTCCTGCCCAATTATATACCTTTTGTTGCCTTACCAACAATAATTTTAACTCTGTTGTATTGAGTGATGAGAGGGTGAAACTGATGACAGACATTTATCACACATTGTCATGCTAAAGTTAAGCAAATATGTGACTTCCAGGGAAAACTCAGGATCAAAGCAAGCCTAGCAAGTCAAATTTTCGTTTTTACTCTTAGCTCTTTGGCAGGGAATAGACTGAAATGCATGTGTTTCTGGGAATGAATTCATTTTCACATTATAGATGGTGTAGGCCTTGTCTCCCTGCACTCGTATGCTCCTGAATTTGTGGGCCTAGGGGCGACACACATCAGGGTAAGCATGGTTTCTTGTGGCTGCCTTTATGTCAAATATCATGTCAATTCAGTTTAATTACTAGCCCTGAAGAAAGGCAAGAAATCACCTTCCATTGCATAGGTTCATTTATAATTTCTCCCTAACTGTCTAAGTATGCACAGGCAGTGTTACTCAAATACGTATTTGTAAACCCAAGATTCTATTGGTGATTTTCCAATTTAACTTTATAGGTCGTCTCAGTCCTTAATCTAGATCCATAATATTAACAAAGAAGAACCAAAATTCAATTTTTGAAGGCAGTTTCATTATCTCTGCCCCAGAGACATTCAATAATTAAAACCTCCATGGAAGCTAGAGATCTCACACTCTCTCCTTCGAAATTACTAATAGCCTAAGGCTTATATGCCCCTGGGTGAAAAAATATCTGATTGAAACCCCACTAAACAGCCAACATTACTATGCCATCGTTTGGCCATAGTTTGGGAACATGTTTATTGTCTTGGTTTCAATGACTTACCATACACATCTGTCTCAGAAGGGTCCCTTCCAGGATCATCCTCAAATCAACATAATTGAAATTCCTGAAAACACACACAAAAAATACGAATCTGTAGTCATGGATTTGATTAATCAGTTAAAGTGGGAATTTTGTGTTAAGAATGGGTCATCAGGTAAAGTGTGGATAGGTAAAGGAAGAAAAAAGCTTATAATAAGCAAATGAAAAAAAATCAAAGTTCAGGGTTTTAGCGGGTATGGTCATAATTTATTTTCTCCCTTCAAACACCATATGTTCCATTGTGTAAAAGAAAGTTAAAACCATCACATAAGAGAATGCCAACCCCATCATTCCCACCTAGGGTCAGAGACACAGGTTCTCAATCCCTTAGATGGAAACATTCTGAAGGTTTTTTCAGGTTTAAAAAACCCAGAAACTGAAAAGTATTTAGACTAAATGATTTTTTTTTATTGCCTCTGTGGGAGGGAGACACAAATGACTCAACTATTTTAATAAGATTTAAGATTCATTTAGAGAATCATGATTCATCTGCATTTATTTTTTTTATCACAAAACCACTTATGATACTGTGCCCAAAGAGGAGACAGAAATGATAATAAGGATACCAGCATATAAATATAATGACTGAGGAAAACTATTTTTAAAAGAACCATGGCATAGATTTCAGACAGTATATATTAGTCTTGGGTTGTTTTATGCATACACATATACGTATATGTATATATGTATCTATTTATAAATTTTTTTGTAAAGGTTTTCATTTTATGGCAATCACATATGTTGCTAGCTGGAATCAAATTCATTTCTCAGCTTTCAAGATGGTAGGTTACCTCTGAAGTAAACCACAGCCTCTTATAAATAGAACCATTGTAAAATATTTTTAAAGTTGAGAAGTGAAAGTATCTTTTTCCCTAATTCAGTGAGTAGATTAAAAATATACTGGGTTTAAAATTTTACTTTTTCTTTTCTTGGTTATGTCATTGGACCAAAAACACTGATTCATTAGCTGCTGACAACTGTGGTGCCTGCAAAGTGCCTCACTTCAACAGTATATCTCAATGTATTTATTTACAAGTGGGGACCTTGTTATGTAGATGAGATGTTCTGACAATCCCTGATGCTTGGTGAGAGATCTTGACAGAACATAGTTCCTTCTTGATGTGGTCATGGATAGTTTGTATTTACTCAGTATCATCAAAAGGAATCTTCTTCACTCTTTCAAAAGATGGTTGAAAATGAAGGACCCCCATCCCTCCTCAAAATTTCTATCCTCAAAATTTCTGTGTCAGATTCATACATAGAAAACATTGTCATATTGACATAGAAAAAACTGCAAATTATTCTAGCTCCAACAAACTTACAAGATAATGAAAAATACACACACACACACACATATATTTAAATATTTTATTTATTTATTTGACAGAGATCACAAGTAGGCAGAGAGGCAGGCAGAGAGGAAGGGAAGCAGGCTCCCTGCTGAACAGAGAGCCCAATGTGGAATTCTATCCCAGGACCCTGGGATCATGACCTGAGCTGAAAGCAGAGGCTTTAAGCCACTGAGCCACCCAGGTGCCCCTAATGAAATATATATTTTATAGGCTGAGCTTTTAAAAAAGATTTTATTTTTATTTATTTGAGATAGAGAGTGTAAAAGCAGGGGGAGCAGCCGGACACTGAGGGAGGAGCAGGCTTTCCACTAATCAGGGAGCCTAATGCGGGGCTCTATCCCAGGACCCTGGGTTCATGACCTGAGCAGAAGGCTGATGCTTGACTGACTGAGCCACCCAGGTACCCTGAGACTATGTTTTATAGGTCTGTATTTCCAACTTCTGTAATACTTTTATCAATTTGGACACTCCTCAAAAGAAAACTTACCAAATGTGTCATAACAGCAGTGGGTGTGTAAGTAAGCAGATGGTATGTTGTGCCCAGGTTGGACCTGTGTCTTCCCAATTATCAGACCATCTCCCACCTCCTCGTGTTCTTTTAATACCCATCAAAACAGATTGCTAAGGAGCACAGCAAAGCTGGTATCTGGCAGTGAGTTCACCGAATAAAACATGGACTGGAACAGAATGCTAAATTACATTTCCCTTATCTTTGTTCTTCCTTCCATTGTTCTCTCTCGCTCTGCTGACCCATTCTCATCTCCAGCCTCCTGTGTCTCACATCTGTACCTCAGGCTCCTTTTGAATTTCTCTAGTCCCCTCAGCACGATTTCTGTTTTAATTTCTCATATTCTGCTCAATTCTTAACACACATTCTTGCTCCTTTTCGACCCTGTCTGCACAACATGGGTGAGTGTGCTCTGATTGTTCTGTTTTCTATTTTCCAACTCAGAGACTTCTCAATTCTCATACTCCCTCTGACACAGGGAGGCTGCCTTGAGTCTTGTTAAACCAAATGTAGTCTGAGGACCAACAGCACTGGCATCTCCTGGGAGCATATGAGGCATGCAGAGTCTGTCCTCACCCCGGAACTTTAGAATCAGAATCAGCTTTTATATGTTTTAACAAGATTCCCAAGGTGGCTCTGTGTGTGTGTTAAAGCAGGAGAAGCACTGGGCTAATTTACTGACCCCAAAATGTATTTATTTTTAGTTTCAATTTTAATTCCAGTTAGTTAACATACAGTGTTGTATCAGTTTCAGGTGTACAATATAGTGATTCAGTACTTCATACAACACCTGGTGCTCATCACAGGTGTCCTCCTTAATCCCAATCACCTGTTTCATCCACCTCCCCCCACCCCATCCATCCTCGCCTCTGGTAACCATCAGTTCTCTAAAATTAAGAGTCTGGTTATTTATCTGTCTCACTTGCTCTTTTTTTCCCTTTACCCTCTTGTTTCTTATATTCCATATAGGAGTAAAATCAGATGGCATTAGTATTTTTTCTGACTGAATTATTTTGCTTAGCATTGTACTCTCTAGCTCCAACCATGTGGTTACAAATGGTAAGAGTTTATCCTTTTTTATGGCTGAGTAGTAGTCCATTGTGTGTATGTATATATCTCTTCTTTATCCATTCATAGACTGTTAGACACTTGAACTGGTTTAATAATTTGGCTATTGCAGATAATACGGTTATAAACACTGGTGGGGGGTTCCCTTTGAATTAGTGTTTTTGTATTCTTTGGGTGAATACCTAGTAGCGCAATTGCTAGGTCATAGGGTAGCTCTATTTTTAACTTTTTGAGGGACCTCCATACTGTTTTCCAGAATGGCTGCACAAGTTTGCATTCGCACCAACAGTGTAAGAGTGTTCCCCTTTCTCCCCATCCTCACCAACACCTGTTGTTTCTTCTCTTGCTGATTTTAGCCTTTTTGACAGGGGTGAGGTGGTACAGCGTTGTGGTTTTGATTTGCATTTCCCTGATGATCAGGGGCATTGAGCATCTTTTCATGTTGGCTGTTGACCATCTGTCTTCTTTGGAAAAATGTCTTCTGCCCATTTTTAAATTGGATTATGTGTTTTTAGGGTGTTGAGTTTTGTAAGTTCTTTATCACATATGTCATTTGCAAATAACTTCTCCCATTCTGTTGGTTGCCTTTTAGTTTTGTTGTTACCTTTGCCAGGCAGAAGGTTTTATTTTGATGTTGTCTTGATAGTTTAATTTTTGTTTCCCTTGACTCAGGAGACCTATCTAGAAAGAAATTGCTATGGCTGATGTCAAAGAAGGTACTGGATGTGTTCTTTTCTAGGATTTTTATGGTTTCAGGCCTCCCATTTAGGTCTTTAATCCATTTTGAGTTTACTGTGTGTATCATGTAAGAAAGTGGTCCAGTTTCTTTCTTTTGCATGTAGCTTTCCAAACATCATTCATTTAAGAAATGGTCTTTTTTTTCTCATTAGATATTCTTTCATGCTTTGTCAAAGAACCCATGTAATTATGGGTTCATTTTTGGGTTTTCTATTCTGTTGAACAGAACTATGTGTCTATTTTTGTGCCGGTATCATATTGTTTTGATTACTACAGCTTTGTAATACAACTTAAAGTCCAGAACTGTGATGCCCCCAGGCTTTGCTTTGTTTTCAAGATTGCTCTGGGTATTTGGGGTCTTCTGGGTTTCCATACACATTTTTAAGGATTGTTTATTTTAGCTCTGTGAACAATGGTGTTGGTATTTTGATAGGGGTCACATTAAATTAGATTGCTTTGGGTAGTATTGACATTCAGCAATATTTATTCTCCTGATCCACGAGCACGGAGTATCTTTCCCTCTGTTTGTATCATCTTCAATTTCTTTCATCAGTGTTTTATAGTATTCAGAGTATCTGTAAAAGTCTTTTACCTCTTTGGTTAGATACATTCCTAGGTATCTTATCATTTTTATTGCATTTGTAAATGAGATTGTTTTCTTAATTTCTCTTTCTACTCCTTCATTATTGGTGTATAGGAAGGCAACAGATTTCTGTATATTAATTTTGCATCCTGTGATGTTACTGAGTTCATTTATCTGTTCTAGTAGTTTTTGGTGGAGTCTTTATGGATTTCTGTGTATTCTATCATGTATCTGCAAATAGTGAAAGTTTGACTTTGCTTTTGACAATTTGGATGCCTTTTATTTCTTTTTCTGGTCTGATTTCTTGTAGCTAGAATTTGCAGTACTATGTTGAATAAAAGTGGTGAGAGTGGACATCCTGACCTTAGAGGAAGAGCTCTCATTGAGGATGATTTGACCTGTGGGTTTTTCATAGATGGCCTTCATTATGTTGAGGTGCATTCCCTCTAAACCTACTTTGTTGAGGGTTTTTATCATAAATGAATGTTGTACTTTTTTGTCAAATGCTTTTTCTGCATCTATTGAAATGATCATTTGGTTCTGGTCCTTTCTTTTGTTAATGAGAATCTCTGCAGAGCCTTAAAATAGATATGTGAGTCCCACCCCTGAGATTCTGATTTAATTGGTCTGGACAGTAGGAATTTCAGAAGACCCAGATGATTCTAATGTGCATCCAAGAGTAGGAATTAATGTCTCTTTCATCCCTTTCTGTACCAGTGCATTTTTTTTCAATGGATAGAATGGAAGCAAGTTAGAAATTGTTCTTTAAAAGCAGCAGAGGAAATTGCTTTCATGGGAGGCAGGAACAATAGCTGATTCTATCCATGCCCAATTCTACTGCTAGTATCCTAGCACTCTGCAAAGGTCAGGGTGCTCCCAGGACCATCACTTGGGAGTTGTTATAAATGAAGAATCTTGAATCTCACCCCACACTCTGAGAATCAGAACAGGACGTTTAACAAGGTTTCCAGGTGATGTTCACATACATTAAAGTCCCGAGGCTCACTACTCTAGGAGGCTCTGTTCCCTTGGTAATTTCTTTGTGACAAAGGGTACAACAAATCAGCCCCATTATAAAGACTTTAGAAGTGAAGGGGTGAAAGAGAGAAGAAGCTGATCCAAGGTGAATCATTGGGGGAAAAAATGCTTAATATAGCCTTGAAAATAAATTTCAGAATATACCCACAACCAAGGTTAATTTCACATCTGTCAAGGAAGTATTTGTGTAGCAAAAATAAGTAAAAAATGATAACTACTATTTTATGCAGCATTTATTTTTCCTTTCTTTTGGTGGTGGCTTATGTATTCATGATCCAGAGCTCTACAGCTCTGCATCAGTGGTTCTCAAATGGGAGCAATTTGCTCCCCCTGAGACATTTGGCATTTTGGTTGTCACACCTGTGGAGGGTGTGTGCAGGTGGCAGCAAAAGGGTAGAGGACAGGTATACATACTGCTACCAGGGATACTTTCTACAATATTCAGGAAAGAACCTCAAAACAAAAAGTATCTGGCTCTAGATGTCAGTAATATCACTGAGGCTGAGAAACCACACTCTGCCACATATCAGTTGAGGGTGATGCACGCACACACACATGTGCATATATATGTGTGTGTATATATAATCTCTTGAAGAGGCAGAATCTCACTTGTAAAAGTGGAGTAAAGCAGTTAAATATTTCCTCTGGAAAAATCACTCCATTATGAGAAACTCAATGATCAGGATAATAAAACAGCAGAGTGATCTCAAGATGTGCAAGTTGGTATGAATGCATATGTAGCCCTGGGATGTAAAGTTCATTTTCTTAGTGCATACATTAAATACTGCTGATTGGCATAGTAAAAGTAGTCCAGGAACAGCTCACTGTCTGCCTTTTCATTCTCATCAGTGTTAAGAGTGTCAAAACCCAGTAACCACTAAGAAAACACCCTTGTGCTGGGTGGCTTTGAATGGGGAGCTCCACAGAAGTCAGTTCCCCCACTTTAATCACTCGTGGGATTAATGCACAGTTTGTAAAAGACATAATTGTGAAACCTTCAGAGATGTTGTTCTGGTTGTGCCCTTTGTTGTCATTTCATATGATCTTGTTTAGTCTGTTAAGAGTTGCTCCCTTTCTGCTGAGGAAAACCAGTGTTGTGGTGTGGACACATCAGTCAGCCTTGGACATTGATAGGATTCCTTATATAGAAGTGGGGTCTCTTCATTGTCAGCACCGGGACCCTGTAGTGACGTGCATAATAGACAGTGGCAGAGGTAGTTCTTGAGAATATAAATGCTGGGGAAAGGAAGAGGTCTGGCACCAGAGATCTGGCAGGCTGATGGTGTTGACCTCCTTAGTTTCTCTGCTTTATACCGAGGCTTGCTCTAGGTCCATTGTCTCCAAGGTTCAGAACATACATTTTAGGGGTGTTCAAGGTGACCCTGTGGTGTGCTGAAGGAAAATATTAGACCTTCCAGTAACAGTCTTATATCTAAAAATGGAAACAATGATTGAGGTTTGCTAACAATTGAGATATAACGTTCACACTTGGTTTGACTACCAGATGTTCTAGTGTTACACAGCATCTTGAGGAAAACCTGCACTGCTTCCTTTGCTCTCAACCTACTACAATGTAGTATGGTTTAAATGTGCTCAGGTATGTGACTTGACCATCTCAAATGGAAGACTCTTCACAACACGGTTGATTGGAAGGGGGTATGAGCATAATACCTTCCCCCCTCCCAACCACTAAGACTTACTGGTAAACCCTTGATAAAGCACAAAAAAGTAGTTGAAACTAGATACTAACCTTTTCTTTTACAAAGTGGCTTAAGTTAATTTTCTCACCTTTTCAGGGATAACCATTGACTGTTAGTAATTGATACCTTGCAGACATTTAAAGACACACAGAGTCACATGTAATCTGTCACTTAATGTTTTTTTTTTTTTTTTAAAGAGTGAGGCAGTAGTGTTGAAAATAACTCATGCTATGTAGAGAATATTATATAGAAAGTTAAGGGGGCTTCACCCCCCCCCATTTCTGGGTAGAATCTTTGCTGAAAAAAGTATGTGTCACATATGGAAGCTCTGAGATATGGTTACTATAAAAACTAGACTTTTATTTTCTAAATTAGTTTAAAAATCTCCCATAGGAAGAGTTTTAGTAGAATTTGAATGCGTTCCACAAAAATCTTTTGTTCTCCCATAGAGGTTTGCTGGTTAACTCCTGACAAAGCACAAAAAAAATATAGTTGAAATTAGACCTGTGCTTTTAAAAAAAAGGGCACCATGCTGGTATTTTCAGAAATGACCAGTGACTATCCTCACAAATATTTAAAGACACAAACACATTTATATTTGATCTGTCACTTATCATAAAGATCACCCTGTTAGTGTTATTTATATGACTTTTTACCTTATTCATACAGTTGTCCAAATGTCACCACAATCTAATTTCAGAACATTTATGTCACCCCAAAAGGAAACCCATACATACCTATTATCAGTGACTTCCTATTCCCACCTACCCCTAACCCCGACAACATGGCTATAAAGGGCCACATACTGAAAATAAGAAAAAAATTACCTATTTCACATAGGGAATGGTTTCTCCTGAAATATAAAACTGTGACTCAACTAAGATAATCTAGAGTTTTCACATTATAAACTATGCCCAGTCTTAAAGTTCCCCACTTCACAAGGATAACCTTAAAGTCACCAAACCCAAACTCTAAACTCCTATAAATATTCTCTTCTAACTTCTCTTCTGAGATAAGACTAAGACTTTCTTGAATTTTATGATGAGTCTAATAAACCTAGCCTTGCTTGATCCACAGGTGTTCTCCATTACTGCAATGGGTCTACTAGATTTAGCTCTGAGTAGTCAACAGATGTTTCTCTTGGACTCTTGGAATCCACATTTGTCAGTCCTCTTAGTCTCCCAGTCCCAACAAAAATCAAGATAGCTCCATTTCTTTCTTGCTTATGGATCATGGAAAATATTCACACCTTCTTTCCCTTGTCAAACTTTTAGAGTACAGGCTGATTCCAGGATAGTCACTTTTCCCTTGCTTTGCCACCAGAACCTAAAATTTATATGGAACCAGAAAAGACCCTGAATAGCTAGGGGAATGTTGAAAAAGAAATCCTAACTTGTGTTCCTGTCTTTTCTTGATGGTTTCCTAGCCAGTGGTGATACTGTAGTCCACTATCACTTGACAACATCAAGGAACATATATGAGGATCTTGACTCCCTTAAAGCCCTCTCTTTTAAGCTTGAGGTAGGGACCAGCCATCCACACTTTGAATTAGTAGAGAGGCAGTGGGTAAGACTACAGCATGACAATGGCTTAATCCAAAGAAATCTCCTCACAAATCTACTTTTTTAAATGTGCTCAACTTTCTGATACTTTTAGTGCATTTTAAGGTTTGAAAAATTAGCAACTAGACAGCTATATGCAAAAGAATGAAACTAGAACACTTTCTTACAACATACACAAAAATAAACTCAGATTGCATTAGAGACCTGAAACCATAAAATGCCTAGAAGAAATCACAGACCATAATCTCTTTGACACAGGGACCATACCACAATAGAAAGCTTTTGCACAGCAAAGGAAGCCCACTGAATGGGAGATGATATTTTCAAATATATCAAAAATTCATAAGAAACTTGTACAACTGAATACTAAAAAACTAAATAATCTGATTAAAAATGAGCAAAAAAGAGAGGAGGAGCAGGAGACCTAAATTTCTTCAGGTCCCAGGAATTCAGCTAGATAGTTATCAAACCATTCTGAACACCTACAAACTCAACAGGAGATTGAGGAGAAGAATAGCAGCAATTCTAAGAACAGAAAAGTGACCACTTTCTGGAAGGTAGGACATGCAGAGAAGTGAATCTGAGCCAAAAAGAAGAAGACAGACCACAGAGAGAGGGAGTCTCTATCAGCTGGCTACTAGCAATTGAGAGAATAGTGGAGCACAGTATCAGAACATTTAGAAGTCCACTCCGTGTAGTGCTCCAGTGGCTAAGTGAGAGGTGGAATCCTTGCTGGGTCAGTGTGGTCTCAGGACTCTCAGGGTCATGGAAACAGTGGGGGGTACCTAAGTGTGGCAGAGCTCCCAGGTATCAAAGCACGGAAGCCAGCTGCAAAGATGGACCCAAGGAGTGGGCTTTCAGCTCAGGGTGGCCATAAACCATGATTTGAAGCAAAGTTGGACCACTATTCTTTGAGCAGGGACCCCACAAGTGGCAGATCTGGGGAGACCCCCCCCCCTCCTCCACCAGGAGGATCAGCATGGGAGAGCACTGCAAGAATCTGCTAGGTTTGGAGACTCCAAAAGAGGCCATGTGCGAGAGAAATGCTCAGTCACAGGCCAGTGAACATAGCTGGAGTGTGGCTGGAGACCGGGAAGAGAGTCATGATAGATTGCTTTTCTCTGTGGACTCACTGAAGAAGGGGTTCCTGAGCTCTCCATTCCTCCAATCTAGAGCTTGGGAGGCCACCATCTTCATTCTCATCCTCCAAAGCTGTACGGGAAGCATTGAGGGAACAAAAGCTACCAAGAGCCAAACCAAAGAGATAGCATAGTCTGGCCCCTGGCAAGGGTGGTGCAGTTCTGCCTCTGGCAAAGACAGATGAGAATCACTGCAACAGGCCCCTTCCCCAGAAGATCAGCAGGAACATCCAGCTAAGACCAAGTGTATGGATCAATGAGAAATGCAAAACTCCAGAGCTAGGGGAATTCAGCATATAGAATTCATGGCTATTTTCCCATGACTCTTCAGTCTTTCAAAGTTAAATTTTTAAAATTTTTGTTTTTTCTTTTTTTTTCAAAGTTTTTCTCTTTCCTATTTTAACCTATTTTATCTTATCAATACCTTTTTAAAAATCTTTTTAAAAATTCTATTGTTATAGTCAAAGGAAAGGGAATGTATACAGCAATATTATATAGGAAAGTATACAGCAATACAAGCCTTTATCAAGAAACAAGAAAGGTCTCAAATACACAACCTAACCCTACACCTAAGGGAGCTGGAGAAAGAACCAGAAAGAAAGCCTAAACCCTAAAGAAGAGAAATAAAAAAGATCAGAGGAGAAATCAATGGAATAGAAACCAAAAGAACAGTAGAACAAATCAACGAAACTAGGAGCTGGTTCTTTGAAAGAATAAGATCAATAAACTCCTTGCCAGACTTATTAAAAAGAAAAGAGAAAGGACCCAAATAAAATGAATGAAAGATCACAACCAACACCAAAGAAATACAGTGAGCAACTATATGCCAGCAAATTAGACAAACTGAAAGAAGTGGATGCATTCCTAGAGATGTATAAACTACCAAAACTGAACCAGGAAGACACAGAAAACCTGAACAGGCCTATAACCAGTAAGGAGATTGAAGCAGTCAACAAAAATCTCCCAACAAACAAGAGCCCAGGGCCCGATGGCTTCGCAGGGGAATTTTATCAAACATTTAAAGACAAATTAATACATATTCTCCTGAAACTGTTCCAAAAAAAGAAATGGAAGGAAAACTTCCAAACCAATTTAATGAAGCCAGCATTACCTTGATCCCAAAACCAGACAAAGACCCCATCAAAAAAAAAGGATTACAGACCAATATCCCTGATGAACATGGATGCAAAAATTCTCACCAAAGTACTAACCAATAGGATCCAACAGTACCTTAAAAGGATTATTCACCAAGACCAAGTAGGATTTATTCCTGGGCTGCAAGGCTGGTTCAACATCCAAAAATCAATCAGTGTGATACAATACATTAATAAATGAAAGAACAAGAACCATATGATACTCTTGATAGATGCTGAAAAAACATTTGACACAGTACAGCATCCTTCCTTGACCAGAACTTTTCAACGTGTAGGGATAGAGGGTAAATACCTCAATATCATAAAATTCATCTATGAAAAACCCACATCAAATATCATTCCAAATGGGGAAAAACAGAAATTTCCCCCTAAGGTCAGGAACATGGCAGGGCTGTCCACTATCACCACTAATATTCAACATAGTACTAGAAGTCCTAGCCTCAACAATCAGACAACAAAAAGAAATAAAAGGTATCCGAATTTGCAAAGGAAAAGTCTAACTCTCACTCTTTGGAGATAATCCAATACTTTATGTGGAAAACCTAAAAGACTGCTCTCCAAAACTGCTAGAACTCGTACAGGAATTCAGTAAAGTATCAGGATATCAAATCAATGCACAGAAATCAGTTGCATTTGTATTCACCAACAACAAGACAGAAGAAAGAGAAATTCAGGTGTCTATTCCATTTACAATTGTACCCCAAACCATAAGAAACCATAAGATGTGGGGGTCCTTCCTCAAAGATACCATAAGATACCAAAGAGGCACAGAATCTGTACTCAGAGTACTCATGAAAGAAATTGAAGAAGACACAAAGAAATGTAAAAATATTCTATGCTCATGGATTGGAAGAACAAATATTGTGAAAATGTCTCTGCTTCCTAGAGCAATCCACACATGTAATGCAATCCCTATCAAAATACCATCAACTTTTTTCAAAGACGTGGAATAAATAATCCTAAAATTTATATGGAACCAGAAAAGACCCCGAATAGCTAGAGGAAGGTTGAAAAAGAAATCCTAAGTTGGTGGCATCACAATTCCAGACTTCACACTCTATTACAAACCTGTAATCATCAACACATTACGGTATTGGCACAAAAACAGACACATAGATCCATGGAACAGAATAGATATCCCAGAAATGGACCCTCACCTCTAGAGTCAAATAATCTTTGACAAAGTAGGAAAGAATGTCCAATGGAAAAAAGACAGTCTCTCTTCAACAAATGGTGTTGGGAAAATTGGACAGCCACATGCAGAAGAATGAAACTGGATGATTTCCTTACACCACACACAAATATAGACTCAAAATGGATGAAAGACCTCAATGTGAGACAAGAATCCATCAACATCCTTGATGAGAACACAGGCAGCAGCTGCTTTAGCCTTAACTGCAGCAACTTCTTCTTAGAAACATCACCAAAGTCAAGGGAAGCAAGGGCAAAAATAAACTATTGGGACATCTAGATCAAAAGCTTTTGCACAGCAAAGGAAACAGTCAACAAAACCAAAACACACCTGTCAGAATGGGAGCAGGTATTTGCAAATGACGTATCAGATAAAGGGCTAGTATCCAAAATCTATAAAGAACTTATCAAACTCAACACACAACAAACAATCCAGTTAAAGACATGGGCAGAAGACATGAACAGACATTTCTGCAAAGAAGAGAGCCAGATGGCCAACAGACACATGAAAAAATGCTCCACAATACTCAGCATCAGAGAAATACAAATCAAAACCACAGTGAGATGCCACCTCACACCAGTTAGAATGGCTAAAATTAACCAGTCAGGAAATGACAGGAATTGGCAAAGATGTGGAGAAAGCGGAACCCTCCTACACTGTTGTTGGGAATGTGAGCTGGCATAGCCACTCTGGAAAACAGTACAGAGGTTCCTCAAAAAGTTGAAAATAGGTCTCCATATGACCCAACCATTGCACTACTGGGTATTTACCCTAAAGATACAAATGTAGTGATCCAAAGGGGCATGAGCACCCAGATGTTTATAGCAGCAATGTCCACAATAGCTGAACTATGGAAAGAGCCTAGATGTCCATCCACAGATGAATGGATAAAGAAGTATGTGTATATATATATATAAAGAAGTATATATATGTGTGTGTGTGTGTGTGTATGTATGTGTGTATACCTATATATACACACACATATATATATATGTATATAAACACACACACATATATACACACACACACACAGTGGAATAGTATCCAGCCATCAAAACCCCCAAAATCTTGCCATTTGCAGCAACGTGGATGGAGCTAGAGGGTATTAAGATAAGTTAAATAAATCAGAGAAAGGCAATTATCATTGATATGAGGAATTTGAGAAACAAGACAGAGGATCATAGGGGAAGGGAGGGAAAAATGAAACAAGACAAAACCAGAGACGGAGATAAACCACAAGAGACTCTTAATCTTAGGAAACAAACTATGGGTTGCTGGAGGGGAAGGGGGTGAGTGGGATGGGGTGGCTGGGTAATGGACACTGGGGAGGGTATGTGCTATGGTAAGTACTGTGAATTGTCTAAGACTGATGAATCAGAGATCTGTACCCCTGAAACAAATAATGCATTATATGTTAATAAAAAATTTAAAAATTTAAAGAATGAGCAAAAGATATGATAAAGATATCGTCTTTCTCCAAAGAAGACATACACATGGCCAACAGACACATGAAAAGATGCTCAACATCACTAATTATCAGGGAAATGCAAATCAAAAGCACAATGAGATATCACATCTGTCAGAATGGCTAAAATCAACAACAGAAGAAACAACAGGTATTGGCAAGGATGTGGAGAGAGGGGAACTCCTGTGCACTGGTTGTGGGAATGCAAGCTGGTGTAGCCACCCTGGATAAGAGTATGGAGGTTCCTCAAAAAATTAAAAATAGAATACCATAGGATCCAGTAACTCCCAATACTGGGTATTCACCCAAAGAATATTGCAGAATGATTTACAAGAGCCAGAATATGCAAGCAACCCAACTGTCCAGTGATAGATGAATGGATAAAGATGTGATGTGTATATAGTATACAGTATTGCTCAGACATAAAGAATGAAATCTTGCCACTTGAAATATGGATGGAGCTGAAATATATTATGCTAAAGAAACTAAGTCAGTCATAGTAAGTAACATATGATTTCATTTATATGAGGAATTTAAGAATCAAAAAAGGAGACAAGAAAACAGATTCTTAATCATAGAGGACAAACTGGTGGTTACTAGAGAAGAGATTGGTGGGGTGGGGGGGTGGGTAAAACAGGTGCAGGGATTTAAGAGTATACTTATTGTGATGAGCACTGAGTAATGTATAGAATATTTGGATGCCTATGTTATATACCTGAAACTAATATAACACTGTATGTTAATTATACTGGAAATAGAAGAAAAGAACAGAACCAAAAGAATTAGGAAAGAAAAAAAAGGATAGATCCCTCAGAAGGTTGTTGTGAGTTGTTAATTTGGTTTTGGAAGTAAAGGTCTTAGTGTATTAGGAAAAAAAAATAGAAAACATAGAAAATGTAGCATGGGGAAAAAATAAATTTTGTTGAATATTTCCAATGAGTGCTAACAGGCAAATAGGCAACCGCTGTGTGTGGAGGGAGTGTATGTGTGTGTTTGGTGGGGGGGACATATGGGGGGTAGAGAGGGAATTGAATAAAGACAAAGAACGTGCCTGAATTTCTTATACACAGATTACTAGAGCTTAGAGTATAACTAATAGTTTGGATGATAAAATTTAGCAATCATGTTCAAAGGCTCTATTGTACAATAAGGAAGAATTACCTTAAAATGGAAGTGCAAAAACCCAACCCAACCAACCAGCAAAACAAACAAACCCCGCTTAGTTTCAGTTGCCTAAGAGCTCAATATAAATCAAGTATAATTTGGCAACTGAGAAACTCTTAGGCTGCTATCATAGTACTATATAATATAAATTAGATAAGCTTTGTTGAATCTATCCTGGCATTAGGATTAGGATAGTGATTCACTAGGAAAATGTTGAATAGAGTTTTGTTTATATTACCAAGAGTCTTTCATGTTATCACTGTACAGGAGTACATAGTTAATGTGTTTGTGCCATTATTGAGTCAAGAAAACCATCTTTATATATAATTTGACTTCTCCAAATATGTTAAAATATTATGTAGGCATTTTTCAGAAAACGCACAACACAGATCCTAGGTTGTGACCCAAAGTGTGTATTTTCTTACTCATCTTGAACTCAATACCTTATTCATGATTAAAAGTATATTTTTAAATATTAATATACCTACTTTCTGATGATTCAAAGACAACTATTATCTCTCATTAGTAAAAACAAAAAAAGTCTAGTCCATTTACAGAAGAAAATAACCATTAAGCCAAGAAAGGGATTATCTTTCATTTTGTTTTATTGTATTTTAGAAGCAGTATGAAATTGGAGGGCATGGTTTGGTAGGTGCTAACACCATGCAAACCTGAGCATCCTATTATGGGAACTAGCAAGCAGCTGTAGTTTCTGCTCTTAACTATATAAACTTAGGAGGAGTTGTTTTCATCTATTTTTCATGATAGTTAAATGTGCTTTCATTATTTTGTTGAGCTGGTTTCCTAATTTCATAGGCATAGGGTGATGGTCATCGATGACTATTGGATGATATGTTAAAAAAATGGAAATAATAGGAACAAGATATAAAAAGTATGAAGAATAGGAAAATTGAGGGTGAGAAGCCTAAACTTATGATAATAGTATCAAAAATGATAATAGTATCAAAAATAATAACTATATTAGTTTTGAGCAACTGTTACTTCCAGACACAAAGCCCAACTTTGGCCTTCCTTTCATATTTTGGTAAGCATAATCTCATTAAATGTTGCCTATGCTGTCGCCCCCAACTCAAGGATCCTGTGTTTACAGAAGTATAAATTATCCTGGATGCTTTTTCAGACAAAAGGAAGTAATAGGCCATTTTTAAAAAACTCTGTGTTATAGACAGATCTAATACTGATAAAAATGAAAGAATAACTAGTCACCACTGAAATGTCTAAAAGCTAAATTTATCAATAAATAAATGATTGTAAAAGCAACTGTTAGAAGTAGCTTCCTAAATCACAGGGCTTAGGAGAAATTACCTACGTTTACCCAGCAAATGGCAGAAAAACATTTCCCATCCTTGCTGCTTTGGTGCGTTCACTGATGTGTAACATGAGGTTGGAAATGGGTAAGTGACCCAATAGCATGTAAGGCAGCCTCACGATGTACAAGGATCACTGAACAAAAAGTCGAGAGTCCTTGATCCTTACTGGATATTTGAGGAAGTTATTTCACCAGTTTGAGCCTTAGTCTTCTTATTCATAAAGGAGTTTGAATAAATGATGTTGGAGGTCTCTTTTAGTTCCAGAATACAACCCTGACAAGATAACTAATTTTTCTTTTACACCTTGCATTCAGGTGCTACACAATTTGAAATCTTAATTTCTCTATTACAGAATTTTGGCCTACCCAAAGATGAGAGCGATTAATACGTGGAATGGATTAAATGTTCTAGACTTGCTTTTCATGCAATCTTGAAACTGGCAGCAGTATGAGCTCCTGAAACATAGGTGAGAAGGGATCCCCCTGAAACACACACACACGTCTCTGCGCCTTCATTCTCCATCTCATCCATGATTATTTCCAGCAACCAGAATCCAGTCTCAGCATATATACCAGTCATGACCTCATATGCTTTCTATTTGTATACCATTACACTGCCCAAGAGTCCAAACAATGAGACAAGTCAGCAAGAATGTCGTAAATGCTTTCTGTAAGCTCAGTCTGTGTCAGAAGATAGGAAAGACAAATATGTCAACAGTACTTCCTCTTCAGAGCTTAAATATAACCTAAGAGTCATATAAATCTGATTCCAAGGTTCTTCTTTATCTGGGACCCCACCCCAACTCTGCTAGCCTCTGACGAACACAACCGTGCCAAAGTCTCTGAAGACTACAATAGACCCTGTGCACAGGAGAAACAATGTTCTTATCTCATCGAGACACTGTGGGCACTTTGCAGCCACACTGTGTTGGATTGTTGGCTCAAGATAGTGGCACAGATCAATAGCTTATCCCCTGAAGCTGAAAGCTATGCAGCCGGAAGAAGCAGGAGCCCACAACTCAGAGTTCTAAATCAAAGGTCTGTCACTGGTTGGAGCACATTCACACATAATAAAATCACCATTTAATGCTGTGCCATCACTGATAAACAGAATACTGCTTCTGCCTGGCCGGGCAAGACTGTGTGTAGAAACTGCTATTATTCACGGACTAGCTTATTGGAGGTAGACAATAACACAATGATGCTGTGTATGGAGACAAACTGAGAGGCAGTTTTTCCAGTTTCCCTGGTAGATCCTTTTTAACATAAGCCCTTGAAAAAAAATGAGTGGAACCCTTGCATAACATTGTATGTTCATCTCATTTTAAATCAAATAGATTTCTTCAGCAGTATAGTAGAAAATGACAGCTGATGAATTGCGGGTCCAGTTTGGAAATACTAATTTCACTCACCTTCCACCTGCTAATTTAAATGTTTCTCCATTAGTTACTATATGCCTTCAATTTTAGTGAGATTTACTCCACAGACTCAAATTCAGAAGCCCCAATCAAGAATTATTTGAGAATTATTTTATAACAACATGGTTTATAATTGGGGGTTTTCAGTTTATAATTGCATCTGGACAGGCACATAAAATATCTGACAGTAAAAATAAAACTTGTTCATGCAAGTGTCACCTGCAAATTTTGTGAAAATAGCATTAGAGAGCAGCAAAACTAGACAGAGATGGAAGGTATTTTGTACTATCAATTAATATAGAAATGGCCACCTGGCTTTTGTTTTACTAATCTTGAAGAAATCTAAAACCTTCAGCATTCATCAGATGATACCTTCTTCCCTGTGGCTTCATTAAGGTCTTGGGTACCAAAATGTATGACAGTCAAGATTGTGAGCACCGGGGCACCTGGGTGGCTCGGTGGGTTAGGACACTGCCTTCAGCTCAGGTTGTGATCTCGGGGTCCTGGGATCGAGCCCCGCATCGGGCTCTCTGCTCAGTGTGGAGCCTGCTTCCCCCCCCCCCATCTGCCTGCCTCTTTGCCTACTTGTGATCTCTGTCAAATAAGTAAATAAAATCTTTAAAAAAAATTGTGAGCACTATTTTGTGGGGGTCATATTTTCAGAATCTTCTTAATTGTACTTACTACATGAAACCATTTATATACCATTAGAAAAATACACTATTCGGTATGCTTCTATTAGACATTCTGTGCCATAATGTGATCATTTTAAAAGACAGTATTCAATCTCAAGTATTTTACAAATGTGTAACTAGCTCTTTGTTTCCCAATAAGTTCCTTTTTCAAAAGAACTTTCTTTTTATATCCTTTAAATTAAAAGCCGCACAGCTAGCAAATAGTCCAAACCTCAAGGAACAATGATGTGGAAAAATGAATTTATAGCAAATCACCCAAAACCTGCAGAAT
The DNA here is from genome assembly GCF_011764305.1 of Mustela putorius furo. NCBI lineage: Eukaryota > Metazoa > Chordata > Mammalia > Carnivora > Mustelidae > Mustela > Mustela putorius. The sequence goes on from NW_025421989.1 coordinate 30,252,964, forward strand.
TGGATCAATGTACCGGCGGATGAGAACACTTGACCTCCTTCCAGTTTCCTTTTCATCATGACAAGGGCTTGGTAATTCTCTGCTAAAGTGTGCTGAGCCATGTTGGCAAATATTATCATTGATGTTTCCATCTGGTTTATTGTGTAACATAAAGTTTCTTTCAAACTAAAAGCAAGATCCTCTTGGCTGTAGCTCTGGAATTCATATTTCTCATTAGGGAAGTGTGAGGTCAGGCTGACACTTCAGGCATTTGCTGAAGTGCTGCTCCTCCTCAGGTGTGTGTAGGGCAAGGGTCCTAATTTGGTTCATAGAGTCCAAGAGTTGGAAAGACCAAGAAATCATTTGGCTCAATGTTTCGTCTTAAGCAGATATCCATTATACAATAAAAGCAGGAGGAGGATCTGTGGAGTAGATAGATAATATTATTGTTGTTGCTGCTGTGTGAATCTGGTACCTGTAAGGGGTACTGGGTGCTAGGTCCGTGAAACATACCCAGGTTCAAATCCTGTTTCTACAATTTACTGTCTCTGACATATTTGTTCATCTCTTAGATTTTCTAAATATTAGTTTGCTCACAGTCCAAAGGTAGTAATTCTTGCCTTTCAAGGTTGTTAAGGATTAGCTGAGATCATGAACATACAGCACTTAGTACGGTTATTGACCATAGTTATTGTCCAAAAGATATTATTTGTGATGATGAATGGTGGGGTGATGGTGATGATGAAGACTGATATTGATTGAGGAGCTCTGGAAACTCTTCATTTCTGATATACCATGGCAGCGTACTATTAGCAGATCAGAAAAGGGTGATGCCAGGTAAAAGTACAAGCAGTCTCTATCCAGTACAAATTACTGGGGCTCAGATAGTTTATGCCATACTTACTAGAGAAGTTTCTGGGGCAAAAGCCACTATATTCTAGTTCAAACTGAGACCTGGTGACAATATTTGCAAATAAATCAATGTGACACATCACATCAACAAGAGAAGGGATAAAAACCATATGATGATCTCAACAGATGCAGAGAAAGCATTTGACAAACTAAAATATCTATTCATGACTTTTTTAAAAAAATACCTCAACAAAGTACATTTAGAGGGAACACACCTCAGCATAATAAAGGCCACATATGAATAACCCACAGCTAACATCATAATCAATAGCGAAAACCTGAGAACTTTCTTCCTAAGATGAGGAACAAGACAAGGATATCCCCTCTTACCACTTTTATTCAACATAGTCCTGGAAGGCCTAACCACAGCAGTCAGATGAGAGGAAGAAATAAAAGGCATCTAAACTGAAAAGGAGGAAGTAAAACTGTCACTTTTTGCAGAGGACACAAATACTATATAGAGAAAAACCCTAAAGACTGTGCCAAAAAAAAGTGCTAGAACTGATAAATTCAGTGTAGTCTCAGCATACAAAATTAATATACAGAAATCTGTTGCATTTCTATGCACTAATAATAAAGTAGCAGAAACAGAACTTAAGAAAACAATTCCAAAAAAACCTAATTCTCAAAAAAATAAAAAAATAAATGCAATTAAAAAAAAAAGAAAACAATTCCATTTATAAACTGCACCAAAAAGAATAAAATACCTAAAAATAAACTTAGCCAAGGAGGTGAAAGACCTGTATTCTGAAAACTATAAAACACTGTTGAAACAAATTAAATATGACACAAACAAATGGAAAGATAGTCCATGCTCACGGATTGGGAAACCCAGTGAGCCTGTGCTCTGAGGAATTTGTCCTGATGACCCATGGGCCATTGGGGCATGTTTATCTCCATGTTTAGGGTGATAAAAATTGATATGTTAGAATCCAGGCTCAGGAAGGTAAAAGCACTCAAGAAGCTCCTTGCCATTTGATTCCTGAGGACAGTAGTTTTCTGCTCAGCAGTGTGATGAAGGAGAGAGGGACCTAGAAGATTCTTCAAAAGACCACGCTGGAATCAAATCATCACAGGGTACACTTAAACTATAATTTCATTTGTCAGTTATACCTCAATAAAGCTGAAAGAATGTCTATTATTAGAAATGTTACCAAAAAGATTAATAAGCAAAAGACTGGGCTGGAGCTCAGGCTTCATGATACACCAGCTGTGACAGTTTGATCGGTATTCTTATCATCCCTGAGCCTCTGTGTCTTCATCTGCCAGGAGATATTCCCAACCTCCCTGTCTATTTATTTATTAAGATTTTATTTATTTATTAGGCAGAGAGAGAGGGGGGAAGCAGGCTCCCCGCTGAGCAGAGAGCCCTATGCGGGACTTGATCCCAGGACCCTGAGATCATGACCTGAGCCGAAGGCAGAGGCTTTAACCCACTGAGCCACCCAGGCACCCCTAAGTGTTATATCTATATATAGATATATATAATTTCATGGGAGTTGCATGGTACTTAACGTAGAATGATTCCCTACTCTGATTCTTCTAAATGGACTCATTTAACTTATACCGAGAGACTTGGAGCACAACCCAGGTCCTGAAGATAGACTTGTTCTAATCATTGCACTGTAAGATGCATCAGGAAGTGGCTTAGCAACCCCACATGAAGTTATATAATCACAGCTCTGTTATATAACTGATGTTCACAATGTAAACACAAAGCAAGATGGCCATGACAACTGATTAGCGCATAATCAGCCACTAGATGGAACCAGAGGGAAAGTTAGGAGCAACAACACTCCCCCCCCCCCCCCCTGCCCAAGGCTGCCTAGTCCATAGGATCAATGTCTACTTGCCAGGATATCTGACCCAGGTTAACTAAATACTCAGGATATGGAGGTTCAGCCAGCTGTACATCTACCTAATATATTTTTAGCACGTTTCTCTATTTTCTCCATAACGATTCTCAAAGTTAGATTTCATGAGTCTCACGGAAATCAAGAAACACTACCAACAACATTCACTTAGAATACTAACATACTAATGCTCTCTAAGAAGGCCATGAAATTGTTTTAGTCTTACTTGTTTTCGGTGAACCCACATTGTCTCCTTGTGGTCACTGTATTCATTCCATACATGATTTGGCCAATTTCACAATCTCTTATTTTAAGCTGTTGCCGGGGACGTTCCCATTTCAAGAAAGATCATAATAACTGATTTTTTCATTGAAATTACAGAGATTATGATTTTTGTTATGACGCTATTTGAAGCTTCTGTTGACTTTTTCTGAGATATCAATTATGTTGTGCAGGAAACATAAAGGGAATTACCAGAATAAATATTTTAAATCATTTCCTATCTCCTGCTTACATACAGTATAGTTAATCTAACAATAATAAAACATTATTGTATTTAGGCTTATTTGCTGGGCTCTAGAAATTATGAATGAGCATGGCATTGTGAACAGTTTCATAATGAGCTTAGTGAATGATCACTACTCTTGTACCTAATGTAGACTCAGCCGCAGGTCCCTTTGGGTCTGTAATGGTAGGAAGGTACTCTGGGACTGTAATAATAGGTAGCAATGAATGAGCAGGAAATGTTTAGTGTGTTTGCTGAAAATAATGTACAAAGGATCATGGTGTACCCCAGCTGTGTTGAGCCATGGATATAACGGGAATCTGTTGAAAGAGACCACATTTGTGGTCAGATAGGTATGTGTTGTCTAAGGAAGTCTTTCTGTTTGAACTACGAACAAGAGCTGAGAAGACAAAGATGACAAAGATGAAAGTCCAGATTTTGGGGGTAAAAGAGTTTGGGAGTTTTGCTGAAGTCAAAGTCAAAGTAAGCATTTATACTGCATATACTGGAGTGTTCTCTGTATACTAAGGCAGAACACCTTTTGGGAGAATGGGCATAAACATAAAGGATTAGGTGACTGGTCACAGTGTGTTAGGCCTAAAACTGGAAAAGTATACTAATACTCAGTGTTTAGGCTATGAAGTAATCTCCTCTCCTGCTCCTGTATCTGCATCCAGGCCCATCTCCTCCCCAGATCCCTGAACCTATGCCCCTGGACATAGCAGCCTACAGATACATGTTAAGGCCATGTATATACATGGGTGCTCACAGGCCTAGCCCCCACCACAACTATCCACAAGTACACATAGCTCTCCTCAGATGCCTACAGAAGGACTAGCCATATATAAGCCTATTACACAAACTGTGTGCACGTAACTATGTAGACCTATAGTCATGTGACACAGGTAAGTCCATGCAAACACGTGCATATTGACAGTTACCACACACATCTGCAACACACATTAATCATTTTGGCTTATGGAAGAAAAATGAATAGTACTGGTGTGCATGGGGTTCCTATGTACTCACAGCCTTATTTAGCTTTGGCTCAGCCATAAAAAACATGTTTCCCCAAGAAAAACAAATTTGCTCTGCCTGTAGTTGGGTGAGCCCTTGTGAAACATGATGATTTGACATAAACGCTGCCAATCCCTACATGTGAATAATCCCTAACCCTTGAAAAAGTTTTGATTTACATTCTCTTATCCATTCTGTTTTCTAGAAACACACTAGTTAAATAATTGCATAACAAATTCAAGCAACATAAAAAAATTTGTCAGCTTGGAAATAGATTTATTTTGTGATATCTTTAGGAAAATAGCTCATTCAGCTGAGAATAGTAATGTCATCAGTGAAAATATGGTGTTTGGGGAGTTCCATTTTCAGTTTTGGCAGAGTAACTTACATCAGAACAGCCCTTCCACTGAAAGAAGCTATAAAAGCTGGATAAAATACAAAGAACTGCTGTTTAAAGACATCAGAAGGCAATAAAAGAAGTCAGGACTTCTGAGGCCAAGGTCCTGAGAGTAATAAAATACATTGAGATGCATCTGACCTCTACTGTTTCTCCCCACTTAGAACCAGATTTTATGAATAAATAAACCTTGCTGGGATTCTGATTAAAACTGAATGACACCACTAATGAATTTGACTTAATAGAATACCGGACCCTAAAACTACAAGATAAACTCCTTTTAAGTATGTTTGGAAAGTTACCAGTAGTAACTATATTATGGACAATGAAATAAAATTTAGTAAATTTCAAAGGAGATTGTATTCTTTGCATAAAGTAGAATTAAACCAGAAATCTGTAACAAAAAGATAAATTAAAAAAACCTTTGATATGTATTATTAATCTATATAGTAATAAACCAATGATCAAACAAGTACTTACAACAAAAATCAGAAAACGCTTGGAAATGAACAATAACGTATTTGGCACATCAAAATATGCAGGATACAATGAAGCCACATGCTGATAAAAACTTAAAGACTCATGTGCATGTATTTAAAAAATAAGACTGGGGGCCTTTAGTGGCTTAGTCAGTTAAGTGTCCAACTCTTGATTTCAGTTCAGGTCATGGTCTCAGGGTTATGAGATAAAGCCCTGTGTCAGACAGACTCTGTGCAGAAAGTGGAGCCTGTTTAGATTCTCCCTCTGCCCCTTTCCCACTCCACCCACCCCCAGTCCCTGCTTGTGTACATGCTCTCTCCCTCAAAAAGGCTGAAAATCAACACTGTATATACCTATCTCAAGCAGCTAAAAGAAAAACAAATTAAATCCGAAGGAGAAAAAAGTAATAATAATGCTTGCAAAAGTCCAACAAATAGGAAAAGTGCATCAACAAAATCAAAGTTGTATTTTTAAAAATACAATGACATCGATGAACCTCTGGATCAAGGATAAAAGACAAAAATAATAACAGTAAAACAACTAAGGATTTTATGCATGTTGAAAAAGGAAGATATAAATAATGTTATATCACTAATTTCAAAATTTACATGAAATAAATACCTTGAAAACATCATTTAACAAAACTGAGTAGGAGTAATTGGAAAATCAGAATTGTTCTGTATCAAATAAATAATGAGTCTGCAGTTCAGAACCTCTCACAGCAAAGCCCAAGTCCCAAATACTTAAGGAACAAATAAAATGACACCTGTATTACATAAATTCTTCCATAAAATAAGGAAGATTTCCAAAGTTCTATAGTACTCACATAACCTAAGGTCAAAATCTAACAAGGGCACTACAAAATAATTACTGCCCAAACTTATTCATGAATATAGATGCCAAAGAAATAAACAATGTTATCAGCAAATCAAAGATACATGAAAGTTGAGAACCAATTGTATCAGGAATGCAAGTGTGGATTAACATTGAAAATTCAGTTAATGTAATTCAACAAGTTTGGATATTAGAGAAGCATATGATCAAACCAAGAGATGAAGTATAATTTGATATATTTAAACACAATTTAAATGTGGTTTTAAAAAAAGAAAAACCTCTCAGAAAACGAGATACAGGAAGAGATAGATGGGAATACTCTTAAAGTAAAACTATAAATACCAAAACATGGAAACATCATATTTACTTATGATATTTTTAAACTTATATCATTTTTCAAAAAGGCTACTTGGGGGGAGGAGTTAAGACGATGGAGGAGTAGCATGCTGAGATGACATCAGGTAGCAGGAGTTCAGCTAGATAGTTATTAAACCATTCCAAACACCTGAAAGTCCAACAGGAGATCAAAGAAAAGAAGAGCAGCAATTCTAGAAACAGAAAGTTGACCACTTTTTGAAAGGGTTTTTTCTTCTAAAAAATTTTGGGATACAACTTCTCCTAATACATTCTAATACATCAAAATATACCCTAAAACTAGCACAGGATTTTGTTCTAGTCTCCAGCCTGAGCAAATTCTCTCTACTTTCTTTTTCTTTCTGTTCCCAACCAATTTATCTTATCAACTCCTTTTTTAGAATTTTTAAAATATTTTCATCTTTACAGTCATATTTCATCCCTTCATCATGTTTACCCTTATTTGTGTGTGTGTGTGTGTGTGTGTGTGTGTGTGTGTTTAAGTTTTTCTTTCTTTAAAATTTTGGGAGGTAGTTTCTTCTAAGAGACCAAAATACTCCCAAAATTAAGTAGGTGGTTCTGTTCTTTTCACCAGTCTAATATATATATTTTATTTTTTCTTTTTTAAAAATTCTTTTAACTTTTTACCTCCTATCTTCCCCCCACGATTTGGGGTCTCTTTTGATTTGGTTAATGCACATTTTCTGGGGTCTTTGCCACCCTTTTAGTATTTTATTCTTTCCTTCATATATTCTTACCTGGACAAAGTGACAAGGTGGAAAAACTCACCACAAAAAACGAACAAGAGACAGTACCAAAGGCTAGAGACCTAATCAATATGGACATTGGTAATATGTCAGATCTAGAGTTCAGAATGATGATTCTCAAGGTGCTAGCTGGGCTCGAAAAAGGCATGGAAGATATTAGAGAAACCCTGTCTGGAGAAATAAAAGCCCTTTCTGGAGAAATAAAAGAACTAAAGTCTAACCAAGCTGAAATCAAAAAAGCTATTAATGAGGTGCAATAAAAAAATGGAGGTTCTTACTGCTAGGATAAATGAGGCAAAAGAGAGAATTAGTGATCTAGAAGACCAACTGACAGAATAAAGAAGCCAAGCAAAAGAGAGACAACTACTCCACCACAAGTGGAGAATTTGAGAGATAAAAAATACCATAAGATGAAACATTAGAATAATTGGGATTCCAGAAGAAGAGGAGAGAGGGGAGCAGCAGGTGTATTGGAGCAAATTATTGTAGAGAATTTCCCTAATATGGCAAAGGGAACAAGCATCAAAACCCAGGAGGCGCAGAGAACCCCCCCCCCCAAAATCAATAAGAATAGGTCCACACCCCATCATCTCATAGTAAAACTTACTAGTCTTAGTGACAAAGAGAAAATCCTGAAAGCAGCCCAGGACAAGAAGTCTGTAACATACAATGGTAAAAGTATTAGATTGGCAGCAGACTTATCCACAGAGACCTGGCAGGCCAGAAAGAACTGGCACGATATATTTAGAGCACTAAATGAGAAAAACATGCAGCCAAGAATACTCTATCCATCTAGGCTATCATTGAAAATAGAAGGAGAGATTAAAAGCTTCCAGGACAAACAAAAACTAAAAGAATTTGTAAACACCAAACCAGCACTACAGGAAGTATTGAAAAGGGTCCTCTAAGCAAAGAGAGAGCCTAAAGTAACAGACCAGAAAGGAACAAAGACAATATACAGTAATAGTCACCTTACAGGCAATACAATGGCACTAAATTAATCTCTCTCAATAGTTACCCTGAATGTAAATGGGCTAAATGCCCCAATCAAAAGACACAGGGTATCGGAATGGATAAAAAAAACCCAAAACCCATCAATATGCTGTCTATAAGAAAATAATTTTAGACCCAAAGACACCGCCAGATTTAAAGTGGGGGGCTGGGAAACAATTTACCATGCTAATGGACATCAGAAGAAAGCTGGGGTGGCAATCCTTATATCAGATCAATTAGATTTTAAGCCAAAGACTATAATAAGAGATGAGGAAGGACACTGTATCATACTCAAAGGGTCTGTCCAGCAAGAAGATCTAACAATTTTAAATATCTATGCCCCTAACATGGAAGCAGCCAACTATATAAACCAATCAATAACAAAACCAAAGAAACGCATTGACAATATTACAATAATAGTAGGGGACTTTAACACCCCCCTTACTGAAAGGGACAGATCATCCAAGCAAAAGATGAACAAGGAAATAAAGGACTTAAATGACACACTGGACCAGATGGACATCAGAGATAACATTCCATCCCAAAGCAACAGAATACACATTCCACTCTAGTGCACATGGAACATTCTCCAGAATAGATCACATCCTGGGTCACAAATCAGGTCTTAACTGGTACCAAAAGACTGGGATCATTCCTTGCATATTTTCAGACCACAATGCTCTGAAGCTAGAACTCAATCATAAGAGGAAAGTTGGAAAGAACCCAGATACATGGAGATTAAAGAGCATTATACTAAAGAATGAATGGGTCAACCAGGAAATTAAAGAAGAATTGAAAAAATTCATGGAAACAAATGATAAAATGCAATGGTTCAAAATCTGTGGGACATAGCAAAGGCAGTCCTGAGAGGAAAATATATAGCAATACAAGCCTTTCTCAAGAAACAAGAAAGGTCTCAAATACACGACCCAACCCTACACCTAGAGGGGCTGGAGAAGGAACAGCAAAGAAAGCCTAAACCCAGCAGGAGAAGAGAAATAATAAAGATCAGAACAGAAATCAATGAAATAGAAACCAAAAAAACAATAGAACAAATCAACAAAACTAGGAGCTGGTTCCTTGAAAGAATAAGATTGATAAACCCTTGGCCAGACTTAGCAAAAAGAAAAGAGAAAGGACCCAAATAAATAAAATCAGGAATGAAGGAGGAGAGATCAAAACAAACACCAAAGAAATACAAAAAATTATAAGAACATATAATGAGCAACTATACGCCAGCAAATTGGACACTCTGGAAGATAGGATGCATTCCAAGAGACATACAAACTACCAGAACTGAACCAGGATAAAATAGAAAACCTGAACACACATAACCAGTAAGGAGATTGAAGCAGTCATCAAAAACCTCAGAACAAGAGCCCAGGGCCAGACAGTGTCCCAGGGGAATTGTACCAAGCATTTAAAGAAGAATTAATTCCTGTTCTTCTGAAACTGTTCCAAAAAATAGAAATGGAAGGGAAACTTCCAAACTCACTTTATGAGGCCTGTATTACGTTGATCCCCAAACCAGACAAAAACCCCATTAAAAAAGAGAATTACAGACCAATATCCTTGATGAACACATGTGAAAATTCTCAACAAAATCTCAGCCAATAGGATCCAACAATACTTTAAAAGGATTATTCAAGACCAAGAGGGATTTATTCCTGGGCTGCAAGGTTGGTTCAACATCCGCAAATCAATCAATGTGATATAATACATGAAGAAAAGAACAAGAACCATATGATACTCCCAATAGATGCTGAAAAAGCATTTGACAAAGTACAGTATCCTTTCTTGATCAAAACTCTTCAAAGTGTAGCGATAGGGGGTACATACCTCGATATCATCAAAGCCATCTATGAAAAACCCACCATGACTATCATTCTCAATGGGGAAAAACTGAGAGCTATTTTTTTTTTTTAAAGATTTTATTTACTTATTTGACAGACAGAGATCACAAGTAGGCAGAGAGGCAGGACCCTGGGATCACAACCCGAGCTGAAAGCAGAGGCTTTAACCCACTGAGCCACCCAGGCGCCCAAAACTGAGAGCTTTTCCGCTAAGGTCAGGAACACGGCAGGGATGTCCATGATCACCACTGCTATTCAACATAGTACTAGAAGTCCTAGCCTCAGCAATCAGACAACAAAAGGAAATTAAAGGCATCCAATTTTGCAAAGAAGAAGTCAAACTATCACTCTTTGCCGATGATATGCTTTATGTGGAACCCAAAAGACTACCCTCCATGTCTGCTAGAACTTGTACAGGAATTTAGTAAAGTGTCAGGATATAAAATCAATGCACAGAAATCACTTGCATTTCTATACACCAACAACAAGACAGAAGAAAGAAATTAGGGAGTTCATCCCATTTACAATTGCACCCCAAACCATAAGATACCTAGGAGTAAACCTAACCAAAGAGGCAAAGAATCTGTACTCAGAAAACTATAAAGTACTCATGAAAGAAATTGAGGCAGACACAAAGAAATGGAAAAGCATTCCGTGCTCATGGATTGGAAAAACAAATATTGTGAAAATGTCTATGCTACCTGAAGCAATCTACACGTTTAACGCAATTCCTATCAAAACACCATCAATTTTTTTTCCAAAGAAATGGAACAAATAATCCTAAAATTTATATGGAACCAGAAAAGACCTCAAATAGCCAGAGGAATTTTGAAAAAGAAAGCCAAAGTTGTTGGCATCACAATTCCAGACTTCAAGCTCTGGTACAAGGCTGTCATCATCAAGACAGTATGGCACTGTCACAAAAACAGAACCATAGATAGATGGAACAGAATAGAAAGCCCAGAAATAGACCCTTATCTTTATGGTCAACTAATCTTCAACAAAGCAGGAAAAGAATGTCCAATGGAAAAAAGACAGCCTCTTCAACAAATGTTATTGGGAAGATTGGACAGCCACATGCAGAAACTGGACCATTTCCTTACACCACACACGAAAATAGACTCAAAATGGATGAAGGACCTCAATGTGAGAAAGGAATCCATCCACATTCTTGAGGAGAACACTGGCAGCAACCTGTTCGACCTCACCTGTAGCAACTTCTTCCTAGAAACATCGCCAAAGGCAAGGGGAGCAAGGGCAAAAATGCACTATTGGGACTTCATCAAGATTAAAAGCTTTTGCACAGCAAAGGAAACAGTTAACAAAACCAAAAGACAACTGAAAGAATAGGAGGAGATATTTGCAAACGACATTAACAGATGAAGGGTTAGTATCCAAAGTCTATAAAGAACTTACCAACTCAACACCCAAAGAACAAATAATCCAATCAAGAAATGGAGGAGGACATGAACAGACATTTCTGCAAAGAAAACATCCAGGTGGCCAACAGACACATGAAAAAGAGTTCCACATCACTCGGCACCAGGGTAATACAAATCAAAACCACAATGAGATACCACCTCACAACAATCAAAATGGCTAAAATTAACAAGTCAGGAAAGGACAGATGCTGACGAGGATGCAGAGAAAGGGGAGCCCTCCTATACTGTTGGTGGGAATGCAAGCTGGGGCAGCCAGTCTGGAAAACAGCATGGAGGTTCCTCAAAAAGTTGAAAATAGAGCTACCCTATGACCCAGTAATCGCACTACTGGGTATTTATCCTAAAGATACAAATGTAGTGATCTGAAGGGGCACGTGCACCCAAATGTTTATAGCAGCAATGTCCACAATAGCCAAACTATGGAAAGAGACTAGATGTCCATCAACAGATGAACAGATAAAGAAGATGTGGTATATATATATACAATGGAAGACTATGCAGCCATTAAAAGAAATGAAATCTTGCCATTCATGATGACACGGATGGAACTGGAGGGTATCATGCTGAGTGAAATAAGTCAATCAGAGAAAGACAATTATCATATATTCTCCCCGGTATGAGGAAGCTGAGAGGCAACATGGGGGTATGGCAGATAGAAAAGGAATAAAGGAAATAAGATGAGATCAGGAGGGAGACAAACCATAAGAGACTCTTAATCTTACAAAACAAAGTGTGGGTTGCTGGGGGAGGGAGGTAGAAAGAGGGTGGTTGGGTTATGGGCATTGGGGAAGGTATATGCTATGGTGTATGCTGTGAAGTATATAAACCTGGCGATTCACAGACCTGTACCCCTGGGGCTAATAGTACATTATATGTCAACAAAAATACAAACTAATTATAAAAAAAGAAAAAAGAATAGTTCAGACAGTCTTGAAAAGTTGGGAAATTTAAACTGCTTTTTATAAAATAAGAGTAATTGGCACAGTGGGATAGACATGTATACACCAATGGGACAGAATAGAGTTAAGAAATAGCCACATACATATACAATCCACCTGATTTAGGACAGTGCTGACACTGTATTGGATCATCTTATTAATTAATTATACTGGGATAGGTGGATATTGACAAGAATATAATTAAAAAAGAGTAGAAATCTTGGCCTCTATCACACACCATGTAAATGGTCTATCATAGATAGATTGTATGTAGCCCCAGATGTGAAAGATACAATAATAAAACTTCCTGATGGTGACATCATATAACTTAATAAATTTGGAGGTAGGCAAGAGATTTCTTCACCAGTATACAAAGAGCACTAATCACAAAGAAAAGAGTGATAAAATAGACTTAAAACTTCTGTCCATCAAAACATACGTTTAAGAGAGTGAAAAGTCAAGTAAAAATGAGAGAAAATAGTTGCCATGCTGATGGAAATGTAAACTGGTACCAGAACCACTCTGGAAATTATTTTAGATTATCTATTAAATTCGGACTACTGCAACCCTATGTTTGTGGGTAATTTTTTTTTTTAAGATTTTATGTATTTATTTGACAGACAGAGATCACAAGTAGGCAGAGAGGCAGGCAGAGAGAAAGGGCGAAGCAGGCTCCCCGCTGAGCAGAGAGCCCGATGTGGGGCTCAATCCCAGGACCCTGGGATCGTGACCTAAGCCGAAGGCAGAGGCTTAACTCACTGAGCCACCCAGGTGCCTCCTGCAACCCTATGTTATAGCAGTTTTACCTCCAAATACATACCCAGAAGACATATATGTCTTTCACAGTGCATCCACAACAACACATTCATAACTGTGTTATTAATAGTAGCATCAGATGAAGGAACCCAGATGCTCATAAACAGAAGATAAATGCCCTGGGAATACTCACAGAAATGGAATACTACACAACTACGAAGGTGGATGAATCAGTGCTTCTTGCAACAACATGAATGAGTGAATGAAGCCAGACTCAAAAGAGTGCATGCCATATGACTCAATTTACATAAATTTCAGAAACATGCAAGGATAATTCATGATGAGAGAAGTCCAGGCAGTGCCTGCCTATGGATGATTAAGAAGAGGTTTGGGGAGGCTTATCAAGCATAGGAAAAGTTCTAGATCTCTGTCTGGGCAGTTGTTCTGCCAGTGTGTGCACTTGAGAAAAAAAAACCTTTGAGTTATAAACTTCTATTTATAAAATAATTTTCATAATTCAACATAAAGTTGACTTAATCAAAAACAACACAAAAACAAAACAACTCCCAAAGATCATGGCTACTGGTACATATTAGAAAAATGACTTCCCTGGTAATATTGCTCTCATATTAAGCTTGAAAATTATATGTTTCTCATTTTAATCCTGAAAGTTAAGTGTTTCTCATCAGTTAAAACAGGAAGGAACTTCCACCTCTATGAAATACCATAATGGAATGATTATTTAAACAGAATTATACCTGAGTAATATTATTCTCATACTTGTTTAGTGGAGAAAATTATTTTACTAATCCCTATTGTAGGATTAGGTCTAGGGCCCCAAGACTATTACAGCTACTTGCCCAAGCCCCCACCCAACCCCATCAAAATCTTGCCATGAAAGTCAGTGAACTCACAATCAGGTGCCTTGGACCCAATCTGATACAGATCTTGCCCAGGGTACTATCGAAATTCACCACTAACTTATTGCATATGCAATGTGAATGTCAAATCTGATGGATTTTTCTTATTCATCTTTTTTTCCTAAATACAACAAAATATCAATTTGTATAAAACCTAAACACTATTAAAATCTGTGATGTAGATAGAATTCCCTGGGGCCCTCACTTCACAGATCATTATAAATGGTTGGGTGAAAAAGCCCGTAAACCTTTTCTATACATATATCGATATATGAAGATTGCATTATAATGTTCTGTGATTTTTTTTCATACAACATATCTGTCACTTTTTTTATCAGCACATATAGGTCAACCTTATTAATGTCTTGGTGTTATCCCAGTACATAAATTTGAAAATTATTCATCTCTTCTACTAATGGGTATTTTTGTTGTCTCAAATTTTCCACTATTAAACACAATGGTATAATGAACATACTTGGCTTTGTCTTTTTGTAAGCATCAGAGAACATAACCTCAGATTTACTCGAGGTAGAAATGCTCAGTAAATTAGAATTATTTTTTTAAATTATTATTTTAGTACTTCTTCCTTAGGTTTTATAACTTCCACCTCTGATCTTTAACGTACTTTCTGACCGTGCCTTTGTCAAACTGTCTAGAAGACATTTTAACATCTTGCTAACAGTTCCCAATTATGTCCTTAATTGTAACCTTCACAGGAGTCAATTTGCCAGATCTCAAGCTGTGTCTTCAGAGTTGCTGATGAAAATATTATTTTCAAAGTCAAGAAAACTTTTTTTTCAATGTTTATTATATACATGCTGAATATGGACATCCATTGTCCTGGGCATGGCTTGAAATATGAATTTTTCTGTTCCAGATTGTGGGTTATGATACTGAATGTTAAGCCATTAGCCCCTAATCCATTTATTAAAGAATTCTCTTAGTGCACTTTTGCTTTTTGAGAACACTATTTCTAGTGATGCTGGAAGCTACAGTTCCAGGATTATCAGTCAGAAGGAGACAATAAAATCTAAAAGAAATGAATAATACGGAATTTTATGTTCAGTGGGAATTATAGTCACCTTATTTAAATATTAGATTTAATTAAATAAAAATTTTTATTATAGTACCAAAACTTTGTGACATTTTTTTTTCTCAGTTCTTACCCTCAACTTAATGGGAGAGTCTTGATAATCTCCATTGGTTTGCTGGGGATAAGATTCTGCCATCATTTAATAGATAATGTATAGTATTGACCTTATATTTGATATATGGTTTCCTGTCTACCTCACAGTCACATTCTACTGTAAAAATATATTGTCATTTGAACATAGACCCTCACTGATGTTTGTGTCCATGCCTGTCTCTTTTATATTTCTTAATCATAATGTTTAGCCTCCCACCTAGAGGTACCCTTTCCTCCCTAACTCTATTCCGAAAATACTTCTATCCTTTCTCCTCAGAGCTGCCTTTCAATTCTGATCTCTCCTCCTCTTCATACAATAGTGCTATTTGGGGGAGGGGTCTTTGTTGGCTGGACCAAAGAAAACAAGGGTGATAAGGTGGGGGAAAATAAGAGTGGTCCTGTAGAGAAGGTCTGTCCTCTGATCTCCATGACTTACCTTTTAAATTTAACTTGGTTTTATTTTTTTTCTAACTGAAATATATTTGAAAATAACCCTGTGTAAGTTTAAGATGTACAACATGTGAAATTGACACACATAGGATTGCCACTGTAGCAGTAATTAGCACTTACATGATGTTACATCATTATTTCTTTTAAGTGGTTGAAACAACAAATTTTAGTCTCTTAGCAAGTTTGATGATTATAATACAATATTATTCTCTGTATTCACTATACAGGGATTACTGTTAGTTAGGGCTTACTTAGATCTCCAGGGCTTACTATTTGTTGCAAATTTGTACATTTAACATCAATTCTATTCCCTTACTTCCATACCCTGGTAACAACCACTTTACTTTCTATTTTTACAAGTTTGGCTTTTTTAGATTCTACATGTAAGTGATCTCATACAATACTTCTTTCTCTGTTTGACTTATCTCACTTGGCATAATGTGTTCAGGGTCCATCCATGTTGTTATAAATGACAACATATCCTTCTTTCTTATGGCTGATAATATTCTATTGTCTCTGTGTGTGTGTGGCGGGGTGGGGGCAAGGGGGTAATACCACATCCTTTTTTATCCATCCCATCACTTTCATTTGGCTAAGCTGCATTTCCCATATGCCAAGCACAGCCTTTTTGCCCAGCCCATTCCTGGATGTTGTGGAAAAATCTCAGTTCACTGTTTTCTACACCCAAGTATGTATTTAGTTCACATGTATCACATGTATTTCTTACTTGGATAGTCTCTTTGAAAAAAAAGTTAGGGGGAAATATAGAAGAATGTACCTTCTTTATCAAAGATAAGAGGACACTGACTAGATTTCCTGCACATTTAACTCTGCTTCATTTATTATGACGCTAATAGTGGGAAAACCTCAAAACTAGTGTGCTGGCTCCAACTTTGGCAAAAAGATCACTTGTAGCTCTAAGGTTTTTAGAGGACCAGGGAAACAGAAATCCAAATAAAAAAGAACAAGTCTTTATCTTGATGATTACATTAATGAACAGGCTGTATCTTGATTTATCAGCTCTTTGCCCATCACATATGGGAAATATTTTTTCACTTTGTTATTTATCCTTTACCTTTGTCTTTTTGCTTACTTTTTAATCTTCAGACGTTTTAAATTGGGATATGTCAAAATTAACCTCTTTTTCTTAAAGATTTTATTTATTTATTTATGTGTGTGTGAGAGAGAGACAGAGTGAAAGTGCATGAGAGGGGAGGTCAGAGGGAGAAGCAGACTTCCCATGGAGCTGAAAGCCTGATGTGACCAGTGATCCCAGGTCACTGGGATCATGACCTGAGCTGAAGGCCTTCGCTTAACCAACTGAGCCACGCAGGGACCCCAAAATTAACCTTTTATTTTTCATAAAATGCATCACATATGTACAGTAAGGTACAGGGAATACAAGTGAACAATTTAATAACTTACCACAAACTGAACACCAATGTATACCAACAGCATCAAGAAGTTCTCTCATGACCCACCTAAACACTACTCTGTCACTCCTCCCCTGCAAAGGAAAACCCCATCCTAATTTTGGTAGTACTAGTTCCTTATTTTTATTTATGATTTTTCTGCTTAAACATGCATTGCCAACATGAATTATGCCTCTTTTGAAAGCATTTGTATTTGATTGAATCAGACAGTATGGTGTGTCTAATGCATTTGCTTAAGTATGAGTCATCCATGTTGATTAAAGAAGTTCATTCACATTCATTGTTACATACGGTTAAACTGTATGATGGTATCACATTTGATTTATCCATTGGGCTGTTTCTGTTGATTTGCTATTAAATTGTTAGTGCCATGAGCGTTAATATAGGTGTCTACTGTACATGTGCAGTATCTTGACTTTTTGCCCCATTGCCTTTCCATTTAAATTGAAGAAACTTTTCATATTCCATTAAAAAATGTATACACTTTGATGGGGATCACATTATATCAGATCAATTTGGGGAGAATTAACATCTTTAGAATATTGAGGCTTCCAGTCGATGAATAGGGTATACCCCTCCACTTTTTAAAATCTCAAATTATCTCTACAGTATTTTATAGTTTCTTTCATAGAGCACCTGAAAATCTTTTACATTTATTCCTATTTTATATTTGTGATTCTATTACAAGTGATATTTTTAGTTCTATTTCATAGTTGTGTTGCTTATATATAGTCATTAGTTTTTACATAGCATTAGTACTGATGTATATAAATATGGATACAATAATATATAAATATTCTGTAATCCATCTTGATTAATTCACTTGATAATTCTAATAATTTATCTCTAGGCTATTTTGGACTTCCTATATAAACAATAATATTGTTGACAAATAGTGATTTTATTTCTTCCTTTGAAATTCTTATAGTTTATTTATTTACTTACTTATTTTCAAGTTTATATTTAAATTCCAGATAACACAGTATAATATTAATTTCAGGGATAGAATTTAGTGACTCAACACTTATGTATAATACTCAGTGCTCATCACACAAGCGCCCTCCTTAATCCCCATCACCCATTTACCCTATCCCCCACCAACCTCTCTCCATCAACCCTCAGTTTGTTCTCTGTAGTTGAGTCTTTTTTTTTTGTTTGCCTGTCTCTCTTCTTTATCCCCCATGTTCATTTGTTTCATTTCTTAAATTCCACATATGAGTGAAATCATGTTATTTATCTTTCTCTATTTCACTTAGGATAATACTCTCTAGCTCTGTCCACATAACTGCAAAGGGCAAGATTTCATTCTTTTTGATGGCTGAGTTATATTACACACACACACACACACACACACACACACACACACACCACATCTGCTTTTTTCTTTTTAAAGATTTATTTGAGAGAGAGACAGAAAGAGAGCAGGTGGAGGGGTAAAGGGAGAACCACATTCCCCTGCCACGAGCCCAGTGTGGGGCTCAGTCCCAGAACTCTGGGATCATGACCTGAGCCAAAGGCAGATGCCTAACCAACTGAGACACCCAGGAACCCCCTATACCACATCTACTTTATCTATTCATCAGTGGACATTTGGGCTTTTTCCATAATGAAATTCCTGAAACATTTACTTTTCTTGTCTTACTGTCAAGACCTCATGTACAATGTTGAATGAAAGTGATGAGACTAAATATCCTTGTTTTTTCCTAATCTCAAAAGGAAACCTTTCTCACTATTATTATATGTGTATAGATTTTTAGTAGTTACTATTTTTCCGATAAAGTCTCCTTCCTATTTGTAGCTGATAAAGCTTTTTAAAAATCATGATTAGATACTGAAGCTTGTCATGAAGTTTTTTTCTGTATTTATTGAGTTGACATATACTTCTTTTTTTTCTGTTAACATGGAAATTTTATTGATGGGTTATCTATTAAACCAATATTGCATTTTCTTTAATGGTGCTCAGAATGTATTTGGTGTAGGAGAAAGGAAGGAATTTGGCTCATTTTCCTAACCCACTGATTAATGAGTCTCTTTTTGAGACAGATTAGATATTTCTCAAATTCTTATGCATATATTCTTCATGTCTCATTGGCCATAATTGTATCACATTGCTGGAGAATTACCAAGCAAAAGAAAACTGTCCCAATAGACTTAGAGACCAACAGGAAACACCCCTTGGGTCTGGGTTGGGATACAGTCTTCTCCAGACATCATGGACATTTAAAATTAGGCAAAGAAAATTAAGGAGCTCTCACAAAGAAAATGAAAATGGGGAAAATACCAAATAAATGGGCAGACTACATATGCATCCTCATTTTAGAGAAACTTAGAGAATTGAACTGAAATCTTTTCCTTCAATGCCAGCAAAGATCATCAGTATTCATAAAGAAGTACTTAATGAAGTGCTCCCTGTGGTTACTAGTCAATTAATTTACTTATATTCAGGAAGTCCTAAATTCTTGAATTTATTTTATTGATTTTAATATTCCACATTTTGTGTTGGTCACAACAAAACAAGTATGAATTACCACTCAAAACCACTGTAATGGAGAGTGGAGCTAAGATGGTGGCATACTAGGAGCATCCTAGGCTCGTCTTGTCCCACCAACATGACTAGGTAACCATCGAATCATTCTGAATACCCAAGAAATTTACCTGAGGACTGAAAAAGCAAACTCTCAACGAGAGGGAGAGAAGAGGCCACAATGACAAAGGTAGGAGGTGTGGAGTCATGGTTTAGGGGAGAAACAGACTGTGAGTATTGCAGAGGCGAGGGAGCCCTGGTTGCTGAGAAAGGCGAGACTGGGGTGAGGGTGTGGACAGAGAGAGAGAGAAACAGGAACACATGGGAACACTTCCCCAAAGCCACTGACTGGAAAAATGAAGGGGGCTGATTTTTGTGAGGTTTTCTAACTAGTGATGCTTGAAGACCAGAGTTTTAAAGGTTGGTGGGCTTGGCTTGGGATAGAGCCCTGAGGACATTGCCTTGCTCATGGAGAGAAAGCAGGCAAAATCCCCAGGGCAGTTGATATGGAGGCAGAGATCTGAAGCTGAGGGCACACAACAGACACTGGCTACCTAACCTGTTTGCATCAAATACCACACCCTTGCGTGACTGCCCATCCTGGTCAAACCTCCCTCATCCCAGAGCAGTGAGACCCTCCCCCAGAACACCAGGGCAGTTCCCTGCCCATACCACGTCCCTAAAGCCTGGAATTTTAAAATCATCAGCCTTGGCTGGGGTAGAGCCCAGAGGGCATTGTGCTGCTCCTGGGGAGAAGGGAAGCCAGTAACACACGGAGGCGGGCAGTGTGGAAACAGCCATCAGAGAGATGCCTGTGTCACACAGTGAGGAGATTATTTGTCTCTTGGAGTGCTTTCTAGGGAGGAGCAAGCATGGATACCCCTCTGTAGGGACAAAGGAGCTGGCTGGTGCCATTTCCCTCCAACAACTCTCAGGATATAAACAGAACCACCCGTGTGCCATAAACAATACAGTGCCAACACTGGCTGCTTAAGCTGCTTGTGCTGGGTCCCATACCCATGCACTGGGCTGCTGCTGTTCTCCTCAGTCAAGTCTGCCCCAGTCACAGCATGGCAGCACTCTTCCCATAGGACCAAAGGAAACAAGGCCCTGCCTATACCACATCTCCTGACCAGAGTCCTGCCAGGTTTCAGTTCTAGTGCAAGTAGTATCAGGTCTCACTTCACCAGCACATCAGAGCATGCCAAGTTAAAACATTCTGTCCAGGGACCAAACCCTGCCCACTGCAGGCAAGGAGAGCCTCTGCAGTCACACTGGTCCAAGGGATAGAGCAGCCAGAACACAACAGCAGAGTGTATAGAGCACATGGGAGACAATCCCTGAAGCACCAGGCCCTGGACACTATATGACCTCTTCTTCAGAAAGCCATTGCTCTCAGGAGCGGGAAACATAATGGGCTTTTCTAACACACAGAAGGCAGGGACTTCCACAAAATGCCACGATAGAGGAATTCATTCCCCATAAAAGAACAAGATGAGGTCACAGCCAGAGATCTGAGTGAAACAGATACAAGTAACATGCCTGATGGAGAATTTAAAGTAACAATTCTCTCAAGCTGGGCTTCAGAAGAAGATGCAAGATTTTAGGGAGACCCTTACTGCAGAGATAAAAGAGTTAAAAAAGAATCAGGAATGAAAAATGCAATAACTAAGATTGGAAACAGGCTTGATGCAATGAACACAAGGCTGGAATAAGCAGAAAAATGAGTAAGTGATATAGAAGACAAAATAATGGAAAATAATGAAGCTGAAGAAAAGAGAACAAGAATTAGGGAATAAGAATAGACTTAAGGAATTCAGTGACTCCATGAAATGTTATAACATTTATATTACAGAAGTCCCAGAAGTAGAGAGAGAAAAAGGGGCAGAAAATTTATTTGAGGAAATAACTGAAAAGCTCCCTAATCTGGGGAAGGAAACAGACATCCAAATCCAGGAAGCACAGAGAACTCCCACCAAAATCAATAAAAGCATGCTAAACTAATATATTGTGATTACATTTGTAAAATACAGTGATCAAGGAAAAAATCCTAAAAGCAACAAGACAAAAGAAGTCCCTAACATACAAGGGAAGACCTGTAAGGCTAGCCACAGAAAGTTGGCAAGCCAGAAAGGAGTGTCCTGATATATTCAGTGTGCTTAATGGGAGCAATCTGTAGCCATGAATTCTCTAGCAAGAATTATTAATAAGTTATATAATATAATTATTAATAAGTTATTATTATAATTATTAATTATTATTAATTAAGAATTAGCAATAATCTAGCAAGGTTATCATTCAGAATAGGAGAGAGAGAATTTCCCAGACACACAAAAACTAAAGGAGTTCTTTTTTTTTTTTTTTAAAGATTTTATTTATTTACTTGACAGAGAGAAATCACAAGTAGGCAGAGAGACAGGCAGAGAGAGAGGAGGAAGCAGGCTCCCCACTGAGCAGAGAGCCTGATGCAGGACTCGATCCCAGGACCCTGAGATCATGACCTGAGCCGAAGGCAGAGGCTTAACCCACTGAGCCACCCAGGCGCCCCCTAAAGGAGTTCTTGTCCACTAAACCAGCCCTGCAAGAAATATTAAAGGGGACCTTTGAGTGGAAAGGAAGGAACAACAGTGACAAAGAGAAGAAAGGAACAGGGAAAATCTCCAGAAACAATAACAAAATGAGTAGTAAAATGGCACTAAATACCTATCTACCAATAATTACACCTGAATTTAAATGGACTAAATGCTCCAATCAAAAGACATAGGGTGTCAGAATGGATTAAAAAAAAAAAGATCCATCGATATGTTGTCTACAAGAGACTCATTTTAGACCTAAAAACATCTGCAGATCGAAAGTGAGGTGATGGAGAAGTATTTACCATGCTAATGGACATCAAAAGAAAGCTGGGGTGGCAATCCTTATATCAGACAAACTAGATTATCAACCAAAGACTATGACAACAGATAAGGAAGGGCACTATATCATAATAAAGGGGACTATCCAACAAGAAGATCTAACAATTATAAATATTTATGCCCCTAACATTGAAGCACCCAAATATATAAAACCTTTAGTAACAAACAAAAAGGAACTAATTGATAATAATACAATAATAGTAGGAGACTTTAACATCCCACTAACATCAGTGGGCAGATCATCTAAGCAGAAAATCAATGAGGAAACAATGGCTTTGAATACACACTGGACCAGATGGACTTAACACGTATATTCAGAGCATTTCATCCTAAAGCAGCAGGAAATGCATTCTTTTCAAGTGTACATGGAACATTTTTCCAGAAAAGATCACATACTAGGTGACAAATCAGGCTTCAACAAATACAAAGATTGAAATCTTGCCATGCATATTTTCTGACCACAATACTATGAAACTAGAAGTCAACCATACGAAAAAATTTGGGAAGACCATAAATACATAGAGGTTAAACAACATGCTACTAAAAAATAAATGGCTCAACCAGGAAATCAAAGAAGAAATTAAAAATACACGCAAACAAAAGAAAATTAAAACACAATGGCCCAAAACCTTTGCAATACAGCAAAAGTGGTCCTAACAAGGAGGTATATAGCAATACAGGCTTACCTCAAGAAGCAAGGAAAAACTTAACCAACCTAACCTTACACTTAAGGGGGCTAGAAAAACAACAACAAATGAAGCCTAAAGCCAGCAGAAGGGAAATATTAAAGATTAGAGCAGAAGTAAATGATATAGAAACTGAAAAAATCAATAGACCACATCAGTGAAGCCAGGAGCTGGTTCTTTGACAAAATGAATAAAATGATAAACCTCTCACCAGACTTATCCAAAAGAAAAGAGAAAGGACCCAAATAAAATCACAAATGAGAAGTAACAACCAACATTACAGATAATACAATTATAAAATATTAAGAAAAATAATATGCTGGCAATTTGGACAACCTGGAAGAAATGGATAATTTCCTGAAACATACAAACATCAAAACTGAAATAGGAAGAAGTAGAAAACCTGAATAGACCAATTACCAGTAAAAAAGGTTGAATCTGTAATCAAAAATCTCCCGACAAAGTCCAGGGCCAGATGGCTTCCCAGGGGAAGTCTACCAAACATTTAAAGAAGAATTAATACCTATTCTTCTCAAACTATTCCAAAAAAAGAAATGGAAGGAAAACTTCCAAATTCATTCAGTGAGGCCAGGATAACCCTGATTCCAAAACAAGATAAAGATCTTACTGAGAAAGAGAACTACCCACCAGTATCTTTGATGAACATGGATGCAAAAATTATCAACAAAATACTAGAAAATCAAATCCAACAGTACTTTAAAAGAATCATTCACCATCATCAAGTAGGATTTATTCCTGGGCTGCAAGCATGGTTCAATATTCACAAATCAATCAGTATGATACAACACATTAATAAAAGAAAGGATAAGGACCAATGATCCTTGGTGCAAAAAAGCATTTGACTAAGGACAACATCCATTCATAGTAAAAACCTTCAACAAAAACAAAACAAAACAAAAAACCTTCAACAAAGTAGGTATATAGGGAATATACCTGAATATCATAAAGGTCATATACAAAATACCCACAGCTAATATCCTAAATGAGGAAAAACTGGGAGCTTTTCCTCTAAGGTGAGGAACAAGACTGGGATGTCTATTCTCACCATTACTATTTAACATATTACTAGAAGTCCTAGCCTTAGCAAACAGACAACAAAAAGAAATAAAAAGCATTCAAACGGAAAAAGGAAGAAGTCAAACTTTGACTATTTGCAGATGACATGATACTATATATAGAAAACCCAAAGACTCCACCAAAAAATTGCTAGAAGTGTTACACAAATTCAGTAAAGTTACAGGGTACAAAATCAATGTACAGAAAACTTGCATTTCTATATACCAATAATGAAGCCTCAGAAAGAAAAGTCCAGGAATCAATCCCATTTACAACTGTATTAAAACCTGTAAGATACCTAGTAATAAAACTAAGCAAAAAGGTGAAAAATATGTACTCTGAAAACTATAAGACACTGAATGAAACAAATTGACGATGACACAAAGAAGTAGAAAACATTCCATGTTCATGGATTGGGAAAACAAATATTGTTAAAATGTCAATACCACCCAAAGCAATCTACACATTAAATGTAATCCTTATCAAAATACCAACATCATTTTTCACAGACTTAGAACAAAGAATCCTAAAATGTGTGTGGAACCACAAAAGACCCCCAGTAGCCAAAGCCATCGTGAAAAGAAAAAGCAAAGCTAGAGACATCACAATTCAAGATTTCAAGTTATATTACAAAGGTATATTGATCAAAGCTGTAGTGACAGTATGGACTGGCACAAAAACAGACACATGGGTCAGTGGAACAGAACAGAAAACGTAGAAATGAACCTACAGCTTTATGGTCAATTAATCTTTGACAAAGGTGGAAAGAATAACCAGTAGGAAAAAAGTCTCTTCAATAAATGATGTTGGGAAAACTAGATAGCAACAGGCAAAAGAATGCAACTGGACCACTTTTCTTAAAACTAATGAACATAAGGTGGGGGTTGGGGGGAAAGAGGGAAAACATGAAACAGACTCTTAACTCTAAAGAACAAACTGATGGTTTCCAGGGGGGAGATAGGCAGGGGGATAGATAAATAGGTGATGGGGATTAAGGAGCACACTCCTTGTGGTGAGTACCAGGGGCTGTATGTCAGTGTTGAGTGACTAAAATTCTATACCTGAAACTAATATTACACTGTATATTAACTAACTGGAATATAAGTAAAACTTGGGAGAAAAAAACCACTCTTGCAGAGTAGGACTATCTTCAACACACCAAACCCACTATTACTATAACATTTTAAAGTCCACTGCATTTTTTTATTCATATTTTTACCTACAGGAAGACTTTTTATTTAATATACCATCTTCTCCTCCAATAGGAAATTAAAATGTTTAGTCCTACCATTTTCAAAATTTTCAAAATCACAGTAATCAAAGTAATCATGTTTCTGCATGAAATTTTCTACCACCATGATATATAAAACATATGGAGCTATTCTGGTCTTCGAAAAGGTAGTGGGCATTACAGCGTGTTTTTTTTTTTTTTTCTTCCCTCATCCTCCTCTTTCCTCTTCCATCTCTCACAACACTTCATTTCATTCCTCTGTGGTGGATCCTAAAACACCTTTACAGAACTTGCAGAAATCTTTGATCTTGGCCATAGAATAAAGGAAGTACTGTGAGTTAATAAAGTTTGGCGGGTAGCCTCCTACCGTTTCCCTTCTATCTTTTAAAGTAAGATAAATCATACCCTATAAGTAATAAGGAAATAGAAATCTAAACTCATCACCTGGATGTGACTCTCTTTCATGGTTTAATAAGTGAATTTAATTTCTTTACTGTATTTCTGGTCTCTTGCCAATTTTCGTGCATTGAAGGAAGGGGGGGAAAACTACAAAATAATCCCTTAAATGTTTTAGTTATCTTACTGAGCTTATGGGATTTCACTCAGAAAGTGAGTTTTTCATCAGAGTGATGATATCATAGGGAATCTTCCCTCTTTTGCGTTATTTTAATGCAACTCAGTGTGTTTATTGATTGAGCACTGTTATCACTAGAATGTTGCTTAAGAATCAATGTAACATTAATTGACAGTGTTGATCTAGCTGTTAACATAGAAAGCCCATGTCATCAAAGCTAGCATTATTAGAACTAGTTCCCTATATCTTTTTATACAGAGTACAGAGATTAACTGGCTTGTTAACAGATGGTCCTCTGGCAGATAGTGGTGGATAAGTCATTTCACAAGTTTTCTTAACCAAGAAAACTGAATGAAGGAAAAATAATAATAAAGGTCTTTATGGATCTTTATATAAATTTAATTTGAAATTATACTATGCAATTTCAACTGATGTATTTTCTTTTAAAAAGAGAGAGAAGGACAGAAGGAGAGGGAGAGAAGCAAACACCCTGCTAAGCATGGAGCCCAACATGGAGCTTGATCCCACCACCCTGAGATCATGACCTGAGCTGAAATCAAGAGTTAGATGCTCAACCGAATGAGCCACCGAGGTGCCCCAACTAACATATTTTCTAAAATTATATTAAGTTCCTTAGTATTACAATTCCTAATTTATGGACAAAGACAAAAGCCCTAAAAATAGTATTAGCATCTATCCTATTAGTTGTAACATATGACTTCTTTTTTCCAACAAAACAATCTAATCCCATATGGATAATTCTTTGAGCAGCAGAAGCAATGTTTAAGAAATAGTGTAATAATAAAAATACCAACAGCGATAATAGTAATGCATCTGTATTTCTTCCATAGAGATAACAGTTTTGTAAATTGTGTCCAATTGTTCATCTTAACTCAGAGTGTCAGCAGTAAGTGCTTTTGTATAACCAGCTGAAGGGAATGGTTATTCCCTGGGTACCTCCAACATTTACAGCTGCTCATTAAAAGATTTCTATTATATTGCTACTTTAAAACCAGCAGTATCTTCCCACTTATGTTTAGGAATTGAATCGTGTTCACTGAGGTACCAGAATGGACTCTTTTGCAGTCAGTACTTCTGCCTCTGAGTATGCCCTCCTTTAAAAACTTTAACAAATTTATGTATTTATATGTGTATGTATATATGTATGTGAGAGGGGAGACATAGAGAGAACAAGAGAGCATGAGTGGGGGGAGGAACAGAGGGAGAGGGAAAGAGAGAATCTTAAGCAGACTCTGCACTGAGCATAGAGCCCAACGTGGGACTTGATCTCACAACCCTTGAGATCAAGACCTGAGCCAAAATCAAGAGTTGGATATTTAACCGACTGAACCACTCAGGCTCCCCCTCCTTTAAAAAGTTTAATTTGAACATATAAATATGTGGGATTAGAAAGGAAGAAGTAAAACCGTTATTATTTTCAGCTGACATGATACTATGTATAAAAAATCCTAAATAATCTACCAAAAACTCTTAGACTCGAAAATGAATTCAGTGGAGTTGCAGCATATTAAATTAACATGCAGAGATCGGTTGTGGTTCTATACACTAATAACAAGCAATCAGAGAAATTAAGAAAACAATCCCACTTACAATTGTATCAAAAAGAAATAACTATAAATAAATTTAACCAAGGAAGAAAAAGACACATATTCTGAAAACCTTAAGACACTGATGAAAGAAACTGAAGATGACATCAATAGGAAGATATTCTATTCTCAGAGACTGGAAGAATTAATACTGTTAAAATGTCCATTGTACCAAAAACAATCTACAGATTCAGTACCATCCCCATCAAAACACCAATGGCTTGTTTCACAGAACTAGAACAAAAAATCCTAAAATTTGGGTGGAACCACAAAGGATCCTGAATAGCCAAAGCAGTTCAGAGAAAATAACACTGGGGTTTTCACACTGTCTGATTTCAAACTATATTACAAAGTTACAGTAATCAAAATAGGATGGTGGTGGCACAAAAACACATAGAGATCACTGGATTAGAAGAGAGAGCCCAGAAATAAACCCATGCACATGTGGTCAATTAATCTGTGACAAAGGAGGCAAGAATATATAATAGAGAAAAGATAGTCTCTTTAATATAAACAGTGTTAGGAAATCTTCACAGCTACATGCAAAAGAATGAAACTGGACCACTATCTTATATCACATACAAAAATAAATTTAAAATGGATTAAAGACCTGGAGGTATGACCTGAAACCATAAAAATCCTAGAGGAAAACATAGGCCATAAACTCTTGGGCTTCGGTCTGAGCGGTATTTGGGGGTGGGGGGTGTGGTCAGTCATCTCAGGGAAGGGCAACAAAAACTAAAAGAGATGAGACTACATCAAACTAAAAAGCTTTTACACAGCAAAGGAAACCATCAAGGGAAAAAGGTAACCTACTGAATGGGAGCAGATATTTGCAAATCATACATCTGATAAGGGGTTAACATCCAATATATATAAAGAATTTATACAACTTAATATAAAAAATTTCAACAACCTTATTAAAAAATGGGCAGAGGACTTAAACAGACATTTTCCCAAAGACATCCAGACGGCCTATTGGCATATGAAAAGATGCACTAATCATCAGGGAAGTGCAAATTTCAAAAGCATAATGTCTGCAGTCAAATGCTTTATCCCTGAGCTATATACCCCCTTAACAATGGGTGAAATAGGTGATGGGGAGAAAGGAGGTCAACTGGTGTGATGAGCACTGGGTGATGTATGGATTGTTGAATCGGTATAGTGTACACCTGAAACTAATATAACATTGTATGTTAACTAATTGGAATTAAAATAAAAACATTGGAAAAAAACCACAGTGAGCTATCACCTCACATCTGTGAGACTGGCTATGCTCAGAAAGAAAAAAATAGCAAGTGGTGAGGATATGGAGAAAAGTGAACCATCTTACACTGTTGGTGGGAATGCAAACTGGTGCAGCCACTGTGGAAAACAGGAGGGAGGTTCTTCCAAAAATAAAAATAGAATTACCATATGATCTGGCAATTACACTTCAAGGTATTTATCCAAATAAAACAAAAATACCAATTCAAAGAGATATATGCACCCCAATGTTCAGTGCAGCATCACTTATAATAGCCAAGGTATATAGACAACCGAAGTGTCCACTGATGGATAAGTGGATAAAGAAAATGTGACAAATATGTACAACAGAATATTATTCAGCACTGGAAAATGAAATATTACCATTTGGGACCACATGGATGGATCTTGGGGGCACTCTGCTAAGAGAAAAAAGTCAGAGAAAGACAAATGCCATATGATCTCACTTTTATGTGGAATCTAAAAAACAAATGAACAAGTAAAACAGAAATAGACTCATATAGGAAACAAACTATTGGTCACTAGACAGGGGAGGAGTGGGGGTGGGTAAAAATTGGTTAAGGGGATTAAAAGGTGCAGGCTTCCACTTATAAATAAATCATGGGATATATAATGTGTACCATAGGGAATATAGTCAAAAACATTATAATAACTTTGTGTGGTGACTACATTTATTATGGGGATCATTTTATAATGTATAAAAATGTCAAATTGCTATTTGTATACCTGAACTAATAAAATATTCTATGTCAATTGTACTTGAATTTCAAAAACGTGGAAAAAATTAAAACCATAAACTATTCTTACAATTAAAGGTGAAGTCTTACGATGTAAGTATCCATTTACAGATGAATAGACAAAGAAAATATGGTCTGTGTATACAGTGGAATATTATTTGACCATAAGCAAAGAAGGGAATTCTGCCATTTGCGACAACTTGGCTGGCAATCTGCTAAGTGAAAAGTCGGGCAAAGACAGACAAATGCTATGTGATCTCACTTATGGATGGAGTCTCCAAACAGCCAAACCCTAGAAATGGTGGTTGTCAGGAGGTGGGGAAATGGGGAGTCCAGCTCTCATAATGTAAACAAGTGCCCTTTTTGCAGTCTATTTTATGCCACGTTTTTCACATTTTTGTGCTTATCGATGGTTTTAACACGAAAGTGTTGTCTAACATTCTAAGTTCAAGAAGGAAATGGTATGTTTTATGGAGGAAATACATGTGTTAGATAAGCTCTGTTCTGGAATGAGTTATATAGTGTTCTTGGCTATGAATTTAATGTTAATGAATCAACAATATGTAATAAATAAGCTTTCTTTTCTAGATTTCTAATTCCTGAAATATACTGTTTCTTCAACAGAGTAAGGGAGCCCACAAGTACAGTGTTTATGTATACTACAAGTCTGTGCAAGACTAAATTTAGTTATGTCACTTAATTCTACCACTGGGTAAAATTTTTTTATTCTATATCACTAAATGTTTATTACCTAGTATTAATTTATTTCAAAACCACTTAAATTCAGAAAACCCCATGATTTATGTTTATTCTTAAATATTGTCATTTCTTTATTGTAAGGGCTTTCATAGTTCATTTGGGGAGTCTGAGAACCTCACTGATTTGTGGTAAATAGCTATCTTCGTATCTCTAACCATTTATTTATCTGTTTCTCTATTCATATATGTATCAGTGAATGTCTGTATATTCATATTTATATATCTTTTTTTCTATCTCTAAATTACTCGAGTGAGAATAATTTCATTCTGTGGAACCATATCAATAATAGATTACTTACTACAAATCTATATAATGTATTAATATACAATAAAATTAAGCATACATATTAACACAATGTCTACGCTGTGTTTTATTTTAAGATTTTATTTACTGAGAGAATGAGCACGCACAAGCGGGGGGAGCAGGCAGAGGGAGAGGGAGAAGCACACTCCTCACTGAGCAGGGAGCCCGACACCGGGCTCAATCACAGACCCGAAGCCGAAGGCAGATGCTTAACCAACTGAGCCACCCAAGTGCCCCTACACTGTGTTTCTGATCATGATCTATATACCATCTAAACAGGTAACTAATAAAATACTAGTCAGGACTGTCTGATTTTTAGCCTAGCCTGTATCATCTACCATCACTGCCCTGGTATTTTCATCTTCTGTGGTCCTTTTCTGGGTCCCTACTTTTTTAAAAAGCAAAAAACATAAAACACTTGGTCATGTTATTCAAATTGATTAACTCCTTATATAAGCAAAAAATAGGCAAAAATTCAAAATCTCTTGCATACAGTTAGAATTTTAGGCTTATAATTTTAGGCTTACAGTTAGAATTTTAATATGCCTGATATTAAAGACTGGACTCATGCAGGTCTTTTATATCCCCATTTGTTACCACATGGAGCCTTAAAACATAGAGCCCGAGAAAGCTGTTTCCCTAATTTAATGTTAGCACTTTGAAAATGGCCCACTGCAGTTGCCTGTTAATAGATTTTTTTCCTTTTCTCTGCTTTGACTTAAAATTACAAAACCTTCCAGGCTGACATGGAGCTCAAAAACTTGTCCTCAGCTTTACCATTTCAATATTGTAATGTTAATTTCTCTGTCATAATGTTTTATGTCCCATTAACTATGCACCAATGGGGGGACCGTGAGATTTACTTATGGTGAGTCATTCTCTATGCTTTATTCGAATGTTTAAATATCTGTCAATCCCATCAGACCATGAGTTTCTCAGGAGTAAGGGTCATATTGTAAGGACCTATTTTATATTTTTATTTTAGCCAGAGGCTTCCATTGAGGTTAAACAATAACTTTGTTGTTTAACCCTTAAACTCTCCCTGCTCCCCTTCCCCCAGGGGACTTAAAAACAAGTCCCGGAAACCAGCTCCAGGTGTGGAGGCCAAGAAAAATAAGGCTGTACCCACCTCGAGTCCCGCCCTGACATAAGTGCAGCCATCTTGGCAAAGCAAAAGCAGGCACCTTGCACTGTAAGAGTGGGTTAGCATCAGAATGGCCATCCTGAAGGCCGGGAAGCCATTTCCCTGAGCGTCCCAACCAGCCCCCTCAGCCCACATAACTTGAGATAAGAGAAAGTAGCTAAAACCTAAGAAACAACTTAATCATATACCACCAGGGCGGTTAGGCCATGGCGCCACAGGGACCAGATGTTGAAGAAAAACAAATAGTTAACTTGCACAGATCACAATCCTGCTAGACCGAGTCTCCCTTGGTTTGCAAATGTCCTGGTGATTTACAACAAAAAGGCCATCTTTTCAATGGCCCAATTTCCAGAGACAAATGGCTCAGTACATCGAGGCCAAAGGTCGCCCATCCCACCATAAAACTGTAGGAGGCTGAGGCAGAAGGAAATGTAATTAAGGTGAAGATTCTTCTAAACCTAAATCTCACTTAACCGCCAGGGTGACGCCGGAGTGGCAAAAAGTTAAACAAAGTTAAACTATCAAAGTGGGGCGCAAGAGATGTATGTAGCTATGAAAAAGTGCCTTGAAAATGCTATATAAACCCTAGGCTTTGAGTGCTCGGGGTCCTTGCTGAAACCTGCTGCGCCTGGCGGATACTTGGACCCCAGCTAGCTGGAAATAAACCTCGCTATGTGACTTGCATTATCGAGAGTGTTCTCTGTCTAATTGAGGGGTGGTTGACTCCATACCCTAACAATATCCTGTTTGCTTCTAGGTCCTTCAGACTTAACATGATGATACAGAACAGATGCGAAGTTGGTTGAGAGAATCAATTAAAGGAAAAGGCCACTAACCAGGAGGAAAGAACCTGAGTTCCCCAGGTCACTATAAAATTCGGTTAACATAAAGAAAGTCACTTGTAGGCTCTGTGCTCCACTCCCTCAACTACAGAAAGGAGGCTCACCTACTAGACAGTACCAATACCCTTTTCTTTTAATAATCTCCTACAATACTGGGATCTGCAGGTGCTCAGTGAATACTTGGTGATGGATACATTATTACTTTGGCCTTTAAATTTCTTCTGGTTAGGTAGAACCATTGCGTAAACATTATCCTTGATTGATGCCATATTTACAGAGTCACCCCTGAGCAGAAGGGGAAACTATATTGACTTCTTTTTTGTGTGTATTTGTGGGAAAGAATATGTATTCTTAGAATTCATCTTTTTTAAAACTGTGTTCATGTACTTTAAGCATTCTGCTTTGAGAAATGTCCCAGAAGTACTTACTTTCAGAAAAAAAATTAATTTTCCCAAGACCTTAGCCTTTAATTCACAAGATACCTGAAGAGCAAAAAGACTATATTTAGCTTTTGTGTGGTACGGGGCAATGAGTGAGCTATGTGAAAGGAACTCATGTTACACATGCAAGAGATTAGGGTTGTAGCTGCTACAAATCAAGACATGCATTATATGTGGACTGTTCAGTGTTACAGAAAACACAAAGGAGATTTCACCTGTAACTAGGGGATGAAGCACAAGCTAGCTGCCAGAGGTTTTGTTTTTTTTTAAGCAGTTTTTATTCAATTTATTTGAACAAAAACAAAACAAAACAATTCATCCATTTCTCCCACCAACTACCAGTAGCCTCTTGCAACTATCATTCTGTTCCATCATTGAGCATGGTTTTGCTTGTTTTAGATTCCACACAGAAGACAGATCATCGGATATTTGCCTTACTCCGTTTGACTTATTTCACTGAGCATAATACCCTGGAGGTCCACCGATGTTGTCCCAAATGGCAAGATTTCATTCTTTTTAATGGCTGAGTTATATTCCATTGTGTGATACACACACACACACACACACACATATAGGTATAGATACTACAATTGCTTTATCCATTCATCCACCAATGGACACCAGTTGTTTTATTTTCTGACTTCTTGAAACGATAACTTCTGATTACATTCTTTAGTTGGTAGAGACAAGTAAATTAAGCCAGTCCTGCTCTCATAATGTGTATATGTAGCCACGGCTGATATGAAATCGAGTTCAGAAATTCTAAGAGACAAAGGCTTACACAGAATTGCATACGATGCACTAGTGTTAAAAGGAAGCATCACATAAAACATCTAGTTAAGAAGAAGAATTGCTCCCATTTCTTATTCTGCCTGGATGATATTCACAAAGCATTCTTATCATCAATTGACAAATTCACTGGAGGTAACAAAATTGCCCAATTAGCCAAAAGTATTTGCACCAAACAATAGCTATTCCAAATAAGCAACCCTGAGTAGGTCATTTTCCCTGTCTAATTCCTTGAACATTATGCTTGAAATATTTAAATGTAACATGTTTCTGTCTCACGATTATGGGTACTTTAGTAAAAAGGAGCCAACAACTCTTTTCAATGGTACCCATGCCTATTTTGACAAAATATCACAGAGAAAACATCTTGCTTGATGAAGTGGGCGCTCTTCTCTAGAGACCTTCCTACATCATTTGTAGTTTTATACATTTTAATTACACTTTCCTTCCAAGCCTTCCTTTATTAAACTTAGTGTCAGATATTTTCCCATAATTAACTCCTTATTTTATGATTTATAGCTTTGGCTTGAGAAATAGATTGAGAATTTCTCAACTCGGTATATCTCAGTATGTTTATCTCAACTGAGGATGCAGATGCTTTTATTACCTGTTTAAAATAAATAATGCAGTGGCTCAGTGGGTTAAAGCCGCTGCCTTCGAATCAGGTCATGATCCCAGGGTCCTGGGATCAAGCCCCACATGGGGAACTCTGCTCAGCGGGGAGCCTTCCTCTCTCTCTCTGCCTGCCTCTCCGCCTACTTGTGATCTCTATCTGTCAAATAAATAAATAAAATCTTTTAAAAAATAAAATAAATAATGCAAAAAAATAATTTCTACGTCCTTGTGAGCAAGCAAGTGAGCAGAATTTGTTTTTGTGAGCAATAGGCAAATGATATAAAATCTTGGAATTCTTTTAATATCCATGGTATTTTTCAGAGTATACAATTCCATGTTAGGTATTCATTGTAATTTTCTCCCATTACTACACCCTATCCTTAATCTTCATGTAGCACATAGCATGGCATAGTCATACCATGCAGCTCATGCCACAGTTATTCTACATAATAGATCACTCCAAACTCAGGGGCTTAAAACATTAAGTATATCAACCCCACTGACTTGTTTTTACGTCAACTGTGGTTTGAATGACGTCACCCAGACTTGTTAGACTCTGCTTCAAGCTGCATGTGGGCGGAGCTTAACCGCAAGGAATGGGTTAGACTGAGGTCTGCTTCACTTAACTTGTAACTTTTGTTGATAACTAGGAAGTGTCTGAGATTGTATTCTACTTAATAAGCTAACAAGTTACTTGTCACAGTTCCATAGATCCTGTCAGAAGACTTGAGACTCTGGTTGATGACGGGACTTTATTACTTATTATTAATGGTCTTATTATTTTGTTGTTTTTTATTGTTCATACCATAGCAGATAGCATGAGATTCATGTTTTTCTCCATTTCCCTTGTCCCCTAAATTCCGCAGGGGTGCTGTGGTGGCAGGCCCAGCTGGATGCTCTGCACCTATTGGATCTGTATCACTGTTGAGGAACTCAGAATTTAGGAAACCCAGTATTTTATTTTTATTTAAATTTAATTAGACAAGGGACGCCTGGGTGGCTCTGTTGGTTGGGCCGCTGCCTTCGGCTCGGGTCATGATCCCAGGGTCCTGGGATCGAGTCCCGCATCGGGCTCCTTGCTAGGCAGGGAGCCTGCTTCTCTCACTGCCTCTGCCTGCCACTCTGTCTGCTTGTGTGTACTCTCTCTCTCTGACAAATAAATAAAATCTTTTAAAAAAAATGCCATGTTTAAATTTAATTAGACAAGTTATAGTACATCATTAGTTTCAGATGTAGTGTTCAGTAATTTATCGGTTTCGTATAACACCCCATGCTCATCAGTCACATCACATGCCCTCTTTAATGCCCATCACCCATTTACCCCATCTCGCCCACCCACCTCCCTCCAGCAACCCTCCACTTGTTTCCTATAGTTAGGAGTCTGTCATGGTTTTTCTCCCTCTCTGATGACTTCCCATTCTGTTTTCCCTCCCTTCCCCTATGGTCCTCTGCTCTGTTCCTTATATTCCACATATGAATGAAACCATACAATTGTCTTTCTCTGATTGACTTATTTTGCTCAGCATAATATCCTCCAGTTCCATCCACATCAATGTAAAGGATATTTACCTTTTCTTATGACTGAGTAATATTCCACTGAATATACACCCTGTCTTCTTTATCCATTTATCTGTTGACAGACATCTCGGCTTTTTCCACAGTTTGGCTATTGTGGACACTGATGCTATGAACATTGGGGTGCAGGTGCCCCTTTGGATCACTACATATCTATCTTTGGGGTAAGTACCAAGTAGTTGAATCACTGGGTAGCTCTGTTCTAAACTTCTTGAGGAAGCTTCATATCATTTTCCAGAGTGTCTGTACCAGCTTGCATTTCCACCAAGAGTGTAAGAGCATTCCCCTTTTCCCACATCCTCGCCAACATTTGTTGTTTCCTGTCTTGTTAATTTTGGAAACCCAGTATTTTAAAAGGAGGCTTCCAGCAAACCTGTTCAACCATCACTCTAGGAGGAGGCATTACTGTTTTGGTCAGGAAACTTCCCTCTGCCTCAGAGGGAGCTACAGTCTCTTAACTTCTAGAGCTGTTTGCTCTACAAAGTCCAGGCAAAGACATTCCAGAACAAAACTGTTAATGCTTTTTGCTCAGAAGATAAGCAAAAATGCAGGTGATCTATTAAAACCTGTTTCCAAACATCTTCCTTGGATCAGTGGCTTCCCAGGCTACATTCTTCTCATGATGAATGGCAAGGGCACATCTGCTAACATTATAATGGGTAAAAGAAGTCGCACCACTAAACCTAAATTCCATGTGGCTAGGAAGTATAAACCATCACAAGTGCAAGAAAAAAATGAGTATTTGCTGAATAACAATCCAAGGTATCACTCAGAGAGTACTGAAATTATTTAACTTCTCCTTCAAACTAATGCTAATTGTGTAGGGACTATGTTTCAACTCACCACTGTGTTTTCTGTGCACTGCCAGATTACTTCAGTATGGGATCAGTTGGTTTTGTGTTTAGTTGTCGTGAGTGCATGTCCATTTCAGAGTGTTGATATAATTAATGTAGTTAAGATATTATCTTTCATCTACCTTACAAATAATAAAACATGAATTATATATCAGTACTCTAATAGGTATATGGTACCAAAAAGACATTACAAGAACACTGTCTCTAGGAATCACATTGTCCTATTCCCAAGGGTACCACTTATTTGTCCCTCAATTCCTTTATCAGCAAAAGAAGGCAAAATGTAGTACGTATCTCATAGAGTAGTTATGAGTATTGATTAACACATGAAAAGGTCTGACACATATCATATGAATGTTGGGTATCATGTGATTACAGGCAAATAGTTAGGAAATATACATGTATTAATTCTAATCCTAATAACCCTGAGCTTGGTATTATCCCTATTTTACATATAAAGTCATCAACTATTAAATATTTAGTCATTAGTTAAAATTTATATCTTCTTCCACTACCAAGAAACTATTATTCACCTAGCTAGAACTATCATATCTGAACTGGACAGATGTTCAAGGGAGAATTTATAGGTTTTCAGCATTTGTCCTTTTACCTCAACATTTTTAAATATTCTTAGAAAATTATAACCTCTAACGAGAGAAGATGCCAGTGATAATAATAATAGTAAGGATTGTAACAATAATACTGTCCTGTTTCAAGTAACCAAAAATAACCTCAAAGCTTTTGCAATTTTAATGTGAATCTTCTTTAGTGAATATGTACATATATATTCACCATATATACTATATTGAGTATATACATATACACAGAGATTTTTTTTCTCTATAATTTAAGCTATCTTTCAAAGTTTTCAAAGTACTTTAAAGTGGATTCTAATTTTGACAGTAAGGTAATCACCAGTTGTTTCCCCCCCCCCACCCAATGCATTGGACTCATAGCGGTGCTGGTTTTCAAAATGGATGTGCAGGCACGTTCCTTGTTAGTACAAATGCCTGTCAAAATGCCAAAATAAAGGTTTCTGATTATGGGCTACTACTGAATGACTCTTAGTTTTAAAATCTGTCATGTTATTTATTTTCCTTTCACCGTGTGAATAGATCATAACTCTCCTGAGATCTCTGTGTTCTTTTTTTTTTTTTTAAGATTTTATTCATTTATCTGACAGACAGAGATCACAAGTAGGCAGAGAGGCAGGCAGAGAGAGAGGGGGAAGCAGGCTCCCTGCTTAGCAGAGAGCTCGACGTGGGGCTTGATCCCAGGACCCTCGGATCACGACCTGAGCCGAAGGCAGAGGCTTTAACCCACTGAGCCACCCAAGCGCCCCCTCTGTGTTCTTTTGACCATAATAAATCCTGACTTCCTACTACACCTGTTTTGTGCATATTTTTATTTTATTTAAGTTTTTATTTGAGAGACAGCAAAAGCAAGAGTGATCACAGAGGGAGAAGAAGTGGACATACTTCTGAGAGGAGAGCCCAATGTGGGACTCTATCCCAGGACCCTGAGGTCCTGACCTGAGCCGAAGGCAGATGCTTAACCCACAGATGCTTAACTGGGTGCCACTTTTGTGCATCTTTTTAAATGTTAATCTGAATTTTATTAGTGCCATTTCTGTATGTATCTTTTACCCAGTTAATTAGCTGCTAAGATGGTGAACTTCTGTACTATCAAGTAAGAAGTTCAGTTTTCCCCCGCCACCCACCGCCATTTACTTCCTGAGTCAGATCATGGAGGTGAGTGTTTAGGAGTCCATGCATGCTTGACTGGACCAGAGCATGTGCTTTGGTCGAGCCTGGGGGATAAGGAAAGGGCTTCAGTACTGTGCTGCCACCTGACACATAATACCTTCTCCATCAGTGCTGGAACAAAGTCAGATTTCCTATGTCATCTCCTCAGGAGATGCCCATGTATATGCATATCCCCATGTGCTTTTTTGGTTGGCTAAACTGAGGCTGCCTTCTGGGCAGATGTGCAAGAAAAGTGGCAAAGCTGTAGAAGTTATTTTAAAATAACTTCACTTCTTATTTTTAAAGTTATTCACATATATATGGTGAGATCACTCATGATGTTACCATCCAGAAATAATCACAGTTAACACTTTAGGGTTTACTCTCTATATTTTTGTCTATGTATTTATATACAAAGTGTTAGGCATGTATATAGGAATTTAAATACATATATGTACACATACATAGATGTGGAGGTAGACTGATATAGATTGTTTAAAAATGACATAATATATCAGGCAACGTCTCTTCAATAAATGGTGCTGGGAAAATTGGACAGCTATGTATAGAAGAATGAAACTCGACCATTCTCTTACACCATACACAAGATAAACTTGAAATGGATGAAAGACCTCAATGTGAGACAGGAAACTATCAAAATCATAGAGGGGAACATAGGCAGTGACCTCTTCGACATTGGCCACAGCAACTTCTTTCAAGACACGCCTCCAAAGGCAAAGGAAACAAAAGCAAAAATGAACGTTTGGGACTTCCTCAAGATGAAAAGCTTCTGCACAATAAAGGAAACAGTCAACATAACAAAGAGGCAACCCATGGAATGGGAGAAGATATTAGCAAATGACACTACAGACTAAGGGCTGATATCCAAGATCTATAAAGAACTCCTCAAACTCAATACCCAGAAGACAGATAATCATATCAAAAAAACGGGCAGAATACATGAACAGACACTTCTCCGGAAGACATGAAAATGGCTAACAGACACATGAAAAAATGTTCATCATCATTAGCCATCAGGGAAATTCAAGTCAAAACCACACTAAGATACCACCTTACACCAGTTAGAATGGCAAAAATTAACAGGGCAGGAAACAACAAGTGTTGGAGAGGATGTGGAGAAAGGGGAACCCTCTTACACTGTTGGTGGAAATGCAAGTTGGTGCAGCCACTTTGGAGAACAGTGTGGAGATTCCTCAAGAAATTAAAAATAGAGCTTCCCTATGACCCTGCAATTGCACTACTGGGTATTTACCCCAAAGATACAGATGTAGTGAACAGAAGGGCCATATGTACCCCGATGTTCATAGCAGCAATGTCCACAATTGCCAAACTGTGGAAAGAGCCAAGATGCCCTTCAACAGACAAGTGGATAAAGAAGATACGGTCCATATATACAATGGGATATTATGCCTCCATCAGAAAGGGTGAATACCCATGTTGTATCAACATGGACAGGACTGGAGGAGATTATGCTGAGTGAAATAAGTCAAGCAGAGAGAGTCAATTATCATATGGTTTCACTTACTTGTGGAGCATAAGGAATATCATGGAGGTCCTTAGGAGAAGGAAGGGAAAGTGAATTGGGGGAAATCAGAGGGGGAAATGAACGATGAGAGACTGTGGACTCTGAGAAACAAACTAAGGGTTTTGAAGGGGAGAGGGATAAGGGGATGGGCCAGCCTGGTGGTGGGTATTAAGAAGGGCACGTATTGGGGCGCCTGGGTGGCTCAGTGAGTTAAGCCGCTGCCTTCGGCTCGGGTCATGATCTCAGGGTTCTGGGATCGAGTCCCGCATCGGACTCTCTGCTCAGCGGGGAGCCTGCTTCCTCCTCTCTCTCTCTCTCTCTGCCTGCCTCTCTGCCTGCTTGTGGTCTCTCTCTGTCAAATAAATAAATAAAATCTTTAAAAAAAAAAAAAAAAAAGAAGGGCACGTATTGCATGGAGCACTGGGTGTGGTGCATAAACAATGAATCTTGGAACACTGAAAAAATAAAATTAAATTTTTAAAAAAGATGACATTTAAAATATCAATTTTACATATAAAAATGGCATAATATATATGCATTCTATTTAATGGCCGCACTTTATATGTGTATCAATGGATTCTTTAATATTTTTTTAAAGATTGTATTTGTTTGTTTGAGTGAGAGACAGAGAGTGGAGGAAGGGGCAAAAGGAGAGAGGCAGAGAATCCCAAGCAGACTCTGTGTCAAGCATGGAGACTGACATGGCCTCCATCTCACGACTCATGAGATCATGACCTGAGCCAAAATCATGAGTTGTGCATTCAACTGACTGAGCTACCCAGGCACTCCCACAGGATTCTTTCTATGTCATCATCTTTTAAATGGCTGTTTAGTGTTCTTGTATGAATATTGCATAATCTATTGACCCAAGTAGCTTATGAGTTGGTTATGAAAATGGAACTGTCAAATTTCAATTATTTAACTCAATAAAAATTTCCTGTTCATGTTTTTGGTTAATGGAAACCTTTTTTCTTGGTGACTGAGGTCCCTACTCTCTTGCGTCTCTGCCCCCTTTCATGGTCTTTCAGTTTGCTGCATTCAGCTAGAGGTTGGGAAAAGAACATGAGAGATATCCCTTGGGAGGTTTTTATGAATCAGGCCTAGAAACAGCATTCATCACTTCTTATAAGTGAAAACCCTTTCACAATGGAAGACAGAAATCAAATGTGAAACATGCAGCTAACCATCTCTACCACAAAACTATGGGGTTTTTTTACTAAAATAAATACCACCTTGACAAAAGGTGGTATATAGTATACTGTGTTATTTTATTTTATTTTAAAGATTTTATTTATTTGACACACACAGAGAGAGATCACAAGTAGGCAGAGAGGCATGCAGAGAGAGAGGGGGAAACAGGCTCCCCGCCAAGCAGAGAGCCCGACACGGGGCTCAATCCCAGGATGCTGTGATCATGACCTGAGCTAAAGGCAGAGGCTTAACCCACTGAGCCACCCAGGTGCCCCTACTGTGTTATTTTAAATTGTTCTTTTATTTATAACATACTTTGCTTAATATATTACTATTCTCTAAATTGTGATTATTATGTCTCCTTTGTATTATAATTTTTATCAATAAAAGCAATCCCATTTGATTTTTTACTTAAATATATCTTTTTTTCTGAATAATTTTAGCATATTTCCTTTGTATATTTTTGCCATCCAATTTACTTTTTAAATTTTTTATTATAACAAATGTGTTGATGATAATTCAAACAATAAACCTGTATATATTACAAATTGTCTCTCCTCTTTGTCACTTATGTACCAAAGAGTCAATATTCATAATTTAATCTACTTCCTAGTATGATTGCTCTATTATGCTAAGCATATATAAACATATAAAAATTTTTATTAAAATTATGATTTTATACCCTACTTGGTAGCCTACAAATTCTTTCCTTTGCTTACCCAACATATTTAGGTCTCATTCATTCTTTTAAACAATGATCACCGAGAGTTTAGGACTCTTTTCCTCCTTAAATCATCAAAAACATTTTAAAGAAGGACCCTTTAATTGGTGTGAAATATTATCTTTTCATTTTTGTTTTCTTGCTTATTTGGGAGATTAAGTCATTTGAGGTGGAGGGTAGGGTATGATTTACTTTCCCTCTCTTGTTCATGTCCTTTGACCACATTTCTTTTTTGTTGCTGATTTATAGGTACTATTGATATAATCTGGATTTTATTTTATGCTTTTTGTTTTACATCTCTCTCTTACCATATGTCACATGTCTTTAATGTTGTAGGGTTTTGGTCATACAGATGTTGTACATTTTAATGCAGCTGAATTGGCAAAAGTTGCCTTTTATGGCCTTTGCTTTTCCATGCTTCTGAAAGGTTGTGACGTTAATATAGTTACATTTATCAATTTTCACAAGTTGTGATTATTTTATGTTTAATAAGCAAATCCTTTACCAATCCTAAAGTCATCAAGTTACTTCATATTTTCATACTAGTTTTGATTTTTTCACATTTAGTTCATTGATCTGACATTTATGGAAAGTCAATTGCCCTCGTGTGATGGATTGACTAGTCCATTCTTCTCCCTTGTATTTTCCAGTACACATCAAATTTCCAGACATGCTTGGGACTCTTTCTGAATGTCTTATTTTGAAGATTTTATTTATTTATTTGCCAGAGACAGAGGGAGAGAGAGCGAGTGAGTGAGCACAGGCAGACAAAGAGGCAGGCAGAGGCAGAGGGAGAATCAGGCTCCCTGCTGAGCAAGGAGCCCGATGTGGGACTCGATCCCAGGACGCTGGG
Organism: Mustela putorius furo; assembly: GCF_011764305.1. NCBI lineage: Eukaryota > Metazoa > Chordata > Mammalia > Carnivora > Mustelidae > Mustela > Mustela putorius. Next base: position 30,296,027 of record NW_025421989.1, read on the forward strand.
ATCATGACCTGAGCTGAAGGAAGCTGCTTAACCAACTGAGCCACCCAGGCGTCCCCTGAATGTCTTATTTTGTTTCATGGATTTATGTGTCTCTCTTTGCCAATAGCCCTGTTTTGATTAATATTCGATATGAAGTAAGGTAATGTATGACTCCTTGTCCTCCTTCTTTAGAGTTATGTCTTTTGGAGTCTTCTACTTGCCATATTAATTTTTGAATCAGTTTTGTTCAACAAAAATAACCTATTGGGGTATTAATTGGAATAGTACTGAATTTATACATTAATTATTCAGAAGAATTAATACTTGAAAATATTTTGTCATTTGTTTTCTGATCCTGCTGAATATTTTTATTTAGTGTAGCTCTGTTCTTCCTCTGGAATTTAGGGCAAGATGGAGTAGAGAAACAAATTCTTGTCTTGAAACTAGACTTCTAAAAATATAGAACCCACTCTCCTTCAATCAAAGTTTTGTCACAGGACAAAATATTCTATTAAAAAAATTCTGCTATTTTTTGTGGGTTTAAGTGTGAATCATAAACAACTATGTTCCAACTAAGTCCCATATTGTCCACTACAAATACAGTTGGCCTCAGTGAAGTCTGATGTCACAAAGGCAGTTTGAAAGTTCTAAACATGTACCTACAACTCGTGTCTTTCCAGACCATGTCCTACGATGATCCTGATATTTAAATGCAAAGCTCTAGTCCCTGGGATTTCACAAGTCCTGATTTGCGGCAAATCACTGTAGCTCTAGAACTTCCTTTTTACATGACAAATACACCTCCTGGGTGACTAATCATTGATGCTTTTTCAAAAACACTGTATATAACAACCCTATGACACCAGGCAGATGAAGAAAAGAGACAGAATGGGAGAGGTTATATTAGAGGAAGAGGAAGAGAGATACTTCTGTTTCTACTTAGAGAAGACTACCTTGGATGGGGGTAAATGTGGGATGGGAGGGATGCAGAATGGGGAGGAACAGCACAACACAGGGTTCACTGTGCTGGTGAGGGGTGAGTGCCCAACAAATGGGCAAAGAGTGAATCAGAAAGGAAATAATGAATCGCAGCAAAACAAGCTTAGCCCCTTTTAATGTTTGGTATGAACTATGTCCTGGTCTGCTATGGTAGATCAAGCTCTGGGCAGCTGAGGGAAGTTCATGTCTCTGTGGCTTTGGCAAGCAAAGTGAGGTGAGGGGTTTGGGACAAGTGAGTTGCAAGCTGGGGAGAAAAGAAAGTGGAAGACATGTTTCCAGCACATTATTTCACCCAGAATTGTAGAAACATACCTTTCTGCATCTATCACTAAAACGTCACATACCATTACTTAGTATGAATGTGACATTGGCCTTAACGCTTCCATTTGTAAAAATACATGCTGGGAATTTTAATCGCTACATACCATCAGAATTGATTTCTAATGTTGGCACAAGATCTATTTATGACTTAGGTGAGCATGAAGAAGGCAGAGGAGTTATTTTGTCCTTTCGGTAAGTGTCTGACCTTGATCCCCCAATGTTGGGCTCCCAGTGATGCTCTCTGGATTTCCCCTAAGCAGGATCAATGACTTGGAGGGGGAGGAACTTCAAGTCCTGACAGCAGCTCCTCAGTTGTCTTAAGGGCAGTATTTCATGAGCAGGTGGTGGGTCCTGTCTCCTGAAAGTGCCCCTGTGATGTGGCAGCATGTGACATCCTGATATTTCTATCCTTTCATTCCGTCGTGGGTTTGCCTTTCACAAGCACTTTGTGATGTTGCAAAAATGTGTTCTTATAAACTCTAATAAGTTATTGTAAAATATACATCAATTTTAAAACTTACTTAGAAATTAGTATTTCCTAAAGAGACAAGTTGAGGATACAGCCCCACTAGAAACATTTAATCTCTTCTTAGGGGCAGCCGTAAAGAAACTGTCTTTTCCTGGTTCACAGGTACGTGTTCTCCTCTCGATTTTCATGGACAGCTTAGGTCCGGGGGAGATGAAGTTCCCCCAGGAATGGTGATAAAGTGAAAACACCTGTGGGGCTCCCTGCAGAGCTCGCTTCTTTTTTCTTACTCTCTAAGCAGGGGCCCCTGAATACCTTTATCAGCATTCTTTCAACCCCTCATAGATTCCAGAACCTTTGTTTTCATCCATGTTTCCTAGGGAAGGGGACCAACTTGCTGCTGCCTGTCTGATTGCCAAGATGTGTGCCAGGAGCAGGAACTACTGCGGGGCTACAATGCTAGAAAGCAAACCTCCCGAGGTTCTTTGTTGCTACAGTGAATTAGGTTGTAATTTCCTATGCCTTAGGCACTGTGCTCTGTCCCAGGTATCATATCATCTGAAATTTCCATCTTCCAGGGTAACTTCACATGGTTTTAGAGACGTGAATGAATTCAGAGGAGTTGAATGTTATTAAATGATGGGAAAAGTGTCACAACCAAGGACAGTTGTTTCACAGCCAAGGACCGTTGTTTGTCACGGCCAGGCATCATGCTAAGGACTGAACATACATTAGATCATTTCACCTGCACACAGTTCTGTGAGGAGGAGATTTATGGCTACCACTTGAAAATGACAAATGCAAAACCTGAAGGTAAGAGATGTTATGAAACTTCCCCAAGGTCACACAGCTGGGTGACTGGGGGTTAGAATTTGAAACCACGATAGGACTCTAGAGACTGTGCTCTCAACCACATGCCTATGATGTCCATCTTACAAACGGTCCTAGAACCTGCACAGGCTTCTAATACTGGATGAAGGGAACTATTCAGGAAGAGAATTCATTCGTTTCCACAGACATTTACTATGGTTACTCTGTGCCAGGTGCTGCTCTGGGCAAAGGAGATACAGCCACAAACAAGACAGAGAGACTGCAGCCTTGCAGATTATATTCTTGTGGGTGGAAGAAAACCTGATGATAAGTGCCCCCAGGTCACCTGGTATAGTTGCTGGCACATCCATGAATTGTTTTCATGCCTCAAGGAGTAATCTGGATACTGCAAATTTAGGCTACAAGAATTAGTGCTTTAATTATTAATTTTCATCTTCATTGTGACAAGAACCGTGTCTTTCTCATGTGGGCATCTCCTTAACTGAGCGCTGAGCCTTGTTATCAAGCCTCTGGTGGCTCCTCAAAAGTTGTTGAGGGACACCTGGGTGGCTCAGTTGGTTAAGCAGCTGCCTTCGGCTCAGGTCATGATCCCAGGGTCCTGGGATCAAGTCCCACATCGGGCTCCTTGCTCGGCAGGGAGCCTGCTTCTCCCTCTGCCTCTGCCTGCCTCTCTGTCTGCCTGTGTTCACTCGCTCTCTCTCCCTCTGTCTTTGACAAATAAATAAATAAAATCTTAAAAAAAAAGTTGTTTGTTGAATGACAGATTATTATGGGTTTAAAAAATTGAATGTTACTTTTTCTTTTTAAAGAGAAAAGGGAGGGGTTCCTGGGTGGCTCAGTCACTGAAGCATCAGACTCTTGGTTTTGGCTCAGATCATGATCCCATGAGTTGTGAGATGGAGACCTGCGTCAGGCTCTGTGCTCAGTGGGGAGTCTGCTGGAGATTCTCTCTCTCTGCCCTTCCCCCAACTCATTCGACATATGCTTCCTCTCTAATAAATAAATCCTTAAAAGAAAGAAGAGGGAAATTTGTTCTTGTGAGTAATATAAACTGAATCTGGTTCTTAATAACTGGCCATTTGTTTTTTGAATAATGTTACAGGCAGTCTTGATTGGGAATGTGAAATATCAAAGCAATGCAATGTTTAAACAGACTCTGGGGTAATGGAGGTATCCAAATACTTTTTACTAACTAAAAATACACTAGTTTTTTGTTGTTTTGTGAAAAAAGTAACAGCAAGCACTCATGTCCTGCTTTGATTTTTTTTTCTTTTTTGGTTTTATCATTTTTAAGTGGAGGCTTTATTGTCTAGATCTCTTTCTTCATTTCTCTGAAACATTTATTGACAGGTATTACTCTTTTCTTCATTGAACCTGAAACACTCCCACAAGGAGGGAAATGACTTTTCCATGGTTTCATTCCATTTTATATTTCAGAGGTTTTGAAAATATTGAACTATTACCTATTGTCATCAAATAACAAATGACTGCAGTCAAGCACTAGACAAATTGCATGCCAGCCAACGTCAGTGGGGGACACCATGTCCGAAGTGAGTTGTCAAGGAAGGCTGGTAGAAGACACAGACCCAGAGAAAAGCAGGCTGGCTCCACTTTCTCTTCAGAGCAGGTCTCAGCAGGGAGTCAGTCACAAGGACAGGGGAACAGTCTCAGTTTTTAAGGATGTAGACTTTTAGAGCTGGAAGACATTTCACTAAGGAAATAGAACACTTTGCCTGAGGCTAGTCAGTTGTTCTTCCAGCTCATTCATTCATTCATCTCTTCATGCGATGAACTGACCAGGGAGTAGATGAGCTGTCATAGTCTTGCTATCAAAGGAGCCTCTTATCTTTGTAAGATGGCCAGTGTACTCTGGGGTAAGTCCGGGACTAAATGCTGCAGAGTGCCAGGAGGTGATGAGGAGGGAATGACTCATTACCAAGGATATGGGTGGCCCAGAGAGTAGACTGTACTAGAGCACAAGAGAAAGGATCCTAACACCTGGACCCAGCCAGCCCTGCATTAAACTACATTATACAATACAAAATATTATATTTTGTTTTGATTTGTCACACACACACACACACACACACACACAGAGTAATTTTAGTTGTAACTAAATGGACATTACAGTTTTAATAATAAGAAATCAATGTGATTGGGAATATACAGAAAAAAAACAAGCGTGCCCTCACAGAATCATGGCTGCAGAGATTCTCAGGTCCCTTGGAACATAAGGCTTCGAAAGATAAAGTATCTTTTATTAATAAAACTGAGGGAAATTAACCAAAAACATTTCTTACTTTCAGAAAATCTTGCATTCATATCAAAGCACTGAACCTAAAATGGTAACAGTATGGGGCTCAGGTAAAAGGGTTTTAATCCCGTAACAGGAAATCCCGCCTTCTCCTGGGACATTCCATAATCTCTGAGGTTGTATCTACATTTCAGTTTATCCCTCTGATGTGTGATACAATTCCAATAGAAGTCATCAGAAGGGATTGGGTCATATTAGGCCATTAGAGTTGTCAAAAACATTGTGTTCACTATTAATAACCTTTTAGATTAATTATATTCACCCTCCTCCCTGTTAACTTCTATTAGAAGTGCTTGCTTTCAAGTGCCACTGATTTACTATTTAAAAGCATATAATGTTTCCTGGACAATCTTTTCTTTTCTTTTTTTTTTTTTTTCTTTTTTGAGAGATAGAGGGGGTCGGCAGGGGCAGAGGGTGAGGGAGAATCTTAAGCAGGGTCCATGCCTTGTATGGAGCCCAAAGTGGGGCTCGATTTCACACTCTGAGATCATGACCTGAGCTGAAATCAAGAGTTGGATGCTTAACTGTCTAAGCCACCCAGGTACCACTTCCTGGACAATCTTATAGGCAAAAGAATACATAAGTCTTTTCTAAAATTTAATATATTTAGGCAATTCATAAAACTGGCCCAAAGTCCCTAAATAAATACATATTTAAATGATATATGCCTGGTCTCTTAGCACACCCCTATAATTTTAAATGCTTTTTAATGAATATAAATATATAGTCATTTAATAATAATAGGCCCTGATGTAATTTAAATTGGAAACCTTTCTTTCCTTATGCTGAAACCCTTAGCAGAAAAAGAAAAGCTGATAGAAAAATAAACCAGAGCCAGGTGGTGGGTATTATGAATATTGCATGGAGCACTGGGTGTGGTGCATAAACAATGAATTCTGTCACACTGAAAAGAAATTTAAAAAAAAGAAAAGAAAAGAAAAATAACCCAGAATGCAGTGATGTCAGATCTTTTGGAATGTTGAACACAAGCACTGATGAAGGGGGAAAGGCATGGGATAGGCTCTCGGGGTGACTGTGGAGGAAATGCTCCTCTCTTCCAAGCCCATGTTCTTATGTCCTTCCCCATGGGAATCTCCTTTACACCCAATCCCTGCTAAAATTCAATGTCTCTTTTTATTTGATTCTAGATTGGGGCATCTGTTACTCCTCAGCATAACCCATGGTATAAATGAAGTATTCCTGTTTTTAGCCATTGAGGTTTCAGGGATTGTTTCTTTCTGGAGGTCAACAGTAGCCTATCCCAGTGGATTTAGTCAACTTCCATGTGCAAAAGATGTATTATTAAAGCTAGCATTTAAGATAGGGGAAGTTATATTGGACATCTAGTTGAAGCTACTGATTTCTTCTAGTATTACTGCTTATTCCTTTCCCTGTCTTAAAGTATAGCAGGTTTAATAATCACACACATTAATTTGGCCAATATGTAATAGGATATGGAAAGATTCTGACCCTCCCTCTCTAGGTCACTGCCATGGATATCAAACACACTGCAGGTCTCTGTGATGACTCCTATAAGGTTATGTTTTCAACTGGTTCTCAATAGTCTATAAGAATGTGGTCATTGGACTCATTTTGGCCATTCAAGTCACAAAATTTCCTGATGAAATGGACACTGTTGGCAGACTTGTTTGCAACTGGAAAGAAGGGGCCAGAACTAGAAGCAAATGAACTCAATGATTTTGCTCTATTCTTGCCTTTGTGAGTAGAAAGTTGTGACGGATTTACTCGTATGCTCTGTGAGGGAAGGATTCCTGACCCACTGCTTTTCCCATTTAAATTCTTTTCTCATAGTCAAGATGTACTCACTAGGTGCGAATATTTGCCTTCCTTGAGGAAATGCCAGAGCCTTTGTTCCAGTAGGTTTCTGAAAACCCAGCACAGCAAGGTGCATGGGTCTGTAGGTAGGACCGTATTAGTGCAGAATCCTAAAGTGGGTTCACTCTTGGCTGTCACATTGGTATTTGTCGTTGTCTGATCTAAATTGGTTTCCGTGTGGTTAGTGTTAGTTTTGTATATTATCTTCTCGATGACAGCATTATCACAGTGCTGGGAAATGTACCTTGCAGAGCCTGCAGTATCAAAAACTAGGAGTTAGCTAGAAAGAGGAAGATAGTAAGACTATTTTAAGCAAAAAGAGCAGGCGGCATGAAGCTTTGAGGCCTCTGCTGTGGGTGGCATGACTGAAGCAGGTGCACATAATTCCCACAACAAGCTGCCTACCTTGGAACTCTCATAGGATCAGGTCTGCACCTCTCATGTACATACTAACTTGTTGCTCTAGATTATACTCATTAAAAGGCTTCTCTGAGCTTTATCACTAGACAAGAAAATGGGAACTATGCCTGACTTATCTTTTTTATCCCTAACACCTTCTAGCAAACTGTCTTTCATTTACATAGTACACAATCGATACACAATTGTTGAATGGATGGATAATTTTAGATTGACTTGTCCTGAGCTTTTACCTCGGGAGTTTGGAACACTGGGACTCTGAACTGTGTGGTTCATGACTTTGAATGAGGGCTTCCAAGAATGCGATCTTGCTGTATTGTATCTACAAGAAGAAAGCTGGGAAAATATTTAAATTTAATTTAAATCATTAAATCTCCATTAACCACTGTGACAAATTCTTCTGACACTGTGATACTATACGGTATAGGAGTGGCATATGCTAACAAAGCAAGTGCAAATTCCCCATCTGGTCCTGCCACCCTTACTCAGGCCACTTAGAATACTAGTGGGGCCTATATCAAGAGAACAAATAAAGACCCATGCACCATAAATCTATGCACTTCAAAGTTACAAATAGTGCTAAGAAACTGTTAAATTAAATCTGCTCTATACTCCTACCTCAACAAGGTACATTCCTAACCACCTGGAAGGGCAGGTTCAAATTCTGAACTCTCAGATTCTCTGGAGTTCGAGGTCTCAAGGTAGTAGCACAGGAAAAAACCTGTCTACGCAGGAGCTAGTGACTCTCCCCCTTTCTCTTCTCCCTGGTTTGCATCCTCCCACACGGAGAGGGACTCTGCACTCCTGTGGACATGATAGGCCTCCCCACCAATATCTGCTGCTTGGATAGCTGCTTTGATACTGCCTGGGCCTAGCAGTGTACACACCAAAGGCAAGTGCATTCAGCACAATGGGCTCAGGAAGAAGCCCCGCAACCTTGGAAGTGGACTCAATGCCACTGAAGAAGATAATCCCAGGATATGCATACCCGGAGTGTGGCTAGAAGTAGATTGCTAGCTGACCCATGGGGCCCAATCAGAGGTTAGGAAGAGGCCTGTGTTGCCTGGGCCTTGAGGCAGTATTTCTGCTCCCAAAGCATCCTTCCTTCAACACACTCTGTTACTCCCAAGAAGATGTAATGACTATCCCATGTAAATAAGAGTACCATATACATTTTTAGAGAAATTAACATCTCCTCTGAGTAAAGCTATAGTTAATTAAGGACATATAATGAACATGTGTAAAAGATCAGGAAATACTTGAAATACAGCAGAATATTTTGTGTAGCTCAGGAATACAAGTCATCAAAAATAGTGATGACCATGTGTGAAACTGATTTTACATTACTAGATATAATGGAAATAATGAAACAAACAACTCTGGATAAATTAAGAAACAATGAGAATCTCTATGAAAAATTGAAACAAAACACAATCTGGCTACAGAAAACCCATCACTGGGATAGCTGATCAATAACTCTAATCAGTCTGTCAAGAACGTCTACAAGTTTCCTGATGCATTAGAAAATAACGTGTTCTTCATTTGATAAGGTAAAATCCTTTGACAGAAAGATGTGTTCAAACTTCTTTTCATTTAGTTCAAAAATAACTGTAAAATGAAATTTGGGAGACTTTCCACTACAACTGCCATTAATGCTCTAAGTTTGAGATAAGCCCCTTCTAATTTATGATGGCAGAAGATGAGTCATCATTCTCAGTGATAACTATGAAACTAGCTACGATCTAATTTAAAAGTTTAGAAGTGCAAATAAATTTAATGAGACTTTTAAGCTTTTGCAAAGTTAGGAGTTGATTTCTGTGGATATCAAGTGGCACCAGTGGGGAAATGCAGGGTCAGATGGATGACTTTAAGAAAGGCATTCAATCTGCATTAGCCAAAAAACAGTTTCTCAGTTTAAAATATGGACAATGGTACTTAATACGATTGTTGTGAAGATTAAATTGGGTCACATGTCTAAGTGCTGTGTAAATGGCATTGCGTTGTAAAACTGTTATATATCAATATTATTTGTCTCAACTCTCTTTCACTGTGATTTCTGACATATTCATATATAAAGGGTGTATCCTTTGCCAGATGATTTACTTCTTTTCAGCTCACTGGCAGTTAACTCCTCAAATCTGAATCACTGCAGAGCTCTAATTCAGTGATTAAAATGACTGATCTGAATCAAGGTGTCATCTTGCTAGTTGTTGCTTTCATCTTAACAAGCAATTAGGATTGATTATGTAGTCATCTATTTGATTGTTTGACAACTGAGACTTTCATAACAAATAATCAGCTCAACTATGTTTTTGGTCAATCCTGCATAATCTCCAACATAATTTTAACGATCTTTTTTTCTTTTGAAGAGAGGTAAGGTGTACATGATAGGAAAAGGTAAGGAAAAGGCTTATACCGTATTTTACAATGTGTATGTCCTGAGAGAATAAAAGAAATAGTTCATATCAGGAAGGATATTCTAGAAGCATTAGTAAATCATCACATGAAGTAGAAGTCATTCAAAGCAGGGGAAAAATATATTGTTACTTAGTCAATAAGCAAGGTTAAGTAAAGCGACAAACCATGAGTCAATTATGCATATGAATTTGGACAAGGATTTCAAGGAGTTAATGAAAAGTCAGAATTCAAAAGGAGATCTGTGAAGTTGACATTAAATACAACTAAGCTTTTATCCTGGGTGACATTCATGATGATTACTGTCTGTGTAAGAGCCCGGCCCAGCAAAATCCATTGCACAAATAAAGATCTCCTTTGGTTTCCATTCAGCAAATCCCTTGTTCCCTAATATGGATTCCTGGTTTCTCAGAGTAGTTTATTGCTTTGGATTGTGATCTCTAAAATTCTGTATCCTTTTTGGGGAACTAGTCATTTCTTTTTATGGAGAATTTTAAATACACACAAATGTAGACGGGCTGATATAGTGTACACATACCCATGCCTCAGCCCTAAAAACCATCACCCCATCTACTTCCATCTATCTCCATCACTTCCCCATCTACATCCTCTTCCCATCTGTAAATTCTTTAGTTGGCATATCTAAAAAATTAACTTTAAAAATACATAATCACAATACTATTTTCGTACTTAAAAAGAGTTGATATCGAATTTCATTTAGTGTTAGAAATGACAGCTGATTCATAATCATATATTTTTGTATAACTTAATACAGACTTGAATGATACCTGTATATTATAATAACTGATATGCATTTCATGCTCATGTATTCTGTGGATTCCCCTTCACCTCCCTTCCTACCATTTTCCCTATCATTCAGTAATAGAATATTTGAGTTCGTAGTAAGTGCTAAATCCTGTGGCAAAGGAATCCTACTCATGTGGCTTCTAATCCTTACAAAGGACTGCAAATTGGACGTTGATTTCCTGACTTCCTCTTGCCCATTACTGTGTTTCAAACATAGAGGTGTCTGACCAGATTCACTATTTTTTTCTATGGTGTCATGAGCCTTTAGATTTCACCTCACACACAATTATACCTACACCCACACTTGTACTGCTCAATGCCCTTACCATGCAATTTTCTCCCACAGTTACACTTTTTAGCAGATAAAGGATGAAGCTAATCCATTTTTTAAGATAAACTAATTCCCCTCAAGAGCTTTAATGAGAACTTAGGTATGAATGGGGTACTTACTAAGCAACGTTATGGATAAGTAGTCAAGTCAAACTCAACTCATTTCATAATTTGACAGGCTTCATTCTTAACTGGAATAGCGGATGAGGGAAAGAGTACAGAAACACAGCATATAAACCACATTAAGAGAGTTTATGCCTTTCACACTATGCTACAGTAGTGATAGAGAATCAGGGGTTGTCCATTAGTAAAATTATTTAAGTTCAAAGAGCCAAGACCAATTAAAACAAAAACATTTGAGAAATCAATACTTGATGTAAGCACAGTGCCAAATGTTCAGCCCAGTTTGGGAAGCTGAAACAGAGAAAGGGAATAGGGAATGTCAAACTTTGAACAAAGTGTGTGTGAATGATTAATTAAGACATTCAGACCCAAACTTCTCATCCATTGTGGTGTGGCTGTTGCCTTCTAACTAAAATCTTTACATGGACCATTCTTACAGGCTCCCCACTGGTAATATGGTAGATGAATTGTTGGTAACTTCTTTAGTTTGATGGGGAAGCCATTTTGAGGTAGATATTTCTTCAAGGAACTAGGGCCTGCATCTTACACGTGAGATAAATAATCAGAGATATCAACATATAACAGCTTATAATATGTAAATGACTTGTAGGGGCACTATGGCATAGTGGATAAAGGAATAGAATTGTAATAATACTCAGGTTCATTCCCCAACTCTGCTACTTACTAGCTGTGTGACCTTGGGAAAGGTACTCAATCTCTCTGTCTCAGTATACTCATCTATAAAATACTAGTGTCTAATTCACACAGTTGTGGGGAGTATCTCATGAGTTAATATAAGTAAGAGTACTTAAAGTAATGCTAGTACAGGTGAGCACTGCAAAGGAGTAGGTAATGATTGTCATTACTGTAAGAAATGGAATCTATAGATATTTTTGTCAGAATACATTCTCCATGGGTCTTTAATATTTCTCTCTACATCTTGCGAGCACAGACACTTGTTCAGAGCTATCTTTTCTAAGATATTTTCAGAATGAAAAACCTCAGAAGATAGAGAAAATGTCTTTTGAAATAATATGTGAATATTTACTTTCACAAATACGTGAACCTTAAATTTTTAATTTGAAGAATTATTATTTTTACATGTTGATATTTTATCAGTTAGTTGAGGTATAGAGGTATGTTTATCACTAAAATAATAAAATGCAGTAATTTATATGAATAGCTATATAATAAATAATTATTAGTTATTTGGAAATTTATTTGAAAATATATTTGAAAGTTATTTGAAAGTTAATATTGTAATGCATATTAAGCAGAAAATTTACAAAGGACATAATTTTATGTTTTAAAAGATATTATTTAGAGAGAAAGAGACACAGCATGAGTTGGGGGAGGAGCAGAGGGAAAGGGAGAGAATCTCAAGTAGACTCCGTACTGAGCGCAGAGCCCAATGGGCCTCGATTTCATGACCCTGAGATCATAACGTGAGCCAAAATCAAGAGTCAGACACTTAACTGACTGAGCCACCCAGGTGCCCCCATTATAACACTGTTAAGACCTCAAATATTTGTAAGAATTTACATAATAATAAATAATAACTAGAGTATACATTAATACTTAACTCTGTAAGGTTTCTTTTTTCTTTTGTTATACTAGCACCCATAACATTAAATAAGATTTAAGAACCTTATTTATATTTAATTATTTCATTTCATTAGACCATAAATTGTTCAAGAGAAAAGGTCCTATTTGGGAGATCCTCAAATCTTGAGAGAATGACTTAAACACAGCATGTTAACTTTACTACCATATATTAGGATGAATAAATCTAAAGTCATATGCACTAGTATTCATTAACAGTATTGAATCCAGAAACAAAAATGACCAGAGTTGACTTAAAGAGAAAAATGAGGTATCTCACATACTTTTTATTCCTACTAAACACATTACAAACAGGCTTTAGAAGCTTTAAGTAGTCGATTTCTTATAGTAATGTGTTTCCAGAAGCTAACATTTAAAAATTTCATTAAAATGACTACTACAGATGGTCTTTCTCAGTAATTAAAGATAAACAAATTTTTAAAATTTACCTAAGGTATGAATTTAAAATACAAAATTTTTTTCTAGAAAACATTTTACTGAACAGCCCTGGGATGCTTTAATAAAGTAGCAGTAACTTCTCCATAACAGCTCCAAAAGTAGTATCCTGTATTAGCAGAGCTGTCCAGAAAACAGCCTGGTCTTTTCATTGGCCTCACTGGAAAGTGAGTTCTACTTAGTACTACAAATGTAAAGCACAATGAATACAAAAACAATAAAGCAAGGGATAATCCCGAGATATTGTTATTTGTACCTAACATAAAAATTTTCCATTTTAATTGCTAATGTTAATTTTTAATATTAAATTAGATTTTTTTTGTGATGGCATTTTAGTTTTGTTGCATCTCATTATTTCATCCCATAATGATGATATTGAGCTAAAGCATCAGCTTCAAATAATTGAGGTTCAGTAGTTGCCGTTTGCATTCAGTGAAAATACGAATTAAAAAATCAATAGCACATCCATGTATAATATATAACGACTGTAAAGAAATATTTTTAAAATACTGTTTAAACTGTCAGCCATTTTCCAAATAATATCATAAAAATTCATCTGTAAGAGGCTTTACTGAATATGTAACTTCATATTTTGAAATAATTACAGATTCACAGAAAGTTGCAAAGATCATACAGGGAGGTCAGAGTTTCTCAAAAAGGTAGTATCTAATATAATTATAATACAATATCAACAAGAGGAAATCAGCAGTGATATAATGTGTGTGTAGTTTTATGCCATTTTATCCCAGCTGTAGATTTGTGCACCACCACTGCAATCACGATATAGAACTCTCTTCAATGTTTGTGGATATATAGCCCAAAGTGGGATTTCTGAACAACAAATTTTAATTTTTTTGAGGAACCTCTACTGTGTTTTCCACATTACCCTACATTTTCTCCAGTAGTGTATAAGGGTTCCAATTTCTCCATGGCCTCACAACACTTGATTTTTTATATATAATAGTCATTCTCACAGGTGTGAGGTTATATCTTGTGGTTTTGACTTGCATTTTCCTGATGATGAGTGATGCTGAGCACCTTTTCTTAGACCTGTTGGATATGTGTATATTTTCTTTAGAGACATTTATTTAGACACCAAATTTTTTGCCCATTTAAAAAACTGAGCTATGGGGCACCTGGGTGGCTCAGTGGGTTAAAACCTCTGCCTTCGGCTTAAGTCATGATCTCAGGGTCCTGGGATCAAGCCCCGCATCGGGCTCTCTGCTCAGCGGAAACCGTGCTTCCTCCTCTCTTTGTCCGTCTCTCTGCCTGCTTGTGATCTCTGTCAAATAAATAAATAAAATCTTTTAAAAAATAAAAATAAAAAATTGAGCTGTTTGGGTTTTGTTTATTTATTTTTTGTGGGTTTTTGTTTTGTTTTGTTTTGCTGTGGAGCCACAGGAGATTCTTGTGTATTTTGGATATTTACCTGTATGATAGAGATAGTTTGCAAATATGTTCTCTTATTCCATAGATTGCCTTTTTACTCTTTTGATTGTTTGCTTTGCTTTGTTTGTCAACTTGAAGAAATCATGGGTAACTCCAGTGTCAAGAAGAGTTTTTCTCCTGTTCTCTTTGAAGAGTTTTATGGTTTCAGGTCAAGAATTTACATTGTTCATCTGTTTTGAGTTGATTTTTGTGTATGGTGTAAAATAACTGTCCCTTTTCATTCTTCTGCATGTGAGTATCTAGTACTCCCAACACCATTCATTGAAGAGACTATCCTGTTCCCATTTTGTGTTCCTGGCATGCTTGCTAAAGATCCACTGACGGTATATGCATGAGTTTATTTCTGGGCTCTCTATTCTGTTCTGTTGAGCTCTGTTTTTATGGCAGGAGAATACTGGTTTTTGTGTCTGTTTCAGTTTTGTTGAGATATAATCTATATGTAACATTGTATTAGTTTAAGGTGTACAACATAATGATTTGATATAGGCATATATTGTGACATGGTGACCACAATAAGTTAATATCTTGCTGCTCTCACTCACCTGTTAACATTTAAATCAACAGATCAAGTAAAGAAGACTCTTCCATAATGTGGATGGGCTGCACCCAATCACTTGAAGACCTGAATAGAGCAAATGCTAACCCTCTCTTGAATAAGAGAGAATTCCTCCTGCCTGACTGCCTTTGAGTTGTGGTATCAGGTATTTTTCCTGCCTTGGAATTTGGTCTGAAACATCAACTCTTAATATGTCTTGAATTTTCTGGCTTTTTTTTTTTCTTTTTTCCTGCTGGTTCTCAGGCCTTTGAATTTCAACTGGAACCATACCAGTGGCTTGCTTGGGTCCTCAGCTTGCGGACTGCAGATATTGAGACTTCTCAGGCTGCATGATCACATGGGCCAATTCCCTGTAATAAATCTCTCTGGATATGTACGTGCATATGTATGGTCCCTTTCTAAAACTCTATTTACATACTTTAAGCCAATCATCTAACTTCAGCAAAGAATACAGATTGGCGTGTTATTTTCATATAGATTTATTTAGGCTCTTCCATTTTTTTAACTTGATCATCCCAGTCTTTAACAAGTAAATTCTACAACTTTAACTATAGGGGCACGTAGGTGGCTCAGTCAGTTAAGTGTCTGACTCCTGATTTCAGCTCAGGTCATGATCTCAGGGTTGTGAGGTAGAGCCTAAGACTACCTCAGCCCCTACCTCTACTTGCAAGCACAAGGTCTCTAAAATAAATAAATAAATGTGTGTGTGTGTGTGTGTGTGTGTATAAAATATATATATTAAGATTATAACTACATGAGATGTATGACCTTAGGAAAAACTGGAATAAGGACAGAGGTGCTGGAGCAAAAACAGTGATGTAAAACAGGGTATATTATGGGGAGGGTCAAACTATTCCTTGTCCATTAGTCCATATGTAAGATCCAGGCCTTTATCATAACATAAATTGAAAACTACTAAATGGATTTAGGTAGTTGAATACTATGTCTCAATCTGAACTTGAAAATTTTCAACCTGGAGAAATTACTAGAAGAGGGGTAAAGTGGAAATAACATGCATTCAGTATTCTAATAAATAGCTTAATTACAGAGGGGATAAAAGCCATAAATGATTGATCTATGCTCCTGCTGATGCTTTTTGTTATACTTATCTAGGTAAATCTTACTTTATTGATCCACTCATCTATAACCTGAGGCCTAATTTCCCTCAGCTCCTTGAAATGCAGACATAGCGTCCTGAAGCAAATAAACCATTTCTGAAGCGCCAACCTCACAAACCCAGACCTACACAGTGATGGCAAATGTCACACAGAGTATTAATAAAGGTACAAATCAGATATCTCTTTAGTTACTTTCTAGAGAATCTTAGATTAAGAAAGCAAACAAAACAAGGAGAAAATTATAGCTTGAGGAACTGCCAGACTAAATAGCTCTCTCTGAAAAGACTAGTAGTTTCTTTTGGATACAAAAGTGCCAAGGCTGTAATTTTCCACTTACTTTCTTTTGTCATTGTATACGTAGGGTATCTACCCCAATTTGATGCCATGTACTCTTTGTCAGAGGAAGTCCTCCTGCAGATTCATATTAACCACATTTCTTCTAAAATGTGCCATAAAAACTGTCCCTGTCACTCTTATTTGACATCGGCCATTTCTTCACACAGAGCTCAGTCGTCAAATGATTGAAGGCCTGTGTAATTCAGCTCTAATGGATTGCGTTTTAAACTGCTCTAGTTTAAAATACCATTGGTCACGTATCTTACAGTGCACACATTTCAAATAGAAAAGATCAAGTTCCACTGCCGTTATAGCAATAGCTATGTGACAGCTTTTGATTTATAGGGTTTTTTTGTGTGTGTGTGTGATTTTAGGGGTGTGCGTGGTGGGGGAGAGGGTGCTTAATTCGAGCAAAGCCACATAAATCACAGGTGAGCTCAAGGGCCAAGATGTGAGCTACTGGAAGTGGGGTAGTGTGAACAACAGTGTAAGTTACACATCTTTTTTTTTTTTTTTTCATGCATCAGCTCACTTTTGACCTCAACACCAATTTCCTTCAATATAGTTTAAAAAAAATTAAATCTACTGCTTAAAGATTGCATCTTTTCCCAGAGAGGTATGACTATTCTTGACTGCAATTACTAATTGGAAGATTTAGTTTAACGTATGGCCTATTGCAACTTTTTCCCCACAAAGAGCCCTATTATCTCACTGCAGTAAAATACATGTCACTTGAATAAATGCAACACTCTCTACTGCCCTTTCATTCTTTGTACATAAAGCTGAATATGTACATTCTATAAAGTCAGCAGGTTTTGCATGTTTTGTTCACTGATGCATTCCCAGCATCTTTTGTTTTTAAATTGTTAAACTTAACATACAGTGTTATATTAGTTTTAGGTGTACAGTTCCCAGAATCTTAAATACTAACTAGTGCATGGTAATTATTTACTGCATGTGTACAAGAATAGAAACATGAGTTAGTAAAGTGTCTGAATTCACACGCTGGAATCTACTTCTAGATAAGATCCATTTTGGTCTAAAGAAGAGGTTGGGCATGTGTTTCTCTCTCTGTCCCCCCTCCACACACTCTTTCTTACCATTCCCTTGTGATTTGCATGTGCACCCTCAGTTAAGAACCAGTAAGGCCTCCAGATGGAAGAAGGGATCAAATTCACCCTGGCAAAAAAAGTCCAATGGGGAGAAGCCTTAAGGAGACTGACATGACCTCGGGAAAAACGTTCTAATAATTTAAGGCAATTAAAAAGCAGTTGCGGGGCGCCTGGGTGGCTCAGCGGGTTAAGTCACTGCCTTCGGCTCAGGTCATGATCTCAGGTTCCTGGGATCGAGCCCCGCATCGGGCTCTCTGCTTGGTGGGGAGCCTGCTTCCTCCTCTCTCTCTGCCTGCCTCTCTGCCTACTTGTGATCTGTCTGTCAAAAAAAAAAAAAAATCTTTAAAAAGCAGTTGCCTGCTTCTGGAAAC
Source organism: Mustela putorius furo (assembly GCF_011764305.1). Lineage (NCBI taxonomy): Eukaryota > Metazoa > Chordata > Mammalia > Carnivora > Mustelidae > Mustela > Mustela putorius. The sequence continues at coordinate 30,313,865 of NW_025421989.1, forward strand.
AGTGAGAAGAAGAAATGCAGGTAGAAGCATGGATGGATCCGGGTTGCAGAAAAAGATGCACAAGGGGCTTACACTTAAAAACAGTTCAAATATGGGGCGCCTGGGTGACTCAGTTGGTTAAGTGTCTGTCTTTGGCTCAGGTCATGATCCTGGGGTCCTGGGACTGAGCCCTGCATTGGGCTCCCTGCTCAGCTGGGGGCCTGCTTCTCCCTCTGCCTCTCATCCTGCTCCTGCTCTCTCTCTCTCTCTCTCTGTGTGTGTGTGTGTGTGTGTCTGACAAATAAATAAAATCTTAAAAAAAACCCAACAATCCAAGTATGACTGGAAAAGGCAGAGAAAGCAACAGCAACAAGGATTCCTTATGTTATGTATGATTTCAGTGCACTCCTCATACACATCTTCATTCCGAAGCAATTTTTAGTTTCTTTTGCAGATTGACTACTGACTCTCTGAAGTCAGCACAACTAAGGAAACCCACATATAATGGTGTCAGTTTTGTGTGGATTCATTCGTAATGGTAATAATTTGAAAATTTAAGCAGTAAGAGGTCTCTAATTAGTTAAGTGCTTAATATATGGTTCAATTATATAATGGCAGTATAAAGCCAATGTCAAGAACACTAACGAGAGTAGTCAATTCATATATTCACATTAAAAAGTTACAGAGCTATTTTAATAAGTACTTACTGGCTTTTCACTTAATTTTGTTTTTTGTATCTCCTCTATTGAGACTGCCTTCAGAGTCAGACTTAGCAGTTTGTGGCCATGCTCTTTTGGACAAAACTAACAATCACAAAACAACAGCAAATAGTCTAACTTGGGGACTCAATGACTTTTTTTCATGAGTTGTAACTCAAGATATGTTTATATTGCCAACTATAAAACTTCTTCTCTCCCCAAATGTTGACAGTATTTCATAATTCAGCAAATTCTAGTGAGGGAATACAAATACAAACACAGGTTCAAAAGATTTCTTAAATGTTCTGAATATTAGAAAATGTTTAACATTTCAGTGACTCTTTAGATGGAAAACACTCATATTGTGTGAAATGTGACACATATATATTCCTATAGAAACCAGTTAGTCATTTATATATTTCATTGTCATGGATCATGCATAGGAGAGGCTATTTAATTACTGTAGCATTTTGTGGTTCTTCCAAAATGTAACAGTGGATCTATGTTCTTCACTCACTCTTACATAAGACAATGATAAATAGTGATTTCGGTCAGTGCGGTAGGCAAAATGATACCACACCCAAAGATGTCCATGCTCTAATTTCTAGAACTTGTGAAAATCTTAGGTGATGCACCAAAAAGGAATTCAGGTTGTATATTGGACTAAGATTATTAATCAGCAGATCTGGAGATGGGAGGGTTCTTCCATCCCAACAGGAGGACTGTCCCAGTGGGCCCAATGTAATCACATGGGTTCTGAGAAAGGGAAGAACAATGTAGAAGAGAGAGAACCAAAGAACTGGTAGCATGAAAAGGACTTGGCCAAATGTTGCTGGCTTTGAAGATGAAAGAAGGAAGCCATGAGTCAGGGAATGATGACAGCCTCTAGAATCAGGAAAATGTAAAGAAATGGATTCTCCTCTTGAGTGTCCAATATGACTGCAACCCAGCTAATACCTTGACTTTAACTCAGTGAGATCCATTTTAGACTTCTGACCTCTAAGTTTGTGTTGTTTTAAAGGCACGGCGTTTTTGGTAATTTGTTACAGCAGTAACAGGAAATTAAAACAATCAGCAGGCATTTTTGTAGTCATAATCCCATCGAAATCATTTGACAAATGATAATGATGTTTTCTAATATCTTCACTGGCATTTGTGCACATAATTATAGTTTATTAAAATACTTAACATGTCTTGAAAGAGACCTATCAGCCAATAAGTGTTTAAAAATTTTTATCAAGAAAGCTTTTTTTTGAACTATGAAGAAAGTATCTGATGGGCACAGATCTCCAAGGTTTTTATGTTGTTTAGTTGCCTACCTAATATGAAACTTCTAAAACAAAACAGCATCTGTATGAGTTCTGAGTATAAGATGAGGGATGAGGTGCAGTGTCCCTCAATCCACTGAACATTTCTAATTAAGATAAATGTTACCCAGAGCTGTAATTATGACAAAATGCACACTGCGGAGGAACCATTCTTTTACTTCAGTAATTAGTTAGCCATGGCTGTGTCTTGCTTAATAGCTGAATCTAACCTCCAAAAGTTTAATTTATTCTTTTCTCTAATTACTATATCAAATAGTAAATAGTTTGTATAATCACTAGAGAGTTCTCACAAAATTAATATTGAACTCTACCTTTTCTTCTGTGAATTTAGTCCTTAGTATTTACAAAAAAGATAACTCCAAATGAAAAAAGGATTTGCACGTGAGGACTTCACAGGTTTTTGCCTTTGCAGCTCTAGCCACGCAAATTCATCCGGGCCTTGCCACCGGAACCACGCCAGATAGCACCACTGCAGGTACCCCAGCCCTAGGGTCCAGTGCAACAACCATGCATGTCCTTCCAGCCCCTCAGGCCATGCTGTACGTATGCCAGCACACAGAACCCCTGGTGGCTGTGACCATGAACATGACCAGCTCCAGTTCTTAAAGCTGTCCATGTACCCTCCATCAGCCTTGGCCCCTGCTGATGGCCTCAGGCCTTAACAAAGCATGTGTACCTACAGCCAGTCCCTAAAGCCAGATACATGCATATTATTGGTCCTGGTCCCTAATACCACCTGCCCCAGCTTCTCATGTTGGACCTGTAGGTGCTGCTGGGGACTCCAAGAGCCACTGTAGCCACTGCGGATGTGATGCCCTAAGGTTCTTGACTCCAAGGACCACAGAGTTACCAATATCATAGACCCAGCTAACTCAGCTGCTGAGACATGACACCCTGCATCCCGGGACGAGAGATATCACATGCTCTCATGCAGGGCACCTGCAGGGCTAAACCTGATATCACAGTGTCACCAGCATCCCCCCTCCCCACCACCGCCAGGTGAAACTCATTCCTTACTGAAGCCAGTCCAGAAAGCCTGGAAGAGTTAACTGCTTCTAATGCAGAGATACCTACTTAATGCTGTAAAAATATTGAGGTATCAGAGAAACATGACATGACTAAAGAACACCATAAACTTAAAGTAACCCACCTCTAAGAAATGGATATCTATAAATTCCTGACAAACAAGTCAAAATGACTGTTTTAAAGAAACTTAGTGAGCTATAAGAATACAATGACTGCAATTTAAAAATGCAATAGAGAACTTCAACAGCGGACCTGATCGGACAGAAGAATCAGTGACCTCAAAGTAGGTCATGTGGAATTATTCGGTCAGAGGAGAAAAAGAAAAAAAAACTGAAAAGAATGAAAAAGTACTATGGGATTTATAAGACATCATCAACAGAGCTAATATTTACATTTATGAGAGTTCGAGGAGAAGAGAGAAAAAAAGGACAGAAAGCTGCTTGAAAGACATAATGGTGGAAAATCACTCAAGTAAGAGAAAAGTATATCCAGGTACAGTTCCCCAAACAGGTTCAATCCAAGAAGGACTTTACAGAGACAAATTATAGTCAAACTGTCAAAAATCAAAGACATGGAATTTTTTTAAAGACAGAATTTTTTAAAGTTTTTAATTCCAGTTACTTCACAAACAGCGTTATATTAGCTTCATCAATATAAGTGATTCAGGAGCACCTGGGTGGCTCAGTGGGTTAAGGCCTCTGCCTTCGTCTCAGGTCATGGTCTCAGGGTCCTGGGATTGAGCCCCGCGTTGGGCTCTCTGCTCAGCGGGGAGCCTGCTTCCTCCTCTCTCTCTGCCTGCCTCTCTGCCTACTTGTGATCTCTGTCAAATAAATAAATAAAATCTTTTAAAAAATATAGTGATTCAACAGTTTCAGACAGTACCCAGTGCTCATTAAGACAGGTGCACTCCTTAATCCCCATCACCTATTAACACCCACCCCTCTGGTAACCTTCCTTTTATTCTCTATAGCTAAAAGTCTGTTTCTTGCTTTGACTTTCTCTCTCCCTCTCGCTCATTCTTTTCCATGTTTGCTTTGTTTCTTAAATTTCACATGAGTGAAGTCATATGGTATTTGTCTTTCTCTGACTGACTGACTACGTTTAGCATTATACTCTCTAGGACATGAAGGAAAACAGTATGGAGGTTCCTCACAAAATTAAATATGGAACTACAACTGGTGATCTCACTGTGGGTGTATATCTAAAGGAAATGAAATCACTGTCTTGAAGAGATATGTTCCTTGTAGCATTATTCCCAACAGTGAAGATGCAGAAACAGCCTGTGTTAATCAGTGGGAGAATGCATAAAGATATACAACTGAGCATGTATAACTACAGAGGTACACACACACACACACACACACACACACACATACAGTTGGATATTATTCAGCCTTAAAAAAAGAAGGAAATCTTACCATGATCAAGATGAACATGGAGGACATTACACTAAGTGAAATAAGCTAGATATAGAGAATCAAATATTCATGGTCTCTTTATAATTGGAATCAGAAGAAAATTTTGAATTTATAGTAACAATGAATACAGTGGTGGCTACCAGAGGTTGAGGGGCTGGAGGAAAGGGGAGATAGTGATCAAAGGGTACAAACTTTCAGTTATAAGATAAAACGTTCTGGAGACCTAATGCACAACATGGCGACTATATTTAACAATAATGTATTATATACTTGAAATGTGCTAAGGGAATAGATCTCACGTTTTCTCACCCACCCCTCACAAAAAGGTGACTATGTGAGTTGATGGTTATGTTAATTAGTTTGATTACAGTTACCATTTCAAAATATATACATATATCAAATTAATACATTATACAACTTAAATATATAACTTTTATTTGTCAATTATACCTCAACAGAGCTTGGAAAAAGAATTTGTTCAATATTTCTTTTGATTTAGAATGTGATAAAAACTAGTCAGGGTTGTAAAGAATGATGAGGGGAGGGTGACTTCCAGAACAACAATGTGACAGGCTTTGCTGATATATTCCCCAGTGACATGGGTGGAAAGTATATATCTATATCTGTATATCTATATCTACATTTATCTATCTATAAAACCCACAATCTTTTAAAGACTCTGGAAGTGACCCTAAGGAAAAAGAATTAATAGAGAAATATCTATTCAAGGAAATCTGTGAAAATTTGGTAAGAAAAGGGAAACTCTATGGTATTTGAACCAAGATCACTCCTTACTTCACCCCTCTTAGTCAATGAAGCAGTGACTCCGATTCCATTTCTCTTTTGAGCAGTTTATCCAGCTACTCTTCTAGGACATAACCTCCAGTATAGACTCATCATACCACAGGACACCATCAGGTGAGAAATACTTGGCCACAACAGCAACACACAGAAGAATGAAACTGGACCATTTCCTTACCCCATACACAAAGATAAACACAAAATGGATGAAAGACCTATGTATGAGATAGGCAACCATCAAAATCCTAGAGGAGGCCACAGGCAGCAGCTTCTCTGACCTCAGCCATAGCAACTTCTTACTAGATACATCTCCAGAGGCAAGGGAAACAAAAGTGAAAAGGAACTATTGGGACTTCATCAAGATAAAAAGCTGCACAGTGAAGGAAACAATGACACTAAAAGGCAACCAATGGAATGGCAGAAGATATTTGCAAATGACATTCTGATAAAGGTCTAGTATCCAAAAATCTTTGAAGAACTTATCAAACTCAACACCTAAAAAACAAATAATTCAGTTAAGAAGTGGGCAGAAGACATGAAAATAGACATTACTCCAAAGAAGACATTCAGATGGTCAACAGACACATGAAAAGATGCTCAACATCACTCATCATCAGTGATGTGCAAATCAAAAGCACAATGAGATACCATCTCACACCCATCAGAATGGCTAAAATTAACAACACAGGAAACAACAAACATTGGCGAGGATGCAGAGAAAAGGGACCCCTCATGCATTGTTGGTGGGAATGCAAATTAGTGCAGCTATTCTGGAAAATGGTACAGAGGTTCCTCACAAGGTTAAAAAAAAAAAAAAAAGAGGTACTCTACACCCCAGCAATGCACTACTAGGTATTTACCCAAAGGACACAAAAACACCCCAAGGGACACATACACCCCAGTGTTTATCGCCACATTATCAACAATAGGTAAATTATGGAAAGAGCCCAAATGTCCATCAACTGATGAACTGATGAATGGATAAAGAAGTGGTACACACACACACACACACACACGAATATTACACAGCCATCAAAAAGAATGGAATCTTGCCATTTGCAAAGACATGGATGGTGCCAGAGTATTATGCTAAGTGAAATAAGTCATTCATTCCTACAAGGAATTTAAGAAACAAAACAGATGAACATAGGAGAAGGGAGGGAAGAGGGAAAGATAAACCGTAAGAAACTCTTAACTACAGAGAACAAATTGAAGGTTGCAAGAGGGGAGGAGGGTCAGGGATGGGCTAAATAGATCCTGGGGATTAAGGAGGACACTTGTGATGAGCACTGGGTGTTGTATGAATTGATGAATCACTAAATTCTACTCCTGAAACCAATATTACACTATATATTAACTAACTCAAATTTAAATAAAAACTTGAAACATGAGGAAAAAAAGACAGAAATATTTGACCTCTTTGCCCCACCCCACTAATGTTTGTTTGGACACTGTCAACAGGGAAGGGGGATCCGTGAATGGTAATGGGTGATAACATAAAGAATGGTACTAGTAAAGGAGATATTAGCAAAGAGATGTTGCTAAGCTGTAAGATGCATTGTCCATTCAGCTGCTGCCTACTTCCAGCTTATGCAGTAGCCCCAGTTTGGGCCATCTGACAGCCTATTAAGAGTATTCATGTCCTCCAGTAGCAACAAAACGAGTATAGGACCCACTGACAGGTGGGGAGACACAAAGCAGGTTATTCCTACCATCTTCATTTCTACTGTTAGCACAGGCTTCTTACCAATATTCCTACGAGACCATCTCAGTAATTTTGCTTTACTTTGCTAGAGTGCAAAACCTCATATTTCAGTATCTTCTTCAAGTGGGGGTTTAACAAAAAGCAAAGTACAACTTTGCCACAAATCAGGCACACTTGTAAAGTCTGTATTCTATGTCTGCATCGTTCCCTGCCACATTCTGGTTTCTATTTCACACTCCCTATCTTCTGGAGCTAATGAAAACGGACACAAAGTGGGACACCTGGCTAGTTCAGTTGGGAGAGCTGTGATTCCTGAACCTGGGATCATGTCTTTGAGCCCCATGTTGGGTGGAGAGATTACTTAAAAAAAATCTTTAAAAAATTTGACATAAAGTAACAGATTAAGAGTATGTGTATTTTAAAACTTTCAGAATAAGCATATTATGCAGACCACGGGGTTATGGAAATTTTGCACAAAGTTAGGTCAGACTTTCCAATTCTTTAAGATTTTACTTATTTATTTGTCGGAGAGAGAGACAGAGAGAGCACAAGCAGGGGGAGCAGCAGGCAGAGGGAGAACCAGGCTCCCCACTGAGCAAGGAGCCCAATGTGGGACTCGATTCCAGGACCCTGGGATCACCTGAGCTGAAAACACTGCTTAATGGACTGAGCCACCCAGGCTTTCCAATTTTTTATGCTCTCATTTCTTAGAACTCTCTTCCAAACAGATGAGGCTATGCTTGTAGGGCCCATGTTGGTTGTTCAGAACTCATTAGCCAGAGAAAAATGTGTTTCACTTATGGATGTAGAGAGCCCTTACCTCGCTTGATGACAAGTGAAGTGATGCACTATTGTCCTGTCACCTTGGGTGTCTACTGCAACGTTCTGTAACCTCATTCTGGTCAACCCCTGAAAAATAATGTTACTGAGGCATTTTGGCCTGAAACTGGGGACATAACCCCTGGCAGAAACATGTCTGAAACATTGTTTCCTTTGTTCAGAAAAATTTGTAAATGCCAGTTCTAGAAACAAAATAAATGAAACTAAACCAAAAGAAAATTAAACAGTGCTGCACATAAAGCAACTTGCAGTGTTTTATGCCAATAATCATTTGATGTGGCATTGTTTTATGATTCCAGCAGGGTCAATCCTGTCGTGACGCAGCTCTATGAGACCACAGCAAACCCTTTATTTCCACATTGTAATTGTAGCCTACTGACAACTATGACATGCAGCAGGCATACTTAAGCCACAATTTTGCACAGAGGTTGAACTCCCTGCTCAGTTTCCTCCTCACCTTCATGCAGGGGCTGTTTCACTACATTCTCCTTTTAATTAGTTAAAAAACCCCATGCTTTCTTTTACTTATTAACAACTGATTCTGATTTATCTTGTGAACCCTGCAAGCCAGCAATCCAGTGTAAACCCATACACACGCCCGGAGCTCATTCCATCTGCAACGGTGCTCATAACCTGCCTGGCCGTGTCTAGAGTCCTCTCCCACCAACACAACTCGTCACCCCCGTCCACTAACACAATCTTCTAGCTTCTTCTTCCTGCTACCAATTCAGCCACAAGGGTGGGTAAATTAGCTACTCTAAGTTAAAGACCATTTCCCAAAACGATCCTCTAAATCTTCAAACAACAAAATTGGGCAAAGGGTATATACTATTGGTCAGTGAACTGACTTTAGTAAGCAATACTTAACCAATGTGTGGCTCTAAGAGAATGAGTGTTAATTGTCCATTGGTTTCGGAAGTTTTCTGCTGAAACAGTGACAGTGGAATTGAGGGGTGTCAGCTTACTCTGCTGCACAATGAATAACTATCAAATATAGGTCATTTACATTTCTTTTGGGCAATTAAATTGAATAGTTTGACCAGTCAGCTTTCTTGAGGGTTGGTACAGAGCCCTTATTTGGTCTTGAAATTATTCTTCTTGCTATTTACACTGATTAAACCAGGCATGACATCCCCCAATTACTATCTGTTGTCTAATCCTAGATTACACTTGAACCGTTCCTCATCCCCTTGGCCCTAAATGACCCACTGTTACATTTCAAATATGAATACTTTTATATGATTTGCATTTTGGACTGGACTTTGAATGGTTCTACCCTCTGCCCTTAATAAGGGCTTCACCACAATGATAAACAATTAAATCATCTCTGAACACAAAAACTCACCAATCCTGAAATCAGAATGCAACCTTCGTGTAAGTCCTGGCAAATGTAGAGTTACAGCACCCAAAGTGTTTGCCATTAAAGCACATTCTGTGGCTTCATTGACCAGCTAACCAGGCAGTCTCCGTTCCTACAGCATAACCTAACAGGACCAGCTCCTCTGCCTTTTCAGTCACGCAAGCATTGAGCACTGCAGTGTGGGTCAAATTCTCTCCCACTTTAGCCCATGTCAGCACCAGAGAGACACCTGGCTCCTTCCCTGCACCCCTGCAATCACAGTAGATAATCTGGGTATTGTTTCCAAATTTAAGCAGAAAACCCACAGATATTTGCCAATGAGGGGTAGAAAAATTCACTGAGTCACTGAGGGGAGCCTTCCTTCTGCTTTTATTCCTGAGTCGGGACAGTGGAAGTGATCCAGACAAACCATATACACTCATTTGGAATGTTCCCTGGATTTCAAAGTCTTGCTTTTTACGGTCAGTGCAGAGGGTGTGGCTTCACCTAAACCCTATCAGATTTAAGAACATGAAGCTTCCATAATCATGACTCAAACTAAGAGTCATTAACTTAAAATGGCCCTGAAGAAACTGACAGGTGAAAGTATATAAAAATGGATTTATGGCCTCCTCGAGGTCTCACGGGGATAGGGATCTGTCTTCAGGGATTTGTCTTCCATTCAGTTAAGCACTAAAGCCCTGTCTTGTGTACAAGCCAGACGTCATCACTGCCACTTCCCCACTAGCTGACAAGTTCCCTTTAACCATAATGCCTGTACTTGTGACATTTCCCAGTGATTTCCGATTCAAGCTGCCTGACACCTATGTGTTTGCTTGGAGCTTTGATTACTGGGTACCTTTAGAACAGTGTAGCATTTGCTCTCAGCCTGGTTGGTGGCCCACTTTTAATGCAAACCAAGGTCCTGGCTTTCAGCAAACCGTGAATATAAAGGTGGAGGAAGTGGCCTGACAAAGCCGAGAGGAGAGAGAAGTGTCTTTCCAGAAAAGAAAACCTGGGAGCCTGCCTCCCAGAAGCCCTGTGGCAGTGAATGCTGGCCCTGAATTTCTAGAAGCCACCTAGAGCGTATAATCAAACGTGATTTCTCCTGATTGCCTCAGAAGTAATTAGGGAGTACCTCCTCACCCAAGACCTCTACCTAATTAGAAATATCCGTTAAGAAGGTATTTGCATATCTTCAAGTCATATTATGTTATGAGGACATTTGTGCTGATGAAAACTGACATGTACCTTAAAGTAAAAATGCATCACATTGAAACCAGGGGTCATGAGAAACTCACAGCTGAGAATTTGGGAAACTGTTTTAATTGATGAGACACAGCGGCTATGCCTCATGAAGCAAATCAGAGCACGAAGCACGAGGAATGTAAATATGCAGGGGTCAGAGAATCACCGCGAGAGGCAGAGCTGCAGACACTGTGATTGGTGCAGAGCCCCCGGTTTCCGTTTCTAGCAGAATTTAGACGGAAAGCTTCACCGTCTTGCTCTCCCACTCTGTTTTATCTTTGCCATGCCATTTCTAGTAATTAGAGAATTACCACCAAGTAATATGATTTGGGGACAACAAAAAAGCCTGGAGAAATAACGAATTGTGCAGTTGATTCTCAGGAATATCATATCATTTCATGTGACTGCACTTGCCTTTCAGTAATTACAAAGAGTCGTCTAAAATTACAGCAATAATTTTATATGCTTCCTATATGCCCGGCATTGTCTTACATCTTTCACAGTATTGATTCTTCCAATCCTTACAAAAATTAATTGTTAAGAATCAGGGCCTAAGTGCTGGAGTAATTTGTTCTAGATCATGCAGCTTGTAAATTCAAGATTTAAACGTGGCCAGCCTGGCTTCAGAGCCTGTATTTTCATTGCTAGTTCCTCAGGGTAATGTGTATACATTGTCTCTCTCTCACAAACTCACACACCCACTCACCTCCCACAGAAAAGAGCATTCTAAATGGGTCATCGAGGGCTTTCAGTGACTCCCAAATACATGTTACGGTTACTCCCACCAAATGCTGGAAAGAAGTATCACTTCCTATCAATGACTTGGATTTCATTATTCATTGCTTGATAGAAAGGGGAAAAAAGGTAAATAGGATGGTCAGTACTATGTTTGACATGTTACTTTTTCCAGTTCTGATGAGTTTTAATTGATATGTAACACTGTGTACACTGATGGTGTACAATGTGATAATTTGATACTTATGTATATAAGTATGATTACCAAAATAAGATCAGTTAGCATAACTATCATATCACAGTTCTCATTTTTGCTGTAGTGAGGACAGTTACGATCTACTTGTCCAGCAACTTTCAAGTATGCAGTATTGTCAACTACGGTCACTGTGCTATATATGACTTCCCCAGGCATTGTTTTTTTTAATAACTGGAAGTTTGTACCCACTGACTAACCTATTTCCCACACCCCCAGCCACAGGCTACTGCCAATCTAGTCTCTGTTTCTATGAGTTTGGCTTTTTTATATTTCACAGTTAAGTGAGTCATAGACTATTTGCTACTTTCTGGTTTATTTCACTTACAATAATGCCCTCGAGGTCCGTCCATGTTATCACAAATCACAGGATTTCCTTCTTTTTATGGTTGAATAATATTCCAGTGGCTGTGTGCATACTACATTTTCTTTATCAGTTCATCCATTCATGGACATTTTGATAGTTTCCATGTCTTTCTTGGCTATTGGGAATAATGATGCAATGAATATGAGAGTGCAGACAGAACTCTGAGATAGTGATTTAACTTCTTTCTGACATATACCAAGAAGTGGGAGTGCAAGGGTGCCTGGGTGTCTCAGTCATTAAACATCTAGCTTTGGCTCAGGCCATGATCCCAGGCTCCTGGGATCAAGTCCTGCCTCAGGCTCCCTGCTCCATGGGGAGTCTGCTTCCCCCTCTGCCCCTACACCACTCCTCTCTCTCTCTCTCTCTCATGCACACATGTGTGCTCTCAAATAAATAAATAAATAAACTCAAAAAAAAAAAAAAGAAGTGAGAGTGCTGGATCATGTGATAGTACTCTCTTTAATTTTGGGGGGAACCTCCATACTGTTTCCATTGCAGTTACACCAACTTACATGCCTACCACCAGTGCACAAGGGGTCCCTTTTCTCCATTCCACATCTTCACCAGCACCTGTTATCTCTTATCTTTTTAATAATAGCCATTCTAAAGACATAAGGTATTATCTCATTGGAGTTTTGATTTGAGTTTCCTGATAATTAGTGATATTGAGAACCTTCCCATGAGCTTACTGGCCATTTGGCTATCTTCTTAGGAAAAATGTCTAGTCAGTCCCTCTGCCAATTTTTTAACCAGTTAATCAGTTTCTGTTTATTGGCTAATGGGTTATATGAGTTCTTTAAGTATTTTGGATATTAGCCCATTATTGGATCTATGTTTTGCAAATATTTTCTCCCATTCCATAGGTTGCCTTTTCATCTTGTTGATTATTCCTTTCACTATATCAAACCTTTCCAGTTTGATATGGTCCCACTCGTTCATTTTTGCTTTTGCTACTTGTGCTTTTGGTGTCAAGTCCAAATCATCATTGCTAAGTCCAGTGTGAAGGAGCTTTTTCCCTATGGTTTTCTTCAAGGAATTAGAAAATTTTAGTTCTTCTGTTTAATTCATTTCAAGCTAATTTTTGTGAGTGGTATAAGATAGGGGTCCAAAACTGCTGGTTGTCAGAGGGGTGGGGGTTGGGGGAATGGCTGAAAATAGGTGAAGGGGATTAACAGGTGCAAATTTTCAGTAATAGAATAAAGAAGCCACAAGGTTGACAGGTGCAACATGGGGGATATAGTCAATAATATTGTAATGATGGATGCTGACAGCACTTACTGTGGTGAGCAAAGCTTACTGCATGGAATTGATGAATCACTATGTTGTGCACCTGAAACTAATACAGCATTGTACGTCAACTGTACTTCAGTGAAAAAAAGACAGGGGTCCAAATTCACTCTTTTGTATGTGGATATCTAGTTTTCTCAATACCATTCACTGAAGAGACTATCCTTTCTCCAAGGAGTATTCTTGGCGCCTTTGTCAAACATCAGTTGGTCATATGTGTGTCAGGTTATTTCTAGGCTCTTGATTCTGGTCCACTGGTCTATGTGTCCATTTTTATCTCAGTACCATACTGTTTTGATCATTATAACTCTATAATATAACATGAAATCAGGCAGTATGATGCCTCTGGCTTTGTTCTTTCTCGAGAAAGCTCTGGTTACTGGGGGTCTTTTGTGGTTCCATGTTAATTTTAGGATTTTTTTTTCTATTTCTGTGAAAAATGCCCTGGAACTTTGATAGAGACTGCATCATATCTGTGGATGGCTTAAGATAGTATGGACATTTTTACAATATAACTGTTTCAAGCCATGAACATGTGATATCTTTCCATTTATTTGTGTCTTTCTTAATTTCTTTAATCAAGGTCTTATAGTTCTCAGTTATAAATCTTTCACTTCCCTGGTTAAAATTTATTCCTAAGTATTTTGGTTTTGATACCACTATGAGATTTATTTTCAGATATTTTGTTAGTGTATAAAATGCAAGTGATTTTTCTACATTGATTTCGTATCCTGAAACTACTAAATTTTAAAAATTCTAATAGTTTTACAGTGTATTCTTAAGGTTTCTCTATGTATATTATCGTGTCAACTACAACACTTGTACTTCTTCCTTTGTAATTTGCATGCCTTTTATTATTATTATTATTTTTTTTCTTGCCTAGCTGCTCAGGCTAGGACCTTCCAGTACTATGCTGAATAGGAGGGATGACAGTAGACACACTTGTTTTTTTCCTGATTTCAGAGAAAAGCTTTCAGTCTTTTACCTCTGAGTGTGATGTTAGCTGTAGGTTTGTCACAGATGAAAGGCCTTTATTGTGTTGAAGTATGTTTCTTCTGCATCTATTTTGTTGAAGGTTTTATTTTTTTTTTTTTTGGTTCATACCTTGCTTTGTACATTATATAGGAGGTTTCTAGTACTTCTGAACTTTGAGCAAGCATATAAATGACATTTCTTAAAAAATCCAGCTTGTTAATTACTACAGTGAAATCATAGGAAAAGATTTGTCCTTGATTTTTACAATTTTCAGTGTGCTAAAAGCAAAAACAAACAGACAAAAAGCATCAGGCAAGGGAGTCCTGCCACTTTCATTGGAAGAAAATTCAGTTTGCCAACTTTTAATAGGTTAATAATTAATTATTCATACCCACAACACAAATCATTACAGATTAAAGCTTAAAGCTTCAATGAAACTTTAGTGTGGATGGGAACGGGATTTTGAAAAGACTTTTTCTCCTCTCTTGTCCCCCTCCTGTAAGCACCCTCTCACCTCCAACACTAGTGCTCAGTCCTACCCATGAAACCGGAGTTTCAAGGGTTTCTGGGCTTCTTTTCTCTTCAAATTTCTTTACCTCCAAAACAGAGGCAAAATATTTCCAAGCTATTTAAACACTATATGTTCAGTGTGTTGCTGATAATCTTTTCCCCCTCTTTTTAATCATTCACCTAAACATTTGCATTTTCTAAATTTGGAATCAGAATATGAGGATGAGGAGACCATTCTCACGGTAAGGAATCCAACCCTTACTGAAAATGTACGCAATGAGAGGTTCTCACAAACCAATTATTCTCTTTGGATTCTGAGAGCTACCTTCTTTTCTTTTTTTTAATTTTTTTTTTTTTAAATTTCTTTTCAGCGTAACAGTATTCATTGTTTTTGGTATTAGGGAGGGCACCTATTGCATGGAGCACTGGGCGTGGTGCAAAAACAATGAATTGCTGAAGGCTTTTATCACAAAACGATGTTGTATTTTTTTTTCAAATGTTTTTCCTACATCTACTGAGATGATCTTATGACTGCGATCTTTCATTCTACTAATGTGGTGTAACTCCATCCCAGGGGTAACTCCCACTTGCTCATGTTATATGATCCTTCTAATACGCTGCTGAATTCAGTTTGCTAATACTTTGTTGAGAGTTTTTGCATCTATACTTATGAAGGGTATTTGTAGTTTTCTTTTCTTGTAGTGTCCTTTGGTATCCGGGTAAAACTGGCTTAATTATGCTTGGGACTGTTCCCTCATCTTCCATTTTATTTTTTTAGAAGAGTTTGAGAAGAATTGGTATTAATTCTTCTTTAAGTATTTTGTAGAATTCACTGATGAAGGCATCTAGTTCTGGGATTTTCTTTGTTGGGAAGTTGTTGATTACTTATTCAGTCTCTCATTACTATTCTGTTCAGATCTTCTATTCTTCATGATTTAGTATTCATAGGTTGTATATTTCTACAAATTTATCCATTTTTTCCAAGGTATTAAATTTGTTGGCATATGCTTGCTCACAATAGTCTCTTACAATCCTTTGTGTTTCTGTGATATCAGTTGTAATGTCTCCTCTTTTACTTATGATTTTGAGTCTTCTTTCTTTTTGGGGGGATAAATTTAACAAAAATGTTGTCAATTTTTTTTAAGATTATTTATTTATTTGATAGAGAGAGATCACAGGTAGGTAGAGAGGCTGGCAGAGAGAGAGAGAGAGAGAGAGAGAGAGAGATGGAAGCAGGCTCCCTGCTAAGCAGAGAGCCTGATGTGGGACTCGATCCCGAGACCATGACATGAGCCGAAGGCAGCGGCCTAACCCACTGAGCCTCCCAGGCGCCCCCAATTTTTATTTTCTCAAAAAAATCAACTCAGTTTTCTTCATCTTTTCTGTTGTTTTCCTATTCCCTATTTGATTTATTTCTGCTCTTATTATTATCACCTTCCTTTTGCTAACTCTAGGTTTCATTTGTTATTATTTTTTCTAGTTTCTTCAGGGATAAACTTAGGCTATTTACTGCCCATGTTTCTTTTTTCTTAATGTAGGCATTTGTCATTATAACTTCTCTATGAGAATCGCTTTTGCTATATCCCATGTTTAGGTATTTTGTGTTTCCATTTTTATTTGTTTGAAGATTTTTTTTTTTTACTTCCCTTCTGATTTCTTCTTTTGTCCATTGCTTGTTTAGGAGCAGGGTAATATGAAGGTGATAAATAAAGTGTATAGGGTTTCTTTTGAAGTGACGAACACATTCTAAAATTGACTTTGTTGATGGTAGCATATACAAAAGACAAATGAATCATACATTTTAAATAAGCCAACTGTATGATATGTGAATTAGGTCTCAAGTCTGTTTCTTTTTTTTTAAAGAGATTATTAGGATATCTTTTGAATTTAAGAACTTTCCCAGAAAATGAGACACCACTGAACATGGAATAAAGAGTTGTCTTGAGAAATAAACACCAAATCTAGGATCAGAAAGACCTAGTTTCAATTACCAGCTCAGTCCCTAATTATTTTCATAGCCTTGGGAAAACCATGTGACCTTCTTTTGTCCCATTATTCTCTTCTTACAATGGAAATGATAATACATGCTACAGAAAGCTCAAAAAGTTGTCTTGACAATAAAATTCATAGAACAAACACACATGATCAATAATAAAGTAATATATAAATTCATAGACTTCTTCTACAAATTTCTGGATTCCTCAGATGTCCTCAAAACAAGAAGGACTGAGCAGTGATAGTTTTCAAATGCCTTCTATAAACAAATGAAGAGTTCATGGCTCATGTTTTGAGGGACAGAATGGAATTTTTCCCCTTCTGGAGATAATCTGGCTCACCTAATTATCTAACCTTATTCTTAGTCCATTCTTAGTCCAAAGCACAATGCATATATTCTACGGGTATACACAGTACTCTCTGTTCATCTTTCCTTACTATCACAGTGTGTTTTCAGAACCCATGGCAGAAAATATGCTCATACTATTTAAATCAAAACATAAATATGGTGTTTGGTATGAAAAGAATGATGTAAGCTAGCCTCAGATATTATTATATCTTTATGTGATCCAGGAGGTTGAATTAAGTCACTGAGATTCATTCTTTCATTCTTCATATCTCAACTTTGCTTTTCTCTTTGTTGGATTTATCCCTCAATTATTTTTTTCCCTTGTGGATGCAGAGATGCTGCTCTAAGTGCACACCACTCTTAGAGCTAGAGATTCTGGACACCAAAAAGCCCCTCTTTCCCAAAAGTTGCAGCACAGGTACTGGAAGAGAATCTGACTGATCTGCCTGGGTCACTCTCCAACTCTCACCCAATCACAATCTACACCCAAATGTGCGCGCGCGTGCGTGCGTGTGAGTGTGTGTGTGGACGGAGGGAAATAAGGTATTCTCCTAACTCAAACTTAATCATGTATACACTCTTATAATGGTGTGGCAACAGAAGAACACAGTATTTCTTCAGGCTCTCTGCTCAGCGGGGAGCCTGCATCCTCCTCTCTCTCTGCCTGCCTCTCCGCCTACTTGTGATCTCTGTCTGTCAAATAAATAAATAAATAAATAAAATATTGTTTTTTTTAAAAAGTTAAAAATGGGGCAGCTGGGTGGCTCAGTGGGTTAAAGACTCTGCCTTCAGCTCAGGTCATGATCCCAGGGTCCTGGGATCGAATCCCACATCGGGCTCTCTGCTCAGCAGGGAGCCTGCTTCCTCCTCTCTCAGTCTGCCTTTCTGCCTACTTGTGATCTTTCTCTGTCAAATAAAATAAATAAAACCTTAAAAAAAATAAAAATAAATCAGAAAGAGATAGGAAGTAAGGATATCACCAATATCATGGAGTACTGGATTCCAGCCTCCATCCTGCTGTAAAAAAACAATTAGACGGCTATCCACAAATTAAAATAGCTGTGGGAGATCTGAGAAGTCCACTTCAGAGCTTCAGCAATATAGTGTAGCAAAAAATCCCTGTGAATAAAAGCATAAATAACATAGGAAGAATGGTTTCATTTTGCCTGCATCATCCTATCCCCCAGGCCAGTACTTTTCATCACCAAGAGGGAATTTCCAGGCCCCAAGAGAATTTCCTTTGGTGGGAAAAGAAGAATAGAGTGAATGTAAGGGTCGAAGGATCCTAAAGAATGACATCACCAAACATGACATCACCGGAGGAGCAAAGTGAACGTCTAATAACTCACCACCGAGAAATGAAAATCTATGAATTGCCCAATATGGAATTAAAAATAATTGTTCTAAAGCTGTTCAGATACCTACCAGAGAAAGGAATCAAAGCATATCACTTCAGAAAACCACCAACTCACAAAAGAAGACAGCAAAAGAGGAAAAAACTAACAAAGGATCTATAAAACACAGAAAATTGACAAGATGACATTAGTAATTCCTTACCTATCAATGGTAATTTTAAACATAAATGGATGAAATTCTTCAGTCAAAGACTTGGTGGTCAGAGGAAAGGAATAAACATCAAAAAAAGTTATTTGAAAGTATCTTATGAGTAAGTATGTTTATAACCTACATTTGAAAAGGGTTGTGGTGTTATTCCAATAAAAACATTAATGATCTCTCATTTTGTTGAGGTTTTAACTTGATTTCTCTAATTCATGTCATACATCACAATGGAAGCATTAGTTATTAATGTCTAACTCCCTGCTAGGAATATATACTCCTTAAGACGACTGTGTCTATGAATCACCCGAACAGCGCCTTGGTACATAGTCATGTTGCAATGGCAGTTCTCACTAAGCGGCACTGAGAGGCGGTCAAGGGCTGAAGGACCCGGGTGAGGACAGCCCAAAGTGGGCAGATGTAGGGCCGCGCCAGCCTTAGTCTCTGTAGCTAAGTTTCTCTGGCCGGAGTCGGGAATTTCTCTGCCTTATCTTCCTACTGTGGTGGGGTTTGGCTGAAATAGGCATCGGGGGAGTGTTTTCAGTTCTTGGGGCTAATGCTGTGGAAAATAAGTCCACATCCTCAGGATGGAAAATGAGGTCCAGGTTACCAAGAATCGTGTTGCCACAAGGGAGGAGGGGAGTGCTCGGGAGTCGGCAGCTGAGTTATGGCAACACAGCAAATTCCTCTTGATGTGTATCCCAAGTTGTCGGAGAAGCCAAGAGCCCAGCCAAGAACTGCCTTGCGGTCAGCAGCCCAGTGCAGGGGGCGGGTCCTCAGGTAGCAGAGGGAATCCCCCCATGACATGTCAGCAAGGGGAAGGGGTACTTGTAGGGCATTTCTGGAAAGTGTCTCAATGTCTGCTCAGGACAGTCTTAAGTATCTTTGTCTCTACTGAGACTTGCTTGTCTCCATGGCTCCTGAGAGTCCACGGCACAGACTTTCAGGGAGGGGCTCACTTCTTCAGCGAGGGTAGGCTCTGGTTGTGCCTGTCCCGGACAACTCTTGTGACCACCTCTCATGGATGATGCTGAGGTCTCGGAATTCTGAGAGAGAGTGATTGTGAACATTCAGACAGTCATGGTTCTGAGACAGGCCCAAGCTCACCTCAGCCAGCTAAGGAAATGCCCTACGAGACAGGGGTGCAAGCTCACGGGTGTCAGATGTTGAAGTGTGTTCCTGAGCCTTTGATCAAGGATGTTACTGGAATTATCTAACAACAAACCTTATAGATATAAAATATAACATAAATATAAATATAAAACAGCAGATATATTGGCACAAGTACCAAGCAACCAGGAGAGCTGGAGAAGGTGCTTTAGGGCCCCGGCTCTGTGAAGATTCCATAGTCACTGGACCCCGGGGGGACGGGGTGAGGGTGTCAGAAGACTTGGGTAACCCAGAACAGTCTCCGTGTGTTAACCAGCATGGTACGTGACCACGTGAACTAGTTGTCCTGCATTGGGACTTTCCCCTTGGCACCACAAACTCCAGGCCACCAGTAACTTAAATAGCATCTTTGTGTGTATTAGCAGAAAGGACTCTCTACTGTCAGGCTGGCGGAGCAGACTGCTGGCTTCCCTGTGAAGACAGAAGGCTCAGCAGGAAGAGTGTTTAAGAAATGAAAGGTTCCCCCCTGGAGTGGTGAATTAGAAAAAGGTAGCTTCTCAGAGTGAAAAGTTGCTGCCTCTAGGAGAATGATCTGGAAAAGCTCCTACCTCACTCCATGAGAAACGCTTCCCCCTTGTGAGACGACTCCGAAAGAAGCGCCCCATTTCCAGATGCAGCATGGGGGTTTGGGTGTTGGAGAAGAGAAGCAAGATTACATTCCAGTGTCCCCACCCCAATGATGGGCACCGTGTGCAGTGCACAAACCGCACACCTGTTCAAGGTGGCCCTGCAGTAATCCTGGTTATACTCCTCAAACTTAGTTTCCCACCTCATTTCCCAAATTTATTTCCTCTCCTTTCTTGCATGAACCCCATACCCTACCTGTTAAACACTCTAAAAGTTGAGACTTTTTACCTGTTAAAATCTATTTGTCTTACTTTCTTCAATGTATTTTAACTTTGGCACATAAAACACAGCACAACTACATAGTGAGAGACATCTGGATAACTAGACGGCTCCATGGTGAACACAGTGCTGTTTTGGAATGTCAGGTCCACAACCTTGAACCCAAGGCAGCCCCTCCATTCCCAGAGCAGCAGGAGAAGCAGCCAGGAATGGTGTGTGTTCCTACAAGTCATTCTGCTAACATCCTGCAGCCTGGCCTGCAGGGATCCCTTCCAGGCGTTAGAGGATCATTCAGCGTTCACAGCCCATTGATTTCCTAGCCATGGCTGTGGAAATGTCAATAAGATGCCAACTGTGGCAGGGGTTTTGTGATCCGTTCTTTTTTCTGCTGAAACTCAGTTTGTCAAGGCTGCCAGACAGGCCACGATGACATTTAGTCACCATAACCTGGGCTGGATTTGTGTCATTGACTTGGTTTCCACGTTAGTTAGCTAATATTCTAGAGTGTAACCATCACGCATATTTATGCCAAGGTATATATCTTGGACAATTACAGTGTTTGAAGATTTAAGACCTCTGCTTTCAGAGTGTCCTGCAATATATGAGACAAACACACAACGGGCTCTGAGCAGTACGACAGGAGAATTGGTTTTCCACTAACTAGCTCAATAGTGTATGTCAGGTCACCTCACACCCTGGAAAGCAGACCAGTTTACTGCAGATGAAATGTTTTATGACACTGTGACTATAAATCACGCTACCGCGAAGGCACACTTGTAATTCTCCTGGGGCGCTGGAGAGAGAGCAGCACTACAGTTCTGACTGACTCAGGAGGACATTGGGTTGCCTGCCTCAAAACCACCCCTGGCTGCTCCTGAATAGTGCAGCCGCCGGGATGCTGAGTCCATCAGGGCAGAGCCCAGAGCAGCGCCCCCATGCGGCGGAGCTCTCAGTCACTGCCCCGTCCACATCCTGGGCCTGGTTACTCTGCTGCTCTTCCTCTGTTCCCCTACCCAGCTCTGTAACAGCGGTTCACTGACAGCGCAGCGTTCCTTGTCTTTCTGTCGATCAAGTCCCCCTCCAGGTCGCACCGCTCCACGCGGGCGGAGGCTTCTGTGTTTGGTGGCTTCGTGTTCTGTGCCCAGATGCCTCAGAGCATGGACAGCACACTTCAGTCCAGTCATTCCACCGCACAGGCATTTTGGTATTCCTCTTCTTTGTCCTGTTCACATCCCCTGTCCTCTGACGGCTGCACTGATGGGCTACAGCTCATTCTCTAATCTGTGATCACATTGTGGGGCCAGTAAGCCTCTCCCTTTCCCTACCCACATGCCCGGTTTGTCCGGTTATGCCACTGCCACGATGGCGCGCAGCTCTTCTTTCTCACTCTGTTCATTCGCCTATCCGGGGACAGCACACTGCTGAATGCTGTTCTCTGTTCTGTTCATACGACAGTGCAAGCCTCCCCCATTTTACTTCCTTTAAATCGCCTGTGTAGTTGCCCTACTTCACCACGGGTGTGGAGCTCCCCATCTTTGCCCTGTTGACTGTGGGGTGGTGGGACTGGGGTGGTTGGAGTTTTAAAAACCTAGAACTTTCTATTTGTTAAAATAGAAAACAAAACACGGTATAGCATTTGCGTAATTATAACTCAGAAAAAAACAAAAACAAAAAACAACAGTGTTCCCTGGTAGAGAGCCCCATTAGTGATCCATTGTACTCCTTGTCTGTCAGGGTTTCTCCATGCAAAAGCAGGGATAGTAAAGACTCTCACACTGGGGGCAGCAGGAGACTTTTAATCCCTCCCTCTTGGTAAAGATTATACTTTTTATCTCAGTTAAAATACTTTCTATTTTCCCAGTATTCAGTTTTGTTTATATTATACTATCCTTCCTTTATTTCTGGCCAATTTTATTCCAGATTGTGGTGCCCTTTTTTTTTTTTTTTTTTTTTTTTATAAAAATTGTTCCTTCATAGCTCTCTTTGGACATCTCAGACATGTATCTCTCAAATTCCTTATCAGGCTCTTCTATCAGTTATTTTCCTTGAAAGAGGCATCAAAGTCTGAGTTTTTTGTTCACACCTGGCATTAGATTTTATCGTATAACTTTGCATTTTAGTCATCAGACTAATTTTTGAATGGGATTTCTTTTTGTTAGCTTTCCTTGTTGTTTTCTAACTCCTGCCCTGTGGAAGAATTTCTGTGAAAGGCCACTATAGTGGGGTTTATGGTCACTCCAAAAAATACATGTCCATATCCTAATTCCTGGAACCTGTCACTATGACTTTGTATGGCAAAAGATGTGATTAAATTAAGGATATTGAAAAGAAATGCTTATCCTGGATTATGTGGGTGAGTCCTAAATACATTCTCATGTATCCTTAAAAAAGTGAGGAGGCAAACAGATTTTGGACAGATATGCACAGTAGAGAAGGCAATGTAAAGCTGAAGCAGAGAGAGATGTAGCCAGAATGCCAAGGAATCCCAGTAGCCTCCAGAAGCTAGAAGAGGCACGGAATAGATTTTTTCCTTGGAACCTCCAGAGCAAGTACCCTGCTGACACCTTGATTTCAGACTTCTGGCTTCCAGATCTATGAGAGAGTAAATTGTTACTGTTTTCAACCACCCAGCTTGGGGTTGTTTGTTATAGCATCTGTAGGAAACTACTACAGCTCAAGGACTTCGGGCCATATATCCTGGAGCCTATGAATGTTATGAGATAGTGCTTCTGTGATTGTGTTATGTTGTAGGACACAGCTGACCTCTAAAAAGGAGATTATCCAGGTGGGCCTAATCTGATCACATGAGCCCCTAAAAGCAGAGAACTTTTTTCCAGATGGTGGCAGAACAGAAAGGCAAGAGGAGAATTCAGAGTGACGGGAGGCATGGGAAGGATTTGACACACCATTTCTAGCTTTGAAAATGGAGTCGGCCAGAGCCAAGTAATGCAGGTGGCTTCTGGAATCTGCAGTAACACCTAGTTGACATCCAGCAAGGACAAGGGGGAGCTCAGTGATACAAACGCACAGAACCTAATTTCCCTGACAACCTGAATGTGCTCAGAAGCAGATTCTGCCCTAGACCCTTCAAATACGATACATACCCAGCTGAGACCTTAATTTTGGACTTACAAGACCCTAAACTGAGAACCCAGTTGAGCCTGCTCAGACCTCTGATCTACAAAACTGTGAGCTAAAAAATAGCTGTTTTTTCTTTATTTAATTTATAGAAAGGGAGGGGAGGGCACACCTGATGGGGGGAGGGGGAGGCACACAGGGAGAATGAGAGAAGCAGACTCCCTGCTGAGCAGGGAGCCTGAAAGGACCCTGAGATCATGATCTAAGCTGAAATCAAGAGTCAGACACTTAAACGACGGAGCCACCCAGGCACCCCCCAAACAGGTGTTTTAAGCTGCTCAATTTGCGGTCATATGCAGCAAAAGAAAGGAAATGTGCCCTCTGTGTGGTCTTCCTTGCCTATCTAGAAGTTGCGCAGTTGTCTCCTCCTGGTCCTTCCACCACCCCCTCCCAAACAACACTGGGGATGGTTAGATCTTGGGAGTATTATGAATCCTATCCCTCAGCCAGCTAGAAAGTTCATGCCATGCCTCAGCAGGAGGTTTTGCTGGACAACAATGATTCCACAACAGTGTTTTCAGTCTCCTTAAAAAGTGGAAGTAGTACCCCCTCAGTCCCTGAATTCAAGAATGGAATGTGAAAACAATCCTATTGCCCAAAATACAAGGAGTGCTTGTATGATTTACCACCTAGAAACTGAATCATTTTGCTCTTCTTTTTATGGTCCCTGATGATTTTTATCATGTTACTTTTGGCCTGACTCTACCATTTTTTTTCTAGTTTTAAGCATTATCATTTACTGTCTTCTTGGATCAGAGGCATGTGTCAGTGTGAGCTCACTGCACCATCTTGATGAGAAATCAAGCACTGTTTTATAAAGGATAAGAAACATGTATATCCTTATATGCCAGGGCCAGAGTATGTTATCTGGTTCTTAAAGAATTAAACACAGAATCTGGGCTTGAAACTGGGTTTCCTTCTAGCTATAAACAACAGCATATAATACATAAAATTTCAGGAACACACAGACACATATATGTATATGTGTGTGTGTATACACATTACATAGATCATTTGAAATTGCTACAGTACTGTGCAAATTTGAATGGAATGGTCCTGATCTATGAATCACCCATGGCATCCAAGGAAAGTACAATAGTACCAGTAAAAGTTCTGGAAAAGGAGTATCTTGCTATGGATATTACTAGTTGCTATCCTACACAAATATCTTTAGAATGAAGAGGAACAAAATATTCAAAAGAGAGAAATTTATTTATATTTTAGCTATTATGAATTCATTTTCCAAGACATCTTAATAACAACATTCATCACCATAATAACATCTTCATTAAATATATGCCCTTGAGTTTTCTATGTTGCAAAATATAATAATGATAACTTAAGGGGCCCTGTTCACTAAGAAATAATAAAGAACATGGCAGAAAAATCAAGTAGAATTGATGATAGTTGGTTTCTTCATATAGAGTTTGAGCTAAAAAAAAAAAAAAGCCTTTATTTGTTTCCTATCATATTTAAAGTACATTTCTATTTATAATTTCCTAACATTTATAAAAAGAGTAGATGTCAGAGAGATGGTAGCGAAGAAAAACAGGAGAAGACTATGCGAAGACCAGAGGCACAGAGGGTCTGGGGGAGACTCTTAACCAGAGGAAATCTGTAGGGAGGCTGACGACATCCTACTGAGTAAATGCCATGGCTGCTGAGACTCAAACTATTTGAGGTGGACATATGTCCATGACATAACTGTGATGTTCCTAAAGCATAAATTTGAATACTCAGTAAAGCAAGGCGAGAAGCTAGACACATAGCCAGTGACTGAGTATAGAATACTGCCAATGGATATATCTTAAGACAGTTCTTTTGTCCTCCACTCACCATTGTTTAGTCACTCACAGTTAACTCTTTATTCCTAAAATATATACACATTTAGAGATTTACAGAAGTTTCTATCTCAGACTGTATTCCTGAGGAATGGTGAAATTGTACCGTGTCTTTTCTTTTTCTGCACACATTTACAACAGTCTATCAGGCACATCCACCTACCTCTGCCATAAATTCTTCTATACAGACCCAGACCTCTGCCTGTTCCAGTTTCTTAATCTCAGACACGGGTGAGACCTTCCTTCTCAGTCAACTGCCAAATCCAGTTAGTCAAAAATGTCCCACCATTTCTACCAGCCAAGCCTTTATTTCTTTTATTTTTTTTAATATTTATTTATTTGACAGAGAGAGATCACAAGTAGGCAGAGAGGCAGGCAGAGAGATAGAGAGAGAGAGAGAGAGGAAAGCAGGCTCTCTGCTCAGCAGAGAGCCCCATGCGGGACTCGATCCCAGGACCCTGGGGTCATGACCTGAGCCGAAGGCAGCGGCTTAACCCACTGAGCCACCCAGGCGCCCCCAGCCAAGCCTTTATATAGCGTATATCAGATTGTTACTACTGCCACTATTTTAATTTAGCATTATCCCCACAGTCTTTTAAACCAACTTGTCCTTTACATAGAGTAGCTCCCTCATGCTACATGCCATGGATATCTAAATGTCCAGTGTCTGGGGAGTACATGTTCTAGAACGACTGAGTAGAGAGCTTCCCAAATCCCCTCTTGAGAAACATAAGATAATTGGACAAATTCGCCAAAAACAGTCATATAAATAATGGCTGGTAATTGGCAAAGGCATACAACACATTGAGAAGTACTTATGAAAAAAATCCATATCTCAGTAAGAACAGTGAACATCTGTGACATTTTATCCAGGGTCCATTTCCACCAAATGCCCCTTGTTGCCATCTATGCTGATCCGGTGTTGATGGAGGTATCCAACTTCTCTGAAATCAAGGGACCTCTGCTTGCTACCTGAATAACAGGGGGTTCCATTTTGTATCTGCTACCCGAATAATTTGAGATTCTTTTAATAGGTAATAAGGGGAAGGGTAAGCTTAAGCTATAGACAATATGTGTAATACGTATGGATTTATATATTTCGTAAATAATTGACTATGAGCCAGCTTGACAAATGTATCTCAGTTAAAAGAGTATCACATAAACATTCATTTCTTGCTAAAATACTCATATGTATTTTTTTTTCAAGTTTGCTTTTGCTCATTTAGGCACCTTGATTTCTTAATGAAATTAGAGTTCATTGAAAAACAAATGCTGAAAAGCATTATATATGCCTTTGAAATATATGTAAATTGACACTTGACTACCACTGTTTATTCATTTATTTATTCATTTATAAACTGTTAATGGACACCTACTGTGTGCTACATACCATTATAGAAAGTGGGACATCTATCAGTGAAGAAAACAAATATTCCTGCATTCGTTGATCAAGGGGGAAGATGGGTAATAAATAAAAGAATAATATATATGTTAAAAGATTATAGGAACTACTTAAAATTAGAATAGATTAAGTATTTTAAAATACTGTGTATTGGGGCACCTGGGTGGCTCAGTGGGTTAAAGCCTCTGTCTTTGGCTCAGGTCATGATCTCAGGGTCCTGGGATAGAGCCCTGCGTCGGGCTCTCTGCTCAGCAGGGAGCCTGCTTCCTCCTCCCTCTCTCTTCCTGCCTCTCTGCCTACTTGTGATCTCTGTCTGTCAAATAAATAATAAAAATCTTTAAAAAAAAATAAAATACTGTGCATTAACAGACAATACGAGGTACAGTAAGGCCACAAGATCAGCAGGTGATTGCCACTGGGAGATAGTTTATTATCTATGGTTCCTCAGAGGAATGCACACTTAATGCCACGGGGAGCTACAAGAGGAAATGCCAGAGTCAGTCTTGAGGCAGAGGGGAGAGGGAGGGAACCATGGCAAGAGCCTTCAGTGCAGTTTCCATAAGAAGGTTCTGTTGAGGCAGGATAAACAGGCTGAAGACTGGCTAGTCGCTGAGTAATTTTAGCAGGCTCAGATAGAGAGACTATTCCCTAGTTGTCTAGCATCTGGCCATGGAGCAATTAGGGCAGATAAACAGTGGCCCAGAGTACAGG
Organism: Mustela putorius furo; assembly: GCF_011764305.1. Lineage (NCBI taxonomy): Eukaryota > Metazoa > Chordata > Mammalia > Carnivora > Mustelidae > Mustela > Mustela putorius. Next base: position 30,341,383 of record NW_025421989.1, read on the forward strand.
AGCTAGATAAAGGAGTACTTGGGGGTATGGGCTTTGGGTTGATTACTTTGCATATGAAAGGCATATTTTCAGGCAAATCCTTTCCGACTTCTAAGAAATGGCCAGCACTGGGCAGGCCAGTCCCTCCAAGGTCAACAAAGCTCCAGGCAGCAAAGCCTCAGAATAAGAAAATAAAACATATGGCTAATACAGTGAGAAAACCCAGGACTTCTGAGGCTGGTCAGAATGCATCTAACTGAGAAGCAAGTTCTGTGCTGGCCCACAAGTGTCAAGGCGTACCTTAGGAGCATGGCTTCTGCACCCACTTACTTCTCATCCAGGTGCCGTCATGTTACACCACAGCCTTCACACCAACAGGCAGCATCCCTGCCAAGAAGAAGGTAGAACTAGTCACAAGGACACCTGGAGGAAAAGCACTTCAGACTGAAGGAACACCCAGTGCCAAATCGCTACTGCGGGAACTCACCTGAAGTGTTTGAAGAGGACACACTGGCTTGGCCAAAGTGAGCAGAGGACAGAGTAGTGAGGAATTGGAAATGAGCTCAGAAAGGGATCAGATCATAGAGTGCCTTGTCAAACTTCTTAAATGTTTGAGCTTTTACTCTCAGAGAAATGTGGAGCCATTAAGAGATTTGGGGCTGAGAAATGGCATGGCCCAATGGACTTCCAAGAGGATCATTCTAGGTGCTATGTGAAGACCACACTGTAGGACCACAAGAGTGGATTCAGGGAGAAGCCTAGGGGAGGCTGTTGTAGCCATCTGGGAGATAAACAACAGCAACTGAGAATATGGTGGTTGTGCTGAAAGTATGTTTGTGGCATACATTGTGGTGACGATTTCACAAATGTATATTTACCCCAAATTCATTACATTGTATACATTAAAAATGTTTAGCTTTTATGTTAATTAGACCTCAGTCCAGTGATTTTAAAAAGAATTCATCAGATTCTTGATATATTTTTTTAATTTTTTATTTTTTATAAACATATATTTTTATCCCCAGGGGTACAGGTCTGTGAATCGCCAGGTTTACACACTTCACAGCACTCACCAAAGCACAGACCCTCCCCAATGAGATTCTTAATATATTTTGAATGTGGAACTCATGGATTGCCTGATAGATTGGGAATGGGGATAAAGAAAGAGGGGAACTCAGAAAAACATCAAGGACATTGATCTCAGCAACCAGGAGCTGGCACTAATTGTGACTGGAAAAAGCAGGTGTAGAGGGAAGATTAAGAGTTCAATTTCAGTTCAATTTTTAAAATGCCTATTAGATAGCCAAATGGGAATTACTGAATAGGCAATTGAACATTATGAGTCTAAAGTTCAGAAGAAATACCCATACTAGAGCTATGATTGGGGATTGTTATAATGTAGATGGTATTCAGAACTCCAGCTTGAAATTATATCAGCAAGGGGAGGGATGAATAAATAAGAGGCCTCAAGACTGATCCATGGGGTACACAAGCATTAAAAAAAAAAAGTAAGAGAGATGAAGAACCCTCATTCAAAGGGGACTAACAAGTGGTAGCCTGTGAGAGTGAAAACCTGGGGACTGTGATTATCCCAAAAACAAAAGAAGAAGGTATTTTTATGAGAAGGAAGAGGCCAGCTGTATCAAAATATGCTTATATTTTAAATAAGACTGATTTATTCTTAGCCACTGGATATCGCAATATGGTGAGCAATAGTGATTGGTGGGGTTGTTTTGATTTGTTAGTAGTTCCTTTATGTAGACTAGAAAATTCAGGCAGGGATGACTGAGCCAGATTTACTCAGTGCGTGTTTGGGCTTAGCTGAAACTACCCATTTTTAGAAGTTGGTTGTATTTTCAAAAAATCTGGATATTCAATAATATAGTCTGAAGGTGACAATATATTCAGTAGCCCATAAGTGGTCTGCATTTTCTATCTCACGTGTTCAGTAATTCATTAAACTCAGCCATTTCAAGCTCACTGTTTTATATATATATAAAACAGTATGTGTATGTGTATATACACACATTTATGTGTGTGTATATACACATACATATATGTGTGTGTGTGTGTGTGTGTGACTAACACCAGAGCCACCCAAGAGTACTTTTATGTAAATTCTGTTGAAATCTTTCCTGCCTTTGCCTTTATCATGTCAAAAGTTGGAAGCAACCCAAGCCCATAAACCGATAAATAGATAGGCAAAATGTGGTAAAAATGTACAATGAAATATTCAGTCATAAAAACAGAAGTTTTGATATATGCCACAGCATGAGTGAGCCTTGAGGACATTAGGCTAAACGAAATAGTTAAGACGCAAAATGACAGATATTGTCTGATAACACTTATACAAAAAATCTCCAGGTCAGCGATTATGAGCAGTAGGAAGTTACTGTTTCACGGGTCCAAAGTTTCTGTTCGGGATGCTGAAACAGATTTGGAAACAGACAGCAGCAGTAATTACTTAACAGCAGAATGTACTTTGTGCCACTGAACTGCACACTTAAAATTACCTAGTAGAGCTTAGCAGGGCATTACTTTTTCTCGAGTGGCTTAAAACACATTCTAACAGGTGACCAACTCTATGAATCAATCAAGTTGCCCATGTGAAAAACTCCCATGTAGCAAAATATCCCTCCAAATCACCTTCCCTCCAGGATAAAGAACCTCCTGCAACATGACCCGGAAATGTAAATTTGCAAAAAAAAATTTTTTAATGGAAATGTAAATTTGCTTCCTGAAGCTCATCCGGGGAAATGCCTATGACCTTCCAGTTCATCTTCTGTCTTCAAGTGCCCAGTTCCATCAGAGGAATCACCTTGGCATTTGAAGTCCTCACATTCACCTTTGTGCTTCACGTAAAGAGGTTTAGTGAAGAAAGGTGATCTATATTCTGAGAACCACCTACCCTGCTGCTATTCCTATCACCAACCCGTCTTTGTCTTCTTTTAAAAACATCCCGGCTGTTGTGGATAAACAGTTAAGGTTTTGGTTTTGCCTAGAGGAAATAACAGCAGAAGTGTCAACCCTTGATAGATTTGATGTTATTAAAAGCCCACCAGGAAAAGTGATTTCCTGGTTGCATGCAAGAGCATTCTGTCCCTAATAATTTATAACTTTTAATGCTGAACCTATTTATGTAGAAGCACCACAAACTTAACTGTGCATCACTCTTATTGCGGATGTCATTAATCATGTAATGAGACAACTTGGAGTTCAACCTGTAGAACAACTTGGCCCTGAGGCTGAGGACCACGTCAGTCTTCCATTTGATGTGAGCACAAAGTCTCTAGGGACTACAGAATGAATGCCAGTTTGAATGGTTCCATAATGTAATACATTTTCCCTTAAAAACCTTCCTTCAGAGAGAATCAACCTTTTAAACTCAATTATGCCTAGTCTTTTCCCAATTTATTTTTTCTCAAACGTATTTAATTTATGGCTTTTGGTCCAATAGTTCCTCCACCATCACTGTGTCAGGAACCAAACAAACCCGAGCATAAAAACAAATGCTTCTCAAGTATTTGTTTCATCCTGAATAATATTACTGATAATAATGGGCATAACAACTTTATGAGCCATTTTGTGGTCTTACAATTGGGAAATTAAATGAAAGCAAATGTGCCTTCCTTGGGATTTAGTTTCTCTGATGTATCTAATTACATTTTCAGGCACAGTATACTATGTAGTACTTGAAAGTTGAATACGGCATATGTAATTTTCATAACTGGCTATTGCAAATACTTCACTTGGGATTAATTATATGGAAAACTAAATGTATAATTTTTATTTGGAGGAATAGAAATATCTAAATGTTTTTCAAGATATTATGAACCATGACATAGAACATGATATATATTTTATATACATATAGATATTAAAATGAGCAGTGATCATAATGGGAAATATTTGAATTCTCTATTCTTTAACAGAGAACCTATGAGGACTAGGTGAGCATCCCCCATAAAGCACCTCCTACTAGTTACTTTATGAGGCATCAAGTTTACTACTCAGTGGGGACAACAGCCAGATAGGAAAAAAATAAGTTGGGTGAATAGATGCATGTGAGAGTGGACAAAATGGAGTCTCTTACTTTTCCTGGTTCTCATCAGGAAAAAAACCTCTCAAATTACATCATGAGGTGAATGTTCTGATGGTATCTACCTCTTTCTCAAGTGCAAAGCTGGATCACGTAATATGGCCTGCTATTCTGACACATAATCCAAGACCCTATCTACAGTTTCAAAGAGAGGAACTAAAAGTCTTGCAACATTTGAGTGCCCTGGGTTATGCTCTCATTTCAGCATTCTGACATCCATGGCTCCATTATGATACCCAATAGCCTTAGGACCACTCACCACTCACTTGGCTTCTGGCAACCACCCAACTGATACAAGTTTACCTCCACCCAAGAACCACCTCCAGGCTTCTCTCCATTTGCACGAAATATGTGGAGAAGTGGAATGACTCAGAGGGTCTTAGGTCTTTTCTGAAAACACTCATCAACAGTGCAGTTAAGAATCAGGATGGATGGGAATGCAATTTGACCTGTTTAAAATATTACCCTTTACCCTATGAGCCTTCATTTGGGTTGTGAAATAGGTTAACTCCTGAGAAAAAACTTATAAGAAGCCCAAAACACATAGACAGATCGACATAATATCCTTTCTTATTTAGTAAAGAGTTCCTTGTATATAAAACTCGATGTGTCTAGGTTTTGAGGGCCACATAATATCACAACAAAGGACTCTTCAATACCATAAAACAATAATATTTCAAGTCTTCGTTATTCTTATTTCACTTGTCATATTGGACTTATTTGCTTTTTAGGTAGGGGACAGAAATCACTTAAGTGTATCTGGATTTTCCAGGGGAAATAAATATTTATTATGAAGTTACAGGGGTATTCTTCTTCTAAATAGTTATTATGTCTGCTGGGGAATTTCCCTGTTGCCCTAACAGAAGGCCTTTAGCACAAAGACTTTTGTCTTTGAGGAAAATGTTAGAGTAAATGTTATGTATTGCTCTCTCTACTACATGCATGTTTAAAGATGGATCCTAAACATGATCTAAAATTTCCTTCCACTTAATATATGAAGTAGCACTCTCCTATCCATTATTCCAAGTTATAAATCATTATAATGCCAGATTTTAGTTCCCATTCTAATAATGATAATAGTATTTAATAGTATTTAATATTTAATAGTATTTAATATAGGCCATTTTGCTAACCATTTTACATGCATCCTATGGGTTATTGTGGGGTACCTCCTATTCTAGCTCCATTTTACAGTAAGTACCATGGAACTTACAAAGATTGTGTACTTGCCAAAGTCACCCCAGTAGGAAATGGCAGAGCAGATCCTTGCTCTGAACGACTGAATTATGTGCTGATCTGCAGGTCACTTAACTTCTGTAGCCTCAGTTTTCTTCATCTTTAAAATTGAGTAGTTGTACTGGATTGCCTGTTATTCTAAAACATCTTAATTCTGCAGTTTGAAGAGGGCCCTCCATAATTATGCAGAACCAACCACATAGTTTGACTTACAGATAACTCTGATAACAGTTATCAGTTTGATTTACTCTAACTCTGGATTTTGGTAAGTATTATTTGCAATAGCTTTTATGTTAAGCATCTCAAAGCCCTCCATAAATTTTGTTCAGTTCCTTTTAGAAGGTTATGATAAAAGGATTTTGCCTCTCTTGACTTTCTATTTATTTATTTTTTATTTTTCTATCCCTAATGAATTGTCAAGGTCCAGTGGGCAAACAGGCTACCTCAGGCAGCAGGGATTACTGAATTTTATAAAGAAGGCTGAAGCTGAACAAGAGGACTTTGTAGTCCGAAGCTTTTCCCTTTCAGCAGGTGATCTGCCTCTGAATTCACAACTTACAGTCCCCATACTCACCATAGCTTCTATATCTGCTCTAAGTATTCCTGACTCTGGTGGTGTGGGGAAATGGATTCTACCTCTTAATGGCTATACAAAGGATTAATCGGGACCACCAAAGACAAATGTCAAATCCAAGCAATAACCAGGAATGAGTAAGAATCAGAATTTAGAACTAAGCGTGGCTGGGGCAGCTAAGCCTCATTTAAACTTCCTTCTTGCAAAACATATTTAAGATGTCCGTTACATATAAATTTCTCTTTTCATATGGCATTAAAAAAAAAAGACTTATTTTAGAGGGAGAGAGAGAGCAAGGGGAGGGCAGAGGGAGAAGGAGAAAAAGTCTCGGGGGCGCCTGGGTGGCTCAGTGGGTTAAGCCGCTGCCTTCAGCTCAGGTCATGATCCCAGGGTCCTGGGATCGAGTCCCGCATCGGGCTCTCTGCTGAGCAGGGAGCCTGCTTCCCTCTCTCTCTCTGCCTGCTTCTCCGACTACTTGTGATTTCTCTCTGTCAAATAAATAAAAAAATAAAAATCTTAAAAAAAAAAAAAAAGTCTCAAGCAGATTCCACACTGAGGGCAGAGCCCGATGCAGGGCTCGATCTTACCACCCTGAGATCACGACCTGAGCCAAAAATAAGAGTCAGAAACTCAGTGGACTGCACCAGCTAGGTACCCTGCATACAGCATTTTCTAACATTAGATTGCTATAAGTTTCTTTCTTTTTTTCTTTTTTATTTTTTTTGGCACAGATCTTCTTTCAGTATTTGCACTGGAAACGATTTGAGGCAAAAAAGATCAGCCAGTATGACTTATTGAGCTACTATATGTTACATATTTGGTAATTTATTCTAATTTAATTCTCCAGACAATGTTGTGAGAACAACAGAAGTGTATCCATTTTCCAGGTGAGAAAACTAAGGCTCACAGAAGACACAGAAGAGCAGAACTTAGATCTGAACACGGTCTTTTTACTACAAAGTCCATTATTTTTCTACTTGGTCATGGTATCTACTCCTACATATAACCCTTTTAGATATTTAGAAAGATCATAAGCCAATAGCAAAATTATAAATGCAACATTAAGGTTCAAAGTATCTTTAACATTTAACAAATTCCCTTTAGAAATGGGAGTCTGGGGCACCTGGGTGGCTCAGCCGATTAAGCGTCTGACTCTTGGTTTCAGCTCAGATCATGATCTCATGGGCCATGAGATGAAGCCCCATATCAGGCTCTGTGCTTAGTGGGGAGTCTGAAGATTCTCTCTCTGTGTCCCTCCCCCTCCTCACATGTTTATATGCCCTTTCTCTTTCAAATAAATTAAAATCTTTTTAATTGAGAGAGAGAGAGAGAGAGAGAGAGAGAACATAAGCAGGGGGAACAGCAGACACAAGGAGAAACAGGCTTCTTGCTGAGCAGGGAGCCTGATGTCTGGCTTGATCCCAGGACCCTGGGATCATGACCTGAGCTGAAGACAGATGCTTAACCAAGCCATCAAGACACCCCTAAATAAAAGAAATCTTAAAAAGCAAGCAAGCAAGCAAGCAATGGGGAGTCTGAGGCCTCAAAAGGTTATGTGACTTGTTCAGAATGGTTATTTAATAAACACTGGTCAGAGGACAGGAAAACAGAAATCAAAAGTAGAATTTACTTTGTCTGCAATGAGACCTGATTCCATGAGACATCATTGTTTAGAGGTAAGACTGTTAGGGGGAAAAAGTTTAAGGGACATACTTAGATGAAAAAAATCCTTGGAAGTTACTGAATCCAAGAGTTATTTCAATTTAAATTGTGAAATAAGTGGATTTTAAAATTTTACTTCCATTCACTTTAGACCCCAGATCAGACAGCCTCCATTAAAGCATTAATGCTACACAACTGAAATCAAACACGTGAAAATTTCCCGTCAGCTGCAAGAGAGCAAGAGTAATATTAAACCCAGCAGTTTGAGTTCCCAGGGCTTTTGGGAAATCCTTGAGCAATAAAACAAAATAACAAATAATCTTGAAAAGTAATAGTAAAAATAACAGACTTTTTGTGGGCCTAATTTTTTCTCCCTCATTCTGGAAAAATAGACTGAATACTCTCAGTGTCGATCTTTGCATCACATGCTGTAGAAGACATATTTTCCAGAAGAGGTTTGTGTGCTTCTTGTTGTTGTTAGTTTTGAGTTGCAGGCACTGGAAATTTTGTAGCTAAAATATTTTGATCCAACAGTTTCCATGAGTCGACAACCCAAGCTGTCAGGATAAAGGCAAGCAGTTAAGAATGCTGACAGCATCCATATATATGCCCTCTTCCAAAGAAGCTGTTCCCTACCAGACCTCAAAGTTGAACCAGGAAGGAGTAGAATCCGGGATCTTGAAACTTCACTTTTCCCAGTAACAAAAAAGAAGTTACATACTACTTTTATCGAAAGGCATTTAGAGCACACTGGAATGAGTTTGTGTGAAATCATCTCTTGTGAAAATTCCTAAGCAGAACTGCAGCTAGTCCGCATAAAATGTTAGTTGGGAAAACACAGGTATGGTCAGATACCTAGGCACAGATCTCTGGAATCCACAGATCCAGGAACCCTAGTGTCTTTCTACTGGAGGTAGAATGTCCCTCCTACAGTACTATAGTGAGAAGAACACAGTAAAGACATCCGTAAGTTAGCAAGAGGGCACGACTGGGGCCACAGGACTGCACTGTTGTGGACCCACTTTGCAGTGGGGTTTCAGCCCTCTCGTTGGAAATGTACTAATAAAAACATCCTGCACGGACTCTAAAATAAATAAAGATGTATTTAGAGTAGAACACTCTTCCTGATGTCCTTTCCAACTTTCCTGCCTGTCTAAAAGAAAAACATTTTCATTTGTTGGTGGCATACCACCATGATTAATTGCACCTAACCAAGGAAACAGAACAGCAATTCTGTGGCTCTCAGACTTTGCAAAGCTTGTCTTGTTCAAAAACCCAGAGGAAGCTCAGAAATGTCTCAGTATAACCCATGGCCCTGGCAGCAACAATTTGCCAACATAAATCTCAGTAGGAAATATGGCTTTCCGTTCTGTTCCTTCCACTGCTCATGTAGCTTGCTGCCGGGACTAACAGAAGTCTCCTGGGCAGTCACCCCAGCATTAAAGAGTATGAGAGGGGCACCTGGACGGCTCAGTGGGTTAAAGCCTCTGCCTTTGGCTCAGGTCATGATCTCAGGGTCCTGAGATCGAGCCCCACATTGGGCTCTCTGCTTGGCAGGGAGCCTGCTTCCCTTCCTCTCTCTCTGCCTATGTGTGATCTCTGTTTGTCAAATAAATAAAATCTTTAAACAAAAAGAAAAGAGTATGAGAACGCAAAACAAGGTAACTGATGCTACCAATTCCTACTATGACTTTTACCCCACCCATTTTTAGTCCCTGTTTTCCTGACCAGAGCCAGGATGGTGGACAATTAAACTTCAGACATTAGGAATTAGATTTCCTCAACTAACTTAATTATGGCACGCTATACAGCACAGAGGCAGCCTGGGGTCCAGCTTAGATAAATGAGGGTGTCTTTTCCATCTGTAATTGGTCTGTCAAAACAGGTTTTTAGCAATAAAGAACCACAGTCTTGGGACAGATGGAATTCACACATTCTACTCATAATACAACATACATAATGGCGTTCAGATGCCAAACTCTCCTGTCACATTCTCTCAGCTGCCAATGCAGGTGGTGTTTTCCCCAAATCCATTCCCCCCCCCCAGGATCACCATAATTGGTACTTCAGAAAAAAAAAAAGAAGAAGAAGAAAAAACCTACATACTTGGCTCAGATTAACACTTCCAATGTGAAGGTCTTTTTTGTGCAGGATTTATGTTCCTTCCTAGGATAGCCCTGGCCTTTTGGATGAAGTCAAGAGTTCCCCCAGCGAAGAGCAAGCCTTTCCCTAATGCCAGCCCTGAGCCAGCTTTATGCTCTAATTCAGTCCACAGAGACCCAGGTGTGATTTGAGAATTTGCACGTGTGCCTCTGCCCCATCGGTGAAGCCAACAACCTCTCCTTGCTGGCCACGCCTCCTCTCACATCTTTGCCCTCCTGCATTTGGTGACTCTTCCAAATTCATGGGGTTTCCCATCCAATCATGACGAAGCCATATTATAGGCAGGGAAATTAACTTTTCTTTCTTAGTGAAAATGACCTAATGAGGATTTGTGTAGTGCTCTATTTTTACTGAAAGGAGACAGATCTACTAAGAACCATTAAAAATCTGTCTTTTAAAAGTAAATAAAAAGATTTCTTAAAACCTTCAGCTGTACCATCAGAACCTCAATCCTCCCATGATTTTTTTTTAGATTAACTCTTATTTTCTGTCTAAGGAGTGCAAGTGAGACTTTCATGGGTTTTCATTGTGCAAACGCTTATGATGGTATTTCTCAAATAAGCAGTTGTGTCCACTGGAGTTAGGAGTGAAGAAGAGGTCAGTACGGTATCTTGAGAAAGTTATGGGGAGTACAGAATGTTCTGATTTGACTGGCTGGGGACGCCGGTTTTATTAGTTAATATGAAGAGCAGAGCCTTTTCTGTGTATTTTCATCTTCCTGGGTTTTAAAGTAGGCTGGACTCCCCAAAGAGAATCTTGAGTTTTAATACAGACTTTCAAACTTTTTTTCTCCCTTTTGGAAGCTGGGTCTGAGCCTCTGGTTTCAGATCACGTGAGTGTGAATCCTGCTTTTGCCTTTTTCTAGCTACGAGCCCACCATCATGTTACTTAACCTCTCTAAGCCCGAATCTCCCCATCTGTGAAACTGAGATGACTGTAGTCCCTAACTCATAGGGTCGTATTGATGATTAAATGAAAAATCAGATGAGATCATCTTCATCACATCACCAGGCTCAAGCACATTCTTAATAACTGTTTCTTGCTGTTGTTAATCTCTGAACATAAAAGTTTGTGAATTTTAACTAATAGGTTCATGGAATAAGTCTGAGGTGCCCTATCATGGAGCCATCAATGTCTAAAGAGATACAAATGACCCATGAGGCTAAATAAATAATCAAATAAACATAGATCTTAGAGCAACCTAATAATGGGGTATTTTATATTAAGCTTTGCCATGGCCTTACAGAGTAAATGTAAGTTAAAATTTTCCTTGTCTTTTTAGGCAATGAGCAATAAATTCATAATCTCTATTTTTTATGACTTCTCCATTTAAGTGTGACCTGCCTGGTAGGTTCACACTGATTATTTTAAGAATAATTAGCTAATCAAATCTATTTAAAAATTTTTTTCATAGTACCTTTATGGGGAACTTTATCAAAGTCTAGCATTCAAATCTGCTTCCTAGGACCTGGCTGATAAGAGGAGGAAAAAATCTTAGGCTCACTCTTGACTAGTGGGGGGCTAAGTCCCCCCTCTCTTTATATATATGTATGCGCATATATGTATACATATATACATATGTGTGTGTACACACACATATATGTGATTTTAAAAATGCACATATGTATTACAAATTTATGATGTAAACATTAATCCCGGAGTCAATCTGGAGATAGAGATAGTTGGTATTCCAGTAAGATGTGAATTAAAACCACAGAAGCAAAGTTCTATGCAATGAAAAGGGAGAACAATAAAAATAAAAAAGTAACAAACAACAATAACAATAAAACCCAACAAGCTGAATCCCACCAGAGCTATGTCAAAATAGGTTTAGTGGTTTCATCTATTCAACATTCTCTTCTTGAATGCCAACTAAGTGCCAGGTATTTTGCTAGAGTTTGAGAATAAAAATGAAAAGGATTTTTTCACAAACATACGTGTAAGAGATTACCCAAGTCATCTGCCCAGGCTTAGGCCTAATGAGTAAGGCCAGACCTTGAACACGTTCTCGTCTGTCCCTAAAGTCCACTGTTTTTCCCACCATACCAGGTCGCAGGCCCCCCTGGCATCCATTCATGAATTTTCTCAGATCCCTTCCCCTGACTTTGCATCCATCTAGCTTCTGTGGGTCATGCTGTGAACTGCTGCACCTCTGATCTTGAAGGGATTGCTCTTGGGCATTGGAGTCTCAGTGCCTCAACAGAGAGTCAGAAATGTCTTCGAGCCTCCATGCCTCACTCCCTCACCTCTGCCTCCCATAGTCCCAGAGTGAGATACAGTCAATGAATGACCGGTGTGGGAATTTAAAAGCCCAGATCCTTTGCCACAAGGCACCATGAACTCTGAAGTTGAACTTATGCTCCAGAGTTCCCCACAAGATCAGGCTAGACCTCGCCTGGAACCGTATCTTTGCTTGGCTTCTTTTTCTTTTCTGTCATGCTGCCTCTGCCTTCTCTCTGGTTTTACCCTGGGCACACTACCACACAAATTTTCTTTCAGGGTCTGCTTCTTGGAGACCCTGACTTGAGATACCCATGTTAGGATATGAACTATATATATATTTTTTCATTTTATCTTCATCTAGATTTTAGCCACATTAACTACATGATAATGGGAATATGTTATTAAATGAGATTTTTAGATCATATTATGAATATGGAATTAAAATTAATCATTTGCGATCACTGTTTAATCAGTTAAATGTGCGTATATTTTATTTAGTGAGGGAGGAGTTCCAGGCTGAGGGAACCCCTGACTCCAGAATGGATGGAGTTCTAAGAGTTCCACACCACTGTCAGCAATGGGCAGTTCCAAAAGAACTATCAGCGGTTCTCTCGGATTCCAGCCTCTTAGGAGTCTGACTGTGGTGAGGATCTTTGTATATGGGGCACAACCTCGATTCTGAGCAGGGAGGAGTCCCTGGCCCTGAAGGGATTCCAACAACCTCACTAAGTGAGGTTAATTATCCTGGAATGTAAGGAACCCCACAGAACCTTACTCCTGCTCTCAGCCCTGGGAGGACCCGAACACAGCGGGGGGAGCAGACGAGGAGCAGAAGCGGAAGGAACGTCCTTTAACCTCTGGTTTCAAAGTTCGTCGCGAAGGCTGGTACTGAAAGGCGTGGCGTCTATGGGCAAAAGGAGAAGTCCTACGACTGGTCAAGTGAGGATATTGAATGAGGGAACCAACGATGCCAGAATAGAGGGACCCCCTTGAGTAAAGCCCTGTCTCTTTTCTCATCCCACAAAAACTCTGAAATAACTGTCAGACGGAGGCACCCATTGACTGGGGCCTCAGAATCCAACCGTGGTGAGGGCCGCGGTCTGAGGTGGGCACAAGTCAACAGAAGGAGAACTGAGTGAGGACTGAGGGGGCCCGTCCTCTGGAACAGAGGGGCCCTTTAGAGCTCTACTATCAGCCCTGGGTGGATCAAGGTGGAGCTGGGGTGGGGGAAGGGCATGCCTGGCAGTGCTTTCCCTTTACTTTTCCTCAGGAGTCTGAGTGTAGCCTCCAGTCAGCTGAGGAGGAATCCCAGCCTCTACCACAGTCAAGGTAAGATACTCGGTGAAGACTGAGGGAATATCCACTCCACACTGGCAGGAACTATACAGATCCCAAACCGTATCATCACCCCTGAGAGGTGTTAAGCCGGGGTATCTGGTAGCCTAACCCTACCTACCCTGTTGTCAGCTGTGGTAAGCTGTGTCAGCCCACTGCACCCTGAGGAGCCTTCTCACTCCTCCTGCAGCTTCTTACCATTCAGGAAAGGAGACACGTGAGGCTCTAGAGTACTGTTCTCAGGAAAAGATGGGTGGAGACACTCTTCTACGGTTGAGTTTACCAGATGAGGCCACTCACATCCTCCCTTTCTCCCCAGGTTGTGGTCCCCTAACATCCACCCTCTTGCCCACACTCCTCCCTGCTACCACTAACAGAAGTGAGCATGTCTCAGGGTCAGGAGATCCCAAGCTGCACAAAGGAACAACACTATGCCCTCAGCAAGAGCCAAGACCTGGAGGCTACACAGGTCTCTAAGGCTGTGGAGGAGACTTCCCCCTCCTCTGGTCCTCTGATGCCTGGCAACATGGAGGAAGCTCTGGCTGCTGGAATACCCAAGCTCCCCAGAGTGCCTACTCTTCTTATCCTCTCATCAGAGCCATCTCACCAGGCAAATCAGGTGAGGGCCCCAGCAGCCTAGAAAAGGATAATAGTTCTGCTTCTTCATCAAAGTCCCTGTCCGACATTGGGAATTTCCCCATAGACCCTCTAGATGAGAAGGTGACAATGCTGGTGCAGTTCCTGCTGCACAAGTATCAAATGAAAGAGCCCATCACAAGGGCAGATATGATTGATGTTATCCAAGAGTACAACGATGAGTTCCCTGAGATCCTCAAGAAAGCCTCTGAGCGCATGGAGCTGGTCTTTGGTGTTGATATGAATGAGGTAGACCTCACCAACCACAGTTATGTCCTTGTCAACAAATTGGGCCTCACTTATGTTGAGAGGCTTGGCGGTGAGGACAGCATGCCCAAGACCAGCCTCCTGATAATTGTCCTGGGTGTGAGCTTCATGAAGGGCAATTGTGCCACTGAGGAGGAGATCTGGGAAGTGCTGAATATGATGGACTTATATTCTGGGAGGAAGCACTTCATTTTTGGGGAGCCCAGGAAGTTCATCACCCAAGATTTGGTGCAAGAAGAGTACCTGGAGTACAGGCAGGTGGCCAATAGTCATCCTCCACACTACGAGTTCCTGTGGGGTCCCAGAGCCCATGCAGAGACCAGCAAGATGAAATTGCTGGAATTTCTGACAAAGATCCACGAGTCCGACCCCAGGTGCTTCCCATCCCAGTATGAGGAGGCTTTGCGAGATGAAGCAGAGAGGGCCTGAGCTAGATCCAGCAGCGCCCACTCTGCTGCTAGATCTCGCGGCTCCTCCCAGCCCTCTTAGTCCTCCCAACACTAGTGCTGGCAGGGGAAGATTCCTCACTTTGTCATTAAAATTAGCAAATGCAAAAAAATAAAATTAGCAATCAATCTTCTGAGTAGTGGGGGGCTGGGGTGTGGCTGTAGGGAACACAGTGTGTAACATCTCTGTGTCCCTTGGTTAATACGGAGGTTTATCTTCTTCATGGGGGCAGTTTGCCTTCAAACATTGTTCCCTTTAATACACCATTTTATTAGCTTTAGAATCTAAGTTTATGAATGACACTGGTCATATGTTTATTACTATTTATGAAATTTAAGAATACTAGTTTTGCTTGTTTGTAAAACATATCTGTAAAATGGACTGTTCTATTTTGTTGTCTGAAAAGGTCAATGATATTCCAACAGGCACTTTTTTTTGGAAATGTCAGTTCAGCAGTAAAATAGTTGGGGTCAAGAAAAAAAAAACCCTAAAGGTGGTCAAAAGATACCAAAACATGGTCAACTCTTAGCCTCTCCTAACCTTTTTAATCTGCCATTCTGTAAAATTAAATGACATATACCGGCACTGGCTTAGATTATTTAAGAATGTGAGAAATAAATCTTAATAAGTTATACCCCATGTATGCTGGCTTATTTATTCCCCAAATATTAATTCAGCATCTGCATTTTAGAAAGCACTGTGTTAGTGGGGATGCTAGGATAAATAAGACTTATTACTTGCCCATAGAATATTATATTTTAGGAGCAAGAATCATGTAAAGACAATAATGGTTGAGTATCCTTTAATACCAAAAAAAAAAAAAGAAAATAAAAAGGAATGAAGGAGTTGGTGGGGGTCCATATGAATGCAGTCAAATTATAAGCCCTTCAGTGGGAGGTAATTTTAAATTAAACTGTAGTACACTAGCTGAGGCTATGGGAGTGGTGAGCAGGGGTCAGACCCTCAAATGGTATGATTCAGAGTTGACAATGGAAGGAAAACTGTTCTCAGCGGCTACTTTGGTTGAGCAGATCCCACCTGGGACAAGAACGGAAGATAACCTGAATTCTTGTTCAACTGCAGTTGCACATGAACTATTATCCTTTTCTAGGATTGTTCAATGCACATGCACAAATTAGGTGTTTTATGAACATTATCTTCAAGGAGTTTATGAGAAATAAGGATGACATTTCCTTGAGGTGAGATACCCAAAAGCCACTGGGCTGGCACTCTGCCCCGGGCTCAGAGATGCAGAGCCTATACCATTCATTAAATGGGTTATGCAAACTCTAAGAGCTGGCAAACTCTAAGCGAGGAGGAGGTAAGTGAATGAAAATAGGGGCAGATTATTGGAAGGGCAACTGGGAGAGAAGGACCCATACAAATTCTAGGAGTATGGAGTTGCATTCAGTTGAGAAATACTCCCCCAAACCCAAATTAAATAATATATCCTCCACTGGGGAGGATTTACTAAGGTTTTCTTGTTAAGCAGCCATTTGGGCTGGTTGGGTGTGCCGTGTCCTAGAACACTGCATATTTTCTGACATCTGGGTTAACAAGTCCCAGAGAGGAAGGCACTAATGTCTGGGGTCCAAATCATCGTAGTAGTAACTGCCGATCATCAGAGACGCAACGCATACCACGCACCGTGCCAGCGGCTTGACATACAACACATACATTCTAATGGTCATTCATACAAGACCAGGCTGATTGAGCCCATTTCAGAGACAAGACCACGAGGCTTAGAAAGTTGTGAATGTGCACAGATCGCAGGCCTAGTATGTGACAGAGTTGGGATTATACCTCCTGATTGAATTCTTCCAGAGCCTATGCTATTCTTTCTACTCCTCCCAACCTGGGTATAAACCCCTCATTTTTTAAAGATTTTATTTATTTATTTGACAGAGAGTGAATGTGAGCATGTGAGCACGAACAGGGGGAGGGGCGGGCAGAGGGAGAGGGAGAAGCAGACTCGCTGCTGAGCAGGGAGCCCGACTCAGGGCTCGACCCCAGGACCGATCTGCCCTGGGATCACGACGTGAGCCTAAGGCAGATAGATGCTCAGCCAACTGAGACACTCAAGTGCCCCCCTGGGGACATTTCTCTTCTCCATAATGCTTCTTCAGGGGTAAAAAGAGGGACCTTGTAGCCAAAGTATGAAAAACAGATAAAATGAAGGAATGTGAAAACAAGAATCACACACAATTTGGGCATTGTCTGTGGGGTTCATTTACCCAGAGTGCTGCTGCCTCAACGCAGGGATCCTCGAGAGCTCCCTCTGCTCAGTAGCTGACACAGGTGTGCTGTCCCAAAAACCTTGCCATGTTAATGGTGCCCTTCCCCTGAGTTTTCCCCAGTCGCCCTCCTGTCCAGCTCTGGAAGCTGAGCTGCTGCCCAGCCCTTCACGGTGTCTTCCTCTGGACACTGCACCCTGCTTCCAGCAGAAGAGACAGTCCAGGATCACCTACCCTCCCCCTGACTCAGAGGATTCCATTTTCTGCAGGCATCTCCTGGCTGACTGTCACCATGGGATCCCTCTGCTACAACTCCTTCTCTTAAAAGATTTTTATTTTATTTTATTTTATTTTGTTTTATTTTATTTTATTTGAGCGAAACAGAGAGAGCATTAGTTGGGGGTGGGTGGGCAGGAGGAGCCAAGCAGGAGGGAGAGGGAAGGGGAAAGAATCTCAAGCGGACTCTGCTGCGCGTGGAGCACCGATGCGGGGCTCGATCTCACCACATGAGATCATGACCTGAGCTAAAACCAGAAGTCGGCTGCTTAACTGACTGAGCCACCCAGGCGCTGCAACCTCTTTTCTTTAAAGAGTGAAGCCTAGGTACGTGGTCATTCCCTGATGGGCGGAGTCTAAGTGGGCACAGAACATACTATGAACTAAGAGAAGTTTTTGAAACCACCCCGATGTCTCCAGTAGGACTTTAATGGGATATCCTCTTTGGGACTAGCCACTGAAAAGATATACCAGTGAGTAAGCATACCTACGTGGTCAAATACCAAAACTTCCCTCTTAAGAGATAGAGGCGGCAAGACTGTGGAAATCACGGTATAAGCAAATATCTATAAAACCCGAGTCTAAATTTCTATAATCCTGGAAGTCCTAGGAAGCAGGAAGAATGGAGATGCCAAGGATTAGTTCTTTGGCCTAACATGCTATACTGATCAAAAAAAGAAAAAAATAACTCACCATCCTTACATTATCTCTAGCTCGTGTACTTTCCCCAGAAGAAAGTCCTGGTTTTCACTGTGCCTGATAGCACTGTACCATGTTGAGGCACACTTGCACTCAGGTGGTGTACAGCAGACACCCTAAAGTTAAGATAGTGACCATGCAGCAAAAAGAACGAGGTAATTCTCACCCGCTGAAATGACAGAGGGGTTTGCAAAGGGCAGTGCAGAAATGCGCTACTCAGCGAAGAAGGGTGAACCTTTCCTGCAGGGATTTACAGCGTTCTTTTAAAAATCAGATGTGATCCTGTACTTGAAAGCACGCTCAAAAAATGTGGCCAACTGCAAGGTGAAGAACACGCCTCACAGAAATTACTCCAGGAAACAAAGAGGGTTATTGTCCTAACAAACTATAAAAATAGCACCTATTATGTAACAATTAAGGGAAGGGACTGCAAGTGCTCATGCACATCCTTTCTTGGCGGCTTTCCTGGGTTCGCAGGAAAGCTACATTCCCAGTCCATTTGCAGTTAAGAAGGTCAGGCAGGGATGCCTGGTGATCTTAGGTTGTAAGTTTTTAGTCTTCTCACAATTAAGTATGGTGTTAGCTGTAGATTTTTCATTAATATTCATCATTCAATTGAAGTTCCTTTCTCTTCCTAGTTCTCTGAGTGTTTTTATTGTGAAAGGGTGTTGAATTTTGTGAGACTGTTAAGCCTCTGCCTTTAGCTCAGGTTATGATCCCGGGTTCCTGGGATCAAGTCCCCTGGGCTCCTAGGTCATCAGGGAGCCTGTTTCTCCCTCTGCCTGCCACTACCCCTGCTTATGCTCTTTTTCCCTCTGACAAATAATTTAAAAAAAAAAAAAAAGGATCATGTGACTACTCTTGCCAGAAGCAGTATTCGTCATTTCTGGGGCCAATTCATTTGAGATCCAGAATGCTACCTCCACTTTCTTTCATATACTCAGTAAAAAGATGGAGAGCTCGTGGTGAGACACGGAACTACAAGACAGAAGCAGCCTACGTCTCTGTGTCACCAGTTAGCAAAGATGCACATCAAATTTTATGTGCACAAGAAATAAACTTTTGTTAAGTCATTCCGATTTTATGTTTTATGTTTTGCATCAGCTAGCAGTTATTTTATCTAGCTAATAAACAGGTACTATTTATGTTCTTAAGCCTATTTAAAAATTTTAATGACAAAGCTAATAATAGTGCATACATTCTCTTGTTGCAAGTATTTCTAACAACATACATAAATCTAGCCCTTCCCTTTAGCATGCTCCTCTAAAACTCAGCTTTTTCCACAGAGGTAACTACACTAAAAAAAAAAAAAATATGGTGTCTGTTATTTTAAAGGTAATTTTAAGCTTTTTAGTACATAGATGTGCTATAAAAATATACTGTGATTTTTTAACAGACTGAGTAGTGATGTACATACTCGTCTTCCACTTGCCTTTGTCACTTAATAAAATGAATGTAGCATCATTCTATGACAACACATAAAAATGCACCTCGTTATTTTAACTACTCCCTAGGACTTTAAAGTATATATGTTCCATAATTAATTTAACTATTTTCCTCCTGATGGATGTAAAGTAGTTCCCATTAGTTTCTATGGTTAATGAAACTGAATCAACATCTTTAGACATTAGTTCTTGGGCAAATGTGCAGAGGAAAGACGTAGCAAACCGAAATTGGAATAAAGTAGAGAAGGTATGAAAAGTGTACATTTTTGTAAATATTGCCAAAATAGCATCCTACATATCTACCCATTAATATTTCACAAATGAATGTGTGTAAATAACTTACATTCTCTTACTTTTTTAAATCCTTTAACTTTTGGTCAAACTTATGAAAAAATAATGTCTCACAGTTATATTAATTCGTATGTCCCTATTTTCTCATCAAGTTGAGCAGAAAATGAACTTAATCTCTTGCTCATATGAAGCTACATTTTTGCAGCCAGGTTCTGAGTCACAGGATTCCTCTGAACAAGCCTTGAAATTCTGATGTCAACAGGATATTTTCCTTTTACATTGAGGAGCAAAGATGTGGTCAGAATAACGAGGCACCAGAGATTTGAGCCAGACAGGACCTGCTCAGGCCATGAGGGACATGAAGATGGCAGAGGAGAGCAATTTCCAGAGTCCTTGAGAAAGACCACAAGCAAAATCTGGTCCAAAGAGCATACAACAGACTGGGAGTTGCAGATCTGAAAGTTCAGCATCATGTGGAGAAGTGACCATAAGGGGAGAAGGTGGTGGATCAGGGGGTGGGGAGGGGAGGGGCATGCAAAGACACTTACGTAAGTAGACATGGAAAATTCCTGAGTGTCTTCTACCAGCTGGGATTTGTCAAGTGATCAACATGGGCAGGTCTAAGGATCAAAGAGCCCAAAACTTAGACATCCCACCCTACCTTTTAATCCTCTCTACATATCATCAGGCAGGGTATAGCTGTTTCCTCTGCATCATCTAGTGATTCATTGATGGATTCTAGTAGAGCAACATTTCCTGATGACCCTGGGGGTTCCAGTGTATCCCTGTCAATGTACCTGGGCTGGAAGCTATCTTTATGTTTCCTGAAGACAGTGGTTTCCTACCTTGTAATATGGTTGACCCCTCCACTGAGGTTGGGGCTATGTGAATGGGCAGAGTTAGTGAATGATGACGCACAGTGGAGACGGGCCGGGGTACCATGAGGACATGGGAATTCTCAAGTTTGGTGAGCAGTTTTAACACTTTGTGTTTCTTCTATGGCAGCCAAAGGCCCTATTAGGGATTATTTTGAACCAGTGAATGTTACCTCTGGTGTTTTGATTAAGCTGATTGTTTGGTGATTCATTCATTCATCCATCCATCCATCCATCCATCCAGCAAGTACTTACTGCATATATGTTGAGGGCAAACACTAACTCAAACAAAAAGAAATAGCAAGGTACCTACTTAGGCTATGGATGCAAGGATGGTAAAGAGGAGACAGATTTAAGTTTCAGGAGGGTAAGGACTATGTGAAAGGATAGGGGGAGTCTATAATGACTCAGTTCTAAACGTCGGCTGACCAGGTACAACTTGTTCTTAGCTGAGACTGATGATAAATTTTGAGGAGGAAGAGCTGGCGGTGATTTCAGTTAGAGGTAGAGATGAGGAAGGTGGTTAAGTCAGTATGGGTCAGGCAGATGGTAAGGTTTTGCCAGCTGTCCAGGTGGAGATGTCCAGTGAGCAGAAGAAAACATGGGTTTTGCTATCAGGAGAGGGTCCCAGGCTACAAAGCAGGTATGATTGCCTCAGAACTTATGTGAGGCCATATGGGGGAGGAAAGTCAAGTGTTGTATATACAGTGGCCTATATTGTTTCCTCCCCTGCCAACACTATTGGAAGCCAAAATTACACAAAACTTAATAAATCCAGAGAAAAATGTAAAAGGAGAAAGTCCCTTTTCATAAATCTACTACTTAGAGAAAGTTTCCCTATGTCCTTAAGCTCTCTTTTCTTTTTTTTTAAGCTCTCTTTTCTAAAAAGAAAAGTATCTAAGTATCTAAATACTTAGATACTCATAAATCTCATAAATCTACTACTTAGGGAAAGTTGCCCTATGTCCTTAAGCTCTCTTTTCTTTTTTTTTTTTAAGCTCTCTTTTCTAAAAAGAAAAGTATCTAAGTATCTAAGAAAAGATGTATGCTTTTCTTAAGCATGTATCTGTGCCTTTGTCCTTATATCACGTATGCCTGTGTATTTGTAGCTAATAGTATACATGAAGGTGTAGATCATGACTTTTCAACCTTAAATCTGCTCTTTTGGTCCCTTTCATGACCCTACTCTTGACAACCTTGGTTCAAGGCTGAGATTACACACACAAGACATAGACACTTATCTGCTCTAACGAATGTGTCTGTTCTGGACAGCTAGCAACTCTGCAGTAACTCCAGTTTCTAATGACATATAGAGCAACGAGCTCGAGGCAATCTTGTGTCCAGGTCCTGGAGGTGCAAACTTCATGACACATTCTTTATCTAATTGGGGGACAGTGATTGTCAAAATTTTAGACACATGACTGCTTATTCTAGCTGAAGCTTTCCCCAGAAATCTGATCCATGAACATAAGGAAGGCTGAGCAGTCTGGGTAAAATGGGGACTGCAAGCCCAGAGGCCTGTCCACTCAGCTCCTTCTTCCCCCTGGAGGGCGGTGTACCCTGACATCCAAAGAACTCTTGGGTGCCCTTCAAACACTGCTGGAGAAGCTGAATGCTTCATGACCCTGCCTCAGACATGGACTTCATCTAGGGCTGAAAGCCAGCCTGAACACACAAAACATACTCTCTTTGTGATTTTGCCCTGCCTTCTGTAGTGACTTTATCAGGACACCCTAAAGGTCCTATATTTGGCTTTTTTCAGTAAGTTATAAAAATTTAGGAGCTGTAACTATATTTCAACCACAGTAATTGGCAATTAAATCAGTTAAGTCAACACTAGCTGAAAACCATATCTCAATAAATAAAGACTTGGTCTCTCTAGAGGTTTGGCTGATGGAAGATCAAAAGGGGAGGATTCAGAATTAAAGAAAGAAAATAATTCAATAAAGTTTATTTTTGGCCATAGTTCCAAGTTGTGAACAGGTAACCACCATTAACGACATGTAACTTCCGACCTGTATAATGAGACTGTCGACGACTGCCTCTCCCGTGGGAACTAAAATTCTGCAAGACAGCAAGTCAATGACAGTTCCAGGCTTCTGAAACTCAGCCAATCAGTGATGCGCCCAACTCTGAAAGTCAGCCAATCAGTGACAGCCTCACATTCCAGACGACATCCAATTAGGGGCCATGCTTCTGAAAGTCAGCCTATAGGTAGCAGCAGCCTTACTCTAGCGACCACAGGAACACCCTCAATGTCTGTCGGTCTCTAAGCTCTCTGCTCCTGAATGTTAGCCAATCCTTGAACCCCCCAACATAGCCAAACCCCATGGAGGGTCACCTGTGACTTTGTTCAGAAAGACTGCGCCTTACAAGTACAGTTTTCCCTTCAGCCAAACGGGGAGTTCACCTTTTTTGGATCAAACAGTGAGTTCGAGTTGTTCTTAGTTCACAAGGTCAAAACTCTTCTGACCTTCATTCAACCTCTGTTTACAGACTTGGTTCATGACAGGCACGCTGACTAATGTGGCAGAGAGAGGTGCAAATTCAGCCTTTTCAGTTCTTGCAATGCTTGTTCATATCAGTTTTTATTTGTGTATGTTGGAACCCCAAAATGCCCAACACAAATGTAAATGTTGTGACAAATTTTAGAATAGCCAGATATAAATGTTCTTAAAATGAGCATTACTTATGAACAGGAAAAGAAAATCTGACTTGAAGTGGTTAATTATTATGGAATTTGTCAAGATTATAATTTGAACATTTGACATTTATTAAATGAGGAATAAGTCCCTTCAAAGCCTATTGTGCAGTATGCAACTCTTCATTCAATATAGAAAATGATGGAAAGCCAGATATAAACTGGTATATGCTAAGAGCTGAGCATGGGAGATGCAGGATTTCCTCCACTCGTACCAAAGACAGTGAAAAAAAATAATGCTTTTTTTTTTTTTTGTTCAAGAGACATCCAGATTAAAAAGACTAATCACAGAAGTTGTAATGGCCTTCCATGCTGCACGGCATCATCAATATTTCACCTCAAGTTAGAAACAAATTTCTAGGTGCTAGAACAGAATCTACTTCAATAATAAAAAATATAATAGCTCCATTTACTATTACAGAGATTATCAAAGATCGAAATGCCTCACCTTTTTTACAGCATAGCCACAGATGCATGTAATGGCGATTACAGAATACATTTTTCCCTAGACTTGTGAAACTTCTGTCATGAAAAAAGGCTTCCTTATAAGGCCATTATTGTGAATAAAGTCATTTGAAAATGTGACTTCGGAAACAACAGCAATTTTTTGCAGAGACTTCTTCTTCTTTTTTTTTTTTTAATTTAGGGGTTAATTACAGTAGTTAAAGTTGATGAAAAACGTGTATGATTCTATAGTAGATGTTGATTGTACTGTCCATTTTCTGCATAATGCCACTCAAACAGCATCTGGTGTCCTTTTTATTGAAATTGAAGAAGAAGAAAAAAAAAAAGAAATTGAAGAGGGGGGTGCCTGGGTGGCTCAGTTGGTTAAGAAGCTGAGTCTTGATTTCGGCTCAGAGCACGATCTCAGGGTCATGAGATAGATCCCCCTGTGGGTCTCTGCACTGAGCACAGCATCTGCTTGAGATTCTTCCTCGGTGTCCCTCTACCCTTGCCCCTGCTTGAGCTCTCTAAATAAACAAATAAATACTTTTAAAAAGAAAGTGAAGGGATAGTTAAAGAATTATTCTTTTTTTTTTTTAAAGATTTTGTTTATTTATTTATTTGACAGAGATCACAAGTAGGCAGAGAGGCAGGCAGAGAGAGAGGAGGAAGCAGGCTCCCTGCCGAGCATAGAGCCCGATGTGGGGCTCGATCCCAGGACTCTGGGATCATGACCTGAGCCGAAGGCAGAGGCTTTAACCCACTGAGCCACCCAGGCACCCCTTAAAGAATTATTCTTGTTTCAACATTTATATTCTTTGAACTGAGTCATTAAAGTTATTAAATCACCAAGAATTGGGGGGATTTTGTTAGCATTCAGAAGCCTTCTATTTTCATTCAAAAATCCACTGGCTTTCTTTAACAAATGCAGTTGAAAGACTCTTCAGTTTATTTGAAGCACTGATATCACATTTTAATTTTGAAGAAAAGGTCCCCTCCAAAACTCCTGCTGACTTTTTAAATAAGCCCCTGAGCAAAGTCTGCTTATTTCATGATCATAGCTTTCAATATTCTTCTAGCAAGAGGACTATGTACACTGAAAGAACAAACAGTATTATTAAAATATTCGATTGATTAAAGGAATTTGTTGAGTTCATTAGAAAAAGAATTGATGAAAAATGCCCCGCTTTATGTGTCAAGGCTGTTCTTAAAATGAACATTACTTATGAACAGAAGAAAATCTGACTTGAAGTGGTTAATTATGATGGAATTTGGCAAGATTATAATTCGAAATGGATTTCATCACATGAAAAATTTGATTTAGTAACACGGATGCTCCTGAATATTATTCCAGCAAGAGAACAAGAAGAAGAGAACAACATTTGTTAACAACACTCTTTTTTGTCAGGGGAGGACACTTTCTTTTTTTTCAAAAGATTTTGTTTACTTTTTGAGAGAATGAGCGAGCAGGAGCAGAGGGGAGCAGCAGAGGGAGAGGAAGAAGCAGACTCCCTGCTGTGCAGGGAGCCCGACGTGAGGCTAGATCCCAGGACGCGGGGATCATGACCTGAACTGAAGGCAAACGCTTAACTGACTGAGCCTCCCACCCCTGTGGAATGACTTTTTTTTTTTTTAAGTTAAGAGATCTGACACAATCCTGAAGAATGGAAAAGTGAAAGATGCCACGAAAGATGGTATTACATGATTCTATAAAGGTAATTTAAAAAGCAGTTCTCGGGATTATTAACCGTGCTGGTCCATGTTTAGTATACCAACTCATAATGTTACTATTGAGCATATGTTCTCATTAATGAATTTTCAAAGGATAAAATAATGAAATAAGTAAAAGGTGACCACTGTAAGTTATGCTTAAAGTAAATGGAAGACAGACAAGCAAATTCCATAAAATGAGAAACTTAGAGATAAATCATCAGGGGAATGTAGCTAAAGAGAGAGGTATCTAATTTTGGTGTTTCCTCAAAATATCTTTGTTGAAGTCTTAACCCCAGTACCTCAGAATACAACTGTATTTGGAGAAAGGGTCTTTAAAGAGTCAGTTAAGTTAAAGTGAAATCATTAGAGTGGGCCCTAATTCACTTTAACAGGTGTCCTTATAAGAAGTGATTAGGACTCCTACCCACAGAGAACACAATTGGAGGACACAGGGAAAAGAATGCCATCCACAAACCAAAGATAGAAGTCTAAGAAGAAACCAACCCTTGCTGATACTTTGATCTTAGACTTCTAGCTTCTGGAATTGTAAGAAAATAAATTTCTGTTGTTTAAGCAGCCCAGTTTGTGGCACTTTGTTATGGTTGCCCTAGCAAATAAAGACAAATTAAATAATTCAAATTTAGCTAGGTGCCCTGCATTCTTGGTTGCTAAATCTTGCAGCTCCAGGTAAGGGAAAACTAGATGTCAACTTGCCCACACTGTACCCACCCTCAAGAGTCGCAAGAAAGCCCGCATGGATGATGAACAAGAGATGGCTTCCAGTGCTCACTAATGTCCCAGAACAAATGATTCTCATCTCCCACACACGGATACAGAAATATGAGGAGAAAAGTACAAGAGAGCCAACCTAAAAGTTGATCTCACTCATGAATGTGGATGCCAAACTCTTAGACATGATCAAAATTTACTTTATCTGCACCATATAAAAAGAACAATATACTTGGGGCAAGCTAACTGATCATTAGAAAGTCAGTTAATGTAAATGACTGCTTTCTGGTAAAAGAAAATTCATACATTTGATTTAATAAAAAAACAGCACTTGATAAATCTGAACATACATTCAGGATTTTAAGAAAAGGAAAAATCCTCTTGGCATCCTAGTAACAGAAGGGAGTTCTTTAACTTGTTAAAGATGATCAGTATTTGGTGAAATTCTGAAAGATTTTCATTTGAGATAATGATGCTCTACATGGCAATTCAACACTGTATCGCAGATCCCACCTCCACAATAAAGCAGATAGTATAAACAAAATATATTGAAGTTATACAGGATGAAATAAAATTGTCATCAGTCATAAATGATATGATTATGTATGTGAATAATCCAACATAATCTAAGGAAAATATATGACAAATAATAAAAGTTTTCTGGTTATTCATTACTCATAACAAAATCAACCGTATTTCTACCTATCAGGAAAAAAAGCTGAAATGTAAAATTAAGACATGCAATCTGCAAGAGAATTCAGAATGCTGAGTTATCTTGGAATGCATTTACCACAACATGTATATGACCTTTACAAAGAACTTTTGTAGCCTTAATGAGGGAAATTTAAAAGACTTAAACAAATGGGAAGATAAGCTTTGTCAAGAATTAAAAAGCATAGTAACAATCTCATTACATGATCCCCCTCCTGCATTTATTATATATTTTAATTCTCACAACCTCATAGGAGATGGGTTAGGTGTTACTGCCTTAAACTTCTAGAAACTGTGGGTCTGTAAATTCAAATAATTTACCCAAGGTCACACAGTAAGTAGCAAGGCCAGAACTTGAATACACATTTCTCTTTGTCCAGTCCCTGGTTTTTGCACAATATCACTGGAGTAGACTCGCTAGTGTCCTGCCAACATATCCTTAGACATCTCTTACCAACTGCGTGTGTCCCTTGCCAGGCTTCTGTGTGCTTTGCGGCTGGGGTGTTCGTTCACACATTTAACCCTCGAAGGATAATCCCTGGGCATTGGAGTTGGCTGGCTCACACAGAGAGTCAGAAATGTCTAGCAATTTCATATTCCTTCCAATTTTATATTCCTTCCTCTAAAACCCCAGATAATCCATGGCTTCCTTCCCAGTACAGAGAATTGGAACTGGAAAAGGAATTTTACATTCCCTCATGCAGTCCCAGAATGGTCCACAGCTAATGACAGAACAGCTCCTTTGCTTTAAAGCCAAAACACTTATGAGGTGTTCTTTATGCTCCAGAGCTCCCTGTAGGATTAAGTTAAATCTCAGATCTCACCTGAAATGATACACTTACTTGTCTTCTTCCCCTTTTCTGTCCTGCCTCCTTCACTTCCTTAACAGTTTCTCCTGGAAGCAAATCCTTCACAAAATACTTGCATCTGCAACCTTGGTTTATCTGGGAGAATGTGACGTACGAAACCCACACTGGGAGATAGATTTACTTCAGATTCACAGTTTAGATAGTAAGCTCCGAATCAAGAGAATATGCTTATTATATGAGCTTTGTAAACTATATTATGAAATTGGAATTGGAAGTAATAATGTTAAATTATTACTCAGTTAGAGTATTAATAGAATATTTACATAATTCTTTTAGTGATCTCTGCTAAGTAATTGTATCTACTTGGCTTTCACTTTTCTCTTTTGCTAAATGAAAGGATGGGATCCAATATTCGATAGGCTAGTGGACCCCAAAAGGAGGTGGTTATGTCCCCCTTGAAACCTTGAAACAAAACCCCTTGAAACAAAAAAATGATCTGGCCCTAAGTATCCATGGTGCTGAGATTGAGAAACCCTGATCGAAGCTTGGATGTGTCTCTAAAATTCAGCTATTAACCCTATCTTTGTCTACAGTATGTCAGATCATGATTTCAATGTAATCTCTGCATCTTACTTATAGGAGAAATGACTGAACCCAGTCAGATCGCTTGGTGCCCACCAGTTAGTTACTGGTCTGTTTATGAGCGACTGATGGTCATTTAGGGTAGACTACTTCTGCGTGGACACATAGCCTTTAAAACCGAACATTCAGTGACCTGCTTGCAACTCTAGAACATACTCCTTTAAAAATGAGGAACAGAGAATAGAGATTACCTAGGGAAAGCAAATACAATGGTAATTTCTTTAACGTAAAGTGGCATGGGCAAATTAAAGCCTGTCACGTGCCATTTTATGACACACAATAATCGTAGACAGTTTAATTAAAAAGCTATATGAACAGTATGCACTTTTGACTTTTTATCTTAATCTTGGTAACCAAGAGAAACTAATTTAATACTCTTAATTTACTGTTCTTAATAGAGCAGGTTTCCAATCACAGTTGCCATGTTACCGTTTTATAGACCAGTGAACACATTAAAAGTAGCTGTAATTAGAAGTTCGTTTGTTATATTTACCAAAAAACTTCCTACTTCTATTTTATTTTTTTGACTTAACACATATTGTGGTCACTGTGAAGTGCCCACGTTAAAGTGCCATTAGAATAGCCAGAATTAAATGAAGTAATACTATACTACCTATTTCTGTATTTTATCCTTTTTAAAGTTTAATTGCTTTATAATGAAGCATAACATAGAGCTAAATATGGGTGCAAATAAAGAAGTATCAGAATTCCATGAGGGAATTAATTCCACAAAACTATATACAGAATTTCTTTCTATGAAACCATCATCCTGGATAAAATAGAGAAACGTATGGAAAGACAAACTATTTTGGATTAATAACAAGAAAAATGAGATACAAGACATAAAGCTGGATTCCAAAGACAGACACTTGGTTATGCAGTCTTTACTCTTGTTTCCAGGTTCAGAAAAGGAACATAAATAAAATAAAATAGGCCTGGAGGGCTGTGAAATGATTCCATGTAGGATGGATCAGGTTAAGAAACTGCTTCACTCAAACCCGGCCCAGCAATGATATAACAAGCTTTCAAGGGGGACAAATGGAAAATCCCTCACTGATCCTGTGTTCAATATCAGAACATTGAAGCTTTTGGAAATTAAGACTAGGATATCATGTTTTATGTATCCTTCTCAATGTGCTACTTGATATTTTATCATCATATTTCTTTATAATCAGCAGGGTTTTGAAAACTACACCTTGAAGATCGGGAACTGGAAATGCAGAGGTAAGTTTACACAAGGCAGAAAGACGTAATGTGGTCTGTGCTGTGGTCTGAATGTTGCTGCCTATGTTGAAATCCTAATGTGCACAGGATGGTATTAGGAGGTGGAGACTTTGAGAGCTAATTAGGCCATGAGGGTGGAACCCTTGTGAATGGGATTAGTGTTTACAAAAGAGACCCCAGCAAGGTCCCTGGCCTATTCCACCAAGTGAGGATACAACCTGAAGTCTGTAGCCTGGGCCCTCGCCCTCACCATGCTGGCACAGTTCCAACCTCTGGAACTGTGAGAAATGAACTGTGTGGTATTTTGTGATAGCTGCCCAAACAGACAAAGAAGCAGTACTCAAGCTATATTTTTTTCTTCATATTTCCCATAACCCATGGGAAAAATAGTCTACAAACTCTCAAAAACAATACCGAGTGCATTGATATGTATGTATGGCCATACCTTCACTACTTAAGATCATTTCTGAATGAAAATACATGTATTTTAACTAAATTGTTAGGTAACATTTTTTTTTTAATATAAGGGGAAAAAGGTACATCTATTTATAGAGTACATCAAGCCTGGAGATGTAAAAAAGCATATAGACCATAATCAAGGACACCTTCACTCTTTAATAAAATAATGCCATCTGTGTTTCTAGACTTTATGTATACTGATAGAGAACAATATCTAAGAAGTATCATTAGGGGGAAAGAAAATTGCAAAACAATTCTGTACTACTATATTATTACATTTGTAGAACAGTCAAATACAACAGTCAAATATACGTGCATACACAATGAACTCATAATAAACTTCTACAGTGGTAGGCATGAGAGAGGGGGCTGAAGAGATCATTCTAACCATATGTTTCTCAGTTTTACAGTGTGTAAATGGGTAAGAGCACCACTTCAGATCAGTAACAAATCATCTGCCGACACTTCACAACTGGTCCTAATGCTCCAATCACTTTGAGTATAAGGGTGGAATGGTTTCCTGTAAAGGGTCCTGGTTTCATGTGACGTGGTCCTGGGCTAACTGTCAGAGACCTTGGTTCTAATCCTCCCTCTGGCACAAACTACCTTGGTGACCCTGAGCTAATCACCATTCCCCTACACTCCAGCCTCCCCATTCATAAAATAACGTCTAAGGTCTTGTCCTGCTTTACTATTTCAATTATTTGTCAACTGATCAGAAGACAGGTGTTAGAGAGGAGAAGGGAGTCGGGGGAAATTGGAAGGGGAGGTGAACCATGAGAGACTATGGACTCTGAAAAACAACTGAGGGGTTTGAAGGGGGGCGGTGGGAGGTAGGGGTACCAGGTGGTGGGTATTGGAGAGGGCACGGATTGCATGGAGCACTGGGTGTGGTGCAAAAATAATGAATACTGTTATGCTGAAAATAAATAAATTAATTTAATTAAAAAAAAAAAAAGCGTGCACCAACCCACAGGACCGATGTTGGCTCTTCATCAGCACTACCGGTAAAGCAGTTTCCAGTGAGACATGGACAAGGTCATGCGAACAGTATTTATCACAAGGCCACATTACAGCTGAAAATAGGACTAATGAACCCTTTTTCTGAGTTATTTTTGCTTTCTTATCAATGATGTTCCCAGGCCAGCATTATTACCATACCTGGTGAATGAGAAGATTGATGAGAATCTAACTGCTCAAGTGCTCCTTCTTGACAAGATCCAACCCAGGACAAGTGTCCATAATCTCCCTCGGGAATATGAAGCACAAGCCCAGATAGATAAACAGCTCCTCTAAAATCCCCATTACTGATATTCCGTGTGGGTAAGTTCTCATTTGCTGCAGTCTACAAAATAAACCTGACTTTGACTAGAGGTATGTTTCTAGCTGTCTTTGACTACCGAAACACAACACATAAACAACAGCAAAAGATTTAATCTAGATCTTTGAAAATGGTCTTGTCTATATTCTCAAATTATCATCCCATTCCTCACACCTCCATCATTTAATTATCTTGTCCTTTCTTTCTTTCACTGGTAACCTTAACATATCCACAAACTGCAGTAAATTATATTCAGAAACATTACTTAGAGCCTTTAAAAGATTTGTGTTAGTTATTTACTGCTGTATAACAAATTACCCCAATTCAAGTGACTTAAAGCAACAAACATTTATTATCTCACAGTGTCTGTGGGTCAGGAATCTGAAAGTGGCTTAGCTGGGTAGTCCTGGCTGGTTCAGAGTCTGTCATGAGATCCTGAATTCTTCCTGCAACATCACGGAGACCTACATAAACTGATTAATGTAAATTAGTGTCTTGGAAATCTATTTTCCTATTGACAGGTGTCCCACTGAATAATTATAATCCCCTCCCAGGCATTTTAGTATGTATTGTTCCTAAATATAGTATCATATGTAGGCCTCCTAATAACCCTGTGAATCCATTTTTCAGATGAAGAAACTGAGGCTTAGACAAGTATCTTGCCCCTCCTCCAGGGGGAGGTAGAATCAGGATATGAGAACAACCCCAGATGGAGCTTTCTGTAAAAGATCAGAACTTCTAGAGAAAATGCATTTTTAAAAAATTTTTAAAAGATTTTATTTATTTATTTGACAGAGACCACAAGCAGGCAGAGTGGCAGGCAGAGAGAGAGAGAGGAGGAAGCAGGCTCCTTGCCGTGCAGACAGCCCGACACGGGACTCGATCCCAGGACCCTGAGATCATGACCGGAGCTGAAGGCAGAGGCTCCAACCCACTGAGCCACCCAGGTGCCCCGAAAATACATTTTTAAAAATAAAGAAGGAGAGAAAGAAATAGGAATGTTTATTAATTAGGTCCTTACTGGATAACATGAATGTTCACATGCATTATCCACACTTAATCAAGTCTATTCTCTTATGTCATCAAGTCTGTTTACAATCGCTAGTCCAAAAATCTCTCCCTCTTGGTAGAAGTGACATTTGAAAGATTTCTCATGTCACCAGGGCTGCCAAAATTCTCTCATCCATGAGTAAGCACAGAGGTCCAAAGGGGAAGCCATTATATTTAGTCTTGGTATCTTTTGGTTCTCTTTTCTACGCTCTTTTCTTTCTGAGTAATTTTCTACCTCATTTCTTGTCTTTCTATTGAACAGAGAAAGAACAAATATATGTTATGCCTGTTGATAAAATGACTGCAGCATGAAGTTGGAAATGTTTTATTTCTTCTTTGCTTTAGCATTTTGAGGCATTTATTTCTGTGTGTATTCAGAAGAGAGCAAGAAAAGGACTCAGGGAAAGGTACATGAAGTAGGATCTAAGACTTTAAATATTTATGTGAGAAGGAAGATTAAACTGGACTTAATTTCACATAGTTTTTTCAACACTGAAAGGCATAGATATCATAGAAGGAAGAATCACTGGTAATGCAGTTGGTATAAAACTATACTAAAGGTGGGTCACACTCAGTGTTTGGCTCTCAATACACTTTTAAATATATGTCAAGTGAAACTAGATACATTTTCTTTGATCACATCATTAAATATTAAGCTGACAGTGTAGTGGAAATAATTCAAGATTTGGAGTCAGAAATAAATAATTTCAGGTTCTAGTTTTACCATAAGTAGTTCTATAGCTTTGGAAAATCTGTCTATGACTCAGTTTCTCTGTAAAATGGGAGTAATGATAATGCCTATTTTTCCTGGTTGTGTTAATTGTTAGAACTAATGTAGAAAATTTGCCTAGCACAGGGTAAAGCTCAGGAAGTGGGCTTTAATCAATCCTAGATTACATTTTTTTTATTGGCTTAGAGAAAATGTGCTATTTTAGGAGTGCTATGAAGAAAATGTTCTTGGGCACCTGGGTGGCTAAGTCAGTTAAGCATCTGCCTGCAGCTCCTGGGGTCCTGGGATCGAGTCCCACATCTGGTTCCCTGCTCAGTGGGGAGTCTGCTTCTCCCTCTGCAATTCCCCCTGCCCATGCTCTCTCACATGTACACGTTCTCTGTCAAATAAATAAATAAAATCTTTTAAAAAGAGAGAGAAATGTTTCCTCACTTTTTCCTAGTATTTAAGTCCTTAGATCTCTAATACTTGGACCTCCACCTGCTCTTAGGTCAGTTTACCTTCACCTGGTAAGTGGTGAAACCCAAAGCTGCTTTGAGCAAAGAATGCGTCTGCTTTCTTCATATGTGTGAAGTTTCCAGATGTTAAGTGGGCTCGCTTCAACTATGTTTCCACGAATTTCAGATTTTTATTTTCTCAAGTGTGAGCCAGACTTTCAAAATGACATCCCATTTAAAAATACTAAGATAGTCACTTTAGGTAGCTGGATAAAATGGATATATGTGTGTTTGTGCTTCCAATCCTTGCTGAATATAAAGACGATATACATGAAAAATCCTTTTAAACTTTACAGATAGACACTTTTATTTGCACACAGCCAGAAAAACACCCCATAAGAATATGTAACTACTTCTTAATCAGCTTTTGAAAGTCTTTTGTAGAAACAGCTGCCAAAAATAAATGATATGTTGATAGATCTTTAGAGACTAATATTTTTATTACTGCATGTGCTCAATAGTGAATCATAAGGAAATGGAAAGATAAACATTCCACTGCTCGCAACACTTATGAAAGACTGATTATTGCAAGTCAATAGAGACTAGTTTGTTTTAGCAGTAGGAAACTATAAAGTCTGGCTTGTTTGAAGGTACAAAATTTGAGAAACTTTAAAGGAATGTGTTCTGCCAGTTGTCAGTAAGAATTCTTCATTCTATGGGGACTCAGCGAAAGTTCCACACAGACTTATTCTAAACTCTTTGCTTATTAGGTCTAAAAGACCCTTTTTACAAGGTATACTTTTTGGCTTTTCCCCAATCCCACTTCTTTGGTCTTTCGCTGCAGTTTTGGAACTTGAAATGTACATTATAGTCAGCCCACCTCTCTTTCTTCCTACAAACCAGTGTTGAGAGTACATTTTACCAGGGAGTTAACCCAGAAACATTCACACTTCCTAAACCTTTATTACCCAAGATTCAAACTAGCCTGAAAACTCGTACTCCTGATGGTTCAGCACAATGTTGCTGTGAATTTACTCCTTATATCCTCCTGCATTCTCTGTGGTTATAAGGTATCCCTCTGTTTATTTCTATAATGATAGTGTAATTCAGACTAGTCACTTTGAATCAGAAATTTGGATCGTAGACTTTGGATCTCAGATTTTAGTCTGAGTCTTGCACCCAAGAGCAGGAGGTGACATTGGAATTACCTATAGTGGATCAATCATGATGAATGAAATGAAGGCACACAGTACAAATGAGGTCAAAATTTAAAAATAATAAAAATTGATAAGCTGGACTTCATTAAAATGGAAAAAAAAAAAAAAACGCTTCTGCTCTGCCAAAGACAATATCAAGATCATTAGAAGAGAAGCCACAGACTGGGAAAAGATTTTTGCAAAAGATACATATGATGAAAGACTATTATTACCCCTTGGGGTACCTGGGTGGCTCAGCCATTAAGCATCTGCCTTTGGCTCAGGTCATGATCCCAGAGTCCTGGGACCAAGTCCTGCATCAGGCTCCCTGCTCAGCGGGGAATCTGCTTCTCCCTCTGCCTGCTGCTCCCTCTGCTTGTGTGCTCATGTGTGTGTGCTCTCTCTGACAAATACATAGAATCTTTAAAAACAGACTGTTACCCCTAATTACAAAGACTTCTTAACAGTCACCAATAAGAAAACAAACAACCTGATTAAAAAATAAGCCAAAAACCTTAACAGACACCTCAGCAAAAGAGATCCACAGACCAGGGCACCTGAATGGCTCAGATGGTTAAGCTTCTGCCTTTGGCTCAGGTCATGGTCCCAGAATCCTGGGATCGAGCCCCACATTGGGCTCCCTGCTCAGCGGGAAGCCTGCTTCTCCCTCTGCCCATCTGTCTCTCATGAATAAATAAATAAAATCTTAAAAAATATCCACAGACCACAAATAAGTATATGAGAAGATGTTCCATACTACCATGTGTCATTAGCGAAATACAAATGAAAACAACAGTGAGATCTCACTGCACACTTATTAAAATTGCCAAAGTCCAGAACATTAACAACAGCAAATGCTGGTGAGGTTGTTCTGCATGATTTACCTTCCTCTCAATTTTATTATAAACCTAAAATTGCTCTAAAAAAACAAAGTCCTAAAAAAGAATAATGCAAAAGAACCTGCAAGAGAACATTCCTGCTAGTCCTTAATATTTGTTATATTTGTTGGAATGGAAATTTCTTGAAGATCTTATTCACAAATGTATCATCCACATTCCAACACCATAGCTGGCATTTAAGAGGGACTGAAGTGAATGGAAATTCTCAATCCAAACCAAATTCCTCTTCTAGATAGAAAAAACAGACCAAAGTTCATGGAAATCTCAGTGCAAATCTAACTGCTATTTTGGTACCAGAGCTGGCCAGGTGTTCAGGCTGAGCCTCTTGCCAAACACAACCTAAACTGCCAGATGAAATATAAAAAGTAACTTCCTTAAAAACATCGCCAAGCTGATAAAATAGCAAGGAATGATCAGGCCAAATTTAAGTGAAGGCCAGAACGAGATAACTAACCAAAGCGTGGAAGCCAATTTGGCCCTGAGGGTATTTACTGAATTTGACTTTGAGTTTTCAGAATCTTGGTTTAGGATACAAAGAGCAAAGTGCCAGAGGCTGCAAACTAACAGGAATCTTGCCTCTCACAAACCTGGTAGCACAAGGGCTACACCTTTAGACTGAGTGAAAACCGGGGTAAAAACTGCTCCTACCGTACCTGCCCTCAGGAACTGCAAGGAAAGCAGCTTCCTAGATGAACAGAAGAAGGCTTCTAACCCTCTCATATATTCAGGAAGGAAGGACCCTAAGTTAACACACACTTCTCCAGAGGACAGTAAAAAGGAACACTTCCAAACTGAGTATCAGGCTACCAGAACCCCGATACAGAAACCCGAGGAGAAAAGTACAAGAAGGCCAACTTATAGGTCAGTCTCGATGATGAACATACATGCCAAAATAGACATGGCAATACTCTCCTTAATCTGCAATATATAGAAAGAATACACATGGAGCAAGTGAATTTACTATTAGAAAGTCAGCTGATGTAAATTACTAGAGTACCATAAGATGGAAAATTCAGTCTTTTTTTAAAATTTTTTTAAAGATTTTATTTATTTATTTGACAGACAGAGATCATAAGTAGGCAGAGAGGCAGGCAGAGAGAGAGGGGGAAGCAGGCTCCCTGCTGAGCAGAGAGCCCGATCGGGACTTGATCCCAGGACGCTGAGATCATGACCTGAACCAAAGGCAGAGGCTTTAACCCACTGAGCCACCCAGGCACCCCTCATAGAGTCATTTTAATAAAGGAAAGCATTTGATCAAATTTAACATATATGCAGGGGGAAAAATGGGAAGATACTTGATACATTTTTAAGGGATAGATCTCATGTTAAGTATTCTTTTACCCCATAAAATTAAAACAAAAGAAAAACTTCCTGTTAGCAACCTAGGAGTAGAAAGGAAATTCTTTAATCTGCTGAACAGTGATACTTTGAAAGATTTTCTTTTGAAATGATGATGCTCTACATAGTGGCTCACACTGCATTGCTGAGCTCTCACTGTCACAATAAAGCCTGAAGGTAAGAAATTTAAGAAAACCAACAAATGAATAGATATGCATTTTTGTTTATTAAAAAATTCAATATTGCCAATATATCAATTCAACCAAAATTGCTTTATAGAGTCAAGGGAATTGCAGTCAAAATTCCAAAAGCATTTTTGCAGAATAGGAGAAGTTGATTTTAAAATTTATATGGAAAGACACCTGGGTTGCTCAGCAGGCAGAAAGCCTGCTTTTCCCTCTCTCACTTCCCCTGCTCCTCTCTCACTGTCTCTCTCTGTCAAATAAATAAATAAAATCTTAAAAAAATAAAAAAATAAATAAAATTTACATGGTGGCAGGGAAGGAGTTAGGATGGCAGAGGAGCAGGGGGCCCCTAAGCTTATTTTGTCCCTAGAACACAGCTAGATAGTTATCAAACCATTCTCAACCCCAAGAAATCAATCGGAGGACTGAGAGAACAAAAATTTCAAGTCTACAAGCAGAAAAGTGACCACCTTTTGGAAGGTAGGAGGTGTGGAGTTGACAGTGTGGTCTGAGGATCTCCAAGGTTGCAAAAAGAACAGGTGGCACCAACGTGCTGCTCTGTTCCCAGGCATAGATGCAGGGAAGACAGCCGAAAGCAGTGGGCCTTGCTGCCAACCTGGGCATACCCAAATATATAAATCAACTAAAATTTATATGGAAAAAATGTAAGGAAAGTCCAAACAAGGTGCAGAAATTGCTTGATTAGATATTGAGACTTATTACAAAGCTATGATGATTAAGAATGTGTGGAATTAGTGCATGGATAGAAAGTAGACCAATAGAACAGAATAGAGAACACAGAAGCAGACCAAGTCATATATGGTCATTTAGTATATGAAAAAAAAAAAAAAAGGTGGGGGGGGCGGAGAATGAGGAATATTTGCTAACCAGCCAAGAAGAATGGACTCCTCAAGAATATTGCCGGCTTAATTTGGAATCCATGGATTAAGATATTAACATTAGAAAAAGACATGGATATCCTTTCTCACTACTCCTATTCAACATTGTTCCATAAACTGTAGCTAGTTCAATTAGGCAAGCAAAAGAAATACAACTATACTCTTTAGAAAAAAATAAAAATATCTCTTTTTGCAAGTGACATGACTGTTTACATATAAAACATTAAAAATGAAACAACACAACTTTTGGAACTATCAGCAAACTTAGCAAGGTCTCAGAAACAAGGTCGGTGTACAATAGCCAATTTCTTTCTTACACACCGGCAATAAAACAATTTTATTTTTACATTAAGAAATGGGTAGCAGCAGCAAAAAATGAATTTCTTGAGTATAAATCTAACAAAATATGCATAGGATCTCTATGTGAAAACTGCAAAGTACTGATGAAAGAAACAAAAGGTGATACAAATAATTAGAGAAACAATCCATCCTCATGGACTGGAAGAGTTAATATAGTTAAGAAGTCCTTGTTCTAACACAATCTAGAGATTTAATGCAATCCCAATAAAAATATCAGTAAGTTTCTCCTACAAAAAGAAATCCAAAAACTGATTCTGAAATTTAAAGGAGAAGGTAAAAGAACTAGGGTAAACAAAACAATTCTGAAAATTAAGAACATAGCTAGAGGACTCCCAATTTATGATACAGTATAAAGCTACCATAATCAAGGCAAGTATTACTGGCAAAAGCACAGACCTCCGAATCATTTCCAGGTACCAAAATATATTAATTTTTAATTTAAGTATAACAAGTTACTGCAAACTTAACAGCTTAAAATGCCATCCATTTATTAGCTCATGGTCTGCTGGTCAGAAGTCCAGGTGTTGTATGGCTGGGTTCCCTGCTCACAATCTCATGACTCTAAAATCAAGATGCTGGTCAGGCTGTGTTCTTATCTAGGGCACAGGATAATCTTCTCAGCTTATCAGATTGTGGTATAATTCAGTTTCTTGCAGTTTAAGACTGAGTCTCCATTTCTTTGCTGGCTGGCGGCCATTCTCAGCTCCTAGAGACTGCCTACATTCCTTGCCAGTGTCTCCCCTCCATCTTCAAAGACAACAATGGAGAATCTCCCTTACATTAAATCCCTCTCACGTTTTGAATCTTGTTTACCAGGAAGAGCCCCATTCCTTTTAAAGGGATCAATTGATTAGGTCAGACCCATTTATGAACTGAATTGTGCCCCCCCATTCATATGTTGAAGCTCTAACTCCTAATGTGACTTATTTGCAGATAAGGCCTTTAAGGAGGTGATTACAGTTAAATGATTCATAAGAGCAGAGTCTTAATCCAGTAGAATTGGTGCCCTTATAAGAAGAGGAAGAGCCAACAGAAGAGCGTAACTCAGAGGACATGTGGAAACCACAGCAAGGTGTGCAAGCAAGAAGAGACGCCCCAATAGAAAGCAGCCCCAGACACCCGCTGATCTTGGATTTCTAGCCTTCAGAACTGTCAATTTCTGATGTTAAACTACCCGTTCAGTAGTATTCTGTTATGGAAGCCTGAGCAGACTAATACATCCACTAAAAATAATCTCCTTTTCTTAGAGTAAGCTGTGCCATATATGATAACCTGATCACAGAACTGACATCTCATCATATCCATAAACTTCTTCCACACTCAAGGTCTGTGGATTATATGGGGTGCAAATCATTAGCGGTCATGGTGTTAATCTGTCTACTGCAAGCAGCTTCATTAGCACCAAAAAAATAAATAAATAAAAGGAAACAATTCACATGCCCATCAATAGGAGCCTGAATAAAGTTTGGTATATCCATCCGTATAAGTTACTACTCAGCAGTAAAACAGAACTACTGATGGATGCACACAACTTGGGTAAGTGGTGAGTCAAAGAAGCCAGTCTCAAAAGGTTGTATATTGTATTATTCTCTCTATATAGATACTGATTATACATTTTATGTTACTATATACTATATATTATTAAAAGGTTATATATATAATACATACAATATATAAAATATATAATTATAGAATCAAATATATAGTACATATTATATATATGTAATATATAATAATACAATGTTATACAATGTAAAACTAACTATATATGTCACATATGGAATTCAGAAAAAGGCAAAGCTATGGGATGGGAACAGATCACTGGATGCCAGGGTTTTGGGTGGAGGAGTGTTTGACTCTATCTGGCTGCATGAAGGAGTTTTCTGGGGTGATATGAGCGTTTTTGATTCTGACTATGACAGTAGTTTTACAAATCTACACATGTGGTAAGAGCCTTAGCACCATAGGACAAAGAATGTACAATTGTACTGCATGACAACTTACAAATAAGAAAAAAAAAATTTACCTCTAAGGGTATCTTTTAAATTCCATGAAGCTCCAAAATAAGAATTTTGTAACTTTTCAATTTATTGATAATAAAAAGCAAAACTTTATAGCTACAATCATGGCACTTGCATAATTAAAATGCAGAGATTATTCAGTGATCTAAAGCCACTGGATTAATAATTTAAAGATTTTTTTAAACAACAAAATGTTAACTTTTCAGATGAATTCTTCAGGAGACCTCAGCCATTCCAAGTCACATTAAAACGTGGCCAACTTTACCACTGAAGAAAAGGAGTGACTTGTAACAAATTTTAATGACTCACACCTAGAAGTCCTTGTTACAATGTGCTAATCCACCAAAGCCTGCATGCTGTTGCCAACTTCTCTGCAACTTTTATCATCACATCTATGCTCTACATAAAGATGCATTTTATTTCAAAGCTAGTATCAGATTGA
The DNA here is from genome assembly GCF_011764305.1 of Mustela putorius furo. Taxonomy (NCBI): domain Eukaryota; kingdom Metazoa; phylum Chordata; class Mammalia; order Carnivora; family Mustelidae; genus Mustela; species Mustela putorius. The sequence continues at coordinate 30,382,134 of NW_025421989.1, forward strand.
TACTATAAAATCAGGAAAGTCATCACAAATGATAACTCCAGCTGATGTGTTAATGGGGAAATTAACTCTGCCAGTGACATGATATAAGATACAATGCTTCTTGAGCAACCTGCAAGTCAGCTAGTCTCCATTTCACTTCTATTTACCCTTGTCGTGCTGGGACCTCTGGCCAAAGACCAGTAGCCACCACTACTAATGGTAAGGCTCCCAGTCCTTCTCTATAATAAAAAGCAGAGCACTGGAGGAGTATGCAGGGCCTTCAAAATATATTTTTCTTCCTACATGTCATGTGGAGCAGGAACAGGGCTTTTCTGTGAGGGGAACACTTGCTACTCTATATATGAATGAGCTAGGTACTGTCAATATGTACCTTCGGAAAGAAGGAAGCCTAAAAATAATAACCAATCTCTCACTGGGAAGGTTTCCTGAGATATTTAAAGCACCATCCTCTGTTTAAAGGCTGCCACCTCCTGCAAATTGTCCTGAGCATGCACTAGGGAAGAAGTGTTTGCACCTGGACAAGCTGGTCAGAGTAGGAATGCAGGGGAGAGTCGGGAAATGGCAACAGGACTCAAGGATAGATCTTCCTGGATAAGGGCTGGGCCATGCCTTAGAGTAACAATGGCTCCTTCCTACTTGGACCTGAATTCTCTATTTTGTTTATTTCCATTGATCAATGGAAAATTCACTAGCCCTGTTGCTCTGTTATGTTAGGAGAACACGGATCTTCGTGTCTGAGGCTGAGCACACCAACATTTTCACAGACTAAATAAAGAGAATATGCTGAATTCAGAGAAGATCCTCTTATAAATGAGGGCACCGTCTTCTGGAGCATTGCCTAACAGCAGATTGAGTATAAATGGCCTTGGGTGGAGTATGTAAATAATTCATTAGGCAGGAAATGAGAATTCGCCATTTCACTGTTAGAAACATAGTGAGATTTTTTTTTTTCTCTATAAGAAAGCTTTTCATGACAGAGGAGAATCAATCATCTGATCAAATGCCTTTTCTGCCTTTTGAAGCAAGAGTACTAATGCATTTTCCCTTCTTCTTCTTTGTAAATTCTTATTACACACATTTTACTGTTGGTAGAGAGAAGCTATGACTCTGGTTTCAGAGCCAACAGGACACTCTCCAGGAGTTCGTTAGAAGTGTAGCATATTAGTACATGTATTATACCTGTTAAGTAAATATATATAATATATATTTATATTTATATGTATAGTACATTCTCTGAACTTACATGTAACAACTTCACCTCTTACCCCAATTTTTAAAAAGTATTTTATTTGTTAAGGTCTTTTATATTCCAACACTTTGAGGGTAGGATTTTAATTTGCCACAATGGAGGATGAGTTTTTTCAAAGTATTGGAACTGAGAAATCTGTACTTGAGCAGCATTAATCTTCTGAATTCTTTCCCCCGTCTTTTTGACCAAAACCAGTAGTTTCCCCCTAAAACTCTCTGAGATGAATTCTCTCTCTCTCTCTCTCTCACACACACACACACACACCCCTATGTATGCTGTGTTACAGGAACTTCCCAAATTTAAATAATGCCAAGAAGGGAAGGTTCGATGACTTAATAATTAGTTATTATTTCTTTAGCCTTGATTGGGAGGAAAAGGGAGTATAGAAGGAAGGAAGGAAGGGGAGGGAAGAAAGGAAAGTATAATTAGAAAAAGGTGATTGGAAAACAAGTCTGAAGAGACGGGCAGCATGAAAGGATTTCCCGTATTGGCCTGGAGAGTCTATCACTGTGTTGCTGGTAAAGTCTTGCCTCAAAGATTTCTGGAAGAGTCCTGAGGTGTAGTCATGACAACACTTAACCCAGGTGCACGTGGCCCTCAGGAGTCTCCTCCAATTACATGAACACAAAATTGTAGTGGTGTCTATCTTTGGATTTTGTGATTTTTGCCATTTTCTTTGTGCTGTTCTACACATTCTACAATGTGGAAATTATTCAAATATCAAATACTTTTAAAATGATCATACAGAATCTTTTAGGTGTTTCATTGGCTCAATGTCTTTGGGTCCAAGAAGGGCTCACCATTTAAAGAGTTACTCCTCAGAATGGTTAGCAGATTAAAAAAAAAAACAAACAAACAAAAAAACACTGACATTTCATGATTACATCAACAATATTATTAGGGAGCTTCAATAAGCTGTAAGAGTAAAAACAGATTTAAAGGATGAAACTATAACCCCATTATATAGCTCCACTATCCATAGCTAATCAATGTTAATATTTTTATGCATTTTAATCTTTTAATTATAGAACTAATGATGATGATAATAGTTGGCTAAGTGTTTTCTTTGTGCCAGACCAGCTTTAAATATTGCATGTATCAACTAATTGACTCTTCACCAAATCCCATGTGTAGGTATACAATTATCTCCATTTTATAAGTGGGGAAACAGAGGCTTTGAACAATTAAGCAATATGGCTAAGATCACATAGTTATAGATTTAGCCAGGGTGTGTACCCAGGGGACATGGCTCCAGAGCTGTTTAACCACTCAAAGCTGCCTTAAATGCACATACACGTGTGTGTCCTCACTTGTGTGTATGTCCTAGACAAGTGACTCATGGATGTAACTGATACAAAACTTAAGGCTAGTATCCCGAAGCTGCTTTAAAACCAATCAGAAGGGTAAGTTGGGTAATCTACCCCTGCCACTATATGGACAAATTTTGACAGCATCTATGATTTTTCTACATCTTCTCACCAATGAAACCTCTCAATACGAAGCCCTGACATTTACCATCCACTCGATTCAAAATTTCGTCTTGCCTATACATCCCTAAGCAGACCTGGATTTTACCAAACATCAACTATTTGTATCCGTTTTCTGTATTTTAATTTTGTATTTCTTTGTGTTTAAATTTGAGCATCTTGCCTTATAACCAGATATCTTTGCATATGTGCGTAATTAGTGTGGCCGAGGAAATTAATTTTTTATCTGCATTATTTTTTCTCAGCTTTGTTGAGATATAATTGACATATAACTTCGTGTAAGTTTAAAGTGTACAATGTGTTGATTTGATACACTTCTATATTGCAAAGACTACTACTACAGTGTTAGCTAAAACCTCTAGGTCACATAATTACCATTTCTTTTTCTGTTATGAGAACATTTAAGATGTTCTCTCTTAGCAAGCCTCCAATATATAATATTGTTAACTATAACCACCATGCTGTACATTAGATCCCCAAAACTTCTTCATCTTTTAGCTGGAAGTTTGCACTCCTTGACCTAGAGCTCTCCATTTCTTCCATCCCCCAGACCCTTGTAACTACCATTGTAGTCTCTGTTTAGGTTAGTCTGTCCCCCTTTTAATTCCACAGAAAAGTAATATTATACAGTATTTGTCTTTGTCTTACTTATCTCAGTTAGCATAGTGCCCTCGAGGTCCGTCCATGTTGCCAAAGGCAGGGTTTCCTTCTTTCACAGGGCAGAATAATATTCCCCTGTAAGGAATGCTTGTATGAATGAAGAAGATGTGGTATGTGTATATACATATATGTACACACATATTTATATATACATATATACACATACCACATCTTCTCCATTTATTACTGGTAGAAACTTAGGTTGTTCCTGTATCTTGGCTGTTGTGAATAATGCTGCAATGAACAGGGGGATTCAGACACCTCTTCAAAACAGAGACTTCATTTCCTTTGGATTTATCTTCAGAACTGGGATTGCTGGATCATATGGTAGGTGTATCTTTAAGTTTTGAAAAAATACCGTTTTCCATAGTGGTATCCAAACAAACATCCTCACCCATGTGCACAAGCGCTCCCTCTTCCCCACATCCTCACCAATACTTGTTAACTCTTGTCTTTTCAATGATAACCATCCTAACAAGGGTGAGGTAATACATCATTTATGGTTTTGAACTGCATTTCTCTAGTGATTAATGATGCTTACGGGTAATATCAAAGGTGATATTGAGCACCCGTTCATGCACCTGTTAGTCTTTTGTAAGTTTCCTCTGGAAAACTGTTTTTCAGTTCCTCTGCCTTTTTTTTTTTTTTTTTTTTTTTTAGAGAGAGAGATCACAAGTAGGCAGAGAGGCAGGCAGAGAGAGAGAGAGAGAGAGGAAAGCAGGCTCCCTGCTGAGCAGAGAGCCCGATGCGGGACTCGATCCCAGGACCCTGAGATCATGACCTGAGCCGAAGGCAGCGGCTCAACCCACTGCGCCACCCAGGTGCCCCCCTATGTCCATTTTTGATTGGATAAATTTTTGGGCTGTATGAGTACATGCTTTGGATATTAACTCTTTATCAGATATATGACTTGCAAATATTTTCTCTCATTCTCTAGGTCCGCATTTTGATTTTGTTAATGATTTCCTTTGCTGAGCAGAGGAATATATATATTTTCATCATTATTTTACAGTTTTAAGAGTGCAACTCTTTGGTTAGGTTTACTCCTATGTATCTTATTGTTTTGGGTGCAATTGCAAATGGGTTTGTTTCTTTAAATCTCTCTTTCTGCTGCTTCATTACTGATGTGTAGAAATGCCATTTATGGATTTTGTATCCTGTAACTTTACCATATTTGTTTACCAGTTCTAGCAGCTTTTTGGTGGAGTTTTGGTGGTTTTCTATATACAGTATCATGTCATCTACAAATAGTGGAAGTTTGACTTCTTCCTTGCCAAAATGATTGCCTTTCCTTTCTGTTATTGGATTGTTGCAGCTAGGACTTCCAGTACTATGAATAACAGCGGTGAGAGTGGACATCCCTGTCTTGTTCCTGGCCTTAGACAAAAAGCTCTCAATTGTTCCTCATTGAGGATGATATTAGCTGTCTGTTTTTCATACATGGCCTTTATTATGTTGACATATGTTCTCTCTGAACCTACTTTGTTGAGGATTTTTATCATGAATGGCTGTTGTACTTTATAAATGCTTTTTCTGTATCTATTGAAATGAGCATATGGTTCTTATCCTTTTATTAATGTGATTATGTTAATTCCCAAATATGGTATAAACAGGATTCTTTTTCTTCATTTCTCTAATAGGTCACAATTAGTGTATAGAATTTTTTTTATATATAATATAAAATTTACTATATATATAGTATATATGTACTATATATAATATACAAATATACTAATTTTTTATATAGATTTTGTATCCTACAACATTACTGAATTCAGTTATTAATTCTCCTAGTTTTTTGGAGGAGTCTTTAGAGTTTCTATATAGATCATCTGCAAAAAGACATGATTTTTCTTCTTCATTTCTGATTTGGATAGGTTTCATTTCTTTTTCTTGTCTAACTTCTCGAAGACTTGCAGTATAATGTCAAATAAACGTAGCAAGAATAAACATCCCTGGTTTTGTTCCCAATCTTGGAGGAAAAGCTTTCAGGTTTTCATCACTGAGTATTATAGTAGCTGTGGGCTTATCATATATGGCCTTTGATCTCTGTATCCATACTGAACCACCTGTGACTCCTCATTGTGGCATGCTCTTTCATCCTGAATCCTTTACATTATTCCAGTTTTTCTCCTGCAGCTGATTTTCAGTGTACCTATTTTTTAAATATGAGCTTGGTCATCTTTACATCTCTATGCTTTCCCTTCCTCAAGTGGAACAACTCTTTTCACACACTAGTGTTTGCCCTGAGCATGAGCTTTTCTTAGCACATAGTAGGACCCTGTGCTGCAGCCATTGATTCACTCAGCTCTAACTCTTGCTAGAGGATAAGCTATCGATATGCATTTTATATCCATAGTACCTAACAATATCTGACAAATACTATAGGATGAATCTTTATTGAATAATTGAGCAAATGGGGGTAAATGAATGTGTAGTTCTAACAATATACTTCCCACGGAACCAAGCTTGGAGAAGAAGTGATCCAAATGATTTTATACCACTGGAAACCTACTGGACATTGTTTACAAGAAATCTCCTTCCTGCAGAAAACATGGCTAATATTATAATATTAATATTAATATCTAATGAGATCATATTTTATTGAATAGAACTAATATTAAATAGAACTAAAGGATTACAATATGCATAAATTAGTTCTCTTCAATAAAATATTATCTCTAGACACACGGTCTTTAGATACAAAGATATAACATACAGTTTATAAAGAGTCTACATGACTTGGGCCATTAGAGAGTAGCTAATGAGGACACACTCACAGCAGGGGAGGGGCATGATAAGAACTGGGCCAGAGGCAGTTAATGAGGTAAGTTAGATGATTGTCCCAATGAAAAAGTAGTAAGAGCCTGAAACAGTGCTCTTACTTAATAGCGATGGGAATAGAGCCAGAGAGGTGGATTTTAATCAGTGAACAAATATTTATTGAAATATAAAAGTACTAGTGTGACGAGTATGAGGTAAGTCAAGATTGGTTTAAAAAAATGCATGAAGGGCCACCTGGGTGGCTCAGTAGTTAAGCATCTGCCTTCAGCTCAGGCCATGATTCCAGGGCCCTGGGTTCAAGCCCCATATCAGGTTCCCCACTCAGCGAGAAGCCTGCTTCTTCCTCTCCCACTCCCGGTCCCCCTGTTTGTGTTCTCTCTATCACTGTGTCTCTTCAAATAAATAAAATCTTTTTAAAAAAATGCATGGACTCTAATCCTTCTACCTTTTGGCCCTGCTCTGTGCTCTGGGAGGCTGACCTCTATGGACTGTGTCTTGAGAGCTCCATTGTCCTGTGTTGATTTTGACCAGTGGGGGGAACCAGCCTGAAACCAAAGGAAGGGAAGATGGAATATTTATTTTCTTTTCCATACCCAGATCCATCCTTAACCTTATCAGGGTTTGGGCAGCATCTGCATCCCTCTAAGGCCACAGATCTTTTTCAGCCACCTCTAGTCTACATGGCCAGGTCTTATCAGACCCTTCTGATACCATTTCCTCTCTATGCCAGCTCAGGCCAAGTGGTAATATCTCTTAACTGAGATTAGAATTTGGGGACTTCATGATTGTTTGCTGATTCACTAGACCTGTCCAAGCCTATGAAAACTGTTCCATTATTATGTTCAATTTGACCATTTGAGGGAGGATTTCTCTCCTCCTGGGAGCCCAACATCTCATTTATCCAAAGGTTCTTATAAGAAAAATAGTAAGAGCTATGCAGAGAGAGCTACCATTAGTAGAATGTAGGTTTTAAAATACTCAGTAATAACTGCCACAGAGAGGGTACAGTGCATGTAGTTTTTTAAAGATTTTGTTTATTTTAGAGAGAGTGAGCCTGAGTGGGAAGAGAGGGAGAGAGAAAGGATCTCAAGCAGACCCCCCCCTTCCCTGCTGAGCCTAGAACTGATTCAGGGCTTGATCTCATGACCCTGAGATCATGACCTGAGCCGAAAACAAGAGCCAGATGCTCAACCAACTGAGCCATCCAGGCGCCTCACAGTACATTGTATTTGATAGAAACATTTTCAAACAAAGAGAACAGATTCTGAATCTCCTATCTATACCTTCCCTACCCTCTATCTTCAAGGGATCACTTACAACCAGACATTCTAAATTCTGAAGCCCTCAAATCAGCTTCACATTTAATTTCTTTCCATTCACATGAAAATAACCGCTTGCCAAATCTGGCCATATTTTCTGTGGCAATGTTAGATTTCACGCGAAGCCTCTCATCCTAGTCTTGATTCTGGCTTCCTCTAAACCACAGCTTAGTGTCCTGAAATTTAAATTACTTTCCATTTGTTTTTTAGATATTTTGTGTTGTTATTCACAGAAATCCAGGAGTACTCCAGGGTTGGATATACACTTGTAACTAATCTTCACATTTCCACCTACAATTCAATGTCAATAACCTATCTGTCCTCATCTCTCCCTGAAAATTCTGTTTTTGTTAATCCCTTTGAATGAGGTCTCTTTTTAAACTTAACAACCTTTGAATTAACCATCCGAAATTTAGGTACAATTTCCAATTCTTCACCAGAAACCACCTTCATCCATTCCTCTCTTTTTTTTTTTTTTTTTTAAAGCAGGTTACACATCCAGCAGGGAGCCCATCTTTAAACATTCCTTTTAATACAGTTTTTTTTTTTAAAGATTTATTTATTTACGTGAGTGGGGGAGGGGCAGAAGGAGGAGGAGAGAGAAAATTCTCAAGCCAACTCCCTTCTGAGTGCAGAGCCAGACACAGGAGTCAATCCCAGGAGATCATGACCTGAGCTGAAATCAAGAGTCAGATGCTTAACCGACTGAGCCACCCAGATGCCCCATGAATACAGTTTTGTACTTAGAATTACAGACTCTAGAATACTTTGGAAAAAATTAATTGTAGTTTAGACCAACCATTAACTTTTTACAGTTTTTTTCATTTAGCTTGCCCCATTCAGTGTTCATTTTTTTTTTTTTTTCAAACAGTACCATCGTGTCTGTGCCCACAGGTTGCTGACCAGGGACCCTATGAAGGAGGCTACCTTTGAGGATAAGCACAAGAGGAGGAGGTAGGGCTTTCTGCATGCCCAACAGGGTGTCACCACTAGGAGTTTTAATTCCCGAAGCACTGTTCCAGAAGAAATTAGCCAAAATCAGAGAATCCAGAGAACAATGTAGAAGTCTGGGGGTAAAATTCAAGAATGCCTCCTTAAACAGGGAAGTGAAGCACTGTGTGCACAATAAGAAAATCTCCAGTCCTATATACTGCCCTATGTGATTTATGTATTTAGGGGGAACCATGAAAATGCCATCCCTTCATCGATTGGCAAACCTAGGAGGACCTTCCACATCAGCACTTCTTCAGATTTGCCTATCAGAAACCTGCTGTTTATGAACTACCAGCCAGAGGACACTGCAAAGGAACCAGAGGAGTCTAGAATGGCCTCATCATCCCTTCCCTAATGACTGAGGTAAGCAGGCTGTAAAGAGAGGCAGAGTGTTGAACAGCTGTGAAATATTAGAGTCAAGGTCCATTAGGGCTTAACTGAAAAAAAAGGCAAACTACTCTTATTAAAAAACAACAACAACAAGACAACAACAACAAAAAACAAACAAGCAAACAAAAAAAAACCTAGCATACAAAATAAGAAACCGGAACAGAATCTACTCTGTGCCTGGGAAACTCAAAAGGAGGGAGCCTGCAGCTTGGGACACACTGGGCCCATCAGATACAAGGATTAAAGAGGTAATACACCACCAGCCTTGGTCGAGAGCTCATGGAGACCAGAAGCCAGATGTGACTGAGCCTACAGTCGGAGCATCCTCAGTGCATGCTGCTGACGGAAGCCGTGGGAAGCTAGGGATCAACACTCACTATTCAGTGGAGGAACACAGAGTGAATAGAATGAGTATGGGTCAATATTCACTGGTAACCCAAATGGATACTAGCAATTTAATGACAATGCAAACTCTCATTAGTTTTTGATGACTTAAAAAAATGCACCCTTATGGGAACTTTTCATTCTTCTCATTTTCACTTGCATTTCATTTTGTCTTTTGGCATATTGAGCTTGGGAATCCCCAAATGTTTCTCTCTGGAAAGAATGTGAGTGGCTCTAGACAGATGGGAAAATGGACCATCTGGTGTTATTACTGCATGCAGTGTAAGTCTAGATAACATACGGGGGACTGGCCAACTGCCCAGATACCACCACCAATTCTCTGGATTTACTGAATTTTTCCAAGAACTACTCTTCAACATGCTAATTTATTTCTAAACAGAGTACCATTTTGATTTGCTTGGAGAAGAAAAAAAAAAGTAAAAGTATGGAAAAAAGGGCAAAACTTTAAAGTGCAGTATTTATTTTTTACTGCATGTCACTGACTAGACCTCCAACTTTCCAGAATTATTAAAATCAGCAAGAGTAGGACCTCAAGAAGATCAAACTTTCCAGAAAGATCTCAATACTCCAATCTTGAAAGTATGTATTTTTTTTCTTATTGGGTATATATTTTTTCCAACTGAAGAGATTTTTTTTTTTTTTTGCAAGGCTGTCTCAGAGCTATATGAACAGACCTCCCACTAGAGGCTATGCTGTACTAGAAAAAAATTATTTTCTTCTAATTCCTTACCTGATGAGTCCTCAAGGGGTATAAAAAATAAACAGCCACAAGTACAACAAAAGAGAAGTCTAATGACTCCAGACACAATGTCACTAATACAACTACTGTTGTCAAGTCGTCTTTAAAAAATGCTCGTACAGTGACCTCCAGGCATTTTGTGTCTTGAAAGAAACAGGCCTTGTGACCCTAATACATTGCTGAAGCTGGCATTTAAGAGATGAGCTAAGCAGGATCCCAAATAAAAGACTCACCCAAAGATTTATGGACAGAGACTGTAACTTAGAGTGCACTAACTACACTGAACATCTAATATAGAGCTTGACACAGGGCAGTAGTTCAAGCAATAAATGAACAAGCTGTTTTCTTATCTGATCCTACCTCTCTCCTATCTTTTTTGTTCTTTTTTCTTTTTATCTCTCTTGTTTAACAACCTTTTTTTAAAAAAATCATCTTTTTGTCTTACTGTTTGTCTTGCAATATATGCTCCTAAATTTCCTGGGTTTGATGATGACTTTTTTCTATGCATGCTTCATCTGACCATTTATATTTGACACATTCATAACACCCCTAGGCATGGCAAGGTCCCCCAAGTACTTTCTTCATATGTTTCCTGCAACTTACTCCCTAACACCCGTAAATTAATAAGTCAGGAACTACGTTCTCTAGATTCATGGTTCCTAGAGGAGATTTAATTCTTATGACGTAACTGAGTCGAGAAGGTAATTTAAGGCTCATTTTCTGAAAATTATTTTTTATATGACCTAACTCCTCAACTGAGGCTCAACATGACTGAGGTCAACTTTGAAATCCAATGCCATTTATTTATTCCAACTGAATCCTAGAGTAGAAGGTGAGTTGAGAAACCAGCAATTCTTAATGGCTAATAATTTATGTTAGGGTACCTGCTATAGATTAAATGTTTGTGTCCACCCAAAATTCCTATGTTAAATCCTAAAGCCCAATGTGATGGTATTAGAAGGTGGGGCCTTTGGGAGGTGATTAGTTCATGTGGGTGGAACCCTCATGAATGGGATTAGTGCCCTCATAAAAGAGACTCCAGAGAGCTCCTATGCCCCTTTTGACATGTAAGGTTATAGGGGAGAAGACAGCCATCTACCAACTAGAAGTGGCCCTCACTAGACATGGAATCTGCATCAAGAAACCTTGATCTTGTTCTTCCTCATCTCCAGAACTATGGAAAATAAAATTCTCTGTTGTTTATAAAACATCATCCTTATGAGTTTTTACTAATATTTCAGTCTCAATTATCTATGTGTGAGAGTATGATTTATGTTGATATGGTGAGTTGCAGCAATCACAAATCAGACTGGTTTCATTTGAGCAACTTCCTTGGTCTTGACAGAGGTAAATTTTAAACACTTTTTCCAAAAAAAAAAAAAAGTTGTATCTGGCTATGTGTTGCAAATAACATATAAAGCAGGGATTGTAGCAATAGATGTTTGATGCAGAACTACCTGATCCCTGAGTCATTTGGAGAAAGAGAAGCTCAGTCAAACCTATCTTTCCCTTAAGATTTAATTGTAAATATAGGGTTTTTTGTCAGATATGGATGACCTGGTACGTGCTCTACTCTTTTTTTTTCCATTATCTACTAACCTGAGAAGATCACTAACAGTCTTATATCCATTTCTTTTCCATACAGAAGGCTTTAGTATATATTGTGTGTAATAGAGCTAAGAAAATGACAACTGCCTTCTTTTAAGTGAGTGGGTTTTCCCCATAATTTGTCCATTTTTGGCAAGATTATTCATGTCTTTCACTTTGAATGGTTTGGACCCATACATTATTTTCTCCACATTTCACATTCTACACACATGTGAGATTCCAAGCAATTCATTCTGTGGTTTAACTAAATGAAGGTGGGTCACAAATGTCTTCAACTTGTCAGCATAGTCAGTAGTAGACTCCACTCGTTGGATGTAGGACTCTCAGAATGGTGAAAAAAAAAAAAAAAACTGAAGTCACAACTACACCAGTAGAATATTCTGATTTTCACACATACAAGAAGTATTGCCTGAATGGCTATTCGACACAAGACTCTAAGCTAAGGGATAACTGCATTACTATGTGTGCTGACAGAGTAATTGTGGGCTTTTTATTTCCTATAAAAGTGTACCGAGAGACTTGTCATCATTATTAGCTACAAAGTGCATAGGTGGGGAGGTAGTTGTGAAACCTACTGTTCTTGTTAAAAAAGCAGGTGAGCCTTTGACCTTATGCACTTAGATTCACTGGGGAGATAATATTTGCTTTGGGTAGTAGACAGCTGTACTTCATCGTTCTCTGTCTTTTTCTGCCTGAACTCTCCACCTTTAAGTAAACATCAGTGCTAAGAAATATTGGCCTATGTTGATAATGTAGTGTAGTGGGGTGAATTGAGGTTTCTCTTCCTCTCTTAGACACACTGGATTTAGGGATCAGAATGAAGCAAACTGGGCACGATGCCCTTTATTAATAGTTAATCCAAGAAAGTTTATAACATCACCAGGTCAAGGAAAAGGGAGAAACTCTCTTAATATAAGAAGATAATATTTAGTTAGAAATTAGGTCAAAGTCAAAGTACATAAGGAAGATGAATTTCTTTTGTGGCCCAGTTGGGAATATTGGAAAGGAAATTGTATCCTACAAGTTAAGACATGAATAATTTCAGACACATTTTAAGGAAAATGAAACAGACTGGAAGCCTTTCACTGTTTCAAACCCCATTCTTGGGACCAAAGCAAACTCTCACCATTACCCTTTTAGGCAGAACGAGGAGTAACTGGGCAGATGAGATGCTGTCTACATTGAATAAAACCAAAGTACTACATTTCAAGTCTTAAGGGGCCAAGTTGATTTCCTTAAGCAAAGGGGATAGGACGGAAAATGGGGGCAAGTAAAAGCACAGAAAGCCAACAGGTAAATGAGAGAAGATGGGAAAGGAGACAGAGTGAGCACATTGGGAGCATGGAGAAGGATCTGGTACAAGCTCAGGAAGGCCTAAGGAATGTCCATAGAGGACCCTATCCATCTACTCCCATCCACCGTGCATGGCTCACAATGGCTCAGGCAGTGTGGTGTCTGTTACAGTACAAGGAATGTTCTTAGGCTGCTGCATTCCTTTCCCACCTGCACCACACCCCGACCCATTTGGTGTTGGAAGAATCATCTGATTCAGTTTTGACTTTCTTAGGGCTTCATTTTATTCTGGGAAAAGCAGGCCAGACGGTACTGGAAATAGGCAGAAAGCGCCTTTTTTACCCTTCAAGGCCATCTTCCTCTGTGGTCTGCTAAGCACCCACATTGTGAACTGCAGGACGTAGACCAACACTTCATGCTATCCCAAAATATTTATTTTAAATAATGAGTGTGCTCACTGTTCAAGCTGACAATATATAACAATAAAGAGTATAAAGAGATGACCATCAGTTGCTAACATTTTCCGAAAAATACTATGCCCATTTTAGGTATCCAGAAAAAGATCAGCGAGTTAAGTATGAACAAAACCAAATACTATAAGTGACCAGCTCTTTGTCCAATTCCGATAGTGTGTGCCATTCCTACCCACCCCCCACACACACACATACAATCACTGCTAGAAGCTGGGTAAGCCTATCAAACACATGAATGTGAGTATGAGCGAACCAGGACAAAAACAAATATAATCATCATCATTGACAACTCAGTGGAAGAACGCCTTCTCGAAATCTGAACTACAGCATGCACTCTTGACATCAGTAGTGTTCAACCTTGACTGCCCATTAGAATCACTCAGAAAGCACTTAAAAATCTGGATACTAAGACCACAGCCCACACCATTAAGTGGGAATCACTGAGGGTTGGGTGCAGTCAGCCATTGGTTTATAAACTCCCCAGGTGATTCCAATGACAGCCAAGTCTGGAGAACCAGGACTCCACACAATATATGGTAACCTTGTTGAGTACTATCCCCTCAGCTTCTCTTACTGAAGTAATTTAGGTCTCTATAATGGACAGAGATCTGACATAATGTAGACCTCCAAAGATGCAAACTCACTGATAAGATATAAATTTGTGGCAGGCTTGATACTTCCCTAAGTCAGATGTTTTACTATGGGCTGTGGTTCTAAGAGCAAATATTCTTTATCCACAAACTGCTCTCACAGGGCTAGGGGTTCTGATATGATGCATTCTTCCCACGGTGCCTATTAGCATATACAGTAAAAGCCCACAGAGGCAGGCTTCATTAGCAGGATGCCAGTGGAGCCAGGGGAAAAAAAATCAATGTGGCCCACTTACTGCCAGCATTGAGAAGCATCTGATATTTAATATTCGCTAGAGTGCAATGCTGAAATGTCATTTTCTATTGATTTGCATTCCATGGAAAGGCGGCAGGGAGGCACAGCTGTCCTTTAAAAGCTCTCATAAACCTGTCAATGTGGTTTTCATGCCATTGTGGTATTTAGTGTTGTAACTGGTCTTAGTCATTTTAGATTCCCAGATTCTGATGGGGCGACATATGCCACTTATTACTAGGATAGAAAATAAGAGTTCAGTTCTACTTTTCGAAAATCTGTGTGTTTCTCCTGCAAAATCTGTGTCTTCCAATCCATATCCTGCTGAAATCTGCATAACTCTGAGACACGGAATTATCCCAGGTGCGCACTCTGCCAGAGTGATGTCCCACTGTTCTTTGCTCTTCCTCTCCCTTTTTTTTTTTTTTTTTACCTCTTCTGTATTTCCTCAAGTTAGTGCTAAGAAGAAAGGAAGATAAAATAGTATAATTCTTAATAGCTCTCTTGAACACTTACTATATAAAACTTGGTTTAGCACAAAGAACACATTGAGAGAGTCATTAGCATATGGTTTCACTTACATGTGGAGCATTAGGAATAACATGGAAGACATTGGGAGATGGAGTGGAGAAGGGAGTTGGGGGAAATCGGAGGGGGAGACCAACCACGAGAGACTGTGGTCCCTGAGACACAAACTGAGGGTTTTGGAGGCGGCCTGGGGATGGGGTGAGCCTGGTGGTGGGTATTAGAGAGGGCACGTATTGCATGGAGTACTGGGTGTGGTACATAAGCAATGAATTTTGGAACACTGAAAAAAATTAAATTTAATTTTAAACAATTTTAAAAGAAGAACACTAATAGGTTAGAATTGAAAGGGTGACCCAAGCTTATAGATTTATATTAAACCTCCCCAATTCTTACACTAATTAGTTTTAAGGAGTGCAAGTTTTAGTTTAGACATAGTTCTCAGGGTCCCTGAGTGGCTCAGTCAGTTCAGTGTCTAATTATCGATTTCATCTCAGTTCATCATCTCTGGGTCATGGGACTGAGTCCCACATTAGGCTCCCTGCTCAGCAGGAGTCTGCTAGAGATTTTCTCTTTCCCTCTTCCTCTGCACCGCACCTCTCCCACACCCAGCTAGAATTTTTTTTTTTTTGAAATCCACTTCTCATGATATGATTCCGAGTCTTAATAGATTACTGTTCTCAGTTCAGTTTGGAAAACCATCTTTTCATAAAAATGTACACAAATTGGTCCATTCTCAAAATGAAAATGATGACAAAGTTGTATTTGTAGGAACATTTACTCTTTGATTCGTAAAGGGCTAAAGATGTTACAATTGGGTGACAACTCCAAAGTATAAGTGGTTTTTAATCAGTGCAGGAGAGATTTAGGTCAAAAAAACAGAAAATGTTCCCTAAGTCCATGTTCCTGGGTCCATAGAATAAGCTCTTAGAAGTTATACAAGGTGGGTGGATAAAGTTTCTGACACAGAATTGCTCACTGAATATCTGGTATTTTTCAAAAATTGACCTAAGCATGAGGATACAATATGTATCCTGGACATTTTCAATATAGAGAGGAAGACAAACACTTCAGTAAATCCATTCAGTTGGGAATGCAATGGCTGTGCATATGAGGACGCTATGGGACCATAGCAAAGGACATAGCAATGCTTTTCTGAGATTCCAGCAACAACTTCTTTGGGGAAATTATAGTTGAGCTGATATAAAACATAAAGGAGTACGTAGGAAAGAAAGGGATGAGGGAACTACAGGGAGAGGCCAGAGCATATATAACTATAAATAATGGAAGGAGCCCTGTGAGGACTTGACTCTGAGGAAGAAAGTTGGGGAATTGCAGGTGACCAGGCCCAAGGGGCAGCCATGGCCTCAGAAATTAGGCTCGGGGGTCTGAACTTCATTCATCAGAGAAACCACTGCAGTCTTTCCACTTTGAAAGATTAATCGGCCATCCCCAGAAAGCTGGAATGACCTAAGGGGGGAGAGTTTAGGAGGCGGAGGCAACCAACAGTCAAGCGAGGGCCTAAACAAAGCAATGCAACAGCCTTCGGTGTAGCGACGTGTGACAGACTGAATGTATGTAGTAGACTGAGCTCTGCCTGGGAACCAGGTTGTCAGGTTCTGATTCTGACCTGACTGCTGACTGACTAGGTTGAGGTGACGAACTCCTGCTTGGGGCCTCAGAGCTGCCCTTTGTAAAATAAGAAACCTCTATCAGCCTGGTGATCTCCATGGTCCCATCAAGTTGGCAAACACAATGGTTCTTGTGACGATGCTGCAGAGGTTCCACCATGACATGGGGACACATTCTCAGAAGAGTGGTGGAAGTAGGAGGACTAAAGCATCTCAGGAATTGTAAAAGATCACTTTTTCTCGCTGAATTGCAGCAGCCTGCAGTTTTTGCTATCTGCAAGTCTCCTCAGCCTTGGCCCTGTTTCTTGATGCTGGCGTCACACTGGGCTGATGCATCTTAGCTCATTCCTTCTCCACAAAGCCCTTCTCTGGTTCCTCCATCTTTATCTGTCCTTGTCCACTGGACTTCAACAAACTTCAAAATGTTCACATGGTAGCCAAAGTGTCATTTTTTTTTTTTATCACTTCCCAGCACCCAACTCTCTTCCTTAATTTGGGAGAATCCTCATCAATGGGAATCATCGTGAAAGACAAGTCCCAAACTCCCTCTGAAAACACCAAGACAGGAGACTCTCTGCCACCAGCAAATAACCCAACATAACTTAACTTTGTGGTTAGGGAACCTGAATTTTGAGAAATTGTCACAAAGGTGAAGAAATGAACAATTAGATGCACAGCTGTGGAAGCATCTGGCACAAAGGGCTGACTTCAACTGCAGAAAAAAAAAAAAACTAGTATCATTGTGTTCTTACACAAGCATCCCTGTGTTTGCATTTTATGAGCCTGGTTCTCCAGACATCCTGTCAGTTCTGTGAGCTGACAGATATCTTTGCCATACATTTACTTTTCACTTAAAAAACAACAACAACAACAACAACAAAAAACAAAGTCAGGTTCCATTTGCAACATAAAACTCTTGACAATTATGTTACACCTTTTTACTATACTCTTCAGATTCTTTGGGTCTTGAATATGTAATGAGCAATATAAGGGCAGAAACTCTAAGGTGAATTTCATCATAGTGCTCAAAACGGTGCAGAATATGTAGGAGTTTATCGCTTAATATTTGTTAGTACATAGGTATATTAATTTTGTCAATTCTTGATGTATGGAGTGAGAAATTTTCACTTCTGTATATCTACAAAAACAGTAACTAAAGATTTGAGTTCATTTCTTTTAAGTATGAGTCTTATGTCATCTTAAGGGTCATGGAAGAAAAAAATGAAAACATTATTTTATTTTTATAATTTTATGGACTGAATAATAAACGTAATTCTAGCTTGCCCTCTTCTAAAAACAAAGTTGGATTTTAAAACTAAATGTTGACTAGAAAGCCTTGATCTATAAATGGATATTCTATAAGCTTCAAGTTAAAATGCAACCACTCTATAGGATGGTTTCCAATTTTCCTATGACCTCAAAATAGCAGATCATTGTCAGGGAGACAATGAAACCTAAAAATAGTTTCAAATATCTAAAGGCACTCAGGGTAGCCTTTAAATGCTAGACTGTGGCTAAGTTTCTCATCTTGATATAAAATTCCCAAGTAGAAAATCTCCCCTTCTGTAGAAGGTTATTTTCTTATTTGTACTATCTTTGTGTTCAGAATGCTTCAGAATAGTTCTATCCATGCCAGTAAAGTTTTATCTGTACGTTAACATAATCTGTATTCTATCAATCAAATGGAATTTTTGTGCTTGATAAATGTCCTTTGAAATAAATGAAAGAAATTGCATGCACAAATACCTATCTTGGGCTTACCCTGGATACTTCTGAAGGATTTTTTTCCCCAGTGCCTAAGTCCCATGGGAATGGCTGGGCTCTCCGCTAAGATTGCACCAAAACTTGACTTTTCTCGCTCTTCTCAAGGTGTTCATCCCAGGGTACTCCTTGGGAAATACCCTGCTTGCCAAGCTCCAAATCAGATTCTGCAACCTAGGAAACCCAGTCCATGGCCCTTGTCCAAAGTCATCGAGATTGTAAACGGCAGAGCTAGGATTTAAAATTCTTACTGTTGACTACAAGGACTGTTAGAAAAATCTTTATACCAAACTACGACCAATTCAAGATAATGCTTCAAATACACCCAAACTGATTCCATAGTCTTTGAGACCTACCCAAAAGGCCTGCTCCTAAGAAAGAGTCAGCTAAAGGTCTGCAGTTAATGCTTATTGATCATCTAAGATGATGAAAAGACTGCCATTCAATCAATTATAGGACTGACTAGGCTTTCTTGGATCTCAGAACAAGTGGCTGGAATCACCCCGGAACAGCCTAACTGATAAGTCTGCAACTGGCAGACTCTTCTCCAACAATGAATTCCCTTTTCAGCCTCACAGGTTCCCTGAGTCCCCCTTCTCTCTCCCCTGCTTTACTGTTTTGCCACTTCCTGATCCTAAATGATGTTTTATTTTTCTTCTTAGCATTTATCATCATCCATATGACTCTGTTTATTCATTTTGTTAATTTTCTTCCTTCTCCCACACCAGACTGATGCTCCATAAGGAATAATGGATTTTTGTTGGTATTGTTCTCAGCAGTATCCCCGGCACCTATGGTCACACCTGTTACCTATTAGACCCCAACTAGCAATTGTTGAATAAGGGACCGAATGAATGGTCGCATCCTCTTTGCAAAGAGTTCCACAAGCAGAATGGTCCCCTCGATAATTCCAAAGCATTTAGTGTAGATCTGGATTATAAGATCTGTCTCATTATGTAACACAATCAAATGTTTACCTAAACATCTCCTTTTTAACTCTTCTCCAATCTTTTTTAAGAGAATTCTTAACCTCCAATCAAACATTCAAATACATTTGGTATTCCAGCAGGTGCACAATTTTCTTAGATTTGTCTCTCCTTCAATAGTCCATCTCCCCTCCCCAAACTGTGCTATTACCCTCTCAGCTTGCTTACAGTTGTGTTTTTGGAACTTTTCCTCAGCATCAGCCGGGGAACCTGGTGGGGGCTTAGTTGGTTCAGTTAGGCAACTGTCTCTTGATTTCAGCTCAGCTCATGATCTCAGAATCCTGAGATCAAGCCCCAGGACTCAGCAGGGAGTCTGCTTGAGTTTCTCTCACCCCCTTTGCTCTCCTCCTGCATATATATATATATATATATATATATATATTTTTTTTTTTTTTTAATTCTAACTTTTCTAACTTTGGGAGAAACAAGTCTTCCAGGAGCTTTCCTTATCCATTAAAGAGTCACCACTCACATTCTAAAATGCCTTTAGTCTATCCTCACTTTTGAGAATTCGGTTGGGTACACTATTTCAGGTTGGAAATAATTTGTCCAATGCCATTTTGATCCATGGAATCCTACCTCCCTGGTAAATTTTCAGATTTCCTCTTTATCTTTATCATTGAATTGACATTTTATAATTATATGTTTGCTTGCCTTTTTTTTTTTTAAGATTTCATCTATTCATTTGAAAGAGAGAGACAGAGCAGGAGCAGTGGGAGGGGCTGGGGGAGAGAAGCAAACTGCCTGCTGAGTACAGAGCCCTACATGGGCTTGACCCCAGGATGCTGAGATCATGACCTGATTCAAAGTCAAATGCTTAACTAACTGAGCCATCCAGGAGCCAGGTGTTCGCTGCTTTGAATTCTGTTGTCACTGAGTGGGCTCTTTTAATTCAAGGAAATCATGTCCTTCAGTTCTGGAAAGTTTTCTTGGAGAATTTTGTTTTGCTTAATAACTTCTTGCCACCTTTTTTTTTTCTCTTTCTGAAACTTAGTCATCTCAGATTAGATATCTCAGATATCTAATTTTCTTCATTTTATTTTGTAACTCTTTATCTCTTCTGTTTTGTGAAATACTGCCTTGACATTATCTCTAACCATTTTATTGACATTTTGATTCCATTTCCAAGATATTATTTTTAGTCAGTAAAGTTGTCTTTTAAAAAAGTGTAATGGCATTCATCATATCTTTAATGGATTTAAAACTTTCCGTATTTTTCTGAAATGTATTATTATTACAATTACCTGAAATTGTTTTTAACAAGTTTTGTCTCTTTTCCTTCCTCCTGACCTGTTCCCACTTCCCTATTTTCTTGCCAGAGGCTTTTCCGAGTATTCAAATCCTTGTTTGTCCATTTATATTTACAAGTGAGATACAGGGGCACTGAGATGGCTCAGGTAAGCATCTGACTCTTGATTTCGGCTCAGGTCAAGATCTCAGGACTAGGAGACTGAGCCCTGCATCAGGCTCTGTGTTCAGTGCAGAGTCTGCTTAAGATTCTCTCTCCCTTCCCTCTGTCCCTCCCTCTGCCCACACATGCTTTCTCTAAAATAAATAAACTTTTTAAAAAGTGAGATCTAAATATGCTGATTGCATATACTTTGTGCATGAATGGGGCTTAAAATACTGGTCTTCAAAAATTGGTAGGTAATGATTCTAGTACTTTTAGCAAGGGCTCTATGAACGGCAAGATCTCTAAGCCTCTGCTCTTGGGCCAGTTAGAAACCATTTTAGTGTCTCAGATTACAGACGGAAAGGAGATGCGGGGAGGGACAGATCTCACTGAATTACCCTGTTTTCACCATAACATCTCACTCCTGTCCTCTTTGCCTGGTGCACCCAAATCCACATCCTGTCTGCCTCAGCTGCTCAGGAGGGCGTAAATCTTAGGCACAGAGGACAGAGGTGGAACAGTTTGCACACTCTGCTGCCTAGGGCAAGGGATATGACAGTGTGGAATTAGAGCTGAGCTGCGTGCTCCTGAAAAACGGTGGCAATTAAAGGACTCCTCCCCACCATTTTGTGTTCTGGACCAGGGTCATCCTTCTCCGTAGGGCTTCTCACAAATGCCTCCCTTATTTACCTGGGACAAGGCCAGATACACACCCTCCAAATTTCCAATACCTGTCTTATAAATGATTAGCAGAACTGCTTGTCCAACTCCATCACCCATCAGTCAGAACAAAATGCTTATTAACTGAATGTTGGTTAAGATTCTCTCCTTCCCCCAAGTCCCTAAGCTTTGATCACCTCCCTCCCCTCCACCTCCTGAGCCAGCACACAGCCCCTCATTAACAGTCCCTCCTGAGAACAGGCTAGACTCAGCGTTAAGACATGCTCTGATCTCTGACTGCATCTTTTCATCCCTCTTCCCCATACCCAATTTGTCTACTCCTCTCTATAAAAGAAAAGCTCCTTTTGCCTAATTCTTGACATTACTGTGCATTTTATGGTCAGAATGTTCTCTAGTACAACAATCTTTGCAATAATCCTTTTGAACAAAGTATTTCCTTGCTAAGACTGGATTTGTTTTTGATTTGACAGATTTAAGGTCAAGCTATTCCTTTCACAAACACACAACCAATTTGATGTTATTTTAAATTTATCCGGTGAGCAAAACTTTCAAAGTTTTGTCTCCTTCCGCTGAAACTTTCCAGAGTTTGTTGTCCAAATCATTTTGTTTTAGGGTAGCTTTCCTCTTGCAGGATTGGCTTTTAGTTCTTCTTGCCATATTTATTGAGTTTTACCTTCATGGGTAGAAGTGTATGTCATAGTCATGCTTGCTTAGTATTTTAATCATACTTTTACTAATTATGGGCAACTTCCTGCATTGTGAAGTTCACGTATCTCACAACATAAAAAGCAGACTATCATATCCCAAATATCCCTTTCAGCTGGGGACAGGCATGTGACCAGTAATGCTACGGGCCAATCTGGTTCAAAATGGAGCA
This sequence comes from Mustela putorius furo, assembly GCF_011764305.1. Taxonomy (NCBI): domain Eukaryota; kingdom Metazoa; phylum Chordata; class Mammalia; order Carnivora; family Mustelidae; genus Mustela; species Mustela putorius. The sequence continues at coordinate 30,404,270 of NW_025421989.1, forward strand.
ATGTGAGGAAATGACACCAGTATGGGGCTTCCATTCTGTCTGGCTTTTTCGGCAGAAGGAACACCAAGCTCTCAGACAAGGAATGACATGCTGTCACAGAAATGGCTCCGGTGCTGGAAAGTGGCAGTCGAGACAGGGTTCCAGGCATTATACTGCTGAGGGGCAGTTGCTCTCATAGCTACTGCAACATTTTTCCAATTATGACAGTCACCTATCCAGGTTTGGAAATCTAGCCTCTAGAATTTCTCTAGGCCTCGCATAACTCTGTAAGCTACCCAATATTCTTTAATGAATCACTTTCACTTAAGTTAGCCAGAGTGAATTCACTGTGCCCAGGTGGTTATTTCTATTCCATCCTTATTATCATGCCCAGTTTTGACAAATCTGAAGATAAACATTTTTGTAAAGAATGATGAATTATGGGTAAGTCTAAATACTGTGAAAGAGATGGCTTCTTACTTGAGAAAATCACTGGCTTGCTGTAGTTTGTAGCTCATAATCTAGGAACCCTTTCTTCCCTCTTTGTTAAAAGCAAAAGGACAGAAAGAATAGCATGCTTGAACTTGGCACGGAGAGTAGCACTTCAATTCACTTCAGATCCACATAAACTCTCTCTTCTACTCAATCCATAAGGACTTTTGCTGCCTTGAAACTTACATGGGACATTCAATTAATACACTTTATCATGCAGTCATGCTGTCAAATCCTAATGAAAAGGATGCAGTAAGAATCATAGAAGCTTTGGAAAGACTCCTAACTTTGGCTTCCAAGATAGGTGAGTAGGAGAGTATGGTATATTGCATTATGGTCAAGTACAGTCCCCATGTTTCCCTGCACCTTATCTTGTGCTTGGCAGAAAGACGCACCTCTTGCTGCCATGGATTTGAGCTTGGCCATATGATTTGTAAGGAGAAGTCAACTGGGTCACTCTTGAGGAGAAAAGTTCATAGTCACAATGTACCTTGCTCTTCATTTCTTTTTCTCTGCCACGAGACTAGGAATATCTTAGGGCTATAGATAGCCTGGACCCTGAAATAAAGTCACATCTGGCCCACAATAGATATGTAAACTGAATGAAAAATCAATCATTATTGTGGTATGCCGCTGGCACTTTTTTGCTGCGAGCTACCAGAGCAAAATTTAGCCCAAGCTGACTTATTAAAAAAAAAACCAAAAACTACTTTATAACTTAACTTTTATAATCAAGCAATTTGTTTTCATCTGTTAACAGTATGTGGGATTTTAAAGTGACAGATCCAAAGAAAACGACAATATAGATAAGAGAAACTTCTGTGAAATTTTTAAGTTTCCTAGACAACCTCACCTAGTTGTGCTATGTGAAAATCCTAATAAGGATTCTTTGGGTCCTGACAGCTTTCTTCAACTATTGATGGGAATGGAAGTTTACCCAGCTAATAAAGAATACGAAAAGAAGGATGATTGTTTTTTAAAAACCACTGAGCAGAACCCATCCAAGTATTTTACAGGGAGAAGATGGCTCTTATGCCAAGTATATTCTTACTTCAGGCATGAAGTTGTAGACAAACTAAACCTGACATTATTATTTACTTGTATTTTCAGATTTCATGCCAAGCAAGCAGACTGCTGATTATAATTTTGCTTTCTGTGTACAGAGAGTGGATGCTCTAGTCATTTCAATTTCATGTGTTCTAGTGCATGTGAAAATTATTTCTCGTTGCCAAGTAAATTGGTATTCAGGTTTACACATCAGTTTCTATAAAAATGGTGTAGCAGATATTCTCAAATTGCTCCTCACCCCATTTCTCCACTTGTTTCTTTGTTCCAGAAGATGGATTTGATGGACTGCATTACCTGGAACCCTTGCTATTTGTCGTTTGCTTGCACATTTGACCAAAGTGTGGCATCAACAGGAGATCAAAAAGCAAAAGGAGGGGTGGGAATTCTGGAACGTACAGCAAGGATGACCAAAAAGCCATAGAAACCAAAGGACCCTGGCCCAAACTGTCAAAAACAACCTTCTCAGAACCTTGAAAATGAAACACAGTCCTACAGTAACCAGGGGAGTGTTTATTCAAGAGAAATTGTTGAAGTTGGGAAAGGACAGTGTGTTTTGTGGAGATGGGACTTTCCCTGTTGTCATCTCCCTCTCTGCCCCGCCATGGTAACAATGACAAGGAACAGCTTCAACAACTCTGATCGCTACGAAAACCAGCAGCTGAGCAGACACTTAAAGAAGCAGAAATGGTCTGTAGCTCTGCACTATTTTCTCTCTCTAGCAGCATCCTGGGAAAGGCCCATACACAAGGCTTCTGCCAGCTTGATCCATCTCAGAACACACCGGGTGGAAAAAGCCCTATATGAAGCACGAGCTTAAAAGAAAAAGAGAAAAAGAAAAAAAAAAGAGTCCATGGCAATTGATTAATACTGCTGCTGCCTACAAGGGCAATACCAGTTGGAGCAAACAAGAGACTGACCAAAAACTTGAAAGGAAGACCTGGGAAATGAAACGGTCATCCAGGCCTTTGAAAAGCTCTGATATAATTATGGGGATTTAGGGGCACCTGGGTGGTTCTGTGGGTTAAGCGCCCGCCTTGGGCTCAGGTCATGATCCCAGAGTCCTGGGACTGAGCTGCCCATCAGGCTCCCTGCTCAATGGGGAGTCTGCTTCCCCCTCTGCCTCTGCCCCTGTGCACTTTTTCTCGTTCACTCTCTCTCAAATAAATCAAATCTTATAAAAAATTGTGGGGACTTAGAGAACCACATGCATATGCAGGGCTGTGCACATGCCTAGGAAAGATGTGAGAAGGACCTCTACCCTCATGCCAACTGTGTTGAGCCTGATACAATGAGTATACTTAGGCTTTCATTTTTGAACAGCAGATCTGGATCACCTTGAGCAGCCACCGTAATCTTCCAACCATGTATTAAAGGATATTCTCTAAGCACTACATTGTTTCTGGCAAAACCACGTTTATTTTTCTCACTGCATTTCCTGTGAGGATCGTTCTCATCAGTACAAGGTATGGCAGGAAAGGCGTGGGGTCTGGTGGAAACAAGTCATCTGGGCTGGGTTGGCTTTTACAGGAGCAGAAGGGGCAAAGTGATAGAAGAAAAAGGAGGAGGACGTACCAGTTCAAGGAAGAATTAAGATTGCTGGAAGGGCTCCTACAAGCCTATTGGATTCCGAGGACATCTAACCTGGATTCCTAGTGGTAAAAGCTTAGGAGAAAAAAAACCAAAATGACTATCTTGGAAAGAGAAAGAGAAAGGATTTTTCATTCTTATGAATGGTGAGGAAAACAAGTTGCTTCTGACAAGATAGAGCCCAGTTATGGGTAGCTTTGTTTTCTCCTGGGGACAGTCTTTGGCGGGGGGAGGTGAGAAGGGAAGATCTTTTTCCCCCTCTTCATGTCACAGAAGAAAAAACTAGAATTCTTGAGATAGAAAAAAGTAAGATAGTAGCAGGGAAAATCCTAGCCAAGCTGGGGCTGCAGAAACATCAACTGTGTCAGTTGATTTCATTCAGTGTTTATCAGTATGGCTTGTGGCTCTCAGGTTGAGAACCACCGTTCAAGCGAGGCCTTGTTACTTGTCTACTGGGAGCTCAGGGAAAAGGAAACAATTGAAATCCCTACTCCTATACCTCCAATGCAATAAAAGAGATAAACAGTCTGACTGTGGGAGAATCAGAGGTACTGTCAGAGAAACATTTCAGAGATATTTGAACACAAAATAAATCTGAAAACTGGGACCAATAATAGTAATAGCAAACACTGAGCTGTTTGCTATTACCAGGAACTGTTCTAAGTGTAAATGTCGAAGATGCATTAGCTCAGTGAATTCCTACAACAATTCTACCAGACAGGTACAATTCTATTTATAAATAAGCTATCTGAGGCAATGAGAATTTAATTGTCATTTCTAAGTACTTAATGTGCAGATCTGTCCCCAGGACCCATACACCCAACCTTAGCTCGTAACTACACAGACTTTGTGTTTAGTAGAATTCAGTTATAAATCCTCAGTTTCATATCTGAGCATAAGCTCACGTTAGATTAAGTGGTAGTTAGTATTAATTAAAATATTTTTAAAATTCCTTAACTGAATATAAAAATATTCCCCATAAGATGTATCTGTAAGAAGCACTTTTTTTTTAAAGATTTTATTTATTCATTTGAGAGAGACAGAGACTGTGACAGCATGAGGGGAGAGGAAAAGAAGACGGCGACTCCCCATTGAGCAGGGCTTGAGCATCTGTCTTTGGCTCAAGTCACAATCCCAGGGTCCTAGTATCACATTGGGCTCCTTGCTCAGCAGGGAGGCAGATTCTCCCTCTTCTTGCTGCTTGCCCTGCTTGTGCACTCACTCATGCTGACAAATAAATAAATAAATAAAATCTTTTTTAAAAAAAGATGTGTTGGGGCACCTGAGTGGCTCAATCAGTTAAGCGTCTGCCTTTGGCTTAAGTCATGATCCCAGGGACCTGGGGTGGAGCCCACTTCTTCCTCTGCCTTCCCCACCTCACCCGTGCTCATGCTCTCTCTCACTGTTGCTCTATCTCAAATAAAATAAATGAAATCTTTAAAAAAAATGTGTCACACACACACACACACACACACACACAGGAATACTACTCTGCCATCAAAAAGGATGAAATCTTACCATTTATATAGACACGGATGGAATTGGAGGGTATTACGCTAGGCGAAATAAGTCAATCAGAGAAAGACAATTATGTCATTTCACTCATATGTGGAATTTAAGAAACAAAACAGAGGATCACAGGGGAAGGGAATGAAAAATAAAATAGGAAAAGAGAAGAAAACAAACCATTAGAGACTCAATCTCAGGAAACAAACTGAGGGTTGTGGGAAGGGAGGGGAGTGAGTGGGGGGAAGGGGTAACAGGGTGATGGGCATTAGGCAGGGCATGTGATGTAATGGGCACTGGGTGGTGTATGCAACTGAGGAATAACTGAACTCTACATCTGAAACTAATGATACACTGTATGTTAACTACTTGAATTTAAAACAAGTAAAAGAAAAAAAGGAACACTATTAACATTGAATGTATTTCCTTGCTATCTGTGTAGAATTTTTTGTTTTATAAAAATATGATTTTACAATATATGCAGGGTTTTATATCTTGATTTTATTTTCACTTAACATTTTATCAGAAGTGTTTTCCATATTTTAAACATTCTTTAGAAACATTACTTAAATGGCTTGCTATTTAAATAATCAAGGTGTCATTATTTTATTTACCAATACTTCCCATTTTTAACTATTTAGGTTTTTATATTATCACAAATCAAATTGCAACTAACTTCATGCTTAGGTACATTTTCTGTACATTTTCTAATATTTAAATTATATTTACACAGAAACATTCCTAGAAATATAGTTATTAAGTACTAAGCTACTTGGTATATGTTGTCAAACTGCTTTCCAAATGGATTATACTACATTGCTTTATCACTTGCATTCTGTCAAAACTACTAGATCCCTTATTTATGGAAATGCCACTTACATTACATTCACATATAGGATACTGTCCTAATTTTAGTATTTATTAACTGCATTTATGAAAGCTATTGTATTTCTCTCTTTGTCTGTTTCCGGCTTTTTCTCACCCACTCACTAGAAAAGCTGCATAGCTCAGTAAAATTAACACATATTTGGGGGTCGAATAAACTTGAATTGGTTTCTTTACTTTGCTACCAAGAAGTTATGTGGTCTTAGGCAAGTTATCTCCTATGAGCCTCAGACTATTCATACAAAACAAGGATAAAAATATTTGTCTCATTAGCTTATAGTAAGAAATAGACCAATGTTTCAACAAATTTGGATAATCATTATAGTGATAATAGTAGTAGCACTATTTAGGAAAAAAATCAATTAAAAAATTGAATCATTTGGGCACTTTTGGACAGTCAGATCCACACAACAGTGATATTCAAAATATTTAACAATTGGCATGTCCTCAACTCTGACCAATCTGAATGAATGCCTGAATCACTAATAGCAGTTTTAAAAAAAAGAAATATAATGGATATGCTTAAAATTAAATCATATAAAATGCTCGGTCTCAGGATGCCTAGGTGACTCAGTTGGTTAAGCGACTGCCTTTGGCTTGGGTCGTGATCCTGGAGTCCTGGGATCAAGTCCCACATTGGGCTCCCAGCTTGGCAGGGAGTCTGCTTCTCCCTCTGACCCTCCCAATTCTCATGCTCACTCTCCCTCTCAAATAAATAAATAAAATCTTTAGCCATTCTGACTGGTGTGAGGTGATATCTCATTGTGGTTTTGATTTGTATTTCCCTGATGCCGAGTGATATGGAGCACTTTTTCATGTGTCTGTTGGCCATCTGGATGTCTTCTTTGCAGAAATGTCTGTTCATGTCCTCTGCCCATTTCTTGATTGGATTATTTGTTCTTTGGGTGTTGAGTTTGCTAAGTTCTTTATAGATTCTGGACACTAGTCCTTTATCTGATATGTCGTTTGCAAATATCTTCTCCCATTCTGTCAGTTGTCTTTTGATTTTGTTAACTGTTTCCTTTGCTGTGCAAAAGCTTTTGATCTTGATGAAATCCCAATAGTTCATTTTTGCCCTTGCTTCCCTTGCCTTTGGCGTTGTTCCTAGGAAGATGTTGCTGCGGCTGAGGTCGAAGAGGTTGCTGCCTGTGTTCTCCTCAAGAATTTTGATGGATTCCTTTCGCACATTGAGGTCCTTCATCCATTTTGAGTCTATTTTTGTGTGTGGTGTAAATAAATGGTCCAATTTCATTTTTCTGCATGTGGCTGTCCAATTTTCCCAGCACCATTTATTGAAGAGGCTGTCTTTTTTCCATCGGACATTCTTTCCTGCTTTGTCGAAGATTAGTTGACCATAGAGTTGAGGGTCTATTTCTGGACTCTCTATTCTGTTCCATTGATCTATGTGTCTGTTTTTGTGCCAGTACCATGCTGTCTTGATGATGACAGCTTTGTAATAGAGCTTGAAGTCCAGAATTGTGATGCCACCAACGTTGGCTTTCTTTTTCAATATCCCTTTGGCTATTCAAGGTCTTTTCTGGTTCCATATAAATTTTAGAATTATTTGTTCCATTTCTTTGAAAAAGATGGATGGTACTTTGATAGGAATTGCATTAAATGTGTAGATTGCTTTAGGTAGCATAGACATTTTCACAGTCAGAATGGCTAAAATCAACAAGTCAGGAAATGACAGATGCTGGCGAGGATGCGGAGAAAGGGGAACCCTCCTACACTGTTGGTGGGAATGCAAGCTGGTGCAGCCACTCTGGAAAACAGCATGGAGGTTCCTCAAAATGTTGAGGAACTATGACCCAGCAATTGCACTATTGGGTATTTACCCTAAAGATACAAACATAGTGATCCAAAGGGGTACGTGCACCTGAATGTTTATAGCAGCAATGTCCACAATAGCCAAACTATGGAAAGAACCTAGATGTCCATCAACAGATGAATGGATCAAGAAGATGTGGTATATATACACAATGGAATACTATGCAGCCATCAAAAGAAATGAAATCTTGCCATTTGCGACAACAGGGATGGAACAACATGGATAGAGCGTATCATGCTTAGCGAAATAAGGCAAGCAGAGAAAGACAACTATCATATGATCTCCCTGATATGAGGAAGTGGTGATGCAACATGGGGGCTTAAGTGGGTACGAGAAGAATAAATGAAACAAGATGGGATTGGGAGGGAGACAAACCATAAGTGACTCTTAATCTCACAAAACAAACTGAGGGTTGCTGGGGGAGGGGGTTTGGGAGAAGGGGGTGGGATTATGGACATTGGGGAGGGTATGTGCTTTGGTGAGTGCTGTGAAGTGTGTAAACCTGGTGATTCACAGACCTGTACCCCTGGGGATAAAAATATATGTTTATAAAAAAAAATAAAAAAATTAAAAATTAAAAATTAAAAAATAAATAAATAAAAGGCTTTTTTCCTGGAGGTAAAATGTAAAAAAAAAAAAATTAAATAAATAAAATAAATAAATAAATAAAATCTTTTAAAAAAAAATGCTCGGTCGGTCTCAAAAGCCAGAAAAAGAGTATAAGATAAAAGAGGAACAAAGAATAAGGGCAACATATAGAAAACATTAGCAAAAAAGGTAGGTATCAATCTAACTATATCAATAATCACTTTGAATGTCAATGGTCTAAATGCAGCAATTAAAAGACAAAAAAAAAATATAAAAGACAGAGATGTCAGAGTGGACCAAGAATACAAGACTCAACTATAGGCTGTCTACGAGAAACCTACTTGAAACAAGTCACATGTAAATTAAAAGTAAATGGATAGAGAAAAATACACTATGCGAACAATATTCAAAAGTAAGCAGGAGTAGCTATATTCATTTCAGACAGAGTCTACTTCAAAGCAAAGAAACTTACAAGGGATAAAGAGTGTTACGTAATGATAAAGGAGTCAGTTCTCCAAGAAGATAGAGAGACTTTAATGTGTATGCACTAACAACAGGGCATCCAACAACAAATAGAATTGCAAAGAGAAATAAATGAGTCCACAATCACAGTTGGAGACTTCAATACCTTTCTCACAAATGTACAGATGCAGCAGGCAGAAAATCAGTAAGGACACAGCTGAACTCAAAACCACCATCAATCAACTGGATATAATGGACATCTATAGACTACTTTATCCAACAAAAGCAGAGTTCACATTCTTCTCAAGCTCATGTGGATTATTCATAAAGAAAGACCATATTCTGGGCCATAAACACACCTTAACATTTTTTCGAAAATAGAAAGCTTACACTATCTGCTCTCAGACCACAACAAACTTAAACTGGAAGTAACAGATAGATAATTTGGAAAATCCCCAGATACACCAAGATTAAACAAAACATTTCTAAATAACACATTGGTCAAAACAGAAGTCTCAAGAGAAATTTTAAAATATTTCAAACTAAATGGAAATGAAAACACAACTTGTCAAAATTTGTAGGATGCAGTGAAAGCAGTGCTTAGGGGGAAATTGATAGCATTGAATGCATATATTGGGAAAGAAGAAAAATCTAAAATCACTTTCACTAGAAAAAGAAGAGCAAATTATATTCAAACTAAGCAGAAAAAAAGAAATAGTAAGATTTAGAGAAGAAATCAATGAAATTGAAAACGGGAAATCAATGGTACAAATGAATTAAATTTTGCTGTGAAACTAATACTGCCCTAAAAAATAATAAAGTCTCAGAAAAATGAATAAATACCTGACTAATCCAAAGGAAAGCTGACAGGTATGACACATTGGGACACTTCAGGTGATTATCATCTTTGGAATCTTATTAGCCATTTAAAGGGATATGTTCTAAGTATTTTTATAATATCCTATTTTGCTCCTCAAAATACTGCTGTAATTAGCACAGGGATGTTCCACCACTCCTTGATGTATCTTCTTAACCTAGCTCACACTTCTGTAAACTGTCCTTAAAAAATTATTTTAAATCACCTCATTTGAATGTGGCATCTTTCTCCCGCCTGGCTCCAGAGTGGTACACATAGTTAGTAGGAGTTAACCCCTGACTGGTGTGTATATACTCATAATATATAATCTGATATAATCTTGTGTTTAAACATACAGGCCAAATGACCAATTCTGGGCAATAGTAAATCCATCAATATTCTAAGTGACCTGACCCCAAGTTTGCTATGTGACGTCCATTAATTCTACAGCTCATGCCACTACACTTGTCCATTTCTGATCAAGACTGAGCTGTAAAATACAAAGAAACACGTACAAGAAAACAGACATGATCAGCTCCCTATCATAGGTCATGGCAATGATTCTTTCAATCTGACCCCAAGAGCAAAAGCAACACAAGTAAAAATAAACAAGTGGGACTATATTAAACTAAAAATCTTCTGCACAGCAAGGGAAACCATCAATAAAATGGAAAAGGAATCTAAAAAATGGGAGAAGTATTTGCAAATCATGTATCTCATGAGGAGCTAATATCTACAATATACAAAGAACTGATACAACTCAACAGCAAAAAAAAAAAAAAAATCTGATTAAAAAATGAGAAAATTTGAGGGGCGCCTGGGTGGCTCAGTGGGTTGAGCCTCTGCCTTTGGCTCAGGTCATGATCCCAGGGTCCTGGGATCAAGCCCCACATGCAGGCTCCCTACTCAACAGGGAGCCTACTTCCCTCTCTCTCTCTGCCTGCCTCTCTGCCTACTTGTGCTGTCAAATAAATAAATAAAATCTTAAAAAAAAAAAAAAGAAAACTTGAAAAGACATTTTTTCCAAAAAATACATACAGATGGCCAACAGGTACACAAAAAGATGCTCTACATCATTAATTGTCCTGGAAATACAAATCAAAACCATAATGAGGTATCACCTGATAGAATACCTATCATCAAAAAGTCTAGAAATAACAAGGATTGGCAAAGATGCAGTAAAAAGGGAACCCTCATACTCTGTTGGTGGGAATGTAAATTGGTGCAGCCACTATAGAAATCAGTATGGAGTTTCCTCAAAAAAATTAAAAATAAAAATATCATATGATGTAGCAATTCTACTTTTAGGTATTTCTCTGAAGAATCTGAAAACAACCCCCGCCCCCCCCGTGCCTTGTTCACTAGCATTATTTACAATAGCCAAGATATGGAAACAAGTTAAGTGTCCATTCATGGGTGAATGGGTAAAGAAATTGTGTATGTGTGTATACGTATACACACATACACACACATATTTATAGACAGAGCACATGTGTGCAAGCACACACAGAAGTATGCATTATTCTGGGTGAAATAAATCAGACAAAGACAAATACAATATGATCTCTCTTATACGTGGAATCTGAGAAAACCAAGCTTATAGCTAAAGAACAGAATGGCAGGTGGGTGGGGAGTGGGAGAAATGAGTAAATGGTTTTTATTTAAATAAATAAATAACAAAATCAAGTAAGACAGCCTGAGAGACTTTGAAGTGTTAAAGCAATCATTTTCTTGACCTCAACTATATTTTTTAGGCTTGACTTTGACACAGAGTAAAAGCACTTAAGTTAAAACTGCCCAAGAGAAATGGACAAACTTGCCACCACAGTGGGAGATGTGAATACCCTTCTCTCAGTATATCACAAATTAAACACAGAAAAGCAAGCAGCAAGTAGATAGAAGATTTGGACAGGACAATACTATAAAACATTGTAACACCACCACCAAAATTGCTTATGAAATTTGAAAAGCAGAAAATAAATCACTAAGGGAGAAAAACAAAGAGTAGAGGGTCGATCACCTTCTTGGGCAGTTTACCCGTGCATTCATGCACCACTCATGCATGTCCTGGCTATCCCACTTTCATTTTACAGTGGAATGCTACGAAGTTTGGTTAGCTTTAAGAGGATGCTTCTGACAATCATGGGTGGTTGAGGATGCATGGTCCCTGGTTTTCCCCTTATGCAAGCATGACTCATCACTTTCGTAAATACATATCCTCTGGGTTTTCTCATGGAATAAACCCTGTGGGTAGCTCTCCCAGGCTTGTATAGTATAGATAGCTCCTCTAGACCCATTGATACTCTCCTAGTTCTTTCCGGAAAATGTTTTCGAGGTCCTGAAGCTTCTTTTGGGGAAATAGTCTCTTTCCTTCCTTAGCATGTCCAGCACAATCCTTGCTGAGTTACATAGTGAATGGAACCTAGTTATTTGAAGTCCCGGAGAAAGGATGGTTTAGGTCCTGAAAGAGACTCATAATGGGAGCAAGGCAGAGACTGCTGCATTATTTTCAAGAAAACAAGAGGCAAATTGCTTTTGGAGGAAGGAAACACTTTTGCAGGCCTGAAAGATTCAGAAAAATCTCAGGACTCAATTTGTTAGTACATCAACCTAGATTGTCCCCCACCCAGGCCTCAGGGTCCCATCCTTCCCACTCTGTGTCCTGGTTAGCTGATTTGCTAAGGTTGAGAATTCAACCTTCTTGAGTTTTACTGCTTTTAAGTCCTGTTTTCATGCTCAGTTTTCTTCTGCACTCCAGATATAGGAATGAAATTATGTTTTTCTTTTTTTAAGATTTTATTTATTTATTTGACAGAGAGAGGTCACAAGTAGGCAGAGAGGCAGGCAGAGAGAGAGGAAGGGAAGCAGGCTCCCTGCTGAGCAGAGAGCCCGATGTGGGACTCGATCCCAGGACCCTGAGATCATGACCTGAGCCGAAGGCAGTAGCTCAACACACTGAGCCTGTATTTCTAAGGAGACCCTTCAATTCTCAGATTGGTAAATGATAACTCTGAGTTTTTCAGTGATTTTCACCAATGCCTTGGTTACCATCCATTCAGTTCCATAACTGTATAATCCCCATTTCCTCAGAATCTCTCAAAAACCTAAAATATTATATCTGTCAGGGCAATTCCTTCTATCACTACCTCACCCCATTTCACCAGTGTTGAAATGGCAACAATTACACTGATCCAGCATCTGAGGGATTATCAATATTCTGCTCATCAGTAGTGAAATGGTCCTTAGTGCCAGCTGTCCAGCTGATAATCCAGCACCAAATCTGGTTTTGGATCTTTTTCCTCAGACCACTCGTGGTACCAACTGTCTAGGTTTGATTTCCTGAGAAACAGATTCTGAGGTGGATATCTGCATGCAAAAAGTTCAAGAATAACATCTGTAAAGGAATGAGGGAAGCAGAATTGAAAGCAGAGAAAAGAAAATCTGAATTCTGATGCAACAGAGGCCTTCCTTGGCTGATGCCAAGTCCCATTCTCAAGTTGGCATGGCCATTCTGGATAGCTCAAATGGAGGGAAGAGAACCTCATCTTCATATCACTGTATTGACCAGCCATTGGGTGTGAGGAGTCGCTGAGGAGGCAGTATAACCTTGGGTGAGAGGCCTGCCTTTCACAGGGGTAATTTTCTGGGCAAAAGTTTGGCTGTGTGTTTTTAGCTACTAGCGCTCCTGGCAGTCGCAGGAATGAGAGCCTCAGCTCCAAAGGAAGGTACAGGAGGTGTGCACCACAGCATACACTGCAGGTTGTGTTAAGGCCCAGCAACTGTGATCCTCCTTCAGGATATTTAAGAAACTTGTTCTGAGATCAAGCTTCTCCTTAAGTCTATCCATAAAGCCACCATGGCAGTCACCAACACAAAACAATTCCATCATGTAACTCTTCATGGTAACGTTCCCCTCACTGCCTAGAGGATGGTCTGACCTCTTGAGTTTGACACACACAATTTTGCTTCTACCCCTCTCTTTGGTGTTCAGTCCAACCATAGTACACAAATTCTCCCAGGTTTCCACAGATTTTTCCTTTTCAAATATCATCAATACGTTATTCTCTCTGCCTAAAATTTCACAACTTCTGGGCCTGAAAATCTCCTATTCATATTGAAAAATCAAATTTAAAGGTCTCCTCCCATACGAAGCTGCAGCACTGAAGATTCTTTTGTCTGAAGTAACAGAAAATGCAACATTGGCTGAAACAAATAGGGGTTCCTTTTACCCCACAGATAACAAAATGTATGGAAGAAGGTGTTCGATTCAGCTGCTAAACCATGTCAACTTCTCATCTCTCATTCCCCTGCTCCTGCTCTGACATCTTCATGATGTGCTTGTCTGATGATTTCCTATGTCGTGACTGCCAAACCACTGTCAAAACCTCCAGGGTCATGATCTTCTTCAAAGTCAAGAAGCAGGGATGTAGCTGCTGCAGAAACAGAAGTAAAGGTGGAGGAGTGTGGAAGGGAGGAGGAAAGAGAGAGGAAGAGGGAGAGTGGGAGAGGAAGAAAGAGAGAGCCAGATCTCACATTTTATAAAGGACTTTTCCCCCAAAACAGCCCTAAGTACATTTTTCTCAATTTATTATTGGACATAACTGGGTCACATGCCATCCCTAGAGCACAGATTTGGTCCTTACCCAATATGAAGGTATCTCTATGCAATAACTCATTAGAATCAGAGTTTATATACAGACGGGCAGACAGAAAGAACTGTTGGATAGGTAGCCATAATGTTGCCACAGAAGCCTTTCCATAGTATTTACCATGTTGTGCTATAATTTGTCTGCTCACATAGTTGCCTTTTTCCCTTAGCCTGCAAACTCCTCAGAGATGTGAATCAGGGCATTCATTTTTATATTTATATCATCTATTGTGAAAGCTAACCCATTATAGGTATACAAAAAATTTTATCGATATTATAATGAACACATAATTACAAAGGACACCACTCTGAAAAGCACTGGGCAAGAAGAATGGAAAGAACATTCTGGTCTACAGAAAAAGTAAGTTCCTGCTTGTTTTTCATTACGGTAAAGATGCTAGAGTGCTCTCCTTGGGGTCTATCACTTCTAGGCCCAATACTCTTGATAGCCACTCATATTTTATCTGATAATTTTAAAAAAGTGAACTTCTGAGATGACATTTCATTTTAGAAAATTTAGCTGTCTTTGAAAAGAAACCAAGATTCACTTTTAGAGAATAAAAGTATCATTCTTCATGATGTCATCATAGTTTCATGAATATTTTACAAAACCGAGCCAGGAACACTGCAATTTTCTCCTGGGAGACTGAGATACTGAAGGTTATGATACAGAGTTAAAAATTTTAGCTTCATATCTGAAGGTGATCTAAAAGTTTAAACCTCAAAAAAAGGGGCGCCTGGGTGGCTCAGTGGGTTAAGCCGCTGCCTTCGGCTCAGGTCATGATCTCAGGGTCCTGGGATCGAGTCCCACATCGGGCTCTCTGCTCAGCAGGGGGCCTGCTTCCCTTCCTCTCTCTCTGTGATCTCTTCCCTTCCTCTCTCCTACTGTGATCTCTCTGTCAAATAAATAAAATCTTTAAAAAAAAAAAATGCCCAAAATTAGATACTCATCAAAATCAGATACGAGTTATGAATATAAAAAGTTTTCAAATACTATTGTCTTTTGTCATCCTCAAAGAAACTGTATGTAAAAAGAATAATTCCTCTATTTCATTTTGTAATCACTGCAATTATATCATGTATGTGTTATTCTGTAAACACAGCACTCTTTATACTTCAGATAATCCAGTTGTCAGAAGAAAAAACAGATGCTTTGTGCTCTAGTCATTTCCTTTATTACATTAAGATAATTGTTCAATAAGATAAAGTTTGGAATAATAAAAGTTGGTGAGTATTTTAGCCCTGTTCCATTTGAAGCAGCATATTTCATCCTGAAAATGCTAATATGAATCTCTATGGTGAATGTGTGGTCTTAGAACAGTTTTAATAATACCTGATTATAAGCCTAGGAACCAATTATTTCAATTAAACATAATAATTGAGCAATTTTGTCAAGAACTTGATATCTAGAAATGTAGTTCAATGGCAGCTTGCCCTTTTCCAATTAGAGAGAGAAGAGTGAGACCAAATTTTGAAGTGAAAAATTATACCATAAGCATATTTTCCAGAGTTTTGTTTGTTAGTGCTAAGGGATCTTAATAAGGGAGAGCTTATTAATCTTTTTAAATAATTCTGTCACCCAAGACAAGTAAAAGATAGTAAGGACCAACATCAAGGACAAGATATGCTACTATCAAAACCAAAATCTGTTACAACCAGAGACAGGGAAGCATCCAGGAATTTACTAGAATTCCATAGCCAGTGGGCATAGGAAAATTGTTAGATCATCATCATTAGGAAGGATCAAAGTGTTCAGATACCAGATATTAAAAAGATTAGATCTAGATATAAGGGAAACGAAACAGATTTGACTGTTACCATCAGAATAGGCATATGTATATATTGGGAAGCCATGCACAATGGAGTTTGCCTGAATAGTGTTAGTTTTTAGCCCTCCAGTTTTGTGTCCCTCAGTATGGAGAATGATTTTGTTAATGTGGATACCTGAGATCCAAATTCACACAGATGTATTTTTTTCAGCAGTAGGATGCCTACATCCTGATGTGGATAAACACTGGCGTTGTTTGGGTTGGGGATGGGGGAGATCAAAACAAACAAAAAAACAAGCTCACCAAAGAAACTACATTGTTTCTTCCAAACGGCTTTTTTTTTTCTTGTCTAGGGAAGTAGCACAAAGAAGTGAGGTATTTTTATAACATTCTGATGCCTTCAACAAAAGCAATCTTTCAAAATAATACCTCTGTTAGGTAGAATTACTCAAAATGGATCAGTGAGAGTTGAGAAAGTAAGAATACCAAGACATAATTATCGAAGAATGAAACCCTCAATGGTAGAATTGTCAGCCATGAGGAAACTACCCTGGAATTGGCTCTCTAACCAAAGTTTTTATGGGCAACTAAGAGTAATAAAAAAAAAAAAGGCCAAATCTAGATACTCTTGTGTACTTCAACAACGCTTTAAAGATCTTTGGGTCTCAATATCCCTGAATGGAAAAACAAAGGGTTGGAACACAAGGATCTTTAAAATCAAGCGTTAACATTCTGGCAGTCTTTTTTCCTTAACTACTCTCCATTTTTCCCATTTTATGTTCCAGCTCACCCTTTGTATTCCTCCCACTGGATCCTAAATAAGTCTCCCTGATGCCTCGTCATCTCTGCCAAGGAGGAGACATCCCTAGAGACTGTCAGAGATGCTATATAATCACCATCAACACCAGACAATTGGTCCTCATGAGGGAGAGGAGGATGAAGCAACAGTCATTGGCTAAAATGAATGAACATGCAGTATCACCAAGGCAAAAGTATATATTGAACTGGATTACCTAGTTTTCTTTACTTCAAGATACCCATCCCCTCCAAACTCCATGCTGCCAGTAGTGCCTTCTGCTTGTGGCACTTAAGTATGTTGTAAAGTGTGTGCGCACGTGTGTGTGTGCGTGCACACAAACACAAACCTATACTCATATTCTCCATCCATTTCAGTTTTAAGGAAAAGTTAAACCTTTCCTGCTTATGCTAAAAAATGAAATAACTGATGATTTTGACAATTTGATGGTATTTAAAGAGAGAAATTACTTTAATTTTTTTAAAAGATTTTATTTATTTATTTGACAGAGAGAAGGGGATCACAAGTGGGCAGAGAGGCAGGCAGAGAGAGAGGAGGAAGCAGGCTCCCTGCTGAGCAGAGAGCCCAATGCGGGGCACGATCCCAGGACCCTGAGATCACAACCTGAGCCGAAGGCAGAGACTTAACCCACTGAGCCACCGAAGCACCTGTAGAGAGAAATTCTACTGGAGAAAACCAAATAGAGATGACTGTAAATTCAGTGTGGACATTGTTGTTGTTCGTTCATAAAAGAAAAAAAAATCATCAGTGTGCTCTGTTGTCACTGAAATGAGTCTTCAACACCAACTGTGGGCATTTTTAGGAGTATCCAATCAGTCAATCCATTTAACGTCAGATACTCAGAGCACATCATAGTAAGAAGACAGAGAAACAACGTATCCTGTTGTTGAATGAAGAGGGATATGAATTTGTGAAGGGCAGCAAATGTCACACATGGGAAAGGAGAAGAAGTAAAAAACACATGAATTTATAGACCAGAAGATTGCCACTGTACCCTACCATTAGGCATAAAAATAGGAGAGGATGTTATGAATTGTTAATTCCATTTCACAAAAGCCTGGCAGCATAGGAGAAGATGGGGTAGGCTATAGTGAGATTTAGGACATTACAGTTTCTGAAAGACGTGAGAGTAACAAACAGGCATTTATTTATTAGGGCAAGTTAATATACTGGACACCAAACAGAACATATATTCAGGATCTCAGCTGTGCTAGAATTCACAGTAACTTAACTGCGTGTATCCTATTGAGTAATACTGTCAGACATAAGGATTCATTTGTCTTGTTAAAGGGCCTCCAATGAGGGGAATTTTAACACAAAATAAGAGAAAAGGAAGGAAAATGTCAGTTAACCCCCACAATCTTGTCTGCTACTGGTATCGAAAGAGAGTAACCCATATTTTCAAATCATGACTTTCTGATGTCTTGTAGTGCTTTACAGTTTTTAAGTTGTGACAATGTGAGCTAACTTCACCGGACCTTGCTTTTACCTGTATTACTGCTCTTTTTAGGGCGAAAAAGAAAAAGAAAATTAAGGTACTAGCCAAAAATATTAGTAGTAATACTGGGAAGTACCTGTTTGCTCATTCACTGAGCCAACATCTATTTCCATGTTCTATGAAATTTCCTAGGGGCCAGAGAGAAAAGACAGTACACCATGTCCCTCTTCTAAGGGAACATAAGAGTATTTAAGTATTTAAGTCAATAAAGACTTCAAATGAAATGTGCTAAGTATTAAGTAGCCTCCAAAAATTGCTGTAAAGGCATGATGGGGAGAGGAGGGAAGGCCTCACTGCCTGTCTTCATCATGTTTCTACCGCCACACTCGATTCCTGAAATTTCACCAGTAATTTGCAAAGAAAAAGGAAAAAACCAAAAACACCCCCCCTGCAAAACCCAAAAGCCCACTAATATTTGTGAGTGATTTCCTCTTGTATTTTAGGATGTATTACAGTTTATTTTTATGCCCTTACTTAGCCTCATTTGCTTTCTGAGGTTTTCTCAGATGGAGCAAGCGAGGAGGTGTTAGAGCTAGCATGAAGGAATTACATAGGGCCTTTTTCATCCTTCTTTATCTGGGCCACTGCCAGAACAAAGTGCTTTAATAGCCGAGAGGAGAATAATTGCAGTATTCCAAAGTTGAGATTTAACTTACTTTTTAAATTTTGTCTCGGATACATTTGTATAAGGAGAACAGCAAGTATTACTCAAAACGCATACACTCTACTTATATTTTCTTTTAACCTCTGTAAAAAAATTTTTTTTGTTGGGGTAGGTATTACACTCTGAGCATGGACAAGGGGGCAGTTCACTGATGCAAATGCATCCTGCTGGGAAAAATCCTGAGACCCAGTGATCCCAAGGTTCAGGAATACTATGGGAAGAAGGGATATTTGGCACATGGGGAGTTTTGGTTTATCAAAATGGGAACGAAACGTTTGAAGCAAGTTACTTATATGATTACATCTGCATGTGAGACCAGTCCTTCTAAGTGTGTAGAATTTGATTTTGTGTTGGCTGAAAATGGCAGAAATAACATACAGGTATTTTTGCAATACTTTTAGCCGTAAATCAAAGTACTCAATGTTGGTGTTGAGTAGGGTGGGGGAATGAATCCAAAGAGAAGGGGATAGATAGAGGATATATTATGATGGTAAAATGAATATATTAGTAGCCAAATGGTTCTGGCTCAGGTTGCTGCCTTTCCAGACTGGATACCTAGAATAAAAAGGTAGAGTAAGGGCAAATTTGCTCTCTGCTTGAACTGGGATATCCATCTCCTGTCCAGGGACATTCTTGCTCCTGGGTCTTGGGCTTTCAAATTCAGATTGGGCCTTACACCATCAGCTCCTCTGTGATTCTTAGGTCTTTGGACCCACACTGAATTGTAGCACTAGGTTTCCTGGTTCTCCAACTTATAGACAGATCATGAAACTTCTCAGCCTCTATAATCATGTAAGCTTATTTTTATAACAAAAAAATTTCCTCAATGTACTATCTTATATAATAAGTACCTAAGGTATGTTTTCCATATGAGAGATTGTGCAGAATAATCAAAACTGTGTCCTCTAGGTGAGAAAATAGTAAAACATGTTCAAAACATGGTGACACCTCTCTACTTGACCTAACAGGACTTTCCCACCACTTGGTACATAATAAATGATCAAACAGTATTTGTTGAATAAATGAATGAATACATTCATGAATGGATAGAAGGATGTGTGGGATGGATATATTTTTTTAAGATTTTATTTATTTTTTATTTGACAGACAGAGATCACAAGTAGGCAGAGAGGCAGGCAGAGAGAGAAGAGGAAGCAGGCTCCCTGCTAAGCAGAGAGCCTGATGTGGGGCTCGATCCCAGGACCCTGGGATCATGACCCAAGCCAAAGGCAGAGGCTTTAACCCACTGAGCCACCCAGGCGCCCCTGGGATGGATATTATTGGCAAATATCCGCCCACTAGAAAATGCTAACTTTTCTATTAGAGAAGTATACTCTTGATGAGCTAGAATTAGTAAAAACAAAAACCACAGCATCTGGCATCAAAAGGACCTGGGTTTATGACATGGCTTCTAAACTACCTCATTGTGTGATACTGCACAAGGTTGCCAATCACTGTGTACCTAATTTTCCTCCAATGTAACACTCAAACTGGGGTGCTACATGAATCAAGTAACAAAGTGATTCAAAATGTCTGAAGATACTACATGATCTTATAAATCAGTTTTATAAGTCTTGTTTTCTACTCTATTTCAAAATCAGTTGGGGTAAATTGGAAGGGGAGGTGAATCACGAAAGACTATGGACTCTGAAAAACAATCTGAGGGGTTTGAAGTGGCGGGGGTGTGGGAGGTTGGGGTACCAGGTGGTGGGTATTATAGAGGGCACGGTTGCATGGAGCACTGGGTGTGGTGAAAAAATAATGAATACTGTTTTTCTGAAAATAAATAAATTGAAAAAATTTAAAAAATCAGTTTTCTATTTTGCTATTGAGCTATAGGAGTTCTTTATATACTTTGAATATTAACCCCTTATCAGATATATGACTTGCAAATATTTTCTCCCTTTCCACAAGCTATCTTGGTATTTTGTTGATCATTTTCTTTGCTGTACAGAAGCTCTTTAGTTTGATATATTCTCACTTAATAATTTTTGCTTTTGTCGCTTATGTTTTTGGTGTCCTATCCAAAGCCTCTCTACCAATACCAATGTCAAGGAGCTGTTTCCCTATGTCTTTTCCTTGGTGTTTTATGGCTTCAGGTCTTACTTTTAAATCTTTAACTCATCTTGAGTTAATTTTTTTAAGTAGTATCAGAGAAGATCCAAATTAGTATTGTACATGTGCTTATCCAGTTTTCCCAACACTGTCCTCTCCTCCTTGAACATTCTTGACTTCCTTGTCAAATATTCTCTGTACATGTGAAGGTTCCTTTCTGGGTTCTTGATTTTGTTCCTTTGGTCTGTGTGTAAATTTTAATGCTAGTACCACACTGTTTTTGTTACTATAGATTTTTAGTATAATTTGATCAGGAAGTATAATGCCTCTGGCTTTGTTCTTTCTCATAATTGCTCTGGCTATCGGGATCTTTTGTGGCTCCACACAAATTTCAAGATTGGATTTTGTTTTTTCTATTTCTGTGAATAATGCCTTTGGAATTTTGATTGGGATTGTATTGAATCTGTAGATAACTTTGGGTAGTATGGACATTTTAACATTATTTTTTCCAGTGCACGAACATGAGAGGTCTTTCCATTTATTCATGTATTCTTCAATTTCTTTCATCAATCTCTTCTAGTTTTCTGTGTACAGATCTTTCACTTCCTTAATTTTATTCCTAAGTATTTTACTTTATGCTATTGAGAATGGTATTGTTTTAATTATTTCTGAATACACATTTTCTAAAGAAAACATACAAATGGCCAATGGGTACATGAAAAGTTGTTCTATATCACTAATCATTAGGGAAATGCACCCTGAAAATATAATGAGATCATAGCATACCTGTTTAAGTGGCTATCACCAAAAACACAAGAGATAACAAATGCTGGCAAAAATGTTAAGGAAAGGGAACCCTTGTATACTGGTGGTGTAAATGTAAATTGGTGCAGCCACTATGGAAAACATTATGGCAGTTCCTCAAAAAATTAAAAATTAAAAAACATGATCCACTTCTCTATATATATCCAAAAGAAATGAAATCACTATCTCAGAGCAGTATCTGCACTTCCACGTTCATTGCAGCATTATTCATAATAGCCAATATAGAAACAACCTAAGTATCTGTCAGTACATAAGTGGATAAAGAAGATGTGGAATATATATATATATATATATATATATACACACACACACACACACACACACACACACATACATACATACATACAATGGAATAGTACTCAGCCATGAGGAAGAAAGAAGGAGTCATACAATTTGCAACATCATTAATGGACCTTGAGTTCATTAAACAACGTGAAATAAGTCAGGCAGAGAAAGACAAATATTGTAGGATACCACTTATATGTGAAATCTAAAAAAGCCAAACTCACAGAAACAGAAGAGTGGTTACCAGGGTCTTGGAGGTAGAGAAAGTGAGGAGATGTTAAACCAAGCATACAAATTTAGAGTTATAAGACGAATAAATTCTGGGAATCTAATGTACAGCATGATAATTACAGTTAGGAATACTATAGACTTGATAGTTACAAATACCAAATAAAAGACCTGAAATACAAAAGACCACCCTAAGTGTCCTTGAAACTAACAAAAAAATTAATTATTCCATGGAATGGTTTTAAATAATTTATAGGAAATTTCTTCTATATCTTAACTTGTTCAAATCACTTTCTGTAATTTACTGAGGAAAATGAGTCTTCCCTCTGCTGTGCTCATAAATTCTCCCTACTCTTACAGACACTTCATATCTCTTCAGGAGACAAAGTTACTTTGTGACTCTTTTACTTTTCTCTTCTGATAAATTTCTTCCTAATTTATGAACACATCCTTAATCCAGTATTTCTTCCCTCTGCCTTACAATATGACTCTTTGCTTCAGTACTCAAGAGTTTTGGGTCATATGCAAATTTTCGGTTGAGAAAAATGGAGCATCTCCTTGTTTTGCTACCAAAAGCCTTCATAATTTAGTTAAATATTAATTCCTGGTTTATGCATTTCTATGGGTGGCTTTTCCAAAGACCTTCAGGAGCTGGCAAAACTAAAGAAAGATTTAACAACAGCAGGGATAAAATGTGCATGAAATAAGCCAAGATCATAGAAAAGTAACAGAGACAAAGTACTACTACAAATCAGAACAGGAGTATGTTTAGGCAAAAAGGAATCATGCTGCTGTTTTTGTGTTTCTTTTTTTTTTTCAGTTATTCCAATTTCAGTAAAAAAAAAAAAAAGGAAAAAGAAGAAAAGAGTTTCTTTGAATGCATGCATCAGGGGAAAAAACCATACATTTCAGAACTGAAATGAGTCAAGACTTGGTACATAAATCAGGAGAGATCAGAAGGCCCTGGATCTCTCCAATGAAGGCTATTTTTCCTTCAATACTTGGCCTGTTCTATTTTGTTATTAAGATAAATTCTTGACATGCAACTGAGTTTTAGCTTCTGTGTTTAGTTCTAACAGCTATAGAAAGGTAAACTCTCAGGTAAAGTTTTATACAATATTTGCTATAACAAACCAAAATTTAAATATATGTGAGGTCAATTGTGTAAGGAATGGATGTGGCAATTTTATCGTCAAGGAATGCTCCCAAGTAAGTGAGAAGGGAGACTGATATCTCTTTTGTGCCTAATCCCATATTCAGTGTATTTTTGTCTCAATATCCTCTTTGTTCTGATCTCTGGATTACTCCCAAACATTCCACTTTGAAAACAGCAACTCTATCATTTTGCCCCTTTGCCCTTTCCTGCTCCTCTCCTTTCCTGTATTAACTTCTACCCCATTACCTTTCTTTTCCTCGATACTGACCTTGCATTCAAGCTAGAAATATCCCTATCACTTCTAAACTTCAAGACAGACTCTAGATTAGTGGAACATAGTCTGGGGTGAGAAGGCTCTTGAAGAAAAGTTATAGAAATTTGTTACTACCAGACAGAGCTTTGGAAGGTACCTGTGCATGTAAAGGGCCCTGAAGTTTGAGGTCATGGTAAATCTTCCCATTATTATGAATCCATCCCAAACCTGTTCTTCCTTTCCATTGATTTCTCATTATATTGTTACTGGAGGACAAAATATAACAGGGCTTTGGCTATTGTTATTCAGTGCCCCATTTTCACCAACTGTGAGGCAGCCATTTGTGTGAAGCAGCAGCTATGAACTTGGTAGAAACTCCCAGAGATAAAATTCTTATCAATATACACCTTTTCTGAACAAAATTGGAACTAGATGAGATTGTGAGCTGGGAAGCCAATTGTTTAGCAATACAATTTTTACTTTGAAAGAGAAGGGGCTAAAGATAGAGAGGCATGGATAAACAGAGTTGACATGCAGGAAACCAGTTTTGCATTTTTTATGGTGAAAAACAATTTATAAATACAAAAAGGAATATTGGAAGCAGTTGTCAAAAGTAAGTTAAGAGATATACCAACTTATTTATTTATAATTAGTTAGTCTTTAATACTCCTATTCATACTGCTAGAGAACCAGCATCAAGTGATAGAAAAATGGCAGGCTCTGAAATTAAATCGACCTCAGGAAAAACCTTGAGGCTGACACTTACTAGCTGTGAGTTTCTAACAACTCTGAGGCTCTGTTGCATCAAATATGGAGAGGAAAACATTCAAATTCTTACAGGTATTCATTATCGTATTTGTGTGTATACATAAATAATGAAGAAATCCATCATCATTCTCATTACTAAATATATATATATATATATATATATACACACACACACATATCATATACACATAGAATGAACACAACTGGCATCTAAAAAGGAATTAGAGATTAAATGTGCACAAAGCTCCACATTTAAGACAGAAAAATAAGCATACTATTTAAATGCTTTTCACTGTAATCTTCTTTGTCCAAACTATTTTTACAAAAACTCTTGCACTTATTATTATATATATATATATATATATAGTTGCAGATTAACAGATATATCTTTCTCTTACTTCTTGCATCCCACACCATGAACCAGAGAACTATAGTGGATCACTTTTCCCTCTAAAAGTTGTTTTTTTAACAACTATAAATTAAGCTGAGATCCCTATTAAACATTTAGATTTATAAAAAGCATCCTCAAAAAGGTCAATTTATTCTAACCCTATTGCATTTTCCTGTTGAAAGTCATGAGCCTTAAGCAGAAACTTCATTGGGTTAGATGAAGTCAAAAGGGAATTTACAGGAAGTCTTACTGAAAAGATAGTCTAGGATATAGGACAGTGCCTCAGTTACAAACATGCATCAATGAGAGAGATCTGTGGAGAATTAATTCTCAACACAGGCCCAAATCATGACCTTGCCCCATGAGTTTCTGGAACTGATGTTATTTTACTAAAAATTTTACTACAAATACATAATTTTATACATGTAATATAATTTTTAAATTATATTGATCTAATGTGCATGCAAAACATTCAACCTTTTAAGACTATGCAGTTCAATGAGCTTTGACAAATATATATACCCATTAAAACCATGATCACAAGATAATGAACAGTTCTATCATACCAGAAATTTCCCTCCTTTGCCATTCTAAGAAATCTCCCAATCTAGACAAGGGCCAACTCTATTCTTATTTGTTATTATCACTTATTTTTTCTAGTGCAGAAATTCATGTGAAAGAAATCTCAGTATGTACTCTTTTAGGTCTGATTTCTTTTGATCAACATTGTATTTCTGAAACTCTTCTACACTGTTGTGAATATCGCTAAGTTAAAATATTTTTATACCTTTTTAATAGTGCATTTAATAAACAGAACAATATTGATAAACATTTGGATTTTTTCCCAGATTTTGCTAAAATGATTAAAGCAGTTATGAATAATTTGTCACATGTATTCTTGTTGCTGTACATTTTTATTTCTCTTAGCTTTCTAAGAATATTAATTGCCTAGTTATTACACTTCCAAACCAATATTGCAACTTTTGGTTTGTTTTCCTCTGTGACTAAGAAATTCTCAACTGTTTTCAAAGGAAAGGCAAACCAGGGGGTCAACAGACTTTCTTTCTTTCTTTTTCTTTTTTAAAAGATTTTATTATTTATTTGACAGAGATCACAAGTAGGCAGAGAGACAAGCAGAGAGAGAGGAGGAAGCAGGCTCCCTGCTGAGGAGACAGCCCAATGCAGGGCTCGATCCCAGGACCCTGGGGTCATGACCCAAGCCGAAGGCAGAGGCTTTAACCCACTGAGCCACCCAGGCGTCCCTCAACAGCCTTTCTTATACATTGTTGCTAAGACTTTAAAACAGGACAAGTGATATGGAAGTAAACTGAATAACATCCAACAAATTACATATATTCTGCATATTATTTTATATTTATGATCATGTAATCTTAGATTCCTAGAAATGTGATTGGACTGAAGGGAAAAATGTTTATGAAGAAGTTGGGATATAAATACTATAAAGGGCACAGGAAATTAAGAAACATAATATTGAGCAAAAATGTATGTTAGAGAAGAATGCAATCTTCCAGCAGTCATTTCACAATTTCAACACTAATGCACAACATATCTGTAGTTTTAAGATGATGTCTTTCACTTGGATTCACACAGACTGCAGGATGTGACTAAGAACAGCTATTCAGTTTCAGCTTTGGTCTCAGAACCTGGAAAGCTGAAGTGCTAAGTGTCTACTTCATTGTGGTCTCTGGCATTCTTGAATTGTATTTGATCATGTGGTTACCTACTTCATTCTTATTAGTGTAATCAATCATAGACACAAGGCATATCATCCAGATTTATTTTTAAAATTTAAAGAATTGTTTTCAAAGATAGGTTCCCATGTTAAGTATGAAAAAAAAATCACATATGGTTTATGTACTGATACCCTGTCATTCAGTTGATGTTTAAGTTTATATGTATTTTGGCAAGAGTAAATTTAACGATGATCAATGATACACAAAAACAATCATTAAAAATTTTTAAATACTTAAAAAGGAAATAGATTGCCAATATGAATATTCAAGGAACATTAGCTAGAAAACTTTATGGAGGACACTATACCTGGTTTGAGCCAAAGAATGTGCATTTATTTATTTATTTTTTTAATTTTTTCAATTTATTTATTTTCAGAAAAACAGTATTCATTGTTTTTTCACCACACCCAGTGCTCCATGCAATCCGTGCCCTCTATAATACCCACCAACTGGTACCCCAACCCCCCACCCCCCGCCACTTCAAACCCCTCAGATTGTTTTTTAGAGTCCATAGTCTCTCATGATTCATCTCCCCTTCGTGCATTTAAATTTAAATATCTATCTAGGCAGAACAATAAAGACTATGTCATGCTGTTTGCCATTTCATTCTTAAGAAATAAGCTTTACAAAAACCTTTATTATTTTTTTTAATTCCAATTAAGCCATGAGTCTTTCAAGTAAAAGTTTCATTTCAAAAAATTTCTTATCTGATGAAAATAAAGTAAAAGCAGAATGTTAAACTTGGGCCCTAATCTTTCCTAAGGGGTGGGAAAAAAACCCCAGAATTATGTACTACACATAATAAAGAATACAAAGAACATGAAAAAAGAAGAAGAAAATGTGAGATGTTCCTCCAGAAAGGCTTGTTGAAAGTGAGTGTGTAGCATCACAGATGAGCAGTAGTGATTGCTGGAGCCATCCTCAAGTTCACCATGCTTAAGAATGGCTCCTAAATTTTAAAATGGTAAGTTCATAGTAATGATTAGTTTTAAAACATTTCAGATTTATTCTTATATCCTGGAGGTTCATTTTATAGCATTGGCCAAATCTTGTTTTTAACATTACCTCACTTCGTATTTAGCAAAGCTGTGTACTCAGTGCCTTCCATTTTATCATGAAGGCCCATTGCCAGGGCTTTCCCCTTAAAGGCCACTTAGAAACAAAAGCATTTTCTTTGATCTTTTATATCTTCCATACCTGGTTCTAAGTTTTTAAAGTAAATCTCTATCAGCTCAATGAGTCCATAGTTCTGTTTGCTTTCATTTTCCTACTGCTCCTGTACAGATAGCAAGCTTTAAGTATAGATGTCAAATTACTCTAGATCCTCCTTGACTTATTTTTAATTTTATTTATTGAGAGAGAGAGAGAGAGAGAGAGCACTGAGTGAGCATGCTCCAGTGTGTAAGCAGGAAGAGGGGCAGGGAAAGACAGAATCTCAGCCAGACTCCACACTGAGCTTGGGGCCCGACGTGGGGCTTGATCTCATGACACTGAGATCATGACCTCAGCCAAAATCAAGAGTTGCACATTTAACTGACTGAGCCACCCAGGTGCCTCCCTCCTTGATGTCTTGAATAAATCTGATTCTCCAAGAGAAAGTATTTCAAGAACAGGTATTTATATCCTCTCGACTTTTAGTATTTCAATTTCATTTACATGTTTATCTAACAACAAACGATAGCACATCATCCTTATTTTAAATATCACTTTCTATGGACTCTTAAAAACAATCTGAGGGTTTTGAAGGGGCGGTGGGTGGGAGGTTGTGGGAGCCAGGTGGTGGGTATTAGAGAGGGCACAGATTGCATGGAGCACTGGGTGCAGTGCAAAAACAATGAATACTGTTATGCTGAAAAGAAATAAAAAATCTAAAAATAAATAAATAAATAAATAAATCTAACAAACAAACAAATCACCTAAGCCTAAAATGTTTAAAGAAAATCACTGAAGTTTAAAATATTAAAAGTAGAAAGTACTTATGCTTAAAATGTAAACTAATCATATATAAACATAAGTATATACAAATTTAATGTATAATAAATATTTATGCCATCATTCTGTAACTTGTTTAAAAAAATAAATAAATATCACTTTCTAATTGTTAACTAAATCTACCCCCCTCTTCCAGGTACAAACACAGTTTGGGTCTATGAGCCCTAAAACCTTGGCCCAAATTTATATAATTAATAAATCGAAGTCCTAGTTGAGATGATACAGTGAGGACTTAGAGTTATGCATACAGCAAAATCACTTAATTCCTAAAGATTGGACTCTCCTTTTCTTTTTTTTTTTTTTGCCTCTTATCCCTCAGTATAATTCCAAATGACATTAAGATGAACTAAATCTGGGGCTTCTCAACCTGACATGAAACACACACTGTTGGCCTCTATCCCCCATGATTCTCTCTGCTATTTTAAGTATAAAAGTGCAGCATTTCCTTCTTTCTCATGGCTGAATAATATCCCATATATAGATCTCACGTCTTCTTTATCTATTTGTCAGTTGACACTTAGGTTGTTTCCATATTTTGACTCCTGTGAATAATGCTGCAATAAACATGACAGCACAGATATCTCTTCAATACCCTACACACACACACACACACACAGAAGTGAGATTAGATACCACTTATATATGCATTCTAAAAAAGCTGAACTCATAAAATAAAGTAGAATTGTGGTTACTGGGGGCTGGGGAATGGGAGAAATTGAGAGGTGTTTGTCAAAGGTATAAACTAGCAGTTAGAAGATAAATGAGTTCTGGGGATCCAGTGCACAGCATGGTGATTATATTTAACAATACCATATTATATACTTGAAAGTTACTATGTGACTATATCGATTTGGAATGTTCTCACCACAAGAAAGATAATCACGACATGATGGAGGTGTTAGCGAACACTACAGTGTGGATCAGATTATGATATATAAGTGTATCTAATGAACACATTGCCTGCCTTAAATTTACACAATGTTATATGTCAATTATATCTCAAATTATTAGAAAATTCCACACGTACACTTGCCTGAGAAAATAGCAAAAGTTTTCTTTTTTTCCCCTCGGCCCCAACACACAAATGCTTGGAAAGCTCAAACACTTGGAAGGCTCAGCTTGTTTTGATATAGGCCTTAACTAGGACTAAATAGCTTTTTCCTTTGATCATTTAATCCTTGTGTCAGCAGACCCTGCTTGGTTAAAAGCTAAGCCAGTGTGGGTCAAGATAAGGGCAGCCAGGGTGCTCCATTTTTTATGCTTACTGAGGCCTGTCCTGCCTGATCCAGTTAAAAACCTACTGAAATATAAACTGCTGCAACCCACTGAGGTCAAAACCCCACATGACATGTAAAAGCATTGAAACTGATGCCTCCTGCTCAGGCTGTGCCAGAAATGTGATTTTTTTTTTCCTCCCCAAATATCAGGTCAAGATTTCTAGCCAAGGATCCAAGATGTTGGGGTATTGGGTGTCCAGTGAATAGCATTCCTGTTTGCTACACCCAAGTTAGAAACTAGTTAAGAGGCAGATCAAAAAAAAATTGAAAGGAAATTAATCACAGTACAGTTTGTTACTGATAAGACTGAACTGGTGGCAGCCCAGAAGGGTTCCTAAAACTCCTGGCCAATTAGATGAACTTAACCTTAAAGGGTCAAAAAGCAGCTCAGATACGGCCAAGCCAAGCATATACACAATCCTAAATGACCCGAAACTGTAAAACTCTTAGATGAAAGTACAGACAGAAAAATCCTTGATAGCAGTCTTAAAAAATGGGATCTGATGCCAAAAAGCACAGGCAATAAAAACAAAAATAAACAAGTGGGACTCTGTCACAACTAAAAATTTTCTGCACAGCAAGGGAAACAATCAATAAAAAGAAAAGCAACTTACAGATTGGGAGGAAATATTTGCAAATTGTGTATCTAACAAAGTGGTAATATCCAAAATGGAGAAGAAACTCTTACAACTCAGTAGCAAAACACAAACCACCACCAACAATAAAAAACCCATAATAACCTGATCAGAAAATGGGCAAAGGACCTGAATACATTTTCCCAAAGACACACAAATAGCCAACAAGTATATGAAAAGGTGCTCAACTTCATTACCCACCAAGGAAATGCAAATCAAAACCACAATGAGGTCTCACCTTACACCTGTCCGAATTGCGATCACCAAAAATACAAGAGATAACAAGTGTTGGTGAGAACACGGAGAAAAGGGACCCCTTGTGTACTCTTGCTAAGAATGTAAATTGATACATTCACTGGGTACAAGAGTATGGAGGTTCCTCCAAAAATTAAAAAGAGAACTACCACTGGGGCGCCTGGGTGGCTCAGTGGGTTAAGCCTCTGTCTTCGGCTCAGGTCATGATCTCAGGGTCCTGGGATCGAGTCCCACATCGGGCTCTCTGCTTGGTGGGGAGCCTGCTTCCTCCTCTCTCTCTCTTTGCCTGCCACTCTGCCTGCTCGGTCTCCCTCTGTCAGATAAATAAATAAAATCTTTAAAAAAAAAAAAAGTTAAAAAAAAAATAAATAAAAATAAAAAAAAAAGAGAGAGAGAACTACCACTGAATCCAGCAATCTCACTTCTGGGTATTTATCCATAGGAGATAAAATCATGACATCAAAGAGCTGTCTGTCTCCTATAGTCACAGCACCATGCACCATTATTCACAATAACCAATGTATAGAAACAACTTAAATGTCCATCAACAGAGGTAGAGATAAAGAAAACGTGTTTTATATACCAAAGGAATATTCTTCAGCCATGAAGAGAAAGGAAATCCTGCCATTTGTGACAATATGGATAAACCTGGGGACACTGTGCTAAGTGAAATAAGCCAAAGATGAGAGATATTGTATGATACCATTTATATGTGGAATCTAAAAAAAAACAATAAAAAAATGCTAAACTCATGGTGACAGAGTAAAATGGTGGTTACCAGAAGCTGAGGCTAGGGCATGGGGGAAAATGAGAAATAATAAACAGTAAAAGAAAGTGAAGTAGTAATTGCCAGGGACTGGGGGTAGGGGTTATGGGAAATGATTGTTTAATAGGCACAGAGTTTCAGTTTTACAATATGAAAGACTTTTGGAGATAGATGGTGATGGTAGTTGCCCAATAGTATAAATGTATTTAATACCACAGAACTGCACACTTATAAATGGTCAAGACAGTTAATATTACATTATGTGAAATTTTACCACAGGGGAAAAAATGGGAAAAATGAGAAAACAGTGTAAAGTGAAAAGTTCCCAGATGAAATTCTAATTTTTATTTACTATGAAACATAGTTTTCTATACATGACATCAATAAGTGCACTAAAGTAACTATGAACCTTACTTTTGACAGCATGAACAGTACTTAAAATGCTGTAAGGTGAAAAATTTGCCAACTAAAAGCCTTCAGAAATTGTAAAAAGAGAATTAAAGTATCCCATTTGGGGAAAAAAAAAGCATGAAATTTTAGTAAAGAAAAGTCATTTTTAAAATCGAAAATTTGGGAAACTGAACTTTTGGTTGAATGTCTTCCAGAAAATTGATGTTTGGACATTTGACCTCACCCCCCAACCCCCTTATACCCCCACCCCTCCGCTGCTGCCCCAACCAAGTTGTGTTTCAGCAACACTCACCTCTATCACATCCATAATGGGTTCATCTCCTTTTTGCTTTTCCCTCAATCTGAAATTCGTTCTCCTTTTTCATCTGAAAATTTCCTGTGCATTCTTCAAGTCACAGTGAGTGACTCAGAGTCTGTATTATTAATTTAAATGAGAAAAGAATATAGTAAATGTTAAAACATCACAAAGTACACTAAAACATAATGAATCAACAAGGATACATTTTCAGAAAGCAAAGCAAACTTTTAACACCTGTATTATACAAAACTATGTAAATATATTTAATTATATAAAACTGTAAGAAACACTAACTCTAATCAAAAAATGATTAAAAACAGGAAAGCAGCCTAAAAGAATATGCAGTGACTAAAAACAAAAACAAAAATTTAAAAAAACTATCGAATCTTGCTATTGATCAAAGATATGTATATTAAAGATCAATGAGACTCCAGTTTTCTTCTATTAAATTAACAAATAATTTGTAAAATGCTCCCATTAATGCTGGTGAGAGTACAGCAAGAAAGACATTTTGATGCACTGTAGCAGGAATATAAGACATTGATTAAAAAAAAATTTGCTGATTTATATCAAATGTCTGAGAAAAATCGTAACCAGTGAGTTGACTTTCAAGAATCTGTTCAAAAAGAAAAAGATAGAAATGAACAGAGCACTACTTATAATAGCAAAAAACTGGAAATAGTCCAAATGAATAATCTTCAGAATCTAAAAGCCAAATCTGTACAAAAAGTCAGTTTTCTGTAAATCTTACATTTTAGAACAAATTAAACAAAGGGACACTGGGGCAACTTTCACCCAGATTGCATTTTTAGTATATGGGGGGCTACCAGTTATTCAAAATATTGTAATTGCTATTTAAACAAATTCTGACTGGTGGGCCTTGAAATATTTTTAAAAGCAGGGAGTGGGGGAGCTCAACTATTCAAAACAGCTTTCCAGAGTGAATTCGGGTATAATTTAAGGAAGTGCAGGAAGTATTCGTTTCTAACAGTTGGAAAGCTTTTCTAGAAATCAGTATCAAAATATAGTAAGAGAGTAGAGAATTTTATATCAATCTCTGAACATCTTAACATTAAATGGTTAGATTGATAAATACTTCACGAGCAGAAGAAAAATAGTATAAATTCTAATTAATTATGGGTTATTACGTCAATGCAATGATACTTTATATGAATATGCCAATGAAATTTACTCCAAACACTTCTTTTTCTGCAAAAATAAAATGTCTTCAATTTGGAAAAAAGCTTAAAATAATTACACAAAAATAAGAACAAAGCTGGAAATATCATAATTCCAGATCTCAAGATACACTACAAATCTGTAGCAATCAAAATAGTGTATAGTACTGGCACAAAAAACAGACATAGATAAATGGAACAGGACAGAGAACCCAGAAATATCCCAGGCTTATATGGTCAATCTACGACAAAGGAGGCAAGAACATGCAAAGGGGAAAGACAGTCTCTTCAACAGATGGTGTTGGGAAACAGGGAGAGCTACATGGAAAAGAATGAAACTGGACCACTTTCTTAAACCAATACACAAAAAATAAACTGAAAATGAATTAAACATTTAAATGTGAAACCTGACACTATAAAACTCCTAGAAGAAAACATAGGCAGTAATTTCTTTGACATCATCTGTAGAAAAAATTTTCTAGATATGTCTCCTAAGACAAGGGAATAAAAGTGAAATTAAACTATTGGAACTACACCAAAATAAAAAGCTTTGCAAAGAGAAGGAAACCATTAACAACAAAAAAAAGGCAACCTACTGAATGGGAGAAGGTATTTGTTAATGATATATCTGATAAGGGATTAATATCCAAAATATATGAAGAACTTCCACAAATCAACACCAGAAAAACAAACAATCCCAGTTGAAAATGGCCAGAGGAGGGGCACCTGCGTGGTTCAGTGGGTTAAGTCTCTGTCTTCAGCTCTCATCTGGTCTCAGGGTCCTGGGATGGAGCCCCACATGGGGCTCTCTGCTCCATGGGGAGCCTGCTTCCCCCTCTCTCTCTGCCTGCCTCTGCCTAATTGTGATCTCTGTCAAATAAGTGAACAAAATCTCAAAAAAAAAGAAGGAAGGAAGGAAGGAAGGAAGGAAGGAAGGAAGGAAGGAAG
Organism: Mustela putorius furo; assembly: GCF_011764305.1. NCBI lineage: Eukaryota > Metazoa > Chordata > Mammalia > Carnivora > Mustelidae > Mustela > Mustela putorius. The sequence goes on from NW_025421989.1 coordinate 30,438,395, forward strand.
GAAAGAAAGAAAGAAAGAAGAAAAAAATGCCAGAGGACCTGAATAGACATTTCTCCAAAGAAGACATACAGATAGCCAACAGATACATGAAAATATGCTCAACATCACTCATTATTAGGGAAATGCAAATCAAGACCACCATGAGATGCCACTTTATAACTATCCAAATAGCTAAAACCAAAAACCTATGAAATAACAAGAGTTGGCAGGGGTGTGGAGAAAAAGGAACCTCATGCACTGCTTATGGGAATGCAAACTGGTGCAGCCAATATAGCAAACAGTGTGGAGATTCCTCAGAAACATTAAAAATAGAATTACCACATGATCCAGTCATTCCACTACTGGATATTTACTGAAAGAAAACAAAAGTATCAATTTGAAAAGATGCACATGCTCCTGTGTTTACTGCAGCATTATTTACAATAGCCAAGATATGGAAGCAACCCAAGTACCCACACACAGATAAAGGGATAAGGAAACTGTGGGTGTGTGTGGGTGTGTGTTTGTGTGGGTGGGTGGGTGTATTATAAATTACACAATGAAATATTACTTGGCTATATAAAAGAATGAGATCTTGCCATTTTCAACATGGATGGACCTAGAAATTATAATGCTAGTGAAGTAAGTCAGAGAAAGATGAACACTGTAAGATTTCACTAATTTGTGGAATTTAAGAAACAAAACAAAGAAAAAGAGAAACAAAAAACCTGATTCTTAAATACACAGAACTGTTGGTTGCCAGAGGGGAGGTTGGGGGTGGAAAGGAGAAATAAAGAAGATCAAGAGTACATTTATCTTGATGAACATGAATAATGTACAGAATTTTTATTCATTATATTACACACCTGAAACCAATACTGTATGTTAATTACACTTCAATTTACAAAGATAAAGAATTAAACAGTTAAGGGTAAATACACAACTGAACCAGAGTAAGACTAAGGTGAACTTACATAGCACATATGATTCTCATTCCACAAACTTTCATAGACAATGTTCTTATTTCCTTAGAACTCACATTATATCTAACTTCCATTCCACATCTTACAGTGTGGCCTATAAATTCAGTCTCAATCAATATTGGGAATCCCTAAAACCTTACTCCTTCCATGGCTGCTTCCAACACAGCATTGTATGCCGGTTCCAGAAGGACAATTAGTAAAGTCTCTGGTCATTGGTCCACTATGAGCTGCCCACAGTCCAAGTCAGCATGGTCTCTTGGTGTTGTATAGCTTCGCTGTGTCTAGCCCTTAGGACACACGGAACTTGATAAAAGCTATAGCCAGGGCACAGGAATCTGCCTCCCTATTTGTACCAAGTAGTCATTTTCCTTCAAGGGAACGAAAACTGCACTTAATAAGTCCCACTAACTCAAACAACTTATCAACCTGCATTTCCTTCTAGCATCTCCTTCTGCTACTTCCAAAATTATCACCTTTCTTCCCTCTTTTCAAAAAGCATAGTGTTCAGGGTGCCTGGGTGGCTCAGTTGGTTAAGCCACTACCTTCGGCTCAGGTCATGATCCTGGAGTCCCAGAATCGAGTCCCACACCGGGCTCCCTGCTCCATGGGGAGTCTGCTTCTCCCTCTGACCTTCTCCCCTCTCGTGCTCTCTTACTTTCTCTCCCTGTCTCTGAAATAAATAAATAAAATCTTAAAAAAAAGCAATAGTGTTCAGAAAAACAAAACCAAGAAACTTGTTGTGTTTCCTGTTTATAGAAAACTAACATGAGTTAAGGAGGCACCAAAGATTGATTTATCCTAGACCAGAAGAGTAAAACATGAAGAGAAGAAAACATAAGCTAATAATTCAATAGCCTTAGCCAGCATTATTTCTATGGATGCTCTGAGAGTCATATACTTATTTTGTTTATTACCAGCTTCCATAAAAAGAATTCTTATATAATTGAAGAATAACGGGTATTTTTTTCCCAAAAAGGTAAGTTTAGATTATGCACCAAAGAAATAGAAATAGCTCTGAAAGCCTGAAATACATATACTATCCAACATGTTTCTGAGAAGATAAAAACAATGTCAGATGGTATCTCTACCTGTAAGTAAAACAAGTATAGCTAATTGTTTATTTCTGGGATTATCTGTCCCCACCTTTTATCTGATTTGCTCCCATGTTAGGACATTAATAAAGTAAACTGTATACACTCCTTTCTGTGGCACTATGTCTGGATTACTTCATCTGTAAATAAAATGCTGCTAATCCTATCCCCAAATTTGTAAAGCAAATTTGTTGTCTCCATTGCTATAGACTGTACCATTCACCCCAATCAGCCATTCTGCAGTCAGCATCAGTGGCCACAGGAAGGAATGGACCAGAGAAGAATACAGAACAGGAGAAGGAAAACACAAATCCCTCAAAGCATGATGCATCTCCCAGTAGTGAGGAGTTGGTATCAATCTAATGACAGAGCTCCCTTTTATTAACTCCCAGTTTAATTGCATCAATCAATCCAAGCTAAATATCTCAATAATATTCCAGAAAAAATACTTTTACAAGTAAAAATTCACAATCTTAGGGCACCTGGGTGTCTCAGTTGTTAGGCATCTGCCTTCAGCTCAGGTCGTGATTCCAGGGTCCTGAAATCAAGCCCTGCATCAGGCTCCCTGCTCTGCAGGAAGCCTGCTTCTCCCTCTCCCACTCCCCCTCTGCTTGTGTTCCCACTCTCCCTGTCTCTGTCAAATAAATAAAATCTTTTTTAAAAAATTCGCAATTTTTATAAGTTTCTTTTGCAATTATACCAAAACTCAGACATTAAATTGACAGAAGTAAGTCAGACTCTGGAAGTTGGGATTACGGTTATTTACACAGCAGGAAAACCAAATGTCATGCTGTGAAACTTTTGGTTCAACACCAGCAATGTTGGAATTCCTTTCCCATCTCCCCACAAAGAGGGGGAGATAGGATTCCAGGTCCCCTCCAGTCCCACAGATGGGGTCAAAACATCATTAGAAGTGCCTAAGAATGTCTGATTGAAATATTTTAAGAAGTTTCACCTTTACAGTATTTTATTTCCCACTTAGATGGAAAATCTGTCTTATGAACAGAGACCTGTTAAAATGATGTTTACATCTTTTATAAAAACAGGAAGAGTGCTAATAATTTTGCTTATATTTGCAATATGTAGATTCAGAAACACATTTTCATTGTCCAAATACAGCTTTCACACCTGATTTCTGGGAACAACTGGTTTTCCTTGCCATTTCATAATTAGAACTACAGGTTAACTACTGTCTGACTAAATGTGCTATTTCTTATCACAAGATAACTTTCAGTGTCATTGATGCTTACTAAAAAAGGATAGAAACTTGCTAATTTAAGAATTACTCTTTTTTTCAAATTTTTTTAAAGATTTATTTGAGAGAGAGAGAGAGAGAGAGATTGTGTGTGAGCAGGGGCAAGGGCAGAGGGAGAGAGAAAATCCTCAAGCAGACTCCCCACTGAATGTAGACCCTGACTTGGGGCTCAATCCCAGGGACCTGAGATCATGATCTGAGGCAAAACCAAGAGTTGGCTGTTTAACCCACTGAGCCACCCAGGAGCCCCAAGAATTACTCATTTTTTCCCCAAAGATACAGATGTAGTGAAAAGAAGGGCCATCTGTGCCCCAAAGTTCATAGCAGCAAGGGCCATAGTCACCAAACTGTGGAAAGAAAGAAGAAACCCTTCAACAGACGAATGGATAAGGAAGATGTGGTCCATATACACTATGGAATATTATGCCTCCATCAGAAAGGACGAATACCCAACTTTTGTAGCAACATGGACGGGACTAGAGGAGATTATGCTGAGTGAAATAAGTCAAGCAGAAAGAGTCAATTATCATATGGCTTCACTTACTTCTGGAGCATAAGGAATAACACGGAAGACATTGGGAGATGGAGAGAAGTGAGTTGGGGGAAATCAGAGGGGGAGACAAACCATGAAAGACTATGGACTCTGAGAAACAAACTGAGGGTTTTGGATTGGGGGGCTGGTGAGCCTGGTGGTGGGTATTACAGAGGGCACGTATTGCATAAAGCACTGGTATGGAACATAAACAATGAATTTTGGAACACTGGAAAAAAATAAAATAAAATAAAAATTAAAAAAAAGGATTACTCATTTTTAAAGTCCTTTAAGGCATCTGCCTGAGGATTGGCATTATTTAATAAAATGTCTTCTTTTTTAATGGCCCTAAGATAAAACATCTTGGATAAACTACACTGAACTTCAATTTTCAGATGAGGCAGTATTTTCTTCAGATAATTATTCAAGTTTCTTCTTTGTGGAATGGTAGGAAGTGTCTCTGAAACTACCAGGAAGATATTTTACATAACTGGCATAACTTGTTGCTTTCTTTACATGTTCCCTCACCTTATTTTATTTTAATTGGGAGTTTAAGAGCTCTTGTATTAAAAATTTCTTGGATCTTGTTACTTTATCACCTAAGATTCATTATTTTAATACAGGAGAAAAAAAAGTTTTAGCAATTTCTTTTTCTCTTGCTGACACGTAGTTTGCCACTTGGTCATTTAAAAGTGATCCTCAGCTTGTTGGCAATATATATCTGAATTCACATTATTTCTGTTTTATAGCAGTTTTGGGAAACATGAAATGTGCTACCAACTGTTCTATTTTTAGATGACATCACGTAGCTATCAAAATTGACACTGAGAAATAACATTGTGTGATGTAAACTTCACAAGATTATCTTTTTTATATTAAATGTGAAAAAACCTTTTTTAGAAAGAGTGCCCAGGAAGAGTACTCTCTGGGTGACTTTCCCTGCTCTGACACACACACAGAGTTTGTTCATTAATCCAAGTGATGAAATCTACCTGGTTGTCATTTTCAGGAAGATGTTAAAGGTGGACAAGAGCCTCCACATGAATCCAAAGAGCAACCTGCCTGTGTGAGAAGTATACCCTAAGTCGAAATGCAGTGTTTTCCCAAACACTTCCTTCTCAGTCTTCCAATTACTATTGGAGGATCCCCAAATCTCTCCCGCATAAATATTTATACACTTTGGGCTGTTTCTTATCACTAGTAACCATTGTGTGTTTGTAAGAGTCATTCTTCCTCAACTGTATGGCCCCAATATTAGTACTGTTAAATGTGGGCTTGAGTCTTCTTAGAATTAATCCTTATTATATTACATACTTAAATGCAGTAGAATGGAAGGACCGCAAACAAATAGACAAACAAATCTAAGAAAAAATAAAAATAAAAAATAAAAAAATTAAACAGAAGCCCTCTGTTTAATGCTAGTAGCAGCTTTTGTGTCTTTTCCTGTCAGACAAAATAGCTCCTGCATTAACCATTCCAAGATGCTTCCAATCTCGGCTCCATGCCTGTTCAGCTCCCCTACAAGCACACGATTCATTAATGTCACCCCAAATTTCCCCCCACGGTAGCCAGTGACAGATTGGGCAGGTAGCAAATGTTGTTGCACTCATCATTGAGTGCAAAACATGAAAATCAATCCTGTGTTAAAATGGATCTTTCAAGAAATACTTGGGAAACTAGACAACTCTTTTGTTATAAAAGCTGCAGTTAATTTTCATATGAATAAAAGGAACACCCTTCACAAATAGACATTACAGTATCATAAATCATTTATGTCACTTCATCCCATAGGAAATTAGAGTCTGAAGCAGGTTTATTTTACCACTGATGGTCAGATGTTGAAGGCAAACTATCTTGCAATTCTCAAAAATTATATATCAACGAACACGTTATACACCTGCTGGGACAACAGAAAGATGTGATGCTTTTCAATGGAATGATGTATACACTCAAGCCAATAGTGCAATTCTCTACCACATACACATACATACTTACATTTAGAAGCCTCTGGATGGTATTTGCAGTTCTTGTAATTAAAGGAAGGATGAAACTTTGAGTCCAAGGTGTAAGAATAGCACACATCTGGGTTAAACAAGGCAAGGACAGTCCTGAGGCAGCATGTTACTCAATGTCTGGCTCTGTGTGATTACAGGAGATACGTGTAGTCATATTACCTCCTATCATTATCAAACCACAGCAGAGATTAGGGACTTGGGTTTGTGGCAGAGGAAACTACACCTTTACAAACTGCAAGTCTATTATGATTTCTTTTGGAATGTCTTAACTTTCATGTAGCACAAAAAGTGAAATCATCTCCATTTTGTCCCTTTAAAAAATCTTCAGAGGCTCCTCACATCTCCATGAGCACCACACTCGTTAGGCAGGTACCCTGAAAAAAATTTTCAAGTCCCTTCCGTGTTACAGCAGCTGCCAAAAAGCACTAAGTTTCATCTAAAATGAAGTTATGGTTCATGCCACTTTTTATTCACAGTGAAATCAAGGCACTTGGAAGGAACTGCATATAGAAGAGTTATGTGTTGAACTTTGTCTCTTTCAATTAGCCTTTGAGATTTAAAATCAAATAAATACATTCTTCTATGTATTTCTCTCCTCAAAGAAAACATATAAAAAAGAAATCAAACTTGTCTTCCCTTTCAAACACGCTTCTCCATCTCGACTTCTATAAAGCAAAGAGCTACAATTCTCTCAATTATACAAGCTCAAAGGCTCAAAGTCATCTTTCATTTTTCAGATTGGTCATGCACAGGGCTAGGATCTGGGGATATGAAGTAGAGGTTTCCTTCCATCAAAGAAAACCACACTTCGGTAGCCAAAAACCAAGATGTCCCCAACGCTTCTCTCCTCCTGGTATCCACACCCTTGTCTACTCCTCTTCCACTTTGAATTAAGGTTGACCTACATGGCCAGTTGGATATTGTCAAGTAACAGTGTGAGGCTACTGAAGCCAGGTTCTACAAAAGACATTAGAGCGTCTACCTTATACTCTTCAGTTACTCATTCTGGGAAACCAGTCACCAAGATGTGAAGATATACTAGCAATCTTAGGGAGAAACTTACATGGAGAACAACTGTCGACTCCTGCCCCTAGCCAGCACTAGCTTGCCAGCCATGTGAACTCATCCCCATAGAGATGGATGATCTAACCTTGCCCAAGCCTTCAGGGAACTATAGCCCTGGCTGCCATCTGCCCATCATTTCATGAAATACCCCAAGCCAGATCCCCCACCCCACCTCCAGCCAAATAACTTCCAAATTCCTGATTCTTGGGAATTGTAAGCAATAATAAATATTTATTACTGCCTTAGGCAAGTATGTTTTGGGGAGTAATTTGTTACACACATCCCTTACCACCATGTAATCAGCTGCCAAATATTAAACATGGTACCTCCATATATCACATGATTCTTTCTTTTCCATTCCCTTCATTAGAGCCCTGGTTCAGAACTTTGTAATCTCTCACTTAAACTATCACACTTGCTCCCCAAGTGGTAATGATGAGTCTAGCCTTTCATTTCTCCATGCAACTGTTGAATTCATGTGCTGAAATGATAGTTCTAGTTTATTCCTCTGATGAAAAGTTCTAGTTGTCCATTTCCAAGATGGATTCCCAGTTCTTTATCCTTAGAACTTAAAGGGCTGATAAAGGGCTTATATCATCTTTTTTTACTGCCTACCTTCCATATTATCATATATCTGTCCCATGGCAGAGCCAAACTGACTGTAAATCCTAACTCTGTGTCTCTTCTTGGGTTCCTCCCTCCACAAGCAGGACCTCCCTATCTGTTGTTAGTTAACAAAGCACAGATCAAATGCTGCTTCTGTCATGGAGCCATCCATGTGTCCCTAGTCTCTCCCAGGCTTGCCTTCACTGTGATGGGGTGGGGAGAGCTATAATTTCCTTCATATCTTTCATACCTATTTTCCTGTTTCAGTGTATTTTCAATGCTTTCTCTGAAATGCTGCTCTCCATTTGCCCCATCATAACCCATTCCAGCCTCACCTGTTTCCCTTCATTCCCCCCGCGCCCAAGATATAATAAACAAACTGCTCCCTGTAGCAGACTTTTACTAAAAGTTTGAGGTAATGGAGGACGATTACCCAATAGTAGGAAGCAGCGTTACTATTGGATAGTGCTTGTCTAACATCGTTATCAACACTGATAGAAACATTTCTGCTTTCCTTTCCATAAGTTCATGTTTTCTTATCAAGACTTGGCTTAACACCTTCCCAAGACCCTTTACATTCCTATCACATCCCACCTCCTGTTTCCTTGTAACTCAGAGCAATAATAATTCAGAATTCTCTTGGCTTAGCTTAGGTTTCATCTATTTCCTGAGAAATCTTCCTTTTCACAACTAGGTCAAACCTGTCCAATTGGGATGTTTTGAGAATAAAACAATTTCTTTGAGATACTTGTTGTGACTCTTTGAAAATAATTAAGCATAACAGCTTATTATTCCCAGGTAAAAACTTTTTTTTATACCATATATGAAAATTTCATTATTTTTTAAAAATGTCTCATCTCACCCTGAACTTGGGCACCCTCAAATCAAAAGCAACATTTTTTCCAAGTCCCATTTAGTCTTTCTATCACAAACATTGATTGGCTACCATCTGTATATGATGTATTATCCTAAGCCATCATATCCGATGAGGTCTCACTTTGAACATGGGATACCTGACTAGATCTAAGTCAACTTAGCCATTTCTCTTTACTCCAAAGCTTCAGGTACTCCATTGTCTCCCTGATACTCTTTAATATCTTCTACTGATCATCTGCCTAGTCAAGCTCCCTCACACAGAGCTAAGCCAAGCTCTATGGCACTCACTGCCCACTCCATCTTAGACAAATTCTCTGGATCTTAACCACATATGAATACTTGATTCAGGACTGGAAATCATTCATTAACACTGGTGATAACTTCCAACTTTTTCTCCTTGCTTCTAGTGAATCAGCCATCAAACAGCACTTTAAAATCATTTTATGAGTGTGCATCTCAAATCGTGGCCTTTCCCCTCCAAAAGATTTTAGTTGCACCACTAACAAATCCAAATTAATTCCGGAGGTCACTTAAGGTCTTCTGGTAGATTTTCAGCTTTGACTTCCAGGATTCTCTTTCTAGTCCCCTGTACTTTATTTAGCATTCTTTCTTTCCCAGCATAGCCTTTAGCTGGGATGTCTTTAAGATTCTGCTGAGCTTCTGACAAATGTTTCCATCCCTGTATTTCTGGGATCCCACCACTGCCTTATTTGTAGAGAGGTCATATCCTTTAAGGACAGAATCAGTATTTCAGTTGAAATCACCACTCCTATAAAATAGTATTTCTCCAAAACTAGACAGATGTGCACAAGATGCATATGTTGTATCAGCCAGTTAAATATGGATACAGATGGGGTGTTTAATAAAATGTATGTGAAAGTTGCTAATTATGATAAAATGGAGAGCTGAATAACAAATTAGGGAAGTCAATATCAGGACCTATACTCATCAATAAATAAATTTCACAAATGCAGTTTAACATTCATTGTAACTATTTTTTTTTCCAAGATGTGAGCCACTTAGAGAAATAATTCACTTCTGTGGGACCAGTGAAATGGGAAAGAACCTTCGTATCTATGTTTCCCTGGAAATATCCAGAAGGTCTTTGAGTCAAGGAAAAAGGACTGGGTAAAGCTTTGGGGGAAAGGCATTTTAGTTTTATAGAACATGATATGTTAAAAGACAGATTTAACCCATAGCTAAACTATCCCAGCACTGTCCCAATACACAGGCCATTCTGAAAGGGTGTAATCTCCCAAATGGGGCTTCTCTGCCTTAGCGCAATAATTTCATAACTTATACCTGCTTAATATCTGAAACTGGAAAATCAATATGTACTATAATTTTGGTTGGATATACCCATTTCATGTATTTGTCCTTAAAAACACCCCAATAGCATAATTTACCAGAATTTTATAAAGACAACAAAGAGAAAGGTCTGACAAGTTGGCAGAGGAGTGGGGGACCCGATTTCAACTGGTCCCCTGAATTGAGCTGGATATCTGCCAGACCACTCTGAACACCCATGAAATCAGCCTGAGATTTAAAAAAGATATTTCGGGATCTCTACCAACAGAATATCTCTGGCGGCTGGTTTCAAGGTATGAAGTGGGGAGCTGCAATTCTGCCTGCAGATATCAGAAGATAAATGGAAGGGGGGGGGAAGGAGCTGCCCTAAGTACTCGTGCTGGGAAGGTAAAATTACACACAGGAGCACAAAAGCGTCCCACACTGGGGCCCAGGCACAGACTCACAGACCAGTAACTGTGGGGGAAGGACTTTAGGGCAACCCTCCAGACTGAAACCTGGACCTGCAGGGGTGTGCATGTAAAATGGGGGTGGCTGCTGGTGGTTTTAGAAGCACAAAGGGCAGAGATGTGCCTGGACCTGGAAACAAGGGCTGGGAGAGCTGCTAAAGGATGCACAACTGAGGTTGCTGCGGTTTTTTAGCAGCACAGACAAAAATGGAGTCAGTGTGACCTGGAGGGCTTTCTGGAGAACAGTCTGTGATCTCTCTGTTCGGAGATAGAAGTTTGGACAGAGTCAATTCTGCTGACTCTTGGAAGGGATGCAGAAACTGCCAGGGAAAGCTGTAAGAAAACAAAAGCCCCCCAAAACCAGTTTTCACTGAGCTCATCCCCAACTACAGGGGCCAAGGCAATTCTGCCCTAACAGGGTTGCCTGAGTAACAGCACTTGGGAGAATCAACCCCCCACCCATGCAGAAGCAGGATGAAAGAACAGGAGGCCAGCCACCCTAAAGGTCCCTATAAAACAGGTGCATCTTGTTTGGATTGTGGTTAATGGTTTGGACTCTGTACATTCCCTCAACTACCTCTCACTTGAATGACTAAGAGGAGGAACCCCCAACACAGGAAACATTCAGAGACTGTGACCTCTACCATAGAACTAATGGATATGACATAAGCAAGATGTTGGAAATAGACTTCAGGGTAACAGTTATGGCAGACAACAGCTAGGTTGGTGAAAATCATTAATGGCAACATAGATTCTCTAAGGGCAGAAGTGAGAGCTGATCTGGAAGAATTAAAAATGCTATCAATGGGATCCAATCTAATCTAGATACTCTCACAGCTAGGGTAAATGAGGCAGAAGAACTAATTAGTGATGTAGAGAAGACAGACTTATAGAAAAGAAGGATCAGGAGGAGGCCTGGAACAAACAGCTTAGAATCCATGAAAACAGAATTGGAGAAATAAACGATGTCATGAACCATTCTAATGTCAGAATTACTGGAATCCCTGAGGGAGTGGAGAGAGAGAGAACTAGAAGATATAGTTGAACAAATCCTAGCTGAAAATTTCCCAAATCTGGGGAAGAAAACAAGTGTTTGTGTCCTAGAAGCAGAGAAGACACCCCCCCCCCCCAGGTGAAGGAGGGCAGACTGACCCCGTGGCCTATGATAGTGAAACTCGCGAATCTTAAAACCAGAGAAAAACATCTTAAGGGCAGTTATGGGGAAGAGATTCCTTATGTACAGAGGGAAGAATGTCAGAATAACGTCAGACCTGTCCACAGAGACCTGGCAAGCTGGAAAGGGCTGGCAAGATATATTCAGGGCACTCAATGAGAAGAACATGCAGCCAAGAATACTTTATCCAGCAAGGCTGTCACTTAGAATGGATGGAGAGATAAAGAGCTTCCAAGACCACCAAAAACTGAAAGAATATGTGACCACTAAGGTGGCCCTGCAAGAAATATTTAGGGGTTTTATAAAAGGAAAAAGACCCCAAGAGTGATATAGAACAGAAATTTACAGAGACAGTCTATAGAAAAACAAGGACCTCACAGACAACATGATGACAATAAAAACATATCTTTCAATAATAACTCTCAATGTAAAACAGCCTGAATGCTCCCATAAAATGGCACAGGGTTGCAGATTGGATAAAATGACAGGACCCAACCATATGTTCAAGAGACTCATTTTGAACCTAAAGATACATCCAGATTGAAAGTGAAGAGATGAAGAACCATCTTTCATGCCAACGGACCTCAAAAGAAAGCTAGAGTAGCAATTCTCATATCAGACAAATTAGATTTTAAGCTAAAGACTGTACTCAGAGATACAACTTCCAACATGGGAGCAGCCAACTACAAAGGCCAACTATTAATCAAAATAAAGAGACATATTGATAATAATATGTTAATTGTACAGGATCTTAACATGCCACTCTCAGCAATAGACAGATCACTTAAGCAGGAAATCAACAGAGAAATAAGAGCTTTGAATGATACACTGGACCAAATGGACCTTAAAGATATGTATAGAACATTCTACCCTAAAGCAATAGAACACTCATTTTTCTTGTGTGCACATGGAACTTTCTCTCCAGAATATACCACATTCTGGGTCACAAATCAGATCTAAACTGATACCAAAAGACTGAGATTATGCCCTGCACATTCTCAGACCACAATGCTTTGAAACTGGAACTCAACCACAAGAAAATTTGGGAAGGAATGCAAACACTTGGAAGCTAAAGACCATCCTGCTCAAGAATATTTGGGTCAATCAGGAAATCAAAGAAGAACTTAAATAATTCATGGAGACCAATGAGAATGAAAACACGTTGGTCCAGTTCCTATGGGATATGGGAAAGGTGGTCCTAAGGGGGAAATACATAGCCATCCAAGCCTCACTCAAAAAAACCAGAAAAATCCCAAATACACAAACTCTATTAACACCTTAAAGAACTGGAGAATCTATAACAAACTAAGCCTAGCCCATGTGCAAGAAGGGAAAAAATTAAGATTAGAGGAGAGATTAATGAATTAGAAACCAGAGATACAGTAGAACACATCAACAAAACTGGAAACTGGTTCTTTGAAAGAATTAATAAGATTGATAAACCACAAGTCAGCCTAATCCAAAAGAAAAGAGAAAGGACCCAAATTAATAAAATTATGAATGGAAGGGGAGAGATCATGACTAACACCAAGGTAATAGAAACAATCATCATAAATTATTGTCAATAGCTACATGCCAATAAGTTAAGCAACCAAGAAGAAATGCATGCATTCCTGGAAACCTACAAACTTCCCAAGACTGAAACAGAAGAAGAAACTGACAACTTGAATAGACTTGTAACTAGTAACAAGATCACAAACCTCCCAAAAAACAAGAGTCAGAACCTGATGGATTCCCTGGGGAATTCTACCAAACATTCAAAGAAGAAAATAATACCTATTTTTACTGAGGCTGCTTCAAATAATAGAAACAGAAGGAAAACTTTTGGACTCTCTATATTTCTATGAGGCCAGCATTACCTTGATTCCCAAACCAGGGAATCAAAATCCCATCAAAAAGGAAGATTTCAGGCCAATATCCCTGATGAATATGAATGCCAAGATTCTCAACAAGATCCTAGCTAATAGGATCCAACAGCACATTAAAAAGATTATCCAACACAACCAGGTGGGATTTATCCCTGGGATACAAGGGTAGTTCAACATTTGCAAATCAATCAATGGAATAGAACAAATTATAAGAGAAGAGCGAAGAACCATATGATCCTCTCAATTGATGCAGAAAAAGCATCTGACAAAATGCAGCATCCATTCCTGATTAAAACTCTGTAGAGTATAGGGATAGAGGGAATATTCTTCAACATCATAAAATCCATCTATGAAAAACTCACAGCAAATATCATTCTCAATGGGAAGAAGCTGAGAGCCTTTCCCTTAAGATCAGGAATACGACAAGGATGCCCACTCTTACCACTATTGTTCAACATAGTACTACAAGTCCTAGCAACAGCAATTAGACAACAAAAAGAAATAAAATGTATTCAAACTGGCAAAGAAGAACTCAACCCTTCTTTTCGCAGATGATATAATACTCTATGTGGAAAACCCAAAAGGCTACACCCCCAAATTACTAGAACTCATACAGCATCTCAGTAATGTGGCAAGATACAAAATCAATGCACAGAAATCAGCTTCTTTCTTATACACTAACAATGAAACTGTAGAAAGGGAAATTAGAGAATTGATTCAATTTACAATTGCACCAAAAACCATAAGATACCTTGGAATAAACCTAATCAAAAAAGTAAAGGATCTATACTTGAGGGACTAGACTACAGAACACTCATGAAAGAAATGGAAGACACAAAAGGATGGAAAAACAGTCCATGCTCATGGATCAGAAGAATAAAACATGTGTTAAAATGTCTATGCTGCCCAGAGCAATCTATACTTATAATGCCATCCCAATCAAAATATATAAGCATTTTTAAAAGTGCTGGAACAAACAATCCAAAAATTTGTATGGCACCAGAAAAGAGACTCTGAATCACTAAGGAAATGGTCAAAGAGGAAAATAAAGCTGGGGGCATCACACTGCCTGATTTCAAGATTTAATACAAATCTGTAATCACCAAGGTAGCATGGTACTGGCACAAAAACAGACACATAGATCAATGGATCTGAATAGAGAGCCCAGATATGGACCTTCAACTCTATGGTCAACTCTTCTTCAACAAAGCAAGAAAGAATGTCCAATGGGAAAAAGACAGTCTCTTCAACAAATGATGTTGCAGATTGGACAACCACATGCAGAAGTATTAAACTGGACCATTTCCTTACACCCCACACAAAAATAGACTCAAAATGAAGAGTCAATGTGAGAAAGTCAATGTGAGACAGGAATCTATCAAAATCCTAGAGGAGAACATGGTCAGTAACCTCTTTGACGTTGGCCACAGCAACTTCTTTTAAGACATTATCTCCAAAAGCAAGGGAAACAAAAGTGAAAATAAACTACTGGGATTTCATCAAGACAAAGGTTCTGCACAGCTAAGGAAACAATCAACAAAACTAAAAGACAGCCTATGGAATGGGAGAAGATATTTGCAAATGAAGTGTTAATATCCGAAATCCACAAAGAACTTATCAAACTCAACACCCAAAAAACAAATAAGCCAGTTAAGAAGTGGGCAGAAAAAAAAAAAAAAAAAAAAAAAAAAAAAAAAAGAAGTGGGCAGAAGACATGAATAGAGACTTTTTCAAAATTGAAATCCAGATGGCTGAAAAATCCAGACACATGAAAAAATGATCATCAACATTAGCCGTTAGGGAAATTCAAATCAAAACCACCTTACACCAGTTAGAATGGCAAAAATTAACAAGGCAAGAAAAAACAAATGTTGGAGAGGCTGTGGAGAAAGGGGAACCCTCTTACACAATTAGTGAGAATGCAAGTTGGTGCAGCCACTTTGGAAAACAGTGTGGAGATTCCTCAAAAAATTAAAAATAGAGCTACCCTATGACCCAGCAAATGCACTACTGGGTATTTACCCCAAAGATACAGATGTAGGGAAAAGAAGGGCCATATGAACCCCAATGTTCTTAGCAGCAATGTCCACAATACCCAAACTGTGAAAAGAGCCAAGATGCCTTTCAACGATGAATGGATAAAGAAGATGTGGTTCATATCTACAATGAAATATTACTCAGCCATCAGAAAGGATGACAACCCAACTTTTGCAACAACATGGATGGGACTGTTGGACTTACTTCACTGAAGAGATTATGCTCAGTGAAATAAGTCAAGCAGAGAAAGTCAATTATCATATGGTTTCATTTACTTTTGGAACATAAGGAGTAGCATGGAGGACATCAGGTCATGAGGAGGTCATGCACAGGGCTAGGATCTGGGGATATGAAGTAGAGGTTTCCTTCCATCAAAGAAAACCACACTTCGGTAGCCAAAAACCAAGATGTCCCCAACGCTTCTCTCCTCCTGGTATCCACACCCTTGTCTACTCCTCTTCCACTTTGAATTAAGGTTGACCTACATGGCCAGTTGGATATTGTCAAGTAACAGTGTGAGGCTACTGAAGCCAGGTTCTACAAAAGACATTAGAGCGTCTACCTTATACTCTTCAGTTACTCATTCTGGGAAACCAGTCACCAAGATGTGAAGATATACTAGCAATCTTAGGGAGAAACTTACATGGAGAACAACTGTCGACTCCTGCCCCTAGCCAGCACTAGCTTGCCAGCCATGTGAACTCATCCCCATAGAGATGGATGATCTAACCTTGCCCAAGCCTTCAGGGAACTATAGCCCTGGCTGCCATCTGCCCATCATTTCATGAAATACCCCAAGCCAGATCCCCCCCCCACCTCCAGCCAAATAACTTCCAAATTCCTGATTCTTGGGAATTGTAAGCAATAATAAATATTTATTACTGCCTTAGGCAAGTATGTTTGGGGAGTAATTTGTTACACACATCCCTTACCACCATGTAATCAGCTGCCAAATATTAAACATGGTACCCTCCATATATCACATGATTCTTTCTTTTCCATTCCCTTCATTAGAGCCCTGGTTCAGAACTTTGTAATCTCTCACTTAAACTATCACACTTGCTCCCCAAGTGGTAATGATGAGTCTAGCCTTTCATTTCTCCATGCAACTGTTGAATTCATGTGCTGAAATGATAGTTCTAGTTTATTCCTCTGATGAAAAGTTCTAGTTGTCCATTTCCAAGATGGATTCCCAGTTCTTTATCCTTAGAACTTAAAGGGCTGATAAAGGGCTTATATCATCTTTTTTTACTGCCTACCTTCCATATTATCATATATCTGTCCCATGGCAGAGCCAAACTGACTGTAAATCCTAACTCTGTGTCTCTTCTTGGGTTCCTCCCTCCACAAGCAGGACCTCCCTATCTGTTGTTAGTTAACAAAGCACAGATCAAATGCTGCTTCTGTCATGGAGCCATCCATGTGTCCCTAGTCTCTCCCAGGCTTGCCTTCACTGTGATGGGGGTGGGGAGAGCTATAATTTCCTTCATATCTTTCATACCTATTTTCCTGTTTCAGTGTATTTTCAATGCTTTCTCTGAAATGCTGCTCTCCATTTGCCCCATCATAACCCATTCCAGCCTCACCTGTTTCCCTTCATTCCCCCCGCCCAAGATATAATAAACAAACTGCTCCCTGTAGCAGACTTTTACTAAAAGTTTGAGGTAATGGAGGACGATTACCCAATAGTAGGAAGCAGCGTTACTATTGGATAGTGCTTGTCTAACATCGTTATCAACACTGATAGAAACATTTCTGCTTTCCTTTCCATAAGTTCATGTTTTCTTATCAAGACTTGGCTTAACACCTTCCCAAGACCCTTTACATTCCTATCACATCCCACCTCCTGTTTCCTTGTAACTCAGAGCAATAATAATTCAGAATTCTCTTGGCTTAGCTTAGGTTTCATCTATTTCCTGAGAAATCTTCCTTTTCACAACTAGGTCAAACCTGTCCAATTGGGATGTTTTGAGAATAAAACAATTTCTTTGAGATACTTGTTGTGACTCTTTGAAAATAATTAAGCATAACAGCTTATTATTCCCAGGTAAAAACTTTTTTTTATACCATATGAAATTTCATTATTTTTTAAAAATGTCTCATCTCACCCTGAACTTGGGCACCCTCAAATCAAAAGCAACATTTTTTCCAAGTCCCATTTAGTCTTTCTATCACAAACATTGATTGGCTACCATCTGTATATGATGTATTATCCTAAGCCATCATATCCGATGAGGTCTCACTTTGAACATGGGATACCTGACTAGATCTAAGTCAACTTAGCCATTTCTCTTTACTCCAAAGCTTCAGGTACTCCATTGTCTCCCTGATACTCTTTAATATCTTCTACTGATCATCTGCCTAGTCAAGCTCCCTCACACAGAGCTAAGCCAAGCTCTATGGCACTCACTGCCCACTCCATCTTAGAGACAAATTCTCTGGATCTTAACCACATATGAATACTTGATTCAGGACTGGAAATCATTCATTAACACTGGTGATAACTTCCCAACTTTTTCTCCTTGCTTCTAGTGAATCAGCCATCAAACAGCACTTTAAAATCATTTTATGAGTGTGCATCTCAAATCGTGGCCTTTCCCCTCCAAAAGATTTTAGTTGCACCACTAACAAATCCAAATTAATTCCGGAGGTCACTTAAGGTCTTCTGGTAGATTTTCAGCTTTGACTTCCAGGATTCTCTTTCTAGTCCCCTGTACTTTATTTAGCATTCTTTCTTTCCCAGCATAGCCTTTAGCTGGGATGTCTTTAAGATTCTGCTGAGCTTCTGACAAATGTTTCCATCCCTGTATTTCTGGGATCCCACCACTGCCTTATTTGTAGAGAGGTCATATCCTTTAAGGACAGAATCAGTATTTCAGTTGAAATCACCACTCCTATAAAATAGTATTTCTCCAAAACTAGACAGATGTGCACAAGATGCATATGTTGTATCAGCCAGTTAAATATGGATACAGATGGGTGTTTAATAAAATGTATGTGAAAGTTGCTAATTATGATAAAATGGAGAGCTGAATAACAAATTAGGGAAGTCAATATCAGGACCTATACTCATCAATAAATAAATTTCACAAATGCAGTTTAACATTCATTGTAACTATTTTTCCAAGATGTGAGCCACTTAGAGAAATAATTCACTTCTGTGGGACCAGTGAAATGGGAAAGAACCTTCGTATCTATGTTCCCTGGAAATATCCAGAAGGTCTTTGAGTCAAGGAAAAAGGACTGGGTAAAGCTTTGGGGGAAAGGCATTTTAGTTTTATAGAACATGATATGTTAAAAGACAGATTTAACCCATAGCTAAACTATCCCAGCACTGTCCCAATACACAGGCCATTCTGAAAGGGTGTAATCTCCCAAATGGGGCTTCTCTGCCTTAGCGCAATAATTTCATAACTTATACCTGCTTAATATCTGAAACTGGAAAATCAATATGTACTATAATTTTGGTTGGATATACCCATTTCATGTATTTGTCCTTAAAAACACCCCAATAGCATAATTTACCAGAATTTTATAAAGACAACAAAGAGAAAGGTCTGACAAGTTGGCAGAGGAGTGGGGACCCGATTTCAACTGGTCCCCTGAATTGAGCTGGATATCTGCCAGACCACTCTGAACACCCATGAAATCAGCCTGAGATTTAAAAAAGATATTTCGGGATCTCTACCAACAGAATATCTCTGGCGGCTGGTTTCAAGGTATGAAGTGGGGAGCTGCAATTCTGCCTGCAGATATCAGAAGATAAATGGAAGGGGGAAGGAGCTGCCCTAAGTACTCGTGCTGGGAAGGTAAAATTACACACAGGAGCACAAAAGCGTCCCACACTGGGGCCCAGGCACAGACTCACAGACCAGTAACTGTGGGGGAAGGACTTTAGGGCAACCCTCCAGACTGAAACCTGGACCTGCAGGGGTGTGCATGTAAAATGGGGGTGGCTGGTGGTTTTAGAAGCACAAAGGGCAGAGATGTGCCTGGACCTGGAAACAAGGGCTGGGAGAGCTGCTAAAGGATGCACAACTGAGGTTGCTGCGGTTTTTAGCAGCACAGACAAAAATGGAGTCAGTGTGACCTGGAGGGCTTTCTGGAGAACAGTCTGTGATCTCTCTGTTCGGAGATAGAAGTTTGGACAGAGTCAATTCTGCTGACTCTTGGAAGGGATGCAGAAACTGCCAGGGAAAGCTGTAAGAAAACAAAAGCCCCCCAAAACCAGTTTTCACTGAGCTCATCCCCAACTACAGGGGCCAAGGCAATTCTGCCCTAACAGGGTTGCCTGAGTAACAGCACTTGGGAGAATCAACCCCCCACCCATGCAGAAGCAGGATGAAAGAACAGGAGGCCAGCCACCCTAAGGTCCCTATAAAACAGGTGCATCTTGTTTGGATTGTGGTTAATGGTTTGGACTCTGTACATTCCCTCAACTACCTCTCACTTGAATGACTAAGAGGAGGAACCCCCAACACAGGAAACATTCAGAGACTGTGACCTCTACCATAGAACTAATGGATATGACATAAGCAAGATGTTGGAAATAGACTTCAGGGTAACAGTTATGCAGACAACAGCTAGGTTGGTGAAAATCATTAATGGCAACATAGATTCTCTAAGGGCAGAAGTGAGAGCTGATCTGGAAGAATTTAAAAATGCTATCAATGGGATCCAATCTAATCTAGATACTCTCACAGCTAGGGTAAATGAGGCAGAAGAACTAATTAGTGATGTAGAAGACAGACTTATAGAAAAGAAGGATCAGGAGGAGGCCTGGAACAAACAGCTTAGAATCCATGAAAACAGAATTGGAGAAATAAACGATGTCATGAACCATTCTAATGTCAGAATTACTGGAATCCCTGAGGGAGTGGAGAGAGAGAGAACTAGAAGATATAGTTGAACAAATCCTAGCTGAAAATTTCCCAAATCTGGGGAAGAAAACAAGTGTTTGTGTCCTAGAAGCAGAGAAGACACCCCCCCCCCAGGTGAAGGAGGGCAGACTGACCCCGTGGCCTATGATAGTGAAACTCGCGAATCTTAAAACCAGAGAAAACATCTTAAGGGCAGTTATGGGGAAGAGATTCCTTATGTACAGAGGGAAGAATGTCAGAATAACGTCAGACCTGTCCACAGAGACCTGGAAAGCTGGAAAGGGCTGGCAAGATATATTCAGGGCACTCAATGAGAAGAACATGCAGCCAAGAATACTTTATCCAGCAAGGCTGTCACTTAGAATGGATGGAGAGATAAAGAGCTTCCAAGACCACCAAAAACTGAAAGAATATGTGACCACTAAGGTGGCCCTGCAAGAAATATTTAGGGGTTTTATAAAAGGAAAAAGACCCCAAGAGTGATATAGAACAGAAATTTACAGAGACAGTCTATAGAAACAAGGACCTCACAGACAACATGATGACAATAAAAACATATCTTTCAATAATAACTCTCAATGTAAACAGCCTGAATGCTCCCATAAAATGGCACAGGGTTGCAGATTGGATAAAATGACAGGACCCAACCATATGTTCAAGAGACTCATTTTGAACCTAAAGATACATCCAGATTGAAAGTGAAGAGATGAAGAACCATCTTTCATGCCAACGGACCTCAAAAGAAAGCTAGAGTAGAAATTCTCATATCAGACAAATTAGATTTTAAGCTAAAGACTGTACTCAGAGATACAACTTCCAACATGGGAGCAGCCAACTACAAAGGCCAACTATTAATCAAAATAAAGAGACATATTGATAATAATATGTTAATTGTACAGGATCTTAACATGCCACTCTCAGCAATAGACAGATCACTTAAGCAGGAAATCAACAGAGAAATAAGAGCTTTGAATGATACACTGGACCAAATGGACCTTAAAGATATGTATAGAACATTCTACCCTAAAGCAATAGAACACTCATTTTTCTTGTGTGCACATGGAACTTTCTCTCCAGAATATACCACATTCTGGGTCACAAATCAGATCTAAACTGATACCAAAAGACTGAGATTATGCCCTGCACATTCTCAGACCACAATGCTTTGAAACTGGAACTCAACCACAAGAAAATTTGGGAAGGAATGCAAACACTTGGAAGCTAAAGACCATCCTGCTCAAGAATATTTGGGTCAATCAGGAAATCAAAGAAGAACTTAAATAATTCATGGAGACCAATGAGAATGAAAACACGTTGGTCCAGTTCCTATGGGATATGGGAAAGGTGGTCCTAAGGGGGAAATACATAGCCATCCAAGCCTCACTCAAAAAAACCAGAAAAATCCCAAATACACAAACTCTATTAACACCTTAAAGAACTGGAGAATCTATAACAAACTAAGCCTAGCCCATGTGCAAGAAGGGAAAAAATTAAGATTAGAGGAGAGATTAATGAATTAGAAACCAGAGATACAGTAGAACACATCAACAAAACTGGAAACTGGTTCTTTGAAAGAATTAATAAGATTGATAAACCACAAGTCAGCCTAATCCAAAAGAAAAGAGAAAGGACCCAAATTAATAAAATTATGAATGGAAGGGGAGAGATCATGACTAACACCAAGGTAATAGAAACAATCATCATAAATTATTGTCAATAGCTACATGCCAATAAGTTAAGCAACCAAGAAGAAATGCATGCATTCCTGGAAACCTACAAACTTCCAAGACTGAAACAGGAAGAAACTGACAACTTGAATAGACTTGTAACTAGTAACAAGATCACAAACCTCCCAAAAAACAAGAGTCAGAACCTGATGGATTCCCTGGGGAATTCTACCAAACATTCAAAGAAGAAATAATACCTATTTTACTGAGGCTGCTTCAAATAATAGAAACAGAAGGAAAACTTTTGGACTCTCTATATTTCTATGAGGCCAGCATTACCTTGATTCCCAAACCAGGGAATCAAAATCCCATCAAAAAGGAAGATTTCAGGCCAATATCCCTGATGAATATGAATGCCAAGATTCTCAACAAGATCCTAGCTAATAGGATCCAACAGCACATTAAAAAGATTATCCAACACAACCAGGTGGGATTTATCCCTGGGATACAAGGGTAGTTCAACATTTGCAAATCAATCAATGGAATAGAACAAATTATAAGAGAAGAGCGAAGAACCATATGATCCTCTCAATTGATGCAGAAAAAGCATCTGACAAAATGCAGCATCCATTCCTGATTAAAACTCTGTAGAGTATAGGGATAGAGGGAATATTCTTCAACATCATAAAATCCATCTATGAAAAACTCACAGCAAATATCATTCTCAATGGGAAGAAGCTGAGAGCCTTTCCCTTAAGATCAGGAATACGACAAGGATGCCCACTCTTACCACTATTGTTCAACATAGTACTACAAGTCCTAGCAACAGCAATTAGACAACAAAAAGAAATAAAATGTATTCAAACTGGCAAAGAAGAACTCAACCCTTCTTTTCGCAGATGATATAATACTCTATGTGGAAAACCCAAAAGGCTACACCCCCAAATTACTAGAACTCATACAGCATCTCAGTAATGTGGCAAGATACAAAAT
Organism: Mustela putorius furo; assembly: GCF_011764305.1. Lineage (NCBI taxonomy): Eukaryota > Metazoa > Chordata > Mammalia > Carnivora > Mustelidae > Mustela > Mustela putorius. The sequence continues at coordinate 30,461,173 of NW_025421989.1, forward strand.
CAATGCACAGAAATCAGCTTCTTTCTTATACACTAACAATGAAACTGTAGAAAGGGAAATTAGAGAATTGATTCAATTTACAATTGCACCAAAAACCATAAGATACCTTGGAATAAACCTAATCAAAAAAGTAAAGGATCTATACTTGAGGGACTAGACTACAGAACACTCATGAAAGAAATGGAAGACACAAAAGGATGGAAAAACAGTCCATGCTCATGGATCAGAAGAATAAACATTGTTAAAATGTCTATGCTGCCCAGAGCAATCTATACTTATAATGCCATCCCAATCAAAATATATAAGCATTTTTAAAAGTGCTGGAACAAACAATCCAAAAATTTGTATGGCACCAGAAAAGACTCTGAATCACTAAGGAAATGGTCAAAGAGGAAAATAAAGCTGGGGGCATCACACTGCCTGATTTCAAGATTTAATACAAATCTGTAATCACCAAGGTAGCATGGTACTGGCACAAAAACAGACACATAGATCAATGGATCTGAATAGAGAGCCCAGATATGGACCTTCAACTCTATGGTCAACTCTTCTTCAACAAAGCAAGAAAGAATGTCCAATGGGAAAAAGACAGTCTCTTCAACAAATGATGTTGCAGATTGGACAACCACATGCAGAAGTATTAAACTGGACCATTTCCTTACACCCCACACAAAAATAGACTCAAAATGAAGAGTCAATGTGAGAAGTCAATGTGAGACAGGAATCTATCAAAATCCTAGAGGAGAACATGGTCAGTAACCTCTTTGACGTTGGCCACAGCAACTTCTTTTAAGACATTATCTCCAAAAGCAAGGGAAACAAAAGTGAAAATAAACTACTGGGATTTCATCAAGACAAAGGTTCTGCACAGCTAAGGAAACAATCAACAAAACTAAAAGACAGCCTATGGAATGGGAGAAGATATTTGCAAATGAAGTGTTAATATCCGAAATCCACAAAGAACTTATCAAACTCAACACCCAAAAAACAAATAAGCCAGTTAAGAAGTGGGCAGAAAAAAAAAAAAAAAAAAAAAAAAAAAAAAAAGAAGTGGGCAGAAGACATGAATAGAGACTTTTTCAAAATTGAAATCCAGATGGCTGAAAAATCCAGACACATGAAAAAATGATCATCAACATTAGCCGTTAGGGAAATTCAAATCAAAACCACCTTACACCAGTTAGAATGGCAAAAATTAACAAGGCAAGAAAAAACAAATGTTGGAGAGGCTGTGGAGAAAGGGGAACCCTCTTACACAATTAGTGAGAATGCAAGTTGGTGCAGCCACTTTGGAAAACAGTGTGGAGATTCCTCAAAAAATTAAAAATAGAGCTACCCTATGACCCAGCAAATGCACTACTGGGTATTTACCCCAAAGATACAGATGTAGGGAAAAGAAGGGCCATATGAACCCCAATGTTCTTAGCAGCAATGTCCACAATACCCAAACTGTGAAAAGAGCCAAGATGCCTTTCAACGATGAATGGATAAAGAAGATGTGGTTCATATCTACAATGAAATATTACTCAGCCATCAGAAAGGATGACAACCCAACTTTTGCAACAACATGGATGGGACTGTTGGACTTACTTCACTGAAGAGATTATGCTCAGTGAAATAAGTCAAGCAGAGAAAGTCAATTATCATATGGTTTCATTTACTTTTGGAACATAAGGAGTAGCATGGAGGACATCAGGTCATGAGGAGGTCATGCACAGGGCTAGGATCTGGGGATATGAAGTAGAGGTTTCCTTCCATCAAAGAAAACCACACTTCGGTAGCCAAAAACCAAGATGTCCCCAACGCTTCTCTCCTCCTGGTATCCACACCCTTGTCTACTCCTCTTCCACTTTGAATTAAGGTTGACCTACATGGCCAGTTGGATATTGTCAAGTAACAGTGTGAGGCTACTGAAGCCAGGTTCTACAAAAGACATTAGAGCGTCTACCTTATACTCTTCAGTTACTCATTCTGGGAAACCAGTCACCAAGATGTGAAGATATACTAGCAATCTTAGGGAGAAACTTACATGGAGAACAACTGTCGACTCCTGCCCCTAGCCAGCACTAGCTTGCCAGCCATGTGAACTCATCCCCATAGAGATGGATGATCTAACCTTGCCCAAGCCTTCAGGGAACTATAGCCCTGGCTGCCATCTGCCCATCATTTCATGAAATACCCCAAGCCAGATCCCCCACCCCACCTCCAGCCAAATAACTTCCAAATTCCTGATTCTTGGGAATTGTAAGCAATAATAAATATTTATTACTGCCTTAGGCAAGTATGTTTGGGGAGTAATTTGTTACACACATCCCTTACCACCATGTAATCAGCTGCCAAATATTAAACATGGTACCTCCATATATCACATGATTCTTTCTTTTCCATTCCCTTCATTAGAGCCCTGGTTCAGAACTTTGTAATCTCTCACTTAAACTATCACACTTGCTCCCCAAGTGGTAATGATGAGTCTAGCCTTTCATTTCTCCATGCAACTGTTGAATTCATGTGCTGAAATGATAGTTCTAGTTTATTCCTCTGATGAAAAGTTCTAGTTGTCCATTTCCAAGATGGATTCCCAGTTCTTTATCCTTAGAACTTAAAGGGCTGATAAAGGGCTTATATCATCTTTTTTTACTGCCTACCTTCCATATTATCATATATCTGTCCCATGGCAGAGCCAAACTGACTGTAAATCCTAACTCTGTGTCTCTTCTTGGGTTCCTCCCTCCACAAGCAGGACCTCCCTATCTGTTGTTAGTTAACAAAGCACAGATCAAATGCTGCTTCTGTCATGGAGCCATCCATGTGTCCCTAGTCTCTCCCAGGCTTGCCTTCACTGTGATGGGGTGGGGAGAGCTATAATTTCCTTCATATCTTTCATACCTATTTTCCTGTTTCAGTGTATTTTCAATGCTTTCTCTGAAATGCTGCTCTCTCCATTTGCCCCATCATAACCCATTCCAGCCTCACCTGTTTCCCTTCATTCCCCCCGCCCAAGATATAATAAACAAACTGCTCCCTGTAGCAGACTTTTACTAAAAGTTTGAGGTAATGGAGGACGATTACCCAATAGTAGGAAGCAGCGTTACTATTGGATAGTGCTTGTCTAACATCGTTATCAACACTGATAGAAACATTTCTGCTTTCCTTTCCATAAGTTCATGTTTTCTTATCAAGACTTGGCTTAACACCTTCCCAAGACCCTTTACATTCCTATCACATCCCACCTCCTGTTTCCTTGTAACTCAGAGCAATAATAATTCAGAATTCTCTTGGCTTAGCTTAGGTTTCATCTATTTCCTGAGAAATCTTCCTTTTCACACAACTAGGTCAAACCTGTCCAATTGGGATGTTTTGAGAATAAAACAATTTCTTTGAGATACTTGTTGTGACTCTTTGAAAATAATTAAGCATAACAGCTTATTATTCCCAGGTAAAAACTTTTTTTTATACCATATGAAATTTCATTATTTTTTAAAAATGTCTCATCTCACCCTGAACTTGGGCACCCTCAAATCAAAAGCAACATTTTTTCCAAGTCCCATTTAGTCTTTCTATCACAAACATTGATTGGCTACCATCTGTATATGATGTATTATCCTAAGCCATCATATCCGATGAGGTCTCACTTTGAACATGGGATACCTGACTAGATCTAAGTCAACTTAGCCATTTCTCTTTACTCCAAAGCTTCAGGTACTCCATTGTCTCCCTGATACTCTTTAATATCTTCTACTGATCATCTGCCTAGTCAAGCTCCCTCACACAGAGCTAAGCCAAGCTCTATGGCACTCACTGCCCACTCCATCTTAGACAAATTCTCTGGATCTTAACCACATATGAATACTTGATTCAGGACTGGAAATCATTCATTAACACTGGTGATAACTTCCAACTTTTTCTCCTTGCTTCTAGTGAATCAGCCATCAAACAGCACTTTAAAATCATTTTATGAGTGTGCATCTCAAATCGTGGCCTTTCCCCTCCAAAAGATTTTAGTTGCACCACTAACAAATCCAAATTAATTCCGGAGGTCACTTAAGGTCTTCTGGTAGATTTTCAGCTTTGACTTCCAGGATTCTCTTTCTAGTCCCCTGTACTTTATTTAGCATTCTTTCTTTCCCAGCATAGCCTTTAGCTGGGATGTCTTTAAGATTCTGCTGAGCTTCTGACAAATGTTTCCATCCCTGTATTTCTGGGATCCCACCACTGCCTTATTTGTAGAGAGGTCATATCCTTTAAGGACAGAATCAGTATTTCAGTTGAAATCACCACTCCTATAAAATAGTATTTCTCCAAAACTAGACAGATGTGCACAAGATGCATATGTTGTATCAGCCAGTTAAATATGGATACAGATGGGTGTTTAATAAAATGTATGTGAAAGTTGCTAATTATGATAAAATGGAGAGCTGAATAACAAATTAGGGAAGTCAATATCAGGACCTATACTCATCAATAAATAAATTTCACAAATGCAGTTTAACATTCATTGTAACTATTTTTCCAAGATGTGAGCCACTTAGAGAAATAATTCACTTCTGTGGGACCAGTGAAATGGGGAAAGAACCTTCGTATCTATGTTCCCTGGAAATATCCAGAAGGTCTTTGAGTCAAGGAAAAAGGACTGGGTAAAGCTTTGGGGGAAAGGCATTTTAGTTTTATAGAACATGATATGTTAAAAGACAGATTTAACCCATAGCTAAACTATCCCAGCACTGTCCCAATACACAGGCCATTCTGAAAAGGGGTGTAATCTCCCAAATGGGGCTTCTCTGCCTTAGCGCAATAATTTCATAACTTATACCTGCTTAATATCTGAAACTGGAAAATCAATATGTACTATAATTTTGGTTGGATATACCCATTTCATGTATTTGTCCTTAAAAAAACACCCCAATAGCATAATTTACCAGAATTTTATAAAGACAACAAAGAGAAAGGTCTGACAAGTTGGCAGAGGAGTGGGGGACCCGATTTCAACTGGTCCCCTGAATTGAGCTGGATATCTGCCAGACCACTCTGAACACCCATGAAATCAGCCTGAGATTTAAAAAAGATATTTCGGGATCTCTACCAACAGAATATCTCTGGCGGCTGGTTTCAAGGTATGAAGTGGGGAGCTGCAATTCTGCCTGCAGATATCAGAAGATAAATGGAAGGGGGAAGGAGCTGCCCTAAGTACTCGTGCTGGGAAGGTAAAATTACACACAGGAGCACAAAAGCGTCCCACACTGGGGCCCAGGCACAGACTCACAGACCAGTAACTGTGGGGGAAGGACTTTAGGGCAACCCTCCAGACTGAAACCTGGACCTGCAGGGGTGTGCATGTAAAATGGGGGTGGCTGGTGGTTTTAGAAGCACAAAGGGCAGAGATGTGCCTGGACCTGGAAACAAGGGCTGGGAGAGCTGCTAAAGGATGCACAACTGAGGTTGCTGCGGTTTTTAGCAGCACAGACAAAAATGGAGTCAGTGTGACCTGGAGGGCTTTCTGGAGAACAGTCTGTGATCTCTCTGTTCGGAGATAGAAGTTTGGACAGAGTCAATTCTGCTGACTCTTGGAAGGGATGCAGAAACTGCCAGGGAAAGCTGTAAGAAAACAAAGCCCCCCAAAACCAGTTTTCACTGAGCTCATCCCCAACTACAGGGGCCAAGGCAATTCTGCCCTAACAGGGTTGCCTGAGTAACAGCACTTGGGAGAATCAACCCCCCACCCATGCAGAAGCAGGATGAAAGAACAGGAGGCCAGCCACCCTAAGGTCCCTATAAAAACAGGTGCATCTTGTTTGGATTGTGGTTAATGGTTTGGACTCTGTACATTCCCTCAACTACCTCTCACTTGAATGACTAAGAGGAGGAACCCCCCAACACAGGAAACATTCAGAGACTGTGACCTCTACCATAGAACTAATGGATATGACATAAGCAAGATGTTGGAAATAGACTTCAGGGTAACAGTTATGCAGACAACAGCTAGGTTGGTGAAAATCATTAATGGCAACATAGATTCTCTAAGGGCAGAAGTGAGAGCTGATCTGGAAGAATTTAAAAATGCTATCAATGGGATCCAATCTAATCTAGATACTCTCACAGCTAGGGTAAATGAGGCAGAAGAACTAATTAGTGATGTAGAAGACAGACTTATAGAAAAGAAGGATCAGGAGGAGGCCTGGAACAAACAGCTTAGAATCCATTAAAACAGAATTGGAGAAATAAACGATGTCATGAACCATTCTAATGTCAGAATTACTGGAATCCCTGAGGGAGTGGAGAGAGAGAGAACTAGAAGATATAGTTGAACAAAATCCTAGCTGAAAATTTCCCAAATCTGGGGAAGAAACAAGTGTTTGTGTCCTAGAAGCAGAGAAGACACCCCCCCCCCAGGTGAAGGAGGGCAGACTGACCCCGTGGCCTATGATAGTGAAACTCGCGAATCTTAAAACCAGAGAAAACATCTTAAGGGCAGTTATGGGGAAGAGATTCCTTATGTACAGAGGGAGGGAAGAATGTCAGAATAACGTCAGACCTGTCCACAGAGACCTGGAAAGCTGGAAAGGGCTGGCAAGATATATTCAGGGCACTCAATGAGAAGAACATGCAGCCAAGAATACTTTATCCAGCAAGGCTGTCACTTAGAATGGATGGAGAGATAAAGAGCTTCCAAGACCACCAAAAACTGAAAGAATATGTGACCACTAAGGTGGCCCTGCAAGAAATATTTAGGGGTTTTATAAAAGGAAAAAGACCCCAAGAGTGATATAGAACAGAAATTTACAGAGACAGTCTATAGAAACAAGGACCTCACAGACAACATGATGACAATAAAAACATATCTTTCAATAATAACTCTCAATGTAAACAGCCTGAATGCTCCCATAAAATGGCACAGGGTTGCAGATTGGATAAAATGACAGGACCCAACCATATGTTCAAGAGACTCATTTTGAACCTAAAGATACATCCAGATTGAAAGTGAAGAGATGAAGAACCATCTTTCATGCCAACGGACCTCAAAAGAAAGCTAGAGTAGAAATTCTCATATCAGACAAATTAGATTTTAAGCTAAAGACTGTACTCAGAGATACAACTTCCAACATGGGAGCAGCCAACTACAAAGGCCAACTATTAATCAAAATAAAGAGACATATTGATAATAATATGTTAATTGTACAGGATCTTAACATGCCACTCTCAGCAATAGACAGATCACTTAAGCAGGAAATCAACAGAGAAATAAGAGCTTTGAATGATACACTGGACCAAATGGACCTTAAAGATATGTATAGAACATTCTACCCTAAAGCAATAGAACACTCATTTTTCTTGTGTGCACATGGAACTTTCTCTCCAGAATATACCACATTCTGGGTCACAAATCAGATCTAAACTGATACCAAAAGACTGAGATTATGCCCTGCACATTCTCAGACCACAATGCTTTGAAACTGGAACTCAACCACAAGAAAAAATTTGGGAAGGAATGCAAACACTTGGAAGCTAAAGACCATCCTGCTCAAGAATATTTGGGTCAATCAGGAAATCAAAGAAGAACTTAAATAATTCATGGAGACCAATGAGAATGAAAACACGTTGGTCCAGTTCCTATGGGATATGGGAAAGGTGGTCCTAAGGGGGAAATACATAGCCATCCAAGCCTCACTCAAAAAAACCAGAAAAATCCCAAATACACAAACTCTATTAACACCTTAAAGAACTGGAGAATCTATAACAAACTAAGCCTAGCCCATGTGCAAGAAGGGAAAAAATTAAGATTAGAGGAGAGATTAATGAATTAGAAACCAGAGATACAGTAGAACACATCAACAAAACTGGAAACTGGTTCTTTGAAAGAATTAATAAGATTGATAAACCACAAGTCAGCCTAATCCAAAAGAAAAGAGAAAGGACCCAAATTAATAAAATTATGAATGGAAGGGGAGAGATCATGACTAACACCAAGGTAATAGAAACAATCATCATAAATTATTGTCAATAGCTACATGCCAATAAGTTAAGCAACCAAGAAGAAATGCATGCATTCCTGGAAACCTACAAACTTCCAAGACTGAAACAGGAAGAAACTGACAACTTGAATAGACTTGTAACTAGTAACAAGATCACAAACCTCCCAAAAAAACAAGAGTCAGAACCTGATGGATTCCCTGGGGAATTCTACCAAACATTCAAAGAAGAAATAATACCTATTTTACTGAGGCTGCTTCAAATAATAGAAACAGAAGGAAAACTTTTGGACTCTCTATATTTCTATGAGGCCAGCATTACCTTGATTCCCAAACCAGGGAATCAAAATCCCATCAAAAAGGAAGATTTCAGGCCAATATCCCTGATGAATATGAATGCCAAGATTCTCAACAAGATCCTAGCTAATAGGATCCAACAGCACATTAAAAAGATTATCCAACACAACCAGGTGGGATTTATCCCTGGGATACAAGGGTAGTTCAACATTTGCAAATCAATCAATGGAATAGAACAAATTATAAGAGAAGAGCGAAGAACCATATGATCCTCTCAATTGATGCAGAAAAAGCATCTGACAAAATGCAGCATCCATTCCTGATTAAAACTCTGTAGAGTATAGGGATAGAGGGAATATTCTTCAACATCATAAAATCCATCTATGAAAAACTCACAGCAAATATCATTCTCAATGGGAAGAAGCTGAGAGCCTTTCCCTTAAGATCAGGAATACGACAAGGATGCCCACTCTTACCACTATTGTTCAACATAGTACTACAAGTCCTAGCAACAGCAATTAGACAACAAAAAGAAATAAAATGTATTCAAACTGGCAAAGAAGAACTCAACCCTTCTTTTCGCAGATGATATAATACTCTATGTGGAAAACCCAAAAGGCTACACCCCCAAATTACTAGAACTCATACAGCATCTCAGTAATGTGGCAAGATACAAAATCAATGCACAGAAATCAGCTTCTTTCTTATACACTAACAATGAAACTGTAGAAAGGGAAATTAGAGAATTGATTCAATTTACAATTGCACCAAAAACCATAAGATACCTTGGAATAAACCTAATCAAAAAAGTAAAGGATCTATACTTGAGGGACTAGACTACAGAACACTCATGAAAGAAATGGAAGACACAAAAGGATGGAAAAACAGTCCATGCTCATGGATCAGAAGAATAAACATTGTTAAAATGTCTATGCTGCCCAGAGCAATCTATACTTATAATGCCATCCCAATCAAAATATATAAGCATTTTTAAAAGTGCTGGAACAAACAATCCAAAAATTTGTATGGCACCAGAAAAGACTCTGAATCACTAAGGAAATGGTCAAAGAGGAAAATAAAGCTGGGGGCATCACACTGCCTGATTTCAAGATTTAATACAAATCTGTAATCACCAAAGGTAGCATGGTACTGGCACAAAAACAGACACATAGATCAATGGATCTGAATAGAGAGCCCAGATATGGACCTTCAACTCTATGGTCAACTCTTCTTCAACAAAGCAAGAAAGAATGTCCAATGGGAAAAAGACAGTCTCTTCAACAAATGATGTTGCAGATTGGACAACCACATGCAGAAGTATTAAACTGGACCATTTCCTTACACCCCACACAAAAATAGACTCAAAATGAAGAGTCAATGTGAGAAGTCAATGTGAGACAGGAATCTATCAAAATCCTAGAGGAGAACATGGTCAGTAACCTCTTTGACGTTGGCCACAGCAACTTCTTTTAAGACATTATCTCCAAAAGCAAGGGAAACAAAAGTGAAAATAAACTACTGGGATTTCATCAAGACAAAGGTTCTGCACAGCTAAGGAAACAATCAACAAAACTAAAAGACAGCCTATGGAATGGGAGAAGATATTTGCAAATGAAGTGTTAATATCCGAAATCCACAAAGAACTTATCAAACTCAACACCCCAAAAAACAAAATAAGCCAGTTAAGAAGTGGGCAGAAAAAAAAAAAAAAAAAAAAAAAAAAAAAGAAGTGGGCAGCAGAAGACATGAATAGAGACTTTTTCAAAATTGAAATCCAGATGGCTGAAAAATCCAGACACATGAAAAAATGATCATCAACATTAGCCGTTAGGGAAATTCAAATCAAAACCACCTTACACCAGTTAGAATGGCAAAAATTAACAAGGCAAGAAAAAACAAATGTTGGAGAGGCTGTGGAGAAAGGGGAACCCTCTTACACAATTAGTGAGAATGCAAGTTGGTGCAGCCACTTTGGAAAACAGTGTGGAGATTCCTCAAAAAATTAAAAATAGAGCTACCCTATGACCCAGCAAATGCACTACTGGGTATTTACCCCAAAGATACAGATGTAGGGAAAAGAAGGGCCATATGAACCCCAATGTTCTTAGCAGCAATGTCCACAATACCCAAACTGTGAAAAGAGCCAAGATGCCTTTCAACGATGAATGGATAAAGAAGATGTGGTTCATATCTACAATGAAATATTACTCAGCCATCAGAAAGGATGACAACCCAACTTTTGCAACAACATGGATGGGACTGTTGGACTTACTTCACTGAAGAGATTATATGCTCAGTGAAATAAGTCAAGCAGAGAAAGTCAATTATCATATGGTTTCATTTACTTTTGGAACATAAGGAGTAGCATGGAGGACATCAGGTCATGAGGAGGTCATGCACAGGGCTAGGATCTGGGGATATGAAGTAGAGGTTTCCTTCCATCAAAGAAAACCACACTTCGGTAGCCAAAAACCAAGATGTCCCCAACGCTTCTCTCCTCCTGGTATCCACACCCTTGTCTACTCCTCTTCCACTTTGAATTAAGGTTGACCTACATGGCCAGTTGGATATTGTCAAGTAACAGTGTGAGGCTACTGAAGCCAGGTTCTACAAAAGACATTAGAGCGTCTACCTTATACTCTTCAGTTACTCATTCTGGGAAACCAGTCACCAAGATGTGAAGATATACTAGCAATCTTAGGGAGAAACTTACATGGAGAACAACTGTCGACTCCTGCCCCTAGCCAGCACTAGCTTGCCAGCCATGTGAACTCATCCCCATAGAGATGGATGATCTAACCTTGCCCAAGCCTTCAGGGAACTATAGCCCTGGCTGCCATCTGCCCATCATTTCATGAAATACCCCAAGCCAGATCCCCCACCCCACCTCCAGCCAAATAACTTCCAAATTCCTGATTCTTGGGAATTGTAAGCAATAATAAATATTTATTACTGCCTTAGGCAAGTATGTTTGGGGAGTAATTTGTTACACACATCCCTTACCACCATGTAATCAGCTGCCAAATATTAAACATGGTACCTCCATATATCACATGATTCTTTCTTTTCCATTCCCTTCATTAGAGCCCTGGTTCAGAACTTTGTAATCTCTCACTTAAACTATCACACTTGCTCCCCAAGTGGTAATGATGAGTCTAGCCTTTCATTTCTCCATGCAACTGTTGAATTCATGTGCTGAAATGATAGTTCTAGTTTATTCCTCTGATGAAAAGTTCTAGTTGTCCATTTCCAAGATGGATTCCCAGTTCTTTATCCTTAGAACTTAAAGGGCTGATAAAGGGCTTATATCATCTTTTTTTTACTGCCTACCTTCCATATTATCATATATCTGTCCCATGGCAGAGCCAAACTGACTGTAAATCCTAACTCTGTGTCTCTTCTTGGGTTCCTCCCTCCACAAGCAGGACCTCCCTATCTGTTGTTAGTTAACAAAGCACAGATCAAATGCTGCTTCTGTCATGGAGCCATCCATGTGTCCCTAGTCTCTCCCAGGCTTGCCTTCACTGTGATGGGGTGGGGAGAGAGCTATAATTTCCTTCATATCTTTCATACCTATTTTCCTGTTTCAGTGTATTTTCAATGCTTTCTCTGAAATGCTGCTCTCCATTTGCCCCATCATAACCCATTCCAGCCTCACCTGTTTCCCTTCATTCCCCCCGCCCAAGATATAATAAACAAACTGCTCCCTGTAGCAGACTTTTACTAAAAGTTTGAGGTAATGGAGGACGATTACCCAATAGTAGGAAGCAGCGTTACTATTGGATAGTGCTTGTCTAACATCGTTATCAACACTGATAGAAACATTTCTGCTTTCCTTTCCATAAGTTCATGTTTTCTTATCAAGACTTGGCTTAACACCTTCCCAAGACCCTTTACATTCCTATCACATCCCACCTCCTGTTTCCTTGTAACTCAGAGCAATAATAATTCAGAATTCTCTTGGCTTAGCTTAGGTTTCATCTATTTCCTGAGAAATCTTCCTTTTCACAACTAGGTCAAACCTGTCCAATTGGGATGTTTTGAGAATAAAACAATTTCTTTGAGATACTTGTTGTGACTCTTTGAAAATAATTAAGCATAACAGCTTATTATTCCCAGGTAAAAACTTTTTTTTATACCATATGAAATTTCATTATTTTTTTAAAAATGTCTCATCTCACCCTGAACTTGGGCACCCTCAAATCAAAAGCAACATTTTTTCCAAGTCCCATTTAGTCTTTCTATCACAAACATTGATTGGCTACCATCTGTATATGATGTATTATCCTAAGCCATCATATCCGATGAGGTCTCACTTTGAACATGGGATACCTGACTAGATCTAAGTCAACTTAGCCATTTCTCTTTACTCCAAAGCTTCAGGTACTCCATTGTCTCCCTGATACTCTTTAATATCTTCTACTGATCATCTGCCTAGTCAAGCTCCCTCACACAGAGCTAAGCCAAGCTCTATGGCACTCACTGCCCACTCCATCTTAGACAAATTCTCTGGATCTTAACCACATATGAATACTTGATTCAGGACTGGAAATCATTCATTAACACTGGTGATAACTTCCAACTTTTTCTCCTTGCTTCTAGTGAATCAGCCATCAAACAGCACTTTAAAATCATTTTATGAGTGTGCATCTCAAATCGTGGCCTTTCCCCTCCAAAAGATTTTAGTTGCACCACTAACAAATCCAAATTAATTCCGGAGGTCACTTAAGGTCTTCTGGTAGATTTTCAGCTTTGACTTCCAGGATTCTCTTTCTAGTCCCCTGTACTTTATTTAGCATTCTTTCTTTCCCAGCATAGCCTTTAGCTGGGATGTCTTTAAGATTCTGCTGAGCTTCTGACAAATGTTTCCATCCCTGTATTTCTGGGATCCCACCACTGCCTTATTTGTAGAGAGGTCATATCCTTTAAGGACAGAATCAGTATTTCAGTTGAAATCACCACTCCTATAAAATAGTATTTCTCCAAAACTAGACAGATGTGCACAAGATGCATATGTTGTATCAGCCAGTTAAATATGGATACAGATGGGTGTTTAATAAAATGTATGTGAAAGTTGCTAATTATGATAAAATGGAGAGCTGAATAACAAATTAGGGAAGTCAATATCAGGACCTATACTCATCAATAAATAAATTTCACAAATGCAGTTTAACATTCATTGTAACTATTTTTCCAAGATGTGAGCCACTTAGAGAAATAATTCACTTCTGTGGGACCAGTGAAATGGGAAAGAACCTTCGTATCTATGTTCCCTGGAAATATCCAGAAGGTCTTTGAGTCAAGGAAAAAGGACTGGGTAAAGCTTTTGGGGGAAAGGCATTTTAGTTTTATAGAACATGATATGTTAAAAGACAGATTTAACCCATAGCTAAACTATCCCAGCACTGTCCCAATACACAGGCCATTCTGAAAGGGGGTGTAATCTCCCAAATGGGGCTTCTCTGCCTTAGCGCAATAATTTCATAACTTATACCTGCTTAATATCTGAAACTGGAAAATCAATATGTACTATAATTTTGGTTGGATATACCCATTTCATGTATTTGTCCTTAAAAACACCCCAATAGCATAATTTACCAGAATTTTATAAAGACAACAAAGAGAAAGGTCTGACAAGTTGGCAGAGGAGTGGGGGACCCGATTTCAACTGGTCCCCTGAATTGAGCTGGATATCTGCCAGACCACTCTGAACACCCATGAAATCAGCCTGAGATTTAAAAAAGATATTTCGGGATCTCTACCAACAGAATATCTCTGGCGGCTGGTTTCAAGGTATGAAGTGGGGAGCTGCAATTCTGCCTGCAGATATCAGAAGATAAATGGAAGGGGGAAGGAGCTGCCCTAAGTACTCGTGCTGGGAAGGTAAAATTACACACAGGAGCACAAAAGCGTCCCACACTGGGGCCCAGGCACAGACTCACAGACCAGTAACTGTGGGGGAAGGACTTTAGGGCAACCCTCCAGACTGAAACCTGGACCTGCAGGGGTGTGCATGTAAAATGGGGGTGGCTGGTGGTTTTAGAAGCACAAAGGGCAGAGATGTGCCTGGACCTGGAAACAAGGGCTGGGAGAGCTGCTAAAGGATGCACAACTGAGGTTGCTGCGGTTTTTAGCAGCACAGACAAAAATGGAGTCAGTGTGACCTGGAGGGCTTTCTGGAGAACAGTCTGTGATCTCTCTGTTCGGAGATAGAAGTTTGGACAGAGTCAATTCTGCTGACTCTTGGAAGGGATGCAGAAACTGCCAGGGAAAGCTGTAAGAAAACAAAAGCCCCCCAAAACCAGTTTTCACTGAGCTCATCCCCAACTACAGGGGCCAAGGCAATTCTGCCCTAACAGGGTTGCCTGAGTAACAGCACTTGGGAGAATCAACCCCCCACCCATGCAGAAGCAGGATGAAAGAACAGGAGGCCAGCCACCCTAAGGTCCCTATAAAACAGGTGCATCTTGTTTGGATTGTGGTTAATGGTTTGGACTCTGTACATTCCCTCAACTACCTCTCACTTGAATGACTAAGAGGAGGAACCCCCAACACAGGAAACATTCAGAGACTGTGACCTCTACCATAGAACTAATGGATATGACATAAGCAAGATGTTGGAAATAGACTTCAGGGTAACAGTTATGCAGACAACAGCTAGGTTGGTGAAAATCATTAATGGCAACATAGATTCTCTAAGGGCAGAAGTGAGAGCTGATCTGGAAGAATTTAAAAATGCTATCAATGGGATCCAATCTAATCTAGATACTCTCACAGCTAGGGTAAATGAGGCAGAAGAACTAATTAGTGATGTAGAAGACAGACTTATAGAAAAGAAGGATCAGGAGGAGGCCTGGAACAAACAGCTTAGAATCCATGAAAACAGAATTGAGAGAAATAAACGATGTCATGAACCATTCTAATGTCAGAATTACTGGAATCCCTGAGGGAGTGGAGAGAGAGAGAACTAGAAGATATAGTTGAACAAATCCTAGCTGAAAATTTCCCAAATCTGGGGAAGAAAACAAGTGTTTGTGTCCTAGAAGCAGAGAAGACACCCCCCCCCCAGGTGAAGGAGGGCAGACTGACCCCGTGGCCTATGATAGTGAAACTCGCGAATCTTAAAACCAGAGAAAACATCTTAAGGGCAGTTATGGGGAAGAGATTCCTTATGTACAGAGGGAAGAATGTCAGAATAACGTCAGACCTGTCCACAGAGACCTGGAAAGCTGGAAAGGGCTGGCAAGATATATTCAGGGCACTCAATGAGAAGAACATGCAGCCCAAGAATACTTTATCCAGCAAGGCTGTCACTTAGAATGGATGGAGAGATAAAAGAGCTTCCAAGACCACCAAAAACTGAAAGAATATGTGACCACTAAGGTGGCCCTGCAAGAAATATTTAGGGGTTTTATAAAAGGAAAAAGACCCCAAGAGTGATATAGAACAGAAATTTACAGAGACAGTCTATAGAAACAAGGACCTCACAGACAACATGATGACAATAAAAACATATCTTTCAATAATAACTCTCAATGTAAACAGCCTGAATGCTCCCATAAAATGGCACAGGGTTTGCAGATTGGATAAAATGACAGGACCCAACCATATGTTCAAGAGACTCATTTTGAACCTAAAGATACATCCAGATTGAAAGTGAAGAGATGAAGAACCATCTTTCATGCCAACGGACCTCAAAAGAAAGCTAGAGTAGAAATTCTCATATCAGACAAATTAGATTTTAAGCTAAAGACTGTACTCAGAGATACAACTTCCAACATGGGAGCAGCCAACTACAAAAGGCCAACTATTAATCAAAATAAAGAGACATATTGATAATAATATGTTAATTGTACAGGATCTTAACATGCCACTCTCAGCAATAGACAGATCACTTAAGCAGGAAATCAACAGAGAAATAAGAGCTTTGAATGATACACTGGACCAAATGGACCTTAAAGATATGTATAGAACATTCTACCCTAAAGCATAGAACACTCATTTTTTCTTGTGTGCACATGGAACTTTCTCTCCAGAATATACCACATTCTGGGTCACAAATCAGATCTAAACTGATACCAAAAGACTGAGATTATGCCCTGCACATTCTCAGACCACAATGCTTTGAAACTGGAACTCAAACCAACAAGAAAATTTGGGAAGGAATGCAAACACTTGGAAGCTAAAGACCATCCTGCTCAAGAATATTTGGGTCAATCAGGAAATCAAAGAAGAACTTAAATAATTCATGGAGACCAATGAGAATGAAAACACGTTGGTCCAGTTCCTATGGGATATGGGAAAGGTGGTCCTAAGGGGGAAATACATAGCCATCCAAGCCTCACTCAAAAAAACCAGAAAAATCCCAAATACACAAACTCTATTAACACCTTAAAGAACTGGAGAATCTATAACAAACTAAGCCTAGCCCATGTGCAAGAAGGGAAAAAATTAAGATTAGAGGAGAGATTAATGAATTAGAAACCAGAGATACAGTAGAACACATCAACAAAACTGGAACTGGTTCTTTGAAAGAATTAATAAGATTGATAAACCACAAGTCAGCCTAATCCAAAAGAAAAGAGAAAGGACCCAAATTAATAAAATTATGAATGGAAGGGGAGAGATCATGACTAACACCAAGGTAATAGAAACAATCATCATAAATTATTGTCAATAGCTACATGCCAATAAGTTAAGCAACCAAGAAGAAATGCATGCATTCCTGGAAACCTACAAACTTCCAAGACTGAAACAGGAAGAAACTGACAACTTGAATAGACTTGTAACTAGTAACAAGATCACAAACCTCCCAAAAAACAAGAGTCAGAACCTGATGGATTCCCTGGGGAATTCTACCAAACATTCAAAGAAGAAATAATACCTATTTTACTGAGGCTGCTTCAAATAATAGAAACAGAAGGAAAACTTTTGGACTCTCTATATTTCTATGAGGCCAGCATTACCTTGATTCCCAAACCAGGGAATCAAAATCCCATCAAAAAGGAAGATTTCAGGCCAATATCCCTGATGAATATGAATGCCAAGATTCTCAACAAGATCCTAGCTAATAGGATCCAACAGCACATTAAAAAGATTATCCAACACAACCAGGTGGGATTTATCCCTGGGATACAAGGGTAGTTCAACATTTGCAAAATCAATCAATGGAATAGAACAAATTATAAGAGAAGAGCGAAGAACCATATGATCCTCTCAATTGATGCAGAAAAAGCATCTGACAAAATGCAGCATCCATTCCTGATTAAAACTCTGTAGAGTATAGGGATAGAGGGAATATTCTTCAACATCATAAAATCCATCTATGAAAAACTCACAGCAAATATCATTCTCAATGGGAAGAAGCTGAGAGCCTTTCCCTTAAGATCAGGAATACGACAAGGATGCCCACTCTTACCACTATTGTTCAACATAGTACTACAAGTCCTAGCAACAGCAATTAGACAACAAAAAAAAATAAAATGTATTCAAACTGGCAAAGAAGAACTCAACCCTTCTTTTCGCAGATGATATAATACTCTATGTGGAAAACCCAAAAGGCTACACCCCCAAATTACTAGAACTCATACAGCATCTCAGTAATGTGGCAAGATACAAAATCAATGCACAGAAATCAGCTTCTTTCTTATACACTAACAATGAAACTGTAGAAAGGGAAATTTAGAGAATTGATTCAATTTACAATTGCAACCAAAAACCATAAGATACCTTGGAATAAACCTAATCAAAAAAGTAAAGGATCTATACTTGAGGGACTAGACTACAGAACACTCATGAAAGAAATGGAAGACACAAAAGGATGGAAAAACAGTCCATGCTCATGGATCAGAAGAATAAACATTGTTAAATGTCTATGCTGCCCAGAGCAATCTATACTTATAATGCCATCCCAATCAAAATATATAAGCATTTTTAAAAGTGCTGGAACAAACAATCCAAAAATTTGTATGGCACCAGAAAAGACTCTGAATCACTAAGGAAATGGTCAAAGAGGAAAATAAAGCTGGGGGCATCACACTGCCTGATTTCAAGATTTAATACAAATCTGTAATCACCAAGGTAGCATGGTACTGGCACAAAAACAGACACATAGATCAATGGATCTGAATAGAGAGCCCAGATATGGACCTTCAACTCTATGGTCAACTCTTCTTCAACAAAGCAAGAAAGAATGTCCAATGGGAAAAAGACAGTCTCTTCAACAAATGATGTTGCAGATTGGACAACCACATGCAGAAGTATTAAACTGGACCATTTCCTTACACCCCACACAAAAATAGACTCAAAATGAAGAGTCAATGTGAGAAGTCAATGTGAGACAGGAATCTATCAAAATCCTAGAGGAGAACATGGTCAGTAACCTCTTTGACGTTGGCCACAGCAACTTCTTTTAAGACATTATCTCCAAAAGCAGGGAAACAAAAGTGAAAATAAAACTACTGGGATTTCATCAAGACAAAGGTTCTGCACAGCTAAGGAAAAACAATCAACAAAACTAAAAGACAGCCTATGGAATGGGAGAAGATATTTGCAAATGAAGTGTTAATATCCGAAATCCACAAAGAACTTATCAAACTCAACACCCAAAAAACAAATAAGCCAGTTAAGAAGTGGGCAGAAAAAAAAAAAAAAAAAAAAAAAAAAAAAAGAAGTGGGCAGAAGACATGAATAGAGACTTTTTCAAAATTGAAATCCAGATGGCTGAAAAATCCAGACACATGAAAAAATGATCATCAACATTAGCCGTTAGGGAAATTCAAATCAAAACCACCTTACACCAGTTAGAATGGCAAAAATTAACAAGGCAAGAAAAAACAAATGTTGGAGAGGCTGTGGAGAAAGGGGAACCCTCTTACACAATTAGTGAGAATGCAAGTTGGTGCAGCCACTTTGGAAAAACAGTGTGGAGATTCCTCAAAAAATTAAAAATAGAGCTACCCTATGACCCAGCAAATGCACTACTGGGTATTTACCCCAAAGATACAGATGTAGGGAAAAGAAGGGCCATATGAAACCCCAATGTTCTTAGCAGCAATGTCCACAATACCCAAACTGTGAAAAGAGCCAAGATGCCTTTCAACGATGAATGGATAAAGAAGATGTGGTTCATATCTACAATGAGAAATATTACTCAGCCATCAGAAAGGATGACAACCCAACTTTTGCAACAACATGGATGGGACTGTTGGACTTACTTCACTGAAGAGATTATGCTCAGTGAAATAAGTCAAGCAGAGAAAGTCAATTATCATATGGTTTCATTTACTTTTGGAACATAAGGAGTAGCATGGAGGACATCAGGTCATGAGGAGGTCATGCACAGGGCTAGGATCTGGGGATATGAAGTAGAGGTTTCCTTCCATCAAAGAAAACCACACTTCGGTAGCCAAAAACCAAGATGTCCCCAACGCTTCTCTCCTCCTGGTATCCACACCCTTGTCTACTCCTCTTCCACTTTGAATTAAGGTTGACCTACATGGCCAGTTGGATATTGTCAAGTAACAGTGTGAGGCTACTGAAGCCAGGTTCTACAAAAGACATTAGAGCGTCTACCTTATACTCTTCAGTTACTCATTCTGGGAAACCAGTCACCAAGATGTGAAGATATATACTAGCAATCTTAGGGAGAAACTTACATGGAGAACAACTGTCGACTCCTGCCCCTAGCCAGCACTAGCTTGCCAGCCATGTGAACTCATCCCCATAGAGATGGATGATCTAACCTTGCCCAAGCCTTCAGGGAACTATAGCCCTGGCTGCCATCTGCCCATCATTTCATGAAATACCCCAAGCCAGATCCCCCACCCCACCTCCAGCCAAATAACTTCCAAATTCCTGATTCTTGGGAATTGTAAGCAATAATAAATATTTATTACTGCCTTAGGCAAGTATGTTTGGGGGAGTAATTTGTTACACACATCCCTTACCACCATGTAATCAGCTGCCAAATATTAAAACATGGTACCCTCCATATATCACATGATTCTTTCTTTTCCATTCCCTTCATTAGAGCCCTGGTTCAGAACTTTGTAATCTCTCACTTAAACTATCACACTTGCTCCCCAAGTGGTAATGATGAGTCTAGCCTTTCATTTCTCCATGCAACTGTTGAATTCATGTGCTGAAATGATAGTTCTAGTTTATTCCTCTGATGAAAAGTTCTAGTTGTCCATTTCCAAGATGGATTCCCAGTTCTTTATCCTTAGAACTTAAAGGGCTGATAAAGGGCTTATATCATCTTTTTTTTACTGCCTACCTTCCATATTATCATATATCTGTCCCATGGCAGAGCCAAACTGACTGTAAATCCTAACTCTGTGTCTCTTCTTGGGTTCCTCCCTCCACAAGCAGGACCTCCCTATCTGTTGTTAGTTAACAAAGCACAGATCAAATGCTGCTTCTGTCATGGAGCCATCCATGTGTCCCTAGTCTCTCCCAGGCTTGCCTTCACTGTGATGGGGTGGGGAGAGCTATAATTTCCTTCATATCTTTCATACCTATTTTCCTGTTTCAGTGTATTTTCAATGCTTTCTCTGAAATGCTGCTCTCCATTTGCCCCATCATAACCCATTCCAGCCTCACCTGTTTCCCTTCATTCCCCCCGCCCAAGATATAATAAACAAACTGCTCCCTGTAGCAGACTTTTACTAAAAGTTTGAGGTAATGGAGGACGATTACCCAATAGTAGGAAGCAGCGTTACTATTGGATAGTGCTTGTCTAACATCGTTATCAACACTGATAGAAACATTTCTGCTTTCCTTTCCATAAGTTCATGTTTTCTTATCAAGACTTGGCTTAAACACCTTCCCAAGACCCTTTACATTCCTATCACATCCCACCTCCTGTTTCCTTGTAACTCAGAGCAATAATAATTCAGAATTCTCTTGGCTTAGCTTAGGTTTCATCTATTTCCTGAGAAATCTTCCTTTTCACAACTAGGTCAAACCTGTCCAATTGGGATGTTTTGAGAATAAAAACATTTTCTTTGAGATACTTGTTGTGACTCTTTGAAAATAATTAAGCATAACAGCTTATTATTCCCAGGTAAAAACTTTTTTTTATACCATATGAAATTTCATTATTTTTTAAAAATGTCTCATCTCACCCTGAAACTTGGGCACCCTCAAATCAAAAGCAACATTTTTTCCAAGTCCCATTTAGTCTTTCTATCACAAACATTGATTGGCTACCATCTGTATATGATGTATTATCCTAAGCCATCATATCCGATGAGGTCTCACTTTGAACATGGGATACCTGACTAGATCTAAGTCAACTTAGCCATTTCTCTTTACTCCAAAGCTTCAGGTACTCCATTGTCTCCCTGATACTCTTTAATATCTTCTACTGATCATCTGCCTAGTCAAGCTCCCTCACACAGAGCTAAGCCAAGCTCTATGGCACTCACTGCCCCACTCCATCTTAGACAAATTCTCTGGATCTTAACCACATATGAATACTTGATTCAGGACTGGAAATCATTCATTAACACTGGTGATAACTTCCAACTTTTTCTCCTTGCTTTCTAGTGAATCAGCCATCAAACAGCACTTTAAAATCATTTTATGAGTGTGCATCTCAAATCGTGGCCTTTCCCCTCCAAAAGATTTTAGTTGCACCACTAACAAATCCAAAATTAATTCCGGAGGTCACTTAAGGTCTTCTGGTAGATTTTCAGCTTTGACTTCCAGGATTCTCTTTCTAGTCCCCTGTACTTTATTTAGCATTCTTTCTTTCCCAGCATAGCCTTTAGCTGGGATGTCTTTAAGATTCTGCTGAGCTTCTGACAAATGTTTCCATCCCTGTATTTCTGGGATCCCACCACTGCCTTATTTGTAGAGAGGTCATATCCTTTAAGGACAGAATCAGTATTTCAGTTGAAATCACCACTCCTATAAAATAGTATTTCTCCAAAACTAGACAGATGTGCACAAGATGCATATGTTGTATCAGCCAGTTAAATATGGATACAGATGGGTGTTTAATAAAATGTATGTGAAAGTTGCTAATTATGATAAAATGGAGAGCTGAATAACAAATTAGGGAAGTCAATATCAGGACCTATACTCATCAATAAATAAATTTCACAAATGCAGTTTAACATTCATTGTAACTATTTTTCCAAGATGTGAGCCACTTAGAGAAATAATTCACTTCTGTGGGACCAGTGAAATGGGAAAGAACCTTCGTATCTATGTTCCCTGGAAATATCCAGAAGGTCTTTGAGTCAAGGAAAAAGGACTGGGTAAAGCTTTGGGGGAAAGGCATTTTAGTTTTATAGAACATGATATGTTAAAAGACAGATTTAACCCATAGCTAAACTATCCCAGCACTGTCCCAATACACAGGCCATTCTGAAAGGGTGTAATCTCCCAAATGGGGCTTCTCTGCCTTAGCGCAATAATTTCATAACTTATACCTGCTTAATATCTGAAACTGGAAAATCAATATGTACTATAATTTTGGTTGGATATACCCATTTCATGTATTTGTCCTTAAAAACACCCCAATAGCATAATTTACCAGAATTTTATAAAGACAACAAAGAGAAAGGTCTGACAAGTTGGCAGAGGAGTGGGGGACCCGATTTCAACTGGTCCCCTGAATTGAGCTGGATATCTGCCAGACCACTCTGAACACCCATGAAATCAGCCTGAGATTTAAAAAAGATATTTCGGGATCTCTACCAACAGAATATCTCTGGCGGCTGGTTTCAAGGTATGAAGTGGGGAGCTGCAATTCTGCCTGCAGATATCAGAAGATAAATGGAAGGGGGAAGGAGCTGCCCTAAGTACTCGTGCTGGGAAGGTAAAATTACACACAGGAGCACAAAAGCGTCCCACACTGGGGCCCAGGCACAGACTCACAGACCAGTAACTGTGGGGGAAGGACTTTAGGGCAACCCTCCAGACTGAAACCTGGACCTGCAGGGGTGTGCATGTAAAATGGGGGTGGCTGGTGGTTTTAGAAGCACAAAGGGCAGAGATGTGCCTGGACCTGGAAACAAGGGCTGGGAGAGCTGCTAAAGGATGCACAACTGAGGTTGCTGCGGTTTTTTAGCAGCACAGACAAAAATGGAGTCAGTGTGACCTGGAGGGCTTTCTGGAGAACAGTCTGTGATCTCTCTGTTCGGAGATAGAAGTTTGGACAGAGTCAATTCTGCTGACTCTTGGAAGGGATGCAGAAACTGCCAGGGAAAGCTGTAAGAAAACAAAAGCCCCCCAAAACCAGTTTTCACTGAGCTCATCCCCAACTACAGGGGCCAAGGCAATTCTGCCCTAACAGGGTTGCCTGAGTAACAGCACTTGGGAGAATCAACCCCCCACCCATGCAGAAGCAGGATGAAAGAACAGGAGGCCAGCCACCCTAAGGTCCCTATAAAACAGGTGCATCTTGTTTGGATTGTGGTTAATGGTTTGGACTCTGTACATTCCCTCAACTACCTCTCACTTGAATGACTAAGAGGAGGAACCCCCAACACAGGAAACATTCAGAGACTGTGACCTCTACCATAGAACTAATGGATATGACATAAGCAAGATGTTGGAAATAGACTTCAGGGTAACAGTTATGCAGACAACAGCTAGGTTGGTGAAAATCATTAATGGCAACATAGATTCTCTAAGGGCAGAAGTGAGAGCTGATCTGGAAGAATTTAAAAATGCTATCAATGGGATCCAATCTAATCTAGATACTCTCACAGCTAGGGGTAAATGAGGCAAGAAGAACTAATTAGTGATGTAGAAGACAGACTTATAGAAAAGAAGGATCAGGAGGAGGCCTGGAACAAACAGCTTAGAATCCATGAAAACAGAATTGGAGAAATAAACGATGTCATGAACCATTCTAATGTCAGAATTACTGGAATCCCTGAGGGAGTGGAGAGAGAGAGAGAGAACTAGAAGATATAGTTGAACAAATCCTAGCTGAAAATTTCCCAAATCTGGGGGAAGAAAACAAGTGTTTGTGTCCTAGAAGCAGAGAAGACACCCCCCCCCCAGGTGTGAAGGAGGGCAGACTGACCCCGTGGCCTATGATAGTGAAACTCGCGAATCTTAAAACCAGAGAAAACATCTTAAGGGCAGTTATGGGGAAGAGATTCCTTATGTACAGAGGGAAGAATGTCAGAATAACGTCAGACCTGTCCACAGAGACCTGGCAAGCTGGAAAGGGCTGGCAAGATATATTCAGGGCACTCAATGAGAAGAACATGCAGCCAAGAATACTTTATCCAGCAAGGCTGTCACTTAGAATGGATGGAGAGAGATAAAGAGCTTCCAAGACCACCAAAAACTGAAAGAATATGTGACCACTAAGGTGGCCCTGCAAGAAATATTTAGGGGTTTTATAAAAGGAAAAAGACCCCAAGAGTGATATAGAACAGAAATTTACAGAGACAGTCTATAGAAACAAGGACCTCACAGACAACATGATGACAATAAAAAAACATATCTTTCAATAATAACTCTCAATGTAAACAGCCTGAATGCTCCCATAAAATGGCACAGGGTTGCAGATTGGATAAAATGACAGGACCCAACCATATGTTCAAGAGACTCATTTTGAACCTAAAGATACATCCAGATTGAAAGTGAAGAGATGAAGAACCATCTTTCATGCCAACGGACCTCAAAAGAAAGCTAGAGTAGCAATTCTCATATCAGACAAATTAGATTTTAAGCTAAAGACTGTACTCAGAGATACAACTTCCAACATGGGAGCAGCCAACTACAAAGGCCAACTATTAATCAAAATAAAGAGACATATTGATAATAATATGTTAATTGTACAGGATCTTAACATGCCACTCTCAGCAATAGACAGATCACTTAAGCAGGAAATCAACAGAGAAATAAGAGCTTTGAATGATACACTGGACCAAATGGACCTTAAAGATATGTATAGAACATTCTACCCTAAAGCAATAGAACACTCATTTTTCTTGTGTGCACATGGAACTTTCTCTCCAGAATATACCACATTCTGGGTCACAAATCAGATCTAAACTGATACCAAAAGACTGAGATTATGCCCTGCACATTCTCAGACCACAATGCTTTGAAACTGGAACTCAACCACAAGAAAATTTGGGAAGGAATGCAAACACTTGGAAGCTAAAGACCATCCTGCTCAAGAATATTTGGGTCAATCAGGAAATCAAAGAAGAACTTAAATAATTCATGGAGACCAATGAGAATGAAAAACACGTTGGTCCAGTTCCTATGGGATATGGGAAAGGTGGTCCTAAGGGGGAAATACATAGCCATCCAAGCCTCACTCAAAAAAAAACCAGAAAATCCCAAATACACAAACTCTATTAACACCTTAAAGAACTGGAGAATCTATAACAAAAACTAAGCCTAGCCCATGTGCAAGAAGGGAAAAAATTAAGATTAGAGGAGAGATTAATGAATTAGAAACCAGAGATACAGTAGAACACATCAACAAAACTGGAAACTGGTTCTTTGAAAGAATTAATAAGATTGATAAACCACAAGTCAGCCTAATCCAAAAGAAAAGAGAAAGGACCCAAATTAATAAAATTATGAATGGAAGGGGAGAGATCATGACTAACACCAAGGTAATAGAAACAATCATCATAAATTATTGTCAATAGCTACATGCCAATAAGTTAAGCAACCAAGAAGAAATGCATGCATTCCTGGAAACCTACAAACTTCCAAGACTGAAACAGGAAGAAACTGACAACTTGAATAGACTTGTAACTAGTAACAAGATCACAAACCTCCCAAAAAACAAGAGTCAGAACCTGATGGATTCCCTGGGGAATTCTACCAAACATTCAAAGAAGAAATAATACCTATTTTACTGAGGCTGCTTCAATAATAGAAACAGAAGGAAAACTTTTGGACTCTCTATATTTCTATGAGGCCAGCATTACCTTGATTCCCCAACCAGGGAATCAAAATCCCATCAAAAAGGAAGATTTCAGGCCAATATCCCTGATGAATATGAATGCCAAGATTCTCAACAAGATCCTAGCTAATAGGATCCAACAGCACATTAAAAAGATTATCCAACACAACCAGGTGGGATTTATCCCTGGGATACAAGGGTAGTTCAACATTTGCAAATCAATCAATGGAATAGAACAAATTATAAGAGAAGAGCGAAGAACCATATGATCCTCTCAATTGATGCAGAAAAAAGCATCTGACAAAATGCAGCATCCATTCCTGATTAAAACTCTGTAGAGTATAGGGATAGAGGGAATATTCTTCAACATCATAAAATCCATCTATGAAAAACTCACAGCAAATATCATTCTCAATGGGAAGAAGCTGAGAGCCTTTCCCTTAAGATCAGGAATGAACGACAAGGATGCCCACTCTTACCACTATTGTTCAACATAGTACTACAAGTCCTAGCAACAGCAATTAGACAACAAAAAGAAATAAAATGTATTCAAACTGGCAAAGAAGAACTCAACCCTTCTTTTCGCAGATGATATAATACTCTATGTGGAAAACCCAAAAGGCTACACCCCCAAATTACTAGAACTCATACAGCATCTCAGTAATGTGGCAAGATACAAAATCAATGCACAGAAATCAGCTTCTTTCTTATACACTAACAATGAAACTGTAGAAAGGGAAATTAGAGAATTGATTCAATTTACAATTGCACCAAAAACCATAAGATACCTTGGAATAAACCTAATCAAAAAAGTAAAGGATCTATACTTGAGGGACTAGACTACAGAACACTCATGAAAGAAATGGAAGACACAAAAGGATGGAAAAACAGTCCATGCTCATGGATCAGAAGAATAAACATTGTTAAAATGTCTATGCTGCCCAGAGCAATCTATACTTATAATGCCATCCCAATCAAAATATATAAGCATTTTTAAAAGTGCTGGAACAAACAATCCAAAAATTTGTATGGCACCAGAAAAGACTCTGAATCACTAAGGAAATGGTCAAAGAGGAAAATAAAGCTGGGGGCATCACACTGCCTGATTTCAAGATTTAATACAAATCTGTAATCACCAAGGTAGCATGGTACTGGCACAAAAACAGACACATAGATCAATGGATCTGAATAGAGAGCCCAGATATGGACCTTCAACTCTATGGTCAACTCTTCTTCAACAAAGCAAGAAAGAATGTCCAATGGGAAAAAGACAGTCTCTTCAACAAATGATGTTGCAGATTGGACAACCACATGCAGAAGTATTTAAACTGGACCATTTCCTTACACCCCACACAAAAATAGACTCAAAATGAAGAGTCAATGTGAGAAGTCAATGTGAGACAGGAATCTATCAAAATCCTAGAGGAGAACATGGTCAGTAACCTCTTTGACGTTGGCCACAGCAACTTCTTTTAAGACATTATCTCCAAAAGCAAGGGAAACAAAAGTGAAAATAAACTACTGGGATTTCATCAAGACAAAGGTTCTGCACAGCTAAGGAAACAATCAACAAAACTAAAAGACAGCCTATGGAATGGGAGAAGATATTTGCAAATGAAGTGTTAATATCCGAAATCCACAAAGAACTTATCAAACTCAACACCCAAAAAACAAATAAGCCAGTTAAGAAGTGGGCAGAAAAAAAAAAAAAAAAAAAAAAAAAAAAAAAAAAAAAGAAGTGGGCAGAAGACATGAATAGAGACTTTTTCAAAATTGAAATCCAGATGGCTGAAAAATCCAGACACATGAAAAAATGATCATCAACATTAGCCGTTAGGGAAATTCAAATCAAAACCACCTTACACCAGTTAGAATGGCAAAAATTAACAAGGCAAGAAAAAACAAATGTTGGAGAGAGGCTGTGGAGAAAAGGGGAACCCTCTTACACAATTAGTGAGAATGCAAGTTGGTGCAGCCACTTTGGAAAACAGTGTGGAGATTCCTCAAAAAATTAAAAATAGAGCTACCCTATGACCCAGCAAATGCACTACTGGGTATTTACCCCAAAGATACAGATGTAGGGAAAAGAAGGGCCATATGAACCCCAATGTTCTTAGCAGCAATGTCCACAATACCCAAACTGTGAAAAGAGCCAAGATGCCTTTCAACGATGAATGGATAAAGAAGATGTGGTTCATATCTACAATGAAATATTACTCAGCCATCAGAAAGGATGACAACCCAACTTTTGCAACAACATGGATGGGACTGTTGGACTTACTTCACTGAAGAGATTATGCTCAGTGAAATAAGTCAAGCAGAGAAAGTCAATTATCATATGGTTTCATTTACTTTTGGAACATAAGGAGTAGCATGGAGGACATCAGGTCATGAGGAGGAAGGGAAAAACGAAGGGGGGGATATCAGAGGAGTGACAAACTAAGAAAGACTATGGACTCTGAGAAACTACCTGAGGGCTTTAGAGGGAAGGTGGGTGGGGGGAATGGGTTGGCCCAGTGAAGGGTATTAAGGAGGGCACATATGGCATGGAGCACTGGGTGTTATATGTAAACAATGAATCTTGGAACACCACATCAAAAACCAAGGATGTATTGTATGGTGACTAATGTAACATAATAAAAAGTAATTTAACTTAAAAAATGAAAAAAAGGCAACAAAGAGGAATGTAAAAATGAAATTTAAAAACTCAGCTAAGTACACAGAAAACTACAAAATACTGCTGGAAGAAACTACAGAATAACTAAATAAAAGACATTCCATGTTCATGAATTAGAAGACATAATGATATAATCAATACTCACCAAGTGATATACAGATTCAATGCAATCTATATCAAAATGCCAGATGCCTTTTTTTTGAAAAATGAAAAAACTGATCCTGAGATTCAATTTCAGAGACCACAGGGAGGAAAAAAAAATTTAACCCAAAAAACAGTGGTGCCTAGGTGGTGCAGTGGGTTAAGCATCCAAGTCTTGGTTTGGGCTCAGGTCATGATCTCAGAGTCATGAGATTCAGCCCCAGGTTGGGCTTCACACTCAGCACAGAGTCTTCTTGGAATTCTCTCTCCCTCTCCCTATCCACATCCTACTTCTGCTCTCTCTCTGAAATAAATTTTAAAATCTTAAAAAATAAAAAATTAAAAACAAAAAACAAAGAAGACAGAAAAACTTCTCCACTTCCTATCTCCAGAGCTTAACTATAAAGCTATAATAATAAAAAGAAGTATAATATACTGACATAAGGATAGACATACAGCTCAATGGAATAAAATTGAGAGCCCAGAAATAAACTCTTTATCTCTGATCAAATGATTTTCAACGAGCGTACCAAGACCATTCAAAGCAGAAAGAATGGTCTCTTCAACAAATGGTGCTAGGGCCAATGATATTCACAAGCAAAACAATGAGGTTGGACCCTTACTTCACAGCATATATAAAAATTAGCTCAAAATGGGTTCAATACCTAAATATAAGTGTTAATCATAGAAGAAAACACAAGGATAAATCTTTATGACTTTTGAGTTGGTAATTGTTTTATATATATATCAAAATAAACAAGAAAAAATAAATTGGACTACATCAAAATGTTTCCAACTTATGCATTAAAGAGCACTATCAAAATTAAAAGGCAACCTACAGAATGGAAGAAAATATTTGCAAATCATATATCTGATAGGGATCTAGCAAAGAACATATGAAGAACCTCTATAGCTATGTAACAAAAAGATAAATAACCCAATTACAAAATGGACCAGAGACTGAAAAGTATTTCTCCAAAGAAGATATACAAATGGCTAACATAGAAAGATGCTCAACATCTTTAGTCATTAGAGAAATACAAATCAAAGCCACAGTGAAATACTATTTCACACCCACTAGGATGGCTATACTTTTTTAAAAAGGAAGGCAACAAGTGTTGTTGAGGACATGGAGAAATTCAAATCCTCATACACTGCTTGTGGATATGTAAAATAGTTTAGCATCTGTATAAAAGAGCTTGCAGTTCTTCAGTAAGTTAAACATAAAATTACTACATGACTCAACATTCTGAGGTATATAGCTCCCAAAATGAAAGGAAGTGTTTCCCAAAAAACCCCCAAAAAACAAAAAAAAAAAAAAACACAGCAACAAAACTTGTACCTGAACATTCACATGAGCACTATTCAGAATAGCCATTAGGTGTAAACAGCCCAAATGACCATTACTGGATGAATGGATAAACAAATTGTGACAAATCCATACAAAGGAGCATTGTTCAGCTACAAAAAGGAATCAAGTGCTGACACATACTATAACATGGATAGGCCTTGAAACGATCCAGACACAAAAGGTCACATATTTTGTGACTGCATTTACACCAAATTGTCATAACAAGAAAATCAGGCAAGTTGGTGGTGGTTAGTGCTAAGGGGACTGGATAATGAGGAACGACTGCACTTATGGGTGCAGTATTACCTTTTGGAGTGGTATTTTCTGGAACAAGACAGTGGTGATGGTTGCACATGCTGTGAAGGTACCAAATGTTACTGAATTTTACTTTTTCAAATAGTAAGATGCATAAATTTTACTACATTAAAAAAAGACAGATCTTTATGTAACTATATAGAAAGTAGCTTATGTTATATTGTCTTTAAAAAGCAAGTTACAGAAATGTGTATGTAGCATGATGGAGCACAGATGCATGCATGTGTGTAAATTTAGAATACTTCTCAAGTTTTAGTTCAGACAATGCTAGCTGTTTTAGAAGATAAGGCCCCCATATCTCATAGTCAACTGAAGTAGAGTTGTTGCTCACATAAAATTCAAAATGTGTTGTTCTCTTGTGAGCAAGTATCAACCTTCTAAACAGTGAGGCAGGGTCCTTCAAGATGGGAGTCTGCCATCTTCAATATGGTGATTTCTATCAGACAGCTAGGGAAAGAACATGAAAGCACACACATGGCAGTTTCTGTAGGTCTGCCCTAAAAATATAACACACCACTTAGGATCACATTTCATTGGGCAAAATGCAGTGGCATGGCCACATTTAACTATAAGGGAGACTAATAAATAGAGTCTAGCTTTTTGCTTAGGGAAAAGAAAGAACAGGTTTTGCAAATAGCGAATCAATCTCCTACACAAATAACCAAGACTATATTAACTGACTTTATCTTTAGAAATTGAGTCAGAGAAGGTGATTCGCACTTTTTGACCTACTACTTTCTACCTATTTTGAGTGATTTTTAATTAGCATGACTATTAAGGGATGGATTATGTCACCTTCCTCAAAATTCCTATGTTAAATCCCTAACCCCCAGTACCTCAGAATGTCACAGTATTTGAATCTGGACCCTTGAAAGAAGTAACGGGGGGTGGGAGGGGCGCCTGGGTGGCTCAGTCAGTTAAACATCCAACACTTGATTTCGGCTCAGGTCATGATCTCAGGGTGGTAAAACAGAGCCCTACTTGGGCTTGGCACTCAGGGAGGAGTCTACTTGAGATTCTCTCTCTCTCCCTTTGTCCCTCCCCCCACTCACATTCTCCAACTCTCTAAGTAAATAAAATCTTTGAAGAAGTGATTCACGTAAAATGCGGCCCTTAGGGTGGGCCCTAATTCAATCTAATCGGTGTCCTCATAAGAAGAGGACATTTGTACACATGGAAGAGCAACCATCGTGAGGTTAAGGAGAGAAGACTCAAAACACACCAAATCTGCCAACACCTTGATTTTGGACTTTTAGCCTAAAATCTCTTCTCTAAGTCAAGGAGAGAAGACTCAAAACACACCAAATCTGCCAACACCTTGATTTTGGACTTTTAGCCTCCAGAATGGTGAGAAATAAATTTGTATTATTTATGCCAACCTAGTCTGTGGTACTTGGTTACAGCAGCTCTAAAAAGCTAATATCAGAATATATTTTCATAATAAAACAAAAATTAAGCTTTAATAGGATTCCCTAAGTTCTATTTTCAAAAGTAAGAGAAATAGCTTCCCCATACCCCAAAATCAAATCTTTTCCTTTTCCAGTAAGTGCCTAAAATACTCTTTGAATGGTTTTACATAAAAAGATTTACAAGCCACACTTTAAAAACACCCAGAAAACAGGACATCACTTTCTAAGAACAATTAAGTTTCAAATTAACTAGAAAATTAACTGGCTAACTTGGTTTCTGACAACAGCCATATACTATACTCAATTATTGCATTCTAAAATTTGCATAGATGGAGAGTTCAATCCTGTTATGCTTTTGACTACTTTTTAATTTTCCAGCTTTTATTGTAAATACTGAATATTTATATGACCAGAAGTAGAAACTTTAGGGTCCTCTGCATACAGCTGTTGGCTAAGTAATAAGCAAAAATGTGACATTCAACAAATATTTATTATCACTACAAACATCCGAGCCAAGGAAGAGTCTATATATTGTTGACACATCATTAATGTAGGTAATTTATATGCATGCATCCAATCGCAAATTAATGCAAGTCTAACCCCACTGTGGCAGGACTGACAACTGCTAACTACTTCTTCCTGGGATATGGAGGGGACTAAGGTATCAACTCCAGGATTTTCTTCTTCCATTGCTCTAGATTGCCTTGTCTGACAGTTGTCAAATTCTACACCCAAGACAGCTCCATGCAAGATCTTTCTCTTACAGCTATGGGAAGCAACATGCTGATTACAGAATTCTCGGTCTGTATAATCTGCGCATTCTGTCTCCAGCCCACAAGATTCAATAGCTATATTCTATTTATTTCTCTAGCTCTACAACATGAACTACTCCTGTTCACCTGTGCCATGCAGAACTCTGCTACATCAAGTCTGGCTCCTGAATTCAAACAAATGTCCTCTCTGTGCATCTGGCTTGCACCTATCTCTATGGTACACATCCTTCCATAGTTTTAGAAAGCAAAGTATTATCTCACGTAGTGATATGCTCTATCATTCAAATGTTCTTTTATTTGCAGAGATATTTTTTCCTATCTAAAGGAAATGAAGTTAGAACCTGAAATAAGGGAAAGAAATGGTGTTCCAAGGTTCAGTAAACTCTTTCCAGGTTCTAGAAGTAAAACCAGGGTCTAACATCCTTATTGAAGACAAGACTCCCCTATTCATACTGGTGATGGTCCCATAATTCTCAAGATCTGAACCTGTGATCTTAACTGTTCTTTGAATTTAGCCCTACATGTTTCACATTTATTTTTAAGAATATTGGACTTTTCCTGTGATCATGATTACCATCTTTCTATAAATATATCATTAGAAGAAGGGGAGTATTCTAGGAGCTCATGTGGTCAGTCAGAGAACCCAATGGTGACATTTTTTTAAGAGCGGAATAGAACTGTATTTAGATATAAATTTTATCCACATATACCATCATTAACTTACTAAAGCTTCCGCTTAAGACTAAACAGTGGAATTTTGTTTTGTGCAAATGTACATATGTATGTGTTTCTTCAGAGAATGTGTGATACAAAATTTGCTGACACAAATTTACTGGTTTCCAGGGTATAAAAAATGAAAAAGTTTGGAGCCTATGTGGAAGGAAGTGGAAGATGGTTTATTTTTCTCTAAATGAAATCAAGGCTGCCTACACCACACGCAGCAACCGTCCAAGGCTATGATTCAGAGTGAAATTACCACCTGACCCTTGGAAATTCTAAATGCCTCAGTGACAGCAGAATCTTTGTTGTATGCCCAGAGAGCCTCCCCTAACCGCTCTACCCCCTCACCCCTGAACACAAACACACACGAAGTAATGACTCCCAGGGTTCACTAACCCTGGCAATGTCATAAAAATCAACGTAACAGAGGATGCAATGTTCTTTCTTGAAATAAGTAAAATAATTCCCTTTGCATGGCAAGGAAACTACTAAAACAAAATTCAGTCAGGAGAACAGATTGAAGCATTGCACATAGTTTTATTTCTATTTTCTTTATTTGACATATGAGATCAGTCAGATCACGAGTGCTTACTGAAAATATAAAGAAATAAACCCTGGCTCTGTAATTTCTTTTCTTTTTTTTTTTCTGAGAAGTCAATATATCTATTTACTACAACTAACGTAATCATCTCAAGGCCCTAATTTATACAACCTAAGGTCCCAGTTACATATTATTTTGCTCACGTCTCTTATCAAATCTAAAGTTCCCCTTTTTTCTACTTGAATTTCTAAGAACTTAAAATACACACCATTGCTATACACAGAGACTGAAACTACGACCGTGTAATCGTAGTATTTACTGCCATGAAACTAACCAACTATATTATACTGTAATAACAGCTTAACAATTAGCTTTGGGTTTTTTGTATAAGTACGTTTTATTAAATTCCCAGAGAATGGGGATGCAGATGTAGTAGCTGCTGCTGTTTTATAATCAAAGACTATTATCCTGCTGTCAGTAACTATGGGATATATTTTCAGTGTGGTCAGTAGGGTTCAGATGGTTTATTACATTTCAGTGGTTATAGTCAGTAGACTATTTGAATACCAAGTTCTTATTTAAAAGCATAAGCCTTCTGATTTGAATGTGTTAGTGTAAATCAATGTGAAATCTCCTCCAATACAGCATTCTGAGAATTATAGACAGTCACCTACTTGGGGTGATCTAATCTTGATGTGCTCTATGGACGCAGAGATGGGCAGAACCCAAATCAACTATTTAAACAGAATTAAATTGTCAATAAAAGCAACTCTTTGGACCTCCACTTTCACGGAATGGTCTTCCTCCAGGAGTTTTGTTATAGGTAATAAAAGGTTTGTTTCATGAAAGATAATTGTGGGAAACATTGAGAAGATATTAAGTGCATGTTTAGGCCTTGATTAAACAAATAAAAGTTAATATTCAAGATTTAATATTATTCAAGATTTTCTCCCTATATTATACATATTTTAGCCATTATATTTAAATCTGCCTTTAAAATAAGTATAAAGTGTTTATCTCCATTTTTAGCTAGGTTAAGTGACTTGCCCAACATTATATACCAGCAAGTTGTATATAAACTGTCTAAATGAAGATTCTCAATCCCCTAAAATTCTAAGATTGAATCTAAGTAACTCAAAAATAAATGAGTCCATCAACTCAAAGTTTTTAACTTTCTGCTTGTCATTAAGCAGAGTTCCTAATTTTTTTAAATATAATTTCTTTTTTAGAGCAGTTTTGGATTCACAGTAAAATTCAAAGGAAGGTAAAGAGAGTTCTCACATATCCCCTGTCCCCACATGCAAAACCTGCCCACTGGTGTATAAAGTAGTTTCACTGTCCTAAAAATCTGCTGTGCTCTGCCTATCCATCCCTCCCTCTCCCAAACCCTCTTTAAAGCACCAATCTTTTATGGCCTCCATAATTTTGCCTTTTCCATAATGTCCTATAGTTGGAATCCTACAGTATTGCAGCCCTTTTGGATTGGCTCCTTTTCATTTAGTAGCAGGCATTTAAGGTCCCTCCATTCTTTTCCTGGCTTCTTAGCTCATTTCTTTTTAGCACTGATTAATATTCCACTGTCCAGATGCACCACAGTTTGCTTATCCATTCACAGACTTGCTAATTTTACACATCTAACTTAAGCAGCAGAGTGATGTTCTAAGTACCTCTAGAATAAGAATATATCACCTGATCAAGTATACATCATTTATGCAAGTATTCATGGCTAGTTCTGCAAATTTTTGCTCCTGGTCTCTAAAAACTCTTTGCTCCTTATTTGAGAATATAAGAATATAAACATACACATGCTTGGATCAGCACCCATCCAACCAAGAATTTGGTCACCGATGGTAGTTCCAAACAACATACTGTGAAAGAAGACAGTTGTACTTCAAAGCACCAACACTAAACATTATGCTATGGCTATAAAAACCCTAGCTTTCTCTTAATTATCTAGTCATCTACCACATAAAAATCCCCCGAAGTAAAGCAGTCATGCATTCGTCAATCATATTATCAAGGCAACTTTTGGTTTATCGAGCACCAAAAAAAGCTTACATCTGGCAGTTATCAAATCACATTTAATGCTGAAGGTGAACAGATGAGATAATTCAAGGCTTAAAATAGATTTTAATAACTGATGCCTTTCTACAATTTCTTTTGCTTTGGATCACCAGTGATACCATGTTCTTCTTTCAGAAAATAAATCTAAAACACCAGCATAAATAGAGAAAAATGAAGTACATTTCTTGGTATTAATTTTTTTTATATGTTCAGGCTTTTAGTACCCATTTATTAGCAGAACTGATGTAATGTCAATGGAGTCTCTGCAATACACCATATAAATAATGAGGCCAGTTCTCGGTGGTTCTTGTTCTTATATCTTCCGAGTAACAAGATCACATTTACTGTTGTTTTAATGGGGTAAATTATACATGACATAAAATTTACCAGGTTAATCATTCTAATGGTAAAAATCAGTGGCACTGAGTATATTTACATTATAGTACAACCATTACCAAAGTTGAAAAATTTTATGCTCTAAAATTTTTTCATTTTCACAAACTGAAACTCTGCACACATAAAACAGCAACTCTCATTATCCCTTCCCCCCCAGAGCCTGGCAACCACCATTCTACTTCCTGTCTCTATGAATCTGACTATCCTAAGTACCTCTTCTGGGTGGAATCCTAAAATAGCTAACTAGCTTATTTAACTTAGCATTAGCACCTTCAATGGTTATCCATGTTGTAGCATGTACCAGAATTTCCTTCCTTTTCAAGGCTGAGTAATATTCCATTGTAAGCATAGCCAACTTTTGTTTATCCACTTACCCATTAATTGAAATTTGGGTTGTGTATACCTTTTGTTTGTGAATAATACTGCTGTGTACAGATGTTTGGTTCCTTGTTTTCAATTATTTTGGATATACATCCAGAATTGGAATTAGTGGATCATAGAGTAATTCTGTGCATAACAAGAACTGTCAGACTATGTTCCACAGTGGCTATACCATTATTACATTTCCATCAGCAAGACATCAGAGTCTTAATTTCTTCACATGCCAATATTTTCTATTTTCATTTTGAAAATAGTAGCCATATTAATATCTAGTAAGGTGTTTATAGATTTATAGCTCCAAAATGCTTACTAGTAGTAGTAGTAGTATCAGCAGCATCCTATTAAAGGCATATTTTGAGAGATATCTCATGATATTGTAAGTATCAAGGCACCAGGACTTATAAATAGACATTTAACAAATACCCATCATAGAAAGAGCCAGAGTTGCTAATTTCTGTGCTGCTCAGGGTTTTCTTGTCA
Source organism: Mustela putorius furo (assembly GCF_011764305.1). Classification (NCBI taxonomy): domain Eukaryota; kingdom Metazoa; phylum Chordata; class Mammalia; order Carnivora; family Mustelidae; genus Mustela; species Mustela putorius. The sequence goes on from NW_025421989.1 coordinate 30,498,581, forward strand.
AACTTCTCAAATATGCACACTTATAATTATATCCTAATAGGTACATTACTTTGAATTTTTCCTCCTTGGGGCTATTTAAATGCAAATGTCATTACCTCTAATTTGAGCTACTCTCTATGCTCTGAAGTCAGACTGGGCCCATCTGGCTATTCAAAGGCAGCCCAAGCACACACATCTGCCAAAGGGCAGGTTTGCATATGGGCTCTTGTGCCCCCAGTGCTATCTTCAGCCTGTGCCAGGTGCCTTTAGGACACATGCTTGTGGGGTGGAACTTCATGCAGATCAGCTTCTATTTGGTGGGTTCAAGGTAATCAGATCTGTTCTTTTTTCACCTAATATTTCATCTGTTTTGCCATGAGTCTATTGATCTGCTCTTGACAAAAAAGATATTCTACAAAAGACAAGATCTAAATGGAGCAAAACAAATGGAGCTCTAAAATTTGCAAACAGACTTGTTAAATATAAGCAGTTTTAGAAATTTAAAATTTAGCCACTGTTCCTACTCTGAAACAGGAAATTCCCTGACACCAGAGCAAAAAAGAGCCCTTCTGGAAAAAGTCCAATAACCCTGTTTGAAAATGGTAAACATGCCATTGGTCACACAGAAATTCGACCTGCCTTTTTGCTACCTTCCTTTCTTCTGTTGTTTTGTAGGTTTGAGCAGATGAGTTGGGAGGAGGGGCAGAGGGAGAGGGAATTAGAATCTCACAGCTAGAATCAGACTCCACAGCTAGCACTGAGCCCAATGCAGGGCTTGATCACATGAGATCATGTGATCTTGATCACCTGAGATCATGACCTGAACTGAAATCAAGAGTCAGACGCTCATCTGACTGAGCCACCCAGGCAACCCTTGCCACCTTCTCTATGGTTCCTCTTGCCCCTGGAGGGGCACGTGGACTGTCTAAATATCCAGTACTGTGTGGTTGATGGAATGCTTAAGTGCTCCGTGCTTTCACTGGAGTGCTTTAAAAGTTCCTCTAACAGAAAAGCCTAGAAGACAGTTATTCAAGCTAGAAATTTTGTAGTGTTTCCTAAACCTGTCAGCCACTGTAAATGCTGTTAAAGCTCAAGTGTGTTACATACATGAATAGCAGTTCTTAAGTATTTTGTCTTCAGGATGTGATACTAAACTCTTGGGAGACTCCTTGTAAAGTATAAAATACCACAATGCCCTTATGTAAATGTTGGCTGCAGCTGAAGCATGTTCTACTTTTAGTAAGACAAGAGAGAAAGGAAAGGTATTTGGGCTCTTTTCAAGAAAGAAAAAGAAAAGAAGGTCATTGATTCCAAGACAAGTGATCCTATCTGCTGACCAAGACTGCCTTAACATTCCCTTTAACTTGATTAAAGTTGACTTTAATTTGACCATAGACTTCTGATGTCCCTTTGAGTATTGACTTTAGAAAACTAGTAATTGTTAATCCTTTCTTTGTCTCTTCAAAATGTATGTATATCTTCTCCCAGACTCTTGCCAGTTTTACAACCCAGGAAATATCTTGCTCATGGATCTGGGAACTATCTCTTTGAAGGGCAAATATCAATGAGGATAGGATGATGGAACCCCTATCTTGCAGTCTCTGTGGGAAGGTGGAGGCCTAACATCAATGGATGTCAATTAGCAAGCACAGATGGTCTAATCACAGTAAAAAAAAAAAAAAAAAAAAAAAAATTGCAAACTCAGGAATAAACTCAGTGGGTTCCCCACATCCTATTAATTAACCTCCTCCCTAACATCCTCTGGTACTTTTCTACTAGCTCACCCCAGGGCTTAAAAACTCTCCCACTTTCTATTTCAGAGAATGTGAATTCAGTCTCTCCCCCTTACTGCAAAGGCCTGAGTCAAGTCTTCTTGCTTACTTAATCTTGGGGCAATTTTGGCTTTCATACTACATAATGATAGAGACGCTTAGCTTAGTTCTCAAATTGTCAGCTCATCTAACCTTTTTAACATTTACTAAAGAGGAAAAGGAGGAAATAACCTTTTCTTGGCTTTGACATGTGCAATATGCAACTCATATTATTTCATCTACTCCTCCAAGTTAAGGTGACCAACTGCCCCCATTTGTTCAGGACTGAAGGCTTTCTCGGATATGGTAGTTCTAAAACCACGGAAGTCCCAGGGAAACCAGGACAGTTGGTTACACCCTATACCAAATTTGCCATTGCATTACACATTAACACCGGATCTGGGGAGTTAAGGAACATACAGTGGCCTGGTGATACAGTCAAGTTTCATGGTCCAAATCTCAGGCTCTCAAGGTCCAGCCCCAGATTTGAGCACTTAATAAGTTTTAAAACACTTTTTGTCCTCAAGTTTTTATTCAAATTCCAGTTAGTTAACATACAGCACAATATTAGTTTCAGGTAGAATTTAGTGATTCGTCACTCACATACAACCCCCGGTGCTCATTAGAACAAATGTTCTCCATACCCACCACCCATTTAACCCATCCCTCCACCCACCTCCATCCTCCAGGAACCCTTGGTTTGTTTTCTGTAATTAAGAGTCTGTTTTCTGGGGAAAAAGAGAGAGAGAGAGAGAGAAATCATGAGAGACTCAACTATAAAGAAATGGGGTTTGATGAAAGGGGTAGGTGGGAAATAGGTGGGTGATGGGTATTGAGGGGACTTGTTATCATGAGCACTGAGTTTTATATGTAAAGGATGAACCACTGAACTCTACTCCTGAGACCAAAATTGAATTGTGTATCAACTAACTAGAATTTAAATTAAAAATTTAAAAAAAGTCCTTTCTGTTTTGCCTCTTTTGTTCCCCTCTATGTTCATCTGCTTTGTTTCTTAAATTCCACATGAGTGAAATCATACAGTATTTGTCTTTTGTTGACTGACTGACTTTGCTTAGCATAATACACTTTAGCTCCATCCATGTTGTTGCAAATGGCAGGATTTCATTTCTTATGGCTGAGTAATACTCCATTGATATATACACCACATCTTTATCCACTCATCAATCAGCAGACACTTGGGTTGTTTCCATTATTTGGCTATTGTTGATAATGCTGTTATAAACATCAGGGTGCATGTGTCCCTTCAAATTAGTATTTTTGTATCCTTTGGGTAAATATCTAGTAGTTCAATTGCCAGATTGTAAAGCATTATTGATAATGACCCTGGCATTATAAAGACCTAAGAGACATGTCCTGTCATCAAGGAATTTACATTATGAAATGCCAAATGCTGTAAGAGCCCTCTTAATACAAGCTGAAATGCAATCACTTCCTTGTTTAAAACAAACAAACAAAAAAGTGCACTTGCTTCAGCAAGAATATGGCACTGACCTGATCTTAATGAATGGTGTAATAAGAAGCCCTTCAGAAAATCCCACACGAATCTTAAAACCTGTTGGCAATACTCTGCCATGGAAATAAGTGACGCTCACCTCAGTGAGAACAAAGAGTGGCTATTTATTCAGAGCTTGCAATAGCAAGGGAGTTAGCTACCATCACTTGCGTTTGGCAGAGACTCAAAGGCAGGTAGGAGATGAAAAGCTTTGTAGTTTTCAAAAACAAAGGCTTCAAGCATGTAGTGATCAGAAGTTGTTGGCATGCAGAAGCTGAAGACAGGCTACCTAGAAGTGAAACACCTTATATGCTTATTTAGAGAGCACATTTAGCTTTCTCTGGTTGGCCATGAGTTAGAAGTAGGTGAAAAACAACAGGGAAGCTTCCCATGGTTGACTACATTTTGGCCATTCTGGACTAATTGCCACACATGTTCTGTTTTTGTTTCCTACACAGGTTGCTGCCAAGATTGTGGGTCTGAGTCCTATTGGCACAGATGGACTGACCAATGTCCCTTTCCCTTCTCTTGGGAATGTATGCCTTATCCTTAGAAAAGGAGGGAAGTCACAGAGCCCTTTCCTGTCCTGTTGTTTCACATGTAAGACAGTAGATAATTAAATTTGAATTTACCGTTGACCCATCATTTCTGCCTTATACCAAGTAATAAGGTAACTTCTCTCCCTCCATGCTTTTGTAGGAACAGCGCATGCTATAAGGGAGGGTACTCCTCTGCCCTGCCATTGATATAGGACTGAGCACAATGACAGGTGAAGGACTCGGGAATGTTCTAGACAACAAAAGGTCTCCTCCTGTAGGTAAAATGTTGGCACAGAATGTAGGAAACATCCAGGGGTTTTTAAGCACTGAAACTAAGAAGGGGATAAGGAACACTGACCAATCCTTTTTTTCTTTCCCCCTCATTTTCCTGAAGAATATATATGGTTTAAAAATCGGAGTGTTCAGGACCAGAATATGGAGACTACAAGAAACTGAAATAAGTGAATCAGATAGAACCATCTATCTGTGTCATCATACTGTGATCATACTGTGACACAAGTATCACTATAGTGGTAACTGGAGACAAAAAGCTAAAGCTAGAGAGACATCATGGTATACACTGCCCTGAGTAGATAAAAGTTCATAAAAGAAAAAGCTATAGATAAATGCAAGGAGCATCAGAGAGCCCATGTAGAAAGCAGAGTATGGGATGAGGAAGTACAGAGGGTGGAATTTTCAGTGCCATGTGACCATATCATAAGGGGAAAAGGGGCAAAGTGGACTCATGAGCAGGCTCCATGTCCAGGAGAGCATGACAAATAAGGGAGGAGACCAAGTTCATCAAACAGGAGGAGCAAACATCTAACTGCAACCAAAGTACAGATAAGCATTAAAAGATCTACATTATTTAAAAAAAAAAAAATCTACATTATTGCATAAAACATGTCATGTGGAGGTTGACTCATTTTTTCCACTTACATATGAAAAACATAGAACATTTCACACAGAAGCTTATATAACAGAGGAGCTCTTTCAAAGAACTTAGACTGAAAGGTATTTGATGGCATGGATAGTGAGTCATCAATATTTGGTTATCCCATATGCCGAGTACAGTGTCTCAGCTAGATAATGTGTTCAATACATTTTTGTTAAATTGCCACTGATATGGAAATCCAACAAAAAGTTTGCTTAGCCCTACAGGAAACTTATACTCCAAATACTACGATACTTACGTGCTTGACTTCTGCTAAAAATGTCAGTCCATTCATCTCTTTTGTCCCTCTTCTAGCAATCTGAAAGTTTATTAAGCCATTTTGTACCATGTTTTTCCATAAAAACATGTGAATGAACATTTCATTTCAAAATCATAATGGCCTCCATATTATAAGCACAAAAATGCACCAGCTATTTATTGCACTGTTCTCAACAAACATATCATTTTTCATTAAGAATTCTATAAAATAGGCTCTATTTTTATAATAAGCTAAAAAAACATTTGAATTGAAGGTAAAATATTTATTAATTAACCAAGAAACTGGTATTTATACTCAAGCACTCACTAGGACTTTCACTCCTTAACCAAAATTCTATACCAATTTAGTACATTTCCATACTATTCACATAGCTATCCCAGATAAATCTGAATTAAAGTTCAGCAATTTGCACAAATCACACAGCTAGTGATAGCAGAAATAAACTTAGATTTTGACACAATATGTGGAATATTACAACTAGAAAAGAGTAACAGCTCAAAGAACCGCTCTTTTATCATAAACTACTAGAAAACTGAATACATTAAAGGATTATATTCAGAAATGCCTGGGTGGCTCAGCTAGTTAAGGATCTGACTCTTGATTTTGGCTCAGGTCATGATCTCAGGGTCATGGGATCAAGCCAATACATTGGGCTCCACACTCAGCTGGGAGTCAACTTGAGATTCTCTCTCCCCCTCTCCCTCCATCCCCTTCCTCCCATTCACACTCTCAACAAATAATTATCTTTTTGTAAAAAGTGTGTTTTGTCACATAAGGTAACATTCACAGTTTCCATAGATTTGAATCTGGGTATTCTGGGTGGCCATTATTTAGCTACCACAAGGTCCAAATGGCTTCACTGGTGAATTCTACCAAATATTTAATAAAAACTAATACAGATTCTATGTAAATTCTTTCAGAAAATAGAGATGGAGCAAATACTTTCAACTCACTATATGAAGACATCACTACCCTGATGCCAAAACAAAAGACATTAAGAGAAAAAAAACTGTAAAATGATTTGCCTCATGAGTATAAAAAATATTCAGCCACATGTTAGAGAATAGAAAGACATACAAACCATGTTTTACAACTAAAAGAAGTTTATAAAAAAGATTGAAAAGTTGGTTTGACATTCCAAATTAAAGTAACCATTATTAAAATAAACACCTTCAGTTGATACAGAAAATGTTTGCCAAAATTAAACATCCATTGATCAGAAAAAACTTTTACAAAACTAAGATCAGGGACATTTTCTTGAACTAATAAAGGGAATCTCCTTAAGAGCTTTAGCTCATTATATTTAAACGAATGTTGTCTTCCTAAGATCATGATTAAAACGAGAATTTCCTTTCTTACCACTTCTAGTCCCTTTGTTCTCCAAGTTCTAGGGCAGTGCAACAGGCAAAAATAAGTAAATAGATAAATGAATGAGTGCATGAATGAATGAATTAATTAATAAAGGAATGCACATTGATTAGCACATTGTCAATGCACATTGATAGGTCAAGGTCAATGTACAATAGTAAGTAGCATTTCTAGGTACTAAAACACAACCACTGGAAATTAAAAAAAAAAATTAACATGCCATTTATACTTGTATCCAAGTAGGATACAAATATAAATTTAACAAAGCATATTGAAGAGCTGTACACTGAAAGCTACAAAATACTGCAAAACAAATTTTAAATGATGTAAAAATAGAGATATTCCATATTAGTCAATTACTCAATTCCATGATGTCACTTCTCCACATACTAATCTACATATTGAATGTGATCCCAATCAAAACCCCATGAAAATTTTTTGGTGGAAATTGACAAGCACACTACAAAATTTATATAAATATATAATGGCCCTAAACAATTAATTCTTTTTAAAATGAAAACAAAGTTGATGGACTACCTTCTTTTAAGATTGTAAAGCTACAATAATCAAGACAGTGTTTTTAGCACCTAAGAGAATTAGAACAGAATGTCTAGAAATTGAACTCACATATATGATGAATTTATGACACCAACGTCCATTTAGTTCAGTGGAAGAAGTGTAGTCCACTCAAGAAATGGACGACATGATTCTTTATATGGAAAACCCAAAAGACTCCACCCCCAAACTACTAGAACTCATGCAGCAATTCAGGAACATGGCAAGATACAAAGTCAATGTGCAGAAATCAGTGGCTTTCTTATACACTAACAATAAAAATACAGAAGGGGAAATGAGAGAATCGATTCCATTTACTATAGCACCAAGAACCATAATATACCTGGGAATAAATCTAACCAAAGAGGTAAAGGATCTGTACATGAGGAACTACAGAACACTCATGAAAGAAATTGAAGAAGACACAAAAAGATGGAAAACCATTCCATGCTCTTGGATTGGAAGAATAAACATTGTTAAAATGTCTATACTGCTTAGAGCAATCTATACTTTTAATGCCATTCTGATCAAAATTCCACCAGTATTCTTCAAAGAGCTGGAGCAAAAAATCCAAAAATTTGTATGGAATCAGAAGAGACCCCAAATTGCTAAGGAAATGTTGAAAAACAAAAATAAAACTGTGGGCATCACGTTACCTGATTTCAAGCTTTATTACAAAGCTATGATCACCAAGACAGCATGGTACTGGCATAAGAACATACACATAGACCAGTGGAACAGAGTAGAGAGCCCAGATATGGACCCTCAACTCTATGGTCAATTAATCTTCGACAAAACAGGAAAAAATATACAGTGGAAAAAAGACAGTCTCTTCAATAAATGGTGCTGGGAAAACTGGGCAGTTATATGTAGAAGAATGAAACTCGACCATTCTCTTACACCGTACACAAAGAGAAACTCAAAATGGATAAAAGACCTCAACGTGAGACAGGAATCCATCAGAATCCTAGAGCAGTAATCTCTTCGATATCAGCCACAGCAACTTCTTTCAAGATATGTCTCCAAAGGCAAAGAAAACAAAAGCGAAAATAAACTTTTGGAACTTTATCAAAATAAAAAGCTTCTGCACAGCAAAGGAAACAGTCAAGAAAACAAAGAGGCAACCCACGGAATGGGAGAAGATATTTGCAAATGACAGTACAGACAAAAGGTTGATATCCAGGATATATAATGAACTCCTCAAACTCAACACACACAAAACAGGCAATCATATAAAAAAATGGGCAGAAGATATGAACAGAGACTTCTCCAATGAAGACATACAAATGGCTATCAGACACATGAAAAAATGTTCATTATCACTAGCCCTCAGGGAGATTCAAATTAAAACCACATTGAGATATCACCTTACACCAGTTAGAATGGCCAAAATTAACAAGACAGGAAACAACATGTGTTGGAGGGGATGTGGAGAAAGGGGAACCCTCTTCCACTGTGGGTGGGAATGCAAGTTGGTGCAGCCTCTTTGGAAGACAGTGTGGAGATTCCTCAAGAAATTAAAAATAGAATTTCCCTATGACCCTGTAATTGCACTCCTGGGTATTTACCCCAAAGATACAGATGTAGTGAAAAGAAGGGCCATCTGTACCCCAATGTTCATAGCAGCAATGTCCACGGTCGCCAAACTGTGGAAAGAACCAAGATGTCCTTCAACAGATAAATGGATAAGGAAAATGTGGTCCATATACACTATGGAGTATTATGCCTCCATCAGAAAGGATGAATACCCAACTTTTGTAGTGACATGGACGGGACTGGAAGAGATTATGCTGAGTGAAATCAGTCAAGCAGAGAGAGTCAATTATCATATGGTTTCACTTATTTGTGGAGCATAACAAATAGCATGGAGGACATGGGGAGTTAGAGAGGAGAAGGGAGTTGGGGTAAATTGGAAGGGGAGGTGAATCATGAGAGACTATGGACTCTGAAAAACAATCTGAGGGGTTTGAAATGGCGGGGGGGGTGGGAGGTTGGGGTTCCGGGTGGTGGGTATTAGAGAGGGCACAGATTGCATGGAGCACCTGGGTGTGGTGAAACAATAATGAATACTGTTATGCTGAAAATAAATTAATTAATTAAAAAAAGAAATGGTTTTGTAATTTTTAAATATTCTACATAAAAATATACACTGCAACTCTCCCCTCACCTCATACACAAACTTGAAACTGATCATACACCTAAAACTTAGTGAAAACTATAAACTTCTAGAGAAAGTATGTGTGAGCTAGTTTAGGCAGCGATTTCTTAAGACACAAACAAATGAACCATAAAAAAACACCCCAAAAGTTTTGCTCTTCAAAAAAATAAAGAAATAAAACATTGTTTGCTTTGGTGATAAAAGGCAACCCACAGACTGGGAGAAAATAATTGTAAAGATAGAGCTCATAAGGGTTTTGTACCTAGAATAGTTAAATAGCTTTATAGCTCATTAAGAAGATAATCAAAGCAATTAAAAATGGGCAAAAGATTTGAACAAACACTGCAACAGAGAAGGTATATGAAATTCCAATAAGCACATGAAAAGATGTTCAATAGGATCAGGCATTCTGAAAATGCAAACTAACACCATAATGAGATACTACTCCCACCCATTATTAAGCATTATTAAGCAATCACTCCCAGGTGAAATGAAAACTCATGTCTTAAAAAAAAAAAAAAAAAAAAAAAAAGCTTATATGTGAATAATATTCACAGAAGCTTTATTCACAGTAGCCAAAACCCTGTAATAATTCAAATGTCACTGAAGTGAAAGAAAGTAGGCAGCAGCCAGAGCCTGAAAGTGGGGTGAGGAGACAATGTAAGAGCCCAAAGGAACTTTCAGGAATGATGGAACTGTTCTACATCCTCATCGTGCTGGTGGTTAGATAAGTGTATTACATTTGTCAAATCTCATTTGTGTATTTTAAATTGATGAAATTGTATTGTATGTAAACTAAAAGGATTATGCTGATTTAAACAATTATAACACCCCCCCCCAAAAAAAAAACAAGACTTAAACAATGATTTAGAGCTAAACTGTCTGGGTTTCAACCCTGGTTTTGCCAGTCACTATTTGTGTGACCTTGGAAAAGTCATATACCCTTTCTGTGGTTTTGCTACCTTTTCTGTACCAAGTGGTTGATGAATCTGCCTCACAAGGTTGCTGTCATCTACTGATATGAAACACATAGAAGAGTGTCCAGCACAAAGCAAGTAAGTATTCAGTGAATGCTTGCTGTTCTCAATCTCTGCTCCCAACCCTGCACACCTGACTGCTGCTGACATTGATCAGATCCTTTCAATTCTATGTGGTGTCTATCAACTTTAAAAATGTTGTGATGACATGCATCCCTAAGGTCCTTCAGGCTTTCTGACACCCTAAAGTGTATAAAGACATGGAAAGCCTTTTCACCCTTTCTTACAAGACATTCTTTGTAACACTGATTCAAAGGAAGTTTTTCAAAGAAGCATCCGCACCCTGAAAATATGTGTTTGTCTAAGAGAGAATTTTTTTTTTAATTTGGCCTAAGTCTTAAGATGGTTTGTACTCTTTCACCCTAAATAAACCAAATTTTACCATGGGGATAGACTAAAAAACTGTATCAATTTGAGCAAAATCTATTATTTCAACAGTTTGCCAGCAGCATATTCTTTTTGTAAAGTTTTGTTTTCATTTCTGGTAAGTCATGTAAAATTGTCTTTCAAGATTGACACAAGTCTCCTGGTTTAACAAAGTGCACATTATCAGGCTTAGAAATTTTCCTTGATGCAGATTTTTTTAAGGTATCAAACTTAGGATTTGTATGTGATCAGCAATTTTGCCCTAGATAGCTCATCTCCCCCTTCACCAGATGATGCTGTCCTTGATAACACAGTGATGCTCAACAAGCTGGAAGCCATAGGTATCAGGTAGTAGAGTCCTGACAGATACTTGACAGAATTATTAGTTTTCCTATTTAATATGTCTACCTTACAGTGATTTATAGTATAACAAATTAATATCTAATAGTGAAATGCCCGAGTACTCAACAGTTATAACACTCAGTTACTGTATAGAATTGCAGTGACAGGTCCATTCTATTTGTAAAGTCTATCAAAGGATCTTTCACTTCCTACAGGAAGAAAGGGACCTGACTGAAGAGTTCAGCCAACGTGAAGTCCGTACATAAAAATCATATACTTTCCTGCCATAATAAACCACAATCCCAGCTTTCAAATCTCTTGCAAAGACACATCAAGATTCATCTCAATTAATGAAATTTGCCGACATATTCTTGGATTCTCTCGATGGAAATTCCTGATGATTGATGGCATGTTTAATAAACAATATACATTACAGCTGTCATGTTCTTGCTAAAACTTGATTTCCCCTCTGGTAATTATGTGAGGGAAGAGAAGTGTGTTATACTTCTTGTCAACATTTCCTTGAAAGGTGTTCCTGGCAAAGACCACCAAGCTCTTGAACCTAATGTTTCCATGGGCCTGCAGCCAACATAAGTGTTTGGTGCACTGCTGGATGCCAGTGTGTGCTTCTCTCAGGAAGAGGACAACTGCGCACGGTTGCTCACCCTTAGGAATCCAGAAGGCTCCCAGACTACTGAGCCTCTGTGCATTATCTTCTCTGAGTTGTTCCTCTCTCTCCAGGGCTCTAAGGAAATATGCCTCCCCTTGCGGCAATGCTCCTTAAACAGTGCAGTCACACAAAAGAGTGGAGACTTCCTTCCCTCCAAAGGCTTCCATTATTCATTTTATAGAAAGGAGAGCACAGAGGTATTTCTACCATGTCTGACTATGTGAGAGTAAAACTGCAGTTCAAATTCTACTCTCCCAACTTAAAAAAAATAGATAATTAATCTAAATTAGTAAATCACTCAGAAATTAATTACTCAGTAATCCCTGTGTCCTTTTTCTAGAAACTGAAACTCCCAGGGACATTTTAGCCAAGGAGAAAATATAACTAAAGGCATTTGAAAGCAATTATGTGTGTGCATGTGCGTGTGTGTGTGTGTGTGTGTGTGTAATATAGTTCAAACTTATCTGATTGAAATCACTTCCTCATATGGTACCTCATTCAACAAAACTCTTCCAGTCTCTCAGCTCCTCCTGCCCTGGCTCTTCAGGACTGAATCCTGGCAAAGCTGAGAGGATAAGATCCTTAAGATTGATGACTTCTTGCTCCTCTGATATCTGAGGCAATGCCCTCTGCCCACATAGCTACCACTTACCCACTGTAGGTAGCATGGTTCATGAGTTCGTCTCTCTTGCCTTGGTCAGGGATCATTGGTTCTCCTTGGTTGGACTGACCTCATCAGAACTAGTAACTACACACCCACGAGGGGCAGCTGTGATAGCCACACAGCCCCAGTACTGAGTCTGGAGCCCAGTTCCTGCCTCTGCTGAGGGATCCCCTCTCACTGTCTTCATGAAGGCACACGCCAGGCCAACTGGCCCTCAATAAAGTATCCTGTCCTTACAAGGACAGATGGGGTCTTGGAGAAAATACACTTCACAGTCCTGTTGTGGTGATGGCTGATACACAATATCTCTGTCCATTAAAAAGCCCATGAAATGGATCTAGAGCCCCATGATGGCAACAGCATCTTTTTTTTTTTATTTTTTTATTTTTATTTATTTATTTTTTAAAGATTTTATTTATTTATTTGACAGACAGAGATCACAAGTAGGCAGAGAAGCAGGCAGAGAGAGAGAGAAAGGGAAGCAGGCTCCCTGTGGAGCAGAGAGCCCGACGCGGGGCTCGATCCCAGGATGCTGAGATCATGACCTGAGCCAAAGGCAGCGGCTTAACCCACTGAGTCACCCAGGCACCCCTGGCAACAGCATCTTAAAGCAAAGTTTAGAGAAGACACTGAAATAAGATCAAAGCAAAATTTCATTAACTACATCTTCAAGATGAACTCAGAAACATATTTTTATATGAGAACAAAAGATATGACTATAAGATGGTATTAACCCAATTTCAGGATTCTAGGCTCCAGAAACTAGAATAATAGGTCTTGGTTTCCCTACCACAAGGAAACCAAATCCTAAACCCACTGGAGTCCTCTCCTGTTCTTTCTCCTTTTGACTATAGCCTGTTCTGGATTTAATCAAAATGGTACACTGGAGAAATTTAGTTAAGGTAACATCAGCAAGATGGAAGCCTAGGAGGTCTCAATGCTCATCTCCTCCACAAGGGCAACAAAAACAATAAATGAGAAACTACAAACTGACACATTGCTCTGGAAAAGCTCTGAACTCCAATGAAGCAGCAGCAGCAACAGTGCAGAGCTAGAAACCAAGAATGGCCACACAGAAAAATGGAGGTAGCATTTTACATGTATTACCCATCCCCCTCCCAGCTAGAGGAGCTAAGCACCAAGAGGGACCCCTCAGAAGGATTTTACCCCACAGGGAAAAGGAGAGTAAGAGAACCCCAGTGAGCTTCACCACTGTGGACCTTCAGCCTTTGCTACTGAGGACCACCCAGTCTTCACTGGGTGAAGTCTTCACAAGCAAAATCCAGCTGATGGAGCTTCCCAGGATCCCCATTACTTCATCTCTCCAGGTCAGGAGCCATTACTGCAGGAGAAATGCTGCCTGTAGAGGTCCCAGCTGCTGCTGTGCCCCAAGATTTCTGAAATGCCACAGCACCTTACCATTGAGTGGTTGCCACCACTCTGCCACTTCTGGATCCCAAGTCATTGGATATATCATCGGGGCTGTGTTGTTGTTGCTCTGCAGCCCAACCCTAGGTCCTAAGCCATGACAAACTCCTCATCACTGGGGCTGCAGAGCTGCTGTTCTGCACATTGTCCCTAGGTCCTAAGTCAAGGCTCTGACCCACCATCACTGGGGACCCAGCCCTGCTGCTCTTCACCTTGCCCCTGGAATTCTAAACCACGGCTCTGTACCAATATCACTGGCACTAAACTGTTGCCCTTCTGTGAATGCCTCTTGAGGCCAGAGTTGGGATTTAGACCCACCAACCCAAGGGTGTGTTTTTACTGCTACCTGCCCCCAGGCCCAAGCCCTCTGCACCCTGTTATCTCAGGACCTTTGCCAATGCCACCCCTGACACTGGGGCCTGAGTCACGGTGTCAAGAGAGTTCCATAGGAGAACTGCACATGCTTGTACCTCAGACACAGTGCCACACCACAGCACGTGCAGCTGTGCCCCAGAACCCAGGTTCTGTAGTTGTTTCACATGTGCCTGAATGAAGGTCCCAGCTCTGCTATCACTGAATTCCAGCCTACCACTGCCACCTGCAGGACCTCTATAGTCTGGGCCACAGAAGACCTCCCACCTGCCCCAACCCAGTCTTTGCTGACACACATGAGTCTTGGCTCATGGACTGCATGGAGACTACACCACCATGCCCTCCCAGGAACCAGAAACACTGAACCCCACCTAGCTGGTACCCTTGTGGCCACCTTTAGTGTAAGTCCTTCCCAACTGAGGCCAGTCCGAAAAGACTGGAAGAGGTGACTGTCCCTCTCAAATGCACAGACACTAACACAAAGCCATTGGGAACATGAAAAAACAACAAACCACCACCAAAGGAACACAGTAATTTTCCAGAAACAAGCCTCCCACCCCTAGCACCAATACACCTTATGTTAACTGAAACAGAATTCAAAATACTTATTTTAAGGGAAGCTCAGTGATATTTAAAAGAACACAAATAGACAATTCAACAAACTCAGGAAAGCAATACATAAATAAGACAAGGGTTCAACAAACAGATGGAAATCATTTTTTTAAAAAGGGACCAAATAGAAATTCTGGAGATGAAGAATAAAATTAATGAAATGAGAAAATGAAATAGAAAGCTTTAAGAGCAGGCTCAGCTGAGAAGAAATTATCTGCAGAGTTAAAGACGAATTTATTGATGTTATCTAGTTAAGAGGAGAAAAAAGAAGAATGAAAAGGAGTGAAGATATCCTCTGTTAATTAGAAGATACCATCATGCAAAACAATGTTTGTATTACAGAAATCCCAGTAAGAAAGAAAAAATAACAAAACACAAATAGTAATAATGGCAAAAACTTCTCAAATCTGGGGATAGATATGGTCATCCCAGGACATGAAGCTCAAAGATCAACAGACTCAACCCAGAGATCTTCAGTGAGACCTATTATAATCAAACTCTCAAAAATCAAAGAGCGAGAAGAGCTTTAAAACCAGATTTTTCAGCAGAAACCTTGAAGACCAGGAGAGAATGAGCTGATCCATTCAAAGTGCTCACAAAATAAAACTGACAACCGAGAATATTCTACCCAGCAAAGTTGTCCTTCAGAAACAGAGGAGAGATAAAGACGATCCCAGATAAACAAAAGACAAGGGAATTTATCTCCATTAGACATACCTTGCAAGAAATGCTAAAGAAAGTTGTTTAAACTGAAAGGGTGTTAGTTAGTAACACAAAAACATGTAAAAATACAAAATTCACTGGTCGAAGTAAACAGTCAAATTCAAAACACTGTAATGCTGAAATGGTGGTGTTTAAATCACTGTGAACCCTAGCATATAGGTCAAAAGAAAAAAAGTAAAAGTAACTAAAAATAACTACAGCTATATTTTGTTGGATACACAATATAAAACAGATGTAAATTGTGACAACACAATATAAAATGTGTGAGGAAGCACAAAATGTGTAGCAATGTCTTATGCAGTTGAAGTTAAGTTGTTATCAGCTTGAGACTACTGTAAGATGTGTATAATCAGGGATGTCTGGATGGCTCGGTTTATTGGGCACCTGGCTCTTGATTTCAGCCCAGGTCATGGTCTCAGGGTCTGGGATTGAGCCCACATCAGGCTCCAAAGCTTGGAGAGTCTGCTTAAGGTTGACTCCTTCTCCTCCTGCCCTCCAACCCTTCCCTGCCCCCAGGCTGACACCCTCTTACTCTCAAACAAAGAATTAAATCTTTAAAAAAAAGATGTATAACCACAAAGTAAAACCCTACAATAGATACACAAATGGTAGAGAGAAAATAATCAAAGCATACCACTTTAAAAAAAAGGGGGGGGGTGCCTGGGTGGCTCAGTGCGTTAAGCAGCTGCCTTCAGCTCAGGTCATGATCTCAGGGTCCTGGGATCAAGCCCCGCATCGGGCTCTCTGCTCAGCAGGGAGCCTGCTTCCTCCTCTCTCTGCCTGCCTCTCTGCCTGTTTGTGATCTCTCTCTGTCAAATAAATAAATAAAATCTTTAAAAAAAAAAAAAAAAGGACTCACACAAAAAGAGAAGAACCAAAAACAATCAGAAAGCAATTACCAAAACAATGAGAGTAATGTCTTACCTACCAACAGTTAAATGTAATGGTTTAAATTCTCCCACTGAAAGACAAAGAATGGCTGGAACAAAGGAAGGAATGAAGGAAAACAAGACTGCCATTACAGTCTGCCTACAAGAGACCCGCTTAAGCATTAAAGACATTCATAGGTTGAAAGTGAAGGAGCGGCAAAAGATATTGCATGTAAATGGAAACCAAAGGACAACAGGGGTAGCTCTATTTATGTTAAGTAAAAGAGACTTAAAATAAAAAGCTGCGACAAGAGATAAGATCATCATACAATGAAAAAGGGGTCAATTCATCAGGAGGATGTAACAAATGTAAATGTATCAGCACATAATATCAGAGCACCTAAATATATTAAACAATTATTAGCAGATTTCAAGGCAGAAATAAAAAGCAATGCAATAGGGCGCCTGGGTGGCTCAGTTGGTTGGGCGATTGCCTTCGACTCAGGTCATGATCCCGGATTTCCAGGATCGAGTCCCGCATCGGGCTCCCGGCTCCTTGGGGAGTCTGCTTCTCCCTCTGACCTCCTCTCTCGTGCTCTCTATCACTCATTCTCTCTCAAATTAATAAATAAAATCTAAAAAAAAAAAAAAAAGCAATGCAATAATAGTAGGTGACTTCATATTCCACTTTCAACAATGGATAGATCACCCAGACAGGAAATCAATGAGGAAATAATGGACTTGAACTATACTTTAGACCAGATGGACCTAACAGATGCACACAGTACACTCTAATCTACAGCACCACATTACACATACTTCTCAACTGCACATATGCATACACAGAACATTCTGCAGGACAGATCATATGTTAGGTCACAAAACATGTCTTAACAAATTTACAAAGACTGAAAATCATATCAGTTATTTATTCCTCCCACAATAGGATGAAACTAGATCCCTAAGACAGGGAAAACTGAAAAATTAAGAAATACGTAGGAATTAAACAACACCCTTCAGAACAACTAAGGAGTCAGAAAAGAAATCAAAAGGAAAATAAGTTATCTCAAGACAAGTTAAAATTGTTACAGGAGTCAAATAAGTGCATTTTATATATTGACAAAAGAGTCAATCCCTTAAAAAATATATACATACTACTCTAAGTATTTGCATATGTAGCAATGTAGGCTCAAAGTCTTTGAAGCAAAACCTGACAGAACTGAAGGTTCTACAATAACAGGTCTACAGTAATAACCGAAGACCTCGCTATCCCACTTTCAGTAAATTTTAGAACTAGACAGAAGACCAATAATGAAATTGAGAACACAAATGACTCTATACAACAATCAGATATAACTGACTTACAAAGATTATTCCACCTAATAACAGAATATACTTTGTTCTCAAGTACAAACATGGAACATTCCATAGGATAAGTCACGTGCTAGGCCACAAAACAATAAATTTTAAAAACAAATCACTGTCTTCTCTGGACACAGTGGAATAAAACTAGCAACCCATAAGAAAAGGAAAGCTGGAAAATTCAATGTGTATAAATGAAACCCATATATGCAATTAATAGATCAAAAAGTTACAAGTAAAACTAGAAAATACTTTGGGATCAATTTAAAATAAAAACACAGCATACTGAAATTTATGGGATTCAGTGAAAGCAGGGCTCAGAGGGCAATTCATAGCTATAAACTCTACATAAAAGACTGATCTAAAATCAATAACAAAATGTACCCTTAAATGACCTATTCTCGATTTATTCAAAAATTATACATACTAGTATAGAATTCAGAATGAAATATAGAATAACTAGAGGTGGTCATTTGCCTCTGTTTGGTTGCCTAACAAGCAGCTCTGTAAACAAGGAAAGATACAAGGTAAGTTCTGAGAATAACACATGCTACATAGTGTAACATTTCAAGTACTTCACTTCCTAAAACATAATTGCAAACTGCATCTGAGGCACTTGCTGACATGTGGAACTTAAAATTCAAAGCAGGCGAAGATCCAGCTTCTCTTAAGCATAATCTTACTAAGTGTTTGATTTCTATCACCAAATATCCTCTTTCTGGACATTTCATATTGACACAAGTGGCATGCATCTCAACCTGACCTTCAGGATTAGGTCTCAGAAACTGAAATTTTTCAAGTGTGGAACCAGTGAGCCATTGTTTTTTGTGTGTGTCAGTTGAGATAAACCAAGGAATGAATGAGTTTCTACTGATTCAAGGTTGAGAAAACAAAAATATAAAATATAAATAAATATATATATTTATATATATAAATAATAATATGTAAAATATAAATAAAATATAAAATGAACACAATGAATCTAATACAAAAGATACTGCAGCTTAAAAGCAAAACAAAAAAAATGAAGAAATTTTAGAAAATTGTGTATCTCTGAAAATATTTCCCTGTAAGAAACAAAATAACGATTTTGACTTTTTATTCTAAAATATATGCAGAAGAGATTTTCTCTGAAATAAAGTGAGCAGGTACTTTAAGGAAGAACAAAGTAATGCAAAAAGCCAGACTTACAATGCCACATAATGTGTTTTTCCATGTATTTGACATGTTGGAAAAGGAAACATTATAGGGACCAAAAACAGAGAAGTGGTTGACAGTTTCATGGGGTGGAGAGTTTAAGTTTTTGTCATTATTGAAATACAGTTGACATACAATGTTACGTTAGTCTCAGCTGCGCAATACAGTGATCCAACCATTCTATACATTTCCCAGTGCTCTTCCTAAGTGTACTTAGCATCTGTCTCCATACAACATATTATTGACTATATTCTTTATTGCTCTACTTTTAATCTCTCATTTATTTATTTTATAACTGAAAGTTCATACCTCTGAATCCCCTCCACCTGTTTGGCACGAGCGTAACAAGTGATTATTTTTGATGTGATGGAACTGTCCTGTATTGTGGAACCCTGGGCCACAAAGGGTAAATTTCCATATGTAAACTTAAAATAACTAGGGTATTATAGGAAATCAAAATGGAGAGCAGACTATCATAATGAATCTATCGTGCAAATAAGTGCTGTGACTACAGTTACCAGATGATTAAGAAAACAGCTGCACCATGTAACTTTACTAAAGACTAAAGACCAAGACAATTGGCACACAAACACTGTACTTTAGTTGGGGTGTAGGTTAGCGATTCTGAAATGACTCTTCACATATACCAGCTATGAACAAATAAGTACATCTATTACAGACCATTAGAGTCAATTTCTCAGTCAGAAAAAGAGTATCATGCTAGAATGAACCATGTGTTGTTGGATTAGAGGTGGTAATGGTCTCCTTTTAAATTTATGGATGGACAGTTAGGTATGGAAAGGAGTACTGATAAGAGAGTATATATGGGTTTCTAGGCAAACACACATGATCCAGCTTTACCCAGTGAGAAAAAGCATAGAAGCAGTGACCCCTCAGAAGCCATGAGCACACCTAGCTCCCAGGTCCCATTTCTAAATGCCATTCTTTAATGACAGGAATGAGGGCTCCTTGAAGAAATGGCTGGTGGAGGGCTGGGGAAGGGAAAATGCAAGTCAGGCATAGAGCTTCTTGGAGTATCACAGGGATAAGAAGTGCTAAAAAATTAGATTGGGGCATGTCAAAAATACAGAGCAATCCATTAGAAAGTGCTCCCAGTAGCCAAATCTGGAACAATTTGGCACAATATAAAAAATGTGTGTTAGATTCTAAGCCTGCAATGGTTAGTTTTATGTGTCAAGGTCACAAAAGACGAGGAAAGACTAAAGAGCTATCAGAGATTGGAAGAGGCTTGGGAAAATGATTACTCAGGGTCATCTGTGTGAGATCCTACAAAAGAAAAAAGGACATTGGTGGAAAGACTAGTGAAATACAAACAAGGTGTATACTTTGTTTAGTTGTATTACACTAATGTGATTCTCACTTTTGATAATCATTACAGTTATGTGGAATGTTATCATTGGAGGAAACCAAGTGAAGTGTGTAAGAGAGGTCTGTGCTGTTTTTTTCAATGGCTCTCTAAGCCTAAAATTATATTAAAATAAAAACTTGAGCAAGTAACTTGGACAATCTCTAAGAATTTCAAAACATCCCTTGAAGAATCCTATTTGAAGAAGAGAGGCTGAATTCAGAAATCTCAGATTTGGTTTTATTCAGAGTACATCATTTTAATTTCTTTAAACTTTCTTCACTTTAGACAGATTATTCATCTTTGTTTTTCTGGTCCGTATTCCCTCTAGACAGATTATTCATCTTTGTTTTTCTGGTCCGTATTCCCTCTAGATACTCTTTATCTCCCCTAAGCTTTGGTAAAGCTGATTGACACAGGCCAAAGCATACAATATTAGCGTCAATGTTCACTTCATTTTGACCCAGACCGGGACTCTGAGAGTCTGTCTTGAAATACTAATGAGACGGATATTGAAGGAAGAAACCTCAGAGTTCTAAAGTTCATATAAGGGTAGACTACACTAGAAAGGTTATAAAATAAATAAATTAATTAAAGTTAAGCCTGAAAAGAGTAGAATAAACTGCTCAAAAGTATCAATTATAATTAAAATTGTAGTTTATTATGACTTACCTTTGCACAATTTAATAGCATATTTTAGAATTTAAAGTCAAAACTAAACTTTCTAAAACATTTCATTTTACATATAATCCTCAAATCCTTGAAAAAATATTTCCACAAAGCTATTACTCATTTTTAATAAATTGAATCTATGTAAGAGATAGTGAAGGCATTACTCTTCCTTAAACAACCCAAAATCTGAAACTGTAAGAAAATTTCATCATAGATTATATTGTAAGCAGAAAGGGTTCTCTAGCTTCTAGCCAGAGGCTGTAGTTAAGCTATACACGTGACTTTAGCCAAGCCACTTCCCCTCTCTGAGACAGCTTCAGGATGGTCTTAGAGGGACATGCCATCTGTTGTTGCAAAATTCCAGCAGGAGCTCTTCGCATATTCACTTTGCAGTCTGTCAAATAGTGAGCACCCTTGGATTTGTACAAAAGAGTGGCCCTTCCCGTCATGCAATTATTTGTCCTATTAGAGGACTAAACCAAGTGCCTAGAAGCTTCAAAATGAATGGAAAAATAAGAAGGTGGCAACCTGGATTGTAGAATTTGATTGAAAAGGAGAATCTTGAACAAGGATCACAGTTGTGAACATGTAGGACACGTCACGGATCTGCTGCTCATCTTGGTGTCTTTCTTACAGGGAGTAATTTTTTATTTAGGATAGAATACATACACAGCAAAATGCCCTATGTGAAATGTACAGCTCAACATGTTTTTGAGAGTAACCCTTATTATTGCATATAGTAATATTATGTTGCTAAATAGAATTTCATTAAAGGAATATACCTCCCTTTATTTTTTTCATTCCACTTATGATTAACTTTTTTAAAAAAATATTTTATTTATTTGACACACAGAGAGAGATCACAAGTAGGCAGAGAGGCAGGCAGAAAGAGAGGGGGAAGCAGGCTCCCCACCGAGCAGAGAGCCTGAGGCAGGGCTCGATCCCAGGACCCCAAGACCATGACCTGAGCCAAAGGCAGAGGCTGAACCCACTGAGCCACCCAGGTACCCCCACTTATGATTAACTTTTAACTCAATATTTTTAAGAAGCTATTTTAACTGAGCTAAGGCAATTTGATTTTACTTAAATATTAGGTTATCTTAGTAGAGATTGATAACCTCTAACAGAGATAGCAAAGTGTCTCTAGGACTCTGTTTTTAACCACCAATGATAGGTTTTAAGTCGTAGATAGTATTCTGCTATACATACCACGTTTATAAGAAAATAGTCATAATTTTGTCGTTTTAGGCATGTCAGTCAACATTTTGCTTCAAATCTTTATGCAAGGCAGACATGGCAGTATAAAGAATCCCCCAAAAGTGAGAGGTTATCAAAATATCAAAAAAGGTTATCAAGAATCAGGCATAGTCATAGACATGGGGCACCGCCCTTAAAGGTCCTGGCCTCTCTAGACCTTTTACCCCAGTTCATGCAAGGCAGAAATATAAACAATATTTCTACCTAATGCACATATGTTGAAACCACTCAAGTCAGCAATTAAAATCATTCTTTACATTACACTCATTAACAAGCCATCTGGTGCTGATCAAAGATAAAGATAGTTGAAGGGTGCTGGTGGAGTCTGGATTTCTGAATAGAGACTCTGAAATACCAAGTAACTAGGCCTAGTAGTGTGTAAGCTTGATTAGGAGCTTTAAATGTTCACTAATGAGCTCCATGGTGTAGACTGAAAGCCAACGCACACATATATATTACACATGCCACATTTTAAATAGTTTAAATTTAATTGCAGACAATACCAGAAATTTTCTAATAAACACCCAAGCCTAACTTGCTAATACTGATCTCTTCCCTACATGAAGGGGTTAGCCCTGGGAAGCTACTCCACTTGTCAGATGGGGGTAACATCTCTGGCTGTTCAATTGGTTGACTCTGTCCTAGCTTCTCAGCCCTGGGCCATTTCTGAGGTTTGACTCTCTTTAGAAAATTAAAGGGTAAAAGCTAGTGAGCAAAAATCATTAACTGTTATTATAGCATATTGTTGAATTAGAGCCCCTGACAGTTAACTCTGAAAACAATGGGAACATCTGCTGTATTCATTAGATATGCCACAACACTCAGGGGCTGTAACAGGAATTTTTCCCTCACTAGATCTGCAGTTGGACGGAATGACTCACCCAAGTCAAAATCAGACGGTCTAGGCTGGACGGACTCAGCTCGCCCCTACATGTCTCATTTGAGGCCCAGGCTGACGGTGTAGCCTCTGGCAAGAGCTCTACTCGTGCTGATGTCTAGGGTGCAAAAGGCAAGTAGAAACACAGGAGGACTTCTAGGGTCTAGATGAGAATGGACTCTCAGTCACCACTACCCACATGCCATAGGCCGAAGCAAGCAGGCGGGCCAAACTGAAAGTCAAGGGGCAGAAAGTGTAAGGCGGGAGAGGCACAGAGAGGGCTACATGCTGTCATTCAGCTAGCACATTCTCCTCAAAACCCAAATAACATTCTTACTCCTTGGCTGAAGTAATGATTTCCCTTCTCCTGGCGCCTATTAAAATATTTCTGACAAAGAAGGAAAGAAACTTTGCTCTTACCGCCCCCCCCCATTTTATGTACAAGTTCTCCGCAAATATCAGGACCTGCAGATCTGTTTTATAAAAATGTACCGATTTGAGCATTTGACAATCAAATATTGAGCACCTACTGTACACAGATCAAGTGAAGCAATGCTAGATGTACAAAGACGAACCACATGTAGATGCTTTCTCAATGATCATGGGAGTGTGGGGGGTTCAAGAGGAAGCTCGGAGTGGGAGTGTCTTCACTACTCTGAAATAGAGTAGCGTGGTTAAACCACCAGTCTGGGACTCAGGCAGACCTGGATTTGAGTCTTATCCCTACCATTTCAGGCAGCCATTTACTGTCTTAGTTTTATCCACTGACAAATAGACTAAACAAGATCACATACATTACAGAGGAAGGATTAAAAATATATAATTTATGCCTGGCACCTATAAGTGTTCAATTAATAGCTAGTATAGGGCATTGGGTTTCTTTGACCAAATTGGACACCACCAAGGGGTTGTAAATAACTTCTTACTCCATTCTGTTGGCTGAACACCCCTGTGCTAATTTCTGTTCAACAGCTGGCTCTGGTGACAACCTTTGTAATAACAGGTTGTAAAATCCAAACCAGAAGAAGTTAAATCTTTTTCAAGGATCTGTTCTATAATGAAACCAATTAGAAACAACTCTCAATCACCTTCCCTAAAGAAATAATGAAGTAAATCTTGGCTGGAACAGAACCAGAAAACCATCCTGACCTCGTGATTCACAACACAGTCTGGTCTGTAGGAAGACCACAGAAAAAATATGGTCCATTGCTGGGAGCAAGCGTTGATTTTCTGACAAGCAGTTGATTTTCTAGAATCTCAATGACTCAGAAAACACATTCTCAATATCAATCAACTCAGAGACATGACAGCTCCCAAATGAAACAGAACAAATAATCAAGTACCTCATAGAATTTTAGGTTGGATTTGCATAAGCATTACTTTGTCTCCACACTGGAAATTGGTCCTTAGTGAACCTCTTGGATGGGGTAGGGGGTGGGAAGTGTAGGGGCTAGGTGCTATGAAAGCAGGAGGCTGGAGCACAGGACAAGTTACTTATATGGATGTTTACATCATCCAAGATGATGGAGTAGTTGGGATGGAACAAACAGAATAAACAGAGGAGCCAGATGGAAAAGTCCCAGTGATTGAGCAGGACAAGGAGGGGAGTGGATGACAGGAGTCACAGATAATGTCACAGATGACTGGTATGAGGTGCAAAGGAGCAGAGGTTTCATTTTGTTGTTATTTAAATCTAACATTTCTTTCCCCAAGGATTGATATCCAAATCATTTTTACAACTTTGTGATTGAGTTTGACATCCTGACTTGCTGGGGAGATCAAATGTGCAGCTATGGTGATGATAGTTAACAATACTGTTTTGTATACTTGTAATTTTTTAAGAAGACAGCTCTTAAATCTTAACACACACAAATGGTCTCTATTTAGAGGTAATGGATAGGTCTACTAACTTGATCATTTCACAATGAATATGCATATCAGAACATCACATATATATCTTAAATATGTTCAGTTTTATATCTTAATGATATCTTTTTTTTGGGGGGGGAAGCAAAGAGACTGGACATTCAGTGGAACGCCATGTGCTTTGTCTTAAGAATATTGAAGTCATTTAGCGTTACAAAATCCATCAGGACAACAAGGCCTTAAAATCAACAAATATAAAGGAACCATCTCCCATGTATATGCAATGTAGAATTTCTACTAAAATTCTAATAAACCAATGGCTTAAATGTTAATGTTAATGAATGAATAAATATGTGAATAAGCTATTCTTGTGAGTGGATGTCAAAATCTTTGTCAGATTTCAATTTGGTCATACAAAAAATTGCACTGACTGTTACAATTACAAAGGTAATAAGAACTTCATCTTCATTTTCCCAATGAGTGTCAGATAAATCCTAAGAAGTAGGTACTAATCATATCAACAGTTTTGAGGTAGAAACTAAAGCTCAGAGAAATTTGGACCCAAATCAGTTTGCTTGTTTTTGACATCCATGCAGAGTGGTGTTTCACACATTTTGGTGAGAATCACAATCACCTGGATATCTTAATGATATCTTAATAAGGCTGTTGAAAAATAAGTCTGGCGTATAGGAAAATGGCTCTCAGAGTCACCAAAGAGTGGATCTGGGGGCATGTGGGTGGCTCAGTGGGTTAAGCATCTGCCTTCAGCTCAGGTCATGATTCCAGGGTCCTGGGATCGAGCCTTGCATTGGGCTCCCAGCTCAGCAGGAAGCCTGCTTCTCCCTCTCCCACTCCCCCTGCTTGTGTTCCTTCCTCACTGTCTCTCTCTCTCTGTCAAGTAAATAAATAAAAATCTTAAGAAAAAAAAATCAGTGGATCTGAAAAGGTGGGCTGCAGACTGGAAGGCATTGTGTGACAAGCTCAATGACATGTAGGATCACAAATATATACATGTGGCCAAGACCAAAAAAAAAAAAAAAAAGCAAACAAAAAAACCAGAGTGGGGGGCGCCTGGGTGGCTCAGTGGGTTAAAGCCTCTGCCTTCAGCTCAGGTCATGATCTCAGGGTCCTGGGATCCAGCCCCACATTGGGCTCTCTGCTCAGCGGGGGGCCTGCTTCCTCCTCTCTCTCTGCCTGCCTCTCTGCCTAGTTGTGATTTCTGTCAAATAAATAAAATATTTAGGGGAAAAAAAAAAAAAAACAGAGCGGTTGGGATGGGTTTGCCAGATGACAATGTTGTGAGTTACGATCTCCTGCTCTAGAAAGGAGTGCAGTCTGCTTCTGAAACTAAATATATTTCATCTGAGGCAAATGAATCTCCAAGTATTTGTGCCAGTATCTGTAAGAAATTAATAAATTTGGGGGCCCCTGCCTGGCTCAATTGGTTGAATGTCCAACTCTTGATTTTGACTCAATTCATAATCTCAGGGTTGTAAGGATGAGCCCTGCATCTGGTTCCGTGTTCAGTGGGGAGTCTGCTTGAGATTCTCTCTCTCTCTCTCTCTCTCGATCTCTCTCTGCCCCTCTCCCATCCACTTGTGCTCTCTAAAATAAATAAATAAATCTTTTTTAAAAAGAAATTGTTAATTTTATAGCAAAGGTTTTACAGTTTTCTCTGTAAAATGAAAACATCTATAGTATCAAATAAAGTTTACTTATGTAAGTGACCCACATTTGGCATTAAAGACTCAAAAGTTCTAACAAAAAGACCATGAATGGGTTCAGCTTCACTTTATGTAAGACAGACTTTTGGAGGAGAAATCACATCTTGGCGGTTACCTTGTTCTCTACCATTAGTTCCCACAAGGCCACAGGGTCTCCCTGAAGGCTACATTTGTAGACTTTGTAGTAGCCGCCCCAACACATTCCACTGAACAAACACCTCTTCTGTATCACCTCTTTCCAGAGTTAAAGGAGGGATAGTCCCTTTCTTGATAAGGATGATTTCTACCAAAAGAGTCACACAATTTTTGCTTTTGTTTTTATACTTAGTAGATTGTTATCAATTGCTTAGTTGAACCAAGGAGTTGGAATCAATTTAGAAAGACAATGCCATTTCCGGAAAAATAATTGATTGTGATAGAACTGGTCTTAAATACAACTAGAAAGCATACATTTAGAACATAAATTCAGTCTTTCTTTGTTTCCTTTCTTGCTTTCTCAAGTCTCAAGTCCAAAGACCTGAGGCACCCAACAGTCTTCAGGAATAATTGTATCCTCTCAACCCATAATTTTCCCCTTCATCCTCCCCAACTACCCAAGCTCTTCCTATATTTTTGCCGGTTTCTCACAGACTGTTTTAGAGAAAACCTTTCTGAAGCTGAAAATGACAAGAAAGTGCTTATTATGTATCAGAAAAAGGCTTCCATACTAAAGGTTGAATGGTAGTCTAAGGGGACAGGAAACGAACTTTGTGCGATTTGATCCATTACATCAGAGTTTCTCAAACAATACCATGCATCAGAATTACCTGCAGTACTGGCTATAACAGATTTCTGGGTTTCACCCCCAGATTTTCTGATTCCAAAGCTCTAGGCATTTCTAACAACTTCCCAGTGATGTTGATGCTGCTGCTGATCCACGGATCACAACTTGAAAACCACTGGTTTAAATCCTGCAGCCTAAGCAACCTCCTAATTTGTCATTGCATCCAAACGCCAGCATGAGCAAGATTCCAGTACATTCCATCCAAACTTCTTGCTCAAAATTTAGGATTTTATTCCTCATACATTGTGAGAGTCAATAGCTGCTATTGGGAGAAAAGTATAGCCTTTTTCTGATACATAATAAGCACTTTCTTGCCATTTTCTGCAAGGTAGCTATTTTTTTTTTTTTTTTTTTTAAGATTTTGAGTGTGCGCAAGCAGGTAGAGGGGCAGAGAGAGGTGGAGAAGCAGACTCCCTGCTGAGCAGGGAGCCTGATTCAGGGCTGGATCTCAGGACCCTGGGATCATGACTTGAGCCAAAAGCAGATGCTTAACCCACCGAGCCACCTAGGCACCCCTCCAAGATGGAAAACCAAACACTGTTTTGGAAAATCAGAGCCAGCTCTATTCCCTATGTCACCAACAAAGCTAGATTCCTTAAAACTCTTCTCTCATAGGTAAAAAGAAATACTGTACTAGCTTTAACATAAGGCTTTTTGTGCCCTAGAGAGCCTCACACACAGTGCAGATCTCTGTAGAACAACAGGAAACTTGCTGGCATCCTACACATTCCAAGAGCAAGCCCAGACCCTGTTCTGGAAGACCCATAAGAAAACACATGTACACTTAGAGTCAATACATTCAGAAAACAGCAGAATAGAGCTCCACAACCATGATTTATTGAATATATTCCATTCTTTCTTTTTACTCCTCATCCTGTACATAGCACTTATTAGGGGAAAAACATCTCCTGTGATTACAGCACATACTGCTATGTATTCCATTTGTTAGACCTAATTCTCATTCTTAACATCTCTATACCCCTGGCCCCTGCAAATACACAGCTCTCAAAGGATACGGTCCCAGATCCAGGAACAGCTGGGAGAAGCCATTATGGTGTCCCCTTAACAATGCTCACACCCAGAGCTAAAGCAGGAACAGATGGTGTCTCTGCAGGGGATAATTCAAACCCCTTGGAGTCATTCCTTGTTGGCAGCAAACCCTTGCAGAAGGCGTGAGAGCTACAGACCACAGGCTGGCTTTTTTTTTTTTTTTTTTTGCCTTGATTGGTGAGGTCCCTAACACTCAGTTTCTCTTTCCCTAACATACAAGCAAGTGAATACTTGGCCACTGAATAAAGGGGCATTAAAGGGGCTGAAAAGAACTGAGGGCAGGGGAGGAGTGAATCCAACTCATTTGATGTCATGGCCACACCTACCTGTTGATGATCCAAGTGAGAAAATGAGAGGAGAAGGGGAGGAGAAAGCTACAGTTCTGCTTCACGTAGACTTCCTATAGTGCCTCACCTCTCCCTCTGGGATTCCCTCTCTCATCGGGGGCAACGCTAAGTCTCTGGGGCCAAACAGGTGATGGATGTCCAAGACTAGGATTGCCCTGATAGTCTGTGAGGTCAGCAGAGCTGTGGGTGACTCTACCCATCCTGGGCTCTCTGTCGACCCTTTCTTCTCCCTTCTCAAGTTCCGATGTGCTTCAGTCACCCCCTCTACCCCAGCCACCACCCTCCTGTTCTCTGTGAATTCACCTGCAAGTGCTTTGTGCTTGTAACACGGTGTTAGGAGATATGGGAGGAATGCAAGAGTGACAGACAGGACATCTTTACACCGCGAAGTCTTCAGTCAACAAATAGTTTGTGTGCATCTGAAACATGGAAGCCACTCTTCCAGGTGCTGGCAATACATTCAGGAACAAAACAGAAAAAAAAAAAACCAATATTCCTGTTCTCTCAGAGTTTATATTCTAGTAGATTTATGGCCTGGAATTAAATCCAATTCTCAAATCCTTCTTTATCCCAAAGCATGTAAGAGTTAAATATGTTTGTTCTCCAGAGGAGTAAGTCCTAATTAAATCAGTACTTCTCAAAGTAACTTCCAAGGTTGAACTTCATCAGAACTTCTCTTAAAAAAAAAAAAAAAAAATCAGAGAGGGAGAGAGAGAGAGTGCCCGTGCACCTGAGGGCAGGAG
This sequence comes from Mustela putorius furo, assembly GCF_011764305.1. Classification (NCBI taxonomy): domain Eukaryota; kingdom Metazoa; phylum Chordata; class Mammalia; order Carnivora; family Mustelidae; genus Mustela; species Mustela putorius. The sequence continues at coordinate 30,528,085 of NW_025421989.1, forward strand.
CAGAGGGAGAGAATCTTTAAGCAGATTCCCTGCTGAGCACACAGAGCCCAATCCTGGGCTCAATCCCATGACCCAGGAGATCAAACCTGAGCCCAAACCAAGGGTCTTATACTCAACCGACTGAGCCACCCAGGTGTCCCATCAGAACCTTAAAATGCTAATCAAACGAAGACTGGTGGGATTCATGGTAGGCCCATGCAATGAAATTCTTTGAAGAACCTTAACATTCTTAGCAGGAATGTTCCCTAACCTTTGCAAGGAAATGTCCAACTAAAGGTTTTAAGTTGGTATGGACATTGGGGAGGGTATGTGCTATGGTGAGTGCTGTGAAATGTGTAAGCCTGATGGTTCACAGATGTCTACCTCTGGGGCAAATAATACATTATATGTTAATAAAAATAATTTTTTAAAAAAGGACTAAGTTCAAACAGTAGAGATTCGGGGTTTTTTACACAAACTGAAGTTCGAGATCTGTTGCTCAACCAAAGAGAGAAATTCCCATGGTGGTTTCAGGCACCAGCTACCACAATGTCTCCTCAACTTCCTGTAAAGTCACCCAGGGAAACTGAACTAGTAATACTGGAGCTTCCCTGACTCCTTTCAGATTCTGATCCAGAGGGGCTGTGGTGGGACCACCAGTGAGGCAGGGATTGACAGAAATATTTAGGAAATACCCAGGATTAGGATAAAATTGCAAATCAAAAATATCAGACTAATTCCATGTTTAGGGAAACCCTAAGACAACCCTATTTGTTATTAGTCACTTTTATTTTTCCCATTTAGTGACTCTTTTCTCACATGGATTTAACCTTTTTGCCTCTCCATTTTCTTTCTCTGCTGGTTATATCTTTACAGCTCAGCTGTGTGAGCCCTGAGCTTGAAGGAACAAGCTTTCATCACAAGACTCATTAATGTTTATTCCTATTACCCTGGCTCGCTCCCACTAGATCATTCGATCTTCAGGTGTAGAGACTAATCTTGTTAATCCAGTACCCACCTACAGCCTCTCCCCAGTAGGTGCTCAATAAATATTTACTCCATACTAGGCTGGTTAATACAATTCTCAAGGATTAAAAAGTGTTCGGATCTAATTTAGACCACATCGCGCAATCCTTCTCTATCCCTGAAGTCAATTTTTCACCCTTCAGTAAATGAAGCACCAAGTGTCAGTTCCTTTGCAGAACACCCTGTAACACCTATTGATTCCCCTTAATGTCTGCTCTGCTCCCCCCACCCCAAGAAGGAGAGCAGAAGAGAGCAATATGGGCTGATGAACAAGATCAGAGAGCTGCACCTGAAAGAGAGTACACCTTTTGATTTGTTTTTTGCTTTTTTTCTTGGCTGCTGTTACCAAGCTGGCTAACCTCCATTGCTGTACCATTTTAGTATTAAATAAGAGTGCATTATTTAAGGCTAATGCCCTTGTTTTCTCATTTGCTGGATTTGAATAAAATCTAATAACTGTCTCTTTTCATTTTTTATTGGGATGGCACATCTAGGGTTAAATCTTAACATAATTTGAGGAAAAAATATACGATTAAAGATGGGTTAAAATAAGTTTAAAGAAAAGAGATACAAAGGAAATGTGGTTTGAAGACCTCTGTTTTGAAGAGCTCTTCATGTCTTTTCTCAACAGAAACCATGATTGAGTATTGTGAACCAAGAGACAGCTCAGATTATAAGAAGGGAGCAAAGACAGTTTGGAAGATGGAGCAAGAGCAAAGAGAACAGCCTTTAGAGGCAACTCAACCCAGGAGACAATCCAGATTCTCACACGGAATGACTACATCACCTTGGGCAAGTCATCACCCTCTTGAACAATAGCGAAATGTTCTCAAAGGGTATTTTTTTTTGAAAGATTCACTGGGATAAATATGCATAAGTCTTGGCACCCCAAGTTTCCTGCCCCTTAACTGAAGTGATATCAGATGAAATTTTAGAAAAGGAATAGCATAGGACAGATATTGTGTGTTGTAAACTTCTCAGTTGGCACAAAAATTAGAGCTAATTTGGCCACTTAGCATGGATTTCAGCTAAGCAAAAGAAATCTGTATCTTCATCAAAACCTGTTCAGCTGTTAAGATCATCATGTTAAAACAAAAAACAGCAGAATGGAAGAAACAAGCAAAAAAAAAAAAAAAAATCCTGGGGCACCTGGGTGGCTCAGTGGGTTAAGCCTCTGCCTTCGGCTCAGGTCATGATCTCAGGGTCCTGGGATTGAGTCCCACATCGGGCTCTCTGCTCAGCGGAGAGCCTGCTTCCTCCCCTCTCTCTCTCTCTCTCTCTCTCTCTCTGCCTGCCTCTCTGCCTACTTGTGATCTCTGTCTGTCAAATAAATAAATAAAATCTTTAAAAAAAATCTTCACATGATTTATTTTGAATACATTCTTTATCATTTCATTTCAAATTGATGTTTAATTTGCCTTTATCACACTATTATGTCACATGGAAATTAGGTCAGCATTTCAGTAAATTTTGAGTAGCCATAAACCAGGGTTTCTTACACAGACTGTGAGGAGTCTGTTAATCTCTTCTCTGTGCCTTTGGGGAAAAGACTTCCTACCTTTTTACAGAAAAATTAATCCATATTCCCAACTACACAGTGTATTTTAGATCTAGGATTGGTAACAAAATACTGCTAAATCCCAGCCTTATGCCCCAAATTCAGTTTGATAGCTTGGCTGATGCTGGTAGATGGGAGTAATCAACTGTCCAGGAGTTGCTCAAAACCACACAGGAAATCTGTTTCAGCTCAATCATCTATTCCTGAATTTGTTATTGGCAAAAAATTGAGGACATTATTCTACACAATTTTCTCCATTTCTCTCTTACCCAACACAGGGAAGACATGAAGCATGGACAGGAGTGAGTACTTATTTGCAAAGATGAATATTTTCAGAAGCTATGGGATGTAGGCTTCTAAGAATTCACATAAATCCAGAGCGCTCATAATTTGAGGTTCAGTGAATGTTCAGCTCTAGTCTTTCTTTGGTAACATATATATTCCAACTTCATGTGTAAAACACATATTAAACAAGATTAACTGATTTATTATGAAGACCATTCATCCTCTGAAAAGAGATCTTGTCCTTCAGAAGGCAGCACATAGAAATAAGAAGTCAAGACGTGCACTAGTTAAGAAAAAATAAAAATCTTAAAACATTCTACTTGTCTTTCAAAAGTGTAACCTTCCAGAAATTGGCTACATTGGAACTTACGTAGCTTGTATCCAAACAGAAGAGCTAATTTAAAGGCAAGAGCTACACCACCAGATGCAGAACTATCTCTTTCTTCAGAGAATGACTTCCGACTTGATAATGAAACCATATCCCTGTCTGCCCTTTATGATACAAGAATAATTTTAAGCATGTCCTCCCTGAGAATAGTGACAAAGGAAAGAAGACAGAAAACTTTCAACTAAATCCTTGCTTAATGTTATACTCTGTTAAAAGGTACATAAAGTGCTTTCTTGTTTTAATCCTTTATAATGATAAACACAAAGATTTTAAGGACTAAAAATACTATTAGAGACCAAATAATAGCCTTTTGGGGGAGGCCACTTTTTTGTATGTGAACCCTCTATAAGTAAGCAAGAAAATGACAAGGTCTTAAACCTGTTAATTTCCCCTTAGGCAGGGGGCAAATAGGAACTCTCACTGAACCAGAACTAAGAAAGTAGGCAAGATACATTTCTATAAGCTACTATCTTAAGGATGTTTTATTTATTTCGAACTCTGAATTCCCCCCAATTCTAATTTGTGTTAGATCTTCCCAAGGCACATCTGGCTGTTGTTGATCACAGTAAGGGCTGATTTCCTAGCTATTTTGAGGAGCCCCTGCTCACTACGGTGCTACCTCTGCTACCTCCCTGCACAGATAATGAACAAGGAGAAAGCTATAACTGGGTAAACCCAAGGTTCAATCCAGTAAAAATGGACAGTGGCTGATGTGATGGTTATGTGACCTCATGGTCTCACACTCTGTCACCCCAGACCCCACAGGCAGAGAAGGGGGTCATTTCTCTCCCTCCTACAGGAAGCTGCCCCATGTGGGACTCCAGGTGTCAAACCCCATTTGCATCTTTGAAGCCAGATGAAGTCCTGGAAGGAAGTCTCTAAAACCACTGGACCATGAAAAGACTACCATAAAATTCTTCCTCTTTTCCTTCTTGTTCTTACTGGTGCAGAATGAGAAATCTGGAGGCATGAGGGGCATGGACACTGGAAGTTTTATAAGGAGTTTTATGAGGACTTGGGAGGTAACATGTGGGATTTAAGGGTCATCATTTTTAGATGAGTGCTCCTGAAAACAAGGACCAGCTGTCACATCCCCTCTTCTGGCCCAGCAAAGTTGAGAAGCTGTCCTTCAGGGCAAGATCATTTGGAACAATCTGTGCACATTCATGAATGACTGATGGCACAGCCACCTGTTGGGAAATAATTTTCCATGGGTCTCTCACATTTCTACATGCCTTTTGAGTAGAGGCACAGAGACCTTTTGCTGTAGACTCTGTTTTCAAGGATGTTTGTATAAGCAAACAGCCTTGGATGACAGAAGCAGTGTCTCACTCCTTGGTCAGAACACAGATTTGTTAGCCATCCAGGACCATAAAGATAATATCTCCCTTGAGGCCAAAGTTTATTGGCAGTCTTTTGTGAACAATTCTGGTTCTTCAGCTGTGACACAGACCTATTATGTGTAGAGTATTCACTGGGGCCACTCCGTATCAACCTAAGGAACTTGGGGAACAAGAGGAGCAAATGCAATCATCGAGTTCATGCCTCCTGCTGAACTGTGGGTAATTAAGCTATCTATTGCCAGCATCCAAGAAAATGTGGCAGACTAACTTGACAGTTTCTAGGTAGTGTAAAATTTCAGACTCTTCAGAGTTCTTTTCACCACTGTGCCCCCAAGTATCTTCTCTATTGGTTGCTATTGAAACCACTGTGCAGTCTGTCATTTTAAAACACCTTCAAGGACAACAAGAAAAATACCACTTTCAAGGACATTCAGCACTGGTGAATGCACCAGGTTAAATACTTCTCAATCTACCAGATTGAGATAGGTTAATTAATTCTGAGATTTTGCTGCTCGATACATCTTTAGGTTAATGGAATATGTTGTTCTTCCTTCCAGCCACTTTTCCACATTGTCCATGATATAATCATGAGATTTCATCAGAATTTGATGAAATCAAGGTACACTATATATTTCCCCTGATCTGTCAGTATTTACAACTAGTTATTCAGTTTGGGCAATGATGATACCTAATAATCTAATGCCATCTCCTCTTAGCACTGCCTTACTTCATAGCTGTATGTATCCATGAACTCAATGTACTCCAGCTAATGCACATACACACAATTATTTATAACTCTATTATTTTAAATAGAAAACGGCGACCATACAGATGTGTCTTTATTCTCCCCATAAAATCCAGCAATTCCACTTCTGGTTATTTATTCAAAAGAATTGAAAACAGGTATCTGAGAGAGGTACTTGTACTCCCAAGTTCATTGCCACATTATTCACAAGGATCACAAGGCAGAACAATGTAAGTGTCCTTCGGTGGATGGATGGGTAAAGAAAATATGATATTATACATACAAGAGAATATTTTTTAGTCTTCAAAAAGAAAGAAATCCTGGAGCACCTGGGTGGCTCAGTCAGTTATGAATCCAACCTTTCATTTTGGTTCAGGTCATGATCTAAGGGTAATGAGATAGAGCTCCATAAAAGGCTGTGCACTCAGCTGTCTGCCTGAGATTCTCTCCCTCCTTCTCCCCCTTCCCCCACCCCACTGCTTGTGGGTGCCTGCATGCCCATGTTCTTTCAAATAAATAAAATCTTTTAAAAAAGGAAATCCTTCTATATCATATGACATGAAGGAAATTTGAGGACATCATGAAGTAAGCCAGTCACAGATGGAAAAATACCTCATGTACATGAAATCATGCAGTAGCTAAAGTAGTCAAACTCTTAGACACAGAGAGGAGAATGGTGGTTCTCAGGGACTGTGGGGGGGGGGCAGGATAGAGGAAAATGGAATTGCTGTCCAATGAATATAGAGTTTCAGTCCTAGGAGATGAAGAAGGTCTAGAGAGCTGATGTATAACATGTGCATATGGTTAACAATGCTGTGCTGGGGGCACCTGGGTGGCTCAGTGGGTTGTGCCTCTGCCTTCGGCTCAGGTCATGATCTCAGGGTCCTGGGATTTGGCCCCACATTAGGCTCTCTGCTCAGCGGGGAGCCTGCCTCTCTGCCTACTTGTGATCACTCTGTCAAATAAATAAATAAATAAATAAAATCTTAAAAAAAAATGCTGTGCTGTACACTTAAATATTGGTTAAGAAGGTAGACTTGGATTTTTTTTTTTAACCACAAACAATTTGGCTAGTGGAATCACCTTCCAAGTGGCTTCTATTCTTTTTAAAATACCCCCATTTGTTTTCTCAAGAACTTCCTTACTTTGATTCAACAGGATTTATAAGACTTTTCTTGCCCCCGCCCTGGAGTCAGCACCAATTCTAGAGCCCACAGTCCTTTCCATGTGGGAAAGGGAAAAAATTACCTCAATTATAATGAACCTTCCCTGGCAGGCCTCAGGCTTTCCATCCAGAATCTTCCTTCTCCTCTACTTCATTTCATTCTCATGGACTTTTTTTAGTTTTTCCAAAAACACTCAAACCTTTTTCTTTACAATGGTCTCCAAATATGGACATAGCCTCTTCAGCTTCCTCCTGGTCTCTGTTCAGAAAACCCCTTGACCAAGATCTCCATGGGTACCTTATTTAAAAAACATCTTTTCATTCCTGTCCTTCAGCCCCCTTCTCTGTTTGATATTTCTTCCTAACTTTCACCATTACATGATGCCGCACTGTATATTCCTCACCTATGGGTGAGGACTCTGTGATTCATGAGATCCTTCTGCTAGGCAGCTAACAAGTACCTGGCACTAGGTAGGAATTAATTAAATTTGTGTTAAGTAAATAAGTCCATAAAGCTCAAAAAGGTACCATATAGGATTCTTTTTCATAAGCATCAAAATCTAAAGCATGTATTATCTTACAGTAATTGCCAAAACTGCCTATAGATTAGAACTGTAAAATTCTACGTCCTCTATCCAAAGGAAATAGAATCACTATCTGCAGATACCTACATGCTCAGTCACTACAGAATTATTTATAGTAGCCAAAAAATGTGATGTGTGTGTACACACACACACACACACACACACACACAGAGGAATATTATTCAGTCTTAAAAATAAGGAAATTCTGCCATTTGTGTGAACATGGATGAACTAGCAGGACACTACTCTAAGCAAAATAAGCCAGATAAAAAGACAAATACTGCATGATCTCACTTATATGTGAAATAAAAAAAAAAAAAAAAGCAACTCAAGGGGTGCCTGTGTGGCTCAGTGGGTTAAAGCCTCTGACTTCAGCTCAGGTCATGATCCCAAGGTCCTGAGATTTAGCACTGCAACAGGCTCTCTGTTCAGCACGGAACCTGCTTCCTCCTCTCTCTCTTCCTGCTTCTCTGCCTACTTGTGATCTCTGTCAAATAAATTAATAAAATCTTAAAAAAAAAACCAACTTAAAAAAGCCAACTTCACAGTAACAGAAGATGGAATAATCATTACCAGAGATTGTGGGATAGAGGGAAAAGGCAAATACTGATCAAAGTTTAGAAACCTTCAGTTATAAGATGAGTAAGTTCTGAAGACCTAATATATAGCATGGTGACCATAGTTAATAATAATTTAAAAAATAATTTTATATCCTCATTTGTTATTAAGCACAAAGTTACTCTGTCACAAAGAGAAAGAAGCTGGTATGTCTGAATTTTCTCTGATTTATTGTAATAATTCATGTATAATATAGAAGTATAACATTTGGGGATTAAAAGACAAGAACACAGCTGATGACTACCTTTTTTTTCTTCATTCCTTTCTTTTCTTCCTCCTCCCCTCCCCTCCTTTCCTTCTTTTCTATTAAACAGCAGGGACAAGCTACAAAATTCTTAATCAATGCATTCATAATCAATGAAAAAAAACAACATTATTCTAAAATCTATATCCAAGATTGGTTCATCTGTCAGAACAAGATATTGATCTGTCTCCAATGTGTTACAAGTTTAATTATAATGCATTTGAATTTGTTATCATTTTTAGATAGTGTAGTATGGTAGTCAACTTTAAAATTGAATAAAACATTTTTAGAATCCCTACAACAAACTCCAAAATTTAAATGGAAAACTATTTCTATTACCCCTTCCCTATCTTCCTAATATGTTTTCAGAGACAATATAGTTTCTTCCTAAAAAATACCTAGCAGCCTAGAAGGTAGCATACTCGTCTGGAAAATAACAATTGTCATTTTTCCAAATATGATTTATATTTGAGTAACATTTATAAATTTGATTTGAGTAACATTTATAAATCAGAGTTTACTGCTTGAACTTCTTCAGGGCATCTGATTTTTTTTTTTCAGTATCAGATTTGACCAAGAATATATAATCAGTAGCTGGAGGAAAGATCTACTGAGGGGCACCTGGCAGGCAAAGTCAGAAGAGTGGGAGACTCTTGATCTTGGGGTTCTGAATTTGAGTGCCATGTTGGGTGTAAAGATTACTTTTATGAGACTGAGTGTAAAGATTACTTTTAAAAAGTCTTTAAAAAAATAAGAAAATGTTGTTTAAAAAAAAAACTATAGAAAATATCCAATCAGAGAAGCAAAAAGAAATGAAAAAAGCCTATGGGAATTATGAGACACCATTAAGGAAAACAACACCATGTATCACTGGAAACCCAGAAGGCCAAGAGAAGGAGAAATGGATTGAAAGCTTCTAAACATTTAAAGAAATGGCTAAGAACTTCCCACCTCTGGGGAGATATCTGGACATTCAACTTTACGAAGTTAATAGGTCATCTAAAATTTTCATTACAAAATTTATCTTCTTTAAGACACATTACAATAAAACTATTTAAAATAAAAGGATTTAAGAAGCATTTTAGAGGCTCCTGGGTGGCTCAATCAGTTGAATATCCAACTCTTGGTTTTGGCTCAGGTCATGATCTCAGGGTCTTGGAATCCAGCCCTGCATGGTCTCTGTGCTCAGTGGGGAGTCTTCCTGAGGATTCTCTCTCTCCCTCTGCCTGTCTCCCTGCTCATGCTGTAAAATAATTAATTTTCTTCAAAATTAAAAAAAAGAAGAATTTTAAAAAGAGAAAAAAAATTCTCTCATAAAAGGAATCCTCCATAAGACTATAAGCAGATTTCTCAGCAGAGACCTTGCAGGCCAGAAGAGAATGGGAAGATATACTCAAAATGCTCAAAGAACATATCAATCAAGAATACTTTACCCAACCAATTGTTCTTCAGAAATGGAGGTGAAGTAAAGACTTCCCCTAACAAACAAAAGCTTAGGGAGTTCATCACCACAAGACCTGCCTTACAAGAAATGCTAAAAGGAGTTCTTCAAGTTGAAATAAAAGGATACTAATTAGTAATATGAAAACATATACAAATATACAACACCAGTAAAGGTTAAACACAGAATCAGATTTGGAGTACTCTAACACTGTAATATGGCACCGTGTTAACTACTTAACCCTAGTATGAAGGTTAAAGAACACAAGTGTTAAAAATAAATTAGAGCTACAATAATTTCTTAATGGATACACAATATAAAAAGATGCAAATTGTGATAGCAAAAATATAAAAGGGGGGAGGTAAACTGGCAGTTTTACACAAGATTTAAGTTAAATTGTTATCAGTGTAAAATAAACAGTTTTAAGATGTTTCACATATGCCTCATGGTAACCAAAAGCCTATAGTGTATTTATACAAAAGAGGAGGAAATCAAAGCATACCTTACAGAAAATTATCAATTCACAAAGGAAAGCAACAAGAGAGGGGGGAAAAGTACAAGGAAACTAAAACAGAAAACCATAAGATGGCATTAGTAAGTCCTTAGCTATTAAGAGTTATTCTACATGTAAATGAATTGGACATTCTAATCAAAAGACATAGTGCTGCAGGATAGATTAAAAAAAAAACAAAAAAACAAAAACAACCCAAGACCCAACTATATGCCACCTACAAGAGATTCACTTGAGCTTTAAGAACACACATATGCTCAAAGTGAAGGGATGGGAAAACAATATTCCATGCAAATGAAAACAAAAGAGTAGAGGTAGCTATACTTAAACCAGAAAAAAAAAAAAACCCACTTTAAGACAAAAAAAAGTATGAAGAGAGAAGTTCACTATACAATGATAAAATGGTCAATTCATTAAGAAGATGAAACAATTCTAATTACATATGTGCCCCTTATCAGAGCACCTAAATATAATAAACAAATACTAATACTTTTGAAGTGGTAAGAAGACAATAATACTATAGTAGTAGGTGACTTTAATATTGCACTTTCTGTAATGAACAAATCAGCCAGACAGAAAATCAACAAGGAAATATTGAACTTTAATCATCTTTAGACCAAATGGACCTAGAAGACATATACAGAACATTCCACCCAACAACAATAGAATACTCATTCTTCTCAAATACACATCTAACATTCTCCAGGATAGATTATACAATAGGTGACAAAACAAGTCTTTGCAAATTTAAGAAGACTGAAATCATACCAAGTATGCAACCAGAGCAATTATGCAAGAAAATGAAATAAGACATCCAGATTGGAAGAAGTTAAACTGTGTCTATTCAGGGAAGATCTTATATATGGAAAATAGTAAGAATGCACAAAAAAAGGTAATTCAGCTTATATATTAATTCCAAAAAATGGACGATACAAGAACACAAAAATCAGTTTTATTTCCACATACCTGTACTGAACAATCTGAAAATGAAATTAACAAAGCCATTTTATTTAAAATAGTGTGAAAAGGATTAAGTTATTAGAAATAGATTTGAGAAAAAACTGTAAAACTGGTACACTGAAAACTATAGAATACATAGTTACAGATAAATTCCAAAATATCACCTCCGGGTTTTGGAAAACTTAATATTCTTAAAATGCTCCCAACTGGCCCATAGACTCATAATAATCCCTATTAAAATCTCACTTGGCTGTTTCATTGAAATTTATAAGCTTACCCTAAAATTAATAAGGCAATAAAAAAGGCCCAGTTTAAGATTTACTATAAGGGTATAGTAATCAAGACATCTTGGACTGGCATACTGACAGACATGTAGATCAATGGGAACAGAATCAACAGTCTAGAAAGAAGCCCATATGTATATAGTCAATTGATTTTTACAAGAGTGCCGGGCCAACACAAAGGGGGAAAAGAATAGCTTTCTAAGAAATGATTCTGGGAGAAGTGGATAACCACATGTAAAATAATGAAGCTGGACTCCTAGATTATGCCATATGCAAAAATCAACTCAACTTACGTTAAACACCTAAACTATTAGAGCTATAACTATTTAACTCTAAGAGGAAACCATAAAACTCTTTGTGACTTGAGTAAGGCAACAATTTTAAAGGACATCTGACTTTATCAAAATTACAAACTTTTGTGCTTTAAAGGACATAATCAAGAAAGTGGGAAAAAAAAGCCATATAATGGGGAAAATTATTTGCAATTACTACAACTGTTCATGATCTACCATCCCAAATATTTGAAGAACTCTTAATAAGAACTCAATGATTAAAAGACAACCCAATTTAAAAATGAGTCAATTACATGAATATATATTTTACCAAGTAAGATATACAAATGGCCATTAAGCATATAGGAAAGATGATCAGTATTATTAATCATTAGGAAAATACAAATCAAAGCTACAATAATACCTCACACATACTAATATGGCTACAATAATCATTTAATGAAATAGAAAAATAACAGGTTAGTGAACATGTGCAGAAATTAGATCTCTCAAACATTTCTGGTAGGAATGAAAAATGGTACATTCACTGTGGAAGGTGGTTTGGAATTTCCTCAGAGTTAAATATAGAGTTACCATGGGACTCAGCCATGCTATTACCAGGTATGTACTCAAGAAACCTGAAAACAGGTGTTCATGGAAAAAATGTTTACACAAATGTTCAGAACACCATTATTCATAATAGCCCAACAGTAGAAACAATCCAGTGTTCAACTGATAAAAACAGACTACCATCCCCAAATGGTATTTAATTCTAGTGCATGATACAGCAATGAGTGGACCTTGGAAATACGATGGTAACCGAAAGCAGTCAGTCATAAAAGACTGCACACCACAGGATTCTGTTTATATGAAATGTCTACAATAGCAAATCTAGAGACAAAATGTAGATAGGTTTGCATAAGGCAGGAAGAGGATTGGATAAGAAATGACTGCTAATTTGGGGTCATAAAGATGTTCCGGAATTTAACTTAATTACCATTAAAGATAATGGCAATGGTTGTACAACTTTAAGAACATACTGAAAACTACTCAACACTTTAAAATACCCAATTTTCTATTATGTGAATTAGATCTCAATTTAAAACATGAGTAATTGCTTTTCAGTAGCAATCTTCCTGAATCCTAGGATGCAAACTTTGCTTCCCATACAGTTTAGATTTCTAATTAGCCCCAAGCACTTCCTCTAAGAACTTTGACTTAGAAATCGGTGTGCTTCACAGAGGTGACAGTGTTAAACAGTAAAAACAAAAGCAGTGAGATAACCTCAGAGGAGGAAAAGAAATAAGGTACCCATTTCAGACAGTAAAAGATGGCAGGAATTGCCACAAATGAACATCTCCTACAGACATGCACAGGTTCTTTAAAGTTCTCCACAATAACACATTCCTTCGATCTGGGGCCTTCAGTATAACAACATTTCAGAATTCACATCTCTTAGTGAAATAACTACACTGTCAGTCTATTTTGAAGTTAGATATTCTATAATATAACAAGAACTTTTTCTAGGAGATCCATAAAGCCTTTCTTTGGGAGTCCTATCTGGCTGTAATTGAAATTTAACAGTGGACCTTCTTCTGAAGTGAAACACACTCCCCCAGCATAGCTCTGGCTCAGGGATGTTTGGCTTCTGCTGCATCTGGTGTGGATGTCGAGGGTGTGGTCACAGCTCTGTAAGAAGAGGGCAGGGTCTTCCCAGAAGGGCGGACATCCGGGATGGGTATTTGGGTGGGAAATGGGACTTGGAAGATGTGTCTGACAGGTAATTTTTTTTGTTTTCTCAATCTGTCTCACCCCTATATGTTTGGAATTGTGAAGTCTAAATAAACACCTGGGAAGATACTCTTTAGAACAATTAAAATAATGACACCTACAGGGGCACCTGGGTGGCTCAGTAGGTTAAGTATCTGACTCTTGATTTCAGCTCCTGTCATGATCTCAGGGTTGCAAGATGGAACCCTGCATTGGGCTGCCCGCTTAGGCAGGAGTCTTGCTTGAGATTCTCTCCCTCAGTGCCTCCCCACCCCACCTTCACTCCTTCTCTGTCAAATAAATAAATCTTTTGAAAAAATGACACCTGGGTGCCTGGGTGGCTCAGTTGGTTGAGCAACTGCCTTCGGCTCAGGTCATGATCCCGGACTTCCAGGATCGAGTCCCACATCAGGCTCCCATCTCCGTGGGGAGTCTGCTTCTCCCTTTGACCTTCTCCTCTCTCATGCTCTCTCTCACTCATTCTCTCTCAAATAAATAAAATCTTTTTAAAAAATTAAAATTAAAAATGACACCTACTGTTTATGAGTATAGTGACTATGTTGAGTGATTTTTCTTTTTTTTAAAGATTTTATTTATATTTTTGACAAAGAGAAAGAGATCACAAGTAGACAGAGAGGCAGGCAGAGGGAGAGGGGGAAGCAGGTCCCTGCTAAGCAGAGAGCCCGATGCAGGATTCGATCCCAGGACCCTGAGATCATGACCTGAGCCGAAGGCAGAGGCTTAACCCACTGAGCCACCCAGGGGCCCCTGAGTGATTTATCTTCTACTAGATTAGTTCATCTAGTAATTCTATAAGATCCAATTAGTTCATCCAGTAAGTATCTGCACTTTGCAGATAAACACATGGAAATGTGTGCCAGAAATAGACACGGAGACTCTCACCTCCCCCCACCCCCAGCTTTTTAACTATTTTTCTATTACCTCAGCCATTCATTCACATAGGATACTTTCTCAGCTCAACTTGCCCACTGGGAAAGAGTTACTCTGAAACTATGGTTCCCCAGGCTGCCACTCCCCAGCCTGTTAGATCTGGGATCATCTTCATTCTTCAGAAGTGCTTTTATGTGAAGAAATAACTTAAAGCGCAAATGTCTTTGTGAAAGCTCCCGGTTTAATAAGGTGCTTAAATTACCAAGGAAAAGGACCTCCATTTTCTTTTTAAAGCATAATTAAGATTGTGTGTATTTGCTGAATCCCAAGACTGCTACTTATTAATTATGCGGCCTTGTTTGGGTTACTTATTGAACACCCTTAATCTTCCTCTTTCTACCGAACAGACTGTGACTTGTGAGTGCAGCAAACTGGGATCTCAAGGAGCGGTTTGAGGGATAAAATATATAAATGCAGGATTCAATTTTAGAATGGTGCTTGGTTAAGAGGTAGTCTTCAAAAACCCGTGCGTTCTTATTATTGGCACTGGAGTAAGAGGGCGTTCTGAAGGCTATGGGGCTGGGGCAGCATGGGCGAGGGGGGTGGGAGTCTGGGGGGAATAGAAAAAGAGCCAGGTGGACACTGAAAAACTGAGGAAATGAGAAACTCAGAAATGAAGATTAATGGAGAGCATCGAGCATGGAGCCTGGCTCCCGATATTACCCAGCCCTGGCCCTATCTCTCCACCTCACTAGCAAATAATTTCCTGTCACTTGTGTCCTCTTTTCTTAACACCCAGCAGAGAGTCTTGGGTTTGGACCTAGATAGAAACCAACGGGTCATGGAAAATTCTTTTGAAAAACCCCTTTCGACTACATTGGGAGTACTCCTTATACCATAGTTCAGCTTCCCACCAATTGGCCGGCAGCTACTACAGCTGAGGCGGCTATTTATTCTTTGAAATTGAGGTTTCTTTATTTGACCTTAGCAGCTGTCCTCTTTCTTTGAAGGGAGTTTGCTGTTTCAAACCAAATTTCTCTTATTTGAGGATAAGGACCAATAATGCAATAGAAGCTATAAAGACATGGACTTTCACAGGCCTATCACAGAAGAGAAAACATACAGGAGAAAAACAGATGAAAAGGTGTTCAGCCACACGTGTTCAGCCACAGTAACCAGGGCGATGCAAATCAAGAAGGAGGAGAGGTCATTTTCTATCCATTCTATTGGTAAAAGAAATCTGATACTGGTCCAAACAAGATGGCTTAAATTCCCATCTCCCTGTTCCTCTGTGCTAAGTACAACTATAACCTTCGGTACTCATGCCAAAAACAAACCCAAAACACAACTGTTAAAGGTAGAGAAGAATCCAGAAATAGAGGAAAAATGTCTTTAAAGTACTTGACAACTCTCACCCAACAGGAAAAGGTTCCTCAGGCCTGGCATTTCCTGACCTCCTAAACTACACTAGCACAATGCCCATTTCCACACACCCCTCAATGAATAGAAATCACACCAAAACACCACGTGAAAATGGCAGCAGCGGCATAGGGTCCCCACTAACACCAAGGAGTTAGAAGAAGCGTTCATTCTCCTTTATTCAACTACTCTCCCACCCAAAGATACTGCATATTCCAGATACACCAGCAAGGGGGACCCTGCTACAAGCAACATGGCTCGGGAAGTCTTCTCACTCTCTTGGGCCTTAAACTTTCCCACAGCCTGCACCCATTTTTGGGATTTGCCAGTCTCCCCCAGATCAGCAATGGATTGCCCAACATTATAACTATCTTGTCCAACCAGTGGGTTCATAATGGATATCAGTGTCCAATACCAAGTCCTGGGGATGGACTGGAGTAGCCCGGCTTTCGGTGCTGCAGTGAATGTGGCCCAATCAGGGACTTCCAAGACAGGAGTATAAACTGCCCATCTAATTCCCCACTCCCTAAGAATTTACTGTACCCCCTCTATAGATTTCCTGTGTCCCACATGCCTAGAAGTTTCTCTTCATTGGGCAAAGCCTCCATGCAAGCTAGAATAATTCCATCTATAACAGAGTGAGTATCTTGAACCCCTGAGCACCTTGCAGGAGCTGCTGGAGGGCAGGATGTGAGGCGATGCTGCTCATTTTCCATGCCATCCACCCACATCCCATAGCCACACTAACCGTGCCTGGACACCGAACCCTGGCCTTCTTCTGGAACTTGGCAGCTCCATCGATGCACTCAATGGGAGCATATTTTCTCATGAACATTTCCCAGATTTGGGGCTACCCCAGTGGCTGGAGTGACTCTTGTTGAACTTTGCTTTCCTTTATGTTAGGGATCAAACCACCAGCGGGGAGGGGGGGTGGGATGCACATTTCATGGTCAGTCACCGCGACATCCTCCTCTCCGCTCTCGTCACTTTCCTAGGGATTCCGCCTCTTTAGAGTCCCAATCAGGCTTTGTCACAAGTGCTCAGATCTTAATCCACAACCACCTGCATGCTTCTGGCCTTACAAAACAGCATGTGAATGTCTCCAATTGATTTCCTTGCTCTCCCTTCTTCTCCACCAGTCCCAAAGCTAGCAGAGTCGTGGACATCCACAGGTCCCTCTCTAACCTCCACTCTTCTTCCAACTTGGGCTCCAGCCTCTAGGTGGACATCAGTAACCAGTCCAACTGCCCACAGCTGAGATCTGCCCATAGCACAGCCATGACTTCCCTTCTCTGTCGCCGCAGGTTCTGTGTAATTCCTCAAAGGAGTACATTAGACCAGCTGGCATGAGGCGGTGTGTGTGTGGGGGGGGGGGTCCCCTGCACTCACATGGTCCACAAACACCTAACAGACAGGCAACCCCTCCAGACAAATTGGTTCATAGCCAACTCGAGATTTCCTGTGTGCACAAGGCAGGGAGAAGCCAAAGAAAAAGCTCCAGATTGGCAGGGAGCAGGTTTAATAAAGAAGAGAACTTACAAGGCTGGTCTTGGGCTGCTGCAAGATGAATAGATCTCCACACCAGCTTGTCCAAATTTTATACGTTTATATAAAAACCTGAACAGGGTCTAGTCATGGACACAGAGCAGATATACTCGAGACAACATGCCTACCTCAAGGCAGCGTCCTTGAGGAAGCTTCCAGTGTGGGGAAGGTAAGCGGAAAGCACAATTTGAAGGGAAGGGGAGGGGATAAAGAGCTTCTGATTGGCCTGGATCAGTTCATGGGTCAGCCAGAGGTCACCTCCTCTCAATGACCTCCTCCAACAGCTTCTCCTCTTTCAAGAAAACAACTGTTAATCCCGAGTTCCAGAGCAGGTGAAATTCTTTTAGGAATGAAGGAGAAATAAAGAATTTCCCTGACTAAGGAAAATTAAAAGAATGTGTTGCTAACAAGCCTATCCTTAAAGAATGTTTAAAGGAAAAAATTTAAAGAGAAAGGAGGGGGTGCCTGGGTGGCTCAGTGGGTTAAAGCCTCTGCCTTTGGCTCAGGTCATGAAACCGGGGTCCTGGAATGGAGCCCCACATCGGGCTCTCTGCTTGGCAGGGAGCCTGCTTCCCCTCTCTCTCTGCCTACCTCTCTGCCTACTTGTGATCTCTCTCTCTGTCAAACAAATACATTTAAAAAAAAAAAAAAAAGCCTCTGCCTTCGGCTTGGGTCATGATCCCAGGGTCCTGGGATCGAGCCCTACATTGGGATCTCTGCTCAGTGGGGGGCCTGCTTCCCCTCCTCTCTCTCTGCCTGCCTCTGTGCTTACTTGTGATCTCTGTCTGTCAAATAGATGAATAAATTCTTTTTAAAAAAAAAGAGAGAGAGAGAGAAAGGAGATAATAAAGAATCTTGGAGCATCTGGCAGGTTGGGAAAAAAACAAAACAATGAAAAACAAGAAGAAATACAAGTCTTCCAATATATTATCCTTCTCCTGGGATTTATAAATCGTATTTGATAACTGAAAAAATCATAACAACATTTGATATTCAAAACAATATTTAAAAGGAAGGTAAAAGGATGCAAATAAAAGTAAGGTTTGCACACTTCACACAAAATGGTAAAATGTTGATAGCAATAGACTCTAATGTCCCCTAGATATTGTAATAACCAAAATAACCAGAATAGCAACTAAGAAAACTATATGCCAAAAAACATACTCCAAAATACCATAATATATCAAGATGAAATCGTATAAAAACATGCAAGAAACCCATCAGAAAATAAAACATAACAACTCTAACTATGTATGTGCCAGAAAGGCTCAAACAACATGAAGCAAAATGACAGATTGGAAAAGAAAAATAACAAATCCACATTTATAGTTAAGAATTCAACACCTCCCTCTCAGCAACTGATCAAAGGAGAGAGAAAATTAGCTAATCCCATAACCACTGAAGTTTGTGAATTTGTAATATAAAGACTCTTGAAAAAGAAATGTCCAGGTCCAGAAGCCTTCACTGAAAACTTTTTCAAATATTTAAAGAACAATTCACACAAAATTTATATAATCTCTTACAGATGGTAGAAGTGTGGGGCACACTTCTCAAATAGAACAGTTATCACTCTGATACCAAAACCTGAAAAAGACAGTACAAAAAAGAAAACTATAGACTAATATCTTTCATGATCTTAGATGCCAAAAGCCTTAACAAATTATTAAATTGAATCAAAATGTATAAAAAGAATTATATACCACGGACCATTGGGGCTTATTTCAGACTTGCAAGACTGGATCATCACTGGAACATCACCAGACTAAAAAAATACAATTAATTGATCTTATCAATTGATTCAGAAAAAGCATTTATAGTTAAAAAATGAATGAATAAATAAATAAAGCAGTTTATTTATGATTTTTAAAACTCTCAGCAAGTTTATAAGAGAAATTATGTCAATATAAGAAAGAACATTTACAAGAGACCTACAGCTAACTTTATACTTAAGGGTGAAAGACTGAATGTTTTCCACTTCCAAAACTGGGAATAACACAAGTATGTCTACTCTCATCACTGTTATTAAACATAATATTGGCAGTTCTAGCTATTTCAATAAGGTAAGCAAAAGATATAAAAGTTATACATGTTGAAAAGAATAAATAAAATTATCCTTATTTACAAATATCATGACCGTATATGAAGAACATCCCAGGGCACCTGGGTGGCTCACTCAGTTAAGCGTTCAACTCTTGATTTTGACTCAGGTCATGATCTCAGGGCCCAAGTGGGGCTCTGTGCTGGGTGTGGAGCCTGCTTAAGATTCTCTCCCTCCCTCTTCTTCTGTCCCTCCACCCTTTAAAAAAAAAAAACCCAAGGAATCCACAAAATGACTGCTAGAACTTATAAGCATGTTCAGCAAGGTCACAGGATACAATCAATACATAGAAATCAATTGCATTTATGTATACTAACAATGAGTTTGTATAGACCAAAATTAAAAATATAGTACCATCTACAATTAACGCCAAAGGAAATGAAATGTTTGGTATGAAGTTAACAAAACATGTATGAAAATTGCAAAATGCTGATAAAAAAATCAAAGAAAACACACAAAATGGAGAGATACTGCATCCATGGATTGCAAACTCATATAGTAAAGACATTAATTCTCCCCAAACTGATCTACAGGTTTAATGCAAGTCCTATCACAACCCTAACAAGGTTTTTTGCAGACATGGCAACTTTATTCTGAAAAAGGGTTTAGCAGTTTCTTTTAAAAATTAATTAATTGATTGATTAATTAATAAACAACAACAAAAGATGAAGCATGCAGCTACCATAGGACCTAGCAAGTGCATATTTGAGCAATTATCCCAGAAAAATAAAAATGTAGTCACACAAAAATCAGTGAGTGGATGGCTAAAAAACCCGTGGTAAATCCATATCATGGAATATTACTCAGCAATAAACCAGAATAAACTACTGACAAATACTGCAACTTAAATCTCCAGGGAATTATGTTGAGTGAAAAAAGCCAATCCTAAAATTGTATATGCTGTATAATCCCATTTCCATAACACTTTTTTAAAAGGCTAAATTTTAGAAATGGAGATGAGATTACTGGTTGCTAGGGATTAGAGATGCTAGGGAGGGGTGGTGAGCTTGGTTATAAAAGAAAAAGGGCAGCAAGAAATCCTCAGGGCAATGGGCCTGTTCTGTATCTTAGCTGTAGTGCTGGATGCCTGAAATTTCACATGAAATCCAATTGCTTAGGACTAAATACACACAAATGAGTGTAAGTAAAACCAGGAAGCCTGAATAACTTGAGTGCATTGCAACAATGTCTATGCCATGTTTGTGATGTTGTATCATTTTGCAAGATGTTAACAGTAGAGGAAACTGATTAAAAGGTACATACAATCTCTCTGTATATTTTATACTACAGGATTTTAATCTACAATTATCTCAAAATAGGCAGTTCAATTGAAAAAATGATTTTATTATTTCTCCTGATTTTATGGATTGTCTGTTCCACATGTCAGCTGGGGCAGCTGTCATGTGGGGCTCAACTGGGTAGAAATGGTAAAGATGCTAACCACGTGGCTGACATGTGATGCTGGCTTTTGTCTAGGATCTCAACTAAGATGGTTTATGCCTTCTCCTAGTGGCTTGGGCTTCTCACATCATTGCAACTAGCTTCTAAGAGCCTGTAGAGTGAAAGCTGCTGCATCTTCAGTGATTTAGGTTTGGAACTTGCCCAGTGTCACTTCTGCGGCATTCTATTAATTTCAGTGAGTTTCAGATTCTGCCCAGATTCTTTGGGAAAACATAAATTGTCCTTTCCACTACTTCCTGGTTTCCATTGAGTTATACTCCTTGAGAAGACACCCTACAGGTGATGTGTGTGTTGGGGCTAGTGTATTTAGCAGGAGAGTCCTCTAGGAATTAGAAGTAGAAATCATCATATAAATTCTTGTCCAAACTGGGAAACTTTTGGGAATGGAAATCGGCAATACTTATATTTAAAGAAAATAAATGATAATTACATGACATGATAGAGATGTTAACCAGGGCCTACGGTAGTAATCATATTGCAACATATAAATGTATCAAATTAGCACACTGTATACCTTAAACTTACTCAATATTATAAATTCATTACATCTCAATAAAACATAAACAACATATTTATTCTTGGTACAAATCCATGCACTGTAATCAATTTCTTAGCCAAAATGGGCTCTGATGTCATTTCCTTACTTTTTATTTTTTCACGAATTGTCTACAATTTTCTTCAATGTTGCTTTTTATGATTAATACATGGAAATTGTGAACCTTAAAATTTTATTTTCTCTCTGTGCCATATTTTTAATTAACAAAATTAGCTATTGCAGGTATTGAAATACCTAGTAAGCTCAAGTAAAACTGTACTGAATACAAAAATCTTGATTCTATTTTCTTTTTCTACCATGAAGTATACATATGTCTGTGTTTACCTTTCCATTTCTCATATATACTATATTTCTATTTCTTTTGTAAATAATAGGTACTATATTTGCATTAATCTCAGTTTTTTGGTTTTATTTAACGTAATATATCCTAGTGATCACTCTTCAGTGGGATAGGAGATGTCCTGCATTCTTTCCTATAGCAGCATGTGCTCCATTGTGTGGATACAAACCAATATTGATGTAAATTTTGTTTCTGGTTCACTTGTTATTATGAATAGTACAAATATTACAAACAATGAATTTTATAACCCTGTGCACATACTATTTTGTAACTTTGCTTGTGTTTTTTAGGAGTATAGAAGTGGAATTGTTTGGTCAAAGGGTAAATGAACGTGTAATTTTGTTAGGTATTTCCCAATTCCCCTTCATAGGGCATTTCACTGTTTATTTTTCATTTCACCAACAATATATAAGAATGCTCATATCTTCACTAACTTGTCAAGTAATCAAACATATGGATACTGAAAATCTTACAGGTGAGAAAAAGTAATTCAACATCATTTTCATTTTTGTATTTCTGCTTGTGAACAATATTGAACATTTTTTAAATAGGTAAGCAACTTATTTTTTCCATCTACTCTCTAGTCTTTTCTTCCATTATGTTGTTTGCATTTTTCTTTGCTCTATTTTAGAAACTTTTAATATATTAGGAATATTAATTCTTTAATGTTTTTGGAATTTCCTAACACACCTTCCCAATTTCTAGAATTTTTCCCAGTATACAGTATAATGTGGGGGAAAAATCCTTTTCCATGGGTTTATCTAGTTATCTCAAAATATTTATTAAACAAGATATCTTTCTCCAATGTCTTGAGATGCAGTCTTTATTGTAACTTTCCAAGTGAACTTGGTTCTGTCTTTTCCACTTACCTGTCTGTAAGTATACCAATACCATACTTTCAGTTGACCCTCTTTTTTAGGGTGTTCATGGCAACTATTGTTTGCTTTTTGTATCAAATGAATTTGAAATCAATATACACACTCCTTTATTGGGTTTGTGTTAACATTATAAATTTAACTCAGAGAAAACTGACATTTTCACAAGGTAAAATTTTCTATCTAAGTAAATGGCATTTCCTCCTTTTTGTGAAAATCTATTTTTGTGTCTTTCAGGAATATTTTGTATTTTTATTTTTATCATATGGGTTTTAGATATTTTTTAAATACCTAAACTATGTATTTTCCATTCATCATTAATTTAGACTTTCCTACTATATCTTCGAACTGATTTTTCTATTTGAATAGATAAAAGGTATTATTTTATGGTAGTACAATCTGCTTTACTAAAAGCTCTTAACATTTGTACTGGATTTCTCAATAATTAATTATTTTCTGAGTTTTTTCAGTATATAATATTGTTTTACATCTCTCTTTAGATCATTTTTCTCTTAATTACAAAACAAAATTGCAGAATTTCAGAAATAGGCCTTGCACACTGTTTGCATTACCATTAAAATCTCCAGTTATTTTCTAGTTTTGGCAAGGATAAATTTCAGTATCTTTCTGCTTTAAAGCTTTGTTTTAAATAATCCAACTTTGTTGAAAGTTTTCAGAGCTAAAACTGCTTGATTCTTTGTTAAGTAAATATTTTGGTGAAAAGATTTCCAAAAACAATTCTATTAGAATGCAAAAAATTGGAGGATTAATTTACAGAAGAGTTTGATATTATTTTAGAATACACAGGTTGATTTAAAAAATAGTTCAAATATGACTGATCATGGACAATAGACAGAATAAACACTGACATCTTTTGTATTGAACCTCAGTTTTATATAATCATCTGTAAGCTCTTTGACAAACATATCTCCTAGCTTGATAAAATATTACAGTTTGATTGGCTATAATTATGAATGTACTTTTTACAGGTCAATAGATATCATCTCACTATCTTATTTATATCTTTATTCTGCAAAAATTATACTATTTTATTATAAATATATAAGTCTACATCTTTAATAATCTGTGTGGTCAAAAGAAACCTTGAGGATGAAGGCAAACAAAACTACTTTAGAAGAACAGTCCTTTGGTTTAAATGAAAAGGAGGTTTTTATAGAGTGACATGCTAATGAACCTTTTGTGATTTTAAGTATTAAACTGTCATCTTTCTTAAAATAACTACTAACTTTGAATTAGATATTGCTGCTTCTTCAGCATGTCTATGTCTTGGTGGTTTCCATAAGGTCAGTGATAACACTGCAACAATCCAATGGTTGATGGTAAATTTCAGTGAGCATATGGCACAAGTTATAAGTTCATCACCAATTTTTCTAAGAAACAGAAATTCAGCACTTAGTTTCTCATTAGGCATGAACATTTTTAGCTCACTGTTACTAAAACAGTTTACTCAAATAAAAACATATCAAAATAAAGAAAATGTTGTAACTTTACAATAGATATTAACACCACTGAATAAGAGAATTCAGACAAGTGTCTGTATACTTTATCCCAGGACTTCTGGGCCTTTACAGTCTACACATATTTCATGTCTATCTAATTTATAATTCCCATGTATACCACTGCTCCAATCCCAGGGGCTCTGTAGAGTTAGGCCATTCTTGGGCTACAACTCAGTCAGGATACTTCAAAGTGGGTACAGTACTAAGCAGCAGATTTGAATATTAATCCTACCTAATTTTTAAATAATTTTATATATTTATTTGAGAGATAAAGGGAGTGAGAGAAGGAGAGAGCACAAGACAGGGGGAGGGTCAGAGGGAGAAACAGTCTCCTCGCTGAGCAGGGAGCCTGAGGCAGGGCTCTATCCCAAGACTCCTGGATCGTGACCTGAGCTGAAGGCAGATGCCTAATCAACTGAGCCACCCAGGCACCCCTATTCCTACCTACTTCTGAGATCTGATGGATGCATTCATTCCCATAAAGAAATCACTCCTGGTGGAATGCACTTTGTTTTATCAGTGAAGACTCTGTATTCTGTCCCTGAAAGGAAGGGAGATATTAATTATATTTTTCCTGAAATGGTCAGTCCAAGAGAGGTCTTAGAAATGCTTGATGGTTATGTGTTAGAGTTAACCGTTATGTTAAATGAGATTTTTCACCTGCATCTCTCTTTATTTGCATCTGATACACTGGCAAGGAAAACATGGCAAAAATTGAAAGTAAATAGTAGAGATGCTCCCCACTGAAGTCAGCTTAACTTTATATATCAATTAATGGCAATACTTTGATAAAGGTAAAAAATGCAGGACAAATGTTAAACTGAAAAGAATGCTATGATGATGGGCATATGCCAAGAGGGCCTGGGAGAACAAATTATGGTCACTTTACCTATAAGGGACAATTCATGCCCCACATAAAATGAACATCTTCCCTCCGATACTTCTTCATTTCCTTCAGACCAATACATTAATCTCACAATCTCTTTCCTTGAATTTTCTTCCTATGAAAATTACAGCATAAAACAGGTTTATGCTGCTTTATGTTTACATACTGAGACTGAAAATATCATGCCAAAACCTGCTTTACTATGCAGGTTATTTCAAAGCTAGTTAACACTGAAGTGTCAGGTACCACGGATAGCTGTGGTCCCCAAAGCACTTGCTTATTAAAACTATTCCCTGGGGCACCTAGGTGGCTCTGTAGGTTAAGTGTCTGCCTTCAGCTCCGGTCATGATCCCAGAGTCCTGGAATGCAGAGGCACCTCCAGCTCCCTGCTCAGTGGGGATCTACTTCTCCTGCTCCCTCTGCCTGCTGCTCCTCCTGTTTGTGTTCTCTCTCACTATCTCTGTCAAGTGAATAAATAAAAATCTTAAAAAACAAAAAAACTACTCCCCTAAATTTTTGCTTGGTTTCATTAGCTATATATGGAAAATAAAAGAAACTTAATAGCAATGGTACCTTGTTTTAAAACATAGTTCCATTTCTTGTTGGAGCTTTAAAAATAAGTCAAAACAAAATAATTGCACTCAAAAACAGAAGACTGTTCTACCAGTTACAGAAATATTCATCTTTAGGTGTGCCTGGGTGGCTCAGTTGGTGAAGTAGCTGACTCTTGATTTCAGCTCAGTTTGTGACCTCAGGGTCCTGGGGTAGAACCCCGCATTGTATTGTGGCTCCCCAGTCAGCTGGGAGTCTGTCCCCTCTCCTTCTGCCCCTCCCCCTACTCATGCGAGTGTTTTCTCTCTCTCTCTCTCTCTCTCTCAAAACAAATACATCTTTAAATAAAATAAGGAACTTTCATCTCTAAGTTAAAAAAACAAAGAAACCAAGAAACAAACACATCAGCCAACAAAATGTGGCTTTTGGCAAAAGGGCAGCTGGTGGCACATTTTCATTTCCTGGAGTCCCCCACCCCACCCCATAGTCTAACTTGTTACTAATACTTTGAAACATTTTAACATAAGCGCTTCAGGGAACTCAAAGTTGCCACTACGGATAAAGTTACTTTTACAGAAATCAGTTAAGAAGAGAAAGCAGGCTCCCTGGGATAACTATATGACATGTTATTTTGTGGATGTGTTTTTTTCTCTTGATCACTAGACATTTCTGGAAATAGAAAACAATATTTGTATTAAACACACTGTAATTACCTATATTACTAATGACTGCCAGGAATGATTCTTTATTATCTCAAAAATAATATATTGCAAAGATAGTGAGTCAAATTCCTAAGGATTTTACACCACTACATTTAAGGCCTAAAAGAAAGGAAAAGCGGAGTGGGAACGGCGGACTGATATCGGAAGATAAAAGGGAGTTGGGAGCCACCAGAAGTGACCCACTGGAATTTGAATTTGAATTTTTTTTTCTCGGGGCGCCTGGGTGGCTCAGTGGGTTAAACCTCTGCCTTCGGCTTGGGTCATGATCTCAGCGTCCTGAGATTGAGCCCCGCATCAGGCTCTCTGCTCAGCAGGGGGCCTGCTTCCCCATCCCCCACCCCCAGCCTTGCCTGCCTCTCTGCCTACTTGTGATCTCTCTCTCTGTCAAATAAATAAATAAAATCTTTTTTTTTTAAAAAGAATTTTTTTTTCTCATTTCCACTCTACATGAAACACATCAACTGCATCAGTCCTAACCTGGGTTCCCTAACTTCACCATCATTGGCATCATAAACATCCACATAGATAATGGGCTCCCAAAATATGCTCATTCTAAAAAAATCAAACTACTATGATGAGATTGGACTTCACAGTCTCAAAATTCTGCACTAGTTTTCCTATCCTCATTCTAAAAAAGTGATGACCTATTTATAAATGGATTTTTTTTTCCAATGTGCTTTATAAACTGGCTCAGTACCCAGGTCATTCTACAAAAGTGTATTTACATCATATTGCACCTGAAGTATAGTACCAAAAAACCCAATACTGTATGGAATAATACACTACATTTTTGGGAAAAAATTAAACATATCTGAAAAAGTATTTTTCAAGTTCCACTGCAGAAATGTAGGCATAGATCTGCCTCACCTAAAGTAGGTAGGGGAGAGACAAGATGGCTGGAACTAGGAGGAGGTGCCGCTTCAACCTGTCCCCTAAAGTGAGCTGATTACCTACCGAAGAACTCCGATCACCCATGAAATCAGCCTGAAACCAGAATTATACACGTCTGGATCTCTACAGGGACAGAAGATGCCCATGGGCAGGTAAAGCAGAGTGGGAACGTCGGACTGATATTGGAAGATAAAAGGGGGAGGGAGCCACCAGAAGTGACCCACTGGAAAGTAATACCCCAGTACGAGAGTGCCCTGCGACTGGGGACCAGCATTAACTTGGAGTCTGGCTGAAAGCACTCAAAAAGAGCAAAGGATTGTGGGGGGAAATTGTGGGAATTGGGTGGTTAGGGACAGGGGTTTAAGTCCACCCACCCAGGACAGCCACCGCTGGTGCTGAGCCAGAGAGAGTGCAGCAAAGAAGCCAGGTCTTGGTCCCTGAGCCAGGGGCATGCTGGCTGAGAGTGCTCCTGAGAGTGGGGCACTGCCTGAAAGTGTCTGGGTGGTGGTACCCATGAGGGTGAGGGAGAACAACAGCCTTTTGCACTCTCCGCGTGCGCGCCATGTGACCAGAGTGTGAGTCGCGCCCCACACCCTCCCCTGAAAGAGGTGCACGCAGGCACTCCCAGTCTGGGCCAGCGGGAAAATCTCAGTGTGCAATCGCGGCTTGGAACCTCTTTGGAAGGCCTGGAGCTGCCCAGACAGCCGTGGGGAGTATTTCTCGTGGTTTTGGGTATAAGTGGGAGTTCCTGTGACCCCAAAGACTGTGACTGGGAACGTACTCTGCCAGCAGCGGAGGGGGGGTGTATGTGCTCTGGAGCACCCAGAGGGGAACAGACTGAGGCTTCTCTCTGAGAGGGAGGTCGGGGTGCAGTTTGCTTTCCTCTAAACCTCCAAAAACCATCAAAAGCTGCCAAGGGGAGAGAAAACAAATGAACAAACAAACAAAAAAACCTCCAGAGAACTTTATAGCCTGAAAAACCGGTTTCCTCAGAGCCCATCCCCTTGACGGGGACAGGAGGACTTAACTCTAGCAAGAGGCCCTGAAAACCCACGCAGTAGGCCCCCCCCCCCAGAAAGCCAACCCCCCCCCCCCAAAAAAAAAGACAAGAGATAAAGAGCTTCTAAGACCGGCAAGGTTTAAAAGAGTATTTGACCACCAAGCCAACACTGCAGGAAATATTAAGGGGGGGTTCTATAAAAGAGGAAAAATCCTGAGAATATCATTGAACAGAAATATATGGAGACAATCTATACAAAGACTTCACAGGTAACACGATGTAAATAAAAACATATCTCTCAATAATCACTCTCAATGTGAATGGCCTAAATGTGCCCATAAAACGACACAGGGTTACAGATTGGATAAAACAACAGGACCCATCCATATGTTGTCTACAAGAGACCCATTTTGAACCTAAGGATACACTCAGACTGAAAGTGAAGAGATGGAGAAGAATCTTTCATGCCAATGGGCCTCAAAAGAAGGCTGGAATAGTGATTCTCATACCTGATAAATTAGATTTTAAACTAAAGACTGTCGTCAGAGATACAGAAGGACACTACATCATTCTTAAAGAGACTATCCACCAAGAAGATCTAACAATTCTAAATATTTATATCCCCAATATGGGAGCAGCCAATTACATAAGAAAGCTGTTATTCAAGATAAAGAGTCATATTGATATGAACAGATTAATAGTAGTAGATCTTAAAATGCCACTCTCAGTAATAGATCATCAAAGCAGAAAAATCAATAAAGAAACAAGAGCATTGAATAACACATTGGACCAGATGGACTTCATAGATATATACATAACATTCCACCCTAAAACAACAGAATATTCATCCTTCTGGAGCACAGATGGAACCTTCTCCAGAAGAGACCACATACAAGGTCACAAATCAGGGCTCAACTGATACCAAAAAACTGAGATTATTCCGCACATATTCTCAGATCACAATACTTTGAAACTGGAGCTCAACCACAAGAAAAAGTTTGGAAGGAACTCAAACACCTGAAAGCTAAAGACCATCTTGCTTAAGAATGCTTGGATCAACCAGGAGATCAAAGAAAAACTTAAACAATTCATGGAAACCAAGGAGAATGAAGACACTTCATTCCAAAACCTATGGGATACAGCAAAGGCAGTCCTAAGGGGGAAATACATAGCCATCCAAGCCTCCTTCAAAAAAATTGAAAAATCCAGAATATACCAGCTGTCTTTACAACTTAAAGAACTGGAGAATCAACAACAAATTAAGCCAAATCCACACACAAGAAGGGAAACAATCAAGATTAGAGCAGAGATCAATGAGGTAGAACCTAGAGATACAGTAGAACACATCGATGAAATGAGAAGCTGGTTTTTTGAAAGAATCAAGAAGATCAATAAACCATTGGCCATACTAATCTAAAAGAAAAGAGAGAAGGCCCAAATAAATAAAATTATGAATGAAAAGGGAGAGATCACAACTAACACCAAGGATGTAGAAACAATCATCAGAAATTATTATCAACAGTTATATACCAAGAAGTTAAGCAACCTAGATGAAATGGATGCATTCCTGGAAAAATAGAAACTTCCAAAATTGAACCAGGAAGAAATTGACAACCTGAATAGACCAATATCTAGTAACAAGATTGAAGCAGTGATCCAAAACTTCCCAAAAAACAAGAGCCCAGGACTTGACGGATTCCCTGGGGAATTTTACCAAACTTTCAAAGAAGAAATAACACCTATTCTTCTGAAGCTGTTTCAAAAAATTAAAGCAAAAGGAAAAGTTCCAGACTCTTTTTAGAAGCCAGCATTACCCTGATTCACAAACCAGGCAAAGACCACACCCAAAAGGAGAATTTCAGACCAATATCACTGATGAATATGGATGCTAAGATTCTGAACAAGATCCTAGCAAACAGAATCCAACAGTACATTAAAAAGATTATCCACCATGACCAGGTGGGGTTCATCCCTGGGTTGCAAGGATGGTTCAACATTCACAAATCAATCAATGTGATAGAACAAATCAATAAGAGAAGAGAGAAGAACCACATGGTCCTCTCAATTGATGCAGAAAAAGCATTTGACAAAATCCAACATCCGTTCCTGATTAAAACGCTTCAAAGTATAAGGATGGAGGGAACATTCCTCAACTTCATCAAATCTACCTATGAAAGACCCACAGCAAATATCATCCTTGATGGGAAAAAGCTGACAGCCTTTCCATTGAGATCAGGAACACAACAAGGATGCCCACTCTCACCACTTGTGTTCAACATAGTATTAGAAGGCCTAACAACAGCAATCAGACAACGAAGAGAAAAGGTATTCAAATTGGCAATGAAGAAGTCAAACTTTCTCTCTTCACAGATGACATGATACTTTATATGGGAAATCCAAAAGACTCCACCCCCAAACTACTAGAAACTCATACAGCAATTCAGTAATGTGGCAGGATACAAAGTCAATGTACAGAAATCAGTGGCTTTCTTATACACTAACAATGAAAATATATAGAAAGGGAAATGAGAGAATCGATTCCATTTACTATAACACCAAGAACCATAAGATACCTGGGAATAAAGCTAACCAAAGAGCTAAAGGATCTGTACTTGAGGAACTACAGAACACTCATGAAAGAAATAGAAGAAGACACAAAAAGATGGAAGACCATTCCATGCTCATGGATTGGAAAAATAAACATTGTTAAAATGTCTATACTGCCTAGAGCAATCTATACTTTCAGTGCCATACCGACCAAAATTCCACTGGCATTTTTCAAAGAGCTGGAGCAAATAATCCTAAAATTTGAATGGAATCAGAAGAGACCCCGAATTGCTAAGGGAATGTTGAAAAAGAAAAACAAAACTGGGGGCATCACATTGCCTGATTTCAAGCTTTACTACAAAGCTGTGACCACCATGACAGCATGGTACTGGCATAAAAACAGACATCTAGACCAGTGGAACAGAGTAAAGAGCCAAGATATGGACCCTCAACTCTATGGTCAAATAATCTTTGACAAAGCAGGAAAAAATATACAGTGGAAAAAAGACGGTATCTTTGATAAATGGTGCTGGGAAAATTGGACAGCTATATGTAGAAGAATGAAAGTCGACCATTCTCTTACACCATGCACAAAGATAAACTCGAAATGGATAAAAGACCTCAACATGAGGCAGGAATCCATCAGAATCCTAGAGGAGAACATAGGCAGTAACCTCTTCTGTATCAGCCACAGCAACTTCTTTCAAAATATGTCTCCAAAAGCAAAGGAAACAAAAGCGAAAATGAACTTTTGGGACTTCATAAAGATCAAAACCTTCTGCACAGCAAAGGAAACAGTCAATGAAACAAAGAGGCAACTCACAGAATGGGAGAAGATATTTGCAAATGACAGTACAGACAAAAGGTTGATATCCAGGATCTATAAAGAACTCCTCAAACTCAACACACACAAAACAGATAATCATGTCAAAAAATGGGCAGAAGATGTGAAAAGACACTTCTCCAATGAAGACATACAAATGGCTATCAGACACATGAAAAAATGTTCATCATCACTAGCCCTCAGGGAGATTCAAATTAAAACCACATTGAGATACCAACTTACACCAGTTAGAATGGCCAAAATTAGCAAGACAGGAAACAATGTGTGTTGGAGAGGATGTGGAGAAAGGGGAACCCTCTTACACAGTTGGTGGGAAGGCAAGTTGGTGCAGCCAATTTGGAGAAGGGTGTGGAGATTCCTTAAGAAATTAAAAATAGAGCTTCCCTATGACCCTGCCATTGCACTCCTGGGTATTTACCCCAAAGATACAGATGTCGTGAAAAGAAGGGCCATCTGTACCCCAATGGTTATAGCAGCAATGGCCACGGTTGCCAAACTGTGGAAAGAACCAAGATGCCCTTCAATGGACGAATGGATAAGGAAAATGTGGTCCATATACACTATGGAGTATTATGTCTCCATCAGAAAGGATGAATACCCAACTTTTGTAGCAACATGGACGGGACTGGAAGAGATTATGCTGAGTGAAATAAGTCAAGCAGAGAGAGTCAATTATCATATGGTTTCACTTATTTGTGGAGCATAAGAAATAACACAGAGGACATGGTAAGATGGAGAGAAGGGAGTTGAGAGAAATTGGAGGGGGAGGTGAACCATGAGAGACTATGGACTCTGAAAAACAATCTGAGGGTTTTGAAGGGGCGGGGGATGGGAAGTTGGGCCAGCGTGGTGGTGGGTATTGTGGAGCATTGGATGTGGTGCATAAACAATGAATTCTAGTACACTGAAAAGTAATTAAAAAGACAAAAATTTAAAAAATAAAGTAGGGGGCCTACAAGTGGTTACAAATAAAGGTCAGAACTTTGCCCGTCCAAGGGAGGTTTGCATACCAGTAGGATGAGGACCATCTGGGAGCTTGTTAGAAATGAATCTCAGTCTATGCCCTAGATTTATAGAATCTGATTCTGCATTTTAGCAAGCTTCTCAAGTGAATTCTATGCAGTTTGAGAAGCACTAGTATATAAGGTTAGCCCTAACCCACTTAAACCTACTTTCCCTCTCTTCTAAGCAGCCTTACAAATATCTGGTTTCTTTTATTTCAGCAAACATTCTCAGTGAATGATCTGGGTCTCCATTTCCCTTAGCCTCCAGTAGTTGCCCATTACAAGGCTTTTCTTATCCTTGGTCCTCTATAAATAGAATGTTATCTTGTAAATTTTCTCCCCTCTTCTTATCCCTAAAGAAATCGTATAGCACTTGGGAGTTTTTCTGAAGGTTTATATTTTTGTGATGATGCAAAAAAACACAATCAAGAGACACTTTCTAGGTCTTCAACCTATCCTTTCATTCCTTCCCCGATTTCCAGCCACCATTCCCTTCCCCTTTCCTTTCTGTTTTCCTTCCTTCCTTCAACTCTCTCGCCTTTCCCCCGTCCCTCCTTCACTCACTTTCCCACTTCCTTGAAATCTGATTCACCTGCACTTAGAAAAACAGTTGGGTTAATTTGTTCCTGGCATTCAATTACAGAAATAAGGGCCAAGGAAACAACTGGAGAAGAGTATTTGGTGTAAGAAATGCGAGCAGGAATAAGGAGATACTCCGGAGTCCCCTAGGTAGTCTGTATACTAGCAAAATAAAACAGCTTATTTCTCTATCTCTTCCCTTTCCCTTCACCATTACCGGATGTCACCCTGTACCCATCACTCTAGGCTAATCCGAGGTATGATTAAAAAGCTGGACTCATGAGAAAGAAGATAGGAAACTGCTTCAAGAGATAAAGACCTAGGATGGATGAGAAGAATACCAACGAATGAAAACTGATACCAGCTGTGTCTGAATGGAAAAGAAGTCCTTATGAAGAGAGGCTGTGAGTTATCGATTTGATTGACTGGTTCTGTGTAGTCGTTTATTTAAAGCCTACCCATTGATCAAAGATGGTTGATCTATTTATTACCATGAAAAATGAACCATTCCTGGCATAGTACATTTTGAAGACAGTACCTTGCAGCAGGCCATTCAGAGGCCAGAGTTAATTTTACAGCAAGAATCTTGAAACATCAGTAGTTTCTACCCAAGTGAGTTTAACATTGGCCACAGATTTCTGTCATTGAAAAAATATATATATTTAAAAACTAGGGCTCAAGCAGAATATAGGTCAGATCCCTTTAGATTTCATTTGGAAAAT
Source organism: Mustela putorius furo (assembly GCF_011764305.1). Lineage (NCBI taxonomy): Eukaryota > Metazoa > Chordata > Mammalia > Carnivora > Mustelidae > Mustela > Mustela putorius. The sequence goes on from NW_025421989.1 coordinate 30,561,710, forward strand.
TACGTTTGTACATTTAAGTAAGCACAAATAAAATACAAGTTCAATTCTAGTTCAAATAGGGTCACTAAATGGTTGACTTTTGCTTTTCTAATTTGCAGTTTGGCACACATTCCAAAAAAAATATTTCCAGAGCTCAGCAAATTATTGTGGTCCATCCCAGCTTTGGACTCATGTTTCAGTACAATTACAGTTCCTGTTTGATACCTAGGGGTAGTGGTATATTTTAGAGTGCGGTTTATTTTTGCTATCTTGGTTTGGCATACATTCTAATCCACAACATGACAACATTGTTTTCCTTCTCATTAGTCTCCTGGTTAATCCAAAGTATCTAAACAGAAATCCAAAGGTCCCTGTGTTTGCCAAAACAAATTAGAATCTTATATTTGTCAGGTAACAAAATGTCAAAGATTGGCATAATGCTTGGATTTTTGTCTTGGCTGTGTTTTTTCTCCCAGAGATCCTAGGAGGCAAACACTCCCAACCGAAGTCATCAAATGTTAAAAGCTTAGAGTGTCATTTTTGAGAGGGGAGACCTGAATGTGTTGAGCAAATACCTAAATGCACCCTAACAAATACCATTCACACAGATTCATCTGGACCCACCTTATCAGTTTGTGATTTGGTTGCCTTTCTTCCTTTTAAGTTCCTGGCAACTCTAATTTTGTTTGTCTGCACATTCTGGTATTTGCTTTCCACCTGCTCTGACCTAATTTATGTTGGACTTGATTTAATATCTACCATCAATCAGTCCTTCCCAAAGGTATGCCTTTACCACATGATTTGCATTATGTGTGAAGCTATATCATTCTTAAGTTCTTTATCCTTCCCCAATGTCAGGCTCACTACTTAGGTCTCCCATACTGCCAATTTTTTTTTTTCTGTTACTTGACCAACTTACTCTATGTTCAGGTGTCTACACAATGTCAACTCTTCAGAGAAGCTTTTGCTAACTCTTTCTCAAGTGGCTTACTGACTTTGTGATGTGTTTCTATTTCATCTTGAAACAGCCATAGTGAATCTTTTATAATAGTGTTACAATCACAGGTACTACAAATGCATCTGAAAGGCTCTTGAATAATCAGACTCCTTCACTTACCGCCCTATCCCCAGATCATAGTACCATAGTTTTCCAAAGCGTGACTCCCAAACCAATAGCAACAGCACCACCCAGGAAGCATCACCTGAAGAAATGAGAATTATTGTTAGACGATTATTAAAGGTTGATTGAATGAATAAATGAATCAGGTTCAATATTAGGATATTACTGTTTACTCCTGTAAATAACTGGGCAATGATACCTGTAGCCAGTATATAGGGAGAAGCAGAGAGAGTGCTCCTTGAGCATAAGGGGAAAAAATAACAGTCCTTTGAATATTATCCAAAGACACACAATAAAGAGAATATGTGTTAATTAGAGGTATAGCAGGTCAGCAATGGACATGTAAAGCAAAGAGACACAAACTTGGGCAATGATCATCCAAACTCTATCCAAGGAAGACACTATTTGGTCCAATGGATCGAGCCACTGAAGTCCCACTGGGAAGTCTATTACTTTTAGAGATTATCTCAAACTGAGGCATGTCATTAACTAGCCATAGTATATAACTGCCTCTACTGAGAGGCAGTTCTGATAATTTTTAATTTATCTTCTCATGCATGTCTGTGTACTGGACACAGGTCACCCAGCCCACTTGACTACTGTAAATGGAACCCATCTCTCAGATGTCAGCTTTCTCTGCGGAGTGGGCAAGTCAAAGTTTGCTGGCTCTATTCTTTTGTGTTGTACTCTGAGAAGCCTTTTTGTCAGGCTTACCTTCCTAACAATCCTGAGATGAGGACTGCTATTCTCTCGTTGATGAGGAAACTGAGGATCAAAGAGGTTAAGCAAGATGCTCAAACTGCACAGCAAAAAAGTGGGAGATCCAGGACTTGAACGCAGACCAAGGAAGGGATGGAACTCATGAATGAAGTGGAAGTGTGATGGGCAAGAAGGAATACTAAGTTCGAAATGTTAGTGAATTTAGGAACTTGTGATAGAAACTTAAGTAAAGGCAATAAGAGAGCAAGAAAAACCTGCCTGTTGAAGAGTTCCCTGTATTTATTTTTATTTTTTTATTTATTTATTTTTAAAGATTTTATTTATTTATTTGACAGAGATCACAAGCAGGCAGAGAGGCGGGCAGAGAGAGAGAGGAGGAGGAACACGTTCCCCATGGAGCAGAGAGCCCGATGCAGGGCTCAATCCCCGTACCCTGGGATCATGATCTGAGTCGAAGGCAGAGGCTTTAACCCACTGAGCCACCCAGGCACCCCAAGTTCCCTGTATTTAAAGTGGACCACAGGAAACTTAAGCTGTTTCTACTTCAGTTTGTAAACGTAATTTGCCCTTGAGGTGACCAGAGTTTGTTCATTTAAAACAAAGGGGAAGGCTGAATCCGTGATTTCCAATGGTAGTGGTATCACCTTGAAGAAGTGTTTGGGAAATGCTCAATAACATTTTTGTTGCCAGAATGCTCAGCACACTTGGCATTTAGTAGGAGGAATCATCCGTATTGTACATTGGGCAGAGCCACCCAACAAAGCTTCCCACATTCTCTACCCAAATTTCGGTGATCTCTCTGGATATTCTTGCAGGTAAAAATCTAGTTGCTGACTCTCTGAATATAGAGCCTAATGTGTAGCCTTCTTTAAAAGAATACTATTGGGGCACCTGGGTGGCTCAGTGGATTAAAGCCTCTGCCTTCAGCTCTGGTCATGATCCCAGAGTCCTGGGATCAAGCCCCACATCGGGTTCTCTGCTCAGCAGGGAGCCTGCTTCCTCCTCTCTCTCTGCCTGCCTCTCTGCCTACTTGTGATTTCTACCTGTCAAATAAATAAATAAAATCTTTTTAAAAAAAGAATACTGTGCACAGCAGTTCACCATTTTCAAAGAATTATACCATCTGAGAATATGCCAATCATTATGAACTTACCCCAATAGCACCATTGTTTCAGGCAATATCTGTATACACTGTGATTCTCAGTGTAAGAACAAGCATCTGACTATAGTTATTAGGTCTTCCAGTCTGGCTGTGCTGAGGAAAAAAAAGCATAATATTTTTACTATGAATTTATTTTTCTTTTTACATTACACTGAGAATATTAACATATATACAACTATGTTGAAGCTAGATTAAATTACCTAAGAATTTTATTTTAGGATGATAAAATATGTGTTTTTAAATTGGGGCATTAGTTCTCATGGGGTTGAAAACGTATCCGTAAAATACTCTGAGAGAAACCATTATACACAGCAAGCGTCTTCACATAATTGTTATTGTTCAATCATAATTTTAAACAAATAACACTTATATGGAAAAAAGGCAACTCTGCAAAAGAAGAAAAAAGGCATTTCTATATAAAGACATAAAATAATACAGCCAAGCACTTATTGGTCAAAAAAATTCACTTTGGAATTGAGATTTGTGTTTGTGAGGAGTAGAATTGTTTTTCCTATCATTCACATTCAGTTCATGGATACTTTGTTTATAATCCAAGGAAATTTTAATCTGGTAACCCACCAGATTTGAGACAGTTTACTTGAAACTCATCCACTTAAACTCTCAGAATTGCCATGTGCACCCTTCCAAAACACAGAGGTTTAGATTTTTTTTTAAAGATTTTATTTATTTATTTGACAGATAGAGATCACAATTAGACTGAGAGGCAGACAAAGAGAGAGAGAGGAGGAAGCAGGCTTCCCGCTAAGCAGAAAGCCCGATGCGGGGCTCCATCCCAGGACCCTGGGATCAGGACCTGAGCTGAAGGCAGAGGCTTTAACCCACTGAGCCACCCAGGCGCCCCCAGAGGTTTCAATTTTTATACAGTCCTCCATTTAGCAAAGTGAAATCAAAGTAATTCTTGTATGGTAAAAGACAAATTACAACGTGTAAAGGAGAACTCCACTCTTTAGATCTGCAAATTCTCTAACTGCAGGCTCAGGGAAAAATTCTCTGATGGACTTTGACAGGACAGCCACTTCCCCAGTATCAGAAGCAAAAGAAGGATTTACTGAACATTTTAGAGTCCTGATGAAAATGGCTTCGTTTCTTTCGTCGTGCATATTTATTACCCTTCAGATCACTGCTTTGTGGTGCCAACATGTGTCTCTGTCACAGGATGGAGCACAGGAAATTCTTGTTCTGAAACAGATGATGAGGAAAAATCAGACAGCATTTGAAACAAGAACATGAAAATGAACAAGACCTTCCAAAATGACATATCACTGAAAGCAGAGCAAAATAACACCAACACGGCTGATTGCGGAAAGGGGAATTACATCAGATAAGAACGCCCATAAGAAAGTAAAAGAGTGAAATGCAGCAAAACATTTCTGGGAAGTTTGGGAAGTCAGCGTCCTCAAACCAGGCTGCACAGCCCACTCACCTTGGGATCTTTGAAAACTACCAACACCTGGTTCCTAATCCCAGGGTTCTGATATAAATGGTCCAGGGGGTGGGGCCTAGGTGTCAGTATAAGCTCCTTGGGTGGCCCTAATGTTCCACCAGGTTTAAGAACCACTGACCAGACAATGCATCAGTATCTCTGTGGTTCTGCCAGAAAGAACTTATGGGAGATTCATACTAATTTGGGCATTGCCCTCCATCCGACTAGAATTTTGCTCTATGTACTCGTGTCTCTGTGACCATTTTTCTAATATTGATGGTCTTTGCTCCTTTCTTCCTTTTCTTCCTATCCTTAAACTAGTATATTTATTAAGTGTTTAGCTGCTGTTGGTAATACCCCAGTCATTGTGCTAGGCACTGGCGAAATAAAATCTAACAAGCCCTCTTCTCTGGTGCCGAGATGCTTACAATCTAAAGTTCTTAAGAAGGCATGGAGATGGCCCAGGCTATACTGTGCAAAATTATATATTAAGTCACTACACCTAGTGAAGGACTCCATCAAAAATAACAAATCTATCACATTTTTGTCAGGAGAACTGTAAGTTTCTGTACCTTGGCTCTTATTATCTTCATATTGTATTTTGATTGGCATTTGCTTAGTTTTAGCCTGAATTTATGATAGTTCTTGACAAAGAAGGAAATGTCTCATACCTAACAAAAGGAAAACTTTGTGTCTGTGACATTTAGAAAGTAATTTAGTGGTATCTCAAGTTTTTCATGGGTAGATGCAGGCTCGTTTCCATTAATTTGAAATGGAATGTTACATCATGTACTCTTCAAAAAGGAATTAGCCTTAGATCTTGACCGAGGCTATATTCCATATATTAGTCCAATGCCCAGATCATTTAGGAATAGTTATTCTACTTCAAAAATGGACACCTGTGCCTCTTTTCTCAATCAGTCCTTTCTAATTTTATTATTTATTAATTTTTACCCTCCTTTCTTTCTAATTTGCATACTTTCCACAAATATGGAACTTCTTTGAAATTAAAAACAGAAGGCATTTCAATTATCTTGATTGTTGTGATGGTATCATAAGTGTTTGCATATGTCCAGACCCATCAAACTGTACATATTAAATATGTTTGGTTTTTGTATGTCAATAAAGCTGTTAAAAACAAACAAAACAAAATGATGAAAATCATACATAAAAGCTGTGATATCACTGGAATTATTTTTAAAACTAAATCTAGGATGGGGTGGAAACAGAGGTGTAACATGGATAAAATGATAGAAGATTTCTTTTAAAACCACATTAAGACGGGAGCCTGGGTGGCTCAGTGGATTAGAGCCTCTGCCTTCGGCTCTGGTCATGATCCCAGGGTCCTGGGATCAAGTCCCGGATGGGACTCTGCTCGGCAGGGAGCCTGCTTCCTCCTCTCTCTCTCTGCCTGCCTCTCTGCCTGCTTGTGATCTCTGCCTGTCAAAAAAATAAATAAAATCTATTTTTAAAAAAGAACTACATTAAGATCAATAAGAAAAGCTGAGTACTCTCAGGCCTTAGAACTATACTCTCTTAAAATTTGCTACAAAGATCAGAACAAGCATTTTCACCTGGGTCCATTATTCTGCATTGTTCTCATGTGCTAGAGCAGAGCTAAGGTTGGGCAGGGAATTAACAATTGCTGACCCAACTGCACCCCGCTATGCCCTAAATGAAATTCTACAATAATGAGAAGAATAGAAATACCCTGATCAGTGCCCAGCAAACTTTAAAAATTATTTATCTCATTAGTTAAAATTGTCTGAACACTCCCTTTAACGTATTTACATTTATGCATACAGTTACATGCACGCACATATAATAAAGCACATAACACATAAGCACACTGAAATGTAAAAGAATGAGATAAAAAATATAAATAGAGTTTTATTATTTTCCTTCTGCACTCCTGTAGATCTTTCATAATCTCTACTTAGGACACCATTACTCCATTACTAGGACACCTCCTACTACTCCACATCCATTACTAGGACACAATTTCTGAGGCCATAATGGTTAGGGTCAGATGGAAGGAGCTAACAAAGACTAAATCCTTCCTTTTTAGACAAAACTGAATTTTAAATTTTTAAGGGAACTATTTTATTAATAGTCCAAGTATCAAAAATATAGGACAAACTTAACTTCCTAATACCAATACCTACTTTAGTCTAGTCCTGGACCTCTGAATTTTCATTCTGCTTTATATTGCTCTTAATAAATATTTCCCTTAGTATGGGGGCACCTGGGTGGCTCAGTCGGTTAAGCGTCTGACTGTTGGTTTCAGCTTGTCATGACTTCAGGGTCGTGAGATTGAGCCCCATGTTGGGCTCCCATGCTCAGCCAGGAGTTGGTTTGAGATGTCTTCCTCTCCCTCTGTCCCTGCTCATGCTCACTCACTCCCTCTCCACCCCCCCCCCACTAAAATAAATAAGTAAATCTTTTAAAAAAAACCATTTCTCTTAGTATGAAAACATATTGATGTTTGCTGGATCCTGGTAAAGAGCTAGAGATTACTTTTATTGATAGATAGGAGAGAGTTTCGATATTATCATATATAGTAGAAATTCTTGACTAGAACCTTACCATCAGATTATCGGCCAGATAAGAGGGGATGACTGAGGTTTTTCATATGTAGGTGAATTGCTAATCTTCAAGTCATAAATATTTAGCTATAAATGTTTAAATGTCTTCATCTGTAAGACATTTTCACAGCCAGGTTCATAACGTTTACACCAGAATCTTGTCTTCTAATACTCTCTGACATTTGTTTCAAGGCAGTTTAAAACCACATGATTCATACAATAAAAGCATGATCTTTGATTTTTTTCCTTTGTTACTGTTTTATTGCAATTTCAGTTGCAGAAAGTGGAATTACTAACACACGTAGGATACGGCGGTCTCATTTGTCTACTCCAGCATTTTCCTTTTCTTTGCCTACGTTAAGCCCCAAGCCCCTTTTCTATTTTTCTCCTGTAAATATATATTCACTCTACTTTGTTTGACATCTTGGATAGACTTATAAAATACATAGCAGTCATTTGTGCTTGCATGTGTTTTCTTTTGTAAAATGCAGCACTTAGCTTTAGTTCTTTAAAAATTAACCAGTTCTCCCCAAACTAAGCAATTTGTTACTAAACCAGTGGTTCTCAAGATTTTTAGTCTCAGCAAGCTTTATACCTTTCACTTGATGAAACTAAAAATCATTTGTCTTTGTGGGTTATATCTATCAATTTTTTTTTTTTAAACTGTTGGGGTGTCTCGGTGGCTCAGTCAGTTAAGCCTCTGCCTTTGGCTCAGGTCGTGATCTTGGAATCCTGGGATCAAGCCTCAAGTCCGGCTCTGCACTCAGCGGGGAGTCTGCTTCTCCCTCTCCTCCTCCCCTCCACTTGTGCTGTTTCTCTCTCTCTCTCTCTCTAATAAATAAAATCTTTTTAAAAAATACTTAGATTATTATAACTTAAAACTGAAAAATAATTATTAATTTGTCATTGATTTAGAAATGCTTCTGATCTTACAGACCTTGTGAAGGAGCATCAGAGACCCCCAATATTTCTGCGGACCACATATCATATTTCACCTTTCTCCACACATGTCTGGTTCTTTATTCCATTCATCTATTTATTTCTTGCCCTTTGGTTGTATAAATGAGATGAAAGAAACTATAAATTATGTAAAATATATGACAGCATACCAGAATTGAGCCCTGTGTTTCAGAAATTTTATGTGACCATTTGTGATTTACCTGTCACCTCTGGAAATCAGTTCATTCACCTGTAAATCAGGAGACGAAGAAGATATTTTATAAATGCTTTCCTGCCCTCTCATTCTTTGATATAGAAAAAATCCAGCACCAGCCAACCTTACAACTCACTGAACACTGAAAATTCATCTTGCCTTTCACCCACCAGTTGCCATTTCCTCATGAATATTAACTTATTTCCACTTTAATGTTAATTTGCAGCAATAAGTATTCTGAGGATTAAATAAATTAAGACATGTTAAACACTTAGAACAGGAGCTGCAAAATAAACCAGACATGGAAAGACGAATACCGTATGATCTCACTTATATGTGGAATCTAAAAAAATCGAAATCATAGACCTAGAGAGTAGCACGGTGGCTGCCAGGGGGTGGGGGTGTTGAGGAAATGAGGAGATGTTGGTCAAAGGGTATATCAACTTCCATTTATAAAATGAGTAAGTTCTCGGGATCTAAGGTACAGCATGGTGATTATGGTTAATTGCACTATACTGTGTACCTGAAATCTGCTAAGAGAGTACAGCTTAAGTGTTCTCATCACACACAAACAAAACGGTAACAGTGTGACATGATGGCTACACATAATTATGAGTTAGAAAAACTCACCAAGGCCACCTGTTGAATATTAGGGAAAACTCCAGTGTTTCCCTCCTATGTGTCTTTCTCCTTTACTTTTGTCAGCAGCTAGCCCCCAAGACCTGACCTTTACAGCCCACCTGTTTATACTCACTGACCTTTTCCCCACCTTTTTCCTTAAGCTCTTCTTTCCTGTTTATCTCCTAACTCAGGCAGACGTAAAGTGTACTGCCCTCTGTGCGATAGCGACTGCTGTGACAAGACCTCCAGCCAGCCCAGACTACTCAGACCTGTTTGAGCTTAACCCCTGACTTGTGTGGGTGCAGACAGACCATGGAGTGACCTCTAGAATGACCTACAATCACCTTTACCCCATTCTAATACTAAAATCTCCACCCAAGGAGGAGCCTCAGCCTCATTTACGTAACATACGATGTTATGTCTAGGCATGTTTCCTGAAGGCATGTGTGGGACCTTCTGCCTGCCTCTTTGTACGATAACAAGGCTTCCCTATCTAAATATTCATCCTAACCCTAAATAAAAGGAACCCATCTACCCTCTCCCCGGGGGAGTCATGGCTTTGGAAGCCATTTTTTTGCGATCTTGTAGCTACAAAGAGTTTTCTTCATGGGACCTGTTGCGGTTTCTGACTCACCAAGTAGTGAACTGACGTTGGCTTACAGTTTCACACTACTACCACACTCACACAGAACCGTTTGCATCTGACACTTTCACTCACCAACTGTGAGGATTTTCCCCACAAGAATCAATTCTCTGCAATTCCAGTTGCAGAGATCCAGCTAGGTCCAAGGACCTGGGCAGGGTCCCCCAGGACCAGTCAAGAGTTCCAGTTCTCGGCTTCATGCAGGATAGAAATCAAGCATGAGCCAAGAGGAAGGGAGAGCAGAGTTTATTAAAGATATGGGAAGAGTGTCAGTACAGACAGAGCCTCCAGGATACCCTGAAAAGAAAGAAGAGTGCATCTCACTTTTCTTGGGGCCTGAGGGTCTGGAGTACATGTTTTTAGAGTAATCCAGGAACAAAGATGAGTGTTTAGGTGTCCCCCATAAATCACTTGAGCCTGGAACCAAGGGTCTTGATGAATCAGAGGTCTTGGAAAGTGGTCATGATGAACCCACCGGGTCACTCCTTAGATGTTATCTATGGGGCTGGAAGACTCCAAGGAAATCCTTGACCTTTACAGGGGGGACATACATTATCATTCTATAAGGCATGTGTAAGACAGGGGTGCAGGTCCTAGCAAAAATAGTAGCAGGAAAAGCAGCAAAAAAGCAGTTTTTCATGGGTCTTTTTAGTTTCTCTGTCTCGCTACAATTTACTCAATTCTGACACTGTATGACTGGAGATACCATCAGCTCCCACAGATTAAAGGCTCGGACCCATAACAGTGCCCTCTTTCAGATCCAATCCCAAGTACAGTGCTTCTGACCCATACTTCTGATGCACTGGCTATAGATCTGAGGTTCCTCCAACTCCCTTCTTGGATTTGATTCATTTGTTAGAACAGCGCACAGAACTCGGGAAAACTGCTCACTTACTGTTTACCCATTTCCTAGAAAAGATTATGAGAGGGGATGCAGGGGAACATTCAGATGGAAGAGATAAGTAAGGGCAGGAACACTCTGGGTATGCCATTCTCCCCAACCTCCATGTGTTCACCAGCCCAACAGCTCTTCTAACCCTGGCCTGATGGGTCTCTATGGAGGCTTCAATACAGAGGAATGATTGATTAAATCATGGGCCATTGTCGACTGATTCAACTTCTAGCCCCTCTGCCCTCCCACAGATCTGTGTGAAGGGCTCGGGGTGGCAAGGACTAAGAGTTCTAACCTTCTAATCACAGGGTTGGTTCCCCTGGCAACCAGTTCCCATCCTTAGGTTTACCCAAGGGCTTTCCACAAGCCAGATCATGAGCATAAGAAAAGATACCTTTATCACTCTGACCACAGGAAATTCCAAAGATTTGGGGAGCTCTGTGCCAGGAGCAAGGTAGAGGACCGAGTATATATTTATTACAAATCACAGTATCACAATTAACTTGATTGTGGTGATCATTCCACAATGTATACGTACATGAAGTTATGACACTATACCAAAAAAACCTAAATATACACAGTTTTTGTCTATCTCATTTGTCATATCTCAATGAAGTTGGAAAAAATAAAATAATGTAAAATAAAAACTGTAGCTGGCATATGCTATGTTCTCAGTAGATATCAGATACTGTTTCTGTTATTATCAATGATGTCACTGTAATCACATCATTTGGAAACATCTGTTCAGGAGGGACAAATGAGAAGTTCCAGCTCATGAACCTCACTGTTGTGGAGTTGTGGGGTGCAATGGCCAAGAAAGAATTCTCAAGACGCTGTATTTAGTAAGTTTATTTAAATAGTGTGGGGACAGGACCCGTGGGCCCAGAAAGCTGCACTTTTTGCTGCATGAAGCTGGTGGTTATATGCTTAGTTGCTTGAGGGGGAGGGGACATACAGGGAGTATTAGATCATAAATGTCTTCTTCGAATTTCTACTTGCAAAACTACTTTCACAAGATTTCTCCGGTTTTATCATTCAGTTCAATATTAACTATCTGTAAGATTTATAGGCAATCATGAGACCCTTTAAGGATGTAGCAACCAGATAAGTATCCTTATTTGGTACTTATTGAAACTATGCAGGCTATAGGTCACCCTTCTGGGCTAAAGGTGAACATTTTTTCTGCTTCCATTCCTCAGCATCATCATTTTCTTTATATATTACACAATTCACTGATTATATATTGTCAATTTCACAATTCAGACAGAGCCATATTCTCATAGATATGTACATGTTATTACAATTAAACCTAATAGGGGCTGCTGGGTGGCTCAGTCAGTTAAGCGACTGCCTTCCGCTCAGGACATGATCCCAGAGTCCTGGGATCAAGCCTTGCATCAGGCTCTCTGCTCCTCGGGGAGCCTGCTTCTCTCTCTCCCTCTGCTGCCACTCCTGCTTGTGCTCTTTCTCTCTGTGTCAAATAAATAGATAAAATCTTAAAAAAAAAATTAAACCTAACACGTCTCTCTAAACCAAAACTATATATTTCTATTTGTTCTATCAAGAAACAATGGTCTTGGGGTGCCTGGGTGGCTCAGTGGGTTAAAGCCTCTGCCTTCGGCTCAGGTCATGATTCCAGGGTCCTGGGATCGAGCCCCACATCGGGCTCTCTGCTCAGCAAGGAGCCTGCTTCCTCCTCTCTCTCTCTCTCTGCCTGCCTCTCTGCCTACTTGTGATCTCTCTCTCTGTCAAATAAATAAAAAATCTTAAAAAAAAAAAAAAAGAAACAATGGTCTTTTCCTTTGAAACAGCATTTTCTGCGAGTATGAACTTTCTAGGAAAAATTTCTCAGTATGCAGTCAGAATCCCTGAAAAAAGAATAGCCAAGTTTGTAGTTTAGTTACTAGTGATGCATCAATGTTAATTTCTTAGTTTTTGATAAATGTACCATAGTTAGGTAGGATACTGACATTAGGGGCAACTGTGTGCAGGATGTATAGGAACATTGGACTATCTTTACAACTTTTCTGTAAATCTAAAATTTCAAAACAAATTAAAAAAAACTGGGGGTGGTGGTGCCTCAGTGGCTCAGTGGATTGAGCGTGTGGCTTCGGCTTAGGTCATGATCCTACGTTGGGCTCCCTGCTCAGCAGGGAGCCTGCTTCTCCCTCTCCCTCTGATCCTTCTCCCTGCTTGTGCTCTCTCTCCCTGTCTCAAATAAATAAATAAATAAAATCTTAAAAAAATTTTTTTTTCCTCTCTCTAGCCCCTGTGCCTGATATAGGTACTTAATAAGAGTTTGAGGAATAAGTGGAAGTATGTGTGGTCCTGTTTGTTTATTCATACTCTTTTTCTTCCCTCCCCTTTTTAAGAGGTTCTCCTCACCTACACCTTCCATCTTTTGAGAGGCAAGCAAGAAGAAGTCATGGGCACTCCCAGTGGCACTCGGGACTAAGGATGGCTCACCAGGACACTCACCTTCACCAAAGTTTGGTATGTTAGAGAAAGCATGGCCTTTGGAACCACACATACATGAATCTATATTTCAGCTCAACCCTTTTTTATTTTTTTTAAAGATTTTATTTATTTGTCAGAGACAGAGGGAGAGAGAGCGAGCGAGCACAGGCAGACAAAGAGGCAGGCAGAGGCAGAGGGAGAAGCAGGCTCCCTGCCAAGCAAGGAGCCTGATGTGGGACTCGATCCCAGGACCCTGGGATCATGACCTGAGCCGAAGGCAGCTGCTTAACCAACTGAGCCACCCAGGCGTCCCTCAACCCTTTTTTTTATGACCATGACAAGGCATTTAACCTCTCTGTGTCTTAGTTGCATTACCATAAAGATAGCAATTTTATTTGCTTTGCAGAGCTGCTATGGAAAAAAGATCCATAATTGGTTGCTACAGCGTCAGTATATTGCAGTTTCCTTTCTCTGGGGTTTTATGTTGATATCAGGAAGATGAACTCGTTCTTGGGGAGGAATGGCGGTTATTCATTATGAGGCTGGAACAATGACAACATGGAACTTTGGAAAACTCTGGATTCCCCTGTCCAGCTGTTGGAGACGGAATGTCCGCCTCCCAGCATAGCCAAGCTCTCAGTATCTGACAAGGGAGGCCAGTCAAGGGAAAATGAGAGGGCGTGGCAGTGTCGCTGGACTGTGCCCTCCCAGTTCCTTTTGTCTATTTATTCCTTCCTGCGTGAATCCAATACTGTATCTACTTGGATGCCTACTGTGTCCAGGCAAGGGCAGAGGTGCTGGGACTCAGGGGTGAACAGTCTTGGCCACTGTCTTCATGGAGCTTTCAGTGCAGTGTGTTGCTGGCGGTAGAAGAAGAGACTACACAGAGCACAAGAACCCCAATCGTGATCACAAGAAGGGCTACTAATAAAAAGTGTGGGCTATGAGAACGAATAACAAGGGGATCTAGCACAGTCTTGAGGATGAGAGGTCTCCCCTCAGGAAGTGATATTGAAACTGAGACATAAAAGACATAAAGGTAGCCAGGTGTTATGGGCAGAGTTGTGCCCCCCTAAAAATTCAAATGTTGAAGCCCTAACCCCCCACACCTCACACTGTGACTGTATTTGGAGATAAGGCCTTTCAAGAGGTGATTAAGTTGAAAATGAAGCCCGAAGAGAGGGCTCTAAACCAATCTCTTTTCATTAGGACACCAGTCAGAGACACCAGGGAGGCATTCACACAGAGGAGAGACCACATGAGGGCAGAAAAAAGGAGGCATCTGCAATCTGAGAGATTACAAATTTGCCAACACCTTAATCCTGGACTTCCAGCTGCCAGAAATGTGAGAAAATAAGTTTCTATTGTTTAAGCCAAAAAAATAAAAACACAGAGGTTCACCTACATTATAATGATCTCGGACAACATTTTAAATACCAATTCCTAGGACTCATGTCAAACATAATAAAATCAGAATCTCAAAAGTGGGTCTTGGGATCTCTATTTTTAGAAAGATTCTCAGGTGTTGCTTTTCTTTTTCAAAGTCTCAGAGCTATCATCCAACAACCTTTCTTAACCACGTTTGCCTAACAGAATTAAATCTACAGAAAAATGATCTCAGCAACTATTTTATCATTTCTCTTAAAGACAGTATATACCCAATACCATTCTAGACATACAGGAGCTGATTTCATCCATTACAATACTGAAGGGGAGCAGAATTTGCCACCCCAAAATATGGTGTAAGGATAATTTTGAGTGGATTACTTTTAAGAAACTGCAAACACAGTAGAAGCTCTGAAAATTGAGTAAAAGTACCCTTTTACAGGAGACATTTACATTACATAAGGGAAATCTCCATTTATAAGGTTGTCTCTCTCTGGACCAGGAAAAGAAGGACAACTTTAAATCTCTAAGAAGTCAGGGTGCCTGGGTGGCTCAGTGGGTTAAAGCCTCTGCCTTAGGCTCAGGTACTGATCTCAGGATCCTGGGATTGAGCCCCGCGTCAGCAGGCAGCCTGCTTCCCTGCCTGCCTCTCTGCCGACTTGTGAACTCTGTCTGTCAAATGAATAAATAAAATCTTAAAAATAAATAAATCTCTAGAAACTCTTTTCAATGGAGAAAACAAAGACTTAACTCTGCGTATAACCACAGTCTCCTTTTCTGTGCTTTGTCTGATAATCTCCCATAACTGCCTCCCCAAAAAACTTATTTTGTCTTTAGCTGGAGAAAGTATGTAAAGTGGTGGCTTGGGCCATTTCAGAGAGTCACTCCTGGTTCTTTCCCATGTATATAGGAAGTACGCATCTTATTAAACATGGTTTTCTTCCTCTTAATCTGTCTTTTTATTACAGGGGGTCTCAGCCAAGAGCCTAGAAGGGTAAAAGGAATTATTTTTCCTCCTCTACAATACAATGGATGCCTTGAGGCAGTAAGGCCTTATTCTTTCAAGAAATCCTGGTTAAGAAAGCCTACTATAATGCAAAATACATGGTGATTAATGGTTTTCTATAAATCACTCCAATTGTAACAATATTAGTTACAAGCCAGTGTTTCCACCTCAAGTTTACTATTAACCTGCAATGTGTCATTAGACAACTCACTTAACTGCTTTTAACCTAGTTCCTCTACTGAAATATCAGTGGAATTAACAAAAGGCCGTTAATAAATTTTCTAACCGACCATTTGTAAATGGAAGACAAATGTACTTGTCTCAGTGTGGGTGTGGGTGCCAAGCGCAATAATAGATAATAGTGTTCAACAAAGAGCCTACCACATAGTAAAAGTCTAATAATTATATATTCTTGTTGAGGTCTATTTTCTATATTATACTTCTGCAGAAGATATTTCACACCTCAGATATGCCCAAGAGTGAATAGTACACACTAAAACCAGAAAATTCTCCTAAGAAGGAACAGTAACTAAACTTTTTTCAAGGTAAATGTATCTGCAACTTCTTGTTTCCATACTTGCTGTTAGCCAAAGCTAGACACTGAAAACTTCAAGACAATAATAGATTTCTTTATCAAGCTCAAAATTCTCTAAATGGGTTAAAATTACTCTCTTCTCACTTAAATATAACAGCACTCAAAGGGCTTTGTTCTTTAGAATAAGCACATACACTGCTGATGTTTTGCACCTTTTTTTGGTCCCTCTCATGGTAGAGCACATATCTTTACCCCCAAGTGGGGCCTGTTTTCAGTGAAAGAAAAGAGCTCATGTTTTGTTCTTGATGTACGCCTGGGGTCTCACAGCTGCACAGAAGACAGCTTACTTCAAAGCACATCAATGGAGCTTTGAAAATTAAGTAGGAAATATTAAATAAATGTAAGCCTCCTTCTTTTTTGTTTGTTTGCTCTACTTTGAATCTTTGGATGCTGTAGTAGTCAGGGTTCTCCAGAGAAATGGAACAAAAAGGATGTGTATATGAATAGAAAGATATTTATTTTAAGGAACTGGATACGAATGTGGGGTAAATCTGGGGTGTGGGTTGGCAGGCCTGAGACTCAGGACAGGCGATGGTATAGATGAAATCTGAACAAAACTGCCTGGAGAATGTTATGCCCGAGTTTTCGCGTCCAAGAGACCAGCAAGGAGCGAAGCACTGATGCAATCACACAAGGGTTTATTTGACAAGCTTAAGCTTGGGCTCAAGTATACCCGACACAGCGGAGTAGGGACTTGGACCCCGAGCCAAATTATAGTCAGAGTTTTTAAAGGCAGAGTTGGGGTGGACTTGGCGGTGGGTGAGGACAAAGGGGGTTATGGATGATGTGAGTCTCTAAGGAATTTTGGAAGCGAGGTCTCCAGGACCTTGAGGCCTAGCTGTTGTCTGAGGAAAAGGTTATTCATTACCAATAATAAAAATCTTCTTGTGAGGCCCTTTAGATGTGTATCAGTGGGTCATATACTTGGGAATGATTCTCGACACTATCTTGGAGGTTTAGAGATAAAGTTTCCTAAAGGAATTGTTAAAGTAGACTTACAGGATTCTGGTCAGATTTGTCGGGGTAGGGGGTTGGTCAGGCTAGGATTGTCCTTAGCAAAATCTCAAGGTGAGGGCAGTTAAATCCCCAGGGGAGAGCCACTCTGTCTGTTTCAAGGGCTTGTCAATAGGTGAGGAATTTTAATAATTTTCTTCTCCCTCTGTTTCCTACATCAGCTAAACTTGAGGTGGGATAGCCTTAATTTTCTCAGCCTCCACAGAGAAATCTCTCTTGCTCAAGAAGGCCAGTGTTTTTCTACTATTCAGACCTTCAACAGAATGGATGAGAATAAGTCATATTTTGGAAAGCAATCTTCTTACTCAAAGTTCACCTATTTAAACGTTAATTTCATCTAAAACTACTCTTCAAGTTGACACATAAAACTGAACATCACAGATAGTATATAATAGGAAATAACAATTTACAATATCTATTTTAAAGGAATGTGCAACACAACATTTCATGATGTAAGACTTGACATCTCTTAATTCTTAATTCTAATTCTATTCTTGTCTTACTTCATCATGAAGATGAAATCATATGCACATTTGTGGATCTTCAGATAGAGATGGGCATTTAAAGTTACATTAAATGAGATTGCCAAGAGAATACACATAAATTGAGTGAAGAATAGACCTAGGACCTAAGCCACATGGTTTTTGCACATTTAGAGGTTAAGGAATTCCAATCATGGTAACAGAAACAGCAACAAGTGAGGTAGTAGGACCAAATAGGACTGTGTTATGACCTGGTTGCCAAATCAGGTATAAGAAAGGAGGGGATCACCAGCATCAGATACTGTAAGAAGAAATGGGAATTGAATGATGGTCTTTGGATTTAACAATGGGGACATAACCATAACACGTGCAGTTTCTGTGGGTGGTAGAAATGAGAGAATTGTGCAACCATCCAATTCTGGGACAGTTGGTCTCCCTATCCTTATGTGGTTTTCTCAAATTTATTTTCTGATCAATTGGCATATAAAAAGCTTTTTGATAAAGGGGATAATCACTCAGATTAGAAACACCATATACCACATCTCTCCTTAGAGAGTCATAAAGCAAATGACCACAGTTAAATGACCTAAGAAATCTAAAAATAAATCTATTTACCTCCAGTTCACCTAGAAAACTTATTTCCCATAAAGCTAGTGTGTGTGTTTGTGTGCGTGTGTGTGTGTGTGTGAGAGAGAGAGAGAGAGAGAGAGAGAGAATTAGGTCCATGATTTCTGACTCATGAATCTGAGAGTCAAAAAACATAGTTATCTTTGAAATAAAATATCAGTGTGGGTAGTTGTTAAATAATGTTTTAAAATTTGAGCATATTAAACCCAAACAGTAGATGAATTTATGCCATAAGAAATGATTATAGATGCATGCTTTATAAAATATCAAATACAATGTTTAATATATACATATATATTAAAGCAGGTTTAGGTTGAATGCCAAACTGAGCAAAAAGTAAAGAGAATTCCCATATATGCCTTCCTCATCTCCAAATAGAGCCTTCCGCACCATCAGTATCCTGCACCAGAGTAGTACATTTGTTACAGTCAATGAACCGATACTGATTCATCATTATCACTCAAAGTCCATGGCTTATATTAGCATTCACTCTTAGTGTTGGACCCTATGAGTTTGAACAAATGTATAATGACATGTATCCACCATTATAGTATCATGCAGAAGAGTTTCACTGCCCTAAAGCCCTCTATGCCCCACCTATTCATCAAAGCCTCGGCAGTCACTGACTTCTTTCACTATTTCCATAGTTTTGCCTGTTCCAGAATGTCATACAGTTGGAATCATATAGCAGGTAGTCTTTTTTATTAAGGTTTTATTCATTTATTTCACAGAGAGAGAGAGATCACAAGCAGGCAGAGAGGTAGGCAGAGAGAGGGCGAAGCATGCTCCCTGCTGAGCAGAAAGCCCGATGCAGGCCTCGATCCCAGGACTCTGAGATCATGGCCTGAACCAAAGGCAGAGGCTTAACTCACTGAGCCATCCAGGCACCCCAGTATGTAGCTTTTTTTTTTTAAGATTTTATTTATTTATCTGACAGAGATCACAAGCAGGCAGAGAGGCAGGCAGAGATAGAAAAGGAAGCAGGCTCCCTGCCGAGCAGAGAGCCTGATGTGGGGCTCGATCCCAGGACCCTGAGATCATGACCCCAGCTGAAGGCAGAGGCTTAACCCACTGAGCCACCCAGGTGCCGTGTAGCCTCTTTAAATTAGACTCTGGGGAACACCTGGGTGGCTCAGTCAGTTAATCACCTGCCTTCAGCTCAGATCATGATCCCAGGGTCCTGGGATCGAGTCTTGCAACAGGCTCCCTACTCAGCAGGAAGCCTGCCTCTCCCTCTCCCACTCACCCTGCTTGTGTTCCCCCTCTCTCTATCTCTCACTCTGTCAAATAAGTAAATCAAATCTTTAAAAAAAATATTAGATTCTGGTGGTACCTGCCTGGCTCAGTCAATAGGGCATGGGACTCTTAATCTCAGGGTTGTGAGTTCAAGCACCACATTGGGTGTGGAGCCTACTTAAAAAACTAATACTAAAATAAACAAAATGGCTTCTGTCATTTAGTAATTTTCATTTAAGTTTCCTCCATGTCTTTCCATGACTTGGTAGCTCATTTCTTTTTAGACTGAATAATAGTCCATTGTCTGGATGTACCACAACTTATTTAAGCATTCACCTACTGAAAGACATCCTTATCACTTCCAACATTTGACAGTTATGAATAAAGCTGCTATGAATATCTATGTGCCCATTTTTGTGTAAGCACATTTTCAGCTTATTTGAATAAATACCAAGGAATGCAACTGCCTGATCATATCATGAGTATGTTTAGTTTTGCAAGAAACTGTCTTCCAGTGCCTGTACCATTTTGTATCCCCACCAGCCCTGAATGCGCATTCCTGTGGCTTTACATTCTTGCCAGCATTTGGTATTGTCAGTAGTTTGGACTTCAGCCATTCTAATAGATATGTAGTGATACCTCATTGTTTTAATCTGCAATCCCCTGATGAAGTACAATGTTGAGCATCTTTTCATATACTTATTTACAATATGTCTATCTTCTTTAAGGTGTTATCTTCTATATTTTAAAAATAAAAACCAAAAGTAATTAAAATAACAGGAAAATGCTGCAAAAATAATGTCAAAGATAAAGGTGCTTCATAAAATTAAGATTTAAAATCAATAAACAATTTTCAAATACCTATTCTTACAATTTTCAAATACCTATTCTTACAATACTATATTCAGTGTTATGCATAAATAAATAAATAAATAAATAAATAAAACAGCTGCTGCAGACCCCCTGGAGATTACAGCTAAATAGAATTTTCATTACCTCATAAATTCACCAAAGTAAAGCTTTATGGAGCCCCTGGTGTGAAAAGACCCAGTAGTAGGAAAACCAGTTCCAATCTATGTAAGCGAACCATCCTGTCATAGGCTATTGACTTCATTCAGGTGAGTCAGTCAAAAATAAAAACTTTTTAAAAATCCTTACACTTGGGGCGCCTGGGTGGCTCAGTGGGTTAAAGCCTCTGCCTTCAGCTCAGTTCATGATTCCAGGGTCCTGGGATCGAGCCCCACATCGGGCTCTCTGCTCAGCAGGGAGCCTGCTTCCTCCTCTCTCTCTCTCTGCCTGCTTCTCTGCCTACTTGTGATTTCTGTCTGTCAAATAAATAAATAAAATCTTTAAAAATCCTTACACTTTCAAACTTGCTTCTATAAGAAATTTTCCACTCAAATGTGATGAATTGTCTCCACAGACGCAGCCAGGATGAGATTCGACAGATGCAGCCAAGATATCTTATTCACTAACCAAAGCCTAAAAGAAGGAAATTCCACAGGAATCCGAGATAAATTTGGAAATACCAGTTAAAATAACTCAGTCCCACTTAGTTTACATGTGGCCCTTAGGAATGGCCATGAGAAGGATGGGAACGTAAGGAGAGAAATGAGGGCCTCTAGTTCCAAAATGAAATACTTTTCTCTACGCATAAAATAAAATGGGGACCTATACATATGAAAATACAGGCCAGAGAGGTTGTATGACTGAGGAATTGGAACATGGGATGTTTTCCCTTTGCTCTCATCATGTTGTCTGTGGGGGTCACACGGCCTTCAGATACATTCCACAATTAATCATTCTGCTTGATTTGGTGCCTCCTTGTGAGGACAGCTTATAAATAGTTTTCTGAAAGTGCCATAGAGAAGTGACTGGTTCAGGAAAACTGCAGGCAGCTTCAGGATGAGTCACCCGGAAGGAAACTGAGTGGTTATGGAAAAACCTACCTAAGACTGAGCCTCAGCTTTCCGGTGCACTGGTTAAGAAGAAGTCACCTGACGTCAACCCTTTCCTCAAAGGGAGACAGTGAGGAGATGACATACCAAAAAATAAGCAATTCCGAACATCTCTGAGAAATGTTCTCACCAACAATATGCTGTACGGGGGAATTATGCATTTTACTGTGATGAACGGCATTGTATCTGGTGGTGGGTACTGACTGATAAGTGAAAGCCTCCGGAAGGACATTTGTATGGTTCCCTTTGTCACTGGTTGATACTGTTCTCTCCTATCTCAGGATGCAGCCCATTGGAGTCCTTCAAAGACATGGCAGATTCATGAAAGCAATCCATTGCACCGTGTGAATTACATTTTGTCTTTTCCTGGAGAATATCAGGAAAGGAATACATCTAAGAGCCATTTCACAAGACATACTCCCTATATAAATTAAGTTTGATAAACTAATGAGCAGCTTGGAGGAAGAATAACACATTTGGCAGCCTCCTGGAGTCCCCAGAATGGCAATGGCGTCCAGAATTAGTGCTGAGCAGGAAGATGAGGACAAGGTGGGGAGGAAGGAAGGGGCAGCTACTCTCCTCAAACCCTCATGAGGGAGAAGAGACGTCTGGCTTGACAAGACTTCCCTGATGGATTCTTAACCCTATTCCAGGAGACCTCCTTCAAGGCTATAGTTTCTTAGGTTATACTAAAAATCCCCTATCATTCATTTTCGGGTTCCTTGAGGGTCAAGAAGTTTAAACAGAGAGTCTAGATTAAAATCCCATCAGACAGCTATTATTGACAGCTTGTTTCCCCAGCTTGTGTTTGAAGACTTGAGTGGTGGTGTGGGAAGAGCACAGCCCATGGGGCAGGATTTGATTCACTATGCACTAGACCTGGTTAACTTGGACTAACTACCAGTCCTTCCTGAGACTCAGCTTTCTCGTCTGTGAAGTGAGAGTACATCCCATACTCATCTCCCAGAATTATTGTGAGACATGCATGAGAAAGTGTGAGAGAGCCACCTGTACAAGGTAAAGCAACACACAAATACTCATTAGAATTTATTTTAAGATTTGCCATAGAGCAGAACAAAAATTCAACTGGGATATAGACCTAATACTCACAGGGGAAGGAGAGAGAGAGAGAGAATACTGAATTTAGACAGTTATGGAGCTTGTTTTGTAATTTTTGTATTATCTCCTTTCTTCAAGGGCAAACTGGTGACTTCTTTGCATACTATACTCATTCCCCTTGCTCATCTTTAATTCACATTCTCCCAGGGAAATGGCACCCTAACCTCTGTAACTCACTGTCTAGACATCTGAATGACTTTCTTTCATCCTTAATTTTCTAATACTATCAGTAAAATGTAATTGATACACAGGATCTCAAGAAATAGTCTACTAATCGATGATAAGTGATACCAATATTCACTGTCATTGTGTAGGGTTAAAATAATGCTTTGTCAAAATGCCTTGAAAGAGAAGAAGACGCAAGGTTAGAAGGTACTTCAAAGATCCTTCCTGCTGATGGTTTGGCCTTCAGTCAAGAAAATATTTAAATCAGTCTCACAGATGGTAATTTAATTTTTATGGACCCACAGGAAAACAGATTACATATGCATACACAAACACACATAAACTTGTTAGTGATTAATAATTCTAAAGATAAAATTATCATCATGGTCAGGCCTAAATAATATGAAAACTGTGAGGCCAAGAAATGATCTAAATTTTTAATATACTTTATTTTTTAGAACAGTTTTAGGTTTACACTAAAATTGAGTGGAAGGTACAGAGATTTTCCATATAATCCTGCCCCTGTATGTGCATAGTGTCCCCTTATTATCAGCATCTACATGAAATATTTATAAATATATTGAAAGCAGAAAAATAGGAAAGATGGTTTTGAGCAGTGGAGAGAGATAACACAAGGACTATTTAGAGGGGAGAATGATTGAAGGGAAATAAAAGGGGGGAACATTCAACATAATACCAGAATGAGAATTGAGCAGGGGTGTGGACAGGTAGGACTTTCTGCTTTCTCTCCTTTTATACTGCCTTGAGTTTTAATGGTTCTTATGTATGTATTCTCCTGAGAAAGTGAACGATGCAGGATTCTAAATATACTAGCAGGTGTTCATTTTGTCCAGGCCCAGCTCACCAGTACCGATGATATTGCTTCTACCTATATCACAGAACTTAGTTACATTTGTCATATATTTACCTGCTCATATTTATGCATCACTGGCCAAGCTCTGAACTTGTGGCGGTTCAACAATATGTCTTACTCTTTTTATACCCCTCCTTATACTAACTCAGCCTTCTGAACAAAGGATGCACCCAGAAATTTCCTGGAGAAATGGTCTTGAGATAGACCAATAAGATGTAGGAGCTTGAAGGTCATCTCAGCAGAAGAAGTGAAGGAGCCCAGAGTTCAGAGGGAAGGCTGCAGAGAGCCACGAGGATGACAGATGGGATGCTGGATCTTCTCAGTGCATCCTGTCAATGAGAGAGCAGGAAAGGAGCATGTCTGGTTACTGGTAATGTTAACCTTGATCCGTTCATTAAGGTGGTGTCTTTCAGGTCCCTTAACTGTGAAGTTATCACTTCTCCCCTTTTTTTAAAAGATTTTATTTATTTATTTATTTATTTGACGGGGAGAGAGAGAGATCACAAGTAGGCAGACGGGGGCGGGGGGAAGCAGGCTCACTGCCGAACGGAGAGCCCGATGTAGGGCTCGATGCCAGGACCTTGAGATCATGACCTGAGCCGAAGGCAGAGGCTTAACCCACTGAGCCACCCAGGTGCCCCTCCCTTCTCCCTTTTTATTAATATGTATCTTGTGTGCTGAGACTTTGAGACTAGGCAAATATCCTGTTTATCATCATAATTTGTCCTATTACTTTTAATATCCAATAATGATTTTCTGATTAACCCAGAAGTGGATTATTTTCTATCTCCATCATTCCTTAGCCAATTTTTAATTAGAATTCTATTAGGAAGAGCTGTCCTCTCTTCACTCTTTAGTTTCTGGTTTGGTTTCAAAGAAGATGAAACATCAGAACTCGCCAAACATGTTAGAAAGGCCAATTTAGGAAAATACTCTTTCAAATGCTTTCTAATAACACATGCTCTTTGATTTCCACACATGTGTCAGTGTGTGTGTGTGGTGGGGATGGGGGGTGGTATATATGTGTACCTTGGACATATAAGCTCATTTTCTTTTGAAGTCATGACTGACAAAGAATAAATTAACTTCACAGGTTTGATATATCCAAGAGGAAGTACAACCCAGCAAGGCAGATCTTCTGTTAGGTAACATATAACATAATGGGAGATACAAGGCCAGCATGTCATATCCCGACATAGCAGGCCAAAGTGAAAAACAAACAAACAAACAAACAAACAAACACAGTTCTTTCGGGGGGAAAATAGAATAAAGTAAACTCTGGGGCATCAGAAAA
Organism: Mustela putorius furo; assembly: GCF_011764305.1. Classification (NCBI taxonomy): domain Eukaryota; kingdom Metazoa; phylum Chordata; class Mammalia; order Carnivora; family Mustelidae; genus Mustela; species Mustela putorius. Next base: position 30,586,242 of record NW_025421989.1, read on the forward strand.
CTGCTGCTTGAATTTATTTTTTATTTCATCTCTAAAGTAATGAATGATTTTTAATCCAGGCCTTTATTCTCCAAGTATCCATATTCTGAAAGTGTGAAGAATCCATTTCACAGAACCACATTCTAATAGTCTAGGGCAGAGAGTCTTAAATGACTTCCATGTTTCAGATGAACTATCTTTGCTTCATTACAAAGAGTGGCATTATGGGATGTAGTCTACAGTTAAGAAACAGAAATACATACTTTCTTATCATCCAAATTGCCTCAGTATAAAGCCTGACAGAAACTGGTTATTAAGCCAGAGAATGCCTTACTTCACAAGTACAACAAAAAAACCTTTAAGAATCTCTGCCTGGGGGCGCCTGGGTGGCTCAGTCGGTTAAGCATATGCCTTAGGCTCAGGTTATGATCCTGGGGTCCTGAGATGGGGTTTCCTGCTCAGTGGGGAGCCTGCTTCTCTGTTTCCCTCTGCTGCCTACCCCTGCTCATGCTCATGCTCTCTCTCTCAAATAAATAAAATCTTAAAAAAAATCTTTTACTAGCCATGATCACACAGCACATTCTAAAGACCTTGCTGTTGTATAATTTTCCCAAAGGAACTAGCCTTTCTCAAGGTATTGCCTCAGGTGGCAAAACAACATATCAATTTGCTTCTTTTGGCTAAACTTACTCTCAGTTACTAAATTATTCAGGTTTGATTATTTGTTTCAGTTCACTCAAAGTGCTTTGAACTTGCTCTAACAGGTGAACGCATGGCTGCAGATACTGTGTATTGGCCACTCAGAAGTTATTTAAAACCTCTTCTCCCTTACCTTCCTTTACTCAAGAGACTGGAAAGTTAAATTAGTCAGTGGTTCAGCCTCTCATATAAGTTAGGGTGGCCAGAAGAGAGCTAGTTTTAATCGTTAGTGAGATATATATAGTAGTCTTTCCACAAAGAAGGAGGAGGAGGAGGAGGAAAAGGAAGAGATAGAGGAGGAGGAGGAGGAGGAGAAGAAGAAGAAAAAGAAAAAAGAAAAACTTTAGATAGAGAAAGTTCTGACCATTCCCTTTCTTCTAGTCTGATACATGAGGGCAGAATGACGGGGTGGGAAGACAGAAAGAACCACAGTTTCCTGACGGCATGCGATTGCACAGGCTACCTCCTATAAAAGGTTAACTGATCAAAATACCTGCCCCTTCCCCTACTGTGTATTGAAGCCACTGTTGTCAGGGTTTTTTTTTTCTTTTTAAAGACAATTACAGTCTTATAGATATGAACATTCTATAAACTCTCTTAAAATATGATGATCAATGAATTCTTTCCACCAGAAATTCAGTAGTTGTAATAATTCTTAAAGCTTCAGGTTATGAAGGATGAAGTCTAGATAATTCTCAGCAACAGAGATGAACTGCTGATGTGTTTTAGATCTGTTTTAGTTTCTCTGGTTGGAAAAAGAAAAACCTAAGCTGAATGTGTTTATAGAAAAATTATGGAAAATAACACTTCCTTCTTCTGTATCCCCTAAGAAATAATATCCATTCTCAAGTACCTAAGTTACTAGTAAAACTTCTTTTTCTTCCCCTTTAGTTCTTTCACCATTGGGTTACTTCAATGGATGTATGAGAAGTTACTTGAAAGCAGAAGCAACTTAAGGCATGGAAAGATGTGAAAACCTTAGAAATCTCCCTTCTAATATTTCCAAAATTACTGAGATGCTATTATTATTATAATTTTTTATTCAAAGATTGACACTTGGCAATTTTAATTGTCTTTCCAATATACAATGCTACATGCTGATTTATCTTCTCAAATAAGCAGACAAGCTAAAGTGACACTATGATAAAAAATTCAAAGTGTTTCCCTTTCAACATGAAGTACAAGCTCTAATCATTAGCATACAGGTTTTAATCCATATTTTATAATCTTTAATGCATTTTATTTATAACATTTTGCTTGTCAATATCTGTCAATATCTGCTTATAGGTATTTTGCCATTTCGGCTATTCAAACAACTTTAAGTCAACAATGAAATAAATTCCTCTTTGATTTCAGTAAAGATTTTTGATTGAAAATGGCAAAATATAAATTTGACTCCCTTGGTCAGAAAAATCAGTTTTAAGAAGAAAAGTAGAGCCTCAACTCAAAGGATAGAGAATCAAACTCAGAAATGGGCCGGAACTGGTCAGGCACACACAAGATCAAACTGTTATTGGTTTTATTGACTTTAGGTACTTTTTTTTTTTTTTGAATGCTTGGACTTCATCACCTTTAAAGGACTCCCATTTATCTTGAAACTGCCCCTCAACAAAACATAGTGTTTTCTTAGCAATTTAAGCAATTTTTGAAGTTTACCAAAATATACCATCTGAATTTAAATTGCAGAGGGCATCACACATTCACAGATCTTTCTGTGTAGATTTACATTACAGGAAAGCATTACATTCCAAAAAAGTCAGCAGATGATTTCACTGGCAACTTCTGATAAACATTTAAAGAATTAACAACAATCTTTCTCAAACTCTTTCACAAAATTGAAGAGGAGGGAACGAACATTTCCAAACTTATTTTATGAAGTCAGCATTACCCTAATATTAAAGTCAGACAAAGACACCACAAGAAAAGAAAACCATAGGCCAATATCCCTTGAAAATATAGATGTGGAAAATCATCACCAAAATACCAGTAAATCAAATTCAACAGCACATTAAAAGGATCGTATGCCATGACCAAGGGGATCTATCTGTGGGATGCAAGGATGCTTCAACATATGAAAATCAAGGGGTGGCTGGGTGACTCAGTCAGTGGGTGGCTCAGTCAGTTAAGCATCAGGTTCTTGATTTTAGCTCAGGTCATGATCTCAGGGTCCTGGGATCAAGCCCCACATTCAGCTCTCCCCTCAGCAGGGAGTCTTCTCATCTCCATTTCCCTCTGCCCCTTTTCCCGCTCATAGACACTTGCTTGCTTTCTCTCTTTCTAAAATAAATAAATAAAGCTTTAAAAAATATATATGAAAACAAATTAGTAATATACTACATCATAAAAATCACATAATCATCTTAGTAGATCAGGAGAAAGCATCTGACAAAATTCAACACATTTTCATCATATAACCTTGAAACAAACTTAGAAAGAAAATACCTCTACCTAATAAAGGCCAAGTATGAAAAGTCCATAGCTATCATCATACTAAATGGCAAAAAACTGAAAGCTTTCCCTCTAAGATCAGAAACAAGATAAGGATGCCTACTCTTGCTATTTCTATCCAACACAGTACTGAAAGTCATTGCCAGAATAAGTACAAAAGGGAAAAAAAGTCATACAAATTAGACAGGGAGAAATAAAATTATCTTTGTTTGAGGATGATATGATCTTATATATAGAAAACCCCAAAGGCACCATTAAAAAAAAAAAAAAGCTGGTAGAACTATTGAAAAAATTCAGTAACACTGAAGGATACAAAATTTACATACAAAAATCAGTTACATGTCTAGACACTGAAAATGAAAGGAAATCAGGAAAACATTCCCAGTTGCAATAGCACGAAAAAGAATAGATTTAACCAAGGAGATGAAAGACTTATATACTGAAGACTACAAAACACTGATGAAAGAACTTAGATAAGACACTATCAAATGGAAAGAACTCTCACATTCATCGATTGAAAGACTTAATATTGTCAATATAACAACACTACCTAAAGCGATCTATAGATTCAATGCAACCCCTATCAAAATTCCAAAGATATTTTTTACAGAAAAGAAGAATGATATCATATTTCTTATAAGAAACTGCTGAGGCTAGAAAAAAGTGGCACAACATGCTTCAAGTCTGAAAGAGAACTGTTAACTCCACATCCTAGATCTGGTGAAAATAGCTAATAAAAATGAAGGGAAATGAAGACATTTGAAGATTAAGCAAAATGAATAGACTTTGTTTTGTTTCATTTTTTTAGGTGTTTTGTTTTGTTTTGCTTTGCCATCAGAATACCCTAAAATAATGGCTAAGGAATCCTCTAAACAGAAAGGAAATTAAAACAGAAAACTGGTAACATTAGGATGAAAGAATAATAGAAAGATAAAAATTATAAGTAAATATAATAGACTTTTTTTGAGTTTTGTAAACCATGATTAACAGTTTAAGCAAGACTTAAAATAATGTTTTATGTGATTACTAATGAATCTAAAGCAAATATTTAAGACAGTTATTAAAAACAAAACATAAAGGGACGATGATGTTTCTATAGTTCACTCAAGCTGATAAAAAGTTGACACCAAAAGACTGTGATGTTATGTATATAGAATGAATAGAAAACACTAAAAAGTCTATACAATGGCATACACTGAAAAATAATGTAGAATATCAAGTTAAATTCATAAAAATATTCAAGTATCTCACAGAGGCAAAAATAAAAGTAAAGAGAAAAACAAGAAAAACAAAACAAAACAAAATCACACACATACACACACAAATAAAATGGCAGCCTTAAGCCTTAACATATTAATACTTATATCGAGTAATTGGCCTAAATACATCAAGTGTATATTGCACAAATACACCAAATAAAATATAGCAATCAGCAGTGATTAAAACAAAACAAACAAAACCCATGAGCCATGTATAAAATATGTGTAGGAAACTCACTTCAAATATAACAATATTGACTCTACATACAAAAAGGCAAAGAATCCAATCAAAAAATGGGCAGAACACCTGAACAGATATTTTTCCAAAGAAGACATGCAGATGGCCAACAGACACATGAAAAGGTGCTCCACATCATTCATCATCAGGGAAACGCAAATCAGAACCACAGTGAGATAGCACCTCATGCTTGTTAGAATGGCTAAAATCAAGTAGACAAGTGAGGATATGGAGAAAAAGGAACCCTTGCTCACAGTTGATAGAAAGGTATGTAAATTGGTACAGCCACTGTGGAAAACAGTATGGAGTTTCTTCAAAAAGTTAAGAATAGCAATATCGTATGATCCAACAATTCCACTATAAAGTATTTACCCAGGGAAAACAAAAACACTAAATCCTAAAGATATCTGCACCCCTATGTTTATTGCAGCATTATTTACAGGATCCCAGACATGGATGCAACCTAAGTGTCCATCAGTAGATGTATGGATAAGGAAAAAGGTGGTATATGTACACAATAGAATATTACACGACCATTAAAAAGGATGAGATTGTGCTATTTGAGACAACATGGATGGACCTAGAGGGTATTATGCTAGGTGAAATAAATCACACTGAGAAAGACAAATACCATATGATTCCACTAATAAATGGAATCTAAAAAAAAAAAAGAAGAAAAAAACAAAAAGCAGAATCAGACCTATAAATACAGAATAAACTGATGGCTGCCAGAGGGGAAGGGGGTAAGAGGTTGGGCAAAATGGGTGAAGAAGAGTGGGGATACAGGCTTTCACTTATGGAATGAATAAGTCATGGGAATAAAAGGCACAGCATAAGTATAGTCAATGATACTGTAAGAATGATGTAATGGGACAGATGGTAGCTACACTTGTGGTGAACATATCATGATGCAGATGCACAAACTTGTCAAATCACTAAGTTACACACCTGAAACTAGTATAACATTATTTGTTGACTATACTAAAAAACAAAAAAACCCACCAAAACCAAAAAAACATAAGTAGGTTGAAAGTAAAAGTGGGGGGAGGAAGGATATGCTAGGCACATATTAGTTAATTAAAGAAGACATTCCTATATTAACATTAAACAAATTAGACTTTACAGCAAGAAAGTTATGAGAGAGGAACATGATTACACATATGCGTAATCAACTAATTTTTGACAGTTAAAATTGCAGAAGCAAGTCAATGAAAAAAAGATCATCAGGGATGCCTGGGTGGCTCAGTTGGTTTAGCGGCTGCCTTCAGCTCAGGTCATGATCCCAGCATCCTGGGATTGAGTCCCACTTCAGGCTCCTTGCTCAGCAGGAAGCCTGCTTCTCCCTCTGCCTCTGCCTGCCACTCTGTCTGCCTGTGCTCACTCTCTCTGACAAAAAAATAAAAAATTTAAAAAAAATCATCGTTTCAATGGTACTTGAGGAAATGAATAGACATAGGTAAATAAACAAACAAAAAACCTTGACCTAAATCCCCAATTTTATTCAAACATTAACTCAAATGGAGTGCGGACTTAAGAGTAAAACACAAAACTATAAAATTTTTAGAAAACAAAAGCATAGGAAAAAAATCTTCAGGATCTATGAATAGGAAAAAATTCTTAGACCTATAATGAAAATCATCATCTATAAAAGATAAAACTAATGATTTGGACTTCATAAAAATGAAAAACTTCTGCTTTGTGAAAGATCCTCTTGAAAGGATAAAAAGACAAGCAGCATATTGGAAGAAAATATTTGCAAACCATCTATCTGACAAAAGACACATATCTAGAGTGTCTAAAATGTTCTCAAATCTCAACATTATAAACAAAGCAACAATCCAATTAGAAAATGGACAGAAACTATGAAAAGCCTTTTCACTGAAAAAGATATACAGATGGCAGATGAGCATGCAAAAATATGTTCAACATCACTACACTCCAGGGAAATGCAGATTAAGTCCATGATGAGATATTATAATACATCTATAAGGACAACAAAAATAAAATATAGTGACAATACTAAATGGCAGCAAGGGAATGCAGAAGATTTCTCATACACTGCTGGTGGAGATACAGAATGTTAATACCACTCTGAAAAATTGTTTGGCTGTGCCTTTAAAAATCTAAGCATATAACTCATACAACCCAGCATTTATACCCTTGGGCATTTATTCCAGATAAATTAAAACTTACCTCTATACCAAAACCTATTATATATTGTTCACAGAAGATCTACCTGTAATTACCAAAACCTCAAAACGGCCATAATGTCCCTCATTAGGTGAGTGGCACATGAGACCGTGAAATACTACTCAGGAATGAAGAGAAACGGGGCTTTAGATACACACAACAACTTACAGGGATCTCAAGGATATTACACAGAATGACAAAGGTCAGTCTCAAAAGGTCACTGACATTATTATTCCATTTATGGAACATTCTGAAAATGGTAAAATTATAGAGATGAAGATGTTAGTAGTTGGCAGTGGTTAAGGATACTGGCATGGTAGGTGCAATTTTAAGAGAAACGTGATCTTTGCCTTGATGAAATACTTCTGTGGTGATGGCTACACAGTTCTATACAGGACATAAAATGACAGAATTATCCACAAATATTTTACCAATGTCTATTTTCTATTTTTGATATTGTACTCAAATTCTGAAATACGTAACAAATTGGAAAAATGGAATGAAGAGTACATGGGCCTCTCTCTGCTATGTTGTTACTTCGTGTGATACTATAATTGTTTCAAAAATGTTTAAAAATGGAAAAAAATACAGTCTAAATACTTAGATTAAAACCCAAAAACTGTCAGTTTGGATTAAAAAGCAAGATGCAAATATATGCTGCCAACCAGAAATATACTTCAACTCTAAAGATACAAATTGATTCAGAGTAAAAGACAAAAAAAGTTACGTGATGGTAACACTAGTCAAAAGTAAGTTTTGAGGGGCGCCTGGGTGGCCTGGGCGGCTCAGGTCATGAGACTGAGCCCCGTGTTGGGCTCTGTGCTCAGCAGAGTCTGTTAATTCTCTCTCTCCCTCTCTCTCTGGTCCTCTCCCTGCTCACATGTTCTAGTTGCTGCTTTCTCTCTTCCTAAAAATAAATAACACCTTTAAGAAAAAGGAAGTTTGAATAGTGATATTAATATCACACAGGATATCAGAGCAGATATTACCAGGAAGAAAGAAGGTGATTTCACAATAATACAGGGCTCAATTTATCAAAATGACAGAACAATCTTAATATGTTCATGCATCTATCTAATAACAGATCTTCAAAATATGTAGTACAAGAACTAACAGAACTACAAGGAGAATTAATAATCCAAAATGATAGCAATTTCAATTACCCTTTTTCTTTTTCTTTTCTTTTTTTAAGATTTTATTTATTTATTTGGCAGACAGAGACCACAAGTAGGCAGAGAAGCAGGCAGGCGGTGGGGGAAAGCAGGCTCCCCGATGAGCAGAGAGCCCAGTGCGGGGCTCAATCCCAGGACCCTGAGATTATGACTCGAGTTGAAGGCAGAGGCTTAATCCACTGAGCCACCCAGGCGTCCCTCAATTCCCCTTTTTCAGTAACCGATGGAGGAAGTTTGGCAGAAAATCAGTAAAAATATAGAAAAAACAATACTATCAACAAATTTGACCTCACTGATAATAACAGCATTTGCCGCTCAACAACAGCAGAATACATATTCTTTTCAAATACATAGTGAGCATTTACACAGATTGGTGATATTCCAGGCCGTAAAACAAATCTTGATATATTTGCAAATATTCAGGTAATGGGAAGTATGTTCTCTGACCACACCACCTGAACTCAAAAACTTATATAAGCTACAGTAATCAACATAGAATGGGACTGGCAAAAAGGTAGACAAATAAATAAATATAAAATAATGGAGATTCTAGAAATATACTCATATGCATTCCAAAAAGTGACTTATACTACAGGTACACAGGAAGTATAGCATAGAAAAAAAAAAACCCTATTCAGTACATGGTGTTGGCATAAATGTCCTTCTTCCCACAAAATGGAATTTGATCCATATTTTGTGCTACACACACACACACACACACACACACGACCTCAGAATGCATCATAAGCTTAAAGGTAAAATCTAAAACTACAAAACTTCTACATGAAAATCATTGTAAACTTGGGTTCAGTGAATATTTTTTAGATATCATACCAAAGACATGATCCACAAAAGAACAAATTGACAACTTGTATATCATCAAAATGAAAACTTTGTGCTCTGTGTAATATTTCATTAGGAGATAAAAAGGCAAACTACACCCTGGGGAAATTATTTGCAAATCACACATCTGACACAGGGCTTGTATCTATCATATATGAATAACTCTTTTTTTAAAAGATTTTATTTGTTTGACAGAGAGAGGGATCACAAGTAGGCAGAGAGGCAGGCAGAAAGAGAAGGGGAAGCAGGCTCCCCGCTGAGCAGAGAGCCTGATGTGGGGCTCAATCTCAGGACCCCGAAATCATGACCTGAGCTGAAGGCAGAGGCTTTACCTACTGGGCCACCCAGGTACCCCTATAAATAACTCTTAAATAACCCAGTAACAAATAGGCAGAGATTAGCACAGATACCTGGCTAAAGAAGATATGGAAGGCAGGGGTGCCTAGGTGGCTCAGTGTGTTAAGTCCTCTGCCTTTGGCTCAAGTCATGATCTCAAGGTCCTGGGATCAAGCCCCACATAGGGCTTCTGCTTGGTGGGGAGCCTGTTTCCCCCTCTCTCTCTGCTTGCCTCTCTGCCTACTTGTGATCTCTGTCTGTCAAATAAATAAATAAAATCTTAAAAAAAAAAAAAGACAAGGAGGGCAAATAAGCACAGGAATACATTTTCATCTTCAGTAATTAGTCCAGAAATTCAAAATAAAACCACAGCAGAGTAACATTCCACATCTATTAGATAGTTAAAATATTTATTTCAAAAATGATAATACCAAAAATCAGTGAGTAGGTGCAAAAACTACAACTATAATGTACTACAATCACCTCAGAAAATAGACTAGCAATTAAAAGTTAAACGAAGATCTATCATACCTGTTTCATTCTTAGTTTTTACCCCAAAGGAATAAAAACATACATACATATTAATACTTATCTGTGAGTGTTTATAGTAGCTTTATTTTTAATAGCTCCCAAGTTGAAACAATTGCAGGGTCCATCAATATGTGAAGAAATAAACAGATTGCTGTATTATTTTATTGATACAATGGAGTAGTACTTGACAATAAAATGGATTATTTTTAAATTTTACAAGAGTTTTAGATCTATTTTAAAAAGATGCAAAGATAGCTCCCATATAGCCCATACCCAATCTCCTCTAAAGTTCTTTAACTTTATCTCTACTGAGATATAATTAGCATTTTAAAAATTGGACATATTTAATACATACTATTAGAAGAGTTTGGAGATATGCATACATGCATGAAAACATCACCAGTGCCATCAAGATAGAGACCGTATCCATCACCTCCAGCGGTAGGTGAAGGCATAAACAAATTGCCATACATCTATACAATGGAATACTACTTGATCATAAAATGAATAAATTATTGATACATTCTGGAACATGGATAAATTTCAAAATAATAATGAGTGACATAAGCCAGGCAAAAACGGCTGCATACTGTATGATTCCATTTACATAACATGGTAGAAATTGCAAACTAGTAATATACTAACAGAAAGGACAGTGGTTACCTGGCAACAAGAATGGAGTTGAGAGAGAAACAGGGAAAGATTACAAAAGGGAATGAGGAAACTTTTAGAGGTGGGTGATGGATAGGGTCTTTATCTGGATTGTGTTTGATGCTTTTGGAGCTATATGTCAAAATTTATCAAATTATACAGTTTAAATTATGCAGTCTATGGTATGTCAACTACACTTCAATGAAGCTGCTTTAAAAATATCATAATAAAAAGTTAAACCAATACCACAATTTGGATAGGCTTGGCCAGTAAAAATTGGCAATGCAGAGATTTCTGAAAATGCAACAGTGACTAAACAAAAACTGTGAATCTAGGGGCAAACTCTACTTTTCTGCCCCCAGGAAACAGAAATGATAATTAGCCCAATTAGCCTTAGCAGGTAATTAGGCATATGGGCTTCTCATTGCCAATTAATTTCATTTGAGAAGTGAAATACAAAGACACCCTTATGGTTTTAAACTTGCAGTATATAAGATGTTAATTTACTGAAAACATGAATTTTAGCAAAAGCAAAGTAATGCTTATATTTGGAATAATGATGGACTCTAAAAAAGATGAGAACATGCCAAAAAAAGAGATGCTGCATATTAAAGTTGTCATATTCATTCACAAAATAGTGTTTCCTAAATGGAAATTCTCTGGGCAGAAGAGTGTGAAATGAGGAAAAAAAAGAAGGCTTTTATCTAAGTGTAAGGGATTGGGGAAAAAAGAGGAGAAAGAAAAATATATGCATAAGCTATTATTGTGGGTTTTTGGAAATTTATTTGTTTTTTAACTCCAGTATAATTAACATGCAGTGTTAATTTCAGGTGTATGATATAGTGATTCAATAATTCTATACATTATTCAGTGCTCATCATGACAAGTGTATTAATTCCCATCACTTATTTCACCCATCCCCCACCCACCTCCCAGCTGGTAACCACCAGTTCTCTATATTAAAGAGTCTATTTCTCCTTATCTATTTTTGGTTTGTTTCCACATACAAGTGAAAGCATATGGTATTTCTTTTCCCTGACTTATTACACTTAGAATTATATCTTCTAGAGCCATTCATGTTTTTCCAAACAGCAAGATTTCATTATTTTTTAAAGCTGAATAATATTTCATTATATATATATTCATTATATATAATATATAATATATATTAAATATAATATTATATATAATATATATATATATATATATATGAGCCACTTCTTCTTTATACATTTATCTATTGATAAACAATTGCATTGCATCCATACTTTGGCTATTGTAAAGAATGTTGAAATAAACAACAGTAGTGCATATATTTTTTGAATTAGTGTTTTTTCATATACTTTGGGTAAATACCCAGTAGAGGAATTACTGGATTATATGGCAACTCTATTTTTAATTTTTGGAGGAGTCTTCATACTGGTTTCCAGAGTGGCTGACCAGTTTGCATTTCCACCAACAGTGTAAGAGGGTTTCTTTTTCCCTACATCTTTGCCAATACTTCTTGTTTCTTGTGTTTTAAATTTTAGACACTCTCTATAGCCATTTTAGCCATTAAGTATAAGGTTATATCTTATTATGGTTCTAATTTGTATTTCTCTGCTGGTCAGTGATGCTGAGCATCTTTTCACGTGTCTGTTGACCATCTGTATGTCATTGGAGAAATGTCTCTTCATGGCTTCCACCCATTTTTTATTTTTTTTTTATTTTTATTTTTTTAATATAATTTTTTATTTTTTATAAACATATATTTTTATCCCCAGGGGTACAGGTCTGTGAATCACCAGGTTTACACACTTCACAGCACTCACCAAAGCACATACCCTCCCCAATGTCCATAATACCACCCCCTTCTCCCAAACCCCCTCCCCCCAGCAACCCTCAGTTTGTTTTGTGAGATTAAGAGTCACTTATGGTTTGTCTCCCTCCCAATCCCATCTTGTTTCATTTATTCTTCTCGTACCCACTTAAGCCCCCATGTTGCAACACCACTTCCTCATATCAGGGAGATCATATGATAGTTGTCTTTCTCTGCCTGACTTATTTCGCTAAGCATGATACGCTCTAGTTCCATCCATGTTGTCGCAAATGGCAAGATTTCATTTCTTTTGATGGCTGCATAGTATTCCATTGTGTATATATACCACATCTTCTTGATCCATTCATCTGTTGATGGACATCTAGGTTCTTTCCATAGTTTGGCTATTGTGGACATTGCTGCTATAAACATTCGGGTGCACGTGCCCCTTTGGATCACTACGTTTGTATCTTTAGGGTAAATACCCAATAGTGCAATTGCTGGGTCATAGGGCATGGAAGATATTAGAGAAACCCTCTCGAGAGATATAAAAGCCCTTTCTGGAGAAATAAAAGAACTAAAATCTAACCAAGTTGAAATAAAAAAAGCTATTAATGAGGTGCAATCAAAAATGGAGGCTCTCACTGCTAGGATAAATGAGGCAGAAGAAAGAATTAGTGATATAGAAGACCAAATGACATAGAATAAAGAAGCTGAGCAAAAGAGGGACAAACAGCTACTGGACCACGAGGGGAGAATTCGAGAGATAAGTGACACCATAAGACGAAACAACATTAGAATAATTGGGATTCCAGAAGAAGAAGAAAGAGAGAGGGGAGCAGAAGGTATACTAGAGAGAATTATTGGGGAGAATTTCCCCAATATGGCAAAGGGAACAAGCATCAAAATTCAGGAGGTTCAGAGAACGCCCCTCAAAATCAATAAGAATAGGCCCACACCCCGTCACCTAATAGTAAAATTTACAAGTCTCAGTGACAAAGAGAAAATCCTGAAAGCAGCCCGGGAAAAGAAGTCTGTAACATACAATGTTAAAAATATGAGATTGGCAGCTGACTTATCCACAGAGACCTGGCAGGCCAGAAAGAGCTGGCATGATATTTTCAGAGCACTAAATGAGAAAAACATGCAGCCCAGAATACTATATCCAGCTAGACTATCATTGAAAATAGAAGGAGAGATTAAAAGCTTCCAGGACAAACAACAACTGAAAGAATTTGCAAACACCAAACCAGCTCTACAGGAAATCTTGAAAGGGGTCCTCTAAGCAAAGAGAGAGCCTACAAGTGGTAGATCAGAAAGGAACAGAGACCATATACAGTAACAGTCACCTTACAGGCAATACAATGGCACTAAATTCATATCTCTCAATAGTTACCCTGAATGTTAATGGGCTAAATGCCCCTGTCAAAAGACACAGGGTATCAGAATGCATAAAAAACCAAAACCCATCTATATGTTGCCTCCAAGAAACTCATTTTAAGCTCGAAGACACCTCCAGATTTAAAGTGAGGGGGTGGAAAAGAATTTACCATGCTAATGGACATCAGAAGAAAGCAGGAGTGGCAATCCTTATATCAGATCAATTAGATTTTAAGCCAAAGACTATAATAAGAGATGAGGAAGGACACTATATCATACTCAAAGGGTGTGTCCAACAAGAAGATTTAACAATTTTAAATATCTATGCCCCCAACGTGGGAGCAGCCAACTATATAAACCAATTAATAACAAAATCAAAGAAACACATCAACAATAATACAATAATAGTAGGGGACTTTAACACTCCCCTCACTGAAATGGACAGATCATCCAAGCAAAAGATCAGCAAGGAAATAAAGGCCTTGAACGACACACTGGACCAGATGGACATCACACATATATTCAGAATATTTCATCCCAAAGCAACAGAATACACATTCTTCTCTAGTGCACATGGAACATTCCACCCATTTTTTAATTGGATTATTTGTGGGTTTTTTGCTGTTGAGTTGTATAAGTTCTTTATGTATTTTGGAACAAACCCTTTACTAAATATGTCACTTGCAAATTTCTTCTCTCATTCAGTAGGTTATGTTTTTGTTTTGTTGATGATGTCCTTTGCTGTGCAGAAGCTTTTTATACTGATGTAGTCCCAACAGTTTATGTTTGCTTTTGTTTTTGTTGCCTCAGGAAACACATCTAGAAAAACGCTGCTAGGGCTGATGTCAGAGAAATTACTGCTTGTACTCTCCTCTAGGATTTTTATGGTTTCAGGCCTCACATTTAGGTCTTTAACCCGTTTTGAGTTTATTTTTGTGTAGGATGTAAGAAGAGGTCAGGTTTCGTTCATTCTTTGGCATGTAGCTGTCCAGTTTTTCCACCACTTGTTGAATAGACTGTCTTTTTCCCATTACATATCCTTACCTCCTTCTCATAGATCAATTGACCATATAGTTGTGTGTTTATCTCTGGGTTCTCTACTCTGCTGTATTGATCCATGTGTATATTCCTGTGCCTGTACCATACTATTTTGATTACTAAAGCTTTGTAATATATCTTGAAATTTGAGATTGTGATACCTCCAGTTTTGTTCTCCTTTTCCAAGGTTGCCTTGGCTATTCAGGGGTTTTTGTGGTTTGATACAAATTTTAGGATTATTTGTTCTAGTTCTGTGAAAAATGCTGTAGGTATTTTGATAGGAATTCCATTAAGTCTGTAAATTGCTTTGGGTAGTATGAACATTTTAACAATATTTGCTCTTGCAAATCATGAGCATGGAATAACTTCCCATTTTTTGTGTATGTCATCTTTAATTGCTTTTATCAGTGTTTTAAACTTTTCAGAATGCAGGTCTTTCAAAACCTCATTGGGGAAGTTTATTCCTGGGCTTTTTATTATTTTTAGTGCAATTGTAAATAGGATTCTTAATTTCTCTTTCTGCTACTTCATTAGTCATGTATAGAAATGCAATGCATTTCTGTGTATTGATTTTGTATCCTGCCACTTTACTGACTTCACTTATCAGTTCTAGTAGCTTTTTCATGGAGTCCTTAGGGTTTTCTATATATAGTATCATGTCATTTACAAATAGTGGAAGTTTCACTGCTCCCTTACCAATTTGGATGCCTTTATTCTTTTTCTTGTCTGATTGTTGTTGCTAGGACTTCCAGTACTATGTTGAATAAAAGTGGTAAGGGGCGATCCTTGTCTTATTTCTGATTTTAAAAGAAAAGCTTTCAGTTTTTCACCATCAAGTACAATGCTGGCTGGGGTTTTTCATATACAGCCTTTAGTATGTTGATATATGGTCCCTCTATACCTACTTTGTTGAAGGTTTTTATCATGAACGGATGTTGTAACTTTGTCAAATGCTTTTTCTGCATCTATTGAAACGATCATATAGTTTTTATCCTTTCTCCTATTATGTGATGTATCATGTTGGTTGATTTGTTAACACTAAAATACCCTTACATCCCAAGAATAAATCCCAGTTGGTTATGGTGAATGGTTTCTTTAATATATCATTGGATTCAGTTTGCTAATATTTTTTCAAGATTTTTAATCTATTCTCATCAGACATATTGACCAGTAGTTCTCCTTTTTTGTATTGTCTTTATCTGGTTTTGGTATCAGGGTAATGTTGGCCTTGTGGAATGTACTTGGAAGCTTTCCTTCCTCTTCCATTTTTTTGGGAAATAGCTTGAGAAGAATAGATATGAACTCTTCTTCAAATGTTTCATAGAATTCACCTGTGAAGCCATCTGGTCCTGGACTTTTGCTTGTTGGGAGTTTTTTGATTACTGATGCAATTTTATTGCTGGTAATAAGTCTGTTCAAATTTTCTATTTCTTCCTAATCCAGTTTTGGGAAGTTATATGCTTCTAAGAATTTATCCATTTCTTCTAGGTTCACCCTTTGGTTGGCATATAATTTTTCATAATATTCTCTTAAAATCCTTTGTATGTCTGAGATGTCTATTGTTATTTATCCTCTTTCATTTCTGATTTTGTTTGAGTACCCCCTCTCTCTTTTTAAGTCCAGCCAACAGTTTATCAATTTTTTTGATCCTTTCAAAGAACCAACTCCTGGTTTCATTGATCTGTTTATTTTTTTAGTTTCTATTTCATTTATTTCTGTTCTAATCTTTATTATTTCCTCCTTTCTACTGGTTTTGGTTTTTTTGTTTTGTTTTGTTTTTATATCTCCTTTAGGTGTAAAGTTAAGTTGTTCATTTGAGATTTTTCTTGCTTCCAAGTTTGTCACAATAGAGGCTTAATTGTATTGCTATAAACTTCCCTCTTAGAACAGGTCTTGCTGCATCCTAAAGATTTTGGACCATTGTGTTTTCATTTTCAATTGTCTCCATGTTTTTTTTTTTTTTTAATTTTCTCATTGATTTCTTGGTTGACATATTCATTGTTTAGTAGCATGTTATTTAACTTTTGTTAACTGTTTGTGTTCTTTCCAGATTTTTTCTTGTGGTTGATTTCTAGTTTCATAGTGCTGTGTTTGGAAAAGATGCTGGAATGACTTCAATCTTTTTTAATTTGTTGAGACTTGCTTTGTGGCCTAACGTGTTAAATTCTGGAGAATGTTCTGTGTGCAACTGAACATATATTCAACTGTTTTAGAGTAGAATGTTCTAAATATAGATCTGGTTAAATGGGTCACTCAAAGCCACGGTTTCCTTTTTAACAATCTGTTTGGATGATCTATCTATTGATGTAAGTGGGGTGTTAGAGTCCCTTACTATTATTGTATTACTATCATTTACTTCCTTTATGTTTATTAATAGCTGCTTTATGTATTTGGGTGTCCTAGTATTCTAGTATAAATATTTACAATTGTTATATCTTCTTGGTTTTTCTCCCCCTTATGATTATATAGTGTCCTTCTTTGTCTCTTTAGTTACAGTTTTCACCCAAATATCTATTTTGTCTGATATAAGTACTGCTACCCTGGCTTTTCTTCCACTTCCATTTTTATGATAAATGATTTTTCCATGCCTTCACTTACAATCTGCATTTATCTTTAGGTGATATGAGTCTGTAGTAGGCAGCATAGAGATGGGTCTTGTTTTTTTTAACAATTCCATCATGCTATGTCTTTTGATTAGAGCATTTAGTCCATTTGCATTCAAAGTAATTACTGGTAGGTATGTACTTATTACCATTCTGTCACTTGTTTACTGGTGGTTTTTGTAGTTCTCATCTGTTCCTTTCTTCTCTTGCTCTCTTCTTTTACAGCTTGCTGGCTTGCTATAGTGATATACTTGGATTCCTTTCTCTTTAATTTTTGCATATCTACTACTGGTTTTTGATTTGTCATTACCATTAGGTTTATATACAATGCCTTACGCATAGCAGTCTGTATTAAGTTGGTGGCCACTTAAGTTTGAACTCATTCTTTACTCCTCCCTCCCCCCACACACATTTTAGGTAAATGGTGTTACACTTTATTGTACTGGGGGAGGGAAATGGTGCCTGCTCTTTTATTCTTGGAGAAGTTTCCCAAAGATCCCTGCCCCTCCAGCTCTGAAATTAGCAAACAAATCTCCCTCCTATATACCCCAGGCATTTTTCAAACTGCTCCTTCTATGATGTATCTAAGCAGGGCTGTTTGTTGTGCTGTCTCTTTATGGGTGGGGACTCAGTTTCCACTCACCCTATGGCTCTCCCACAGCCAAGCTGCTGACTTGTAATGTTGGCAGGTGTTAAGCCCCACTGATTGAAGAACGGGAGAAGTTAAGCCCCTCTGGTTTTCAAAGCCAAATGTTATATGACACCCTACGCCTAGGGTGGCCAGCGTGGTGTCTGCTGATGTCACTTCCATTCGTTTCTGGTGGCTCTCCCTCCTGTAGACAGCCTTGTGGGTAGTTTGGTTCCTGACCCCATTTCTGCCCTTTCTGTAGTTTTTAAGGTGGCCACTTATTTATGTTTAGCTGTGAAGAGTGTGTTCTGCCAGTCTTGGGGTCATTTTCCGGTTATCTGCACTGATGTGGGTGCTA
This sequence comes from Mustela putorius furo, assembly GCF_011764305.1. Classification (NCBI taxonomy): domain Eukaryota; kingdom Metazoa; phylum Chordata; class Mammalia; order Carnivora; family Mustelidae; genus Mustela; species Mustela putorius. The sequence continues at coordinate 30,604,393 of NW_025421989.1, forward strand.
TCTAGTTGTATCGGTGGGACAAGGTGAATTTAGGATCCTCCTACTCCACCATCTTCCCCAGAAGTCCTACATTTTAGACTTCTTAATACCAGAGTTACTCAGAAGTTTGAGTTACCAATAACGAGATAAATACACTTGCACCATGCTAAAGCTCTGCACAACCTAAAAGTTGTCAATTGAAAAGTTTTTTTATGCACAACCATAACACCAAGTCCTAAAGCTACATTAACCTAATAGAAAAAAAAACTAGTTAAAGTTTCAAATTGCTTCATGAGGTTGAATAAGTATACCTATATTTCAATGTTATTAATATTTAAACGTTATACTAAGTATCCTTTCTTCACATACTCAGATACTTGCTGAAAGTGGACATTCTATCATAAGGAGTTAATGTGTTTCTCTCTCGATGATCACCAGAGCAATTATTCCAGTTAGCTGAACTGACCACAAACTGATCCCCCCAAATTAATTTGGGCACAAATAAGAATTTACCTACAAATTTGGCAGGAATTTTAAATGAATTCTTGCAGTATATAGTCTATAATTGATAGAAGAGACAGAATTGAAAGACAAAAGTGTGCAAATTTTCCAAAATTAGAGATAAAAGTACCTTTCCCTTTTGCAGGCGAGAGGCTCTTAAACTATTTGAGCTGTGTTTCCCACAGTACTTATAAACCATATCCCCATCAAAACCATCAGCGTTAGCCTCTTCATGTAAAGAAAGACCAACAACGTACAGGTGGAACAGAACAAAAGAAAGAGATGTGAAGTTCAGGGAGAGCTATAGGCAAATGTCAAACTGATATTCATTGTTTTATCCAAATAAAAGAATTCTCCTATGTATCCTTCAAAAAGGCATATTGCTTTCATATATATATATATATATATATATATGCTTTGTCTGACACATATGCTCACTTTTCAGTTCTCCCTTATATATTTCCACTCTAGACACTGAGTCACTATTTAATCTTTTTTTTTAAAAAAAGTATCATTTTTAAAGAAAAGGTGAAAAGGTAAGCAACCAATGGAACTTTAATAAGAACAGTAAGACTACCAAATTCTTGGCTGGTCAGATTCCATTGATCACAGGAAGTCATGCTGTGCAAATGACCCCTTGAAGAACCAAAAATATAACCTCAGAATTCGCTCTTTAAAGTTGCTTTCCTTCAACTGTCCTTTAGTGGCATAATTTCCTCTGCCTGCTTATTATCCCTGGAGGCAGCACCTACTGCACAAATATAAAAGGTCCCTCTGTTCCTACCAAATTCTTTATTCAGTTGATTATTCTATCATGCACACATGTTAACACTCATTTACTGCACATCTATTATAAGCCAGGCCCCAGTGTCATGTTAAGTAATGGGGATATAAAGATGAAAGAAATACAGATCCATGTCCCATCCTTCTGAGAGTTCACAGGCTATCAGAAATGATAATTGTGGGTCACAAAATGGGGTCAGTAAGTGAATAATAAACAAAGTTAACTTTTATCGAGCACTTCAAGTGTTCTGCTTACTGTGTTAACTGATTTCTGCACTAACTCAGTTAATCCAGCCAATAGACCTATCAGTAGGTACTATCTGTGGTCTCATATTACAGACTAAAAAATTGAGATGTAAAGACAGGAATTTGTTCAAAGAGCATATAAACTTGTGGCACTCGCACCACAACCTAGGCACTTTGGCTCCAGCACCCATATTTCCAGACCCTGGTCCAGAGGACAGAGCAGTTGCCACATGAAATCCTAATATCTCCAAGAACTTTACTGGGGACTCCCTCCAGTTGGATCTAGAAGAAGAAACATCTGCAAGAGGGTTTGAGGGCCACAAAGATGGCTAGAAGTGTCTTCCTGGCAAAGGGAGAAATCAAGGTAAAAGGAATGGAAGTGATACCTGGGATGAGTAGTGGCGTTGCCTGGGAAGATGCAAGAGGAAGGGGAAATCTGACAGCTGACAGGTGGCTGCTTACATTTTCCCCTCAAGCTTAGACTTGAATTCATAAAGGGCTCATCTGAATATCATTCTGTGCTGGAATTAGAATATTCCTCTCCTAACAGATTCAGGTTTAGTTCACCCACTTGATTGAGGCTTCCTTTAAAAAAAAAATTACCTCTTCTTGTAATCAGAACACTGGTAGCCCATGTGGCTAGTTTGTGACTGTCCGGACAGGTATGAATTGTGTAATTCACAAAGCATAGGCTTCAGCCTTTCCTGCCACCCGCCCCCAGTAAGGTGGCCCATCCCCAAAGGCCTCGCTATTCCTCCTCTAAACATCCCCAATCTCCCAGCACCCTCTTCTCAGCATTGAAAATACAAAAATGCAGTCTCTGAGAACAAAGACCTTACAAATACAAGAGAGAGCAAAACCAACTGTAATAAAAGATGAAATCCTAGGTATGCACTTAGTAGAGCATTAGCAATGAGGGGGGAATAATCAACTGTCTGGAGAGAGGGGCATGAGTGAGTAGGAAAAGCAAAGGTAGTATTGAACCAGACTCTTGAAGGATGAGTTGGAGATAATCAGGGTACAGGGGTGGGAGTGGTAGGACCAGGGAGGCACAAGGTGGATGCTCAATAAATATTGAATGGGTGGGGGAATGAATAAATAGGTAACAACAGATGATAAGTTTGTAATATTTTACTCCTTCTAAATGTGTTTGTAAAATTATATCATTTACTCTTCACAATACTCAAGTAAAAAGGCAGGGCTTTTAGGTCATATTTTATACACGATGAATTTGAGGCCCCAAGAGGTGTAAATGACTTATTCAATGTCACAGGAGTGATACAACTAAAATGCTATCAAGGCTCCATAACATACCATTGTCCTTCAATTATCATAGAATATCAGTAACGGCATCCATCAGAAGAAGCAGCAGTGGAGAGCAGAAATGGCCCCCTGACTCCTCTGCTCTGGATGTTAGTACTTCAGCTTCCACTTTAGCTTTCAGTTTAGGTACAAAAGAGCAAATGCTTTGCTTGGAATGCTCTTTGCTGTGAAGATTCCTGACATCACACTCAGCCACCTGAGAGGCCAAAACATTCTCTCCAGCTTTGAGAGAATCTTTGTAGCCCCATCTGAGTTCTGAAATGTTGCTATGAAGCTAAGAAGCTGGAATCTTAAATCAAATTCCAATATGGAAATGTGATATGATGAAAGATTACTACCCTTTCATAAACTGATGATGGCATAATACCAATTATTCTATTGGGAGGTATTAACATTAAGGTCTGCCCTCTGAGTGAGAACAATCCCTTTTGTTCTCTAATAAGTACTGCTTTCTTCCCACTGGATATTGGTATTGCCACCCATTGTTAAATTATATGTTGCAGAAATCACCAAGGATTGTCATGAATGTCAGCATTAACGTCAGCCTTAGTTGGCAACAAAGCCAACATCTGGGAGTTTGTTTGCAGAAAAGGAGCGGCTCACTTAGGAAAATCAGGCCTATCAAACTTCATGTGATGTGCCTATCAAACTTCACATCATAACTGATGTAATACAGTAAGAAATGAATAAAACCTGGGTGGGGAGCATCATTAATCAGAAGAGTTAACAGATTGCCTCTCCAAATCGTCAGCTTTGCCAGAAAAATACACATATCTCAGAGGAAACACTGATAAAAATGTTGCATGATCCTTGTTTCAATATGTTTAGGATATTTCATGAAGCCAGAAAATGTGAAAGTTAACCCAAAAGTCATTGCAGGGAGAATACTCAGATTACTAAGGAGAATGGCAAAAGGATCTATATGACAAAAACAAAAAAACAAAAACAAAAAAAACAAAAAACCGCAGAAAAATAAAACTCTATGGGAGAAGATTGATGACAGGATTACTTTGAAATATGTCTATCTTTTTTATACAAATCAATGCTTGTGACTTTATAAAGTGTTTTACTTATCCTGAATATATGAATTGCAAAACTGTATTCTTCTTTTTAGTTTTTCTGATGTGTTACCATAATAGTATTTATCCCATATCAATCAAAAAGAACAGGTCACCAGCCTTCTGGGATTGAACATATTTCCAGACCCATACAAAGCAATTTTAAAAGAAATCTCACCTTTTAAATTGGCTAACACAGAATCAAGGAATTACTTTTGATAGATAAGGCTTTCACAATGCTCTTCAAATTTCACTACGTCAGCAATCACAATCATTTATCTACAGAAGACTGTATCTAATTAATTTCAAGTTGATGATGATAATAGCAATGGCAATGAAGTAATGAGTCAGGCTAGTCTTTGAAATGAGGAATTTAAGATAATGGCAAGTCATTCACTCAAGAAGCCTTTATCGAACATTTTACCTTTTCCAGTTCCTGGGGAAAAAAGAAATAAAGCATATCTCACTCTAGCAAGAGCAGAGTGCAATTGAGAAAAATGGGTACCCTACAGTCTTCAAATATTAGCATAATTTCATTGGAAGTGGGTTAAGCCAATTTTTTGGCTACAAGCTTTTACTGTCCTATCTTTATATTTAATATTACATGCATGCCTTTTTATTTATTTGGAATTATCTTCGATTTCTAACACTTATAACTGGATAGCATTATCTTCACTAATTATCTTACATGGATATAGTTGCAAAATCTTGATCAAAGTGTGCTTCAAAATTCTTTTCCCCTGATTTTCAATCTGGCAATATATTTCAGGGTTTTACATAGGCTTTCCAACCTCTGAGTCTCCGTTTAATTTCTATTTTCCAATTTTACATTTCAGTTTTCTGAACTAGACATCTTAAAAATACCTTAAAATATTTTAAAGAAGGTAAGAAAATAAATCACCCCTTCCCAGAAAAAAAAAAAAAAAAGACGTTTTTTTTTGCATTACTCCATTCCACAGTTTCAGTGGTTGCAGCCATTGACTGCACTCAACTACCAGCTGATCAGTCTCGGGGTAGTAAAACGGAAAACGGCTACAGCATGCAAGCACATGTGAGCAATACTAAATTTAAGAATTACAAACTGACAAAGGGTTTTTCTTTCCTTCTCTCTTCCCTTCCTCCCTCCTCCTCTTCCTTCCTTTCTTCCCTCCCTTTGTACCTCCCTTTCTGCCTTCCTCTCAACCCCTTCCTTCTTTCATTGCTTCCTTTCATCCTTCATTTATAATCTCCACTCTGGAGCGCAGGCTCTCTTGGTTTATGTCCTACCATTTGTGCAAGTGGTTTGGGGCAAGCCTGAATGAACTAGCAATTGTTTTGCAGTGGTATTTTATTATGCCCTCACATCTTGACAAGGATGTGCTTGGATGGTCCACTCCTTGATCAGATTCTGAGCAGTGAGAAGCACACAAATACCAGACTAACTATAAGGCAGCACGTGACTGCTTTAAAGGGGCTGTAAGCAGCATGCTATGAAATGATAGGGGGTTGCCTGGGTGGCTCAGACTGTTTGGCATCCGACTCCTGATTTTGGCTCAGATCGTGATCTCAAGGTCATGATATCAAGCCCTGGGTTGGGCTCACACACTGGGCATGGTGACTGCTTAAGATTCTCTTTCTCTCTTTCTAATAAAAAAGAGAGAGAGAGAAACAATAATTAGGAAATGACAGGAAAGAAGGCAACTGATCCTGAGGAAATTTGGGAGACCTCCAATAAGAGTTAACATTTGGATTTTGCTATGGAATAGTGAAGAAGAATTTGCCGGACAGACAAGATGGGGAGGCAGGGTATTCTATCCAGAAGATGGTAAGGAGAAACATGGTTAATTCAGTCAACATCAACAAAACAAATTTGTTGGCTAAGTGAATATTTTTGGGAGATCTTATTTTTAATTATATATTTCTATAGCCAAAGTCTAGTCCTACTTAGTCCCTGTTAGAGTTAAGTGAGACATATTGAGATTCATATTCAAAGGATGCTATACTTAGTCTGAAAGGACAAGAAAGTACTGTTGACAATTTCATAATGTCGTGGCCAGAGTGGCCTGGATTATTTTCAAGGTGAACAAAGGAGATCCTAGAAGTGCCAGTAGGTCAGAATGGCAAGATGTTGAGAAAGCATTCTGAAAACTGGCATTCACAGATATGTGTACTCAGATTTGTGAGATTTCTCAGAAACCTGAAACTGCTTTATCTCTACTATAATACCAAATGGCTTGTGTTGGCTATTATTTGAGACACTGAAATATTTTGTTATGTCTCCCATAATACTGAAGAAAACTCTCAACTGTATGTGGTATTTTCTTTAAGTATTATGGAAGGAGTATTCTTCATGTTTCTATTAGATGCTTTCTTTCCCACACTCTTGGTATCCACACCTAAATATTTTACATATCTTCCAGTTTGCATATACTATGAGTTAATTTTTGTATAAATTCATTTTTCTATACTATTTGTTGCCTACTTTTTATATTTCTATAAATACAGATTGAAACTCTACTCATAGAACAGGTGTGTAAGTACATAAAAATTGTAAAAAGTATTATTTATTGCTATACTTCCTTTATGTTATTGACATGGAAATTGAAAATCATAAACTCAGAAGTAAAGTGATCCAAAACCATCTGAATGCAATGAGATCTAAATGTGTTCAAGTTGTAGAATTTTATAGCTGAATGTCATCTTAGAAATGCTTTACTCCAGCCTCCTAATACTGAAAATAGAAAAGTGAGGTTTAATGACGCTATAAAAGGTCCTCCAGATTTCTCAGTTTTTATAAAAACCCTGGGATTAAAATATCAGTTTCCTGACTCCCAGCCTCCTATATCTTCCCCAGATCTGTTGTCAGTACTCATATATAACTCCTCTTTCCTTTAATATAATAAAAAAATAGATGTTTAGAAGGGCCCTCAAAAATCACTTGGTATTCCTGTTGTTCCAGTGGATAGAATTCTTGTTTTCTGTACAGACTTCAAGCTATTAACGTCTAAAGACATGGCTATATTATAAATTAGAGTATAATTCAAATGTCATACCCGAATTGTCATCTTTGCCCTTAAATAAATGAGAGAGGCTCAGGGGCACCCTGGTTGCACATTAAGTTGTGGGTTTGACTCTTGGGTTTCAGCTGCGGTTGTGATCTCTGGGTTGTGGGATCAAGCCCCACTATAGGCTCCACGCTCAGCACAGACTCTGCTCAGGTTTCTCTCCTCCTCTCCCTCTGCCCCTCTTCCCTGCCTGCTCTCTCTGTCTCTAAAATAATGAGTAGGGGCGCCTGGGTGGCTCAGTGGGTTAAGTCTCTGCCTTCAGCTCAGGTCATGATCTCAGGGTCCTGGGATCGAGTCCCACGTTGGGCTCTCTGCTCCGCAGGGAGCCTGCTTCCTCCTCTCTCTCTCTCTCTCTCTGTCAAATAAATAAATAAATAAACTTTTAAAAAATTTTAAAAATTAAAATAAAATAATGAATAAATAAATCTCTAAAAAAAAAGAGAGTGATTCATGAGCATTGCTCTGATATTACATTAAAATTCAATTTAAAAATGGGGTATAATAGACAGAAATGATACAGGGTAGTTTGTCAGCAATGTAATCACTCTAAAGTAAATTCATTACTCATTATTATTTGGAAAGAGCAGTTATTATTAAAAAATGCATAGAAAGTGTCTCAATAGCCAAGGACTCATCTAATCCAAATGCATCATGTGGTAGAAGCTATTTTCTAGATGTATTTCTGAAAAAAAAGAAAGAAAAGAAAAAGAAAAAGCAGACTACTCAAAGATATGGTTCCATCAGTTCCCTTCTGCAAGTCAACTCACAAAAGCACCAGGCATAATTTCACCTATAAAATCACACATTCTCTAAATAACCTCCAAGTCCACTAGAATCCAACCATTGAATACACACAGCTGACATTGCTACATTATTCAACAAGTATCTAATGAGACCACGTTCTGTGCAATGAATGCACTTTTATAAGTTGGACTTCAGTCCCTATTGGGCTTCATGCTGTCTTGAGCCACTCTCCCCTACATCTTAAAGGGAAGACTTTGGAGGCAGGATATCTGAGGTCTAGGCCCTTCTCTGGCTCATGCTGGCTGAGTAACTCCTCTCTAATCCTCAGGGTCCTTATCTGTAAAAGAGAAATAGGAATACTTATCTCATAAGGTTAGGAAAGGTAAAATAAGATAACACTTGCAAAATACCTAAGCTTAGTACTTAGAAGGTAAAGTGGAATTGAAATACTAAAGCACCAAACAGTTGATTCACTTTGGTTAAAATAAAACCATAAGTCAAATATTTGAATAGTATTTAATGAGAAAACTTCAGGAGGAATAACTTTTTTTTTTTTTTTTTTTGACACAGTGCTTTTGAATATCCAGGATACAGAGCTCTTGATTGATCCTATTGAAAAGATAATCCAGAAAGTTGGAAAATGTTTAGGCATTGATTATCATAGAGACACAAGGTATAAAGAACTTAGGCTATATACTGATAACTAAATCTATACCTATTCTTTATTTTGTCATTGTAAAATTGATTTGGGGGCAAGTCTGCTGCAAATGAAAAAATTCTTCTGTAACGTTCTGTTTGCACTTTCAGAGTTTTATTTTTCTTTTCAATGCAATGTATTCCATGACCTCAAGACTATAATTACTAAGAGCTTGTTGTATGTGCTTTTTTTCTTTTATAGACTATGTTATTTGTTACAGGAAATTGAATTTACTCACCAAAATCGTAAAAACACACATTGGCCCTCTGATGTTTCTTTCACTCAATATCTATGTCTGTCCTTACTAACTTTTGCAATGCATGTACTATAATGTGGAACTGATTTGCTTGTCCATCAGAAAGCTTTTTAATTTAAAATTTTTCCTTTTGGAACTCTTTGCAAAGATTAATTTTTGACACGTGAAATAACACATTTATCTCTAAACAGAGATTCTTTCTTCTACAGTGAATGGTAAGTACAAATCAATGTTAACTTTAACTAGTGAGATTGGTATTTTCATTACTTATTCTCTCTTCCACCATTTGACAACTACTCTAAGGCCATTAGAATAACAGAAGTGGAGTCACTCTGCCTCCTCTTAAGGGAAAACAAAGTTTAACACGCCAGGGCTCAGAATTAAGTTAATTGTCCTGCTGCCACCTGGACTTTTGTCTTACTCCTTGGCTCTACCTTCCTGTAAGACTGCCTACAAATACTGATGCCCCTCATAGAATTTGGGGCTCTTGATATTTATTTCCTCACTAAATACTGGTGTCCTGGCCAGAAACCCAGGCTTATGACCAGATATCTGCTGATTGTTCTCCCCCAAGTCCTACAGCTTCCTGGTCTGTGTGCATCTCTAAACAGGACAAGGCCTTCCATGAGAGTCCCCAGGGGCTTGCCTGCCAAAGAAATGACAACCAGGGACTGGTTTTTGTTATATTGTGCTTGATTATATCCCACAGTGAATAAAAGTCAATGCAGAGTCCTGCAGTTTGAATCAGGGACCTGGTGCTGTTTTTCCTTTTAAGCATCAGGATCATCCTAGCTAATGGCATCAAGAAGGTGTCAGTTGAGCAACTGGCTAGCCTTGGGAAAAGAAAGATAAAGAGAAACTCAACCGGCGAATTTGCTACTTCCTTTTATCCTCACTACTGAACAAGCAGAGTTCAATTGTGACATGAAGAAACTATAATTAAAGAGTGAAAACACACACACACACACACACACACAGAGCAAAAACAGGCTAACAAATAGAACAGAGAGACCACGACTTGAGTGTCCTACTTCAGCAAATGAAGGCTAAATTACGGAAAACATTAAGTTCCCATCACTAGCGCTCCAGGCAGATTTCTTTTCTATTTTCTCTAGGTATTGCTTTATGAAGAAGCTCTGTAAGTTTTTAGGGTTTTTTTTTTTTTTTAAAGATTTTGTTTATTTATTTGACAGACACGCAGTGGGAGAGGGAACGCAGGCAGGGGGAGCAGCAGAGGGAGAGGGAGAAGCAGACTCCCTGATTGGGGCTCGATCCCAGGACCCCGGGATTATGACCTGAGCCGAAGGCAGACCCTGGCACCCCAGGTGCCTGGAAGCTCTGTAAGTTCTAATGTATTTACGGAAAACGGACTTAACTTGCTCGTTTTTGAGCAAATCTCATCATCAGGACACAGAAAATGATGCGTGCACCTGAGGAAGGAGAAACCCACGGCTCCTCTGGGAACCTGCTCCTGCCCAGCCCGGCCCCCCCCCCCGCCCCCGCCCCCGCCAGCCCGACCTGGCTCGGAGCAGCCGGAGCCCTCGCCCCTGAAGCCCCCACAGGTCAGGCAGCCTCGTCCGGCCTCGTGGACCCGCCTGCAAAATGATGCTTTGAAAGAACGACGACGCCGGAGGGACGAAGAAGCGCAAACAGGGTGAAGTGTCCCGGGGGCCGGGCCCGCCATTACCCTGCACGAGGTCACCGTCCAGACCACAGAGCAGGCCCTGGTTCCGACCGGCCCCTCTCTCCCCGTCCCTCGGGGGGCCGGGGCTCTTCTCCCTCCCTCGTCACAGGGGAGGACGCTGCGGTCTCCGCGGAACCGAAGGGACGCTCCTTCGAGCTGGGGAGCCTCCCGCTCCTGTCCGTCTCCCTCCTGGGCCAGTCGGCTTCCCTGACACCCGGCCTTGGAGTAGCTCAGTGCGGAGAAGAAGAAACAGAAATTCCGGTGCTCTTTCTGTTTGTTTCAGTTGCGGTTTTGGCAGTGTTGGATTTTATGGAAACCCTGTGTTCCTGGAAAATAGCGATGGTTAAACAAATGCATTCCCACCCGCATTCAGAGAATGGCTTATTACAAAGAAACATCCTTCCCCATATGACTTACATGAGCTTCACTGATGCTTCCCTTATTTGCCTAAGACAAAACCAGACACAGAGCAACTTAGGTTAAACTTCTTTCCTTTCCCCAGACTCCTGACATTTGACCCACCTCAGCCTTATATCAAGCCTCTCCATTATTCCAATAGACCCTTTTCCCCCCTCTTGCAATAACCCTTAGAATAAAGAAAGTCTTTATCTACATCTTGGATGTCTTTTTCATTCAGCAATTTATTGGTTTGCTTTTTGGAAAGGGGCCCAGGCATGAAAGGTAGATGCGGAGTGGTTGGAAAACTAGCAGAGGATAGAAGCAGTGAAGAAAATCCATAGGTATTGTGTTTGTTTTCACAGACAACCTTCTCCTGATGGGAATGAGAGGTGAAGTGGGTGCAGAGTTGGGAAGGCATTCCCATAAGGCTGTGAGGTAGAAGCAGGCTCTGGATCTCTGAGTCCCAAAATGGGTTCTGCGCTCAGATCCCTCAGATCCTGGAATGCAGCAACCTGCCTCCTGGAAGCAAAGGATGCCTGCCGAAACTATTCCTCCTCACCCTTTCCCCCCTGGGAATCCACGTACAAATCTTCTATCTTCTCCAGACTGTTCTCGATGCTGCATCCCCATAACCTGTGATGTCCTAGAGCTAGGGACATGCTCTGTATACTACAAGCTTCCACAATAGATAGACTCTTTTGCTACTGTAGATCTGACTCACTTTCCTCAAATTTCCATTTTCCTGGGGTCCCCTTGGAAAAACAAAGGAGAAAAATGAGGAGAATTAAAGAAAAGTGTTTGTTTCCTTGTTTGTTCAATGGAGCATTCGAAATATAAATCCTTATTTCTTCTAGGCTTGATTAACCCCATGTTTGAGTTCTTCCAGGCTGCTCTAACCTAATGCCAAGGACTGGATGGCTTATAAGCAACAGAAATTTATTGCTCAGTATTCTAGAGGCAGACAGTACGAGATCAGAGTGCCAGGATGGTCAGGTGAGAACCCTTTCTTGGGGTTGCTGATTCTCCTGTATCCTCACAGAGCAGAAGAAGCAGTCAAGCTCTCTGGGGAGTCTTTATAAGGGCACTAATCCTATTAATAAGAGCTCTGCCTTCATTACTTCATCATCTCCCAAAGGCCCCACCCTGAAGATTAGATTTCAACATATGAATGGGGGGGACAAACATTCAGACCAGAGCACTCCAAAGTTGCAGAATCAAACTCTGCATTTCTACAAGATCCCTACAGGAATCGTATGTGCATTCAAGTTTTATAAACACTGACTAAGAGCATTACCATATTAGTATTATGTTTTCTATGCCTGAACCATGTATAAAAGTTCAACATTTCATTGAATTGGGAAGTTGAAAGATACGTGGTTGGCGTTCACTAAGACCAGCATGTGAATTCAAGACCATGGTGTTCCTGTATCATCCCTCCAGTCACCACAGGACATTGGCATCTTCTATTGCCAAATAAGGGTGTTGTGTATGGGAACGAAGGGAAGGATCTGGACCTCGCTAGGAGTGAAACCAGAAAGGTGCTGTATTATCCTCTACCTTCTCTAGAGAAGAGGCTGGATACCCGGGCAGGAGTATTTCCTGTGAAGTCAGCAGCAGCCAGTGGTGACCAGAGGAAATAAACCTTAGGCCAAGCATTTAGCCAAATTTCAGAAAATGCCAGAGCTATTTGAAACTTAGTTTTATCAGTTCCTTCTCACATCAAGGGCAGAATACCACCTAAAGAGACCATTTTCATCACTTCTCAGCCTTTTGGCTAAGATGAAGTGTAGTATCTGTTCTTATCAGTTTAAATAGACCATTTTCTATCAATACCATAATCACATTCTCTTCTCATCATTCTTTGTATTGAATTTGCACTGTAGAGACTAAACAGATGGTTCACTTACTATGCCCCAGGCACTATAGACAAAATGTCCTATTTGATCTTCACAGTACATGAGGCATCAATAAAATATTATTATTGCATTTTACAGATGAGGAAACAGAGACTCAGAAAAGTTGACTTGGAAAAGATTCTAGAGCTAGCAGGCAGTGAAGCAGAAACATAAGTTAGTACAATTTATGATATCTGAACCCCCAATCCTACTGTTTTCATTATACCATAATGCTTTACCACATATCTAAATATGATCTCATCTTCAGTTTACATAGAACATTTACTATTCATTTTTCTTCTCCATATTGACATCAAATAATACTAGTTTAAAGTCATGTTATTTAACCATTTTACAAAACCTATTCATATGTTTTGCTTCTTTAGTACTTCTCAACATTTCTGTGAAATGGGCAAAAATGGTACTACGTCCTCCATTTTATTTTATATTTTTAAAAGATTTTATTTATTTATTTGAGAGAGAACTCAAGCAGGGGTGGGGGAGGGAAGGAAGCAGTAGAGGGAGAGGGAGCTGCAGACTCTGCATTGAATAAGAAGACTACACTGGGCTCAATCCCAGGACCCTGAGATCATGACCTGAGCTGAAGGCAGACACTTAACCCACTGAACCACCCAGGTGCCCCCACACCCTCCATTTTAAAGAAGAATTATCAGAAATTTAGATAGGTTAAGGAATTTTCATAATTGAGATAGCTACAAAAAAGACTACATCCAGATCTGAACCTTAAAACTTCATATTCCAAATCCATGACCCTCAAAAATGTATCATACTAACTCAACCAACTCTGCACGTCTCCTTGGATTTTGTGGTTTCTAAAGAAAGCACCACCACTATTTATTTCAAAAATATATTATTGTTAGACAAATTACATATGGGGGAGGGGAGACAACAGTGAAATATATGTTTCATATGCATTATATGTAGTGTCTAAATGTGACGTCTCTCCCCATCGGATGGGGACCCTTAATCTGTGGGGTGAAGATCCAGTGGAATAAGGTGGTACAGGCAGTGACAAGAATTCACCTGGGGCAGAACAAAGGAGATAGAAGTTTACTGAATATATGGCTAGGGGGCAGAGTCCAGGACAGCAGAGGAGAGGCTGTCTGCAAGGAGGCAGTGGGAGGGGGCTGTTTGTAAAAGGGGGGAAGGTGAGGAGGTATGGGGACATTTATAGTTTTCCCTTTGTTGGTAACTATGCCCAGTTGTAAGGAGCCCATTAGTTAGTTAGGGCCTACGGCTGCTTTGAGGTGGGTCACCCAATGGGCCTGTCCATATTCAGCCAGGGGGTTGCTTTGGGCCCTTTCTACATTCCATTGCTCAAACCTGCTGCCTTAAAGTGGCCTCCAAATATATTTCACCAACAGTGGGATGAGATTAAGCTAGTATACCAAAAAATATTTAAAATCTAAGGTTATTATTTTTTTTGCCTTTTCTGAATTTTATTACTATATTCCATATAGAAAAGTAGATAAAACATACATGTACTGTGTAATAAATGATCAAAATGTAAACATCTAGTGAAGAAACAGAAATTGCCAGAACATTCAGACTACAGATACACCGATTCAGGGAAAAAAAAAGAGAGAGAGAGAGAGATTCCAGACGGAAGGTCCCAGATGAAAGAAGGGAATAAGAACAAAAAACAGTAAATACATAGGTAAATGCACACTGACTACGTTAAAATACTAATAATGTATAGTAGATTTGTATATGTAGAATTAAACACATGGCAATGATAATTTGTAAACTGATGTGGGGTAAATGAAAGTGTGTTAAATTCCTTGCATTATTTGAGAAGAAAACAAAGTATTGATCTTTTTTAATCAACTTTATTATGAAATGTAATGCACATATAGAAAGTCCATAAAACATAAATGCATAGTTTAAAAGAAAACTAAAAAGTGAATACCTGTGTATTCATTCATTTCCTTACCCAGCACAACCTCCTGCCCTTCCCATACCAGAGTAAAGCTTATTCTGTGCAGAGTAAATGCCTGACAATCAGCTTTCTTGATGGTAATGTAAGTGCCTGACATTAAGCATCTGATTGCTGAGGCAACCACTTCAAAGTCATCCATACCAAGTAAACATATCGTCTGCTAAGCAGCTAGGCAACTAGATGAAGAGCCAGGCAACCCTACTAAGGAAGTTCCCCTATTAGAAAGCCCTGAGAGATTTAGAGAACTGATGTTTTGAGTTGATTGCCCATGTCCCTTCCCACTTTTTAATTCCTGCTCTTATGTTTTAAAGTGTGTACCAACAATAGAGCTTGAAGTCTGGAATTATGATGCCACCAGCTTTGGTTTTCTTTTTCAACATTCCTCTGGCAATTTGGGATCTTTTCTGGTTCCATAGAAATTTTAGGATTATTTGTTCCAGTTCTGTGAAAAAAAAGTTGATGGTATTTTGATAGGGATTGCATTGAATGTGTAGATTGCTCTAGGCAGCACTGACATTTTCACAGTATTTGTTCGTCCAATCCATGAGCATGGAACATTTTTCCATTTCTTTGTGTCTTCCTCAATTTCTTTCATGAGTATTCTATACTTTCCTGAGTATAGATTCTTTGCCTCTTTGGTTAGATTTATTCCTAGATATCTTATCGTTTTGGGTGCAGTTGTAAATGGGATCGCCTCCTAAATTTTTCATCTGCCTTATTGTTGGTGTATAGATATGCAACTGATTTCTGTGTATTGATTTTATATCCTGACACTTTACCGAATTCCTGTATGAGTTCTAGCAGTTTTGGGGTAGAGCTGGGTTTTCCACATAAAGTATCATATCATCTGAAAAGAATGAGAGTTTGGACTGCAAGCTCTATTACAAAGCTGTAATCATCAAGATAATATGGTACTGGCACAAAAACAGACACATAGATCAATGGGACAGAATAGAGAACTCAGAAATGGACCCTCAACTCTATGGTCAACTCATCTTCTACAAAGCAGGAAAGACTGTCCAGTGGAAAAAAGATAGTTTCTTCAACAAATGGTGTTGGGAGAATTGGACAGCCACAAGCAGAAGAACAAAACTGGACCACTTCCTTCCCCCATACACAAAAACAGACTCAAAATTGATGAAAGACCTCAATGAGATAGGAATCCATCCAAATCCTTGAGGGAGAACACAGGCAGAAACCTCTTTGACCTCACCCATAGCAACTTCTTCCCAGAAACATCAGCAAAGGCAAGGGAAGCAAGGGTAAAAATGAACTACTGGGACTTCATCAAGATCAAAAGCTTTTGCACAACGAAGGAAACAGTCAACAAAACCAAAAGACAACCGACCAAATAGGAAAAGATATTTGCAAATGACACTACAGATAAAGGGCTAGTATCCAAAATCTATAAAGAACTCATCAAACTTAACACCCAAAGAACAAATAATCCAATCAAGAAATGGGCAGAAGACATAAACAGACATTTCTGCAGAGAAGACATTCAAGTGGTCAACAGACACATGATAAAGTGCTCAACATCCCTAGGTGTCAGGGAAACACAAATCAAAACCACAATGAGATACCACCTCACAATAGTCAGAATGGCTAAAATTGACAAGTTAGGAAATGAAAGATGCTGGCAAGGATGCGAAGAAAGGGGAGCCCTCCTACACTGTTGGTGGGAATGCAAGCTGGGGCAGGCACTCTGGAAAACAGCATGGAATTTCCTCAAAAACTTGAAAATAGAACTACCCTATGACCCAGCAAATGTACTACTGAGTATTTACCCCAAAGATACAAATGATGTGATTCAAAGGGGCATGTGCACCCCAATGTTTATAGCAGCAATGTCCACAATAGTCAAACTGTGGAAAGAGCCCAGATGTCCATCGACACATGAATGAATAAAGAAGGTGTGGTATGTATATTTACAATGGAATATTACACAGCCACAAAAAATGAAATCTTGCCAATTGCAACAACCTAGATGGAACTAGAGGGTATTATGCTAAGTGAAATAAGTTAATCAGAGAAAGACAATTATCATATGCTCTCACTGATATGTGGAATTTAAGAAACAAGGCAGAGAATCATAGGGGAAGAGAGGAAAAAATGAAACAAGACAAAACCAGAAAGGTAGACAAACCATAAGAGACTCTGAATCTCAGGAAACAAATTGAGGGTTGCTGGAGGGGAGGGTTTTGGGGGATGGGGTGGCTGGGGGATGGACATTGGGGAGGGTATGAGCTACAGTGAGCGCTGTGTGTTGTGTTAGACTGATGAGTCACAGATTTGTGCCCCTGAAACAAATAATACATTATATGTTAATTTTTTAAAAGGTGTGTTCCAATAAAGAGTATACCTATAGAAGCCTAGCCATCCCATTCTCAGCCCAGTTCAGGCAGAAGCTCAGGCCTGCACTCCCTCATCTGCCCTGCAACCTCACGGTATGGCCTCACTGTGTTCGCTTCACAACATGTGAGGAATAAGCCATATTTTTGCAAAGTTCCCTGATGATGATTGCTGAGATGCATCTTGCAATCAGAGTACGAACCACAAGTGCTGGTCCAGCTACACAGTGGGAAAGTGTTTCTGGGGACTCACAAGTAGTACATGCCCAGGTGAGAGGCCCCATGCATTCCTAGCTTACAGCATTGATGAGGGAGTCGAAGGCTAGCTGAGGACAAAGCACAAGCTGACACCCCACAACCGCCCCCACCCCAATCCCAGGTGGGATCTGTCTGACATTCCTCAGCCACTCCTGGCTGCCTGAAAGCTAAGGGAAGGGAAAACAAATGGTTAAATGATAGAGATCACAGTCCTGCAAGACCTCAGTCTCCCTTAGTTTACAAGTGTTTTAGCGATTTACAAGAAAAAAGCATTTTGGGGCCCCTGGGTGGCCTCTGCCTTCAGCTTGGGTGGTGATCTCAGGGTCCTGGGATCCCTCCGCATTGGCTCTCTGCTCAGCGGGGAGTCTGCTTCTCCTTCTCTCTCTGCCTGCCTCTCTGCCTAATTGTGATCTCTCTCTCTGTCAAATGGATGAATAAAATCTTTTAAAAAAGAAAAAGAAAAGAAAAAAAACATTCTTATCAATAACCCAACTTTCAGAGGGAAATGTAGATAAAGTTAAATGTCCTTATAATCTGCAGCCCCTTGACAAACACTTGAGGCAGGTGGAGTATACTGTTCCCAATGGTCTTAATGTTAATGACTTACTAAAGGGAAAAACAACCTTAACTTGACAATGGCAAGACATCCAGAATTCTGTAGGTCCTCATTAGCATATGAACGTTTTTTTGAAAACCTGGCCTTTCCTTACCTCCTCCATTTCCTAAGTACGAATTCAATCACCCCTCAAAACCCGGTGGGGGGGGGGTAGCAGCTCTTTCTGTCCGTGGGTCTTGTTCCAGTGCTTTAATAAAACCACCTTTTTGCACCAAAGACTTCTCAAGAATTCTTTCTCGGCCTTCGGTTCCTGACCTTACCCCACCAAATCTCACCTACATTCCAAAACTACATCAGCATCAATATTGATAGGCTGAGACCAGCACAAAACATCCTATTATGATAATCACTTCCTTCCCTTTTGTTACTGTAACAATCATGTACATCGACTCATGGTCAATATTTGTAAATATTCTATAATAATGAAAATAATGTCTACTGTGCAGTTGCTGGGTGAAGTGATTTACCAACACAAAACACACATAACCATTAGGCCATATTTGTTCATGGTGTTCAACATCCTGACTGATTTTTTTGTGTGATTACTACCAAAAGAGGAGTATGTTAAAATCTCCCACAATGGCTGTGGGGCTTATCTGCTAGTCACTGTAATTTTGGATATTTTATCACTGTGTGTGTGTTTGTGTGTTTGTTGAGGCTATGGTATTATTTAATCTTCCTGATGAAATGAATCCTTTATCTTTATGAACTAACTCTATCTCTCGTAATGCTTTTTTCCCTTAGCATATCTATAGTAGGGCTGTTTATGGCCATGTGTAAATTGATTGTTTTTCTTTCTATTTTTTCTCCTGTTTTGTTCAGCACCATGACGATTTTCCTGCATCCTCTGGGAATAAGTTTAGTTCTGGTTTGTCTCTAAAACTAAGAATGTAGCCCTTTTGGATCACAGACTTCCCTTCCTAGGCACATCTTGAGTCTTGACTTTTGTACCCACCCCTCTTTCCTCTTTCCCTCAACTTAAGCCAGAGAATCTAATTCCTCAAATGAAGGAAGCACAAAATCTCTCAGGGTTGAGAAGGCAGTGAGGCAGGACTAAGCTCCCTGGGTGCTCACTTTACAGTAAAACCTTGGCTTAGAATTTTTCCATCATCTTACTTGTTCTTTAGCATTTTTAAAGTGATGTTTTATAAATTTTATCCTCTGTTTTGAGTTATTTTTAGTGGAATAGTTCATTTAAATAATTTAGCCCACTTTAACCTGAAATCAAAATTCAACAAAGACAGCATTTTTTGCATAAAACAAAAAAGTTAGCTGCATTTCTAAAGACTTTCAGAACTCTAATGTAATATTCTTGATACCCAAGCTTTTGACCGTTAAGAGTGGACCTGCTTGAAAAAATGTTTATTGAGTCCCAGACGCTCTGTTGAACACTAGGGGGTGAGACCTAAAGCAATGAGCAACAGGTCTGAAAAAACCACAGTGATGCAAGAGTTGGTCTTTTCCACTCCTGGGAATGCAGCTCAGTGGAAAAGAAGAGAGAACTGGGAGAACAGAGAAATGGTAATTGATGGAGGTGCCAGGAAAAGGGACGCTGCTAAGTAGAGCCAAAGATTTCCTGACTTGCGCTGAGACAGGATCACAAACATCACTTACTCCCCACTCTCCATCTGGAACTCCAAGAGCCCAACAAGCCACCATCTGCAGCCTCACATTAGAAGCAGCCACAGTGAAGGTGTAATTGTAGAGAAATTCTGACTGTCCAAGGTTGCTTGCATCCCCAGATTTCTCGCAGTACAGTCTGCTGTCTAGGGACAAGGCAGAGTCTGAACATCCAGTGTTTCCCAGAGTCCATGAAAGGAATAGTTGGAGGAAGGCTCAGTGGATTTGAAGGGATTCAGTGTTTTAGTTGAGGAGGATGACATAGGTCTCTTGCAGTTGTGGCATCAGAGAGTGGACATCGGCAGATGGGACTGATGACAAAAGCAGAGGCAGAAAGTGGATGTGGACCAAACACAAACCCTAACGTGACAATACAAAATACCCCACCAACCACAGTATATGGTGCCCAGAGGAAACAGATGGTAAAGATGAAAATCCAGAACTTCTTCCCTAAAAATACCAAGAAAAATGTGGAAATTGCTAAGTTTTCTGTAAATGTTCAAACGGATGTGTCCTTCGCTCTGTAAATTGGAAGACAGTAAAACTTGGTACTTTAACGGGTAGCACAAGTTCCATCTCTGCACATCAAGAATTATGATAGCCCCCTATGTGGGGACTACTGTGAGATTCCAAGGATATTTCATTTTCATTGGGGTGAGATTTGCATGCCTTAAAATTAATCATTTTAAAATACACAATTAAGTATATTTAATATATTCACAATGTTGTGCAACCACCATCTTCATCAAGTTTCAGGACCTTTTAATCATTCAAAAGGAAACTCTGTAGCCATTAGCAAATACCTAACATTCCCCTCACTCACCAGCCTCTGGCAACCACCCATCTGGTTTCTATCTCTATGGATATGGCTATTCTGAATTTTTCATGTAAACAGAACTCTACAGTATGTGTGACCTTTTGTGTCTGGCTTATTTCATTTAGCACAATGTTTTTGAGGTTCAAAAACCTCAAAAAAATTCATGTGCTGCAGCATGAATTGTACCAATACTTTTTTATGGCTGAATAAGTTTCCATTGTATGTACTTACGTTACTCTATACATCCACGGAAAAACATTTGAGCTGTCTGCATATTTGGTTATTGTGACTAGTGCTGCTATGAACATGGAAATACGTGTATTTGAGTACTTGCTTTCAATTCACTTAAGTATACAAGTACCTAGGAGTGGACTTGTTAGGTAATTCTTTTTTTTTTTTTTTAAGATTTTATTTATTTATTTGTCAGAGAGAGAGAGCACAGGCAGGCAGAGTTTCAGGCAGGCAGAAGGAGAAGCAGGATCCCTGCCAAGAAAGGAGCCTGATGTGGGACTTGATGCCAGGACACTGGGATCATGACCTGACCTGAAGGCAGCTGCTCAACCAACTGAGCCAGCCAGGCATCCCTGAAGGACTGTTTTCCACATTGCAGAACTATTTTACATTCTTTCCAGCGATATACAAAGTATACCACTTTGGTTCTTTTCTCATTTCTTTTTGTATATATTTATAAAGTATTTTAATGGTTGCCATGAAAACTACAAGTAACATATTAAATGTACAGCCATCTTGTTTGAATTTTTTTTAAAGATTTTATTAAATAGGGGAGGAGTCAAGATGGCAGAGAAGTAGCAGGCTAAGGCAACATCAGGTAGCAGGAGATCAACTAGATAGCTTATCAAACCATTGCAAACACCTACAAATCCAAAAGGAGGTCAAAGAGAAGAAGAACAGCAATTCTAGAAACAGAAAATCAACCACTTTCTGAAAGGTAGGACTGGCGGAGAAGTGAATCCAAAGCGATGGGAAGATAGACCGCAGCAGGAGGGGCCGGCTCCCAACAAGCAGCAGAGCAATGGAGCACAAAATCGGGACTTTTAAAAGTCTGTTCCACTGAGAGACATCACTCCCGAGGCTAAACTGGGGTGAAGCTCACGTGGGGTCAGCGTGGCCTCAGGTCCCGCAGGGTCACAAAAGGATTGGGGATGTCTGAGTGTCGCAGAACTTGCAGGTATTAGTACAGGGAAGCCCGCTATAGAGACAGAGCCAAGGAGTGAGCTCTCAGCTAGGGGTTACCTTGAACCAGTCCCAGGCTTGGTGAGCTCGGAGTGTGGCTGGAGGCCAGGGAGATGGGAGGAATTGGACGCTGTTCTCTGAGGGCGCACTGAGGAGTGGGGCCCCGAGCTCTCAGCTCCTCCGGGCCAGAGACTGGGAGGCCACCATTTTCATCCCCGTCCTCCAGAACTCTATGGAAAGCGCTCAGGGAACAAAAACTCCCGAAAGTGAACCCTAGTGGATTACTCAGCCCAGCCCCTGGTAAAGGCGGTGCAATTCCGCCTGGGGCAAAGACATTTGAGAATCACTACACCAGGCCCCTCCCCCAGAAGATCAATAAGAAATCCAGCCAGGACCAAGTTCACCTACCAAGAAGTGCGGTTTCAATACCAAGGAGAGCAGTGGAATTCCAGAGGAGGAGAAAGCAAAGCACTGACCTCATGGCTTTCTCCCCATGATTCATTAGTCTTGCAGTTAATTTAATTTTTTTTCAATTTTTGTTTTCTTCTACTAAATTTTTTTAACTTTTACCCTTTTCTTTTTTAATGATTTTAAACTAGTTTATCTAATATATATATATATATATTTTTTTCTTTTTTTATATTTTTTATTTGTTTTCTTTTTTTAATTGTTTCCTTATTTTTATGAACCTCTTTTTATCTGCTTTCTCCCCCCAACGATTTGGGGTCTCTTCTGATTTGGTTAAAGCATATTTTCCTGGGGTTGTTGCCACCCTTTTAGTATTTTACTTGCTCCTTCATATATTCTTATCTGGACAAAATGACAAGGTGGAAAAATTCACCACAAAAAAAAGAACAAGAGGCAGTACTGAAGGCTAGGGACATAACCAATACTGACATTGGTAATATGTCAGATAAAGAGTTCAGAATGACGATTCTCAAGGTTCTAGTCGGGCTCAAAAAAGGCACGGAAGATATTAGAGAAACCTTCTCAGGAGAGATAAAAGTGTTTTCTGGAGAAATAAAAGAACTAAAATCTAACCAAGTTGAAATAAAAAAAGCTATTAATGAGGTGCAATAAAAAATGGAGGCTCTCACTGCTAGAATAAATGAGGCAGAAGAAAGAATTAGTGATACAGAAGACCAAATGACAGAGAATAAAGAAGCTGAGCAAAAGAGGGACAAACAGCTACTGGACCACGAGGGGAGAATTCGAGAGATAAGTGACACCATAAGATGAAACAACATTAGAATAACTGGGATTCCAGAAGAAGAAGAAAGAGAGAGGGGAGCAGAAGGTATATTGGAGAGAATTATTGGAGATAATTTCCCTAATATGGCAAAGGGAACAAGCATCAAAATCCAGGAGGTACAGAGAAACCCCCTCAAAATCAACAAGAATAGGTCCACACCCCATCACATAATTGTAAAATTTACAAGTCTTAGTGACAAAGAGAAAATCCTGAAAGCAGCCTGGGACAAGAAGTCTGTAACATACAATGGTAAAAATATTAGATTGGCAGCAGACTTCTCCACGGAGACCTGGCAGGCCAGAAAGAAGTGGCATGATATATTCGGAGCACTAAACGAGAAAAACATGCAGCCAAGAATATTATGTCCAGCTAGGCTATCATTGAAAATAGAAGGAGAGAGAAAAAGCTCCCAGAACAAACAAAAACTGAAAGAATTTGCAAACACCAAACCAGATCTACAGGAAATATCGAAAGGGGTCCCCTGAGCAAAGAGAGAGCCTAAAAGTTGTAGATCAGAAAGGAAAAGAGACAATATACAGTAACAGTCACCTTACAGGTAATACAATGGCACTAAATTCATATCTCTCAGTAGTTACCCAAAATGTTAATGGGCTAAATGCCCCAATCAAAAGACACAGGGTATCAGAATGGATAAAAAACAAAACCCATCAGGGCACCTGGGTGGCTCAGAGAGTTAAGGTCTCTGCATTCAGCTCGGGTCATGATCCCAGGGTTGTGGGATCGAGCCCCTCATTGGGTTCTCTGCTCAGCAGGGAGCCTGCTTCCCCCACTTTCTCTCTCTGCCTGCCTCTCTGCCTACTTGTCATCTCTGTCAAATAGATAAAATCTTAAAAAAAAAAAAAAACAGCCATCTATATGTTGCCTACAAGAAACTCATATCAGACCTGAAGACACCTCCAGATTTAAAGTGAGGGGGTGGAAAACAATTTACCATGCTAATGGACATCAGAAGAAAGCTGGGTTGGCAATCCTTTTATCAGATCAATTAGATTTTAAGCCAAAGACTATAGTAAGAGATGAGGAAAGACACTATATCATACTCAAAGGATCTATCCAACAAGAAGATCTAACAATTTTAAATATCTATGCCCCTAATGTGGGAGCAGCCAACTATATAAACCAATTAATAACAAAATCAAAGAAACACATCGACAATAATACAGTAATAGTAGGGGATTTTAACACTCCCCTCGCTGAAATGGACAGATCATCCAAGCAAAAGATCAACAAGGAAATAAAGGCCTTAAATGACACACTGGACCAGATGGACATCACAGATATATTCAGAACATTTCATCCCAAAGCAACAGAATACACATTATTCTCTGGTGCACATGGAACATTCTCCAGAATACATCACATCCTGGGTCATAAATCAGGTCTTAACCAGTATCAAAAGATTGGGATCATTCCCTGCATATTTTCAGAACACAATGCTCTGAAGCTAGAACTCAATCACAAGAGGAAAGTTGGAAAGTACCCAAATACATGGAGACTAAACAGCATCCTTCTAAAGAATTAATGGGTCAACCAGGAAATTAAAGAAAAATTGAAAAAATTCATGGAAACAAATGATAATGAAAACACAACAGTTCAAAATCTGTGGGACACAGCAAAGGCAGTCCTGAGAGGAAAATATATAGTGGTACAAGCCTTTCTCAAGAAACAAGAAAGGTCTCAAGTGCACAACCTAACCTTACACCTAAAGGAGCTGGAGAAAGAACAAGAAATAAACCCTGAACCCAGCAGGAGAAGAGAAATCATAAAGATCAGAGCAGAAATCAATGAAATAGAAACTAAAAAAAACAAGAGAACAAATCAATGAAACTAGGAGCTGGTTCTTTGAAAGAATTAATAAGATTGATAAACCCCTGACCTGACTTATCAAAAAGAAAAGAGAAAGGACCCAAATAAATAAAAGCATGAATTAAAGGGGAGAGATCACAACCAACACCAAAGAAATACAAAAAACTATAAGAACATACTATGAGCAACTCTACGCCAACAAATTCGACAATCTGGAAGAAATGGATACATTTCTAGAGACATATAAACTACCACAACTGAACCAGGAAGAAATAGAAAACCTGAACAGACCCATAACCAGTAAGGAGATTGAAACAGTCATCAAAAATCTCCAAACAAACAAAAGTCCAGGGCCAGAGGGCCTCCCAGGGGAATTCTACCAAACATTTAAAGAAGAATTAATTCCCATTCTCCTGAAACTGTTCCAAAAAATAGAAATGGAAGGAAAACTTTCAAACTCATTTTAGGAGGCCAACATCTCCTTGACCCAAAACCAGACAAGGATCCCATCAAAAAAGAGAATTACAGACCAATATCCTTGATAAACACAGATGCGAAAATTCTCACCAAAATACTAGCCAATAGGATCCAATAGTACATTAAAAGGATTATTCACCATGACCAAGTGGGATTTATTCCAGGGCTGCAAGGTTGGTTCAACATTTGCAAATCAATCAATGTGATACAATACATTAATAAAAGAAAGAACAAATAACATATGATACTCTCAATAGATGCTGAAAAAGCACTTCACAAAGTGCAGCATCCCTTCCTGATTAAAACTCTTCAAAGTGTAGGGATAGAGGGCACATACCTCAATATCATCAAAGCCATCTATGAAAAACCCACCGCAAATATCATTCTCAATGGAGAAAAACTGAAAGCTTTTCCGCTAAGGTCAGGAACACAGCAGGGATGTCCATTATCACCACAACTATTCAACATAGTACTAGAAGTCCTAGCCTCAGCAATCAGACAACAAAAGGAAATTAAAGGCATCCAAATCAGCAAAGAAGAAGTCAAACTATCACTCTTCGCAGATGATATGATACTATATGTGGAAAATCCAAGACTCCACTCCAAAACTGCTAGAACTTATACAGGAATTCAGTAAAGTGTCAGGATATAAAAATCAATGCACAGAAATCAGTTGCTTTTCTCTACACCAACAACAAGACAGAAGAAAGAGAAATTAAGGGGTCAATCCCATTTACAATTGCACCCAAAACTATAAGATACCTAGGAATAAACCTAACCAAAGAGGCAAAGAATCTATACTCAGAAAACTATAAAGTACTCATGAAAGAAATTGAGGAAGACACAAAGAAATGGAAAAATGTTCCATGCTCCTGGATAGGAAGAACAAATATTGTGAAAATATCTATGCTACCTAAAGCAATCTACATATTTAATGCAATTCCTATCAAAATACCACCCTTTTTTTTTTCAAAGAAATGGAAAAAATAACCCTAAAATTTATATGGAACCAGAAAAGACCTCAAATAGCCAAAGGAATATTGAAAAAGAAAGCCAAAGTTGGTGGCATCACAATTCTGGACTTCAAGCTCTATTACAAAGCTGTCATCATCAAGACAGCATGGTACTGGCACAAAAACAGACACATAGATTAATGGAACAGAAGAGAGAGCCCAGAAATAGACCCTCAACTCTATGGTCAACTAATCTTCAACAAAGCAGGAAAGAATATCCAATGGAAAAAAGACAGCCTCTTTAATAAATGGTGTTGTGAAAATTGGACAGCCACATGCAGAAAAATGAAATTGGACCATTCCCTTATACCACACGCGAAAATAGACTCAAAAATGGATGAAGGACCTCAATGTGAGAAAGGAATCCATTAAAATACTTGAGGAGAACACAGACAGCAGCCTCTTCGACCTCAGCCGCAGCAACATCTTCCTAAGAACATCACCAAAGGCAAGGGAAGCAAGGAGAAAAATGAACTATTGGGATTTCATCAAGATCAAAAGCTTTTGCACAGCAAAGGAAACAGTTAACAAAACCAAAAGACAACTGACAGAATGGGAGAAGATATTTGCAAACGACATATCAGATAAAGGGCTAGTGTCCAAAATCTATAAAGAATTTAGCAAACTCAACACCCAAAGAACAAATAATCCAATCACGAAATGGGCAGAAGACATGAACAGACATTTCTGCAAAGAAGACATCCAGATGGCCAACAGACACATGAAAAAATGCTCCATATCACTCGGCATCAGGGAGATACAAATCAAAACCACAATGAGATACCACCTCACACCAGTCAGAATGGCTAAAATTAACAAGTCAGGAAATTACAGATGCTGGCGAGGATGTGGAGAAAGGGGAACCCTCCTACACTGTTGGTAGGAATGCAGGCCGGTGCAACCACTCTGGAAAACAGCTTGGAGGTGCCGCAAAATGTTGAAAATAGAACTACCGTATGACCCAGCAATTGCACTACTGGGCATTTACCCCAAAAGATACAAACGTAGTGATCTGAAGGGGCACATGCACCCAAATGTTTATAGCAGCAATGTCCAAATAGCCAAACTGTGGAAAGAGCCCAGATGTCCATCGACACATGAATGAATAAAGAAGGTATGGTATGTATATTTACAATGGAATATTACACAGCCTCGAAAAATGAAATCTTGCCATTTGCCATGACATGGATCGAACTAGAGGGTATCATGCTTAGCGAAATAAGTCAATCAGAGAAAGACAACTATCATATGATCTCCCTGATATGGGTAAGTGGAGATGCAACATGGGGGGTTAAGGGGGTAGGAGAATGAATGAAACAAGATGGGATTGGGAGGGAGACAAACCATAAGTGACTCTTAATCTCACAAAACAAACTGAGGGTTGCTGGGGGGAGGGGGTTTGGGAGAGGGGCATGAGGTTATGTACTTTGGGGAGGGTATGTGCTATGGTGAGTGCTGTGATGTGTGTAAACCTGGCAATTCACAGACCTGTACCCCTGGGGATAAAAATACATTATATGTTTATTAAAAAAAATTAAAATAAAATAAAATAAAGATTTTATTTATTTATTTGTCAGAGAGAGAGAGAGAAAGAGAGAGCCCAAGCTGGCAAAGTGGCAGGCAGAGGCAGAGGGAGAAGCAGGCTCTCCACTGAGCAAGGAGCCCAATGCAGGACTCAATCCCAGGACCCTGGGATCATGACCTGAGCTGAAGGCAGCAGCTTAACCGACTGAATTAATACCAATTTAGCTTCGGTAGCACACACAGACTCTGTTCCTATTGTACAACTCTTCCCAAGTTTATGTTATTATTGTCACAAATTATACCTCTATACATTGTATGTATATATTAACATAGATGTATTATTATTATTTTATACATTTACATTTAAATCCCTTAGGAAATAAAAAGAGGAGTTATAAACAAAGAATTTATTGCTACTATATGAGCTATCTTGCATAAAACAGTCACTACTTGGGTATACTAAATTCTGGACAGAAACTTAATTAACATACCCATCAAAGGGTTGAGACATCTGGTAAAAAGTAAATAATTTTTCTTTAATCAGGAAAGCAAAATTGTCCTAAGTAAAGAAATATTTATTGACTATACTCACCAATTACAACGGGGCAAATACGTCACTATCTTTTTGCCTCTATAACCGAGTTTAAATTAGACCTTGAGATTTTACTTCAGCTCAGTAGTGAAAAATTCAATGATTCAAATTGAAGGTAAATTCTAGTTTGAATCTTAACCTCTTTTAGGGTACCACTCTCTAAGCACTCTCCTTAGGAATTTCCTGTTTCCCCTTTCCTTCTATTTGCCCTGGAGATGATGTATGTTCCAGGGAAATTTATAAATAAGCTGGTACTTGGGGATATATGTAACTTATTGTGTATAACCTCACACTGGAACCAAACTAAAAACTGGCTTTGGCTGAAATGAATAATTTTAAATGGTATTATTGACTAATATCTACCCACTGCCCTTGGGGTTCAAACATTCATGCCCCTCTGCTCTGCAGTGCTGAGTTCACTGCAAATCAGTATGTGTCCTCATTTTCCCTTGTTTTGAAGTTCTCTAAATCTCCAGCATGCTTTTAGCCATTTTTATGTCTTTTTGAAGAGTGCAAGCCACTTTCAGATGCCGCTCCACTCACTATAGTGAGGACCTACACTTACAACTTGTTACTCTAAACTCAGATGCCAAAGTAGCGTTGGGACGTCTCCAAGGGCCTTTTGTTACCCCTTTGTGTTTGGGTCCCACTAAAGCCATCTGAACTTCTATCAAACAACAAGCCCTAGGAGATGGGCCAGGGATATTAAATCCACAATTTGACTTCCTTGATCACTTCTGCCAATTAGTTTTCTTTCCCTACAGTAAATGCATGGGCTCTTTATCAGGACAGGGCAAGAAAACATTTCTCACATCCTTACAGAACCTTTTGAGTAGAATACATATAGCATAAATTCTAGGTCTGTTTCTATCAATGCCAAGTTTAGTGCAGTTTTAGGCTTTCATAAGTCATTTGTGTTCGCCAGCTTAAAAAATTTACTCAGAGGGGCACCTGGGAGGCTTGGTCGATTAAGCATCTGCCTTGAGCTCAGGTCATGATCTAAGGGACCTGAGATGGAGCCCCACATCTGAGCTCCCTGCTCAGCAGGGAGTCTGCTTCTCCCTCCCCTCTGCCTGCCACTCTCCCTGCTTGTGTTCTCTCTGTCAAATAAATAAATAAAATCTTTTTAAAAAATTTCCTCAGAAGCTCACTTGACATTTTTTATTCTCAGTTGGGTTAGCCCTTCTCTGACTTAAATAACACCAATGATCCAGTAGGTGAAGGATTCTACATTATTAAAGAAAAAAAATAAGAAAAAGAAAAAGAAAAACAAAAGGAACAAGGTAAAACCTTGGTTATTATAAAAAAAAAAATTGTCTCCTGCCACACCTGTAACAAAGACTTGTCATTACTTGGATGACGAGACTTGAGATAGCATTTTATCAGGCTATCTGTATTACTTTATGTTTAAAGTGACTTCTCCTAAGAAAACTAAAGTTGTGATATATTAAATGACTTAACTGAGAAACCAGTGCTAATGAACAATAACTCTAGGTACAGAGATGTACAATATTTTTCTGTTGCTGGAAGCTTTAAAACCGGAGCAGAAGAAATACAGAGTGGCTTTTGGCTAGCTTAGTATCTGCAATTCACAAACATGACTGTGCTTTAGAACTGACCACACAGCTTTTGAAAAACAAATATGACTCTCCCACAGCAAGCATGAAGATTCAGCATGCCTGGGGTATATACCATACCTGCGTATTTAAAAATAATCTCCCCAGATAATTGTTATGTTTTATAAAAAGAAGCTTAATAAAATGTGTAATGCACATCCAATCTGCCTCAAATGTTCTCTTTCCTGGGCATCCTTCCATCAGTTCTTTCCTGATTTCTTCCAGCTCCCAAAGACCAAATGGGAGGCAGCTAAAGCAGGCATTCACTCTGATATATGCACAGCTTGAGGTAGTAGTTTTAACATCTTTGTGTGCTTCAGGATCATCTAGGATACCTGTTTTAAAATGTAATTATCAGGTGTCACTTCCAGGTTGCACAGACCACTTTATGGACACTTGAGCAACGGTAATTAGTAAATGGAAACATGCTAGAATTGGACCTGAACCTGGCATTTATGATCACCCAAAAGTGAGGTTTGGGGCCCTATTCAACTCTCACCCACGTGGAGCTTCTTGGCAGCTCTTGTTGTGTACATACGGAAAGAACTCAATAGATGTGGGTGCCCAAGCCGGTTTAGGTCATAGGGCTTAATCTACCCAAGCATTTGTCTCTAGTAGTTGAACCTTCCTTCATTTGGAGGCTGCAAACAGTCTGTCTCCTGGTCCTGGCTTTGGAACACAGGCTGGCAGTGAGTAAGAAGTGAGCATACTTGTCTATTGGGGGATTTGGCAGGACAGAATGTAAAAACATTTCCCAAAGTATTTCTGAGCCGGCTCCGGGAAACATGAACTGTCTTCCAAGCCTGCAAAATGAGCCGTGATGTTTGCTCAGTGGAGAATTTGAAATCACTGAATTTGCTGATTGATAAATGCCTGTTTGGAGAACAAAGAATGCTTTCCAAGCACAATCTGCCTCTCAGTAATTCTCAGAGTATACAGATGGCAAGAAAGTTTGGTTCTCAAGAGCTCTGGCATACCAGGATTTTGTATAGAGTTTAATTACTTTGCAGGTAAAACAGGGGACAGATGTATAACACCAGGTCCAGCAGTAGGGTAACCTTGCTATCAGCCCAAACCATTATTTCTTGGCTTCCTGTATGAATCTCTGGGAATACAGAGACAGGAGGCCAAAAATCTGTGTGGTGAGCTCCACTGCTTTCACTGCCAGATGAGGCAGGTGAGAATCATTAGGAAAAATACCCCTGTCAGGAAAATTATTGGGGCAGCCTCCTGAGACCCAGCAATGTGTGCGTGTGTGTGTGCGTGTGTGTGTCTATGTGTGCGTGTTCAGGAATCTTAGGGACTATTTTTATTTAAGTTTGGAAGTAAGAATTTTTTAAGTCAAATCTTATTTTGGAACAATTTTAGATTTACTACAAAGAGTTTCTATATATCCCACCACCTAATTTCTCCTGTCATTAACATCTTACAAACCATGGTCTATTTGTTAAACCTAAGAAACCAACCTTGGCCAAACTTCTCCACTGAAAAGTTACTCCACCTCCCACTCATACTCTTTTCTTCATAATCAATTCATTAAGACTAGTCCGTATTTAAGGGCAGTAGGGAGAATTTAGATCCACTTCTTGGAAACTATTTAGATACATTATTTGGAACTATTCTGTAAGAAAAATTTGTCTACCTTCCCCATATTTACTCATTCATTCATTCAATCATTTGTTTCTATGTCAGTATAAATTATTCATTGGTATAATCACATATATATGCTTATAAATAGGATTCCTTTTCACTTAAACTTTGGATAAGTATGAGGTATATTTCAAAGTTTATTTATTTATTTTTTTTACATATCGACGCTAATTGTGCATGCACCATTGGTTGAAAAGACTTGCCTTTCTCTATTGAATTGTCCTCAACTTTGGTCAAAAGTATGTTGACTCTATTTGTGTGGGTTTATTTCTGAGCTGTCTTTTTTCTTCTGTTAATCTATGTGCCTATTATTTCACTGATATTACACTGTCTTGATTACTGTAGCATTATAGTAAATTCCTAAAATTAGGTAATGTGACTCATCTGACTTTGTTCTTCCTTTTTACAGAATTATTCTTTTGGGTTATTCTAGTACATTTTTCTTACCACATATATTTTAGAAACAGGTTGTCAATATCGAGAAACCATCTTGCTGTGATTTGGTTAGAATTGTGTTGATTTTAGATGTTGAACTAAAGATAATTGATTTTTTAACAGTATTGAGTCTTCCAATGCATGAACACGATGTAGCTTTCTATTTGTTTAGAATTGCTTTGATCCTTTCATCTGTGTTTTATAGTTTTCCATGTACAGATCCAACACATATTTTGTTAGATTTATGCCCCAGTGCTTCATATTGAAGGTGCAACTGTAAATGGTATTACCATTTAAAAAATCTTAAATTCCAATTATCCTTTGCTGGCATATAGAAATACAATTTACCTTTGTGTATCGACCTTGAATCATGTGGCCTTATTAAACTCACTTATTAGTTCTAGGAGTTTTGTAGTAGATTTTTTTGGGGGGGGATTTTCTACAAGACAATCATGATATTTAAGAAAAAAAAAGTTTTATTACTTCCTTCCCAATCTATATGTCTTGTATTTCTTTTTCTTGCCTTACTAATATAGATAGTACTTCTAATAAAATGTTGAATAGTAGTGGTCAGAGAAGGCAACCTTGCCTTATTCTTGACCTCAAGGTAAAGGCATTCAATCTTATACCTTTTAGTATAGAATAAGTTGCAGGGTTTTGTTTTGTTTTGTGTGTTTTTTTTTTCTTTTTTTTGTAGATACCCCCAGTTAGGCTAAAGAAGCTTCCTTCTGTTAGTAGTTTCTGAGTATTTTTTAATCATGAATGAGTGTGAAATTTGTCAAATGATTTTTTGTATCTATTAATATATTTTTAATTTGGTATGCTAATATGCTGAATTATATTGATTGCTTCATGTATGTTGAAATGGCCTTGAATTTGTGTGATGAACCCCACTTGGTTGTGATGCATTTTCATTTTATATGTTGTTGGATTTTATTTACTGTTATCTTCTTATGGATTTTTCCATCTGTATTAATTAGAGAAATTGCCATGTAGTTGCATTTGATTTTAATGCCTGTGTTTGGTTTGGATACTAAGGTAATGGTGGCTTTAGAAAATGAGTTGGGAAGTTTCCTTTTCTGTTTTCTGGCAGAGCTTGTGTAGAAATGTCTTATTTCTTCCTTAAACTTTGGTAATGATTCTATAGTAAAACCACTTGGAACTGCAGTTTTCTTTCTTGGAAGGATTTTAGCTACATATTCAATTTTAAAAATATATTTGGGGGTATTTAGGTTATCTATTTCTCCTTGAGTGATTTTGGTATTTTGTGTCTTTCAGGGAATTGGCCTATTTCATCTAATTTAATGAATTTATGGATATAGAGTTAATAGTATTCCCTTATCAATTTAACACCAGTGGAATCAGTAGTGCTGATATTGTTTTCATTCTTGATATTGTTTATTCGTGTTTTATTTCTTTTATTCTTATTATTCTGGATAAATGGTTATTAATTTTGTTGGCCTATTCAAAAAGTCAGGTTTTTAAAAATCTTTTCTTTCTATTTTTCTATTGATCTCTGCTCTTATGACTTCCTTTCCTCTTGTTACTTTAGATTTACTGTACTTTTTTTCCAACTAGTTGCCTAGGGTAAGCTGTATTGAAACAAGCACTGACACACACTAAAACATTAGAATGGTTAGTTAGTGTGATCAGATTCCTATTTCCTGCTGGGCTGTCTTGTAAAGATTGATCTTCTTCTAAAATTTTATTCCATACTAATTTTATTTAAGCAATCATAGATGAGAGGACCTCCTTCTACTTGTACATAATACCACTTTACTCAGCTGTCTTAAACCTCTTATGCACAAGATATTCCAATGAAAAACAATCCATTACTGAATTATTTAGTTAATTGCTACAGACACTGTTTTTCTAAGAGAATATCAGGATGCTTCCTCCTTCCTTAACTCTCTCCCTTTCTTCCTCTACCTCTCAGAACTCTATCCTTCCAAAACATTTTTCTATACATTGTCCTCATTCTTTGCCCCTTACGCTGGATGCCTCACTCTTGCAACAGAAGAGAGTCTCATTGCTTATTTCTTCCATTCCCCCAAGTCATGCCATGGGTGTTGGAAAGGTTATCACCTTGGGCATCTGGGTGGCTCACTAGGCTAAAGTGTCCAACTTTTGATTTTGGCTCAGGTCATGATCTCGGGGTCATGAGATCGAGACCCAAGTCAGGCTTTTCCCTGAGTGTGGAGCCTGCTTAAGATTCTCTCTCCCAAGGAACGCCTGGGTGGTTTAGTGGGTTAAAGCCTCTTCCTTCGGCTCGGGTCATGATCCCAGGGTCCTAGGATTGAGCCCCGCATCAGTCTCTCTGCTTGGCAGGGAGCCTGCTTCCCCCTCTCTGCCTGCCTCTCTGCCTACTTGTGATCTCTCTCTGTGTCAAATAAATACATTAAAAATATTTAAAAAAAAAAAAAAAGATTCTCTCTCCCAGGTGCCTAAGTAGCTCAATCAGTTAAGCATTTAATTCTTGGTCTTGACTCAGGTCATGATCTCAGGATCGTGGGGTCCCAGATCAGCAGGGAATCTGCTTCTCCTCTCCCTCTGTCCTTCTCCTGCTTGCACACTGTCTAAAACAAAATAAAATCTTTAAGAAAAAAAGATTCTTTCTCTCTCTCTCCTGCCCCAACCCCACCTATGCGTTCTCTTTCTCTAAAAAGAAAGGAAAAAGAAAGAAAGAAAAAGAGAAAGAGAGAAAGAGAGGAAGGAAGGAAGGCCGGCAGGTATGTCGGTAGGTTATGACTTCAAGTAGCTGCTGAGTTTCAGTGATCCTCTCCTGGTTATAATTACTCCCAGCTTTGCCAAGAGGAGGTCTTCACACTTCTAGGTCTTAGTGTCTGTGACTCCTTGATTGGAGGACGGGAATACTGAAGGGGTATCACCGGTGTTAAGCGGGGAGGGGGTAGGGTAAAGGTGGAGACTTACACTTTCAATCTGCAGCTACCCTTCTTAATTATTTGAAGTCAAATGCACAAATGCATTCCTCATAGAAATTTTATCCCTTCTACAAATGTAATTTTATTTACACGTTTTTGAACAATAATGCTAGTGCTATGATATGGAAACTTTTCTCCTACTCTAAGTTATACCACACATTTTCTTCACATTAATCAACAATGAATGGCCCCACACTCCCTATTTACTCCCTGGGCTCCTTTTTGGTCATATGAGGCATCAGAGTTTTCCCTTATCTTACCACAATCTATTTTTCTCTTATAGAATTACATCTATGAAATTTTCCTCTCCTACTGATCCTTCTGTTATAATCAGTAACAGTTCTCAACTGTTACCTATTTAACTATAAGATACAATTTGACCATGATAAGAAAGCACCATCTACACTTGTGTGTATGTGTATACATATATAGTGATTTATTCACCCACTCCATTTTTGATGGACATCTAAATTCTCTTTTCTTTCTCTTCTTTGCCATTACAAAAAATGCAGCAGTGATCATCATAGTACTTATATCTCTGTATACTGTGTATTTTTAGAAGGATAAGGAAAATTGCTGTGCCAAAACTACATGTATTTAACATTTTGATTGATATTGCAAAAATTGCCCTTTAACAATATTCCAATCACACTCTCATAACAGTGAGTGCCTTTTTCCTTCCAGCTTCAGCAATAGATGATGATAACGAGCTATTATGTTATTGTTTTATTTTGAATCTCCCTGATAATCAATGAGGTATAATATATCTCATATGGCAACTCATCATTAATATTTGCTTCTTTGTGAGTTTCGTGTTTATAACCTTTGTCATTTTTCTGTTGGATTGTTTGTCTTTTCCACTTGATTTGCAAGTATTTATTGTATATTCTGGATATCCATTCCTGGCTGTTGAATATAACAAAAATATTGTTTCCTAGTCTTCTACCTTTAAAATTCATTAATTATTTTGTTATACAAATATTTACTTTAATAAGGCAAACTCTGTCAATCTTTTTTTTATAGATTTTAGATACTGCTTTAAAAATATGTCTGTGCTTAATGCATATATTCATATGAAATAAAACAGAAGGTTATGCATCAACTTATTGAAAATTGTTAAATGTGAGGATGGAAATATACACAATTGCACAAAGAGAGACTTTTAAGTTTGCTTTTTATATAATTGTGATGCAATGCATATTTTATAAAATATGATCTATAGATTAGTTGGGGTTTAATTTTGGGGGGGTTAATTTTTTTAAAGATTTACTTATTTATTTGAGAGAGAGACAGAAAGAGCATGAGCAAGTAGGGCGAGGGGCAGAGGGACAGGAAGAGAGAGAGAAGCTTAAGCACGCTCCACACCCAGCATGGAGCCAGATGCGGGGCTCCATCTCATGACCCTGAGATCACGACCTAAGCTGAAATCAAGTCAGATGCTTAACCCCTGTAGATTAGTTTATTATTAGTATAACAAAAACCTTTAAAAGATGTAAAAATGAATCTTTGGTCTTTTCTCACTGTAATTATTTTTCCCTTAATCCCTCTAGTGATACTGCTCTTGCAGTCTTATCATTATTATCAGTGATCTCCTAATTCTCAATGCAGTGGACACAGTTGTGATATTTCCTGACCTTACTCTGTATTTCACACCAGAGTCCATTCCCTAAATGTTACTGAACTTTGCTTTTTGTGGTGTCATTTTATTCTAGTTCTTTTCCAGCTTTTGTAATCACTGTTGATTTTTTGCTGTTTATGAATTTTTTTAGACTTTATGTATTTGAGAGAGCGAGAGAGCATGTGCAAGAGACTGAGTTGGGGGGAGGGGCAGAAAGAGAGGGAGAAGCAGGCTCCCTGCTGAGCAGGAAGCCCATGGGTGGGGCTCAAACCCAGGACTCCAGGATCATGACACTTAACTGACTGAGCCACCCATGTGCCCTAATTTGTCACTGTTCATAACAGATGAGTTGATTTCCAAAGACTTCATGGGACAACCCTCTACTCATTCTTATTCTATAACTTCTCATTCAGTGACATTGTCTACAATGATGGTATTAATAGCCAGTTATAACTTGATACATCTAAATTTAACTCTCTACCACAGATATGGCTCCTGGCTCCTTGATCCATCAATCCCACTGCTAAGGTACACATGTCTACTTGGATATTCTATTAAGTGCCTTAAACACGTGTCCAAACCTGAGTTAATTTGTTCCATCAATAATCCACTATAAAACATATTCTAGTTGAGGGTATTCTATTTACTTCCTTCTCTCTATTTTGTATCAGATTCTAAATTCAGTCAATTTTCTTTCTTTCTATCCCTCATTATCCCTTCTCTTTCCTCAGTCATGCTCATCTTTCCCTAATGCAGGTCCTATTTCTCCTTTGGCCTCTGCACTTTCTTACTGTGTCCACCTTGTTTCATTTCTTCTCCATACTATTTCATCCTCCAGACCTTCTTGCTAAGATAAAAATCTAATCATATCACTTCTTTGCTTAATATTTGCACTTTCCCATCATTGCCTGGAATAAAACTCAAATGTCTAGGATGGCGTTATGGCCCATTTACGAGCAGATTTCCATCTCATCACATTGCATGTTTTCTTGTGAATCCAAGGATCTGACTTCTATTGGACTACCTAAAGTTCTACATGTTCCTCTCTTCCATATTTTGCACATGTTCTTTCTCAAAGAATCACCATTCTTCAGCTCTTTCATGGATGAAATCTTACTCCTCTTCCTGATCCAATTCAATAATTCTCTTATCAGTAGGGTTTATTCCTTACTTCTGCCAAACTTCAAATACAATTGATTTCTTTTCTTTCCAAACTTTAACTGTACTTAGAATATATCACTTTATTATGATGATCATTTTATCTGTTACTCTGACTATACTCTGAAAACTTTGAGAGGAAATGGGATGTCACATTTATCACGTTATTCCCAGCACAAAGCATGCCGCTATATATACAATAGGTGCTTAGCACACACTTGCTGAGCAAATGAAGAGACTGAACATATCTTGTTTTTGTTTCAGTGAAGATGTTGAGTGAAGCAGAAAATAATATATGACTTTTACATGTTGTTACGGGATGAATTGTGTCCTGCCAAATTTATATGATGAAACCCTAATCCAATGTGATTGGTGCCCTTATAAGAAGAGGGAATTTGCACACAAAGAGATGCCAGGGATTTATGCACACCAAGGAGTGATCACATGAGGACACAGGGAGAAGGCAGTCATTTGCAAGTCAAGGAGAAAAGCCTCAGGAGAAACCAAATCTATTGACACTTTGATCTTTGGACTTCTGGCCTCCAGAATTATGACAAAATAAGTTTTTGTTGTTCAAGCCAACCATACCATGGTATTTTGTTATGGTAGCCCTAGCAAACTAATAATACACAATAATACCAATACTTAATTGTATTTTTTCCCAATTTCTTTTATTAGCTTTCTAAGGCTACTATAACAAATACCACAAATTCTGTAGCTTAAGTCAACAGAAATTTATCTTCTTACAGTTCTGGAGGCTGCAAGTCCAAAATCAGCATCCCTAGGCCAAAATTAAGGTGTCTATGGAGTCATAACCTCTCCAAAGGCTCTAGAGGAAAAATGTTCCCTGTTTCTTCTAGCTTCTGGTAGCTGTTGGAATTCCTTGGCCATTGCTCCAATCTCTGCCTTTGTGGTCACGCTGCTTACTCTTCTGTGTAAAATGTCCCTCTGCCTCTCTCAAGAAGAACACCTACCACTGCATTTAGGCCTGTCTGGATAATCCAAAATAATCTTCCCATCTCAAGATTCTAAATTTAATCACATCTTCAAAATCTATTCTGTCATATAAAGCAACATGTGTAGGTTCCAGGGATTTGATCTTGGTATCTTTGGAGGCCATAATTCAAGTAACTATACTTGTTTTATTTCTTCCTTTCTTTCTTCCTCCCTTTATTATCTTACTATTCCCTTCCCTCTCCTTTAAATTTTCCCTGACTCTTTGCCTTCCCTGCCTTCCTTTCTTTTTGAGCTTTTAAAAAAAAATTTTTTAAATTTATTTATTTTTAGCATAACAGTATTCATTATTTTTGCACCACACCCAGTGCTCCATGCAATCCGTGTCCTCTATAATACCCACCACCTGGTAGCCCAACCTCCCACCCCCCCGCCACTTCAAACCCCTCAGATTGTTTTTCAGAGTCCATAGTCTCTCATGATTCACCTCCCCTTCCAATTTCCCCCAACTCCCTTCTCCTCTCTAACTCCCCATGAACTCCATGCTATTTGTTATGCTCCACAAATAAGTGAAACCATACAATAATTGACTCTGCTTGACTTATTTCACTCAGCATTATCTCTTCCAGTCCCGTCCATGTCACTACAAAAGTTGGGTATTCATCCTTTCTGATGGAGGCATAATACTCCATAGTGTATATGGACCACATCTTTCTTATCCATTCGTCTGTTGAAGGACATCTTGGTTCTTTCCACAGTTTGGCGACTGTGGTCATTGCTGCTATAAACATTGGGGTACAGATGGCCCTTCTTTTCACGACATCTGTATCTTTGGGGTAAATACCCAGGAGTGCAATGGCAGGGTCATAGGGAAGTTCTATTTTTAATTTCTTGAGGAATCTCCACACTGTTCTCCAAAGAGGCTGCACCAACTTGCATTCCCACCAACAGTGTAAGAGGGTTCCCCTTTATCCACATCCCCTCCAACACATGTTGTTTCCTGTCTTGTTAATTTTGGCCATTCTGACTGGTGTAAGGTGATATCTCAATGTGGTTTTAATTTGAATCTCCCTGAGGGCTAGTGATGATGAATATTTTTTCATGTGTCTGATAACCATTTGTAGGTCTTCATTGGAGAAGTCTCTGTTCATATCTTCTGCCCATTTTTTGATATGATTGTCTGTTTTGTGTGTGTTGAGTTTGAGGAGTTCATTATAGATCCTGGATATCAACCTTTTGTCTGTACTGTCATTTGCAAATAACAAGATGGTGGGGAAGTAGGAGGAGGCGCCTTTTCAACCTGTACCCTAAAGTGAGCTGATTACCTACCAAGGAACTCCAATCTTTTTGAGCTTCTTTTCCAACTTCCTTCCCTTCCACCCTCTCTCCCTTCTGAAAATGGCAAGGCAAAAGAGGCCAAAAGGGGGCTTAGTGATTATTCTCCATGTTCCTCCACTAAGTTGGTAACAGAGCTGTGACAAGACCTCCCAAGCCTGGCCTCTTTTTCACTACACTACATACACTGTCTCTGGTTTAGATTTACATAAAACCAAAGAGAGCCAAGCTGTCAGCATGACCCCAAATGAAGAACCTCATTATTCTCTGTGCATTGCTCAAAGTATTACATCTTAAGAACTTAGTGGCATTTCACGCTCTGCTCTATCTCAGGCAGAGGAAATGCTTGATTGTGATGATCATTAAAAAGACAGCCATGAATTAGAGAAAACAGGTTTTGTAAAGTGTGTGTCAAAAAGTACATTACGTATAGATTATCAACATAATGGATGTTTTTCGAAACTGGCTACTCTGATTTTTTTTAAAAGATTTTATTTATTTATGAGAGAGAGAAGGAGAGCAGAGAAGGAAGAGTAGAGGGAGAGGAAGAAGCAGACTCCACACTGAACGCAGAGCCGGAAGTGCAGCTCAGTCTCAGGACCCTGAGATCATGACCTGAGTCAAAACCAAGTGTCAGGCGCTTAACCAAATGAGCCACCCAGGTGCCCCTCCTCTGAATTTCAATTACTAACTTAGTCTTTGTCACACTTCAGCTATATCCTCACAGCATCCAAATCAAAATGAAAGTATTAGAAAAATGTCAGTTAATATGTTTAACGGTACAGTGCTGTAAATGTGCATATGCTTTTTCCCCAGCTGAATCAATCTGCCACTTTGATATAATGTAGACACATCCATAGTTAAAGTTTTAACTTTGTATTGTCAAGTAAATGTTTTGGGAGGCAAAAGACTTGAATACCCTTAGGACTTTGACAGACTCTCTGTAATCTGGAGACAATTACTTAGCCATAGCTCTAAGCCACTAACATTAAGAATAATAACAGATTGCCTTATATTCAAAAAATAGAGGAGACTTTCCGAGAACCAGTGAAAATCATGTAATTCATTTTGCTTTTTAAGTGAATGAAATGGTAACAACTGCTGAGGGAATGGAAAGCAATGCAAGCAATGGACTAACTTGAGTTTCCCTCATGCATATTCTTGTTTTTCATCTAAATTAATAAAGTCTGACTCTGCTCAGCAACATTGAATAATCACAAACAGACTCCCTGCTGAGTAGAGTCCAATGTGGGGCTCAATCTCATAACCCTGAGATCATGACCTGAGATGAAACCAAGAGTCAGATGCTTAACCAACAGAGCCACCCAGGCACCCATAAGTCTGGAAACTTTAGATGAGGTATTTAGAACAAAAAGCATATCTAATGAAAATGCCTGTCCAATGTCCATCAACCTTCCCCTCCATTTTATAGAAAGTTTGAAACTGCAACGACAAAAAGACAACAAAATGAATAATAAATAAAAAATAGGTTCTAAGAGAATTTGCCAACACAATCTGCCTTAGAAATCTGAAAAACAATCTGAGGGGTTTGAAGTGGCGGTGGGGGGGGGTGGGAGGTTGGGGTACCAGGTGGTGGGTATTATAGAGGGCACGGATTGCATGGAGCACTGGGTGTGGTGCAAAAATAATGAATACTGTTATGCTGAAAATAAATTTTAAAAAATTAAAAAAAAAAAAGAAATTCCTCCCATGGCTTGCAATAATTAGAGAACATAGCAAAGCTGAGTCGAGTCTTGGAAAAGACAGAACTCCTCAAATCACTGGGAACCACTAGAAAGTTGAATGAGCTGTGAGTACAAAATGAGACCACTCATAGTGTTGCTGGGTTTTGAAGGGTCCAACAGGAAGTTATCCTGAGAGAAGCTCATGTGCTATACCTCTCTACATCTGACTGGGTTTGGAAAATTACACTTGAGTATGCACAGAGGTTTCCATTGGCCAAGCAAATATAGGGCCTTTTAATAAAGCCTTTCCTAATGTGCATTCATGATTACTGTAGGAGACAGAAC
Source organism: Mustela putorius furo (assembly GCF_011764305.1). Classification (NCBI taxonomy): domain Eukaryota; kingdom Metazoa; phylum Chordata; class Mammalia; order Carnivora; family Mustelidae; genus Mustela; species Mustela putorius. Next base: position 30,646,241 of record NW_025421989.1, read on the forward strand.
TATGATCCCATGCAGAAACTAGTATAGATCCATTTCTTTTTAAATGGTACACCTACCAGATTTAAGTTGACTTTAAGTTAAACACCTTTCCTTCCCTATGGTTTAAGAAATTCTGAAAATGATGTCTTAAATGTATTATCATATTGTGTCACTTGATGCCTCATTGGTTACTTTATTTCCTATGATGTTAAGCAATAAAATTCATGTTGATCTCACTTACCTAATCACCTTCTAGTTTTCGTATTTGCTTGTTTGTCTTGTTTGGCTTTTATCTAATCCTATAGTTTCTAATACCATAGACTTTAAAGAAGTTTGTTAAATCCATGGGCCATGGGCTTTGATTATGGTATGATAACCCATTCTCACTACTGACTAGAAACCCTTAAGCCACTTTGTTAAAAGCTCTATTGCAGTTTTCTAATTTGCTGTACTGGGGGAGAAAATTGCTATTTGGAATCCTGATTAATAGGATTATGAAAATTTCATTGTAAACCTTATATTGGCCATACAGTAAGCATTCAAAAATGGTTAGCTATTATAATATTCATTGTATAAAGCTTAATTCTCTTCTCCCAGTGACTTGATTGTTATCACAAATCAGTGTCCACATTCTGATACAAGTTCCCTGCCTGGATTTGTTTTATTTATTTATTTATTTTTTAACCAATTGCCTCCTCTGCCTTTTTGAAACCTATTGAAGACTTCTTTATCTTGTATAAAAGCTTGCAGAGAGAGAAAAGAATGTAAGCCTGACCTTCCTTTGTGAAGTCAAATTTTTCATTTTCATTTAGAAGTAATTGTTTCCCTCCAATTATTAGTATATTTAGCATATTACTTTATCTTGAATATTCATTCAAGAAAGAGGAGGCCAGGGTCAGTTAGTATTCTAGCCTACTTTTTCTTTTTTATTTTTATTTTGATTTTCTACTCTAGGCTAAACACTGTATTATAAGATGAAAACAAGACAAAGAATAAAACAAAATCCATAGTTTTTTCCCCCTTAAATATTCCGGTTAGGAACTATACTGGAAACTCAACTTGACCAAATTTAGGCACAAGAGGACTTTACCAGGGCCTTGGAGACACTGGGAACAGTGGTGCCCTCTTTGCCAGTCCCAGTTTCTCAGGGTCGGGGGCGGGGGAGTGCTCTTCTTTATCTCCCATAAGCCAGTTTCTTCCACAAGTTCTTCAGTCTGGCTCTGATGGATGGCTCTTGTCCTCACAGCTTCACCATCGAAGAGGGACTGAGAAGAGCTGAAGTCCCAGAGAAACACTCTGACTGCCTGGCACTGGGTCTACACCTGCCATTGGGTCTCAGAAGGTGCACAGCTGGGACTGGCAGCCTCCACTAGAATTCCTTTGTTTCCATGGAAGATGAAAGATGATTGTACCAGAAAATTAGAGGTGATGTTTCCAGATAATGAGGGTAGAAATGGGGGCTGCTGGAGCAAATAATATCTATGGAGGTAAGTTGGTGTTTGCCTGTCTGAATTTTTGTTCTGAATTTCCAGTTTTCAGTCCATGTGACCTTGTAGGAGTGACATGTCTTCCCTAAGCCTGTCTCTTTATCTGAAAAAGGGGGATATATCACAGGTACCTCATGCATATTGCCTGGAATTCTGTAATCACCCAGTAAGTGAATTTTCTTTTCTTTTTTTTTAAGTGAATAGATTCTTTCGGTCATTAGTTGTGAAATACTTTGTTTTTCTTAAGTAAGCTCTATGCCTGACATGGGGTTCAAACTCATGACCCTAAGATCAAGAGTCACATATTCTACTGACTGAGCCAGCCAAGCACCCCAATAAGTGAATTTTCTTATTCTAATTGTCAGGTCCTTAGCATTGGCTAAGTGATCCCAATCTCTCTTTTAAATGAAGCTAATATGACTTTTCATTCTGAAAACAGAGAGCTGAATCAAATTCCTGTTGGAGTTCCTGCTACCAGCTTGATGATAGGAGCTGAGATAATAGCCATGACTGTAGTCTTATTTCCTAGAATTTAAGTTACCTCTCAAAGAAGAGTGACATTTCCAGGTTTCTGTCAGGAGCTATCACCATACACACAGTCTGTTAAACTCAAATTGGCAATAACTTGTAGAGTTATCCAGTTTTACCACAAAAACTCTTAGACCAGGTGATAGGGTAGGGTCTGGGGACATAAGAAAGCTTAGCTACTCTCATGTTGGCTTTTCTTCTGATGACTATCTTGAAAGGCTACTTAGGCCAAGGGCTTGAGAGCAATGAAAGCCTTCTCCAGAGAAGTTCTCTTAGCTTGGGAGTGGATAGCCTGGGAGCTGGGGAGGAGAGACTAGGATTTTGCCATTGCACACATCCCATGTGAGATAACCAAAAAAAAAAAAAGTGTATTTCCAAAATCCTCAGAAACTCTAATTGCTCCTGAATGTCTGCTAGGAATAGCTTTAGATATTTCTAGGCTTGTGAAGGCTGGCAGGTTCATTCGTGTTTGGCAGAATGCAACCTGTGCTGCCGTACGCAGCTTTTCTACTGCCTGGGATACTCAGAAACATGGGCTCCTCACTCTACTGATAAGGGCAACCTACCTTCACTGCTTGCATCACCTGAAGGAAATTCGTGTTTTCTTTATTCTAAGTACAACAGACTGAACTGTGGCTTGTGCTTTGAATGTTGCTAGCAAGTATTTTGTAAAATGGAAATAGATTGGGAGGCAAGTCCCCAAATCCACTGGTCCTATGTTTACTTGAAGCAGAAAGCATATGGATGGATTCAAATGTTCCATAGGGGTAGTTCTCAAAATCATTTTTCAGCCATATATTATTCTATTTCAAGGAGAAAGTCTAAAACAGCCTTGTTCGGAGTTAAATATGTAGTTTTCTATCTGGACATAATCATTTTCTTTGAGTGATCATTCACCTGTAAGTCCTTGGTTTAAAATTACTGCTTGGATCCTACAGTTTTCTTCTCCTATCTTCCATCCATTACATGGCTGAATATTGCTTGTGATGTTTTCCATTTAGGCATCTACTCAGGTCATTTTGGTCAACGTATTCCCCACAGGAAGAACAAAACCATTTTAGAGACTATTGTATGCAGCATTCATTCTAATTTTCCTTCATATGATTCATTGCAGATTTTTCTTACATAACATTAGTTCAGTGCTAAAGTGAAATGTGGAGATTTACAGATCTCATCCCCCCAAATTTATATATATATTATATATATATTCCATTTACTGTATATATATAGTGTGTGTATATATATATATATATATATTCCATTTACTGTAAAGCAATTAAAAAGAAAAGAGAACACTGGAGAATGTATCAGAAGGTGGGAGAAATCTTGATTACCCTCTCCTCCCCTCCAACCCACACACAAATCTCAGACAACAGCATTTTGGCTTGTTTGACCAGAAGCAGAGGGTCTGAAATGCTGAGCAGCACAGCCAGCGGAGGGGTTTGCAAGACAATACTGTGCACACATACACCCCATGACAGGTGTTTGACCCAGGACATCAAGAGCTAGTGTTACTTTAGATACTGATTTCTACATCCTGGAAACATCATCAAGGAGCTTGCGTGGATAAAACAATGCCACACAGGCCGAATCTGCAAATGCCTTTTTCATTTTCAACTCTGCCCTCTCAAAGTAGAATCTCCTGCAGCCCAGTGGACCCCCTTCTCCCTGGTCATCCTAAGTGGCTTTGCCAGTGAGGCTGTTAGCTTACCCTTGATTTGCTACAGGTGGTGGTGAAAAGAGGAGTCATTTGTGAGTGCCATGAGGACACATCGCTCATGACTTCAGTGCGAGGTTTACCGATCACCACACACTAGGTACAGCAGCCCTGGTATCAGATGTCTGGGTGGCCCTACAGACAAATAGCGCATTTCCTTCTCAGACTTGTAGATGTGGCCGTATCTGCAGCTGCCAACCACCAGGCTCTTGACGCCCGGTTAGGGTGGGAATTGCTTGCTCATAAGAAGCAACTGATAAATGTTAAGTCATAAGAAAATTTCTGCAAAACAAAAACAAAAACAAAAACAAAACAAAAAAACCTACCCATAAATATGAGCAGCAGATAAGACTGCCTCTTCCTTTCAAGAAAATTTAATACTCTCTTCTTGAGGAATAAAATGGAAACTGGGACCAGCAATTCTGGCAATTTATGCTTTTACTTGTGTGATCAAGCTTTTTTTTTCCATGAAAAGTGTGTAGAAATTTAGTGGACTATCTCAAGCACATTTATTAGTTTCCTCCTGGCTTTTTTCTTCTTGTTCTTTCTATGCCTTCATTCCAGGAGCACTGTGAAAGTTTTCCTCACCCTTCTTCACCCAGAGCCCCTCGTGCAGCATCACGGGGTCCCGCCCTCATTTAGTACAACTTAAACCAGTTACCGAGCACTGCTGACTTGCACGATGCCCAGCAGAGGGAAGAGGACACGCGGAGGAAAACCGGAGCCTGCAGAGCTGTACGGTGGGATGAGAACCCAGCGTTTCCGAGTCAGCCAGAGGACGGGGAGGTGTCTGTGAGGAAGGCTGAGCCCCGAGCTAGCGGATTCTTAAGTGACAGGTAAGGATTAGCCAAAAAGATGAGCCTCCAGGCAGAGGACAAAATGAAATCCTAACAGGTGGAATAGCATGGCCAAATACTCGGAGGTTTGAGGGCTTTCAGCCCTGAAAGAACTGAATACAGACCATGGATGGGAAGTAAGTGATGTATGTGCGCGTGCACGTGCATGCGCATGTTCACACAGGTGCATCAGTGCTGGTGTGGGGGGGCACACCTGAAGAGGAGTCTGTGACGTTAGAGGTCCCCTGGCTCAATACAGTGTTCAAATGTTTCCAGGGCCTAGGGGATAATTCCACAGCAAACCATGCACATAAAAACACTTCTCTCCTGAACATGAGCATCAAATAGGAGAAGAAAAAAAAAACTTGAAATAAGCATGCCATAGTCTTTTTATAGGCATAAATCCAGAAAAAGATGAAGAGATGAAAGAAGTTGAGGACCGGGGTGGAGTGGGAGTTTCTAAGCCCATCTTATTCAGAATCTTTGCAGTGTGAATTTACTACCACTATTATTTGCAGTGTTGCACATTTATACTACTCTCAATGTCAACCCTAATAGTCAACTAAAAATTCAAATATAGACTTGACTCCAATTTATACATTATGTCCCCAAATCCCATTTCTGAGTTTGCTGTTTGCTGTTCATGTGTTCTCCCATAGGGGGAAAAAAAAAGGCATTAGAAAACCCACACCCATGTCCCAAGCCCATTTTCCTACTGTGTACTTAAGGAACAGAGTTCCTGGGTCCCTACTGCTATGCATGTCTAGTTGGGACTAAGCCATCTCACCTCCTACATGACCCAAGCGCACTGCAGTCAATGCATACAACCACATCCTCATCTCCCCTCAGGCTCCTGACCTCACACTTGCTCTGCCCTCTGCCTCCACCCTGACTCACTGCACCTTCATCATCCAGACACCTGCGGTGGGATACTTGCAGACATTTCCCCTTCATATTCCACCTTCCATCAGTCACTAAATCCACTAATCTGTCTTCGGGCCACTCTAACCTATTCCTTCCTCAGCACCCAACTGCCCTAACCCAGGCCTTCATCTTTCTCCCTTGCGTGAGTGACTGCAATAGCCAGGCTTTCTTACATTAGGCTCAGAGTGACCTCACTAAGCTGTACCAACTTCACATCTCAAATCCTTCCAATAGTTCCCCATTACCTTCCAGCTGGGGTCCAATCCTATTAACACCATGCACAAGGCATCTCTGTGTCCTACACTGCAGTCCCGTGAAACAACAGGACACCCCCCAGACAGGCTGGCTAGGTTATGCCTTCTCTACACCTTAAGCCTTTCTCTCCCCTTATCTCCTCTCATTTCCATGTCTTCGTTCAGAAATCAGCCTAGACATTACATCTGAAAGTCTTCATTATCCGCTTAGCCACTACTGAACAGTTAGAAATTAAACACATGATGTCTGGCACTGTGCAAGAACTTACAGATACAACAATGAACAAGAAAACAGTCTCTGCCCTCAGGAGTTTTGATGGGATAGAACTGAGCAAATAGACACTTACATACAGGTAATTAGACTGGGGAAAGAGAAACTGTACTGGAACACTTGGGAGGACTTCATCGAAACTGGAAAGAAAGATTCTGAGAAGAAGTGACTTCTAAGCCAAGACCTGCAGAATAACTTGAGTGACCACCAGGCAAATGAGGAAGGGAAGGGCAGGGAAAGTGGTGTCAGCCAAGGTGTAAAGACAGACAGGGAGATATAATTTACAGGACCTGGTGCAAAATGAAAAAGTGGGTCCTTGAAGTCAAAAGAGCAAGAAAAAAAAGTGCTCTTAATGGCATTAGAACATACAACTGTTTCTTTCCATGGTCTCTCTCAACCTGTCATGGTGGTGTTGCTTCCTCTTCTTTTTTTTCTTTTCTTGTTTTGCTATGTCACAGTTTCTACTGTAAGGGCATCCTGGCCATACGAGTGCAAACCCTCAAAGGTGCCTGGGAACCTGGCCTGAGGTTGAGCGCACATGTGGTCCACTGGCTGCCTGTTCCATCTCCCGCCAGCAGTCAAACCAATGAGACTTTTGAGAGTAGTGAAAGCAAAGTTAAACGTCTTGCTTCCCACGAGTCACAGATGAGCAACTCCAAAGGGATTTCAACCTTCACAATGAGACACAGTCAGTTCTTACTTGAATCGGGGTGACTGAAAGGCTTTGTCTTTCCAGGTTGACTCTGACTGGGCCCATGGCATATATAGGCATTGCCATGTCCTGTCCTAGAATGCCATGGGTACGGTCACCTGACTCCAGCCCTGTCTGTACCTCTGGCTAGGTCCATGCTCCACAGGGTGGAAGACAGCACTGCTTGCTGGATGAGTACAAGGAGGGAGAGGCTGGCTGTGTGGGGCATGGAGCACTGGGGTAGAGATTTGGTTCTCCCAGGGAAGCTAGGAGGTCACAAAAGGTGGGGATGTCTGAGTGGAGACTTCAAGCACTATCACATCCTCCACTGACCCATGAGGCTTCATATAAACACACAGATTCAGGGCGCCTGGTTAGCTCAGTTGGTTCAGTGTCTGTTCTCAGTTCAGGTCATGATCCCAGGGTCCTGCGACTGAGTCCCTCATTGGGCTCACTGCTTCTCCCTCTCCTTCTGCCCATCCCCCCTGCTCATTCTCTCTCTTAAATAAAATCTCTAAAAAAAATAAACAACATGTTTATTATGAATTTCTAGATGACTTCTAGAAAGTTGGCATAACAACATGAGTTTTGTGGATCCTTTCTCCAGTGAAAAACCATAAGTGGTGAAAATTACACACACACACACACACACACACACACACACACACAGTTTTGAAGCAAGCATTTAAAGTCTCCAGAAATCATTCTAAGCACATGCATCAAATTGGAAAAAAAAAAAAAAAACACGCCATGTTTTGTTTTGTTTTGTTTTTTCAAGTTCAAGAAAAACTACCAAATCTCAATCAGTAGAGTGAGAATCTGCAGCATTTGAATCACAGCCTCCTCCCGACCTGCCTCTTCCAGCTCAGGGTGACGGAAGCTCCACTTGGATAGGATGCAGTCAAGAACACGGGGTTTTTACTCCTCCCAAGGCCCAGTTCAGGACAATGTTATCTCCTCAAGAGAGAGGGACTACTAACATTTCTCAATCCCAGCAGCTTGAAGTTGCAGAGGCTCTATTCCATGAGAGACCAGGCTGGGACCTGGGGGATCTCCATCTCTATCCAGCTCCCACTTCTAGAATAGAGCCCTACTCCAGTCTTGGCAGGCTACAATATTGGGGCTTTAATCACCATCACCCCAGCTCACTTTCTGGGTGGAGGTTCTATGCAGGAAGAAGTAAATCAAGAAGACCCAGTGATGGTGGCTTAGCCTGCTACTCTGCTCATGAAGCAGACAACTGCACATTTTGTGCAGGAACAGTAATGGTCTTGTTCAGGGGAACAGGCGGGCTGTAAGAACAGAGAGCTCTAAAGCTCTCCCCAAAAGAAACTATTTTATTTTGAACAGAATGTGGATAGTTCAAGGCTAAGGGTGCTATCCAAACCAATGGAGATTTGAGTGGTAATTAATTACAGAGAAGCTGGTTGCTGAATAAGAACAGCAAGCTAAATTCTAAATCAGCTAGATGTGTATCACAGAGAATCAAGGAAAGAGATGGCTAAGCAGAGACATCATAGGGTTGGAAAAAAAATCACAGAAACTAGCCTCAAAGATTATGTCTGCCAGTGCCTTGGTGGTCAGTCAGTTAAGCGTCAGACTCTGGATTTCAGCTCAGGTCATGATCTCAGGGTTCTGAGATGGAGCTCTGAGTTGGGCTCTACACTGGGCATGGAGCCTACTTAAGATTATCTCTCTCCCTCTCCCTCTGCCCCCTCCCCTGCCACTCGCACATGCACGCTCTATCTCTAAAGAAAGAAAGAAAATAAGAAGAAAGAAAGAAAGAAAGAAAGAAAGAAAGAAAGAAAGAAAGAAAAAATGATTACCTCTGCAAAAGAGACAGATTGTAATGGGATCAGACGGTGGAGCAATTTAGCCTCGGGGCAATACTGAAACCAATAGCAAAATCAGCCAGTAATTAATGAAGCCTAACAGCTGTATGTGAATCCAACCGAAGCAGAGAGCTTAGAGAGACCAGGAAAAGAAATAACAGTTCTGCTGAAGCCACTGTCATCCCAGGGTGAATGTGTGCATGCCCAAGGCTGTGCCCTCTGAAGAATTACAACACAAGGTATATCCTGTTGGGGAAACAGACCTCACTAAAATAGACCCACCAGGCCACTAAACAAATAAGCAAACAACAATGAGCCCTAGAGGAGGGTATTAGTATGCAGAATTGCTACGTTAATTAAAATGTTAAGTATCCAAGAAAAAAAAATATGACCCATACATAAAAAACTCACATCAAATGTTGCAATTAGTGGTAAATGACTAAATGTCTTTACCCTAAGGATGTTGACTCTCACCGTATTGCCCCTAACTAGGACAATTAAGCAAGACAATGAAATAAAAGATAGCCAGAATGAAAAGGAAGAAGTAAAGCTATATTTCTTTGTAGATAACATGGCCTCGAATATAGGAACTTATAAGGAATCCACTTATAAAAAACTACTAAAGTTAACATACAATCTGCTTTAGCCAGGTTGCAGGCTACAAGATCAATATACAAAATCTATTTGATTTCTATACACTGGCAACAAAAAAATCTGAAAATTAAATTAAGAAAACAATTCCATTTATAATAGCATGTTAAAAAGTATGATACTTGGAATAAACTTCACAAAAGACTATAAAATATTGTTTTGAAAGAAATTAAAGAAGACCTGAATGAATGGAAAGACATCCCATGTTCATGAAGCAAAAGACTAAGTACTCTTAAAATGGCAATTTTCCATAATTTGATCTATAGAGTCAATCTATAAAAATCTCAGTTGGTTTTTCTGCAGAAATTGACAAGCTGATAATCTCAGTTGATTTTTCTGCAGAAATTGACAAGCTGATAATAAAATTAATGTGGAAATACAAGGAATGCAGAATGGCTAAAATGATCCTGAAAGAGAATAATCAAAGTTGGAGGATTTACACTTTCAAATGCAAGCTTACTATAAAGCTACAGTAACAAACAGGACCTGGCATAATTAGAGATATAGAACAATGAGTCTATGGCTATACCACCCTGAACATGCTTGATCTCGCCTGATCTCAGAAGCTAAGTAGGGTTGGGCCTGCTTAGTACTTGGATGGGAGACATAAAGAACAATGAAACAGAACTGAAAAACCTGAAATAAACTTTTACATTTATGGTGACAATTATGCCAAGACAATTCAATAGGAAAGAACAGTCTCTTCAACAAATAGTACTGGGACAACTGGATATCTGCATGCAAAACAAAGAAGTTATAACTCTTTTCTTATACCATACATAAAAATTAACTTGAAATAGGTCATAAACCAAATGTAAGAGCAAAAATTATAATAATCTTAGAAGAAAATATAAAAGTAAGTCTTTATGACCTTGGGTTGAGCAAAGCCTTTTTTAAAAAAAGATTTTATTTATTTATCTGACAGAGAGAGAGAGAGAACAGAAGCAGGGGGAGAGGCAGGCAGAGGGAGAGGCAGGCTTCCTGCTGAGCAGGGAGCCCAATGTGGGGCTCCATCCCAGGACCTTGGAATCATGACCTGAGCTGAAGGCAGACACTTAGCCTATGGAGCAACAAAAGAAAAAAAAAATAGATAAACCATACTTCATCAAAATTAAAACATTTTGTACTTCAAAGGACATCATAAAGAAAATAAAGAATAGGGGAAAATATTTTCAATTCATAATTCTGATATAGTGCTTACATCCATGACACATGAACAACTCTTACCATCAACAATAAAGGACAAATAATCCAGTTAGATTAGTGCAAGGACTTTCCTTTTATTGTCGACTAGAACAGCCATTAGAGAGTTTTGAAAAATGATTGACATGGTCTGTTTTATGTTCTTGAAGATCACCTTGTCTATTGGGTGGATGATTAATTGTATAGCAACAAAAGTGGAAGTAGTGAGGCCATTCAGGGCACTAGTGCAGAGAACTAAGGGGAGATGAAGGTAGCTTGGACTTATTGTTATGGCTGTGGAGGTGCCGAGATGTGGTCAGATTGACAATTTGAATGTAAAGCTGATATACCACTAGACAAGTTAAGATTGTAATTTGCCTATTAAATTTCTTAGTGTTACTCACTTACATAATTGCTTTGTTAGTGTAGTGTGTGTATTTATAAAATTTCTTTTGTAAGCTTATGTTGCCAGACCTTGCTAAGTCAGACCAGTGCACTAGCTGTATAAAATATTTAATGATGCCCTAGAATGCTGGATGGACTACTCTAGAAAAAAAGAAACTATTTCTAAAAAAGCATCTTGCATCATTGTAATCATTGTAATAGAATTGAGGATTACCTAGGCAACTAGCTTCCTAAGAGTGGCTCAGAGGATTGGATTTTGGAATCAAATCTGAGCTTTGTCCCTTGCTTGCTGTGTTATCTTGGCCAAGTTATGAATATTTCCAAACTTAAAGGTATCTTCTATAGGATGGATAAAATAACAACTTTTTGCAGGCTTGCTGAGAAAATCTTGTGCTTTGGCATATGTGAAAAGCCCAAGGGGCAACTGGGTGGCTCAGTCAGTTGAGCATCTGAATCCTGATCTCAGCTCAGGTTTTGATCTCAGAGTCATGAGTTCAAGCCCCAGGTTGGGCTCCACACTGGGCATAGAGCCTACTTTAAATAAATAAGTAAGTAAGTAAATAAACTGCCTGATACAGAACAGAAAGCTCATAAGCAATAACCAATTAGATCAAGGATGTTTGGATTTTCAATCATCCTCTTTGTAAACAAACACATGTATACATATTGTGACATATGACTATTCCGATTTTTTTTTAAGATTTTTATTTATTTATTTGACAGACAGAGATCACAAGTATGCAGAGAGGCAGGCAGAGAGAGAGAGGAGGAAGCAGGCTCCCTGCTGAGCAGAGAGCCCGATGCGGGGCTAGATCCCAGGACCCTGGGATCATGACCTGAGCCGAAGGCAGAGGCTTTAACCCACTGAGCCACCCAGGCACCCCCTCAGATTTTTTTAAATCCCGTGAAATTCTGAGTCATTAAATACAATAGGATAATAGACATTGACTTCATTGCCTCAACAATATTTCAAAATCCATTGCTCAATTCCTCATATTTTCAGAGAGAGAGAGGAAATTATAGAAACAAAATTACATTCTTGCATTAAATGAAGAAACTCCAGAAATTCTGGGCTACAAAACAGATTAAAATTATAAACTAATGTTTGAAAAAAAGCAATAAAAATTAATGCTTAATTTTAACTACTGTTGCTTTTTAATCTTTTATTTCTTTATATTAAAAATATGTGGAAAATATAAAACAAAAGCATAAGTCAGAACTAGAAAACTCAGCCAGATGATATGGGTTAGTTAGCTGACAGAGAGGAAATCGTTTTTTTGAAAAATGAAGTGAAGACTAAACTAGGAGAAATATTAGAAAACTAAGCATCATGCAAATTGCCTTAAAATATGTGGAAGATTTAAAGAAGAGATTTTTTAAAAGATTTTATTTATTTATTTGACATAGAGAGATCACAAGTAGGCAGAGAGGCAGGCAGAGAAAGAGGGAGAAACAGGCTCCCTGCTGAGCAGAGAGCCTGATGTGGGACATGATCCCAGGACCCTGAGACCAGGACCTAAGCTGAAGGCAGAAAATTAACCCACTGAGCCACCCAGGAACCCCAAAGAAGAAAAATTTTAAATGAAAAAGAAATTAAGAGAGAGATAATGAATCTAGGGGAAGTGGTGGATATGGAGGGTAAGAAAAAAAAAACAGGTACTATGAAGAAAAAGAAAATTAAAGCAATGGAATAGAAAAATAAGAAATATAATACAAGTTTTAATTCAAGCAAGCTTTTAGTTTTAAAAAAGTACTGTACTAAAAGGATCTACTTATAACTGACAAAAAATGCTCAACACTGAGATATATTCTACTAAAATCATTATATTTTAAAGGGAAATCATTTGGGCATTTAGGCAAAATGAGTGATTCACTTATAAAGAAAAGACAATGAGATTATCAGAAAAAATTTTAACACATCTATTTTACGTTTGGAAAGGATAGAGTTAAGAAACTCAAAAGAAGGGTGCCTAGTTGGCTCAGTTGGTTAAGCATCTGCCTTCTGCTCAGGTCATGATCCCTCCATCCTGGGACAGAGCCCTGCATCGGGCTCCCTGCTCAGTGGACAGCCTGCTTCTCCCTCTGTCCACCCACCCCCCTTCCCTGCTCTTGCTGGTGCTCTTTCTTTCTCAAAAATGAATAAATAAAATCTTTAAAAAAAAAAAAAGAAACTTAAGAAAAAGAACGAGTTAACAAAGGAATTTTAATATATCTGTGTGTAGTGTGTTGAATAGTGGCTCCCAAAATATAGGTTCAAGTCCTACCCTCCATACCTGTGAATGTGATTTTGTTTGGAAATGGGAGTCCTTGTAAAAGTAATTCAGTAAAAGATTTCAAGATGAGATAATCCTGGATTAAGATTGGGTCCTAAATCTAATAACCATTGTCCTCATAAGAAATATTAAGAGGATACAGGGGTAGGAGTCAAGATGGCGGAGAAGTAGCAGGCTGAGACAACATCAGGTAGCAGGAGATCAGCTAGATAGTTTATTAAACCATTCCGAACACCTACAAATCCAACAGGAGATTGAAGAGAAAAAGAGAAAAAATTCTAGAAACAGAAAATCGACCACTTTCTGAAAGGTGGGACCGGTGGAGAATGAATCCAAAGCGACAGGAAGATAGACTGCAGGGGGAGCGGCCAGCTCCCGGCAAGTGGCAGAGCAACGGAGCACAAAATCAGGACTTTTAAAAGTCTGTTCCGCTGAGAGACATTGCTCCAGAGGCTAAACCGGGGTGAAGCCCATGCAGGTTCAGCGTGGTCTCAGGTCCCGTGGGGTCACAGAAGGATTGGGGGTGTCCAGTGTCACAGAGCTCACAGGTATTAGAGCGGGGAAGCCAGCTACAGAGACGGAGCTGAGGAGTGAGCTCTCAATTTGGGGTTACCTTACATTGTGATCCGTGGCACAGGCCACTGCTCTGTGAGCAGGGACCCCACAAGATCCAGAGAGAACCCCCTGGAAGAGCACGGGGACCTGCAGGGTTTGGAGACTCCAGGCGGGGCTGTGTGCCAGAGACAGAGACGCTTGGTCACAGGCTGGGTGAACTCGGAGTGCAGCCAGAGGCCAGGGAGAAGGGAGTGATTGAGCGCTCTTCTTCAAAGGCACACTGAGGAGTGGGGCCCTGAGCTCTCGGCTCCTCCGGGCCAGAGATTGGGAGACCGCCATTTTCATTCCCGTCCTCCAGAACTCTACGGAAAGTGTTCAGGGAACAAAAGCTCCCGAAAGCGAACCCGAGCGGATTACTTAGCCTGGCCCCTGGCAAGGGCGGTACAATTCCGCCTAAGGCAAAGACACTTGAGAATCATGACAACAGGCCCCTCCCCCAGATGATCAGCAAGAAATCCAGCCAAGACCAAGTTCCCTTACCAAGGAGAACAGTGGAATTCTAGAGGAGGAAAAAACAAAGCATGGAATTCATGGCTTTCTTCCCATGATTCTTTAGTCTTGAAAGTTAATTCATTTTTTTTTATTTTATTTTTTTCTTCTGCTAAAATTTTTAGCTTTTACCCTTTCTTCTTTTAACTTTTTTTAACTAGTTTATCTTAATAATACCTTTCATTAAAAAAATCTTTTTTGAACCTTGATTATTATAGTCATATTTTATCCTTCATTGTATCTAACTTTATTTTTTGTATACACATAGTGTTTTTTCTTCTAAAAAAATTTTTGGAATACAACTTCTTAGATCAAAATATAACCTAAATCTAGCACAGGGCTTTGTTCTAGTCTTCAGGTTGAGTAAATTCTCTCCACTTAATTTTTCTTTATCCTCTCAACCAACTTATCTTACCAACTCCTTGTAAAGAAATTAAAAAAAATTTTTTTTCATCTTTACAGTCATATTCCATCCCTTCATCATGTTTACCCTTATATATGTTTTTCATTCTTTAAAATTTTGGGAGGTAGTTTCTTCTAAGAGATCAAATGCTCCCAAAATTAAGTGGATGACACTGTTCTATTCACCAGTCTAATATATATATTTTTTTCTTTTATATATATATATATTTTTTAATTTAAAAAATTTTTTTCCTGAACTTCTTTTTACCCCCTTTCTCCACCTCCATGATTTGGGGTCTCTTCTGATTTGGTTAAAGCACATTTTCCTGGGGTCTTAGCCACCCTTTTGGTATTTTATTTGCTCCTTCATATATACTTATCTGGATAAAATGACAAGGCGGAAAAACTCACCACATTAAAAGAACAAGAGGCAGTACCAAAGGCTAGGGACCTAATCAATATGGACATTGGTAATACGTCAGATCTAGAGTTCAGAGTGACGATTCTCAAAGCACTAGCCGGGCTTGAAAAAGGCATGGAAGATATTAGAGAAACCATCTGGAGAAATAAAAACACTTTCTGGAGAAATAAAAGAACTAAAATCTAAACAAGTTGAAATAAATAAAGCTATTAATGAGGTGCAATAAAAAATGGAGGCTCTTACTGCTAGGATAAATGAGGGAGAAGACAGAATTAGTGATATAGAAGACCAAATAATAGAGAATAAAGAAGCTGAGCAAAAGAGAGACAAACAACTACTGGAATACAAGGGGAGAATTCGAGAGATAAAAAAAAATACCATAAGATGAAACAACATTAGAATATTTGGGATTCCAGAAGAAGAAAGAGAGGGGAGCCGAAGGTATATTGGAGAGAATTATTATAGAGAATTTCCCTAATATGGCAAAAGGAACAAGCATCAAAATCCAGAAGGTGCAGAAAACCCACCTCAAAATCAATAAGGATAGCGCCACACCCTATCATCTAATAGTATAATTTACAAGTCTTAGCAACAAAGAGAAAATCCTAAAAGCAGCCTGGGACAAGAAGTCTGTAACATACAATGGTAAAAATATTAGATTGGCAGCAGACTTATCCACAGAGACCTGGCAGGCCAGAAAGAACTGGCACGATATATTCAGAGCACTAAACGAGAAAAACATGCAACCAAGAATAATCTATCCAGCTAGGCTATCATTGAAAATAGAAGGAGAGATAAAAAGCTTTGAGGACAAACAAAAACCAAAAGAATTTGTAAACACCAAATCAGCTCTACAGGAAATATTGAAAGGGGTCCTCTAAGCAAAGAGAGAGCCTAAAAGTTGTAGATCAGAAAAGACCAGAGATAATATGCAATAATAGTCTCCTTACAGGCAATACAGTGGTGCTAAATTCATCTCTCTCAATACTAACCCTGAATGTAAATGGGCTAAATGCCCCAATCAAAAGACACAGGGTATCAGAATGGATAAAAAAAACAAAACCCATCAATATGCTGCCTACAAGAAACTCATTTTAGACCTGAAGACACCCCCAGATTTAAAGTGAGGGGGTGGAAAACAATTTACCATGCTAATGGACATCCGAAGAAAGCAGGAGTGGCAATCCTTATATCAGATCAATTACATTTTAAGCCAAAGACTATAATAAGAGATGAGGAAGGACACTATATCATACTAAGAGGGTCTGTCCAAGAAGAAGATCTAACAGTTTTAAATATGTATACCCCTAACATGGGAGCAGCCAACTATATAAAACAATTGACAACAAAATCAAAGAAACACACCGACAATAATACAATAATAATAGGGGACTTTAACACTCCCCTCACTGAAATGGACAGATTTTCCAAGCAAAAGATCAACAAGGAAATAATGGCCTTAAACGACACACTGGACCAGATGGAAATCACAGATATATTCAGAACATTCCATCCCAAAGCAACAGAATACACATTCTTCTCTAGTGCACATGGAACATTCTCCAGAATAGATCACATCCTGGGTCACAAATCAGGTCTCAACTGGTACCAAAAGACTGGGATCATTCCTTGCATGTTTTTAGACTACAATGCTCTGAAGCTAGAACTCAATCACAAGAGGAAATTTGGAAAGAACCCAAATACACGGAGACTAAACAGCATCCTTCTAAAGAAAAAAATGAATGGGTCAACCAGGAAATTAAAGAAGAATTGAAAAAATTAATGGAAACAAATGATAATGAAAACACAATGGTTCAAAATCTGTGGAACACAGCAAAGGCAGTCCTAAGAGGAAAATATATAGTGATACAAGCCTTTCTCAAGAAATAAGAAAAGTCTCAAATAGACAACCTAACCCTACACCTAAAGGAGCTGGAGAAAGAACAAGAAAGAAATCCTAAACCCAGAAGGACAAGAGAAATAATAAAGATCAGAGCAGAAATCAACAAAAGGAACAACAACAACAACAAAAGAACAAATCAATGAAACTAGGAGCTGGTTCTTTGAAAAAATTAATGATATTGATAAACCCCTGGCCAGACTTATCAAAAAGAAAAGAGAAAAAGATACAAATAAATAAAATCACGAATAAAAGAGGAGAGATCACAACCAACACCAAAGACATACAAACAAGCATAAGAACATATTATAAGCAACTATACACCAGCAAATTGGACATTCTAAGAAATGTCTGCATCCTTAGAGTAATATAAACTATCACAACTGAACCAGGATAAAATAGAAAACCTGAAAACACACATAACCAGTAAGGAGATTGAAGCATTCATCAAAAATCTCCCAACAAACAAGGGCCCAGGGCCAGAGAGCTTCCCAGGGGAATTGTACCAAGCATTTAAAGAAGAAATAATTCCTATTCTCCTGAAACTGTTCCAAAAAATAGAAATGGAAGGAAAACTTCCAAACTCATTTTAGGAGGCCAGCATTAAATTGATCCCAAAACCAGACAAGGATCCCATCAAAAAAAAGAATTACAGACCAATATCCTTGATGAACACAGATGCAAAAATTCTCACCAAAGTACTAGCCAATAGGATTCAACAGTACATTAAAAGGGTTATTCACCACAACCAAGTGGGATTTATTACACGGCTGCAATGTTGGTTCAACATCCGCAAATCAATCAATGTGATACAATGCACTAATAAAAGAAAGAACAAGAACCATATGATACTCTCAAAAGATGCTGAAAAAGCATTTGACAAAGTACAGCATCCTTTCCTGATCAAAAATCTTCAAAGTGTAGGGATGGAGGGTACATACCTCAATATTATCAAAACCATCTATGAAAAATCCACCGCGAATATCATTCTCAATGGAGAAAAACTGAGAGCTTTTCTGCTAAGGTCAGGGATGTCCATTATCACCACGGCTATTCAACATAGTATTAGAAGTCCTAGCCTCAGCAATCAGACAGCAAAAAGAAATTAAAGGCATCCAAATTGGCAAAGAAGAAGTCAAACTATCACTCTTTGCAGATGATATGAGACTATATGTGGAAAACCCAAAAGACTCCACTCCAAATCTGCTAGAACTTGTCCAGGAATTCAGTAAAGTGTCAGGATATAAAATCAATGTACAGAAATCAGCTGCATTTCTATACACCAACAACATGACAGAAGAAAGGGAAATTAAGGAGTTAATCCCATTTACAATTGGACCCAAAACCATAAGATACCTAGGAATAAACCTAACCAAAGAGGCAAAGAATATATACTCAGAAAACTATAAAGTACTCATGAAAGAGATTGAGGAAGACACAAAAAAATGGAAAAATGTTCCATGCTCCTGGATTGGAAGAACAAATATTGTGAAAATGTCTATTCCACCTAAAGCAATCTACACATTTAATGCAATCCCTATCAAAATCCCATCTATTTTTAAAAAAAAAAAAAAAGGAACAAATAATCCTAAAATTTATATAGAACCAGAAAAGACCTCGAATATCCAGAGAAATATTGAAAAAGAAAGCCAAAGTTGGTGGCATCACAATTCCAGACTTAAAGCCCTATTACAAAGCTGTCATTATCAAGACAGTGTGTTGCTGGCACAAAAACAGACACACAGATCAATGGAACAGAATAGAGAGCCCAGAAATAGATCTTCACCTCTATGGTCAACTAATCTTCAACAAAGCAGGAAAGAATGTCCAATGGAAAAAAGACAGTCTCTTCAACAAATGGTGTTGGGAAAATTGGACAGCCACATGTAGAAGAATGAAACTGGACCATTTCCTTACACCACACATGAAAATGGACCTAAAACGGATGAAGGACCTCAATGTGAGAAAGGAATCCGTCAAAATCTTTGAAGCAACATCTTCACCCTCAGCCACAGCAACATCTTCCTAGGAACATTGTCAAAGCAAGGGAAGCAAGGGTAAAAATGAACTATTGGGACATCATCAAGATCAAAAGCTTTTGTACAGCAAAGGAAACAGTCAACAAAACCAAAAGACAACTGACAGAATGGGAGAAGATATTTGCAAACAACATATCAGATAAAGGGCTAGTATCCAAAATCTATAAAGAGCTTAGCAAACTCAATACCCAAAGAGCAAATAATCCATTCAAGAAATGGGCAGAGGACATGAGCAGATATTTCTGCAAAGAAGACATCCACATGGTCAACAGACACATGAAAAAGTGCTCCACATCATTCAGCATCAGGGAAATACAAATCGAAACCACAATGACATATCACCTCACACCAGTCAGAATGGCTAAAATTAACAAGTCAGGAAAGGACAGATGCCAGCGAGGATGCAGAGAAAGGGGAACCCTCCTACACCGTTGGTGGGAATGCAAACTGGGCAACTACTCTGGAAAACAGCAAGGAAGTTCCTCAAAAAGTTGAAAATAGAACTACCCTATGACCCAGCAATTGCACTACTGGGTATTTACCCTAAAGATACAAATGCAGTGATCCAAAGGGGCATGTGCACCCAAATGTTTACGGCAGCAATGTCCACAATAGCTGAACTATGGAAAGAGCCTAGATGTCCATCAACAGATGAGTGGATAAAGAAGATGTGTTCTATATATACAATGGAATACTATGCAGCCATCAAAAGAAATGAAATCTTGCCATTTGTGACAATGTGGATGGAACTAGAGGGTAATATGCTTAGTGAAATAAGTCAATCAGAGAAAGACAACTATCATGTGATCTCCCTGATATGAGGAAGTGGAGATGCAACATGGGGGGTTTGAGGGGTACAAAAAGAATAAATAAAACAAGATGGGATTGGGAAGGAGACAAACCATAAGAGACTCTTAATCTCACAAAACAAACTGAGGGTTGCCGGGGGGAGGGGGTAGGGAGAGGGTGGTGGGGTTATGTACATTGGGAAGGGTATGTGCTATGGTGAATGCTGTGAAGTATGTAAACCTGGCGATTCACAGACCTGTACCCAAGGGCTAATAATACATTATATGTTAATTAAAAAATTAAAAATTATAAAAAGAGACATTAAGAGGACACAAAGACACATAAATCAGATTTTATGAAGGTGGAGGCAGATGTTGTCATTTGCTACAACAAGCAAAGCATCTCTAGGAGCCACCAGAAGTTAGAAGAGGCAAAGAAGGAGTCTCTTCTAGAGCTCTGGAGAGAGGCTGGCCCTTCCTATCTTTTGATTTTGGACTTCTGGTCTCCAGAATTGTGAGCGAATACAGTTCTGTTGTTTCAACCTACCCAAGTTTGTGGTATTTTGTTTATGGCAGCCCTAGGAAATCAATACAGATTTTAGTACTGCAAGTATGATGCTTCTAGAAGAAACACCTAAAAAATGTGGAAATGGCTTTGAAACTGGGTAGTGAGTGAAAACTTGAAGAATTTTGAGACACTACGGCAGAAAAATCTTACATTCCCTTGAAGAGATTTTCAGTGAAAATATGGACATTGGAAGCACTTCTTATAAGGTCTCAGAAGGAAATGAGGAACATGTTATTTACTGGAAACTGGAGGAAAGGCAATCCTTCTTATAAAGTGGTATAAAATTTGGTTGAGTTGTGCTCTACTGTTGTTTGCAAAACAGAACAGGGGTAAAAAAACATTTAGCTGAGGAGATTTACAAGAAAAGCATTGAAAGCATACCCTGGTTTCTCCTTGATACTTATAGTAAAAATGAGGGAAATGAACTAAACTGAGGCAATAGCTGTTAAGCAAAACAAACTAATACTTGCCGATTTGGGAGGTTTTTGTCCTATCTAGATTGTAAATGAACTAACATTAAGAAATCCACTGCTGGAAGAGCATACACTATAGAGAGGATCCCAGGGTTTGCCTGGATAAACTTTTAGTGAAGAGACGAGGCAGGTGACTAATGGGTCCACTCAACCATCTCAACAGAAGTCAGAAAAAAAATATGGATTTACCAAGGAATTATCTGCAGAAGATCTTCTTGTCTAACAGAATAGATCCCCATAGACTACATGGGATAACCACAGTGTTTTTTTGAGAATGTGGGATCAGCAAAAGCATTGCTGGCTCAGACTGAAGAGGATGGAGACAGGACAAAATGAAAGAGGGCAATCATATTTCAAAAACTGTACAGGCAGGAAACAGGTTGATAGAACTAATCACCTACAAATATGCAATATCCTTCAAGAAAAAGGAACCATCTCCAAGAGCAGAATTGTGGGTGCAGAGGCAGAAGCCAGAGTGGTGGACCCAGAGGGCAAATCCTCCACGGGCCCAAAGGATGAACTTCAAGCCATGGATTATTTCTAGGTCTTAAGACATGATGCAATTTGCCTTGTTGGGTTTCTAAATTGTTTAGAACCAGTGATCAGTTTATTGCCTCCAATTTCTCTGTATGGCATAGTTAATCAATGACAGCTCTGCCATTGTATTTGGGAAGCAGACAACTTGTTTTCTAGTTTCACAGGTCCACAAATGGAGGAGAATTTTCCCTAGAATGGATCCTGGTTTAGATGATTTAGGAGATGGTATTTGGTACTATTGAGCTGATGATACTTAGATGAGATGTTGGATTTGGACTTGATGTTATACTAATGGGTTGAGATTTTGAAGGGGGGTGTTGGGGTGAAAGCATTTTGCACATGGGACAGAAATAAAGTCTGTAGGCCTGAAGGTAGACTGCAGTGATTGAACTGTGGCCTGCAAAAGATATTTCTAAGTCATAACTTTTGGTGCTTGGGAATGTGACCTTATTTGAAAAGAGATTTATTAAAAATCTCAAAATCTTTAACTTAATTTAAGTTGGGGCCAAAATTCAATAGTGAGTGTTCTTCCAAGAGGCAAACAAGGATGTGAGGATAATCTAGCTGTAACATCTGTCACCCCACTGATTACCAGTCTTGACTGAATTGATCTGGCATGTGTCTCTTCCTTCTTCACCACTCCATGTTATCCCTCCTGAAGCTATGCACTCATTCAAAGACGAAGTCCTTCTGCAACAGAGGAGGACTGTTCTTCAGTCAAGGGTGTATGAGTTTGCACTCCCATGCTAGAACCTCCCATCAAGGTCTCAGGGTCCATTTTTATTAGGAGAATATAGATCAGTCAAGCTCCCAAGACTCCAGACACATCCAAATGAAGTGCATCATGTGACAGTCTGCTTTTCATTTTAAAAAAAGAGGGAGTCACACAAGACAGACACACATGAAAAATGCCATGTGAAGACAGAGGCAGAGATGCCATTAAGCTGCCACAAGTCAAGGAAAATTAGGAGCAACCAGAAGCTAAAAGAGACAAGGGAAGATTCTCCCCTGGAGACTTTGGGAGGAGTGTAGCCCTGTTGACATCTTGATTTCAAACTTCTGGCTTCAAGAGCTATGAGAGGATAGATTTATGTTGTTTTAAGTCACCTAATTTCTGGGTAATTTGTTACTGCAGCCCTAGGAAGCTAACTTAACAAGCAAACATATATTCAAAAATAAAAGCTCAGAGAATATTATTTTCACAAGCTCCTCCTGAAGAATCAAAGAAATAAGTTCAGACAATTAAAATGACTAGAGCAGTGTTAGCATAAGAATTAATTACATTTTAACCTATAAACAAATAAAAATGAAGATTATAAGGAAAAGATAGTACATAATGATGATACTTTCTGACACCATAGGTAGAGAGAATAAATACACAAAATAGTAGAGAAATGAGGAGAGTATAAATAAAATAGAGTAAGTTCCCAGGTTGCCTTATGGCTATGAACTATGAATAAAAATACATTACCTCATATTAGATGATGGGGAGCAGATTATTTTAGCTAATTTTTATATTGCTCATGCAAAACTAAAAGACAGTAACTAAAAATCGGATGGAATAAACATATTATAAAAAAGTAGTAGTTTAATGATACCAATTAGAGCAAAAGATGTAAACTTTTCTATACACCAAAAGGATTCAAAATGTGTATGTTTAAGAGACAGAAAGACACACAGAAAGAAACAGAATGAAACAAATGGTATCGTGCAAAACCGTATATATACATGTGCATATAAATAATCAATTTTAAGAATGTCAAATAGGGGGGCACCTGGGTGGCTCAGTGGGTTAAGCCGCTGCCTTCGGCTCAGGTCATGATCTCGGGGTCCTGGGATCGAGTCCCACATCGGGCTCTCTGCTCAGCAGGGAGCCTGCTTCCCTCTCTCTCTCTCTGCCTGCCTCTCCGGCTACTTGTGATTTCTCTCTGTCAAATAAATAAATAAAATCTTTAAAAAAAAAAAAAAGAAGAATGTCAAATAGGTTCAACCTCCTACTCAAAGGAGAAGAAATAAGATC
Organism: Mustela putorius furo; assembly: GCF_011764305.1. Taxonomy (NCBI): domain Eukaryota; kingdom Metazoa; phylum Chordata; class Mammalia; order Carnivora; family Mustelidae; genus Mustela; species Mustela putorius. The sequence continues at coordinate 30,669,523 of NW_025421989.1, forward strand.
TGCTTACAAAATAAAACACTGTGATATATAAAGAAAAGATAGCTAATAATTTTTTTTAAGGTAGGCATGGATAAACATGTAAATGCAAATAAAAAGAAAGTGAAGGAGGCGCCTAGGTGGCTCAGTGGGTTAAGCCTCTGCCTTCCGCTCAGGTCATTATCCCAGGGTCCTGGGATTGAGCCCTGCATCAGGTTCCCTGCTCAGCAGGGAGTCTGCTTCTCCCTCTCCCTCTGCCTGCCACTCTGCCTACTTGTGGTCTCTATCTCTCTGTCAAATAAATAAATGATATCTTAAAAAATATTATTTAAAAAAAGGTCCTAAACGTAATAATTGAAAAAGTAGATGTCAAACAAAACATTAAAACAGTTGAGAATACTTTATAATGCTAAAGGTGATAGTTTCAATGAATATAAAACAGGTATTAATATTTATGCATCTAATAATTTAGCAAAACCAAACTCATTTTAAAAATCTGAAAATATCAGGAGAAATAGAGTGAAACTGAGTATCACTAGGAGCTTTTAGCATACATTTCAAAAAGTAAATCAAGTAAACCAAAAGATGTTATACCTATAGAAGACTTCAACAACATAATAAACCAGGTATATCTTATTGATATAAATATTAAGCTCTTAGAATCACAAACTCATCATATTTTCAACTGCACATAAAAAAGTTCATGAAAACCATGGTTTACTTAAGACACACACATACATACACACATGCACACTAAACAGCTTTCTCAATCCATAATATGATAAAATCAGAAAATTTCACCAGCATACCTATCCTAAAAGAGTGTGCAAAACAAGTTTTCTAAAAAAAAAGAAATGAGCAAAGAAGAAACCCTGGAGCATCAGGAAGTTTGAAAGTATATGATAAGCCATAATAATGAGTAAAAACAATAAATATTCCTTTACCTCTTGAGTTTTCTAAATTATGAATGACAGTGGAATCTAAAGTTTTAACACAATGGAGCACTTCAGCAGCTCAGACAGTTAAGCAACTGATTCTTGATTTTGGCCCAGGTCATGATCCGAGAGCCATGAGATGGAGCCCATGTTCAGCCCTATGCTCAGTAGGGAGTCTGCTGGAGATTTTCTCCCACCTCCTCTGCCCCTTTCCCCACTCGTCCTATCTCTTTCTCCCTCAAATAGAAAACTAAATCTTAAAATAAAATAAAATAGTAACACTGTTTCATGTGGTTCTAAGTGCATGTAGAAAAAATATTTGATAATCATGTTATAAATGGGGGAGCATAAAGGGATGAAAAGGTGGGTGCCTGAGTGGCTCAGTGGGTTAAATCCTATGCCTTCAGTTCAGGTCATGATCCCGGGATCCTGGGATCGAGCCTTGCATTGGGTTCTCTGTTCGGCACCTGCTTCCCCTCCTCTCTGCCTGCCTCTCTGCCTACTTGTGATCTCTGTCTGTCAAATAAATAAATAAAATCTTAACAAAAAAGGCATGAAAAGGGAGGTAAGGGTTCTATATTACACTCAAACTGGTAAAACATAAACGCTAGTAGACTGTGATAAGTAATACATATGTAATATGATTCTTAGAGCAACTACTAAAGTAACCAAGGATAAACACTCAGAGTCACCATTAATAAATCAAAGTGAAAATCCAGCAAATAATCAAGTAACCTGCAGGAAGACAGGAAAATAGAGAAATGGAAAACAAAATGAACAAAGAAATAATTTAAGAATAAAATGGTACAATTAAGTTCTCACATATAAACAATTGCATTAAATGTAAATGATGTAAATATGCCAGTTAAAAAAAGTAAACTGGCATGGTGGATTAAAAAATATGACACAACTATAGACTACAAGAAACTCACTTCAAATATAAAACAAATTGATACAGTCAGGTTGAAACTCAAACAGTAGGAAAAGGTATATCATACAAACATGATGAAAAGAAGGAATTATTTTATTAATATTAGATAAATAACATTTCAGAGATAAGAAAATCATCAGAGAAAGAGAGGTACATTAAATAATGATAAAAGAATCAATTCACTAAGAAAAAAAGTCATCTTCAATGTGTATGTACAAAGCAACAGAACTTCAAAAATGTGTAGTAAATGCTGATAAAACTGAAAGGAGAAATAGACAAATACATAATTATAGTTTGAGATTTCCACATCCCTTTCTTCATCTCTGATTGAACAACTAGACAGAACATAATCAAATATATAGAACTCAACAATGCCATCAAACAACAGAAAGTAATTAACATTTATAAAACACACCATCTAACTAGAAGAGAATATGTATTTAAGTGTCCATGAAACATACATCAAGATAGACCATATCGTAGGCCATAAAATGAAGGTCAACAATTTTAAAAGAACTGAAGTCATACAGAAAGTGTTCTCTGGCCTAAATGGAATTAAAGTATTAATAACTAAAAGATAATGGGAAAATCTCCAAACACTTGGAAACTAAGTGGCATGCTTCTAAACAATCAGTGGTCAAAGAAGAAATTCCAAAGAAAGTTAAAAAGATAGAGAACTGATGATTATCAAGGGGAGGGGGTTTGGGAATGGGGTGAAATAGGTGATGGGGATTAAGGAGTGCACTTGTCATGATGAACACATGGTGATGTATGGAAGACCTGAATTACTACATTGTACACTTGACACTAATATAACACTGTATGTTAACTTACTGGAATTAAAATAAAAACTTGATTAATAAAAAGAAATGAAAAGACAACATATCAAAGTTTGTGGGACACAGCTAAAGTAGGGCTGAGACAGAAATTGATAGTATAAAATGCATACATTATGGCCCAGAACAATAAACTTAAATTTCCACTTAAAGAATGTAAAAAAGGAAGAACAAAACCCAAAGCAAGCAGATGGTAGGAAATAATTAAGAGAAGAAATCAATGAAATTGAAAACACAAAATGATATGGACTATGAATGAAATGAAGTACTTATTCTTTGAAAAAGATCAATACAATTGATAAATCTCTAGCAAAAATGATGCAAAAAATGAAGACACACAAATTAGCAATATCAAGAATGAAACAAGGGATATCAATAAAGACCAACAAGCATCTGCAAGATAATAAGGAGCTATGTGAACAATCCTACACACATAGTTTTGATGACTTAGATGAAATTAACCAATTCCTCAATATGGGGTTTGTCCCCTGGAGACCATGTGACTTTGGAAGGTGCCCAGGACATATGTTAGGAGGAATTCTGCACATAAATTGCATTAGCAGCAGTATTAATGCCCATCTCCCTAATAAGCTTACTGAAAATTATCTCTGATATCATCTCTACATTTCTTTATCTTCTCTTCAAGGGACTTTACAGGCCAGTTATGACAGCAATACACATATGTAAAACAAAAGAATAGTACATAAATTTAAGGTGGTATAACCTTAAATAGGAAAGAGAGGGAGAGAGAGAGAGAGGAAAGAAGGAAGGGTGGAAGGGAGGGAAAAAAGCACTAATATTTGCATGTGTCCCTGCACAACAAAATGCAACATACAGTTTCAGAAAACAGAGAAAGGCACTCTACAAAGAACTAGTCACCTGTCGGGCATCAGGACATGAATTGCTTAGCAACGCATTGTGATTTGCATTAAGTCAGCAGGCTCTTTGATACCAAGGCATAAACAGATGTCTACAGTAGTCTGTAAAATGTGTATTTGTTTGTTTGTTTGTTTGTTTGGCTTCCAAAGCTTGTACTCAATTCTTTTAACCATCCTGTTGCCCTCCTGATCTTTTGCCCAAAATGATATGCCATTTTGACAAAACATACATATACCATCTGTTTTCAACAAATACCACATACTTTCTCCGAGGACACTGAATGTTACTGTTCCCATGCCTCTATTTTAATTTTCCTTTTCTCACAGCCTCTTCTTCCCAAACAATATTCGCCTCCCTTATAAACCACAGCAGGGGTACTGGTTTTTCCTGATAATTGCACTGGTGCCTCTTAGTTTTTACACTAAGAGGTCACATAGACCATTTGCTGGGAAGACTAGAGCTTGAAGGAGAACACTCAAGTGTTTTCATCATTTAAAGTGCAGTCATATCATCTCACTTTCATTTTAGAGAACCACCATTTGTTCTTCTTTGTTGGGTCAAAATATAGGTCAGTCAGATATATCCCTAAGTAGACAACTTATCAAAGTTCTCTTCAGAAAACAGCAATTATGTCCCTGCCTTAGCATGCACGCCAAAGCCTGTGGCCAACTTAGCAATGTTCCTTTCCTGCTCTCTTTTCATACTGCTGTCTCATGAAGGCTGTGGAAAAATTCAAAGGGTAAAAAAGGTTCTTAGAATTCCTAGCACACTCTGTGCTACTCTCCCCAGATGTGTGTTCTCTTAAATCACCTTTAAATTCTAAATTTTGCAGCATGAAAGCCACTGGGATCCCATCGTGACAGTACTGGCCAGCCAAGCCAGTGGAGTGACAGCAGGGCTCATTGTTGGCCTTTGTGGCATGCAGTGTTCAAGGCTGTCAAGCCTGAGCCCGGTCTCTGCATCCACCCACACTGGACACACTAAAAGATTAGAAAGTAAATCTTCACTTGTCAAGTTCAATAGAAGGATGTTTCTCAGGCTTCTAGTTTCAGATACAAGGTTCTTAAGTATGTAGCTGTAGTTTTTTAAAGCTGTGAAATTCACTCTTAAGTCATAAACACATCTTATTTCCCTAGAAGCCTGGCAGAAAACCCAGCTATAAATGAGCAAATGAAAGCCATAAAGATGAGAGCACATTTAGCAGAAAGGGATGCTTATATGTTTATGTGAAACTAAAGAAGTTTTCTTATTTTTTATGAATATTCAAATAATTTTAATAGCTTATTAAATTTCTCCTTACTTAGGTCATTGATAATGGTAAGAAGAAAATGCCTCAAACAAGGACAAATGAGAACTCTTTCTTACACATCCTTTTTTCACTTCTATTATTTAGAAAATTGAAGGCAGACTGCATTCAGGCATACTGGGATTTACTACCTGAACTCAGCAGACAATTGCCACTCTCACTACCATCTGTGTTACAAAGATCTGGCATAAGAATGAAATACAACTTGACAACTGTGGAGTGAAAATGGACCTGTCTTAATGTCCAACTGCTTTGGTTTGAGCTCCCTTGCAGAACTCACATCCCTTTAAAAGTACAGCTGTCAGCAGTCTATGTATCATTTTTAAAATTCATCTGTCCTGCTCCTGGATTTACTGATCTTTGACCACAAATACATGGCTTTCAGGGCCTCTTCATCTAATCCCCAAAATTGAAGAATGTGCCCAGAAGAGCACAGAAACAAAACAAATGGGAAAAACCAAAATAAGAAAATCCCAACCTAAAGAATCACCATCTGTCTTCCCACTCTCACTTGTCTCTGGGCCTCCATCATTTTTGATAGCACACGACCTGTCCCATATTCCGAACTCTGCAATCTGGTGTTGCTCCTTAAAAGTATCAGCCTTTGGCTTGCCCATTTTATCATGTCAGGTTAACCAGTTTGTTTCCCAAGTCTTAGGGATCACAGTCCCTCAGTGCCTGATGTGCTATGCCGTATTAAGAAAATTGTTTCAGGGCGCCTGGGTGGCTCAGTGGGTTAAACCTCTGCCTTCGGTTCAGGTCATGATCTCAGGGTCCTGGGATCGAGTCCCTCATCAGGCTCTCTGCTTGGCAGGGAGCCTGCTTCCTCCTCTCTCTCTCTCTCTGCCTGCCTTTCTGCCTGCTTATGATTTCTCTCTGTCAAATAAATAAAATCTTAAAAAAAAAAAAAAGAAAATTGTTTCAGATATTTTGGCCAGTTTTCCTTTTCTTTTTCCTTCCTTCCTTTCTTCTTTCCTTCTTTTTTTTTTTTCCTTTTTAGATAGAGAGAGAGAGAGCATTTGAGCCAGGGTGAGGGGCAGAGGGAGAGGGAGAGAGAGAATCCTAAGCAGGCTCCATACCCAGCGCAGAGCCTGAGGCAGGGCTCCATCTCAAGAGCCTGACATCATGACCTGAGTCGAAATCAAGAATCCCATGTTTAACCGACTGAGCCACACAGGCTCCCCTAACCAGTGTTTTTAGTTCATTCATGTGGGTGGGTAAATCCAGCCCATTTATAGATCTTAGAGGTGGAAGTCTCCTGCCATTTTTATTATCATCTTTTACCCATCATTAAGAGTAAAATGCACCTAACTCATTCTCTTTAATGTTCTTCAGTGATCACATCCCTCCTTTCTGCAGCCCTTTAGCTCTGCCTTGGATTTTCCAGAAGAATAACTAGATTCCTCTGACCTGCTCTCACACCTTTGACCTTACACTGTTACTCCATGAGCTTTGACATTACCTTTCTGAAGGGAAAACATAGAAAACATTAATAAATAAGAGCTTACTCTTTAAAATGTTCATTGTTTTAGGAGTTTCCCATTTGACAGTGAGATCCGGGGCTGCACTGTTACTAGCTATGAGATTTATTTGGATTTTCAACTTTACCTCAATTCACACTATCAACAATCATGGATAATTTGGCTTTGCTTCTGAAGGTGTTGCCTTCAAAATATTAATTCTTGGATGACTTATCTTACAGATTAATTATATAAGAACCTCAGGCAATAGCCCCATTCTCCTAAAACAGATTATAATAATCACAAACATGTATTTCCTGTGTTCTCAAGCTTCAAGAATTATACTAGACTCAAAAAAGGATAGTAATGGAAAAAATAATACTGTGGTTTCATATAGTTTCTCTGCTAGGACTACAAATTCTCATCTTATAGTCCTAAGGCTAACCATCATGTTTCTATTTCCTGACATTCATCATTAATTTTAAGCTGTTTAATTATAAAATTAATGATCACTGTAGAAAATTTGGAAAGTCCAGAAAATTACATAGAAGAAATAAAAAACCTGATAGTTTCATACTTTAAAGTTAACTTCATTTATTGTTGGTGGATATCCTGCAAATATTTTGTATCTTTTTGTTTTGTTTTTACCATAATATCATTACCCTCTTTTCATATCCTTAAAAAATTCTAGAAAAAATTTGGAGATGAATGTATAATGTTTCAATGTATGCACACAATAATTTATTCAACTATATCACTAACTTGGGCATTTGTTTTTTGCTTGTTTTCATATTTCCTACTATTTTTTAGTATTATAATGTGATGCATCTCCTTGAACATAACCCTCTAACTCACAGTAAATACATGATTTCTTTTAAGCATTTGTTTTTAAACTTCCAGCACCCTTGTCTTGGCTTACCCACATTTCATCCAACTCTATTAGAAACAGTGATGAGTCAAGCTGGTATTCCCATAATCTATTAAGTCAACCCAATACATTTTGTGGTCTTATATATGATAAGAGAATAGGGGGAAAGGGCTCTTTTACCATTGGGGTTGCTAAAGCAGAGAGGGTGTGAATCTATAGCTGCTGGGGACCATATTTTCTCCCTTGAAGTAAACCCACCTAAAGAATGAAGTCAAGTAAAACCAGCAGAGCGGAAAGATAGATGTGAGCCCTGGAGAGTCTTGGAATATACTCCTCCATACTGCCTGATCTTGGGTCCTCAGTGCTGCAACTCGTCCTTCAATGTTGTGACCTTCTCCAGTATTCTTTCGAGCTCTTGCAACAGCCTGTTTTCACTTTTTAAAGTTGTTTTGGCTTGGTATCTATCATTTACAACTGAAAAAAAAATTTTTTTAACATCTGATTCCCTTTTGGTAACTGATTTCCAAAAGCAAATTTTCTGGCTCAAAAAATAAGAATGTTTTAAGATTCTTGATGCATATTTTCAAATCACATTCCATAATTCTAGGGATCTGCACTCCACTGGTAATGAATTAGGGTTTGCTACAGATAGGTTTTTGAAAAATCTCCAAATGATGATTCATCTTTGGGTTTAAGATTGTTTGTAATTCTGTGTCTTTATTTCCCCAATACTTAGGGAGCAGCTACAATGTGTTGGAAATTGTCTGTGATCTAGAATAAAAAGCTGAAGGAGATACTGGGCCTCTCTTAATGGAGGTCATATCCAGTAGGGGAAGCATGTGGAAGCCCATATAAATATATCAGGATGTGATCAGTGATGTGATGATACCCTGGAAATACAGAAGAGGAAGCAAATGTCTGAGATCAATAGGAAAGTCTTTGAAAAACAGGTTAAGATTGACCTTAAGTAAAATTTCAACCACTATAGAAATTGAAAATGTACAAGGAACTGGAGGGGATAAATTTTAAAGGCAAGAATCAGACTAGTCTATTATAGATGAATAATTTAGTATATAAGGAATGATGTCAGATCACACTCAGGTTAGAGTCTGGCATTGAGGGGCAATGAAAGCGAAGCTCTAGGGTTGGTTCTTTATGCTTAGACACAGGCTCTATGAATGATGGCTGTAAGTGAAAGGTTTGAAATACAAATGTAACAATATCATATTTGCATTTTAGCAAATATAATCTAGCAACCATATGGAGCAGATGTTGAAGACAACAATATCACACAGAGGAAGACCATCACAATTGCTCAGGGAGGTGATGACAAGGGTCTAAAATATTATTTTAAGTGTTAGGGGAAAGTGGAGGGAGTAATATGTTCAGTATTACTTCTGTATTAATTCTTCATTTATTTATTTATGATAAATTTATTTGAACATTCATCGAAACACCTCTTTTTTTTGTCTCTGTTTAAATAGGCTGGAATATCATAACATTAAGCTAGGGCAAAGGGATAAGAAATCAGAGTAATCTTTAGTAGTAAACCATGATGGGCTGGTTGGATCTTCAGCTGGAAGTCTGGGTGGCTTACAGTTTTCTGGTACTTCAGAACAGTCAGGGGTGGGTATAAAGAAGACACCTAGCAGGAGGGATGGAAAGAGCTCAATAGCCCATTAGGCTCTCCTAGCCTTCTCTTGGTATTGAGTTAAGGGATATGAGTCATGGTTACCAGGAGAAATTACATAAAGGAAACTTAAGCCTATGTCTAGTCATAAGCAAAGAAAAATGTCTCAGGGAAAGGGTAAAAGACTTCACACTGGGAGTCAGCATGGATAATAAGGCTCACCCTACAATACCAAGTCCTGGGCATCTGCAGCTGTCCTGCCCTGAGGGAACCTGGCTATCGTGGCTTTTGTGTGTGTTCTAGCCCATAAAGAGATGTAGATACACAGGGGCTGAAACTCATCAATGGTTCCATTCCAGGGGCCTTAAGTGGAAAACAAGTGAAAAACAATTAAGCATATGCTTAATTTCTTGCCCAGTCTTGGGTACAAGATAAAGGGCCCAGATTAAAGGCAGATTTCTCCAAGAGATTATAGTAAGAACCTATGGGCAAGAGCCTTCAAAGCCAGTGTACCTCAGGGAGAGTGATGGAAACATAAACATTCCCAATTTATTTTGCTTTTCCTCAGTGTACTTGAACACACCTCTCCACTGGAGGTAGAAATTAATCACACCTCCTACGTTCCCACACGCAGAGGTACATACTATTCTCTGCTGAAATCACCGCTACAAGGTTATAGTTGCCCAAACTAGTAGGGTTAAATATGAAACTCAATCCCCAAAGGCCAGTGCTAAATTGAAAATAAACTATTTCTTTACCTGCCTGTGTTCTGTGCAATAACTTAGTGTTCAAAGATCTGTCTTCCCACTTATATCCCTTTCCTTGAGAGTGCGTCAGAAAAGAATTAGTCACGGTCACTTTGTGCAATTACTTAGGAAGGCAATGTCTCACTGAAATAATAGAAAGTGAGTATAAGAATCATCAGTGTGGAACCGCAAGAAAGGGAGATGGGAAATTTACTCCTCAGTTAGATGTGCTTAGGAAGTGGACTTGCTGCTTTGTCCCTGACCCACAGGATCTGGAAAGAAGAGAATTGAAGAAAGGTGAAGGCATGGGAAGAGAGTGTGCCATTGTATGTTCACCTGCGCTCTCACCAACAGTTCTAGCAAGGTTATATGAAGCTCTACTGGGCTCAGTGAACACTGTAGATGGTAGGTGATCTTTCTTCATCTTGTTCACATATCTTACCTCAGAGAAAAACCATAGCAAGAGAAGACCCCAGGCGTAGGGACCTGCTGGTATTGGGAGCTGATGGGTGGTGAACTGATGCAGGGATGGGTTTCTATCAGATCTCTCATATCTCAGAGATTTGTGCATTGTGGAGGCCCTACAGGTCCCCTCCAAGAATCCCCTGAACAAATACATAACTCAAAAAAGGACCATAAAGAGGTCACTGAGGTCCAGTTGGAGTCATAAAGAAAATCAGGGGAAAAAAACACAAAATGAACTACAGATGTAGACAAGTTGGACATGGAACCCCTTACCCTATTCTACCACTGTCCACCTCAACCCCAACATATGAAAAGAGCTAGAATCCAGAAAAGGGAACCTTCCAGGGGAAAAATGTTGTGGGTTACAAGATTGATGGTTTTATATTGCATTAGTCTTCTTTAATAAACAATAATGACCACCAATATTGGGAATGTCCCAAGATACCACTAAAGAAGAGAAAGAGGACTTCAAGAGAATGTGTTTAGGAACAGAGATTGAAAGCGTAATTTGAAAAAAAAAAAAAAAGGCGTTTTTCTCAGTGTAATTCCAATATGTTGAGCCTCCCCAATAAACCAGCTACGTATTCCAGGCACAGGATAAAACTGCATAATCAACATGTTTCCACATCCACTAACTGGTTTATCCTTTCATCACACCTATGACTTATTTAGAAAGGACATCATGACATAAAGGTTTCAGAAGAAAAGAAATAACAAGCTTACAGATGCTTAGTGAGTTGACTGAAGTCACAGAGCAGGGAAAGGATGGCAACTGGACCCAAATTAACTCCAAGTCTATGGCTTGGAGATACCCAGATGCCCAAAAGTCCCTATAATTTCAAATGAAAAGGAGCCTTGATTAGCTCTCACCTAAGCAATCTCAACAGAAGAGATGAAGGCAGGGGCTCTCCCTGGCCCATCTATCCCACTGCAGCTTCAGCTCTGTATCTAGGACAGATAATTCCCTCCTCAGAGCAGAACCAAGACACAGAGATTCACTTTGCACTCAACCTAGAAACCTGGCAATGCACTTCATAAAATTGCCTGGTCACTTTGAATAGAAAGATAAAAGGGTTAGAAAACATTCTTAAATTGTCCTCTAAATAGAGACGCTCCATAAGGCCTTTTCCAGAGTTGTTTTTAGGTGAGCGAGCTTTAGAGAGTGAGCTGGTGATTCTCTGGAGACTGCAGAGTGAGACAGGCAGAAATTAAAGTATCTATCTGACCTCTATTTTTCCTGGCTCTGCCAAATCTATGACTTTAAGAGTTGCTTTCCCCCATGTAAGAAAAGAGTTGCTTTTCCCCATGAACCTTGGTTTTTTAATTTGTGAAACAAATGCAATAATATCACACAACATGGTGGTTATGAAAAGAAAAAAAGAAATATCCTATTAATTGACATAGAATATGTATGTGTGTATATATATACACACATATATATGTATATATAGAACTGTAGAAACTCATATAAATGTATTTCTACAAATCTTTCTGCTGTATTTATCCTTTTCCAGAAATCTCTTTTAAACACTGCTATTTGGGAGAATGGGCATATGCTTACTGTCCCATTTCCTTTTCCTGGGCACACTGGGAAACTACATTTCCCAGGCTCCTTTGTACTTAGCCTATGGTCAGGAAAATATGTTCTGGGTAATAATAGGTGGACAAAAGTACTGTGCTCCACATCCAAGCTTAGCCATAAGAAAAATCTCATTCTTTATCTACTTGGATGCACTAACTAGATGGCCTAAAATATGCTGAGGAGCTCTAGGAGTCGCTGGCATTATAAGATGGAAAGCATCATGGTCCTGGTCCTTGAATACTACTATCAGCCTACAAATTGAGCTTAAAATAAATCTTCAGTTTGACTAAGCTGTTGAGATTTGGGGTGGTTGGCTGCAATATCTAGTGCTAATTACCTGGGTAATGTAGTATTTGACAAGCTCACTACTCATTTTTCATCACCTGTCATTTGGAAGTATTTATGCATCAAATCAACTACTAAAATACCATAGTCGTCTAGCACCCAAGGATAAAGTTCCTGCCTTCTCATCTACAGGAGTTCATTGTTGGGTATATCTGCTACTGTGGGGTATAAACACTTGGATTAAAATTCGGAAGTTCACTCAAGTGATAAATTATTGAACACGAAATCTGAAACTACATCTATACTATACGTTGGCTAATTGAATTTAAATTTTAAAATTTCAGAAGTTTAGGGAAAATATTACATCATCAAAACTAAAATATGTTGCTATTACTACTAATTTCCTAGGATTTGCTAAAATGATTTTAATTGACTACATATCTTTTCTTTCTTAAAGTAACACAATATGCACAAAGCTCCATGTGGTGTTAATTTCTACTTACCTTCCCTTAACCACACCTTCTAGCTAAATACGTCAATCTAAGAGTGTATGATAATTTGAGGTATCAGGAACACAATGAAGTATCAACATCAATTTTTTTCCTTCTTTTAAAGGAAGAAAAAGCTTAAATATGTTTATCGAAATGCTAGAAAGTTAAGCTTACATGACCCATAACGTTTTTGCTTGATATGTTTCCCTGGGAAAAGCACGTTTTGGTAAAGCTGTTGTCAAGCTCTTTTTGAAACATATCATTCCATGTCAGAAATAACTACCTCATATGTTGTTCTGGGTTTAAACAACAACTAATGAGAAAATGAACAAAAATACGTGCTTATTTTTAAAAAGAAGTTTTTTGGGAAAAGTTAAAATTTACTTTTTGATTTTGCTGACTTAGTTACTTCTTTTGTTTTCCACTTCATTTACAGAATACCTCATCATCTCATTGCGTAATTTCACCTTAAATTGTGACTTTTCAGTCATTCTGTGGGTTAATAGGTCTCACTCTTAACTTCATTTTTTCATAATCTCTTTTTTTTTTAAAGATTTTTTTTTTATTTATCCGACAGAGATCACAAGTAGGCAGAGAGGCAAGCAGAGAGAGAGGAGGAAGCAGGCTCCCTACAGAGCAGAGAGCCCGATGTGGGGCTCGATCCCAGGACACTGGGATCATGACCTGAGCCGAAGGCAGAGGCCTAACCCACTGAGCCACCCAGGTGCTCCCATAATCTCTTAATTTATATTTAATTCTATTAAAGTTTATTGAATTTCCAAAAGTATCCCATTTGTAACTGTCTATATCTCTATGTCACCCTTTTTCAAAGTGGCAGAAGGAAGAATAATTTACATGTGATTTTATTTTTTCAACAATTTTTTGATGCTCAACCTCAATAAATAGTGGAGCATTTTTTAAAAGATAAAAAGAGAAAAAAAAATATAAAAAGAGGAGGTCACCAGTAAGGTAGAAAGAGTGACTTATGTCATCCACATTCCTGGGCAAGGACCCACACATTTTAGGGGCATTCCATCTAATGAAACAATGCTAGCCTGAACAGATCCATCTATGAAAAGGAAATACTGCTTAGTACCTAGTTAACAGCTAGTCAATTAATCACATCAATTCTTGGTGTGAAGACAACTTGGCAGGAGAAGAGTTGAGTTAGGGGGACACACTAGTTATGTAGAGAAGTCACCTTCCACAAGGCCATCTTTCCTCCGATCTGTCTACATTCAAAGGGAGTGAGGAGAAGGTAGGGACAGATACAGAATATTCTGATATAGAATATTCACTGTAAACCAGCTCAGGAGTAGTGTCCAAACTGGCAACAGGAAAAACAAAAACTGAAAAAAGGAATAAATTGTTTCTTCCACCTTCTCTACACAGAGATTTTCAGCATAGAAAATATTTAAGTCAAACTGATTGTGTGATTTCTTACTAAATGAAGAAAAATGTCAGTTATAAATTTTTGTTTTATATCGTTTTCAAATATGGGGGCATAGTTCTCCAAAATAAAACAGTTCCATTTGTAAAACACTTTTAGCCTTGAGAGCAAAAGTTGGAGAAGTATGATAGCTCCATGGTCAGGGACCATCAAGAATAACTGATAAAATGAAATGTCACTTCTTATCCCTGGTGACTTACCAAGGTAGAGCTGTGGGAGAAATCTGTCTATTCCTGAGTGTCAGCACTAAGAGAACACAGCACCTGTGGAGATTTTACAAACAACAGTAAAATTAACTAAAAGTCAATTGACTTTGTATGGGCAACTATAAATATTATCTGGGATAAGACCTTCCTATCCTAAGAAATCTTCTATTGTTTGATGAATCCTAAATTCTTTCTGGGGTTATTGTTGAGTGTGGAATCTTCAAATAAGCACATATTTTTTTATTACTTATCCTACGTAAACCCTGCAAGCTAATTTGGAAAACCCATTATACAAGAAATTCAAACATGCAGTACTCAGCTACATGTATTCTTAGAGAAAGTTCCTAATATCCTCAGTAGTATTAACGTATAAAGGGTAGATTCAAAATGAGCAATGCTATAAGTGATTAATCAAGCAAAAAAAATACTTGTTATATTAATCCCGAGACTTTTTGTGACTAATTAAAATTTTCATTTGTGTTTAAAATTTAAAATAGTGAAAGAGGGTTCATAGCAGACTTATTCACAGTAGCTAAAAGACGGAAACAACCCAAATGTCTATTGATGGATGAATGCATAAACAAAATGCAGTTTATGTATACAATGGAATATTATTCATCTTTAAAAAGGAAGAAGGAAACTCTTACACATGCTACAATACAGATGAGCCTAAAACACATTATACTAAGTAAACTGAGTCAGACATAAAAAGACAAAAATATTGTATGATTCCACTTATATGAAGTACCTAGAACAGTCAAATTCATGGCAATAGAAATTAAAGTGGTCATTGCCAGAGGCTGGCAGGAGGGAGAAATGGGGAGCTATTGTTTAATGGATACAGAGTTTTGGTTTAGGAAGATAGAAAAGCTCTAGAAAGACACGAAGGTTATGACTACAAAACACTGTGAATATACTTAATGCGTGCTTGTTCATGACCTGGCCCCTATACACAGAGGACAAAGAGAGCCAGAGATAGAGGTAGACCACTTTGGGCTGATGGGTGGAAGACTTAATCAGCAAGTTAACTTACATATAAGGCTTGTTTGGGGCACCACAGGATGAGTAGATCTCCATACCCACCAGAATCTTAAGCTTTGTATAGAGGCCTTAACACGGTTGAGTCATGTACACAACACCTTACTCCCTCAAGGTTATGTCCTGGAAACAGCTCCTTGTGCAGGAATGGTGGGCAGGATGGACATTCCAAGGCCAGGGGAGGGGGTGAGAAGCCTCTGATTGCCTGGGTCCAGCCTCTGGGCCAACCAGTGATCACATGCTCTTGATGACCTCCTCTAACAATGCTACTGAACTGTGCACTAAAACATGTTTTAAAAGAGGGTCACCTGGGTGGCTCAGCTGTTTAAGCATTTGCCTTCAGCTCAGGTCATGATCCCAGGGTCCTGGGACTGAGTCCCATGTCAGGCTCTCTGTTCAGTAGGGAGCCTACTTCTCCCTCTCTTGCCTGTTGCTCTGCCTGCTTGTGCGTGTGCTCTCTCTCTGCCTAATAAACAAATAAAATCTTTTTTAAAAATGTGTAAAAGGATACATTTTATGTGGTGCATACTTTACCACATAGACTTCAGATCTTTTATAAGCTGACAAAATATATATGTTTAAAATTAATCATAGCATGATTTGGGGGGATCAACATGATTAGTATTCCCTGCCAATCTTCATTAAATATCAAATAATAAATGGATCGCCTGAAATAATACAGGAATAAAACTTGTTCTTTTTTCTGTAACATAAACTCCCTCCAAAATTTGTCCTAAAGGTTAATTGTGACCAACCGCTTGCTCGTTCTTTAAGGCAGATTTGGTTACTCCAAGAGACATGACCACTGCTGCCCCCACAACCTGTCTTCCGCTCCTTTGCCTTTCCTCCTAACAAGCTGATTGAGGGCAGAGTCATTTCTGACTTCCTTTCCCTCGATGACCTTCCAGGTTACACAGAGCTGTTGTGCTCGCTTCCCCACTCCCTGGTAACTGTTTCCCCTTTAGTGAAGTGAAAAGTAGGTTTTCTTTATAAGTTTGATGGTTCTTACAACTTTTAAACTTTTCGTTTAGGAAAAAAAGGGGGGGGCTGGGCCACCTGGGTGGCTCAGTTGGTTGGATGACAGCTTTCAGCTCAGGTCATAATCCTGGAGGCCCAGGATCGAGTCCCACATCCAGCTCCCAGCTCCACGGGGAGTCTGCTTCTCCCTCTGACCCTCTCCTTGCTCATGCTCTCTCTCACTGCCTCTCTCTCTAATAAATAAATAAAATCTTTAAAAAAAAAAAAAAGGAAAAAAAAATGGCTTTCTAAACATGTTGAGCACAATATGTTATCTCAGCCCTTCTCTAATAATACCATCTTTTCCTTTGGGAAGCCATACCTGCCATCTATATGGATGAGGCACAGAAGGAAGACTATCTTTTCAGGAAGGATAGATGAGACAGGCAAAGGTGATTAAGGGGTAAAAACTTCAGTTATTAAATAAGTCACAGGGATAAAAAAGTGCAACATAGGGAATACAGTCCAAATACTGTAATAACTTGCATAGTGACAGATGTAATCACACTTATTGTGGTGTGCAATAAACAATGTATAGAATTGTTGAATCAGGGACACCTGGGTAGCTCAGTCGGTTAAGTGTCCATCTCTTTTTTTTTTTTTAAAGATTTTATTTATTTATTTGACAGAGAGAGATCACAAGTAGGCAGAGAGAGGGAGGAAGCAGGGTCCCTGCTGAGCAGAGAGCCCGATGCGGGACTTGATCCCAGGACCCTGAGATCATGACCTGAGCCGAAGGCAGCAGCTTAACCCACTGAGCCACCCAGGTGCCCAAGTGTCCAACTCTTGATTTCGGCTCGGGTCACGATCTCTGGGTCATGGGATCAAGCCCTGGGTCAGGCTCTGTGCTCAGTGGGGAGTATGTTTTTCTCCCTCTCCCTTTACCCCTACCCCAGGTCACTTGCTCTCTCTCTCTCTCTCTCTCTCTCTCAAATAAATAAATAAATCTTAAAACTATAAAAACAAAGAAGAATTGTTGAATCACTATGTTGTACACCTGAAACTAACATCATATTATATGTCAGCTACACTTCAAAAAAAATTAAAAATTAAATTTCCAATAAAAAATTAAATGGATGGATGAATGGGTAGATGGAAAGATATGTGATAAAGCAAATATAGGAAAATATCACTTGTAGAATCTATGTGATGGGTATACAGGAGTTCTCCTTTCAACTTTTCTGTGTGTTTGATATTTTCATGATAAAATGCTGGGAGGGGGCTCCTGGGTGGCTCACTTGGTTAAGCATCTGCCTTCAGCTCAGGTCATGATCTCAGAGTGGTCCTGGGATCCTGCTCAGGGGAAATCTGCCTCTCCTTCTGCCCCTCACCACTCCCTCTCTCTCTCTCTGTAAAATCAACCAATCAATCAATCAATCTTCAAAATAAAATAAAATGCTGGGGAAACAATTTAAAAAACCCAGTACCTCCTATGGCTCCATTTATGCTTCCTTGTGTTGGTGTACCACAAATCAGGATCCTAATCAATGAACAGTCCCCTTCACCTGACTGCCAAGCTGGCTGTAACCCAGGTAATGAGAACACTCTTGATGACCTGCTCCCTCACTGATGGCTCCTTCCTTCTAAGCCTGAGTCCCCAGTCATTTTGCTTCTTGGCTTTTCCTAGAATGTAACTACTCCATTGAGGAATGCTTCCTCTCTCACCCTTATTCTCACTATCTTCTTGTAGGATTTTATGGGAATCTACACACTAAATCATCCTACAAGGATGTAAGACCCTTTCTTTTTATGGTCGTTTGTATATTATGACATTTAAAAATAAAGACTGGAATTTGTCCTAGTAGTTAGAACCACCATAAAAAAGAAAATAGCCCATGTTTACTAAAATGATGGGCTTACTGAAGACGTTTTACACCAGTTTGCAAGGGACAAAAAGATGCTTTTATTTTGATTGGTTTTCTTGTTCTTGTTAAGTAAAATGAGAAATGGCTCACAAAGTATTCATGGTCATTGCACTTCTTAAGAAAGGGGTAGTCTGTTAGCAATATTTCCATGGGTATATGAATAAGCAAAGGCAATTTATAAAGAAAAGTGTGTACTATGTAATAATAATTATTGTTAGCATTCACACTGCTCTGCCACATAACTCTCAATTTTAGAGTTTATATATATTTTCAGATAAATTTTTAAAGTCCTCTAACAGAGATAGTCTTTGTTCTGTGTTTTTTTTTTAAAGATTTTATTTATTTATTTGACAGAGAGAGAGATCCCACGTAGGCAGAGAGGCAGGCAGAGAGAAGGGGGAAGCAGTCTCCCTGCTGAGCAGAGAGCCTGATGCAGGGCTCAATCCCAGGACCCGAGATCATGACCTGAGCCGAAGGCAGAGGCTTAACCCACTGAGCCACCCAGGTGCCCCTTCATTCTGTGTTTTATTTTTATCCAAGACACCTAGCAAAGGTGTGTGTATATTTACATACAAATATATATACCAAATATATCACATGTATCATAAATATACATATATTATCTTATATACCTTCCATGTATACATATCTTGTATAGCTTATAAGATATATATGCATGCATCTCATATATATCTTATAATTAATATTTTCATAGTCAATGTGATCCTCATTTTAACAGCCTAAACTAATTTAATTCATTTAGTATGGGTTTTTATTTTTTTTAAGTAGGCTCCAGGCCCAGCTTCAAGTCCAATGCATGGCTTGAACTCATGACCCTGAGATCTATACCTAAGCTGAGATTAAGAGCTGGACACTTAACTGAGACACCCAGTCACCCCAATTTACTATGGTAAATACTAAATTAATATACTAATGTACAAATATAATACAGTAATATATATAGTTAAATTAATATTACTAAATTAATATTTTCATAATTGTGATTCCCCTGTGTACTTACATAAATGCATAGATACTATGTATATCATATATATCAACTATGTATCTACTATATATTTACCTCATATCATGTATGCATACTAAATATATCACATGTTTATCTTATGGTAGATACCTTGCATGTATTCACATCATGTGTAGTTTATATTATAAATATAATATATATATGACATATATACGCATATGTTATATCTCACATATTTTATAATTAATATTTTCATACTTGGTGTGATTGTTATTTTAATACACGGGTTTTTTTTTTCACTACGGAGGGAAAGACAAAAAGATTAAAAATCCTTTTTTTTTTAATTTAAAAAAAGATTTTATTTATTTGAGAGAGACAGTGAGAGAGAGCAGGAGTAGGATGAGGGGCCGCGGGAGAAAAGAACTACCTGCTGAGCAGGAAGCCTGACCCGGGGCTGGATCCCGGGACTCCAGGATAATGACCTGAGCTGAAGGTAGACGCTTAACGAGCCACTCACTCAGGCGCTCCAAAAAGATTTAAAATCCTAGAGCCCCCCGTGAGACTTGGAAGCATCAATGGCACTATGAATTCCGAAGCCGTGTGCTAAGCAAAGCCGCGGAAAAGGGTGAGCGCGGAGCCGCGGACTGGACTTGGCCGAAGATTCCCCAGTGGGGGGGGGGGGGGTGCGCCCGGGGACAGAAGGACACTGGAGCAGGTGTCCTGATGTCTAGTGAAGACTCTCCCTGGGGCGGGAGGCAAACCCCTCCCTTTCCACATGCGGAAGCCGCGCCGGGGCGCCTCCAGCCTCCCTCCAGGCGTCCCCAGCGTGGCAGACTCGGACCCTGAAGCCGCTGTAGGACGGGCGCCCCGCGGTCGGGACGGGCAGGACGTGGCGCGGCGGCACGGGGAGGGCGCGAAGGCGGGACGGCGCCCTCCGCATCCCGCAGGCAGCTCTCGCCCCCGGCCGCGTGGGACCTGCCGCCCGAAACAAGCGCGTGAGCGCGGAGGCAGCCGTCGGGCGAGAGGCTGCGCCGCCGGCCTGGCCCCCGCGCTCCTCGAGGCTCATCGAGGGTGACTGCGCTGCACTCGTGCCGCGGAAGCAGTTCCCGAGGGAAGGATGCGACGGTGGCGGCGTGTGGTTTCCCAGATTAGGCTTCCAGACCCGACCGAAAGGCTGGAGCGGGGCCGAGTCCCCCGAGTCTCTGTGTCGCGGCCTGCGCAGAGGGGCTCGCGGCGCTGCCGGCGCGTTTGCGCATTTCTGCACGGTGGCTGTCCGTCTGTCCTCGGCCGTCGGGACCTCTCCGCCGGCTCACTCTCAGCAGCCTCTCCGCCGGCTCACTCTCTCAGCAGCATCCCATGCTGTGTCCGTCCACTCGCTCGCGCACATTCTCCACCGACCTCTCGCTGACTCCCACACCCAGGACCCTGAACACCCTGCGAGCACGGGACTCCCTTCTCCACTGCCTTCGAAGCGGGTTCTCCTCCTCGCCTTTCCCTTCCCGCCTTCCTTCTCATTTCCGTGGCTTCATCTATGTCCGCCGAAGACCTTAAACTGCGTTGCCCGGTACACAGTCTGGCCCCTTCAGGATCAAAAGTGAATTATCTTTGCCTTAGTTTCCCCCTTTGGTAAGAGGTCGTGAAGGACCCCAGGTCAGAACTATAGTACAGCCTATAAGTTTTAACATTCTTTTTATAACCAGCTTATGCTAATTAAGAAACTGTGGCCAGCTGACCGAAGATAAGGGAGTCAGCAAGCAGCATAACAGGATAACGAATAGCAAAAATCTGTGTTTAACCCAGCTGTTTCTGGCTTCTGTATAATAATGCTTCTAATGCTCTGCTAAGAAATGAAAAATTGCTTAAACCCTCGCTCGCTGTGTAATCAAATAAAGTTATACCCTTCCCTTGTTAAGAATTTCCCCTACTCCTAAGTCTCCCGTACTAAGGCCGGAGACATGCGGTTCAGCACGTACGTTGATAAGGGTTGTCTCCCGTACCAAGGCCGGAGACAGGCGGTTCAGCACGTACTTGATAAGGGGATCCTCTCCCGTACCAAGGCCGGAGACAGGCAGTTCAGCACGTATATAGATAAAGGTTAGAAACGTGCAATTCAACACGTACCCTCTACTGTACACTATCTGAACGGTGACTGGCCAGAATGTAGGTCTTCCAAAGCCAATCCGCTAACACCAAGTATGCCTTTTTCAAATGTTCAAATTGTCAGCCTATCAGCTCCGTCCCATCCAAAACTTGTTTGTACCTGTCTATAAAAATCCTGCACCACCCCAGCCTGGGGTGCTCAGCTAGCAGGAGCTGCTGACCACCCGCAGGCACTACTGACCACCCGCAGGCGCCTGCATAACAATAAAGAACCTCTTGCTGTTTGCATCCTGTGGCAGTGTTGAATTCTTGGGTAAGGGGATCCGAGAGTCTTTCAGTCTGAGGATTCGTAGAATGAAATCTTGCCATTTGCAATGATATGGATGGAAACAGAGAGTACAATGCCAAGTGAAATAAGCCCATCAGAGAAAGACAAATGCCATAGGACCTCACTCCTATGTGGAATTTAAGAACCAAGCAAACAAAAATGAGCAAAGGAAAGAAAAGAGAAAGACAAACCAAGAAAACCAGACTCTTAACTATAGAGAACAAACAGATGGTTACCAGAGGGGAAGTGGGTGAGGGAATGGGTGAAATTAGTGATGGGGATTAAGGAGGCGCTTGTTTGGATGAGCACTGGGCAATGTAGAAAAGTGCTGAATCACTAGATTGTACACCTGAAACTAATATAATACTGTGCGTTAACTATACTGGAATTAAAATAAAAACCTAATAAAAAAAAAAGAATATTAGGGGGGAAAAGGAGATAGGAGGATTATCATAGGAGGCCAAGCAGGATAATAAACCAAATTCCTCCACATTCCACATTTTCCTAAACAGATGACTAAATGCACATTGTTAACCACATCATTTTGTGCACCTAAAACAAACGGTGAGAGTGAGAAAGAGAGAGGGAATCAAGATGTCCTTATGCACTGCTAATTACAGATTAGAGGATTAAGCTGGAAAGAATCTCACTGCAGGGAAATGGCAAAGGAAAAAAAAAATCAAGAAGTCTAATATTATTATTATTCAACAGAGACAACAAATAAAACAGAGTTTAAGTCTTTCTTCAAAGGATTGTAGAAGCAATTTGATGGATTTTTACAATCCAATTAGCTAGTCTTTTTTTTTAAACAATCAAAAGTTCAAACTCTACCATCAGTACATTTCTAAAACAAAAGAATTCAGGGAATGGCAGAATCTCCCCGGCACAGACAGAAAAGAAAAGGGGCTCAATGGTTTCATAGCAATGGGTTCCTTACCATGAAATTCTCGATTTCGGTCCCAGTTGTGCTACCTTCTGTGGACTATCCTCTACTCCCTCATGGTATCATGAACCACACCAGAGCCATCTAGACAGGTGCACTTTCCCAATGTGACTCTGAAACCTTATTGGTCATGCTAAATTCATCTTAGCCTAAAAAGTAGAATACAAGTTCTTGTGCCGCAGAAATGCATTTTTTCATCTTTAGGTGTTTTGAGGGATAAATTATGTCACTGCATAATGCAACATAACAATTCCATGCCTCATTGTGCTCGCTATACTGATTGAACTTGTCCGCCAAGACAGAGGTTTTGAAAGTTAACAGCTTCAAATCTCCAAACCCAGTCAATTTATATTACCTATCAAACAAATATGGTGTGGCCTGGAGAAGTCACAAGAAAAAAATGGGGCCTTTTGCTGAAAATAAATAGTATTTACATTTCTCTAAGTCTCCATCATTAAGGAATGAAATGATTCTTCTTTTAATTTAAACTAATAGTTTTAAGTGGGATAGTAGAAAATAAAATTTTCATACCATTTTTGAATTTATATTAGCACACCTCATCATTTACTTGATTCATGTCCTATAACATATAATGTAGCTAGCTAGCCTATCTAAAACGTCCACTATTCTTCAGTTAATATGGAAATATAGCTAATTATGAATATTTACAAAAATGAGAATAACACTTCTTTAGAAAACTTATGATGAACTGAGTTTTGTGAGAAAACAAGCAGAGTCAACTAAAAGCTTAATGTAATGTTATTTTGTCTGTTAATGCAGACAAACCTGTCCCTAACAAAAGCCAGAGGTTTACCACTGAATGCAGTTACAGGAAAAAGTGATTATAATGTAAATGATGTAATTTTGGCTCAAACGGGAAGCACAGGTAGTTGAAATCTTTAGATCATTTCCAAAATTTATTTTAGATACTCATCTCTCCTCTTTTTCAAAATAAATGTTGTACCATATGAATAGTGTTGTAACTCTTGAAATAAATTTAATGGCGAAAGAGCCACTTGGGTTTAATTATTAGAACTGGCAAGTCATTCAATCATTTATTCCAAAACTAATCATGGAGCATCTTCTTTCTGCCACATGGGGTTAGAACTGGAAGACGTTCATAACTGGAGCCCCAAAAGAGGGTACACCTTAGTGGTTTTGAGTTTGCACTATTTCTCTATTTTTCTAAGTCCGACAGTCATGCCGGTCTCCTTTGACTAACAGCTGCCTCCACACTAAAGGTGTGACCTGAGGCTGTGGCACAAAATTTTCCCTTTGAGAGATCTCTGGGGTTGTGGGAGAACCTGCCAGTGCTGCTGGCACCTCTACCCCCAGAAACAGTGACAGGAAAGAGCGACCTGGGCAACTTGTAATCAAAATATCATAGTGTGGGCTTCATAGTCTGTTTAAGCTGGTTTGTATATTAGGACGAGATGCTAATCTTCTAAGAACCACCAGAATTCCTGTTATCTTCCTTCATTCTATCTCCTTCCATGCCAGTGACCTCCCAGAGGACTCAGCAGCATGGCTGAGTACCAACTTGCTTCCGAGGTAAGAAGACAGAAGGACAGCTTTCTGTTTGTGCTATCTTGGACATGTTATGTAGCATTCCATTTGATTTTTACAGCTTTAATAAGGCATAATTGACATAAAATAAATTGCATGTTTTTATTTTTTTGAAGATTTATTTATTTATTTTAGAAAGAGACAGCAAGCTGGGGGGTAGGGGCAGATGGAGAGAGAGAGAGAAAGAGACCCAAGCAGATTCCCTGCTGAGCACGAAGCCCCATGTGGAGCTCAGTCTTATGACCTTGGGATCACAACCAGAGCCAAAACCAAGAGTCAGACGCTTAACCAACTGCACCAACCAGGGGACCCAAATTGCAGGTTTTTTTTTTTTTTTTTTTTAATTAACAGGTTGAGGAGCACCTGGGTGGCTCAGTCATTAAGTGTTTGCTAGGGTCATGATCCCGGAGTCCTGGGATCGAGCCCCACACTGGGCTCCCTGCTCAGCGGGAAGCCTGATTCTCCCTCTCCCACTCCCCCTGCTTGTGTTCCCTCTCTCACTCTCACTTGTGTCTCTCTCTGTGTCAAATAAACAAAATCTTAAAAAAAAAAAAAAAACACTAACAGGCTGAGAAGTCTTAGCACATCTGTCTACCCCCCCCCCAAAAAATTATCATAGTCCAGATAATGAACACATCAATAATCTCACAAATGTTTCCTCATGTATGGTAAACTCCAGGTTCTTCATCTGTAAAACCAGTATGAACAGAGCAACCACATAATGTTTTAGTAAAAATTTACAAAATACAGTAAAAAGCACACTATGTAGCAGGAGGTAAGACTATTAGATGATTACACATACATTGCACTTAATGAATCTTGAGGAAGGAATAAGTTCCTTTTTCTTTTCCTCCAATGACTCAAATGTCCTCTCACCATTATAAGCCAGAAGCAAAAGACTGTGAGAGTTCATCATAAGTTTGCTTGAGCTAGTTGGAAGAGAGGAGAGAGCTGGACATTTCAAATGATGATGATAACTCTAATAAACTATGATAACTACATAAACCCTAGTGTTGGCTAACAGCTAAGCAAATGTCTGCACCTGAGCGAGAAAGGGAGGGGTGCACCAAGTGCACTGACGGCACCACCTGAAGGGAGTCCGACTTTTCATCAACAGCTGACACCACAGGATAGACATCTGCAAAATTCGGTCAGCAAAGAAACGATAATGTGATGGAATGCAAAGTGCAATAGGATGCTTAATGCCTAGGATGAAGCTGTGTTTACCAGAGTTGAGTCTAAGGTCTACTTCTGTAAAGAGAGTTTGCACATTTTGCTTTTTTGTAAAGTATCACTTTTAATTGTAAAGAAAAGGCACATGAACATGCCCATTCACAGCTTTGTGACTGCTCTTGAGTTCTCTTTTAAAGTTCCTGAAAGGATATCTGCTCTGGGCACCTGGGTGGTGCAACTGGTTAAGCAACCAATTCTTGGTTTTGGCTCAGTTTGTGATCTCAGGGTCCTAAGATTAAGCCCTGCATGGGCCTCCATGCTCAGCGGGGAGTCTGTTTGGGTTTCTCTCTCTCCCTCCTTCCTCTGTCCCTCCCATTCATGCTATCTCTCTCTCTCTCTCTAAAATAAATTTTAAAAATCTTAGGGAAAAAAAAAAGGGTATCTGCTCATGTTTGGTTTTCCTAGTTGTTTAAAGGTATTATAGTTGGGGCGCCTGGGTAGCTCAGTTGGTTGACAGTGTGCCTTTGGCTCAGGTCATGATCCAGAGTCCCGGGATCGAGCCTGATATTGGCGGCAGGGGGTGGGTGGGTGGGGGGCTTTCTCAGCAGGAAGCCTGCTTCTCCCTCTGCCTGCCACTCCCCCTGCTTTGTGCTCATTCTCTGTGTGTCAGATAAATAAATAAAATCTTTAAATAAATCAATTAATTAAAAGGTATTATGGTTGATCTTGATTTCTATTTCCATTTAGTGACATGTCCTACTTAAGGTATTATCCTAAGATTAGAATTGTCCGGGAGCTGCTTAAATGCAGATTCCAGGGCCCTGTCCCAGACATACTGGGAGTGGGAACAAGGAATTGCCACTTTTGACAAACTTGCTGAGTAAATACTGTAAACATGTTGAGACTATGTTATATTCGTTTTTAATGTTTTCCAAAATTAAAGTTTATAGCAATTCAATGTGGTACATTTAAAACTGATTTTAAGAGGAGAAACTAAAATTCAGCAAGACTGAGGAATTCAGCAAAATCAGACATCTCCCAAGTGCAGACTGGTTCCCAAACACGTGATTTATCCAGCATGTTTCAGTGCGTCTGAATTTTGTGAAAGGTTAAGCTCTTTGCATGCCTATTAGTTTTCACCCTTGTGGAAGCAATCATACATCAGTCAAGTCGAATAGCAGCAGCTCTACTTTATGTATTAAAGCTGAGAAAAATATTGGCTGCCTGATAAAAACAGCTGTGTCCTGGGCAAAACTGATGTGGTTGGTAATTCTAAGTATGGGGCAAAGGGACCATGGGAACAAGTCATCCAAAAGACCATAAAGAGTCATGTGCACAATCTTCTTCATTTTGAAACTTTGTTGGGCATCCGCTGATGTTAGGAAAACTGTATGTCCTCTGGTTATGAAGTCTGAGTAATCTGAATATGGGTTTAATGACAACCTCATTTAGTGGACTCAAATTTTATAAGGAAACACTCGCTTCTGTTAAGTCGGAAAGCCATGATATCTCCTGTCGCCAATGAATCCTGGCCCATTTTCCCCTCAGGATCTTGAATACCATCATGGGAGAGAGCTCTTGTTTAAGACGTATGTCCTCATTGGCGACACTTAGTGGCTGCAGGGGAAAACCTCCAAGATCCAGCATGCCGAGAAATAAGCAGCGCATCAGACAAAAACTGACTTGGCAATGATGAAAGCCCTCAGGGAAAATGTATGTCTGCTGCGAAGTAATCCCACCAGATATCATTAAATTGCACAACACAAATCTCATGTTATGAGTTTGGCAATGGGAAATCTACTCTAACATTGCACTAGATTACAGTATCTCCTGAATGTTGAATACAGGATACAGGAACTTAACATAGAGAGGGGACAGAGGGGGGTACTCAAGAGAAAAATGGGTATCAGAGATAATGTTTTAAATTCTGAAGGTTGAAGCTTATTGTTACTGTATTGACCCCCACACCTCTGTTTTGTGGCTGTGATACAATTTCATCTTACTTGTTTCACTGCAGACTTTATACCATGATATATAGATCACAAATGTCTTCCAAACACCCAGGGCTCGTTTTACCAATTATTGCTCCACTTCTGTAAGTCAGTCCATCTCTCTGAACCTTAGTTTCTGTGGTATATTGTATTTGCAGAAGATGGCTGCAACACCGTCCCATATCCTACACGCCCTTCTAGAACACTGCCACGCCCTTTTCAGTATGCGACTCTAATCCCCCTCCTAGTTAATGTGGGTGGGCTTGGGACTCACTCCTAATGAACAGAATGGGTTAAAAGTGAGGCTGCTTGACTTTTAAAGCTTGATCACGAAAGGCAATACTCCTTCTGCCTTTTTCACTAGGACACTAGCTCTTGAATCCTTGGGCCAGCACGTAAAACGTCCAATCACCCCGAGGCTCTCATGCCGTAAGGATGCCAAGTCATAAGCGAAGCTGTGTACAGATGTTTTTTTTTTTTTTTTTCCCCTGCTGGCAGCCTCTCTTTTCAAGTCCAGCCAGCCCACATGAATGAGCCTCATGTAATAATAGTCCCTGCCATCACTTCACCCTCAGCCTCCAAGGCTCCCAGTTGAGTCTCCAAATATTATGGAAAAGAAACAAATATTCCCTACTGTGCTTTTTCTAAATTTCTAACCCACATAATCTGTGGGGATAATAAAATGGTTCTTTCACAACACTAAACTTATAGTATTTGTTGTGTTATATTTGTAACTGGATGTAGTTATAACCGGGACTGTCTTCATGTAATGTTAAGGGAACTGAATGAGTTTATACGTGGAAAAACTTCCTAAACTGTAAAGTGTATCTATCATATATGAAGATCATTCTCTTTTTCCTGCCTTGTAACTCAAGGCTCATGGGTATCACAGGTACCTACTCCAAAACAATTTCCATATTCAAAGACCATTTTTCCTTTATCTTATAGAAAACTTAGCTTATCCAAAAGAGTAATTTCTGCATAATTATCAAATCTTATATAAATATGCATTCTTAGGTGCATACATACATACATACATACTGGTACATACACATTTTTAAATATAATATACATATACATACACAAAGATATCTGCATGCACATGATATATTGTCATGTTTTTCACTGAGAAATTCATCTGATTAGGAAATATATTTACTAGAGAAATATTTTTGCAAGTAGAGGTAGTCAGTAATAACCCAACGTATATATGGATTGAACATGAAAAAAAAATCATGCATTTTTGTTTGGATAGCTTCTAAAGAAAAAGAACTTAGATTGGTTTCAATTCTGCTAACATTTTTTTCCACTAAAAACACCAAACATTTTTATAATATTATGCAAAATTACATTCCTCCTAAGATGTATCCTAAATGACTAGCCCTCCCTATTTTCATTGCTTCTCTGGCCTTGTAAAAGCCCCAAAGACATATAAGGCCTCATAAATGACTAGAATACAAGCTCTTGAACAGTTTCACCATCCCTCTGCAGTTTTTGTCCATGATTTAATTTTCTTTCTGAGTTAGTCTCATTCTTTTGCTCCCTAAAGATGAAACTTTTCTACATAAAGAAACCTGAGGCATAATTATACTCAAGAAGTACATCTTATAGCACTGCTCACTACATGTCCAAGTCCTGGGGAAGTTTGTGATGGTGATGGTGGATGGCTGAGCAAGCATAATATGGGTCCAACAAACCAGATATTAAAACAGCATGGAGGAAAAGGCTTATAACAACGAAAATCAAACGTGATATTTTACATAATGCAAACTAGTCTTCTTTTCTGCATTATTTTTAAAATAGGATTATTTTTCTTGTTTTAATAAGAAAACTTATCACATAAGAAAATTGAGAGCCTTGGAAAATATCTAAGGTAGGGGTGCTGGGTGGCTCAGTCGGTTAAGTGTCCAACTCTTGATTTTGGCTCAAGTCATGATCTCGGGGTCAGGAGCTCAAGCCCCATGTGAGGCTCCACTCTGGGCATGGAGCCTGCTTAATATTCTCTCTCTCCCTCTCTCTACCTCTCCCCACCCCGTGCACATGCACACTCGCTCTCAAAAATATTTTTTAATTAAAGAATTAAAAAATATATATCTAGGGTAGTCAGAATTTGTTTTTTTATAAGGCTATTCCTGGAAGGACTTCCTGTAATCATTTACTCTTCATCTCCCCAAGGGGAGGCATTTTTCTCACTGCTCATCAAGTTGAAGAGAAAATATTTGAACGGCTAGGCAGTCATTTTCAAGTATATGAACATTTAGTTCAAGCTCTGAGTAGATTAAAAATAATTGCTATAGGAAAAGAAAGAACAATTTTTTTCCAAATGTAGAATTACCATTTTCTTAAAGGCACCCATATCATTCCTTGCATTTTAAGATACCTGGGTTCAGAATGGTATGGACATGTCACCTATCATAAACCTATATGAAGGTTATTTTAAAATAACATGTATTTTATTGCTAAACCTTTACAGGCACCATTAGAAACTGTCTTCCCTTATATTCTCCAAGTTTATTTTTCTGAGTTACTCAGTTCTACCAATTCTGCCAGTGGGCTCTAGTCCATGTGCATTTTTAACTGCATCCCATCTTTGTGCTAATCTATGATATCATGCCTCCTCTGTAAAACCTACTCACAACCTTGACCTCATTATTAATGCATGGATCAGGATTCTCCTGTACTTTTAGTTTAAGTTGAAATGCCAGGCATTTAACAGAACAAGATCAAAGAGAGCTCCCCTAGTTCTAGGTTGTTTTTACTACAGGTTGCAAAGCATAGCATTTTTAACAACATTTTCACGTTAGGTCTGCCTTGACAATAAGTAGGCAGGTGTTCTCCCAGGCCCACAGCAAAACTTGTCACAATTTTCACTTTATGTTTTTATGATGTACAGTAAAAGCGCTGGTCTAACTAGTGACATACAAAGGAGAGATGGGCAAAAGGATCTAACAAAGGAAAAGGAGGCAGAGCTAAATATTACCTTTAGTTCTTTGGGTGGACACTTATCACATTCTCACCTAGAGTCTTTCCATCCAAATTTGCAAGAATACCTGATTACCCAAAGCAGTAATTTTAGATAGACACAACTTCAAGATTTAAAATAGAAACATCCTAAAGGCCCCCTTTTCCCCACTTACTTCCTTGCTTGTAGTCATTATTTTGTATCTATTAAAACCATTTTACAGGGACGCCTGGGTGGCTCAGTTGTTTGGACGACTGCCTTCGGCTCAGGTCATGATCCTGGAGTCCCGGGATCGAGTCCCGCATCGGGCTCCCAGCTCCGTGGGGAGTCTGCTTCCCTCTGACCTTCTCCTTGCTCATGCTCTCTCTCACTGTCTCTCTCTCTCAAATAAATAAAGAAATAAATCTTAAAAAAAAAAAAACCATTTTATAGATGCTACAGAAACCTAGTATTAGTGTACTTCCAGTTCTCTCTGTATGCATTTTATTCTTACACACATAATAAAGTCTAGAACATACCGTTATTCTTCTTTCTTAGAAAGTGAGATTCTATTGCCAAGATTGGTGGAAATACAGAATAGTCCTTAATCTCAAGACCTCATCTTTGTCCCACTAATGCTCCACTCTGTGGATACTCCAAGTTTTCACAGGAAATGTCCCCAGCTTCCACATGTGGTTGAAGGGGAGGAAGAGAAAGAGAAGGCCTGCTGGGTTGAAGGATTTGTGCTCTTCTATCCAGGAATTAGGCAGGAAGAACACGTGGGTGTGTTCAGAATTTGAAATTCTTGGCACTGTACTTTTATAATTTGTGAACATTTTTGTATGTGTTCCATAGTTCTACAGAAAGTTTCAAATTTTCAAAAGCTGTATTTGGAAAAAGTTCAGAGAGAAGAGATTTTTGTTTTTATCAACTGAGGTGTCAGACTTAGCAATTTATGATGATGTATGTTAACAACTTGCAAATTAACTTGTTGCATGGATTTGTTTAATGGCAAATTCATTTCACAAAAAGAAAAAAGAGTTTCATATCAGATTACAACACAAAATTGGTTATGGGTGTTCACATTCTGACTGAATGAAGGATCACATGATAAAACAAATGGGAATTTGGGCATTAGATACCAAGATAACCTAAATTAACTGGGACGGGGAGAAACTTTGAAGATACAATGCAGTGAGAACCAAAGTCAATGAGACTTAGTAGAAGGAAAGCTTAAAAAGAAAAGCAGATAACCTCTTTTAATAAAAAATTTAAAGCCCTTGGCATCCTTTATAGTTGTTCTATGAGGGAAAGTGAAAGACTTTAGTGGTGAGAAACATGCATCTAAACTCACTGACTTGCAAGGCAGAATGTAATCTAGGTGAGCTGCAGAAAGAAGATATTTGCATTTTAATCACTTTGGACAGGGGAGTCCTTTGAGTAGATCATCTGAGTCACGATGCTTCTAACTTATTGAGCTTATTATACATAAGGTATTGG
Organism: Mustela putorius furo; assembly: GCF_011764305.1. Classification (NCBI taxonomy): domain Eukaryota; kingdom Metazoa; phylum Chordata; class Mammalia; order Carnivora; family Mustelidae; genus Mustela; species Mustela putorius. The sequence goes on from NW_025421989.1 coordinate 30,701,016, forward strand.
GCTAAGCATCACCTCATTTAATCTTGCCAATGCTTCTTCAAGAAAAGAAATACTATTTCCATACCGCAGATGAAGACAGTACAGAGATGAACTAGAGGCAGCCCAATGAAGAAAGCAATGGGTAATTGATCCTAGTACTGAAATAAGAAAAAGCAGAGTAGAAGTAATAGAAGCCAGAGGCCAGAAACTGGGAGTCAAGAACTGAGAGGGAGAAAAGCCAATGTCCACTGCAGACCACAGCTGGTGTTGGCCTGACAACTCTTTGGGCCATGTTCATGCGTGCACATTCCCCAAGGCCCACCCTCTGGGATGAGATAAGGGCAAAAAAACCCCTGAGGTAAAGAAAGAAGAGAGGTCACAACCATAGGCCAAAACCATGGTGTGAAACACACTTCTCTATCTTCTTATTTCACTTCAAAGAGTCCCAGGCTCAGGGGAGTCCCATAGGTAAATGGCCCCCAGTTTGATAGCATTTTTGGTATCATCAGTCACCACAAGTGCTGCATGTGCATGTTTAAGTTATTGTTAAAAATATTATATTAAAATAGTTTCAAAATCAATTGATTACGTTATCAGTGCTTCCTACTATGCAACTCAAAATAGCACAGCAAACTGGTTTAAGATCATTTTTCAAATGATCTTCCTTAAAGCTCTTAAATGCCTTTTTCATTTAACATGCTTTCATTTCTGTAAGAGAATGGTTATGACAAGATTTTCTATTATTTCTATTACGGGACACTGGGAAATATAATGAAGGCATATATTTAAAACAATAAATTTTATGCCATTTTTATAGCTCTTGCTTTTGGATATTTAAAACTAAATGAGCATTTCCAAGTTAAATTCTGCATTGGTCAATTAAAAGTAAAATATTTCTCTTCTTTAAGGCATGGTCAGGGCCCATGGAATCCTTTTGGTTGTCATGTGTGAGGAAGAGAAAGACATCAGTTGTGAGAAACACGTCTATATTCACTGACTAGAAAAGCAGAAAACAATCTGGATGAGTTGCAGAGAGAAGATAAGGCGAGGCCAGAGACATGTGTTAGCTCTCTGCACCGCACTCCTGGCAGTTTTGTTCTGATTTGATGGTTTGGAAATTCAGAAGCTAAACATTTTAGAACCTCCGCCAGACTAAATAATGTTGTAGATAAAAATAATGTTAATGGATTGTCAGTCCTCTGAGAGATATTTCAAAGAAGTTACTGATCTTCTATTTAACAAAAGCTAAACCCTAAAATCCTAATAATGCTTTATACGTAGTTCTGTGTATTTTTTTTTAAATGGCATTACATAAATTACCCTGTTTCATTGTTCCAGCGTCAGCATAATATAGGCATTGGTCAGCCTAGTTTGACAGAGGAGGGAATTCAAGTTCCAAAGCATACTGGGATTTACCAGTCTCTCCATGGTTAATCTCCAAAGAACTAGAAGGAAAATTGGGGGCTGCATCCTGCAGAATTCTGTGCTGCTTTTTCCACCTTTTTGTCGCCCTTGAAACAATGCTGGAGGCATCAAAACAATCTGAATTGAGAAAAGTTAGGTAATCGTTTAAAGTCTATAATTACTATGATGTAAATAGCCACTGTGAGATCTTATTGCAGACTGGCCTCTGGCTGGGTACTCTGCATGCTTTTCTTCATATTCTCTTTACTGTCTCTCGAGAAAGGATGCTCTCTAATTTACAGATGGGGGATGTTTTAAGCAGTTGATGAGTGGGCCAACTGTGAACGTCACTGGCTTCAGTCATCTCTGAGGAAACTGCTAGCATGAAATATCAATCACATGTAAATAAATTCATAACTTTACAGGCTTACTTGTCTACAGATAAATCTGGGAAGTTCTTGTGTGAGGGCACATGAACTAAATCCACTGTCATCCTTCACTTTGGGAAGGAAGTGTCAAGATGCTCTTTTCAAGTGTTAATATTGCGGTCTGCCGCACTGAAGGTGGGCACCTATGCATGGCCAGATAGGAGCCCTTCTTCAGCTTTAAGGGAAATAGAGTCTGACATCTGCATACTGACAAATCCCTGCACATCCCTGGGTTAATGCTCCCGAGGAACTAGGTAGATAGAAAGTTAATAGAGGTTAACTGGCAAGGAAAAACTATGAAAGTCTGAACAAATCTCTCAGTCTCAGGACAGCATCCCCCCTGAGTTGAAAACAAGGCTAATTTATTATAGTCTTATCACACAGACATGGTAGGCGGCCCTTGAGCATCAATTAGGAGAGAGTGTTATTAGTTTTATTTACCCAGAGTGATTTTATCCTATTAACAATGGAGTTTATGGAATGAACGTTCCATTTATGTGGTGTTCACTGTTATTAGAAAAGCTCCTGGTTCATCAATTCTTGCATGAGAATGGAAGCTCGGCTAGAATCTTTAATGGATGCTGGCTTTCAGAAACCCAAATGGCAACAGAATTAGTTTAGCCTGCAGTGTTATATGCCACCATTATTATGCAGGGGAGACATTTCCAAGATGGATACCTGACTGGTAACAAGTTAATATCTTAAGTTAATACCTCAAGCAGGATTAACAACTCCACTGGCAACAACTCCCCTTTGCTGTACACTTGACATCAATTTTACATTTAGCAAATACCGTTTGAATGTTTTGGATTTCCTGTTTGCTTTGGAATGGCATGACCCACTTTGACTTTAGAAATTATCGTTTCATTTGCTGCCTCTGAATGTCACTGATCACAGTCATCACCTATGTCAGCTCAAAACATGGCATTAGGGGCTGTCAAATTAAGCGTGGAATAGAGTAATGCGTATTAGTAAGGCTTAAAATGATTTTTATAAGTTTGCTGCCTGAAGATTTATTTTTCCCAGCCTGCCTTAATTTTTCAACTGATATCCTTTGGGTTAAGGTACTACTTTCTAGAAGGCTTTGTGAGAATGAATATATGGTAGAGGAAATAACATAAAGCGTGGCATATAGCAGGCGCCCAATAAATGTTTGCTGAATAAAACATTCATTAAATGGCATCCCTCTTAAGCCTATTAGTTTGGGTTAAGTCCAGAGTTCAAGATAAAATACATACCCCCCTACATTGACAGGAGCATTATTTACCATAGCCAAGATACAGAAGCAGCACAAGTGTTCATCGATAATGAATGGATAAAGAAGATGTGGTATGTATGTGTGTGTACACACACACACACTCACAGCCATAACAAAGAATAAAATCTTGCCATTTGCAATGGCATGGATGTCGCTAAAGAGTATAATGCTGAGCGAAATAAGTCAGTCAGAGAAAGCCATTACCATATGATCTCACTCATATGTGGAATTTAAGAAACAAAAGAGCGGGGGCGCCTGGGTGGCTCAGTGGATTAAGCCACTGCCTTCGGCTCAGGTCATGATCTCAGGGTCCTGGGATCGAGTCCCGCATCGGGCTCTCTGCTCAGCAGGGAGCCTGCTTCCCTCTCTCTCTCTCTGCCTGCCTCTCTGTCTACTGTGATCTCTCTCTGTCAAATAAATAAATAAAATCTTTAAAAAAAAAAAAAGAAACAAAAGAGCGAAGGGGGTGGGGGAGAGACAGGCAAACCAAGAAACAGACTCTTAACTATAGAGAACAAACTGATGGTTACCAGAGGGAAAGGGGGTGAGAGAGACGGGTGAAACGTGGTGGGGATTAAGGAAGCCACTTGCGATGAGCCCCGGCTGACATACGGAAGAGCTGAATCACTACACTGTACACCTGAAACTAATATAACATCGTATATTAACTATACTGGAATTTTTTTAAAAAAAGGATCACAAAGAAAAAAATCCAATGAGGATGGGATGCAAGGCAGAGAGATGTCAGTAAGCGGGGACAGGATAGAAAGCAGGAAGTAGTACATGAGCACTCAGGGCTGCAAGCGTCTACTAGAATCAAGATTGAAAAACAGAGGAGCCTTGACTGACTTTCTCCTCAAAGGCATGTGGTGCTAGGACGTGGCAAGCTGTAAGGTGTTTAGTCAATATTTTTGGAGTAACAGAAGGCAAAATTCATGCACAGCAGAGTTTTGTGCATGTGTGTGCAGTGGTACTGATGTTGCAATAGAGGTGATTATTGCAGAGAATGAGAATTAAAAAATGAGCCCACGCCTCAGGAGGACGGAAGGTTTTCTGTAAAGGAAAACTAGGAAGGAAAGAAGTGGGTCCAACAGTCTCTAAGTGAAAAGGAAAACAAAAGGGGAGTAGTGAGAAAAGGCAATTAAAGAGTTTCCTCTTTCTCCTGAGGTTTCAGGTGTTCGTCCCGCAAGGAGTGTTTGCCAGCTATGGTGTGGAGCACTCTCATGGCTCTCTCATTGAGCTCTAACAACACTTAGGAATTTATGTCTGCTCTCGCCTGCGTTTCAGAGATGAGAAAACCAAAGCACTGCAGTCACAGTGCTAAAAAGGAACGGAGCTGGGATGCCAGCTTGCAGAGGCTGAACACAGCAGAGGACAATACCTGTGTGTCTAAGAAAGTTCTGGGCACTGTGATTCCACATCCAGTGCAAGTACGCAATATAGACCCTTGAGCTTCCGATGATGCTTTAGCTCTGAGGTGCAGAGACGCTCTATTTGATTAGCCCCAACAATGCAGGGAGGCAAAGGTGGTCATCTGGAGAAGCCAAGGTCATGGAGAGAGTTTTAGCTTTCATATATTAGTACTGTCTTCCCATTGGTTATATATTTTCAGATAACTAAACATCTCAAATGTACCTCTAAAAGTGCTCAGTGGGAGTGGTGATATCTGTGGCATGGCAGGTTCGAGAATAACACGAGGAAAAAGAAGGAAATCCGAGAGACACAAACCTTTCTTGGAAGCCCCAGATGGTTTGCATAGTTTACTTCATTTACTCTTCAAAGATAAAAACTAAAAAGAAAGGTAAAGCTCAAAACTTACAAAATAATAATCATTAGCCTCAATGAGAGCTGAGATTTACTTTGTCTCCTGAAAGTTAAGGTTTTTCCAAGGTCAAATAGTTAGCCGATGGCAAAACCAGATTTTCCTTCTGAGAGAGAAGTATCAGAATAAACAACAATGAGTTCGTGCTGGGCTGGGTGATAATGAACTTTCTTTTTGTTTTTCTTTCTAAGTTTTCTATAATGTGGTTAACTAACTTTCAAAACGAACATGAGGAAATAAAGTATCAGATATAGGTCTAAATAGAACCATCAGCACTGGCGACAGCCACATCATAACAAGTTACCAGATTTGTTCCCAGCTAAAACTAGGGAGAAGGGATTATCACTCCACAGGAAATGAGTTTGTGAGCAGCTGCTCTCTGTTACTATGGCAACCCATAGAGCACGACTTCCTGAAATGCAGCACCAAATCAAATCTACCAAATCCATGCTGGAGAAATGTCTTCTCTCTCTCAAATGTCCTTGTAACAGAATCACAGTACTGCCTGTAACCCCTGGAAGACAGGTGACTCAACCCTTTGATTAAGCTCAGGACAATAAGAAGCATGAGGTGAGACATGCTTTTGATCGAGTGAGCTTGATGATGATGATGAACATTATCTTGGCCCAGCCCTGACCAGCTGTGTGACCTTGAACAAGTTACCTGACTTCTCTGAACCTTGGTTTCCTTCCCTGTTACCCGTGGCTCGGTTGTCAGGAGGACTCAGGGCCACATTAGCATACAAAGTGCTTAGCTCTGTGCCAGGTCCCTAATGACTGCTTAATAAATATGGCTGGTTAATAATTACAGAGTTTTATCATTTATTCCTTTCCTTTGACAGACATATATTAATTGTCAACTCTGCCAGGCACTGTTCAAAACACTGGGAATACAGCAGGAAACAAAACAAATAAAAATTATGGTGCTTACATGCTGATGGGGACACACACAAGTAAGATTTTAAAATAATATATGTAGTATATTAAGAGGTGTCTGGGTGGCTCAGTTGATTGAGGATCTGATTCTGGATCTCAGCTCAGGTCTTGATCTCAGGGTCTGAGTTCAAGACCCATGTTGGAGGGTCAGAGCCTACTTAAAAGAAAAAAGAAAAAAAAAGATGTGTTATATTAAGTAGTAAATGCTTAATATAAGTAAATATGAGTAAATGCTAAAGAGAAAAAAAATAAAGAGGGGGGTATTAAGTAAGTGTCATTATGGAGAGTCACTGAGATGGAACTTTTGGTCAAGACATGAAGGAAGCAATCAAGGAGCCATGCAGGTATCCAGCAGAACATTTTAGGTAAAGTAAACAACAAATGCAAAGGTCCTCAGTTGGAGGCTTGCCTCCCATATTTGAAAAATAGCAAGGAAACTATCTTGTTGAAATCAGACTGGGGAGGACAGGAAGAAGTGGAGAGCTCTGTTCAGGGACAGGAATTCAGACCAGAGATGAGCTTGGACCAGGCTGGTGAAACTGGACATGCTGAGCAGTGCTCAGATGCTGGATATTTTCTGAAGGGTATGCTAATGGAACAGCATAATCAAGAGATATAGGCCAAGGCTCTAAGCTAGTTTGAATCCACTACAAGGCTGGAAATAATAACCCACTCATGGTAGGCACTTCATAAATACTTAACATTCTCAGAGTCGGAAGATACCTTAAAGCTTGCTAATTAAGACGTGTTATTAACAGTTCTTGATTTCTCTTATAACCCCTCTCTGGCTTTAACCAAATTATACTCAACAAATGCCACAGGAAAGCATTACTTCTCGGGGCAATCGATTCTATGCTTAAAGAGTTCTTACCACGCATGTAACATGTCTCTCTGAAGCATTAAAAAATAAATACAAATATGATGATGTGGCCCTTTCACCTTTTCCACTTTCAAGGTTTTTTTTTGTATTTCTAGTCTGATAGCGAACATAGTCTATATCTCACCAATTACCATGGTCTACCTAAAAGAAGGAAACGTTAAAGCTTCATTCAAAGCACTGATACAAATAAAGAGGGAAGCACTGAGGGCAGAGGCCTATGGAAATGCCTCCCCGGTAGATTTTTATCACAGCAATGACAACCTATTTGTCAGCACAGATTTAGTCAAGATAAGTCAACCCTACATTTAGCCCGCAGTTTTCCTATTTGCCTCCACTAGGAGAATAACAGGACTTTTCTAACAGCTTTCAGAAATCCAGATATATTACGTATTCTTCATCTCATTAGTTATTCTTTTTTTTTTTTTTTTTAAAGATTTTATTTATTTATTTGACAGAGAGAGATCACAAGTAGGCAGAGAGGCAGGCAGAGAGAGAGGAAGGGAAGCAGGCTCCCTGCTGAGCAGAGAGCCCGATGCGGGACTCGATCCCAGTACCCCGAGATCATGACCTGAGCCGAAGGCAGCGGCCCAACCCACTGAGCCACCCAGGCGCCCCTCATTAGTTATTCTTAAAAAAATAAATAAATTTGACTTCTCATAATGTATTTAGTAAACACATGTTGGATTCTAGCAATTAGGGTTAAAAAAATTTTTAGTGAAATATTCTTGAATTAGAATAATGGGAAAGCAATTTTTCCAACTTTCACAAAGTTATAATTTACATAAACTCAAATTCCTCCTTTTTAGTGTATAGTTCTATAAGTTTTGACAAAGATATACAGTTGTGTACCCAAAACCAGAGTAAGGTATAAACCAGTTCCATCAACCCCAAAACTCTCTCAAACTTTTATATCCAAACTTTCCCAACATCTCACCTTTCTTTGGAATTAATCAAAAATTTTTAAATGATTCCATTTTACCTCCATTACTGGTTCATTGTTTTAGTGATTACCTTAGAGTTTACAATACACACCTGTTATTAATTAGAGTCTACCCTCAAATAACATTTTATGGCTTCAAGTGCACTATAAATATCTTATTAACAATATATTTTCAACTGTATCCTTTATGCTATAGCTGTCATTCAACATTTACATATGCTCCAAACACAATTCATTGCTACTATTTTCACTTTAGAAAATCATTTATCTGTTTGAGAACTCAAAATAATCACAAATTAGTTTATATTTAACTTTCACTTATTCCATTTGCAGCATTCCTCATGTTTTTGTTTCTTTTTATATCCGGGTCTCTGTCTGCGTCATATTCCTTCTTCCTGAAGAGCTTCTTTTATAGTATTGGGAGTTCTTTTGTTTTGTTTTGTTTTTAAAGATTTTATTTATTTGTCACAGAGAGAGAAAGAGAGAGCTCACAAGCAGGGGGAGTGGTGGGCAGAGGGAGAAGCAGGGTTCCTACTGAGCAATGAGCCTGATGCAGGACTCGATTCCAGAGTCCTGGAATCATGACCTGAGCCTAAGGCAGACACTTAACCAACTGAGCCACCCAGGCACTCCTGTTTTGTTATTTTTGATGTTATTGTGAGTGGGATAGTTTTCTTCATTTTTTTTCATATGTTTAATTATTAGTATATAGAAATGGAACTGAGGGCACCTGGGTGGCTCAGTGGGTTAAGCCTCTGCCTTTGGCTCAGGTCATCATCTCAGAGTCCTGGGATGGAAGCCCACACCAGGCTCTCTGCTCAGCAGGGAACCTGGATTTCCCTCCCCACAACAACCCCCACTCTGCCTGCCTCTCTGCCTGCTTATGATCTCTCTCTGTCAAATAAATAAATAACATCTTAAAGAAAAAAAAAAGAAATGCAACTGATTTCTGCATGTTGATTTCATAACTTGAAACATTACTGAAATTATTGATCAGTTCCAACAGTTTTTTTAATTGAGTCTGGGATTTTCTATATACAAAAACAAACCAGCTTCAAACAGTGACAATTTTACTCCTTCCTTTCTGATTTGGATGCCTTTTATTTCTTTGTCTGGCCCAAGTGCTCGGGTTAGAACTTTTAGTACTATCTTGAATAAAAGCAGTGAGAGTGGCCACTCTTGTATTATTCCTGATCTTAGAGGAAAAGCCTTCAGTTTTTTCTCCACTGAGTATAATGTTAGCTGTGGGTTTGTCATATATGGCTTTTATTATGCTGAGGCATGTTCTTTCTTTACACAATCTGTCAAGGATTTTTATCATAAAAAGATGCTATATTTTGTCAAATGCTTTTTCTGCATCTATTGTGATGATCATTTGAGTTTAATCTTTCATTCTGTTAATATATTTATTTATTAGCGTATGTTGCAATGGTTCTATATACCAGGCAGAAATCCCTTGATCATGGTGTACAATCATTTTAATGTGTTCTCTTTTAAAAAAGATTTATTTATTTATTTATTTATTTATTTATTTGAGAGAGAGAGAGAGAGAGAGAGAGCAAGCAGGGGCTGGGAGAGGGACAAGCTGACTCTGTGCTGAGCATGGAGCATGGAGCCTGACCTGGGGCTGATCATGACCTGACGTGAAATCAAGAGTCGGACACTAAACCAGCTGAGCCAGCCAGGCATCCCCACTGTAATGTGTTCTGGAATGAAGCTTGCAAATACTGTGTTGGGAATTTTTGCATCTATACTTATCAGGGACATTGGTTTATAGTTTTTTTTTCTTATACTGTCCTGATCTGGCTTTGGTATCAGAATAATGCTAGCCTTGTAGAATACATTTGAGTGTGCTCCTTCTTCGATTTTTTGGAAGATTTTGAGAAGCAATGGTGTTATTTTTCTTTCAATATTTGGTAGAATTCTCTAGTGAAGCCATCTGCTCCTGGTCTTTTCTGTGTTGGGAGATTTTTGATTACTGATTCAATCCTTTGCTTGTTATTGGTCTGTTGAGCTTTTCTTTCTTCCTGATCCAGTCTTGGTGGATTGTATGTTTCTAGGAATTTATTAGCATCTTCTCGGTTCCCCCATTTGTTGACATACAATTGCTTATAATAGTCTCCTATGATCCCGTGTATTCTAGCAGTATCTCTTATAATATCTTCTCTTTCATTTCTGATTTTATGTATCTGAATGTTCTTTCTTATTTAGTCTAGCTGAAGGTTTGTCAATTATATCTTTTCAAAAAACCATCTCCTAGTCTTGTTGGTCTTTTCTGTTATTTTCCTGGTGTCTATCTCATTTCTTTCCATTCTGATCTTTGTTACCTCCTTCCTTCTGCTAACTTTGGGTTTAGTTAGCTCCTCATTTCCTAGTTCTTTGAGGTATAAGGTTAAGTTGCTTATTTGAGTTTTTTCTATTTCTCTCTCTCTCTATATATATATATATATATATCTGTTTAACACTATAAATTCCCCTCAGAATAGCCTTTGCAGCACCCCACAGGTTTTGGTATGTCGTGTTTCCATATTTATTCATTTTGAGATATTTTTTTAATTCCCCTTTTAATTTCTTCTTTGACCCACTGGTTGTTCAGGAGTGTGTTGTTTAGTTTCTACATACCTGTAAATTTTCTAGCTTTCCTCTTGTTGTTGATTTCTAGTTCCACAGTATTTTGGTCAGAAAAAACAGCTGGTATGATTTCTATCTTCTTTAATTTGCTAAGACTTGTTTTGGGGTCCTAGCATATGATCTTTCCCAGAGAATGTTTCATGTTCACTTGAAAAGAATGTGTATTCTGCTGCTTTTAGATGGAGTGTTCTAGACATGTCTGTTAGGTCCATTTGGTCTAATGTATGGCTCATGTCCAACACTACCTTGTCGATTTTCTGTCTGATCTATCCACTGATGAAAAGGGTATTGAAGTCCCCTACTATTATTGTATTCTTACCTGTTTCTCCTTTAGATATTTTAGTATTTGCTTAACATATTTAGGTGCATATATTTATTATGGTGTCCTGCATAATATAATGTAATATGATATAATATGTTATATATATTAAAATAATTCCCACCCTCTTGTGTGTGGGCAAGATCTGTGAATATGACGGGATATAACTCCTCTTATTAGGTTCCATTATATGGAGAGAGCAAAGATATTTTATAAGTGTAATCAAGTCCTTAAATTGACTTTAAATTCATACATAAGGAGATTACTCTGGGTTGGCCTGACTTAATCATTTAAGACCATTTAAATAGGATCTATAGATCAGATACAGAAGAAGCTAGAGAAATTAGAAGTAGATACATGCTGTCTTGTTGGCCTTGAAGAAGCAAACTGCCATTTTGTGGAAACAGTCACAGGGCAGGGAAGGAGAGCTGGCTGCTGAAAGGCGAGGAACTCAATCCAACAACCACACAGAATTAAATTCTGCCAACAACTGTTGAGCTTGGAAGAAGACTCTGAGCCTCAGATGAAATCATAATTCAGGATGGTACACTAATTTCAGCTTGGTGAGACCCTGATCAGGGAACACAATTAACCTGACCCATGGGAAGTTGTGATATAACATATTTATGTTGTATTCAGACTCTAGGTTTGTGGTAACTTATTATGTAGAGCAATATAAAACCAATGTACGCTCCCAGACTGATTTAATTTATATGGAATGAAGCATGGGAATCGTGTTTGTTAAAAGTTCCCACGTTATCCTAGTGTGCAGCCAAGGTCAAGATCACTGGCTTAGAATTTCTTTTACACACTTCCTTTTGAATCATGGAGAAGAAGAGTTACTTTTCTCATATCACATCCCTTGTGGCTTGAATTTTTAAATGAACTCTACCTTGTGATACAACTGCTAACATTTAATCATGGCTAATGATTTGAAACAGCAACTTTTCAATGTCTCTTCAATTTCTGACATAATGATCCTTAAGGGCATCAGTCTTATTTTAAGAAAAAATGTAATAGGTACATACATGTGTCAGTAATTCTTTTCCAGTATTGGAAGAGAGAGAGAGAATGTCAAAAGAGAACTCAGCTAAGTAACCCAGATGATGTTCCATAAGGATTTTCTTCATGCCTATATAATAGAAAAATTTTCATAGGACTCTTTTATACACAGAATGGCAACATCAATGCTAACTGTGCATGAAACACCCTTTTATTTTTATTTTATTTATTTTTAAAGATTTTATTTATTTATTTGACAGAGATTGAGAGAACACAAGCAAAGGGAGTGGCAAACAGAGGGAAAGGAAGAAGTAGACTCCCTGCCAAGCAGACAGCCTAATGCTGGGCCTGATCCCAGGACTCTGGGGTCATGACCTGAGCCAAAGGCAGATGCTTAACCAACTGAGCCACTCAGATGCCCCATGAAACACCTTTTTAAAAACTTCTTTCCAACATTCAAATAAACTAGGGGTGGATAGTTTTTGCGTTAAAATGTAAAACTCTATAAGACATGATTGATCCTAAATTTCAAATTTGTTCTTCTGACAGTCCCCATGGAGATTTAGCAATGAATGTCTTACTTCTCCGAGATCAGCAGAGTTCTTAAAATTACATCCTGACTAGGCTATAACATCACTCCTCCAAATAACATGGAACAGTGGTTCTCAGAACTTTTGTTCCCTTGATCAGCAACATAAGCATCACCTAGGAACTTGCTAGAAATGCAAAACCTGCAACTCTAGCTTTGACCTACTGAACCAGAAACTTTGGGGTTAGGGAAGGCCACAGTGTGTCATAACAAGGCCTCTAGGCAATTCTGATGCATGAAAAAGCTTGAGAAAAAAATAACATAGAAGACAAAAACACTGACTTCTATATTTACATTTTCACTACAGAAAAATTTTGCCTTGATTGGGCTATAAATAAAATTTTAGAAATTGGTCTCTCTATTGCTGTCCTTAAACCAGGATTCAATAGACTTGTAAAGAAAACCCGCAAAGGAGCCAGGGCCACAAAACCATTGCATGATGCTTTTAATATTCTTTTATTTAATATTTAATATTCTGTTATCTTCTTTGCTTCTCGTTCATTTTACAAGTAACTAGCCAAGGTCACAAACCATGCTCTTTCTTTATCTCAACTTCTCATAATGTCAGCCTTGATATAAATATCTGCATGAAATTCTAAAGAAATCTACCAAGGTAAAAAGAAGACAGATTCCTGACAGCCTGCTGCCTTCTGGGAGTTCGTTTGTTCTCTTTCTGTCAACACTCTTAATTTCATATTCCAAATTTGTTACTCTTCCTTGTCCCTGAAAGAAATTTCAAGGGAAGCTTAATGCTTAAATCTGGTGAGTAATTTCCCATCTTCATGCTACTCAGGTTTCTGGGTTTTTTTCTTCTTCTGTTTCATGCATCTCACATCACCATATTTCTCTTTGTGATTTTCCTTACAATTGACCTCCTGTTCCTTTTCATGACAAGAAGTCTCCCTCATCTTCCCAGGATTCCCTCTTATAGACAGTCTACTGAATACATGTGCAGAATCATTAAATGTCCCTACCTCAGCCCCAGTTTCTTAGAAAACAGAGCCTGTGGCAAAAATTAATCCTAACATTTTACTGGTCGGGCGTTCAGAGAACATGTGAAATTCCAGGGCAGAAATAAGACATAAAAGAGAACTGAAGTAAGAAAAAATATATATAGAACATTATCAAACTGGCCACAGCTTCAGAAGAAAGTGTAGCCATTTGGGGCACCTGGGTGGCTCAGTCGGTTGAACATCTGACTCTTGGTTTCAGCTCAGGTCATGATCTCAGGGCCCTATGAGAGCAAGCCCTACATTGGGCTTCATGCTCAGAGGGGATGCTGAAGATTCTTTCTCTATCCCCTCCTTGCGTGCATGTGTGCATGTTCTCTCTTTAAAATAAATAATCTTAAGAAAGAAAGAAAAAAAGAACGAAAGAAAGAAAAAACAGCGTTTGATCAATCACATGGACCATCCTCTGAGAGCCATCGCACCTCAGAAAATATGTGGGAAGAAGCAAAGGAGTGGGATTTACCTAAGAAAATCTTTCTGTTTACTATATCACACTGGTTACTGAGCCTCTCCAGGAAACCACTAGGTCAGTTAGATTTCCCATTCGTGATTGCAAGATGTCATCTACAGCCAAAAGGGGTGGAAGTAGCAATAGCTTCTACGGGTTGTAGGACTGGGGTGTCCAAGCTTGGGCAGCTTCTTCTCTGAGACATGTGGAAGCCTTTTGTTACCCTGGGAGACTGAGACAGACAGCAGTGTGAGGACATGTGTTCATGACAATGATGAATGAGGATATCCATTAGTAGGTGGTCAAGTCTTCTGGTGGTAGGGTTAAGAGGGTGGTTTAAAATGCCAGGAGGATCTGAGGAGATGCATAAACTGAGTCAACCAATTTAACACCTCCAGTATACACCCTGAGAGTGGAAGCAAAAATCCAATCTTTTTCACTTGTAATCTCCTTAACAGTTACAAAGACTTTTATGACTATTGCTGTACCTGGTCAAGAGGCCATAACAGATACTCATCTTCTTCACCAGCGTTCTGGATTACTGTCACCCTCTGCGAGTACTTAGTCTCATTTGGGTTGCCTGTTTGGTAAAATTCATCCTCAAGGGTTAAACCCTTAGTAGTCCTGCCCTCGCTGAGCTGGTGTTGCTAAAATTACCAATTTATATTAACCTCCTCATGTGGAAGCATCAAGAGATGTCCTGGGGACATTTCTAAATGTGATATACACTTCTCTCAGTTGCCATTGTTCAGCAGCACCCTTGCTCTTCACAGTGTTTCCCCTCTGGAAACCATGGCCTCCAACTAATCAGAGCCTAAAATTGTGAGTCAGGAATCATAACCTGCACAACTGGATCAGTTAAACGTTGAGATGGAATCCTACATTCCACTTTTATTTTCAAACCGCTGTGTTCTGGTTCTTCGAGATACAATGCCATATAATGATTTGTATGTTCAGGCATATAATGCCCATTTGCGTACTGCTATCCACCTCTCTAGCGACTCAGAAGCCTGCCAATTTTGAGTGACATCCAATGCAGGAGAAGGCTCTGACTAGGTACAGAGTGCAATACAAGCTATCCTACATTTTGGAGATAAAACTTAGCATCTTCATTTGTGCTGAAGGTTCCAGCATGTCAAGGATACTCTCTAGAGTCTCTGGAACGTCTTGATAGGAGAATCACACAATGAACCCCTATTTCTTTTTTTTTTAATTTTTTAATTTTTTTATAAACATATAATGTATTTTTAGCCCCAGGGGTACAGGTCTGTGAATCGCCAGGTTTACACACTTCACAGCACTCACCATAGCACATACCCTCCCCAATGTCCATAATCCCACCACCCTCTTCCGACTGCCCCTCCCCCCAGCAACCCTGAGTTTGTTTTGTGAGATTAAGAGTCTCTTGTGGGTTGTCTCCCTCCCAATCCCATGTTGTTTCATTTATTCATTTTGTACCACACAAACCCTCCACGTTACAACTCCACTTCTTCATATCAGGGATATCATATGATAGTTGTCTTTCTCCGATTGACTGATTTCGCTAAGCATAATACCCTCTAGCTCCATCCATGTCATCGCAAATGGCAAGATTTCATTTCTTTTGATGGCTGCATAGTATTCCATTGAATATATATACCACATCTTCTTTATCCATTCATCTGTTGATGGTCATCTATGTTCTTTCCATAGTTTGGCTATTGTGGACGTTGCTGCTATAAACATTCGGGCGCACATGCCCCTTCAGATCACTACGTTTGTATCTTTAGAGTAAATACCCAGTAGTGCAATTACTGAGTCATAGGGTAGTTCTATTTTCAACTTTTTGAGGAACCTCCATGCTGTTTCCCAGAGTGGTTGCACCAGCTTGTATTCCCACCAATAGTGTAGGAGGTGAACACCTGTTTCTAAGGAAAAATCATCCTCTATACCTGTGCTATCTAATGCAGAAAACACAGGTCACCCATGGATACTTAAATTTAAATAAATTAAAATTTAAAAACTAAAAATTCAATTCCTCAGTTTCACTACTCACATTTTGAATACTCAATAGCCACATGCGACTAATGGCTATCATACCGAGTGGTGTAGACATAAGTATTTCCATTATTACAGGAAGTTCTATTGGACAGCCCTGCTCTACACAATAAAAAATTATTCTCCTCTAAGAAAGATGTTACTGGTATGTGGAAAAATTGACCATGGACATGAAGTCACCATGCACTGAGAGCTGCTTATCATGAACTTGGTGTTATCAAATCCACTGAATTGTAAATTGGGGCTAGGTAAAAAAAAAAACAAAAAACAAAAAACAAAAAAAAACAGTGGGAGGCTTTTCTGTAGGTTCAGGGTAAAAATGTTTAAGAGATCAAAAGCTTACAGACACAAAAATATAGAATACTAACAACAGAAATGATCTTTGAGAACTCCGCAGTTAATTTTATATGTAACTTGCAGAGCTCTTCATAGTCTACAAAAATTAAGAGGGAAAGAAAATCCATCAAGTCCCAAAGCCAGCCAGTATTTTAATGTGACTAACTCAAGGTCATCCCCTAGTCCTCCTTTTATTAAAGCACCTGGCTGTATTTAAAAATACATAATGTGAATCAGAATTTAGAGAGCTCCATTTCACAAAATTGGCTACTGGGAGGACAGTTATTTTATAACTGTATAACTGTATGACTGTATATATTCTTTTAGTTATTTTTACTTTTGTATCAAAGTTACTTCCAGTACACATCCAGTTAGCTTGTGCTTTATTCTTCTTTCTTGTTAAATCAGATCACAGATTATTTTTCTCTAATACTAAATTTTACAAAGAACCAAAGTTTTGATTTATTAATTTCATCTTCCATTTCTGTTCTCATTAATTTTTTCTCTTGTATAAGTTCCCTACTGGTGCCTTCTTATAATTTACTTTGTAATACCTTATCTAACCTTTTGGTTTGGCAATTAATGTATTTTATCCTTTTATTTTTATTGATATAAGTGTTTAGGGCTTTGGAATTTCCTCTGATCACTTTTTTTATTGAGATATAACATTTTGTAAGTTTAAGGTATACAACATGCTGATTTGATACTTACATATTACAAAATGATTAGAGTTAGCTAACACTTCCTTCATCTCACATAATTACCATTTCTTTTTTGTGTTGAGCGAATTTAAGTTCTAAGGTATAGAATACAGTATTATTAACTACAATTGTCATGTAGGTTAGATCGCCAAAGCGTATTCTTCTTATTCTTTGACCAGCGTCTCCCCATTTCCCCCACTTCTCAGCCGCTGGTAACTACCATTCTACTCTGTTTCTTCAAACAGCTTTTTTAGATTTCACATATAAGTGCTATCATACAGTATTTGCTTTTCTTTATCTGACTTATTTAGCATAATGCCGTCAAGGTCCATCCACATTGTCACAAACAGCAGGATTTCCATCATTCTCATGGTTGTATTTCATATATATATAAAATCACATTTTCTTTATCCATTCATACGTGGATAGTGGTATAAGTTGTTTACGTGTCTTAGCTATTGTGAATAATGCTGCAATGAAAATAGGAATGCAGGGACACCTGGGTGGCTCAGTTGGTTAAGCAGCTGCCTTCGGCTCAGATCGTGATCCCAGGGTCCTGGGATCGAGTCCCACATCGGGCTCCTTGCTCGGCAGGGAGCCTGCTTCTCCCTCTGCCTCTGCCTGCCTCTTTGTCTGCCTGTGTTCACTCGCTCTCTCTCCCTCTGTCTCTGGCAAATAAATAAATAAAATCTTTAAAAAAAAAAAGAAAAGAAAATAGGAATGCAGATATCTCTTCAATATAGTGATTTCAATTCCTTTGGATATGTACCCAAGAAGAGGATTGCTGGATCATAGGATAATCCTATTTTTAACTTGCTAACTTCCATGCTGTTTTCCATAGTGTCCGCCCCAATTTGCATTGCCACCCACAATGCACGAAGGAGGGGTCCCTTTTCTCCACACCCTTGTCAACACTGTTATCTTTTGTGTTTTTGATGATAGCCATTCTAACAGTTGTGAAGTGATATCTTGTTGCAGTTTTGATTCGCATTTCCCAGATGATGAGTGATGGTGGGCATCTTTTCAAGTACTTGCTAGACATCTGAACATCTTCTTTAGAAAAATATTCAGTTCCTCTGCCCATTTTTTAATTGATTTGTTTTGTTTTCCTTTCTCTCTCTCTTCTCTCTCTCTCTCTTTTGCTATTAAGTTATATGGGTCCTTAATGTATTTTGGATATTAATCCCTTGTCAGGTATATGATTTGCAAATATTTTCTTCTACTCCATAGGTGGCCTTTTGAGGCACCTGGGTGACTCAGTTGGTTAAGCATTTGCCTTCAGTTCAGTTCATGATCGCAGGGGTACCAGGATTGAGCCAGGTCAGGGTCCCTACTCAGCGGGGAATCTGCTTCTCTCTCTGCCCTTCACCCCGTTGTGGTCTCTCTCTCTCTCTCTCTCTCAAATAAATACAATCTTTAAAGAAAAAAAAAAAAGGATGCCTTTTCATTTTGTTGACTGTTTCTTTTGTTATGCAGAAGCTTTTCAGTATTTTTTGGGGGGGGTAGGACACTAAAAGCACAAAAGGCAACAAAAGCAAACATTAATATGTAGAAATACTTTGTATTTCTATATGTAATTATCATTACTAGTAACTGTATCTATCATATTTTTTTAGAAATTCTGCAAATTCTCTTTTTATATTCCCTTTAATCCAAAAGCTTTTCAATAGCATTTTTTTCCCAACTGAGGTAAATCTTTCTTGTTTTGTTTTTTTCAATTTGTTTTGGTTTATGGGTTCTATTTGATTTCTATTTGCTGGGCCTGGAATCAGAGAATGTTGTTTTAATAGCTTTACTTTATAGAATTGATCATTACTTTCTTGTACTGTACTAGGCATTCTGGTTTTGTGATGTAATGTGCATGTAAGAAAAAGGTATAGTGTCTATTATTAGGGTGTATAGTTCAATATAGAGCCAAAATATCTACCTTACTAATTATGTTGTTTATGTGTTTATACACTTACTTTTTCTCCTGCTTCACATTTTTTGTATGAAGAGTAGTATATTAAAATCTTCTGTTAATACTTATAACCATTTTCCAAGCACCTCCTGTACATCTGTTTTATGTAAGTGTTTACTGTGTTATTTAGTGCATAGATAGTCATAATTGGTATAGCTTTATTATTAAACACAACTTTTAACATTATAGAGTCTTTTTTTACTTAAAGTTAATTCATTTTCTACTTAAAATTTCCTGTATCTGTTACCAAGATAACAATTTCTGCTTTTATATTGTCTCCATTTACCTAGTAAAACTTGGTTCATCTCTTTATTTTTAATGCTTCTGAATTGCTGCGTTTTAGGTGCATCTCTTGTTTTGCCCCTTGGATTTTTCTTTAGGAACTAACTGGAAAATACTTTCCTCTTTAGTCAATTTAATCTCATTACATGTATTGATATGATGCATGTGGTGGGTCTGAATTCTGTCATATCTTTTGTTTTTATTACTCTGTTTTATGTTATATACTGCTTCTTTCTATTTGGTGTTTCTTATTGGCTCATTTCATACAACACTGTTTTTGTCATTTAAAAAAGTTTCTATTTCTTTTGGTATTAAGGAAGGATTTTTTTTTTAATTTTTAAATTTTTTTATTTTTTTCTCACTTTTTAAAAAAATTTATTTTCAGTGTAACAGTATTCATTGTTTTTGCACTACACCCAGTGCTCTATGCAATCTGTGCCCTTTCCAATATAAGGAAGGATTTTTACTAATAAAAAGTAAATACCATCATATTAATGTTCTTAATCCCTCTTTTTTTCTTATTAAATGTTTACTAATATTTGTATTTTAAATTGTTTGATTCTTGCCTTTCTAACTTGTCCAATAGTCAATGATCTTATTCTGTTTTCCCTTTTTCTATCCTATATCTATGTCTACTCCCATATTTCAGTTGAATTTTTCTATTTTTAAAAACACATGTTTAAATACTATCCTTCTACACCGCTACTAACATTTTAGTTTTAGATCTACAATTAAATATATGTGATTCTCACCATATGTCATTTGCAAGTTTCCTCAGTCATGTCTTGGTTGGCTGAATCTTATCCTCTAGTACATTCTTCAAGAAGAGCTTTTGAGTACAAAATTCCCTGTGTTCCTATATATTCAGAATTAACTTCTTACAGGATTTTTACTTAACAGAAAGCTTGACTCTATGTAAAACTCTTAGTTTGTATTTTCTTTACTTAAGTGTTTGAAAATGTCATTTCACTACTGCCTTCAGTAGTGAATAACATATGTTATTTGTGAGAATTTTGACACCAAGCTAATCGTCTTTTCTTTGAAACTTCATTTTCTGCCTGAAGGCCCAAGGAATTTTTTATTATCTTTAAAACTGAATAGTTGCATTAGGATATTTCTCTTGACTTGATCATTCCAGTTCAATTTTACCCATTTCACTAAACTCAGGACCTTTTTTGTTTTGTTTTGTTTTGTTTTGTTTTTGTTTTTGTTTTGTCAGGGGAGGAGGTGGGGTTTGAAGGAGATTGGGATTGTTATCTTAAATACTAGTCCCATTCTAGGTTTGGATTTCTTCTTAGGAACCCGATTATAATATTTTAGATCTTCTATTTATGTATTTCATTTCTATCACTTGTCCTCTGATGCTTTTTACCTATTTCTTCTAATTTATTACACTAGATTTTTTCCCCCTGGTTTATTTTAATACCTTCTATTAAATTTTCATTTAAACCTATTGTTCAGTGGGTAATTTAATATTTCTATCTAATGTAATTTTATCTTTTACTTCTATATCCTTCCTTAGTTCAAACTACTCTTGTTTTATCCTTGTTTTTCTTTTTCTACAAATAGATTTTGTATTTCTGACTCAGGATCTCCTAATGTTTTTTTTTTTTTATAGGTAATTTTTTTTTTTAAAGAATTTATTTATTTATTTATTTGACAGAGAGAGATCACAAGTAGGCAGAGAGGCAGGCAGAGAGAGAGGAGGAAGCAGGCTCCCTGCTGAGCAGAGAGCCTGATGCGGGACTCGATCCCAGGACCCTGGGATCATGACCTGAGCCAAAGGCAGTGGCTTTAACCCACTGAGCCACTCAGGCGCCCGGGATCTCCTAATGTTTGAATAAGAACATGTAATTCAATTTAGAGGGCTGGGCTACATTTTTCATAAACTTCATGAGTTTCTATTTTGGGGGGGTAGGGGTTGCTATCAGTGGAAATGCCTTGTGTTGAATTTTCTCTCTTGCTATATTTTTGCTGTGTGACTTTTTTCCCCATTTCTATTCATTTCATGAACACAATGATTTTAGACTCTCCTTTTTGTGCAGTTATTTTATTTTTATGAATGACATTGTTAGGTCAGTTGACATGTCTTATTTCCATTTTTTTCTGCAGGATTTTAAATTTTCTGCTCTTACTAGCTACTTGCCCTTCATGAAGATATCTTCAGGGGACAGCACTCTCTATGAACAAGCTTAAAGTTTAAGTTAAATAGGATAAATCAGCTATAGAAATCTGCTATACAGGGCACTTGGGTGGCTCAGTCAGTTAAGCATCTGCCTCTGGCTCAGGTCCTGATCCCAGGGTCCTGGGACTGAGTTCTGCATCAGGCTCTCGGCTCAGTGGGGAGCCTGCTTTTCCCTCTCCCACTCCCCCCAACCCCACTCATGCTCTCTTGCATGCTCTTTCTCAAAATAAAAGAAAAAGAAATCAGCTGTACAACCTCATACTTACAATCAACAAAAATGTATTGTATCCTAAAGCTTTGTTAGGAGGTAGATACCACAGTAAGTGTTCTTACTGCAACAAAATAAAAATTAAAAAAGATGCACATTACTAAAACCAAGAATGAAACAAGAGAAATCACTATGGACCCTAACACCAAAAGAGAATAATAGAATACCACGAACCCTACACACATAAATTTGAGAATTTAGATGAAGGAGACCAATTACTCAAAATGTACAAACTACCATACCACACTGGATCTAAAATAGGTAACTTGAATAGCCCTATAATTAGTATGGAAATTCAATTTTTAATTTCAAAAACTCCCTCAAAAAAACCCTTCAGATCTGGATGGTTTCACTGGAGAACTTGACCAAATGTTTAAAGAAAATTTAATAGCAATTATACCTTATCTCTACCAGAAAAAAAAGGTGTTAACACTTTAAACTCATTTTTTAAGCCAGTATTACCCTAATATCAAAAACAGATGAAGAACAAAAAAGGAAAAATATAGACATGTATTCAACATAAACATAGACAAAAAAAGATTATTAGCAAAATATTACAAATAGAATTTGGCAATATATGAAAAATAATTTTAGAGTGTGGCCAATTTGTGTTTATTCCAGAAATGCAAGGTTGTATTAATGTTCAAAAATCAATCAATATAATCCATCATATTAATAGGGAAAAGAAGAAAAATCACATGATTTTTGTAATGCAGAAAAAAAGTGTTAACATTCAATACCCATTTCGATTAAAAATTCTTAGAAAACTAGGAATAGAGGGGAACTTCCTCAAATTGATAAACAGTATCTACAAAATCAATTACAGCTAACATACCTATTGATTTCACTTAGGGCAGGAGGTAATCAAGACAATATGTGAACAGGTTTAAGAACTGTGTACCCTAGAACTGTGATTCTAGCAAATATAGAATATTTTATGGAAGAACAACTTTTTTTTTTAAGATTTTATTTATTTATTTGACAGACAGAGATCACAAGTAGGCAGAGAGGCAGGCAGAGAGAGAGAGGAAAGCAGGTTCCCTGCTCAGCAGAGAGCCCAATAGGGGCTCGATCCCAGGACCCTGGAATCATGACCTGAGCCCAAGGCAGAGGCTTTAACCCACTGAGCCACCCAGGTGCCCCTGGAAGAACAACTTTTGGGGGATTATTTTTTTTTACTATTTTTTTAAAGATTTTTATTTATTTATTTGACAGAGAGACACAGCGAGAGAGGGCACACAAGCAGGGGGAGTGGGAGAGGGAGAAGCAAGGGAGCCAAGCAGGGAGCCCAATGTAGGGCTCGATCCCAGGACCCTGAGATCATGACCTGAGCCGAAGGCAGATGCTTAACGACTGAGCCACCCAGGCGCCCTATTGGGGGATTATTAAATCCGATTCATTTTCACAGGTTACACTGAAGGTATGTTTCAAAAATTTCAAAATTAATACAGCTCAGGAAAATTACCTCTAGTGTCACTTTCCAATCCCTTAAGTCTTTTCCAGAATTAACTTCCATAAGCTTTATAAATGATAAGAGACATGCACCTGGATGGCTCAGTCCGTTAAGCATCTAACTTGATTTCGGCTCAGGTTGTGATCTCTGGGTTGTGGATTCGAGCCCTGTGTCAGGTTCTGCAATGAGAGTGGAATCTGCTTAAGATTCTCTCTTTTTCCTTCTCCCTCTGCCCCTTCCCCCAGCTTCTCTCTCACCCTCTCTAAAAAAAGAAAAGATTTATAAATGATAAGAGAGATAACGTTCTTTTCATAACACACTTAACTGTTCTGTTTTTAAAGCAATGCTACAATAAAATTCATACTTTTAGTAGCCAAATTATTAGTAAACTTGTAAAACTATATGTGAATTTTTTTAAAAGTCTTAAATTGCAGAGAGATCATATTTATACATTTATTAGTAAATGTATAAATTTACTATATTTACTAATATAAATTTATTTCCATCAGTAAGAATACAGAGTTTTATCCAAGCTGAGTTTTCTAATATCACTACTAAGATTCATTTCTTGGGGGGAAAAAGACTATTTTTCTCAAAGTTCTAACCCTGATGGAAAATCAACTTACAAAGACAATAATGACAATGTTGGGAATGTTTCTCATCTGGGAGACCCAGTCGGGGAGAAAACCACTCTCATAGCTATTGGCGGTTGAGTTAAGCAGTGGACCATGATACAAAATAATAACCTTTAACCATGCACTAAGCATGTGACTGAGTAACTGCCACACACTGGAAATTCCCAGCAACTCTGAGTAGTCAGAGATGAACTTAACGAGCAGTAAATGTCCTAAATGGGTATGTATCTGTTGTACAGTATAGAAATGCCAATACATTTTGCACAAGATTGTAACTGACCTTCATCTCCATTCTGTGTGGTATTTACCACAGAGAAATCCAATTGACACATTTAATGGTCTTGCAGAAGACGGGCTTTCAAAGATTTCTATCATGACATCTGGATAGTTCTGGGTGGGAAATGCGGGCTTTTGTGCTCTCAACTCACTTTTGTTTGTGCCCCATAGTTGATGATGATAGATAAAGGATTTGTATTTAAAATACTCAAGTATTTAAGTGTTAACTTAAAACTCAACAGTAAGGAAACAAACCAATTAATTATTTAATGCAATTATAAACTGTATTTTTATTTTAAAGTAGGATTCATTACTGCTATAAAGAAATGCAATTGATGTTTATATATTGCTTTTCTCCTTTGTTTCTTGCCCAAACTCACTTAATAATTTCAGTAGCTTTTTTATACATTACTTAGGATGACTAATGTCATCTGCAAATAAAGAAGATTTTACTTCTTTTTCAGTCTTAATGCTTTTTATTTCTTTTTCTTGCCCCACTGCATTAGCGAGAAGCTACAGAACAATGCTGATTATTGTTAAGTGGTGAAGGTAGAGAGCCTTGCCTTGTTAGCTGTAGCTTTCTTGGTGGATGATCCTTATTGGATTGAAAAAGTTCCCTTCAGTTTTACTCAGCATGGGCTACTATAAGAAAGTATCATAAACTGGATGGCTTATAAACAATAGAAATTTATTTCTCACAATTCTGGAGTCTGAGATCAGAGTGACAGCATGAGGTGCTATGAGACTCCTTCAAGGCTACAGACCGCTGACTGCTTGCTGTGTACTCACATAAAACAACGAAGGCTAAGAGCACCTGGGTGGCTCAGTCCATTAAGCATCTGCCTTCAGCTCAGGTCACAATCGAAGGATCCTGGGATCCTGGGATTGCATCGAGCCCAGAATTGTGCTCAGCATCAAGCCCTGCATCAGGCTCCCTGCTCACTGGGGACTCTGCTTCTCCCTCTCCCTCTGCCTGCAGCTCCCCCTGCTTGTGCACGCTCTCTCTCTCTCTCTACTCACTGTCAAATAAATAAAATCTTTTAAAAAACAAAAGAAAACGAGAGAACTCTTCCTTCCCTGGACGGCAGTAATCCCATCCATGAGGGCTCCACATTCATGACCTAATCACTTCCCAATGGCCTCACCTCCTAACACCATTAATAATTAGGATTTCAACATATGAATTTTGGGGGACACATTCAGTCCATCACACCTTCCATTTCTAGTTTTCTCTGAGTTTTCATCATGAATCAATGTTGGTTTACTTCAAATGCTTTTTCTTCATCTACTGAGATGATAATATGTCCACTTCTATTTTTAGTCTATTAATAAGGTCACTGTTCCTCTATCTGCAATATGGGGATAAAAGTAGTACCACCCTTATGAGCTTCTTCGAAGGATTAAAGGGTGCCTATAAACTGGCATTATTTTAACTCTGATTGATATATTCATCACTCCCCCTCACTGAACTGCATTGCAAGCAGAATTACTCAAATTATTTTATTTTTCTTGAGCTGTTGAATTACTCGGGACTTCCATGTATTCTTCATACATTATATAATTCTTATAAATACTTGTATCATAATTTCTTCAGTCTTCCAAATAGATATATCTGACATTCATTACAGAGATTAATTTAATCAAATGAGTTTTTTAAAGATTTTATTTACTTATTTGACAGATACAGAGAGCACACAAGTGGGGGAGTGGTAGGCAGAAGGAAAGGGAGAAGCAGGCTCTCCACTGAGCAGGGAGCCTAACATGGGGCTTGACCCCAGGACCCTGGGATTATGACCTGAGCAGAAGGCAGATGCTTAACTGACTGAGCCACCCAGGAGCACCTGGAAATTCTTTAAAAATATATCTATCGAGCATTGAGAGACATTGTAGACACGGAAGATAAGGATAGACTAGTGAGGTATTATGTGTCAGCCCAGTGATTTTAGGATGTACTGGGAAAGATGGAAATACATGAGATAAATAGAGGCACAGGGAAGGAAGGCTAATTCCCTTGGGGTAAGGACATTTATATAACTTTTCATGGAGCAAGTGATGTTTGAGTTGAGTGTAGATGTCCCAGGTCATTACGAAGACAGAGATAAGAAATATTTCTGGCAGAGGGAAGAGAATTTACATCATGGCATCGGATAAAGGCATGGAAGTTTGAAAGAACTATAGGTGGAATAGAGCTTATAGAACAAAAGAGAGTGTGTGAGAGAGCTGAGGCAGAAGTAGGGACAAATCACAGTATTTTAAGTACAAATGAAAAATAGTCACATTTATTAATCATCCTCAGTATAAACAAGGATTCATGACATTAGGCTGAGTATTCAAAGGCAGAAACCTAAAAGTACATGAAGAACAAAAACCAAGCACCTATTATGTGCCAGTTTCAGGACTCGAGAGTTTTAAATAATCATATTTAAGTCATAGGATATTTGATGAATTTCATTCTCATCCACACTGTCACGGGTCTAGTCCTATGCAAAGGTTCTAGGAGAAACACTGGAAATGAAGAGCTGTGCCTATCACTGATGCTGAGTGAGCTGTTTAAGAGTATCACGTCTCCTGAGGACATGGGTGGCTCAGTTGGTTAACCACCCCACTCTTGATTTTGGCTCAGGTTATGATAGCATGGTGAGATCAAACCCTGCATTCAGCTTCACGCTGAGCATGGAACCTGTTTAAGATTCTCTCTCCCCATCTTTGCCCCTCAGGTTGCTCACAGTCTCTAAATTAATTAATTAATTAACTAATAATTAATCAATTAAAAAATTTTAAAAGAAGATAATGAAAACTGAAAATTAGGAAAAGGGGGAAGATGACAATTAAATGTATAGGAGGCATGACTTTCATGGGATGAATGCATTTAACCTGAGGAGTTTAATAAAATTCTCCATGCCTGAGGTTTTACCTCATAAAAACAGAGTCAGCAAATAATCTCCATAAAATGGTCAAATGTCCACTGTTCCTTAGGACAACATGAATATCAACTGGGCTACATTATGGGTCCACAACTGACATAGAAGCTGAACTCATGATATGATAAGTGCTAAAAGAGTCTTGACCTTTGACTCAGTAATTGCTAGGGGCTCCGATATATCCTCTTAGTCCCTGTGCAATCAAAACCAAGGCAAATATACGTATTTATACTATTAAATAAATATTTATAAATATATTCATACATTTACTTACACTATATTATATATTATGGTACATATTTATCCTATTCTTCCATAGAGATTGTTGACATAATTTTATAATTATTGGGTAATTAAAATAAGAAAGTCATCAGCAATTACCAAGTCAGTGTTTTCATGGCAAATTTAATAGTGACATGGGTATGCAGGAGCTGGGATTACATGTTCACTGTTTGGTACACATAGTGTCCGTACTGTGTGCCTTCTTCCAGCTTAGGAGGTGTCTAAATAAATCGTGAACTTTCAGGAATCTTTGTCTCTATTCCCCTGGTCTGTCCTCAGTTTTGTTGGGGAAAATAACTTCACCAGACCCTGTTACACAAAAATCCACTTAAAGGATTTTCTGAATATTAAAGAGATATACATTTTTTGTTGTAAGTCATTTTTCCTTTGTTGTTTCTGTTCCTTAGCTTTTTTTTCCATCGTTCAAAATGGAAATGGAAATGTCTAAAATACATGTAGGAAGAAAAATGGGCATTGTTCTGCTCCATGAGTTTTAATGTTTATTGAGGTTTTCTGTCTTGGTTTCTGCTTTCCTGACAAACTCAAGTACAGTCTCTTTGTCTTGTGCAGAAAAAATATTATGAATAAAATATAGCTGGTCTAAATAATTTTTAAAGGAATTTGATGATACCAATCAATTGAGGAAAGCATGATTGGTATTCATTTTTAAACCAGCAAACCAATCATGCTTTCCTCAATTGATATGTTCTGTCTGAATCAAATGTATCTATTGTGCTTCTAATACATAAGAGAAAACTACAGGATTTTCTTTCAGACAATGGTAAAATGTCCTGATATCAGGAGTACTCTGGGTGTCTGGGTGGCTCAGTCAGATAAGCCTCTGTCTTTGGCTCAGGTCATGATCACAGGATCCTGGGAATGAACCCCAAGACATGCTCCCTGCTTAGGAAGAGTCTGCTTCTCCCTTCCTCCGCACTCATGCTCTCTCTATATCTGCCTCTTGCTCTCAAAAAAATAAAATCTTAAAAAAAAAAAAAGTCATGGTGGATCCATAAACTGAAATATTACTCAGCTGTTATAAATCATATTCTCAGTTACAATTAATGAGTGATGCTGGTGATTTTCCTTAAGTGTAATTCTGTATGTAGGATAGATACAAAAATAAACAATGGAAAGATAGCAATATTTTAAGCTTTGTAAGCCAACTGGTCTCTCTCGCAAGTACTCATGTATGTATACTATAGGAGCATGCAAATATACAAGACACTATGCAAACAAATGAGCATGGATGTGTGCCAATAAAACTTTATTTATAAAAGTAGGCAATGCACTGGATTCAGTCCATGGGCCATAGGTTGCTGAACCTTCTTCAGACGACAACTGGAAGCTCTTCTATCATGTAGAAGTAGCCTTTTCTCTCTCTTTTTTTTTTAAAGATTTTATTTATTTACTTGACAGAGCAAGAGAGAGAGAACACAAGCAGGGGAGTGCCAGGCAGAGGGAGAGGGAAAAGCAGGCTCCTGCCTGAGCACGGAGCAACGGGGGGCTCCATTGCAGGATCCAGAAGCAGACACTTAACTGACTGAGCCAGCCAGATGCCCCCCCCACCATGATTTTTAAAGGTCTCAATTTTTTCCAATGATTTTGTTACTGAAAGTGATGAGAGATGAATATTCTTGAACATAAATATTTGTTTTCTTCAGTTAAATTCTTTAACATTCTTTAAGTTCAAAAACATTAAGTTAACTTTATTGAGGTATAATTTACTCTGAAAAAAATGTACCCATTAACATTCTATGGTTCCATCAGTTCAATGAGATTTGACTCATCTTTACTGAGGTGTAATTTTTACATAAAATTAAATGTACCCATTTTAAAAGTACAATTTGGTGAGTTCTGCCTAATATATTTATTTAACCATGACTCTAATCAAGATACTGAGCATTTCTCCAGAAAATTCTCATGTCCTCTTGTTATTAATCCTCCAACTCATATTCCTCCCTGAGCAACTGCTCATCTAATTTCTAATGCTATAAATTATTTGCGTCCATTCTAAAACAACATAGAGAATATAGTCTGTTGTGTCCTGCTTCTTTTACTTGACATAATGAATTGGAGATTTATCTATTTTGTTGCTTATATCCATTTATTCTTTTTGTTGCTGTGTAGTATTCCATTGGACAAATATACCACAGGTTGTTAAAAAACTACTCTGTTGATGAACATTCGGGGTGTTTCCTGTCATTAGCTTTTATGAATAAAAGCACTAAAAATAGGAATGGACAAGTCTTTTTGTGGACATACATTTTCATTTCTCATGGGTAAATACCCATGAGTGATACTGCTTGTTCAGATGGTAGGTAAAGATTTAACCTGATAAAAAAACTTCCAAACCAATTATAAAAGGTGACTATATCAATTTGCATTACTACCAGCAGAGTATAAAAATTTCAGTTGTCCCACATTCTGGACAAAACGTGGTACTATCAGATTTTTTTTTTTTTACAGTGTAGTTTTTTTTGTTTTGTTTTGTTTTTTGTTTTTTGTTTGTTTTTTAGATTTTTATTTATTTATTTGACAGACAGAGATCACAAGTAGGCAGAGAGGCAGGCAGAGAGAGAGGAGGAAGCAGGCTTCCCGCGGAGCAGAGAGCCCAATGTGGGGCTCGATCTCAGGACCCTGGGACCATGACCTGAGCCGAAGGCAGAGGCTTTAACCCACTGAGCCACACAGGTGTCGCAGATTTTTTTTTTTAATTCAGCAATTCTAGAGGGTAGAGTTTCATTTTTATTTTATTTTGTATTTCCCTGACAGTTCGAGATGTTAAGGACTTTTTAATGTGCTTTTTGGCCATTCTGTTTTGAGTCACTTCTCAAATCTTTTGCCCATTTTTTCTTGGATTGTCTGTTGTCCTATTATTGAGTTGTAAGAATTTTGCTATGTCCTAAAACACAATCCTTTGTCAAACATATGTATTACATATACTATCTCCCACCTATAGTATGCCCGATAATTTAATTTTATTAAAGATTCATTTACCTTTTTTTTCTTTTGTGGTTTGTGCTTTCTATGTTCTTTAAAACATATTTTCCTAAGCCAAGATCCTGAGTGTTTTCTCTTCTCTTTTCTCTTACAGGTATTTTAATTTTGACTTTTACTTTTTCTTGTTTGTTCAAGAACCTTTATAAATAAATTTTTTAAATGATTTTATTTATTTGAGAGAGAGAAACAGAGATAGCAAGAGAGAGCACAGGTGGTAAGGAAAAGGAGAAGCAGGCTCCCTTGGCAGGGAGCCTGAGACAAGACTCGATCCTAGGACCCTGGGATCATGACTGGAACTGAAGGCAGACGCTTAACTGACTAGACCACCCATGTGCCCCTATAAATTAATTTTTATCTACGGTATGAAGTTGGAGTTAAGGTTCATTTTCCCCCCCATGGAGATATCCAGTTATTCTAAAACTATTTATGTAAAAGGATTTTCTTTCCCCATTGAGTTATACTAACAACACTGGAAAACCAATGAATTCTGTGTAGGTTTATTTCTAGGTGTTCTATTATCTTCCATGTATCTATATGTCTATCCTTACATCAGTAAAATGTTGTCTGGAATATATATTGTAGTTTTCCAGTAAATTTTGAATCAAGTAGTATTAAGTACTCCAACTTCATTCTTTTTTCAAAATGTTGAAGATATCCTGGGCTCTTTGCAATTTCATATAAATTTTAAAATCTGCACCCAACAATGAATCCTTCATTGGGATTATATTGAGTCTATGGATCAAATTGGGAAAAAATAGACCTCTTCAATTTATGGACTCTTCCACTCATGAAAATATTGTTATTCTCCATTTGTTTTGATTTCTTAATTTTTTTCAGCAATGTTTTATAGGATTCTGCATAAAATAGGCTCACCACTAAGGACAATGAAAAGAATTTTGTAGAAATCAAACTGGGGGCTTGAAAAGTAAAAGTTACAAGTCTTGGATAACCAATGGAAGGGACATGATATCTCACAACAATCAGTGCTATTAAAAAAAAAATTAAGTGTAGCAATAGTGGCCTAATTGTGGTTAGAGAGCATGCCTTTGGTTTGGAACTAATTCCCTTTTGTGACTTTTTTCATCAACAAATGGTGGCTTGGAAGCAATAAATAGATAAAATATATTATGGAGGTAAGCTAGAATTAGAAATTTAATAGCAGGGATGCTTGGGTGGCTCACTTGTTAAGCGTCTGCCTTCAGCTCAGGTCATGATCCTAGGGTCTTGGGATCCAGCCCCACATCAGGTTCCCTCCTAGGCGGGAAGCCTGCTTCTCCCTTTTCCACTCCCACTGCCAGTGTTCCTATCATTGTCTCTCTCTGTCAAATGAATAAATAAAATCTTAAAAAAAAAAAAAAAAAGAAAGAAATGTATCAGTAGAAATTCTAGAAGGTGAGGAAGTCTTGGGTGGCTACCACACTGAAATGGGTGAAACCAGTGCCTACAATTCTTTTTGTGGTCATACACCAGAAGATTTAGAAAACAAAGGGAGCAGACAGAATAATTTTATAGACTAACTTTATAAACTAATAGCAGAAAGGAGAGATGAGAATGGAAATAAGCAAAATAAGGGGAAAAAAAGTTGTGTTTCACTTACGTAGATGAAAGATGCAACCTAGGTTAAATAAATAACTCAGTGAATATTTATCACTGGGTTCTTCATCAGACTTTGCCACCAGTGCTCTTTGTCCTTTAAGGATTTCTTTTGGCTACAGGGATGATATTCTTCTCTCTTATTATTGAAGTATAATTGGCATATAATGCCCTGTTAGTTTCAGGTGTACAACATAATGATATTTTCATACATTATGAAATGATCCCCCACAATAAGTCTCATTACCATCTGTCACCACACAAAGTTATTACAATATTATTGACTATACTCCCTATGCTATATATTACATCTCCATGACATATTTATTTTATAACTGGAAGTCCGTACCTCTTAATCCCCTTCACCTACTTCCCCCACCCCTACACCCCTACCCCAACAAACCAACAGTTCGTTGTCTGTATGATTTACTTTCTGTTTTGTCTTATTTGTTCATTGTTTCATTTGTTTAGATTCTGTGTATAAGTGAAATCATAGGATATTTGTCTTTGTCTGACTTATTTCACTTAGCCCTCTAGGTCCATCCTTGTTGTTGCAAAGAGCAAGATTTCATTCTTTTCTATGGCTGAGTAACAGTCTATTACACACACACACACACACACACACACACACACACACAGTTAGAGAAAGAAAGAAAAACCATACCACATCTTCTTTATCCATTTATCTCTGAATGGGTACATAGGTTGCTTCCAAACTTTGGCTATTATAAATAATGCTATGATTTGCATAGGGGTGCTTATATCTCTTTGAATTGTTATTTTTGTTTTCTTCAGATAAATACCCAGAAGTAGGAGTACCTAGGTGGCTCAGTCAGTTGAACCTATGACTCTTGATTTTGGCTCAGGTCATGATCTCAGGGTTGTGAGACTGAGTCCTGTGTTGGGCTCCTGCTTAGCAGGGAGTCTGGTTGGCATTCTCTCTTTCCCTCCTCTACCCCTGCTCACTCTCTCTCTCTCAAGATAAATAAATAAAATCTTAAAACAATAAAGTAAATACACAATGCAGAAGTAGAATTGTTGGATCATATGGTAATTCTATTTTTAATTTTTTGAGGAAACACCATTGTGTTTTCCAGTGACTACGCCAATTTACATTCCCACCAACAGTGTCTGAGGGTTCCCTTTTCTCCACATCCTTGCCGACACCTGTTATTTTTGTCTTTTTGGTAATAGCCAATCTGACAGGTGTGAGGTGATATCTCATTGTGGTTTTGAGATGTACTTCCCTGATGATTAGTGATGTTGAGTATATTTTCATATGCCGGGGATGGAATTCTTTGTTTCTTTTATATATCACCCATAATTCCCTTTTAGAGCAATGATAAGAATTTTTTATGTCATTGTCAATTGTGACTGTTTCCCAGATTAAATGCCATTATTCTTCCTTTGAAAATAATGCGTTTGCAGATGGCTTGTTGACTGTGACTGTTTTATTAGTATTCAAAGAGTTGTAGATCTTTTTTTTTAATCCAAAAAAAGGGGTACAGCTTGTTGCTTGCCTTAAAAAGGAAAGGGGGCCTTGATCTGTGCTTATGAATTTGCCAAAGCACCTGAGGGTAATTCAAGCGCGTGCATTGTGGAAGTATCATTTAGACTTTGCTCTTCAAATATAGATGCGGCTACATTGACAACACTGTTTTCCCCCAGGCCATTCACTGTTGTTGGATGCTATAGGCAGTTTGAGACTAACATTCTCAATTGATATTTCTGGCATGGTCTTTACACTGTTTATAAATGTCCTTAGGCAGAAATGGAATGTACCACGAAATGGGGCAAAATATTTCTCATGACTTTCTTGCTTTTCTCAACCTCTTGAGAATTCACTTGAAAGACTAAACAACTCTCAAGTAGCAATCAGGAAGACAAAAACCATCGGATATATTCGGTAAACATCCTTTTGGTTTCCACTCTATCAACCATTCTACTAATTTTACTATTCCAACTTCAACCTATCCTCAACACCAGAACTCAGCAAACCAGGGCTCACTTATGAAATCAGTGATGTTAAAATGCCCTTATTTAGTTTTCATCAGTTTAATTATCACAAACCTGCTCAGATATACAGGCTCAGAGATCGGTTTAAGAATGTGTGATAGAATCTTCAATATGCCATTAAACTAGTACAATGCTTAATTTTTTAGCTGGAGGAATGAATCACCATAAATCAGGGACTTGGGCATATAATTAACAATTCTATTTGAGACTATATCTGATTAACTGATTAATAAGGAACTTGAATGCTGCCAAAATAAAATCAGAGGTTTTCTTGCAAGCTGTGGTGATGATCAAAACAGTAAGATTGCAATGTCTAAAGTCAAAAAAATTGTTTCAAGATAAAATATAAAATATGACTTAATTCAACCTCTTCTAAGAATGCCAGTGTTCAGACTATGTACTGAATTTTCTTCTAGAGAGATTCAACAGCAAACGAGGAGGCAGATTAATTATAAAAGTTCAAAATGAGGTTACCAAAAAAGTGCCAGCGTGGGCTGAGTGTAAGACATATAACTAAGAGGATAGAAATGCACTTTGAAACCAAATTGCCTGAGTTTGAATCTGACTCCACCAGAAAGTAGTTCTGTGACCTCTGATGAGTGACTTAACCACTGTGCCTTAGTTTCCCTGTCTGTAAAATGAGGATGACTTAGTACCTAGCTCCTCAAGGTATTATGAGAATTAAATGAATCCATGTGTATAAATAATTCACAGCAGTTTAAACGTCATGGAATTGCTTGATACTATTATTCTTAAAATTATTTTTTGGCAATACCAATATTCTACTCATTGAAATGTGCCTATTTTGAGACATGTTTCAAATTTTCTATTTTGAGACGAGTTTCTGGCTTTCAATATGAGAAACACTATGTGATCCAGGTATTTGAACTGGGATACAAAGATCTGCCTGTACAATCAAAGAGGGGATTTTGTCTGCCAATTTCCTTGGGAACCGGTTAGGTACGAACGGAAAAGAAGATGCAAATATGACTCTCCATTCACCTTACATAAGTCATAGTTTCTCAGTTTTTCTACTGATTATTTATTCCCACATCTGAGTATCCAACCTGCCAGTGCCAAGAATCCAACAGAGCATCACTGTGAGGAAGAGGGTAACAACCTACTAGGTAACAAGTTGACTGTAGATAATTCCATATGTCATTAGAAGTGATTTGTCCTACTATTACCACCATCAATGGACTTACAGAATCCCTCATTCATTTACATGGTACACACACACACACACACACACACACCCCAAAATCTATTTCACAACAAATAAAGTAAAGGAATTTTGTCTTGCTTGTTCATGGATTTTACCATGTTTCACAACACACGGAAATAAGCTAAACTCTGAAAGAGCCTATTGAAGGCTTTACCCTTTGACAACACATTGTGAGTTGGGGTATCTGCATTTAAAGGTTCTGTATGTGATCCGAACTAATGACCAACATACAATATGTCATTTATTTCCTAGCCAGAACATAGAAGGCAATGTATAAAGGGGTAAAAATGGAACTATCCCCTTTATTACCAGTGATAACACATGAATAAAAATGTCGGTTCCAGGCACAGTAACTCTGTGCTTTCCTGTTTAGAGTGTTAGTTTGCCCTTCAAAAAGGAACACTTCTATTAGGGTCACAAGAATTCTTCCAATAAGATGAAAGTTGAAATTGCCAGCTGTCCTATTTAGGATTCAGCATTCTAGTTAATGGAAAGACAAAAACATTACCCTATTGGTTGTGTTCATTAATCCTGATTATAAAGGGAAACTAGGGTGACTGCTCTATAGTTGGATTAAGGTGGATACACACTATGCATGGAATTCAAGTCATTCTCTGAAGAACTTCATTGCAATTCTGAGTCTAGTGGTAGAAGTTGGTGGAAGTGTAACAACACGATGCAGACAGGACTCTTAAGGATTCTGACCCTTCAGAAATAAAGGTTCTGGTCACAGCTCTAGTTAAAACAACTATGATCAAGCTAAAAACAAAAGAAATACTAAGGAAGGAAGAATAAAGTTACAAATGTCAACTATGTCACTGTGTCCAGTTAGAGAAATCAAGACTTTAGAATCTAAGCAAGTTTCATTATGTTTGCTTTGTTAAATATATATATGTATATTAACCAATTTATATTCCTTATCTGCTGTTTGTCTATTTTATTTTTAATTTAGTCTTATTTTACTTTAATTCCAGTATAGTTAATACAGTGTTATATTAGTTTTAGGTATATAATATAATAATTCAATAATTCTATACATTACTCAGTGCTCATCTTGTAAGTGTACTCTCTTAATCCCCTTCACCTATTTCATCCATCCCCACACCCACCTCCCCACTGGTAACCATCAGTTTGTTCTCTAGAGTTAAGAGGCTATTTTTTGGTTCACGTTTTTTAATTTGTTCATTTGTTTTCTTAAATTCTACATATGAATGAAATCACATGGTATCTGTCTTTCTCTGCCTAACTTATTTCACTCAGCATAATACCCTCTAGATCCACCCATGTTGTTGCAAATAGCAAGATTTCATTCTTTTATGTGGCCAAATAATATTGCTGTATATATATACCACTTCTTTACCCATTTGTCTATCAATGGACACTTAGATTACTTCCATAATTTGGCTATTGTAAATAATGTTGCTGTATACATACAAGGGCACATATCCTTTCAAAAAGTGTTCTCATGTTCTTTGAGTAAACAGTAGTAGAATTATTGAACCAAATGGTAATTCCATTTTTAATTTTTTGAGGAACGTCCATACTGTTTTCCACAGTGGCTGTATCAGTTTGCATTCCTACCAACAGTGCATGTGCATTTTTTTTATTTTTAAATTTTTTAATAAACATATAATGTGTTTTTATCCCCAGGGTACAGGTCTATGACTCGCCAGGTTTACACATTTCACAGCACTCATCATGGCACATACCCTCCCCAATGTCCATATCCCCACCACCCTCTCCCGTCCCCACTCCCCCAGCAACCCTCAGTCTGTTTTTTGAGATTGAGTCTTTTATGGTTTGTCTCCCTCCCGATCCCATCTTCTTTCATTTTTTTCTTTCCCTACCCCCCAAACCCCCCATGTTGCATCTCCACTTCCTCATATCAGGGAGATCATATGATAGTTGTCTTTCTCCAACTGACTCACTTCGCTAAGCATAATACCTTGTAGTTCCATCCACGTTGTCGCAAATGGCAAGATTTCATTTCTTTTGATGGCTGCATAGTATTCCATTGTATATATATACCACATCTTCTTTATCCATTCATCTGTTAATGGACATCTATGTTCTTTCCATAGTTTGGCTATTGTGGACATTGCTGCATGTGCATTTTTTTTTATCTCCACATCTTCATCAACACTTGTTGTTTCTTGTGTTTTTGATTTTAGCCATCCTGATAGGTGTGAGATGGTATCTCAAATCAAAACCAGGTGTGGTTTTGATTTGCATTTTCCTAATGATGAGTGATACTGAGCAACTTTTCATGTGCCTGCTGGCCATCTGGATGTCTTCTTTGGAGAAATGTCTGTTCATGACTTTTGCTCACTTTTTAATTGGATTATTTTGTTTTTTGGTGCTGAGTTGTATAAATTCTTTACGTATTTCAGATACCAACCCTTAGCTAGATATGTCATTTGCAAGTATCTTCTCCTATTCGGTAGGTTGTCTTTCAGTTTTGTTGATGGTGTCCTTTGCTGTCCAGAAGCTTTTTATTTCAATGTAGTCCCAATAGTTTATTTTTTATTTTGTTTTCCTTGCCTTAAGAGACATATTTAGAAAAACGTTGCCATAGCCAATGTCAGAGAAATTACTGCTTGTGTTCCTTTCTAGACTTTCAGGTCTCACGCTTAGGTCTTTAATTAATTTTGAATTTATTTTTGCATATGGTATAAGAAAGTAGTCCAATTTCATTCTTTTGCATGTAGCTAGCTGACCAGTTTTCTCAACACCATTTGTTGAGGAAACTGTCTTTTTTCCATTGCATATTCTTGCCTCCTTTGGCAAAGATTAATTGACCACATAATCATGGGTTTATCTCTGGGCTCTCTATTTTATTTCATTTATCTATGTGTCTGTTTTTGTGCCAGTATAAAACTACAGCTTTGCAGTATATCCTGAAATCTGGGATTGTGATACCTCCACTTTTGTTCTTCTTTTTCAAGATTTCTTTGGGTATTTGAGGTCTTTTGTGGTTCCATACAGTTGTTAGGACTCTTTGTTCTAGTTCTGTGAAAAATGCTGTTGGTATTTTGATTGCATTGAATCTGTAGATTGCTTTGGGTAGTATGGACATTTTAACAATATTTGCTCTTCCAATCCATGAGCATGAAGTATTTTTCCATTTTTTGGTGTGTGTCATCTTCAAGTTCTTTCATCAATGTTTTATAGTTTTTAAAGTATATTTGACTTTTCATTAATTCATTAATTTTCATTAATTCACTATTTTCATTAATTCATTTATGTAAATTTATAATTTCATCTTAAAACTAAAAAAATCAAAGGGAATCTATGACTGAGGTAGAAGAGGAAAAAACATTACCTAGCAATGGATAGTCTATTGGGAATTACTATTTCTTTTTGGGGGTAGAGGGGAAGGCATTTTCTTGGTATCAGCGATAGTTATTTCATGTTAAATGAAAGCCAGATTCATTGTTACTTTTGTCACTTGAAAGTTAAATATGGGCAAAAAGGTCTTTATGGATATTGAATTGTCAAAGGGGTAGATTGTCAGACTGTCCATGCCAAATTCAACATGATCCACACCCCGATTTATACTTGCTTCTGCACCACAGGAAGCTGTTTTAAAACCATTATTTCTGAGACTCCATTGACAAGAGAGTTCAGGGCTAAATTTTTCCAATGAGAAGGATTATTTGAAAAGCAGAAGAGAAGCAGAAACTGTTATTACCCAGTAGCATTAAAAAGAGACTCTTGGGAAACTGCCACCATGAGTTTGCATTTGACTTAGAGTGAGCTCCTGTGAATCATTTGCTTTAGTCCTACTGGTAGCTGAGATCATCAGTGGCTTCTACGTGATTCCTAAATTTCTAGGTTTCTCAAAAGCCAAGAGAGTCAAACAGATGATTTTTTCCAACACATGGGAGCAGGTTGCTACTTCTTTAGTTTAGCACCAGATGAAATAAATGGCTTGCTTTTCGAAGATACATCATATGAAAAACACACATCTTTACATGCTAGAATCTCACTCAACACAGACAGATGCTCACTTTATGGGAACATGCTGTAACTGGGACCAACCAAAGAAAGAGCAACAGCCAGTGCAGGTTTCTCTCACCGTATATTCTCTGTAGGTTCTATGTGTTTACTGATTTGAATAGTGGACTGAATTGGTCAGATTATTTGAATTTTTATTCTCTCTCTTTTTCTCTTTCTTACCTCCTCTCTCTCATCCTCACTATCCCTCTTTCTAGCACTCTCTCCTAAAAACATAAAATTGAATTTACCTAAGTGAAATGTATGTATTATTTATGTTGACTGAATTTTCTTTTGTTAATTGCCCTTCTATGTATGCTCTTGAATCATTCATTTCTAGATATCAATAGGAATAAATTATAACCTAGATATTGAATAATTCAAGTTTTCCTGGGAAATCTGTTGCTCAAATTACAATTTATCCTTTATTTTCAGTTTGATAATTTGAATGAGGTAATTCAATTCAACACTGCCATATGTAAATTGTTAACAGCATTACTTACACAACATAGATCTTGGGATCTTCATTAGTAATAAAAATTTCTTACTACTACAGGAGGAGTGCCTAAAACGAAAGTGATTTAGAATGACAAATAAGCTGAGATATGAGATTTGGACTATAGTTACCAGTGCAGCTGTGTCAATAACTGCAAAGGGTCTCGGATTTACCTTGCATATCAGCTAATAAGCTAGCCTATTACTGTTTCATAGGTACTGGCATAAAACATAAGACTCCTGGGTCAAAGATAAATCTCTTTATTACTCACAGCACAATAAGCAGCATAATCATCAGCATATTTGTGTCAGGGCTTCTTGCCTCAGGTTCCACAAGGGCAACGCAGATTTGCCCAGATAGTTCTCTTAATATACAGTGGGCTGAATTTCAGAAGAGCAACCTTGAGTTTACTTAGTGAACCTGAACCTCTTTATAATGGGCAGTAGGCATGCTTTCTTTCCCTTTGATACAGAGGAGGACATTGTCATTATTATAGCGGAAAGTACCTGAACCTCCCCTTTAATCCAATGGAAGACACTACATCTATCTTCCAAGGCATCTCTGTATAAGCAACCTTGAAGAAATAATTTAAAAAAAAAAAAAAATATATATATATATATATATAATGCCTTTCTCCACAAGAAGTCCAGGCACATGAGAGTACCAGAGAAAACTGTCTCCCAACAGACTGACTTTGCAGTTTATGGCTGATCTCTTCACTGTGACTTGCTTCCTACTGCCTGGGAAATGAATTATCAGTGTATTATCTCCTGGAAGATTTTTGACTTGAGGTCTTTACGTTTAATCAAAGGACTAGAACAAAACATGTCCCATGATTTTAAGTAATAAGAACTCTCAGAACTCAAGTCAATAAAGAAACAATGGTTCTGATATTCACTTCCTGAATGCAAAAACCAAAATGGAGAAAACAAAAGACCTTAGCCAAGATCTGTTTTATCTTGAGAGTGAAAAAAAAAAGTCCTATTCAATAAAAACCAAATATAAAAAATGCCCTTCCTCCAGAACCAGGAATTTTTATTTTTCCTTCCAGAACAGCAAGTTATATAATGTATAGCAGTCAGATCTCAGAGCAAACTTCTGTTTCTTGGTCAAAAAAAAAAAAGAGTTGGGAAGAGATAATACCCTACCCAATCTTGTTTGGAAATTAAGTAGAAGAGGTGAATTCTTATTTTGTCCCAAGACTAAGAGAGAGAGAGAGAGAGAGACAAAGAAGCAGAGAGACAAGGAAATACAAAGACCAAAACAGAGACAGAGACAAAAGAGTGTGAAATCTTGGAAAAAACATGCAAGGGCTTTATGCAAAGATATGCCTGAGTTTCAGTTATGTCCTTTACTAGCCATATGCCTTTTATAAACTGAGCTTCCCTGAGTCTCAGTTTTCTTACTTTGTATATACAGTGTAATCAATAAATTAGAAATAGCTTATATGAAATACTTAGCCATACCTGGTGTTCAATCAGAGTTAGCTATTCATTACAGAGAGTTGATAATATATCACTGGGGGAAGAAGTCTGGTGAAAGAACTGAGATTTATCCCCATGAGGGATAGGTAAGTCATAGAAGTGGATGAGATCTCCAAAGAAGAGAATATAAATGAGTCAGCCAGATGCCAGAGACTAAATAACGACACAAGAGGTAGTCCATGATATTGGCTGTCCCCAGTAAATTCTCACCCTCAGTAGTCGTCTTCCTTTGATCAGGGATGGGTCAATTTCTTTTTTTTTTTTTTAAGATTTTATTTATTTATTTGTAAGAGAGAGAGGAGTGAGAGTGAGCACAGGCAGACAGAGTGGCAGGCAGAGGCAGAGGGAGAAGCAGGCTCCCTACCAAGCAAGGAGCCCGATGTGGGACTCGATTCCAGGACGCTGGGATCATGACCTGAGCTGAAGGCAGCTGCTTAACCAACTGAGCCACCCAGGCATCCCAGGGATGGGTCAATTTCTTGATTCAAGCAGTAGCATGTGGCAAAAGTCATGCTATTCCAGTCGTGGGCCTGACATAAAAGCTACTGGAAGCTTCTGCTTTTGTGCTTGTGGACACCTGGGTAGGAGTCCTGCTGGAGAGAGCATACAGAGAAGGCATGTGGAGAGGTAGAGGTCCTGGAATGAGAGAGAGACAGACAGAGACAGAAAGACACCTAGTCATCCTGAATCTCAGCTGAGCGCAACCTTCCAAGAGCTAGACCTATGAGCAAAACATTTTGGATGTTCCATAATCTTGCTGAAACAGCATGAGAGGTTTCAAGTGAAACCAGCAAAAGAACTGTCTAGCTTAGTTCTAGTCATCCACAAAACTGTGAGAAATATTAAAGTAATTGGTTTTTAAGCCACTAAGTTTTGAAGTGGTTGGATACACAGCAACAAATAACCAAAATAGACATTAAAATGTTATATCAAAGTTGTCTGTAGTTCATCTGGCCTCAGCGTTTTTCTGCATCAAGGGATGTTTTTTAGGAGCACGATATCCCTGCCCATATTAATCTCACAAATACACAAATAAATGATGTATTAGCATCCTTAATTTCCCCACCATGGATCTGTGACTTGCAATTCATCTAAACCGTGTTTAAACGTATTTATATCTTTCATATGCATAACTTTGGGGCATAAACGTGGCATATATTTACAATCTATCATGTCAATTGTCCATCCTACAAATTCTTCTTAAAGAAATTATTTTAAATGCCAAGCAATAATTCCACTTTGGGTTTTTTTGTTTTCTTTTTTTTTAAAGATTTTTTATTTATTTATTTGACAGAGAGAGATGACAAGCAGGCAGAGAGAGGGGAGGAAGTAGGCTCCCTGCTGAGCAGAGAGCCCGATGCAGGGCTCATCCCAGGACCCTGGGATCATGACCTGAGCCGAAGGCAGCGGCTTAACCCACTGAGCCACCCAGGCGCCCTCCACTTTGTTTTTTAAGCCAACATTCTCCAAATTAAAACAAGGGAGAGAGATTGAAGGAAAATTATATAATGTATCTCTAACACTTCACTAAAATATCCCATGATTTATACATCTGAATTTAACTCGATTCCTTATTGATCTTCTAGAAGTCACATAATAATATCCATGATGAATGGGGATTTGCCTAGTCTTTGATGATCTCAATGTGTTCATTTAGCCTGCTGGTACTGGTAAATTTCATCTAAAATTATTTCAAGACATACACATGTAAGGGCCTATTTAGCCAGAGCGATACCATTCGGTTAAAAAATGGCCTTATTGTTTATACAGTAAAACTTAAACTGTCCCTGCCCCCCTTCCCCCAGGGGTCTTACTTAAAACAAGTCTGGGAAACTAGTGCCAGGTAACAAAGCCCAAATATAAGAGTTGGTCAGGCCAGATGGAGGAATTCAATCAGTGAGGGCGCATACCATCTCCCTAGCTACCAAGGAGTATGGGCCCCGCCCTTTGGGTGACTTTTGGGTGCCAATTCTGACCAAGGTGATAGGCTAGTTCAAATATCTACTATAGGGTAAATTGTAATTCAATTGGTCACTTATGTGTGACCTAGCATGACTGTGCAGCTTTCTCTATGTTACAGTCTCATTGGCCACCTGAGCATGGTCAGGCCCAACCACATGGCCTTTGCCCTTAAAAGCTAGTCTGTATGGCAGAGAGAGGTCATCTCTTTGCAAGAGACGGCCCTGGACAGTCAGTTTGATTCTCGATGCTTGGCGCGAAATAAAGCTTTGCTTGACCTTCGCTTTGTATCAGTCTCGGTCCTTTGATCATGGACCCAACAATACACAGTATATACAGTTCTTAATCCTTTTGCCCTAAGTTCAGGGAAGGGAAGCCTCTCCCCATTTACAGGCATCCATGGTGTCGCAGGAACATAGGTTTTTATTCTGTGATTTCTCTGTCTCTTTTTTTTTTTAAAACTTCTACAAACATGTGGCTGGAGATTGGGAGGACCAGTGTAGAACAAGGGAAGAAAAGGTTAGAAAAGAGGAGGATACTTAGGGCAGTTCATTTTGTCCTGAGTTTTACTGAGAAAGCTAGTGGTCTAGGCTGAGAAGTTAGGGTAGTGTGGGGCAGTTAAACACAAAAGCTGGAACTTCCATGATGCAAACACATGTATGTGCCAACCAAAGGATGAAGGAAGAGGCCAGAAGTCTGGTGGAGAGCCGTGCAGTGGGTGCATACGGGGTGTCAAGGAAGACTCAAGGAAGATGTTAAGGAAGAAGGCAAGCAGGGATTCAAAGTCCAAACTCATTTATTCAAGCGTCAATGGGCAAGTATACCAAAGGATAAGAAGGACATCAAGTCATTGCTGGAGACAATCAGGAGATTCATGGAAAGTGATGTGGAGAACAAAGGCAAAAGGAAATGTGGATAAAATTAAATTTCCTTATAACCTGCAGCCCATTGACAAGTACTTGAGGCAGGCAGAGTATAACATTCTTCCAGGAACTCCCAACTATCTTAATGTTAATGCCTTGCTAGAATTAAAAACAACCTTAGCTTGACAATAACTAGGTCGTCAGGATCCCCTAAGTCTTCTTTAGCGTATAAAAAATCCTTTTGGAAACTGCCTTGTTCTTTACCTCCACCAACTCCGAAATACAGAATGGACTGCTCCACACAATCCCAGGTCAGCTCTTTCTGCCCTGTCCCAGTGCTTTCATATAACCACCCCTTTTGTACCGAAAATGTCTCAAGAATTTGCTCCGGATCCACATCAAATCACATCAGAGACCAAAAGAGTTAATAAAATAAAATGAAATTAAGTGAACTAGGGAAGATCA
Organism: Mustela putorius furo; assembly: GCF_011764305.1. NCBI lineage: Eukaryota > Metazoa > Chordata > Mammalia > Carnivora > Mustelidae > Mustela > Mustela putorius. The sequence goes on from NW_025421989.1 coordinate 30,745,097, forward strand.
AGCAAGGAGAGATGGCTCCCCTCCTAGACTTCCTGACTCTCCCCCTGATCTCTTCTGTTAGTTGTGGGCCCATTTTTTTTTTTAAGATTTTATTTATTTATTTGACAGAGAGAAATCACAAGTAGATGGAGAGGCAGGCAGAGAGAGAGAGGGAAGCAGGCTCTCTGCTGAGCAGAGAGCCCGATGCGGGACTCGATCCCAGGACCCTGAGATCATGACCTGAGCTGAAGGCAGCGGCTTAACCCACTGAGCCATCCAGGCGCCCTGTGGGCCCATTTTTGACCCACTCGCTTTATAAAGGACGTGAGGTCTGACTGGGATTTTCACATACCCTGTTCAGCTTCCATTGTCCTAGACACTGTGAATTGGAATGCACTGTCAAATACTCATTTTTAAAGGCGATAGAGAACAGTGCTGGTGGACAAAGGCGTGTCATGGAGGCACTTGTCCTCCCTGCTCAGCTTCAGCATAAGAGATCATCTTTTGTTCTTTCCAAATCCAGGATAAATGGTGTTTTGTAGTGGTGAGAATTTTTTTAAAAAATCATACTTTATATTCTATCCAAAGAGGAAATTAAATCACAACAGAAAGGTATCACACCATCAGCTAGAAGTGCGATCTAAAATTGGGTCTCAAGACTTGCTCCTTTTAATAAGTGAGAAAAACTACATTTTCACCAGCTGTTACAGTCTCAGTGACCGAGGCATGACAAATGTGGGAGGGAAGGTCATTTCTCAGTCTTTAACACATGGCTTGGCCAAAAGGCTGGACTCCTCCAAGAAGCTGCACATATGGAGGAAACGACTGTGCATATCACGTGTCATTTGTTGAAGTGTGCCTGGACTGAATTTAGATGATCACCATGACAACTGTGAGCCAAGGAGAATTTTTGGTAGTGGGGGTACAGAAATCATTACACACCACAAGAATGGGGTCCTATTGTTGATAAGGCCAAGTGGACCTAAAGCAACTCGACTTCATTTATTCCCACTGTGAAGCCTTTTTTTTTTTTAAATCACTATCTAACAATAAACGTCAAAAGCAAAAAGCTAAATGGCAGTTACTACACAAATGTCTTTGCAGATAATCTTCCCTTATTCTGTTCCCAGCTTCAGATAAACGTGTCAAGTGTGGCTTTGCAGAAGTCAACATAATTAAGAAAAACATATATAACTTATTAGTACAAAACCATTTTGCAGCTCTGCCTTCAACAGTGTTTTTGTCCACCGCTTCGTCATTTACTTCTTGTTAAGGAATGCTTTTGAGTATCACATTGCAGAGTGGCTGGCTTGTTTGACAAAAGATAAATGGCTATGAGAGTTTAGTCACTTGCTGATCAAGCTGCAGGGAAGAGAGAAACAGAGACAGAATAGTAGGGTGAGGTTGAGACTCCTAATGATTTCATTAAAAGCTCTTGGGTCCATCTTTAGAAGTAAAAATCCATACACAAAATACACCTGATAGGATTTAATTCTCAATGCTACATATTACATTCCCACACACTGGTGAATCACTGTCATTTTCCTCCAAGAATGATACTGATATGGGATTCCCAAAGCTCTAAATACCATGCTCCTATAAATTACATATATACTACATGTACTTTTGTAATTTTTCAATAAAGGATACTGCACAAGGCCCTCTGAGCTACTCTTGGTTAATCCCCAGTCTCAGCCGAGTGGAACAATAACTAGGCATGCCATTTGATGAATGGAACCCACACGATTCCAGCAATCTCCATCTCCCATGCCTCACATACCAGCCCCTGCTCTTCACTATGGAATGGCCTATGGAATTACATATTCTGAGATATATATATATATATATATATATATATATATATATATATATATATATCTCAGAATATGTAATTCCATAGGCCAATTCCATATATATATATATATGTCAACCCTACACACCTGTCTTATGTTTATGCCAGAGAAGAAGCTTTGTACTGTAAGTACTGAAGGAGAGATCGCAGTCAGAGTAATGTCCCAAATGAGATGCTGAGCATCTCTGGACCAGAGACTGGATGGGAGGCTGGAGTTGAAGTTTAGAATAGAGATGACAGAGAATTGGAATAGGGGCCAAAATGGAGCTTTTATGGATTCTAAAATCAGTGGACCATAGTGGGGAGCGTTGAGGTTAGTCAGAAGGATATTTGGGCATGGAGGCCTGAGCCAACTAAGGACTCACATGACCAGACTGAACGACAGGATAGTTCAGAGGGCTGGGTCTAGTAGTCAGAATCTCTTTCAGCAAAAGCCAAAATCAAATGGTTGCAGCTCACACAGAAAGTACCTTTATTTCCCAGTGACTATAAAGGCTGAAGAACACTTCTCTGTATTGGACTGACTGCTTAATATGAAGATAGGACCATTATTATGAAAGGACTGGATTACTGGCAGGATATTGTCCCTTTATATGAAAAAGCCAGGAAAGATAGGGTATTCTCTTAAATTAGTTATTCCAATAATATGAGACAACTACAGTTATATGCCCATTCTGTGAACTGCAAAATTCTTAAGTGTTCTTTGCTGTTATGAACTACACATTTTAAGGAGCTCTCTCTGATGAACTTTAGTGGCAATTACAAGGAGTGAGATTCACTGACAATCACTCGATTATGAAAGCATGAAGCCCACTGTTGCTTCAGTATTCCCTATATTATTATATTATCTATATTACTGACAACACCCACGGCACTCACTGGCCAGGCCATGATTCACCTTTCTTACTCCCCATTGTTGTTCATGGTGCTACCTTCTGGACTTGAAATGTCAAAGTGACTTTACATGTTTCCATCTCCAATATCTAACTGCACATTATATCTAGATAAAACCTTTTCATCTGAACTCCTGGGCCCTTCATGATGTGAAATCTGCCTCCCCTCACAGTAATTATCATCATTATCATCATCATTGTAACGGTTACTTAGCATTTATTATGCACCAGACTCCCTTTCATATCTTTATTCATCATAACAATGCTATAAGGTAGGCTACATTATTGTCCTTAGCTTACCAATAGGAGCTTAGTGACATTAATAACCTTTCTCCAGATTGCACAGTGTATAGTGGAGCTGTCAGCTTTGAAACCTAGAGGTCTTGCTGGAAGTGCATTAAAAACACAAGAATAATCTTTATAATACACTGTATACATAGCCAATTTTTTCAAACAACAGGAACTAAGGAGGGTCATTGAAAATTAATCTCAAAAATAAAAAGAAGATATGCATAAATCAGAATATTCTAATATAGAATAATCTTGCACAAAGAACAAAGAAGTAAGGAAGGAAGACAAATCAAAGACTTGTCAGGGATAATGGTAGCAAAACGTTGTTTTTATGATGTAGGTAGTTGCAACTAAAATTCTAGGAACCTCAGTGGTTTCTGACATGCAAACTAGCTTTTGAAATAATAGATTTATTTTGGACCTCATTTCTCTATATGGTTCCTAGACAAATTCTCTCCATCAGTTGATAACAGATATGCCTGAGAGCTCTTACCCTTGTATTCTTCCCTCTTCTACCCTTTCCTTTCAGGAATCCCGCCTAGATCTTTCACTTGACCTTCTCTTGGGGCTGATTCCCTGAATACACACATGCAGAGCACCTCTCATCCTTACTTTCTAGGAATCTAGGTTTGGATCCCCTTCATTTGGCCTTTTCTTGAGCTTTCTTCCAAAGAGAACACAGGTAGGCGCCTTCCTACTCCCAAATATTAGGAACTCTGCAGTGGAAGCATGATTTATTTTCCTTCTTAAAAGCAACCTTTCTACCTACAAGGGCCTGGAGCTCAGGCAGTGGGGAGAAATTCTCTGTTATTTTAATGTAGTACCCATTGACATATTCTGAAAATTTGAGATCTGGATCTCCCTCTCTTGGTTAAGATCCCGCCTAGTTCTTCTCCTTGCCTTAGGAATACTTCTAAAATTCAGTACAGGATATCCAGAACTCAAATTCTAGAACCGCATTTCCAGTTCTACACGATCTGGACATGTCAACAAGTCTCAGAGGTCAGAGACGAGGAATGATTCATTATAATAAATAGTGTTGTCTCTTGAACATCTATCGAGTTATAAGTAGTTTGGTGAGTTATGAAAGGACTGATTCTATGGAAATGGAGTTCTTGAACTCCCAAAGTCAAAGATTTACAACGTGGTCTATATGACAAAATTTGTAACCTCAGACCTTTGCCTCAGAATTGGAGGACTTCCTGCAAACCAGCTCTTCTTCAGTCACACTAAGCACAAACAGAATATCCTGTCATTGCCATGGTAAAATATACATAGGATGCTCTGGGGAAAGGGAAAGCAAGATATACAAATAAAAACTGACCTTGACCAAGTTTATTCCAGGAGATCAGGAGTTCACCATTCTTCTGCCACATGGTCCTGGAAGGCTGTAAGACAAAATAAGAAGGCTTGGTATGAAACAACACCTCTAACAGCAGGATACATTTGTGAACTCAAGCCTCATTGATGTGGGGCCTTTTTACCTTGTGTTGCCCTCTCGTTAAAATGGCATTTTTCAAGCAAATGGATAGTCTGTCTCAACAAGAAATGGAATCATTACTTTGCTAGCTGGTGACAACGGGCGAGGTCAGTTTCTCTGTAAGTAAAAGAAAGTCAGCCCTGCAGACGTCCATGTGCTGCTTCAGAAGACTTGGAAGTTATGAGGGAAATCATGACCCTGCCAAGGAGATGAACAAACTGTAGAAGTACATTCCTGTATCAGTCTGGGGATAAAATGGTGGTATATTCTGTGATCATCAATTTCCTTCTCCACATAGCAGGCAGCATTATTTTTTCTAATTTTAACTGTAACAGGAAAGCCCTCTTCACATGTTAGGGGTGCAACTAAGGTCACAATGGGGTTTTAATCATCAATCCAACATTTCTGTGAGTTCCCACAGAAGCACGGCAAGACTAGCCACCCCTCTTCTCATAGGCTCATCATCCACTTTCTGGAATATTGTATTCTGTGGGGACTACCTCATGCTTGGCGTTGAACCCCAGCTAGACGTTAAGCAATTCCGCACCCACCCCTGGAAGCAGGTGACAGGTAGCTCACAGTGAAGCCAGAGACTGATGCCCAAGCACAGAAATCCAGGGAGACTTTTCCCAAACCTTCCTTTCCCCCTGCTTTCCAAGGTGACTCATCAAAAGCACATCCCAGAGAGCCAGATTTGATTCCATATGGCCCCTACCTCACAAAGTCACTGTTAAAAACCAGGTGGTTTCAATAGTCCATGTCATTCCTGTGTACTGATACAGCAGTATCAGGTACAGGTTTTCTTTTGGTTCCTGTTGTCATCTTGGGGTTGAGAAGTGGGAAGGGTATGAGAGATTGGAGAGAAAATGTTCCCTCTGCTCCCACTATCCCAGTCGGTGGTAGCTGCCACATACCACCCTAGGTCATTGTAAACTATATTATAAACGGCATTACAACCTGTTCTTTTACCATTAATATACAACCTTTAATCTCAAAGCCATCCCACAGTGTTCAAGTTATTCACTCATGGGAAGTTTTCAGATTCAGCCTGTGATGCTTATAACCCTACACATCACAGCCACCGGATGGTTGTTTACCAAACCCATTTCCTTTTATTCATATGCCTTGCGTATCCTTATTCATCTGACCTGCCTTGCAGCAGATGGGCCACGTGGATGGAAGTGGGGGCCATGTAGGTTCTCCTGCTGAATATTTTCCTTCCATATCCAAGCTAACAAAGTATTTCTTAAACTATCTTCCACTTTCCTATGGCAGACAGAAGAAAAATAACCTGCAGGAGAACCTACGGTCCTATGGGGTAGCAGTGCTATAAGGAGGAGGCTAGTCTCAAGACCCTTCCACGGAAGGTCACCCATCAAACAACTGAATGAGCCAACACTAGATTTGCATTGTATTAAGCCATTACGATCTGGGGACAGGTCACTACAATAGTTAACCTTCCTGGTCTAATATATCCTGGTAGTTTAAGGCCTGATTTTGGCTTTAGTTGCACTCTGAATTCCTTCTTAGTGCTCTCTGACCAGTTTTCATTTATAAAATGTTTTCTAAGAATGTGGAATCCCAAATAGGAAAGAAGCCAGATCCTATGCAGATCTTTTCTCAGAAGAATATTTGGCCTCTTTGCTAATTTGTCTGCTGGATCCTCCCTGACAAACAGCCTCTTCCTTCAAAAATATATGGGAATTAGAATCCACACAACCTCTGTGGCTGAATACATCATCAATTACTTAGCAGAAATAAAGTAAATTATCTCTGAAAGACTGCACTTTAAAGTCCAGAAATCACACCAGTTAAATTTATACAATATATAAGACCACAATAACACACCCACCACCCCACACACAAAGAAAACACTATAAATGGTGACAAAAAACACAAAACTACAGTATCAGATCCACAAAGATGCAGATATTAGAATTATCAGACACATACTCAATGATTACAGAAACAGCATATCATGAGTATGACTATACCAAATTGTATTATTTATCAAATATTATATATTAACATTATATTATTATTTTGCAAATATTTATCTCCCACCCCTACATGTGAATGTATATGAGGATGTTTGTTGTGTTTGAGCTAGGCAACTGGAATATGACTGGGAATGTTTCCCGGGTCCTCCTTGAGAAGAGGACTTCCACATCCCTACTCCATTTATGCTGGACTTGGTCATGTAGCTTGCTTTGGCCGATAGAAAACGGAATGGAAGTGACAATTTGCCAATTTCAAACCTATGCCAGATGAGGCATTGAGTGTTTCCATGGAATCTTTGGGGAAATTACATTTCCACCATAAGAAGAATACATATTAGGGAGCCATTTCCCTTTCTATTTGTATCTAAAAATGAGACACATGGGAAGACCTGAATTTGATACACAAATTCAAGCCTGAAGCAGGGCTTTTTCTAATTGCACAAAGTATTATATTAACTGGTAATTGTATTATTCACTTCATTATTCTTTAAATGTGCCTAAGTGAGTTTATATGTATAAGGCCTGATGATGATGATAAAAGCACAAATCCTTATATGTCTCAACAGTGAAATTATTCATATTCTTTCACTGATGCAAAAAAAAAAATCGAGGCATTTTAGGCTGACCAGCTTGAGAAATCAGTGTGCAGAGGAATACTCTATCTCTGTGTGCTAGTCTCCTTCAAGGAAAGGAGGAAAGTGACTATTACCATGTCAGCACAAAGCTCTGAGTTTACGAGTGAAAGTCATCTATCCCTTTGGCCAGACTATTTTAGCTAGCTATGGTTTTAGAATGTACATTTCAAGAACAATATAAATAAGATGTCTGTGGTACTCTTGGATTAGATCCTAAGAATTTTTAAAAAAAAGTATATTTCCAGTGCTTGCCTAAACTAAATAGAATGTATGTGTATGTGTGGTTTTCTATGTGTCTGTGACTGCATATGTGGACCTTCACAGACTGAACAAGGCTGCTGGAATATGGCTGACACTGTTGACTGTCTCCTCCCCAAAGGAGTTTCAGCTGAGTCTTGTCAGAAGCTAGAAAATCAGGGTAACACTCTGAAAATAAATATTCTTCCGGAACACTTTCAGGAAAAGGAGGAAATCTGATGATCCAATTTTTGCCTACACAGCATTGCTGGGGAGTGACTTTTCCCTGCAAGTGCAAGTCAGCCAAACCCTAATTGCACTGCGTCATCCACACGGGAGGCCCTTGGGTGGCTCTCATTTCTTCTCATACCAGTCCTCATACCAGAATCCAAATTAGAAAAGTTTTTCTTTCCCTACTTAAAATCTGATTTTCTTAACTTGATACAGGAACAGTCACTGTTCTAAGACTGATTTGAAAAATCTAGAAAATAAGTGACAAACTAACTGCATTTATTCTCCAGGTCTCTGACCACACAGTGCACATACCGACCTTTGCATGTGGCATCAACATATTTGCCTTACTATCGTCTTTCTTCTGAGTGTACACAAAGGTTAGCATTCTAACTGTCAATGGGTTTTTATCATCACAAGTAAAAATTGTAAAGTGAAACTTAACTCCTCAAGAACTAAACTTATTGAGAATTGTGCGATTAAAACTACTGTATAGGGGGGCAACTGGGTGGCTCAGTTGGTTGAGCAACCGACTCTTGGTTGTGGCTCAGGTCATGATCTCAGGGTTATGGGATGGAGCCCTCATTCAGCTCTGCACTCAATGGGGAGTCTGCTTGAGGGAGAGTCTCTCTCTCCCTCTCCGCCATCCCCTGCAGACCCTCCCCTGACTCATGAATACTCTCTCTCTCTCTCTAAAACAAAGTAAATCCTTTTTTAAAAAAATAGTTTATAGGATAATCAGCAATAAATCTATAATTGATACATATAAGGCATGACCTTGGAGAACTAGACCACTTGTGAGTTTTTTAAATTAAGCATCAATTTGAACATGATTCGGTTTTTATAATTTATTCGGTTTTTATAATTTAACTTTTTATTATAAAATAAACCTAACAAAATTTATCATTTTAACCATTTTTTAACTGTACACTTCAAAAGCATTATGTACATTCGCATTGTTGTACAACCACTACTACTGTCCATCTCCAGAACTTTTTTATCTTTCCAAACTGAAACTCTATCCAAAATAACTCCACATTCAGCCCTCCCCACAGACTTTGCCAACCACAGTTCTACCTTCTATCTCTGAATTCTGTTTCTTCCCAAATCTCATGTGAGTTAAATCATACAATCTTTGCCTTTTCGTGACATGTCTTCAAGGTTCATTCTTCTATGTTATAGCATGCGTCATCATGCCATTCCTTTTTAAGACTAAATAATATTCCACTGTATGTATATACCACATTTTGTTCATCCATTCATCTGCCAACATGAACATAGGTATACACATACTGTTTGAATACCTGCTTTCAATTCTTTTGGGTACATACCCAGAAGTAAAACCACTGGATCATATGGCAAGTTAATGTTTCATTTTTCAGGGACTCCCAAATTATTTCTATAGTGGCTGCACAATTCTACGTCCTCAACAATACATTAGGATTCTAATTTCTCTGTATTTTCATCAATACTTGTTATTTTCTTTCATTGCCAAATCCACTATCTTGAAGCTTTCCTCTTAATTTTTCCTACAAAAATATTATAGTTTCAGCTCTTATGTATAGGCCTTTCATACACTTTGAAGTTAACTTTTGTATATGGTATAAAGTAAGGGTCCAACTTCATTCTTTTGCATGTGAGTGTCCAGTTTTCCCAACACTCATTGTTGAAGACTCTCCTTTTCCTGTTGAATTGTCTTTAGTCCTTGAGGAAAATCATTGGACCACAGATGCAAAGTTTATTTCTAGGCTCTCTCTTCAATTTCACTGGTCTATATGTCTGTCTTTATGGCAGTGCCACAAGGATTTAATTATATTAGCTTTGTAATAAGATTAGAAAACAGCACATTTGAGTCCTCCAACTTTGTTATTTTTAAAAGTTGCTTTGGCTATTCTGTGCCCCTCAGGTTCCATACCGATTTGAAAATGGATTTTTCTATTTCTTAAAGAAATGTCATTGTAATTTTGACAGCAATTACATTGAATCTATAGATCACTTTGATAATATTAACATCTTAACAATACTAATTTTTCCAATTCATAAATGCAGGCTATCTTTCCATTTACTTATGTTTTCTTCATTTTTTTTGTTTTGTTTTTAGTGTATAAGTCTTTTGCCTCCTTGTTTAAATTTATTCCTAGGCATTTTATTCTTTTTAATGCTACTGTAAATGGCATTTTTTCTTAATTTCCTTTTTATATTGTTCATTGTAAGAGTAGGGAAACTCAATTAATTCTTGTGTGTTGATTCTGTATCCTCAAACTTCACTAAATTCATTTATTAATTCTAATAACCGTGTGTGTGTGCATGTGTGTATGTGTGTGTGTATGTGTAGCCATTAGAGTTTTCCATACATAAGATCATGTCATCTATGAACAGAGATAATTTTACCTCCTCCTATTCAATTTTGATGTCTTTTATTTCTTTTTCTTCCCTAATGGCTCTGGCTAGAACTTCCCAAATTATTGGGAATAGAAGTAGCAAAAATAGGCCATAAAACAGTTTTTAACACAGACCAAGATCATTTTCACTGAAGAGGAAATCTATAGTCTCAGTTTATATTAACTCTCATTGACTGATGAAAAAGAAAATAATTTGGGGATATTTACCTTACTTCCAGTAATTAGAAGCTGGGAGACCAACAGAAACTAAATTGGATGGGGGGGATGGAGAAAGGGTCAGAAAAAAAATAGTAAAGTTAGAACAAAAGCTAAGAGGTCAGTAACAATGGCAATGGCAGCTCCAAGTTTTGTGGATCTAAAGTTTATATGGTTTGGGAGTGCTCCTTTAAGGAGAAAACCCAAAATTTTGAATATAAAGTTAAGTAAGAAATTGAATAATATAAGAAAAGAAATGACAACAAATGTATGTAGTCTCGGAAATTCTGTTCCCTTTCTCTGAGAAACTTTAGGAAATTAGTCAGCAATGACTATTTAGACAGGTTTCCTGATTGCAATCTGGCTTCTTCTCCTAATCAATTACACTCCACAACTCCCTGAAACTCCTAGCATTCCAAAGATCCCATTCAACTGAAGGGCCCTGGTGATGCTAAAGCATTATCTGACTCCTGAGAAGCCCACCATCTGATCTCTAGAATGCCTAAATACATATCTGTTTCCCAGGTATTAGCCCTGAAGAGTAGGACTTGAAAAAATTACATTGCATCATTTTGTACAGTTACTCTAGGACTAAAACTTGAAATATCTGTATGGCATCTGTATTTGATTTTTTGCTTGAAATGGACATAATCTGTAGCCTCATTATAATATCGGGCAATAAAAAGCATGATTTATTCAACCAATTTGCCTTGAAAATCCTTTTTTTTTTTTTGTCTTGAAAATTCTTATCAAGGAAGCTTGATTATTGAAAAAACCCTAGAAGGATTTGCTGACCACTCTGATGCATTCATAATATAATCTCCAGAAACACACAACTCAAGATTGTGGCAAATTTTCACTGTTCTTAAAAGCCCTGTATGTGTGTCTGTGCTAAAAAACTCATATAAAACTCGTGCTAAGGACTCTGATTTTTAGTTTCTTAAAAATACCAGAAAATTCTGCTTTTTTTTTTTCACAACCTCAGTAATGTTACCTAGTCAATAATAATAAGGAGAGAAAACACTGATATTGTGGTAATTGGGTGCCAAGCCATATTGTTATATTTACCTATTTGATTCTCACAATGACCCCATGGGGAAAATTCTATTATTATTGTCATTTTATATATGAGAAAGCTGAGGCACAGAGAGGATTATTAACTTCCCCAGGTAACAAATCTAATAAGGTGTGTGTTAACTCTGGAGGCTGTGTGCCTAACAGCAACATTGTACTACCTCACCAGGCTTCACCAACTACTGATGAACTAGGTGGTACTTACTCGTGAGGTGGATGTCCTCCGCTATTAATGGCTATTCTTTCACCCCAGTGGAAGACCAACTATTTCATATTCTATCCTGATAGTCATAAGAGCATGTGGCTGGAAGTGTATTTGCTTTTTTGACCTCTCGCACATCTGTTTTCTTAGGAAACCTTCTCCAGCTTGTGTACTAACGTTCAACTCTGTCTTTTTTTAGTTTCATGCTTTCCCAGTTAGAGTTTGTGCTTCATGATGTCAGGAACAGTGTTTTGAGACTCTTCTGAATCTCCCAGAATTATACTTCGTGATGTTAGACTCATAGGAAGGTAAGGACAAACACGGATTTATTTGCTGATATTTTTCTAATAACAAGCCACTGCTAAAAATCAATTATCTGTAATTTGCACTTAAAAATCACATGAACCAGGCGCCTGGGTGGCTCAGTGGGTTAAGCTGCTGCCTTCGGCTCGGGTCATGATCTCAGGGTCCTGGGATCGAGTCCCCGCATCGGGCTCTCTGCTCAGCAGGGGGCCTGCTTCCCTTCCTCTCTCTCTGCCTGCCTCTCTGCCTACTTGTGATCTCTCTCTGTTAAATAAATAAAATCTAAAAAAAAAAAAAAAATCACATGAACCATGCATTCGTTCAAATAAGATGTATGCAGGGTCCATATGTTATAGGGCTATAAGAACAAAACATAGTCTGCTGCCATTGAGGGCCTGGTGGTATAATGGAAAGATACAAATCTAAGTAAATATTATAGTGCTGTGTTATAGAGATATTGTTAATTCATTAAATATGAGTGAATTAGCTTCAGTGAGGATGGAGTGATCTAATTCCACTCTTGGCCAGAGATTTCTGACCCATACACTATTAGAACTGAAATAAACTTTGAGGAATTATTTTTATCTAATCCCTTATTTATTTAAGATTTATTTATTTATTTTCAAGGGTGGAGGGGCAAAGGGAGAGGGAGAGAAAGAATCCCAAGCAGACTCCCTGCTGAGCGGCAACCCCCACCCCCCACCCCCAACTCAGTGCTAGATCTCATGATCCTGAGATCATGATGCTGGTGGAACTCAAGAGTCAGACACTCAGGGCATCTGCATGACTCAGTCAGTTAAACATCTGACTCTTGATTTCAGCTCGGATCATGATCTCTAGGTCACGGGATGGAATCCCAAGCCGGGCTTCAAGATCAACAGTTAAAAGAGTCTGCTTGTCCCTCTCCCTCTGCTCCTCCCCCCTCACTCATTCATTCTTGTTCTCTCTCTCAAATAAATAAATACAATCTTCAAAAAAAAAAAAAAAAGAGTTGGATGATCCACCGACTGAGCCACTCAGGCTTCCCTCCCTCATTTATTAAAAGGTTTTATTTTTAAGTAATCTCAACACCCAACATGGGGCTCAAACTGACAAACCCGAGATCAGGAGTTGCATGTTCTACTGACTGAGTCAACTAGGTGCTCCTAATCCCCCATTCTACAGGTAGAAACCAGAGTGAAAGGATGTTGAGTGGGATTTTCCCTGTTAGTCTAGGCTGGGCTATTAGGAAAAACAGCTGATAATGAAAACCCCTACAAATCCATTTAAAAAGGGCCTTTATATGAACACCATCTTCTTGAAGGAATTTAGAGGAGAGTAGGAGAGCTCTACTGCCATCATAAGCCCTCCCATCCCAGAACTGGCAGAGACCCAGAGATGAGAAGAAGGAGACAGCTTTTGAAGCATGCACAGTACTCAGAGAAAGGCTCCTTCCCTCCCTTTACAATTTTCTTTTCCTAAATCCAAATGTTGACCCAAATGATGGATTTAAGAGAATCAATCATAAATTTTAGCTAAGTCTGTAAGAAGAGGAGAATGAGATCTTATTACCTATTCTCTCATCTGGATATCCTGTTTCAACAACCAAAGGGAAATCATTAAAATAGTTCGTTAGGTGTTCTTTGAAGGCTGGTGGCATAGTGAATAGGAAAGACTGATGTCAATTTGTTATCGAGATTTTGAAGAACAGAGTTCCACTGCAGTGGTCCAAGCCAGCAAGACTTCAAGAAAGCACAGTGTCATAAGGCTGGAAAAAATACAGAGACGACTTTAGCCTATCCCAGTTTTCCACAGTCCTTGGAGTAGAGAACAGAAGTTCCCATGCCTCCAAGAGGAACTCGAGTTTCTCAAGCCACTGGCTGGCCAAACATTGGAACACTCAACCCACAGAAGAGACTGGGGGTATGGAGTATTAGCAGAAGGTCAGAAAAGGAGATACTACATTCCTTCTCTGTCGGGTTCTGCAGATGGAGTGATCCTGGGTAAGGCTGATCCTCCCCTGAGTATCACCCACACCACCTACATACTAGTAACAACAGACAGAATTAGACCAAATCAAAGTAAGAAATGGGGCTCCTAGTGGCAGCAGTTATATCCAAGCATTGCTATATCCCTCATCCCTGTTCCCAAACCTAGAAGACTTATATCTGTAAGAAAGAGAGAATATCCCAGAACCTGACACCACCAACACACACACACACACACACACACACACACACACCGTGCTACACTGAGGGGGAAAAGGTATGAGAAGGGGAGTCCTCTTTGGGCACAAATCCAGCATTAACTATAAGAGCTATAATAAACAAATGTGATGTTTGAGTTTTAAATAGGACTAGATGAAATTTTAATATCCATAAAGGATTTGTCCAGTATCTTATTAAGGGATCAGAAAAAGGAGACTTTGAAATTTCATGGTTGAATACAGTTAAAATACAGATCATTTGACATTTAAAATTTAAGCAGTTCAGAGATGCATATCAAAGCCAGGCGTCAGGAAGAAGGGAACATTTCACTTTGACAGGGAAAACTATTTTATTACTGATGTTGTTTAAAATTACTGGGCCCTGGGGCACCTGCGCGATTTAGTAGGTTAAAGGTTTGCCTTCGGCTCAGCTCAGGTCATGATTCTGAGATCCTGGGATAGAGCCCTAAATGGGGCTCCCTTCTCAGCAGGGAGTCTGCTTCTCCCTCTCCCTCTGTGCCTTCACTTGTGATGCTCTCTCTCTCTCTCAAATAAATAAAAGCCTTTACAATAATTTTTTAAAAGATTTGATTTATTTATTTGACAGAGATCACAAGTAGGCAGAGAGGCAGGCAGATAGAGGAGGAAGCAGAAAAGGGAGCAGAAAGCCCAATGCAGGGCTTGATTCCAGGACCCTAAGATCATGACCTGAGCCGAAGGCAGAGGCTTAACCCACCGAGCCACCCAGGCACCCCAAAAAAACCTTTAAAATAAATTTAAAAATTAAATTATATTACTGGGCCCATACTACCAATAAAAAAAATACCAACTTTTAGTTTATTTTACTTTTTTTTAATTTTATTTTTTAATTAACATATAATGTATTTTTATCCCCAGGGGTACAGGTCTGTGAATCGCCAAGTTTACACACTTCACAGCACTCACCATAGCACATACCCTCCCCAATGTCCACAACCCAATCACCCTCTCCCTACCCCCGCACCCCACAACCCTCAATTTGTTTTGTGAGATTAAGAGTCTCTTATGGTTTGTCTCCTTCAGGATCCCATCTTGTTTCATTCGATTTTACTTTTTTTAACTTCTCCAGAGACAGTGCTCCCTGACCGCTTGCATTTGGGGCATTCTACTAAACTTCCCTTGTCACAGGACGCCAGTTGACGCTCCCCCCAAAGACATTTACACTAGCTTAGTAACCAGCCCAAAGAAACAAAACTTTTCCCAGAGAAGGAAAATTTATTAGGGGTAGAGAATTTTACAGACATTCTACAATCTCTGGCTTTTTAAAATCATTGCTGTTGTCCTTGAAATTAGTTACAGGTGGGCAGACACGGTGGGTCATTGAGATCCTCTGGCTAGCCAACGCAGAGACTAGAGTCACGAGCACAAGAAGATTCTTGTGGAATAATGCTAGAGAAAGGCAAGCGGGGAGGGAGCAAGACTGAGCAGGGAGAACCTCTGCCCACGATGCACATCTGACAAAGTCTCAGCCAGCTCAGCAGGGAGCTGGGGAACAAGGACTGCTTGTTAGATTTTCCTTGTGTTGGTCAGGAGTGGCCAGGCCTTAGTAATCGACTTGTCACAGCCATTGGCTGGGGGCCACCAGGAAGAGCAGGGCCTCAGCTACCAAGCTGGGGTGGACCCACCAGCAATGCAGCTGGAGGCTGTCAGGCAGCCACACCTCTCGCAGCTGAACTGCACGTTCTTTCTTGACAGATCTAAGTCTGGCACATCCGGGCTCCCACACCTGATCACACACTAAATTTCTGTATCCCCGGCTTTTCCATTAATTTTGAAAGTGTAGTAAGTGTTTTTGTGACGCTTCATTAGATAGCCACCAACCACGTCTATGGTTAGCTCCAACCAAATAATGTTTAGCTCCCCAGGAAGTTCAGCAGTTGAGAAGAGTCAATTTAGTAAACATGGAACTGGAGTCATTGTGTGACTTGACTCAATTCTGTGTCACACGTCAGCTTTTTTTTTTTTTTGACTGAATAAAGTGCAGATTCTCTGGCAAAGAGAGTCTTTTATTCACATTTCTATATTCTCAGGCACCATACACACACAAAAATACAGAACTTGGCAGGGCACCTGCTGCCTAGGAGGGTCAGAGTAAATACTGTGTTTAATAGAGTAACTGATTAGGGAATGTCTAACCTTCTCTCACTTTATATCCATATAAACAGGCTTTGTGTCACTTGTTATTGTTGGCTGCCATGACTCTGGTTTTGAAATCAATATATTTTGATTACGTTCTTCTTTACAAAAGAAGCAATAAAATCCCCAGTGGCAAAAGATAATGCGATTAAAACAATGCTAAGAAGTAATGCTATATTTTCAAAAAGTTGACTGAAGAACCATTTTCTGGGACCTGTCATTCCAATGATATCTCCAGGAAGGTAGCTTTCTTTCTAGCATACCAGAGAGCAAGGATGGGAGAGCAAGATATGTTATTATAATGAGGGAGCCAAGAATCCATGTGTCAAAACAAATTTAGGAAGGAAGGGAAGAGGGCTACAGAAAAGCATTGTTTGCACAAATACGACCATTGGAAGGTTCCTCTGTTCAAATTTAGTAACAATTTTCATTCTGCCAATGGACTGAGGATAATTTTACGATTGTTGGAGACTTACTTCCAGGATCAGGACATCTACATACAATAGTGAGGTCTAACTGGTAACTGGGATGAAACATGAGTGTCAGGAACCCTTAGTAGTGGCCAAAGGGGGACCTGCCCTTTGTAAGCTTTGGGAAAAGGAAGCAAATGATCGCGGTCAGTCTGTAGCATCCCCTGGTGGCCATCCACAGGGTAAGTTCAGCGTGCCAAGGGGTTGGTATTAAACCTCAGTAAGAACCATCATTTCCAAAGGATGTGGCTTCATTTGCAAAGTCATCTCCGGATGGATACTTCTGAGTGCTATGAGACAGCCATTGACTCCTGACTTCCGAAGGTACCTGGGGAGAGCTGCAAATGGGGAAGCTAAAACAAAGCCACATGGGGGCTTCCTGAAGACTCTTTGATGCAACTGATTATGATGTTCTGCTGGATAATTTGCTTGTTTCAAGTGCATGATTAATGGAATTATTATTCATAATTAGGAAATGCCCAGAGAGCAAAGAACACAAACTGTTCTGACTAGCTGTCAGTAATTGCCAGGCTCACACTAATAATGCCCAGGAAATGAAAAGGCTCCAGCACTTTCCTTTAATTTTATTTAGGAATGTGATGTCCTAATGGCAATCGAGTGCTGTAGGAAATGTTTATCCTTCAGATTATGTCACCTCGAAGTGCCATTCCTTATGACATCTCTTGCAGAGTACAGAGTAAGTCTGTCAGATAGTATTGCTTAATGAATTAGGGCCTTTCTAATAGTAGGCCGTGTAGACAATACCCTCTTTGCTCTTCCTCCTCCTCATCTCTTCCTGCAATCACATGTGCTGCTAGTTCCTTAAGGAGACAGGATACTGGAGGAACAGAATCCGTCAGGTGCCAGCTTGATCACTAACAAAAAGCTCTGTAAGGCTAATCAACTCAGTTTTTTAATGAAATGCCCTTTCTTCTTGTAGCGATGGGGGAAATGTCTTAGCAGCTTTCCAACTATAGGAACTGCTCCAGTTTTTATGTTGTTTGCTTGTGGCAGTTTTTTGGTCTTCTTTGCTACAACTAATCGAAATACTGCCATGCTCGATAGTGCAGAGTCCTGTAAACTTCAATGAGCTATAGAAAGACCCTGGTCAGAGGGAAGGACCATTTATAGAGGCAGTTGCCAATTTTTCCAGCGGACTATCCTTTGGATGATGAGAAAAGCCTGGGCTCCCATGGACAAAGGTTCAAAGAAATTAAACAGGAATGAGAACAAGGCAGACGACAGGCCTCAAATACATTTTGCAGTTTGTATCTCCTTTTGGGTGCACCCTACAGGATTTTCAAGAGAATGTATGGCGGCCATTTTGGAAGTGGGTGTTTGAGTTCTTTGCAGGTCTGGGAGCAAGAGAGGGAGGAGGCTAAAAGAGCACGTCAACTCAATGCAAGTTAAAAGCAAAAAGCTAAATGTGGCAATTTAGGCTACAGGAAAATGCAACCGAAACTCTCTGCGAAGTTCACACACCCGTGCACCCATGTACCCATGCACACACACGTGCGCACACACACACATTATCTTTGGTTCCACCTCAGAGTACCTAAAGCTGTAGGTGAACTCCATAGTTTTATCACAAAGTGGGTTACCTGTGCTCATGCCAAGCTAAAACACAAAATGTAAAGGGACAAAGGTTAAAGTCACTCATTCCTGCCAGGGTTTGGGGCAGAGTAAATCTGTCCCTTCAGTGTGTCTATCCACTCACGACTCCAAGTATGATACATGGTGTAGCATCACCTGGGAGCTGGTTAAAAATGCAGAATCTCGGGCCCCACCCTAGACACACTGAATTAAAATCTGTATGTTACCAAGATAGCCAGGGGATCTCTATGCACACTGCGGTTTAGAAAGCCCTCATCTATAGGGCACTTGGTGAAGCTACCTCTGCAGTTTAGAAGGGATGAGGGTGCATACTGGGCTTTATGAAAGAAAAACAAATAAACAAACAGAATAAGCCTGTTTAATATCTTATGTAACTTTCTACAGGAACTGCATTTCCTTTTTAAAACAACTGAATTCCCAAACTTTTGAAAAGATGTTGTACTATAGGAATGACAACGGTGGGCTTTTCCATACTAGGCAATATTTTTAGTGAACAATGGGTTATTTTTAGAGCAAATGCTGTATTGTCAAGTCCACAAGTTAGCTGAAATATTAATTTAGTGGGCTTCTTGGGACACCTGGGTGGCTCAGTCGTTAAGCATCTGCCTTCGGCTCAGGTCATGATCCCAGGGTCCTGGGATCAAGCCCAGCATTGGGCCCCCCACATGGCAGGGAGTCTGCTTCTCCCTCCCCCTCCACCTGCTGCTCCCCCTTCTTGTGCACTCTCTCTTTCTCTGTCAAGTAAATTAAAAAATCTTTTCAAATGTCTATACTGCCTAGAGCAATCTATACTTTTAATGCCATTCCGATCAAAATTCCACCAGTATTCTTCAAAGAGCTGGAGCAAATAATTCAGAAATTTGTATGGAATCAGAAGAGACTCTGAATCGCTAAGGAAATGTTGAAAAACAAAAATAAAACTGGGGGCATCACGTTACCTGATTTCAAGCTTTATTACATAACGTTTATAGGGACAGGTCTATTCTAAGCCTGAGAATACAGAAGTAGACAATACAAACAAAATATCTCTAATACTCTGTGGTTTACCTATATGAGAGAGAAAGAAGATAAGCAATAAGTGGGTAAAATTTAAAAAAAAAAATCTTTTAAATAAATAAATAAATAGTGGGATTCCTTTCCTATCCAGTTGAGGCAGCACACAGACAAATTCATGGGTGCTGCCCACTTTATCGCCTAGGCTGAGAATCCTTTTTTTTTTTTTTTTTCATTATTTATTTAACAGACAAAGATCACAAGCAGGCAGAGAGGCAGGCAGAGAGAGAGGAAAGGAAGCAGGCTCCCCGCCGAGCAGAGAGCCCGACGCGGGGCTCGATCCCAGGACCCTGGGATCATGACCTGAGCTGAAGGCAGAGGCTTCAACCCACCGAGCCACCCAGGCGCCCCTGAGAATTCTTTTGATCACAGTAAGGAGAAATGGTTGGGGTTCTCTTCTATTTCATTACAACTTTTACTATGTTACATGCCATTTATTGTCTTAAAATTTATTTATTATCTTCAGTGTTTATTTTATGTCTAACATATCTCCCACTACTACAAGAATGTGAACTCCATTAATATTGCCATCATCCCCCTCAACTGTTTTACTTACATTGCTTGAGGTTTATGCTCACAAAGTAAATAAACATACAATTTGTTTTCAAAGCTGTCTAGAGAGTGAAAAAGGAATCTATGGATTGGGGTTGAATACATCCCATCTTTGCTTTGTTAGACATGATGGTCTCTGGGGGAAACTATCCCCCACTAACATTAACAAATTGGTTTCTCTTTCAGGTAACAGTCCCATGTTATTTAGTATCACTTCACTGCAAAGTAGTCTCTCTGTTTCCAATTTTAAAGTAGCTTCATTCATTTCTCTGCCTGAAAAGCTGAGACCAGATGCTGGAATAACATGATTTACACATGTGTTAATCCTGACAAGGGGACCAGTTTGCAGGTTTATATGACATCCACCACTGCTCTTTGACCTCTCCCTTCCCCTACAGATATGACAGAAACTGTACGCAAAGAGACCTAAGATTTATTATTCTACAATGTTACCAGAGGCTGGAAGTCCTATATTCTAATTAACGCATAGAACCCCACAGCATGGCGACAAACTACACAAATTTGGAAAGTACCATGCAACCGTAAGGGATTCAAGCTATATAGAGTTGCTTCCTGTTTCTTCTTCTTTCTCCCTCTTAACTTTGGAGAGTCCCAGAGTTCAGCCCTTGGTCCCTTCTTTATATTATATTCATACACACATTCCTGCTCAGTGAACTTAACTCCCGGGGCTTTAATCACTATCCAGTTACTGAATGCACTGAAACGGAGAGCCTAGCTTTGAATGATGTCCTGGGCTTTGTATTTGTATATATACGTACATTCAACAACTGTTACTTGGATGTTTAACGTGCAATTCAAACTGAGCATGTTTCAATTTGAATTCCTTGTCAAAAATCTTACTCCCCAAATCTGCTCCGCTCATAATCTGAGTTGAGGGCAACTCTATCATTTCAGTTGTTCAAGCCAAAAATCTCAAGAGTTACTCTTCACTCATTTCTCCTTCTCAAGCCTTGTCTAAACTGTCAGGAAATTCTGTGAACTTTACTTTCAAAATACATCCACTACTGTACACCCACTTTTTTCCAGCTTTACTGTCATCCTGGTAGGAGCCACAGTTATTATCTGTTGCCTGGATTACAGCAACAACCTCCAAAGTGGTCTCCAATTTCAGGCCCCAACAGATGATTTCCAACAAAACAGCTGGAGATAATCCTTCTAAAAACTAAATCAGATTATATTAGTCTGCTCCAACCCTCCAATGCCTCCCTAGTCCATTCTGAGTAAAAGCCCAAATCCTTATAGGGTCTGGCCCTCTGTCACTGCTCCAACTTCATCTTCTCTTATTTCTCTTCTTCCACTTCTGCTCACCACTTCCGTGTTGCTCTTAGAGCACACCAGACACGCTCCTGCCTGGGGATTTTGCTCTGTGGTTTCTTCAGCTTGGAACACTCCTCACTGCAGATAGCCACAGAACTTGCTTCCACTCTGTCCTTCCTATCTGCAAAGGTCACCTTTACATCCACCACCCTTTCTGGAGTTGCAACACACTTTCCCGACCTGGCCCTCCCATCTGTTCTCTCCATATTCTTTTTATCATTATTCAATTGTACTTGGCACTCCCTAGCATGCCCATAGTTTAGTTACTATTCTTATTGTTTATTGTCTGTATCTCTGAACCCAGACAAAAGCCCCATGAGACTACAGATTTTGTCTCCTTGGTTCAGTTCTAGATCTTAAGCATCTGAAGTAGTGTGGGTTACTTAGCAGGCACTCAATATATTCGTTGAAGGTGCTAATTTTTACTAAGTTCTACTTTTACACTGATTGAGAATTTTCCTCCCTACTATCCTGAAAAGTTGACTCCTACTTTGCCCTCTAAAAGAACACAGCGGAAACTTACTCTTTCTCAGGCTAATCTCTGGCCAAAAAGTATATGTAGACTTCCCCCCACGTGAGATGCAATTTGCCTGGAACTTTTCCTTTATTGCATTCCTGTATAATTTTATTCCAGGCCTAACCTGCCATACTTAAGGTAAGCAGGAATGTTTTCCTAACCTTATGATCAACACACAGGCCTGTCTTCATGACTATGATTACAACTTCTGATCCAGCAATCCATAGTCATTAGCACCAAAGCCAGGAAAGATTGAAATGAAACTACTTGAATAGTTTTAGCCAATTGCTAAGGCCATCAGAGACAAGTAGGCCCCAAATAACATTAAGTCCAAAGGCATTTGCAAACACCTTGTGAGTTAATATTTTATATCTCACATTTCCTTATTCTCCTTTTATAATTGATTTATGCAGTCAAGTTCCCTGTGAGTTGAAAGCTCACACCTAGCTGAAAATGATCCACATGCAAGAATCTTGGGCTTTGTCCAAAATACCCCAAGACAATTTAGAGGTTTAGTTGAAATACCAGAAATATTTTAACTCATTATCAATTCGACCAGCAACAGGCATGCCTGGGAAGGAGGCCATTTAAATTGCATCTAGTCTGTACCAGAACATTAAAAGCTGTTCATGCAGAGAGATGTTTGCGTCCCAAATATTTGAAAGAGCTCTTTAAGGACGTTAATTATTTGAGGTGTTATTTATATATCACATCCTGGTGTCCTCATTCAGTAATACTGTAGAGTTCTGGAGGAAAGACGTAGTTGGAAGCTCATGCTAGACAACAGGATGATAGCTAACATCATTTATAAACCTTAAATTGGCATGCATGACCATTCTATCTATGAGGAAATAATAGCATAAAATACACTGAAAAGAACACTCTATCACATTGTATCAGATTCCTATCAGTAATGTCATGTCCATGTCAAAGTACTATGAACCTAATCACAGAATATTCTTATGACAACAAAAACCACGAGTTTCAGAAATCTTTTACATTTCAGCTGGCACAGTATTTCCAAATACATAATTTCAATAGTCTCATTGGAGATGACTTCATCCTTATTTTTCATACAAAGATAATGCAAGTAATAAGGTGAAATAATCTGCCTAAGGACCAATAACCAGTATGTAGCACAGCCTTGTTCTTGGTGCAATATGTCTTTTTCCACACTCAAGTGCCATTATTTGCAAATACACAGCAGAGTTCTGGGGGGAAGAGGTACCTGGAAGTTCTTGCTAGAGAGAATGGAGATGACAAACTATGACAGCAAATATTAATATGTATTTCAACATCTGCCTTCCCTATTATATGGTAATCTTCTCAAAGTGCCTACTTAAATGTGTCCCCCATAACTTGCACAGTCTAAAGCATAGAGCCAATATTAAAAATGTTGAATTAAAAAGGCTTAATAAATATGAAAGTGAGTCTCTTTCTCTCAGGTACACCTTTTCTTGTCACTAAGAAAAGGGACCCTTCCCCAGACCTGGGGAAAGTGAGAAGGAGCATGAGAACTGTGGAAAGGATACATTCATCTATTCACTCATTCAAAAATGACATACTGCCATTAAAAGGATTATTCACCACGACCAAGTGGGATTTATTCCAGGGCTGCAAGGTTGGTTCAACATCCGCAAATCAATCAATGTGATATAATACATTAATAAAAGAAAGAACAAGAACCATATGATACTCTCAATAGATGTGCTGAAAAAGCATTTGGCAAAGTACAGCATCCCTTCCTGATCAAAACTCTTCAAAGTGTAGGGATAGAGGGCACAAGCCTCAATATCATCCTTATTTTGAAAGGCATCTATAAAAAACCCACCACAAATATCACTGTAAATGGAGAAAAACTGAGAGCTTTTCTGCTAAGGTCAGGAACATGGCAGGAATGTCCATTATCACCACGGCTATTCAACATAGTATTAGAAGTCCTAGCCTCAGCAATCAGACAGCAAAAAGAAATTAAAGGCATCCAAATCGGCAAAGAAGAAGTCAAACTATCACTCTTTGCAGATAATATGATACTATATGTGGAAAACCCAAAAGACTCCACTCCAAATCTGCTAGAACTTGTCCAGGAATTCAGTAAAGTGTCAGGATATAAAATCAATGCACAGAAATCAGTTGCATTTCTATACACCAACAATCAGACAGAAGAAAGAGAAATTACGGAGTCAATCCCATTTACAATTGCACCCAAAACCATAAGATACCTAGGAATAAACCTAACCAAAGAGGCACAGAATCTATACTCAGAAATCTATAAAGTACTCATGAAAGAGATTGAGGAAGACACAAAGAAATGGAAAAATGTTCCATGCTCCTGGATTGGAAGAACAAATACTGTGAAAATGTCTATGCCACCTAAAGCAATCTACACATTTAATGCAATCCCTATCAAAATCCCATCCATTTTTTTCAAAGAAATGGAACAAATAATCCTAAAATTTATATGGAACCAGAAAAGACCTCAAATAGCCAGAGGAATGTTGAAAAAGAAAGCCAGAGTTGGTGGCATCACAATTACAGACTTCAAGCTCTATTACAAAACTGTCATCATCAAGACAGTATGGTACTGGCACAAAAACAGACACATAGATCAATGGAACAGAATAGAGAGCCCAGAAATAGACCTTCAACTCCATGGTCAACTAATCTTCGACAAAGCAGGAAAGAATGCCCAATGGAAAAAAGGGAGCCTCTTCAACAAAGGGTGTTGGGAAAATTGGATAGCCACATGCAGAAAAATAAAACTAGACCATTTCTTTACACCACACACGAAAATAGACTCAAAATGGATGAAGGACCTCAATGGGAGAAAGGAATCCATCCAAATCCTAGAGGAGAACACAGGCAGCAACCTCTTTGACCTCAGCTGCAGCAACTTCTTCCTAGGAACATTGCCAAAGGCAAGGGAAGCAAGCACAAAAATAAACTATTCGGACTTCATCAAGATCAAAAGCTTTTGCACAGCAAAGGAAAGAGTTAACAAAACCAAAAGACAGCTGACAGAATGGGAGAAGATATTTGCAAATGACATATCAGATAAAGGGCTAGTATCCAAAATCTATAAAGCCCCTATCAAACTCAACACCCAAAGAACAAATAATCCAATCAAGAAATGGGCAGAGGACATGAACAGACATTTCTGCAAAGAAGACATCCAGATGGCCAACAGACACATGAAAAAGTGCTCCACATCACTCGGCATCAGGGAAATACAAATCAAAACCACAATGAGATGCTGCCTCAAACCAGTCAGAATGGCTAAAATTAACAAACCAGGAAATTACAGATGCTGACGAGGATGCAGAGAAAGGGGAACCCTCCTACACTGTTGGTGGAAATGCAAGCTGGTGCAACCACTCTGGAAAACAGCATGGAGGTTCCTCAGAAAGTTGAATGCTACCCTATGACCCAGCAATCGCACTACTGGGTATTTACCCTAAAGATACAAATGTAGTGATCTGAAGGGGCACGTGCACCCAAATGTTTATAGCAGCAATGTCCACAATAGCCATACTATGGAAAGAACCTAGATGTCCATCAACAGATGAGTGGATAAAGAAGATGTGATACACACACACACACACACACACACACACACACACAATGGACTACTGCACAGCCATCAAAAGAAATGAAATCTTGCCATTTGCGACGACGTGGTTAGAACTAGAGGGTATTATGCTTAGCGAAATAAGTCAATCAGAGAAAGACAACTATCATGTGATCTACCTGATATGAGGAAGTGGAGATGCAACGTGGGGGGCTTGGGGGGTAGGAAAAGAAAAAATGAAACAAGATGGGATCAGCAGGGAGACAAACCATAAGAGACTCTTAATGTCACAAAACAAACTGAGGGTTGTGGGGGGGGAGGGGTATAGAGAGAGGATGGTGGGGTTATGGACACTGGGGAGGGTATGTGCTATGGTGAGTGCTGTGAAGTGTGTAAATCTGGTGATTCACAGACCTGTACCCCTGGGTCTAATAATACATTATATGTTTATTTAAAAAATTAAAAAATTATTTTAAAAAATGATGTAGTGAGTATCTACAAGATGCCACGCACTATAGTAGGCAAAAATCATAGTAATGCAGAAGACAGACATAGTGCCTACGCTCAGAGTGCCCACAGACTTGGGAGGTGTGCTTTTAACTCTTGTTACAAAGAATGGAACAGTGCATCTCAAATTTGAATGTGCATACTAATTACCCAGGGATTTGGCAAATTCTGGTTCAGTAGGTCTGGGGTGGGGCCAAAGAGTCTACATTTCTCAAAGCTCCCAAGTGATGCTGATTATGCTGGTTTCAGGTTCACCATCTGAGTAATAAGGACCAAGATTATAAAACTTTATTCTCTTGAAATATTACCTGTATTCTCTCCCCACAAAGATTTCCTCAATGTAATTTGCCCTCATTTGTGTGTGTGTGTGTGTGTGTGTGCGTGTGTGTGTGTGTGTATTTACTTCTATGCAATTCTGTCACATATGTAGGTTTGAATAGCCAACATCACAATAAAGATACAGAGCAGTGCCATCACTCCTAATCCCTCTCCCCACAACACTACAACCCTCTGATAACCACTAATCTGTTATCCATCCCTATAATTTTGTCATTTTAAGGATGTTACATAATCATACCATATGTAACCTTTTGATATTGGTGCTTTTGTTTCATATACCGCTCTAGAGAGTCATCCAGGTTTTTGCCTGCATCAATAGATCATTCCTTGTAATTGGAGAGAAGTATTCCGTTGTACAAAAAGTACTGGTTTGTTTAACCATTCACCAGTGGAAGAAAAGTAGGCTGTTTCCATTTTCAATTATTACAAACACAGCTGCTTTTAATTTTTGTCTGCAGATTTTTGTGTGAACATAGGTTTTCATTTCTTTGTGATGAATAACCGAGATGGCAACTGCAGAACAATCTGGTAGTTTCATGTTTAGTTTTGTAAGAAACTGCCAAATTGTTGCCCAGAGTGCCTGTACAATTTTACACTTCCTCTAGCACAGTCTATGTTCCATTTTCTCAACATTTGGTGTTGTCACTTTTTTTTTTAAATCTTAGGAATTCTAACAGATATGTAGTGATAGCTCAATGTGATTTTCATTTGCATTTCCTTAATGGCTGATATCAAACACTTTTTTGTGCTTCTTTGTCACCTGAATATCTCTTTGGTTAAATGTCTGTTGTTGTTTTTTTTTAAGATTTTATTTATTTATTTACAGACAGAGATCACAAGTAGGCAGAGAGGCAGGCAGAGAGAGAGAGAGAGAGGGAAGCAGGCTTCCTGCGGAGCAGAGAGCCCGATGCGGGGCTCGATCCCAGGACCCTGAGATCATGACCCGAGCCGAAGGCAGCAGCCCAAACCACTGAGCCACCCAGGCGCCCCTGGTTAAATGTCTGTTTATGTGTCAACCTGATTTCTGATTGGATTGTTTCTGTTATTTCTGTTGAGTTTTAAGAGCTCTTCACATATTCTGGATACTGCTTTGTCATATATGTTCTTTAGAAATAGTGTCTCCTCATCTTGAGCTTGCCTTTCATCTTTTTCACAGGGTCTTTTACAGAGGCAAGGTTTTTAATGTTTGTGAGGTCCAGATTATCACTTTTTCCTTTTACAGATTATGCTTTGGGTATCAAAATGAACAATTGTTCACCAAGACCAGATCTTGAAGATTTTCTCCTGTTTGTTTTCTCATAAAGGTCTTATAGTTTTAAGTTTTACATTGAAATCTGTGACCATTTTCGGGGCACGTGGCTGGCTCAGTGAAACATGTGACTCTTGATCTTGGGGTTGCGAGTTCGAGCCGCACATTGGGTGTAAGAGAGTACTTAAAAATAAAATCTTAAAAAAAATAAAAAATAAAAGTACATAAATCCACGACCATTTTCAGCTATTTTTTGTATAAATTGTGAGTTTTAGATTGGAATTTATTACACCTCTCAAGGTGTAGCATGAGGTCCCAGTGGGTGTTGTGTTCAGTTTCCCACTAGATCCCAGTGACATCACCCCTGCAAAGTAGAGCGCAGCACTCACATCTCCTTCATTGCAGTTAAGGTGGAAGCTCAGCTAGCCTTTTCCTCTGCTGACACAGTCTTCTCCACTAATGTATTACCTTTACTTTCACTGTCTGGTTGAGGCTGAGTGATTATGTAAGCTTATCACTAGGCCCCTCCACCACTAGAAAAGAAGGAAGTAGAGGGCTGATCTACAATATTTTGTTACTAGAGGTTGGGAGGGTCTCAGAGGGCTGTCGCCTATTTCCATGGCGCCGTGGGGAGTGAGAGAGTGGAAGATTAGCTTGCACTTGGCCCTCCGGGAGAAGTGGAGGAGAGGTACAATTTTTCCATTGTTCCACGGGGTTTTGGGTGGAGTAAAGTGGCTATTACCAAAACAGTTTCCGTTGTTAACGTACCCCGTTTCTAGGCCTTTAACTAGGAGAAACAGGCTCTTTTTTGTCTGTGCTTGGTGGTGGTTCTGGGTTGGAGGCTTTTGTAAGCATCCCATATGGGATTGGGATACACAGAGGTGATAAGAAAACCCAGCGAACTCTCTGCCAAGTTGTTCCTCAAGCCCCATGCAATTTAAACCCGCAAATAATAGAGGACTACAGGATGGCATCGGCTTTCTGAGAACTGGTACTGAGGACTGACCCATTTTCTCTGCCCTAGATTTTGTAGTCTCTGAACCCCAAGGGCCCAGCAGCATACACTTTCCCTGTTGTCCATTAAATTGCTCTTTCATAATGATGGAAAGGAGTACACTTCAACTCTGAGAGACACCCTGATGGCTTCTAGGCTCAAGAAGTGCTGGGCGCCAGGGTGGCTCAGTGGGTTAGGCCGCTGCCTTTGGCTCAGGTCATGATCTCAGGGTCCTGGGATCGAGTCCCACATCAGGCTCTCTGCTGAGTGGAGAACCTGCTTTCCTCTCTCTCTCTCTCTCTCTCTGCCTGTCTCTTTGTCTACTTGTGCTCTCTCTCTGTCAAATAAATAAATAAAATCTTTAAAAAAAAAAATCCTAAAAAACAAAAAGACTTGAGTCTCATTGAGACTGTTTCTTGCTTTCAGAAATGTGAACAGTCTTTGTCATTTATGTGCCTACAACAAATTGTGAAGCTTAATGAACTATCAAGAGCTTTTAGATGATTGTTCATTTATAGTAGCATGTGTCTCTAAATAGTTCTCTGTATTACACATACATATTCATACACATTATGAGTAATTCATATGCAGTTATGATCCAGTACTCAGAAATCTAAAAGTATAAAACACCTATATGTGTCAAATAAAACACCATTCAACATGTCTTATGAAATCTCATCCTAAACTCCTAACCCTTACGTTGCTCTAACAGTTATCATATTTTGAGACATAATTGATTTATGTGGTGTGATAATGTGTCTCTCTGATTGTTTGTGACAGAAACTATACTCTAGACTTTCTATGATTAGCATAGAATAAAAAGCAAAAAGCCAAGAAGAGCTACCTGAGAGGAAACTAGGCAGTTACAGTACTATCTTTCCACTGACTTCTGGCTTTCTAAAATGTAATACTGGTTTACTTTTTTCAGGTTTATTAATTTGGGATAATTATAAATAGTTTCAGGAAATTTTGTGAGTTGACAGCTTTTTTAAATCTAAAATCTATGAAGAAAAATAGAAACATCTACTTTGTGATTTTTTTATATTAAAAATATACATCCAATAGATTGTTAATTAGTGTATGGAAGGTGTTCAACGTTACTAGTCATCAAGATTCCAGGTGTAAACATATCAATGAGATATCGCTAGACTACCACCAGAATAATTAAAATTAACAGGACTGGCAACACCAAGCATGGGCAAGGATATAGAGTAACTGAAATTCTTGTACACTGCTGTTTGGAGGTTAGCTGGTAAAACTACTCTGGAAAACCATTTAATAGCAACTAATAAAGCTAGAATACAAATGCCCTGGGATCCACTAATTCCACTCCGGCTACATACACAACAGAAATGCATACACATGTATACCAAAATGCATGGACAAAAATGATCTTCCCAGCCAAAACCTGAGAACACCACAAATTTCCATCCACCAGCAAATGGATAAATCCATGTGACATAGTCATACAATGGTATATAACTCAGCAATGAAAGGAATAAATATATGATATATGCAAATACATGCATGAAACTCACACACATAATATTGAGCAAAGGAAAGCGAAACACAGGGAGTACAAACTATGTAATTCCTTGTTTTTTTCAGATATTATTTAGTTATTTGACAAAGAAAGAGGGATCACAAGTAGGCAGAGGGGAGGGGGAGCAGGCTTCCCAGCAGAGAGCCCGATGTGGGGCTCGATTCCAGGACCCTGAGATCACAACCCGAGCCAAAGGCAGAGGCTTAACACACTGAGCCACCCAGGTGCCCCCAAATTTGGGGGAGTTTTAACGAGGAGAGGGCACAAGGGAGTTTCCTGGAGCACTGGATATGTTCTACATCTGGATGTCAGTGTGTAAAAATTCAGGTTGCTTTATACTTATGATCTGTTTACTTACTAAAATATATTTTGTAAGTGTAAAAACCATCTCTCTCCAAAACCATCATGCTGTCGAACTGACATTTTTGGACAGGCTGATTTCAAAGTGTACGAACTTGGTCCCAGAGAATGAAAGATTTGATGAGTTATCAGGTCATATTTCTAAACATTCTACATGAGCAATATATTTTTAATAAAGATTGTGTTCAGGAGCAAGTATGCTTAAATGTAGATTTAGTAACATCTCTTTTTATTATAAAATGCCACATGAGAAGCGGCAACATCTCATGACCCACATTTTGAGTTGAATACTCAGTCATACAACTCCTAATTTTCTATTCTTAACCATACAAGTTAACAACTTAAAAACGATTAACAGCCTGAATACACCCCTTCTTGCCATAATAACTTACACAACTCCTTAAAGGCCATCATTTAAGTAACTACTAGATTCATCCATTATTGGAAAATTTTTGATTAATACTCATCTTTTTTTCTGGAGATTTAGGAAAATAAATGTCTAATTTCATAAGTTTTTTTCAGATAATTGTCTTTTTTTTCCACACATACTCTATCACTGTGTCAAAGAATTATATGCAGGCTCAGACAAAAGGTAGAGCCTCTATTTTCAAGCCATACTCTGGATGGGACTATTTTCTACCTGGAATGAGCTATCCTACAAAGGCGCACAAGATAGGGGGATGCTCTAGACTCCCAAGAGATTCTAACCATGAAGATATCTGCTGAGATGTAACATTTTGCTTTTGCTAAGGTTTTGCATGTCCTCTGTTGTCCCAGATACAAAATGATACAGAGAATTAATCCCCAGGAATAAAACTGAAGTCATGGGTTTTGTTTATCTTTGGAAACCACAGAATGCTTTTTCAGCACTGCCTTTCTGACCTTCGAAATAGAGCAAACCTTTGTTCCTGGAGTTAATTTTTACACCAGAAGACATTCTTGAGTATCATTTTTAAAAGAGATTTTATTTATTATTTATTTGTTTGTTTATTTGACAGATTGAGAGAGAGAGAACAAGCAAGGGGAGCAGCAGAGGGAAAGGAAGAAGCAGGCTCCCTGCTGAGCAGGAAGCCCAATGTGGGGCTCTATACCAGGACCCGGGGATCATGACCTGAGCAGAAGCCAAACGTTTAACCCACTGAGCCACCCAGGCACCCTGAGTATCATTTTTCTTTTGAGAAGTGTCTGCCCTTCATACCGCAGCACTGACATATTATTAAATGTGTCATCTCTGCCATTAAAACATATGATTACGAGCCAGGTGCCACTCTCAGCATTGCAATGGCTGCAACAAGGTAGAATACAGAAGATGTTTCATGTCCATAGGAATGGCAGAGGCAGAAAATAAATTGGATCCCCTTAAAGATGAATCTTTCATGGATCAGCAGATTTATTTGTAGTTACTTATAAAGGAGTTATTTCATTAGCAACTAACTTTGATCTGGGTGGACAATTAAGACATTCTTCAGTCATTTACTTCAGTACAAAAAGTCACTGCAGAAGAAATGCTATTATTGACTAAGAAAGGAAATAAATATTGTGTCAAAACTAAGACTTTTTTTAATAGAATTACAGGTATTACACTTGATTCTAAGCTTAATTTAATCAAAGCATTTGGCTATTTTATTTTGGTGAGTAAGTTTATGATCTGGGAAGATGAAATAATTGTTTTTTAAAGAACACTATATCTAACATATTTTTGCAAAGTTCGTAGCAACAATTTAAGTACAATTGCTGGGAGCTATTTTACAAAGAAGTATGGGAGATGCTGGCTGCTCAGCTGATATTTGATGAAGAAGCAAAAGCAATGAAATCGGGGAAGAAATTACCTTTTTAACAAATCATGCTGAGGCAATTGGATACCTAGAGGCAAAGATCAAAAATGAACTTCAGCCTAGGTCTCATACCATATATAAAAATCAACTCAAAGTTGATCACAGATTTAAATGTGAAATTTAAAACTATAAAACTTTTAGAAGAAACAAAGGAGAAAATCGTTGAGATCTAGGGCTAGACAAAGAATTCCCAGACTTGACACAGTTGAGCACAGTCCACTAAAAGCACAATCTATTAAAGAAACCCAAAAGTTCAGAAGCTTTTGTTCTGTGAAATACTATGTTAAGTGCATGAAAACACAAGCTTCAGATTTAAAGAAAATAATTGCAACCAAACCATTTCTCTGCCCAGAGGACTACTATCTGGAATGTATTAAAACTCTCGAAACTCAACAGTAGAAAAACAACTGGAAAAAAAAAATCAGTCTGATTAGAAAATGTTAAAAGACATGAAAAGACACTTCACCGAAGAGGATACTCAGAGAGAAAACAAGCATATGAAAAGATGTTCAGCATTAGACATTATGGAAATGCAAATTAAAACCACAATGAGATACCACAATACCCCTATCAGAATGGTACAACTAAAAATAATGACTATAAAAATGAGGTTGAAGAAGTAAAGAAACTGGATTACACACACATTGCTGGTCGAAATATAAAATGGCATAGCCTCTCTGGAAGCAATTTGGCAGTTTCTTATAAAATTAAACATACAACTATTGTACAACCCAGCATTTGAACTTTTGGACATTCACTCTGGAGAAATGAACATTTTTTTTTTTTAAATTTTTTATTTTTTATAAACATATATTTTTATCCCCAGGGGTACAGGTCTGTGAATCACCAGGTTTACACACTTCACAGCACTCACCAAATCACATACCCTCCCCAATGTCCATAATCCCACCCCCTTCTCCCAAACCCCCTCCCCCCGGCAACCCTCAGTTTGTTTTGTGAGATTAAGATTTTGTTCACATAAAAACCTGTACCTAAAAGATCACAGTAGCTTCCTCTGTAACAGTCGAAACTGGAAACAACTGAGATGTCCTTCAACGGGAGAATGGTGACACAAACTATGGCACTCCCACACCGCAAAATACCACTCAGCAACAGAAAGGAACAAAGTATTGATATAGGAGCCTGATGAATCTCCAGAGAATTGGTCTGAGCGAGAAAAGCTAATCCCCAAAGGTCACATAACGAAGATTCTGTTGATGTAACATCTTGAAATGATATAATTATAGAAATGGAGGATAAATTAGTAGTTGTCAGAGTTTAAAGACAGGCTAAGAATGGAATGAAGTAAGTTTGGCCATTAAAGGGCAACAGGAGGGGTGCCTGGGTGGCTCAGTGGGTTAAAGCCTCTCCCTTCAGCTCAGGTCATGATCTCAGGGTCCTAGGATCGAGCCCCGCATCAGGCTCTCTGCTCAGTAGGGAGCCTGCTTCCCCCTCTCTCTCTGCCTGCTTCTCTGCCTACTTGTGATCTCTGTCTGTCAAATAAATAAATAAAGTCTTTTAAAAAAAATAAATAAATAAAGGGCAACATGAGGTAGCTTTGTGATGATGGAAATGTTCTGTACTTTTACTGTATGAATGTCAGTATCCTGGTTATGATATTCTAATATAATATTGCAAGATGTTAGTAATGTGGAAAACACGGGCATTTTCTATAAAAATGTAGAAAAAAAATTAAATTTCCTTTGCAGCCCATTGACTTGTACTTAAGATAAGCCAAGGTGAACTTCCTCCAGGAACTCAACTGCCTCAATGTTAATACTTTGCTTAAGACATAAGGCAATTTTAGCTACACATTAGCCAAATCTCCAGGACCCTGTAAGTCTTCTTTAACATAAAAAATTGCTTTGGAAACTCCCTTATCTCTATTCCCCAATAGCAGTCATCCTCCTTTAAGCAGATTGTCCACTGATAAACATCTGAAGGGTCTCGTGACTAAGGTTTTAGTAGTAAGTGACCTTATCCTAACAGCAGCTAGCCCAAGGTCCTGGAATCCTTGCTTCCAAATCCTTAGAGGCTTCTTCCTTCGCAATTTGAAAGTGTATAATCAATCACTCCTCACAACCCCAGTTCAGTTCTCTCTGCCCTCAGGTCCTGTCCCCATGCTTTAATAAAACCACCTTTTCTGCACCAAAGATGCCTCAAGAATTCCTTCTTGGCCGTTGGCTCCTGGACCCCAACATTTCACATTAGTTACCACTGGCAAAACTGGGTATACGGACTCTCTTTTTTTTGTTTTTACCACTGCATGTGATTCTACAGTTGCCTTAATTTTTTTAAGTTTATTTTTTAAGTATTTAAGTAATTTTATTTAATAATTAAGTAATAATCATTAAATAAATAATTAAATAAATAGTTAATGCTTTGATTAAATAAATAATTAATGATTAAGCAATAATTATTTAAGTAATTTTTTTTTAAGTTTATTTTAAAAAATAATGTTCACAGGGGCGCCTGGGTGGCTCGGTGGGTTAAAGCCTCTGCCTTCAGCTCAGGTCATGATCCCAGGGTCCTGGGATCGAGTCCCACATTGGGCTCTCTGCTCAGGGGGGAGCCTGCTTCCTCCTCTCTCTCTGCCTGCTTCTCTGTGATCTCTCTTTGTCAAATAAATAAATAAAATCTTTTTAAAAAAATAATATTCACAATGCATTTACAATTATAATACCAACTGTATATAGAAATAATATGAATGAGTAATATCAAGATTCTCTTGGCTGAACATACCATAAAACTCTACTAAACAGCCCTTCTCTCAGATACATATAAAAAGGACACAACATAGATATCTGTTCTCTCTATATCTGGTTATATCCTTCATCATCTCACCCTGACCTGGTCTGACTTTGAGGCCATGAAACTTCTGTATCCCTTACCCATACACCAGTATTCTTGTGCTTTCTCTTTAAACAGATCCACAAGAAAATCTATCTGGTAAACTCATTCAGAGTAAAAGAATTAGTGCCTGAAGTTTAAATATGAAGGAGAAATCTGCCAGAAGGATGCAGGTATCACACATGAAACCCAAGGATAAGCAATACAGACAGACCTCCCCACAACATGAACAAGCCACTGGAATGATATCAGTAAGCAAGACATGCTGTATCATCTCTAGTTTGTCTCTTTGTGTACATCTGCCTTATTTCTCTATCTGAAATAGGGCCTTATTAATGTTTTTCATCATTCACTGATGCCTACATTGCCATCTCACAGCTTCCAAATTCACTTGAGTAGTTAATACCAAAATAGATTCTCCCGTCCCAATGTCAAATTCCTAGAGAAAGAATATACTGTTTTTTTCCCCTAGGTCAGTTTCCTGCCCGTAATCCAACTGACTATTGGGCTATGCCAGAGGATGAACACAAATATTGAGGACTCGGATCTAGAGCTCAGTGATATTTATCTTTTGAAAACTATGATGCACTACATAAACAAATTGGTAAGGAGAGAATTATAAGCACGAATGAGGCAGATGACTTTAGATGAATCCTCTCTTGGTGTCTGAAAAATACCACTACCTACATAGTTTACACATGGAGTAAGGATGGCCTTCTCTCTCTTTCTCTCTGTTTGTTATACAGATGTCAAAAGTTCCTCTATCGGTAATAGGGGATGAGAGTGATTCATCAGTTCCTGTTAGTACCTCCCTCATACTCCTTCAACATTCAATCTCCTGTCCCTGACAACCATGCCCCACTGCAAATTTCTGCAGTGAAAAAAAAATCATTAGAGAGGGGGTAAGATCCTCAGCCAGATGATGGAGCAAGATCAATAAATAGACAAGCTGAGTAAGACTATCCCCTTGAAATCTTAGCAGATGGGAAGACAAAGGGAACAGGGCCCTGTTGTCTGCCTAGACATAGGATTCCCAACCTGCGGTCAGTGACCTCGGGTGTATTAGGGGAACTTCTTAGCTGAGGTCCACTGGTGTTAATTAATCCATCAATATAGTCTTCATTCATCTAACTACTAACTGTGGCCTAACTCTCAAATTAGATCATTGGCTGTTTTGCCTTAGATTAAAGAAGTGCTTCTTCTAGTAGAAATATCTCCTTGTAGATATAATTTTAAAATAAGGCCTCAGTTTCAAAGCTCTATAAAACACAATATATTAAGTCTTCACAACATAATTTTACTCCAGAACATGTTAATTTATAAGCAAAGATACAAAGACCAAAAATTTAATATTCAGTGAAAATAGGTTAGCTCTGGCAGAAAAGAGCATAGCAAATTACTTAACTAAATCCTAAAATGGAGACCATGGCTCTTCTCAGTGATAGCTGATGAGAAAGAAACAGTTTCAATGTCCTTACCTAGTTGATTGAATTGGAAATTTTTACATGACTCTTAAAATGTTAAGTGAAGAGGCCCCTTTTAAACAACAGATCTAAACAATGGAAACCTGATCGAGGCAGAAGGGCCCAAAGTGGCCCCAACCCCCTCACTAAATACAGACAGACAGGTGACCCACCTCAAAAATATCCATAGACCCTAACTAATGGGCTATTTAGAACCAGGCACACCTACCACAAAAGGAGAAATTACCATACCTCCTTACCTTCCCTCTTTAAAAACAGCCCCCTGCCAGTGCCTTGAGGCAGACTGTCTCTCCTTTGCCATCCTGCTCACAGCTCCCTTGCAGTATATTCAGTGACCTTCTATCTCCTCTGTTCTGCCTCAGGTGAATTCTTTCCCCCCTCTTGATCAATCCTCACCCCACATTTGGGGGCCTCATCCAATTAGGAGACACCACATTAAGCATCCCCTGCACAGAACAAAAATGAACTTAGTAACTGATCATCATCTATGTGTCAATCTCTGGAAACTCTATAGCCATTTCCACTTGAAAGTGGTTGGATTTCTTTTATTAATTAATTTGGCAAAACTCTAATGGGATGTGTAGTAAACAATTAACCCAGAGATACCAGTAAAAATAACACTATGTTCCTACTTTGATGTATCCCCTTCTCTTTTTTAAATTTAAATGCAATTAGCCAATGTATAGTACATCTTTAGTTTTTGATATAATGTTCAAAGTGATTCATTAGTTGCCTGTAACACCCAGCGGTCATCACATCACGGGCCCTCCTTATGGCCGATCACTGAGCTACCCCATCCCCCATCTACCACACAAACCCTCAGTTTGTTTCCCCAGAGTCAAGAGTCTCTCATGGTTTGTCTCCCTCTCTGATTTCTTCCCATTCAGTTCTCCCCTCCCTTCCACTCTGGTCCTCTGCACTATTCCTTATGTTCCACAAATGAATGAAACCCTATGACAATGGTCTTTCTCTGATTGACTTATTTCATTTAGCACAATACCCTCCAGTTCCATCTATGAGCAACAAACTTGGCAATGATGGATAAATCATAAAATGAAAGAATCCAAAAAACTTAACTAAGATAAATCTATTCATAGGCCAGAGACAAAACAGAAAACTGGAACTGTAAATGGTGAAGATCCACAATCCAAAACTGGCAGTGGGAGATATAAATTCAAACCCTTTGGGAAAAGAAGGACAAGAGGCTTCAGTGTGAAATGGAAAAATGGACTGGGCCACAGTGCTTAATTCCAGGGGCTACGAGTAATAAAAGTAGGGTGAAAAACACTGACAACTGCTGCCTGGGGCAACAACTTCTATGGAGCTGCCAGGCGCTGTAAGCCTGAGGATATGGACATGGCCTCAGGACAGCGCTGCCTGAGGCTCACTAACCATTTCCGTAAATCCTTCACATCCCCACCAGGGAGGAGGCCCAAACCTTCATTAAGAGAGCCGCTTCTCAACTAAGGGCCCCAGGACATTTACAGAAGTAGTTTGGGGACCTTCGTTAGGGAGGAAGGAGCCCAGTAGATGAAAACAGAAACTATGTTTGCCAGAGATAAGCCTATGATATAGAATTCTAAAATGCAGAAAGAAATCTGGGATGCCTGAATGGCTCAGTGGGTTGAGCCGCTGCCTTCGCCTCAGGTCATGATCCTGGTGTCCTGGGATCAAGTCCCGCATTGGGCTCCTTGCTCGGTGGGGAGCCTGCCTCTCTCTCCACTTCTGCCTGCCTCTCTGCCTGCTTGTGTGCTTTCTCTCTCTCTTTCTGACAAATAAATAAAATCTTTAAAAATAAAAAAAAAAAAGAATTCTGATGCTAAGGAGGAGCCCCAAAACCCACATCAGGACAGATGTTACTTTCTAATGATGATCAATGTCATGGAATAATTACATAAACGTATTAAAATAAGCATGGTTGGGCATGAGAGCATAACATTCATGAAACAAGCAATAAAATATTGAACAAGAAGTCACATACATAAAACAAGGTGAGCATAAAAAGGAATCAAATTGAAATATCGGAAACAAAAAATATAATAAAAATAAAACACTGGATACATTCTAAACAGAACCCTACTTAAGAGATTATTACTAACTGATAGCACAGAACTCTTCACCCACCACTGCAAAAAGATAAAAGAGAGAAAATACATGCAGGAGCAGTTAAGATTCCCACAAGACCTACTGAGATTCTTTACACGTAAATTTCACCAATCTCTTTGAAAACATGTTTTAGGATATAGAGAATGCAGGCAATGGCCGGGAAAGAATATATGATCAGGTATTAGCTAAGAGTTTTTGATATTAAAGAGAGATCTGAGTATTCAAATTAATAGTGCACGTTGAGTAACAGGCAGAATACTAATGATAAAATAATAGCATAATAGACCCATAACTGGATACACAATAGACAAATCTGAGGAAATCAAGGATAAAAGAAAACATTTCTCTTTTTAAGAGAGGTGGGGAAGGAGGGGCAGACTCCTTCTGCCCCTAGAGGCCACTTCGGAGCTCTCCCCTGGAGAATGAAAATCCTAAGCTCCTAAGAAGGCTCTACAACCAGCATGGAACTAGATGTGGGGCTGGATCTCACAATTCTGAGATCATGATCTGAGAGAAAATCAAGAGTGGGATGCTTAACCACTGAGTCACCCAGGAGTTTTTAAAGATTTATTTATTTATTTTAGAGAGCGATATAGAGAGCCTGAGTTGGGGGGGAAGGGGTAGGAGGAACAGAGGGAGACAGAGAGGGAGAGAATCTTAAGCAGGCTCCCCACTGAGCAGGGAGCCTGACTCAGGGCTTAATCCTAGAATCCTGAGATCATGACTTGAGCTGAAATCAGGAGTCTGACACTTAACCAACTGAGCCACCCAGGCGCCCCAGTTCATCTGAATGTTAGCGGCAATTTGATAATCAGTATATTTCTCATTGTCCACAAGACAGGGCAGAGAAAATGGGATAATAGCTTGAAAGTGTTAAGACAAAAAACCAATTATGAACCCAGAATTACATACCCAGCAAAATGTAATTCAAAAGGACAAAATGAAGACATTTTTAGAAATAAAAGGACTAACAAGGTTGCCACAAACCTTCTAATACTGACTTGTCAGAAGAAAGACCCTAAATAAATGCCAGTTTTTCTTACTGCAAGTAAATGTCAATAGTGTTTACAGGGGAATTAGATAAAAGTCTCAGAACTTTCCCCAGACTCCTTACAGTCTCCCCTTAACCAGTCCTTTCCCAGGGGCAAATACTTCACCTTGTCCAGTCTGTGTAGAATCTATGACTCGCTGTGGTTGGCTCAGCAGAGGCAGCACCCCTGATGCTAGACCCTTACCTCAGGAGCAGGATCTAGATATTTCTCCTTCCAACCAGTTCCTTCTCAGTTTCCACCACCGCCTCTTCTCTCCACTCACTGCTCTTTAAATGTTTGTTTTTCAGAGCTGTATCCATGCCCTTCTCTTATTCAATATTTTGTCTTAACATGTGAATCTCTGAGTCACCTGGAGTACTTGTTAAAATGTAGATTCTTGCATCCAGACCCAAATATACTGAATCAGAATGAAGGAGAGTGAACCCTATAACTGCATGTTTTGCCATCAACTCCGATAACTTTAATGTATACTAGAGTTTGAGAACCACTGCTTTTATAAGCTTCCTATAAGCATTATCATGTTTAGCTTTGCTTTTGACTTATAACAACTCAC
The DNA here is from genome assembly GCF_011764305.1 of Mustela putorius furo. Lineage (NCBI taxonomy): Eukaryota > Metazoa > Chordata > Mammalia > Carnivora > Mustelidae > Mustela > Mustela putorius. The sequence continues at coordinate 30,785,215 of NW_025421989.1, forward strand.
AAAATTTATATCAGAATCCAACTTGTGTTCTAAATTCCATATAACTATTTCTATTCCTGAACTAAGAATGTCAACTACCGAACCTCCTCTGTTCCCACCTATATTTGTTCCCATTTTTTTCCTGTCACTCCTCAACCCAATGAGCTCTAGCCATTGCTTACTGGTTCCTGGGCATGCCAGCCTGAGAGTTCATACTTCCATTCCATACCTGGATGACTCCCAACTCCATTAATATCCTGATCAAATGTAATGCCTTCCTTAAAGCATTTCCTTGCTCCCCAGCCAGATTCCCACCTCTGTGTTTCCACACCAAGGTCTCCATCATAGCACCTTCTAGGTGGTCTGAAAACTATCTGTTTATACTTGTCTTCCCCACCAGTCAGGGGGGACTTGCAGGGAAGATCTGATCAGGGATCATTTGTCTTTATATCTCAAAGTTGGGTACAGTAGTTATTTCAGAGCAGCACTTAACGCCTATTTATTAAGTAAAAGGTATAAACATGTGAGTGAATTAATAGATACTTGACCAACGTTCAAAGAATCTACAAATTCCAAATCATCACACACACACACACACACACACACACACACACAAACACCTCAAAACAGCGTATGTATTATCTTAAAGGATAGTGTAAGCTTTACGTAAAATTCCCAAATTGCCAGGAAAATCTTATCTTCCATTCTGCAGGAAATTCACTTGCTAGTAAGAAAATTGTGGTCCTCAAATAAGAAACTCCTAGTAAAATTTTTTATTGCTTTTTCAGACTGCTTTTACCATATGAAGCTACAAATGTAAATGTAAACACTATATAGCATGTTCCTTGCACTCCAGAGATAAAGAAGAAGTTTGTGGACATTATTAGACCTCTTTCTGTTTACTCCTCCTCCTCCCCATTCAACTTGCTCTAGTCTCTGAAATGATTTTATGCCCTTTGATTTTATGAGCCACTGGTATTCTCAAGTGCTAGACTAAGAAATAATGGAAAGACTATAGTGAAACAGTTTTCTCCCCCAGAATCCTTTTCCAACACCACTGGATTCTTAAAGTAAAATAAAATAAAACAAAGACTGGTTGTGCTTGGAGAATCTTCAAGGATTAGCTGATGGTGTTTTTCCACAGGTTAACAACTAGGACCATAGCTATAAAATGACAGACATTCTGACCAATGTTTCTATGAGAAATTGAAACAAAGAGAAATTGCCAAAGGAAAATTTTAAACTCTGGATCGAATTTCAAATCCGCTCTAACATTAAAATAATCCACAAAAGATAGGGGGAGCAGAGTGCATTTGACATTGTGACCTTGCCTTGTGTCTTCTTGACACCTTTGGTATCTTGTGACTGACCGGAGGATTCAGATATTTCTTCATATCTGACTACACTGGGGACCATTTAGACAGACAAATATCAAATTTATAAACTAGAGAAATATAAAGCCCAAATATTCTGAAACAAATAAAGATTGAAAGATATTTACAAATGGTTCTAATGATAGATAGCATTTGAGAATAAATATTAATTAGAACAGCTTGTACTTCAAATGCCTGCCAGTGGAGAGAGGAATCCAAAATCACTCTCCAAGTACAACAGAAATTCCCACCTTTTTAAAATTATGATATTGATTTACTTCTCTCCCTTACTGCCAGACGCTGTTGACATTGAAGTTGGCCAAATCTCCCCATATCAGTCAACTCAGTGGACTATTCTGGAATTCAAGAATGACCCTTGTATATTGCCTTTATAAAACAGCAAAGAAATTTAAAATGCTGGATATTGAATATGTAAAAACAACGTGTACTATTTATTCATCTTCTCAATGAATACCTTGAAAATGCCACATATATGTATTACAAAAATCACCTTTATAAGATATACCTCACAACCCATTAACCTATCCTACTGTCCTGTGTTCTCTCAATGCAACATGACTGAAAATTGATTGATCATCTCTTGTCTATATAATAATCATTCCCTAGTGTATGCATAGAAAGGTTCACTAGCATCAGATCAAAATGCAAAGACCACCAGTGCTGATAAAAAAACAAGCAGAATTTATTGCCCTGCAGGCCTTTGTCTGGAGAACCAGGACTATCTCTCAAGAGACAAGTTTACAGGGTCTCACCAAGTTAAAAGCAAGACTGAATATTGCATAGGAAGAGAAATTTCTTCCCAAATTAAGGTTACAAGGGTCATAACTTGGATGAATAAGGGGAGAACCGTAAAGTCTCTTTGGGATTGGATATTACACTGGTTTACATCATAAAAGTGTAGGCAAAGAGATCATACACTGACATTAGCAAAGATCATCATTTTCCACTTGCAGAGCAGACAGCAAGTTCATGAGCCAGGACTTTTGTTTCAATTGTCTCTGTATACTGACACCAGACACCTTCTGTTATGCTGGGTACATAAAGATTGTAAAAAAAAAATTTTTTTGAGTAAACTAGTGCACACAGGCTATGCAGAATAATAAAACTGCCACAACATTGCATGATCCTCAGAAATCTTTGCCTCCATGAATGATTATTTCTCTGTTCAGCACACTGCTGTGCTTTTCCATGTCAACCCTTTATCTCCAGGAGATTTTCTACTTTGCTATGGGTCTTTACATGGTTTATAACTGATTCTTCGTCTTCAATTTATTTTCACACTCTGTTCTCTCTGGACCCATATATAAATCCAGTACAAAAAGGTCTTTTAAATGAAAATGATGTCAAATATCGAAAGAGTGTTCCCTGAGGACATACCTTCTAGACCACCGGATTAAGGCTAGAATTTCACTTTGTTTCCATCCCTTTGTCTCAATCCCCAACTTGTTTCTGTTTTAGTCAAGGATGTCAAGGCTTCGTCATCTTTCTCTCACATGTTCATACAGAAAATTAAATGCCCACTGTTCATCCTTTTCTCTCAGCAGCTTTTCTATTAAAAAGTTGCCACTGACAAATACTTTCTGGGTACAGGGGCTAAGTGCAGGTACGACTGATGCTGTCAGCCTTAACAAACATCTCTAGTAATCATATCATCTCTGTGTGCATGATGGGAAGTTTAGATGCCTCCCTCTTCTTCTTTTTTTTTTCTTTAAGATTTTATTTATTTATTTGACAGAGAGAGATCACAAGTAGACAGAGAGGCAGGCAGAGAGAGAGAGGGAAGCAGGCTCCCTGCTGAGCAGAGAGCCCGATGCGGGACTCGATCCCAGGACCCCAAGATCATGACCTGAGCTGAAGGCAGTGGCCTAACCCACTGAGCCACCCAGGTGCCCCAGATGCCTCCCTCTTCTTACTGTGTCATCACTCCTCTTTAAGGAGTGGGGATGTGCTGGGAGTAAACCAGTGTGGTTATAAACGAACAATGAAAACTGGGGGATGATGTCAATAGGAGAAATAAAATCAAGAGCCAGGCGGATTATCAAGGTGTCAGTTGGAAAAGGCTATTCAAAGCACAGAAAGGGAGAGGCCTGACAGTAACAAAGGCATTAGCAAAACCAGACAAGAGTGCCTATTTGAATTCCTTCCACGCACAAGTGGGGGAATGGCAGGGAATTGGATAAAAGAGGTCATTCTCAGAGGATTCACTGAACCACTGAGGCAGAACTGGGGAACTGGGTGGGCTCACTTCATTCATCCTGTGTTTTTGCCCAACTGAGGAAAAGTGGGGTAAGACAGAGAATCAAACTAGGCAGGGCATTGTCCCCAGCTGAATTATGAGCAGTGTTTTTGATAAACATATTTAAATCTGTGGTAATATCCTGGAAACTACTTTTACCAGTCCCAACTATGTGGTAGGTAGAAAGAGCACTGAACTATACTAATAAGGAGACTCTTGGCATCCAAGAGTGGGTTTCCTATTCTCTTAGGGCTTTTGATGCAAATGCTAAATCCACTTCAAGTAAAAAGACAATTAATGAATGCTATGGTAAGGAATAACACTAGGTAATGTGGTGGATGTGAAGATGATTAAGTTCCTGTCTTCCAAGGGCTCAGAAATAAAGTGAGGGAAACATTCATTCCCAAGTGATAATGAAACAGTGGGACAACTACAGTGATGTAAAGCACAGAGACAAAGAACTGGGAAAGAAGAAGTTAATTCAGATGGAAAACATCTGACATCTAAACAACTTTCTGCTGGAAGATTCTGAGCAGAGTTCTGAAAGGTGGAACGTGTGTTGCTAAGCAGGTGTGAGAGAAGTGTCCTTTAGGCAAACTGAACTGCACAAGCAAAGGTACTGGGTGAGAGACTGACTCTGACCCAAGTTCTGGGTTTCAGGCAGATGGGGGCAAAACTGTGGAGACAAGATGGTGCATGGAAGGGATGAAGCCTTGAATGATTTGGATTTCAGGCTGAGGAAGACATGATCTCCACTGCATGGGATGAGAGAATCTCCACAAGTCTGTTGAATCTGCCTGATACAAAGACAAACAAACTGAATGCACAGGAGGGTAACAAGGTACAGCAATCCGGGCATGCTGTGTCTGACCACGGCAGGTGCAGTGGGCCTAGAAGGGAAGGGACGGTTACACATAACTTGAGAGAGGATGAATAGGCAGGATTTGGGGGGTTAAAATCAGAAGGGAGAAACAAGTACTTTTTGGACCACTTATTAAGTCTGAGGCTGCACTGGGCTTGGTTCCATCACTTGTCTCATGAATCACGTGGGATTGAAGAAGAGGCTCACGGTCGGGCTTCCCTCCAGAGTCCAGAATACAGTCAGCAGGAACCACGCCCCATTAATGCTCTTGGATACTTTTCACCTGTCTCTGTCCTGATACCCTCCCCCCCCTCCCCCGTCCCAGTCGTAGGAGGACCCATCTCAACACTCTGGGTGCTGCCGCAGAGAAAGAGGTTTCTCCAGCAGCACGGTCTGCCGCTGGGGAAGCCGGGCACCCTTCCCCACCAGCCGCCTTGCCGGGCGCTAGCAAAGTGCCTCTTACCCTCTCACTGCGTTCAAAGTTGTTCTCGCTGAGCTCCAGCCGAGCGGGGAATCTCTCCTCAGGTCCTCAGGAGACCAGGGCTTGCATGAGGGCTGAGTCCTCCATGACATGTCCCAGGTCAGCGCTTCGCAGGCTCCTGCTGGCTCCCGGGGGGACCCACGGCCAGGCCCGTGCACCTCTAACCCGGATGTTCGCACGGGCTGGCGAGACGATCCTGCCCGCTCGCCCACCAGGACCCTTGCCGCGGAGTTCTAAATCTCCCAATTTGCCCAGAGGCACTTTGTTCACCAATGGATACCGAATTTTAGTTGTTACAACGATGGGCAAAAAAGGAGAGACGACCTATGCCGTTGTTATGCTGACCAACTCAGCTGTTTCTGTTTTTATTTTTTATTTTTAATTGGGGCTTGACCTTTCTTTAAAGAATCAAATAGCGTGAAAGGATCTGTATCCAAAATGGAACTGGAGGCTGCCAAACGGAGACGCACGCACGCGCCCTCACAGCGACAGAACTTGAGACCTTAAAGACTCATTTCCTTAAGTGCCTGATTTATGGAAGACCCGGACATAGCTCCTGACCAATGAACATCCAGCAAGCATCTCTCCCCATTGTCGAGCCAATGAACTTACTGCTTGGACTCTGGCTGAACTCCACCCAGTACACGCACACACCTTCGCGCTCCTTACGGCTAAATGCAGCCTCCGCAAACCCTCGCTGAACTAGCTTGAAGCTCGCTGCAACACGTGTTCCCCAGGCTGCGGCTCTTCGCTATTTCCATATAAACTCCATTTCTGGTCATTGGAGCTTGCCTCAGTTTTAGGTTGGCAGTACCTTACATTCCCTTGATCAAAGTTTTTTTTTCAGCAGTAGGCATCCGTTTAAAGCAAAAAGAAAAAAAAAAAAAAAAAGGAGTCAATTTCAAGATTTTTGTAGGAAATGCCAGCAAAAAGAAATGTTCTCTTTGTGCATTACTCATGTTTTTTTGTTGTTGTTGCTACCGTTATAAAATGATTTTTACTTTCTGTATTTTATCGTGTTTTGACATCTAAAATCTTACCGGCCAGAGAGTGACTTGCCCTCCCAGTGCTAGCCCTTTCTTAGGGGTAGCAAAGTGCTCCAGCCGAGGGCATGCCTTCCTTATACAAATCAAATAATCCTGAGCCTATGGTCTCAACCACCTTCTTATCTGATTCTCACACCCAAGCCAATATTTCTTCTACCCTAAATCATACCAGAGCCATGTACCAGATAACTAGAAATATCCCTTACAGCCCAAATCCTGCCATAACTATTCAAAGTAGCCAATCTCAAACTATATTCTCTGCCTTACCTTCCTTTTCTCTTGTTCCTGTCTTTTGCCACCTGACCAAAATCTGGAGCTTCCTTGTGGCCTTGCATGGCAAGCAGTGACACCCTCTCTGGGATCTGTGAGTATAATAAGCTTTCTCCTTTCAAGCCTCAGAGTTCTCATATCCTCCTGTGGCCACACTCACTTTACCATACTATATCCAACATTTATATTCCCTTTCTTTCTTTCTTTCTTTCATTCTTTCTTTCTTTTCATTTTAAGATTTATTTATTTATTTTAGTGGGGGTAGGGGCAGAGGGAGGAGGAGAGAGAATCTCAAGCAGACTCCCCACTGAGCAGAGCCCAGCCCAGGATCCATCCCACAACCCTGAAATGGTGACCTGAGCCAAAATAAGGTAAGCATAACTGACTGAACCACCCAGGACCCCACCAACATTTTACTTATCTGCTTGAAACTAAGAGGTGTAGCAAAATACCCCAGGAAGGAGGAAACTGGAGATGCTGGGCAACATTGGGTAACATTCAAATGGAGCTTACACATGGCAAGCAAGTGATAAAAAGAAACTCAGTCTTGATTACTTTGTTTTTATTCTAAATCTAACCATAGCTTAAATTGCTTCTTGTGTTTACAGTAATGTGAGCTAAAAATACACTTTGTTAATTAATCTAGTCTGATTTGGGTCTGTTGCCAACTGCAACAGAAACTAACCTACCTTTTCCCCAATTTAATACCAAAATATGAATGTGATGGTCCTAAATTATTCAGTTATCTGAGTAGAAATTAAGTGGAAACCAAGAGGAACTGATATTTTGGCCTTGGAATTGGGCAAGGTTTTTTAGAATAGTAGTAAAACAGTAGGTTAACATGTTGCCTGCACCTTGGAAAATGTTGTCTCTTTTTTTAAATAAATTTCACCTACCATGTACAATAAAGAGCTTAACTGTGACATGTAGGCATATGTATATACTAATATAAATCTTTAGTTGTCACTTGTTGTTTAAGTCCAAGCTACCAAATATATTCTTCTGGATGTCTCAGCAAAAATAAAGTGAACATACTCTAGATAAATAAAATCATTACCTGCTTCTCTGTTTCTGACCTTCATTAATGGTACCAACATTTTACAACTCACACAGCTCAAAAATGTAGAGACAGTTTTGGCTGCACTCCTTGCGTCAGTCGGCATGTACACTTGGTGTCTCTTATTGATACAGCCTCTTCATTCCCAAGGCTCTCCTCTGGTTGCTGCTTCATTATCTATTGCTTCTAATAACCTATAAGATGAAATTTCAATCTCTATTAGGTGTCTCTTTCTTACATTGATAATATACTCATGTCATAGCCATGGTTAAACTTCCCTAATGCACAAGTTGCTGAGCACAGAGCTGAAGGCAGAGCTTGATCTCACAACCCTGAAATCATGTTGTTCTTTTGTTGTTGTTGCTTTTGTAATAAGCAATCAATGCTCTCCTACTCAAACATCTTTAATATCTCCCCACAGCCAGCAACACCAAAAAATTTGCATATGTACACTACAGTCTGCCAGTTGAGCTTATGCATAATATGCCCACAGCTGAACTAAATTGTCTCCTACTACTCTCAAATACAGAAACCCAAAGAGAAATATTCACATTTTGACACACTCACTGCATAATTTTTCTGCATCTATGTATGCTGTTTCTGACTCACACATGTCTGTTTTTATCAGTCTCTTATCCTTCAATATCTAATTTGTGTTTTTTTTTTTTAAAGATTTTATTTATTTATTTGACAGAGAGAGATCACAAGTAGACAGAGAGGCAGGCAGAGAGAGAGAGGGAAGCAGGCTCCCTGCTGAGCAGAGAGCCCGATGCGGGCCTCGATCCCAGGACCCCGAGATCATGACCTGAGCCGAAGGCAGCGGCTTAACCCACTGAGCCACCCAGGCGCCCTCTAATTTGTGTTTATCTCCTCCAAGAAGCCTATTCCATTTGTGTCCCCACTATGAGTGGCAGTTTGTACCTCTGTCATATTCTGATGTGAAATCAAATTTTTTTATTAGCGCTCAAACTATAAATATCTACAGCATAAGGACTATAAGAACTATGCCTTTAGATCTGCTTCCCAACTGCAAGTTAATGCTTTAGAAATATTTTAGCAAGTAGTTTTCATATTTTATAGGCATTTTTAAGTAAAGTAGGCTCTTGGTAATTTCAAAAATAAGTTAGGGCTCTAATATAATCAGTTTAATTGCGTGGGTTTCTTTATATATGCACGTGTGTCATAAACTGATTCTGAATGTCAGTTCCAAAAGTGAAGCTATACATACTGTTTTGAACAATAGAAATATTACTGTAGGTATTACTGAGTGTATAGCAAATGCAATGTCAGAGAAGATCATGATTTTCATCAGAGCTTCAGAAGGAGAGTATTCAACAGAGGCTTCACTACAGAGACGAGTCTTGAAAAATGAGTAGGCTTTGGATAGGCAGAGGGGAAATTGGAAAAAAAAAAGTGAGGTGAAAAGGGGAGGCATGAGCGAAAATGCAAGAATGAAAATAAGTGACTATAGGGGCACCTGGGTGGCTTACTCAGTTGACTATCTGACTCTTGATTTCAGCTCAGGCCAGATCTCCATTGTGAAATGGAGCCCACGATGGGTCTGTGCTCAGCAGGGAGTCTGCTTGAGATTCTCTCTCTCCCTCTGCCCCTCCTGTATCTCTCTCCTTCTCCCTCTTAAAAATAAATAAATCTTTAAAAACAAAAACAAAAACAGAGAGTCGCCAGGGTGGCCCAGTGGGTTAAGCCTCTGCCTTCAGCTCCGGTCATGATCTCGGGATCCTGGGATCGAGCCCTGCACCAGGCTCTCTGCTCAGCAGGGAGCCTGCTTCCTCCTCTCTCTCTGCCTGCCTCTCTGCCTACTTGTGATCTCTGTCTGTCAAATAAATAAAATCTTTAAAAAAAAAAAAACAGAAACAAATGATTGTGGTGATTTTGTAAAGGAATAGGAAGAACCTTGTCTGTTGACAACAGAGACTATGTGTGAAGGAGGAGTAGGAGTGGTAAATAATGCTGGATAATTAGTGTGAGGTCAAATTTTAGAAGGCTCTGAAAAGCAGTACAGAGGTTTGGACTTGCTGTGAACAATGGGAGTGAACACAACAATATTAGAGGTTGCATGGATAAGATTTTTTGTGGGAAGTGTCATTGGGAAACAGGAAACAGTTTCTTACAATGGCTGCTTTAATGATGATTAAAAAAGCAACATTCCTCTGCATTTCATAGTTGGAAAGTGTAACTACATTTTTTTTTCTAGAATAGTGACTAACACCAAAAGGATATACCCTAACCAGTTAAGAAAGCAGATATTAGCACCTGGGAGAGGAAGGCATTACGGAAGAACCCTAAAGTCAGATTTCAATATGAATCCAAAATGCCATTGATTAAAAAAGAAAAGAAAATCTTCCTGAAAAGGTTTGCAAGAGATTTGCTGGGGTAAAATGTATTTCTCTATTTTGGAAGAGACAAATGAAGTCTTCTGCAAAACACTGAATCCAGTGTGGGTAAGGAACAGATGGAATACGAAGAGAGGACAGAAAGGGAGTAGGGTGCTCTAGCGATCACAGATGAGTAAACTCTTGCACGGCAATAATACTGCTACCACTAACAATAAACAGAATGCAACAGGGGACTGAAATACCAGCCCTGTATTAACAGTCTTTGTCAGACAGTTATAAAATGAGCTTATTTTAAATAAATAAAACTAAACAAGATAAAAAGATATTTTAGTGCCTCTAGAATCAGTGAGCGTGTTTGTTTATTTTTGCTTGGTAATTTGGGTTTGTTTTCTTTTTTTACTTTTGTGGTTTTTTACATACATATTTTTAAATAAATATATCCACCTAAAGGATAAAAATCAATGAATATTGAGACCGTTATAGGGAAGAGGGGATTCAAAGTTACTCTTATAAGCCAATTTTTAAAGAACAAAGAACATAATAGTAGGGGTACACTGTGTGCTTGTAGTCAGATCAATAATTTTATTTTCTAATTTCTTATTTAAAAGATGGGAATAGCATAAAATGCCTGTAGCTAAAACTTTCTGAGGATATGTTCAAAAGTGACATCAGTACTAAAGTCACTTCTGATACATTTTAATAGACAGAAGAAGAATCACAGTCCGAAAAACTGTCAGGGAATTTTGAGATCCTGCTCTTTAAAGTGTAAACATTGACATGAAATTCTACGAATTATCTGCTTTTCAGCTGCCATGCACCAAGTTGCTATGCATGTAGAGCATGTTGCACAATCAATTTCACTGAAAATACGATTTATCAATAGCCTTGCTTACTTGATTATTTTGACTGAAAATGAGTAGAAGCAGTGATAATATGAAGAAAGATAATTTTTGACATTTGAAATAAATGTCAAAAGGCATGAATAGCTACAGTCTCTCAGTTCACGTACTTTTTTTTTTTTTCTTTCTGGATTCCAAAGTGCAGGCTAAGATAATCAGTTCTGTGATTACATTTTTTGATCCTAGATACCAGATATTGGCAATTTAAAAAGGCAGACCTAAAAGTGTTGAATCATTGATCTTTGACATGGCATTTTCTTTGTCCAAGATAAATACTCTCTCTAATAGGGCTACTAAATTTTGTTATTGTAAGGAATATCTCTGATATGCATTTCAGAAATCAGTATCAGCATGTAAGTATAAAGGGTAGGATACAGTTCCTAACCTAACATCTTATAAAGTATTTTTTGATAAATTACATGGGGGGGGGAATGGAGGCATTCAGAATCAGTTACTGGCATAAAACTAGTAGAAGCTTATGTCTGAATAGGATAGTTGTGAGGAACATTGTGATAATGTACCCAGATACCTCTTCAATGTTGGATATAATCCCCAGTTGGCTGAAAGTGCTGTGCAAAACATGCCTTTGGCTGTCGGTTCCTTACGGAATTGCCTTAACTGCAGAGAGCTATGTCCTCTAAAGTTGCATCCTTTTCCAGGCAGATCTACATCACATACGAGGTCAATGTAGGTGTGTAAATTCCTGGCCATATGAGTCCTACTTTTGACAACTCTAAAGGTATATTCTAGCAGCATACATACTCATGGCTTGGTTAAAGCTGTCTTTTGGGTGTGCCTGGGGGGGGCACTCAGTCAGTTAAGGGTCTGACTCTTGGTTTTTTTTTTTTTTTTTTTTTTTTTTTTTTTTTTTTTTTTTTAATTTATTTGACAGAGAGAGAGATCACAAGTAGGCGGAGAGTCAGGCAGAGAGAGAGAGAGAGAGAGAAGCAGGCTCCCGCTGAGCAAAGAGCCCGATGCGGAGCTTGATCCCAGGACACTGAGATCATGACCTGAGCCGAAGGCAGTGGCTTAATCCACTGAGCCACCCAGGCGCCCCACTGACTCTTGGTTTTATCTGTGGTCATGAGCTTGGGACCAGGGGATCGAGGCCCCCCTCTGTGCTCAGCTGGAGTTTGCTTTTCCCTCTCCCTCTGCTCCTCCCCCCGCTCATGCTGTCTTGTATGTGCACACACTCTCTCTCTAAAGTGAATAAATGCAATCTTAAAAAAAAAAAAAAAAGCTCTCTTTGGGACTGCTTTAAAGCCTAACTTCCATCTGTCCAATCCTGCTTCCTTCCCTTTCCTTCCACGTGTTGGTCTAAAGGTGCCCCTTGGGGGCAAAAAAAAAAAGTCAATCTTCTCTTCCTCAGGAGTTACTTTATTACCTTCATATCTCAAGTACAAACAAATACATTTTTCCTTCTTCTGTATGTAAGAATAAAATTATTGGTTAAAAGTTTAAGCTAGGGTTGAAATTAGAGTGTGATTCATTGAAAACATCAAGATGGAAGAATAATCTGGTACTCTGGATTATGTTTAATTTTAGCAGACATTTGAAAATGCTAAGAAATCATTTGTTGGAATGTATTTACTTTGTTAGATGTTGAGATACACTATCCTGGCATAGTTATACAAGTAATTGACTTTATGGAGAAATCAGCCTTAGAATTTATTAGCTTGTATATTAGTTTTTTATTGCTTAGTAACAACTGCAAATTTACCAGTTAAAATAACGCACACGCGCATGCACACACACACACATTAGTTCACAGTTTTATGTAAGTCAGGTGTACAGATATATCTTTTTTTTTTTAAAGATTTTATTTATTTATTTGACAGAGAGAGATTACAAGTAGGCAGAGAGGCAGGCAGAGAGAGAGAGGAGGAAGAAGACTCCCTGCTGAGCAGAGAGCGCGATGCGGGACTCGATCCCAGGACCCTGAGATCATGACCTGAGCCGAAGGCAGCGGCTTAACCCACTGAGCCACCCAGGCGCCCTGTACAGATATATCTTAATTGGGTCCTCCACTCAGGGGTTCACAAGACTGAAATCAAAGTGTTGTCTGGAATGCAGTCTCATCTGGAAACCCAACTAAGGAAGAATCCAATTCCAAACTTAACACAAGCTGTGGGTAGAATTTGGTTCCATGTGGTTGGAGGACAGAGTCCGCATTTTCTTTCTGTTAGCCGACAGCCACTTTCAGTGGCTGGAGATTGCCCTCAGTTCTTTGCCACATGGCCATCTCCATAGTCAGCTCACAACATGGCACTTGCTTCTTTAAGACCAGCAGAAGAATCTCATTTGAGTCTCTCTTGCTCTGAATTCCTCTCATCAGGAAAGACCTGAATCCTCTCTGAAAGGACTTTCTTGATTAAGTCAAGCTCAGCCAGGATAATCTCACTTTTGATTAACTCAAAGACAGTGTATTGAAAACCTTGATTACATATGCAAAATCCCTTCACCTTTGTGATATCAGGTAATCAAGGAGAGAAATCTCCTCATATTTCAAATCCTATACATACTCAAAAGGAATGGATTATACAGAGCATGTACACATACAGGGAGGGGGCAATTGCAGAGTCCACCTTAGAATTCTGCCTTCCACATATGGGTTTTGTGTTTATAAACACCACATTTTCATATAAATTCCAGTTTCACATATTTCTACTTACTCCAATTCATGCTTTAAAGGTCTGTAAGTACATGCCAAATGTACTTGGCATACATTTTATCTGCTCTGTGTGTGTGTGTGTGTGTGTGTGTATCCAATAATAGAAAAAAATGTTGTGGGGGTGCTTAATGTTCTTTCAGTATCATTGAGTCACAGATCTAGCTAAAGGTTATTTAGGAGAGTAAACTGTGTTTGAGTTACTATTTACTATTGATTAATGTTCCCAGACATGATGAGGTTACATGTTAAATTATGGATTTTCATTTGGTATAGGTGCGAATAATTGGCAGAAAGGATAACCCAGAAGTTACAGGTTATAACCTTGTCAGTCAATAATCAATTGTGTATATAATCTAGCAATTTTATACATTCCTTTCTATATTACTTCTGCATAGCTCCTCAATTTCACTTTTAAATTAATCTCACCATTGTACTGGCTCCCTCAATAATACATTATTTAAATAAATATCTGACCTCACATATTTGTATTAAGTTCATCCCAATTACATGAGTTATGCAAATGGTTATATAATCCAACTATTTACCTGACACTTGGATATTTTTTACACTCTCTCTGCCAAAGCTAATCCAAGTTTGAACATTAGTAGTGGGGAAATCTCTATTTCCCAAGGCTTCCTTTCAATTTTAGGTTGACAGAAGGTCCTTTCTATAAAGAGGAATGATCACATACTACGATTTTCAAGCTATACCTACGTATATATAAGATCACATTAATTCTGGCAGAATGTACTCAATGAATATTCTTAAATCAATGATTAATGAAATGAGAGAAAGAATGGTAAATTGAGGTGAATATTGTTAAAGAACAATATTATATAGTAGTCTTATAAAAGTGTTTTTTTTAATTTAAACTTTTATTTTTTCAGTGTTCCAAGATTCATTGTTTATGCACCACACCTAGTGCTCCATGCAATACGTACCCTCCTTAATACTCACCACCAGGGTCACCCAACCCCCCACCCCGCCCCCCCTCCAAAACCCCCAGTTTGTTTCTCAGAGTCATGGTTCGTCTCCCACTCCGATTTCCCCCAACTCACTTCTCCTCTCCTTCTCCCAATGTCCTCCGTGTTGTTCCTTATGCTCCACAAGTGAGACCATATGATAACTGACTGTTCTGCTTGACTTACTTCACTCAGCATAATCTCCTCCAGTCCTGTCCATGTTGATACAAAAGTTGGGTATTCATCCTTTCTGGTGGAGACATAATATTCTATTGTACATGTGCTATGGTGAGTGCTGTGGAGTGTATAAACCTGGCGATTCACAGACCTGTACCCCTGAGGATAAAAATATATGTTTATAAAAAATAAAAATTAAAAAAAAAGATACATGGCCTGGTCAATTCTGAAACAATAAAACTGGAGTTTTAAGAAAATTAACAAGAGGATTAGTTAGAAGATTTGCATGGAAACTTCCAAAGGAAGATTAGGAAGACTGGGAAGAAAATAAATCTAGATTCCACAGAGAAGAATGCTTATTAAGAAGAAATGATACAGAAATGAATGCTTATTAAGAAGAAATAAAGAATTAAAGAAATAAAGAATTAAAGAATGCTTATTAAGAAGAAATGATACAGATGTAGTGAAAAGAAGGGTCATATGTACCCCAATGTTCATAGCAACAAAGGCCACAATCACCAAACTGTGGAAAGAGCCAAGATGCCCTTCAACAGATGAATAGTCTTATAGAAGTTTTATAAAAAGCTAATTTCAAAGGTTCAAACTCAATTAGAAGTCTAGTGCAGTTGGCTTACTTGGCAGTAGCCACTCCCTGAAACCAGGTATTCTATTAAAATGTCAACACAGGGGTCCCTGGGTAGCTCAGTCAGTTAAGCACAGAACCCCTGGCTCAGGTCAAGATTTTGGGGTCTGGGATCTAGACCTGTGTAGTGCTCCCTTTCTGCGGCGGGGGGGGGGGGTCTATTTCTCCCTCTCCCCCTGCCCCTCCCCGCACATTTGTGTGCTTGCTCTCTCTCTTTCAAATAAATAAAGAAAGAAAATCTTTAAAAAGAAGAAAAAAGAAAATGTCAACACAAACACATGCACAATTATTTTATTGATCCACAGGTCCTTGAGTTGTTTTTTCCCATTGTTTTTCTGTTCTTCAGGTTATATAATTTCTATCATTGTCTTTAAATTCACCCTTTCCACTATCATCTTTATCTCTAGTCAGCTACTGAGCACATTCAATGATTTTTTTCAATGATTTTTTTTTAATTTCACAATTTTTCAGTTCTAAAATTGCCATGAAACTCTTTTTTAGAGTTTGAATTTTTCTACTGATAATGTTTATCTTTATTTTCATCTCAAGTATGTTCACTCGTACCTCATGGAACACTGAACATGGCTATAACAATCTGTTTTGAATGATAATCCCAATGTCTGTGTCATCTCACAGATGGCATCTGTCGATGGTCTTTCCCCTTAAACTTAATCAGATTTTCCTAGTTCTTTGCATGCCAAGTATAGGGGCGCTGACAGCAATGACTCCATCTTTGGCTCTGCATCTTGTTCATGCACCTGCAATGACCTCCCTCAGGGCAATTTGTTTTAGGCCCCATGGAGGTTGATGTATGCTCTGCCCAGAATGTTTAAGGCTTGTTCTGATTTTCCCTAAAGTGGCACACAGAAGACTCCACATTACATAACTAGTAGAGATAACTCGCACACAGATGGTGTCACTTTAGATAACTACCCTGTGACCTCCCCATCATGCCCCTCACTCTGTAAAAGCTGGGCAATAAGGGATGCCAGGTACTAGGGTGAGAGCTGTTTTATTTCAGGGGAGATGAGACCCTGGGGCATGGGATCCCTGGGATGGTGACCCCTCTGATGGAGAAGACCTTGTCCTGGAGAAGGAGAATGACTGGCTTACAAGCATGTGCTTTAGTTCAGACAAAGACCCAGATCATGTGTAAGCCTATGGGTGATAGAGAAAGGTTCCCACTGTTCAGAAAATGATTATGAGGGAGGATTCTGCCACTGAATTGGTGGAATTAGCCAGCTGCTTTGAGCAAAGGGGCTTTGGGGGGAGATGGTATTATGTTAAATGAGTTTGAGATGTGAAAGTTGGCCTAAGTCACTGATTGATGCACCTTGTGGCAGGGGTTCTGTGCCACAGGCAAGGGTGAGAATCACTGGTAGTTGGCTCCTTTGATTGGATAAATGTCAGCATTAGGCTAATCTGGTCCAGCAGGGGATGTTCCCTCCCATCCACTGCACTGGACCTCTATGGAGGAACTATAGGAGATTACACGTGAACTGGGAATGAAGGCCATTTGCACTCTGCATTTGGGAAGCCCAGACTAAGAATTCTCTTTCTCTGGTATGAAAGACCATATATTACTGTGAGCCCCAGGGGCATGGTACAAGGATATAGTGTTTGCCCTTGCTCCTCTGGTTGACTGGCCCACTGCTACCAAAGAAGCTATGGTGGCTGACTCAAGTGAAACCGAATCTGTCATAAGGGAAATAGATGGGTGGAAAAAAAAAAAAGAATCCTGTTGACAGTAAAATGGCAGAAAGGGGGCCTATCAAACTCTCTCATAAACAGTTGTGACACAAGCAGAGACTAACCAGGACCAGACAAACGACCCAATATGGTCTTGGTGAGAGAGTGTTGCCTAAGAGGAAGCAGTTCAAGCCTTCAAGCCTTCCTAGCTTGAAGGAAGCCTCAAGCTAGGTATGTCAACAAGTGCCCCTCTCCTATTGGAGGAGTTTCAGGGGTCGATATACCCCTTACTCCTTAGGGAGTAGGTGTTAGGCCAGTATTGTACTCCAGTGCATGTAATAAGGAGGAAACAGAGGCCCCTTGTTGAATTAACCATTTGCTGGTCTTGCACTAACAGACTGTACTAGCTCTACTAGACACCAAACACGTTTCCTATGGAACCCCCTTGAAATTCTGGGGAGAAATGAAGGGTGCTGATGGTTATGGGGGGACAAATGATCAAAGTCAGACAAACTATAGATCAACAGGCTCCCTTCCTGCATATTTCCCCCATTCCTGAGTATATTGTGGGCCTTTATATTTTATAGGATCTTGATCCAACTACAACAACAGGTGACTGCAGGTTGCATACCTGAGTAGTGGAACCCATTATTGGGAGCCATACAAAGTGTGAACCTATACAGCTACTGGTTCCCTGGACAGTAATAAACATAAAACAATGTAAGCTATCTGTGGGGCATAGCAAGATTACTGCCACCTTTGGAGAATTAGAAAAGGCAGGACTAAACATGCCTCCTCAGAGTTCCTTCAGTAGTCCAGTTTGGCCTATAAAGAAATGTAATGGGACCTGGCCAATAATAGATTATAGGAAACTCTATAAAGCTACTCTGCCCATCAATGCCATGGTGCCCAGTATAGTCTTATTGTTAGAAAAAATGATGGCATCTATTAAGACATCATTATATCCTGGACCTATCTCACAATTTGTTCAGCATTCTATTAGGATGTGAATCCCAAGACCAATTTGCCTCTGCATGGAGTGGAAGACCATAAGTCTCACAGGCATTGCCCCAAGGGTATTTTCATAGTCCCACCATTGGTCACAGGATGGTAGCTAGAGATTTGGAAAAAAGGATATTACCAGAGGAGATGGTGCCTCATCATTATATAGATGATATTATGTTAACTTGTGTTGATTTATTGTCCTTGTCTGAAGCAGTCACATTATTACAGGCATACTTAAAGGCATGAAGCTGGGAGATAAATACTGATGATCCAAGGGCTGGCTCAACCACTATAGTTTCTGAGCATCATCCGGCCGGGTAAGACAAATGTGATGCTGGAGGTAGTCCCATAAATTACAAGCCTTGCCAATCCCTAAAATGAAGAAGAAATTACAGACTCTTGTTTATTGGATTATAGGAGACCTTTTATTCTCTATCTAACACAGACATTAAGATTTTTATATGCCTCGGTTATAAAAGGGAAGCCAGTTATACAAGGGAAGCCAGTGGGATTGGGGTGCTAACCAACCAGAGACTTTCCTAAAGGCTCAGGTGCTATGGTCACAGGTATTGTCAGGTTTGAAGCTTATCATTTGCGAGAGACTTGTTTTGCAATTGCCACAAAACCTTTCACCTAGTAAGACTTGAGTTCATTGGAAATTAGCTTGGAGAACAGCCCCCCCTACCCCCAGGTAGCTTGGTATACTTATCCCTTAGGACTGAGGGCTCACCTCAAGTATTAAGAGTAACACCACGTTCTACATTAGTCAGAGCCCAACACACACACAAATATCTGCTTGGTATCGAGGTAAGGCTGTTAGTTTGGCTGCCAAATGAGATGCCTGTGTACAATATAGACATACCCTCTAAGGCTATTATGGGGCAAACTATGTGGTATTATTCCCCCAGAGAAAATACCTAAGTCAGGAGTGATACTGGCTCACTTGGACTGCCCTAGAGTTGCATTGCTCTTCTTCCCCACTGTTGTATCTTCCCTTATGTTGAAGTTCACAGTTGCTGAAGAATCATAGTTCTAAGTATTTTCTTTGGTCTTATATTATTGCAGCTGTGGCACAGGAATACCAGGCCATTTGCTGATATCTGGCTCTAGGTCATAGCAGAAGAATGACAAGTAAAAGTGGTACAGGCCACAGAGGTCAGGGATGGAGTGTAGGAGTGCTGACAACACTAACTCCATCTTTGACCTTCCATTGGTTTCATGCCCACACAGTGACCTCCCTTGGGACTACACGTCCCAGGCCCCATGGAGGCTAGTGCATACCATGACTGGAACATGGGAAGGCTTGTTCTGATCAGAAGATGCCACCAGTAGGGATCCTTCTATGTGCAGAAGGCAATACTTTAGAGAACTATCCTGTGACCTCACCACCATGTACATCACTCTATAAAAGCTGGAGACTGAGGTCCACACTTGAGAATAGGGGTAGTAAACAGCTACATTCCACTTAGGACATCAGTCTGCTCTGATTCCCTCATCAGTAAGTTACCCTGAATAAAACTCTGTAAATGGTATGAAGTGGCTTGCTTCATTTTTCAGTCTTAAAGTGCTTTCTGAACAGTCTCGAGGACATACTCCTGATACTCCTACACGTTGTAACACCATGTAAATTTGGACCATGGCTTGGATATTGTTAATACTGTGTTTTGAGGGTCTGTGACCTGATAATAATTTTTGAAGAATGTTGCTTTTCTGTGTTTTTAGTTGAAAATCAGCCCTGTTAGTTTCAGAATGCAAATTCTGTGTGTGGTGGTCCCCATGTCAGTTAAGTTTTCCAAACTCTTTTATGCTTTTTGGGTCTGCCACATTGGTTACTCAGAAACTAATCTAATACTTGGGCAATTGTTGATATGTTAAACTTCTTGAAGCCTTTGCTATACCTCTGTGGGTCTGTTCTGCTCATTAATAGCTTAAGAATCAGCCTGGAATTAATGTTGCTTCATCTGTGGATTTAAGAGCTGCTCTTCTCCAGATTCTTCTCTGGAACTTCTCCCACATATTCCAACTCTAAGCAACCCCCTCCCTCCTTTTCTTGGACTTCTCTGACTGGAAAATGAAATTCTCTTAGAGCTCAATCCTTTTACTCTATTGTGCAAATCCATGTGACTGAAATCTCCTTTAGGGCAAAGTGGTGAAAAAAAATTTCTATTCAGGTTTTCATTTTCATCCTCAATCTACCTGTTCTACTTTAAAATTGAGATTCAAATGGTTGTTTTTTCTTTTTTTCTTTTCTTTTCTTTTCTTTTTTTAAATTTATTTGACAGAGATCACAAGTAGGCAGAGAGGCAGGCAGAGAGAGAGAGAGAGGGAAGCAGGCTCCCAGCTGAGCAGAGAGCCCGATGCGGGACTCGATCCCAGGACCCTGAGATCATGACCTGAGCCGAAGGCAGCGGCCCAACCCACTGAGCCACCCAGGTGCCCTGGTTGCTTTTTCTTGAAAAAGTTTTTTAGCTGCTGGCCTCTAATGATTTTATTTATTTACGCCTCCAATTATTTCATTTATTTATTTATTTGGTCTCCAATTATTTTAAATGGGCAAAATACAGTATGTTTCACATTTAACCCAAACTCAGTTTCAGAGAATGTAATGAAACCATAGAGCTGGACACATAATTATAGTGCTATGTCAAATCTTCAATTTTTTTTGTAGTCATCAACTAATATGTAAATATGGTGAACAGTTGACATATAAATATAGTATTTTCTTCTTTTCCATTGTAATGACTCTCCCCCTTTCCTTCCTTATTTACAGCTTTGTTCAGTCAAGCAAAAACATCTAAATGTGACAGGTTCTGTGGAAATTCTGTCATAGCAAATGAATGATAGCGAATGGATCACACTGAGTTTGAGACTATGGTTCTACTCTTAATACTATGGATACATCAGGGACAGATCCTCTTCACTGCAATTATTAAAGAGATTTTATTTATTTATTTGAGAGAGAGAGCACAAGTGGGGTGGGGAGGGAAAGTGGGAGAAGGAGAAGCAGGCTCCCTGACATGGGGCAGGACCCCAGGACCCTGGGATCACATCCTGAACTGAAGGGCAGATGCTTAACTGACTGAGCCATTGGGGCACCCCTCTTCATTGCAATTTAGAATACCGTTTACATATTTCAAGACCTGTGTACCCCCTTTTCACTAAATGTATAGAGCCTTAGGAATATAAATATAAAAATTTGCCGGAGCGCCTGGGTGGCTGTGGGTTAAAGACTCTGCCTTCGGCTCAGGTCATGATCCCAGGATCCTGGGATTGAGCCCCGCATCGGGCTCTCTGCTCAGCAGGGAGCCTGCTTCCACCTCTCTCTCTCTCTCTGCTTGCCTCTCTGCCTACTTGTGATCTCTGCCTGTCAAATAAATAAATAAATAAATCTTTTAAAAAAAAATTTGCCAAAAAATGTTACATTGAGAGTTTCCCAAATTTGATAGTAAGCACTAAAAAGTATTCTAGAAACGTGTTAACTGGGAGAGATGATTTGTGAGTATGCTTATATAACAATTCTGACTTTTCTCCATAATTCACAATAGTTAATATGGCAAAAGTTATAGTATATTTTACCATGCATAGGTCAGGATTCTAGCATTAAATTGAGAGAAACTACAGATAGGCCTATGAAGAATGTCTTTGTTCATGAAAAATATAAACTGACTTAAAGTTTCAAAGAATATTTTAATTAAACTTAAAAGTCAGTTTGCATGCCAGAATCTATGTTGAATTAACTCCAGGATAAGCAACTCTACCCATAAATATGAAATGGGGCAAAGGAAGTTCAAAGACTCACTAATGGGAAGAGCAAGAAGAAGAAATATAGAGATGATGAATTTAAAAAAAAATTTAGAGTTACAGTCTCAGATCAACACCTCCATTCTATGTTTTTAACATGAGGAAATCTAAATTCTAATTTGGTAAAAAAAAAAAAAAAAATATATATATATATATATATATATATATATATATATATATATATATATATATGCTATAGTTCACAGGGGCACTCGGAGATATAGTTTAGCAAAATAGGGGTCAGCAAACTTTGTAGAAAGGCCAGATCATGTTTTAGGCTTTGTGGGCTGCATAGACTCTGCTACAACTCTATCCCTGAGGTGCAAGAGAAGCTATAAACAATACGTCAGTGGGTAAATAGGGGTGGCTAAATTCCAATAGAAATTTAGTAACACAGGTAGCAGTCAGATTTAGCACACAGGTTGTGGTTTGCTGAAACCTAACCTACAGCACAAACCACTTTATTTCCCATTGAATATCAACTGCATATCCCTGTGATAGCAAAGGGGACTTCACTTTTATAGCAGAGTACAAGGGATTAAAACTTAACATTAGGAATGAGTTTTTCTGCTCTCTGCATCTTAAAGCACATTTAGAAAGGAGATGGATTAAATGGCCAACAGACACATGAAAAAGTGCTCAATATTACTCACCATCAGGGGAATACAAATCAAAATCTCAATGAGATAATGGCTAAAATTAGTAAGTCAGGAAATGACAGATGCTGGCAAGGATGCAGAAAAAGGGGAGCCCTCCTACACTGTTGGTGGGAATGCAAGCTGGTGCAACCACTCTGGAAGACAGCATGGAGCTTCCTCAAAAAGTTGAAAATAGAGCTACCCTATGACCCAGCAATCGTACTACTGGGTATTTACCTAAACCAGGGAAAGAGCATAGATGTCCATCAACAGATGAATTGATAAGGAAGGTGTGGTGTGCACGTGCGCGCGCACACACACACACACACACACACACACAGAATATTATGCAGCCATCAAAAACTGAAATCTTGCCATTTGCAATGACGTGGATGGAACTAGAGGGTATTATGCTAAGCAAAATAAGTCAACCAGAGAAAGATAATTACCATATGATCTCTCTGATATGAGGAATTTGAGAAATAAGACAGAGGACCATAGGGGAAGGGAGGGAAAAATCAAACAAGACAAAACCAGAGAGGGAGACAAACCATAGGAGACTCTCAATCTCAGGAAATAAACTGAGAGTTGCTGGAGGAGAGAAGGGTGGGAGGGATGAGGGGGCTGGTGATGGACATTAGGGAGGGTATGTGCTATGGTGAGTGCTGTGAAGATTGATGAATCACAGACCTATACCCCTGAAACAAATAATACATTGTACATTAATAAATAATAATGGTAAGATGGATTAATGGATAGATGAATATAATAAGCAAGTATAGTAAATGTCTAGGTAGCAGGTGCATGTATATTCCTGTGTAATTATTTGAATTTTTCTACACGTGTAAATGTTAATGTAGAAAATTTTAATATGAGACCAAATTCAAATTTCTTAAAATATGTAAGGTTATCTATAAAAATTCTCACTAAAATTAATTTAGTGCAATAGCCTTATGACACTTTAGAAATATGCACTTTAAAAATGAAGATTTTCAAATAATTATATATGCATCAGTTATACCTAAATTAGCTACAGAATTTGTACACTTTCTCCATACAACTTTTTATCACAGAGCTTTAAGTTGGTTGCCAGAAAAAGCAACAAATGCGTAAGTTAAATGACATAAATTTGGTAACCGACCCAGTTTGTAGGGTTTGTTTTATTCAGTCATATAAACATTCATTTTATCTGGGGTTTAAAGGCAAGTCATATTGTGATTTTTATTTGGTTCTAAGATTATGGGAAAAAAGTTTATAACATACCCCAGTACACATACAATGAAAAGTCAAGACAACTCAACCTAGAAGTGGTTAACTATAGTGTGCATATCTTTTTTTTCTGAACCACATATTACTTTTTTCTCAGCAGGGAAAGCTAAATGAAAATAGAAAATGGCCTCTTACCTCTCTGTTGTAATAGTATGCCTAATTTGAAAGTTATTACTGCTGTCCAGGTCTAATCCCATTAGAGGCAAATGTACATTGCTTACCATTTTCAGCAAAACATTATCTTTAATGATACCAACCATTAGAATACATATAGATTTTTATAGCATTTGCCTTTAAGTAGATCAATCCTAAAGAAGCTCTAATCAATAGATTATGTTAAATATTTTGATCAACATGTTAAATATGAAGTTTACTAATGGTTCTTAGTTTATATCATTCCATCTCAATGAGGTAGAGAGCCATAGAGTAGCAAAACATATTAACCAATCATGAAAAAAAACCTTCCATCTTTACCCTTTGATATGATGTTGACATTATTACTGACTGGTGTACAATGATGCAAGTATGAGAAAGTAGTTGTAAAGTTGTGTATACATATAAAAATCACCCAATGCTATAAGCTGTGTAAATGGTAAGAGTAGCAATTATTCTCAAAATTCCTGTGTACCTTAACACCACTAAAATCAGACCAAGAGCATCATTGTTTTGCCTTGGATGTTCAGATAGTTTCAGGAGGGAAGAACTTCCTCTGCCCTATGCTTCTTCTGACTAGACTTAGAATCAAATGGACATGAGACAGATTAACAGGAAAAACTCAAATTTAATAGGTGTGTATGTAGGGAATTCACACAGATGGAAGTTCCAAAGACTGAAGCAACATGAAGCTCTCAGGCACTAAGGAGAGGGATAGAGGACTCGGGACAAAGGGAAGAAAGACCATTAATAGGAAGGCCAAAAGAGGTTTTTTTTTTTTTTTTTTTTTTTTTTTTTTTTTTTAAGAGTTTATTTATTCGACGGAGAGAGTGCAAGCAGAGGGAGCAGCAGGTAGAGGGAAAGGGAGAAGCCGGTTCCCTACTGAGTGAAGATCCTGACACGGGGCTCAATACCAGGGTGGGAATATGCTTCTCTCTCTGCTCCTCCTCCCTGCTTGTGTTCTCCCCCTCTCTCAAATAAATAAATAAATAAATAAATAAATAAATAAATAAATCTTTAAAAGAGAGAGAGAGAGATGTTTTCAAAAACAAAGCAGATAAGGTTCTTAGGTGAAGGGGGGGGGCTCTGTTAATAGCTCCCTTTTCCTGCTATAGGCGCTCCTTTCCAAAGTAAATTTAGGCAGTAAATTTAGGCAGAGGGGGAGGCAGAGAATTTTTCTACATTTGCTGGGTTTTGATTACTTTTAGCTGAAAATAATCTATCTCCCGAAGGAGCCCACTTTGGGACATCCTGCCCTGGGCCTCTACAGTTTTTAATACTTCACATTTGAATTAATATCTCGTGATTTTCAGACTTCTTTTTTCTTTTCTTTTCTTTCTTTCTTCCTTTCTTTCTTTCTTTCTTTCTCTCTTTTTTTTAATGACAAGGTAGCAAGTCCAAAGAACAAATCAGCTGAAGTCATGTTCAGTCATAAACAGTTTGAGGAAATAAAAATTAGCAAACTAAGGAAATCAGGCTACTTTTAAACCATTGAGTTAATAGAGACAAGAGTTACATTTCATCAAAAATACAAATCAGTAATACATGTTAAAATCAGATTTCCATTACTGGGTATTCTTCTCTAAATGGTTACGTAGCCACTTCATAATGAATAATAAAGCAAATGTAGTTCAAGTACACTTGGAAAAGTATGTTCAATGACACTATCAGACCAAAGCTTTTAAATAAGCAACAAGCAAAAATCTGATGGCACATATGCTACCAGAAGCCCTGAACTATGCAGTTGGAAGGGATGCAGAAGAAGTTTAAAGACTCTGCCTGATTTTTGCCTCCTAGTTAAGAGAAACTGGAAGTGACAGCTTAAACACAACACTGTTGATAAAATTGGAGTAGAATTTGTATTTAACATAGCCCCCCAATTAAATGGGCTCTTACACACATGATAAAAGGGATGAAGTTTCTGTTTAAAATTCTTTTCAATTTTTATTTTCTGTTTGAATGAAGCTGTATTTCTAGCTGGTTCTCTCATGTAGTAATTGACTGGAATAAGCAGATGTGTGGCAAAGGAGACCAAGAGAGCAATGAAGCAATAGCAGCTTATGGATCTAGCACACATTCTGGCCCTTGACCAACACTTATCTCTTGTCTTTTTGATGATAGCCATTCTGACTCAAATAAGGTGATACCTCATGGTGGTGTTGCTCTGCAGTTCCCTGATGATGAATGATGTTGAGCATCTTCTTGTGCACCTGTTGGCCATCTGTATGCCTTCCTTGAGAAAAATGCCCATTCAAGGCTCCTGCATTGTGGTGATGGTGGCTGCTATTGTTTTAGTGAGAAAGAGCTAGTAGAACAAGTTGGGGTGGGGTGGGCAGGGGGGCAAGTTAAAGAGGGAGAGGGAAAGTGAATCTTATGCAGGCTCCAAGCCCAGCGTGGCGCCCTGCATGGGGCTCCATCTCACTACCCTGAGATCATGACCTGAACAGAAATCAAGAGTCAGACACCTAACCAATCGTCTGAGACACCCAGGCAACACTTCTGCCTGTTTTTTAATTTTTTTTTTATTAGATTGCTATTTTTTGCTACGGTGTTGTAGGAGTGTTGTAGGAGTTCCTTAACAACTTTGGATATTCACTCCCTATGACGTATACAGTTTGCAAATATATTTTTCCCAGTCTGTAGGTTTCCTTTTTATTTTGTTGATTCTTTTCTTTTGCCATGTAGAAGCATTTTAGTTTGACACAGACCTTCCTATAGATTTTTTGCGTTTGTGCTTATGCTTTGGGTGTCATATCCAAAAAATCATTACCAAGACCGGTATCCAGAAACTTTTTCCCTGTATTTTCTGTTAGAACTTTTATGATTTCGGGTTTTATGTTTAAATTTTTAATCCAGTTAGAGCTAATTTTTGTGAGTATTATAAGAGAGAAATCCAATGTCATTCTTTTACATGTGATTTCCAGTTTTCCCAACACCATTTGTATAAAAGACTATCCTTTACCCATAGATTATTCTTGGTTCCCTTGTCCTATGTTGGTTAACTAAATATGCTCAGGTATATTTGGGGGCTCTCAGTTCTGTTCCATTGGTCTACATGTGTGTTTGCTAATTCTCTTTTCTGAAAGCAGATTTGCTCTTGAATGCCTACAATGAATTTTTTATTTAGTTACCATTTTTTCAACTCTCCAATTTATTTCCTTTATCTCTTTATTTCCTCTATTGATGAAACATAGTCAACATACCTTCCTTTACTTCTATAATCACAATTTTCTTTAGTTTTTTGAACATATAATGGATACTTTCAAGTCTTTATTAAATACAGCATCTAGTTGCTCTAATAGACAGTTAATATTGCATATTATCCCACCCCCCCCCCGCAGTGAATGAGTTACACTTTCCATTTTCTTTGCATAGACTTAATGTTTTGTTGGCAACTTCACACTGCAGGAAATATAGCCTTTTTAATGAGTGCGGTGTGGCAGAAAGGAGCTTCTGCCTCCAGGTTATAAGTACCCAGATCCTAGCTTCAGCTATAGGTGCCTATGACCTGAAAAACAAATGTTGAAATCCTGACCCCCTTGAGAAGAAAACCTTTTCACCAGGAACTGGAGAGAGAGGGAACTCTGCTTTCTTCTCCGTAGCAGTCTAGAGTAGAGTGTCCATCTCACTAAGCTTGACCAGGAGAGGGAGGACATAGATGTTGGTTCAAATACGAAGACTCTCATAATTAAAACCCACCTTGTTTTAATACATTTTTCTTGAATAAATGTCCTTCATTTGAAGTATTCTTTTAGGTCGATTTTCAGATACATTAAATGTTTGTCTTTTTTTTTTTAAGATTTTATTTATTTGACAGAGAGAGAGACAGCAAGAGAAGAAAAACAAGCAGGGGAAGTGGGAGAGGGAGAAGCAGGCTTCCTGCCAAGCAGGGAGCCTGATGGTGGGGCTAGATTCCAGACCCTGGGATCATGACCCGAGCCGAAGGCAGACATTTAACGAGTGAGCCACCCAGGTGCCCCTAAATGTTTGTCTTTTTAAGAAATTTTTACCAGTTAAAATGGCAGGTGGGTCTGTGGAGCTCTCACACTGTCAGGGCAGTTGTGGAACCTCAGCTCTTTATTATCACAACCTGATTTGAGAATGTATTTTACATCATGATTTGGTAAATACACACATGCGTGTGCACACTTAGTTGTAACCAAATTTACATAATACTTTTCCTTGCAAAATGTGACTCATTCCACTATCTTCCTATTCTATTTTGCTTAATTTAAAAAAGTGTTAGCTGGCAATATCTGGACTGATTCTTCTATCTGTTAATAGATCGTGACTAACATATTAAAAAACACTGCTCAAGCTGATTTGCAGTCTTTGTTTATTTGCCCACTCATTTGTTCTTTTATTAGTTGAATCTATAATTACTTAGCACATGAATTCTTTCATTTCTGAAAGTACACATATGAGCAAAATATAATTGTTATTCAGAGGAGCTTAAAATCTACTTGGGGAACATATTAAATGTGAAAATGCTATCGACAATAGACCTAATATTGGACTGTGTTAAGCAGAGGAATTAGGCAATTCTATCTATGTTTCAGGAAGTCAAATATGACGGTGGTATAGAGGTTGGATGGGTGACAGAGAGAAGCCAAAATCTGGTATATCAACTCAGAAGCTTTTGCATTAAGTTAGCATCACTGTGTGAATCCAAATTTAAATGCTATGGTAGAATCAAATACAAGAGTTGACAAATGAGAATTTAAGAAACATATAGCAGATCAGGTCAGTAAAATAAAATGGTAGGTGAATTTTGAGATAAAGACGTTTTCATATGCAGTGGAGGATGCCTGTGGCATTATTTACTTGAGAGGGGAATAGGAGGAGGAAGGGATAGGTTTAGGAGGAAACTGGCAAGAAAGTGTTTCTTTTTTTTTTGTGGATGTTGCTAATTTGTTCTTAATTGAGAAAATATGAACTGTGAGAAAAACATTAATTAATTAATTAATTAATTTTTAAAAAGATTTTGTTTATTTATTTATTTGACAGACAGAGATCACAAGTAGGCAGACAGAGAGAGAGGAGGAAGCAGGCTCTCTGCCGAGCAGAGAGCCCGATGTGGGGTTCGATCCCAGGACTCTGGGATCATGACCTGAGCCAAAGGCAGAGGCTTTAACCCACTGAGCCACCCAGGCGCCCCCGAAAAACATTAATTTAAAAGTCTGGTAGAAATTGCAGGAATTAGGGACTCCTGTCTGCTCAGTTGGTTAAGTATCTGCCTTTGATTCAGGTCATGGTCCCAGGGTCCTGGGATCAAGCCCCTCACTGGGCTCCTTGCTCAGCTGGGAGCCTTCTTCTCCCTCTGTTGCCGCTCTCTCTGCTTGTGTGCATTCTCTCTCTCTCACTCTGACAGATAAATAAATAAAGTCCTTTTTAAAAAAAGGAAAGAAATCACAGGAATTGAATGGAGAAATTGATACACCACTGAGCAAAAATAAAAAGTATTCACCAACCCTGATATTGGTGAAATTATACTTAACTTAATATGTATTATATAAATGTTTGGTATTATTATTTTTGTGTTTTTTGATGTAATGCATATAGTCACATTCATTTTAGTGAAAAGTAGTAGTTACAAAAGAAAGCAATTTGAATAGTTAGGGTATATTAAAGTACAATGATTATACCTTCTGCTCTTGATCACGTACATAAGAACTAGCTTCAAATTCCAGCACAACAGCTTATTAACTATGTAAAAATCAAAAGTAATTTTTTTCTTTATACCATATTTCTTCATCCCAAAGTATAACGCTCCCTCCTAGCGTTGTCAGGATTCCACATAGAAGCTAAATGAAGGGACTAACATCCACACCTGCATGCTCACACACGAGTGAGATACAGAAAAAGACCTTCCTCTTCACATTAAATAGTAAAAATGAGTGAGCTGCTCAATCTGGCATTCATAGTATTGCTGTAAGAAATACAGGCAAGCATTACTCTTCTACTTTAGTAGCCATGTTCTCATGGTGCAGAGTGACTATGATCTTTGGTGTGAATAATATTATTGCACAGGTCATATCATATTTAGTTAATAGTAATGACTATAATGTCCCAACTTTGAACATAAAGATAAGTACATTAGAAACTACTGCCCAGGGGCACCTGGGTGGCTCTAATGGTTAAGTGTCAACTCTTGGTTTTGGCTTAGGTCATGACCCTTGGGTCTTGAGATGGAACTCCAGTCAGGTTCTGTGCTGAACACAAAGTCTGCTTGAGATTCTCTACCCTTCCCTTTCCCAACCCTTCTGCCCCACTCCCCTCTCCCCATTTGCATGTGTGCTCTCTTTCTCTTTCTCTAAAATAAATAAATAAAATCTTTAAAAACAGAAAAAGAAACTACTGCCCACTTGAATGTTTACCCATTAAAGTGGTTATATATTGCCATAATTTCAGTGATTCTAACCTCTCCATATAAACTCAACATAGGTCATATGTCTAGGAGCTGTTTTGTAATTAGCAATTAGCAAAAGTGCATTGGTTTTTTTTGTTGTGGTTTTTTTTTTAATTTTATTTATTTGACAGAAAGAGAGATCACAAGTAGGCAGAGAAGCAGGTAGAGAGAGATGGGGAAGCAGGATCCCTGCTGAGCAGAGAGCCTGACGTGGGGCTCGATTCCAGGACCTTGAGATCATGACCTGAGTCGAAGGCAGAGGCTTAACCCACTGAGCCACCCAGGCGCCCCAAGTCCATTGTTTTTTGAATGATAATTTGTGATGGTGTTAATATCTATAGAACAAATTCTCAAATGCAAATTTATACCATATTTAAATAGTTTTAAAATGAGAATATTATAGGTGCCTTTCAGCTAGTTGTCAGAGAGATTTGCCTTCCCCAAAACTTAATCAATAGGGGTTTCAAATATAATCCCATTTACTGATAAATGCTTCTCCAAGTCCTCTGAGATTACAGTTGGACAGAAAAATGCTGGCCATGATGGCGAGGCAGCCTACTGCCAAAGAGGCAGGGGAAGAATGATATTCCAGCTCTAGGGGTTCCTGATTTAGTGTCCTTGGAGCAGTATCACTGTGTAATTTCCATCTGCATTAGCCCTAGTCCAGGAGCATAAAGGACTAAGGAGAAGGACCAAGGAATATATAAATAAATTGTATCATATAGAAGTATAGTAAACAAATATATTCTTTTAGCTCCATTATACCCCTTTTTGGCTCTTCTTTTGGAGGAGGGAGCTGTGGGACAGAAGACAAAGATGTATCACTTGGGTGCCTGGGTGGCTCAGTTGGTTAAGCGTCTGCCTTCAGCTCAGGTCATGACTCCAGGGTCCTGGGATAAAGCCCTATGTGGAGCCCCACAAAGCGTGCATTTCCCCCTCCTTCTTCCCCTCCTCTGCTTGTGCTGTCTCATGCTGTCTCAAAAAAAATAAATAAAATCTTTTTTAAAAAAATCCAAGAAAAAAGATGTATCACTTGGGATTTTCAGACATGCCTATGGTAGCAAGCAAAGCTTAGTGGGAGTTTTGGGCCCTCTGCAAGGTCCACTACTCTGGGGCCTCCTCAGTCACACTATGATGAGTCTCTCTCTCACATGCATACATGTATGCATATTAGTAGAAAACAAAGAAAATGGAATAAGTCTGTACTCCAGTTAACATTATTTTACCAATGTAGATTTCCTTGTTTTTTTGCTATTTTACTGCAATTATATGTCACCATTGGGGAAAACACTAGGTAAGAGTTCACAGAACTCTATTTTTGTAACTAGAAGTCCATATTATAATGTAAAAGTTAAGAACATGATTGTAAATTTGAACACTAAATTGTTATTTGATATGTGTTGATACTAAGGAATTGTTAATTTTTAGATGTGACAGTTTTACCCTGCGTATTTTTTACTTTCAGAGATTAACTGTAAATATTTGCAAATGATAGAATGTCTGGGATTTTTTCAACATAATATGGGAGGTGAGGAAGGAGGTGGGTATGTATCTGAAGCAGGATTGGCCATGGTTTTCTAAATATTCATACTGGTTGATGAGTGCATGGAGATTAATTCTATTTCTGCACATATTTGAAGTTGTCCATAATAAAAACAGAATCAACAAACAGTGATTCCCCATGTAAGCCTTTTCAAACTCTACCACTTGAGACTAACTGTAAATGTCACGGCCTCAGTCAATACTATATACCACCTTATTTGCATCCATAAAACCTTTAATTCTGCTGCCAGTGATTTGACTGTCAAATCAATATAGGGAAACTAGGCACAGACTTTGTTCATGAAGCCTCCTAAGTAGTTAATTTTAGGAATGTCCAATGTAGGCTAGATAAAATGAATAACATTTAAATTTGCAAATCTATTTTTAAAGAGGTCATTTAAGCCCTTTAGAACAAAAGTATATCCTCATTCCTTAATAAGCAAGTTCAACAACATGATCACTTTAAAACAATAACAACACATTTTTCTGCCCATGGCACTAATTAGTATCTGACATAAAAGGCTAGAAATCACTTTGGCACCAAGGGGTGTGTCTTTTTTTTTAAGTTTTTGAACTTTTTAATTTAAGAGGTGTGTCTTAAAACAAATCCTTTGTGTCTGTGCTACTGAAACTAGACACTGGCAATAGGCGTCTTTTCAGAAATAATTTGAAAATTGTCTGTAGCCTAAAAATTGTTAGTAAAAGGGTGCCTAGGTGGCTCAGTGGGTTAAGCCTCTGTCGTCGGCTCAGGGCATGATCTCAGGGTCCTGGGATGGAGCCCTGCATCGGGTTCTCTGGTCAGTGGGGAGCCTGCTTCCCCCTCTCTCTGTCTGCGTCTCTGCCTACTTGTAATCTCTGTCTATCAAATAAATAAATAAAATCTTTTTAAAAAATTGTTAGTAAAATATGCATGTGAAATTTTATGGAGAAAGTTTGCCTACGTACCTGTGAAACTTGCAAAAAATGTGTTTACCTTTGCTCTTAGTAAAATGATAGTTTTAACCGACTTTTAATGGTTCACTTTGCATTTTATTCTAATTCAAAAGGACTTTTAAGGTATTTAATTTTCAATATTTCAGACTCAGTTATTTTGTTTATGATATCCTGTGCCTTAATAAAAGCTTTTAAAATCTCTATGAAATCACCTGTACTTAACAAAGTCCTTACTGGTTTATTAGAGGAAGTGTTTTTATATTAAAATCACCTTATGGTCATTATTTGTGCCATATTAACTTAAAATGAAAGAGAAGTAATTTCTTATTTTCCATGGGTGTTGACTACCTTCTTGTTACATTCTATAATTAGAACTTCTTTGCTGATATTGAGGAGGAAGACCTTCCTCTGCCCTAAGCTCCTTCTAGCTGGACTTAGAATCAAATTGACATGAGACAGATTAACAGGAGAAAATCAAATTTAATAGGTGTATGTGTGGGGAATCCACACAGACAAGAAATTCCAAAGACAGTGAGGCAACATAAAGCTTACCAGTGCTAAGGAGAGGGGTAGGGGACTGAGGACACTAAGGAGAGAAAGAGCATTAAACAAGAAGGCCAAAGGAGATTTTTTTTTTTTTTTTAAAAGGTTACCCGGTATATGGACCACATCTTCCTTATCCATTCGTCCGTTGAAGGGCATCTTGGTTCTTCCCATAGTTTGGCGACCGTGGCCATTGCTGCTATAAACATTGGGGTACAGATGGCCCTTCTTTTCACTACATCTGTATCTTTGGGGTAAATACCCAGGAGTGCAATTGCAGGGGTCATAGGGAAGCTCTATTTTTAATTTCTTGAGGAATCTCCACACTGTTCTCCAAAGAGGCTGCACCAACTTGCATTCCCACCAACAGTGTAAGAGGGTTCCCCTTTCTCCACATCCTCTCCAACACATGTTGTTTCCTGTTTTGTTAATTTTGGCCATTCTAACTGGTGTAAGGTGATATCTCAATGTGGTCTTAATTTGAATCTCCCTGAGGGCTAGTGATGATGAACATTTTTTCATGTATCTGATAGCCATTTGTATATCTTGATTGGAGAAGTGTCTGTTCATATCTTCGGCCCATTTTTTGATATGCTTGCCTGTTTCATGTGTGTTGAGTTTGAGGAGTTCATTATAGTTCCTGGATATCAACCTTTTGTCTGTACTGTCATTTGCAAATATCTTCTCCCATTCCGTGGGTTGCCTCTTTGTTTTCTTGACTGTTTCCTTTGCTGTGCAGATGGATAAGGAAGATGTGGTCCATATACACTATGGAGTATTATGCCTCCATCAGAAAGGACGAATACCCAACTTTTGTAGCAACATGGACGGGACTGGAAGAGATTATGCTGAGTCAAATAAGTCAAGCAAAGAGAGTCAATTATCATATGGTCTCACTTATTTGTGGAGCATAACAAATAGCATGGAGGACAAGGGGTGTTAGAGAGGAGAATGGAGTTGGGAGAAATTGGAAGGGGAGGTGAACCATGAGAGGCTATGGACTCTGAAAAACTATCTGAGGGGTTTGAAGTGGCGGGGGAGGGGGGGCGGTGGGAGGTTGGGGTACCGGGTGGTGGGTATTATGGAGGGCACGGATTGCATGGAGCACTGGGTGTGGTGCAAAAAATAATGAATACTGTTTTTTTGAAAATAAATAAATTAATTTACAAAAAAAAAAAAAAAAGGTTACCCTGTTGGGTAGATAAGGTTCTTAGGTAAAAGGGGTTCTCTTCCTGGTACATGCTCTCCTTTCCAATGTAAATTTTGGTAGTTGATGGGGGGGACAGAGAGCTTTTCCAGAATCAGCTGGGTTTTGATGACTTTTTTTTTTTTTAAGATTTATTTATTTATTTGGCAGAGAGAGAGAGAGAGAGAGCGAGTAAGCGCAAGCAGGACCCGGAGAAGCAGGCAGAGCGAGAAGCAGGGGCCCTGCTGAGCAAGTAACCCTATGCAGGGCTCAATCCCAGGACCCCAGAATCATGACCTGAGCCAAAGGCAGACGCTTGGCCAACTGAGCCACCCAGCTGCCTCATTTTGATGACTTTTAACTCAAAATAATCTTTAAGCCAAAGTGGCCCATCTTGGGGGCAGCTTCCCCTTTGCCCCTGCACTGAATTAAAGTAAAAGAGAAGTTAAAAGAATTGAAATAAGTTGACTTTTGTGAGGTAATATTGTTATTTATCTGTGATCACTGGGTGAAACCTTTTCTCCCTAGTTCATTTAATGCCTTTAGCGACGACAAACATCGACTATTGCCTTTTGGAACTTAACTGGATTAATGTTCTTTATATTTCTTGCTGTCGTTTGGGGTTTAAATCACACAGTGATGAGAGTTTCATCAGGCCCAAATGGAGGAAGTTCTCCAACCTGAGGTTTCATCAAAATTTGAGATCACTTGTAGGTGGGAAGTTTGTGGTGAATTGTTCAGCATTTCTGATTAAATTTAAATATTACCCTACTCTCTTTGTGAGACCTTGATGACTACAGAGGTTTATCCTGCTGCCCTAGCACTATGGTTCAACATTCAGGCTGCCACAGAGTACGAGCCCGATACTTGTGACGTTATGGAATCCTTAGAGAATAATAATCAGAAGGTATTTTTAAAAAATTTACTGAATAGTATCACTCTTCCCAGGATGACAAAATGGAATCCTAAAGATTTTTTTTTTCAGTGCATCTTGTATCTTATATTTCTGGTATACCAAGGAATATCGCAGTCACTACAAAAATGGGAAGAACTCAACAACACAAATGAAAATTCAGTCATTAGTAAATTCGTATGTAAAAGAACTGACCACAGCAGCTATCAAAAAGTCTTTTGTTTAAACATCTATTCCACTGTGATGTTTACACTTGCCTTTAGCTTTCCACTTACTGAGATGAAAGTGCTTTACAGGCTCATTAAGTATTCTTGGGCCTGACAATGGGTTGCAAAGATCTGAAGTTAACTGAGTGACATTTAAGACTCAAGTGACCATCTTCCTGCCAAGGCTGATTACATTTGAGATGAAGATGGTAAAAGAAGTTGAGGAACCCATCAGTAGAATAAAGCAGGGAAGGAGCACCCTGAGTAGGATATTGTACATGAAGAATTTAAAATCCAAACTGATAGGAGATGCAGGGAGAAGGTCAAGTGCCCACTCCAAGAACAGGTCCAACGGTGAAACAAAAGGAGACAGGGCACATTTAGATTGGGACTCACTGATGCATTCAGCCAATGTGTACTGAGTGTGGTGGTAGAGGGTTTGAAAGTCAACTATGGATGTGGATAGCCTGGATTAGAATGCTGGTTCTATATAGGTACATGACTTCAAACAATTCACTTAGCCTCTCTATACCTCAGTGTTCTGATCTGTTAAATGAATTTAATCTCTGTAAAGCTATCAAATCAGTGCTTAATAGTGAAAACTGCCCAGGACTAACTAATACTACTATGGTCATTATCTTTGCTGTTATTGTTATAACATTTTATTACCAGTGTTAGGCAATGGTGCCTAGTCAAATAAATGAAAGTTGAATAAGACAGAGTGTCCATTCTGAAGAAGCTGAGGCTAGTGCAGTGTTTTTTAAATCATGGATTTAAAGGCAATTGATCATTACAATTAGTTTACATATGGGGCTCCTGGGTGACTAGCTGGTTAAGTGTCTGCCTTCCACTCAAGTCAGGATTCCAGAGCCCTGGGATCGAACTCCACATCATATTGGGTTTCCTGCTCAGCAAGGAGTCTGCCTCTCCCTCTGTCCTCCACCTTGCTCCAGCTCGAGCACTTTCTCTCTCTCACACACACTTTCACTCCCTCTCTCAAGTAAATAAACAAAATCATTTTAAAAATTAGCATATGGGGGCGCCTGGGTGGCTCAGTGGGTTAAGCCTCTGACCTCTGACTTTGGCTCAGGTCATGATCTCAGGGTCCTGGGATGGAGCCCCGCATGAAGCTCTCTGCTCAGTGGGGAGCCTGCTTCCTCCTCTCTCTCTGCCTGCCTCTCTGCCTACTTGTGATCTCTCTCTCTCTCTGTCAAATAAATAATAAATAAATAAAATCTTTCAAAAAATTAGCTTATGTACATTTTTAAAATACAAGAGAGAAATAGAAGGTATGTAAAAACGAAGTGAATTGTTGCCATTAAAATTGTAATAGAAAGCCAATTAAGATAAATTGTGCAGTTGTAAAGTTTATTATTTGGTTTCTAATCACCTAGTCATGAGGAAATGAGTTTGTGGCTTCAGGTAACCCAATGCTTCTTTTAATATTTTGTTGGGATGTTTTCATAATCAGTATAGGAAGTTTCCTGTCCATGAACAAACTTCATTATCTGTGATTTCCAATCTTTTTACAGTCTAACAGAAAAATATGCAAAATATCCAAGAAACTTAAAAAAATAAAATCGTAACTACAGAAAATAGGAACTAAAAATCCCCATAGATCTAGAGTGTAAGTACTAGTGCCATAAGCATTACAGATATCAGAACTTTATTCAGCTACCCATGGGCTATATGTAGCACAACTCTATAATGAGTTCATGAATAATAAGACTTCTTTATTACAAGTTTAAAAAATTAACATGTTAATAAGGAAGCCTTGTGTTACTTATAGTAAAAGTTTAAAATTTGATATAATTCTAAAGATCATTGTTTTTAGAAAACTATAACCTGCTCTTGTGGGGCACCAGGGTGACTCAGTTGGTTAAGTATCTGCCTTAGCTCTGGTAAGTATCTGCCTTTGGCTGGGGTCATGATCCCAGGGTACTAGGATTGAGCCCTTCACCAGACTCCCTGCTCAGCGGGGAGTCTGCTTCTCCCTCTCCCTCCCCTATCCCCCGCACATTCTCTCTCTCTCTCTATTGCTCTCTCTTACAAATAAATTTCAAAAATCTTCAAAAAAAAAAAAAAACCCCATAACCTGCTTTTGTGTATTTCTTAAAGCTGGGACACAGAAACCAAGTCTGGGATCTTCAAGAAAAAATGTTTATGGATATCCATGAGCTATGCGCTTTGTTCTTTTTAAATATATTCTGCTATTTTTTTTTTTTAACAAAGCTAAGCAGAACATTAAGGCCTGGAACCAAGAAAAAAAATATCATTGATGAATGGCTCTATGCATGGATAATAAAAGTAATAGCCATAATTTATTAAACTTCTTTCACATCAGATTTCAGTCAGAGCTCTTAAATGAACTTGGGAGAAAACTTTAACTAGAAATGGGGAGAATTTAGATTGGTTTCCAGGAGCAAATAGGTCAGACAGGAGCCTGGGGTCTAGAACTGTATTTCCTGGGAAAGAAAATATGGAATGGGGCGTCCTCTATGGAGGAAGACACTGTAAATACTGCTGCTCTCTTGACGTGAGTGAGAGACGGGCTGATGAGGGATTTAGTCTCCAGTCAGATATGCTGGTTTTCTGCCCTTCACATACTATAGCACCAGCTGGCTATGAAAGCAGTAATCATTACTAACAGCAGTAGCAGTGTCCCACTCCTGTCTCCTTTGTGACTTTGCAGGTATGCAAGCTTCTCCAGCCTCTACTGCAATCCGCGGTCCCCATAAAATGAGAAGAAACGCTAAACAGGGGCAGCATTGCCCTTGAGGAAGGTGGAGACATGAGGAGATGAAAGACTCCTCAGGAAGCTAATGGGGCTGAGGGTGGAGCCATGTTAGTCAGGGGAAGACAGCGTGCCAGAGGGAAGGGAATGGCAAATATTAAACACCTCAGAAACCCCTCTTCTTTATTCTTTCTTTATTTATTTTTAAAGATTCTATTGGAGAGAGAGCACGGGATGGGGGAGGGGCAGACGGGGAGGGAGAAGCAAACTCCTGGATGATGTCCTGAGCCCAAGGCAGATGCTCAACCGTGGAGCAATCCAGGGGCCTTAGGAATATCTTTCTTTTGAGCTGCAGTGAAGAAATAGGAGCCCAGACTCAGAAAAATGGATGTATTATAAATGTATATCCAACTATTATCTTAAATTCAGGTTTTGCCTATCCTTGTCAAAGACAGCTACCAGTTCACTAGTTATTATAGTTTTGCCATTGTGATGTTCAGACACAACTGCTTAATGTTCAGATCTAGATTTCCTTTGTGAAGAAAAGCTTTTTAAAGATTGATTTTTTTCATTTTTAAGATTTTTAATGGAAGTATACTTGACATATTAGTTACAGGTGTACAACATAGGGAGTCAGTTATATACACTAGGAAGCGCTTACCATAAGCATACTTACCATCTGTCACCATGCAAAGTTGTTAGAATAATGATTATACTCCCTATGTTGTACTTTTTTTTAAAGATTTTTATTTATTTATTTGACAGACAGAGATCACAAGTAGGCAGAGAGGCAGGCAGAGAGAGAGAGAGAGGAGGAAGCAGGCTCCCCGCAGAACAGAAAGCCCGACGTGGGGCTCGATCCCAGAACCCTGGGATCATGACCCGAGCTGAAGGCAGAGGCTTAACCCACTGAGCCACCCAGGTGCCCCCCTATGTTGTACTTTTAATCCCCGTGACAACTTTATTTTATTAAGTTGAATTTTGTAACTCTTAATTCCCTTTCACTTATTTCACCAACCACCTCACCTACTTCCATTGTGGCAAGCACTACTTTCTTCTCTATATTTGAGCCTGCTTCTCTTCTGTTGTTAGTTTTTTTAGATTTCACATGTAAGTGAAGTCATATGATATTTGTCTTTCTCTGCTTTCTCATTTAGCAACTGTACCTCTAGGTCCATGCATGTTGTCACAAATGGCAAGATTTCATTCTTTTTTATGGCTGAGTAATATTCTTTTTTATATACATATACCACATCTTTATTCACTCACCTATCAATGGACACATACGTTGTTTCTTTACCTTGGTTGTTGTAAATAACAGCACAATAAACATAGGGAGGAGTATACCTTTCCAAATTACTCTTTTCATTTTCCTGAGGTAAATGCCCCAAAGTGGAATTACTGGATGTTATGGTACTCCTGTGTTTAGTTTTTTTTAAGGAACTTCGATACTGTTTTCTATGAGTGGCTGCACCAGCTTACATCCCACCAACAGTGCCTGAGATTTCCCTTTTCTTTACACCGTCACCAACACTTGTCATTTCTTTTTATTTATTTTTTTAAGATCCTTTAAATTTATTAATTTGAGAGAGAGAGAGAGAGCAAACACATGCAGGGGTAGCATCAGGCAGAGGGAGAAAGCGAGGATCCCGATATGGGACTCAGTCCCAGGATCCTGGGATCATGACCTGAGCCGAAGGCACCTGTTTAACCAACCAAACTGCCCAGGTGCCCAACATTTGTTATTTCTTGTCTTTTTGATACCTTCCATTCTGACTGGTATAAGTGGTATCTCATTGTGGTTTTGATTTGCCTTTCCCTGGTGATTACTGATGTTGAACATCTCTGCATGTGTCTGTTACTAAATTTCTGCTTTTAAACTGACTACCCAATTATACACCTTTGTTTCCTGGTGCTGACAGATGTGGCTTGGGTTGTCTCCAGTATTCCTTAGAAGCATAGACTAGCAGAGTGATTTGTAACTTCCTAGAAACACAAAATTACATAAACTGGGGGAGAAGTAGCAAGTCACTGAGCCTGGCCTATGCTTGTGCATCCTTAGCAAAACATTGTTCTGTCTTAGTCATCACATATGCAATTGTAAATCAGTGTTTTATTTTGAAAACTGGATCAAAAATTAAAGATGTCAGCTATTGCTGATGATGAGAGAGGATAAAAATTGAAGCAATCAGTAAGATTTAGGACTTTTAGAAGAAAAACAAAATTGCTAGTTACATTAGAGGATGCAGTGTTAAAATAATAGTTTCAACTTGTGATTTACGATGTGAAGGGGCCCTCCTATACAGTATATGAGGAAACAAGAAAAAGCGTTTTCAGAAGTGACTTCTGTGGATTCTCTGATCGACAAGATATGCTTATCCAACTTTAAACAATTAGAGAAAATTAGAGTCATTTTAAAGCTGGTTCAAGAAATGTGTTACTTCTAAGAGAAACACAATTAAAGGGACACTCAGCAGGTCTTCTTTCATCATTGCTTCCACTTTGTCAGAATCAGCTCAGCTCAGCTTCAGTCCTACTAGAGTTACATGTTATAAGATTGGGTATGGTGTGGCAAAATTTATTTCAATAGATTTACAGAAAATGCATCCTGTATTTATAGAATCATTGACAGTTTTTAAAAAAAGATTCTATTTATTTATTTTAAAGAGAGAATAGAGAGAGAGAGAGTGCATGAGAAGTGAGAGGTCAGAGGGAGAAGCAGGCTCCTTGCTGAGCAGGGAGCCTGATGTGGGACTTGATCCTAGGACTCCAGGATCATGACCTGGGCCGAAGGCAGTCACTTAACCAACTGAGCCACCCAGGTGCCCCTCACTGAGAGTTTTTAAGGACTGATCTTTATTTTTCTTATATGTTACCATCCTATATGGGAGAAATACTATGCTAGAATTATATTTAGGATATTGGAAATCCAAGAGCTTAAGCCATGTCCATCTAGGGGCAGCTCGGTGCCTATTTCCATTAAGCATCTGCCTTCAGCTCAGGTCATGATTTCGGAGTCTTGGATCATGCCCCGTGTCTGGCTCCATGCTCAGCAGGGAGTCTGCTTCTCCCTCTCCCTCCACCCTCTCCCTCCTTGCCCTCTCCCTCTCTCTCAAATAAATAAAGTCTTTACATATCCCTAATGGAGGACACAAGTGTAACAAGTGGTTCCTGCATTCAGGTAGCATGTAATCTACTTGGGAAAATGAACCACCTAGACTGATACCTGTAAACACACAACCAATTAAAATGTTAAAGGTAGCTATCAGCAACGAAACGAAAAGAAAGAAGGTGAGTTCGCAGGGCGAAAGAACCCAAGCTGGACAGGTCAAATAAACGGTGGAAACTTCCACTTCATGAAATTGCTCTGGTTATTCTGAGAATAGACTGTAGACAGAGAAGATAGAGACTAGTAATGAAACTTTGCGGCAATCCAGGCTAAAGATGTTGCTGGCTTCGATCAAGATGGCAGTAGCAGTAATGGTGAAAAGTACTTGGATTTTTGTTTATATTTTGTACTGCATTGACAAATTTGCTAGTGGATCAGATGGGGAGTGGAAGAAAAACAGAAATCAGAGTTTGCTTGAAGTTTCTTAGCCTGAAAGAATGCAAGAATAGAATTACCATTTACTGAGAAGGGAGGACTTTAAAA
Organism: Mustela putorius furo; assembly: GCF_011764305.1. NCBI lineage: Eukaryota > Metazoa > Chordata > Mammalia > Carnivora > Mustelidae > Mustela > Mustela putorius. Next base: position 30,826,922 of record NW_025421989.1, read on the forward strand.
AGAACCATCTTGGGGAGAAATTCAAGAATCTGGTTTTGGGCATGCTATGATAAAGATGAATATTAGTATGAAAATAGTGATATTAAGTAGATAATTGGTTATATGAGTCTGATATTCAGGGAAGAGGCCTAGACTGGAAGTACAATATTTGGTTTCTTCAGAGCACAGATGGGTAAAGTCTGTAGACTACTAAAAGAACCTAGGGAGGGAGTGTGGATACAAGAAAAGTCTCGGATTAAACCCTGGGCATAGGATTTCCTATTAGGAAAATGAGAACGGATAAGTGAAGGAATTAGAGAAAGAGCAGACAGTAACAGGAGAGGAAATCCAAGAAAGTGTAATGCTTTCTAGTTGGTAAAGGCAACAGTTCAAGAAAGGAGTGGTGAACTGTACCTGCTGATGGACTCACATTCACTGAGATAGATGAGGAGTAAAAAGTGTGGATAAAGTACAACCCAAGAGGCAATGCTTCCTTGACGCTTCTTGTCAGGGAATGCTAAAGTCATGGAGAACCATGTCAGCAATGGTATAGGGAAGAGTGATGCTGAACTAGCAGCTAAGAGGGAGTTAATACAATGTATATATAATGACTGTATTAAGGAAGAGTAAAGGCAGGAGATTCTGAAGACATGAACTTCAAAGCTGGCATTTGGCAATGAGCAATGTAGAATGGCAACAGTGAAGAAGTAACTGCCCAACACCAGGCTCAGTGATCTGTGGAATCCTAGGGATGGCAGAAGGTTTAGGTCCCCTTCTCCAAGGATTTCAATGTCTGTAACAGCCAACCCAACAATCCTCCAGGATTTTTTTTTACATACCTCCAAGAGGGGTATTATGGCCTGTGGCTGAAAAGCACTGGACCTAGCTCCAAAGCTCATTTTCTTTTTTTTTTTTTTAATTTTTTATTTGTTTGTTTGTTTGAACTGGCTCAGCAAAGTGACCTATTCAAACTTACAAAGCTCTATATACATCAACATTAGGATTGTTTTTACAGAACCCCAGCAGTCCATTTTAATTGGAGTTGGCATGGCTTCCAGGAGATTTTCTTCATTTCATGATTTGCAAAACATCTATTTTATTGATTTACTTTTTTGTCCATGGACCCCTTTGTTCAAACAAGTTATACAGAAACACAAATGAATAAAACAGATGAAATAGTATTTCTTTTTAAATACTAAGCGTTTGTAGGTGTTTTGGATCAGAGGATGTTTGGGGGAGAGAATAGAGTAGCAGGTTTTAAAAATAAACTTAATATCAAAGGATGTCACTATGATAGAATTCCAGACCCCAGTGTGTGGTGATAGGTATAGATAGAAAGTATGCCTTCCTTTATGTGGCATTTCTTAAATTATACACCCAGTGGGATACCCATGCTGCCAACATCTACCCAGTCTAATGTTGAAGATAACCCTAATGGAACAGGGATATTTAATAGCTTCCTCGAGTGCTTTCAGTGTTAAGAATATAGCCAGCAGATGTCCTGCATTCTTTAGTCTACCACAGATCAGACTGGCCTGGCTCTGAAGTTCAAAGAACACCAAGCCAAAGTAGGAATGTGAACAGGGGTGTATCTGTTGAAATGGAGTTGGAGGAAGAATCTCTCCTTGATGAAACTTTAGACAGGCCAATGTCTTTGTCCTCTTCTCAGCTAGTACCTGACCTTGGACTTTCACATCCATCTTTGCTGAGTCCATTCTTAGCAAGAATCCCGCTTCTTTGATTTAGAGAGTGCTCTACCCTTAATATCTGATCACCTTGGCATGCCTTCAGTAAGAATCCTATTAACTGAGTTTAGCAAGAATCTCCCTACCCTTGATGTCTCCTCTTAGTAATTTTCCATCCATTGATCTCTTCCCCTTACTCTTTGCTTATAGATTCCCATTTGTCCTTATATTTGGAATTGAGCCCATTTCAATACTGAAGTCTCTTTTTCCCTATTGCAATAGTTTCTGAATAAAATCTATCTTTACCACTTTAACTAGCGTCTAGCTCTGGTTCTCTTTAACAAATTTCTTGGTATTGTGACTCAGATTTGAATCAAAACCACCATCAGACCTTCAGACGTGACAGCCAGATCTCTCAGCATGCGCCAAGACCTTTTGTCTTCAGGCTGCTTGCTTATTTTGGTATCCAGTGGTGAGTCTGACTTCAAATCCCAGTGTTCTGTATAAATATCCACTGAAGCATGGTGAGAACAGATTTTGATTCTTAAAAATCAAATGTACTCTAGGAGTTGAGTTGGAATCACAGGCAAACAGAAGCTAGAATAGAGCCTCAGGCCTATCTGTTGCTATGTGTAAAGATATCATTAGTCAAGAACAAGGGATCCTTTTAGCTGATTGAAAAACACCCTCTTTCTCAAACCACTGCTGACTCTATGCTTAACAACTATAGCCTTAATACCATCTACTTTCTTTCTCTCTGGCAAAAGTTTACTATACTTTCCTGAGCTGTAATGATCCCTTTGGGGTTCCTAGGATATCGTCAAATTAGTCCACCTAAGAGGAGCCTTACCCTGAAATAAAAGAAGTTTCCCATAAGCTTTGTAAATGGTCTCAGATAAGCTCCGTGACACATTACAGGACAATAATATTAACTGGCAAAACGCAATCATGTCTGTGGTCTGGATATCTGTCCAGCGTTCTAAAGATAGCATTTCCAAAAACTTGGAAAATACATAATGCAATCTTATGGCATTGCAATTAAAACAGAAAAACATGAAAATTTTAATTTGTGGCAAGCCGCAGAATTACAGGTTCTCCTAGATCAAGACACTTGCCAATATTGTAAGGAAAAAAGGACAATGGGTGCTAGGATTCTCGGGACCTCAAGAGGAGGGAGAAAGCCCAAGTGCCTTCCACATCAGAATATTATTGACTCCCCTCCATGGAAGTAATTGCCTACTACCCTTGACTGCCACTAAACTCACAAGAGAAAATAGCCCTTCAAGTTAAAGGGCACCTTACCAAATTTCTCAGTGATGCAGGGGCAACACATTCCACTTTTAGCCTCTTCATTTCCTATCTCCCTTCCTTGGAGTCATTAAAGTTTAACATTGGTGGGTTTTAATAATTTGCCTCATGATTTCCTCAACCTCTTAACATTTCTGTGGGACCTCTAAAGTTCAAAAGAACTTCCTTTGCAGTTCTACTACCCAAATAAATTTGTTAGGGAGGGATATATGCATGAATTAAGTTGTCAGAATTCATTGTGCCATTGAAGGACTGCTTCCACAGGTCCCCAAATCCTACCCTTCATATATATGTCCCCTAGAGCTTTGTCCAACCTGCCTGAGCTTCTTTTCCCCCTTCAACTTACCATGTATTTAACTGAAGATCTAAATCAACTGTTAGATAAAATTCCTTATTTGGGAGCAAAAACTTCCATCAGTACATGCAGGTTACAGAACCCTTCAAAGTAGAAATAGATCCTTTCATGTCCCTCCCCAGGATTCTTCGATATCCTCTAAAACCAGAAAGATTTGAGAGGCTTTGCCCAATATTCCAAATATTGGAATTTTAATATTCCCAATATTCCAAAGCTCTGCCCAAAATTCCAAAATATTCCAAAATATTTCCAATATTCCATTCCAAAAAAATGTCAGAGTTTTTAGACAAAAAATTTCTTATAGTCCATGCAGTACTCCGATTTTGTCCATTAAGAAAAACAAATGGGAAAAGATATTGGTTAGTTCAAGATCTCTCAATAAAATTGTCAAATCTAGACTTTTTTGGTGTGAAATTCTAACACTGTCCTGTCTGCTATTCCTTCCAGCACCCAGTATCTCATAATCATCAGTTTGTATTCAGCATTTTTAGTATTCCTTCATGAGAAATCCTAACATTTGCTTGCCTTCACCTGGGAAAACCAAAAATATACCTGCACTCTTACATCCCAAGAATTTACTGAGGACCCTACCTATTCTTGTGTACCCTAATGGCCAAGTTGAAAAACTTTAAAAGTCCTGGGAGGGTCCATTATAATCCAATATGTAGATGATCTCTTTATATGTTCTGACAACTAGGACAGCTCCCTTCTGAACACTTGAAAACCTTCTTAAAACATTAGCAAGAAAGGGACACAAGGTGGATAGGGACAAAATTCATTTATGCTGTATGTGTGTCTAACATCTTGGTAATGAGGTAGGACAAACTATCTCTGCAAAGCAAGAGTCTAATATCTAACAATTTTCTCTCCCCCAAAAGAGAAGTTTTTGGGGTCTTGTAGGATATTGTAAGATGTGGACATCTAATATTTTTATGATTGCTTTACTCCTCTATCCTATGACTAGGGAGTCATCCCCAGACCTAGTAATCTAGAATCTCTATCAAAAGATGCTTTGGAGAACCTTCAGGGCTCTCTGTTTTCATCTGCCCCCGCATGGCCTTCACAATCTTTCTGCCTTTTTCCTTATTTGTGCATGAATGAGAGAATCATGCCTTTGGGAGTATTATCCCAACCTCATGATGGACACCAGAGACCTGTGGGGTATTAAAGCTTGGCCTTAGACCCAGCAGCTAAGGCATTACCCCTTGCCTGTGTGCTGTGGCCGCAACTGCCAAAATTGTCTACACTGCTTCTGATTAGGATTAGATCAACTGCTTGACACAGATGCTTCTCATGTTGTGCAGACCCAATTTCTTAATGAATATGCATAGCACTTTTAAGCATCTTGACTTCTTATGCAATATTACCACTCTTTCTCTTTTGTATCACCCTACATCACTGTCAGAAACTTAATCCTGCTAACCAGCTTCCTTTACCCACTGACAGAATCCCCCATGATTGCTTTACTAACACTACATCATTATTTTGTCCTAGGTTAGATTTATCAGAAAACTCCCTCCACCAAGTTGATCTCATTATTTATGCTGATGGCTCCTACATCCAGAGAGAGTATGGGACCTGCCAGGTTAGGTATGCCATCACTGATCAACACAAACCTCTTGAATATAAAGCCAAGCTAAATGTTAAATCAGCTTGGATGGCTGAATTAATTGCTCTCACTCAGACTTGTGTAAGAGCAGAGGGAATGAAGTTTAACATTTATACTGACAGCTGCTGTGCCTTTAGGGTAGTACATGACTTTGGTATGTTATGGAAACAGAAGATTCATGACAGCCACTGGTATTCCCATTAAAAATGGACCTGAAACACCAACTTCTAGAGGCACTATTATTATCCCCAGCAGACAGCTATAGTTAAAATGGAGTTGCATAGCATAAAAAACCCAGACACTGAATACAGAAATAAGTTGGTTGATAAATATGTTAAATTAGCAGCCTCTTCCCAAATCACTCAAGAAATCCTAGTGGTCTACAAGCCTTAAAACTGTGCCCACCTCACCCCTCCACCCAAGCTACTTCAAGGACCCAGACTCCTGATGGAATTACTCACCCTCCCATGAGAGAAACAACTGCTTTAGAATGACTCCCAGGGGGCGCCTGGGTGGCTCAGTGGGTTAAGCCGCTGCCTTCAGCTCAGGTCATGATCTCAGGGTCCTGGGATTGAGTCCTGCATCGGGCTCTCTGCTCAGCAGGGAGCCTGCTTCCTCCTCCTCTCTCTCTCTGCCTGCCTCTACGCCTACTTGTGATCTCTCTTTGTCAAATAAATAAATACAATCTTAAAAAAAATAGAATGACTCCCAGGGAAATAATAAAAAATATCTATGCGACCCATATAATAACTTCAGACTTAGAAGGAACTGGATGGGGAAAAGTCAGGTGTTCAATCCACTCAGACTTCAGATATGCCAAGATGGACTCTCAATGGCTCTTGGGTCTATTACCCATGTCACTGTGTATAGTTTAAATGATATGACTCGCCATGGAATGGATAAATAGATATATCAGACAAACAATAGTTTGGACCTTTAAGCTTTCATTTGGACCAAGAAGTTGCCACTTGTTTCATATGCTAGAAACATAACCCTGGGAAAACTATGTGTACTTTGTGGGGCAAGGAAGATAAGTGGGTATCAACCCCCAACACTGAATCTTCCTTCACTCACAGATTTTATTAAACTTAAAGCACAAGATGCCCCATATACATTCACCCTAATCTGTAGGTTTTCTAAATGATTAGAGGTTTTCCCTTGCCAAAATGCCTCAGCAACACTAGTTGCCAAAGTTTTCCTAGAATGAATCATCCCCACTCAAAGTATTCCCTCTCTTGTATCTATGTTCAGAAGATCACATTTCACTAGGAGGACTATACAGGAAATTGAAAAGGAAACACCTGAGTCCAAGTCTTCCTGCTCTTACCATTCTCTGTCATCAGGCACCATAGAAAGAGTGGAAATTATCTTCAGGAGCAAACTATCTAAACTATTTTTAAAAATTGAATTTACCATGGCCTTGAAAACATCCCATTTGCTCTTATGACTCAGAATATTCACTGTTCTTTCCACATTCTGAAATTCTCACAGGTGGGCCCATGAGGATGCCTTATTCATCTTGGCTTGCAGAAAATTCTAACACAATCTAACATCCTTAGGTATTTTCAAGGGTTGATAAAATATATTCAGTCCTATAATAAACAAATCAAACCTGCCTTCCCTTTAGAACGTCCTGGTCAATAAATAAATTTAATTAAAAAAATAAAAAGAACTTCCTGGTCATTGTTTATGTAACTTACAAGTACATAATTGCTACTGTGGAAATGCCACCTGCGGTGGAAGGCAACTTATACCAGTTTGCTCTGCTAAACCTCGCATTAAGTTATAAATTGTCGGGTTCATGTTTCACAACCAAAGAAATACAAGAGCTACTCAAACTGGAGAAGTATTCTAACCAAGAGACCTCAAACTGAGACTGTGTCAAGATTTCCAGAACCAAACAACTGCCAGAGCAGGCAGCCATCCCAAGAACCTCTAAATAAGTAAAGGACATCACAAGGTAGTCATCTTCTGCCCAAGGTCAGAGGGTAAGATTCACCTGGATTCCCCTGATCCCCTGCTTCTTTATCTTTGCCATTTGCCTAGAGACCCTCTTGCTCCTTCCAACTATTTTATCAAGATGTGTTTCTATTCACAACTCCCTACTTTCAACATGACCTTTCCTTACCTAACTTTAGTCAACTCCATTTTTATGCCCCTAAATTTAAGATTTCCTGCTTCTCCCCCATGTCTATCCCATTTTCCCACCTCTTAGCAAGACTTTTTCACCCCCAGAAACTTTGGCAATCCCAGGGCCCCACATTACTCAAGTAAGCTTACTCCACTATAGCATGCCCACACCTTACTTAAGACTTTTCTCATTGAAATGTGGGTCTTATGTTCCCTTTCTTAATTATAACCAATAGAATGTGGCTGAAGTGATGCTGCCTAATGTTGTTTCTAAGTCAGAAAGTGTCCTGCATCTTTCACCTGGTTCCTCAGGATGCAGGTTCTCTGTGAAACCATCTGCCATGTAGAAAATGCAGCTACCTGGCAGATACACAATAGACTATATATAGGCACTTCTAATGATGGCCCAGTTAAGGTGCCAGCCAACAGCCTGCATAAACTGTCAGTTGTGAAAGTTACCTTTTTCTTGGGGGCGGGGGTTGCAGAGGGAGAGAGAGAATCTTAAAAATCTTAAGAGAAATGGACCTCGATTTCAGAGATCTAAGATTATGACCCAAGCCAAAATTAAGAATTGGACACTGATGGGGTGCCTGTGTGGCTTGGTTAAGCATCTGCCTTCCACTCAGGTCATGATCCCAGGGTCCTGGGATCGAGCCCTGCATTGAGCTCCATGCTCGGCGGGAGCTTTCTTCTCCCCCTGCCTGCTGCTTCCTTGTTTGTGTGTTTTCTCTCTCTCTCTCTCTGGCAAAAAAAAAAAAAATAAAAAAATAAAAAAAAATAGTAATAATAATAAAATCTTAAAGAAAAAAGAATTGGACACTTAACTGACCAAGCCACTCCAGCACCTGAGAGTTAGCCACTTTGATTATCCAGCTCAGTCAAACAAACTGGACATGACCAGTATGTGATTGCACTTGTATGAGAACATGAATCATTAAAATACACCAAAAAAATGCACTCCAAGCCTATATGATAAATGTATTTAATGAGGAAAATTCCATTTGCTTTTGAGTATTTAAAAAAAAACTTCTAGTGTCAATATAAGGCTTACAATATGACATTCTCAGAGGCAAATTTATTCAAAATCAAAGTGCTTCTGAGATATTCTATTGCATTTTTGGATTACATAGTAATTCTAAGTAACTCAATATAAGAGGATCATAAGAGTTCAAGACAGAAGAACCAAATTTTATTTCATATTTTAATTCATTTGACATTGATTTGATATCATATAGTCTTGATAAATAAATTCATTCTCCCTAGGAAAATGTTTACTGAAAACTAATGGAGTAGGTCTATTTCATATTTCTTTTGACACTGTTTTTAAAATCAACACAGAAAAACCAGAATAAATAATAAAAGCTGCTTTTAATTTCAAATAAATACCTAATAGTCTATTAGGGGTATTAATTAAAAATGAACTTAGCCATTACATATGAAAACAAAATTATTACTTCTTTTGTTTTTCCATACAAATATTTTGCCATACTTGCCTCTTTAATTCTTTTTTTTCTTAAAGGGGCTTAAGGAGGGGTGCTGGATTGTTCAGTCAATTAAGTGGCTCAGGTCATGATCCTGGGGGCCTGAGATCAAGCCCTATATTGGGCTCCCTCCTCAGTGGGGAGTTTGCTTCTCCCTCTGCCTCTGCCCTTCCCCCCTACCAGGCTTATGTGCTCATGCTCACTCTCTCTCTGAAATAAATAAATAAACTCTTTTAAAAAGGGGGGGCATGGGGCGCCTGGGTGGCTCAGTGAGTTAAGCCGCTGCCTTCGGCTCAGGTCATAATCTCAGGGTCCTGGGATCGAGTCCCGCATCGGGCTCTCTGCTCAGCGGTGAGCCTGCTTCCCTGTCTCTCTCTCTCTGCCTGCCTCTTGTGATTTCTCTCTGTCAAATAAATAAATAAAATCTTAAAAAAAAAAAGGGGGGGGGTATAAAGTAGACCATATTACATTTAGAAACTGAATGTAGCACCATACCAACTTACCATAAAAACACAAAAACATCAAGACACACTATAAAAATATAAAATCAAAGTATAAATGCCAATGAAGAAATTTGTCTTAGTGTTCTCTAAAGACCTAGAGAATATAGAAAGGTACTCTGGCAGTCAATTTGTAATTAGATTGAGAAGCCAAAATCAAGAGTCAAATGCTTAACTGACTTAGCCACCCAGGAACCCCCAATATTCTAAGTTTTATTGTAGGAGATACATTGACCATATCTATAAAATACTAACTTTAGTATTGCTACTACAGTAGAGTCTACTGAAATTAAGATGATACCACCCCAAATTGAAGGAAAGTCTTATATCTGAATTAAATTGTATGTTCAGTAGAATGGGACATGCTCCTGTTCTTCCTTACCCTCTTTGACCCTAAATATGGCCTGTATGGTCTCCAACTAACAAACTGCAGGCAGAGTTTCCAATTAGATTTAAAGACAAATTAGGGTAATGATTTTTTTCAATTACAACAGAAATAACCATGATGGCATCTTTTTTTTTTTTTTAAAGATTTTATTTGTCAGAGAGAGAGAGAGAGAGCACATGCATGTGTGCACAGGCAAGGCGGAGGGGCAGAGGGAGAAGCCCGATGCAGGACTTGATCCCAGAACCCCGGGATCATGACCTGAAGTGAGGACAGACGCTTAACTGACTGAGACACCCAGGGGTCCCAACCATGATGGCATCCTGCAGAAAACTCAGATATTTCATTTTAGATCTTTATTGGGTGTTTTCCTTTGTAAGTGTCATCCAGAATTTTGAGACTTTTGTGTTGATTGTAATCTCTTATAACTGATGATTGAATTCTTAATTTTATCTGACAAAAGCAATCACAAATGAGGCAATAGGAGATAGAACTTGCATTATTTTAATGGAAAGTTTTTGGTTGTTCTCTTTTCATCAAATTATAGCAGGATGATAATATTATAGGATGATTAATAAGGACACAATGTAATAGTTTGATTACTCTGAACACAGTGAGTTATTTTCTACAACCAAGAAAGAGTAAAGCAAGCTTTGTTAAAGGCCTAGAAAAGTTATGATATCAGTTTTAGGTGGACTATATCTGGCATGTTTGGCTCATTTTCACCTATGCTAGAAACTTGTGATGTAGAACATCTAAAATAAAATCCTAGTAGCAAAGGCTCTGGGCAATCCCCAAGTGTTATATAGGCCAGATGAACATACAGAACTAAATGAAGGAAAATCGATATTCTACCCAAGAGGCAAATTTCTCAGAGTAAACAACTAGGATAGTTCAATCTAATGCCTACCAAATAGGTAAAAATTCATTTTTGCATTCCTGATTTCAAAGGGAATATTTTCAAGCTGTCCAAACTGGGTAAGTTGTGCAAAACATTTAATCAATTAGTGAATGAGCAGAGCTCTCATTCATGCCTGTAAGTCTGTTTCTTCAGAGCTGATTAACCCATTAAGAAAAAAATCCTATTCTTCACAACAAACAGTTTACTTTGAAAAGACTCCATATAGAGAGAGATAGAGGCTTTATTGATTAAAGAAGGGGAAGGGATCTCCGTGAAAACCTATGACTGCTCTTTTAAGATTTTTCTTTAAAAAGTTTGTAAAATCTATGATTAGAAATAGCAATTCATTATATATACCAGTATTCCCCAGAAACCCAAGAAATATACCAAGGTTCCTTCTTCCAAGTGTACTTCAGTCAAAATCTTATTCAGCAGTAAGTGAGGCCATCACCAATCTGTTACTTCTTGTGGAAACCAAAGTGTTTGGGGATTTTCATTCTTTCTAAGTATACTTATTAAGCATCTCTTACACGCATGGCACCATGCCAGTTGTTGGGGATTCAGTGATTGACCATAGTTCTTACCTCACTGAACTCAGGCTCATGGTGATCGCAGACACTGCACAAGTAAAGATGACATGGATCATTACTAAAGTGAGGGATGACATGGTGTTATAGGAACATATTTCTAACTTTCAGGTGTAATTCCAGGAAGAAATGACATTAGGTTGAGACCTGAAGAATGAGGGGAAATCAACAGGTGCAGATGCCCTGTGATGTTCTGCCCAAACCACCTTTCATGGATGAAGGACCTACTCCCCCAGCTGGTGAGAGTGCAGCTGGCTGACAGCACAGCACTGTCAGGGCTCTATAGGAACTGTCCTCACCTAAAAAGTCCTGCTTTATCCAATGATGCACTTGCTTCACTGAGGGCCTACCTGCATCCAGTACCTCACCAATGCAGAGAGAGTAATAGGCTTTCTTACTCCAAATTCAGATAAATCAGATCAGTTAAGAGCTTGGATGAACCTGCTGGGTCTGCATCACAGCTCAGTTCCTTTCTGCTAAACTCCGTGTGTGTGTGTGTACACATTTCTAAATTCTAATGTCATTTACTCTGCTAGGTGTTGGGTCTTGTGCTCTAGGAATTCATATTCTTGTCAATGAGTGAAATATGTATGGTGATAGACAAGTATTTTCTGTAACTGTAACAGAGCTCGTATGGGAGCAGAGAACTGGAACAAGGAATTGGCACAGTAATTCTTTATTGACTAAATGAATGATGAATAGTGCCAAAATCAGTAGTCTTCTTAACAGGCCCCCAAAGCGAAGTAAATCATGGACTCTAGGGATCCATATAGTCTTCTTGTTAGGGATTTGTCAGTGAAAACCTATCCAGCTTCACATGCTTCCAGTTTCATTGTGGTAAAATAAATTTCAATAATTATAACTCTTTGTGGTTCTTCAAATAGAACACACTGTTTCATGTATTCTATGCCACTATGTGCACTGTTTCCTCATTCTGGAATTCCTTTATCCTCCTGCTTTATATCTCTTGCAAACTGTTTGACTTTCAAAACTCAGTTTAAATAGTCTTTTATTGAAATATTCTGTCAATATTGAAATACTGAAAATACAGGTGGTGAGTTTGCAATTGTAAATGATACAAAAACCCTGTGGAGCTTACACTCTATGGAGTAGTGGCTGATTGTTTTTCCCAAAGATGGCTGTACCAGTCTCTCAAAACCCGCACGGTTTTGCACAATATGATCTGGGAATTTCATTCTTTGAGAGGAAGAATTAAGTCTCTGCCCCTTGAATCTGAGAAAGCTGGTGACTATTTTAACAGATAAGTATGGTAATATAATTCTCTGTGACTTTTGAGGCTGAGTAATCAGAAATTCAGCCCAGAGACTCCTTGAATTCTGATGCACTGTGTAAGAAGTTTACTTCAACCACAAAATATGTGAATAAACAAACATTCAGATGGACTACAGCGTCAGTTATTAAGTTACTGCCAGCCTTTCAGTCTTCCCAATTGACACTCCAGACATGGTGGATGAGAGAAAAACCATCTGCACTCTGTTCAAATTCTTGATAGACAGAATAAATAAACACAATAAAGCAACTGTTTTAAAGCAGTATGTTTTGGAGTGGTTTTTTATGTAACAATGGTAACAACACAAAGAATGAAACAATTATTATTCTCCCCCTCTAGTCTAATTTCTACAAAGCTCCATCTTCTTTGTATTTGCCTTTAGTAACTAGCACAGTGCCTCAGCTAAATAAACATCTACTGATTAAGTCAATAAATTACAGAATTAAAAAAAAAAATAACTGTATAGTTCTTTAAACCAATGACCAGATCATTGTTTTGATGTTCATTTACTTTTTGATATTAAAAGTGACTGTCATCTTATTCTTCTTGTTCATAAATATAGCAGTTTTTCAAAGATCAAATTGTGTACTATTTGACTAACTAGAAAATTTATCTTGGGCAATTTTGTTATAAGAACTGAGTTATTTCTAAATTATTTTTCAAATATTGATTTCAAATACTAGATGATCTGAGATTATACAAGACAATGATTAAATTACAAAGAGAAGTCATGTCTTTTGCCTCAGGAATATGTCTGTAACTGGCTGGAAATCAGTTAAAAGTAAACAAGACATCTTGGTTTCAGTTATAATGAAATAAGTACACTCAAATGTTTTCTCCAACTGCATGCAACTAAAATCCCTGAGCTAGTGAAGAAGTTACTGAAATACTCTAAAAAGTAACTGTAGCAGACAGATTTGGGTAGGACCCAAACTCAAAGTAATATGATTTCGTGGTAATTATCCTCTTTGGTTTATTTTCCTCCATTAGGCCCAGGTGTGCAATGAAAGACAACCACAAACCCAGAACTGAGTATCATTTGTCAACAGAAATATGACCGAGGCTCTCTTATTCTTGTCTGACAAATGAGCAAGAGTACCAATAAGGGAAAGAAAATACAGAAAAGATGTCACGTTTTATTTTAGTTACATCCCCCCTCCCTCCTTTCTACCACCCATGCCATCCCAAGGCAGCAAAGGAGGTGGAAATGGTGAAATCAGTGGCACCAAATAATCCTCACAACTCAGAAGAAAGGGAACTTTCTCTGTGACTAGAGGAAATGTTATACCAAGATTGGGGGAAATTGCCATTGCTTTTTCCTTATAATACCTTCCCATTTCTTGGAAACTGAGGTGTACATGACCAGCAGAAATGTATGAGAGAGCCCTAGTTTCTAACCAGATGCCACAGAAGGTGAACACTTGAAGCTAGGAGATGACAGTGAGGAGTGAGCTCAACAAAACAATCACATGAAGTTTGGTATGAACTCAAGGAATTCCTATAGAAATGCTCACATATCAATCTAATCATAAACAACATACGAAAGCCTTTTAGAATTGAACTATGAGCTAGATCACCAGCTCAGTCCAGACTCTTTATTGAGAGAGACACGGAACTGAAGAGTACTGTAAACACTTTAAAAAATGAACTGGCATGGGGTAAGGCACTCAGGTGACTCAGTAGGTTAGGTATCTGACTCTTGATTTGGGCTCAGGTCATGATCTCAGGTTCCTGAGACCAGGCCCCACATCATCAGCAGAGATTTTCTCCCTCTCCTCCTTCCCCTTCCCCCACTTGCACTCTCCAAAGAGGAAGAAAGAAAATCTTAAAAAAATAAATGAACTGACATAGGAATATTAGTCTACAGAAGACAGAGTAGAAATCATAGCCTATACTTAAATAAGCTTTCCTGCTAAAATGGAAACAACATTTTCTACAGAATAACCTAGTATTCAAAGTATCCAGGATAAAATCTAAAATTACTTGACATATAAGAAACAGGAATATCTCAAAAACTTTCAAGGGAAAAGACAATTAACAGAAACAAATATGGAGATGAAACCAATGCTAAAATTAAGACTTTAAAGCAACTATTCCAACTGTATGATAAGAGAAGATACCTTTGAAATGAATATAAATGCAAAATATATCAATATGAAAATACATATAAAACAAAATAATGAACAAAAAGTCACTGGAAATCCACAAAAGCAGAATAGGAATGACTGAATAAAGAATAAAGGACCAGGGGGCGCCTGGGTGGCTCAGTGGGTTAAGCCACTGCCTTCGGCTCAGGTCGTGATCTCAGGGTCCTGGGATCGAGTCCTGCATCGGGCTCTCTGCTCAGCAGGGAGCCTGCTTCCTCCTCTCTCTCTCTGCCTGCCTCTCGGCCTACTTGTGATCTCTGTCTATCAAATAAATAAATAAAATCTTAAAAAAAAAAAAAGAATAAAGGACCAGTGAACTTGAAGATACATCAATAGTAATTATGTATCTGAATAAAAAAGAAAGTGAAAAAAATAAAGCTTCTACATATGTTGGAGAAACACAAAAGCATCTCACATTTGTATCATTAGAGTCCTAGGAGGGGACAAGAATTCGTGTCAGAAAACATTTGAAGAAGTAATACCTAAAAATTTCAGTTACAAGTTCCAAAGCTCAACTAATGTTAAAGAGAATTAACACACAGAAATCTATGCCCAGGAAAACTATAATCTGGAAACTGAATAAAATATGAAAACTAAATAAGAAGTCTTTGAATATAGCCAGAAAAAACTAGTGCATTGCCTATGGGGGAATACAAATTTGAAGGATTGTACATTTTTTTTTTTTCAGAAACCATGGAGGTCAGAAGGCAGTGGAGATATATTTATGAAGGGCTAAACAAAAGAGTTAACTCAGAATTCTGTACCCAGAAAACTAAATATCAGGAATTAAACTGAATTAAAGACATTCTCAGATAAAGGCAACTAAGGAAATGCTACAGGAAATTTTTCAAAAGTGAAGGGAAACGCAAAAACTTGTAACATTATGAATGAAGGAAAAGTTATAGTAATGGTATATATCTATATATATCTTCTCTTGAGTTCTTTGAAACATGTACTGTTGAAAGCAAAAGTTATTAATGTGTCTGATTCAGTGTTAAATGTCTGTAGATGTAATTCATTCAACAACTACAAAATAAAGGAGAGTAAGGGATATATAAGGTGATAAGAGTTCTACATTTCACTTGAAGTGGTAAAATATTAACTTTGAAATGCATATAGTAAACTCTAGGGAAACTAGTACTTTATTCAAAAATGTATAGTAAAGGGGCACCTTGGTACATAAGTCGGTAAGCCTGACTCTTGATTTTGGCTCAGGTCATGATCTCAAGATTGTGTGATCAAGCCCTGAGTTGGGCTCCATGATGGGTGTGGAGCCTGCTTGAGATTCACTGTCTCCCTCTCCCTCTGCTCCTCTCCTCACTCCCCTGAAATACAAAATTATATAGTAAAAAACAAAAAATAAAATGGTTTACTAAAATATTCAAGTAATCCATATGAAGGCAGGAAACAATAAACATAAAAAGAAGAAAAGAAGGAAGAGACATTGAGAAACATAAAGGGGAAGAGGAAGGAGATGGGGAGAAAACAACTACCATGACCACCACCAGGAGCAGCACCTGAGGAATAAAACAGAGAGTAAGTATTAAGATGCTAAACAAGATTATGGAATTAATTTTAAAATACCCAAATAGGTGTTATATACAAGAAATCCATTTTAAACATATTATAATTAGGATAAAAGTAAGACAACACAGAATGTACCATACAAAAAGTAAAGCTAATTAAATTAAAATTGGTTTAGCTCTAAAAATAGGGCTTAAAAATACATGAAACAAAAACTGATAAAATGGAAAGGATAATTGGACACATCCACATACTTGGAGAATCTATCTTCCCTCTGTCAATAATCAATATAATAGAAAATAAACAAGTACATATTTGAAATGAAAAAGATTATTATACACTGGCAATGAATAATCCTATAGTGGAAATGAGAAAAAAAATCCCTTCACAATAGCATTAAAAATAAGATATTAACAAATTTACCAAGAAGGTAAAACACTCAATATTCTGAAAACTAGAAAACATAACTGAGAGAAATTAAAGAAGACATAATAAAGCAGAAACACATCCTATTTTCTTGGACTGGAAGACTTTATTTACTATGACAGAATTATCCAAAGCCATTTAATCATTCAGTGGAATTCCTATCAAAATCCCAATGACATTTTTCACAGAAATAGAAATCCTAATCCATATAGAATCTCTAGGGACTCTGAAGAGTCAAAATAATAAAGAAAAATAATGAAGTTGTAGGATTCATACTCTTTTATTTCAAAACCTACTACAAATAGTGCTGTACTGACATAAAGATAGACATATAGACCAATGGAATAGAAGTGAGAAGCCAGAAATAAACCCTAACATATATAGTCAGATTTCAGGCAAGGGTGCCAAAACTATGCAATAGGCACATATAATCTTTTCAACCAATTGTGCTAGGAAAACAACATTCACATGTAATAGAATGAAGTTAGACTTTCTCCTTACTCCATATACAAAAACTAACTCAAAATGAATTAAGGACTTAAATATAGGAGTTAAAACTATAAAACTCTTAGAAAAACATATCTGGGGCAGGGGAGGGGAGTGAGAGCAGAGAGAAGTGGGCAGAAACTATATTTGAAGAAATAATGGCCAAAGTTGATAAAAAAAAAAAAAACCAATCTATACATTAAAGCCTAACAAACCACAACTAGGATAAACTCAAAGAGATCTACACGTAGATATATCCTAATCAAATTGTCAAAAGACAGAGGCAGAGAGCAAAAGACGCATCACATACAAGGGATTTATAATATAACGTCTCATCAAAAATAATGGAGGCTAAAATGTAATGAGAAGATTTACAAGAAATGCTGAAAGAAAAACCATGAATTCTATTTCCAGGAAAAATGCTTTATGAAATGAAGAATTTAAGACATACCCAGATAAACAAACACAACTGTCACTTACAAACATGTCTTATAATAAATTTTAAGAGGAGTCCATGCAGACTGAAATGAAAAGACAGTCAATAGTACCTTGAATCTACATGAAGAAATAAAGATACTGGTAAATACAATTACACTGGCAAATACAGAATGTAGTGTGAATGTATTTTGTGTTAATAGTTCCGCCATCTCATTTAAATAATACTGCATAAAGCAATAATTATAAATCTTTGTTAATGGGCACACAAAGTATAAGCATGTAATTTGTATGACAATAAAAGCAGAAAGAAAGGGGAATGAAGCTATCCGGAAGCAATGTTCTTATATAATATTGAAATTAAATTTGCCTGGGGTACCTGGGTGGCTCAGTGGGTTAAGCCTCTGCCTTTGGCTCAGGTCATGATCACAGGGTCCTGGGATGGAGCCCTCCATCAGGCTATCTGCTCAGCGGGGAGCCTGCTTCCCCCCTCTCTCTCTGCCTACTTGTGATCTCTCTCTCTCTATGTCAAATAAATAAATAAAAATCTTTTAAAAAATTAAATTTGTATTAATCCAAAATAGATCGATAAAAGTTGTTAATATGTTAATAATATATTGATAATAATCCCGAGGGCAACCAAAAAGAAAATAGCCCAAAAATATGTAGTAAGTGAAATACGAAGATATTTAAATGACCAACTAGAAAATATGTATTTAACAGAAAAGAATATAAAATATAAAAATATAAAAATGGGAGGATAAAAATATCATAATCATACAAAAAACAAATAGCTAAATGACACATAAAGTCCAACTTATGTGTCACCTCAAGAACAAAATTTAAGGATATGTAAAAATAATTAAATTAAATGTTATTTTGGGGTGCCTGGGTAGCTCAGTTAGTTGGATGTCTGCCTTCAGTTCAGGTCAGGGTCCTGGGATCAAGCCCTACTCCAGGCTCCCTGCTTGGAGGGGAGCCTGCTTCTCCCTCTTCCTCTACCCCTCCCAATGTCTGTGTACTCGGACACAGATACTCTCTCTGTCAAATAAAGAAAATAGTTTTTAAAAGGCAAAAAATTTTTAAATTTTTTTTAGTGTAATATTTTAAAACACGAAAATTAATGCAAAATCCATGAAATACAAAATATTAGAGGTTGGACTGGAGAAAGGATCAGTGTTACTGATTATCCCTTGTGCCTCTGGCTCTAGTATTTCTCAGCATAGCTCTGCCCTGCAGTTTCACATCTGGGTCTGTATCCTAGAAAAATAAGAACACGCTTACATGAATCTATAGCTGTATTAAAAATCAAGAGTAAGGAGGAGTCAAGATGGTGGAGAAGTAGCAGGCTGAGACTACTTCAGCTACCAGGAGATCAGCTAGATAGCATACCTAAAGACTGCAAACACCTGCAACTCCAATGGCAGATTGAAGAGAAGAAGAACAGCAATTCTAGAAACAGAAAATCAACCACTTTCTTAAAGGTAGGACCGGCGGAGAAGTGAATCCAAAGCGATGGGAAGATAGAACCCAGGGGGGAGGGGCCGGCTCCCGGCAAGCGGCGGAGCAACGGAGCACAAAATCAGGACTTGTAAAAGTCTGTTCCGCTGAGGGACATCGCTCCAGAGGCTAAACCGGGGCGAAGCCCACGCGGGGTCAGCGTGGCCTCAGGTCCCGCAGGGTCACAGAAGGATCGGGGGTGTCTGAGTGTTGCAGAGCTTGCGGGTATTGGAACGGGGAAGCCGGCTACAGAGACAGAGCTGAGGAGTGAGCTCCCAGCTCGGGGTTACCTTGAACTGGTCGCATACTCGATGAGCTTGGAGCGCGGTCTGAGGCCAGGGAGACAGGAGTAATTGGGCGCTGTTTTCTGAGGGCGCACTGAGGAGTGGGGCCCTGGGCTCTCGGCTCCTCTGGACCAGAGACCAGGAGGCCGCCATTTTCACTCCCATCCTCCGAAACTCTACGGAAAGCACTTAGGGAACAAAAGCTCCCAAAGCAAATCTGAGCGGATTACTCAGCGGGGCCCCTGGGAAGGGCGGTGCAATTCCGCCTGGGGCAAAGACACTTGAGATCACTACACCAGGCTCCTCCCCCAGAAGATCAACAAGAAATCCAGCCAGGACCAAGTTCACCTACCAAGGAGTGAGGTTTCAATACCAAGGAGAGCAGCAAAATTCCAGAGGAGGAGAAAGCAAAGCACAGAACTCAAGGCTTACTCCCCATGATCCTCTAGTCTTGCAGTTAATTTAATTTTTTCTTCTTGTTCTATTCGTTTTTCTCTTCTTCTGCTAATTTTTTTTAACTTTTACCCTTTTCTTTTTTAACGTTCTTTTAACTAGTTTATCTAATATATATATTTTTTCATTTTTATATTTTTTAATTGACCTTTTTTTTCCCCTGAACCTCTTTTTATCGACTTTCTCTCTCCTCACGATTTGGGATCTCTTCTGATTTGGTTAAAGCATATTTTCCTAGGGTTGTTTCCACCCTTTTAGTATTTTACTACCCCTTCATATACTCTTATCGGGACAAAATGACAAGGCAGAAAAATTCACCACAAAAAAAAGAACAAGAGGCAGTACCAAAGGCTAGGGACCTAATCAACACAGACATTGGTAATATGTCAGATCTAGAGTTCAGAATGATGATACTCAAGGTTCTAGCCGGGATCGAAAAAGGGATGGAAGATATTAGGGAAACCCTCTCAGGAGATATAAAAGCCCTTTCTGGGGAAATAAAAGAACTAAAATCTAACCAAGTTGAAATCAAAAAAGCTATTAATGGGGTGCAATAAAAAATGGACGCACTCATTGCTAGGATAAATGAGGCAGAAGAAAGAATTAGCAATATAGAAGACCAAATGACAGAGAAGAAGCTGAGCAAAAGAGGGACAAACAGATACTGGACCACGAGGGGAGAATTCGAGAGATAAGCAACACCATAAGATGAAACAACATTAGAATAATTGGGATTCCAGAAGAAGAAGAAAGAAAGAGGGGAGCAGAAGGTATATTGGACAGAATTATTAGAGAGGATTTCCCCAATATGGCAAAGGTAACAAGCATCAAAATCCAGGAGGTGCAGAGAACCCCCCTCAAAATCAGTAAGAACAGGCCCTCAACCTGTCACCTAATAGTAAAATTTACAAGTCTTAGTGACAAAGAGAAAATCCTGAAAGCAGACTGGACAAGAAGTCTGTAATATACAATGGTAAAAATATTAGATTGGCAGCAGACTTATCCACAGAGACCTGGCAGGCCAGAAAAGCTGGCATGATATATTCAGAGCACTAAACAAGAAAAACATGCAACCAAGAATACTATATCCAGGTAGGCTTTCATTGAAAATAGAAGGAGAGATAAAAACCTTCCAGGACAAACAAAAGCTGAAAGAATTTGCAAACACCAAACCAGCTCTACAGGAAATATTGAAGGGGGTCCTCTAAGCAAAGAGAGAGCCTAAAAGTAGTAGATCAGAAAGGAACAGAGACAATATACAGTAACAGTCAAATTACAGGCAATACAATGGCACTAAAGTCATATCTCTCAATAGTTGCCCTGAATGTTAATGGGCTAAATGCCCCCAATCAAAAGACACAGGGAATCAGAATGGATTAAAAAAAAAAAAACCATCAATACGCTGCCTACAAGAAACTCATTTTAAACCCGAAGACACCTCCAGATTTAAAGACAGGGGTGGAAAAGAATTTACCATGCTAATGGACATCAGAAGAAAGCAGGAGTGGCAATCCTTATATCAGATCAATTAGATTTTAAGCCAAAGACTATAGTAAGAGATGAGGAAGGACACTATATCATACCCAAAGGATCTGTCCAACAAGAAGATCTAACAATTTTAAATATCTATGCCCCTAACGTGGGAGCAGTCAACTATATAAACCAATTAATAACAAAATTAAAGAAACACATCGACAATAATACAATAATGGTAGGGGAATTTAACACCCCCCTCACTGAAATGGACAGATCATCCAAGCAAAAGATCAACAAGGAAATAAAGGCCTTAAATGACACACTGGACCAGATGGACATCACAGATATATTCAGAACATTTCATCCCAAAGCAACAGAATACACATTCTTCTCTAGTGCACATGGAGCATTCTCCAGAACAGATCACATCCTCGGTTCTAAATCAGGCCTCAAATGGTATCAAAAGATTGGGATCATTCCCTGCATACTTTCAGACCACAATGCTCTGAAGCTAGAACTCAATCACAAGAGGAAATTTGGAAAGAACCCAAATACATGGAGACTAAACAGCATCCTTCTAAAGAATGAATGGGTCAACCAGGAAATTAAAGGAGAATTCAAAAAATTCATGGAAACAAATGATAATGAAAACAAAAGAGTTCAAAATCTGTGGGACACAACAAAGGCAGTCCTGAGAGGAAAATATATAGCGGTACAAGCCTTTCTCAAGAAACAAGAAAGGTCTCAGGTACACAACCTAACCCTACACCTAAAGGAGCTGGAGAAAGAACAAGAAAGAAACCCTGAACCCAGCAGGAGAAGAGAAATCATAAAGATCAGAGCAGAAATCAATGAAATAGAAACTAAAAAAACAAATCAACGAAACTAGGAGCTTGTTCTTTGAAAGAATTAATAATATTGATAAACCCCTGGCCAGACTTATCAAGAAGAAAAGGGAAAGGACCCAAATAAATAAAATGATGAATGAAAGAGGAGAGATCACAACTAACACCAAAGAAATACAGACAATTATAAGAACATACTATGAGCAACGCTACGACAACAAATTTGACAATCTGGAAGAAATGGATGCATTCCTAGAGACATATAAACTACCACAACTGAACCAGGAAGAAATAGAAAGCCTAAACAGACCCATAACCAGTAAGGAGATTGAAACAGTCATCAAAAATATCCAAACAAACAAAAGCCCAGGGTCAGTCGGCTTCCTGAGGGAACTCTACCAAACATTTAAAGAAGAACTAATTCCTATTCTCCTGAAACTGTTCCAAAAAATAGAAATGGAAGGAAAACTTCCAAACTCATTTTATGAGGCCAGCATCACCTTGATCCCAAAACCAGACAAGGATCCCATCAAAAAAGAGAACTACAGACCAATATCCTTGATGAACACAGATGTGAAAATTCTCACTAAAATACTAGCCAATAGGATTCAACAGTACATTAAAAGGATTATTCACCATGACCAAGTGGGATTTATTCCAGGGCTGCAAGGTTGGTTCAACATCCGCAAATCAGTCAATATGATACAACACATTAATAAAAGAAAGAATAAGAACCATATGATACTCTCAATAGATGCTGAAAAAGCATTTGGCAAAGTACAGCATCCCTTCCTGATCAAAACTCTTCAAAGGGTAGGGATAGAGGGCACATACCTCAATATTATCAAAGCCATCTATGAAAAACCCATCACAAATATCATTCTCAATGGAGAAAAACTGAAAGCTTTTCTGCTAAGGTCAGGAAAACGGCAGGGATGTCCATTATCACCACCACTATTCAACAATGTACTAGAAGTCCTAGCCTCACCAATCAGACAACAAAAGGAAATTAAAGGCATCCAAATCAGCAAAGAAGAAGTCAAACTATCATTCTTTACAGATGATATGATACTATATGTGGAAAACCCAAAAGACTCCACTCCAAAACTGCTAGAACTTGTACAGGAATTCAGTAAAATGTCAGGATATAAAAAGAATGCACAGAAATCAGTTAGATTTCTCCACACTAACAAGAAGACAGAAGAAAGAGAAAATAAGGACTCAATCCCATTTTCAATTGCACCCAAAACTATAAGATACCTAGGAATAAACCTAACCAAAGAGGCTAAGAATCTATACTCAGAAAACTATAAAGTACTCATGAAAGAAATTGAGGAAGACACAAAGAAATGGAAAAATGTTCAATGCTCCTGGTTTGGAAGAACAAATATTGTGAAAATGTCTATGCTACCTAAAGCAATCTACAGAGTTAAAGCAATTCCTATCAAAATACCATCCATTTTCTTCAAAGAAATGGAACAAATAATCCTAAAATTTATATGGAACCAGAAAAGACCTCAAATAGCCAAAGGAATATTGAAAAAGAAAGCCGAAGTTGGTGGCATCAGAATTCTGGACTTCAAGCTCTATTACAAAGCTGTCATCATCAAGACAGCATGGTACTGGCACAAAAGCAGACACATAGATCAATGGAACAGAATAGAGAGCCCAGAAATAGACCCTCAACTCTATGGTCAACTAATCTTCGACAAAGCAGGAAAGAATGTCCATGGAAAAAAGACAGCCTCTTCAATAAATAGTGCTGGGAAAATTGGACAGCCACATGCAGAAAAATGAAATTGGACCATTTCCTTACACCACACACGAAAATAGACTCAAAATGGATGAAGGACCTCAATGTGTGAAAGGAATCCATCAAAATCCTTGAGGAGAACACAGGCAGCAACCTCTTCGGCCTCAGCCGCAGCAACATCTTCCTAGGAACATCGCCAAAGGCAAGGGAAGCAAGGGCAAAAATGAACTATTGGGATTTCATCAAGATCAAAAGCTTTTGCACAGCAAAGCAAACAGTTAACAAAACGAAAAGACAACTGACAGAATGGGAGAAGATATTTGCAAATGACATATCAGAAAAAGGGCTAGTGTCCAAAATTTATAAAGAACTTTGCAAACTCAACACCCAAGAACAAATAATCCAATCATGAAAAGGGCAGTGGACGTGAACAGACATTGCTGCAAAGAAGACATCAAGATGGCCAACAGACACATGAAAAAATGCTCCATATCACTCGGCATCAGGGAAATACAAATCAAAACCACAATGAGATACCACCTCACACCAGTCAGAATGGCTAAAATTAACAAGTCAGGAAATGACAGGTGCTGGGGAGGATGTGGAGAAAGGGGAACCCTCCTATACTGTTGGTGGGAATGCAAGCTGGTGCAACCACTCTGGAAAACAGCATGGAGGTTCCTCAAAATGTTGAAAATAGAACTTCTCTATGATCCAGCAATTGCAGTACTGGGTATTTATCCTAAAGATACAAACGCAGTGATCCAAAGGGGCAAGTGCACCCGAATGTTTATAGCAGCAATGTCTACAATAGCCAAACTATGGAAAGAACCTAGATGTCCGTCAACTGATGAATGGATAAAGAAGAAGTGGTATATATACACAATGGAATACTGTGCAACCATCAAAAGAAATGAAATCTTGCCATTTGCGATGACATGGATGGAACTAGAGGGTATCATGCTTAGCAAAATAAGTCAAGCAGAGAAAGACAACTATCATATGATCTCCCTGATATGAAGAAGTGGAGATGCAACATGGGTGGTTAAGAGGTAGGAGAAGAATATATGAAACAAGATGGGATTGGGAGGGAGACAAACCATAAGTGACTCTTAATCTCACAAAACAAACTGAGGGTTGCTGGGGGGAGGGGGGTTGGGATTATGGACATTGGGGAGGGTATGTGCTATGGTGAGAGCTGTGAAGTGTGTAAACCTGGCGATTCACAGACCTGTACTCCTGGGGATAAAAATATATTATATGTTTATAAAAAAATAAAAAAGAAAGATAGATATTCCAGGTTTCCATTATATAATGGCCATTAACAAATTATAATTTCTCTGTACATATTCTCCCCCAAAAACATACAAATCAGGCAGTCATGCAAATAACATCATCACAAAAAATAATGAAGAAAAGGAAAATACTCAGAGTATTAGTATGAGGTGAGAACAATTGAAACTATAAAGCTTGAAACTCCAACAATGAAAATTAAAGATGATATTATTTATGTATATCAATGCAAAAATCTAAAATAAAATATTGGCAAAACAAAATGGTACATTAAAAAATAATGTACCCTGACCAAGTGGGGTATACTACAACAATGCAAAAATGCTTCAACATTTTAAACAGCCATAACTGTCAGTCAGCACATTAATATATTTAAGTAAACATTATCATGCTCCTGCCTAGATGCTTAAGAGTTATTTCAGAATTCAACATCAATTTCTAACTTAAAAAATTCTGAAAGATTTAATGAATTCATCCTAAAATGAATTATCCTAAGATGATTATGTTGTGTATATGTGTATGTGTCTGTCTGTGTGTGTGTCTGTTTCTATTCCTCAAATGTAACATACAAAATGTAACATTTATGTATAGGGAAATACTTGATGAATTCTCACTGAGACAGCAGTAAGGGAATAATGCCTATCATTTGCATTATTCTAAACTCTCGTGTTAGAAATGCTATCCAATGTGACTAAAAAAAAATTAGGAGTATAATAATTATAAAAGAAAAGATAAAAATGTATCTTGATATATAAATATGTAATATAAATATGTATAAAATATATGTATAAAATAAAATACAGATATTGCAAATATGTAAAAAAAACAAAAACAAAAAATCAAGAGTCTATACCTATATTAAATCTATAGCTGTATTAAAACTCAGAACTATCCACCAAATAGTAAGAAAGTTACTCAGTAAGTAAATGCACACACACAAGTGAACACTGTTGGCATCATAAAATAGGATGTGAAAATTGAAAAGAGAATTTAAGTAGATGTAGAGGAGCTAAGAAGGGTATTTAAGAAGCCTAAAGAAAATGAATGCAGCAGAGAGGGAGCGATCCTCAGAAAGGTTCTAGTAATAGTGACCCTTTGCATAGACTGAAGCGGAGGATGTGTCTGAAACAGAGGAAACCTGGAAAGTCTGGGTAGGCTACTACTATGGACAGAATTTTATAATTGGAATGCTGCCCTGCATAAGCAACATGAAAACTCTGAATGCTTTTGATAAGAGAAGTGACATGTTACAGCAAAGTCTAAGGGAGATTAGTTTCCTGGCACTTTGTAAGGTGGATTGGAAGTGAGACTAATATAGAGCTAATTGCATTAGCTCAAACATGACGAGAAAAGCAACCAAGCTAAAATGATAGGTATGTGATTGAAATATTTATTTTAAAAAGAGGAAGAAAATGGTTTCAACACTGGATAAAGTAAAAATATACAATTTCCTGTGACCTATTTTCAACTTTTCTTTGTTAATATTTCAAAGTAAGCAAAGTGTTTCTAACATTTGTTCTGAGGATCACATTGGTTAGTAATGAAACCAGTTGAAAACATTTCCCTAAGCCTGAAAAACTGTTTGTAAGGCATTAAATGTATTTAGATTTTTTAAAAAGAATCTAATAACTCACAATATTTACAGTTAATTGGCAGAAAATAGTTTAATGAACAATATTATATTCAAAATGGTCAGGTGAGAGCCTTGCTAGCGATGGCAAGAAGTCCAATTGCACTAGATAATTGGACTTTTTAATGGTCATGAATGTTGACCTAAGTGCACAGACATACACAGTGTTCATACATACACAGCGCTTTTGTGCAGTTCATTTCTATGGTAGGTATTGAGACCATCCTGAGCCACCACAAAGCTCAGACAGGCAAGTCATGCTAAAGCATTCTTCTGGCACTTTTAAAATGAGGAAAATCCATAAGTTAGGTTCTGCCTTTCTAAATTTGTACTTCTCACATCTTGTCCAGCACCAGTAAGAGAAGTATTTATGTGACCCGGGGACCTGAAACTCTCATTTCTTCATTCAGCAAAGTCCAGCAGTCTTGTTGAGTAGACAATTAAACCTTATTATGGAAGAATCTGGTCTCGTCAAATAAAATCATAGCATTTTTCTAGCACATGGTAAAGAAAAAATGACTAATACCAGCTTTTAGTTAGCATTTAAAATATAACAACAGGGAGTATTTGTATTTGAATAAAGGATACTTAGAGTATATTACACATGTGCAAGTAAGAGGCTTAAACGTCATCATGCAGCATTTCCTATCATAAGTGCAATAAAGATGGTTATGGTAGAACGGGAAAGGCAGGAAAATAAGATAGAAAGGGGAATTAATGTGTCACCCAGTCATCTTTACTTAACATTTTCATAGGATAGAACCTTTAAATCTTAATGAGGAAAACAAATCCCACATGTTAAAAATTAAAATGCATTGGGATACCCATTGAAAACCAATAGAAACATTTTCCTAAACAATATTGAGTTATTTCTGTTTGCGTCCAAATTTCTTTGGTCTTCACTTTGCAGGCACAATATTTTAATGAATATTAAGTGCATAAATTTTGAGCCTAACACCAGTGCTGCTCAGGCTTAAGGAGCAAATGAGGACCTAATAGGATTTTCCATCTTAAATTTCATGTCACAGTTGAGCATAAATTGCATTAGCAAAACTGAGCAGCATACTTTTGCTTGATATATTACCTTCTCTGACGTGTCAGCCTAACACCAACTAATAGATGACTTAAAGAAACTGGGCCTCTTTCAAAGTCAATGACACCTTCCATTTGAAGCTCAGTAATGGCCAACATTATGGGAAACTTCCAGATCCTATCGGGCCCCTGTCATTAGTATGACTTGAGACACTGAATAAAATAAGAGATGTTTAAAAATGCTCATTAGGAAAAGAAAGAGAACTATAGCATGCTAAAACAGTATCCGAAGTGAAAATGAAAGCTTTAATGTTTTGGCAAGTTCATTGTGTGTTTTCTTTAAAAAATATAGGTGGTTATAGGGGCGCTGGGTGTCTGACTGTTGGTTTTGGCTCAGGTCAAGATCTTAGGGTCCTGGAATCACGCTCAGTGGGAAATTCACTAGAGGATTTCTCCTTTTCCCTCTGTCCTCCCCCCACTATTTGCAGGTGTGCAGACTCTCTTCTTCTACCTCTCTAAATAAATCAATAAATCTTTTTAAAAATTAAAAATGCAGGTGGTTATAAATTCGATTACAGAAGTATACTTTATTTTTTTAAGATTTTATTTATTTGTGAGAGAGGGGGAGAGAGAGGGAGAGAGAGCATGACCAGGGCAGAGAAGGCAGAAGCAGGCTCCTTGCTGAGCAGGGAGCTAGACACGAAGGCTCGCTCCCAGAACTCTGCAATCATTTCCCAAGGCTAAGGCAGAGACTTAACTGACTGAGCCACCCAGGCAGGTGCCCCTACAGAAATATATTTTATACTAAAGTTTATATTTTCCTTTTGGGGTAATCATTTTGGAGGGCATCTTATCTGGTCTCCGCTTGTTTACTAAGAAGTGGTAACTTACATCTAATGGACCCTGCAAAATTAACCAGCAGAGAATATTTTATAAAGAAAATAAGAAGTGGGACGTCTAGGTAGCTCAGTGGATTAAACTGCTGCCTTCGGCTCAGGTCATGATCCCAGAGTTCTGGGATCGAGTCCCACATCAGGCTCTTTGCTTGGAGGGGAGCCTGCTTCTGTCTCTGCCTCTGCCTGCCACTCTGCCTGCTTGTGCGCTCATGCACTCGCGCTCTCTCTCTGACAAATAAATAAATAAAATCTTTTTTTAAAACAGAAAGAAAATAAGAAGAGAGTTGGAAGAATTGGGATAATAGGCATGCTGCATGAGGGCGTTTTGTTCAAAATGGCTGGTTGTGAAATAATCATTTTAACTTTCATTTCTTCACATAGAAAATACATATGTTTAGTGAAAATACTTGCAAAAGCCTCATGATATTGCCTGAGAAAGATTTCCATTTTTTAAATTATATTACTAGTGTCCACAGACATGTTACAGCATGACACCCCTTATTATCACTTCAGTGTGTGACAGGTGTGGAACATAGCCCACTGTACAACGGGCAAACCATTTTTTTTTATGTCAAATGGTAAATGTGGTGGTTATGCAAAAGGGAGAAGAATATGCTTTACTGATTCCAGCTATTGAACTGATGGCTTTCTGCAACATCTTTTCAGGGACAACATTCTTTCCCTAAGTTCACATCCCTTTAAGGTCTTTCACACACATACTACTGAGACACAGATCCCAAAATGGACAGTAATCTGTGATACCAGAGCCTAAGGGCACGACCGGAAGCAGCAAACAGCCTATTTGGGCTCCAGTGCAAACACTAGGCACATTCCCTTCTGACCTGCTATGGAAATTTACCCCCAAAAGTACGCTTACCAGACTGGGTTTTGTTTCAAGTAAGTGCTTCAGGGACACATGGCTGGCTCAGTTGGTAGGGCATGCAACTCTTGATCTCAGGGTTGTGGGTTTGAACCTGGCATCAAGGGGTAGAGACTGCTTAAAATTAACATCTTTCAAAAGGAAAAAAAATAATAACTGTTTAAAGTGTTGCTGGTTCACTAGGTATTTAAGCTTTACCAACATCTCTGATCACATCTTTTAAGCCGCATTTGAAGGGGAAACTCCTCTACAATGACAATTTGTGATCATCACTATAGCTTCTCTGAATCTTCTGTGAGTAAGCTGCTAGTGATACTAAGGTTGAAACTAGAATCTGAGATAAGACAGATAAGGATTGTATAGTTTTGCAGTGTTCTGTCTGTGCCCTTCAATAAGTTTCACAATTTTGTAAAGTCTCAGTTTACTCATGTTTGTATCACAGATTTACACCTAACATGTAACACATGTAACACAACGTTTGGTACATTATGAATTCTCTAGATATGTTAGTTTATTTCCCTTTCTCTTATCGGTTCAAGTGCCATAAAGCAAAATAAGTCAAACTGTAAGTAAATGTGAAACCTAACTTCTGAAATATGTAAATAAGTGTCATCTGTATGTCAGTGAATCCAATTATGGGTTTGACCTCAGTTCCAGGTCACTGATATTCCTGTTATGATCAGGATGGTTTTGGCAAGTGAAGGACTTCTTGAGCAATATTTTACTTTTTTTACCTTTTTAAAAAATGAGGTGGAGTTTGTTTTTTAATAAGGTAGATTGTACATCCACTGAAATAAGTTTCTTCATACCCCAGTCAATGACCATATTCATGGCAGCCTCTGTTCCTCTTTCTTTTACTATGGGTTAGCATTGCCTGTTCTACCACTTTACAGAAATGGGATCATACAGTATGTATTCTCCCGTGTCTGTTTTGTTTTTTTTTTTTCCACATAGCAGGAAGTGTGAGATTCATTCAAGTTGATCCACATATCACTAGGTTGTTGCTTTTATTTGGAGTGTGGTACTCAGTTGTATAAATATATGCAAGTTTGTTTATCCACTCCTCTCCCTTTTAGCATTTTTCTGTTAGTGTTTTGCTTTGGAATGTACTAGTGATCATGTTGAGCACATAAAAAGGTAAAGAGATCATTAAAATAATTAGTATTTGAGAATACACTCCAGGATACATGATATGTGTGGGTCAATTCCAGGCCACCACCTGTTTTGGTAAATAAAGTTTTATTGGAAGACAGTAAGCACATTCACTTATAAATTGCTTATAGCTGCTTTCATGCTACCATGGCAGAGTTGAGTAGTTTTGACAAAGAACATTTGACCCACAAAGTCTAAAATATTTCGATGCAATTCTTTGTAGAAAAAGTTTGCTAATTCCTATTCTAAAATGATTATCAGAGAGGCACCTGGATGGCCCAAAGCCTTCTGCCTTTGGCTCAGGTAGTGATCCCGGAGTCCTGGGATGGAGTCCCACATTGGGCTCCGTGCTCAGCAGGGAGCCTGCTTCTCCCTCTGCCTGCAGCTGCCCCTGCTTGTGCTCTCTCTCTCTCTGTCAAATAAATAAAATCTTAAAAATAAAACAAAATGATTATCAGACTGATTAATGATATATGAACTCTGCATCCAGTCAAAATGTCTTCACTGACTTAAGTTGTAAGATTAGGACTTAGATTTTTATTAAAATAAATATAAAATGGCTAAAGGCCATGGAAATAATATTTCTCCATCTTTTATTTTTTTTGAAACCCATAATTTTAGGTCATAGACCATTATTATGTAGTACAATGTGTCTCAAAATATTAAAAATAAAAAATTACCTAACATTTCTCAAAAGGATATGGTGTTATGAAGCAATGTGCATTTTCCTTTACCAAACTACAAAAATATGTAAAACATAGTATTTCCCTTGCTATCTTGTCATCCAGGAAGAGTTTAATTTAATATTCTGTGCTAAGGTTTTATTGTAATTGTTCTTATTTTTTCATAATTTTGAACAATTGTCTTTATATTTCCTGATGTTACTTATAAGTGTCTCTTCCAATGAAGCCAACCAAATACATTTGGAACAAGAAATGACAGAAGACAATTAATATGTACATATATGCATAAAACAGAATTGCTAAAATACTTCAGGCCATCACACACCATTCATAAAAATTTATGATTCTCATGCACACAAACTGTCCTAAATTGGTTTTCAACTACTTAGCAAAAACTCTAAATCCACAAAAATATAAGTGTGGACATTGGCTCTGCCCATATTTAAGGATATTATCTCCTCTCCTCCTAGTTGTTCCTGATATTTTTCATTATCATCAAGTTAACACAGTAAGAAGCTAAATGTCAATGGGTACTAATACTTAAAACCAGGAATGTATGATGATCAAAGAAAAGAAAAAATGGAGTCATGTTGATGTTTGTAACTTATGTTCTTCTTGAAGCTTCATTTTATTACTGCTTAATTACTAAATATTATTATTCTGGTATCATTTATTCATTAGGCAGAAATATCCAAGGCCATTTTCAAACACAGTCATGACCATATTAGTAGATGCTCTATAGTAACAGTCAAAATACGGTCATAATTGAAAAATACAATTGATAATTTTGATTATTTGACAGGAAAGGAAAATTCTTGGTCACCAATACTGTCATTTCTCAAGAAAGATGAGAATACAATTGCACAGGTGAGAATGCATTCCCCTCTAAAGAGCAGACGGCCAGGAGGGGTCACATATCCCTGGGCCTGGGGGACAAATCTTCCAGAAATGCTTCTATAATTGGAGGAAGGGGATTCTGGGAACAAAGGGTGTGTACATTAATGTTAATTTTCTACTAGAAAAGAAGGCCACATGCTTCCCTGGATCTTTCAGGAGACCTAAGGTGACAGAATAGCTTAGCAATGGAGGGCAGATTGCCACATCTTGTGGCACTGCGTACAAAAGGCAAAGGCAAACACATAACTATCCTCCTTAATAAGCAGTCCCATAGTCATATTGTCTGCGGTAATCAAATATTCACGGTATATCAACATCCACATTAAATTAGCACTGTTAATTTAAATGTTTTGGTTTGACTGTTTTGTTATTATGTAATTCATATACTGATGACTTCATTTTTATAGCTGCTTTGAAGATGTAAGCTACAGATATCATTTTTTATACATTTGTTTGAACCTACTGAAGTAATTGCCTAGTGAAAATCATTGAAGACCACAGAGACCAAAATAACTTTGGTCCTTTCCTTAAATTGTCTGAACAATGACCAAGTTTGAGAAGCATGGCTTTAAAGAAGTAACAAATGCTGTTAAGGTGGTCCCCTTGACAATAGAATAAGTAAAAACTGTCCTGTCAAAATAAGCTTGAATATACAAAATAAATCAACACAGAGACATTTTCCCCCTCACTTATCAGTATGGCAAAACAAGCAATGTTTGACCATTCACTTTTCTGCGACACTATGAAGCACCAAGCATTGTCCTCTAAATCTACCAAATCCACCTGCGTATGCACAAGTTGACAAGCTTTTAGCTAAACCAAGGATTCTCAAAGAGTGAGAGGGAATGTTTTTACCTTCTTCCCCAAGGGGTTACTTGGCAAAGAGGGGAGACAACTCAGAAAGGGTGTGTGGTACTGGTATCTAGTGGTTAGAGGCCAGAGATGCTGCTAAACATCCCACAAAGCACAAGACTGTCACCCAACAAAAAAATGAATTGTTCCAAATAGTGTAGAAGTAGAGAAGCTCTGATATAGATCAATTCTTTTATTTATGTGATAAACTATGCTACTTCCCATAGTTCCTACCTTCTATTTTGTTTTCAGATTTTAGGGTTACCTTTTTGTGATTTTGGTCAGTGTTTTTGGTTTAGGTCTGTTTTGCTTTTTGTGTCATCCTTGCTCAGGGGCTATCTAATCTCTGTGTCGTTCCAATTTTAGTAAATGTGCTGCCGAATCTAGGGCAGGTCTGTCTTGCTTTGATTCCTATGTGATAGATGAACTTAGAAATATCTATTAAGTTAAAATATCTTAATAATTAGAGAAACTTAAGGAAAAAAAGTTTCAATGCCAGAAGAAAAGCAATTGTAAGCATTTATTTACTGTCCCTTACTTAGATTTTGGATATCCCTGCCCTGAAAATCTAACTTAGAGTTTGAAACCAGCAAAATACAATTAGATTTTCACCAGATACACTAAATTACACAGGGTACTTTGTTTTATAATTTTCTTCTCTGAATACTCTGTGTCTCTGGAGCTAACTTTCCTTCTCCCTCTCCAAATAAAAACGTTCTGAAATTGAGGAAAACCTCCACCAAAACAAACAAACAAAACAAACCCCAACCATTCCCTCATTTCTTCCTCCCTCTCACTTTCATTGTAGAATTTACAATGAAAATCTACATCCAGAGATGCCAATACTATATACAGTTGATATCCTCAAGAATTTCCATTTAATCATTGGAGCCCTTATGGGAATGGCGGTTTCAAAATGAAACTAAGAAATGAGAAACTAATTTTAGCTTCTGAAGCACTGAAACTCCTGTGCAGATCCGTTTCTATAGTTGTAATAATTCTGATTACAAGAATCTCTGTCGGTAAAAATAGAGATGTAATTATCAGCTGGGGACAGATGGTAAGGCAAGTAATAACGATGTGAGCAAATTTCCATGCTACATATATCCCCCTTGTCTAGAACTCAAATACATTGAATGTAAGTCCCTAAGGGAGAGGAACAGAATCACCACTGAAAAATTCATGATTAAAATAATCATGATTCTATATTATGTTTTAAAGCTAATCTGTTAGAGTCTCAGTATTTTATTAGAAAAATCATATTCTCAATTAAGAAATAAGCCTTTTGCCATGTTCTCAATTTGGACAGAATCTACAGTCATTCTATGTGGATTGAGTTGTTAACAGTTAAGTCAGTGTATTATCTGGTTGTTGGATAAAATCAGTTTCATGATAAATATAGCTGGCAAATTTAAAAGAATAAATTCAGGCTTCTAAAATAAGTAATTAAAAAATTCAAAGCAAAAAAGAAAATTCAAAGCTGCAAGTCAACAGTCCTTAGTACTACTGTAATAATCCTTTTTTTTTTTTAAGATTTTATTTATTTATCAGAGAGAGAGAGGGGGAGAGAGCGAGCACAGGCAGACAGAATGGCAGGCAGAGGCAGAGGGAGAAGCAGGCTCCCTGCCGAGCAAGGAGCCCGATGTGGGACTCGATCCCAGGACGCTGGGATCACGACCCGAGCCGAAGGCAGCTGCTTAACCAACTGAACCACCCAGGCGTCCCTATAATAATCCTTTTAATACTGAAGAAATGTTCTATACTTTTTAAACATTAGAAAAGCACTTCACGAAATCAGTATTCAGAATAAGTATCTATTTAACTTCAATTATGTTTGAACAGGTATGTAACTACTCACTTCTATTATTTTTTTCGGTGTTTCAATATATAATGGTTAGCACAGGCTAGTCTTCTCAGAAAGCCTCTCATTGTCAATTGTCCCCCATACTGAGAAAATATTCATGAACCACTAAGACTTACAGATTCCAAGTCAGTTAAACTTTCTAGCTATGGCTAAATTCATGGATATCAGGGAGATAAAATTGTCTCCAAGGCCAATATCTAAACATACTTTAAAAAGAACATTTTTGGGATGCCTGGGTGGTGCAGTTGGTCTAGCATCAGACTTTTAGGTTTCATCTCAGGTTGTGATCTCAGGGTCATGGGAACAAACCCCAAGTCAGATTCATGCATAGTGTGGAGTCTGCTTGGGATTCTTGCTCTCTTCCCTCTGCCCCTCCCCCATTCATGTGCATGCTCTCTCTCTCTAAATTACATAAATGAATCTTTAAAAAAAAAAGAAGAAGAAGAACATTTTTGGGGGGTGCCTGAGTGGTTGAGCCAGTTGAGGATCTCAGTCTAGATTTCTGCTCAGGTCATGATCTCAGGGTTATGAGATAAGCCCCAGGTTGGGCTCTGCACTCAGCAAAGAGTCTATTTCACCCTCTTCCTTAAATAAATGAATAAAGTCTTTAAAAAGAACATTTTTCTTATGGTTTATATTTACATTTTCATTCCTTTATTCATTCAGCAAATACTAACTGAGGTCTTTGTCCTCATTGAGCTTATGATCAATAGAATAGGATTGACAATAAACTGCCAATTATAGAACTAGTTTTAAAATTATTACAGTGATAACTGCTATCATGAATAAGTAAAGGGGGGAAGGAGAGTATCGGTGCTGGGATCCTGACTGCTAATGATTTGCCCAAGAGGAGACCAATACACCAAACCTGAAAGGGGAGTAAGAGTTAGCTGGATATAGAGGGACAAATCACCTTCAGTCTATCAGAGCAGCATGTGGGAATTTTCCATGGTGGAAACCAGCTTGGACCATGTAAGGAAGAACTTTTATGTACGGGACAGAAGGAGTGGGAAGAACTCAAGAGATGAAGTGGGTGGGGCACCTCTGTAGTTCAGTGGGTTAAGTGTCTGTCTCTGGCCCAGTCCATGAATGATCCCAGCATCGTGGATTAGAGCCTCATGTCGGGCTCTCTGCTCTGCAGAGAGCCTGCTTTTCCCTCTGTCTGGAGCTCCCCCATCTGTGCTCACTTCCTCTCTCTCTCTCTCTCTCTCTCTCAATCTCTCTGTCAAATAATGAAATAAAATATTTTTTAAAAAGACATGAAGGGAGCTAAATAGGCAAGACCACGCTGGGTATGGTGAGGATTTCGGATAAGAATAATTGAATGTTTTTATGTGCTTACGAAGTAAGGTGCTCTTTTAACGGTAAAGTGAGCAAAAGGGGTTAGGAGAGAAGTCAACAAAATTTCCCCAGTAGTTCAGGGCAAGGAGTAGCTTGCAAGAGGGTGAGAGGATGACAACAGATTAAGATCAAGAAATGCACTGATATGTATAAAGTGAGAGATACATGAGCAATCCTGAATGAGTAGAATCACAAGTTTGTAGCTTCTGTCCTATAGTCATACTCTTAACATTTATACAAAATATTTAATCAAACAGGTTTTAGAGAATTGCACAATGATACACACACACATACACACACACAGAGTGTCATAATACAATCATGGTAATCATTGTTTGAATGTGCTAGCAGTCATTATATTGAG
Source organism: Mustela putorius furo (assembly GCF_011764305.1). Taxonomy (NCBI): domain Eukaryota; kingdom Metazoa; phylum Chordata; class Mammalia; order Carnivora; family Mustelidae; genus Mustela; species Mustela putorius. Next base: position 30,863,346 of record NW_025421989.1, read on the forward strand.
CAAAAGCAGCATGTCTTTCATCCAGATAGTGTCCCTACGTAATTACTATTCAATCTAATGTCTGTATCATAGTGCCAAAAGATCAAGAAGCACGAGTTATGTTGGCCAAGGGTGCCAGTTACTTGGGTGAATTTTCTCAGGACAATGATTGAGTTTTAATCAATATGGTAGAATCAGAAATTTTTAAAAACAAAATACTTGATTAAATGTGATAAATAATTTAAAACTATTGAATTTTAACACATTTATTCACAGAACCAATAACAATTTTAACCTTTAAAAAAAAGATTTTATTTGACAGAGAGACATAGTGAGAGAGGGAACTCAAGCAGGGGGAGTGGGAGAGAGAGAAGCAGACTCCCCAGCAAGCAGGGATTCCAACCAATGTGGGGCTCGATCCCAGGACCCTGGGATCATGACCTGAGCTGAAGGCAGACACTTAATGACTGAGCCACCCAGGCATCCCTATAACCATTTTAATCTTACATTAAATACATTTCATGGCAAACTCAACAACAATATCTCTGTCATGGAGAAATGAATATCAAAGTATAATGGAAGTTATTAGCCATGTTACTTCCCTTATTTTCTGTAGTTTCCTGGGCTGTAATAATAAGCATGTATATTTGTTTCACAAAAGGACAAAACAAGCATATAAGAAATGAAGGTAATTACTGAAGACAAAATTGAAATAGGCTAGATTACAAGGTATTCAAGGAAAATAGAGGATGATAGATAAATTACCAGGAGCTATTTTCTTTGAACATATAATTAACAAATGCTATCCACATGCTCTTATTATTTTTATAAAATTGCATCTTTTTGAAGGGATATTTCATTTACATGTTTTTACTTCACTTTTGTAAGGTCATTTCAAAGACCAGACATTTTGATTAACTTAAAATAACTGCATTTTCCTCTGCTATGGCTGAAGAACAGTAAGCCACAAAATGAAAATTGGCCACACACCTGATGCTCTTCTTACATGTTTTCTTTTGAGAAAAGATACCAGAAATGAAAGATAAAGGAACTTCCTGAAACACAAATAATTTATCTGAGCTTTTAGCAATTACATCCAATTTCAGACTCTATCCACAATTTAGGGATCATATTTTTTTTTAAGATTTTATTTATTTGACAGAGAGAAATCACAAGTAGACGGAGAGGCAGGCAGAGAGAGAGAGGAGAAGCAGAACAAAGGGTCTACCTGAAGCCAATGGGAGGTCTTGGGAGAACCAATGACGGGCTTTTTAGGGCCTGTTTGTAGTTACAAACAGAATCACACAACAGAGTTTATATGTGATATACAAAGCAAATACAGCAAGCTGACAGACCTTGGGCAAAATGAGACCAGCCCCAGCCGGACAAATCAGACACAGAAGAGACAAGTTAGTCAAAGAATAATGCCCTTGAGTTACAAAACACCTGGGAAATAGAAGAGCCATGACTCTGATATACAGCTAAACATTAAAACCACTCCCTACAGCGAACTCCCACAAAGAAAAGTCACTGAACTAATCCCCAGAGAGGCACAAAGAATGCGTGGACCAAGAGTTATGTAGCAAGAAGAAATACAAATATAGGGGAACTTTTGCCTTCAGAGAATGATTTGTAATTATCTAGAAGTGACATGGTGAAATGAAGTCTAAATATTTAAGGAAAATGATATCCTGGTAGGACAATACCAACTGTCTTAAATAGAATGATTCATAAATAAAACATGTTGGATAGAAGTTCACTGAACCTCTTGACAACAGTCGATGTTTTGTTCATTTTGGCATCTGAGACAAAACATAGTATCTGACAGCAAAAGTGCTCACTTGATTGTTGTTCAACAATAAACGTATGAAAATGATCAATTCTGGCTAATGCAAGGAAGTCGCGCCTGTGAAGAGTGGGGATGGAGAGAGAGCAGAGCTCCTGGCATTTTCGTTTAATGAGGCTCGATGGTTTTACTGGGCCAGTGGAGAGAAGATGAAAACAAATGGAAGCTTATAGGAAGAGAGTGGTGGGAATTCTTACCTCCTGCTTATTATGTTTACATAGAGGGACCTATTCATTCACAAGATAAAGTGTGGGAGGAAAAAAAAACTACCATCTTCAACCTGTCTTCTCCAGCATGACTTGCTGTCCTAGGAAAAGCAACATATTGAATCAGTGAATCTGGGTGAAGAGATATGAGATCAGCAGACTCCTCCCTTTCTGTCCCCAAAATTTGAATCTAGGAATCCATTCTTTCTCCTTTTCCTTCACGTTTAAGTTCTTTTTCTCTGTAGGAAGTCTACTAATGGCCAACTTGGTGTGCATACATTCAATTTTGGGAAGGTAGCAATCAGCCCATTGTGTCCAAAATTCCAAACCTCATTCCACTTTGTCTTTACTAATAATTAGCTGGCATTTTAATCTCCCATCTGCCTTATTTCTACAGCTACTTCTCAATTGTTTATAAACTCTGATGGGGGTATAATTAATAGTCCCTCCTAAAGCCCTACCATGGTTCAAGCCACAGAGTGAAGCACGTTAATTTCTACCATATGGGATTTAAGAGATGATAGGAAAGACAAAATGGCAGGGAGAGCATGACTCTTTGGACACTAACTTAATGTGCTGGGTAAACTGTATTTCGATTACACTCAAGGGAGAAAATAGCTGGTTTCCCTCTTCATTTACTGAAGAGTCAAATTATATTGAGAGTCCTGGTCAGATTTGTCCCTTAATAAAGAAATAGGGGAGAAGGCAAGGACAAATAGGGATATTTAGAATGCAAGCAAGTTGGTCATGCTCTTGAAATAATGATAGGAAAAGGAAGAAAATTATTATGAGATATTGTTAAAAAGGCCAGATGGGAGAAATCAGCATAAAGACAGAGAAAAGTTGAGAGGGAAATGATCAAATCTGCTTCGGTATCGAAAGACATGCTTAGGACACCTGGGTGGCTCAGTCAGTTAAGCGTCTGCCTTTAGCTCAGGTCAGGAACTCAGGGTCCTGGGATTGAGCCCCACGCTGGGATCCTTGCTCAACAGGGAATCTGCTTCTTGCTCTCGCTCTGCCGCTCTGCCCCACTCATGCTCCCATGCTGTCTCTCTCAAACAGATAAATAAAATCTTAAAAAAAAAAAAAAAAAAGCACCTAAGTGGCACAGTCAGTTGGGCATCTGACTCTTGCTTTTGGCTTGGGTCCTAATCTCAGGGCCCTGAGATCCAGCCCCACGTGGGGCTCCGGGATGAGAGCAGAGCCTGCTTAAGATTCTCTCTCCCTCTGTTCCTCCCCCCTTCCCCTCTTCCGTTCTCTCTTTAAAAATAAATAAATCTTAAAAAAAAAAAAAAGGCAAAGATGTACTTCAAGAGAACAAAAAGAATATTCACAAATTAAAGTGTCTTTAGCCAAAAATGAGCTTGTTAAATTTGATAGCACTGAGCAGAGGAAAAAGTATTTCAGAGGGAATGATGGGTGAAGATAAGCCTGTAATCATTTCCATATGGCTATTTTGAACATCAAATATTATTTTCATTATAAAAAGCAATAAAGTAATTTAATTAGAATCATGTCAAATACTGTATTTTCAAGAATTATTTTGAGAGAGTTTATTACCCTAATATGCCCTTCAAATTTCCCAAAATGTGTTGGCAGCTTCCTAAGACACCTTGCTCATCTAAGAGAAAATAGACAGTTTTTAGGTAGTAACTTTTGAATTTTTTTCAGTTTTATTGAGCTTTAATTGACATACAGTGTTATATAAACTTCAGGTATGTAGCATAGTACCTTGGTTTACAGATACTGGGAAATGATACACATAGTAAGTTTTGTTAGTATCTATCACCTCATATAATTCCAGAAAGTACATGTTTTTTTTTTTTTTTCCTGTGATGAAAACTTTTAGAATCTACCCTCTTAGCAAGTCTCAAATATTTTAGGTACTAACATTTTATCAGTTCCTATTATTGGATTTATGATTTCTTAGATTTACAAACCGACAAGTATACAAGGCACTAAAGTAGTGAGAGCATATTATAATGATTCCTATATACAAACATTTCTTCTACCTTCCCTTATACATAGAATCAGTTTCCTTCATTAAGATAGTTTTCCGATAGGAATCAAGCCTTGAACACTTACTCCCAGTTAAGGTTCTACAGTGAAATTTAATCAGCCATTAAACATCACTTAAGTGTAGCAGAATGACACAATAATTTTTTCACATCTGAATGGCAATTCCTGAAGTACTATAAATATCATTTGCCTGCTTCTTAAAATTTTGATCCATTTTAATTAAGAAATACTTAAGAAATGTATTTGAGCCCTGGAACTTGGCAGTTAAGTGTTACACATTTGAACTCTGAGGCTAATCCACTCTATTATCTGCTTCCCTTATTTGCCTATTAGTCAGTTTTTACTATTAGTTGAAGAAAGGAAGGCTTATAGGATTTCCTTTATTAAAAACTGAATTTTCAGGGGCACCTGGGTGGCTCAGTCCATTAAGCATATGATTCTTAGTTTCAGCTTGTGTCATTATCTTGGGGTTGTGGGATCAAGCCTCTCCTTGGGCTCTGCGCTCAGTGGGGAGTCTCCTTCAGGATTCTCTCTCTCTCCCTCTGCCTGTCCCCTCCCCACAAGTGCTCTCTCTCAAATAAATAAAAGTCTTTTAAAAAATTCAATTTCCAGAATACCAGAGAGGCTCAGTCGGTTAAGCATCTGCCTTCGGCTCAGGTCATGATCCCAGAGTCCTGGGATCGAGCCCCGCATTAGGGTCTCTGCTCTGCGGGGAGCCTGCTTATCCCTCTCCCTCTGCCTGCTGCTCCCCCTGCTTGTGCAACCTCTCTCTCTGTCTCAAATAAATAATATCTAAAAAAAATTTAATTTGTAAAATTCCTCTAATTATTTTACTAAAGAAAATTCTGGTTCCAGGTTATAATATTTCCAAGATAAATGGGATTGGTTTCCATCTGTCCAATTTTAATTTGAAGAAGCAATTCCATAAAGAGTCATTGGGAATGTTGCCAATAAAACAGTCCACACTTGCCATGTGGATATATTCTGTTTTATTTATAAATGTAAGACCTACGTGATTCGTTTGGACTTATTTGCAATTACAAAATTAAAATTTACTCAGATAAAAGGAAATAGCAACTATTAAAAATAGCATTATTAAAATTTAATTATATGACTTAATAATACTGTCTCTTTTTTTTTTTTTTTTAAATAAGCTACTTACATCTAGCTGGTAAATAAAAAGAATGCAAATGCAATTTCTCTGAGATAGCAAACTTTTTCTGTATTTCCTAAGAACCTATGGAATGTAGTTGGATATATGGGAAAGAAATTATTCTAGCAATTTTTTTTTCATTTATTAAGAAATATTTAGGGAGGAGTTGAGATGGCAGAGTAGTAGGAGGACATGATGCCTCATCCCTAATACACAGCTATATAATTATCAACTCATTCCGAACACCCAGGAAATCAATCTGAGAAATGAGAGAACAAACTGCACACAACTAGAGGGAGAAGAGAGGCGACAACATGGAAGGTAGGAAGTGCAGTGATATGATTTGGAGGAGAAAAGAATTGCAGGTTCTGCTGAGGCCTGACCAGGGAGAGAGGAGAGAGAGATAAAGTGAGAGAGAGAGAGAGAGAGATAAAGCAGCACACAGGGGATTACAGAAGTAAAACACTTTCCCAAAAACACTGACTGGGAAAACAAGAGGGGCTGATTATGGCAAGAAATGTTTAATAGTTCCCATTATCTTCCATGTATCAAGGCAACTTTATAAGAAACAGCGCCCACTGAAAGTTATAAGTCCTTGAAAGCGTTTTAGTCACCAGGGAACTGGGATGATTAGTCCTAGCCCATTACAGTGGAGCTCAGAGATGATTTCTAGTTTCAGTAGGGGATTTGACATAACTGCCTACGGCTCTATCTTAAGGCCTGGAGACAGCACTCTGCCTTAGGAGAGGGATGATGTATATGAGGGCAAGTTTCCTACACCATGGTGTTACCAGTGATAAGAAGGTCTTTTTTCTTTTCCTACCTTCATTTCTTTCTTTCTTTTTCTCTTTGTTTCTTTCTTTCAAGGTTTTATTTATCTACTTGACAGAGGGAGAATACAGAGGGAGAGTGAGAAGCAGACTCCCCACTGAGCAGAGAGCCCAACATGGGGCGAGATCCCAGGATCCTGAGATCATGACCCGACCTGAGGGCAGCCGTTTAACCGACTGAGCCACCCAGGCGCCCCCAGAAAAGTATTTCATGTAATAATTGGGGCTTGGTAAGTACTTTTGGATATATATATGATTAGATTTTATAAACCCAAAATAAATAAAATGTCAGACTGCAAATTGATTCCCCAATATTTTTCTTCTTTTTCCTTTGTTAGTAATAGAAGGCGCCCCAATTTTATCTTATCTGTAAGAGACCACATTTCCCAGCTTCAACTGCAGTTAGACGTGTCCATGTGACTGAGTTCTGACCAACGAGATGCAAGTAGAAATGATGGGTGCATCTTCAGGTCATGGCTTTAAAGGGAACCCGCCACTGCAGTTGTGAGTCCTCAACTGACAGGCAGATGAAGACAGCACAGGGGATGGTGGAGCAACAAGAGAAAAGGAATCTGGGTCCCTGGATGGTCTAAGGAACACGGGCATCACACTCCTTGGACCTACAAGTCCAGGCTTTCATGTGAAAGAGAAAAAAGCCTGTCTTATTTGTCACTGTCATTTGGTCAATGTTAAAACAACAAGTATATGCTTCATTAATGTGTAAAATGAGTCAGGGCACCTGGGTGGCTCAGCTTATTGAGCATCTGACTCTTGAACTCAGCTCAGGTCATGATCTCAGAGTAAGTTCAAGCCCCACTTGGGCTCCATGCTGAGCATGGATGTACTTTAAGAAAAAAGAAAAATATAAGATGACTCATTGATTTTCTGTTTTAAAATTATTTGTCCCCAAGGATGCATAGAAGCATGGAAGATCATATGTCTAATTAATTATGGTGTACAGTCAGAATGGCTAAAATTAACAAGTCAGGAAATGACAGATGCTGGCGAGGATGTGGAGAAAGGGGAACCCTCCTACACTGATAGTGGGAATGCAAGCTGGTATAGCCACTCTGGAAAACAGCATGGAGGTTCTTCAAAAAGTTGAAAATAGAGCTACCCTACCACCCAGCAATCACACTACTGGGTATTTATCCTAAGGATACACATGTAGTGATCCGAAGGGGCACGTGCACCCAAATGTTTATAGCAGCAATGTCCACAATAGTGAATCTATGGAGAGAACCTAGATGTCCACCAACAGATGACTAGATAAAGAAGATGTGGTATATACATATATACAATGAAATACTATGCAGACATCAAAAGAAATGAAAACCTTGCCATTTGCAACAACCTGGATGGAACTAGAGGGTATTATGCTTAGTGAGATAAGTCAATTGGAGAAAGACAACTATCATATGATCTCCCTGATATGAGGAATTTGAGATGCAAAGTAGGGGGTTTGGGGGTTAAGGAAGGGAAAAATGAAACAAGATGGGATCAAGAGGGAGACAAGCCATAAGAGACTCTTACTCTCACAAAACAAACTAAGGGTTGTCAGGGGGAGGGGTAGGGAGAGGGTGGTTGGGTTATGGACATTGGGGAGGTTATGTGCTATGGTGAGTGCTGTGAAATGTGTAAACCTGGTGATTCACAGACTTATACCCCTGGGGCTAATAATACATTATATGTTATTAAAAAATTATGGTGTAACATCCACTAGGTGGGATTAGATTGAGTTGGGAGGGGCTATCTATGTTACCTCAGGAATTTTTTGAAAAAAAATTTTTTAAAGAATTTATTTATTTGAGACAGAGGGAGATAGTGAGAAAGAGCACAAAGCAGTAGGAGAGGGAGAAGCAGGCTCCCAGGAGGGAGCCCAACATGGGACTCAATCCCAGAATCCTGGGATCACGACCTGAGCTGAAGAAAAATGTTTAACTGATTAAGTCACCTGGGCGCCCAAGGAATTCTTGAATTGTTAATAATGAATATTTAGTTAAGTACCAGAAATAGTCATTATTATATATTAAAACTAGAGTTGACCCTTGAACAACAGGGGTTTTAACGGTGTGAGTCCACTTATACATGGATTTTTTTTTTAAGATTTATTTATTTATTTGACAGAGATCACAAGTAGGCAGAGAGGCAGGTAGAGAGAGAGGAAGGGAAGCAGGCTCCCTGCTGAGCGGAGAGCCTGATGCGGTGCTCAATCCCAGGACCCTGGGATCATGACCTAGGCGAAGGCAGAGGCTTAACCCACTGAGCCACCCAGGTGCCCCCATGTATTTTTTTTTTTACATGGATTACAAGTACTTGGATTGTACTTGGATTATAAGTACAGTACTATAAATGTATTTTCTATTATGACTTTCTTTTCCTTTTTTTTTTTCTAAGATTTATTTATGGGGGGCCTAAATGGCTTGGTTGGTTGAACGTTGGACTTGTGTTTTTGGCTCAGGTCATGATCTCAGGATACTGGGATTGAGCTCCACATCAGGCTCCACACTCAGCATGAAGTCAGCTTGAGATTCATTCTCTCTCTTTCTCTCTCTCTCTCTTCCTCTGCCCTGTCCCCTGCTCTCACTCTCTCTCTTTAAAATAAATGAATAATCTTTAAAAAAAAAAAAAGACTTTGAGAAAGTGTGGGAAGAGGGGCAGAGGGAGAGGGAGAGAGAAATTTTTTTTTGTTTTAAGACTTTATTATTTGACAAAGAGAGAGCACAAGCAGGGGGAGCAACAGGCAAAGAGAGAAGCCAGCTCCCTGGAGGGAGCAGGGAGCCCACTGTGGCGCTTGATCCCAGGAACTTGGGATCATGACCTGAGCCCAAGGCAGATGCTCAATTAACTGAGCCACCCAGATGCCCTGAGAGAGAGAAACTTAAGCAGACTCTGCGCTCACTGAGGAGCCTTACGTGGGGCTCAATCTCATAACCCTGAGATCATGACTTGAACAAAAATCAAGAGGCAGACACCCAGGTGCCCCAGTTTCTTATGATTTTCTTAATAATATTTTCTTTTCCCGATCTTACTTTATTGTAAGAATACGGTATATAATACATAAAACATACAAAAATATGTGTTAATTCCCTGTGTATGTTGTTGGAAAGGCTTCCAATCAACAGTAAGCTGTCAGTAGTTAAGATGGTAGGCAATCAAAAGTTATATGCAGATTGCCTCATGTGCGAGGGGTTAGTGCTCCTATCCCTTACACTGTTCAAGGATCAACCGTTCTTTACCATCTCTCATAACTCCTTCAATTATATTTCATTTATGTGATTTAGTCACTGAAATAATTAGATTAGAGACAGAGCTGATAGAACTAGAATCAAAGTAAAAATAGATATGCTTGAAACAACACTAGGTATGTTGGGTGCATGTAGCTGCTTAAAGTTAAAATTATGCAGGTTATATATCTGCTAATGAGTAGGCCCAAAGCCACCCACAAGGGTTCGGCAGGTAGCTCCTTCAGCATCCCAGGTCCCACTTTAGGAAATTGAAAACCCCAGGATCATTTTGACTGAAGGGTCACTTTCAATATGCCCACACAAAGAAATTAAAGTCCTGAGATTTACTACTGACAAACCCTGGAGACCAGAGTGGGGTGGAGATACACAGTGAGCTTGGGGAAAGGCAGTCTTCCCCACCAGGTCACAAGTCATCAGGAGACAGATGGCAGGGAAGCAAGTATCTATTACTTAATAGGTGGTTGAGGTAGAGATCATTAACTTTTTGCAGGCTTAACTCCAAGTGGTTACTTTAAAAGGTGCCCTGATAAAACCAAAGCAGAAGCTTGTGGTGGGAGTCCTAAGCTCTGGTCCTTACCTCAACATCCAGACTCAGTGTGAGCAGGGCTGTCATATTATCAAACGCCTAGGCAGCAACTCATAATAGCTGTTTTCTGATCACACTAGGAAAGATATTTTTGTTCCTGCAAGGAACTGCATATTCAACTTTGTGGTCAACTGGCTTTCTGAATAATGCATAAACATAGATTTCTTCTACCCTTGAATTTAATGATAGAGTGCTACAGGAATTTCCCTTTCAATGTGGATTAACCTCATTCCCAATTATTTCATCTGGAATTCAATTGAAAAAAAAATGCATCATTAGGATGTGATTTTGCTAGATCATCATATTAACTTTTTGAGAAATCTTAAGACCGAATGTCAGAAGGATTAGGAGGACCCAAGTTCACCATCTAAAATTAAAATCTTGATGGTTTTATCCTTTTGTACCTGTGGGCATTTTCAGTCCTTACTAAACTCACGTTTAGACAAGTTTGACCAAAATGCTTGGCTCCTAAAGCTGAACTTGTTTTAAACAGACCTTTCTCTAATCATTATTATTATCATCTATCTGCAGCTAAACAACAAATACTGCTTGCTGAACACTAAAAATCTCAGAAGAATTGTCACTTTAGGTAAGAGGGCAAAGGAGACAACCTTTAAATATTAAAGGTTAAAATATTAAATGTTATTAAATGTTAAAATATTAACACTTTAAAGTTTATTTCCCATTTTACTGGTATTGTAAAAAACACAAACATTATAGTAGTAAACTTGACTTCCCAAAGGCATCAGATATATTTAAAAATAATGACTGACACAAACATAAATCACTCTCCTACTACCAGAGTTAAGACATTTCATTACCAAAATGCTTACCTGAAAAGATGAACTGCCCCAAATCAATATCTTAATATATATTCAAAGGTACAGAACTTTTAAGAGCAATCCATGGCTTGCTCAAAATGTGCATTTCTTTTTGCTGGTGGCATATTATTTATTACAAGTGAAAAGTTGCATATTTGGAAAATGAGAAAAATATTTTAAATTATTTGTTATCAAAATTAGATGCCAGATTACCTAGTAACACCTGCAATTTATATATATATATATATATATATATATATATATATATATACACACACACACACACCTTATGCTTGATTATAAAAAAATGTTTGGGCATTATGTCTAATTTATGTGAATACTTCCATTTCTCTAAAAAAGAGGCATTTTACCTAAGCTTGTAATTCTAAAATTAAGGCTACAACACATGGTCTCCATCATATTCCTTAAAATAAAAAGGAAATCACAAAAAGAAAGGAAGAAATTAAAGTAAAGTAGACTGGATGTGGAAATTTCAGTTATTACATACTTTTCTCTTTTTACTGTTGACAGAATCATAATCTTATTAATCTATTCATAATTTTAATTACTGCAATTTGGGGGTATGACAACTAAGTTAAGACAGTAAATGTAAGAACTGAGCAGTCTTTGAGCACTACTCAGATGATGTATAAATAAATGGATGTCATGAATATCTCAAAAAAATTTTCTCTGCTCTACTTTAAAATCAAAGTGGCTATTTGAAACACCACTAAATCTTGTTAGTTAAAACAATCAAGAAGTATGCATATTACTATATCAAAACTTTGTTTAATATTTTGAGAATCATATTGCAATATACGTAGTTTCCTTTCTAATCCTGGTCTTTTATTTGCTGTATTTAGAAACTCATGTTGGGTTGAGGGGAGTTGGTAGAAGGGGTCCACAGACTTCACCAGACTACTACAGGTTAAGACCCCTGCTTTAAAATGCTCTAGACTATTAATTAACCTTATTATGGTGATAAATTTATAATTTAAACATATATCAAACCATCATGTTGTATACCTTAAATTTACACAAATTTTATATATCAATTTTATCTCAATAAAGCAAAAAAAAAAAAAAACCAACAAAGAACGTGGACAATCAGCACTCTGCAACTCAACCACATTGTGTTTGAAACATTTTAAAAAAATATTCATGATTGTGATTCTCTTACCTTGACATCTTTATTACTATAATCTGAACTCCTCTTTAAAAACACTGCACAATCTGTCAGTTCTGAGATAGGAGTGTTCAAATAAAATTCCCCAGTCAGTAGGACAACTATGTTATTCTCCACCTGATTCCTAGAGAGAAATATCTCCAGGTACCTTGACTCTTAATTTATATGATCATACTTGAGATAGCAGAAAATAAACTATGTCAAACTATGTCAACTATGAAATATTAAAACTTCCTTGGCATGCATTATCTTGTCATTTTTTTGGCATCTATACATAAACAAATAATGAATGTAAAATATGACTATCTATAAATATATGAATGCACACACACACACACACATACATACTTCTACCTCTCAAAAAAGATGACTGCTAACTGGCAAAAAATATACAAGGTGACTGAAATGACTACTAAATAGTATACAAAGAGATACTACTACACAAAACATATTGAAAAAACTAGGACTATATCAGGGGAATGAAGCATCTGCCTCTAGCTCAGCTCATGATCATGGAGTCAGGCTCGCTGCTCAGCGGGAGTCTGCTTCTCTCTCTGCTCCTCCTCCTGGTTCACGTTCTTTCTCTCACTCTTTCTTCTAAATAAATAAATAAAATCTTTAAAAATTAAAAAAAAAGATGTACTATATTAAAGAAGACTAGGTTAGTACACAGGGAATCTGCTATATGAATGTAACTATGTGACTAATTCATCTGGTCACTGTGGACAAATGAATTTGCCCATTAGTGCAGTAGCAATCTCTATAATTTTGCAAAAATCAGTGTGACACTATAAGAAGTGTTCTGTATGTCTTCATGCTTTAAATATTTTTTCTATTCAAACTACTTATTCAAATATGCCTAATATATATTTAAACTAAATAAAATATTTTAAATTTTCATTTTTCTGAATCCCTTGTCTATTTATAAAATAAACAGACTAGGAGGTCTTTAATTGTGGAAGATAGGAATCCTGGAAGGCTCAGTCAGTTGGGGCTTTTGGCTCAGGTTATGACCCCAGGGTCCTGGGATCGAGTCCTGCATCAGCCTCCTTGCTCAGCAGGGAGCCCATTTCTCCCTCTGCCTGCCACTCCCTCTGCCTGTGCTTTCTCTCTCTGACAAATAAATTAAAAATAAATAAAGCAAGCAAGCTCCTGTATGTTGGCATTAAGAAAAAAATATGTCAAAAAATTGTGGAAGATAAACATAATTATAATTATCTCAAAAGTTAGCTTAAACATCAGATTAAATATTTATATTTAAAATATATGTATTTTTTCTTTTATTACTAAAAAAGAAATTATTATATTATTAAAATATATGTTTTTTTTCTTTAAAAAAAAGATTTTATTCATTTATTTGACAGAGAGAGAGATCACAAGTAGGCAGAGAGGCAGGCAGAGAGAGGGGGAAGCAGGCTCCCTGCTGAGCAGAGAGCCTGATGTGGGGCTCGATCCCAGGACCCTGAGATCATGACCTGAGCCAAAGGCAGACACTTAACCCACTGAGCCACACAGGTGCCCCATATTTTTTCTTATGTAGATAAAGGAGAAATTTTCAATGATCTTGTGAAAATAAAATATAATTTATCCATAAAGAAAGTAATTACACTAAGATAAAGTGTCGGTATTTTCCTCGTGTGTGAGCTCTAGAGTATTCTGGGGCCATGTGCACTAGAGTCCAAATAAATAAGAATATTTATGTTCCTCATAAACATGCCAAAAATTATACTTTTATTAAGTCAGATACACGGAAAATATAAATGGAATCTGTGGGAAAAGGGGAATTATAATATAGATAAGAGCTGTTGAAATTTATTACGCTGCTTTTGTGACATGAATAATCATATATCCACCTAAATAGCAAAATTGGTAAGCATGCTCAAATCTAAGTGTATTTTCAGTATGCAGCACATCTGTAATATAACATCAAAATAAGTTTATTTCTTATTCTAAAGACTACAGTTGGATATAGAACACTCTGGACTAACAAAAGTACATGCAATAATAAACATACAGTTAGAGGGAATTTGGGAGGGTTAAAATGGTTGAGGAAAATATATAAGCTTTTCTCTTTAGACTTAACCTCAAGTCTTAAAGCATTAAATTGGAAATTAGTTCAATGAAAGTGATAATTAACATCATGTCATTGATCTTGCCCTACAATTTCTTAAGAAATTAGTGCTCTGACAACACATGCATTACTCAATCACAATAGATTCACATTCCATTGTATTTCCACTATAATAGGTAATGGAGTCCCTTTCCAATTATCTGTCACAGTGGATAGGTGAAAATAGAATGCACAAAGAGAACACTTGGCTCATGGAACAACAATAAGGGAACCTTTAGTTTGAATGGAACCTTGGTAAGGTACAGAAAAATAAAAATATGTAAGTAAAAGTAAAATATCAGCAGATGACCCAGTCTAAAGGAAAAGCCCACAGATAATTTCCAGTGATCTATTAAGAATGGCAACTGAGCTATATAGAATTTATATAACACGTAGCTGAACAGTTGTGTCAATTTTCTTCTTAAGGACATTTGTAGTAAAGCTACTAGTTATCTTTGAATTCTTCATAAAATGACTCAATACCTACTACACATTCTCTTTCAGAACATTGCCATTACTATTTTTTTTTACTACTATAATCCAATGTAGTCTAGATAAAGACCTCACACTTAACTAAATAAGTAATTAAGAAGCCAAATGAGTAAAGGGTGTAAAACATGTCTACCATCACCTACAACGTCCTGGATTTTGTGCCAAAACTTTTGTGAAAAAAGGTGTGCAGGAAATTTATATTTTTTTGTTTTCATTGGCTTTGTTCTAGTCTGAAATTTTCTGATTTACATTTTATTTTTTAATATATTTTATTCATTCACTTGAGAGAGAGAGAGAGCACAGCAGCAGGGATGGTCAAAGGGAGAGGGGAAAGCAGACTCCCTGCTGGATAAGGTGCCAGACACAGGGCTCATTCCCAGGACCCAGGATCATGACCTAAGCAGAAAGTAGACACTTAACTGACTGAGTCACCCAGGCACCCCTGCTTTACATTTTTAATTGGGACAAAAGAAGAGTGCCTACAGAAAATACAAGCAATGTAACTGTGCAAACTCCAACAGAGCAATATCTAGGCTTTTTTCACACCACTTTGATCAGATGACTGGATTATTATAAATTTTAAATTTCATCTCTATGGAAACTATATAATCATTTGTCTTCTAGAAATGAAAAGAAAACATTTTGAAATGTTTCTGAAACATCCTGAAAATAATTTAGTAGTTATAAAATATTTATATATGCTATATATTTTTAACCCAAGTAAGAATACTGTAAGTATTTTTAAAAAGTGACAGTATTGTCAAAGGCACTGCTAGAAATGTGGATTTTCACTCCACTTGCTAAAATTAAAACTATACAAATAATGGTTTTGGCTTCCATCTATCCTGGGTTTTAGCATGCTGAAAGGAGTATTGCTTCCCCCCTTAAAATAAAAAAGAGCTAGACCAACTTCAAATTATGGCTTTTCTTGAACCACCAGAGAATTAAGGTCAATGGTGCCAAATCTAACAGAAGACCATGACACTGCAGGGAGAATGAAAGAACATGCATTGGACTGGGTTAGACATAATTAGACACTGTTAAGAAGAACTGAGCTAGAATCAGGGGCAACTGATGAAGACCAAACATGGCCTGGTGAGACAATGTGAAACCCCTGAAATTGCCATCAGAAATTGGAAGAGTCCATATACTCTTATAAGATTTTTTTTTCAACAAACTCCAACAGGCACTCACAGAAAAGATTGGAAAGACCCCTGAGAAATAGCCACTGTGGTGCAGGCCTGTGGGAGGGAAGCCACAGTCCTAAGGGAGGGACAAAATAGTCTACCAGCATATTTTTCTAGATCCAGTACAGAATACCCTCAATCAGTGGGGAGAGGAGCAAAAACCATTGTACATCTTAGCCAATGGTGAACAGTCACTGCATTTGGGATAATCAAATAAGTATAAAAACTGGACTTCTGGCAAAGAGGAATGATAATGCATGGAGGCTATGACTACAATTTGGAGAGAAGCAAGATAACCAATAAGCTACATCCCTGCCTCTCAGGTAAATGGTACATGCCATGTTCACCGTGAAGGTAGGAAGTTTTGAATAACAAGTAACAGCAGACTGTAACTAGAATAGAACAGGAGAGTTATAAGAGTGTACAAAGAAACATTCTCTAAGTTACATTAAAAAGTGACACAGTATCACCCAGTCATAGTAGTATTTCATTAGAATTTCCATCACTTGGTAAATGTCAGCATCTTAAGTCCTATACTTTTCCCAGACAGACCCGTTTGAGATTGTTCTCTGGATACTGATTGTCTTAGTAATCACTAGTACCCCATTTTCAAAGGAGTCTCCTTGCATGTCTCTATGATTTATTGTTAATGATATTGACAGTTGAACTTGTTTATCACTCTGAACTTCAAATCAGCAATGATATACACTGTACCCATATATGATATATTTTCCCCCTCTAAAAATATAAATTTCATCATTTAAGACATCATGAAATAAATTCATCATCATAAAATAATGAATTTTATATCATATGTGTATAGCAAGCAAAAGAAACCTATCAAATCAGTTAATCAAAACAATTTCCCTTTAATGTTCTTATTGAAATGTTGCCTTTTTTTTAAGATTTCATTTATTTATTTGACAGAGAGATCACAAGTAGACAGAGAGGCAGGCAGAGAGAGAGAGAAGCAGGCTCCCTGCTGAGCTGAGAGCCCGATGCAGAACTTGAACCCAGGACCCTGAGATCATGACCTGAGCCGAAGGCAGCAGCTTAACCCACTGTGCCACCCAGGCGCCCCGGAATGTTGCCTTTTTTTGAGAGAGAGCAAGATGGGGAGGGAGTGGAAAGAGAGAGAATCTTAATCAGGCTCCACGCCCAGCAAGAACAACCCAGGGCTCGATCTCATGATCCAGAGATCATGACCTGAGCCAAAATCAAGTCTCTTGCTTAACCAACTGAGCCATCAAGGTACCCCTAAATGCTGCCTTTTTATATCCAATTCATCAAAACTGCCATTTGCACTTATCATCTGAATAACCACCAGTACTGTATACGATCTCATAAAGTTGGAGCTATATAATACCTAAATATCTATATTTTCTTCTGGAGATAATATCTGTAAAACAAAATTAATTATGGTAAATATTTGTGGGATAACAACTTAGTAGCATTAATAAATAATCCAAATCCTTTAGTGACTATCAGTTTATGAACATCTCTTCTAAATCAAGCAATTTTACTTGTGGGTATTTATCCAAAAGAATAAAAATCAGGATCTTAAAGAAATGTCTATGCTCCTATGTTCATTGCAGCACTATTCACTATTAAGTTGAAAACAACTTAAACATCCACTGACAGAATGAATAGATAAAGAACATGTGGTATATACAACAACAGAGTATAATAAAGCCTTAAAAAAGAAGGAAATTCTGTAGTATGTGACAACTTGGATGAAACTGGAGGACTTAGGCTAAGTTAAATAAGCCCGTCACAGGAAGACAAATATTGCTTGATTGTACTTATATGAGGTTGCTAAAACAGATTCAGGTTAACATAATCAGAGTAAAATGTCCCAGGGGCAAGGGAAAGAGGGAAATGAGAAGTTACTAATAAATGGTCATAAAATTTCAGTTAAGCAAGATGAATAAGCACTAGAAATCTGCTATACAACATTGTACCTACATTCAACAATAATAATATAGATTTAACATTTTTTTAATTAATTTATTTATTTTCAGAAAAACAGTATTCATTATTTTTTCACCACACCCAGTGCTCCATGCAATCCGTGCCCTCTATAATACCCACCACCTGGTACCCCCAACCTCCCACCCCCCTGCCACTTCAAACCCCTCAGATTGTTTTTCAGAGTCCATAGTCTCTCATGATTCACCTCCCCTTCCAATTTACCCCAACTCCCTTCTCCTCTCTGTTTTAAAAATGTGGATCTCATGTTAAATGTTCCTAAGACAAGAACAGTTTTTAATAAATCACTTTTAAATAAAAATTATAGTATGATGGTTTGCAAGTGGACTATTACCATTTTATCTCAATAGATATCAAAAAGCTCTGGGGCCCCTGGGTGGCTTAAGTGCCTGACTTAGGCTCAGGTTATGATCTCAGGGTCCTGGCATTGAGCCCCACCTCAGGCCCCCATCAACAAGGACTCTGCTTTTTCCTCTCCCTCCGTCCTTCCCCATTCATGCTCTCTCTCAAATAAATGAGTAAAATCTTAATATATATATATACATATATATATATATGTATATATATATATATTCAATAAGCCCTATTAAAAATCAGTCTATGAGGGCCTGGCTAGCTGAGATGGTAGAACATGTGACTCTTGGTCACGGGGTTGTGAGTTCAAACCCCACATTGGGCATGGAGCCTCCTTCTAAAAAAATCAGTGTGCCACTATTTCTCTGGGAAATGTCATAAGGGATAATGGGGTTTCTTAGATAAAGAACCATAAAACTCATGAGTCTATCACACTTCACAAAGAGAAATCACATCAAAACCCATTAGTTTCATTTTAAAATGAAAGAGAACCTTTGATTTCTGGTGTTTTGTCCAGTCTACAACAGGTCTGGATCTCCATTTGAAACCTCAAAATTGCTGCCAGTAATCACTGTTCATTCCCTTCACTGTTCCAAGATGGAAATCAAAAACTATTTGTAAAATAAAGAAGAAAACCCTGACTCATGTGAAAGACGGTAAAATGAGTGATAGCCATTTCTTATGTCATACTAGATAAGAATTTCTCAAAATTTACTATGTGTAAAAATCACCTATGGAGCTTGCTAAAAAGAGTCTCGTTAGACCCACCTCTTGAGAGTCGGATTCATTCAATCTGGCTGGTGTTCAGAAAGCTGCTATTTTTTTATTTATTTATTTATTTTTTTAAATTTTTTATTTTTTATAAACATATATTTTTATCCCCAGGGGTACAGGTCTGTGAATCACCAGGTTTACACACTTCACAGCACTCACCAAAGCACATACCCTCCCCAATGTCCATAATCCCAACCCCTTCTCCCAAACCCCCTCCCCCCGGCAACCCTCAGTTTGTTTTGTGAGATTAAGAGTCACTTATGGTTTGTCTCCCTCCCAATCCCATCTTGTTTCATTTATTCTTCTTCTACCCACTTAAGCCTCCATGTTGCATCACCACTTCCATACGCTCTAGTTCCATCCATGTTGTTGCAAATGGCAAGATTTCATTTCTTTTGATGGCTGCATAGTATTCCATTGTGTATATATACCACATCTTCTTGATCCATTCATCTGTTGATGGACATCTAGGTTCTTTCCATAGTTTGGCTATTGTGGACATTGCTGCTATAAACATTCGGGTGCATGTGTCCCTTTGGATCACTACATTTGTATCTTTAGGGTAAATACCCAATAGTGCAATTGCTGGGTCATAGGGCAGTTCTATTTTCAACATTTTGAGGAACCTCCATGCTGTTTTCCAGAGTGGTTGCACCAGCTTGCATTCCCACCAACAGTGTAGGAGGGTTCCCCTTTCTCCGCATCCTCGCCAGCATCTGTCATTTCCTGACTTGTTGATTTTAGCCATTCTGACTGGTGTGAGGTGATATCTCATTGTGGTTTTGATTTGTATTTCCCTGATGCCGAGTGATATGGAGCACTTTTTCATGTGTCTGTTCGCCATCTGGATGTCTTCTTTGCAGAAATGTCTGTTCATGTCTTCTGCCCATTTCACAATTCCGGACTTCAAGCTCTATTACAAAGCTGTCATCATCAAGACAACATGGTACTGGCACAAAAACAGACACATAGATCAATGGAACAGAATAGAGAGCCCAGAAATAGACCCTCAAATCTATGGTCAACTAATCTTCGACAAAGCAGGAAAGAATGTCCAATGGATAAAAGACAGCCTTTTCAATAAATGGTGCTGGGAAAATTGGACAGCCACATGCAGAAAAATGAAATTGGACCATTTTCTTACACCACACACAAAAATAGACTCAAAATGGATGAAGGACCTCAATGTACGAAAGGAATCCATCAAAATCCTTGAGGAGAACACGGGCAGCAACCTCTTCGACCTCTGCCGCAGCAATATCTTCCTAGGAACAACGCAAAAGGCAGGGGAAGCAAGGGAAAAAATGAACTACTGGGATTTCATCAAGATCAAAAGCTTTTGCACAGCAAAGGAAACAGTTAACAAAATCAAAAGACAACTGACAGAATGGGAGAAGATATTTGCAAACGACATATCAGAAAGCTGCTATTTTAATGAGAAGCTTTAATTAGCTGTTAAGGGATTCAGAATCAAATGAACATGGAGCCATACTTTGAACAACAACTATTTATGACAGATATTTAAAGGTTGCAGAAGTTATGAGTTTTCTACTGTCTGTAACTAGCAAATTTTAAAAGAATGGTATCTCCTAATACTGAAGTGTTGTGTCTGTATTCTTCTTATTCTTTGCAATAAGAAATACAGTCTTCAAAGACATTTCACCAAAGGTGAGACTTGTTACTAAACCATTAATAAAGTAAAAAGAAAAAGAAAATTTCATTTTCTTCAATATGCCAAGTTAAGATTCTTATAATTCCACAATTACCTTTATTCCTTAATAAATGCAATTTTACCATACTCACTATTATTAAGTATACCACACATAATAATTAATAGTAACTAGGTACTGAGTGCTTAATATACTCGTCTCTGTTGTTGGTATTGGGATTGTATCATCTCATTTAATGATGAGAAAAATCCCTATGAGCTAAGTGCTATAATTTTCCAATCTTATAACTAGCGAAATTGAAATAGCAGGATAAAAAACTTGCACAAGGTCACAAATCCTGTCAGTAATAACAACATAATTCTTCAGAAATATTAATAAAAGAATGAGATTAACTTGGATATCTGTATAAGGATTTTTAACTTCAAATTTGTCTTTGTAAGCTCTACATTTTTCATTAATCATTGTTTTGTGATATATCATACAGTTAGTTAAAAAAAATTTATTCTAAAAAAATAAATACAATATAAAATATTAGTCTGTGATTACATTGTACATGCACTAAAATCTTGGTATATACTTGTAAGAAGCATTTGACTCTAAACCTCTTTTTTTTTTAAGATTTTATTTATTTATTTGACAGGCAGAGATCACAAGTAGGCAGAGAGGCAGGCAGAGACAGAGAGGGGGAAGCAGGCTCTCCGCTGAGCAGAAAGCCTGACATGGGGCTTGATCCCAGGACCCTGGGATCATGACCTGAGCTGAAGGCAGAGGCTTTAACCCACTGAGCTACCCAGGTGCCCCTCTTTTTTTTTTTTTCTTAAGTAAGCACTAGGACCCAACATGATGCTTGAACTCTCCCAACGATCAAGAGTCATATGCTCTACCAAACTGAGCCAGCCAAGCTCCCAACTTTGCACTTTTATCAACATTTTACTTATGATTCTGGAACATTCATAGCAAAATTAAAAACATCTTATGTTATTAATTTAACATCTATGAATTCCCTTTTAAAGTTTTGAAAGAGTGATATAATTGACTTCATATTTCAAAGATCACAAGTACAAATCTGATTAAGTATAGATAGTTTATGAAAATTCAACTCCTTTTTTTTATTATACTAAAATACCAGATTGGTTCATTACTATTTGGTGTTTTGGAACACCAAATAGTAAGAACTGATTCAAGTATACCATGCATCTCAAAATAATCAAGTTTAGAAGGTATCATTTAAACTCATAAAAGCTATTTTATTACTAAAACCATACTTTGATGTTTATGCAATGTAAAGAAACAAGATATAGATAAGGTTATCTATACTTTATTCCATGCTTGCTTGTAGTATTTGAATTTAAAAGGATATGATCTTGACAGGACAACTAGACTAATTTAAGTAAAAATCCAGTGGCCTGTTTGTGCCTATAGCAATTTGTCACCCATAAAAGGAAAACCAGTTTCCACCAAAATTTACCATAAGATTTCATTAGTTTTATGTATACTTTTTAATGTAAGGATCATTGTCCTTGATGACCTGAAAAATTGTTCAATATTTCTAATTTCCAAGAAATAAGAAAATCTTAAAATTGAAAATAACTGAGATTTTATCAAATTTACCTAAAGTCTCACATCCCAACATTTCTGTTTTTTCCTTTCATTCTTCTTGGCAACATTCTGAACAGAAAGTGGAGATGGGGATAATGACAATAAAGCAAGTATAGAAGTCAGCAAGCTCAGGTTTGAATGATGAATAAAAAGCAGAGGGACAATGTGGAAATCCTGAAATGGTATTTGAAAGGCATTAATTAGTCACTGGAAATTATAAACCAAAGAGGTTATAGACTGTAAGAGATTAAAAAACTAAATAATCTAAGAGGTATTTTAATTCTTTGAAAGTAAAATATGCTTTTTCACGAGAAAGCACATCCTTGTAGCCTATTTAAAGTCTTCTGTCCATTCGCTATATAGTATGCCCTGAATGAATAAATGGAGGAACAAAATCATGAGAACTCTTCCTGTGTGGAGTCAATCTGATAATGGCAGAGTTTGGGAGAAAAAACTGAGATACTATTTGGAAATTTCAGAATGCATTGGGACCTTTCGGTGCGTCATCTTTATCATTATGAACATCATTCAGGACTGTATTCTTAAGCAGACAGGTGCCATAAAAACCAATTAGGAGCCGATAAATATGGAGGGGAGGGGGGTAGGTGGTTGGGTGAGCCTGGTTGTGGGTATTAAGGAGGGCACATATTGCATGGAGCACTAGGTGTGGTGCATAAACAGTGAAACTTGGAACACTGAAAAATAATTAAATTTAATTTTAAAAAAAAGAGCTGATAAATAGCAAACAAACTTTCCGAACTTATGTAAAGAAGTAGGTCTGAGTTTATTACTATAATGTGTCTGGGAACGGAGCATGTAGACAACCACACAGTAATACAAAGAATCTCATAGTAAGCAATGTTTACATTCTACCTGGCTTGAAATTCACCCTCAAAGAAATGAAGCACTCATTGTCAAGTATGGTTATTATTTCCAGAAAACCAGAGTCACAGTGAGCATCATATAAGTGAATGAAGATCCACTTTCTCATAATATAATTCTTTTAGTTTATTTCTTTTCCATGTTTTTCATTTGTTTGTTTTTTGTTTGTTTTTACCTCGAGTATGTTTGAGAAGAACTGATTGAAAGTCTTTGTCTAGTAAGTCCACTATGCTTTTCAGGGACCATTTCTGTTTATTTCTTTTTTTCCTATGAATGAAACAAATGTCTTGTTTCTTTGCATGACCTTGGAAAAAACTGTTTTTAATATTACAGAGATGTACTGTGAAAATTGGGTTCTTTCCCCCTCTTCAGGATTTGTTGTTGTCTAATATGGGTTGTGGTTGCTTGAGTAGTGTCTCTTCAAAAGTATGTTGTAAAGATGTTATTATTTTGTGCGACCTCTGTTCTCTATATTCTTTTAGTGTTTGGTCAGCCAGTGGTTTTACAGAAAATAGCCTAAATGCCAGGGTGACGCCCCCAAAATTCTCCCAGTCTTTGCAGATTAACCACATTGGGGAAGTTCTTTAATACTCATCCAGGCCATTTAATACCCTTAGGCTTCACTTCCTTCTTGTCCTAAGCACAAAAATCAGCCTTAGGTGAAAGCTTATGATCATCTTAATTTTTCTGAGCATGAAACCTGACCTAGGCATCAACAGGTCTTTCTAGATTCCCCCATTATACATGGGAGTTTTCTTAAAGCCCTTATGAGGCATAGTAATTCTCTCTCCAGTTTTTCCTTTTAGGGCTTCAGCATCTCTCTTGTTTAATTAAACTTTAATTTTTTGTCCCAGGAGGCAACAGAGTGTTCATTCCCTTGTCAGTGTTTCCATGGAACACCCATTGCTTAGCAGGTTTTCTACTCTAAGGATCTTCCCAGTTAGGTGAAGAAAAGGCGAGCACAGTGCATCCATCCTTCAGGGAACCTCCAGACAGGTCAAAACAGATCAGAGACCCTGGTAACAAAGTGCCCTCTGTTTTTCCCTGGAACCAGAAAATCACACCATGAGTATGAGCTGCCATCTTTAAGACAGTTAACATGCCATGAAGGGGGGATGTGGCAGGGTTACATTAAAACACCACAAAGCGGGGCACCTGGGTGGCTCAGTGGGTTGAGCCACTGCCTTCGGCTCAGGTCATGGTCTCAGGGTCCTGGGATTGAGTCCAGCATCGGGCTCTCTGCTCAGCAGGGAGCCTGCTTCCTTCTCTCTCTCTCTCTCTCTCTGCCTGCCTCTCAGTGTACTTGTGATTTCTCTCTGTCAAATAAATAAATAAAATCTTTAAAAAAAAAAAAAAACCACAAAGCTCTTCTATCATGTTTGAGTTGGCTTTGTCTTCAGCATTTCCTTGGTTTCTCTAAATCTTTGTTTTTCCAGAGTTCTGGCAAAGTTGATTTTTATAATTTTTGCTTGTTTTTTCCATGTTTCTATGGAAGAATGAGTTCCCTTTTCTGCCATTTTTGCTAATATTACTACTGAAAGTCTGTATACTGATTTTTTTCTACTCTTTATTATTATTTTATCCATTCAGCAAATATTTATTAAATACTTATTATGTGCTCTTCATATAATAAGCACTGGGGATAAAGTAAGAATGAAAACAAATGCTCTACTTTACTGGAGCATATACTCCTGAGTTTGTTGATGAGGGCAGGGCAGTTTTAAGTCAAAGAAAAATCAAAATGTTTATACCTATGGCACTGTTGTATAAAACGATGAGTTAGGAAAAAAAAGTGGGTATTATTTAATATAAGGTGGCATACGAAGACCTATATGATGAAGTGTCACTTGAGCAGAGAACCTAATAAAATTTGAAAGGCCTTGTAGACATCCATGGGAGGAATACTGATGTAGCAGGTGCCTATATGAGTCTGAATTTACACAGAGGTCAAGGCTGGGGCTATCAATTTAGAAATCACTGGTATCTGTGTGTGACTCTATGGGCCTTTAGCAGGAATGAGGATGGATTAAAAAAAAAAAACAAACTGAGGACAGAAGAATGAGCTTTGGACCTTAGAAATCGGGAGGACAAAAACTGGGAGAAAAACATGGGAAGGAGAATGAAGAGGGCTTACTAGAGAGATAAGAGAAGTGTCAAGGGCAAATTGACTCCTAGATGCTAAGGGTTATAGAAGCAGTGACAGATTAACTTTGTCAAATGGAGCTCATAGGTTGAGCAGGATGAAAACTGAATATAGATACTTAGATCTGACAGTGTTAGGTCATTGTTGAACTTAAAAAGAAGAGTAGACTGAAGAGAAATAAAACGAGATAAGCCAGGGTTAAAATATAATGGTACAAGTGAGTCAGTAGGAATAGAGATGACTTTTCAAGTTGCTCTGCTATGAAGAGTGATCAGAGAAATGGGATGGTCGCTGGCAGGGACAAAGGGTAAAGGGAGGCATGCCCTTTGACATGGTGAGCAATTATAACATGTATGTTGATAGAAATAATGCAACAAGGAGGACCTAATTTATTATACAGAAGACAAAGGGGAAAACTCCTGGAAGGTTCTACGTCATTGAGAAGGTGTGGGATTCAGTGAATTATTGAGGGCCTAGCCTTGTTCATTGTTTCATGGAAAGGGAGGAAAGGCAAAGCCCCTGAATACAAATAAAATTAGGATGGTGGAGGTAATGGAAGGCCCAGACAATCTGTTTTCCCACTATATTCTCAGTGAAATAAGGAACAATATCAGCTGAGATTGAGAAGTAAAGGGAGTGATGGGTAACAGTAGTAGTGACCTAGATTTCAATTCACTGTAAGAAATTTTACTAGAGCAAATTTTACTAAAGGAAAACCATCTGCTATGAAAAGGTCACCAAGCACTCATAATTTGCCTATGTATATATTTCCCTTTCTCTCCCTCTAGTCTAGTTATCTGTGCATACATCTACCAAACTACTTATAAACCCAATATTCTATAATCTCTTCAGCAGGCATTAGTATCCTGTTACAATATATTTACCTGTATTTCTGAAGCTAAGCAAGCTGCATAAAATAATATAAAAGATAAACTGCCCTGTGGCTTAGGATGCTTTTCGTAGACCCAGAAGTTATTTATAAACTATTTTAATAGGTTCAATTTCTGTTCTCTTCATAAAAAATATTCTACTGGTCTAAGTAGGTCTAAATTTCAGAGTATGGGTTTTTCTGAAGGGCAGGCATCCATATATCTTTGCATAATAAACGCTATCACTTTGTGCTTTACAATAATATCAGCAGCCTCACTTATTAGCTAGGAAACACACCTGCTTTATGCTGTAAATCATAATTAGAAATCTGTATGATTGGAACCTGAGCTCAGTTGGGTGGAAAATTGGTCATTAGATATAATGGGAAGGAAAATTTTATAAAACATCCCAAATCCACGCTCAGATGCCAACAGTATTTAATAAATTCTCATGGCAATTATCTGAAAGACCTTCCTGTGCTTTCTATCAGACAGCAACACACAATATTAAATGTTACTAACCACTGGGTTAATGGCTTAGGAGTTTGAAGGTCATTTTGGGGTATACTCAGAATGAGATGGGAAGTCATGAGAGGGCATGGAGCAGAGGAGCGATCTCATTTGACCAGAGTTTCTCCAATTTCCCTCTGATTGCGGTTGGTAGAATACGGTTTGGAGGAAAAGCAGAAGGGGCAACTAGGAAGCTACTGGTGAGCCATGAAATAGTAGCTCACATGAGGATGGTAGGAGTAGATGTGGTAGAATGAAAAGAGTGATTTGGGGTCGATTTTGAAAATATGAGTCATCAGGATTTGTTGACAGATTAGTTAAGGGAGAAGAAAAGAGTTGCCACTAATGAGATAGGGAAGAATAAAAGAGGAGGCAGTTTAGAGACAGAGCGGAAGTTCAGTTTGAGACAAATTACCTTCTGAGGTTCTTATTAGCTATGAAAGAGATAATGTGTAGGCCCCTTTATTTTTAATTCCAAATTGAGGAAATGTTATGTAGGCTGAGAAAAATAATTTGAGACTCACTAATATATGGATGATATAAGCCACAAGGCTTGATGAGATCACTGAAGAAAAGGCCATAGATGGAGAAGATAAGATATCCCAAGATTGAGTCCTGGTGTAAAGTAAAAAACCACAGGTTTTTCAGACTATTGTGTTTCTTTCCTATGAGTCTTTCTTTGTCCTCAAATAGGACACTTCACTTGTGACACTTCCAGAACGGTCACAAGCAAAGGAGCTTTCTATCCCTGTAGACTTGGGGTATATCACCTTCCCTGTGTGGATGTGTTCCCCCACCTGGAAGCTCCGCAAGCCTCCTACTATTGGGATTTCATGGAGGTTTCTCCATGGAGGCATGATCAATTACTAACTCTGTCTCCAGCCCCTCTCCCCTCTCTGGAGGACTGGGGGCCATGAGGCTGAAAATTCCAGCTTGTAGTCATGGCTTAGTCTTTCTGGTGACCAGCCCCCAGCCAGGAGCCATCCAGCAGCCCACCAGGAGTCACTACAATAGGAAAAATAATGCCCAGGGTGCTCTCATGACTCAGGAAATTGCAAGGGTTTGGGGAGACCTGTATCAGGGACAGGGTCAAAGACAAATATTACAAGAGATGTTCCTAGTGTTCGTATCACTTAGGAATTTACAAGGTTTAGGAGCTCTGTTCCAGGAACAGTGGCAGAAACCAATATATATGTATTTGTTATTATTTCACACCAAGTATACTCCAACATTTAGAGGATATAAGAAGAGGAGGAATAAGAAAAAAAAAAAAAAAACCACTCTGTGGAACATGAGGCAGCAATAATCCCAGGACAATATTGTCTTGGAAAGTAAGTAAAAAAACTGCTTCAGAGTGGAAGAGGTCATCTGTTAAGTGAGGTAAGATGAGAAATAGGATTTAATAATTGAAATTAGCAACATAGGGTAGCAACATAGTGACCTTGAAGATGATTGCTTTGGTGAAATGTAAAGATAAATCTGACTGAAAAGGCTAAAAGGAAATGAGAGATGAGAAATTGGAGAGGAGCTCTGTTGTAAATGAGGGGGCTTGGAAATGGGGAGGTATCTTTGAAGATGATACAGACCTAAGAGTTTCTTTTAAAGACTGGAGAAAGTATAGCATTTTCCACGCAAATGAGAATGATTTATAAGAGGGGAAACTGTCAAGGCTAGCAATAAAGAATTGCTGGAGTCGGGGTGCCTGGGTGGCTCAGTGGGTTAAAGCCTCTGCCTTGGGCTTGGGTCATGATCCCAGAGTCCTGGGATCGAGCCCCACATCGGGCTCTCTGCTCAGTGGGGAGCCTGCTTCCTCCTCTCTCTCTGCCTGCCTCTCTGCCTACTTGTGATCTCTGTCTCTCAAATAAATAAATAAAATCTTAAAAAAAAAAAGAAAAAAAAGAATTGCTGAAGTCAGTAGGGATGGTATATAGCGGACAGGCAGCGAGAATGACCTAAATGAGAATTCTGAAAATTTCTCCACAGTAAAAGGAGGAAAGGGACACTCTATGGTTAAACGAACATGTCTCTGGCTCACTGAGATAATGAAAGCTTTTGGAAGTTCTCATTTGATTGCCTCTGTGTTCTTAGTAAATCAGAACTATCAATTATTAGTTGAGAGTGAAGATGTGGGAGGAAGTTTTGGCTGTAAGAGAAGAGAAAAAGATATAAAATTGTCAGAGTGAGAAAGCTCAGGAAATGTGATATGATTGCAAGGTATCATTTGGGACCCATTTGAAATTAATGGTCATAGGTTTAAAGTGAGACCTTCCAGCACGATTCTAAGATTTTCTCCAGCCACATTCATCTGAACAGAGACAGGCTTGGATGAGCTCACCATTTATAAGTACATTAAGCAAGTCGGGGGCAGAGAGGCAAGCAATGAAGATGAGTGTATATGCAAGAGAGTTATTGTAATTATGGACCATGAAATTCATTATGTGATGTAAGGACATCAGGAGGGAAGAGATTTAAAGAATTTCTGGAACTGGGGTAATAGAGGGTACTAGTAAGAGAATGAGACACTTGAAATTGACATCATGGAGGGAATGCAGTTAGTAAGAATGATTCGATCTAGGGTATGAACCCAGGAGTTGTGGTTCAATGGAGAGCAAGATGATTGGGGACCGTTATAGACAGAATAATGAACTCCCCAGGGATTATAAGAGCAATGTTGGAGCTGGAATTTAAAAGTCATCAAGAAATGAGAGACTGATGAAGAGTTAAGAGTTAATTTTAATAGGTGATTTTGTTTGGCGGCCTAAGATTCAAAGCAGGGGAATTTTAGGAGAGGGAGGTTATAGAAGAAAAAAGAGCCACCAGATGAAATGGGTGGGCGCATTGTCCTCACAAGGGAGAGCCTGGTTTCAGGTAGATCAGGAAGGTACAGAGAGCATTAGAGTAGTTGATCCAAGGGGATGAGTGATTTTTCTGACGACAGATCAAAATTTCCAGAAGACGGTATGGTACAGTTTTAGGATTTGGAAACAGATGAGAATAATAGTCAGAAAAGTAGGTGTACACTGCCTATGGTGATTACTGAGTTCGGAGAACGAGGGATGCCATGGAAGAACTGGCTCTTGCGGTGATGGATTCGATAGTGATAAATCCATAATGAGACATTTTCTGATGGAAAAACAATAGATAGTAGTAGTAGGATCTCACACCCCACTGCTTTGGGGCATGAATCTTTGGAAATGAGAAAGAATGGAGAGCTTTTTAAATGTAAATTACATAGAAGAAATTCAGTTGTGGGCATCGGGTGGGTCAGTTGGCTAAGCAACTGCCTTTGGCTCAGGTCATGATCCTGGAGTCCAGGGATAGAGTCCCACATCCAGCTCCCTGCTCAGCAGGGAGTCTGCTTTTCCCTCTAACCCTCTCTCCTGTCATGCTCTCTCTCTCACTCAAGTAAATAAATAAAATCTTAAAAAAAAAAATTCAGTTGTTAAAAAGTAATCCACCAATTATTCAACACTCTTTAGCTATCTAAATGTGTGTATATATGTACATATATACATATATAATATATGCATATTATATTTTATATATATGCTATAGAATTTTTTATTATATATAAAATCCTATATTCTACATACAGACATAAAGAATTTATGTGTATAATTTTATATACTGTCACATGATTATTAAATATATCATTTCTTATATGTATGAGGTTTTTAAAAATATTTTATTTATTTGACACAGAGAGAGAGCACACAAGCAGGGGGAACATCAGGCAGAGGGAGAAGCAGGCTTCCCACTGAGCAGGGAGCCCAATGGGAGGCTGGCTCCATCCCAGGACCCTGGGATAATGACCTGAGCTGAAGGCAGAAGCTTAACTAACTGAAGCACCCAGGCACCCCCATATATGAGCGTATTAGCATTCTCAATCCCATTTTAACAAATAAACCAGTGTCATATGTGGAGAGTTTGCCAGTGTACCCAGGAGCTGCATGCTTGGATACAAGATGAATATGCCATTTACTTGTGTTAGAATTCATGGAAAATATTGGAGCAGCATTTATATGTGATAAAAAGATAAATATAACTCAATAAAGACTCTGTCTACTTCTATAAAGGAAGAAGTGGTCCCTGTACCTACCCAGTTGCTATAGGATAGGACATCCATTTTAGCTACCACAATTCAGGAAGATTAAACAGCAACAGTATGTCATGAATCGTTGTACCCAGGACCCTGAGACCATGACCCAAGCCGAAGGCAGAGGCTTAACCCACTGAGCCACCCAGGTGCCCCTGTTAGATACTCTTCTAAGCACCATAAAAATATTGATTTCATCTTCACAGAACTGTCTGCAGTAGGTATTATTATTTTTAGTTTAAAGACAAGGAAACTGAGGGCTCATAAGTTTCAGCAACTTGTCTAAAGTAATCATATATAAAGTAGTGAAGCTGAGCTTGAATGCCTTGTCTAGCCTCAGGATCTGGGCTCTTACCCAATAAACAATACTGTTATAAATAAAATATAACTGTAAAACCCTGATAAATATCTAATAAAATAAATTTTAGATAAATACCATATGGTTTCACTTATATGTGGTATTTAAAAAACTAAACATATGAATAAACAAAAAGCAGATATAGATGCATAAATACAGAGAAATGATGATTGCTGGAGGGCAGAGGGTGGGGGAATGGGCAAACGGGTGAAAGGAAGTGGGAAGTTACAGTCTTCTAGTTATGAAATGAATATGTCGTGGGAATAAAAGGCACAGTATAGGGAATATAGTCAATATTTTAAAGAGTGCTGTATGGTGACAGATGGTAGCTACTTGTGAGCACAGCAAAACAGAGTTGTTGAATTAATATGTTATACACCTAAACTAATGTAACATTTTCAACAAAACACTTCCCCCCGAAAAAGAAAAAAAATTTAAAAATATTTCTCGGTCTGCTGCTCAGAATTAGCTTAACTAAGCCTGCTAAATGTCAGGGAACATATATTGAAAAGGAGATTAATTCCCAGGAAGCTTATTAAGGAGTGCTTTCAGGAGCAACACCTGTGGGGAGAGAGCATGAAGCAGGATTAAGCAGAGTGTGGGCTGTGATTCAATCACCAAAGAAAGGAAAAAAAAAAGTCTTAGCTGACCTCATGTGATGGTCTGAAACTAGAAAGGCTCTTCGAAGTTGTCCTAAATTGAAGTGTTGTAATCAAGACTTTATATCCCTGCATCAGTCAGACAATTGATACGGTCAGCCTATGGAAAAAAGTCCCGACCTTGAGCAAGCGCGCTCTCTTGGCTTCAATCAAGGGCAATTCTCCAAAAGGGCAGACAGCTTCAAGCTCTCAGGTTTTACTTCCATTTGCTGGGCTTCAGTTTTGAAGGGTTACCTGGGTGGTACCTAAGTGCCTCCACTACAACTTCCAGAGGTATAGGAAAGACACCTTGGGCAGCACTGTCCTAAGCCATGATTTTTAGAACACTTCATATTGCAGCAGGTCAGGAGCAATCCGTATTTCGTAACTGCCCTTTTCACACCTTGCAGTGAGCTTGAGGGACTTCAAGGCTCATCAAGGAGAAAGATATGATCACTAGGAAGCAGTAGCGCCCAATGAGGTTTACTTGGGCAGCAGTGAGCTAGATGGCCCTCAAGGAGGAAGAGCCTCAGAAGCGGGCAACTTCTTGAAGTAACAGCACAGAGCTATCTTCAGGCGGAAAGGGGAAAGGAACTCCTGAGGGAAGCAAGGAATCAGACAGGAGATGGGTGTGTCCGGGTGATCTTGCTCAGTAGCGCAGTATGGGGGTCTGTCAAGAGAATTCTGAAGGGCAACAGTGACTTAATGGCTACAGTTTATGTCATCTCTAGATAGAGGTTGGGTGTGGTTTTGTGGAGGTATACAAAACAGGAAAGATCTAAATGGCCAAAAATCTGCTTATTTGTGCTATATTTAAACAAAGTAGATGTATAAACATTTAAGTTTGGTGCCTATGCAGTTTCAAGCTAAGATCTTTGCCTACATGGAAGTAAAGAACATACAGCCAAGGTTTACGGGCCATCTTATGTATCATCTGCTACAGAGCCGATGTCCAGGTACTAAGGCCTATATACCAAGACCAACCATATTTACAGCATTCATTTTAAAGGCAAACAACTCCCATATTTTTAAATTTAACATGAAAATATGACCAATGTAGTGACATCATCATCATATTTTTTAAAACCTTCAAATGCTGCCAAACTAAAAACAAGTAAATATTCCATGTGACTTAAGAAGTCATATTCTTTATTACTGGCATGTCAAGTTTGCTATACATCAATATAATGTACCTTATTCATTCTGTGTTTCATCTACTATAGCTTTAGTGAAGTATTAAAATACTCTAATATTACAGTATTTTTATCTATTATTTTCTCTTCCATTTCCTGTAGTTGCCATGTTTTTTAATGCATCCTTTTAACACTGTATATGCAGTTTAATTGACTTTAGCATTAAAAAGTGCCAATCTTTCCCATGCGTATGCTTTTAGGCTCGTTATATTTTATTTGATAACAGGTATTAAATTCTTGATTTCTTATTGTTTCCTTTTGCCTGATATACCTTGACACTTCCCTTTATTTTAGCCTTTATGAAACAAAATGTTTAATACTTTTAAACACGCTTTTACCTTGAATTGTAAGCCAAATTGGATATTGTATTTAATAGATGTGTTAAGCCCATTTTTGTGTGTGACAGAGCTAGAATCTGAACATGCCATTTTTGACTTCTAGTCAAGTGCTTCTTGTACTAGAAGCTTCCATCCCAGGATACTTAGAACCTTAGACCCCTAGGGATACTTGAAGAAAGAAATAAGGGCATTATATTTAAAGCTCAAATAAAAATCAATCACGCACTTCCCTGTAAAAAGGCCATGCAGGTAAATGAAAAGGTGAAGTGAATTATCTAAAATTACAGGAACTCACTGAGAAAAATAACTGCTCTCTTCCCACAGTTTCCTACAGAAACTGTGTTGGGCAATTTTAAATCTTAATTAGAAAATGTGGGAAAAAAAGAAAATGTGAATGATTAATTATTACTTAATCAACACAACTCGTTTGAAAGCTAGTTCTTTCAGAACACCAGACCACTGGGAGGAAAATTAAAATGAAGGTCGTCTAGGGGTGCCTGGATGGCTCGGTGTTTGAGTGTCTGCCTTCTGCTCTGGTCATGATCCTCTTTGGGCTCCCTGCCCAGCAGGAAGCCTGCTTCTCCCTCTCCCACCCCACCTGCTTGTGCTCCCTCTCTCATTGTCTGTGTCTCTCTGTCAAATAAATAATAAAATCTTAAAAAAAAAAAAAAGGGAAGTTAGTCTCCTTGGGAAAGGGCTTGTGCCCTGTTACATTAATATGTGCAGATTATATATATTTTGTTTTTTCTGTCATAAACTATTATAAAATTCGAAAGTCTATTCATTATTTAAGGTACAATTCCATGGTATTAATAACATTCACAGTGTTGCAGATCATCACTCATCTCTATCTCCAAGTCTTTTTCTTTACCTCAAACATAAATCATGTAGCCATTAATCAATAATTCTGATCTCCCCCTCCCCCAGCCCTTGGTAACCTCTATCTACCTTCCGATGATATAATTTTCTTTTCCTTTCCAGGTATTTCACACAAATGGAATCATAATATGTATCCTTTTGTGTTCAGCTTACTTGACTTAGCACATTTTTTATATTTATCCATGTTTAGTATCAGCATGTCATTTCTTTTAGGGCTGAATAATATTCCATTCTATGTACATACAGTACATGCAGTTTATCCTACAATCTGTGGGTGGACACTCGGGGTTTTTCTATCTTTGGCTATTTTGAGGAATGATGTGATGAACAATGGTGCACTGTATCTGAGGTTTATTTCAGTTATGTTGTGATATACCTAGAAGTATAATTTACAGATCATAAAAGTAATACTATGTTTAACTTTTAAGTATTCAAGGGGGTCCCTGGGTAGCTTAGTGGGTTAAAGTCTCTGCCTTCGGCTCAGGTCAAAATCCCAGGGTCCTGCTTCCTCCTCTCTCTCTGCCTGCCTCTCTGCCTACTTGTGATCTCTGTCTGTCAAATAAATAAATAAAATCTTAAAAAAAAAGATGTTTAAGTATTCAAGTCCTTTGCACATTTAATTGGGTTCTTTGTCATTTTGTTATGGAGCTATACCATTTTATATGTTATATATATATCTAGGCAAACACTATACATTTTACATATAAAAACTTTACCCAATACATGATTTACAAAAATTTTCTCTAATTTTGTCGGTGATATTTTCACTTTCCTTGATAATGTCTTTTGAGGGACAAAAGCTTTTAATTTTAATGAAGTCCAATTATCACTTTTTCTACTGTGCCTCATGCAAATTTCAAAAGTAATTCAGCAGATGCAATGACAGAAATTTAGTTACCAATGCTACTGGAATTCTTAAGTGACACAGAACTAATAATGCTATCTTATGCTTTTAACTGATGTTCCAATCATGACTTTTTCAGCACCAGATTATTTCTATGGGCCCTCAGGGCCTATGTTACTGTGAATCATCATGATTGGCATGCCATAATTAAGCACAAAATATGACAAACAAATGTCATTCATTTTTATAAGAAATTATTTTCCTGCATACTCCTGACCTCAGAACTGGAGATAAAATTTTTTTAAATAACAGGCAATTACAGAGAAACATAAAGTGAAAAAGTTATGTTGGAAGTATTAGCCAGTTCAAAAGTAATATCCTGTACTCTGATTGGCATCCTGGGCATTACATCTGTTAAAACCAGACTGGCAGTTAGAATTTAAGAAAATGGGTTTGACGGCATAGCCAAATGCTCACCTATTACACAGATGACTCAGTGTAAGTTCCTGGCATTTTGCTGACTGCCGAGGTTAGAAAGATATGTCAGTGATTATTAGAAATAATATAGCTAGAATGCATTTTTGGTGACTTGCTGCTAGACTATCGAAAATTATTGTACTTGCTGGGGCACCTGGGTGGCTCAGTCATTTAAGCATCTGCCTTTGACTCAGGTCATGATCCCAGGGTCCTGGGACTAACCCCACATTAGGCTCCTTGCTCAGCAAGGAGCCCACTCCTACCACTCCCTCTCCCCCATCCATGTACTCTCTCCCTCTCTCGCGCGCAAATAAAATCTTGAAAATAAATTATTGTACTCCTATTACAAACAAAATTCTATGCTGTCTATTCAGTTTATTTCCAGGCCTGCACATAAGCACACACTTATAGCTTGATGTATCCACCTACCCCCAATGGAGTTCATGCACTTATGCGATTACAGCTACTAATCTTCCAAGAACAAGAAACATTCTTGAATGTTTGAATGTTGAAGAGTGCATTCTGTCATGCTTCATTCCTAAATCCAGCATGCAAGTGAAATCCCCCTAAATGAACAATCAGAGAAGTAGTTATGGCTTTGTAGATGCATCCTTGAGTATCCATCAAGCCATCCAATCCCATAACCCTTTTGAAGTTCAGAGGCAATAAGAGATGTATGGATCCCTGAAACATAGTCTTTACTATACATTGCCTTAAATAATACCTAACTGAAAGTTTTTTCAAGGCCCTGCTGTGTTCCTACTGTTATAGTTGACACATAACCTCACCTAGTCTTCTGTTCCTAACCTGGGTCCCTAAGCTGGCTAAGACAGGAGAAATGTAAAAGAAGTTGAGAGCTATAGTCTGCTCCTATTGGTGTATCATTCATGAGTAGGTAGTGTCTGCAGCAATCAAAAGTGTTGAAATAAACTCTAGTGCTAGTGGCTCAAAAGTGCATTTATGTATGCCCTCATTTGTTACAAAAACTTTTAAAGGTTGTCACAAAGACATTAAACACAAGATGAATTACAAGTAAATTTTTTAGGAAGTTGAAACAACATTAGGGACATCACATGCTGTCAGGGAGGAGATATAGTATAATCCTGTCATTTGCTCTGGATATGCCAAAATGTCTTTCTAGTTGCTAGTGTATGGAGGAAAAATGAGTGACACAGTCATGCTCCACAGGTCAAAAACCAACCAATTGCTTGCATCAACCACTTTCCCTGCTGCTAACATCTGAAAGCCATTTCTCCCAAATAATTCATTAATAAAGACTGGAATGGATGAAGGAAACCTTTGATAACATTACTAACTACAGATTATGATAAATCCCTTAGGATATTTCTGTGTCATCTGATGTTATGGATAGATGACATCGCAACACAGAAATTCGCTGAATGCAGTCTTAGCATGGCTGGGGAAGATGTAGTAGATTTCAGGTACAGAGCTTTGGGATTATTTAATTTGATCATAGTAGATTTTAGAGACCCTAAATGAGTAGACGGATTGCAAGACTTTCCTCTAATCATATACTAGTTTTATCTATTTGGTAGAGGTATTAAGTCTTGCATATACCTAGGTGAGCAGTTAGTGAGGTAGAGTTCTGCCTGTTTCCTAAGAGGCCATATGCAGAGTGATTCAGAGACCCAGCTTTGCAGTCTTGGATTTTTATCCTAGAACATCACGTAATAACCTCTGTATACCTCAGCTTTCTCTTCTTTAAAAATAGAGATGATGCCTATTTCAGAGGATCCCTGTCATGGTCAGAGTTCCTCAGAAGCCACTGTTGGGAAGAGATCTCAAGAACTGGCAGGGCAGTGGAGAAGTGAGATGATGGAAGGGATCCAACAGTGTAATACCTGCATTATCAGCTAAGTTACTACCATGGATGATGAGGCTAAGGCCTGCTGGAAAACGGTGGAATCAGTGCAAAACACATACTTTAGAGGTGTTCCATTCAAGGGCCTGGGAAGTATGGTACTTAAGAACCAATTCCTGCCACGTGTTGGTTGAAGTTAATTTAGAGGTACCTTCAGGCTATCCCTGGTAGGCTGAGCAGGCTCAGGCATCCAAAGAAGGACCCTAGGAAAAAGAGTTGTGGTTATTGGTGATTGGAAGATGGCCCAGATAAATTCTATATGGGAAACTTACAGTGTCCTGGGGGAAAAAATGAAATGCTCTGTAGAGTTCATGTCATGTAAGTCAATCTTAAATAGTAACTATTATATACTATGTAAATCAGTTTAGTTACAAGTTAAACAACAAGCCATACTATCAGTTTTGTTAAAGATTGGGTTCACATCTTTGTAAGGCAATTGAGGAGCATAGCAAGGATTTATGCCTGAGTGGAGGAAACCTACCCCACTTGGGATGTTCTTGTGAATGGGGCAAAATTCTCCTTAGGAAATAATTGTGAGTTGGCTTTAGTAAACAGGCCAGTGTGTGACCAAGACCTCCAATTTCTACTCCAACTAGTACAGCTGTGAAGATTTTTAGCTTGGGTTTTTTTGGGGGTTTTTTTTGTAGTTGTGCAGTTATTAACATGATAGAGAATGATTTTTAAAGTAATGTTTGATTAGTATTTAGTACATTCCCAGTGTTGTGTAGTCAATATCTGTCTACCTCCAAAATTAACATTCTACAAAAGAAAACCTTATACCCGTGAAGTAATCACTCCCGAAAGCCTTTTCCTCCAGCCTCTGGTAATCACAAATAGGCTTGCTATACTGTGGATTTACCTATAATGGATACTTCATCCAAATCACACAATATTATCTGACAAGGGGTCAGATATGTATGGCTTCTTTCTTTCTTTTTTTTTTTTTTTTTAAGATTTTATTTATTTATTTGACAGAGAGAGATCACAAGTAGGCAGAGAGGAAGGCAGAGAGAGAGAGGAGGAAACAGGCTCCCTGCTGATCAGAGAGCCCGATGCGGGACTCGATCCCAGGACCCTGAGATCATGACCTGAGCCGAAGGCAGCGGCTTAACCCACTGAGCCACCCAGGCGCCCCTGTATGGCTTCTTTCACTTATTGTTTTCAAGGTTCATTTACATTGTAGCATGTTTCAGTAGTCGTTCCCTTTATGGCCGCATAGTAATGGACAGTTTATTTATCCATTGACGGGCATTTGGGCTTGTTTCCACATTTTGACCATTGTGAATTGTGCTATAATGAACATGCACATCAAGTATTTGTTTGAGGATCCTTTTTCGGGTCTTTTGTATTTAAACCGTGAAGTGGGATGGTTGGGTCATCTGGTAGTCTGTGTTTACCTTTACAAGAAATAGCTGAACTGTCCTCCAGAGTGGCTGCTCCATTTTTACCACTTGTTTACAAGAGTTTGGGTCTTTCCACATCCTCACCAATACTTGTTATTGTCCTCTTTTTTTTAATTACATTAATGGTATCTCATTGTGGTAGCTCACTGCCCCAATGACAACTGGCAGTTGTCTTTTCATGTGCTTGTTGGCCATTTGTAGATCTTATCAGATACAGGATTTGCCCATAATTTCTCCCATTCTGCATTTTGCCTTTTCACTGTCGATAATATTCTGTGATACACAATTGCAAATTTTGTTGAAATCCAGTTTACCTATTATTTTCTTTTACTGCCCATGCTTTTGATATCATAGCTAAGAATCCATTACCAAATCTGTGGTCAGGTTTTCATCTGAGCAGTATACTTTTAGTTCTAATATTTAGGTTATTGGTTAATTCTGGGAGAGGGGGTTGGTATATGATGGGAGGTAGGGTTCCAAATTCTTTCTATTGCATGAAGATAACCTTTTATCCCACCACCATTTATTGCAAAAACAATCCCTTTCCCAATGAATGGCGAATTCTCTTGCTCACACTCTTTTTCTTTTTCCCAAATGACCCATGCATCATTCTCTATACTTATTCATCCTTTCCCCTCCCTTCAGCGCTTTCCCACATGTTTCCCATCTGCCAAACTTTAGTCATGCTATCTTCAGGTACCAGTTCAAATGCCTTCTCTCTACAGATCTTTTCTGCATCTGCTAAGCCTGGAATGATTAACTTCCCTCACTGGAATTCTGTGGCTGTTTATTCACACCCTTATTACAGTATTATAGTTAATGTCTTTCTCTCTGCATTGTCACATCTTTGAAGGCAGGGTTGGTGTATTAGGCACTTGTAAGCAAACAGAACAGAGCAGTCCTCCAATGCTTGCCTGCTGGAAAACTAGACGATGAATAAAGTATTGTAAATATCTAGACCTTTAATCAACAAAATAGGAATAAAGTGAAAAAGACTCCTTGAATTTAAAATGGCAGTATTTCTGGGACACATGAGAAAAAGTGGAAATAGCCAAGATGTCAGGAGGAAAAAAGACTTTAGGAAATAAGCAATCTGCAAATTTGATAATGAGTTTGCAAATCCAAAAATTCTGTCTTCTTGGAAAAATAGCAGTATAGTGTGTACACGTCTGTGTGTATAGAGGGGAACAGAGGGACTAGACACAGGATCTGAAATGCTGTGAGATCATACACACCTAATTTCCCTCTTGGTAGTATGTTACGAATCTTGAACTTCTCAATAACAGAGATTCTATGACTTCTGTAGCATCTAAAGGCACATTCACATTGTCCTTTGAAAGACAGAAGTGTTGAACATAGTGTCATCATGAACTAACATCATGAACTAACGGCAAGACATTTGCAAGTATTTAATGAGAAGTTACTAATTTAGTACCTTTTATAATGAGTACCTTTGGCATATATGTGAAATATTTTTACTGTTTTAGTCAATCATGTTTCTCTATAGCCCTTCAAGAAATGCAGGCCAAATTAGGAGTTTTCGTTACCAAGGAAAACGAGTACAAGGATATACATAGATGATACCTAGAAAAAACGAGAGAAAGAGAAAGTTATTACAGAAAGTGAAGGTTATTCTCAGAAAGAGAAGGTTATCACAGAGAAAGTTATTACAGAGATTTCCTCACAAAGAAAAGGGAAGGAGGATTCTTTGCATACAGGAGAGGGAGCTAGAGAAAGAAAGAGAAGATATCAGAGGTTGGTGTCTTTCTTTGCCCCTGATCCTATATTGAATTTCAGATGGGAAGGGGAATGAGTTGCTTAGTAAAACAAGATCATTGTTGCCAAACAAACCAACCAACCTCAAAGAAATCTTGTACCACACTGAGTTTGGGAATCTGGGTAAGAAGCACCTCAGTAAGCATCATGTGAACACATTACACCCAAATCAGAGTATAAAATTAGAAGCATGAAGAGTGGCAGTTCAGGCAGAAGTAGTTAGAACCACAGTGTCCCCCTGTGGCAACTGTGTGAGAAGATAGATCCATGATTTCCTAATTGCCACCTATTGAGGTCATATAAAATAGCTGATGGTGTATGTTGGAGATGTTGCAAGGGGATCAATAAGGTAGATCAAAGAGCCCATCTGGCTGAAAGCTACTGGGCCAGGTCATCCTTGTTCTGTGGTTCCAGTGGAGTTATAGCCAACCTCGTGGGAATCTTTATGCTGAGATAAAGCCTGACAGCCCTTACAGCTCGTCTATGACAAGAAAACCACGGATGTGCCTTTCATCAGCCTTAGATTTAAATAAAGAAGACTACCAAGGACCAAGAGGATAGCAACAAAAATTCAGCTTTTGCTCTAGAGACAACTATCCCATCCCTGGAAAACATGCCAGCTGTCTACTGTTCATTCCCACCCACACCACTATATGACGGAAAAGAGGGGAGAAACTCCAAGAGTCTAATCATTTACCCGAGAGAGAGTTTACTTAAAAAAGTGATAGAACTAGAAAGAGATTGGAATACCTTCAATGGGCATGTTTACAGTTTTTTCTAACCATGTAGCAGAAGGTTTCAACCACCTGTGGCAAATTAAGAAGACAAATTATTTCACCATGTCTTCTTAATGTTAAAATATTGATCCAACTATATTTTATAATACTTTCATATCTGTCCAATGCTTTATTAATTATTTGATGTCTGTTAAAAGTTTCATGAGAACATCTAAAATATATACTATAGTAAAACATTTTTGTTTACTATCAGATAGTTTATGTGTAAATGGGCTAAGCACATATTTATAGAGTAATATATAAAAATGAAAGGTCTACCATTAAGAGGATAAGGAAGGAGCTGGCACACTAGTGCCCATGGGTCCAAACCGGCCCACTGCTTGTTTTTTTATGAATAGAATCTTATTGGAACGCAGCCATGATCATTTATTTAAATATTGTCTATGACTCCTTTTGCACTACACCAGCAAAGTTGAGTTGTTGCAATATAGACCATATGGGCCCAATAATTAATTAAGTAAGTAAGTAAGTATTAATAAATAAGTAAATAAATTGTAAAGCCCAAAATATTTACTACCGGTCCCTTTACAGATAAAGTTTGTTGAGCCCTGGCATAGGGAGTTAGTCATTGCAAATATTTGGTTTATTTTTACTTTTTTTTGTAGTAGCAATGATCTGTCTCTAAAGCCTCTATTTTTTAAAGGAATTAAATTACAAATATGTTAAAATATTTTTAGAAGCACACTGAGTATCTCCATAATTATGTAAAGGCTTCAGTTTAATTAGTTAACA
The DNA here is from genome assembly GCF_011764305.1 of Mustela putorius furo. NCBI lineage: Eukaryota > Metazoa > Chordata > Mammalia > Carnivora > Mustelidae > Mustela > Mustela putorius. The sequence goes on from NW_025421989.1 coordinate 30,905,212, forward strand.
AATTGTTGTTTACTTTTTGGCTATTTTATGAAATAAATCCTGGGTGTCAGAAATCAGGTAACTTGAAACCATTACAATAGGACGAGCTACTGAAAGAAGATGATGTTTTCTTGTTTCCCCAAGTCTTCTAAAATAATGGGAGTTTTTCTGTGCTTCTTTGCTAAGATACATTCTGCTATTATTGAACACAATAAGCAGTAGAACACTAATTTCTACTAATACCCTAGACATTGCTTAAATTATCCACTTGGGTACAGAGAGGAAAATTAAAAAGTAACCCAGTGAGCTTGTGCATTTTTAAAATACAAATAACATTTTTAGCCCATCTTAATTGCAGAGTTCTTATAAAGGGGAGGCAGTAAAATCTTTAAAACTCCAATTCCAATGTTTCTAGATTAAAAAAAAAAAAGTAGGGAAAGAAAGAGCAAATCTGGCTTGCACATTGAGCAGAGAGCTCCAGATGTGAAAACTTACTGAAAATCAACAGAGCTTTCCACAGACACAGGCTGCAAAGATCTTAGACTCATGCTGGGTTATTAGAACACTGATTTTTATATTTTTCTTCATTTTTGCCATTCTCCCTGCCATTAGGTGAAGAGAGTCAAACAATCAAGAATCAAACAAATAAGGCCAAGTCTTTCAAAATTAAAAATGGAAAACCTGAAAACCCAAAAAAGAAAATATCCAGATATAATGTTTGAGACCAAAGGGAACCACCTATCTCCACATTTGCTGTTTAGTACTGTTCCTTTTATTCTTATGCAGCAGCAAGGCAATCTCATTTAGAGCCTCTGGTAGCATAATATGAGTTCATGATATTTACACTTGTGAGGCCTTAACTAAATTAATTTCAAGATTCAAAATCTGCACAAAACAACCCTAGCCTAAAGATTTTTGCAATGCAGGGCTCTTGAAATGAAAGTAAACTAGAAACAAATGAAGCAGATAACCCATAGCCATTTCCCTCAGTTCAGGAAAGCAGCATGATCAGAAATAGTCAAAGCTTGTACTATAAGCACCGCCATTAGATGATTGTCTATTTGTCAGTGACTCAGTTGTGTGCATCAGTCCAGATACATTTAATCAGTGAAATGAAGAAAATAAATTAAATGTGAGGTTTTTTTCTTAGTAGTTAGAAATTATTTCAAATTCTTAGACCTAGAAAAATAAACCCTGAAGTTTTATTTTAAAAGACTCCTTGAGATGCCCATACTTACAAGAGATACTCAAAAGTTCATTCAATTAACACTACAATGAACTGTTTTGTTGTTGTTCAAAAAGGATGCCGACTGGATGAATTTAATAAATGAAGAAGACCCAAATGATTTAAGGATGAAAAGGGCAGGAAAAATTGCAAAGGTTAGAGCAATATATTGAAAAGGTTGAAAGAGTCTGGAACCAGCAGCTGAAAGGATGAGTTATTGATTCAAGTCCAGCTTCAGATGAATCCTTGGAGATTGGTTACAACTTGGAAGAAGATGCTCAGAATGAGATCAAGCACCAGTACTCAAATGGCCCACAAAAGACTGGAGTTAATTATTTACTTGTTTCATTTCCCTTCTGTTTGGTAAAGAATTTCCCTTTCAACTTCTGGACTAGGATTTTTGGAAGTTATTAAGATTCGGGACTGCTTATCACCATGCTGATCTATTTGTATAAAATAAACAAATTTCTATAATATTTTCCCTTCTGTATGGGGATTCCTGGAGTGTGTTTTTTTTTTTTGTTAAATTTTTGGACAAGCAAGAATATTTTGAAAATATTTGGTTCAGCCCATGTATAAGACAGATGTCTGTTACTCTCAAAATAATTTACTTTTTAGAAGAAGTAAATTACTCATTTTGGGGGAAAAAAACCACACTTCAGTCACCCACAGGCCCTGCAATGATTTCAGGACTCCTGTTTTACATTGGACTCCACTGCTCTAGGATGGCAATTTTAAAGCTCTTTGGTGTTCTCCAAGATACAAAGTACATTCCTTCATTGCCTTTCTTCCAAATCAGGACTTAAAAGTGAAAATAAGTAATAATAACATTAAAATGTGATCTAAAATTTTCATCGGCATTATCAGTATTAGAGTTGTTTGGTGAACTGTAGGCACTTATGAAAATAGTCATGAAGATAAGCTGAAGTCAGATACCTGGGTTCAGGTATCAGTTCAAACTGTTACTAGATGTCTGATACTGATTTCTCTGTGTCTCAGTTTTCCCAATCCACAAAATGGGGTTGGAGGCCATACTTCCACTGTAGGATTGCAATGAGAAGGCATTGAAACAATTCTCAGGCTGGTGGGTAACACTTTTAGATACTTGGGAAAGGATTAACCATTATTTTTTAAAGTTATTCTTCAGGCATATTGTGCAGATGCAATGAGAGTGAAAAATGACACAGTATGCACAAAATCACATGCTCTACATTTTTATAATTACATTTATAAAAAGAGGAGCTGTAAAACCCAAGCCAGAGAATTAATATAAATGCCAATAATTTGACATTTACATTATAATATCTATCTTTGACATCTGGGTATAGATTCTGCTTGATTCAAGGAATCTAATGATTCAAATAATTATTGGTTTTGAAACTTAATTAAGTTGACTTGTTCTAACAATATACTATCATATCTTAACATAGTGGAAGTTGACTAAAGCTTGATAAACAACCCTTTTAAGTGCCCAAGGATGAAAGTGAAAAAAATACCCCAGTGGTGAATGAAGTAAAGAGGTATGATCAGCTGTGCAAATATGGAAAGAAGCAAAAGAGAAACAACAAGCAGTTCTTTTGTTTGAGTCAGCATCTTTGTGTACTGGGTCTAGGCAAGGTTAACGTTCATGTAAGGGATGTCTTGCCTTGTGCATATCCTTCATTCTCACTGTGCCTACTTGATGACTACTGGTAAAACACTAAACAGTGTTTAGTGGCACTCACAGCACACTGACCACAAAGAATCACTGGAGATATAGAAGGAAATCAGGATTAATGTGTTAAGCTGACTTACAACCTCCCTTACTAATAATATGCCTTTTATTTTGAAGCCCATAATGTAGTGTCCCTTTCATGGTACCTATCAAATTATCAGGAACCTAAATTGTTGAATGAATTTAAAAGGAATGAATGGATTCTAAGCATAGATGCGATGAAGTTTCCTTATCCTCCTATCACATACCATGCAGGGCACAAATACGATCAGCTGGAACAACATGACACTATGTAGTATTAGATTAAGTTTCCACTTTAGAAATTGTGAATGGAGCCAGCAACTCCATCACAACATGAGGAGAGGTAGGGTATCTTTTGTAATCAAAATGTGACACAAGGATTACAACAATATTTAATATTTACAGGATGAGTGATACATATTTGAAAAGTCAATTATTTTTGACTAATGTTATCTTCCAGATAACATTTCAAAAAATAAAATTACAGTTTATAAGTATAACTTAATCTTGGTAAAATACGGAACTTCATACCAAAGAAACTTTGATCATTGTCATGAAAGGAAAACTAAATTTTACATTAATAGCAGTTTATAGTGTGTGTGTGTGTGTGTGTGTGTGTGTGATATAGTATATATGTCCTTGCTGTATATATGAGTGGTTGATCTATAGCAAATATTTTCCTTTCATTCCATTTCATTCTATTTCATTTCATACGGGCTTCCTCCTCCTTGACAGCTCAAAGTTACAGTATACTCTACATGGGTATAAATTAATTTCACTATCAGCTTTAGCAAAAATTTTTTAAAGGGTAAACATAAAAAAATTGCATTCTCTATATTCTTGCAACTTAATAAATATGACAAAATTCCTTTTTTTAATAAAGATTTATTTATTTGAGAGACAGCACAAGCAGGGGATGGGCAGAGGGAGAAGCAGACTCTCTACTGAGCAGAGAGCCCTACATGGGGCTTAATCCCAGGACCAAGATCATGACCAAGGTATTTAACCACTCAGATGCCCCAATTAAAAAAAAATTCTTGGTTTGTGTGTGTATTTCTCTGACCCTCTCTCTGTTTGTCTCTCTATCCTTACAACACAGAGGCCCATCTATTTCACTGGAAAGAAGATAAATTACCACATAAAATAATATTTTATTCTAGTTCTGCTACTTACTGACCATGTGGTTTAAGTATTTTGGCCTCCTGGCCTCACTCCCAGCACATGCCATACAATTGAAAGTGAACTCCCAACTCCAAGCCTCTCTCTGAGGAGTTTGGACCTCACAGCTAGTGCCCCAAGTTTAAAAAATCCCATCTGAGGAAAAGGACCCCAAAACACTTAGCTCTGAATGCCAGTTGGTCTTACATTCAGGAGACTCACAGTATTATAGCAAACAAATTAAGGGTTTTTTAAATTTTATTTATTTGAGAGGGAGAGCATGAACAGGAGGGTGTGGGTGGAGAGGGAGAAGTGGGGCTCAATCCCAGGACCCTGGGATGATGACCTGAGCCGAGGGCAGATACTTAACCAAATGAGCCTCCCAGGTGCCCCACAAATGGACAGTTCTTAAAGGGCTCTCTGTGGCTGTCACTCCAAGGCTCAGAGGGAGCAAGCAAAAAACACCCACTCCCCAGTGTTTCCCTGAATACAGCTTATTTGCATCCCTTAAGTGCTGCCTGAGGGTCAGGCTTCTCATGTGGCAGATACCTGAAGGCTGAGTGTGATACTCCCCAGAGACCAGGGAAGCCTGTGGACTCCTACCCTGCCCTCTCCATCTAGCCCATTCCAAGTCACCACTATCTCCCCAGAAGAAGCTTATACACACATCTGTTGCCCTAGCTTTTGTGGACACATACCCAGAAGTGAGATTATTGAATCATTATGCTTACTGAAATAAGCCAGTGACAGAAAGACAAATACTCTGTGATTCCACTTATATGAGGTATCTAAAATAGTCAAATTTGTAGAAGCTGAGAGTAGAATGGTGTTTGTTCAGGGCTGAAGGAGGGGGGAATGGGAAGGTGCTATTCAAAGTTTATAAAGTTTCAGTTATAGAAGATGAGTAAATTCTAGAAATCTTGTGTATAACGTGCCTATACTTAGCAATAATGTATGTGCACTTAAATATTTGCTAAGGGAGGGGGTGGTCTTGAGATAAAACTCTGCACCTTTCTTGGTGCTCATCTGAGAATCTGCTTACAGATTCTCTCCCTCTGCCCCTACCCCTACTCGCATGGACACTCTCTCTAAATAAATCTTAAGGAAAAAAAAATCACTAAGACGGTAGGGGCACCTGGCTGGCTCAGTCAGAAGGGAATATGACTCTTGATTTCAGGGTCATGAGTTCAAGCCCTATGTTGGGTGTAGAGATTATTTAAATACAAACTTAAATACAAAACAAACCAAAAACAAACAAACAAAAAAAGAAATGTGACTGAAGAAATGACAGCAATTATTTACGCCATTTTTTCAGTTAAGGTTTTTATTGATCCCAAAAGTACCAACTGGAGGGCTAAAGTTCAGTGTGACTCATAAATCTGGAGAAAAGAGGGGGCATGGGAATGGATTTCAGGGTCAACCATGGAGGATGAGTCTTGGAAAAGACCCTAGACTTTTCACTGGAATCAGAAGTAATCCACTCTGAGATTAAGCTTATAAACCTCAAAGCTTCTCAATTCCTGATTGGATTAATGTGATTTGAACCTCTGGCTCACCTCTCTAAGCTGACTGCTCTAATGCATTATTTTTTTCCTGGCATTAAAAACTATTTCCAAGGTCACAAGTTACTTCTGGTGCTGTGGTTGGCTGTGCATTTCACTAGCCAAGCTCAGGAAATAATTTCAAGTCTTAACCCATTACTAGACTGAAAACAAAAACTAAGGAGAGATACGTACAATCTTATCATTAGACATAGTTTTCTAATAAATTTGATATAGAGATGTGCAAAATTGTTAGAATTCAATTATTTAAAGTATACTGTTGATAATTACACTGACACATTCAGTGCTTATTGTGGTGTATTTTGTTTTGACATTTTTTATTTTATGGTGAGATGATTTCATATTTCTTATTTAAGGAAAATTTAGTATTAACACTTATTCAACTTACTGAATTTATTTTATGTTTTTTTTAAACAAATCATTTATTTGAGAGAGAAAGAGAGAGAACAGGGGGCAGGGACAGAAGGAGAAAAAGACTCTCTAGCAGACTCCCCGCTGAGTGAGGAGCATATGTGGCTCCATCCCACAAACCCAAGGTGAAATCAAGAGTTGGACACTCAACCAACTAGGCCACACAGGTACCCCTCAACCTAATGAATTTAAATCTATTGTCTGAACTGAAACAGGAAATGTAATTAAGTAAAATTTGGCCTGTTGAATTTAAAGTATGTATATTGTAACATAAATGTTATCCAGTGACATGCATCTCTGGAGGGCTCAACTTATGATCATTGTGTGCTCAGCTCCAATGCAGAGAGCTTGTGGCTCTCTAAAAGCATAACTATATTCATTTCCCAGCTCTGTCACCATTTGTGCAAAGTTGAACAAGCAAATTAAGATCTTTGAACCTCAGGGGGATCTGGGTGGCTCAGTCGGTTAAGTATCCAATTCTTGATTTCAGCTCAGGTCATGATCTCAGGGTTGTGGGATTGAGCCCCATCTCAGGCTCTATACTCAGCATGGGGTCTGATTGTCTCTCTCCCCTTGCTTCACCCCCCCACCCCCATGCTCTCTCTCTCAAATAAATAAATAAATAATTTAAAAAAATCTACAAGCCTCAGTTCCATTTTCTATAAAATGGTAAGTTGCATTCCTACCTCCTACGGGTGCTGGGGCAATTTTGTGTGTGTGTATGTATAAAATACCTGCTGCAATGAAGATAACAGAATAGACAGTCAATAAGTATTGGCCAATATTAACGTATATGGATGAAGAAAATACAAGATTTAGTCACTGCTCACAAAGTTTATATAATCACACTGGGAAGGTACAATGGGTTGAAAAGTAACCCCCCAAAAAGATATACCCATGTCAAATTCTGGGAACCTGTGCATTTTACCCTATTTGGGAAAAGGGTAATTTGAAGATGCAATTAATTTAAGGTCTTTAGATAAGGAGATCATCCTGGGTTATCCCTGTGGGTCTTTAATACTATGATAGTCCTTATAAAAAATTTTGAGATAGAGGAGAAAACATGAAGAAGTGATAGAGACAGGGTGACCATGAGATAGAGATTAGGGCAATGGAGACACAACACAAGAAATGCCTACAGCTGGGGCACCTGGGTGGCTCACTGAGTTAAAGCCTCTGCCTTCGGCTCAGGTCATGATCTCGGGGTCCTGGGATGGAGCCCCATGTCGGGCTCTCTGCTCGGCAGGAAGCCTGCTTCCTCCTCTCTCTCTCTGCCTGCCTTTCTGCCTACTTGTGATCTCTGTCAAGTAAATAAATAAAATCTTACAAAAGAAAGAAAGAAAGAAAGAAAGAAAGAAAGAAAGAAAGAAAGAAAGAAAAGAAATGCCTGCAGCTAACAGAAGTTGGAAGTGTCAAGAAATTCTCCCACAGAGCCTCTGGAGGGACTATGACCCCACTGAGCCCTTACTGCTGGCCTCTAGAACGGTGAGACAATAAATTCAGTTGTTTTGAGACACCCAGTTCGTGGTAATTTGTTACGGCAGCGCTAGGAAACTAATATAGGAGATGAGAGAAGGCTACATTCCTAGTGGCAATTTATCAAAGAGTACCCATTATAATAAGTTATATCCTTATTTTCTTGCTTCAAATTGCAAAATAGTTCTACCCTTTAAAATTTCACAAATTAAGTCATTTATTCATGCATTTAGATGGTAATTACTTTGTTCTGATTATATGACAGATCAGTGCTAGGGGAACAGATATGAATTATTATTATCTTGAAAGAGCTTATAAACTAGCAAAGGGCATTTTCATGGAATAAAATTAAATGCAACATACAAACTATACCTAAGCCATTTGTGGACTTTGAAGTAGCAATAAATAATTGGGCAATTAATTTCAAAACACATAAAGTTGATTATTTTACTATAGTAATTGAATCACTCATGTGTGTATATACACACATACACATACATAGGTCTGTGTCTTTTCAAAAATAAATGCTAAAAGAGCACCTGCCAGCATTTTTTAAAAAGATTTTATTTATTTATTTGACAGACAGAGATCACAAGTAGGCAGAGAGGCAGGCAGAAAGAGAGAGAGGAGGAAACAGGCTCCCCAAAGAGCAGAGAGCCCGATGTGGGGCTCAATCCCAGGACACCGAGATCATGACTTAAGCTGAAGGTAGAGGCCTTAACCCACTGAGCCACCCAGGTGCCCCCACCTGTCAGCATTTTTTTTTTTAAAGATTTTATTTATTTATTTATTTGACAGAGAGAAATAACAAGTAGACGGAGAGGCAGGCAGAGAGAGAGGGAAGCAGGCTCCCTGCTGAGCAGAGAGCCCGATGCCGGACTCGATCCCAGGACCCCGAGATCATGACCCGAGCCGAAGGCAGCGGCTTAACCCACTGAGCCACCCAGGCACCCCACCTGTCAGCATTTTTAACTTAAATTCCTTCTTGTTCTACAAATGGGTGCTATGTGATCTTTGGAAAATGTAAGTGAAAATTAATTTTCATTATGGGAATTGGAAAGCTCAATTTTCTTGGTATGATCTCATTTGGTCCTATTTTTTGTTCTCAGAAAGTGAAATTTTAAAAAAGGTGAGGGCAAAAACAAAAATTTGGTAACTATTTAATTCAATATTCAATAAGGCTATTATTAGGCAGGAATCATTTTAATTTTTAACAAGGACCAGATATAAATGAACACATTAACATAATAACTGAAGAGTGGCCATTTCAGGTATAAATCAGAAGTAGTAATGGATGCAATTTAGAACAAGGGAATATTTGGACAATTATCATATCACATTACAGAAGTAACAAGACAGCTTTCACAATAAGGTGGTGACGGGAGAGATATTCAGAAAACCTACCTTCAAAATGGCCATTACAGTTTGGTCGGTGGTTGTTTCAGAGGATCTATCTCCAGAGAACATGAATATTCAGCACATAAATAAATGAACAAATGGTCCATTTGACAACATTTAGGGCAATAACAATCAAAAATGACTACAGTAGTTATAGGAGGTATTAGAAGCATGGACTCATAAGATAAATGTACATTTAGAGAACTACAGTAAAATATTCAATGCTCATAATTACAAAGAAAGAAAAATAAAAATGTAAGATTTGAAACACTGCACAATGACTAATTTCCTAGTCAACCTAGCATACTTTGTAAAACTAGTATAGGAGTCAGCCTCCAAGGAAGTTGTCAATGGCCAGACAAATTAACAACTAAAATACAAAGCAATATGCCAGGATGACAAACATTGTCAACCATTTATTGCCCTAGCCATTAGTTCTAGTGTAATACCTTCACCACAGATCAGAGTAATTCATTCTACATCATCATCTAGTCCATATACACATACCTTTGAAAAAAAGTATCACTAAACAATTCCTAACCTTACTACATGTAATGTTCTCTGAGGTTTTTTGTTTTTTTGTTTTTGTTTTTTGTTTTGTTTTGGGTTTTTTTTGTTTGTTTTTTTGTTTTGTTTTTGGTTTTTTGGTTTTTTTGTTTTTGTTGTTTTAAACCTTACTACATGTAATGTTCTCTGAGGTTTTTTGTTTTTTTGTTTTGTTTTGTTTTGTTTTTTGTTTTCATTTTGTTTTTTTTGTTTTGTTTTGTTTTTGTTCTTTTAAACCTTACTACATGTAATGTTCTCTGAGGTTTTTTATTTTTTTGTTTTTGTTTTGTTTTTTTAAATTCTAGTTATTTATTTGTCAGAGAGAGAGAGAGAGCCCAAGCAGGGGGAGCAGCACACAGAGTAGGCAGAGGGAGAAGCAGGCTCCCTGCTGAGCAAGGAGCCCAATGTGGGACTGATCCCAAGATCCTGGGATCATGACCTAAGTTGAAGGCAGATGTTGGCCAAAAGCATATGAAAAGATGCTCAAAATGACTAGTCCTATGAGCAATGAAAATCAAAACCACAATGAGCTATCACCTCATACCCATGAGGGTGGCTACTATTGAGAGACAATAACAAATGTTGGCAAAGATGTAGAAAAATTGGGATTCTTGTGCACTAATACTAAGAATGTAAAATGGTGCAGCCATTATGAAAAAAACTGAGGCTCCTCAAAAAATTAAAACTTTTTTTACCATATAAACCAACAATCCTACCTTCTGGTATATATCCAGAAGATATCCTAAAGGAGGATCTCAGAGGGATATTTGCACACTCATTTCATTGTATCACATGTCTATCAAGGGATGAATGAATAAAGATAATGTGGTATAGGGGCACCTGGGTGGCTCAGTGGGTTAAGCCTCTGCCTTTGGCTCAGGTCATGATCCTGCGGTCCTGGAATCGAGCCCCACATTGGGCTCTCTTCTCAGCAGGGAGCCTGCTTCCCTTCCTCTCTCTCTGCCTGCCTCTCTGCCTACTTGTGATCCTTCTCTGTCAAATAAATAAATAAATAAATAAAATTCTTTATTAAAAAAAAAGGATAATGTGGTATATGCATACAATGGAATATTAAGTAGTCTTTGAAAAAGACAAAAATCCTGTCCTGTGCTACGTGACTAAACCACAAAGACATTATGCTGAGTGAAATAAGCCAGTCACAAAAGGACATATACCAAATGACTCCACTCATATCATGTATCTAAAGTAGTTAAAATCGTATAAACTGAAAGTAGAAAGGTCATTGCCAAGGACTAGAGGAAGAAAATTAATATTTAATAGATACAGAGTTTCAGTTTTAGAAGAAAAATTCTAGAGATCTGTTGCGTAACAATGTAAATAAACTTAACAATACTGAACTGTATACTTGAAAATGGTTACAATGGATGCTATGTATTTGTCACATTTACAATTATTATGTGGAGCACAGGATGGCATACGGTGAGGTGTGGTTCAGTAATAAACTAAGAGAATTCAAAGAGACCTTTTTTCCTCACAGGTCCTGCAGGAAGGAACTGACCCACTCGTTAAGGCAGACTATAGACACACTGGATGTGAATGGGGCACAGGCCTGAAGTATGGGTTCATAGGTAGAGAGCTTTGAGGATTTCCAGCTAAGACCAGACTGGCCAACTCAAACCAAAGGAGCAGGGTTTTGTAAACCCCATGGGAGGGAATCTTGAACATGGGTCACAAAAGAGGTAGACACTTGGAGGCAGGGGAGATCACAAGGATTGTTTGTAAATTTATATCAACAACTTCCATTTCCTTTGACTCAGCCAGCAGCTAACTAGGGCATGCACCTGCAAAAGGGGCAAGTGTCAGTTTAAGGTCCCCGAAGTCGGCTTGGCCAAAAAGAATGGATGCCAAGGCAATAATACCATGGAGTAACTTAACTAAATGCTCAACAGTGGTGATTATAATGTGTTTTTTACCAAACACACACACACACACATACACACATACACCCCAAAGCAAAACCCACTTTGAACTTCTAATTAAGCAAAATGAATATCTACAAAGTTTAAAAAATGTCAAACAGAGGTACCCGGTTGGCCCAGCCTGAAAGGCATGTGAAACTTGATCTTGGGTTCATGAGTTCAAGCCCCACATTGGGTGTAGAGATTACTTAAATAAAATTTGTTTTTAAGGGGCATCTGGCTGGCTCAGTTGGTAGAGCATGTGACTCTTGATCTCAAGGTCGTGAGTTTGAGCCCCATGTTGGGCATGGAGCCTACTTAAAAAAAAACTTTTTTTGTTTTTAAAAAAACCTTGAAAAATAAATAAATGCCAAACATACCTATACCATAAGAATAATTTCTAAATTATATAATTTAAATATTATTTTCTTCCAAGTTTAAATATGAGTATCTAAATCATACCTGTAAACCTCCCGCCAATTGCAAAGCCCAACACGGCGCTTGATATTGTGACCCTGAGATTGTGACATGAGCCAAAATCAAGAGTCCGACACTTTACTGACTAAGCTACCCAGGTGTCCTGCTAAATCATATATTTAGACCATTTCTATATGAATAACTTTTATAATAAATATCCATCTGCCAAAATACTCTCACTTCAAAGCTAATTTACACAATTTGTTTCCTAACAATATTTTTAAGGCTAATAAAATAGATCCTTTTTAAAACATTAGACTCAGTAAGTAAATAAACATTGCTATAGTTTGATGAGATGGCCAAAAATAGGTAGGTTCATTCTCAGAGCATCTCCCTTATGTTAACTGTATTATTCCAGAAATGCCTAAGTATCTGGAGCAAACAACATGCAAAATAAAATTTACAAACAAAAATCGTGTGTGAAAAGTTTATCTTGTTGTCTAAGGTATTCTGCCCCAATTCCATTTTATGATAAATGGTTATAACAGGAAGTACAAGGATAAAGCCTTTTGAGTTTCTGTGAATAGTTTATATATAATATGTTCAAGTATTTGGCTAGTATCTGGCTTACCTTTGGCTCATTCTTCTGCTTTCAAGGATGGACTTTTATTGTTAATTCATGTTTATTGTTATTTATGTCAATGATTTCCTGAAACACAGTGACTCCATAAAGTGTCTTTCATCTACACAAGGAGTCTTTTTGGTTCAATGGTAGAGAACATTCCTTTATAAAGTGTCCAATATTTTTCTCCTGCTTGTACCAAAGAATAGCTTACCAAGCAAAATATTCCAACACTCTATATGAAAGAATTTCTGCCTATTTAAAGAAATTGCTTCCATCTCTTGTAGTATTTTGTGAAAGGACTGTACTATGTATATTTAATCTTGTTGAATAGGAGTACAGATTTTAAAATAAGGATATTTTTAAAATAAAGCCTGAAAAGATGCTGAAATTTAGAAAATTGAAAATAAAAACAAAGACAAAGTAATCAAAAGACTGAGATACTATTTTAAAGTATGAACAAACAGATGTATTGAATCCTATAAGCTATAAACCTTTTCAGGAGAAATTTAAAGATCTATACATTTTCAAACAATGTAAGGTATTTGTGCCAATTAAATATATAATGTTTATGTTCATTACCTTCTTACAATAGGAGAAACATTTGTCAGGTAGCAGACTCAGACTCCAGATGCATACTGAATTGAATTACTCAGCTACAATTCCAGGGAACAGTTTAGGAAATAGTGTCCAAGTATACCTATTAGAAAAAAAAAAAAAAGTTGAATTCATTTTAATGGAGAGAACTTTCAAGAAAATGACGTAACTTCAGTTCTTTCACATTGCAATTATGACGCACACAGCTCCAACTAGTTAATGATTTTATGTTTTCCAAATACCAGTGATACTGGTTTCTGGACTTATAGGGCTAGATGTTTTATTCCTTTTTCTAAAACAACTTTACCAATTAGAAGTAAAATTTTACTTCCCTTTGGAACAGTAGAATTAGGGCATGCTTTAAGTGAGCTTCATGTTGCCTCTGTTCAAATATTGAAGTCTTCCTTTTAACTTTTAAAAAAGGTTTGTTTATTTATTTGAGAGAGAGCGCACGCACAAGCATGGGGCAGAGGGTCTGAGGGAGAGGGAAAGTCTCAAGCAGACTCTGTGCTGAGTGAGGAGCCCAAAACAGGGCTCGATCCCATAACCCCGAGATCGGGACCTTACCCAAAACCAAGAGTCAATCACTCAACCGGCTGTGACTCCTGGGAGCCGCTGAAGTCTCCCTTTTAAAAGTTGGCCAAGAGTATATGCTGTGCAAATCAGGAGCAATACAGAAAATGAATCATCAGTAATACAAAATAAAGAGAGTTCTAAAAACTAAAGCAAAAGTCTGGAGACAAATAAAAGAATCTGCACAGTAATCTCTTCATATACTATACATAAGCATTAATCAGTTATGTTTAAAATGAGTCTCTTTAGCCTTCAGTTTAGAGGACTGGTAGACATGTATAGAGTTTCATATAATAACCATGTAATTTAACTTCTTAAACCACTCCTCTCTCCAATTCTTACGTAACCTATGTGCAATTTAACCTATCTTCCATTCCCCAAGTTCATTCTATGGGGGAAAATATCCTTTAAGTCCTTTATGACACCAATCATAATAATCTATTGTGTGAAATTCAGTGAATTCTTTCCTAGCTCTACTTGACTGTAGACATTCTAAATACTTCAGTTAACCTTAGGTATTCATGATTTTTTGGAATGAATTTGCTTATTGTGATCTTTTTGAGAATTCTGTGTCTATGTATGTATAACCACTGTTTCATATATTATTCATTTGTGAGTGCATACAAACATTTGCACTTGACATTCCTGAGATCATATCAAACACATTACTTTTATCATGGAAACCCACTTTATTTTTTGCTTGTTTTTAGTTATTAATCTTCTCCATGCCATAAACCAAAACTCATACATCAACAGAGTACTTTTAATCCCCTTGCAGTGTGCTTTTAGTTCCATACCATGAATTAATATATACTTCCTATATATACTATACTAACTATATATATACTATACTATACTATACTATATATATACTATACTAACTATATATACTTCCTCTCTCTTTCACTACAGAATTTGTCAACACTAGAATACTTTTTAATTAAACTTTTAATAAATTACAGATTGGCATGCAGTTGTAGAAATAGATCTAGATAATTCTTTACCAGTTTTTCCTCAATAGTAACATCTTGCAAAACTATGGTGCATTATTAGAACCAGGCATTTACACTGATGTAATTCAACAAACTTATTATTCAAATTTCCTATTTTACTTGCAGGTTTATATGGCCCGTTCATAACTATACCCATGTCCTTCCCACCCCCAACCCCACAATTCCTGACAACTGACAGCTAATCAGTTCTTCATTTCTAAAATTATTTATTTGTGGGGGGGCTGCTGGGTGGCTTTCAGTGGGTTAAGCATCTGCCTTTGGCTCAGGTCATGATCTCAGGGTCCTGAGATAGAGCCCCACATCAGGTTTTCTACTCCTACTTATACTCTCTGTGTGTCAAATAAATAAATAAAATCTTTAAAAAAATTCTTTATTTTCAAAAATGTTAGATAAGTGAAATTGTAGAGTATCTAAACTGTTGGAATTGGATTTTTACACTCTGCATAATTCCCTTGATATTCATTCATACTGTTACATATATTAATAGCTCATTCTTTTTATTCCTGAGTAATAACATGATATGATTTATCATTATTTGTTTACTCATTCACCTGCCAAGGACACTGGATTGTTTCCACCTTTCAGCTATTACAAATAAAGCTGCTCTGGAACATTCATGTACAGGTACTTGTGTGATTACATATCAGATATTAAGGATAAGTGCTCAAGGGTGCAATTACTAGACTCTGTGGTAACTGCATTTTTAGTTTTTAAGAAATGACCAAACTGCTTTTCAGAGAGGTTGTAATATTTTGCATTCCAACCAGCAATGTATGAGTGGGCTGATTTTTTCACATCATCACCAGCATTAGGTGCTCACACGATTGTTTTTTAATTTTAGTAATTTTAGTTGTTCTTATAGGTGTATAGTGAGATCTCATTATGGCTCTAATTTGTACTTCCCTAATGGATAACATGTTAAAATATATTTCCACGTGTTTATTTGCCATTTATAGACCTCATTCAGTGAAATATCTGTTCAGATTTTTTACTTTTTTTAATTACACTGTCTGATTTTTCATTGTTAAGTTTTAAAAGTTCTTTATATATTCCAGATACGTGGTTTGTTATTATTTTCTCTCAGTCTTTTTATACTCTCAACAGGGTCTTTCTGAGAACAAAACTTTAAAATTTTGTTGAGGTGGAGTTTATCAAACCATGCTTTTTGTGTGAAGTTTAGAACTCTGCCTATGCACAGATCCTGAACATCTTCTCCTATATTTTTTTTAATCAAAGATTTTGTATTTTTGGATTTAATATTAAAGTTGATGATCTTTGATTTAATTTGTGTTTAAATGTAACACCTAGAGTCTCTCCTTCTCTTTTTTGTAAATTTCCAACTGCCCAAGCATCATTTTTTGAAAAAATAATCTTTCCTCCATTAGATTGGTTTTGCACCTTTGTCAAAAATCAGTTGAGCACATTTGTACAATCATTTATTAATGTTTATCTCTGTCTTATAATCTGAGCTGTAACAAGATCTTCCGAGTAAACTGAACATGGAACTTTAAGTCCCCGGATGTTAGAGCATCTTGGTAAATACCTTTGACTTTTTTTTTTTTACTTTTTCTACTAAAGGGTAGAAAACCATTTGTGTGCAGGTTCATAGTGAGCAGCCTACTGGACTGCTTACTGGAACAAGAGCCAATATATTTCAGCTGAAGACAATGGAATGAGTTCTCTATTAGATATTATTCAACCAAAACGGAGCAGATACACAGAAATACATAAATGTTATAAAGAAAACTCTTCTGTACAATTAAGATCAAAACAGTAAGTAAAATCTAAACCCCAAAAGGTACAGATGTTAGAACTGGAAGAAAAAGTATTTTTGTAAACATACTAAATGAACTAAAAGGACAGAAATTTTATAAAGGTTGGGACAGGTAAAGGAAATTACACTTCTATAAGGTTATTAAATTTATGAAGTAATTTGTCAAATGACACTTGTAAAGTGGGAATTGAGAAGCGATACAGTAATGACTAATTAATAGTGAAAAATTGAAGGTTTCCCTTAAGATTAGAAATAAGACAAGCATATCCAAACTCAACATTTCTATTCAGTTTTGTAGCTAAGGTCCTCATGAGTACAGTAAGACAAAAAGAAAGAGAGAGGGGTGGCTGGGTGTCTCAGTTGAGTAAGCATCCGACTCTTGGTTTCAGCTCAGATCATGAGCTCGGGTCATGATCTCATGGACCATGAGATCAATCCCAGGGTCAGGCTCTTCATGCCTGCTTCAAGATTCTCTCCCCTGTCCACCCCCCTCCAATAAATAAATCTTAAAAAAGAAAAGAAAGACAGAATGGAGGGAGAGAGGAAGGAAAGCAGGGAGGGAGGAAGGTCAATGTATAAAAATCCATTCCATTTCTATATTTTAGCAACAGCAAGCTTAAAATTAAATTTAAAATGTTCTTCAAAAAATATGTTCTTCATAATAGCCTCCAAAATTCTAAAATACTTCTAAAAAATTATGAGAAATATGCAGTACCTCTAAACTGGAAAGTACAACACACTGCTGAGAGAAATCTAAGATGTATAAAGATTGAGAAATATACCATGTTCTGTGAGTAGGAGACAATATTCCTAAAATGCTTATTCTCTCTATTTGACCTCTATATTCAATGTATCCCAGGCACAATATCAACAAAGATTATTTTGTGGAAATCAATAAGCTGAAACTAAAAATTTTACAAAAATGAAAAAGATCCAAACTTTTTAAAAACTAAGCAGTTGAAGGGGGCGCCTGGGTGGCTCAGTGGGTTAAAGCCTCTGCTTTCGGCTCGGGTCGCGGTCTCAGGGTCCTGGGATCGAGCCCCGCATCGGGCTCTCTGCTCAGCGGGTAGCCTGCTTCCTCCTCTTTCTCTTTCTGCCTGCCTCTCTGCCTACTTGTGATCTGTCTGTCAAATAAATAAATAAAATCTTTAAAAAAAAAAAAAAACTAAGCAGTTGAAGAAGTTACAATATCTGAATATGCTGTTTGAGAAAGTGCAATTACATGTACCACTCAATGGAACACCAGAAGCTATAGAATGAGACATATTTAGAGCCAATTGATTTTTGATAAAAATCAAATATAATTTAATAGAAAAAAGGTAGCCTTTTTTGACACATGGTATTAGAATAGCTGTCATGTAAAAAAACATGCAAAACAACAAGAAAAATTAAGTTACTAACTTAAGCCACACAAACACACCCATATACACACAGAAAACCCACATGGATCAGATATAAATGTAAATGCTAAAACTGTAAAATACCTAAATGAGAAAATGAGCGTATCTTCACAGCCTTTCAGCTCACAAAGGTTGCTTTGATAGGACACCAAAAGCATTAACAATAAAATAAAAATATTAAAAATTGGCCTTGGGCACCTGGGTGGCTCAGTTGGTTAGGAGTCTGCCTTCAGCTCAGGTCATGATCCCAGGGTCAGGCTCCTTGCTCAGCGGGGAGTCTACTTCTCCCTCCGCCTGTCGCTCCCTTTGCTTGTGCTCTCTTTCTCTCTCCGACAGATAAATATATTTTTTTAAATTGGCCTTCATCAAAATTGCTAAAATGGACTTTATTAACCTCAAAAAGTTACTCTTTGAGAAGCATAATTAAGAAAACAAAAGTAGGGGTGCCTGGGTGACTCAGTGGGTTAAGCCGCTGCCTTTGGCTCAGGTCATGATCTCAGGGTCCTGGAATCAAGTCTCTGCTCAGCAGAGAGCCTGCTTCCCTCTCTCTCTCTCTCTCTGCCTATTTGTGATCTCTCTCTGTCAAATAAACAAATTTTTTTAAAAAAAGAAAGAAAAAGAAAACAAAAGTACATGCACAACATGTGAGAAAGCATTTACAATTTATGTATTCTGAAATGATAAGTATGCAGATTACAAAAGAAAGGATGTATCGCTGTCATTTCTCACTTGAAATTCACAAGGTAAGTATTTGTCTTTGTTAGGCTCAAGATAAGAAAGCGTCTGGGCCCAACATTTCCCCTGCAATGTGTATTCTTATGAAAAACTCCTTAAGAATAATAATGGCCAGAAACTGGAAACAATCCAAATGTGCAGCAACAGTAGAGAAGGTAAACAAACATCATATTCTTTTTAAAGATTTTATTTATTTTTTTTATGAGAGACCAAGAGGGAGAGGGAGAAGTAGGCTCCCTGCTGAGCAGGGAATCTGATGCGGGACTCCTTCCCAGGATGTTGGGATCATGACCTGAACCAAAGGCAGATGTGTAACCGACTGAGCCACCCAGGTGCCCCAAACATCATATTCTTAAAAGAGATTATTATACCGTAATGAAAATAAAAAAACTACAGCTACATATAATAGCATGGGGAGTCTTGCCAACATAGTGTTGATATAAAGATTCCAATTATATGAATTAAGAAAACATACAGAAGTATACGATATGATTTAGACATATATCATTTAGTCCTAAAATTATTTGAAAAGTAAATATATGGTTAACATAAAAGGCAGAATGAAGGCTATGGGGGCTCACGCATGGGGAAAAGACACCTGGGTAATGTTCTATTTCTTAGAGTCATGGTTAAATTATACATTTATGTTTTATATATGCTTTATGTATATTAGCTTATCTCTAACTATTTTGGAGGGGAAAAAAAAAGAGTCTAGGATTTTCCTAGCCAGACGAATTCTACTCTTCTTCTTTAACACTTCCAATACACTCCAGATGTACATGTTTTTGCTATGATTTGGTCTTATTTTACATTTCTGTCTTCCCCCAAGTATGAGCACTAGTGAAAGGGGCCTTGGTCTGTTGTTTCTCTCCATTGCGAAGAGTTAAATGCAAGAAATATTTACTGAAGTGAGCTAAATCAATACAAGCAAGTGTCTTGTAAGGAGACAGAATGGATGACGCGGTACCTGTGCTGTTTTCTCCTTTTGCAGTTGAGACCAAGGTCCAGAAGTCGTAAGTGCCATGTCAAGTTAGAGTCACATAATAACACAGTCACCTCAGGACAGAATGCCAGGCCTTACAGGTCTGTTTCTCCCTTTCCACTACTTCATGTCATCTAGGAGTGGGCCAATATCTACTTGGGCAAGCTCTGATGAATCCAATTTTCAAAACTTTTATGTATGAAAAAGTTGTATGCTCATGGTGACTGAAGGAACAATTTCAGTGACAAACTGGCAGCTTGAAGTTCCAAATTGGCCCTCAAATGAGTTTTAATTATGCTGCATTTTTTTTTTTTTTTTTTTTTTGGCCAGTGGGTGGATTTGGAATGACACTGGATGAACTTGGTGCTCTAGAGGTCCCTGAGGTCACCACCACTGCTTGGTATACTCTTAGCTCAAAGGCACATTTATACTGCCTTTTGGCTGAGCAATTGCAACCTGCTTTACGCGACCGGCCCTGTCCTTGTTAAATGAGGTGAATTACAGACTATGAATGTGACTTAAAGACCACATAGGTTGTTTATGCTGCTGCCAGATTAAAACCCAAGTCCTTTCCTCCCTGGCCAGAGATCTTTATGCTACTCTACCTTGTTTAAAACTTTTGCACAAAGAATTCTAAATTGTTAGGTGAGCAGATTAGAATTTTCACCTGTGACAAAACTGCTTTTAGTGTTTCTCGTGTATTTCCTCCTAGTTTACCCACTTTAGTAATTACATGTAAATTGCACTATGATGAGATGATAAATGTTATATAACCGTGCTATGGACATGTAATAAATTATAATTGTTATTTTGGATATATTTCATTTGTTTCTTCAGTAAATATTTATTGAATGTATAACTGCACATGGTGGTATGATAACCATTCAGAATATGGCAAATAGACTGGACAGGCATGGCCCTGCGTTAGTGAAGCTTGCATACAACCAAAAAGAAACACAATGGCTAGCTTAATTATAACTGTAATTATTTAACTGTAGCAGTGCTAAATTACAAAGTGCCTGCTAGCATGAGAGTGTAGAACAGGGAATACTTGACATAAGATGCTGGGAATTAGGGGTACCTGGGGGGCTCAGTCCTTAACCATCTGCCTTTGGTTCAGGTCATGATTCCAGGGTCCTGGGATCAAGCCCCACATCAGGTTCCCCACTCAGTGAGGAGCCTGCTTCTCCCTCTTCCTCTCCCTCTGCCTGTTCCCCCTACTTGTGCTCACTCTCTGCAAATCAATGAATAAACTCTGTAGAAAGAGAGGAAGAAACAGAGAAAGAAAGAAACAAACAAACAGACAGACTGGTCTGCAGACACTGCCACAAAAAACAGATGCCACAATAAACAATAATAGATAACGGCAGTTATCAACATGGACTGCCTGAATATTAGACCTAGCTGGGGAATGTCATAGATAATTACACCTCTCATTGAGATGCGTAATACTGACAATGATTTTGGGAAAACAAGTAAAAGCTTATACAATAATGACTGTTTTAAAAGCAGGCTACAGAGAAAAATTAAAGATGTAACAGATTTTCCTTTATTCACTTTGCTATGAAAATTCTAATCAAGAAGCATATTATAAGGCTGAATAAACTATATTCCATAATAGTCTTAGTTTTAAAAGGAGAATCTTTCTTCGAAAATTTCTGCTTGCTTAATATTCACTTCAACTAATTAAACTAAGAGGGTATTTGTTTTCTAAAAAAGAACCTAATCATTTTTACACTAAAAATATTATGTCTATTATTGTTATGAAATTAAACAGTTATATGAAACCCTATTAACCACTGATAATTTAACAATGACTTTAGAGGTCACTAGAAAAGTCATTTCTAATTAAAAATCACTTGTTTACAAAATTACGGCATAGAACACAAAGAAAAATTACAGCAACTTTTCAAAATATTTTGATTTAAAAAATGAATTTTCTACTATTTTATCGCTTAAGAGTTTCATAAATATTTTTCCCTTTCTGGGATGCCTGGGTGGCTCAGTTGGTTAAGCATCTGCCTTTGGCTCAGGTCATGATCCCAGTCCCTCACTAGGCTTCTTGCTCAGCCTGCTTCTCCCTCTGCCTGTGACTCCCCCTCCTTGTGCTCTGCTACTCTGACATATTATAAAATCTTGAAAAAAAAAATGTTTTTCTTCCCTTTCTAAACATTTATTTTCCTTAAAAATTCCAGTGTATATTCAGATAAATGTATGTTATCCCTAAAATAGCCAAACTGCATCCTATAAATATTGGCTAAATACATCAAATGTATTTTTATACTTGTTTTTTTCTCCTAATAAAATAGCAACACAGAAGTCAGTCACAAAGCCTGCATGAACCAGTTTCCTGATACCTATCTTTCAGGAACATTAAAACGTACATATCTTTACAAAATATTAAATTGTATTATCCATCCAGAGGATTGAAAGGAATTGTACTCACTTTACTGGCATTAGTACTAAACAATCAAAGAGCCATTATTCGCACTCTAAATTATCACCAACTTTCGTAGCCATCAATAAAAGTAGTTATTCGCTTTAAGTTGGAACAACAGCAGGAAAATCCCTTTGATTTTTGCATGGGTGCCTTGGTATAGAACGTTGAGCCAATAAGCTGTGACTCTAAAAAAATTAACAGAACACCTACATTCATTACCTGTTTTGTCTTTTTTAATTGATAAAGATCAATACTAAGGATATGCTGTTCAACACTGTAGCCATACGCTCTTCTGAAAGCAAGACAATAGGCCCAAACTCAAGTCACTTATAGGAAAGACCCATGTCACCAAACTGTAATAACTCATTTATGGTTTTGGCTCTTACAGAAATCGAATCTTACACCCATAAATCATGAACTGCCTGATCAGAGCTGGTCAGGTCTTCTGCTTGATAGACCCCTGCCTTCTCCTAGGGAAAAGAAAATAACCTTGCAGTAACCAGTCTGATTTTCCCTAGTGTAACTTCCTCGGTTCCCTTCTGCCTCGAAGTCTGATTTTTTACAACTCGCCAGAACTTCTTCCTATCTGCTGGATTGGCTGCTGCCTGTTTCAAATCAATTTTTGCTCAAATAAACTTAAAAACGTGAATATGCCTCAGTTTATCTCATAGCAGTACTTAGCACTTGAAATTTTTATTGTCTAAATTGAGATATAAGTCCAAATACACACTGAATTCCAGACTTAATATGAAATAGGAATGTACAACATCTCAAGAATAACTTTTAGAATTGGTCACATGAGGAAATAATATATTTTAATGTTGGGTTAAATAAAATGTTATTGAATTCAATTTCACTGGTTAATTTTTACTTTTAAATGTAGCTACTAGAAAATTCAAAATTACAGATGTGGCAACCACAGCTGTGTCTTATACATCACGACCAATTCGATGTTTGTACTAACGCGCTTGGGGAGTTTGTATTCATATAGTCTAAAACTCTTAGAAGCACAATAAATGCTTACATGAATTATGTTAATACCTAGAGACTTCTTTTTTTTATAAAAATGGTTTCTTCAAATTTGTTTTAATCCTAACAACAATCCCAACAGTTCAACATTTTTTTCCCCAATAGTTCAACATTTTATCTTTAGATAGCTCCTTGATTGGAGGTGAGATGAAATGTCAAGCCTACTTTTTTTCTTAAGACTTATTTTAGGAGGGAGGGGCAGAGGGAGGGACAGAGACAGAAACAGAATCTCAAACTAATTCTGCACCGAGCATAGAATCCAATGTGGGACTGATCTCATGACTCTGAGATCATGACCTGAGCTGAAACTAAGAGTGGGACCTTTAATCAACTGAGCCAATGTTTAATCAACTGAGCCACCAGGTCACCCAGGCCTACTTCCTTTTTACATGTTAAAGCTTTACATATTAACAATTCAAGATAACCAGAAAGAATAGGACCAAATAAGAATTCTGAAAAATGAAGATAAGAGAAGAAAATACGTATATTAGCTAATAAATTATTTGAACATGTATTCTAATTAGGAGCCTTTGTTATAGCTTTTCCACTGAAGACTTCATTTACTTTTATAAATAATATTATTTATTTTATTTTTTTCTGACTGTTGGGTAAATAAATACTTGGACAAAAAATGTGATGGTAGAAATGTATCTGAAATCTTATTTGCATTTATTTTACAGAAGACATTCATATTTTGAAAAAGATAAAAATCCATACTGGTTTTGTTAACTGGAATATCTACAGGGACTAGCAGCATTTACTGACTAATTACATGTTATTTTCTTCTAGCAAGCTGCTCTCTAAAGGAGTAGGGTGTTACTGAAGGATATTATTCAGGGGGTAGAATCCACCCACCTGCATCACCTCCATAAAAATCCTTGCTCCAATTCCCCATGACTTCATGTCTCTCAGAAGTTACTGTTGGGGCACCTGGGTGGCTCAGTGAGTTAAGCCTCTGCCTTTAGCTCAGGTCATGATATCAGAGTCCTGGGATCCAGCCCCTCATGGGGCTCTCTGCTCAGCAGGGAGCCTGCTTCCCCCCTCTCTCTGCCTGTCTCTTGTGATCTCTCTGTCAATAAATAAATAATATAATATTTGTTAAGAGAACATAAGCAGTTTATGAGCCTTTAGAGTTTATATATAAATCTAACTATTGAGAGGCACCTGGGTGGCTCAGTTGGCTAAGCGTCAGCTCTGGGTGTGATCTTGAGGTCCTGGAATTGAGCCCCATGAAGGGCTCTAGCTCAGCAGAGAGTCTGCTTGAGAGTCTCTCTTAAATCTTTTGGGACGCCGGGGTGCCTCAGTTGGTTAAGCATCTGCCTTTGTCTTAGGTTGTGATCCCAGGCTCCTTGCTGACCAGGGAGTGGGATTCTCCCTCTGTCTGCCACTCCCCCTGCTTGTGCTCCTCACTCTGGCTATCTCTCTCTGACAAATAAAATCTTTTTTTTTTTTTAAGATTTTATTTATTTATTTATTTGACAGAAAGTGATCACAAATAGGCAGAGAGACAGGCAGAGAAAGAGGAGGAAGCAGGCTCCCCGCTGAGCAGAGAGTCCGTTGCAGGGCTCTATACCAGGACCCTGGGATCATGATCTGAGCCGAAGGCAGAGGCTTTAACCCACTGAGCCACCCAGGCACCCCAACAAATAAAATCTTAAAAAATAAATAAATCTTTCTTAAGAATTTTAAAAAATAATCTAACTATTGATAGGCTTGATCTTCTGGATAATTATAACTTCTAACTAAATAATAAAGTAAGCATGTAGATAGAAATCTGACTCAGGAGGAATTTAAAAATCTCAACCCAGGTTCCCCCCTGCTTGAATTTTTTGGGGTAAGGACAGCTACTTCAGGCAAAGCAAGACAGTGGGTTAACTTTATGACTTGGTTGCCAGTCACACCTTCTGCAAGCAGGAACGATTTAATTCATTCTATATTTGAGCTGAAAACCTCATCACTTCCTGCTTTCCCAGGATCAGAGTAAATAAAGATTATGTTTTTGTCTATACAGAGCATAATTTATTCAGTCAATGGCAATTCAATATACTAGCAGGAAATATTTTTCACTGTATCATCTCTCAGAAGATCATTCTGAGTTCACTCCAAAAGGATTATTTCTGAGATCCCAAACACACAATAATATTAAGACCCGTAATTGTGGAAATCTTCTATTTTAATTTTATTCTGTTTAAAAACATTACCGAGTCAATAAACAAACAGTACCAAAGGATGTTTGTCAAGTATCATATAATTTGGAAGAAATAACTATAATCTGTCTCAGTGTGAGTGCCAGCAGTTCAGAACTCAGAGGAATCAGGTTTGTAATTGTAATTAGAAACACCACTGTCATCTCTCTGCTACTGCCATCTGCATGTCAGTGCCATCTACACCTACAGAAGTTATGCCTCCCACCACCCCCACCTCCAGTCCTCTGCCATCCAACCTGAGACATACAGAACACAGAGGTGCAATCAAGGTGGGTTGCTAACACCAGACTGGGCTGGTGTGGGGGGAGAGGAGGCATCAATCGGCACTGAAGAGCTGTGAAAGAGCTAGAAACTCCTCTAGGGTCTGTAGGTTTTGTTCATGCGTATTCGGCCATTTCCCATAACCTTTGGGTGGGGGTGGGTGGTAAGAAAAAGCAGTCACAGATAGAAATACATCTAATTGCAGGGGTTTCTCCCTAGGAAGTACCTTCTTGCTTAGCTGTTGTTGACAGGGACCATTGAGACACAAATGGCTCAAAATACTCACAAGTCCTCCCCTTACAAAATTCCCATAGCAGAGCATGGATTTTAAAAAGCTTCCTTTAAAAAAAATAAAAAATAAATAAAAATAAAAAGCCTCCCTTATACATTGTTTAAACAGTGATGTCTACTTTCCCTCAAGTGTGACAGCATAATTTGTCATACTAACTCAGACCCCTCTCCTCCTATTGCCCAGTGCCCTCTGCTGCCATCTGAAACTCTCCCTCTCCCTCTTATTGCCTCTCTCCCTCACACACACACACCAATTTCAAATTGCAGCCAAAGTTTTCTAAGCCCATTGGCCTGGGCAGGTGTCTGCTACCACCTGAATTGAAGAGAACTGTTCCAACATACCTTTTGTTTATAGTTTTATTTTGCATTGATCCTAATGTTCCGAGATAAACTTTGCTTTTAGCAGGACTTATACTTTATACAGAAGAAATTAAATTTTCCTCAGCTGGGGATAGTGAAAAAGAGAAGATACTTAGTCTGACACTTCAACAGCCTCATCAAGAAAAAAAATCCATCTCTGCTACTTCATAGACTTTTTCAGAGGCATTTAAGAAGTTTTGGGAATGCTCTCCAGAACCTCTGTAGAACCATGGGAAATCAAGGCGGAGAGCACAGGCCATTCTCTAACAGAAGAAAGCGTTGAATAACTATGCTGAGGGAAGTAAAGTATGCCATTTGGACTCCAGGAACACTTGGGATCAGTGAATCAAAGGCCAATAGGATACCATCTCATAGTTTTGTTCCTTTGCATCTGTTTTCTTCTCTCTGTTCCTCTTCCCTCACTAATCCTCTTGCAGCTCTATTCTTTTTAAATCAGCTCAACTTTGGGGTGCCTGGGTGGCTGTCAGTTAAGTGTCTGACTCTTGATTTTGGCTCAGGTCATGATCTCAGGGCTGTGGGATCAAGCCCCACACCAGGCTCCACACTGGGGATGGTACCCGCTTAAGATTCTGTCTCTCCTTCTCCCTCTACCTCTTTCATCCTTCTCTCCATCTCTTAAGAAAAAGAAAAAGAAGGAAAGGAAAGGAAAGGAAAGGAAAGGAAAGGAAAGGAAAGGAAAGGAAAGGAAAAAAAAAGTCAGCAGCTTCCATCATGGGGTAGAGAAGATAGCAGTCAACTGATCCAACATTTTACATCCATGGCCAAAGAGGAACCCATTTTCTTTCTCAGTATTCGGTGTTGCAAATGCCAAGAAAGGATGCTTATTGACTTAGCTATGGTCCCATATCCATCACTAAAACTAAATCAAGAGAGGGAAGAGGGCATGTAAAGAAAAAAAAAAAAACATGACAGACACATTATACTGGCAAAACAAAAATTATCTGCAATACAAAGGAAATGACACATATTCTAGAAATTTAGGGACTGTCTAAGGATGTGAAGCAGAACTGCAGATAACCTACTACTCCAATACCATTATGAACTGAGGGGTTAGTATCCAAAATACATAAAGTATTCATGCAACTCAGTAGCAACAATCTGATTAAAAATGGGCAAAGGACTTAAATAGACATTTTCCCAAAGACCTACAAATGCTCAACAGATACATGAAAAGATATCTGACATCACTGAGCATCATGAAAATGCAAATCAAAACCACAAGATTATCACTTCACACCTGATAGCATGGCTATTATCAAAAAGTCAAAGATAAGTACTGACTTCGCTGTGCAGAAAAGGAAACCTTTGTGCATTATTGGTGGTACAATAAACTGGTACAGTCATGGAAAACAGAATGTTGTTTCTTCAAAAAATTAAAAATGGAAGTACCACATGATTCAGCAATCTCAGTTCTGGGTACATATTCAAAGGAAATGAAATCACTCTCTTGAAGTACTATCTTTACCCCATGTTCACTGCAGCATTGTTCATGTTAGATAAGACATAGAAACAACATTATTTTCTGTCAACAGATGAATGAATTTTTTAAAAAATGTGATACACACATGAATACTGTTGATTGAGCCTTAAAAAAGAGGGAGATCTTATCATTCATTACCTTTCGTGGATGAACCTGGAGGGCATTATGCTAAGTAAAATAAGCCAGACACAGAAGAGCAAATACATGATCTAACTTACATGCAAAATCTTAAAAAAGAAGGTCAAACTCCTAGGAAGAGAGAAATCTCTGTTCTAGATTACATATTGAGGACCAGCTTTACATAACAATCACTGTGCACTTTTTGGATAATTTTCTCCCAAAAAATTCACTGGTTCAAAGGAATTTAGGAATTTTAAGATCTTAAAACTTACTGGAAAACGATAACATTTAAAACAAAAGAGATGGCAAATAAGTTGTTCTTAATACCATACACATGTTTATAAATGATATACATATGATTATATGCATGTAAACATATACCGGTTATAGTTTTTTTATATAAATATATCATATCTTTATCAATGTTGCTGTGATGGGAGAGAAGAAAGTCTGATCCTGGAGTCAGAACTTTGACAGAGCTAGGATTCTACCAAATATTAATAACATGATCTTGGTCAATTTATTTGACCCACCTGAAACATTTCTTAGTTACTGTCTTTACCTCAACAGTACATGGCCTCTTTCCATGCAAAAATCAGGGGACTTTCCATGCAGGTAATGTTATCTGGGTATCTCAATTTTCGTAATGGAATGTCAAGCCTACATTTGGCATAAAATTCTTCAATAAGACAGAGAAGTCCCTATCAGGAAGTACCTTCTCAAATTCACTGCTACTTGGCTCCCATATAAAGCCTGAAGGAAGGTAAAACTTTGAGAATCTTATCTAAATAAGCACCACTTTTCAACTACATATATTTTATGAAGAAAATAGAAATTATTACTCATCGTTAATAGCATGCTTTAATACTGTTGATATCTATTGCTAGAATTATTAAACAAAAAAGTGTTGTCCCCTGGGAAGTTTTTAACCAAATTCACAGCCTGTAGTTTTACTCCTATTTACTACTGAAGGTTATTGTTAATATGCCAAAATGTATCACGGTAGGAAAGATTAGTAGGAGCTAGAATATTTTTTCTTTCTGACAATGATAAACCTTCTTCTAATATTGACGAATTTGGTGATTCATTATTTCTATTAACTATATAATTGAGTGATTCTGTTTTCTTTGACTCTTAGAAATATCAATACGAATTTGATATTCATAACTAAGTTTACTCTTAGGTTTGGTGGATGTTCCAAGTACCTATTGCTGCAAAACAAAGCACCCCAAAGCTTAGTGGTTGAAACATTATTTTTCAGCATTCTGTGGGTTAATTAAGGATTGTTCATGCACCTACAGTCAAAAGGCTGGGCTGGAGCATTCAGAAGGCTCAGTTTGGCTAGGTATCAAAGATGGCTTCTTCACTGACACATCTGGCAACTTAGCTGGGATAGCTAGCCCAACTTTGGGCAAAGTAAGTGCAACTTTCTCTCCTCTCCAAGCTCCTCCCCCCTGCACCCTCTCCACATGATTTCCTCACAATATGGCAGAACTTCCTACAGGACTGCTGGCTTCACCTAGAGAAAATATCCCAAGGAAACTGGGGGATAGCCACAAGGTTTTTCTGACTTAGGCTCACAACATAGGCAGCATCAGTTTCACTGCACTTTATTGGTCCAAAGCAATTTGCTGACTCAGCCCCAATTCCAGGAAAGGGAAAGACAAGAACACATGCATACCAGGAGGTGTGATTTATTGTGGACCACCTTTAGGGATTATTTATCAAAGTATCAATAAATTTTCCTTTTTCTTATAGTAGGTTTTCTGTTTTATCACTTTTTTATATGTATTTTTTATTAGAAGGTACTTCTAATTTTTATGGAGAATCCAAATCACAATAGGTAATGTTTGTACAAATGGAATAATATGATAGAATACTAGGTATATTGAGAATTGCTTGTTAAAAAACATGTGAACAATTTTTTTAGTAAGATCATATTATACTAATGATTAAGTATAAAAATAAAATTCCAGTTTTTGTTGGGCTTCTAAGGATTCGTGCTTCCAACCAGTGTTCTCAAGTCAATCAAATGCTCCAGGACTGAGACAAGAGAGAGACTTAGTGAACTGAATGCACGTAAAGGGAATTATGTCACAGTAACATTTCTTAAAGTTTTCTACATAGTTCTATTAAAATGTCATCTGCAGAACCTATATAATAAACACTTTATTACTTAGAAATATCTCCTAATTAATACAACAACATATAAGTGTGCATTTCATTTCCACAGTTATAATTTGATGAAAAGTGAGAGTAAACTAAATAATCAACAAGGTGTCTCTTTTGACTATGATTCTAAGATTCTTCTCTAAAGATTTGATTCTCCATTCCCACTCCCGGCCAATGCACAAAGTGTCACCAAAAAATTCACACTGAGGTCTCTTCCTCTGTATTTCTGTATCCCCTTCTATCATTCAATTTTTGTCACACGGTATAGTAAGGACTTTACCATGGTGTCCTTTGGTCACTTCTCTCTCTTTTTTTTTTTAATTTATTTTTTATTTTCAGCATAACAGTATTCATTATTTTTGCACCACACCCAGTGCTCCATGCAATCCATGCCCTCTTCTCTTAAAACTATTCCAGCTATTATTGTTTCTAGAAACCCTTCTCTTAAGCAAAGGGCCCTTTATCCTACTGATTTTGAACTACCCATCTCTTGGCTATATTTGGCAAGCTACAGTGCAACCCTCACATAAATTGTGCTCTCTCTGGCCTCTAAATCATTAAATATGCCATTTAATCTGCCCAGAATGTCATCCCCCCTCTGCAATGTCAAATTCTCTGCCTCACTCATTAAAAACCTTCCCAAGGCCAATGATCCTAATTACACAATGCAACCTCTTTAGCTAGCCTTTTTACCAGTCTAAACACTTAGGCACTTAATGGGAACATCTATAATTGGCTTTATAACTCTTTTCTACATATGCATAATTTTCTTCAGTTCTTTTTTCTCTCATTAAATCAAACAACTGACTTCGGCAAACTTATCTTTTATTTTCCTTGAAACTCTTCACTACATCCAGCCAAGGGTCAGCATTTAGTAGATCTCCAGCAAGTACGATGACTAAGAAAATCAGCACCAGACCTTGGTAAACTATTGCTTCCTGCACTTCAAATTTTTGCAGTTTACAGAAAGGAATATTATGAAGGTAATTTACCATTAGAGAAGTGTTTTGAAATCCTTGAACAGGGAATATTCTTCAACGATTGCATGAAATACTGCCACAATTATGATGATTTCTGGATGCCACTCTGCTATAAATCTGCCACCTAGAAACAAAAGAAATTGCCACTTGAAGAAAACCAGTTAACAAAGTGCTGTGCAAGGCCAGAGTCCTACCTATTCTACCCTACATCAAATGAGGGAGTTTGCTTTAACTTCTTGATACTAGAAAAAATACTTTTAAGGTAATTTCAGTTAAGAAAAACTCTGAGGAAATGAAAAGACCATCCAAAGAACAGCTCAGTTCCAACCTAGCACACCCATTTTCTTTTATCTACTTAACCTGATAGAATTCGGTTCTAGGAGATGGACTCTCTAATACCCATTTAAATAAATGGGCACTTAACACTATAGAAGTATGCAAAATTTTTTGAACTACTAGCTAGGAAAACATTCTGATCTAATGACATGGATATAATCAGAACATTTCATTATTAAATGCTCATAACTCAAAACTGAACAAATGATATGAGTACATTTGAATAAGAAAGCCAAAAATTTTATGAAAAAATGGGGCACCTGGGTGACTCATTTGGTTAAAGCATGAAACTCTTAATCTTGGGGTCATGAGTTCAAGACCCATGCTGGAAGCAGAGGTTACTTAAAAAGATAAATAATCATCATAATTGTACCATATATATTATATAATAGAGGATTGTTCCTTATTAAGTTATGTTAGACAACTGGAATCCCTTTCACAATATAGCTGGTAGTAATTGTAAGGACCAAGGGCAGGGTGTCCCAATATGGGCCCCTCTGGCATATTATTTGGAATAAGCTACTTAAAACACATCCTGTATAAGGACACTCAGATCCTCCTGTCCCCCTGAAAGTAGGAAATAAATCTCTCATATGAAACGTACCCTCCCTGTAAGTAAAGACATCCTTATCACCAGATAGGAACTTGAAAGCTGAGAAAGCTATAGAAGCAAATCTTGTTATTTTTCTAATCTACTAATTCAGCACAAATTCTGTTTAGAATTCCTTACCAAATAAAGCTCCCAAAGTTATCTTTGTCCAGATGATCCCTTAGATGGTGTCTTTGTTTAAAAAGTATAAAAAACTTCCTCCCCTGGTCATTTTTTTGGGTCTCAATTTCATAAGTGGGCCATCGTGTACATGTAGTAAAACTTTACTTTTTCCTTCTCCTAATCTATCTCATGTTAATTTAATTCTTAGTCCACCTGGGAGACCTTGAAAAGTAGAAAATAATTTTTCCTTCCTTTCAATGCTCTTTTCAAAATAAGAGAATATGAAAGTAATATATTTACAGTATTCAATTCTAAGATAGTTTCATTTAGGTTCAAAAAGAATATGGTCTGACATATATAAGGATTTCACTCAGTTGTTTACAAATGCATTAGTTCTAATTTGCTCATATTTTTATCTTAAAATTAATCAGTGCATTTACAAGAAAAAATTTTTTAAATATTTATTTATTTGTCAGAGATAGAGCATAAGCATGGGGAGTGGTAAGCTGAGGGATAAGCAGGCTTCCTGCTGAGCAAGGACCCTGATACTGGACTTGATCCCAGGACTTTGGGATCATGACACTTAACCAACACAGCTACGAGGCATCCCTGTAAGCAAAACTCTTAAACTCTTAAGCTCTGTACTAGTATAGACCTGTCCTGAAAGAGCAGCCCAAAGCCACATATGACTATTTAAATTTACTTCTGGGGCAGGGGGGAGGGGGAAAGATCAAGAAGGTAGTGGAGTAGACCTAAATATCATCAGGCTCCAGGAGTTCAGCTAGATAGTTATCAAACCATTCTGAACACCTACAAACTCAACAGGAGATAGAAGAGCAGCAATTCTATGTACAGAAAATCAACCACTTTCTGGAAGGTAGGACATGCAGAGAAGTGAATCCAAAGCCACGGGAAGATAGACTGTGGGGAGTGGGGGGTGGGGATGGGGGGTGGCTCCCGGCAAGCAGTGGAGCACAAAATCAGAACTTTTAGAAGTCAGCTCCACTGAGGGATGTTGCTCCAGAGCCTAAATGGGGGTGGAGCACTCACGGGGACAGTGTGGTCTCAGGATCTGCAGGGTCACAGAAAGACCAGGAGTGTGGGAGTATGGCAGAGCTGCCAGGTATTGGAGCAGGGAAGCCAGTTACAGAGACAGAGCCAAGCAGTGGGCTCTCAACTCAGGATTACCTTAAACCATGATCCAAGTCACAGTTGAGCCACTGCTCTTCAAGCAGGGCCCCACAAGTGGAGATCTGGAGAGATTCCCCTCCTTCCTGCTCTGGGAAGGTGGTGCAGGAGTGCATGGCAGGAATCTGCTGGGTTTGGGCACTCCAGATGGGGCCATGCCCCAGAGATAAAAGCACTTGGTCACGGGCCAGGTGACCTCAGAGCACGGCCAGAGAACAGAGAGATGGGAGTGATTGAGCGCTTTTCTCTGAGGGCACACTGAGGAGTGGGGTCCCAAGCTGTCAGCTCCTCCAGGGCCAGAGACTGGGAGGCCACCATTTTCATTCCTGTCCTGCAGAACTCTATGAAAACATTCAGGGAACAAAAGCTCCTGAGAGGGAACCTGAGCAGATTGTTTAGCCTGGCCCCTGGCAAGGGCGGCACGATTCTGGCTTGGGCAAAGACATTTGAGAATCATGATAACAGGCCCCTTCCCCAGATGATCAGCAAGAACAACCAGCCAAGACCAAGTTCACTGATCAACAAGAACTACAGAACTCGAGAGTAAGGGGAAAGCAACACATAGAATTCATGGCTTTTTTCCCATAATCCTTTAGTCTTACCAAGTTATTTTGATTTTTTCTTATTCTATTTTTTAAAATTTACCCTCTTTCCTCTTTTAACATTTTTCAACTATTTTATCTTCTCAGTATCTTTTTAAAAAAAATCTTTTTAATTTTTCTTTTTATAGTCATATTTTATCCCTTCATTGTATTTAACCTTATTTTTTGTATACATATAGGTTTTTTTTTTTCTTTAAAATTTTGGGATACAATTTCTTCTAATAGATCAAAATATACCCTAAATTTAGCTCCAGCCTGATCACTCTTTTTTTTTTTTTCCTCTTTTTCCAACCAACTTATCTTATCAATTCCTTTTTTGGAATCTTTTAAAATTTTCATCTTTACAGTCATGTTCCATCTCTTCATCATGTTTGCCCTTATTTTTGTATATATATAAGTTTTTCTTTCTTTAAAATTTTAGGAGGTAGTTTCTTCTAAGAGACCAGAATACACCCAAAATCAAGTGCGTGGCTCTGTTCTATTCATCAGTCATATATATATATATATATATATAATTTTATTTTTATTTTTTTTCCCTTTCTCCCCCTAGTTTCAGGTCTCTTCTGATTTGGTTAGCTTATATTTTTCAGGGCCTTTGCCACCCTTTTAGTATATTACTTTCTCATTCATATATTCTTATCTGGATAAAATGACAAGGTGAAAAACTGCATCACAAAAAAAAAAAAAAAAAAAAAAAAAAAAAAAAAGGAACAAGAGGCAATACCAATGGCTAGGGACCGAATCAATATAGACATTGGTAATATGTCAGAACTAGAGTTCAGAATGATGATTATCAAGGTGCTAGTTGGCTCAAAAAAGGCATGGAAGATATTTGAAAAACCCTTTCTGGAGAAATAAAAGAACTCAAATCTAACCAAGTTGAAGTTTTAAAAAGCTATTAATGAGGTGCTATCAAAAATGGAGGCTCTTACTGCTAGGATAAATGAGGCAGAAGACCAAATGATGGAGAATAAAGAAGCTGAGAAAAAGAGAGGTAAACAACTACTGGACCATGAGGGGAGAATTCGAGAGATAAATGATACCATAAGATGAAAGAATATTAGAATAATGGGGATCCCAGAAAAAGAAAAAAGAGGGGGGAGATATATTGGCATCTGAATCAGAAAGAAGTCAAACTCTCACTCTTTGCAGATGATATACTATATGTGGAAAACCCAAAAGACTCCAGTCCAAACTGTTAGAACTCATACAGGAATTCAGTAAAGTGTCAGGATATAAAATCAATGCACAGAAATCAGTTGCATTTCTATACACCAACAACAAGACAGAAGAAAGAGACAGTAAGGAGTCAATCCCATTTACATGTACACCCCAAACCATAAGATACCTAGGAATAAATCTAACTGAAGAGGCAAAGAATCTGTACTCAGAAAACTATAAAGTACTTACGAAAGAAACTGAAGAAGACACAAAGAAATGGAAAACCATTCCATTCTCATGGAATGAAAGAACGAGTATTGTGAAAATGTCTATGCTACCTAGAGAAATCTACACATTTAATGCAATCAAAGTGCCATCAACTTTTTTCAAAGAAATGGAACAAATAAGTCTAAAATTTGAATGGAACAAGAAAAGATCCCAAATAGTGAGAGGAATGTTGAAAAAGAAAGCCAAAGTTGGGGCGCCTGGGTGGCTCAGCGGGTTAAAGCCTCTGCCTTCAGCCCAGGTCATGATCCCAGGTCCTGGGATCGAGCCCCACATCGGGCTCTCTGCTCAGTGCAGAGCCTGCTTCTCTCTCTCTCTCTCTCTCTCTCTCTCTGCCTGCCTCTCTGCCTACTTGTGTTCTCTGTCAAATAAATAAAAATAAAATAAAAAAAAAAAAAAAAAAAAAAAAAAAAAAAAAAAAAAAAAAAAAGAAAGCCAAAGTTGATGGTATCACAATTCCAGACTCAAGCTCTATTACAAAGCTGTAAGCATCAAAAGTATGGTACTGGCACAAAAAACAGACACACAGATCCATGGAACAGAAGAGAGAGCTTAGAAAGGGACCCTCAACTCTATGGTCAACTCATTTTCGACAAAGCTGGAAAGAATGTCCAATGGGAAAAAGACAGTCTTTCCTACAAATGTGTTGGGAAAATTGGACAACCACATGCAGAATGAAACGGGATCATTTCCTTCCACCACACACAAAAGTAGACTCAAAATGGATGAAAGACCTCAAAGTGAGACGTGAATCCATCAAAATTCTTGAGAAGAAAACAGGCAGCAACCTCTTCGACCTCACCCACAGCAACTTCTTCCTAGAAACATCACCCAAGGCAAGGGAAGCAAGGGCAAAAATGAACTATTGGGATTTCATCAAGATCAAAAGCTTTTGCACAGCAAAGGAAACAGTCAACAAAACCAAAAGACAACTGACAGAATGGGAGCAGGTATTTGCAAATGACATATCAGATAAAGGGCTAGTATCCAAAATCTGTAAAGAATTTACCAAACTCAATACCCAAAGAACAAATAATCCAATCAAAAAATGGGCAGAAAGGGCGCCTGGGTGGCTCAGTGGTTTAAGCCTCTGCCTTCGGCTCAGGTCATGATCTCGGGATCCTGGGATCGAGCCCCACATCGGGCTCTCTGCTCAGCGGAGAGCCTGCTTCCCCCCTCTCTCTGCCTGCCTCTCTGCCTACTTGTGATCTCTCTCTGTCTATCAAATAAATAAATAAAAATCTTAAAAAAAAAATGGGCAGAAGACATGAGCAGACATCTCTGCAAAGAAGACATCCAAATGACCATGAAAAAGTGCACAACATCACTTGCCATCAGTGAAATACAAATCAAAACCACAGTGAGATACCATCTCACACCAGTCAGAATGGCTAAAATTAACCAGTCAGGAAATGACAGATGTTGGTGAGGATGCGGAGAAAGGGAAACTCTCTTACACTGTTGGTGGGAATGCAAGTTGGTGCAGCCACTCTGGAAAACAGTATGGATGTTCCTTAAAAAGTTGAAAATAGAGCTACCGGGCACCTGGATGGCTCAGTGGGTTAGGCCGCTGCCTTCGGCTCAGGTCATGATCTCAGGGTCCTGGGATCGAGTCCCGCATCGGGCTCTCTGCTCAGCAGGGAGCCTGCTTCCTCCTCTTTCTCTCTCTACCTGCCTTTCTGCCTACTTGTGATCTCTCTCTGTCAAATAAATAAATAAAATCTTTAAAAAAAAATAGAGCTACCTTATGACCCAGCAATTACACTATTGGGTATTTACCCTAAAGATAAAAATGTAGTGATCTGAAGGGGCACATGCACCCGAATGTTTATAGCAGCAATGTGCACAACAGCCAAATTATGGAAAGAGGCTAGATGTCCATCAACAGATGAATGGATAAAGGAGATGTGGGGTATATAAATATAATGGAATACAACGTAGTCATCAAGAAAGATGAAATCTTGCCATTTGCAATAACGTGGATGGAACCAGAAGGTATTATGCTAAGCAAAATAAGTCAATCAGAGAAAGACAATTACCCTATGATCTCTCTGATAGGAAGAATTTGAGAGATGGGTAGGGGGTCGTGGGGGGCAGGGAGGGAAATAATGAAACAAGATGGTATCAGGAGGGATAAAAACCATAAGAGACTCTTAATCTCAGGAAACAAACTGAGGGTTGCTGAGAGGTGGGCAGGGGAGGGATTGGGTGGCTGGGTTATAGACATTGAGGAGAGTATGTTCTATGGTGAGTGCTGTGAATTGTGTAAGATTGATGATTCACAGATCTATACCCCTGAGGCAAATAATACAATGCAGATTAATAAACACAATACATGTTAATAAAAAAAATTTACTTCTGACACTAGCTATTCTTACAGGATTTCTTTATCCATTGGTGCCTGTGGTTCTTGGTCGTGCCACTTTGAAGAATGTAGAGGTAGACCAAGCAGACTGGTGGGCAGCAAAGCACAGTTCACTGAGTGACAACAAAGTGATGGTACAAAGCTCCCCAGGAGGGAGGGGACCCTGGAGGGTTGCCAGTGGAGTTTCTATGTCTAAGGGCTTTTATGGGCTTGTTGGCAGGCTGTTTTTATCTGATGAACCCTCCTGGCACTGGTCATCCAATCAGGTTTTTGTCACCTATCTATCACAGGTGGAGGGCTCCTTCCAGGGTGGTGTAAAATCCTTTTAAGGGTGGTTTCCTCTTAGGGTGGAGGTTGAGGGGAGCCCTTGTCCCTACCTGCCTGCCTTCCAATTATCCTTCATCAGTACCAGAAGATAGCACCAGTGTCTACAGCTGAAGGGTTCAATTCTCCAACACCCATTCCCCTGGCCCCTTAGATGCAACTTGCAAGTCCACATTGTTACTTGTACTTCTGACAAAGTGACTCTAAGCCAGAGTTATCCCAACCCCCTCCTTGGGTTTGATTAATTTGCTAGACTGGCTTACAGAACTCAGAGAAACATTTTACTTACTAGATTACCAGATTATTATAAGAGGGTATAACTCAGGAAGAGCCAGATGGAAGAGATGGATAGGACAAGGTAGGAGGAAAGAGTGGGGAGCTTCCAGGTCCTCTCTGGATGTGCCATGATTCACAAATCTCCATGTTTTCACCAACCCAGAAGCTCTCCAAACCCCACCCTTTTAGGTTTCTAGGGAGGCCACATTACATTGACACAATCAATTAAATGTTTGGCTGTTGGTTGATTCACCTGAGGTCTGGGAGTAGGACTGAAAATTCTAACCCTTGATTCTGGGTTGGTTCCCTTGGCAACCATTTGAGGTGCTTTCCTATAACCCACTAATTAACATAAACCCACTAATTAACATAAACCCAGTTGTGGTGGAAAAGAGGTTGTTATGAATAACAAGACACATATTTCTCACCTTTAAGGCTCTGCAGTGGTTTCTGGAACTGAGAACAGGAGACCAAATATGACAAAAGATACTCCCATTGCTCTGATTGGTCAGGAAATTCCAGGGTTTTGAGAGCTGTGAGCCAGGAATCAAACTGAGGACAAAGACCAAATACATATTTCTTATAAGTTAAAGTATGGCAATTGCAAAGTAGAGAATACAAAAATATCCATTACTTGGGAAGTAAAATTTAATTTTATTAAATTATATAAGGTTTACACAAGCCCCTAATTAGTCATCAAACTTTGTTATAAATATTCTGGGAATCTGGATAAAATATATTTATTCTTATAAATATATTTATTCCATCTTACGTCTTTAAGAGGTTTAGGAAACTAGGTATGGTCTTTCCAAAGAAGTTAATCCATTTTTAGGACCTGTACCTACATAACCAAGGACGGCAATATCTCAGGTATGCAGAACTTTCAAGATACTAGTAAATCTGAAATCAGGAACTTTGCAAAAGCTTTACTAAAGCACAACCGTCCAAAGCTTCATTAAAAGTAACCTACTGTCATACATTAATTTGGATGATTTTATAGAATTACAGCCATAAAACTGATAAGTGGAAGGCTCCTGAGAACAAAACACAAACTGACACCAGGCAAACCACTCCCCCTCCCCCACTCCCAGGTGGGATGTGTGGTATTCCTCAGGCATTCCTGGAGGACTTACAGTCCAACAGGATCTGAGTATTCCTCGGTTTACAGGTGTGTTAGTGATTTACAAGAAAAAAAGCATTCTTATCAATAACCTAACTTCCAGAAGGAAACTCCCAAGTGTCTTAATGTTAATGCTTTACCTGAGAGAGAAAAAGAACCTTAACTTGACAATGGGAAAGGCCTCTAGTATCTTGTTGGGTTCTCTTTAGTGTAAGAAAAAGTTCTTTTGAAAATCTCCCTTTCTCCTTACTGCAAACTCCCAAGTATATAATCAGCCACTCCTCACAACCCGAGGGTAGCAGCTCTTTCTGCTCAAGGTCCTATCCCTGTGACTTAATAAAACCACCATTTTAGACTAAAGACATCTCAAGAATTCTTTCTTGGCCATTGACTCTGGTCCCCACCAACTTCATCTATGTTGAGGTCCATTATCAAAGGAATGAGACTGAGACAAAGTGAAAGTTATGCAAAGCCTTATTCTATGCCAAGCATTAGAAGTCAGACTGACTGGCCAGGGCTGCCTCCAAAGAAAGCGACCCCCTCCCGATCTCACAGGCTGGTTTTATAAGGCATAACCGCAGACCCAAGGTATGTGGCTTCTATTGTTAAGGCCTTTACTCCCAGAATCAATACCCGGAACCATACCAGGAACTAATGGGGCATATATTCCCAGAATGAAGTCTGTGAACAACAATATGGCTACCTAGGCAATATGGAGTTGCTCTGGCTAAGCAGGCCCTAATAGTTAAACAGGTTTTAACATTAAACTGGCCCTAACAATCTACATTCCAAAAACTACATCAAAACCATAGTAATAAATATACTGATGGTGTAGTGGTGAATGAGTTATATGGATCTGGAGAACAATAACAAAAATAAAATAAATATTTATTCTAGAAGACTGAAAGTAAAAAAGCAGATAGCTAGATGGCCAGTTTCCAAAATGTCTCATGAAATGTCTTCAGCTTGGTGAATCAACAAAAATATGATCTATGCCTCTTGTTTTTACAGAATATAAATGTTTAGATTCATTATAGAAATACTTAAAATCATGAAGATTTTTTAAAAAGAAACAGGCCCAAAATAGTCACTAGCCTCCACAACAGAAAACTAAGACTTAATTGCGTTGCAGCCACTTCCAGGAATAGGACCTTTAACCAGCTGATCAGGACTAGCTTGATCAGCACTAGGGAGGTAAACTGCCAGATAGATCCCCACCCCTCCCCCAAGGAAGGTTACCTTGCCTGAAATAATCCTTGCTTTGGTTTATGACTTTCTTGTCCTACCCCTTCTTCTTTTTTTTTTTTAAAGGAAGTTTTATTTTTTATTCAAGATTTTATTTGGGAGAGAGACAGAGAGAATGAGAGAGAGGACACAAGCTGGGTGAAGCACAGAGGGAGAAACAGACTACCTGCTGAACAAAGAGCCCAATTCGGGGCTCGATCTCAGGACTCCAGGATCGTGACCTGAGCAGAGGGAGATGCTTAACCAACTGAGACACCCAGGTGCCCCTCCTTTCTGTCTCTAAAACCTGCCTTTTTTTTTAAATAAAAAGATTTTGTTTATTTGACACAGAGATCACAAGTAGGCAGAGAGGCAGGCAGAGAGAAAGAGGGGCAAGCAGACTCCCCGCTGAGCAGATAGCCCAACATGGGGCTCGATCCCAGCACTGAGATCATGACCTTGTTGGGTCCCCCCAAAATTGGGTACCCCAATAATGGGTCCATGATTAAAGGAGCGAGACTGATACAAAGCGAAGGTCAAGCAAAAATTTATCTCATGCCAAGCATCGAGAATCAGACTGACCGTCAAACAGACCAGTTGGGGCTGCCCCTACAGAGAGTATGGCCCCTACAGAGAGTATGACCCCTCCATGCTTTCCAGACTAACTTTTATAGAGCAAAGGCCATGTGGTTGGGCCTGGCCACACACAGGTAGCCAATGAGATTGTAACACACACAGGAAACTCCACAGTGATGCTAGGTGACCAATTGAATTACAATTTACCCTAGTAGACATTCGAGCCAGCCTATCACCTAGTTCAGAATTGGCACCCAAAAGGTGCCCAAAGAGCAGGACCCATACTCCTTGGTAGCTAGGAGACAATATGCGCCCCCACTGATTGAATACCTCCACCTGGCTTTGACTGACCCTTGTATTTGGACTTCGTTACCTGGGACTGGTTTCCCGGACTTGCTTTTAAGTAAGTTCCCCTGGGGGGGGGGGTGGGGAGTCAATTTAAGTTTTACAACAAAATGGCAGTTCAACCGGGGTGGGGCCACTCTGGCTGAATAGGCCCTTACAACTTGAGCTGAAGGCAGAGGCTCAACCCACTGAGCCACCCAGGTGTCCCAAAACCTGCCATTTTATGCAGCTCCTCAGGTCCTCCTCATATTTATTACATGGGCTGCTGCCCAATTCATGAATCATTGCAGTTAGATCTTTGTTTACTCAGTTGAATTTTGTTTTTTAATGAAACTAAATTTGCTAAGAACACTCAAAAGAGAATAATATTATGAGAGAGAAAAAGTTATCTACTATAACAGACTTCCATGAAACGATCAAATCAGCACATCCCCTCTCTTTAGATGGAAGGCAGTTGTGATCAGGAAAGGATCAAATGCAAGAGAGGCTAGTGGCTTGACACATGTTAAATGACATCAGACTCCTAGACTAACACACACACATCTTCAATCAGACCACTGGATCCACTCGCTGGTGAGGGCACCATCTCCCTGTGCTTTGCTGAATGCTTAAATTAGGACCATCTGAGTCTTGTCAGAGTTCTTGGCCTTTTGAAAGACATAGTCTTTTTGAAAGACATAGTCTTTTCTTTTACCTTGGTTTTCACCAGAACACCTTTCCTTTTGCAGAACTTTTTCTATTGTTACGAAACCTGAACTGGATCCTGGCGGAAGAACCAAGTGGCACTCGGAGATTTTGAAGGATCAGGTTTTATTTACCACCAGTGCACTCAGAGGAGGTTGTTCTCCAAAGGTCTGAGCCCAAGCACAAGCAGAGAGGGGAATTTATATCCTTCTACTTCCACATACTT
Organism: Mustela putorius furo; assembly: GCF_011764305.1. Lineage (NCBI taxonomy): Eukaryota > Metazoa > Chordata > Mammalia > Carnivora > Mustelidae > Mustela > Mustela putorius. The sequence goes on from NW_025421989.1 coordinate 30,947,519, forward strand.
GGTACTTTTGGCACATGGAGTAGGAAAGAAGAACCCAGAAGGGCTTCGAGACAAGGACTGGAATTCTCTTTCTGGTTTGGTCAGCCATCTTAGAGTACAGTTTTTCCCTATCACTATCTCTGATTTGCTTTCATTATATATTGACTTGATGCTACCTCTTAGATAAACAAATGTGTAAAACCCCACTTGTGCTCTGCATACACATAAATCCAAATTCTACAAAGAAAATTATAATTAAAAAAATAAATGCTGCTCATAAGAGAGTTGTATTTATAGAACCAATATCAAATTATAAAATAGACACTTTCAAAAAATTTCCCTGAAATCTGGTATTTAAACTAAAATGAACAATCAGTATTTTCTTAAGTTAAATATAAAACTACATTACTGATGTTTACTCCATCACCTTTGATGAGGGAGCAGAAGCCTAGCTGAGGACAAAGCACAAGCTGACACCATTCCCCCCCGCCCCTCCCCCGCCATAACAACCCCCCCACCCCCCCCATCCTGGGTGGGATCTGTGTGACATTCCTCAAGGAAGCTCCCAACTGTCTTTTTTTTTTTTTTTATCTTAATTTTATTTTTTCAGTGTTCCAAGATTCACTGTTTATGTACCAGACCCAGTGCTCCATGCAATACATGCCCTCCTTAATACCCACCACCAGGATCACCCATCCTTCTACCCTCCTCCCTCCCCAAATCCTCAGTTTGTTTCTCAGAGTCCATAGTCTCTCATGCTTCATCTCCTGCTCCGATTTCCACCAACTCACTTTTCCTTTCCTTCTCCTAACGTCCTCCAGGTTATTCCTTATGTTCCATAAGGAAGTGAAACCATATGATAATTGCCTTTGTCTGGTGAGGCTGCTGGGAACTCTGTAAGCAAGGTATCAGGCCAACAGTTCCAAGGGGCTTTATGGCTCCAGGTTTCATAAAGTCAACCTTAGTTCCTTAATGCTGTCTGGTGATATCTTGAGTCTTTTCAAATATGACATTCCAGTCAAAGCCTTGGTAAAATAACCAGTTTCCAATGCTATCCTGAGACATGCGTGGGAAGATCTGGAGTGGGAGGGGTGTTAGGTCCAGGGTCTGTTCTTCTTGCTCCTTGACAGTGAAGAGAGAAGGAGCCGTGGTGCACGATCTAGAGGCTAGTCATGCAGGCTGCATGCACGTTGGTGCAGAAACAGGAGAAGGGGAAAACAGAAGAAACAAAGTGCTGCCCGGAGGCAGAGAAAGGATTCCCGGTTTTAGAGCTCATAAGCCCCAACAGAGGAGCAGATGCCATGCTTTCTCACCAGCAAGGGGGGAGGGGTTAAGCAGTCCAAGTTGGGCCAGAGAAGACAGGGAAACTTCCCCGAAACAAAGAGAGTTTCGGCAGCTGCTTGGGAAAATTCTTTATGGTCTCTGTCTTGAGTTAGACTAACCCCAGTTGGCTCCAGTTATAGCCATTAACAAGGGAAGTGAGTGAAGGGAGAAGCCCCCACATCTATTAGGAGAAACAGAGAGAAATAAGGTCAGAGTCCCCTTTGCTAGGGATGGCCCAGCATCCTGGGTTTATCTGAAGTCCTACTAACATAATTATCATCCAGTAACTAGCTGACTCACTTGGGCAAACACATTCCGCAAAAGCCCCTTAGCTTGGGGTCCTGGTGTAGAGCAATGAAGGCCTAGGTATGAGCAGTGAAGGTATCCTAGATCCATTTGTTGTGTTTCCTGCAGAGGAAATCTAACTGATAGATGCCACTGAGGCCATGCAGTGTTACAGGAGCTCAGTCCTTTCCTAAATTTTGCAATCCAAATTATTTCCAGTGGGTTAAAAGGCATCCTAAGGTGGAGTCCTTGGGAACTAAAGAAACTTACTGAGGCCATGCTCCCAGAAAAGTAAAGAAGGTCCATTACCAAATTCCCCCTGACTCCTGGGTGGCGTCCCACGCAGGATATGTCAGAGGTTCCAGTGTGTCAAAAGCGACCAGAGCCATCCCTCTGATGAGGGAGCATGAGGCTGGCTGAGGACAAAGCAAAAGCTGGCGCCTTGGGGCGCCTGGGTGGCTCAGTGGGTTAAGCTGCTGCCTTCGGCTCAGGTCATGATCTCAGGGTCCTGGGATCGAGTCCCACGTCGGGCTCTCTGCTCAGAAGGGAGCCTGCTTCCCTCTCTCTCTCTCTCTCTCTCTGCCTGCCTCTCCATCTACTTGTGATTTCTCTCTGTCAAATAAATGAATAAAAAATCTTAAAAAAAAAAAAATAAATAAAAAAAAAAAAAAAAAAAGCTGGCGCCTTGTACCCCACCCCTCCATCCGCTTCCCCTCAGTCCTATGTGTAGCATCCCTCAGGCAGCCCTGACTGCCATGAACAATAAGCAAATAGTTAACTTGCAGAGCTCACAATCCTGCTAGACAGGAGTCTCCCTTGGCTTGCAAATGTACTAAATCTCACTAACAAAGACGATTGATAGCAGGATTGTGACATCCTACCAAAAAGTCTCCCAACTATCTTAATGTTAATGGCTGGTCTGAAGACAACATTGATCAAGCAGCAAGGGCAAGGCCTGCAAGGGCCTCAGGTAGGCCTCTGATATCCTAGCACCTTGTAGGCCCTCTTTAGCATATGAAAACTCTCGTTGAAACCTCCCTTCTCCTCACCTTCCCCCAACCGCAGGGTATATAACATGCCTACCCTCACAACCCGGGACAGCAGCTCTTCCTGCCCACGGGTCCTGTCCCCGTGCTTTGATAAAGCACCATTTTGCACCAAAGATGTCTCAAGAATTCTTTCTTGGTCATCGGCTCCGGACCTCAGCCCACTGAACCTCACCTAGGTTCTAGAACTTCATACCTCAACAAATATCGCCTTTGATCACTATCCTGCCTTCCCTCAGAAGGCATTTCTGCCATAAAAGGCCCTGGAGGGGTGCCGGCGTCCCTCCTCTTCCCCATGGCATCCTAGGCTGCCGATGGGTGCCTGGTGAATGGACCAAAACACTGTGCCATGCCATGCCATCTTCTGTCCTGAAGACTGCATACTGTTCTGCCATTTTAACCCATGGAAATACTAGAAAGGCTTCGCAAGGGGAAATTAACCCAATTTCGTAGTTTTGAGCAGTTTGTAGAAGACACTGACAAGAAACAGTAAAGACTGAAATCCATCATAGTTTATGCGACATTCCAACACATGTGGCCGTTACAGCCAACTTCCCTAGGAAATGGTCCCCGGCTGCATTTTAATTCAATCGGGTACTGGTTTCAGCCGGCTCCCGATGGAGGTCTCTTGGCCAGAAGTGGCTAGACCAGGGATGTGGAGGGGATCACATTAGATCAATCAGGAGGAAATCTCACACGGGAGTCTTAAGATTGCCAGCCGTCCTGGTACCTTAGGTGGCTGTCCCGTGCCCGAGAGAGACAACTTTGTATAAGAACAGGAATAAAGAGAAGCCATCAAGTTTCTGGGTCTTATTGCCATTCCGGCCAGGGTACTAACTTACAGCCAAAAGGCAGACGTTCTCCTCCCCGTAGAGTAGCCACGGGCTAGAGGATTACAGCGTGAGCAGTTGACATGCAAGTGTTCCAATAAGACCATACTCCTTGAAAAGCCCTGAAATGAGAGTAAAGGAAAAGGAGAGAAAGTACTCACCAATTTTGCACCAAAGCTCAGAGTCCAAATGTAAAGACTCACAGCCCCACTTTCGGGCATCATATGATGAAGTTCTAGAACCTAGGTGAGGTTCAGTGGGCTGAGGTCCGGAGCCAATGACCAAGAAAGAATTCTTGAGACATCTTTGGTGCAAAATGGTGCTTTATTAAAGCACAGGGACAGGACCCGTGGGCAGGAAGAGCTCCTGCCACTCCCAACTGTCTTAACGCTACTGCCTTGCTAGAGGGAAAAAACCTTAAGCTGACAATAGCAAGGTATTCAGTACCTTTTAGGTCCTCTTTAGCACATGAAAGTTCTTTTGAAAACCTTTCTTTTCCTTACCTCCCCCAACTCCCAAGTATGTAATCAGCCACCTCTCACAACCATGGGGGCAGCAGCTCTTTCTGCCCATGGGTCATATCCCCATGCTTTAATAAACTACCATTTTGCACAAAAGACATCTCAAGAATTCTTTCTTGGCAGTCAGCTCTGGACCTCACCCCACCAAATTTCACCTATATTCCAAACTACATCATCATCATGATTAACATTTGTGAATATTTTATTTAAGAATATATTTTAAAACATAATATTTCCTTTAACCAAGGAGCTTATGTTGGCAGAGAAACATGTCAAAATCAATGAGAGAAGATGTTTAATGGATGGGTACTGGATTGGAAGCAAGGAAAAAAAGTAACTTAAGCTCTCAGGGTTTCTGTTTCATTAGATGTAAAGTGAGAAAGTTGGGCTTTATTATTTTTGTCACAGCTTCCGAAATTATGATGTTATCACCCTAATAAAAAAATGAGGCAACCACAAAACACAAGGTTAGAAAATCAAACTCAAATCAATAAAATAAGTGTTACTGCACCATTAAATAATGGTGTTCCATCTTGGGGATTTTAGTCTTTGTAGTATCTCCAAAATAAATCCCAATAAATAAATAATGCTTCTCCCATACAAGCTAAGTGTTCTGTTCAGTATGTTAATCTTTTTTCAGAACTCTAGAGAATCATTTATTAAGGAAAATAATGTTCTAGGAGGATAAATGGTATTCTAGTGGCCTTAATTTGTATAAACAAATTTCTTTAATCTAGCCTAAATGTGGAAAAGTGTCATTGAGGCTTAGGAAAACAATTAGAGAAAGAATTTCTAAGGCGGAAAGCAATATTTTTATTCTTAAAAGAATATATAGAAAAGCTGTTGACAGAACAATAAAATATCTGGGTAGTTTATTTTAGAAAATCTAAATGCTTTGATTAGAATTTTGTGCAAACAAAAACACTGACACATGAAGGAGAGCAGAATCCACCACTCCATAAGTGTTACTTTTTGGCATATGGATTGTTTTAAGCTGAAGGCAGTTAAGACCCAGGACACTCGGGGAAAAGCTTTTTACCTCTCCCTAAGTGCCTGAGAGAATTGAGATGGGGAGCCTGACCAGCAACAGAGCTACTACCAGAGAAAACTTTTTCTATCAGAAAAAATTGGCAGACCTGTCGTGGCATCGCAAACACTGGTTTACCAAACACCGGCTCTTCTCATCTTCCTGTAAATTGTCTTCCTCCCCTTTGAAGCTCAGACCCCTACATAGGCCCCTTCTCTTTACCTCAGGATGGTATGTAAGCCTCAACTGCCTGACTGCCTGGGAGTCTTTTCAAGGCTCCTTATGTTTGGACTTAACTTTTGATTTCTCTCCTGATAATCTGTCTTATGTCAATTTAATGATTAGACCAGCCAAAGAAACTTGAAGCATCGAAGGGAAATTTTTTCCTCCTTAACATACGTTATAAAATCCTCAGATCCTCTGGCGGCGAGGAAAGTTAATATGGAAAATAATTCCTTTTCACAGTTTGACCATTAAGCTGGCTCAGCACTAGAAACTAGAAAAATTCTTCCCTGACTGGCTGTACCAAATCCTAAGTCTGGTGGAGAATTTCACTAAACTATGAACTGGCCTAATATTTACACATTCTTTGGATGGACATTTTTGTTGAATCTCTCTGATTGGATGGAGCCCCCAAATGTGGAGCACCACTGGGTGGAAGGCGGCTGGGTGGGTGGTAAAAGAATTCACCTGAGACAGAACAAAAGATGTGGAAGTTTATTGAGTACACCAGAAACGTGCAGCAGGCAGGATGGCTTAGGAGAGGCTGTCTGCCAAGAAGCAGTGACAGGGGGTTGTTCTTTTTTTTTTTTTTTTAAGATCTTATTTATTTATTCATTCGAAAGAGAGAGATCACAAGTAGACAGAGAGAGAGAGAGAGAGAGGAAGCAGGCTCCCTACCAAGCAGATGGCCTAATGCGGGAGTTGATCCCAGGACCCTGAGATCATGATCTAAGCCGAAGGCAGGGCTTAATTAACCCACTGAGCCACCCAGGTGCCCAAGAGGGTGTTGTTCCTAAAGGGGGAAGGTGAGGAGGTATGGGGATGGATGGCATTTTTCCTTTTTTGGTAACTGTGCCTGTTGTAAGTAGCCCATTGGTTACTTGGGACCTAAGGCTATTTCGGGGTGGGATGGACCTGTCAGTATTCAGCCAGGGTGTGGCTTTGTGCCCTTTCCACATTCCATTGCTCAAGCTGGCTGCCTAAAAGCCACCTCTGCAGTTATTCTCTGCTGGCTTTCCTTTTCTTTGTGATTCAACTTTCCAATGAAGAGCAGTACTCCAAAACCTCTTAGCTCTCATTGGTTCTCTTTGTTGTTTACAAAAGCCCTTCTAGGTCACACAATCTCCTCATTGAAAGGACTGTGACAAGGACTTAAGACTTAACAGGTGCATGAATGCATCCAGAGGCAACTGGGACCTAAACACTTAAATAGTCGTATAGAAATAGGGATGAAAAACAACCCTGAAAAGCATATTTTACAACCCTCATCTTCAGATTTATTCCTTTTCTTAAAAAATATTTTATTTATTTGAGAGAGAGAGAGAGAGACAGAGAAGCAAACACCCTGCTAAGCAGGGAGCCTAACGTGGGATTCAAACCCAGGGCCCTGAGATCATGACCTGAGCCAAAGGCAAATGTTTAACCAACTGAGCTACCCAGGCAACCCTTTAACCTTTATTTCTAATGACTTTCTTGGTATATGAGTTGTATGGCTGAGTGAGATTGGATTTGAAGGTTTTCAAGGCACTGCTAGTAGATAAAAAAAGCTGACTTCGGACATCAGAGCCAAGTTTCCTAAGTTTGAATCCAGGCTTAGCCATTTCCCAGCTGTGTGACACTAATCAAGTCACTCATCTCCCTGTACCTAGTTTTCTCATCTGTAAAATGAGGGTAACAGTGTTACCTCAGAGGATTATTGTGAGAATTAATTGAAATACTCTTGGTGAAACATTTAGAATAGAATTTGGCATACAGTTAACCCTGTATACGTGCATATTCAATAAAAATTTTAAAATGGAAAAAATACACAAACATTTCCTTCTTTGAATATAACTTGAAATGGGGCAGAGTATGATTTCGTGAGGCCAAAAGGCATTGTAAGAACAGTAAAGCATCCTAAAATTGAGCGTGCCTAATATTGATTGCCTTTTATTGGATACCATAGAACATTAAAGGATGATGGCGGTAGAAAACCCAAGGTGGGGATTGAGGAAATGATTTGGTTTTATTAAAAATGTGTATTTTAGATTAGATAATATTTTTACAGAGAAAATAAATTTCACTCCAACATTTACAAGTTATCACAAAGCATAAATTGAGTCCAAATTAATGAGTTTAGCTGAAAGGTTTAAGCCAGCAAGATCTGACACATTAAATTGAAATTATACATGGAATTAAAGCACACAGAACTCATTTGGGAAATGATTCATTCTTTTTTGTGTGTTGCCAAGGTTCTATTTAGCACATCAAAGAAGATTTTGCCACTTATTAGCTGTGTGACTTTGGGAGAATCACTCAGATTATCTAAAGACTCTTCCTCATTAGTAAAATGGAGTTGACAACAACTCCAGAACCTGTCCCCCACCCGCCACCGCAACCCACTTCCTTCTGGGGCAACTGGAAGATGAAACGGTTTTGTATTCAGTAGAGCTATATGGATAACACTGAGTGTGTATCTTAGTTTGGATTTCCCTGACAGTAGAGCGCATGGCAAGTGTTTGGAAATGGGGTATTTATTAGACAGGTTATCCATGGAAAGATAAAGGAGCAACGGGGAGTGTCTGACTGCAAAACCAGAAAGAAGCCAGTTTCCCCTCTGGACAAATAGGCTCAGTCTCTATGAACCCTATGAGGAACTGCACAGAATTCCCTGTGGAATTGGCTCCCCCCCATCCCCAAAGGGGAGGAGGCTGGAGCATTTCTCTAGACTGCCATCCTCCATTGGTTGATGTTCTTTTCTGAGTACAAGAAAACCCTGATTAGACCTATTCGCAGACAGGAGAAAGCCTTGAGATGGAAAACTATAGTGCCCTTAAATTGGCACCACGGGAGTGTGCAAGGTACTGTTCATGTTAGCTGTACTTGAGGTCGGAGGTGAACGGAGGAGGTGTGGCATAGACAGGAATGCTCTCTCCGGCAGTAAGGGATAGGGAGTAATAATTCACTCTGGTCCATCAGTGCCTTTTTGTTCGCTGGGCTGCGCTACAACAGAGTACTTACTCTATTCTTCAGAGCAACGCCTGACTTCTCTCATCAGCTCTCTGTAATCCTTTAATTCCCCTATTTTCCCAGCACAGATTCTTCCAGCTTCACGGTGGGAGGCAGAATTTAACAAGTCTGCATCCGCCACCATTTGCCTTGCTCTGACCACCATTATTAAAATTGGCATTTTGTATTATGTATGTCCCTAGCTAGCTTTTCTCTGTTTTCATGTTTATCATATTCTGTTGTAAAGGTATTTGAATTTCTACCTTTTCTCTCCCTACCATGATTTATATCACACTGTAAACTACAAGTATGTAATATCAATTAATTTTCAATGCAAATGATTTAATTTTCTCCAACCTTCAGAACATTTTAAAAGTTTATATGGTGGTTAATTTTAACTATCAACTGGCAAGTGCCCAGATACTGAGTTAAATATTATTTCTGTGTGTGTGTGTGTGTGTGTGTGTATAGGTGGGTGGGGGGTTGTTCTGTATGGGATTAACATTTAAATCACTAAATCGGGTGGGGAGCCTGGGTGGCTCAGTGGGTTAAGCCTCTGCCTTCAGCTCAAGTCATGATCTCAGGGTCCTGGCATTGAGCTCTGCATTGGGCTCTCTGCTCAGCAAGGAGCCTGCTTCCCCCTCTCTCTCTGCCTGGCTCTCTTCCTACTTATGATCTCTATGTGCCAAATAAATAAATACAATCTTTAAAAAATAAAATAAAATAAAAAATAAATCAGTAGACCAAGCAAAGCAGAGTGCCTTCCCCAATGTGGATGAGCAGTATCCAATCCATTGAAGGCCTGAGTAGAAAAAAAAAAAAAAGTGGAGTAAAAAAGAATTCTCTCTCTGCCTGACTGTTCTTGAGCTGGGACATGGATCTTTTCCTGCACTGGGACCCATACTTGGACTCTGACTGAACTTACACTGTTAAGCTCTCCAGGGACTGGAATTCTGAGCCTCCATAATCAAGTTAGCCAATTCCTCAAAAAAGAAAAAAATACACACACACACACACACACACACACACACACACGGTTCCGGTTCTGTTTCTCTGGAGAACGTGACAAGTACAGTTTATTTTAGTTTCCAGTGAAATTTAATAAATTCCTCACTGACTTATAATCTTTTATGGTTCTGGTTTCATTTCGTGGGGAAAAAAAACCAACAACAACAACAACCCGAGGGTACTTTAAGTAACTCTGCTTGTATCAAAAGAAAAAAAGAGAGAGACTCCTTTGATTTTGTATTCTTTTTCCCCCTCAAAATAGCCCATCCAAAATAAATAGAGGGTTAGGGTTGCTCTTATACATTGCCTTAAACTCCCAGCTCACAACTTTATTTCCTTAAATAAATAAATACCTGGGGGACCTTTAGCAGAATGTGTTCCTTCTTTTAATATTTTCATAGGATGAAAATTTTTTTTAAGATTTTATTTATTTGAGAAAGAGGGGGAGAGAGAGAGAGAGCTAGAGCTTGAATGGGGGTAGGGGAAGAGGATAGGAGAGAAGCAGACAGCCCACTAAGCAGGGAGCCTAATCCCAGGACCCTGGGATCATGACCTGAGCTGAAGGCAGAGGCTTAACTGACTGAGTCACCAAGGTGCCCCGCACAATAATCTATTTAAAAGGCATGTTAACAAAAAAATTTTTTTTCAAACAAATAGTCTAAATTTTTAAAACTCATACTGTAAGTATGGATAGAATTAAAATTTGGAAAATTACTAAATAAAATACAGTTATTGGTTGAAACTATTAACAGACATCTAAATAAAAGTAGGGGTACTAATTCATGTATTCATAAAAATAAGATTCCTAGATGGCGATTAAAGTGAGTTGAAGGAGAATTATGGATGATCAATGTCTTCTTTGTCTAATTTCAATATCTATATTACACATTTCAAAGTATTACAGAGAAGTAACGTATGTTAGGACCAAAATTATAAATATATTCCTGGAAATTAAACATCAGTTTCTCTTAAACAACAAATGTCATATTTTAAAAGCATCTTCAAGACACATGTTAATGATGAAGATCACAATATTAGCTATACCCAGTCAATAATTTTCCTTTGAAAAATTATCAGATATTTCAGAAAGTTTCATCAAAATAGTAAAAAAAAATTCATCATCAAAATATAGCTAAAGGTAGAGCATGTTTATAAGCTATCTTATCCTCCAACAGTTATGCAAAGTTTATAAACACTATAAAGTCTAGATTATTCTTATCTTACTATAAACTATGATAATTTTAATAATTTTAAGCATATAAACATGAGTGAAAAGATGGATTAAAAACCACTAAAATACTATTTTCATGGATGGTGAGGCAAGTAGAATAACATCCCCACAAAGATATCTATGGCCTAATTCCCCAAACCTGTGAATATGCTCTTTTACACGGCAAACAGACTTTTCAGATATGATTAAGCAAAGGATCTTGAGATGGGAAAACTATTCTGATTATCTGAGCAGAGGGTGCTTGGCTGGCTCAGTCAGTAGAACATGCCACTCTTTTGATGATCTTAGAATTGTGAGTTCAAGCCCCTTGTTGGGCATGGAGCCTATTTTAAAAAAAGAGAGAGAGAGAAGCAGAAGAGTCAAAGTCGAAGAGGAGGGTGTGAAATGATATTGCCAAGACCTAGGAATGCAGGCAGGCTCCTGAAGCTGGGAGAGGCAAGGGAGAGAGTCTCCCCTAGGGTCTTTATAAGCAATAAATCCTGCTGCCACCCTAATCTTAGCCTCATGAGACCCATTTTGACTTCTGACCTCCTGAGTAAAAGAATCAATTTCTTCTTCTTTTTTTTTTAAGATTTTATTTATGTATTTATTTGACAGAGAGAAATCACAAGTAGATGGAGAGGCAGGCAGAGAGAGGGGGAAGCAGGCTCCCCGCTGAGCAGAGAGCCCGATGCGGGACTCGATCCCAGGACCCTGGGATCATGACCTGAGCCGAAGGCAGCGGCTTAACCCACTGAGCCACCCAGGCGCCCCTCTTCTTTTTTTTTTTTTTTTAATTAACATATAGCATATTATTTGTTTCAGGGGTACAGGTCTGTGTTTCATCAGTCTCACACAATTGACAGTGTTCACCATAGTACATACCCTCCCCAATGTCCATCCCCTAGCCACCCCATTCCTCCCACCCACTTCCACAATTTTTATTGTTTTAAGTAACAAAGTATGTGATCCTTTGTTACAGCAGCAACATGAAACTAACACAGATGGATAAATTAGACCTCCTCTGTTATAATAGTACTTTTGCATACTTCTACAGATATCTTGCTTAGCTTAATTCAAATGCTGTGCAGATATGAAATATATAATTGGTATAATTCTAAGTAGCAATCACATGGCTATAAGAAACAGAAACTCACTCAAACTAGTGCAAGTAAGTAGAGAATTTATTTTATTCTCTAGTAGGAGGAGAATCTGACAGGGCCCAGCATTTGGAAGTGTAGCTGAATCTTACAGAAACTAGAAAACCATCAGGCATATGGTCTCTCGATTTCAATCTTTCACTCTCAGGCTCTTGTTCTTTTTTTTTTTTTTTTTTTAAGTGTTTATCATAGGGAAATTTCTTACTATTTTATTTTTTTTTAATATTTCATTTATTTATTTGACAGACAGAGATCACAAGTAGGCAGAGAGGCAGGCAGAGAGAGAGGAGGAAGCAAGCTCCCTGCTGAGCAGAGAGCCCGATGTGGGGCTCAATCCCAGGACCCTGGGATCATGACCTGAGCAGAAGGCAGAGGCTTTAACCCACTGAGCCACCCAGGCACCCTTCTGACTCTTGTTCCTTGCTCTTATGCTCTCCAAACCCTCCCTCTCTCATTCACAGGGTGCCCTACATTTGTTTTTATTCTGCAAACCTACCCCAGCCTCCTTTCTGAATTTAATGTTCTCTGAAGATACTTAGGAGTTACTAACCCATAACTTTGATTTGTATAGAGCTTTAAACTTCTGGAGTGCCAAGTATAGCACTGATACATTAGGTATCAGATCAGCTATCTGCAAATACAGCCTAACATGTCCTTACTCCAATTCCCAAGAGAGGTGTTCTGATTGTCGAGTATCCACTCTTGATCCAGTCAGCCATAGCACAGGGAATAAAAGCATCTGCCCCCAGTATGGCCACCAGGCCCAAAGCAGAATCTCTTATAAAAGAGAATGAAACTGGAGCCAATGGCAGAAATTTGACCTATAGACATTTTATAAATATATTTACATGGCAACTATATTTTTATATGTCAATGTGTTCTGTGTTTTACTCAGTTACAGCTAATTCATTGAATCTTAATTATGTGAATTGATACTAAGTTCTTATGAAGAGCACCATGCACTGTACTGCCAAAAATAAAACAGCAGGGCTATAAATCTTTTACTACAGAAGCTAAACATGAAAACAATGGAGCAATTTTAATTGCTTATCACAGTACAAGCCATTCTAATTAGATGATCTTGTCAAAATGTCTTCAGTGGTAGTATGACATAAAGCTATTTTCTGGGACAGAGTTAAAAGAATTATTTGATAGCTTACAGAAAGCAAATCTTTGTTTCGACCTGGAAGTAGAGACATCCCAGCTCTACAGATAGAGAGTAATTATAAAATGACTCAGTAATTTTCCTCAATGGAAAGGATCTCTGGTAATAATAATACCCAAAATTCACTACTTCATTGCCCATCATGGCTAGGAGCCAAATATTGGAATCCTCTATAAAATCTCTTTTAAAATTCTCAACTATTCATCAAGAAAGCTATTTTTAATCCTCATTTTATAGAGAAGGAAACAAAGGCTCAGAGATAGAACAATTTGCTCAGAGTCAAATAAGGAAGAGGAAGAACCAGAGTTTGAACCAGATCTGTCTGATCCAATGCTAATATTCTATCCTCTGTATTAAACTATACCACGTTTGACACTGTAGTGATGACAGCACAATAGATTCTCTTTGTCAGTTATAAACAATATACACAGTTTAAAATGTATACAGTGTCACTCAATGCTATTATAAATATATTATAAAATGGATAAAAGAAAAGAGCAAGGTTAATATTTTTACAAGCTTTATTATAGTATCTTTACATTCTTCACAAGTCACTTACTTGAATTGGAGACTTAACTACACCATCCCTCATTGCTTTCAGTCTAGGTCCATCTGTGTACCAGCAGTGTTGACAAAATAGCTATCTGATGAAAAAGCACAGTATGTATCTGGGTACATTGTCAGCTCTGTTTAAGAGGCTTCAGTATGCAGCAGATGTTACACCAAAGGCAAGACTGTTCTACTTGTGATATGAGGCACTTGTTCTGGAGTATGGGGGTCTTGAAGGTTACCTGATTTATACAGCTCATTAAGAGAAGAGAATATTAAATTAAAATTTAAAAATTAAAGGAGTACCTGGGTGGCTCAACCAGTTGAGCATTTGACTCTTGATTTCAGCTCAGGTCATGATCTCAGGGTCCTGTGACCAAGCCCTGCTTCAGGATCCCAGCTGATGGGGGAGTCTGCTTGTCTTCCCTCTGCCCCTCCTTTTGCTTGTGAGCTCTCTCTCTCTCTCTCTTTTTCTCTCTCAAATAAATAAATAAGTAAATCTTTAAAAATAAATAAATAATAAAATTTAAAAATTAGGTTTGAAAAGGACTATTTATTGGGGGTTCTGGCTGGCTCAGTCAGTGGGACATGTGACTTTTGATCTCAGTCTCACACTGGGCATAGAGCTTATTTTTTTTACAAAAGATTAAATGAAAGAAAAGGACTATTTATTGAAAATGGGAAAAGAAATAATATCAAATTATAAATTTTGAGAGCTGATATATATGGTATGCACCAAAAGCTGGCATATTGAAAGGTATTTTGAAAGCTGGTATATACTGAAAGGTATATACTGTAAGCTCAAAAAAATCCAGGAAAAATATATAACTTAATTAATTGCTTGAGATATCTGTGAAACATTTTTATCCCTGATATTTCTTATCTGTATACTTATCTATTCCCTTTACACGTTGCAAGAATTTTATAGTACCATTTTCTATACATAAATCACTTTATGATGGTTAATTTTATGATGGACTAAGGGATGCCCAGATAGCTGGTGAAATATTATTTCTGGATGTGTCTGTAAAGGTATTTCCAGAAGATTAAAATTTGAATCGGTAGAATGAATGAAAGAAATCTCTTTCACCAGAAAGAGATATGATCCAATCCACTGAGGGCCTGCAGAGAAATAATAAGTGGAGAAAGAAATGGGCTCAGAAAGAAATGGGAGAGGGAAATGGTGGCTCAGTCGGTTAAGCATCTGACTTTTGATTTCAGCTCAGGTCATGATCTCAGGGTCATGATCTCAGGATTGTGAGCTGGAGCATGGTGTCAGGCTCTGTTCTGAGCATGAAGCCTCCTTAAGAATCACACCCCCCACCCCCCCACCCCTGCCAAAAGATTCTCTCTCCCTCTCTTTCTGTGCCACCTCCCCCCATTCTGCTCTCTTTATTCTTTCTCTCTCTCTAAAAAAAAAAAAAAGAAAGAAAGAAAGAAAAAAGAAAAGCAGAGGAAGAACGGATTTGCTCTGTGCTTGAGCTGGGATGTTTTTCTTTCCTGCTCTCCAGTATCAGTGTGCCTGGTTCTCTGGCCTTCCTCCAACTAGGGTTTACACCTTTGGCTCCTCTGGTTCTCAGGCATTTGGGTTTGGACTGAAACTCATCACCAGCTTTCTTGGGTCTCCATGCTGCAAATGGCAGGCCATAGGATTTCTCAGCCTCCATAACTGCATGAGCCAATTCTTCATAATAAATTTCTTTCTATGGGCACCTGGGTGGCTCAGTTAGTTAAGTGTCTGCCTTCAGCTCAGATCATAGTCCCAGAATCCTGGGACTGAGCTCCACATTGGGCTCCCTGCTCAGCAGGGAGCCTACTTTTCCCTCTCCTTCTGCTGCTCCCCCTGCTTGTGCTCCCTGTTTCTCTCTCTCTCTCTGTCAAGTAAATAAATAAAATCTTTTTAAAAAATAAAAAAATAAAAATACATAAATTTCTTTCTATAAATCTATATATATCCTATTGATTCTTCTTCTCTAGAGAACCGTGACTAACACATCAAGTATGTTTCACAAGTGTCGAATGCAATTGTACTCATCTATTTGGATCCACTGCACTGTGATAGTGGATTTCTAAGCTTCCATATAAAGCCTCTAGTTTTAAAGTTTCAGAATTGCTCAAGAATCTTCTCATCCTACTAATTCCAATAGGTTAGTTTAATTACTCACATATTAGGAAAGCAGTTGTGAAGGGTGCTTTGAACTTGAAATCGAGTTTCTAAAAAAATGCATGATGTATAAATAAATAGCTTATGATAAACTCCTATATCTGAGATTCTTACATAAATGCCTTACATGAGAAAAGCTTGTCAAATCACCTTTTCATCTGAATATAAATAACCACTGACAACATGCACAAATTCTTTCTGATTGCCCAAATAGGACACACACACAGACACACAGACACACACACACACGCACACATGCATGCATACACACAACGAATTTTATCTTCTCAATATAAATGCAAAATATATTCCGGTTGTTCAAAATTCAGATACAAAGACTTTAAACAAAATGTCGAGTGGTTTCATCAGCCACTACAGCCTTCTTCCTAAAGCGACCTGAATTTATATTCAGTAGAGCATCTACAGCCTGTCTTGCATTGCCAGGAAGAACTAAGTCTCTAACACATAATCAAGAATGCAAATTAATGTTGTGCCAATTAAGTGTGGACTTAATGGTAAACGGTGGAGTTGCAAGAGCATCTTTTCCTTGGCCTGACAAGGTAGATACAGTTGTCAAATTTATGCTTTCCTTCAGTTGGTATATCTTCCTTGATAGTATTCATGTTTAATTGCACTCCTATTATTATATCACTGAATACATTTTTTTTTAAAGATTTTATTTATTTGTTTGACAGAGAGAGATCACAAGTAGGCAGAGAGGCAGGCAGAGAGAGAGGAAGGGAAGCAGGCCCTTGCTGAGCACAGAGCCCGATGCAGGACTCGATCCCAGGATCCTGAGATCATGACCTGAGCCGAAGGCAGCGGCTTAACCCACTGAGCCACCCAGGCGCCCCTGAATACATCTTTTAATATTTAGAAACAATTTTGGTTTTGAAGGGTATTTCTTCCTCCACTCACTACTGACAGGATTCCTGCTGTTGTACAGGTATTGGTCTGGAGGCTAATGCTGCCTGGGTAGGTAAAGGACAGATTGTCTTATGCAAAAACAGAAAATATAGAATACATCATTACTCACTGATTCACTAACATGAATGAATTTATCTAGCCCATCATCTGGGGCTACAATTAGAACATATCTTGGTGTATCTGGGTGGCTCAGATGGTTAAGCATCTACCTTCAGCTCAGGTCATGATGTCAAGAGTCCTGGGATTGAGCCCCACTTTGTGCTCCCAGCTCAGTGGATAATCTGCTTCTCCCTTTCCCTCTTCCTCTCCCCCTTCTTGTGCTCTCCCTGAATAAATAAAATCTTTTAAAAAAAATGAACTTCTCTTGATTTGAACGATGAGAGCAGGAAGAAAAGGTCAATCAGTCACCAGCCTTGGAGGGTAACACCATGAAGGTGGCTGGAGTTATCATGAACCATCAGAGCCACCTGGGGAAGCAGAGACGGAAAAAGCAAAAGCAAAGAGGAGAGTCCAAAGGACCATGACAAGACCCAAGCAAAACTACTCTCCTTTCTCTAAGTACCTCAAAGCCCTGATTTTGCAATTAATTCCTCTCCTCTGAAAGAGCAATGAAATGGTTTGTAGCAACCATTTGAGAAACTGAAAAACCTGGGGCCAGGGCACATGGTGGCTCAGTCAGTTAAGTATCTGCCTTTGGATCAGGTGATCATCCCAGGGTCCTGTGTTCAAGCCCCATGTCGGGCCCTCTGCTCAGCGGGGAACTTGCTTCTGCCTCTCCCTCTGCTGCTCCCCCTGCTTGCGCTCTCTCATTCTTTCTCTCTGTCAAATAAATAAATAAAATCTTGAAAAACAAAGATAAAGAAAAACCAGTGACACCTGATTGGTTTTTATGCTTCTACATCTATGCAGCAGACCACACTGGTGATTGGAACAGGACAACAAAATACAAATGCTATCTCAGACAAACTTACACTGTGCTTCCTGGCTTTCTCAGTGAGACAAACTAGAAGAAGGTGGAAGACAGAGTCCAAAATCCACCATATACGCATATCATGTTAGAGAGTTTTCAAAAAAGGGATGTATAACCATCTGGCTATAATTTTTAGGCATTTGCCTGCCAAACTAAGAAGAGAATAGTGGAAAGAAAGAGAAGACAGAAAAAGCAAAAGCTTACATTAGATAATACCTTAGCATTTTCTGTGATGCTATGGTCACAAAGAAACCTAGTTTTCTTTCTTTCTCTCTTCCTCCCTCCCTTCCTCTTTCTTTCTTTTCTTTCTCTTTTTCTAATGGTAGCACTAGGATTTTTTTTTAAGATTTTATTTATTCATTTGAGAGAGAGACAGAGAGAGCACAAGCTGGGGAAGAGGCAGAGGGAGAGGGAGAAGCAGACTCCCTGCTGAGCGGGGAGCTCCAAATGGTGCTGGATCCTAGGACCTGGAGATCATGACCTTAGTCAAAGGCAGACGCCCAGTCATCTGAGCCACCCAGGCACCCCAGCACTACAATTTATTAAGCTGTGTCTTAGCACAGGCCCTGGGCCTTGCCCCTGGTGCTCTTAATGTATAAAGCCCAGCCATTTTTCCAATTCTTCTTGAGAAATGACACCAGAAAATTGACAGCTAAGTGGATGTACACAAGCTCATCACCTATCATCTTTATGTGGCCAATGGCCACTGCCAGACACAGCACCTTCCTCATCTGGAATTTGATCATGGACTTCACTTCATCCACTTTGGCCACTATGTTCTCATTGTGGGTCAGCAAGGAAGGAAAATTGCCAGCCTCATTCAGGCCTGGGCCCACGATTCATGGGATCTGCTCGATCGGAGATTCTGAAGCCAAAAATGGCATCACAGCTTCTTGACTAATTTTTTATTCTTGGTGAGTTTCTTCAGCCTTTGATGTCCATGTGGGGACTATCCACAGCCTTGCCCTCATCACAATGCTGCTGGTCCCCCAAAACACATATAGACAACTTGGGGCCAGCACTTAAGCCTGACAGTGCCTGAGAAAAGTTGATCCTTCAGAGGGACCAACCTGCAGCTCCACTGTCTCCAAAAACTTCTGGCACTTGCACTGGTTCCAGTGCAGGACTTCCCAAACAGTCTAACAGAGGGTGTCAGGGGAAACTCAGCTGTTCTTGTTGCCATGCCGCAATACCCACAAAAGAGCATCACTAGGTTTCTTTCAACACCGAAGAGAGACAGTATGGCACAGAAATACAAAGTTTTTCCAAAATGTGAGGGTCAGAGATAGGGTGGAGATGGGAGTTAGCATATTAAATAAGAGTGACAAATATTAATTGAGCCCCTATTAGATAAGCACATTAAGCACATTTCATTTATTCTTATTTACTGCCCATGCCTATCCCCAAAAGTTAAATATTATCTATCTTGCAAATAAGAAACCAGATATTCAGTGAGGTTAACTAAATAACTCAAGGTTACACAACTGGACAATAATATAATTGAGGCCTGAGGTCACATTTATCCAATTGCATAGCATAATGGGGAGACCTAATATTTATTTAGTACCTCTGCATGTTCTATGTTAGGAGCTTCACGCACTATCAACCACTGATGGCCCAACAGCCGATTATGTAGGGACTATTTATATTATCATTCCATGGGTGAGGAAATTGAGGATGGGAGGGGTAGAGTAACCTGACCCAGATCTCAGAGACAAGAAGTGGTAGGTAGGAGATTCAGAGTCTGTTTCTCACATAACATGAGATTATAGGAATCAATCATATTGTGATGATGAGCTTTGATTTTTAAAAAATCATTTTTGAGAAAATATTACATATTCTTATGATACAGAAAATAAACTAAAAGTAGTGCTTATGTAAAGTGATTCTCAGTTATTACAATATTGTTGGAAGCCCTGAAATAGCTGCACATCATTTAACTGACAAAAATGAAAGGATGGATTGCTCAGTATGTAACATATAGTTTGGCTTATATTCAAGAAGGAAGAGAAATCTCAAAGATGTCTCATTAAAAAGAAAGAGAAGGGGGTGCCTGGGGGCTCAGTCGGCTAAGCAGCAGACTCTTGATTTTGGCTCAGGTCATGACCTCAGGGTTCTGGATTCAAGCCCCCATCTAGGTTATGCTCAGCTGGGAGTCTGCTTCAGGATTCTCTCCCCGCACCGCCTGTCCCTCCCCCCCATCCCCACTTCTCTCTCTCTTTCTCTCCAAAATAAGTAAATAAACCTTTAAAAAGAAAGGAAAGGATTTCTCCATTTATTAAAATGTTAGAAAATAATATTTAAAATATATTTTATAGAATTAAAAATGGAATAAGCTTGTTATAAAAGCTTTATGTTTAAAAAAAAAATGTTTTTCCCAGGGGCACCTAGATAGCTCAGTCAGTTGAGCTTCCAACTCTTGATTTTGGCTCAGGTCATGATCCCAAGGTGGTGGGATTGAGCCCTGCCTCTGTTTCCCTGCTCAGTGGTGAGTCTGCTTGTCCCTCTCCCTGTGCTTCTCCTCCCTCTCATGCTCTCTCTTGCTCTCTCTCTAAAATAACTAAACAAATGAAATCATTTAAAAAAAAATGTTTTTCTCAGGTCAACTATTATGATTATAGGATATTGTCTTAAGAACAAGGATAATGCTAAAAATCAAGTGAAATACATAACTTTGCTTTGCCTTGAAATGTTTTCAAAGGGATACTTTAAGGAAGCATTGAAAACCAAATTGTTTGGCTCCTGAATACGTTCTTTTTGCAATAGTAGTTAAATAGAAAATTGCAAAGTATGAGGCACGCCATTTTGCCATTACAATGTGGTGGATAACATAAATATCCTTCCGAAAGTTAAATGAAAGTACAAAATCAAATGGTAGTACTTTTGTTCGGCATCACTTTTTAAAAATGTACAGGGCAAGTGGCATTTCTCATTACACATAGTATTAGAAATCAAATTTTGAACTGAATTTGTCATTTTAAAGATGGCAACTGGTAATAAATATCTTTCTGGAAAGTTTATCATTTCAGAGAATGGCAGAATGTTGACTATAAAAACTATTTCTATCTTGCTTTAATGTAGGCCTAACATAAGAACGACTTTATTGTGCTCACATTAAACATTTTATTTAGACATTAAACAGAAGTTTTCTGATGTCAAGTCTTTACCAAAGCTGAATAAAAGCTTGTTTGCAATTGTTTGGATGAGGCTTTCTTGTGCCAATGTCATAATAGATCTCTTTCCAGTGCGCTAACTTCTGAATTGCAAATTTTCAGAAATGTGTTGCAGCTATAATTCACACTTGCGAGAACTAAATGAATACAATCACTTTTCAGCAAGTAAAAAACCACTTATAGCTCCTATTGAACAAAAATAGAAGGTATTTGTTGATTATGTTAAAATAGATCATTGTTACTTATTTTCTGGAGCTACAAGCTTAACTGACTGTTTCTATCAAAGGTCATGAGTAATAGGATTTAATTTCAGACTACTGTTATTAAGGATGTTCAGGGTAGGGACCCCTAGGTGGCTCAGTTGGTTAAGTGTCTCCCTTCAACTCAGGTCATGATTCCAGAACCCTGGGTTGGAGCCCCATATCGGGCTTCCTTCGGGGGTAGTGTCGCGGCCAGTGCACTGTAAGGGCTAAGAGGATGGTGAAAAGAAATTAAGAGACAAAGAGATGGGGGCAGGAGGGACACTGAGGATGATGTCCAACAGTGCCAATTTTATTCCACATCTTACAATCATTTATAAGGCAGACCAGAATAGGAGGAGCTAGTCAGATGACTGCAAGTTCCTATAACAAGTTTACATTAACTACAAGCAAACCTCGTAATGCCAGGTAGTTTCGGCTAAAGCCATTAGCAAGACAATCAACCAGGGAGTGTGTTATGGGAGGTACAGGCACATAAAGGACTAACTAAGAATTCAGGACCCTGGCCACATTGTTCCCTACTGTAGGGAGAGCGTGTGGAAAGTCACATAGGCGAGCGCATGACACATAGCACAGACCCTTTCTCAGTGCACTCAACTTTCCCGTCCTTAACCTTGTCAAGGTGTCTGGACTTTGAAAGAGACACAAGTCAGGGTCTGGTTTGATCCTCTACTCCAACCGTGCTGTGGCCAAGGTCAACATATTAAATTTTCAACAGCATAATTTTTCCAAATAATCTATAGATTCAGTACAATCACAATGAAACTCAATCAAGTTATTTTGTGGATATCGATGAACTGATTCCACTTTATGCAGAGAAGCAAAAGGGGGGTGCCTGGCTGGCTCAGTGAGTAGAACATGCAACTCTTGATCTTGGGGTAATGAGTTCAAGTTCAAGTTGAGCCTAGAGCTTACTTAAAAAAAGAAAAAAAAAATAGTGAAAGATACAGAATAGCCAATACACTATTGAAGGAGTAGAACAAATTTGAACGACTGACACTACCCAACTTCAAGATTTACTATCAAGCTCTAGTAATTAAGACAGTGTGGCTTTGGTGAAAGAAAAGATAAATAGGTGGATCAGACAGAATGTAGAGCTCGGAAACAGACCCACATGAGTATCAACTGATCTCTGACAAAGGAGCAAAGGAAATATAATGCAGCAAAGATAATCTTTTCAAAAAAACAGTGTGCCAACAACTGGAAATCCACATGGGAAAAATGAATCTAGACACAGAACTTAACACTCTTCACAAACATGAATTCAAAATGGATCACAGACCAAAATGTAAAACTCAAAACAACAGTGAGAGAGTCACTATACACATATTAGAATGGCCCAAATTTGAAACACTGACAACACCAAAATACTGACAAGGATGTGGAGCAATGGGAGCTCTCATTCAGCTGGTGGAACAGCGAAATGTTACAGTCACTTTGGAAGACACTTTGGCAAATTCTTTCTCTTTTTTTCCAGCTTTACTGACACATCATTGACAAATAACATTGTATAAGTTTGAGGTGCACAACATGATGGTTTGATGTGTATATTGCAGAACAATCGCCACAACAAGGTTAGTTAATACATCAATCTCCTCCCATAATTATTATTATTTATTTTTGTGGTAAGAATCTTTGAGATTGGGCCCCTGGGTGGCTGAGTCAGTTAAGCATCTGCCTTGGGCCCAGGTCATGATCCCAGGGTCCTGGGATTGAGTTCCTCATTGGGGTCCCTGCTAAGTGGGAGTCTGCTTCTCTCTCTGGCCCTCTCCCTGCTTATGCTCTTTCTCTCTCAAATAAATAAAATCTTGAAAAGGAAAAATATCTTTTGAGATTTACTCTCTAGTAACCTCCACATATGTCACACAGTATTGTTAACTATAGTCACCATGCTGTACATTCTGCCCCAGAATTGTTCATCTTATAACTGCTTACCTTATGCAACACTATACTAGTACTTTGTCCTCTGTGTTTAGGGGTCTTCTTTCACAAATTCTCTACTCCTCCTCCATGTAGCATTCCTCCAAAGGTTTGTTTTACCTCTCTGCTCTTCTCTGATACTGTACATCAGTATCTCACCATACTCATAACTCCATATAGCATCTTGTTACATATCATTCCCAGCCTAGATCTCCAGCTCAATCTCCCACCTTCAGATCAAAATGAACAAGTGTCCAGAGAGAGAAGCAGACTCCCACTTAGCGGGGACCCCAGTGAGGAACTCAATCCCAGGACCCTAGGATCATGACCTGGGCAAGGTCATTGCCTCAACCACTAAATCAAAGAAATAACATGTCTTCCTCAGGCATATCTAAACTTCTCATTTCTTTGCTTTTGTTTGTATTGCAACAACTTTCCTATTTACCTCGCCAGGAAATATTATCAGTGAGAGTTTTGACACTTTATCCAAATTCCACATTAATCAAGTCCTGGTAATTCATCACACTGCTTCTTAATTCATTCTTCATTCTTAAGATCAGGACAGAGCTAGTGATAACTCATATTTCTTCCTTGTTTTTACTCAACCCTGGCCTCTGTTGCAAGCCATCTTGTTTACCACTAAGGGAGTTTTAAGGATAAACCCCTACTTGGATCACACTGGCATATTATAAGAAGAGTATTGGAGGCTGAAAAATGTCTATGGATTCAAGTTTAAACTTCTTGTTCTAAAATTTACATTCCTTCACCATCTAGCCTCATTTACATCAAAGGAATGCCCTCAAGGGGAGGATTTGAAATCGATGGTGCAGAGGGACCACTAGACTGACTTGTCAACACCAAATCCACCATGAGATGTGGCCCTAGCAGAAGGTAGTACAGCAGGGTCTGCCATTGCTCTCCAACCCAGCATTCACAGTCTGCACCCCTGAGGTGCCCAGGTATAGGATTCAGAGGATTTGAAAGGAAAAAAATAACATTTATCTTTTCACTAACATCTCACTGAAATGTATCATTTTCTTCAAGTATGAATGTGGGCAACCTAACAAGGAAGAAGGATCTATGACTAGGTCACCAGTAAACATTCTGGGTATTCTGAAATCACGTAACAGTTACATCACACATCTTGAAATGATAAAAATTATGGGACCACTCTCTATATCATGTTGTTCATTGTGTTAAGGCGGACATATACTATACCACAAATGCATTTCATTTTTATTTTGATAGCACTGTTTCCAAATTATTGTTTTCCTTTGCTATTTATACATTTGTGTTTATATACAAACAGTATTCTGAGTCTGTATTTTTTAGACTGCGAAAGGGATCTGTGTCCAAAAAATAGGCTCAAAACAGCTACACTGTACACAGCAGGTTCCAGAAGTAGGGAACTGATAACACAGAAATGCGGTCCTGAAGGTGGCCCTATAAATTTAAGCACTTACCTGCTTATTGTTATAAGAATTTTCCTTTCTAACATATATTATTGCCCTGATACTCACAAGCTGAGGGCATCGAGCTGATAGGAGTAACATCCTCATAAGAAATTCAGAACTGTCATGCCAGAGACACACATCTCAGACTTATGATCTACATAGAATATTAAAGAATAACCAGAGAAAATTATCAGAAAAATGATGTACAGGTTATACCACATTGTACAACCTCTAGCTGGTTAATTTTCATAATACTGCATTAGGAGTGAACTCTCTCTATCTTATGAACATGCATCTTTTATAACCATCTTTAAATTACGTTTATGAATCATATTATGTCATTGCAATCAAAATAAATTTAAGGATTGCTGTTACTAAAGCACAAGTTAACCACTTAGGCCCAATCATATTCACTTAAATTTCTGTCTTGTGCAAAACAAACTTCTTCCTGACAAAAATGGAAATCTACTTGCATATTTCACTACTTCAAGTGAGTAACGGGCCATAGTACTACATTTCTACAGTTTGTTTTGTATCAATTATGTAATAATGGACAGGAAAATAAGCTTTTCAAATTACAATTCATATCCACACCAGTGAGGTCACTTTATTTATCTTTATTCAAGAGAATCTTAACTTTTATCCTGTCTTAAAGTGTGATATCATTAACATCGTATCTGCCATGGCCTTAAGAAAAATGAACTTCACACACAGTGTTTGCTTGCTTGCTTTGATTTGCTTCTCTTCCTCTCATTGAGATAATGTGGTATTTGTGAAATTAGCTTTCATATTTTCATGTTGAGGACAACTTATTTAATATATTTTCATTTCCTGAAATGTGTTGTTAAAGAAAAAGTAATTTTGACCTCTGAATTTTATCCTCTGAATATTTTATTCAGAGGGGATTTAATCCTCCGAATTTTTTTTCCCTCTTTAAGTTAATGGTGTCACCTTCCTTAGGGTCTTTCAGCACCATTACCATATTTGGCTCTTTTTTCTCCCTCATCTTTCCCTATCCAATCATCATCAAATGTACCTGTGGTGGAAATTGTCAAGTAGCAACCAGGAATATTCCCCCAGCTGCTGGGGTCTTATGGGGTCCTTTTGGCTATAAACTTTCTCTCGGGTTTCCCTCAGCTGAAGAAAATGGCGTCTTCCAATATCATGCCTCCTTCCAAAGCAAACCAACTTCCAGTGACTGATCAACACAGGGCTATAAAGACCTGACCCATTTGCCCTGACTGGGAGCAGTTCTGGAGGGTGACCTCAGCTTTAGTGTTCCCCATGAGGCTGAGGCCTTTGTTGGGATTGTATCACAGCTCAACATGAAACTTTCCCACTTTTATTTCATACCCTTTTTGCACACCCCCCACACTTGATGATACCAACAGCAGTTTCTAATAAGCATCTTGCATGATAAACCCCATCTTCAAAACTGCTTTCTCTGGAACCTAACCTGTGACAGACCATTTTACCTTTTATTTCTTTTAAAACTGTCTTCCTGTTCCTCACAGACTTAGTTCCATCTACCGTTAACTTTCATTTTGAGTACCCATTCTACTTTTATTCTATACCAAGTCAGCTTTAAAATAAATGTTCCTCCCACAGACATGTGGATCTTGATTGGAGGTCAGTGAAGGAACACATTTCACCTTCACCTTCTCTTAAAAAAGTTTCCTTACTGGGGTACCTGGGTGGCTCAGTGGGTTAAAGCCTCTGCCTTCGGCTCAGGTCATGATCCCAGGGTTCTGGGATCGAGCCCCACGTCGGGCTCTCTGCTCCACAGGGAACCTGCTTTCTCCCCTCTCTCTGCCTGCCTCTCTGCCTACTTGTGATTTTTCTCTCTCTGTCAAATAAATAAAATCTTAAAAAAAAAAAAAGTTTCCTTACTTACCTATACGCTGTGATACCCACTGAAGCACATAGTATTCCTAGCCCACCTGCTCTCCACAATGGTTCCCATACATACTGTTTTCCTGCATCTCTCTGTTTGAAGACATTCTTTGTCATGGGAGCATACGTAGCCTGTTTATCGCAGAAATATCTAGGGGATAATATCTCAAGAGAGTCCCTCAGATAATGAAGCATGAGATATAGTGAATACATATCCAGCTTCTTGACTCCACAGGGTGACAATTCTGAGGGGTATTCTACATATTCTCTGATAATGCCCCTAGTGAGGTAGTCCAGATTTCAGGAGTAATCTGTTTCTAATTCTACCTTTTATTGGCTTTCACTCTTCAGGGTCCTACTTGCCCACTTCAGAGTGTTTCTTAAGACCAGCTTCTGAATAAATTATATGCATTCAAATCCCTATCTCAGAGTTTGCTTTATGGGAAACTGAAAATAAGGTACTTACATTAATAACTGATGATCTAGAACAGGAGTCAACAGGCCTGTGTGCCAAAACTGGCTTTCCAACTGTTTTTGTAAATAAAGTTTCAGTGGAACACAGTCACTCACATTCACTTAGGTATTGTCCCTGGCTGCTTTCGTGCTATATAATAGGGGAGTTCAGCAGCTATAACAGAGACCAGATGACCTGCGGGCATAAAACATTCAGTCTCTGAACCTTTACAGGAAAGATTTTTGTTCCATGATCTAAATCGGTACAAAAAGCCTTTAGATGATCTCCCAGATTTAACTGCTCTATCTCTCCCTGACCATGTGTTTTACATATTACCTCCAGATTTCTAAATTTATTGACTCATGCCTCTTGACTCCTGAATCTTCAAAGGCTCCCACTGCAATAAGAAGCTAAACAAAATCTCTGCCCTACAAATTCTGCCTGTATGTTATCCTACATTCCTTCCACACACCCTCCAAACATTCCTCTCTATTCATTATTTACAGAAATTGTCTCTTCTGTGTTTAAATTAGGGTTGTTTCACCTGCTGGAATGCCCTCCTGCACCCATATTGGCTGATAAATCCCAGATCATCCTTCAAGGTTTGAATAAACCTTATATCTCCTAAGACCTCTCAGATCCACACTGCTGTGATTAATCTCTTTCCACCATGCTCCCCAGCACTTTGTTTAAATTTTCCATATATCAGAGTGTACCTTGCACTGAGATGATTTATGGATATCTATTTCCACCACCAGATAAGAATTTCTGGGAGGCAGGAGCCATATCATATCCATCTTTCTACCTAGTAATAATATTAAATATAATTAAGAAGTATAGATAAGAATATTTTTTATAAGATCTTATTTATCTATTTGAGAGAGAGCGCAAGAGAGAGTATGAGAGACAGAAAGCACAGACAGGGGGAGGGGTAGAGGGGAGAAGCAGACTCCCTACCCAGCAGGAAGTGTGACACAGAGCTCGATCCCAGGACCCCAGGATCATGACCTGAGCCAAAAGCAGACACTTAACCAACTGAGCCACCCAGACCCATAGATAAAATTTCTTACCAATCTGAAAGGATGCCTGAGCAAGGTTCTGAGGCCCCCTAATGCACTAGGTATTAACTCCTTAGTTGTTACCAGATTGCTGGGGGATCCAGAGGGTTCTGTGGGAGGGCCTGTGGTGCTTAGAGTGGGAAGGGTTATGCTACAGTAAAAGCAACTATTATAATAACAAGCAGAGCTTAGTTGGTTGAAGGTCAGCCTTATTCAGAACTACTGTGCTTATCAAGGTTTTCATAATTATAGAACCTCAGTAAATAACTGTTTTATACTTATGAACAATTGAAAATGACCACAACATTTTTTTTAAAGACTGTTGGTACGTGCAGACACATACACACACTCGCTGATGCACATCTTTGAGGAGAATAGGGAGATTTTCGTGTATTTGTCAAAAATTTATTGTCTAGTTTTCTTATGTCATATTAGTTAACAGCTGTTCAAAAAACAATTATACTTCGTGTTTAAAAATGTGTACAAGTCTTCCAATGGTAATATCAATAAAAATGGAATTAGTCTTTCCTTGACTAGCTCAATTTTTCCAGAGCATAATGACAACATTAATTTAACTGTAAAGGAAAACTCTGGGCAAAGCTATCATAATCATGTTTTGCAAATATTTTTCAAAATAATGAGACAGGCAAAGCCTCTTATGTAACCAGCAACATTTACGGTATTCCGCCCTCACTCTGCACTACACCCTGACTTGCCTTTACTCCCCTAAATTCCTTCTGAAATTTTGTACACAAATATGTCAAAAGAGCTTTTATTTGATTATTAGCATGTCTTGAAATGTACAGCCTTACAAATGCTAATGAGATGAATACAAAAAAGGCTATACAAAGGAAAAGCAAATCAAGTGTAATTATTTAATTATTCTGTTCAACAGCTACTGGCCCAGGAGCTTCTTTCAAGGTTGTCATAAACATTCTTAATCAACGATGCACAGTTCACGGTGCCTCTCATATTCCTTCTCATAAGTAGCAGACTTTGCTGCCTTGTATACAGCAGGACACTGAGGTTCATTATGTTTTGTCTAAAAATAGTCATGCTAATTCTGAGGGACTTGGTGCTCTTCACAAAAAGAATAGTTCAATTGTAGAGCTGTCATTTGGTGATTAAAATTGAAATACAGGGACTCCTAGGTAGTTCAGTTGTTAAGCATCTGTCTTCAGCCTGGGTCATGATCCAGGGTCCTGGGATCGAGCCCTGCATTGGGTTCCTTGCTCAGCAGGAAGCCTGCTTCTCCCTCTCCCACTCCCCCTGCTTGTGTTCCCTCTCTTGCTGTGGCTTTCTCTGTTAAATAAATAATATCTTTAAAAAAATAAAATTGAAATTATTTAATCAAATTACATCCCCAGATTACATGCGAAAATGGTGGCTGAAAGCTTTAGACTAGATTTATTATACTCTCTTGTGAATCCTCCCCCCTCAATGTTATAAAGTAAAAGAAAAGGAAAGCAATAGGTTACAAGTAGAACAAATAAGCCAGAATTCCAGATGAGGACACATTAAAGTGAGACTCAGGTAGTGTTCATAAAACACTCCTGCCAGCCGCTGTTGTTACTTTACCTCATAGAAGCCATAAACGAATTTTTGAGATGAATATTTCTATTCTCTTTTAGAATATGGAAACTGGAGATGAAAAATTTAAACATCTTGTCCCCAGAATGGGTATGAAACCTTAACTCAGGTTTTCCAAGACAAATACTCTATCACAACTGGGTTTTGGTGGAGGTTGGGGGGGATTGTGGAGATTTTTTTCATGTAATTTTTTTTAAAGACTTTTTTATTTACTTGAGAGAGACAGCATAAACAGGAGGGACAGAGGTAGAGGGAGAAGAGAATCCAAGCAGACTCCGTGCCAAGAGCAGAGCGGCTCAATCTCACAACCCTAAGATCATGACCCAAGCTGAAATCAAGAATTAGACGCTTCACCGATTATGCCACCAAGCACCCCTTTTTTTTTCATAAATTCTTAATGGACTGTGTAAAACAAAATTCTTAACAGTTATGTTAAGTTCAGAAGATGTTAATAACTACTGTGGTGGTGCCATTTGATGGGAAGCACACCAGAAGCTAAGGAGTAAGCCAGTGGACATTGCAGTGTGTTCTGTTAGAGTGGCAAAGGATGATGGAGTGAAGCAGAACTCCAACTTTATACCATGTTTAGGCCTTTTTAAAATTTCCCTCCCGCTCACTGATAATATTTGAATTAAGTCTACTATCTTTGCACTTCCTTCTTTGCTCTAGTTTTCTACACCTTCTGTGTATGGACCTTCCCATCGAACAATCTTTTGTTCTACCATTCTTACCCAGTCTAGTTCTTAATTCTCTGATGTCTTCCTGCCCATCCTACCCACTCTACCCCCTCACTGGTTTCAAATTCACCCATATCGTCCTACCTAAACTTGAACTGCTATTTCCTTTAACATTTTTTCAGTCATCTCCAAAAAAAATGATCTGTTGTCTATTTCTCCAGACTCAAAAGAAGGCAAACAGGACATGAATAGAATATCAGAGATAATTTCAGACCAGTATTCTTCTACTGTCATTCATCATAACTTCATAACTTGAACTTGTCTCTCTGTATCATCTATTTACTTCTCGATCATCATGTTTTAATATTTTTTTAAAGATTTTTTATTTATTTGACACAGAGAGAGAAATCACAAGTAGGCAGAGAGGCAGGCAGAGAGAGAGAGAGGAGGAAGCAGGCTCCCCGCGGAGCAGAGAGCCCAATGCAGGGCTCGATCCCAGGACCCTGGGATCATGACCTGAGCCGAAGGCAGAGGCCCTAACCCACTGAGCCACCCAGGCGCCCCTCGATCATCATGTTTTAAATACAATATCCAATCCCAGAATCAAGTTTTTCTTTTACTTGTCTCTTGCCTTTATCCTTGGAAATTTAAGGTGATGTCTTAAAAATGTCTGATAGTCACCTTGGTAATTAGGATAGAGCTTATGGACAGTTATTCCCTTGACTCTCTTACTTATTTGACTTCCCAACTCTCGGAAGTTAACTATCCTAGGTTACCCTTACCCCTACTATGTATTTTTCATAATTCCTGCAAAAAGGTAAGGAAAGCACACATATGGGTTAGCCCTAAAATTTTGTGTGCTCTCACTGTCTTTTTTACCCTTGCCTTGCTGTACTTTCATCAATTTCATGTTTTCCTAACATGGCAGTTTCCAAAGGACTCTTCAGATCTTTCCAAGTACTTTAATTCCCAAGCCTCATCTATTCTCCTTATGCTGAGTATATGGCCTCCTTTCCTAGTCTCTGTGGTAATCAAAGAGATGCAAGATTTTGTATGTGAATGTTTACCTGGCCCCAGCTCTGGATGATTAATTTAAAGAACAGAACATACATACATACACTTTTCCATAGGCTACACCTGATCTCATGCAGAATGGGTTGCATTGACCTCTAAGCTGATGGAGCCTTGAAAACTATGGAAACCTTGAGGAACTTTTTGCCTTCATATTTATATCCTCAACCCAGTCAATGCCATTTGAACTATTTAACTTATGGAAAAGCAAAACAAACTGGGTTTGAGTAATCATTTTGAGAGTCTTTGTAATTGGAGTAGTAGTGTTTGTATGCTGGCCTGGCATACAAGTCTTACCTAATATACTTCGATTTTTCTTTTGCCTCTGCCCCTATCTGTCCATATCCATTTTTATCACTCTAGTTCATAACTTTGTCACTTAATGTCTAGACCACTGCAAATATCTACCAAATTGATTTCATAAACCTAAAATATTTTCTTTCATCTTAGACTGCCATAGTATTTTTCCAAAACTATCTTTATGTCATACCTTCACATGAAAATTTCCTACTACTCCCCACTATTCAGTGAATGATGCAAGAAATTACTGACATGAATATACCTTTACAGCCTCAAGTCCCCAGATTTCCCAAAGGCTCAGTGTCCGAGTCAATTTGGAAAATTCCCTATTCTGAGAATTTGCTCTTGTCATCCACTTTCCCTGGATTTATAACCACCTCCAAGTTTACTTATAAATGCACTAGTCATTCTCCAAGCCTCAATTATAATGCTAGCTCCTATTGATTGCCTTTCCTTAATACCCTAGCTTAAAGGAATCCATCACTTTATGGATTCTTAACATTCATCAGTCCTATGGCATTTTCTTCCCTCTAGGGAGCAGCTTCCTGAGCTTGGAGAGAACAATGCTCCAAAGGACTTTGGCCATTTATACTGGTGCATAAAAACAGTATTTGGACTTTAACAGATGTTTAGGCAAGTGGGAATGAAGAAAAAGCACTCACTAGGATCCCAGAATTGCTGCTAGTTTTAGGTTTCTCACATGGCAAGTTTGATGCTATTAACTTTTACCAGCCTTTGATCCCTAAAGCTCTTTCTAGATTATATGTTTGTTTATTGCATTACTCAGATCAGTTAACCAACATGCTTTCCTCTGAAGCCATCACTGGTTTAAATCCAAAGGAAAGACGGACATTTTAAAATCTATATAAGCATGGTGGAAAAATGGATTTGTACAAAGACATTTTGGCACCACTGATGTCACACCATATAAGCAGATACCTACTTAAAACCGGCTGTACTGAGGTTGATGGGCAGGAAAAAACTCAGTCAATTTTGGCACTTGAACTTTCTGTTTAGAAATTTAGTGATATCTATTTACTGGAGCATTAACATCCCTGAGAAACTTGTTATATAGTTCTTCATTTAACATAGATAAAAATTTGCACCTACTATTGAAATATTGAGTCAACTCAACTACTGAAGCCTGGGGGGAAAGCCAGCTGTGAAACTGAGGCTAAGAGCGGTTAAGTAGATTGTTTCAAATTATATAATTAGTATTCAACTGCAAAGTCAGTGCTTTGTAGTTTTTGTGATGAATCAAATACAGCACAGCATGTAAGTCTTCCCTTTCTTTTCCTTCCTTCCTGCCTTCTTCCTTCCTTCCCTTTTCTTCCTTCCTTCCTTCCTTTCCTTCTTTCTTTCTTTTAAAGATTTTTATTTTGGGGTGCCTGGATGGCCCAGTCGTTTAAGCATCCAACTCTTGTTTTCTGCTCAGATCATGGTCTCATGGTTCCTGAGATCCAGCCCTTGTGGGCTCCATGCTCAGTCAGGGCAGAGTCGGCTTGAGTCTCTCTCTTCCTCTGCCTCTGCTTCTGCCCTCCATGTTCTCTAAATAAATAAATAAATAAAACCTTAAGAAAATTTTATTTTATTTTTAAGTAATCTCTACGTTCAATGTGGAGCTCAAACTCAGAAACCCGAGATCACAAGTTGTATGCTCCATTGACTGAGACAGCCAGGTGCCGCTAGGTCATTTCTTTTTAGTCTGATGAATTAGTAATACAGCAAAAACAGTAATAACATTTAATTAGCATCTATCATGTTGCAGATACTGGCTTAAGTGCATTAAATATATCATCATACATTCTTCATTGAACAATCTCTGTCCCAAAATGAGAAAACTGAGTTATAGAGCATTTTGGTGATTTGTCCCAGGGATAGTAAGAGCGGGTCCTAAGGTCTGAAAGTTTGCCTAGTTACACTGTACTATCTGTCAAGTAAAAGGACACTTTATTGCTGTTTGTTTTTATGAAGTTAATGTTCTCCTTGTTTGCTCTCTCATTACATTATAAGCTTGACCCAAATTTTAAATGAGAACAATTACATTACTAATATTGCAACTTTATTAGGTTTCACATATTAGGTTCAATTATCTTTGAAATAAATTACTTTGTTCTTTCATAAGGTCAAGATTAATGACCTGTTAATTTGAGAATTATTATTTTCTGGTTTTTTGTTTTGTTTTGTTTTGTTTTTGTCGAGCAAAATGTTACACCTACTGGGGAATATTATTGTAAGTATGTCTTTTTTTGCATATAATTAATCTTAATTAAACAATTTACCTTTAACGAAAATTCATGAGTGTATTTTCAGTATACTTGCCTGTATTCAATTTCATCCAACTAGAGAAATACAGGAAACACTGAACATGAGCACTATGCTCAAATTCTGCCTTAATAGGTGCATTTTATTTTAAAGAATATATTTATGACATTATGAAATTCACCATGCTATGATATTGCCCTGTGTTTAAAAATAAGCATAAAGGGGGCACCTGGGAAGCTCAGTGGGTTAGGCCTCTCCCTTTGGCTAAGGTCATGATCTCAGGGTCCTGGGATCGGGCCCCGCATCGGGCTCTCTGCTCTGCAAGCAAGGAGCCTGCTTCTCCATCTCTCTCTGCCTGCCTCTCTGCCTACTGATCTCTCTCTATCAAATAAATAAAATCTTTGAAAAAAAAAAAAAAGGAGAAAAAGTAAGCAAAAGTGGAATGTAGTCAAATAAGATTAAAAAAAAAACATGTTTCAGTAGAAGAAGAAAAAATAGAAAATATCATTAAGTAGGTACAATGCAAGGGGTTTTTGAAAACTCCAAATGACATTTCCTTCCTCTCCAAATATGAGCTTTCTTCTTCATAGCCACACTCGAGTTTCTCGGTATTCTTCTACCTAAATGCAAGAGGCCCATCTCTCACCTGGCCATCCTCAGTCTTTAGTTCCTCCTTTCCCTCAAGAGAATATCTCTTCTCAAACTACCAAGAATGATTTCCTATCCTTTACTGCTCCTGGATTAAGCTCAAAGTTACATAATTTAGTTTCTTGAAAATGCCTGAATTTTAATATGTTTAATTTTTTTTCAAGATTGATTGATTGATTGATTGATGGGGGGTGGGACAGAGGGAAAGGAAGAGAGAAGATCTCCAGCAGGGTCCCTGCCGAGCACAGAGCTGCATTTTACAACCCTGAGATCATGACCTGAGCCAAAATCAACTTAGCTTATTAACTGAGACATCCAGGTGCCCCATCTAATTTATTTTTTTTTTATCTCCCATGTACTGAAAATTAGTTATTTCCCTAACACAATTTCTGACTCCCATTATTAGTCTTCATTGTTCATTTTGTCACATCTACTGCCAAACACAGACTCTGGCACATATAAGGGCTCTCCAACATTAATTGAACGAATGAATAAATACTTGATTTTCAGTATTTTAGCATGAAATTCGGAGATTTCTACCCTCTCGTCTGATCTTCATGAAATAATTTTCTTTCTTTCTTTTTTTTTTTTTTTTTTCATTATACAAGTTTCTAATTTGGACTTTGGCCCCAGGGGATTCTTTAGCACCTATCAGGTAAAAGCTTCCTATTATGTCCTAGTAACTTCAGCACTGATTTCCCCTTTACTGTCCTGTTTTATCCTCACCATAATATCTTAGGAGATCTTACTTTTTTTGCCTCCAGACCCCTTTTCTCCCTCTTAAATCTGTGCAAATTATTTTTTTGAGGCTGGCACATAAATAATTCAAGATGCGGGTTTATCCAACTGAGAGAAGGAGACAAGAACAATTTAATGGTTTTTTTAAATTATTAAAATGTGTTATTAACTGGGGGGCCTGGATGTCTCAGTTGATTAAGATTTCAACTCTTGATTTCAGCTCAGGTCATGATATGAGGGTTGTGAGGTCAAACCCCATGTCAGGTTTCATGCTGGGCATGCAACGTGCTTAAAATTCACTCTTTTTCTGCCCCTCCCCCAGCTCTCTATCTCTAAAATAAATAAATAATTAATAAATAAATAATAAATAAATAAATAATAAATAATAATAAATAAATAATTTCTCCTTAATTTTTTTAAGGAGAAACTGTATCTTTAAATTCATTTCTAGACCACTCACAGGATATGCACTCTTTGTAAGAAATAAGTCTATGTATTCTCTCCTGCAAATATATTTAAACAAATGCATAACTTATATCTAGTATATATCCAGAGATACCCATATAAGCTTATTTCTTCCTCAATAGTTTTTGTATTTTGTATTATCTAATTCCACAATAAGTAAAGAAACTTTCCAAAAGTTTATGGCAAGAAGCCAATTAGCTTCCTCCATCGGAGTAACTGTTATTTACCATCCTGAAGCACTGAGTAACATGCCTATTTGTTAAATTCAGCTAAGCTCCTGAGCTGAAATATGTAAAATGTTGAACAAAAGAGAATGAAGCCTATAAATTTTGTCATAAAAAGTATCTTGTTCACTTTCCAGTTTTCTTGAAGTCTAGAATCTCTATTGTGGACTATCTGTCCATCAGAGATTATTGAATAACAATCCCATTCCTTTAAACATGGGAGTTACTACACGGAGCAGGGCATGTTGCTCAAGAGGGTAGAAGGCACTGGATGCCTGGGTGACTCAGTCTGCTAAGCGTCCAACTCTAGATTTCAACTCAGGTCAGGATCTCAGAGTCAGAGTCGTGAGATCAAGCCCCTCATTGGGCTCACACAGAGCCCGGAGCCCGCTTGGGATTCTCTCACTCTCTCTGCCTCTCCCCCAGCTTGTGTGGGCATGCACATTCTCTCTCCCTCTCTCTCAAAAAAAAAAAAAAAGGTAAAAGGCGCAACAGCTAGATAACATAACCATAAAGAATTACCCTTGCTTTATTGAATATTTTTGTTACCTCGCTGTTTAGTCAGGGAAAGCTTTGCTATTTCTTCAAGGCCTCCCACTGGCTGGGCAGGCTATCCTTTCTTTCACTGATCTATACTGGTCTTCCTTTTGAGCAATGTCACTTTTCCTCAAAGGTAATAATTTTCATAATCCTAATGATATCAGAGCATTGCTTTTTTTTTTTTTTTGAAGATTTTATTTATTTATTTGACAGAGAGAGAGATCACAAGTAGGCAGAGAGGCAAGCAGAGAGAGGGGGAAGCAGGCTCCCTGCTGAGCAGAGAGCCCGATGCGGGGCTCGATCCCAGGACCCTGAGATCATGACCTGAGTCGAAGGCACAGGCTTAACCCACTGAGCCACTCAGGTGCCCCAGAGCATTGTTTTAAATATCTTTTCAACCCTAAGGTAGGATACAGTATAAAAAACAGTACAAATGTCTGAAATTGTTGAATCACTGGGATGCCTGGGTGGCTTAATCAGTTGAGTGTCTGCCTTTGGCTCAGGTCATGATCTCAGGTTCCTGGGATCAAGTTCTACTTGATCCTCTCCCTCTGCCTGCTTCTCCCTCTGCACATGCTCTCTCTCTGACAAATAAATAAATCTTTAAAAAAAAATAAAATTATCGGATCACTACATTGTACACCTGAAACTTTGGATGTCAACTGTACTTAAATAATAAATTAAAAATAATAATACAAATTTAACCATTTTACTCTTCTTTCCATTTATTGCCAATATATGTAAATAATCAATAAACAACAAATGATAAAGTGTCCTAAGCCCCAACTCCATACAAGGAAAATCTCTGGAAAACTAGAAAAAAAGTCAAGCACATTGATCAGACAAGTATCCATGACAATGAAACTGACTGGCTAGAATGTTAATTCACTCAGAGAAACATTTAACACATAAAATATTAAAGATGGCAATTTCGTTTTCAAATACACTGAAATCTAATCTATGAAAATCAGTTCCTCCTGCAGGAGTATTAGCTGCTTCAAGTCCTTTGTAAAATAAATTGAGCTTTTGTATAAGTTTATATTATGTACATGTACTATATTTTAAATAAAAAATATTATACATATTAATTATATATTATATAGCATATATTATGTTATATGCTGATATATGCATATACCATATTATAATTTAAAATTACATATTAACACAAATTGGCAATGAACCACTGTTGGAATCCTTACTCTGTCTAACCAAAGCCCCAGCATTCTCAGCTGGTCCATGGGGGAAACAAACAGTTACTCTCAAAGGCTGTCAAAATATTGCTATTTTTATTCCATCCTACTCAAGTACGAATATAATTTTAGAATATAATTTTCTCTTGGCAAAAAAGGACTCCAGGCACATTTTATCATCTTTGTTCATTGATTACTTTCATTCTGAGAGAAGTATCTGGGTTGTGGCAATCTCATTAGAGCAAATCAGGAGAAAGAATTATTTGATCAAAGTGTGTTGTTTTATTAACAGATATCCAGAAAAAACATGCCTGCTTTTGCTCGCACATAAACAGATTGAAGTGAAAATCTTTAGAATAGAAAATTTATGTAAAATGAAATGTTTAGAATAGAAAATTTAAACATCGCAATAGTAATTATTAATGTTAACGAAGATAAAGAATCTCTAGCTATTTTACAGTCAACAAAAGTGGAAAGACAAGTTAAAGTATAAAGCTTCTGTCCAAAGCTTTATGCTATACACCATTCCCTTTTCCCTAAAACTATTTACCTCCTAATGATACTGAGTCTGAAAGTGAAAGCCAAGGACATTCTTAAGTGTACATTTTCCAACTCATGAAATGTTCATGAGTAAAGACCCTAAGGAATGCCCGGTGCCAGCCTCTCTCCTTTGCCAGTCCCAAAAGGAATCCATCATAACAGTGGAATTCATGGTAAGATAGTTTTATTTTTGAAGATGTACTGATGAAATAACATGTATCCTTTCTTAAACATCTCAAATCATTCTATCTGAGTAACAAACATAAATACTCCTATTATCATATATTATAGATAAGAAGCCACTTCTGGATTAAGAGATTCATTCATCTGTATCCACATCCCTTCAGATGTAAAATAGCAGAGGCAGAAACCATTTTTATTTTTAGGAACTGGGAAATTTTACTGGCCACATTATGCCACCATACCATCATTCCCTTTTAGGGACATGTTTTCTCAAAGTCCTTTTCTATTCTACATAGGCGCAGATGCCATCCATGCCCTGCCGTTCTCCTGGGCATTTAAATACTCCCAGTAGGTCAATGGCTTTGTTGGAAAACTTGTTTCTCCTTGAGGGCTTTCTCATAGGAGAGTGCTCAGCCCTTGCACGGATCAGGCCAGAAGTGGCAGTTAAAGCCTGCAGGAGCAGTTCTCAACTGATGATGGATGGGAATTAGTAAAGAAATCACCCAGATTCCTTGCCCTTTGGTTAGAATAATTCTGAGCTAAATTCCTCCAGAGGTCCTCAGCAGGATTAAGCCCCAATTGCCCACAGTGATACCCTGCTCTTTTAAAAAAATGTTTCTTTAAAAATTTTAAACTTTTTATTGAAGTATAGTTGACATATAATATTAGTTTTGGGTGTATAATAGAGTAATTCAACAATAATACACTACACAATGTTTACCACGATAAGGGTATTAACAGTATTTTGACTGTATTCTCTATGCTGTACTTTTTAAACCTGATAACACACTTATTTCATAACTGGACTTTTGCACTTCTTAATCCCCTTCATTGAAATACCCCAAATTGGTCTCCTCTCTTCACTGTCTCCCACTCCCCTATCTATACTTCGTGAGATCACTTACTAAATAAACTATTTGTGGGGGCACCTAAGTGGGCTCAGTCAGTTAAGCAACTGACTTCAGCTCAAGTCATGATCTTGGGGTCCTGGGATCTAGCCCTGTAGTGGGCTCCCTACTCAACGGGGAGTCTGTTTGTCCTTCTGCCTCACCCTCTGCCCTCTCTCTCTCAAATAAATAAATAAAATCTTATGAAATAAATAAATAAACTATTTGTTCTCAATG
Organism: Mustela putorius furo; assembly: GCF_011764305.1. Taxonomy (NCBI): domain Eukaryota; kingdom Metazoa; phylum Chordata; class Mammalia; order Carnivora; family Mustelidae; genus Mustela; species Mustela putorius. The sequence goes on from NW_025421989.1 coordinate 30,986,663, forward strand.
CATAGTCTCAATATCTGCTTCTGGGGGTATACAACCTAAGACATCCTTTCAAAACAATCAGGTGAGATCCTTGTCCTAGGTCTCATGCTGGCCAGGGCCTCTGTCTACCCTTTTGTCTTTGCCACTCCCCACAGGGCAAGAAGTCCAAGGATCCAATGGAAAATGTCCATCCCCACCCACATTTCAGGCACCTGTAATACAAAGATTCCTTACTAAATGGCCTGACCCTGCTTCCAGCACTCGCACAGGACTCTTCCTGATGGTAGACTCTTAGGCCCAAGAGCAAATGAAGGGAGGCCTGTTAGAGGGAACATGTGAACTGAGAGCATGCTGACTAAGATACCCATATAATTCAACATCAGGTCCCCCACAAAATGGGTTAGACTCCATAGTATCCCTCAGGTCTCTGAATGTCTCTTTTGTAGTTTTCACTTATGTCTTTTTATGATGAATTCTGGATACTTTACTCAAAACTTTGTTACAATTCTCCATTTCTGTCACCATCTGTAAATATCTGCAACTTATTACATTCATTGAATACTTAAAAAAAAATATCAGTGCCTATATTTTTCACTCAGAAATTTCCAATTCTTCCTGTTATTTTTTTTTTAAAGATTTTATTTATTTATTTGACAGAGAGAAATCACAAGTAGATGGAGAGGCAGGCAGAGAGAGAGAGAGAGAGAGAGAGGGAAGCAGGCTCCCTGCCGAGCAGAAAGCCCCATGCAGGACTCGATCCCAGGACCCTGAGATCATGACCTGAGCCGAAGGCAGCGGCTTAACCCACTGAGCCACCCAGGCGCCCCCTTCCTGTTATTTTTTTTAAAGACTTTTATTTATTTACTTGAGAGAGAGAGAGAGTGAGAGAGCATGAGAGGGGAGAGGGTCAGGAGCAGAAACAGACTCCCTGCTGAGCAGGGAGCCAGATGCAGGACTCGATCCAGGGACTCCAGGATCATGACCTGAACTGAAGGCAGTGGTTTAACCAGCTGAGCCACACAGGCGCCCTTCCTGTTATTATTTTTTTAAGTCTTATTGGTCTAGGGCACCTGGGTGGCTCAGTGGGTTAAGCCGCTGCCTTCGGCTCAGATCATGATCTCAGGGTCCTGGGATCGAGTCCTGCATCGGGTTCTCTGCTCCGTGGGGAGCCTGCTTCCTCCTCTCTCTCTCTCTGCCTGCCTCTCTGCCTACTTGTGATCTCTCTGTGTCAAATGAATAAATAAAATCTTTAAAAAAAAAAGTCTTATTGGTCTAAAGATTTTATTTATTTATTTTATTTTGAGAGAGAGAGAGAGAGAAAGCATGCATGCACAAGCATGTGAGCAGGGGGATGAGCAGAAGGGGAGGGGGTGAGAAGGAGAGAGATCACCAAGCATGGAACCCTTCACAGAGCTCCATCTTATGACCCTGAGATCACGATCTAAGCTGAAACCAAGAGTTAGACACTCAACCAACTGAACCACCTAGGTGCCCATTTCCTGTTATTTTTAATAGGGTCATTTTTCATTACTATTTTTTAAATTATCGTTTCAATTTCATTTTTTCATCTCTTCACCATTTTAAAAATGCTTATATTTTATCTCACATTTGTGTAATATTTGCTCATGTCATTTGGGCCCTACTCCTTCTGAACATTCGATCCATGATTCTTTCTTTTGATAGACTGTTTCTTTATGAGCTTTTGTGTTCATTTTTTCCCCCTCTGTACAGCGTGGATTGTATGAGTGCCTCTCTTGAATTATTTTATGTTTGTTTTTACCAGTAATCCTAGGGGATATAGCAGTCCCTAGACTAATTTCTATGTAAAGTCCTTAGCTTGGGGTTCCTGATCCATTCAAGTGGAATAATACAAACCAAGAGTGCATTGGATGAACATACTGCCCATGTTACCTCTTGGGAAATGCTTTTTCTCATCTAGTGGTCAGATAAAGATGCACAAAACAGAGTGCTTATAAACTTTTGTTGGATTTTATCTAATCAATTATTTCACAAAGGAATACCTATTTTAAAGTTCCAATTTTATGCACAGTTTTCAGTTACAACTTTCATTTTCCCATGAAACCCAAGACCTTATCTCTTGTTCTCTCTGGTCATGAGGTAAGCCATTTGACTGCCAAAACAAATGCCACCTCTTCCTGAATCTCTGCCCTGCCTTAGACATGCTTCTCTTGTTTCTATCATCTCTATTTTATAAATTTTGTTTCAAATCGAATCAAATATCCACGATGACAATTTTAATTATTTCATGTGAATAATGCAAATATCATTATAGCAATACATGTTCTATTTATCCAGTGCTACAACAGTGCCTCAAATATTCTAAGAATGTTAGCAACTTGTTGTCATTATTGTGGAGCGATTTTCAAGTATTGCTTTACTCACCATTGCCTGTAATATAGCCAACATAATTATTTTCTCCATTTTACAGAAAGTGAATATAAGGCCTACATAAATTTTGTTTCAATTTTCAGATCAATAAAGCACATCAGGATTGTTAAAGATGATGTGAGGAAGGTTTCTATTAACCTTGTAATATTGTAACCACACTAATGTGAGTTTGTTCCTTGGTGACTTACAGATAGAAACTACACTTGGTGTGCACTTGGTGGTGGAGTTATCATACAAAGAAAACTTTATTTGCAGCAAATAAGGAGAATATGGGGAATAAATTCCAAAGCCTGACTCCCCAAACAAGGGTGAATTGGTTCCTTTTATTTAAGGTTAGGATGAATATTTAGAAAGGGAAGACTTGTCATCATATGTAGATAGGCAGAAGGCAGAAGGTCACTCAGGTGCTTTAAGGAAACATGCCTAGACATACATTGTATGTTATATAAATGAGGCTGAGGCTCCTCCTTGCATGGAGATTTTAATATTATAGTGAGGTAAAGGGAATTGCACAGGTCACTCTATGGTCTGTCTGCGCATGAATGAGCTGGGTGTTAAGTTCACCTTGCCCTGGGTGGTCTGGACCCAAAGCAGCTCCTCCTCTGGGCACTTACTGCCTGAGGGTCAGTTTCAGTTTCATCAAGGGATGCTATGCCCAGGAGACCTTTTGCCCAATTTAGGAGATAAGCTGGACAGAAAAGTTTAAGGAAAAATATGGGACAAAGATTGGTGAGTACAAGCAGGTGGGCAGTAAAGTCAGGTCTTGGGGTCTAATGACAATATTTTAAAATCTGGTGTGGCATCTATCCACTCCTTCTTAATGCTTCCTGTGTGTGTGTGTGTGTGTGTGTGTGTGTGTGTGTGAGAGAGAGAGAGAGATTATTCTCTGACTTGCTTTCATATGAACTTTAAAACTTCTAAAAGAAAACAAAAGTAATATTTTTAGGAAAATCTATAGACTTTTTTAATGTGTAATGCTGAAAATAGATAAGAAGTATTCCACTCAAAAAGCTAGAAAAGGACTAATGTCACCAAGACAGTGAAGTAAGACACCCACCCCTGTCCCCCAACAAAGATCCATGATTGGGCAGCTAACCCCAAACAAAAACAGCTCCGCTCTGGGAGAGCTCAGGAGTCAACTTAAGAATCTTCCGCATATAGAACAAAAATCTGAGAATAATTGCATGAAAAAGGAAAAAAGGTGCTTCCTTTTGTCTGCCTAACCCCATCCCCAACCCAGCACAGCTCAGTCCCTAGAGGGAACTTCCTAGCTAGAAAGGGAGAGCTGGGAGAGTGACCAGCTTCCCCAGATTTCCCAATGCTACACAAAGGACCCCACTGAGTTTACCTGCAGCTAGCTTCTCCAACTGTGTACCCGTACTTCACCAGCTTGATTCCCAACACCAGCCTCCTCTGCTGCGCATGTGCCCAAGGCTAGAGCTTGCAGTCAGCTGCGCATGTGCCCAAGGCTAGAGCTTGCAGTCACAAGTCAGAAGGAGAAAGACAAATAGTGTATGTTCTCACTTATATGTGAAATCTAAAAAAGCTGAACTTAAAGAAACAGAGTAGAATAGTGATTGCCAGGGGCTGGGGGTGGTGGGGAAAAAGAGGAGATGTTGACTAAAGGGTAAAAATTCCAGCTATAAGATGAATAAGATCCGGGGAGCTAATGTACAGCATGGTGACTGTAGTATATACTTGAACATTGTTAAGAGAGTATATTTTACAGTTTTTTTTAAGATTTTTATTTATTTATTTACTTGACAGAAAGAGAGATAGTGTGTGCACAAACAGAGGGGCATGGCAGACAGAAGGAGAGGGAGAAACAGGTTCCCCACTGAGCAGGGAGCCTGATGTGGGATGTGGAGCTTGATCGCATCCTTGGGATCATGATGTGAGCCAAAGGCAGATGCTTAACTGACTGGGTCAGCCAGGTGCCCCAAGACAGTAGATGTTAAATGTTATCAACACACACGCACACACACTGGTAATTACATGAGGGGATGGAGGTGTTAGCCAAACTTCTTGCGGTAATAAGATTTTATAATATATACAGGTATCTAATCATCACACCGTACATCTTAAACTTACATATATCAAGTCAGTAACATCTCAGTAAAGCTGAAAAAAAACATTAAAAAATGAAAAGGAGGGTATCATTAAGAACCAGAAGTTGGGATAAGGCATGAGGAAGACTGAGGTTTTCGGTCAGTGATGTCTCAGTGTCACTCTCATGTCTGTTGTTAGCTCTTTTAAACATAACTGAGCCACGTAGGGACAATCAAGGCTAGACTAACTTTTTGACTCTCGTGACTCCTGGAAATGGAAAGGCCTACGTATTGTTTGGATTTCAGCTTTCACCTGTGGACTTCTAGAGTGGCTTCTAGCAAGGGATGTTCTTGGTCACAGGGTATAATCCATTCCTTTCCAGGACCTCCCACTGCCTTTAACTCACTTGTAAGGGTTATTCCAGTTAAGATTGCGGTCCATGCTGAACGTAGAGACCAAAATTCTGTTCTCATCTCTTTCTTTTCACCACAGGAGCACATGAGATGTGAGAGGGAGGAAAGGAGAGATCTGGGCTTGAGGTCCCTTCTACTCCCAGGTAAAGAGTATATACGGAACAAATGAGCTCTCTGATCAAATTGGACTTAACTTCTGCCAAAACATGAAGCAGAGCTTGTTTGCATATCATTTCCTAAGTGCTGTTTAAATAAAGCAGCTGTTTCAATTAGTGATGAACATTTTGGGATCAATAAAACTGCTCAAAGCATTAGCACACAAGATTAGAAGATGATACATTTGTTAATGAAAGTATGAGTGACCCCAGCTCAACCTCGATATTAAAAAATACATAAATGCTACCCTCTGTGAAAGAATTTCATTACAAAAGGAACTTCACTACTGTTAGAAATTAACCTGTATATACACAGCAAAGGAGTCACCCATGAATCTTCAATTTGTTTTTTATGGACTATGTAACAGTTCACACTACCAGGTGTAATGGAAAATTTGAACTGGGAAATAAAGGACTGTTTTATGTACTCATAAACTCCTCTTTCTGGTGGTTTGAAAACATGGCCACAAATCTTTTGACATTGCCTGGAATGTGGTGACATGGTGGGCCGGGTTTAGTGATTTCATCCTAATGTAGTATGCTAACATGCAGCAGAAGGGAAGTGATGTAATTTCTGACACTAGATCAAGAAGTTTTACAAAATTTCTTGCTTCTTTCTCTGTCTTTTTGACTCATTTTCCTTTAGAACCAAACTGCCATCCTGTGAAATAGGCTGGGCCACATGCAGAGGCCATCTGTAGGTGTCTAGGTCAACAATCCCATTGTCCTGTCCATCATTCTACCCATCTTTTCTAAATCTTCAGTGATTTCATGAAACAAAATAAAGCTGTGTTCTCCTTATAATTTTAAACATGGTGATACTTGTCTCCTAAATAGGCTTAAACAGTTCAGAATAGGCCAAAAGTAATATAAAAGTCATTTATCTAAATATATTCATTGTACAGGTAAGGAAACTAGGATTCGCAGTGAGAAGAAAGATGTGGGCAGAGTCCTCCAAAGTTTCATGAACAGGACAGGCTGAGGACCAGCCTTTGGGCCTCCCACTCTGCCACTAATCCCCAGGGCTTGGCATTCTGTCTACTGTCATAACCATCTTTTGTTGAATATTTCATTTACTAGTATACTACACACAAAAGTCAGAGATGAAGGGGTGCCTGGGTGGCTCAGTCAGTTAAGCATCTGACCCTTGATTTTGGCACAGGTCATGATTTCAGGGTTGTGAGATGGAGCACTGCATCGGATACCCTCTGCCCCTTCTCCTGCTCTCTTCTTTCTCTCTCTCTCTCTCTCTCTCTCTATATATATATATATATATATATATATATAAATTAATTAAAATAAAATAAAATAAAATCTTTAAAATACATCCAGCATGAAGATAAAGGAAAGCTTTTGCTTGAGGTACTAACAGGTTCTTAAGGCATTTGGGGAATGGCAATAACCCTCAGCTTTGCTCAACAAGTTGTCAATTAATATTTGGCTGCTGAGGCACTGTTTACATGATCTATTTTATGAAAAAAGAAAAATAAAGAGAAAAGATCTGCTTACTCAGACATCTACTTTTGCCTGAATTTGGTTTTGTATAAATATATTGGCTATTTCTAAGAAAAATTCTTTCCACAACATCTTCTCGTTTTCTCCATTTGATTTTTATGAATAACACCATCTTTTTGTACAACATTCTTTTTTAAACAGTTTTTTTTTAAGATTTTATTTATTTATTTGACAGATAGGTATCACAAGTAGGCAGAGAGGCAGGCAGAGAGAGAGGAGGAAGCAGGCTTCCTGCTGAGCAGAGAGCCCGATGCGGGGCTCGATCCCACGACCCTGGGATCATGACCTGAGCTGAAGGCAGAGGCTTTAACCCACTGAGCCACCCAGGTGCCCCTTGTACAACATTCTTAATGAGATTATATACCCCAACTCCTATATTATTCAGTGCTTTACTTCTACTTGGTGAGATTTAGGTTGGCAGTTTAAATAATAACTTTTTTTTTTTAAAAAGTAAAGAATTATACCTGCTTTATGTCACCCCCCCACACACATACTTAAATGTATTTTGAGGGTTTGATGTACACTTTACTTCAAGGCTTTCATAAACATAACAGTAGGATATTTTTGCATTTGTAAGAAAGATCATACACAAAGCAGACAGAACAAAAAAAGAATAAAGATATTTTCATATACACACCCAAGTGGCTATCTAAAGGGTAATAAAAATGGGATATTTGCTACATTTTGTGCCACTTTGCCTCTGGGAAATTGAGTTATTTTAAGCAAGGGGCTCTAACCTGGGGTCCTAGAACAGAGGCGGTATGTGAAATCCCATCTTTATTTTCACTGACTCTTAACTGCAATATAGCATTCCCAAACCACAGTGATATTAGTTGTGCCTATAACTTGGTCACCCAGAACTATAGACGTGTTTATACCACATTTCAGTTGTTAAAGATATCTTGAAATATTGTCTATATTTATCACTACTTTTAAAGTATGACAGTTATATTAGCCCCACCATAAGATCTTATTATGCATTGTGTTAACGAAGAAGTACACATTTTAATGTATCATAACATTTTTACTTTTTGATAACCTACTGGAATATTATTAGTTTTTTCTATAATCCTTGCATCCCCCTCCCCTTATTTTAATTAAGTAGACTCCACTCCCAGCATGAAGCCCAGTGCGGGGCTTGAGCTCATGACCCCGGGTTCAGGACCTGAGCTGAGACTGAAATGGACACTTAACTGACTGAACCACCCAGGCACCCCTATAATTTTTATATCTTACCTTATTTATGTATGAACAACTTATTCTGTGAAGAGGCATAGGCTTCACCAAACTGCCAAAGAGGCTGCTGGCATTAAAAAAAAAAAAAATTCCGAACCAGAGGAAGAGGATCAAAGCAAATTATTACAACTCCCTCTTTAAAAAAAAGAAAAAGAAGAAGAAGTTGACTTATTTGAGAGAGAGAGAGAGAGAGAAAGCAGCGCAGGGGTGAGCGCCCGTAGCAAGAGGTGTTGTGGGGGAGGGGTAAGTAGAGGAAGAGGGACAAGGAGACTTCTGCTATGCGCAGGGCTCAACCTCCACAACCCTGAGATCATGGGCCCTGAACTCGCCAGGGCACCTGAAACCAAGAGGCAGAGGCTCAACCCTTTGAGCCACCCAGGTACTACTACAATCCCCTTTTATCTGCAGTTTTGTTTTAAGCAGTTTTGCTTCCCCAGTTTCGGTTACCGGCAGTCTACTGGGAAGCAGATGATCCTCTTTCTGACGAATCATCAGAAGTCAATAGTAAACTACTGCCACGTCACGATGCCTGCGCCGTTTTCCTCAGGTCGCCTCTTCGCATAGGCATGTTATCATCTTGCACCATCACAAGAAGAGTGAGTACATATAATAAGGTATTTTGAGAGAGAAAGACCACATTCACATTACTTTTATTATAGCATTTTAAGGTGGTTTGATTTTATTACTAGTTTTTGTTGTTAACCTCTTACGTGCCTAATTTATAAATGAAACTTTACCCCGGGCAGGTATGTATAAGAAAAACATAGTAATGGGGGTGGTGGGATACGTGAAAGAGATGAAGGGGATCAGAAGAGGTACAAACTTCCAGCTATAAAATAATGAAGTCACAGGAATGAGAAGCATACGGAATGTAGTCAATATTGTAATAACCCTGTATAGGGACAAATGTTAACTACCCTTACTATGGTGAGCATTTAGTAGTGTACATAATTGTCAAACCACTATGTGTTACTCCTGAAACTAATATAATATACCAACCATTCTTCAATTAAAAAACAAAGCAAAACATAGTGTATATAGGTTTCAGTACTATCCATGGTCCCAGGCATCCACTGCGGGGTCTTGGAACTTATCCCTGGTGGATAAGAGGAGACTCCTGTACTTAGTATGTGCACTTGGCCTGTGATCTGCTCTAGTTTCCTAAGAGACTTGCCTAATTCTAATTTCTAATTCAGTGCAGTAAATGAAATATTTTAAAACCATGGCTCTCCAGAATCCAGCTTTTAGTGAGCTTTTACTAAGGGTCAGAACCCACATAAAAATCTTCACTGTAGCATTCTTTCATTTGACTGACTATTCTGGGCCAAGCTACTTTGGGACATGGGATGAATGATGAAGCCCCTAAGCTCATGTACCATTTCTTCCATAAAAATGCAGGCTTGCAAGAAATAATTACAATGCAGAATGATAAACACTTCAACACCTTTTCAGCCTTCATTCATACTATCCTCTGCCAACCCTGTGGTCCATATGCACAAACATGACTTGTGCTATGGCTTTGTTGTGTTCCCATTGCTTCTGTTATTCTTTCTGTGTTCCCTTTCCTTGAAAGGAACATCTTTCCCTTCTTCTGCCTGACCATTAAGATCTTATTCATTTTTCAAAGCCCCATTTGTATCTGATAAATAAAAGCAAGAGAGTATAGTATATGCATGAAAAAAGGGTTTAGTACCTCATAACTCTCCTTAAATATATTTTCCTCTCCCATGAAGTTCTCTATAATATCTAGTGATAGTCTTCTTTTATCAACTCATAGATCACTTCTTTTTCAACTAGCATATAATACTGAAAGCATCCTGCCTTGTGCAACTGCAAACATTTGTGTATTTTTTTTTCTGCTTGATGGTGGGCTCCTTGAGGACCAGATATAACTGACTCATCACAGTATTCGTCAGTACAAAAAAATGCTTGAGATACCACCTACTATGGATTTGTTGAATGAGTACGTAAGTCAATATTGCTGGAAAGAAGAGCAAATCATATTAGTGTAGAAAATTATTTTCAAAAGAGTCATTTCTGAGCATAGCTGATCCATTGATCAGTTTTAAATTGTGTCTAAAACTAGTCCTTGCCAGCCAATTCTTTTGGGATTAATTAGAATAAGAACTTGTTAACTATTCTTGCTTATGTGAATGCTTCATATTCTCATAAAGTAAAATGTGTGATGAATATAAATTCTACTTCCAACACTATTTACATTTTTAAAAGTTTATTTATTTTTTAGTAATCTCTACACCCAACGTGGGGCTCAAACCCACAACCGGAGACTAAGAGTTGTATGCTCTTCTGACTGCATCAGCCAAGTGCTCTTAAATTTTTAAAATATTTATCTATCACTTATAAAGAACAGTTTATAAAGATGTTTTAATTTTTAAAATAATATTTTCTATTATATTTTTAACAAGACCTAAAAGGTAATATCAGTACCATAAAGCTCATTTGAGAAAATATATCCTTTGGGACACATCATGTTTCAGCAACAAATAACATAGAAAATTAGTGGGTTTGGGGCGCCTGGGTGGCTCAGTGGGTTGGGCCGCTGCCTTTGGCTCGGGTCATGATCTCAGGGTCCTGGGATCGAGTCCCACATCGGGCTCTCTGCTCAGTAGGGAGCCTGCTTCCTTCTCTCTCTCTCTCTCTCTCTGCCTGCCTCTCAGTGTACTTGTGATTTCTGTCAAATAAATAAATAAATAAATAAATCTAGAAAATTAGTGGGTTCACTTAATAGTTTAATTCTTGCTCATAGTACATGTTCATCATAGATGGAGAATGTACACTAAGAAGGTATATCCATGCTGAACAAGGATCAGTTATATATGTGGCAGTTAAGGAAAATCTGAAAAAGCACCCAATGATACTTAATTTGGAAATAATGTACAGCACATTTTCTCACACATTTTTGGCCAAAGAAGTTATAGATTCACATATAACCTCAACATTGGTAAGAAAATATAGTATTACCATGTGCCTCAAAAGAGAAGAACATGAATTTTTTTTAAAAAGTTCTAATAGCAATCCAGTCATTTTATGAAGATTTTTTTTAACCTTTTCTTATTTCTTAGTGTTACCTTGTCAGTTAAACCTAGAAACCAGAACAGGGGTTTTTGTTGAGACAATGTAATGTTACTACATTTTAGATTACATATAAAAGTTAAATGTAGAGATACCATACAGAACTTCCATTCTAGTTTTGATTTTAAATATGCAATCTTACCTCTATTTGTGCCTGGAACTTTCTTCAAAGGCAAATAATAAGAGCTTTAAGAAAACTGTGATCTTGCAACATTACTATTATTTTATTAAGAAATATTTAAAGATCGAAAGGCCTCATTATGCCAATGAAAGTGGATTGATGAAATATTAGATAACTTTGTGCTGTTTGTGATAAAAACTCTTTCTGTGTGTCCTTGTGAAGGAGACTGTTGATTGCTTACCCCAATAACCATTTGTCCTTTCCTCCTCACTGACAAAACTTTTATTTTATTTAGTCATGTGGGGAGGAAAGAGAGGTTTCCCAGTCTTGGTTCTAGCTAGGTTTAGTCATCTGATTAAGATTTGGTCCCTGAAAAAAGAAAAAAAAAAAAACATTTGGGCCCTGGACTATAAGCAGAAGTGCTGTGTTGAATCTTTGGGAAGCTTTTCAAAATGGAGAGGGCACACTCTTTCCACGGTCCTTTCTCTTTTTCTTCTGCTGTCTGGAGTGTGATTATGATGGTTGGAGTTGTGGAAGTTTTCAGTAAGTGAGTAGGGATTTTCCCGCTGCCATGACTCAGAGCCTGGAGGTGTCATAAAGCAAATAGTCAGGATCCCAGAAAATGAAGAAACGCGACCATTTCAGAGAAATCAACCTTTTAGTGAACTTGTGATTATTCTGTCTTCATCATAGGATTTGGGGCTTAGCCATCTATGTCAGTCATAAGATGACACACCAAGGACTTTTATGAACTAATCAGTCCCTTTCCCTTGAGAAATTTTGTGGCTTTGCCTTTGTAAGTCCCGCCTTTGCATTTGATCTGGGTGATAGTCTTCACAGAGGTATATGGAATAAATCCTTAATCCTTTAAACCAATGGCTCGGAGTTATTCTTTGGGGGTTAGTCAGCAGGGGATTGACTCCACTGTGTTGGATCATGTTCTTCCTGGCTCAATGCTGGATCATGACTCCTTCACTCGATGTTTCACCAACTTTATGTTTCTTTAATCACAGGGAGGGTTGAGAGAACTGAGAAAGTTCAGTAATATAAATATAAATGGAAGAGACTATATGAGAAAAAATAATGCATCTTGAGACCATGGTAGACAAACTTCTTGAGCTTTACTTCATGCTGACTTGGCAGTTATTTTAGATGAGTACATCTAAGGTTTCCTTTCCTGCCCAAATGAAATTATAAATATTTTTAAACTCGTGAATTCCATTTTATTTTGGGCTTGGCAAATGTAACTTAACAAGAAAAATACCTTTATTGTAACTTTAGTGTCTATGGCTTCAGTAACTTGGAAACTTTGGATCTAGTCAAATACATTCCAGAACATTACATAAAGAAGTAAACATGGTAAAGTCTGCGAGACAGAATTCTTTTTTCTTCTTCTTTTTTAACTACTCTGCTACAGCTTTATTAAGGATATACCACTTTCAGGGGTGCCTGGGTGGCCCAGTGGGTTAAGCCTCTGCCTTCAGCCTCTGCCTTCAGCTCAGGTCAAGATTCCAGGGTCCCTGGATCAAGCCCCCCATTGCATGGGGCTCTCTGCTCAGCAGGGAGCCCACCCCCGCCCAACCTACTTGTGATCGCTCTCTGTCAAATAAATAAAATCCCTAAAAAAAAAAGAAGAAAGGATATGCCACTTTCAGTGTTGAGACAGAATTCTTATATTGCATCCCAAATTGTGAAAGTAGACTTAATTTTGCTGTTCATTAAACTGAGTCAATATTTTGTTACTTATGCTTAAAGATACCTACAGCACTGCTTTGAAGTTTGATTCTAGTTTAATATGTGATACTATAAATTGTTCAAAATTACAAGTGAAGAAAGTCTTTTTAAATGATTCAGGTGAAACTACATCACAAAGCAACCATTTAGTCAAGAAGATGCAGGACTGAAAAGTTAAGAGTTTTAGACGAACCGTGTACTAGAGAGGCAATAATAATATTTGATATCTACAAATAAATTAGCATAAGCTATCTAAAATCTCCTGGTATGATATGTTAGAGTGTGATATATACTGTGGTATGGTATGATATAGTATTAAAGCTAAACAATAATTCATGTTTTACTATTTACTAAAGCCAAATGAGAAAGCAAGGCTTTGAATACCCTAGTTAAGCATAACGTGAGCATTCAATAAAGCAAATGAACTGAGAGCAAATGGTATCCTCTTTAACAACTTTTCTCACAGAACAGCCGATAGAGAAATCAAACATTTATACAATCAATCTTTAGAATTTCTTTAAAAATGTGCTTAAGTACAATTTACTTTTGCAAATTAAAATACACTAATTTTAATCTTAGCAAGATTGGCCCAAGCATTGTAATGATTTCAGATGACTTTAACATTGGGAAGTCCCATGTAATCAAAATTACCCCAACTTTTACCTATTGAGCCACTTTTACATCCAAAAGCATCACACAGACAGAAACAAAGGATGTAAAATATACTAACTGCATAGAGATAAAGGCTAATTATCAGTCCATTTCATTAATATAAATCTACATTATTTTCTTTTGCCTTGCCATTCCATAATAGTCATATCAATACTTCTTAAACTATTGCACCCTTGATAGTTTTCTGTAGTTTAAAAGATACTAGAATTATGGAGCACCGGAGTGGCTCAGCTAGTTAAGCATCTGCCTTGGGCTCAGGTCATGAACCCAGGGTCCTGGGATCAAGCCCCACATTGGACTCCCCGCTCAGGGGGGAGTCTGCTCCCTCTGCCCCCCTTCACCCCTGCTCATGCTCACTCACACTTTCTTCCTCTCAAACAAATAAAATCTTTAAAAAAAAGATAATAGAATTATAAAGTAATTTAAGTTTTTAAAACTCTACTTCCATATTCAGAATTCAGTGACTCTTTCTAAACTATGAACACTGACTTCACAAATCAGAAGTTTAAATATTAATGTTATCCGTGCATAGTTATTCAGTTACCATGAACATGAACCTAGTAACACAAACAGATATATTTGAATAAAAGTGTGAATAATATAAATTATTTGAATAAATTAAATTTGTACATTTAGATTAAATTTATTTGATGCAAATTATACTGAATTCCCTCTGATAATTAACAGTTTATAAAATAAAAATATTTACCAGTGGTTCATTTGGTTAATTGTCCAGATTCAGTTTATTGTTATGGTAAAGATACAAATGTTCAAGGGGTACCTGGGTGGCTCAGTGGGTTAAGCCTCTGCCTTTGGCTCAGGTCATGATCTCAGTGTCCTGGGATCGAGCCCCCATGGGGCTCTCCGCTCAATGGGGAGCCTGCTTCCCTCTCTCTCTCTGCTTGCATCTCTGCCTACTTGTGATCTCTCTCTGTCAAATAAATAAATAAAATCTTTAAAAAAAAAAAGATACAAATGTTCAGGATTCTACCGAAATGACACTGAAATAAATGAAACAAGAATTACTTAGAATTCTGCTGCACCAAAATCAACATGACCACAAAAAATTCTTCCTCTTTTCCCACTATTCATAAAAAATAATTATAATCAGAATTATACAATTTAAAGTCTAAGTCGTCTCCTTCTGCCATTCAGAATATTTATGTTCAAAGAGAACACACAGACTCCCGGGCCCCTCCTTGTGGAGAGTGTGAATCAGTTGATGCTAAATGGGTCCCAGAAATCCATGTATTAAAATAAATATCCCAAGATAGCCTGATCAGAGAAGTTGAGAAGAAATTAGCTAGCCTAAGGAGGAGATTTGGGGAAAGCCCATAATCTACCAAAGGCCACTTCTGTGCCTCTGTCAATCACTCCTCATATTGCCTTGCCCACTCATGCCAGAAAAAGATCTTAGGGTAAGTGGAGAGATTTCTTCTTCCAGCCAACTTTTTCATAATCATTTTGGTGTTCCTCAAACCAATATTCAAAAAAAAAAAAAAAGAGGGGGGAACCATAACATGTATATTCATGATGCTGTGTTATATATATATCTTCTCTTTTATCATCTTTATGCCAAAGCTTAATTTAAATACTTTATTCCTTATATCAACATTTTGATTGGGCATTCTTTAATAGCTGTACTAGGAAAAATTTAAAATAAGCAATATAGGACAACTTATGAATGTAGAAAATTTTAATCAATAAAAAGCAGGTCAGTAGTAAAATTAAAGTTTGGTTTTTTTTTTTTTTTTTACTTTTTTAAAAGATTTCATTTATTTATTTGTCACAGAGAGAGCACAAGCAATGGGAGTAGCAGGCAGAGCAGGCAGAGGGAAAAGCAGGCTTCCTCCTGAATAGGGAGCCTGATGTGGAACTTGATCCCAGGGCCCTGGGATCGTGACCTGAGCTGAAGGCAGATGCTAAACCGGCTGAGCCACCCAAGCATACCAATTGAAGGTTGTTTTTGTTTTTGTTTTTTTACACTTTTTGCACAAATAGGTGCACACCTACACACACACACCCACATTCACACACCCATAATATTTTGACACTTGAAAACTAGCATCAGATTTTCTCCTCTTTTTAAAAACTTTTTATATATTTATTTTATTATAATAATAATTATTTTTTTTAAGAGAGGCAGACTGGTGGGGAGAGTCAGAAGGAGGGAGAGAGAGAGAGAGAATCTTAAGCAGGCTCCAAGCCCAGTGTGGAACCCAATGTGGGGCTTGATCTCACAATCCTGAGATCATGATCTGAGCTGAAATCAAGACTCAGATGCTTAGCTAATTCATCCAGATGCCCTTTCAGTTTTTATTTAAATCACCCAGTGCTTGTAATGAAAAGTGCCCTCCTTAATCCCCATCACCTATTTCACCCATACTCTCTGGCTGCACCCATGTCCTCGCAAATGGCAAAATTTTATTCTTTTATATGGTTAATTAATATCCCATTGTACTTACACCACTTCTTCTTTATCCATTCATCAGTCAGTGGACACTTGGGCTACTTCCATATCTTGGCTATTGTAAATAATGCTGCTCTAAACATAGGGGTGCGTGTATTTCGTTGAATTAGTGTTTTTGTAGTCTTTGGTTAAATACATAGTAAAGAGCCATTGCTGGATCTCAAGGTAGTTCTATTTTTAACTTTTTGAGGAACCTCCCTACTGATTTCCACAGTGGCTGCACCAGTTTGAATTCCCACCAATAGTGCAAGAAGGTTCCTCTTCCTCCACATCCTCACCCACACATATTATTTCTTGTGTTGTTGACTTTAGCTATTCTGACAGGTGTGAGGTGATATCTCATTGTGGTTTTGATTTGCATCTCTCTGGATAGTGAGCATCTTTTCATGTGTGTCTTGGCCATCTGGATGTTTTCTTTGGAGAAATGTCTGTTCATGTGTTCTATGCATTGTATTATTTTAATTTTTTTTCTTCTGCCCATTTTATAATTGGATTATTTGTTTTTTGGGTGTTGAGTTGTAGAGTGCTTTATATATTTTAGATACTAACATTTTATTGGATATGTCATTGCAAATATCTTCTCCCATTCCAAAGGTTGCCTCTTAGTTCTATTGATTGTTTCCTTCACTGTGCAGAAGGTTTTTATTTTGATGTACTCCCAGTAGTTTATTTGCTTTTGTTCTCCTTGGCTCAGGGGACCTATGTAGAAAAAAGTTGCTGTAACTGATGTCAGAAAAGTTACTGTTTGTGTTCTCTTCTAGGATTTTTATGGTTTCAGATCTCACATTTAGATTAGACAAGAATTTGGTTTTTTCCCAATTTATAACTGAATCTTTATCAAGCATCGCTCACACTCTTCTACAGGTTGCACAGTTATTTTTTCAAGGAGATTACAGTTATAAATTAAAGATCACTGGAACACACTTTTGAAGATCAGTATGAACACATTTTAAACATAAGAATGAAATTTTTTATCCTAATAAAAGCATGAATAAGAATACATAGAATGGTTCGAAGAAAAGGAATGAACATGAATCAGAGCAAAGTTGTAAAATACTTATACAAAATAAGGTTATATCAGCTCACAGTGTGCTGAGAAAAAAAAGAATGGGGAGACAGATCTGGTTAATGACTTTATGAAAACTAGTAGAAGGGATAATCTTAGATAAATATAAACAATTTAAAATTGTATGCTAGAAAATATTTCCTAGGTGCTAATAAAGAGCAAATAATTTGAAGAAAAATGAGTTTAATGTAGCCTGACAAGATGTAGATAAGAATAGAGACAGTATTTCCCTACCGAAGAAGATAGTTGCAAACACTGATGTAATTCTATGTAAGTGTTATCAGCAGCACACTCAAATTTCATTTTCAATTTCTTCTGCAAATTGATAAATATGCAATTATACTTTCAGCAATTCCACTGTATATAAAAACATTTACTGGGAATTAGGTGATCCGGATCAGGAGAATTTTCAATTTTACTCCCATTTCTGTATTCTCATTTGAAAAAAATCTAATTGTGTAAATGACTAAAGAAAAGCTGAACATATTCAGATCACTAGATTCTCTTAAAGTGTCAGTCCTTTCATGTGTGAAATGAGTCTCAAGTAGCCTGAAGGGGTAGGATTTTCAAAAGTACTTAACTCTCATTTTCTACCTCCTCAAACTCAATTAATTTCATAAATAAGAAAGGACTGTGACCCATTGAAAGTGGTTATTATTATTAAGTATAAAATATTTCTTTTGTGCATAAATTTTGGGCCTAAAAGGGGCACATTTGCTAAGTCACTCATTTTAATAAAATTATACAGATAATTGCTGTTATTTTGGGCTTATAAAGGAAGTATCAAAAACTTAAGATAGGTGATTAACTCACATTTATTTTGGTCCCAAAGGTATTCATGGCTGTCTTAGCACAGTGTCATATACAGTACAATGAAAAGACATCGCTGTCTTGGAGACATTCTTTAGGAATAATTCATACATGCAGTCAGAAAGCATGAGCATTGGGATTGGATTTGGGTCACAAATGTCAGTGACCCACTTTCAAGGAAGAGAAATATATATTAGAATATATACAGATTATTAAAATATATAAAATGAGTTAAAACAGTACATTTTTTAAAGAAGTTATTGTCGATAGCACTGACATGTAAAAAGAGAATATAGGAAAATAAAAGCAAATCAGAAGAGTGTGCCCTTTGTGCTAAAAGATTACTTAGAATTACTAGAAGATAAATCAGTTGTGTTCTAAGTAAAACATAGAACTCATAGCTTCAAAACTCTGTAACAACCAGTCAGAGCCCAGAAGAATACTAGAGGCTGGAAATGTCTAAAGTGATTAAGATATTATCCCTCTGTTACAGAATCATAAAATGCAGGAGAATTTAAATGACAAGTAACAAATGAAAAAACGATAGCTAGAGCTTTGAATGAAAAACACTTTGGGGGAGGTTGCATTTTTAAGAGTGCTATGATTTAAAAAAAAAGTGCTATATATTGAATAGATTGTGTTTGGGGTAGGGAAGATGGTGTATTCTATCAGAAAGGAAGAGCTGTGTAAGATACTATATAAAGATGTATGAAACTGTACAAGCTATATAAAGCACTTTATGGAAGGAGATAAGTAACAAAATGACATTCAAGAAAGAAGAATAAGTACAACTTGGATCATGCCTGAGATAAGAGGGGACAAGTAGTGGGTGAAAAGACCGAGTCGTGTCAGGGCCACATTGTGGAGATATTGTATATCAGAGTAAAGGACTTGGTGTGCAAGCAAGAAATGACACAACAGTCAGGTAGATCAAACAGAAGTGGTTGAGAAAAGTACTTTTTTCAGGAAAGACATAGTATATTAAGATAAGAAAGAATTATATTGATTAACAAGATAACTTAAAGATGAGGGGTAAGAATAAATTTGAGATAAAATTCAGAACTGTAGAGGAATAACAAACACCATGGTCAATAAATGTTGCCAAAATATAAGTTGGAGTCAAAAGTAGGCTGCAACCTATGGGAGGACCATGTTCAGAAAAAGGAGGGGCTCTTTCTGTCAGTTTATTTATTTATTTATTTGACGGGGAGAGAGAGCAAGAGATCACAAATAGGCAGAGAGGCAGGCAGAGAGAGAGGGAAGCAGGCTCCCCGCTGAGCAGAGAGCTGAACACGGGGCTCGATCCCAGGACCCTGAGATCATGACCTGAGCCAAAGGCAGAGGCTTAACCCACTGAGCCACCCAGGTACCCAGGCACACCTTCTTTCTGTCAGTTTAGATAGTGACTAGGATCTCTTAGAAAAGGGTGTAGGTAGTTGGGGAGAAATATTCATAGCAAAGGAGTATTCAGGTTAGTGTGAGGCAGAGATTAAAAGACACACTGACACCAAGTAAGCCATCATTTTTCTGCACTTCCAGGAAGTGAAAATTTGCTGTGTCTTAATGGCACATACTCAAGTTAGCAATCGAAAATGACCTGGGCCTGGCCTAGAAATGCAGCTGGTAAAATATTAGAAGAAACTTAAGGTGTCATGTGGAAGTAGGTGATGATATTTGGCAGCATTTATTGGAGAATAGCACTATCCCCTCTGATAATCCAAAGTCCACACTTCCTTATAAACTCCTCTCCTTGGGAAGAAGGAAAGTTTTTTTTTTTGTTGTTGTGGTGGTTGTTTTGGATTTTTGTCAATAAGCAGTAAGGTTTACCAATAAAAGTGCCTTGGAAGAGGATTGTTAGCAAAAATTAGGATAGCTGGTTTGCCTCTGCAGGAAAATTGCCTATGATTATTATTTGAGGAAAATTAAGAAATATATCACGACACCAAAGTTTCTCATCAATATCTGTGATCTCACATTTTTTCAATAGAGAAAACATTAGACAGTAGACACAGGGAAATGATTTCAGAGATAAACAGAATAAAAACAAAATTAAAGAATTTGATTCTCAGGTTCACTTTTATAGCCTAAGGAGATAAATTTCAAAATGAAAAATACATCCCAATTTGACCCTGTGTATGATGGACCAGCTTGTGAGTGTGAGATAAGAATAATATAAAATAAAATAAAAATAAAAATAAATAAAATAAAAGTGCTAGCTAGGGTACAGGAAATGTGGTTGTTGTTGCAGTTTGTGTGTTTTGTTTTGTTTTGTTTTGTTTTGAGAATGGGGAAAACTAGTAGCAGAATGCTCTAGGCTCAAGTCTGGGGTTAATACAATTTTTTGAACCCTTTCCTAGCAGACATGATTTCAAATAGGAAACAGTATAAAAGTTATTTCAAAAACTAGTCTTTGAAAACATATATAGGAGTGTAAGTATTAATAATCTATTTGGCAAATGAAAAAATGTTTATCTCAAAGGAAAAATACACTTCATAATTAAGACAATACAGTGGGAAGCCAGATAAAAATAAATGAAAGAATTTTCATGACTTTCCTTATGATACAGTTAAGTGAAAAAAGCAAAACAAATTATGCCTTGCCACTCTTACATTAAAAAAGTGTTCTGGGGCGCCTGAGTGGCTTAGTGGGTTAAGCCGCTGCCTTCGGCTCAGGTCATGATCTCAGGGTCCTGGGATCGAGCCCCGTGTTCAGCTCTCTGCTCAGCGGGGAGCCTGCTTCCCTCTCTCTCTCTATCTGCCTCTCCATCTACTTGTGTGATTCCTCTCTGTCAAATAAATAAATAAATAAAACCTTAAAAAAAATAAAAAAGTGTTCAAATAAATCAGATTTATTTAAAACAAGATTCATATGTTAAATATATTTCAAAGCATAACGATTCCTCTGTATCTATCTAACCAAAAGAACTTCAGTTGTTTAGAACTTTGATTTCTTTCTTCTGAGGATCGTTTTGGACTACTGGACTAGGAAAAGAGAATTTAACCAACAAATGGAACAGAAATCAGATAAACTAGCTGCAAGTCCTGCTGCTACAGAGTACTCTGACCTTGGATTGGATGGTATTGAATTAGATTGCCTGGGTCTCATTTTCCTCATTATTAACTAGAAGAGGGGAGATGATCATGAATTTAATGATGGATTTAATATGCTATGATTTCACGATTTCCCCAGCTTTCACACTAAAGTAGCAGTACCATTGATATACTGTAACCCTAGATAGAGCACTTTGTTGATTGCCTTCCTAACAGTGATTTTTCCTTTCGTCTTCACTACTTGTCCCACTTTTTGTGAATGTACCATTCCCTTTACCAAAGACTGGTTTATCCACAAGCATGGTATACCATTCTCTGTTATCCAAAATATAGAAAGAATTCTTAAAGCTCAACAAGTAAATTAAAAACTCCACTAAAAATGGGCTAAAGTCCTAAATAGATACCTTACCAAAAGTGATAGGCAGACAGGAGATACAGATATGAAAAAATGCTCCATATCCTGTTATTAGAGAAATAAAAATTAAAACAACAGTGAGATTCCACCACACACCTGTCAGAATGGCCAAAATCCTAAACACTGCCAACATCAAATGCTGATGAGAATGTGGAATGACAGTAACTTTCCTACATCGCTGATGAGAATGCTAAATATTATAACCACTTTGGAAGACAGTTTGTCAATTTCTTACAAAACTAAACATGCTCTTATATACTCTCATATACTCTCATATGATACCACAGTCATGCATTTTGGTATCAACTCAAATGAGTTGAAAATTTATTTTTTTTAAAGCCTTTTTGTTTTTTTGAGTAAGCTCTACACCCAACATGGAGCTTGAACTCACAAACCTGACATCAAGAGTCGCATGCTCTAGGGTCCTGGGTGGCTCACAGGGTTAAGCATCTGCCTTCTCTTCAGGTCATGATCTCAGGGTCCTGGGACTGAACTTCATGTTGAGCTACCTGCTCAGTGGGGAGCCTGCTTCTCCCAGTCCCTCTGCTCCTCCTCCCTGCTCATGCTCTCTCTCTCTCTCTCTCTCTCAAATAAATAAATAAATAAAATCTTTTAAAAAAAAGAAGTAAAGTATATTTTACTGGGGAAAATGACATGAAAAGGAGAATATATAATAACTATATATTCCTTCTGGCAGTGTTCTGCAACAGGACAGAACATTGGCAGAGCAACTCATCCAGAACATAAGAAAAATATTAAATATTAATAAATGAGCACAGTGCTGTATTGCACAGTATATTACTGTGGTACAGTGCTAAACATTAGTAATAATTACCAGTGGAGACATCAATTTAGTGTTTACATTTTAAAATTTAACTCTCTTTACCACGTAATGCGGTCTGTAAATTCAGCTGATAAAATATTAGGGTATTGGGACTGACTAGTAGAAGCCTGATTATTATCTGCCAAGTTAACTATTTCTCCATTCACCAAATCTTAGACATCTGTATGTTTCTACCAAAAATATGCTCAAATTTTCAAATGTAAATTTCTGGGGCTATGCAATAAAATAAATGTATCTTGAGTCAACATGTCTGTGGAAATTTTATAAAAAAAGAGAAGAAGTGAATCACATTGTATGATACTTGCGATGAGTTTTATATTCCTCTAAGGGACAGCTTATTATATCAACGCATTAAAACAAAGTTAAAAAAGGTCTAAAATACAGTTAGTATACAAAATATTTTAGATGATTGCAGTTGTGGACTGGATGTGAAAGCCCAAATGGAATTATAATTCAGAGGTTAAAAAAAAACCCTGTATGCATACAATTCTGCTCCTTAAATTCATTCACAGTGTTCTGGTAATGAGTTGTTGCTGTTGTTATTGTTTTAACAAGATGTGCTCTGAGGACTAAGATGAAACTGAGATACAAAGAATGACCAAGGCAGGAAGCTTTTGTACATTTCAGACAAAGAGCACAAATCTGTGAAGAGTGTGCAGGACAAATATGTTCTTATATTCAGGAGCTATAATTAGTAAGGAGTTCTAAACAGGATTTGTATATGTGCTGCTGAAGCGAGCACTAAACAGGATTTGAACTGGGTAGTAAATTAGTGAAAGTAGCAAGGTTTGTTTATACAGAATTCTTGGCCCTGAATTCCCTATCACTGACAATGAGATGGTCTCTCTACCTTCTGGAGTATGAGCAGGTAATATTCATGTGTGGAATTTATTTCCTCCTTTCTGGAGACAAAGGAAAGTCTTAGTGTTCTTGCACTGGCCATTTCTTAAGTAACTTTAATTCAAAATAATCAGTATGTCACTGTAGAACATTTTGTGGTAGACAGTCCTAAGCCCCTACAGTTCCCTCCTCTGAAACTTCCTTGGAAGCTTAACATACTAAGGGCTGATTATTTGTTCTATCTCATAGAAGGAATCATGGTCCTGACAATGGATTAGTTCTGTTAAGCTAATTTCAGGAGGTGGTGATGCAGGTGTATTTCCAAAGGTAGGCCTCTGGTTCACATTATCAGGTATTAAACAAGAGGCATTTCTATGGAAATAAAAGAAAAGCAATGGTTAATGAGTGGAGAAATGATAAACCATTGCTGTGGCAATTGGAGCTATTTTCTGGTTTGCGTTTGGAATCTTTGGTGATCTTTTTGAGTGACCCACACAGCAATAGGCTCAGACATTGTCTTTATATAAGCTTTGTGGTGATTTCTCTGAAGCTTATGTCACATCATTCACATTCGGTTTGCAAGTCCTCAAGAAAAAGTAGCTTCAGCAGTTCTGGTAATATTAATAATGCACTCAAACTTCGTTCATGTGTTTTATGACACTTGGACCTTTCAACAGAATGACTTCCTTATTATTTACAGTTGGGTTATGTACCTATATATATAATGTAGTAGATTTCTTTTTTCTTTTTGACATGCTTCCTATTTCAGAATATTTTATTTTAGTGATGTTGGTATTATCTGGGGATGAATGCAAATAACCTTCTTTCAATATTTTGGACTAGCAATATTTTCGGGAACAATTACCACTATACTTTGAGGTAAAAATTAAGGCACATTAGTGTTGCAATAATAAAAATTAATAATTTTATGTCCTATTTTAAAGGCAAACATTTTAATTTTTTCTTAATTTTTTATTTTTTATAAACATGTATTTTTATCCCCAGGGGTACAGGTCTGTGAATTGCCAGGTTTACACACTTCACAGCACTCACCAAAGCACATACCCTCCCCAATGTCCATAACTCCATCCCCCTTCTCCCAACACCCCTCCCCCCAGCAACCCTCAGTTTTTTTTTGTGAGATTAAGAGTCACTTATGGTTTGTCTCCCTCCCAGTCCCATCTTGTTTCATTGATTCTTCTCCTACCCACTTAAGCCCCCATGTTGCATCACCACTTCCTCATATCAGGGAGATCATATGATAGTTGTCTTTCTCTGCTTGACTTATTTCACTAAGCATGATAAGCTCTAGTTCCATCCATGTTGTCGCAAATGGCAAGATTTCATTTCTTTTGATGGCTGTATAGTATTCCATTGTGTATATATACCACTTCTTCTTGATCCATTCATCTGTTGATGGACATCTAGGTTCTTTCCATAGTTTGGCTATTGTGGACATTGCTGCTATAAACATTCGGGTGCACGTGCCCCTTCGGATCACTACGTTTGTATCTTTAGGGTAAATACCCAATAGTGCAATTGCTGGGTCCTAGGGCAGTTCTATTTTCAACATTTTGAGGAACCTCCATGCTGTTTTCCAGAGTGGCTGCACCAGCTTGCATTCCCACCAGCAGTGTAGGAGGGTTCCCCTTTCTCTGCATCCTCCCCAGCATCTGTCATTTCCTGACTTGTTGATTTTAGCCATTCTGACTGGTGTGAGGTGAGATCTCATTGTGGTTTTGATTTGTATTTCCCTGATGCCGAGTGATATGGAGCACTTTTTCATGTGTCTGTTGGCCATCTGGATGTCTTTGCAAAAATGTCTGTTCATGTCTTCTTCCCATTTCTTGATTGGATTATTTGTTCTTTTGGGTGTTGAGTTTACTAAGTTCTTTATAGATTTTGGACACTAGTCCTTTATCTGATATGTCGTTTGCAACTATCTTCTCCCATTCTGTCAGTTGTCTTTTGATTTTGTTAACTGTTTCCTTTGCTGTGCAAAATCTTTTGATCTTGATGAAATCCCTATAGTTCATTTTTGCCCTTGCTTCCCTTGCCTTTGGCGATGTTCTTAGGAAGATGTTGCTGCAGCTGAGGTCGAAGAGGTTGCTGCCTGTGTTCTCCTCAAGGATTTGGATGGATTCCTTTCGCACATTGAGGTCCTTCATCCATTTTGAGTCCATTTTCATGTGTGGTGTAAGGAAATGGTCCAATTTCATTTTTCTGCATGTGGCTGTCCAATTTTCCCAACACCATTTATTGAAGAGGCTGTCCTTTTTCCATTGGACATTCTTTCCTGCTTTTTTGAAGATTAGTTGACCATAGAGTTGAGGGTCTATTTCTGGACTCTCTATTCTGTTCCATTGATCTATGTGTCTGTTTTTGTGCCAGTACCATGCTGTCTTGATGATGACAGCTTTGTAATAGAGCTTGAAGTCCGGAATTGTGATGCCACCAACTTTGGCTTTCTTTTTCAATATCCCTTTGGCTATTCGAGGTCTTTTCTGGTTCCATATAAATTTTAGAATTATTTGTTCCATTTCTTTGAAAAAGATGGATGGTACTTTGATAGGAATTGCATTAAATATGTAGATTGCTTTAGGTAGCATAGACATTTTCACAATATTTATTCTTCCAATCCAGGAGCATGGGACATTTTTCCATTTCTTTGTGTCTTCCTCAATTTCTTTCATGAGTACTTTATAGTTTTCTGAGTATAGATTCTGTGCCTCTTTGGTTAGGTTTATTCCTAGGTATCTTATGGTTTGGGGTACAATTGTAAATGGGATTGACTCCTTAATTTTTCTTTCTTCTGTAGATTTCTATGGAATCCTATTTTAATATGTACACCATAGCTACATCCAATGAAGTCTGTTTCAATTCAGACTTTTACAATTTATATGCAGTGTATTACCATAAAGAAATAAAGAAGCAGAGGATACTCATAAAAAGTTTATAGACTGCATGATATAAAGACATACACCTATGTATCTATGTCAAAGTAAAGTTCACACTGGGCATTCACAGGGATCAGACAATTGCATAGATACTGTTTAGGACAGTTCAAGCTTTGGCTTGAAATGAAAGTTGGGGAAATATAATACTGAATCCTTTCATAATAGAAGGAAATCGTTGCCCCATTAGCTTTTTTTGCAATAGAAATTCTGTATAAAAATGGCTCTTACCAAACGTGTGAACTGTGTTATAAAAGGCCATTCAAAAGGACTTTGCCAAAATTTGTTATCCACATGTCGTAGAAAATACACATATTCTGAAAAGAAGTGAGATAAAACAAGAATCAGTTTTGTTTTCTAAACACCAATCTTTCAGAAACTTAAAAAATAATTACAGAGAAAATTTGCTTCCTATTAAGAAATTATATACACATATGCATGTCCATATATGAAAATAATAAATTGTGAATAGAACAAATGCAGTGTAATTTCTGCAACTGTAAAATCACAGAAGTTTAATATCATGAAAGATATCTGTAAGATTTTATAAGTAACTCTGAGCAATAACCTTTATTTTTATCTGAACCACTTTAAGCAGTACACTATCATATGGCAGTGGAAGGGAAATCCAATATTTCAAAATTACTTTCTGGTGAGTACTATAGAGTACAAATGATTCATCAATAATCATCAAAATGAGTAAGAACTCTCAGAAAGGACAAATTACCTACCTGTAACTTTAAAGTTTCAGTATTGACTTCCCTCTGTTGAGCAAATGTTCACATATGTAGAGCCTGTATATGAAAGGCTTCAAATGAATAATTTTTTTAAAGATTTATTTATTTATTTTAGAGAGAGAAAGAGAAAGAGATCACGCACGTGAGCCAGTATGGAGGTGGGCGGAGGGCAGAGAGAGAGGGAGGGAGGGAGAGAGAGAATCCTGAAGCAGACTCCCCACTGAACCAGACACCAGATTCAACATGGTGCTAATCCCAAGACCCTGAGATTATGACCTGAGCCAAAATCAAGAGACAACCGCTTAACCCACTGACCCACTCAGGTTCCCCTAAATAAGAAAAATGTTATAGCTTAAGGAAGACAGAATTATTTAACTTATAAAATATAAGGCAAGGTGAAGTAATCATAAAAGGAATTCTTAATTACTACATGTATCACTACATAGATTGGAATTAAAAAATGAAACCACTGAATACTAAATAAATATCTGAAAGTTTATCTTATTTTGGGGCAAGTGGCAGTGATTTTTTTTTAAGATTTTATTTATTTATTTGACAGAGAGAGAGAAAGATCACAAGCAGGAAGAGAGGCAGGCAGAGAGAGAGGGGGATGCACACTTCCCGCTGGGCAGAGAGCCCGACTTGGGGCTCGATCCCAGGACCCTGAGATCATGACCTGAGCCGAAGGCAGTGGCTTAACCCACTGAGCCACCCAGGCGCCCCAGTGGCAGTGATTTAAATAGTGGAAATTACTGCTGAATTGAATGGATGCATCTCAGTAATAAGAGTTTCCAAATTAGCCTAGATTCTCAATGGGATGAGATGATTTCTTTTATGAATGTGATGGAGACAAATAGGTGATCTTAATAAATCCACACAAATCCTGTGAATCCCATTTGCTTTGAGGAAGAACAATGACTGAATATACCCATCCCATGTTGTGACATTTTGATTTATAGTAAGAAATATATATTTGGTCTTTGTCCACAGTTATATTCCCGGATCACAGCTTGGAACTTCCTGAGCAATAAGAGCGATGGGAGCATTTTTGTTATACTATTTGACCACTGTCTTCGGTTTCTGAAAATGCTTCAGAGTCATGACAATGAAATGAGAGTCTTATTCATACGAAGCCCCTTTCCAGGGCATGTGGGTGCCTCAGTTCATTGAGTGTCTGCCTTCAGCTCAGGTCATGATTCCGGGGTCTTAGGATCAAGCCCCACATTGGGCTCTCTGCTCAGCATGGAGTCTGCTTCTCCCCTCTCCCTCTGTAGCTCTCTCTCTCTCTTTCTGTCAATTATATAAATAAAATCTTAAACAAAAAAAAAAAGAAGAAGAAGCCCTTTCCCCCACAACTGGGTTTATGTTAATGAGGTGACTTTTAGAAAGCACCTAAGAATGGGGCCTGGTGTCTAGGGGAACCAACCAAGAATAGAGGGTGGGAACACTCAGTTCTACCTCCCTAATCTCAGGGGAAGGGGAGATGGGCTGGAGGTTGAATCAATCACCAATGAATGGCCAATGATTTAATCAATTACACCAATGTAATGAAGCCTCCATTAAAACCCAAAAGGACAGGGTTTAGAGAACTTCCAGACTGGGGAACCAGAATGCTTCCATGTGCAACCGTGCTGGGTCCCAAGCTCCACAAGAACAGAAGTCCTTCAATCAGGACCTCACCCAGCTCTTTTTCTGACTGTTGATTCGTACCTTTTAATATCTTTTGTAACAAATTGAAAATCTGTTGGGTAAATGGTTTTCTTTGAGTTCTCTAAGCCCCTCTAACAAATTAGTCAAACCTGAGTAGAGGATCACAAGAAATTCCAATTTGTAGCCAGTGAGTCAGAGCATAGGTAACAGTGTAGGCTTGCTGTGTCATCTGAAGCGGAAGGCAGTCTTGTGGGACTGATCCCATAGGATCTGACACTATCTTCAGGGAGGTAGTGTCAATTGAATAGAATTGTAGGACACCCACCTGGTGTCTGAGAATTGTTGGTGTGAGAAAACATCCCCCACACATTGGAAATTGGATGATCAGAGCCCTTACATGTATATTCACTTCACAAACCAGGATTGTTTTACGCCTGAAAGTCAAAGACTTAGATTTCTCTGGAACCACAACTGTCTCAGATGCTTCCCAGAAATAGCTCCTGGTACTTTTTCAAAATCTGAGGTACCACACCCTTGAGTATATTCATAACATGTCATTATAGAATCAGTCTATCAAAATATCACTAGAAGTTTATAGCTAATATAAAATTAGTTGAAACTCTACAGGTTCTGTATTTTTAAAGTATTTTTTTCCTGCTGGAAACCTATTAATATTTTTTAAGTCTAAAATGCAATTCAACTGAAGAGATGAATTTTTTAAAAAGATTTTATGGGGGCGCCTTGATGGCTCAGTGGGTTAAGCCTCTGCCTTTTGCTCAGGTCATGATCTCAGGGTCCTGGGATTGAGCCCCGAATCGGGCTCTCTGATCAGCAGGGAGTCTGCTTCCCCCTCTCTCTCTGCCTGCCTCTCTGACTACTTATGACCTCTGTCTGTCAAATAAATACATAAAATCTTTTTTTTAAGATATTAAGATTTAAGATGACAGAGAGTGAGCACAAACAGGGAGAAAGAAGCAGGCAGAAGGAGAGGAAGAAGCAGGCTCCCCACTATGCAGAGATTTCCAGTGTGGGGCTCCATCCCAGGACCCTAAGATCATGACCTGAGCCGAAGGTAGATGCTTAACCAACTGAGCCACACAGTTGCCCCATGAGAGATAAATTTTAACATCCTTATTTCTTCTTGGCCTAATATCTAAAAACTAATTTTGTTTCTTTTAACATGGAATCAACATCCATGGTGGGGTTTTTTTGTTGTTTTTTTGTGGTGTTTTTTGTTTTGTTTTGTTTTGTTTTGTTTTGTTTGTCAGAGAGGGAGGGAGAGAGCACAAGCAGGGGGAATGACAGGCAGAGGGAGAAGCAGGCTCCCTGCTGAGCAGGGAGCCCAATGTGGTACTCCATCCCAGGACTCTGGGATCATGACCTTAGCTGAAGAAGACACTCAGTGAACTGAGTCACCCAGGTGCCCAAAGTCAATAGTTTTTAATAACAGTTAAGGTTCTCACTGTGTACCCAACATTCATCTTCTATGTACTGAAAACCAAAATGCCTTTTGATTTGAAAACAGTTTACTAGCTTTACACTTTTTTCACAGTACCCTGTTCTTTAAGAAGAGTAATAGCAAATTAGTCAATTAGCAGTGAGTATAGTGTGTTCTGAAAATATACCATCCCTATTTGCTGTCATCATTTTGTGAACCTAAATAATACTGAACCCAATTTTGTTAAGATGAGATGTAGGTCTGTAGATATTAAGCGGTTTATCCTCTCTCTTTTTCTCTCTGTGTTATCTCTCTCTTTTCTGAAAAATTGTTCTGTAGTCCCATGCAGTTGTTCTCATTGTATATTGTGAAGAGATATATATATATTTATTTGCCTCCACTAGTCTCACCTCAGAGGAATATTAGAAAATTGATTATAAAGCAATGAAGTTAATTTTCAGTTATTACGTAGTTACTGTTAATGTTTTTAAATTTTTCTTGTTTTTTATTTTATTTTTTATATGTATTTTTATATATATTTTTAAGATTATTTCTTTCTTTATTTGAGAGAGAGAGAAAGTAAGAGAGAGCACAGGTGGAGTGAGAGGGAGAAGCAGGATCCCCACTGAGCAGGGAGCCCCATGTGGGGCTCAAGCCCAGATGCTGAGATCATGACCTGCACGGAAGGCTGCTGCTTAACCAACTGAGACACCCGGGCATACCATGTTACTCTTATTGTTTTGAAGTCACATGTAGTGTATTAATGTTGGTTTCTTTCAACCTGTGAATCCCAGATTTCAAGGATAGGAACTGGTGATTTAACCATTCTTTCCAGAACCAAATCTTATCCTTTTGTTAGGGTTTTTCCTAGTACCTTTCTATCACATCACTGTCATGATGACCTCATTAATATTCTTAATTTACCCCACCATAGTGATTAATACCCGACAAACATTTGTGAGTGCCTACTATATGTCAGGCACTGTATGAGGCTCTAGAATTATATCTAACACTCTCAGTCACTGAGTTGCATATAGACTAGTGAGGAAGGCAGGTAAGCAAAGAGTTGTGAGTAAATTCTAAATGATTGTATGGAAAGTCCCATGGGAGCAGATTGGAAGCATGCCCGATCTTACCTGGAACTTACCTGTGTTAGTTATCTGTAGCTGTGTAAGAAATTAACACAAATTTAGGATCTTAAAACAATACACATTTATTATCTCACGGTTTCCTGTCATGAGTCCAGACACCACTTGGATGGGTCATGTGCTTAGGGGCTCATACGTTTTCAGTCAAAGCATCGGCCAAAGTTACCTAGTATACACATAATCATTTATATATGAACAATAATAGAGCATATTAAATAGGTAAAGTATAGTTTAATTTTACACATAGAATTATACATATAATGATGTTGTATACTAATAGTAAATCTTGTTTCTCTTTCCCAATAAGGGGACATTTGATTTAACTGAATTCTCCTTTATAAAAATTTCTGAAAAATATAAAATGCAATGTGATCAGTGATCTAAGGAAATCCTCTGAGTCCCCTTGTACTAACTCATAATATAGCCTTAGAAAATGCTAATGGTAATTTATAATAGCATATGACAAAGTCAGTTTTATTCTTTTAGTTAGACAATGGGAATATTAATGTTTTACTCCATAATTTTACATTAGTTACTCAAAATATAATTGCACTTAATTTGGCATCTCAGCTTACTAAAACATCACTTTTGATTGCATATACTTTGTTTTCTTAGAGAAAGTGTGAGGAAAAACCTACAATCATGAAATTATATTGCCATCAAATAAATATTGCTCTCAATCTAATAGATTATATTGAATTACAAACGCTTATGCAGAAATGGATCTATTAATTCATGCATTCAATTATATTGGTAAGTGTATTGAAAAATGGAAGTAGACGCTTAAATATGTAATCATATCAATCTCTAAGCCCAACTAGTTGGCTCTTGTTCTAATTAAATGTGCATTAACTGGGGTGCCTGGGTGGCTCAGTCATTAACCATCTGCTTTCAGCTCAGGTCATGATCCCGGGCTCCTGGGATCAAGCCCCACATCAGGCTCCCTGCTCCACGAGCAGCCTGCTTCTCTCTCTCCCACTTGCCATGCTTGTGTTCCTTCTTGCGCTGTGTATCTCTCTGTTATATAAATAAGTAAAATCTTTAAAAAAAATAAATGTGCATTAACTTCTTTGCCATTAAGAACCACATGTTGAAACCTACGAAGTAATTAGGCCTTTGCTTGATGGCTTTACATTTGTACAATAAAAACATTTCTACTAACATTGTTCAAGGAAAGGCCATTTGTTTCATTTTAGTTACTCAATTTGGGAAGTTTCATATAAAAATGAAATGATTTACATAAAAGCTCTATGGAAGTAGAAACAGTTCTACAAAACTTCTACTGAGATTTGTAAAGATCCTAAGATTAAGGTAAATCCTCCAAAAGCCCTGAAAATTCATGCTGTCAAATACTAGAATCCAAAGAAACTTCTCTTTTTGTGTAGACAGGGGCAGATTAAGTCATAGCCCAGTACAACAGAAAATGTGTCTTCTGGGAAGAGGAAATAACAGACCCCTACACAAAGCACACAAACAGTGCAAAGTACAAAACAACGTCTTGTCATAACCCTGGGGCTCTGTCTTCACTGGGATGTCCAGCATGTGAACATCAGCTCTGCATGGTCCTGGATTCCCAAGGAGGAAACCACCTAGCACTGCTTGGCTTATCTGCATGGGAGAGAAAAGAGGATCAAGTGTGGGCATCAATTATTATCTGTATGCAGTGGGGAAGATGGAATCCTTGAGCTTGGGGTTGGGTTAAGAGAAGGTTCCAATTTCAGCCACTTGCTGTGTCATAATCATCCCTCTCCCACTAACCCTTATGCCATTTTTTGAGGCAAATCAAGACTCCTCCTTCCCCCAGATAGATTTACCTGATTTACCTTCCAAGTCTTTTTTGTCCTTTCTTCTTTTTTTTTTAAGATTTATGTATTTATTTGAGAGAGTGTGTGTGTGCACGTGTCGGGGGAGAGGGGCAAAGGGAGAGAGAGAGAGAATGAATCTCAAGTAGACTCCCCACTGATGTGGAGCCGACTCCAGGCTTGATCTCATGACCCTGAGATCATGACCTGAGGCAAAATCAGGAGTCAGATGCCTAACTGACCGGGACATCCAGGTGCCCCTTTTTTTGTCCTTTTCTGTGGAACATCTTGGTCAGAAATAATAGAGACCAAAGTCCTGGTTTTGCTGAGTTAAGGAAGCTGGGAAGGGAATCTACATTCCTGACAATTTACACAAACTAGTTCAGTCCCACATCAGTGTTCCACATACCAAAGAGTTTCAGCTTCACCACTGCAAACAAAAAGTTGACAGGGCATGGGTGCCCACTCCCAGGTAGAAGACCCTGCAAGGCCTTATTGTTGATTTACGTCCTATAACAATTTGGTCTAGGCTATACTGTACTAGTTGTTAAATACACTGAATGTCACCTTGGCCCTCACTCTTATGTTCATCCATGTTATAACATGTATCAGTACTTCATTTATTTTTATGGCTAAATAATACTCAATTTTATGAATATACCACATTTTGCTATCCATTCATCATTGATGATCACATGGATTATTTCCAACTTTTTGTGTTTAGTGCTGCTAAATACATTCGTGTACAAGATTTTAACACTTTTTAAAAAATTTTTTGAGACTATAACCGGGAGTAGAATTGCTAGGTCATATGATATATCTTTGTTTTGGCTGCTCAAGCTCCCTTGAAATTTTACATGAATTTTAGGATCAGCTTTTCCATTTTTGCATAATAAGGATTCTGCATATTGGGATTTTGAGAGAGATTGCATTGAATGTGTGGATTATATAGAGTAGTATTATCATCTTAAGAATATTAACTGTTCCAATTAATGAACGCAGAATGTCTTTCTTTTATTTGGACCTTATTTAATTTCTTTCAGCAATGTTTGCAATTTTTAGTGTACCATTTTTGTTAAATGTATTCCTAGATATTTTCTTCTTTTTCACATTATTGTAAATGGAATTGTTTTCTTAATTTCCTTCTCAATTTTTCATTATTAGTAGACTACTATCAATATTTGAGTTGATTGTGTCTCTTGCAACTTTGCTGAATTCATCATTAGCTCCAATATTTCTTTATGAATTCTCTAGGATTTACTGTACATTAGATAATTTTATCTAGATTTAGGATCTGTTTTACTTCTTCCTTACAAATTTGGATGTCTTTAATTTATTTTTCTTGTCTACTTGCTCTAATGCTCTAAATCCAATGTTAAATAAAAGTGGCAGAAGTCCCTAATCTTGAGGAGAAAGCTTTCAATCTTTCATTATTGACTGTAATGTTAGATATAGCATTTTCTTAAATGTCCTTTATTAGGTTCAGGAAGTTTCATTCCATTTCTCATAGTTTGAATGTCTTCATGAAAGGCTGTTGGATTTTCTCTTTTGCATTTTTTTTCATTAATTGAGATGATCATGTGGTTTTTCCTTCATCCTGTTAATGTGGTATATTACATTGATTGCTTCTCCTATGTTGAACAACCCTTGAATTCCTGGGACAAATTCCAGTTTGTCATCATATATAATTTTTTTTAATTTGCTGCTGGATTTGTTTTGCTAGTATTTTGTTTAGGAGTTGTACATCCATTTGTAGTTTTATTTTCATATGATTTCTTTGTCTGGCTTTGGTATCAGAGTAACACTGGTCTCATAGAAAGAGTTAGGAAGTGTTCCTTCCTTTTCTGTTTTTTAAAATCTCTTTATTTTTGTACGATTCATTTATTTATTTTAGAAGGAGTGAGAAAGAGTGTGAGAGTATGGGGAGGGGCAGAAGGAGAGAGCAGACTAACTGCTGAGCATGAGCTTGACTCAGGGCTCAGTTCCAGGACTCTGATATCATAGCCTGAGCTGAAATTAAGAGTTGGTTGCTTAACCAACTGAACCACCCAGGGACCCCTTCCTTTTCTGTTTTTAGGAGAGTTTGAGCATCACTATTATAATATTTTTTTAATTTATATTCTTTGTCTACCATTATTGTCTACCATATTCTCTGACTACCAGTTATTTGTTCCTCTAGCTTACAGGTCATCTATTTTTCTGAAACAGCAGTAGCCAAAAAAAAAAAATTATTTATCTGTCTAGATATTCATCCATTCATCCATCCATCCATCCTTCCATCCTCTATCACCTATACCTTCCATTCTTTGCAGATTCCGTCTGTGCTGGAAGACTCATTCAGAGCTTCACCATGTTTTTTTACAACTCTACCATAGCATTCAATTCCTTTTTTTTTTTTAAGATTTTATTTATTTTCTTGTCAGAGAGAGAGGAGGAGCACAAGCAGGGGGAGCTGCAGGCAGAGGGAGAAGCAGGCTCCCTGCTGAGCAAGGAGACCAATGCAGGACTCTATCCTAGGACTCTGGGATCAACCTGAGCTGAAGGCAGACACTTAACTGACTGAGCTACCCAGGCATACCCATTCAGTTCCTTCATGCATGGAGTAAAAGTATCAGCCAGTAGTGGAAGGTTATGATCTTCTTAGGTATTTTCTGAGTATGCCTCTGGCCCTGGACATATACGTACGCTTCTAGATTTCCCAACACATGTGGGAACTTTTCAAAGTTTTAATTGCTCCAAATATCTTCTTAACTAGCTTGTTTCTTACCAGGCTTTCATTCTGTCTATTGTTTATACAGATTTTTGTCCTTTACCTCAGGTGGCTTCTTTTATTACTTTTCCATTTAAGCTTGCCTTTCAACAAATGCTCAGAAAGCAGACTCAGCCCTGGGAATACTATATGCAGGTGAAACAAATGCAAGCACTTAGTTGGACTTTCAGGGATCCTCCACAGTTGAAAACACACAACCACTTTTCATTGAGAATGACATATATATTGCTCTCTCTGGTACCAGAAACTTTTACCAGAAATGCGAGCTTTTATTTTCATGGCTGCTGCCGAGATAGGGAGTAGGTTATGGTAAACAGTTAAGCTAAAACACCAGAGCATTTTCTTGCACAAACTCAATAGCTTCTTTTTCCACTGAGTTTCCAGATTTTTTTTAATTAGATCCCAGAATTTTTTTTAAAAACTTGATTTTGAGAGTAAAATCAGCATGTCCATTACTTTTGTAAGACGTCAAAATTTTGAAGTTTCAACTCTGCCCTTTGTGATTATTTATAAAAGTTATTTTTCTGGGGCGCCTGGGTGGCTCAGTGGGTTAAGCCACTGCCTTCGGCTCAGGTCATGATCTCAGGGTCCTGGGATCGAGCCCCACATCGGGCTCTCTGCTCTGCAGGGAGCCTGCTTCCCTCTCTTTCTCTCTCTCTCTGCCTGCCTCTCTGCCAACTTGTGATCTCTGTCTGTCAAATAAATAAATAAAATCTAAAAAAAAAGTTATTTTTCTTATTTATATTATTTATTTTTAAGATAGATTTATTTTTTAGAGACATAGGGGGAAAAGGGACAGAGAGAGAGAGAATCTCAAGAAACTAGACTCCCCTCTGAGTGTGGAGCCAGACCAGGGTTTGATCCTACCACCATGAGATCATGACCTGAGCACAAATCAAGAGTTGGATGCTTAACCAATGCCCAGGTGCCCCTATAAAAATCTTTAAAAAAAAAAAAACTGATCTTTTTTTAGGATTTTATTTATTCATTTGACAGAGAGAAACAGTGAGAGGAGAAACAGAAGAAGGGGGTGTGGGAGAGGGAGAAGCAGGATTCCCGCTGAGCAGAGAGCCCAATGTGGGGCTCGATCCCAGGACCCCAGGTTCCCAACCCAGACTGAAGGCAGACACCCAGGTGCCCCAAAAGTCATTTTTATATCTAAAGGAACTGAGTATTATTTGATGGTGGTTTCCCTTTCCATAATTTTTTAAATTTAATTTATTTATTTAGTAGTTTTATTAACATATAATGTATTATTTGCCCCAGGGGTACAGATTAGTGAATCATCAGGCTTACACACTTCACAGCACTCACTATTTCACATACCATTCCCAGTGTTCATAATCCAATCACTTTCTCCATAACCCCCTCCCCCAAGCAACCATCAGTTTGTTTTGTGATATTAAGAGTCTCTTATGGTTTGTCTACCTCCCAATGTTATCTTGTTTCATTTTTTTCTTCCCTACCCCTCAAAAGCCCCACTCTGCCTCTTAAATTCCTCATATCACAGGAGATCATATGATAATTTTCCTTCTTTCATTGACTTATTTCACTCAGCATAATACCCTCTACTTCCAGCCACGTCATTGGAGAGAGCAAGATTTCATTTCTTTTGATGGCTGCATAGTATTCCATTGTATATATATATATACCAAATCTTCTTTATCCATTCATCTGTTGATGGACATCTAGTCCCTTTCCATAGTTTGGCTATTATGGACATTGCTGCTACAAACATTCGGCTGCATGTGCCCCCTCGGATCACTACATTTGTATCTTTAGGGTAAATACCCAGTAGTGTGATTGCTGGGTCGTAGGGTAGCTCTATTTTCAACTTTTTAAGGAACATCCATACTTGTTTTCCAGAGGGGCTACATCAGCTTGCATTCCCACCAACAGTGTAGGAGGGTTCCCCTTTCTCCACATCCTCGCCAGCATCTGTCATTTCCTGAATTGTTAATTTTAGCCATTCTGACTGGTGTGAGGTGGTATCTCATTGTGGTTTTGATTTGTATTTCCCTGATGCCGAGTGATGTGGAGCACTTTTTCATGTGTCTTTTGGCCATTGGGATGTCTTCTTTGCAAAAATGTCTGTTCATGTCCTCTGCCCATTTCTTTTTTTTTTAATATATTTTTTTAAAGATTTTATTTATCCATTTGACAGATAGAGATCACAAGTAGGCAGAGAGGCAGGCAGAGAGAGAGAGGAGGAGGAAGCAGGCTCCCCACTGAGCAGAGAGCCCCATGTGGGGCTCGATCCCAGGACCCTGGGATCATGACTGGAGCTGAAGGCCTCTGTCCATTTCTTGATTGGATTATTTATTCTTTGAGTGTTGATTGTGATAAGTTCTTTATAGATTTGGGATACTAGCCCTTTATCTGATATGTCATTTGTGAATATTTTCTCCCATTCTGTCAGGTTGTCTTTTGGTTTTGTTAACTGCTTCCTTTGCTGTGCCAAAGCTTTTGCTCTTGATGAAATCCCAATAGTTCATTTTGCCCTTGCTTCCCTTGCCTTGGGCAATGTTTCTAAGAAGAAGTTGGCTGAGGCTGAAGTCAGAGAGTTTCCTGCCTGTGTTCTCCTCAAAGATTTTGATGGATTCCTTTCTCACATTGAGATCCTTCATCCATTTTGAGTCTATTTTCATGTTTGGTGAAAGGAAATGGTCCAGTTTAATTTTTCTGCATGTGGCTGTCCAATTTTCCTAACACCATTTGTTGTAGAGACTGTCTTTTTCTGATTGGAGGTTCTTTCCTGCTTTGTCAAAGATTAATTGACCATAGAGTTGAGGGTCTATTTCTGGGCTCTCTATTCTGTTCCATTAAGCTATGTGTCTGTTTTTGTGCCAGTACCATACTGTCTTGATGATAACAGCTTTGTAATAGAACTTGAAGTCCGGAATTGTGATGCCACCAACTTTGGCTTTCTTTTTCAACATCCCTCTGGATATTTGGGGTCTTTTCTGATTCCATATAAATTTTAGGATTATTGGGCACCTGGGTGGCTCAGTGGGTTAAACCGCTGCCTTCGGCTCAGGTCATGATCCCAGGGTCCTGGGATCGAGTCCCACATCGGGCTCTCTGCTCAGCAAGGAGCCTGCTTCCCTCTCTCTCTCTGCCTGCCTCTCCGTCTACTTGTGATCTCTGTCTGTCAAATAAATAAATAAAATCTTTAAAAAAAATTTAGGATTATTGTTCCATACCTGTGGAAAAAATGGATGGGATTTTGATAGGGATTGCATTAAATGAGTAGATTGCTTTAGGTGGCATAGACATTTTCACAATATTTGTTCTTCCAATCCAGGAGCATGGAGCATTTTTCCATTTCTTTGTGTCTTCCTCAATCTCTTTCATGAGTACTTTATAGTTTTCTTAGTATAGATTCTTTGCCTCTTTGGTTAGGTGAACTCCTAGGTATCTTATGCTTTGGGGTGCAGTTGTAAATGGGATTGACTCCTTAATTTCTCTTTCTTCTGTCTTGTTGTTGGTGTATAGAAATGCAGCTGATTTCTGTACATTGATTTTATATCCCGACACTTTACTGAATTCCTGGACAAGTTCTAGCAGATTTGGAGTGGAGTCTTTTGGGTTTTTCCCATAAAGTATGATATCATCTGCAAGGAGTGATAGTTTGACTTCTTCTTTGCCGATTTGGATGCCTTTAATATCTTTTTGTTGTCTGATTGCTGAGGCTAGGACTTCCAGTACTATGTTGAATAGCAGTGGTGATAACAGACATCCCTGCCGTGTTCCTGACCTTAGTGGAAAAGCTTTCAGTTTTTCTCCATTGAGAATGATATTTGCGGTGGGTTTTTCATAGATGCCTTTGATGGTATTGAGGTATGTGCCCTCTATCCCTGCACTTTGAAGAGTTTTGATCAGGAAGGGATGCTGTACTTTGTCAAATGCTTTATCAACATCTATTGAGAGTATCATATGGCTCTTGTTCTTTCTTTTATCAATGTATTGTATCACATTGATTGATTTGTGGATGTTGAACCAACCTTGCAGCCCTGGAATAAATCCCATTTGGTCGTGGTGAATAATCCTTTGAATGTACAGTTGGATCCTATTGGCTAGTACTGTGGTGATAATTTTTGCAATGTGTTCATCAGGGATATTGGTCTTTAATTCTCTTTTTTGATGGGGTCTTTGTCTGATTTTGGGATGAAGGTAATGCTGGCCTCATAAAATGAGTTTGGAAGTTTTCGTTCCATTTCTATTTTTTGGAACAATTTCAGGAGAATAGGTATTAATTCTTCTTTAAGTGTTTGGTAGAATTTGCCTTGGAAGCCATCTGGCCCTGGACTCTTGTTTTTTGGGAGATTTTTAATGACTGTTTCAATCTCCTTACTGGTTATGGGTCTGTTTAGGTTTTCTCTTTCTTCCTAGTTCAGTTGCAGTAATTTATATGTCTCTAGGAATGCAAACATTTCTTCCAGAGTGTCCAATTTCCTGGTGTATAGTTGCTTATAATATGTTCTTATGCTTGTTTGTATTTCTTTGGTGTTGTTTGTGGTCTCTCCTCTTTCATTCATGGTTTTATTTATTTGTGTCTTTTCTCTTTTCTTTTTGCTAAGTCTGGCCAGGGATTTGTCAATCTTATTAATTCTTTCAAAGAACCAGCTCCTGGTTTCATTGATTTGTTCTGCTGTTCTTTTGGTTTCTATTTCATTGATTTCTACTCTGATCTTTATTATTTCTCTTCTCCTGCTGGGTTTAAGCTTTCTTTGCTCTTCTTTCTCCAGCTCCTTTAGGTGTAGGCTTAGGTTGTGTACTTGAGACCTTTCTTGTTTCTTGAGAAAGGCTTGTACGGCTATATACTTTCTTCTCAGGACTGCCTTTGCTGTGTCCCACCAATTTTGAACAGTTGTCTTTTCATTATCATTTGTCTCCATGAATTTTTTTCAATTCTTCGTTAGTTTCCTAGTTAATGCATTCATTCTTCAGTAGGATGCTCTTTAGCCTCCATGTATTTGAGTTATTTCCAGCTTTCTTCTTGTGATTGAGTTCTGGCTTCAGAGCATTGTGGTCTGAAAATATGCAGGGGATGACCCCAAACTTTTCGTACCAGTTGAGACCTGATTTGTGACCCAGGATGTGATCTATTCTGGAGAATGTTCCATGTGCCCTATAGAAGAATGTTTATTCTGTTGCCTTGGGTTGGAATGTTCTGAATATATCTGTGATGTCCATCTGATCCAGTGTGTCAGTTAAGGCCTTTATTTCCTTGTTGATCTTTTGCTTGGATGATCTGTCAATGTCACTGAGGGGGATTTTAAAGTCCCCTACTATTATTGTATTATTGTTGATGTGTTTCTTTGATTTTGTTATTAATTGGTTTATATAGTTGGCTGCTCCCATATTAGGGGCATAGATACTTAAAATTGTTAGATCTCCTTGTTAGAGAGACCCTTTAAATATGATCTATTATCCTTCCTCATCTCTTACTATAGTCTTTGCCTTAAAATCTAATTGATCTGATATAAAGATTGCCACCCCAACTTTCTTTGCATGCCCATTAACATGGTAAATTGTTTTCCACCCCCTCACTTTAAATCTGGAGGTATCTTTGGGTCTAAAATGAGTTTCTTATAGGCAGCATATTGATGGGTTTTGTTTTATTATCCATCCTTACACCCTGTGTCTTTTGATTGGGGCATTTTGCCCATTTACATTCAGGGTAACTATTGAAAGATAAGAATTTAGTGCCATTTTATTGCCGGTAAGATGAAAATTTTTAAAAAATTCCAGAAAAGAAATTGATAAGTTGGTTGGGGGCACCTGGGTAGCTCAGTGGGTTAATCTTCTGCCTTTGGCTTAGGACATGATCTCATGGTCCCAGGATTGAGCTCCTCATCGGGTTCTCTGCTCAGCTGGGAGCCTGCTTCCCCCTCTCTCTCTGTCTCCCTCTCTGCCTACTTGTGATCTTTCTCTGTCAAATAAATAAAAATATTTTAAGATAAGTCAGTTTGGAAAAAGAATGAAGAAAAAAAGGGGGGAGGCAGAGAATGTGCTCAGGCTGGAGACTAGAACAAAGCCCTGTGCTAGATTAATGTATATTTTGATCTATTAGAAGAAATTGTATCCCAAATTTTTTTAGAGAAAAAAAAACCCTATATGTATACAAAAAATAAGGTTAAATACAATGAAGGATAAAATATGACTATAATAATGAAGGTTTAAAAAGATTTTTTTACATAGGTATTAAGATAAGCTAGTTAAAAAACATTAAAAGAGGAAAAGTTAAAAAAAATTAGAATAAGAAAAAAATAAAATTAAAAGACTTTAATTTAACTTTGCAAGACTAAGTGATCATGGGGTGAACGCCATGAATTCCATGCATTGCTTTCCCTTCCTCTGAAATTCCGCTGTTCTCCTTAAACAGTGAGCATGGTCTTAGCTGGATATTCTTGCTGATCTTCTGGCAGAGGGGCCTGTTGCCAAGATTCTCAAATGTCTTTGCCTGAGGTGGAATTGCATCACCCTTGCCAAGGGCCAGGATAAGAAATCTGCTTGGGGGTGGTCTAGATGGCGGAGAAGTAGCAGGCTGAGACAACATCAGGTAGCAAGAGATCAGCTAGATAGCTTATCTAAACATTGCGAACACCTAAAAATCCAAAGGGAAATCGAGAAAAGAGCAACAATTCTAGAAACAGAACATCGACCACTTTCTGAAAGGTAGGACCGGCCTAGAAGTGAGTCCGAAGCAACGGGAAGATAGACTGTGGGGGGAGGGGCCAGCTCCTGGCAACAGGCAGAGCAATGGAGCACAAAATCAGGACTTTTAAAAGTCTGCTCCACTGAGGGACATTGCTCCAGACGCTAAACCGGGGTGAAGCCCACGGGGGGTCATTATAACCCCAGGTTCCGTGGGATCACAGAAGGATTGGGGTGTCTGAGTGTTACAGAGCTTGCAGGTATTAGAGTGGGGAAGCCGGCTGCAGAGACAAAGCCAAGGAGTGAGCTCTCAGCTCGGGGTTACCTTGAACTGGTCGCAGGCTGTGTGAGCTCAGAGCATGGCCAGAGGCCATGGAGAAGGAAGCGATGGAGCGCTTTTCTCCAGGCACTAGCGACCCGGTGCTTTTCTCCAGGCGCAAGTGACCCGGTGCTTTTCTCCAGGCACGAGCGACTGGGCACTTGACTCTGAACGCGACCAGAGGCCAGGGAAACGGGAGCAATTGGGTGCTTTTCTCTGAGGGCGCACTGAGGAGGGGGACCCTGAGCTGTCGGCTTCTCTGGCCAGAGATCGGGAGGCCACCACTAGTATTCCCATCCTACAGAACTCTACAGAAAGCGTTCAGGGAAGAAAAGCTCCGGAAAGCAAACCTGAGCAGATAACTTAGCCTGGCTCCTGATAAGGGCAGTACAATCCTGCCTGGGGCAAAGACACTTGACAATCACCACAACAGGCCCCTCCCCCAGAAGATCAACAAGAAACCCAGCCAAGACCAGCTTCCCTTACCAAGGAGAACAGCGGAATTCCAGAGGAAGAGAAAGCAAAGCAAGAAATTCACGGTATTCTCCCCATGATTCTGTAGTCTTGCAGTTAATATGTTTTTTTCTGCTTTTTTCTTCTGCTGATTTTTTTTTAACTTTTACCCTTTCCTCTTTTAACTTTTTTTCATTTTTAACTAGTTTATCTTAACAATACCTTACCAAAATAATAATAATAATGATAATTTTTTGAACATTCATTATTATACTCATATTTCATCCGCCATTGTATCTAACTATATTTTTTGTATATACATATTTTCTTTTTTAGATATTTTTTCCTTCTTTTTTTTCCTTTTTTTTTTTTCTTATTTATCCCCTTTCTCCCTCCCACAATTTGGGGTCCCTTCTGATTTGGTTAAAGCACATTTCCCTGGGGACTTTGCCACCCTTTTAAAATTTTATTTGCTCCTTTATATATTCTTAATTGGACAAAATGACAAGGGGAAAAGCTCACCACAAAAAGTACAAGAAGCAGTACTGAAGGCTAGGGACCTAATCAATACTGATATTGGTAATATGACAGCTCTAGAGTTCAGAATGACAATTCTCAAGCTTCTAGCCAGGCTCAAAAAAGAAATGGAATATATTAGAGAAACCCTATTGGGAGATATAAAAGCCCTTTCTGGAGAAATCAAAGAACTAAAATCTAACCAAACTGAAATTTCAAAAATCTATTATTGAGGTGCAATCAAAAATGGAAGCTCTTAGTGCTTAGATAAATGAGGCAGAAGAAAGAATTAGTGACATAGAAGACCAAATGACAGAGGATAAAGAAGCTGAACAAAAGAGAGACAAACAAACACTGGACCACAAGGAGAGAATTTGAGAGATAAGTGACACCATAAGACAACACAACATTAGAATAATTGGGATTGAGAAGAAGAAAGAGAGAGGGGAGCAGAAGATATATTGGAGAGAATTATTGTAGAGAATTTCCCTAATATGAAAAAGGGAACAAACATCAAAATCGAGGAGATGCAAAGAATGCCCCTCAAAATCAGTAAAAATAGGTCCACACCCCATCACATGGTAGTAAATTTTACAAGTCTTAGCGACAAAGAGAAAATCCTGAAAGCAGCCTGGGAAAAGAAATCTGTAAAATACAAGGGTAAAAACATTAGATTGGCTGTGGACTTATCCACAGAGACCTGGCAGGCCAGAAAGAACTGGCATGTTATATTCAG
Organism: Mustela putorius furo; assembly: GCF_011764305.1. Taxonomy (NCBI): domain Eukaryota; kingdom Metazoa; phylum Chordata; class Mammalia; order Carnivora; family Mustelidae; genus Mustela; species Mustela putorius. The sequence goes on from NW_025421989.1 coordinate 31,030,718, forward strand.
AGCACTAAACAAGAAAAACATGCAGTCAAGAATACTATATCCAGCTAGGGTATCGTTGAAAATAGAAGGAGAGATAAAAAGCTTCCAGGACAAACAAAAACTGAAATAATTTGCAAACACCAAACGAACTTTACAGGAAATATTGAAAGGGGTCCTCTAAGCAAAGAGGGATGCTAAAACTTGTAGATCAGAAAGGAACAGAGACAACATACAGTAACAGTCACCTTACAGGCAATACAATGGCACTAAATTCATATCTTTCAATAGTTACCCTGAATGGTAATGGGCTAAATGCCCCAATTAAAAGACACAGGGTATCAGATTGGATAAAAAACCAAAACCCATCAATATGCTGTCTACAAGAAACTCATTTTAGACCTGAAGACACCCCCAGATTTAAAGTGAGGGCATGGAAAACAATGTACCATGCTAATGGACATCAGAAGAAAGCTGGGTTGGCAATCCTTCTATCAGATCAATTAGATTTTAAGCCAAAGACTATAATTAGAGTTGAGGAAGGACACTATATCATGCTCAAATGGTCTGTCCAACAAGAAGACCTAACAATTTTAAATATCTATGCCCCTAAAAATGGAGCAGCCAACTATATAAATCAATTAATAACAAAATCAAAGAAATGCATCAACAATATTAAAATAATAGTAGGGGACTTTAACACTCCCCTCACTGAAATGGACAGATCATCCAAGCAAAAGATCAATAGGGAAATAAAAGCCTTGAGTGACACACTGGACCAGATGGACATGACAGATATATTCAGAACATTCCATCCCAAGGCAACAGAATACACATTCTTCTCTAGTACACATGGAACATTCTCCAGAATAGACCTAAAGTCTATTCTGAGTCCTAAATCAGGTCTCAACCAGTATCAAAATATTGGGATCATTCCCTGCATATTTTCAGACCACAATGCTCTGAAGCTAGAACTCAATCACAAGAGGAAATTTGGAAAGAACCCAAATACATGGAGACTAAACACATCTTTCTAAAAAATGAATGGGTCAACCAGGAAATTAAAGAAAAATTGAAAAAATTCATGGAAACAAATGATAATGAAAACAAAAAGGTTCAAAATCTGTGGGACACAACAAAGGCAATCCTGAGAGGAAAATATATAACAGTACAAGCCTTTCTCAAGAATCAGAAAGGTCTTAATCCTACACCTAAAGGAGCTGGAGAAAGAAAAACAAAGAAAGCCTAAACCCAGCAGGAGAAGAGAAATCTTAAAGATCAGAGCAGAAATCAATGAAATAGAAACTAAAAAAAGAATAGAACAAATCAGCGAAACTAAGAGCGGGTTCTTCGAAAGAATTAATAAGATTGATAAGCCCCTGGCCAGACTTATCAAAAAGAAAAGAGAAAGGACCCAAATAAATAAAATCATGAATGAAAGGGGAGAGATCACAACCAATGCCAAAGAAATACAAAAAACTATAAGAACATACTATGAGCAACTCTATGCCAACAAATTCGACAATCTGGAAGAAATGGATACATTTCTAGAGACATATAAACTACCACAACTGAACCAGGAAGAAATAGAAAACCAGAACAGACCCATAAACAGTAAGGAGATTGAAACAGTCATCAAAAATCTCCAAACAAACAAAAGTCCAGGGCCAGATGGCTTCCCAGGGGAATTCTACCAAACATTTAAAGAAGAATTAATTCCTATTCTCCTGAAACTGTTCCAAAAAATAGAAATGGAAGAAAAACTTACAAACTCATTTTATGAGGCCAGCATCACCTTGATCCCAAAACCAGACAAGGATCCCACCAAAAAAGAGAATTACAGACCAATATCCTTGATGAACACAGATGCGAAAATTCTCACCAAAATGCTAGCCAATAGAATCCAACAGTATATTAAAAGGATTATTCACCATGATCAAGTGGGATTTATTCCAGGGCTGCAAGGTTGGTTCAACATCCACAAATCAATCAATGTGATACAATACATTAATAAAATAAATTACAAGAACCATATGATACGCTCAACAGATGCTGATAAAGCACTTGACAAAGTGCAGCATCCCTTTCTGATTAAAACTCTTCAAAGTGCAGGGATAGAGGGCACGTACCTCAATATTATCAAAGCCATCTATGAAAAACCCACCACAAATATCATTCTTAATGGAGAAAAACTGAAAGCTTTTCCACTAAGGTCAGGAACACGGCAGGGATGTCTATTATCACCACTGCTATTCAACATAGTACTGGAAGTCCTAGCCTCAGCAATCAGACAACAAAAAAAAGTAATTAAAGACATCCAAATCGGTAAAGAAGAAGTCAAACTATCACTCTTTGCAGATGATATGATACTATACATGGAAAACCCAAAAGCCTCCACTCTAAAACTGCTAGAACGTGTCCAGGAATTCAGTAAAGTGTCAGAATATAACGTCAGTGCACAGAAATCAGTTGCATTTCTTTACACTAACAACAAGACAGAAGAAAGAGAAATTAAGGAGTCAGTCCCATTTACAATTGCACCCAAAACCATAAGATACCTAGGAATAAATCTAACCAAAGAGGCAAAGAATATATACTCAGAAAAGTATAAAGTACTCATGAAAGAAATTGAAGAAGACACAAAGAAATGGAAAAATGTTCCATGCTCATGGATTGGAAGAACAAATATTGTGAAAATGTCTATTCTACCTAAAGCAACCTACACATTTAATGCAGTCCCTACCAAAATCCCATCCATTTTTTTTTTTTCAAAGAAACAGAACAAGGGGAGCCTGGGTGGCTCAGTGGGGAGCCTGCTTCCCTCTCTCTCTGCCTGCTTCTCCATCTACTTGTGATTTCTCTCTGTCAAATAAAATCTTAAAAAAAAAAGAAACAGAACAAATAATCTTAAAATTTATATGGAACCAGAAAAGACCTCGGATAGCCAAAGGAATATTGAAAAAGAAAGCCAAAGTTAGTGGCGTCAGAATTCCAGACTTCAAACTTTATTACAAAGCTGTCATCATTTACACAGTATGGTATTGGCACAAAAACAAACACATAGATCAATGGAACAGAATAGAGAGCCCCAAAATAGACCCTCAACTCTATGGTCAACTAATCTTCAAAAAAGCAGGAAAGAATGTCCAATGGAAAAAAGACAGCCTCTTTAACAAATGGTGCTGGGAAAATTGGACAGCCCCATGCAGAAAAATGAAATTGGACTATTTCCTTACACCACACACGAAAATAGACTCAAAATGGATGAAGGTCCTCAATGTGAGAAAGGAATCCATCAAAATCCTTGAGGAGAATACAGGCAGCAACCTCTTCAATCTCAACCACAGCAACTTCTTCCTGGGAACATCGCTAAAGGCAAGGGAGGCAAGGGTAAAAATGAACTATTGGGATTTCATCAAGATCAAAAGCTTTTGCACAGCAAAGGAAGTATTTAACAAAACCAAAAGACAACTGACAGAATGGGAGAAGGTATTTGCAAACGACATATCAGATAAAGGGCTAGTATCCAAAATCTGTAAAGAGTTTAGCAAACTCAACTCCCAAAGAACAAATAATCCAATCAAGAAATGGGCAGAGGGCCTTCGGCTCAGGTCATGCTCTCAGGGTCCTGGTATCGAGCCTCACATTGGGCTCTCTGCTCAGCAGGGAGCCTACTTCCTCCTCTCTCTCTGTCTGCCTCTCTGCCTACTTATGATCTCTGTCTGTCAAATAAATAAATAAATCTTAAAAAAAAAAAAAAGAAATGGCAGAGGACATAAACAGACATTTCTGCAAAGAAGACATCCAGATGGCCAACAGACACATGAAAAAGTGCTCCACATCACTCGGCATCAGGGAAATACAAATCAAAACCACAATGAGATACCACCTCACACCAGGCAGAATGGCTAAAATTAACAAGTCAGGAAATGACAGATGCTGGCGAGGATATGGAGAGAGGGGAACCCTCCTACACTGCTGGTGGGAATGCAGGCTGGTGCAGCCACTCTGGAAAACAGTGTGCAGGTTCCTCAAAAAACTGAAAATAGAGCTATCCTATGACCCAGCGTTTGCACTGTTGGGTATATATCCTAATGATACAAATGTGGTGCTCCAAAGGGGCACGTGCACCGAATGTTTATAGCAGCAATGTCCACAATAGCCAAACTATGGAAAGAACCTGGATGTCCATCAACAGAGGAATGGATAAAGAAGAAGTGGTATATATATATACAATGGAATACTATGAAGCCATCAAAAGAAATGAAACCGTGCCATTTGCGATGACCTGGATGGAACTAGAGGGTATTATGCTTAGCAAAGTGAGTCAGTCGGAGAAAGTCAACTATCATATGATCTCCCTGATATGAGGAAGTGGAGATGCAATATGGGGGTTTGGGGGCATAGGAAAATAAAAAATGAAAGAAGGTGGGATCAGGAGGGAGACAAACCATGAAAGACTCAGTCTCAAAAACAGACTATTACTGGGGGGATTGGGGACAGGATAGGGTGGTGGGGAAATGACATTGGGTAGGGTATGTGCTATGATGAGTACTGTGAAATGTGTAAACCTGGCGAGTCCTAGACCTGTACCCCTGGGGATAAAAACACACTATATGTTCATTTAAAAATTAGAAAAAGAAAGGAAGGAAGGAAGGTATCAATCTGGTTGGGTTTGGTCTCAGGAGCTTTTGTTCCCTGAACACTTTCCCTAGAGCTCTGGAGGATGGGAATGAAAATGGTGGCCTCCCAATCTCCAGTCCAGAGGAGCCAAGGGCTCAGGATCCCATTCCTCAGTGTGCCTTTAAAGATGAGGTTTCAATCACTCCTGTCTCCCTGGTCTCCTGCAGCGCTCTGGGCTTACCCAGCCTGTGACCGAGAGTTTCTGTCTCTGACTCAGCCCCGTTTGGCATCTCCAAAGCTAGCAGATTCCTGCCTCCAGGGGAGGAAGGTTAGTCTCCCTGGATTTGCTGCTTGTGGTGTCCCTGCTCAAAGAGCAGTGGTCCACCTGTGCCATAGATCACAGTTTAAGGTAACCCCGGGCTGAGAGCTCACTCCTTGGCTCTGTCTCTGTAGTTGGCTTCCCTGCTCTGATACCTGGGAGCTCTGCCCCACTCAGACACCCCCGATTTTTCAGTGACCCTGTTGGTCCTGAGACCACACTGTCCCCAAAAGAGCTCCACCCCCCCTTAGCCTCTGGAGCCATATACTTCAGTGGAGCAGACTTCTAAAAGTTCTAATTTTGTGCTCCACTGCTCTGCCACTTGTTGGGAGCTTTCCCCTCCCCTGCAGTCTATCTTCTTATCACCTCAGATTCACTCCTCCACACATCCTACCTTTCAGAAAGTGGTCAATTTTCTGTTCCTAGAATTGGTGCTCTTCTCTTCGATCTCCTGTTGAGTTTGTAGGTGTTCAGAATGGTTTGATAACTATCTAGCTGAACTCCTGCTACCTGATGTCATTTCAGTCTGCTAGTCTTCCGCCATCTTGCCTCTCTCTTCTCTTTTTCCATAAATTTAATGATAATTCCCAATCTACCTGATCTCTGATATTGATTCAGTTTATAATTACTGCTCTTTTATTTTGTAGCTACATTCCTCTCCACATGTCCAAACTAGTGAGTTACCTGTGTAAAATAAAGAAGAAATCTCATCTGGCTATCACACACCTGAAAACAATTATTGATTTCATCGTGACTGCTAGAATTTGAGAGGAGGCTACATGAAAGCTAAAGTATTAAAGCAGTAAATATTCATAAAATTACACATAGTATAAATCCCTTCTCCATGAGGTAGCCTCTCCCACATCAGCCATCCTTCTTCCCCTTTTACCATAACTTGTCATCCCACAGTGAGCAACTGCATGCTTCTTGAACAATGTGAGAAGAAAATCTGGAAATGAGATTTGTACTTAATTGGTATTTAATTATTACTGGATATTGTGTCTGAGTTCCTATCACTGGCCCCATTATTTAGTCTATAAGATGCCACATGCTTTGAGGGTACTAATATTATAGCACAAACGGACATCTCCTTAAATGCCTTTTACCAGATAAAGAAAGAGAAAGTCCTGTTTTCCAATGTTGATGATGTTAAAAAAAAACAAAACAGGGGGTGTCTGGGTGGCTCAGTTGCTTAAGCATCTGCTTTCAGCTCAGGTTATGATCCCAGGTCCTGAGATCAAGTCCCTCATCAGTCTTCTTTCTCAGTGGGGAGTCTGCTTCTCCCTATCCCTCTTCTGCTTCTCCTGCTTGTACTGTCTCTCTCTCTCTCTCTGACAAAAAAATAAAAATCTTAAAAAATAAAAATTAAAAAAAAACAGAAGAAAACCATAGGCCCAAAATGGAGTCATTTATGCTAGGCCATGTCACCAAACATGGGCTTACGGTCAAACCTAATTACAGGTTTTGGGGGTTTTGTTTGTTTGTTTGTTTGTTTGTTTTCAGCAGGGTCCATTCCCAGCACAGGGCTTGAACTCACAGCCCTGAGATCAAGACCTGATCTGAAATCAAGAGTCAGGTGCTTAACTGCCTGAACCACTGGGGCACCCCAATCTAATTGCAGTTTCGACCTCTCCCGGAAATGCAGCTTTATCTAATCACTCAGCAATTTTTTGATCAGCACCAATTACGTAATCTGTCATATGGACCCTCTCCATCCTCTAAAGGAAGATGAGGTAGTCTACCTAATAAGACCCTTTTGTCCCACAAAGAAGGTGACCTCACCTTAAATAATCCTTTTTTTTTTCCCCTTTTTATGACTTTCTTGTCCTACCTTTAGAAACCTTTCCCTTTTGTAACCTTTTGGAGCATCTCTCTACTTGCTAGATGGGATGATGCCCAATTCATGAATTAATTGATATAGCCATATAGATCTTTAAAATTAACTCGGTTTAATTTTTGTTCTTTAATGTTGTTAATTGTATGGACCCACTTACTTTATTTTTTTCCAAACCCACTTACTCTTGAAGTAAACTGTAGAATATGGAGAAAGACTATAATAAATTTTGAAGTTTGCCCCCCGCAAGCCTGAATGAATGGATAAGAAAAGCTTGCTGAGCATAGGTCACATTTGAAAGAATTAGAGAATGCATTTCTTGCTTCAGTGAGTGCAGCCTTGCACTAGAACAACTTTGCCCTCAACGAGATGCTTCTTCCAAAGCATAGTTTTTGCTAGTATACATTAATATATTATTATAATATATATAATTAATTAATTAGTATACACTAATTTCTGTAATCAATTTAGACATTCACTAACAATTTCTAGAGTAAAGAATACATTTTTATATGATGATAGAGACAGGAATAATTGGTTAGCCAAAAAGCCTGATCAAGGAAGATGAGTACACATTTGCCAATAAAATAATGAAATGGCAAGGGACAAATATGCTTCAGAGAAGACTGCAAGAAAAGCAGCTAAGCATGAAATTTCATGGATACTTGAGTGGTCAATTTTGAGTGGTTTGTAGAAGGTGACAAGAAATTAGTTGCATGGATAAAATAAAATGATACTGAGAAGTCCAGTACTTTTTAAGTTGAATAACTTAGGTTTCATTTAATTGAAGGTAGGAACTCAAAGGAAGGTATTGATCACTGGTAAAATCTGATTTCATCTTTGTTTTAGAAAGGGTCTCTGGAGAGTACGTTAGGAGTTGGAGATAGAAACCAGAGTCAGGCGTACTGGCTAAATAGCTCTGGCAACTCATCTCTACTGCTTTCTGGTTTTCCTTTGTAAGGGCCTCTTTAGCCAGAGAAGACCCACATCAGTTGAACCACCATTTTGTTGTTTATGCAGTAAAACTTAAATTGACCCTGCCCCCCCTCCTCGCCCCGGGGAACTTTTTAAAAGCAAGTCTGGGAAACCAGTCCCAGGTAACAAAGCCCAAATACAAGGGTGGGTCAGGTGAGGTAGAGTTAAGAGTTAAAAGAAGTGGGTCTTTCTTTCTTTCTTCTTCTTCTTTCTTTCTGCAGGGATGAGTCGGGTCAGGTTAAGGGATGAGTCGGGTCAGGTGGAGACATCCAATCAGTAAAGCACGCATACTGTCTCCCTAGCTGCCAAGGAGTGTGGGCCCCATTTTTGGATGCCAATTCTCACCAAGCTGATAGGCTAGTTCAAATGTCTACTATAGGGTAAATTGTAATTCAATTGGTCACTTATGTGTGACCTAGCATGACTGTGCAGCTTTCTCTGTGTGTTACAATCTCATTCGCCACCTGTGTGTGGCCAGGCCCAACCATATGGCCTTTGCTCTGTAAAAGTTAGTCTGTGAGGCAGGGATGGGTCACCCTCTCTGTAAGAGGCATGGCCCCAGGCAGTGGGTTTGATTCTTGATGAAATAAAGCTTTGCTTGACCTTCGTTTTGTATCAGTCTTGCTCCTTTAATCATGGACCCATTATTGAGGGACCCAACATTGGGGACCCAACACCTTATGTGATTCTGGCAATGGATACCCTACAGCCAATATTTGATTACTAATGTAGAAACAGAAAGAAGGATGTGGGAAGCAATAATGAAAAAAGAGGTGACAATATTGCACTTGAGGGAAGGGAGTAGGAAGTAGGAGTGGGGGAGGGGAGAACAGTTATGATGAATCTGGATGTAAAGATCAATATTGATGATGGTTTTGGTGATATTCACCAAAGAAAAGCAAATTCCAATTTATTTGCAGAGCAAATTGATGGCAAATCTTTGAAGAAAAACTTTTCCAAAAAGCATAGGGGAAAAGTCTTCATTTTATTGCCACAGCTCTAGAGTTTAGGCACAGCTTCCTGGTATTTTCTGAGATAATGTCGTATAGCACATTATATTTGTTAAGCAATTCATTTATGGGGAACCTGGGTGGCTCAATTGGTTAAGTGTCTGCTTTTGGCTCAGGTCATGATTGTGAAGTCCCAGGATCAAGCCCAGAGGTGTTGAGACTTCCTGCTCAGTGGGGTGTCTGCTTCTCCCTCTCCCTCTGCTCCTCCCTGTCCCCACCTCGAGCTTGCACAGGCTCAACTGTGCTCTCTGTATCTCTCACTTACGTTCTTTCCCAAATGAATAAAATCTTTTTTAAAAAAAATCCATTTATATGTTATTCTATTTAAATATATATTAGCTTTTCAAAATGTCTGTGGAATAATCTCTCAGGTATAAACATAAGATTATTTTAAAATGACTAAAACTTTCAGGGCAAGCATACAAATCTTTGAGTTTTTAACCCTCGCTAAGTTTTCTAGCCTATCTCTCTGACTTAATTGCTATCAGTTAGTCAATTAAAAAAATTTTTTTTCGGGGCGCCTGAGTGGCTCAGTGGGTTAAAGCCTCTGCCTTCGGCTCAGGTCATGATCCCAGGGTCCTGGGATCGAGCCCCGCATTGGGCTCTCTGCTCAGCGGGGAGTCTGCTTCCCACTCTCTCTGTCTCTGCCTGCCTCTCTGCCTACTTGTGATCTCTGTCTGTCAAACAAAAAAAAATTTTTTTTCAAAATAACCGCAATTATTCTGCCCTGATCAGGTTATTATATAATTTTTAAAAGTCAAGTAATCATCTTGAATGGTTAATGACCTCTTTCTAGGCTATGCAATTTAGCATTTTATAATTTCAGTTTTGCTCCCTTTTGGGCTATCTAGACTTCAAACTCATATAATTTGCCTATACAGTTTAAACAAACAATTTACAAAACCTAACAGTACCTAGGCTCAAGATAAGAGAATAAGTCGCATTTAGGATCTAAAAGACAATATAGGTATTCTCTATCTAGGTCAACATCTCTTTATAAGATTGAGGTTATTTGTATCTAGAGGGCATCCACGACATGTCCAAGGTTACTCAACTAATTAGTTACAGAGCTGGGATTAGACCTTTCCTGCCAATTCAGTTTTGTGTCCTTCCTTTCTGGGTTATATGTAGTTGGTCTTTTTTACAAAGTTGCAAGCAACCAGGTATTTGAGGAATATAATTATCCAGATACACAGAATGAAGAAAATATTTTTTATAAGTGTTCTTAGTTTAGCCCTGGAAAATCTAATTAAAATTAATCATGTGTGCTGAAAACATGGAATTAAAAACAGAAAGGAACTGGTTCAGGCGACTCTTAAGAACACCTCACAGTAAGTGTCTGCTATCTTTCAGAGAATTTCATTTCACTGGTCACAACCTCTTGACTTGAAAGTTAAGGAATTTCTCTTTTTTTCCAGCTTTACTGACATATAATTGGTGTAATATTGAGTAGGTTTAAGATATACAATGTGGTGATTTGATACACGTATATATTGTAAAATGATTACCATAATAAGGGTAACACATATAACATCTTACATAGTTAAAATTGTGTGTATCTGTGTGTAGAGAACTTTTAAGATCTACCCTCTTAGCAAGTTTTAAATGTACAACACAGTATTAACTATAGTCATCATGCTGTATATTACTTCTCCAGGACTTACTCATTTTATAAGTTACAACATTCCTTATTGCATTTGCATTCTTTTACTGGTCTGATTTTATTTCAAAAAATAGAGAAAAATAATTACATTAGACTATATACTGCAGATTATAGTGTCCTGAATAAATTCTCTGACATAGGCGAAACAAGAATTATTTTTAGTATTGTTATGTAATAAATAAGAGAACATATTCAAAGAGAACAAGTTAGATAAAATAATTTTTAGTCAAATGGTAATATACTGTCAGGGAGGAATAATTTCCTCTGTCCTTCAAGGTCCTTCTAGCTGGACTAAGAATTAAATTGATAATGAGACAGATTAACAAGAGAAAATCAAGTGCACCTGGGTGGCTTAGTCATTAAGCAGCTGCCTTGGGCTCAGGTCCTGATCTGTCCTGGGATCCAGCAGGGCATCAAGCTCCCTGCTCAGCTGGAAGCCTGCTCCTCCCTCTCCTGTTCCCCCTGCTTGTATTCCCTCATTTACTGTCTCTTCTCTCTCTCTCTCTCTGTCAAATAAATAAGTAAAATCTTAAAAACAAAACAAAAGAAAACAAAAAAAAAGAGAGAAAATCAAAGTTAATAGCATACATACTGATGGGACTCCACACAGCCATGGACATTCCAAAGACAGTGAGGCAGCATGAAGATTATATGAAATAAGGAGAGGAATAAGGTCTGAGGATACAAGGGCGAAAAGACCTGTAGCAAGAAGGTAAAAGGAGATGTTGGGAGAACGAGTCTGCCCTACCTTATGCAGATAAACTTTTTAGATAAAGAGGAGTCTCTGTTAATAGCTCAATTCCTAGTTTAAAAAAAAAATGGCAGTTGAGGGGCAGGTAAAGACCTTTTTCTGAATCTGCTGGGTTTGGATTGCTTTTAACTCATAATGTTCATGCCAAAGTGGCCCATCTTGGGGTGGCCTGCCCTTGGTCACTACAACACCATCTGTGTAAGATGTAGAAATAAATGGAATTGAAATGGAGAGTCATTTCCTGATACCTTAATAAAAATTAGCTAATCAATACAGGAGGTACTTTTTGTAATTTATATTAGAGACAGATATTTTGGCAAGTAGTTTTCTCCTTTTTTTTAATTTTTATTTTTTAGAGAGGGAATTTTTTTTTTAAGATTTTATTTGTCTATTTGACAGAGTTCACAAGTAGGCAGAGAGGCAAGCAGAGAGAGAGGCAGAAGCAGGCTTCCGCTGAGCAGAGAGCTGGATGAGGGGCTCGACCCCAGGACCCTGAGATCATGACCTGAGCTGAAGGCAGAGGCTTTAACTCACTGAGCCACCCAGCTGCCCCCAGTTTTCTCCTTTTAGGCTCTCATGGCACAGTACTCAAACTTCCGTTCAGGTTTTCCTTTCAGCCACACACAAAAACACTGAAAATTGTGATGATATTATAATCACTGAGTCTAATTGCTTATGAATACTATATTTGGGAGTGAAAATAACGGAATCTTAAATTAAAATAAGGATACCAAGACAATTTGAATACAACTAAAAAATGATTTCTTGTTTTCTCAAGCCTCTGCTTTGTTGAGCTGATGCATTTTGTCCTCTAATTACTTTTAAAAATTTTCCATCATTGGCATTGATCACTCAGCTGTTACTTGTACTAAAAAAGTGGGTTTTTTTTTTGTTCCCTCAAAATGCATGACTGCTTAGGAAATATACTATATGCAAATTATATAAAATATTATTTATTTCTTGGAGTAACTGAACTGATGATAATTGTGTATCTTAATTAATGAAATTCTAGGAAACTTTATCCTATGGAAGCAGACCACCAAATGAATTACATTATAAACAAATACCAATTTGAGAATGTTAGGGCCAATTTAATGTTAAAACCTGTTTAACTATTAGGGCCTGCTTAGCTAGAGCAACTCCATATTGCCTAGGTAGCCATATTGTTGTTTACATCCACGGACTTCATTCCGGGAATAAACGCCCCCGTAGTTCCTGGTATGGTTCCGGGTATCGATTCCAGGAATAAATGCCTTAACAATAGAAGCCACATACCTTGGGTCTGCAGTTATGCCGTATAAAACCAGCCTGTGAGATCGGGAGGGGGTGGCTGTCTTCGGAGGTGGCTCTGGTCTGACTTCTAATGCTTGGCATAGAATAAAGCTCTACATAAGTTTCACTTTGTCTCAGTCTCATTCCCCTGGCCGGTCAGTCTAACTTTTAATGCTTGGCATAGAATAAGGCTTTGCATAACTTTCACTTTGCCTCAGTCCTGTTCCTTTGATAACGGACCCCAACAGAGAAGAAGGTAATGAAACTAGGAACAATATGACCTTGCAAACAAATTACTTAATTCTACCTTGTTTTCCTATTTAATTTTCAATTTCTACCATTTCACTTTTTATCTAAGATATTTATATTCTTTGGAATATTTTACACATGATCCATTTAAAAATTGGTTGCCTACTTAAAGTATCTGTCTTAATAATCTCTCAGGCATGCAGTTTATATTGTTTTAAGGTTGTGGGCACTTAAAACTGTTACATTTCTTGTTCAAAACTGAATTTGATACCTTTGGTTTTCTAGTAGTTACCTGCATGCCTGTCACAAGCCCATTCTGTTGCAAGATTCTCTGACCCAAACCCAAATTTTCCAGCCTTTGTTTTCATTGGTTCTCTCAAGTCTTGATCTCTCTGGGTCTTTTGTGTCAGAAGCTGAGTCTCACAAGATCCTCAGGTGATGTTTATGCTCATGATAGTATGAGAAGCCCTGTTCCCAAAGAATGGTCCCACTGCATTTAGATGGATCTTGTAAGTGCCTGATGTCAAGGAGCAAGAATTCCTGTCCCCTCAAAGGTCCCTCTAGCCAGCCTAAGAATTAAATTGACATGGGACAGATTACTAGGAGAAAATCAAATTTAATAGTATACCTGCAGAGAATCTGTTACCAAACTGAAACTTATCTGTGAGCCTGATGCCCAGTAAGCCAATGTCTGAGATACTACTTTTATTTATTTATTTTTTTAAAGGTTTATTTATTTATTTTAGAGAGACGAAGAGAGTAGGAAAGCACATGGTGTGGGAGGAGGGGGAGAGAGAGGGAAAGTCTTTAGCAGGCTCAGGGCTGAGCACAGGAAGCCCGATGTGGGACTCAATCTCATCACCCTGAGATCATGATCTGAGTCCAAACCAAGAGTCAGATGCTCAACTGACTGCACAACTCAAAGGCCCTGAGACACCACTTTTAAAACAAAGAAAACCTTATTATCAAAAAGGCAGCCCAACAAGAAGATCATTGCCAAAGCTGTCTTACTCTGCTGAGCCTAGGGACAGCTTATATACACAAGAGGATGGTGAAGTGTTTCTTGAAGACTTGAGACAGGGCGAGCCGAGGGTGGGGTGGGGGAGTGTGGAAAACTTGAAACAATCTGGAGGTAAACATTCTTCCAGAGGATGAGGCATTGTTTGGAACCTGGTATGATTAGATACCTCAAGGCAAATTTTATCATCCAGTCCCCATTAGGGTTCTATAATCAGTGGATAAGTTGGGAAGTAGAGGTAAAAAGACAAAGTTAATGGTTGGTCTTGCATGAGGTTAAGAGATGAATGAAACCTAATGAAGTAGGGGACAAAACAGAATGTGGAGTTAAGTTACTGTAACTAATACAACTATAGTTCTGCTCATGCTTTTAAAACAGGTCCAGGGGGGTACCTGAGCCCCTCATTGGGTTGAGAGTCTGCCTTCTGCCCAAGTCTTGATCTCTGGGTCCTAGGATTAGAGTCTCCCCTCCCCACCCCAGTGGGGCTTCCTGCTCAGTGGGGAGTCTGCTTCTTCCTCTGCCCCTCCCACCTGCCGCCCCACCCCCACTTGTGCTTTCTGTCAAATAGACAAAATCTTACACACACACACACACAGGTCCAGGAACCAAACATCCGGCCTTAAATTGACATAGACATGGAAATTCCAAAAACAGGCAAAATGAGGTATATATGTCATCCTGAACTAAGGAGAAAGGTATAGGGGTCTGGGACTTCTGAGGGAGGGAATGCAATTTACAAGGCAATAAGAATCGGGGATGTTTGGTAGTTAGCTGTTTACCCTGTAGCTCAGATAAAATTTAACTCTGCTAATAACACTTATTCTGGGAAAGACCCCCAATTTAGATTCTTCTCTGTAGTTAAGGAAGGGGAAAAACCTCTTGAGCCCACAGGGTCTCCATTGCCTTCAGCTCAAAATAATCTGCATGCCAAAGTAGTACATTCTGGGGAGGAACCCCTTCACTGGTAAGTGCCAGGCAAAGGGTTAGATTTTTGATGTGTTGCCTCATGTAGTCCACACCACACCCTTACTATCATTCTGTTTCTTAAGAATTAAAAGATTTTTTTAGTATGGAAAATATAAAATGCATACAATTATAGCAATAAACTAACAATAAATCCTCCTGTATCCTTCTCCCAGGGTCAATAGTGCATAGCCAAACATTTTTATGATTATTTCAAATCAAATCCCAATCATCATGTTGGGTCCCCCAATAATGGGTCCATGATTAAAGGAGCAAGACTGATACAAAGCGAAGGTCAAGCAAAGGTTTATTTCGTGCCAAGCATCAGGAATCAGACCTACCGTCAAACAGACCGGTCGGGGCCGCCCCTCCAGAGAGGACAACCCCTCCCTGCTTTCCAGACTAACTTATAGAGCAAAGGCCATGTGGTTGGGCCTGGCCACACACAGGTGGCCAATGAGATTGTAACACACACAGGAAACTCCACAGTGATGCTAGGCGACCAATTGAATTACAATTTACCCTAAGTAGACATTTGAACCAGCCTATCACACCTTGGTTAGGATTGGCGCCAAAAGGCTCCCAAAGGGCGGGGACCCATACTCCTTGGTAGCTAGGAGACAATATGCCCCCCCCTACTGATTGAATACCTCCACCTGGCCTGACCCACCACCCTTGTACTTGGACTTTGTTACCTGGGATGTGTTTCCCAGACTTGCTTTTAAATAAATTCCCCTGGTGGTGGGGGGCAAGGTCAATTTAAGTTTTACAACAAAATGTCAGTTCAACCGGGGTGGGGCTGCTCTGGCTGAATAGGCCCTTACAATCATATCATTTTATCCTTAAACAGTTCAGTATTTCTAAAACAAGCAGACTTTTTTTTTTTTGACACAACCATAATGCCATTACTACTAAAAATATTTTTTAGGCTATTCCTTAATATCATCAAACATGCAGGCAGTGTTCATATTTCCCTAATTGTCTCCTAATTGTCTGTTTGCCATTTCCAAGTACCTTTGTTTCAATTTGCATCTAAATAACATTCATCCATTATGATTGTATGATATATCTTTTGACAATCTCTCTCTGTAATATTGTGATTTATAAGTGCTAAAATACAAAATTTAACTGAGTATATGTAAAGATCTTAATGGCTTTATTCAGTGAGTCATGAATCGGGTAGCATCCCATTTGTAAATAGGTGCCCAGAAGAGCTGTACAAAATGGAAGGATTTTATAGGCACAAACAGGGCGGGACATGGAGGGTATTAGTAAAAGAAAAGAAAGGATTATTTCAGTTAAGGTTAACTTCCCAAAGGGGAAGGCAGGGGGCTTTATCAGGCCGATTACCTCAGGCCAGGGCTGATTGGTTTAAAATTCCACTTCTGAGAAAGGTTGAAACTATAATTAAGTTTTAGTTTGTTGTCCTGGGGGATAAGTGACTCCACTTTGGCCTTGTTATTTCTTTTTGTCTTAACATAAGGAATATATATATTTAATCATTGGGATGATCAAGATATATTTCTCATATATATTTGGCCTTTGCCCCCCATTTCTGGATCACAGCTCCCCAAACTGTTGGAACTCTTGGGTCTGTAAGAGCAGTGAGTGAAAGGTCCCCCAATAATGGCTCCGTGATTAAAGGAGCAAAACTGATACAAAGCAAAGGTCAAGCAAAGCTTTATTCCACGCTGAACATCAAGAATCAAACTGAACGCTCGGGGCCGCACCTCTTACAGAGAGGGCGACCTCTCTCTGCTTCACAGACTAGCTTTTAAGGGCAAAGGCCATGTGCTTGGGCCTGGCCACGCACAGGTGGCGAATGAGATTGTAACACACAGAAAAAGCTTCACAGTCATGCTAGGTCACACATAAATGACCAATTGAATTAAAATTTACCTTAGTAAATATTTGAACTAGCCTATCACCTTGGTCAGAATTGGCACCCAAAAGGCAGGACCCACACTCCTTGGTAACTAGGGAGACAGTATGTGCCCCCACTGATGGGATTCCTCCACCTGGCCTGACCCACCTTGTATTTGGGCTTTTGTTACCTGGGACTGGTTTCTGGGACTTGTTTTTAAGTAAGTCCCCTGGGGGAAGGTGGGGCAGGGACAGTTTAAGTTTTACTGCATAAACAACAAAATGACTGTTTAATCCAAGATGGAATCCCTCTGGCTAAATAGGCCCTTATAGTAAGAGCATCTTTTGTCATAATATTTGGTCCCTTGTCTTCAGTGCCTGAAATTACTTCAGAGCCATAAATGTGAATGGGTGTCTTATTATTCCTAACAAGCCCTTTTCCAGTTTATTAACATAAACTGGGTCTATGTTAATGAGGTGACTTTAGATTATATAAGTCTGAAGAATCACAGACCTGTACCTCTGAAACCAATAATACATTATATGTTAATTAAACAAACAAAAAAAAGTGTGCTGGGGCAAGTAGAGCTATAGGGCATGGATCACAGAAACTATCTGGGGACCTAAAATGACTTCTCTTGTGTCATGAAAGCTATGTCTCTGGTCATTCTTTTTCTGGGGACCCTAACTCTTTCTGCTTACAAGTTCACTCCCAGATATTGTCTTTGGCCATGCCTCATGGGCCCAGTGTTTTTCCAGTCCAGAGATTCTATTTGTTCACTCTGCGAAACATTCCAGCAAGGCAAAGAACACACTACCATTGAACTCTTCTTAATAAACTAGACTTACTATGTAAAAAAGAAGAAGAAGAAGAAAGAAAGAAAGAAAGGAAGGAAGAAAGAAAGGAAATGAAGTGGCTTTAGAAAAGTATCTAAGGATGGGGTCTGGTCACTATGAGAACCAACCACATATCAGAGGTTTGGAATTTTCAGTCCCACTCCCTCCAGTCCCCCACCCCTGACCTCAGGGGAGGGGAGAGGGGCTGGAGGTTGAAAAATATCACCTATATACTCTCACGTCCATTAAAAAAAGAAGAAGAAGACGAAGAAGAAGAAGAAGAAAGAAGGAGAAGAAAGAAAAAAAAAGGGGTTTAGATAACTGGTTCAATGAACACCTGGAGATTCATGAAGAGTGGCACACCCAGAGAGGGCATGGAAGTTCCCCACCCTTTCCCCTACTTTGCCCTTAGCATCTCTTCCGTCTGGCTGTTCCTGAGTTCTATCCTTTTATAATAAACTGGTGATCTAGTAAGTAAAATGTTTTCTGAGTTCTGTGAGGTGCTCTAACAAATTATTCAAGCCCAAAAGGGCAGGTTATTGGACACTCAGATCTGCAGTTGGTCAGTCAGAAGTATAGGCAATGACCTGTGGGATCTGATACTATGTCTAGGTAGATAGTGGCAGAATAGAGCTAAACTGTAGAACACTCAGCTGGTGTCCTGATCATTGATTGGTGGCTTGGGGGAAACCCCCACCACACACATACCCTGGAATTGGGTGCCAAGCTAAATACTCTCCCTAAATCTCTTTTAAACTCTAGGTTCCTGTAAATGAGTGTGTTGTTACTGCACTTTACAAAGGAGGGACCTGGAGCTCAGTATTTAAGTAAATTTGTTTGAGACTAGGTAGCTTGTGAATGGCAGTACCAGAATTAAAGCCAGGCCTGTCCACTTCCATTGATTGTTCTCTGTATCATGTTACTGCCCTTGGGTTGCCCCATTTTATTTCTTCACTCTCATTTAGTTCATTGACTTCTTGCCTTCCTATTCATTCTTAAAGATTTTTCATCTTCACATGTGTCTACTTGGAAAGCCCCAAATTTAAACTCTTAGACCCCTGAGGAGTCAGATACACCCCCAAATGATGTCACTACCCTCCAAGAATAAGTTACTGAATGAGGAGAAACAGTTTTTCTTGCCTTTCTTATTTGTTCATTAATTTTAAGATGGCATTCTTTTAAAGATTATATGTAGCTATAAGGATCAACTGTTGTCAGTGCCATCCTGGGACTTTCTGAGTCTATCCTCATGTTCCAGCTATTTGCAAAGTTTCCTCCACACTATGATAGGGCTATACTTATGTCTCAGCTTTTCTACCCATTTTGGGCCTGTGTTGTACAATGTAGGGATATTATTGTAGTATGCTTAGTCATCCTTGGCAACCATTAGTTCTCTTTTTAATATGGAAACAGTTTTGTTTTATGATTTAACACAATTTTTATGAACTTTAATAAATTTTTTGTCATTACATTATATATTGCAGAATTAATATACATTGTGCAAAGAGCAAATATGATACCCCTCCCTCCACCTCCCTTCCAATAAATTCTTTAAATCAATTTAACTAATCAGTATTCAAGAATAAGTTAGAGTATATACACATTATATTTCATTTATAATGCTAAGAAATGGGGCTGTTCTTTATATAATCACCTAACTATCCTCATAGTAAATTTTCCACTAAGCAATTGGATTTTGGGAAGCACCCCTTTAACTTTATTATGTGAGCATGTATGTAATATAGCAACATATTACCAACTAAAATATTGATTATGGTGCTCTTTTAAAAGTTTAACTTTCAGTTTTGCGATTAATATCAAAATTTGGTATGCAAAATACTCAGCAAAATTTTCGTTTCTCAAATGATTTGGAAACCACTATACTTTCATAATCTATATATCACAATATGATATGGAATTCTGATGTTTTATTTTTTTGATCAATAATCACTAAAGAATTATTAAGTGGTAAAGTTGTGACCAAGTGTTCGGTATCACCCATTACATACACTTTCCTTAGCTTAACCTGCCGTTAGTCAGGATTTTCTCTGCCCTACAGACTCCTTAATTTTGGCTTGCCCTCAAGTTTGATTAAACATTAAAATGCAGAACATCCTCCTCTATCTTAGCATGTCATCCTGACAATTAACTGACCACAGTGAGAAATAGCTCTGATCATGCAGTTTGCTCACTCCCTCTCATTTGCCCAATTTCCCTTCAGAATTTCCTGCTAGCCCTACTTATGTCTTCCTTTATAAGAAAAACATTTTTATTATTTTTTTAAGATTTTATATTTATTTGAGAGAGACCGAGAGTGAGAGCACAAGCAGTGGGAAAGGGAGCAGCAGAAGGAGAGGGAGAAGCAGGCTCCTCTCTGAGCAGGGAGCACGATGCAGGGCTGGATCCCAGGACCCCAGGATGATGACCTGAGCTGACAGCAGACATTTAACTGACTGAGCCATGCAGGCACCCTTAGAAAAGGGTCTCTGAATTTTATTTTGAGATACATTCAAATCCTAAGGTCAGAGCATTCTCCCAGTTTCAATACTATTTTTGAATAAAGTCTCTGCTTATCTAAGTCCAGATTTGGTTTTTTTTTTGAACTTGTTAGTTTCCTGACGTGATATGTTTCTGTGTATTTGCTTCTATTTCCTTTGCCTTCTAATGCATAAGTATAATGACCACTAGGGTGTTTGAGCATGTTGCTGTTTCTTTGAGAGAAACATTTGATCAGAAGACATATTTGATATTATCAGTAAAATGCCTCTTCTTGAATTCTTCCTCAATCAGTGAATTAGAGCAAACAGAAATATGTTATCCATTTATCTTACCCTGTTTAATGAACTTTATAACTGCAGTTTCATGTTGCGTGTCTTCCATGTCCATACTGAATAATAAGGACAAGGACATGAATGATCATGGCAGTCATGGACGTTTTGGCTTCTCCTGGTGTTTCTTGAGGAAGACTTAGTTCTGTATCTGGAGTGCAAGTTCCCTTAAATACTGAACACTGAGCTCAAATTGCTACTGACTAAGGGAGCCAAGGAAAAGACTTCTGCTTTTCAGCACAGCAACAGTCCTCTGACCGATGGGCAGTGACAGGCCTGTGGAGAGCAGTAGCAATGAATGGTCATTGCTCTCCTGAGGGTGACCAAGGTCCTGGTGGGAATGGAGGACAGATGATGTGCTTAAATTACTTTCTCTTGAAATGTGTACACAGCTGTCACTACTTAGTACCAATATTTGTCATAGAAAATGTTGGGGTTTGCACTGAAGGCTTTTTCCCCCCTGGAAAGATGTATCACGGTTTCTGTTTGTTTGTTTTTGTTTGTTTTTTTTAACTTCACTAAATAATACATTTGAAATGAAGTGTTCTGCTGTGTAATCTTAGGCATTGCTGTGTTGCCATGATCTCACAACAGCCCTCCATTCTGACTGCACAATAGAGTGCCCTGGAGAACTTCGAATAATGGTACATCTGGGCCCTACCCTCAAACACTTAAATAAGAATCTCTGCAAGGGGTGGGTGGGGACAAGTCTTAAAAGTTGCCTAGGATATTCTGCAGCACGTCCAGAGAGGATTGTCTCTGGAATTTGATTACCAGGCTGAAAATCCAGACTCTCACACTATTCTGCTGGCTGACTATGGCTGGTTACCTAAAACACCTGAAGCCTCAATTTTTACACTTGTTTTACAAGACACTGGGCATTAGTGAAAACTAAGCGAAATAATTATGTAAAATGCTAGCATATGAGCTGGTATATAGTAAGTGCTCTCTATATGTATGGCATTGTTGTTATCATTATTACTATTACTGCAGACTCTATTATAGCTTGACCTCTATTTTATAATTTAATAAGTGGCCAAAGTGATTCTTCTAAAATGGAAACCTGCTCGTGTTGCACCTCTACAGGCTTTCCAGCTCATGTCAGAATAAAAAGTAACATTCTCAGGATGGTCTTCATGACCTTCCTGGTCAGTCTTATCCCCTTCCCTGGTTTCCAACATCTCCTCTGAAAACCTGTTCACTCACATCTCTCCTTCAGCCCAGGCCTATTTGCTTTTTTGCATATATGGTGGGCATACACCACCAGGGTCTTGCTCACTTCCTTTATTGCTTTTCCCTAGATATTAGAAGCTGCCTCCCTTAATTACTTCAGGTCCGCTAGAATGGTACCAAGGAGGTTCTGCTTTATCAATTTAATTTTATTTTTTGACACCTCATGCTTCTATCAGCCATTCTCCAAACCCTAAATTTTCAACTTCCTTTAAAATTGCATTTACTTCCTGAAAGGAATGCATTTATTTGTTTACTCTGTCTCCAGCAAGGGAATTTGTGAGAAGATACTTGTTCAGTTAACTGTTAAACCACCAGTGCCCAGAAAAGTGTGCTGTGCCAATGGTAGTCACTAAATTTGTGTTCTGTGGAACACAGTGTAGGAATAATTTCTTTTGTATTTGTGGGAATGCTAGAATCAATACAGAGGGAAATAAAAGGCTTCTCAGCAATTAGTGATGCGATTTTAAGGATGTCCTCAAGTTTTAAGTTTGTTTTTGCACCAAAACATCAAGGCCTAAGGTTCTGATGCCCTCTTGATCATCCATACTGTGCTCCTAAGAAGTTAGTGGCTATTTGCAGCTTATCTCAAAAAGCCAACTTCTACCACAGAACAGTGAATTTGGGAAGGTTTATGTTCAACTTTTGGTATACTTTTATAATAAAAATGTTCATTGATGTGCCATTTTGAACTTTAAGCCTATCTTAGGGTGAGAGCTCTCATTTTAAATACATTTTATCCATTCTAGAGAGAGAGTGTGCATGCACAAGCAGGAGAAGGAGCAGAGGGAGAGGGAGATAAGAAGACTCCCCTGCTGAGCTGGGAGCCCCACATGGGGCTCGATCCCAGGACCCTCAGATCATGATCTGAGCTGAAATCAAGAGTCTGATGCTCAACTGACTGAGCCACCCAGGCACCTCTTTATTAATATTTTAAATTCTCAAAATAGAAGTCCTTTAAAATTCGAGTTGTTCTATATAATCATCTATATTAATTCTTAGTTTTATTTATAAACACATTCTATATAAATGACTCCCTCTCAACAGCACTTATCCAGTTATAAGAGCTACTTACCTATGAGACCACCAAAGGGAAAACTATTGCAATTTCATCTTTTGGCCTAAGGGAATTAATGTTCAATAATGTCCAGTGAATGGTGGAATAAGTGAATGGTTTGGACTGACAATTCTCTGGGTTTAAAATACACAAATCTGTCTCGTTTACTTCAGATGGGATTACAGATCTGTCCCAGCGCACCTGGGTGGCTCAGTACGTTAAGTATCTGCTGTGGGCTTGGGTCATGATCCCAGGATGCTGGGATGGAGCCCTGCATTGGGCTCCCTGCTCAGCAGAGAGCCTGCTTCTCCCTCTCCCTCTGTTGTTCCCCCTGCTTGTGCTCTCTTTCTCTCTCTCTTGAATAAATAGTCTTTAAAAACAAATAACAATAACAACAACAAAAAACAAAGCTGCACCCCCAAAATTCACTTAAAATTTTAATAGTGCATTTATAGTTTCAGGTCTCAAATTTTGGTCCCTAATTCATTTTGTGTTTATTTCTGTGTATGGTGAGAGAACAGTTCAGTTTCTTTCTTTTGCATGTTGCTGTCCAGTTTTCTCAACACCCTTTATTGAAGAGACTGTCTTTTTTCCACTGAATATTCTTTCCTGCTTTGTTGAAGATTAGTAAAAATTGTGGGTTCATTCCTGGGTCTTCTATTCTGTATCACTGATCTATTTGTGTATTTTTGTGCTGGTACCAGACTGTTTTGATTACTACAGCTTTGTAATATAACTTGAAGCCTGTAATTGTGACGCCTCTAGCTTTGCTTTGCCTTTTCCAGATTGCTTTGGCTATTCCAGGTCTTTTGTAGTTCCATTTTAGGATTGTTTGTTCTAGCTCTGTGAAAAATGCTCCTGGTATTTTGGTAGGGATTACATTAACTGTAGGGTTCTTTGGGTATTGTAGACATTTTAATAATATTTGTTCTTCTAACCCATGAGCATGGAAATCCATTTATTTGTGTCACCTTCAATTGCTTTCATTGGTGTTTGATAGCTTTCAGAGAATAGGTCTTTCGCCTCTTTGATTAGGATTATTCCAAAGAATCTAATTGTTTTTCATGCAATTATAAATGGGATTGATTTTTTAATTCCTCTTTCTGCTGCTTCTTTATTGGTATATAGAAATGCTATAAATTTCTGTATGTTGATTTTGTATCCTGGTGCTTTTGAATTAATTTATCAATTCTAGAAATTTTTTGGCAGAGTCTTTAGGGATTTCTATATGTAGTATCCTGTCATCTGCAAATAGGGAAAGTTTTACTTCTTCCTTACTCAATTGGATGACTTTTTTTTCTTTTCATTGTTTCATTCCTGTGGCTAGGAATTCTAGTACTATGTTGAATAAAAGCGGTGAGAATGTATATCCCTGTCTTGTTCCTGACCATAGAAGAAAAGCTCTTATTTTTTCTCCATCAAGGATGATATTAGCTGTGGGTTTCTAATATATGACCTTTAGTATGTTGAGGTATATTCCCTCTACATCTACTTTGTTGAGGGTTTTTATCATGAATCAATGTTGTACTTTGTCAAATGCTTTTTCTGCATCTATTGAAATGATCATATGATTCTTTTTCTTTTATTTATGTGATATATCATGTTGATTGAATGGATAAAGGAGATGTCATATATGTAGTATATTCATATATCTTCATATATATATGAATATTACTCAGCCATAAACAAGAACAAAATCTTGTCATTTGAAATAACATGGATGGAGCTAGAGAATATTATGCTAAGTGAAATAATATATTTCAGAGAAAATCAAACAACATATGATTCCATTCATATGTGGAATTTAAGAAACAAAACAAATGACCAAAGAGGAAAAAAAGGAGAGAGAGAGAGAGAGAAGCAAACCAAGAATCAGACTTGTAACTACAGAGGACAAATTGAGGGTTACCAGAGGGGAGGTGGGTGGGGTGACGAGTGAAACAAGTGATGGGAATTAGGGAGTGAACTTGTTGTTCACTGAGTGATGTATGTAATCATTGAATCATTGTATTATATACCTAAAACTAATATTAAACATATTTTAACTAACTAGAATTTAAATAAAAACTTAAAAAAGAAAAAGAAAAAAATTAATAGCACATTTAAAAAGATTCAGGTCACAAAGATCAAAACAAAAATAAAAACAAAGCCAACAAAAACCAGCTGAAGATGAGGGAATCCCAAACTGGCAGCTGGTAAGCCAAAATTGGCTCATAGTTGTTTGGCTGACAAAAGCTTTGAAATTTTCATTTTATTTGAATATTCAGTCAGAGCATCTACTTTCTAAGTTGCCATTTGCCCATAAATCATCCCTTCTGCTTATATTAGACCTATTTTTAACATCTTTCTTATCTACTTGGCCACTTAGCATTTGAATCTGTGATCCCACTTCTCTAGGAAGGTCATGTGAATGGAGCACGGTGTAACTTAGAATTTGTAATCCTTACTCTTCCAGACTTAAAATTTATACTGTGGTTGGGGCGCCTGGGTGGCTCAGACGGTTAAGCATCTGTCTTCAGCTCAGGTCTTGATCCCAGAGTTCTGGGATCAAGCCCACATGGAGCCCTGCACTGGGCTTTCTGCTCAGCAGGGAGCCTGCTTCTCACTCTCTTCCACTTGTGCTCCCTCTCACTATCTGCCCGTGCTCTCTCTCTCACTATCTATGTCACTCTCTATCAAAATCTTTTAACAAATTATACTATGGCTAACAGAAATAACCAATGAAAATTTAACAAAACCAACTTTAGAAAAAAAAAGGAAGGAAGAAAGAAAGAAAGAAAACCTTAGAATCCATATATATCCATACATACTGACTATACTATACATTCAAGGAATAGCCTAAAGAAGACATTACATTCCTATTGTTATGCAGCCATTTGGAAGGAACCATAAGAAAAGAGGAAGGTAATTTGGAGTAGTTCAAAATAATTAGTCTCCTTGTTTATGTGTTATCACTTGTATTTAACAATATAAGTGCATTAATATTTATTGGCTATTTATCTGGCTTATTTCCTCTTGATCACAAAAACAGAACAACCGGACACCAGGAGTCTCATAAATACTCAAAAATATGGGCTTTATTTGCTGTGGGTTTTTCATAGATAGATTTTATGAAGTTCTGGAATGTTCCTTCTATCCCTATACTTTGAAGCGTTTTAATCAGGAACGGATGCTGGATTTTGTCAAATGCTTTTTCTGCATCAATTGAGAGGACCATGTGGTTCTTCTCTCTTCTGTTATTGATTTGTTCTATCACATTGATTGATTTGCGAATGTTGAACCACCCTTGCAACCCAGGGATGAACCTCACCTGGCTATGGTGAATAATCTTTTTAATTTGCTGTTGGATCCTATTTGCTAGGATCTTGTAGAGAATCTTAGCATCCATATTCATCAGGGATATTGGTCTGAAATTCTCCTTTTTGGTAGAGTCTTTGCCTGGTTTGGGGATCAGGGTAATGTTGGCTTTATAAAAAGAGTATGGAAGTTTTCCTTCTGCTTCAATTTTTTGAAACAGCTTCAGGAGAATAGGTGTTATTTCTTTTTTGAAAGTCTGGTAGAATTCCTCAGGGAATCTGTCAGGTCCTGGGCTCTTGTTTTTTGGGAGGTTTTTGATCACTGCTTCAATCTTGTTACTAGATATCAGTCTATTCAGGTTGTCAATTTCTTACTGGTTCAATTTTGGGAGTTTATAGTTTTCCAGGAATGCATCCATTTCATCTAGGTTGCTTAACTTCTTGGCATATAACTGTTGATAATAACTTCTGATTGTTTCTATTTCCTTGGTGTTAGTTGTGATCTCTCCCTTTTCATTCATAATTTTATTAATTTGAGTTTTCTCTCTTTTCTTCTGGATTAGTGTGGCCAGTGGTTTATCAATCTTATTGATTCTTTCAAACAACCAGCTTCTAGTTTCATCAATACGTTCTACTGTATCTCTAGTTTCTATCTCATTGATCTCTGCTCTAATCTTGATTATTTCCCTTCTTGTGTGTGGAATTGGTTTAATTCGTTGTTGATTCTCCAGTTCTTTAAGGTGCAGAGACAGCTGGTATATTCTGGATTTTTCAGTTTTTTTGAGGGAGGCTTGGATGGCTATGTATTTCCCCATTAGGACTGCCTTTGCTGTATCCCATAGGTTTTGGACCAAAGTGTCATCATTCTCCTTGGTTTCCATGAATTGTTTAAATTCTTCTTTGATCTCCTGGTTGATCCAAGCATTCTTAAGTAAGGTGGTCTTTAGCTTTCAGGTGTTTGAGTTCCTTCCAAACTTTTCCTTGTGATTGAACTCCAGTTTCAAAGCATTGTGATCTGAGAATATGCAGGGAATAATCTCAGACTTTTGGTGTCAGTTGAGTCCTGATTTGTGACCCAGTATGTGGTCTATTCTGGAGAAGGTTCCATGTGCACTTGAGAAGAATGAGTATTCTGTTGTTTTAGGGTGGAATGTTCTGTATATATCTATGAGGTCCATCCGGTCCAATGTGTCATTCTATGCTCTAGGTTATTTATTGATTTTCTGCTTGGATGATCTATTACTGAGAAAGGCATGTTAAGATCTCCTACTATTAATGTATTCATATCAGTATGACTCTTTATCTTGATTAATAGTTTTCTTATGTAATTGGCTGCTCCCATATTGGGGGCATAGATAGTTACAATTGTTAAATCATCTTGGTGGATAGTCCCTTTAAGAATGATGTAGTGTCCTTATGTATCTCTAAATACAGTCTTTAGTTTGAAATCTAATTTATTGGATATGAGAATCACTACCCCGGCCTTCTTTTGAGGCCCATTGGCATGAAAGATGCTTCTCTATCCCTTCACTTTCAGTCTGGGTGTATCCTTAGATTCGAAATGGGTATGTTGTAGACAACATATGGATGGGTCCTGTTGTTTTCTCCAATCTGAAACCCTGTGTCATTTTATGGGAGCATTTAGGCAAAAAAAAAATAAATAAATAAAAAGAAAGAAAGAAAAATACAGGCTTTAGTCCAAATCCCAAATAAATTACTCATAAGATACATACTGTTCTCCTCTGATATGATTTGCCATCAATATCCCTTCTTTCCTTTATAGTCAGCCTGAGCCTTAACTCCAGCTCAACTTCTATAACCAAGTTCACTATCAAAGCAAGAGCTCCCCTTTCTCAAAGTACATTTATTGTATTTATCAGATAACCACTCTTTAACAAAGACATGTCTGCAAATTTTAGTACCAGGATTCAGCACCCAAATTCAGTACATAATTTAGATTACTGTGATATAATATGTTGCTTATTTATAATGTAAAATATCATTCAGTAATCGGTATACATGTAGCCGAACCTCTCCTCAATTACAATATGAATACCTTATTAGTAAGGATACTCTATTTTTTAGTACTTTGTAGTGTTTGGGACAGTGTTAGATAGTGCAGTACACATGTCACTAATCATATGTTTTATTTGAAGTTTACCTTCTTGAGATTGAGTCAATGTAGCTTGAATTTCTAGAATCTGAGGAATGTAGATTTTCTTGGGGATTTCAAAATATCCTAGAAGGCTCTGTTCTTTTATATATAAAATAAAATTGGTCTTCTTCAACTTTTTTAAAAAATATTTTATTTATTTATTTAACAGACAGAGATCACAAGTAGGCAGAGAGGCAGGCAGAGAGAGAGGAAGAGAAGCAGGCTTCCTGCTGAGCAGAGAGCCCAATGTGGGACTTGATCCCAGGACCCTGGGATCATGACCTGAGATGAAGGCAGAGGCCTGAACCCACTGAGCCACCCAGGCACCCCATCTTCTTCAACTTTTGTTTTAAGATTTTATTTATTTTCTTTGACAGAGAGATATAGAGTGTGTGAGCACATGCTAGGGAAGCCACAGGTAGAGGCAGAGGCAGATCGTGACCTGAGCTAAAGGCAGATGCTTAACCCACTGAGCCACCCAAGCATTTCTTCAATTTTTTTTTTCAGATTTTATTTTTAAGTAATCTCCACACCCAACATGGGGCTCAGTTCACAAGCCCAAGACTAAGAGTCACATGCTCCACTGACTGAGCCAGCCACCTGCCCTAGTCTTCTTCAACTTTGAGGTATTAAAGAGCATAAACGACTGAAAATCAATAGAGTAAAATAAAAAGATAATTATCTTAACTTTTACTTCCAAAACACAAAAGAGAGCATTATGTATTTAGACTTTATATTTGGGGAAAAAGCCACCAAGAGATTGAGTTTATTTCTTTAGCCAAATTTTTATTTAATTAGTCAAGGATAACACAAACACATCTGTTCTCATAAACAGTGGAATCAGCCTTTATTGAGGTGAGAGATGCTTAATGTCTCCTGCTATAATGTTTATAGTGTTGAAGAAATCATTGTCTTGGGAAGAAACCATTGCACTGTTGAATATCATTGAGAAAATGCTTTCTTCCTTGGGTTGAAACTTATACTCCCTACCATTGATCCATCAGATATTTTCTTTCTGTCTCTCTTTTTTAAAGATTTTATTTATTTATTTTAGAAAGAGAGGTAGTGAGAGCATGAACAGGGAGGAGAAAGGGAAGAAGACCTCCTGCTGGGCAAGGAGCCCAATGTGAGTCTCAATCCCAGGACCCTAAGGTCATGACCTGAGCCAAAGGCAGATGCTTAACCAACTGAGCCACCCAGGCACCCCTGATTGGTGCTTTAAATAATAACTGATAAACATTTAAATTGGAGCTAGATAATAAGAATGTACAGGTGTTCAGTTTAGCACAGCCCAAAGTTTCCAATTGGGTTATCCAGATTTCCTACTGTTATGGAACAGTGTAACCTAAAACTCATCATCACAGTGATAAATAGTTTCTTTTTTCATTTGTAATTCATTTCTACTTTTCCTTAGACAACAGTAAAAGTGCAACATCAGCCTTGGCACTGACATGGGAGTTGATCATGAGAGGACACAAGGAACTTCAGGTGTCACAGGACAACTGCTCCATGCCTTCTAATGGAAGCTGGCTCTTCTTAGAGAAGGTGGAGCTCAGTGGTCTTTTGAGGTTGGAGCTGTTTGCTGGAGTGGAGTGTTTGATGGAATATGAATGAGGCTTTTTGTTAAATTCCTGGTCAAGACTAGACATACTTCTCAGGGGTATGGCCACTCCCATCTCTGATCCATCCATTGAGGGCCTTGAAATGCACATCTTTTTTCTAGACTGAGTCTATGAAGAAATATTGGGTGACGCAGGACCTAGCCTGTCCTCCAGTGAGGGAAGCAAAACATTCAGACTGAGAGACATGGGGACTTGCAGTTGATCAGCAAGCCCTGTGTGAGTCTGGTAGCTGAAATTCCTTAGGTTAATACAATTTGGAAGCTCATTTTGAGTCTTTCCCTCTCTCTCTTTGTGAGATTTATTTATTTATTTGAGAGAGAGCGTGCGTGGGGGAAGGGACAGAGGGAGATGGAGAGAGAGAATCCAAGCAGACTCCCTGCTCAGGGCAGAGCCCAGTATGGGGCTCAATCCCATGACACTGAGATTATGATCTGAGCCAAAATCAAGAGTTGGATGCTTAACCAATTGAGCCACCCAGGCATCTCTTAAACACCATTCAAACTCTGCTCACCCATGTTGTAATCCCTCTTGTCCTGGAACCATAAAGACAAATCACATTTGTGTGTCTGACATCTTTAGAACCATTTCAGGGAACTTGTTCTTAAAGTAGATTAAGCATGGAAGCTCACAGTTGAGGATATTGAGGATGCAGTAAGAGTATAGTGGTCTTATTCTTCTCAGCCCAATGATTTGGATTCATTCCATAGTCTTAACATCATTATAGTACATTTTAGTTTCTGCACACATGACTTGTGAGTCCTTGTGTAATCCCATATGGTTGAAGCAAAGCAAATAGGTATCCTTACTGAACTCCACAGAACAAAGGGCATCAAAAGTTTATAGAGACAAGAACATAACTGAGGGGCAACTGGAATTTACTAATCTTAGGGATTGCTCATCTTCATGGATGCTCAACAAAGAGAACTGAGAAGGGGAGACAACACAGAGCTAAATTTTTGAACATTGTCATCCACTGTACAGTTCTTGGAGCTATAGTTTCATTGAACTTTCTGTAAAAAAATTTTTGCTTTAATGATTTCATAGCAAAAGATCAGGCATTTCACTTCTATGGACAGGTTGAAGAACTCTTCCTAAGTGCTGAAGTTACAATGAATAGACAGACTTTTATTTCTGGGAGCTTGATATCAAAGCCCCCTTCTACCCTCTCAAAGGAAGAATATGGAAAAAAATGGAGCATGGTCCCAGCAATCCAACTATTCCAATAACAGAAGATCTTTAATTTTCTCTTTGGGAACAAGTTCAGTATGGTACACTTTCTTATGACCAGTAGCTTAAATGATCACATCACAAGTAATCTCTATTAAATACAGTTGTTTATTTATTTTTCTTAAGGATTTTATTTATTAATTTGCCAGAGAGAGAGCACAAGCAGAGGGAGTGGCAGGCAGAGGGAGAAGCAGGCTTCCCATGAGCAGGGAGCCAGATGGGGGACTTGATCCCAGGACCCCAGGATCATGTGGTGTCAATGGAACAGCAGCTGATCATTGCTGCAGCTGAGACGTGTCTTGGTCTTCTGGATTTACGGGCATGAAAATTCATGGGGACACTTCTGGGTAAATGCTTTGACAGGAAATAACATTAGCACTAGCAATGATGTGGGAACTTTTAGGGTAGAAATATATCTTTTTTTATTATTTTGCTTTTTTTTAATTTTTAAATTTTTTAATAAACATATAATGTACTTTTATCCCCAGGGGTACAGGTCTGTGAATCACCAGGTTTACACACTTCACAGCACTCATCATAGCACACACCCTCCCCAATGTCCATATCCTCACCACCCTCTCCCGTCCCCCCTCCCCCCAGCAACCCTCAGTCTGTTTTTTGAGATTGAGTTTTTTATGGTTTGTCTCCCTCCTGATCCCATCTTCTGCCATTTTTTCTTTTCCTACCCCCCAAACCCCCACATTGCATTTGAACTTGCTCATATCAGGGGGATCATATGATAGTTGTCTTTCTCTGATTGACTTATTTCGGTAAGCGTAATACCCTCTAGTTCCATCCACATCATCACAAATGGCAAGATTTCATTTCTATTGATGGCTGCATTATATATGTATATAGTTTGACTTCTTCTTTGCCAATTTGGATGCCTTTAATTTCTTTTTGTTGTCTGATTGCTGAGGCTAGGACTTCTAGTGCTATGTTGAATAGCAGTAGTGATAATGGACATCCCTGCCATGTTCCTTACCTTAGCGGAAAAGTTTTCAGTTTTTCTCCATTGAGAATGATATTTGCAGTGGGTTTTTCATAGATGGCTTTGATAATATTGAGGTACATGCCCTCTATGCCTACACTTTGAAGAGTTTTAATCAGAAAGGGATGCTGCACTTTGTGAAGTGCTTTTTCAGCATCTATTGAGAGTATCATATGTTTCTCGTTCTTTCTTTTATTAATGTATTGTATCACATTGATTTGTGGATGTTGAACCAACCTTGAAGCCCTGGAATAAATCCCACTTGGTCGTGGTGAATAATCCTTTTAATATACTGTTGGATCCTATTGGCCAGTATTTTGGTGAGAATTTTCACATCTGTGTTCATCAAGGATATTGGTCTGTAATTCTCTTTTTTGGTGGGATCCTTGTCTGATTTTGGAATCAAGGTGAGGCTGGCCTCATAAAATGAGTTTGTAAGTTTTTCTTCCATTTCTATTTTTTGGAACAGTTTCAGGAGAATAGGAATTAATTCTTCTTTACATGTTTGCTAGAATTCCCCTGGGAAGCCGTCTGACCCTGGGCTTTTGTTTGTTTGGAGATTTTTGATGACTGTTTCAATCTCCTTACTGGTTATGGGTCTGTTCAGGTTCTCTATTTCTTCCTGGTTCAGTTGTGGTAGTTTTTATGTCTCTAGGAATGTATCCATTTCTCCCAGATTGTCAAATTTGTTGGCATAGAGTTGCTCATAATATGTTTTTATAGTTGTTTCTATTTCTTTGGTGTTGGTTGTGATCTCTCCTCTTTCATTCATGATTTTATTTATTTGGGTCCTTTCTCTCTCTCTCTTTTTTTTTTTTTTTTTTTTTGATAAGTCTGGCCAGGAGTTTGTCAATCTTATTAATTCTTTCAAAGAACAAGCTCCTAGTTTCGTTGATTTGTTCTATTGTTTTTTGGGTTTCTGTTTCATTGATTTCTGCTCTGATCTTTATGATTTCTCTTCTCCTGCTGGGTTTAGGGTTTTTTTTCTTGTTCTTTCTCCAGCTCCATTAGATGTAGGGTTAGGTTGTGTACTTGAGACCTTTCTTGTTTCTTGAGAAAGGTTTGTACCACTATATATTTTCCTCTCAGGATTGCCTTTGTTGTGTCCCACAGATTTTGAACCATTGTGTTTTCATTATCATTTGTTTCCATGAATTTTTTTAATTCTTCTTTAATTTCCTGGTTGACCCATTCATTTCTTAGAAGGATGCTGTTTAGTCTTCATGTATTTGGGTTCTTTCCAAATTTCCTCTTGTGATTGAGTTCTAGCTTCAGAGCATTGTGGTCTGAAAATATGCAGGGAATTATCTCAATCTTTTGATACCAGTTGTGACCTGATTTATGACCCAGGATGTGGTCTATTCTGGAAAATGTTCCATGTGCACTAGAGAAGAATGTGTATTCTGTTGCTTTGGGATGAAATGTTCTGAATATATCTGTGATGTCCATTTGGTCCAGTGTGTCATTTAAGGCCTTTATTTCCTTGTTCACCTTTTGCTTAGATGATCTGTTCATTTCAGTGGGGGGAGTGTTAAAGTCCCCTACTATTATTGTATTATTCTCGATGTATTTCTTTGATTTTGTTATTAATTGGTTTATATAGTTGGCTGCCCCCATGTTAGGGGCATAGATGGTTAAAATTGTTAGGTCTTCTTGTTGGAAAGATCCTTTGAGTATGATATAGTGTCCTTCCTCATCTCTTATTATAGTCTTTGGCTTAAAATCTAATTGATCTGAAAGAAGGATTGCCACCCCAGCTTTCTTCTGATGTCCATTAGCATGATACATTGTTTTCCACCCCCTCACTTTAAATCTGGAGGTGTCTTCGAGTCTAAAATGTCTAAAATGTCTTGTAGGCAGCATATTGATGGGTTTTGTTTTTTTATCCATTCTGATACCCTGTGTCTTTTGATTGGGGCATTTAGCCCATTACCATTCAGGGTAACTATTGAAAGATATTAATTTAGTGCCATTGTATTGCCTGTAAGGTGACTGTTACTGTATATTGTCTCTGTTTCTTTCTGATCTGCTACTTTAAGCGTCTCTCTTTGCTTAGAGGACCCCTTTCAATATTTCCTATAGAGCTGCTTTGGTGTTTTCAAATTCTTTCCGTTTTTGTTTGTCCTGGAAGGTTTTTATCTCTCCTATTTTCAATGATAGCCTAGGTGGATATAGTATTCTTGGCTGCATGTTTTTCTTGTTTAGTGCTTTGAATATATCATGCCAGTTCTTTCTGGCCTGCCAGGTCTCTGTGGAAAAGTCTACTGCCAATCTAATACTTTTACCCTTGTATGTTACAGACTTCTTTTCCTGGTCTGCTTTCAGGATTTTCTCTTTGTTGCTAAGACTTGTAAATTTTACTATCAGGTAATGGGTGTGGACCTATTTTTACTGATTTTGAGGCGTGTTCTTTGCATCTCCTGGATTTTGATGTTTGTTCCCTTTGTCATATTAGGGAAATTCTCTACAATAATTCTCTCCAATATACCTTCTGCTCCCCTCTCTCTTTCTTCTTCTTCTGGAATCCCAATTATTCTAATGTTGTGTCATCTTATGTTGTCACTTATCTCAAATTCTCTCCTCCAGGTCCAATATTTGTTTGTCTCTCTTTTGTTCAGCTTCTTTATTCTCTGTCATTTGTTCTTCTATGTTACTAATTCTTTCTTCTGCCTCACTTATCCTAGCATTAAGAGCTTCCATTTTTTATTGCACCTCATTAATAGCTTTTTTATTTCAGTTTGGTTAGATTTTACTTCTTTTATTTCTCCAGAAAACGCTTTTATCTCTCCTGAGAGGGTTTCTCTAATATCTTCTATGCCTTTTTCGAGGCTGGCTAGAACCTTGAGAATCATCATTCTGAACTCTAGATCTGTCATATTACCAATGTCCGTATTGATTAGGTCCCTAGACTTTGCTACTGCCTCTTGTTCTTTCTTTTGTTGTTTTTCCGCCTTGTCATTTTGTCCAGATAAGGTTTGCTTTCTCCTCCTCTAGAATTCCGCTGTTCTCCTTGGTGAGTACAGTTGTTCTTGGCTGGGTTTCTTGTTGATCTTCTGGGGGAGGGGCCTGTCGTAGTGATTCTGAAGTGTCTTTGCCAGAGGCAGCATTGCACCACCCTTACCAGGGGCTGGGCTAAGTAATCTGCCTAGGTTTGCTTTCAGGAGCTTTTGTTTCCTGAGCACATAGAGTTCCGGAGGACAGGAATGAAAATGGCGGCCTCCCAATCTCTGGTCCAGAGGAGCTGAGAGCTCGGGGTCCTGCTCCTCAGTGCACCCTCAGAGAAAAACACCCAACCAGCCCTGTCTCCCTGGCGTCCAGGTACCTGGACCTGGTACCTTATTTTTAACTGAAGTTTACACTTTTTTTATATTTCCTTAGATTTGCCCTAATATTATGCTCTTTGAGGAGCCTATCCAGGATACCACATTAAATCTAGTTATCCTGTCTTCTTAGGTTCAACTTGGCCATGACTGTTTCTCAGACTCAACTCATAATTTGAGAACTTGTTAGGTATTTTGAACAGTGTTCCTCATTTTGGCTTTGTCTGATGTGTTTCTCATGATTAGACTTGACTTATGCTGGTGTAGAAGCAGAAGACCACTGAGGTAAAATACCATTCTCATCACATTTTATCAAGGGAACATGGTATCACCAGGACCTATCACTGTTAATGTTAACGTTGCTCACTTACCTGAGATAAACTGTAAGATTTCTCTATTGAAGGTATACTTATTTCCCCCTTTCTATACTGTACTCTTTGGAATGAAGTCATTATGCTGTGCCTTCACTTACGGAGTTGGAAGTTATATGCCACCTCTTCAAGGAGCTTAGGTATTCATGTGCATAAATTATTTGGAATTGTCTGTTTTCTTCAGTTTATTTTTATTTAGTCAATCGTTTATTTATATTATTATGGGTTTGGGGGTATTTATCTTAAACACTGCATTATAATCTCATACTACTTTATGTATTTTGGTGCTCAAATTGTTCCAGTTTTGGCTATTGGGAACTCATGCTGTTGGCTTCTTTGTCCCTTTAACAATTCCTCATCTTTGTGGGGATTTTTGGGGAATATCCATACTCTCACTACAAGAGGCTTTACAGCTATTTTTATATATATATATATATATATATATATATATATATATATATATATATTCCTGTACCAATCCTGGAATTGGCCATTTCTCTAAGAAGTCCTAGTGCTTTTATTAGAGAATGGTATCATCTATTGGAGAATGGGTGCCAAGTGTGCTCATTGCCACTGGGATGTCAATACTTCTAGGCCATCTCAGCTGACAGAGCAAGGAAATATATGTGTGTGTACTAACTCCTACCCATACAAATACCTATAAATGTTTCTATATGTATCCATCCGTATCTATATTATACTAAAACATGAGTTCTTTCTGATTATCTCCTGTTCTAATCCAATACCACATGGATCATTCTAACCTTTCCCCATTGTTTTTCTGTAACCTCCTGAACCAACACTGAGGGACCTGTATCCATCATCTTCCATCTATTAAACTGTTAAATTTGGCTTACATGTTTAGTGCTTTTGGTATTGGTAACCTGCAACACCATGGGAACTGACTTTATCAACTATGTTTTTATTGCTAATACATGATCAGCCTACTAAGAAATTTGTATAAAATTATTTTTAAATTGTACAAATGCATTAATTATATAGCAAAACTTTGATGTTTTAGTGAATGTTAATCTACATATTGTGTTCTAAATGAAAAGCCAATTAGAGATGCACAGCAAGAATAATAGCACAGGGGATGTTTGGTAGATGAGTTTGAATTAAACTCAGGGCTGCGGTTCCACTGACACACAGTTGGCATATATTTGCCAGTGGAAAAAATCTTGAGGTACTTCTTTGTTAGATGGTAACTGGCTACTGTTTTTGCTGTCCACACCTGATGCCAGAACTGTCTACCAATGCTCTCTGGACCTCATAACCTATTCAAGATATAGTAAAGGTTAATGCCTGACACAGTCAGGATTCTTCAGGATCCTGTGCTATCTATCTATCTGTACTTCCCTTTTATATTGTAGGATTCATTAGCAATGGAAGCCAATTCTTCTGAATATCACCCCTTTTCCATATGAAACATGATGGGTGTTTCCAAAAACACTGTTATTATATATATATTTTTTTAAAGATTTTATTTATTTGACAGACAGAGATCACAAGTAGGCAGAGAGGCAGGCAGAGAGAGAGGGGGAAGTGGGCCCCCTGCTGAGCAGAGAGCCCCATGCGGGGCTTGATTCCAAGACCCTGGGATCATGGCTTGAGCTGAAGGCTGGGGCTTTAACCCAGTGAGCCACTCAGGTGCCCCACTGTTATTATATTTTTAATGACATCAGGAGCAGTTATTTTTAATAATATCAGGAGCAATCTATTAGGATTGGCTGGTATTCAAAAACTTCAGTGACATTTACAGCAAAGCTGTCACTGAAATGTCTCCTCTATGAATTTCTGGGCACACAAACTCCTGCATTGTGTCTGATTTAGTTAACCACTCTAAGTTAATATTAATTAGTTCTTTTCTAATTAGAGATAAGATATGTTTTAGCAGAATTCTTTGGCTTTTCTTAAAAATAATTGGGCACAATCCTGTTTATTTTGGTGTTTGCTAGGTTTAAAGTACTAGATTATATAAATTTTTTCACTTTAAAACACACATAAATGGAATTTCGCACATGTATTTTAATATGTTAAGTTAATAGGAAGATTAAAGGATAATTAAATATAATTTATACCTCATTTGTTAATATGATTAATAAGCACTCTACTGTAACTTTTTAAATTTTTAAAAGATTTTATTTATTATTTTTAAATTTAAATTCAATTAATTAACATACAGTATATTATTAGTTTCAGGGATAGAATTCAGTGATTCACTATTCTTATATAATACCCAGGGCTCATTACATCACCAGCTCTCCTTAATGTCCATCACCCAGGTACCCCATCCACCCAAAATTTTTTTATTTATTTGAGAAAGGTTGAGGGAGAGAACATGCACACTAGTGGAAGGGGAGAGAGGGGGTGGGACAGAGGGAGAGAGAGAGAAGCAGACTCCCTGCTGAGCAGGGAGCCTGAGGCCAGGCTTGTTCCTAGGACCCTGAGACCATGACCTGAGCCAAAGACAGTGCTCAACTGACTCTGCCACCCAAGTTCCCCTCTACTCTAACTTTAAAGCTGGAGCAATGCTGAGTCTTTATCATAAAATTATGGAATATTATGCTGGTGGAAAATATATTTTAGAGTGTGTAAGTCCAATATTAAAACTGAGCATGTAAAACTCTGAATTATGTTTACTGTTTTCTTATATAGCCATAACATTTTATCAACCTTGTTATGGAATCCTAAAACTTTTAGATGCATAATAAACCTTCTTATGCTCATTTCATTAACAAGACATTGCCATATAAGTGGAAATTATGCTTTTTATTTATTTTTATTTTTTTAAGATTTTATTTATTTACCTGAGAGAGAGCAAGGCAGAGAGAATGTGAGCAGAGGGGCAAAAGGAGAGGGAGAAGCAGACTCCCCTGCTATGCAGGGAGTCTGATATGGGGCTCAATCCCAAGACCCTGAGGACACTGGGATCATGATCTGAGCTAAAGGCAGACAGTTAACCAACTGAGGCACCCAGGCTTCCCAAGGAAATTATGCTTTTTAAAAACTTGCAATGTATACTATGGTGTTTGGGAAGGGTACATCTGGGAATGTTGGACTGGTTTCTAGTATTTATTAAAGAATTTTAAGCATGCCTCTTCCAGATACCTTATCTTTGTTTTTGAAGGAGATGGAAACCTGCATCACGTAGAAAAGACCAGCAGGAAAATGAGTCAGACCCAGAATTAAACCATTTGGAATGCACTTATGTTGGCAATAGTTTAGTAACTATAATGTAGATAAATTAATATCTGGTCCTGATATGTTTTCCTAGGATGAATACATTAAATATATATATATATATTTAAAGATTTTATTTTTTTATTTGACAGAAATCACAAGTAGTCGGAGAGGCAGGCAGAGAGAGAGAGAGAGGGAAGCAGGCTCCCCGCTGAGCAGAGAGCCCGATGTGGGACTCGATCCCAGGACCCTGAGATCATGACCTGAGCCGAAGGCAGCGGCTTAACCCACTGAGCCACCCAGGCGCCCTAAATATATATTTTTAAAAATATATAAAGTGAGTTATATATAAGTAACAATACCTTATAGCTAGAAGCAACTTTTGAGGTACTCAAAGCTCCTTAAATGATTAAGAAGGGTAGCACTCTAAGACATTTTCATCTATAGAAAACTTCATATGTAGTGTGAACTAAGCATATGTTGAATTTTTAGATTTGCTTTTTTTTAAAAGATTTTATTTATTTATTTGACAGAGAGAGACATGGAGAAAGAGAACAAGCAGGGGTAGTGGGAGAGGGAGAAGCAGGCTTCCCACTTAGCAGAGAGCCCAATGTGGAGCTCTATCCCAGGACCCTGGGATCATGACCTGAGCTGAAGGCAGATGCTAAACCAACTGAGCCACCCAGGCGCCCTAGATTTGCTTTTAAATATACACTGGCTTCAAGGTTTGTCTCATCTGAATTTCAAATTCCTCCAGACACATTACCTGGTAATGTTGATCTATTATTTAAAAAAGTTTTGTTCAGATAGTTTAGGCAGGCCATATTGGGTTTTTCCTCCACTGATTAGTGAGATTAGCTTTATGTTGTCTATGGCTTTTGATTATAATCTTGGTTTAGGGACAATGTAAGGATATATTTATGCTATAATTTCCACATTCTGAACACCCAGCAGTAATTTCATATTTGCAAAGATACTTCCAATCACTTCTAAATTTATAGTTAGTGGAAGTCATACTAATTTTAACTTTCTACAACAGTGGAGTTTGAATTAAGGGCATCTTGATTTATTGTCAGTTTATTGAATGATTTTTTTTTGCTTATTTTTAAGGTTTTTTTCCCCTTGAAACAACATAGAGAAAATGACTTAAAATGTATTTGCTTATTTTAGCAAATTACTGCAAGTAAATGCTCCTGTATCTATAGCTCTTGTCAAGAAATAGAACACAACTGGCACTCCAGATGTCTGATGTATATCCTTTCCCAGAAAACACATATTATAAATTCTGTAATTATTGGTTATTATCAACTATTGTTTTCTATAATGTGGGGCATTTTATGTAAGAGAGGTGATGTATTAAATAGCGTTTTCCAGCAATGCAGAACCAGTAGAATGTGTGTATACAAAACAGGATGCAGTTATATATCTATGTATATCTATACACACACATACATAAAGAAATTGGCTTCCACAATTATGAAGGTTCTGGAGTTCCTGGGCACCATAATAATGGATACATGTCATGTATTTGTCTAAACTCACACAATATATAACACCAAGAATGAACTCTAAGATAAACTGTGGACTTTAGGTAACTATGGTCAAAATACATTTATCAAGTGCACTAAATGTACTTTCTGGTGTAGGATATTGATAATGGGGGGAGGTTCTATATGTGTGGAGGGAGAGGGTATATGAAAAACCTCTGTACCTTCCTTTGAATTTTTTTGTTTCTAGTTTTTAATTTAATTTAATAATATGATTTAATTATTTTATTTATTTTAATCCCAGTATAGTTAACACACAGTGTTATGTTATTTTCAGGTATACAACATAGTGATTCAACAATTCCATACATCAACCAGTGCTCAACACAACAAGTGCCCTCCTTAATCCCTGTCACCTATTTCACCCATCCCTATACCTAACTCCCCTCTGGTAACCATCAGTTTTTTCTCAGTCATGACAAAGGTGTTTCTTGGTTTGTCTCTCTCTTTTATTCTCCCCTTTGCTTATTTGTTTTATTTCTTAAATTCCACATATGAGTAAATCATATGGTATTTGTTTTTTTCTCTGACTAAACTAACTTATTTCTCTAGCTCCATCCATGTCATTGCAAATGGCAAGATTTCCTTCTTTTTTTTATGGCTGAATATCCTTTCAATTTTTGCTGTGAAGCTAAAACATACTCTAAAAAAATCATCAATCAAAAAAATCTCACTGGTATTTTTGTGCAGAAATAGAAAAAAAATCCTTAAATATATACGGAATCTGAAAGGACCTTGAATAGCCAAAAGAATCTTGAGAAAGAAGAAGAAAGCTGGAGGCCTCACATTTCTAATTTCAAAACATATGGGAAATTTATCATAATCGAACTAGTGTGGTACTGATATAAGGTTAGATAAATAGACCAGTGGAACAGAGCTTGCATATATGACCAAATGATCTTTGAAAATAGTGACATTACTACCCAATTAGGAAAGGATAGTCTTTTTAACAAATGATATGGGGAACACTAGGTATACATGTAAAAGAATGAAGAGAGATACTTACTTTACATCATATACAAAAAATAACTCTAAATGGATTAAAAACTGTAAGAATGAAAACTATAAAACTCCTAGAAGAAAACATAGGAGAAAGCATCATGGCATTGGCATGGACAATGGTTTTTGAGATATGACTCTAAAACACATACAGTAGATGCAAAAGTAGACAAATGTGACTACATCAAACTTCAAAACTTCTGCACAGCAAAGGTAATAATCAACAGAGTGATTACTACAAATCACAAATTATTATAAAGTGGGAAAATATACTTACAAACCATATATCAGATAAGGGGTTAATATACAGAAATATATAAAGAACTTCTATATCCCAACAACAATGAAAAACAACAACCCTGCCTGGGTCCCACTAACACCACAGAGAGCAAGGATAGCCCACAACAGGCAGAGAAGCAGTGTAGATGACTGCATTGGAAAGAAGTGACTCACACATAACACCAGG
Source organism: Mustela putorius furo (assembly GCF_011764305.1). NCBI lineage: Eukaryota > Metazoa > Chordata > Mammalia > Carnivora > Mustelidae > Mustela > Mustela putorius. Next base: position 31,072,363 of record NW_025421989.1, read on the forward strand.
GTGTAAATAACACACAGGATACTCTCCTGAAGTGCCAGGTTCTGGTGAACAGGGGACCCTGCACTGCAGGGCTGCCCAAGACTTCTTCATAAAGTCACTACTTTCAAGAACAGAAGACACAGCTGATTTTCAGGGTTTTTTTTTTTTCTTTTTTTTTTAATTTCTCTTTTTTAATTTTTTTAAAAGATTTTATTTATTTATTTGACAGACAGACATCACAAGTAGACAGTGAGGCAGGCAGAGAGAGGGGGAAGCAGGCTCCCTGCTGAGCAGAGACCCTGATGCAGGGCTTGATCCCAGGACCCTGGATTCATGACCTGAGCCAAAGGCAGAGGCTTAACCCACTGAGCTACCCAGGCACCCCACAGCTGATTTTCTTAACACAGAAAAGCAAACACAGAGAGGCAAACAAAATGACGAGACAGAGAAATTTATCCCAATTGAAAGAACACGACAAGGCCACAGGCAGATATCTAATCAAAACAGATATAAGTGACATGCCTGATAGATAATTTAAAGCAGTGATCATAAGGGAACTCACTGGACTTGAGAAAAGAATGAAAGACCTGAGTGAGACCCTTAACACAGGGATAAGAAGTAACACCACAAAGATAAAAGGCTCAATAAATGAAATGAGAAACATGCTTAATGGAAATAAACAGAAGGATGGAAGAAGCAAAGGAACAAATTAGTGACCTAGAGAATGGATTAATAGAAAGTAATCAAGCTAAACAATAGAGAGAAAAAAGAATTATACAAAATGAGTATAGACTTAGGAAACTCAGGGACTGCATCAAATGTAATAACATTCATATTCTAGGAGTTCCAGAAGACAAAGAGAGACAAAAGGGAGCAGAAAATTTATTTCAAGAAATAATAGTCAAAAGCTTCCCTAATCTGGGGAGGAAACGAACATCAAGATCTATGAGGCACAGAGAACTCTCATTAAAATCAAAAAAAGCAGACTCACACCAAGAAATATTGTAATTAAATTTGCAAAATGTAGTAATAAAAAAAATCTTAAAAGCAGCAATACAAAAGATGTCAGTAACTTACAAGGGAAAACCCTAAAGGCTAGCAGGAGATTCTTTAACAAAAACTTTGCAAGCTAGAAGGTGTGGCATGGTATATTCAACATGCTGCATGGGAAAAATTGGCAGCCAAGCATACTCTATCTGGCAAGGCTATTACTCTGAATAGAAAGAGAGTTAAGGAGTTTCCCAGACAAACAAAAACTAAAGGAATTTATGACCCCTAAAACAGCTCTGTAAGAAATATGAAAAAGGACACTGTGAGTGGAAAGGAGAGACCAAAAGTGACAGTATAGAGATAGGAAACACAAAAGTAGTAAAAAAAAAAAAAAAAAAAAAAAGAATATTTCTGTAAAAGAAATTACTCAAAGAACTCACACAAAAAAGGATATAAAATACAATAACATGTGGAGAGGAGAGGAGAAAAGAATGTGATGAAACTTAGATGAACATCAACTTAATATAGACTGCTATATGCAAAAGAGATTATATACAAATCTGATGGTAACCATAGGTCAAATCACTGATAAATATGCAAAGAATAAAGAGGAAGAAATCCAAATATATTGCTAAAGAAAATCACAAAACACAAAAGAAGGACAAGAAAAGATCAGAGAGGGGTGCCTGGGTGACTCAGTTAGTTGAGTGTCTGCCTTTGGCATGGGTCATGATCCCAGGGTCCTGGGATCAAGCCCCACATCAAGCTCCCTGCTCCGAGGGGAGCCTACTTCTTCCTCTCCCTCTCTCTTTCTGTCTTTCATGAATAAATAAATATCTTTTTTTTTTTAAAGGGAATTTCAGAGAAAATCTTCAGAAACAACAACAAAACAAATAATAAAATGGCAATAAATACATATCTATGAATAATTACTTTGAATGTAAATGGCCTAACTGCTCCAGTAAAAAGACATAGGATGACAGAATGGATAAAAAATAACCTATATATACGCTGCCTAAATGGGACCCATTTTAGATCTAAAGACACTTACGGATAAAAGTGAGAAGTTAGAGGAAAATCTATCACACAAATGGATGTCAAAAGAAAGCCAGAGTAGCAATACTTACATTGGACAAACTAGACTTTAAAACAAACACTCTAACAGGACACAAAGAAGGACACTATATAATCATAAAGGGGAAAATCCAATAAGGAGATAGAGCAATTGTAAGTAGTTATGGATCCGACATGGGAGTACCTAAATATATAAAACTATTAACAACGAACATAAGGGAACTAATCATTAATAATACAATAGTAATAGGGGTCTTTAACACCCCACTGACATCAGTGGACAGATCATTTGAACAGAATATCAACAAGAAAACAGTGATTCTCAGTGACACACTGAAACAGATTAATTTAACAGAACATTCTATCCTGAAACACACAGAATACATATTCTTTTCAGATGTACATGGAACATTCTCTAGAACGAATTACATCTTAGCCCACAAAACAAACCTCAACAAATTCAAGATCAAAATCATACCATGTGTATTTTCTGACCACAACTGTATGAAACTAGAAGTCAACTATAAGGAAAAAACTGGAAAGACCACAAATACACAGGGATTAAATAACATGCTACTAAACAATGAATGGGTCAACCAGGAAATCAAAGAAGAAATATAAAAGTACCTGCAAGCAAATTAGAATGAAAACACAATTGTCCCAAACCTCTGCGATACAGCAAAAGTGGTTCCAAGAGGGAAGTATATAGCAATACAGGTTTACCTCAAGAGGTAAGAAAAAATCTAGAATAAATGACCTAATCTTACATCTAAAAGAACCAAAAAAGAAAAACAAACAAAACCTAAAGCCAGTAGGGGGAAAGAAATAAAAAATATCAGAGAAAAATAAGTGATATCAAAAGTTAAAAAACAATAAAACAGATCAATGAAACTAGGAGCTGTTTCTTTGAAAAAAAAAATCAATGAAATTGATAAATGTCTAGCCAAGCTTGTGAAGAAAAAAAGAGAAAGGACTCAAATAAATAAAATCACAAATAAGAGAAGAGAAATAACAACCAACATTACAGAAATACAAATAATCATAAGAGAATATTATGAAAAACTATATACCAACAAAATTGGACAACCTAGAAGAAATCGATAAATTCCCAGAAACATGAACTACCAAAACTGGGGGCTCCTGGGTGGCTCAGTCAGTTAAGCATCTGCCTTCAGGTCAGGTCATGATCCCAGGGTTCTGGGATTGAGGCCCATGTGAGGTTCCCTGCTGAACAGGGAAGATGTGGTATATATACATGATAGAATATTATTCATCCATAAAGAAGAATGAGATCTTGCCATTTGCAATGATATGGATGGAGCTAGAGATTATAATGCTAAGCAAAATAATACAGTCAGAGAAAGATAAATACTATGGAATTTAAGAAACAAAACAAAGGGAAAACAATAAGAGGGAGAGATCAAGAAACTGACTTAATTATAGAGAGCAAACTGATGGTTACTAGAGGGGAGGCAGGTGGGAAGATGGGTTAAATAGATGATGGGGATTGAGGAGGGAACTTGTGATGAGCACTGAGTGATATATGAAAGTGTTGGATCACTATATTGTGCTCCTGAAACTAATATAACACTATGTTAAGTAACTGGGATTAAAAGTTTAAAAAGTGTCTATTGATAGATGAACATATAAAGAAAACCTGGTATATAAATAGAATATTATTCAGCCTTAAAAAGGAAGAAATTCTATATCCTGGGTGAAACTGGAAGATATTATGCTAAATAAAATAAACCAATTAAAAAATACAAATACTGTATGCATCCACTTCTATGAGATATCAAAAATAATTAAACTTCTAGTACCAGAACATAGAATAGTGATTGCCAGGGAATGGCAGAGGGGGAAATGGAATTATCCAATGGGTATATAATTTAAGTAATGCAAGATGTGAAAATTTTAGGGAATCTATTATGCAATATTTTGCACAAAGTTAAAAATACTGTAGTGTATATGTGAAAATTGCTCAGGGTAAATTGAAATTATGTTTTTATCACAATATTTAAAAAGTGGATTAGGGGCATCGGGGTGGCTCAGTTTGGTTAAGCAACTGCCTTTGGCTCAGGTCATGATCCTGGAGTCCTGGGATCAAGTCCTACAGTGGGATCCCTGCGTGGCAGGGAGTCTGCCTCTCCCTCTGACCTCTCTCCTCTCATGCTTGCTCTCTCATTCTCTCTCTCTCTCTCAAAGTAAATAAAATCTTTTTTTTTTTTTTTTTTAAGTGGGGTGAGGGACACCTGGATTGCCTCTGCCTTTGGCTCAGTTCATGATCCCAGGGCCCTGGGATCGAGCCCCATGTCAGACTCTCTGCTCAGCGGGGAGCCTGCTTCCTCCTTTCTCTGCCTGCCTCTCTGCCTACTTGTGATCTGTCAAATAAATAAATAAAATCTTAAAAAAAAGTGGGGTGATTAGTGTACCTCTTAGTGCCTCTTTAATGTGTGGGACAAGCTACTCAGCCATGTGGAGAGTGATCAGCTGACTACCTCTATTTGTCACCTCCTACAACATTTCGGCCATCTGGCTTGAGGTTAATCCTTCTCATGCAACCTCTTCTCACAATTAGGGATTGAATGTGGCACTTTAGGGATCCATGCTGATCCATGCTGCTACAAGGCAGTCTTTCCTGGTAGTTCAAATGTATCTTGAATGGGGATGTCACCCTCTCTCCATCCACCCATCCATATATGCATCTAATTCCATATATGCAGTCGAAACTTTGAAGTATCTTTTGTGTGTTGTGCGCTGGTCTTTCCCTTTAAGGCACTTCCAACCAGATGAAAGTGATAAGAAATTTGTGTGAAAGTGGCTGAGGAAGGAGAAAGGGCAGAAGTCCAGAGCAGTAAATAAATTACCAGACAGATGTATGAGGAGGTGAGATCTGCAGTGGTGGGAGTTGGAAAGAATAAAAAGGGATGGATGGGAAAAGAGTAATTTTGGATGGAATAAACAACATGATGTGCAAACTCAATGCAATATGTGTGGCCTCTAAAATCTTTTGAAAGGAGGGGCACCTATCTGGCTCAGTCAGTTGAGCATCTGACTCTTGGTTTCGGCTCAGGTCATGATATTGGGGTCGTCAGATTGAGCCCCAAGTCAGGTTCCCTGCTCAGCTGGGAGTCTGCTTCTCTCCCTCTTGCTCTGCCCGTTCCCCGACCTGTGCACCCTCTCTCTCTCTTTCTCTCTAAAATAAATAAATAAATAAACCTTAAAAAGATCGTTTGAAAAGAAATAGGGAAGGCACCATGTATACATGTGAATAGGGCCTTGTGCAATCATAAACCAATCTCTGTAGCTTGCTCCAAACACCTAGAAAATTTAGTCATTAAAACAAAGTTAAAGCCTTGATAACAGAAGTCATATTCTGATTGTAACTAGTACGCAGTTATAGAATGGCAGGATTTTTTTCTTGTTAGTTTGTTGTGATTAATAAGGTATTTATTTTATTTGTTAATAACATACCCTCTATGTTACTCAACTCCCGGATAGAATCTTTGCCGAGCTAGTAAAACCTCAAACCTAATTATTCAATTTATTGAAACGGGCATGCAAATTGATTTGATTTTATATCCTTTTAGATGCCTCCCTTTCCTTCCCCCTACACTGTTAACTTCTTGATAACTGTTGAATTCATTGTTTATTATATTTTGAGGAATTATTTTCTTCCAGTTTTCCAGTCTAGCAGTAAATCTTAGCTCCACAATTTTAATAACCTAGTCCCTGTAACCATCAGAGTCAGTCTCCAGCTGGATTTTGTAGCCATCACATGGGTGTTTGTAAACATTCAAATGTGACCTTTTTCAGTGAATTGTTAGCCACACTTTTTTCTTGTTACTATGGGAAAAGTCGTCGAAAAGAAGCATTAAGATCATGAAGTTAAATTCATTTCTCCCCTGCTGAAGTGCAAAGGGTAGTTAAGAATTCTACTTTTGGGCTTAAAGCTACACCTGTTTTCCGTGTACTTTAAATGATCTTCATTTCAGTCTTGCATATGCTAATGGATCCTGGTGTGCTCTATTCTAGATTACATTCAAACTGAAGAACAGTGGTCTCATACTTTTGAGTACTGCAAATTCTTTGAACACCAAACCAATTACCAGACCCTCTACTTGAGTGTGTTTCTATTTTACTGGTGTGTGTGTGTGTGTGTGTGTGTGTGTGTGTGTATTAAAATCTGACCAAAGTTTACTCTAAGTTCAGCCACTTTTTAAGGCAAAAAGTTTATTATAGTAACTATTAGAGCATTCACTAATGCCAAAAAGATCATGTTTAAAAACATGTTAGGCAAACTATTTGTCAGATTGTTTGGTGTACACAAGGCAATACAGAACCTGAGCTGTTTCCTAGGTTTCTGCTGCCCCTTAGCTATCTGTAGCCCAGAGATTAGGAACCATTTTCAGAGATGCTGGAAATCTTCTGGTAATGTTATCCTCACAAGTCTATAACTGATACTCAATACAGGTGTGTAGGATGAATTTCACTGGCCCTTTTTTGAAAAGGAACAAAACGCACTACAAATATAGTTTGTTTTCCTATTACCGGATGTATATCCAGTGGGAATATTCTAAAAAAGCTCATCTAACTTTGAAAAATTACATGAGATAGGCTGCCTTACGCTATACTTTGTACACTATAGTTCCTGGTTAATTTTATTTTTTGCTTCCCTTCTGAGCCACTCCTAGATGGTCAGGAGTCCCCAGGTGATACTACACCCTGCAACCACATTTCTCCTAAAGTGATGCCAGACAATCTGCTGGCTTCCCAAGCTGCTATGGTGATTTCATTACAACCTAGTTGATCTCTAATATCTGTTCTCTTACTAAGACATCAATATTTTACCCTCAAGCTACAAATTTATAATCAACACTTGTTCTTCAGCTTCTCTCTAATCAGTGACAACACACATTTCATGGTGGTATTTCAGGCATCGGATTGCATTGTCAGGGAAATACATTTTAATAAGAGTTTCTATCAGAGAGATTTTTATCGTGATACAGAATTGATGACCTCCTTTAATAAACTTGTAAGGCCAGCTCTGAGCTTAGTTTCTATCTGTTTATAAAAGCCTCTTCAATGGAATAGTTTAAATCCAAGTATTTCAAGCATAACAATGCCTCCTTTTTGTTATGCTCATTTAAAAAAATTCTTAAAATCTTCCTAGAGATAAAATGGGAATAACTTATAAATATTACCTAGTCTATGTTTTAGCTAGATCATGGCTGCCTTAAATAAAATGCATTAAGAAATTTGAAGGAACAATTTAATGAAAATGAGCTTACTGTGCTCATATGAGTTTCTTTCATCACAGTGGGAGTTTTAGCTTTTGGTTACCAGCAGGATGCAGATGTTGATTCACATAATATATTTAATGGCTTTGCCTCTTCTCAAAATTCATTGGAATTAACTATTAAAGATGTAAGGATGTATCATACAGTTTACAAATAATTTTTAGGCTCAGCTTTATTAGGTATTTTAAGGCTGATCACATTATCAGAGCAATCTACCATATATCGCATTCCTACTCTTTGGGCATTTAGACAGTGCTATTTAGTACTGTGTTAAAGTACTATGCATATCTTTCTCAATACTTAAAGATTAAATTTTACCTTTATATCTCTTTGTATTGATAGTTATTTACATACATCTTTGTAAATATAAAAATTTGTAAGATTTGTAAATTTAGAGTATATATATTTATATAATTTTGCCCAAACATAAATATGTTTAAGGATTGATAATTTCTCTTTTTTTGGCACAATTCATTCCTAAAGGGACATTTCAGACTTTGTTAAGAATAGACTATAATGTTTTTCTCTAGGAACACTCCTGAAAATTTATATTGGTATATACTAATTAAAGGTAATGTTTTAAAATACTGAAGATACCCCCTATCAGAGATATTCAGATTTCTCAGATGTTTTGTAGAAATCACAGTTTCTGCTTATTTTACCAGATTATTGGATATCTAACAAGTGAGTTGATTCATGTAAAAATAACATAAATTTAAGTTACTGCTAAAAGAACATACATTTCTATACTAAGGAGTTCTCTGCCTTGGGGGTACCTGGGGGGCTCAGTCTGTTGGACATCTGACTTTGGCTCAGGTCATGATCCCAGGGTCCCCAGGGTCTTGGGATCTAGCCCCACATTGGACTCTGTGCTTAGCAGGGAGCCTGCTTCTCCCTCTCCCTCTGCCTCTCACCCTGCTTGTGTTCTGTCTCTCTCTCTCTGTCTCTCAAATAAATAAATAAAATCCTTAAAAAAAATAAAAGCATCTTTAAAAAAAAAGAATTCTTTGCTCTTATTCTGCTATTGATGTAAATCAATGGAAAACATTCACATCAGCAAATATTCCTATGGATTTAGGAAATTTTGGATTCAACCGAAAACCTATTTTAGGGTGCTAAATTAGTTATAGTTGCTGGAATTACTAATTTTCATATTTCATATAAATAATATCACAATTTTACAGTATATAGCATATTTCAGTAGGAGTTGACCATAAGTCCTGTGCTATTGGAAAGCAATAAAATACTGTAATTACAAAGCCCTTTATCACAGATATTTACTATGAGGATTCAAAGTCGCAACCCCTCCATAACTCAGAAAGAGGAGAATAATGATGGGGAAAGTCATATATGAGATTTGAGTGTTAAGATGACCCAGTTAACAACCAAGGTGATGAATGGTGAGACTGCACACCTTCTCTAATGTGTTATACATACTCTTCATGTCATTCAACTTCAAAATTATGGTGCTTAAAACCATCATTTGCATTTACTGGTTATTCTCGAGTGTGAATTTAAAACTTTTTGAGTGATTTACATTGATTTTTTTTATTAAAAGGAATTTTGTTTTTTTTTTTCTTTCCCCTTTTATAGCAGAGAGTAACTTTCCCCCTATAATTTGGCAAAGAGGAGAAGTGGAAAATTGAATTAAGATAATAATGTGTGCCTGGACATGGTATTTGGTATTTATATTTGCATACAAGTCTGTGTGTATGTATGTATACAGTGTATTAGGGAGATGGATGTATTAGATGAATCCAATTAGATTGCCATTTTTGTACTTGGCAGTTTCATATGGTTCAACCCAATATTTAAAAATTCTTCTGATGCAACCAGTTTTAGTAATGATCTAATAAGTGCCACTACAGCTCCAGGCATATGCTATAATTACACTCACACTATCCAAAAGTTATCATTTTTTAATAAGAGGAAATAGAAGCCTAAAATAACATCATGCAGGTATTAATATACAAGTGAGAGTTACATCATTATCAGGAAACCTTTGAGTCTACTTTAATTCAATAAAAATCAATCCATATTTCAAAAATTCTACTTTATTTGTGACTAAAAAATGAATCACAATGCCATCACAAGATACTGAGACATGCTTGACTGTTCCAACATCAAAAACTACTTATCTAGGATTAAACTGATAAACTCACTGAAAGAAAATATTAGTATCTCTACATTAGGTTTGGTTAAAATTTACACAGACATTAGAATGATACATTAAATAAACAAATGAAATTTGTACAAATAAAGTTGAAGTAAATACATTTCCATTTCCATAATAGTAATTTTAAATAATTTACTAATTTACATAGCTGTTAAATTTGATTCAGAAACTGTTAATGAAGTTTTCTGATCTGAAACAAATATGAATTATCATTCTTTAATTACTTCCCTGATTATTTATATAAAAGAAACAACAGAACTCTCTAAGATACATGGAAATTATAAAAGCAGTGTCCAGAATCCTAGTTTTCTGTGTTTAATAGGAGATTGAAAGCATCCGTGCTGTGAAAACATAGTCATTATAAATGTTTGTTTTTAGAATCATGTTATTAGAACTGTCATTGCAACTGTGAATCAGTGACATCTATTGTATAATGATTTATACCAGAGATCAACAGATTTTTATCATAGACTACTTAGCAAAAGTCAGACAAATAATTTTATTGAATAAACTAACTTAAATCCTACAAAATGTGGACCAATAAAAAAGTAATACACTGTGTTTAGAAATTAAATTATGCAAAAAAGATGCATCATATTAGAAGTATTATCATAAGAATAATTGGTTTATACTGAATTAGATCAACTATCTTCCTAATTCGTAGTTTCTTGTGGCTCTGAAAGACTATTATTAATTCCTTGGTGGAATGTGAAAGAGTTTATTTGCTAGAGTTCTCATCTTGTGGACTGCATGCATGCCTGAAGTTTGTACAGAGGGCAATAATTTCTGCCTGTGTTACTTGAAAGGAGATGTACTAATTCTGTAAATTTGTACCTATAGGATATAAAACAAATTTATACACTTATTTCCTCATACTGTTGCAAAAGGCATCTGGTTTCTTTATCATCTTTTGTTGCCACTGTCCTGCCTTGCACTTTTCAGTTTGGGGATCTAGCTCATAGTTTTTAGCCCTGAGTACTACTGACCTAGGTGCTTGGAGTGAGTCCCTGCAGAAGGCTTTACACAACCCAAATACAGGACCACTTAGGGCAAGCTTGATAAAGAAATGGGTGTTTACATGGTTTCCAAGTCTCATCTACGGATTACTTATTAATCACCAAGGGAGAAGGATAGATTTAAAGTGAGAACATTTGGTGGATACCACCATAAGCAAATGACCAAACTCAGCATTACTATGTCTAGGCTCTCTGACCTGCTATGCTTCTTTTTTTTTTTTTTTAATTTTCAGCATAACAGTATTCATTATTTTTGCCCCACACCCAGTGCTCCATGCAATCCGTGCCCTCTATAATACCCACCACCTGGTACCCCGACCTCCCACCCTGCCGCTATGCTTCTTAATGGTTCTCTTCCTGAGAACTATACTGCAGTACATAGAAATTTTTCTTGCAGAAAAAATGTAAACTCTTGAAATCATGAAAGGACAGCCAGAGATTTCAGATAGCTGACCTTGACCCTTAAAGTATGTCAATGCCATGAAGGACCAAAGAGGGCTGTCCTAGATTAAAGGAGACTAAATTCAATGGGTGGTCCCAGTTTGGACTCTGATACTACCGGGACTCTTGTGTATGTCTACAAATGAGATAATGTTGTTAAAGAATTGTTAAATTTCTTGGCTGTAGTGATGGAATTGCTGTTATATAGGAGAATTTTATTTCTTAGAAGAGGCATGCTAAATATTTAGGGGTGTGTCTTTGTGCACGTACATGCACGTGCATGCACATGCAAGTATATACCTTAAGAAAATACATTGCAAATAAAAGAACAAAAATAAGAGGAAGGTATTGTAGGGGCCAAGGGAAGGCTACCCCAAGATGGGCCACTTTGACATGAAGAATATTCAGAGGTGAAGGCAATTGAGATCCTAAGGGCTCAAGAGAAACTTTTGCCCCTCCCTTAACTACATAAAGAATCGATGGTGCGGGGGGAGGGGGGAAGGCTTAATTGAGAGTTCTCTTCCAGAATAAGGACAATTAGCAGAGGCAAATTTTTTTCTGATTGACCCAACTATATGGCAGGGCAAACATCTAATTACCAAACATCTGCTTTTCTTCTTATTGCCTTGTGAGGTGCATTCCTTTTCTCTGAAGTTCCAAACTCTTACCCTTAGTTCAGGATGATTTTATATACCTCATTCTGCCTGTGTTTGGAATTTCCATGTCAGTGTGGATTCCCCATATGTACACTATTTGATTTTCTCTTGTTATTCTTGACCTTGAAAGACCTCAAAGGGGACAAGACATTCTCTTTCCCCAACAGGAGAAAGCAGCTATGGCAAAATGTTAATTGGTGAGCTAATGCAGGATGTATATGTGATTATTATTCTAGTCTTTAATTTGTATGTAAGTTTAGAATATTTTAAAGTATAGAGTTAGGGGCACCTGAGTGGCTCAGTTGGTTAAGCCTCTGCCATTGGCTCGGATAATGATCCCAGAGTCCTGCGATCAAGCCCTGTCCAGCTCCCTGCTTGGTGAGGGGTCTGATTTCCTTTCTCCTTCTGCCCCTCCCCTGGTTTATACTCTCTCTCTCACTCACTCTGTCTCTCAAGTAACTTAAATCTTTTTAAAAAATAGGGGTGCCTGGGTGGCTCAGTGGGTTAAAGCCTCTGCCTTCAGCTCAGGTCATGATCCCAGGGTGTTGGGATCAAGCCCCGCATCAAGCTCTCTGCTCAGCAGGGAGCCCGCTTTTCTTTTCTCTCTGCCTTCTTTCCCCTTCTTTTCTCTCTGCCTGCCTCTCTGTTTACTTGTGATCTCTGTCTGTCAAATAAATAAATAAAATCTTTTAAGAAAATGAAAAATAAAAAAATAGAGAGTTGGGGAGAAGAGATCATTAAGAAGTATTGAGTATATCTGAACATAAAAAAGATAAAAACTAAATAGTTCATTCCAGATTTGTCTCTCTATGCTTTATAGTATTTTTATTTTTATTTTATTTATTGCACTGGTATATCAAGAGTTTGTACATGAAAATGACATGTGAATCAGCATTTGATAGAAATTGCCTAGAATTTCTTTTCTGTTGTTTCATTTTATAGTGTTCCTTAGGATTCAAGAGTATCTTTTTTTTTTTTTTCTGTACAAAACTTCAAACTTTCTGCCATTGTAAGAACTTATGTGCTCCATTAAAGTATTTGGTCAAGTCAATTTTGTAAGTATGGGTTATTCTTTCCTTTGGGGAGCATTTAAATCAGATGTGTTTTTTCCTGAGAACCAGGGGAATATTTATAGCTTCCAAAAAGGCTACTATTTGAACTACTTTCTACTTGTGAATATATACAATTGCACATTTTCAGAATGGCTGGAAATTACTAAGGTGTATGTTAATGATATAAGTGAGAAAGTAAGTTAGTGAAAAAAGGTTATAAATGCCTATACTTATCATTGTCTATATGATTTTACCCAAACTTCCTAAATTTAAGCATTCATGCAGCAAGACAGATCTGGAAGCTAACCAATCCCATTCACTGACTAAGAATGTAGCTTTGTTTCAGTCAGGTTAAACTTGAACTTGGCCCCACTATTTTCTAATTGTGTGACTTTAAACAATTATGACTATCTCAAGGCCTTATTATAAACAAAGTCTGAGAAAGATAATAACATCTACCATATAAGAGTATTGAGAGGATTTATTGAAAAGAGATAATGCATATTACGTGTTCAACACAGTACCTGACACAAATAGTACAAGCCCATTACCATCACTTTCATCAAAATCCATACCAGATCATCCTTACTATTGTCACTAAGAATGTCCATCCTCATTTATGCCCAGTGGAAACATTCTAAATCATTAATGTCAGAAGAGTGTTATTTAAATCCCGGAATAGAGTTGAAATTCATGGTTTCCTGTGACTTTTCATTTTGCTGTCACTCTAATACTGAGTATTTTTAGAATAAATTCCTTACCACTAACTGTTCCTCTCTGTGTAGATTGTCATAGGGAATCCATAATATTACCATTGTTTCCTGATAAGGTACTACAAATTGTCATATATTTCAGAAAATGTTTTATTAAAATAAACTATTTTACTTAAATTTAATTTTTAAAACTTTAATAGTATTTATTATTTATAATGTGTTATGGCCTTATATGTAAAATAGTTATAAATGAATTACTATCAGGGGCATCTGGTTGGCTCATTTGGTTAAGTGTCCAACTCTTGATTTCAGCTCAGGTCATGATCTTGGGGTCGTGAGATCCAGCCCCACATGGGGTTCCATGCTAGGCATGGAGCCTGCTTGGGATTCCCTCTCTCCCTCTTCCTCTTCTTCTGCCCTCCCCCACTCCCCACTTGAGCACACATTCTCTCCCTCTCTCCCTCTCTGTCAAAAAAAGTAGTATTAATATCAAGTTATAATTTACTTAAAATTAAAATATTGTCAGGAAGCAAGAATTTACAGTCCCCCACTAAAGTCCTAACATTTTGGCATGATACAACTTAACAGGAGAAAATAAAATTTAACTTCATATGTATGGAAAAGCCACACAGACATGGAAATTCCAAACAGAGTCAAGCAAAGTGAGGTTATCCATACAGTTGGGTCACTCAGATAAAATTTATCTCTGATAATAACCATTATTCTGGACCCCTCCCCCAAATAGTCCTTCCCCCGTAGATTCTTTTATGTAGTTAAAGAGTCGAGAAGAAACTTTCTCTTGAGCCCACAAGGTCTCAATTGCCTTCAGCTCAGAGTAATCTTCATGTCGAAGTCACCATCTATGGCAGTCTGCCCTCAGCTCCCACAGTTTCCTCCTCTGAGACTTTCCTGAAGTTTACACATTAAAAGTTGAGGTGGTAGGTTGTTTTATCTTGTTCACCAATTTCTTAGTCCTGACAATAGGTCAGTTTAGTCAAACTCATTTCAGGAGGCAATGATGCAGGTGTATTCTCAAAGTTAGGCCTGTTACCAAATCCCAAATTTGGCTGACTGTTGCTTGAAAGTCCAATATTCAAGAGACAAGTGTTAATTGGAAAGGAATCTGAGCTTTATTCAGGAAGCCAGCCACCTGAGGAGAAGGCAGAATCTTTTGAAAAGCCACCTCTGTGGTTTCTGCCTAGCCAAGAGGGTTTTAAAGAGACAGGGTTTGTTAATCAGTGAGGGTGGTGCAGTGGCCTGTTAACATTTCCTGACTTTGCCTCGATTTAATGGTGTCTGTTTACAGTTTTTAGATGTTATCTCAGTGCTTGAAGGTTGTGCAAGAGGTCTAATTCCCATTCTGTGACTTGTGAGGGCTTTCTTTTCTCCTTCTAGAAAACAATATAAGATTTATAGATTCACGGGTAGGGTTGGTAAATCAATCAATCAATCATATGAACTTAAGAACACCCTTAAAGATCACTGTGCTCATTATAAAGATCAAGGTGGCCTCAATTTCCTACTTTCCCCAATATTACCATCCCATATCTATGGGATTAAGGATGAAGGTCAATCTTCTATAGCTTCTTCATGCAGTGCATAGTCAGGACCTTGGAATGGAATATGTTGACATGGGTTTGAAGCATTGCTTTGGACACAACTGATATGGCTTGCTTGTGTAGTTTTGCTACACACCTTATAATGAGATTAATTCCTGTATATACACACACAATACCCCTAGCTTGAGGGTGAGTCTTAATTTTAGAATGCCTTCTAATATGGACCTAAGTCCTGATAGTATCCAGGATCAGAGGTTCCTGAACCACTTGGATCCTCCCTGGAACAGGGGATGACAGTCTAGGGTTTGCTGCACCCAAGTGGCTTGCTGTGTGATTTTATCAATACTGGTTTCTACCTCCAAGGAGGTATTGATATATGTGTGGCAAGATGAATTAGCAGCAAAACAAACTCCCCCTTGCTCAGCTTGGATATAGTCTAGGGTCATATGGTTATTTAGGACAACTTTAGGAAAGGAAATGATTTTTATAAGTTAACTAAAGATTTGGCGGTTTCATTAGTCAGGGTGGTTAGAGTTTGGGACAAGTTGCAGAGCACATGTTGGTGGGCAGCAAGCCCCCACCAATGCAATAACATACAACCAAAGAAATATTTATCCCCATCGGAGATATTGCTTGAGAGGCCATGGGTTGGTCTGGCAAATAAATTCAGGTAACTGGCCCAATGTTTCTGATTGGGGAATACATGCCTGTTTTCTGTCTTTGAAAATAATCTCTTAGTACAGTAATTAGAGGGACTGTTACATAGGTATAGAGGTGCCTCATGATCATTTTGAGAGAATCTAGCTATTCTAACCCTATACATTATTATTTGGGCCTTAGAAACCAGTAAACTTTGAGGATTTCTGAGGTGTTATAAACAGTGTGAACCAAGGGGTCTCTATGGTCCAGCATTGATTGGGCTTTTGGATGACATATCCAGTAATTGACAGCACATGCAGCTATAGCTGAAGTCTGTTACCTGTACTAGTGCATTGTCTTTCCGACCAAGAAAGAGGGAAGACATGGTTAATATAGATTACAGAATGAATATAGTTATAATAGGTTTCCTTTCATAAATAGGTGTTTTAAATCCTGAATAGGATGGCTTTCCCAGCAGGTGGTTTTATTAGCCTTTTTGTCATAGGTGGAGCCCTCTTCACTCTGGTATGGTATATACATGGCTTTATTGCCCTTAGTTTTAGTCAGGTGAGTGGTTAATAAGATCTCATAAAGCCCCACCTATTTCTCAGCCAACTGATGATTGGGTCCTTAATTTTTCCAGGTCTTTAACAATACTCTGTCTTCAGGCCTGAAAAGATGTACTGGCTCATCTGAAGGCTATGTAGTCCTGGAGAGGATAAAGCAGTATAACACAGTTAATATTTGACTCAAATGTTGTATATATTGTTTAATCCTATTATCATTTTCTAAGTCTAAAGGTGGTACCCTCAAGCCAAAGCCAAAAAGAGTTTCCCATATATCATCCCAAAAGGGCTTAATTTTTTTTTAAAGATTTTATTTATTTATTTGACAGACAGAGATCACAGATAGGCAGAGAGGCAGGCAGAGAGAGAGAAGGAAGCAGGCTCCCTGTGGAGCAGAGAGCCCGATGTGGGGCTCGATCCCAGGACCCTGGGATCACGATCTGAGCCGAAGGCAGAGGCTTTAACCCACTGAGCCACCCAGGCTCC
Organism: Mustela putorius furo; assembly: GCF_011764305.1. Classification (NCBI taxonomy): domain Eukaryota; kingdom Metazoa; phylum Chordata; class Mammalia; order Carnivora; family Mustelidae; genus Mustela; species Mustela putorius. The sequence goes on from NW_025421989.1 coordinate 31,089,010, forward strand.
CCCCAAAAGGGCTTAATTTTAACCTACTTTTGGAAGCAACCCTAATGGGGAGCAGGGCAATAGGTAGAAACTTACCTCATTTGGACTTTGATTTTAGCTGAAGTCTTTTTCAGTATATGATTCACTTTTCTGTCTTTCCTGTTGACTGAGGTCTCCAAGAAGCATTCCAGTTGATATGTAAAGCAGCACTTACTTTTACCCTACACCAGATACAAAGCCCGGTCCATTATTACTCTGAATATTGGATAAACCAAACCTAGGAGTAATTTCCTTTAGCAAGCGTGTTACCATGGATGAAGCTTTTTCTATTTGGGTGGGAAAGCTTCAAACCATCCCCAAAAGATGGCTATGAACACTAGCAAATATTTAAAATTCCCTGTAGCCCTAGACCTTTGGGTAAAGACTGTCTGCCAATCCTCAAAAGGACATTCCTCTTTATATTATGGGTGTCTCTCTCTCTCTCTTTTTTTTTTTAATTATTCTTTGTGCATATCAGGCATCTCTGGGTGACTTTATGGACCATTTTCTTTCTTCCTTTTTTTTTTTAAAAGATTTTATTTATTTGACAGAGAGAGATAACAAGTAGGCGGAGGGGGAGGGGGAGGCAGGCCCCCGCACTGAGCAGAGAGCCCGATGTGGGGCTTGGATGCGGGGCTCAATCCCAGAACCCCAGGATCATGACCTGAGTGGAAGGCAGAGGCCTAACCCACTGAGCCACCCAGGCACCCCCTATGGACCATTTTCTGTAGATATAGCCTCTTCTTTGTTGTGTCTGACTTGTGTTTGGCCCCAACTATAAAGGCTACTTCCTGGGCATTCCATGTCAGTTTTAGTATTCAAGTATTCAAGTATGTGGCCCCTGTGTCTACTAAAAAGTTCATCGGTTGAATTCCCACTGTCAGTTGTACCCGGGGCTCCTGTGGGAAAATGGTCAATGAGGTGGTAGGGAGCTCCAGGACCTTTTCATTCATTTCTATTGTTTCTTTCTATTTTTGGAGCTTTCTCTTTATGTCAGGGGTGCTCTATCCAATGAATGCCATGTTTACCATGTGGATTTTTTCTGGGGTCTCTGGGTTCATATCTGTATATTTCCAATAGGCTTCATAAATTATTTATTTGACACAGAGAGAGATCACAAGTAGACAGAGAGGTAGGCAGAGAGAGAGGGAGAAGCAGGCTCCCCATTGAGCCCCATGGGGGAGCTTGATCCCAGGATCCTGAGATCATGACCTGAGCCAAAGGCAGAGGCTTAACCCACTGAGCCACCCAGGCACCCCTTAGGCTTGATAAATTCTTTCTAACCAGGCTGCTGGGTTTTCAGTTGCTTCTTGCCTCAGTTCCTAAATTTTGTTCAAACTGTGTTTCTCAGGTACCCCTTATTCAATCCTGCCAAGACACGTTATAGGTAATGCTCAAGCAAAGGTAAACGTCCTAGGTTTAGGTCTCAGTTAAATTCAACCAGTGGGATGGCAGTACCTGGGTTTAGGAACTCATGATGCAGATGCTGGGCTTCCTCATATGTTTTTACCAGTATTAGCCATCTTTCATTGACAGCTAATATCATATTCATTAAGACTTATATGCCCACCCAAGTCAGCTGATGGGTCACAAAAATCCTCAAAAAGTGTTCCACCATCTCTTGGGGGTCATCTCAATAAGAGGAGTTGGCATTTTTCTAATTAAGTCTGAAGTTGAAAAAGGAGTATATGTCCAATACTATCTGAGAGGCTGTCCCGGAGCACCAATGCCCCCTGCTGGGTATTATCTTAATGGACATTGCCCAGCCCCCACAGTGGGTACTCCTTGACCAAATTGGGAGCCCTGTTGGATGGTAAAGGGAGAGGCTGTTTCAGGATTAGTTTGTCCCCTCCCAAAGAATAATGAGACCAAAGCCCTAACAGGAGGATGAGGAGGTAGAGGTAAGAGCCCTGGAGGAGGAGGTGACAGAGCTAGATTTGCCATATATTCTTTTTCCTTCTCTCTTTGTTTTTCATTTGCATCATCAGGACAAATATTTGGTTGTTCTCCTTGTCTCTGCACCATTAACTTTCTCTTTCTCCACAACATCTTCATTGTGTAAGGACATGTAGGCCTGAATATAGGATATCTCATCATCCTTTCCTGCCCTTAAACGAAAGAACTCTAATTGTAAAATGGTGTAGTAGTTTAAATATCCATCTGGGGGTCATCTCATCTGATTCTAGATGGGACATTGGGCAGGCAGTATTGTAATAGGAAATCATCTTTTTCTTAACTAGTTCCTGGCTATATTCGTTCCATTTATTCAAAATTTGACCGAATGAGTTAGTCACTAGGATAGAGGTAGAACCTCCCATTATACCAAAGATGAGAAACACAAACATCCACCCACACACACACCAAAGACTGATCTGCCCCAAATCCCAAAGCACTTGACTGTTATTCAAGTTCTTACTATCTCCCAAATGCTGTGACTCTTTGAGAAGGAAAAAGTACAGACAACAAAACACAAAAGCACCTAGTCCTTCCCAAAAGAGAAAAACTGTAGATGTGCACTTTTGATAAACTTCTATACCCAGTGTAAAAACTCTGGCCCCAAATGCTCTTTTCCTTTCCATTTAAGTCAAAAAGTGAAACTGGCAGTGTCAGTAGGGAATCAACAGGGAATTTCCTCTAGACAAAAGAAGCCTCAGCAGCTGAAGAGACAGATCCCTCAGATTCCCTCAAGACCAACTAGTCCTGAGCAGCTAACCTTCTGCAAGTTACTCTCCAAGTTACTAGCCTTGGAAACAAACTCATACTGCCATGGACAGCTGCTTCCTCTGCCCAAATATGGGCAAGCCCTAGTGAGCTGCCTTGACCAACTGCTCCACTTTGCTGATTCTCAGGGTAGCCAGACCCCACAGGGGCATTGGCTGCTGGCTGGCTGGCCAGAATTTGTTACCGAATCCCAAGTTTGGTTGCCCCTCACCCAAAAGGACAATATTCAAGAGACAGGTGCTCATTCGAAAGGATTATGAGTTTTATTCTGGAGGCAGGCCACCTGGAGAGAGGGCAGGGTATTTTACTAAGCCAACTCTGCTTCTGTCTAGCCAAGAGGGCTTTAAAGGAACAGGGGGTCCACCCAAAGAACAAATAATCCAATCAAGAAATGGGCAGAAGACATGAACAGACATTTCTGTAAAGAAGACATCCAGATGGCCGACAGACATATGAGAAAGTGCTCCACATCACTCGGCATCAGGGAAATACAAATCAAAACCTCAATGAGATACCACCTCACACCAGTCAGAATGGCTAAAATTAACAAGTCAGGAAATGACAGATGCTGGCAAGGATGTGAAGAAAGGGGAACCCTCCTACACGGTTGGTGGGAATGCAAGCTGGTGCAACCACTCTGGAAAACAGCATGGAGGTTCCTCAAAAAGTTGAAAATAGAACTACCCTATGACCCAGCAATCGCACTACTGGCTATTTACCCTAAAGATAGAAACGTAGTGATCCGAAAGGGCACATGCACCCAAATGTTTATAGCAGCAATGTCTACGATAGCTAAACTATGGAAAGAACCTAGATATCCATCAACAGATGGATGGTTAAAGAAGATGTGGTATATATATACAATGGAATACTATGCAACCATCAAAAGAAATGAAATCTTGCCATTTGCGATGACGTGGATGGAACTGGAGGGTATCATGCTTAGTGAAATAAGTCAATTGGAGAAAGACAACTATCATATAATCTCCTTGACATAAGAAAGTGGAGATGCAACGTGGGGGGTTAGGGGGGTAGGAGAAGAATAAATGAATCAAGATGGGACTGGGAGGGAGACAAACCATAAGTGACTCTTAATCTCATAAAACAAACTGAGGGTTGCTGGGGGGAGGGGGGTCGGGAGAGGGGGGTGGCGTTATGGACATTGGGGAGGGTATGTGCTATGGTGAGTGCTATGAAGTGTGTAAACCTGGTGATTCACAGACCTGTACCGCTAGGGATAAAAATACATTATATGTTTATTAAAAATAAATAAATAAATAAATACCAAAAAAAAAAAGGAACAGGGGGTCATTTATCAGTGAGGGGGTGCAATGGCCTGTAACATTTCCTGACTCCATGTAGTTTCAATGGTGCCTATTTACAGCTTTTAGATGTTATCTCAGTGCTTGAGGCATGTACAAGAGGTCTAATTCCTGCTCTGTGACATGCATGGACTTACCGTTCTTCTGGAAAGGAATGTAAGATTTATACATCCACAAGAAAGGTTAGTAAATCAATCATATGAACTTAAGAATACCCATTAAACATCACCATGCTAGTTACGAAGATGAAGGCAGACTCAATACTGTGGTTTAAGTACTCAGTCATTCAGTAAGAAGCATTTCTATGAAAACAAAAGGAAAACTGTGGGTTAATGTTTGCTTCAGATGTCAAGCCAGTTCTGAGAGTAACCAGTTGAGAAGACTTCTAGATGTCAGACTCAAAGCATCTTTAGGCAGAGTGAGGGCAGGTAATGGCAATCTCATAGATCTTCCTGGTTTGTAGTTCGAATGCCTCTGGTGGTCTCTGAGTGGCTCACTAAGAAACAAACATGAAGATTGCCTGTATATGAGCTATCGTGAGGATTTCTCTGAAGTTTACATCAAGTCATTTATATTTAGGGCTTTAGGAAAAAAGGCAGTTTTAGTTTTCAAGATTCCAAGTTAGAAAGATGAGAGAAAAATCAAAATGTTAGTTTGGAGAGTCATAGCCTGGCATTGGAGCACACTAGCGGAAATGAGGGTCTAGTCCAGTTTATAATGAATAGAATTAAAATTGAATGTGTACAAATATGTGTTATTGAAACATATTTTCTCTCCACAAATCACTCTCATTATTACTAAAGATACCTAAATTAATATTAATTTGTTTGCAAAATAAGACTAGTTTCAAAAAAACTTGGCCTAATTATTTACATTGTGTGGCAAGAATAGTGATTCACCATACAGATTCTTTAAAACCTGCTTTGCTGAAACTTTTCATAAGAAATCTCTAGATTGAACTTTTAACTGTTTCTCAAGGCCAAAAGCCAAGCCAAATACTTGCCATCAGACTTTGTCTGCAATATGCCTAGAGATTTGGGTCAATTCCTCTGTTTTCAAGATCTCCTAAATACCCTAGGTTCCTGCATGTGCCAGAAAGTGACCTTCTTTGCTAACCTGGTAAAGGGTGCTGGGAACTCTGTGAGCAAGGTATCAGGCTGAGATTTCCAAGGTGCTTTACTGGCTCCCCAATTCAACCTTAGTTCCTTAAAGCTGTTTGGTCATATCTGAGCCTATACATGTTTTCCCTAGGTATCTAGTCAAAGCCTTGGTAATATAAACAGTATTTCCAATTGTGTCCTTTCATAAGGAGAAGAGATTCTTATTGAACTTATAGAAATAAATATATTGCTATAAAAATATGAACATACTCCCTGAGAGGTTCTGAATTTTGGAGGGTTTAGATAGGAAGAAAAGGTAAATGCTTCAATTTGTTCAAAATAGTATGTTTTATCAAATTATTATAAGCCTATTAGCTTAAGAGAAAAAATTTATTAAATCTGAAAGAAAAATAAGACATATTTTTTAAAGTTAGCAATGTTTTAAATAAAAAGTCATAAAAAGTATAATTATCTTCCTCAGTCATTCAATCCCATGTTATTAATTCTTGTTCTGCTTGAATCTGATTTTTCCATTCACTTTGGAAGTTTTTATCTAGGTCAGTTTTATGATCTTAAGGTTATGAGAAACCTGTACTCAGAGTTTTTTTCCATGAGTCTCATTGAAGATGAAGATGAAGCAAACTTGCAGGGAAAAGTGTAACTGTCTATAAATGATAAAAGACTTAAAAATGGACATCATTAAATATCTGATTAGAATGCAGTTGACAAGGAAAGTTTGTTGTTTCTGTGACACACAAAATTGCAAGACAATAATGTACTAGGTAGGGCATCACATTTCTAGGAGTTTCATATAACTTTTAGAACACTTAACTTAAATAACATATCTACATAAATATAGTCTAAAAGAGTTTAATATCACTTATTTGGCAGTGCTTTTATAGGGGTTTAGGGAAGGCTGCCCCACAGTCGGCGACTTTAGCAAGAACATTATTTTGAGTTAAAAGCAATCCAAACCCAAGAGATTCAGAAAAAACTCTTGCCTTCCCCTCAACTGCCTTCTTTTACCAGGAAGAGAGCTATTAACATACTCTTTTTTTTTAAGATTTTATTTATTTATTTGACAGACAGAGATCACAAGTAGGCAGAGAGGCAGGCAGAGAGAGGAGGAAGCAGGCTCCCTGCTGAGCAGAGAGCCTGATGCAGGCCTTGATCCCAGGACCCTGAGATCAAGACCCGAGCTCAAGGCAGAGGCTTAACCCACTGAGCCCCCCAGGCACCTAGCATATTCTTTACCTCAGAAACCTATCCACATAATACAGAAACTTTGTTTTCCAAACATTTTTTACCTTCCTGCTAATAGTCTTTCTCTCCTTTGTATCCTCAGACCTCTAGACCTCTCCTTAACATAATGTTGCTTCCCTATCTTTGGAATTTCCATGTCTGTGTGATTTCCCTATAAGTACATATGCTACCAGATTTGATTTTCTCCTATTAATCTGTCTCATGTCAACTTGATTCTTAGTCCAGTTAGAAGGACCTTGAAGGGCATAGGAAATTCTCCTTCCCCAACACTGTCATACCAAATTAACATAAGCTCAATGTCTTAAAATAATACCACCTGTTTCTTAGTTCCGTATATCAGATTCCAATGTGGTGTGGCAGGGTTCTCTGCTCAAGTCCCACAGGCTGAAATCAAGGTATCATCCAGACTACAGTGCTCATCTAAGTCTTGGTTAGCTCCTTTTCCAAACCCAATGGTTGTTACAAGAATTTGTTTCTTTATGCTTGTGAGACTGAGGCCCTGTTTTCTTGCTGGTTGTCAGCAGCTGGCAGCTGGCTGTTCACACTCACAAGCCATCCCACAACATGGTGCAACCAAACTAAAGTGAGTTTGTTACTTGGTGAGTTACAGGTAGACACTATACCCAGCGGAGTTGTCAATACAAAGGAAACTTTATTTCTACAGATAAGGAGATCATGGGGATTAGTTTTCAAAGCTGTGACTCCCAAAGCAGGCATGAGTGGTTTCTTTTCTTTTCTTTTCTTTTAATTTTTTAATTTATTTAGGGTTAGGATGAATATTCAGAAAGGGAAGTTTTTTCATTGCTGTAGAGGTGAGTATAAGTTCACACATACATACTTAGGAAACATGCCTATACATGCATTGTATATTACATTAATGAGGTTCATGCTCCTCCTTAGGCAGGGATTATAACTTTATAATGAGGTGGTGGTAGCTGTCTAGCATTCCATCGTCTGTCTGTGCAGGTGTGAATAGGTGGCCAAGCTCAAACTGGTCTAGGCCAGCCAGAGCTCTTCTTCTTGTTTGCCTCTAAAAGATAAGGTTACAGGGGGCAACTGGGTGGCTCATTCAGTTAAGCATCTGCCTTCAGCTCAGGTCATGATCTCAGGGTCCTGGGATGGAGCCCCATGCTTGGCTCCCTGCTCAGTAGGGAGTCTGCTTCTCCCTCTCCCTCCACCCATCTCCCCTGCTCATGCTCTTGTGAGTTCTCTATCTCTTTCAAATGAATAAATTTTAAAAATCCTTAAAAAAATAAATAAAAGATGAGGTTAATGGCACCTGGACAGTGCAGTCAGTTAAGCATCCAACTCTTGGTTTTGGCTCAGGTTGTGATCTTAGGGTCCTGAAACTGAGCCCTGAGTTGAAGATTTTCTTTCCTTCTTCCTCTACCCCCTAGACTCACTCTCTCTCTCAAATAAAGAATTTAAAAAAAAAAAAAAAAAGGATAATGTTAACATTCCTATGAAGACAAAAGGGGTCAGTGAAGGTCTTGCTGGTGATATTTTTAACCTCATTAAGTATACAGGGTATCCTTTCAATGGTTCTTTATTCCTTCTTCCTATAGGCCAGCAAGAGCTGATCCCTCTGACTTCTACACATCCAGAGAAACTCAACTGTTTAGCTTCTCACTTTATTGAGTCAGGCCCAGCATAATTTAAGATAAACTGTTAATCTCTATAAATTAAGGTAAACTGATCTGGAACTTTTGATTACATCTGTAAAATTTCTTCCTAGCTTAGTGTTTGATTGAATAAGTAGGGGGCTGGAACCTTGGAGGAACATTTCTAGAATTCTGCCTATGACAGTATGTAATGCAAATTAACATTCAACAGGGCTTTCCAATGTATGTGTTTAGGCTACAGTTAATAGAATGATTGGTTTAGGTAAATGGTTTGAAAAACAAAGCTAATATGTGTATTTTGCATAAAATTTTGAAGATTTTTAGATGATAAATATAAATGAATAATGCACTCTGCAAGGAAGAAAGAGTGTATGTAGGACCATGAAAAAAATAACAATTTATATAGAACAGATGTGTAGGCTTGATATTCTTGAGAAGTTCTTATATTTGTGCTGAAATATTTTTCTTGATTCTGTGATAAGTGAATTAATATAGTGGTCAGAAATCAGTAAGGTTAATTTAGTCTTAAGATTAATTAATAAAGCAGGCACCTGGGTGGCTCAGTTGGTTAAGCCGTTGCCTTCAGCTCAGGTCATGATCCTGGAGTCGAGGGATTGAGTTCTGCATCGAACTCCTTGCTTAGCAGGGAGTTTGCTTCTCCCTCTGCCCCTCACCCCACTCTTGTGCTCTCTCTCACTCTCTTAAATAAATAAATAAACTCTTTAAAAAAAAGTTTACATCATTTTCCTTCTGCATTATGTGCTGTGACTTCCTTCCTCTTTTCTGCTACAGACATGCACCATTCATATGTACATGTGCACACAAGATGTGGACGCATGCATATATTTGCATACATATGCATGCACTAAGTAGAACACAAAGGAAGTTTCTTAATACATCAATTACACAGCTATAACAAGGCATCCAGTTGTAAGATCATTCAGTGAACTATTCCAATAAATACAGTTGCTTCTTTGCTCAGTTATAAAATCCATCAACCAGTGCTTGGCATAATCCAGAACTGGAAAAATAGATTATGCTCATGTAAGGAAACAGAGGAATGAGAGGAATCAAGGAAATGTTCTGGAGGAGCAATGTGAACAGAATTTGAAATTTTTTGTCATGGCAACAACAACATTGAAAATACTTGAAAATCCAATGATGCTTTTGAAGGGGAGTGGAATATGCTGCTTCAAAGTATGCCTCTTTGGCATAATGATTAATTTGAGCTGATGGCTTTGAGAAACTGTAGACATAAGAAAAGCTCTGAACAGAGAAGTTACCTCTTCGTAGGAAAAACTACATTTATAAAGGAAATTTATATTAGAAAGGGGTCCTTACCAAAGAGACAGCTATTACCAGAGATAACTTTTTTATGTGAGATATTTATTTGCATGGCAAGGTAACCTTTGTGTAGCAAGTATTTCCTCCTCTAACCTTTCCGTGAATTCCCCCCACCCCCAGCATCTCTCTTTTGTCTTAAGCTGAGAATGGCATTTAAGGTGGTGACTTGGGTTATTTTGGGGGAGTTACTCAGTTTTCCTGGATCTCTCCCATGTATACAGTAAGTATATAGGTTATTAAACTTTTTTTTGCTTTATTCCTGTTACTTTGTCTTTTATTATAGGGTGGGGTGGGGGGGCAGGGGGCATCTCACTCAAGGACCTAGAAGGGTAGAGAGAAAATAATTCAGCAAATACTTCATTCACCAAAGAACTTATCAGCTTTGTAAGGGAGGGATAAGTTATTCTTCCTACTCCTCTTGAGTTCTTTTGGTTCTTCTAATAATTAATTAAACTGACACAAACAGATTAATAGGAGAAAAAAATATTGAATTAGCATGTATGGAGGTCTTATAGACAGGACCTAAGAAGGGACCAAAGCAGTCAGCTTTTATACATTTTAGACAAATAAATAATACATTTTTGAGGAATTAACAAAAGAAGAAATGTAAGTTTGGGTATTCATTAGTAAAAATCTAAACAGGGGTTGTTTATATAGTCTTCTGAGCCCTGAATTCCTTATCTCAGGTGACAAGGAGTTCTCTCTACCTCCTGGTGCAGAGGGTACCTTTCACATTGGGGATATATTTCCTGCTTTCAGGCAGGCAAAAGGAAGGTCAGAATATTCTTTTTGCATGGCTGTTTCTCAGGTAATTCAAAATAATCAATAGGCCAAAGTGGCACATTCTTCAGCGGCCTTCCCTAAATCCCATTACCTATCATCCAAAGAGTATGAAGACTGGCATGGAATTTTACTCCAAAATAAAGACAAATAAATGGCAGGGAAGCAACCATCAGTTGCTTGGAGGAGGGCAATAAAAATCACTAAAATCTTAGTGAAATGTTTTGATCAAATAATTATAATGATGAGAATCGGCTTATGAATACTGTTTCATAATGTAAATCAGTTAATAGACTAATTGCTGTAAAATTTGATGGACTGGTAGTAATTGGGGGCGTTTAGAGGACAAATGGTGAATCAAAGATCTAAGAAAACCTTTTAAAATTCAGTAAAGCTATAGAAGAGACTTGGAGTTGGATTGTTAAAGAAAGAGGAGGCCCTAGAAAAGAAATGACTGATTTGATCAATTGTGGAAGTCTCTGTTTCCATGATCCATCATATTAACTACACTTTTCTAACCAAATTATATTATCTCATAAAATAAAATACAAAGTTCTCATACATTATAGCTTCCTTAAAACATCTAAAGTAAAGATAAAGCAAGGGTGGGTAAATTTAGTTGATGCTAAAACAAAAAAATTAGATGTCATACATGAAAAAGAAATAGATACTTTGTGATGTAATAGTATCCAAATGTTATGATAGCAAAGGTCAGGAAGAGTAGATTTTCAATTTCTGCATTAATTCTAAAATGAGCAGTGTTGATGAGCACTCAGTATCCTGCAGACAATTAAAACACCAAGAATGAGTTCAAATGAATGGGTTTCAATGATTAGAGTGTCTCCATATCCATCCCAATGATCATTAAGAAAGAAAAATATTTTTATGGAGTACATGAGGTTGACTGGTCATGTTTATTATCTGATGGATGACTTAGACTATTTATATATTTATATATTTCATTTTTTAAAAAATATTTTATTTATTTATTTGACAGAGATCACAGGTAGGCAGAGAGGCAGGCAGAGAGAGAGGAGGAAGCAGGCTCCCCACTGAGCAGAGAGCCCGATGCGGGGCTCGATCCCAGGACCCTGGGATCATGACCCGAGCCAAAGGCAGAGGCTTCTGCCACCCAGGCGCCCCAACTTAGACTATTTAAATCATCAGGATCTTTGGAAACTAGAAGTATGCAAAGAAAAGTCAATTAGGGTAACCAAATGTCACAAATAATTTATGGTTTATTTTATATTTAGAAATTCAAAATCTAATTCATTCCCTGTGTAATTTAAAAGTTCATATAGACTTTTTCCACTTGGATGTCATTTATCATATATCTCTATGTAGTTAACATTTGTTATGTCTATGGTTTACCATTGTTACAAGTCCCCATTGTATGTCCCCAGTTCATAGTTTCTTTTTTTTTTTAAAGATTTTATTTATTTGACAGACAGGCATCACAGGTAGACAGAAGGCAGGCGGAGAGAGGAGGAAACAGGCTCCCCACGGAGCAGAGGCCCGATGTGGGGCTTGATCCCAGGACCCTGAGATCATGACTTGAGCCGAAGGCAGAGGCCTTAACACACTGAGCCACTCAGGTGCTCCCCCAGTTCATAGTTTTATTCTCAGCTTTGCATACCTTTCCTTCTACATCCATGACGTACTTGGTAGGAATCAGTTAATTAAGTTTTCTTGCCATAAATTACATGCCAGGGACCATGAACCTTCAGAACTTCCTACAGATAGTTAAGTCAACAATTTTGCTAAATTATTGCCAAGTTTTCTGGGATATATTCAGGTGTATGTCTGTATACATGTGTATTTATGTGATGGTTACATGTCTAGTGTATGACAGACAGGCTAATCAGAGTGTCATTCTAAACCTCTACTCCAACACTTAGTTACCTAATAGCTGTGGATACTGGAATTTTTTTTTAATGTTTCTCTGCTTCAATATTTTTAAAGATGAGAAGGCAAAAAAGTTTATAATGAAGATTAAATATGAAAATGTATATAAAATACATATTCTTAGCATCTGATATATACTAAATGTTAAATAATAGATATTAATATGTCTATGTAACATGTCATATATATGTGTATGTGTATATATATATATATACATGTAATAAACACAGACATGTACATATTAAAAGATCAGAGAGAAATTTACCACTTGTGTTAAAATAACTGCGTTTCTCTGATGGGAGTTTGTATTTTTCTTTATACTTGGCTGCACATTTCAAATTTTCAGTTTTCAGGTGCCTGGGTGGTTCAGTGGGTTAAGCTTCTGCCTTCAACTTGGGTCATGATCTCAGGGTTCTGGGATCGAGCCCCACATTGGGCTCTCTGGTCATGGGGAACCTGCTTCCCCCTCTCTCTCTGTCTGCCTCTCTGCTTACTCGTGATCTCTCTTTCTGTCAAATAAATAAACCAAATCTTTTAAAAAATTCAGTTTAAAATTTGTAGTTATCACATTTGCAATGTAAAAATAAAGATAGATATTTGTTCACTTTGAAAAAGGTGATCCTAAACTAGCATATCAGAGAATGTGGTTAGCAGGAATAATTTTTTCATAATGACAGTTTTTAAATAATGGAATAGGCTACTGTGCACAATTATGTATAGATTTTCTTTGTGGACATAAGATTTCATTTTCTGGGATAAATAATCAGTTGTATAATTTCTAGTTCATATTGTGAATATATATTTAGTGTTTTGGGTTTTTTTTTTTTTTTTTTTTTTACTTTTCACTAATATTCAGAGTTGCTGTACCATTTTACATTCCCACCAACAATGTATGGGTCATCTAGTTTCTCTGCATTGTTATCAACATTTGGTATTGTTACCATTTTTTTTTAATTTTAGGTGTTCTGATAAGTATATGGAAGTGTCTCAACGTGATCCTTATTTTACATTTTCCTGAAGTGTAGTGAAGTTGAACTTCTTTTCATGTGCTTCCTTGCTATCTGCATATCCTCTTCAGGAAAATGTCTCTTCATATCTGTATAGGAAAAAATTCAATTTTCTACTTTCTTCTGTAAGGAAAAATCCATTTATTCCGTACTATATATTTCTGTCCTATGTGTCTCCTTTACTAGATACACAGAACACTCATACTTCTGACAATTCTGGTCACCAGATATATGGAGGGTTTTTTTCTCCATAACAAACAATTCTCTGTGACACCAGCTGGGTATCCTACAATTTAACTCAGTTCTGACACTATCCACCCAAAGATGAGGGCTCCGTTCCACAACACTGTCACCATCCACCACCTTGTCCCCCAGCCCCAACACTTCCCCCTCCCCCAGCAACACACATTTAGAACACCAGTTGCAGGCCCAGGTTGTCACCTATACTTCTAGCCAACTTCAGAGGTTCCCAAGACCCCCTTCTTGGGTTTGATTCATTTTCTAGAGCAACTCATAGAATTTATTAAATGATACGATGAACAATATAGATGAATAGCCGGATGAAGAGGTCCGTAGGGTGAGATCTGTTATTTGCCCTACTGGAAGTTCTCCTGACCCACTATTGGGATTTTATGGTGGCTTCCTCAAGTAGGCATGATCAATGCCCCTCTCTCCCCTCTGGATAATGGGGAGAGAGGCTGATATTTCCAAGCTTCTAATCATGGCTTGGTTGGCCTTTCTGGTGACCAGCCCCCATCCAGGAGTCATCCAGGAGTCCACCCAGAGTCACCTCATTAGAAAAAATTATGGCCCTAGTGCTCTCACCACTTAGGAAATCACAAGGGGTTTTGAATCCTTGTGTCAGGGATGGGGTCAAAGACAAATATTACAACAAGAGATGTGAGATATTCCTAATGTTCTTATCATTTAGGATTTTAGGGGCTCTGTTCCAGGAATGGGAGCAGAGACCACTATATGTATTTTTTATTTCACAATGTCTTTAACCTTTTTTTTTTTTTAAGATTTACTTTTTTGTGTGTTAGAGCAGGGAGAGGGGCAAAGAGAGAAGGAGAGAGCAAATCCAGACTCCTACTGAGCACAGAGCCCAATAGGGGCTCTCACAGCACTGAGATCATAGCCCAACCTGAAATCAAGAGTCTGACACTTAACCAACTGAGCCCCCCATGCACCCTATTTCCTAATTAAATTGTTTCCTTTTTTAAATATTGAGCTTTCAGAGATCTTTAGATATTCCACATATAAATCTTTTTTACATAGGTGAATGCTTAAACCGACTGACCTACCCAAGCACCCTGTTACAACATTTCTTTAAAAAATTTCATAACTTTGGGACGCCTGGGTGGCTCAGTGGGTTAAGCCGCTGCCTTCAGCTCAGGTCATGATCTCAGGGTCCTGGGATCAAGTCCCGCATCAGGCTCTCTGCTCAGCAGGGAGGCTGCTTCCTCCTCTCTCTCTTCTGCCTGCCTCTCTGCCTACTTGTGATCTCACTCTGTCAAATAAATAAAAATTTAAAAATCTAAAAAAAAATTTCATAACTTTACATTTTACATTTAAATCTGTTATATTTGAATTTATTATTATTTTTTTAAAGATTTTATTTATTTATTTGATAGAGATCACAAGTAGGCAGAGAGGCAGGCAGAGAGAGAGAGGAGGAAGCAGGCTCCCCACCGAGCAGAGTCCGATGCGGGGCTTGATCCCAGGACCCTGGGATCATGACCTGAGCCGAAGGCAGAGGCTTTAACCCACTGAGCCACCCAGGCGCCCCATATTTGAATTTATTTTTATGTAAGATATGAAGTTTAGGTCAAAGTTTGTTTTTTCCCGGGCGCCTGGGTGGCTCAGTGGGTTAAGCCGCTGCCTTCGGCTCAGGTCATGATCTCAGGGTCCTGGGATCGAGTCCCGCATCGGGCTCTCTGCTCAGCGGGGAGCCTGCTTCCCTCTCTCTCTCTCTGCCTGCATCTCCGTCTACTTGTGATTTCTCTCTGTCAAATAAATAAATAAAATCTTTAAAAAAAAAAAAAAAAGTTTGTTTTTTCCCTAATGAATGTTCAATTGCTCCAACATCAGTTTTAATAAAATCTATTCATCCTCCATCTAATTACTTTTGCAACGTTGTTGAAAATCAGTTGTCCATAGTTATGTGGGGTTATTTCTACAGTCTCTATTCTGTTCCAATCATCTATATGTCCATCCAACCATCAATATCACAGAATCTTGATTACTATAGCTAAATAATGTCTCAAAATATGATAAAGCAGTTCTTCTCATTTTACTTTTCTTTTTAAAAATTGTTTTAGCTATTCTAGTTCCTTTGCCTTTCTGTATAAATTTTTAGACAAGATTATGTATATAAAAAATATTGCTAACATTTTGGTAGGAATTGTGTTAAACCTATTTATTAATAGGTTTAATTAATTAATTGATAAGAATTGATACCATTACTATGTTGATTCTTTTAATCTGTGAACATGCTAAAGCACTCCATTTATTTATATATTATTTCTGGGTGCCTGGTTGGCTCAGTTGGTTAAGCGTCTGCCTTTGGGTCAGGTCATGATCCTAGGGTTCAGGGATTGAGGTCCAAATTGGGCTCCCTGCTTAGCAGGGTTTCTGCTTCTCCTTCTCCATCTGCCTTTCCTCCTGACTTGTGCTTTCCCTCTCTCTCTCTCTCATTTAAACAAAAAATTCAATCTTTTAAAAACTGTATTTGGGGGCACCTGGGTGGCTCAGTGGGTTAAAGCCTCTGCCTTCGGCTCAGGTCATGATCCCAGGGTCCTGGGATCGAGCCCCGCATTGGGCTCTCTGCTTAGCGGGGAGCCTGCTTCCCCCTCTCTCTGTCTCTGCCTGCCTCTCTGCCCACTTGTGGTCTCTGTCTATCAAATAAATAAATAAGATCTTTAAAAAAAATGTATTTGATCTCTGGATTTTGTTCTTTTCAGTAAACAAGGTCTGATGTTTTCTTAGATTTATACCTTTGTATTTCAGATTTAGGGTTTTTTTGAGCAATTGTCAATGGTATTGCATCTGTAGTTTCTATATGTTTATTGATAGTGTATTGAACTTAAACTACTGGTGCCTGGATGGCTCAGTTAGTTTGGTATCTCCCTTAGGCTCAGGTCATGATCTCAGGGTCCTGGGATTAAGTTCCAAATGGGGCTCTCTGCTCAACAGGGACCCATTTCTCCCTCTGCCTGTCCCTCCCCCTGCTTGTGCTCTTTCCTGCTATCTCTCTCTCTCTGTCAAATAAATAATAAAATCTTAAAAAAATACAACTGATGTTTGTATGTTGATCCTATAGCCTGCAACCATGCTGCAATCACTTATTAGGCCTAGGAGTTGTTTTATAGATTTCTTGGGATTTTTTTATATGCACAGTCTTGACATCTTCAAAGAGGCAGAGGATTATCTACTCATATGTAATCCTTATGACTTTTATTTTCTTTCTTGCCTTAATGGGCTGTCTAGGGATTCTAGCAGCATGTTAAATAGCAGTGGTGAGAGTGGACGTCTTGACCTTGTTCTCTATCTTATGGGGAAGTCATTGAGTCTTTCACCATTAAGTATAATGTCAAAATAGGGATTTTCATAGATGTTCATTATCAAGTTGAAGGAACTCCCCTCTATTATTTCCTAAGACTTTTGTCACAAATAGTTGCTGAATTTTTGTCAATGATAATAACTATACTCATTCTTATCATTATTATTATTATTTTCTGTCAGTATGATGTTCTGCTCCTTTCAGACTTTAGTAACTTTTTTCTTTTTTCTTTGTCAGTCTTACTAGAGGTTTATCAATGTTACTGATTCTTCCTTTAAAAAAGCCCACAAAAAACACCAACTCTTTGTTTCATTAATTGTCTCCTCTTTTTGTTGCTTGCTTATACTTTCATCAAGTTCTGCTCCTTACCATTTTTTTCCTTCCCATGCTCTGGGTTTATTTTGCTCTTTCTTATTTAGGTTCTTGTGGTATGAGTTTAGATTACAGATTTGAGAATTTTCCACCTTCCCCCCCTCCACTTTTTAAAAGCACTATCTTACTGCTATAAATTTTACTCAGTACTGCTTTAGCTGTGCGCACACAAATTTTGAAATGTTATGTTTTTATTTTAATTCAGTTTGTGCATTTTTAAATTTCTTTAGAGACTTCCTCTTTGACCCATGGTGTATTTAGAAGTGTGTTTTTTAGTTTCTAAATATTTGGTGTTTTCTTGTTCTTCTGTTAATTGATTTTAATATTGATTCCATTATGGTCAGAGAGCATACTCTGTTATGAATATAATTATTTTCAATTTGTTGAGGTTTCTTTTATTAATTAGGATATGGTCTATCTTGGTATATATTGCATAGGATCTTGAAAAGAATGTGCATTCCCCTGGTTTTGTGTAGAATGTTCATAAATATTTTTAGAGTCTGTTGGTTGATGGTTCTTTTAAATCCTTGTTGATTTTGTATCTTGTGTGTGTTCTATCACTTGTTGAGAGAGGAGTGTTGAACACCCTTCTTATGTCTTTATAAAATTAACATTTCTTAAGTGGAGCACAAAGCGCTACATAGTAAGCTATGTAGTTCAACAACGTACCACAAAAGAAAATGAAATTGAGTTTACTACTTATAGATCTTGGAGAAAGTACATACTATGCCTTGAGGGACCACATAGGGAGATCAAAGCTGAATGTAGAAAGAGGCAGGACATGGAACACATGTCTTTATTAGTGTTCCTGGGTGAGTCCCAGGCCTAGGCTGGATTGGTCAATTCAAACCAAAGAAGCAGAGTTTTGGTGAATTACAAGGGATCTTATCTAAGGGGTACATCAAAGAAAAGGTTCTGGGAGGGAGGGGAGAAACTTGATCAAAAGAGCTGTTGGTGAAGTTGTATCAGGAACTTAACATTTGCTTGTGAGTCTTCAGGATGCTACCTAGGGCATGCATTTGCAGGAGAGGTTAATGTCAGTTTAAGGTCCCTGCAGGCTGCTTGGCCAAACAAAATGAATGCCAAGGCAAAAATACTATGGAGTAGCTGAGCTAAACTCTCAGCAACTCCAAACATACTTATAGATTTATCTGTGTTTCTTTTCAATTCTATCAGCTTTGGTTTCACATATTTTTCAGTTCTTTTGTTTGGTGAATCCACAGTAAGCATTGCAATATTTTCTTGGTTGATTGACCCTAGAGCTTGTAGAAAGTACTACAGTCGTGGCAACACAATGACCTCATGTCAGATTTTGAACCTGTAGAATTGTAAAATAATACATTTTTGTTGTTTTAAGCTGCTAAATTGATGGTAATTTGTTAAGGCAGGAAGAGAAAACTGATACGCTAGGATAAGCAATTCGTGCTATAAATTTTTTTGAATTACTGCCTTACCTGCATTCCACAGATTTTGATTTACTGTATTTTATTTTTTCATTTATTTATTTGAACACAATTTTAAATTTACCTTGAGAAATACTCTTTGCCTATATATATTTTAGAGGTATGTTTAATTTCCAATGGTTTGGAGATTTCCCCATTACAGCTCTGTTTTTGATTTCTAGTTTCATTCCATTATATTCACAAAACACACTCTATCATTTCATTCTTTTGCCATTGTTGAGGTTCTTTTATTACTCATGATATGGTCTAACTTATTGAATATTCTGTGTGTGCTTGAAAACAACATGTGTTCTGTTGTGTTGGGTTGTGTTCTATAAATATCATTGTATCCTGTTGGATTGTGCTACTGTTCAGTTCTATACCTTTATCCTATATTTATAACCTCTAAATCCTTGATGAGTTCCTTTCTATTACTATTGCTGATCCCTTGGAGAGAGGCGTTTAAATCTCCAACTATAAGCATGGATTTGTCTATAAATCCATTCAATTCTCTCAGATTTTATATTATGTCTTTGAAGCTCTTCTGTGTGAGCATGCATATTAAGATTGTTGTGTTTTTCTTGGGGGGGTCGGATGGGTTTCAGAATTGTCAAGTGTAAATGTCATGAAACAAGGAAGTTTGAGGTTTTGGAAACTGCCACTTCTTCAATGGGAGGTAATTTTAAGTTTAATAGGGTGGTGGGCCAGATAAAGCTCTCGGAGTGGTAAACAAAGGCCAAACACTTGGATGATGTATCTTAGAGTTGAGAGACTAGGCCTGGAATGAAAAACTGCTCACAAAAATTACTTTGGTATCTTAGATAAACCAGAGAGAATTTCCCCCTGCAGCAGTACTGGAAGGAGTTGTGCACTCATTCCCAGGCAGTTGAGCTCAGTACACAAACTGGGTGTTTTAGGAGTATTATGTCCCAAGAGGTTCTGAGAAATAAGCTAGCTTTGTTTCTTATTTTCCAATCCAAATCTTTTTGATTTATTTCCATTAGTTCCCTATATAGGATCTTCATTAAAATATTGAGTAGAAATGGTGATAGCAGGCATCCTCATCTCCTTCCCAGTTTTAAAGGCTCTCAGTGAATTGACAGCAAGTATAATGTTTACTGTAGAGTTTTCCTAAGTATCCTTTATCTAATGAGATAAGACATCTTTTCATTATGAATGAATACTGATTTTTATAAATCAGTTTAGCAACTTAGGAATGATTTATTTTCATTTAGTATGTTAATGTGGTATACCCTTCGCTTATGTGAGTATGAAAACTGTCAGAATAAAAAGGTTTAAAATGAGTTTTTAATCTGCTTAGAACTAGAATTTCTATTAAGTGTAAGGGAGGATTTTAGTCACATTTGTTTTTAATATGAATATCAAAATATACCAGTGTGATTTCTTATTAAAAAAACAATATTCTTTCCCCTACTTCTCTGAGTAGCTAACTTTAATACACCAGGACACAAGATATAGTGCATCTGTTTTGGAGCATGGTATTCACTTCTTTTGGTCTATTTGTCTATGCCAACACCTATACCACAAACTCTTATTACTACAGTATTTAATATCACATCTTTCTTTTCAAGAGTGTATTAGCTATTCGTAGCCATTTGCAAGCCAATTTAAATTTCAGAATTACTCCCCACTCATCCTGGAGTCTGCTTCTCCCTCTGACCTTCTCCCCTCTCATGCTCTCTCTCAAATAAATGAATAAAATCCTTAAAAAGAATAAATTTTAGAATTATCTTGTCAGCATTCACACAGAATTCACATATATATAAACATTTACAAGTAAAAGCTATGTGGCTTTATTGAGGATGAGGGATTATGGTCATTAATAGGTTAAATTTGAGGAAAATTAACATGTTTACATAATTGAAACTTCCATGTAAAAACATATTTTCCATTTACTTAAGTCTTTAGCAATTTCAATAAATAATAGTTATATAATTTTTCCATAGTTCTTATATTTTTATTATATATATTTTTAAGAATCAGGTATTTATTATGATAATTTACAAGATATTCTTTAATTCATTATCCTACGTTGCTACCAAAAAGAAAGTGTCTCTTTGTTTATTGACCTCATAGCCAGTAATTTTATTTAAAGGCATTTTTATTGATTTAATAGTTTAACATTAGTATATTTTCCTCATATACACTTTATTCATGTTAATTATACTGACATTGTTTCTTGTTTTCTGGTTTCTATCTCTGTGATTACTACTGCTTCCCGTTACTTTTTTTGTGTGTGTTTATTAAAATATAGACTACAAATGGTGAAAGCAGGCATTTTTCTCTTCTTCTCAATATTAAAAGGTTTCAAGTTTTCCACATGAGATATGATTTTTACTCTGGGGTCAATGTGCAGAAATCAGTGGCTTTCTTATACACTAACAATGAAAATACAGAAAGGAAAATTGGAGAATCGATTCCATTTACTATACCACCAAGAACCATAAGATACCTGGGAATAAGCCTAATCAAAGAGGTAAAGGATCTGTACTTGAGGAACTACAGAACACTAATGAAGGAAATTGAAGAAGACACAAAAAGATAGAAGACCATTCCATGCTCTTGGATTGGAAGAATAAACATTGTTAAAATGTTTATACCGCCTAAAGCAATCTATACTTTTAATGCCATTCCGATCAAAATTCCACCAGTATTCTTCAAAGAGCTGGAGCAGATAATCCAGAAATTTGTATGGAATCAGAAGAGACCCCGAATCACTAAGGAAATGTTGAAAAACAAAAATAAAACAGGGGGGCATCACATTACCTGATTTCAAGCTTTATTACAAAGCTGTGATCACCAAGACAGCATGGTACTGGCATAAAAACAGACACATAGACCAGTGGAACAGAGTAGAGAGCCCAGATATGGACCCTCACCTCTATGATCAATTAATCTTCGACAAAACAGGAAAAAATATACAGTGGAAAAAAGACAGTCTCTTCAATAAATGGTGCTGGGAAAACTGGACAGCTATATGTAGAAGAATGAAATTCGACCATTCTCTTACACCGTACGCAAAGATAAACTCAAAATGGATAAAAGACCTCAACGTGAGACAGGAATGCATCAGAATCCTAGAGGAGAACATAGGCAGTAACCTCTTCGATATCAGCCACAGCAACTTCTTTCAAGATATGTCTCCAAAGGCAAAGGAAACAAAAGCGAAAATAAACTTTTGGGACTTCATCAAAATCAAAAGCTTCTGCACAACAAAGGAAACAATCAAAAAAACAAAGAAGCAACCCATGGAATGGCAGAAGATATTTGCAAATGACAGTACAGACAAAAGGTTGATATCCAGGATCTATAATGAACTCCTCAAACTCAACACACACAAAACAGGCAATCATATAAAAAAATGGGCAGAAGACTTTTTGGTAGATATCCTTTGTCTACATTGAAAACATACCTTCCCTCATGAAAGAATAATGATTATTTTTATGAAACACATTTCTCTATCAATTGAAATACATTTTTAAAATTGATCTCTTGATATGGTATGCCAGTCCTTAACCTATTTGGCTTCAGATTCATTCTTCAGTCTTGTCTGTTCTGCACTTTTCTAAACACAATTCGTGGGGTGCCTTGGTGGCTCAGTGGGTTAAAGCCCCTGCTTTTGGCTCAGGTCATGATCCCAGGGTCCTGGGATCGAGCCCCGCATCAGGCTCTCTGCTCAGCAGGGAACCTGCATCCTCCTCTCTCTCTGCCTGCTTCTCTGCCTATTTGTGATCTCCCTCTGTCAAATAAATAAATAAACAAAGTCTTAAAAAAATAACTAAACACAATTCAGAGGCATCAGGATGGCAATTCAATTCAGCCAACAGGAGAACTCACAGGAGATTGGACCCCAGGAGGATGGGAGTGCCCCAAATGTCTGTCCTTCCTATTCATTAGGTAGCTTCTGGTTTAATTACTGTATCTTGATTCCAAGGGGCGCCTGGGTAGCTCAGCGGGTTAAACCCTCTGCCTTTGGCTCAGGTCATGATACCAGGGTCCTGGGATCAAGTCCAACATGGAGCTCTCTGCTCTGGAGGAAGCCTGCTTCCCCACCCCACCCCACCCGCCTGCCTCTCTGACTACTTGTGATTTCTGTCTGTGAAAAGAGTATATCTTGATTCCAGCCTTCATCTCTGATAGCCCACCATAGATGCCGGCCCCTGCCTGTTTTGCGTTCCAGCTTCATTTTACACTGAGGCTGGGACGTGACCCATTCCACACGTGGCAGGGTTTCAGGAGGTAAAGTCACCAAGAGTTTGCCAAGCTACGGCATTTCCCAGAAAGCCTTAAGTCACAAGAAAGGGGCCAAAATGAGAACTCCCAGGAAGGAGGACAGAAGAGGCCAAAACCAGAGAATGACAGTGGGTCACACAGACATGGGCCAGTGCCTACTTTGAGCCCTGCCGACCCAGGCAGGGCTCTCCAACTGAAGCATCCCCTCGATTCCTCTTGAGGGTTCCAGGGGAGGGGGGACATTTGCTGAGAGGCATGACACAGGATCACGGGCGGGATTAATTCCAAGGCTACAAGAAGTCAGCAGGACTCTAATGAGGGATGAGCAGCAACCACCACCGTGAAAAGAGCCTGGCAAGCACAGCCCGGCCCTTGCTATTGGCCCGGAAGACCCCAGGAAGGTGTAACCGGATGTGACGCCCCTGATTTCCTCTTCAAGACCGTCTGGCTGTGCGGCATTCGGTCTGGGGCTGTACGGGATTCGACCTGAGGTGCGTGGAACCACATCAGCAGAGGGAGGATTCCCGGGGTCTGCTTGGAGTCAAGTAAGATTCCAAATGAGAGCTGAGGAGACCCTGTATCACAGAAATGAGGGGACACATTAGGCGAGAGCCGCGGTCCAAATCCGGGTAACCCCAGCCCGGTCTATCAGGCTGGTCGACGACACACTTCCTGTTTGCGATCTGATCGAGGTGACAGCGTTTCTGTTGCGGGGCTAAGAGTCCCTTGACCTCTTGGTAGTCCAGAAAAGGCCTCCCGAGTGAGTCCTGAGGGGCCCATCGACCCCAGACAGTGGCGGACTCGGTGAGCCTCGGTCAGTCTGTGAGCCCCGGGAGGGCTCGGGCAGGGGCGGCGGAAGTATTGCTGACTGACCAGCCTCCAGAGTCTGAGGGAGGTGAGAGCTTAGCCTGAGGCAGGCAAGAGGTTAGCCCGAGGCAAGAGGTTAGCCCGAGGCAGGCGGTGTCCTGTGGGAAAGGAAGGAGCCTCAGGCCCCACGGGGTCTCCAGTAGGAGTCCCGGCGAGGACCCCGAGTGAGTGCTCATGTTTCCCCGGATCTTGGGTAGAGGTTGTGGCACAGCTTTAAGCCCCTGTGCTCAGGTCTCCCCTGTCCGGCAGACGAGGTGTCGCCTCACTTCCCTTCTGGGTGTCTCGGACACGTGGGGCCTTGATTGGAAGGTGGAACCCCAGGTAATCGATGGCAGCGGGCACATCACCTACCAGTATTGGACTAGCACTTGTGAGGATGGTGGGACCGACCAACTGATTGATGGCAGAGGGGCTGCACAGAGCCCCTCCCCTGTTGTCAGCCCTGAGAGACCCTGAGAGGATGGCAGGCAGAGGGGACTTTTCCTTTCCTCCTCTGGGGCTCAGGAAGTTAAAGCATTTGTTCAGTCAGGAGGAGTCCTAGACCCTGGCAGTTTTCATTGAGTTACGTCTGAAGGGCAAAGGTCCCAGACAATGACGGTCAGGAGTCTTCTAGTTCACTTCCTACGCTGGGCACCTAGGGGATTGGGACATAGTCAGATGCAGCAGTGGACAGGGTGACCAGGCAGTACTGGAGTCCATGTGGACATACAGAGTCAGAACTGAAAAGGATCCACCCCAAAACATAGGGTCATCAAAGAGACCCTGGATCTTTATCAGTCCAGAGAACTCTGCACAGAGACTACAGGAGAAGATCCCCCTTCTTTGGGGGGTTGGAGACAGCTGGGATCCTTGGTGTATGTACCTATATCATAGGAGGTCATCAAGGAAAGGGATCCAGATCCTCTCACAGGTCTCAGTAGGAACTTGAATGAGATCCCACAGGCAGATGAACCCACCCCGGAAAAGAGGGACCTTTACAGTTTCTACCTCCTTCTGTCAGTCCAGGAAACCCTTAAAAGAGGGGGAAAGGAACTGCCCTTCTTCACTTCCTTCGTAACTCGTGAGGATAAGGCATTCTTAAATACAGAAGGGTTGACATTACATAGAAGGGTCAGACCTGAGACCCCACCAGTTGCCAAGTCAAGAACCCAGAGTGAATACTGAGGGTCCGCTGACACCAGGACAGTGCAGATCATGAGGAATCCTGCCCTGAGCTGTTGTCAGCACTGAGAGGCTATGGGAGAGGCTGTCAGTAGACATGTGCCCTAATTACCCTCTAGGAATCAGAAAGTGGAGGCTTTGTTCTGAAGGGACAATGTTAGGTCAGCAAACGAAGGGATCCCAGGACCTGCCTGGATTCAAAGTAAGCCAACAAAGTGAGAAGTGGGGGGACCACCACCAGCAGTGTAGATAGCCTCCACACAGTTTAGGTCCCGCTGTCAGCCTTGGGATGTCCCAGGTAGGCCTTCTGGAAAAGGTACCTGCATCAGTTGTCTCAGGAGATGTGACTTTGGTCTTCAGGGGGCCATCCCATATTAGGATAGGGGAGGTACACCAGGTCCTATCGAAAGCCAAGGCAGCGCACCTGAGGGGGGAATGAATGGATCACCCTCCTCAGAACAGAAATGGCTGTCTAGAGCCCAACCACCGCATGCTTTCTCGGGTCTCTGAGAATTCTCAGCCGGGGTTTGCTGGCTGCATCCTCAGGAGCATTCAAACTCCTCCCTTCATTGTTCTTCAGGGGCATAGCAACCAAATGGTTGGGAGACCTGTGAGGCCCTAGAAGAGTGTTCCCAGGAGAAGTCCACTGGAGGCAGTTTTATCAGAGCCACCCCAGTGGGGTTGAGCAGCCGAGGCCACTCACGTCTCCTTCTTCCTCTTAGGCCGTGATTCCCCGTTGCCCACTCTCCTCTCCTCACTCCTGTCTATTGCTACTCATAAAGGTCAGCATGCCTCAGCACCAAAAGAATCCACAATGCTTATATGATCAGTGCTTTCAGACCTGCAGTGAGATCCAAGATATGGAGGTTGGCCAGGTCTCCAAGACTCTGCAAGAGACCCATCTGTCCTCTTATCCTCTGATACCTGGCAGTTCCAAGGAGGCTCCTGATGCTGGTAAACCCAGTACCCCTGAGAGTCATCAGAGTTTCTGCTCATCTTCCATCGCCATGACAACCACCTCATCAGGTGAATTGAATGAGGGCGCCAATGGCCAAGAAGAGGAGGTTGGCACCTCATGGGCTGGGCCCACCCCCAAGAATGTTCCCATACGTGCTCTAGATGAGAAAGTGATTTCATTGGTCAATTTCATGCTCTTCAAGTATCACATGAAAGAGCCCGTGACAGAGGCAGATATGAAGGTCGTCATCAAAGAATATGAAGACCACTTCACCGAGATCTTCCTGAGAGCCTGTGAGCACATAGAGATGGTCTTTGGCCTTGATGTGAAGAGAGTGGATCCCACCAAACCACTGTTATGGCCTCTTCATCAAATTGGGCCTCACCTATGATGGGGTGCTGGATGGTGAAGAGGGCATGCCGAAGACCGGCATCCTGATCTTTATCCTGGGTGTGATCTTCATGAAGGGCAACAGTGCCACCGAAGAGGAAGTCTGGGAAGTTCTGAATTTGACGGGGATATATGCCGGGCAGAAGCACGCCATCTTTGGGGAGCCCAGGGAGCTCATCACCAAAGATTTTGTGAAGGAAAAGTACCTGGAGTACCGGCAGGTGGCCAACAGTGATCCGGCACAGTTTGAATTCCTGTGGGGCCCGAGAGCCCACGCTGAAACCACCAAGATGAAAGTCCTGGAGTTTCTGGCCAAGGTTCATGGGACTGACCCGAGCTCTTTCCCATCTTCGTATGAGGAGGCTTTGCAAGATGAAGAAGAGAGCGCCCGAGCCAGAATTTCGGCCTGGTCCACTTCTACTTCTGGGGCCACTGGGCCTTCTAGGGCCAAGTCCTGTCATTTCTCTTGCTCCTAGAGAAAAACCTGAGGCAGGTTTTTCAGTTTGTGTTTGAGAAAGGGCAGTTAGTCTTCATAAAACTTAGGTCTGGTTTGGGGCTGAAAGGAATATGATAGATATGCCTATGTGTTCCCAAATTATTGTGTAACTTGAAAATTTATTCTTTTTTAACATAATGTATTTGTTCAAATATTGTTTCTTTAACATAGATTTAATTTAATTTAGATTTAATTAGCTTAAAATCTACATGTTTGTGGATGACATTGTTCACACATTTAGTGTTATAATGAATTTTATTTTTTAAAAGATGTATTTATTTGAGAGAGAGAGATAGACAGACAGACAATGAGTCAGGCAAGGAGGAGCAGAGAGAGAGGGAGAGAGAAACCTTAGCAGACTCTGTGCTCAGCCTGGAGCCTGATGCCAGGCTCGATGTCACAACCCTGAAGTGGATAGCAAGAGTTGGATGCTCAACCAAGTGAACCATCCTGGTGTCTCTGCTGTAATGAATTTTAATAGCAAGTTTTGTTTTGTAAAAGAAATTGTTTAGACATTTATCTTATTTTGTCATCTGGAATAAAAACATGGCATTGCTATAGGCTATTCCTTTAGAAATGTGAACAAAATCTATATTCCGATAATTGCAGTCAGTAGAAAAATAGAGAAAAAAATCTAAAAGATATTCAGATGTTGGCATTCCTATACTTTTTATTTCTTGTTATGTAAAATTAAATTATATATGCATGGATTTTCTCTGGTTTTTTAAGACTGTATAAGAAACAGTGCTTAATAAATTAGAACTCATGTTCACTGGATCCTTTATTCCCCAAACTTTTATTGAATACCTAGTCTTTGGAAAGCACTGCACTACTTCTGGGAATGCTAGTATAATGACTCAGTACCTGTCCATAGGATGTTAACATATATGAGCAATCATCCCTTAAGGACAATGTGGGATCTTCAAATACCTAAGGAAAAGTAAAATGGAGGGGTGCATAAGTATAGGTGGAAAGTCCAAATGAGACTTGTCAAAGTTTCAATGCAGTTACATATGGCAGTTTTGGGCTTCTGGAAACTTTCAGAACTGAACTTTCAGAAACTTTCAGAACTGAACTTTCTTTCAGTGGAAGTAAATTTTACATGAAGCTAGGTGATAGGCCAGATGAACCTGAAATTATCATGAGCACAGACAGGTCCCTGAAATGGTGTGCCTCAGAGTTAAAACCCAAATGTCTGGAGTGGCAAACCGCTATTAGGTGTTACTCTTGGATCATGAGTAAGCCAGAGAGAAATTCCGATCTGGAATGTGAATGGAAGGACTTCTGCATTCTTGTCCTAGCACAGTTGATCACAGTGCATGCACCGGGCATTTTATACACATCATTTGTAAGGAATTTCTGGAAAATATAGATGGTGCTCCATTGAGATTAAACACACAGAAGCCACTGAGCTGACACTGTGCCATGACCTAGCCATTGCCCACTTCATTCAAAGCAAAATTAATTAAGCTGTCTTCATTGTAATTTGTCAATATTCTGAATCTCTACAAGGTGAAGCAGTGAGTGAGTGGAAGAGTTGTTCCTTCACAGAAATTTTAGGATCTGTGAATTACATCCACCTGGAGGAGATATTCCTAAACCCAAATTAAATAACACAAAATTTGAGGGGAAATTTTTATAAAGTTTTACTTGCTGAGGAACATTTTTGTCTGATTGGCTATAGCATGTCCTATAGCACTTTATCTTTTCTGAGAAGACATGGGTGGGGGTGGCAGAATTTGATATCTACATAATGACAGCAGTAACTCTCATTCACCGAAGTTCTGAGATATGCCAGGCAATGTGCCATGTGCTTTATATACTCCATACACTTTCCAAGAGTCCTAGCAGGCATGACTTATCAAACCAAATTCACAAATTAAGGGGCACCTGGGTGGCTCAGTGGTTTAAGCCTCTGCCTTCAGCTCAGGTCATGATCTCAAGGTCCTGGGATCGAGCCCCACATCGGGTTCTCTGCTCAGCAGGGAGCCTGCTTCCCTTCCTCTCTCTCTGCCTGCCTCTCTGCCTACTTGTGATCTCTGTCAAATAAATAAATAAAATCTTTAAAAAAAATTCACAAATTAATATCCTGAGGCTCAAAGAGCTTGTAACTGTATTGCATTTCACATGTTTAGTGTGGGAAAGAGATGACATTAGACCTCTTCTCTGAATTCATCTAGAATGTACTCTGTTCCATTCTTCCCAGCTTGAGTCAGGCCTTCCATCTCCTCATTTATTGTTCTTCTCACTACTCCTTAATGCCTTTCACTATATAGAAAGAAGGTTATTGTAACAGGAACTGAAAGAAGGTTTAAAGAAGGAAAGTTAAAATAAGAAACACAATTGGGGGAATACCTGGGGGCTTAATTTATCCAAGGTTTTCTACCCTCTCCTCAAGATTCTTTGATTGATGATTGTCTCCGGCTGGCATTTTTATTCAGCTCAGCTGTCTGCAATATCGTGACCTTCCCCTGGGTTTTCTCCAGTGTGTGCTCTTGTCCAGACTGGAACCTGACCTACTGGTCAGTTCTTTAACACCTCTTCTAAAAGCTGCACATTGCTTCCAGAGGAGCAAACGGGTCAAAAATCACCTACTCTGTCCTTGACTTAGAACATTTCGACTCCTGGTGGATCCCATTTCTCACCATATTATCCCTGTGATAATAACATCCTGTTGTGTATAAAAGGTAATTTTGACATTGAAATTTAAATCTGGCCACCCATTTGGGCATCTCTACCACATTCTTAAAATATTTTCCCAAAGAGGTGGTGAGTATAGTCATGTTTGTCATAGAATCTACTAGTTTGGGGATAGAATCCTGAAGTTGGAGAAGGAGTTTTGAGACCACCATAGTATTTGCAATATAATTTTAATGAGCTTTATTTTCACACTGACCAATAGAACTCTGTGTTTATCTATGTGGTAATAACCAAAGTCTCCCTCATAATTGGTAGTTGAGGAAAGATTCAAAGATCACAAAAATTAGTGCAGAGTAAGCATCTACTGAGGATTATTTTCCTAAAATTCCTGGAAACCTTATAGGAGGTGAAACATTGTTTGACAGACATGCTATCTTTGGTTAAAAAGATAAAAAACCCACTGTCAAAAAAAGGCCCCCCAAATAAACAAATGAAATGTTCTCCTAGCCACTTATCTAGCCACTTGACTGAGGAGAAAATCTTGGTTTTCCCTTGGCCTAATGGCACCTGTACAACTGTTCAAGGCATGTTCGTACATCTTGAAGGGGGCAGATACTCACCAGTTTTGACAGAGCATTAACAGGAAGAAGAGAATTCTCACCCTATTATGAGTTTAGAAGTTATTGCATCAGTACAAGGAGTGCAGTTCGACCAGTGAACTGGTGCAGAAAGGTACTACTGAATGAAGAAGGCAGAATATTTCTGCTGATATGTTATAGGATCTTTTGGAAAATTTGATGTGAGCCTGTGTTTGGAAGCAACTGACATCTAGCAGAATCTCAAAAGAGTTGGGGAATTTCAAGGAAATTTGGCCTCTTCAAAACTCCCAAGAAATAAAGAGGGTGGCTGTCCTAAAAATTCTACTAGTCCTATCATATTGAGCACCTACTATGTAACAATTTATGGGGAGTTTGCAAGTGCTCGTCTATATCTTCTCCTTCCTGGGCTTATGGAGCCACTATAATACCCAGTGCACTTTTTTTTTTTTTAAGATTTTTAAAAGTGTATTTATTTGACAGAAGGAGAGAGAGAGAGCACAAGCAGGGGGAGCAGCAGAGGGAAAGGGAAAAGCAGACTCTCTGCTGAGCAGGGAGTCTGATGCAGGGCTTGATCCCAGGACCAGGGGATCGTGACCGGAGCCGAAGGGCAGATGCTTAACCGACTGAGCCACCCAGGCACCCTACACAGTGCACTTATAGTGGAAAGGATCATGTAACTAACCTTTGCCATTGGTGAGCAGAGACCATATTTGTCATTTCCAGGCTAAAGCATTTGATATTAGTTTGCTACTTTCCATGTATTTTTCTTACATTCATCAATAAATACAGAAAGCATGTGTTTGTGGGTGGACCTAGAAGAAGCAAGCAGCCTGGATCTCTATGTCACCTGTTAGCCCAGAATGTCTACCAATTCACATAGAGAAATAAACTTTTATTGTATTAAGCTGTGTTTTTTTTTTTAAAGATTTTATTTGTCAGAGAGAGAGCGAGTGAGAGCGAGCACAGGCAGACAGAGTGGAAGGCAGAGTCAGAGGGAGAAGCAGGCTCCCTGCAGAGCAAGGAGCCCGATGTGGGACTCGATCCCAGGACGCTGGGATCATGACCTGAGCCAAAGGCAGCTGCTTAACCAACTGAGCCACCCAGGCGTCCCCATTAAGCTGTTCTTATTTCAGATTTTGTATGTTCTGTCATTTAACAGTAACTTTCTGGCTAAAAGACAGCTACTTTTTCTGGTGTTAGGCTTATTTCATTTTAATTACTAAGATAACTGTGTGTATATTCTTTTTTAAAATTTAAATTCAATTAATTAACATATAGAGTATTATTGGTTTCAAAGTTAGAGTTTAGTGATTCATCAGTTGCATATAACACTCAGTGCTCATTACATCAAGTGGCCTCCTTAATGCTCAGCACCCAGTTAGCCCATCCCCCTACCCACTCCCCTCCAGTAACCCTCAGTTTGTTTCCTATAGTTAAGAGTCCCTTATAGGGTTTACCTGGGTGGCTCAGTGGGTTAAGCGTCTGCCTTCAGCTCAGGTCATGATCCTGGGGTCCTGGGACTGAGCCCCACGTCGGGCTCCCTGCTCACTTGAGAGCCTGCTTCTCTCTCTCCTCACCCCCTTATGCTCTTTCTCACTCTCTCTCTCACACAAATAAATAAATTCTTAAAAAAAAAAAGAGTCTCTTATGGTTTGCCTCCCTCTCTGATTTCATCTTATTTTATTTTTCTTTCCCTTCCCCTCTGGTCATCTGTTTTATTTCTTCAATTCAACATATGAGTGAAATTATATAATTGTATTTTTCTGATTGACTTATTTCACTTAGCTTAGTTCCATCCATGTTGTTGCAAATGGTAAGAATTTTTTTTTTTTGATGGCTGAGTACAGTGCATATATTCTTGTTGCAAGAAATTCTACCCAAACTGAGAAATCATAATTGTCCCCCTTTACAACTCAAAAATTCTGCCCCTTCCTCAAAGGTGAACATAATTAATATCTGGCATATATTATTTTAAAGCTGATTCTAGTTTTTCTCCTTATGTAGATTTAGTATAGTAATATGTTGTGCTATTTTTTATATACATGGGTTCACTAATTTTTTTAATTCCTTCACTGTTCCAATCCAATGTATAGTTTTATCTTAGACATTGTGGTTTTCTTTTTTTTTTTTTAAGATTTTATTTATTTATTTGACAGATCACAAGTAGGCAGAGAGGCAGACAGAGAGTGAGAGAGGAGGAAGCAGGCTCCCCGCTAAGCAGAGAGCCCGATGTGGGGCTCGATCCCAGGACGCTGGGATCATGACCTGAGCCGAAGGCAGAGGCTTTAACCTACTGAGCCACCCAGGTGCCCCGACATTGTGGTTTTCACCTCTTAAGTTTCATTTTGGGTCTTTTGTATCTTCTATGAATCTAACCAATTTATTCTTTCTTTGTGTTTCTTGAACATATGATATACAGTTACACAATAGCTCTTTTGATGTCCTTGTCTACTCCTCATACCATCTGTATAATTTCCATGTCAGTTTTGACTGATTATTTTCTCCTAATTATTGGTTATATATTCCTGCTTCTTTGCATGGCTGGTAATATTTGATTGGATGCCCAACATTATGAAATTGTGATTTTACCTTGTTCACACTTGTCCAGAACAAACACAGATTTTTTTTAAAGTGTCAATACATCAGTATTCTCAAGGTCTATTCTGTAACGTTACAAAGTTACTTAGAAACAAAATAATCAGGGTACCTGGGTGGCTCAGTCATTAATTGCCTGCCTGTGGCTCAGGTCATGCTCCCAGGGTCCTGGGATTGAGCCCCGAATTGGGCTCCCTGCTCAATAGGAAGCCTGCTTCTCCCTCTACCACTCCCCTGCTTGTGGTCCCTCTCTCACTGTCTCTCTCTGTCAAATAAATAAATAAAAATCTTTAAAAAAGAAAGAAAGAAAGAAAGAGAGAGAGAGAAGAATCCTTTCATTTTGTCTTCAAGTTTTGTTAGTTAGGAAAAGAGTGAATTTCCTGTGGTTTACTTTGCCTCGCTGTGGTGCAGAACACTTCTGAGCACTGTCCCTGATGCCCCATGAATGATAACAGTTTATCAGTCTGCCACCAAGTGCTCTCAGCCCTCTGTGGGCTGCACACTTCTTTGCTGGTGCACTTCTTTCCTTACTGGTACTCTCTTTCATCTACTTCAACTTCCTCCTTGTCCCCAGATTCTCAAGTTCATCTAGTCAACTCAGGGAGAACCACGGCTCCACCGGAGCTCCAAGCAGCAAAATGGGGCAATTACAAAGTCACGTCTTTTGTTTTCCATCTCTAAATGACCACTGTCCCATATGGTCTGATGTCCCTATATTGAATATCATTGTCGTATATTTTATCCATTCTTTTTAGTTGTTTTAGGCAATTGGGTAACTCTGGTCCCTCTTATTCCTTCTTCACAGAAGTAGAAATTGTCTAAATCCTAAGTAAAATCTAAATTATTGTAGCATGCAACTATCTCAAAATAACAAATGAATATTTCAAATGCAAAATGAAAATTAAGAGTGGGTGACTATGGCAAACACAAATATACACATATATAACTTTGTCCTTTTTGAGAATTTTATATAGATGGAATCATACACAGGTGAGATTGACCTCAAGGTTGGCTTTTCTTCACTCAGCATTGTGACCACTGAAGTTGATCCAAGTTGTCACATGTATCATTTGTTCTACTTTATTGCAGTATAGTATTCCATTGCATGGATCACAGAGTTTTATCCATTCTTCACTGAAGGATATTTGGTTTGCTTCCAGTTTTGGGCTATTACAAATAAAGCTTCTTAAACATTCAGATTCAGGTTTGTTTTGTGCAAGATTAAGTTTTCATTTCTTTAGGAAAATACATAGTAGAGGCCTGTTCAAACATAAGTGCAAGTTAGCTACATTAAGAAGTTCCATATGGTTTTCCAGAAAGCCTGGACCATTTTGTGTACCCACAATCAATGTTTCAGATTCCTTTCACTCCATATCCTCACCAAGACTTGGTGCTTTTAATTTTTTTCTTTTCTTTTTAGCTATTCAACTAGTTATATAGTAGCATCTCATAGTGGTTTAAATTTACATTTCCTAAAAGGAAATTTTTTAACATATATTCATCTGTTTTTCAGATATCCATACATTCTCTCTGGCAAAACATGTGTTCAAGTCTTATGCTGATTTCCTAATTGAACACTGTTGATTGTTGTTGAATTTAGAGTGTTCTTTTTTATTTAGGAAACAAGCCCTTTTTTGGATATATAATTTGCAAATAATCCTTTCATCTGTATATTTTAATTTTGATTAAGCCTAATACAGAGATTGTATTTTATGGATATAGAATCAGATGTAACAACTTTTAATAGTGAGGGGAGGGGCATGCCATGGAGTTATGGTGAGTGTAATTTACAACAGAAGACAGACGACAAGATAGATTGCAGGGAACATTTTAAAATTCTCTTCTCAGTTATTCCAATTGTGCCTTAGTATAATGGATTTCTATTGCTTCATTGTAGGAATTTGAGGCAGCACCTCAAACCATAACTGCCATTAAGTAGCAATGGAGTCATTTCACAAAAGCATAAAAATTTGTGTTGCTTGAGACGGTATGATTCCATAGGCTATAATAACCACCTGAAACTTTTTAATGGGTGAAAACTGGCCTTTTATAATTTTTTAATAGAACATAAAGAATAGACTAGAAGTAGAATAGAGATTATCAGAGAGAATCACACATAATAAGACTAGGTATTTTTTCATGAAATTGAGATAATACATATATACATAAATATGTACAAAAAACTCTTGGTAGATAATATTAAATGTTATATATATTTATTTTATATATAATCTTATTATGAATGATGGTAAAAAAAAAAGTCACTAGACAAAATTCTAGAAAATGTGAAAATTTTAGGGCCTAACAAAATCTTGTCTATCATCTAGTAAGTACATCTTGAAGTACAGAACATCCTCAAAAGACTAATTCTATAGAGTGAGTGGAAGAAATAGAACAGTGTGGTTTTTTTTTCTTTCTTTTTTTTTTCCACCAGTCCTCCCCCATCCTACAGCTGTTGCCTTAGGCTGCAGTTTTTTCATTGTGCCTGGGGCCCTGACCCATTCTGTGTAATGGTTGGATAAAAATCTCAGAGCATATAGGGAGGAAATATTATACAGAGAACTGATATCCGGAGCCAGAATTTCAAATACAGGTATAGATCACCAAGAGAGAGATCTGAAAGGACCACATGCCCCAGAATATGGATAGTGAGGAACAAAGATAAGCCCTGCTGTCAGTCTAGAGAGGCTATAGGCAGCTATGGCTGGATGGTGTTGAGGTGAGATCTAGGATCTGGGGAATTTTCAGACTACTATTGTAGCTGAGGAAGAGTTCCACTACTCCTTCTCTCCTCTTTTGAAAGGTATTTCCCAGACTTGCCTCTTATAGAGACACCTAGCACTCTCCAGAGCTCTCAGAGAGTCCCATCCACCATTACTACTGCTGCGACCATATCATGCACAAGAAGTAGTCAAGGTGCCAACACAGCCATGGAAGAAAAAATTCAAGCACCACATAGACCCTGCCTGACTGTGAGTGCTTGTGCAGAGACCCTATAACTAAGAAAGTGGCTTTTTGTTGTCATTTCTGTTGCTCAAATATAAAATGAAAGAGCCCATCATGAAAGTACACATGCTGAAGAGTGTGAACAAAAAGGACATGACCACATTTCTGAAATTAGGAGAACTTCTGAGCAGAAGGAGCTGTTTTTGGCCATAGAGTTGAAGGAGGTTGACTGCACCAAGCACTTCTGTGGCCTGGTCAACAAAACGGACCTCATCATCAAATGGGAAGCTAGGTAATGACAAGGACATGCCCAAGGCCAGTTTCTTGATGGCTGTCCTGGTTATGATCTTCAGGTAGGGCAACAGAGCCACAGAGGAGGAAATCTGGGAAGTGCTAAATATGATGAGGATATATCTTGAGAGCAGTCACTTTACTGTGAGCCCATGAAACTCATCAACATAGATATGATGACAGAAAATACCTGAGGTACTGGTGGGTTCTCAACAGTGATTCTGCATGTTGTAAATACATGTGGAGTTCAATAGCCCATGCTGAAACTAACATGATGAAAGTTCTAGAATTTTTCACCATACTATAGTCCCCCTGGTATGAAAATCCTCTAAGAGATGAGGAGCAGAAATCCAAGGCCAGAATTGTAGCCAGGGATGTCTCTAACATCATAGCCAGTGCACATACAGAGCCGAGTGAAACAGCTTCTGAGGCAGATTTTTCACTTTATGTTTGAAGATGACAGTTAATGTTCTCAGTAGTTGAAGTTCAGGATAGGGTGGGAGGGGAAAAGTGTTTATTGTCTTTGTATTCTTGATTATAAGTTGGAGCCCCTCCTTCCTTTCTTCCTTCCCTCCTTCCCCCATTCCTTCCTTCCTGTCTCCGTTCTTTTTTCATTATTTCTCAAAAGGTATTTCCTTTAATAGAAGCTTTAAGCCCTTTTAGACTCTATGTTTAAGAATGATTTGGTTACACATTTTTTACTGCTTTGTATCAAATTTGAGTAGGAGTTTTGCTATTCTTTAAAACAATGTTTGCAGTCTAGGAGAAGACAGTATGGTATTGCAATACATGGGGGGTTTTGTTGTTTTTCGTTTTTTGTGGTCTTTTTTTTTTTCTTTTTGAAATTTGAAAGAACTCAGCAGTAAACTTGTTTGGTTCAAGAAACTGATATAAATTAATTAAGAGATGGTCAAGTCTTGGCTTTCCTAATACTTTTTACTGTGTATTTTTGTAAAATAAAAGATATCTACTTGTATTTGCTTACCTTATAAAGAATGTCAGAGAAATTAAATCTTCATAAATTAGATACCAACCTCAGTGACTCATATATTTCTAAAACACTGAGCATTCTTTCTTTGAAAGACACTGTACTATCACTCAAGATGCTCATATTTTTGTGTCTAGAAGTTGGAAGTATGTGCGATTGCATGGTAAATGAGAGGGACAATTTTTAAAGAGGAGCAATGAAGCATGCATGAGTCCAGGTGAGCACAGTCATCTATAAATGTCCCAAGGCATGATATTTTTGCATTCAACAAGCTACATGTTGTTTAGTGAGACTGAAGTTTAAATTTATTTGTGGAGTGGGGAAATCAAAGGTGTTGAATTGTTCAATAAAGAATTGATCCCTCAGATTGTGTCTCAAAGTTGAGAAACTAAAGCCCAAAATGCAAATTGGGTCTTAGCATGTACTCTTGAATCCTGGATTAACTAGGGAGGAACTTTTGACTGACTGAAGTAGGGCAGGTGTTTTGGTTCCTTGTCTCAGTACATTTGATCACAGTTTGCAAAGTAATTGTTTTTTACATACTTAGTTGTAAACACACGCTACCTCTCATTATAAAGGAAAGAGAACTCCAAAGAGGAAACAAGAACCCAACTTTGAAAAATTATTTGAAGGCATTAAAATGTACCAAGGAATTAACAACATTGCCCCACAGGATTTCACAACCCCCTGAGCTAGCGGCTGCATTTCCCTTCCATTTTTCCTGTTATTGAAATGGAATGTCTATAGTTGTTGTACTATACCTGTCCCACTATTATATATTAGGCAGGTTGGGGTCAGATAATTTGTTTCTGTTATTTTACAGGTCCATCAATAGAGAAGCATCCTGCCCCAGTTGATAAAATTAACTATGTATTCTCTAAGAACTTCATCTACAGATGAGTCTTATTTAGATGACAAGATTTAGTTTTTGAATTGCTGTTATAGTGGATTCAGATACTTGGGGATCTTGGGAAAGGTTGAATGTATTTTAGATGAGGAGGAAACTTGGATCGTTGGGTTCACAGCATAAATTGTGGTAGACAAAGTCTAAACTAGTCACCTAGACCTTGATCTTTTGGTGTTCATGCATTGTTGCCATTTCTTTGTTACCATTTCATTTGTTTAGGCAGGGCTCATAACTTGATTTAATCAGTAGAAATGGCAAAATGGATGGTACATCATGCCCACAGTTATATTGCATTATATGTCAAAGAAGATTGAACATCTTTTGACTATAGACACTATATTTGATTTTGTTTTATAAAAAAGACTTTTTGTCATACTTCTGCTATTACTGAAGGAGAAATCTGATATGTTGAGAAATTTTTATGGGTGGACCACCTGGTTTAAAACTGCAGGCTACCATTAAGAAACATTAAAACCAATTTTGCAAGAGTTAGAAAAAAAATTAAGATCTTAGTTCTACAGACAAGAAGAAATGAATTCTGCCAGCAAACTGAATGATCTGAGTAGATTTTTTTCTAGTCAAGACATTAGACTGTAACACAGCACAGTTAACACCTTAATTTCGACCAGGAGAGACCCTGAAGTAGAGAAGGGAGTTGAGTGAGCTATGCTGGGACGCCTGACACACAAAAACTATGAGTTAATAAATTTTCATGTATTTTTTTAAGATCTTATTTATTTATTTGACAGACAGAGATCACAAGTAGGCAGAAAGGCAGGCAGAGAGAGAGGGAGGAAGCAGGCTCCCTGCTGAGCAGAGAGCCCAATGAGAGGCTCCATCCCAGGACCCTGGGATCATGACCTGAGCCGAAGGCAGAGGCTTAATCCACTGAGCCACCCAGGCGCCCCTCATGTATTTTTTAATAGGTAAGTTTACATTAATTTGAAATGCAGTTGAAAACTGATGCATGGGTGCCAGGGTGGCTCAGTTGATTAGGTGGCTGCCTTTGGCTCGGGTCATGATCCCAGGGTCCTGGGATTGAGTCCTGTGTCAGCCTCCCTACTCAGTGGGTGTCCTGCCTCTCCCTCTCCCTCTGCCTGCTGCTCCCTCTGCTTGTGCTCTTTCTCTCTGTCAAATAAATAGATAAAAATCTTTAAAAGAAAAAGAAAGAAAGAAAACTGATGCATGAAGAATAATCTACAATATTTTCCCAGATAGTAATAATTCCTTTTTCTTTCTTCATTCTTCTATCTCATGTTTCAAACCTAAAATGGTTACTGTGTGACAAGCAGAAATAGGTTCAGTAATGATTGAATAAATAGTTGTTGCTGTCACGGGTGAGGGCTGGAATGACATATATGGAGAAGATACAGATGTGTGTCTTGCTCTAGGCTAGTATGTACCTGTGATTGCAAGATGAACAAGATGGTGCCCAACTTGTTCAAGTTTCCCCTCAGCTTATGATCCTGTGGGCCTATGTCTTGGAGTGCCCTTTGACATTTGAACACTGACTGTCAACCTAAAGTCTTTTTTTTTTTTTTTTTAAACCTAAAGTCTTTCAAACCAGGAGCCCAAATTACTATCTGGATGGTAGAAGTTCCTCATTTAGTCACCTCCAAGATACATCCTGCCAAAAGTGGTGATAATTTACTCTCTGGATGAGGAGGCCTTCCCTCTGGGTTACTAAGCTTTGCCTGCTCTCTATGGAATTAGCTCAGGGTTCCTGATTCCTGCCCTCTTTCCCGTGAGACTCTCCTTAATCAAAGCAAGTAGAAAGACCTGTCCATTTCCCATAGAGACACCAAACCTGTTCAGGGGACTCAGCAACAGGGTCTCTGCCAAACAGCAGAATCTGCAAGACGCTTTCACTTGGGCAAAAAAGTAGAGAGGCCAGTCCCCCAGTTTCCTAACTCCCAGAAGGAACACTCGTCTTGGTGGTACAATCGGTAGGATTCTATTCACATCACATCTGGACAAACTAGCATGGCACAGCATCTGCTCACAACGTCCTGTTGGTGCTTAGTATGTATATAATTAACAAAATATTCCCTGATAATTGTTCTCTAGAATAGCGCAATCCAGATTATAATTATAGGAGGTACAGAGCAACACAAGTCAGTATGGGAAAGATGTAGTGGGAGGTGAGATGAAAAAAATCATTGGCTTAGGTAACATTCTCACAATCCAGCACAAAGTCCCAGTTCCTACTTTTTTAAGTGAAGGCACAAAAAGGAAAACTGTGGAGCATGGAGGAACAGAGCTGCCATTTTTATACTCCCCTGCTCATAACATCTCAAGTCCCTCTGTTATTGACCTGATAGATGTCCCCAGACTCTTTCAGTCTTTCTCCTCCAGATTTATTGGTGACCTAATGACCATTGTAGAAGGCTCTCTAGTTAATAGGATATATGAAGGTTCTTTGTACTGTTTCATCTCTTGTATAAGATCTATGTGACAGGTAATTTTATAAGTATTATAAACAACAAAAGAAAGAAGCTCAAAAAAGTGATATTAGCTAAATAAGACTGTACAAAATATGGGTGCAGGGGACATAGGATAAGAAAACACTAGAAATACACTATAAAAATACCTCAGGAAAAACAAATAACAAGGAAAAGATTTCCACCTATAGAAGCTTTTGAGACAATAAATTCCAAGAAGAAATGAGAAAATGAGAGAATTACAATTCTACAGCCTTAAATGGGGGGTAGTGGGGTATATAATCATTATAATTATCAGAGTGCCAAGATTATCAAAAAGAAGACACGCGGACAGTATGTATCTCCTAATTAAAATATAAAGCACCTCTGGAGTGGTCTTGCCAAAGAACAAAATATTGACCAAAAAATACTAATCCAATCAGGCTTCTGCTTATACCTACTAATGATTATTAGACTGTTAGGTAAACAGGGTTCATTACACTGTTTTCTGTACTATACTACATGTCTAAGAATTTCTATGAATAATGATTTTTTATAAATATACATTTATGTTTGAAAACCTAAGTTAAATGTTATTTTGTAAGCAAAGCATAATATCCAAAGGACACCAATTTAAAAAAGAAAATTATACTCTATAGTTATGAACTGGAATTCTAGGCCAAAGTCACTTAGATCATATTAGGTTTGAAGGCCAGTTGCATCTTATACTCGGGCAAAAACTAATCAACATCTTAAGTAAACTTTTCCAAATCACACAAAAAATTTTGAAATTACTCCCCATATCTAATCAAGCTAGCTCTTCTTGATACAAAAAACCTATAGATGAAGAGACCCTTAGAAGAATATTTAAGCCAAGCCCACTCCATTGTTCAAAACTGGACTACAAATCACACTTGGAGCAGTAGGAATAGCAAGGATAAGAATAGCAAAGGATGAAAAATGCAAAAGACAGATAATATTCATATTCCACTTATGATTTCTGCATATGCAATATTGAAAACCTAAAAAATCAGAGGCTTTTAAAAACATTCATTTCAGTGTCCTCTTGTAGAATGTAAATATTTTAGAACAGAATTTATGTAAGACACTAATTCTGACTACTGAAAGCAGAAATAGTGTGCTTTTTCTCTGATAGCCCACCAGAGATCCCGGCCCCTGCCTGTTTTGCATTCCAGCTTCATTTCACACTGAGACTAGGACGTGACCCATTCCACACTTGGCAGGGTTTCAGGAGGTAAAGTCACCAAGAGTTTGCCAAGCTACGGTATTTCCCAGAAAGCCTTAAGTCACAAGAAAGGAGCAAAATGAGAACTCCCAGGAAGGAGGACAGAAGAGGCCAAAACCAGAGAATGACAGTGGGTCACACAGACATGGGCCAGTGCCTACTTTGAGCCCTGCCGACCCAGGCAGGGCTCTCCAACTGAAGCATCCCCTCGATTCCTCTTGAGGGTTCCAGGGGAGGGGGGACATTTGCTGAGAGGCATGACACAGGATCACGGGCGGGATTAATTCCAAGGCTACAAGAAGTCAGCAGGACTCTAATGAGGGACCAGCAGCAACCACCACCGTGAAAGAGCCTGGCAAGCACAGCCCGGCCCTTGCTATTGGCCCGGAAGACCCCAGGAAGGTGTAACCGGATGTGACGCCCCTGATTTCCTCTTCAAGACCGTCTGGCTGTGCGGCATTCGGTCTGGGGCTGTACGGGATTCGACCTGAGGTGCGTGGAACCACATCAGCAGAGGGAGGATTCCCGGGGTCTGCTTGGAGTCAAGTAAGATTCCAAATGAGAGCTGAGGAGACCCTGTATCACAGAAATGAGGGGACACATTAGGCGAGAGCCGCGGTCCAACTCCGGGTAACCCCAGCCCCGTCTATCAGGCTGGTCTACGACACACTTCCTGTTTGCGATCTGATCGAGGTGACAGCGTTTCTGTCGCGGGGCTAAGAGTTCCTTGACCTCTTGGTAGTCCAGAAAAGGCCTCCCGAGTGAGTCCTGAGGGGCCCATCGACCCCAGACAGTGGCGGACTCGGTGAGCCTCGGTCAGTCTGTGAGCCCCGGGAGGGCTCGGGCAGGGGCGGCGGAAGTATTGCTGACTGACCAGCCTCCAGAGTCTGAGGGAGGTGAGAGCTTAGCCTGAGGCAGGCAAGAGGTTAGCCCGAGGCAAGAGGTTAGCCCGAGGCAGGCGGTGTCCTGTGGGAAAGGAAGGAGCCTCAGGCCCCACGGGGTCTCCAGTAGGAGTCCCGGCGAGGACCCCGAGTGAGTGCTCATGTTTCCCCGGATCTTGGGTAGAGGTTGTGGCACAGCTTTAAGCCCCTGTGCTCAGGTCTCCCCTGTCCGGCAGACGAGGTGTCGCCTCACTTCCCTTCTGGGTGTCTCGGACACGTGGGGCCTTGATTGGAAGGTGGAACCCCAGGTAATCGATGGCAGCGGGCACATCACCTACCAGTATTGGACTAGCACTTGTGAGGATGGTGGGACCGACCAACTGATTGATGGCAGAGGGGCTGCACAGAGCCCCTCCCCTGTTGTCAGCCCTGAGAGGCCCAGGGAAGGGATGGCAGGCAGAGGGGACTTTTCCTTTCCTCCTCTGGGGCTCAGGAAGTTAAAGCATTTGTTCAGTCAGGAGGAGTCCTAGACCCTGGCAGTTTTCATTGAGTTACGTCTGAAGGGCAAAGGTCCCAGACAATGACGGTCAGGAGTCTTCTAGTTCACTTACTACGCTGGGCACCTAGGGGATTGGGACATAGTCAGATGTAGCAGTGGACAGGGTGACCAGGCGGTACTGGAGTCCATGTGGACATACAGAGTCAGAACTGAAAAGGATCCACCCCAAAACATAGGGTCATCAAAGAGACCCTGGATCTTTATCAGTCCAGAGAACTCTGCACAGAGACTACAGGAGAAGATCCCCCTTCTTTGGGGGGTTGGAGACAGCTGGGATCCTTGGTGTATGTACCTATATCATAGGAGGTCATCAAGGAAAGGGATCCAGATCCTCTCACAGGTCTCAGTAGGAACTTGAATGAGATCCCACAGGCAGATGAACCCACCCCGGAAAAGAGGGACCTTTACAGTTTCTACCTCCTTCTGTCAGTCCAGGAAACCCTTAAAAGAGGGGGAAAGGAACTGCCCTTCTTCACTTCCTTCGTAACTCGTGAGGATAAGGCATTCTTAAATACAGAAGGGTTGACATTACATAGAAGGGTCAGACCTGAGACCCCACCAGTTGCCAAGTCAAGAACTCAGAGTGAATACTGAGGGTCCGCTGACACCAGGACAGTGCAGATCATGAGGAATCCTGCCCTGAGCTGTTGTCAGCACTGAGAGGCTATGGGAGAGGCTGTCAGTAGACATGTGCCCTAATTACCCTCTAGGAATCAGAAAGTGGAGGCTTTGTTCTGAAGGGACAATGTTAGGTCAGCAAACGAAGGGATCCCAGGACCTGCCTGGATTCAAAGTAAGCCAACAAAGTGAGAAGTGGGGGGACCACCACCAGCAGTGTAGATAGCCTCCATACAGTTTAGGTCCCGCTGTCAGCCTTGGGATGTCCCAGGTAGGCCTTCTGGAAAAGGTACCTGCATCAGTTGTCTCAGGAGATGTGACTTTGGTCTTCAGGGGGCCATCCCATATTAGGATAGGGGAGGTACACCAGGTCCTATCGAAAGCCAAGGCAGCGCACCTGAGGGGGGAATGAATGGATCACCCTCCTCAGAACAGAAATGGCTGTCTAGAGCCCAACCACCGCATGCTTTCTCGGGTCTCTGAGAATTCTCAGCCGGGGTTTGCTGGCTGCATCCTCAGGAGCATTCAAACTCCTCCCTTCATTGTTCTTCAGGGGCATAGCAACCAAATGGTTGGGAGACCTGTGAGGCCCTAGAAGAGTGTTCCCAGGAGAAGTCCACTGGAGGCAGTTTTATCAGAGCCACCCCAGTGGGGTTGAGCAGCCGAGGCCACTCACGTCTCCTTCTTCCTCCTCTTAGGCCGTGATTCCCCGTTGCCCACTCTCCTCTCCTCACTCCTGTCTATTGCTACTCATAAAGGTCAGCATGCCTCAGCACCAAAAGAATCCACAATGCTTATATGATCAGTGCTTTCAGACCTGCAGTGAGATCCAAGATATGGAGGTTGGCCAGGTCTCCAAGACTCTGCAAGAGACCCATCTGTCCTCTTATCCTCTGATACCTGGCAGTTCCAAGGAGGCTCCTGATGCTGGTAAACCCAGTACCCCTGAGAGTCATCAGAGTTTCTGCTCATCTTCCATCGCCATGACAACCACCTCATCAGGTGAATTGAATGAGGGCGCCAATGGCCAAGAAGAGGAGGTTGGCACCTCATGGGCTGGGCCCACCCCCAAGAATGTTCCCATACGTGCTCTAGATGAGAAAGTGATTTCATTGGTCAATTTCATGCTCTTCAAGTATCACATGAAAGAGCCCGTGACAGAGGCAGATATGAAGGTCGTCATCAAAGAATATGAAGACCACTTCACCGAGATCTTCCTGAGAGCCTGTGAGCACATAGAGATGGTCTTTGGCCTTGATGTGAAGAGAGTGGATCCCACCAACCACTGTTATGGCCTCTTCATCAAATTGGGCCTCACCTATGATGGGGTGCTGGATGGTGAAGAGGGCATGCCGAAGACCGGCATCCTGATCTTTATCCTGGGTGTGATCTTCATGAAGGGCAACAGTGCCACCGAAGAGGAAGTCTGGGAAGTTCTGAATTTGACGGGGATATATGCCGGGCAGAAGCACGCCATCTTTGGGGAGCCCAGGGA
This sequence comes from Mustela putorius furo, assembly GCF_011764305.1. Classification (NCBI taxonomy): domain Eukaryota; kingdom Metazoa; phylum Chordata; class Mammalia; order Carnivora; family Mustelidae; genus Mustela; species Mustela putorius. The sequence continues at coordinate 31,133,779 of NW_025421989.1, forward strand.
GCTCATCACCAAAGATTTTGTGAAGGAAAAGTACCTGGAGTACCGGCAGGTGGCCAACAGTGATCCGGCACAGTTTGAATTCCTGTGGGGCCCGAGAGCCCACGCTGAAACCACCAAGATGAAAGTCCTGGAGTTTCTGGCCAAGGTTCATGGGACTGACCCGAGCTCTTTCCCATCTTCGTATGAGGAGGCTTTGCAAGATGAAGAAGAGAGCGCCCGAGCCAGAATTTCGGCCTGGTCCACTTCTACTTCTGGGGCCACTGGGCCTTCTAGGGCCAAGTCCTGTCATTTCTCTTGCTCCTAGAGAAAAACCTGAAGCAGGTTTTTCAGTTTGTGTTTGAGAAAGGGCAGTTAGTCTTCATAGAACTTAGGTCTGGTTTGCGGCTGAAAGGAATACGGTAGATATGCCTATGTGTTCCCAAATTATTGTGTAACTTGAAAATTTATTCTTTTTTAACATAATGTATTTGTTCAAATATTGTGTCTTTAACGTAGATTTAATTTAATTTAGATTTAATTAGCTTAAAATCTACATGTTTGTGGATGACATTGGTCATACATTTAATATTATAATGAGGTTTAATAGTAAGAGCTTTATTATTTTCTGAAACTAATTGTGAAACCTTCTTATTTTGTCATCTAGAATAACATAACATGGAATTGCTATAGGCATTTACTGGAAATGTGAGATTGATCAGCTTTAAGGTGGTTGGGTTCACAAAAATAGAGAACAAATTAAAGCTTGCCAATCTGTGGCCCTCTTTTACCTTTTACATTTTGTTTTATACAATTAAATTATATACAATTTAATATGCTTAATTTGTTTATGGATATATTAAAATAAACATCAATAAATTAGACCCTATGCTCACTGTTTCTTTTATTCCCTGAACCTTCATCGAACATTTGCTTTTTGGAAATCACCATGTTTGTCTTTGAAATTATAGCATGAGCAATACCTACAACTGCACTTACAAATTTTACTTATAGGATCAGCCATCCTATCATTACAGTGGGATGCCTTCTAATATCTTAGGGGCAAATACAAGATGGAGTTAGCAGGTTAGTTGGGGTATTCCATATGAGACTATCAAGTGTAAACGGCCAGGGACAAGGGATTTTGGACATTGGGAAAGCTGGAATTCCTGTAGCCAGGGTTAATTTTTAACTTAAATTTGGACTTAGGTCAAGCTGAGCCTGCGGGGGTGGTGATCAGAAATCAGACCTTCAGATTGTGTGTCTCCCAGTTGAGACTCAAAAACCTTGGATGGAAAACTATTCTTTGTAGTTAATTAGGGGGTATGATTTAAAAAGGGAGAAATCTTTAGGGCAGGAATGGATGTTGTCCTGTGATGGTACCCTTGTGCCACAGAACATAATTCACAAACAAGTTTTTATACACATAGTCTTCAAAGACTTTTCAGAGGTAACAGTGATATTTTATTGAGATGAGACTCTGAGAAACCGTTGGTTGCTCTGGCCTAGGAGGGTAAGAGGCTACTCCATTTAAGGCATATTTTAAATAAGCTATTTTCAGTATAACTTGGCATAGTTTAAGAAATGCTTATATTTTTAAGGGTGTGAAATAAATGAGAATAGGAGTGTTCTGAATAGAACAGAAGCTACGGAGGCAAGGAATATGTCCTTGTCACAAATTCTAGGAGTTCTGAATTGCATCCAGGTGAGGAAGAAATTCCCTATTCCTTTTTTAAAGATTTTATTTCCTTATTTATTTGAGGGGGGCCAGGGATGGAGCAGAGAGGGAGGGAGAAGAATGGGGAAAGAATCCCAAGCTGAGTCTGTGTTGAGTGCAGAGCTTGACCCAGGGCTGGACCCCATGATCCTGAGATCATGTCCTGAGCCCAAAACAAGAGGAGATGCCCAACCAACTGAGCCACCCATGTGCCCCATCTACAGTGTCTCAGTTTCTGTAAATTCTGGAGTCCTTCTGGGACTCCATTTACCTTTGGATAATAAGACTTCTAGGACTCTTATGACCTTTGGGTAATAGATGATAGAGATAGACAGATGATAGATAGATAGGTGATGGATGGATAGATAAATAGATAGATGATAGATAGATGAAATAGATGGAATAGAAAGAATTTTGGTTTTCAGTGTGCATGATTTTATTTGTGCAGATGTCTGGCGTTTTCATTTAGGTGATAGATAGCAGAGAATCATGAGGTAAAGTTTTATCAATGCACCAAGAGTAACAAAATTGTCAGTGTACTGTGATCATAGTGCTTATTGAAAAGGACAAAGTGTAATGGTGCTTTTGAAAAAGTGAAGTATGGCAAACACTTCCTGCAAAGATTTACAAGGTCCTTTTGAAAAATATATGTGACTCTATTGGAAAGCACTTGTTAAATAGTAAGATCTCATGACGTTGGAGAATTGCCAAGAACATTTTGCCTCCTCAGAAACTCTACCAGGAAATGAGGAGGGTCATTGACTGAGTCTAAAGAATTCTAGAGATTGCTCTCTACCAGGCCCCTAGTATATAAGAGTTTATGGTGGGGACTACAAGTGTTCATCCACAACTTGTCTTCCACTCTTTCCTGGGTACATGGGAAGACTACACTGTCCAGTTTGCTTATAGTTAGAAAGGATCTTATGACCAGCCCTTGCTACTGAAATATGAACACAAAGGATGTTTCTCACAGGCCAAAGCATTTGAAAGCCAAGATGCCACCATAATGTCCTTCCTTCCATCCAGCAGCAAACATGGGGACCCTATGTTGAGTTGTGAAAGTACAGGATGGAGGCAGCTTAGGTCTCTGTGATACATGGTAGCAAAGATTCCCTGCCAAATCAATCAGATTTTATGTGTGCAAGAAATATACTTTTGTTATGTTAAGCCATTCAGATTTCATGTGTTGTCTCTTCCATTGGCTAGCATAAACTTTAATTCATACACAGCTACTAGTTTAGGCTTATTTAAATATTTTAATGATAAAGCTGATAGTGCACATATTCTTGATGCAAAAATGTTAAAAATACAGACAAATCACAATCTCCACCTTTACAATAGTCCTTCATAATTCACCCAGTCTCAGAGACAGCCACAATTAATCTATATATTATTTAGAGCTAATTGTAGGCCTTCTCATACATAACTGTGTTATAAAATTATCTTTCATTTTAAAATATAATGGGTCATGATATACATGTTATTCTGCCATAAGTCTCTCACCCTTAACATGAATGCAAGATCTTTCCATGACAACACATATAGATCTGCTTTACTTTTATAACTGCTCCCATAGCACGTAAGTGTCATAATTACTTTAAACATGTCCTTTAAAAAAAAAAAAGATTTTATTCATTTCTTTGAGAAAGAGACAGAGAGAACACAAATCAGGGGAAGGGCGAGGCAAAGGGAGAGGGACAACCAGACCCCCAATGAGCATGGAGCCTGGATGCAGGACTTGACCCAGAGACCTCAACCTCAAGACCACAACCTAACTGAAAATCAGATGCTTAACTGACTGAGTCACGCTGGTGCCCCTAACCATGACCTTCCAACAGGCATATAATTTGTTTCCTATTTCTTCTTATGATTTATAGAACTGAAATAATTTGAACATGACTTATTGGGCTAAAGTTTATTGGTCTGACAGAAGGTAAAAATTAGGTTAAAGTGAAAAGTATCTGGGCATTGTAAATTTTTATAAATATTGCCAAAATGTCATCCCCAAAATACTCTACCAATTCATATTCTCACAAATTAATGCATGTTAATACCATAAACACTCACACATGTATTATTTTATAAATCAAAAGTACTTAATTTGAGAAATAATGATTCAAAATGACCAGGTGACTAGGAATGTAGATAGACAAGACACTTAGATTTAGTGACAGATGAATATCCAGAGAAAGAGCAATGTCCAAGGTCCATGAGAGAGACTACATGGAAATTCAAGTCCAGAGAACCCAGACCTGGTTGGTAGTCAAAGTTCTGAAACCAGAGTTCAGTGTAGGGAAGAAGGAATGAGAAAAAGAGATAGTGAGGAATCCGCATGGAGGGCCCAAGGCAATACACATAGATAGGCTTGGAAAATCTCTGAATCACCATTAATAGCTGGAAACTATATGGTTATCTAAGTGGGGGAAGTTACTGGATGAAAGGACAGAAACATCCACCATTCTGTAGAAGTCCTGCATGTACTGTTAGGCCAAAGATAGCTGTCTTTCCTGCATCATCCAATAATGTTACTAGTGGATTCTGGGAAAGCTTCATGTCTTGACTACTCTGATGGCCCACTGAACCTTTGCCTATGTATCAGGGCTGGGATCTGTCTTGGGATCTGCTGGCAAGAGGCATTTCATCCTCTGTGCACAGTGCATCCTCTCTATTGAGGTCCGGGCTGCATAAATCTTAGTGAGTAATGATAGGCAGCTGAGACAGACCAGAAACACCAAGGAGCAGTGGGAGGCAGCAGGGAAGAACAACAAAGAGGAGATTTAAAGTGGGTACCTTAGTACTAATTTCCACAGTTGCTCTTCAGATAAAAGGCTAGCTGTGGACAAGTCTCCTAAAATAATCTAGATGGTGTCCCCAGCACAGACTGCTTCTCATGTTTCCTGAGTTTGTGGCATCCACCAGAGAGTGGGTATCTTATGACTATGGTCACTGGCCTGCATTGCCAACAGATACTGGCTGACAGAGAGGGTTAACCTAAGGTGCAGAGATTTGCAGATTGGATTCAGAACCTATGGAGATTGTACTCTTCGTTTTTGAACTGACTTGTTTCTGGCGATGTGGGGAGCCCAGTGCAGGAAGCATCACATACCATCCCGTGTAAGCGTTCCTAACTCCAAGACAGTGTTTGAGCCAGGTTGCCCAAATACCTATAAATATCACTTATAATGAGGGCAGAATTTTTTCTTTTGTTCTTCTGACATCATATCATTTTAATTCTCATCGGTAATAACAAGATTTAAGTTGCTGATTTCCATTTTTAGGAGGAAAATTTTTAAAATGACAGTAGACTCAACTTGAATTATTAGTTGATAGCCTGAAATTTCCCTAACCAGCCCTGATATCTTAAGGAATCCACTCAGTCTAATTATGTGAAATGACACAAAGACATTGAACACATCTGTTCCACGAAAGTTTAGTATTTCATGGAGTGCGTAGAGGCAGATAGGGGAGAAGGGAAACTGTTCAAGAGAAGGAAAACAAAAAATGTGGTCTCCGTTCCTCTTTTGCAGTGAAAGACATTTTTATTTTTAACTACCGGGCTTCTGTGTAAATTTTGTCTTAGAAAGAGAAGATATATATAACAGTTCAGTTTTTAGAAAACCAGTATCAAAACCACTGAACAACGTGATCGCTAGTTTTTTTTCTGGGGCCAGCATTTTATATTTCCATTAGTAATACATTTGTATAGAAATACTTTTTTCAAATATAATACCTACCTTTTGAGGTTTTTCTATATTCTAGAGGGTTGAAAGTTTTGGTAATGACATTGTATGACTTAGGCACTATCATTTCATGGTGTTGGCTCACAGGGGCAAACTGCCTAACACTTCAGTTAGCAATTTCCCAAAAAGGTTATATATTTTTTTCAATGGGATTTAAAGTCAAGAGGTGCTAAAACTGATGCTTTATATTACACTTATTTTTTAATTTTTAAATTTTATTTCAAAGAAACCTACTCTACATTTGAGAAAAGTAAAAGCTGTATCTGTATAATCTCATCTCAAAATATTTTTGAAGTTTTTATTTTAATTCCAGTTAGTTAACATACAGTGTCATGTCTGTTTCAGGTTTACAGTATAGTGATTCAATACTTCGATACATCACCTAGTGCTCTCATCAATAGTCTTGAAACCTAAGCATTATTTCTAGTAAAAAGGTAAATGGGGATGGAAGCCATGTTTCCACTTAAATATGCTTTAATTTGATTTTTAACATCACAGTTAAAATTTAAGTTTAAACATTAGCTAGCATTAGTATTAAATTTTTTTTAAAGATTTTATTTATGGGGCACCTGGGTGGCTTGGTGGGTTAAGGCCTCTGCCTTTAGCTCAGGTCATAATTCCAGCATCCTTGGATAGAGCCCCAAGTTGGGCTCTTTGCTCAGCAGGGAGCCTTTTCCCCCCACGCTTGCTCTTTCTGTCTGCCTCTCTGCCTACTTGTGATCTCTGTCTGTCAAATAAATAAATAAAATCTTTAATATTTTATTTGTTCATTTGTCAGAGAGAGAGAGAGAGAGAGAGAGCACAAGAAGGCAGAGGGAGAAGCAGGCTCCCCACTAAGCAGGGAGTCCGAGGCAGAACTCAGTTCCAGGACCCTGGGATCATGACCTGAGCAGAAGGAAGACACTTAATTGACTGAGCCACCCAGGCATCCCAATATTAAATATTTTAATGATATAAAGAAGTACAAATATGTAGATAGCAACAGAGAACTTATAATAAATTAGCTGTAATAATATTTAATTTCTTATGCTGCTCAGTCATCTCCAGTCACTTGTACATTTAAGAGTACTTCTAGGGACCCCTGGGTGGTTCAGTGGGTTAAGCCACTGTCTTTGGCTCAGGTCATCATCTCAGGGTCCTGGGATCGAGTCCCACATCGGGCTCTCAGCTCAACAGGGAGCCTGCTTCCCTCTCCCTCTCTCTCTGCCTGCCTCTCTGCCTACTTGTGATCTCTGTCATATAAATAAATAAAACATTTAAAAAAAGAGAGAGAGTACTTCTAATTCTGGGGCAACTGGGGGACTTATTTGGTTAAGCATCTACCTTGGGCTCAGGTCCTAGGATTGAGCCCACATCTGGTGCCCTGCTCAACAGGGAGTCTGTTTCTCCCTCTCCCTCTGCTTGCTGCTCGCCCTGCTTGTGCTCTCTCCCTCTCTCCAACTCTCTCTCTCTCTCTCTGTCAAATAAATAAATAAATAAATAAGATCTTTAAAAAAAAAAAAAACAGAGAAAGAAAAAAAAAAAGAATGCTTCTAATTCTTCTGAAGCATTCGTTGCAAGTCCAAAGTCCTCTGCAATGTAATTAATTGCAGCTCTAGGCCAGTTAGCCTGAGGACCCAAAGCCCTTAAACAGCACAGCATTTAAAGAATTATCCCAGGAAATGCTGTTGGAAAAAAAAATTCAAATAAATACTATTTCTTTTCTTCAAACTAAAATGGAAAAATAATTCAATACAAGAAAATACATCTTAATGTTTACTAGAAGAAAATCAGAAGGCAGTTGCTTTCTTTTCCTAAAGCAAACCCTTTTGAGAAAAGAATGTTTTCTTTTCCAATTTATAACTTAAAACTTGTAAACCCTTACTCACCACCTCACAGACACTGCATAATTATTTTTGAAGAAGATGACAATTACAAATCAAAGATCATCAGAAAAAAAATCAAGAAGTTTTGCAACAAAGGTGTGAAATTATTTTCTTCCGTATAAAATATGAGTAAGAACACACAACAAAGCCTGAAGGAAAGGAATAAACATAAATTATATTAATGTGGTAAATTAATTATTACACAGAATAAGGCTATATCAGCCCATTCTGTCCTGAGAAAGCAGTACAAAGAGACCTACACATGTGACTGATGACTTTATGAAAACTAGTGAAGGGACAATTTTATATATACAATTAAAAACCATGCTAGAAAATATTTCATAGGTGCTAATAAGATACAAATGGTTGGAAAAAAATTGAGAGATCAGTGTTCCTTGACAAGATATTTTCCCTCCCAAGAGAACACCTATAAACATGAATGTATTCAGATAGAAATATTATTACCACTCACAAATTATACTTTCAATTTCTTCTGTGAATTGAAAAGTATATTTCTATAGTTAGCAGTTCCAGCACCTATAAAAACCTTTAGTGGTTAATTAGCCCAGTTTAAGAGCACTTCCATTATTTCCCTTTTATGTCTTCAGTTGAATCAATCCATTTGGATGTATAAACTACTCCTCAAAGAAAAATTCAGATTCCATGTTTCTGCTACAGTGTCAGTCCTCTAATGCATGAAATGGATCTTGAGTGGTCTTGAAGGATGGAACTTTCAAAATCACTGAACATTGATCCCCTGTTTGCCCAAACCCATCCATTTCATGCATGGAAATGAAAGGATGGTTAATTTCATTGCAGGTGATGATTCTTATTAAGTGAGACATCTTTTATTGTCCTTTATTCTTTTTGTGATAAGAACATTTAACATGAGATCTACCGTCTTAACAGATGTTACCCACTTAACAGATGCACAATACCACCATATTGGTGTTCATGGGCACTGGGCTATACAATAGATCTTTGGAACTTATTCATCTAACACCACTGAAACTTTATACGTGCTGGCCGTGGGGTATGTACCTTGAATGTTGTGGTGATATCACAGGTTTTTGCATATGTCAAAACTCATCAAACTATACACACTATGCACAGTTCTTTGTATGTCAATTATACCTCAGTAAAGCTTTTTAAAAAAATAAAGAAGAAAACTTTATTTCACACTTCTAAACCTTTCACCTAGAAGGAGCATCCTCTAAGTACTTACAGTGAATTTGGGCTTATAAGAAAAAAATCTAAAACCACATGTGTCCTTAGGGCCACACAGCTATACCTGTATCAGCACAGAGGTGAGAAAGTAAAATGAAAGGCTTTTCTTCTTGGGAACGTGTATAGGGAAACTTTCATAAATGGGGACAAAAAGCATGAGCATCAGGATTGGATTTGGGTCATAGGTATCAGTGGCCTAGTTTCAAAAAAGAAAAATATAAACTAAGAAGATATACAGATTAATTAAAATATATTAAGAGTTGAAACAGGGGTGCTTGGGTAGTTCAGCTGGTTGAGTGTCAGACTTAATTTTGGCTCAGGTCACAATCTCAGGGTCCTGGGATGGATCCTCACCCCCCTGAGGGCTCCGCACTCAGCAGGGCTTCTGCTTCTCTCCCTATCTCTCCCCCTCAGTCTGTTCATCTTCTCTCTCTCTAAAATAAATAATTAAATCTTTAAAAAAAGTAAAGGGTTGAAACGTAGTTGAAACATTGTATTTCTTTAAAAATTCAGTAACTGGCAATGACAGTGAAATGTAGACCCAGCAAACAGTAAATTTAGATCAATCACAAGACCTTAGCCTCAGTGTTAAAAGATAAATCAGAATGGTTAAAAAAATGAATTAAGGGTGTTCTAAAAATAACACTGACCTCAAAGTCTCAAAGACCCCATAAAAGCCAGTTAGATGGCAGAAAGAATACTATACTCTATAAATAATGATTAAAGTGACTAAGACATCATCTCTGCTTTAAAGAAATATGTAATTAAATAAAAGGACAATGACAAGTAGACAAACTACTGTGTTATTAAGTAAAAGATGACAAGGTTATTTAAGCAAAGCCCATAGGAGGCTTCCAAGGGAGGAAGTGACCTTTAAGATAAGCACTGGAAAATGCTAGAATTTTGAGTAATCTCTGTGCCCAACATGGGGCTCGAGCTCACAACCACAAGATCAAGAGTTGCATGTTCTACCGACTGAGCCAGGTGCCCAGAATAAGAATGCTAGAATTTTGAAATAGTTGTGTTTGGGGCAAGGGAAAAGGTATATTCTATTGGAAAGGGAATGCAATATAAGGCAAAGAGATAGTATTTATTCAGGGGAGAAGCACCCTTTGACTCATGCAAAAGAAACTAAGAGACAAGTGGGTGATGAGACGGAAGTCACATGTGAAAGGCTTTGATGCCAGCACAAGGGACTTTGCTTCTGAACAAAGGATAGTACGACAAGAGCAACAATTCAGGCAGATTATACAGGAGTGTTTGGGGGAGGTCCTTTTCCCAGGAGAAATATTATAATAAGGCTGAAAAGGTAATTATACTGATAAACAAAGATAAATTATAAAGGGGATTGGATTTGAGATATATTTTTAAAATGTGGAGGAATAACATCAAGGACAATAAATAGCCAGAATGAAAATTGCAGTCAAAAAGAGGCCAGCTTCAGAAAAAGGAGGTGTTCTTTCCATCAGTTTATAAAGTGCCTAGGATCTCCTAGGAAAGGGTGGAGCTGGTGGATGGTAATTATAGCAAAGAAGCTTTGGGATTGATGTGAAGCAGGGATTCAGAGACATACACTTCATCAACTCTGTCTTTGTTGACATACAGGGAGCTCTCTGCACTTCCATGAAATGAAGATCTGTTATACCTTAATGACACACAGTCAAGTTACAAATTGAAAATAATCTAGGCCTAGCTTTGGAAACACAAATGGTGCAAGAGCTGAGGAGACCTGAAGTGTCATGTCATATATAATTTTCTAATCCAAAACTTCAACAACTTATCCACACAATTTCCTAAATGTGTATCATTTGTGCACTGTCTATATTCTAGCCACACCATTCCCTGCTAGCAAACACCTTCTGTTAGGGTCCGTGATCAAAGGAGCGAGGCTGATACAAAGCGAAGGTCAAGCAAAGCTTTATTTCTCGCCAAGCATAGAGAATCAAACCGACCGTTAGGGGCCACCTCTTACAGAAAGAGTGACCCCTCCCAGCCTCACAGACTAACATTTATAGAGCAAAGGTCACGTGGTTGAGCCTGGCCACACACACAGGTGGCCAATGAGATTGTAACACACAGAGAAAGTTTCACAGTCATGCTAGGTCACACACGGGTGGCCAACTGAATTACAATTGACCCCATAGTAGCTATTTGAACTAGCCTATCACCTTGGTCAGAATTGGCACCCAAAAGGTGCCCAAAAGGTGGGGCCCACATTCTTTAGGGAGACAGTGATTGGATGTCTCCACCTGGCCTGATTCATCCTAGCATTTGGGCTCTGTTATCTCCCCCTGACCTGACCCGCCCTTGTATTTGGGCTCTGTTATCAGGGACTGGTCAACCATATTTTACTGGTTTCCCAGACTTGCTTCTAAGTAAATTCCTCTGGGGGTGGGAGGGGGCAGGGTCAGTTTAAGTTTTACTGCATAAACAACAAAATCACTGTTTAGCTGACATGAAATCGCTCTTGCTAAGTAGGCCCTTACACTTCTCTCTCTACTTCTTTTTTTTCTTTTAAGATTTTATTTATTTATTTGACAGAGAGAGACAGTGAGAGAGGGAATATAAGCATGGAAGGCAGGAGAGAGAGAAGCAGGCTTCCCGCTGAGCAGGAAGCCTGATGCATGCGGGGCTGTATACCAGAACCCTAGGATCATGACCTGAGACAAAGATAGATGCTTAATGACTAAGCCACCCAGGTCGCCCCCCCCCACCCCCGCCTTTTACTAATCAATCTAATACATCCTTTAAGAACCCAAATAATTCCTGCCTCATCAAAGAGTCTTTGGTTGATAAATTTAGATTAAATTGATCTCTTCCCTTATCTTAATTCTACTTTCTTCTGCATGTCTCCCAATCATTCTATATATACTTCAAAGGCAGGAATCATTTTTACATCATCAGATTTCCCCCAAAGAGCAAAGTGCTCAAAATAGTAAGCATAAAAAACATTTTTGATAATTGCTCTTAGCGACTTGATGTGAAAGGCCAAGTACAATTATAGCAAGGAGGCCCAAACACAAGGATATGTGCTATTACTATGGAGTCTGACACACATATACTTAATTAAAAACTGACAAAAGTGAAAAACTTTCCTTTTACTACTAAAATAGAAAATGGTAATACTGTATCTATATGAATGCCATTGTGCTTTTTAAATTTATTCTTACAGCATGAGTAATGCTAATAAAGTGCTCAACCTTCCTTCTCTTGGCTTATGAAACCCGGACCTCTCACTAAGACTACTTTCTAATTATGCACACTTGGATGTACATACTTCTACGTATTTTTAGAAATGCAGTAGTTTTATATGGAGCCATATTTTAGTTTCCACTCTGTAATAATATCCCATGAAAATTCTTTTTCCAATTCAGACATTAAAAATGTATGAACGAAGCAATAATACAAAGAAGTAAAGTAACAAAGATTATTCATAAGATGGTTATAGAACGCATGTTATAAAGGCACCCAATTGTATATGGCCATACTAAATACAATTTCATGGAGAACTTTTATAATAACTTGTCAATTATGCAGCATTTTACGGGATTGTTCAGTCATGCACACACACACACACACACACACACAGAAAATGGGAATAATACTTGCTATTGTGCTTTTAACAATCATCTTTATTAATTTCATCCTGAATGCTCAAATGACATGTTCTGGATCAGACACAGACTTATCATTCATTTAAAACACAAATTCACTTAAATGCAAGTAATAATCATATTGTTTGTCACACCCTGATTCTTACTCCTCAAGTGACCTGCTAAAAGCCAAGTCGAATGTCCTATGCTTAGAAATTTGAAGCTATCCTAATCAGTGAAGAATGGAGAAAAATGGATTTTTTTTTCCTGCTTGTATATAGGAGCAAGAAGCAGCTACCTTTCTTTCCCTCTTGAAATGATGGAGAAATACCTTTGCTCTATGGAAATGGGATTAGAAAAAAAACCTGAGTCTTCAATCTGACCTTTGGAGGATAAATAAATCTTTCCCAGGGCCCAACAAGCTCTGATGTCCCAAGATTCTACAACCTAGAGATGTATCCAAGGTCTCATTTCTTGTTAAAATGCAAATACAGACCTCTGGATTTAGCTAAATCTTTCTGGAGTTCTAACTTCCTAAGTCTTGCTTTTATGCTAGGATCCCAAAAGTATGGAAATTGTTTTCTAAAATCTCCAACTCTGGCAGAAAAATGTTTTCTCTACACCCTATACTTATAGTATATCATAATAAAAGTCATCAGTACTCATAGTATATACAAACTTAAAAAAAAACACTATAGCATAGAATATTTGTATTGAAATAATGTGTCTTAAAAGGAGACATGTAAATACTGAAATAAGCTACAGCCAGCATTTCTGGGGGTCAAATTGGGATATGAAGAATCCTTTGCACAAAGTGGCAATTGGGGACTGACGTGAAGTGGGCTCTAATGCTTGAACCCTGGGATAAGATTTTCTCAATGGCAGAGCAGCTGGGTGGCTAAGTATTAACTACTGGCTTGGGGTCCTGGGATCAAGCTCCGTATAGGGCTCCCTCTCCCACTCCCCCTGCTTGCGTTCCTTCTCTCACTGTGTCTCTCTGTCAGATAAATAAATAAAATCTTTAAAAAGATATATTTTCACAAGTCCAGTTCACCTTTACTTCCACCAAAGATGTTACTGTCCTCTCTGGAGAGGGAGTGAGAAACACAAACACACAAACAAGTAAATAGAAATCTCAAATTTGAATTGAATCGAAAATGGAATTACTAAAATTCAAATTTCATGGAGACATATATTGAAACCCAGGAAACATTGAGCAATGATACTTACCTGAAATCTAGCTTCTTACCAAAGATACCATTTTCCCCACACCTCTCCTGAGTGCAGAGAAAGATACTGTACAATCTTACTTCTATGTGAAATCTAAAATAAAATGTCAAACTCATAGAAATAGAGAGCAGAACAGTGGTTACCGGGGGCTGGGAGATTGAGGAAATGGGAAGTAGATGGTCAAAGGGCACACACTTCCAGCTGTATGATAAAGAAGTGACTAGTGTTAACAATACTGTGTTAGATACTTAAAAATTGCTAAGAGATTAGATCTCAAATGGTCTCATCACACACACACACACACACAGTTGTACTTATATGGTGGTACCTGGGTTAACCTCATTATGGTGATCATTTCACAACATATATGTGTGTCAAATTATCACACTCTACACTTTAAACTTACACAATATTATATGTCAATTATATCTCAGTATGGCTAGAAAAAGGAAAATAAAAGGAAAATCCAAGTTTCTATCCATTTACTCATCTACTGTATATAAGCGGAGGAAAGCCTGTAATGCTGTTCACTTAATATTAAAAGTTGATGAATCATGGGTGGTGAGATTTTTCACGCAGGGTGATTTTTTTTTTTTTTTACTTTTCTGCCATCTTTGAATTGTAAATATTGAGTGTGCATTGTATTTTCAGAGTTATTGTTCCAGTTTTTAAAATCACCTCCCAAATTTTGTTCCAAGTGAAAACAGGATTGTTGCAAGACCTTACATAACTAACTGCTAAATAGTTAAGACAATAAATGTTACAGAAGATCAAAGGGAAGAGGAGATCATTTGGGGCTGCCTTGATGGGTATATAATTTTGCCAAAATGATAACAAACATTTAGGTCTATGTACATCATGGGGAATTCATAAAAAATGGTAATTATATCACATTACAAGTATAAAAGATATAAACTACATAATTTATAGCAGACTTAAGTTATAAGGCAACCTATTTGCCCAGGACAGTGGTTTGCTACCCTCATTGTGCATCAGAATTACCTGGACAGCTTTTGGAAGCTACAGATGCTGAGGATACCCCTACCAATCTCAGTTGGTTTGGGATGGGTCCCAGGCACCTGTAATTATTTAATCTCTCCAGGTGATTTTTATATGACCCAGGTTCGACAGAAACGCTTCTGTGGCTGCAACAGGAAGAGGGTTTGTGAGAACTTCAGAGTAGCTTGTTCTAGTTATTTTTATATGTTTTTGCTATTGAAGTAGTAATTTTTATTAAATTGCCTATTTATTGGTGACATATAGGAGAGTTATTGATTTTTACCAGTTTGTTTAACAAATGGCAATATCACTAAGCTCTCTTCTGAGTTCGAATGGGTATTCAGTGACTAGTTCTGGGTTTCCCAGGTAGACAAGCAAATAATTTGCAGACCATTATAATTTTGACTTATATTTTCCATTATTTATGCACATAGTTCTTAAATTTTAAGATGTTTTCATATCTTAACATTATTAAATGTTTTTAATATTTTACTATTTTGAAATAGTAAAGTCTTCAAAAGCCTTCTTTATATAAACGCACATGCAAATTTGATATTGAGGTCATTGTACTTAAAATTATGGATGAAAGGAAAATATAAAATCTGTACATTTCTATATATGCTTTATGTAATCAATAGCAACTTCCAGTAATATATTCAGCACACTCAGGTCCTAAATAAATATTAACAGAGTTGAATTATATTGCTATTACTTCTGAAGTAAAGAAAGGCCCCTCTTTTCCCCTATTAATGACTAAAAGAATTGCCTGCAGCACAGTGAACTGTGCTGTTACTTAAATAGTGTGTTGTATCTTTCATAAATTAGTTTTTAGAATTTAAAAACTAGAAAATTCAGGATGGGTCAGAATTTACCTGAGTCAAAAATGAGGTAGGCAATATTAGTCAGTGATGTCTCTATTAATCTTTCTAAATCATCAAGGTCACATCATCATGAGTTACATTGAATGGGTTATACTCATCAGAGTAAAATCAGAAAACCTTTTTCTTTTTCCACTTCCCTTTCAAACCTGCTCTGTGTACTGGTTCTCTCTCTGTCTTGTGGTAAAACGTCAGAAAGTCCCATAAAAGTTTTTGGTAACTCCTAAGTAACAGAATGCCCTTGAACACTTTCAATTCCTGGAAAATCCCACTTCAGTAATTAAATGTGCACTCTAGCGTAAAAAACACATAAACCATGATCTTATCCTGTGGAAATAATTTTCCTTCTCCTGCTCAGTTCTGCCTAGATCCTGAGAGCCTGAAATCTAGAAGGATGTCCCCTTTATCCTTTACTAGCCCTTTACTTCCACATTCACCTCACTCCATCTCGACAGCACCCCTGCTAGAGTGACTGACTCTAGGTCTTCAGAGTCAGAAAAATAAAGAGTAGAGACTGAAACCAAAACCAAAACCAAAAAACAAAATTCATTTCTTGAGTAGTCTAGAGAGAATCCCAGGGTTATCTGCAATGGCTGTCTGCAGTGTTACGTTTGCTTTCTTATGGGAGTTTTGTGGATTCCTCAGAAGCACCCATCAGAA
The DNA here is from genome assembly GCF_011764305.1 of Mustela putorius furo. NCBI lineage: Eukaryota > Metazoa > Chordata > Mammalia > Carnivora > Mustelidae > Mustela > Mustela putorius. The sequence continues at coordinate 31,149,664 of NW_025421989.1, forward strand.
ACTTCCAGTTATATTTGTCAAAGTATGGACAATCCATTTTCACCACCTGATCTCTTAGCCCATCAACCCATAGCCCCTGCATATTGGGTAGTCTATGATATACTGATTTTATATTGGGGACTCCTTGCTTCTCCAGGCAGTTCTCTTGGGAGGGATCCAAAGAGCATGACACCAGTTTTCTCTGACATTTTCCACATCTGAAAACCCACTCAGGCATCCTGGCCCTACCATTGCTGGAATGTTGTTCCCTCTCAAAGCAGTCCTCCTTCTTTCCCTTTACTAAACCCTTTCAGACCTTCTAGCTATTTTTTTCTGGATTCAGAGTCCAGAGTGCTAACCATTACACCATGGAACCCTACCTAGCTATTTTTTCTGATACCAGTATTTATGATCCCCAGGTTCTGAGGACTGTTATGGGTAAGGTTCCCTATGTTGTCTCTCAAAGCCTCTTCTCTCACTTGGCTTAAAGTGAAATGGATGCCCCCTCTCCCACCCCCCATGGCAGCCAGGCATAGACAACAGCACACTGATAACTCCCCAAGCAGTCACCCCCACTCATCAGCTACAATCTTTGTATACCTTTGGGATGTATGGCACAATTGCTTGGTTCTTGGCCTTTGGATCCCCAAAAAAAGTTTAGTCAGAAAGCATCCCATTTCAGTATTTGGTTACATTATTGTTATATTCTCATGTCTTTTCCCTACTTTGTCCCTGGGGGAGGAATTAAGATGCAAGCTGCAATTACTGGCAAAAGTTAATGTTGGGCACTTAATATTAATAAATAATGCCAATAATGTTTTTCTAATAATAATAGAAGCTCTTATCTATTTTATTTTAAAAACTTTATTTTTTAGAGCAGTTTTATGTTCCTAGTAAAATTAAGGGGAAGGTACAGAAATTTCTCATGTATCGACTGCCCTCTCATTTGTTTAAAAATTTTTAGCGTTTATTGATTCAGACAGACAGAGTCATAATTAGAGCCCTCAATTCATTCTAGTTGATGATAACAGGTAGGTATGAATATAAGAGAGGGAATGGTACCTGGCAAGTGGTCTCCTTTATAGGACACATGATTATTGCCTTCTTCATCAGGACTTATGGCCCCATGTCAGCAGTCCACTGGAGATGGTTTGCGTTTCTGTTTGGACATTACTTTGTTTCCTTGGCACTTCTCTGAATTTAGTGCTGAGCTTCACACTAATTACAGCATCTACCTATTGACTGATGGTCACACTACAGAAATACAAATGTAAACATGATGTAACAATATCAGATTATTCTATTTCTATTGTCCATGTGCATTTCAAGCTTGCAACATCAATGATAAATATTTAATGCTGAAATTTAAAGAAATAATTTGTAACATCTGAAAGAAACACACATTCTGTAAATAATAATTCCTTGCTGATTCAATGAAATTGAAAATTAGACACACTGAAATAACTCAGTGCATATAGATTTAAGACTTGAGCACCACATTAATTTTAAGAATACATAAAAGTACTAAAAGGCTATCCAATGTCCCAAACATTTATTAAATATTCTTTACCTTAGAAAACTATTATAAGATTAGCTCTTAAATTTCATTCAGGAAGTAAAGGGCATCTTTAGATGGTATGTAAAGTTAAAAAGAAATGTTACCAAATATAGTGAAGTCTGGGTTCCTCTCAAAAAAATAGCAAAACAGCAGCATCTTTCATTCATAAGAACTCCAGTTATTATTTCATCAGTAGTGTCTAAATAGGCATAAGGTAAATGGTAATACTTTGTAGAACAGTAGTTTTTTGAACAGATAGTTCAAAATGCCCCAATTGCCAGATTTTGCTAAGACTGTAGCCAAGTGGAAATATTTAATTCTGTTAGAAATTCTACTCAAGTTTACAAAATGATCAGCTGTTGCTCTCAGAACCACTAGGTGATTCCATGATGACAAAATTCCCATTAGCAGTTCAATATAGTAATTGAAGCAAAATGTCCCAAGGAATCACACAGAAGATATATCATAGCCATGACCTGTTGAAAATGATACTATCACTAACGTGTAAGAAAATATTAATCAATGAAAACTGTTAACTATAGAGTTACTATTGAAAGGGTTTATGCATACACAATGCAATGAGCTCCTGGGAATGGAAGGATAAGTATTCAAGAGCAAGAGCTGGCAAGCATTACAAAGGTACCTTATGCACACAAGCAGGTGTCTATTTATTAAATGGAAAACATTTTTTTACTTTCACCACATTTAAAACAAATCATCACATGTTATGAATTTTCAAATACAGACTCAGCTTTTTGCTTTTGTTTTTTTTAACATGGCTCCCTGCAACCATGTGGTTAGGGAAAGAAATTTCTCCAAACTGTAATTGACTCTCTGGTATCTTGCGCTCTTGGGCAAGCACAGAAAGCTCAGACCAAAGACATTTCAGTCAGTTCTCAGTTCTGCTGCCAGATCAAACGTTGATGTTATGCAGTCCCCACTTCATCCATCTCTCATCACTATTTGAGGCCAACATTTTAACAATTGGTTTTCCTTGTATGCAAGTAAACAGTGTGCTTAAAAGAACTGTAGGTCTAGGTGTTGGTGTTGATGTTTAACATTTCTAACTACCTTTTTTTCCCTGTTTTTTTATTTTTTATTATTTTTTTTTTTTTGGCTCTACTCCCCAACACTTTTAAGAGACATCCTCTAAGCTTTTCCATCCCTGTGGACCATCTCCGTTCTCTGGATTTCTTTAGCGTTTTTCATTTCTGCCACTTGCTTTAGAGACTCAAATATATACCCTTAATTGATCACTTAACCGTTTACTATGTATAGTTAAGTCCCTGACTGGATTGCAGACAGCAGAGACTATATATTAAGGTATTTTTTTATCCATCTCATGGTGTTACTCAAAATAAATCTGAGATCAGGATTTTTGATGCGTTGCTCAAAATAAATCTGAGGTCAGGATTTTTGATGCAATTGTTTTTAATAGTCACCTTCCTCAGCCTGTCATTTTCTTTTTTTGACACATTATCTCTTTACTTAACTTCTATGAGACCCTAGTTTTACCATGTCATCTTTTCTTTTTTTTTTTTTTTTTTTTTTTTTTTGCTCCTTTTTGGAATTATCCTTTCCAACTTCTCATCTTGTATATTCATCCAAGAGTCTTTCCTTGGCCGTCATCAAATGATTCAAACCCATCTCAATAACTTCAAACTCATTCCCACTTTTCAAAGTGTCAGTACATGGCTCCATCTCCAATTTAACATGGTCAAAATGGAGCTCATTATCTTGACCACCAAGTCAGTTCCTTTTTTTTTTTTTTCACTCTTTACAGGGACTCAGTTCAGATACCTTAAACATATCTTTGATTATCCTTCGTATTCTACATCCAGTCAGTGGTGACGCTCCACAGATCTGGACTTAAAACTACACCCACATTTGTTTTCTGTTTTCCATCTCCAGTGCCACCATGAGCCCCACATCAGTTTATAGTTGTTGGTTACTATACTCCCCCCACCCATCTAAATTCTCCTTCAGAGAGCCAGTGGACTAGTTACTCTGAAGTGCGACTAATCCTATGCCTTCCTAATAAGTTGTTGAAAAAAAAAATGATTCCATGATCCAGTCTTCAGTGATTTCTGTAATCTCCATAATATTTAAAATCTTATCTTTCACTACTTCCCATATTTATGAAATATCCTAGTCTGTATTCTGAGCTGTCACTTAAATATGATGCAGTTTACTCACCTCTTGCTCTTTGCTTATATTGACTTTTCTGCCTCAAATGATTTCTATGTAATCTGCACAAAATCTGAAGCAGCTTTCCTTGGATTCTCGAATTCTTTGTCCCCTCCCTTTTGGCATTCATTGTATTTTCCCTGTATTATATTTTTCAGGTAAATAATTTATACTGGGTTTTTCTTTTTCTGATAGAAATGCTTGGGGACAGGGATAAACTCACTCATTTTTTCTAGACCCTACAGAGCTTTGCATAGTTCCTCATATTGGAAGATTTTATTATGTTGAAATACAGGATAGTGAAAATATACTAGAAAAAATGGATGATAAATATCCTGTACTTCAAAAGGGAAATAAAAGTCTTTTTTTCAGAAGGAAGAATCAGAGGGAGAAATAAGAAGATATAGGGATATAAAGTTGGAGAGTGTCACTTGACCTGCTAAATTTGACATGCAGCTAAAACAATTATACCAGTATGTATTTAAGGCAAGTGAGACCCTATAAGAGAATCATGTAGTAATAGTAGGTTTGCTAAATATGGATGGTGCTTGGCTCCTGAGAACACACATGTGACCAAGTGTTCCTGAGTTTTTTATCATTACAATTATTCCTTCTAAGCAGTCATATCTTGCCGTACAGCTCTAATCCTGGCTGTTTCTAAGCAAAAATAGGTTCCAGTCCAAAAAATTTCTGCTGAAAAGGATACCTCTGTAGTGTTTTGTCCCCTATGACCTTTGGGCAATTAGACTAGTGGTTTCAAGCAACCATTCTTCTCCTCGAGAACTGTGTGAATCTGAGTTCATTTAATAAGAGTATATCAATGAGCCCCTTATTTTAAAGGAACATTTAAACTCATTCCTCTACAATTATTCTGGTAAGGAAAAATATTTCCCCTTCTGCCATGATTTTTTTTCCCCTAGGTACTGCCATGAATTTTGAAACATGACCACAGATTAAGATAGATTATCAGCAGCAGAACCACTGGTAATATTTTAGTGGCTGACTGAGAATGAGGAGGGCATGCTGGGAGACAGAGAGAAAGGTGGTGGGGAAATAGAGAAAGAGAATGAGAGACAGTATGAATGCTGCCACGTCTGGGGCAACAGTGGTTCTCAAGGTTGAATATGCAAGGCAGGGCTGCCTGTGTGGCACAGTCGGTTAAATGTCAGACTCTTGGTTTCAGTTTGGGCCGGGGGCCCGGATCTCAGGGTCAAGAGATCAAGCTCCAAACCCAGCCCCGTGCTCAACTTGGAGTCTACTTGAGATTCTTTCCATTCCCTACCCCTCTATTCCTCCCCCTACTCATATTCTCTTTCTCTCTCTCAAATAAATAATTATATAAAATCTTTAAAAAAATGTGCAAAGTAATGCACTTATAAATTTGTTAAAGAGCTTAGCTAGTAATAAATAAGTCCAGGATTTCTAATTTAGGCCATTTTGGGTAAAGCCTCAAATTCCATTTCAACAGGAATTCTTAGGTGGTTCTATGCCTAAGGTTTGGGTTCATATATACATTTTTTTAAGATTTTTATTTATTTATATATTTATTTGAGAGAAAGAGAGTGTGAGCATGGGAAGGGGCTAAGGGAGAGAGAGAGAAAAAATCTTTTTTTTTTTTTTTTAAGTTTTTAGTTATTTATTTGACAGACAGAGATCACAAGTAGGCAGAGAGGCAGGCAGAGAGAGGGAGAAGCAGGCCCCCTGCCTAGCAGAGAGCCCAATGCAGGGCTCAATCCTAAGACCTTGGGATCATGACCTGACCTGGAGGCAGAGGCTTTAACCCACTGAGCCACCCAGACACCCCAGAAGAGAGAGAATCTTAGGCAGGCTCCATTCCCAGTGCAAAGCCTGATGTGGGGCATTTTTTCCACTCTGTGTTCATGACCTGAGCCAAAATCAAGAGTTGGATGCTTACGTGACTGAGCCACCCAGTTGCCCCTGGGTTCATATTTTAAGTTTAATATGTTCTGGCTTTGCACTAATCTCATATCAGCATGACTAAAGTCAATGAAACATATGTAAATAACAGAAGCTATTCCATTTACATGAAGATATATCTTGGGTTTAGTTTTTTAAGCTAGACTTCACTGAATATGCTGATGCCATATATTAAAAATTCCCAAACTTCCGGGTTGGTAAACATATGCGAAACTGGGGATGGTGGAAACTTCAAAGGCAGTGTGTAAACTGTGCCCTGCCCCATATATCTCACCCTGTGCATCTCTTCCAGCTGGCTCTTTCTGAGTTAAATCCTTTTATAATAAACTGGTGATCTGCTTAAAGAAATTCCCTTCATTTGTGTCTGCTAAAGTACCATCAGTTATTTTTATAAAGGTTCTATGTGGTTGCACTCTGGAAAGAGCGACAGATATGGCTGGTGTTGGCCACAGACCTGATTTGGGGTCTTTTACTTTGTCACGGGGACTATATTTGGTTTTTGGTTATGGAGAAATGTTCATAAAGAACCAATTTTAATGTCATTCCATAACATTTTAAAGTGCCCACTAAACAAAAATTTTGAGCTGTCTAATCATTTTATTTTGTAATGTGATCCAGAGTGTCTCCAGCTGGCATCTGGCCAACATACCTGGGGTCTTTAATTAGTACATAGTTAAATCTATTTTAATGACACATATAATGAAGTTAATATTATAAAATGTAACTGCAACAGTTCTGGCTGTGAACAAATTTTACCTAATATATACTACATAGCCTTTGTCAAAATAAAGCATTTGACATGTGATAAATGAGAGGGAAAGAAAGAGAGAAAGAGAGAGAGATTAAGATTTGTTCAAACTCCTAAGAAAAGGTCAGAGTTATTTTATTTCTAGCTCTAGATGGTAAAGTATAGATTTACCTCTTATTACATGTACTTACTTTTCTGCAAAATTTGTAATGATTCCATTTTTGTGAGGATAGTCATATTGTAAATAAACAGAGATGCTATTAATGGCTCTGATAATGATTAGTCATCCTAATTTTATGTTAGCTCTTTTTATATATAAATCCACATTTTCAATAACAACAGTTTAAAATCTGAACTTGTTTGCAATATTATCCTATATTTCCTGACATTTAAAGATATTCTTAACAATGATGAACTATAATTTCATCATGGTGATGACTCCTTCCAAATTTACCTGTAGGAATCCCTGATGGGTCATATGGCTTAGTGCAGCACAAGACATGTCAACTTTTACTCCAATTTCTCCTCATCAAAGACCCTGTGCTGGTGCAGTACCTTGACAAATAATCGCAACTGGTTTGATGCTTGTTATTCTCATGGTATTTTTTTAAATGAGAGACCCCCCATGATATATGAAATTGGTCTTTAACATTCTCTCTTTGTTTATTGAGATAAAATTCACCTTGCTTAAATCCACTGTTTTAATCATTTTAAAGGGTAAGATTAGTGGATTTTAGTTGTGCAACCATCATTGCCATCCAATTCAAGAATATTTTCATCACCCAGAAAAAATAACCCATACTCATTCAATAGTCACTCCCCATTCCTCTGCTCCCCTCAGCTCCCTCCAACCACTAATCTGTATTCAATATCTATGAATTTGTCCCTTATGGTCATTTCATATAAATGAAATCATAAATTATGTTTCTTTTGATGTTCTAGATTCTTTCACTTAGCATAATATTTCCAAGGTTGACTCATGCTGTGGTATCTTTCAGTACTTCATTCCTTTTTGTGGTGAAATAATATTCTACTATATGAATATGCCATGTTTTGTTTATCTGTTTATTATTTGGCTATTTCTACTATTTGGCTATTATGACCAATGCTGCTCTAAACATTTGTGTACAGCTTTTTGTTCAAACTCCTGTTTTTAATTCTCTTGAGTATATACCTAAGAGTAGAATTTCTCAGTCCTAAGATAATTCTATGGTTAACTTTCTGAGGAAATTCCAAAATTTATAAAGTACTTCGTCATATTACATTCACACTGACAATGTAAGAGAACTCCAACTTCTCTACATCCTCACCAATACTTGTTACTTTTTGTTTTTAATTACTATAGCCATTTTTTTTTCTTTTTTTAAAGAGAGAGTGTGAGAGAGAACATGAGAGGGGAGAACGTCAGAGGGAGAAGCAGACTCCCAGTGGAGCTAGGAACCCCATGCGGGACTCAATCCGGGGACTCAAACCTGGGACTCCGGGATCATGACCCGAGCTGAAAGCAGTGGCTTACCCCACTGAGCCACCCAGGCGCTCCTACTGTAACCATTTTAATGGATGCGAACTGGGATCTCATTGTGGTTTTGATTATTTGCTTTTCTCCAATGACAAATGCTGCTGAGCATCTTTTTATGTTTGTTTTTGTTTTTGTTTTTTGCCAATTTGTATAGTTTCTTTTGAGAAATGTCTATTCAGGTCCCTTGTTCATTTTAATTGGTATTTTTTTCTTTAAGAATATCTTTATTGGGGCTCCTGGGTGGCTGAGTGGGTTGAAGCCTCTGCCTTTGGCTCAGGTCGTGATCTCAGGGTCTTGGGATCGAGCCCCACATCCGGCTCTCTGCTTAGTGGGGAGCCTGCTTCCCCCACCCCCTCTGCCTGCCTCTCTGCCTACCTGTGATCTCTGTCTGTCAATAAATAAATAAAATCTTTTTAAAAAATAAAGAATACCTTTATTGAGGTATAACTGATATACAAAACCCACAGATATTTAATGTTTATGATTTGATCAGTTTTGGCATACACCTACACCCATGACACCATCACCACAATCAAGGTAATAGATAAATCTATTAAAAGTCACTTTGGGGTTTTTGGGTTTGGGGGGATTTTGTCATAAGAAATTTAACATGATACCCACCCCCTTAACAAAGTCTTAAGTGCACAATACAATATTGTAGACTGTAGGATTGTGCTATACAGATCTCTGGAACTAATTTATCTTGCATAACTGAAACCTTTCACAGGCATACCTTGGGAGATATTGTGGATTTGGTTCCAGACCCCGCAATAAAGTGAGTATCAAAATAAAGTGAGTCAAATGAATTTTTTTGCTTTTTCAGTGCATATAAATTTATGTTTACACTATGCTATTGTCTACTAAATGTATAGTGGCATTATGTTTAAAAAGACATTGTATGTATCTTAATTAAGAAATACTTTATTGCTAAAAAAAAAAAGCTATAATCTGAGCTTTTAGTGAATTGTGATCACTGATCACAGATCACCGCAACAAATATAAAAATAAGGAAGAAGTTTGAAATATTGAGAAAATTACTAAGTGTGATACAGAGACCTAAAGTGAGCAAATGCTGTTGGAAAAATAAACTCGCTCTACGCATGGCAGCCACAAATCTTCAATTTTTAAAAGCAAAATATCTACAAAGTGCAATAAAGCAAGGTATCACTGTAAAAATTGAAGAATAGTTATCCATTTCTCCCTCAGTTACTCTCTACCCCAGCCCTTGGTAATCATTATTCTAATTTCTGCTTGTGTCGATTTGACTACTTTGGAACCTCCTGTAAGTGGGTTCATGTAATATTTGTCCCTCAGTGACTGGCCTTTATTGTTGAATTGGAGGTGGTATTTATATATTCTGAATACTAGATCATTACCATATATAATACTTGCAAATATTTTTCCTGTTATGTGTATTGTCTTTTCATTCTCTTGATAAACATCTTTTAATACAAAAAAAGTTTGATTTTGATGAAATTTATCTTATCTATTTTTCTTCAGTTGACTATGCTTTTAGTGTAATATCTAAGAATGCTTTGTCATATCCTTTGCCATGAATGTTAACTTCTGTTCTTTAAGAGTTTAAGAGTTTTAGCTATTACATTTAGATCTTTAATTTAATTTTGTATATGGTGTAAGGTAAGGGTCCAACTTCATTCTTTTCCATGTGAATATCAGTTTTCTCAGAAACATTTATTAAAAAGGCTATTCTTTCCTCATTGAATTTTCTTGTCACTCTTGTTTAAAGTCAGCTGACCATAGATGTATGGCTTTATTTGTGGACTCCCAATTTTATTCTATTGCTTTATATGTTTACCTTATGCCAGGACCACACTGTTTCAATTATTATAGCTTTGTGGTAGGTTTTCAAAGTATATGTCCTCCAACATTATTCTTCTTTCTAAAGATTATTTTGGCTATTCTGAATCCTGGGTAATTCCATTCAAATTTTTAGGATCAGCTTGTCCATGTCTGCTTAAAAAAAAAAAAAAAGCTGTTGAAATTTTCATAGAGATTGCATTGAATCTGCAGGTAAATTTTGGAGTATATTACCATTTTAACAATATTAAGTCTTCTAATCCATGAATATGGGATGTCTTTCCATTTATTTAATTCCTTCAGTTCTTTCAATATTTTTTGCTTCTCGGAGTACTACTCTTACATCTTCACTGTGAATTTATTTCTAAGTGTTGTATTCTTCTTAATGTTATTTTAAATGGAATATTTTTCTTAATTTCATATTCAGTTTGTTAATTATTAAAGTATAGATATAGTATAGAAATAAATAGTATAGAAATAAAGCTAACTTTTGTATGTTGGTCTTACATACTGCAATATATTATGTGTGTTTTTCCATTATCTCTAAAAATTTTTTATTATTATCTCTAATTTCTTTTCAGTGGACTCTATAGGATTTTTTTTCAAAGATTATATTGATTTACTTGAGAGAGAGAGAGACAGTGAATGAGACAGAGAGAGCAAGAGCCTGACAGGGCGAGGGACAGGGGGAGAGGGAGAAGCAGACACTTAACAGACTTAGTCACCCAGGCAACCCGGATTTTCTTTATATAAGATCATGTAGTCTGCAAAAAAAGATAGTTTAACTTTTAACTTTCCAGTTTGGATGCCTTTTATTTCTTTTTCTTGGCTTATTTCCCTGCTGAGAATTTCTAGTATAATGCTGAATAGAAATGGCAAGAGTGGGTGTCATTGTCTTGATTCTGATATTAGAGGGAAAATGTTCTATCTTTTATCATTTAATATGTTGTTAGCCTTGGGCTTTTTATAGATACCTTTTATCTAATTGAGAATATTCCCTTTGTTAAACAACAAAATTCAACCAAGTAAATTTGAAGATCTAATTAGCTTTATTAAATGATTCATGAGTTAGGCAGCATCCCATCTAGCAAATAAAAAGGAACTCCACCGAGCTGCAGAAAAGGAAAGGTTTTCAAAGGTAGAGAGAGGATCAAAAAAAGGAAATTATTAGTAAAGAAACTATTATTTTTGGCAAGTTCTCACTCCTAAGGAGAATGGAAGAGCTCTATGGGTAAATTTCCTATGCTGACCAGGAAATTCCAAGTTGACTGATTAAAAGTTACATTTGGGGTAGGGGTTTGAAACTGCAGTTAGGTTAGATGTTAAGTCTTGATTTGCTGAGGTAAGGCTCTTAATAGGAGTAATTCCTTTTTGGGCCTCTGGTTTTCTTATTAATGTCTTCTATTGTTTTTTTTTCTTATCAATAAAGCATGTTGAATTTCATCAAATATGTCTTCTGCATCAATTGAAATGATATTTTTTCCTCTATCATATTAATAAAGAATATTAAATTGATTGATTTTCATATGTTGACCCACCCTTATATTGTAGAGTAAATCCCTTTTTATCATGGCATATAATCCTTTTAATATGATGCTACATTCAGTCGTAGTATTATGTGGAGAATGTTTGCATCTATATTCTTAAGGGATTTGGGTTTGGATTTTTTAAATGATGTCTTTGTAACAGGGTATTACTAACCTCTTATATTACTGAAGTAAATATTCCACTACATTTTGGAAGAGTTTGAAAAGGATTGCGGTTAATTTCTCTATAAATTCTTGGTAGAGTTAACTTGTAAAACCAATTATCTTGCCCTGGGCTTTTTTTGTGTGGGAAATTATTTGAATGCTGATTTAATCTCTTTGCTTGTTATAGGTTTATTTATATTCAGTTAGTTCAGATTATAGCTCTATTGAGTGGAGAGATATATCCTTGGATTTCCCTATTCCTCCATATTTGGTGGCATAATGCAATGACAAATTTTTAAAGTTACTTTAAAAATCTGTTTTGTAGGGGTGCCTGGGTGGCTCAGTTGGTTCAGCATCTGCCTTCAGCTATAATGATGATAACTGGAGTCCTGAGATTGAGCTCCACATCAGGCTCCCTGCTCAGTGAGGAGCCTGCTTCTCCATCTCTCTCTGCTTGCTTCTCCCCCTGCTTGTGCTCTCTCTCTCACTGTGTCAAATGCATAAATAAAATCTTTTTTTAAAAAATCTATTTTGTAAATAAGCAAAGGAAAAAGATGGTTTTAATCTTTGTATCAATATAGATCTCCCCCTTTATTTAGACTATTTAGATATGTTGAAGAATAAAAATTCAGCTAAGTAAATTTGAAGATCTAACTAGTTTTATTTAATGATTCATGAATCAGGCAGCATCCCTTCTAGTAAATAAATAGGCATTCTGAGGAGTCGTGCAAAATGGAAGGTCTTTTTAGGCAAAGGGAAGGTGGGTTAAAGAAGTTATTACCAAAAGAAAAGACTGAAAAACAGGCCAGATCATCTTTTGGGGGGAAGCAAACAGCAGGGGTCTTATGCAGATTGCCTCACTAGTGCTGATCAGGAAATTTCAAATCCACTAAAGGTCACATTTCAGAGAGGGACTGAAATTAAAAATGAGTATTGGCTTGCTGTCATGGGGGCTAATGACTCCATTTGGGGCCCATTGTTTCTTTTCTAACAAATAGCTAGCTTGATTCTGTGGTATTATCTTGAATAGTCTTACTCTGACCAGAAGACCATGATTAATAGTCAGTTTGTGACCTTTCTTTCAGATTTAGGGATGCCTGAGGGCTTGACATTTGTTTGGAATCTCTTTACACCATTAACTCAAGGAATTTATGGTAGTATGCCAAATACAAGTTAATTGAGAATCCAGTTGAGGATTATGTGCTGGACTAAAGTACCCATTCCTCATTGTCAAGATTGTTTACCGAGTAATGGGTAATTACTCATTACTGTGAGAGTTATGCTTGACTTTATAAGAACAAAAACTGAAAGGATCTAAGACTTGAAGGCTTTCTTGAATTCAAATAATAGCTACCCACTCAGTCCCATCTCTTATGATAATTTCTGACTTAGGTGTAGAATGAGTTAGACAATGGAAACTAGGCCTTTAGTTACACATCCCATTTTTCACTTATGCACTCAGTGTGGTTTCCTATTCCAAATGTTAGCACCATAGGTCACTTAATATGGGTTCAGTAGCCACAAAATTGTCAATTTTGGTAATTAAAACAAGAGTCAATGTAATTTTAAATAATAGGAAAACGCACTATTATATAAACAGTGATGACAATAATAATGGCTTCATAGCAACATAGCAGTGGGAGGAATGATATTGTTAGAGTCTTAAAACATATGTATTTATCTGCTTGAATACATTGAATTTATAGAGCACTCTACATTTTCTTTCTTTCTTTCTTTCTTTCTTTCTTTCTTTTAATGATTTATTTATTTTAGAGCAGGAGGAGGTGGGGAGGGGCAGAGGGAGAGGGAGTCTTACGTAGACTCCACCCTGAGTACAGAGCCCTATGTAGGACTCAGTCTCATGACACGGATATCATGACCTGAGCCAAAATCAAGAGTCAGATGCTTAACTAACTAAGCCACTGAGGTGCTCCAAGCATTCTACATTTTCAATTGTTGATTTTTACATACTCTCTTTCTACCTATCATGAGAAAATGTAATTTCATTTTTATGGGTCAACAAGAATGGTGATTCTCTAAGATAGTTCTGGATATTCAAGTGAAATATGAAGTGAGACATTCTGTTTAGGTTTTTCATGAAAATCTACTGTTCAAACTCTCAGATGCTAAGCTCTCCTGACAAACTTATTACACTTAAAGCAAAAGATTAAAATGACTTAACTTGAGATAGAATGGCAAAGAAAAATAATTTTCAGTGATATTCTAAGTATTTTCAGATTCTTTTACAAGAACTCACTAACCTATACTGAGCCTTTGTATAAATTTTAAAAATATGTCCTCCTCCCATCAGAAAGACATAGTTTGGATGTATATGGTTTTATGTGATGGTATCTGTGTAAAGAAAAATTCATCTGTTTCTTTAGGCAGGTACTATTTTGTATATGTTTATTGACTTAGCAAGTAGTATGTGTTAGGTCCCCCAATAATGGGTCCATGATTAAAGGAGCAAGACTGATATAAAGCAAAGGTCAAGCAAAGCTTTATTTCACACCAAGAATCAAGAATCAAACCTAACGCTTGGGGCCACACCTCTTACAGAGAGGGAGACCTCTCTCTGCTTCACAGACTAGCTTTTAAGGGCAAAGGCCATGTGGTTGGGCCTGGCCACACACAGGTGGCCAATGAAATTGTAACACACAGAGAAAGCTGCACAGTCATGTTAGGTCACACGTAAGTGACCAATTGAATTACAATTTACCCTAGTAGATATTTGAACCAGCCTATCACCTTGGTCAGAATTGGCACCCAAAAGGTGCCCAAAGGGCGGGGCCCATACTCCTTGGTAACTAGGGAGACGGTATGCACCCTCTCACTGATTGGATGTCTCCACCTCTCCTGACCCACCCTTGTATTTGGGCTTTGTTACCTGGGACTGGTTTCTGGGACTTGTTTTTAAGTAAGTCCCCTGGGGGAAAGGGGGCAGGGACAGTTTAAGTTTTAAGGAACAAAATTATTGTTTAACTGGATGGAAGCACTCTGGCTAAATAGGTCCTTACAGTATGTAGGCTACCTAGCAACATTTATAACCTCACTTGTGACTGAATGACATACTGATAAATAACAGTTATGTCCATTCAACATTTAGAACTTACAGCTATTATCTTCAGAGAAAAAATAAAAATATATAACTCAGTAGCCATTGTTGAACAATATTTGCAATTTTATTATTTTATTAACATTGAATGGAGAGGATAAAACAAACTGCTCATATTTCCTTGTTCATAAGTTTCAGTTGCAACATCCTTTATTCACAGACATCTCTTCCTTACTATTCCCATGGCTAATGTTGTGTCATACTTATTTTGAAGTCTCTTGTTTGTATTGTGAATTAATTTTTAACTTAATGACCAAAATCTCTACTTTTCTATCATGGGCTTTTAGTAATAAACAGAACAAAACGTTAACAGGTTAATTCACTCACATATATGTACCACACACATATAAAGTTACTGATACATTCCCTTTCTGATGTTTTATCCAGTGAAATGATTAATTGTTCTTCCACATCATGGGTTATCCTACAGTGACATTTAAGAAAATGCTTTCACCAGTTTTGTCATCTCTACTATCATATTTTGGAACTGCTATTGTAAGCTCTTCTCTAATATAAAATCCACGTATTAATATTATTTTGTTTCATTTTATTTCTGCTGTATTTTCATATACCTCTCCATATGTTTCTGTAGTTTTAGGTCTCATTCCCTTAGGTTTAGCAACAAAAAACATCAATTTAATTTTAAAAAGCATAATTTAATACTGCTCTGAGGAAACCTCACTGGTTTACCAGAGGAATCCCAGTTCTTTGAAAATGTCACACTTTATGATGGAACTGTGACAATATTTGATAAAACTTTTTAACAGACCATACTTGGAAGAAATTAATTACCAATCCAATTAAACCTACTTTTCAGATATCTATTACTATACTTTCTACCACATTTTTCTTTTTTAACTTCTTCTGTAAAATCATTATATACACAAATCTTCTTTAGTCACATACAGATTTATCTTTTCTATTCATGTGATAGCTCTGTTTACATTTGCATTCTGAATTGGAGTGTTTCTGTTATCCTTTTTTCATTTCTCTTGTTTCAAAAAACAATTTTTCAGCCATGAATATATTTTTTTCTTGAATTTTGGAATATAATGCAAGACAATAGCTACAATTGAATGAACAAATTTAAGAAGCAAAAATAACAAAATGACACAAAATCAATTTGGGTGAGATAAGCTATATCCTGTTAATCTAAACTATTAACCAAGAAGAACTGACAAAAGCATTCCTGGAGTGTATGCATGATTTCTGAGAATGAGGCAATTAGAGCCTAAAAGGATTTATATGAAACAACATTCTATTTTTTTCTTAAAGCCACTTTATTGAAGTATGATTGCTACACAAAAATTGACATATTTAACATATACAGCTTGATGATTTTGAAATATACATCCTTGAAATCATCACTGCATTCTATGCCATAAATATACCCATCACCTCCAAAAGTTTCTTCCTGCCCTTTTTTATATTTGTGTGATAAAAACACCTAACATATGTCCTACCCTCTAGCAAGTTTGTAACTGTACAATACAATATTATTAACTATAAGCATTGTGTTGTACACAGAATATGTTCTCTAGGACTTTTTTCATTTTGCATTACAAACTTTGTACCCTTTGCTTCTCCCCATTTTCCCTCCCCCCTTCCAGGACCTGGCAACACCCATTCTACTCTCTGCTTCTGTGAGTTTACTATTTTAAATGCCTTGTATAAGTTCTCTGTGGAATATTTGTCTTTCTATATCTGGCTTATTTTATTTAGCACAATATCTTTAAGATTCATCAATATCATGAAAGTCAGAATTTCCCTTTTTGTGGCTGAATAGTATTCGTGTGTGTGTGTGTGTGTGTGTGTCTGTGTGTATCACATTTCTTTATTGATTCATCTGTCAATGGACACTTAGATTATTTCCATGTTGGTTGGCTATTGTAAATTATGCTGCAATGAAAATGGGGGATGCAGATGTACTT
This sequence comes from Mustela putorius furo, assembly GCF_011764305.1. NCBI lineage: Eukaryota > Metazoa > Chordata > Mammalia > Carnivora > Mustelidae > Mustela > Mustela putorius. Next base: position 31,166,148 of record NW_025421989.1, read on the forward strand.
TACAATTAGTGATTTTGCTTCCCTCAGATAGATACCCAGAAGTGAAATTACTAGATCATATGCTAGTTCTAGTTTCAATTTTTTTTAAGAAACTTCATACCTTTTTCCATAGTGGCTACACCAATTTACATTCCTACTAACAGTGCATAAGTGTTCTCTTTTCTCCACATCTTTGCCAACACTTGTTATATTTGTCTTTTTGATAATAGTCATTCTAACAAGTATGAGGTCACCACTTATGGTTTTAATTAAGCATTTTATTTTATTTAAAAAAATTTTTTAAAGATTTATTTAGGGGCACCTTGGTGACTCAGTCCATTAAGCATCTGCCTTCAGCTCAGGTCATGATGTCAGTGGGAACTCTGCTTCTCCCTCTCCCTCTGGCTCTCCCCCTGCTCATGCTCTCTCTCTCTCTTTCCCTCTCTCTCAAATAAATAAAATCTTTTAAAAAAATAAATAAAAGTGTTTTTGTTTTTGTTTTTGTTTCCTGAGAGAATAAGCAGATGGGGGGAGTGACAGAGTGAGCGGGGGAGACAGAACCCTTAAGGAGACTCTGCTGAGCAGAGAGTCCAACATGGGGCTGGATCCCAGGACCCTGAGACCATGACCTGATCTGAAACCAAGAGTCAAGATGTTCAACTGACTGAACCACCAAGATACCCCTTAATTAAACATTTTATATGATTGTTTTTTCTCTCCTTTTTAGCAAATCAATTATACTTACTGGTTTGTTTGGTTTTTTTGTTTTGTTTTGTTTCGTGTTTGCCCTAGACTTTGCCATACACATTTACAATTAACCCAAGTCCACTTTCAGGTGACACCATACTGCTTCATATTTAGTGGAAGTACATTATAATAACAAAATATTTCTAATTCTTCCCTCTCATCACCTGTCTTAGGTAAAAACACACACATAAAACATAACTGCACAAAGAATAATTTTTTGAATGAGACAATAAGTCACAACTGCTGAATAATGAATTTTGAATGCCCAATGAATGGCTGTCCCCCAAATAAAAGTAATTTATTAAAATTTACCTAAAATAGGTGAAATTTTCAATTAATCAAAATAAAATTAAAGTTAGAATTAATTGCTGAAAAAATTATCAGCTTAAAGTAATTTTATAAGAAGTCTTTAAACTTTCAAGCTATCTGCTGTATTAAATTTCTCACTATATAGAAATCTCAGATATTAACTAATAAATTCTATGGAGTTAGGTTTGTTTTATTAAAAAAATGAAAAGAATAATAGGTAACATAAAATTAGTTCAGTCTAGCTTGCTCCTGAATATAGATGAAGAAATTCTGAATGTAGCTTTTCTATTTACAGTGATCAAGACTTGCCTCTATTGTATTAGGAAATTACCCTAGTGATGAAGCTGATGATAGAGAATTTCTGACAAAATGCCATACCTGCTATGTTGTAACTATCAACGGATAGTTACATTAACATCCTAGTTAAATTAACAACAAATATACATGACTTGATATGGCCAATGAGATTTAATTATTTTTGGCATGCTGAGTAATAAAACATCACACAAATGGAGTAAGGTAAATGTATTGTCAAAGATGAGATTGGGTCAAAGTAAAGCAACCTCTCCCTGTTCATTACTACTACTATGTGTCTACTTGATACAAGTGCTAGATCTAAGGTTGATATTTTATTTATATATAAATGCATAACTTCTAAATTTTGCATTTATAAATGGACTCTTTGCTATCATTCAACTTTCTCATTTCATGAGGGAACTCAAGCTCAGAGTTTTCAAGTGCTTGCCTAAACCATCAAATGTTTAGAAAAAATGAAAAGTACATGTACTAAACAATTTCTTTTAGCAGATTTTTGCTCTTATTAACAATCCCTTCATAATTTACAGTTTAAAATAAAATATTTAATCTATTTTAATTATAAAGAATGCATTATATTTTATTTTGACATAAAGCAAGAGATTTGGGAAAGATGTAATATTCACCTTCTTATATCTGGAACACATATTCTTTTATGGGGCCAAAGTAACTAATGCAGGACCGAGCTGAATTTACAAGCTTCCGAAAGAAACTGTATGCTTTTTTATTTTTTCTTCATTCCTTCCGTGGATCCAACACTTTCTTACTTTCATGATGTATTTTCCTTCAAATTCAAATTTTCATTTACTATATCCACACCAAGTACTCATAAATGTTGGTCACATAAAGTTTCTTGAATATTGTAAAATATTCTGTTATTACTGTTTACACTCAAGCAAATAGATCCCATTCTACTTAGTCTGTTCTCTAAGAAGAAATTCTGAGTCCATTAACTGTATCTTGAAAGGAGTATATTTCTTTTCTAAGATATAACAGAAATGCGCAGAACACAGATGAATTTCCACAAGCAAAACAGTTTAATTTTTCTTATCATCCAAATAGTATGTAGAAACATTCCCTTTGAAATACTTTATTTTCAATGCATTTGAAACATCTTGAAAAAAAAATCTTGAAAATTCTTAGCATTCCTAAGTAGCCTAAATAAAACTTAAGCTGCAGACATGATAGAAGCAAAAATGGCTTCAGATTCAAAATAATTTTATATCCAAATGAACCACTTTGGTTTGAAACAGAGCATTTCTCATTAAACAGTATTTTCAAGACCAACATATATATATATTGCATCACAAAGTATACACACACATGGAGAGCCATCTCTTCATAAGACAGGCAGTCTTCTGTCCAGCTAGATCATAGCAGCTATAAGGATAACCTTCTCAAACTCTCTAGAATACAGTTTCTTACTCTGTAAGGTGGGCTCAATAAGGTTCTGTAATTCAGAGTTGTTGGGAGGATGAAATGAAATAATGAATGTAAGTCACACAGCTCAGCACCATATACCAGGAAAATACCAAGTATATATTAGTGATTACTATTACACATATTTCTAAAGATATCTTAAATATTTTAGAAATCTTAAAATATTTAAGATATCTTTAGAAATATACACATATTTATAATATATAAATATATAATATATATAATATTTAAGATATCTTTAGAAATATGTGTACATAATATATAAAATGTATATAATATATAAATATATGTAATATAATGATGCACATCATTAGAAATATTTCCCAAATGGATGCATTATTTTTAACCCATAAACTTCAATAATATAAGAAAAACACAGATTTTACTCATATTATAATACTATTTATTGTACTGCAATTCCTCATTTGTTTTTGTGAAATGGTCTTATGAAAAAAAGGAAAACCGAAAGAAAAAACCAATAATAATGATAGCAGCAATAAGAGTGAGAGTAATAATAACACCTTCCAGGTATTTATAGTCTATGTGTCCTCACAAAAGCTTTCAAATAAATAAAACAAACATTATTAATACCTTGTTGTCCACTCTACCAATGTACACATATTCTTTTAATTACAGATAAGAAATTTGAGGCTCTAAGAGATAAAGATAAAATTACATGGCAAACTGGTGAGGTTCACACATGAAATAAAATTTTCATCCAGATTCTGTGACTTTTCATCTACTGCTCTTACCACTATGTTATGCTATCTGAAATCTTCCTTCTTAGTATATTAGAATACATTAGGGTTATTTAGAAAATACTTTTAGTTTTGATAATTTTGAAAAACTGTGAAATATATAGATATAGGTTCTATAGATAAAATTCTTATCCTGAAGAAACAGAAAATTGGGACACACTCACCACCAACAGTAAAATTGAATCAGTAATCCAAAAATCCCAAAAAACAAAAGCCCAGGACTAGATGGCCACAGCAGTCAGACAAGAAAAAGAAATAAAAGGCGTCCAAATTAGCAAAGAAGAAGTAAAACTTACACTATTTGCAGATGACATGATACTATGTATAGAAATCCAAAAGACTCCAACAAAAAAACTGCTAGAATTAATAAATTCAATAAGGTCACAAGATACAAAGTTAATGTACAGAAATCTCTTGCATTTCCACATACTAAAAATGAAGTGGCAGAAAGAGAAATTATGGATTGGGAAAACAAATATTGTTAAAATATCCATATTACCCAAAACAATCTATAGATTCATTGCAATCCCTATCAAAATAGCAATAGCACTTTTCACAGAGCTAGGAAATATAATCCTCACATTTGTGTAGAATCAGAAAAGACCCCAAATAGCCAAAGCAATCCTGAAAAGGAAGAATAAAACCAAGATTTCAAGATATACTACAAAGTTGTAGTAATCAACACAAAAAATAGACACATAGATCAATGGAATAGAATAGACCCCAGAAATAAACCCACAATTACACTGTCAATTTATCTTGTGATGGGGAAAATGGTAATCTGGACAGCAGAAGTATGAAAGTGGACCACTTCCTTATATTATACACAAAAATGAACTCCAGATGGATTAAGGAGATAAATGGGAGTCCTAAAATAAAGAAATCCTAGAAGAGAGGACAGAAGGTAATTTCTCTGACATTGGCTATTGCAACATTTTTCTAGAGTTGTCTCCTAAAACACGGAAACAAAAACAAAAATAAACTATTGGAACTACATCAAAATAAAAAGCTTCTTCACAACAAAGGAAACCATCAAGAAAACAAAAAGACTATGTACCAAATGGCAGAAGATATTGGCAAATGATATATCTGATAATAGGTTAGTATCCAAAATATATAAAAAATTCACACAACTCAATGCCCAAAAAACACAAATAATCTAATTTAAAATGGGCAGAAGATATGAACAGACTATTTCCCCAAAGAAGACCTACAGACCGCAATTATACACATGAAAAGATGCTGAAATCACTCCTTATCAGGAAAATGCAAATCAAAATTATAATAAGATACCAACTCATACCTGTCAGAATGGCTAAGATCAAAAATATAAGAAGCAGCTGTTGGCAAGGATGTGGAGAAAAAGGAACCCTTGTGTGCTGTTGGTGGGAATGCAAACTGGTACAGCCACTGTGGAAAATAGTGTAGAGACTCCTCAAAAAATTAAAAATAGAATTGCATAGGATCCAATAATCCCACTACTGGGGATTTACCCAAGGAATATAAAAACACTATTTTTTTTTTTAAAGATTTTATTTATTTGACAGAGATCACAAGTAGGCAGAGAGGCAGGCAGAGAGACAGAGGAAGGGAAGCAGGCTCCCCGCTGAGCAGAGAGCCTGATGCAGGGCTAGATCCCAGGACCCTGAGATCATGACCTGAGCCGAAGGAAGAGGCTTTAACCCACTGAGCCACCAAGGTGCCCCTAAAAACACTATTTTGAAAAAAATGTATACACCCCTGTGTTCACTGAACTTTACAATAGCCAAATTACGGGAGCAACCCATGTGTCTATCAATAAACAAATAGATAAAGAACAAGTAGTATATATATACAATGGAATATGACTCAGCCATAAAAAAGAATGAGATCTTGACATTTGCAGTGATATAAATAGAAATATAAGAGAAATGAGTCACAGAAAGACAAATACCATATAATTTCACTTACATATGGAATTTAAAAGACAAGAAAAAAGACTCACAGACCCTCAACTATAGAGAACAAACTGTTGGTTTCCAATTTGAAATAGAAGAGTACAATTCTCATGATGAACACTGAGTAATGTATAGAATTGTTGAACCACTATATATACATCTGAAACTAATATATCATTTTACATTAATTATATTGAAATGTTTAAAATATAAAAAGTAATAAATTAACCCCTTATCTTAAAAAATAAAGTTCCCATCCAGTCAACAGGATTATACAATAAATTACTTTAAAACCAATTATTCATCACTCAGAATACACTGTTCCACATAAAATCTACTCCATTATAAAATTGTATTGTTCCACTATACCTTCATGATGGTTCATAATTCAGACTATTCATTTTATAGTATTGATTGAATACCTTTTATATGCTAGGCACTGTGCTAAGCACTGTGGATTCAAGGGTGTAAAGGATAGACATGATTCCCATTCTCACTGACCTTATAAATTTAACATTTAAAATTAATATGGATAATGGGAAGGCTGTCTCACAGTGTGGTTAAGGGCCGTGCCAGGAGAATTGCAGAACTATGAAGGTACACCAGCAAGACATAAAATCCCTACATGCAAAGGCATGAATCTCCTATATTGCAAAGGCATGAATCTGCTATATGTGTGTGGGTTGTAGTTGGTGAAAATGCCCCAGTTATAAAAAAGATCATCAGCAAAAATATAGATGCTGGAATAATTGAAAGAAGTATAATGTGGCATTGATATAATTGCAGTATAGAGGAAGGGAAGTGAATGGATTTGACAGATATTTAGGAGACAAAAAGGATAAGAATTGGGAGACTGGAAGTGGAGTGTAGGACAGAGAACTCTGTTCAGGATGGCACTCAGGTTTCTTGTTGTATCCCGGGATAAATGGTAGGTACAAACAGAGAGGGCATTTGGAAGAAGATGATTTCAGAAAGGGGAGTTCAGTTTGTGTCATGCTGTTGAAGTACCTGTGGGAGTCCAGTGAAAGATATACAGAAGACAGCTGAATATAGTTTTTCTAAAACTCTGGATAGGATCTAGGTTGGAGATATAGCTCATAGATTATAGTTGAAACTATGAACGGGAGACGAGATAAGGAGCTAGAAGATAATTCTCTTTGACTCCATGAATTTTAGAGGACAGGTAGAAGAAGTGGATCCCACGAAGGATGCTCAAAAGGAACAGTCATAGATGAGACCCAAGGCAGGGTAATATGTGGAAGCCCAGAGAGAGTCTGAAGAGAGAATAGTCACAGTATCAAATGCTGTTCTGAAGTCAAGTTACAAGTATAATGAAGAAATGGTTCTTTCTCACTTCTGACATTCCCTTCCAATTAGAGGGAGCTAAAGTAATTTGCCTAATTTCTTTGGCTAGTTTTCTTTCTCTTCCTGGGAAGTGGAGTGATTTATCTGATTGATAAATTGGGAAGAGTAGATTGGGTGTGTATAGCCTGAATCAGCCCATTTTCCTGGCTGGGAATGAGCCTTTCCACTGAGAGAATAAATTCACCTCTCTCTCTCTCCTTTCTACTGCCGTATCTGGACACTCTCCCAAAGAAGCCTGGAGGGAGGCAGAAGGTTAAGGTCAAGAGTAAGAAAGGACATTTGAAATGAGGCCCCTGGATAAAGGTATTCATTCCATTAGGAGAAGGAATGAACTAGGTTAATAGCCTCCTACTAAGTGGCAGGTGCCAAAGGACAGATCATGGGTTCCAACTCGTGTTTGGTACTTGGAAGTTGAGAGTCTTCCTGCCCAGTGGTCTCTGTTTGTTCTAAAATTTAGAAAAAGGGACATCCCCACCACGCCTAACCCCAAGCTTGAGGCAGAGGATGGAATAGATTTAATAAGAGTGGTAAAGAGGGGCACCTAGGTGGTTCAGTTGATTAAGTGACTACCTTCCACTCAGGTCATGAATCCTGGAGTCCCAGGACCGAGTCATGCATTAGGCTCCCCACTCAGCAGGGAGTCTGCTCTCCCTCTGACCCTCCCCCCTCTTGCGCTCTCTCTCTCATTCTCTCTCTCTCTCAAATAAATAAAATCTTTTTAAAGAGTGGTAAAGATTTGAAGGAGCAAGTATAAGACAAAGAAATCTGCCTAAGAATATAGAGACCTTCCATCAACACTGGACATTAAGGCCTTGACAATCTATACATAGGGAATTTTCTCTCATTATCAGCAGCTGGGTGAAGATCTAGATTTGCAAAAATCCATGGGTGGGGCTTTTTCAATTGGTGAAAAAAGATTGTGAAGCAAGTGGTCTCAGGTACTGTCAAGAGAAACAGTAAAGTGATGGATAATTAAGTCTAAGTTGGCAGGAAATGGCATTAGAAGCAAGAAACTAATAGATCACAGAGCAGGTAAAATGTGGTTCCCAAGTATGAGAGTGAGAGGACAAGTGTTTGAGGTCACAGAACAGACATAGGAATGTTTAATGTCAGAAGTGGAACAGTCTGGGTGGAGACAGAGTCTATGATACAGCCATGGAATTGGTTGTCAAGTAGAACATAGAGACATTCACAGTTAAGAATTTGAGGAAATGTGTTTAGAGTCCTGAAAATTGCAGTCATCCAGGGTATGATAGGAATCAGCATGAACATAACAAAACTGAATATGGAGCTAGTCATTCAATGAATGGAACAATGAGATGGAGTTGGTTGAATGCAGAAATGAGATTTGCAGAGGGCAATGGAGCCAGATGGCTTAAGAGCAAATGTAGCAGGACAATTTAGATAAAAATGGAGGTATAGTCTAGAAGTGTCAATGGAGTTTGGAGAAAAAGCTAACCTCATCTCTTGACATAAGATATCTGGGGTATAGATGACAAAATATTCACCTTCTTAGAAGGTGGCATGCATTCTTGTAGAGGATCCTGGGGGGAGGGGAAGTGAATGGAAGGAACTTTGCATAAAAATTTCAATGAGCTGGTTTAGATACACAAGTATATTTTGAATTTCGGTATCTGTGTGTACCCATGGGCACTGTATAGATAGATAAGCGTACACAGAAGATAAATACTAAAATATTAACAATAGATATCTTAGAAAAGTAGCATTATAATGAAATTGTCCTCTATAGTTTTCTGTAACTTCCAAATTGTTTACGATGGGTATATACTACTTTTAAAAACAGAAAAGTAATGCCAATTTTTTTAAGATTATATTTATTACTGTCCATAACAATGCCATGAACAAGACCAGTGACTTATTTTAACTAAATCAAAAGTAATTGATTTGCATGTAAACCACATAAGGGTATATGATAAATGCTGTCCATATAGAACATATTTATATATGCTTATAAATTACCCAGGGAGGGGCGCCTGGGTGGCTCAGTGGATTAAAGCCTCTGCCTTCGGCTCAGGTCATGATCCCAGGGTCCTGGGATCGAGCCCCGCATCGGGCTGTCCGCTCCGTGGATAGCCAGCTTCCTCCTCTCTCTCTTTCTACCTGCTTCTCTGCCTACTTGTGATCTGTCTGTTAAATAAATAAATAAATAAATCTTCTAAAAATAAATAAATAAATAAATAAATAAATAACCCAGGGAATGTATTACATTTAGTATTTATAATTATAAAATAGCTAAAATTCTTTGCATTTTTGGTTAATCTATTCTTTTTCTTTGCATACGTCTAATTTCCAGAGTCCTTAATTATTTGAATATCCTAAGCCATCCTTCAGATAATAAACATGACCAGTCCACTATAAGTGTTTTGTCAAAACATCCCTCTTTTTTTATGATCATCAGGATGGAGATGGGGATCCTCTCTAATGAAAACCATTCATTTAAACTCAATCTAGATTAAGTGTCTGCTGAGTATTGAGTGCTAATGAACCTAGCTTATTACTGAATTAACCCAGAAATTGAAAACTTGTTATTCCTGACCTTTGCTATCATGGCATCTGGATCCTAGCATTTTTATCACAAATTCCCTATTCTCTTTTTCATGTATGACATCTATTTTTTTTTTCTTTTTGGGTCAACTGAATTATATCACTCTGGGTTTACTTTTCCATGAAAATTTTTCGTTTTTGAAGGAAGCTATAATGCATTAAAATTTAATTTTGTATTTTATAGTATAATATACCTTGGTTAGAAAAATATAATTAAACTAATGGCGCACAGAAACAGGGACTTAACCACAACAGATCAAAATAGTCAATTATTTTCTAGCTTCCTCTTCTTTTGTCAACTGAATTCTAATGTTAGGGAACCTAGACTGGATCCTGACAAAAGAACCAGGCGGCACTCAGAGACTTTGGAGGATCGGAGGTTTATTTAAAACACTGGTGGGCTCAGAGAAGTTTGCTCTCCAAAAGTCTAAGCCCCGAGTACAAGTAGAGAGGGGAATTTATACCCTTCTACTTCCACATACTTGGTACTTTTGGCTCACGCTGGAAATGGGGTAGGAAAGAAGAACCTGGAAGGGCTTTGAGACAGTGACTGGAATTCCCTTGCTCATTTGGTCAGCCATCTTAGAGCACAGTTTTTCCCTATCACTGAAACCTAACCCTTCCTCTTGTATCCCTAATTCAATATTGTTCTCAAATCCTCTCCAATTACTATCAGTCCACTGACTTTTACAAAAATTATTGTATTAACTAATTGACATTAAGACATAGACTTGGAAATTAGCCAAATTTTTCACCATCATAATTATTTGAAGGATGCAGTTCACTGAGATTTTAGTGATCTCATTGCCCTCCTCTTATTAATTGAAGATTAATTTCCCTGCCATTTGCTTGTCCTTTGTTTGGAGACAGGTTCTATTTCATTCCTCATATTTCTTTGGATGACAGCTAATAAAAGTTTTTTCTTGTTGAATAAAGCATCATTAAACTTTCAAATATTTTAGGAGACGTTGATGCTGTCATGATGAAAAATTTTAAATTCTGTTCACATTGAAAACATACTTTAAAGGACTTAATTTCCTCTTTCTTCTCATATAAGCATAATCTATTTTGCCAGTTTTGGAGTATATCAAACACTGGTTGATGGATTTTATAAGTGAACAGAGAAATGATGTATTTATTAAAATGGTTCACTGAGTGATTTTGCAACTAGATGAATGCTGTAGCTTTGTAATTAATGGGCTAAGAATTTTTTTGTGTGTTTCAGTTAGTATACACATATGTGTGTGCAGATGTATGTATGTGTCCACATATATATGTATACATGTACACACAATTGGTGTATGTCTGTGAGAGCAAGGGGAAGAGAGAGATCAGTATATATAATACAGAAAGAAAGTTATTTAAATGTATTTTAACAATTAATTTTAAAACTAAATTAGTCTCTAACTTCCTACCATTACACGAATTCATCTATCACAGAACTAAGAAAAAGATTTTAGTTCAAACATAAGTAGCTCTCAAGAACATCAGGAACTTAGCAAACTCAACACCCAAAGAACAAATAATCCAATCAAGAAATGGGCAGAGGACATGAACAGACATTTCTGCAAAGAAGACATCCAGATGGCCAACAGACACATGAAAAAGTGCTCCATATCACTCGGCATCAGGGAAATACAAATCAAAACCACAATGAGATATCACCTCACACCAGTCAGAATGGCTAAAATCAACAAGTCAGGAAATGACAGATGCTGGCGAGGATGCGGAGAAAGGGGAACCCTCCTCCACTGTTGGTGGGAATGCAAGCTGGTGCAGCCACTCTGGAAAACAGCATGGAGGTTCCTCAAAATGTTGAAAATAGAACTGCCCTAGGACCCAGCAATTGCACTATTGGGTATTTACCCTCAAGATACAAACGTAGTGATCCGAAGGGGCACGTGCACCCGAATGTTTATAGCAGCAATGTCCACAATAGCCAAACTATAGAAAGAACCTAGATGGCCATCAACAGATGACTGGATCAAGAAAATGTGGTATATATACACAATGGAATACTATGCAGCCATCAAAAGAAATGAAATCTTGCCATTTGCGACAACATGGATGGAACTAGAGCTTATCATGCTTAGCGAAATAAGTTAAGCAGAGAAAGACAACTATCATATGATCTCCCTGATATGAAGAAGTGGTGATGCAACATGGGGGCTTAAGTGGGTAGGCGAAGAATCAATGAAACAAGATGGGATTGGGAGGGAGACAAACCATAAGTGACTCTTAATCTCACAAAACAAACTGAGGGTTGCTGGAGGGAGGGGGTTTGAGAGAAGGGGGTGGGATTATGGACATTGGGGAGGGTATATGTGCTTTGGTGAGTGCTGTGAAGTGTGTAAACCTGGTGATTCACAGACCTGTACCCCTGGGGATAAAAATATATGTTTATAAAAAATAAAAAATTAATGAAGGCAAAATAAAATGCGTATATCCCATATAATTTAGTTGTTATTTCCTCCCTGTTCCTGCATATATTTCTTCCTTGTTGAACTCACTATCCATTTATTTTCACCCTTTCAAATTATTTAGACTCTTTGCAAAATCCACGTATTTGGTTTTCTTTTTTAGCCGGCTATCCAAACCAAGCATTCTATTCACTACAGCCTAAACACATGCATCAGATTTCCTCATTGAATGTTAATTTGCATTTGTCTGCTATCATCGGCAGAATCCTAAAGATGGTCTCCCAAGATTCCAGCCCCCTGCTTCTTCATTCAAACACTGGAAAGATATTTTATAGCTGTAAAGTCCCAAGTCAGGTTAATTTAAAGTAAGTTTATCTGGGTGGACCTGACTCCTTCAGGTGAGAAGCAAATCAGTTGAGCTTCTCTGGATGTGCAGAGGTCAGAGGAATCTGTTCCTGTTGGCCTAAAGGAAGAAGGAATAAAGTACCATGTCATGGGATGGCATGGCTTATGAGTGTGAGGCCTTTAAGAGCTGACAGCTGCCCCTGCCTGACAGCTAGTAAGACAATGGGGCCTCAGTGCTATACTCACAAGGAAACAAATTCTGGCAACACCCATTGTGTTTAGAAAAAGACCCAAGTCTCCGATGAGCACTGTGCAGACTGATACTTTGATCTCAGCCTGTGGGAGCAGAGCTGAAAACACTGCCTGCCACACTGGACTTCTGATATACAAAACTGTGAGACAGTAAGTGGTATTGTTTTAAGCCATTGCATTTGGGCTAATTGCTAAAGCAGCAAAAGAAAAATAACACATATGTACAATTATTTAATGTTCTCTCTTATTTACAAATGAAACTTAAAATACCTAGACAGCAGAAATTATTGCTTAATAAATTTGTTTGTATGTCAAACAGAGTGATAGATCAAAAATTCTATTAACCGACCAAGTGTGTTTAAATATTACCTTGATTATATACAACATTTTATTCACAGACACCATCAGCATTGCTATCATAGAATCAAAAGTGTTATTTTGGTTTTAACAATGCTTTTAGGAGGAGGGGAAGAAGGAAAAAGAAAGATAGACAATTTTAACCTTTGGGTCCATGGTCAAAGGAGGGAGACTGATACAAAGTGAAGGTCAAGCAAAGCTTTATTTCGCGCCAAGCATCGAGAATCAAACTGACCGGCCAGGGCCGTCTCTTGCAAAGAGGTGACCCCTCCCAGCTTCACAGACTAACTTTTATAGAGTAAAGGCCATGTGGTTGAGCCTGGCCACACACAGGTGGCCAACTGAATTACAATTCACCCCACAGTAGTTATTTGAACTAGCCTATCACTCTGGTCAGAATTGGTGCCCAAAAGGCAGGGCCCACATTCTTGGGTATTTAGGGAGGTGCTTTCCTAATTGGATGTCTCCACCTGGCTTGACTCATCCTTGTATTCTGGGCTCTGTTACCTCCCCCTGACCTGACATGTCCGGGTATATGGTCTCTGTTATCAGGGGCTGGTCAGTCATATTTTTCTGGTTTCCCAGACTTGTTTCTAAGTAAGTTCCTCTGGGGGGGAAGGGTCAATCTAAGTTTACTGCATAAACAACAAATGGCTCGCTCTGGCTAAGTAGGCCCTTACATTAACAAAAAATTTGATGCCCTTCTTTAGATCCTCATCTCCTGGCATCCAATTTATTTATGCTGGGCTTCCATCTTCTGGGGGAGCATGTAGGGTAGCTCTAACTTTCTTTAGAGACCTGTTGGGCCACTGGGGCTGCTCAACACCAGAAGTGCTAGGAACTGATGTCCCCTGGGACAGGCCCAGAATCAATGGCAATGTTGGGCAGGAGTTTGAAGGCTCAGCTCCCTTTCCTCGAACAGAAAAAAAAAAAAAAAAAAAAAAAGAATGAAAAACACTGGTGTCATTTCGGCTCCAGAGAACACCATGGAATCAGTCTGGGGTGAATAACATTGACTAAAATCCCACACTTATTTAAGATGACTGATTCACCATTCTGCTTTCACTACCCCTTTACTAACTTTCCCCAAACATTTCCTTAATTAGTCACACATATCACTGAATTCTCTCCTAAAAGATCAGCTTATGGACCTTCCCACTGTCATGAGCACACTACGAAGGCACCACAATGTTGTGTCTTTCCACAGTGTCAGCTTTATTCAATCATAAAGCAAAGTTAAATCACAATGAATAAAGCAGGTTCAGGATTCCAAACTCAATGACAATTCACCATGTGATCCAACTTGACTTCTTACATGGCACACAGAACAGAACATAAGACAAGCCACACAACAAATGAGATAACAGAAGGGGGTAGGAAGTTAACGAACCAAACCCGAAGTCGGTCTGTGGGGGCGCAGATGAGATAAGGCCTCAGTATGGTCTGGGTCAGCTCTCAACACTTCTGCTTCTGACATTGAAGCTGCGAAGGCTCTCAGTTCTGTTCTGAGATCCATCAGGCAGAGCCTTCGGCCGCAGCTGCCTTTTTCAAGTGGTCAGACATAAAACAGTCATGTCTGGAGAGTCTGACAGTTTGCTGCCAAAATCCTTCCCTTTTTTTAAAGGGATTGAATCGGTTTTGGGTGTCTGCAGCCCTGGTCTGGTTCTGCTGGTTATCGGTTCTGGGGCGTCAGCTGGCATTGGCCCCTGAGCTATTTCCTAGCTGCAGTACCTTAACTGCTTGCATCATTACTTGACGCAGGCTCCTGCTTGACATGAGAGACTCCATTTTGCTCTCTACACCCACTCAAGAAAAATATAAAATGAGCAAACAAAAGAAGCATTATCCATGCAATTACTTACAAATAGGTGAGGGATTTATGATAATAAAGATGCAGTAAAATTTTATTCCAGAGGATCAAATGGGAATAAATATATGATATGCTGGGGGTTTTTTACAAAATCATTTTTGACAGTGGTCACATTTGATTTCAGATTCCTCTCAGAGTAAAGATTAATGGACATAGACAAAATTGGTCACATTCTTCTATGAAGCACATGATACAGGAAACATAAATTATATAGCATGGCTATATGGGTACTTCATACATCGGTATCATTAGCATTAAAATATATTAAAACAAACGCAAGACAAATACCATATGATTTCATTTATATGTGGAATCTAAAAAACAAAATAATAAATAAACAAAAGGTAGAAACAGACCTATAAATACAGAGAACATACTGATGGTTGCCAGAGGGGAGGGCAGTAGGGGGATGGGCAAAATGGCTGAAGGAGAGTGGGAACACAGGCTTCTAGTTATGGAATGAATAAGTCATGGGTATAAAAGGTGCAGCATAGGGAATATAATCAATGGTATTGTAATAGTGCTGCAGGGTGACAGATGGTAGTTATACTTGTGGTGAGCATAACATGACTATAAAGTTATTAAATCACTATGTTGTAAACCTGAAACTAATATAATACCATGTGTCAACTCTACTAAAATAGAGATAGATAGGTAGATATAGATGAACAGAAAAGTAACCTGTAGTTGATAATAGTAATACTCTGAATTTTAATAAAAAGATTCCCTGGAAAATATGATACCTCATTCAGAAAACAGTGGTAATATTAATGGTTCTCTATGTTAATCCAAACAGAATGGAACATTAGCAGTAGAATCTTTAAATACTCAGCTTAGGGTGACAGTGAAATAAGAACACATTCTGATATGGATTTCAATATCGTTCTGGAATTTAAATATCAATCTCAGGCATTAATGATTTAGAATGGTTTCACTGGGCATAAATCAAGATGGACATGCCTGGTGACAAGAGGGTTAAGGATTTGACACAGATGTTAATGAAATTTGTGGAAATGGGCTTGAGTGATTCATGCCAGATACTGTATTGGTTTTTGGGGTGGCTGGTTCTTAGGGTCAAGAAATGCATTATTGGTTTCCAAAACTGACAAGCACAGTGCAGAACAGCTGCATCACAAGATGAAATATGATCTGAATGTTTTTTGCAGCATTATAAGGAAGTGAATTGTTAACTTGTAAAACAGTTAGAAATTATTATTGCCCTTTTTGACAAACTCGAGTTTATTTATGCAGACCTCTCCAACTTCTTCTACATTCCTCCAAAGAATTGCCTAAGAATAGTGGTCTTTTAGGACCATATAGGCTAAGAATTGTAGTGATAATTGATCTATTTCTATGCAAATCAATTATTCTTATGTTAATGCTTTTACTATGATGCATCCTTTTTGTATAGCTTCACTTCCTAATATATTAATCTTTTGCTGGTTTGTGTTTTGTAGGATTCAAGTTAGTTCATCCCACCAAATCACCTAGCTAACAGTCTCTTAAGACTCTAATGAAAGAATCTGTTGGTTTCTGGTATAAATCAATATACAATAAATGCCATTGATGCACAGCTGGGATGACAGTTCTAATATCATGATTGCAAAAATTTACTTTTATAATGCCTAGGTTTTCACAGCATGGATGTTCTCAATCTCCTATGAAACCTGGAAAGCTATAATTAATGGATGCTGCCTTTAGAGCTCCCATGCCTTAGATTATTTTTTTAACTTAAATAATGTAAGAAGAAATAAAAATAAAAATTAAAATTAAAATATATTTCAAATCACATCAGTAACACATGGTTACTGAATGAAATTCAAAAGCTATATAAGTCAGTAAGTCATTTTACACTGGTATTTTGAAATTCTGATTTGTTTTATCTTTATCTATAGAACTTATCATTTTTAACATATTGTACTAATGTCTATGCAAATCTTAGCCAAAAATTGTGTATTGGTAAAAACAAGACAACAATCTTCAAAAAAAAAAAAAAAAAAAACCCTGAAGACTCCATCAAAAAACTACTAGAACTAATAAATGAATTCAGTAAAGTTGCAGAATACAAAATTAATATACAGAAATACAGTGCATTACTATTACTATAAACTATCAGAAAGAGAACTTAAAAAAACAATTCCATTTACAATTGCTTCAAGAAGAATAAAATGCCTAGGAATAAATTTAATTAAGGAAGTGAAAGACCTATACTCTGAAATCTATAAGATATTCATGAAAATAATTGAAAATGACCCAATAAATGGAAAGATATACTGTGCTCATGGGTTGGAAGAATTAATATTGTTAAAATGCCCAAACTACTCAAAGCAATCTACACATTCAGTGCAGTCACTTTCAAAATGTCAATGGCATTTTTCATGGAATTGGAACAAATAATCTTATAATTTATATGGAATCACAAAAGATTACAAATGGCCAAAGCAATCTTGAGAAAGAAGAACAAAACTGAAGGGATCATGATCCTGTCAGTGGCATGTCCCATCCCCACTGCAAACCAGTCCCCGCCCAACCCTTGGTCCCCTTCCCCAGCTTGGTTCTTGAGTTCATCCAAGAAAGAATTCAGAGACAAACTCGCAAGTAAGCAAGAGTTTAATAGCAGTAAAAGCAAAGGTCCACTCTCAAGATGGGATCATAGGCAGACACAGAGACACTCCAGAGATGGCCTGGAGGAGGATGTTCCAGAGTGGTCTTTCCATTTTATGCTTGCAAGGGTTATGGATCATACCTAGGGTGGTCTCTTTTTTAAAGATTTTATTCATCTATTTGACAGAGAAAGAGATAGCAAGAGAGGGAACACAAGCATGGGGAGTAGAAGAGGGAGAAGCAGACTCTCCGCTGAGCAGGGACCCTGATGTGGGCTCTATCCCAGGAAACTGGGATCATGACCTGAGCCGAAGGCAGACACTTAATGACTCAGCCACCTGGGTTCCCCTGAGCTGATTATTTTTGTGAAAAAGTAGACACAGTAGAATCTCTAAAAACAATAAAATTGACTGTTTTGTAAGAGACCTTTACACAAAGGAAGTCTCCATTTATGAAAGTGTCTCCCTTTGTACCAGGAAGAAAAGGATGACTCTGTATCTCCAGCAACTCATTATTTGAAAAGGAATAGCCTTAAATCTGCATTTTAATTTTTTTTTTAACTCTGCTTTGCCTAAAAACCTCCCATAACTGCTTTCCCAACCATCTGTTGAAAGACCCGTGGATCCCCTTACCCAAGAATCCAACACTGCCACTGGATGCAATCAGCAAGAGGTTCTTTATTGTTACGCAGGCGCCTGCGGGTGGTCAGCAGCTCCTGCTAGCTGAGCACACCCGGCTGGGGTGGTGCCGGGTTTTTATAGACAGGTACAAACAAGTTTTGGGTGGGGCGCAACTGATTGGTTGACAGTTAGAACTTTTGAAAAAGGCATACGTGGAGTTTGCTGATTGGCTTTGGGGACCCGCGCGCGCGCGCGCGCACGCGCGGAAGAGAGAGGCGGGAAGGGAGAACAAGCTGATTGGTTCTGAGGGCCCGCGCGCGGGAGGAGAGAGGCAGGGAGGGGGAACAAGAAGGGGGAAGGTAGGAATGCCATCATGGTGTCTTCTATTATTTCTATAAGCCAAGCAGTTACAGAAGGGCAAAAGAGCAATTAATAAGCAATTAATAACCTAATTTACGCCTAAAAGCCAGCGGTCCACAGAAAAGCAAACAAGTGGTTAGTTATCCTATCTGTCTACTAAGGGAGGGGTCTTTCTAGGGGAGGGGTCTTTCACTGTCTTTTGTTTTTAACTGGAGGTGGTATTTAAGGTGGTGGCTCAGGCCATTTTGGGAGTTGCCTGTTTTACCTATGTACTCTTATAGTGTACTACTGGTATATATGTTATTAAATTTCTATTTGTGTTAATCTGTCTTTTATTCCAGGGGATCTCCCCCAAGAACAATGAAAGGTAGAAGGAAAATTATTTTTCCTCCTATATGCTATATCTAAAATATTACAGAAAACATGTAAAATCTCCTTATTCATCACTTCATTCATTACCAGAGGAATGTGAACAGTCAATTTTCAAATGTCTATGCCTTTTGGGACATAGAGCCCCCATAGAGCCCCTGTAGAGCCACCTGGGTGGCTCAGTTGGTTAAGCATCTGACTCTTGGTTTCAGCTCAGGTCATGATCTCAGTGTTGTGAGATCAAGCCCTGCATCAGGTTCTGTGCCCAGCGTGGAGCTGCTTCAGATTCTCTGACTACCTCTCCCTCTGCCCCTCTCCCTCCCCCTGTTCTCTAAACAAACAAACGAATGAATAAATAAATAAATCCTTTTTTTTTTTTAAGTCTAGTCCTTTCTCCGTCATTAGTGAAAATAAAAGACTTTTATCCTTGTCTTCACAAATTATTTTAGGGATGGAATTTTGAATACTTACATTAAATTTCCTTGATAAATGGCATTTCCAGTACCATATGAAATACTGTGATGTCATATTAACAATCTGTCCAGTACCATAAAATTATTTTGTTGTGTATATCTTTCCAATTCTAACTAAGTTTATATGCCTATGTGTATTATTGGAAAACAGACCTTGTTTTCAAAAAGCAGTCCAGTTGGGGCACCTGGGTGGCTCAGTGGGTTAAGCCTCTGCCTTTGGCTCAGGTCATGATCTCAGGGTCCTGGAATCAAACTCCGCATTGTGCTCTCTGCTCAGAAGGGAGCCTGCTTCTCCCCCACCCCACCTCTGTTAAATAAATAAATAAATAAATAAATAAACAAATAAAGCGGTTCTGTTGAAAATGGCTATAATTCATAGAAACTGAGGGGATGTAGCAGGGTGTCGTGGTATGGTTTCTAGGAGCAAGTCTCTCTGGTCTTAATACAATTACCTACCTAAACCTTACTTTTCAACTCAGGTAGACCAAAAGTTACATGTTGGCAGAATTGGCTATGGCTATGAAGGGTTAAAGAAAGAGTTTACTGCTAACACTGCTTTAGATTAATGATCTACAGCTCTATTTGTAGAGCTGAATAAAGTGAAAAACAGGAGAAAAAGAAGAAAAGATGGTGGGTCAGCCCTTTGAAATTGCTACTCATTGTAAAAGAGTACTACCAGCATAACCATCTAAAACAAGTGCTTTTTACTCTCCATCTAGTTTTAAGTAAAGACTTAAAATCAATGGAATGAGTTTGAGTGACTTGTACTTGCTTCAGAGAAAGCTATTACAGAAAACAAATTTCATTCAGCAAGCTTTCTAATGCACTTGTACTATTTATACCTATTCATATTTCTTCCTTTAATAACTGGTAACAAGATTATTTGTATCTAACCTTATTGACACAAATGATTTAATTATTTTGTTTATATAAATACCTAATGTTTATTATAGCTAGTATATTTTTGTTGATTAGGTCAATCTATGGGACAAGCAAATTTTAATACTGGTGCTGTACTTTATATATTTATGACAATAAAGCTTGTCAGGAACAAGAATTCCTGTCCCCTTCAAAGAGGACTATCTGGACTAAGAATCAAATTGACTTGAGGCAGATTAAGAGGAGAAAATCAAATTTAATACCATTCATATGTATAGGGATTCCCCACAAACATGGAAATTCCTAAGACAGTCAGGCAAAATGATGTATATATGTCATCCTCAACTAAGAAGAAGGTAGGGGTCTGGGACATCAGAGGAAAGGAATGCAATTCACAAGGCAATAAGAAGAGCAGATATATGGAAATTAGATGTTTGCCCTGCCATAAGATGGGTCACTCAGATAAAATATATCTTTGCTAATAAAGCTTATTCTGGGAAAGACCTCCAATTTAGATTCTTCTATGTAGTTAAGGGAGGGGCAAAAGTTTGTCTTGTGTTGGTAGGGTCTTGATTGCCTTTAGCTCAGAATGATCTTCAGGCCAAAGTAGCCCATCTTGGGATAGCCTGCTCTTGACCCCTACAAGCTCATCCATTATGTTGGTACACATGTGAATGTCTCTATCACGTGTGAGGACATCAAAAGTTTGTTTTTTAATCATCAATAAACTTCTAAAGCTTCAAGTTATTGATTGATTGATTGATTGATTGATTTCTAACTAATCAAAGATATGAGGTTTCCTATCATCATATAACTGTTACTCATTGTGTTTCAATATTCTTAAGAAAGGGGAACAGGACTAGAGTTACAACTACTCTTCTGGGCATTGCAATAACACAGACTATGTGTTATCTCTAGTCCAAAATATCACTGTATTTATGAATATGAATATTTCTAGACTAAATGTTATTGAATTAATTTTGTGTACTAAAATGGTTTTTAAGTTTGATGTAAGTTTGCCTAAATCCCTGCAAGTGAGTATCTTCCAATGATTTTATTACATAGCAAGATAATATCTTAGAACTGTCTCCATACTATGTGAAAGTCCATAAATATTCAACATGTATAGAAACATATGTCCACTTATCAAAACGATAAATTTGTATAAATTATTTTCACATAAATCATTTCACTTGTTGGATAACCAATAATCTGGTAAGAGAAACAGAGAATTCAATTTCTAAAAAGCATTTCAGGAATTACAAAGTTTCTATTAGGAACTACTGTCACAATTTTGTTTTAAAGAATTTTTATTTATTTATTTGACAGAGAGAGATATCACAAGTAGGCAGAGAGGCAGGTGGAAAGAGGGGGAAGCAGGCTCCCTGCTGAGCAGAGAGCCTGAATCGGGGATTCCTCTCAGGATCCTGAGACCATGACCTGAGCTGAAGGCAGAGGCTTGACCTGCTGAGTCACCCAGGTGCCCCTACTGTCACAATTTCACAATTTTAAATCATTACCCTTGAGGGATGCCTGGGTGGCTCAGTTGGTTAAACATCTGATTCTTGATTTCAGTTCAGGTCATGATCTCAGGATTATGGGATTGAGCCCCCTGCTGGACTCTGTGTTCAGCATGGAGTCTGCTTGAGATTCTCTCTCTCCCTCTCCCTCCAATCTTCCCACCTTGTGCTATAAATAGATAAATAAATAAATAAATAAAATTTTTAAAAAATAATTACCTATAATACCTACCAATATATATTTTCTTTAGAGAGAGTATACCTATAGAAAAAAAAATCTGTAATCTATTGCTAAGCACAGTTTAAAATACTGTTTCTAGGAATGAACTATGACAAAATTGAAAAGAACCATTCCCTAAATCTACTTAAGTTCAGTCAAAATCCCATACATATATGTGTGTGTATGTGTGTACACTTAAATTTATAAATGTTTTGGTTTAATGAATATATCTATAAATAACTCTGATTACAAAAATATACAAGTACAAAACATAAATATCCAGAAAGGTATGCAGAATAATAAATTACAAAATAGTAAATAGCACCACTAACAACTAAAGAAGAAAACTTTTGTAAATGACCAATTACTCTGGTAATGCAGTTAGCCTTATAATGTCTAATAAAGCTGAGTCAAAAAGTTATTTGTAAACCGTAGGAACCATTAGCTGTTCTTCTGTTTACATCTTTAATGCTTAATTCCAGAGAATTCTGAGCAGAGGCAATAGTCATTAAATATATTATGTGAATCAACATCCGCAACCTGCTGATAACCAAAAACTAAAACTCCCACAGTGATGGCATGAACTCATATAAAACAGCAAGTTCATTTTCATTAAACCATTCTTTAGAAATATGTAATGTACTTATTTTAGAAGATAGCTATGAACTAGCTAAAACACAGACTAGGTAATTTTTGTAGGTTATTTTCATTTTATTTCTTAGAAGATTTCAGGTTGTTTTTAATGAGCATAAAGAAAGAAGGGGTAGATATGTTCTGAAATACTGGAACCAATTTATTGTAATTCAGAGATTTTTATAAACAGTAACAGAAACTAAGGTCAAAGCTGGTCATGCAAGTAATTAAAGGAGGCCATTGATACTGTGTAAAGATGGAATTACCTCTGATGGAATCCCTTTTTTTTTTTTTAAGATTTTATTTATTTATTTGATAGAGAGAAATCACAAGTAGATGGAGAGGCAGACAGAGAGAGAGAGGGGAAGCAGGCTCCCTGCTGAGCAGAGAGCCCGATGTGGGACTCGACCCCAGGACCCTGAGATCATGACCTGAGCCGAAGGCAGCGGCTTAACCCACTGAGCCACCCAGGTGCCCCTGGAATCCCTTTTTAAAATGTATTTCCTTGGGGCGCCTGGGTGGCTCAGTGGGTTAAGCCTCTGCCTTCAGCTCAGGTCATGATCTTGGGGTCCTGGGATCGAGTCCCACATGGGGCTCTCTGCTCAGTGGGGAGCCTGCTTCCTCCTCTTTCTCTGCCTGCCTCTCTGCCTACTTGTGATCTCTCTCTCTCTCTCTGTCAAGTAAATAAATAGAATCTTTAAAGAAAAAAAAATGTATTTCCTTAATCATCTGGTCAAATCACCATGAAATGTATGTTCTCGTTGGCTAGAGCAATGCTAAAAAAAAGAAATTTGTTGGATTATAAATTATTAGCTTGAAGGTTAAATATTGATTCCTAAGCAAGGGAACAACTAAGCCATGATGAAATGACCACAGAGGTATGGAAAACCAGAACGTGGTCTGGCCTTACTTTCACACACATTATGGTTGCCGAGGGTGGGGTCAGCTGGGAACCGTTGATGATAGAGCAATGAATCAGAAAGCAAGGAAAAAAGTAAATTAACCAGGAACTATGATGTACCAAGTACAGCATAAGACAGGCTTTGCTTATTTAATACTTCAAAGTTACATGCTCTCTTTCAGAATATTCCCATTGTATGTAAGTCCAACTATAGGAAAATAGACAACATTTATTTGTATTAGATTGTTTTGTACATTTTAAATAAGATGTCAGTGAAATCTCTCCAAAATATTTCTACTCAATATCAATCACAGTCTTGCAATGGTAAAATTACTCACAGGTTTCCATAATTTATAAATATGAATCCCTAACTCTAGGCTGAGGAAGGAAATAGGAGAGACAGCAGAAACATAAGCAGTTGAGGCTCTGTATGTCCTTATGCACAACAAACAGAAAAATAATTTGCCGAATACATATTTTTAAACATGATCTTACAAATGTCAGTGTCTGCTCTAATAGTTAATACAGTGAACATTTATTTTGAAGTGTTGATTTAGAGTCATATATTTTCTCAAACAAGAGAGAGGAAAACAAAGGTACTTTTAAAAATCTTTATTCTTTTTTTTTTCTTTTCAGTGTTCGAGAATTCATTGTTTATGCACCACACCCAGTGCCCCATGCAATACCCACCATAATACCCACCACCAGGCTCACCCAACCTCCCACCTAAAAACAGTTAGTCTTATTTTTTTAAGAGTTTATTTATTTATTTGACAGAGAGAGACAAAGCGAGAGAGGGAACACAAGCAGGGGGAGTCAGAGAGGGAGAAGTAGGCCTCCCACAAGCAAGGAGCCTGATGCAGGGCGCCATCCCAGGACTCTGGGATCATGACCAAGCCAAAAGAAGACGTTTAATGACTGAGCCACCCAGGTGCCGCCAAAGCTACTCTTAACATAAGAGGTCTAGTAAATGGTTTGGGGTTAAAAACTCTCACAGATCTTGAAAAACATGGAGCCACTTCTCTTTAGTTTAAATATAACCTAAAATAGAGCACAGTAGGATTCCACTAGTTTGTGGAAGACTGAGATAAAGACCATTTAGAATACAATAAAGACAGGTATAGTTACAAACAGTAGAGTTCTGAACTACTTTTTGCATTTTAGTAGGGAGAAAGGAATTCAACTTCCTTTCATTGATACTTATATCTGTAGACCTATCTAGTAGTGGGAAAGCAGTTATGTCCAGCAAAGCACTGGAAAAGGTCAGATTCCAATACCTATAAATACCCTTGTGCTGGCTCCAAAATGTAGCTGGAGACTAATCCTCACAGTTACAGGAAATATGTTTTTAAGATTGTGGAGCTAACATTTGCTGTAGAAATTAGATATTAGAAGATAAATCCCTTAAAATATAACAAACCTTGAGGTATACCATTATCACTGTAGTTCTGTATCTCCTTACAGTATTAGTTGGTTTATTTGCCATCATTCTTGTTTGTTTATTTATTTACAGATCTTTCTACTACTGCCCTTTCCCCTTTCATAGTCAACTTGCAGGTAAGTATCTTATCTCTTCCATCTGGTTGGAAGCCCCTTAAAGTCAAAGACCAGTACATAACACATGAAAGATATTTAAAACTTTTAAATGCATATGTGGCTCAAAGATAGATAGATGGATGGAAAGAGTCTGACACCATCATTCAAGATAAATTTGAACTACCAGAAAAGCTTACTTTGTAACTATCAGTAGGGACCCCAAAATTATAATATTCAACCCCCAGTTGTTACAAATTGACAACATAAAGCAGATGTTCCAAGGTATAAGAGATATATTAGGGATCAATTTCTGTATAAGGAATGAAAAGGAAGCAGATTTGGGCAGAGTAAGAAGTAAAATAGCAGGAAACCTGAGTGGATCAATCAGTTTCATGATCCCAGGTTCCTGGGGTCAAGACTCATGTTGGACTCCCAGCTCAGCAGGAATCTGCTTCTCCCCCCTCACTTTATGTCCACACTCACTCTTTCTCTCTCAAATAAATGAATAAAATCTTTTTTAAAAAAGTAAATTAGCTCTACAGGCCCCATGAGACCTTGGTCTACATGACAAGGAAATCTGAATTGCCCTTCAGAATTTTTGGCATTAGTCTAGAATGTCTGAGCCACTAACCCTGACTCAGTCAGAGGATGCAGGTTTGCCTGGTGTGCACTGTAGGGGCAGGTTGCTGAGATAGACACTGTAGGAGTTGACACATAGAAGCAGTCACTTGACCAGTTATGACATGTTTGAGCAGTATGTTCTAACTCAAAGGGGCTTGAGGAGGTACAATTCCATGTCTTCCACACTAATCAACACATTTTTATCTTGATTTGCAAATCAGGAAAATCTAACGGTGAGATGGCTATCTATTATCGTGTCGAGGAAGAAGAATTTCTTCTGCCCTTTAAGATCCCTCTAGCTGGACTAAGAACCAAATTGACATGAGACAGATTAACAGGAGAAAATAAAATTTAATAGTGGGCATATGGGGAATTCCCATGGACATGGAAATTCCAAAGACAGCGAGGCAACATGATGCTTCTATGTGCCAAGGAGAGAGGTAGGGGTAGGGGTCTGGAACATAGTCAAATAGCCTCCTGTTTAGCTCTTACTTTTTCAGTCAACCCTTCTGTATATGTCACATATTACTCAGCTATTATAGCAAGTATTATTTTGATACCTAGTGACTGACATGATCCAGTATGGTATTTAAAATTATGGTTTTATTAAATGGGAAGAAAAGAATGCAAATATATAATACTTCCATTTTGAAGAGAAAGGTATGAATAAGTCCTCCAACTTCCTTTAAAATGATATTCATCTTTAAATAAAATCTAACCATTAATTAAGCAATGAATTTTAAGTAGTCTGCTGAAATTCTAAATCACTTTTATTAAAGTAGTTTATATAGTGCTTTTGTTGGGGAGCAAGAATTCCTCTCCCCTCAAAGGTCCTTCCAGCTGGACTAAGAATCAAATTGATATGAAGCAGATTAACAGGAGAAATCAAATTTAATATGATATGTATGTACAAGGAATCCACACAGATAAAGAAATTGCAAAGACAATCAGGCAAAATGAGCTATATATGTCATCCTGAACTAAAGAGAAGAGGGTCGGGGTCTGGGACTTCAGAGGCAAGGAATGCAGTTCACAGGGCAATAAGAAGAGCAGATGTTTGGTAATTAGATGTTTGCCTGGCCATACACATGGGTCACTCAGATAAATTTTATCTCTGCTAATAAAGTTTATTCTGGGAAAGACCCCAATTTAGTTTCTTCTATGTAGTTAAGGGAGGGGCAAAAGTTTGTCTTGTGTTGTAGGGTCTCAATCGCCTTTAGCTCAGAATGACCTTCAGGCCAAAGTGCCTCATCTTGGGGCAACCTGTCCTTGACCCCTACAGTTTCTATTCAATTGGAATACTGAAAATGTTCTGTCTACAGGTAAAGGTGAAACAAACATAAATACTGTTTTAAAATAAAATGAAAGCTATTAAGATAGGTCAACATATTTAATAAAAGCAATTGAAAGAAGAATGGAAAAGTACATTTAGTTTTATATTGAATAAAATTTTGTAAATAGAACAAAATATTTCCCTTAGTTGTATCATATTCTACCTTTATTTTTAACTTGAGGGAAATAAATGAATTTTTATTTCTTTTTACCCCTTAATAAGCATAAAAGTGTAAGGATGAGAGTAAAAATAATTTTCTATCTGCTCTTTTTATGTTCTTGACTGATACACACTTTAATAAAAGATAGCTTAACAGGAGAAAAAAAATTGAAGTTTAACGACATGTGTACCTCCTGTATACATGGGAAAGACCAAGGAAAACTGAATAATTCTCCCAAAATGGCCCAAACCATCACCTTAAATATGTCCAGCCAAAGACGGAAGAAGATGCTGGGTGAAGTAGTGGTTGGGATCCAGTTGTGGAGGATTATCAGAAAAAGCAGACAAACCAGGGTAAGATTTTTGACAGATGCAAGTTGGTGCCTTCTCCACTGATAAAATTCTGTGATTTAGACTCTTATCTTCCTGGTAGAGAGTGGGAAACACAATTACAATCTGAGATTTCCTTTGTAAATGTAAATATCCCTATGAAAAGTTAGCTTTTCCTTGGTTTTCAGAACTTCTACTCTGTCTTCTGTTTCTCAAAATAATCAGCTCAAAATGATCCTTATGCCAAAGAAGGACATTTAGGGGTGGCATATTCTACTACCCTTCAAATTTAAAAGACAAATAATGGAAATCTGATGGGCTCAAAGAGCATATGAAAGAGGTGGCAACCCTTTTTCTCTTCATAAGTAAGCCTAACTATGAAGAGTAACAAGTTTTTATACCACAACTTTAAGTAGAGAAAACAGTCTGAAAATAGCAGTTAATATGCTTATTCTGGTATGGACTATAAACTGTTAAAGGACTAAGGCAAATGCTTTAAATCAAAGACGATACCAGTATATATGTTCTCAAAAAGAGGAAAAAAAAAAAAAAAACCTCGTTTTTCCCGGCTCCTTCCTATTGGTCCTTTTCTCTGGCTTGCTTAAAGAACCTAATTATCAATGTTCTGACATTGATTACAAGGAAAATCACTGTCTGACATTCATTACAATGAAAATTATGTATCTTTATGTTGCAAGGTTTCTCAGCTTGAGACTTTTGAAAGCTATATGCACCATGGTTGTTTGGCTTGCCAAACATCAGGGCTATTTACATGAGAACTAAGAAGTTCTGAGAGAAGATTTCCAAGGACAGTTAGAGTCTAGCTACAGAAATGGAATTCAAGAGCGGTAGTTCATAGTCAGAAGGAGTGGACATTTGGATAGAACTCAGTGTGAATCACATATACTAACCTAAGCCCAGAATTCTAATCCGTGTGGGAATCCAATGAAGGGGCAAGAGAGAGGGATTGAAAAGTAAAGCTCATCTCACTTAAACTCCTGAAAGCCCCAACAGTATAAGCAGCCTTGCTCAGTGGCCAGTATAAAGGTCAAGCCCAGCTGGGGATAAATTATATCTTCCCTCATCTAAGGTAATATTAATGGCAAGCATTGAATCTACAAGACAAAGGAAATGGAAAGGGATATCAAAGCCCTGATCATTGTAACCAAACCAAACCAGAGTTTGTCTTCCTGATGTGTAATAAGCCAATAAAAAACTGACACTGAGCATTTGTACTGAAGAAAAATGGGCCATTCACAGCTATGGTACCACCCTGGAGAACAGGGAGCTAATGCTCAGAAGTCTCAAATTCCCCAGTGGCTTGGAAGTGAGGGTTGTTTTTTTTTGTTTGTTTTTTGGTTTTTTTAAGATTTATTTATTTGAGAGAGAGAGAGCATGCATGAGTGGGGGAAGGAGCAGAGGGAGAAAATCTTTAAGCAGACTTCCCGCTGAGTTTGTTCCCCTGCCAAGGGACTTGACCCCACGATCCATGAGATCATGACTTGAGGCAAAACTACGAGTTGGACACTAAACTGACTGAGTCACCCAGGTGCCCCCAAGTGAGGCATTTTAAGGGCAAAATTGAGGGCATGGATATCCTAAGAAGTTGGGCACTATTGATTGGAGGACCATGAGGTCGTGTTAGTAACTTAATTTCTGGTGCTGCTTTGTCTGGACTCCCAGAGATCTATTTCATCTCAAGAGACTTGGAATCTGAAGAAAAATATCTTTATTCTTTATATTAAATATTTCATTAAGTACATCTGGTGACTTTAGGGTAGTGCTGATTAATGACTTACACGCTAGTGGGGTTGCATTCTTCTCTGTTCCTTTAAGTGATAAGCAAGCATTCCTATCTCTTGAGCCTAGGCCTTTGTGTTCCCCAGCTGGTCCAGCCATGCCTGGGGATGATATGAATTGACCTGATGGAGGGTGACTTCATCATGGGTGGGACAGGAGGTTCACATCACAGCCAGATTACAAGAATAAAAAATGGCAGAACAGAAGTGTAATTAGTCATCAGTGCATGCCAGAAGAAAATGACAGATACTATGAAGAAAGACCAAAGAACAGGGGTAAGACCCCACTGAGTATAATGGAAGGAATTTTAAGTCAAGTAGAAATGTACAGTCTTGGATTATAAGAGAAAAGGAGAACGTAAACAAGCTCTTTTCTATGTTATTTATTATACTGTTTTTACTACCCTTACTTCTTGTGACCTGAAGGTGAAAAAACAAAGTTATAATATTACTAGAATCATGATTGGAATATAAAGTTGGATACCATATTAAGGGGATGAGGATGGATAGGATTTAAGGAAACTAGAAAATCAAATTTTAATTTTAAAAAACAAAATGGTACTGGAAAGGTTATTAAGTAGAGAACTAGTCTAGTCTAAAAGTTTTGATTCTGTTTCCCAAAACAAACAACTGGAACAATTTTGATCCCCCTGAAGTATACACAGACACAAATATTTCCGATTTCTGTACTTTTTGATTTTTTTCTGTAATTTAAAATAAAATATTTTATTTATTTATTTGTCAGAGAAAGAGAGAGAGAGAGCAAGCACACTAGCAAGAAGAGAAGCAGGCAGAGGGAGAAGCAGTGTCCCCACCAAGCAAGGAGCCCAATGCAGGACTTGATCCCAGGACCCTGGGACCTTGACCTGAGCCAAAAGCAGATGCTTAACCTACTGAGCCACACAGACATGCCTTTTTCTGCACTTTTAAAAGGTATCTTAGAAGGAAATCATTATAGGGCATCTGGGCAGTTCAGTCAGCTGAGCATCCAACTCTTGGTTGCCAGTTGGGTCATGATCTCAGGGTCATGGGATCAGTCCTACATTGGGCTCTGTACTGAGCATGGAGCCTGCTTTGGATTCTCTCTCTCTCCCTCTGCCCCTCACCCACCCCAGCTCACAATGCACTCTCTCTCCCCAAGAAGAAGAAGAAGAAGAAGAAGAAGAAGAAGAATGACATAAATTTTTTTAAAGATTTTTATTATTTATTTATTTGACAGAGATCACAAGTAGACAGAGAGACAGGCAAAGAGAGAGAGAGGAGGAAGCAGACTCCCCACAGAGCAGAGAGCCTGATGTGGGGCTCGATCCCAGGAACCTGGGATCATGACCTGAGCCAAAGGCAGAGGCTTTAACCCACTGAGCCAACCAGGCCCCCCAATTGATATAATTTTTAATGTGAAAGATGATAGATCTATTTTTCAAAATCCTAAAGTGAGTGTAGGAATATGCTAAAAATAAAATTAATGTTGAAATTGTTAACCTATGGCAATACTACTGAGATTGGTGAGAAAAGGGGTCACATTGGTCACCCCATCATAACTGTAGGATATATTCTTGCTTGCTTTTCCATCACTGTGGTAACCAGTATGGGAGCCAAGGACAGGCTACCCCAAGATGGACTGCTTTGCCATTAAGATTATTTTAAGTTAAAAACAATGGAAACACAGCAGAATCAGGAAAAACTCTTTACCTCTTACCCTCAATATAAATTTACATTGGAAAGGAGAGCCTGTACCAAGAAGAGCTATTAACAGAAATTCCTCTTTACCTAAGAAACTTATCTGCATAACAGGGAAACCTTTGTTTTCCAAGCATCTCCTCTCACCTTCCTACTAATGATCTTCCTCCACTTTGTATCTCCAGACCCCATCCCTCTCCTTAGCTTAGAATGGCATATAAACCCCATGTTGTCTCATTAGCTTTGGAATTTACATGTCTGTGTGGATTTCCCATATATGTGAAACTAAATTTTATTGTCTCCTGTCAATCTGTCTCATGTCAATTTGATTATCAGCCCAGCCAGAATGAACTTTTTTTTAAAGATTATGTATTTATTTATTTATTTGACAGAAATAGAGATCACAAGTAGGCAGAGAGGCAGGCAGAGAGAGAGAGAAGAAAGCAGGCTCCTTGCTGAGCAGACAACCCGATGCAGGGCTTGATCCCAGGACCCTGAGACCATGACCTGAGCTGAAGGCAGAGGCTTAACTCACTGAGCCACCCAGGTGCCCCAGAATGATCTTTTTTAAAAAAAAATCTTTAAAAATATTTTATTTTCTTATTTTGAGAGAGAGAGAGAGAGCACAAGCAGAGGAAGGGGCAGAGGGAGAAGGAGGGAGCCTGATATAGGGCCCAATCCCAGGACCCTGGGACCATGACTTGATTTGGAGGCAGATGCTTAACTGACTAAGCTACCCAGGTGCTCCCCAGCTAGAAGGATCTTAAAAAGCAGAGAAGACTTTTTTCTCCCCAACACCAACATAGTTTATTATAACAGCTTCCACCAGTGCACCTGCCACCCTGTTCGCCAGCATTTTACTACAAGACTAATTTCCTGAAAACATACCATAAATCTTTCAGTCTTTAGCTCAAGTATTTACAATGACTCCCTAGTACTTACTAATCAATTATGGCAATTAAGTGGCTCAATAATTCCTAATTAAATTTATTTCCCATTTCCCAGAACCTAATATTCGTTACCACAAGTTCATTGCCAAGTTGCTTCTACCTATTCCACTTTAAGGTCTGCTTAAAACTTACCTGACTTATTTTTTCAACATTCTAAATCCTATGCAAAGTCTAAACTTTTTGGTAGGTCATTTCTGAGAAACTGAACTCTTTCTTCCCTCTATTGTTATGAGAAAATGCCACAGATAATAGCAACTAAGAATGTTGAATATTTCAAGTTATTTAGTTATACACCAGTTTATTTAAAAACAATTAGAGGAAAATGGACAAGGACTGTATCTTTTACATTTGTGGCAATCTATAGGAAATCCAATACAATACAAACTATTAGATCGAAGGGGAGTAGAATATGTTACCCAAACCCCTTTCCCCAATCAATGCTACCCCTTACGTAAACCCGTTTTTAATCCCCCCTTTATCTTAGGAAAGTTGAGTCCTTTAACAAAGATATCAAGATACATCCAAGAAGATTCAAAATAACCTTCCTCGCCTACACTGAGAATTTATAACCACTCTCCCATCTTTTTCTTCCTCCAGTGTTTCTGTGTATTTGTGTTTGTCCTGGTAGTATAGAAATCTTATACTTGGGGTTCTTTTTGATGAGGTTCTTCATTTTTAACTTTTATATATATTTTTTCTCTTGCCATATACTTTTATCAGTCTTTTTGTTTGTGTTTTTGTTTGTATACTTCATAAATCTTACCTTGGGGCCCATTTGGGCTGAGCCTTCTCTTTTATCTTCCCTTTTTTTCCTGTCGCTCTCTCTTTTTTTTCTTTTTCTTTTCTTTTTTCTCTCATTTGGGTGGGGAATCCTGATTGCTCAGAAGCGTTCCAGGGTGCATCTTGACTGCCCCAGAGTCAATACATCCAGCTACATCCGTTCAGTCATCTCTCACCAAAATGACTAGGAGGAGGAATGCCCAACAGAAGAAAAATACAGCAGATAGGCCTTCTGCAACAGAGCTAATGGCTATCAACATAGACAAAATGTCAGAAAGGGAATTCAGGCTAACAATTATCCAGGCAATAGCTAGGTTGGAGAAAACCATGGATGACCAAACAGAATTGATTAGGGCAGAACTGAAAGCCACCAGGGATGATGTTGAAAATGCTCTCAATGAGTTCCAATCTACTCTAAATTCTCTAAAAGCTAGGATAACTGAGACAGAAGATAGAATTAGTGATCTGGAGGATAAACAGATAGAGAGAAAGGATCAGGAGGAAGCCTGGAACAAACAGCTTAGAAGCCACAAAAACAGAATCAGGGAAATAAATGATGCCATGAAACGTTCCAGTGTCAGAATTATTGGAATCCCTGAAGGGGAGGAGAAAGAAAGAAGTCTAGAAGATATAATGGAACAAGTTGTCCATGAAAAATTTCCCAATCTCACGAATGGAACCAGCGTTCATATACTAAAGGCAGAATGGTTTTCCCCCAAGCTTATAGATTCTCAAAAGTCCTTGAGACACCTAATAGTAAGAATGAAGAATTATAATTGTAGGCAGACCTTCTTAAAAGCAGCTAGGACAAAGAAGCTCCTTACGTACAAAGGAAAGCCCATCAGAATAAGGTCAGACCTGTCCACAGAGACCTGGCAAGCCAGAAAAGGCTGAAAAGATATATTCAGGGCACTAAATGAGAAGAACATGCAGCCAAGAATACTTTATCCAGCAAGACTGACATTCAAAATGGATGGAGAGATAAAGAGTTTCTAAGACCAGCAAGGCTTAAAAGAGTATGCGACCACCAAACCGACACTGCAGGAAATATTAAGGGGTGTTCTATAAAAGAGAAAAAATCCTAAAAATATCATTGAACAGAAATATAGAGACAATCTACAGAAAGAAAGACCTCAAAGGTAACACCATGTCAATAAAAACATATCTATCAATAATCACTCTCAATGTGAATGGCCTAAATGCACCCATAAAACGACACAGGGTTGCAGATTGGATAAAACGACAGGACCCATCCATATGTTGTCTACAAGAGACCCATTTTGAACCTAAGGATACATCCAGACTGAAAGTGAAGGGATGGAGAAGCATCTTTCATGCCAATGGGCCTCAAAAGAAGGCCAGGGTAGTGATTCTCATATCCAACAAGTTAGATTTCAAACTAAAGACTGTAGTCAGAGATACATAAGAACACTACATAATTCTTAACGGGACTATCCACCAAGACAATCTAATAACTGTAACTATCTATGCCCCCAATATGGGAGAAGTCAATTACATAAGAAAACTATTAATCAAGATAAAGAGTCATATTGATATGAATACATTAATAGTAGGAGATCTTAACACGCCTCTCTCAGAAATGGACAGATAATCAAAGCAGAAAATCAATAAAGAAACAAGAGCATTGAATGACACATTGGACCAGATGGGCCTCATAGGTATATATAGAACATTCCACCCTAAAACAACAGAATACTCATTCTTCTCAAGTGCACATGGAACCTTCTCCAGAATAGAGCACATACTGGGTCACAAATCAGGACTCAACCAATACCAAAGGGCTGACATTATTCCCTGCATATTCTCAGATCACAGTGCTTTGAAACTGGAGCTGAATCAAAAGGAAAAGTTCAGAAGGAACTCAAACACCTGGAAGCTAAAGACCACCTTGCTTAAGAATGCTTGGATCAACCAGGAGATCAAAGAAGAAGTGAAACAATTCATGAAAACCAATGAGAATGAAGACACTTTGGTCCAAAACCTACGTGATATAGCAAAGGTGGTTCTAAGGGGGGAATATATAGCCATCCAAGCCTCCCTCAAAAAAATTGAAAAATCCAGAATACACCAGCTGTCTCTACACCTTAAAGAACTGGAGGATCAACAACAAATCAAACCAACTCCACACATAAGAAGGGAAATAATCAAGATTAGAGCAGAGATCAATGAGGTAGAAACCAGAGATACAGTACAATGTATCAATGAAACTAGAAGCTGGTTTTTTGAGAGAATCAATAAGATTGATAAACCATTGGCCACACTAATCCAAAAGAAAAGAGAGAGAGCCTGAATTAATAAAATTATGAATGAAAAGGGAGAGATTGCAACGAACACCAAGGAAATAGAAACAATCATCAGAAATTATTACCAACAATTATATGCCAATAAGCTAAGCAATCTAGATGAAATGGATGCATTCCTGGAAAACTATAAACTCCCAAAATTGAACCAGTAAGAAATTGACAACCTGAATAGACTGATATCTAGTAACGAGATTGAAGCAGTGATCAAAAACCTCCCAAGAAACGAGAGCCCAGGACCTGACGGAATCCCTGGGGAATTCTACCAAACTTTCAAAGAAGAAATAACACCTATTCTCCTGAAGCTGTTTCAAAAAATTGAAGCAGAAGGAAAACTTCCAGACTCTTTTTATGAAGCCAGCATTACCCTGATCCCCAAACCAGGAAAAGACCCTACCAAAAAGGAGAATTTCAGACCAATATCACTGATGAATATGGATGCTAAGATTCTCAACAAGATCCTAGCAAACAGGATCCAACAGCACATTAAAAAGATTATCCACCATGACCAGGTGGGATTCATCCCTAGGTTACAAGGATGGTTCAACATTGGCAAATCAATCAATGTGATAGAACAAATCAATAAAAGAAGAGAGAAGAACCGCATAGTCCTCTCAATTGATGCAGAAAAAGCATTTGACAAAATGCTTCAAAGTATATGGATAGAGGGAACATTCCTGAACTTCATAAAATCTATGAAAGACCCACAGCAAATATCATCCTCAATGGGAAAAAGCTTGCAGCCTTCCCATTGAGATCAGGAACACAACAAGGATTCCCACTTCTCACCACTCTTGTTCAGTAGTATTAGAAGTCCTAGCAACAGCAATCAGACAACAGAGAAATAAAAGGTATCCAAATTGGCAATGAAGAAGTGAAACTCTCTCTCTTCGCAGATGACATGATTCTTTATATGGAAAACCCAAAGACTCCACCCCCAAACTACTAGAACTCATACAGCAATTCAGTAACATGGCAGGATACAAAGTCAATGTACAGAAGTCAGTGGCCTTCTTATACACAAACAATGAAAATACAGAAAGGGAAATTAGAGAATCGATTCCATTGACTATAGCACCAAGAACCATAAGATACCTGGGAATAAACCTAACCAAAGAGGTAAAGGATCTGTACTCGAGGAACTACAGAGCACTCATGAAAGAAATTGAAGAAGACACAAAAAGATGGAAGACCATGCCATGCTCTTGGATCGGAAGAATAAACATCATTAAAATGTCTATACCGCCTAAAGCAATCTATACTTTTAATGCCATTCCGATCAAAATTCCACCGGTATTTTTCAAAGAGCTGGAGCAAATAATCCTAAAATTTGTATGGAATCAGAAGAGACCCCGAATTGCTAAGGAAATGTTGAAAAACAAAAATAAAACTGGCAGCATCATGTTACCTGATTTCAAGCTTTACTACAAAGCTGTGATCACCAAGACAGCATGGTACTGGCATAAAAACAGACACATAGGCCAGTGGAACAGAGTAGAGAGCCCAGATATGGACGCTCAACTCTACGGTCAAATAATCTTTGACAAAACAGGAAAAAATATACAGTGGAAAAAAGACAGTCACTTCATTAAATGGTGCTGGGAAAACTGGACAGCTATATGTACAAGAATGAAACTTGACCATTCTCTTACACCATACACAAAGATAAACTCGAAATGGATAAAAGACCTCAGTGTGAGACAGGAATCCATCAGAATCCTAGAGGAGAACATAGGCAGTAACCTCTTTGATATCAGCCACAGCAACTTCTTTCAAGATATGTCTCCAAAGGCAAAGGAAACAAAAGCGAAAATGAACTTTTGGGACTTCATCAAGATCAAAAGCTTGTGCACAGCAAAGGAAACAGTCAACAAAAGAGGCAACCCACGGAATGGCAGAAGATATTTGCAAATGACAGTACAGACAAAAGGTTGATATCCACAATCTATAAAGAACTCCTCAAACTCAACACACACAAAACAGATAATCATATCAAAAAATGGGCAGAAGATCTGAACAGACACTTCTCCAATGAAGACATACAAATGGCTATCAGACACATGAAAAAATATTCATCATCACTAGCCATCAGGGAGATTCAAATTAAAACCACATTGAGATACCACCTTACACCAGTTAGAATGGCCAAAATTAGCAAGACAGGAAACAATGTGTGTTAGAGAGGATGTGGAGAAAGGGGAACCCTCTTACACTGTTGGTGGAAATGCAAGTTAGTGCAGCCACTTTGGAGAACAGTGTGGATATTCCTCAAGAAATTAAAAATAGAGCTTCCCTATGACCCTGCAATTGCACTACTGGGTGTTTACCCCAAAGATACAGATGTAGTGAAAA
Organism: Mustela putorius furo; assembly: GCF_011764305.1. Lineage (NCBI taxonomy): Eukaryota > Metazoa > Chordata > Mammalia > Carnivora > Mustelidae > Mustela > Mustela putorius. Next base: position 31,203,247 of record NW_025421989.1, read on the forward strand.
GAAGGGCCATCTGTACCCCAATGTTTATAGCAGCAATGGCCACGGTTGCCAAACTGTGGAAAGAACCAAGATGCCCTTCAACAGACGAATGAATAAGGAAGATGTGGGCCATATACACTATGGAGTATTATGCCTCCATCAGAAAGAATGAATACCCAACTTTTGTATCAACATGGACGGGACTGGAAGAGATTATGTTGAGTGAAATAAGTCAAGCAGAGAGAGTCAATTATCATCTGGTTTCACTTATTTGTGGAACATAACAAATAACATGGAGGAGGACAAGGGGAGATGGAGAGGAGAAGGGATTTGAGGGAAATTGGAAGGGGAGGTGAACCATGAGAGACTATGGTCTCTGAAAACCAACCTGAGAGTCTTGAAGGGGCAAGGGATGGGAGGTTGGGGGAACAAGTTGGTGGGTGTTAGGGAGGGCACGGATTGCATGGAGTACTGGGTGTGGTGCAAAAACAATGAATACTGGCTTTCTCTTTTTCGCCGCCATCCTGCTGTGTGCTGCGCGCTGTTAATTGACCATGTCTTCTCACAAGACTTTCAGGATCAAGCGATTCCTGGCCAAGAAACAAAAGCAGAATCGTCCCATTCCCCAGTGGATTCGGATGAAAACTGGTAATAAAATCAGGTACAACTCCAAGAGGAGGCACTGGAGGAGAACCAAGCTGGGTCTCTAAGGCGTCCCACATCACGCAATGACACACCTAATTGGCACCACATATTTAATTAAGCTACTTGAGGATCATGTGTTCTATTCCATCACCCTGTAAACACCTTTCTGCCTGGCCAATAGATACCATTTATCAGCGAAAGATTTTTCTGTTACTATAGCTCTGCACCAGTGGGTTGGTTTGGTAATAAACGTGAGGCCTTTGAGCTGTAAAAAAAAAAAAAAAAAAAATGAATACTGTTACGCTGAAAAGAAAAAAAAAAGAATATGTTACCCAAAATAGGCCTCTTTGGCATAAGGATTATCATGATCTGATTATTTTTATGAAATAGATGACATAGGAGTAGCTCTGAAAACTGAAAAGTTACCCTTTTGAAGGCTACATTTACATTTTTATAAGGTAAATTGCTATTTGTAAGGTTGTCTCCCTCTGTGCACCAGGAAGAATGGGATGATTAAATCTTTAGAAACCCTTCATCAAGAGAGAAAGCATGGACTTAAATCTGCAAATCAGCCACACCCTTGGTTTCCTGGTAGCCTCTCTCTTTTTTTCTTTTTTTAAGATTTTATTTCTTTATTTGACAGACAGATCACAAGTAGGCAGAGAGGCAGGCAGAGAGAGAGGAGGAAGCAGGCTCCCCACTAAGCAGAGAGCCCAACTCGGGGCTCGATCCCAGGACCCTGAGATCATGACCTGAGCCGAAAGCAGAGGCTTTAACCCACTGAGCCACCCAGGCGCCCCTCCTGGTAACTTCTCTTAACTGTTCTTCCCCCATCCCCTGTCCTGAACTTCATTTCCCCCCAACATTTTGCTTTGTCTTTACTGAGAAATGGTTTTTAAGGTGCTAGCTTTGGTTCTTTATGCAGTTACTCTGTTTCTGTGGGTCTCTCCCTTGTATATAGGAGGGTATGTGTTATTAAACTTCTGATTGTTTTCTCCTTTCTTTTATGATTTTATCTATTTATTTGGTAGAGAGAGAGAGACAGTGAAAGAGGAACACAAACAGGGGGAGTGGGAGAGGGAGAAGCAGGCTTCCCACTGAGCAGGGAACCTGATGCAGGGCTCAATCCCAGGACTCTAGGATCATGATCTGATACAAAGGCAGGTATCTAAGGACTGAGCCACACAAGTACCCTTTGTTTTCTCCTGTTAATCTGATTTTTATCACAGGTGGTCTCAGCCAAAAACATAGAAGGATAAAGGGGAAATTATTTGTATCTCCAGACCCCTACCCCTCTCCTTAGCTTAGGATGTCATATAAACCCCATGTTGTCTCACTAGCTTTGGAATTTCCATGTCAGTGTGGATTTCCCACATATGTGAAACTAAATTTAGTTTAGTTATTTTTCTGGGCTGAAATCTTACCTGAATCTTAGCTTCTTCTCTTTTAGTCATGTTGTATCTCAAAGTTATAGTTACATCATGTTTAAAAATGGGCAGAAGAACTATTCTCATCTGAGGATGTATTGTGACACTATGCCTGACAAATAGTGAACTGTCAATAAACGTGCTGTTATTAGCCTATGGAGATACAACCAAAAGCATTAAAACAACAACAAAAACAACACCTTTAGTTCAGTAGTAGGTAAAAAGAGACTTTCACCTCATCCCAACAATTGCATGCAATACGCGTAAACTGAGTTGCTGGAAGATACTATGGGGACAGAATTTGACAGGTGTAAGAGGAATGGAGGTGATCTTCCAGATATAATCTGATAACAGTCAACCCACTCCATTGAAAAATTTTGATTCTCACATCCAAACCCAGCTTGCCTTCCAAAGTTAGAGTCACTAATTAGTAGTAGCCGGGGATAAGATTTAGAAGGAATTTGCCATTGTTCAGGCCAAAGCTGTCAAGAACTGAAACCGTATATAGGAGGTAACATTAGGAGTAGACATAGGAATGGAACAAAGAAAGTCAATGAGGGAAGAAAGGACAGGATTTTTTATTCCAGAAATATTGGTTAGCAGAGCTAACAGATTAGTACTAAGCTAATGGAAATATTTCTTCTCTTGATTAGAAAATTTGAAAAGTTTCCGAGTGCTGGGTCCGTAATCAAAGGAGAGAGACTGATACAAAGCTAAGGTCAAGGAAAGCTTTATTTCGCACCAAGCATCGAGAATCAAACTTACCAACCGGGGCCATCTCTTGCAAAGAGGCGACCTCTCTCTGCCTTACAGACTAGCTTTTAAGGGCAAAGGCCATGTGGTTGGGCCTGGCCATGCACAGGTGGCCAATGAGATTGTATCATACAGAGAAAGCTGCACAGTCATGCTGGGTCACACATAAGTAACCAATTGAATTACAATTTACCCTAGTAGATACTTGAACTAGCCTATCACCTTGGTCAGATTTGGCACCCAAAAGTCGGGACCCACACTCCTTGGTAGCTAGGGAGACAGTATGTGTACCCCATTGACTGGATGTCTCCACCTGGCCTGACCCACCCTTGTTTTTGGGCTTTGTTACCTGGGACTGATTTCCGGGACTTGTTTTCAAGTAAGTCATCTGGGGGTGGGAGAGGCAGGGTCAGTTTAAGTTTTACTGCATAAACAAGAAAATCACTGTTTAACTGGATGCAATCTCTCTGGCTAAATAGGCCCTTACACCGAGAATATTGTAACTTTCACATCTTAGTCTGTGTTCTGAAAACAAAGAACAGGGTTTAGAGCCATCACATAATGGTAATAAAAGTAGGTATTATTGAGCTTTTGCTCTCCTCCAAGTCTGTGCAATGTCTCTGAGTCCTTGCAATTGCTCTAAGATGTGTTCCCCACTATTACTCCCTATTACAAATGAAGAAACAGGGCTTGATCTAGAGAGATTTCTAACTTTTCTTACAGTCACATAGCTGGTAAATATCAGAGCCAGGATTTGATTCTGGGTCAGTCCTACTCCAAAAGCCCATGCCATTATTACACTTCCCACATTGCTTCAGGTGATTGGCTCAAATGGATATTGTAATGCCCTATTCCTCACAGTTTTGAAGATAGATGCTTGGTTGCTGCATCTGTTTTGAAAGCATATGCTTTCAAAAATGTTAGTTGTATTATCAACTTAGTTCCATGTTCTTTTTTACTCTCTATTATGTTTTACTCACCTCTTAACCTCATGCACAATCAATCATTAACTTTGCCTTTTTTACTCCTACACCCGGATTATCCACACACTGTAGAACCCTAATGGGAATCAGATGGTAGCATTTGTGTTGAAATTATCTGATGTATCTGATTGTATCAGGTCCCAAACAGTATCTTAGTGTCCAGAAGGATGCATACCTCCAGATTGTTTCAAACTCCCCACCTCAAGTTTTCAAGAAACCCCTTACCTTCCTCTCATGCATTCACCTTCTTCCCCAAACATATATAAGCTGTCCCTAAACTCAACAGGGGGAGGTAGCTTTGGGAATGATCCCCTGCCTTCTTATTGGACTGTCCTTCTGATAATAACCTTACTTTGCTTCAAAACCAGTGTCTCAGATATTGGTTTACCGTCTTTGGGTGCACAGACAAGTCTGAGTTCGGTAACAGTTTCTTCATTTCTTTCAACTTTATCTGTATGTGACTTTAAAGGCTTTACTTTCATGTGAACTTTTCACACAATGAAAACAACAAAGAGGGGTGCCTTGGTGGCTCAGTTGTTAAGCGTCTGCCTTCAGCTCAGGTCATGATCCCAGGGTCCTGGGATAGAGCCCCACATCAGGCTTCTTGCTCAGTTGAAAGCCTGAGTCTCCCTTTCCCACTTCCCTTGCTTGTGTTCCCTCTCTCGCTGTGTCTCTCTCTTTCAAATAATAAATAGTCTTTTTTTTTTAAAGAAAGAAAACAACAGAAGATATTTATTGAGTATTACTCTGTGCCAGTGAGAGTTATAGGTGCTTTTTCAGTGTTAGTTTATTTAATCTTCACAGTCATCCTCCAATGTAGGCATCATCAAACATTGCCATCGTCGTTAGCATTCGCACTTAACAAATGAGGAAACTGATGCACAGACGGGTGTCATTGTGAAGGACTCATTGTCAGTTCTTGGTGGCACTAGGGTTCAAACCCTGGCAGGCTGATCACCAACCCTATACTGAAACACAGCAGGCAAAGATTATCTTCCCAGGATTTTGTCTGGTTTTCTGTAGTTTTGTTTTGTTTTGCTTTGCCTCGTTAGTTTCAGCCTATTATTCCAGTCCATCAGAAGCTTTGAATCTTGATTCTCTCATACATCCATTATATTAGGTAGCCTGACCAGGTTTCTAGGATCTGAGGTTTGCTGTGGCAAAGAGTAGGCACTAAGATAGGCCACTTTCACATGAACATTATTTTGAGTTAAAAGCAATCCAAACCACTTTTTCTGATGCAGAAAAAGCTCTTTACCTCCCGCTCAACTGCCTGCTTGTGTCAAAAGAACTATTGGGCACCTGGGTGGCTCAGTTGGTTGAGCATCTGCCTTTCGCTCAGGTCATGATCTCAGGGTGCTGGGATTGAGTCCCATATCTGGCTCCCTGCTCAGCGGGGAACCTGCCTCTCCCTCTCTCTCTGCCTCTTCTCGTGCTTACTCTCTCTAATGCTTTCTCTCTTTCAAATAAATAAATAAAATCTTAAAAAAAGAAGAAGAAGAAGAGAGCTATTAATAAAGATTCCTCTTTATCTGAGAAACTTATCTACATACTAGAGCGACTTTTGTTTTCCAAACATCTCCCTTCTCCTTCTTGCCAATGATCTTTCACATTTGTATCTTCACACCACTTTCTCCTTAGCTCATATAAGCATCATATTACCTGACTGATTTTGGAATTCCCGTGTTTGTGTGTATTCTCTGTACATTTGCTGTTAAAGCTGATTTTCTCCTCTTAATCTATCTCATGCCAATTTGATACATGGTCTAGCTAGAAGGATATTGAAAAATATAATAAATTTTTCTTCCTCATCAGATTAAAATTCTACTTCTTTTTGTTCTGGATTTATTGAGGTATAATTGGCAGTTTAAAACTGTATATTTTTAAGGTATACAATGTGATGATTTCAAAAACATTAGTAGCCCAGATGGCTGGCTCCATTGTTAGAGCTTACAACTCTTAATCTCGAGGTCCTGAGTTCAAACCCTATGTTGGGGATAGTTTACTTAAAAAAAAAATTAAAAACCACCTCCAAGTAAAATTTTCTGTGTTTTTTTTTTGTTTTTTTTTTTACAAAGAGTATAGGTGATTCATGCTTTTTACCAAAAATAATAAAATACCTATGTGTTATAAAGCAACTACCACGTTAGGTTAATTAACACAACCTTCACCTCACATAATTACCATTTTTTTATGTGTGTGTGGTAAGAACACTTAAGATTTACTCTGCTAGGAAATTTCAAGTATATAGCACATTATTATTAGCTATAGCCATCCTACCCACCCTCCCAACCCAGCCATTTCCCCTTCCCTGTAGCCAGCCCTTGGTAACCACGATTTCAGTCCTTCCTTCTATGAGTTTGACTTTTTTAGATGTTACATGTAAATGAAATCAAACAGCATTTGTCTTTCTGTGACTGCCTTATTTCACTTAGTGTAATGTCTTCCAGGTTTATCCATGTTGTCACAACTGACAGGATTTCCTTCTTTTTATGGCTATATAATAGTTCATGGTGTATATATAATACATACCAATGTTTTCTTTATTCATTCATCCACAAATGAACACTTAGGTTGAATGGTATTTTGTCTGCCTTGTAATAGAAATGAATTATGAACATTATTAAAGTTAAAATTCTCTTTCTCCCCTCTTTCTCTACAGATCCACCCCCTACATATACACACACCACTCAGACATTCATAGAAGTATACACATAAACTAAACAAGTTCCTGTATGGTAAAAGTAACTAAGATCTTGGATGATTTATCATTCACAATAATCACAAATTATTTGTAATTTATATTTATATCTGAAAAAAATCTGTATTGGAATCTAACAAATTTGGAATCTATCAGTTTGCTGATAGGTTCCAAAACTATTCAGGTATTGAGCTACTATGACACCTTATTCCCTAAAGCTATAAATATGTATCATATTTGACTTTTCCAGAACTAAAACACCTTCATTGCATCTCCACATATGTCATTAGATTATTTCTAGTATCTGTGTGGTTTGGGCATTTGCTAAAGTATGTTAAAATAGAATCAAAATTGATAATGTTTAGTTTTTAACATATAATGATGCTCAAGTGGGAATTGCTATGACCTGAATATGTGAACAAGCAGTATGTTTTTATTTTTTAAATCTTTATTTTGAAATAATTATAAATATGCAGGAAGTTACAAAAATAATACAAAGATTTGTACACCCTTTCTCTAGTTCAACACAGTAATATCTTATATAATTAAAACACAATATCAAAATCAAAAAATTGACATTGGTACAATGCAATTAATGACACTACAATTTATTACGATTTCACCAGTTTTTACATGCATTGCTTTGTGATGTGTATATGTGTGTGTATGTGTATGTAGCTCTATGCATATTTCCAAATGTATGGATTGATGTAATCACCTTAACAATCAAGATACACGACAGCTCCATCATCGCAAAGAAATTTCTACGTACTACCCTGCATATGCCCCAATCCCTGGAAACCATTAATAAGTTCTTCATCCGCATAATGTTGTCATTTCAAGAATGTTATATAACTGTAGTCACACATTTCTCTGTGCCTGTTGGCATTTCCAAGATGTGAACTTCTATAGCATCCAATTTGAGAAACATAAGAGGCAAAAAGAAAACCTAAACCCAAAGAACTCACTGTCATGCTGTTTTTCATGTCCCAGTGCCCCTAACAAATTTACCTCATTCTCCCCAACATTTTGGAAGGTCTTTGTTTTATGTACTGTGTTTGGGGGTTTACCTGTCTTTAGTAGGAATAACAGAGTGAAATCTATCCATTTTAACTTTTCCAGAATTGGAAGGCCAAATATGCTTTTAGAAAACAAATTATATTTGCCCTTTACCAACAGCTCATACACAGTCACAGATGCACACAGGGAGAGCTGTTAACAGAGCTTGTGTTAGAGTGGTAAGATCATTCTTCTATTTTATCAATATGCTGCCATGACATTTCTATTGCTCTTTGAAGATACAACCAAGTCCCTTTTTTATTGGAGTATAATTAATGTGCAGAAAGTTGCACATATTTTAGTGTATACAATGTGATGAGTTTGGAGATATGCGTAATATGCTTTAAAAGTGTGTTTTATTGTTTTTATTTATCTAAATGATCTTTTGCTGGACACAGATGTGCCTACTTTCCTACTACTCTAACTGCCAACTTCTTTACTTAGCAGATCACAGCTGACTTCTCTTTTGAGAAGGTAGACATTTTTACAGAAGTAAAACATTCTATCTTTGGCTGACTGTATCAGTCAAGGTCTGATTAGAGAGATAGAAACAGTAGGAATTAATGCTAAGAGATTTGTTGCAAGGAGTTGGCTTACATGATTGAGGGGGCTGGCTGGACAAGTTCAAAATCAATAGGACTGGCCATCAGGAAGGGCAGACTGGAATCTGGGGTGTGAACTGAAGCTATTGTACACAGCAGGATCTGTTTTTTGTGTTGTTTTTGTTTTAAGACTTATTTATTTATTTTAGAGAGAAAGAGAGAGAGTGTATGAGTTGGAGGAGGAGATAAGGAGAGAGTATCTCCAACAGACTCCCCGCTGATCAGGAAGGCCAATGCAGGCCTCAGTCTCACAATCCTGATACCACAACCTGAGCTTCATGAAGCAACTGTGCCACCCAGGTGTCCCATGGATTTCCTTCTCAAAGAGGCCTCAGCTATGTTTTTATGGTCATTGAACTGACGGGAGTCAGGACCACCCCAATTATCTTTGATAATCTACTTGATGTTAAAGCCAATTGATTGTGGACTTAAATCACATCTACAAAATAACTTTATAAGGATACCCAGATTAGTGTTTAAATAACTGGGATCATTACCCCAGCCAAGCTGACATAGCCAAAAGACAATACACTGAGGGGTGCCTGGGTGGCTCAGTGGGTTAAGGCCTCTGCCTTCAGCTCGGGTCATGATCCCAGAACCCTGGGATAGAGCCCTGCATCAGGGTCTCTGCTCAGGGGGGAGCCTGCTTCCTCCTCTCTCTCTGCCTGCCTTTCTGCCTACTTGTGATCTCTGTCTGTCAAATAAATAAATAAAATCTTTAAAAAAAAAAAAAGACACAGACCTGTACCCCTGGGGATAAAAATATATGTTTATAAAAAATAAAAAATTATATTAAAAAAAAGACAATACACTGAGTAATCTAATATAAAATTGTATGCTATGACTAATAATATATTTCAAAGCAAAATATCAACATTGTAGCAGGGAATAAATTATAATCAAATATTGGTAGATAATTGTGTTTAATCATTATGAGAGTACAGAATAGGATAAGAACCAAATAGAATTCTGGGGCAACATATTACCTTATAGTTTTGAGATCTCTCTTATTTTAAAAAAAAAATTATTTATTTATTTCAAAGAGAGAGACACAGTGAGAGAGAGAACAGGAGCAGGAGGAGTGGGAAAGGTAGAAGCAGTCTTCCTGCTGAGCAGGGAGCCCGATGCGGGGCTCCATCGCAGGACCCTGGGATCATGACCTGAGCCCAAGGCAGAAGCTTTAACCCACTGAGCCATCCAGGAACCCCAAGGAAACATTTTTATAATAACATAATTTTGAGCGAAAAATACAGGATGCAAAATTATGTATGTATATGTTATAAATTGAATGATAATAATAATGTTAACAATTGCTATAAAACAATAATCAGTACTATATACTAGTCCCCTAGTATGTGTCAAATAACCTAAAAAGTATTTTAGATAAAATATATCTAATCCTCATAACAACTCTCTTAGGTATGTATTATCATTCTACTATTGCAGATGAGGAAATTGAAACTCCAAGAGTGAAAATAGCTTGCCAAAGTTAAATCTAATACATGTAGGGTAACAAGTATCACTAGAATTAGGCTTAAAATGCAGAGAAAGGAGTTTGGAGAATAATTTTGTAATCTTTAAGTGAGATAAACCCTTTTTAAACATTAAAACTTTCTATAAACCATAAAGAAAAAGCACATAATTCTGACAGTCTACAAATTTAACTTTTTCAAGGTGAAAAATCCTCTAAAACACGTTGTAGAACATGAACACACTGAAGGAAACTCTTTGCATTGTTAATCCTTGTGTTAGATATTTTGGTACCAATTAACAATTTATTACCTCTCAGCTCCAAATGTGCCATTTTAGACTGCTCTGTGAAAATTAATCTAGGCTCTTCAAATAGTATCCCTTTGCACCCTGATACACAGTCTTTGTCAATAGCGAATGTAGAGATATACTGCAGGTGGGAGTGTTTTGCTTCCTGGTTCAAGTGGGCTTGCCGGACTAACTCCTACAACTCACAAGGCTTTCTCCAACACAGGTAGCACAGGCAGTTTCTCCATTGCCCAGCTCTTGCAGTATGTGGTGGCCAACAATGGCCAGCAGTAACTTCCCCTCTCACCCATTCTCAAGTAGTTTTGTAGTGGAGTGTCTCTGGTGAGACCCTTCCCCATAAACGACTTTTCTTCTCACCCCAGAGAGAAGATTTCCAGCAAGTTCTGCTGGTGTGGTATCACAACAGATTCTCTGCCATTCACTGAACTATGCTTTTGCCCTCTCCAGGAAGTCTGGATCATAGCCCTGTAGGTAGAGGCAGCTAACTGGTGTGCTCTACCTTAGCGTTAGTATAGTGGCTACTCCTCATATCAGCTATTTCTATATTCTTTAGTTATCTTTTCTTCTTGCTAGCCAATCCATCATCATGCCTATCTCATTATTGTTAATGATTCTTGATGTTAATCTTTCCCAGTTCAAATTACTGTGTTGTTTCTCTCTCGGTTGGATCCAGACTAGTACATAACTGGTATTAGTAGTGACCCAAGAGATAGACTCTCAAAGATAAGATTTTCATCTGGGCCTGCTCTTGGGCTTGGGAACAGCACTAAGCTCCTTGCCAGTGGGAAATGAAATGTTACTAAAACAGCATGTGATGACCTCATAATTAATCAATTTGATTGTGATGAAGTGCCGAATGAAACTTGTGCTTTGGGAGCCCAGGTGACTGTTGCACTTCATTATTGTGGCAGTAATGACAACTGAAAGGACCATGGTAATGGGACAGATTCTTTCCAGTTCAGTTGAGTGCTTACAAAGAGAAAATGACAAGCTGAAGATTGTTAAATCCCAGCTCAAATTATATTCCAAGAATCAGCGTCTCTCTGTCAGTCATAAAAGAAATTCTTATTTCTTGTAGTCAGAGGGCTGATGCTGCTGAAAATGATATGCAAAATTTAAATATATGGGTTACTGAATTACAATGGCAGTTAAAGTCATGGCCTTGTCCAGTTTCTCATGTTAAAGTTTGGGCACTCATTAGAAAAGCATGAGATCTTGAAACTTGGAATGAAACCAGTTGGTTGGATCCATTTGAAATAGACCGATTTCAAACCCAAGTCTTGGGCTTTCTAAAGCATTCATCACAAAAGCTGTGGACAAGAGCCAACACCAGGTTTAGATATGCCTATGATGAAAGGGACCTCAAGCTGTAGACTTCATTTACCTGTAGTGCCCTGGAACACATTCAGAGGTGTAAACGTTCCCCTTATAAAGTCAGTTCTAGAAACCAGTCAATGAATAAGAAAACTTTAAGAGATAACATCTCTTACAAAGAGAAAGGAGGCCTGTCCTCCGTAGGATTAATGAAGGAAGACCCTTGAGAAGAATGGAAAAAATGGGAGGAAGGAGTGTCCTTCCTTGGAGAAGTCCAGTTAGGAGGACATTTATAAATCACAGAAAGGGTCAATGGTGTCAAATAATGCAGTAAATGCCATTAGAAAAAAGAATGAAAAGTGTATATTGGATTTGCCCTTGGTGATTTTGCAAGAGTGGTTTGAATAGAGTGGAATAGAGAGTAGAATGAGAGATGAGGAGGTAAGGAAACAAACTCAGCTGTAATAAATTACTCCCTGTGTGTTTGCAAAGTATTTCCTCAACTGCCATAGTAGACACTATAAGCATTTACTTATAGGCAGGAATAAGGTTAGGATGGCTAACATCACCACAAGGTTTCAACATAATTCTGATGTTCTAACCATAAAAAAGGGGATGATGATGTATATATAAATGCTTGACATAAAGGAAAACATTTATCAGTTACCATTATATGAGACTGATAAACTATTTATTTAGAAAACCTTGAAGAACAAATGAAAATATGCTAGAAATGATCAGGGAAGTTGAGTAAGGGGACCAAATGCAAGACGAAATGGAAATAAATAATATTAGGCTATCTTTTATACTACAATAACAATTTTTTTTTAATTATTTTAGAGAGAGAGAGAGCAAGGGGAGGAACAGAGGGAGAGGGATTCGGCATGGAGTGCAGAGCCCCATGCGGGGCTCCATCCCAGGACGCTGAGATTATGACCTGAGCCAAAATCAAGAGTTGGATGCCCAGCCGACTGAGCTACCCAGGTGCCCCTTAAAAGAATAATGGGAAAATATTCTCATAGTACTGGAATACTGGAATACATAGTAATGGAAAAATGTTATATTTCTTTAATCAAAAAGCTCAATATTGGGGCACGTGGGTGGCTCAGTGGGTTAAGCCTCTGCCTTTGGCTCAGGGTCCTGAGATCGAGCCCCACATCGGGCTCTCTGCTCCATGGGGAGTCTGCTTCCTCCTCTCTCTCGGCCTGCCTCTCTGCCTATTTTCGATCTCTGTCAAATAAATAAATAAATAAAATCTTAAAAAAAAAAAAAAGAAGATGAACTGGTTCTCAGATCTAATGCCCAGTTAACAACACTGGATTATGTATTTGAAAGTTGCTAAGAGGGGTGCCTGGGTGGCTCAGTGGGTTAAAGCCTCTGCCTTCAGCTCAGGTCGTGATTCCAGGGTCCTGGAATCAAGCCCCAAATCGGGCTCTCTGCTCAGAGGGGAGCCTGCTTCCCCCCTCTCTCTCTGCCTGCCTCTCTTCATATTTGTGATCTCTGTCTTTCAAATAAATAAATAAAATCTTTAAAAAAAACTCAATATTTTAAATGTATTGGTTTTCTCAAAATTATATGTATAAGGTCATCCCAGTTCAAAATCATAGAGACTTTTTCTTTTCTTTTTAAGATTTTATTTATTTATTTGATAGAGCACAAGCAGGTGGAGCAGCAGGCAGAGGCAGAGGGAGAAGCAGGTTTCCTGCTGAGCTGGGAACCCTATGTGGGGCTCCATCCTAGGACCCTGGGATCATACCCTGAGCCAAAGGCAGACACTTAACCAACTGAGCCACACAGGTGCCTTGAGACTTTTTCTTGAAGCAGGAAAAATTATTTTATAGTTTATCTGTTTCACCTGGATGAGTAAATGGGTGAGAAGAGTTAAGAGATCTGTGCAATGTCGTCTTTGAAGACCTTTCTACCAAATAGCAAAGAGTGATATAAAGCTGTTGTAATTCAAAATGAGAAAAATTGAAATACCAGGATTTAAATGGAGTGATAGATCAAAAGCTCATAATTAATTCAGATAAAGGAGTCATTTTAAATCACTGCAGACAATGAATGTTATTCAATACATAGTGCTGGATTATCAGAGAAAATTGAAGGAGCAAATATTGCTATATCCCCACCCCATAGCCTCCATAAGAATAGCTTTCAATATTTCTCACCAGTATAAATGTATATGCATATGATTTCCTGTAAGCCCTAAGAAATTAATTATAAGAAAAACACATAGACAAGTATGAAAATAAATGTCAATAAAAAGCTATTGACTGTGGCACCAGTATAACACTAAATAGATGGAAAAGACCTAAATGTCCAAAGAGAGACTTGGTAAAAATGTATTAGGGTCTATCTATCAAACTGAATAATACAGAAACATCAAAAATGATGATTTAGACGTATATGTATAGTTCAAAGATGATCACTATGTATTGTTAAGGAAAAAATATTTAAAAACAGTATTAGAGTATGTTCACATTTTTATAAAAGTATGCATATTAATGTCTTTTTGAAAAAATTCAGAATGCTAATAGTGACTTTATGCAGGTCTCATATATACTGTCTGTGATATTTGTTTGCTTCCTTTCTTATATTTTTTCAACATAACTTTGCACTCAGATGAAGTTACATCTATTTTATAGGGGATGATAATGTATTGTATAGAAACCATTTTTGTCCATGAACAAAGGCTGCACTTCAGATGATCTATAACTGACATCATTATATTAGGATTGCTGCATAACATGTTTCCTAAAACTTAATTGTTCAAAAAACAATCACTTTGGGGCGCCTGGGTGGCTCAGTGGGTTAAAGCCTCTGCCTTTGGCTCAGGTCATGATCCCAGGGTCCTGGGATTTAGCTCCGCCTGGACTGAGAGATCAAATTCTAAAGAGACTCACCCACATGGCTGGGCAGGTGGTGCTGGGTCCTGGAAAAAGACCTTCGTTCCTCTCCTCATGCAGATCTTCACAGGGCCCTTTGCATGTTTTGAGTATGTGCCTGCTAGCCTCTTATAAAAAGAATACTGAATCTACTTCTGTAAAATTTAAGGATTCATTTCTAAATGACAAATAATATATTTAAAATATGAGGTGCTCTCAGTCCACAGATTCTAACTAGAATTTTCCTCTGTCACTCTGGATCCTTTGAAGAATTAATAGGGGTGCCTGGGTGGCTCAGTCATTAGGCATCTGCCTTCAGCTCAGGTCATGATCCTAGGGTCTTGGGATCAGCTCCCTGCTCAGCAGGAAGCCTGCTTCTCCCTCTCTCCCTCTCTCCCACCCCCTGTTGGTGTTCCCTCCCTCTCTCTGTCAAATAAATAAATAAATTTTAAAAAAAATTTAAAAGGGGAGCGCCTGGGTGGCTCAGTGGGTTAAAGCCTCTGCCTTCCATTCAGGTCATGAGCCCAGGGTCCTGGGATTGAGCCCTGCATCGGGCTCTCTGCTCAGCGGGGAGCCCGCTTCCTCCTCTCTGCCTGCCTTTCTGCCTACTTGTGATCTCTGTCAAATAAATAAATAAATAAATATTTAAAAAAAAAATCTCAACCATGTTTTAAAAAGAAGAAGAAGAAGAATTAATAAATAATTGAAGAATTGGGCAGTCAGAGTTAAAACCAAAAAATAAAAAAAATAAAAAACCAAAGTGCCTATTACTCTGCTTTGACACTGGAGACAAAGACAAAGGTATATATCCTTTCCTCTTTTCTGACTCCTATGTGATGAAACCATAGGACATCAGAGGGGTTCTAGTCCCAGATCTCAACTTTGGAAAGTAAATATTTACTAGACCCTGTATTCTAATGACCCACTTAATTATGCACGTCCTAATTCTATTTAAATGTAACAGCGTGAGATTATTTTAAAAATAAGTTTAGGGGCACCTGAGTGGCTCGGTGGGTTAAAGCCTCTGCTTTCAGCTCGGGTCACGATCCCAGGGTCCTAGGATGGAGAGAGCCTGCTTCCTCCTCTCTCTCTCTCTGCCTACTTGTGATTTCTGTCAAATAAATAAATAAAATCTTTAAAAAAAAAATAAGTTTGAAAAAGGGGTGCCTGGGTGGCTCAGTGGGTTAAGCCTCTGCCTTCGGCTCAGGTCATGATCTCAGGATCCTGAGATCAAGCCCGGAGTCGGGCTCTCTGCTCAGCGGGAAGTCTGCTTCCCCGTCTCCCTCTGCCTGCCTCTGCCTCTCTGTCTACTCGTGATCTCTCTCTCTGTGTCAAATAAATAAATAAAATCTTAAAAAAAAAAAAAAGAAGTTTAAAAAAATCAACTCTGTAACTTTTCCTCTGTGGTCCCTTGGTCAGTATCTAAAAGTAAGAGGAGGAAAATAAGAAGAGATGATGAATATATCAAGAGCAGGAAAAGGAGGCATAAAGGTTTCTCTGACACCCCTCAGCCTCCACGATAATGATAAGCATTGATGGTTTCAGAGGTACATGTACCTAGTGTTACGCTATCCTTATAAATTCCATACTAACAGTCTAAAAGTCCTTAAAATCAATGAAGAGTTAAATAATATAAAGAGAACACTTTCAGCTCCAGTCATGTATATTGCCTTACGGGGCCAAACCTTTGAGTTTTAATTTTGTTTTTATTTTACATAAACTGTCATACCACTGTCAGTTCCTTCTCTTGTCATAGAATCTCTTAGAAAAAGCTTGTTCTCACAACTATTATGGAAGCATAAAATATCAACATTTATTACTGGTCCCTTAGATCTTAATATGTGGCTATTGTGATAGTGGAACTACATTTTTAATTTCACTTAATTGTAATGAATTTAAGCTTTAATTTAAACAGTCCCCTGTAGCTAGTAGCTTCTATATAGGGAAACACAGTTGCTACACTGGCCTGGAAGACATATGAGGGGCCCACAAGGAAAGGAGGGGCTCCAGTGACTTAATGTAAACAACTCATCCAGCCAGGATACCAAATAGAACTGTGGTTGGCCACAAGCACTTTGGATTGTCCCCAGACCTGATCCAGCACAGGAATGGAAGGGTTGCAGCTCGAAATAAATCAAGCCCTTTATTGCTGATTTCACATTTTCCTGCTACACAGGTCAACCGAAAGAGCACCCACTGGCTATTTACATTTCCACAAAAAAACAACAGACAACTTACAGCTAGCTATAAATACAGTGGAGGACATTTGAAACGACTAGAAACCAGATAATCAATCTGCCTCGCTGGAACAAATTTAGTGAGCAAATTGTCACAGGGTGCGCTGTATCTGCAGGATTTTATATGTTCTTCTCAGTGTCTGGCTGAATTACACTCCCATACACGAAGTAAATCTCACTTCAAGTGCACAGCAAAAATGGACTGATTTAGGATTTTGAGTAAAAGTGTGACATGCGCCATATAGAGTATTGTGAACAAACACAATGAGTTTTTGTTGTCACTGTTTTGCTTTTTTATTCCTAGATGTCATGCATACTTTGTCCAGATATCCCAATGGTAACATTTCGGGGAGTAGGGAATTTCATTAAAAATTTTTTACTTGAATTTTTGGTTATTTCATTGTATTTAAAATTTAAATTCTGTATTAAGATCAGTGTAGATTTACATGTGATTGTAAGAAATAATACAGAGCTGTCTCGTATAATATTTCCCCAGTTTTCTTCAATGGTACCATTTCACAAAACTATAGTGAGTATCATAATCAGCATGTTGGCATTGATACAGTACATGATATTTTTCAGATTGCCAGTTTTACTGATACTTGTGTGTGTATGTGTGTGTGTGTTCAGTTCTATATTATTCTATTACCTCTGTAGGTTCATGTATTTATCACTATAGTCAAGATCTTGAACAGTTCCTGGGACTCCTGGGTGGCTTAGTCAGTTAAGCGTCTGACTTCAGCTGAGGTCACGATCTGGGGGGGGGGGGCTCTGTGCTCAGTGGGGAGTCTGCCTGTCCCTCTCCCTTTATCCCTTCCCCTACTCATGCTCTCTCTCTCTCAAATAAATAAATAAAATCTTAAAAATTCTCAAGAGATTTCAACACCACAAGGATTCCTCCTCTTGCCCTTTTAGAACCACACCCTTCTCTTCTGCCTCACTCTGTACTCAACCACTGATATGTCCTCCATCCCTAAAATGTTATCACTTGGGGCGCCTTGGTGTCTCAGTCCATTAAGCATCTGCCTCAGGCTCAGGTTATGATCTCAGGGTCCTGGGATCTAGCCCTGCTTGGGCTTCCTGCTCACTGGGGAGTCTGTTTCTCTCCCTCCCTCTGCCCTTCCTCCTCCCCAACTTGTGTCCCCCCCACCATCTCAAATAAATAAATAAATATTTTTAAATGTTATCACTTTAAATGTGTTATGTAAAGGAATCATACACTACGTAATCTTTTGGGATAAGCTTATTTCACTCACCATTATCCTCTGCTCTGGATATTTGCCCAAATTGTGTGCATCAAGAGTTTGTTCCGTTCATTGCTGAGTGATACCCCATAATAGGGGTATGCCACAGTTTAACTGCCTGTTCAAGGGCATCTGCAGTATTTCCAGTTTGGGGCTATTGAGAACAAAACTCCTATGAATACTTATTTTTTGTGTAGACATAAGTTTGCATTTCTCTAGGATGAATGTCCATGGGTATAATTGTTTAGTTATATGATAGTGATGTACTTAATTTAATAAGAAAATGCTAGGCAGGGGCACCTGAGTGGTTCAGTGGGTTAAAGCCTCTGCCTTTGGCTTGGGTCATGATCCCAGGGTCCTGGGATTGAGTTCCTCTTCAGGCTCCTTGCTCAGCGGGAGCCTACTTCTCCCTCTGCCTGCTGCTCCCCCTGCTTGCGCTCACTCTCTGTTCTCAAGCTCACTCTCTCTCTCTCTGACAAGTAACTAAATAAAATCGTTTAAAAAAAAAGAAAGTTTGGGGCACCTGGGTGACTCAGTCGTTAAGCAGCTATCTTTAGCTCAGGTCATGATCCCAGGGTCTTGGGATCAAGACCCACATCAGGCTCCCTGCTCAGCGGGAAGCCTGCTTCTCCCTCTGACCACTCCCCCTACTTGTATTCCCTCTCTGTCTTTCTCTCTGTGTCAAATAAATAAATAAAATCTTAAAAAAGTAAAAAAATAAAGTATTATGGGAACACAGCAACATCCATTCTGTTACAACTGGAGTTGAATAGTTATAACAAAGACCATATATATGCCCTATGGGCCTAAAACATTTAATGTCTGGTCACTAAGTTACAAGTTTGTGGGCATCTCTTCTAAGAGATTTTTTTTTTTTCATTTTTGTCTTCTAAATTCTCTCTTGAATTTCTCATCTCTGTGTTCATAGTTTCAACATCCATTAGTTCCATTTATAGTGTCCTGTTCTTAATTTGTGGCCATAATATTGCTGTTATTTTTCAGAAAATATAATCTTTTCCCTGTTTTTAAGATTTCATCATCCAGTTATTATCTCTCTTTTAAGCTGTTTTTTACTCTTTTAAGTTGTTTTGACTTATTTCTTTGGTCTTTGTCATATTAACATTTTTAATAAGATGATAGGAGAGCATTGACCACCTGCTCATAGGTCACGTTCCTAGGGTCCTGGGATCAAGTCCTGTGTCAGGCTCCTTCTCACCAGGGAGCATGCTTCTCCCTCTTATACATTCTCTCTCTGTTCTCTCTCTGTCAAAAAAATAAATAAATTTTTTAAAGATTTTATTTATTTATTTGACAGAGAGAGATGCAGTGAGAGAAGGAACGCAAGCAGGGGGAGTGGGAGAGGGAGAAGCAGGCTTCCCACTGAGCAGGGAGCCCAATGTGGGGCTCAGTCCCAGAACCCTGAGATCATGACCTGAGGAGAAGGCAGCTAATTAATGACTAAGCCACCCAGGTATCCCCCTTTTTAAAATAATTTTTTAAATTCATTCATTTGACAGAGAAATAAAATCTTTTAAAAAAAATAAGTGAAATTTAGAAGAAATAAAAGAGAATATCAGTTCAACTAAAAGTTGATTATTTGAGTTGCTCAATAAAATAGGTAAATTTGTATTAAAAAAATAAAAATAAAAATAAAAATTTTAAAAAAATAGGTAAATTTGTACCCAGGCTGATCAGAAAAATAAAGACACAAATTTCCAATGTCAAGATTGGGAGAGGTGGCATCACTACCAACTCTACAGATATTAAAATAAGGGATTGTTATAATCAACTTCATGCTAATAAATTCAATGACTGACTTACATGATTGTGTAAATTTCTGAAAAACAGAAACTACCAAAGCTCATGCAGGAAAAATGTAACTTGAATAATTCTATATCTATTTTTAAAATGGAATTTGTAGTCTTAAAAACTTCCCACAATGAAAACCCCAAGCTAATGTGCCTTCTCTGGTCAATTCAAACAAACATTTAAAGAAGAAATAAACCTAGTATCAATAATACCAATTATAGGGGCACCTGGGTGGCTCAGTGGCCTCTGCCTTCAGCTCAGGTCTGATCTCAGGGTCCTGGGATCAAGCCCTGCATGGAGCCTGCATCAGGATCTCCACGAGCCTGCTTCCCTCTCTCTCTCTCTGCCTGCCTCTCTGCCTGCTTGTGATCTCTGTCTGTCAAATAATTTTTAAAAATCTTAAAAAAAGAATATTTAAAATGATAATAATAATAATACCAATTATACAAAATTCCTTTTAGCAAATTGAAGAGGAGGGAATACTTCTCAACTAATTGTGTGAGGTCAGTACTACTCTGATACCAAACACCAGAAAAAAGTATTATAAGAAAAGAAAACTATAGACCAATATTTCCTTTTTGTTTATTTTTAAGATTTTATTTATTTATTTGACAGAAAGACACCAAGAGCAGAAACACAAGCAGGGGAAGTGGGAGAGGGAGAAGCAGGCTTCCACAGAGCATGGAGCCCAATGCGGGGCTCAATCCCAGGACCCTGGGATCATGACCCAAGCAGAAGGCAATCACCTGATGACTGAGCCTCCCAAGCGCCCCTAGAGCAATATATCTTATGAATTTTTTCATTCTTTAGCTCTCAGAAAAGCATAAATCACCTCTTCAGGAGAGCCTTTGCTGACTTCCTTGACTAGTTAAATCTTAATTTAGACTCTTGTAGCAACACATACCTCTTCTTCATTAGACTTGTGCCACATATATTTATCTTATATTTATGTAATTAGTACCTTCCTTCACATAAGATTGTAAATTCTGTTAGCATGAGAATGTTCCTATCCTGCTTCTGAAAATTTTTCCCACAATTTTTTAGCAGAGTATCAGGCACATAGAAAGTGCTCAGTAATAATCAATGTGTATTTTTGAATACATAATAAATGACAAGTTTCTGATGGGATGCTATAGCCTGGTATTATGCATGGTGGTGATCTTGGGATGTGGGTAGAATGGAATGATTGTGGTGAGTAAGCTAGGGACATAGCTGGTTGCTTAACATTTTGCTAGTTGGATAATTAAAATCCATATTTGAGTGCCTGAGATCTCTTCGGTGGTATTGATTGGATATGTTTTCTGGTACAAGTAACAGAAGTCCATAATAATAGGGGCTTAAACAAGTTAGTGTTGATTTTTTTACACTGCATGAACTCTTAAGGTAGGCCAGGCTGGTATGGATGATTCCATTGAAGAGCCATGTAATTTCTTTCTTCTACCCCATACTTAGACTATTCATCCATTTTATACATGCTTGTGGACTCATGGCTGAAAGATGGCTATTGTGTCTTTAGCCATTGCATTCCATCTCAAGGTAGGAAGGATGAAGGGTGGTACCATTCAAATTTGGCTTTTTCATAAGCAAAAGTTTCCCAGAGTCCTCTATACTTCTTCCAGACTTAGATGATATTGACCCAAACTGATTTAACAGATTAAGCTTAGATGCAAGGTAGTCTGGCAAATTGGTGATCTAAAGAACAAATTTGCCATAGCTTCATAACCTATGATGAATCTTTAATCATTTCACAGGTTTAGGAAACTGTTGCCATGCAACTCTTCATCTGATTCCAAGAGATTTCCTAACTTTCACCTTGGTTGGATCATGGTAACTGGCAGACAAATATTTTATTCAAAAGTGGTTAGAGAAAAATAGATATATTCTTAATCTGGATTTCTGTGTATAAAATAAAGAAATGGCTTAGGTTACTCATGTCAATAAGTCATTTTTTAAGTATATGTAAGTATATGGTATATGTCCATATTAAAATATGATCTTAGGGATCAAGTAAGCTTGTTGTATATCATAAATAGTGCTCAAAAATTACACATATTACATTTTATGATTTTTATCCAACATAGAAAGACATGACATATATAACATGTAACACAAGACAAAGAAATGTAAGAAAAGGTCAGTAATATTTGAACACTACAAGCCCATGCTTTGATGGGTTTGAGCTTTACTATATTATAAACGTAAAATATCTGAGTAAACGGGCACCTGGGTGGTTCAGTGGGTTAAAGCCTCTGCCTTCGGCTCAGGTCATGATCCCAGGGTCTTGGGATCGAGCCCCACATCGGGCTCTCTGCTCAGCAGGGAGCCTGCTTCCCCCTCTCTCTCTCTACCTGATTCTCTGCCTATTTGTGATCTCTGTCTGTCAAATAAATTTTTAAAAATCTTAAAAAAAAATCATTGTCTAAAAAAAAATTTAAAAACAATTAAAAATAAAATACCTGAGTAGGAACAACAGCTATTATAATCAGGTTAAGTGGTCAAGAGTAGTATATATTTTAATGCAGAAAAAATAGATATTAAGAATTTATATTGATACATACATTAGGAATATACTTAAGAACATATATTTGAATGCATATTATAGTGTGTGTGTGTGTGTGTATTATATATAAGACCATATTGACCTTTCCAACTGGTTTTTTTATATGCTAAATAGCTAGCCACTTACATAGCATGATTATGAGATTCTAATAGAATGTTCTTTCCCTGCTCTGGCATAATGTTTATCCTATGGTAGGCAGCATAATGCTATTATATAACTATTATTATTATGGAGAAAAAACTCTGGAGCCATACCATCCAGCTCCAAATCTTGGCTTTGCTACTTACTAGCAGTATAACCTGAAGCAATGTGTTTAACCTTTTTGTGCTTCAGTTTCCTCTTCTGTAATACAAGTATAATAAGAGTAACTCTATAGGGATTTATGGAAGATTAAAAGGATTATTTTTCATAAAGGACCTAAATACATGCCTTACTGTGTAGTAAAGACCATGTAAGTATTTGTTAAATGAAAAGAAAATTTAAATAATCAGTAACTGATAACTATTATTAAGGTATACAGTCAGTAATTGGGCCTCTCAGTTGAGTGCTTTCCCCATTACTCATCTGCAATTTGGGGTCAAATTCCAAATGACAAAGCTAGCTTTTATAGGGTCCTAGCCTTAGTAAGATATAGTATATATTTTCCATTTATGTAGATTGCTTTTGGAATATATTTATAATTGAACTGCCAAAAGAACTGATTTCATCAACTGATTGCTTCCATCTGCAATAACTCATTAAAGAAGAGTTAAAAGAATATACTGAACTCTTTTTCATGTCCTTCTAATACGGTGCATTTAAGTGGAATAATAAGTATTTTAGTCCATTGGAATCACACTTAGTAAACTGTTGTGTATGATCACCTTACTTATTACCAAGATATGAACTGAGTGGGGACACCTGGGTGGCTCAGTCCATTGGACGTCTGCCTTTAGCTCAGGTCATGATCCCAGGGTCCTGGCTTTGAGCCCCACATCAAGCCCCACAATGAGCCCCACATTGGGCTCCCTGCTCAGCAGGAAGCCTGCTTCTCCCTCTCCCACTCCCCCTGCTTCCGTTCCTTCTCTTGCTGTGTCTCTCTCTGTGAAATAAACAAAATCTTAAAAAAAAAAAGAGAGAACAGATTCTTATTGAACTTATGCAAATAAATATATTTTCATAAAAATGTAAGAGTACCCACTGAGAGTTTTTGAATTCTGGAAGGTTCAGGTAGGAGGAAAAGATAAATGTTTCAATTTGTTCACAAAGGTATGTTTTATCGAAGTGCTGTAAGTCAAATTAGCTTTAAGAGGAAAGGTTTTATTAAATCTGGGAAAAATAAGACATTTTTAAAAAGTCAGCAATGTTTCGAACAAGAAGTCATAAAAAGCACAATTATCTTCCTCAGTTCATTCAATCCTATGTTATTAATTCTTATTCTGCTTGAATCCAATTTTTCACTAGTTCCAAAAATTTTTATCTAGTTCAGTTTTATGATCTTAAGGTTATCAGAAACCTGTACTTAGAGTTTTTTCCTAGAGTCTCATTGAAGATGAATGAAACACATTTGCAGAAAACTTATATAGAGGCTTCTGAGTAAAAGTATAACTGTCTATAAAAGATAAAAAACTTAAAAATGGCCATGGTTACAGATCTGATTAGAGTTCATTGTAATGCAATTGACAAGGAAATTTGGTTATTTTTTTACACACAGCACTTCAAGAGAATAACATACCAGGACATCAGATTGCTAGGAGTTTCAAGTAATGTTAGAACACTTATATAGAAAAAAAAATAAAACTTATTTTCATATCTGCACAAATATACTCTAAAGAGTTTAACATTACTTATTGGACAGTGTTTCCCATGTAATTTTACATACCCAATAAGTCTACTTAGTTTAATTTCTCACAAAATGTTTTTCTTGAAATGTTCTGGGGACCTGCTGGAAATTTCAGGTAGATTATGATCAAAAGACTTGATGTTAGAATTTGATTTGGGGAAATATGTAAAAAAATATCAAAAGTTTGAATAAGATGACAGATCATTATGGAACAATATTTAATCATCCACTTAACCACAGCAACAAAAAGGCATCATAGGCAAGTAAAGGAGTTTTGGTTGAATTTGATAGAGTACTCTTTGGTTACTGATCCATTTCCTCCCAGACATTGTTTTCTTTTGTCTGTTTTTATGTTGTTTGTCATCAGTTGCTGAAGGACATCTTAGAAGCCAAAACTGCAAAAGTGGTGGGCACGAGTCAAGCATTTGAAAGCTGTTAGAGTCCTCACCCCTTTAAGAAGATGCCTGTGACAGGGCAAGTTGGTCGTCAAATGGGTTATAAGAAATGACACTAGAACATTTAGTGCAACAAGGTACACTGTAAAACAACACAGTCTCCAGCCCCATGGCACGTCCCTTTTTAGTATTAGTTTGGCTTCAAGAGAACCAAGGCTTAGCCAGGGCTGATAATGTGCATATGATTTCCTCACACCTTCTTCTATATCCTAAGAGCTTGGCTTTGTGACTAATGAGTACATTCTCTATTGTCTCCACCATCCAGATGGTGCACTTATTGGGGTGTACCTTAGTGGCCAGTCCAACAGACTGGGAATCTGACTCTGACTCTGTCTTTCCCCTGCTCCCCCCATTCCAGCTGTGCCAGCTCTTAGGGTTGTTTATCATAAGGTTCCAGCCTGTGGGAACCTTTGTCATCTCAACCTTCATTGCTTGATTAGTGCAGGAAAGTCCCATTCTGATATCGCCTACCCAGTTTCCCAGATTAGCTCTGCTTTGACTGGAGGTGTCTCGCATTTTTGTGGGAGACTAGAAACACTGTTTTCACTACACCATCCTTACCACCTGTGCAACAAAGGCTTCTACTTTCTTAGACTAATTTTGTGAGTAAACTTTTGGGTTGGGGGTGCTTTATCATCTATGCCCCCCCTCCTTGGATGCCTCTTATGTGTTTGGTTAAGCCATTAAAGGTTAGATCCTACTTGCCAATGGCCACAGGAGGGATCCTTTAAATTGCCTATATGTGAAAGAAAACTATTTCTTATAGAGAGCTCTTAACTGTCTTAATGTAATGGCTAGCCTTAGGGATTCCCTTGACAAGATAAAATCACAGAAATTAGACATGAGACTTAATAAATATCCAGATACAATGTAAATTCCCCCTTAAAATCCGCCTCATCTCTGTGTGTTTGTGTTTAAGGCACTTTTAAAAAAAGATGTACTTATTTATTTCAGAGGGAGAGAGAGCAAGCAGAGGGGCAGGGGCAGAGGGAGAGAGAGAATCCTGAAGCAGGCTCCCTGCTGAGCAGAGAGTTTGACTCTGGGCTTGACATGAGGCTTGACCCTAGGACCCTGAGATCATGGCCTGAGCTGAAGGCAGATGCTTAACTGACTAAGCCACCCAGGTTCCCCTCATCTAACTGTTTTTTTTTTTTTTATTTTTTATTTTTTATAAACATATAATATATTTTTATCCCCCGGGGGTACAGGTCTGTGAACCGCCAGGTTTACACACTTCACAGCACTCACCATAGCACATACCCTCCCCAATGTCCATAACCCCATCATCTAACTTACTTTTCCCTACAAGATTTACAGGGAACACTCAGACCTGTTCTCTGGATTCATTGTACACTGGTTGCTCATGTAAAAGGTGATAGCCAGGAAATCAAAAGCACTTGAGACTGCCAATTAGGCTTACTTTGCTAATATTTGCAGGGATCTATAATCAGGCTCTGCCAACTTCAGGCGTTCCTTTTTTTTTTTTTTTTTCCTTTTTTTAGCTTATTTATTCATTTATTCACAAGAGACAGAGAGAAAGAGAAAGAGGCTCCCTACATGACCTCAGCCAAAGGTAGATGCTTAAGGACTGAGCCAGCCAGGCTTTCCAGTTTCAGGCATTCTTATGCGATGCCCTTTGCGGGTGTATCCTAGACACTCCCTCCCTAGTGGAAAATAATTCAAGTCTCCTGGATATTAGCAAAATCTTTTAAATTACAAAGCCCTTTACCTTTACTCTGAAAACATCCTAATAAATTTAGAGAGAAATTTGAAAGGTTAATGACTATTCACTACCCCCCTTCACAGGGGTAAGTCCTCCTACAGAAGATCTGCAAAAGGCCAATATTCAGGGCATAATAGAAGCCAAGGTTGAATTGTGTATCCAGAAAGAAGGCTTTGGTTGAAATGCTTTATACAGACTTCACAAAGATAAAAAATCTTTTGATTCCAATTTTAGTTTAAAATATCCCTAATATAAAGAAGCAGGTTTAGTTAAAAAGGCAGGCCAGTCCCTTGATATTTAGGCTATAATCTCACTCTTTGGGGAATCAGAAATACCTCTTTGTTTTACAAATCTCTACAAAACCAGAAATGCAACTCTAGGAACAAGTCGAGGCCACCTATCTTTATCAATCCCCCAACCATGCTTATTCCTCTTAAATAATGTTGTGGATATTATGCAAAATCAAAATATTGGAAAAAAAATTGTTCGTATTAGGTGGGAACATGGTAAATTTTAAATTGCAATTACCCTAAAACTCTAAGGGAAAAAATTGTACTTTGTTCCTTAAAATTATGAATCTATTTTCTTTGAAATATAAACAGTCCACCATTGTCTAAGACTGAAAAAAAAATGGGGGAGAAAAGGATTTTTAGAAATATAAACTGCTAGAAGGGCTCTTATGCCCAAACACTAACATCCCCTATAAAAGACAGGTATGCACCAAATCTCCACCTTGGAGAAAATGTGGCTCTTTGTGCATTTGCGATGTAAATCCCCTTACCACCATCTTCTCTGGGACTTGAGAGCCATTCTTTGAAATACAAAGAATTAGGGAGAACTTAAAGATATTTAGAATGTTAAAAAAAAAAAAAGAAAAAAAAAAAAAAAAGGAGGGAAGTGCTGGAAATTGGCCCTTTAATGTCCTTCCCACAAATATCAGTAAAAACAAAAGCTATAAAAATTATTTGAATCTTGTCTGTGTGTGTATCTATATATATTATAAATGTGTGATATTTTCTCTACCTCTGGATGGTATTGCTAAAATTCATTTGTAAAAGAGCCCTATTTAGTTGGTTTGAAGGCAAGCACTTAAAAGGGCATTCTGAAACTCAGAAAGATAAAAACTAACCCAAAGTTCACATGATCTGGGAATACATTTGGAACTGAAACTAAGTTAAGGTTGTTAGTTTAACTGAAATAAAGAATGTCCCTAGTGTTATGCATTAAGAGCAAGACCTTCATTCTACCTGTGTTTAATGAGTAGTCACATAAGTTCATGGCATCTCTGTTGCAAAGCTGTCAAAAAAAAAAAAAAAAAAAAACCAGATTGGGGCGCCTGGGTGGCTGTCTTAGTGGGTTAGAGTCTCTGTCTTGGGCTCAGGTCATGATCTCAAGGTCCTGGGATCCGCCTGGCATTGGGCTCTGCTCAGCGGGCAGCCTGCTTCCTCCTCTCTCTGCCTGCTTCTCTGCCTACTTGTGATCTCTGTCTGTCAAATAATAAAATCTTACAAAAAAAAAAAAAAAAGATTTCTCCCTCCCAAAAAATAAAAGGATTTCTCCCTCTCTCTCTCTCTCTCTCTCTCTCTTCGCCACTACCCCTGCCCACAACACATGCATGCATTGCTCTCTCAAAAAAAAAAAAAAAAAATTCACTTTGTAGATATGTTGTTAAAATAATTGTTCTAGAAATTCTAGAAATATGATATGTCCTGATGTAATATTGAAGTGTTGTATGTCACATAAATAAGCAAATATCCTGGGGTGCCAGGGTGGCTCAGTGGGTTAAGCCTCTGCCTTCAGCTCAGGTCATGATCTCAGGGTCCTGGGATCAAGCCCCGCATTGGGCTCTCTGTTCAGCAGGGACCCTGCTTCCCCCCCCTCTCTGCCTGCTTCTCTGCCTATTTGTAATCTCTCTCTGTCAAATAAATAAATAAAATCTTTAAAAAAAAATAAGCAAATATCCTTGTCAGTAGCATCATAATAAACTCTAATCAGCTTTTTTTTAAAAAAGGAATTTATTTGGGGCCCGGGTGCCCAGGTGTCTCAGTGGGTTAAAGCCTCTTCCTTTGGCTTGGGTCATGATCCCAGGGTCCTGGGATCGAGCCCCACATCGGGCTCTCTGCTCAGGGAGGAGACTGCTTCCCTCTCTCTCTCTCTCTCTGCCTGCTTCTCTGCCTACTTGTGATCTCTGTCTGTCAAATAATAAAATCTTACAAAAAAAAAAAAAAGATTTCTCCCTCCCAAAAAATAAAAGGATTTCTCCCTCTCTCTCTCTCTCTCTTCGCCACTACCCCTGCCCACAACACATGCATGCATTGCTCTCTCAAAAAAAAAAAAAAAAAAAAATTCACTTTGTAGATATGTTGTTAAAATAATTGTTCTAGAAATTCTAGAAATATGATATGTCCTGATGTAATATTGAAGTGTTGTATGTCACATAAATAAGCAAATATCCTGGGGTGCCAGGGTGGCTCAGTGGGTTAAGCCTCTGCCTTCAGCTCAGGTCATGATCTCAGGGTCCTGGGATCAAGCCCCGCATTGGGCTCTCTGTTCAGCAGGGACCCTGCTTCCCCCCCTCTCTGCCTGCTTCTCTGCCTATTTGTAATCTCTCTCTGTCAAATAAATAAATAAAATCTTTAAAAAAAAAATAAGCAAATATCCTTGTCAGTAGCATCATAATAAACTCTAATCAGCTTTTTTTTTAAAAAGGAATTTATTTGGGGCCCGGGTGCCCAGGTGTCTCAGTGGGTTAAAGCCTCTTCCTTTGGCTTGGGTCATGATCCCAGGGTCCTGGGATCGAGCCCCACATCGGGCTCTCTGCTCAGGGAGGAGACTGCTTCCCTCTCTCTCTCTCTCTCTGCCTGCTTCTCTGCCTACTTGTGATCTCTGTCTGTCGAATAAATAAATAAAATCTTTTCTAAAAAAGGAATTTATTTATTTATTTATTTATTTAGAGATAGAGAGCAGAGCTGGAGGAGTGGCAGAGGGAAGGGGAGAGGGGAGAGAAAATCTCCAAGCAGACTCCAAGCTGACTGCAAAGCATGACATGGGGCTTGATCTCACGACTCTGAGATCATGACCTGAACCAAAATCAAGTCAGATGCTTAAGTAACTGACTGAGCTACCCAGGTGCCCCAACCATGACCATTTTTAAGTCTTGCCATGTACAGGTATTGTTTTACTCTGGTGCTATTGCAAATATTTCATCTTCATTAAGACTCAGTAAGACTCAGAACTTGTGAGTACAGGTTTCTGATAAACCGTGGGATTATAAAACTGAATTAGGTAAGAATTTCTAATCTGGATTCAAGCAAAGCACAAATTAATAACTTGGGACTAAGTAAACTGAGGAAAATAATTATAATTTTTATAGCTTTTTGTTTAAACATTTCTGATTTTTTAAATGCTTTGTTTTTCTAGGTTTAAGGAAACTGTTTCTCTTAAGCTAATTTGTTACTGATTGATCTATAATGGCTGTTATCTCAGGAAAGGGACAGGTAAGCCCTGGTGCACTACGGTGGCCAAGTGCTCTGTCCCAGGAAATCCTAAGGGGGCTGGATAAATTGAGAGTACAACTCCTGACTGGGTTTACCAATACTGTTGCCAAACAAACTTGATAAAACCCATGGTAAGAGAAGCCATTAACTCAAGAAACAAGGTTTTGGAAAAGAGAAAGGGGAAATTTATTTTGGGTGCCATTAGTTAGGAAGAGATGGCAGCTTTAAGCCTTAACAACCAACCTCTCCACCTGCAAGATGGACAGAGTTTTATGGGTAGAGGTTCAGTGGGAAATGTGCAAGAGAACAGGCAGGGAGTGTGTGATCATGGGTGGGGTTTGGTGTACATTCAGTAGGTGATTATGGGCAGGGAAGGAGATATGTGGGATGTGGTCTTCTAGGCATTGTGTTGGTATCAGGGCTTTTCTGGTCTGGTGGTTGGAATGTTCCAGTCATGAAAAATGTCTTCATCAATGCCTCAAGAACATGTGATAAGAAATAAGAACAATGGGTTTTAGTTAGAGACTGAATTAAGGTATCTTATCTATTTGTGGGTTTTAACTGTAGGGGTCTATACTTGAGCAAGAGGGCTCATTGACAAATCCTTGCTGTCAGTATTTCCTTCTGTTTCTGTAGGAGTATGCCCCCCTCACCTGCCATTCCCAGTCTGGCTATTTCTTACTGTACCACTGGCAAAGAAAGGGGTTTTTTAAGCGAATGGAATTTATCTGTTGCTATATTAATTGTTCCTGCCTAATCAATAACTTATTGACACGACAAGACGCGTCTGAATCTCAAATAGAACCCTGCTACTGAGAGTAGAAAAATCAGGTTCATTTTGATCATTCCTGTGAGGACAGACTTGATACTGGTTGATATCCATGAAAATAAATGTGAAAACCAATCTCTGATTCCCTCCCCTACTCCATCCATGAAAGAGATGTGCTGGTCCAAGGTTCGTTGTAACTATGTACCTTATTGTCTGATTTTCTTGATGCTCGTTTCTACCTTTGATGAGGTATTAATAGGAGTACATACAGTGAGATAAATTAGCAACAATGCATAACTCCCTCTTATTCAGCTAGGATATATTCTAGGACCATATGTTTTTCCAGGACAACTTTAGCAAGGGAATCTAATGATTTTTTTAAGTTAGGCAAGGATCTGGCAGTTTTGTCAGGTAGAATGGTCAGAGTTTGGGACATATTGCAAAGCACATGTTACTGGA
Organism: Mustela putorius furo; assembly: GCF_011764305.1. Classification (NCBI taxonomy): domain Eukaryota; kingdom Metazoa; phylum Chordata; class Mammalia; order Carnivora; family Mustelidae; genus Mustela; species Mustela putorius. Next base: position 31,233,949 of record NW_025421989.1, read on the forward strand.
CACAACAGCAACAATATATAACCAAAGAAATATTCATTCCTATCAGGGAATGTCAGGGGATGTCCCCTGGGAGATCACAAATTCGTCTGGTAAATAATTTTAGGGAGCGAGTCCGATGTTTAGATTCATTAGCAGGGTGAAGGGAAAGGGGAATCACCAAGGTGGCCAGAGGACACTGTTCTGGGATGGAAGAATTTATAACACAGTCTGTGGCCCAGGGGACTCCATATAATTTACAAATAAAGACAAACCCATCCAGAGCACAAAGACGAAAGGTAGAGTCCCCTTCTGGTTTTAGCAAGAATCAGCCCACCAAAAGGACAGCTCATTCCATCTGGTCTCTGTCCACCTGAACTTGGCTCTGAATATGTCCATAGCTAAAAAAGAAGCAGACTATTGGGGTGCCCTAATGGCTCAGTTTTCAAGTATCTGCCTTCAGCTCAGATCATGATCCCAGGGTCCTAGGATCGAACCCTGAGTTGGCCTCCCCACTCAGCGGGGAGCCTGCTTCTCCCTCTTCCACTCCCCCTACTTAAGTTCCCATTCTTGCTGTCTCTGTCAAATAAATAAGAAATCTTTTTTTAAAAAAAGATTTTAACCCAGGCACTCCAATAAATAAAATCTTGAAAGAAAGAAAGGGAGGGAGGGAAAGAGAGAGAGAATGAAAGAAAGGCAGGAAGAGAAAGAAAGAAAGAGAGAGAAACAGACTGTTTTTTACACAAAGAGAGTTGGTCCTTTTGGGGAAGGTGGCTCCATGTGGTATCGAGTTGGAGAGTGTACACCTGTTTTCCATTAGTTGAAAATTACTTTCTTTAGTATAGTGACTAAGAGGGAGTTTGAGGGGCGCCTGGGTGACTCAGTGGGTTAAGCCTCTGCCTTTGGCTCAGGTCATGATCTCAGGGTCCTGGGATCGAGTTCCACATCGAGCTCTCTGCTCAGCAGGGAACCTGCTTCCTCCTCTCTCTCTGCCTGAGTCTCTGCCTACTTATGATCTCTGTCTGTCAAATAAATAAATAAAATCTTAAAAAAAAAAAAAAGAGGGAGTTTGAGACATGGGAGCACCTTATGATCATTTGGGAAAATCTAGTAATTCTAACCCTGTACATTATTGGATGGACCTTAATGATTGGAAACTAATCACCTTCAGAAACTCCTGAGGTGTTGTAAATTGGATGGACCAAGGAGTCTCCATGGTCCAATACCCATGGGGCTTTTGGACAATGTATCCATCACTTGACAGCGCCTGTAGTTGTGGCCCAAGTCTGAGTTACCCAAACTCGTGCATTGTCTTTCCAACCTAGCAAGAAAGAAGACATGGTTAATATAGAGCACAGAATGAACATAGATGTTAAGGGTTCATTTTTCTAAAGACATATTTTAAGTACTAAATAGGGTGGCTTTCCTGGTTGGGGGATTCAGTGGTCTCTCCTTCTATCTCCTCCTTTTCTGTGTATGGGCACCATTTAATTCTTGTGCGATGTATCCATGGTTTTACTTTGTCCAATTATAAGAAGGAAAGGGTGGTTAGAAGGATGGTGTAATGTCCAATCCATTTTTCAGTTAATTGTTGGCCAGGTCCATGTTCTTTCCAAGTTTTTAATAAGACTTTGTCCCCATGCAGGGCGCCTGGGTGGTTCAGTGGGTTAAAACCTCTGCCTTCGGCTCAGGTCATGATCCCAGGGTCCTGGGATCAAGTCCCACATTGGGCTCTCTGCTCAGCAGGGAGCCTCCTTCCCGCTCTCTCTCTCTGCCTGCCTGTCTGCCTACTTGTGATCTCTGTCAAGTAAAGAAATAAAATCTTTAAAAAAAAGATTTTATCTATTTATTTATTTGTGAGAGAGAAAGAGAGAGAAAACAGGAGGAGGGACAGAGGGAGAGAGAGAATACCAAGCAGACTGTGTGCTGAGCATGGAGCCTGATGAGCTTGATCTCACAGCACTGAGATCATGACCCAAGCTGAAATCAAGAGTCAGACACTCAATGACTGAGCCACCAATGGGGGTTGGGGCACAAACCTTTTGTACTTGCATTCAATTGCTTAGAAAAATGGGCAATGAGAGAACCTGAGTGGCTCAGTTGGTTGAGCTACTGCCTTCAGCTTAGGTCATGGTCCCAGAGTCCTGGGATGGAGTCCCACATCAGGCTCCCATTGGGGAGTCTGCTCCTAACTCTGACCTTTTCCCCTCTCATGCTCTCTCTCACTGTCTCTCTCAAATGGATAAATAAAATCTTAAAAAAGAAAGAAAGAAAGAAAAAAAGAAAAAGAAAATAGGCAATGAGTTTGGAGTATTCCCCAACACCTAGTCCTAGACTCTATCTTTCATGAACATATAGCTTAAAAGCTTTATTTGGATTCATCAGGCCCAGGGCAGGTGCTGTCATCAGTTTTTCTTTTAATGAATTAAAAGCTTGTTGGCACCCAGATGTCTAAATCATAGGATCTGAGTCTGTTTCTTTAAGAGATTTATAAAGGAGCCTAAATATTAAGCCAAAATTATGTATCCAAATATGACAAAAACCTGCCATTCCTAAAAATCCACAGAATTGCCTCCAATTTGGGGGCAGTTTGATGTTAATAATGGCTTGTTTCTGATCTGTTATTAAGCTATGAATCGCGTGACTTATCTGGAAGCCTAAGTAGGACACCTGTGGTTTACATATCCAGCCTTTTGAAGAAATACTTTATACCCAGTTTGCCAGGTGATTTAATATCAGGATTGTGTTTGAGAGACCATGTTCAAAATCAGGGCTGGTGATCATCCAATCATCCATGTACGGGAAGAGTATTCCTTGATATTCTTGTAGTGTTCTTAAATCTTTGGCCAGTACATTGCCAAATAAAGTAAATTCTTAAACACTTGAGGTAATATGGTCTAATGATATTGGGAAATGGTTTTAGTTTTTGGATCCTGTCATTCAAAGGCAAACAATAGCTGAGATCAGAATCCAATAGAACCCCCCAAAAGGCACTTTTAAGTCTATAACAGAAAACCAGCCACAATTTTCCAGTATGATTGTCAGGAGGACATACAGATTTAGTACAGTAGGGTGAATATTCTGCCCAGCATCATTAAATGTCTTAAGGTCCTGCACAAACTGATGCTTGTCTGTATAAGGCTTTTCAACCGGAAGTTTGGGTGTATTGTATAGGGATCAGCAGGATCTGATGAGACCATGTTTTAAAAACCTAGATAAGGGATGCTGGATGGCTCAGTGGGTTAAAGCCTCTGCCTTTGGCTCAGGTCGTGATCCCAGGGTCCTGGGATTGAGCCCCACATCAGGTTCTCTGCTCAGCGGGGAGCCTGCTTCCTCCTCTCTCTCTGCCTGCCTCTCTGCCTACTTGTGTCTGTCAAATAAAATAAAATCTTTAATAAAAAATAAAACAAAAAATAAAAACCTAGATAAAATAGCTGGATAGTCTTCTGTGCTTCCATTTTTAAAAGGTGTTGTCTCTTACGGACTATTTTTGCATGTGATTTTGATTGTACATGGATGGGTAGCATTCTTTTCTTTTCATGGTATTCCATCAGCCCACATGGCATTAATTACACTTTCATAGATTTTAGGTGGAAACAACTCTTCTTCATTTCTGTCCTGTTGAGTGAGGAGCACCTGGAAATGAAGAGCTTGCTCATGAGGCACCTGTAAGTGGAACTGCTGTTGTTTGGACAAGAATGTTATCTGGGCATTTAATTTGCATAGCAGGCCTCTCCCCTCCAGTGGGATGGGGCAATCATGTATATACCAGAAACTGTGTTTTAATGTCTCTTCTCCACCTTTTGACGTTCTAAGGATTACAACAGATGACATTGGGGCTGCCCGATTATAACTATAACAGCTACAAAACTGCTGTTTTCCTTTGTCAACTTTCAATTTAAAACTGAATCAGTGGTGCCTGTATTGACTAGGAAGTCAACAACTGGTTCCCCACTGTCAGTTGTACCCAGGGCTCCGGTGGGGAGATGGAAATCAGAGCCATTCTAGACAGTAGAGGCGCTGGATGACCTCAGTCCTCATCCTTTTCTGGGACCCAAGAGGCCATCTACTTCTGTGGTCACCTTTAATCCATTTTCACCACTTTAAGTTTGGACACTCTCTTTTCCAGTGTGCTTGTGCCCTGTAGTAGATGTACTGATCAACGGGGGCTGTGGGGGGGGGGGAGTTCTCTTCCTCTGGGTTTGGCCCTTCTAGGGTGGTGGGGCTGTAAGAAACAGCATAGCCTGTTTCGTATGCTTTTTATCCCTATAATTGAATATCTATTTTTTTAAAGTAGGTTCTGCACCAAGCATGGAGCCCAATGACAGTCTTGAACTCACCATCCTGAGATCAAGATCTGAGCTGAGATTAAGATTAACCAACTGAGCCAACTAGGTGCCCCTAACTGAATACCTTAAAAGCAATGTCCACCAACTAAGAGTTCATACCAACTGCTCCCTTGACATTCTGTACCTTCTTTCCTATATCAGGGACACTTTCTCCAAGAAAGGGCATATTGACCATTCTCAGATTTTTGGGAGCCTCAGGATCCTCATCAGTATATTCTCAGTAAACTTGATAAATCCTCTCCAGACACTCAGAGGGATCTTCATTTTTTGTTGAATTTCCTGGACTTTATTAGGACTTTTTTGCTTTCAGACCCCTTGCCTCAATCCTACTAACATACACTTTGATAATGGTTCAAATGAACCAGTCCTTCAGCAATATTTGGGTCCCAACCAGTTTTGACCACTGGGATTGTCCTTCCCAGTAATGATGTATTACCTGGATTTTTATCATACAGATGCCAATCTCCTCACATGCTTTATCAATCACCAGGCATTGCTCATTGGCTGTAAGAAGAAAACAGTCAGGGCACCTGGGTGGCTCAGTAGATTAAGCCTCTGCCTTCAGCTCAGGTCATGATCTCAGGTCCTGGGATTGAACCCTGCATTGGGCTCCCTGCTCAGCAGAGAGCCTGATTCCCCCTCTTTCTCTGCCTGCCTCTCTGCCTACTTGTGATCTCTCTGTCAAATAAATAAATAAAATCTTTAAAAGAAGAAGAAGAAGAAGAAAAAGAAGAAGAAACAGTCTACATATCTGCCCAAGTAAGCTTATGAGTGGCAAAAATAATAGTGAACAATTCAGACATTTTCTGAAGATCCCCTATAAGTAGGGTTTGAATTTTTCCAATGTAAAAGGTCTGAGTTAGAGAAAGGACTGTGTGTCCAATAATATCTGGCAGGCTATCGCTGGGGATTCTTCCCTAGAGGATATTGCTGCAAAGGAAATTGCCCTGTTCCAAATCAGGGTGTCTCCTGCCCAAATTAGGTGCTCTGGTGGGTCTTAAAAATGGAGACCATTCCTGGCCTGAGGATATAATGAGGTGGGGGAGAAACTAAGGCAGATGGGGCTCCGTGGTTATCTGTGGTTAGAGCCAGTAGAATTCATGGGGCAGGAGGTTTCAAAGATTGTAACAAGCTGAGTTCCTCATTTTATTTTTCCTCAGTAGGCCTACTATCCTCACATACTTTAACCTCTGGCTCTCTTTAGGTCATGAGCGTAGAGGCTTTCTCCACTGAATCTACTTTATATAACACAATAAAAGCCTGAGTATATGGAATTTTATCCCATTTACCAGATCTTTGACAGTATAATTCTAATTGAAGGGTAGTATGGCAATTTACAGACCCATTTAAAGGCTGTTTTTCTTCTGATTCTAGTAAATCCATGTGCCATGCAGTGTTGCAGTAAAAAAAAAAAAAAAAATCATCTCTTTTTTAGTCATAGGATTATAAGCTATATGGAGACCATGCTGCCAAATGTGTCCCAAGGGACGGTTGGAAGGGATGAAAGTAGCATTTCCCATCCCGGAAAGAGAAGAACGGAATGAGTAGGAAATGAAAGAAACCAAACCAAATGGAGTACTTCTCCAAATTCTGGAAAAGAGAAGCCAAACTCCTCAGTCTTATACCATTATTTCACCTTACTTGGTACCAAGCGTTAGAGGGTTTAGCCCAAAAGTGGAAATCAGAGGATTCTGGCAAGCACACCAATACTCTTTCCTAGGAAGAATGAAGCTGATGCTTCCCAAATCTGTTTCTTTTTTCAAACTGAATGCGAAGTGGCAGTTGCATCAGCAAGGGGAGGATAGGGAACTACCCCTTGGCCACCCCTGTGAGGCTGGGAGGGGTTGAGGCACTTTCCTGATCAGGAGTCTGTGAAGGTGGTTACTGCACCAAGCAGCATATCCTTCCAGGCTGGCTGCCAAAAACTATGACCAATCAATCTATCATAGTCACTAACTCAGGATATGAATGGGTGAGCCCTGGCACACTTCCATGGCCAACTGCTCCATCCTGGGGAATTCTGAGGGGGCTGGAAAAATCAGAAGCATAACTCCTGGCTGGGTTTGCCAACTCTGTTGCCAAACAAAGCTCAGATAAAACTCACTGGAAGAGAAGCCAATAACTCAAAAGATGAGGGTTTGGAAAAGAGAAAGAGAAAAATTTATTTTGGGTGCTAGCAGCCAGAAGAAGTAGCAGGCTCAAAACTTAACAACAAAATTCTCCACCAGCAAGATGGACACCTAGAGTTTAAAAGTAGAGGTCAGTGATGGGTGTGTGTGCAAGAGAGCACATGGTCACATATGGGGTCATAGGTCTTCAGTGTGATCATGAGCCAGGAAGAGGACATGTGGGATGTGATCTTCTAGGCATTCTGTTGCTGTTGGGGCTCTTCTCATAGCAGTTGGAATATGCTGATCAATGCAAAGCATCTTCAGTGCCTCAAGACAGTGCAATAAGGAATAAGAGCAATGAATTTTAGTTAGAGCATGAGTTAAGTAATCTGGTCCATCTCTGGTTTTAACTTTTGTGGTCTATAGTTGAACAAGAGGGCTCACTAACAAACTGACCTTATAGCCTTTTGATATATTATATTGTAAGCAAAGCTGAAACTTTTCTTTCTCCGTACCTAAACCCTCCAGAATTCCAAAACTTGCAATGAGTATTCTTATATTTTTTTAATGGCAATATATGTATTTGCATACATTCAATAAGAATTAGTTTTCCTGGGGTGCCTGGGTGGCTCAGTGGGTTAAAGCTTCTGCCTTCGGCTCAGGTCATGATCACAGGGTCCTGGGATCGAGCCCTACATCAGGCTATCTGCTCAGCAGGGAGCCTGCTTCCCTTCCTCTCTGTCTGCCTGCCTCTCTGCCTACCTGTGATCTTTGTCTGTCAAATAAATAAATAAAATCTAAAAAAAAAAAAAAGAATTAGTTCTCCTAATAGGATACAATTGGAAACATTGGCTGTATTTCCAAGGCTTTGACTAGAATGTCATATGTGGGAAAGACATGCATAGACTCAGATATGAGCTTAAAGGAACTAATGTTGACTTTATGGTGCCAATAAAGACCCTTGGAAATCTCAGCCTGATACCTTGCTTACAAAGTTCCCAGCTGCCTTAACAGGTGAGTAAAGAAAAGTCACTTCTTGGTAGATGCAAAAAGCTCAGAATATTTTGGGGATTTCAAGAAGAGAGGAGTTCACCCAAATCTACTGGTATTGCAGGTAAAGTTTTTATGCAACTATTTGGCTTGGCCTCTAACCTCAAGAGGCTTTTAAAATTTCAATCTAGAGATGCCTCATGAAAAATTCCAGCAAAGCAGGTTTTATTTATTTATTTTTAAAGATTTTATTTATTTATTTATTTGAGTGAGAGTGCGAACACAAGTGAGGGGGGGTGTGGAGGGGCAGAAGGAGAGAGAGAGAGAGAGGGAAGCAGGCTCCCCCCTGAGCAGAGAGCCCGATGTGGCTCCATCCCAGGACCCTGAGATCATGACCTGAGCTGAAGGCGAAGGCTTAACCCACTGAGACACCCAGGCACCTCCCCCCACCCCACCCCATAAAACATGTTTTAAAGAGCCTATATGGTGAACCACTATTCTTGTTCCACTCACCTATAGGATCAGGCCAAGTTTTTTTTTCTTTAAACTAGATATATTTTGTAAGCAAATGAATAATAATTTGGTTCTTTGGTAGGAAGGAGGGTGATTGTACAGAGAGAAAAATGTTTTAACAACACATCTGTGTAAATATTAGAATCGACTACCATTTATTATAAACTGGATTAGGCCCTGAATTCTAGTTTCGTCCAATATATGACTACAACTCTGCAAACTGTTGTTCATTTTTCTCTCTCTTTTCTGAGTTGGATATATTTGAGAACTAAAATGGCTCTTTTCCCTGAAGTCCTGAAAACTAAATATGAAAATGTGATGTCAACTTCAGAAAGATCACAATAGGTCATGTATAAGACATTCGTCATGCCTGTTGCACTGTGGACCACTCAAAGATAACCAGCCACCTTTGAACCACAAACCAGGAAGATCAGTCAGATTGCTATTGTCTACTCTCACTCTATCTGAATATGCTTCAGAGTTTGGCATCTAGAAGTCTCCACTGGCTATCCTCAGAACTCAGAAATTGATTTATATTTTGATTCAATCATCATCCATTGTTTTTCCTTGGTTTCCATAGAAATGTCTTTTCGATATTCAATTTCTTGAACCATGGACCTCACTTTGAGAACACAACTGCATCACTGTCCCTTAAATGAGTTAAACTGAATTGACTAACAGACTGGTTCAATATGATGGAACAAAAAACCAATCTACCAGCTCAACATTTGATGTGTGAAACTTCATGTTTCAGGGGAGAGAACCTTAAGTATCAAAGCAGCCTCACAATGGGCTACTTTGGCATGAACTTGATTTTGAGTTAAAAGCAATCAAAACCCCGGAAATCAGGAAAAGCTCTTTAAGTCCTCCTCACCTGCTTGCCTGGACCAGGAAGAGAGTTATTAACAGAGATTCCTCTTTATCAAAGAAATCATCTACATAAGAAAGCAACCTTTGTTTTCCAAACATCTCCTCTTACCTTCTTGCTAATAGGCTTTCTCCGCTTTGTATTCTCATACTCGACCCCTCTCCAGGCTTAGAAGCTTCCTGTTCCTTGTCTTTGGAATTTCCCTGTCCCTGTAGATTCTTCTCTAGTGCTGTTTCAGAACTTTTTTCTCTGTTGGTGCCCGAGGTTCTTGGTTACGCCACTTCAAACAATGAAGAGGTAGACCAGGCAGACTGGTGGGCAGCAAAAGACTGGTTCACTGAGTGACAGCAAAGTGATAGTACAAAACTCCTGAGGAGGAGGGAGGGGACCCTACAGGGTTGCCACCCAAGTTTCTAAGTCTAGGGGTTTTTATGGCCATGTTGGTGTTAGGTCCCCCAATAATGGGTCTGTGATTAAAGGAGTGAGACTGATATAAAGTGAAGGTCAAGCAAAGCTTTATTACGTGCCAAGCATCAAGAATCAGACTGAACATTCGGGGCCGCACCTCTTACAGAGAGGGAGACCTCTCTCTGCTTCACAGACTAGCTTTTGAGGGCAAAGGCCATGTGGTTGGGCCTGGCCACACACAGGTGGCCAATGAAATTGTAACACACAGAGAAAGCTGCACAGTCATGTTAGGTCACACGTAAGTGACCAATTGAATTACAATTTACCCTAGTAGATATTTGAACCAGCCTATCACCTTGGTCAGAATTGGCGCCCAAAAGGTGCCCAAAGGGCAGGGCCCATACTCCTTGGTAACTAGGAAGACAGTATGCCCCCCCATAGGATGTCTTCACCTGGCCTGACCCCCCCCCCCTTGTATTTGGGCTTTGTTACCTAGGACTGGTTTCTGGGACTTGTTTTTAAGTAAGTCCCCTGGGGGAAGGGGGGCAGGGACAATTTAAGTTTTGAACAACAAAATTATTGTTTAACCAGATGGAAGTGCTCTGGCTAAATAGGTCCTTAGGGGTGGCAGGCTGTTTTCATCTAATGAACTAATGACTGTCATCCAATCAGGTTTGTCACCTATCACAGGGGCAAGGATGGAGGGCTCCTTCCAGGGTGGTGTAAAATCCTTTTAAAGGTGGTTTCCTCTTGGGGGTGGGGAGGACTTCTTCCTGCATGCCTGCCTTTCAGCTATCCATCAATAGATACGCTTTTGAATTTGATTTTCTCCTATTATTCTGTCTCATGTCAATTTGATTCTTGGTCCAACTAGAAAGATCTTGAAGGGTAGAGAACATTCTCCCTCCCCAACAATGCACATGCAACACAATCACGCACACAAAAACAGATTTATGTTGGATATATTGGCAAGTGAGTGAGAACTAAATTTTGAATCTTCAAAACCCAGTACTTTTTTTTTTAAGGTTTTATTTATTTATTTGACAGACAGAGATCACAAGTAGGCAGAGAGGCAGAGAGAAAGAGGGAAGCAGGGTCTCCATGGAGCAGAGAGCCTGATGCGGGGCTCGATCCCAGGACTCTGGGATCATGACCTGAGCCAAAGGGATCATGACTCTGGGATCATGACCACTGAGCCACCCAGGCACCCCACCAAGCACTTTTTTTTTTTTTAAATCACAATTACATCAAGAATGTCTTGGTATCAGAATTTCTTTTTTTTTATTTCATTGATATAAAAGAAATACCTGTTATTTGTGGAAAAGGTGTGTAAATCTGTTTGCAAGAGAGTTTATTGCAGGTTAAGCTGAAACACATATGAGATAAAGTGAAGAGGGAGTAGGAGTGCTGGAGATGAGGGAGACAAAGTAAGAATCTTTCAAAGTCTCCTTCAAGGAGGCAGGCATTGAAGATCGTTTCTGCTATATCCTTACAGGGTTGAGAAAGGCATTTTATGCAATATTGACTTATATAATGGAGATAGATAGACATCCAGTTATATTTTCTCCAACTATTAAATAGGACCAGCGCTTCTCCCTACCCCAAACACCCCCAGACCTGCCCTGAAAGCAGGAATTGCTAGAATTCCTGGCATACTTTAGTTTCAAAAAGTCAGTGTCCTTTTAAAGACTAGCTCTTTATAATGAAAAATCAGATACTTAAACTTATAGATAAGGAAAGCCCATGGTAAATGAATATATCAAATTATATATACATAGATATATATTTCTTTTAGAATCTGTAATTGGAAAGATTTTTTTCATTACCTGTTTTACAGGTTTTTCCTCCCCTTTGGTTACAGAATGGGTTTTTTAATTGTCTCATTTATTTTGCCAGTCTCAGAAGTCCTTTGGAAACGGATTTTTTATTCTGTTTCAAATAAGCAATACAAAAGAGGTTCTGGGATTCACTGGGGTCAAATAGGAAATGGAGTGCAGATAGGAAGATAAATGAATTGAGGATTGAAAGAGTCTTGAATCATTTGATGAACAATAGCTTTCATAATCACCGCTTTGGGCCTTTTTTCACATTGATTTCAGCCATCAACTGGTTACATTTATCAGGTCCTGATTTGATGGTGGTTGCATTTTATGATTCAATAGACATCAATATCTTATAGCCCAATAAAATTTGATACAGAGCCTTTACTATGAAACTAGCCCTGTCTGAAACACTGGTGTTATGTGGTTCACCAATCAAATACTGAACGCTTAAATAAATGCTAGAAAGAAATGGCTTTTTCTTTTCTTTTTTTTTTTTTTTTTTTACTTCAACAAAAGCATAAACCTAGAGAGAAATGAGGAAGGTGGAGTTAAAAAGTTTGGACAAAGGCGAAGGGCAAAAATGCAAAGCATTTTGAAATTGGGAAAAACTGTTGCAGGAGTCCCCACGTCCAGCTTCCAGCTCAGTGGGGAGTCTGCTTCTCCCTCTCCCTCTGCTTGTGCTCTGTCTCAAATAAATAAATAAAAATCTCAAAAAAAAAAGAAAAAAAAAAGAGGATTCTGGAGGGCAGTTGCTGAATATACTCACCTTGCAACTGCCCATGACAAGCCTCAAAAGTTCCCTTGCTTGTTAAACCTGTTGCCTACTGGTCTGGAGTGGGCTGCTTCTTCCTTCCCTCTCGGCTTGCCCTCTCTGTACTTGGGGGGGGGGCAATTTCAAATTTCAGGTAGCAAACCAAAACCATTCTTCACTGACTGTTTGTCCAGGACCTCTCTCTCTTGGCCCTGTAATACCGTCCATTCCTCCTCATCTTCACAAGAGCCAGTGTGCCTTAAATTCTTTTTGTGCCTCCAATTCATTGTTTCACTCAGGAACCTCTAATTACTCAGAAACCCAAGGTATTACCTGCCACCGGGTGTCTGTGTCCAGTGGGCATGAGGGACCAAGCCAGAGTCACCACAATAGGTAGGAAGCGTTGGCAGGAGTTTCAGATGGCTAAAACAAGGTTTTGTCAAAATTACGATGCTCAAGCTGCTGAGGTGGTATTATTGCAACTTGTCCCTTTTATGGGAATATGCTTTTCTCAGTTCCGGCCCTGTGTTGTTGTCTGTATTGACCAAGTTCAGCTTTTCTAAAGGGTGTTGTGCCCGAGTTTTCGCATCCAAGAGACCACCAAGGAGCCAACACCGATGTAAACACATGAGGGTTTATTCAGCAAGCTTAAGCTTGGGCCCAAGTATACCCAACATAGCGGAGTAGGGACTTGGACCCCGAACCAGACTATAGTCAGAGTTTTTAAAGGCAGAGTAGGGGTGGACTCTTCGATGGGTGAGGACAAAGGGGATGATGTTAGTCTCTAAGGAATTTTGGAAGCAAGGTCTCCAGGACCTAGAGGGGCTAGCTATTGTTGGGAGAAAGGTTATTTATTACTAGTAATAAAAATTTTCTCATGAGACCCTTTAGATGTATATCAGTGTGTCATATGCTTGGGAATGATCGCTGACACTATGTTGGAGGTTTAGAGATAAAGTTTCACATTTCTCCTATCAAGTGTCCTTGTTAGTGAGATTTCGGTTTAGAAGAAATTTAACACTGTTTACATTTCCTTCTGCCTCAGCCTCCTTCAGTTTTATGGTGGGGAGGGCAACATTAGGGCTTGGGGAACTGAGTTATTTGCCTCTGAAAATTAGGCTATCGTTAAATCTCTAGGACATTTGTAAACCAAGGGAGAGACTCCTGTCTTCCAGGATTGTGATCTCTGCAAGTTAACTATTTGCTTTTCTTTTAGGGCAGCCAGGGGTGGCTGAGGAATGTCACACATACTACCGAGGGGAGGGGAGCGGGTGGAGTGGGAGTGGAAGGTGCCAGTTTTTGCTTTGTCAAGATGGCTGTACTTACATCAGGGCTAGACTTGAGGTGGGTACAGCCTTGTTTTTCTTGGCCTCCACAAGGGATTCAAACCAATAGTGAATAGTTAATAGTGAATTAAGATTTAGTTTTCTTTTTTAAATAATTTTAAAGAGAGAGACAGAGACAGAGATAGAGAAAGTACCAGTGGGGAAGAGAGAGGAAGCAGGCTCCTTGCTCTATCCCAGGACCCCTGGGACCATGACCTGAGCCAAAGGCAGACATTTCACTGACTGAGCCACCCAGGTGCCCCAAGTAAGATTAAGTTTTAATTCTCTCTCAAAAATCCCAGCAGGGCTGGTGGCTTTGCTATGCAGTTTTGTCAGGGCTCTGTCTCCCTCTGTATTCTTATCCTATCTTAAAGTAATCAGATGGCCCACTACAATATTTGCAGTGAGCCGGAAAAGCAGGATAAGAGGAAGGAGAAGGTATCTTTCATCATTTGAAGGAACCACTTTAAGGATCCAATTCAGAAGTGCACACTGCAGTTCCATTAATACTCAGAACTTATTTGCATGGCCATGTCCAGCAGCAAAGGAAGCAGTGGAATGTTAAAAAAAAATGTAGTCTTAATCTGTACAGCCATATGCATGCTGAAAATTTCTACCATGATAGAAGGGGAAAATGAATTCTGGAGCACAATCAGCAATCTCTGAATAGATGTCTTTGTGTAGTAAGACATACTTCTTACTAACAATTGAGAAGTTCATATCCTGTGCTGGGATGAGTTGGTGGCTTTCTGTCATTCACTATATGCTGTGTGAAAAGAGTGGATTATTTTTCTCTTGGCTCATGTTACTCCTGTTGGGAACAAGATTTCCTGTCCCCTTCAAGGGTCCTTCTAGCCAGACTAAGAATCATATTGATATAAGACAGATTAATAGGGGGAAAACAAATTTAATAGCACATATATGCATTATGTATGAAATAGCATGCATAATCCACACAGACATGGAAATTCCCAGTACATACACTAGTAAATTTGATTTTCTGCTGTTAATCTGTCTCATGTCAATTTAATTCTTAGTCCAGCTGCAAGGAATCTTGAAGGGGACAAGAATTCCTGCTCCCCAGCAGTTGGCACAGGTGGCAGTACTCTTTAACTCACTGAACACTGGTCAGCCAGGACACTGCTACAGCTGAGAGATCTTTGGGACAGCTGACACACAACAGGCAGAAAGCAAGATTTCTTACTATATCAGCCTCCCGGAATCTCTGTCCGCAGAGTCTGATATAGCAAGAGCTGTAACAGTCTTTTTTCTCTCTTCCTAAATTTAGATTAGCAGGAGAAAATATTTGTGGAACAAGTTCCTTGAGCTAAGCAACTCTTTGGCTAAAATTTGGTAGAGTACTCCTTCGTTATCGCTCCATTTACCAGAGACAGGCTTTGTTTTCCTTTGTCTGTGTCTTTTCTGTTGTTTGGTCTCTGTTGCTAAGGGACATCTAGGAAGCCAAAGCCACACAATTGGTGGGCATGAGTTGGACACTTAAAAGCCACTGGAGCACTGCCCACCTCAAGAAGATGCCTGTTAAGATAGATTGGTCACAGAACAGATTAGATTAACTGTCAGTCACCTACCAACAGTTACTAAACTTAAACTTATCTGTGCACATGATGTGCAGTGAGTCATTGTCTGAGACACCAGTTTTGAAGTCAAAAAAACTTTATTATCAGAAAGACAGCTGAGCAAGAAGGAAGGAAATCATTTCTAAAGCTACCTTGCCCTGAGGAGCCTGGGGACATTTCAACAGTTCGCATATGTTTGGAGAAGGAGGTGAATATATGAGAAGAGTGTGTGGCATCTCTTGAAACCTTGAGAGGGGGGCCCTTGAAACAATCTGGAGCTACGCATTCTTTCGAATAATGAGATGCCTTTGGGAACTTGGTACAATCAGGTCCATCTGATAATTTTTTAAGACAAATGTTACTGTCCAGTCCTCATTAGATTTCTACAATCGGCAGGTAAACAGGGAGTAGGGGCAAAAAGGAAAAGTTAATGATTGCTCATAATTGAGGTTAATAGGTACATAAAACATAAGCGGGCAATGAGACAGAGCATGGAGCTAAATTAATAATTCAACTAATACAGCTATAGTTCTGCTTATGCTTTCCAAACAGGTCTGGACACCAAGCATCCATCCAGCCTCACCAACCTCAAGAAACCTCTATGTACTGGGGTACATTGTGAAATAACAGAGTCCCCAACCTGGCAGCACATCCATCCTAGGTATTTGTGTGGCTTCAAGAGACCAAAGGCTTAGATAAAGCTGTTAGACTTTGCCTTTTGCCTTGTTCTGTGTCCTAAGAGCTTGACTATGTGACCAATGAGAATATTCTCTTTGGTCGACACCATCCAGAGGGTGCACTTACTGAAATGCACATTGGTAACCAGTCAAATAGACTGGGGATCCAAGCAAGTGTCATCCTCTCTGTCTGATGGCACCAGGTCTCAGGGCTATTTCTCATGAGAGGTTCCAAACCATAGGAACCTTTTCATCTCAACCTTTGTTGTTGTTAGTGCTCGAATGTCCCATTCCAGAAATGCCTGCATTGTGTCACAGATCAACGGGTCTGAGACAGGAGGTGTCTCCTGTTTTCAAGAGATAGCAGAGGCACCATTTTCACTACACCATCCTTACCACCTGTGCAACAATGGCTTTTGCTTTCTTAGCCTAATTTCAGGAGTAACCTGTTGGACCATGGGGACCGCATCTTCTATGCCCTCTCTAGCCATCTCTAGCATCTTGGGTTAAGCCATTAAAAGGCTTATTGGTTTAAGTCAGTATTTTTTTATTAAAGATTTTATTTATTTATTTGACAGGCAGAGATCACAAGTAGGCAGAGAGGCAGGCAGAGGGGGGGGGAGCAGGCTCCCTGCTGAGCAGAGAGCCCAATGCAGGACTCTATCCCCAGACCCGGGGACCATGACCTGAGCCGAAGGCAGAGGCCCAATCCACTGAGCCACCTAGGTGCCCCTTAAGTCACTATTAATAGATCCTACCTGTCAATGACCAGGTGATGATTCCTTGATATTGGCCATATATAGATATAGATATAGATATAGATCTATATATAAAACAAAGAGCTCACAATTACCTTACTAGTATAATGGCTAGCCTTAGGGACTCCCATGACAAGGTAAAAGACCAGAATATATACATGAGACACAAAGAAATGTTCCCATCCAACATAAATTCCCCTTCTTTTTTTTTTTTTAAATATATTTATTTTCGGCATAACAGTATTCATTATTTTTTCACCACACCCAGTGCTCCATGCAATCCGTGCCCTCTATAATACCCACCACCTGGTACCCCAACCTCCCACTCCCCCCCGCTTCAAACCCCTCAGGTTGTTTTTCAGAGTCCATAATCTCTCATGATTCACCTCCCCTTCCAATTTCCCCCAACTCCCTTCTCCTCTCTAACTCCCCTTGTCCTCCATGCTATTTGTTATGCTCCACAAATAAGTGAAACCATATGATAATTGACTCTCTCTGCTTGATTTATTTCACTCTTCCAGTCCCTTTCTTAATGTCTGGTCACATATGCCTATTTTAACTTCCCTTTCACAATAAGACTGACAGAGATCACCCTAACCAAATCTCTAGGTTCAAAATATACAGGTTGCTCATTTAAGTGCTGAAAGCTAGAAAATGAATTTAATAAAAGCACCCAAGACTGGCCATAGGCTCACTTTGCTTCTACTTACCAGGACTTTGTAATCAGGCTCTGCGAGACACAAGTTTTCCTATACAATGTCCTTTGCAGTAATATCCTAGATGGCACCCACTGCAAAAAAAATTCATGTCCTCTGGATAGCAGCAGTGTTTTTAAATTATAAAGACTTTTTAACCTCTCCTTTCAAAAGATCCTACTGAATTTAGATGCTAATTAGATTATTTGACTGTATTTACAATCTTCACAGAGGATCTAGATGACCAAAATTTTCCCTAGGCCTTCTTACGCATGATTTGCAAAAAGCCAATATTCAGAGGCTAAGAGAAGCCAAGGTTAAGTTGTATACCCAGAAAAAAAGGCTTTGGTTAAAATGCTGTATACAGATTTTACAAAAGCATAAAGCTTTCAGTTCCCATTTTAGTTAAAAATCCTCCCTGATATGAAGAAGCAAATTTAGTTAAAAAGATGAGCCACCTCCTTGATATTTGGGCTATAATCCCCATCTCTGGGGAATTAGAAACAACTGTCTTTATTGTGCAAATCGCTACAAAACCAGAGCTATAGCTCTGGAAACAAATTCAAGCCCACCTACCTTCACCAATCACCAAACTTCACCAATTCCTCTCAAAATGTTTGTGAATATTATAAAAGATCAGGATATTGGGAAAAAATTGTTTTGTACTTTAAAAAAAGGAGACAGGAAAATGGCAGTGGAGTTATATTCATCTCACGAATACAACTAGATAACTATCAAGTCATCCTAAATTCCCTAGAAATAGACCTGAAGACTGAAAACAAATCCCACAACTAAAGGGAGAGAGGAGGCCACATTAAAGGAGGTAGGAAGGGGTGCCTGGGTGACTCAGATGGTTAAGGATTTACCTTTGGTTCAGGTCATGATCTCCAGGTACTGGGATTGAGTCCCATGTTGGGGTCCCAGCTCAGTAGGGAGTCTGCCTCTCCCTCTTTCACTGCCTGCAACTCCTGTTCACTCTCTCTCTCTAATGAATAGATAAAATCTTTAAATAATAAATGAATGAATGAATGAATGAGGTAGGCAGTGCCAAGATATGGTTTAAGGGAGGAACTGATCCTGGCTGCTGCAGAGGGGAGGGAACCCTGGTCCTAGAGAAGGGTGAAAGAGAGAGGAGCATATGGTACTCATAAGAATGTTTCCTCATAGCCATTGGCTTGGAAAAAAAGAGGGACTAAATTTCATGAGTTCTTGCAATCAGCCTGGAGTTTTAAATGTTAGCAGACTTGGCTGAGATAGAGCTCAGGGGGCACTGCCAAATTACGGCAGCAGCCCAAGTGTCCATTCACTGATGAATGAATAAAGGAGAAATACACACACACACACACACACACACACACACACACAAGAATATTACTTAGTCATTAAAAAGAATGAAATCTTTCCATTCACAATAACATGAATGGAGTTAGTATTATGCTAAGCAAAATAAGTTAATCATAGAATGACAAATACCATATCATCTTAAAAAAATATTTTATTTATTTATTTGGGAGAGAGAGAGCACAAGCAGGGGGGTAGTGGCAGAGGGAGAGGAAGAAACAGGCTCCCCACTGAGCAGGGAACCCAGTGCACAGCTGGAGCCCAATGTGGGGCTTAATCCCAGGACCCTGAGATCACAACCAAGCTGAAGGCAAATACTTAACCAACTGAGCCACTTGAGTGCCTAGGTGGCTCAGTTGCTTGAGCCTCTGCCTTTGGCTCAGGTCATGATCTCAGGGTCCTGGGATCAAGCCCCACAGTGGGCTCTCTGCTCAGCAGAGAGCCTGCTTCTCCCCCTCTCTCTGCCTGCCTCTCTGCCTACTTGTGATCTCTCTCTCTGTCAAATAAATAAATAAAACCTTAGAAAAGAAAGAAAGGAAGGAAGGAAGGAAGAAAACAAATGAGCAAAGGTGAATAAAGAGAAAAAGAGGCAAATCAAGAAAACAGAATCTTGGGGTGTCTGGGTGGCTCAGTCATCACGCATCTGCCTTCAGCTCAGGTCATGATCTCAGCATCCTGAGAGCCCCACATTGGTCCCTGCTCAGCAGGAAACCTGCTTTCCTCTCCCACTCCCTGGGCTTGTGTTCCTGCTCATTCTCTCTCTTTTATTCTCTCTCTGTCTAATAAATAAATAAAATCTTAAGAAAAGAAAGAAACAAACCACAACAAACTGACTTGACTCTGGAGAACAAACTGATGGTTATCAAAAGGGAGGTGGGCGGGGGGATAGGTGAAATGGGTGATGGAAATTAAGGAGTACACTTGTTGTGATGAACACTAGGTATCGTATGGAAGTGTTAAATCACTATATTGTTCACCTGAAACTAATATTACACTGTATGTTAACTAATGAATTTGAATAAAACTAAAAAAAAAGAAATTAATGTTGCTAAAAAAGAGACATATATGCTTATAAAGGCATAGACTGGTCTGGCATGATAACAGAAACACTAGAAATGAGAGATGCTTCTATATTCTTTTTTGAGTTTTGTAGCATGTATCTGTATTAGCTATTAAAAATTAATACAAAAAAGGTAAATTTTAAATAGCAATTACCCTAAAAGTCCAGAAAACATTTTTTTTTACATTATTTCTCTGTCCCTTGAAATAATAAATCCTGTCATGTTTTTTATTTTATTTTATTTTATTTATTTATTTTTTTAAAGATTTTATTTATTTGACAGAGAGAGATCACAAGCAGGCAGAGAGGCAGGCAGAGAGAGAGGAGGAAGCAGGCTCCCTGCTGAGCAGAGAGCCCGATGCGGGCCTCGATCCCAGGACCCTGAGATCATGACCTGAGCCGAAGGCAGCGGCTTAACCCACTGAGCCACCCAGGCGCCCCTGTCATGTTTTTTAAATGTAAACAGAGGGCGCCTGGGTGGCTCAGTTTGTTAAGATTCTGACTCTTGATTTTGGCTTAGGTCCTGATTTTAGGGTTGGGAGACTAAGGCCCTCCTCAGGACTCTGTGCGCTATGCAGAATCTGCTTGTTTCCCTCCATACCCCCGGTTATACTCTCTCTTTCTCTTAAATAAATAAGTAAATAAAAGCTTTTTAAAAAATAAAAATAAATGTATGCAGAGACCATAATCTCCTGAGACATGGGGGAAAAAAACAGGAAAGAGCCTTTTAAAAATACAAATTTCTGAATACAAATGGCTGAATTAAAATCTTCTGCCCAGATTCTAACACCTTTGATAACAGAGATATGCTCCAAATATCCACATTGAAAGAAGAAAAAAAATTAGACAGTTTCCCTGTGCCTTTGTGATATAAATTTTCTAACACCATCTTCTCTAAGACCTAAGAGCCACTGTTTGACACTCAAAGTTTAGGAAAAAGTTTTTATTTTTTAATTTTAATTTTTTAAATTTATTTTTAAAGATTTTATTTATTTATTTGACAGGCAGAGATCACAAGTAGGTAGAGAGGCAGGCAGAGAGAGAGAGAGGAGGAAGCAGGCTCCCTGCCCAGCAGAGAGCCCAATGTGGGGTTCAATCCCAGGACCCTGGGACCATGACCTGAGCCGAAGGCAGAGGCTTTAACCCACTGAGCCACCCAGGTGCCCCTAATTTTTATTTTTTAAAAGAATTTATTTATTTATTTGACAGAGAGAGAGAGGGAACACAAGTAGAGGGACAGGGAGAAACAAGCTTCCCATGGAGCAGGGAGACCAAAGCGGGGCTGGATCCCAGGACCCTGGGACCATGACCTGAGCCAAAGACAGATGCTTAATGACGGAGCCCCCCAGATGCTCCAGGAAAAGTTTTTAATGAAAACAAATAAATAGAGCAAAGTATTTAAAAGTTGGGCCTATAATGTCCTCTCTACAAATATTAGTGACATCTTATTTTTATATTATTTCTGTGGGTGTGTCCATGTGTGTCGTAAATGTGAGACATTTTTCTATTTCCAGATGATATTGTTAAAAATAATTCATAAAAGAGTTCTATTTAGTTGGATTGAAGGCAAACACTTATAAGGATTGGGTATTCCAAAATTCAGATCTAAACTGATCTAAATGTTCTATAAGTTCTCATGATCTGGGAAAACATTCAGTATAAAAGCTTATTTAAGGTTGTTGGCTTAATTAAAATAAACATATCTTTAGAGTTATCAGCATTAAATATAAAACTTTTATTTGGCTTGTGCTTACTAGAGTTCATATAAGTTCATGGTATCTGTTGCAAAATCTGTCAGCAAAAAAAAAAAAAAAATCTTAGAAAAATATTTGACTTTAACGCCTTGTGAAGTTTTGTGGGTAGTCTGAGCATCATTGTTAAGGAGAAGTAAATTAAGGGAAAACTGAAGAGGAAGAAATCAGTGTAAGGACTTATTTAGCCAGAGCGCTTCCATCCAGTTAAACAATAATTTTGTTGTTTAAAACTTAAACTGTCCCTGCCCCCCCGCCCCCCGGAAAACAAGTCCCGGAAACCAGTCCCAGGTAACAAAGCCCAAATACAAGAGTGGCTCAGGCCAGGTGGAGACATCCTATGGGGGGGGGCATACTGTCTCCCTAGTTACCAAGGAGTATGGGCCCTGCCCTTTAAGCACCTTTTGGGTGCCAATTCTGACCAAGGTGATAGGCTGGTTCAAATATCTACTAGGGTAAATTGTAATTCAATTGGTCACTTACATGTGACCTAATATGACTGCAGCTTTCTCTGTGTGTTACAATTTCATTGGCCACCTGTGTGTGGCCAGGCCCAACCAACCACATGGACTTTGCCCTTAAAAGCTAGTCTGTGAAGCAGAGAGAAAAATTATTTCATTTCCTTACTACTTACAGCCCACGTACAAGTCCTTGAAACAGGCAGAGGGACAGTTATGCCTGAGTTTTCGTGTCTGAGAGACCACCAAGGAGCCAACACCGATGTAATCACACGAGGTTTTATTTGACAAACTTAAGCTTGGGCCCAAGTATATCCGATGTAGCGAAGTAGGGACTTGGACCCCGAACCAGATTACAGTCAGAGTTTTTAAAGGCAGAGTAGGGGTGGACTCGGCGGTGGGTGAGGACAAAGGGGATATTCAGAAGAGCTATCAGGGTAAAGAAGACTGTCAGGATATTGGAGGCCTGGTTATTGTCAAGCCAAGGCCATTTTCCCCTGTGATGAGGCACTCACATGAAGACAGTTGGGAGTTTCCTGGTGGAATGTCATATTCTTCCTATCAAGTGTCCTTGTTAGTGAGATTTAGCACTGGGACATTTGTTAACCAAGGGAGACTCCTGTCTTGCAGGATTGTGATTTCTACAAGTTAATTATTTGTTCACACATACTACCGAGGGGAGGGGAGCAGGTGGAGAGGGGGTGTAAGGTGCCAGCTTTTGCTTTGTCAAGATGGCTATACTTATGTCGGGGCTAGACTCGAGGTGGGTACAGCTTTGTTTTTATTGGCCTCCACAGGACTTTCCTCAAGGAACTCAGCTGCCTAGTTGTTAATACTTTGCTAAGGGCAAAAGACAATCTTAGGATCCTGTAAGTCTAATTAACATATAAAAATTCCTTTGGAAACTTCTTTTATCTCTACCCCCCAAGATACATCTTGGCAATCATCCTTCAAGCATATTACCCACCAATAAACATCTGAAGAGTCTCCTGACAGAGTTTTTACTAACCAGTAATAAATGACCTTTTCCTAACCATAACTGGCACCCTCAGGATCCTGGAAATCTTGTTTCCAAAATACCTAACCCTCTCCCAGCTTGAAAGTATATAATGGGTCCCTCCTCATGACCCCATGCAGCTCTTTCCATCCAAGGGTCCTGTCTCCATGCTTTAGTAAAACCACCTTTTTGCACGAAAGATAGCTCAAGAATTTTTCTTGGCCATTGGCTTCGAAACCTACAGTTTCATTCCTACATCATAGAATATATTCATAAGTTTGCCAGTTTAAAGAATTCTTGTATAACAAAGTTCACAATTGCATACTACTTAGTTTTTACTAGAAATTAAGGTTTCTAAGCATTAAGAATTCTAATATATGTAATGAAGACCACCAGAAATAATAAGGAAAAGAACTCTATATGTGAGGAAAATAAGATGTGTTTTTGGTAAGAAAAAATATGAGAAATAAAAACATATGCTAGTTGAGGGAAATGAGAATGATTTTGTGCTAAAATGACACTGGTTATTTAATTATTTAAAGATTTTATTTATTTATTTGTGAGAGAGAGAGAGAGAGCTTGAGCACAGGCAGACAGAGTGGCAGGCAGAGATAGAGAGAGAAGCAGGCTCCTCTCAAGGAGCCCGATATGGAACTCCATACCAGGACACTGGGATCATGACTTTAGCCGAAGGCAGCCGCTTAACCAACTGAACCACCGAGGCACCCTGACACTGGTTATTTAAAGAATAAAGATTTAGGATGAAATCTGAATATAGAAAAAGAAAGTTGTGGAAGGTTTGTGGAGAATGAAATCTTTGAAAGAAATTTTATGGGGGCACCTGGTGGCTCAGTGGGTTAAGCCTCCGCCTTCGGCTCAGGTCACGGTCTTAGGTTCCTTCCATCGAGCCCATATTGGGCTCTCTGCTCAGTGGGGAGCCTGCTTCCCTCCCCCTGCTCTGCCTGCCTGCCTCTCTGCCTACTTGTGATCTGTCTGTCAAACAAAAATAAATAAAATTTTAAAAAAAAGAAATTTTATGTGTGATAAGTACTGGCTAAGATTAAGATAAATTTAAATAAGTAAATGTGTTTTAATTCCAAAAGTACACTGGGGCAAGGTTTTTGTTTTCTCTTTGTTAAATGTACTTAGTTTTTTTGAGATACTGATCTGCTCTTACTAGAGGCCAATGGTAGGCAGCCTCAAAATAGACCACTTTGGCATGAACATTATTTTAAACTAAAAGTAATGAAAACCCAGCAGATTCAGGAAAAGCTCTTTACCTCCCCCTCCACTGCCTGCTTCTAACAGGAAGAGAGCAATTAACAGAGATTCCTATTTACCTAAGAAGCTTATTTGCATAATAGGGCAAGCTTTGTTTTCCATGCATCTTCCATCTTCTCCCCTTTGTATCCTCAACCCATCCCCCTCTCCTTAGCTCATATAAGCTTCTTATTGCTGGTCTTTGGAATTTCCATGTTTGTGTGGATTCACTGTATGTATGTACACTATTAAATTTTTGTCCTGCTGATCTGTCTCATGTCAATTTGATTCTTAGTCCAACTAGAGGGACCTTGAAAGACAGTCTAAATTCTTCCTCCCTAAGAGCTCATAAGAAATTAGAAACAAAAGTTTTTCTTTACGTTATTTATTTATTTGTTTTTTGGGAAAGATTTTATTTACTTACTTGGCAGAGAGAGACACAGTGAGAGCAGGAACACAAGAAAGGGAGTGGGAGAGGGAAAGCAGGCTTCCTGCTGAGCAGGGAGCCTGATCTGGGGCTGGATCCCAGGACCCTGGGATCATGACCTGAGCCAAAGGCAGACCCGCAATGACTGAGCCACCCACGGGCCCCATTTTCTTTACCTCTTAAGTTATCTACCTAAAACGCAATAATTCTCTGTTTGCTGCAATGATTTCCTGTATTTTTCAGGTATTTGGTTACTGAAGATAACTGAGTCTGCATGTTAAAAGAGCAAAATTTGGTTCACGACCAGGTAACCTGTATTTACCTTTGATATCTTTTCTTGTCTCTTTGGTTAAATGGAAAATTAAATATTGTTCCATAATGATTTGTGATCCTATTCAATCAAATGTTCAAAACTGTTGATATTTTCTCACATACATCCCAAAATAAAATTCTAAAGTGGTCTTTTGACCATAATCTAACTGAAAATTTCCAGTGGGCCACTGGAACATTTAAAAAAAAAAAGTAAGAAATTAAGCTAAATTGACTTATGGGGTATGTTAAGTTATATGGCAACATTGTCCAAGAAGTTATATTAAACCCTCTTAGATTATATTCATGTAGATATGGTATTAAAATAAATCTTCTAATAATTATGTGAAACTCCTAGCAATTTCATATCTTGGTATGTTATTATCTTGAAGTGATATGTATCACAAAAATAACCAACTTTACTTGTCAACTGCATAGTAATGATGTGGATTCAGACCTGTAACCATGGCCATGTTTAAGTCTTTTATGGTTCACAGTCAGTTAAACTTGTACTCAGATGTTTTCATAAAAACTCCCTGAAAGTTTGCTCCATCTTCAATGAGACTCATGGAAAAAAACTCTGAGCAAGTTTTCTGATAGCCTTAATATCATAAAACTGAACTAGGTAAAAATTTCTGGAACTAGTGGAAAAATTAGAGTCAAGCAGAACAAGAATTAATAACATGGGATTGAATGAACTGAGCAAGATAATTATAATTTTAATGACTTCTTGTTTGGAACATTGCTGACTTTTTAAAAATGTTTTATTTTTTCCAGATTTAAAAAAACCTTTTTTCTCTTAAGCTGACTTACAGCAATTTGATAAAACATACCTTTGTGAGCAAATTGAAACATTTACCTTTGGTCTCTACTTGAACCCTCCAGAATTCAGAAACTCTCAGTTCTTTTTTTTTTTTTTTTTTTAAGATCTTATTTATTTATTTGAGAGAGAGCGAGAGAGAGTGAGCAAGCTTGGGAGAGAGCACAAGCAGGGAAAGTGGCAGAGGGAGAGGGAGACGCAGGCTCCCCACTGAGCAGGGAGGCTGATGTGGGGCTCCATCCCAGGACCCTGAGATCATGACCTGAGCAGTAGGCAGACATTTAACCTACTGAGCCACCCATTGCCCCTCAGTGTGCATTCTTTCATTTTTATGGCAATTTATTTATTTGCATAAATTCCAATTGACAATGGGAAACACAGGTTATTTCACCAAACCTTTGACTGGAATGTCATATCTGAGAAAGACATGCATAGACTCAGGTAATCAAACAGCTTTAAAGAACTAAGGTTGACTTTATGATGTCAGTAAAGCCCCTTAGATATCTCAGCCTGCTACCTTGCTTACAGACTTCCTAGCAGCCTTATCAGGTGAACAAAGAAGGTCACCTCCTGGCACATGCAGGAACCTTAAGATATTAGGGGGGCCTCCGAAAGAGGAATTCACCAAATCTATAGGTATTGTAGGCAAAGTCTGATGGCGAATACTTGGGATGGCTTTTGACCTTGAGAGATATTGAAATTTTAATCTAGAGATTCCTAATGAAACTTAACAGCAAAGCAGGTTTTAAAAAGCTTATATGGTAAATCACTGTTTTTGTTGCACTTATGTGAATAATTGGGCAATTTTTTTGTAAATAACCTATTATGCCTACAAATTAGTGTTAATTTGGCTGTCTTTGAGAAAAATGAGTGTGATTTATTTTAAAAAATCTTTTTAAAGATTTATTTATTTATTTTTGGGAGAGAGACACAGGGAGAGAGGGAATACAAGCAGGGGGAGTGGGGAGGTATAGGGGGAGAGGCAGGCTTCCCGCTGCACAGGGAGTCTGATGCTGGCCTTGATTTCAGGACCCTGAGATCATGACCTGAGCCTAAGGCAGACACCCAACAACTGAGCCACCCAGTCACCCTGAGGGTGATTTGTGGAGAGAAAATATGTCTAACATTTTGATTTTTCTCCCATTTTTTTCCACTTAGACTCATTTGAGATATAAAACTGCCTTTTCCCCTAAGAGTCTCTACTTGATGTAAATGACTTGATGTAAACTTCAGAGAAATTGTCACAATAGCTCATAAATTGACAATCTTCATGCCTGTTGCTCAATGAGCCACTCAGAGACCGCTGGAGACATTTCAACTACGAACCAAGAAGATCTGTAAGATTGCCACTACATGTCCTCACTCTATCTGAAGATGCTTTGGGCCTGCCATCTGGAAGTCTTCTCAACTGGCTACCCTCAGAACTCAGAAACTGGCTTAACACTTGATTCAATCAGTAACCATTATTTTTCTTTTATTTCCATAGAAACACCTCTTATTTAATACTTGATTGATTAGTCAAATCGTAGGCCTACTTTTGAGAGTATATCTGCATCACTGCCCCCTGAAATAAGTTTGACTAAATTGACCTATTGTTAGGACTAAGAGACAACCTACCAGCTCAATTTTTTTTTTTAAGATTTTATTCATTTATTCATGAGAGACAGAGAGAGAGGCAGAGGCAGATGGAGAAGCAGGCTCCCTGCTTGAGCAGCGAACCTGATGTGGGACTCGATCCCAGGACACTGGGATCATGACCTGTGCCGAAGGCAGTTGCTTAGCCGCCTAAGCCACCCAGCACCCCCCTACTAGCTCAACTTTTAATGTATGAAACTTGAGGAAAGTTTCAGAGGAAGGAACTATAGGGGCTGAGGGCTGACTAACCCATGATGGCCATTTTGGCATGAAGATTATTCTGGACTGAAGGTAACTGAGCCCAGTGGGCTTGAGAGAAACCTTTGTCCCTCCCTTACTGACATAGGGGAATCTAAATGAGGGTCTTTCCAGAATAACGATTATTAGCAGAGATAAATTTTATTTGAGTGATCAATCTGTATGGCAAGAGAAACATCTAATTTCCAAACATCTGCCCTTTTTTTTTTTTAAAGATTTTATTCATTTATTTGACAGGGAGAGATCACAAGTAGGCAGAGAGGCAGGCAGAGAGAGAGGGGGAAGCAGGCTCCCCAATGAGCAGAGAGCCCTATGCAGGGCTCGATTCCAGGATCCTGGGCTCATGACCTGAGCTGAAGGCAGAGGCCTTAACCCACTGAGCCACCCAGGCACCCCAACATCTGCCCTTCTGATCAGGGTGGATGTTTGGTAGGAATGTGAGGTACATTCCTTCCTATTGAAGTCCCAGACCCCTACCCCTGTTCCTGAGTTCAGGATGACATATAGACCTCATTTTGCCTGACTGTCTTTGGAATTTCCATGTCTGGGTGGGTTCTCCGTATATATGCTTTAAATTTGATTGTCTCCTGCTAATTGGTCTCATGTCAATTTGATTCTTAGTCCAGCTAGGTGCACCTTGAAAGGGACAAGAATTCTTGGCCCTTGTCACTGCCATCCAATTTATGCTATTCTATATTTGGACATTAGTGCCATCAGTTTATTTTTTGTTAGCACGGCTTTTCACCAACAGGATGAAATTTTAATCCTATGGAAGCTTAGTGAATTTCATTATTACTACCCACTTTCTAATTATTTTTTAAATACAACAGTTACTCTACTTTTATTTTTTATTTTTCTAAAGATTTATTTATTTGACAGACAGAGATCACAAGTAGGCAGAGAGGCAGGCAGAGAGAGAGGGAGAAGCAGGCTCCCCACAGAGCAGAGAGCCCAATTCGGGGCTTGATCCCAGGACCCTGAGATCACGACCTGAGCCTAAGGCAGCAGCTTAACCCACTGAGCCACCCAGGCACCCTGCATGTATCTTTCATGTGCTGTATACTGGTCTTTGCCTGTAAGGAGCTAGATGAAAGAGAGAAGATATTTATGTGAAAATACAAAGACCAGCTTAACCCACTGAGCCACCCAAGCACCCCTGGTTACTATACTTTTATACTCTTGTGTTTAATACTCTTGTGTTCAGAGAAGAGCTGTTTATCTTCTTTCAAAAGCTCTTGTTTCTAAGTCACTATTCTTACCACTATAATAGATTTTCTGGATTGCATTGACTCCTCTTTCAAAAAATAGTTTTAGTCTTTCCCATAAGTGTTTTACAAGATTCCCACAGTACCAATAGGATAAATAAGTTACCCGACTTTATAATGAATGATGAACTGTTATGGAGACTTGGAGGTTAGGGAGAGATATTCTAAATGTTCATTGTGGACTTGACCGTTCTTCTATTCTGTATTTAAGAGAAAGATGTAACTGCTATCTATTGATTCTACATTTTGCCATGTGAACTAGAAATCAGAAGTCTTACTTTATACTTAGCCAGTGGAAACTCTAATGGTGGGTAGAGTTTCTAAATACCAAGGAAAGGATAACGATGAGGAAGTAAGCAGTATGATCTCTAGTAGAATTTTTCGATATCTGCTTTGAGACCTATTTAAAGGACTGAAACAGTTGGTGAAAAAGGGACAACAGTGTTTTTGAAGGATAAATAACTGTTTGGCCAGCAGATGGAAAGGCCAGTCTTCTCAGAGTGAAAGTTATATACAGTAGCAAAGAGGACATGAAAATAGCAAATATATGTATATATATATATATATATATATATATGCAATGTGAGTGTATTTATTTATATACATGTTTATATGTGAGAAAATATAAATGTATTTATTTATACTTATATATTTTTATAAATATATAAAATTACA
Organism: Mustela putorius furo; assembly: GCF_011764305.1. Lineage (NCBI taxonomy): Eukaryota > Metazoa > Chordata > Mammalia > Carnivora > Mustelidae > Mustela > Mustela putorius. Next base: position 31,263,026 of record NW_025421989.1, read on the forward strand.
CGGTATATAAATAAATCTGCAGAGCTTGACTCCAAATTAATAAAGTTTCCTAGAAGCAGCATGTTGTAAAGTTATGATAAGAGGCAGATTTAAGGCAGGGAAATAGCACTTAACTAATGTGTTTTAAAACCCTAAGACTAGGGTGCTGGATGACTCAGTGGATTAAGCCTCTGCCTTTGCTCAGGTCATGATCTCAATATCCTGGAATTGAGCTCTGCATAGGGTTCTCTGCTCAGCAGGGAGCCTGCTTCCCCTCTCTCTGCCATCCTACTTGCGATGTCTCTATTAAATAAATAAATTATGTCTTAAAAAACAACAACAACAACCCTAAGACCATCACAGCAGACAAAGTATGAAGAGAGAGTAGGGATTGGTCAGTGTGAATTTGGGCTTGTTGGAAAGGTGCTCATCTAGCTAGAGATGAAGAGGTTTGATCTCAGTCTTCTGAGCAGCACCTTGGTTACAAATGAAGAAACTTAACACCCAGACTAGTTAACAAAACTAAAGCTTCTGTACTCAGCGTGTGGTCCCTGGAGCTGCATTGTTGAAATCACCTGGGACCTCCTTACAAAACAGATTCTTAGGCCCTGCAAATTAAACATAATTTGCATTTTTACAAAGGACGGAGAAGATTGCTATTACAGTTTTAGTAATGACAGCCTTGAAGGCCAATGAGCAGGAGACACAGGGGGCCCTGACTCTGCTACCACTGAATTCCTCTGTTACTGTTACATTTTGTTGCTTTAATAGACTCCGTGGGCACATCATTTCCCCTACTCTTTAAGCTTTGCCTTAAGAGAGGTCCAGGAAAATGTCTACCCCCAATGCCATCTTAAAATCCCGCCGGGTGATGACAAAGGAAGAGGCCTCCGGGATTTGGGCTGTTGTAGAACGTTTTCCAATTTCTCTGCTGACACCTGCGATCCCTGTGTTCTTTCCGCAGAAGCCTGCATTCTCTGCCGGGGAAAGCAAACTCACAAAGTTTGGGCTGCACCAATAGGGGTGGAGCTTGAGGCAAGCACGCAGCGTCTGTCGGTTGCCTAGCGACGGCGTCCACGCTGGCCCTCAGTAGTTGAAGTCAGCTACGGTTTGCAGGCCACCTGGAGGGCAGCCATGGAGACCGAAAGGGGCTCCCCGGTCCCCCGGGAGGCAGAGACCCCAAAGAAGGAGGTGCAGCTGCGGGTGACACCTTCGGAGGTGAAATTCCTGGACACGCTGGCCGGGAGGGTGTACCGCCTCCCAATTACTGTACACAATCTCGGCCGTTGCAACCAGAAAATCCGGTTTCAGGAGCCCCTCAAACCACAGGTAATACACTCGGGGGGTGCTGGAGCAGGACTTCAGGACCTTCAGGGCTCTGAGAACTCGTCTTCACCTGGGCGCCCGCTCTGTCCCGGAGAGTAGATACCCGGTGCCTCCGAAATGGGGGCTGGATTGACCTTGCCAGGGAGCAGAGATTTTGGTCTCTCAGTGTTTACATATGCTAGACTTTTTGTTTTGTTTTGTGTTTTTACTTTTTGCTTGGCTTTGGGAGACAAGGTGGGGAAAAGTAGATCTAGAACCTCACAACTTCTGGGTTTAGAAAGAAGGGAAAAGGGGTTCCATGTGTGTCTCCTAATAGCCCAGAATTTTTGCTTATATACTGTAGAATTACATCAACAAAATTCATATTCTAACAAACATTTGTTGAGCACCTACTGTGCAAAATTCATGTTTCAAGAGGCTGTCCCAATCTTCTGGTTTAAAAGTTGACAGAATTGTATCTCAGTGTCAATGTTATTTTAGATCAAGTGTGTGTATGGATTTTTACTATGATCACCAGTTAACAGGGAGACTTTTGATATAAGAAAAGTGATAAGAATTTTCGATACGTAAGTGATGAATAACCTGATTTTTTTGTGGGACATTGCTAATGATAAATAATATTGAATGCAACTATACAGAAATAGAAAGGTATCTCTGATTTTTTTTGTTAAAATTATATATGTTTGTATATACATAGAAAAATGTATGGTAGTAATTAGAAGGACAAAGAGAAAAAGGCCTTTCGTGTTCTACTTTTTACACTTAAAAACATTGTTGTACTCTTTACCTACACTAAAGAGCACAAATCTCGGAAGTAAAGTTTGGTGAATTTTTATATATTTATACACCCATGTAGCCACCATTTGGGTCAAATTGTACAATATTAACACCACTCTAGAAAGTTCCCTTCAGTACCTGGAGTCATCACCCCATGGAGGTAACCACTGTACTAATTTCTAACACCATAGATTGGTTTTGCTTTTTCTAGAGTTTCATATAAATGGAATCATGCTTTTTTCCTTTTCGTATTTGCATGTTTTGACAATAGTGATATGTATTTTGTGATACAATAGCACATCACAAGAGGCTCTTTGCTCTTTAAATAAAAAATGACCTGATTATTCCAAATACTGTAAAATTAGGGAAAAAGTTGATTATTTCACTACCTCACTACATATTTATTGAACAATTGAAAGTAGGTCTGAAAATCCCAGATGGGGGCAAACACTATTTTATGGTTGTCCAGGAGACACTTGTATGGGTGGTTTTTGTGCAGTAAGGAGAAAAGTGATATGATTAGTTTTGTTTGTATCAAGAGTCATGAAGGAAAACTATTTAGATCATAGGCCTTGACATTGACAAGAGAATGACCAGGTAAGCTTCCTAGTTAGAAGCCACAGTCATGAACCCCATCAGTGTGAATTTCTCTTTGTTGCAAGACCATGATATGGACTCCTGGTCTTTCATAGACATAAAGGGAATGAAGAAAGAGATAGATTGGCAAACAATGTAGTAACTATCTTGTAGAGAAAATTAATAAAAACAAAGTACTCTGTAAAGAGCATTGTCATCACCACTGTTTATAATTATTTACAAAATAATGCTCCTCATAGACAGTAGTACTTGTTTTCCGCCCTGGCTCAAGAGGCTGCATTGTCTTTATGTTCATAATAACCTATTATGAACCATATGCAGTGCTATGGGCCATCTGCTGTGGGTCGCTGGTAGAAAATAAAGAAGACACAGACCTCATCTTAAGTGTTTTGCCAACTTGTGTGACTGCTGGACCAGTCAGTCAGGCCAGTCTCACTTGTAATTGCCCCCTTTTACCCCCATGGCTCAGACTCCCTTTTCTCTCTTTCTTTATTTCTCTCTCTCTCTCTCTTTCTTTCTTTTTTAAGATTTTATTTATTTGAGAGAGAGAGTGTGTGTGCACAGAGAGGGAGAAGCAGACTCTCCACTGAGTGGAGAGCCTGATGTGGGACTCAATCCCCAGGACCCTGAGATTGTGACCTGAGCCAAGAGCAGATACTTAATTGACAGAGTCTCCCTGAGCCCCAGATTCCTTTTTCTTTTGACCCCTGTTTTTGTTCCCACCTCCTGCAAGAATCACCCTTTTCCAAACTCCACCCATCTTTGAGGGTCAAAGTGAATTCTCTTTTGCTCTCTAAGTCTTTTTTTTTTTTTTTTAAGATTTTATTTACTTGACAGAGATCACAAGTAGGCAGAGAGAGAGGAGGAGGAAGCAGTCTCCCCTCTGAGCAGAGAGCCCAATGTGGCGCTCTATCACAGGATCCCGAGATCATGACCTGAGCTGAAGGCAGAGGCCTAACCTACTGAGCCACCCAGGCACCCCTTGCTCTCTAAGTCTTATCATGTTATCTCCAAATTATTTCTTCCCTACTGGATACCAGTTGCATCAACAGACATTTATTATAATTTGGACTTGTGTCCTGATGACTCCTAGTAAATGTTAGTTTTACCTTGGTCATCTGTCCATCAGCTCGTAGGTAGGGATGGTGCCTTACACACCTCTGCATACTGCTCAGAGGGCTTAGCAATGTGTAGTTTGACCAAAAGCACATACTGCTGAAGCCCTGGTTTTCCTTCTTTCTTTCTTTTTTTTTTTCTTTTAAAGATTTTATTTATTTATTTGAGAGAGAGTGTGCACAAGCTTGGAGAGGGGCAGAGGGAGAGGAAGAAGCACCCCCCAGTGAGCAGGAAGCCCAATGCAGAGCTGTATCCCAGAAATCTAGGGTCCTGAACCGATCCGAAGACAGATGCTTAACTGTCTGAGCCACCCAGCTGCCCCTTCCTGTTTTTCTTCTTAAAGATACAGCTTCTTTAAAGGACGGTAGTCACACGTGATATGTTACTTCTGACACCCACAGGCTTATGCAGGGAATAATTGACTGCTTGTTTTCTTACCGTTCTGTCATTGCAGAGGGATTGAGAGTTGGACTGTGATAGTTTTAAGGTATCTGAAGTTTACTGGAAGTGGGAAGCTTTCAGACCATTTGTATCAACAAATCACTCTCCTGCTCTATGTCCTTCATTGCTGGAAAGTACTGTGTAGATTCAGCCTCGCCTGAAAAGCCCTGAATAATTAATTTCAACACACCTCCGTTGTTACTGATTGAAGCTCTTTGCCCAGCAAGGCTAGCTTATTAATTGCCTGCTGGGAGACTATTTTGCTTATCCTTTTCTCTGCTTGTGTCTGAGATAATCCTGCCCCTACAGGGAGCATCTTACTTGCTCGTTCGCATTTTATGACCATTCTCTAAGCCTAGGCCAACTACTCTCCTTTCTGGCCCATAATCATGCTTTCTCATGGATTTTCACGATACTTATGTCTCCATGACTCAAAAGACACTTAATTAGTCTCCAGCGTGTATTATTTAACTTTCTAGGGGTGTATAGTCTGCTTCCTTAAGGAGATTATAAATTCAGGAGAGGGACACATTCCAGTTGTGGGGAAAGAGCTTAATTTTAGAGTCAGATGGATGTGTGATTTCAATCCTCACTGTCACACAGACATTAGACATTAATTAACCTCTGCAAGTCCTAGTTTCCTCATCTGTATTCTGGTAACCTTAACATTGGCCTTACAGGACTCTCGAAATAAGAGGTGTAGAATGCTTGACACCTGGTGAGTGACCAATACATAGTAGTTCTTCTCTTTCTCCCTTAGTATTTTTCCTGGAGTCTAGGAAATGGTTTACAAGAATAGAAGTATTTTTTCCCTCCTTATTCTATTCATTTTTTATATTCCTCCAAGTTATGAATTCTAAGTTTCCATGCAAAAACTATATAAAATGCTATATGTATGTTTATATACATACATATGTATATATGCATGTATGTGTGTATATGTGTAGGTATATATATATATATATATATATATATATATATATATATGATTGAGCAACATTTTTATTTGCATGCTCTCCCTTTTTTCCTCTAAGCATCTCATACTTCTCAAGAAGACTATGAGCATTTACATGTTTCTCAACTGACTGCATTGTCAGTTTCAGTTCAGGTACTGTTAAAAGCATATCTGGGGGCACCTGGGTGGCTCAGTGGATTAAAGCCTCTGCCTTCAGCTCGGGTCATGGTCTCAGGGTCCTGGGATCAAGCCCCACATCGGGCTCTCTGCTCAGCCAGGAGCCTGCTTCCTCCTCTCTCTCTCTCTGCCTGCCTCTCTGCCTCCTTGTGATCTCTCTGTCAAATAAATAAATAAAATATTTTATTTAAAAAAAAGCATATCTAAAGGATCTATACTGATACACATATGGTGATTAAGTCTTTGCCTTTAGGGAAGGGATATTGTCTATGTATTGATACAGCTCTTGAAATAATGTATACTTCTAACTACTTTTGCTCACATTATTTCCTTATTAGGAGTTACCATGTATCATTTGATTTTTTTTTCTTTTTTTCTCCCACTAAAGTTCAAACTGATTTTGACCAATCTGGATAAAGCACTTGCTTCTGGACTTCAGATGACAGCTATGGTGGAATACCATCCTGATAAAGATGAAGACACTTTTGACCAGCTACTTATTTCAATAGGAAATAAAACAATAGAGATCCCTCTAGTTGGGTATGTATTCTCTGTATTTTATGCTGACGTCTTCAGCACTCTTCAAATAAAAATAAGGATTAAAGTAATATTTTGTATTTTCTATGGGTAACAGGGCTTATTGTATCTATAGTTTCCTTACAGCTGAACTTAAAGTACAAATTTTTAGCAACCTGTGGGGTTTAAAACAAGTCTAGTTTTCTGGTATTTAAAATTTTTTTAAAACATTTTTAAAAGATTTTATTTATTTATTTAAAGATTTGTTTATTTGAGAGAGAGAGAGAGAGAAAGTGTGCAGGGAGGGGTTGTAAGGAGAGGGAGAGAGAGAATCTCCAGCAGATTCCCGCTGAGCATGGAGCCCACTATGTGGCTTGATCCTACGACCCTGAGATCATGACCTGAGCCAAAATCAAGAGTCAGATCCTTAACTGACCAAGGCACACAGAAACCCTGAGTTTTCTGGTATTTTTATTTAAAATAAAAACATCCAACAATTGCATATCTTCCATTCTTTTTTTCCCCCTTGACTCATATCATATTTTATTTCTACTTTTTTTTGTACCTTTTGACAGCAAGACTCAGTAAAGAATGCTGTATAGTCTCACATTCTACTCTCATTTCAAAACACTAGACAGGCTGTCTTTCTGAGCTTTCCAGTGAAATAGCTCTTGCATGTTGCCAATCTGTTGGTAATTCCTGTCTTTATCTTACTCCATTTCTCAGCAGCATTTGATACTATTAACCATTATTACCTTCTTGTGCTACTTTATTCTCTCGACTTCCCTGGTACTGCACTTCTTCAATGGCTGCTCCTTCTCATCTTACTTTTCTTTGTTTTATTGAAATACAATTGACACATTACATTGTACAAGTTTATAAGTTAGATAGCATGTGGATGTGATACATTTATATATTGCAATATATAGTTTTTTTAAAAAAAGATTTTATTTATTTATTTTAGAGAGACAGAGAGAAAGAGAAAACAGAGAAGGGAGGGTCTGAGGGAGAAGCAGACTCCCCGCTGAGCAGGGAGTCCTATGCAGGAATCCATCCTGGAACTCCAGGATCATGACCTGAGCCAAAGGCAGGTGCTTAACCAACTGAGCCACCCAAGCGCCCTATATATTGCAATATGATTACCATTCTAGGGTGAGCTAATACCCCTATCACACTATATAATCACCATTTCTTTTCTGTGGTGGGAGCAATTAAGATCTAATATCTTAGTAACTTTGAAGTTTTATAACACAGTGTTTTTGACCCTGATCACTATGCTGTGCATTAGCTCTCCAGGACTTATTCATTAACTAGTTCCTTATTTGTACCCTTAACCAACATCTCTCCAATTTCCCCACTCCCTTGGCTTTGGTAACCACCATCCTACTCTCTTTTTTTATGATGAATGTATTCTTAAATGGATTGTGAACCTGTATCTATATTTTAATATAATTATTATCATTATTATTTCACTGAATTTTAAATAATGAAGATGTTTGACTTCCAGAGAAATCTAAACTGTGCTCTTTTGAGATTGGTTGAAAAATGTGGACTAATATAATGAATAGAACACAGAACTAAGTATAGTTGACCCAAGAACAATGTAGGGGTTAGAGCTGCCGATGCTTGTGTAGTTGAAAAATTCATGTATTACTTTTGATTCTTCCTACTAAAAGTCTACTGGTAACTGGAAGCCTTATTGATGACATGAATAGTTGATTAACACATATTTTGTATGTCGTATGTCTTACATACTGTAATTTTACAATAAAGTAAGCTAGAGAAAAGAAATACTATTAAGAAAATCATAAGGGGGGCACCTTGGTGGCTCAGTGGGTTAAGCCTCTGCCTTCAGCTCAGGTCATGATCCCAGGGTCCTGGGATCGAGCCCTGCATCAGGCTCTCTGCTCAGCGGTGAGCCTGCTTCCCCTTCTCTCTCTGCCTGCCTCTCTGCCTACTTGTGATCTCTGTCAAGTAAATAAATCAAATCTTAAAAATAAATAAATAAATAAATAAATAATAAAATCTTGGAAAAAAAGAACGAAAATTATAAGGAAGAGAAAATACATTTACAGTGCTGTATTAAAAAAAAAAAGTGCACTCACTTAGTTCAAACCTGTGTTGTCCAAGGGTCAACTATAACTGAGTTGCAGATTAACTTTGATATGGATTATTTATTTGACCAAGAAATTTGCCATTTTCATTTTATACTGAAAAAAGTATATTTTTGTACATTATAAAATTACCTATTGGGGTGCCTGGGTGGCTCAGTCATTGGGCATCTGCCTTCGCCTCGGGTCATGATCCCAGGGTTCTGGGATCAAGCCCCACATTGGGCCCCCTGCTCAATGGGAATCCTGTTTCTCCCTCTCCCACTCCCCCTGCTTGTGTTCCCTCTCTCACTGTCTCTCTGTCAAATGAATAAATAAAATCTTTAAAAAATAAAAAAAATAATTACCTCTTAAGGCTAGTGTGGACATTTTTTTTTAAGATTTTATTTATTTATTTGACAGACAGAGATCATAAGTAGGCAGAGAGGCAGGCAGAGAGAGAGGAAGGGAAGCAGGCTCTCTGCTGAGCAGAGAGTCTGATTCAGGGCTCTATCCCAGGACCCTGGGATCATGACCCGAGCTGAAGGCAGAGGCTTTAATCCACTGAGCCACCCAAGTGCCCTAGTGTGAATATTTTAAAGTGCTTTTTATTCATATACATGCACATACGGATCCTCCTTTCCCTTAGCAAGATGTCATTCTATAGATGTTATTCTTTTGTGTGTGTTTGCCTATCACCAGCAAAATTAATATTGGAATATTCATATTAATATTGGTATTTGACATGCCTTTTTATTATTTCTCTGGTATTTTTTTTTTATAATCTGCATTTTGCCCTGCTGTGATTTGGTTCTCTGTATTGTTGAAAAGTTGATTAAGGACAGCATTGCATTCTATAAAGAAATCAAACAGTTGACTCATGATAGGGAAGGAATAAGCTATTAGTCTGTTATAAATAATTTACATTTTAAAATACATTTATTTATTTGTGGGGGAGAGAGAGAGAAAGCACACATGAGTTGAGGGGAGGGGCAAAGGGAGAAGGACAAGCAAAATCCCCGTTGGACAGGGAGCCTGATGCGGGTTTGATCCCAGGACCCTGAGATCATGACCTGAGCCGAAGGCAGAGGCTTAAGGACTGAGCCACCCAGCATTCCTTAATTCACATTTTATAATTTATTTTAAGTAGGTCCATTTTTGGTCCATTCTGCACATTGATGTAACTATGAGTTGCACTTAGATTTGCTTGTTTGTTCTATATACGGAGAGTTGAAAATGCTTCTGCCTTTGAAGACAGGAATTTTTTCTTGGCTCCATAATGTATGCACTCTCTCATCAGGTCAGCTGCTTATCACAGTTGCAACATAAAGACAGCACTGCCCTCTTAAAGTATGGTGGGAAGGGCTGAATGAAGCTATGTGTGTGTATCTACGTGTGTGTGTGTGTGTGTGTGTTTTAAGATTTTATTTATCTGTTTGACAGAGATCACAAGTAGGCAGAGAGGCAGGCAGAGAGAGAGAGAGAAAGAGAGAGAGGGTAAGAGGGCCCGACACGGGCCTCGATCCCAGGACCCTGGGATCATGACCTGAGCTGAAGGCAGAGGCTTTAACCTACTGAGCCACCCAGGCGCCCTGTGTGTTAAATTTTTAAGTTCTGTACCATTACCTTACCTGTGTAGGATTTTGTATCCACCACCATAGTCAGGATATTCAGCTGTTCCAATACCACAGGGATCTCTCCTATTACTTGTTTATAACGATACCCACCTCCCTTATGCTTCACACCTACTATCCCTAAACTGTGGAAACCACTATTCTGTATCCCATTTCTAAAATTTTGCCACATGAAATATGTTATATAGCCTTTTGGGGTTGACTTTTTTTTTCACTCAGCAGAATTCTCTGGAGATTCAAGCAAGCTTTTGTTTATATGAATAGTTCACTCTTTTTCATTGTTGAGAAGTATTCATGGTATGTGTGTACCACAGTTTTTTCACCATTGGCCTATTCACCATTGGCTGATTCCAGTTTTTGGCTGTTATAAATAATGTTGCTGTGAATATTCTTTGCTTGCTTCTTGCAGCATTGCTAGAGTTTATAGTTGCATTTAATGGGGATCAGCATGGGAAAATAGATTTATGAAATCTTGTCTGGAAACCAAAAGTTTATATTATCTGTACTCTAGCAGAAATGATATAATCAGTGATTCTGAACACTTTTTTTCATGTATCCATAAAAGCTACATCCCTTTTGCACATTTAAAAATGTCTAAAGTTCTTCCTTATGAGCTTGAATAGTTGCAAAGATCTAATTGCTTATACATAATAAATGTTACTATAAGATAATTACATACTTTTTTCAAATGTATCCAGTAAAGTGGATATACCATAGTAATTTGTTAAACAGTTTAAAAATTCATCTTCTTTTTTCCCCCTCAGGTTTGTACTTCCATTTCTTACCATAGCATCATATCCTAATGTATTCCATTTTTTTAGTTAGATCTTTGCTGATCACCAACAATAAACTGTGTTGTAAATTTGTATGCAATTCGTGCGTATGTATATATGTACATATCAATATGTGTAGCCAGTATGTATATATATACAAATACGTATATAGATTTACTTTAATCATAAATCTATACATGTTTTTAAAATTTATTATTAATTATATATATATATTTTGAAGGTTTCATTTATTTATTTGACAGAGAGGGAGAGAACACAAGCAGGGGGCTAGCAGGCAAAGGGATAGGGAGAAGCAGGCTACTTGCTAAGCAGGGAGCCCCAGGTGGGACATGATCCCAGAACCCTGGGATCATTACCTGAGCCATGTAGGTGCCCCCTCTTATGAATTATATTAATATAAATTTATTTTAACTTCCTATATAAATTACCAAGTTTGATATTTAATTATTTTTCCTTTTTTTAATAATCAAGATACAATTGACATATAGCACTCGATAAGTTTAAGCTGTACACTGTTGATTTAATACATTTATATGTTGCAATGTGATTACTGGTGTGGTGTTAGCTGACACCTCCATCATATCACATAACTATCATTTCATTTTGTGGTAAGAACATTTAAGATCTCATCTCTTAGCAACTTTCTTTCTTTTTTGTTTTTTTAAAGATTTTATATATTTATTTGACAGAGATCACAAGTAGGCAGAGAGGCAGGCAGAGAGAGAGGGGGAAGCAGGCTCCCCATGGAGCAGAGAGCCCAATGTGGGGCTCGATCCCAGCACCCTGGGATCATGACCTGAGCTGAAGGCAGGGGCCTCAACCCACTGAGCCACCCAGGTGCCCCCCAATTCATCTTCTAAGTGTAAGCTTGTATCTTCTGATCAACATCTCATCGATTTTCCCATCTCTATCCCCTGGTAACTACCCTTCTCTTATCTCTCTCTCTCTTTTTAAGATTTTATTTATTTGAGAAAGAGAGCATGAGAGAGAGAGAGGAGAGAGAGCACAAGTGGTGGGGGGAGGGGCAGAAGGAGAAGCAGACTCCCCACTGAGCAGGGAGCCGGAGACATGGGCCTTCATCCCAGGACCCTGAGATCATGACCTGAGCAAAAGGCAGACACTTAATTGACTGAGTCACCCAGGCACCCCCTTCTCTTCTCTCTTAACATAAATTCTCTGTTAACATAAAAAGAAAAATGTTATTGATAAGGCTAGTTTTTAATTAGATGGAAGAGAAACCAACAGGAAAGCCAGAAAAACTGTTATAATATTACTGTATTACCAAGCTCTTAAGACACTTCTCTGCATCCAGCTGGAGAAATAGTTTGAAAAAATGTTTGGCTTCATATCTTATATTGTTTGTGTAATGAGTTCCTCTTTAGCATCCTGTAAACTCTTTATTAATGCAATGATGTACACTAAGGTCATTGATCTTTCCTTTTCCTATTACAAAATTACAATGTCTTAATGAGAAGAACATGGATATTCCTTAAAGAAGCAGCACATATAGGACAGTCCTGGCTGATCTCTGGAATGTCTCTGCATATTCAATAATACACAAACATCCACAGAGGGAAGGAAGGCCCAGACCACCAGTGTATAAAGCAGTATTTGTAAATGTTTTGTCCAGGTACTTGTATGTGTGTGTGTGTGTGTGTGTGTGAGTGTATTTTGGAAGTTGTATCCTATGTGAAGTAATTCATAAGTCTAGTACATAACCCAAGGATTCAATAAAGAGCAGGTATTATTCTGTTTATTATTGGTACTGTTATCATTGTTAGGTTTGTAAGGGTAATACACACAAAATATAACAATAAATTTAAGTCTAAGTTCATCTATATTATATCCAAATACTTTCTCAAGTAAGACATTGAGGCTTTGAAGTCTTTGGCTATTCATCTGTAACATAGCCATAATAGTATTTATTTCCCTTTCATGAAATTTTCAGTATCAAACAGAATAATATACCTGATGATGTTTATAAATCATAAATTATCCATACATAAAATATATGTATCCTTATGAGATGTGTATCTAGGATTATAATGGATTTTTATTTTTATTTTATTTTTTTACTTTTTTAAAGGATTTTATTTATTTATTTGACAGACAGAGATCACAAGTAGGCAGAGAGATAGGCAGGGGGTAAGGGAGAAGCAGGCTCCCTGCTGAGCAGAGAGCTTGTTGCGGGCTCAATTCCAGGACCCTGGGATCACGACCTGAGCCAAAGGCAGAGGCTTAACCCATTGAGCCACCCAGGTGCCCCTATAATGGATTTTTAAAATGTTTTTGAACCATATGGTATAGATATGCCACAGTGAATCCTTTAAGTTAGAGACGCATGTGAAAAATCAATTGTATCTTTTTGTGCTTAGACCTTGTTTCAGTTCCCAAATGGCATTTTATAGTATAGCACCTTCTCTTATTTCATCAGATTTGGATCATCCAAACTGGTTTGTTAAGATCAATTCCACCTTTTTTTTTTTAATATAATTTTTTATTTTTTATAAACATATATTTTTATCCCCAGGGGTACAGGTCTGTGAATCACCAGGTTTACACACTTCACAGCACTCACCAAAACACATACCCTCCTCAATGTCCATAATCCCACCCCCTTCTCCCAAACCCCCTGCCCCCAGCAACCCTCAGTTTGTTTTGTGAGATTAAGAGTCACTTATGGTTTGTCTCCCTCCCAATCCCATCTTCTTTCATTTATTCTTCTCGTACCCACTTAAGCCCCCATGTTGCATCACCACTTCCTCATATCAGGGAGATCATATGATAGTTGTCTTTCTCCACTTGACTTATTTCGCTAAGCATGATATGCTCCAGTTCCATCCATGTTGTCGCAAATGGCAAGATTTCATTTCTTTTGATGGCTGCATAGTATTCCATTGTGTATATATACCACATCTTCTTGATCCAGTCATCTGTTGATGGACATCTAGGTTCTTTCCATAGTTTGGCTATTGTGGGCATTGCTGCTATAAACATTCGAGTACACATGCCCCTTTGGATCACTACGTTTGTATCTTTAGGGTAAATACCCAATAGTGCAATTGCTGGGTCCTAGGGCAGTTCTATTTTCAACATTTTGAGGAACCTCCATGCTGTTTTCCAGAGAGGTTGCACCGCCTTGCATTCCCACCAACAGTGTAGGAGGGTTCCCCTTTCTCCGCATCCTCGCCAGCATCTGTCATTTCCTGACTTGTTGATTTTAGCCATTCTGACTGGTGTGAGGTGATATCGCATTGTGGTTTTGATTTCTATTTCCCTGATGCCGAGTGATGCGGAGCACTTTTTCATGTGTCTGTTGGCCATATGGATGTCTTCTTTGCAGAAATGTCTGTTCATGTCCTCTGCCCATTTCTTGATTGGATTATTTGTTCTTTGGGTGTTGAGTTTGCTAAGTTCTTTATAGATTCTGGACACTAGTCCTTTATCTGATATGTCGTTTGCAAATATCTTCTCCCATTCTGTCAGTTGTCTTTTGATTTTGTTAACTGTTTCCTTTGCTGTGCAAAAGCTTTTGATCTTGATGAAATCCCAATAGTTCATTTTTGCCCTTGCTTCCCTTGCCTTTGGCGTTGTTCCTAGGAAGATGTTGCTGCGGCTGAGGTCGAAGAGGTTGCTGCCTGTGTTCTCCTCAAGGATTTTGATGGATTCCTTTCGCACATTGAGGTGCTTCATCCATTTTGAGTCTATTTTCGTGTGTGGTGTAAGGAAATGGTCCAATTTCATTTTTCTGCATGTGGCTGTCCAATTTTCCCAGCACCATTTATTGAAGAGGCTGTCTTTTTTTCCATTGGACATTCTTTCCTGCTTTGTCGAAGATTAGTTGACCATAGAGTTGAGAGTCTATTTCTGGGCTCTCTATTCTGTTCCATTGATCTATGGGTCTGTTTTTGTGCCAGTACCATGCTGTCTTGATGATGACAGCTTTGTAATAGAGCTTGAAGTCCGGAATTGTGATGCCACCAACGTTGGCTTTCTTTTTCAATATCCCTTTAGCTATTCGAGGTCTTTTCTGGTTCCATATAAATTTTAGAATTATTTGTTCCATTTCTTTGAAAATGATGGATGGTACTTTGATAGGAATTGCATTAAATGTGTAGATTGCTTTAGGTAGCATAGACATTTTCACAATATTTATTCTTCCAATCCAAGAGCATGGAACATTTTTCCATTTCTTTGTGTCTTCCTCAATTTCTTTCATGAGTACTTTATAGTTTTCTGAGTATAGATTCTGTGTCTCTTTGGTTAGGTTTATTCCTAGGTATCTTATGGTTTTGGGTGCAATTGTAAATGGGATTGACTCCTTAATTTCCCTTTCTTCTGTCTTGCTGTTGGTGTAGAGAAATGCAACTGATTTCTGTGCATTGATTTTATATCCTGACACTTTACTGAATTCCTGTATAAGTTCTAGCAGTTTTGGAGTGGAGTCTTTTGGGTTTTCCACATATAGTATCATATCATCTGCGAAGAGTGATAATTTGACTTCTTCTTTGCCGATTTGGATGCCTTTAATTTCCTTTTGTTGTCTGATTGCTGAGGCTAGGACCTCTAGTACTATGTTGAATAGCAGTGGTGATAATGGACATCCCTGCCGTGTTCCTGACCTTAGCAGAAAAGCTTTCAGTTTTTCTCCATTGAGAATGATATTTGCGGTGGGTTTTTCATAGATGGCTTTGATGATATTGAGGTATGTGCCCTCTATCCCTACACTTTGAAGAGTTTTGATCAGGAAGGGATGCTGTACTTTGTCAAATGCTTTTTCAGCATCTATTGAGAGTATCATATGGTTCTTGTTCTTACTTTTATTGATGTGTTGTATCACATTGACTGATTTGCAGATGTTGAACCAACCTTGCAGCCCTGGAATAAATCCCACTTGGTCGTGGTGAATAATCTTTTTAATGTACTGTTGAATCCTATTGGCTAGTATTTTGTTGAGTATTTTCGCATCTGTGTTCTTCAAGGATATTGGTCTATAGCACATCAGAAGAAAGCAGGAGTGGCAATCCTTATATCAGATCAATTAGATTTTAAGCCAAAGACTATAATAAGAGATGAGGAAGGACACTATATCATACTCAAAGGGTCTGTCCAACAAGAAGATTTAACAATTTTAAATATCTATGCCCCCAAAGTGGGAGCAGCCAACTATATAAACCAATTAATAACAAAATCAAAGAAACACATCAACAATAATACAATAATAGTAGGGGACTTTAACACTCCCCTCACTGAAATGGACAGATCATCCAAGCAAAAGATCAGCAAGGAAATAAAGGCCTTAAACGACACACTGGACCAGATGGACATCACAGATATATTCAGAACATTTCATCCCAAAGCAACAGAATACACATTCTTCTCTAGTGCACATGGAACATTCTCCAGAATAGATCACATCCTCGGTCCTAAATCAGGACTCAACCGGTATCAAAAGATTGGGATCATTCCCTGCATATTTTCAGACCACAATGCTCTAAAGCTAGAACTCAACCACAAAAGGAAGTTTGAAAAGAACCAAAATACATGGAGACTAAACAGCATCCTTCTAAAGAATGAATGGGTCAACCGGGAAATTAAAGAAGAATTGAAAAAAATCATGGAAACAAATGATAATGAAAATACAACGGTTCAAAATCTGTGGGACACAACAAAGGCAGTCCTGAGATGAAAATATATAGCGGTACAAGCCTTTCTCAAGAAACAAGAAAGGTCTCAGGTACACAATCTAAACCTACACCTAAAGGAGCTGGAGAAAGAACAAGAAAGAAACCCTAAGCCTAGCAGGAGAAGAGATATCATAATGATCAGAGCAGAAATCAATGAAATAGAAACCAAAAAAACAATAGAACAAATCAACGAAAGTAGGAGCTGGTTCTTTGAAAGAATTAATAAAATTGATAAACCCCTGGCCAGACTTATCAAAAAGAAAAGAGAAAGGACCCAAATAAATAAAATCATGAATGAAAGAGGAGAGATCACAACTAACACCAAAGAAATACAAACTATTATAAGAACATACTATGAGTAACTCTACGGCAATAAATTTGACAATCTGGAAGAAATGGATGCATTCCTAGAAACATATAAACTACCACAACTGAACCAGGAAGAAATAGAAAGCCTGAACAGACCCATAACCAGTAAGGAGATTGAAACAGTCATTAAAAATCTCCAAACAAACAAAAGCCCAGGGCCAGACGGCTTCCCGGGGGAATTCTACCAAACATTTAAAGAAGAACTAATTCCTATTCTCCTAAAACTGTTCCAAAAAATAGAAATGGAAGGAAAACTTCCAAACTCATTTTATGAGGCCAGCATCACCTTGATCCCAAAACCAGACAAGGATCCCACCAATTCCACATTTTTTGAGGAGGGGCTAAAGAATGTATTATAGGCTTAGGTGGAGATTACAAAAATGGTTGGAGCAGCAAAAATACCAAGATATGTGGGTAGCCCGTGAAGGTGAGTACTTCACAGCACGGGGTATACCATGTCCTTAGATGCGTAAAATCTTATTTCTTTGTTAAAAACATATCTCATCTTGTTTTCATGTCTTTATTTCACAGTTCCTTTTACTGACAGATATGCCATCAATAGACTTGTAAGGAAACATGAATGTCTTACAAGGAATTAATAAATGTGTCTCTGTATGTCCCCCTGTGGATTTAAGTATGAGAGTATAATTGTTTAATTATGTTGTCCTCTTTTCCCTTCCCTTAGGTTGATTCCATCCTGTCAATTGGAAATTGAGTCAGAAGTTAATTTTGGCACATTGGTTGCTGATAGTAAAGTATATTGTAAAGAGATTAATATTATTAACCGTGGCAGAGCTCCAGGTAAATACTTCCTGTCTTATAAATTAATTTACACTTTTGGAAGAATGTTGGTATTATTTAAAATGTATACTTTGTATAATTAATGGGTTCTCTGATTCAGTCCTCCTGTCCCTCCCCAAAAGAAGATGTCTGTCATTAGAAATAGTTCAGAACTGAAGGCCCTTAAATAGGATAAATGTATAAGACTGATAGATAATAATTCAGGAAAGATGAGTCTGTTTCCTTATGATGCTGATTAACAGCTTGAATCCCAGATGACTGGTGATCTCACTGAGGACAGAAGGCAGGATGATGTTATGGGAGTGACTTAATCCTTAGAGCGAGCTATCCAGAGACAGAATCAGGGTACAATGCCATACCAGCTGTGTGATCTGGGCCAAGTATCTGTTAGGATGTTGAACTTGATATTTCTCATTTATCAGCTGTTATTAATAAAATGAACTATGGTTAATCATGTATATACTTAGGTTTGTAGGATGGTACTTGACTCATCATTGGTACTCAATAAATATTTGTTCTTTTTCTCTATCATATTCAACTTTGAATTCACATGATGGTCTCTAGAAAGCTCTTACTCACTTTTTGTTGAAGGAGTAAATGCTTTTCTCTAGACTGGATTATTTCTGAAGGTTTTTACTGTGACCTAAGAGTTTCCATAAAGGTGTGTATGTCTGTATGTGTGTGTGTATTCATGCACACTCTTCACTTGATAGTATACAGTAGGTATTAAAATTCTTTATTCCTTCATTGTTCTGATGGGATGGTCGTTATCTGGGCTGGCGAGGCTTCCATTTCTGCCGAGCTGACATGAGGACTGGCTCCACATAGGGAGGGCATTTTTTCCCCGAGACTGCTTGTCAGATACATAAAACTGGTCTTAATTCCAGTCCTGTTTGACACTAAGCGAGGATATTCTCTGGGGCTGCTTGACTGAGCAGTGGGAATTACTAAGACAAAGGCAGTTTGTCACTGTACTGATTTCTTCCTAGTGTTAAACAAATAAAACTGGTAATTGTTTCTCACAAAATGTTGCTCATTTCAATTTTCCATGCTTTGGTTTTTAAATGATTAAATTTCTGGTGCCGGTGGGATTGTACAACATTCAGCTCATTTGTGGTCTGACTCCAATGTTAAGGATAGGGTCTCTCATGGCTAGTGATTATAGGCTGTATGGTCTTTTCAATTCTCAGTTTTTTAGAGCAGTGGTATTTAATTGAGAGAATTTTATTTTTATTATATATTTTCCAAAACCTCTCTTAACTCTTGTGCATTCTAAATCTTTCAAAGTTTTGATCATATCCTCTCTTTATTGTAAAATATGACCAAACTGTACAGTTTCATTACATATAAAAGCTCTTTGTAAGTAACAAGTATATGTGGTTTTAATTTTAAATGAATATTTAGATTATTTTACTTAATAAAATAAAATAAAACTAAGCCTCAGATCTAGACCCATTTGTTTTAGGAAAAGTAATCCACTTTGGGTCTTAGTATATTAATATTTTTCTTGTACATTTATTTGTACTGAATACTACAATCTGTACATTATAATTGAGTAGCATTAAATGTTAATTAGTATTACCTTACAAACTGAAACAAATTGTTATCAATGAAACACATTTTCTTAGTGTTGACTTTGTTTCTCATTATTAGACTTGAATGATATTATTTTTTCCACCATTAGCAAAATTGATACGATGTTTTATATTCACAGTAGCAAGTGCCTGTAAGGTGTCATAAAGTCCTTATTACCTACAAACACAGTATATAAATATTCATAAGAATAACAGTGTATTTTCATGAGGAAAAAGACTTATGCAGAAAATACGTTTAACAACCAAAGATGATTTTAATAAAATTTTTAGAATGGATTTTACATGACAAATATTTTATAGTTTTAGTGTCAAAGATCAAATTTTTATAAATTTATATGCATACTTAAGAGGACATTAGAAAGCCACACTCAGCAGCTTCATGGTATGTGCTTTGTTTTCTCTCTCTGGTGGTGACCCTGGGGTTATTAGTTGATCTATGTAACAACTTCATGATTTTTTATTTTAATGGCCCATTATAGAGTAATTATCCATGGATTTAGCCAAATATTGTTGAATATATTTTGTTTTCTTACCCTCTGTGTTTCCTGAGTTTACTCCTTACTGTGCAAAGTAGTGCTTGTCTTTCCATTTTGAAGGCATGGCTCAGTTTTTAGATAAGTCTCTACTCTTAGTACTTTGTGAGCTGGTGAACTCCATGTTCTATTTTATGATTTTATTGTTTCTCAGTTTTTATCTTTTAAAGAACATCATTGAAAAAGCATTATTATTTTAGCATGCCTGGAACTGTAGTCATTTCCCTCTTCCCCTCTGTAACCTTGAATATCTGGGAAGACTTTTTCTACTAGAGTGTTATGATGTAGAACAGTCTTTAAAGTCCCTAGTGGGATCGTCACACATCATTTCTGTGTTTGAACAGTTACCTTAGAACTTATCAACATTTAGGTTTATTTGGGTTATTTTGCCCAAAATGTATGACCTTTCTCTTGCTCTTAATGGCCACTTTCCCCCTTTCCCTGATCATCAACATCATCTCTCTACTTCACAGTCTGGAAAAGCCTAGTGTCATCTAAGAACCAGGACGTTTGCTAAATTGGACCAAGTCCAGGACTCAGAGAAGCACCCACTACTTATTCTCAATGTGTATTTTTTGTTTTCTTGGAAACTGCTGTCATGGATTCTTAATCCATGGTTCTTGCATAATACAATGCTGGCATATAGCAGACATTCTCTAAACCTTTGTGTAATCGATTTGGCTCAGTGATCTCTCAGAGTTTCAGAAAAGAATCGTTAATTTTATGTCAACTGTACATGAATAAAAGAAAATTTCTAAAAATAATTTGACCAGAATATTACAAAAGAAGAAAATGGTTTGTCATTTTAATACATAAAAAAACAACAACAACAAAAAACAAACAAAAAAAAAAACCCAAAACATTAAGCTTTCAATGAAAGGTGATTGGACTTAGAAGTAATCTGTTAAATCCCATATGGGCATTCTGAAGAGTATCCAAATGAAAGTGAAGACTGATATACCCTCGGTATGCTTAGACTCAAGGAAACTTAAAAAAAAAAAAGTGTACATAGAAAATAACAATGACCTTGGGTATATGACTTTTGATTTTCAGTAGCATGCTATGAACTGCATACTGTTTGCCCTGACTTAACAGGGTGTGTGTGTGTGTGTGTGTGTGTGTGTGTGTATTTTGTTTTGTTTTTTAGTTTCAGGCGTAGAATTTAGTGATTCATCAGTTGCGTACAACACCCAGTGCTCATTCCATCAAGTGCCCTCCTTAATGTCCAGCACCCAGTTACCCCATCCTCCCACTGACCTCCCCTCCAGCAACCCTCAGTTTGTTGCCTAGAGTTCAGTGTTCCTTATGATTTGCATGGAATTTAAGGAACACAGCAGGTGAACATAGGGGAAGGGAAGGAAAAAATAAAGTAAGATATTATAAATACTTCTACACAAAAATCTATCTCATAGTTTCTAAAAGAATTTTGGAAGAATAAAGTGAAGGTAACAATGTATATACTTCCATCACCCAATGCCTGAGCTACTTCTCTAGGGAAGGTAGAGCAACTCAGATTCCAAAAACATACAGGCTTGTGCAAAGGACGCTTTATCCCAACCACAGCTATGGGTAACCTCACGTGCCCTATGTTCTTCTAAATCTCATTAGTGGACAAGGCGAAGTGTTTATTTTACATGACCATTTACATTTAGTTAATAGCAACATTTGACACAGGTGACCACTGGTGGTATCTTGAGGGGGAAAAAAGCCAAAAGTTTGGCTTCTATGACTCTTCAGTGGCTTATATAAAATAGTGGCTCAGATTTGGAGTGAGGTCTTCCAGGACCCAAATCCTTATAACATTTACTGGCTGGGCAGACCCACTTCTGGAACATCCATTGTAGAGACAAACACAGTGCCTTCCTCCTCTAATTGTGATGGTGGTTAATAAAATGCTTAGCATACTCTCTGATATATAGTAAGTATTCAATAAATATTCACTATTGATGTTAGAATTATTCTTTTCTACTGCCTGCCTCCTCTTCAGTTCTCTTCTGTGGATTCCTGTCCCTTTTCAGGAGTTCCTTAAATGTGAGCATTTTTTAGAATTTGCCATGGACCCACATGTTTCCTTAGTCAACACACTTTCATTCCTGTCACTTCACTGAGGTCTATACAGTCATTTGCATTTCCTTCAGGTTTCTCAAACTTAACATGTATTAAACTACGCTTCCCACATTTTTCCCTAAAACTTCTCCTTTTCTCTTTTTCATTAAAGATCACCACCATGTATTTGGGCAAGTCAGAAACTTGGCAAAATCCTTGACTTCTTCCTTTTTTCCCCTACCCTCCTACCCCCTTAGTCAATTATTAATTATTAATTATTCCTGTCTGTTTAACTTCTTAATTATGTCAGTAATCCTCTTTTCTCTGTCCCATTGCCACTTCTCTACAGCAGGCCATCATCTTCTTTTGCTTAGTAATTACACCAACTAAAATTATTTCTCTGAAGTCCCTTATCTCCTTCTAGTTCATTCTCCAAACATCAACCAGTGTCAAATCTAAAGAGAAATGAAAATTTAATGACAAAAATGCCTTCTATAATATCCTTCCTTCAATGACACCTTTCCTTAAGATGATGTCCTTGCTTCTATTCTTAGTCATTTAAAAATAAAAGTCAAATATTTCATTATTACTAGTGGCATTAAAGTTATATAAGACACAGTAATGTTTGTGTAGTCACTGTTTTAATATATTTAGAAGATTGAATGTTCTTTTGGTTTTGGAGTTATTCTTAAATTTTTGATATATTCACTTAAATCCTTTTGTCAAATTACATCAAAGTAATTACAGTATAGGAACTATCTCACTGGCTCAGTCTTAACTAGACTCACATAATTTTCCTTTTCTGGAGAATTGAGTCAATAATATTTATTTGAAACATATAATTTTATTTTATGACAAAAAAAACCTCTTAAATATGTTATTAACACTTCTCCAAAATGATCAGATGAACAAATTTTGTTACTATGAGTGTTTGATTTTTGTATTAGATTATCTCTGTACTTACAAAAGTCTTATTGCCTTTTTATACTTCCAGTACTTTTATTATGCTAATATTTTATTTTCCTAAGTGAAATGAATAATTTCAGAAAATTTCATCAAATATGATTTAAAATTGGTGAACTGAAATTTGCAAAGTTGTTTATATTGGCAGCATGCTCATTTGTGTTTTCATTGCATAATGAGATTGAGGAAACTCATGATTGGCTGCTTCCATTTGTTGGACATATTTTGAGTAGCAGTTGGTGCTAAGCATTGTGTAGGGTGCTGGGACCACAGAGATGAGGAAGATATAGTGTGTAATCTCAAGGAATGCATGCTGTAATATAGGCACTAAACAGGACCATCAATTACGAACCATTTCTGCTTTCAGAATAAGATATTTTTTTTAGCTTTCTTCTATGCTGTTTGATTCTAGAAACCAATTCCTTTTGCCCTTTCCCTGTGTGAGCTGCATTAATTCATTTATCAGGAAGTAATGGGGCTCCTGGCTGGATCAGTTGGTAGAACAGAACAGGCAACTCTTGATCTTGGTGTTGTGAGTTCCAACCCTCCATGGGGTGTAGAGACTACTTAAATAAATAAATCTTGTTTATTTATTTGTTTATTTATTTATTTATTTATTTATTTATATTTTGTTTCTTTGACAGAGAAAGAGAGATCATAAGTAGGTGGGGGAAGCAGGCCCCCTGCCAAGCATAGAGCCTGAGGCGGGGTTCTATCCCAGGACCCTGGGATCATGACCTGACCCGAAGGCAGAGGCTTAACCCACTGAGCCACTCAGGCACCCCATTTTTTTTTTTTTTTAAGAAATGGTAGTGGCTATCACTGTGAGCCCTTTGGTCAGAAACACGCAAGTGAAAACTCAGCCCTATTAGTTTCTAACTGTAGTAGTCAATTATTGCCATGTAACAAACTACTCCACAGTTCTGTATCTTAAAAAGGCAATTATTTTTTTGTCAATTTTTATGCAGATTGGCTGGAACTTGATTGATCTAAGCTGGGCTCAGCTGGGTAGCTCTGCTTCAAACTTAGACTTTTGGGGGATGTTCTGTTACTCACTGCAGGTCTGTGAGTCAGCTGGAGGCTCTGTTCCATGTGTGCTCGTTCTGAAGCACAGGCCAAAGGGACAGCAGCTACTCAAGAACTTTACGTGGGAGAAGTGCAAGACATCTGGCATTGGAGCTGGCATGATGCCATTTCTACCCATGCTATTGGCCAAACAATATCACATGGTCAAGCTCCAACTCAAGGGATAGGAAAACATACTTCGTTCCTCGTAGCATCGTGACAAGATACAGAGAAGGGTGAAGAATTGGGGTCAACTGTGTAATCTATCACAATATCTGTGTGTCTTTGGACAAATCAACCATTCTAAGCTTTTCCCCCTTATTTATAAAATAGAGGTAATGATTGAACTTACAGAGTCACTCTGAGGATTATATAGACTAACATATATAACGCTCCTAGCATACATTCCTGAACAATGGAAACAGATGGTATATCTTAACTATCAGTGAAGCTTGAGTCCTAACAATCAGTTCACGTTTGTTGGGTGACCCCAGAAACTAAACTTATAATCAAAGCTGTGATTCTTGGTCCGCAGTAGACCATATACAGTGTAATGTGTGCCTTGTACCCTATTAAGAATGTGACTATGACACTGTAAGGATCCAGATGTAAACCACTTTCTCTTGTTCTCTTTAGGTACATTTAAAGCAGAATACCAAGGCCAATTACCCATTGTCATTTTTCCAAGTAATGGTATTGTAGAACCCAAGTCATCAGTGATTGTTAAAGTGGATTTCTGTGCTGATGAGCCCAGAATTGTAAATGAAGGGGCAAAGTAAGTATATACTATGGTTCTTAATTCTAATGTAGTACTTAATACTTTCCTGTTTTACTCTTCAGATATGCCTGTTGCCTTGAATGTATATTAGCTTCTTTGTTCTTTCAGTCAGCATTCATTCGCTGAGTCTCTATTTGCCAAGCACTAGAGACTCAAAAATGGAAGAAGCAGAGGATGGTCTGTGGCATAACAGGAGCTTCTAGTTTAGATTTTGGGGGCTGAGGGAGTGGATCAAGAAAGGGCTCCATTAAGGAGGTGATAGTGTACCCAAACACTTATTGGTGAGTAAGAAGTAGCCAGGCAAAGAGCAGTGGTGTGATTTGAGCTCTGTGTGTGTGTGTGTGTGTGTGTGCATAGGGAAGGTGGGTGTTGCTGTTGGGGGTGGGTTAGAAGAGTAATTTCAGGCAGAGCAAGTAGAAGACTTGAAATTCTGGAGATAAATAGACCGTGTTACACACTGAGAAAGCTGGGGCAATGTAGAGGCAAAGAGATGGAGGTACAGACATAGTGATGTGAGATGAGACTACAAACCCAGAACGGTGCAAGGTCTAGCAGAGAACTACCTAGGACAGCATTTTTTTCATGTACTGTGTCTCCATCCATTAGTGGGATGTGCATTCACTGTAATAGGCCTCTGCCAGCATCTAAACAGTGAAACAGATAATATCAAAATGCATCTCACATAGTAAGGGCAAACGCTTTGCAAAACTTGTTTTGTGTATGTGTGCGCATGTGCATGCACTCGTGCCTGTGTATTTGTGTATGCATTTGTGTTCATGTGTAAATGAATTTCTTATTGAAGGCCACAGCCAAAATAATGTTTGAGAAACAGTTTGAGCCCTGATAGAAGCTTAGGGGTTTTTTTGTTGTTGTTGTTTTGTTTTTTAATATCTTATTTGTTTATTTATTTGACAGAGAGAGACATCACAAGCAGGCAAGCAGAGAGAAAGGGGGAAACAAGTTCCCTGCCGAGCAGATAGCCTGATGCCAGTCTCGATCCCAGGACCCTGAGATCATGATTTGAGCTGAAGGCAGAAGCTTAACCCTCTGAGCCACCTGGGTGCCTCAGAAGCTTAGGTTTTATTGTAAAGGCTGTGGAATCTTGGGAAGGTTCTAAGATGGGAGTGTCTTGATTAGTTTGCAGTTTAGACAGGTCGTGCTGATAGCAGTGGGCACAATAAATCAGAGAGTACATATGTGGAAGGGTATCCTGCCTAGAAACTATTAGAGTAAAACAGAAGAGAAATGATGAAGGCTTTAGCTAAGGTGCAAATGGCGGGTATGGAGAGAAGTGTGCCAATTGGAGAAATATTATGAAGGCAGATTTAACTAGATGTAGTGACTGCTTATAGAAAGAGAAGGTTAAGAGGAAAGAAGGGCTGTGGGAGTGGATCTGGAGTTCAGTTTTAAACTGTTGGAATTGATTTGCTTTGCAGAATCCTGTGGAGCCTATTAGATTTCCTTATCTTGAGCCCCAGAAAAAAAAATCTGGTCTAGGTATATTGGCTTGAGTGTTGTCCATGGGTAAGTTGTAGATGAAGCATGAAGTATTGAAAATAACTTTGACAAGGAGGGCAGAGTGTAAAAGAGTAGGAGAAAGATACCATTATTCATGGAGTTTATAAAATATCCAAGCCACAGAAAAATGAGAATGTAGAATCTGAACAAGTTAGAAGGAAACCAGCAAAGTTTGGTGTCAAGGAAGCTCTAAGGGAATAGAGATGTATGTAGATGGTGTCAGCCATGCCCACTGTGACAGAGATGTAGTGTAAGATAAGGACTTACGTGATAGTTGTGGAGTGATCAGTTATTTGTGGTATTTGATGGGGTGAGAGTCAAAAGGATTGCATTTACGCCACAGAGGGATAAATATGCATATGGGGGCAGTTTCAAAAGGGAATTGAAATTAGTATAGAAAGTGAAGCTTTATGGGGAGATCTTCTTTTCTGCAAACATGTGGGATTTTGCTGAGATACTCCATAGGGAATTGGGTTATTAGGGTGGGGATGAGGTTGGCTCTTGGACTTGGGGGAGTGCAGTGAGTTAGAAAAGAATCTCAGAATTCTAGAGCTACAGGTTACCATCTATATAATCCCATCTAATTCTAGTGTTTACAAAATAACTGGGGATACGGACCTAGCAATAAGTTCTTTTTGGAGTCAAACCATGTGATTGTTTTCCACCTTTTTTGTTTCTTGGGGACAATGTATTAGGTTGTACATATGCCATTCCACTGTGCAGATTTAGGTAGTCAGAAGGACATGATATTCTCTGATATGTATAAGAAAGGAACTGCTCTTAGGCCTTTGAATCTTAATTATAATGTGGTTTTATAAAATTTGTTTATTCAAATATTTAAGAGAAAAATTAAGTATACAGACTTCTAATTAAAATAATATGTATAATTCATTATCTTGTAGAGTGAGCTTACAAGGTCGTCCAGATGTACTCTTGAGTGTCAAAGCTCATGTGGTCGAGCAGATTATTGAATTGTTAAACATGAGTAATGACAAAAAGTTGGAATGCATACACTTTGGTTCAGTTTTCTTCGGAACTTCAAAAATTGAACATGCACTTCTATACAATAATAGCCCGGAACCCATAAATTGGGTGGCCATAATGCAAAATGATGCAGTTGGAGAAGAACTGGTATGTAGATAGTGCAACAGGGGAAAATTGGGTACTGTGTTTTGAAACAGATGATTTTGAACTAATATCCAAAAAAAGCTGTTAACTTATTCCAAGTACGTTTTAACATGCAGATAGATATGATTCCCTTTCATGTGTCTTCAAGGGTAACCTCAAAAAATTCTATAAATTAAACTACACTAATAGTGATCTGTATCTGAAGTAAACCAGACAAATGCTTCTTATAGATTAGTAGCTACTTGTGAGGATTTCTGTTCTCATCAATTTTTCAACAGTTCCTTTAATTTTATGATGTGCCTTGGTCAAATTATGTATGTTTCTTTAAAGACATTCATATTCTTGATTTTCTAGACTAAACTTTCAACAATTATGTTATGATCTCCTCTTAAAATATTTTATTTTATTTGCGTTCTACCTTAATATTCTTTTTATTTCTGATTTTCTATTACAGGGTACAAATATTCAACAAAGAACAGATGTTGCTTTAAATAATCTCACCTACTTAAGCAAAATAAAGAACATGGATGTTACCACTTTTATTTCTTGTGTTCCTAACGAAGGGAGGTTACTACCTTATCAAAAGATTGTAATTACATTTTGTTTCAGCCCAAAGTAAGCAAAAATTCAATTATGGTGTTTTTTATTAATTGTAAGTATGTCAATCATACATTCATCAAACTGACTTTAACAGTAAGACTGGTCAGAAGGCACCAATTAGATTTTTCTTATTACGGCTTTCAATATTTCTAACATGGTTAATATTATTTTGCATATTTTAAAATTTTGTTCTACATATTTCATGTTTGATTACAAATCACTTCAGACCTTGTAGAAGTGGAAGTCTTGTATGGTTTTGCATTTTGAGCCCAGATGATTCTGTGCAACAAGATCTTGTTGTCCCTGCAGAAATAGGGGATAGCTAGTGGCATGCAGGATATGTCGATCCCTCCAAAGAGGATGCGGGTCTCTGGACACAGCAAGACACTTGCTTGCTAAGGAGCATGAAGAGTAAGTCTCTAGCAACTGCTGGGATCCACCGCCCTTGCTTGCTAAACTTCATACAGACTTGTAGGACTTTTGCTAATGTTTATTTTTCATAATTCTCTGTACTTGGTTTGGTTATTTAGTTTGAAAATATGTTTGGAAATGCTGTTTTAAATACATAGGAGCTACTTCAGCTGTACTTGAGAGGTGGCTGTGTATGGCGATAATCGATCCCACTATACAACCGTATGTTTACCTTTGGGAGGAGGCAGTGCTCAATGTACTTTTCTCTGAGGCAACTGGGTTGCTTGATGATGATACCGATTGGGGGAGACCGAATTGTATTTTAATTTAAGGACTGTAATAAATCAAGTAATTCTTCTATTTGCACAATCTTCAATTGCCTCATGAATCATATTATCCCACAGGCAATTTTTTGGTCAATGTATAAGATTCTGTTTAACACATGATTTCTGAAATTCTAAATATTCTTGTTCATGGTAGCATGTAAGCTTTTTCTGATGGTCTAGCACAAACTCATAGGTATGATTATGATTGGAAGCCTTAAATATATTTTCAACATGCTACTTGCATTCCTGTGTAATATTTCACATCAATTTTTTTTTAATGTGTAACTGAGTATCCACTGCTAAAAAAGCTGACCTGTAGGCAAGCAAGTAAAATCCATCAATCTACAGGTCTAGAGATAACTCATCTCTGATGTTGTTCCTTCTTCCCTTTTCTCATCTTCCCTTTCCTTTTCTCCTTTGACAAGATTTGGCTATTGTCAAATCTTATTCTCCAAATTGCTTGTTCTCCTCTAAGAATATAATGAATGGGGGTAGCAATATGTGCTTAGTCTACAGGAGGTGACAGGTATGGAACATAGGTTTGCAGTTACACCCAGAGGTAAAAAGGACTATTGGAGAGAATTGAACAGAGCCCTTAACTAGCAATGAACTTGGCCTGGAAAGAAAATCTTTACATAGAAAGTAACAGTGGAGCTGGACCTTGACAACTTAGTATTTTTAAATTACTTTTGTCTTGCAAATGTTGTCATGAACCCATTTTTCTGAATCTTTACATTTTGTGGCCTTCTTTTGGCAAGTCTCTTTATCTAGGCAATAATTTTGGAAAATGGTTCACAATTATATTTTTATTCCTGAACTTTCATCTGTTCACGTAGATTTAAGGATTGGGTTGATTCCTATTGAGAGGTAATAGAGTATATCATCTTTGCTTTCAAAATAATTGATTGTAATTTTTTTTACAGGCTAATGATTGATGGTAAGAAGAATAATGATCCTTCACATAGGCAGGACTATGCTCTCTTTTTGAGATTTGAGTCTGTGGGAAGTAAAGATGGATTTTTGAGGGATGATAACAGTAAAACCATGAAAAGTAAGTATGAAATAAACATGAGCATCAAATGTACAGCCATTTAAATTATTTAAAAGTTTGGGGATCATATTTGTAGAGGCAATTTAATAAATGTGTATAATTACTGAATAGAACAAAAATGCAAACATTCAAGAGACTTTAAAAATGTCTTTTGTGGCATGTTAAGAAAGAAGTCAACCCACAGGATCATTTACATAAAAATTTTACAAGTTAGAATTTAGGTGACTTCATTATTTTTAAATGACAGTAGATAAACATGATGATCTAGAATTAAAGAATGAAAAAAGAAAATAAAAAACCAATCTGTCTTCTTTTCCCTTTTAAGCCTATGTTTTCTCTTAGAGATTAATATGGAAACAAACCAACCTATTTCATCTCTATCAGACCTTTAGCTCTTAGAATCTTCATATGATAACAGTCAAAGGACAAGACCTAGAACTGGAGCCCTAGTAAAAAGGGTATAATATCCTCTTACAGGGTGTTGACAAGGACAATATGCCTCGCAGGCCACGTGTCAAGACACACTGCTTTTTAATATTCTCAGATAGTATTAGATGGGTTATAGTGAGGAAAAATGGAACAAGACATGGAGTTCAGCTTAGCCAGACAGATCAAAGAGAAAATAAAGATAGAGACGGGTGAGGACTGGATTTGGAAAGATGGGACATGGCAAGTCAAGGGTCAAAAAGATTTGTGTATCAGGATGAGTGATACCATTGAGCAGGCTTGCACCCTTTCCCTAGGACAGAAAATGAGTGCTCTGCTACTATTTGTATTACGGTTTGTGATTTGAGCTCTGTGTGCCAGTCTTAGACAGAAGATTTGTTTGAGTCTTGCAAGTTAATTTGCTTTTGAATGGCCAGAGAAGGAGATGGTAGGTTTGCCTTAAAGGTAATTTAAAGTCCAGGGTTGGCTAGCAAGAGCCTCAGTGAAGAAATGCACAAAACTATAGTTTATAGTTCCTACCTTCTCTCTAGTGTCTCCAAAACTTCACGTTTATGTTATTGCCCAGCTTATATTCCTCTGTCCATTATTTTAATGACCCTTTTCCATGTACACTTGTTTCTTGGCCCATATCCCATAGTGACTGAGTGGTAAACCTCTAATCTGATTAAATTCAACTCTTAGCCTACCCTGGGTATGCAACTAGGAAGCTAATTGTGCTGGGTAAAAGCACAAAACCATTTTTTTTTAAATTTCACTTTTTCACTTTTTAATCTATTATTTCACTTTTTAATCTGTAATCACTAACCCCAAGTGGGTCCTTTAAGATGGTTGACATTTCTACTGCATTCCTCCTTTCCTTCACTTTCTCACAGTATGAGATCAGTATCACACACCTTACCTTCCCTCACCTCAAACCTCCAAGACTTCCTCTTTCATCTTCACTCTAAACTTGTAAATATATTAAGTGACCTAGCATACATTTGCACTTGGATACCTATTAGGCATTTCAAACTTAACATGTCCAGAAAAACCCTCCTGCTTTCCCCATAACCTGTCTTTCCTGTCTCAAGAAATGGCAATTCTATCACTTCTGTTGCTCAGGCTCAAGACCTTAGCTTCACCATTTATCATGTGTTCAATTTCCCATTTTATATCCAGTCCATCAGCAAATTTTGTTGAATCTCCTCTTAAAACTATAGGTTAAATCTGACCCTTTCTCACCCTTCTTTTACTACTCTTACTTAGCCATATTTGGTTTCTTAGGGTTTTTGGAACGTGCCAAGGAAATTATTACCTTAGAATCTTTGTATTTGCTCTTCTTGCTCTTCTGTTTGGAATACACTTTTCCTGGATTTTCACATGATTTTCTTCCCGAGTTCCCATATATATATATGTGTGTGTGTGTGTGTATATATATATATATATATTTAAAGATTTTATTTATTTATTTGACAGAGAGAGAGAGAGAGAGAGATTACAAGTAGGCAGAGAGACACACAGAGAGGGGGAAGCAGGCTTCCAGCTGAGCAGAGAGCATGATCCCAGGACCCTGAGATCATGACCCAGGCCAGAGGCAGAGGCTTAATCCACTGAGCCACCCAGGCGCCCCCTGAGTTTCTTCATATTTTTGCTCAAAATTTTCCCAATCAAGAGAAATCTTTTTGGACTTTCCTACATGAAAGAACAGTTCCAAGATATTGTGTACTGTCTTACCCTTGTAGGAGAGGAAAAATAATTTTCCCTCTACCTCTCTAGGTTCTTGGTTGAGACCTCCCTTAAAAGACAACTTAAGAAGTGGGGGCACCTGGGTGTCTCAGTCGGTTAAGTGTCTGCCTTCGGCTCAGGTCATGATTCCAGAGTCCTAGGATCCAGCCCCACGTCAGACTCGCTGCTCAATGGAAAGCCTGCTTCTTCCTCTCCCTGCTTTCTTTCTCGCTCTCTCTCACGTATGAAAAAAATTAAAAAAAAAAAAAAAGAAAGAAAAGAAAAGAAAAGACAGATTAAGAGGGAAAACAAAGCAAACAAGTTTAATAACATGTATACCTCCTCTATACATGGGAGAGACCCAGGAAAACTGAGTAACTCCCCAAGTGGCTGGAAACTTCACTTTAAATACCATCTCCAGCTACAGACAAAAGATACTGGGGTGTGGCAGCAAGTTATGGTAGGTTTTCAGTTCATAGTAGGGGAGGGTATGGTTGTGATGAAGACTTAAGTATCTGCCTTCTTTGATGAGAGTTTCCTCCTGGTAGTTTTCCAGAGCTTTTCCTGTATCTGCTGTTACATAACAATAGTCTGCTTAAAATGATTCTTATGCCAGGTGTAAGGGCCTACTTTGTCAGTATTGGCTTCATGCCCATAGAATAACCATCCCCGATATATAGGTAGTGAACTTAGATTGAACCTGCCCCTTCCCCCAAGAAGAAAGCACTTAGAAACAGAACCAGTGAAATACCACCAGCTGGTGAAATACAGCCAAATAGCCCCAATAACAGAGCACAGATACCAGGACATGTCAGGCTGACCAGAGATAACGGAGTCCAGATACAAGGACGTGTCTGGCCAGATGGAAACGTCCAATCAAGGGAAAGCGCACATATTACCTCCCTACCTGCCAAGGACGTGTCTGGCCACGTGGAAATGTCCAATCAAGGGAGAGTGCACGTATTACCCGCCAAGGAGCATGAGCCTTGCCTATCAGGCACCAGACAAAGGCGCCGATTCTAGCCAAGGTCATAGGCTGAGTTTAATGACTATCATGGGGTAAAGTGTAATCTAATTGGCTGCTCTTACGAAACCTAGCGTAATTATGTGATGTTTTCTGTGCGTTACATTCTCATTGGCCAGACTCAACTATGTGGCTTTTACTCTATAAAAACTGGCCTATGAGAATAGAAAGTCATCACTTTCCTTTGTGAAAGGTGACCCCGAACGTTTGGTTCTGGTTTTTGGTGCTGGCGCGAAATAAAGCCCTGCTTAACTTTCGCTTTGTATCGGTCTGGTCCTTTTGTCCACGGACCCTTTCACCAGGGATGCCTGGGTGGCTCAGTCCATTAAGTGTCCACCTTCAGCTCAGGTCATGATCCCAGGGTCCTAGGATTGAGTCCCCGCATCCTTCTCCCTCTGCCTGCCACTCCCCTCTGTTTGTGCTCTCTCTCTCTCTAACAAATAAATAAATAAAATCTTAAAAAAAAAAAAATCCTTATGCCAAAGAGGCATATGTTCGGGTGACAAATTGTGCTCCCCTTCACCCAACATTACTTTTCCCCATAGCACTTATCCTGTCTGAAATGCTATATATTTCCTTATTTTATTGTCAGCATCACCTCCCTAGAATATAAAGTCCATGAGAGCAGGAACAGTGTCTATTTTATTCACTGCTGTATCCCCACAGCCTAGAAGAGTATGTGGCATAGAGAAGGCACTTAATAATTTTGTTGAATGAAGATTGAATGAGCTACCCATGTCTCATCAGTTCTTTCAGATGACACTATTTGGACTGAGCAAATAATACGCTGGATTCCCAACACTTTTATGTTAAAGAGCTATTATTGCTTTTACAGGTGATCGATTTCAGAAAGTGGAATTAGCACTGACAGGCACAGGACTTCCCATCTTACTACAGTTTGATCCAGGAAAGGTCCTTAATTTTGCACCATGTTTCATGGGTGAACATTCAGAGCTTCTGTGTATTATGCAAAATCGATCCAACTCACTTCCTGTGATGTACCGCTTTCAAAAAACTGCACATTTTAAAATTGATCCTGAAAGGGGCAAGATTGATGAAGGATGCATCCAGGTAAGATAATTATTTGATGCTTTCACATGCTTCAAATATTTTAAAATTTGCTAAAATGACATGCAGAGGATTAAAAACTTCATTTTATTCCACCGGTATTATAAATTTTATCTCTTCTGTGGCCTTGTGAATGCTTCAGTGTTGGCACTTACACAGTATCTGTAATTATTTGTTAAGTGCCTTTCATGTGCCAGGAAAAGCATTTGACACTGAAGGGAATGTAAAGAAGGACAAAACTTAGTTATTGCTGCCAAGGATTTTTGGGGGTGGGGGGCTCAGAGAGTATTTATTTATTATTGCTCCAGGAGGCAGGACTCTAAATTTAACTATCTAACATGGAGCCTTAGCCCTCCCTGTCTTGAGTGGGTGCAGGAATAGGTCCTAAAGGCTTTGTCTAGGACAGTGGCACCCAGCAACCAGAGGAGGAATGCCCCTGAGCCAGTAGTTGCCCATAACTGCAAAAAGTGAAAAGGAGGTGGGAACCAGGCACTTGCCCCAGCCTCAGAGATGCTGAAGGAAGTGCAAGATGCTTTGGGACTCACACCTAGACTGAAGATTGGCCAAGCTGAGATATACACATGTGGGACAAGCGGAAGTCCAGTGCCCCATGTTACTGTAGTGTCTGTAGTGCCCCATGCTACAGTTAACCCATGACAGAAGGGAGGGGGTTGGCAGTTTGGCCTCTGAGGGGTCCAGGCCTGACCCTCCTGTGAGGTGAGGTGGTATGGGGGAAAACTGCCACCATAGTCTTAACTACTTGCTGAGGGGTGAGTTTCTCAGCCTTTTGCCTAAGGGCATGCCCTTTACCCCCCAACTCTTAGTGGCTGATGGAAGGGCATCCTGCAGCCATGGTCGCGGGCAATATGTGTCCCGGGCACAGTGAGCTGTGGCGGGTGTAGGGTACGCTCGCAGCAGGAGTTTTGTCGTCATCAGACCAGCAGATAGGGTTAGCAGGTGTCTGAGTGTAAGGAGGACAATGGGTCCTGGCACAGGCTCGGGTCTCAGCACGGGTGCTTGTGGTCCTGGAGTGACTCCACTGGTACATCAGTGACATATCCTGCCACAGAAGCCCCACCTTGCTCAGTCACTGCGCGGGACGGGAGGAGGAGGGGGCGGTTCCGCGTGGGTGGTGCTGGTAGCTGAGAAGGGCGGGACTGGGACGCAGGTGGCACCGCGCAGCTCCTTGCTGCGGCTGCGCCTGCGCCTGCGCCTGCTGTAGACTCACTTCCGCTGCCTCCTGGAGCCCGGCTGGCAGCGTGTAGACTGCGGAGGCTGCTTGGTAGTGGCGGCAGCCATGCTGGATACAACCTGCGTCACCCTCTACCTTGGCCTAGGGCAACTGGTTCCTGGTCTGCCTGTGCAGACAGCGATGCCTCTTTTCCTCCAATGCTCCGCCCAGTAAGAATTTTTTTTTATGTACTAAGGAAATGTAGAACATACGTACCAACAGCTATGGTTTAAGAAGAATGCAAAATGTGTTGAAAGAGATCTCTAAGAAGGTGATAGTGAAACCCAGAGGACTGTTTTTACTTCCAGCCAGGTAGCTAGGTCTGCCTATGATAGTAACGTGAGCCAGACCTTGAAGGTTGAGCAGAATTTTCAAATTTGAAACTAGTTGTTCTTAACTGGCCTAGGCCTCCAACTGCTGGTGTGCAGAAGGCAAGTTGAAGTCTGAGGAATGCCTGTGAGTCCCAGGCCATCTTCTGTCTTTCTTACTACTCACATAACTCTTGTCCTTGTCCTCTAAAACAGGGTTGGCTGACTACGCTGCACAGGCTAAATCTGGCCCGCTGCCTGTTTTTTTTAAAGTAAACTACTGTTGGAATGTAGCTTCTCTTATTGTCTGTTGTCTATGGCTGTGTTTATGCTACAAAGGCAAAGTTGAATAGTTGTGAGAGAGCTGAGTTGATTAAAAATAAGATAGTTAAAGGGACACCTGAGTGGCTCAGTCAGTTAAGTGTCTGCCTTTGGCTCAGGTCATGATCCTGGAATCCGAGGATGGAGTCCCACCTGGGGCTCCCCACTCAGCTTCTTCCTCTGACCCTTCCCCCTCTCATGCTCTCTCTCTCAAATAAATAAATACATTCTTTAAGAAAAAAAAAAAAGAAGAGTTATTTTATGAGACGCCTGGGTGGCTCATTCATTAAATATATGCCTTTGGCTCAGGTCATGATCCCAGGGCCCTGGGATCAAGCCCCATGTTGGGCTCTCTGCCCAGCAGGAAGCCTGCTTTTCCCTCTCCTACTCCCCCTGCTTGTGTTCCTTCTGTTGCTGTGTTTCTCTCTGTCAAATAAACAATAAAAATCTTAAAAAAAAAAAAGATAGTTATTTTACCAGAAAAACTGGATTTACTTGAGAATAGCAGAGAACTGTAATTCGGGACGAACAAGCTATGGCAAAAATCATAGGCTTGTCCAGCAACCAAAGTGAGGAACGTTATTTCCGGAGAAGGAGAAAGAAGTTGGGAGTGGTTATTTTGAAGGAAAACCCACTGAAGAAGAGCAGGAGTTCACGGTGATGCCTGTTTGTTGTTGACTGGGTGCTGGGGTGGTTGATTTCTTACAGGAGATGCAGTGTACATATTTTCTGGTTGGGACCTGTATCAGATGATTCTTTCCAAACCACATTTCTTCTTGTAATTGAAGTCTACTGGCAGGGCGTGAGAGCTCCTCCTTCTGGCCTCCCCTTTCCATTTTAGTGAGGTTTCCCTTTATTAATTTTTACAGTTATATGGCCCATAAAGCCCAAAATATTTAATGTCTGGCCATTTACAGAAAAAGTTAGGAGCCTTGCTCTAAACAGTAGCAAGCGTGAATGCTTTCAGTTTCACCTCAGGTTCTTATGTTACCATCTTTTCTTCACGGCATTGTGATATGGCTCATAAAGTTATTGATGGAAGCCTTCTCCCAGTTGCAATCAGGAACTATTGTACACATGTTTAAATGCATACAGCTCATATTTATAACTCTTCCTGCTTCATTAGAATGACTCACTTCCGTCCCCCCAAATTTGGATAGATTTAATCAGTCTTTATAGAATAACAACTGATGTTAACTACA
Organism: Mustela putorius furo; assembly: GCF_011764305.1. NCBI lineage: Eukaryota > Metazoa > Chordata > Mammalia > Carnivora > Mustelidae > Mustela > Mustela putorius. Next base: position 31,299,604 of record NW_025421989.1, read on the forward strand.
TTATGGAAAACGTGTGCTTTTTAACTGCTTCCTAGACTTTCTTTAGTTCAGTCCTCTTAAATCTACCAACTCAGTTTGTTTTCTCCAGTGACATGGACCTCTTTCAAAATGTGTCTGATAGCTAAGTTCCAAGTGTCATTTTTAACCCTCTGTGTTTCTGAGTTTCTCAAGCACTAATAACTTTCAGATTAATAAAAAGTAAATGTGGGAAGTGTGTGGGGTTTGCTGGAGACCTGTGGCTTACACAGGCTGGTCAAATCGTTTGTTAGAAGTGACATATTACTTGGAAGTGAGATGAGATTGTTCTTTTTAGTACTAGCTTACTGAGCTAGAATTCTCATATGATAAAATTCACACCTTCCAAGAGTATAATTCAGTACTATTTAGTATATTCACAGAATTGTGGAACCATTAGCACTTATTCTACAACATTCTCATCACCCCAGGCAGAAGCTCTGCGTCCATGAGCAGTCACTCCCTCTTCTTATTCCTCAGCCTGTGGCAGCCACTAATCTCTTTTCTATGTCTAAATTTCCCTGTCCTTGACATTGCATATAAATATAATCATAAAATATGAGGACTCTGTGATTGGTTTCTTTGATTCAGCATTATATTTCCAAGTTGTGTCAGTGTTGGAAGAATGTGTCACTACCTCATTGCTTTTCATGGCCAGATTGTATTTCATTGTATGGATAGCCTACCTTTTGTTTATCCATTCATGGGTTGATGGGCATTTGAGTTGTTTCCATCTTTTGGCTCCTATGAATAATGCTGCTATAGTTATATTGTTATCACATTGTTACAATGTCCTTTTAATGGTGAGGACACTTAAGATCTACCATCTTAGCAAATTTCAAGTGTACGATACAGTATTGTTAACTATGGTCACCATTTCCAGAAGTTACTCATTTTGGAGAACTGAAACTTTGTGCCCTTTGACTAACATCTTCCTATTTCCTGTTCGTTCCCACCCTTAGCAACCACCTTCTACTCTTCTGTTTATTTAACTGTTTTAGATTCTGCATGTAGGTAAGATAATGCAATATTTCTCTTTCTGTGTCTGACTTATTTCACTTAATATAACATTCTCTAAGTACATCATGTTGTCACAGATGTCAAGAATTCCTTCTTTCTTAAGGCTGAATAAAATTCTGTTATTCTTCTGCATGTGGATATCCAATTTCTCCAGCACAATTTATTAAAGAGGCTGTCTTTTTTCTACTGTGTGTTTCTTGGCGTTCTTACTGCAGTCTAGTTGATTATAAAGGCACAGATTTATTTGTGGGCTCTCTATTCTGTTCATATGTTTATATATCTTTTTTATGCCGATACCTCCCTGTTTTGGTAACTGTAGTTTTGTATTATAGTTTGAAATTGGGAAATGGGATGCCTCCAGCTTTGTTCTTTTTGCTCAAAATTGCATGGGTCTTTTGTGTTTAAATTAGGAACAAAAAGAGTAAAATACTTAGGAATAAACTTAGCCAAAGAGGCAAAAGACTTAAACACTGAAAATTGTGAAACATTGATGAAGGGAATTAAAGAAGGCACAAATAAAGAGAAAACCATCCTGTGTTCATGGTTAGGGAGAATTAATATTTTTAAATGTCTGTACTACCCAAAGTGATCTACTGGTTTATTACAATCCTTATCAAAATCCCAGTGGTGCTCTTTAAGAAACAGAAAAAAAATCTAGAAATTCATATGGACATGTTTTCAGTACTCTTCGGTATACACCAAAGAGTAGAATTGTTGAATCATGTGATAACTCTGTTTAACCTTTTGAGAAACTATCATACTGTTGTCCAAAGATATTGCACTATTTCATAAGTCTTACCAGCAATGAATATGTGTTTTTTTTTAAATTTTTTATTTTTTATAAACATATATTTTTATCCCCAGGGGTATGAATATGTGTTTTAATGTTCTAATACCTCCACACCTTTGCCCATATTTATTAATTTTCTTCTTTTTGATTATACCTATCCCAGTGGGTACAAAGTGGCTTCTCCATGCAGTTTTCATTTACATTTCCCCAGTGAATATTGATGTTGAATGCCCTTCCATATGCTTACTGTACATTGGTATATGTTGGTTAGAGAAGTGTTTATTCATGTGTACTGTAGGCAGAATAATGACCACCTAAAAGTGTCCTTATCCTTATCCTAATCTCTGGAATTTGTGAATATGTGATGTTTCATGGCAATGGAGAATTTAGGTTTTAACTGGAAGTAATGTTGATAATCATTTGACCTTAAAATGGTGAGATTAACCTGGATTATCTTTGTGGGCCCAATATAATCACAGGGGTACTTAAACATAAAATTAGGAGGCAGAAAAATTGTCAGTGTCAGAGTGATATGATGTGAAAAATATTTGCATGTCTGTTACTGGCTTTGATAATGGAAGGGGAGGGTAATGAGCCAAAGGACCACGATGGCCTCTGGAAAGTAGGAAAAGATAAGTAAATAGATTCTCAAAAGGAAAAAAAAAAGGAAATAGATTCTCCACTAAACACCAGAAATGAACGTCGTGCTGCTGAAATCTTGGTTTTGGTTCATTGAGATTGGAGTCGGACTTCTGACTTACGGAAGTAGAAGAAACTGAGCTGTTGTAGCCCACAGAGTTGTTCGTAATTTGTTATTGTAAAAATAGGAAACTAATACAATATTCTTTACCCATTTTTAATTGGGATATTTATCCTTTTGTTGTTGAATTGCAAAAGTTCTTTATGTATTCTAGATACAAGTCCTTTATCAGATATGTGACTTACAAATATTTTCTCCCCTTCTGTGGGTTGTTTTCTCATTTTCTTTTTCTGTCCTTTGAAATGAAAAAGTTTTAAACTTTTGATTAAGTCCAATGTATCTTTTTCTCCCCTTTTGTCACTTATACTTTTAGTATCATGTCTTAGTAGTTATACAATATCCAAGGTCATTAAGATTTGTTCCTGTTTTCCTCTAGGAAATTTAGCTTATACATTTAAAATATATTATCCATTTTGAGATTTATCATGTTATTTAGACGTCCAGATTCGTTCTTTTACATATAGATGTCCAATTATCTTGGAATCTAGGCATACTTATTGACAAAATACTTGATTATATATATTTTTTAAAGATTTTATTTATTTATTTGACAGAGAGAAATCACAAGTAGATGGAGAGGCAGGCAGAGAGAGAGAGAGGGAAGCAGGCTCCCTGCTGAGCAGAGAGCCCAATGTGGGACTCGATCCCAGGACCCCGAGATCATGACCTGAGCCGAAGGCAGTGGCTTAATCCACTGAGCCACCCAGGCGCCCCCAAAATACTTGATTATAAATGTAAGATTTTATGTACTCAATTCTTTTTTATTTATCTGTGTTTATCCTTGTGCCAGTATCACAGTGTACTGATTAGTGTTGTAGTAATTTTTGAAATTGGGAAATGTCAGTCCTTCAGATTTGATCTTTTTAAGGAAATTTTTGACCAATTTGAGACCCTTGAAAATCCGTATGAGTTTTAGAATTAGCTTACTAAGTTATATAAAAACAAAAACAACAAAACACCCCAGCAGCTGGGATTTTGATAGGAATTGTGTTGAAACTATAAATCTGTTTGAGAGTGTTTCTATCTTAATATTAAATCTTGCAATTTATGAAAATTGGATAGCTTCCCATTTATTTTTGTCTTTTAAAATTTCTTTCAGTAGTGTGGTGCCTAGGCAGCTCAGTGGGTTAAAGCCTCTGCCTTCGGCTCAGGTCATGATCTCAGGGTCCTGGAATCAAACCCTGTATCAGGCTCTCTGCTCCGCAGGAGCTTGCTTCCCTCTCACTCTCTGCCTACCTCTCTGCCAACTTGTGATCTCTGTCTGTCAAATAAATAAATAAAATCTAAAAAAAAAAAACAAACCAATTTCTTTCTGTGATGATTAGTAGTTTGCAGTATACATGTCTTGCCATTCTTCTAAAAATATATTCCTAATAGTCTATTCTTTTTGTTGTTGTGTAAATGAGATTGTATTCTTAAATTAATTTTTGTATCATTTGCTGCTAGTATATAGAAATGCATTTTTTTATATATTGACCTTGTATCCTGTAATCTTAAAATCATTTATTCTGATGATTTTCAGTGGGTTCTTTGGGATATAAGATTAATGTTATCTGTGGGGCGCCTGGTGGCTCAGTGGGTTAAGCAGCTGCCTTCGGCTCAGGTCATGATCTCAGGGTCCTGGGATCGAGTCCCGCATTGGGCTCTCTGCTCAGCAGGGAACCTGCTTCTCTCTCTCTCTCTCTCTCTCTCTCTCTCTCTCCCTGCCTCTCCATCTGCTTGTGATATCTCACTGTCAAATAAATAAATAAAATCTTAAAAAAAAAAGATTAATGTTATCTATGAATAGAGACCATTTTATACCTTCCTTTCCAATTTGGATGCATTGCAACCAAATGATGCATTTCATCATTGCCTTGCCTAGAACCTCTACTATGGTATTAAATAGATGTGATGAGAGTATGTTTTTCTTCTTCCTAATTTAAGTTTCATCATTAAGTATGATGTTAGTTGTAGGTGTTTCATAGATTGCATTTATAAACATGGGGAAGTTCTCTTCTACTTCAAGTGTTTTAGGTGTTTTTACTGTGAAAATGTATTTTCTCATGTACTTTTTCTGTGTCTATTACAGTGGTAATATGTTTTTTGCCCTTTATTGAGATGGGGTATTACCTTGAGTGATATTCTTTTTTTTTAATATTTTATTTATTTATTTGACAGAGATCACAAGCAAGCAGAGAGGCAGGCAGAGAGAGAGGAGAAAGCAGGCTCCCCGCCGAGCAGAGAGCCTGTTGTGGGGCTCGGTCCCAAGACCCCGGGATCATGACCTGAGCCAAAGGCAGAGGCTCTAACCCACTGAGCCACCCAGGCGCCCCTTGAGTGATATTCTGATGTTAAACCTGGGATAATTCCCTGATGTACAGAGTGAAAATCCTTTGTACATATTTCTGGGTTCAGTTTGATAATATTTAGTTGAGGAATTTTGCATATATATTCATTAGGAACATTGGCCCATAGTTTTCTTTTCTTAAACATCTTTGGATTTGACCGAGTAAAGCTGCTGTTATATAGTAAGTTGGAAAGTGTTTTTTTCAGTTTTTGGAATAGTTTATGAAGGGCTGGTGCTAATTCTTCTTTAAATGTTTGATTAAAAAAAAGGTTTGATAAGATTCACCATCAAAGCCATCATGTTCTGGGCTTTTCATTATCAGAAGGTTTTGATTTCTAATCAATCTCTTATTAACCCAGGGCTATTCAGATTTTTTATGTCTTCTAGAAAAATTTTAGAAGTTTGCAACTGTCTAAGAATATGTCCATATCATCTAGGTTATCTAATTTGTGGTCATATACCTGTTCATCCTATTACCTCATACTTTGTTTTGTGTATGTATGTCAATTTTTGGTTTTCTGTTTATGGAAATCAACTACTTTGTTCACATGCATTTTATTTAAATAGTTTTTTTCTTTATTACATTCTTTAATTTTGATTCCAGTATAGTTAGTGTACAGTGTTATATTAGTTTCAGATATAATGCATTGATTCAGCATTTCTATACACTACTCAGTGCTCATCATGATAAGTGCACTCCTTACTTCCCATCACCTGTTTCACTCACCCCGCTGCCCTCCTCCCCTCTGGTTACCATCGGTTTGTTCTCTATAGTTAAATGTCTGTTTCTTCATTTGTCTCTCTCTTTTTCCCTTTGCTCACTTGTTTCTTAAATTCCATAAGTAAAATCTTGTGATATTTGTCTTTCTCTAACTGACGTATTTTGCTGAGCATTATACTCTCTGACTGACTTATTTTGCTGAGCATTATACTCTCTAGCTCCATTCATGTTGTTGCAAATGGTAAGATTTCATTCTTTTTAATGTCTCAGTAATATTCCAGTGTGTGTGTGTATGGCATGTATATATACATGGTGTGTGTGTGTGTGTTTATCCATTCACATATTGATGGACACTTGGACTGCTTCCATAATTTGGCTATAATGAATAATGCTGCAATAAACATAGAAGTGTATATATCCTTTTGAATTGGTGTTTTTGTATTTTCTGGGTAAATATCCAGTAGTGCCATTACTGGATCACAGGGAGGGTAGTTCTATTTTTAACTTTCTTTAAAAAAAAATTATTTTTGTTTATTTGACAGAGAGATTGAGAGCAAGAGAGAATGCATAGTCAGGGGAGTGGTGGGCAGAGGGAAAGGGAGAAGCAGGCTCCCAGCTGAATAAGGAGCATGATGTGGGGCTTGATTCCAGGATTCTGGGATCATGACCTGAGCTGAAGGCAACTGCTTATTCAACTGAGCCACCCAGGTGCCCCTAAATTTACTTTAATCACAGCTTTTGCTGTATTTCATTAGTTTTGGTATGTTGTGTTATAGTTTTCCTTCATCTCAGGGTATTCTCTAATTTTCCGTGAGGTTTCTTTGACCCATTGGTTACTTAGAAGTATATTGTTTAATTTATACACATTTGTGAGTTTTCCATATTTCCTTCTCTTTTTTTTTTAACAATTTCTATACTTTATTGATAGTCTCTATTTTGTGAGATGTTTTCTTTCTTTCTTTCTTTTTTTATTTTTATATTTTTATGTAACACACTGAGAGTGTTCACAAGTAGGCAGAGGGGCAGGCAGAGAGAGAGGGGGAAGTAGGCTCCCCACCGAGCAGAGAGCCTAATGACCTGAGCTGAAGGCAGAGGATTAACTCTGAGCCACCCAGGCACCCCTATGAAATATTTTCATACCTTTTCTAATTCTTTTCCTATGGAGATATAATTAATAGATAGCATTAGTATAATGGTATTTGTAAATATTGGAAATGATCATAATAAGTCTGTTTAATATCTATCACTATACATAGTTATAGTTTTTTCTCGTGATAAGAACTCTTAAGATTTACTCTTGTAGGGGCGCCTGGGTGGTTCAGAGTTAAGCCTCTGCCTTCGCTTCCCCCTCTCTCTCTGCTGTCTCTCTGCCTACTTGTGATCTCTCTCTGTCAAATAAATAAATAAAATCTTTAAAAAAAAGATTTACTCTTGTAGCAACTTTCAAATATGTGATATTTGATATTAGTATTATTAACTATAGTCACTATGCTGTACATTGTGTCCTCATGACTTATTTATTTTGTAACTGGAAATTTGTACCTTTTGACCCCCTTCATCCATTTCACCCATCTGCCTCCCCTTCTCCTTGCTACCACCAGTCTATACTGTGTATATATGAGCTTTTTTTTTTTTTTAGATTCCACATATGAGTGAGTTCATATGCTATTTGTCTTTCTGTTTGACTTATTTAACTTAGCATAATGCCTTCAAAGTATATCCATGTTGTCAAAAATGGGAAGGTTTTGTTCTTATTGCTAAACACTTTATATTTCTTGTCTTTTTGATAATAGCCGTTTTGACAGGTGTGCTGTGATACTTCATTGTGGTTTTGATTTGCATTTCCCAGATAATTAGTGATGTTGAGTATGATGATTAATGAGTCCTGTTTTTTCCCATCTCATCGGTTACCTTTTCATTTTGTTGATGGTTTCCTTTGCTGTACAGAAGCTTTTTAATTTGATGAAGTCCCACTTTATTTGTTTATTTTTTACTTTTGTTTCCTTTGCTTTTGGTGTCTTCTTTTAATGCTTTGAACGTATTTTCTGTTAGTCATTAGAGCATATTTATATTAGTCAACTTATGTTTGTCTAATAAATTCAACATTTGGGTTTCTTTAGGCACAGTTTCTTTTCTTTTCTTCTTCTTCTTTTTTTTTTTTTTTTTTTTTTTAGATTTCATTTATTTATCTGACAGAGAGAGAGGGAGCAAGAGAGCCCAGGCAGGGGGAGCAGTGGAGGGAGAGGGAGAAGCAGGCTCCCCACTGAACAGAGAGCCCAACAGGTCTCCATCCCAGGACTCTGGGATCATGACCTGAGCTAAAGGCATATGATTAACTGATTGAGCCACCCAGGCGCCCTGTCAGGCACAGTTTCTATTTATTGCATTTTTCTGTGTGTAGTGGCCATACTTTCCTCTTTCTTTTCACATCCCATAATTCTTTGTTGGAAACTGGGCATTTTAAATGGTATAATTTGGCAACTCTGAAATCAGATGGCTCCCAAGATTAGCTTCATTGCTATTTTTCAAAAGATTTTATTTATGTATTTGACAGAGAGCGAGATCACAAGTAGGCAGAGAGACAGGCAGAGTGGGGAAGCAGATTCCCCGCTAAGCAGAGAGCCCGATGTGTGGCTCCATCCCAGGACCCTGAGATCATGACTTGAGCTGAAGGCAGAGGCTTAACCCACTAAGCCACCTAGGCACCCCTGTTGTTCTTTTTCTTTAGTGACCTTTTAGACCAAGTCTGTAAACGTCGTTTTCTTTGTTGTGTGCAGCCAGTCAATGGTCTACTCAGTTAATTTAGGGGTCAGCTAATGATTGGGTAGAGCTTCTCTTAAATTTCTTGAATCAGTAAGGCTCAGCCTTTGCCAAGAGCCTTTGTGTAAGTGTACTTGGCTTAGGCATATCTTTATTGTTCTGTCAGGTAATTTATAGCTTTTTTTGGCCTTTAATTTCAGCTTGTACAGAGTCTCAAAGTCAGCCAGATTTCAGAAATTAGAGCTTTCTCTAGTCTTTCCTGGGCATATAAACTGTCATACATATGTGTGTGATGAGGTAGATTCCCAGGAGTATGTGAGAGCTTTTCAAATACCCTCTGAATATTTCTGTTTTAATTTTCCTTTTTTCTTTTTTGTTTTGTTTTGTTTTGCCTCTTATTGGCCTTAAATGGTAATGCTACTTCAAGTTGCTGTGATGTTTAGCAATTGCTGCTGATTTTTTGATGGGGGAGGAGAAGGGGGTACAAAACAGGGAAGAGAGTTTACAAAGAATGAGCCCTGAACCAGGTCAGTTAAAAATAATACCCTTATAGTAGGCTTTGTAGCTAGCTTCTAGACAGGATAAATAGGGACATTTCTCTGGGGATAGGATTTTTGGAGAGCTCCAAACCCAGTCTTTTCCCTCCCTGGCTGCTAGGCTAATAGCTTTTACAGCTGCCATAGTTACAAGGCTGTCGTTTTCAAAAAGAGCTCAAAACTAGAATAGGAGGATGGGATGGCACTTTATAAAAATGACACAAAACCTGTTATCCTTCAGAGATTCAGCTATTTTTAAAATTTTATTTAAATTTAGTTGGCCAATATATAGTACATCAATAGTTTTTGATGTAGTGTTTAATGATTCATTAGTTGCATATAACACCCAATGCTCCTGACATCACATGCCATCCTTAATGCACATCACCTAGTTATCCCATCCCCCCGCCCCCAACCTAGCTCCTTTTCCACAACCCTCAGTGTGTTTCCTGGAGTCAAGAGTTTCATGGTTTGTCTCCCTCTCTGATTTCTTCTCATTCAGTTTTCTCTCCCTTCCCCTACGATTTTTTTTAAAAGATTTTATTTATTTATTTGACAGAGATAACAAGTAGGCAGAGAGGCAGGCAGAGAGAGAGAGAGAGAGAGAAGCAGGCTCCCTGATAAGCAGAGAGCCCAATTTGGGGCTGGATCCCAGGATCCTGGGATCAGGACCTGAGCTGAAGGCAGAGGCTTAACCCACTGAGCCACCCAGGCACCCCTCCCCTATGATCTTCAGCGCTATTCCTTATATTCTACATATGAGTGAAACATATGATTATTGTCTCTCTCTGCTTTACTTATTTCACTTAGCATAATCCCCTCCAGTTCCATCCATATCAGTGTAAATGGTGGATATTCATCCTTTCTTATGGCTGATCAGCTATTTTTTTTTCTTAAATATTCCTTGGATTTTTATAAGCTTTGGGTAATTTTAGAATATGTATAAAGTTGATTTTGACAATTATTCCAGTGGTTTTTTTCTCCTTTGGGGGAGTAGATATTTGGAAATCCTTGATTTGCTATTCTGGAGGTACTTCAATACCACTGTTCTTAATTTTTTCTTGAATACTTTTCCAATAATATATATCTTAAAGGTCTGTCAATGCCATATAAGGTATTTCTAAGCTTCTTTTATATTATGGTGATGGACTAGCTCTCCTTAAAAATTTTATAAAGTTCTTCTTATTTTTTTTAAAGATTTTATTTATTTGACAGAGAGAGATCACAAGTAGGCAGAGAGGTAGGCAAAGAGAGAGGGGTAAGCAGGCTCCCTGTTGAGCAGAGAGCCCAATGCAGGGCTTGATCCTAAGACCCTGAGATCAGGACCTGAGCCAAAGGCAGAGGTTTAACCCAGGTGCCCCTATAAACAGTTTTTTTGTTGCTTTTAATTTTTTCCCAACTTCCCAACAGTTTAATATTATTTTTGTAATCCATTTGGACTGCTGAAACAAAATACCATAGACTGCATGGTTTAAACAACAGAAATTTATTTCACACAGTACTGTAGGCTCGAAGTCTTAGATCAAGGTGCCAACTTGGTCAGGTAAGGGCCCTCCTCCTGGTTGTAGCCTTCTAATTGTTTTATTATATGGTAGAAGAGTCTAGGGTGCTTTGTGGGGCCTCTTTTATAAGAGCACTAATCCTATGACCTAATCGCATCCCAAAGGCCCTACTTATCCTAATTCCATCACATGGGCATTAAGTTTAAACATACGAGTTTGTGGGATTTACAAACATTCAGCCTATAGCAACTTGTTACTTTTTCTTTTTTTAGAATGTGACATGTTCATTCATTCCACATCAAGTAGGAGTCTTTAAAGTGAAGCAACTGATAGAGATTATTGGCTCAGTGGCAGATGAAAATTTGCAGTCATCACTGAAACCTTTTCATCAAATATATTTAGATTTCAAGAGCGTCTGCAAACCTTCCACCAAGAAAGTTGTGATGAGAATGAATCCTGGTAAGCTAATGTGGACACACTTTTTCTTAAATAAAGTTTATATAGGATTATTTTAACACACTGATTGCTTAGTTATATATGTCAAATGTAGTCTTATCTTGTGGTTCTTACCTTATGAATGCATCAAAATCACATAGAAGGCTGGTTAAAATAGGTTTCATTGGTCTATATCCCAGAATTGATTATTATATAAGACTTTGGTAGAACCCAAAGATTAGCATTTCTAACATGACCCTGACAGTAGTTGATGCTGCCATTTTGGGGATTACAGTTTGCATAGCATTGGTTTAGTGATCTATAAAATGTATTAAATATTTATTGGTTTTTATATTTTATTCTTCTATATTTTTGCTTGAGTCTATAATATAAACTACTTTTGACCATTCCATGGATTATCTTGTGGCTGTAATACTCAGTTATCTTTTATACATTGAGCCATATGAAATTGCTGATATTCAGCTCTCTCTGATCTATAAAATCTTATGTCACATAGGCTAACTCATTCCTTTGAGTTACTATGTTTTCTTTTTTATATGTGCAATATTTTATAAATTATTTTGTGTATGTCCATTTATTAGATGAAATAGTTGTATTTTCTGAATTTGTTTAGGGATTTAGTTTTAAGTTAGAACCAATGGTGTAGTGTATTAATACATGGATATTAATTGGAAAGCTGAAATTAAAAAACCATTTAACTTAATATCCAATTCTATAAAAGGTATATCCCCTTTGGTCACTAATCCTACGGGACAGTTTGTGGTTAGAGACTTGCCTAAATACAAGGACCGTGCACCTGTTACAATGCTTCAATCAGCCATGACACGTCTTCACAATCATCGCATAAGTAAAGAGTCGATGAAGGGTGCACTGATAGCCTTTCCCAATGATCGAGCTGCAAGTATCAGGTCTGGAGACCAGCATAAACTTTTCAGGTAACATGTTATATTAAAAACCAGAAATTTTGAAAGACACAATGACGAACATGATATGCAGGTCTTAGCAGATCCTGTTGTAGCAAACTAATGATGATGATAATAATAATAGTAATAAAATTTTACTTTATCTCTCATTTTGTTTTACATTGGAGTTGATGGTTATTGAATGCTACTATATTTGCTTTGTCCTACCTCTCATCACCTCTACTGTATACTTTACAGGAAGGGAATGCTTCACCAGATGATTATTAAAATATGCTGTTGACAAGTATAGAGTAATAGAAAAAAATCACGTTTAGAAATATATCAAGGGGCACCTGGGTTGCTCAGTGGGTTAAAGCCTCTGCCTTTGGCTCAGGTGGGAACTAGCCCCGCATCGGGCTCTCTGCTGAGCCCAGAGCCTGCTTCCCTTCCTCTCTCTCTGCCTGTCTCTCTGCCTAATTGTGATCTCTGTCTGTCAAATAAATAAATAAAATCTTTAAGAAAAGAAAAAGAAATATATCAAGTTCTCAGACTTGACTGTCATATTCATTAAGTATGGCTGACAGCTTGAATTTGTCTAAGGTAAAAATAAACACTTACAACTGTGAAAAACCAGTCATTGTCATCATCATCATTATTATCATCATCCTCATCACCTTTGTTCCTCTCAAAGTCACATTTCTCATAACTAATCCCAAACTGAACTAAGACCTCAACAATTAGGATCAAAAGTGATGTTTAACCTCAATTTATATTGATTGAAACCTCAAAGAAATCACTACTTTACAAGTGCTTAGTGAGAAGGAACCCAGGCATCCTGGTTTTTACACATTTGAGACTGAAATGAGTTTCTTTTCTGCCTGTTGGTGTGCTACTAGTACACCATCTAAACTTGATAATGTCCCTGGGATTTCTCTACTTGTCTCTTTACCTTTGGTGAGCTCACTTAATTTTATAGCTGTTTTCTTGCAATATCATTTGATATTAGGCCATAATTGTTTTATTATCCACAATTGGAAAATTCTGAGTCTTTTCATAGTATTATTTTATTTTAAAAATTTTATTCATACCAGCCTTTCTCTCTCTATTGTTTGACAAGTATCATGGAACATAGGAGTGCAGAAATCACTCAGATGCCATTTTAAATAATTATGTAGTATAAAAAAGGAAAACTTATTTCTCCCTCTGACTCATTGCACTCCCTCCCATACAGAAGTATCTTTTGGGAACAACTTTTTATGTATCCTTTTCAGTTCTTTCCTATGTTTATAAAAATATGTTTGTATAGACATATGTTAATTTAATATTAATATTTTTCTGTCTTAATCAGTCTTAATCATATGATCTAAAAATGCCAGATTGAAAAAATATTCTTTATTTAAATTCAATTTAGGTAAAATGTAGTTCTTCCAGATTTAAAAAAATTATTTTATTTAAGTTCTATCAGTTAACATATAGTGTATTACCAGTATCAGAAGTAGAGTTCAGTGATTCATCAGTTGCATATAATACCCAGTGCTCATTATGTCACATGTCCTCCTTAATGCCCATCACCCACCCTTCCCCGAAGATCCTCTGTTTTGTTTCTTAAATTCCACATATTAGTGAAATCATATGATAATTATCTTCCTCTGATTGACTTTTTCCCTTAGCATAATACTCTCTAGTTCCAACCATATCGTTGCAAATGGCAAGATTTCAATTTTTTTGATGGCTGACTAATATTCCATCGTGTATCTATCTCTTTATCCATTCATCTTTTGATGAACATCTGGGCTCTTGCCATAGTTTTGGCTATTGTGGACATTGCTGCTATAAACATTGGGGTGCATTTGTCCCTTTGAATCACTATGTTTGTATCCTTTGGGTAAATACGTAGTACTGTAATTGCTGGGTTGTAGGGTAGCTCTATTTTAGCAACCTCCTTACTGTTTTCCAGAGTGCCTCTACCAGCTTGCATTTCCACCAAGAGTGTAAGAGGGTTCCCCTTTCCCCACCTCCTCATTCTTGTTAATTTTAGCCTTTTTGACTGGTGTGAGGTGGTATCTCATTGTGGTTTTGATTTGTATTTCCCCCATGACAAGTGATGTGGAGCATTTTTTCATGTGTCTGTTGGCCATTTGTATGTCTTCTTTAGAGAAATGTCTGTTCATGTCTTCCGCCCATTTCTTTAGTGGATTATTTGTTTTTTGGGTGTTGAGTTTGATCAGCTCTTAAGCTCTTTATAGTTCTTGCCAGATTTTTTTTTTTTTTTTTTAGGAAAGCTAAAGATTTCCTATTTCTCTCATGGCCAAAATTATTTTTCTCAATTTACTCTTTTCCGTATTAATAGAGATACAAAATTTAGTTTTTTTCTGGTTAGCAATTAGTAACTTGAATGAAATTTTATGATGTATGAAATTGTTGGTAACTATAATTGCTATTTTGTTTCTTAATGCATTTCATTAATGATTTTGACAAGAAAGTAAAATAAGTTTGGAATTTTTGTCTAATTTTTGTTTACTACAGTATGTCCTGTGTTTAGAAGAGTGTCAGGCATATAATAGGCACTGGGTAAATATTTTTTAATAAATAGATGAAGAAAAGTATTTTATTTGCATAATAATCTTTGTCCCCTGGGGTGCCAGGTTGGCGCTGTCATTAAGCCTCTGCCTTCTGCTCAGGTCATGATCCCTGGGGTCCTGGGATCGAGCCCATATCGTGCTCCCTGCTCAGTGGGAAGCCAGCTTCTCCTTCTCCCACTGTTCCTGCTTGTATTCCCTCTCTCACTGTCTCTCTCTCTCTCTGTCAAATAAATAAATAAAATCCTTAAAAAAAGCTTTTAAAAAAATAATCTTTGACCCTTGTATTTTGAACATTAAAAAAAATCACCTACTCAAAGCTAAAGAGGTATTTCATGAAGTTTATTCTTTTTTTTTACATTATCCAGTTAGTTTATTATTATTTACAGAATATGTATATACCTATATTTTATGTAAGAAAAAGTATGGTTTCTCGGTCTTCACCATAACAACTGCTCCATTTAGAAATAATAGTAGTCAACATTAAATACAACTCTATTTTTCTAACAACCATGCATCTTTATATCAGACCATTCACAGGACATTGCTTCCTAATCAACCTAAATTTGCAGTAAAATAGGTTTCCAGAAATAAGTATTTATTACATTGACAAGCTAAAATAAGTTCGTAAGGCAAATAGCTATAAAATCTGGACAGAAACTTCCTTAGTTTCTCATCTTAAGAAGCAGCTTCTCAAATTATTTGGAAAATCAGCCTAGAGGTAAGCACGATAAACCACAGTTCCCATCCCTTCTTGAAGCCGATCTTTTTCGAGAATTGATCAAATAGCACCTGTTGATAGAAGATAGTAAAAAGGCCTGAACCTGATACTTAAGCTTTAATTCTGGATCAGTTTTCTGACTTGGTCTGGTCCGGAGTTACTTCCTTCAGAATCTTCATCAGTGAATATAAGTGAGTATATGCTAACATTATCTTCTCTTTCAGCTCTGCAACTTTTTCTGGTAGAGACAAGTTGTGAATGTCCATCTCAGATGCATTTACTATGGCTTTTGTTTTTAACTGATAGCATTTTGTCACTGGAAAGGCAAAAATGACCTCTCAAGGCAGCCAGAGCAGCATGGGTAGAATACAAATGGAAACCAATGGGAATCCCACAGGAAGTGCAGAATAAAAGGTTTTAAGTGCTGCCTTTGAGCGAACCATCAATTCCAACTAGGAAGGGAGCTTCCAAAACCATGTTATTTGTGACTCCTGTGTGTCCCACTCCATAGAAGTCGTACAAGAGTGTTTGTCAGTTGTTTTCTTAGCGGCATCACAAAAATCACCCCCCGGAAGCTGTACACATCGTGGATGAGGCCGCCGCAGCTGAGCTGCCATCTTTCCGCAGCCCCAGTTTATTCTTTTTTTAAAAATTTTTATTTCGGGGGCGCTTGGGTGGCTCCGTGGGTTAAAGCCTCAGCCTTCCGCTCAGGTCATGATCCCGGGGTCCTGGGATCAAGCCCCACATCGGGCTCTCTGCTCAGCAGGGAGCCTGCTTCCCTCTCTCTCTGCCTGCCTCTCTGCCTACTTGTGATCTCTGTCTTTCAAATAAATAAATAAAATCTTTAAAAAAAAATTTTTTTTTTTTAATTTCGGGATGCCTGGGTGGCTCAGTGGGTTAAAGCCTCTGCCTTCGGCTCCGGTCATGGTCCCAGGGTCCTGGGATTGAGCCCGAATTGGGCTCTCTGCTCAGCAGCCTGCCTCTCTGCCTGCTTGTGATCTCTGTCAAATAAATAAATAAATCTTTAAAAGAAAAAAAAATTTTGTTCTCCAATCCAATAACATGGAATGTCTTTCCATTTCTCAGTGTCATATTCAATTTCTTTCATTAGTGTTTTATAGTTTTCAGAGTATAAATCTTTCACCTCTTTGGTTTGGTTGGTTCCTAGGTATCTTATTATGTTGGGTACAATTGTAAATGTGATTATTTTCTTAATTCCTCTTTCTACCACTTTATTATTAAGTTAGAGAAATGCAACAGATTTCTGTAGATTGATTTTGTATCCTGCGTCTACTGAAATTGTGTATCAGTTCTAGCGATTTTTTGGTGAAGTCTTTCAGATTTTCTATATATAATAATCATGTTATCTGCAAATAATGAACATTTTACTTCTTCCTTACCTATTTGGATGCTTTTTATTTCTTCTTGTTGTTTGACTGCTGTGGCTAGGACTTCCTGTACTCTTTTGAATGGAAGTGGTGAGAGTGGACATTCTTGTCTTGTTCCTGGTCTTAGGGGAAAAGCTCTCAGTTTTCCCCATTGGGTATGATATTAGCTGTGGGTTTTTAGTTTATGGACTTTATTCTTTTGAGGTATGTTCCCTCTAAACCTATTTTGTTTAGGATTTTTATCATGAGTAGATGTTGTACTTTGTCAGATTCTTTTTCTGTGTCTATTGAAATGGTCATATGGTTTTTATCCTTTCTCTTACTGATGTGAAGAATCATGTTGATTAATTTTCAAATTTTGAACCACTTTGCAACCTAGGAATAAATCCTAGTTGATCATGGTGAAAGATTTTTTTCAATGTGTTGTTGAATTCAGTGTGCTAGCTTCATGAAGTTTTTTTTCTTTATGGCGCTAATAAGCATTTAGGTATGTTAATAACCAGCTCTTTGTGACTCCAGGCATTTACTTTACTACTTCTTTCCATGTCTTTCCTTTACTTCTTTTTGCAGACCTCAGGACTTCAGTTATAGGAACCATTTCTAGATTCTAAATGTGGTTAAGGTTCCTCAAGCCTGAGGAAAATTTGTATTTCAGCAACAGTCTTTGTTTTCTTCTTCTTCTTCTTCTTCTTCTTTTTTGCTTGCTTTAATTTTTTACTGAATTATAGTTGACATTGAAATATATTAGTTTCAGGTATATATCATATCGGTTTGACAATTGTATACAGTAGACAGTTCTTATAAGTATAGCTATCATCTGTCATCTTACAATGTTGTTACAGTATTATTGACAATATTTTCTATGCTGTAGTTTTCATCTCTGTGACTTATTTATTTTATAACTAGCAATTTGTACCTCGTTTATCCCCTTCACCTATATTACCCATCCCCCTCATTCTCCTCTTCCCTGGCAACCACTAGTTTATCTCTATATTTGTATTTCTGTTTTTCTGTTTTGTTTTTTAGATTTTACATGTAAGTGAAATCATATGGCATTTATCTTTTGCTGTCTGACTTATTTCCCTTAGCTTAATTCCCTCAGTCCATCCATGTTGCAAATAGCAAGACTGTGTATGTGTGTGTGTGTACATATATACACACATATATATGTATATATGTGTATGTATTATATCTTATTTATTCATGCATCTAGTCATAGACACTTAGATTTCTTCCATATCTTGGCTATTGCACATATATTTTTGAATTAGTATTTTTGTTTTCTTTGTGTAAATACCCAGAAGTGGAATTACTGGGTTGTATGGTATTTCTGTTTTTATGTTTTTGAGGAACTTCCATACAATTTTCCTCAGTGGCTGTACTAATTTACATTCACACCAAGAGTTTAGGATGGTTCCCTTTTTTCTACATCCTCATCAACACTTATTATCTCTTGTCTTTTTAATATTAGCCATCCTGATTTGTGTAAGGGGACATCTCATTGTGGTTTTGATTTTTATTTCCATGATAGTAAGTGATGTTGGGCACATTTTCATGAGTCAGTTGGCCACATGTGTGTCTTCTCTGGAAAAGTGTCTATTCTAGTCATCCTCCCATTTTTGAATTGGATTATTTGGGTTTTTTTTTGGTGTTGAGATGTATAAGTTCTAAATAGATACATATATTTTGGATATTAACCCCTCATTGCACATATCACTGCAAATATCTTCTCCCATTCAGTAGGTTGCCTTTTCATTTCATTTTGCTGATGGTTTCCTTCATTGTGCAAAATCTTTTTAGTTTATTGTAACCAAATAGTTTATTTTTACTTTTGTTTCCCTTGCCTGAGGAGACATAACCCGAAAAATATTGCTAAGACTGATGTCAAAGAGATTACTGCCTATGTTTTCTTTTAGGAGTTTTATGGCTTCAAGTTTCACATTTAGATATTTATTCCATTTTGAGTTTATTTTTGTCTGTGGTGTGAGAGAGTGGTCCAGTTTCATTCTTTTGCGTGTAGCTGTCCTGTTTCCCTAGCACCATTTATTGAAGAGACTGTCTTTTCCTCATTGTATGTTCTTGCCTCCTTTGCGGAAGATTAATTGACTGTATAAGCATGGGTTTATTTCTGAGTTTTCTATTTTTTATGTTGATCTGGGTTTCTATTTTTTGCCAGTACCATACTGTCTTGATTATAATAGCTTTGTAGTTTATCTTTAAATCTGAAATTGAATTACCTCCAGCTTTATTCTTCTCAAGATTGCTTTGGTTCTTGGGGGTCTTTTCAACAACTGTTTTTGAATAGCAGAACATTTATTTTTCTCTTATTGCCTTACTCTCATAAAGACTGTCATTCAGTTAAAGTTATCTTACATAACCATTTAGGACTTGTTGATTTGACCCTATAACTAATAAAATTTATATTGAGTTAATTATTGAGGGTAAGCGTCTTAATGATTGTTAAAATCTGTTGAGAATTAGGCAGACCAACATCAGAAGATCTGAATAATTATACATTGTTTTTATGGAGAATATGTGGCAAATGAAAGGAAGAACATGAACTCAGATGAGTGATCATGAGATATACATAGATGTACTTTGTTTTTGGATTGGTTTCTCTCTATGCCATTGATGGTACTTGCATAAGCTTTGAGATACTAAAAAAATAATATGTTTAGCAAAAGGATTTATAATTATATATGTATTTTTCTAATTTTTTTTCACAACAATCTTAAAGTAACTAACTCTTAGGAAACACTAACCTAATTCAGATCTAGTCCCGTGTGTAAATCTAGAACTCTCCGAATTGCTTACTTGATTAATTCCCTAAGAGTAGTTTTAGAGTAGGCACCATTGTATCCCAGTGACCTTAGGAATTTTCTCTAATTAGGTTAGGAAGAAAATTAGATCTTATTCTAGTTCTATATATCATAATGTCTTGCCATGTAAGAGGATATGAGGGAAAGGACTAGGACCTGCTCTCTTCACCTTTCTGTGCTTAGCCGCTGGCATAGGAGACACTCAAAGACTGATTAAATCAATGCATATATATATAAATATCGACATAACTTTTTCATCTTGTAGGACGATTTTCACAAAAATTCCAAGATACAACTATGTCGATCCTGATTATGCATATACTAAATTTGAAGAAATGGAAAAGCAAGCACATGAAAACTATTATGAAAGATACATTAAACATTTAAGAAGTGTGCGCCTACGGAAACGAGTAGAGAGGTAAAGTTCACTTCCTCAAACAGTATGAAATGGATCGTGGTGCCTGCAGGGCCAGATTTTTTTTTTTTCTTTACTCCTTAGTTTCTTTTTAGTGATTTAAGGGACCTTTTCATATATGAACATAGCAGCACCTTGAACTATTTTAATTGAGGTTATCTCTTTCCTTACTTTTGGTTTGGGAATGTCTTATGTTGGTTTTATCCCAGAAACAATTCTTTTTTTTTTTTTAGTAAGATATTATTTATAGAGAGACACAGCAAAAGAGGGAACGCAAGCAGTGGGAGAGGGAGGGAGAGGGAGAAGCAGGGCCCTCGATGAGCAGGGAGCCTGATGCGGAGCTTGATCCTAGGACCCTGGGATCATGACCCAAGCTGAAGGTAGACGCTTAACCGACCGAGCTACCCAGGCACCCCCCAGGAGCAATTCTTGAGATGGATTCCTGCACAGTGCTCTTTTAGGAGAACAAGATGAGGGAAGCAGGATAGGGCAGGGGAGGGAACTGCGAAATGTTGTCTTTCAGGTGAGGCTTACACTCACCTTGAGGTCTCTTGAAGCATAAATTGTGCCTCATAGATGTTCCTACATTGAGCCAAAGGGGCTTCTCTCTCTCTCTTTTTTTTTTTTTTTTAAGGGCTTATCTTTTGTGCTGTGTATCAGCCTTCCATGGTGAGCTGTCCTTGGTTGTGGTGGGGTGGGCATGCCTTCCTTGGTGAGGTCTTTGAGAATGGGGTCTTCTCAGCAGAAGGTAATTTTGTGTAGATTAGTGCACCATTCTTTGTAAGTGGTTCTGAGTATGGTAGCAGCAGCATGAGCTATGGGGAATGTTGGGGTTTGCCAGTATATTTTCTAAAACCTTTGGCCTCAATTAGATATTATTATGATTTTAATAGGGAATGCATGTATTCATATAATGATACAGACATAGGATTACAGCCAGCATCGGGTCTAAAGTCACCCTCACTCTCAGAAACGGAAATAGAAGAGGAATTGTGTTCAGGAAAGTGTCTGATCAAACCTAACCAATTACTAAATACCAGAAATATAGACTCCAAGGAGACGAAGGCTCTGAAAAGAAAGGCATGTGCAATATTTTATATTTCATTGAGTCATGAGAATTCTTAAAATATCTTTTGGTAACATTCAGAATTAATTTTGGAGTAACATTTTTCCACAGGTTCTCAAAGGACTTAAATCAGAACCATCCACGCCCCATGAAAAACATGATTGCAGCTTAATTTTGACGCCAAAGCAAATTCATCAAGTAATTGTTGGTAAGAATCTATAAAAAACTATTAAAGCCTTTGTTTTTTTTAACACAGGTTTATTGGAGCATGATTTATATTCCATAAAATTGACCTGTTTAAAGTATGCTAGTCAGTGAATTTTAGTAAGTTTATGGGATTATGCAACCATCATCATAATTCAATTTTAGAATGCTGCCATCACCCTCAGGACTGTATGTACTTACTCCCAAATCCCACCCCTAGCCCCAGGCAACTGGTAATCAATTTTCTCTCACTGTGGATTTGCCTCTTTAGAACATTTCATATAAAAGGAATTGTATAATATGTAGTCTCTCGTATATTGAAGCTTTTACTTAGCATAATGCTTTTGAGGTTCATCCAGTAGGTATAAATAGGTATAAATATTTTCTTTTTATGTCTAAATAGCATTTCATTTTATGGTAGTACCACATTTTGTTTATCCATTTACAAGTTGATGGACATGAGCTGCTTTCAGTTTGAGGCTATTGTGAATAATGTTGCTATAAACGTTCACATATAATTCTTCAAGTGAACATATGTTTTCATTTCTTTTGGTTAGATTCCTAGGAGTGGAATTGCTGAGTTGTATCTTAAGTTTCTGTCTGACATTTCAAGAAACTGCCAAAAACTTCCCAGAGTATACCAAGTTACAGTCCCACCAACAGTGCACAAGAGTTACGATTACACCAAGTTCTCACCAGATGTTATGTTCTGTCTTTCTTGATTATAGCCGTCCTGGTGGTGTGAAATGTTCTCACTGTGGTTTTGATTTGCATTTTGCTCGTGACTAAGATGTAGAATATATTTTCATGCATTTAAATTGACATAAATGTATCTCTCCTTTGGAGGAGTGTCTTTCAAATTCTTAGCCCAATTTTTAATTTGAACATTTGCCTTCTTATTGTGGAGTTGTATTATTTATGTATTCTGGATACAAGTCCTTTATCAGATAATATGATTTCCAGAGTCTGTGGCTTGTTTTTGTTTTTTAGTTTTTAAATAGTGTTGTTTAAAGCACAGAAGTTTTGGGGCATCTGGGTGGCTCAGTGTGTTAAAGCCTCTGCCTTCAGCTCAGGTCATGATCCCGGGGTCCTGGGATCAAGCCCCATATCGGGCTCTCTGATCAGCAGGGAGCCTGCTTCCCCCCTCTCTGCCTGCCTCTCTGCCTACTTGTGATTTCTGTCTGTCAAATAAATAAATAAAATCTTTAAAAAAAGGATAGAAGTTTTTACTTGAAGTGAAATTGAATTTATCGATAAAAATTTTTTATTATAATTTTTTTCTTTTGTAGATTATGCTTTTGATTTCATACCCAAGAAATCTGTAGCTAACTCAGTGTCACAAATACTTTCCCTTGTTTTCTTCTATAATGTTTATAATTTTAGATCTCACATTTAGGACTACAATTCCTTTTGGATTAATTTTTATGTATATTGTGAGTTAAGAGTCAAAGTTCATACTGTTGTATGTGGCTGTTCAATTGTCCTAGCATCATTTGTTGAAAACATTGTCATTCCTTATTGAATTACCTTAACACCCTTGTTGAAAATCAGTCAACCATACATATCAGGGTTTGTTTCTAGAGTCTCCGTTCTGTTCCACTGATCTGTATGTCTGTCCTTATGACAGATCTATACTGTCTTTGATACTGTCTGTACCTTTAGAGTAAGTTTTGAAATCGGTTAAGTGTAAATCCTCCAAATTTGCTCTTCTTTTTCAAGATTGCTTTGGTTATTATGGGTATAAACTGGATTTTATTAAGACCCACTTTGTCTTGCTTCTGGATCTCTTGCTTGCCCCAACCAGTACTGAAACCTCAGGTCATGGTGTTGACCGTCTCTGGATGTTTGTCATTGAGATAATTATTGTTTTGACAACAACCCTAGGCATGAGTTAAGAGACTAGTGACAGGGGTGCATGGGTGTCTGTCTTTGGCACAGGTCGTAATCCCAGAGTTTGGGATCGAGCCCCACAGTGGGCTCCCTGTTCAGCAGGTAGTCTGCTTCTCCCTTTCCTTCTCCTCCTTCCCTGCTTGTGTTCCTGCTCTCTCACTCACTCTTTCTCTCAAATAAATAAATAAAATCTTAAAAAAAAAAAAAAAAGGAAAAACAAGTGACAATTGACTTGCAGCGGTGTTGAACAGTTTCCTTCCCTAGGTCATTTTCATCAAGCCTATTAAAGGATGATTATTGTTAAAGAAATAGTAGTCTGTACTAGTCTGCAGAGGAAGTTTCCATTTCATTCTAGGCAGGATTAATAGGTATGGATGTGCTGATTCTCCCTCTATTGGAGAACCCAATGCACAGAACACCAAATACCTATTCTTTTGTTATCTAGACTAAAGGCGATAGGCGAAGAGGTGTAAGGTCAGAGGAAACACAGTGTGAAGTGCTTAAATATCTGGGTGGTGATGGTTTGCTCTGGTTGGTCGGTGGCCAAGTCTTAGATCAGCGAGGGCTGTGGGAAATGCCCAAACTAGGATCTGGCTCTGGGGAAAGTGACATGGACTGGCTTAAATAGTTGGATTCTCCCACCAGAGCTAAACCTCCTTGCCACACAATGACAGTGGGGCCCTTGGGCTTGGCAGACTGGGAACTCATTAGTTCATTGCTTGTCTGGGGTTGTGGATGCAGTTCACTTCAGGTTAAATGTCATTTACTGTGCTTCTCTTGTGCCAGGCATGTGATAGGTACAGGGCTTTGTAGTCCCATGGACTTAGGTTTCATTATTGGGTGGTTCATGCTTTGTGTCTTCCAAATTGCTGACTGATTAATCAGATATGCAAATCTATACAAATTCAAAAGGAGCAAAGCTAGAAGGCTATGCCCAGTTTCTCTTCTACAAATCCTCTACCAGCTTTTTTCCCTTCTTCACCTGGTATCCTGAGTATTTTAATAATGACCTTTTTCCTGGGGACAAGGCCCCTGTGTGAATTTACAAGGTCAACAACGGTGATGGTAGGAATTTTGTATCACTCTCGTTTTTATACCTTGAAGGTGTTTTTTGAACCTCTGCACAGAACAGGTACTGGCACTATCAGTGGAGATTACAATTTCAGAAAATTTTGCTCTGTATTTATATTTTAGAAAGTGAAGTGGGGATCACTGGGGGTCTCAGTTCGTTCAGAATCTGACTCTTTAATTCACCTCAGGTTATGATCTCAGGGTCCTGAGGTCAAGCACCACATTGGGGTCCAATGCTGGGCTTAGACCCTGCTTTAGATTTTCTCTCTCCCTCTCTTTCTGCCCTTCCCTGGCTTCCTCTCTGTCTTTCAAAAAAAAAGTGATTGTCAAGAGACACAGTAGAGGATTTGGAGATTAACTGAATCAGTTAGTGAAGACTGTTAAAGAGGGGTGCCTTTGTGGCTCAGTTGGGCAGCTGCCTTCAGCCTGGGTCATGATCTCAGGGTCCTGGTATCGAGCCCTGCATTGGGCTCCCTGCTTGGGGGGTTGGGGGGTTTGCTTCTCCCTTTGCCTCTGAAGCTCCCCCTCCTTGTGCTCTTTTGATTGGGCATGCGTGTGCTCTCTTGATAAATAAATGCACTCTTTAAAGAAAAAGAGAGAAAAAGAGAAAACTGTTATACAGTTTGGGTTACATCGGATGTTGTGCAAAGAGTATTGTTGCTCACAGTTAAGTGTCTGCCTTTGTTATGATCCCTGGGTCCTAGGTTCCAGCCCCACATGGAGCACCCTGCTCAGCAGGGAGTCAGCTTCTCCCTCTCCCTCTGCCCATCCTGGACCCCTGCTTGTCTATCAACTCTCTCTCTCTCTCAAATAAATAATGAAAAAAACCTTTTTAACGATTTTATTTATTTATTTGAGAGAGACACACACAGGGAGAGAGGGACCACAAGCAGAGGGAGAGGGAGAGGGAGAAGCAGGCTTCCCGCTGAGCAGAGAGCCCAGTGTGGGGCTCAATCCCAGGGCGCTGGGATCATGACCTGAGCCGAAGGCAGACACTTAACGACTGAGCAACCCAGGTGCCCCTGAATAAAATCTTTAAAAAAGAGAAAATGATAAGAAAGGGAAAATACATTTACAGTACAGTACAGTACAGTAGTAGAATGAGGCACCCATCGCCTTGTCTCCACCCGAAGTTCGCAAAGCTTGATCCTGGAGTGACACCAGCTTCTTGCTTCTCTACCCAGGAATATGGGAAGCCTCCTTCCAAGTGCAGAGAACCAGGGAAGGCAGATCACCTTTACCTATTTCTCTAGTCAGTTGTTCTACCTGACCCCTTTTATGGAGTTCTAACACAGTTTCAGGAAAAACACTGGCAAGTGCTGAGCTGCCAGTTACCTGACAGTATGAACTCCCCACCCGGAAGCACTTTCAGCACCATGTATAGGGCCCCTTTCCGTTGTCCAATTCGAGCTTCTCCCTAGTGCTGTCCTGCCCTGCCCTCCCCACCCGCCCCAACATACATCCATGTTCTCCCAGATACCTTTATCCAGGGGTGGGGGGAAGGTTATTATTTAGTGGTCCCTGGTCACCTCCCACTAGTGAAGGGCCCTGTTGTTTTGGCGAGAATCCCTTCCCAGAGCCATTCCTTTTTGCTCTTCATTTTTTTTTTTTTAAAGATTTTGTTTATTTATTTGACAGACAGAGATGACAAGTAGGCAGAGAGGCAGGCCAGGGGGGCAGGGGGAAGCAGGCTCCCTGTTGAGCAGAGAGCCTGATGCGGGGCTCAATCCCAGGACCCGGAGACCATGACCTGAGCTGAAGGCAGAGGCTTTAACCCACTGAGCCACCCAGGTGCCCCTTTGCTCTTCATTTCAAGACCTAAATGAACAGGTGTTGAGGTGGGGAGTGTCTGGATCAGAAAAGAGTCTTGCTGTTCCAGCTTTCTCTAGATCTTTCCCCAGCCTTCCCTTGGCTTCTAGTCATTTGGTGCTTCTTCCTTACTTTTAAATCACAACACAAAATACATGTTTATTGGAGGTGGTGGTGCATAAGTGGACCCATGTAGTTCAAACCCTTATTGTTCAAGGGTCAACTGTATTATCTAATTTTCCTTGAAACATTCTCTTTGGCTGATAAGTTATTTAGAAGCGTGTTATTTAAGGATGCCTGGGTGGCTCAGTGGGTTAAGCCTCTGCCTTCGGTTCAGGTCATGATCCTAGAGTCCTGGGATTGAGCCCGGCATCGGGCTCTCTGCTCAGCAGGGAGCCTGCTCCCCCCGCCCCGTGGTCTCTTTATCAAATAAATAAATAAAATATTAAAAAAAAAGAAGTGTGTTATTTAATTCCAAGATTTATTCTGCTATGGTTTTCTAGTTTGATTTCATTTAGTCAAAGTACACACATGTATGTATTTAATTCTTCTAGATTTTTGAAGATTTGTTAAGTGTGACCCTGGATGGTCCCTTTTGTTGAAGGTTCTTGTGACTTGAAAAGAAGTATTCTGCTATTGTTGGATGTAGTATTCTTTAAAAGTCAGTTATATCCCAATTAGTTAATGGTATTCATTTCTACTAAATCCTTATTGCTTTTTTGTCTAGACAGTCTGTCAGTTATTGACAAAGGTGATTGACATCCCAAACTATAATTGTAGATTTTATTATTTCTCCTTTTAATTCTGTCAATTTTGTTTCACTTATTTTGAAGCTCCCTTGCTTGGTGCATACACGTTTAAGACTGTTAAGCTTTCTTGGTCCTCTTTGTCCCTGGTAATTTTCTTTGCTCTGAAGTGTAGTTTGTCTGATACTGATCTAGCTATCAAAGCTTTCTTTTGTTTAGTCTTTGCATTGTTTATCTTTTTACTTGTTTCTACTTTTGACTTATCTATGTCACTGTACTTGAAGTAAGTTTCCTGTGGGCAACATATAGTACTTTTGCATGCATTCTCACAATCTGTGTTTTTTAATTGGTGCATTTGTGTCATTTACATTTGATATAAATGTTGTTATATCAAGACTTTGAAATGTTATTCAAGATTCTTTGTTTTTACTTTCACAAGTTTATCTTTAGTTCTCAAAAGTTTTCAAAGGTCTGGTCATGGTTTTGTTTGTTTGTTTGTTTGTTTGTTTTATTTGTTCTGTTTAGATTTCGCTGAGCTTCTAGTGTGTGAAAGTTTACTTTTTTTCTACATTTGGGCATTTTTCAGCTATTATTTTTTCCCTGATATTTTCCCAGTCCCCTCCACCCTTTACTTTCTCACTCTGGGGCTCCTTTTACATGATTTTTAAACCTTCTGCTTTTGTTACACAGGTGTCCAAGACTCTTAATTTTTTTTCAGTCTGTTTTCTTTCTGTTTGTCAGGTTGGATAAATTCTGTTGATAATTCTTTAGGTTAACTTACTTTTCCTTCTGTCCTCTCATTCTGTTAATGAGCATATCTAAGAGGTTTTTATTTTACTTACTGTATTTTTTAATCTTAGAGTTTCTATTTAGTTCTTCTTTGGGTATTCACTTTCTTTGCTGAAGCTCTTTTTCTTCTTATTTCAAGAGTAATCATAATTGCTTATTTGATCGTTTTTATAACATACAAAGGAGAAATAAACATGTAGAAAGATACATAATGTTGTTATTGTCATTAGGGAAACAGAATAAAACCACAACGAGATACTACTGTAAATCTATTAAAATGGCTAAAGTTAAAAACAAAACAAAACAAAAAAACTCAAAACAAAAACTCACCATTTGAGTTGTTGCCAAAGATGTGAGGGATCTGGAACTCTTATACATTGCCAGCAGAGTGGAAAATTATACAACCACTTGATAAGAGTTAGGCAGTTTCTTACACGTCTGTACATGCATTTGCCATATGATCTGTGCATTCCACTCCTAGATTTTTGTCCAAAAGAAATGAAATCATGTGTTCAAACAAATACTTGTGTACAAATATTTTAGCAGCTTTAATTGTAGTAGCCACCACCTACAAGCAATCCAGGTGTCATTCAACAAGTGAGGGAATGGTCATTTGTAATGGACTACCCCTTTGTAATATCAAAGAATGGATGACTGACACCTGAAACAACTTGAATGAATCTCCAGGGAATTTGTAGAGCGAAAGAAACCAGAGAAAACTGTACATGTTACGTTATTCCACTCTTAAAATTATAACTCTAAAACATGTGAACCGGTCTACCGTGACATAATGTACATGAGTGGGGGTCTGGGAAGGGGGGGTACTGAGAATTAAGGAAGAAGAGAATATAAAGGGGCACAAGAGAACTTTGGAGTGGTGGTTGTTCACTCTCTTCCTTGTGGTGATGGTTTCATAGGTGTATACATGTCAACACTTAAATTCTACACTTTGGGGTGCCTGGGTGACTCACTCGTTAAGCATCTGCCTTCAGCTCTGGTCATGATTCCAGGGTCCTGGGATCAAGCCCCACATCGGGCTCCCTGCTCTGTAGGAAGCCTGCTTCCTCCTGCTCCCACTCCCCCTGCTTTTGTTTCCTCTCTTGTTATGTCTCTCTCTGTCAAATAAATAAAATCCTTGAAAAAAAAAAAAAAGAAAAGAAATTCTACACTTTAAACATGGGCAACTTATTGTATGTCAGTTACTATCAAATCCAGTTGTTAAGAGACATAGAAGACTTATTAAAATTGTATGATATAAAAACTTCTGTCATTTTAAAGGGAAAACTTTTAAACTCCCCTCATGCTCTCTCTCTCTCTAAAGAAAATAAATAAATCTTAAAAAAAAAAAGGGAAAACTTAAGTATTGAGCAATGGGAAAATTAGCATTTTCTGTAAATTCTGGATAGATGAACATAAATGTATTGATGGAAGTGAAGAAGGTGTTGGAGTATGCAGATTCACATATTAAAATGAGTTATGAGTTTTAATAATTTTTCAATACAATTTTCCATATAACTAGGATATATTTATATTGAATTTTAGCCAATAATCTCCAAATGCCAAATTATGGGCATTTAGGTAAAAATCTTGGTTAGTAACTTATGATATGATAGGAAATATTTTTCTAAGTTCCATTTTTTATAAATTAATTGGTGAAAATATAGTATGGAAATTTGAAATTACTGAATACATTAACCAAAACTAAACTTAATAATTTTTCATTTTTTCAGGGCCCTCTGTCCTTAACTTTGGTGATATTTGTGTGAACTCCACAAATACTCGTCTACTGCATGTTATTAATATGCTACCTATGCATATTTTGATCAACTTAGATATTAATTTGGAAGAACTTCAGAAAACGAACCAATTTTCATATGTGATTCCGCCTACAGCTAGTACTTATATATCGATGGTATTTGAATCTCCCACCGTTGGAAAATTTTGGAAGTAGGATTTATTTTTAAATTTCTGTATGCTAGAATCAAAATGCCC
Organism: Mustela putorius furo; assembly: GCF_011764305.1. Classification (NCBI taxonomy): domain Eukaryota; kingdom Metazoa; phylum Chordata; class Mammalia; order Carnivora; family Mustelidae; genus Mustela; species Mustela putorius. The sequence continues at coordinate 31,328,884 of NW_025421989.1, forward strand.
TTTTGTAGAATATGTATTTTTTTTAACTCAGTAATTGTTGAATATGTCATGTTTTGTCTGCAAACACAGAAACTATATGTGCATCAATTTGTAGATTTGTAGATTGATATTTCAGTGGTAGTCTGTCATAAATATTTTGATGTCTTTCTTACTAAGGATTAATTGTGGGCGTTAGTCAATAATATATGCTTTTTATATGTAACTGAATTCTGTAACTGCAGATAGCTATTGTCAATGAAGTTTGACTGCTTTTGCTGTGTTACAGGTCTTTCACCTTTACAGTGAACAATATACCTGGTGGCCATATCCTTGTAATGGCAGTTGTCATGCCAGTAAAGCTTGAGCTGTCTTCTAATGAGCTAGTATTGAGACCACAAGGCTTCTCCGTGAAAACATGTTTTATGGGGACAGTGGGGTTGTATAATCATCAGAATTATTTTGCCAAATTTGAATGGCAGCCAGTAATCACAAAAGGAGGAATGGCATTTTCCATTCGTCCAGCTAAAGGTAACAGTTTATCCTGTTTGTTTGATTTAGATACTCATTTATTCATGTGCTCAGGCAGTACTCATTTATTGAGTATGAACTGTATAATGGTACTAAAAATTGAAGCAAATCAGACATGGTCATTGGGGCATATATATTTACATACCTAAATATGTAAATTTGATTTGAAAATATGGATCCTGTATCATGGCTTTCCAAAGAAATAGAAGCAATAGGAAATGTAGAGAGGGAGAGAGGGAAAGAGGGAGGGAGGAGATTAATTTTAAGGAATTGGCTCAGACAGTTGTGTGGGCACTCAGGTAGGCTGTCAGGCTGGAGACCCAGGAAGGGATTGATGTTGCAGACTTGAATCCAAAGGGACTTCAGTTTTTTTCTCTTCAGGCCTTCAGTTTATTGGATGAGATCCTTTTACATTATGGGAGGTAATCTTTACTTAAAATCTACTGATTAAAATGTTCATCACATCTGAAAAATACCTTCACAGCAATATCTAGAAAGACCAAAGAAGTGGATACCATAGCTTGGCCAAGTATAGCCAAGTTGACAAAATAAACCTTCACAGATATTGATGAACAACACAGTATTGTCTTGATTAGTTTTAGTTTGATAGCAGTGACAGGATATGATTCAGAATAACTTATATTTTGTTGGATTGTGAATCATTTTAGAAGCATTCACAAATTCTTTATAGTCAATATTTAATATAGGTAATAAAATCCAGTTAATAAAATTAAAAACTTAAAACTGTCATTTAAGGGGCATCTGGGTGGCTTGGTCATTAAGCGGCTGCCTTCAACTCAGGTCATGATCCTGGGGTCCTGGGATCAAGCCCCAAATTGGATTGCCTGCTTAGCGGGAAGCCTGCTTCTTACTCTTCCACTACCCCTGCTTGTGTTCCCTCTCTCACTGTGTCTCTCTCTGTCAAGTAAATAAATAAAATCTTAAAAAAAAAAAAAAAAACAAAACCCTGTCATTTGAATAAGTAATTTTTTAACTAGTAGAAAATAATCTCTGATTTACTGTTTTTAGTGGTTCCAAATATTTGTTAAGTGTCCTGTTAACCTTGTTTCAGCTGTTCCCCAGAATCTGTAATTCCACATTATGTGCCTGCGTCCTGGAAATTGCTAATATGTTATCTAGTAGCCTGTCAGATTCTGCAGACATCATTGTGATGTGCTCTGAGGACCTCATGAGGACAGAAGCTATCATTTAAAGAAATAAGGTGGCAAGTCAGAAGTTGAATGATGAAGGGGCATCTGGGTGGCACAGTGGGTTAGGTTCCCCACTCTTGATTTGGGCTTGGGTCGTGATCTCAGGGTCATGAGATTGAGCCCCATGTCAGAGCGTGGAGCTTGCTTGAGATGGTCTCCCTCTCCCTTTGTCCCTACTCCTCCACACCCCTGTCCCCCAAGCCCACTTGCATGAACTCTCTCAAAAAAAAAAAAAACCCAAACAAGTTGAATGATCTATATAGTATCTTTATTTTATGTATATATACGTTATGCCTTTTCAGCTAGCTGGAAGGATCTATATTTTTGTATTGGCAGTGACTCATGTGGTTTTTTATAATCTGCTTGAAAGGAAGTAAAACTTATGGGTTAGATAAAACTGATTTCAAAGTTAGTCTTAGCTTCTTTGAGTTTTGTGATCTTGAGAAAAGTACTCTAAAAGCACTAGTTTCCTTATTTGTAAAATGGAGAGACTAATACATCTCATAAAGAGTAAATGTATGGAAAACTCCTTCTGTAAAGACTGGCAAAGAGTGGTTGTCAAAGAATTAGATAGTTACGTGGTTATGAAAATTTTCTAATTCTGTTTGGACTTTTTTCCTGAAAATGTCCTCAGAGTAGTGATAGCCTCATGTGCATCTAGCCAGCCATCCCCACTATCAATTACTTGTTCCCTGCTTCTAACCTTTCTTTTTCCTTCCCTCCTTCCTTCCCTATGCTCTTCCCTTCTTCCTTCCACTCTCTCCCTCTTTATTTCTAATTTAGGAATATTCATCATTTGGGGTCTAAATAGACTATATTTCCAATCACAGAGAAGTACTGGTTTATAGAAACCTTGCCATAGGTATATATTCTTTTGAGTATCAGTCATTTCCAAATCGTGATTTTTATGTAAGTCCACTGGTGTTTGTAACAGGGAGTGTTACAAATGAGCTTCAGCGTTAATTTAAATTCATTTAATTTTAGTATGGATATATTCATCGATCTATACAGTGGTAAAGTAGTACTGTACCTTCATTGGGTTGGAAATAATTGATACAGCCATACTTAATCTTTTTATTAATGTGTATTGATTTAAACAAATCCCAGATTATAATTTATTAAGCATTCAAGTTATACTTCCATCAGTTTCTGGCAGATTCATTTGACCAGACTCTTTTTTTATGATTAGCACGGGTAAGCCTGAGTCCTGCCTTGGTACTAGAGAAAAACTGAGTGAATAATCAGACAAGAGAGAGAATACTTCTGCACATTTCAGAGATTCTGGATAAACCTTCTCTAGTTGAAAATAGGCATCACGTTGTAGTAGTTACATTATCTACATTCGTTACAGGTTTGGTTAAACACATGATAAGGCATGGAGTGTGTCTGGAAAGCATAGTGTTTGGCACTTTTCCTTGTATTTCTCCATCCAAACCAGGGTGGAATGGGTGGGGCTTTCCCCTGGTGCCTGCTGTGGAAATGTAGTGATGATGCTTGATTTGACAAAAGAGAAGTGGATTCATAATTATGAACTTGAATGCTGGTTATGCTTCTCCTAATTGTTAGAATTCTTATTTTTATAGGGATGATTTTAGTGTTTCAATTTTTTGGTGGCTTATGACATCTGCTGTATTTTTCAAAGCACAAAACACAAAGACATTTAATTCCAAATACAATACTTTTGAGCAATACCATTAGGCTTTAAGTACTTTTGAATTTTTTTTAGGACACAAATAATAAAGTACTCAAATCTATTTCATGTAGTGTTGAAGAAAGTGTGCATAATTTATATTATATACATGGGTTTTTCTTATGTCATTTTCCTTTTGTTCAGAATATTCATGTAATTATTACTCAGTTTTGTTTTGCCTCTTTGTTAAAACAGAAAGTAACTTTTCCTTACGTTGCTTTTCTTATATCCCTTTTGCTATATTGGCGTTACATTCTGAATAATACATTTAATGCTGTCATTGTCTATATTTTTATAAACTAAAGTGAGTAGTTCTAAATTAAATTTTATGTTGTGATTGTGCTTTCTTCCTGAGGTGTGATATATTTTGGATTTGGATTTGGGTCATGGATATTGTAGAGGGTGAGTTTAAGAGTGGGTTGGTATGATGCGCCTGGGGGGTTCAGTTGGTTAAGCATCTGTCTTCAGCTCAAGTCATGATCCCAGGATTCCGGGATCCAGTGCCAGGATCTAGTGCCGCATCAGGCTTCCTGCTCTGTGGGGAGCCTGCTTCTCCCTCTCCCTCTCTCTTTGTCCTTCAGGAATAAATAAGTAAAATCTTAAAAAAAAAAAAAAGAGTGCATTGATGTTTTCTAAGATAGAATTGGGTTTCTTATTTGACTTTTTTGTTAGGTACTATTCATGTTTGTGCTTTTTGTGTTTTTTTCCGTGTTGTCTTTCATCTGACTGAGCTGTTGAATCTGCTCAGTGCTTGCACTTGGCTTCAAGCAGTTCGCTCTCACTGTCTTTTGGTGAAAGACCCTTGGCCATATAGAACCTGCCCTGCCAATCCCAGCCTTGCTCAGTGTGGCTGTTTGGTTTATTTCCCCTGTTTCCTGATAATATAATATTCCTGGAGAAAAATATATAGCCGTGCTGATGGAAGGGAAGATAATTACCTCAAGCTGACCCTTCCGCATGGATCTATAATCCTGTGCTCCTCTCAACTCTTAGCATGCTTGGGTGTCTTTATAGATCATATTGGATCTGCTTTCTCAAAGTTACTTCCAATCAAACTTTTTGATACACCATTCTCTTCCAGCATGGTCACTCAACTTTTATACTCCCCCAGGCTTTGTCCTTCTGCAGAGTTTCTGCTCATTTTTCACAGTTCAAATGCCATCTTATATAATGAAGTTTCCTCCCCTTCCTTGGGCTAATTTAGGTTCCCCCTCCCTACTCTCACTGTGTCTTTGGTATGTCATCTATAGTTATTTGTTCATATCTGTATGCTATTGTAATAGATATTGCTGAGTCTATATCTGATATCCATTCCCCTAAGATGACCCCTTTTTTTTGGGGGGGGGGACATTCATGTCTAGAAATCTCTTTTCCCCAGCTTTTCTTGACAATGAGATAGGGACAGCGGTTTCTTTTAGCTCTATCTTCCTTCTTGGTGCCAGGCACTGTTTGAAATACTTCTTCATATATGAGCTTCTTTAATCCCTACAATTCTCTGAGTTACATACAGCTGTTTATCCCCATTTATGTCTAAGGAGGCTCTGTGACATGTGTTAAATAAATTTTCCAAGGTCTCAGCTAGAAAATGGCAGAGCTGAAATTGGAACCATGGATTTTGACCTAGAATTTGTGTTTTTATTTATTTATTTATTTATTTAAAAAAAGATTTTATTTTTTCATCTGACACACAGAGAGATAACAAGTAGGCAGAGAGGCAGGCAGAGAGAAAGGGGGAAGCAGGCTCCCCGTTGAGCAGTGAGCTTGATGCAGGGCTCGGTTCCAGGACCCTGAGATCATGACCTAAGCTAAAGACAGAGGCTTAACCCACTGAGCCACACAGGCACCCTGAATTTGTGCTTCTATAACCGCTATTCTATGATACCTTCCTACATGGATGAAAGCCAACATAGTATGGAATGGTAGTAGGAAGCTAGAAGGATCATTGCTCCTTGAAGCCATTGTCATCCTGCTAAGGCAGTCCTGGAATACCAATCTGTGTGGCCTTCTGATGGCATAAGATGAATAAAACTTCTAAGTCATTCTTTCCATTAAGTATTATTTTCTTACTCCAAAGAAAATGATGAATTTAAACAGATGAAGCAGCTCACATCAAATGTGCTTGATACTTCCTGGGTTCTCAATACATTTGAATTATAAAAATGTGTTAATTACTAATAGTTACATCAGAGGATATCAGAGGTGATATCTCCAAGGATGTGAACATTTTAAAACAAAAAAAGCCTCTGATAATTGTAATTCCTTCCTCTGAAAACTGAATGAGTGATGTTAACAACTATGTCAGAGTGTTGGGAAACATAAGAGGGGGACATTTTGCTAAATACTGTCATACTTTTTATCAAATATTTTGTTCCGCCTTATAAAATTAGAAAATAAGGTATGTGTTTTAGATTTTAATCAAACTCTTGTAGGTCTGTACTCACTTGATAATCTCCTGTAGCATTTCTGTATATTTTGAGTTTAATATAAATAATTTGTTATAATGTCATTATATTCTTGTGCTGCTTCTTATTTTGGACATTGAAATGTATATAATTAAAATGTGGTCAATATCTGTTCTTTCTGAATTCTCTGTAGGCACGGTTGAACCATACTCTTCATTGGAATGTGAAGTAACATGGCTGCCGGGTTTCAGTTCTCCAGAAAGGGGAGAATTTGTTCTTCATGTCAGTGAAGGAAACACACTGACACTAAAATGTGTTGCACATGTAATGATTTCCTTTAAATATGATTTTTATTTTGAGGGCTTTAAATTGGTTGGGTATATATATGTGTGTGTGTATAGTTGAGTATATGTACTATGTTAGTAAAACTCATTCTGCTTGGAATATTAGCTGAGTTACCATTTTCTTGGTGTCACTTCTCTATCATAAATGAAGACTTTGCTAAAAAAAAGTGTTACGTTACCTAAAATTAACTCACAAATCCAAGATTTTTGTGCCAGCAATACTAGATTTTCATTAGAGCCTCTATAAACATACAATACCATGGGGTCACCTGAAATGAAATTATTTTATTAACAGAAACCAAGGAAAAATAGAGAAAATTATATTTTTGTCCTATTGTATTGTTAGAATTCTAGTGGTAATTAATAATTCAGTATGAAATGGTCCACATAATTTACATAGCAAGGAGATACGGAAAATTCCAATTTTATAGAGTATACTTCTTATAATAAAAATGAGTAAAGTTAAGGCTGCAGCATGTAATTTTAACTTTGTTTTTGTGGTAGAGCCCAGAGGGCATTAACTTCATACTTCATAATCACCAAGAGCCCACTTTATTTGTGTATGAAATTTTCCTCCCAATATTCTCAGTAATTTAACTCAAGCCAGTGCTGTTTTACTGAATCTCATCTTTGTCTCCAGGCCATGATCATGCTTTTAAATCTTTCAGCTATGAAGGAGCTCATAGCCTTAAGAGATAAGAGATTCATCCACTTTAATGATGGCAGTAGGTTCATTCCTCTGCTCCAGACTTGAAACAAGCTGGACCCTACTGCTTTTCCTATGTTTAAATTACTTGCTCTTCTTTTTAAAAATTTCTACTGAAGTATAGGATACATACGGAAAAGGATACATATTATGACTTCTGTATCATTCAATCTTTATAGACTGATAGCATCTTTGTAATGTATACCCAGATCAACTAGATCAAGAAGCTGACTATGACTAGCATCACAAAAGAACCACTCTCCCCATCCCCACTTCCAGTCCCTCAGTTTCCCTCCCAGAGTTATCCGCATCCTTACTTCTAATGGCATAGATTGATTTTGGTTTTAAAATTTATATAAATGTAATCAAAGCTTGCTTGTTTTGTTCATCATACTGTTTGTGGACTTCGTCTATTCTGGTATACGTGGTAACAATATTCATTCTCATTCCTGAATAGTATTCCATTGTGTGACTCTGCCATCATTTTTCCATTACACAGCTGATGGGGATTTGGATTGTTTCAGATTCTTAGCTACTATAATAATGCTTCTCTTAACTTTCTTACAGCTGTATTTTGGTGAACGTGTGCACACTGTTCTTTAGTTGTTACGTAACTGTGTTTGATGAAGTTCGTAATATAAATCTGCCTACATACCTACCCGATGTGTATTCTTTTCTAACAAGTAGAAGATGAGCAATTTAGTAACTTAGACTTTGCATTAATAATAGATATCATTTATTAATTACTGTATATCAGGTGGGATGTTAGGTGCTATTCATGCATTATCTAATTTAATCTTATAACAGCTCTGTTAGGTGTACTAATAACTCAGTTGATGGGTGAGGAAATGGAGGATTAGAGTAAATGATTAACTAATACAAGTTCGTACATGCAGTGAATGCCTTGGGTTGAATTTATATCTAGATCTATTTGCCTCCAGCATCTTTGCGGTTACTTAGTGGTCAAATTTACTTTCTGCTTTCCCTATACTTGGATTGTTAAGAATTAAAGTCCAAGATATCAGAATAATGAATTGGATCATTTTATGGTAAATTTTTGAGGTCCTCTGAAGTTAAATGAACTGTGAAGTGTTTCTCTTATGAAAGTAAAGCTGGAGGAACATGAAGTGATTAAATACAATGTTCATTTAATGTTTGTCCTAAATTTATGAAGGACTTACTTGATCATTTTGTCATCTTTTAGCTTTGTTTAGAAATTTATTGTTCTGATTACCGAAGTCGTGTTCTTCAAATAATTATAAGAATGTATTAAAACCTCCCAAGACAATAAATAATTTATCAGGGTCTGGTGTAAAGAGCACTGTATGAGGAATTGGAAAACTTGGGTTCTAGTTCCCCTTGGCTATTGTTTGCCTTCCTGTGAAATGGGAGAAGTGGATAATGTCAGTATTTTCAAAAAACTGTTCCATGACACAGTAGTTCTGTGAAGTGATTTGTGTGTAGGTAAGGAGGAGGAGTCCTGCACCTAAGTAACTCTGAATCACAGTGAACCACCTCCCCTTTCAGAAGAAAGCAAAGTGTGTATTATCAACACATTAAGTGTTAGAAGGCTAATAGTAAAAACAAGCCTAGATAATCTCATTTGACACAATATTTCCCATGCTAGGGGACTCTTTCCTTGTGCATAACACACAGTCGAACCGTGTATGTAGTTGGATAGATGATCTCTAAGATCTCTTACATGATTCTCAGTCCTGGATTTACTTCCTCTATAGGATTGTCTTATTCCCTTTGCCTTCCTCAGTTTAGGAGTACAGTTTAGTGTTCCATTCTATTTTCCTTTAAGTACATCATAACATCTGATAACCTTTCATGTTTTAGAGATTTCCATGAGGCTGCTAAAATTTGAGTCATTTAGAAGGGGGTTAGAAATACTTTACTATTATTTCTATTGTATCTTCTCTCTTCTCCTTTTATTATTAGCTTGGTCACACTAAGGTCATATTTTTGGAGCCAAGGATCCTCTTCAGTAATAGCCCTCAAGGTTTAACAACTTGGAGGAAAGCCATTCTTCACAACATAGGACAAAACCATGCTTATTTCAAGGTAATGTAGAATCTTGGAATATTATTTGGATCAGATCACATTATATTTTATATTTTTTTGTTGCCATGAGTGCTGTGGTGTTAATACTTTAGTCTTTATAAATTGACTAATGCTAATATTTGGATATTTCATGCAATACTTAGCCAAGTACATTTCATCTACTTTGTCCTTTTAATTTCCCACAAAAATCATTTTTTCTTTCTTCTACCCTTAATCTCTCTTCTTACCCCTTTGTGTCTTCCTGTCATTTTGTCTTTTTGAAAAAAAGAAATAATTTGGAAAAAAGAGCACTTTCAAAAATATCCATTGTTGCTATTACAACTCCATATTTGATAACATACTTTTCCTCTTCTTGTTTTTACTCTACCATCAGGAATTAACAGTAGAAACTGGGACCTAGAGCAAGATCCTTGTAAAGATATTCTATTTATAGTTGTTGCCCCTGATTTAAATTATAAGTGGTGATAGAATATTTTGCTGAAAAATATATTAAGATCTCCCAATAGTGAGACTAGATAGAGGTCAGTGTTTAAGATCTTTTATTCAAGCTTTATATCTACATGTCTTCTGCCCAAGCAGACAAACGCAGATACCCTTTCCTTCTGTTGCTTCAAAATCAGCTCTGAAGTCTGTTTGTTCCCTCATTCCCAAAATACCTTAACCAATTTTCCTTTAAATTGTTCTGGCTTAAAGCATGGTAGATAGTTCTAAACTAGCTCCTGAGAAACTACACCATAAATCCTTTGGTAAATTACTTATAACTTTTTTTTTAAGTTTTTATTTTTTATAAACATATATTTTTATCCCCAGGGGTACAGGTCTGTGAATCACCATACTTACAACTTTTTAAAGGTCAAAATGATATCTTAGACAGTAGACCCTCAAGGAAATAATAAAGAACAGGGAGTTACTTTTTTTTTAATAAAATTTTATTTATTTACTTGACAGAGAGAAAGTAGCAGAGGGAGAGGGAGAAGCAGACTCCTCCTGAGCAGGGATCCCCCCAGGACTCTGGGACCATGACCTGAGTCCAAGGCAGACACTCAAACTACCAAGCCACACAGGCTCCCCCAGGAGGTTACTTCTTCATCATCTGCCTCCCTACTAACTTCGTTTTCAGTGTTTACTGTCAGGGAAAAGGCAAACTACCAAAGTAGTATCTAGAATTTTATCATCTTTTCTAACAAATCTATCTCATCCTCGTAAGTTTTGCTAAGTCTTGATAACACTTCAGACAGGAGACTTCATCATCCTATTTGAATTGGATGTCGGCACTACAAGTTCCTTTTGCTGGGTTAAGGGTACAAATCCCTGTTGAAGTTTTATTTGTGCGTCTGGTGTTGGGAAACATATTATGAAATCGTCTCATGCCCTGTGCCCAAGGGTCCTCTCTCTGGGTTGTAGTTGAAAGCTTTAGATCAGCAAAGTTAAAGGATAATATAACATTTCTGCAAACTTTCAATTACAGATTTGTGACCAGAGTCTTTTGCCTACTATGAATATTGTTCCATCACAAGGAGTAATTCCTTTCGGGGGGCTAACTGTTCTCAATATCTCCTGTACACCTACTGTAGCAGAAAAATTTGATACAAGAGCAAAGGTATGTTCATGCATATGTGTATTCATTCCTTATATTTATATATGTCTATGTAGATTTGTTTAGTTGTTTAGGAGATTTATAATAGTAAGTTTAATGCTATAAAATGGTATGTGTGTTTATTCTTAGAAAACTTGTTTTAAGAATTTCTTCAAACGGGAGTGAGTTTTACTGTTATGATGCTAATGAATAATTTTTTAAATTTTGGTTACTTTGTTAGTGATTGAACTATCACTAAAGAAATGTAGTTTTTAGAGATTTATAGAATAAGCAACCTTACCTATATAATTTTGTAGAAATAGTTAGCAGAACCTGGAAAGAGGATCTGTAGAAAACATTTTTGGTGCAAGTTGGTAATGGAAGTTTCTACCAAGTTGAAATGGATACAGTTCATCAATATGAGGCATTCTTTGCGTGAAATTAGAATGATATTTGGCATCTCTGAGATGTGACAACTTCTCACTAGTCACAGAGGAAAGGATGACTTTTTTCATGGCATTAATTAGATATTTGATTTAATTAGATACCTTTGGAAAAATTAATTAATTTTGGAATGTTAATTCTAAATAGCTTCAATGACTATATGAATTATAGGCAAATTCTGTATGGTGTTAAGATCTATATTTTATAGCATGCATAGACTATTTTACTAGTTTATATTCTGGAAATTATATAATTAAAAAGACATTACCTTGATTTAAGGGGCTTTTCTAATTGTTCATTAAATAGAAGAAATAAAATGGAAGACTAATCTCATAAATTTTATTATAAACTAGAGGAATGGAATACTCTTGATTTTCAATCTCATGATCAGCTAGGTACATTTACTCACAATAAGAAATAAATATGTATACTGTTTTTAAAACAAAATGAATAGTTTTAGATATATCCCCCATTTTATCCTTAATTTCCCACAATTCTTTTTTTCATAACAATTAATTCTTAAATAACATGTAGGTTAATGTGATAAACACCAATTTGCCCCAGATAAATAACCTAATGATTTTATCTTTTATGAAGACATACATACTGAAAGATAATTATAAATTATATATTATGGTACATGGTCTGAGATTTGGGCAAAGTTTTATTTTTTAAAAGATTTTATTTATTTATTTGACAGAGAGAGATCATAAGTAGGCAGAGAGGGAGGCGGAGAGGGGTGGGAAGCAGGCTCACTGCCGAGCAGAGAGCCCAATGCGGGCAATCCCACAACCCTGGGATCATGAACTGAGCCGAAGGCAGAGGCTTTAACCCACTGAGCCACCCAGGCGCCCCTGGGCAGAGTTTTTTAATATAATATTCTAGAAAAAATAAAAAATATGGCCAATAAAAATAGTTTCAGTAAAAGATTAGTTTCTGCTGTATTTTAGAAGAGTATGCTGTTTTTACAAAGCTTACCTTTTAAACATAACATAATAATTCATTTATTCATCCAACACATATTTACTGGACACAAGTTTTACGTTAGATTCTGTTGTAGATTCAGTGGATGATCAATAAAGGGGAGGTAGGTGAAAGCCAGCCGTGATGAGTTGAAACTTATATGTGGGATTCACCAAGGGGGAACATGTTGATTTGTCATTTCCTCTGAATCATCACATTCTGATTTTTATGATTTTAGTCAAGTATTTTATTTATGTACTATATATTCTTTAATTACAATGTGGAAATCACATAATACTGTGAATATAGTGATTTAGTTAATTAAATAACGTGTCACTTTCTCCAATAATTTTGAAAAAAATGACAGTTTGGAGTTTTTTTTTTTTTTTTTCCTATGAACAGTGTCACTGACTTTCTATGTAAAGAGTGAAATACACTCCTATCTCTTTCTTAGATTGATATTTATATTTAAATCAGCCTTGATGCTCACTGTTTGTATATAGGTGGGGATTTCAGTGAATGCTGTTTTTGTGCCTCTGAAATTTTGCTTAGACATGTATATGTTCAGATAATCTACAATTCTAATTTGGTAGGAATTATACAACTAAATTCTTATTTCACCATCTTAATTTTCTCAGAGGCTGTTGAGTGTTCAGGCTGTCTTTGGTTTATATTTAACCACTGCTGGTTAAAAGACAAAATGCTCTGCCTCTCTGAGCCTCAGTTTTCCTCACTTGGCAATTAGGATATTAATATTGGTAACCTCACAGGATACTGAGGATTAAAAAGGAGACAATGTAATTAGCACTATACTTGGCCCATTTGCTCAGCAATTTTTTAGCCACTTTCATTATTATTATGGTCATTATGGATATTAGTTTATCTCTGTGGGATGAAGTATGTTTGTACTCAGTTTCCTATCTGTTTTAATTTTGAATAATCCTTAAGATTAGGTAAATACAGAAGGGATATGGGGAGTGGCAGTAATGTGTAGTTAAATGGGTAGAACTCTGCAGTCAAATTTATAAGCTATAAACTGGTCCCATTTGTTGTGGAGGTTTTTAAGAGTTGAACACTCATTCCTCTTAGGAATATTAATTCTGCATAACAAGAAATGGGATGACAAATACCAGAATAAATCTTGTGACATTTATAATATGTTATTATTATTTAAATTTTAAAATATTGCCAAAAGCCAGGTAATACTTTAGTCGTATATGGGTAAATTTTAATGTAGTTTCTACAAGGCTTTGTATTTCTCTCAAATAAGGTTGCTATTCGCCGTGCAAATGTCATAGACCTCAGGATTGGTGGATCTGTTGAGATTGCTGATGTGGAAATTAATCCGGTGAGTATATTCATATGTTAACTATTTGTGTAATCAGTGTATGAGTGTGGTGACTTTTGTTACATGTCCCTGGTCAGCCCATTTATGTTTGAAAATATCTCATTATGTAGTACTTTGACATGTAGAATTTAATATATATAATATAAATATGTGTTGAAGCAGATTATCAAATGGAGGTTTCAGAATTGACCAATTTAATTCTACCAGTACATTAAAGTCAACTGTAGGCTTCATCATGATCCTACTCCTCCTAAGAGGTAACCACTTCACTGAATTTTCTAATTATTCTCCCTTTACTTTTTCTAATCGGCCCATCACATATGTATGAATTCCTTAACCATTCATTATTTAGTTTCATTTGTTCATTTTTGAGCTTCATGACAAACATGTACTGTGTGTAGTCTTTGGTGAGTCACTTTTAACTGAGTATTGTATTTCCAGAGTTGATCTAAGTTGTGTGTAGCTGTACTTTTTTTTTTTCATTCCTACCACTGCTTAATATTCCATTATGTAGACCTGTTGCAATTCAGAGACTCTGTTGTCCATTCAAATAGGTGTTTCTCTTTTGTTGTTATGACAAGCACTCCAGCAGGGAACATTTTGTGTACATATCTTGTGAGGTACAGGTGCTAGAGTTTCTCTCAGAGTAGAGTTGCTAACTCATAGAATATGTGCATTTTTGGATTCACAAGATAGCTTCCATATTTTATCCTCAAGTTTCCATTGCTCTGCATTCAATTGCTCCGTCAGTTGTATTATAAGACTTAATGTTTGCCAGTCTTTTAAGTATAAAATGATCATCTCACTGTGGTCTTGATTTGCATTTTCTGAACTATAGTTTTGTTTATTTTTAAAATTATTGTTCTGTATCCTGATAAAATTCTGTTCTATAGTTGATAGCCCACACATATATTTCTTTTCCTGGCAAGTCTTTCTGGAATCAAATCTGGTCTCATCTACCCAGAAATCTTACCCTGAAGGCGCCTGGGTGGTTTAGTTGGTCAAATGTCTACCTTCAGCTCAGGTCATGGTCCCAGAATCCTGGGATCAAGCCCCTTTTCATCATTGGTGGTAGGTGAGCAGGGAGTCTGCTTCTTCTCTCCTCCCTGCTTATGTTCTCTCCTGCTCTCTCTCTCTCTCTCTCTCAAATAAATAAATAAAATCTTAAAAAAAAATCAAGAAACAAAGAACTCACCCTGATCCTTTAATGCAGGCCCATATGCCCCTTCCATTGTGACATTCATAAGATGGTACAAATATCTTAAACTCTGGAAACATCTTCATCATAACAATTGTCGTATTATTTTCAGGTTATCAGAACTTCTGTTTCTCTCTCCCACTAGTACTGCAGCGCCTATGCCATTCTGGTGCTGAATTAAATAGAGCAGACATGGGTGAGGCTGCCAGTGTCTCAGGTAGGGCCTCGTTACTAGTCTATACTTTAAGGGCTTCATCACAATTTTAGTTTTTGGCTTTGAGGTACAATTTTCTTATTTTTATTGGTGTTGAAGGCATGATAAGTCTAGACAGATTGACAGACACTAGGCTACCTTGTGTAAGACTGGTGATTTTGGAGATTAAAATCCCTGCAGTATCCAGAGTGCTTTCTCCTTTGCTATGGTATTTGTCCTTGAACAATATTAGAAATGTATTTAGACTTTGACTACTTCATTTCCACACCCTAAAGTCATTTGTGGCATGCTTTGCATGTTATAGTACAATTGAGTAATTTATAAGACTTTGTATTAATATATATCAATATTCCCTGATTATGGGGCACCTGGGTGGTTTAGTCGTTTAGCATCTGCCTTTGGCTCAGGTCATGATCCCAGGGTCCTGGGATCGAGCCCCACATTGGGCTTCCTGCTTGGCAGGGGAACTGCTTCTCCTTTTCCCTCTGCTGCTCCCCTGCTTGTGTTTCCTGTCTCGCTGTGTCTCTCTCTCAAATAAATAAATAAAATCTTAAAAAAAAATTCCTTGATTATGTTGAATTTTAAACACAGCTGCCTTTTAAAAATAATAATAAAATTAATATTCTGGCATCATCAGTAAGAGCTTTAATAATTGTATGGTGTTGAATATGTATCTTAATAACAGTTAGGACATTTTATCCAAATGAGCATATGTACAAGGCCAGAATAGTATAAGAGGAATGATCTTTTGCATCAAGCTTTCATTACCCATATTGGATTTTACAGATTTACCCTGTAGAAATGGGTTGATATTTTAAGTGTGAGAAACAGTGGCCAGTTGACCTTAATGTAATAGTTCCCTCAACATTAGGATACTGTTGCCACTTTCTCTTTAGTCTTACATGTAATTCTTTTACTAAGTAACTGTAAGGCTATGAAGAGGAATTTTATAGAACTCTGTGATGTAGGCACATACCTGGCATATAAGATAGTTAAGATACATTCAGTAAACATTCCTTACATCTATTTAAGCGAGGCATCAGGTGCTAAAGATATAAAAATGAATCAGGCCTAAGGTCTGCTAGGAGAGACAGATTTGTAAACAAATAAACAGATTTTATGGTGTTGTAATGGTAAGTAAATATAAGGAACAGAAGTAGTTCCGAGCACAGTGTCATAAAATATGGTTTATCTAACTGGGGTTTGAAGGATAGCAATTATGAGTTAGAGGAAAGCTTTCCTAATAGAAGGGACAGACTAATACAGACAGAGGAGAGTGAAGCATCAGGTATTGGTTGGAAAGGACAAGTCATACAGCTTGCTGAAGTACGAAGTGAGTGGGGGAAGAGTTTATGAACCCTGCTGAGGAACTTGGACATTGTCTGGTAGTTGGAGGAGAATCATCACATTTTAAGATAAGAAGTACAGATTTTCAGTTAGTTTAATTGTGACTTTGTTGTGGAGAGGAGAATTGAAGAAAGTACAAATCTAGAAATGACCTGAAAAGTAATGCATTATTTACTTCATACAATTACATTAGGGATAAGAGGTAAAAGAGGCAGAATAAAAGGGATTTGGTGACCAATTATGTATCAGAGGTACGGGAGAGGAAGGAAAATGTGGCCAGTTTTTATAGAGGAGAGTAGTTAATAATGCCCTTAATGAAAAATAATGATACATTTTTTTTCAAGGCATAATGACATATAACATTATGTCCATTTTAGGTGTACCAAATAATGATTTTATATCTGTATGTATTGCAAAATGAGTTACCATCCATTGTGAAACATAGTTATATTCTTTTTCTTGTGATGAGAACTTTAAGGTCTACTCTTTTAAAGTGTAATTTTGGTTCATACTATTTTTATGAAATATTACTCTGCTTTCTAATTCTTTTTCTCTTTTTAAATTTTAGGACGTATTTAACTTCAGTGGTACCTATGTTGGTGCTACTCAGATTATTCCATTTATAATAAAAAACAAAGGTATAACACGTGCCAGAGTGGAGTTTAATCTACAAGACTTTGAATATTTTTCTTTGGATTTTAAAGATAGAACAGGTATAGCTCTTATACTATAATAATATTCTTGTAAAACAGTTTCAAGTTGTTTTAAGGTATAATGTTAAAAAATATGTCAAGGGCAGTTGTTCTGAAGTATTTTTAATTATTCAGTGCATGGTTTTATTTCTAGAAATATATCAGTATTAACATCAGGATACTTTGGTAACGCATAACGTATAACCAGGCTTGTTAGTTGATTTAATGTAGTTAAGAATGTTATGTATACGTTAAAAAAAAAGTTTTATGTATAAGTATATACTATAAATCAAAATGGAATTATTAATTGCTAATTTTAATTGCCCAAGAGTTTCAGGTAAATGTCTTTGGAGAGTCCTCTCTATATGTTTACTCATGTATTAAGTATCTTTATGTCACATTAAATTTAAAAGATAGGTACTTCGGGGTGCCTGGGTGGTTTAGTCATTAAGCTTCTGCCTTTGCCTCACGTCATGATCCCAGGGTCGTAGGGTAAAGCCCCGCATCAGGCTCCTTCCTGCACAGGAAGCTTGCTTCTCCCTCTCCTACTCCCCCTGCTTGTGTTCTTGCTCTTGCTCTCTCTCTCTGTGTCAAATAAATAAATAAAATCTTTAAAAAAAAATAAAATAAGAGATAGGCACTTCTACAAAGACATTTCATTTGTTTACTCTAGGGGTTGGCACAATAAGGTTTGTGTACTAAATCTGGCCTGATACATGTTTTTATAAATAAAGTTTTATTAGAGTACAGACACATTTATTTGTTTGTGTATTGTTTATGGCTGCTTGCATACTATAATGGCAGAGTTGAATAGTTGTGGAAGAAACCATATGGCTTGCAAAGCCTACAGAATTTAGTATATGGACCCTTACAGAAAAGGTTTGCCACCCATTGGTTTGGACCTTTCTTCTTCAATAAATATTTGTTGAATACCAATTATAGGCTAGATACTAGACTTTGAGTCTATAAAGACAGTATCATATTTTAACATGTTCTCAAGACATGAACGCAAGTATATCCGTCAGGATCTCAGAAATTCACAGATGACTTGCTCAAAGGGTTTAACTGAAGAGAGTTTAATGAAGGAATTATCTGTGGAGGTGGGAGCTGGATGAAAAGAAATCAATGAGGGATGGAAGCTGCTACTACCTTGCTCCTGAAGGAGTAAGAGGAGACAATTTATTTCTGGACCCCCATGATCAGTGAAACTTTGAAAGAGGGGCCAACTGATAAGAGCTTTAGCCGTGAAGGAATGCAGCCATTGCCAGAAGCATAGCCAACGCAGTGAAGACATGAAGGCAGAAATCCCTCCTACCTTCTGATAACATACTGGTGTCTCCCTGTGGTAGAATGAAGTCAGAGCAAGGGGGCCTAGCTGAACTGACCTATAGGTCAGGACAGAGCAGCAAAGAGAAAGGTGGCTGTGGAATCTAATGACAAGCGAAGAACACCTCTAACAGTATGAGAGCTGAACAGAGAATCAGCTTATTATCAGAGAGCATGGAAGATGCTGTAAGGCAGATGAGTACCTGGTGCTAAGGGAGCATATGTTAGGGAAAAGTAGTAATCAGTGTAAGGGAAGATTTCTTGGAGAAGTCAATGCCTAATCCTCATCTTGAAGAAGATGAGAAGATACACAAGAAAAGGGGATATATGAAAGAATGCAAGTAAAAGCCTAGCAATGAGTCAAGGTGGTAAGTAGTTCAGGATGCCCAGAGTGTAGAGGGACAGGATGGGGAGGGCAAGTGAGATCCATGTAACTAAGGATCAGGCTTTGATCCTGGAGGTTAGGCAGCACCATTAAAGGATGTATATCCAGGCAGTGGTGTGATCAGACTCAAATTTTGCTCATTTTTCTTTTGGAGCAGAGTTGAGGATGGGCTGGGGGAACATGTAGGAATGGGAAGGGCAAGACCAGAGAGAGAAGGAGGTCAGCTAGGGGTTGTGGCCATACAGATGAGAAGTGATCAAGCCTGAACACAGAAAGTGATGCTGGAAATGGAAAGGAAAGGAGTACAAAGGTGCCGAGACATAAGAAATGCTCTGACTTGCTTATCAAGTGGACCTGCGTCTTAGGGAGGAGGAGCAAGGCTCAAATCTCTCCCAGGTTTTGTTTATAAGAGGTAGGCGACTAGAGGTACAATCATGGTTGAGGTGATACAGGGGGAGGATCAGGTTTAGGTGAGCGTGGTATGAGAGGACACTGCGTACTAGCCCAGGAATGATTACAGCAGGCGGCTGTAAATACGTATGAAATTTCTATTCTTTTTTTTGTTCCTAAGTCTGGATGCTGAAACTTTAGTTGCTTAACACTTTATTCTCACTGACTACCTCATTTACTGTCATTGTACCTTGTTCATTGGATCTCAGACTCCTCTTGGTTATTCTGCACAGCTAGTCCACAAAGTGCATATGTTTTCACAATTCTGCCTTAACCCTAGCACAAACCTCCCTCCTAGACCACTGCATCATCTTTTCAAATGCTTCCCATGCCTCCAAGCTTTTCTCCTCGGACCTGTTCTGGAGAGTAGTCTTAAAGCCAGGATCTTATCACATCACTCCTCTGATCAAAAAGTTTTGTTTGTTTCATGTTACCAATAGCAGTGGTTCTTAGCGGCATGGCTGCTGACACAGTCCAGGAGGTACTTCCCTTGATCTTAATTATTATTAACAATTTGCAACAAAGTTTACACTTAAAATGTTCTGAAGATGTATCTTAGTGTTATAAGTATTTTAACACATAAATACCCTTCTGTGACAAATTAGACTTGGTTTTTCTTGTGATCATTTCAAGATTATTGGATAGATGAATTGTTGGAGAGGCCATGTTGAAGCCATTTGGGTATGACTCCACGTTGTCTTTCTAGTCGCCTTGTCCCCACTGCAGCCAGATTACGTTCCACGTTTCCTTCTAATGGCACTGGATTTCCCTTCTAGGATGGTTCTTCCTCTTCTGTTCCTGGTGTCTGCGATCCCACCCACTTTTATAAATTAGCTTTAACCTCTTGAGTACCCATGGGTCATTAGCCCCATACCCACCCTTGTCCGGTTGGTTGAAATTATTTTTTAATCTTTACTCACTTAGGGCATTGTGTAAGTCTCATTTTAGTACTAACCATTTCTGTCTCATATCAAAGAGAGCTGTGTACCTGTTTGGCTCCCCTGCTACACTGTTAGCTCCATGAGGTCAACGACTATGTGTGTAATTTTTGTTTTTGTTTTTGTTTTTTAAAGGTTTTTTTTTTTTTAAGATTTTATTTATTTGACAGACAGAGATCACAAGGAGGCAGAGAGGCAGGCAGGCAGAAAGAGAGGGGGAAGCAGGCTCTCTGCTTAGCAGGGCCACCCAGGCGTCCCTGATTTTTGTTTTCTACTAGAGTTGTCCACGATAGTGCTGTGTACATTACAGGCACTTAAGAAATATTGGGGCGCCTGGGTGGCTCAGTGGGTTAAATCCTCTGCCTTCAGCTCAGGTCATGATCCCAGGGTCCTGGGATCGAGCCCCACGTTGGGCTCTCTGCTCAGCAGGGAGCCTGCTTCCCCTTCTCTCTCTGCCTGCTTCTTGGCCTACTTGTGATCTCTGTCTGTCAAATAAATAAATAAAATCTTAAAAAAAAAAAGAAGTATTTACTGAAGCTGTCTTGGATTATTTCATTTCACAGACTATATGTTTACATATATTCCAAATATATTTGAGTATGTATCCATCTGTTTTTATTATATTTTCTAGGTATATACCCATTCTAAGTAGGTTTTCTTTGCTGTATAACATGTGTATCTTTCCCCAAACTACAAACAGCAGATTAATATATACTTAATGAGGTTTTTTTGGTCATTAATGGTTTTTCATCAAGGTGACTGAAATTGATTAAGTTGAAGGAGGGTGCAATGAGTTATTCAAGTTCATTTCCACAAATGGGTGATAGAAATTATCATCATTCCTTGGATTAATCAGAAAATTTGGGGGAGAAGATAGGATTTTTAGAATTGTTTGGATGAGGGTGGAGGTTTTTTTTTTTTTAATTTTATTTATTTATTTGACAGAGAGAGAGAGAGATCACAAATAGGCAGAGAGAGAGGCAGAGAGAGAGGGGGAAGCAGGCTCCCTGCCAATCAGAGAGCCCAATGCGGGGCTTGATCCCAGGACCCTGAGATCATGACCTGACCCAAAGGCAGAGGCTCAACCCCTGAGCCACCCACGCACCCCCAGGAGGTTCTACTATAATAAACATTTGATCTTTCAGGAACTTTTCCTAGAAGTTTATTTAAGTGGTTATAATTTTTAACCTTGACATTTACATATTTATTTGACAATTTTTCTATATCTTCACCTAATGCTTTTATATCTGGAGTGATTGTATTTTGTCAATAAGTGACCTTGTATAAAATTGTGTTTATCTTCTGTGTGGCTTCTTGGAGGCATCAGAGGAGATCTGGGTCTTCCTTTCTCTGTCTTTGCTGGAGAGGGAGTCTCCCACTTTCTTGGACCTAAGATTCAGTCCCTTACTTGACTTTGACCTTCATTACTTTCTACATTCTTCTGCATATGACTGTGATGCTTATCCTTGAACTTTGGAGATTTAAAAATAAATGGGCTTACTGTTTGTTTTGCTGAGTGAATATATGTTTGATGCATGTTTGAATATCAGTTTTGGTGACTGGAACCTTGGTATTAAGAGTCTTTCTTTAACCAGCAGCAACCTTATGCAGCCCTCCACAGCAATTGCTTTTTGATCATAATAGACACGTTTATGAGGCTTCTCAAAGTTTCATTTCCATATTTAACAGTGGTATTATCGATATGTATCTGGCTTTTTAAAAAATAATATTTTTTTAATGTTTTATAGGGGAATTCACAGACCCTGCATTTCCTGACATATATTCTTTGGAGTTAGAGGAAGGGACATCTCTGGAATGTGGCATAGCATTTTCTCCCAAAGAAGTATGTTCGGCTTTCTATTATTCATATGATTGGAGAGTAGTGGTATTAAGGTAATCCTAACTCAGAAGCCATCAGAGATCATCACTTAAGGTCTTTTTGTAGTGAGTCTTTTTCTAACTTGTGAGTGTGCCTGAGTATATACACCTTTTAATTCAGTAAAATGATTCCTAGAAGTGTCTGGCTCACGCTTGCAGAATGTCTCGAGAGTTCTAGAGAACACACATAAAGAACCTTTGGTATCAGTTCTGCTCTCTAGAAAATTCAAGGTATAACACGTTATGAAACAAAGTTGATGCTAACTCAAAAATCACTTATATTTGAACCAGCATGTGCTTTATACTTATATTTAAGTGGTATATGTTTAATGCTCTTGGAATCAATACCAGAAATTATCAAAGATGTGCTCTGAGGATTTAAGACAGGTTGCTATGATACTGGTTCTTTTTATCGTGTTCCTTGATGTTTAGCAATTTTAAAACAACAAGCAACAAAATCAAAGAAAATGTCTTTCCTGAAATATGCCCAGGAGCAAGGGGTACCACTTGACAACGCTTTAGGGGCACCACTTGACAAAGCTTTAGGGGCCATTTCTCCTATGTTTTTGCTTCTGAGATTTTGCAACATAAGTGCCAAGGGAAGAACTTCTTGCTACTTATGATGTGGAAAGTCATGTTGCTGCATCCTCCTAAACAAGAATCAAATTTCTCTATGATAATTGAAGGATAACATTCTTAGGCCAAACAGTTCTCATATTCCAACATAACTAGCATGATGCCTTAAACCCAATAGGTGTAGAACAGAATGAGTTAAGTGAAAATAATTCATAATGCAATAAGAAAGTGTATTGAATGCCAGGTACTGTCTTTTAATTATCCATTTTTAGTCATGTCACTGAAGTACAGTTTCCTGAATTGAAATCTTATTTTAGGAACAATGATAGCTGTTACTTAGCTTTCAGGAGGAAAAAATAAAGGAAATTTAGGGACATGTTTAGATTTAAGAAAATGCTGAAGAGTAGTTTTGCTTTTTTAAGTATAGTACATTAGTTGGAATATGTTTTATGAGTTTTGTGCACATGTGATTCACATGGAATGATGTAGTGTACAGAATTCACTCATGTCTGTTCTAGCTGTAGGCAAGCGTAGTGCATGAGTTAGCAAAAGTGCTTTTCTGACATTAGAGAAAATGAAAATTCTCGTCTTATAGACAACATTAAGTATACTCAAGATATATATTATACTGTATTTAATTTCCATAGGTTTCATCTACATTAATGAACAGTGATATTTAGAACCTTTTAATTTTATTTATTTTTCTGGAAAATTTTTTTTAATTTGTTAATTTTTAAAAATTGAAGTATAATTAACATACAGGGTTATATTAACTTCAGGTATACCATATAATGATTCAACAATTCTTTACATTACTCAGTGTTCATCACTGTAAGTGTACTCTGAATCCCCATCATCTGTTTGACCCATCCCCCTCCCCACGTCCCCTCTGGTAACCTCTCTCCAGATAGATACTTTTTAGCAAGGTTACTAGGAAGAGAGAGAACATCTTTTCTTTTTTTGAAAATTATCTTGCAAATATTTTTCTTTGGCTTACTTTTGGCTATCAGATAATATCAGAGTATAAATATTATTTAGATTTTCCTTTTACCTTTTCAGCAAAAGGACTTTGAAGTGCATGAAATATCGTCAGGGTATTTTTAATTTGTCTTTCTAATTCAGACAAAAGACATAATAAACAAATGATTTGAGGAGATTCAGAAGATGTTTCTGTTTTTAAGTTTTACAGTATTCTAATATCTCAAATCTCTTATACCCTGACCATTTGCAAATTTTGTTAGCATTAACTTAATATTTTAATCAAGTGTGTCAATGATAATCTCTTCCTGCTTATGAAGGTTTATTATTAAAGTTAAAATGAGTTTAGAAGAGCAGAAAGAAAAAATAAAATAAATAAATCCTAATCCTTGACAATGACCTCTGGTTATATATGGGGTTCTCTCTGTTTTTCTTCCTCTCCCTCATATTTCTATGCTTATTATATTACTATATCTATAATTGTAAAGAAGTAATACTTTATTAATTATTTTTCACCCACATTTTTATTCAGTGTATTAGTTAAAATGATAGCTTTTTGTGTTTTGAATTAAGTATTCTAAATATGCTTTAATTTTTAAAGGATGATCTATCCTATTATTTAATGGCTATATCATATTTATGGTCCCTTAACTAATCCTTCTTACTATGCATTTAAGATTCTCCCATTTTTGGGGCTTTATAAATGCTGTAGAAAACATACTTATACATAAATGTTTACTTTCACATTATTTATTTTCATTATGTCTTTCTAGAATGAGAATAGTTGGGTCAAACTCTATGTACTTATTTTAGGCTGTTGATATGAGTTGCCAAATTTCTCTCTAAAGAAGGTTATACCAGGAGCACCTGCCTTCTGCTCAGGTCATGATCCCGGGGTCCTGGGAACCCACGCTGCTTTGGGCTCCCTGCTCAGCAGGGAGTCTGCTTCTCCCTCTCCCACTCTCCCTGCTTGTGCACTCTCTTTCTCTCAAATAAATAAATAAAATCTTTAAAAAAAGGTTATACCAATTATATTAAATGCCAGTACCAGTGTAAAATCTTGCTTATAGTGTTTGTACAACTAGGTTTCATTGATTATATATGCATGTATATATAATATTCTGCCAATCCAATAGGTGAAAGATCATTTAAAATTGCATGTCTTGGATTCTTGTATAACAGACTACCCTACAACAGTAGTGATTTAGTTGCTAACAATTTGGCCTGGTTGTTACTGTTAAAATTCTTTTAACTCTCTGGTAAGAGAAGTGGCCTCTGCTGTTTTCCTTTTACAATATTATTGGCCAGTTTTCTGTTTTATTTTTCCTGATAAACTTTGGAATCATTTTCTCAAGTTTATAGCTATAGATTCTATGGGGGTTTTGATCTGTGTTGCATTAAACTAAAGAAAAATTACAAGAAAGTGATTTCTTTTTTTTTTTTTTAATTTTATTTATTTACTTGACAGAGAGAGATCACAAGTAGGCAGAGAGGCAGTCAGAGAGAGAGGAAGGGAAGCAGGCCCCCTGCTGAGCAGAGAGCCTGATGCAGGACTCGATCCCAGGACCCTGAGACCATGACCCGAGCCAAAGGCAGTGGCCTAACCCACTGAGCCACCTAGGCGCCCAAGGAAGTGATTTCTGTCTAAAATTCAGCTTCCTATTCAGAAATAAGAAAAGGCTTTTATTTTATTAATTATTTTTAAAAGATTTATTTGAGAGAGAGAGGGCAGGAGCAGGGAGGGGGAGGGGCACAAGGAGAGACTCTTCAAGCCTGTCTGGGGGCTAAATCAGGACCGATGAGATCATGACCTGAGCTGAATATGAGTTGGATGCTCAATGGACTGAGCCACCCAGGCACCCCAGGCCTTTTATTTTATTAAAGGATTTTATGCTATTCAGCAAAATTTTGGAATATTTTAAAATTATTTTTCTATGATCTTTTTTGCTGTGTAAATGTTTGTGTTTTATTTATTTTTTGCTCTTACATTTTGAAAATAATGTTGGTGAAATATGTATAAAACTGTCTATCTTGGGGTACCTGGGTGGCTCAGTTAACTATCCGACTCTTGATCTCAGCTCAGGTCTTCATCTCAGGGGTTGAGTTCAAGGCCTGCATTGGGCTCCATTTTGGGCATGGAGCCAACCTAAGAAAGCAGAACAAAACATGGGTGTCTGGGTGTCTCAGTTGTTAAGCATCTGCCTTCAGCTCAGGTCATGATTGCAGGGTCCTGGGATCAATCCCTGCATCAGGCTCCCTGCTCAACAGGAGGCCTGCTACTTCCAATCCCTCTGCTTGTATTTCCTCTCTTACTATACCTCTCTATGTCAAATAAACAAAATCTTATATATTTTTTTAAAGATTTTATTTATTTGACAGAGAGAGATTACAAGTAGGTGGAGAGGCGGTCAGAAAGTGAGAGAGAGGAGGAAACAGGCTCCCTGCTGAGCAGAGAGCTCGATGTGGGGCTCAATCCCAGGACCCTGGGAACATGACCTGAGCCGAAGGCAGAGGCATTAATCCACTGAACCACCCAGGTGCCCCAAATAAACAAAATCTTAAACAAAACAAAACAAAACAAAACTGTCCATCTCACTTTAAACTTCAATTATTTAAAATTATCCTTCAATTTATTTTAGATTTTTCAGGAATATTGTAATAGACTACAAATACTGTTATTTGTTTCTTCCAATTAGATAATTATAATTTTTACCTATTTTTCTTATATTACATTGTTTAGAATTTCCAGAACAAGGTCACATTATTTTCTTGGCTTATCTGATTCCTAGTTTTCTGTGAAGTAACATAATGTTTTAAGCTCATGTTGGGAAATAATCTTTCTAATACTAATTTAACACAAATTTTAATCTAAAAGAGATGTGGACTTTTTTATTTAGTCACATGTCTTTATGCCATCAATCATATTATTATTCCAAGGGAGAAAATAGTTTGATATATAATTCAACATTATATTTGTAGCATTAGTATATTTTTGGCACCCATCAGGTGATCAGTAAGTATCCATTCAATAAGTAAATTAAAATGCAGCACATAGACCTGCACAT
This sequence comes from Mustela putorius furo, assembly GCF_011764305.1. Classification (NCBI taxonomy): domain Eukaryota; kingdom Metazoa; phylum Chordata; class Mammalia; order Carnivora; family Mustelidae; genus Mustela; species Mustela putorius. The sequence continues at coordinate 31,355,189 of NW_025421989.1, forward strand.
TCATTTTTAAGAACTTTATTTTTCTTCTTTTGGATACTTAGAATTGAAATTAATGAGAGGGTATGTACATTTTAATTATTAGCACATTTATCCACATTGCCACCATTAAACTTGTACCAATTTATATTTCCATTGATAATCGTCATTTGACAAATATTTATTGAGCACCTACTAGCTACCCTGCATTCTTCTGGACCTTGAGGTTATAGTAGAAATCTTACATTCTAGTGTGGTAGCACACTGTCTCTTCTTCACATCTTCTTTATATTGAGTATCATCATTTGCCAATGTAAAGCACATGTGTGACCAAAGTCCAATGTCATTTTTTTTTTTGGTCACTTTTGCTTATTGGTGTCATATCTAAGGTATTACATAATCCAAATCATAAAGATGTATGTTTGCTTCTAAGAGTTTTATAACATTACCTCTTAGGTTTAGTTCTATGACTCATTTTGAGTTATTTTTGTGTATGCTATAAGAATCTAGTTTCATCCTTTTGCATGGAATGTCCATTTGTTCCAGGAGAATTTATTGAAAACATTATTTTATCCCATTAAACTGCTTTAGCACCCTTAATCTAAAATCAGTTAAACATAAATATAAGTGGTTATCTCTGGAGTTTTATTTCTATTCCATTGATCTAGATGTCTTTCTTTATGTTAATAACTCAATGTCTTGGTTAGTATAGTATATTTTGTAGTAATTTTTGAAATTAGAAAATATGTGTCAAGCAGTTTTGTTCTTCAGTGACATTTTTGGCTAATTTGTGTCTCATGCACTTCCATATGAATTTTAGGATTACCTTGCCAATTACTGCAAAATAAAATCCAGCTTGGATTTTGATAAGGATTGTGAAGAATGTGTAGATCAATTTGGGGAGTGTTGCCATCTTAACAATGTTAAAACATCTAATCCATGAACATGAGATGTTTATGCATTTATTTAGGTTTTAACTTATTTCCACAATGTTTTGTAGTTTTCAGCATACAAAGTTCCCACTTCTTTAATTTTATGTCTAATAGTTCTAATGTGATTGTAAATGAGATTGTTTTCTTAATCTCATTTGCAAATTGTTCATGTTAAGTGTGTAGAAAAGCAACTGATTTTAGACATTGATCTTGTATTTTGTAACCTTGTTAAATTATTCATAGTTCTAATAGTTTCTTAGTAGATTCTTTAGAATTTCCTATAAAAATATGCTTTCTGCAAATAGAGAAAATTTTAGTTCTCTATTTCCAATCTGGATGCCTTTTGTATTTTTTGCTCCCTGATTTCCAGAATCTCCAGTACAATATGGTTTAGAAATGGTAAGAGCAAACATCTTAACTTGTTCCTGGCATTAGGCGGAAAGTATCCCTCTTTCATCTTTAAATAGGATATTAGCATTTTTTTTTTCAGTTCCTTTTTCAGGTTGAGGAAGTTCTCTTCTATTCCTAGTTGAGTATTTTGGTCACAAAAGAAATTTGGATTTTGTCAGAAATTTTTGGCTTCTACTTTCGTGATCTTGATTTGTCCTCTGTTAATGTGGTGCATTATATTGATTGATTTCTATATGTTAAACCAGCCTTACATTCCTGGAATAAATCCTGCTTGATCATTATACCTGGAGTATAATTCTTTTTATCTATTGCTGCATTCAGTTTCCTAAGTATTTCCTTGAGGGATTTTGCATCCATGTTCATCAGGAATATTAATCTGTAGTTTCCTTCCTTCAACTGTCTTTGTTTGGTTTTAGTATCAGGGTAATATTGACTTTTTAGAATGAGTTGAGAAGTGTTCTCTCCTCTTCTATTTTTGGAAAAAAATTTGTGAAGGATTATATAGTAAATCTGCTTTAATTTAGTGATAGATTTCACCAGTGAAGTCATCTGTTCCTGGGCTTTCCTTTGTCATGTTTATCTTAAATTACTAATTCAATCTATTTGCTTGTTATAAATTTATATAAATTTTTGATTTTTAAAATTATGGTAGCAGTCTTTTAATTACTAATTATATAGTACTCAGAGTTTATAAGGTAGTCACATATCTAATATCAGTTTATTTCCACATGAATCCAATAAGACAGTCATTGAGACTTTAGATTTTTCCGCTTTTTCCAGTCATAAAAGCCAAAGCACAGCAAGGCTAAGTGACTTTTCAAGGCTACCTGCTGCTGAGCTGTAGAGCTTGAATAAAACAATGTTATGTCCTCATCCTCCTGACCCACTGGACCTTCATGATACCATGTTAGGAATCCAAACATGATGAATAGTACATATTCTTTTAGCCTATGGACACAAAACTTTCATATGTATTCTTTGGGTTTATTAACTTTTCCCCTAGTCATTAGCACTCAAAATCTTCAATTTCATAAAGTTACACTTATCAAAATGCCATTTGCCATTTCTATATAGTCTCTTTCATTTTCCATTTTCCATATTCATAGGAAGAAATTTGCAGTCACAATTACTTTCTGCTGGGATTAAGTTTATTTGGGGGATAATTTCTAGATGCTTAACTAATTATATATACAAGGGTAAATATAGAAGCAAATAAAATAAAAACCTATAATACAGTGGAAAAGAAGAAAAGAAATTGATACTGTCAGGAATTTATAGAATATTAGGAAATGTTATCTTGACTTAAATATATATCTGTAGAAGACAATTAAAACATTAAGGCCACGTCATTGGAAGTGGCATGATTATATTATTTGATACAAAATATCTGTCATCCCAATTGTTAATTATGAGTAGTATTTCTTTGTCAGGTCAAATTATTGGCAGACTTTCAAAATACTTTTTGCATATATTCCTCTTTATCAAATTTATAGCTTCCAGAACAAAAGAAGGGTTTCTCTTGTTTCTCATTCTTCAGTTCTTTATTAGTATTGCCTGTTAGATTTCATGAGTTTCCTTTGACTTATGGTCCACTTTGGATGGAACCCATTGGATGTTGGTTTCATTCCCTATTGTTAATTCTGAAATGACGTGATATTCTTTTTGTACTTATGTTTTCTCTCCTGGGAACTTTCTATTTTGCTGAAATCATTTCTCTGGCTTCCCTTCAGAAAACTAAGGACAATGGGTCTCCCCTACTTTCCCTCCCTCCTTTTGTCTATATCTTAATAGTTTTCTTTAATAGTTCTTTGAGGCAAGTTTCCCTGGTTCTATTTTTATTGATATATAATTGACAGATAATGTTTATTAGTTTCAGGTGTACGACATAATGATTTGATATGTGTATATATAAAGAAATGATTACCACGATAGGTTTAGTTAACATGTATCACCACATATAATTACAGGTTTTTTCTTATGATGAGAACTTTTAAGATCTACGATCTTAGGAACTTTCAAGTATAACAATACGGTATTATTAAGTGTAGTCACCATGCTGTACATTATATCCCCAGGACTTACAACTGGAAGTTTGTATTTTTGGTGGTCAAATCTTCTGTTTTGTCTTGAGAAATTTTACCAGAATGATCTAATTTGTTGGCATACAGTTGTTCATGGTGTTCTCTTATTTTTATTTCTGTAGCATAGGGAATAATGTTTCTTCTTTCATTTCTGACTTTATTTTAAAATTGAGTCATCTCTCTTTTCATCTTGGTCAGCCTATCTAACAGTTTTGTTGATATTTTCAAGATTCAATTATTGATGTAGTTGATTTTCTATAGTGGTTTTGGTTCTTTATTTCATATATTTCTACTTTATCCTTTACTGTCTACCAAGTCTGCCTACTTTGAGTTTAGTTTCCTTGCTTATTGCTTATTTCTTGGTTTTTATTTTTTTTAAAGGTGGAAGGTTAGGGTTTTTGAGTTGGGAATCTTATTTTTTTTATATAGGTTTTAAAGCTATACATTTCCCTCTTAGCATTGTTTTACCCATCTTTAAAAGTTTTGCTCTATTTTGTTTTTATTTCAGTTCATCAAAGTGCAATTTCTTACGTAAGTTTTTTTCTTTGATCCATTGGTTATTTAGGATGTGGTGTTTAACTTCCACATCTTCGTGAATTTACAAATTTCCTTCTGTTATTGACTTCTAGTATTATCCCATTGTGATTGGAGACTATACGTTGTATTATTTAAATAAGTTTAAATTTATTGAGGCTCATTTTTTATTGCAGTCCATATAGATTATTTAGTATTTAGCTATGTTGAGGTAATTCTAAAACCACTAAGAGAGTTGAAAATGATTGCATCTGAATTTGTGTATATGTGTTTTTGTATGTATGTGTGTGTGTATGTGTGCAAGTATATGATGGTGGAGGGAATAGAATGCTAATTTTCAAAATAAGCTATGTGGGATTTTTTTTTATTTTTTCAAAACTGTACTCTTATAATTTTGATAAAGACAATAAAAAGAAAATAATCCTTTTGTGACAGGTTAATATCTTGAAGCATTATGCCTTTCTCTTACTCAATGCCTGAATTTTGTATATGTGCAGAAGTATGCAAACACACACACACACACACACACACATTCTTTGATAGGAAAGTAAGGGAAAGAAGAGAAAGAAACTAATAAGTTTGTGTAGTAATTTAGTATATATGTTTTTAAGTATGTTAAGATCAATTTATATGTTTTCTTATTAAGTCTATGTTGTGACTTATATTCTTATATAGTAGAAATATATAACTGTGCTTTTAATGTCATCATTCATCCACAAAAGCATTTTAGCCTGGGGGTCACTAAAAATTAGAGAAAGTATGTAATCCAGTTTAAGTTTGTTACATGACTTTTTGGGAGGATTCATATGCAATTTGGTATTTTCATTTTTTGAGTTCAATTTACTGTTTAACATTGTCAACAATTAAAAATATATTAACCTATTTTTTAATGTTTAGATTGTGGCTCTCCTAGGTTTCTAAGAATTTGTTACAAAATTAAATTATATGTATTTAGTTCTCTGGAGTGTCACACATTCCTTAAGGTTTTGAATCATTCTGCATTTACTGGGTATTTTAAAGGGAGATTTACCTAGAGTATCAAAATGTAATTCAGTCCAACAAGAGATGAACATAAAAAAAACAAAAACAAAAAACCCTGCAGAGACAGTGTACCCTGTGAGATTTTGTTCTATAAATTTGTGCCAGCAAGGCAGATGGATTAGCTGATTTCTAGTCATTTCACATATCCTCCACTCTGTTTATAGCTAGCTGTAAGTTATCTTTCTGTGTGTGTGTGTGTGTGTGTGTGTGTGTGTAGATGTAAATAGTTAGTGGGTGCTCTCTTAGTTGACCTGTGTAGAAGGCAAATGTAAAATCATAAAGGGTTGGATTTCTTTCTAGTTGTAACCCTTCCTGTCCTATACTGCACTGGGTTTGCCTACAATTAAAAGTGATAGGCAATTACATGGTGGGCAATTATAGTTGTGTTTGGCATCCTTGACTGGAATGGTTTGTTTACATTGTCATTCAAGCCTTTCTTGTCCTTCTGGTCCACTCACTTGTCTTTTCAGCCAGTGTATAGAGTTGTGCTTCCTGATAGGGTAGCCAGTAGCCACATGTGGGTATTTAAATTAAGCTTTAAAGTTAAATAAAAAAGAAAAATTTCCTTAGTCAACATAGCCACATTTCAAGTTCTCAAGATCCATGCATGGCTTTTGGACAGTGCAGAACAGTTCATCATCACAGAAGGTTGTATTTGACATTTTTTCCTGCTGCTATGGCTCACGTTCCACTCTGTGGCACAGGCCAGTCAGTCTACAGTGGCTTGGTTGCTCTGAAGCTCTTATCAGTCCTGTTCTATAACTGCCCTAAAGCTCTTGAAAATGAGGGAGAATAGTCAAATTTTTTAACTTCTCTCTTTTTTTCTACCAACTTTTGTCCTTCAAAGATATGTGACCTTCGCATTGCATAAATGCTTCTCAGGGGTTATGCTGGATTAACAACCATTCTTACAGGAAGGCAGGATGATCCTTCAAGGATTAAAAGAGAGGACATTTGAATGACACCTGCCGCATAAACATTTTTATCTCCCAGCACTGCCTGGGGGACTGAAGTCTTCATCAGAATATCATTTTGCAGTTTGAGGTATTCCTCTGTTTGAATGACGCCAACTAGGAAAGCACTTAAAGTGGCACACTTCACAAACTTTCCAAGATTTTCTCCTTCATGGAGATAGCTCAGTGGTTTCACAGTGATAGCCCTCATTTCCTTTTCTCTCTCTGTATCCCTGAGTTTCTGTGTAAGAGAGAAATCTTGTATCTTTCAGTTCCGTTGCGAGGATTAGATGTGGGTGGAGAAATCATGGAAGCTCTGAATTTTGTTTTCTGTGTAATTACAGGACAACCTCAGGTATAAACTCATTTTATATACATTGTCTGTGAAGATGTGATTTATGAGAAAGCAAGTCCAGTATAATTTCCCACATACACGCAATTGGCAGTTAAAGAAGGCAGGGGGAATGACTCTCAGCTCTGTGGATACAGCACATAGTGTTTTAGGAAATATCTGTTTTGAGAGGGAAAAAGGTCCCATACTTAAAACGAAAGAGACAGTTAAGGCCTGAGATCAGTACACTGAATTATTTGACAATTACGAACATCATCATCATTTAAGACATCAGATATTCTTGAATGAAGCTGACAGTCATGCTCTGTGTTAAACCTCTCCTACCATTCCTGTCTTCTGCTTTTCTCTTCCCTGACTTTGAGCTCCAGCGTTAGACCCAGTGACAGTCAAGACTCAGTACTCAGTGACTGTCAGGATTTTAATCCATCATGATCACACTGAACCTCAGTCATTCCTCAAAGTGAGCGCTCTGTGAATAGATTCTCTAGCTAATAGCTCTGAGGTCACTCATACTTGGCTTTCTTTCCCTTCCTATCTGCTCTCTAGGATCTTTATATTTACATAAGTCTTCAGTGTTTTTTAGGGCTTCCTATCCCTTCATGGTGTCTTCTTATTATGAACATGGTTCTCTTGAGGGCAATGTTCCTTATATAGCCTTTCCTTTGGATCTGGATGTGGCTCTAGAGGTGATGCTTTCTGGAAGCCTTACTCCCTGGGTGGGTTTTTCTAGATGGTCTTTTTCTGCTAAAAATGGCTGCTGCTTTGAACTTCATATAATGAGTTTACTATTTCCCTTATTCAGGGTAGTAATCTCTGGACATTGCTACTAGCCAGTCTCTTTGTATATTCTATACTCTACTCCTCTAATTTTCTGAGTGATTTCAGTATTCATGTAGAGGTCCATCCAGAATCCTGGCTTCCTATTTCCTTGTCTTCACATTTCCAATGATCTCCTCCATTCCCCTCAGCTTCTTCCATTGGGAATCGATCTCTATCCATCCCAATCAGATGAGGATGACAGTTTGGGACACATGCTTTTTGATACTATTTGACTTTGAAATATATATTTGTATTATATTAACAAAATCTAAAACTTAAAGAATAAGATAGTAACCTAAAAATAATATAAATACTGTTAAAATATATGATAGAAAATACTAATTTATATTAATACTCAAAATAAGAATAAAAAGATAAACCAGAATAGGAAAAAAAGAAATGGGATAAAATATAACTAGTTGCTGAAGATTAATAATGATAAATACTAGGGGAAGTAAGATCAAGCAAAATTGTTTTAAGGACTGATATAGGAAAGCAGGTAGTGTTTATACATGAAATATATCTTTATTCAATTCCTTGATATCTGTATTGGAGTCACTGCAGAAATAAAGTATCCTGGGAATGAGTTGCTTGCTCTGATTTGTCAAAATAAAGAAACATTCATGAAAATAAAACATGCTATAGTATTTTTTGCTTCTATAATTCTGTTACGAGAATAGTCTGTTTATACAAGATTTTAATGACAAAAGATAGAATTGTCAGTGGTATGGCCAGTGTCTCAGTCTGTTCAGGTTCTATAACAAAATACCACAGACTGAGTAGTTTGTAAACAATGCAAATTTATTTTTCACAGTTCTGAAGGCTGGAAGTCCAGGATCATGGCACCAGCATGGTAGAGCGTGGGTCCTCTTCTGGGTTTCGGACTTCTTAATGTGTCCTCATGTGGTGGAAGGGGTTAGGGATTTCTGTGGACTCTCTTATAAGGCACTAATCCCAATCATGAGGGTTTTACCCTCCTGGGCTAAGTACCTCCCAAAGACCTTACCTTCTAATATTATCATCTTTGGGGGTTAAGATTTCAACATGAATTTTGAGGGGACACTTTCAGACTGCAGCAGCCAACTAATGTTAAATAAAAACACCCGCATGGCTCAGTTAAGTGCCTGCCTTCAGCTCAAGTCATGATCCCAGGGTCCTGGGATCAAGTCCCACGAGCCTGCTTCTCCTTTTCCCTACCAGGGTTCCTTTTTTCTCTCTCTTTCTGTGTCAGATAAACAAACAAACAAAAAACCAAAAAGAAAACCCAAGTGTTTTGCCCAGTAGAGTGATATGCATGGCTGGAACTCTAAGTATAGCCTTTCTATTATTAACTATACATTTTATTTAAAATTTTCAGATTGTCTCATAAGCATGGGCTTTATGAGTATAGCCAACCACCAGGTATATGTACCTCTGAAACCATCATTGCTTGTTGTCATGATCTTGGAAACTTAGAAACTACCAATGATTGGTATCATTGATACCAATGATATCAGTGGTATCATTGTTATTCCCTTTCCTACATTTAAAACATTTGCCATTCTTTCCCATTATATTCTGCCTTTCCACCTCCAAAAACATACCAAGAAACCATAGAGCTATAGTTGTTGCAGAATCAATATTGTAAAAATTATTTGAAACATAAAAACATAAATAGTGTTAGATTTTAATAAATCAATATATGGTTAATAAATGGGACTTGAGAAAAAATGAATTTTGATCATTTTCATATTTTATAATTTAATTTAAAATGCATTAATAGTTTTCCCATGTGTAAATATTTTAGTGTTGACATTACTTCAGTTGTATTTTCAGTTCTTGTCTACATTAATTTTATTTTTTATAATTTTAAATTTTCTAATAAGTTATATAATTTATAAAATCTACAATTTGTTTTCCAAAGTTGATATTTGGAGCTGCAGCCACTTCTGAATCCTACACACACATCCTTACCCTGGTTCTTTAGTTTTTAACTAATGAGCTCACAGGGAAGAAATTACTAGTCAGAATTTAAAGGTTTAAGCCATTTAAATTTTCTGGTGAGCTGTTCATCAGAGACATCCATCTAAAAGACGAAGAATGTTAGGTAGGAAGAATAGTTAAGCTTTTTAATCTCAATAAACAGAATAGTCTCATGTAAGAAACAATACAGTCTCTCAGTCATTTTGCACACAGTTATTTTTATTTCTCTAGAACCTTGAGATCATCAGATGACAGGGGTCTGGGGAAATTCCTAGAAACCTTTGATTGACTTCTCCTTTATTTATTTATATATCTATCTATCTATTTAATTTATTTTTTAAAAGATTTTATGTATTTATTTGGCAGAGGGAGAGAGATCACAAGTAGGCAGAACACTAGGTAGGGTGTGTGTGTGTGTGGGTTGGGGGCGGGAAGCAGGCTCCCTGCTGAGCAGAGAGCCCCATGCAGGGCTTGATCCCAGGACCCTGAGATCATGACCTGGGCTGAAGGCAGAGGCTTAACCCACTGAGCCACCCAGGCGCCCCAACTTTCTCCTATATTTTTAAGAAATAATTTATTGACAGGAAATTTATATAACATGAAATGAACCATTTTAAAAGTAAACAGTTCAGTGGCATTTAGTGCCTTTACAATATGGTGTAACTGTTCCCTCTGTCCCATTTCAAAACATTTCAATCACTGCAAAGCAGTACCCTTTAGATATTAAAGCAGTTTCTCCTCACCTCTGTTTCCATGAACCACTGGCAGCCACCAATCCGCATTCAGTCTCTATGAATCTGTCTCTTCTGGATTATTTCATATAAAAGGAATTATACAGTATGTGATCATTTGTGTCTGTGTTCTTGCACTTAGCGCAGTGTTTTCAGTTTTCATTTTTATGTGGTAGAAAACATGTAACATAAAATTTGCCATCTTAAAACCATTTTAAGTGTTAAATTGTATTCACGTTGTTGTGAAACAGATTTCCAGAACTTTTTTATTTTACAGATCTGAAACTCTATTCCCATTGAAAAATACTACCCTTTTCCCCTCTCCCTCGAAATCTGGGCAACAACCATTCTACTTTGTGTTTCTATAAATTTGACTACTGTAGATACCTCATGTAAATGGAATTATATAGTATTTGTCTTTTGGTGATTGGATTATTTCTCTTAAAATAATGTTCTCAGAGATCGTTCATGTTGTAGCATGTGACAGGATTTCCTTTATTTTATTTATTTATTTATTAAAAGATTTTATTTATTTATTTGACAGAGAGAAATCACAAGTAGACGGAGAGGCAGGCAGAGAGAGAGAGAGAGGGAAGCAGGCTCCCTGCTGAGCAGAGAGCACGATGCGGGACTCGATCCCAGGACCCTGAGATCATGACCTGAGCTGAAGGCAGCGGCTTAACCCACTGAGCCACCCAGGCGCCCAGGATTTCCTTTATTTTTAAGCCTAAATAATATTTATGTCAGATTTTGTTTATCCATTCATCTGTCTCAGTTATTTTGAATAGTGCTATTACGGAGATAAATATACAAATATCTCTTCAAGACCCTGCTTTCAGATCGTTTGATTGCTGAATTAAATGGTAGCTCTATTTTTAATTTCTTGAGGAACCTCCATACTCTTTTACATATTGCTAGCACCATTTTACTGTCCCACCAATACTGTACAAGGTTTCCAATTTCTCCACATTCACACCAACACTTATTATTTTCTGAATTTTTGGTCGCAGCTATGATAATGGATGTGAGGTGATATCTTACTGTGATTTTGATTTGCATTCCTCTGATGATTAGTGTTGTCGAGTATCTTTTCATTTGCTTGTTGAATATCCATCCGTATATCTTCTTTGGGGAAATATCCACTTAAATCCTTTGCCTTTTTTAAAATTGAGTTAACACTTTTTTTTTTTTTTTGCACTTTTATTGCTGTCCAGCTGTAGTTCTTAGTATATTTTGGTTATTAATCCCTTATCAAATACATGGTTTGCAAACATTTTCTCTCATTTCATAAGTTGCCTTTCTGCTTTGTTGATTTTTTACTTTCATGAACAGATATTTTTGGGTTTGATGTAATCCCATTTGCCATTATCACACTGGTTCAATAGCTAGCTTTATAATAAGTTTCAAAATTGAGAAATATGAGTTCTTTTACCCTTTTTCTTTTTTTCAGATTGTTTTGTCTATTTGGAGCTTTACTGTTACTTATGAATTTAATGGCTGGCCTACCCATTTTTTCAAAAATGGCCATTGGATTTCTGATAGGGATTGCCATGAGTTATAGATTGTTTAGTGTAGTACTGACATTTGAACAGTACTAAGCCTTCCAGTCAGTGAACATTGGATGTCTTTCCATTTATGTAGAACTTTAATTTTGTTCAACAATGTGTTGTAGTTTTCATTGTACAAGTTTGTCACAACTTGCACACATTTATTTGTAGGAATTTTATTCTTTTGGATCTTACTATTGTTTAAAATTTATTTATTTATTTATTTTAGAGAGTGAAAGTGAGCAAATACCTATGAGCTGTGGGAGGGGCAGAGGGAGGAGAGAAGCAGACACTTCTTTGAGTGTGGAGCCCAACACGGGGCCTGATCTTACCACCTGAGATGAAATCAAGAGTTGGATGCCTGACTGAGCCACCCAGGCACCCCTTGAATATTTATTTATTTATTTAATTTTTTTGGACAGAGAGATCATAAGTAGGCAGAGGGGCAGGTAGAGAGGAGGAAGCAGGCTCCCGCTGAACAGAGAGCCTGATGTGGGGCTTGATCCCAGGACCCTGAGATCATGACCTGAGCCGAAGGCAGAGGCTTAACCCACTGAGCCACCCATGCGCCCCTTGAATCTTATTTTAAATGAAACTGTTTGCTTATTTTATTTTTCAGATTTCATTGCTACTGTGTAGAAACATTTGATTTTGTTTGTCGACCTTGTACATTGCAATTTTCCTGAATTCATTTATTAAGTCTAGCACTTTCTTTGTGGATTCTTTGTGGTTTTCTCTATACAGGATCATTTCATCTGCAAGTACATATAGTCTTACTGCTTTCTTTCCAATCTGAATGCCTTGTATCCCACCCTCTTTTTTTTTTTTTTGGCCCGTTTGCTCTGACTAGAACTGTTAGTACATTATTCAATGACATTGGCAAAAAGAGGACATCCTTATATTGTTCCTGATCTCAGGTGGAAGGCTTTCAGTATTTTACCCTAAAACAGGGTGTTAACTGTGGGTTTTTAAAAGTGTTCCTTAGTGTATTCAGGAAGTTCTCTTCTGTTCTTAGTATTCTGAGTGCTTTTATTATGAAAGGATGTATTATTTTGTCAAAATTTTTTTCTGTATCAATTGGCATTACCATTTTTCTTCCTTCAATTAATGTGGAGTATTTTATTTATACACACACACACACACGTACACATACAGTTTTAAATATGGAACACTTCATAAATTTTTGTGTTATCCTTGCACAAGGGCCACTCTAATCCTCTCTGAACCATTCCAACTCCATTGTATGTGCTGCTGAAGCAAGTACATTTATTGATTGATTTTTATATGTTGAACTACTTTGGGGTAAACCCCATTTTGTCATGGTATATAATGCTTGTAATATGCTGATAGATTTAGTTTGCTAGTATTTTCTTAAGGATTAGATTGTCTACATTCATGAGGGATATTGATCTGTAATTTTATTTTTTTTAAAAAAGATTTTATTTTTTAAAAAAAGAATAAAATTACTATTTATTTATTTGTCAGATAGAGAGAGAGAGCACAAGCAGGTAGAGTGGCAGGCAGAGGCAGAGAGAGAAGCAGGCTCCCTGCTGAGCAAGGAGCCCAATGTGAGACTAGATCCCAGGACCCTGAGATCATGACCTGAGCCAAAGGCAGCAGTTTAACCAACTGAGCCCTCAGGTGTCCCTGTAATTTTTATTTCTTGTAGTGTCTTCATGTCTTTGATATCACAATAATGTTGACCTTATAGAATAAGTGAGGAAGTTTTCTCCTATTTTCTATTTTTGGAAGAATTTGAGATGTATTGGTGTTAATTCTTTAAATATATGGTAGGATTCACCAGTGGCACCATCTGGTCCTAAATTTCTCTTTTGGTGGGTCTTATTGATTCCTTATCCACTTCTATGGGTCTGTTCATAATTTCTATTTCTTCTTGGGTCAATGTTGATAATTTATGTTTTTCTATGACTGTCAATTTCATCTGGATTATAGACTTTTGATACAAATTCTTGATAAAATTCTCCTGAATCCTTCTCTTCTTTTTCTATGGTTGATAGTAATATCCACATTCATTTTTTTTAAATTTTAGTTATTCATGTCTCAATTTTTGTTCCTTTTACTGTCTGGCTTAAAGTTTTATACTTTTTTTTAAAGATTTTATTTATTTATTTGACAGTCAGAGATCACAAGTAGGCAGAGAGGCAGGCAGCAGGGGTGGGAGGAAGCAGGCTCGCCACTGAGCAGAGAGCCCAATGCAGGGCTTGATCCCAGGACCTTGAGCTCATGAGCTGAGCCGAAGGCAGAGGCTTAACCCACTGAGCCACCCAGGTGCCCCAGTTTTATACTTTGTATAGAAAATCTTCAAAGAACCAACTTTTACTTTCATTGATTTTTATTATTTCTATCTCTTTGTTGATATTCTCATTTTTTCCCGTATCATTTTCTTATTTTTCTATTGTTTAGCTCTATGAACAACCTTTTTTTTTTAAGATTTTATTTATTTATTTTGACAGAGAGAGATCACAAGTAGGCAGAGAGGCAGGCAGAGAGAGAGGGGGAAGTAGGCTCTTCGCTGAGCAGAGAGCCCAATGTGGGGCTTGATCTCAGGACCCTGAGATCATGACCTGAGCCAAAGGCAGAGGCTTAGGCCCACTGAACCACCCAGGTTCCCCTATATGAACAACTTTTTAAAAAGATTTTATTTATTTATTTGAGACAGAGAGAACACAAATGAGCATGAGTCGGGGGGAGGGGCAGAGGTAGAGGGCAAAACATACTCCCTGCTCAGCTTAGTACCAGGACCCCAGGATCATGACCTGATCTGAAGGCAGATGCTTAACCGACTTAGCCACCCAGGTCCCTCATCTGTGAGCAGATTTAAGACAGTGGATTTAAAGTCTTTCTCTATCTAGTAAGTCCAATGCCTGGACTTACTCTTTGATCGTTTCTGTTATTTAGTTTTTCCTTTGACTGAGTCATGCTTTCATATTTCTTGGTATACATTGTGGGGTTTTTTTTTTGTTGTTAATAAGTGGTTATTTGAATATTATAATGTGGTAACTCTAGAAATCAGATTTTATCTGTTCTTGATTGTTGAAGGCTGCAGTCATCCATTTGTTTAGTGACTTTTCCAAATAAGTTTTTACAAAGAATATTCCTTTTGTGTTTTTAACTTTGATAAAGCATAATTTAATCACTTTTTATTTTGTAGATGATTCGTTTTGTATTGTATTTTAGAAATCTTGCCTCACCAACGATTACGATTTTTCTCCTGAATGGTTTATAGTTTTAGGTTTTGTATTTAGGTCTTTGGTCTATTTTGAATCAATAAGAACTATTCTTTTTATTTTTTTAAGATTTTATTTATTTATTTGGCAGACAAAGATCACAAGTAGGCATAGAGGCAGGCAGAGAGAGAGGGGGAAGCAGCCTTCCCGCAGAGCAGAGAGCCTGATGCGGGGCTCGATCCCAGGACCCTGGGAATCATGAACTGAGCCGAAGGCAGAGGCTTTAACCCACTGAGCCACCCAGGCGCCCCCAATAAGAACTATTCTTAAAATTAATTTTTATTTTTAAGAATTAGTTTTAGACTTATGAAAAATAAACCAGGTCTTATTTCAAAAAAAAGAAAAACAACTTTCAACATCACAAGATAATTTTCTTTTTGAAAATGTCTTTTTTTAAAACTGCTGTTTTGCCAAATCCATAATATCTCATTAGATCTCCAGGACTTATTCATCTTGAATAACTGAAACTTTGTACCCCTTGAGCAACATCTCCCCACATCTCACTCTCTCTAGCTCCTAGTAACCACCCTTCTGTTTTCTGCTTCTATGAGTTTGACTGTTTTAGGTTCCACATATAAGTGAGATCATGTATTATTTGTCTTTCTGTGTCTGATTTACTTCACTAAGCGTAATGTCTTGCAGGTTCATCTGTATTTTTGCAAATGGCTGAATTTCCTTCTATTTTTAAAGTTGAAAAATATTCCATTATATGTATATACCACATTTTCTTTATCCACTACCCCTTGGTTATTTCCATGTCTTGACTGTGTGAATAGTGCTGTAGTGATATAGGAGTGTAGGTTAAGTCTTTGAGATCCTTATTTCATTTCCTTTGGGTAAGTACCCAGAGGTAAAATTGCTGTGTAATTTAGTAGTTCTGGTAACAATACTGTACTTCATCCCTGAAATTTATTAAGAGGGTGAATCCTATGTGTTCTCACAACAAGGTACAGGATAACTCTGTGAAATGGATGGATATGTTAATTAGCCTGATTGTGGTGTTACTTAATTATGATATGTATATCAAATCTTCAAGTTGTACACTTTACATACAATTAAAATAGTGTCACAAATTTCTTATAGCAAAAATAATCACAAGTGTAATGTATTTTTTTGTCTGTCAGGTGGCAACATATGACTTCAGCATTCAAGTTCAGATTAATTTCTTCAAGGCTTCAGAACTTTACACTCAATATCGTTTGTCAAATTCTCCTATGATTCCAAAGACAACACCACTTATTCGACCGTGTTATGTTCAAGCTACTGGTATGTAATGTGAAACATTCACTTGGTGTGTTCATATCAAACATTTACACTAAAACAGCTAAAAGTTTAAAAATTCAGAATATAATATTTACTTTTTAAAAATAGAAATATTAGAAAGTAAACTATAGTATGATTTCTGTGTGTGTGACTTAAATTGTTCCTGTGAGAATGAATTTTGAGAAATAGTGTAACCAAACCAACGTGAAGTTCACTCCTTATTGAGTTACAGAAACCGCACCAGGTGACGTTGTCGCACAAAGACAACTTTATTAAGGAGATCATGGGCAGTGGCTTCTAAAGCTGTGACTCCCTGACATCAGGTGAAGGGTTACCTTTTGTTTAGGGTTAGATGAATATTTATTTATTTATATTTTTAATTTTTAATTAATTAATTTTTTGGAGAGAAAGAACGTGAGCAGTGGGGGCGGGACAGAGAGAGACTATTAAGCAGATTCCAAGCTCAGCATGGAGCCCCATGCAGGGCTGGATCTCACTACCCTGAGTTCATGACCCAAGTCGAAATCAAGAGTCAGTCGCTTAACTAAGTCACCCAGCTGGATCTAAGATGAGTATTTAGCTAGGGAAACCTCCTTATCTTATGTAGAGGTGGCTCTAATGTCACACATGACCCTTAAGAAAACTAGGTTTTCTCTACATTGATGTTATGTAAATGAAGTTGAGGCCCCTCCTTGGCTAGAGATTTTAGTATTATAATGAGGCAAAGGTAATGATAGATTATTTCAAAGCTCAGTCCATTGTCTGTGCAGATATGAATTGGAAGTTTAGCTCAAAAGTTCTGGGTAGGGTTGCCTGGGTTGCTCAGTGGATTAAGCCTCTGCCTTCGGCTCAGGTCATGGTCTCAGGGTCCTGGGATCGAGTCCTGCATCGGGCTCTCTGCTAGGCAGGGAGCCGCTTCCTCCCCTCTCTCTCTCTACTTGTGATCTCTCTCTGTCAAATAAATTAAAAAATCTTAAAAAAAAAGTTCTGGGTAGTCTGGGGTGGGTGGGAGGTCTTGTCAGGGCAGTTGCTGCACGTATAGGGTGGTTTCCAGTGTCATTTGCCCGAGTTAAGAGGTAAGGTAGGAAGAAGAGCTTAAGCAAAAACGTAAGACACATGTTAGTGAGTTCAAGCAGGTGGGTAGTAAAGGTTAGGTCTTGGGGTCTAGCTGGTGACAACAGTGTGGACATAATCTCAGATCAGGGACACTTGTTTTAAAAAATTGGTTATAACTAAAAACAAAGGTCAGTTTAGTTATTTATTGTATGTGTAGTTTTAAATGATTAAATCCAAATATAAGTTGTTAAAATAAAATATGTTTGATTTATAATGAAATGATTTAAATTTTATTTAAGAAAGTTTTCCCCCAAAAGGAATGGGTTATTAAAGGACTAAGCTCATGTAAAGAAGGTTAAGTAAAAACAAATAAACAAAAGAAGGGTAAGTATATTAAGTTTTTAAGCATTATTTATTCATTTTCTCCAAATATTCAAATATAAAACCAATTGACTTTGTAAACCCTACTTTTGATAAGCTTTGGTTTTGCATTTTATTATATATGTTTAAGTATTTTTCATAAAAAGTTAAGTCTAGTTTATGCTTTATTATGCAGTATTTTGTTTTTATAATTCTGACATTAAGTTATTAATGATAAAATAGTGCTCAATTGATAATTATCCTTGGCACCTAGTAAGAGAAGCCTCATTAAAGTAGCACACAATATGGAAATTTATTTCTCTCCTGCTTAAAATACAGAACTAAGAATTCTGCAGCTGGTACGGAGGCTCTGTGGTTTTCCCCCTTATTTTAAAATAATCATTTTAAGGAAAAAATTATTGTCTAATTTTGTTTTCTGAATTAGTTAAATTACTTACATGAAAAATAAAATTTACTTACTTGACAAATAAAAATTAATGCATCATCATTATGGAAAATTAGAAGATGTTAAAAACACAGAAATGTCATCTAGAATGCAAATATGTAGAGCATACTATTATTGATATCTTCGTATCTTACTCTTTTGTTCTATGCCTTTATTAGTTATTTTTTTAACATAGTTGTGATCTTACTGCCTGTGTTTGGTTGAAATCTCTTCACTTTTAATAGAAACTTTGACTTGGATATTATAGACTCTTAATTATGTAAATTGACAGGGATAACTATTATAGATTATTTTATTCGTAAGTGTCTTTTATAGATTATTTAAGCATAAGGATTTAGGTTTTTTCTTTTATTTTCTTACTCATATAATTATTGTAGTATTGAACATTTTTGTGTATAATAATTTTTCCCTGTTTAGATTTTCTTAAAAATGAGGTTCCCTGAATTGACTGCATTCCTTCTGAAGTATATACATGTTAGGGATGCCTGGGTGGTTTAGCCATTAAGCATCTGACTCTTGACATTAGTTCAGGTTAGGATCTCAGGGTGGTGAGGTTGGGCTCTGTGCTGGGCGTGGATCCTGCTTAAGATTTTCCTCTCTCTCTCCCTCCCTCCCTCCATCCCTTTGCTTCTTTCCCCCTCCTCCAGTGAGCACACACTCAGGCTTTCTCTCTCTCTTTCAAAAAAAAAAATGTATATACATATTAAAGCTCTTGATACATTTTGCAAAAGAGCTTTTGTAAAGAGTTATGCTGTTTTACCTTTCCTTCAGTATAAACTCTAACCAGCATTGAATTAAAGAAATTGGATATTTTTCTATGTGATTGAAAGTACATCATTTCAATTTCTTTGCTTACTTATGAGGATTAAAATTTTTCTATCTTTGCTAGTAATAATATATTTCATATGTAAATTATCCACTCATGAATTTTATCTTTATCATTGTGGTGTATTTGTCTGATGTCAATGATTTCCTTATTTATTTATATTAAATTTTTTCATCTTTACTGTGAATTTTTTTAAGATTTGTTGCTTGGCATTAGTTTTATTTGTTATACAGTAAACACTTTATAGTGAAATTTAGCTATCATTTCCTCTATAATTTCTAACATTGTTTTAAAGATTAGACCGTCTTCCCCATGTTAGGATTTGGTATATATGTAATTCTGTTCTTCTTCCTAAATTTTTAATAACTTCATTTTATTTTATTTTATTATTTTATTATCTTTTTAAAGATTTTATTTATTTATTTGACAGAGAGAGACATAGTGAGAGTGAGCACAGAAATAGGCAGAGTGGGAGAGGGAGAAGCAGATTTCCCTCTGAGCAGGGAGACCGATGTGGGGCTCAATCCCAGGACCCTGAGCCCAAGGCAGATGTTTAATGACTGAGCTACCCAGGTGCCCCCTTTTTTCTATTTTTAATGGTTTAAAATTCATTCAACATTTTCTATACTTAGTTAATTTGTAATAAAACAATATTGCTGTATTTCCAGAAAGTATTGGAATAGCAAAGCAAACTTCGCTTTATTATATAATTTATTGACCCCAAAGTTTACTAATGATTCAAATGATATGGGTATAATCAGGCAGGCATGTAACATTTCTTCATAGAGAAGTTGGCATTTATCAGACACAGCTTCCAAATTGTCCTTTTTTTCCTCCTTAAGATTCCTTTTGCCTTTGAATTAACATGTAACTTTTGGATGTCATTTAGAAACTTGTTCCCAAAGGAAGCTGTTTTTGTTTGGAGCTTCCCTTTTTTGTACTTTCAATAAGTTACGTAAGTAGGAAGCATCTAAGTAAGGAATTTTCATTCTCCTACCAGCA
This sequence comes from Mustela putorius furo, assembly GCF_011764305.1. Taxonomy (NCBI): domain Eukaryota; kingdom Metazoa; phylum Chordata; class Mammalia; order Carnivora; family Mustelidae; genus Mustela; species Mustela putorius. Next base: position 31,374,749 of record NW_025421989.1, read on the forward strand.
GTGCCTCATAAATCCATAAATTCTAAATACTTTTGAATGGCCATTTGGACAGGTAATATGTCAGGGTTTGTTTTGTATTGTTTTGTTTTGAATAGTCCACTGGTGAATTCCACTTTCATGTTTGCAAGGACGCTTGGTCAAGTCCGTTATTCCCTGACCTACCCCCTCAATAGAAGGATGATAGCTCAGTAGGAGGCTCACAAGCTTTCTGTTATCTCTCTTCTCCCAAATTACATGTATGTATTTTAAAATTAAAATAGTGCTAATGCAGAATTGGAATCTATTATCTCCTTCTCAGGGCTTATCCTGCATCCCAGAGGCAGTAACTTTTTTCATTAATTATCTAATGAAAACACTTACTTAGTGACAAGCATCTTCACTCACTTGAAACATTAACTCCTGTTATCCATTTTATAATGTAGTTATAGTTTAAATTTCAATTAAAATTTTTATCAGAGATTTGTTATAACAATATATTGTTCATTATTAAACCAAGTAGTGTAACTGCATAGTTACTTTATTTATTTTCCTTCAACTTTTTTTTATTACTGGAGTTTTTAATTACTCAATTGTCATTAGATATTTGACTAAATCCTCCCATGCCACAAAGCTCTCCTTTATATTATGCTTGTCTGGACAATGTTCCACATAATCTAGTCTGTCACATAATAATGTCATATCTACTTATTCTCTTGAAGTAATCTTCCTGGAGCATAGCAACCTCCTTCTTCAACATGGACTAGATACTTTCCCTGCAGCAGAACTTTTGTCTAAGATTTCCTATCACTATACTTGTGGATATTTTTTAAAAAACTCTTTTCTGTTTTGAATCTCCTATTTTTTCAATCTCTTGCCTTCCTGTTTCTTGGTTTACTGCATTGTTTAGGTAGATTGTATCTTCCAGGGGCTTCTAAAGAAAGGGCAAAAGGGATCTAATTTTTGAGAATTTCCATGTCTGAAAATACCATTGTTTTTCCTTTCACACTTGAAGGATAATTTGGTTTAGAATAAAATTCTGTTATTTCACACTGATAATTTTATTGTGTCTCTCTTGTTGTATGTTCTTGTGGAACTTTTCAATAGAAATTCATGTCCTCTGGTTCTATAAAGTTTTCATAAACTATTTCCTTGAAAAGTTCTTCCCAACATTTTCTATATTTCTTTCTTTAAGGCTTTATTGGTTGTGTTTTGTACATCTTGGATTATGTTATATATTTTAATTATCTTATATTTTCTCTCCTCTTGTCCTTTCCCTTATTTCTTTGTTGTACTTCTCAGGATATTTTTCTGACTTTATTATGTCTTGAGAAATTATTTTGGCAGTTTTAAACTAATGAGAGTTAACTTTTTTTTCTGATTGTTTCATTACTTATAGACTTCTGAAAGATAAAAACAACAATTTTTCTCTCTACTTGTATTATGATGATTCCTTTGACATTTTTTTCTGTTGCTACATTGTCTCATTTTTTGCTGAATTATTTCTCCTTCATGTTGATGAGTTCCTTAAATGTTTGTCGATTTTTGCCTGTTCTCTCATGATATTAGTGAATCTCACAATGCTGGCTTCATTACCAACTATTATATCATTTCCTGACAATCTGGATCCCAGTGAATGTTTAAGGAGGTCAAAATGTTAGTCTATAAGACTTTAATCTTGAGAATTTCAGTTTTTTTGGAAAATATTTCTTCAAATTAAAAGGATAATAGGTTAATATATCAACAACAATATGCATGCATATTTGATAACCAGATGAAATGGAGCAATTCCTTGAAAGACAAAATCTGCCAAAACTTACACAATAAGAGATAGTCTGGATAAGCCTCAGTATATTAAAGAAATTGAATCAATAATTGGTAACCTTCAAAAACAGAAGGCACCAGGCCCAGATGGGATCATTGGTGGACTCTATCAAACATTTAGAGAAGGGGCGCCTGGGTGGCTCAGTGGGTTAAAACCTCTGCCTTCGGCTCAGGTCATGATCCCAGGTCCAGGGATCTAGCCCTGCATTGGGCTCGCTCCACAGCAAGGAGCCTGCTTCCTTCTCTTTCTCTCTCTCTACCTGTCTCTCTGCCTACTTATGATCTCTGCCTGTCAAATAAATGAAATCTTAAAAAAGAAACATTTAGAGAGGAAGTCATACCAATTATCTATAATCAATTCTCTACAATCTCTTTCAGAAGATAGAAACAGAAAGAATATGTTATAACTCATCCCAACTCATTTTGAGGGCAATAGTACTCTAATACCAAACCAGACAAAGGCAATACAAGAATAGAAAATGTCATACCAATATCTCTTCTCAGCATAGATACAGAAGTCCTTAACAAAATATTAGCAAATCAAATCCAACATTGTGTAAAAAGAATTATGTACCATGACCAAGTGAAATTTATCCCATGTGTGCAAGGTTGGTTTACATTCAGAAATCAATGCATTCCATTATATGAACAGGACAGAGAAAAAATAAAAAGCCACATGACCATATCAGTAGATTCAGGGGAGATAAAACATTTATAAAATCTAATACCCATTCATGAAAACAACTTAGTAAATGAGGACTGGAGCAGAACTTTCTCAACTTGATTTAAAAAATGTATACAAATACCCCACAGCTATTATCATTCTTATTGATGAGGAACTCATAGCTTTCTCATTAAAGTCAGAAACCAAGCTAGGATGTCCCTAGCTAATGCAATAGGACACAAAGAGGAATCAACAGATACACAGATTAGGAAAGATGAGTAACTCTGCATTCATTGATGACATGATCATTTATGTAGAAAACCCGAAAGATTTAGTTAAGAAAAACACTTAGGGAAATAATAAGCTAGTATAGCAAGGTTGCAGGATACAAACTTAGAGTACAAAAGTCAGTTTTTTTCACATATACAAGCAATGAATAAATGGAATTTGAAATTAAATACAAAATACCATTTATATTATCACCCAACCAAAAGTGGAATACTTAAGTATATTGACAAGTATTGACAAGATCTATTTGGAGGAGGTGGTGAAATGAAAGGGTGCCTAACAGACTTTCTCCTGTCTCCCTGAGCCCTTCCTGAGACCTCAGTGGTGTCTTCTGTGCCATCTTGTTGCCAGCACTGCTGGGTGATGAAACTAAAACAAGATGCATTTTGTCTGGATTGTGGTTAATTCATCTATATATCCCCTCAACCACCTCTCACCAAAATGACTAGTAGAAGGAGGAACACCCAACAGAAGAAAAATTCAGAGACTGTGCCCTCTGTCACATAAGTATTGGATATGGACATAAACAGTATCTCGGAAAGAGAATTCAAAATAACAATTATCCAGGCAATGGCCAGGTTGGAGAAGACCATTAGTGGCAACATAGAATCTCTAAGGGCAGAAGTGAGGCTGATCTGGCAGTACTAAAAAATGCTGTCAATGAGATCCGATCTAATCTAAATACTCTAACAGCTTGGGTAACAGAGGCAGGTGATCGAATTAGTGAACTAGAAGACAAACTGATAGAAAAGAAGGATCAGGAGGAGGCCTGGAACAAACAGCTTAGAAGCCATGAAAACAGAATTAGGGAAATAAATGATGCCATGAAATGTTCCAGTGTCAGAATTTTTGGGATCTCTGAGAGGGTGGAGAAAGAGAGAAGACTAGAAGATACAGGTGAACAAATTCTAGATGAAAATTTCCCCAATCTGGAAAATGGAACAAGTGTTTGTGCCCTAGAGGCAGAAAGGACACCCCCCCCCCCAATATCAACAAGTCTAGAAAGACCTCCAGACACTTAATTATGAAATTCACAGATCAGAATTTCAGACAGGTGGTCTTAAGGACAGCTTGGGGGAAGAGATTCTTTACATACGGAGGAAGGACCATCAGAATAACTTCAGACCTGTCCACAGAAACCTGCAAGGCAGAAAGGACTGGCAAGTCATATTCAGGGCAATAAATGAGAATAACATGCAGCCAAGAATAATTTATCCAGCAAGGCTGTCACTCAGAATGGATGGAAAGATAAAGAGCTTCCAAGACTGGCAAGGTTTTAGTACCAAGTCAGTACTAAAAGAAATATTAAGGGGGGGAGGTTCTATAAAAGAAGAAAGAACCAAAGAGTGACATAGAACAGAAATTTACAGAGACAATTTATAGAAACAAGGACTTCACAGGCAACATCATGTCAATAAAAATGTATTTTTCAAGAATCACTGTTAGTGTGAATAGCTTAAATGCTCCCATAAAATGGCACAGGATTGCAGACTGGATAAAACGACAGGACCCGTCCATATGCTGTCTACAAAAGAAACATTTGGAACCTAAAAATACATGCAGACTGAAAGTGAAGGGATGGAGAAACATCTTTCATGCTGATGGGCCTCAAAAGAAAGCTGGGATAGTGATTTTCATATCAGATAAATTAGATTTTAAGCTAAAGACTGTAGTCAGACATACAGAAGGACACTACCTCATTGAGGTACCACCTTACACCATTTAGAATGGCCAAAATCTACAGGCAGGAAACAAGTGTTGGATAGGATGTGGAGAAAGGGGAACCCTCTTATACTGTTGGTGGGAATGCAAGTTGGTGCAGCCACTTTGGAAAACAATGTGGAGATTCCTTAAGAAATTTAAAACAGCTACCCTATGACCCTGCAATTGCACTACTGGGTATGTACCCCAAAGATGCAGATATAGTGAAAAAAAGGGCCATCTCTACCCCAGTGTTCATAGCAGCAATGGCCAAAATTGCCAAACTGTGGAAAGAACCAACATGCCCTTCAATACACCAATGGATAAAGAAGATATGATCCATATATGCAATGGAATATTATGCCTCCATCAGAAAAGATGAATACCCAACTTTTATATCAACATGGATGGGTCTGGAGGAGAGTATGCTGAGTAGAAGTATGTCAAGCAGAGAAAATTAATTATCACATGGTTTCACTTACTTGTGGAGCATAAGGAATAACATGGAGGACGTTAGGAGGAGGAAAGGAAAAGTGAATTGGGGGAAATCAGAGGGGAAGATGAACAATGAGAGACTGTGGACTCTGAGAAACAAACTGAGGGTTTTGGAGAGAAGGGGATGGGGGGTTGGTGAGCTTGGTGGAGGGTATTAAGGGGCCACATATTACATAGAACACTGGGTGTGGTGCATAAACAATGAGTTTTGGAACACTGAAAAAATAAAATTAATTAAAAAGAATATAGATAAAAAGATCTATTTAAGGAAGGATATCAAATGATGAAATTTATCTGGTGAAAGATATCAAAGAAGAATTAAAGGGAGTGGTATTCGATGTTCATGCATAGGAAGTCTCAATATTGTTAAGATGGCACTTCTTCCCAACTTGATCTAGAGATTCAGTGCAATCTCAGTCAGAATCCCAGAATATTATTTTATAGGTGTTGCAAAATTGATTAAAAGTTTATATGGAAAGGGAAAAGACTCACAATAGCCCACACACTACCGAAGGAGAACAACAAAATTGGAGGACTGACACTGTCCAGCTTCAAGACTTTCTACAAAAGTGCAATAATCATGAGACTTTGGTATTGGCAGAAATATAGACAAATAGGTAAGTGGAATAGAAAAGAGAGCCCAGAAATAGGCCAACATAAATGTAGTCAACTGATCTTTGACATGTGATTAGAGGCAGTAATGCTCAGAAAAGGTAGTTTTTTTTCAAAAAATACTGTTGAACAACTGGATATGACAAGCAAAGATATGAATCTAGATACAGACTTTATACTCCTCACAAAAATGAACTTAAAATGGTTCACAGAACTAAATGTAAAATGCAAAATTAACAAAACTTTTGGGAGATAACAGAAGGTAAAATCTACAGGACTTGAGTTTGGTAATGACATTTTAGATATAATAACAGAGGCAAGATCTGTGAAAGAAGGACTGAGAAACTGCAGTTCATTAAAATTAAAAAATTTATGCTCTCCAAAAGACACTGTCAAAAGACCAAAAAGGCAGACCACTTACTGGGAGAAAATATTTGCAAAAGGCAGTTTCTTTTCACTTCTGTGCTTCTGCATTTGTCAGCTCTATTATAAAGATCTTTTTAACTATGTTTACTTTATTCTGAGCTCAATATTTAATGTATTTTATGCTCTTAATATCTCAAGGGTAATTGTTTTATTGTACTTGTAATTAGTTACCATTGAAATACAAAACTGGAATTTTATAGATGTGATAAGCCACGATATTTTATAAAAGTTTTTAAGTATGTCTTTGTTTTCTGTCTGGTTACATAAAAATAAAACATAATTTTATTATTTCTTATTTTGTATTGAAAAGTATGGTAATAATTATCTATAAGCTAATATCTCTTACTATTTTATCAGTATATTTACTTTCCTCTCATAGTATTGCAAGCACCATTGAGATTATCCAACACTGATTTTGTATTTGAAATGCCATTGCATATTTTGGATTCTAATAACAAGGTCACAAAAACTCAGGTATGTATAAAGAATTGATGTAGTTTACAACCTTTTTTTTTTTTTACTATGGTTTTTAGTTTACTGAGTTGATTATTCTGAAGCACATATTGTAGGAATACTTTGTTTTAGAGAACTTACACATATAATATTTCTCAGAAGTAATTATCAAAGTATACAAATACTCATTTTTATATATACATTTTTAATATATATATATATATTTAATAGGATTATTCAAAATATTTTAAATAGAATTAATTTACTAGTATCTTCTTATATAAATAGAAGCTATGATTAAATTAATGTGGCGTATGTTCCATTCAGGTAAGGAAATGTGGTGAAAGGTAATAATAAAAATTGGAAAGATCCAGGTATATAATAAGGTGACTTCTATAAAAATCTAGTCTTTTTTCTTACTAGATATCTCTGTCTCTCATAATTATGAATCTACCTAGAAGAAAAAAAAAGACATGCATAAAGGAAGCTCATGCATATATATTAGAAATTTGTATTTATAGTAACTCTTTATTATGTTATATATTGCCTTTCCTACAATTAATTCTGAACCTCTTTAGCTTTGAAGAAAAATTGCATGGCAAAAATATTTAACATTGCATGTGTCAAATAATAGCTGAGTCCTATATGAAATTATAGTTAGAGAAGAATATAGGATCTCTTCTGAAATTAACATGTGACTGTTTCAAGTATAAAATATCAGTAAAACTTCTGACTCTAACATAACTTCAAGGATGCAGAAGACTTTGTATGTGGGGCTAGAAGGGAAGCTTTAGTGAGCTGAACTGGATTGAATCCAAAGGAAAAGCAGTCCCTTTATAAATGTGAGATTATTTTATATCATTGAAATTTTATTCATTTGGCATAATAAAAGACAATCTAGACAAGAGCCTTCTCTCTTGAGTGGAAAAGAGTCACATTGGCCCCACAGAGAAAGAAATGTGTCTATGATGCACTACTTGAATTTGCCATGGATATTTATATAGTCATAATAAAATATATAATACAGAGAAGTCTTAATATTTTATGGGGCAAAATTAAAATTTGATCATATATATTACGTGTGAAATGACAGGTGTGTGATAGGTACAATGTGTATGTGAAGATTAAGTTGACAGAAGGGTTGGGAATGGTAGAAGAAAGTGGAGTAAAATTCATTTTACCTAGTGGGTAATTAAAGGAGATTATCTAAAGTTGACAGAAGAACTAGCGTGAATAGTGAATAGCATGAATTCTTGTATTATAGAATATATTTTTCTGATGTGTCATGTGATGGAGATGATGGACTCTGATTAAGAGAAATGATGCTAGATTATCTAGGTGGTCCCATTTGAATTACATGAGTGGTTAAAACCAGAGAAACTTTCCTGTGCTCAGAAGGAAATGTGATGACAGAAGAAGGGTAGAGAGATAAGATGATGTTGTATTTGAAGATAGTGGAAGGAATCCATCAGCCAATGAATGTGTAGGCCTTCTAGAAACTGGGAATAGCAAGGAAATAGTCTTTTCTAGAGCCCTCCAGAAACTATCATAGTTCCTTCTAACACTTTGATCCTAGTCCAGTGATGTGCCTTTTGAACTTATAACCTACAAGACTGTAATTTTATAAATTTGTGTTCATTTAAACTATTAAGTTTGTGGTAATTTAAGGCAGCAATAAAAAAAAAAAAAACTAAAGTAGACCATATCAACATTGTATTTAGAATCAGGGTATAACTAGAGAAAATCCAACATTTAGCTAAAATTAGTTGCTTCAGGGAAGCAGATTTCTTGATCCAACATTTAGCTAAAATTAGTTGCTTCAGGGAAGCAGATTTCTTGATGAGGAGTTGAGTGGGTCATCTGTTTTTTGTTTGCTTGACTTTTGGGGACAACTGTTCTCTTTTTTTAAAAAAGCACTTTTGAATTATTTGTGTAAGGTGTGTACATGTATCATTTTGATGAAGGTATTTAAAAACTAACAATACTATACATACTAAACAATGTTTCCTTACAGATGACTGTATCAGTTTTGTTCTTGGGATAGGATTGAAAAGTGGATAGTATTTTTAGAGATCTAACATTTCCTCATTTCAGAATGAGTAAAATGAGGTATTCAGATGACTAGTACATCTCCATCTTCTGTTTTAAAAGTGTTTTTTTTTTTTCTTTATAAGATGCAAATATTAGACTTAAATAGATGTTTATGTACTGAGAGACTTTGGGAATAAAATTGACTCATTTTAAAATCCTGAATATTTTAAATCAATCATACTTTAGAAAGAGATGAAGTACACTATTTTGTTGTGTTGCCAGTTGTATGGATAATTCTGTACTTTTCAAATTTTGAAGGGTAAAGTTAAAACAATACCTAGTTGAGGGTTTTATTTTAATAGTATGTTGTACTGGAGAGACAAGTCTGCACACAAGTCCTGCATATAGCTCCCAGATTTACCAGAACATTACAAACATAGTGCAAAGAGTTTATGTATTCTTTACACGACTTTCCCTATTAACACCTATACAGCATAAAATATTTTTCAGACTTAAGAAATTAACATTAGAACAAAATTATTAGTTAGACCATAGATTGTATTTGTTTTTCACCAGTTTTTCAGTAATGTCCTTTTACTGTTTCAGGGTTCAATTAAGGGTATCATGTTTCATTTAGTTTCCTCTGATATATGACTGGCTCTCAGTCTTGCTCATTTTTTAATGACTTTGTTATATATATATATATTAAAGATTTTATTTATTTATTTGACAGACAGAGATCACAAGTAGGCAGAGAGGCAGGCAGAGAGAGAGAGGGCGGGGGGAAGCAGGCTTCCTATCCCAGGACCCTGAGATCATGACCGGAGCCAAAGGCAGCAGCCCAAACCACTGAGCCACCCAGGCGCCCCATGACTTTGTTATATTTTAAGAGTACTGTTTTGGTACTGTTGCAGAATGTTCTTTAATTTTCACTGGTCTGATTTTTCCCACCTGATTCAGCTTCATTCTTGTTTTTCATGGGTTTTGGGGCAGAATGTAACAGACGTGAATTGTCTTTTTTGTCACATCATGTGAAGGGAGTACATGATATCAGCATAACTTACCACTGGTGATATATGTCAGGAGAACTGAAAAAAAGTTGGATAAACTGCTTCTGTTTTTTCACACTCTGCATTTAATTTAATTTATTTATTTATAAAAGATTTTATTTATTTATTTAACACAGAGAGAGATCACAGGTAGGCAGAGAGGCAGGGAGGGGGGCGGGGGAAGCAGGCTTCTCTCTGAGCAGAAAGCCCGATGCAGGGCTCAATCCCAGGACCCTGAGATCATGACCTGAGCCAAAGGCAGATGCTTAACCCACTGAGTCACTCAGGTGCCCCACACACTGCATTTTAGAAGTGAGTTGTCAATTTCAACCCACACTCAAGGTGTTGGGGGTCAAACTGTACCTTCTGGAGGGGGGATTTATATATATTATTTGGAATTTGTCTGCAAGGAAAATTTATTTATTTTATTAGTTATTTTATTACTTAATATGCCGTGTCACCTCACAAATATTTATACATTCAGTTACAATCAATATTACATTATTTATTTTGTTATTAAATTTGTTCCAGCTCTGGCCATTTGGAATTCTTTAAGATTGGTCTTTTGACATGCTTCCATCATTATGATTTTTTTAAAAAATATTTTCTTTATTTGTCGAGAGAGAGAGCATGCACACAAGCAGGTGGAGCAGCAGGCAGAGGGAGAAGCAGGCTTCCTGCTCAGCAGGGAGTTGGATATGGGACTAGATCCCAGGCCCCTGGAATCATGCCCTGAGCTGAAGGCAGACGTTTAACTGACTGAGCCACCCAGGCATCCCCCATCATTATGATTTTTAAGCATTCTCATACTTTCTGGTGCTAAAAAATGGTCCATGTTTATCTTTTATTTTATTTTTTTCTAGCTCTAGAATCGATATTTTCTCCAAGAAACCCCACTGCCATTTTTGGAAGAATGGCATTTAGTAACCAAGATCTGTACACTAGGTGTGCTAACTGCTACTGGGGTGTCACATGTTCTAAGTCCTTTTTGCATATAGAATCAGGAAATATTTGTATACTAACTTGTAAATATAAATATATCTATAATTTATCTATCATTCTATTGTTATCATCCATCTATTTAGCTAACTACCTAAAGATGAATTCGAACTGGTATTTCTGAATCTAATCTAATCTAACACAAAGTTTATTCCAGTATTTCTTCCTTCCTCATTTTTAACTAATTTCTCTGACCATAAGAAATGTGGTTCTCTTATTCATAATGTATTTTCTTACTTTTTTTTTTTGTTGTATTTTCTTACTTTTTAACTGTAGTGTATAAGGAAGTTTGAGAATTTTTAACCTGTAGCTAGAATTGCTAACATATTTACCAACATATTTACCAACAGTGTTTATAAAGACTATTTTTTGGTCTTTAACTTTATAGCTTCCATTCAAAACATAGTTTTTCTGTTACTTAAGCCATTCCTCCTCACCCCCACTAACTTTGGTGATATTGTTTCATACATCTGTAATATAGTGTGTTGAATTCTACAATCCATCCTGGCATTCTCAACATGTTGTTTGATTGTTTTTAATTTACATACATTTAAATCCATTCTTAGTAGTATACAGTTCTATGGGTTTTGAAAAATACATAGAATAATTTTGTCTACCACTTCAATACATTACAGAACAGTTTCATGACACTGCAAATTCTCAGTGTAACCCCTTTGTAGTAAGCTCTTACTCCTTCCACCAATATTTGGCAACCACTGATTCGTTTTTTTCCATCCATGCAATTTTGCATTTCCAGATTGACAGGTAATTTAATTATACAAAATTTAGCCATTTGGGTCTGGCATCTTTCACTTAGCAAGATATATTTAATATTCACTTATGTTTTTGTTGAATTAATACTTCACTTACTTCATCACTGAATTTTAGCCCATTGTATGGAATGTTTATCCATTCGTTATTTAAAGGAAATCTTGGGGTTTCTTCCTCCATTGTTTTGCAATGAACAAAGCTATTATAAACACTAACATACAGATTTTTATGTGCACATCGGTTTTCACTTCACTTAAGTAAATACTTAGGAGTGGTAATACTGCGTCATATGGTAGTCATATGTTTAACATTATAAGAAACTACTGAACTGTTTTCCAAAGTGACTATACCATTTTACAGTCTCACAACCATGAGTGAGGATTGCAGCTTCTCTCCATCCTTGCTAGCTAGCATAGCTATGTTGATGTTTTTATTTTACCCACTGTCCTTTGTGTATTTTTCATAGTTGTTAATAGGCAATGAACACACTTGCATACCACTTTTTTGCCCAACATCACTTTTTAAACGATCTCTTCATGAATTCCACTTTTAATCATTTGATTTTGTACATAGGTTCTTCAAGTTGGCATGGTAAAAGAAGCTAAATTTTATACTGCATATTGTAATTTTTATAAATGTCTTATTTATTTAGTTATTTTCTTTGTAAACAGGATCTTGTCTTACATAATACTTCAAAACAAGATGTGGAATGGGCTTTGGATATTAGTGGCACTGGGAAACTTTTCAAAGATGGCATATTCAAGATTAGTGTGCTGAGTGGGATTCTGCACCCACATGAAGAATGTAATATTTCCGTAAGTTTCTGTCCAAGTAAGTACTTTTTTCCAGCATTTGTTATAGATATTTCAATTTGTCCTTCACATATTATTTAATTTTACCATGTACACAAAAGTTTAGGTTTTTTTTTTTAATGTGTTCTTAAAACAGTTCTAAGAAGTTTCGTACTAGAATTTTGTCCTCACCATTCCCCAAAATTACTCCCAGTGATCCTCACCTCTTGGTATTCATGCCCTTATAGAGTCCCCTCCCACATCACATAAGGCTGATATATTACCCTTGGGATATTCCAGATGTGGTGGTTTGTGACTTGCAGTGTAGGTCAGAAAAGGGATTGCCACATCTAGCTTGTACTCTTGGATTACTTGCTGTGGGGGAATCTGGTCAGCATGTCTATTTATCTATATGTCCACTTCTTTACTGGTGTTTTTTAATTAAACAACTTTATTGTACCTTTTTGTAATTGGTGTGACAAATTTTCTGTCATTACAAATCTGTTACAAAAATTCTTGGCCATTCTTGCACGTTTACTTTTCTAAATGAACTATATATTTTTTTTTTCCTGTTTCTAGAAAAAGGCATACAATTGAGTTTTTCCCTTCAATGAATACCATGTTTTTCTAGTGATGAAATTTTATTTTATATGCATCATTATTTGGATGAGATTTTTTAAGTTACTCTTTTTAATTATCTATCTATCTATCTATCTATATATATATATAAAAGAATGTATTTGTAGTTTATCTGGCTCTTGGCTCCTATACTGAACTTCTGTGGTTAAATCTGGAAGTTTTTCAAAGATTATTCTCTTTGTTTTCTAAGTCAGTCAATACTTAATTCCTTTCTATTTCCAGTAATTGTAAGGATATATCACATGTTCTCTGTGCATAGACATTCACTGTCTATTCAGTTGATGGACATTTGGATCATTTTTACTTTTTGACTCTTATGAATATAACAGCTATGAATATTCATGTACAGTTCTGTGAGGCTACATGTTTTCCTTTAATTGGTTATATATCATAGAGTGGTATTGGTTCATGGGATAATTTGATGTGTATTATATCTTTTTAAATATTTTATTTATTTATTTTTGCAAGAGAGAAAGAGAGAGCATGAGTGGGATGGGGGCAGAGGAAGAAGCAAACTCCCCGCTGAGCAGGGTGTTTGATATAGGACTCTATCCCAGCGCCCTAAGATCATGACCTGAGCCGAAGGAAGACACTTAACTGAGTGAGCCACTGAGGTGCCACTTGATGTTTAATATTTTAAGAAAGTGCCAAACTATTTCACAAAGTAACTGTAACAATTTAAAATCTTATCAGCAGTGAATGAGGGTTTCAGTTTCTCTACATCTTGCTAACTCTTCTTGTAATTTTTTAAATTCTAGCTATCCTAGCGTATGAAGTAGTAGGTCATCATAGTTACTATTTGCATTTCCCTGATGACTAAAGGTGTTGAGTACCTTTACATGTGCTTATTGTCAGTTTGTACGTCATCTTTGGAGAAAGGTCTGTTTGAGTCATTTGTTGATTTTAAAATTTGGCTGTCTTTTTATTTTTGAGTTTTCATTGTTCTTCATGTAGTCTGAATAAAATTATTTTATTACATATGCAATTTGAAAAATAATTCACTCTGAGATTTCTCTTTTCAACTAATGGAAGATAGCTCAATTTTAATGAAGTCTAATTTATCCAGTTCTTCTTTTGTTACTTTGGCTTTTCAGAGTTTTATATATATATATATATATATATATGTTTTTTTGTTTTTTTTTTTAGATTTTATTTATTTATTAAAGAGAGAGCATGAGCAGGGGGAGGGGTAGAGGGTGAGGGAAAAGTACATTCCCAGCTGAGCAGGGAGCCTGAGGCGGGGTTTGATTCCAGGACCTTGAGATCATGACCTGTGCCAAAGTCAGATTTCTTAACAACTTAGCCAGGCATGGACCCCTTCAGCACTATATCTATGAAAACATTATATAACTTGAGGTCATGGTGAATTATTCTGATGTTTCCTCCTAAAATCATGTAATTTTACCTCTTACATTTAAGTCTATAGCTTATTTTGAGTTATTTTTTTTTAATGCAGTGTAAGGTAGGACTCCATCCTCATTCTTTTGCACGGGTATATTTACTTGTCCCAGCGTCATTTATTGAAAAGAATATTGTTTCCTCATTGAATTGTCTTGGTACCCTTATTAAAAAATCAAATGGCCATAAACAGAAGTGTTCATTTCTTTTACCATTGTCTTAGAGAATGTCTTGGGAAGTGTTCATGTACATACATATTAATAGAAAGATATTTATATAACGATAGATATTAATTCTTCTCAAAATGTTTAGTAGACTTCACCAATGAGTACATTTGGGTTTTGGCTGTTATATGTGAGAAGTTTTTGGATTGCTGCTTCAGTTCACTGAAATTTTTACATGTTTAGATTAATTTTTTAAATTAAATTTTTAATTAAAATTTTAAAACTGAATTTTGAATGTTTTGGCCCTTATTTCTTCAAACAGTGTTTCCCCCTGTATCTCTTCTCCATCCTAAGGGTTCTTATTTTGCATATATTAGTGTTCTTCATAATGCCCTACAGATTTCTGAGGCTCTGTTTATTTTTCATTCTTTTTTCTTTCTTTCTTGGAAAACAAACAAGTTTATTAACGTGTGTATTTCATGTATACATGTAAGGTTCACGTATACATGGGAGATAACTCAGGCGAAAATGAAAGTCTCCGAGGTGGCTTAGAATTCTGGCTTAAATACCATCTTCAGTTAAAGATAAATCAAAGCCTTTTTTTTTTCTATTCCTTAGACTGAATAAATTCAACTGACACTTTTTCATGTTGGCTGAATCTTTGTTTAGCTAGTTCAAATCTGTTGAATCCCTCTAGTGAATTTTTCATTTTTCATTTCAGTCGTTGTATTTTTCAATTCTATAACACACACACACACACATTTTTTAGGTATATTCATATGTATATATGTCCAATGCTTGAACTTTCTCAGGGGGTTTCTGTTGACAAATTTTTGTGTGTGTGTGTATGTTAATCATTTATTAACTTGGGATTTTTTCCAGTTACATTGGTGAGATCTTGACATTGTTCTTTGGGCTATCCTGTAGCCTAAATGTAGCATCTGCCATTTTCTTCTAGCAGGCATTAGAAACAGATTAAACTTTCCTTTGGTCCTTTTCTTTCCTTGTAATCTGACTGTGATAAGCCTCTTATCCCAAGCCATGGTGGGGATGCTTTATGTCTCATTCTGTTTTTTTTTTTTTTTTCCTTTGGCTTATAGATGATGAGGTTCTAGAACCTAGGTGAGGTTTGGTGGGCTGAGGTCCGGAGCCGATGACCAAGAAAGAATTCTTGAGACATCTTTGGTGCAAAATGGTGGTTTATTAAAGCACAGGGACAGGTCCCTTGGGCAGGAATAGCTGCTGCCCTGGGTTGTGAGGGATGGCAGGTTATATACCTTGCAGTTGGGGGAAGGTGAGGGGAAGGGAGGTTTCGACGGAGTTTTCATATGTTAAAGAGGGCCTAGGAGGTGCAGGGAGGAGGCCTTGCCCTTGTGGCTTGATCAATGTCATCTTTAGGCCAGCCATTAACATCAAGATAGTTGGGAGATTCTTGGTGGGATGTTATGATCCTGCTGTCATTTACATTCCCTTCTACCTCAGCCTCCTCCAGTTTCATTTATGATGGGGAGGGGACATTAGGGCTTGAGGAACTGAGAGTTATTTGCCTCTGGAAATTTGTGCTATTGATAAGGGAACCTCCTTGTTTGTAGATCTCCAGGACATTTGTAGAGCAAGGGAGATTCCTGTCTTGCAGGATTGTGATCTCTGCAAGTTAACTATTTGTTTATCGTTTATGGCAGTCAGGGGTGCCTGAGGAATGCTGCACATATCACGGAGGGGAGCGGGTGGAGAGGGGGTGCAAGGTGCCAGCTTTTGCTTTGTCTTCAGCCAGCCTCCTGCTCCCTCATCATAGATGCATCCTTTGCCATAAATATCACCTAAAGTAGGGTAGATCTATATTACTCCACATGGCTAGACCACTAAGTAAGGCTGCCTTACACTGTCAGAGTTTTAGTGAGGTGGTTTTTACTTTTCTGTAAGGTTTTATTTTATTTTATTTTATTTTTTTAAAGATTTTATTTATTTATTTGACAGAGAGAAATCACAAGTAGATGGAGAGGCAGGCAGAGAGAGAGAGAGAGAGGGAAGCAGGCTCCCTGCTGAGCAGAGAGCCCGATGCGGGACTCGATCCCAGGACTCTGAGATCATGACCTGAGCCGAAGGCAGCGGCTTAACCCACTGAGCCACCCAGGCGCCCCTTCTGTAAGGTTTTATAGGCAAGATAAACACGATACCAGGCAAAGTGGGCACAAGGCAAGATTTATTAAAGGCACTCTCTGGTGAAGTTTCGAGGCTCAGGAGAAGGGGAGCCAGGAAAGTCATGCCAGAAAGAGGTGGGCACCCTCCGGGGAGGTTCCTTGGCTCTGGAAAGGGGAGTGGGGGAAGTCGCACTGGGAGGGAGTTGGGGGGGTGTGTCTTTTATCTGTTTCCTGCATAGGTATCGGGTTACCTATAGAGAGGTGACCTGGGCATACATCCTTTTGGCGGGAGAGTCAAGGGAGAGAAAGGGGCGGGGAAAGGAGGCTGGAAGACAGTGGGACCTGGTGGTCATTTCCATTGTTCCTCCTGCACTCCCGGAGCCCACCAACCCAACATTTTCACTTCCCCTTTCTTATCTCTTCCTTGACTGCCACAAGGACAGTGGCTGGGGCTGTGATAGAATATGTGACCCATACTGAGCTCAAAGCAAATCTCCAATCCCATCTGAATCCAAACCACTGTTCTTGAATCTAATTTGGGTGGTTAGACTCTCACTTTCCTTGAATAAGATTGTTCTCAGTTCTCATGTAAATAGCCTCAAGCTTTCACAACCCAGGGGGCACATTCCCAACTTGAGAATCCCTGCTGCATAAAAAAATAGAATTTTTCTGGTAATGAGCTTCAGGAAGTGAGGGTATTAACAACCAACTTCTTTAAGCAGACTGAAGCAGAGGAACAGCAGGAAGATGCTTGGAAACACATCTTTTTCTCCTTTTTGAGGAACTCTATAATGGTATTTGTCTTTAATTTAAAGCATCTGCTTCAATACCTTTATAGTTCATATGCCATAACTAAAGAATCCACCAAATGCCATTTCCAGACTATTTTTTCTATTTAAAAGGGGTGTTACAGTAGCTTACCTGTCATTCTTCTTAATTATTCTTACTTAAAAAGCAACATCAGAATTTCAGTGTTTGGTATGCTGTTTGGGCCTATCCAGATTCCCATTACTGGCTTTTTTGATCCATCTCTCAGTTGTGGGTATTGGCTTCTGACAGGTTATATCTGTCCCTTTCTCTAAAAGGTTCCCCTCGACGGAAGGAAGATGCTCCATGCAGAGGTGTCCAGGAGGGTGAGCTTTACCAGCTCTACTACCTCAGCTGGCCCAACTACCTCTCCCTCAGCAGGGCCAACCTCTCTGGTGACTCCCCATCCCATAGCTGCTGTGGGATCAGTCTGAATCTGGATTTTAAAACCACAACTTTTCCTATCTTCTTGTCCTCCTCTGTTTTGCTTCTACCTTTACCTACAGGTTCTTCCTGAGGGCGTGCCCTCTGTAAATCACTCTGAGAATCTTTGGGATGGTACTATTTTACATATCTAGAACAAATGTGGCAATCGAAAGAAAATACCAAGAACTAGCTACGTTATCAACAGAAAAGGCATGATAAGAACCTATTATGGCTTTTATGCTTTTTAGAGTTCATTCAGCTGTATATTTTCTCAGTAATATGCTATTAGCACCGTGTTGCCTTAGCTCAGTGTCCTGGTACATCTTATTATTTTTTTTTTCAGTGTGGCATTTTATATTCATTTCAGTTCTGTGTACAAGAAATAGTACATAGAGTACTGTGATTGATAGATTTGAAAAATGTTTCATCTTTTATTATCTCTGTTTAGAACTCTGAAAATATAATAGAAAAATCACATATACTCCTCATTCTGAAGCTTATTTTGTAAAAGTAATTAGGTTTCATTATGTATTTCTGTGTATTTCTTCTCAGTTTCTATTATGTAGTCCTGAAAGAAATTATAGGAAAGCCAGTCTAGCCAAAGCCACCATGTGCATTTCTGTATAGAGCTTCTCTTTTAGGTCTATATCAACATTTTTATCTAGATGAAATAAAATAGATAATCTAGGAGGAAATAAGTAGTATTTCCATTTGGCTTTTCCTTCAGTATGGAGCTAAGCCTAAGCAGTCAAGTCTATGAGTTGCCCTCTTAGGATTTCAACCTTACTCTTAAGAAAAACATGTCTGTAACACATTTGTATAACTTACATCTCAGATGAGAGAGAAGACCCACCTGAGCTTAGAAAAATATGTTACTGAATCTCTAGTAGTCTTAGGTTACACAGGGAATGCCCTTCTCCATGACCCCAGAAACATTTACCTGGTGTGAAATGCAGAAATAAGCTCAAAATTGCCCATTCAAAATTCAGAATTCAGTATGTCCTAATTAAAACCTTGCCTATCTTCAGAAGTAATGAACTTGACTTTCATTCCCCCCAAATAATTTTTACAATATCAGATTTATTAAATGAAACCATCATTTTGATTAAGTTTTAGAACATAGGTGAGGTTTGGTGGGGTGAGGTCCGGAGCCAATGACCAAGAAAGAATTCTTGAGACATCTTTGGTGCAAAATGGTGGTTCATTAAAGCACGGGGACAGGACCCCTGGGCAGGAAGAGCTGCTGCCCAGAGGTTGTGAGGGATGGCAGGTTATATACCATGGGGTTGGGGGAAGTAAGGAAAAGGGAGGTTTCAATAGAACTTTCATATGCTAAAGAGGACCTACAAAGATACTGGATACCAGAGGCCTTGCCATTGCCAAGGTTATTTTGCCCTCTAGCAAGGTATTAACATTAAGATGGGTGGGAGATTCCTAAAGAATGTCACATATGTCCCACCCAGGAGTGGGGGTAGGGGGGAGGTTGTAAGGTGTCAGCCTTTTGCTTTGTCCTCAGACAGCCTTCTGTTCCCTCACCAATTTCTCTCTAGATTTACAGGTTTGGGTTTGTTTGTTTGTTTGTTTGTTTGATTTACAGTGTTTTTAAACTCAAAAAATCTACTATAATTCATTTTCTCAGCTCAGGATATGGATCTAGTCTCTGGTGTTTTAACATAGTTTTTCTAGTGCTCATCTGTCATTGTTAGTAGGAAGTCATTAATTCACTTCCTTCTCCAGCCACCTCTCCTCACACTGTATGAACAAGTAAGACTGATTGGACCAAGTGAAGGCAGCCAGCACAGAGAAATCTAGTGGGTATGATTAGTTCGCTGATTCCATTGTTTTTGTGTATGGTTCACAATGTGTTACCATTGAACATGCATCATAGAGAACTTATCATATGCTCTCGTGATCCTGATCTGTGCCAGGTCATTCCAGTGGCCCTGATCTGTGCCAGGTCATTCGAGTGTCCTGTGTTTGAATTCTAAGATTACCTTGAGTTTATACTCACCAGATCACATTTTCCTCTCTAGGAGACATTGTTGGGCATTTGAGTCTAAGAGGGCATTGGTAGCTTGCTGGGATGGGACCTGCTGTCTGGGACTAGCCTGCACCCCCACATGCTGAGCCCTTTTCTCCAAAACAGTTTACATTTCCTCATAGTGAGTTGCCACATGGGAATTTCCTGTCTTTTTCTTTTTCTTTTTTTTTTAAAGATTTTATTTATTTATTTGACAGACAGAGATCACAAGTAGGCAGAGAGACAGGCAGAGAGAGAGCAAGGGAAGCAGGCTCCCTGCTGAGCAGAGAGCCTCATGCACAGCTCCATCCTAGAATCCTGGGATCATGACCTGAGCTGGAGGCAGAGGCTTTAACCCACTGAGCCACCCAGGAGCCCCTTCCTATCTTTATCAGGTGAAATTAGCCAGCTAGTCAACCCTGGTAGCTTTCCATAAACTTAAAAATCTGGGAGGAACAACATTCCTTTCTTCTGGGCACAGCCATTTCTCAGTACTAGTCCCCTGAGATCCTTCTGGCAACTGTCTGACCTCATGTTCACACTGCATATGATAAAGGGATGGGCCACTCCTGTTAAGGCACAGAAAACAATAAAAAAAAAAGAAGTCCTATTCCACTGTTTCTTCCAGGTATAGGTATTTTCCAATAATAATGAAAATTTGCTTTAAGGATACCTGCTCTATTTATAGGCATAGTGCACTTTAGAATATTTTTGATTCAGAGACACTTCGTTTTATGTTTTAAGTTCTGTGGCAGGATAATTCCAGTTTCTGGGTCATCTATCTTCCACTGAGCTGTAACTTCATAGCATATTTTAATATTTAATAAGGTTTAAACTAAGTATATGTTTTTTGGTATGTGAAAAAATCTAAGATATTTTTAAAATTGTGTTTTATTAGATCATCCTAGTAAATACACAGCTGATATTCCCATTCATCTAAATGATAATCCAGTTTGTTATCGAATGTTATGTTTGGTCGGAGAGGTGAAATCACCCATGTTGTTGTTTGACCCTCCGTTCATATTTTTCACTCCTGTTCCTCTGGGTGTAAAAACTGTGATGGATATCAACATTTTACCTCAAAACTATTTCAGGTAAATGCTTAATGTGAATTTACCACATTTTCATTATGTGCTTTTCTGTTTGTTTCTTTGTTATGTGAGTTTTTAGCAATGACTTGTTTCTATAGTTGGAATGAACTGTTAGAATATTTAACTGTACATTTAACTTAAAAATTCTTAAACCCCACTTAATTATTTCACAATTAGTCATTTTATTTTCTTGTAAAAAATCTTGATACATCTCTCTTTGTGGTACAAAAAGCAAGCTTCCTATTTCTGTGTGACAAACTACCACAAACTTAGTGCCATAAAACATCAGTTTGTTCTCTCATCGTTTCTTTGGGTCAGGAGTCCAGGTTCGTTTAGCTGCATCCACTGCTTATGGTCTCAGTAGGCAAAAGTCAAGGTGCAGACTATAGCAACTGTCTGATCTGAGGCTCAGTCCTCCTGCAGTCTTTCTGGTTGTTGGCAGGACTAATACATTTAGTTGTAGAACTAAGGTATCATTTTTTTGCTCACTGTTGGCTGAGACCACTCTCAGCTCTTAGAGGCCACCCTCAAATCCTAACCATGTCATTCCTCCACCCATCATGGGACTTTATTCATTGAAAGCCAGAAGTGTACCATCTGTCTGACTCATCTGACCTCCAGCCCTTCTTTTAAGATCTTACCTACTTAGGTCTAATCCACCCATGATAATGTCCCTTTTGCTTTACTTGAATTCATTTAATTTGGGATATTAATTACATATGGAAAGTCCCTTTACCATGGCTGTATAACACAGCTGATTCACCAAAGTGGTATCATATTTACGCATTCTGCCACCCAAGGGGTGAGAATTATGCAGAGTTTGTATATACACTAAGGCTCTTGGGAACAATCTCAGAGTTCTGCCTATCACATGTACGTAGTATAGCAGAATGCAGTCTGTTTTCATTTTTTAAAAAATTTATCAACAGTCCAAACCCTAATAGCATATTGCCCTAGATAAATTATGTACCCTTGCATTACAAAACAAGTAAATTATGTGTGTGTTTAATTAATTAATTAGGCAATTAATTAGTTGCTGGCATCTGAGGAATATGGGAGGTCTCCAAAGGGTTCAAATCAGACTAGACCAAATCAGTACATACTTATAAGCAGAAACCAGAGTAGGAGTGGTGTGCTTTAATAATCTGCAAAATGTAGGCTTATTCTTAAAACCTGAGGCAACTTCTTCAAGGTAGGAAAAGAATCTCAAATTCCTGGATTAATCCAGTGACGCTGGAGGAGGCTAAAATAGTTCACGTTGAGTGAATCCTTCCACCTTTCAGAAGAAGCAAGCAAATCTTTTCTAGACCAGTGGTTCTTAAATGTTGGTGTACATCAGCGTCACCTGAGACGCTTTATAAAACAAACATTGTTCCTTCCCATCCCCAGAATTTATTATTCAGGAAGCCTGGAATGGTATGTAATAATTTGTATTTCTAGGAAGTTTCCAGATGATACTTACACTGCCGATGCATGGACCACACTTTGTGAACCTCTCTTCTAAATGAAGCTGTCCTCAGTTTTGGCTCATATTTCAGTTTCCACAATTGCTGTCAACCAGACATGAGTGTAGTCTCAAGTATTGCAAAACTTATAAGGAGGGAAGATACCATCATTTAGAGTTACATTTAGAGTACAAACAACCATCTTGAAATTTATTTATTTATTTTTAAAAGATTTTATTTATTTATTTGACAGAGATCACAGGTAGGCAGAAAGGCAGGCAGAGTAAGAGGAGGAAGCAGGCTCCCTGCTGAGCAGCAGAGAGCCCAATGTGGGGCTTGATCCCAGGACCCTGAGATCATGACCTGAGCCCAAGGCAGAGGGTTTAAACCACTGAGCCACCCAGGTGCCCCCCATCTTGAAATTTAGACTCTTAAGTCATTCAGATATTGGAATTATCAGACACAGAATATGAATAATTTTGTAAAATAAGATAACGTTATAAAAATTAGTAATTAACATGGAAGTATATAACATAGACTTGGGGGCGCCTGGGTGGCTCAGTGGGTTAAGCCGCTGCCTTCGGCTCAGGTCATGATCTCAGGGTCCTGGGATCGAGTCCCACATCGGGCTCTCTGCTCAGCAGGGAGCCTGCTTCCCTTCCTCTCTCCCTCGGCCTGCCTCTCTGCCTACTTGTGATTTCTTTCTCTCTCTCTCTGTCAAAAAAATAAATAAATCTTAAAAAAAATAGTAATAACATAGACTTGGAAATGAACCAAATATAACTTGCAGGAATTTTTTTTTTTTTGCATTAAATAAGGTGTCTTTTTTTTTTTCAGCGTAACAGTATTCATTATTTTTGCATCACACCCAGTGCTCCATGCAATCCGTGCCCTCTCCAATACCCACCACCTGGTTCCCCCAACCCCCCACCCACCGCCCCTTCAAAACCCTCAGATTGTTTTTCAGAGTCCATAGTCTCTCAGCTTGCAGGAATTTTTAAACAATGTATGTAGGGTAAATTTTTAAGGACATCCACAAAACGTAAGATTGTATATAACTATACAAACACTATAGAAACCAACAGAATCATGGTTAATTTTGTAAGAGAGAAAAAGAGATGCATACTTTAAAAAGCAAGGAAAAACTGAAACAAAAATGATGGCAAAAACTCTTAAGCAGTTGAGTAAGACCATTAAATGTAAATAAGTTACTCTGACTAGTTAAAAGATAGAGAATGTTAGAGTAAATAAGAAAAAAAAATACAACTATCTGTTAAAAGAAGTATATGTGAAACATAAGGACAAGAAAGAGTGAAGTAAAGCAGGGTTTCTCAACTTCAGAACTGTTGACATTTTGGGAAAGATGCTTTTTTTTTTCACTGGAGGCTAATTTGTACATAGTAGGATGTTTAGCAGCTTCCCTGGTCTTTAACTAATAGCATCCTCCCCCAGTTATGACAGAAAAAAAATTGTCTCCACACATTGCTACATGTCCCCTGGGATGCAGAACCACTCCCAGCTGAGAACCACCAAACCGAAAAGTTAGGAGAAGTTACAGCAGATTAAACATAAGAAACCTGGATAACAGTATTAATTTTACATGTGATAACCTTATTTAAGAGGTAAAATGTATTTTTAATATTAAAACTACATTAATTATATAAGGTACAGCTTTTATATCAGAAACTATCAGAATTCTAAAATTATATGCACAACTAAAATATATAAACCCCAAATTAAAATAATACAGGGAAATTGACTAGTCCTTCATCACTATAGGATGTTTCAACACATATCTCAATTACTGATGAGTCCAAAAGACAAAAATACATGTATTGATAAAGAAAACTTGGAAATGGTGTTTTAAAAGTCTCATTCATTTAATACTAATATTATTAAAAATACTAAAAGTCGTATTATAAAGTACCACACCCTGCAGTTACAGAGTAGACATTTTTCTCAACCGTATAGGAGGTATTTACAAAAATTGAGAGTGTATCATTCTATAGTTCTAATTTAACAATGAAAAAAAA
The DNA here is from genome assembly GCF_011764305.1 of Mustela putorius furo. Classification (NCBI taxonomy): domain Eukaryota; kingdom Metazoa; phylum Chordata; class Mammalia; order Carnivora; family Mustelidae; genus Mustela; species Mustela putorius. Next base: position 31,398,993 of record NW_025421989.1, read on the forward strand.
AGATGATTTATTTTGTTGAGAGCATGAGCAGGATGGGGGGTAAGCAGAGGGAGATGGAGAGAGAATCCCAAGCAGACTCCCCACTGAGCATGGAGCCTGACTCAGGGCTCAATCCCACAATCCTGAGATCATGACCTGGGCTGAAACCAGGAGTTGGATGCTTAATCAAATGTGTCACCCAGGTGCCCCTAAAATGTAACACATTTTTTTTTAAATTGACATCATATATATATTATGTTTTCTGATAATAATTATAATTTTAAAATCATTAAAATATTAACAGATCTGCCATACATTTGGAACTTTAAAAAAACCCATTTTGTTTTTTTAATTTAATTTTAGAGAGAGAGAGAGAGAGCACATGCACACACACATGAGTTGCAGAGGGGCAGAGGGAGAATCTCAAGCAGAATCATGAGTGCAGAGTCTGACAGAGGGGCTCAATCTCATGACCCTGTGATTATAACCTGAGCCAAAATCAGGAGTCGGACACTCAACTGGCTGAGCCAGCCAGGGCCCCCTAAAAGAATCTACTATAGGGAACCAAAGAAGATATCATACTGAATTCTGCAAATAAATAATAATTAAAGTACCATACATCAAAGCATGATAACATTCCCTGATATAAATAGTGTTTGAGTATTAAATTTGAGAACTTAACTTGAAACACATAGTAACTTCTGTTGTTTTCTTTAGACAATTAGGCCTGCATCTGTGTTGAGTTAATTCCATCTGTTATATTAAATTCCAGTGGTTAAGCAATAAACGAATAAATACACTTACAGAATGCAGGAAAAATGGTATTTAGATGATGTGTAGTCTTAAATGCTGATAGTAGATAAAAAATGATTAGAAGTTTCACGTGTTCAACTAATAATAATAGATTAAACCTAAGGGATGTAGAATGTAGATAAAATGAAAAAGTAGAAATTAAAGGAATAGAAAACAAGTATATAGAAGATAGGCTCACTGAACCCAAAAGTTGGTTCTTTGAAAAACTAATATAGTGGGTACTGATACAGTGATACTGATAAGGAACAAAAAGACAGAAGATACAACTAAATGGTATTAAGAATAATGGGGCATATTATATATCCAGTGGAGACAAATGAGATAATGAAAATACTATGAGTAAATTTATTCCAGCACCTTTGAAAACTTCAATGAAATGGGATATTTGTAGAAAAAATGTAATCTTTTTTTTTTTAAGATTTTATTTATTTATTTGTCAGACAGAGACAGAGATCACAGGTAGGCAGAGAGGCAGGCAGAGAGAGAGAGGAGGAAGCAGGCTCCCTGCTGAGCAGAGCCTAATGGGGGGCTCAATCCTAGGACCCTGGGATCATGACCTGAGCCACCCAGGAACCCCTGTAGAAAAAATATAATTTAGTAAAACCATACTGGTAATACATAGAAAGTTGAAAGACTTTGAATCAATATTTAAAATCTTCTTAGAAGGAAAATAACCATCTTCTGATATTTTTATGGGCAAGTTTTACTAAGCTTGCAAGAAACTGGTTTCTCAAACCTTGTAGAAATTCTAGACAAGTGTTAAAGATATGATGTACTCTAATTTATTTTATGAAGTCAAAATATTATTATAAAATCAGATAATTACAGTATTAGAAAGATAAATTATGGACCAATCTCTTTTATGACTATAGATGCAATAATCCTTAGTGAATTAAACTATATATACTTATTGGTATAATGTATATTACATACATAATACAAATCTTTTAATAAATCATGACATCCCAGTGGTTATATCCCAGTGCTATAAGATTTGTCTAATGTTAGAAAACCCAAAATACCTTTGTATTTCATCTCCCACATTTACAAATTAAAGAGAATAATGACATGATCACTTCCATAGTTGCAGAAGAAAAGCATTTGGTAAAATTCCAAAACCATTTATGATAAAACTCTTAATATCAGGAATAAAGGAGATATCCCTTAAATTGTTAAAATTTTCTATCGTGTATCTAGAAGAGACATTACCTTGGCTACTGGAACAGAAGTTAATTCCATTTAGATAAAAAAGAAAAGGCAAGGATGCCCATTATCACTGCCTCTCTAATACATTTTCCTGAAAAACATAGTCTGTGCATGAAATTCAGAGAAATAAAATATGTAAGGATTAGAAGATTTTACATATAGGAAATTAAAAGAATCTACAGGTAAAAATTTAAAGCTATGAAGGTCGTTCATCAAAATAGACACATATAGGTTCACTATTTAAAATACTTAGCCTTGGGGCACCTGGGTGGCTCAGTGGGGTGGGTTGAGCCTCTGCCTTCGGCTCGGTCGTGATCTCAGGATCCTGGGATTGAGTCCCGCATTGGGCTCTCTGCTCAGCAGGGAGCCTGCTTCCCCCTCTCTTTCTGTCTGCCTCTCTGACTACTTGTGATCTCTGTCTGTCAAATAGATAAATGGAATCTTTAAAAAAATAAAAATAAAAATAAAATGCATAGCCCTGGGGTGCCTGGGTGGCTCAGTTGGTTAAGCCTCCGACTCTTGATCTCAGCTCAGGTCTTGAATTTTCAGGGATGTGAGATCGAGCCTCACATTGGGCTCTGCACTCAACATCCAGTCTGCTTGGCACTCTCTCCCTCTCCCTCTGCCACTCTCCCCACTCTCCTGCTCTCCCCTTCCCCCCCTCAAATAAATAAATAAATCTTTGAAAAAAAGAAAAAGAATAGCCAAGCCATTCCTGAAGAAGAATAAGATAAGAAGTGCTTACCTCACCAAATATCAAGATTAAACCAATATGGTAGTGGTGTGCCAATAGATAAAAATGATCAAAGGAATAGAATAAAGAGACTTGCAGAAAGCCCATATATGAATAGGTAGTGAATATTTGATAAAAATGGTATTGACAGTCTGTGGAGAAAATGGGTTACTATCCAGTAAAGGGTGCTGAAAAAATTGATTATCTGTGTGGACTATTTCAAACTGGATTTCTGTTTCACATAATACACAAAGATCCATTACAAATGGATTGATGTCTTAAATGTGAAAGGAAGAAATTTAAAAAATATTTTGGGAAAAAATTTCAACATCTGTGGGTGGAGAAGAATTTCTTAAATAGGACTTGAAATCATGCTAAGAATAAAATAAATGACTGATAAAAATTAGTTAGAAACATATCAAATCACTCAAAAGAAATGTTGACAAAAAACTCCCGATAAGTACTTCACAGAAGAGGATTCATAAATGGATAATGAACATCTGAAAGCATATAACTGACTTTTTTGTAGATTTGGAAATGAAAATTAGAGACAAAAATAAGATAAACATTTTGCCTGTCATAGGTAGATAAACATTAAGAAGTCAGGTGCTAGTCACAATGTCAATGAGTTAGGACCACACTGGATAATAATACGCAAAGTGTAATATCTTCATATTTCACATCCCAGTAATTCCACTTCACAGTATATGCAAGAAAAACGCATGCATGCATGTACTGTATGTTTGAAATTATTTCATAGTAGCATTATTCAGAACAGCAAAACCTGGGAACTGCACAAATGTCCTGTGACTGGTGAAAGGATTATAGTTTGTGGTATATGTGTACATGAATCTAGCTATAGCTGTGAAATGGATGAACCTCAGCTCATGAGACATCTCAGAGCTCTTAGAAACAAACTATTGAGGTAAATTTTTTTTTGAAACTCAAGAAAGACTATTTGTATTGATATCCTTTATATAAAACAACAAAAAAGGAAAGCCAAAGTTATTTTATTTTATTAATTAGCCAAACTAATTTTTATTTAGACATATAAACCTATCTATAAAGATGTAGATATATAGAGTAGCTAGTTGACATGCTAAAGTGATACAAAATGTGAGGGTTTATACACCAGTGTAAATTGCCTGTAAGCATTATTTTCATCAACTTCTAGATCTTGTAGCTACCTCAGAGCTTCTTCATTCAGTCTCTTATTTTACAGTTAACTATTATGAGGTCCAGTGAAAAAAGTTCCAAGTGTGATGTGATAGTTGAAAATAAATGGATATCATTCAACTTGTAGAGCCCAAAGCAGCCTCTAGTTTCTAACATTTGGCCTGCAAGATGTGATGTTTGCTTACGTACACTTTAGAGCTTGCTCTGGATGCAATTTGGTGACAGGAGTATAGTTTCTCAACATTAACTAGACAACTTTGGGTTTCAGTTCTTTCAAGACCCTATCTTATAAGCAGATACTAGTCTTTGTCACTTAAACAGAAAATAGAAGTGGCTTGAATTATATTGTGCTAAAAAGTTTTCTTTTTTAAAATCAAGAAACATTGTCTAATAAGTGGATTAATGTTTTACTCTTTCAACTTTTGAATGAATGTATAAAGATACCAGTTTTAAAATGATCTCAAGTCAAAAGTTGGATCTTGAAAAATATGGTATAATGAAAAGAACATGTAATAGGGAATGCAGACATGATATGACCCAGTCTTCTCATTGTATGCACAATAAGATCAACAGCATTAATAACTTACCAAGTGACACATAGCTTATTAACAACAAAATTGGACGCAAACCTGATTTATAAATTACATTTTTAATTTTTTATGCAACGAACCGTATCAGTTTAAGTAATTGGAATTGAGATCTTTCTTTACTATTTTTAGTTAATTAGCTGAATGATCTTCATTGTAATTAACATAGTAGGGAAATATGATTCCCATTTGATAACACTTATTATTTGTTATAGGAGCCTACACATATAATAAAATTTTAAAAGTAATATGGCTAAATATTTGCTGACAGCTAAAAGTTATCAAGTGTTAGATTTAAAGGTTAATTCTTCATACTGTGGTATTAGAAATCATGAACACTTTAGATTGGTTAAGTAAATTATAGGTATATAATGAAATATGTGAAGATTAAGTGGAATTTTTTAGTTGTAATGATTAGAAACTATTCGTGACATGTATAGAAGTGCTTAATAGTATCCACATTAAAGTTTTTTCTGTGTGTATATGCATCTCTGAGTATTATATTTAGTCTATATGCATTAAAGCTTTAGCTATCAAATTGGTAAGTTTTGATAAATTTTTTAAAGGATATATTCAAGGACAATACTATTTATATCATGACTATTGATAAAAACACGTATTTAATCAGGTGTTTTAATCCTCTTTTTTAATTCGTAGAAGTCAGAAGGAAGTTTGGATCATCTATGTGGTCACATTAATATATTATCGATCTTACTTATATTGTGACCAGAAAATAAGAGATGACGCAAAAATATCTTTAATAATTGGGCATATTATTGCAAATATTTCTTGCTTAATTTTTCCAGTGATTCAAAAACCAGAGGAAGACACATTTAAAAAAATTTTTTTTAGTTTTATTTATTTCTTTGACAGAGACAGATCACAAGTAGGCAGAGAGGCAGGCAGAGAGAGGAGGAAGCAGGCTCCCTGCTGAGCAGAGAGCCTGATGCGGGACTCGATCCCAGGACCCTGAGATCATGACCTGAGCCGAAGGCAGAGGCTTTAACCCACTGAGCCTCCCAGGCGCCCCCAGAGGAAGACACATTTAAATCCAGTTACTTGCATGTATTTTGAGTTTGTTTTTTTTTTTAATTTCAAACAGAGATTCAACGTTACGTGTCCAGATTCCCACAGCAAGACTTTTTGATGGCGACGAGGTTCATCCTCTTTCTGTGACGTTGCCAAAAGGCAGAGTCATCACAGGGTCTCCCAGTGGAATGAATGCAGCACTCACCTGCCACCTCAGCTTCAGATCATCTAAACCTGTGTCGTTTTTCACTGATATTCTTTTCTATGATAACAGAAATAACTGGTAAGATATTCTTTTGTATCTGACAGTGAAGAATGATAAGTTTATGTTTTACACTATTGTGATATATTGAAAGGGGTGACATCTGAAATAATGACTTTGGACATGACATTCTACATTAAAGTTCCAAATGTAGCATTGCTCCCGTGAGAAACAGCTTGACAGTGGTTAGCAGCATATCCTGCAACTAGGCTGTGTGGGTTTGAATCCTGGCTCTCTTAACTGTGGTGAAGTTATCTTCTGAGAGCCTGTCCATTTTCTCCTCCGTAAAATGGGGGTAATAACAGAACCTATCTCCTCTGTAATTATGGGAAATTCCCCGAATGAGTAATCATTGAATAACTGGACAGGAACCGGAACCAAGGAAATGTAAAATAAATATTAAATGAAAATGAGAAATATCAGCATAACGAGTTTCCGAACAATGCAATTTTGTTGCATGTTGCTTTAGCAGACTTGGGGAAATTCAAATATACCCTGGTAAAAACATGTTTCTGGATTTCTTACCTTGTAGGATCAGAAATTCCACTTTTAGTTACACCCTGAGATGATTTGATTCCCCAGGTTGTAAGAGGCTAATGGGTCAAGCAATATAATTTGTTAAAAACGTTTGTAGTGAGAAGTAGCATTAGAGGGGATTGAACACTAAAGATGAGTGTCAGTGTATGTATTCAGTGTGATCATTTATTGACTTGTAGGGGGGTTGTTACTGTTTGGTATATTCGTAGTCAAAGGATTGATTTCTGTGTTATGAATTAGAAGGGGAGACAGATGCTATTGAAATATTACGTCCAGAGCAGAGTGTGGCCATATCTAGGACACAGCTCATGGAGTTCTCCAGAACTCCACTTTCTGTGTCTCTTGCATATATAGGTGGATAAAATCATCCAAGTTATCCCACTTGGACTCCCATTTTTCTCTTTTGATGCTAATGGTCTGTTTTTTGTTGATATTTAAAAACAAATTTTTAATGGTTTTGCTTTAGTCTCCTATCAAGCACTGAACTCTGTGCCTCTGTCCTGGGAGACACTCTGTCTTTCTGTACAGTACCAACCTTGTTCATAAAAGTTTAACTTTACTGCACTCTAGTCCACAAATTCACACTTAGCCCAAAGCACTATGTAAGGTGGACCTTTGAACTCACCTGTAAAAACCATGAATAATTTATCCATGAGTGTCTTAAAGCTAATGAAGCCTCAGACCACATTAACAGGGTAAGGAAGGAAATAGTTTGACTCAATACTAAACGGACAAGATTGCTTCTGGGACAAAGATACAAACGCCTCTAACAGGGGCATGAATAGACTTGACTGTGCCAGTGTTCACTTCTGATCAGCAAATAGGACAGTAAGGAGACCTGAAAACAGTCTCTAAAGGGGGGGTTGCTATATTTGATTATCTTTTTTTATCTTTTCTTGTTGTTGTGTGTTTCCTTTCGGCCTTGAGACTGGTTTCTCTTACCTGGATTTCCCCACCATTCATTCTTACCTTACTTTCTGCCACGCTCCATTTCAACCTTCCACAAGTTTGAGATAAACAGAGCTTTTAGAAGTAATTTAGAAACATTGAAAACCATAGTTGGGCTACAAAAGGCTCTCCCATGCACTCAGATGAACAAGAATCATAAGCACTCCATGGAACTTTAATTCTGATAAATCCCTTTACTGATGCATTCATTGTTAACTCCTTATCCGTTTCCCATAGAGCATATGACCAGGTCTTCTGTCCCTTCTCAGCTCCATAGCTGTCTATGCCTTTCTTTCTGTAGACTTTCCACCTTTGATGGTATTGAGATAAATGAAGTCTTCCACCAAGAAATTCCTCAAGAGTTTCTTTCTCATTTCAGAATTTCTCTTTGGAATACATTTTATTCTTTTATTTGTTTTCATCTATTATATTTATTGTGGGTAATCCATGTGTGCTCCACCCAATCTTTTGGGTAAGAAAAGATGAATTAGAAAGGGGCCCTTCCTTGATGGAGGTCAGTGTAGTAAATAATATTTTTAACACTATTATCAGTTAAATAAGTGTTTTTTATATACTCTTTGGTGCCAAGAAGTGAATACAGAAGGCAGTACAGTAGGAGCAGCAAATAATGTCTTGGGGCAGCGGGTAAATCGGGAATGACTACATAGGTTCCCAAGTAAAATCTCAAAGGACAAATTGCACTTGTCAGGGATCATGCTAAATTGAATCCCTTTTTTTTTTTTTTTACCTTTTTGCATCCGATTTGTCCATATTGGAGCACATGGATTCAGTACAAAATAAAACACCCATTCCTTCATCTTTTGCTTTCTTTTACTCATGTAAGACCATTTCATACTTTGGTTCCCCTTAGGGCCTAAGAATGTGTTCTTACTTTGTTTCCTTCTTTAGACTTTGTCACATTTGGGTTGATTAGCTGGCCCAAGAGCTATAAATTATAGCCACTATTATTCCTGCTAATATGCTTGCTGCCATTAATAATTGCCCCCTCCACACTCATGTGTCTTCATGTCAGTGGTTGCACACCCTACTTGCCTTTTCTCTGAATTCCCCACAAAATCTGGGAATGGAGGTTGTGTATCTATGGGAAGGGTGGTGATGTGGTCAAAGAGTATTATAGGTCTATAAAGATTTTTATTTATTTATTTATTTGACATACAGAGATCATAAATAGGCAGAGAGGCAGGCAGAGAGAGAGAGGAAGGGAAGCAGGCTTCCTGCCAAGCAGAGAGCCCGATGCTGGGCTTGATCCCAGGACCCTGGGATCATGACCTGAGCCGAAAGCAGAGGCTTTAACCCACTGAGCCACCCAGGGGCCCCAGAGTATTATAGGTCTAATAGTCTCAGATGCCTAATGACTAAGCCACCCAGGCTCCCCAGAACATATATAGGTCTTAAATAAGTTATATCTATAGAATTAGGGAGTAGATAAAGAAAAATCACCTGAATAGGATAACAGGAATCCCTTACATAGGTATAGGATTTAAGGAAAGCATCCTAAGAAGTAATCTACCTTGAAGAGAAAGTATTAGCTGATTATTGGTAAAATTAGTGAATGTCTAAAATGTCTGTAGGTAGCCTCTAATCAGGAAACCATAAATATAAAATAAGTAAGGAGAAGATACAGTTTTAGAAATCATAATTACCTCTGTCTTGGGTGAGTGATAAACATTTAAATTGGAGCAGAGAAATAAGAATGTCTGGGTAATTCAGTGCAGCCCAGAGTCAGGAGTGGCCTTGAACAATCAAAGCAAGGTTCTGATCCAATCACCCAAATATTTTTAACACTATTATCAGTTAGCAGTCTGATATTATGAGTAATGACTGAGACATTCATTCATTTATTCCTTTATTCAGCAAGTATTTACTGAATGTTCACCATGTACCAGACACCTACCAGACACTATTCTAAGCACTAGGGGGTTACTTCAGAGATCAGAACATGAGCCTGGAGTCTAGCAGGAGGAAAGAGACAATAATAAGGGTAGGTCTGGTGTGTGATTATTGGTGGAGGCTATAGGAAAACAAAGAGCCAGGTCAGGTCCTGGGAGGTACCAGAGAGGGAGTGACTGGGTTTCAGTAAAATATAGAGTGATAAGGAGTGTTCCCCTTAAGAGGGTGGGATTTGAGAGATGTGAAGCAGAGGGTCAAGTTAGAAAGATACCTGGGAATATCCTTTCAGACCAAGGGAATAGCTGATGCACAGTCATCAAGGTGAATGCTTACAAAGAGACCTGTGTAGCCTAAGTAGAATGAGCCCAAGGGAGGCATTTATGAGAAAGAGTTGGGAAGGTTAACAGTAGCACTGGACCCAGTGGGGCCTTTGAGGTTATTGTATGGATTTGGACTTTTGCCTTGAATGACATGAAGACCCATTGCTTGGTTCTGAGCCAGTGAAAAAAAGTAGTGATCATGACTTTTGAGTGGCAATGAGGTCAGCTAGTCATTCCCTATCACCAAAATCTTGTGCTTCCAAAATTATCCCTTTTTTCATGAAAAGCCTTCTTGGTTCTCAAGTAGATTTTTTTTCTCATTCATTCAGTATTTACAAAGTAACAGTAATAAGCCTGTTTTTTTTTCTGGCCCTGAGGTCAGAACAAAGCTTCTGGCCTCATGGAGCTTCCATTGTACTGGAGGAGATAAAAATTGATAAATAATACCATATCACAAACTAACAAGGAAACTATGATTTTAATGAGATAGAAAGTAAAGGATACCTCCATATATCAGACAGATAAAACATTTCTGAGGATGTGATATTTGAGCAGATGGTGATTATGAGAATTTAATGAGCAACTACTTATAAATTGCTTAGAACAGTCCCTGTGCCAGCATGTTGCAATAACTGAGTAAGTGTTCTAGAATTGGTACTAGTTTTAGTATATGTGCTGCCGAAGTGAGCTTGAATTGGTACTAGTTTTAAAATCAGTATTCTAGATCTCCAGAATGATCCCAGTGGCTACTACAGATACAGGGACTTTCTTCTATTAAAAGAGTGATTAGATCCACCCTGGGGTGAGGGAAAGAAGGATGGGGGCAGGACAGTTGTCATAAGGTTAAGAATTGCTTTGTAGAGTCTCCAAATCCCTTATATTGTGTTTCAGTATTGATGTTTGTTTTTGTGTTTGAAAATGTGTCTGATCTGGGAATTCACAAGGGGAACAAATTGATTAAGAGGTGCCAGAATGTTGTAATCCCTTATTTTGCACAACAGGTTGAGGAGAAGGGAAAGTTACATCTTGAAGGATCTTAAAATTATGAGAATGAAGTCTTGCCATCTTTTTGCTTTGTAAGTTCACCGTCTGAGTGGCCTAGACCTTGCAAAGAATCAAAGTTATGGTTTTGGAGATTAATTTCAAAGAAATTCTAAGGAAGCCAAAGAGAGCTTAATATTTTCCTATGAATAACTTCAAACAGCGTGTTTACTTCTGTAAATTCAAGAGTTGATTTCACTTGCATGTTTCAGGTAACCTGAAGGTTAACCTGAGTTAGTAGTGCCTCGTTGTTAAAATAACAAACACAAGCTGAAGGTTCATATTTAGGAATGTGTCATGTCAGGACTCTGAGGTACTCTATACATTTTTAAATTTATTATTTATTTATTTAAAGATTTTAATTTATTTATTTGACAGACGGAGATCACAAGCAGGCAGAGAGGCAGGCAGAGAGAGAGGGGGAAGCAGGCTCCCTATAGAGCAAAGGGCACAATGCGGGGCTCCATCCCAGGACCCTGAGATCATGACCTGAGGCGAAGGCAGAGGCTTAAACCACTGAGCCACCCAGGCGCCCCTATATATTTTTTAAAATCCCGTAAATACTTAACACATATCTATTTATACTCAAAACTGATTATATCTTTCCTAATTAGTACCCAAATTTAATTCAAATAACTTTAGAACAAAATGAAACATTTAGCTGTTTTATGGGAAAGTTAACATGAGTAATTAAACATTCAAATTTAAGCCAAATGAAAGAAACCTCTAAATTCCTTATCTATCAAATGGATATGGTGGCGCCCCCCGACCCCATCCCCCAGAGCAGTGTTGCTCATGACTGGAAACCAGAATCAGCTGGGAAGTTTCGTTTTGTTTTGTTTTTTAAAGATTTTATTTATTTATTTGAGATGGAGTGAGGGAGAGAGAAAGAAGGAGCAGGGGGTGCTGCAGAGAGAGAGGGAGAAGCAGACTCCCCACTGAGCAGGGAGCCCTTTGCAGAGCTTGATCCTGGGACTCCTAGATCATGTCCTGAGCTGAAGGCAGACACTTAAATGAATGAGCCACCCAGGTGCCCCTCACCTTGGAACTTTTCAAAAATATGCATGCCTCAGTTCAACCCATAGCCTATGATATAGTTTGTCTGGAGGGCCACTTAAGCACTGCAAATTTAAAAAACTTCCTGTGTGATTCTGATGGGAAGTCAAAGTTGAGAACCCTCACTGTAGAACCCCAGTTCTCAAACTTGACGGTATGTATGACTTACCTGGAGGCTTGTTAAAACAGATTCCAAGCCCCATGTCCAGAGTTCCTGATTTAGTAAGTCTTGGGTGCGGCTTGCGTATTTGCATGTCTAACAGGTTCCCTTGTGAGGCTGAGATTGCTAGTCCAGACTGACACTGAGCTGGTGTGAAAGGCAGAACTTCAGATCTCATTCTGGATCTAAGGAACCAACATCTGTAGTTTTTAAGTATCCCCCAGTGATTCATGTGCAGTAAAATACATGAGGCAGTGGACCCAAAAAGACTAAATAAGGGAAAAATCTAGCAAGAAAGATTAAAGAGTGGAACACTTAATTATTTGTCAAGAAATAACATTAACACTAGAAAATGGTATTGCTGTGAGAATCTTTAAATGCCCATCTTTCTTTAAGAGTAGGTTTGCTTTATTTGCTAATACATTAACTAACTTAATCTGTTTAAGAGATCTACATTGTGAAGTAGAATTCTGAATTTATAGCAGAGGAAATTGAAGTACTTCTATTTCTCTTTTTGACCCTCACCCAGCTATCTTGTGAAAGAACCTAGATTTGAGAACAGATCTTATTATGTCTATCGCACAACTTTGCTTCCCTTTAACTTTTCAAATCCTAGCATTTTATTGTTAAAACATTGCCAGTTTACCAAGAAGATTGAATAAAATTATTTCTAAGTTTTGATACATCATATGGTATATAATCCATTACTTAAATAGGAAGATTTTGAGTTCTCAGGCAAGTTGAACCACATGTTATATTCTGAATGGGAGGCTGATTAGAAATATACAGGAAGGTGGGACACCTGGGTGGCTCAGTGGGTTGGGCCGCTGCCTTCGGCTCAGGTCATGATCTCAGGGTCCTGGGATCGAGTCCGGCATCAGGCTCTCTGCTCAGCAGGGAGCCTGCTTCCCTCTCTCTCTCTCTGCCTGCCTCTCCGTCTACTTGTGATTTCTCTCTGTCAAATAAATAAATAAAATCTTTAAAAAAAAAAAGAAATATACAGGAAGGTTATATATACACATATATATATATATATACATTATATATATACATAAGGTTAAACTAAAAATCAAGGCTGCTGATTAGTTCGTGTACAGTGGTAAATCTTTACCAGTGAAATAATCAGCCACTGTCCTAGGTCCTCACACCCTTGACTGACCTGCCCTTAAACACTCCTTTTGGCTCTTGGACCCAATCGAGACTTAGTAATTTTTTTTAAAAGATTTTATTTATTTATTTGACAGAGGTCACAAGTAGGCAGAGAGGAGGCAGAGAGAAAGAGGAGGAAGCAGGCTCCCTGCCGAGCAGAGCCTAGTGGGGGGCTCAATCCTAGGACCCTGGGACCATGGCCTGAGCCAAAGGCAGAGGCTTTAACCCACTGAACCACCCAGGTGACCCAAGACTTAGTAATTTTTTTTTGATTATTTATTTATTTGTTTGACAGAGAGAGAGAGAGAGAGAGAAAACACAAGTAGTCAGAGGGGGGGCGGGAAGCAGGCTCCTTGCTGAGCAGAGAGCTTGATACGTGGCCCAATTCCAGGACCCTGAGATCATGACCTGAGCTGAAGGCAGAGGCTTTAATCCACTGAGCCACCCAGGTGCCCCAATTTATTTTTAAAAGATTTGATTTGTGGGGCTCAGTGGTTAAGCCTCTACCTTCAGCTCAGGTCATGATCTCAGGGTCCTGGGATCAAGCCACACATCAAGCTCTCTGTTCAGCAGGGAGCCTGCACCACCCCCCCCAGCCCTCTCTCTGCCTGCTTGTGATCTCTCTCTCTGTCAAATAAATAAATAAAATCTTTAAAAAAAATAGATTTTATTTGTTTGTTAGAGAGAGAGAGATAGCACGTGCAAGTGTAAGAGTAGGGGCAGGGGCAGAAAGAGAGGGAGGAGCCCTGAGGGGCCTCCATCCCCAGACTCTTAGAAAATGACTTGTGCTGAAGGCAGACGCTTAACCGCCAGAGCCACCCAGGTGCCCCAAGACTTAGTAATTAAAGGGTTTATGCCTATCATAGCCAGAGTTCAAAGGATTCTGTACTATTTTTCTTTTGGATCAGTCTCACATTATCAGTAGTGAGTGTTGGCCAGGAATACTGGAAGCACTTGCCTATCCCTGTGCTATTTGTGGCAGGTCCCCACAGACATTTTCCCTTTCAGAGCCAATGTTGTGGCTGGACTGAGACCCTTCTGATCATTGTTACTGTAATTATGAGATGCACCCCAGCAACAACCATCAAGGAACTTTGAATAGACAAAGTTTATTACTCACATATTTTTAAGGGGCCACACAGTGAAGTTGCCAGTAGAAAGAGAGTGTACAAGCCTAGGGTCTCGGGTTCACAACTTATGAGTGAATTTAAAATATAAGAGCAGAAATTGAAATAAGGGAAGGGAAAAAAGCAGGCAGTTAGATGGTTAGTTACCTAAGTCAACCAGAGATCTCTAAAACAGGGAACTTCATGTCTGTGGCCTGGCTGTTTATCTGGTTTTGTAGCTGGCAGTATGTTTATTTCAGATGCATGTCTTTGAAGTGGATGCCTCTGCAATCAGAAGCCTAACGTCAGGCACTTAACTTTACAATCAGAAAAACCCAAATTGTCAGGTGCTTACACTACATATTTATATGCATCTCCCTTTTAGATTGTAGAATTCATTGCTATTCAAAGATAAATATTTTAATATCACCCTTTTACCATATGAAATGTGATTTTGTGTCCAAAACAACACAGTAATACAGTTCCAGTGACATCAGGAGAAGTCCCAAACTTTCAAGATTGGCTGGCATTTAGAAGCTTCAGTGTCATTAGCAGCAGAGCTGCCACTCAAGTGTTTGCTCTGTGAATTTCCTGGCACGGAAACTTCTGGGTTGTGCCCGATTGAGTTGCTCACTCTAAAGCAATACAAATTGGTAGTTCTCCTAATCATGAGCAAGATGTGGTTTTGCAAAATTTTTGAAAAATAGTCACAGTTTTCTTTGTTTTGCAGGTTGCTGGTTTTAAGGTACTGGGTTCTATATGTCTTCTGACATTAAAACAAGTAAAATAAGGACTTGTCATATGTAGGCAAATTAATGCATTGATAGGAAGCTTAAATGATAGATTGTAATTATATGCGTTAGTTGTCTCATTCTAAATTTAGAGATAAAGCCCATGGTCTTAATTATAAATATATTGAACATTTCGCTAGTGAGGAAATATATTTTAAAATGTGCAGGTCTTTTGTTTACAACTGAGGATGTACAGTGCTTAATTATATCTCTTTCTACATATAGTTGCATTTTATCAACATTGTATGGATTAAAAAACATTTTTGAGGCATAATAAAACTTGTTATGTTACTCTTATTAAAATAATAGGGCATTGACAATCACGTAAATTCAAATAATATTATTTTTAAAGCATTCAGTACAATAAAAAGGAAATGAAGAATAATGAAATGTGATTCTAATTATTGTTTTACTCAGTGCATAATTTGGTATTTGTGTAGTGTGCACCTGGCAATTTTGGTTCTGTTTCTAGTACTTCTTAGCATGCCTCTTCCAGACACCTTAGTGCTTTTGAAGGGGTGGGAACTTGCATCACATAAAGGAGATTAACAGAGAATGAATCAGCCACAGAGACAAACACATAGAGCATTAATACATTTAGGTTGCTAATATGACCTTAATAATTCTAATGTAAATTAATATCTGCTTCGTATGTGACTTTCTGGGATATTTGTATATTAAAATAAGCTTGTAAATATACACTTAAATGCACATTTAAATATTTAAAGTAAGTATATAAAATGAGACAGGAACCTTTATGGGACACTACCAGATAGCTAGAAGCAAGGGTATCAAAACGCCCCTTACGTATTAAGAAGACCAGTTATTTAGGACATGTTCATCTTTCGGAGTCTCCATTCTTAGCACAAACTTGCTGCCTGTTAACAATGAGCCATCTAGAATTTTAGCATAATGGCTGCTGAAATGCAGGCAATGAGAAATCTCAAGAATATTTCCATAACCATCTAATAGATCATAACTAAAAACAGTGTTGGGATACTGCCCTGAAACATTGTCTGTCATGTTTTGGGGGGCTGGGTTCTATATAACACTGTGTGTTGTGTGTATAGATAGAACATGCAGTGAGGGGGGAGTAGAATTCATAAGCCGTACTTTGTTCTGATGTAATTGTCTGTTCCTTATCCCTTGACCTTGCCCTGTGGAAGGCTGTTTGTAATGGCAACTTCTTTCTATGAAGAAAATTATTTTCATGGTAGACCTGTTAAGCCAGAGCATAGGATTATAGCAGAGTTTCAAATATAAAGTTGAGCGTTTATTTGCATTTAACTAAAACATAGGATGCCAGTGTATTATAAAAAAACTCTCAACATGGGGCACCTGGGTGGCTCAGTGGGTTAAAGCCTCTGCCTTCGGCTCAGGACATGATCTCAGGGTCCTGGGATCGAGTCCTGCATCAGGCTCTCTGCTTGGCAGGGAGCCTGCTTCCTCCTCTCTCTCTGCCTGCCTCTCTGCCTACTTGTGATCTGTCTCTGCCAAAGAAATAAATAAAATCTTTAAAAAAAAAAACTCTCAACAGAAAAATTTCACAATTAAGATTTTATTATCATTCACTTTTAGCAAAATGGTGATGCTTAAAATTTGTATAGAAATTTCAAAAGCCCAGAAACTTTTAATGTATTTGCCATTATTTAATAGCAATATTTAAATCATAGTGCTTTTAACACAGGTTAGAGGAAGAAAAGTTAACCACAGTCCTTTTTCCTTCTCTTTACCCCCATTCTCTTTGGAGCCAGTGATGGTTGGAGAGTCTCTGCCCTGTGCAGAGACTTTTCATTTTAGAGGAAATTCCAGTGTCTTTCCTTTTGTCTTTCCCTTAGTTGTTATGAGCCCCTGCCTGATTACTGGTCTTCATGGAGACCTTAGAAACTGGATCCGCATGCAGTTGGTTTCTACCTTGGGACCTACTGGTGCAGTCCTCTCCACCTCTCTTTCCTCAGATTCTGTCTCGCTACTCAGCTCTTTACCTATTTGTAAATATGAATTGATTAATCAAGAAAATACCATAACAGGATTATAATATTTGATTGCTATTACATTGATAGCTTTTGCATAGAAAATCAGGCATTAAATAACTAAAAGGAATGCATGCTTATTATAACAATTCAAACAATGCAAAAGTTGAAAATAATACTAATAGTTAGCTTCTCCACCTTTATTCCTACAATCATAATCACATATTGTATTAAAAATGCAGTGTCTTTTCATATATTACTTTTGGTCATACAGATATTTGCAAGCCTATGTGTGTATGTATGGACAAATATGTGTACATAGATAAAGGTTGTTTTTAAGATAATATTGTGCCTAATTAGTTTGTGGGTTTGTCCTGCATATGTCGCACAACAGAATGAATTGGTGAGGTAATCCAGGGCTTGTGGGCTAGCTCCATTATCTTTAATGTACAGCTTCTGAAGTCTACTGCTGTTATCTCTAGACTAATGGAATAGAATGCTCAGAGCACAGGCCAGAAATTTTAAAGAGATGAACCCGAACAAGTACCCATCACCTTTGCCAATATGTCACTGACTCAAACCTAGTACAAGAGTGTGCACCTACATGGCTATGTGTCCTGTCCACCCTTGGGAGGGGGATTCTGTGTCTGTAAATAAGAAGATAGATCCTGGGCAACAGGAGACTCCAACCCAAGTAGGAACAGCTCTTTCTCCTCCCAGTATTTTATTAAATTTTACATTCTATAAATTTATTAAATTTTACATTCTATAAATCCTTCTTGGTGTTTTAATTGCATTTCATGCAGTTGAGCCTTTTAGGCAACTGGAGATTTGGCCTTCTCCACTGGAAGTTCTGCAAGACCTAAAAGGCCCTGACATTGGTGCCCAACTTCCGCCAGCAGGCTTGGGCGTTGTCATTTCAGTAGGTGGAAGGAGGTGGCATGACTCTGCTCCCTAGCCCCAGCTTTCGGAAATGTTCCTTTAGGTGCTCAGATATGTTTATCTTTATGGGTTTGTCTTGAATCCTTGGATTTGTTTTTATTTATTCTATTTAAAAATTTTTAAAAAATTTTTTTAAAGATTTCTTAGAGAGAGTGTGTGCCAGGGACGAAGGTGGGGGGGGGGGCAGACAGAGAGGAGGAGAAGAGAGAGGAGATCTCCAGTAGACTCCCCGCTGAGCACGGAGTCCATCACAGGGTCAGTCGCAGGACTCTGACAACATGACCTGAGCCCACATCAAGAGTAAGCCACTTAAAACTACTGAGCCACCCAGGTGCCCCCTTCGATTTGTTTTTAAACATATGCTGATTTTTGTGTTTGTCCATTCTGCATTTTCGATTCCTACAAACAAGCATATTGGTGTTGTTGACCTGTTATTAAGAAGAAGAGGTTTGGTCACATACTTCGTGATATGGCATATTGGGTTTTTCTCTTTTGACTACTAATGGTTGCTTCTTGCTGTCTTTCCTGATTATAACCTTGATTTGGAGATAATATGGGGGAGATGTTTGTGCTCACATTCCCAATTTCTGAATGCCAGCATCGATTCCACATTTGCAAAGAAACTTCTAATCACTTCTAACTTTGTAGTTAGTGCAAATGATATTTCCGTGGTGAGAATTTTCAACTACCACAGCAGTACCAGTTTGAGGGCATTTGGGTTTACAAGTTGCTTTTTTGATTGTTCAGGAAGGTTTTTTTTCTTCTTGAAAAAACATGGAGAAAACTATGTGAAATGAATTTGCATGTCTTAACAAATCATTGTAAACACACTTTTTAAATTTTTTAATTTTTTTAATTTTATTTTTTCAGTGTTCCAAAATTCATTGTTTATGCACCACACCCAGCATGCCCTCCTTAATACCCACCACCAGGCACACCCAACCTTCCACCCCCTCCCCTCCAAAACCCTCAGTTTGTTTCTCAGAGTCTACAGTCTCTTGTAGTTTGCCTCCCCCTCTGATTTCCCCCACCTTTATCTACCACTCTGGTCTAGAAATAGAACATCACTGATGCCCCCAGAGATCTCTTGTGTGTTTCTTTTGCATCACAATCTGGTTTAATTTCTGTGACCATTAGTTCTCTATAATTATTGCTCTCTCTAATTTTGAGCATTTCACATTAGATAGGTGCTATTTAAACTTATGCTTTATGTTTATAGAGGGTGTTATTAGAAGTCAAAATTCATTTATTTCCCTCAAGTTGAAACAAATGCAGAACATGGTACAACTGATTAAAATTTTTTTTGTTTATTAATTTGCATTCAACTTAAAACTAACAATATTGCTAATATTTGTTATTTTAATTTGTTGATTAAATGTATTGAACTGTCTTATTTTAATAAGCTTAATTTTATGTAATTTTACTATTTAAAATTTTTTGACCTCTACTTATAGTCTGAACACTTTCAGTATTAAAACCAAATAGCAACTGATAAAGTGCCTTAATAATAGTGTTTCAGAATTTTAGTGGGCTTCTTAAAATTAACCATTTAAATGCTTGGCTTTTATTTGAAGATAAATATTATAATGAATCTTAGAGGACACAGTCATGCTCTTACTTTAAAAATAAGAGTATTGTCCACTTGCATTCAGTTGGTTCCCACTTGATGAAACCCTAACTTTGAATACCATACCATTGGCCATTAGATATTCAAATGAGACTTCTGCTGAAGATGAGTGCTATGTGACATATACAGTGAATTCATACTGAAGGATAAGGGCTGGGCATCGGGAAAATTGACCAAAAGGGCATTTCACATTTGTAGTCAGTAGAATTCTAACATGTGCCTCAAGACCCGTGTTCTCTGAAGCACTTCACGGATCTAGGGGAGGTACGAAGCCCTTGACTGGTCTCTCAGCCTCTCCTTACTTAGGCAGAGTTGCTTAAATTGACCGACACGTATCTCATCTGTTGTAAAACACACTGAGAGTTTTGGCTTAGCAGTTTGTCCACTTGCTGTTCTGGATGATCATCTCACCTGGTAGATTTTTCTGATTCAGAAATCAAAATAAAGGTGAGTTGATTAGTATGGAATACATGGAACTGCACCTCTGTGTGGCCCTTCAAGGTAGAATTTGCTGTCCAACTGTATGGATTGAAGCTAGCTGACTACTTCCTTTTGTCAGCTCCTATAGAACCTGTCCTAGCTCCACTTGGCCTAAGGTTATCTATGCTCCAGCAGGCAGGCAACCTGCATTTCCTGACTGACTCAGGCAAGTTTAGGGGGCCAGAAAGTTTAGCCCAATGCCAGAAGCTCTGAAGGGCAGTCCAAAGCTCCCTGCCCAGTCGACCAAGGCCTTACTTGGCCAATATGGCTGTTCTATATCATCCTGTTCTCCACACCTTGCAACCCATCTTCTTGCTCTTATTCTCCAACCTGCTTCCTCCTTCTTTCTTACATAGGTATTGATTCTAATAAACTTCTTAAACCCCAGACTGTCTTCTTCTAGTAACCCCAGCCTATGATTAATTTGAGGTTAAATATTATACTTGTGGTTTCCCTCATGAGGGCTATGAAGTAATCTTTTCTCTTAGCTCAAATGGATCTTGAATGAGGATGTCAGCCACTCCATCCATCCATCTGTCTATCCATCCATCCATGTATGTAGTCACAACTTGCACATATCTTTTTTTTTAAGATTATTTATTTATTTATTTGACAGAGAGAGAGAGAGAGATCACAAGTAGGCAGAGAGGCAGGCAGAGAGAGAGAGAGAGGGAAGCAGGCTCCCTGCTGAGCAGAAAGCCCGATGCGTGGCTCCATCCAAGGACCCTGAGATCATGACCTGAGCTGAAGGAAGTGGCTTAACCCACCAAGCCACCCAGACACCCTGCATGTATCTTTCATGTGCTGTATATTGGTCTTTGCCTTTAAGGAGCTAGATGAAAGGAGAAGATATTTGTGTGTTGGGAGACTGAAAATACAAAGACTAGAAATGGAGAGACCAGTAAAGCAGCTATCCCAGACTGATGGCTTGAAGAGTTATAGGACTTCAGTGATGGTAGTAAAGCGGGGAATGGGAAAGAGTGATTTTGACTGAATCGATATCAGGACATGGTGACCAGTGGCAATGCCTGACATCAACAAACCTTTAAAATGGAATTAAATTTAAAAGTAGCATATATGAATATGAACTAGGTGCAAATTACATCAATTTTTGTAGCTTGCTATAGTTTGTTTTATGCAACTGAAGATTACTTTTTATTTGAGAGAAAGAGAGAGTGCACAAGTTAGGGGGAGGGACAGAGATAGAGGGAGAAGCTTAACCCACTGAGCCACCCAGGCGCCCCAATGTGGCCTATTTTAGAGTATATTCAAGCTGAAGAACAATGGTTTTATGCGTTTCAAGTACTGCATTTACTAGACCCTCTATATGAGATACACTTTACTCTGGTATTTTTTTGAGAAAACATATTCCCAAGTTATTCTAAATTCAGTAATACTTTAAAGTTTATTTTTATTAACTATTAGAGGACATACTGAAATCTGTAAATTCAATTTTTAAAACCTGTGTTAGGCAAATTACTTTTCAGCAAATGCATGCTCTAAGATGCTTTGTAAGAGTATGTGGCCTAAAAATTGGGAATGATTCTCATAGATTACGGGAACTTGTTGGTGTATTTACTGTTCTCCATCTGTTTTGATTTTGAAGAGGTAACTTTGCATGCATTTCATATGTCTCTTTTTGGAAAGGAATAAAACCACACACAATTCAAATAAACCTTTTCTCTTTTCCTAACACTGGACACATGCAATGGGAATATTCTGAAAGATAGAATCTAACTTTGGGATATTAATGAGGTAAGAGTGTTTTATGCTACATAGATCTCCCTCAAGTTATGATGAGGTTATGCCCCAGTAAACCCACAATTAATTGAAAATATCATAACTTGAAAACATTTAATATACCTAACTTGTCAAGCATCATAGCTCAGCCTAGCCTACCTTAAACTTGCTTAGAACAGTTACATTAGCCTACACTTAAGCAAAGTTATCTAACACAAAGCCCATTTTATTATACAGTATTAAATATTTCATGTAATTTATTGAATGCTATACTTTAAGTGGTAAACATAATGGTTCTAACTATATTGTCCCACCTGTCACTAGCCTGAGAAAGATCAAAATTCAAAAATTTGAAGTATGGTTTCTAATGAATGTGTATTACTTTGGCATCATCCTAAAATCTACAAATCATAAGTCAAACCATCTAAGTCAGGGACCAGCTGTACTTCATACATGGTAATTCCTGGTTAATTTACTTTTCCCTTCCCCTCGGAACCACTTCTTTTTTGCCAGGACTTCCCAGCTTACCTTATCCTCTGCAGCCATATTCTCTCTGAAAGTGATGTCAGACCATCACGTGGTTCCCCAAGCCCTTGTGGCTCATTTCATCATATCCTAGTTGCTCTGTAATAAGTGTTCCCTTGGGTGCCTGGGTGACTCAGTGGGTTAGGCCTCTGCCTTCTGCTCAGGTCATGATCTCAGGGTCCTGGGATCGAGCCCCACATCAGGCTCTCTGCTCAGCAGGGAGCCTGCTTCCCCTTCTTTTTGCCTGCCTCTCTGCCTACTTGTGATCTCTCTCTCTCTCTGTGTCAAATAAATAAATAAAATCTTTAAAAAAAATAAGTGTCCCCTTGCTTAGCTGTTAATCTTTAACCTTTAAGATACTAATTTCTAATCAACAGATATTCTGTATTGCATTGCTCTAGCCAACACCAATACATATTTCATGGTGGGATTTTAGGCCTTTGGTCAGATAGGGAAATGATTTTTCATAAGGAGGAGGTTCTATCATGACACAGAGCTGATGGCCTCCAACTCTGACCAGCTCTGATCTTAGTCTGTGTTATTGTTTATAAAACAAAACAAAACAAAACAAAAACTCTTCCTTACAATTGATTGAGCCTAGATCTTTCAAATTCTTATTTTTTTTAGGTTCATTAAAAATACACATGTATCCTGAAGTTTTCCAAGACATGAAATGAAACTAACCTATAAAAATTACCTAGTTCATTTTAGCTAGATCATGGTTGTCTTCTAAAGTAATGTGCACTACAGCATTCCAGAAATAATTTAACGAGGGGTGCCTGGGTGGCTCAGTCAAGTAAGCATTTGACTCCTTCAGGTTGTAATGCCAGGGTTGTGGGATTGAGCCCCGCGAGGGGCTCTGTGCTCAGATTCTTTACCTCTGCCTGTCCTCCTCGCCCCCGCACCCCCCCCCGCCAGCTTATGTGTGCCCTCTCTCTCTTGAATAGATAAATTAATCTTAAAAAAAAGAAAGAATTTAATGAAAGTAAGCTTTTTGTTTTGTGTGACTTCGTGTTGTCATGGAGATAGTTTTAGTGTACTAGCACCTTAATGGGCTGCAAGTAACATATATTGTGGATTATTGCAATGTTCAGAAGAGCAGTTATAATTTTATTTCTTTTCCCTCCACTCAAAGAAGGATATTGAAAAACAAGTGAGAATCACATTAGAATCTTTTCACTCTGTTTTGACCTATTAAAGATGAATAAATAAAAACTGTAACTTTATTAATGATTAACAAAATGATGTTTGATGTCCTCACTGGTGGTAGAGAGATTTTTCTCTCTGGCAACATCATGGATGGCCTTGCCTGTTATAAATATACATTATGGTACCAGATTAAGTCCTGCTGATTGACCTATCTAACTATGGTAAGCAGTAAGTATTTAAATAAACATACCCACCCTTTTTGTGTATAAATAAAGTTACACATCAGTTACACAACTTGGTAAAATATTAAGAACTACTGAATTATATATCTTAATAAGGTGGATTTCATGATATATAAATTATATATTTTAAATGTTGGTATAAAAAATGAGGGCATCTGATGGATATTATCATAACCAAATGACTAGACTCGGTATCACTAATGAGGAGGGACACAGACCTGCTCTACTTCCTGGTGGGATGAAATGAGAACCATGGTACAGCACATACAAAGTTTTTTTGGTCAGAAAGAAAACATTATCCAGTCAAGAGAGGATAATCAGAATATTTCAGACAACTGGCCTTGACTCTTAAAAATAATGTCAATGCCAGGAAGGACCATACAAGACTGGGAGATTGTCCTGGTTTAAATGAAAATAAATTCAATCCGTAATCTTAGTTTGGAATTTGGCATTTACTGGGACTCTTCAGCATGGATTGTAAACTAGAGAATACTCTTACACTGATGTTAAATTTGATGGTGGTGATGATACGATTATGGTGTTATAGAATAATGTTCTTGTTCTTAGCATATACAGGCTGAATATTTAGGGATAAATTTGTACATGCACATTTTAAGAAAATAAATTTTAAATAGAAGAAAGAAATGAATATGGCAAAATAGTAATTGCTGAACCGGGTGAAGGGTACATATATGTTTATTTTACTAGTCTTTCAATTCTTTGAATTTAGAAAAATGTGAAGTAAAATGTTGAGGTAGAGGAAAAATAAATCGTTAATGAGAAATTTCAGGTGAACCTGAAAATGACAAAGGATAAAAATAGTGCACTCCATATTTGACTTTCCACATATTAAGGCATTTACTGATTGATTTATCATACTAAAGTATTCATAGTTTGTGCATGGTGGTCGTATCTAAAACAGTGGGAGGTAGAAAGCAGCCAGAGTTTTCCTTATCCTCTCATTTTGCATTGTTCCCTAGGGTACAGCAATACCTTTTGTTTCCATACCCAACTGCAAACTTTCCACTTCTGTAAGAATTTTCATGTGTCCAACAGGAGAATTTATTTATGTCAATTTTATAAGTGTTGCTTATGGTTTACTTAGGAGAGCATCTGAAATAAAATATTTCTCCCTTGTGGTCCCTGGGTAGCTCAGTCAGTTAAGCCTCTGCCCTTGGCTTGGGTCATGATCCTGGAGTCCCAGGATAGAGTCCCACATCAGGCTTTCTGCTCAGCAGGGAGTCTGCTTCTCCCTCTATCATGCTCTCTCTTTCTCTCATGCTTTCTCTGTCTCAAATAAATGAATAAAATCTTTTAAAAAAATTTCTTCCATAGAATCCAGGAGAATATTCACAGCTTCCAGAAAAGGCTTTTATTTAAAACAGCTCCTTTTAAGAATTTATATAATTTAACATTATTAGAACAGCTAGAAGTATTAAAATGCATGCTGTTTAATGAGATAATTGATAAAAAATATTTCTTTTTTTTTGTTTATTCATAATCACATGTATCATAATATATGTGACTCTATCCAAACTTGGTAACTTTGAGCATATGTGCAGCAAGCCAGATCTGGAAGCTAACCATTCATTCTTATGCAGTGGCCAAGAGCATAGCTTTGCTTCAGGTATATTGAACTTGAATTTGGGCTCTCTATTTCTTTTTTTTTTAAAGTATTTTATTTATTTATTTGAGAGAGAGACAGTGAGAGAGAGCATGAGCAAGGAGAAGGTCAGAGAAGAAGCAGACTCCCCGTGGAGCTGGGAGCCCGATGCGGGACTCGATCCCGGGAATCCAGGATCATGACCTGAGCCGAAGGCAGTCATCCAACCAACTGAGCCACCCAGGTGTCCCTGGGCTATTTCTTAATAGTGTGACTTTAAACAATTGTTGACTTTTTCTGGACCTTGCTCTTGTAACTAAAGTCTGAGAAAATTAATAATATGTATCCTCAAAGGGGCGCCTGGGTGGCTCAGTGGTTTGGGCTGCTGCCTTCGGCTCGGGTCATGATCTCAGGGTCCTGGGATCGAGCCCCGCATCGGGCTCCCTGCTCCGCAGGAAGCCTGCTTCCCTCTCTCTCTCTCTCTCTCTCTCTGCCTGCCTCTCTGCCTACTTATGATCTCTGTCTGTCAAATAAATAAATAAAATCTTTAAAAGAAATATGTATCCTCAAAGACTGTTGAGAAGATTTATGGAAATGAAATAATGCATTTTAAAAGCCTAGCACAGTAGTTGCCACAAATAGTTCAAGCCCATTTCTGTCACCACCAACATCTGCATCATATCGACTCTGTTGCCAGGAATGTCCATCCTGATTTTTGCTCATTGGAACTCTTCCAAATCACCTATGCGTGATGATTGCTATTTAAATCTCCAAATGGAACCAAAATCCATAATGTCAGAGTTACTTCACTGTTACTGTACAATGTTATAGTCATTTTACTGTTACTGTAATTTTGAATATTTTTAGAGTAAATTCTCTACCACTAATGGTTTCTGGCTATGTAGATTGGTATAGAGAATCCATAAATAATACCATTATTCTCTGATAAGGTACCCTATTTTCCCAGAGATACTTTTCTTAAAGTGTAGAGTATTAATATTATTGAATGTAAGTCCTGTTTCTGTTTTAATATTTCTTAAAGATTTTATTTATTTATTTGACAGACAAAGATCACAAGTAGGCAGAGAGGCAGGCAGAGAGGAGGAAGCAGGCTCCCCGCCAAGCAGAGAGCCCGATGCGGGGCTCTATCCTTGGACCCTGGGACCATGACCTGAGCTGAAGGCAGAGGCTTTAGCCCACTGAGCCACCCAGGCACCCCTGTTTTAATATATTTTTACTCATAATGATATTAATGTATAAAGTGTCCATATTCTTATGATGTGCAATTTGTATAATTTCTGTATCATGTGCCCCATAGAAGAATGTAGTCAAATGAATTTTGTATACATTGGTTATTCTTTATTCTGAGGAGTATCTGAAATCAATGTTATCATCTGCAACACACTAGTTTTATAAGAAGAAAAATTACAATATTTATTCCCATTTCATTGAATTTTACTTCACCCTCATTTTCTTTAGTTCTGTACCATTTTATAATTATTTCAAATGATACTGCTTCTTTAAGCAGTATCATTCATTTAGTTCACTTGATTGTTGTCTTGGGTAGGGTTTGTCCACAAGCTGACTTTTAGATGAGGATTCATGGATATGTGGTTTATTAAGGAAGAACTGCCAGGAATAAACAAGGTAGGGGAAGCAGAACATGGAATCAGTCATCCCAAATAAAATGAAATTTAAGTCAGAGTCCCAACCTCAGCTTGATCCCATGGGATCCTCTAGAGATAAAGTTACACCGCAGAGTTTTGTCCTATTTGAAACAAACAAACCAGCCTTTCAAATTCCTGAACCATATAGGTGCTGACTATGGCATTACTGAGGCGACCATAAACTCCCAAGGCAATTGAAGCTCTCAGCAGTTCTAGCAATCCAACATTGGTTCTTGAAGGTTACAGTTACCCAACTATACCCACCCAGAGGATGGGAGCCGACCACAAAGAAATTACATCCTCAGGGATAAGGACATAAGGGCAGAGTAGCCACAGCACTTGCTAGAGTAGTCATTTTTTTCCTTTCTGTTTTTTCTTTTCCTGCAGTCACTGTTAAAGCAGAAAGCATTTTGGGCTCTAAGGTAACAATGATAATGGTATCTTTGGATAACCTATGTTATTTAATCTGAAAAATATTAGTTAAAGTTGGGCAGTTAATGGAATTTTGATTGATCACTACGTGTAGCATAAATACATAATATATAGAAGTAATGATTCATGCTATCAAGGAATTTTAAATTTCATTTTTAAAAAGGACATCCTATAGAAAAAAACAATTATGGAAATACAGTTTAACCCTGACTAGGGCAATCTGATACATGTGTTTAGGATGATGGAATGGAATGATTAGGGTTGGTCAAACAAGACAATGTTGAATATGTATAGTTTGCAATATTTTAATGCACATCAGTAGGTAAAGAGAAAAATGTAATGCATTCCTTATGAGAAACTATGCAGAACTGAGGGGAAAATCAATTTTTTACATGTAACATATGTTTATTTTAATGTCCCTGACAGCTCATTATATTTCAGCTATAGGTTTTTTTTCTTAGTCTCATCCTATCCTGTATTTATTTGTATCAACTTGGATTATAACCCAGATTTCATCATTTCATCTTTTCAGTGACCATACACTACATAGAAGGGCTAATATGATACATAGCAGATGCAAGAGTGAAATTATCTTGATAGTTGCTATAATACAGAAATTAAACCGATAATCCAGTATTATAGTGGTATAGATCTAAAATATAGTACTTCTGTTAGCAGATTAGTTGGGGGTGTCTGATTGACTCCATTGGTAGAACTCCTGACTCATTAATCTCGGGCTTGTGAGTTCCGGCGCCATGTTGGGCGTGGAACCTACTCTAAAAAAATTGGGCAAGGACAGAGTTGTTGCATAAATTGGACAGGCCCAATATAATCTTAAGAGTGTTTTGTGAGTCTTATTAACAAGAAAGTTCACAATGCTTTTATAAAATAGTTTAATAGTGTGTCCATTGTGGAAGAGATTAATACTCTAGTGGTTGAATAACTTTGGTAGTGTTGCTTTCAGTTCTCAGATACCTCTAAAGGACAAACACAAAATAAAATATCATCTGAAGAAAGCAGATGGTATGTGAAATTTGTGGAGACCTTGTAGTTGAAAGAAATCTTGAATCCTCTAAATGTTTTCAATTTGAAGAAGAGAAAGACTAGAGAAAATACAATAACTGTTTTTAAGTATTTGAAGGTATATAATGGGGATCAGATCATAGATTTTGTTCTGTGTTGCCCTGAAACAGAAGGTCTGAAGTTAGAGCTCTCTGAATATGAAATGGGTTGGCCGTGAGGCGTGAGTGTCTCTTGGGTAGTGTCTCCCTAGTAGTGTCAGGAGGGCTAGATACTGTTTGTCAGGAATTCAATAAAAGAAGGTGAGTAAATTAATTCTGAGGCTCCTTCAATTCTAAAACTTCCTGAATCTGTTTGTGAACCTTGTATAATTACAAGCAGAATTCTAGAGCACACTTGACAGTGAAGTTAACAATCTCCTTTAAAAGCTTTAAAAGTAAATAGTCTTAAACCATTAAAATAGTATAGTAGTTGGTTAAGAAAAACAAAACAGGTGGAAAGAAAAATGAATAATTCATGTCTTGATCATTTAAACCATCCAGGATATTTAAAAAATATTTCATTGTATTTACTGTATCTTACAATTTTATTTTATTGAAATGCAATGTCTTCACTTGTAGGTTTTTGCTTCCAGTTACTGCAACAGCAGAAAACTGTCTTCTTACCATTTATCCATATATGGCAACTCATCTTGATAAGCAAACAATTATCTTAAAGGATGGTAAGTTAGATATGACTATTGTCTCCTATTCTCACTGTATACATTCTTGTTATCCCAGGGCTGACACCTGGAAATAATATTACTTTAAAATTAACAGATAGGGGGCACCTGGGTGTTTCAGTTAAGTGTCTGCGGTCTGCTCAGCTCATGATACCAGGGTCCTGGCCTGGAGCCCTGTGTCGGGCTTCCTGCTCAGTGGGGAGCCTGCTTCTCCCTCTCCCTCTACAACTCCCCCTGCTTGCTCTCGCAAAGCATGCTTTCTCTGTCAAATAAGTAAAATATTTTTAAAAAATTAACAGCTATTTATTAAACTCCTGCCATTTCTAAGAGCTGTAGTTAGCCTTGAGAGCAGAATATGGCACTGTCTCTTAATTGCAAAAGTTGAAAATCTAGGGGGTGCCTGGGTGGCTCAGTGAGTTAAAGCCTCTGCGTTCAGCTCAGGTCATGATCTCGGGGTCCTGGGATCGAGCCCCACATCAGGCTCTGTGCTCAGCGGCGAGCCTGTTTCCTCCTCTCTCTCTGCCTGCCTCTCTGCATACTTGTGATTTCTGTCTGTCAAATAAATAAATAAAATCTTTAGAAGAAAAAAAAAGTTGAAAATCTAGTGAAAGACACAAACACAAAGAAGATTGAAGTAAGAGCCCATTGTAATGTTGGAAGTGTGGGTGTGGTACAGAGGCTAATGCTGACTTTTGGTGCCTGGGGTAACTTTATAGAAGAGCTGACATCTCTGTAGTTTGACAAATGATCGTGAGCAGCATTATCTGGGCAAAGGGTAGTTTAGAGAAAGCATGGGGGTCTGATGGGCTGTACCTTTTATTCTGTAATAGTGGGAATCTTCTGTGATTTCTGAGTATCAGTGATTTAGAAAGGAAATAACTGTTGGGATGAGAGCTGAATTAAAATGGAAAAGAGTGATCAGTAGGCTGGCTAGGAGTTGCTGCAGGGGAAATGGTGAGAGACTGAGAACAACAGGAAAGAAGCTACTGAGCTGAGAAATTTGAAATGCAAGGCACAGTGGCAAATGATTGATGGAGTAAATCTCAGAGGAGGAGAAAGGAATGAGGAGTGGGAAATCATTCTGTCTGCGTAGATTGTCAAGGCCTTGTTTCAGGGCTGAATTGGAGATCTTTTCCATGTTTGTAACCAGTTTTCCCCTGTTCTCCACTTGCTTCTTCAAATGTTTATCACTCTTATGAAATCTATTCAGTCCTGTTCTTCCTCAGTCTCAGGACGTGACCTTTTCTCTAATTTTCGGAAGAAATAAAGACCATCAGGCAGGAATACTCTGAATTTCCAAATACCAAGCATGCGTTCGAATCCATCATCTTTCCTGTCCAAGCTGGGAGTGACAGGACCCCCTCCTGATTTAGGCCATCCCTCCATCTGAATCCCTTCATCCAGTGACCTTGCCTTTCAAATCATGCCCCACTCTTAGCTGCTTTGGGGGCCTGTGCAGGATGATAACAAGGAAGAAAGAGATTATATCCTCTCATTGAATAGGCTCATTCTCAAAGAGAAAAAAGGTGAATCTAGGCCTTGTGCTCCTGATTTAAACTTTGCACATTTACCAGTAACATAAAACACTTGATTTCCCAGACAGGGGGAGAAAAAAAAGGAAAAGAAGCAAAAGCAAAGGAAGCTAAATAATTAGAGCACCATAGCTTTCTTTACTGGGAAGGACATGTTAGGGGTGAGGCAGAACATTCTTCCATTATACTACTATTACCCCACTACTGAGCAGCAGCTTATACTATGGACAGCCCCTCCCCCCACCAACCTCTCATCAGACTCTCCCTGGAACTCCACATCATCTTCTCACCTCTCTGACTGTTCCTTCCGAATTTTATACACATTTTATACACGTCCTCAAAATGTAAAAGATTTTCTGCCTGATCCTGATGTTATATTTTTATATTCTTCTAATGTACTAGGTGGGGGCAGATTTCAGATAATACAGCATAATAGAAAGAGCAGTGGATGAAGTATCACAGAACCTGGGTGGAAATTCTATTTTGTGTTCTAATCTCACCATTTTGCCATTTGCTTTTATCATTAATTCTCAGATCCTCAAACATCTGTTATTTAACAAAATGTACATGGTAAGAGAATAATGGGTGCTAACAGTATCTATTTCAAAAGGCTTTTGTGAGAACTCATGGAGTAAAAACCTGAAAATTATTATTATTACTATTATCATTTTTGTATTATTGTTATCATATCTGCTATTATTATTGCTTGAACACTCTTATATTTTTCACAATGTCCTCCAAAAAATAATGAGGAGTTACTGTATAAAACATTGCTATTTCTTTAAGAGGAAAAATATGAATAGAATTTTAGTGCTGGTATGATGATTGAGTATGAAATCTGCAGATTAAAAACAATACATCAATTTCAGTAAATATTACTATAGAAAGATGTGAGTTTTAAATATTCTAATATATCTTTAGAAATATCTAGAGTAAAATTTATAATATATATATATTTTTAAAGATTTTATTTATTCATTTGACAGAGAGAGATCACAAGTAGGCAGAGCAGCAGGCAGAGAGAGAAGGGGGGAAGCAGGCTCCCTGCTGAGCAGAGAGCCCGATGAAGGTCTCTGTCCCAGGACCCTGAGATCATGACCTGAGCTGAAGGCAGAGGCTTAACCCACTGAGGCACTCAGGTGCCCCTATAATATATATTTAATGCTTCCCAGGCTTAGGGTGCTCTGCTAAGTAAGCGCCTTGTGTTTGTTATTTCATTTAGTGCCCCCAACAACTGAGTGTAATACTCTTATTAATTTCACTTGACAGATTAAGAAACTGAGTCATAAAGAGTTTGAGCAGCTTGCTCCAGGGAATTCCAACCAAATTTTTAAGACCTTGGAGTCTACACACTTATCTCCTGTGCTCTAGAGTATGATATGTTCAGTAAAGGTGAAATCTTAAAGCACATTAACTATTTTAAAAAGTAAAGGAGTATGATTTACTTGTTCTAGCTAATACGCTGAATACAAACTTTTATATCAATCATTACTTTTAGTTGAATAGTACAGATGTGGGTTTCTACCCTATTAGAAAGTTTTTATTATTTGATGGTAAGTTGAAAAGATATTGCCTAATGCATCCACAATGAATCATTCTGTCATTGAATTTTCTAAGGCTCATTTTTATGAAGTCTATTGTGGTGTAGTATTGCAGAGATATGCACATTCTTTGGTAAATTCTGACTGAATTTGTATTGAAAAAATGGAAGGAACTTAGTATATGCCAGCTTACTTATCTGTGTTATTGCCTGTAAAGTAACCCTTAGAATAGATTCATGAACTCAGAACCTTAAGTATCATTTCGTGGATAAAAACATGTTTCAGAGAACTTGTATAGAATCCCCATAGTTTAATAGCTCAGGAATTGTAGTGCCAAGATTTCAAATCAGAAATTTCTAACTGCAAAGGCTATGCTTTTCTGACAGAATTACATTATGCATATTTGTATATGCATATACATATACATATATGTGAATAGACAGAAAATAGATAGGTAGATACATAATCTGGCCTTAGTTCACATATACTATCTTTTCTTTATTTCCCTTTTATTTATTTATTTTATTATTATTATTTTTTATTATGTTCAGTTAGTATATAGTATATAGTACGTCATAACTTTTTGATGTAGTGTTCAATGATTCATTAGTTGTAAATAATACCCAGTGCTCATCACCACATGTGCCCTCCCCAATACCCATCATCACCTGGTTACCCTATCCCCCCACCCTCCCTCCCCTCTGAAACCCTCAGTTTGTTTCCTGGGGCCCAGGGTCTTTCATGGTCCATCTCCCTCTCTGATTTCTCCCCCCTTCTGTTTTCCCTCCCTTCAGCTATTGTCCTCTGCGCTATTGCTGATGTTCCACATATGGGTGAAACCATATGATTGTCTTTCTCTGCTTGACTTATTTCACTTAACATAATACCCTCCATTTCCATCCATGTCGATGCAAATGATCGATATTCTTCCTTTCTGATGCCTGAGTAATATTCCATTCACTTATGCTGCCATTTCTTAACGTTGCCTTTAGTTTAGTTTGGTTGATTACCATGGTGGCAAATTCTAGTGTATATACAACAGTTCTAACTGGAATAGAGATTGAAAGCTGTGCAAAATGGTGTCAACTCAAAACCAAGCAGTGATTTCATTCCAGAAAATTAACTAGGGAGAAATTGTTCTTCTTATATTAAATTTTGAGTACCATGTGTAATCCAAAAATTTTAGTGTAGAAATATTTAAAATGGTTTACATATCTTTATTTATCCTGAAGTTGAGCATTGGTCATTCTCCAAAACCTTTGATATGCCATAGTAATGGCCTTGTTGAATAAAATTAATTCAGTTCAGAAAACCATATCAGCTTCTAACAGTCTTTTCCTTGACATCTTATTTTAAGTATAATGGACATTTATACTTAAATTTTTCTTTTACTCTGTGTGTGTGTGTATTTATTATATATAATATATGTTATACAGAAAATTATGAAATTAAGGTTCAGTAATTTGAGAGTGAATTCACAAATGCTTGTTGGCTTACTGTGTTCCAATGTATCATTAGTAGATAAAGATGACAGTTCTGTGAAGAATAGAGACAATGTTACGGTTCCCTCCCAAGAACCTGGTTTATCCTCTCCTGCTCCTACTAAATTTAATGATGCTGAGCCTGCAGAGAGAAGATTATTTATTGGTATGTAGCAAATGTATATCGTACCGAGCAAACCCAGTTCATAACATGATCTGTTTAGTATTATTGAAATGAAAACTAGGCTTTTTTAGGTAAGAAGAAATCCATGAAGAAAAACATGAATTTTTCATTAGTTTTAAGTGGGTCATCTCCTTGGGGAACTCTCTCCAATGATGTGGAACAGAGATTCTCTAATGTTTTCTGTTCACAGTATATTTAGTATCTCAGTACTTTTGACCCAGGTCAAAAGATGTACTGAGCAATTCCCTTTATTAAATGTTTTGGTTGAAAAACCTGAGAGTAGTAATTCATGTGCTATCCAGCATATGCAGTAATGATATTTAACTAAAATGTTAAATATCCTGTCGAGCCCCTTTAA
The DNA here is from genome assembly GCF_011764305.1 of Mustela putorius furo. Taxonomy (NCBI): domain Eukaryota; kingdom Metazoa; phylum Chordata; class Mammalia; order Carnivora; family Mustelidae; genus Mustela; species Mustela putorius. The sequence continues at coordinate 31,433,014 of NW_025421989.1, forward strand.
ATTTGTTGTGACATCCCAGGTACCATCTGCCAGATTATGGGTTTGTCTGCCAATTATTTGGCTGGATCCAGTATTACCTATCTTAGAAAGAGATGAACACATAAATAGATAAAGATATGAATTTGGTAGTATCTTTTATAATTAACTATTCAAATATTCCTTTCTCTGGATATGGGTAATACTGAACATTTTCCTATTTATTGAATGGACCAACCAAATTAAATATTGTGAGGTTTTTAAATGACTGTGTACTTGTGCCATTATGTAGATATTTGTGAAAAAAAATATAAAAATCATTTTATATCCTCGAAAATTTCTCTGCTTTGAAATGCTTTGTTTTATTAAAGTGTTTCACTTGGATAAAAAGTCATTTTGAATATGAAACCAGTATTTTAAACCAATATTAAGTCTCCCTTCTAAGGTTTAATTCTGTCTATTAAGTAGAACTGAAGAATGGTCAAAATATTCTACATGTGTAGTTAGAAATGAAACATTCAATTTTGGGGAGTGCTTTCTCATACCATTATGGCAAGAAAAAAATTTGATGATTTTTTAAATTGAAATTCAACAATTTTTAAAGTGTTTCTGTTAGGTATCTGAAAATAAATCTATTTTCTTATTTTCAAGATACAGTAAATTGACTCAGAATTTCTTTGTGAGCATAACATAATTTGTAAAATTTGCTTTATTTGTCTACATACAAATAGCAGTAGCCAACAGAATATTTTACTCTATGATGATGTAACCCTTTTTTACAAACAAATATGAATTTTAGGAATTGAAATAATACATGAAAATTTGAAGTCAGGCAAAAGTAAAACGTCAAAGAAATACAATTACAGAGCTATGGAAGAGGAGGAGAAAAATGAGCAATGGTTTTCTCCTGAAGAAGGAACAAAGGCATATGTCTTCTTTGAGAAGGTTGTAAATGCTGCTCAGACCTGGTTCAGTCTCTTCGGCTGGCCTGAAGGACCCCATTCTCTTTCTATTCCAGAAACAATAAGAAGGTAATAGCTATGTGTTTCTCTAAAACTTGCTTTATATCATGTAATAAAATGTAGTCTACTCATTGGGGTGGTTTTAGGTGAAACATAATGTTAAATGATTTATTCTACACTGGTAAATTAGGAGGAGGTGACTAAGAAAAGCATAAGGACACAACTATAAATACTTTGGTATAGTTATATATTTCTTAAAATAAAGATTTGTTTATTTATTTGAGAAAGGGAGAGTTTACGTGCGTGCGCAAGCGCACATGGGAGGAGGGGCAGAGGGAGAGGATCTCCAACAGACTGCCCTGAGCATGGAGCCACACTCGGGGCACCACTTGAAGCTCCAGGCCCGGCTCCACAGGGGTCGTGACCTGAGAACCCTGAGATCATGATCTGAGTGAAAACCAAGACTGATCCACAGATACTCCCCTGGTATAGGTATACTTTTTAAAATTTCTTCTAAACATCGTATGACTTGAGGTCAGTACTGAAAATCTCTGAACCTCGCTTTCCTCATCTGTCAAATGACAACGGGTAAACTCTGGGTGAGAAAAGCCATTTTAAATCTGAAAACTTTGGAAATTCCACATGTATATATAAAGGAACTGTCAGCCCTCCATCTAGAGTATGGTCAGGTAGACAGTATATTTACTTCCCTCTTTCATGTACTCTTTATTACTCAGCGTTTATATTCGGGAGTGAGTTAGGTTATGCTAAATCTATAGTTTTCCTATAAGTTATCTTTTTTTAGTTTTTTAAATTAATGGGATAATATCCGCTTCATAGAATGAATATTTAATCTTCACCTATGCTGAGAAAAATGAATACAGCAGATATACTGAAAATTTACAGGCTTGATCATAAAATCATCTGACTCCAGGGAATTTTTTAGAGAAGTTATTCTGTTAACTTTTCAGTTTTCTGATTTGCTATTTGTTCTACTAAAAACTGTATGTATTTTGAGTAAATTTTAATGATTTATTTTCCTTTTAGGGGAGATCATTGATCATACATTTAAAATTCATTATCTGACAGTAGTAACTACTAGTATTATTGATATGTTCATAGTCTCTTTCTCATTTATAACTTTATTTAATTTTATTGTACATATACTTTTATGTCTCCTGTGATGAATAAATTTTGAAATCAATTTATCCATTTCTATGTTTCTAAACAATTTAATGTTCATTTTTTTTCTTTTTCTTCTTTAAACTTGTATGCTTAATTGTTTTCAGGTCTATACACTTATGTCTTTATTTCATGTTGGATGCATCCTAGAAATTTTGCTATTAAGTATTTTAATTTTTGTTGTTTTTTATAGAGCTTGTGATCTTAATTTTTATTTTCTGTGTAGTTTTACTGTAATGATTGCTAATTTGTTGTTTGCTATTGGATTTATGCATCTTTATATGCTTGCACATTCTCATTAATTTGGGGGTATTTACTTCTATTATTTTGTTCTGTATTTTCCTAATGTAAATGATGTCAGGATTCAATATATCTGTTTATAAGTAGTAGTAGACATTTCTAGATGTTACATAGGAAATATTTCAGAGTAGGATCACTGGATCAGATAATATAAGGTTTTAAAAATCTATTTTATTTTTGGGTGATTTTCTAGTACGTTTTCTATATTATAACCTTACTAATGAGTTACATTGCTGTACCTTGCTATTTTGATAGGTGGGTATCCAATCACGTCACTGGGTACTGCTTGGGGAAAGACAGTTCTAGAGGAATATGGGGACCTTTCTCTAGTCCTAGGAAGAAAGCTACCCCAAACCAAATATCTCTAAATAAATAAAAGCTGTTCAAGTAACAATGTTATTCACTGCTAATTCTTTATTTGGAATCTTTGAAACATGGACTCTCAAGCTAAGAGGATACTTTCATGGTAAACCCCCAAACTCAATGCTTCCTATATTACCCCATCATCAGGACTCAGTCAGTCTTTCTCATAAGTCTGATTTCATATTTTGTTCACTCTTTCAGAATTATTTCATGGTTCCCATTTCTTTGCTAATCTGCAATTTCTGAAATAAAATCTGAGTGTGGTAATATTTTATATCATTCAATCTATTTGCTATTCATTAGGCCCTTTCACTTAGAAAACGCATCTTTTGACTGTTCTCCCCTCCCTCCTCTTTCCTGCCCTCTCTTTTTTGTTTTTCTCTATTGTTTCTTCATCATCATTAGAATGATGGTGCATCTTTTATACCACTTTCAATTTTGTCCTATGATTTTCATATTTTTCTGTATTTGCTTTCTTATATGTACACATATACAGATCTTCTCTTTAAAAATTTATTTATTTACTTATTTATTTGAGAGAGAGTGCATGCATGTGAGCACAAGCAGGGAGAGGAGTAGAGGGAGAGAGAATGAGGGAATCTCAAGCAGACTCCCTGTTGAGCTTGGAGCCCAATGTGGGGCTCAGTTCAATGACTGAGAACATGACCTGAGCTGAAACCAAGAGTTGGACACTTAACCGACTGAGCCTTTTAGGTGCTTCTTATGTATATAGATCTTCTTCGTTTGCTCTTTTAGTCTTCTATAATTTTTTTTAATTTATTTTTTATTCTTTAAAAGATTTTATTTATTTATTTGACAGAGAGAGAACAAGAAAGGGAACACAAACGGGGAGTGGGAGTGGGAGAGGCAGGCTTCCAACTGAGCAGGGAGCCTGATGTGGGGCTTGATCCCAGGACGCTGGGATCATGACCTGAGTCAAAGGCAGACGTTTAATGACTGAACCACCCAGGCACCCCTTTCTATAAAATTTTTAAATTGGTGTTTTTCATTTTGTTTTTTAGGAACTCAGTGTTATTCATCCATCCTTCCTTCCATTTGTTTCTTTCATAATGGCATCCTGTTTTTGTGTTTTGGATGCATGCCTTCTCAAATATCTCTTCCAGATATAGTACTTGAATTAATCATCATGATTACTGTACTGAAGGTCACTTCCTTCCTCTGTATCTGCCAAGTGTAATCTTGGTGACTCTCTAATGTTCCTTTCAGAAAAATGATGTCCTTTTCCCCTGCAGCCTACTGGTGTACAGTCCAACATTTTAATTTATTCCTCAATATAATTCCATCCATTCTTTGTTTTATAGATTTTCTTCAGAGTTGGTATACTAATGGTTCTTTTCCCAACTTTAGTGTTGTTACAGGTCTCTAGTCTTTCTGACATTTCAGCAATATTTTGAGTGGGAGAGAAGATAAGCAAGCATGTTCATTTTATCATCTTGAAAAGAAAGTTGATCTTCCTTCTCATAGTTTTACTCTTTTAGTTTTACTAAAAGAAAACTTTTAGTTTTACTCTCATAGTTTTACTCCTTTCTATAGTTTTACTCTTCTACTGATCCCAGATTAATGACTATCATTTCTGCTATTGCTTTCATTATTGTGGTCTAGTAATCCATGCCCCACTGAAGTTGCTTGGCATTATGTCTCTTACCTTATTCCTTTAAAAATAATTTTGTGATGTTATTTTATTAACGATAATGGTTCATATATATTGGAGTCTTACTATGAACAAAGCATAATTATATGTGCTTTGTGGATATTAATTCAGTTATTCTTTATAATGACCTTGTGAGATAGGTACTATTATTATTATCCCCATTTTATTGATGAGAAACTGAGGCAGAGAGAAGGTCACTCAGCTGATAAATAGCAGAGTAAGGATTTGAATCCCAGCATTCTACCCCAGAGATAGTCCTTTTAAGCATTATGCCACTTGCTAATTATTACAGGATCAAATTAAGATTTGGGAAACTTTAACACTTGAAAGACATGAGCTTCACCATTTGGCATTTTTGCCTTTGTTTTTAGACTGGGTAATATAAGTACCTATGGTTATATATATATCAGTTCAATAAGATTAAGAATACAGTAGTCTAGAACTGAGGAGAGCTATGTAATCCTAATGTTTATAGGCTAAGTCAGTCTAGGATTTCAGATTAGGTGAAGCTCAAATTCCTGGGCAAGCCATGAATTCTAGTGAAGTCAGTCATGTTAATAGGGAAAGTGGAATTGCCTGGCCCTATATACAATAGATACCCACTGGAGAGTCATCCATTACACTAGTCCTGGAAGACCAGAAATCATTGTGAATTATGGTGTGGATATCAAAAACTTTTTGTTTTCCTTTTAACATTATTGAACATTTTTTGACATATTTATGCATCACCTTTCTTGAATCTGAAGATACAGGTTGTCAGAAATGCTGCTTTATTGGTGTATTATCCTAGGTAATTTCACCCTTTACAAACACCAATTTGCAGCAGACAGGCAATATGGCCCATTCCATTTGTTGATTTGAAAGATATTCAGGTGGAATAGCAGGAACCAATTATTTGAGGAGATTACCTTTATTGATTAGTAGTCTGTTTTCAACTCTTAGAGTCCCCTAAATATTATTTATTTTTATCCCTTCCCCAAATCACCAAAAGGTGGAAATAGCTATTGAAAAATATAAAAGAACACAATTTATGTTTCAGAAATCATTAGAGGAAATGTACTTAATATTATAGTCCACTCACTTCAAGTTGGATTAATTGTGGGAACTAACATTTTTTCCAAACACTACTGGGTAGATCTCTAAAGAGCTGATCACAGAAACATTTAAATCCTAGTGGCAATTCCACTGCATCTGGCAGAAGTGATTGCAGTACTTACCATTGCTAGTCCAAACTTCCACTCCAACATGTACCTCCTTCCAGCTGCCACACACCAAGAGCACATCTGGGAATACCAGTCAGGAAGCTTAGGGGACAGGGTTCAAATTGTTTCAAAGCTACATTTTATCCCAGAAGTTTGCATGTAGGGTGAGTATATAGAATCTCACAGGATTAATTAATGGAATGTTCTACCATTTATAATGAGAGCATGTAAAATAAAATAGTTACTCAGTGCCTCTGTTTCCTCACTTGTAAAAAGGAGGTAATTATAATGCCTATCTTATAGGGTTGTTGTGATACTTAGAAGAAGTAATATCTTTATTAGAGCAGAGCATAGGACCTAGTAAGCATTCAATAAATATTAGCTGTTAATATTAAATTTAACTAGGGTTATGTTAGTAGTGTTGTGCATTTCTGATATCATTCATTATATTTACCAGCTCTTCTGTTTGACAGTGGAAGATAAAAATAAAACCCATCTTTTCTAAACACATACCAAATGATATTTCATTAACAATATTTCTCCTTCCCTTGCACAGGATTTCCCCCCAGTTTGATAGGAAGTTCTGATGTTTTCTATAATGTGTGTGTGTGGGGGGTATGTTTTATCTTTGCCACTTTGAGCTGCTGGCAAGATTGCTGGTAAATTTAATAATATAAACATAAAGCTTCTCCATTTCTGAGCAGCCAGCCATGTCTAACACAGTCACAAAAATGTGTCTTTAGACATTCCTGTTAAAATAGAAGTGGTTAAATAACTGATTAGAGTTAGCTTCCTTGAGTACTTTTCATTGCTCCACATTGCTGTAAGAATAATGAATCATTTTACAATTCTTTTCAAGATAGTTTCCTTCTTTAACCATTTTACTTCTTGCTGGTTGGTGATAGTGGTATGTGGTAAGTGGTTTTGTTACCTAGAAAGATAGATCTGACATAAGTACACTGAGACTTTTGCTTGTGCATATCTTTAATCTCCAAAGTAGGAGGACTCTCATAATTGAATTAGAAACTTAAAATCATTTAATATCTTAATATATAAATAAGAGGAAAAGGAATATTATTAACAATTATTAAGCTTTTAAGATACAGAAAGTCCACATTTGTGGGATATGCATTCATATAGTTATTAAAGAAAAGACTATAGTTTATACATCATAATTTGTGTTCTCAATGGGCAATTCAGTTATTTACTAACAATGTCACCTTTTCCTTTAATCATCCTCTGAACAATAATTTTAACTAGCTAATTTCAGTCAGTGTTCATGTGCTAGAGGAACTTTGAAGACCCAAGCTGTTTCCTCATGGCTTTTAATTTTTTATTATTTATTTATTTATGTAAAAGATTTAATTTATTTATTTGAAAGAGAGAGAGATATAGCAAGAGAACATGAGTGGGAAGGAGAGGGAGAAGCAGGCTCCCTGCAAACAGGAAGCCCGATGTGGGACTCAATCTAAGGACCCTGGGATCATAACCTGAGCTGAAGGCAGACACTTGACATACTGAGCTACCCAGGAGCCCCTCCTTTTGATTTTTTTTTTTTTTTAGATTTTTTTTTAATTTTTAAATTTATTTTCAGCGTAACAGTGTTCATTGTTTTTGCACCACACCCAGTACTCCATGCAATCCGTGCCCTCTCCAATGTCCACCACCTGGTACCCCCCAACCTCCCACCCCCCACCCCTTCAAAACCCTCAGATTGTTTTTCAGAGTCCATAGTCTCTCATGGTTCACGTCCCCTTCCAATTTCCCTCAACTCCCTTCTCCTAACTTCCCTTGTCCTCCATGCATTTGTTATGCTCCACAAATAAGTGAAACCATATGATAATTGACTCTCTCTGCTTGACTTATTTCACTCAGCATAATCTCTTCCAGTCCTGTCCATGTTGCTACAAAAGTTGGGTATTCATCCTTTCTGATGGAAGCATAATACTCCATAGTGTATATGGACCACATCTTCCTTATCCATTCGTCCGTTGAAGGGCATCTTGGTTCTTTCCACAGTTTGGCGACCGTGGCCATTTGACTTTTTAAATCATGAAATAAAACACATATAGAGAAAGGTTCACAAAGCAAGTGCAACAACCGCTCATTTTACTCCTAGAGCAAACCCCTGTGCAGATGTCACTTTGACAGCACACCAGAGTCCTATTACGACCCGCACAATCTACCAGATCTCTATAATTGAAAGGAGATTACTAGTAAAAAAAAGTACTTTTTATGGTACTTTTAAGAAAAGTATTATTATGTAAGCATAAATTGTAAACTCTAGAGCTTAAGGTTTATTTGAATTTTTATCGTATTTGTCACCATGTAACATATAGAGAGAATTATAACTTTGTGAACATGTGTGTAGCTAACACTTAGACCAGGAAATAGCTATTGCTAACATCTCTGAATCCTGCTCTTTCTAATTACCTTTCCATCTCCTAGAGAGGTCACCATTATTCTGAATTCTAACACCAAAGATTAGTTTTTTCTGTTTTTGAACTTGATGTAGGAAGAATCATATAGTTTGCATTTTTTTGTAGCATCTGGATATTTTTGGTCATTATGTTAATGTGATTCATTTTAGCATTTCAGAGTCAATTATCAGTAATGCTGCACATGAGGCCATTGTATGAATATTCTGTTATTTAATCATTCTGTTCATAGACATTTCACTAGCTTCTGTATTTTTCTGTTATGAGTAATGCTATTATGGAAATTTTAATATATGTCTTTTGGTTCATATTTTTGAAAGGCATAGATGTTAGGAGTAAAATTGCCACATCATAAGATAGGAATATGATCACCTTTAGAGGTTACTTCTAAATAATTTTCTAAGGTGGCTGTACCAATTTCCACTCCTGCAGGTCATATATGAAAGTTCCAGTTGCTCTGCACTCTAAGAAACAGTTAATATTGTCATTCTCTTCAATATTACCTCTTTCTGATGGGTGTAGTTTGAACTGACATCTTACTGCGCTTGCTATTAAGAAAATTTTCACATGTTCTTGGTCATCTGGAAATGTTTATCTAAAAGAGTCTGTTCTTTATGGCTGTTCTTACTGGGATTTATTGTGATTCTTTCATGTATGGTTTGATTTTTTTGTTGTCAGTTTTGGAAAGTTCTCAGCTGATATCCTGATAGGCATTCTTTTAGGCTCTTCTCCTTTGCTCAGTCTTCTATATTTTTCATCCTTCTGTCCCTCTCTGTTACAGTGTAGATACAGTCCTACGGCCTACATTCCACTGCATTAATTATTTCTTCACTTAATTTAGTCTGCTGTTAACTTCATCTATTGGTCTCTTAATTTTACTTACTGGATTTATTTCCATATTTTCCATTCAGTTATATACATATACTTTAAAAGATTTTATTTATTGAGAGGGAGAGAGCCCATGGAGGTAGGGGGAGAGGCAGAGACAGAGGGAGGCAGAGGGGCAGAGGTAGAGGGAGGGAGAGTCTCAAGCAGACTGCGCACTGAGCGCAGAACCCAATGCAGGGCTCAATTTCGTGACCTTGAGATCATGACCCAAGCCAAAATCAAGGATTGGGTGCTTAACCACCTGAGCCACCCAGGGGCCCCTCTATTTAGTCATATTTTTATATAATTTATAGTTCAGTGACAAAATTCTCAATCTTAATTGTAGTACATACAATTACTTTAAAAGCCGCTGCCTTCGGCTCGGGTCATGATCCCGGGGTCCTGGGATTGAGTTCCACATCGGGTTCCTTGCTCGGCGGAGAGCCTGCTTCTCCCTCCGCCTCTGCCTGCCTCTCTGCCTGCTTGTGTGCTGTCTCTCCCTCTCTTCCTCTCTGACAAATAAATAAATAAATAAAATCTTAAAAAATTTAAAAACAAAAAAACTATAATATGTGGGGACCCTATGTGTCTGTTTATATTGTTTATTTTTTTTATTTGTATTTAACTTGTTGCTTTTTCTCCTTTTTTAAGTTATTATCTAGTTATGTCTTAATTCTTTTTCTTTTTTAAAAGATTTAATTTATTCATTTGACAGATAGAGAGCACAAGTAGGCAGAGCAGGAGGCAGAGGGAGACGGAGAAGCAGGCTCTCCACTGAACAGGGAGTCTGATGCAGGGCTTGATCCCAGGACCCTGAGATCATGACACGAGCTGAAGGCAGACACCCAACCAGTGCCCCTAGTTATGTCTTAATTCTTTTTAGATTATCTCCCCTTTTCATAATTTTTTATGGAAATATATTCAGTGTTAATTCTTTTCCATATAATATCTGTTTGCTTTGTTGGTACCTTCAGGATATACTGCTCTATTATGTACGTTACTAATGAGGAACTTGAGAAACAGATGAGTCAAGTAGCTTCCATAAAGTCACACAGTAAGAGGCAGAGCCATATTTGAGCAATGGTAGTCAGTCCCTTATTAAGTCAATGTAATTTGTCCTGTGATATGCAATATAGACCTACTAGCTACCGAACTGGAGAACTGCCATTCAGAATGGCTCCTTGGACACTTATCAATTTATTAGTCTAAGTTAGTTATACATTTTGACTCTGATTGCTAGCAAATAAATAGACAGTATAGTATAGTATTAGATAATTGATAAACTATAGACAAGAAATGGTTGGATTTTTTTTAAACTCCATTTAAAAATTAACACGCATTATAACTCAGTGTGGGAAGTATCAGAAATAGAGACTGTACTGTCTTACTTAAAGAACAGAGAAATATATATGAACACCAGCTCTCTGGACTTATCTTTAAAATGTGAATGTCCACTTATGAGGCCAGTGTGCAGGATGTGCCCTTCTAATTATTAAAATAAAAAACTGAGAAAACATGTATAAATTTGTTTTTGTCTAAACATGTGTGATGTATGTTTGGCATCGATTTTTAAAACTACTATAGGCATTATTATCTCCAATTTAAATGGTATAAAATTTGAGTTCAGTGAGAGTTTGGATAACTTCTCAACCAGGTAATGGGTCCAGAGCACTTTACTGTTTCTCCAAAGCACTTGCATTTTGTAATCACAGTCCAATCTTCCAGACCTGACAATTGCAGCATTAGATAATGACGTGTGTTTAAAATAAAACAAGGTAATGAAAAGCTCCAGAGTTATCAAAACATCTAATTGTTACAACAAATTGTAGCTATATAAGGTGAATTTTGTAATTTCTTATTTGATTTTAAATTGAACTTTATTTAGTCATTGAACATTTTTTTCATAACATAACATGTTGAGTTTTTTTTTAATTTTAAAATTGTTTCCTCATAGGGAAGTGTTTAAAATACAATTCTACTCATCACCCTCATCATCCAAAAAATTTTCCAGACAGAGTGACTTTTCTAAATATAATAAGACCATATACGATGTGATGCTCCACTTGAGTGGAAAAATGCCACCTGGAATTCATTCAAGTCAGTCCTCACCTAAGGATAATACTGAAAGGGTGACTCAACTTCATTTTCAACATTCATCAGTTCTTGAATTTCTCAAGTAAGAGCATGGATGTACTAATATAAACATGTTATTATGGCCTGGATAGATACATAAGTAGATGGGTAGATAAGTATATAGATTGATTTTGGTATTATTATCTTTTTATAATATATTTACTTAGTTTCCACTATATACATAATACTGTGAAATATATAAATAATAAAAAATAAGCTTTTCATGGGCCATTAAATTGATAATCTAAGGCATTCATTCTCAAGCTTTATCATCTATCCAAATCTTTGTGATAGCATTTTAAACAGGTTGCTGGCCCTTACCCACAGAGTTTATGATGTTAATTTGCATTTATAAGGATTTTCAGGTGATACTTATTTCTTCTGGTCCATGGTCTCATTTTGTGGTTTCTCACCTAGACAAATACATTACTCCGTGGAAGTACAAAGGGATGAAACCAATAAGTTTATTTCTCAGAATACTGTTAGTATAATCTCAAGATATACTATGAATTTTTAGTCTGCATAGTTAAGTCATTTAGTATTAAAATAATACACAGGTAAAAATTTCCATAAATGGTTGACAGAAAATATAAGAAAAATATTTGTCATTACAATGTCTGTGTTCCTCTGTAGAGATTAAATGATGAGTGTTCAAGAAATGGAAAAGCAGTGTTCATTGAAAGTTTGAGGAGAGTACTGGTGAATTTATATTACTTCTTTTGCCTCTATTTGTAGTATCCTTATGCACTGGAACATCTGTAAGCCATGTTACTATTCCATTTAACCATCCTTCAGTACCATTAAAATAGCATTGTTGCTTGTAATTATTTACGCAATAGGTTCATGTATTCTGAAATATATTACTGTGTTTTTATATCATTACTTCTTTCTATATGGAATCTACTCCATAGCTGGCCAGAGATGTGTACCTACGTTAGTAGGGGTGGCAATGAAAGATAACAGGAGGAATCCTATAGCTGGAATGCAAATGAAAAATTCAAGTAGTTCAAGTTTTATTAATTTCCAGGTCAGAATTTTTGAGTCCCTTGCATCCTATGGTCTTAAAAAATTAAACATGGTACAGAGAAACAGGAATATGATAGCAGAATAGGAGTACCCTAGACTCACCTTGTTACATGGACACAACCAGATAACTATCAAATCATCCTAAATACCCCAGAGATTGACCTGAAGACTGATAGAACTATACAACTAAAGGGAGAGAAGAGGCCATGTTGAAGAAGGTAGGAAGTGTGGTGATGTGGTTTAGGGGAGAAGTAGATCCCAGGTGCTGCAGCGGGGAGCAAGCCAGGGTCACTGAGAAGGGCAAGAGAGCAGGGAACACACAGGGGAACACAAAAGAAGATTGTTTCCTCATAGCCATTGGCTCAGAAAATGAGAGGGGCAGAATTTTATGAGTTCTTGAATTAAGTGGGACTCTAACCCTGCAGTTTTAAAGGCTAAATATATTTGAAGAAATAATAGCTGAAAACTTCCCTATTCTCAAGAAGGAAACAGACATCCCAATCCTGGAGGTACAGAGAAACCCCAACAAAATCAACAAAAGCAGGCCAACACCAAGACATACTCTAATTAAATTTGCTAAATATAGTGATAAAGAAAAAAATCTTACAAGCAACAAGACAAAAGAAGTCATTGACTTACAAGAGAAAACCCATAAGGCTAGCTAGGGATTCTTCAACAGAAACTTGGCAAGCCAGAAGGGAGTGGCATGATATGTTCAGTTGGCTGACTGGGAAAAATCTGAAGCCAAGAATACTCTATCTAGCAAGGCTATCATTCAGAATAGGAGAGATAAGCATTGCCCCAGGCAAACAAAAACTAAGGGAGTTTGTGACCACTAAACTAGCTCTGCAAGAAATATTAAAAGGGACTCTCTGAGTGGAAAGGAGAGACCAAAAGTGACAGTACAAATGCAAGAAACACAAAAGCAGGGGTGCCTGGGTGACTCAGTTGGTTGGATGACTGCCTTCAGCTCAGGTCATGATCCTGGAGTCCCGGGATCGAGTCCTGCATCGGGCTCGAAGCTCCGAATGGGAGTCTGCTTCTCCCTCTGACCTTCTCCTCGCTCATGCTCTCTCTCACTGTTTCTCTCTCAAATAAATAAATAAAATCTTTAAAAAAAAAAAAAAGCAGTAAAAATGAACATTTCTGTAAAATAAGTCAACCAACTCACCAAAAAAAGATATAAAATATATTAATATATATCTGAAACATGGGGAAGATAGGAGAAAAGAACGGGTTTAAACTTAAATGACCATCAATTTAATATAGACTGCTATATTGCAGAAGAGGTTATATACAAACTTAATGGTAACCATATATGAAAAACCACTAATAAACATGTAAGGAATAAAGAGAAAGAAATCCAAATATATTGCTAAAAAAATAAGCAAAACGTGAAACAGAGAAAGAGAAGGGGTCAGAGAAAAATATCCAGAAACAACCACAAAACAAGTAGCAAAATGGTAATACATATCAATAATTACTTTGAATGTAAGTGGACTAAAGCCTCCAATCAAAAGATGTAGGGTCTCAGAATGGATGAAAAAAATAAGACCCAGCTATATGTTGTATACAAAAGACTAATTTTAGACTTATTGACACCTGTAGATTGAAAGTGAAGGGATAGAGAAATATTTACATGTAAATGGATGTTAAAAGAAAGTCAGATTAGCAATACCTACATTGGACAAACTGGACTTTAAAATAAAGACTGTAACAAGAGACAAAGAAGGGCACTATATAATAAGAAAGGGACAATCCAACAAGAAGATATAACAATTGCAAATATTTATGTACCCAACGTGGGAGCACCCAAATACGTAAAGTAGTTAATAACAAACATCAAGGAGCTAATCGATAATAATACAATAATAGCTGGGGACTTTAACACCCTACTTACATCAATGGACAGATCATATAAACAGAAAATCAACAGGGAAAAATGGCTTTGAATGACATACTGGGCCAGATGGACTTAAGAGATGTATTCAGAACATTCCGATCTAAAACAGCAGAATTCATATTCTTTTCAAGTTCACTTGGAACATTCTCCAGAATACATCACACCTTAGGCCACAAAACAAACCTCAACAAATACAAGACTGAAGTCATACCATGCACCTTTTATGACCATAACACTAGGAAACTAGAAGGCAACCACAAGCAAAAAATGTGGGAAGACAACAAATACATAGAAGTTAAATAAAATGCTACTAAACTATGAATGAGTCAACGTGGAGATCAAAGAAGAGATTAAAAATACATGAAAACAAATGAAAATGAAAACATAGTGGTCTCAAACCTTTGGGTTGCAGGAAAAGAGGTCCTAATATGGAAATATATAGCAATACAGGCGTACCTCAAGTTGCAAGAAAAATCTCAAACAACCTAACTTTCTACTTAAAGGAACTAGGAGAAAAAAAAAAAAAACAAATAAAACCTAAAGCGAACAGAAGGAAGGAAATAATAATTAGAGCAGAATTTAAATGCTCTTAAAGCAGAACAAAAATGCTATCATCATTAGATGATATAGAAACAAAAGGAACAATAGAACACATGAATGAAACCAGGGGTTGGTATTTTGAAAAAATTAATAAAATTGATAAATCTGTAGCCAGACTTATTGAAAAGAAAATAGAAAGGACCCAAATAAATCAGAAATGAGAGAAAGAATAACAACCAACACTACAGAAATATAAAATTATAAGAGAATATTATGAAAAACTATATGCCAATAAATTGTACAACCTAAAAGAGAGGGATAAATTCCTAGAAACCTATAAATCAGCAAAACTGAATCAGAAAGAAATAAAAAATTTGAACAGACTGATAACAAGCAAAGAAGTTGAATCTGTAATCAAAAACTCCCAACAAACAAAAAAGTCCAGAAATGGACAGCTTCTCAAGTGAATTCTACCAAACAGTTAATGAAGAGTTAATACCTATTCTTTGCAAACTATATCAAAAAATAGAAATGGGGAAAAAAAAAAAACCTTCCAAATTCATTCCTTGAGACCAGCATTACCCTATACCAAAACCAGATAAAGATACGACAGAAAAAGAGAACTTCATCTCTGATGAAAAATATCCAAAAATCCTCAATAAAATACTGGCAAACCAAATTCAACAAAAATTTAAAAATCATTCACCACAATCAAGTGGGATTTATTCCTGGGTTGCAAGCTTAGTTCAACATTTGCTAATCAGTCAGTGTGTTACATCACATCAATAAGAGAAAGTAAAAGGACTATATGATTCTTTTGGTAGATGCAGAAAAAGCATTTGACAAAGTACAACATCTATTCATGGTTAAAAAAAAAAATCCCCCAATAAAGTAGGTTTAGAGGGAATATAGCTAAACATAATAAAGGCCATGTTTGAAAAACCCACAGCTAACATAATCCTACGTGGGGAAAAACTGAGTTTTTCTTTTACAGTCAGGAGCAAAACAGGAATGTCCATTTTCACTACTTCTATTCAACATAATACTGGAAGTCCTAGTTACAGTAATCTGACAACAAAAAGAACTAAAAAGAATTAAAAAGCTACCAGATTGGCAAGGAAGAAGTAGAACTTACACTATTTGCAAATGACATGATGCTATATATAGAAAAACCTGATAGACCTTACCAAAAAAACTGTTAGAACTGATACACAAATTCTGTAAAGTAGCAGGATACAAAATTAACATATAGACATCTATTGAATTTCTATATACTAATAATGAAGCAGCAAAAACAGAAATTAAGGAATCAGTCCTTTTGACAGTTGTACCAAAACCATTAAGATAACATAGGAATAAACCTAACCAAAGAGGTGAAAGCCTTGTACTCCAAAAACTACAAGTTTAGTGAAAGAAATTGGAGACAAGGCAAACAAGTGGAAAGACATTCCATGCTCATGGACTGGAAGAAAAATTTTGTTAAAATATCTGTACTACTCAAAGCAGTCTATACTTTTAATGCAGCCCCTATCAAAACACCAACATTTTTCACAGGTTTCACAGTTTTCACATACAATCCTGAAATATGTCCATAACCACAAAAGAATTTGAATAGCCAAAGCAATCTTGGAAAAGCAAAGCAAAGCTGGAGGCATCACAATTACAGACTTCAAGTTATATTACTAAGCTGTAATTATCAACATAGTATGGTACTGGCACAAAAATAGACACGTCCATCAATGGAGCAGAAAAAAAAATGCAGAAATAAGCCCACAATTATAAGGCCAATCTTTGAAAAAAAAAAAACAGAAAAGAATATCTAATGGAAGAAAGACTATTTCTTCAACAAATGTTGGGAAAACTGGACAGCAACATGCAAATGAAAGAAACTGGACCAGTTTCTTACACAAGTCAGAAAATGAATTCAAAAGGGATTATAGACATAAATGTGTGACCTGAAAGCATAAAAAATCCTATAAGAGAACATAGGCAATAACCTCTTTGATATCAGGTATAGCAATTTCTTTTAAATATGTCTCTTGAAGCAAGGGGAATAAAAACAAAAATAAACCATTGGGACTACATCAAAATAGAAATCTCCTGCACAGCTAAGGAAACAATCAACAAGACTAAAATACAACGTATTGCATAGTAGAAAATATTTTCAAATGGCCTGTCTTATAAAGATAAATATCCAAAATATATAAAGAACTTATACAACTCAACACCCCCAAAATAAATAATTCAATGAAAAAATGGCAAAAGTCATGAATAGACATTTTTCCAAGGAAGACATATAGATGGCCAATAAACACATGAAAATGTCTTCAAATTCTCTGGTAATCACGGAAACATAAATCAAAACTACAATGAGGTATCACCTCACACCTAGCAGAATAGCTAAAATCAACACGAGAAACAACAGGTATTGCTGAGGATGTGGAGAAAGGGGAACCCACTTGCACTGTTTTGGCTAATGTAAACTCTTACAGCCACTCTGAGAAACATGCAGATTCTTCAAAAAATTAAAGATAGAACTAACTACCCTACAATTCAGCAATCACACTACTAGGTATTTTCCCAAAGAATATAAAAATACGAATTCAGAAGGATGCATGCACCCTGCTGTTTATAGCTGCATTATTTACAATTGCCAAATTATGGAAATAGCCCAAGTGTCCATCAGTTGATGAATTGATACATAAATGGTGTACACACACACACACATACACACACACACACACTCTCTCTCTCTCTCTCTCTTTCTCTCTCTGTCTCAATGAAATATTACCCAGCCATAAAAAGGAAATCTAGTCATTTGCAGTAACATGGATGGAGCTAGTGAGTATAATGCAAAATGAATTAAGTCAAAGAAAGACAAATACCAGTGATTTCACTCATATGTGGGATTTAAGAAATGAAACAAATGAGAAAGGGAAGAAAAAAAGAGGCAAACCAAGAAACATCTCTTAACTATAGTGAACAAACATGGTTACCAGATGGGTTTGGTTGGGGGATTGGTTATATAGGTGATGGGGATTAAGGACTGCACTTGTTGCAGTGAGCACCCGGTGTTGTATGGAAGTGTTGAATCACTATCTTGTTCCCCTGAAACTATTATTACACTGTATATTAACTAACTCAAATTGAAATAAAAACTTAAATAAATTTAGTCATGGAACTGAGCCAATTATTCTATCTTCATTTCTTAGGCTCTACCACATGAATGGTCAAAACTGGCTTGTGTCTCTTGTGACTTTTAAGGAATCTAGAAGTTTCTAAGTCCCTAAAGGGGACTGAGTTAAGACCCAGGCAGCCTGTTATGGAAGTGAATTAAATGAGACAGATTCCACTGAAGAGGCAGAAGGATAGGATTGGGCGGTTCTGATGCCATAGTATGAAAGACAAATATATGAGGACCAGACTGTGGCTGAGGCAGTTAGGAGGGACCTTTTGGTTCTCGATCAGGTAGGACTAGAAATGCAAGATCCTCATATCAGACCCCAGCAGCAATTGCCCACATGGCATCTAGACTCTAGGCATTGATAGGGGGTATTGCCAAAGGGACTATCGATCCAGAAAAGTAATCACAAACCTGCTTTTAGAGGTACAAGGGTTCCTCTCACCTACTTCATGTAAGCTTCATGTAAGGTTGATCTGAGAGGCCTTACAATTTGGAGATTCCTCCTTTATAAAATAATATCAAAAATACAAACTTTAGAAACATGGCTTTAGAAGAGACTCATGAAAGTGATGAAATCTGAAGTCAAAGCATCATTTACTACACAATAAATCTGCCTCTTCCCAGAATGCCATTGTGTGGGGACATGGGGAGGTCTGAAATTTCATTTGCTTATCCCAAAAAACATAGTTACTATAAGGAGACTGTTGAAGTTAGAGGACTTGAAAATATGTGAACATTCAAATCCATGTTTTCTCCCTCTTTGTACCCAACCTGGTTGAGAATGAGAAAGATTATATCAGTTAAGGAAAAGAGCACAGCTGTGTGTTACTTTGTAAATTATTTTTCAATACCACTGACTTATTCTTGAGTCAGTGTACCCCCCAGTTTGTGTGCATGTTGAGGGTAGGAAGCACATCTCACTCATCTGGCATCTCTAACACACAGGATCCTTGATAGCACAGAATGGGGCCAATGTTCATTAAAATATTTATTTATTAACATTGTCTTTCACAGAGCTTTGTTTTCTGAGCTTGTGTGGCAAAAGGAATAAAATGTTGAAACTGGGTCTTAGGATAGTCATATAGAAATGGAGAAAATGTTGTGAAATATGAAGAATTAGGGATAAAAGAAGGAAAGGTAAAGCATTTGCATTCCAGGAGAGAAGGTTCAACTGGTGAGAGGATCAAGTTGGAAAAAAGTGGAGTATACACTATGAAAGTTACACATTGAACTTCATTGATAATTTTAATTATAAATTCTTACTTTTTAAATAAAGATTTTATTTATTTATTTATTTGACAGAGATCACAAGTAGGCAGAGAGGCAGGCAGAGAGTGAGGGAGAAGTAGGCTCCCTGCAGAGCAGAGAGCCTGATGAGGGGCTCGACCCCGGGACCCTGAGATCATGACCTGAGCCAAAGGCAGAGGCTTTAACCCACTGAGCCACCCAGATGCCCCATGAATTCTTAAAAATAACTAATTATTAAGGCATTTATTCCTTCATGCCCATATCAATTTGCTCTGGCTACCGTAACAGACTGGAAGGCTTAAACAACAAATTTATTTTCCTACAGTTCTGGAGGTTGGAAGTGTAAGATCAAGGTGTTAGCAGATGTTCTCTTCTGAGGCCTCTCTGCTTGGCTTACAGACAGCCATCTTCTCTCTGTGTCCTCTTCTGGTCTTTCCTCTGAGTGTACACACCCCTGGTGTCTCTCTGTGTATCCAAATTTCATCTTCATATAAGGACACCAGTTTTTTGTTTAGGGCCCATCATAATGGCCTCACTTTATTGTAATTGCCTCATTAAAGGCCTTGACTCCAAATAGAGTGACATTCCAAAGTACCAAGTATAAGGGCTTCAACATATGACTTTTTGGGGCACATGGTTCAGCCCATAACAATGCCATATGTTTTAAAAACTTTTAAAAACAGGTATTATAGTTTGTAATAAAGTTCTTATCCCTGTATTTGAAATAATATGCTTAATGCTTCTTGTCATTTTTACCTGTTACAGAATGAATTGGGTCTCCCTCCAGTTCACATGTTGATGCCCTAAGCCCCAATGAAACTATATTTGGAAACAAGACCTTTAAGAATGTAATTATGGTTCATTAATCACAATTATATTCTTAAAGGTATTGTTTGATATCATATAGACGGGACCCTAAGCTGTCTGCAAGCCAAGAAATGAGAGCTCACAAGCAACCAGATTATCACCATTTTGTTCTTGGACTTCTTGCCTCCACAAATATGAGAGAAAAATCTCTATTTGAGTACCCAACCTGTGGTACTCTGTTATGACAGACCGAGCAGGTTAACACACTGCCTAAAATCCTGTGATCTAATTTCATTTATTTATAACCAATAATCATTTTTATGATGTAATTAACTTTCACTGAAAAAATAAACTTTTTGATTGATAATTTCTGTACTCTAAAAGTAAAACAGGGCGCCTGGGTGGCTTAGTGGGTTAAGCCTCTGCCTTCAGCTCAGGTGATGATCTCAGGGTCCTGGGATCGAGCCTCACATCAGGCTCTCTGCTCAGCGGTGAGCTTGCTTCCCCCCCCCATCTCCTTGCCTCTCTGCCTACTTGTGATCTCTCTCTCTCTATCTCTGTCAAATAAATGAATAAAATCTTTAAATATATAAAAAAATAAAACTAAAACAGCAGCAGAACAAAAGCACTATGTATCTTGCATTGAAACTGTAATGTAGGATATCACATAATATGAAATTATTAGAACTCTTATTTTCTAATACCATTGATTTTTTAAAAGATTTTATTTATTTGGGAGAAAGAGACCATGAGTGGGGGGAGGGACAGAGGGAGATGGATAAGCAGACTCCCTGCTGAGCAGGGAGCCTGATATGGGGCTTGGTCCTAGGACCCTGGGATGATGACCTGAGTTGAAGGCAGAGGCTTAACCGAATAAGCCACCCAGGTGCCCCAATACCATTGATTTTTGAATAAATTTTTCATTTACATAAATAAATATACTTAGGAAATCATTTAACTTTCCTTTATACTTAAATTTAATTCCATTTATGATTTCATTTCTTTATCATTAAAAACTTTATACCCTTCATACTTATCCATGACCATTATGGTATCTTATTTAAGGGAATTGCATCTAAGAATGAAAATATTTTAAAGTAGCAGTTTAAGAATGATTCTGGAAGAATTCACTGAATTTTGGTAAAAGAACATAGCTTTTGAATTAGGTAGATGCAGGCTTAAATTGGAGCTTTTCTGTATTCCTGTGACTTTGCTCAAGTTAATATGGTTAAGTTTCAATTTCAAAATCTGTAACGTTGATGATAATTCCCAGACATAGTTGATAATAGAGTTAAAAATAATAAAGTATGTATTATATGATGCACAGTATATGATGATGATGATAATGAATTTAAAGGCAATAAACTGATCTAAAGCTTCCATATGCTAAAAATGTTTCCTTAAGTTTCTTCAATATGATAGCCATTAGTGATGTACTGAAAACTGAGTTTTGTGATATCATCATCACTGAAATAGAATATCTTAAAAGTCTGTTGCTCTATTAGAAAGAAAAGTTTTATTGACATAAAATAACCAGAAAACCAATATTTATCAAGTGTGTCTTTATTAGATAAAATAGGAACTTTTAAAAAGTTTTTATAATTTCAAAATAGAAAGCACATAACTTTTGTTTTAATTTTACCATATCTGCTCTTTTTTTTTAAGATTTTATTTATTTGACAGACAGAGATCATAAGTAGGCAAAGAGGCAGGCAGAGAGAGAGGATCCCAGGACTCTGGAATCATGACCTGAGCCAAAGGTAGAGGCTTTAACCCCCTGAGCCACCCAGGCGCCCACCATATCTACTCTTGATCCTTGATGATTGACTTATTAAAGTAAATGCTTTAATTCAATAAGGCAAACATTCTAATGCCATTTTTATTTTATAAAGTTGGTTGTGTTTATATCTTTCAGAAGTCTTTAGTTATAATTATTTCAAAAGAAAGCAGTGTTTTAATATCTAATGAAATATTAACTGTGAACTGATGAAAAAGTTTCAGACATTTAAATCTTTGTTGTTTTTGCAGTATAGAAATGAAACAGTTTTCTGATAGCATCATTATATTTGATTACTTGGAATTGTCATGTTATTCTTGTAGCACTTTTGTTGGTATAGGTCTCAGTAGTGTTGACATTAATATGGGTGGTTTCTGTTTTGAAATTTTGTGGTATGAGTTTGCAAGTATGGAAGAATGATTTTGGAATTAATGCCAAGCCATTCAAATTTATTGCTCTTTTATCAGCAAATACATGCCTATGAGGATATGTTGGCTATGATAATATTCATGAATATTTGAATGTGGCAATATGGTTATTAAATTTGGGTCATTAATCCCAGATTCATGCATATGTTTCATCATGGAAACAAATGTATTAAATTCAAAGTAATCATAAATGTTATTAGCACTCACATTGGAATTCGATGCCAGTGGATAAGGAATTTTATGTAAGTGAAATTATGTTGATTTTGTGCAATAAATGAGAAATTCAAAAATCTTTGAAGATCAAGTTGAGGATTTAGTAACTAATTACATCTAATTTTATTTTGTTCTACTTAGTGTAAACTTGGAAAAAATACACAAATGGAAAACCTAGCATGTAAAAGTGTAATTAAATCAATTAGGAAACTCAACTCTCTGTAAAACTACTGAGCAGACATAAAATCTATTGACAAAAGAGAATCGTAAATACTGTCTTAGGGACTGATGAAGTTAGGTCTTGGGATAAATTCAAAATGAAGAAAACTAGTCTCATGTAGGAGAGGAAAAATAATTTCCCCTCTACGCTTCTAGGTTCTTAGCTGAGACCTACTCCCCTACACCCCATAATAAAAAGACAGGAGGAAAAAAAATTGATTATGTATGTAAGTACAGTGGCCCCACAAAGATTTAAGATTCAAAAGACAGTCAAAAGATGAGGATTCTATACCATCCTGAGCTAAGGAAAATGATAGGGCTCTAGGGCTTTAGAGAGAGAAGGGGTCAAGACAGGGAGGAGGTAATTCAGAAAAGGTGAGAGGAAATATTTGTTACACAAAGGTAACCCTGTCACACATATACACCTGTCAGCAGAAAAAGTTACCTCCTGGAAGTAGGGTTCTTCCTGGTGGGGCCCCTTTGCTAATGTTAATTTCCTTGATAAATATATGTTTTCCTTACAAAAGGATGACATCTACTCTGTTTTTAGAGCTCCTGTCCTGCAGTTTCTCAAAATAATTGGTGTTCCAAAGAGGTATATTTTGGGGTGGAATATTCCACTGTCCCTCACTTGATAACAATGTCTGTAAAATGCTGTGAAAGAACAAAATTCACCTGAGTAAATTTTAACTTTCATATCAGTTTTATTCAGCAATTTGAGACTTGGGCAGTATCCAATCTAGCCAGATAGAAAGAAGCTCCAATGAGCTGTACAAGGCAAGAGGTTTTATATCCAGAAAGAAGCAAGAACAAGGAAGTTGTACTTGGACAATAGGGGAAGCAGTATATGCTATCCCAAAATGTACCACTTTGGCATGGGGATTATTTTGAGCTGAAGGCAGTTGAGACCGAGCAGACTCAGGCAAGTTTTTAACCTCTCTCTTAACTGCCTACAAGAATTTACATGGGGGGGAGGAGTCAAGATGGCGGAGAAGTAGCAGGCTGAGACTACTTCAGCTAGCCGGAGATCAGCCAGATAGCTTATCTAAAGATTGCAAACACCTGAAAATCCATCGGCAGATCGAAGAGAAGAAGAACAGCAATTCTGGAAACAGAAAAACAACCACTTTCTGAAAGGTAGGACCGGCGGAGAAGTGAATCCAAAGCGACGGGAAGATAGACCCCGGGGGGAGGGCCCAGCTCCCGGCAAGCGGCGGAGCAACGGCGCACAAAATCAGGATTTTAAAAGTCTGTTCGGTGGAGGGACATCGCTCCAGAGGCTACCTGGGGCAAAGCCCACACGGGGTCAGTGTGGCCTCAGGTCCCACAGGGTCACAGAAGGATCGGGGGTGTCTGAGTGTCGCAGAGCTTGCGGGTATTGGAACGGGAAAGCCGGCTACAGAGACAGAGCCGACAGTAATCTCACAACTCGGTGTAACCTTGAACCGGTCGCAGGCTCGGTGAGCTCGGAGCGCGGCCGGAGGTCAGGCAGACGGGAGTAACTGGGCGCTGTTCTCTGAGGGCGCACTGAGGAGTGTGGCCCTGGGCTCTCGGCTCCTCCGGGCGGAGACCAGGAGGCCGCCATTTGTATTCCCGTCCTCCAGAACTCTACGGAAAGCGATCAGGGAACAAAAGCTCCTGAAAGCAAATCCGAGCAGATTACTCACCCCGGCCCCTGATAAGGGCAGTGCAATTCCGCCTGGGGCAAAGACACTTGAGAATCACTACAACAGGCCCCTCCCCCAGAAGATCAACAAGAAATCCAGCCGAGACCAAGTTCACCTACCAAGGAGTGCGGTTTCAATACCAAGGAGAGCAGCAGAATTCCAGAGGAGGAGAAAGCAAAGCACGGAACTCATGGCTTTTTCCATGTGATTTTTTTTAGTCTTGCAGTTAATTTAAATTTTTTTCTTTTTCATTTTTTGTTTTTTTTCTCGCCTTCTGGTTAAATTTTTTTTTAAACTTTTACCTTTTTCTTTCTTAACGTTTTTTAACTAGTTTATCTAATATATATATATTTTTCTTTTTTGTATTTTTCTGATTTGTTTTCTTTTTTTAAAATTCTTTTCTTTTCTTTTTTTTTTCTTCCTTTTTGAACCTCTTTTTATGCCCTTTCTCCCCCCTCACGATTTGGGATCTCTTCTAATTTGGTTAAAGCATATTTTCCTGGGGTTGTTGCCACCCTTTTAGTATTTTACTTGCTCATTCATATACTCTTATCTGGACAAAATGACAAGACGGAAAAATTCAACACAAAAAAAAGAACAAGAGGCAGTACCGAAGGCTAGGGACCTAATCAATACAGACATTGGTAATATGTCAGATCTAGGGTTCAGAATGACAATTCTCAAGGTTCTAGCCGGGCTCAAAAAAGGCATGGAAGATATTAGAGAAAATCTATTGAGAGATATAAAAGCCCTTTCTGGAGAAATAAAAGAACTACAATCTAACCAAGTTAAAATAAAAAAAGCTATTAATGAGGAGCAATCAAAAATGGAGGCTCTCACTGCTAGGATAAATGAGGCAGAAGAAAGAATTAGTGATATAGAAGACCAAATGACAGAGAATAAAGAAGCTGAACAAAAGAGGGACAAACAGCTACTGGACCACGAGGGGAGAATTCGAGAGATAAGTGACACCATAAGACGAAACAACATTAGAATAATTGGGATTCCAGAAGAAGAAGAAAGAGAGAGGGCAGCAGAAGGTATACTGGAGAGAATTATTGGGGAGAATTTCCCCAATATGGCAAAGGGAACGAGCATCAAAATTCAGGAGGTTCAGAGGACGCCCTTCAAAATCAATAAGAATAGGCCCAGACCCAGTCACCTAATAGTAAAATTTACAAGTCTCAGTGACAAAGAGAAAATTCTGAAAGCAGCCCGGGAAAAGAAGTCTGTAACATACAATGGTAAAAATATTAGATGGGCAGCTGACTTATCCACAGAGACCTGGCAGGCCAGAAAGAGCTGGCATGATATTTTCAGAGCACTAAAAGAGAAAAACATGCAGCCAAGAATACTATATCCAGCTAGGCTATCATTGAAAATAGAAGGAGAGATTAAAAGCTTCCAGGACAAACAAAAACTGAAAGAATTTGCAAACACCAAACCAGCTCTACAGGAAATATTGAAAGGGGTCCTCTAAGCAAAGAGAGAGCCTACAAGTGGTAGATCAGAAAGGAACAGAGACCATATACAGTAACAGTCACCTTACAGGCAATACAATGGCACTAAATTCATATCTCTCAATAGTTACTCGGAATGTTAATGGGCTAAATGCCCCTGTCAAAAGACACAGGGTATCAGAATGGATAAAAAAACAAAACCCATCTATATGTTGCCTACAAGAAACTCATTTTAATTCCGAAGACACCTCCAGATTTAAAGTGAGGGGGTGGAAAAGAATTTACCATGCTAATGGACATCAGAAGAAAGCAGGGGTGGCAATCCTTATATCAGATCAATTAGATTTTAAGCCAAAGACTATAATAAGAGATGAGGAAGGACACTATATCATACTCAAAGGGTCTGTCCAATAAGAAGATTTAACAATTTTAAATATCTATGCCCCCAACGTGGGAGCAGCCAACTATATAAACCAATTAATAAAAAAATAAAAGAAACACATCAACAATAATACAATAATAGTAGGGGACTTTAACACTCCCCTCACTGAAATGAACAGATCATCCAAGCAAAAGATCAGCAAGGAAATAAAGGCCTTAAACGACACACTGGACCCGATGGACATCACAGATATATTCAGAACATTTCATCCCAAAGCAACAGAATACACATTCTTCTCTAGTGCACATGAATCATTCTCCAGAATGATCACATCCTTGGTCCTAAATCAGGACTCAACCAGTATCAAAAGATTGGGATCATTCCCTGCATATTTTCAGACCACAATGCTCTAAAGCTAGAACTCAAGCACAAAAGGAAGTTTGAAAAGAACCCAAATACATGGAGACTAAACAGCATCCTTGTAAAGAATGAATGGGTCAACCGGGAAATTAAAGAAGAATTGAAAAAAATCATGGAAACAATTGACAATGAAAATAACAGTTCAAAATCTGTGGGACACAACAAAGGCAGTCCTGAGAGGAAAATATATAGCGGTACAAGCCTTTCTCAAGAAACAAGAAAGGTCTCAGGTATGCAACCTAACCCTACACCTAAAGGAGCTGGAGAAAGAACAAGAAAGAAACCCTAAGCCAAGCAGGAGAAGAGAAATCATAAAGATCAGAGCAGAAATCAATGAAATAGAAACCAAAAAGACAATAGAGCAAATCAACAAAACTAGGAGCTGGTTCTTTGAAAGAATTAATAAAATTGATAAACCTCTGGCCAGACTTATCAAAAAGAAAAGAGAAAGGACGCAAATAAATAAAATCATGAATGAAAGAGGAGAGATCACAACTAACACCAAAGAAATACAAACTATTATAAGAACATACTATGAGCAACTCTACACCAACAATTTGACAATCTGGAAGAAATGGATGCATTCCTAGAACCATATAAACTACCACAACTGAACCAGGAGGAAGTAGAAAGCCTGAACAGACCCATAACCAGTAAGGAGATTGAAACAGTCATTAAAAATCTCCAAACAAACAAAAGCCCAGGGCCAGACAGCTTCCCGGGGGAATTCTAAAGAATTAGAAGAACTAATTCCTATTCTCCTGAAACTGTTCCAAAAAATAGAAATGGAAGGAAAACTTCCAAACTCATTTTATGAGGCCAGCATCACCTTGATCCCCAAACCAGACAAAGATCCCATCAAAAAGAGAGCTATAGACCAATATCCTTGATGAACACAGATGCAAAAATACTCAACAAAATACTAGCCAATAGGATTCAACAGTACATTAAAAGGATTATTCACCATGACCAAGTGGGATTTATTCCAGGGCTGCCAGGTTGGTTCAACATCCGCAAATCAGTCAATGTGATACAACACATCAATAAAAGAAAGAACAAGAACCATATGATACTCTCAATAGATGCTGAAAAAGCATTTGACAAAGTACAGCATCCCTTCCTCATCAAAACTCTTCAAAGTGTAGGGATAGAGGGGACATACCTCAATATCATCAAAGCCATCTATGAAAAACCCACCGCAAATATCATTCTCAATGGAGAAAAACTGAAAGCTTTTCCGCTAAGGTCAGGAACAGGGCAGGGATGTCCATTATCACCACTGCTATTCAACATAGTACTAGAGGTCCTAGCCTCAGCAATCAGACAACAAAAGGAAATTAAAGGCATCCAAATCGGCAAAGAAGAAGTCAAATTATCACTCTTCGCAGATGATTTGATACTATATGTGGAAAACCCAAAAGACTCCACTCCAAAACTGCTAGAACTTATACAGGAATTCAGTGTCAGGATATAAAATCAATGCACAGAAATCAGTTGCATTTCTCTACACCAACAGCAAGACAGAAGAAAGAGAAATTAAGGAGTCCATCCCATTTACAATTGCACCCAAAACCATAAGATACCTAGGAATAAACCTAACCAAAGAGGCACAGAATCTATACTCAGAAAACTATAAAGTACTCATGAAAGTAATTTAGGAAGACACAAAGAAATGGAAAAATGTTCCATGCTCCTGGATTGGAAGAATAAATATTGTGAAAATGTCTATGCTACCTAAAGCAATCTACACATTTAATGCAATTCCTATCAAAGTACCATCCATCTTTTTCAAAGAAATGGAACAAATAATTCTAAAATTTATATGGAACCAGAAAAGACCTCGAATAGCCAAAGGGATATTGAAAAAGAAAGCCAACGTTGGTGGCATCACAATTCCGGACTTCAAGCTCTATTACAAAGCTGTCATCATCAAGACAGCATGGTACTGGCACAAAAACAGACACATAGATCAATGGAACAGAATAGAGAGCCCAGAAATAGACCCTCAACTCTACAGTTAACTAATCTTCGACAAAGCAGGAAATAATGTCCAATGGAAAAAAGACAGCCTCTTCAATAAATGGTGCTGGGAAAATTGGACAGCCACATGCAGAAAAATGAAATTGGGCCATTTCCTTACACTACACACAAAAATAGACTCAAAATGGATGAAGGACCTCAGTGTGCGAAAGGAATCCATCAAAATTCTTGAGGAGAACACAGCCGCAGCAACATCTTCCTAGGAACAATGCCAAAGGCAAGGGAAGCAAGGGCAAAAATGAACTATTGGGATTTCATCAAGATCAAAAGCTTTTGCACAGCAAAGGAAACAGTTAACAAAATCAAAAGACAACTGACAGAATGGGAGAAGATATTTGCAAACGACATATCAGATAAAGGACTAGTGTCCAGAATCTATAAAGAACTTAGCAAACTCAACACCCACAGAACAAATAATCCAATCAAGAAATGGGCAGAGGACATGAACAGACATTTCTGCAAAGAAGACATCCAGATGGCCAACAGACACATGAAAAAGTGCTCCATATCACTCGGCATCAGGGAAATACAAATCAAAACCACAATGAGATATCACCTCACACCAGTCAGAATGGCTAAAATCAACAAGTCAGGAAATGATAGATGTTGGCGAGGATGCGGAGAAAGGGGAAGCCTCCTCCACTGTTGGTTGCGATGCAAGCTGGTGCAGCCACTCTGAAAAACAGCATGGAGGTTCCTCAAAATGTTGAAAATAGAACTGCCCTATGACCCAGCAATTGCACTATTGGGTATTTACCCTAAAGATACAAACGTAGTGATCCAAAGGGGCACGTGCACCCGAATGTTTATAGCAGCAATGTCCACAATAGCCAAACTATGGAAAGAACCTAGATGTCCATCAACAGATGAATGGATCAAGAAGAAGTGGTATATATATACAATGGAATACTATGCAGCCATCAAAAGAAATGAAATCTTGCCATTTGCGACAACATGGTTGGAACTAGAGCGTATCATGCTTAGTGAAATAAGTCAAGCAGAGAAAGACAACTATCATATGATCTCCCTGATACGAGGAAGTGGTGATGCAACATGGGGGCTTAAGTGGTTAGGAGAAGAATCAATGAAACAAGATGGGATTGGGAGGGAGACAAACCATAAGTGACTCTTAATCTCACAAAACAAACCGAGGGTTGCTGGGGTGAGGGGGTTTGGGAGAAGGGATGGGATTATGGACATTGGGGAGGGTATGTGCTTTGGTGAGTGCTGTGAAGTGTGTAAACCTGGTGATTCACAGACCTGTACCCCTGGGGATAAAAATATATGTTTATGAAAAATAAAAAATTAAAAAAAAAAAGAATTTACACAGGGTCTTATACCAGGAAGGGTGCTATTGCCAGAGAGAACTTTTTATATCAGAAAGACTTAACTACCTGGCATGGCAAATGATTGTTTACCAAAGATTTGCTCTTCTCATATTTTTGTGAATTGTCTTCCTCCCCTTTGAAGACCCAAACCCCTACCCCCATCTCCTTAGCCTCAGCTGTCTGACCACCTCTCAAGCTTCATTACTTTGTGAGACTCCCATAAAGTATGTATATCTCATTGTTGTTCCCCCACCTTAATTTGATTTATGTCAATTTTATTATTGGGCTAGCAAAAAACTTAGAAGGTAAGGAGGAAAAAGTTTTGTACTCTTACAGCAACAGAAGCAGATTGATTATTGCAAAGTTACTTTCTCTAGGAGAGATGGTAGGGGTCTCTCAGGCAGATTACCTAACTAATGCTGTTCAGGCAATTCCTGATTAACTGGTTTAAGATTCCATTTCTGGGAGGTACAAAATCATTGTGAAGTTAAATCTCACTTTGGTGACATGGAGCTTAGCATAAATGACTCCATTTAGGGCCTGTTGTCTCCTGTTGTCTTTAATAATGCAAAAAATTTATTCTTCATTCTGAACATTTTACTGAAGGCCTCTTCTCTGCTGGACACTATGGAATATTCAAATGAATACCATGTGGTCTCCTTCTCCAAGAAGCTTTCAGTTTAATGCTTCCCTGATAATTTTTCTTAGGTTTTCAGTACCATTTAATAGAAGTGATTATTTCCTTCTGAAATCCCATATTTGCTTTGGATGCAAGGAAGTATTCCAGTTTCTATATATTTCTCTGAGCTTTCTGTCTTTGTTTTACCTCTATGATTTCAACTTAATGGACCATCATCTCATTTGAGTTCTTACAAATGCTCTAGGTTCAGCTACTCCTGTAAAGGAGTAGTGTTCCATTAAAATATTATAGGTAATATTTAAATCTATAAGAATTCCAGTTTAGTGAAGATTCATAGGAGTGATGTAGATCTAGATGGGAAATACATGAAAATCAAAGAGAAAGGATGATATTTAACTGTCAAACAAAGGAGCTTTATGTGTGCAGCATGATTTCTTACACCAGCTTCCACTGGCCCATGGCCAAGTGAAACTTAACAATTCTAGAACTCTGCTCTCTGCTTCTACCCCCACAAGGGTTCCCCTTCCTTATATTTTTTTTCTCATTCATTATGCTACCTTCAAGGTTTGAACTTTTAGAATCATGTTGAGGCTCCTTTCTGCCTTTTCTTTTTCTCCCATTTCAGTAGTGATAGGATTGCAAAATGTGTACAGAGTTGAGGACTAGATATGATATTCTCTGATAAATGCTTATGGTGAGTGGCATTCTGTGCTCACTGAATGAGTTAAACCTAAATGTTTAGATCTCCACTAGGAAACACTCCTGCCAAAACTATTAAACTGTATGAAGGTAGTTCTGGTGGTGATAGATGTGCATATGAAGACTTTGAATAAAAACATTTCAAGGAGTACCTGAATGACTTAGTCAGTTGAGCAACTGATTCTTGATTTCGACGCAGGTCATGATCTCAGGGTTGTGAGATCAGAGTCCTGCATCAGGTTCTACACTCAGCATGGAGCCTCCTGAGTGTAGAGCCTCTCTTGCCTCTTATCCCCCACTCACTCTCTCTCTCAGAAATATATCTTTAAAAAATAGTTCAAGAAATATGACAACAAAAAATATAATCTTGAATGTGATAGATTATATACATATGAATATATATGCTCTTAAATGTATAAAATAACAAATATGTGCTGCATCAGATATACTATTACAAGTTTATATTATCACAGAGGCCAGAATTTTTAGATATTCTTGGAAAAATAGGTGATGGATTATGTTATATTTGTGGTTTTCCATATTCAGCTGTGTGTTGTGATAGGCATTCACTGAGTATTGGGTGACTAATGATCTGTTAGATGGTTTATTGTATTCAAAGTTTTTCCAGATAGTTTTCAATTTTTTAATGTTATACAACAATAAAATGGTTAGCAAAGTCATGTAACTCTATATTCTGTTATCATATAAGGATAAATGTAGCTGATCGTAGGCATTTAGTAAGTTCTTTCTCATTATTAATTCTCTAAAGGAAGCATCATATACACACTTCATTGTTAAGAGAAGTGTTAAAGCTAATTTTATAAATTTTAAATTTAAAAAATAAAATTCAATACATATATAAACTATGATATTGAAATAACTGAAGTTCAAATGCAGGTGATATACAAACTGGGAGTATTATACTATAATAATTTGGATTTTTCTCTTTTGATTTTAGTGCTCAAGGAGCATGTATTTCTCATGTACTTCCAGAATTTCTGCTTGAACCAGAAGATTATGAAAAGTGGATTGAAATTACAGTAAGGAAATACAATTTCTAGGGAATAATCTGCACAGTTAATGAATTGACTGATCTTTGGTATTTGTTAGAAAATTTTATTACAAAATCTTGGTATTTTATTTATGAAATATCCTATGGATTATGTCTCTCTGGACAGCTTACTTACGTGTGTGTGTATAAATATTTAAATGTATATATACACATATATATAGATATTTTTATATATACACACACACACACACGGTCATACACACACATTTTTATATCTGTCTAAAAATCTTTGTGGAGTTCCTGTTGTCAGGGAGCAAGAATATCCTGTCCTCTTCAAGGTCCTTCCAGCTAGACTAAGAATCAAATTGACATGAGACTGATTAACAGGAGAAAATCAAATTTAATAGCTTATGTAAGGGGAATTAGCACAGACCTGGAAATTCCAAAGACAGGCAAAATGAGGTATTTATGTCATTCTGAACTAAGGAGAAAGGGTAGGAGGAGTCTGGGACTTCAAAGGGAAGAAATGTACCTCACAGGGTCCTACGAAGAGCAGGTGTTTGGTAATTAGATGTTTGTCCTGCTATACAGATGGGTCACTCAGATAAAATGTTATCTCTGCTAATAAAGCTTATTCTGGGAAAGACCCTTTCTCCGTACACCCCACTATTTCAGATTCTTCTCTGAGTTAAGGGAGGGGCAAAAGTTTCTCTTAAGCCCAGAGGGTCTCAGTTGCCTTCAGCTGAAAATAGGCCACATGCCAAAGTGGCGTGTTTTGGGGGGACCTGTCCCAAACCCCTGCAACCAACTCCCTATGTGCCAAAGTGATGCATCTTGGGGCAGCCTACCCTTGGCCCCTATGCTATGTAGAAATTATTACATGACTTTCTTAAATATATAGGTAATTTCTTCTTTTATGGGGTCTAGAAATGAAGGATTGTGTGTGCTTATGTAAATGTTTTCTTAAAGTCAATTTTTAGACTATGTATCTTCCAACAAAAATATTGGTTTAATTTTCCCACCACTTGCCACATCCCTTCTTTAAGTTAAAGGGGAGAATAGGCAGAAATTAGCAAGATTTGTATAGTTTTTTTCAAAGTATACAGTTCATTTTATGGAAACCTCTTGAGAAGGTGAATTGCTTGTAGAAACCTTCAGGCTTTGAGGCAGCTCTACTTTAGTCATGGCTCTGTTATTATACTCACCACATGATGTAAACATGAGAACCATGGGCTTGTCTTTTTTTTTTTTTTTTTTTTTTTTTAAGATTTATGTATTTGAGAGGGAGGGGGAGGGAGTGCGTGCAAGAGTTGGGGGAGGAGCAGAGGGAGGGAGAGAATCTCAGATAGACTCCCTGCTGAGTATGGAGACTGACATGGGCCTTAACCCCACCACTCCAGGGTCATGACTCTTGAAGTTCAACCAACTGAGCCACCCAGGGGCCCACTGGGGCCTGTTTTTTGATACTCTACTGAGTTCCAGTGGCTTAACCAAAAAATGTGTTTCTTTTTGGGACTCAGAGTTCAGAATAACTTTGTATCTTATTCTGCTACTTCTGCCACGGAATAAACTAGTAGGGTCATTGAATGGATATATCTTTGACCTCAGTAAGGGGCTGTGTATTCTAGGAAGTTACTTCTGTTGATAGTTTCTATTACGTGCCCATGGGGAATTAGAGATCTTGATGAATGTATGCAAAAGTTTGTAAAAATAAAAAAAAAACACTTATATGCTAAATAGTTAAAACTTGGAATTTGTATTTGCCTTGCATTTTAGTTAATGTTGTAATATTTTATTTATTAAATTCTTTTTTTAAATTTTTATTAAATTCTTTCGTTACTATCTTGCCTGTGTGTTCCTGTATACCTAAGGAAAAGCCCTCTGTTGTTATAGACATGACTCAGTTTGAAGCCTGGAGTAAAAGGGCATGGACAGATGTATTCCTTCAGATATACAAGGTAACATTTCCACTCTTGTTCACTGCTGGCTGTTTCGGATGATTTAGCTGAATTGTGTATTAGTTAAGGTGTAGATGGTGCTGCAGATTAAAGAATTAAAAAAATACAATGGCTCAAGATAAGATAGAGTTTTTATCTTTCTCATGGAACTGTTGAGAAGTAAGTGGTTTGGAGACAGCAGAGTATGTCTTCCACCCTCAGTCCTGGCCTTTTGTCTTTGTGTTAGTCTCTCAGAACAAGAAAGGAGTAGTGGAGGAAAAGTAAAATCTGTTTAAGGATGTCACCTAAAAACTGCATCATTTCCTGTGGGCAGAGTTTAGTCCTATGGTTGTACCTCACTGCAGGGGATGTTGAGAAATGTAGTGCCTAAAATAAGTAGCTACCAGTTGTATTCTGGTACTAAAAGGAAGGATTAAAGAATGGGTGATAGTGAAAATTATGGTTTCTTGAGTAATTCCCTGAAGAATGTATGAGGGTATTAATGACTCTCAGTCAAACTTGGATTTGGGAAAAGACATTTTCTACTTTGTTTCTTAACTCCAAGCTGTATCATCTATGATTTGCCCACTGATAGAGAAGAGCAACTCTAAAACAAAAGGGCAGCAAGTACCCTACTTAATGGACAAAGTAGTCCTAATTTCGGTTTGTGGGCTTTATTCACTCACTCGTTCATTTCTTCATTCATGCATGCATTGATGGATATGTTTATGTCATCTAATCTCTCCTTCCTATCCTAGAGGTCTATGAATTTAAAAATCAAGTATTACTTGTAAACTCAGAATCTGATAGTGTGTCAGCTACATCGTATATGCTCAACAAATACTGGCTGAGTAAATTTACTTAACAACTATTATGGTATAGACACAGTAGTAAGCTCTGGGGTTTAAGATTAAACTTGATATAGTCTTTCTCTTCCAGGATTTTGTGTCCTGGAGTATATAAGTAATTACTCATATCTAATTACAAGACTTATAACCAATTCTATGTTAAGGTAAGCCCAAAAAACTAGTGGTGAATGCACATAGAGAGGAGCCTACTTTTTCTGTGCACTGGAGAAGGTTTCTAGGAAGAAAATCAATTCAGCCTGACCCTGAGAAATAAGTAGGAGTTTCCCAGGCAAGGTAAAGCAGTGGAGCATAGGTTAGAGAGGGAAAGAAAGTATAATTTGTGAGAAAGAGGTGGTAGGTGAGTTTTATTGGGGATCAAGACAATAACATTTGTCAAGACAAAGGGAATTCAATGTGGAAATGCCTGAGATTAGATACAACATGGTATGTTCTAAGGAAGAAGCACACTATGACTGGGGGTAGGAGGTGTGGACTGTGATCCTAGTCATAAATTAGAGCATGGTTGACTTCATAAGCCAAACCAAGGAATCTGGATTTTATGGACTTTAGCTCCTGAAGGATTTTAAACATGAGGCTGATATATCAGCTTTGCATCCTAGAGAAATCACTCTGGTACGATGTGGCATCTGTTTGGAAAGGTAGTGCCTGGTGCTAGGAATACTGGTGGTAGTGGGAAAGATGAGAAAGGGACTGCTTTCCTAAATATTAGGAATAGAATTCAGAATGACTTGGTGAATAACTAGATCTCAGTGGGTGAAGGAGATAAAGAGGTAAAAGATGACAGTGGGTCCTGCTGGGGTGACTGAATGGAATTTGATCCTAGTCCCTGAAATAACAAGACAAGCGATAATAATAGGATTTTGTTGGGGGTGGAGGGTGAGATAGAGTAAGAAGGCATAATAAATTAATTTTGGTTGTGGTGTATAATGGTGCCCAGTGTCTTTACCAGGTAGATATACCCTTCAGTCAGGAAAGAGATCTGGGTGGCAACACGTGTGGGATTCTTCACTGATTCCATGATAAAGTCATAGGAATAGATAAGATGACCCAGTTAGGTCATCTGCAGAGCTGTATTTCTCCATGTATTGTGTCTAAAGCATGGGTGGCTCTAGGAGCTCTATTAAGTCACAACCATATTGGCAATTTCTCTTGTGAAAGCAAGCAATGTTGAGATGAGTTTCACAGGTTGGAAAGAATATGGTGATTTTCACACAAATCCCTTTAGATTTTCTTTTTCTCCTTCCTAGAGCTCATGTGTGCCCTCAGGACTGCCTTTGTCAGGTCTTCTTGGCTAATAGTTTGGATAAAGGGTACAACTTGTCTCATCCAATTTGATTTTGTGTCATTTGGGTATTTTTGCCTGTTAAATTTCATATTTAATTGTTGCTATTTTCTTGCATTATATTCCCAATTCACAAAAATGTATTGATGACCAAAAAACAGGTCATTGAAGCACAAGAGAGATGAAAAACAGTAACAGAAACACCCAAATTCAGAATGCTGTTTTAAATGTAAATATAAAGAGGGCTTTCATGTGCATATAAAACATGAATCTGTATGTAATGAAAGAGGTAAATGTGATATTTTTACTGAAGAATCTAGGCAAGAGAAAGATGATCAATAATAAATATCTGAATAATAAGTTTAGGTAAACTGTTGATTCATTTGTTCCCAGTGTACTGTCTGTTATAAGGTTGTTGTTGTTTTTTTTTAAATAGTGGCATGATTGTATCAAATATTTTGATATTTTTAAATGAAGAGCAGTGATCTTTCTGGTTAATTAAATACATTTTTCCTCAAACCAATTCAAAATCTCTCTGTTATAAAATTGTGGAATATTTGCTGCTAAAAGTAGGCAAGACACCAGTTCTACTGAGGGCATTACTTTAGAATTTCATGCCTCTGTAGAAGACAAGTAAAGATAGTACAAGGTTTCATATTTGTGAGGAATTCTTATT
This sequence comes from Mustela putorius furo, assembly GCF_011764305.1. NCBI lineage: Eukaryota > Metazoa > Chordata > Mammalia > Carnivora > Mustelidae > Mustela > Mustela putorius. The sequence continues at coordinate 31,469,866 of NW_025421989.1, forward strand.
TATTTAATTTGTTTTTAAAGATATATTTATTTATTTTAGGGAGAGAGAGTGGGATGGAGGGGCAGAGGGAGAGGGAAAACTGCACTGACTGGGGCCCAACACATGGCTTGATTTCACAACCCTGAGATCACAATCTGAGGCGAAAGCAAGAGTCGGATGCTTGACCGACTATGTCCCCGAAGTGCCCCTGTAAGGAATATATAAAATGAGCTTCAATAAAACATGATTGGAAAGAAGGTAAACTTGGTGAAATTGTTTTATTAAATGGCTTTGCAGGATGTCCCCTAATGGCAGTGGAATGCAATGTGCATACACTTATTCTCACAAGTGTTAGCAAATATTGCATGCTTTGGTTGGATCTAAAGGAATGTATGAACACATTTGCATAAGTGTGATAAGTCTGTGTGAAGGAAAGAAATATATGATGACGTTTTATTCTCTTTATCAATGAAAGCCCATGCTCTTAGAGGAATAATTCTTTGTCATTATTTAAAGATTAATTTGTAATGTAGCCTGGAGAAAATCAGTTGGTGGTAGATATTGATAGACAATTGGTCATTGGTCACAAGAAAGAGTGAACCCTTATTCATAGGGAAATGTAGATGATTAAAAATATGCTTCTATTGTGAATTCATTGTTAAATAGAAAAAAAAGTAAATACTGTCAAAATAAGGCTACTGAGTTGCCTAATTGCGTTGTGATCTCTGTAAGTTCAGGATCTTTATTTCCAATTTTGAGATGCGCTGGTTATGAAGAGAAGGTCTGTCTCACGTGCATTTTTTCAACAGGAGTGAGATTTAAAATAATATGTTCCTAGCACTAATGTTTTTCCTTATTTATCATTTTTATTTTAAGTGGCTAGCTCAAATATTCATTAGGTAACGTTTTCCATCTTGGACATATACCTACAGGATTTGAATATCATGATTTTTATTTATTTATTTATTTATTTATTTATTTAAAGATTTTATTTATTTATTTGACAGAGAGAGATCACAAGCAGACAGAGAGGCAGGCAGAGAGAGAGAGAAGGAAGCAGGCTCCCGGCTGAGCAGAGAGCCCGATGCGGGGCTCGATCCCAGGACCCTGGGATCATGACCTGAGCCTAAGGCAGTGGCTTAACCCACTGAGCCACCCAGGCACCCCGAATATCATGATTTTTAATGTGGTACAAAACACTAAAGCATCAAAAGTTTGGCTTTTTCCCAAGATTTTTTGGGGAAAAAATGTTTTGAGTTGTTGAATGGACAGAAAAACTGAATATGATCATATAGTTTCTACACAGCTGAGTTGATGATTGGAAGCTGAAATCCAGCCTACGTGCTTCTCGCTAAGACTATAGACACTATTGGAAGCTGTGTCTCAACAAATTAGTTGCAGGGGCGCTTTTACTTTAATAAGGGTACCATCAGGATAATAGTTTCTCAGAGAGTGTACCACATTCTTTAATTTGCACAAAGACACTGTATAAGTTTTTGAGCTCCTCGCAATGGAAGCCAAAGAAACTTTTCCCAAAGACGAATGCCACTGAAGAGTAGAGTACTATTATCTTTAATGCTATTTCCCAAGTTGAGTGTTTTTAACCTTTGACTTTTGAGTGTGATTGGCTCATCAAGGAGCTTAGTATTTGTTTAGTATTTGAAAGTAGATGAAGTAGATTTTAATAAAAATCTCTATAATTTCTGGCTTTGTGTTGGGCCTGATTATCTATAACAATCAAACTGAACATCTATTCTGTTAACCTGTAAATATGAGGTAAGCTTTTCTCAATTAGTGGAAATACAGAATAAGAAATTACTGAATATATAAAGTGATGTAGAATTCAATACATTCATCGTCTAGGTAAATGTAGATAACTTGATAAAGACAGTTACTATCATTCATCTTACTGATATGAAGCTATAATTATTGTCATTACTACTACTAACATAACGTTCTAAATATTATGTTGAATCTTTGTTTTTTAATTACAACAATTGGTGGTTTTTGTGGTTTCTTCATGCATATTTCGTGGTCTCTGGGAGATAAAATTGGGAGAAACACACCTAAAAACTTAAAAGAAAAGATTGCATCAGGGCACCTGGATGGCTCAGTCGTTAAGCGTCTTCCTTTGGCTCAAGTCATGATCCCAGGTTCCTGGGATCGAGCCCCACATGGGGCTCCCTGCTCAGTGGGAAGCCTGGTTCTCCCTCTCCCACTCCCCTTGCTTGTGTTCCTTCTCTCACTGTCTCTCTCTGTGTCAAATAAATAAATAAAATATTTTTTAAAAAAAGAAAGAAAAGATGGCATAGGTTAGAAACCTAGTGTCATAGAAACCCAGCACTTAAATAGGTAAGGGAAGAGAATCCTGCAAATGAGCTCAAAATAGGCAAAAAGATAGCAGTAACACTGTATGGTACCATGAACAAGGAGGGAGGAAAGCCTCTGAGGGAGGATGTATTATCAGATGAAATGGGGAGGTGGTATAAAGTAATGATTAAAAATTCCCTATTGTATTAGACAACAAAGATGCCAAAGGCACTTTCAGGGTATGAGGGTGTGATGAATTGGTGGAAGGTTATTAGGTGGGCTTTGGTTTGATGAGCAAAAGGAATGAAAGTGGGGTTAGAAAACTCTTTCCTGGGTTAGAAAACTCTTTCATGGGTTACACTGGTGGAGAGAACAGGTAAAACAATTGGGGAATCCAAGTTTGGGAGAGCTCTCTAAAAGCTGAGTATAAGTGATCATGTTTTGATATTGTTGAGAAGGGAGAGGTTAAAGATCCAAAAGCTAAAAAAGGCAAATGATGAAGGACTGTCCCAAAGATGATGCGTAATTTTGGTATCTAGTACAAGAGAAGGGATAGCTTACCCACTGTGGCTGTAGAGGAGGAAAGGTGAGTATAGATGTTCACGTTGTAGGACAGACACTGCAGCATTCTCATCTAGGATGTCATTCCTTTGCTCTTTGAAGTAGTGATGATGGGTCTTCTGAAAAATACTAGTGTATAGGCTGAGAAGGAAGGAGATCTGATAAGAGATGAATAAGGAGCCAGGAGCCCCTAGAGGTAGTAGGAGTGAGAAGACAAGGGAAAGAGGTCTCTGGGCTTGCAGGGTTTTATCTTTATTTAAATCAGTAGCAGGTGCATCTTGGGTTTCCTGGAACCCCTATAGTGACACCCTGGTATGCTGTGTGCTGTACCTTAGAGGTGAGGTCAGATTGCTGCTGTGCCTTCCATCACCAGGAAACTCCCCTATAGATTGAGCCTCTTCTTGGAGCTTTCTCTCTACCTCCTGTTTTTGTTTTTTTAAGATTTTGAAAATTTATTTATTTTGAGAGAGAGTGAGTGAGCGTGAGAGCAAGCGAGTCAGAGATCATGAGCAGGAGGAAGGTCAAAGGGAGATGCAAACCCCCTGCTGAGCAGGGAGCCCAATGTGGGACTTGACCCCAGGACCCCAGGATCATGACCCAAGTGGAAGGCAACTGCTTAACCAACTAAGTCACCCATGTGCCCTCTACCTCCTGTCTTAACTGATGTTTCTGTCTTCACCCCCAGATCACTTGTAGGTGGTCCTCCTTGATAGGGCTTGTTGATAAACAAGCTTGAATGCTTCTTTTTATATTTTCTTCCTCTATTTTCCTTTTAAAAATTCTTACTTTATGAACTTAAATTATATTCTGTTTACAAAAAATTTATAATCTTGATAATATTTAGACTTAAATGACTGCAAGAAATTTTGTTAGGGTGATAAACTTTTATGGTATGTTTGAGCACTATTTGTTATATTCTACTTAATCTTATCAAAGGAAAGGTAACCTTCTAAAAGTTAAATCTGATTTGACTTTTTCTAATTCCTACTTAAATTAATTGTGCCTTTTTGGCATACATTTTGAGTTAAGATTTACTAGAATAACTTACACATAGTTTAGAACATTCTGTGAAATTGCAACTGTTTAGTAAAATTAAAATTTCACCTCATGTTATGATCTACATCTTATTCATGTTTTTGTTGGGGAAGGACATGACATTTTTTTCATTGCTGTTCCATTTATTCATTATGAGACCAGTCATTACTTTTAAAATATTCTTTAAACACCGTCCAAAAATATAAGAGCTATTTCTTGGTAGAATAACAGCTTGAATTTTAAACAGAAACACTGACAAACAGGTATGGTATAACCTTGTTCTTGGAAACTTTGGAAAAGGAATGAACTTTGGTAGCATGTTTTAAATTGTTGTTCTGCCTTTTACACTTTACCTTTTAAAATATTTAAATATTTAAATGGTTGAAATTCAACCATTTCGGATTAAATGTCTTTCTAAATATACTTTAGCTAAGGATTGCATCGTTTCGCTATCATACCATTTCCTAGCACAGTAACTAGTTTTGTATCATGCACTCAGTACATAATAATTGAATTAAGGAATAGATATAGACCTTCTTACCTCTTAACTAGAATTCAGTTTATGTTTAAAACAGTCCTATTGCTTCCGTATCCAGTGCTGTGGTTACCACAAGATTCTCTATGGGCCTCTTTCTCCTCTAAATGGTACCTAAATTAAGTAGGAGAAAGTTTGTTTGCAGACTTTGAGACATCACAGATTGTATCTCACAATATGTACATATGCATTATGTGCTTGCTGGCCTATGTCCATGAGGATTTCAAACATAGCTGAGATTTGGATAGGCGAGTTGTTATTGCGTATACTCTGACTTTCATCTTTATTGTGGGGGGGTCTTCTGATTTCTTTTACTCTTGTATGGATGCAATTGACCAGAAAATACTGATGTCTTCCTTTTTTTACTCTTCCAATATTGATTTTGTAATTTTACCATTCAAGTCTAATGAAGGTTCCCTCTTTTTCCCAATTTCAGGTTCTGGTACTATCCCGGGTTGTACCACATTGCAGCAACAACCTGCCCCCCATCCATGTGCAGAATTCACCAAAAGTCAATCCTTGTTTTTTATCCAGCAACATATATTCTAATCCTGAAAGGATTCTGCTTAGTTGGATGAACACAAATTATGAGAATGCCCGACATATTATATGGAAAAACTGTCACCATGGTGAGAATTTTTTTCTTTAAATAAATTATTGCTAATTTTCATGTGACAATTTAGAATTAGACCCAGAATCCATGGATTCTAGACCTGACTCTTTTCTGCAAAAAGGATCTCTTAACATCTTCGAGATCAGTTACCTTACATGTAACATGGAAATAATAAAAGTTGCTTCTTTAATGTATTTTGAAGAATAAGTGATAAAAATCTATGAAGAGATGCTCTCCAAAAGACAGTCTTAATATCATTGCTGATATTTTCAGCTCTATAAAGTATTAAATTTTAGGTGACATGCTCGAATCTTGTGTGTACTTAGTTGATATCAAGTGAAATTTAACTAGAAAACATCTTACATGTCATTGTGACAGTCATGTTGGAAATCACTAAGTGCAGTAATGCTTCATGAATTTGGGGGGAGGTTGGTCATATTAGGTCCAAATACTGAGGCAAGTGGGTGGTCATTAAAGAGACCTTCAGTGTTCAGGTGGCCACTCCTGGTTCTGTCCTTATGAAATGAGGCTCTATAAATTTTCATCCTACAAGCCTTCAATTTTTGTTTTTTTTTTTAAATTCCAGTTTGCTAGTCTAGTGCATTTTTTCCCTCTGTCATAACCACTGATTGTAGTGAGATGGATGGCACTGTGCATGCTGGTTGTTTCTGTGGCTTCAATTCGGGCCCCCTCTTCCAAGTACATACATACCTCTTCTGTTCAGAAGTGGTTGTGTTTAATTTATTATATTTATTTTTTATACTGAACCCTCAGAGTTTAATCTAAATTTTAGAAATAAGAAGAAGATTTAAGAGTGATTTTAAAATGAGACTTTGAATTACGGTTGTTTTAACTTAAAGGCATTCCTTCAACAAACATAGTGACATCAAGATTGAAACAGTTATATTGATATATTGGTATCAGGCAGCAGTAAACATAGAATATTTTAGTACCTTCTAATTGATTTACTGATAATGTCAAAATAATTTGACTTGAATCTGCAATTGAATAAGATTCATATTTTATAAAACTGTATTTGGCCCTTTCAAAAATATTTTAAAAACTGCAAATTATTAGATTACTGAGGAGTGACAATTTAACCAAAATAGTATAAAATAATGTACATATATTAGAAATTAGTATATTCATTTGTTGTAAAATTATTATGGTTCCATTTTTATCAACAAAATGGTCCGTCCAAGTTAATTTCAAAGAATTTGCTGCATTTTTAAATATAATACATTACAGGCACTGGCCTCTTTACTTTAAAAAAAAAAACACTGAGTTTTATGCTTTTACAAAGTTTTTGCATTTTTCTCTGCTTGGACTATTATTTTCCTATTAATCTTCGTGATACTGTTTCTCACTTTATTCAGGTGTCTGCTCAAATATCACTTTATCTGACAACATTTCCCAGTACCCTCTAAAATAGCTTATCCTTTCATCTTTCTCTTTCTTGCTCTGTTCTTTTCAATAACATTTTTCCCAAAATTATATATATAAAATGGAGAGTCTGTTTCTTCCAATAGAATGTGAGCTTTTTAACAGGAATAGTCTTGTCTGTTTTGTTGTTCACTGGTGTATTCTCAGAGCTAAGAACAGTGCCTAGAAGAAAACAGATATCAAAAACTGTTTGTGTATATAAATGAAGGAATATGGAGACACATTCAGGTTTTATATATTTTTCTATCCTATTCCAGACAATTGGATATATATTAGCTTACCCCTTTGTACCTTTTGTACAAATTTCAAGAGTTGGATTGAATGGTTGAGGTAGAAGGAGGCACTTTCCGCATTGAACATGTACCTGAGTACAGGTTGGTGGGCTTAGTAAGAGTGGAGGTCCATGAGGAGAATCTCTGTGAAAGATTTCTCTTGGGTTAACTTGGGCTGAAAAAAAGTCATTCTCATTTCCCCAGATTTTTATCTGTCAACATTGACACTTATTCTGCTTAGATTCTGCTTAGATTGGTAAAATTGGACCATCCTCACAACTTGGTGCAGTGGTTCTGTGGAGGGTAGAAGGTAGGGCTGCACCCAAAACCTTTCGATTAAGAAACTGTTGAGGGTGGGACCTAGCAATCTGTGTTTTATTAAATCCTCCATGTGATTCTGATGTGCACTAAAGCTATAGCGTCCCAGAAAGTAGTTTCCCTAGTGCTTTTAAATTGTTCACAGAATGATATTTGTTCACAGTTGTATTTCTGAAGAACCCCTCATTTAAATAACAATTCCTTTGATGTTGTAGTAGATGAAAATTTCCTCAAATTAATGTCAGGCATCAAACCACAGATCCAGGAAGATCAGGCAATACCAGGCAGGATGAATGTAAAAAAAAAAAAAATAAAAAATAAAGCTTTATGGCTAGGAATACTATATTTAAATTGCAGAACATCAAATATAGAGAAAGAATTGTGAAAGAAGCCAGAGGGGGGAAAATACCTTGCCTATAGAGGAGTTGAGATTTATATCCAAGAATTATATCCAACGTCTCAGAAATCATGTAGTCAGGAAGATAGTGGAATATTTAAAGTGTTAAGAGTTAAAAAAAAAAAATACTAACCTAGAATTCTGTAGCCAAGAAATTGTCTTCCAATAGTGAAGGAGAAAACATTGCAGAGAATAGACAGTGGAACTTGCTTATACATTTTTTTTTTTGATAAACTGATCAGTTGGCAGCTTGCAGAGTCATCTTTATGAACAATCTGTCCTTGATCAGCCTGATGGGGCAACAAAGAATTTTTTAGTTGTTTATGGCTTTTGCAGAAACTTGCTGGGTTAAGCAGTGATGTCAACACATAGGTGGTTTCCATATTCCGTCTCTGCTGAGGCCTTTATATATTTCTCATTAGAATTTCATTGTAATGATGTAGGAACTAGGAAGGATGTGACAAGTAAGCGAGCCTTCCTCTGTGAAGGAGAGTATGGAGTGGTAAAGTTGGAATCAGTTGGTTCAGAGGCCTGGCCATCCAGGGCTTTGAATATCAGGACAATATTTTAGGACTTCATTCTGTTGCCTTGGAGAATAATGGGAGATGGCTAAGATGGCAACTGCTATGAAAAAATGGGTATTTGGTCTGGTGACCATAGTAAGTCTGTGGTTTGAAGTACACTGAGGTCACATACATTTGATCAGCATACCCCAAATTTAGCACTGAGACTGAGACTTCTTAACCCTGGACTTTCTATGATTTTGCTCAAGGGTATGTGGTGCCACGTAGTCAATGTTTGGGAGTTTCCTTTCCTAACTACATGTAGTTGCTGAGAGGTGCTGTTAAAAAGCAAACAAACAAAAATAAAAACAAGAATAAAAAAGTTATCTATCCTGTGTTTGAAAATTCATAATATGTGGTAATTTGTCCAAAGAGTGGTGAATGTCAAAAAAAATTTTTTTTTCCATGTAATAAATGAACACCTGTTTCATGTAAGTAGGGGACCATTTTAGGGCTTGCTAGGAGGTACGTTTGCCCTTTTACACTTACACTCTCGTTCCTGCTAGCTCTTCATATTGTGTGTGCTTAAGCCCTCTATCATTAATACAACAGTTAATGTTTTTCACTGATGAACCTTTTTTTATACCTTAGAGACAGCTGCTTCTTCAGTAGATCATGCTTATGATAAAGTGTCTTCTTTGTTATTCTTTTGGACCATTTTCTTCAATTGCTACATTTGATTGCTAATGGAAATTTCTCATCCTATAATCACCTGGTGATTTTGAGAACAGCAATAGACCATTTTTGTAACATAAAGTTTAATTTCTGAGAGGAATAATACTTTCATTTGACTGCACTTTTAACAAAATCCTGAAATTGGAGTATTTTGAACTGTCGGTTCAAAGGAGCTTTGTTCTACAAAATAATATCTATTATTTAACTGATGCTTATTTCAACATTTTTTTTCATGAAGTAACAATTGTAACTCTTATAATTGGAAAATACTGTTTTTATTCTATTTTTTTAGTGGAGTAGAATCATAAATTATATTTGGCAACATCTATCTTTTATGTACTGTCTAAAAGTGTCCCTGGTTTGACTTATCATGGGATAGTTTGTTAAAGTAAACAACATTCAGTATACAATTGAGAAATTGTACTGACCTTTTAATTCTATCTATTCTTAAAATTAATGTAGTGTTGAGGTCCTTCATTTGTATGCATTGGTTGTTTCACATGTGTCTAATGTTCAACTTGATTAAATCAGAAAATAGTCATTATTTACAAAAAACTCTATATTTTTCCCAGAAGTTCCAAATTATCCCTTTAATGTTTAACATTAAATATTTATCATCAGGGTACCTGGTGGCTGCATTGGTTTAGTATCTGCCTTCAGCTCAGGTCAGGATCCCAGGGTCCTGGGATCCAGCCCCACATTGGGCTCCCTGCTCAGTGGGGGGATGGAGGGGGTGGTCTGCTTCTCCCTCTCCCACCTCCCCTGCTTGTGCTCTCTCTGACAAATAAAATCTTAAAAAAAATTTATCATCAGGATTGCAAGATTAAAATTTATCATCTACAGGTTGCATGTAGATAATAGAAATGGTATAATCTGATATTTTAATGTTACATTTAGAATATTTTGTATTGGGAATGTGACTGTCAGTCAATATGTAGAACGTCATGATTAATGTGAAGGTTAACACTAAATCTGGAGAAATGCTAGGCAGTAATAAAAAAGTGAGAACAGAAAATTAAACCTTTTTTTTTCCCAGAGGAAATAGCATTTTTTTTCTATTTTTTATTTATTTTTTATTTTCAGCATAACAGTATTCATTATTTTTTCACCACACCCAGTACTCCATGTAATTCGTGCCCTCTATAATACCCACCACCTGGTACCCCAACCTCCCACCCCCCCCACCACTTCAATCCCCTCAGATTGTTTTTTAGAGTCATTAGTCTCTCATGGTTCATCTCCCCTTCCAATTTCCCCCAACTCCCTTCTCCTCTCTATTTCCCCATGTCCTCCATGCTATTTGTTATGCTCCACAAATAAGTGAAACTATATGATAATTGACTCTCTCTGCTTGACTTATTTTACTCAGCATAATCTCTTCCAGTCCCGTCCATGTTGCTACAAAAGTTGGGTATTCATCCTTTCTGATGGAGGCATAATACTCCATAGTGAATATGGACCACATCTTCCTTATCCATTCGTCCATTGAAGGGCATCTTGGTTCTTTCCACAGTGGCGACCATGGCCATTGCTGCCATAAACATTGGGGTACAGATGGCCCTTCTTTTCATCACATCTGTATCTTTGGGGTAAATACCCAGTAGTGCAATGGCAGGGTCATAGGGAAGTTCTATTTTTAATTTCTTGAGGAATCTGCACACTGTTCTCCAAAGAGGCTGCACCAACTTGCATTCCCACCAACAGTGTAAGAGGGTTCCCCTTTCTCCACATCCCCTCCAACACCCATTTTTAATGGATTAGCATTGCAGTTCAATAAATCAGGGCAAACGAAGGCAATAGCCACATGTCCTGCAAAATGGAGGATGTAAAAATTCATCCACAATCAATTGACCACATTCTTTCTCTTTCATATTTATACCTACTCAGTGTCAGTGTGTTCTAGCCAGAGACCACTGGGAACATATCTATAGTTGAACAAATTCTTTTCAATGGGCATTGCAGGGGGGGAGACCACACATTATGGAGAATCACGGAGTGCCTCACAGTAAAGGATATTATGGAAGACATTATGGGATTTGTGCGTTGGCTCAGTAAATTGGGGACAGGTTCAAGGAAATAGGGATTCACCTCGATTGTGTGCTATCGGGGGCAGTGGTAGTTCTATGAGTAACTTCATAAATCTTATTTAGAGGGAAGACTACTATAATTGAGGCTAATCCTTTCATTAGTAGAGATGCAGTGGTCACTTAATACTAGCCAGGAGAGGGGGATGTTTGGTGTTGTCAACCATAAAAATAGAAGTTATTTTGTTAGGGAAATGAGTTTATTTGGGAGTAGCAGAGGAATAGCAATTCTGGACAAGCAAACTATGACAAGCCAAAAGCAAGTATGAAGAGACAAGGGGAAATTCCGCTTTCATTAGGTGTAGGTCAAAATTGGGGAGGGTTGTTTTGAACAGAAGCTCATAGGAGAGGTACCAGAGTTTGAGGATGTGATGGTTTCTCATTGGTTACAGGTACATTATTAATAGCTGGGGCAGAGAGGGGTCTTCCTTCTTTTTTCTTAAGAACAAGAAATAAAATACTTCCTATTTCCTGCTAATTATGCCATCTGCAATGAATGGTAACATACATCAATTCCCCCTTCAGGGCTTCCTCAACTCAATTCTAAGTGAGGTTTTCTCTATTCATTTTCACATTATTTTGTAGTATGCCAATTAAAGGACTACAAATTTTACATATAATGGCTTATTTAATCCTCAAAACATGAACATCATGGTAACTGTTATGAGTGTTAACCAGAAAACTAAAATAGAGATGTTAATTTATTTTCCTAGGAAAATATGTGGCTGGATTTTGAATCTAAGCAGTTTGACCTCCAAAGCTCATGTTAAGTATCATTGTGTGATACTGCTCTTTCAAAATGTTAAATTCTTCTTTAGCTTAGATCTGTGCAATCTTGCAGATTCTTTCCTAATGTCCAGAGAGATGTGTCATTTCCTTTTCCATCCACAAGAGTGGGTTTTCAAATCTGGATGCCCTTTTGTAATCACTTGGGAAATTTAAAAAATAAAAACTGATGCCCACCCCCAAGCCAACTGAAATAGAATCTGTGGGGGTATTGCCTTTATGTGGGCAGCTTTTAAAAGCTTTCTAGGTGGTTCTGATGCACAGTGAAGGTTGAAAACTCTAATATGTGCAAATTTAAGAATAAGGAATAAAGATTAAGTAGTGCAAATGAACCTTATAACATAAATATTTGTTTGTTCATAACTTCTCCCCTATAAGTGACTTGCTTTGTTTGGCTCTAAACTTTTTTATATTCACAAACTGGGTGACTTATACAAGAGTATGAAAACTATTCAAAACATTTCTTTTATAAATTTGGCATGGGAGGTATTTTTTCTATTTCTTTTGAAGTCAAAGATACTGGTTGAAACGGAGTCCTGAAGAGGCTCTTTCTTTCTTTTTTTTTTTTTTTCTGTCTTTCTTTCTTTCTTAGAAAATGGTGCAATTGAATCTTTATTTACAAGACACTACAAGGTCTGTTTTTTTGTTTTGTTCTATTTTTAAAGAAAAGGGTGAAAAAATAGAGAAAAGGATGGGATGAAGAGGTTTCTTCTAATCTTTTATTTACATGGATGATCTTGTATTATACCTGAGCTTTTACATACTTAAGCAGAATGCAGTCAACATTATGTCATTAATTATAATATTTACTATATGATTACTTTGTAGATTGTGTTCTGGAATTTATAACCTTTCAATTTTCCAGGAGGTTTTATAATGAATACTGCTTAATAATATATATTATATACAGTTGACCCTTGAACAACATGGTTTTGAACTGGGAAGGTCCACTTATATGTGGATTTTTTTAATAGTACAGTACTGTAACTGTATTTTCTCTTCCTTGTGATTCTCTTAATAACATTTTCTTTTTTCTAGCTTATGTTATTGTAAGAATACCATATATAATACTTATAACATACAAAATATGTGTTAATTGACTGGCTATGTTTTCAGTAAGGCTTCTAGTCAACAGGAGGCTATTAGTAGTTAAGTTTTGGAGGAGGAGTCAAAAGTTCTATACAAGTTTTTCAGCATACAGGAGTTGGTGCCCCAAACCCCACATTGTTTAAGGGTCAACTATATATGTCTGTATCTCTCTTCCCATTTATCTCTCTCTTTCCCTATCTTACTATAGTATATTAAATTGATTTTTAAGTGTAAACTAACCTTACATTCCTGGCACAAATTTAAGTTTGTCATGGTAGCTAATCTTTTTTTAATACCATGCTTGATTAGTTTACTAATATTTTAATTTTTTGCTTTAGTTTACATGAGTGATGACTTGTAATTATTCTCTGTACTTTTTAGGGTTTTTTTTTTGTTCTTGTTCTAGTTTTATGCAACCCTCAACAATTACTTGTAGGCTATTTCTTCATTGTAGGCTTTGAAAGACTTTCTAGAAAAGTGAAATTGCTTGTATCTTAAATTTTGTAGAATTTACTAGTAAGATTATCTGGACCTCTTATTTCTTTAGTGGGATGACTTTTAATAATCTAATTAATTTTTTAATTGTTATAAGATCATTCTTATTTTCTTTTTTCCCTCCCCGTTCCCATTCATATTTTCTATTTCCCATTGAGTGACATTTTGTAACACATGACAGTAATGAATTTCATCTAAATTCTGAAAATATTAGCATAATATTTTTCATTAGTTTATTGTATCTGTTCTGTCATATGTAACTACTGTGATTATTTTCTTTTGATTTCTTATACTTTATTTATTTAGTAAAAATTTTATTTATTAATTTGACAGAAAGAGAGAGAGAGAGAACATAAGCACAGGGAGTGGGAGACAGAGAAGCTGGCTTTCTGAGAGCAGGGAGCCAGGTGTGGGGCTCGATCCCAGAACCCTGGGATCATGACCTGAGTGGAAGGCAGACGCTTAACAACTAAGCCACCCAGGCACTTCTACTTCTTGTTTTTTAAATTGGTCTTTATCTGTAGTGATTAATAACCTTAGCACACAAGACTCTTTATTTTCTTTCTAGTTTAATGAGGCACTTATATGGAAGTTCTACCAAATATTATATACATTACCTCAATCTCATGTGGCTGATCTTCTAATTGCCATTTTTGGTTGATCTTATAATTATTTAGAGTTCAAATATTTTCATAATTTAACTACCTTTAGAAACATGATTTCTGCATTAGAGTATGTATTACTTGGCATTTCCAAAGCACTTTAAAATAATTAAAAATGTACTATGTTATCTGTTCTGAATGTGGGCACAAAAATCCTCAAAATGCTAGCAAACAGAATCCTGCAACATTTTAAGAGGATTAAAAAATTACCAGATGAGATTCATCCCAGGAGTGTAATACTGGTTTAACATAGGAATTCTGGGGTGCCTCGGTGGCTCAGTTGGTTAAGCCTCCAACTCTTGGCTTTGGCTCTGGTCATGATTGCAGGGTCCTGAGATCAAACCCTGCATTGGGCTTAATGCTCAGCAGGGAGTCTGCTGGAGATTATTTCCCTCTACCTCTGCCCTTTACCCTGCTCTCTCTCTCTCAAATAAGTAAATAAATCACTGAGAAGTAGTGGGAATTCCAATCAATGCAGTACTCCATATTAATAGGATAAAAAGGAAAATAAAAGAGACCATCTCAAAGGACACAGCAACAATGAAAATTTATATCTAGCAAGAGACTTATGCCAAGAATATATAAAAACACAACTCAAAAATAAAGCAACAATTAATGGAAGTAAAAAGAAAAAAAGGAGATAAATTATCAACGAGCACATGAAGAGACAATATAATATTAGTCATTAGGTAAGTGCAAAAGAAAAATACAATGAACTAGCACTTGATACCAACTTGGATAACTAAAATTTTTTTAAAAAGTGAAGAAATATTACAGTTATTGGGAAAGATTTATAGAAACTGGAACCTTCTACATTGCTAGAGAGATTGTAAATGGTACACCCACTTTGGAAAACAGTTTAATGTTAAACAGTTTGACATTTCTCAAAATGTTAAAAGAATAGATTAATGATATAATTCAGCAATTCCACTCATTGGTTTATACTCAAAATATTTGAAAATACATATATTCTCACAAAAATTCTTAAATAAATGTTAATAGCAACATTATTCACAATAGTCAAAACATGAAGCAACCCAAATGCCAATAAACTGATAAATAGATAAATGAAATGTGGTTTATAGTATCACAAAATGGAATGTTGCTCATCTATAAAAGGAAGCGAAGCCCTAATACATGCTGTGGCATTGATGAAATTTGAAAACATTATGCTTAATAAACAAAGCCATAACACGAAAGGGCACATATTTTGATTCCATGTCTGTAACATGTTTAGAATAGGCAAGTCCATAGTGACCTAAAGTAGTTTAGTTATTTTCCAGTGGATGAGAGAAGAGGGAAATGGGAATGACAGCTATTGGGTATGGGGTTTCTTTATGTGTTGGAAAAAATTTTCTAAAATCAAGTAGTGGTGATGGTCACACAGCTCTGTAAATATATTAAATAATAATGAATTATACAGTTGAATTGGATAAAATGTATATGAGTTATATATCAATAAATCTGTTATAAAAATGTACTGTTTTAGGGGCGCCTGGGTGGCTCAGTGGGTTAAAGCCTCTGCCTTAGGCTCAGGTCATGGTCCCAGAGTCCTGGGATCGAGCCCCGCATCGGGCTCTCTGCTCAGTGGGGAGCCTGCTTCCTCCTCTTTCTCTCTGCCTGCCTCTCTGCCTACTTGTAATCTCTGCCTGTCAAATAAATAAATAAAATCGTTAAAAAAATGTACTGTTTTAATCATCTAAAATAATTTAAGTATTTATGATATTCATAAAAATAGTATGTGCACTTATTCCTTTAATGCATAAAATGATTCAGTTTTATGTTTAGCCGTCATATCTTCAATTCATAATACTATTTAGGACTATTTTAATATTTCTGAATATTTGAAGCAGTATATAAATAGGTAAGAATATAACTTATAAATCAAAATTTAAAAAAGTTTTAGAACATCCCTGAATTTTCTGTTTCCTGACAAATGAGAACTAGATTAGTTTACTCGTTCTCTCTCTAAAACAACCCTAGACCAACACTTCTCAGATGGTAACATGAATATAAATCTCCTGGAGATTTTGCTAAACTTTTTATGTTTCAGTAGGTTTTAAGTAGGGCCTGAAATTCTGTGTTCATAACAAGCTTCCAGTTGATAAAGGTGCCGCTGATTCTCATAGCACACTTTGGGTAGCAAAATCTTGGAGTATAGAAGAGCGTAGCCTCGATTAAAGCAATTAACAAAAAAGCAGAGAAAATCCTTGATATACCTAAGGCTGTGGTGAACTGGTGGGGGCTTGGCAGCGGCCTTCTTTCTGTATGAATGACAGGTTGGAGGCACGGGATCAGATCAGAGAAGGGAGGTTTTTACTTCTTAACACTATTCTGGAGGATTATTGCCATGCTCCTCTCACAGAGAGCCATGTTTGAACAGCAACAATTCATGCCAGCTGCTGTTGAAGAAATAATAACAAAAGAGTTCCAAAGTTGTGATGGGTTAAACAGAAATAGGTAACTTTGATTTTCCTCTCAGGGAGGTAGAGAACTAGAAAGACCTTTTGTTCCCACCCTTAAAATTATAGCAAAAGCATAAACAAAACAACAGCAAAAACCATATAAATAACAAATTCCCAAATGTGTTAAGTTCCCCAGGAAGATAAGGCAACAAAGTATCCTGAAGTCCAAGGAGAACTAGGTGCTTTCAGGAAGAAATGGGGTAATAGCAATTGTCTGCTTGTGGTAGAGACAGCTAGACATTGATCGTGGTGAGTCAGGGTGGTGGTGAATTGGTAGAAACCAAGTATACACTAGTGAGAGAGCGTGAGATCCCTAGAGGCTACAGCAATAAGGAATGTCTGCATCCTTTTACAGGTTTTTACTCCACAGACTTCACTGTTTGCTCACAGATGACTGGAGAGTGAGTCTGTATGAGAATGTACCCTTCATAGTATAGATCTAGGGGAGGGGCAAACAATTTGTCTGCCTTCTCTATTACCACATGTGAGGAGAAGGACCACACATACAGTTATCTTTAGAGCTCTGATGAAAACTCATTGCAGCTTAAAAAAGAAACTGGAAAATAATAATAAAAACAACAACACAAACCACCTCTACCCCTGAGAAATAGGCCGGAATAATATATAACAGTCAAGTAGGAAATCCCAAAGCAACCATGAAAAATCTCTTACAATTAGTATAGAGTTTGTCCTGGTTGTAGAATGGATACAAAATCAGTATTTAAAAGGGGTGCCTGGATGGCTAATTGGGTTAAAGCCTCTGCCTTCAGCTCAGGTCATGATCTCAGGGTCGTGGGATCTAGTCCCGCATTGGGCTCTCTGCTCAGCAGGGAGCTTGCTTTCCCTTCTCTCTCTCTCTGCCTGCCTCTCTGCCTACTTGTAATCTCTGTGTGTGTGTCAAATAATTAAATAAAATCTTTAAAAAATCAGTATTTAAAAAAATTCTGTTTTATAATGGCAGTAAACAATTGGAATATGTAATTAAAATATATAATTTATCATAGCAACTTAGAATAAAATGCTTAAGTATGAACCCAACAAAATATGTGCAGGATATACATACTGAACATTATGAAACACTGAAGAAAGAAATCAAAGAGAACCAAGTAAATAGAGAAATATACCATGCACGTAGAAGTGGAAGACATAAGAGTAAGATATTTTATTGTCAATATTGCCAAATTGATGTATAGATTCAATATAACCCTAGTAAAAAATCCTCTTTCTTTTTTTTTTTTTTTTTTTTTTGGTTGACTCTACAATACAAATGGGAATTTGAGGGGTGATGAAACTTCTCTGGAAGGAAGTGTGATAAATACATGAAAATGTACCTCTCAAAGTCCTGGAAGCATACAACACAGAATGAGTGTTAGTGCATATATTTTTTTTAATCAGCTAAGACATGGAAGTAATTCAGGATGGAATGCGGGCTGTGACAAATGAATCTAACTGCAT
This sequence comes from Mustela putorius furo, assembly GCF_011764305.1. Taxonomy (NCBI): domain Eukaryota; kingdom Metazoa; phylum Chordata; class Mammalia; order Carnivora; family Mustelidae; genus Mustela; species Mustela putorius. The sequence goes on from NW_025421989.1 coordinate 31,487,603, forward strand.
TGCCGGTGTTTGACAACCTCACTGAATATAATGGACAGGAAGGGTGCTACCTAAATTATCTTGTAAAAACAATCATGACTGCATACGGTAGACCTAAAGACAAAAGGATTGGTGCATGCACATGTTACTCCAGTTACTCTAGTTTCTTTCCAGGGTATGGGTTTGCAATAATGAAATCGCTTTAGATGTATACTAAGGTTGAACAAATAAGTAAATATGTTGTAGGTAATGAGAACCAGTTTTTTCTGTACTGAAGAGCTAAGTTAGAAATAAGGAAAGTGGGTAGGTCATAATATGTCCTGTGGTGCTGGATTGCAGTTGGTGGAGTTGGAAGTAAACGCATAAGACTTACTGTTATATTGTTATCTATCAGCTTCTAGTTAGGAGGTTTTTCATTAGTTGTTTTCCTGTTGTGGATGTGATCCTCTACAAGATGATAAACACGTTTAGGGGAATTTCTGTCTCTTTAATGATACAAGATGACATTGGGATGTTTAGAGATCATAGTCCGACAAATACTGTCTGATTCACTATCAACATGAAAGCCTAGTAAATTGCCTTTTTTAGACTAAAGTTAGAATTGCTTACAGTTCTTATTGGCTACAAAACTGAGACCTTTGCTTTTATTAAAAGCCAGAGGTGGCGCATATACATTAAGAGAAGCACATTTAGGTTATAAACATCCAGCCCACCAGAAATGTGCATTTTGAACTCATTACTTTGATTGTATCACATCATATATCAGATATAGTTATTTACAGGTTTTTACCAGCAAAAAGTACTTCGAAATATACAGTCCAAAATGTTGTTTGCTATGTATTAGTTGAAAATTTCTAGGGATCTTTGTTTGCTAGGCTGATTTGGCAATATTAGGCTGTAGAGATTCTATAGAATTTTCAATGTTGTAGCATCTCAGATGAATAAATACCAGGTACTGTTTTTGTGAAGTATCTAGGATGTCTGTGGTTCCAGAGAAATTAGTCTTCCAGTACCAGATGTAAAGCAATCTTTTTTATTTTTTATTTTTAGAGAGAGCATGGAGGAGAGAGTGTGCCCGTGAGCACATGTGAGCAGGGGGTGAAGGGTAGGAATAGGGGCACAGGGAGAGAGAGAGAATCTCTCAAGCAGGCCACACCCAGCGTGGAGCCCAACATGGGGCTGAATCTCACAGCCTGAGATCATGATCTGAGGCAAAATCAAGAGTTGCATGCTTAACTGACTGAGTCGCCCAGGCGCCCTAGATGTAAAGCAGTCTTGATTTGTGAAGTTAATATACATATCATGAACATCTCCTGTCATAGTTTCTTGTTTACAGAAAATGAGAGCCATTTGAGGGGATTTATGCAGATCACCAATTTTACCCTTGTTTTCAGATAAGACATCATATCAGACCTTTAAGAATTTAGGCTCTTTTGGAAAGTTTTGTTGTTTTTTCTTTCTGGTTTTGATTTCTTTTTAAGTTTTTATTTTAATTCCAGTTAACATACAGTGTTATAGTTTCAGGTATACAGCGTAGCAATTCAGCACTTCCATACATTACCAAGTATGCATCACAGGTGCTTTCCTTAATCCCCATCACCTATTTACCTTAACCCCTGCCCCCCCACTGCCAACAACCACCAATTTGTTCTCTGTGATCAAGAATCTGCCTATTGGTTTGTCTCTTATTTTCCCCTTTGCACATTCATTTCTCAGATTCCACGTATTAGTGAATTTGCAAGTACCCATCCCTCTCTGACTGACCTATTTTGTTTAGCCTCATATTCTGCATCTCCATCCACACTGTTGCAAATGACAAAATTTCATTCTTTTTTCATGGCTGAATAAAATTCCATTGTGTATATATACCACATCTTCTGTATCCATTCATCAATGGATGGACACTTGGGCTGCTTCCTTATTTTGCCTATTGCATGTATTGCTGCTATACATGTGGGGGTACACGTGTCCCTTTGGATTAGTGCTTTTGTATTCTTTGGGTAAATGCCCAGTAATGCAAATTCTGGATCTTAGGGTAGTTCTATTTTTAACTTTTTGAGGAAACTCTACTGTTTTCCACAGTGGCTGCACCAGTTTGCATTCCCACCATCAGTGCAAGAGCATTCCTTTTTTTCCACATCATTGGCCAAAACTGTTTCTTGTGTTAGTGATTTTAGCCATTCTGACAGTTATGTATTATTGTAGTTTTGATTTGCATTTCCCTGATGGGGAGCGATGATGAACATCTTTTATTTTTTTTTATTTTTTATTTTTTTTTAAAGATTTTATTTATTTATTTGTCAGAGAGAGAGAGCGAGTGAGAGCGAGCACAGGCAGACAGAGTGGAAGGCAGAGTCAGAGGGAGAAGCAGGCTCCCCGCAGAGCAAGGAGCCAGATGTGGGACTCGATCCCAGGACGCTGGGATCATGACCTGAGCCGAAGGCAGCTGCTTAACCAACTGAGCCACCCAGGTGTCCCGATGAACATCTTTTAAATGTGTCTGTTGGTCATCCATATGTCTTCTTTGGATAAATATCTATTCATGCCTCTGCCTTTTGGGTGTTGAGTTTTGTAAGTTCTTTGTATATTTTGGATACTAACCTTTTATCAGATATGTCATTTGAAAATATCTTCTTCCATGAAGTAGGTTGCTTTTGGTTTTATTGATAATTTCCTTTGTTGTGCAGAAGCTTTTTATTTTGATGTAGTTCCAGTAGTTTATTTTGGCTTTTGTTTCCTTTGCCTCAGGAGACATATCTAGAAAGAAATTGCTGTGGTCAGTGTCAAAGAGGTTACTGCCTGCGTTCTCTTCTAGGATTTTTGTGGCTTCAGGTCTCACATGTAGGTCTTCAATCCATTTTGAATTTGTTTTTATGTATGGAGTAAGAAAGTCATCCAGTTTCCTTCTTTTGCATGTTGCTAACCAGTTTTCCAATACCATAATTGGATGTTATTTCCTTCTTTGTCCAAGATTAACTGACCAAGTAGTTACGGGTTTATTTCTGGGTTTTCTGTTCTGTTCCATTGATTTGTGTGTCTCTCTTTGTGCCAGTACCATACTGTGTTGGTAATTGCAACTTTGTAATATAACTTAAAGTTCAGAATTGTGATGCCTTCAGGTTTGCTTTTCTTTTTCAAGATTACTTTAGTTATTTGGGTCTTTTGTGGTTTTATTAGGATTGCTTGTTCTACTCTGGAAAATGCTGTTGGTATTTTGATACGGATTGCATTGAATGTATAGGTTGCTTTGGCTAGTATAGACATTTTAACCACATTTGTTCTTCCAGTCCTTGAGCATGGAATGTCTTTCCATTTCTTTGTGTCATCTTAGATTTCTTTCATCAGTGTTTTATAGTTTTCAGAGGAGAAGTCTTTTACCTCTTTGGACTCATTTATTCTTGGGTAGTTTATTTTTGGTGCAATTATAAATCAGACTGATGCCTTAATTTTTCTGTCTACTACTTCATTATTGGTTTATAGAAATGCAACAGATTTCTTTAGATTGAATATGTATCCTACAAATTTACTGAATTCATTTATCAGTTCTAGCAGGTTTTTTTGGTAGAGTCTTTTGGGTTTTCTATATATAGTATCATGACATCTGCAAGGATAATTTTGCTTCTTTTTTACCAATTCCTTTTTATTTCTTTTTGTTGTCTGATTGCTACGGCTAGGACTTCCAGTACTATGTTAAGTAGAAGTGGTGAGAGTGGATATCATTGTCTTATTCCTCATCTTTGGGGAAAAGCTCTCCTTTTTTCCCCATTAAGGATCATGTTAGCTCTAGGTTTTTCATAGATGGTGTATGTTTCCTCTAAACCTACCTTGTTGAGGGTTTTCATCATGAATGGATGTTGTACTTTGTCAGATGCTTTTTCTGCATCTATTGAAAGGATCATATGGTTCTTAGCCTTTCACTTATTGATGTGACCTATCACATTGATTGATTTGAGAATACTGAACCATAGGGCACCTGGGTGGTTCAGTGGGTCAAAGCCTCTGCCTTTGGCTCAGGTCATGGTCTCAGGGTCCTGGGATTGAGCCCCACATCAGGCTCTCTGCTCAGCAGGGAGAGTGCTTCCCCCTCTCTCTGTCTGCCCCTCTGCCTACTTGTGATCTATCTCCCTCTCTCTCTCTCTGTAAAATAAATAAATAAATAACATCTTTAAGAAAAAAAAATACTGAACCACCCTTGGAACCCAGGAATAAACCCCACTGGATTGTGATGAATGATTTCTTTAATGTACTGTTATCTTTGCTTTGCTACTATTTTATTGAGTATTTTTGCATCTGTGTATATTGGAAATATTGGCCTGTATTTCCCTTTTTCAGTGGTGTCTTTTTCTGGTTTGCTATTAGGGTAATGCTGGCCTCATAGAATAAATCTGGAAGTTTTCCTTCCTTTTCTATTTCTTCGAATAGTTTGGGAAGACTAGGTATTAAACTCTTCTTTAAATGTTTGGTGGAATTCACCCGTGAAGTCCTCTGATCCTGGACTTCTGTTCATTGGGAATTTTCTGATTAGTGATTCAGTTTCTTTGCGGGTTATCAGTCTGTTCAGATTTTCTGTTTTTCCTGATTCAGTTTTAGTGGTTTCTAGGTTTCTAGGAATTTATCCATTTCTTCTAGATAGCCCAATTTTTTGGCATATAGTTTTCATAATATTCTCTTACGATTGTTTGGAGGTTTAAATTTTGTTTTTATTTCCAAAATAATATGTTTTTTCTTTTCCAAGGAAAGTAAAAAAACTTTTTTGACTATTGTTGAAATTCCATAAGACATCCTTTTTCCTTTTTTTCTCTCTCTTTTTTTTTTTTTCATTTTTCTCATCGTCCGTTATTCATCAATCCATTTTCCTTTCAGGGAATAGAAAATTATAGATCATTGCTTTGTTTTTTTGTATGTCACTTTGGAAGAAAGCCTATCAAAGATCAGTGTCCTTGAAAACCAGGGGAATAAAGCCAGGCATAGGTTCTGTTTTCCTTCATAGTTGAACTGAGCACTAAATGTCTCCACAATAAGAATGATTTTAAAAGCATTTTTTTCCTATAATGTCTGTCAGTTTAAAATACTTTCTGTATTACATAGTGACAATATCAGAATACATTCAGACAGATACCATAAAGTAACTTTTTTAGAAAAATAAAACTAATGTTATACTTACTCTTTTTTGGAACAGGAGTTATTCCCTCTGAGAGATGGATAGTAAATTTTGACAAAGACCTTTTAGATGGCCTTGTTTTTGCAACCCAGTTGGGAGCCTATTGTCCGTTTTTGGTAAGAGTCTTTTTTATAAGGAATGGTCTTTTATTATTTGAAAGAACTTAGTAATTAAAATTCAAAGTATTTTTTATAAGGAGATTCTTTTCAGTGTTTTAATTTAAATCACATCTGAATCTGAATGACCAGCATTCCCTTTTTGTTTATTCTGGTATTCTGATTGTAATAATCTACTACTGACAGATGTTAACACTTAAATGATTCTTTGCTGAACTAAAGAGAACAGTTAAAAAGTAGTAATTTTTATTCCTTTACTAAAAGATTTGATTGTTTTCTTTTCAAGATTGAGTCTCATTTTGAAAAAATGTATACACAACCAAAAAGTTCTGAACAGTATCTGCACAATTGCCTGATTATTGTGAATGTACTTCGTGAAATTGGCTTTGACATGGACATACAGGTAGGTGGCTATATATCACATATTCCATAAATATTAATTTCTTCTTTTCATATTTTTTCTAGCTTCATTAGGTATGATTGGCAAATTTCTATTTAGTTTGTAAAATGTAATTTTCGTAGGTATACAATATGATGATTATATGTATACAATGTGAAATGATTACCAGAATCAAGTTAAATAGCACATCCATTACCTCACATAGTTGCCATTTTATGCGTGTGTGTGTGTGTGTGTGTGTGTGGTGAGAACATTTACGATCCAACATCTCCTCATTTCCCCTATCCCTCTTCCATGGCAATTATCATTCTACTCTCAGGTTGCATGGGTTTTACTTTTTTAGATTCCACGTATAATTGAAATCATAAGATACTTGCCTTACTGTGTCTGGTTTATTTTATTTAGCATAGTCCTCTGGATTCTTTCATGTTACCATAAGTAACAGAATTCTTTTTTTCTTTTTTTTTTTTTAAGATTTTATTTGTTTATCTGACAGAAAGAGATCACAAGTGGAGCAGGGGGCGTGGGGTGGGAAGGCTCCCTGCTGAGCAGAGAGCCCGATGTGGGGCTCGATCCCAGAACCCCAGGATCATGACTTGAGCCAAAGGCAGAGGCTTTAACCCACTGAGCCACCCAGGTGCCCCCCTTTCTTTTTTATGACTAAATATTCCATTGTGAGTATATACCACATTTTCTTTTTTTTAATTTTATTTTATTTAAATTCAGTTAGCCAACATATAGTACACCGTTAGTTTTTGGTGTAGTGTTCATTGATTTCTTGGTTGTGTATAACATCTAGTACTTATCAGGTCATGTGACCTTAATACCCATCCCCCAATTATCCCATCCCCCCAGTCACCTCCCTTCTGCAACCGTCAGTTTGTTTCCTGGAGTTAAAGATCTCAAATGGTATGTCTCCTTCTCTGGTATCTTCCCATTCAGTTTTCCCTCCCTTCCCCTATGGTCCTCTGCTCTGTTCCTTATATTCCACATATGAATAAAGTTCTATGATAATTGTCTTTCTCTGACTTATTTCACTTAGCATAATACCCTCCAGTTCCATCCATGTCTATGCAAATGGTAGGTATTAATCCCTTCTAATGGCTCAGTAATATTCCATTATACATGTGAATCACATCTTCTTTCTCCATTTGTCTATTGAAGGACATCTCAGATCCTTCCACAGTTTGGCTATTGTGGACATTGTTGCTATGAACACTGGGGTGCAGGTGCCCCTTCTTTTCACTGCATCTGTATCTTTGTGGTTAATACCCAGTAATGTAATTGCTGGGTCATAGCGTAGCTCTATTTTTAACATCTTGGGGAACCTTCATACTATTTTCCAGAGTGGCTGTACCATCTCTATTCCCACCAACAGTGTAAGAGGGTTCCCCTTTCTCCACATCTTTGCCAGCATTTGTTGTTCCCTGTCTTGTCAATTTTAGCCATTCTAACTGATTTGAGGTGGTATCTCATTGTGGTTTTGATTTGTATTTCCCTGATTGCAAGTAATGTGGAGCATTTTTAATGTGTCTGTTGGTGATTTGTATGTCTTTGGAGAAATGTCTCCACATGTCTTCTATCCATCTCCTGAGTAGATTATTTATTTCTTGGTTGTTGAGTTTGAGAAGTTCTTTATAGATCTTGGATACCAACCCTTTATCTGATAAGTCATTTGCAACTATCTTCTCCCATTCTGTAGGTTACCTTTTGGTTTTATTGACTCTTTCCTTTGCTGTGCAAAAGCTTTTTATTTTGATGAAGTCCCAAAAGTTCATTTTTGCTTTTGTTTCCCTTGCTTTTAGAAATGTAGCTTGCCTGAAGTTGCTGTGGCTGAGGTCCAAGAGGTTATTAACCTGTGTTCTCCCTTAGAATTCTGATGGATTCCTGTCTCGCATTTAGGACTTTCATCCATTTTGAGTTTATCTTTGTGTATGGTCCAGCTTCATTCTTCTGCATGTGGCTATTCAATTTTCCCAGCCTCATTTATTGAAGAGACTATCTTTTTTCCATTGGATATTCTTTCTTGCTTTGTAGAAGATCAGTTGACAATAGTTGAGGATTAATTTCTGGACTCTCTGTTCTGGTCCATTGATCTAGGTGTCTGTTTTTGTGCCAGTACCATGCTGTCTTGATGGTTGCAGTTTTGTAATACAGCTTGAAGTCAGGCATTTTGATGCCCCCAGCTTGGGCTTTCTTTTTCAACATTCCCCTCGTGATTAGGGGACTTTTCTGGTTCCATACACATTTTAGGATTATTTGTTCCAGTTTTGTCAAAAAATGTTTATGGCATTTTAATAGGTATTCTATTGAATGTGTAGATTACTCTGAGCAGCATAGTCATTTTAACAGTCTTTATGCTTCCTATCCCTGAGCATGGAATGTTTTTCCATCTCTTTGTGTTTTCCTCAATTTCTTTCATAAGTGTTCTGTAGTTTCTAGAGTACAGATCTCTTACCTTTTTGGTTGGGATTATTCTTAATTATCTTATATTTGTTTCTGTGTATGTGTCTGTTAAAATTTTTTTTTATTAACATATAGTGTATTATTTGTTTCAGTGGTACAGGTCTGTGAAACATCAGCATTACACAATTTACAGCACTCTCCATAGCATATACCTTCCCCAGTGTCCATCACTCAGCCACCCCATCATTCCTCTTACCCCATCCCATCCAGCAGCCCTCAGTTTGTTTCCTGAGATTAAGAGTCTCTTACAGTTTTTCTCTCTCCGGTCCCATCTTGTGTCATTTTTCTCTCCCTTTCCCCTGTGATCCCCCTCACTGCCTCTCAAATTCTTCATATCAGAGAGATCATATGATAATTGTCTTTCTCTGATTGACTTATTTCACTTAGCATAATACCCTCTAGTTCCATCCATGTTGTTGCCAGTGACAAGATTTTGTTGTTTTTTTTTTTTTGATGGCTACATACTATTCCTGTGTGTGTGTGTGTGTGTGTGTGTGTGTGTGTACCACATTTTCTTTATCCATTCATCTGTCAGAGGACATCTAGGCTCTTTCCATAGTTTGGCTGTTGTGGACATTGCTGCTATAAACATTCAGGTGCACCTGCCCCTTCAGATCATTACATTTGTATCTTTAGGGTAAATAACTCAGTACTATGATTGCTGGTTTGTAGGGTAGCTCTATTTCCATCTTTTTTGAGGAACCTCCTTGCTGTTTTCCAGAGTGGCTGCATCAGCTTGCATTCCCACCGGCAGTGTAGGATGGTTCCCCTTTCTCCGCATCCTTGCCAACGTCTGTCATTTCCAGACTGGTTAATTTTATCCATTCTGACTGGTGTGAGGTGGTATCTCATTGTGGTTTTGATTTGTATTTCCCTGATGACAAGTGATGTTGTGCACTTTATCATGTGTCTGTTGGCCATTTGGATGTCTTTGCAGAAATATCTGTTCTTGTCTTCTGCCCATTTATTGATTGGATTATTTGTTCTTTGGGTATTGAGTTTGATATGTTTTTTATAGATTTTAGATACTAGTCCTTTATCTGATATGTCATTTGCAAATATCTTCTCCCATTCTGTTGTTTGTCTTTTGGTTTTGTTTACTGTTTCCTTTGTTGTGCAAAACCTTTTTATTTGGATGAAGTCCCAATGCCCTTGTTTCCCTTGCCTTTGGCAATGTTTCTAGGAAGAATTTGCTGTGGCTGAGGTGGAAGAGATTGCTGCCTATGTTCTCAAGGATTTGGATTGATTCCTGTCTCACCTTGAGGTCTTACATCCATTTTGAGTCTGTTTTCGTGTGCAGTATAAGGAAATTACCCAGTTCATTCTTCCGCATGTGGCTGTCCAATTTTCCTACCACCATTTATTGAAGAGACAGTCTTTTTTCCATTGAACATTCTTTCCTGCTCTGTTGAAGGTGATTTGACCATAGAGTTGAGGGTTCATTTCTGGGCTCTCTATGCCACTGATTTATGTGGAACATAGATATGAATTTGCTGAATTCCTTTTTTGTGCCAGTACCATACTGTCTTGGTGATGAAAGCTTTGTAATAGAGCTTAAAGTCTGGAATTCTGATGCTGCTGACTTTGGTTTTCTTTTTCAATGTTCCCCTGGTGATTCAGGGTCTTTTCTGCTTCCATATTAAGTAGCATAGACATTTTCACAATATTTGTTCTTCTAATCCAATGAGTATGTTTTCCTCAATTTCTTTCATGAATACTTCATAGTTTTCTGAGTAAAGATTCTTTGCCTCTTTACTCAGAATCTTTAATAGATTTCTTTGTAGAAATCTTATGGTTTTGGGTGCAATTATGAATGGGATTGACTACTTAATTTCTTTTTCTTCTGTCTTGCTGTTGGTACATAGAAATGCAACTGATGTCTGTGCTGTGATTTTATATCCTGACAGTTTACTGAATTTCTGTATGTTCTAGCAGTTTTGGAGTAGAGTCTTTTGGTTTCCCACATAAAGTATCATATCACCTGCAAGGAGTGAGAGTTTGACTTCTTCTATGTTGATTTGAATGCCTTTTATTTCTTTTTGTTGTCTGATTGCCGAGGCTAGGACTTCTAGTACTATGTTGAATAGCAGTGGTAATAGTGGACAGCCCTGCTGTGTTCCTGACCTTAGGAGAAAAACTCACAGTTTTTGCCCAGTAAGAATGATATTTGCTGTGGGTTTTTCATAGTTGTTTTTGTTTTTTGATACTGAGGTATGTACTCTCTATCCCTACACTTTGAAGAATTTTGATCAAGAGAGGATGCTGTACTTTGTCAAATGGTTTTTCAGCATGTATTGAGAGTATCACAAGGTTTTTGTTCTTTCTTTTATTAATGTATTATATCACACTGATTGATTTACAGATGTTGAACCAACCTTTCAGCCTAGGAATAAATCCCACTTGGTCGTGATGAATAATCCTTTTAATGTATTGTTGTATCTTATTGGCTAGTATTTTGGTGAGGATTTTTGCATCCATGTTCATTAAAGATATTGCTCTGTAATTCTCTTGTTTGATGAGGTCTTTGGTTTTAGGATCAAGGCAATGCTGGCCTATAAAATGAGTTTGGAACTTTTCCTTCCATTTCTATGTTTTGGAATACTTTGGAGAATAGGTATTAATACTTCATCTAATGTTTGGTAGAACTTCCCTGGAAGCCATCTGGCCCTCAGCTCTTGTTTGTTGGGAGATTTTTGATGACTGCTTCAATTTCCTTACGGATTATGGGTCTGTTCAGGTTTTCTATTCCTTCCCGGTTCAGTTTTGGTAGTTTATATGTCTCTAGAAACACATCCATTTCTTCCAGATTTTCAAATTTGCTGATGAATACTTGCTCAAAATATGTTCTTTTTTTAAAGATTTTATTTATTTATTTGCAGAGAGAGGGAGATCATAAGTAGACAGAAACAGAAGCGGTGTGGGGGGGGGGGATACAGGCTCCCTGCTGAGCAGAGAACCCAACTCAGGACTCAATCCCAAGACTCTGAGATAATGACCCAAGCTGAAGGAAGAAGCCCAACCCACTGAGCCACCCAGGCACCCCATATCTGTTCTTCCAATTGTTTTTCTTTGGTGTTGGTTGTGATCTCTCCTCTTTCATTCATGATTTTATTAATTTGGGTCCTTTCTCTTTTCTTTTTGATAAGTCTGGCCAGGGGTTTATTAATCTTACTAATTCTTTCAAGGAACCGGCTCCTAGTTTCATTGATCTGTTCTACTATTCTTTTGGTTTCTATTTCATTGATTTCTGCTCTGATCTTTATGATCTCTCTTCTCCTGGTGGGTTTAGGCTTTCTTTGCTGTTCTTTCTCCAGCTCCTTTAGGTGTAGGGTTAGGTTGTGTATTTGAGACCTTTCTTGTTTCTTGAGAAAGGCTTCTTTAGCCATGTATTTTCCTCTCAGGACCACCTTTGCTGCATCCCAATGATTTTCAACAGTTGTGTATTCATTTTCATTTGTTTCCATCAATTTTTTCAATTCTTTAATTTCCTGGTTGACCCATTTATTCTTTAGTAGGATGCTCATTAGCCTACATGTATTTGAGTTCTTTCCAACTTTCCTCTTGTGGTTGAGTTCCAGTGTCAAAGGATTGTGGTCTGAAAATATGCAGGGAATGATCCCAGTCTTTTCATACTAGTTGAGCCCTGATTTGTGACCTACGATGTGATCTATCCTATAGAATATTCCATGTGCTCTAGAGAAGAATGTGTATTCTGTTGCTTTGTGTTGGAATGTTCTGAATATATCTGTGATGTCTATCTGGTCCAGTGTGTCATTTATAGCCTCTCTTCCCTTGTTGATCTTTTACTTAGCTGATCTGTCTATTTCAGTGAGGGGCGGTATTAAAGTCCCCTCCTATTATTATGTTATTCTCATTGTGTTTCTTTGATTTTGTTATGTATTGGTTTATATTATTGGCTGCTCCCATGTTAGAGTCATATATATTTAAAATTGTTAGATCTTCTTGTTGGACAGACCATTTGAGTATGATCTAGTGTCCTTCCTTATTTCTTATTATAGTCTTTAGCTTAAAATCTAAATTATCTGATATAAGTATTGTCACCTCAGCTTTCTTTGGATGTCCATTAGCATGGTAAATTGTTTTCCACCTCTTCACTTTCAACCTGAAGTCTAAAATAAGTCTGTTTCAGACAGAATATCGATGGTTCCTGTTTTTTTAATCCATTCTGATACCCTGTGTTTTTTGATTGGGGCATTTAGCCTGCTTACATTTGGGGTAACTATTGAAAGATACGAATTTAGTGCCATTGCATTGGCTGTAAGGTGACTGTTACTGTACATGGTCCCTGTTTCTTTCTAGTCTGTTACTTTTAGGCTCTCTCCTTGCTTGCAAGAGCCCTTTCAGTATTTCCTATAGGTTTGGTTTGGTGTTTGCAAATTCTTTTAGTTTTTGTTTGTCCTGGAAGCTTTTTATCTCCTTTATTTTCAGTGACAGCCTAGGTAGATATAGTATCCATAAATGCATATTTTTCTCCTTTAGTGCTCTTAATATATCATGCCAGTCCTTTCTCCCCTGCCAGGTCTCTGTGGATAGGTCTGCTTCTAATTGAATATTTCTACCATTGTAGGTTATAGATATCTTGTCCCAGACTGCTTTCAGGATTTTATCTTTGTTTTTGAGACTTGTAAGTTTTACTATTAAATGACGGGGTGTTGACCTATTTTATTTATTTTGAGGGGGGTTCTCTGTGCCTCCCAGATATTGATGGTTGTTTTCATCCACAAATTAGGGAAGTTCTCTGCTATAATATGCTCTAGTATACCTTATGAACCCCTCTCTCTTTCTTCTTTTGGGGGATCCCAATTATTCTAATATTGTTTCATCTTATGGTATCACTTATCTCTCAGATTCTTCTCTCCTGGTTCAGTAGTTATCTCTCTTTTTCTTAGCTTCTCTGTCTTTTATCATTTTGTCTTCTATATCACGAATTCTCTCTTCTTCCTCATTTTTCCTAGCAGTAAGAGCCTCCATTTTTTATTGTACCTCATTAATAATTTTTTAAAATTTCAACTTGGTGAGATTATAGTTCTTTTGTTTCTCCAGAAAGGGATTTTATTTCTCCAGAAAAGAATTCTCTAGTATCTTCTATGCTTTTTTCAAACCCATGTAGCATGTTTATAGCTGTCATTGTAACTCTATTTCTGGCTTCTTACTAATGTCCATATTGATTAGGTCCCTAGTTGTTGGTTCTGCCTCTTGTTCTTTTTTTTTTTTTTTTCAGGTAAGGTGTTCTGTCTTGTCATTTTATCCAGAGAAGAACTGAAGAATGAGAGAGCAAAATGCTAAATAGGTAGCAATGACCCCAGAAAAGTAGATACTAACCAAATCAGGAGAGACCTGAACCTGGGGGAGAAAAAAGGAGGGGAAAAAATAAACACACTCACACACACTCACACATATATGTATATGTGTGTGTGTGTATATATGTGTGTGTGTGTACATATGTGTGTGTGTGTATATATGTGTGTGTGTGTGTGTATATGTGTGTGTGTGTGTGTATATATGTGTGTGTGTGTGTGTATCTGTCTGTCTGTATAATTCGACTGGTGAATAGAATAGAGCCACACACTAGATTTTGGGTGTCTTTTTGTCTGTTAGAAAACTGCCTCCCAAAATTTTAAAGAAAGAATAACTTATATATATACACAAATATAAGGATAAACATGATGAAGAATGGACTATGACTTTAAAGATGAAAATTAATAAAGATTTTTTTTAAAGGAATTGCTAAGCAGTTGGTTGAAAGAAGAAAAATAGAAAAAAAAGGAGAGATTGTGATCAGGCTGGAGACTAGGACAAATCCATATGCTAGATTTAGGGTATTTTTTGGTCTGTTAGAAGAAACTGTATCCTGGGGCACCTGGGTGGCTCACTGGGTTAAAGCCTCTGCCTTCAGCTCAGGTCACGATCCCAGGATCCTGGGATCGAGCCCTGCGTCGGGGTCTCTGCTCAGCAGGGAGCCTGCTTCCTCCTCTCTCTCTGCCTGCCTCTCCACCTACTTGTGATCTCTGTCTGTCAAATAAATAAATAAAATATTAAAAAAAAAGAAGAAGAAACTGTATCCCAATATTTTAAAGGAAGAAAAACTTATATGTATACAAAAAATAAGATTACATACAGTGAAGGGATGGAATATGACTCTAACGATGAAAATTAAAAAGGACTTTTAAATAGGTTTTGATATGATAAAATAGTTAAAATTGGTAAAATAAGAAAGATGAAGAATTCCAAAAAAAATAAAATCAAGACAAGAAATTGAATTTAAAAATGTTATCTTTCAGTGACTAAAGAATCATGGGACAAGAGCCATGAATTCTGTGTGGTGTATTTTCCTAGCTCTGGAGTTTTGTAGTTCTCAGTGTTTGGTGAAGTTGATCTTGGCTGGATGTTTTTGCTGACCTTCTTGGGGGGGTGCCTGTTGAAGGGGGTGCCTTCTCAAATGTCTTTGCCGGAGATGGAATTCCTCGACCCTTGGCAGGGGCCAGGCTAAGTAATCTCTTCAGTTTTGTTCTTGGCAGCTTTTTTTCCTTGAACACTTTCCATATAGCTTTGGAAGACAGAAATGAAGATATCAGCCTCCCAATCTCCAGCCCTGGAGATGCTGAGAGTTCAGGGCCCCACTTCTCAGTGTGCCCTCAGAGAAAAGCAGTCTATCCCTTCTCTCTCCCTGGTCTCTGGCCTTGCTCTGTGCTCACCCGGACTGTGAGTGAGCATTTCTATCTCTGGCACACAGCCCCATTTGGAGTCTCCAAACCCAGCAGATTCCTGCTGTGTGCTCCCGCGTCACTCCTCCCGGTGGAGGAAAGGGGAGGGTCTCCCCAGATCTGCCACTTGTTGGGTCCCTGCTCGAGGAGCAGTGGTGTGACTGTGCCAGGGATCATAGATTATGGCAACCTGGAGGTGAAAGCCCACCCCTTCCTTCTGTCTTTGCAGCCAGCTTCCCCACTCTGACACTAGGTAGCTCTGTCACACTCAGGTACCCATAGGCTTTCTGTGACCCCGAGGGACCCGATACCACACTGTCCTGTTGACGGCTCCATCCCCTGCTTAGCCTCTGGAGCTTCTTCCCTCAGTGGAGTAGACTTCTAAAAGTTCCAGTTTTGTCCTCCCCTCCTCTACCGCTTGCCAGGAGCTGCGTGCCCCCCACCCCCAATGGTCTATCTTCCTGTATAGCACCTCAGATTCACTTCTCTGTGTGTCCTACCTTAGAGAATGTGGTTGCTTTTCTGTTCATAGAATTGTTGCTATTCTTTTCTTCAATCTCCTGTTGAGTTTGTAGATGTTCAGAATGGTTTGATAACTCTCAAGCTGAATTCCTGGAATCCAATGAAATTTAGGTCCCTGACTCTTCTGCCATTTTGCTCCTTCTCTATCTTATGGTTTTTGGTGTAGTTATAATTGGGATTGATTCTTTAATTTCTCTTTCTTTAGTCACATCATTGTTAGATAGAAAAGCAACTGATTTCTGTGGATGGTTTTGTATCCTGTATATATCTGCTGGTTATATACCCAGAAGTAGGGACGCTGGAGTATATGGTGGTTCTAGTTTTAATTTTTTAATTATTTTTTTAAAAGATTTATTTATTTATTTATTTGACAGACAGAAGTCACAAGTAGGCAGAGAGGCAGGCAGAGAGCCCAAAGCGGGGCTCAATCCCAGGACCCTGGAATTATGACCTGAGCCAAAGGCAGAGACTTTAACCCACTTAGACACCTAGGGGCCCCATCTAGTTTTAATTTTTAGAGGACACCCCCCATACTGTTTTCCATAATGGTATAACGATGTACTTTTCCAGCAATAGCATACAAAATTTCTCCTTTCTCTATATTCTTGCCAAAACTTTATTTCTCCTCCTTTTAATAATAGTCATTTTACCAGGTCTGAGGTAATACTTCATTATGGTTTTGATTTACATTTCCCACATGGTCAGTGATGTTGAAAGCTTTTCATGTACCTGTTGGCCATTTGTATGTCTTCTTTGTAAAAATGTTAGCTGCCTCCTTTTAATATTGTTTTGTTCATACATTTTAAATCTAAATTGAGGCAGTCTTTTTGTAGGGTATTGCTAAAATGTTGAATTTGAAATATGACTTCATAGAAATCTAATGGATATTTCTAAATATATATAATTACATATATGCAACTGTGCACGATAGGAAAGTAGTTCTAGTGAATTGTCCAGTTTTCTTAAACTCTAAAAATGAAGCTTTAGTGATTTAGTAGTATTACCCAAGTTCTAAGAGTGAATTAAAGGAGCAGAGTTGTTTGAATATGGATGTATTTTCATTTTTAAATTTAGTAGCTAAAAAGATAATTTTTCATTTTTTAAAAAGATTTTATTTATTTATTTGACAGACAGAGATCCCAAGTAGGCAAAGAGGCAGGCAGAGAGAGAGGAGGAATCAGGCTCCCTGCTGAGCAGAGAGCCCGATGTGGGGCTCGATCCCAGGACCCTGAGACCATGACCTGAGCTGGAGGCAGAGGCTTAACCCATTGAGCCACCCAGGCGCCCCAAGTTTTCATTTTTAAAAAATAAATATTTATGTAGAGATCAGAACGGCAATATACATTATTATATTTGGATCTCCACATTATAAGTCCATCTGGCCTTTTACATCAAGTCCTCAGTAGCAATAATTAGATTATATGCTTAGTATATTTTGAGCCCTTTGTTAGAGTAATGAAATTGTATAATGAATGATTTCTTGGGGTTCCTAGATGGGACAGTTGGTTTAGTATCCCACTGGGTTTTGGTTCTGGTTGTGATTCCTGTCATAAGATTGAGCCGTGCATGGGGCTCTGTGCTCTGCATGGAGTCTGCTTAAGTTTCTCCCTCTTCCTTTGTCCCTCCCTGCTCCCATCCCACTCTTCGTTGCGTGCTCTCTCTCTCTCTCTCTCAAATAAGTCTTTAAAAAATGATTTCTTCCTTTGAAGCATATACATTCTACTCATGTAATTGTCAGTTTATGCAAAGAACAAAGTTTAGGATTCAGATTAGGGAAGAGATGGATGTGATGTAGATTGATCCATCAAACACTGTAGAGAAGGCAGGACTTATCTGGAGTCTTGAAGTGTGGATTGGATTTGGATTGGTAATTTTGAGTGAGGAAGTTGTTCACTCAGAGGGAATGATATACACAGTGCCAAATGGAATGCATGATATACAGTAAAGACGTTCTGTGAATAGGTTGCCTTCATTGAATTTGGGGATTAGAAAAATCAATATAGGTATATATAGGGGTATTGCATATCAGCATAAAACGTCAGCAGTTTGCCATGTGGGTATTAAGGGATTAAATGTATTTGTTCATACCTCTATAGTGGGAATAGATTCACAGGAACGGGACTGGAGACAGGGAGCACAGCCCAAGCAAAACATAATTTCAGTTGGTCAAGGAGTAAAGTATTTACTCATGTTATATGACTGGAAACTTAAAATAATAAGTTGGTTCAGGAGATGTTTAAAGTTTGCTAGACCTTGTGAACAGTCACAAAAGAAGGACACAGGAGAAAGACCATTTCAACTTATTCTGAGTGTTCTGTTCCACGACACAAAAGACATTGACGATGCCACTGACCACACATCGCTTGGTATAAAGTTGTTCCTCACACCTGCTGGAAAAATGACATTTCATAATGGCTTCCTTTTTCCTTGTATGAAAGTCACTTGCATGTTAAAGTCACTTTGTTTCAGGTCTGACATTTACATTCTTTTATATTGGTATAGTTGTTAAGAGAAGCTATATTCTAGGATTTGGGAAAGAGATTTCTTTTATAAGAGAGTTTTAAAGATAAACTCCAATGAAATATTTGTTTTGGAAGAATAAAAATACTACAATTCTCATCAATTCAACAAATTGAATATCCTCCACAAAAGATACTGGATAGACCCTGTAAGGGGTACAGGTATGATTAAACCACAGTCATGCCTACAAGGATATTATTAATAGTGACAAGTATAAGAAAAAGAGCTGATGCAACGTTGATAGTGAATGCCCTAGTATACATAGAAGCAGTGTGCTATGGGAATCAAAAGGGACAGAAATCATTTTGGTAAGGGAACCAGGAAGATTTACATGGGACATTTGGTGTTCAAGGTGGCCCCTGAGAATTTGGTCAGAGTTCATAAGAAACTTAAAATATTTTTGTTTAGAAAATATAAATCATCATACATTGTTATTCTCTCCTTTGCTTTTTTATTTCCTCAGATATGTTCACTCAAAATTTTTATTTTGTTGTGTAGGCAAAAAATATTTTAAAATGTGAGTATCTAATACATAAAAATGTAGACAAAGTATCTAAGATGTGATGAATGGAGTAATTGACAGTTAACTGATAATTACCAAGCTTTTACTAATCAGTTCCAATTCCTTACCATTTTTTAAATCAACCTGGATTTACCAACAACATTAAATGGCAAAGTTCAAAAATATTAAATTAACTTAGCTATAGTGAATTAATGCTGATGCTTATCACTGGTTCACATTTAAAACCAAGGAAATTCACCTCTAGACTTATTTATTTATTAATGTTTAAGTTTGTTATTTATTATGTTCTTCTTTGCAACTGTGGAACTAGCTAGATAAGTTTCTGTGCCTATGTTATGTCCTGTTGTGGAATCTTGCCACCTGGAATATAACAGTTGTTTACATATTCTCCCTTTTGTGACATACTTTAAAGCAAAAATATGGGAATTATTTGGACTCAGTATAGCATGTATTTTCATTCCTTCATGTAAAGAAATGTATATAAAAATAATAGGACATTTGTAGAGGTTGTACTACACCCAATTCACTGAGTAGTGATGGAAGCTTAGGGTCAATAGCTAATCTGACTTTTCTCTTAAAACTTTTTTTGGGGGGCTCCTGCATGGCTCAGTCTGTTCAGCATCTGACTCACATCCTGATTTCAGGGTTGACGGATCCAGCCCTGAGTTGGGCTCAAGCATTTGGCATGGAGCCTGCTTGAAAGTCTCTTTCTCCCCCCTGCTCCTCCTTTCTCTCTCTCCCTCTAAAAGAAAAAAAGATTATTTTTATCCATTTTAGTGCTTTTAGTATAAAATAACAATTCACAAGTGAAAGTTCTTTCAAAATAAATAAATTCGGTATTTTACTTTAGATGAAGTTAGGCATTAGAGGATTATAAGCATAGTCAGTCAGTTGCTTAATAAAGTTATTAAAGATTCATTTTTGCTCAGCCCTTCTCAGCCTGCTGGCTTTATATTAGGCATGTGAACTAAGAACCACAATGTTTCTACTGAAATTCTCATGTAACATCCTTATATAGTTACTCTTGAGGCTGGTTGAATAGCACCTCATCTTGCACTTCTCTTTTTCCATAAGGTAAATCTTTTCCAGTGGTTCACAGTATATTTCCCATTACATGTCGTCATTGACCATAATTACGTTCCATGCTTGTAGCCAAACCTGTGTTTGATAAAAGTAATGAAACAGTCACAAAAATTGGGATTCTTAGGTGAGAAGAAAGGAGAAAATTGCTTTGGGGAATGTAATCAGCAATGTTCTCTGGAATTACAGTATGTCGGTCGGTACTGCTAGTCATGTTTGGTGTCTAGTATGAAAGCTGGTGATATCTTGAAGTCATTGCAAATTAAATCCTTCATGAAAGTCAATATTATTTCACCTTTTCTTGTTATTGATGAAAAAACTGAGGCCTTGGAAATCCAATCATGGCACTGTGTAGTAGCAGGACGTGAATTTGGTTACCAGATTTCTACTCCAGCATTTTTCTCTATTGTGACCTTTTTTTGTTTATTTTTTTGTCTTTCATTAGACTAGTTGAAAAATACTATCTTTGTGGGGAAAAATGGACCAATGCACTTGAAGTTCTCTAGGATAGACCTATATAGAGAAAGTAATGATTATATCTTTGAAAAATATTTCACATGAAAGTTTTGTTTTAAACAAACTTAATGTAAAACAACAATAATAAAAATAAATAAACCTATATTAACTTTTAGATTTTTAAACCAAGAATTGGTGAAAGTGTAATTTTTAGGTGATTTTCGTTGAAATTTTTGGTAAGGAAAGGTAAGGGTGCTCTTTTCTCTCTCTCTCTCTCTCTCTCTTTTTAGTCTAATACATTAATCAAAGGTATTTTTCCCATTAAGATAAACATGTTTTTTTTTAATTTCCAAATTATTTATTTTCATCCTATTATATGTTTTTCAAAGATGAGTATTGGGACAATTCTATATTGTTACTTATACATTTTATGCTGTAGTCACTAAAAAAGTGTTCAAAAGTCTTTCATTGAACTTAGACTTGAGCCTAGGATGTCCTGCCACTAGTCTATCCTTTCCCCCAAAAAACACATTTCCCATCACCTTAGACAATCTTCTCAAAAAAAAAAAAAAAAGATTTATTTATATGAGAGAGAGTGTGTGCACACACGTGTGTGGAAGTGGGGGAGAGGCAGAGGGAGAGGGAGAAAAAGAATCTCCAGCAGCAGACTCCCCGCTGAGTGCAGAGCCCAACTTGGGACTCGATCTCACAACCCTGAGATCATGACCTAAGCCAAAATCAGAAGACGGACACCTAACTGACAGCCACCTAGGTGGCCCACAGCCCTCATTTAATCACAGTCATACTCAGGCTCATCCCAAAGGGCCCAGTAGTACCACATTCTTTACTTTGTGAGAATTAAGTTCTGTATTTATCTTTTTTTTTTCTTAAGTTTTATTTATTTATTTATTTATTTGACAGAGAGAGAGATCACAAGTAGGCAGAGAGGCAGGCAGAGAGAGAGGGGGGAAGCAGGCTCCCTGCTGAGCAGAAAGCCCGATGTGGGGCTCGATCCCAGGACCCTGAGATCATGACCCGAGCTGCAGGCAGCGGCTTACCCCACTGAGCCACCCAGGTGCCCCTGTATTCATCTTTTTAGTTTGTTCTTATCCTAAATAATTTTCCTTCGTGTGTTGACTGACATTGTCTTTCACATAGCAATGTATGACCACAGAATACTGATGAGAAACTTTGGAGTCTTGACGTATTTCTCAGTTTTCCACAAATCGAACTCACTAGCAGCTTTCTACCCTGCCAAGTCAGGCCAGCTCCCCTATTTTTTTTTTACTAAAAATCTCCTTCCCAGATACCTTTATTGGTTACTCTTACTGCATATTGGCAAAACAAGAAAAAACAAACTCTTCTCTTCTTCCAAAGAAGAAAAAGACCGTATTTGGGAATGTGAACCAGCAGGTGATCAAAGGAGCTGTTTTTATTTGCTGGTAACCGCTGCTGAACTTCAGAGTCAAACATGTTAGTTCCACATAATGCATTAGGTCTTCTTGGCTCCTGCCCTCTTGCACTTTCAAGCCAGGCCTGGATCAGGTTCGGTTACTAACTTGAATGTGAGCCTTTAAGTCATAGGTAGATCTTCATTTTATGCAAGTATAGAGGGCTCCCTTGTATGTTGACAATGACAGAATTGCATATCTATCAGTGGTGTTTTATATCTTTGAATCCTTGCTGTAGACCATTCTCAATACTTCTTTGCTAAGATTAATTCTCCCCTATTACCTTCACATTTTTCTAGGATATCACAGGTAGTACACGAGCTGATACAAAGAATCCTTCCTCCTACCCCTGACTCTACTTCTTGTCTTCAGTGTACGTTCAGGCTATGTTGATTGTCCCTGCTATTATTCCTTTGCAATTCTGGCTTTTATCTCAGATCTTTTCCACCAACCATCACTAATTTATCTTGGTTATCAGTATGACTACATTTTCTGATTATTATACTTTGTTCTGGGAAAGGTACTCCCTAACCATCCCCCTGCCTGATCTGCCTGATCTGCTTTTGTGTTATTCCTTGTTCAGAATTTAAGGTCCTTGGGGTGCCTGGGTGGCTCAGTGGGTTAAGCCTCTGCCTTCGGCTCAGGTCATGATCTCAGGGTCCTGGGATCGAGCCCCGCATCCAGCTCTCTGCACAGCAGGGAGCCTGCTTCCCCCTCTCTCTCTGCCTGCCTCTATGACTACTTGTGATCTCTGTCTGTCAAATAAATAAATAAAAACTTAAAAAAATAAAAAAAAAGAAATTAAGGTCCTTACCCTGGCATCCACACCCTCCACAGTGTGGCCCTGGTGCTCCTTAGTCTTTTCATATAGTGCTTGCCCTTCTTACCTTACACAGGATTCAAATTGTACTTCTTTAACAAATAAACACTGTATTTCCCTATATTCTTGCACTGTAGTGCTTTGCCTGTCTGATGGAATAGATAATTTTCTCCTTTTCTAACCCCCAAACACAATCTATTTGAGATCCAAGCATTCTTCAAGACCATCTCAAGGCTGCCTTCTCCCCTTGAGCTTTTGTTTGAAACTCTTGCTGCCTTTTACCTCAGTAGTTTGTTTACTTCTCTGTTTTTTTTTTTTTTTTTTTTTTTTTACTGCTGTTTATGGTACTCTAAATCAGGGATGATGTCTTAGTCACATTAGTCAGTATTTCTAGGACATAATATTTTTATGACCTCTGATTAGCTTCTGCGGAGGCTTTGAGGCTGTGAGGTCACTGTTATACTGAAAATACATCTAATTCATCTTTTAACACTTAGGTAAAGCTCTTCTGATTCCCCACAATAATTCTGTTTACTGTGTTTATAGTTCAGTGTCATTGCCAATTAGTAACATTTTAAAAGGCTTTAATGTAATTCATCCACTGATGTACTATGCTTTAGCTCTCTTTATTTTATCTGTATATCCTCTAATTTATATTTCTTTTCATTGAAACTAGGCCACGGATATCTGTGACCCTAATCCAGTCCTGATGCTCATGCTTTGTGTCTACATGTATGAAAGGCTCCCTACATATCTCCCCAAAAAGGTGGTGCCTTTTCATTGTACTCTACATGACACTGTGCTGAGACAGGTAAGGACAGATTTGGGGTCGAAATATGTGGAGTTAAACAATTCACAGGGGTTTTAGTTATGTCTTTTCTAACCCCAAATGTACAAAATATCACTATGATATAATTAAGCCTTAGCAATTTATACCAGCAATGTCCACAATAGCCAAACTCTGAAACGAGCCCAGATGTCCATGACAGATGAACAGATAAAGAAGATGTGGTATATATATACAATGGAATACTACCCAGTCATCAAAAAAAAAAAAATGAAATCTTGTCATTGCAATGGTGTGGATGGAACTAGAGGTTATTATCCTAAGCAAAATAAGTCAGTCAGAGAAAGACGATGATCATATGATTGCACTCATATGTGGAATTTAAGAAACAAAACAGAATCATAAGGGAAGAGAAGAATAAACAAAATAAGATGTAATCAGAGAGAGGGAGACAAAGCATAAGAGACTCTTAATCATAGGAAGTAAACAGGGTTGCTGGAGGGGAGAGGGGTAGGGATAGAGGGTAACTTGATGATGGACATTTAGGAGGACATGTGATCTAATGGGCAATGGGTATTACATAAGACTGGTGAATCCCTGAACTCTACCTCTGAAACTAATAATATATTATATGTTAAGTAATTGAATTTAAATGAAAAAAAAAAAAGTAAAAAACACAGAAAAGGAGGGAGGCGGGCAGAAAATGAATGATGTTTTGATACTTCATTTTTGCACCTATAATGTTTGCCATCCTTGGCACCTGGCTGGGTTAGTTGGAAAAGCATGTGACTCCTGATCACAGGGTTCTGAGTTCAAGCCCCACCTTAGGTGTAGAGATTATTAAAAAAATAAATAAACTTAAAAAAAATGGTCTTAGTAAATGTTGTTTCTTCTAAAGAAGAAGGTTTAGCAGACTGAAAGGGACAATTTTTGCTTAATAGTAACCATTACCTGCAATGAAATGATGATTCCTTGATTCATTTGATGAATGGGGTTTGGGGAGCTGGATAATGAAGGATACTTTGAAGGGCAAATTTTCTCACACTTGAGACCCATTTCATGTGCAAGGGGACTGACACCGTAAGGGCAAGCTTGTGTTCTGAGTGTACTCAGCTTTCCTTAAGGGAGCAGTTTACACATCCAGATGGATTTTATTCAGACAAGGATATAGAAAGGGCAATAAAAATAAAGGTGTTCCTGGGGCGCCTGGGTGGCTCAGTGGTTTGGGCCGCTGCCTTCGGCTCGGGTCATGATCTCAGGGTCCTGGGATCGAGCCCCGCATCGGGCTCCCTGCTCCGCAGGAAGCCTGCTTCCCTCTCTCTCTCTCTGCCTGCCTCTCTGCCTACTTGTGATCGCTGTCTGTCAAATAAATAAATAAAATCTTTAAAAAAAAAATTAAAATAAAAAAAAATTAAGGTGTTCCTGACCAGGGCAACCTGATTCCCAGTAAAGGTTATTATATATGCAAGAGGTGCTAAATGTGTAATGGCGGGTTCTTTAATTTGCAGAAAAAAATAAAAAATGAATTTTGAAGTCCTGTGACAATAACAGATCTCTATAAATATGTCCATATTTATGAAGTGTCCTCTTTGAGAAGTATCTTGTCAAGGACCATTGACCTCAGTTTGTTTTTCAAGCTGTTTGTTTCATATTTACACTTGTGAAGTATCTTCTAGCATATACTTTTAAATAGCTTATGCTTATTTAATATTGTTTCTTCTAGGGGCGCCTGAGTGGCTCAAAGGGTTAAGCCTTTGCCTTTGGCTCAGGTCATGGTCTCGGGGTCCTGGGATTGAGCCCTTCATTGGGCTCTCTGCTCGGCAGGGAGCCTGCTTCCCCCTCTCTCTGCCTGCTTCTCTGCCTGCTTGTGCGCTGTCTCTGTGTCAAATAAATAGAATCAAAAAAAAAAAAAAAAGATTGTTCCTTCTACTAGTTTCATA
This sequence comes from Mustela putorius furo, assembly GCF_011764305.1. Lineage (NCBI taxonomy): Eukaryota > Metazoa > Chordata > Mammalia > Carnivora > Mustelidae > Mustela > Mustela putorius. Next base: position 31,512,549 of record NW_025421989.1, read on the forward strand.
AAAGCTTCAACTAAAGAAAGAATCTCCTTGTTTCTTCCTGAGGACACTGTGGGCTGATAGAATCTTATTTCATACAAAAGTTACTTTATCTCTTTAGTCAGATCATGTTTATTCCTTTTCTTCAGGCTGTTTTATGTATTCCTCCTCATATTTAGTTGGGAGGGAATAATTTTATATGTTTGATGAAGAACTTGTCCATATTTGCTCTTCAGAAGATATGTCTTCATGATCTTTGATTTATAATTGTAACCGTTGAGAAAATACATAGCCTCTGTGATTATATGTGTGATGGTTGGTAAGGATTCAGTGAAAAATCAGGGAAACCACAGGTTCTTGTCTCAACATGTAAAGGGCTCAGTTAGGGTAAGAACAGCCTCTACTGATTTTTTGTTAGCATACATTGAGAAAGGATTCCTTTTTAGGAGATTTTTTTTCTTCCTTTTTTACCAGGATAAAAAATATATAAAATTATTTAGAGGATTTTTTCAACAGTATTTACTCTGATAATTCCCTAAATGAAGTGATTCTCAAAGCCTGGAGCTGTAATTATATTGGAGAGGTTTTTTGACATCAAAATAAAATTTCTAACGAGTTAGAAATGTTTTGTTTAAGCCTCCAGAATCTAAGGGGAGTCTGAATTAGATTAAGCAGTGATTTATTACAGTTAGGTTTAATTCCAGATCTCTAATTCTGTCCATGTATTTGTAAATCTTTATGCCGTTTAATTGCCATTATTTTTTAAAAGTAGTTAACAACACTAATGTTTAAATATAAATTATAATTATGTTAAAAATCAAATTAAAGTGTATTAAAATGGAAATAGTTCTTTCCACATTTAGCGCTTTGCTAGAAATAATGTTCATGTTTTAAGGTTATAGATGACGGGTCCCTAGCTGGCTCAGTAGGTGGCACATCTAACTCTTGATCTCTGGGCCTTGAGTTCAAGCCCCACCTTGGGGATTGAGTCTGCCAACAAAGGAAAAAAGGAAAAAGAGAGATTATAGATGAAATTATGCATATGTAACTTTTATTTTTCTGAAATGTAGTGTATGTCTTTTGACGGTAACAAAAATTAAATATAAATGCAAGAAAATGTCAGTTATAACAAGCTTTAATTTTAAATTTAATTTAAGAAAAATCACTGATTTGGAAATAACTGAGAACATTTGGCATAGCCCCTATGCATCAACACCATAAATGACAGTGCTTAAGTTGTTGAATATCATTTTTACCAACCTTTTCATCACTCTAGAGTAAAGAAGGATTTTAAGAAATGGCTACTAGAATTAAAACAGTATTTGTGTGACTATATGTCAATAGTAGAAACATAGAATCTTGGAACTGGTAAAAATAGAGTGATCAGTAAAAAAAAAAATGTAGAGTGTGTGATTTTCTGAGACATTTTTAAATGTAGTTGGACTTTTCTTCTCCCTTTTTGAAACAATTTACACAAAAGCACAGTAGTTAAAGACAACTATTGAATAGTGAAAGATAAGGTATTCTTGCAAAAGGTGCACAGGGGGAATTGAGGCTCCAAATCTTGCTTTCCTCCCCTTGAGCAGAGTTCCTTTGTCCCCGTTTACCACTTACCACCGAAACACGAAATCCTGGGTGGAATAATCTGACCACAAGTGAGATAGCCCAGTGGCTCATATATAGGATATGACATAATGAGAATGAGTGGCTACCTTAAGATCTCAGGGCTGGTTAGGGAAGTTCCAGGACTAAAAATCCGTAACAGTTCACAGATAATCCTCACAATTTTCTATATTTCCTTTCAGAAAACAGAAATTAGTTCTATGGAACTTAAAATTACTTGGTCTGTTCATTAATACTTCAAATTCATACATATATACATAAATAAAAAATAACATACTGGGTTGGTTTTGCCCCCTTATAACTGATATGTATAAGTAGGTAAGCAACATGAGAACCCCAGTTCCTTGGTGTAACCAAAGACAGAAGAAACTCTTCAGCAACAACATACTTGCCTTGGTAGTTACCAAAAATTATCTTCGAAACATAAAACTAGTTAATCTAATTATTTATTTATTTATTTATTTAAATCTTAGCAGAGAGAGGGAGCATGTGTGAGCTGGGGGAGGGGCAGATAGATGGGGAGAGGCAGAGAATCTCAAGCACACCCCACGCTGAGTGTGGAGCCTGACACAGGGCTTGATCTCATGATCCTAAGATCACAACCTGAGCCAAAACCTAGAGTTGAACACTTAACTGACTGAGCTACCCAGGTGCCCCTAGTTATTTAATCTTTAACAAATCTACCATTTTGTGTACAAATCACCATAATCACTATAAGTCACTATTATGACACACCGTGTTGTTAACTCTCCAGGTATCTGTGACTGTACTTCCTGGGTTGCGTAAATTGCACTCACCTTGTTGTCACTCTAATTTGGCCAGTCATGCATTTCCCCCATGTCATCTTCCTCCTCTGAGTCAGTACTTTCCATGATAACCTGGAGTCTTTCCAGTGTGTTTGGTTTTTTGTTTGTTTGTTTTGAATCCACATTATATTCTACATAAACACTTGGATATTCAGTTTTCATGAAATATTCTCTCTAAAAATGAAGTAACTTGTCCTCACATACCTTCCCTATCTTGGCATCAGAAAGGGACAGTCAGCCCCTTTATTATATTACTGCTTCGACTCAAGGCCACCTTCAATTTCAGCCTGGGCATCTGTTTTTAAATGTACACTCCTTATAATTCTTTCTACACTGAGCAGCCTGAATAATCTTTTTGTAAATTGGACTATATAAATTCTCTGTTTAAAATTCTCTAAAGATTTTCCTTTGCAGTAAGAATAAAATCCAAGTTGCTAACTTTGGGTTTTAAATCTTTGATAATCAGGTGTTTTTACATCTGTCATTTGCTTGCTTGAAAGCTTGAAAACTCCTTCTCCTTGCCTCTTCTGCTGAAATATATATATATATATATATATATATATATATATATAATCTTTAAATACAAAGTCTGCTTTCCTCCAGTTAGTGCATATTAGGAATATTTGCATGATTAAAATGTGTAATTTGCTTTGATGAAAATAAGTGCTAAATTATATATTTTTAAAATTCATGATCTTATGCATACTCTCTTCTTCAATATAGATTCTACTGAAGAATCCAAGCTTGAAAAGCTTAGTATATAATGCTGTAATTGTTGGAAAAGATGCGTCTGACTTCTCTCTTTCCCAAACAGGGAACATTGTGACAATATCTCCAAAGTAAGTGTTTTTTTTTCTTTTTTTATTTCACTGAAAATATCAACCCTAGATATTTAATGTGTATTATAATTATAAAAGAATGGCCTGGATTTGTTTTTAACTGGTATACGTATAATGAAAAGATTATCACTCTGACATAGATAGATTATGTATATGTTGCTGAGATTCCTCACCAACTTTGTTAAAACAATTTTAGCAACATAAAACAGTTACTTATTACATATGCTTTTAATTTTAGTTTATTTTGCATGCATATGGCCCATAGAGATTAAACTATAAGTTGTTTGTTCATGTACCATAGTTCGGTTTCCTGTAGGAAACTTAAACCAGTGTGTGCTAAATTTACATCTATCTATCTATCTGTATCTGTTATATATATTTATATTACTTATCTATATTTTATATAGGTTGTATATATCATATATATATAACTAGTATATATAATTTTGTTTATATGTTATATATGGTTGTTTCTGAGCAATGTGCTCATTGCAGAAAGTTTAGAAACTATAGAAGTACAAAGAACAAAAAAAGTGAAAGACTGATAATCTTACCTCAAAGATACCCTCACTGTTGCCATTTTTCCCTATCCCTTCACTGTCATTGTGTTTATATGTGTGGATAGATGCATAGATAAGTATAAGCATACACATATACACACACACACACTCTCCGAGATTATAGTGATTTTCTTTAAAGTTTGATTTCTATCTGATTCTGTTGTCATGATGCTTTTGTTTAATGTTTCTACTACCATCCTACTTTCAAAAATAAAGTACAAATGAAACCCCTGGAAAATGGTCTTGAGAAATTAAACATGAGCATAATATATGACTCTTTCCAGATCAACAAATCCTATTAGATATATCATTGGTTTTAATGATGGGAAATATTCTTATTACAAAATCCTAACATCCTTGTAATATTCTTATTACAAGGATGATAAGAGAACAGCCATATTAATATCACAAGGGTATACAAATTTAATAACCACTAAATGACTTCAGCCAACTTGAATTTTAGTCATTGTCTTTGCATTCAATTATTTTTCCCAGTGCAAAGTGACAGATTGTAACTACTAAAGTTACCCCAGTTATCTTTTTGATTTTTAACTATATGTTAACTCGAGTTGCTTTTCATATTGTAATTATTATTACTTCTATCATATCAAACACAGAAATAATTGGAAATAAAGGCCATTTTAATTGCATTTAAAGTACCAAGAAACCCAGATTTAACGGTGCCCTTGGCTTGTGTCATTAGACTGTGTTTGTTTTCTTCAGTTACTGCTCCACACTAAGAAGTATATAATTTATAAATTCTGAATATTCATGGTTGGTACTGTATCCAGATTGAACTGAGTGTGAGGAATACAATTTTCCACTCCCCTTTTTCTATATTATAAATTAAATGATTGGAATAAAACTCTTTATAAAAACAACCCAACCATTTCTAAGTTATACTTATTACATGTCTGTTATAAAACACAACTTTAGTAATACGGGTTCATTTGAACATTGTCACAGTCCCATTTTTCTTCCCACAGGACTTCGATAATTGAAATCTGTTCTCTGCCTTTCAAAGAGGTTGATACAGTGAAAAGCATTTAGATTTCACTTTGTCTTTTTTTTTCTTATTCATAAACCCAGTAGCCTCTTCCAGTATTTCAAAGCTCTCATTAAGTGGAAATATTTCTTTGTTTTTTTTTTTTAAAGATTTTATTTATTTATTTGACAGAGAGAGATCACAGTAGACAGAGAGGCAGGCAGAGAGAGAGAGAGGGAAGCAGGCTCCCTGCTGAGCAGGGAGCCCGATGCGGGACTTGATCCCAGGGCCCTGAGATCATGACCTGAGCCGAAGGCAGTGGCTTAACCCACTGAGCCACCCAGGTGCCCCATAAATGGAAATATTTCTTAACAACCACACTAAACCCCTGATATTTTAGCTTAAAATTACATTTCAGTTAACAAGATTAACATTTACCATTTTATTATAAATGTGAAACCTCTACATTGTTGAAAATTTGTTACAGATAAGTATAAAGAAGAAACAAAATCACCTAGAACTCCATCAGATAAACAGTTAATTCATCAGTTCATTTCTTTCTAGTCTTTGCATATGCACAAGTATATTTATTATAGCATATGCCTATTTAGATATATACAAATTATACAATATTATATAATTTTATGTATTATCTATAAATATAGGATATTTATACGTAAATATTGAAACAACTTAATGCTTATGAAACATTTGCTATGTAAAAAATCTATATAACATGCACTTTTTATACCTTTTCATATTTAATCATCCTAAGAGCCATATTAATGTCCTCATTTCTGAAAGAAAACATTGAGAAGAGACATTAAATCATTTGCCCAATTTTCCCTGCTATTAAATGGTAAAGCGCTAATTCACCATCAACCAATCTAAATCCATTGGCTGGCACTTTTATTCAATTGACGCCTGTACATATTTGTGTGTGTGTGTGTGTGTATCACATGCATACAAACCCTTGGCATGCAATAAAATGTGGCTTTGACTCAAATCTGTCTCTAGAAATCCACTTCATGAGCCACCTACTTTTCACTCCTTCATTTATGTCTCATTTTAGTTCTTCCAGTGGTTACCTCCAATATTGAAATAATCTATATTATCTTTGCCAGTATTTATGTTGTATCAACTTAAGAAATAATCTGCTGATGTATAGCTATAATATCTAATGTCTAGTTTACTTACTTCTCCAGATTTATTGCCCTTTCTCCAAACATCACTATTTTTATCTTCTACTAACTACATTTCCAAGAGTGAAAATCCATTTTATAAATGTTTCTTGTACCACCAGTATAAAACATATCTTTTGACTCCTTTTTTAAGTTGAGAAAATCAATAAATTCTAAAGTGCATACACTCCTTGAAGTCTCTTTCCTTCAAGTATACCTTTTCTAGAGCACTTTGCCTTCTCCTATTAATTGGATTGATTGCTTTCCAGACCAACTGAAGAATGTCATTACTGGACTTTTTAAAAAAGATTTTATTTATTGACTTGAGAGAGAGAGAGAGAGAGAGATAGCATGAGCAGGGGAAGAAGCAGAGGGAGGGAAAGAAGCAGATTCCCCACTGAGCAGACAGCCTAATGTGGGGCTCAATCCCATATGTAATAACATGGCAACAGAATACTATATTGTTTTTCTGTGGATACACACAGAAAAACCTCTACCTTAGGGTGAAAAACATTTTAGGCCCAGTTGCCCAGCATTGTGCACTGGCCTTGAAGACCATGAAGTTGTCTGAACCCCATCTTGCCCTCCATGCAAGTGGGCATTTCTAGAAATGCCCTGTCCAGTAGTCTACAGGCCCACTTCTTTTCCTTTACTAACCTGTGTTCAGATGCTCATTGATAGCTTCTTCTAACTAGCAGCTTTTTAAAAAATCTTTCTTATAATTTTAATGGGATTTCTCTTAGGTGATAAACCTGAGCTTCAGCAGCCATTGTGGTCTAGAACCCTACTGTTATGTCATTTAACAATTAAATGCTGGGCTTTGATACTGTCATGTACAGATTCTATGATCCAACCTCATTTTTCTTACTTAGAAAATGAGGGTTGGACACCTGGGTGGCTCAGTTGGTTAAGCATCCGACTCTTGGTTTTGTCTCAGATCATGATCTCAGGATTGTGAGATTAAGGTTTATGTCTGTCTCCCTTCTCAGTGTGGAGTCTGCTTGTCCCTTTCCCTCTGCTCCTCCTCCTTTCTCTCTTTCTCTCTCTCTCTCTCTCATAAATAAGAAATAAAAAAAGAAAATGAGGATTGAAATATTTACCCAAAGTTTTGTCAGTAATAAATTTAATTATATAGGCAAAACATTTAATACTGTAACTGAAACATATAGGAAGCAATAAGTATTTGCACCCCCCATTCCAATTCGAAGCTCTGGTGAGTCATAGATGAAAATATATTAACACTACCCACCAGTGTTTACAGTCTAGCAGAGTGTCCTACAAACAAATCCACAATGAGGATATAATTGGGTAATTGTTTTATTTATGTTGTGTGTATAGAACTAGAGTAAAATGGAAAAAAGCACTTAAATATTCTTGTGTTAACCATGGATGTGTTTCCAGAGAGACAATGCTTAATTCTCAACATATGGAAAGTAATTATTTCCTTTTTTAGATGTATTTTATTTTGTAGGCTTGAATACTATTATTTGATGGTTCTTTAAAAATCTTTTTAGCTAGACTAAGTAATCTCATAGTCTTTTGTTTTTACAAATAAGAGTTCAGAAAATGTTTTGTTTTCTTAAAAAAAAAACAGCAGCATTATCATTATCAGATATTATATAATTATCTGTGTGTACAACATCCTTAAAGTCAGTCTAAATCATGATTAATAATGGCTCTTTCTGGCAGATGTGGATTCAAATTCCAAGCAATATCATTTATGTAGGTAGGATTAAACAGCTATATCCATATGTAAACAAGCATATTTACTTTTGCATCTAATTTGATGCTTAAATTTAGCTACAACCATAGAGTTACTGCATAAAAGTTAAAGTATACTTTTGGAAGAACATTCTGTTTTTTTTTTTTTTTTTAAGATTTTATTTATTTATTTGACACAGAGAGAGAGATCACAAGTAGGCAGAGAGGCAGGCAGAGAGAGAGGGGGGAAGCAGGCTCCCTGCTGAGCAGAAAGCCCGATATGGGGCTCGATCCCAGGATGCTGAGACCATGACCTGAGCCGAAGGCAGAGGCTTAACCCACTGAGCCACCCAGGCGCCCCTCTGTTTGTTTGTTTTTTTTTTTTTTAAATCATTATTCTCATTGAGCCATATGGGCACTGACATTGACTGATATGTTATAAATTATTCTCCATCTTTTCCAAAAGCCAAGTTAAAGTATCTTACAAGAGATATATAATATCAAGATATTCTTTTTTTACTGAGAGGGAGGAAATTGACACAAAAAGAAAAAAGGAAGAAAATTAAGATGAAGCCTATAATTATACACATTTTTAGAGACCTAAGACATTTACCTAAGTGGACCACCCATTTGATTCTGAACTTTCTAACATATTCAAGAAGGAATCCCTGTCATTTACATACCTCAATATAACTACAGAATTTCAAAAGGAACATCTATACTCAAGAGAGGCTCAAATCTTCATGGTCCTAAAACCAGCCATTGATCTCATAAAGAGGATATTTTATTTTAAATTGTGTTTCATAGGATTTAAGTATAGGTCTATACATTCATTTATTAAGTGCATGTTATTTAGATTGTGGTCATTCTCATAGACCTTTTTAAAATCAGCTTCCGGGGAGATCCAATCTGTTAGCAAGTCCTATTGATTTTACCAAATGTATCTTAAATTTGACATCTTTTATTTTTACCACCTATTCCACATCAAGTTTAATGTACCTTCATCTTTAAACTACACTGCCACAATAGACTACTGAAAGGTTTCTCTGCAGTCCATCCTCTATCTTCGAATGGCAACAATTCCTTTAAAATGCAGATTTGTTTACATTGGAGTACCTGGGTGTCTCAGTCAGTTAAGCGGCTGCCTTCGGCTCAGATCATGATCCTGGGATCCTGGGATGGACCACATCAGCATCGGTGATTGGTGGGGAGCCTTTTCTCTCTCTCTCCCTCTGCCTGTTTGCCTGCCACTCCCCCACCTTGTTCTATCTCTCTCTCTCTCTCTCTCTCTCTCACTATCTCTTTCTCTGTGTCAGGTAAATTAATAAAATCTTTTAAAAAATTTGCTTATATCACTCCTCTGCTTAAAATATTCCCATAGCTTCCCATTACCATTAAGATAAAGGATGACTATCTCAACATGTGGCCTTTCATAGCTGGCTTTTGGCTGTATTGGATCACTAACACTCTTGCTCTCTAAGCTTCAGCACCACTGGCCTTTGGTAAGTTCTTCAAACACTTAATTCTTCCTACCAGAGGCCTTGGCTACTTCTTTCCTCCCCTGCTCATTCTGGTTAACTCGTTCTCATCCTTCATATCCCACCCCCTGACCCTTCAGACTATACCACACTCCCTGTTAGATGTTCTCATACCATTTCCTAGCACATGCATAATTTGTAATTTCCACATTTATTTTGTGATGACATAATTAATGTTTGCCACACCCTGTAGAACGTAAGATCCAGGAGATCAGGTATACTGTGGGTTTTTTTCTAATCACGCTATCCCCTAATTTATTTATTTAAGATTTTATTTATTTGGTAGGCAGAGAGACAGGCAGAGAGAGAGAGGAAGAAGCAGGCTCTCCACTGAGTAGAGAGCCTGATGCGGGGCTCCATTCCAGGACTCTGAGTTCATGACCTGAGCTGAAGGCAGAGGCCTTAACCCACTGTCCCACCCACGCGCCCTCTATCCCCAAATTTAAAACAGTCCTTGGAACATTATAAATTCTCTAAATATCAATTGAATGAATGAATGATTGAATGAATGGCTTGATCTAATGATGAATTTTAGAATATCTAGAAAAATCTTAAGTCACTCACAGGTATCCTAACACAGAATTTGAGCCTGTATACCCTGAAAAAGATCTCAAGGTCAAATATTCTTTGTTCTTAATTAAATCCAAGTCTATGAGCTTTTCGTAATGACCAACAAAATATCCCTTTGCAAACTGAGATTAGTGATGACATATCTGAGTAAAAATCATCCCCATTCCTGGTACCTGGGAGTTGTACTTTTCCCTAAAAAGCAATTTTATGAATATTTCTCTTGATTTTGGAAGTCCTTAATTCTTTTAAAGTCCTTTACTTTTTGCTGCTCCATAGACTTACCCATTCAACATTAATTCCACAAGGATTTGGGGGAAGTTAAGTCAAAGTTGGACACTGAGAGAATCTATTCCCATCTCCATTTCCAAACACAAGCATCCTAAGAGAAGGCAGTAGGTGGTAGTTTGCACAAAGGACTAAAAGCCAGAGCAAAAGCAAAGGTAAAATTTCCCCATGATTTTTCACCCACAGCTGTGTCAAGGCAAGGCAAGGCTGAAAGATTTAGCCAGTTAAGAAACACTGAGCCCATTTATTTTTAAATTCGAGGACTGTATTACTTAATACACAGTGAAAACAAAAGTTATCAAAAGGGCCTGATCCCTATGTCCCTCATGCAGGCTAATACCACAACAAAAGAGCTTTTGTTGATGAATGCATTATGCCTGGTAAGACAGCGTGTTGCAGACAGCCAATGTTGTGCTACAGCTAAGCAGTTTTATAGCCTGTAACTCTCCTTGAAGGGAGAGAACATAGGAGATACCGAGAAACTGATGATACCCTCCCAGGGGAGGTGGGGAGGCAAGCGAGAAAGGTTCTTGTAGTAGCTCTGCATGTGCCTCTGTGCTCTTCTGTTAGGGGAGGATCACAAGCTTTCTGCCAGGACAGTTAAGTCTTGTCTCTGTGCCCTAGGTATGGCATGCCAAGTTGCCAGGATGCCATGGTGTAGACATTCCCCTACAAATGGGTGGGTGAAATCTCCTCCGAGTCCATAGACCTCTTACCATTTTACTGTGTTTTAGACTAGAAAGTTGAAGTTTAAGAGAGATGGATGTGGCTTTCTGTTTTCCTTCTTTTATTTATGTGTTTCTCTCAAAAATCCTGTTACTTATATACCATTATTTTGATTCCAGATTTAAATTTTACTTTCAACCGTAGCTTTATTTTTTTGAATTCTTAGTCTTGCTCATTTTTTTTCTCTATGTGACAAAAACAAAATAAAATCCAAAAACCAGTGATATGATTAAGAGTTCATCTAAACAGTAGCACAGAATGTCCTATGAATTTCACACAAAAATACCCACATGATTTCCTGCAGCTAACTGGAAATCTATTACTTGGTAAATTATATGTACATTTGAAGGGAACTGTAGGTTTTACAGATCGGATCAAGATGTTTTAACGGATAACAATAACTGGATTGTATGGTTGCTGAAATCTGCAGAGGCCTTCCATTTTATTATAGAAGTGAGTATATTGCAGAGTGTAGGCCCTGGGCATGTGATCTACGCTGAAGAGTTAACTGTTGTGTCTTTTTCAGTAAGCGATTTCCTCTTTTCTTTTTTACTAAATAGAAACCAAATTAATATCACTCTGAAATTCACCAGTCGCTTCCTTCGTCCTGCTGAAGCTTCACTGCTATTAATTTCAAAACCTAAGTACGCAATAGGAGGCACTACGATGACTTTTGCTCTTAAGGGTGAAGTCCTCAATTTTAAAGCCATTGTAAGTAGATTTTACCTATTTTGTGTGTCTCATTCTTTTCTCAGGCCTTGGAATGTCCCAAGCACAGCTGTTCCTCCAAGTGTTCTCTCTGTATCGCTCCTGTTGTTTGAAATTCTGTGTACAGACACATGTGCACATAATTACATTTGCACAGTTCTTGCCTTCTGCGTCTCTGATATTCTTGCTCTGATACTCTTTCTGTAGAATTAATTCTTCAATTTTATAAGAGAACTTGCTTGTATTGAGTGTTCCTTTTAAAGTCAGATTTTTAGGATTATATCTGTTGTTTTCATAATGGAGTCATTCACTATACACATAGCAATTTACATTCCCCTCTGCTGTGGAGATTTGTGATGTAAGGTAAAACTGTCCCTGGGCTTCTGTCTATGTTTTTGTTTGAATTTAGGGTTGGTGGTTTATGCAGCAAAGAAAATGTTTCTCTTTTCTGAAAGGAACATTCATCAATTTATCTTGAGTTTCCTGTGGATCAAATCCATTCATTCTATAAAGATAATGCTAAGACTGGCATTTACTGAGAGGTGATAACATTCCAGATAGAATTCTGTTTATATCTCAAAAGATGGGGGAAAGGATTTTTAACTCTCTATAAAATGGTTGTGCTATTGCTATCATTGACTTTTTGTAGCTGTTATCTTGTCTAAATATTATACCATGGATGTATGGTAAAGAAGAAGTAAACTTGTTATGTCACCAGATTTCCACATGGATTATAAAGAATTTGTGGTGTGTAGTGGCATTACTCCAGTAATGGCCAGTTGTATGAGGAGAGCATTAAGTTGCTCATATGGGCAGACTGGTACAGACACCTAGAACAGGAAGTAGACATGTGATAATCATTGAGATGTGTGTCGTGATCTTCAGATTTCCTCTTGAATAATAAATTCTTACACTTCCCAATCTTCTCTCAGGAATTCTCCAAAATGAAACATTGCTTTACCATATGTATCTCTAGACATGGATGATTTTAGTTTGCCATTTACATGGTTCTCAGGCAAAAAAGCTGACACCTCAAGCTCATGCAGTCTGTTTACTTTTCCATCTGGCTGCTCATGGTTTTAGTGTCCAGTGGGCTGGATAATAATGGAGAAATAGAAAAAGATAATAACATGACCAGTCTAAAAATGTAGAATTCCTGGAATCTTATTTTCCATGAAAGTCCTTCAGGTAATTCAAAGTTTTAATTTTATATTTGTGCATTATTTGTACAGTACAAATAATGTCAGTGTAGCCACCACATTATAAACCCAGGCATGCCACAATCCTACACAGAAATTTATTCATTCACAGAGGTATGCATGTGCACATACATACACCCTGCTTCTTCCTTATGTCATATGTGTTAGGTATAGGTATGACTAATTAATTTTCAAATGTGAAATCATGCTCAGTCATTAACAAAAGCCATTTTAGGGAAACCAACTTAAGAGACACTGTTGTGACAATAATTCAGTGATGTGGTAAAATCTATTTCTGTCCTTCCCACCTAGATTTTTGCAGTACGATATTTGTGGGACAAGGGGAATTACATGAATTAATGTCCCTGTAATATTTCAGTGTACTGTTTTTTAGGTGCTTTAAGTTTGTAATAATTTAGGTTATTCTTTTTCATTACTTACATATAGACTTATTGTTTTTTTTTTTTTTTTACTTTAGGAAATTATACGTTGTAAATCTCCATGTTATAAATGGAAAGAAATTAATGTGAATGTTAAAAATCCCTTCCATACTGCTGGGGACTTCAGGTATGTTAATATAACATTTTCATATAATTTGTTTGCTATTAGTCGTATCCAGTCTTAAGGTGAATACTTTTTTTCCAAAATGAACCTTTTTGAGGAGAAGTTTTATGTGTTTATATTACAATAAATTTATGAACATTATAGATAAAACAGAACAAATAATTAAGAGAAATCAATTTTTCTTAAAATGCTATTTGATCTATTTAAAGCTAAGACTGATCATACTAAATTTATGAATTTTGTCTATGCGCTTTCTGTATGTTGAGATATACTAATATTTTAATTTTTAAAAATATATAATTAATAGACTTTTTTACTTCTAATTTTATTCCATCTGTTAATTTCTGTAAGTGAAATATCAGTTCAAGCAGAACATGCATTTTAACTTACGGCATCACGATTAATTAAAACTATACATTAACCATGCATTTGTGCATCTTGAGGATTAACAACAACAACACAGATTTGAGATGAAAATAAAATGCTGAAGTATTAATTTAATGTATACAATTTGATGAGTTTGGACATATGCATGCAACTTATAATACTATCACCACAATTAAGGTAGTAAACATATCTGACACTTCCAAAAGTTTTCTTGTGTTACTTTTTTTTTTTTGGTGGAAAGAGTGCTTTACATGAGACTTACCCTCTTAACAGATGTTTAAGCGCACAGTAGCATATTGTTAACCCTCTTGTATATCACATCTGTAGGACTTATTTATCTTGCATAACTGAAACCTTATATAACAACTCTCCATTTCATCCTATAACCACTTCCTAGCAACCACTGTTCTATTCTCTGCTTTTTGAGTTTGACTATTTTCGATAGCTCATATAAATGGGATCATACAGTATTTGTCCTTCTGAGACTGGCTTTTTTCACTTAGCATAATGTCCCCAAGTTCTGAATATGTTGTCACATATTGTAGGATTTCCTTCTTTTTTAAAGCCGACTAGTAATATATTCACTACATTTGCCTCACTCATTGATCTGTCGATGAACATTTGGGTTCTTTGGATTGTTTTCATATCTTGGCTCTTGTGAACAATGCTGAAATGACCATGAGAGTAAAGATACCTTTTCGAGATCTGGATTTCAATTTCATTGGATAAAAACCCGAAGTGGAAGTGCTGGACCACATGATGATTCTAGTTTTAATTTTTGGAGGAGCCTCCCTACTGTTTTCCATAGTGGCTGCACCATTTTACATTCCTACCAATTCCCACCAACCACGTGCCAGTGTCCCCTTTCTCTAGATCATCACAACATTATTATCTCTTGTCTGGTTGGTTGGTGTTTTTTGTTTTGTTTTTAATAATAGCCATTCTGACAGTTATGAGGTGACATCTCACCCTGATTTTGAAAGGCATTTCCCTGATGAGTATGGAAGTTCAACATGTTTCCATATACATGTTGGCCATCTATATGTCTTTTTTGGAAAAATGTCTGTTCGTATCCTCTGGTCATTTTTTAATTGGATCTTTTATGGGTTGTTTTTTGTTTTTTTGTTTTGTTTTGTTTTTGCTTTTAAGTTATATGAGTTTTTTATCGATTTTGGATATTAATCCTTTATCTGTTATATGATTTGCAAATATTTTCTCTCATTCGATAGGTTGCCTTTTCATTTTTATGTTCCTCTTATATAGCTCTATTCCAGTTCCCCCTTTTCTGTGGTATTTTTGTCAGACATATTGTATCAATGATGTTACAATAATCTGTAATGGTACTAACATTTTTGGGTATTTCTTTTTTTCATTTTGTGTAATTTTTGTGATCTTAAGAAAGATGAAAGAAGAAAGGACAGTGTACTAGTTTGTTAGGGTTCCTATAACAAAATACCAGAGACCCAGTGGCTTAAACAACAGAAACTTATTTTTTTCACATTTCTGGAGGCTAGACGTGCAAGATCAAGGTGTTGGCAGATTGGGTTTCTTCTGAGGCCTCTCTCCTCGGCTTACAGATGGCCACATTCTTGCTGTGCCCTCACATCTCTTCTCTGATGTGCATGGCCCTGGAGTCTCTTGTGTGTCCATATTTCCTCTTGTAAGCACACGAGTCAGAATGAATTAGTGCCCACTTTAATGGCTACATTTTAGCCTAGTGCACCTTTTAAAGGCCCTGTTTCCAAAGACAATCACACTGTGAGAATATTAGAGGTTACGGCTTTAACATATGAAATTTAAGGGAGGATACAATTCAGCCCATAACAGAAAGGACACGTTGATAATTTTTATTACAGTGGCCTTGTTATTTATCATTTTTGGTTTATTTGTTTCTATGGATTCACGTTATCTTCTGGAATAACTTCCATGGCTCAGTTGAGCTTTGCTCTCAGCCACCTCAGTTATTAAACAATTTTTCTTTTATTTTCTCTCTGTCTTCTCCTTCTAGTGATTTATTACACATGTGTTAGTGCATTTAATAATGCACCATATATGTATGAGACTCTATTTAGTTTTCTTTATTTTCTCTCTGTTCTTCAGATGGCATTATCTCTATCTTCAGTTTTTAAATTTTTTTCCTGCCATTTCAAATCTACTGTTGATTCCCCCCAGTGATAATTATTTATCTATTTGTTTTTGTAGTTTCTAACTCCAGAATTTTTATTTTGTTCTTTTTAAAATTTCAGTCTCTTTTTTGATACTCTCTATTTGATATCACATTGTCATCATACCTTCCTTGACTTCTTTAGTCATACTTTCCTTAGTTTTTGAACACATTGATAACAGCAATTTGGAATTAATTATTCTGTTAAATCTGGTAACTGGTCACTTTAACGTGCAGTTTCTGTTGCCCACTTCTTTTCATGTTTCATCATTTTTAAGGTTGAAAACTAGGCATTTTAGAATATATATTGTATCAGCTGAGTACATTTCCCAAAATGTCATTAATGGTGTTGGTTAATTTTTTCACTGACTGGCTAGCTTATTTTAGTGATATCTACCTCCTCCCCACAAAAGGCGCCACACACAAAGTGTGAAGCCTCTGGTGTTAACTCTCACAGGACAGAGCCGTGGGCATTCCCACAGTCAATCTGGGATGCCAGTGGCTTTGGTAGGATTCCTTTTGACCATATCTTTCCACGTCCACACCCAGATACTAGATTCTGCTAATTCCAGTTCTTCAGGAGGCATAAATTCCTCCTCAGACCAATTCAGTCAAATATAGGCTCCTTTGAAGTAATAGTTCCTTAGGTCAATGTTTAAGATTTATTCTGTCCCCACAAGGGAGCCTCCCAGTTGTCCCTTTCCCCTGTGAATCTACCAGTCTACTCCAAATTGCCTTTCACCACAACCGCACTGTTTTTCACTGATCCCTTGGCTTGATCTTCTTCATGATTTGTTGAAAATGAAATCAGTTCCTTTGGGAGGAGATTAAGAGCTGTTTTAAGCACAGCTAGCTTCTCCCTGCAGGCGAAATCTCTGTACTCGCTCTGTAACTGGAGGTGGGGATAGTGTTGCACTTTTCTCTGCTTACCACCGCACATTAGGAGCTAAGTGTGAGATGAGATAGGGGCCATAGCTTTAGGTCTCCTTGCCTTGCTTCTGCCAGCACTGAGCGACCATTTTAAAGCTAAGGCAAGGACGATTTCACACCCATGTAGTGCCTCTGTCCTGTGAGTGGTTGCTGGACAGAAGACGGATCCCACCTACTCCTCTCAGCTACAGTTGCCCAAAACTTAGTTTCAGCAGCATGTACTGGGGCAAGGTGAGAAATATTGTTGTCCTACCCCTCCCAGAAAAGTATCTCTCCACCTGGGAGCTGGGTAAGTTGAGAGCCTTATATTCTTAGCTGTGCCAATGAGGGCTAGGGTTTCCGTCCTACTGAGTGGGGAAGGAGGAGCGAGTGAGGGGTCTTGGTTAAGACACCACAGATTTCAGCCTTTCTTACTGAATTTAGTATTACTGAATAGATCTTTCTTCATTTGCTCTATGCCCTTAGGATAATTTCTAGAGAATTAAAATAGTTGATTTTTACAAATTTTATTCATTTTCCTGAGGGAGTGAGTCTCTGGAGCTCTCTTGTTGTCATGCTGGAACAATGTTTGCTTTAATTCTGTTTTGCCCATTATTACTATAGACACTGCAGGTCTGTGTTACCATTTGCATGGTATGTCTTTTGTGACCTTTTGTTCCCTATCTGTGTCTTTGAATTGATGTTAGATTTTTTCCTAATCTGTTCGTATTCCTTTTGTCTGCCTCTGCCTTTTGAATGGAATGTTTAATCCATTTAAAGTTCGCTTCATCTTTGATACAGTAGGATTTATATGTGCCATTTGGGTACCTGTTTTCTTTCTTCCTTCTTCCCTCCCTCCCTCTCTCTCGCTTGCCTGCTCGCTCTTTCTTTCTTCTTTCTTTCTTTCTTTCTTTCTTTCTTTCTTTCTTTCTTTCTTTCTTTCACAGAGAGAGACACAGTGAGCGAGGGAACACAAGAAAGGGGAATGGGCGAGGGAGAAGCAAAAGCAGGCTTCCCTCTGAGCAGGGAGCCCTATGTGGGGCCCAGTCCCAGGACCCTGGTAGGCGCTTAATGACTAAGCCACCCAGGTGCCCCTGGGTACCTGTTTTCTATGTCTTATGTCTTTGTTCCTCTATTTCTCTGTTACTTCTTGGTTTTATATTGTATATTTCCTTTTAATAAATTTTTTATTCCTTTTTCTATCTCCTAACTTATTTTTCTTATTTTCTTTGTTACCCTGGAGATTATAATTAGCATCCTAAATTAATGTAGCTCAGATTATTACCAACCTAATTTCAATGTAATTCAGAAATTTTGCTGCTGTATATCACCTTTTCATAGCCCCTTGTTAGTGCTATTTCTGTTATACCCATTACATCTTTACACATTATAAGCCCCTAAAACAGTTTTGTATTTATTGTCTCACTCTTTTCATTAAAGTCAGAAAGTAGAATTTAAAAGTTTGCACAGGAAAAAAAATATATATATGTAATGTCATTGCCTTCTGACCTCTGGGGTTTCAGCTGGGAACTCTGCTGTTTAATTTTACTGCAGAGTGACATAGATGTTGGTCAATTTTTTCTTGTTGCTAACTGTGCCTTGGCTTACTAACAGGCTGACTATTATTTTCTAGTTTTGGATTGCCTTGAATAAAATTTTTTTGACTTCTTCGTTGTGTAAATTAATATTTCTGTTCAAGCATGGGAATTGTTCATCATTTATTTCTTTGCATTTTCTTGCTGCTTCTTTCTTATCTTTTCAGGATTCTGATGAAGCTTGTATTTGTGTGCTTAATGGTATCTCACAGTTTTCCGAGGCTGTGTTAATTTTTTGTCATTATTTTCTCTTTTTGTCCTTTAGAGATAATCATTCCATCTGGCCCATTTTCAGGTACACTGGTTCTTCCTTTTGCCACTGCAAACCTGCTGTTCAGTCCCTCTGTTGATTTTTTATCTCATGTATCGTACTTCTTCCGTCCAAAATTTGTAATTGGTTCTTTTGAATAACTTATCTCTTTATTAGTATTCTTTATTTGGTGGGACATGGTTGTCTCTCGTAGACAGTGTTGAAGACCTTTCGCATAGTTTGGGGATCTAGCACGCTACTTCAGCCCCTCATATAAGCCTCTTGTTCCCCACATCTTCCTTTGATGTTTTGACAAGCTCTTGTTTGATCCAGCTGCTATAGGAATCTCAGGTACAACTGCTACTGATTGTTTTCAGCAAAATCCTGGATATTGCTGTTTCCCTTTGAGTCAGGTCAGTAAAGACAACACCTTGCAAACTCAATTTTTCGAGGGAGCTGTGAGACCCATGAAAAAGTAACAATGCTCAGGAATGGGACTTTTTTTAATGAGCTCCAGCCTCAGTCTGTGCCCTCATGTGGCTGGAAGCCTGCCAGATTTTACAACTACCTTAGTTGCAAGGCTGCTGATTTTCAAAGCTACTACCAGAGCAGTGGAAAGATGGGAGTTACAGCATAATAAAAGTTACAAGACCACAAACTCTGCTGTTCTCATCAAGGTGTGGCAGTTTATTTTTAAATAAACACTACTCAAATTGTTGCAAGCCTTTCGTTAATTAACCAGAGCTCCGAAAATTTAATTTTTACAATCTTTCCTAGTGTTTTTTATTGCTTTTATAGGGTAGTGAATGTGCGATGATTCTTACTCTGCCATTCCTTGCCTTTCTTTTCCTGGTAACCTCGTTTTATTATTTGAAAAATAGTTTGGGGGCGCCTGGGTGGCTCAGTGGGTTAAGCCGCTGCCTTAGGCTCAGGTCATGATCTCAGGGTCCTGGGATCGAGCCCCGCATCGGACTCTCTGCTCAGCAGGGAGCCTGCTTCCTCCTCTCTCTCTGCCTGCCTCTCTGTCTACTTGTGATCTCTCTCTGTCAAATAAATAAATAAAATCTTTAAAAAAAAAAAGAAAGAAAAATAGTTTGTGTTTTAGATTAGACTCTTCCTTCTCAAAGTATGATCCTTGAACCAGCAAAATCAGCATCATCTGGGAGCTTGTTGGACAGATTCTCAGGCCCACAGCAATCCATTTGAGTCAGAATCTGCATTTGACATCTCCAGAGGATTTTTTGGTACATTAATATTAGAGCATTGCTGGTCTAAGTCAAGATTGTTCAAAGTTTAATCTGTATATAAGCTCTTTAAAAAGCATCTGGAGAGCTTGCTTGTGTTTTTGTTTTTGTTTTTTTAAGATTTTATTTATTTATTTGAGAGAGAGAGAGAAAAAAAGAGAGAGCATGAGAAGGAAGAAAGTCAGAGGGAGAAGTAGACTTCCCATGGAGCTGGGACCCCGATGTGGGACTCGATCCCCAGAATCTGGGATCATGACCTGAGCCGAAGGCAGTCGCCAACCAACTGAGCCACCCAGGCACGCTGGAGAGCTTGTTTTAAATAGAAAGTTCTGGAACCGTTGCCAGACTTAACTAAGTCAGAATTCATGCAGATAGAATTTGGGAATATTCATTTTGACTAAGCACTGCAGATGTTTATCATACACACTGAAGTGTGAAAGCTGCCAATTTAGAAACTACAGTAATCAAATAGAATTTTTTCCATTTTAGTGGCAGTTTGTATTTCATTTTTATAAGTAATATTTCTATTTTAAGGAGAACATCTTCAATATAATTAAGCAGGGACCTTTCAAATGCTATTTTATCTCAAAATGGTACATGCACAGTATGCAAAATACCTAATATTTACCTTATTGGTTTAGTCTTTTTATTTGTGTGTAAAATTGTATTATCCTTGTAACTGTTTTTTAGCCAGAACAAATTACGACCCAAATAAATTGCCCTGATGATTCACCTTGGATTTATAGAAATATAAAAAAATTATACATTTTTTTCTGCCTCATAATTTTATGAGATTTGAATGAGGACTTAGTGTCTTAATTTAAATTGAAATTACCCTCCAGAGAGGAGTTCTTCCTACATTTGCTTAACTATAACTTTAAAATGATATAAGCAAATCTGGTAGTCTGGTACATGTCTTACATAGTTCATAGTTTACATTTTCCTAAAGTTCATTTTGTCTGTTTAATAATTTTTAGTATTTAATATTAATATAATTCCTTACAATCCTTATACGAAACTCTCACTACTACCAACTTAAAAGGACAGAAAATGACATTAACATTGTCAGTGATCAAGAATTCCTGTCCCTTTTAAGGGTCCTTCTACCTGGACGAAGAATAACATTGATATGAAACAGATTAACAGGAGAAAATCAAATTTAATAGTATAAGTATGGGGAATCCACCCAGACAAGGAAATTCCAGAGACAAGCAAAATGAGGTATAGATGTCATATTGAACTAAGGAGAAGGGGGTAGGAGTCTGGGATTTTAGAGGAGAGGAATGCACCTCATAGGGGGGACAGACAAACAGATGTTTGGGGCCCCTGGATGGCTTAGCTGGTTAAGCGTCTGCCTTCAACTCAGGTCCTGATTCCAGGGTCCTGGGATCAAGTCCCGTGTCAGGCTCCTTGTTCAGAGGGGAACCTGCTTCTCCCTTCCACTTCCCCTCTATTGTGTTCTCTCTCTCTCAAATAAATGATCTTTAAGAAAAAAAAAAAAAAGAAAGAAAAGAAAAGCAGATGTTTGATAATTAGACATTTGCCCTGTCATACAGATGGGTCACTCAGTTAAAATTTATTTCTGCTAATAACCCTTATTCTGGGAAAGACCCCCAATATAGATTCTTCTTTAGAATTAAGGGAGAAGCAAAAGTTTCTTTTGAGTCCACAGGGTCTTGATTGCCTTCAGCTTAAAATAATCCATATGCCAAAGTGACACATACTGGGAGCAGAGGCTATCCTGAACCCCTTCAAACATTGAAACATTAAGATGTATGAATGTGTTGCATTTTAGTTTTGTGCGCAGTTGTATGTGTGTTTGTGTTTCAATACTAAAACATTAGATGAATTTTATTCTTGATCTGTTTTTTATTATAATGTTTATATTATGAAATTAATAACTATTACGTAATAAAGGTTTATTTTCATGACTTTTTGGGGAAGGAAGAAATTTCTCTGGTCTTCAAGGCCCTTTTAGCTAAACTGAGAATCAAGTTGGCTGAGACAGATTAACAGAAGAAAATCAAATTTAGTTTCTTACATGAGGGGAATACACACACACACGTGAAATGCCAAAGATAGTGAAGCAACATGAGACTTACATGTGCTAAGAAGGGAGACAGGGGTATAAGGATACAAAGGGGAGGAAGACAATTAGCAAGAAAGTGAGAGGAGGTGTCTGGAACATAGAGGTTGTCCTATTACGGAGATATATTTCTTAGGTAAAGAGAAATCTCTGTTAATAGGTCTTTTCCTGCATAGATTTCTTTTCCAATGAAAATATTACTAAGTTGAGAGGAGGAGGAAGAGATTGACCTGAATCTGCTAGTTTTTTATTGCTTTTAACTCAAAATAATCTTCACACCAATGTGGCCCATCTGGGTGCAACCCATATTTGGCCCCTACAAAATCAAGCTTGAATAAATCGATTCTTAATATTATACAGATTCTCTTCAACTCTGCAGATAGAATTAGGCATCCTGGCATGACTCTTTGTGACATCTTTCATCCATATCTAGAAGATCATTTATCATTTCCACACTGTCCTCCACTATAATGTGGGCAACCTAAGGTAGAGAGGATAATAGATTCATGCTTGTATTTCTAGCACCCAGTCCCACATATAACACATAATGGAGTCTCTGTAACTGTTTCCTGAATGAATGAGCATTATCTTATAAGACAGACTGAATTGCTAAATAATTCCTGAAGATGGCATAATTACTAATGCACTGATTAACTCTGTATCCACATCTTATATACAGTCCTGAAAGAATTATTTTTCTTTTTTGAAAATAAGATTAAAAAGGAAATGTGTACAGCTCTGACAATACATTGAAACCAGTATATGATTCCATTTCTAGAATATAATTGGGCAGTGATTTATGTTCTAAATTTCTTTGCTATAAGAATTAATATTGCCGGGGTGCCTGGGTGGCTCAGTGAGTTAAGCCTCTGCCTTCGGCTCAGGTCATGATCCCAGGGTCCTGGGATGGAGCCCCACATCGGGCTCTCTGCTTGGCAGGGAGCCTGCTTCCTATACTCTCTCTCTCTGCCTGCCTCTCTGCCTACTTGTGATCTCTACCTGTCAAATAAATAAATAAATCTTTAAAAAAAAGAATTAATATTGCCTTTCCATATAATAGAATATTATGTTTTACATATTTCAATTCCAGATTTTTTTTTTCTTTTAAGTAATCTCTACACCCAGCATGTGGCTTGAATTCACAACCCTGAGATCAAGAGTTGCATACTCTACAAGCTAAACCAGCCAGGCACCCTGATCTTTCTCTTTTTAAAAACATACATGTTTTGAGATGCAGAATGAGAACATACAGATTTTTTAACTGAAATTTATTCTGATTCTCTATTTTATGAATGATGGAAAAAAATTTAAAAGAATGTTTTGTGGTCATTTGAATTTTGTTATAGTAGAATTCAAAATAATCCTTTTTTCATTTATTTTAGTGTCAGTTTGGTGGAATCCTCAACATTTATCACTTTGCCATCTCAATTAACAGAATCTGGACAATTCATGAACCATGGGTAAATATGAATATATTTATGCTTATAATTTTCTCAGGAAAAATTCTGAGAAATTAGCATTCAACTGAACTTGTTATTAATTATACAGTAGTTTTTGTTTATTTGAAATATTTAATTTATATTATATATAAAATTTATATTATTCAGTTATTCTGTTCTCTCATGTGTTACTAGGCTATGTGCATGAAAATTGCATAAATATGCAATTGATTAAATACAGTGGATTCTCATTATTTGTGATAGTTATGTTCCATAAAATTGTGGCACTCAGTGAATGAATACTGTGCCATTATTCCCAGAAGAAATATATGTAATCACATAGAAGATAATTATACATCCTAAAAACAACCCATCCTGGTAGATTTTATTTTTACATAGAGAAAATAAAGTTCATCCATGTTAAATGACTTGTATAAGGCTGACCCACTAAACTGCCACAAATTGTTTCAAATCTTGTCCACCTGGTCCCAGAGGTGGGGCTTCTTGAACATTTTTCTTCTGTACTGCCTCCTACTGTCTCCCTCCTCTGGTCATCTCTATGTGAGAACTGAAGCAGAAAGGCCTAGCGTCACTTTTGTTGACTTTAGCTGCGAACTGTGTGACCATTGACTGGAACTTTTTGCCACTCTGCACATGTCCACAAACAACAGGGGAAG
The DNA here is from genome assembly GCF_011764305.1 of Mustela putorius furo. NCBI lineage: Eukaryota > Metazoa > Chordata > Mammalia > Carnivora > Mustelidae > Mustela > Mustela putorius. The sequence goes on from NW_025421989.1 coordinate 31,536,561, forward strand.
CTCCGTGAGTATGGATTTGGGGGTTACAAATCAATTTTAGTGAGGAGGCAAATTTGCAAATAACCAGAATTTGTGGATAGTGAGGATCAACTGTATTTAGGCTTACTCTACCTACATTATGAGATCCGTGTTTAGTTTAGAAAGAGACTTTGACTTTGGAGTAGAGAAGCAGAATTTTTAAAAGTTAGATTGCTTTATATTTCTGATCTATTTTGAATTACTAAATAACTATTTAATGTGAAATAGAATAAAACAACATTGTCAAGGTTAAAGAAAATCAGCTAGAAAGAAAATAATGCAAGTATGTATTAGTGAAATGCATGCATATACTGACCATTACTATAACAACTACTTCATAGCTACTATGTTAGTTTATTTTCTACCATTGTCTCTGTGTAATGCTTGATAACGACAGTGTCATCATTTTAGATGCAAAACTGTGTCAGGAGTCAAGGATTTGGCAACTTTTAAACCATAGGAATAACCAGTGTTGAAGTCATCAGAAACTCTTGAAGTGATTTGTGCAGAACTTGCTAAGATTATAAAGAATATAGTTTATTTTCCAAAAGTGAATTGTATTTAAGCCAATAGTTTTATTATGTTATAAGGATTACATTTATTATGCTTGACTTCTTCATTGGTTGGTCTTTGAGAAAAGTTGTTATAGGAGCACACCATTTTTATCTCAGAGCATTTGTTTTGTTGAATGCTAATTACATACTTAACTAAGGCATTCGAAATCTTACTTTTACATTTTTCTGTCATCAAGAAAATAATTAATTAATGCCTTGAATGATAAAGCATCATTAATCATAAGAATAGAGTATTGTAGGTAATTTATGTTAATTTCTTTGTAGTATGAAGTGCTGGTATTGCTAAAAACTCTTCAGTAAATACTTCTACTAAGTCTTTATCTTTTTAGTCTCTTCCTTCTTGATTAAGCAGCTGTCTGGCATTATAGATTTTTCCTGAATGGCCTTGAATTAGTTTTTCCACATTAATTGCAAATAATTTATAGTATCACATATTAAACTGGAGTCAGATCTCAAAGCAATGTTATAGGTATCTGTGAGAATAAGTAACTCAAAGTTGGATCAGTTTAATGAACAGCAAAATTGAGTCTGCTTTCTCTCTCTTTTTAAAGATTTACTTATTTATTTTAGAGAGAGAAGGAGCATGCATGAACAAGGGAAGGGGCAGGGGGAGAGGGAAAAAGAATTTCCTAAGCAGACACCCAGGTGAGCATGGAGCCCAGTGTAGGGCTCAATCTCATGACCCTGAGACTGTGAGCTGAGCGAAATCAAGAGATGCTGAACTGACTAAGCCATCCAGGTGCTACAAGTCTACTTTGTTAATTTAGAATGCAGTTTAGAATGCAGTTTATCCCAAACTTTAACATGATTTTTCTTCATGTAATATTCTGGAATGGTTTTGATTAGCTCCAAAATTGCATAATTACTGAAGCTATAGGTAAAGATATCTTTTTTAATGTTATGCTTCTCAAATCTAAACCATAATGGAAATAAACAAGTATTAAGACCTTTGTAATGTAATTTTTGGCTAGAAAGGACACTTTTCAAGTACTCATCCAAAATAATTACCAATTCAGCATGCAGTACCGCTGAAGAAGTATGTCTATCATGGTCTCAAACATTGATCATTCTTTCTCATATAGTCTCTTCCATTCATACTTAAAATATTTTACATTCTTAGTTCCCTGCTGAAAGCTTCCTGTGATAAAACTAACATAAAGATATGGTGACACTGAATATTGGTCAGGGAGAATAGGATCTACTATAGAGTAGTTAGGCTTCTATACATTAACTGTCCAAAAATGATTCAGAGCCCTTTGTTTAAAGGATTGATGATTTACTCCTTTGCACCTCTGTGAAGACTGCCTAGCAGATCAAAGGTGAGAGTGGGATTTGAAAAGACAAAGGCTACAGTTTTTTAAGGAAAAGACATAGTCCCTGGTTTATCATGTCAGCACTGTTCTGAGCTGAATGGCCCCAAATTCATATTTTGGGTTGAGATAGAACAGTCTTAAGTTTACCCCAAAGGTTGTCTTTCCGACAGTTCTTAAGAGATTGATTAGAAGCACTTATTATGGCTCCTTTTTGGGGGTCCTAACTGCTTGCTGTATAACACCTCTAGGCTCTAATTCACGTAGCAGGCAAATCTTTATTCACTTTCGCAAGGATTAGCTAAAGTATCCAGAACTCCAACAATCCAATCTACTTCATAGGCAGCAGAAAGGATGAAGCACAATAAGAGTGTGCCCTTTCTTTCTCTGTTAGGGAAACTTCCCAGAAAAAGCACACAGCACTTCTGCTCGTAGCCAGTTGGCCAAATCTAGCTGGAAGGAAGACTAAAAAAGGCCCTTCTCCACATACATATCACAGTAAAATGAGTGTCTGTCAGTGAGGAGAGGGAAGGGCCCATGGATACTGGGATAGGCAATCAACAGGTTCCATCATGAGGGGACACAGAAGAGAGTTTTATTCCAACTAGCACAAAACTATCTAGTATTTCCTCAGTCTGGCTTCATTGGCATAATAAGACCTTTTGATCTTTAAATATGTCTTAATAAAATAATACTTAGCAATATTATACACCCTGTTTTTCTTAAAGCTCTCCTTAAATATTTGTCTTGAATAGATTTCCAGATACAAATAAAACTTAAGAACGTGCATTTTGAATCATGACCAAAATGGAGGTCTGATCTAGTACCTTTATGATTAATAACTTCGGTATATAATATACCATACAATAAACATTACACTGTCTCAGTAACTTCCATTCTGGTCTCTAGGTCTAATCAGCAAGGTAACATAAGAGAACAAGAAAAGATTAAAAAAAATTACTCCATAAACTACCAGTAATCCCTTTTTAGAGCTCTTAACAAATATCCCTGTTCTATTCTTTTTAGGCATGTAGTAACATTACACTTACCCAGTTGAAGTTATTTATGAATATATAACTTAATCAGCCAATGGTATGTGAGGAAAAGTACAAAATATTTTCTCCAAGGGTAGGTTTAAGATGCAGTGAACAATTTCTCTCATTCCCTTTCCTTGATACAGTTAAAGAAGTATATATAGAAATGGACTTCTCTTCACCAAGGATCTTTGAGGCCATCCTCTCCACCTAGGAGAGACATGTACTGGGAGCCTGAAGTGAACTACTATGCTTAATCCACTGAGATGCGTGGTGTTATTGCAGCATGACCTAGCATATGCTAACTGAAACTCCTTCTCAGATCACTTCAGTCAGTATCTCCTCAAATAATAAATATTCTCTTCTCAAATGAGCAGTAAAGTGCTGAAATTATCTTTCAGGTGGCATAAAAAAAAAAGTCAAGTCTCCTATTTAAAATTTTTAAAATGCCTCTATAAACTGCTCTTCCTAAGCAACAGACAAACATAAGACAGCACATTTGAAACCACATGGATGATAAAACTTCATATTCATCACACATTTTACTTAACAGGAACATGATCCATGAGCATAAGCAAGAACCGCTAAGAACTTTTTTATTCTAATTAAATCCAAAGGATTACCAGAAAGGATCAGGATAGGACACTGATTTTAGCCACAATTTAAAATTAAATTATAGGTCAATGGTGTTCAGAAGTGAGCACTATGTAAATAATTTCCTACAGTAATATGACTTGCTATTTTTTCAGCAGCATTGAATTATTTATCATTTAATAAATTCTTACTAAGTGGCCCCTTAAGCAGTGCTCTTAGTACTGGAGGCATATCAAATAAATAAGTCATAGATCTGGTTCTCAAGGAGCCAACCCTCAAGTAGAGAAGAAAAAGAAAATCATACACAAGTGGAGGCAATTGTACAGGGCAGAATGCATTAGTAATATATGTTGTACAAAAAAAAAAAAAAAGTTCTGTGAGCTCATTGGCAAGGAGTATCACTCTCTAGATATGGAGATCCTGGGTTTCATCTCCCTTCTCTTTTCTTTACATATATTTTTGGGGAATAGCTAATGAAAAGACCTTTTGAATAAATCAGAGTTGTCTTATCCTTAAAGAGACCCTCAAACCCAGAAAAACTGAGTTACCTATACTATATACGGTAAAGATGGTTAGAAAAAAATTGCAGACCTAGAAAGAGAAGACATTTAAGGAGAATAATGAAGTACTATGCACGTTTTTCTCATGCATATGTTATACTCTGCTGTTCTTTATAATATACAAATTGGGATCGGAAATGTAAGATTTTGATGGCCCAAATCTAGAGCAGGGGAGAAGTTTCCTGTAAGTATAAAAGGAGCGTGGGAAGAAGGAATTGCTGCAACATTGGAAGAGGGGAGAGGCAAGGGGAAATATAAGACATATGCTTATGCATATGGATTGTGGGAAAATGTGAATGAAAGTTGAAAAGGTGTTGAAGTGTTTATCCTTCTGCTTTATAATTATTCATTGTAGACTTACTTAGTATGACAGACTATAATCTGTGAATTTAGGAGCTTTGTCTTTTATCCTTGTCTCTCAGAGTACCTTGGCCCAGAGTAGCTTTCACCCAAATGAAAGAAGTCCCTGATATTTTTCAGATATTTTTCTGAGTCTTGATTCTTGCTAAAAAACCAGAAAATCTCAATTATGCATGGCTATGATTTTAAGATATTTCATTTTACTACACTGAATAATTGGTGACACTTAGAATTAGGCAAATCTCCAAGGAAAACAGTGATTCAGAAGCCAGATGTAGGTACTAAGAGTCATAATCTGCCATGATCCTCTTGCTCTACAGGAGAGTTTCATACCTGTTTTTAATTTCTTCACGGCCTTTGCCAATGTGATGAAGCCTATTCTACTTTACAGAATAATGTTTTATAAATATTAAACTAAGATATAAGAATTAGAGAGTATCTTAATCTTCCCAGGCTGCAGTAACAAAATAACATGGATCTGATGGCCTAAACAACAGAAATTTATTTCCCATAGCTCTGGAGTTTGGAAGTCCAAGATCAAGGTACAGGCAAGATAGTTTTCATTTGGAGGCCTCTTCTCTTGACTTGTTGGTAGCAGCTTTCTTGCTGTGGGCTTACTTGACCTCTTTGAGCATGCATAACAGTAAACTCACTGCTGGCTTTTCTTACAAGAACACTAATTCTGTTGTATCAGGGCCCCACCCTTATGACCTCATTTAACCTTGATCACCTTCTTATAGGTCCTATCTCCAAAATTAGTCATTTGGAGAATTGGGGTTTTAACATATGAATTTAATGGTGATGCAATTCAATCTATGGCATAGAGGAAACTCATACTCCAGTAGATAATAAAAATATTTTAAAATTGTAATGTGTTAAAATATATACTTCTTAACATAATACACAATAAAATCTACTGGTGGACATAATAACTACCATACTTTAAAAGTAGTTATGATTGTAAATAATAGCTTAAGATATGTACAAGAATTGAAATGCAATATAAACATATCCATGATTATTTGGTGACCATTTCATATTACAGCTAATGCTACTGTGGCTTGATTTAAATTGCTATTAAGAGTTAGTGGGAAAAAAAAAAAAAGAGTTAGTGGGAGTGGGGCACCTGGGTGGCTCAGTGGGTTAAGCCTCTGCCTTCGGCTCAGGTCATGATCTCTGCGTCCTGGGATCCAGCCCTGCATCGGGCTCTCTGCTCAGTGGGGAGCCTGCTTCCCTCTCTCTCTCTCTGCCTGCCTCTCTGCCTACTTGTGATCTCTCTGTCAAATAAATAAATAAAATATTTTAAAAAAAAAGAGTTAGTGGGAGTCAAGATGGAATTTTTCCCCATTTGAATTCACAGATCCACTCTGTCCTTACATCCTGGGTTGGTACACCTTGCTTTACAGACTTCTCAGTCGCTCAGGAGCCAAAGATGTACTAAAAACAGCAAGTATTCCATTTTTTAAAAAAGATTTTATTTATTTACTCAACAGAGATCACAAGTAGGCAGAGAGGCAGGCAGAGAGAGAGTGGGGGAAGCAGGCTCCCTGCTGAGCAGAGAGCCGGATGTGGGGCTCAATCCCAGGACCCCGGGACCATGACCCAAACTGAAGGCAGAGGCTTTAACCCACTGAGCCACCCAGGCGCCCCAAGTATTCCATTTTTACTACCCTCCAGAGACCACTGGGTCCTTTTTTAAAGAAGCCCTAGGCGCATGGAGGATGGAGTGTATCTCAAAATTGATCCACTTACATTCCTTCCCGTGATGCATGAAAATTAGTCTTGAACCAGAAAATTTGTTCTTTGATTTGGACACAGCTGTGAATGCTGGCCCAGGAGTAGCTTCATGAAGGCTTATGTTAAAGATCTCTCCTCCCTAACTGAAAAGGTTTGAGTAGGAAGTCATTCTTGGGGCTGATTTATTCATGCTCTGAATAGAACCATTTTGGTCATTTTAGTTTGAAAAGAGCTGTGGGTCATCCCTGCAGAGAAAAAAAGGAATATCACCCCTTTACACCTCCTAAGTAGGCTTCACTCCCTGACTTCAGCCCACTACTAAATTAGTAGAAGATATTCCCTTGCTTGATCAACAGTATTATATATAATTTTAACCGCTTTTGATGCTATTTCTTCTTTAAGACCAGGGGTTTAAAAGTGCTCCCTCTGCCATAGCTTCAGCGGCAGTTGGTGAGCATTTAGGAAAATGATAGCAAACACTGAGGTGTGAGGTAGGATTGGTTTTCTGTTCTTTCTTTGATCAGCAAGATACTGGTTTTGTAAACAAGCTGGGTTTATCACTGAATTTCTAGACTCAAGAATGTTGATCAGGGAAAATAGAATTTACCTGAACCAAATTACTTTATTAAATTATTTTCTGACATCTCTGAATTAATCATGATAATCACTAGTTTTATGAACAAGGTAATAACATTTCTAGGTCTGCAATTTTTTCCTATCTGTCTTTACCACAGGTAACTCAATTTTTGTACATTTGAGAGTCTTCTTTGAGGATAAGGCAACTCTGATTTATTCAGAAGGCACTTTCATTAGCTATTCTCCAAGAAAATACATAAAGAAAAGAAAAAGAAAAAGAAGCCCAAATTTCTCTGCTTTTCTATTCATTATGGAAAAAATGGCTGAAGGGCAAGATATTGCAAGGATTGAGCAAAATGAAGTTCTGAAATTATCTGAGGATATTTTTTAATTTTTTATTTTTTATAAACATATATTTTTATCCCCAGGGGTACAGGTCTGTGAATCACCAGGTTTACACACTTCACAACACTCACCAAAGCACATACCCTCCCCAATGTCCATAATCCCACCCCCTTCTTCCAGCCCCCCTCCCCCCAGCAACCCTCAGTCTGAGGATTTTAATCAGGCATTCTACCTACAGCTCCATTATAGAGATGGCTGTGGAAATCGAGAAATAAACATTCTTTATTGTTTTTCCCACTCTCTGAATGGTCTCCCTTATAATTGCTAAAATGTCTAGTATGTCTCGATAGCCTTAAAGTGTCTATTAAGTGTCCAAATTACATAAAATATTAAAACAGCTAATTAGAATGTCTGTGAGTTGAAGTAAAGCAGAGAGTACTTACAAGATGTGGTAAGCCTTATTAAGAATGTTGTATCAAGGGGCATCTGGGTGGCTCAGTGGGTTAAAGCCTCTGCCTTTGGCTCAGGCCATGATCTCAGGGTCCTGGGATTGAGCCCCACATCGGGCTCTCTGCTCAACAAGGAGCCTGTTTCCTCTCTCTCTGCCTGCCTCTCTGCCTACTTGTGATCTCTGTCTGTCAAATAAATGAATAAAATCTTAAAAGAAAAAAGAGTGTTGTATCAAGAAAAGTCAGTGGAGAAAAGAAATCAATATGGCTAGAATTTTACTTGGAAATAGTCCATATATTTTTACAGCATCAAATTCAGGAAAACCAAGGGGCACCTGGGTGGCTCAGTTGGTTATAGGCCTGCCTTTGGCTCAGGTCATGATCTCCTGGGTGCTGGAATGGAGCCTCCCCACCCCATCCCCTGTGCTGGTCTTCCTGCTCAGTGAGGAGTCTGCCTCTCTCTTTCTCCCTCTGCCCCTCTGCACTGTTCATTCTCTCTTTCAAATTAATAAATAAAGTCTTTAATTAAAAAAAAATTCATGCAAAAGCAAATGACAGGGTAAGAAAATATAGAGATTTTGTATTTTCAGAAAAAAATCAGGCAAACAATATCTGAGAGCTGAGATGCTAATTGCCAGCTTGTGGAGCAAAGTAATTATGAATATTGAGAAGAGCAGTTTGGGGAAAAATGGATGGGTTCTGAAAGATATGGAATCTTTCAAGGGAGACAGTTGTTTCAGGCTGTGGTCTGCTAAATGATTTTCAGAAATGCAACCAGAGCTTAAGCAGCTGCCCATGTCTCTTCTCTTTATGAGAAAGAAGCAAATGCAGAAATAATAAACTGAAAGAAGAGAATCTTTGAAGAAATCAAGTTCTAGAACCACTTTTGTAGAGAACATATAGTCCTAAGTTGAGACCACTATTTTTGGGCCTCGGGATTTGGGTTTGTTTGTTTGTAATTATTATTAAATGTTTATTTCTCTATAGTATTCATAAGTAAAAAGGAATTTTTTTAAATAAATTTTAAATTTTTTTTAAATAAACATACAATGTATTTTTAGCCCCAGGGGTACAGGTCTGTGAAGCACCAGGTTTACACACTTCACAGCACTCACCATAGCACATACCCTCCCCAATGTCCATAACCCAACCACTCTCCCCCACACCCCTTCCCCCGCAACCCTCAGTTAGTTTTGTGAGATTAAGAGTTTCTTATGGTTTGTCTCCCTCCCGCTCCCATCTTGTTTCATTTATTTAAAAAGGAATTGTTTTTACTAAATTGTATTAAACAGTGGTAGAAATATGGATGATTGTTAGTTTCCTTTTTGCATTTTTCTTTTAAAATTTCTGAAACAATATAAACATAAAGGAGATACAGGAAATACATCTGTGACCTTTGTATGTCATGTAGGTAGCCATAATTTTTAAGGATCTATAAGATTTAATGAAGACAGAATTGTTTTTGAGTTTCGTTTGTGTTGTTGATGTTGTTCTCCTATTTATTTATGACAGTGACGCTGGGAGTAGCCCTGAAAGTGTTGATTCGAAGAGTTTTTGCCAGTCTCCAAATGCCTTAAGAACCTGTGAGTACCTCATATAAAAGCTTTCATTTGTCTTCATGTCTGACTTTTATGTGCATAGTAAACCTGTAAATGAAATACTCAACAAAGGATGGTTATGACAGTAGACAGAAAGGCAAGCCCAGGGTCTGGTTCTCAGCTTTTCCTGTTCATGACCTTTTGCAGGACTCTACATCTTTCTCTTCACTGTGAGTCCTAGTTTCCTTATCCATAATGAATGGATTTAAATAAATGACTTTTATGTATCTTTTGGCTTATTCTAAACTGTTTAAACCTATTTAGGTGACAGGTATCATCATGTTTAAGATTACAAGAAAACACAGATTTACTTTGTTTAATGACATAACTGTACAAGAAAACACAGATTTACTTTGTTTAATGACTTAACTGTAGATTTAGAAAATCTGTATAGGACGTGGATAGGACAATGGATAGAGGAAGGTTCTGGTTATCTCTAGCTACAGAACAAACCACCCCAAATGTTGTGCCATCAAACAGTAAAAGTGGATTAGCATTATTATCTCTCACACTTCTGGAGTGACTGGTCTCAGCTAGATGGTTTTTGCTCAGAGTCCCCATGCAGTTGCAGTCAGATAGAGGCTGGGGCAAAGGCTTCCCAACTCACATGTCTGTTGGTTAATACCTTTTGGCTAGGACCTCAGGTGGGACTGTTGGTCTAGACACTTCCATGTGGCTTTTCATGTGGCTTAGGCTTCTTCATAGGATGACAACTTGTCTCTAAAAGCAGGTGAGCCAAGAAAGGGATGATTAGGACGAAATCATATTAAATTGTTTGTTCTAGTGTCAGACCTCATACTGTTGCCTTCTAGCATACTATTCATTAGGATCAAGTCCCTAAGACTGCCCTACCATATCACCACGTTCAAGGCAGTGTTGAAGAACTTGTAGACATGTTTTAAAACCAACAAAAATGGTAGAAACAAACATATATATAAAACATTCCTCTATTTCCAGTTCAAGTTTTCCATTACACCCTGTTATGTGAACTATTACGTAGTTGACAAAAAAAGTTGAAGATGCTTAGATGACCACTTTACTATTTATATATGTATATCTAGGCTAATTTAAACACTAGTGCAGTTCCCTTTTTAAGGACTCTTTAATAGAGGGCCATAATTACACGTTTTTTATGGCATCAGGCTGGAGCTGGGGTCACCCATGCTTTCATTAACAAATGCACGTGTCATCTAATTTGGTGTACTAATGCTTTGAACATTTTTTATTCATTTCAAAACTTGAAGCAATAATTGAAACAGCTGCTTTATTTGAACAGCACTTATGAAATGATATGTAAACAAGCTCTGCTTCATGTTTTGGTAGCAATTAAGTCCAATTTCATCAGAGAGTTCTTCTGCTCCACACATACTCTTCACCTGGAAGTAAAAGGGACTTCAAGCCTGGAGCTCTTGTTTCTTCCCTTTGACATGCACACGCGCTACTGTGTCATCATCCTCAGCAATGAAAAGGTGAGAACTGAACAACTGAACGGTGGCTTGTGTTTTCATCATGGGCTGGCGCTTGAATGGAGTAACCAGTACAGGTGACTTGAAGGCAGCTGAAGACTCTAGTAGTGTAGATGACAACTTCAGCCTTCTAGTTGCTAAACACAGAGCTTATCCTCACAAATAAGCAAAGAGGTAGACTAGTTGTGAGTAGAGTTTATAATGGCTGCCTTAGAAAGTCCCATGGGAGCAGATGGGTAGCATGCCTGACCTTGCTGCAGCTCTGGCTGTATTTACATTATGTAGCTGCACAACGAGTTACCTACCAAACACTGAGGGGCTGAAAAAATACACATTTATTATGCCATGTTTTCCATGGATCAGAGATCCGGGCATGACCTAGGTGGGTCTTCTGTTTAAGGTCTATTAAGTCTTCAGTCAAGGGACCTGCCAGTGCTGGATCCTCCTTAGAGACTCCACTGAGGAAGGAGCTGCTTCTCAGCTCTCTCAAGTTGTTGGCAGAATTAATTTTCTAGTGGGTGTGGCGTCTACGTTGCTTCCTTCTTTAAAGCCAGCAAATGAGACGCCTGGGTGGCTCAGTTGGTTAAGCATCTGCCTTTGGCTCAGGTCATGATCCCAGGGTCCTGGGATCGAGCCCTGCATCAGGCTCCTTGCTCAGTGGGGAGTCTGCTTCTCCCTCTCCCTCTGCCTCTCCCTAGGCTTGTGCTCCTCTCTCTATCAGATAAATAAAATCTTTACATAAAAATAAATAAATAAAACCAGCAAAGGAAAGAGAAGGAAAGGAGGGATGGCAGAACAGAGAAAGGGAGGGAGGGAGGCAGAGAGAGAGAAAAATACAGGCTAGAGGAGAGATTCTATGATATTGTCCCCTTCTGGAAAGAAACTGCCATGTGTTGACCTGAGGAGGGAATTTATAATGCCCAGAAGATAGTCCCAAATACATCAATTCTGTAGCAGTTATGTGCTAGATTAACTGCCTATGCAATGAAATAATGGTAACTGGAAAGAGGTATTGTATTGATCTGGTATCAATAGGATTATTTACACACGAAAAGTAATATAGCCCATTAAATATGTAAAAAATAGTTTAACTTCACTTAAAATTGCCATTTAGGAGGGGAAAAATACCATTTTATAGTAATGTTAAATCTTGTTTTTTATTTCCCCTAAAGGAGCCCAAGATTTAACCAAATTCCTCTATATGAAAATTTGTGAAAAATAGTAATGGTAGTGTGACTAGTAGTTTAATCAAATACTTCATAGTTCCTTTTTATATTAAATTATAATATAGACCTAGAAAGTACAAGGCTTAATTTTTAATAGCATAGTAAGGAGACCGATTTTATTATTTGAATTCAGCTATTGGAATATTAATATTTACTTCCATAAATTTTGTCTAAATTAATCCAAATATAATTATACTTAGCTATCCAAATATAATTATACTTAACTTGGAATCTCAACTCATTAAAACATGTCTTTTGATTATATATATTTTGTTACTGTCAGAAAAAATATTAAGAAAAACAATAATCATAAAATTATATTGCTGTCAACAGAGAAATAATACCCTTAATCTAAAGTATTGCATTGAATTACAATTACTTATGTGGGCAAACACATCTATTAATTTACACATTCAATTTATTGCTAATTATATTGAAAAATGCAATTACACGCTTAAATAGATAATCAAACATCCAAGTCCACCTAGTTAGCTCCTGTTCTTATTAAATGTGTGATAAGTGCTTTGCCATTAAGAACCACCTGTTGAAAACCATAAAGTAATTAGGCCTCCATTTGATAGCTTTCCATGTGTAAAACAGAAACATTTCTACTAACACTTCTATCAAGGAAAGGCCACTTGTTTCATTTTGGCTGTTCTATATGAACTTTGAAATTAAAAAAAAAAATGAGATGACTTATGTAATAGCTGTTTGAGAGTATAAACAGTTTATAAAACTTCCTTCAACATTCATAGAAAGTCTTAGCTTAGGTGAAGACCTACAAAATCCCTAAAAATTCATGCTGTCTAATGCCAGAAGTCCAAAAGCCTTTCTGATCGTGTATGGATGGAGCAGACTGAATGGGGGACCCTGGAGTAGGAACATGACCCAGTGCCTGAGGAATGGAACTCTCTGGGAGGAGAGCTTGACAGACCCCCACACAAACACTGCAAGGTACAAAATGATATATTGACACAACCCTAGGAATTGTCTTTACTTTCATGCCTGTGTGACTCTCTGCTCTGTGTAGTCCTGGGCTCCCAGAAAAGAAACCACCCGTCACTTCTGGGATCATTCATGCAAGTTGAGGCAAGGGCATCAAGCAGGGATCCTTGACATGGGGGAAACAGAGAAGATGAAACCCCATCTAGCCCATAAATACTTTGAAGCATTTATTAACCTTAAGATGCCTGCTGACAACATGGGAGCAGGTTAAGTGAATTTTAAACTCTTAATCAATGTGATAGATGTTTACAACGTTACCCGTAGTTTGAGACCCCTCCGAGCTACAGGGCCTTCTCCCCCTTCGCCCACCCTCCTTTCTGTGAAACCATCATCCTGCTATAAACACTGCAGCCTTTTTCAAGAAAAAATATGAGAAGAAAATTTGTTAAAGCGAATTTTGTACCCAATGGTAGTTATTTATTCTTGGTGGGTGGGGTGAGAGGACTTCCTCTGTCTTTCTTATCAATGATCCTAACAGTTAGTCTGTAAAGATTCCACGTGCCTCTGGGATACCAATATTTTAGCTCCAGGGGATACCCTTTCAAATGACATATAGAATACAAGGGAACAGTAATTCCTATTTTTCCGAATCCATGTCCCTTTTATGGACCTTTTTTTAAAATTGAGATATAACGGACAGGTAACATTGTATAAATTTTTATGTAATATGTCGGTTTGATACATTTGTGTATTGCAATGAGGTTACTCCAGTAGCATTAGCTAACACCTTTGTCACATCACACAATTATCATTTCTTTGTTGTGCTGAGAACAATTAAGATCTAGTCCCTTAGCAGCTTCAAAGTTTATAACTTAATATTGTTGACTATAATCACTAAGCTGTGCATTTGTTGTCCACAACTGATGTATCTGCTATTTGCGAGTCTGGAACTCTCTCATTCTCGAAGGAAACTGTAGAATATAGAGAATGACTCTTGAAAGTTTTAAAATTTAACAACCTCAGTAATTCCCTTTTATTATTGTGTTCACTTCTCCCAGCATAGATTCACCAACAGTATAAAGTCAGTTCTGTAGACATACAGAGAGTTAATACAGAGAAAGGGCATGAAGTCTGTACTAAGGGGATTCACATTCTGTGGAGAAGGTACACTTGCATAAGGCTTGCCCAGCTCACACAGAAAGTTGTACTTTTTGGAAGCTGATGCTTCATACAGGTGGATGAAGAAAGCTTGCAGAATGTATGGCACATTCCTAAGATTTATAAAAGTGCATTCCTGCCCTCTGTGGATGCCACATTGTGCTGGGACAGCTGTGCCCTCACAAGACATTAATCTTTCCTTTTGTACATGGTGTCCTGAAACATGTCCACTAATTCTATAACACAGCCAGCCTGATTCTGACCATGTCTAAAATAGAGGGAAGAGTGCTCACTTTGGCAGCACATATACTAGAATAGAGGGAAGAATGCATTTCTATATGATGGCAAAAGCAGGGATAATTGACTCAGAAAGGAGTTTGGTTAAGAGGGTGAGCGGAAATTTGCCAGTAAAGCAGAGTTTGGGCAAGGGGGAAGTGTGCTCAAGAAGATTCTGAGAACACGAAGCAAGCAGCCGAGCATAAAATTTTACTGACGCTTGAATTGCCAATTCTGAGAGAAGTTTGTTGTGACAGAAAATTGATCGGGTGGATAAGGCAGACTGATAATGAGGAGGGCAGCGAAATTTTTAGTTGAATAACTTTATTATATTAGGATAATTATTGTTATTGAAAGCAGGAAGATACTGAGCATAGGAATGACTTGATTTCATCTTTGTTTTAGAAAGCGTCTCTGGGGGTGCCTGGGCGGCTCAGTGGGTTAAAGCCTCTGCCTTTGGCTCAGGTCATGATCTCAGGGCCCTGGGATGGAGCCCACTTCCTCCTCTCTTTGCCTGCCTCTCTGCCTACTTGTGATCTCTGTCAAAAAAATAAATAAAATCTTTTAAAAAAAATTAAAAAATATATATTTTTTAAAAAAAAGAAAGAAAAGAAAGCATCTCTAGAGCCAAAACGGAGACTAGATAAAGAGTTGGAGAACGAGAGTGGAGACCAAGAGACTGGCTCAGAGATTCCCGCAATCTATTACACTACCCCACACACCTCCATTCTCTGCTGCCTTCTGCTTTTTGCATTCCAGCAGTAAAGACGGAGAGAAGGATGTGGGAAGCAGTGGTGAAAGAAGAAGAGATCATATTGGATTTGGGGGAAGGAGCAAAGGGACGAGAGAGAACCACAAAGATGAATGTTGATAGAAAGATCAACATTCAACAAGTGTGATGTTCACACTTGAAGCAAATTTTCATTTATATGCAGAGCAAATTGATGGCCAAAAATTGAATAGCAACTGTTCTGAGAAATACAGGGATGTAGACAGAGGGAGATTGTCAATATCATTGCCACAGTAACTTCTAGATTCTAGGTTGAGCTTTCTGTGATTTGATGAGATGTTTTCCTACAATATGCTATATCTTTTTATTAAGTGATGAATATTTTATAGTATTTCTATATATGTTGCTTTCTCAGAATGTCTGTGGAATCATTTCTCAGGCATGCAATTAAGGTTGTGTTAGGGGCACCTGAGTAGCTCAGTCATTTAAGCAGCTGACTCTTGATTTCAGCTCAGAAAATAATCTTAGGGTCCTGGGATCAAACCTTGCTGTCCAGCTCCTTGCTCAGCGGGGAGTCTGCTTTAGGATTCTCTCTCTCCCTCTCTCTCTGCCCCTCCCCCTGCTTTCTTTCTCTTTTTCTCAAATAAATAAATAAATCTTATTAAAAAGACTGTGTGAAGAAAGTTGAACTTTTTAGTGCAAGCATACAAATCTCTTTATACATTTTCTTTTCACCCTTACTGAATCTCCTAGAACACTCACTCTATGAAAGATCATATTGTAAAAGAACAGCGATTATTCTTACTGGTCAGTTTCACATTATAATTACGGCAATGCCGAATGGCCACCTACAGTGATTAATGATCTCTCTCTAGTGTATGGAATTTAACATTTTAGAATTTTAGCTTAGCTCTTACATGCCTGTTAACCATCACAATAATGTTATATTGTCCAGCCAGTTCAAACAAATAAATTACAAAATAAATTATAAAACATAGCAAAGTCTAGGCCCAAGATTAGAGAGTAAGTAGAATTTTAAGACCTATGAAACAACATGGGGATTTTCTGTCTAAATGCCTTTTTTTTTTTTTAAAAAAAGATTAAGATTGTTCGTGTCTGGAGGGCATCCAGGACATGTCCAAGGTTACCCAGCTCATTAATAACAGAGCTGGGAATAAAACTTTTCTGCTGATTCATTGTTTGTGTTCCTCATTTCTGGGTCATTAACAGGTTGTCTTGTAAATCTGCATGCAACTGTGTTATTTGAGGACTACATTTAACTAGATACATAAGAAGAACAAAATGTCTTTCATGCGGGTTTCTTAACAATAGGCAGTGTGCTGTGGGCTTTTGGCATCTTTCTGGAAAATATAATAAAAATCCAAGTAAACACCCTGATTGCAAAATTTGAAATTAAGGTCAGAAGGGAAATTTAATAGACTATTAGAATTGCTCACATTGACAAGTGTCTGTTATGTGTTAGATAATTTCATTTCCTTTGTCACAGCCTCCAGACTTGGAATGTAAGGGATTTCTCTGCTTTAAGGGAGTTCTTTACTGCATTTGTATTCCTTTCTTGGTCTGATTTTATTGCAAGAAAAGTAGAAGGAAATAATTAGCTGATACCCTAGTTGATTTTCTGACACAGGCATTATTTTCAATTATATTAAGCTTCTTTTTAATAAAAAAAGAACACTGAAAGTGAACAAGTTAGACAAAATAATTTTTTGGGAAATGATAATATATTGTTGGTGTAAGATGTAGAATTAAATGAAATTGAATATAGTTTTAGTTACTGATATTTTAGTTGGCTAATCAATGATTAGGAGGCTTTTTATAATGTATACATAAGGGAAGTATTCTGGCAAATAGCAGTTTGCTCCTTTTGTATCAACTTCCATGAATTGGTATTCATTTTCATTGAGAAGACAAACTATAGATTAGGCTCACACTTAAGAAAACACGTGCTTTGGTAATGCTATACTCACTGAGTCTAATTTCTTATGAAAATTATATTTTGGGTAAAATGTGTTTTTTTAAATAAAAATTATAGTGAGAAAAAAGTAAAATAAAAGTAAAATTTAATATATTGTTTTCTCTGATCTCTGTTGAGCCTTTGTACTTCAATTATCATTGAAAATTTTATTTGATCACTTAGTTGTATTTGTAGCAAAACATGCACATGCAGAAAACACATTTCAGATGCTAGCTTGGATTTATGTTTGCAAGGTACCACATTGCTTGGGAAAAATTACTGTATGAAAGTTTTCTATAATGTACTGCTTATTACTAGTGCATGAAATTAAATGCTAAACAATTTATAACATTCAAGGTTTTCCAGATTTCTTTTTTCAGCATGAACTAAAGGTAATTGTGAGTCATAATTAGTAAAATTCTATGGAACATTTTCATATGAAAGTAGATGACAATTAATTTTATTGTAAATAAATCTCAGTCAGGGAGGGATTGTGAAGCTATAAATAAATTGACCTCACAATCAGAAATTATTTATTCTTATATTGTTTCTAGATTAAGTTTGTGCCATTTCACGTGTTATCTAGGATATTTACAATATCTTGAAATATTTTTTAAAGATTTTATTTATTTATTTGACAGACAGAGATTACAAGTAGGCAGAGAGGCAGGTAGAGAGACAGAGGGGTAAGCAGGCTCCCCGCCAAGCCAAGCAGGGAGCCCGATGTGGGACTCCATCCCAGAACCCTGGGATCATGACCTGAGCTGAAGGTAGAGGCTTTAACCCACTGAGCCACTCAGGTGCTCCAAGGAATATGTGTTTTTATCGTGTAATCAGTTTCCTTTTATATCATTTATGTGTGCTGCCTGTAGAGTAGTCTGTCAAGCATATAATTAATATTGTTTTAAGTTGGTGGGACAGTTCAGACTAGTTACAGTCCCAGCCTGGAAGCTAATTTTGTTTGCTTTTGCTTTCCTAGTAGTTCGTTGCATGTCTGTCACAAGGTCATTCTGGCAGAAGATTCTCCACCATATGGCTTAGCCCTAAAATTGCCACTGCCCATTTTCATTGATCCTCTCAAGTCTTGGCCCTACTCCAGACTTCTTGAGTCAGACTTGCATTTTCACCATATCTTTAGGTGATTTATATGTCATGAATGTTTGGGAAGCCCTGCTCTCAAAAGATGGTCCCTTTCCATTTAGATGGGTCTCTTATGTCCCTGATAAGTGCCAGCAAAGGGTTAGATTCCTCATATGTGTTACCTCATTTAGTCTTCACCACATCTTTACTATCATTCTACTTCTTAAGATGTAAGCATTTTTAAAAAGACTTTATTATGGAAAATATAAAATACAGTTCTAGAAATAAAACTGCGATGTATCTCCCCTGTACCCTTCTCCCAGCTTTAACAGGGCATGTCTGAACTTATTTCATCATTATAATGAAGCAAATCCCAATCATCACATAATTTTATCCATAAATAACTTAGTAAACATCTCTACAAGAAAAAAATGACTTTTTTTACATAATCATGATAGTGCTATTACGAAAAATATTATAAAATTCTTTTTCTTGCATCAGACACAGGCATTTTTCATATTTCCCTGGTTGTCCCATGATTATATGTACATTTTTTTCTGTTATTTCCTTTTAAGTGTCTTTGAATTGTAGGGGAGGAAAAAATAAATTTTCCTCTACCCTTCTGATTTATTAGCTGAGACTCCCGTAATAAAAGACAGAATAACAAGGAAAACCGCCTTTATTAACATGTATACTCCCTATATACATGAGAGGTACCCAAGGAAAAATGAGTAACTCCTCCAGGTGGCTTAGAATTCAGGCTCAGACACCATCTTAATAGGGAAAAGGGAGAAAGGGAAGTTGGCCACTTGGAGGAGGGTGAATTATTTTTTTTTTTTTAAAGATTTTATTTATTTATTTGACAGAGAGAAATCACAAGTAGACGGAGAGGCAGGCAGGCAGAGAGAGAGAGAGGGAAGCAGGCTCCCTGCTGAGCAGAGAGCCCGATGTGGGGCTCGATCCCAGGACCCCGAGATCATGACCTGAGCCGAAGGCAGCGGCTTAACCCACTGAGCCACCCAGGTGCCCCAGAGGAGGGTGAATTATTTTCAGGAAAGATGAATGGGCTTTTAGAAGAATAGATGGGAGACATGATACTTTGTGACAAAGTGTTTCAGTATACAATGTCAACTTCTAGTCCTGATAAGAGTCAATCCTTGGTTGATGAAATCCTCATGGAGGGAATTTATGGTACTTGAGTTTCTTTTGGAGGGTCTGTTTAGGCAGATAAGGCAAATTCAAAGAAAGTGTCTCCTTGCATTTACTGTCTTTCAAGTGCCTACAACTCAGAATTTCAAGCAAAGCAACATATTCTGGGTGACATTTTCTGCTTCCCTTCAGATCAAGATGTAAATATTCATCCATTGGGATCTTATGTCTTTTGAGACTTACTCTCTCCCTCCCCTTCCTTTTCATTCTTTCTCTATATTTCTAAAATGAACTTATTTTTTTGGTCATCCCATTTTACAGAGGCCAGAAGTGAAAGTCAGAGATTTACTAAACTTGCCTGAGGCTTAGGAGGTCATAAGTAGCAGTACCAGAATTGAAACCAAGCCTGTCAACCTCTGTTGATCTTTCCCCATATCATGTTGCTGCCCTTGCATTGACCCCACTTTAATTTTCACTCTCTCTGTTTAGTCTTTTCTATTTCTGGCCCAATTACTTATTCTAAAAGAGCTGCAGACCTTCATATGTACATTTTGAAAATTTGCACTTTAAAATATAGACACTTGAGGACCCAGGCATCATGCAAATGTGTTGTCACTCCCCTCCAACAATAAATTTCAGAAAGAAGGAAAAAAAAATCTTTCTTTCTTGATTGTTTATGTGATTTAAGTTAGCAGTCTACCAAGGATATTTACAGCTACAAAGATCAAGGCTGTCTGTGCCATCCTGGGGCCTTCTTAATCCCCCTCCCTGCTCTGGTTGCATACGGATTCCCCTGCACTGTGGGAGGGCTGTATTTCAGCCTTACCTTTCACTCCTCACTTAGGGCTTATAATTAGTTGCTTAGCAATGCACAATGCATGGATGTTGTTATAGTGTACAGATTTTTCTCGTAGCAGAAAGATCCTAATTTTTTCTGCGCTTTTGGAATTTAATATTATTGTGTGATTGTGTTTTAGATTGGAGAATTAATTTACGTCGTTGAAGGAAAAGGTATGATCCCCTTGCCTTCCTCCTTTTTCACAAAGGATTCTTCAACTCCACTTGACTACAGCACTTCTCCAGAGGAAGGTAGAGTATATGTGTGTTTGATTTCGTTTAAAATGTTGGAGGATGGGATTGCTCCTCATATAGCCATCCAAGCGTATTCATGGCAAGTTTTTCTAATAAAAACTTGGAAGGCTTTTGGAAGGCTCCCTTTTAACTTTATTATGTCAGCATCCATGGACTACTCCTCCAGTTTAACAAGTAAGAACATGTCAATTGTGATTTTTTAAAAAAATCCTTATTTCTCATTCTTCAGATAAATATTAAAATTTGGCATTCAGAATATTTACTCAGCAAATTTTCAGTTTCCCAAATAATTTGGAAATGGCTATACTCTCAAATTCTGTATATTGTAATATATTACCTAAACTGGTACCCTACATTCTGAAGTGTAAGGTTGTTAGTGAAAGAAAATGACAGTTCTTACCAGTCCCTGACGAATGTCTTTACATTTATTTCTACTTCCCCTACCTTCTAATCACTGATAGCACAATGATCACTTAATGTTTGAACATGTTGATATTTCTATGAAAGAACCCTTGGAGTTCTTTTGCACATTCTTTGAGAATTCTTCTTAGAGAATACCAGCAAAATACCTTTAATTCATGAAGACTTCCTCTTGAATTACTAAACCAGGGCTACTAGAAATGAGTTACCCATGGTACTGTGGCTAAGAAAGGCTACAACTGCAGTTTTATATTTCAGACCTTCCAAGTCCATTCTGGATAACATTGTCCAGGGCAGAAATGATCATGGCAGTCATGAATGTTTTTGCTTCCTTTAGTGTTTAGTAAGGAAAATCCAGTTCTGTATTTGAAATGTGAGCTCCGTCATATCTTGGATGTGGACCTTACATTGCCACTGACTAATGAAGCCAAGGAAAGGGCTTTGGCTTTTGCAGCACAGCAGCAGATGTCGGACATAGAGTATGAGCGACGGTTGATCACAGGCACTCTGGAGAGCAGTAGTGTCCGCGTGGCCATCGCCCTCCTGGGGCTGACGAGGATTGAGGTGAGAATGCAGGACAGATGATGCACTTAGATTCTTTTTTAAAATTACACAGAGTTGTCACGTAATCATAACCTTTTTATGTGATAAAATAACGAATGCTGGTTTTCCTCAGGAAGACAGCTCAATGCTTTTTTTTCTTTCTACCTCATTAAATAATAAGTCTGAAACAAAGCGTTCTACTAATGTTAGCACAACTGCTAATTTTATTGGTGTAACTAAGTTAGTGGTAACTTAGCATGCTAGGTACATTTAAGCATTACAGTGTAGCCGCTGAATTCACGGTTGCCTCCACCTCTGACTACACATTAGAATGCCCTGGAGAACTTATATTAATAGCAGTACCCAGGCCCCGTTGTACAATAATTAAATACAAATCTCTGGAAGGGGGTGGGGAGGGACATGTTCTAAAAGCTGTGCAGGATAGTCTCTGCATCCAAAGAGACTCATCCCTGGGGTCAGACTGCCTGGCTGAGCGTCCAGACGCTGACACTGTCTACCTGTGCGACTGTGGGCTGGTTACCTCAAAATCATCAATTTTTGATATTTGTATTTTTAATTTGAGGATGCTGGTAATTGATGGAAGCTAAGTGAGATAATTACATAAAATGCTTACCACTTTACCTGGTATATAAATAAGTGCTCTCAGGGTGCCTGGGTGGCTCTGTCGTTAAGTCTCTGCATTTGCCTCAGGTCATGATCCCTGGGTCCTGGGATCGAGCCCCGCATCATTCTCCCTGCTTGGAGGGGAGTCTGCTTCTCCCTCTGCTCCTCTCACTCTCTCTCTCTGTCAAATAAAAAATAATATATTTAAAAAAAATAAGTGCTCTCTAGTTGTGCGGCATTATTGTCCTGTTGTTATTATGGACTCTATCCTTATATCTTGAACTCTGGTCTATAAATGAAGTGACATACAGTCTAACCTCCAGAGAGCCACCGAAATGATTCCTTTAAAATATAAACCTGGTCATGTTGCTCCCCTGCACAGATTCCTCTGTTGGCTTTCCAACTCATTCACAATAAAACCCAACATCCTTAGGACGGTCCTCATGACCCTTCCAGTCAGTTCCATCTCTTCCCTAATCTCACCTTCTCCACTGGAGCCCATGCATTCATGTCACTCCTTCAGCACAAGCTCATCTAAAAGTCCCAAGGTGTGCTGCCCATGTCTTGTGCACTCTGTGGTTAATTTTCCCTAGGTATTAGACACTATTTCCCTCAATTACTTTAGGCCTGCTAGAATGCTACCAATGAGGTTATGCTTATATTTTTTTTGTATTTTTTCAAATTATATATATATATATTTTAAAAAGCATTACTTACCTCTATGAGACACTTTGCAAATCCTGTATTTCCTTCAACTTTGTCTGTAGATAGCATTTGTCACCTGAGAATAATTGTTTACTCATTGTCTGTCTCCAGCAAGGGAATTTGTGAGAAAGTATTTGTTTAGTTACTGCTCATATCACCAGTGCCTAGAAAAGTGTACTATGCCGAAGGTAGTCACTAAATCTTTGATCAGTGTAGGAACAAATGGTAAATGTTTTCATCCTTGTTTGAGATTGACCTTCATATATTACTTTACATATGTTACAGCAAATACTCTGCATTGTAGGGATGATTTATTTTTTTGTTAGAATGCGAGAATCTGTACAGTCTAAGCACAGATCCCTAACTTTTAATGATGATATTTTATGGATGAACTGGACTTATAAGTTCTGATTAGTTCAAAAATATTAAGGTCCAAGACTCTGATGATGCCTTCTGGACTGACCCATCTACTCTACGCATTCAGAAAGCTAACAGCTCTCTTTAGCTCATTCCAACATGCTTACTTCTGTGATGGAGCAATGAATTTGTGAAGGTTTTTGTTCAACTTTCAGTATAGTATTACAATAGAAATGTTTGATATGTAGCCTTTTCAAACTTTAACTGTATCATAGTATACTCTCCATTCCTTTTAATTTTTTTCTTCAGGGGCACCTGGGCAGCTCAGTTGGTTAAACATTAGACTCTTGATTTTGGCTCAAGTTGTGATCTCAGGATCATGGGGTCGGGCTCCGTGCTCAGTGGGGAGTCTGCTGGAGATTCTCCGTCTCCCTCTCCCTTTGCCCCCCCACCCCCACTGCTCTCTCTTCCAAATAAATAAATAAATCTTAAAAAAATTAAAAATTTATTATCTCCATTCTTAGCCTTTATCAAAACATTTTATTTAAATGAGAAATGCTGGAGGGAGATGGATTTTGTCAGTGGATCCCCTTTCTATTATTTATGCATGTATACAGTTTCTATTTTTCTCCCTTCTTTTTAACTGTCTCTGGAATCCAGCACACTCTTTGTGTTTATTATTGTATTTACCAAATTATGTTTTGTATATTATTTGTCTTTATATTTCCCTGTTCCTCTAGGATTGTGAATGCCTAGAAATGACAAATCTTTGTTACGTGTTTTTTAGCCCTTATTGTCTTCTGTGTGACAGGTGCTCCGTCACTGTTTAATTGAATTGAACATGTGCCCGAACAAACAAATGACACTTTAAACCTGAGATCTTCATGTCTATCCAGCTTGCCTCATAGCCTGATTTTTCACAGTCACAGTCGTCTTGTTTACTTTCCTTGTTGACCTCCCACATTTGCAGGAGGGGTATCTGTATGTGTGTGTCTACTTCTTGACTGGTTGGTGGAAATAACAGCAACAAAAACAATCATCATCATAATCTATGAAAAAACCTTGGCTTCTTTAAAATTAAAATCGAAATATTTTAAATAGTCTCCAAATTTTGAGATTATAAGTTTTTTTTTTTTACCTGAAGATTATTATTGTCTTTGAATTCTGTGAATATCGCACATTTTTTGATTTCAGAAAAAACTTTCCAAATACACGAAGTAACTATAGAGGGGTTGAACGTGCCTGTTTAGGAAAACTAGTTGCAGCAAATCAGAACTCACAGATGCAACTTATTGTGCTCATATACATCTAATCGTAAAGGGTTCTTTTCAAGTGCAATTATCAATGTACTCTTGAAATACAGTAATGTTGATAATTTTTGTAACAGTAAACAAGATTAATTTTTAAAGTACTCTCTCCTTGGATAGTATTTTACACCATTTTTTCCAATGTGTTTTTATGTGCACTTGTCCAAATTATTTCAGTGAACCCATGGAGAAATGTAGAGAAGGTAGAATTATACTTGTAATACAAAAAATGAAATGACTGATTCATAAAAAGACTTATGTCAAGGGTAGCAATTAGAGCCCAGATCATGGTAGAGACATCATTGTATTTTAAAGCTGAGAAAAGAAATCAGAGACACATAGTCCAGCTTATTACACTTAGAGCCCTGCAAACCAAGACCCCAAAATAGTAAGATGATAGCCTAAGGTCACACAACTGATTTGTGACAGAATAGAGATGGACCCAGGTTTTTGCCCCCCTCATCCATTACTCTTTTCCTTCTCCTGCGTAGTCTCCAGACCATATGTTCCTCCTTAGTCTACTAACATGAAATTGTATAATGGAATAAATGAAAGTCTGGAATACTGAGTTATAGCATAAAATAACTATATAACAAAATCTAAAATCATCCTTGAAGTCAATCTGATTGGATAAATGTAATCATTTTTCTATCAAAGAAAAATGACACATCTGAATATTTTTTTTTGTACACAACCCTGTGGAATTTGAATCTTTAAAACATTTGTAGAGTAATAGCAATATGATGTATCTACTTTATACTGCAAGAGACAGGATCTTTTGTCAGGAGCATGGGTTTCAGACACTTCAGCACTTAGCACTCATTTACTGAATTCATATTCTTCTGGCCATTAATAAATCAACTCTAATGATATACTCAGTGATACTGGACAGATTCAGAACTTACAGGGTAGTTTCCTTCTATTTTCTGTTAACTTTTTCCAGTTTATGTTTTAAAAGCCATGCTATATATTCTGGGATAAATGATAGGAAAAATCATTGAAATTTTGAAACTTAATATGTTTAATAAAGGAAGCCTAAAAGATCTCCTTTGTGAGGCTTCAGAAGGGTAAAGAAAATGGTTTTTGTATTTGTATAATTTAAGTGCACTTTAAATCATGAAGCAATCCTATTGATACTGTTGAAGATGAACAAAGCTGGATACAAGTTACAGCCGTAAGGATTACCTTTATTCAGTAACTGTTGCAATAAGGAGAAGGATCCAGCATGAACTAAACTGGTATTTGTACAGGAGGAACTGGGCGTTTTAAAAGGAGGATGAGAGTCTCAGATTCAGAGAAAAAAAAATTATTTGAATAAAGTGAACAGAGACTCAAAAAAAAAAAAAGGAGGATGAGAAAGTAAGGAGGAATAATGAACTGGGAACTTAAAAATAATGAGCAGAGTCAGGGAAGTGGACATTTTTAAGTGGGAGGAGGTGGGTTAGTGTGAGGATCTGGATTTGTTAATTGATGCTTATCTGCAGGAGAAACAAACTTCTGTGATCTTTATGATCAGAGGTAGTGATGCAAGTTAGAACAAGGAACCTACCTGCTGGGATCGTTATTTCCTTGAATGCCTGCATTCTGAGGTCCTTGAGAAGACATCTCTGTGTGGCAGAAAATGTACCTCTTAAAAAGGAGAGAGAAAGAGGGGGAAGGTGGGTTGAGTGGGGGGGTGGAAGGAAAAAAGCGGGGGGAGAGAAAGGATTTATAATAGCAAGCTTCTAAAGTGATTGCTCTAATAAGAGGGAGTTTAGGGACCTATCTGCCTATCACTGGCTTTTGGCTGGAACAAACAGTACATTCTCTTGACAGCATTGAGCTCTCTCAGGTAGACACTTTAAGGGGAACTTGAACCATCCTAGGGATATGGCCTTGAGCTGTTAGAAATTAAGTCAGCACTTGTTCAAGTCTCTGTGTGTGTGTGTGTGTGTGTGTGTGTGCGTGTGAAGGGGGTAGATAAAACCACTTGTGCTGAAAATCTGCAGTTACTGTAGGCCAAGGTTGAGGCTTCCTTGAAAAGAGGGCTTGGAGAAGCCTGACTAGAGTTTGGCCAAGAAGAGAGTCTATGTCAATATATCATGACATAATGACTTGGAGGATAAGAAGGCAGATCATATACATGTAGGTTAAAGAGGTGGTTGCTGATGTGAATAGATAATTTGTTCATAGTGACTAGAAAAATGAACCAAACACAAGCAATGATAAATGTAAATGAATTAATTTAAGTTTTTTAATTTAAGTGATTTTAATTACCAAAATGAAGTAGTTGAAAAATGTTCCTTTGTGGAAAAAAAATCATTTTGGATTTTGTGGATAACAAACCCAGTGAATGAGAAAATAATGGCACCAACATTTCTTTTTGTTGAGTAATGATACTGTGACCACAATCAAGATGATGATGACAGTGATTATATAATAGCCAACATTTATTGAGTACTCAAAATATGCTCCAAGGATCCAGATTTTGTTTTCACTTTAAATATTCAAACCACAGATTGGCAATGTATATGATTATTGCCCATATTTTACAAATGAAGACTTTGTAGCTTTGCTTAATACCCTGGCCAAGCTTACTTAGAGTTGGGTTATAAATGTGGGCCTTCTGCCTTCAAGAGTGCTTGGTCTAACCCTTGGGCTTTACTGTGTGGTTAGTGATAGAGCATCCAGCTAAAAATAAAAGATTTCCTACCTCTGTGCTTTGCATTGCTTGCTGCGCACTTGTTTCACACTTCACACTTTCTCTTCAGTGTTCCATTTTAAGAAGGTCAATATTAAACTAAATTATGTCATGCAAAGCAGTTGTATGGTGGTGAGTGGTTGTAACCCACATTAAGTAAGTAGTGGTTGAAGGGACTAAACGTATCAAACCTATTTAAAGGGTATGTTTGGGATGGAAGGAAGGAGAAAAAAAAATTTTTTTTAAATGAAAGGTACGTTTAGATGTCTATGGAAGGACAGGACCTAATTTTATACATATAAATGTAAATACACATACACATACATTGTCATTAAAATTGTCATTTTCATTGTCACAAAATTGTCATTAGGAAAAGAGAGGAGACTCACTGTGCTTCTGATAAGAGCTGGAACTGATGGGTTAGATGTTGAGGAACACAGGGATCAGCTGAAGGAGGGAAGTACTTTCTCAGTGCTATTTACCAGTGGAATTGGAATGAATTCCTCAGCACTGAAAGGATTACAGAATGGGATATTGAGCATCTGCTAATAAAGGATGATTCCACTGATTCTGTAAAAACATGTTAGTGCCATCTTCCACCAATCAAAAAGTAATGTGTCTAAAGAAATGAACAAATTCAGTCCCTTGGTGGATTTTTTCCCAAATGTCAACTCTAAATACATAATAATGCTTTTTTACGTGTGTTTTGGGGGTAAAAGCTAAGAGAATTACATTCCAGTTTTACTCTTTGTTTATTTGCAGACTAGTACACTATTTAATACTTCAAAGCTAAAGAAGCCCAAGTCCATTTTATACACAGCAGAACTGAGCCTTCCAGAACATTTTGATATCCCCAAGAAAATCTACATTCCTCAGGTTCCAGAAACTCAAGCTAAATTGACCCCGTCGCAAGAAATTAAACCTGCAAATAAAAGAGGTAATCAGTAACATGTCAACTGCAATATCTAGCTTTCTTCCAGGCCCTGTGAAATACTAAAATTTGAAAGAGATTCTCTCTACTAATAGGATGTTTGTAATATAATTAAATGTTTTTAATATACTAAATGTATTAGTTCATTGTACATAAATATCAATTATTGAATATTTTGCATTATAAATAATCACCATACTGTAGCACAGTAATCTAAATTATATACTAAATTTAAGTGCTAAGTTACTGGTACTTGAATTTGCAGACCTGTTATTACTCCTTCTTAAAGAGTAGTTGTCTGATAAAGACTGTTAAGTGCTCTTTGAGAAAGGTAAGGTCTTGCTGTGACAGTGGAATTAGTTACAAAATTGTGCTGGAGTTGAGGTTCAGGCTAGCTTTAAAGGATAAGAGGGCTGTTGGTAGCAATAGCATATCAGAGGAGACAGTGTGTTATTTATGAGTAATTTATCTCCGATCTGGACTAGGGTCTTTAATATTTGAATACTTACTCTTCGTCTCCTGGTACCTTTTTATTCTGTGATTGTAAATAGGAAGGACTAACCCAGATTAAATGGAATATTAATAAATTTACAATGTCAAATATAAGCAATAAGATATAAACAATGTGACAAAATAATTTAAAGTATCCAAGATTAGTTTTCATTTCACTTCTTTCCAAGCTGATGGATAGTATTAGGATTGTAATTTCTTTGCTAAGGCTATTCCCACAATGTATCGTAACTCAAGCGGCATGGATTCTACTTTATATTGTTGCTAACTTACATTGTGTTACATCTTTCTGTGTTCTTTTCCTGAGGCTTTGTGTTAAACATATAGTTTCAGGGGCACCTGGGTGGCTCAGTCATTAAGTGTCTGCCTTTGGCTCAGGTCATGATCCCGGGATCCTGGGATAGAGTCCCGCATCGGGCTCCCTGCTTGGTGGGGAGCCTGCTTCTCCCACTCCTACTCCCCATGCTTGTGTTCCCTCTCTCTCTGTCAAATAAATAAATAAAATCTTATATATATATATATATATATATATATATATATATATATAATGTTTCTAAATCTGAATAGGTGGTTACAGATGATAAGGTTACAGGGTAATCTGTTCATTTTACCTTCGTAGGAGATCTGAGATCTGAGATTCAAATGCTAAGTGGCCAAGCAGGTAATAAGGATTTATGAATTAGATCTGGTCTAAGGCAAGAAGGATGATGAAGCCTAGGACAAACTAGAGAGTAGGTGCCCTGTCTAAACACTCAAAATCAAAATAATAAACAGAAAAGCTTAAGTCTACCCAACAACTGTGAGGGTATATTTAACTCATCATCTGTCAAGCTGGTGACAGCTCTTAAGTTGTTGTCTTTTTTTTTTTTTTTAATCTTTATTGCCTCTGGCTTTTCATTATACATTAAATGTTTAAATGAAGATTTTATAATGATAAATTTTTAACCCATTTGAGATAACTGGATAAAGTTGTGTGTATTATAAGCCCAGCTAGGATTCCCAGTCCAAACAATTCACTTATTCAGCCGTTCACTTAACACTCTTGAGAATCAATTCCTTTGGGTAAAATGATTAAAATTGGCATATTAAGGTGCTCTTTAATTATAAATAAGTATGAAGTTATCTATATTGAAAAGTCTTCCACTCAGATAATTTTCAAAGGCTAATATTTTTCTTTCATATCAATTGTGAACTCTCCATTTCAGTAAGAAGATTATTGTGAGAATTAAGAAAAATAGAGCTGTAAATTTTAAAAGATCATGCACAAAAGTTTTAAAATATAATTTGCATATCATGGTTCCTAACTTGATTTTCTATGCAGTTGACTTTATAGAAGAGTCTTGCAGCCCAGGTTTCTGTATCCACTTCCTTCAGCATACATTTAAATAAATTAAGTTTACAAAATCAGAATATTCTAACTCGGGATTGTAGCAGGTTACATAAAATATATAGCCTAAACAGTGCAGTGTACATTCTATTGTTAAGCAGTGGACTTGATTAATGAAAAGGAAAGGAACATATGCTATTTAAGTTTAATAAATAACATTCTATTGGAATTTGAGAGAAAGAATAGTAGAGTTAAGCATTTAAGAAGCTTATCTTTGTGGGGAATAAAGCTTATCTTTGTGATATAAACCACTTTAAAGAGAACCACAAATTCCTAGCAATCAATATAGTAACATAGGAATAAATTTTAGGGTCTTTTTTTAAAATTTAATTTTATTTATTTATTTGACAGAGAGAGATCACAAGTAGGCAGAGAGGCAGGCAGAGAGACGCGGGGGTGGGGGGGAAGCTAGCTCCCTGCTCAGCAGGGAGCCGGTTGCGGGGCTGGATCCCAGGACCCTGGGATCATGACCTGAGCTGAAGGCAGAGAATTAATTCACCGAGCCACCCACGTGCCCCTGGGGTCTTTTTAAAAAGTTTTTTTTAAATCTCTACACCCTGTGTGGGGCTCAAACTCACAACCTCGAGATCACAAGTCACATGCTCTACCACCCGTAAATATTTTTTCCTTTTTCATTCCTTCCTTCCATCCATTCTTCCTTCCTTCCTTCCTTCCTTTCGTTCTTTTTCTCTATAGGTGGCATGGAGAGAGGAAGAAATGATAAGTATTTATCTGGAGAAGGAGAGATAGCCTAGTGTTCCTGCTAATTGCAAGAAAGGGGTGGAAGTGGGACATTCTTATAATCTATAGAAGTTCTAATGTCAGTGGAAGGCACTAGTTATGAGGTATTGAGAAGTGGCTGTCTTCTACCCATTCATACTAAAGTTGCCAATCAGTCTTTTTACCTTTTTGAAATTCCTAATGAAACTTTTACATTTCTGGTTAACCATAGCTATTACAATAATTATTTGAAATAATCTACTTAAATCTGTATTTATTTTAGCTCCATCATTTAGGAAGTTATTATCTTTTCCATCCCACCCTTTAACATTATAATGTTTTCAACAGAAGGAAATGAGGCTGTAGACAAAGTGCATGTGCACACAAGTAGCTGCATCTGTCTCCACAGATGTGACAGATGTACACGCTGGACATTTTCCCAAGGAAAAGACATTACTTGTCTCACCTCATATATCTCAAAGATTCTGTGACTCCTTTGTTGTTAATGGACTAGAGTAGGTCTAATATTTTTTGAGCACCAACAATATGCAAAGCACTGTGACAGCTGGTTTTATAGTTTTTCTCATTTAATTTTCCCAGTTCTGTCTGATTCTGTCTCAGACCCCATTGAGGTGTCGATCCTTCTACTTGCTTATCCGTGGACCCTTGCTTGGCTCACAGCAACCTTTCCACATGGTTTTTAGCCTTCTCAAACATCCTTTTTACTCCCGTTTTTTCCCATCTCCAACCTCCACCGGCCAAATGACTTTGTCACCTCTGTCATGGAGGAGAGGGGGCTATGTGCGCACACATTCTTCCTTAACCTCCTTACCACCTCCCCCTCAATCTCCAAATAATAGGAGTCTACTCTATCAACTTTGTGGTGTGTATCCTTTATCTTATCCCAGAAAACCTCTTCGTTATTTATCGCAGTTCCTTCTTCTTTTGGAGTACTTCCTTCACTTTTGCCTCAAACTTCCTCAAGCTTCAGAAACTAAAGACATTTATACCTTTCCCATGACAAACATTCTTCTGAGTAGGGCTACCTTCATTTGCAGTTTCTATTCCTGCATGACTAGTTCTCACCCTCTCAGATCTGGCTTTTGCTCTACCACTGTAGTAAAATGGCTGGTTGCTTTCTAATGGCCAAATCCAAGATCACCTTGTTGGATCTCTTTTGCATTTGACCTGGATGATTGGGCATCTACTCACAATTCTAAACATTTGAGACAGGGCTTTATATCCTTGTTCCCTGCATTTCTTCTCCATCCCCTTGATAAGATTTTTTCTTAAACTTTTCCTGAGTTATTCTGTTTACTCTATCAATATGGAATCTTCAAGGACCTACTTGTCTTACTGGGGCAAATATTACTTTTAATGTATCCCATAGGAGATTCTGTACACTCCCATAGTTAAAACTACCATTAACATCCCTAACTTTTATCCTTACTCCTACCCTTTTCCTTCTGTTTTCAACTTTATATTAAGGAGTATATGACATGCCTACCTATAGATATAGATATAGATACAGATATAGATATGCAGATAGGTATACAAATAGAGGGATTTATCCCTCAGATTAAAAATGAATGTTTTATTATTCTCCATTGATTTGTTCCTTATAATATAATCTCTATCTTTCCATTTGGTGGGACATATATCCACCCTGTCTCTTATATTAGAAATATGGGCATACTGCTTGAAGCTTCACTCTTTTGAGCTCATACCTCAATTCATCTTGTAGTTCCAAATTTTTTGTAATTTATTTCCTTCTCTTCTCTACTCCCACTGTTAATGATTCAGGTCTTCATCAGTACTTCACAAATGGAAAAAGTAATCACATCTATTTCTTCTCAATGAGGTGCAAATTTAATGAGATAACATATGCTAAGAATTTAAATGCTATATGATATACCTAATAAACATTGACTATTAATTATACTCTGGTCTTGTCACCCTTAAAGTACTTCACCTCTAGGCACTAGAACTATTAAATTTGACAGTGAAATATTACTGAAACATTTAGTGATTTCAGAGGCAGATTTACTATACTACCAAAGACACATAAATTTTATGATTCTTCACTTTTTTGACCCCCCTTCTTAGTCTGTGTACCTAGATTTATATTTGTGATTTTATATTCTTTCTCTTGAAGAAGGTCCCTAAATTTTAAAAGCCTCAGGCCTCATAAAACCTAGACTTTTACCTGGTTGTAGGCCTGACTTAGAACTTCCATCTGCTTGTGGTTCTGGAGATGTTGAAGTTTATGGACAGGAAGAGTTTTATGGACCTCAAATGGGTATAGGTAAACAGGAAATCTCCCGTATATCTAGTAACACTTATTACCTCCCCAATATAGAGGATCCTTGTGTTTTGTGTGCTCCATGAAAAATAGATACAAGAACACTCAAGCAGTATGCTCTAGGCTGATTTTTTTCTGATAACTTACAGAGGGCTCAAAACCTTCATTTCTAAGGGTATCTCTTCAGTTTCTAGTATTTTACATTTACCCACGATCTTATTCTCTCTCAAGGGATATGTGGCAGACATATTGGAAGTGTATATTGCAGGAACACTGTTGTCCTGTACCTTCTCCCATTTGATTCCAATTTTCTTAATTTTCTAATGTTTCCTAATAATTACAGGTCTAAATAGGTGACAAATATTCACTAAATCTTTCCATGGCATCTATTCAATATGTAATGTGATTATAAACTATATGAAAAATTTATTATTAATAACTAAACTATCTTTGGTTCTATCCATTTTATAAGGATTAAATATATTATTGTAATAGCTAAATTATCCTTCAGTATGAAAATAAGACTCCACAATTATTACAAAAATACGAAAGTAAATTTTTGCTTAAAATTTATTAACTACTTTGACAAATAAACCCTACATCTCTGAGTTACATCACATAGCCATAAATGCATTTCAAATAGAATAAAAGTAAATTTCATTTAACAGAGTACCAATTAAAATGTTGGGTTTAATGATTAAACTGAGTTAAGGGGTGCCTGGGTGGCTCAGTCGTTAAGCGTCTGTCTTTGGCTCAGGTCATGATCCCAGGGTCCTGGGATCGAGCCCTGCATCAGGCTCTCTGCTCAGCGGGAAGCCTACTTCTCCCTCTCCCAGTCCCTACTTGTAGTCCCTCTCTTGGCTGCCAAATAAATGAATAAAATATTTAAATAAATAAACAGAGTTAAATTGAAGCAATCTTCTATACTTTATTGTCCACATCATCAAATCACCTCATCCTAGAAATGTGCTGTTAGTTCATTTTTCTCAAAAGAAATATAGTTAAACTTATAGTGATATATTTGTTACAGGGCTTTTTTTTTTGTAAAATCATTTTAAATTTGCAAAAGCTTTTTGAAATAGAATTTCTTTAATTCACTTAAAAATGTAATTCAAATGCATTTTTCATACAGGATTGCCACAACTGTAAACCATCAAGTCCAATTACATTGTATAAAAGAATGTTATTAAATTCCAGAAGGAAATCAGTAATCCATATACTACATTTAAATCTCATAAGATCAAAAAGAACAAAAATTAGGAAAAGTAAAGAACGTATTCTCTATCTGCGATTTTTAAGTTTATATTTAATTATAAATGTAATAGTTTCTGTTATAGTCTACCTTTCAGGAAGACTTGTAATCATAATCATAAAAGATAGTACTTGTTGGGCGCCTGGATGGCTCAGTGGGTTAAGCCATTGCCTTCGGCTCAGATCATGATCTCAGGGTCCTGGGATCGAGTCCCACATCGGGCTCTCTGCTCAGCAGGGAGCCTGCTTCCCTCTCTCTCTCTCTCTCTCTGCCTGCCTCTCTGCCTACTTGTGGTCTCTCTCTGTCAAATAAATAAATAAATAATCTTAAAAAAAAAGATAGTACTTGTATTATAAACACCTGATATAAATTTGAATTTACATCAAGTGAAAAATAAGAGGATATTTATCTATATTCGTACTTAAAGCTTTATTCTTTTATTTATTTATGTATTTCATTTTTAATAACTTTAAGATGTTCACATACCATGCAGTTCACCAATTTATTTAAAGTGTATAATTCAGTGGTTTCCTGTATATTGCTTAGATACATGTAACCATTACCACAGTCCATTTTAAAACATTTCTGTTACCCCAAAAGGAAACTCAGTATCCTTTATCTATCAACTCCCTATCACCCACCCCTCCCCCCAGCCTTAAGCAATCATTAATTTTTCTCTCTACATAGATTTGCATGTTCTGGAGATTTCATATGAAAAAATCATGTCATTTGTGGTATTATTATAACTGGCTTCTTTCACTTAGCAGAAAGTTTTCATAGTTATCCACATTGTATCATGTATCCGTACTTCATGCCTTCTAATGCCCGGTTGTATTACTAATGCGTTTGGTTTTTCTGTTGATCAGTTGATGAACATTTGGGTTACTTCTGCCTTTTGCCTACTGTGAATAAACGTTTCTATGCAAGTTTTTGGGTGAACATATGTTTTCATTTTTCTTGGGTATACACAGCTGTAAGTAGAACTGTTGTGTCACATGTTTAACTATGTTTAAACATTTGAGGAACCACCAGACTGTTTTCCAAAGAGGCTATACCATTTTACATTTCACCAGCAGTGTGCGAGGGTTCCAGTGTTCCCGCATCATTGACAGCACTCTCTATTATCTGACTTTTTAATTTTAGTTGTCCTGGTGGGTAGGAATGGTATCTTAAATGCTTTTGACTTGCATTTCCCTGGTGCCTCAGCATGCTGAGCTTCTTTCCATGTCTTTATTGGCTACTTATATATCATTTGGATAAATATCCATTCAGATCTTTTACCCATTTTTTAACTTGAGTTGTCTTTTTCTGATTGATTTGCAACTGTTTTATCTATATTCTAGATATAATACTTTATCACATATTTGATTTGCAAATATTTTCTTGCATTCTGTGGGTTGTCTTTTCACTCTCTTAAAAACTGTTCTTTGAAGCACAGTTCTTAATTTTAATTGATCTATTTTTGTTATTGATTATGATTCTTGCTTTTGATATCATATTTCAGAATCCATTGCCAAGTTTGAGGTCATGAAGATTTAGCTCTATTTTCTTCTCAGAATTTTATAGCTTTAGTCCTTACATTTAGGTCTTTTACCCATTTCGGTTAATATTTGCATATTGTTTGAGGTAAGGGTCTAACTTCATTCTTTTGAATGTAGCTGTCCCAGTGGTCTTGTAAACATTTGTTGAAAATACTGTTCTTGGGGCACCTGGTTGGCTCAGTCATTAGACATCTGCCTTTGGCTCAGGTCATGCTCCCAGGGTCCTTGGATCGAGCCTCACCTGGATTCCCTACTCAGTGGGAAGCCTGCTTCTCACTCTCCCCCTCCCCCTACTTGTGTTCCCTCTCTCACTGTGTCTCTCTCTGTCAAAAATTAAATAAAATCTTTAAAACAAGAAAAAAAAAAGATAATACTGTTCTTTTGGGGTGCCTGAGTGGCCCAGTCAGTTGACTCTTGGTTTTGGCTCAGGTTGTGATCTTACTGTCTTGAGAGTCAGCCTCACATCTCATTGGGCTCTGCGCTCAATGGGGAGTCTGCTTCCCCTCTTGCTTCCTCTGACCCTCCCCTCACTTACTTGTTCATGCTCTCTCTCTTAAATAAATGGGTCTCTCTCTTTTTTTTTTTTTTTTTTTGAGACATAGAGAGAGAGCAAGCAGGAGGAGCAGCAGAGGAAGAGGGAGAAGCAGGCTCTCTACTGAGCAGGGAGCCTCATGTGGAGCTTGATCTCAGGACTTTGGAATCACAACCTGAGCTGAAGACTGATGCTCAACTGACTGAGCCACCCAGGTGCCTCATAAATAAATGGGTCTTAAAAAAAAAAAAAGAAAGAAAAAGAAAAAGAAAATACTGTTCTTTCTGCATTAAATTATGTTGACACCCTTGTTGAAAACCACTTGACCATAAATATATGGTTTATTTCAGGGTTTTCTATTTTATCCCATAGATCTATATGTCTCCTTAGGCCAGTACCACACTTTTCTGATTATTATGGCTTTGTAATAAGTTTTGAAATCAGAAAGTGTGAATCCTACTACATTGCTCTTTTTTAACCAGATTATTTGGCTGTTCTGTTATTCTCACAATTCCATATGAATTTTAGAACAAGCAAGCCAACTGTCCATCTGATAGGTATTACATTGAGTCTATAAATCAATTTGGAGAGGATTATCATCTTAATTATACTAAGTCTTATGATTCATGACCGTGTAATATTTTGCCATTTCATTAGATATTCTTTAATTTCTTTCAGCAGTATTTCATAGTTTTGAAAGTGTAAGTTTTGTATTTCTTTTGTTAAATACATTCCTAAATATTTTACTCTTTTTCATATTACAAATAGAATTATTTTCTTATTTCCATTTTCAGATTATTCATTGCAAATGTATAGAAATACAGTTGACTGCTGTATATTAAAATTATATCATCTGACCTTGATGGATTGATTATTTAAATTTTATTTTGCTGGATTCCTTAGAATTTTCCATATAAAATATGATGTTATATGCATATAGAGATGGTCTTACATCTTCCCTTGTGAAATGGATTCATTATGTTTCTTTTTCGTACCTAATTGATCTGGTTAATACCTGCAGTAGAATGTTAAATAGAAGCATTAAAGAGGGGACATTTTTGTCTGCTGGAATTTATGGAAAAAGAATCCAGTCTTTAATCATTAAGCATCATGATAGCTGTAGGTAGTTTATAGGTGCTCTCTATGAGGTTGAGGAAGTTCCCATCTCTTCCTAGTTTGTTGCATGTTTTTCTCATGAAAGCATATTGTATTTTTTTCAAATTATTTTCCTGCGTAATTGGAATAAACATGTAGATTTTGGTATTTTTTTATTCTATTGTTACAGAATATCATATTCATTAATTTTTTTGGATGCTAAACCAACCTTCATCCCTGTGATAAATACTATTTGGTAATCATTATGGTTTGAATGTTTTTGGCCCCTCAGAATTCATATGTTGATAACCTATTGGCCAAGGTGATGTTATTAGGATGTATGGTCTTTGGGAGGTGATTAGGTCATGGGGACACAGCCCTCATGAATGTCATTGGTATCCTTTTAAAAGATGTCCCAAAGAGCTAGTTCACCTTATCTATTATGTGAGGATCCAAAGATAAATCTGAAACCCAGAAGAGGATCCTCACCTGACTCTTCTGGCACCTCATTCTTAGACTTTCAGCCTCCAGAATTGTGATAAGTAAATGTGTTATTTATAAGATATCTAGTTTATCCAATTTTGTTAATGGCATCCCAAGCACATTAAAACAGTAATGCTGATAATTCTTCTATATGCTGCTGAATTCTATTTGCTAGCACTTCATTGGTTTTTGATATTCAATATCTTTACTTGTTATGTAGATCTATTTAGATTGTCTCTTTCTGAGTCAGTTTCAGTGGTGTCACTTAAATTGTGTAATTTTTGGCATACAATTGTTCATACCATTCTCTTACATCCCATATTTTTTCTGTAGTTATGTCCCTACTTTCATTTCTAATTCGAATTTGAATATTTTCTTTTTTTTTTCCTTGTTCCATTTCACTAAATGTTTGTCAGTTTTGTTGATCTTTTCAAAGAGCTAGCTTTTGGTTTTAGTAACTTTTCTCTGTTGTTTTCTCCATTTCATTAATTTCTCTTTCAATCTTTATTTTTTTCATTCAACTTTCTTTTAGTTCATGTTGCTCTTCTTTCTCCAGTATCTTAAAGTGAATGTTTAGGTTATTGATTTCAGATCTCTTTTCTTCTTTATTGTAGGCATTTATAGTTACATAATTCCATATAGGCATTTGCAACTATGAATTACTTCTTGAACTTAATCCTACAAGTTTCTGTATGTTTTATCTTTTTTTTTCATTAATCATAAAGTATTTTCTGATTTCCCCAGGTTTTTCTCGACCCACTGATTATTTAAGAGTATATTAACAGTAACAATAGTTGTTTAGGGAGGGAGGTTGAAATATTATGAAACATCCAATATATAAATTAGGTAAATGGAAAGTTTCTCTGTTCGAAACCAGAGAAGATGCTTTAGAACTCAGTCTGCTTGTTCTCTGCAGACCTGTTATTATAACCCCAGCAATAGCTCATGAAGCACATTTTCACAAGGCTGGGGTTCTGATTTGAAAGCTACTGATTTAGCCCAAATTCCACATTTTGTAGGTGAGGAAACAGACACAGAGAAGGTGAGCAGGTTAACTAGAATCAAGTAGATAGTGACATAATTACATAATTTACTCTAGAAGGTATTATCTTTACCATCTTTGAACAGAGATACTAGATTATGGGATACTTTATTCAACAAATATTTATTGAGGGCTTACTCTGTATAAATAAGCAATGTCAAGGCACCTAAGATAGAGAAAATCCTTGTCTTTTAGAATTTGTTGTGGAAAATTGTCCCTAGTGTTTGCCATCCTTGGGACATATTCTGAGTGACATTTTCATTATTGGTAGTTGATTTTCTGTGGCTTATTCTTTCATTCTATCTTGTGACTAAGAGTATTACTTCTTTGGATAACTAGCTAGTGAGATGTGCTGACAGTGGTTGTGGCATGGAGAAATAGGACTAGCCATATGAGAACTTAACCCAAACTTTGTCTTCACTGTTTCAATAAAAATGGTCCAGCATCTGGTTTTCAGTTTCAAACGGTCTACAAATTGTTGGTGACTAGATTGACATATTAGATATGTATAATTTTTAGCTCTGTTTATAACATTTCTATTTTATATCAGTTGTTTCTATCCATATAATACCTGACTGAAAATAATGACTTGTTCTTATCTCCCTGGTTGATCAATTTTTATTCTTATATTTGAAGATTCTGGTATAGTAGTCATTCTTTTTTTCTTATGAAGGTGCAATTCTATTTGTAAATTCATTTTGTATTTTCATACATGGGGGTTCAGAAGTTATTTTAACTAAAGTATATTAAATTGAATGCACAGAACTTCACTAAAATTCAGAAGTCAGGAAAGTAGTTAGGTAAGTATACTTACATACTTTAGGAAATCGCAATTTTCCATGTTGCTGCTTTATTGTTTTGTGTGTGTGTGTGAACAGAAGAAAGTTCATTTTTTAAAAATAAAAGTCAGAGGAAAAATAGTGCCTGAAATAGAATTTTCTTCTTAAGTTTATGGGCAATTATAGTACTGTAAATTGTGCATTCATTGCACCAATGACACATTCCATTGTAATATCATATATACATGTAATAAAACATAATGAAGGTATGTAAAGTCAGCTTTTCAATATTATATCTATGATTATTTACCATTCCTATGTTTCACTATTTCTTTATTTTAATATTAAACATAGAATCTTAGAGAATTTTCATTTTGTCTTTTATGCTTAAAATACTTTGATCTTTGTCTTCTGTTTTAATAAGTTTAATAATGTTTTAATAAGTGTCATGACAGCTGGTGTGATCACAGCTCTTGTGGAAGGAAATAATAATCTTGTCTTTTCTCAGAGAGGTGCCTTTTAACCATCTCTGGGATGTGGAGGGCTGTCCCAGGTGCACCTAACTGACTTCATGTAGAAGCATAGTTGTGATCTATCATTAGGAAAAGGGGGTCTGGTGATAGAGTGAAAGAAGAAAGGATGCAGCTTCAGTGGTCAGCAGGGGAGTGGGCACTTAAGAGGTAAACCTATTAACACTTTATATACAAATTTCAAGGTCTGACCATCGATATTTCTATTTTCTTGATTGTCCTGCTTTCTGGAATACTTTTTCTCCTAATGTGGGTCCCTGATATGCATCACCTTTGGGGAATGTGTTCATGGGGAGTAACTGAATCTTTTGAGCCTCTTCCCTAATCACACTTCTGTGTACAGGGATCAGTCCTGTTGATCAGATATTTTCCTCAATTCATATCACTGCTCACAGATTCCTCAGCTGAGGCAGAAAAGTGGGTCATGTGCTCTTGTATTCTGGCCTCAGCCCAGGCCACCCTTAGGATGGGTAAGTGACTGAGCTGCTGTGAATGTTCACTCCTATCTCTTTCCGTTTCAGGGTATCTCTTCTTCAGTTTCATTCGTTGCCTGACCTGCGGCAGGTTATAACTTAGTGTCCTCCCTTTTATATAAACTGCCCTATAGAAATGTCATTTTTTAAAATTTTCTTTTTAGCCAACAACCTTGGTTTTTCTTAGAAAAAGAAATTTTATATTTACTGTTTGAGTGACTGATGGAAGTATACCTAACGCATGGTGTTATATTATTTTCATGGGTATGACATAGTGATTAGCCGAGTCTATGTATTATGCTGCATGTTTATGTTCGCCAGAAGTGTGGCTCCCGTCTGTCACTGTACAATGCTGTTACAGTGTCACTGACTATATTCCTTATGCTGTGCCTTTCATCTCTGTAACTTATTCGTTCCATAACTGGAAGCCTGTATTTCCCACACCCCTCCGCCCATTTTGCCCATCCCCCCATTCTCTCCTCTCTGGCAACCATCAGTTTGTTCTGTGTATTTGAGGTTCTGTTTCTAGGTTTTTTTTGTTCATTTGTTCTTTTTTTGTTCTTGTTTTTTAGATTCTACATATAAACTATCATATAATATTTGCCTTTCTCTGACTTAGGAAAGAGAGATCTTAGACTTGCAGTTGACATTGTGATTTTTGAGGTAGAAACTATACAGTAATATATAGATCTTTATCAGAATATTTGAGCTGTAATTGTGAGATTCAAATAAATCTTAATATGGACAGAAAGTACTGGGAATGCTTACTGGGAAAGTTAGGAAAGAGTTTTTGTGGAGAAAAAATTAAAAAAATAAAGAATTTCTGTGAAGAATTGATAGCTTGGATTGATTTTTCTGGGCATAGTATATGTTTACTCATATAAATATTTTATATGAAAAATAAATAAAGTATATTTTTAATCATATAAAAATGATTTTAAGGAATTAAAAAAGTAATTCAATTAATAATATATATCTATGTTCCTATCTAAGCTATATTGAATTTTATTTAATTATTTGTCCCAAATTTATTGTTTAATTGTAATATTTGTACCTCTTCCATTCTTCATATTTTTTTTACTTTTTAAAATCTATTTTTGTTAGAAACTTCATTATATTTTATTGAAGATTTAAAAGAGTCTCACTCATTCATTTGGATTTGTTTTAAGGGTATTCAAATGATGAGGAAATCATAAAAAGTTCCTGTCCTCAAGAAGCTTATAGACTAATAGAAATGACAGCAGTTAGACACATGATAACCCTGATCTACAATTCAAACTAATAAGTGCTTGTCTCCTTAGCTCTCTAGTCATTGGAATGTTTATTCACCTGGTTACAAAAATTGTTTCAGGACTTCAGTTGTCCACAGTTAATTCAGGGACTGCTGAAATTTTGGAAAAGGGTTTTTTCCCCCAGGTCTGCTAAGCTGGTAGGATATAAGTCTGGGGTAAGTGGGTAGAGCCTCCAGGAATGAGGTCAGCATAGAGAAAGAAGGATGACATATTATAACTCCAGGTGTATCTCTGGAATCTGTCATTGTAAAAGTGGTTACTCCTTCTGTACATGCCAGTTAGTGGGGCAACAAATTACCTCTGTGGTTCCTGCTAGTTTTAGTTAGGTTTCTGACACAAATGGAAGAGATTTGGGAATTATATTATCCAAAGCCTGTGCTCCCCGCACTTTGCTGTTTGTTGCCAACCCTGGTTGTACATCAGTGACACCTGGATGCCTTTTACAAAATACAGTTTTCAGGCCCAAATCTAGATTTACTGAATCACTCTCAGGTTGGAAGAGGTCTAGGAACCTATATGTTAAGTTTCTGGGGTGCCTGGGTGGCTCAGTTGGTTAAGTGTCTGACTTGATTTCAGCTCTTGTCTTGTTCTCAGGGTTGTGAATTCAAGCCTCATACTGGACTCCACAGTGGGCATGGAGCCTACTTTATTTATTTTAACATCTTAATTTTATTTTTTTCATGTTCCAAGAGTCATTGTTTATGCTCCACACCCAGTGCTCCATGGAGCCTACTTAAAAAAAAAAAAAAAAATATATATATATATATATATAGGAAGTGGGGCGCCTGGGTGGTACAGTCAGTTGAACATCAGACTCTTGGTTTCAGCTCAGATTGTGATCCCAGGGTTGTGAGGCGGAGCCCTGCTTCAGGCTCTTTGCTTAGCCTGGAGTCTGCCTAAGACTCTCTCTCCCTCAGCCCTTCCCCTCCTCTCTAAAATAAATAAATAAATGTATTTTTTAAAGTTTCCTTCCAAATCACTGTCATAGTTAATCCACA
The DNA here is from genome assembly GCF_011764305.1 of Mustela putorius furo. NCBI lineage: Eukaryota > Metazoa > Chordata > Mammalia > Carnivora > Mustelidae > Mustela > Mustela putorius. The sequence continues at coordinate 31,579,317 of NW_025421989.1, forward strand.
TATTAGAGTTAAGGATCCATTGCTGTGTGGTGTAATGCCATCACTTTACATCTTCATTTTACAAATGAAGAAAATCAAGCCCAGAAAATCAAAATCCCTTCAGGAGGCCATGTAAGATGTCACATCAAGTCTTTATTTTTTGTATAGCGATTATCTTAGTTTGAGTCCCCTAGACCCTGAAGAGACTGGTGCAAGAATTAAATACTGATGCTTTACTTGGAGGTGCAAACTCAGGGCAATGAGAGTGAGAGAAAAAGAAACAAGGAGGGGAAGAAGGGGAAACAAAACAATGAATGGTGCTCTAGCTGCTAACTCAGTGCCCACTATTTACCTCCATGAATAGATGCAACAGTTTGCTCAACAGATATCACTTTGAAAAACTATGTGAAGGGGAGCCTGGGTGGCTCAGTTGGCTAGGCATCTGCCTTCGGCTCTGATCATGGTCCCAGGGTCATGGGATCGAGCCCCATGTTAGCTCCTGGCTCAGTGGGGAGTCTACTTCTCCCTATCCTTCCTGCTTGTACTTTCACTCTCTGTCTCTCTTGCTCTCAAATAAATAAACGATATCTTAAAGAAAAGGAAAAAAAAACAAAAAGAAAGAAAAACTATGTGAAAAGCATCCTGAGCAATAACTGTGAAAGAGGAAGGGGAATAATTTTGTCTTCATGTTTACCTCCTGTCTCCTATACCTATTGGCCAGATTTTACTCCATGGGAGTGAATGGACCTCGGCTTTGAGGTGGCCTTCCCTGGCCCCACAGAATGACAGGTTCCTTGCCCTACCATAGCAAGAGGAGCCAGAAATTCTGAACTTGGGACTAATCTACTTGTCCATCAAGCAGTGGCCAAGGGGTTGGCTCCAACTAAGTTGCAGGTCATCCTCAGGCAGAGGAACATGGAGGCGGGACAGGTAGTGAGGTTGCCGGAGGTGGCAGAACCAAGGGAATCTCAGGAAGCAGGTAAAATGGATCCCATACTGCAATGTTGTCTTACTGTTAATATTTTAAGGAATTCTCATTCTACTGTCAGCAGCTTTCCTAGACTGTTCAGTTTCTTTCCCTTTCCCCTACCGTCTCTGCTCATGTACTTCATCCCAGGTCCTGAGACCTGGGATCTTGGCTCCCACCTGAGCTGTCCATGGGTCTCCCCTGTCATACCTGCCCTCTCTTGAGTACTACTGTAGTATGAATCTACAACCAGGCAACCCTGGCTCCTTCTTTCTATGCTCTCATCCTTGTGATGCATCTTCCTCTAACCCTCGTGTTTTAGTATCCTGGTGTAAGTTTCTACTCTATTTCTTAAAATCCAAACTAGTTGTTTGCAGACTCCCTCCCTAGGTACTGGTACACTCACTCGTCCTGCCATCTACTCCTGTTCTAAACAGCCCAAGTTCTCTTAAACAAGAATCTTGCCTCTGAACTCGGGATCCTGGGTCTTTCTTGACTATAGAACAGGTCTCTGACATCAATCAGACCTAGTTTTTCTTATCTCTGGTCCACATACTTGATTATAACGTCACTTCCGTTTTTGAAAATCCCAGTCACAAATGTTTGACTAATCCTCCTTTCTCATCTGGCTTCCCTTCCCATACCTATCCTCTCAGAGTCAGAGTTTCCAGCCTGTTCAGTTGTTAATCTGTGTCTTGTCCCAAACGTCTGGGGGTTCTGCCAGCCCCAGGTTCTTTCTTCCTCCCACCTTACATTTATGAAACAAGATTGTGGCTTATATTGTCAAAGAAAACATACTTTAAATCAAGTAAGTTGCTATAATCAAGTCTACATGATTATAATATCCAAGACAGAGTATATAGTATTATCCTTATAGTTTTATTGTAGATACTTTCAGTTCTATTAGTGTCTCCCAGTTTGCCTTTTATTGTTTTATGTCTATGGACATAGAGCCTACAAGCAAAAACAAATATGAACTTTAAACATAAAGCATCTTTATGCATCTTTAAGCATCTTAATCTTTCTATTAGATCTTCAATAGTGAACATATGCTATGCCATAATACGTTTAGGAAGACATTTAATCAAAAATTGCATAAGCCTTTTCCCCTAGTTTAAGTCCTAGAGAATGTGTTGTTTATTGGCTTGCTAACAGCTTAAATTAATTTGCACTCTTAGTAAATCAATCTATAAGAACTTAAAAATCAACTCTATTTAAAACAGATTTTATTCTTAACACATGACAATTAGAGAAAGTTTATGGTATTCGAAATTGAAAAATGCAAAAGACAGTTAATTTACGATCAGTAATCCCTTGCTTCCTTCCTCTTGGAGGGGTTAATTAGAAATTTTATTTCAGTTCTTTTTTTTTTTTTGAAATTTTATCTTAAAAATTTATATAGAAAGAAAGACAACTTCCTAGTTAAAATATTGGCAAGCTGCAACTCCATAATAAGCTCTCTTCTAATTTTCCATTAAATGATCCATGAATACATACAGAAATTCAAAAATTCAGTAGCAATGGAAAGGAAAGATAACAGCCACCCATTTACATAAGTCCTATGAGAAATTCCCAGTAATTACTGAGCTGATGTGGCCTGATTGAAAAACACATTTAATAGCTTCCACAGCTCATGCGTAATTAAAAGAAAATTTAGGTATAAAAAGGAAACAGTCTAGTCCCATAATCTGTCTTTTCCTCAGAAATTTATTATCTGCACCTACCAGAAAACTAGAAAGCTGCCTCCTCATTGCACCCCTTCTGGCCCATAGTAGGTGTCTTAAACCTTTTTTTTCCTAATGAGTAAATGAATCTATGTGAAATATTTTCCAAGAGGGCCCTCTAGTAAGACTTCTTTTGCTGCATTCCTCTTGGAAATCCAAAGCCTCTGGAGTTAAAATGACTCCCGCTGCTGGGGAAAATGTGGAGGAACATCATTCTATCAAGCCTGTACAGAATCTAGCATGTAGGTCTGGGGGTGGTAGCAGAGATGGGAAGAGTCCAGGTGATTTGTGGTTCCTGTTACTGGTGACAGTAGAGTTTATCCATTAATGGGAAAATAACACAACTTCCTAAAATGTCAATTTTCGCTAGATTATTTGAAAACTGCCAATGGGTGTAAGACCCTATCCTCCCTACATCTAATAGATGGATGCTTCTCTGCTACAGGAAATTGGCCCATGGGGATGCATTGAGTTACCTCTCCACCGGCAGAGCTAAGAAATCATGGCAAAGTGAACCCTGTACAAGTGACCACCTAGGAAAGAGACCCCTCTCCTTTTTATAGGAGCAAGCAAGAAAAGAAAAGGCAGAAATGACTTCTTTTAATGCTAGAAGATAAGAGAGTGACACCTAAATTCACACTTAAATGGGTTATAATGAAACCATAGAGGGGTAAAGGAGAAATTCTGAAAAGCAACAAGACGAAAAGATATGATTTTCAAAGGAACAAAAATTATAGCAAAGGTAGAATTCCCAACAGTAAGAATAGAAGCCAGAAGACAGTGGAATTACAGTGCTGAAGCAAATTAACTGTCAGCCTAGAATTTTAAATCCCAATAAACTATCACTCAAGAGTAAGGATGAAATAAAAATATTTTCAATCCAACAATGAAGTTGAGACAATTTAAAACTCACAGATATTTGCTAAAAGAACAAATGGAGGACCTACTTAGGAATGAAGGAAATTTAATTCAGAAAAAAGAATTAGGATCCAGTAACAGTGGTTATTAAAATCATCAATAAGTGTGTGTAAATATCAGTGAGGATTGACTATGGAAATAATAATGAATAATTCAGTGTTCTAAAAGCAAAGTGAACTCCATTACTAGATAATAACTGTATTGGGGGATGGGTATTACCATTTGACATATAAGGTTCTTGTATTGAGGGGAAGAAGTTTGAACTATTTTAATATATTTTTTATAAAGTGTAAATTTTCAAAACTTGGGACAACCAAAAAATATAGAGATTTGATATATAACTTCTTTATTTTTAAGATGTATTTATTTATTTGGGGGGGGGGACGGGGAGAGAGAGTCATTTTTTAAGCAGACTCGGCACTGAAACAGAGTCTAACCAATGGCTCGATCCCACCACCCTAAGAGACCCTAAGATCATGACCTGAGCCTAAACTGAGACACCCAAGTGACTGCACCACCCAGGCGCCCCATTTTATTTATTTATTTTTTTAAGCAGGCTTCATATCCAGCATGGAGCCCAACACTGGGCTTGACCTCACGTCTCTGAGGTTAAGACCTGAGAGGGAAAGTCAGACACTTAACCAACTGAGCCATCTGGGCACCTGGGCACCTCAGTTAACCAAACAACGGTTAACCAACTGAGCCACCTGGGCACCCCAGCATAATTTCTGAACCAGCAGTGGCATAAAAGGAAATAAAGAACACTTTGATGAGTCCAATAGAATGCAAGAATAGAGAAGAACTGAAGGAAGCATGTAGTACAGAAATGTACTGTATGAGATGTTACACACAAATATATCATTAATCATGATAAATAGAAACAGACAAAACTGTGAAAGTTGATATTTTCAGAATAGAAAGTGAAGTGCAGCTTTATGCTGTTGACAAAATTAATTGGTAAGATATCTAGAAATGTACATACCTAGTAATGTATATACTAATCAAGAATTAGCTGGCATAAATATATTAGAATAAGTAGACTTTAAAGCAAATAAATACATTAATTTCAAAAAATCATCCAGTGTGGGTGCCTGGGTGGCTCAGTGGTTAAGTCTGCCTTTGGCTCAGGTCATGATCCCAAGGTCCTGGGATTGAGCCCCACATTGGATTCCCTGCATCAGGCTCTCTGCTGGGCAGGAGGACTGCTTCTTCCTCTCCCACTCCCCCTGCCTGTGTTCCCTCTTGCAGTGTTTGTCTCTGTCAAATAAATAAAATCTTTTTTAAAACATCATCCAATGCAGAGAAAAATTCCAAACTTAGTTCTACCTAACCACATAATCTCAAAATGTGTAAAGAAATATTTGACAAATATGGAAGAAGAAATGAACAAACCCTCAGAGTGGGAGATTTTATTATACTTCTTTAAATAATTGAAAAATCAAGCTGACGGGACTTTAGTAAAGGCCTACTAGACTTGACCAACACAATTAATGGCATTAGGCTCTCTTCTGCCAGTTAAGCCTACCGTAGCTCTGCTGCAAATAATTGTCATTTTTTTGCCATTTAGTTATTACTGCACTTTGATCTTTCTGTCTGGAATTCTTCCTCTGCTTTAGGGCACCTGTGAGGATGTTCAAATATTGGCTTTCAGCAAAATCTGACCAGAATTGTGTACCAGTCTTTCCTGGTTACAGATACTTAAAGAACTTCATGGGGAAATAAGTCCGGTGCTCTCAGCCATTTCGAATTGGTTAGGAAAATAAAGGTCACATGCCATTGTCTTAGCATCCCCCCAAACTTTCTTTTTCCTTCTTTGATTCCTGCTTCCCTCTCTTCTTTATAATTATCCTCCTTCCTTCTTCCTTTCTCCCCTTTCCCCTTTTTCTCTTTTTATCCCTCTGTTTTCACTCTTAAATGTTATATTTATTTGAGATCTTCCTGGTGATAGAAAAGCAAAAGTAGTTGAGTCTCTTTTGAAGTGATAAAATCCATTTTAACCAATATTTCAAAAAGTGAATTTGTTCATAAATATATAGGTCTTTATCATTTTAAATTGCTGTTACTTTATTGGATAGTATAATAAATTTAACAATTTAAGCAGCAAGCCGTTTCAGAAAACAGTTTTTCCTGAGTGAATGGTACTAAACTATACTTCTACTAACAAAAATATTTGGGGCACCCAAGTGGCTCAGTAGGTTAAATGTCTGCCTTTGGCTCAGGTCCTGATCTCAAGGTCCTGGGCGCTCTACTGAGCAGGGAGTCTACTTCTCCTTCCCCCTCTGCCTCTTGCCCCCTGCTAATAATGCTCTGTCTCTGTCTCTCTTTCAAATAAAGAAATAAAATCTTTAAAAAAAAGAAAACATTTTACAAAATAATTCAAACAGATCTAAAATTTGTAATTGCTGAATCCTTTTCTTGTTTATATGAAGTCTACAGCATACTTTCGGTATTTTGGTATTTTGGCATTTTTGGTATTTTTAAAAAATTTTATTTTATTAATTAACTAATTTTTTATTTATTTATTTTTTATTGACATATAATGTATTATTAGCCCCAGGGGTATAGGTCTGTGAATTCATTTTTGGTATTAAATGAAGAAGGTCAGTAATGAGTAATCATTAGCACACAGTGAATCTATCACTGACTTTATCTGAGTATTTGTGAAGGCAGATGCTCATGTGACAATAAAAACACAATAAAGTAACTAAAATGCGTAAAATTCCAACTAGCATGTGATTTGATCTTTTTATTTGTAGGATAGAAAAAAATGTATGCTGAAACTTTCTGGTAGTAGATGGAAGTGAGATTAGCAAATAGGTCAAAAATTTCTCTGAAAATGTAATTACTCATGCATTAATTTATAACAAATAAATATTTATTATAAATTAATTTTTATAAATTAGTTTATATCATAAATATAGTAATTCTCTAGGTACTTCATTTTCTGAGTTAAGATATGCTTGCTAATAATATACCTAAATAATTAAGTATAGAAGATAATAACCATTTTACTGTATTACTCAGTCTCTTCCAAATTTCTGCTGTACTTTCATCTAATCATGAAATAGCAAGGCAGAAAGAAACCTAATAGAGGTGAGTGAATCAAATTACATTCTGTAGAGCCCTGACATTCTTTTTTTAAAGTGCTTTTGTTTGTCTGTAGGGGGGCTGTGGAAATGAATGGAGTCTTCTAGCTTCTCATCTTAACTTCAACCAGATCAACTCTAGGTTACTTTGCTTTATATTTATATGTTGAGATGCTGTCATAGGTATTTTTCAGACACAGTAACCCCCCCCCCAGCAAAAAAAAAAAAATGTTTAAAAGCCACTGATTAAATCTTATTCCTTAATTTAACCAGATTAAGAATTTATGTGCTAAAAAAAAAAAAAAAGACTCTTTAAATTATTTGCCCAAGGTCACACAATATAGGAAAGAGAGCTAAAACTAGAAAATGGAATTTTTAACTCTCTCACCTTATCAGTTTTATACATGTCTCTTTTCAGTTAAGACACGGTAGAATGTTTCAGTAAAGCTTAAATGGATCACATCTGCCTGTACACATGCATTATGTAGTCTCCCCTTCCTTGTTGACCCTGGTCTTGGCCTGTGGCTTGCTTTGGCCAGTGGTTTACTAAGGGTGAAAGTAGCAGATATATGATAACCATTTAAACACTAGGGCCTTCTTTTGCAGCTATTAATTTTCACGAAGTGTATGAACATATTTGGTTCATCTCGTAGATTAGAGAGCTCTTGGCCAGAATTCTTAGTTGAGGTCCCAAATTATGAGTGAGCCCAGCTAATAGCACATTAAGTAGGTAAGCTTTCCCAAATGAGGTCAGGCCCCAGAACCATGAGCAAATAGATGGTTGTTTCTTTAAACCACTAAGTTTTGAGGTAGTTTCTTTTTGCAGTAATAGCTGACCAAAAAAAAACAGTATTGACTTATTCTGCCAAACATGACCTTTCTAGGATCTGAGCACAGTATATTTTTATGGGTTATTTCAAAAACTATAGGTCACACTGACTTCTTCTAGTAGCTAATGTTAACATAAAATTATGTATTCTTTCACTAGAGAGGGTCTGTCTTTATTTCCTTTATTTCCTTCAGTACCTGTAATCTGGTAAATTTAGATATATTTGGTTATCTTTAATCATAGAACCCTGGGAACTGGCTACAGTTACCAGGATCATCTGTCAAGTCAAGGCACCAGGTGAGCTCCATCTAAATAGAGTAGGGGATGAAAAGGATGGGTCCAGATTGTTCAGAACATACGTGATACCATGTCAAAAGTACAGATGCAAGCCCATATATCATATGTCTAAAATTTTTAAGTAGTAAATCAAAATAACAAATTTTTAAATAGACTATATTCTGTTATTCCACCTTGACAAATATAAACCAACCTGTAAGACCACGTTTGAATTTAGAAGTTTTGGCCACCTTAGAGTTTTGCACAAGAATATGATAGCACAAAATAGCTGGGCTCTGGCCAGGTGCCTACTCTGTTCTCTCCCTTCCTTCATCTTCAACAGCGTGTACCATAAGGGGTCTCGTGTACAAATTTGTGGATGCCTCAGCCCATGTAATTAATTTTGGTCTCTTCCCCTTGATAGCCACACCTTAAGCTTCAATTCCAGGAGTGTTCTGATGAGAGGACTGTCAAAGTGAAGAGTCCTGTGCAAGCCCTGAAAATTGGATCCAACAGTTTAGATTGTGAATGATGGCATCACATGAACTGGAAACTTGGATGGGGCTGGTTCCCTATAGGCCTGCCCCAATGAGCCCATGTACTTCTTGCATGGGCAGGGAGACAATGACAGAGGAGACACAAAGGCCCTAGAAAGCACGAGGCCCTGGATAGGAAGCTCTCTTTCCTGGGCCTAAGGGTGTGTATTTGGTTGGGGGATCCCCAGCAGCAAACCCTGAAACCGGGTGGGTACTTTGAGATCACAGGAAACATCAGTAGGAGTGTGAGAGAGTGAGAGACAGCAAGGAAAAGCCAATTCAGGTAGTGTTGATGAGCAGTTGCCACTGTTAATAATTTAGGCTCAGTTGCACTGGGGATCTCTAGGAGTTCATGTAGAATTCACCTCAGAGTTATTCCTACCAATGGTCGAAGACCCTGGATTATTTTTCTACCAATTTCATACATTATTTGTTGAGGACTGCAAATGCCGGCAATGAACTATCACTTCTGGCCTGATCCATAAGAGGGCTGAGTACCTTCCTATGCCAGGAGAAAGCCCTCAGAGAGAAAGGCAGTTTTCTATAAAGCTATTTGCCTGCAGGAAGAATTTAAATGCCCAGGGATCTAGCAGGGTATGGATGGCATCTGCTCTGGTGCAGAATTGGAAAGGACTTCGAGAAAACATGTCCCTAAAAGAGAATGATAGTTTGATAGCATAATGTGGCCAGTAAAATTCCCAAATTTAAAAAAAATCAAAATCATTTCTACTTCTGCTATTTTACATCCAAGGGAATATGGATCCTGGCTGACGAGTGCCTTAATCCAGAAGCATGGATTATCCTACTTACGTTTCTGGCATGAATCAATTACATTACTTCAGATGTTTAAGAAAATAAACAAATATTTTTATATCAATATATCTTCAGAAATAAAGCCATCATTTTTCTGAATTCCACTGTTATGATGGATTCCTTTTGGGACTGGTAAAGCAGAGAGGCTGGCACCGGGCATTCCTTGTGGTCTTTACTCATGAACATTTCATGAGTTGGAAATGGAAAATGTACACTTACGAATGTCCTTGGCTTTCACTTTCAGATTCAGTATCATTAGGAAGTGGATATTTTTAGGGAAAGAGAAAGAGTGTATAACATAAAACCTCCGATAGAAGTTTTATACTGGGACTTGTGCATTCCAATTATTGTTTACTATTAAATGGCTAGTTATTCTTTACCTTTGCTTAAGCTTCCTCTTCTAAGCAGTTTAACTTTATTTAAATTACTTAATCTAAATATTTTCATTTCAGTCTGTTTGTGAAAGAGAACAATGAGGTTTCTTTATTTCTGTTAATAAATGAACAATTTTGATCAAGTGATTATCTGACCTGGTTTGTTTTAATGATGTTGCCACATCTCAAATAATTTGCTCAGAATGAAAACAGTCAATGAAAATCTGTGCTTGAATAGGATAAAATAAAAATAACAACATTCTGACAGCCTTTATTTTCTCTTTAGACCAGCTGATAATCTTGAACTTTGGTTAGATGTAATGTAAAACACTGTCAGTGTTTTTTAATATACAATATATAATACTAACATTATATATAGTATAAAATATATGACATATAACAATATACAATATGCAACATTCTGTATAATATGTAATTAATGTGTTTTGTAATATATGACACCTAACAGGTAACACAAATACAAATCACAATTTGATTTTAAAACGATTTAAGGCAATTAATATTCTTGCAGATGTGACTGGTTTTCTTGACATACACGTGTATTTGAAAAACATATTTGCCATTTTTAACATTTGAGGTGCTAAATGAGAGTGAATTAAAATTATAGCTAATTAATGTCATAATACTTGTCTGGTCCATTGGTTAATAGGCTTGTTTTCTTGGTTTCAGAGAACTTCCTCATATAGAATTAGGCTTTGAACATTTTCTTGCCATTTGTTTTTTATCTATTACTTAAATACTTTGCCATTATCAATGAAATTTGCTTGAGACTTGAGACTCTTATGCTACATCCAATTTTAGCGTTGAGAGATTTTTATAATGGTTTTCTCGTTTCATGGACAATAAGAAAATGGTGACCTTCAGAGAAAAAAATCAGTGTTGCTTAGAAGGAAAAGGCCAACATAGATAGTCTGCCTACTGTAAGAATTGATATTAGCTGTTGACTTAAGGTAAACAGTATAATAAGGTGATACAAGAAGTATTAATTGGGCATACCTCTAACTGCTTCCCTTGGTTTTTAACTATGGAAAAATTATTTCCATCTGTTACTCAAGCTGCAAATTATTTTGATTACCAGAGGACAGAGTACCCCTAAGTCATAGAAATGGAGCAAACAATAACACTTACCAAATATTCCATATATGTGTCTCATTCTTAGCCCTCATTCAGTTAGCTAGAGCCATGAGGTTGGTTCTGGCTAATTATATGTACACTTGGCACTTGGACATTACAGGTGGTAGGAGCACCTACCCCTTGCATAGTCAAAAATCCCTATTTAACTTTTGACTCCCTCAGAACTTAACTACTATTAGCCTACTCTTGACCAGAAGCCTTATCAATAGCATTAACAGTTGGCTAACACATAGCTTGTATGCTGTCTTCTTACAGTTTCATATACTGTTTTGTACACTGTATTGTATACTGTATATATTGTATTCTTACAATAAAGTAAGTTAGAGGAAAGAAAATATTAAGAAAATCCTAAGGAAGAGATAATGCATTTCTAGTACTATACTATGTTTATTGAAAAAAAGTCCACGTATAAGTGGACCTGTGTGGTTCAAATCTGTATTGTTTGAGGGTCATCTGTAATGCATATTACTTTAATGTTGAGCATTGAAAAGCCCTTGAGCAAGCTTCTAGCCACTTTTCTTCCCTTGACCTGTCAAGAAAGAAAGAGAGGTGTCCCTAATGGTACACCTGTAAGATAGTGGTATCATTCACAACATGGGTCCCTGAGTGACTTTATGGAGTAGACCTTCCTACAACATATGTACAAGATATATTCTGTCATTGATAAATAAACTTGATGGTTATGCCCTGGTGATTTAGAGGTAATGTGTTACTTCAGGATAAGCTAATCTCTTCTAGATTATAAAATATAATTAAATACAAGAGTATTAAACATTACTTTACTCCAAAATGAATTTTACGATTTATGCCACCAAAAATGACTAAGCTATTTAAAATTTTCTTTTTAATAGTTGCAGATGGATCTGTTCTAGTTCCTTTACGATTTGTTCCTCTCAGTCCTGGACGCTACCCTTGTAAGATTTTGCTGATATCACGGTATGATGTGCGTGTCTATTGCATTGAAGGTGTGGTAAATGAAGAACGTCCAGAGGCCAGGTTTGAATTTGAAACACCAGCATTTGAAGCCCTTACCCAGCATATTCCAGTTGTAAGTGGTACTTATACTTAATTAGTTTTTTGGTACTTTTCTCCATTCCCATTACCACTGTCTCAATTAAAGTCCTCGAAACCTCTCATCTTGAACTATTAGAATTTCTAATTCTAGAAATTATCTGCTGCCATTTGTTTCTCCACATTGAGGACAGAGCTTATTCTTCAATATAAATGTTACCATGTTATGTACCTCACTAATCACTTCTGTTGGATCTCTTTCCTTCAAAAAGTAACTCCAGCTTCTTTAAGTTATCATCACATTCCCACACAAAAGGGAATTCCTTTCCCTTTTGATCTCTCCCTTATGGTCTTTCCAATCTCTGCTTCAAATTCAGTTGTGATCTTCACAATTAAGATGGGTTCATGGGCTCTAAGAACAATGACTGGCTGTAGCTTGGCTCTCAAAGTGACATTACAGCATAGAAAAAGGTAATATATTTGTAAGGAATGTTGAATATTCTAGACTAGAAATTGGTTTTGTTTCTTTAATTATTAAAGATGTAAGAAAAGTCTGCTCAAAGCATGAAAATTTGCTCTGATGAGATGTATAAGCTTTGCTATCTGAGCAATTTACCAGATAGATCGCCCATAATTAGGAGTAGAATGTGTAATTCTAAGACCATTTTATAATTTTCACAGTAATTAATAAGACAAACAAATATTTCTTTAAATATTAAATAATCTATGGGTCAACCTGTTAGGTAGTGCTCCAGTACGACAATGAAAGCATACATAGTCACCCTTATGCTAAATATTCACATTGTTGATAGTTGTTCTTAACAACTATGACTTTCAAAGCCTGAAATGTAATTTAAAATACAATATATAATTTTATTAAAAGTACCAAGAATTAATACATAATTCAGATTTATCAACATCACCCTTCTGATATTTTTCTACATTTTTTTTCATGCTTTAGAGTAATAAGACAAAGAATGAATGGAAATGTCAAGTTACTATAGAAGGAGAATGGTTTTTTGGACCTTCTATTTTATATGTTGGACCAGGAGAAACTGTGCAGTATCCCCTCACATTCAAACCTATTTTGGAATGTGAGATTATGGTATGAACTCATTGATTTTTTTTCCTAGTATTAATTTGTCAATGAACTGTTATATGATATTAACCTTTGTAATTTATTATAAACTTTTTTGGAAAAAAGTTATATACTATATGCTTTTGATTATTAGTATTCACTCTGCTTGAAACTTTAATAAATCTTATAATTTGAGGGACAAAATCTCAAATTCACAATGCCATTGGCTGCCAGTACTTATATCTAGACTATTTTTACATAACACGCTTAACAAAGTAAAATCATTGTTCCTTTATTTTTATTCATTAAGATAGTTGATACTTCAGAGAATATTTTCTTAAGACATATTTCTTTGACAAGGACATAAAAATGCATATACTTGCTATGTATGAGAATGCCAATATAAACTCTGTCATTTAGAGAAAGAAAAGAGAAATACAGAGCTTTTCACAGGAAATTAATCTTTATCCATTCAGTAGAAGTATTTATACATAAACCAGAAAAGTCAGTGACTGACACCTCCTTGAAAGCTCATTTCATTAATCAGATTCAAAGTTAATAGGGTAGCAGAGATTGTTTGAGATCCAACTGTGATTCCTATAGAGCTGAAATTTGGCTGATTTGTCACAGGGCAGACTTACTCTACAAAATGAAGTAGATGGTATGGAGTATGTCTTTGACATAAAAGGGATTGGGAAAAAACCCTTGGCCTTGGAACATATCACTATAGACTGTCAAGTAGGGAAGACGACAAATAAACCCATAATGGTACCCAATTATACGAAGACCATTCAAACATTTAAGGTAAGATTTTTTTTTTTTTTAAGGATGAAAGTGTTTTCAGAAGGAGTATATTATATTGAATTATGTGAAATTTTAAAAAGATTTAATTTTACTTAACTAGGAGAAGTACCACATAAGGAAATGTTTAGAATTCTACTTTTTATTAGGCCAACAGCTATCAAAGTTCATTTCAATTATAAAGTTGAAATAGCGCCAAACAAGTTTTCTATCTAAGTATTAGTATATGATCATAAAGCACATTAAAAGCTGCTTATTTGAATCATGTATTTTCACCCAAATAAGTTATATATGATAATAAAAGATATTTTCAAAAGTATTTTCTAGAGCTCTTAAAAATTTTTTTTTAAGATTTATTTATTTGACAGACAGAGATCACAAGTAGGCAGAGAGACAGGCAGAGAGAGAGAGAGGGAGGGGCAGGCTCCCTGCTCCCAGCTGAACAGAGTCCCATGTGGGACTTGATCCCAGGATCTTGAGATCATGACCTGAGCCAAAGGCAGAGGCTTTAACCCACTGAGGCACCCAGGTCCCCCAAGCTCTTCAAATTTTAATGTGAAATCTGTAGACATAAAATTTGTAAAGTGTATCCTATCATTTATCAGTGTAAATAATAGTGGGAATGTGAAGAGATACATAATTATTTACATTTTTGTTTCTTATGAAGTTGTTTTTTTAAGATTTTATTTATTTGACAAACAGAGATCACAAGCAAGCAGAGAGAGAGGAGAAGCAGGCTCCCCGCTGAGCAGAGAGTCTGATGCGGGGCTCCATCCCAGGACCCTGAGATCATGACCTGGGCGGAAGGCAGAGGCTTTAACCCACTGAGCCACCCAGGCGCCCCTCTGAATTCCCAGTTCTATACCAAACTCTGCTGTCATAAAGAGCCTTTTTCTAGAGGAAAAAATGCTCAAAATGTTACTCATTTAATTACAGTAGAGAGTTAGCACTTCTTTTTTTTTTTTTTAAAGATTTTATTGATTTGACAGACGGAGATCACAAGTAGGCAGAGAGAGAGGAGGAAGCAGGCTCACTGCTCAGCAGTGAGCATGTGCCAGGCTTGATCCCAGGACCTGGGATCATGACCTGAGCGGAAGGCAGAGGCTTTAACCCACTGAGCCACCCAGGCGCCCCTGTTTCTTATGAAGTTTTACATCTGGCTTTCCTCACTTGATTTAAGCCAATCCTAAAATACATTTTTCCACTCCCCACTCCCACATTTATCTACAAATTGTTGTGTACCTAGTAGAATCCTTGAAAGAAGCTTCACATATCTATTCATCATAGGTGCCTGAGTTTCAGAGGGTACTGCAGAAGTTTGGAAATTCTCTAGGTTTACCCTCTAGGTTTTGTTTTGTGGTTTGTTTTTGTTTTATAATGCTGAAAAAAGAAAATATGTGCTTTGGTGTTCTTCTCTCCTTACTGGATAGGAAATGGAGTGAATATTAAGAACAAAAATCTCATTTTGTCATTCCCCTGTTGAAACTTGGCAGTTTCATTTCTTACCTTCAGCATCAAATCCATATTCCCTGAATTGACTTTTGCTGTCCTTTAAAAGCTCATCTGCTCAGTGTCATCTGTTCCTACTCTTGGCTCCAGTAACACTCAACCCTTAGTAAATGGTATTTCCTTTTGCTCCTATCTGGAAATCTCTACCCCACTCCCTATCTTCTGTTTCTCTGTGTTTGTCTTACTTCTCTTAATTCTTTAGGGCATATCCTAGATGCCACTTTTCCCAGAATGATAATAAAAATATTTTTTTTAAAGATTTGATTTATTTATTTGACAGAGAGAGATTACAAGTAGGCAGAGAGGCAGACAGAGAGAGAGGAGGAAGCAGGCTCCCTGCTGATCAGAGAGCCCTATGCGGGGCTTGATCCCAGGACCCTGGGATCATGACCTGAGGTGAAGGCAGAGGCTTTAACCCACTGAGCCACCCAGGTGCCCCGATAATAAAAATTTTTTTGAATAGATTTAAAAATTCATGGATTATAAAATTAGAGATTAGGTATCTTTCATGTGCTTCCACCATCAGACATACTATATCATATTACTATTACCTTTTTATTATTTTCTACCAGATTATAAACTGAGAAGAGGGGCATGCCTCTCTTATCCATGTTTTTTTTTTTTTAAGATTTCATTCATTTATTTATTTATTTGACAGACAGAGATCACAAGTAGGCAGAGAGGCAGGCAGAGAGAAGCAGACTCCCAGATTTAGTAGCACTGAAATGCTTCTGATTCTCCATCTTCATTCCTCCATCTGTGAAATGAAATTTACCTCAGTGCACTCAAGACTGATTCACATTCTTTCCCCCTGCTCTTTCACTCTCAGTATCTTCATCTTTGTGGGATTATTTCCCTTAATGTATATTCTCACATTTTCCATTACCAGAGAAAACTCATCTGTATACTACTTCTTCTTCAACTATTATCATCTTTATTGTCCACAATTGCTAAACTTTTTGAAAAAACGATGGTTGCATGATCACTTCTTAATTTACGGTGGGCGATTTAAAGCTTTTCTACTGTGCTGTGAAATTGCTGCCACAGCAATTACCTTTGATTTTGGGTCAAGAAAAATCACTTATTTTGCCAATGTATCTGCCTCAAACTCCTGCAGTGTTTGACAGTGTCGATCTGCCTTCTTAAAACTCCTCACCTTTTATTTTATATCATTGTGTATTTCTCATTTCCTTGCCATTTCTTGATTATTACTTATCTGGTTCTTTTATCCCTCTAACCTCCTGATGTCTTTTCAAGTTTCCATTTTCCAAAGTATTCCTATGTCTTTACAACATCTCACCTGGACATTTCTTCACTTCAAGCTGTCATCAAGTTACAAGTGCCACACCTGCACTGTTACTCCAGCGGTATGTGTTAAGTCAGTTCCTCATTCTTGACTGCTTGCTGTTCACCTGCATTTTGACAATCTGCTAACAATTCAAACTCAATATATTCTTCTCATATCTTTTCTTTGTTCTATTTTTCATTGCTGTACTTGTCCTTTTTTTTAAAGAAAGAGAGAAAGGGTGTGAGCCGGGGGTGGGGGTGGGGGAAGAAAGAGAATCTTAAGTAGGTTCCCCGCCCAGTGTGGAGCCTAAATGGGGCTCCATCTCAATGCCAAGGTCATGACCTGAGCCAAAACCAAGAACCCAATGCTCACATTGAACCACCCAGGCACTACAGCTACTAGACATTTTTATACCTTTTTAAAAAGGCCTTTAAGTTATAGTTCATCTAACTGCTGTAAGAATAGTTTTCTATAGAAAACTCACTTATTTTGGGTTGGGACTTCCTCAGTATGAAAGAGAAAATAAAAAATAAATAATAAAAAAATAAAAAATCAGAGAACATAATTGAGATACAGGTAAAATGCTATGGTATTTTACCCAAGTGGTTAAGTAGTAGAAAATAGTTAAGCAGTAAGGAAAACAGCAGATATGGAACTTCTAAAATGGTAGAGCAAGGAGTTGTGTACATCTGTTCCTCCTCAAAAACAATAAAACACTGGCAAAAATTGTCAAAAATGAAAATTTTCTGACCTTGAAATTAAACAAAAACTTAAAACAATCTGAAGAATATTTACTCAAGAAAAAATTAGGGGGCCAAAAAAAACCTTGGGGGGCAGAAATTAAAGTCCTTTGCTAAGCAGGCATCTGATTAGAAGACCAGGCATCTGGACAGAGCCACCAGGCTCCCTGAAACATACAGAATTTAAATAGACAGCTCCTGGGTGCCCAGGTGGCTCAGTCAGTTAAGCATCTGTCTTAGGCTCAGGTCATGATCCCAGAGTCCTGGGATCAAGTCCAGCATCGGGCTCCCTGCTCCACAGGGAGTCTGCTTCTCCCTCTGCCCCTCCTCCCACTTGTCCTCTCAATTTCTCTCTCTCTCAAATAAATAAATATAATCTTTAAAAATAGATGAATAAGGGGAGCCTGGGTGGCTCAGTGGGTTAAAGCCTCTGCCTTCGGCTCAGGTCATGATCCCAGGGTTCTGGGATCGAGCCCCGCATTGGGCTCTCAGCTCAGCAGGGAGCCTGCTTCCCCTCTCTCTCTCTGACTGCCTCTCTGCCTACTTGTGATCTCTGTCTGTCAAATAAATAAATAAAATCTTAAAAAAAATAGATAAATAAATAGACAGTTCCCCAGGGCGGATATGCACATGAGCAGTAAGCACATGAAAAGATAGTCAACCTATTAGCCATTAGAAAAATGCAAATCAAAATCCCAGTGAGATACTACTTCAAACTTACTAAGAAGGCTCTAATCAAAATGACAGTAAAAACTATGAGAGAAGATGTAGAGAAATAGGAGCCATTATGCCCTTTTGGTAGAAAAGAAAATGGTACAGTCACTTTGACAGACAGTTTTGGAAGCAGTAACTCTGAAGGTTAAATATTGAGTTATCATTTGCTTCAGCAATCCCACTCCTAGATATATCTATGTCCATGACAAATGAGCATCTATGTCCACTTCAAAGCTCGTAGATGTTTTCATGGAAGCATTGGTCATAGTAGACAAAAGTGGAAGCAAACGGAATTTCCACATTTGTGGATACATGAAATACGGCATATCATACAATTTAGTATCATTTGTCAATGAAATGATATAGTGATATATACCACAATACAGATGAACCTTGAAAACATTTTGCTAAGTGAAAAAAGCTAGTCACAAATGACCACATGTTACATGATTTCTATGAATTGTTCAGACACAAAGTAGATTAGTGTTTGCCTAGGCAGTGGGGGTTAGTGAGATATAACATTCAGTGATCTGAAAGTTGGATTTAACCAGAGTTATGGTCAAATGCTACTTAAATATTCTTTATTTGCTGTGTTAATATTGATATAAAATTCATTGAAATGGTTCATCTTTTACACATCAAGTTGTTATGCATGGCCTATAAAAGATACTCAAGTTATCTAAGCATCAGTATTCTTGCTACAAGGAGCAACAGAAAATAAGCATCTTTCTTTTTGTAAGAGTCATTTTCTTTGTTCTATTTTTTCAGAGATCTCCTCAGATTTTTCTTTTACTGTAATGTTTTCTGGTTTGCTTTTCATTTAAAGATGAACAGTTTTAATGGACGTATTTAAGTTTTCAGTTTTTTCTATGCTTTAGCTTGTTACATGAATTTCATATAAATATTGACATTGTGTAATTATTTGAAATGTCTTTTCTAGGTAACTTCAGATCTTCCAATAGTGTGGGGAAATCCAAAAATCACCATAGACCCTGATAATGCGGTTCCATATATTCTACATGTGTCCCCTAGGAAACGTGGTATATTCAAAGGTAACAAAACCATTAGTAAAGTATTATTAACCACCACACTAGGACAGATACAGGATGAGAAGAAATTTTAAAAATATCGTTTACATTTCCCTTTTCTAATAAATGACACAGAGGGAAATTTGGCTTTCTACTTCAGTCATTAGCTTTGTGAATAATTGGAGCTTTGGAACATACCTTTTCTATCTTGAGCTATACTCTTTTGGCCATTTATTTGAATGTATGTATTGGACAAATTTCTAGAAGTAGAAATATTTAGTTAAGGGTATTTACATTTAAAATTGTGATAAATACTTCTAAATACTTAAACCAATTTGTGTGTAAGGCAGCGTCTTATGAGAATGTTTGTTTATGGGAAAAGGTATTATAAAACAAGCATATGCACTGAATTAATACATGAAAAAATAGGCTAAAGTCTTTGGTGTGTGAATTTTCCTTCCTTCGTCTCTAATGAAGCATTCATTTATACAAATTGCCCTGATGGTTCCTGAACAGAATTGCTTGCCTGGGAACAGTGCTGAGGGTTATTCTATAAACTTTTGAAGGGAGGGTGCTTGAGAAGTTTGAAGAGTCATAGGGAAGAACTGAGGAACTGATTCGTTGAAGAAGTAAGCTGTCCTCTTTGAGAGAGAATTACATGCCCCACGATGGTTGGATCCTGCTGAGAAAATCATCATATATAGGTAAAGGGATATAATTTAGAAGTATAGTAAGTACACACCTAGTAGCAATCTTGTGCTCCGTGGAAGAATTAGTGTCTCAACCCTGTTTGCCTCAACAAAAAATGTTTTAGGAAAGGGTCTATAGTTAGCATAGAAGGGTCTATACCTAGTATTCCAGTGCTATTAATAAGTAGAAGGGAAACTTCAGAATGGCAAACAGAGTGATCCATTCAATACTACTAGAACAAAATGTGCTGCAAAGCAAGACCCAACTTGCCCAACCACACTGTCTGCTTCTAGTGAACTTGACCTCACATATTACTAGGGTCATAGTTATCAGCATCTTCCAAAATTCTCCCACCACTTTTCAGACATTTATTTGGCTTTGCAAAGCCAATTAATAATTCTCCATGTGATGGGTAGATTTTAAGCTATAGTGAACCTATTCCTAGCATTTCAATAAAGTAGCATATTTTGTTATTTTATGTAATTCAGAAGAATTGATTTTTAGAAATCTAAAGTTCACTTCTCATTTTAATAGCCAAATGACAGCCCTACTAGTGGATTTCCCTTAGTTTTGGAATGTTAGCTAGTCTTTTGAAAAGGGCAGTGAATCATTCAGATTTGCCATTATTTTTGATAAACATATTAAATCTCAGTTT
This sequence comes from Mustela putorius furo, assembly GCF_011764305.1. NCBI lineage: Eukaryota > Metazoa > Chordata > Mammalia > Carnivora > Mustelidae > Mustela > Mustela putorius. Next base: position 31,599,488 of record NW_025421989.1, read on the forward strand.
CCTCTTCTACAAAAGGGAGCGAGTTCTGCTATGTATGAGAAAGAACATATGAGGAACCTCAAACTGCACAACACTGTTGTATCAGAAATGTGTATGACTCCCTTAAACAAACAAAACTCCTTATCTATGAATCAGAATCTTAAAGTTATGGAAATGGAGCTAAGAATAATTAAGAAATCATATTTAATATCTTTCCTTTCTATAGTCGTTTTTTGTTAGTTTTGGCAGCTTTCAGAGACCATAAAATTTCAATACATAGTTTCAGTGAACAAGATATGAATTCATTTAACATGCTGGTTTGAAGGACTTTTGAAGGAATTTGAGGAAGTTAAAAGTGACTCGAGGTACATCATTAAGTGGGGATGAATTAGTAACTCTTGCTGGCTACACAAGAGGTTTTGTAGGCTTCATAATTTTGAAAAATATTTGCAAGGCACTATCATGTCTGCTCTTTCCAGGGCAGTCCCTTAGAGGTGAATGACTGTTGATAGGATTTGGAGAAGGTGACAAGGCGAAGTCCATCTTAATGATATTATTGTAAGAAAACTTATACAGTACTTGAAGCAGTATAAATGTAATTGCTTCTGAATAGTTGTTAATCTAATGTGATTAAAAAAACACACTCTAACATTTCCATATGTATATGAGAATATTTCTATTTGTGCCAGTTAAAGAAGTATATCCATGTGCATGTGTGTATCAGTGGTCTTTTTAAAAAACATTGTGCTTCTTTTCAGTTCTGTTCTTAATTACATAACTATTATTTACAAAAGGCCTATAACTTGGGAAGCCTTTATAAGTATAATAGTTGTAAACAAAGCTGACATCCAGCTAATTATGCCCTATTTGTTAAAATATTGTAACAGATGCTTTTCCATATATGTTGGCAAATACCCAACTGTTTGAGCACCACTGTAGTAAAACCTTGCCACTATAGCACCATAACTCCTCCCTCAGGCCCCCCAGGACTTCCCAACAAGGCAGCAGCAAATAAACGGTTAAAATATAACTCACCAGGGTGCCCCAGGATTTTTATCCCGTGTCCTTTCTCAATGGCCAAATTAGAATATAGATTTGTTAATTATTTCAAATATTAGCCATGGATGCAAAGATGGGTATCATGCCTCCTGCCTACTAGGAATTCATATCTGGTGGTAGAAATACATATCCATAAGTCATCTTAGTAAAACGTACACTTTGATATACCAAAATGGCAATATATGGCACTGGGGAGCATGAGAGCAGGAGATATTAATCCTAATACTGGGGGTATGAGAGGTCTTTTTAGGGGATAATCAGTTTGATTTGGACCACAAAGGATAAGCTGTGATTTATTTGCCAATATGGCGGGGTCCTTACAGCAGAGGAAGCAATCTTACTGAAAGCACAAACAAGATGCTTCATGTCAGTAATGAGTTGAGGAGTATGTCTGCTGTGTGTTTGTGGTAGGAAATGCAGTTAGAAATACAGGCCAAATTTGATGGGCAGAGTTTTGTTTTACTTCTTATTGCAGTGGGAGTCACTGAGGATTTCTAAGGAGTGTGAGTCAACAGAGTTTTAGAAAGAAAATTCTAGAGGTAAAATATAAAACAGATAGGAAGGGCAAGAGAGGGCAATTAGATCTGAAAGATCCTTTAGGAGCCTTTAGTAATATTCTAGTTGATCAGTTCTCAATATTCGTGCTTCTTCTCTTAAAAGAAGATCCTGAGAAAAGAGTTTAATTGCAAAGAGTTTAGGTGAGAGTTGATCACAATAAGAACTCTGAAGGAATGGGAAGGTAAGATGCTAAAAGGAGAAAGTCAATAAAAAGTAAGCTAGGTATCAGACTACTGCTGAGACCTGAGTAAGCTCACCGGGAACCTTTAGACAGAATTGTCATGCCAGAGGACAAGCAAACTGTGGTAATGATCGACTAACTCCAATACATCACTGGCTAAAGTTTGCTCTTAGGGCAGATTCTCACGAATCATGATTCTCATGAATCATTCCCCACTGGAAAACTCCTAGGAAACCAATGCTGTATATGGAAGCTGTCTGGAGAGGTGATTTTTGTGGGACACCAAGAGCATATACCACAATAGGTATTATGTCATACTGTTTGGTAGGTAGAAATTTTGAAAAATGGACAGATTTGGAATTTTTGCAGCGCCTTCAGTGAGCTACAATCATGTTTAAAGTGGGTGTTATAGAGACTTGAATTTGAATGCCTCTCTGGCCTTGGAACGAATAGTGAAGATTGACCATTTTAAATGAAAATTAAGGGTAAGGGCACCTGGGTGGTTCAGGTGGTTGAACATCCAACTCTTTATTTCAGCTCAGGTTATGATCTCAGAATCATGAGATTGAGCCCTGTGTCAGGCTCTGTGCTCAGTGAGGATTCTGCTTGAGATTCTCTTTCTCTTCTCCCTCTGCTTTTCACCCCCTTTGCCCCCCACCGCTTGCTCTCTCTCAATCTCTCTCTCTAATAAATAAATCTTAAAAAAGAAAAGAAAAGAAAAAGTTAAGGGCAGACTGAACTAGACCAGTGATAGTGGATTAAAGAATAGAGGAACAGTTTTAAAATAAATAAAAATGGGAAATGATGCTATAACAGCTTGGGTTTTCAGGGATTCAAATTCTGAGATGGGGGATTGGCAGGACATTTATTAGGAGGTGTATTATGATCAACATTTGTGAAAAGAAAGATAAGAAGGTATATTGACCAGGAGAAGGAAGTTGGGCTTCTAGAGAGGTCCAGTCAAGGGTTTTAGTCAATTTTTGGGGGCCTCTTAAGCTAGGATGGTCTTTTGGAGTTGTCCCAAGTTAGGAGAGGGGGACTGGGCCTTTATGCTACTGTATTGATCAGTCACTGAAAGCAGACTGCATGTGAAAGTAGGTTTGACCTTGGATAAGGCTTTTTTCAAGCTAAGACAATGCCCAAAGAGGGCTGACCTAATTTTTATCTTCCAGTATCATTCCCTGTAGCTACAAAAATAAGTCCTTCATTCCCGATTAAGAATGTGATTGATGTTGTATAATGTCCACCACAGTTACATCTGATGGAAATAGGATATGGAGAGATAAAGGAGAAAGGGGAGTCAAATGTAATTCTGATAGTAAACAACACTAAGGAAGGTTATATAATTAACTGGGAGATATGTCAGCTATACTTCCTTTAATTTTTTTTTTTTTTTACTTAGCATAATACCCTCTGGTACCATCTATGTCAATGTAAATGGTACATATTCATCCTTTCTGATGGCCGAGTAATATTCCATTATACATATGAACCACATCTTCTTTATCCATTCATCTGTTGAAGGATATTTTGGCTCCTTCTACAGTTTGGCTATTGTGGACATTGCTGCTATGAACACTGGGGTGCAGGTGCCCCTTCTTTTCACTGCATCTGTATCTTTGGGGTTAAATAACCCATAGTGCAATTGCTGGGTCCTAGGTTTGCTCTATTTTTAAGGTCCTGAGGAATATCCATACCATTTTCCAGAGTGGTTGTACCAGATTTCATTCCCACCAATAATGTAAGATGGTTCTCCTTTCTCCACATCGTCTCCAACATTTGTTGTTCCCTGTCTTGTCAATTTTAGCCATTCTAACTGGTTTGAGGTATCTCATTGTGGTTTTGATTTGTGTTTCCTTGATGGCAAGTGATGTGGAGCATTTTTAATGTGTCTGTTGGCCGTTTGTATGTCTTCGTTGGAGAAGTGTCTCTGCATGTCCTCTGCCCATTTCATGACTGGATAATTTGTTCTTTGGGTGTTGCATTTGAGAAGTTCTTTATAGATCTTGGATACCAGCCCTTTATCTGATAAGACATTTGGAAATATCTTCTCCCATTCCAGAGTGAAATAAGTCATTCTGAGAAACACAATTATCTTATGGTTTCACTCATATGTGAAACATAAGGAATAGTGCAGAGGCTAATAGGGGAAAGGAGGGAAAGTTGATAAGAAACCATAGAGGAAGACAAACCTCTTGATTCCTTGAAACAAACTGAGGGTTGAGAAAGGGAGGTGGGTTGGGGAATGGGTAACTGGGTGATGGGAATTAAGGAGGGCACATGATATGATGAGCACTGGATGTTATATTCAACTAATGAATTATTGAATATTTTAGCAAAAACTAATAATGTACTGTATCTTGGCTAATTGAATTTAAATTAAAAATTTTTTGTTAAAAATTAAAAACATTCACCATGATCAAGTGGGACTTACTCCTGGGATGCAAGTATGGTTCAGTATTCACAAATCAATCACTGTGGGAAAAGAAAAGATAAAAACCATATGATCATGTCAATAGATGCAGAAAAAGCATTGACCATGTACAACATTCATTTATGATTTTAAAAAAAACCCTCCATCTCCCTGCTCAGCAGGAAGCATGCTTCTCCCTCTCCCACTTCTCCTGCTTGTGTTGCCTGTCTCACTGTGTCTCTCTGTCAAATAAATAAATAAAATCTTAAAGAGAAAAAAAAAAACTCTCCACGAAGTAGGTTTCGAGTGAGCATACCTCAACATAATAAAGGCCTTATATGAAAAACCCACAGCTAACAGCTAACATCATGCTTAATTAAGAAAAACTGAGAGATTTTTTCACTAAGGTCAGGAACAAGACAAGGATGTCTACAATGTAGTACTGGAAGTCCTAGCCACAGCAATCAGACAACAAAAAGAAGTAAAAGGCATCCAATCAAAGTACAACTTTCACTACTCAGATGACATGATACTCAGTGTAGAGAACCTGAAACACTCCACCAAAAAACTACTAGAACTGATAAATGAATTCATTAAAGTTACAAGATACAAAGTCAACATAGAGAAATCTGTTGCATTTCTATATAATAATAATGAAGCAGCAGAAAGAGAAATTAAGAAAGTAACCCCATTAACAATTGTGCTGAGAATAGTAAAGTACCTAGGAATAAACTTAATCAAGGAGTCTTAAAAACTGTACTCTGAAAACTATAAAACACAATGAAAGAAATTGAAGATAACAAAAAGAAGTGAAAAGACATTCCGTGCTCCTGGATTAGAAGCACAAGTATCGTTAAATGTCTGTATTACCCAAAGCAATCTACACATTTAATGCAGTTCCTACCGAGATACCAAGAGCATTTTTTCCTCTTTGTTCATTTTTTTGTTTTTTAAATTCCACATATGAGTGAAATCATATGGTATTTGTCTTTCTCTGATTTTTTTCACTTAGCATTATAATCTCTAGCCCCATCCACATCATGGCAAAAGGTAAGATTTCATTCTTTTTTATGCCTGAATAATATTCTGTTAGATATATATCTCTCTATATTTAAGAACACTCAAGGAGTAATATGTATGGATACACACACACACACACACACACACACACACATATATATCTAAGAAACAAATGAAGTTCAAAATTTGATATATGCCTATATATATCTAAGGACATTCAAAGGGTAATAACATATATTCAAGTCAACCATTAAGTAAAGATTCAAAACCAGGCTGAAATAATTTAATATGCTGATATTATAGAGAAGACAATCCCTAAATATATTTTAAAGATTTTATTTATTTATGTATTACTTATTTATTTGAGAGAGAGAGAGAGAAGGAGAGAGAGAGCACGAGTGGAGGGATGGACAGAGGGAGAGGGATGGAGAGAACCCAGGCAGACTCCCAGCTGAGCGCGGGCCAGAGCCAATTGCCGGGTGTTGATCTCACGACCCTGAGATCATGATCTGAACCGAAATCAAGAGTTGGATGCTTAACTGACTTAGCTACCTAGATTTTATCTGTCTACTAGAAAAATGGCAGCTTTTGTCTGTTAATTAGTACAGTTGATTTTATTAAGCTAAGTATAAGATTTGATAATTATCTCTTATGAACTCTTACTTTGAGTGACAAACATACTTTCATCTCCAAAGAAAAGGTCTTTAGAAATTCTTATAATCATTAATGACATTTATTTGTGACCAAAGAAAGGGGTGGGGTGAACTTGAGTAGTTGAATATCTTACATTTTTTCCAAAGAGTTGACACATGTACGGAAGAGATAGGCAGTGACAAGGATCACTTAATAAATTATAAGACATTTATATGTATGAGCAGAAATCCAGCTGAAAGAATATAATGTCTTGATCATAGCATGTTGGCCTAAAATGATTTCCAGACATTGAACAACAAGAATTTTTTTACACTTAAAACTAATGCAATGTTATATGTCTATTATATCTCAGGTAAAAAAATTAAGAATTAACAAAATTAAGGAATATTTTCATATAACATTTACTTACACTATTAAGGCTTTAGATGGTACAGAACGTTACATGGACATAGTAAAGTGCTCTCACCAGGGTGCTTTAGTTATTTATTCCACATTACAAAACCAAATATTGAGGATCCATGTTTAAGATGGTTTCTTGTCATTTTAGTAAATTTAGTTTCTACCTTGAATATTCATGATAGAGTAGTCTAAAATGACCCTTGATAATATGGTAGCTCCAGAACATAGGTAGCAATGATCAATTGTGATGGTGCCAACAATTACCTTGTAGTTTTTCAATAGCAGCTGAAAGTGGTCTTTTACTTGCTGAAAAATGATTGTATTCATTCAGTTCAACACAACTGTAAATTACAGCTAAGATTCATTTCTACAAATTTGCAGTTCAGAAGTTCTTACACTAGAATGAAATCTGTTATGACACTGTCACAAGAAAGCCTTGTCCAAACAATTGCAAGTAAGCTTTTAGTCAGCATTGCTGAAGACTTTAATTTTTTTTCCTCATAAACTTTTGTTCAGTGTCAAAACAAAATGTTTACTGTGTGCACAATAAAGTTCTTATGTTGGGCCTATGTTTAAACAAGATAAAAATTGTTTTTATATTTAGCATTCTGCTATTCTCTGAAATTATACACTATCCAGCAAGATGTATACTACCAGTTGCCATCTTTAAAATACAAATGAAGTTCAAAATTTGATTTCTGATATTGTATGTGATGAGAAGCACTGCCTGTCACATGTATTTTCAGAGTGTGAAGCTGAGCAAAACTAGGCTATTTAAATTTACATTTTTCATTTAAAGCTTGGGCATTATATTCATGCTAGCCACCACATTGCAGTGGTAAAATTGCATATCTTTAACTTTACTCTTTCTTATTTTATTGTTATTGTATTGTAAAGGAATACATTTAGAAGTCAAACATGACTTCGATCTCCAGTTATTCATTCTCTGGTTGTATGACCCTGACCTCACTGAATGTCAGGTTTCTTACATGTAAAATATTGATAGTGTTTAATCTTTCACGGAGGTCATGGCCATTAAATGGGAATATATGGAACATGCTCATTTAATAGGTGCTCAAATAATGTGTAGCACACTTAATATACTAACTCACATTTTTTTAAATTCCCTGATACAATATGGAATTACAGGGGGCTTTGCAGCTTCTTTAACCCTCTCTCTGTCCTAATTTGTCTCAATAAAAATGACAGAAACTTGGCTGAAACCGAATTTGGATCTTACTGTCGTGTTCCCTTCACCATTGTGGACCGGAGCATAGTTGTGGAGGCATGAAAACCAGTTGGATTCCACGGTCTTCAAAACAAGTGTTGGTTGCTCTAAAGCATTTTTCTTGCTTCTTTAGGTGAAAGAAATGTTTTGCAAAAGCAGGGCCTTGGGCCATTGTGGAGGGAATGAACTGAGTTTGCTTGGATCCTCTCATGCTCCTTTGGGCTCCTCTCTTTGCTTTTATCATCCGTGCTTTCCCGCTCTGATGTTTCAAGACAGCTTTGCCATCTGTGTGGCATTACCTTTCAGGGTTTGTGAGCACTAAACTTCTACCTGCCCCTTTCCCCAAAATCAAAATAAGTATTCTAGGGATGTCTGGGTGGCTCAATTGGTTAAGCATCTGCCTTCAACTCAGATCATGATCCCAGGGTCCTGGGGTTGAGCCCCACACCAGGCTCCCTGCTCAGTGGGGAGTCTACTTCTCCCTCTTCCACTCCCCCATCTCGGGCTCTCTCTCTCACTCACTCTCTGAAATAAATCAATAAAATCTTTTTTAAAAAAGACTTTTGCTTAGGAATCTCAGATACATGGATTTATTATAAATATTTTTTCATACATTTTTATGAAAATGTTTAAATTCTAATCAACCTTCAAGGATGCTTTCCTAATATGTGACGAATTTCACATAACCAGTTGAGATTAGTAGCAGATCACTCAGAAATCATTCAGATTAGAAGATCATTCAAATATCCTGAAACTAGGGGCGCCTGGGTGGCTCAACTGATAAAGTGTTCAACTCTTGATTTCAGTTCAGGTCATGATCTCACGGGTCTTGAGATCAAGCTCTGTCTTGGGCTCTGTGGTGGGCATGGAGCCTGCTTCAGATTCTTTTGGTCTCTCTCTTCCTCAGCCCTGCACCTCCTTAAAAAAATTCTGAATCTAAAACTTCTTTTTTTGGGGGGGGGCATTTTATCTTAACATGGATCTTCCAGAAATTTTAAAAATACTTGTGAACATTTGCCTCTTACCATTCAGCATTTCTATGAAAAACAGTCTCCCCCATTATATTGCTCAAATGGAATCTAAAGATTCTTTTTTAATAAAAGAATTCATTTTTCATTCAGAAATTACTCATAGAAATAAGCTTAAAATAAAATTAACAAAATAGGGGCACGTGGGTGGCCCAGTCCATTAGGTGTCTGCCTTCGGCTCAGGTCATGATCCCAGGGTCCTGGAATTGAGCCCTGCATCAAGCTCCCTGCTCAGCAGGGAGCCTGCTTCTCCCTCTCCTGCTCCCCCTGCTTGTGCTTTCTGTCTCTCTCTCTCTCTGTCAAATAAATAAAATCTTTAAAGGAAAAAAAAAATGAAGGCTTTACATGGAGGCCTAAGAAACCACCTTCACAGTGTGGTGAATCCAAACAAAGTAGCAAATAGTTGCATTCAGTATCAGGGAAACATATATGAATTTGTGGAACTGAGAGATGTTAATGAATAGAAATGATAAGTAAATGAGAGATAGATTTATAGTGAAGATTTCAATATGGCTTATTAATTATCCTGCATTAATTATCTCATACATGATATTACTTACTCTGGAAAGATACCTATAATTGGATGTGAACTTCACTTACACATCCTGCTTATACATTGCATTCAGTTTGGGGTGACAGTTCTCAGATCTTGTTGTTATGCTGCTCAGCAGTGGTGACTATAATATCTGAAATACCAAGTGTGCTTTTTAAACAGTTTTATTGTGGTATAATTGTCATGCAATAAGCTGTGCATATTTAAAGTATATAGTTTGAGAAGTTTTAACACATGCTTACAACCATGAATCCATTGTCACAAATGAAATAACGAATATATGTCACCCTAAAAAGGTTCCCTTTTTAATCATTCACCTTCCCTTCCCCTCATGCCACAAACTACCCTTGCCTTAGGCGACCAGTTATCTGGGTTTTTTGGTCACTTTGTGTGCATTTGCTAGCACTGTATACAAATGAAATCATACAGTGTACACCCTTTTGAGGGGTTGTTTTCATTTATGCAACATAACTGTTTTAAGATCCATCTATGTAGTACATGTTTCAATAGTTTATTCCTTTTCTTGTAGTAGTAGTCCATGAGATAGATATACCACAATTTGTTCATCTATTTACCTTTTGATGGGCATTTGGAATTTTCCATTTTGGGGGGGCAATTATGAGTAAAGCTGATAGGAGAATTCATATATAATCTTTGCATGGGCATATACTTTCATTCATCTTGGGTAAATGCTTATATGTGGGATGGCTGGATAATATGGTAGTTGAATTTATAATGTTTAAAGAAATACCTGCCAACAGTTTCTCAAAGACATTGTTCCTTTTTCCATTCTCACCTGCACTGCATGAAAGTTCCAGTTTCTCTGTATCCTTTGACCGTACTTAGTAGGGCTCACCATTTCACTTTTATCCATTTTAAGCCTTGTGTAGTATAGTTGCAGTGTGGTTTTAATCTACATTTCTGCAATTGAGTAATAGTGTTGAGCATCTTTTCTTCTCCTTCTCTGTCATCCATGTGTCTTCTGAAATGCTTTTCCAAATCTTTTGCCTGTCCCTCCCCCTACATTTGGTTGTTTGTTTTCTTATTGCTGAATTTTTAATATGTTTTTGAAATTTATTCTGGTTAGGGGCACCTGGGTGGCTCAGTGGGTTGGGCCTCTGCTTTCGGTTTGGGTCGTGATCTCAGGGTCCTGGGATCGAGCCCCGCATCGGGCTCTCTGCTGGGCGGGGGGCCTGCTTCCTCCTCTCTCTCCACCTGCCTCTCTGCCTGCTTGTGACCTTTCTCCTTCTGTGTCAAATAAATAAAATCTTTTTAAAAAATTTATTCTGGTTACATTTTTTATCATGCTTTAAAATTTTTTCTCCCAGTCTGTGGTATTCATTTTAATTTTCTTAATACTGTCTATTATTGAGTAGCAGAAGTTATTTTTTTCCCCAGCATTATTGACAAATAAAACTTGTGTATATTGAAGATGCACAGTGTGACATTTTGATATATGTATACGTTGTGAAAGATTACACAGATTCTTGATTTTGATGAAATGCAACATATCATTTTTTTCTTATGTGAATCAGGAAGAAACATGCAGTTTTAATGGCAACCTATGTTATTAGTGCTTTAACATATTGCCCCAGTAATGAAAGCATAAGTTATTCCTATGGTAAAACATAATCAGCCATCCTCTATATCAGAAATCCGAATCTTATATACTTTATTAATCCTTTCCTGTTGTCTATAATGTCTTCTGTTATACACATTTCAAAAATGTGTTATAGAAAGAAAAAATAGTATAATACCACAAACAAATGGAGGCTAAAAGACTACAGTTGGGTGCTAGACTGCTACACATTTTATGATTAAAATTAAGATCTTAAAAGGAATAGAAGACAAGAGCTGTATTATACACAAAATAAAAGCAGATTTGGCCCCAGCACTGGGTTTCTTTAATTAGCCACCAAATTTTGTTTTTCCACTTCGCCTTTTGGTCCACTAAAGAGGGAAAATAAAACAAAAGAAAATGAGTTCGAAATGTGGTTAAAATGAAGTAAAAAAAAAAGAAAGAAAGAAAAAGAGAAGAAGGAAGAGGGTTAGCAGAGATATCCTTTGGCTTTCATCTTTAGTCTGCTACTGACTTTTTGGGGTAGTGTATTAGAGACACAAGACACTTAAAATTCATTCACTCATTTGTAGTGTACTGTGCATAGAGTAGGTATTTATGAAAACACTTATTGACAGAATTAATGTACCTGCAAGAAATTCACAAGGTGATAAAAGCCCAGCCATACAGAAATTTTCCTTAACCACAGTATTCGTCATTAATGATAGGGAGTGGTGAAGCATGAAGCCAGTGGAGAGAGCAAGATGGGTGTGGGGTGACCAAGAGCAAAAGGCCAAAGACTTTGCCAGGTTTAACTGTTGCCATAGAAACTTGCTTTAGGAAGTTTTCTAAGTTTTCTAAATGCTTGAGATAATCAGTGAACATTATCTGAAACCTATTGCTTTAGGTCAGAATAAACGTTTCTTGAGTATGTGAGTTATTTTGCTACCTTTCTATTCAAAAGCCCTTTTATTCTGTGGTATATTCAGTGATATTTAGACATAATGTACCATTTTCCCCATTCTATGTATGCCTTTGTCACCTACTAACTGTGTAACCTGGAATGAGTTAGCCAACCTTCTGTGCAGTCCAGGTTGCTCAGCTTTAAAAAGAGTCTAATGAGGAATTAATTTTTATGTTTATTGAAGGGGTTCAGTAGATAACAAATGAGAGGCATTCAGCATATGCCCAACACAGAGTAAGCATTCAATAAATGGTTTTACATTATTTTCAAAAGATTAACCATTGATATAAAATTACATCGCTCAGGCTTTAAACTTGAGTCTGATATTGACATTTTACAAGCTAGTATAAAATTAGAGAAAAACTATGCCTAATGGAAAGCAAACTATATACTAGGAAATGTTTGTTCTTACTGTTAGAAATGCATTTTGAAGAAGTCAAATATAGACTGTTTAGCAGAGAAAAAAATCCATTTGTCAAAATAAAAGCTTGAGCTATTGAAAATATAATAGCTGTAATTACAATTCCTATAAGATTTTTTTTAGTAACATTCATTTCAGACAAACTGAAAGCCTCCATTAAGTAGTGATGATGTACCTTAGAGAGTTGCTTTGTACACCACTATTACTTCTGTTATACCTAGTTTTTCCAAAACAGTCTTACATTTTTCCTATCACTCTGATAAACTGGAGTACCAACAAACAACTTTTTATTTACTTTTGTTTCCCTTTGGATTGGTTGGCCTTAGCCCAAACAGAGGAATATAGGAGGCAAAGTAATCACACGTGCATAGTGTGGAAAAATGTTAACATCTTTTGAAACACATATTTTCATAATCATTATTTACTGCATTTAGTTCAAAGGTTCATTGCTGATATAGTCAGTTGCTGAGTCTAATGTTACTCTTTGTAATAAGCTTATAAGAATTTGATTGCTCATCTCTTCTAACATAGCTAATTCATAACCAAAATTAAAGATGCAATTTTAAAAATGTAATTGTTTAGAAATAAAATTGAAATTAAATTGCCAAGAAAAAGGTTTTTTTACTGGGAAAAACATTGAGTATAAATTTGTGGCATAATTTTAAGATACATTGTTTTAAAGTATTCTTTCCTTTTTTTATTGTGTTATGTTAGTCTCCATAAAATACATCATTAGTTTTTGATGCAGTGTTCCAAGATTCATTGTGTATGTACAACACCCAGTGCTCTATAAAGTATTCTTTCAATTAAAACATAAGCTGCTAAATAGACCTATATAATTCCATCATTATCTTCATTTATTTCTAATTTTTGAGATACTTAATTTCGCATGCTGATATATACGGTCTTGTTATACTCATGTAGGGCTTTTGAATTGTTTTACAAATGATTGTTCAAATTCTTTTTGTTAAGGGAGAATAAAACTGTAATAGTGTTTAGATGGGTATGTTGAAGGAAGAAAAAATATGCCAAGTATATAAATAGGCTAAAATGAGGAAGAATGGAGGATGTGCTTTTAATTCTCGAGAGTATTTCATAATATTTGAAATATTGATTAGGTTTCCTTATTAATCAGTACAAACATATTGTTTAACATAATGTAGGCTTATCCAAATAATGGTTTTTATCTAAATGAATTGTTTTTCTTAAAAGTTTCCTTTTCGAATTGTTCATTGCTAGTATATAGAAACTTAATTGCTTTTGTTTGTTGATTTTGTATCCTGCACATCTACTGAATGCATTTATTAGGTCTAACATTTTTTATGTGTGCAGTCATTTAGGTTAATGAGATTGTGTCATCTGCAAACGTAATTTTGTTTCTTCCTTTTCCCTTTGGATACTTTTACTACTTTTTCTTGCATAATTGTTCCGGCTAGAAATTCTAGTATTATGTTGAATAGAAGTGACTAAACCAACATCCTTCTCTTGTTTCTGATCTTAAAGGAAAAGATTTTAGTCTTTACCACTCAATATAATATTAGCTGTGGTTTTTGTATGTGGCTATTTGAGGAAATTCTGTCCCTAATTTATTTTTATCATGAAATGTTGTTGAATTTTGCCAAATACTTTTTATCCACCAATCAAGATGGTCATGGTTGTTTTTTTCTGTTCTGTTTATGTGGTATATTACACTGATTGATTTGTGTGTATTGAACCCCACCCTTCATCCATTCATCCATTCATTCTTGGAATGAATCCCACTTGACAATGCTATCTATATAATCTTTTTCATATGTTACTGAATTTGATTTGCTAGTATTTTGTTAAAAAGTTTTTTATCAACGTTCATCAACAATATTGGATTTTAGTTTTCTTTTCTTGTCCTATCTTTGTCTGCTTTTGTATCAGGGTATTGCTGGCCTCCTAGAATGAGTTAAGCTGTTTTCCATCCTCTTCAATTTTTAAGTGTTTAAGGAAAAAAAATATTAATTCTTCTTTAAATATTTGATAGAATTCAACAGTGAAGCCATCTTATCCTGGGCTTTTCTTTGTAGTAAGTGTTTGATTACTGATATAATCTCCTTATTAGTTTTATGTCTATTCAGCTTATCTCTTATTCATGAGCAGTTTTAGTAGATTGTGTATTTCTAGAAAATTGGCCATTTCATCTAAGTTATCCAATTTGGGGGGCATATAATTGTTCATAGTATTCTCTTATAATGCTTTTTATTTTGGTGAAAACAATGTATTGTCCGCACTTTATTTCTGATTTTATTAATTTGACTCTTCATTCCCTTTTTCTTAACTACTTCTAAGCTCTGCCAGTTGTGGTGATCTTTTCAAAGAGCGAACCAATACTTTTATTTTCTCTATTGTTTCTCTCTTCTCTGTTTTATTTATCTACATTCTGATCTTTATTATTTCTTCCTTCTGCTAGCTTTAGGTCCAGTTTGCTCTTCTTTTTCTAGTTTCATAGCAGTGTGCAATGAAGTTACTGGTTTTATTATTTACTTATTTAAATTTTTTTTGTGGAGCTTGAACTCACAACCCTGAGATCAAGACCTGAACTGAAATCAAGAGTCAGATGCTTAATCTGCTGAGCCACCCAAGCACCAGAGGTTGTTGATTTTAGACTATTCTTTTTAATGTATGCTTTTGCTACTATGAATTGCCCTCTTAGTGCTGCTCTCATTGTATCACATCAATTTTGTGTACTGTGTTTTCCTTTTCAATTGTCTGATATTTTCTAATTTCCTTTGTGACTTTTTTTCAAACTTTGCTACAAAGAACAAAACAGTATATACTTTAGGTTTTGTAGGGCCATATAATTTTTTTATTATGTTCAATTAGCCAACATAGAGTACATCATTAGTTTGTTGGTTTTTTTTTTTTTAAGATTTTATTTATTTATTTAACCGACAGAGATCACAAGTAGGCAGAGAGGCAGGCAGAGGGGGCCGGGAAGCAGGCTCCCTGCCGAGCAGAGAGCCAGATGCAGGACTCCCTCCCAGGACCCTGAGATCATGACCCAAGCTGAAGGCAGAGGCTTCAACCCATTGAGCCACCCAGGCGCCCCTACATCTTTAGGTTTTGATGTTGTGTTCATTGATTCATTAGTTGGCTATAATGCCCAGTACTCATCACCACATGTGCCTTCCTTAATGCCCATCACCCAGCTCCCAGAGTCCAGAGTTTCTTGTAATTTGTCTCCCTCTCTGATTTTATTCATATGTGGAACATAAGAAATAATACCGAAAACCACAGGGGAAGAGAGGGAAAACCGAATGGGAAAAAATCAGAGAGATAGACAATCCATTGTGATTTCTTCTTTGAAATATTGGTTAAGCCTTTGTTGTTTAGTCTGCAAATTTGCGTCCATCTTTTTTTCCATTGTTGATTTGTGCTTTCATTTCATTGTGATGAGAAATGATGCTTTGTATGATTTAAATCGTTTAAGATTTATTAAGATATGTTTTGTGACCTCACATGTAATTTGTCCTGGACTGTGTTCCATGTCGATTTAAGAAGAATGTGTATTCTACTATTGTTGGGTGGAATGTTCTATATAATCCAATTAAGTCTAGTGGTTTTACAGAGGTGTTCAGTCTCTATTTTTTTTTAATATTTTATTTATTTGACAGAGACACAGTGAGAGAGGGAACACAAGCAGGGGGAGTGGAGAGGGAAAAGTAGGCTTCCTGTGTGCAGGGAGCCTGATGCAGGGATTGATCCCAGGACCCTGGGATTATGACCTGAGCCAAAGGAGACACTTAATGACTGAGCCACCCAGGCACCCCCACAGTCTTTCTTTATTTGTCTTCTGTCCAGTTCTCTCCATTAATGAAACTGAGGTATTGAAGGTTTCAGCTCTAATTGTAGACTTGTTTATTTCTTCTTCCAGTTCTGTCAGTTTTTGTTTCAAATATTGTTGGCCTCTGTTTTTAGGTGTGTATATATCTATAATTTTTATATAATCTTGCTGAATTGAATTTTTTATTTGATGCTTTGTATATATTGCAAGTAATCATCATGTAAGTCTAGTTAATATCTGCTACTATACATAGCTACAAAATTCTTTTTTCTTGTGATGAAAACTTAAGATCTGCTCTCTTAGCAACTTTTAAATATGTAATACAGTATTATCAACTGTAATTGCCATGCTGTACATTACATCCACCACCTCTGGCAACCACCAATCTAGTCTTTGTATCTATGAGTTTAAGAGTTTTTGTTTTTGTTTTGGTGAATTGAATCTTTATCAACATAGAGTGTCCTTATCTCTCTCTTATAAACTTTTTTTTTAATATTTTATTTATTTATTTGACAGAGATCACAAGTAGGTAGAGAGGCAGGCATAGAGAGATTAGGAAGCAGGATCCCTGCTGAGCAGAGAGCCCGATGCGGGGCTCGATCCTAGGCCCCTGGGATTATGACCTGAGCTGAAGGCAGAGGCTTTAACCCCCTGAGCCACCCCAGCACCCCTCATAAACTTTTGAACATCTAATACATGAATGGGTATCCAAAATATATTTTAGGGGCACCTAGGTGGCTCAGTTGGTTGGGTGTCTGCCTTGGGCTTGGGTCATGATCCCTGGATCCTAGGATAGAGCCCCATGTCACGCTTGCTCAGCAGGGAGCCTGCTTCTCCCTCTCCTTCTGCCCCTCCCCTCACTTGTGATCTCTCACTCACTCTCCCTCTGTGTCAAATAAATAAATAAAATATTAATTTTTTAAAAACCACATATATATACATATATGTGTATATATGTATATGTGTATATCTATCTATCTATATATATATATTTTTTTTTTAAATCTCAAAGTAGGAATTCAAAGGGATAAATGCACCCTGATATCTATAGCAGAATTTTCTACAATAGCCAAATTATGGAAACAGACTAAGTGTCCATCAACTGATGAATGGATAAGGAAGATGTGTGTTTATAGCGTGGAATATTACTCAGGCATAAAAAAATGAAATCTTGCCATTTGCGATGACATAGGTGGAACTAGAGAGTATTATGCTAGGTGAAACAAGTCAGAGAAAGAAAAATACCATATGATTTCACTCATAAGTAGAATTTAAGAAAGAAAACAAGTGAGGAAAGGGAAAAAAAGAGAGAAAATGAGACAAACGAAGAAACAGACTCTTAACTATAGAAAACAAACTGGTGGTTACCAGACGGGAGGTGAGCAGGGGGATAGATTAAATAGGTGATGGTATTAAGGAGGGCTCTTGGTATGATAAGCAGCAGGAGCTTATTCCTGCTAGCTTACTTGTGATCTCTGTCTGTCAAATAAATAAATAAAATCTTTAAAAAATAGATAAATAAATAGACAGTTCCCCAGGGCGGATATGCACATGAGCAGTAAGCACATGAAAAGATAGTCAACCTATTAGCCATTAGAAAAATGCAAATCAAAATCCCAGTGAGATACTACTTCAAACTTTCTAAGAAGGCTCTAATCAAAATGACAGTAAAAACTATGAGAGAAGATGTAGAGAAATAGGAGCCATTATGCCCTTTTGGTAGAAAAGAAAATGGTACAGTCACTTTGACAGACAGTTTTGGAAGCAGTAACTCTGAAGGTTAAATATTGAGTTATCATTTGCTTCAGCAATCCCACTCCTAGATATATCTATGTCCATGACAAATGAGCATCTATGTCCACTTCAAAGCTCGTAGATGTTTTCATGGAAGCATTGGTCATAGTAGACAAAAGTGGAAGCAAACGGAATTTCCACATTTGTGGATACATGAAATACGGCATATCATACAATTTAGTATCATTTGTCAATGAAATGATATAGTGATATATACCACAATACAGATGAACCTTGAAAACATTTTGCTAAGTGAAAAAAGCTAGTCACAAATGACCACATGTTACATGATTTCTATGAATTGTTCAGACACAAAGTAGATTAGTGTTTGCCTAGGCAGTGGGGGTTAGTGAGATATAACATTCAGTGATCTGAAAGTTGGATTTAACCAGAGTTATGGTCAAATGCTACTTAAATATTCTTTATTTGCTGTGTTAATATTGATATAAAATTCATTGAAATGGTTCATCTTTTACACATCAAGTTGTTATGCATGGCCTATAAAAGATACTCAAGTTATCTAAGCATCAGTATTCTTGCTACAAGGAGCAACAGAAAATAAGCATCTTTCACAAGGAGCTAGCAGGTATCATTGACTGTCCATGTCCTGTGTAACAAGCCCATGGAATTTAGTCCCATTTGTGGACCCTGAAGTGGCTCATGGCCCAGCTTCAGCCCATCTCAGCCATGGTTCCTGCCCATCTAGCTCCTTGGGGAAGACACACTGTTCTGTGCACCTGAGGCACGCCCTCCAGTTTAGTTCAACTGCAGATCCTGAAATGGTCCTGTAACTTGGCCAGCCACTCCCAGTCATGGTCTGGGAACAATCATCTTGGGAGACATGCTATGCCCCAGAAGTGTGCCCATTGACTAAGATCTGTGCTTATATCTGGGATCAACCCCACAATCCAGTTTTTTAGCCCCTCATAGCTACAGTCTAGAAGCAGTCCTGCCTGCCCAGGGACTCAGAGGGAGACACGTCCATCCATGTTCTGTGGTCACGCCTGCCAACCTCAATCCGACTGTAGATCCTGAAACAGTCTGACTTCCACCCCTCTCAGTCACATTCTGGGGCCTATCCTTCTCACTCTTCTGAGAGTGGTGAGTAGCTGGTGAACTATTAGGAACACTCCCAGATACTCAGAGGGAGCCAGTGTAATACCAGGGACACTTCGTAATATGTGATGTCACCAGCTGCTACCAGTGTCACCTCTGTTTCATATCTGTGCAAACCGAGGCACATAGCTGGTGATGGACATCCCCAGTTGTGAAACCAGGTATTACACTGCTCATTTTAATTAAAAACTGATTATCTCTTATACTTAAAACAAATATTAATGAACTCTGTGTTAAATTGTTCTGTACCAACATCAGGTTTAAATGTGATATTAAGGCCTAGGATTTGTATTTGGCTTTATTTTTATTAGTTTCAAGCTAAAGCATCTTTAGTACCTAAAAATTGACCTTTCATTTTAGAAAAACAATCCTTGGTTAATTTGGCATCTTGGACTTATATGTTCTAGGTGCAATTTCATTTTCTGTTAAACACAGACAAGATGATGACTCTCAGGAAGATTCAGATCAAGATCGAGGTCGAGTACCCTCCTTTCAGAAATCATTATCGGAACTATTCCACCAGATTAATGAGGAAGACTCAGGTAAATTGATAATTAAGGAAAGTTTCATGATCACTTTTCAATCATTCACTTTTAAATGGATAAATATTTTACATTCATAATGCATGTACAAGTGAGGGTTGCATATATCTGTAAGAATTTTATTGTATTATTTCAGGATTAACTTTATGTATTTACTTTATGGATTTGTACAGTTTTAACATTAATAAATTATAATACTTCAGCTTGAAGGCTGTCTACTCTTTCATAAGTGAAAAACTTTACATATACTTGTTATTCAACAAAAAATTGCAGTATATTTCTGATAAAATGTTAATGATATGTAATTTTTTAAAAGATTTTATTTATTTATTTGAGTCAGAGACAGAGAGAGCATGAGAGGCATGGGGAGGGACAGAGGGAGAGGAAGAAGCAGTCTCTCTGTGGAGCAAGAAGCCGGATGTGGGACCCGATCCCAGGACCCTGGGATAATGACCTGAGCCAAAGGCAGACACTTAACTGACTGAGCCACCCAGGTGCCCTAATGAGTATATAATTTTAACAAGATAATGTGCTTTTCTTCAGCATAGTAGATGATAACATTCTTCCTCATATGCTGAAGAAAGTCAGTGCTATTTTTTTCCTTCCTATGTTTTAAAGCTTTATTTGAATGTTGTTAAACATATCTTTTTAGTAGAAATTCAAAGGAAATAGCAATAATGGAGAACTGGAAGGCACAGGGCAGATTTTCTGGAAAATGAGTGATTGAATTCTCTTATGTGTGAGTAGCAGGGACATCTTAAGAGGCCATTAGAGAACAGTGGGTCAACTGAAGCAAAGCTGTGGAGACAATGAGGTATATCAAAGAAGAAATCTTTATTGAATGATTTTGTGTTTAGTCAGGATTCTTCAGTAAAACAGACACTACCATAATATAATATAATATAAATTGAGAAAGAAAGAAAGATAGAGAGACAGATGTTGAAATTTTTTTAAAAAAGATTTTATTTATTTGACAGAGAGAGTCCATGTGCACGTGCATATGCAGGGAGAACAGCAGGCAGAGGGAGAGGGAGAAGCAGGCTCCCTGCTGAGCAGAGGGCCCATGTGGGCCTTGATCCCAGAATCCTGGGATCATGACCTGAGCCAAAGTCAGACACTTAACCAACTGAGCCACCCAGGTGTCCTGAGATGCTGAAATTTTTTTTTTAAATACCTGACATTATTGTGGGGACTGGCAAGTTGAAAATCTGTAGGTCAAGCAATCAGTGCAGAAAATTAGGTAAGAGCTGCTGTTGTGATCTTGGGCCTAAATTCCTGAAGCAGGGCAGGCAGGTTGTAAGCTCAGGCAGCTTCTCTTTAAGTCTTGAGTAAGAATTGATTCTTCTTCAGATAACATCAGTATTTAATCTTAGGGCCTCCAACTGATTGCAGGACGTGTACCCACATTATGCAGGCAATCTGCTTTACTCAGACTCCACTGTGGGGGGGTCCACTGTGGTCCAGCCAAGTTGACACATAAAATTAACCATCACAGAATACATGGATTAAGAGTGTTTATTTATACACTATTCAAAATGGTTTGGAAAGGGAACAGCAGTCGGGGCCAGCTAGGCAGTACACTGGGACAGCAAACTGGCTTTGAAGTGAAGAGAACAATGTATTTTTATGGTGGCATGGGGATAGAGATACCATTAAAGAAGGAAAATATTTCAGAGGCCAGAATTAGATGACTCTCTCTCTCTCTTCCTCTCTCTCTCTTTTTTTTTTTTAATATTTTATTTATTTATTTGACAGAGAGTCACAGCGAAAGAGGGAACACAAGCAGGGGGAGTGGGAGAGGGAGAAGCAGACTCCCCACAGAGCAGGGAGCCCGATGCGGGGCTCAATCCCAGGACCCTGGGATCATGACCTGAGCCAAAGGCAGATGCTTAACCAACTGAACCACCCAGACTCCCCTAGATGACTCTTTTAAGAGAGGAGTTGGAAAGAGAGGATTGATTCTAAAAATGAACAAAGTTTGTTTGTATCTTGGTGAATAGAAAAATATCAAGGTATTAATTTAGAAGTGTTGGGACTTTGTTAAAATGACATTTGTTAAGTAGACCCTTGGGGTGTCAGATGGTGTGTCAAGGTTCAACAAAAGACCACAAGGGAAAGTGAACTAGAGTTTATTACTCTAGTTTGAGGTCCTAAAGGATTACTTCACTCCTTGAGAGGCCACATGGACAAGTCAAGGCAAGGGTGCACAGGGGGAAGAAGGACCTGAGCATATGCCTTAATTACAGTTGTCAGGAAGAATGATTTGGGGTTCCTGGGCTGAGACCAGATAGGTTAATTCAAACCAAAAAGAATAGGGTTTTGGTAAGCATCAAGGGGGTCTCATCTAAGGGCTGCACAAGGGGAAGTCCTGGGAGGCAGAGGAGAGAGCTTATCACAAGAGTGTTTGGGGAGTCATACCAGAAATTCACACTGACTTGTGACTGTAAAGACTTGTTATCTAGTGTGTGCACTCAATAGAGGGGTTACTGTCAGTTCAAGGCCCATCAGTCCACTTGTCCACGCAAAACAGATGAGGAGACAGCAATACGATGGAGTAGTTTAGTTGTTGAACTATCAACAAGAAGAAATAAAAAGTCTGGGAGATTATAATACTTGACACAGTTTTGTGCTTGCTGATTTTGAGGTGACAGCAAGACATTTATGTAGCGATATCCAGTCATCAATTGAACATTTGAAGCTGAGGCCAGATGAAAAAGTAAAAGCAGGCTGTAAAGCTTTAGTGTTTCTTTAGTTGAAATGCAGGTGAGCTCAAAGAGTAGATGACTGTTGCAGATGGATTATGCTAAGTGAAAACCCCATCGAAATCTAAGGTAGACGAACCATGAAGGAAAGCCAGGTAAACGTCTGAAAGAAAATCAGAATATTAAGGTATCATGTTAATGGAATAAAAGGGAGTAGTGATACCTAATAAGAAAATGTGCATGATGTATTGACAGGTTTCAAGATAGATTAAAAGCTAGGAAAAATGCATCTAATAATATTACAAGTATCCCCAGTTCTTCAAAGTGGTTTTCTTATATCATACAGGATTAACCTTTCCATCTCCTATAAGAACATGGAACTTCTTCCTACTGACTGCTCAGCAGTGTATCTCTTTTCAGTTAGGGAAGTTTTAGTTAGGTAAAATGAATAAATTTTGGAGAACTAATTAATGTAGAACAACATGATTATAGTTAATAATACAGTAGGTTGTACTTGAGATTTCCTTAGAAGGTAGATCTTAAGTGTCTTCACCACCCCCACCAAAAATCCGTAATTAAGTGAGATGATGGATGTGTTAATTAGCTTAATTGTAGTGAGTATTTTATAATGCATACTGTAGCAAATCAAGTTGTACCTTAAATATATATAATTTTTAATAGTTGTACTTCAACAAAGCTGGGGGGAAAAAGAAATGAAAACAACTAAAGATTTTTTTAACCTTTTACAAATTGAAAAATTTGAAAAATATTAGTTAACACTCAGTTTTGATGAGGATTATATTGAAAGAGACAACCTTATGCATTATAATGGGAATTTGAGACCATTTCCTTAAATGCTTAATTTAATATGCTTAAAACTCTTTTCTTTTTAGATTTTATTTTTAAGTAATCTCTATGCCCAATGTCAGGTTCGAACTTATACCCTGAGATTGAGATTCACATGCTCTACCAACTGAGCCAGCCCAGCACCCCTAAAACTTTTAAGATTTTTTATCCCCTTTGATCCAATTATTTCATTCTAAGAAATTAGTTTGAATAAAATAATCAGAGATCTGCACTTATATTTTTCTATAAGAATGTTCCTTATGTGATCTATTTTTTTTGAATAATTGACACTTAAATATGTTAGCTTTATAATTTTATTTAAAATAGTTTTGAATATGTATTACTTGCACAAAAGTTTTTTTTTCCATTCTTATTGAAAAATAGTTGACATACATCACTGTGTAAGTTTAAGGTACACAACATGATGGTTTGCTTTACATATATTGTGAAAAGATTACCACAGTAAGTCCTGCTAGTTCTATCTTCTCATATAGATCCAGTAAAAAGAAAAGAAAGGGAAAAAAATTTCCTTATGATAAGAACTCTTAGGATTTACACTCTTAACAACTGTCCTATATATCATACAGCAGTGTTCGCTATAGTCATGATGTTGTAATTACATTATAGTCCTTATTTCTCTTATAACTGAAAGTTTGTATATTCTGACGACCTTTCTCCCTTTCTACCTCTCTCTCTTGTTCTACCTTTGATAACCACAAGTCTAATCTCTTTTCTGAGTTTTCTTAAAGACACCACACTTAAGTGAGGTCATACAGTGTTTTTCTTTCACTTTCTGATTTATTTCACTTTAGCATAATGCCTTCAAGGTATGTCCTTGTTGTAAATGATAGGATTTTCCTTTTGTTTTTGTTTTTGTTTTTGTTTTTGTTTTTTTAAATGGCTGAATAATAATCGATTCTATATATATATATATATTTCACAACTTCTTTATCCATTCATCCCATGATGAACACTTAGGTTGTTTCTGTTATCTTGCCTATTATAAATAATGCTCTGATAAACGTGGGGTGGATACATCTTTTCCAAGTAAATATTTTTATTTTCTTCAGATAAATACCCAAATGTGGGCATGGAAATTTTATTTTAAAATTTTGGAGGATTGTCCGTACTGTTTTCCATAGTGGTATAACTGTACCTAACAATAGTTCATCTGTCCAATGTGCAGCAAGCCAATTAAAAAAAAAAAAAAAAACCTGAGCTTTTGCACTGAAGAAAGATAGCTATTTACGGTGTGGCACCACCCCAGAGAACAGGGAAGTAATGTTCAAAATCCTGAATTTTTGATGACTTGCAAGTGAGTGTTTTAGTGCAGAAATCAAGGGTAAAGGGCTTGGAATTTTGGGTCCTTCTGATTGGTCAGGATTGGGTAAACTTAAAGACTGATTAACTGGTGCCAAGTCACCTGTTTCTTCAAGGTTGTGGTTGGGTGGTCATTTCATTCGCTGGTCTAGTTCTGCAAAACATTTTAACAATGTGTGTCAGTGATGAAATCTTTGTTAGCAAAAACTGAGGCTATACACCTTGTGACTATGATGTCAGCACAGGCTATTTAATTTCCTGTTCCCTTGGGCTAAATTTTCATTATCTTTTTTTTTTTTAACTTTATTTATTTATTTAAGTTTTCTCCATGCCTATCATGGGCCTCAAACTCACAACCCCAAGATCAAGAGTCGCATGCTCCTCCGACTGAGCTAGCCAGGCACCCCTACATTTTCCTTATCTTAAAGCATATTCTAAGTTCCTTCCCGGTGTTTTTCCCATGGTCTTTAACTATGAGCGACTTGCCTTTAATTACTTAATTACTTAATTCTGTTGGCGGTTTCAGTGGGTCCACTAATTTGTATTTGCTACCAACAGAGCACAAGGTTACCTTTTCTACATATCCCACCAGCACTTGCAGTTGTCTGTTCTTTAGATAGTAGCCATCCTAACGGTTGTGAGGCAATAGCTCATTGTGGTTTTTGATTTGCATTTTCCTAATGATTAGGGATAAAACTCAAGTTCTAATAGCAAATGTTGTCTGAAGGATAAAAATGTGTTTACACACACAAACACACACATGCATATGGATATACCAATTTTATATAATTTGTATACGCCAGTGTATTTATACCTTTGTGTCTTTATTGACATATCAAGCCTGGAGTTTTATATAAGAAAAATAATTATTTACTCTTAGTCATGAGGTAATGAATAAATTTCATCTTTAGGCTTTTCAGGAATTTCTAAAACTCACTATAGTGAATGTTACTGATTTTATAATCAGCAAAAAGTTTTAATGTGTTTAAGTCCTGTGGTTAAACAATGTTTAATAATTATTACTTTTGTTCTCGCTAATAAACCGTCTTTAATCTTATACTAACCAATAAACTCATACTGTTCATTTTTATCACTGCTGGAATTAAATCAGCTACATCACAACAGTGCCTTATGTGATCATCACAGCAATCACAAATATTAACTGTTATTGTTTCTGTGATAGCTAATTTTATGTGCCAACCTAGCTAGGTTATTGTGCCCAGATAATAGTAAAACATTTTTCTGGATGTTTCTGTGAAGGTGATTTCGGATGAGAATTATATTTAAATCTGTGGCCTTTGAATAAAGAAGATGGACCTCCATAGTGTGGGTAGGTCTCATCTAATCAGTTGAATATTTTAACAGAACCAAAACCGACCTCCCAGAACAAAAAAGAATTTTGTTCCCCAGAACAGAAAAGAATTCTACCCATGGACTACTTTTGGGTTTGCACTGCAATTCTTTCCTGGGTCTACAGCCTGGTGACCTAACCTGCAGATTTTGGATCTATCAAGTCAATTGCATGAGCCGTTTTCTTAAAATCAGTCTCTCTCAGCTTCTGTTTCTCTGTCTTTCTCTGTCTCTTTTTATGTATACACATATCCTATTGGTTCTCTTTCTCTGGAGAACCTTGACTAAGACAGTCTCTATTCCATAGATGAGCAGACTGTTTTATTTTTTCTTTGTGCCAACCCAGAACTGTAGGGCATTCAGTCTTTATAGTCACGAAGCCCTTTCTCTCCAGAATTATTTTCCCTGTGAGTTCACTGTGGATTAAAGCATAGGAAAAGCCAGTGGAATATACATGAGCAACCTAGAAGGGGAAACATTTTTCATTTTAACAACTTTGGTTTATTTTGAGATGTCACATTTAAACATCATAAAAGCATTTAAAGCACTGTCATAGAATTGAAGGAGCAGCCAATACAAAAGTGAACACAGGTTTCCTCAGTAGCCAAACATCCACATAAAGCTGGTAACTTATTCTCTGTGCATTAATGGTTCCAAGGTAATTAGTTGGTGTCTATAAAATAAATAAGCACAGAAGGCAATTCAAAATACGGAGGTAAAATCACCCTTAAGAACTTCTCACAAGTACTTGGAAGAATTCACATGGGCCTTGTCTGTCTCCCTCTCATTAGCTAATTGTTCTGAATGTCTGGATTGTTCTTAGATCCACTAATTTGATAAATACTTCTTAATAGCTAAAGTATTAGAGTAGAGTGGCATACAATACAATATAATATAATATGGTATGAAGTAGTGCATTGCAGTACAATAAGATACAATGTTCCCGGTAGGGGGGAATAATTAAAAAAAACACAAAAGGTCAGTTACCATGTGGGATACTTGGGTGGCTCAATCAGTTAAACATTCCATTCTTGACTTCGGTTCAGGTCATGATCTCAGGGTCCTGGGATTGAGCACCGTGTGGTGCTCTGGTGGGTTGTGGGGCTTGCTTTGACCCTCATTTTCCCTTCCCTCTGCCCTTCCCCGCCACCGCCCCCCCCCCGCCCCCCAGAAAAAGTATACCTCTTGCATACTTGGGAGAGACCCAGGAAGAATGAGTAACTCCTTGGAATGGCCCAAGCCCTTACCTTAAAATACAGTCTCCAGTTAAAGACAAAAAAGATGTTGGGGGATGGAGAACCAATAATGCAAAGTTAACAGGAAAGCACAGTAAACAAGAGTAACATTGTTTTGCAGATTTAGGTCACTGTCTTCTCCACTGATGCCAGTTTCTAGAGATTGAGTCTTCCCAGTTTCTTAGTACAGAGAGGAGACACCCTTACAAATGCAGATTTCCTTTAGAAATGTAAATGTCTCTTATAAAAGAGTAACTTTTACTCAGTTTTCAGAGCTTCTGTATCCACTTTTTAAAAAAATAATCTGTTTAAGGGGTGCCTGGGTGGCTTAGTGTGTTAAGCCTTTGCCCTTGGCTCAAGTCATGGTCTCAGAGTCCTGGGATAGAACTTCCCAGCAGGTTCTCTGCTCAGCAGGGAGCCTGCTTCCCCCCCCCCTAGGTGCCTCTCTGCCTACTTGTGATCTCTCTCTGTCAAATAAATAAATAAAATATTTAAAAAATAATAATAAGCTCAAAAAGTCCTTATGCCAAAGACATATTTTGGGGTGGCAAATTCTACTCCCCTTCACCATGAAATACAGTTCCATACAACACAATATAGTGCAATGCACAACACTCTTGTTCAGAAGCGAGAATTCCACTGGTCTGGGCCCCTTCTTTCAGATGAGGAAACTGAGGCCCAAAGGGTAATGATTCACCTAAGTAAGTTAGGCAAACAGAGCAGTACCCGGAATCTTTAAAACATGCCAATACTGATTTCAATATGCATATGAATAACTGAAATTGGAGGACATCTTAAACCATATACTAACTCAACACTGGAGAATAAAGAGTATCAAAGTAGAAGCTGAACAGATCACGTTAAACAAATGACAAACTTGAGATTGAGTAAAAAAAATATATATATATCTAGAACCGTGATGTAAACATTACTTTCTCACCATGTAGTTCATTTCCAATCCAGCTTCCTTTAGGCTGAATTGCTAGCATCCTTTTTCACACTTCAAGAAAAGAAAAAATCTCATCAACTATTCCTGATTTTGTCCTTAGACTAGAATCTTAGAGTGCTGGAAATGTACCATTGTGATCTATAATATAATACTTAGATAGTTCTGATGAAGTTTGAGAATATAGGTGAGGTTCAGTGGGGTAGAGTCCAGAGCCAACAACCAAGAAAGAATTGTTGAGATGTCTTTGGTGCAAAATGGTGTTTTATTAAAGCACAGGGACCGGACCGTGGGCAGAAAGAGCTGCTGCCCCTGGGGTTGTGAGGGGTGGTCCATTATATACTTGCAAGTTGGGAGGGGGTCAGGAATAGCCTAAGTCTCTAAGGAATTTTGGAAGCAAAGTTTCAGGGACCTTGAGGGGCTAGCTGTTGTTGGGAAAAGGTCATTTATTACCGTCTAATAAAACCTTAGTCATGAGACCCTTCGGATGTTTATCAGTGGGCCATATGCTTGGGAATGATTGCCAGCACATATCTTGGAGAGTTTAGAGATAAAGGAAATTTCCAAATGAATTTTTATATGTTAAAGTAGACTACAGGATCCTGGTTGGGGGTGGGGGGGCAGTCAGGCTAGGATTCCCTTTTGCCCATAGCAAAATATTAAGGTGGAGGCAGTGGAGTCCCTAGAGGAATGTCACTCTGCCTGTTTCAAGGACTTGTCAGTGAGCCCTAGGTAGAAAGGAAATTTAGTAACTATTCTTCTGCCTTTGTTTTCCACATCCGTTCTATAGATAATATGTGAATGTTTGGGCAATTAGGGGGAGAAATGATTGGTTATTTCTTTGGAAATATCAATTCTTTTTTTTTTAAAGATTTTATTTATTTATTTGACAGAGAGAGATCACAAGTAGGCAGAGAGTTAGGCAGAGAGAGAAGGGGAAGCAGGCTCCCCGCTGAGCAGAGAGCCAGATGCAGGGCTCGATCCCAGGACCCTGAGATCATGACCTGAGCCAAAGGCAGCGGCTTAATCCACTGAGCCACCCAGGCGCCCCGGAAATATCAATTCTTAACTTAGAAGTAAAACATTCTTATTTTAGTGGTGAATATAATGAAGACATGGGGAAGGTGAAGAGCTTTTATGGCCATGCAGGATGGTGCTTCTCTTTGCACTTACAAATTGTAATGCAATCAGCTTTGCACCCTCCACTGCCCTTTCATAACAAACGAGTTCACCAAAGAGTTTGAAAACGGTATGTACTGAGGTTTCTCAAAGTTTTATGTTAAGTATGATATTCAGAAACCTACATTAAGAGATGTTTGTTTGTTGTTTTTTGTTTTTCAGATAATAGTTTTAGCAATTTCCATGTCTGGTATCATCTCGAGATCCATAGCTCTCCGGGACCACCAGTAAACATTATTGAAATGAAATGCCTTGCTCTGGTAAGAACCCATTAAATGTTTTAGACTCTATTTTTTTGCAAACAGAGCTTTTGGTGTACACTTAAATTGCAATACCTTAAAAACATCCATATTAAATGAGCACATTAGAATAAATTGTTCAAATTATAGCATTTTTAAAAAATTATAGCCGTTTTATTTTAAATTCGGTAATATGGACCTTAAGTACTTATGGAAAACATCTTTTAGCTCTATGGTATCTTATAGTAGCTTTACTGATTAAAATTCTACTTGCATATTTCAAGAGTTGCCAAGAGGGGAAAAAAAAAAAAGAGTTACCAAGAGCAAACTTAACCTTAGCGTACTTACCCTCACACATATGGTAAAAGCACGATTATGCTTTGTCAGGGATCAGGACTATCCTGTCCCCTCAAGGTCTTTCTGACTGGACTAAGAATCAAATTGACATGAGACAGATTAACAGGAAAAAAAATCAAATTTAGTAGTGTATGTTGGGAATGCACATAGACACAGAAACTACAAAGATAGGCAAAATGAGGTATATATGTCATTTTCAATTAAGGAGAGGGT
This sequence comes from Mustela putorius furo, assembly GCF_011764305.1. Lineage (NCBI taxonomy): Eukaryota > Metazoa > Chordata > Mammalia > Carnivora > Mustelidae > Mustela > Mustela putorius. Next base: position 31,629,153 of record NW_025421989.1, read on the forward strand.
GGTAGGGGTCTGAGACTTCAAAGGGAAGAAATGCAATTTACATAAAGATGAAAAAGGATAAATATTTAGTAAGCAAATGTTTGCTGGGCCTCTTGGAAACAAAGGGATACAGAGAACTTTGATCAATCAGGCCTTGCTAGGTTCCTCCCTGTCCAGTTCCTAGTGTAATGTAGCTATCTGTGGTGATAGCTCTCTTTTTCCCGAGCAGGGCTTCTGTCTAAATCCTTTTTATGCAGTTGAGGAGATAAGTAAAGAGCTTTTCCTGAATTTGCTGGGTTTTGATTGCTTTTTAACTCAAAATCATCTTCCTGCCAAAGTGGCAAATTTTTTTTTTTAAAGATTTTATTTATTTGACAGGGAGAGATCACAAGTAGGCAGAGAGGCAAGCAGAGAGAGAGAGAGAGAGAGGAAGCAGGCTTCCTGCCTAGCAGAGAGCCTGATGCGAGACTCTATCCCAGGACCCTGAGATCATGACCTGAGCTGAAGGCAGAGGCTTAACCCACTGAGCCACCCAGGCAGCCCCCAAAGTGGCAAATTTTTGAGGAGACCTGTCTTTGGTTCCTGCAGTCTCTTGACTCTTTCAGTACTGATTCTTCTTGGTTTCTACATTAGGCCTTTCACTTTAAAACACATTTGGAGGGGCACCTGGGTGGCTCAGTGAATTAAAGCCTCTGCCTTCGGCTCAGGTCATGGTCTCAGGGTCCTGGGATTGAGCCCCGCATGGGGCTCTCTGCTCAGCAGGGAGCCTGCCTCCCCCTCTCTCTCTGCCTGCCTCTCTGCCTATTTGTGATCTCTGTCTGTCAAATAAATAAATAAAATCTTTAAAAACACACACACACACACACATTTGGAGTAACAGGGATAGATTTGGCATTTTAAGTAATACTGACTAAGAATAGGAGTGTTTTATGTTACTTATTAAAGCATTACTAAATCCATGTTCATTATTATTATTTAATAAAGTTAAATATTGAATCTTGTTGTTGTTGTTTTTAAGACTTTATTTACTTATTTGAGAGACAGGGAGAGCATAGCAGGGGAGAGAGGGTCAGGGGGAGAGGGTAAAGCAGATTTCCTGTTGAACTTGGAGCCTAGCGCTGACCCCGATCTGAGGACTCCGAGATCATGACTTAGGCTGAAGTCAGACACTTAACCAACTGAGCCACCCAGGTGCCCCAAATTGAGTTTTGGTTTAAATGAAACATGAAATCGGTATTAATTGCTCTTAACCATGTTTTAATTTGATTTAATTTTCTTATTGTTAATATTCAGATATTTAAATTGATGGTAAAGATTACTTTCATTTTTAAACATGCAGATATAGTTTTCATAAAATTGATTATTTAGAACCTTGAACTTATGCTCCAACAAATAAAAAAATTAAAAAAGACTAAAATAGTTTAAATCTGTAAATCAATTACTTGCCCACTTGATTTCTGGGTAAATCTCCACTGAGACATAGAAAATGGGTGGTTAAACTATTGAGATGCACTCAAATGGAGCTTGCAAAAGCATTCTCTTCTAAGTGGAAAATGATTTAATATGATCATGGTAGGGTCATTTCACTCAATGAAAATGTCTCATTTCTGTGATCCTGTTATCACTACAGAATAAAATCTTTCTTATGGGTTATTTTAAAATGATATAACTTTACATAACCACTTGCTGTGGAAAATGATTACTGGATTAGCACAAATCTCTTTCAGGACACAGGAGAAAAAAAACATTTTAAATGGGTCCAGGAGAAATTGGAACCATGAGGTGGCATTGGCTCCCTTATTATTTGTATGTTAATATAGACATTGGCTCCCTTATTAATTGTATGTTTAAAATAGGTATAGAGATGAGTAGAGACCTGCAACTCAAAGTAACAAAAAAAGATTTAATTGTAAAATACTAGTAGACAAACAATGGTTTACATCTTCTCATGAAATGGTATATAATGTGCCCCCCTTTTGGGAAGAGTTGTTAACCCTTCAAGCAAAACTGATAGAAATAGAAATTAAGATTTTTTAACTCTCAACTTTGAATGTTAAAGATTGTTATACTGACTGAGAAAATATACCATCAGGGTACTTTATGTGGATAAGTAAGAAGACTGAGCAAAAAGAAAACACCATCTGTTTCTTTTAATGTGCTTCAAATATGTTTTCATTTTTAAAATTAATATTTGCATATACACTTTTCAGGAACACATTATTTTCATAAATAATGTATTTTCAAACAATGGACCTTGTCCATTTTCCATAAAAGACTTGCCCCTCCCTATGTAATAAATTTCATTATTATTGTGTGTTAAATAAAAATACAACCAAGTGGGGCGCCTGGGTGGTGTAGTCGGTTAATTGCATCCAACTCTTGGTTTCGGCTCAGGTCATGATCTCAGGGTCCTGAGACAGAGCCTCACATTGGGCTCCTCGCCCAGCTTGGAATCTGCTTGAGATTCTCTTTCTCCATCTTCTATCCCTCCCTCTCATTCTGTCTCTCTCTCTCTCTCTCTCTGAAACAAATAAATACATTCTTTTAAAAAAAAGTACAGCCAAGTATATTAGAAGATCTAATTGGCTTTATTAAATCAGCGTCCCATCTAGCCAGTAGAGGGGAGCACCATGGAGTTGTACAAAATGAAAGGTTTTTATAAATGGAGGGTAGGGCAAGAAATTTATTAGGGGAAAAAAAAAAAAAGGATTGTTCTAGACAAAGTAACTTTTAGTCATGGTAAAGAGCAAGGGGTCTTAGCATGCCAATTAGTTCATTTTCCTTTGAGGGATGGAGAAGGTATATACAGATTCATTGGCACCCATCAGAAAATTCCTGACTGACCAACTAAGGCTACATTATATAGCCTATATATATATAAGGCTATTTGTGTGTGTGTGTGTGTTCACATCAGCTTTATTTAAAACACTCGTAGGCTTTGGGCTCCTACTCATAGTTTAGACAGAGATGGTGACTGGCATGCAAATAATAACCATTGGACACTTGCTGAGCGTCAACCATTGCTCTGTTTTGCAAGTATGAACTCATTTAATTCTTACTATAACCGTGTGATCTAGGAACTAATACTTTTCCCTTTATAAAGATGAACAAACTGGGATCCAGAAACTTGCTCCAGCTTAAATAATAAGCCAGGGTCAGCACTGGAACTCAGGTGGCCTGGGGCTTAGTGACCCTCTCAGGGCAGAATGTGAGCAGGCGTTTCCTCCAAGGTTCCAGAGGCCCAGCTCGCTTCCCTCTCCCCACCACCCCCATACCTAAGATCACAATGAAGCCAGATGGAGCCACTGTCTGGGTAGTTCTTCTAGGCTACTGTTGACAGGCAACTTTATGACCCAGGAGGCTCATGTGAAACCTACATCAATATTTTTATGGCAGTTTGAAATTGAAACTGCAATTAAAATATGTGTTATGCCTCTACTTTGGGGATTTGGCGTAAGTGATGCCATTTGGGGCCTGTGGTTACTTTTAATTTGGTTTGATTTGGTTTGTTTTTTTAAGTTTGTTTATTTTTATTTTTTTGGTAATCTCCACACCCAACATGGGGCTCGAACCCACAACCCTGAGATTAAGAGTCATGTGTTCTTCCAACTGGGCCAGCAAGGCTCTGCATTTTTGTTCTTGTTTTTGTTTTTAACACATGTAATTCTCATTCAGTTTGTGTTGATTTACTGTCAGTTTTTACTTTAAACCTTTCCTGGTTTGGGTACCACAGTGTGATACCTATAACTCATCTTGTTTACGTATGCTCTTCTGATTATTACCAATTTCACCATTGCTCTTATTTTTCATTAGGTATAGTTAACATAGTTATTTTATAAAGATATTTAGTAATTTATATCCAAGGTCTACATAGATAAAAATGCAACTCCTGAGCCTCCATTCCATTTAGCAGTACAGGAGTAGAACTTAGCGCCATGAATTGCTAAATTGCTGTTTGTCACTACAGGTAGGTGTATTGTACTAAGCAATCACTTTCAGCTGAAGTTGATACCAGAGGGGAGTCTTTTTGGACTATCTCAATCCAGTTAGGCTGCTAAATGACAGTGATGTTGTCTCCTAGTTATTGTTTTCCCATCTTTCTAGTAGTAATTGCCTAAGGTCAAAATAAATGTACTCTTTTAACTCCCAGACATGATGGTTCAGTTGGTGGAGATCATATGGATTCTTTTAGATAATTCTATCACATAAATCTTTGTGCACTTCTTGAAGAAGTATTCCAAATACTTTCAAAAGTATGCTAAAATTGTTGTCCTTACCTATATACTGTTAGCTAATAGTTTTTTAATGCATTCACTATTTTGCCAAACTTTTGAGATGTATTTTATTTAAACCTTAGATCATCAAATGTAGCAATGGAGCTTTCAAGATACTAAGCCATCTCTGATTTTCCATCTGTATCTCAGCTTTTGTTACATTCAACCAGTTTTCACATCTTCCTTAAAGATGGTCAGAATCTCTCTAAAATAGCATTCATGTAAGAAATGTTTATACCCTTAAGGCACATAAATTTGGTTACTTCTTCAGAGTAAGTTCCAAAAATCAGGTTATATTCACAGTAAACAATACGTGGTTGTTAGCAGTCCATTATCTCTTGGTGTAAATTATTTAGTATTCTCTTGGAATTTTTAACATGTGATATCTGCTATTCCATTTTGTTTGACCTTAGAAATCTCTTATATGTCTTATAGTTTGACTGTGTGAGAATAATGAGAGTGATTCTTTATCTTCCTACTGACAATAATTTCAATGTACAGTAATGAGTTACAAATGTGTTCTGAAAACAAAACTTAAGTGTGTGGATAAAACCTATGCTTTAAGCTTTAGATCAGTCATAGCCTCCATAATATTTGTTCTGTTGTCAGTGACAATTGAGTGACTAATTTTTTTCATTTTATAATCAATCTTTAATGAAATTCACTGTATTATTAATGGTGAGACCCAGAAGTCTCTCTGCAAGTTAGTGAGAGAAGAATGTTGGGGAGGGAAACATTTATTATACCCTTGAAGGTTTTTTTGGCTGGTCTAAGAATTAAATTGACATGAGACAAATTAACAGGAGAAAATCAAACAGAAGTTTAATAACATGTATATCTCCTTCCTGTATACATGGGAGAGACCCGGGAAACTGAATAACTCCTCAAAATGACAGAAGCCTTCATCTTAAATACTAAATACTATCTTCAACTAAAGACAAAGCAAAATGTTGGGGGTGGGGAGTCAGTTTTATTGGAGGTGACCAGGAAAAGCATTGTAAACAAGGGTAATGTTGCTGTGCCGATTTATGCTTTGCCTTTTCTATTGATAAGAGTCTCTAGAGATTTAGAGTCATTCCCCCATCCTCCCAGCCCCCAGTGAGGGAGATGCTATTACAAAAGCAGATTTCCCTTATGAATGTAAATGTCTATTATAAAAGAGTAACTCCTACTTAGTTTTTCCAAGGAGCTTAGTGTTTGTGTTTGTTGCTTCCTAAAAATAATCAGTTTAAAATAATCAGTATGACAAAGAGACATATCTTGGGATGGTGACATTTTCTCCCTTTCAGGAGCATAGTTAAAAACACTATTATTTTCTTCTTCTTGATTTTTTTTTGTATTTTTATATTCTATATTTTTTGGGGGGGTGAAAGATCATATATCATGGCTATTGTACATGATACTGAAATTTTTCTTCCTCGTGAGGTCTTGATGTAAAAAATTAATTTTCTGATTTGAATTTATCTTGAGAAAATAAAATTTAGACTATATGTGTACATGTACATGTATGTAAATACATGTATACAGCCATGAGCAGGCTATGAAGGCACACACATGAGTTTTGTCTTTCCACAATGTCAGCCTTATTCAGTCATGAAGCAAAGTTAAATCACAATGATAAAGCAGGTTCAGGATTCCAAACTCAGTGACAGTTCACCATGTGATCCAACTTGGCTTCTTACATGGCACACAGAACAGAACAGAAGACAAGCCACACAACAAACGAGATAACAGAAGGGGGTAGGAAGTTAACGAACCAAACCCGAAGTCAGTCTGTGGGTGCACAGTTGGAGGTGAGGCCTGGGTCCTGTCTGAGTCAACTTTGGACTCATCTTTTATTATATTCAAACAGTGAAGGATCTCAGTTTTTGGAGATCCATCGCACAGAGTTTCAGCTGCTCAGCCGCTCAGCCGCAGTTGCCTTTCTTTAGTGGTCAGACATAGAGAAGTCATGTCTGAAGAGTCTTGCTGCTGAAGTCCTCCCCTTTTTAAAGGGATTGAATCTGTCTTGGGCCGCTGCAGACCTGCTCTGGTTCTCCTTGTTACCAGTGCTGGGGCATCAGCTGATGCTGGTCCTGGTGATATCTTGTAGCTGCAGTACCTTTAACTACTTGCGTCATTGCTTGACATAGGCCCCTGCTTGACATGAGAGGCTCCATTTTGTGCTCTACATATATACATACATATGTATGTATACAGAGAGCAGAGGGAGAGAGACCTTATCTTAAACAGTTAAGCAGGAGGCTAATTCCTAGGGATCAGTCCCTACAACCAGATATATTTCTTTTTTTTTTTTAAGATTTTATTTACTTATTTGACAGAGATCACAAGTAGGCAGAGAGGCAGGCAGAGAGAGAGGAGGAAGCAGGCTCCCTGCGGAGCAGAGAGCCCAATTCGGAGCTTGATCCCAGGACCCTGAGATCATGTCCTGAGCCACAGGCAGAGGCTTTAACCCATTGAGCCACCCAGGTGCCCCTCAGATATATTTTTATTTGTCACAGCTTCTAATAGCTGCTGCACCCCCACTCCTGCCCCTGAGGTGATGGTAAGTGTCTGAATACACACAAACAAACCTATACACTCTTCAGGAGTTTCTGACTTTTTCACAGGTTCTCAGTGCCTGTCGAGTACATGCTCACTCACACATCATCTGCCGGTCCGGCACTGGCAACACATCTTGATTGCACGTCTGCATTCTGTATGTCTCAGGCTGGGTGGGGAGCTGTGAAGCATGACTTTCTTAAGTATGGGGCCATGCGGGTGGCAGTAGCAGAGGAATGTCAAGGGCATTTCTAGTTTTCAGCTGTCTGCCTGTTTCCTCTGAGTTCTGAACTGTTGGCACTAACTTTTCAATTTAGGAAAATCCCTGAGACAGACTGTAGTTATCACTTCTTTTGAATTACATGGTACATTTTAAAACACCCTGGTACAGTTTGTTTACTGACTTGGTGATGTTTGTAAATGGAATAAAATTAAAATTGAAAATTTCCTCAATAATATGCCTCACTTAAATTAATATTGTGTGTTTTGGACCTCAGAAATAACCCCTTTAATTTTATTTTAATTAAGTAGGCTCTGTGCCCAACATGGGGCTTGAATCCATGACCCTGAGATCAAGAGTTACATGCTTTACTGACTGAACCACCCAGGCACCTCAGAAATAATCCCTTTAAAAGGAACTCATGGGGACACCTGGGTGGCTCAGTCGGTTGGCTCAGGTCATGATTCCCAGGGTCCTGGAATTGAGCCCCATGTTGGGTTCCATGCTCAGCAGGGAGCCTGCTTCTCCCTCTCTCCCCTTGCTTGTGCTCGCTCTCCCTATCTCTCTCTCTCTCAAATAAATAAGTAAAATCTTTAAATAAAAAAATAATAAAATAAAATGAAGTGAACTCATGATTATCTTCTGGGAGAAGATATGGTGGGAAATATATCCTGCTAGTGCATGTTGAATTGTCATTGACTCCATTAGGCATTTATGGGCAAAAAAACATAATCTTGATTTACTCTGACCCAGTTAGAGTAGGAAGTGATGAGGTTTTCAGTGCAAATACTTGGTGAGTTAAATTTTCCCTATTCAGAGAAGGTGTGAACTGGCCACCAAATGATAAATTCAACCCACTGTCTTTCTCAGAGCTGTCCTTATCAATAACGTTCATGAAAGGAGGTAGCCTAGGTTTACTTGATACTTTTAAACTCTTCCGGAGTAAGATTTTATCAGTGGTTGCTGTATTATTTAGTTCAAAGTATCCAGACTATTAGACATATTAACCATTAGGTTTATATACAAACACTAACGTGTCTTACAAATTGCACATTTATTCTTTAGCGAGTATTTAATGCCTCTGGTATCCTTCTCACTATTCTAGATGCTGAGGAACAGTGATGAATATTAAAAACAAGGCCCCTATTTACATGGAGCCAACATTATAGTGGAATAAGACAGAAAACAAAAATAACATTGAAATAAGATATTTCATGGGAAGTTTTTCTGTTGTCTTATATTTTCAACTAAAGACAAACCTGAGAGCCGTTGATAATTTTCGCTTCATGTTATGAAAGCTCTTCATAAAGTCCTTTATAAAGGACTCACTAAATGTTTTAGTTATGGTGTTTTTTTTTTAATATTTTTTTAAAGATTTTATTTATTTATTTGACAGACAGAGATCACAAGTAGGCAGAGAGGCAGGCAGAGAGAGAGGAGGAAGCAGGCTCCCCGCTGAGCAGAGAGCCCCATGTGTGGCTCGATCCCAGCACCCTGAGATCATGACCTGAGCTGAAGGCAGAGGCTTAACCCACTGAGCCACTCAGGTGCCCCTAGTTATGGTGTTTTAGCTGACATGATCAACTCCACAATTTCAGTGGCCTAACACAATAAAAGTTCTTAATACTTGTAACACTCTGGTGCACTTGTTCCCAATTTGTGGCTGCTATCTACCATGTTGTGTTCCAGCGTCCTCCCATATAAAAGTTCCATCAACCTTTAGGAACTAAGCAGTTCCTGTATATGTGTGTATGTGTGTGTGTGTGTGTGTGTGTGTGTGTGTGTGTGTGTGTGTGTGTATATATGGAGAAAGAAAGAGGAAACAGAAAAGAATTTCCACTGGTTTCTCAATCATGTCATCGCAGAGGCAGTACACATCACCTCCACCCATATGCTATTAGAGAGAACTAGTAACATGGCTATGCCTGGGTGCAGGAGAGTTTGGGAAATGTTACCTCTTGTTGGGCAGCTCCTGCCCAGCGATCTCTTCATATTATGAAGGGGAGCACAGAATTTTCCTGGAGGGATAATATTTTTGCCATGTCAAGAAAGATGAGACATCTTTAGCCTATCACCCACGTCTAGCCTCTGTGTAAGTTGGCCAGAACACAAAAATGAGGTGTGGCTTCTTTAAAGAGTGGAAACTGACAGTTTAATGCTCATTGGATTTTGGTGAGTTCTTGCTAAAAGACTGGACCATGGATGGAGGGGAAGTGCCTAGAGAGACAGCTTCGGCACGTTCACTGGCACATGACAAGATCTTGTAGATCAAAGTGGATTCTACTACGTGTCAGGTGGGCTAATTTAAAAGGATCTGCTCAACATGCATTCTGCCAGGGTGAGAAGAACCCAGGAAAAAAAGTCTGTATGGGGTAGTGCTAGAAAGAGGAAAAGAGAAGGACCTAGAAAGTCAACTGGAAAAGATCAATCAGTATCAGTTGAGTAAGTGGCCTTTGTTTTTTTTACCTCTCATCCCATCTTCATCCTGTAGCCTTGAAGATGCCATATTAACATAGTGATTACAGGAGAGGAAATTAGAGTGGAGGCTTGAAAAGAGCAGGTCACATCTACCTGCTTCCTCACAAGCAGTCTGAAAAATTACTACGTATCTTGGGGGTAGGAAGGGAGTACCAGGAGGAAAGATCAGGGAAAACATTCATTGGACATGAAATGAAAATGTTGATTGATTTTATACCTCTCTAAAGATCTGACAACCAGACTGCTCTGGCATTAGGAACTATTCTGAGAAAACAACAAGGTGGAGATAGGGAGATCCTGCCAGGTTTGGAGATCAGTAGTGGAAGAGAAACCGTTTTCAGTTCTCTACCGAATTTAGTCTATTCCGTTTTTCTGTTACCATGACAATAAATACCTAAGCTAAATTTAGTGATAATTGTGCCAACAAAAATAGTCCAGAGTTTCGTCAACTGTGGCGTGAAGACTGAGGAAATGCACCCAGGTGGAGCAACTGACAAATAATCCCGGCCCTCGGAACAAAATGAGCTTGGTGAGACTGGAGGTAGTAGGTAGGAGGCCAGACATTCCAGGAACAGAAATGATGCCTGTGAGGCTGGAGCTTGGACAGAAATGGCAGTGGGTTGGGGATTGCGGGGGGCGGGGAGGGGGCGCGGTTCTTCCAGTCAGAGGTGCCGTCAGGGCCACATCTTGCAGGGCCTCTGAGGGTAAGATGAGATTTTATTCCACGTGCAACTAGAAGCCACTTGAGAGTGTAAAGAGGAATGACCTGACCTGTTTTAAAATCTCTCAAAATGTTTTTTCTATTTTAAGAAAATAATGAACATATAAATTATATTTAGATGCCAAAAATATCTTTAAAGGTTTATTTATTTATTTATTCATGAGAGAGGGAGAGAGAAAGGAAGAGCACAAGGTGGGGAGGGGCAGAGGGAGAGGGACAAGCAGACTCTCTGCTGAGCACGGAGCCCCATGAGGGGCCTGATCCCCGGACCCCAAGATCATGACTGAGTGAAGTCAGATGCTTAACTGATTGAGCCACCCAGGTGTCCCTGAAAATATTTTATATTTGTTTTAAAGTGAATATGGTGGGTGAGGGGTCCTGAGAGGCTCAGTCATTTAAGCATCTGACCCTTGATTTCAGCTCAGACCATGATCTCAGGGTCATGAGCCCGAGGCCCGAATCGGGATCTGCACTGGGAGTGGAGCCTGCTTAAGAGTCTCTCTCTGCCCCTCCCCATCTACCCCCTCTCCTCCTCTCTCTCCATTTCAAATAAATAAATACATTTTAAAAATGAAAATGAATATAAGTAATCAAAGTTCCTCTGAAAACGTTTATAATTTGCAAAATTCAATACATCTGTTTGTACGTATTTTAAACCTATTCCAATTTCAGCTGAGTGAATTTTTTCAGTGTTCTAAATTTCAACATCTTATGAAGGTCTCCATGCTCTCAAATCTTTACTTATATGCCACAGGATTAAATATACATAATTTATTGCTTTTACAAAAGGATGATGAAAAATGAAACCAATTTCTTTAAGCAGTCATTATGTTAGCTAAAATATTGCTTAAGTACAATCCAGAGAAAAATACTGAACACCTTATAAAGGAATGCTTTCTATCATTGCACCCAAAAGAGGCCATGTAAAGACAAAAGACAAAAAAAAAAGTCACTATTTCACTTGAATTTCCAAAACCAAAATCAGTCCAAATTGATATATATTTAATTCTAAAAAAACTTATAAAACCACTCATCAAAGTGGGAGAATATGCCATTGGCAAGACATACACTAGCCAAATATTTCACACCTTTTATATAGAGAGCGTAATCACAGAAATTCAGCTGTCTTTATATTTCCTATTGAGTGAGAGTTATTTGTCATAAAATGGAATGGGGGTGGCAAGATGCCTTAGACAGTAAGACTGTTAACCATTTTTGCAAATGACTTCTTTATACATTATTTTTCTGACGTTGAAAATAGTTATGTATTTTTGGATTATGTAGCTAACACAAAGGAGGTATTTCAAGAATAAACTTACAAACCTGGATCATCTCATCAAATGATGAATGACAAAAATCACTTTAACTTATTGAGCACATGAAATATTTAAAGAAATATCTAATTTTTATGGCCTTAAGAAATACAGTTAGAAAATTAATCTTGTCTAAATTAATTTTGACAGTATTTTGGCAGATGTATATTTAAAAGAGATTATTCATACAATACTATATTTTAAAGGTGTAATTTAGGGCTTTTTATCGATTTAAACTTGAAAAGAAAATATTCAAGTTATAATGAACGTTGAAATTATTTTTTATAATGCTGTAGTTAAATTTGACACGAATTTTACCAGACTAGAAATACAGCACTCTTAATTAATTGGATACTTAAAGCTTTTTACTATAATGAAACATTCGTTTCTATTGAGTCTCGTGCCGGTTTTGAGGCCCCAGAGAATTCCACTGCAGGCTTTCCCTAGAGACTGCCTTACTGCTGTAGTGCAGGTGGTTCGAAGCAATTAACGATTGCTCTCTGGAAGGCTGCTCGATTTTGAGGGGGTGTCCAGACCTACTGGATAAGAGTGAAGTGATCAAGTAGTGGTATTTGCCATGGATGTGTGAAAAAGAGGCTCTTACACACGTGCCCCAGAGCTGCCATCCCCATTTGCATCTCTAAAGATTCGTCCAAGGTTAGAATGTCCTAACACGTTTGTATCACTAGGGCGTGCTTCTGTTTCATGGCTTGTCGTTCACAGCCATTGCAGTAGATTGAAAGTGGTTTTGTTCTACTTTGTGTTCAGAATCTAAATGTGATGAGACATAAAGCCATCTGATATTCCAGTACTTCATTCCTCTTTAGACCAGAGTTTTTCAATGTACGGTCTCAAAAAAATGTGAGTGTGTCAAAACAAGCATTTGGGGGGGGGTATAATAGAATACAAGAGAATAGAAAGCATCAGAGAATGTCACATGTGGGAAGAGCAGGGATCATTTTGTGAATCTTTTTTTTCAGTGGTATGTGTATGTGGGCCACGTTGTGATGTAAAATGAATTATTCTAGGTTGTGATGAGAACATTTTGAAAATCACTGGTTTAGATCCTAGTATTTTTACTTCTGTGAAGAAGAAGCTAAAGCATTGTTTTAAACTGACACTGACCTTGTCTGAGAAATATCTGAGTAATAGACCAGGACAATTGTCTAGTCCAAAGCTGTCTCATTTCAGTTTTCTGCCTAAGGAGCTGGGCAAAGTTTCTAGGCCAATATTATAGTTGGTATTTGTTATCCTGGCATATGGCCTAGTCGTTGATTTGTGTGACCCTTAGAAACTTCCTTAGGAGGCTGAGTTCTATAACAGTCTCATGAAATACTTCAGAGTGCCTAGAAAATGATAAACTCAATGACCTAATGTCATTATTGGTTTTTTTCTATTTTATATTTTTAATTATCTTTCTTTATAATCATGAGCTTAGTTACTACAGCAATTTAAATGCCCATATATTTTAAGAATCCATGATTCTAATATCTCCTGAAACTATTATGGATAGCCATTTTCCCATGCATTTATAATTAGATCTGATTTGTAATAAATGATATCCTGATTTAATTGTAAATTTGTATATATTCTTGTTTTTCATCTCTCCTTACCAGATGATGTTCACCACACTCAATGCTGTTTCCATTCCCCTAAAACATAACATTTATCCACTCATTTATTTATATATTGGTAATTAAGCAAGTGTTCATTCTTTGGGTGAAGCTGTAATGTTTATCTTGAAGATATGTGTTGTAAATAACTCTCTCCCCGTCGCCACCTGTCCCTACCAGCTTAGTATCAAGGTTGTTTTAGTCATTCTGTAATGTGATAAGTTTCAAAATAATTGCAAGTCCTAAAGTACACCCATTGCCAAGCTTTGAATTATGACTGAAATGCGTGACATTTTCCATTTCATTAGGGTAAGACATTATAGACAACTCATCCTTGTTCAGAATTGAGATATGTCCTGTCTATTGATCACCTTTAACATTTTTGTTTCAATTAATGGCTTTTTACTATTACTATAGTATAGTGGAGATTGTGGCTGTAATGGGATGAAATATAAGTTATTAGAATGGTCAGAATGGGGATCAAGAAATATCTTAGAACCTGAACAGTACCTTCCAGGGCTAAGTGGGTGTAGCTAGAGGGACAGGATAGGAGAAACCAGAATGGAAGGGAAGACTCTAAACAAGAAGGTAATTGTATTATCAGCATGATTTGTCTTCTTCAGATTTTCCTTAGTACTTGATGCTGATGTAGAGAGATACTTAAAGTGTGTCCTCTGTATCAGCAGAACTTTTTAGAAATATATATTATCAGGCCCACATCCCAGAGTGACTGAATCAGATTCTTTGCGGGCAGTGGGGGCCAGTAATCTGTGTTTTAGCAATCTCTGCAGATGATTCTTATGCATGCTAAAGTTTGAGTAACACAGCTAGAGAAAACATTGACAAATGGACCTCATGGTCATAATGGTATCAAAGAAAACGAAATTTTATTTTTTTTTAAAGATTTTGTTTATTTATTTGACAGGCGGAGATCACAGAGAAGCAGGCAGAGAGATAGGAAGAATCAGGTTCCCTGCTGAGCAGAGAGCCCGATGTGGGGCTTGATCCCAGGACCCTGAGATCATGACCTGAGCTGAAGGCAGAGGCTTTAACCCACTGAGCCACCCAGGGGCCCGAAAACTATATTTTCAATGTAATTTTATCCTTTCCATAGCATTTAGCTAGATGGATGTCTTAGAGTATTTGTTGTTGAAAAAAATACCATTTACCAAGACTAGTCAAGAAAAACATATAAGAGATTAAAAGTGAGATATATTTAATAGTGGATCAAGGAGAGAAATAAAATAAATGGCCTTATGTTATATAAAAGTTTTCTTTGCATTTGCTTTTATAGAACAACGACTCACTCTATGCGGACACGAAAAGCTGATTATTATATATTTGTTCTGTATTTCTAGGAGAGCATTTGCATGGAAATACCTCTCTCTAATCCAAAAGAGAGAATCATTCACATAGATGTGCAGTTATCCAGTGCTGCCCTTAATGGACTCAAACAACTTACTCTGCATCCGCGAGAGTATATGAACTATGTCGTACAGTATTCTCCAGCGACTACAGGCTGTAGAGATGAAAGGTATGGTTTGAGTGTGGCATTTTATTGTTGATCCTTTGAAATAAAGCCTTCAAAAGGATTTTAAGTGACTTATTCATCTACTCAAATAAAAGATGACAGAGTTGACATACCAGCCCAGTTATAATTTTATTTATTTATTGTTTCCAGTTAATACTTTCAGACAGTCACAGGTTCTGTTTCTGTTTCCCCAGAAGGGAGCACATGCTGATAATACAGAAAGGTCTCCAGAGTTGCGTATCACTTAATAGCCTTCACACAAAAATATACAGGTGTTTAAATCAACGAACCAAATTGGATTTAATTACAGAAAGCAGGACTTCTCTTGTTATTGCTCCTGCAAGACATTTGATTTAATTAATGTTTAAATATTTTTCATTCATTCAACAGGCATTTATTAAATAGATCTTAATGATGACACCTTTTTCTGAATAATGAAGTGATCTTCTCATGAAAATGAAACATTTAAAAATATATCTACAACAACAGTAGAATGTGTCACAAAGCAGTTGTCAAATATTGTATTTGAAACCACCTATTTAGGATATTTTCTGCCAATTTTATTACACAAACTAAAACCACTGATAAGATTTTGTATATTTTTCTCCACCAGCATTGTTTTTCAGCCAGATGTGACTCTCGAGTTCTGGTATTTACTGAGATTAACTACTGAATTGCCAAAACCAGTCACAATACCAGAAATACAATGTGACCTTGGGAAGTAAGTTCCATTTCATAGATAAAATTGTTTCGTGGAAGGAGAAAAGTTTATCTAAAAGAATATTGTTGTAATTTACTTAATCTTTTTGGTAAGACATAAATACATTTTATTTCTGTTTTAATTTTTATTTATTTTTGTTATTTTTTATTTTTATTTTTTATAAACATATAATATATTTTTATCCCCAGGGGTACATGTCTGTGAATCACCAGGTTTAGACATTTCACAGTACTCACCCCAGCACATACCCTCCCCAGTGTCCATAACCCCATCCCCCACCCCCAACCCCCTCCCCCCAGCAACCCTCAGTTTGTTTTGTGAGACTACGAGTCACTTATGGTTTGTCTCCCTCCCAATCCCATCTTATTTCATTCATTCTTCTCCTACCCCCGTAACCCCCCATGTTGCATCTCCACTCCCTCATATCAGGGAGATCATATGATAGTTGTCTTTCTCCAATTGACTTACTTCACTAAGCATGATACCTTCTAGTTCCATCCACATTGTTGCAAATAGCAAGATTTCATTTCTTTTGATGGCTGCATAGTATTCCATTGTGTATATATACCACATCTTCTTGATCCATTCATCTGTTGATGGACATCTAGGTTCTTTCCATAGCTTGGCTATTGTAGACATTGCTGCTATAAACATTCGGGTGCACGTGCCCTTCAGATCACTATGTTTGTATCTTTAGGGTAAATACCCAATAGTGCAATTGCTGGGTCATATGGTAGTTCTATTTTCAATATTTTGAGGAACCTCCATGCTGTTTTCCAGAGTGGTTGCACCAGTTGGCATTCCCACCAAAGTGTAGGAGGGCTCCCCTTTCTCCTCATCCTCGCCAACATCTGTCATTTCCTGACTTGTTCATTTTAGCCATTCTGACTGGTGTGAGGTGATATCTCATTGTGGTTTTGATTTGTATTTCCCTGATGCCGAGTGATATGGAGCACTTTTTCATGTGTCTGTTGGCCATCTGGATGTCTTCTTTGCCAAACTGTCTATTCCTGACCTCTGCCTATTTCTTGATTGGATTATTTGTTCTTTGGGTGTTGAGTTTGCTAAGTTCTTTATAGATTTTAGACACTAGCCCTTTATTTGATATGTTGTTTGCAAATATCTTCTCCCATTCTGTCAGTTGTCTTTTGGTTTTGTTGACTGTTTCCTTTGCTGTGCAAAACATTTTGATCTTGATGAAATCCCAATAGTTCATTTTTGCCCTTGCTTCCCTTGCCTTTGGCGATGTTCCTAGGAAGATGTTGCTGCGGCTGAGGTCGAAGAGGTTGCTGCCTGTGTTCTCCTCAAGGATTTTGATGGATTCCTTTCTCACATTGAGGTCCTTTATCCATTTTGAGTCTATTTTCATGTGTGGTGTAAGGGAATGGTCCAATTTCATTTTTCTGCATGTGGCTGTCCAATTTTCCCAATACCATTTGTTGAAGAGGCTGTCTTTTTTCCATTGGAAATTCTTTTCTGCTTGTAGAAGATTAGTTGACCATAGAGTTGACGGTCTACTTCTGGGCTCTCTATTCTGTTCCACTGATCTATGTGTCTGTTTTTGTGCCAGTACCATGCTGTCTTGATGATGACAGCTTTATAATAGAGCTTGAAGTCCGGAATTGTGATGCCACCAACTATGGCTTTCTTTTCAATATTCCTTTGGCTATTCAACATCTTTTATGGGTCCATATAAATTTTAGAATTATTTGTTCCATTTCTTTGAAAAAGATGGATGGTACTTTGATAGGAATTGCATTAAATGTGTAGATTGCTTTAGGTAGCATAGACATTTTCACAATATTTACTCTTCCAATCGAGGAGCATAGAACATTTTCCCATTTCTTTTTGTCTTCCTCAATTTCTTTCATGAGTACTTTATAGTTTTCAGAGTACAGGTTCTTAGCCTCTTTGGTTAGGTTTATTCCTAGGTATCTTATAGATTTGGGTGCAATTGTAAATGGGATTGACTCCTTAATTTCTCTTTCTTCTGTCTTGTGGTTGGTGTAGAGAAATGCAACTGATTTCTGTGCATTGATTTTATATCCTTACACTTTACTGAATTCCTGTACAAGTTCTAGCAGTTTTAGAGTGGAGTCTTTGGGTTTTCCACATATAGTATCATATCATCTGCAGAGTGAGAGTTTGACTTCTTCTTAGCCGATTTGGATGCCTTTAATTTCCTTTTGTTGTCTGATTGCTGAGGCTAGGACTTCTAGTACTATGTTGAATAGCAGTGGTAATAATGGACATCCCTGCCGTGTTCCTCACCTTAGCAGAAAAGCTTTCAGTTTTTCTCCGTTGAGAATGATACTTGCGGTGGGTTTTTCATAGATGGCTTTGATAATATTGAGGTATATGCCCTCTATCCCTACACTTTGAAGAGTTTTGATCAGGAAGGGATTCTGAACTTTGTCAAAGGCATTTTCAGCATCTATTGAGAGTATCATATGGTTCTTGTTCTCTCTTTTATTAATGTGTTGTATCACATTGATTGATTTGCGGATGTTGAATCAGCCTTGCAGCCCTGGAATAAATCCCACTGGTTGTGGTGAATAATCCTTTTAATGTACTGTTGAATCCTATTGGCTGTTATTTTAGTGAGAATTTTCGCATCTGTGTTCATCAAGGATATTGGTATGTAGTTCTATTTTTTGATGGGATCCTTGTCTGGTTTTGGGATCAAGGTGATGCTGGCCTCATAAAATGAGTTTGGAAGTTTTCCTTCCATTTCTATTGTTTGGAACAGTTTCAGGAGAATAGGAATTAGTTCTTCTTTAAATGTTTGGTAGAATTCTCCCGGGAAGCCATCTGGCCCTGGGCTTTTGTTTGTTTGGAGATTTTTGATGACTGTTTCAATCTCCTTACTGGTTATGCGTCTGTTCAGGTTTTCTATTTCTTCCTGGTTCAGTTGTGGTAGTTTATATGTCTCTAGGAATGCATCCATTTCTTTCAGATTATCAAATTTGTTGGTGTAGAGTTGCTCATAGTATGTTCTTATAATTGTCTGTATTTGTTTGGTGTTCGTTGTGATCTCTCCTCTTTCATTCATGATTTTATTAATTTGGGTCCTTTCTCTTTTCTTTTTGATAAGTCTGGCCAGGGGTTTATCAATCTTATTAATTCTTTCAAAGAACCAGCTACTAGTTTCGTTGATTTGTTCTATTGTTTTTTTGGTTTCTATTTCATTGATTTCTACTCTGATCTTTATTATTTCTCTTTTGCTGCTGGGTTTAGGGTTTCTTCCTTGTTCTTTCTCCAGCTCCTTTAGGTGTAGGGTTAGGTTGTGTACCTGAGACCTTTCTTGTTTCTTGAGAAAGGCTTGTACCGCTATATATTTTCCTCTCAGGACTGCCTTTGTTGTGTCCCACAGATTTTGAACTGTTGTGTTTTCATTATCATTTGTTTCCATGAATTTTTTGAATTCTCCTTTAATTTCCTGGTTGACCCATTCATTCTTTAGAAGGATGCTGTTTAGTCTCCATGTGTTTGGGTTCTTTCCAAATTTCCTCTTGTGATTGAGTTCTAGCTTCAGAGCATTGTGGTCTGAAAGTATCCAGGGAATGATCCCAATCTTTTGATACTAGTTGAGTCCTGATTTAGGACCGAGGATGTGATCTATTCTGGAGAATGTTCCATGTGCACTAGAGAAGAATGTGTATTCTGTTGCTTTGGGATGAAATGTTCTGAATATATCTGTGATGTCCATCTGGTCCAGTGTGTCATATAAGGCCTTTATTTCCTTGTTGATCTTTTGCTTGGATGATTTGTCCATTTCAGTGAGGGGAGTGTTAAAGTCCCCTACTATTATTGTATTATTGTCGATATGTTTCTTTGATTTTGTTATTAATTGGTTTATATAGTTGGCTGCTCCCACGTTAGAGGCTTAGATATTTAAAATTGTTAGATCTTCTTGTTGGACAGATCCCTTGAATATGATATAGTGTACTTCCTCATCTCTTATAGTCTTTGGCTTAAAATCTATTTGATCTGATATAAGGATTGCCACTCCTGCTTTCTTCTGATGTCCATTAGCATGGTAAATTGTTTTCCACCCCCTCACTTTACATCTGGAGATGTCTTTGGGTCTAAAATGAGTTTCTTGTAGGCAATATTTAGATGGATTTTGTTTTTTTATCCATTCTGATACCCTGTGTCTTTTGATTGGGGCATTTAGCCCATTTACATTCAGGGTAACTATTGAGAGATATGAATTTAGTGCCATTGTATTGCCTGTAAAGGGACTGTTACTGTATGTTGTCTCTGTTCCTTTCTGATCTACTACTTTTAGGCTCTCTCTTTGCTTAGAGAACCCCTTTAAATATTTCCTGTAGAGCCGGTTTGGTGTTTGCAAATTCTTTCAGTTTTTGTTTGTCCTGGAAGGTTTTTATCTCTCCTTCTATTTTCAATGATAGCCCAGCTGGATATAGTATTCTTGGCTGCATGTTTTTCTCATTTAGTGCTGTGAATATATCATGCCAGCTCTTTCTGGCCTGCCAGGTCTCTGTGGATAAGTCTGCTGCCAATCTAATATTTTTACCATTGGATGTTACAGACTTCTTTTCCCGGGCTGCTTTCAGGATTTTCTCTTTGTCACTAAGACTTGTAAATTTTACTATTAGGTGACGGGTTGTGGGCCTGTTCTTATTGATTTTGAGGGGGGTTCTCTGCACCACCTGTATTTTGACGCTTGTTCCCTTTGCCATATTACGAAATTCTCTCCTATAATTCTCTCCAATATACCTTCTGCTCCCCTCTCTCTTTCTTCTTCTTCTGGAATCCCAATTATTCTAATGTTGTTTCATCTTATAGTGTCACTTATCTCTCGAATTCTCCTCTCGTGGTCCAGTAGCTGTTTGTCCCTCCTTTGCTTAGCTTCTTTATTCTCTGTCATTTGGTCTTCTATATTGCTAATTCTTTCTTCTGCCTCATTTATCCTAGCAGTGAGAACCTCCATTTTTTATTACACCTCATTAATAGCTTTTTAAATTTCAATTTGGTTAGATTTTAGTTCTTTTATTTCTCCAGAAAGGGCTTTTATATCTCCCCAGAGGATTTCTCTGATATCTTCCATGCCTTTTTTGAGCCCAGTTAGAACCTTGAGAATTGTCATTCTGACTCTTTATCTGACATATTATCAATGTCTTTATTGATTAGGTCCCTAGCCTTTGGTACTGCCTCTTGTTCTTTTTTTTGTGGTGAGTTTTTCCACCTTGTCATTTTGTCCAGATAAGAGTATATGAATGAGCAAGTAAAATACTAAAAGGGTGGCAAAGACCCCAGGAAAATATGCTTTAACCAAATCAGAAAGATCCTAAATTGTGCGGGGGTGGGGGGGAGAAAGCGGGTAAAAAGAGGTTCAGAGAAAAGAAAAGAAAAAAAAGAAACAATTAAAAAAGAAAATGAATAAAGAAAAAATTTAAAAAAGAAAATAAATATATATTAGATAAACTAGTTAAAAACGTTAAAAAAGAAAAGGATAAAAGTTAAAAAAATTAGCAGAAGAAGAAAAAAATTGAAAAAAAGAAATAAAATAAATTAAATTAACTGCAAGACTAAGCAATCATGGAAAGAAAGTCATGAGTTCAGTGCTTTGCTTTGTCCTCCTCTGGAATTCCACTGCTCTCCTTGGTATTGAACGGGCACTCCTTGGTAGGTGATCTTGGTCCTGGCTGGATTTCATTTTGATCTTCTCGGGGAGGGGCCTGTTGTAGTGTTTCTCAACTGTCCTTTCCCCAGGTGAAAGTGCCTGCTCTTACTAGGGGCTGGGCTGAGTAATCAGCTCGGGTTCGCTTTCAGGAGCTTTTGTTCCCTGAGCGCTTTCCATAGAGTTCCGGAGGACGGGAATGAAAATGGCGGCCTCCGGGTCTCTGGCCCAGAGGAGCCAAGAGCCCGGGGCCCCACTCCTCAGTATGCCCTCAGAGAACAGTGCCCAATTACTCCCGTCTGCCTGACCTCTGGCCGCGCTCCGAGCTCACCGAGCCTGCGACCGGTTCAAGGTAACCCCGAGCTGGGAGCTCACTCCTCGGCTCTGTCTCTGTAGCCGGCTTCCCCATTCTAATACCTGTGAGCTCTGCGACACGCAGACACCCCCGATCCTTCTGTGATCCTGTGGGACCTGAGGCCACGCTGACCCCGCATTGGCTTCACCCCGGTTTAGCCTCTGGAGCGATGTCCCTCAGCGGAACAGACTTTTAAAAGTCCTGATTTAGTGCTCCGTTGCTCTGCCGCTTGCCGGGAGCCGGCCCCTCCCCCTGCAGTCTATCTTCCCGTCGTTTTGGATTCACTTCTCCACCAGTCCTACCTTTCAGAATGTGTTTGATTTTCTGTTTCTAGAATTGCTGTTCTTCTTCTCTTAAGTCTCCCGTTGGATTTGTGGGTGTTTGCAATCTTTAGATAAACTATCTAGCTGATCTCCTGCTACCTGAAGTAGTCTCAGCCTGCTACTTCTCCGCCATCTTCATAAATACATTTTTAGTCCTTGATTTTCTTTTCTAGGAAAGATTTTATATTTAAACTACCCCATGGAAAATTTATGTGAAAGAAAAACAAATTGGGACTTAGTAAGGAGAGGCTTTATTCAGAATCATTATTGCAAGGGAGAGAAAGGGACTACTGAAATAGTTGGAGATGCACATCTCAGAAATCTGAAAGCATCTCAAAATCAAACAGGAAAAGGTAAAGGTGGAACAAGAATAGATAAGCAAACTGTTTGGGGGGAAATCTGGCAAGGAAAGGGAATGACTGGTGGCAATTGATAGGAAAAGAACTACCCTGTGATATACTGACTCCCAGGAGAAGCCAAGGAAGGAGGTATATTTCACTTTATTTGTGCTTGCTCAGGCTTGGGGACAAACAGAGGTCATGGCCCCATAGGAAACATAGAAAGCTGAGTAAAGTTTGGTC
This sequence comes from Mustela putorius furo, assembly GCF_011764305.1. Classification (NCBI taxonomy): domain Eukaryota; kingdom Metazoa; phylum Chordata; class Mammalia; order Carnivora; family Mustelidae; genus Mustela; species Mustela putorius. Next base: position 31,651,450 of record NW_025421989.1, read on the forward strand.
AAAGCAAAGCAGAGGGTCAGCAATATACAGCGGAGAATAATTGGTCACATGGCTAATAGCATGTACCCTTGACATATGACCATTTATATTTACATGGTTGAGCTCTTATTACATCTGGTACCAGGCTTGATGCTGGTATGTTGGGTAATCAAATCACAATTCATACTTTTATTATTTTTTAAGAGGTATTTATTTGAGAGAGAGTCAGAGAGAGAGAGAGCCCGAACAGGGGGAGCAACAGAGGGAGAGGAAGAGAAGACGAGTCCTTACCGAGCACAAAGCCTGACCTGGAGCTCAGTGTCAAGACCCCGAGATCTCGACCTGAGCTGAAACTAAGAGCCAGATGCTTAACCAGCTGAGCCATGCAGGGGGTCCCTACTTTGAAAAAAATTTTTTATTTTTTATTTTTATCATTATTTTTTAAATTCTTATTTTTTTTAAAGATTTTATTTATTTATTTGACAGGAAGAAATCACAAGTAGGCACAGAGACAGGCAGAGAGAGAGGAGGGGAAGCAGGCTCCCTGCTGAGCAGAGAGCCTGACTGGGGCTCAATCCCAGGACCCTGAGATCATGACCTGAGCCAAAGGCAGAGGCTTAACTCACTCAGCCACCCAGGCACCCCCCTACTTTTATTTTTATTTATTTTTAATAATTCTATAAATATTACTTTTTATTAAGAAATGGAAATCCAATGTGAAACAAATAGAATTATGGTATTAATGAGTTCTAAATAGTTTATGGGTCTCAGGTCAGACTTATACAAAGCTCAAGGTGACATTTATTTACGTCATATTTTAGGGAGCAGTTTTGATTATGTCAGATACAATTAAAAACGTGCTTCCATAAATTACTATGCAATAATTCCATATAAAGATGAGGTAATCCCTCATAGCTTAATAGTAAAGATCCTTTTCAAATCAAATATTCTTGGAATCATTTTGGTTTCTAGTATGTGTAAAATACATTCATTATTATCATCTCAGGGTCACAATTTTTTTTCATTCAGGATGAGGGTTTTTTGAGCCATATCATCTTTAAAGGAAGTTTAAGACCTAAAAGTTACTATATTGTTCACAGATATAAACTACATGAATATTTTTTAAGACTAATATGACGATTAGGGGGATTTGCCTTGGTTTCAAATGGGGTAAGTGAGGTTTACAGATGCTAAGTGATTTGCCCTAGGTTACTCAATGTAGAAAAGAGACTAAGGAAAATGTTCTTGTATATAATTTTCCAAATTCAAGCTAGTGGATCTACATAGAAAATCCAGTGAAAATCCAAAGATTTGCCCTACAAACCTTTGAAAGATAATAGTCTCTAAACAAATAAATAACATCTGTGAATATAAAAACGTGCCAAAATCTCTACATTCTCTAGCAGAGATGTCCTTTGGCCTCTTTCCTGCTTCATATTATAGTATCATACATGATTGTATTAACAATACTTAACGAAGGATGATTAGGAAATACGTGAATCTGCAAGAGGATTTGGTGCAATCTTGCTTCAAACAAAATACAGCGTGTTAGGCCTGAAGGCAAACCTAAAATACCCTGGAAGTAGCATATGTAAAAGAAACAGCATCCATGTGAAATAACATAAAGGGCTTTTAATTAAATCTAACTTACAGTATTGGGCTGATTTTAATGGCACAGTAGATCCTCCAGTATTGTTTTTGTTACCATTCCAAGTTGTCTTTCCTGCATTTCAATCACCACTGATAGATGAAACTTTAGGTCTCAGATTTTTTTTTTCTGTCCAAAGGACAATACACAATTCATGCTTTTAAAGAGCATGTGCACTAATGGACAAATCAGTACCTCTTTGTTAATTTATCTCCCTTAGCACTCCAGCAGTGCTCCTTAGCTCCTCCCAGTGCCAGATCTGTACCTGATAAATCCTTAGCAAGTCCTTTGTTAAGGAAGTGGTCCCAGTAAGAGCAATCAGTAAGAGAATAGGGGAAGCAGGATAAGAAAGGGGAAGAAGCTAAGCAAGGGTGTGATGGCAGGTGTAGCCCCAGACTATCTGATCCTGCAGAGAGCTTTGTAGCATAAATTACACCTCAGAGTTGGTCCTGTCTTAATGCAAAGATGCTTGACTTTTGAACTCCCTTACTAGTCACTATAAGCTTCCTTGGGAAGAGGTAAAAACTCCCAAGCACTTCTACTGCCTGTAGAGTTGAGGAGACAGCAGGACCCATCGGCAATAATCTGATCTCAGATGGAGATAAACAGCCAGTATGTAGAAGTTGGGATCTGAGGGAAGAGTACTGGTAAAAATCTTTCAGGGGAACTGGGTGGGGTGCTGGCAATGTCTGCTTTCACTTACTAACAAACTTATTTCTAGTTTTCTATTTTTTCTTGCTTTAAAAATAAATGAATGTATGAAAACTATATACATACATAAAAGTATTAGTAAATGTAATACACTTAATGTGAAAATATTTAGCACAACAAGTTTTACAATCATGGATTTTTTTCTTTATTACACTGAAAGGTGCTCACCTTTTCTCTTTCTTTTTGAATTCTTGTTACTTTTGGTCATGTTGTTCTAAAGCATAATTTCTTTTTCTCTAAGTTATACTGTATATAATTAAAAGTTGCAAAATAATAATAGATGTTTGAGAGTAACTATTTTTTTAGCTAGCCTTATTCTGGATCCTTCTCCTCTTTGGAAATTTGCATGTCCATTAATTGTATCCAATGTCTTCAAAATGTTTAATAAATCAGTGTGGCTTTATTTTCATACACTTTTCTAGGCAGTTGGGTGTCTCTTTCAATATGGAAATACATGACTTTCAGTTTCTGGAAGTCTCAGATTATGCCATCTATTTTCTCTCTTCTTACAACACCTTTGTTTTAGTTTTAGAGCTTGGGGACTATTTTAATTTTCTTATTTTTTTGGTCTTTTTTTTTTACCAGCATCTGTGCTTTTGCATTCAGTTACATTTACCTGAGTTTATCTTCTATTCTTTCTGTTGAATTTTTGTGTCAGCCGTCAACATCCAGCACCATTTTTGTTGTTGTTGTTTGGATATTTCTTTTACATATTTCTGGGTTTTTAAAAATTATAACGTTCTGTTCTTATTTCATGTTGATAATATTTTTTCTGATATGCTTAAGATATGAATGTTCATTTTAAGAGGTCTTGGTCTTTGTCTTTAGTTATAAATTTTCTTCTTCTTTTTCCCTACTCAAAAATTTCCCTGATACTTGTGTTACCCATATTTAAAGATCTATTTATTTAATTGAGTGTGAGAAAGAAAGTAGGGGGAGCAGAGGGAAACAGAATCCCAGGCAGACTCCCTGCTGAGTGCAGAGCCCAAAGCCAAGCTCGAACTCAGGACCCTTCGATCATGACCGGAACCAAAATCAAGAGTTGGATGCTTAACCCGCTAGTTACCCAGGCTCCCCTTGCTCATATTTAAATGTGAGGCTCTAAAATAATGGTCAGGACTTACCCGTTTGTGTTGTTCTGTGTACCATGCTTGATTGATTTTCTTTGCTGCAAAAGAATTTTTTATTGTTTATAAACTTTTGGGGTTTTTTTTTTCCCCCAGTTTGGTATATTATGAAACATGTTGTTTATAACATTGTATATGCTTTTGTTGCACATATATGCTCATTTCTATTGGGTAGAAACATAGAAATGCAATATCACTTTAATTTAGTGGGTAACAATAAAAAGTTCAAAATCGGTTTTATGTATTTACACTCCGCTGGCCATATATGAATGGTAGTTGTTTTACATCCTCAAGAACATGGGTATTGTAAGACGAATTTTAACCATTGTGCTGTGTGTAAAGTAGAACGTCAATGTACTTCTATTTTTTTTAAGATTTTTAAAAAAGATTTATTTATTTATTTGTTTGTTTATTTATCCGAGGGGCTGAGGGAGAGAACAGGGAAAGGGCAGAGGGATAGAGAGAGAAAGAATCTCAAAAGACTCCACATTGAGCCCAGAGCCCAATGCAGAGCTTGTTCCCATGACCCTGAGTTCCCATGACCTGAACTGAAATCAAGAGTCAGAGCCTAACTGAGCCACCCAGGCACCCCTTCAGACTTTTTTTTTCTTAAGTGATCTCTACATCCAGCATAGGGCTTGAACTCACAACCCTGTGATCAAGAGTCCCACCCTCTTCTGACTGAGTCAGCCAGGCACCCCTTTGTCAATGCACTTTTAATTTACATTTTTCTCATGACTAATGAGGTTGAGCACCTGCCATATGTTTATCTTTTTTGAAATTTTTCTTCTTGCCCTTTGATCATTTTACTATTAGTTTGTCTGTATTTTCCTTTATATCTTATAGTTCTTTATATATAGTGACTACAAACCTTTGTGGGTTATATATGTTGCAAATACCTTTTCTTATCTTGTGAATTTCCTTTTCAGTCTCTTAGTGGAGTTTTTTAGTGAAATTAAATTCCGAATTTTAATGTAGTTTATAAGCCTTTTTGTTTTCTCCAATTCTTCCATATTCTAACATCACTAAGAACATCACTGTCATCGTATATAGTTCTCATGGTTAGATCCACAATGTACCTGGAGTTGATATCTGCATGTGATATGAGAGAAACATAAAATAGGAGTTCATTACACTAATTCAGGACCAAGATGATAGCAGGTTGGACCAAAGGATTGCCAGTGATTGTGGAGAGAAGTGTTCAGTTATGGTTTATTTTTTAAAGTAGAGCTAATGAGTTTTGTTCACTAGAAATATTTGAGGCATAAGGAAAACAGGAGGGCATGGATGACACTAAAGTTTTTGACCTGAGCAACTGAAACTAAAGATGTGACATTAACTGAGATAGAGGAGACTATAAGAAAACCTGGTTTGAGGGTCAGGATCAAGAGCTCAGCTTGGGACCTGTAAATTTGAAGTTTCTATTAAACACCTGAATGATGATTAAGAAGTTTGAGAAAAAGCCTGGAGTACAATGGAAGTATTCATGTTGCAGATACACTATTTACTTGTTCCCAGGTTTATGTCAAGCATAAGCAGAGGCGAATGGAGTAAGTTGTAGGACTCAGCACTTTTAAGTCAGAGACAGCCTCAATTATAATCTATGATTTGCCTTATAGATTATTATTAATGAATTTCAGAATGATAGTGGTCACTTACTAAATAATTTGCAAAATGAAATTAATTGAATTCAGTCACCCCAGGAACCTTTACATATTGGAGGCATTTTTTGTTTTATCCTTCTATGATAAGTGCATTCTTCTTAGGAGTTCATGATATTTTCTCATCACTGGTGTTTTTATTTTTTTTTTAAGATTTTATTTACTTAGAGAGAGAGAGCATGTGTTGGGGGAAGTTCAGAGGGAGAAGAAGAGAGAATCTCAAGCAGACTTCCCACTCACTGTGGAGCCTGATGTTGGGTTTGATCTCACAACCCTGATTTTGAGTTGATTTTTTAAAAAATTTTTAGAGAGAGATAGAGCTGGGGGGAAGGAAGAAGTAGAGAATCTGAAGCAGACACCTCACTGACCATGGAGCCTAACAAAGGGCTTGATCCGAGACCTTCAGATCAGGACCTGAGCTGAAATCAAGAGTCAGACACTTAACTGACTGAGCCACCCAGGTGCCCCGGCACTGTGGTTTTTGTTTTGTTTTGTTTGTTTTTTTGTTTTTAGTTTCTTCTTATTTTGAAAAAGTTTAAGACTCAAAATAAGTTGAAAAAATAATTCAGAGTTCACAGATACACTTCATCCTGGAAATGGTTCTTAAGGTGCTACCACTTGGTTCTCATTAAAATTACCTTCTTGGTGCATCTGGGTGGCTCAGTTGGGTAAGTGGCCATTTCTTGATTTCAACTCAGGTCACGATCTCAGGACCCTGGGATCAAGCCCAGCGTGGGGCTCCATACTAGCGGGAAATCTGCTTCAGGATACTTCTCTTTCCCTCAGCCCCTCTACATGCTTGCTTGCTCACTCTCTCTCTCACTCTAAAAATAAATAAATATATATTTTTAAAATTACCTTCTTATTTTTCATTGATTTGAAAAGTAATATTATTTTAATTTTCCATCTTATTCTGTATTAATAAGTTTGAAACAGTCTTGATGAAAAAATATTTTATTGTGACTGTTTAGAAATGAGTAACCCAAGGAAAAAGTATAACATTTTAAACTCGAGCAATTTAATTTTGTCCCTAAATAATAAATATGTGTATCAACAATCCTCAGTATACACATTTGTAATTACAAACTTCATTTCTCATTATTGGGAAAACTAGCAATTAAAGAAAAGATTTATTAGATTCAATTCAATCAAAAAACTTTTTCCGGATGAACAATGAATCAAGTACCTCTTCAGTCTGTATGTTTTGCTCCTTGGTCCAGTGGCAAACACAAGCTACATACACTTCTTATTTTTCTGTCTTTGCCCATTTCAAATGTCATGAAGTTATATTAATCTTTGCCATGAAATTGATTTTAATTTCCACAACTATTTTTTACTTTTTTATATTCCACACATAAATGAGATCACACAGTATTTGTCTTTCTCTGAGCTATTTCACTTAACATAATGTCCTCTAAGTTCATCCATGCTGTTGCAAATGTCAAGATTTCCTTCTTTTTTAAGTTTGAATAATACTTCATTGTATAATTCACATTTGTGGAAGAACATATCTTGGCCACTGTAAATAATGCAATAATTAACGTGGGAGTGCAGTTACATCTTTGAGATACTGATTTCATTTATTTTGGATATATATCCAATAGTTGGTATATACTCAATAGTTGGGATCCAATTGTTGGATCATATAGTACTACTTTTTTTTTTTAAAGATTTTATTTATTCATTTGACAGAGAGAGATCACAAGTAGGCAGAGAGGCAGGCAGAGAGAGAGGAAGGGAAGCAGGCCCCCCCTGCCAAGCAGGGAGCCTGATGCGGGACTCAATCACAGGACCCTGAGATGATGACCTGAGCCAAAGGCAGTGACTTAACCCACTGAGCCACCCAGGCGCCCCATATAGTACTACTTTTTTTTAAATTTATTTTTTATTTATTTTCAGCATAACAGTATTCATTATTATTTCACCACACCCAGTGCTCCATGCAATCCGTGCCCTCTATAATACCCACCACCTGGTACCCCACCCACCCACACCCCCGCCACTTCAAATCCCTCAGATTGTTTTTTAGAGTCCATAGTCTCTCATGGTTCACCTCCCCTTCCAATTTCCCCCAACTCCCTTCTCCTCTCTAACTCCCCATGTCCTCCATGCTATTTGTTATGCTCCACAAATAAGTGAAACCATATGATAATTGACTCTGCTTGATTTATTTCCTCAGCATAATCTCTTCCAGTCCTGTCCATGTTGCTACAAAAGTTGGGTATTCGTCCTTTCTGATGGAGGCATAATCCTCCATAGTGTATATGGACTACATCTTCCTTATCCATTTGTCCATTGAAGGGCCTCTTGGTTCTTTCCACAGTTTGGCGACCGTGGCCATTGCTGCTATAAACATTGGGGGTACAGATGGCCCTTCTTTTCACGACATCTGTATCTTTGGGGTAAATACCCAGGAGTGCAATTGCAGGGTCATAGGGAAGTTCTATTTTTAAATTTCTTGAGGAATCTCCACACTGTTCTCCAAAGAGGCTGCACCAACTTGCATTCCCACCAACAGTGTAAGAGGGTTCCCCTTTCTCCACATCCCCTCCAACACATGTTGTTTCCTGTCTTGTTAATTTTGGCCATTCTAACTGGTGTAAGGTGATATCTCAATGTGGTTTTAATTTGAATCTCCCTGATGGATAGTGATGAGAACATTTTTTCATGTGTCTGATAGCCATTTGTATGTCTTCATTGGAGAAGTCTCTGTTCATATCTTCTTCCCATTTTTTGATATGATTGCCTGTTTTGTATTTGATGAGTTTGAAGAGTTCATTATAGATCCTGGATATCAACCTTTTGTCTGTACTGTCATTTGCAAATATCTTCTCCCATTCCGTGGGTGGCCTCTTTGTTTTTTTGACTGTTTCCTTTGCTGTGCAGAAGCTTTTGATTTTGATGAAGTGCCAAAAGTTTATTTTCACTTTTGTTTCCTTTGCCTTTGGAGACATATCTTGAAAAAAGTTGCTGTGGCTGATATCAAAGAGGTTACTGCCTATGTTCTCCTCTAGGATTCTGATGGATTCCTGTCTCACGTTGAGGTCTTTTATCCATTTTGAGTTTATCTTTGTATACGGTGTAAGAGAGTGGTCATTTCATTCTTCTCCATATAGCTGTACAGTTTTCCCAGCACCATTTATTGAAGAGACTGTCTTTTTTCCACTGTATATTTTTTCCTGCTTTGTCGAAGATTATTTGCCCATAGAGTTGAGGGTCCATATCTGGGCTCTCTACTCTGTTCCACTGGTCTATGTGACTGTTTTTATGCCAGTACCATGCTGTCTTGGTGATCACAGCTTTGTAATAAAGCTTGAAATCAGGTAACGTGATGCCCCCAATTTTATTTTTTTTTCAACATTTCCTTAGCAATTCGGGGTCTCTTCTGATTCCATACAAATTTTTGGATTATTTGCTTCAGCTCTTTGAAGATTACCGGTGGAATTTTGATCAGAATGGCATTAAAAGTATAGATTGCTCTAGACAGTATAGACATTTTAACAATGTTTATTCTTCCGATCCAAGAGCATGGAATGGTCTTCCATCTTTTTGTGTCTTCTTCAATTTCTTTCATGAGTGCTCTGTAGTTCCTCGAGTACAGATCCTTTACCTCTTTGGTTAGGTTTATTCCCAGTTATCTTATGGTTCTTGGTGCCATAGTAAATGGAACCTATTCTCTAATGTCCCTTTCTGTATTTTCATTGTTAGTGTATAAGAAAGCCACTTATTTCTGCACATTGACTTTGTATCCTGCCATGTTGCTCAAATGCTGTATGAGTTCTAGTAGTTTGGGGTGGAGTCTTTTGGGTTTTCCATATAAAGAATCATGTCATCTGCGAAGAGAGAGTTTGACTTCTTCATTGCCAATTTGGATGCCTTTTATTTCTCTTGGTTGTCTGATTGCTGTTGCTAGGACTTCTAATACTATGTTGAACAAGAGTGATGAGAGTGGGCATCCTTGTTGTTCAATGGGAAGGCTGCAAGCTTTTTTCCATTGAAGATGATATTTGCTGTGGGTCTTCCATAGATAGATTTTATGAAGTTCAGGAATGTTCCCTTTATCCCTATACTTTGAAGCGTTTTAATCAGGAACGGATGCCGGATTTTGTCAAATGCTTTTTCTGCATCGATTGAGAGGACCATCTGCTTCTTCTCTCTTCTTATATTAATTTGTTCTATCACATTGATTTGCAAATGTTGTACCATCCTTGTAGCCCAGGGATGAATCCCACCTGGTCATGGTGGATAATCTTTTTAATGTGCTGTTGGATCCTGTTTGCTAGGATCTTGTTGAGAATCTTAGCATCCATATTCATCAGTGATATTGGTCTGAAATTCTCCTTTTTGGTAGGGTCTTTGCCTGGTTTGGGGATCAGGGTAATGCTGGCTTTATAGAAAGTGTCTAGAAGTTTTCCTTCTGCTTCAATTTTTTGAAACAGCTTCAGGAGTATAGGTGTTATTTCTTCTTTGAAAGTTTGGTAGAATTCCCTAGGGAATCCATCAGGTCCTGGGCTCTTGTGTTTTGGGAGGTTTTTGATCACCGCTTCAATCTCATTACTAGATATCGGTCTATTCAAGTTGTCAGTTTCTTCCTGGTTCAATTTTGGGAGTTTATAGTTTTCCAGGAATGCATCCATTTCATCTAGGTTGCTTAGCTTATTGGCATGTAACTGTTGATAATAACTTTTGATGATTGTTTCTACTTCCTTGGTGTTCGTTGTGTTCTCTCCCTTTTCATTCATAATTTTATGAATTTGGGCTTTCTCTCTTTTCTTTTTGGATTAGTGAGCCAATGGTTTATCGATCTTATTGATTCTTTCAAAAAACCAGCTTCTAGTTTCATTGATACGTTCTACTTTATCTCTGGTTCTACCTCATTGATCTCAGCTCTAATCGTGATTATTTCCCTTCTTATGTATGGAGTTGGTTTGATTTGTTGTTGATCCTCCAGTTCTTTAAGGTTGTAAAGACAGCTGCTGTTTTCTGGACTTTTCAATTTTTTTGAGGGAGACTTGGAGGGCTATATATTTCCCCCTTAGGACTGCCTTTGCTGTATCCCATAGGTTTTGGACCAAAGTGTCTTCATTCTCATTGGTTTCCATGAATTTTTTCAGTTCTTCTTTGATCTCCTTGTTGATCCAAGCATTCTTGAGTAAGGTGGTCTTTAGCTTCCAGGTGTTTCAGTTCCTTCGGAAATTTTTCTTGTGATTGAGCTCCAGTTTCAAAGTGTTGTGATCTGAGAATATGCAGGGAATAATCTCAGGCTTTTGGTATCGGTTGAGTTCTGATTTGTGACCCAGTATGTGGTCTATTCTTGAGAAGTTTCCATGTGCACTTGAGAAGAATGAGTGTTCTGTTGTTTTAGGGTGGAATGTTCTGTATATATCTATGAGGTCCATCTGGTCCAGTGTGTCATTCAATGCTCTTGTTTCTTTATTGATTTTCTGCTTCGATGATCTAAGAGAGGCGTGTTAAGATATCCTATTACTAATGTATTCATATCAATATGATTCTTTAACTTGATTAACAGTTTTCTTATGTAGTTGGCTGCTCCCATGTTGGGGGCATAGATATTTACAATTGTTAGATCATCTTTGAGGATAGTCCCTTTAAGAATGATGTAGTGTCGTTCTGTATCTCTGACTGCAGTCTTTAGTTTAAAATCTAATTTATCTGATATGAGAATCGCTACCCCAGCCTTCTTTTGAGGCCCATTGGCATGAAAGATGCTTCTCCATCCCTTCGCTTTCAGTCTGGGTGTATCCTTAGGTTCAAAATGGGTCTCTTGTAGACAACATATGGATGGGTCCTGTCGTTTTATCCAATATGCAACCCTGTGCCATTTTATGGGTGCATTTAGGCCATTCACATTGAGAGTGATTATTGATAGATATGTTTTTATTGACATCGTGTTACCTTTGAAGTCTTTCTTTCTGTAGATTGTCTCTGTATTTCTGTTCAATGCTATTCTTAGGATTTTTCCTCTTTTATAAAACCCCCCTTAATATTTCCTGCAGTGTTGGCTTCGTGGTTGCATAGTCTTTTAAGCCTTGCCGGTCTTGGAAACTCTTTATCTCTCCATCCATTTTGAATGTCGGTCTTGCTGGATAAAGTATTCTTGGCTGCATGTTCTTCTCATTTAATGCCCTGAATATGTCTTGCCAGCCCTTTCTGGCTTGCCAGGTCTCTGTGGATAGGTCTGACGTTATTCTGATGGGCTTTGCTCTGTACGTAAGGAGCCTCTTAGTCCTAGCAGCTTTCAAGAGATTATACCTACAATTATGATTCCTCAATTTGACTATCAGGTGCCTTGGTGTTTTTTTGGAATATATAATCTTGGGTGGAGACCTCTCAGCCTCTAGTACATGAACGCTGGTTCCATTCACGAGATTGGGAAAATTTTCATGAAGAACTTGTTCACTATGTCTTCTAGTCTTCTTTCTTTCTCATCTCCTTCAGGTATTCCAATAATTCTGACATTGGAACGTTTCATGGCATCATTTATTTCCCTGATTCTTTTTTCTTGGTTTCTAAGCTGTTTGTTCCAGGCTTCCTCCTGATCCTTTCTCTCTATCTGTTTGTCTTCCAGATCACTAAATCTACCTTCTGTCTCAGTTACCCTAGCTTTGAGAGAATTTAGATTAGATTGGAACTCATTGAGAGCATTGTGAAACTCATCCCTGGTAGCTTTCCACTCAGCCCTAACATTGTGAGCATCCTGTCTGGTCGCTTTCAGTTCAGCCCTAATTAGTTCCGTTCGGTCATCCATGGCTTTCTCCAACCTAGCTATTGCCTGGATAATTGTTAGCCTGAATTCTCTTTCCGACATATTGTCTATGTTGATAGCCGTTAGCTCTGTTGCAGAAGGTCCATCCTCTGTGTTTTTCTTCTGTTGGGCATTCCTCCTCCTAGTCATTTTGGTGAGAGATGACTGAACAGATGTAGCTGGATGTATTGACCATGGTGCAGTCAAGGTGCACTCTGGAGCGCTTCTGAGCAATCAGGATTCCCCACCCAAACGAGAGACAAAAGAAAAGAAAAAGAAAAAAAAAGAGAGAGAGAGACAGGAAAGAAAGGGAAGATGAAAGAGAAGGTTCAGCCCAAATGGGCCCCAATGTACGATTTATGAAGTATACAAACAAAAACACTGATAAAAGTATATGACACAAGAAAAAAATATATATACGCAAATAAAGGAAGAACCTCGTCAAAAAGAACCCAAGTATAAGATTTATATACTTCAGGACAAACACAAAAACACAGAAGAAGATGGGAGAGTGGTTATAAATTCTCAGTGTGGGCGTGGAAGGTTGTTTTGGTTCTTCCTAGATGTATCTTGATATCTTTGTTAAAGGACTCAACTTTCCTAAGATAAAGCGGGATTAAAAATTGGTTTGCCTATAGGGGTAGTATTGATTGGGGAAAGGGGATTACTTTGAAGTTTAACTCTATATGAATATTAGAAAAGAAAAATAAAAAGGAATAAACTAGACTAAACTAAAATTTAAAAAAAAGAAATTCAAAATATAGAAATGTAAAAGAAAAACAAAGGTGTATGTATCAAAAAGTTCAGGTTAGAAGGTTATTATGGAATTTGATGTACTGGACAGCTCACTGTGATGGTAAATAGGTTAAAAAATTATCTATATAAAAAAAAATGAACCAGAATAGTGGGAATGAGTTAAAAATAAAAATTGTCCTATGAAGTAGTGGTAGTTGTTCTCTTGCAGTCTTTTTTTTTTTTTTTCCTTTTTGGTTTGTTTTCTGGGGGAGGGGCCTGCCACGTGGGTTTTCAGTTAGTGATGTTCCCTGAGTTAAGTCATCCTGCCCCCCCTCAAGGGGCTGGGCTCTGAGGAAACTGGTTTTTTTCAGGCTTTTGTTCTCTGGCGGTTTTTTATGTTTGTTCACTTTCTTTTTCTCTCACCTTGACCTCTTTTGATGGTTTTTGTAGTTTTAGAGGAAATCAAACTGTACCCTGACCTCCCTCTCAGAGAGAAGCCTCAGTTTGGCTGCAGAGCCCAAATAAGTTCCCCCTTGGCCACTGGCAGAGTAGGTTCTGAGTCATGGTCCCTGGGGACGCAGGATCTTTTGCTTGTACCCAAAGCCACAGCAGTGGCGGCTGTCTGGGAACTCCAGACCGCCAGAGAGGTTCCAAGCAGCGATCGCACACTGAGATTTTCCCGCTGGCCCGGGCTGGGAGCGCCTGGTCTTTCTGGGTGTAAGAGCACCCGGCTTGCGCGCACCTCTTTCAGGGGAGGCTGTGGGTCGCGCACGCGTCTCAGGCACTGAGAACGGGGCGCAGGTCCAAAAGCACCGGGCTGGGCTTTTGCATACCTCTGTCAGGGGAGAGATTAGGGCGCACGTCTTGGGCTCTGAAACAATGGCGCGGGTCAAAGAGCAGTGGCTGGGCCTTTGTAACTCTCTTAGGGGAGGATGAGGGACGCCTGTATCTCAGACTTTGTAGCAGGGCTCACGCGTTCTGCCATCCCCTCACAGGAGCCAGAACCCACGCGTTCTCGGGTGCGCTGGCGGCTTAGGGACCAAGACCTGGTTTCTCTGCCGCACTCTCTCTGGCTCAGTGCCAGAGGTGGCTGTCCTGGGACCAGGGACTTAAGCCCCTGTCCCTAGCTGCCCTGATTCCCACAATTCCCCGCCCCCTGCGATCCTTTGCTCTTTTTGAGTGCTTTCAGCCAGTCTCCAAGTTAATGCTGGTCCCCAGAGGCACGGCACTCTCATACTGGGGTATTACTTTCCAACCGGTCACCTCTGGTGGCTCCTGCCCCCTTTTGTTTATCTTCCGATATCAGTCCTGCGTTCCCACTCCGCTTTACCTGCCCACTGGTGTCTTCTGCCCCTGTAGAGATCCAGACGTGTATAATTCTGATCTCAGGCTGATTTCATGGGTGATTGCAGTTCTTTGGTAAGTAATCAACTCACTTTAGGGTACATGTTTAAAAGGCGCCTCCTCCTACTTCCCTGCCATCTTGTCCTCCACCTATAGTACTACTTTTTAAATTTTTTTGAGGAACCCTACTATTGTTTGCCAAAGTAGCTGTTCCAATTTATATTTCCATCAGTGGGGTACCAGTGTTCCATTTTCTCCACATCCTTGCCAACACTTATTTTTTTTTAAATGACACCATCCTAACAGGTGTGAGGTGGTATCTCAGTGTGGTTTTACACTGCATTTCTGTAGGATAACAGTTTTCATGCTATACATCAAAAGGTATTAGAAATGATGGTAAAGTAAGAATTACGAATCCTCTTGATTAGTCTTTGCTCTGAAAATAAATACCAGCCATATTTTTTTTTCTGTATTTACTCATCATTGGTTTGGATCTTTTCAATGTAATGGACAGAACTTATGAATTTAAGTTATTAAACTCATTATTATTATTTTTAGACTATGTTAACCTTTTTGCTTGAATTTAATAGTTACAAAATAGTGAGTAAATATTTCTCCAAAAACAGTGTGGAATAACATTTGGTCTCAGAAGTAGAAAATCAAGGACTAATTTAGCAAAGTACCATTAGTGCATACATGATTATTCTTATTTTGAAACTCATACAAGTCATTTTATTAGTTTCCTAGATATGTCATAACAAATATCACACACTGGGTGGATTAAAACAACAGAAACATATTGTCTAACAGTTCCAGAGGCTAGAAATTTGAAGTCAGGGTTTCAGCAGGACCATGCTCCCTCTGAAACCAATAAGGGAGAATCCTTCCTTTCCTCTTGTGGCTTCTAGTGCTTACCAGCAATCCTTGGTATTCCTTGATTTAGAGGTGCATCTTTTCAGTCTCCTCCTCCATTGCCATATGGTCATCTTGTCATGTGTCTTCACATTATCTTATAAGAACACCAGTCATAACGGTTTAAGAGCCACTCTATTCCAGTATGATCACATCTTAGCAAGTTATATCTACACTGACCCTCTTTCCAAATAAGGTCACATTCTGAGATATTGGGAGTTAGAACTTAAATATATATTTTTGGGGTATGCAGTTCAACCCATGATAGTCATCAAGTTTATAAAATTATCATTGAACAAGTTTATGAACAAGTTTGCTTACTTCATTTTTCTTTCTAGGCATGCCACTCAGATCATTCCTTTAGTTAATCCTACACATGAGACCTTAGAATTGCAAGCAACAAACAGTAATCCTGAAAATTTTGTCTTGGATGTTAACAGATCATCAGTAAGTATATTTGGAAATCCAAGTAACCTGCCTCTATTAGAGCATTTTTCAATACTGATTTTGGAGTACACTGTGGGGTATTATCATTTGATTTATTAATAAGGTTTCAAATGCTTCAAATTTAAAAATAGAATTTATATACATACATATTTACCCCCATTTTAATTTATCAAAAAAGGCAATATTGTGTTCATATAAATTTTTAAAATTCCATATGCCAGTGTCATACCACTGGACTCTCAGTAAACTGGCTGTGCTTTATTGCTGACCATTTTAGTAATCACATTTGGAAACCATTTTCCAGTAGTATGATACTGACTCAGCAATTTTTCTATGTTTCCAGGGTTCTGAGAGGCTAGTTCCTTCCAGCACTTGAGTTCCTGCCCATCACCTGTCCTCCACTTCCAAACAATGTGAACAGCTCTGACCCTCTCTCCTTTCTCTCCCCCATTTCTCACTCCTTGGTCCCCTAGCAGAGACTAGTACCAGTCAATGAGCCCAATCACTTATCTCCTCCCACAAGTAACAAAACAAGATCTGAAGGTTTAGCATCAATAGCTTTATTTCCAAGCATATGATACCAAATATGCCCAATGAATACCAAAACCATGTTTTCAGGTAAACTTCAAAATGATAATTTTTTTTAAATATTCCATCCACCCATTTGACAGAGATCAGAAGTATACAGAGAGGCAGGCAGAGAGAGAGGAGGAAGCAGTCTCCTTGTGGAGCACAGAGCCCAATGTGGGGCTCGATCCCAGGACCCTGATATCATGACCTGAGCCAAAGGCAGAGGCTTTAACCCACTGAGCCACCCAGGCGCCCCCAAAATGATAATTTTGATAGATTTTTTTCTTCGGAGGATCTCACAGTAAATCATGAAACTGTGTTAGATATAATATTTAAATAAAGGCTTTTACTATTTGCTACTTAGTGATTAAGAAATCTACAGCGTGATTTCATTTGTATCTTAATACCTATCTCTTATCAATGAGTGGTTGCCAATTTATAGTATCATGATATGAAATTAGTTCTTAACTGCCATGATATGTCAAATTAGGTATCACTAATCATTATATTGCTAAAATTGCATATATAGGTTATGTTAGAATAACTATACTAAAATGTACACACATGCTTGTATTACTTAACACTGTATTTTACATAAATTAAACAGAATATGGTGGTCAGGATATGGTTTATAAATACATGAAATACCTCAATAGAAAGTGGTGTTTTTATATTATTTATATCACCACTTTTACAGAAGAATATGAACTGTGGTCTAAGAGAAAACAAATGTGGTATATTTCAGGTATCATTTTATATTACATAATGAAGAATATGGACTCTGCTTTAACATTTTAACCATGGTTTCTTGTCCATTCATTCCTTTATACATTTATCATACATACTTTTGAGCTCTGAGTATGCATTTAACTTGAATATTGGAAAACAACTCAAAAATAAATTTATAGATGAGAAAAATACTATTATATATTAGAGAACAAATAGGAGCACACATTAGTGATAATGATAATAAATGGAAAGACTATATATATATACACACACTCATACTTATATAATTTTATATATGTATACACACATACATGTATAATTTTATTCTTGGCTTTGTTGTATAGTGTTCATGTTTACATAGGTAAGGACTTTAAAATATTGATGTTTACTCATAAATCCTTCAAAAGTAAGCATAGACTGATTATCAAGGAAAATAATGATATAAAAAATGTGCTTCCCATCGACTATATACTATGGAAAATTTCAAACAGATGCAGAAGTTGAAAGAATAGTATAGTGCACAAACTTACACCTTCTACCTTGGTTCTTATGTTCATGATTTGCTATATTTGTTTTCTTTCTCTTATATTTCTTACTGTTCAGTCTGAAGGTGAGTTATAGGCATCATGCTATTTCAACACTAAGTACTTCAGATTATATTTCATAATAGCATAATTAATCTCCCACATCATCTAGTATCCGTCCAAATTTAACTTTACTCAGCTGTTCCGATAATCTTCCTCTCTTCAGCTAAGATCCAGTGTAAACTCACATATTGGAATTGGCTATTATGATGACACTTGCTTGTAATTAAATGTTTGCAAGTTTCCAACAGGTCCTATATTTAACATAGTATTTATATGCCATTACACTAAACCAGTACATTTGCTACAGATAAATTGCAACCAATAGTGTTTATCTTCCTTTCCTTGAAACCATGGGATTTTTCAGTGAATTTTAGGTGAAAATAAAGGAATTTTATTGAGTTACTGTTCGGCTATATACACTACCTCAATCTGCACCATATGCTTCTGACATATATTTAGGGAAGAGGAATTTGAGGCCAGAGAAGCTAAAATACTTAAACCACATGGTTAGTAAGTGGTGGAACTAGAATTAAAATCCAAGTTAATGTAGTAGTATGTCATTTTTCTAATAAAGCAGATGATTTCTTTATATCTATCTAACTATACAGAGAACTTTTTTCATATTTGCTAAATTGAAAGAATATATGAAATACAACTTTTTTTGCTAAGGTTGATATTAAAATTAATTTGTACTCCTTATTTATACATAAACTTAAGTGATTAACTCTCAGAGTGAGAGCCAGCCTGAGATAAAAATATTTGCTATAGAATAACCACACATATATAGAGTAAGGAGGTGACTGTTATAACAATAAATTGTGTTTGTATTCCATGGTCATTATCAGAGCATTATTATTAAACACTAAGTGCTACATTCTACAAGGATTCGAATGACACTACTGTATTGCAGTTTTATATTTTCAAAAGTTATTGTGAAAAATACAGTAGTGAAAAAAATTAACTTTTAAGACATATGCCTTTTCATTTTATCATTCTTTTTTTAAAAAAAGATTTTATTTATTTATTTGACAGAGATCACAAGTAGGCAGAGAGGCAGGTAGAGAGAGAGGAGGAAGCAGGCTCCCCGCTGAGCAGAGAGCCCGATGTGGGGCTCCATCCCAGCACCCTGGGATCATGACCTGAAGGCAGAGGCTTTAACCTACTGAGCCATCCAGGTGCCCCTCATTTTATCATTCTGTAAGAGCTGATTATATTATTCGCAGTATAGCATTTTGATGGAGTTGCTGGCTTCTTTCACAATCTCTAAAAAGGTAACCCATTCTAATACTGCTCAGACTCAAGTTATTCTAACAGGTCACACCTTGAGTGTGTGTGTGATCAGACAAAAAGGAACACTTCAATGTATACTAAAGAAACCTTCCTGGGGCGCCTGGGTGGCTCAGTGGGTTAAGCATCTTTCTTTGGCTTGGGTCATGGTCTCAGGGTCCTGGGATCGAGCCCTGCATCGGGCTCTCAGCTCAGCGGGGAGCCTGCTTGCCCTTCTCTTTCTCTGCTTGCCTCTGTGCCTACTTGTGATCTCTGTCTGTCAAATAAATAAATAAAATCTTAAAAAATAAAAAGAAACCTTCCTTACATCTATGCTTACAATCAGTTCATCTCTTTTGACATCATCAGGGCTAAAAGTTAGGTTCTCGGTGGTTTCACATGTATCTTGGGATTTATAAGCTATAGGTTCTTAAAAAAATATGCTTATTTCTGTTACTTGGGGTTCTTACTCAGCTTATATGGGGTTCTTACTCAGCTCTAAAGATTCATCCTGATTTCCTTTTACAAAGCGAGTAACTCCATGTGGTCATTGCCTGGAGGAAGAACATGGGGTAAACACTACTAAACACTGTTTACTGTGGCCATTATACCAGTCTTCACCAAGCAGACATACTAAGAATGGGTAGCACATACAAGGCAACACACTAATCACACAAAAATCAACCTGCCATATACCTAGCATGCAAAGATCCTGGCTCAAACAAAAGCATTGATTTTTTTTTCTCTCTGAATTTACATAGCTGACCGTCTCTCCTTACTCCATTAAAGAGGTATCAGTTCACTTTTTTCCTTCGGCTCTTGGAAGAACTGGTCATCAAGTTTCTATCACCTTCTGCTGTACTCAGGTATAATAGACTATTCTTGGACCAAGTCAAGTTCATTAAATTTCAGAATCAATAAATAAGGCTAATTCATTCACTTGACATATTTTGCAAGCAAAACAAGTTCATTGTAAATTGTTAATTAAATCAACTTTTGGAAACGCAGCATACATTGTGCATGTGGAGGCATCTAAAGAAGGCATCTTTAAATCCTTAGATTACTTGAGTGAAGGTGAACATACAACCAGATTTAAAATATAGGTATTTTAATGGAAATGCCATTTTGTTAGCATTTATGTTAATTTCCTGACTTAATGTTTATTCATATTTTCATGAACTTAAATATGAAACTGTAGAAAATGTGATCTTACAAATACTGTATTATTCTTTCATAGTATTTTATCTGTACAGTGTTACTGATTAATAATAATTTTTTTAAAGCAATAATAGTTAAGGGGCAACTGTGTGACTCAGTTAAGCATCCAACTCTTGGTTTTGGCTCAGGTCATGATCTCAGGGTCCTAAGACCAGGCCCCACATTGGGCTCCACACTCTGCACAGAGTCTGCTTGAGATTCTCTCCCTTTGCCCCTCATCCTGTTCACACATGCTCTCTGCCAAATAAATAACTTTTAAAAAATAAACAAAAATAATAATAATTAATAATTTTTTAAGCATCTCTAAACTTGCTACATGCCATTCTAAGAATTTTATCAACTCATTCTCACCACAGTCCTGTGGAAGAACTATCAATTCATTTTATGAATCAGGAAACGGATACAAGGAAATTAAGGTCAGGCAGCTAGTAAGAGGTTTAACTTGGACCTGAACCCAGGACATGTGACTTCAGCCTGTCTTCTTGACAGTTTTTTGCAGCTACCTACAGACTATTATAACTCTCTTACCGCCGATGAAAATTTTACATAACTTTTGACAATTATTATTACTTTTTATTTCTTCAAGTGTTATGAGGAGGAATGTAAATGGAGATATGTGCTTTAAATCCTACAGGACACCAATGAGCTTACAAAACATGCCACCTGAGAGGCAATGGAATCAAATATAATATAGGGGACCCCATGTCAGTACGAGACCTGTGGGTGACTGGAATATCCTCCTTTCCAAGAAAATGTGTAATTTGCCTTCAGAAGAAAAAATCTGAGGCTATTAAATTTCTTACATGATGACTGACATTTACATAAACTGAAGCAATGTTCTGGAAGTATGCTTGATTCTCATAAATATTAAAAATAAAAACAATGATCTTTTTCATACAGAAGAAGGAAAGTATAGTAGAGATTATTTCTTCTACAAAAATACTTTTAATAAAAAATAAAAAATTAAAAAAAAAAATACTTTTAATAAGGCAGAAATATTTTTTAAAACATTTATTTATATATTTTAGAGAGAGAGAGAGCATGCAAGCAGGGGTGGGGACAGAGGGAGACTGAGAGAATCTCAAGCAGACTCCTCACTGAGTGCGGAGCCCACTATGGGGCTCCACTGGGGTCCTCACAGCACTGAGATCATGACCTGAGCTGAAGTCAAGAGTTGGAGGCTTAACTGACTGAGACACCCAGGCACCGTGGAATTGGATATTTAAAGGTTGTGCTGTGTCTTCTTTCAAAAAAGTTTGAGATAAATATGGGCGAAAACATTATTATTATTATTATTTTTTTAGTGCACATGATTGTTTGGATACTTTTTTTAATTCCCCTCTCTGAACCCAGGGATAATTTAAGCAATGCCAGGGCAGTTGTTGGATACTAGTGTTCAATAATAGTGGGATGTGGTTTAATTTAGAAGCTCCAATATTCCAGGCCACTTGGTGAAACCTGAAAACATGGCCTTCTTGTTTTTGTAGTTCAGCTCATTCCCAGTGGCTTAAAGTAACTTCATTGCTGTCATCCAGGATTGATTTTTATTAAGTAGCCAAAATAAGTAATTAATGTAAAAAAAAGTTGTGAATATAATTGAACCCTGTTGCTTGATTCTGGTCATTCTATTGTGTGGAGACAGGACATTGTAAGTGAAAATATATTGCACTTGTATTCTGCTAGTAGAATCTCTAACTAAAAGAAGTGCAGGCATTTGAAGATACGTACAGATAAAATTTACCTTTAATCCTTCCTATGCAGAGACAGCATTTTATGGGTTTACTGTCACCAACTGTCCTAGTTTGAAACAGTCTTAAATGTTTCCCTTTTTATTGGAGGCTTGGACACATCTATGTAGTTTAAGAAATTATAAACTAGGTTATTGTTTGTTGGTTTTCATTTTGTGACCTCTTTATTCATCTGGAACGTTAGCAAAGTATTCAGTGCAGAACAGAATCACAGTCTGTTGTGCTCTCAGGACTTTTATTCTAAATGAACACAAAGGAAACATTTTCAAACACTGTTCAGCAGGTTTATGAAACCCAGATAAGAACAACAGCTACATGCAATCTCCTTCATGTAATTTTTGAGCCATTCTTCCTTGTCATGTCATAACAGAACATACACTGTCCTAGGCAGTAGGGATAAATACTGTGGCGTGCAGGTATGCATGCTTCCTTTTTTTTTTTTTAAAGATTTTATTTATTTATTTATTTGACACAGAGAGAGAGTTCACAAGTAGGCAGAGAAGCAGGCAGAGAGAGAGAGGGAAGCAGGCTCCCCGCTGAGCAGAGCCCGATGCAGGACTCAATCCCAGGACCCTCAGATCATGACCTGAGCCGAAGGCAGAGGCTTTAACCCACTGAGCCACCCAGGCACCCCTGCATACTTCCTTTTAATGGGACTTCAATCTGTGCCTCACCATCTCATCCTTCATGTGATATCCATCTGAATTTCATTTGAAAATCACTCTAGGATTTTGGAAACTTCATGCAGTGTTTACTTTCCAGTTTGCTAGACAAACTGATTTTTTTTAAAAAACCCTGAGCATAAATACAAGGTTTACATTAGGATTTCTCTTTGATATTACTATAAGTAACCTCTTATGCATAGAAAGGTGTTCCATAGTTGAGTATTAATAATCTTTTGCCCTCTTTTTTTAGTGCAGAAATACATTGAATATTCAATAAAATCAAAAGGAATTTGGAAAAGAAAAAATATATAATGATGCAGATTAAATATTAACAACAAAGTT
Source organism: Mustela putorius furo (assembly GCF_011764305.1). Lineage (NCBI taxonomy): Eukaryota > Metazoa > Chordata > Mammalia > Carnivora > Mustelidae > Mustela > Mustela putorius. Next base: position 31,673,905 of record NW_025421989.1, read on the forward strand.
TTTTTTTTAATATAAGGATTCATTTATTTATTTTAGAGAGCACATGAGCAGGGGGGAGGGGCAAAGAGAAAGAGAGAAGCAAACTCTCCACTGAGTGGAGCCCAACATGGGACTCCATCTGAAGACCCTGAGTTCACAACCTGAGCTGAAATCAAGAGTCAACTGACTGAGCCACCCAGGCACCCTGCAATATTGCTTATCTACCAAGGTTTTTATGCATATTACATTTATTAAGTGTTGCAAATAAAATGTATGTAATTAGGATATATATGTCATGCATGTTTATCTTTAAACAGTTTAAAGAATGGATATTCTACCTCTCTGGAGTAGGACTGTTCCCCCAGCCTATAGACGTAGAAAAAGTAACTACATACCTCCGTCTTCATTCATCTATTGTTATACCTTTCCAAAATCCCACCAAAGAAGATGTTTTGGTCAATATTATACTAACAAGTAAGTTGGATTTTTTAAAAATATATTTTACATATGTTATTTTGTAATCAGTCAAACTTATTTTATCACAAAATCCAACCATATTAGCGGTAATGGACAATTTAGAGATCCATTAGCTATTTCAATAGCATTACTTTATAAAAGAGAAAACAAGGTATGAGAGATGAAATATCTTGGCTGAAATCACAACTTATAAATGGTGGATCTAGAATCAGAAATTAGAAATCTATGTACCAAGTCAAGTTCTTCCAATTTATCTGTAAAGCCAAATATGTAAGGTAGTAGATTTGTAAGATTCTTATGACATGACCCAAATATGCCAATGCTTATTCCTTCAAAGTTTTTAGGAATTCTAGTATTCTGGTTCTTTTTTATTAAGTTTTAATTCTCTTACAGCTAACATACAGTGTTGTATTGGTTTCAGGTGTACAATATAGCAATTTAATAATTTCATACATCATCCAGTATCATCATCATATAAACATAGGGGTGCACGTGTATCCCTTTGAATGTGTTTTTGTATATTTTTTTAAAGATTTTATTTATTTATTTATTTAGTCAGAGGGAGAAAGAGAGTGCTAGCACAAGCAGGCAAAGTAGCAGGCAGAGGCAGAGAGAGAAGCAGGCTCCCCACTGAGCAAGGATCCCGACAGGGGACTCGATCCCAGGATCCTGGGATCATGACCTAAGCCAAAGGCAGTGGCTTAACCAACTGAGCCACCCAGGCATCCCAGTATTTTTGTATTTTTGTGGTAAACACCCAGTCGTGTGATTACTGGATAGTAGGGTACTTCTAATTTTAGCTTTATGATTAACATTCATACTGTTATCCACAGTGGATGCACCCTCTTTTCTTCATAAATAACATATTTGGATTAAATTTCAGTTGTAAAAAACTTGGGTTTTTTTTCATGTAATATTGAAGATACATGTTTTTAAATTAGATTATGTGGGGTTTCTGATCACTTTTTATTAAAAGACCAAATAACGAAAGTCTGAAAATCAACTCATTACAAGTTTTCTGAAACACATTTTAAATCTAATATTAGACATTACTAATTTTATCTTTTCAAATGTTATTACTACATCTACTAAAACTACTACTACTACTACCACCACAATTCATTGTATATAGCTCAATTGTTGGGCCAGAAGAAATGCATGCATGTTAAGGTTTTTGATATAAATAACCAACTTGCTCTCCAGGATGGTTACACTATTGCAATTTGTGCTGCTCTCAAGAGTATATTACAGACAGTACTTCTGCCTATAAACTCTGACCAGTACCATTCTCCATAATCTTCATCATCTGATGGAGGCAAAATCGTATTTTATCATGATTGCAAATGACTGTTTTTTTGATTAATGCTGATACCGAACGCTGTCATTTACCTGTTGATATTTTCATCTTTCCTAATCGTCTCCTCCTGCTCTTAGTATGAAATAATTAAGTAAAAATTAAGAATATAATGTCATCTATTGTATAATTCCCTTGTGAAAACTTCGGTGGTGATGAGAGACATGCCAGTATTTACTAAAAGTTGATTGTAGACTCAAGGAAGTCAGCATTTTAATATGGAAAAGATGTGAGCATATGTAGAGTCAGAAAGAAGCAGGCAGGGTTGAGCGGAAGTTAAAGCTGTAAAGGAGTTGGGGCTTAACTGATGGGTAAGGCTCTGGGAGGACTAAGCTCAGGCTTCAGGTGAAGGAGGGACATTTCTCCCTCTGGACAGGTAGAGATAGGATAAAACAAATGTGACTGTAGATAAATTGTTAGGTCTCAGAGGCACTTGGGAATTAAGTGCATTTTTGCTTGTGTTTTTATCTGCTGGGAAAAGGGGATAGAGTAAGAGATTTGATGAGTGGCCCAGTGGTTTGAAATAATTGTTGGAGAGAATGGAGGATGGAGCTGACAGAATAAAAATATGAAACGTATTGTATTTGGTTGGGATTGGAAACCACAAATTTAGAGAGGCACCAAGAAAATATGTGTTTGTGAAGTTTGTACCACTTCCGGGGCTCAGAATTTCTGGTATGGGAACAGCACACAAGGCTGATAAATAGATCTGTTCAAGGAATAGAATTTTCAAGGCACTTGCAGCCAGATCACTCCTTAACTATGAGAATGTTATAAAAACATATTGGATCGAGATTATTAACATTAGAAATAAATTATGAAGTAATTTGTGGCTTCTTGATTTTCTTTAATTGGTCTAAAATGCTCTTGCTATGTAACAGGAAAAAACAGTAAGCTTGACAATGAAAGATTTATTAGTCTTTCATATTTTAAAACAGTCTCTTTTAAGTAAACTCCTTCTCTCTTGAGTAAAAGTTCAGACCCTCAGGTTCTCCCCCTGCCTTCAACCTGAGGAGAAAGAAGACAACAACCTCTGTTATCTTCTTTTCCTTCACTTTCTCCTTTTCCTTTATGAAAATACTTCTCTTTTCCTTTTCTTGATAATGAAGTTTCTCTTTTTCTCTCTGTCATAACCTCCTCCCTCTTTCTTTTGTGGGTTCAGTTTTTTCTAGCTACCATGTTCTTCTCTTCTTGCATTCGTATTCCTTGGTGGGTGGGCCTCAACATTTGGCCTGAATTGTTGAAGGGCCATAAGGAAGTGTGACTAACAAAAGACAAAAAAATTCAACCCGTATGCCAATATACTTATTTTAAAAGGTACAAAATTAATAGCTTCTTATTTAAATATTTACAAATGTCTTAAAATTACTTCATGATATACAATCCCTTGCTATCTTTCAAAAGATGTCGGTGTTTCTGTAGATACTACACAATTCACAGAATTCCCTTAGGGAGGTTGATAGCAAGACTTCATAATACAGCGCCAAGCTGGTGGTCGCTCAGTGAGAGAGGTCTCACAGTATTTCAGATCCTGCATTCCTGATTTTTCTTTCGATAGACAGATGGATAGATAAGATATATATGAAAAGATAGCTTTCAAAATGTGCTATTTTTCCAAGAAGGCAACATTTTTAGAATTGCAGACTCATTCTCAAGCTTTTATATTGCCAGTTCTCTAATGTCTTTTCTTTTGCTGATATATAGCTGTTTCTATTTTAATCACTTATCTCAGAAATGTTGCCCTTTGACATTTTCAAGGAACTTTTAATTCTATTTAATTAAATTCATTAATTCTATTGTATGTTGTCTCTTAGTTTTTTCAGTTGAACATTACACAAGGCAAAGTATTGAAAAGATTGTATTTCAAGGGTCTGTTCATATCTTAATTCATGCCACCTTTAAATGATAAAAGAGGTAGATGACTAGAGAGGAGATGGCCTAAATGCTCAGAGAATGGTCAAGACTTCTCCGAAGGAGACCATTAATGAGTCCCATGAGGAGCAGGATGCTACACAAAACCTTCAGATAGCCTGGGAAACTTGCGTTCGTTGTACACTCACTTGGTACCACGTTTGAACTCTGTAAATGTGACTATACTCAAATCTTTAAAAAAAAAACTCTGAGAGGCTTCTCAGATGTGGAATCTGAGGCTTAGAATTTTCTCAAAACCATAGAGTGAGTTAGTGATGGAACATTGTCTTGAACTCATCACATCCAGCTGTCTTCTCCAGGGCCACCTAACTGACATTCTAACTTGTTTGCTTACAGATGGTGCTTATAAATCCCCATACCGATAAGGCTCTAAAGAATGGGGCTTGCCTCTCTGCTTGCTTCCTGCCCTAAGATCTCAGGGAAAGAGACCTCCCTTTCTCCAATCAAAGGACCTCAGGAAATACCTCTGACTCCCATTCCTTTTGCATTTTCTCAGCTCTTCAGGTCCCTCCTTTCTTTTTTGACTCTGCCATCAAACCCTGGCTCTGCCTCCTCAACACATGCTTGGATTTCTTGTCTTGATCTCCTTGTTCAGCCTGGACATGTACCCTTGTTCAGTGACTGCTATCAATGGACTCAGTTCCCCCAGTCCTCTCTTTTCAGTAATTATGCTGTCCCCCCGAATCCCTGCTCTCAAATTTTCTACTCTACTTAGCCAGAAATAAAGATGGAAAAAGGAAAGGTATCCAGGAACTGATCTGAGTCAAAATGTTCGAAATTAGGACCTGATGAATTTAGGAACTTAAGGACACATCTCCATTATATATATATATGTGTGTGCCCTTGCTCATCTACCCACAGTCCAAACCTGCTAATCTGTGCTCAGTAATGGCGGAGGTTACATTAACTCATAGCTTTATTCTTAACTAAATGAGTGTTTCAAAGTTGGCATATTTGTTGGTAGAGCAGGAATTTAATCTTTAGTCACTATTATGTGTATTGACATTCTGTTTTATGCTGAAAACTGTCATACACACATTTCAAAATGACTATATCTGCAATATACATACACACATACATGTATACATTATATTCTGATCTCATGTGATATTCTGTTTGTGAAATCTCACTATGGGTTTTATACCTAAAAGTTACATATAAGAATGAAGCACTAACTAATGCATGTGAAGTAACAGTTTTCATTTATTTTGTACTAAAATAGCTATATTCTTGAGATTATTCACTCTCTCTACTGAATTCAAATTTAAATGCAGTATTAGTGATTTGATTCAAATGTATAAGTGTAAGTGGATTCTTTTCCAGACATTAATAGTTTTATTGAAGTACAAAACAAAATAACATAGGGATAAAAGTGTACCTACCAATTATCACATTAGTTTTACAAATTTCAGCTTCCATTTTTGAAGGTTGATTGATGTAAACAAAGTACTGTGTTGAGTTGTTGACTCAAGGTTAATTATGACCATCATGTTCACCAGCAGTAAAGGAATAAAGCACACAATGTAGCATAGTTATGACCTGTTAATGATACTTACAGGATGGGGAGAGGCAATGTCTAGTGCATTTGATTTGACATGTTAGAATTAGTTTATGAAAATCTTGTCCCTGGAGGCCCTCTTATCTAACGTACCTCCAGAGTGGAATACATATTTATGTTCAATATGTAGTGATCATTGTATATTGCCAATCAGAGTATGCATAGCTTTATGTATACATAAAAAGAGAGAGAAATAGGTATAAGAAAAACTCCCACACTCTCAAATTCTCTCCCTAAGTAAGACAATGTACTAAGTATTTCAATCAATAAATAAATATTATTGGGAAACGTGAGATTGGTGGGCAGTTGGAGTATCAGATATGCAGCAATCTCTTCATACCTTGGTTTAATTGGATTGTTTTAGTTTGCTTTGCTTGTAGCAAATAACTAATGGTTTTTTTGTATGGAAAGTTAGATACAAAATTATTGTTGTAGCTGCTTAGCAGAAAAGTAATATGAGATTCAACTTGCTTATAATTAATTTTTTGTTTTTTTACTTTAGACACTTTTTAGGAGACTTGATATTTAGAACTCCTTTTTTCTTGTTTAGTAGATCTTAAAAGGCAGTAACTAATAATTGGGAACTTACCAAATTTATATTCCCAGGTCCACACTAGGTTATTCTGATTCATTATGTCTGGGGTAAGACCCTACCAGCATAATTTATTCCAGTGTAGTTTGTTACAAGACTATACTTTCAGAAGCATTGCTCTTTACACAAAGGTCTCAAAATATATTTGAAAATCATATACCTCAATTAATAAATATTTCTCAAATACACTTCAATGTGCATATATTTACTTATGAAATATATACATGTAGCATTATCATCTCATATACTTAATGTCAATAGAGCTTATTTCCTTTTCATAGAGAATTAAGTACAATTTATGTTTTTTTAATGCCCCAATAGTTCCTTTTACACAAATTCCATTTTCTTTTTTCTTTTTCTTTTTTTTAATATCTTAATTTTATTTTATTGTTTCAATGTTTCAAGATTCATTGTTTATGCACCACACCCAGTGCTTCATGCAATACATGCCCTCCTTGATACCCACCACCAGGCTCACCCAACCCCCTACACTCTCCCTTCCAAAACTCTGTTTGTTTCTCAGAGTCCACAGTCTCAAGCTTCATCTCTCCCTCTCTTTTCCCCCAATTCATTTTTCCTTTCCTTCTCCTGTTGTCTCCCATGTTATTCCTTATGTTCCACAAGTAAGTGAAACAGTATGATAATTGACTCTCTCTGCTTGATTTATTTCACTCAGCATAATCTTTTCCAATCCTGTGCATGTTGATACAAAACTTGGGTATTCATCCTTTCTGATGGAGGCATAATACTCCATTGTATATATGGACCATATCTTCTTTATCTATTTGTCCGTTGAAGGGCATCTTGGTTCTTTCCACAGTTTGGCGACTGTAGCCATTGCTGCTATGAACACTGGGGTACAGATGGCCCTTCTTTTCACTACATCTGTATCTTTGGGGTAAATACCCAGTAGTGCAATTGTAGGGTCTAGGGTAGCTCTATTTTTAATTTCTTAAGGAATCTCTACACTGTTTTCCAAAGTGGCTGCACCAACTTGCATTCCCACCAACAGTGTAAGAGGGTTCCCCTTTCTCCACATCCTCTTCAACACTTGTTGTTTCCTGTCCTGTTGATTTTGGCCATTCTAACTTGTGTAACGTGGTATCTCAGTGTGGTTTGAACAAATCCATTATAAAGATAATAAAATGTGCTTTCATTAAAGCTATAGGACTGTATTTTTAACTTTATTTTTTTGCCATTTGGTCTTCAATTTTGTCCCAAGATACAACTTTTTTTTTTTTTAAGACACAACTTTTTATTTTGGAAAATTTCATGACTATAGAAGAACACAGTACAATGAAAAGTTCTATAGCTTTCATATACATTCCTCTGCTTTGTCAATTGTTAATTTAGGGAGGAATTTGCTTTATACCCCATCTCTGTCTACCTATAGATACATAATTTCATCTCTAAGGCATCTATGGCCTTAGAGAAAGGTCTTTCTCTGGCATAACTACAAAGCCAAAGCCATATCATACACATAGATTTAATACAGATATATTAATATTTAATATATACTCCACAGTAAAATTTCTCCAGTTGTCTCAAAAATGTTCCTTATAACTGAAAAATTTTATCTTTTTTCCAATCTGGGACCTGATTAAGAGCTGTGCATTGCATTTGGTTATCAGCACGGGAGTTTTGATCTGCTCCATTCCTGACCTGGGCTGGTTCACTCCTCCTGGGGCAACCTGGTGGTCTCCTGCTCCTGGGACATCACCATATTGATGCCGAACTTAGTGTGCACACCTGATTGGCATACCACACTACAGCCCAGAACTCCTGGGCTCAAGCGATCCTCATGCCTCAGTTTCCCAAGTAGCTGGGGCTACAGTTGCGCACTACCAGATCTCTTAAGTTTCCCTTAAGCTAAAAATTTCCTCCCACCTTGTTCTATCTCTTATAATATTGGCATTTTGAAGAGTCCAGGCCAGTTGTTTTATAGAATATTGTACATTGTGGATTTCTTCCCTTTTTTGTACAAAAAGTTCTGTTTCATAATTTCATATTACATAATTTGGAGATTATTCCATGTTAGGACATACAGAACTACCTAAATATAACAGCTTTGTAATATTACATTGCATTGATATACTTTTATTTTGTCTTTGTTTCTTCATTACTCAATTCTGACTAACATTTTGGGAAGAAGATCACGTACTGTGTCCTTATTACAATACATCACAAAGTCCCATCATTGGGACTAAGTGTAACCACTTGGTTAAAGTTGTGTCTGCCAGATTTGTATATTGTAATGGTCATCTTTCCCCCTTATAACTAATAAATAATTGGGAGGGTAATAATTTGAAGCAATGCCAATAACCCCTTCCCTTACAACCTTTCTGTTGTTGAAACATTTTAGTATCCCTACTAGTATCAGTCACATCTATCATCCTTGCTGTTTTTTTTATTAGCTGGAGATTCTTGTATTAAGGGAAAAAATCTTTTTCCTCTGCTTACCAACACCTCCCCCTTTGATTTTTAAGTGTGGGTACAACTTCATGGATTTTTTTTTTTTGCTTTTACAGCTCAGCTTTGATTATTTTCAAATCCCCATCACATCACATCACATTTATTCACAGAATATTTAATGTATAAAAGCATATGGGGATCTAAATTCAAACGACATAAGCTGTGTGACCTTGGGCAAAGAACTTTTTTTTTTTTTTGCTTCTGCATCTTCTAACACACTGGGAAATGCACCAGGTAATCTCTAAATTTGGTTTTAACTAGTGATTTTGTGATTCTTTGGCTACTGAACATGTCTTGTCTGATGGCCCACACTTTATTCAGGGGAGGCTGCTTGATTTCTTTGTTTAAAACAATGTCGTTACCATTTCATTTCTAAGTAGTTTCCTGGAGTCTGGGAAAACAAAAACAACAAATGTTAACAGAATTGTTCTTGAAACCTATCTCTTTCTTCTCTGGATTTCTCTGTATCCAGAACTCCAATAGGACCTTATGGCTTTTAAGAGCAATCAAAAAAAAAAAAAAAAAAACACACAAAACCACCTTAGTGGTTTTTTTTGCTTCTGCATCTTCTAACACACTGGGGAATGCACCAGATAATAGTCAGTTAAGCATCCGAGTCTTGATTTTGGCTCAGGTCATGATCTCAGGGTCATGAAATCGAGCCCCTCATCAGGCTCCATGCTTGGTGCATTATCTGTTTGGATTTTCTCTCTCTGCCCCATTCTCTCTCTCTTTCTCTTTCTCTCTCTCCTTCTCTCTGTCTCAAGTAAATAAATACATTAAAAAAAAAACACTCCCTAAAGCTTATGTTTGTACAAACCCATAGCTCTTATATCAATAGGAAAAAAAAAAATCTCTTACTGCTTTGCCCTTTTCCTCTTGTGTTGAGGACTGTTGAACTTGTTTACTGAGCTTTTGAATTACAACACATTTTTATTGGTTTTGAGAAGACATTCAGAGTGGTGCCAGGGCAGACTAGAAAAGGGCAGTGTAAGACCCTCTTTTTTTCCCGCCTCCCTTTTTCTTTCCATTATTGATTTCCTCCAGTCAAAAGAACATAATCTGTATGATTTAGCTTATTTTCAATTTGTTGAAGTTTGTTTTATGACTCAGGATATGGTCTGTCTTAGTGTATGTCCCATAGGAGCTTGAAACAAATACGTATTCTGCTGTTGTTTTATGGAATGTTCTACATATGTCATTTAAATTCTGTCAATTAATTTTGTTATTTGAGTCCTCTGAATCCTTGCTGATTTTCTGACTAGTGGTTCTGTCAGTTGCTGAGAGAGGGGTGTTAAAGCACCCAGCTATAATGGTGCATTTGTTTATTTCTTTTTTCAGCTCTATCAATTTTTGCTTCATGTAAGCTAAGGCTCTGTTATCTGTTATAAACATGTTAGGATTATATATCTCCGTCATGTATCAGTATTTTATATTATGCAATGCCTCTCTTTGTCTCAAGTAATTTAATTTTCTCTGAAATTTACTTTATATGATATTACCATAACCATTCCTATTTAATTAACATTTGCAGGATACATCTTTTTCTACCTTTTTTCTTTCAAACAGCCAATGTCCCTAAATTTGAAGAAGTTTCTTGTGGACAGAATATTGTCAAACCATTTTTGTTCATCCATCCATGCATTCATTCATTTGTTTAGATAAACTCTACCCAGGCTCCCCTTTCTCTCAGTGTGCTACCCAGTAAGAGAATCAGAGTGCTGCCTGTGCCTATGAGCAGGAGCTAGAAGATCAGCTTCCCTCCTCTTTTTTTTTTCTTTTTTTGTCTACCCCTCTTAGCTGATCTGGGTTCAACGGTTCTGCAGTGTCTTGTCTAGTGTATGTACCAGGCAATATAGAAACCAGGAACTTGGGGCACCTGGATGGCTTGTTCGGTTAAACATCCAACTCTTGATCTCAGCTCAGGTCTTTATCTCAGGGTCATGAATCCAAGCCCTACATAGCCTCCTTTAAAAAAAAAAAAAGAAAGAAAGAAAGAAAAGAAAAGAAAAAAAAGAAACCAGGAACTCACCACCATGCTGTTCCTCAAGTTACCTTTTTTCTTCCCATGCACTCAAAGTCTCCCCAGGCTTGTCTGTTATGTCACGTCTGACAAGTTTTAGTTGTAAGATGGAGAGCCTAGGAGGAGTGGATCTACTTTGTCTTCTTAGGTTGTTGGTTTTTTTTTTTTTAATTATTAGTAGTAGTTATTATTCTTTTTTTAAAAGATTTTATTTATTTATTTGACAGAAAGAGATCACAAGTAGGCAGAGAGGAAGCAGAGAGAGAGGAGGAAGCAGGCTTCCTGCTGAGCAGAGAGCCTGATGTGGGGCTCGATCCCAGGACCCTGGGATCATGACCTGAGCTGAAGGCAGAGGCTTTAACCCACTGAGTCACCCAGGCGCCCCAGTTATTATTCTTTTTTTAAAAACATTTTATTTATTTGACAGAGAGATTACAAGTAGACAGAGAGGCAGGCAGAAAGAGAGGGGGAATCAGGCTCCCAGCCAAGAAGAGCCCGATGCGGGGCTCGATCCCAGGACCCTGAGACCATGACCTGAGCTGAAGGCAGAGGCTTAACCCACTGAGCACTCAGGAGCCCCATTTTTAGTTATTATTCTTTTGGATACCTCCCAGTTTGGCCAGCAGGATCCTTTGCAAGTTAATCCCTAGGTCCTTTAAATTGTTTCTATCAGTTTTTGAACATTTTGTTATTTCTGGCACAAGATGTTCTAGTTTCAACACTTAACTAATTTTAAAGCTAGAATTAGACACTTTTCTAAGGTTTGCATTATAAGGACAAGGTATTTAGTATCCAAGAAATGGGCAGTAGGTGTGTTCACTATTGCTGGGATGTCCCTGGTTCTTCCTCAATTTACCTCACTCTCTCTCCCTTCTTCCACATGAGAAACCTGGTTCTCAACACAACAGTGTAGTTCATTTGCTCTATCATAGTCAATATTTTGGCTAGTGTTGTCAAAATTACTATATTCTTACTACTACAAAAAAAGAAAAGGGAAAAAAATAAAAAGGAATAGAAACTTACTAAATAGAGTTAAAGCTCTCTTTATAATTACTTTTTCCACCAAAAATATATTGTACTACAGTTTAGTAGTCAGAGAAATATGGCTAAAATATTCTTTGATTAATCCTTTATTCCATGTAGTTTTTTGTCAATTCATACAAAGATGGATTCATGATTTTTTTACTTAAATTCAGTTTTCAGGGTTGCTTTTTTTTTTTTAAAGATTTTTATTTATTTGACAGAGATCACAAGTAGGCAGAGAAGCAGGCAGAGAGAGAGGAAGGGAAGCAGGCTCCCCGCTGAGTTGAGAGCCCAACATGGGGCTTAATCCCAGGACCCTGAGACCATGACCCGAGCCAAAGGCAGAGGCCTTAACACACTGAGCCACCCAGGCGCCCCACAGGGTTGCTTTTTGAGACTTCTTAAATTCTACTGTATTTTCGAATTTGTGAAACATGTATTGTTCACAACTCAAAGCTATATAAAAAGTTCTACTGAAAGAAATTTCATTCCTAGTCCTATACCATCTACCGCATTCTCAACCATTTTTATCTTCATTTGATTCTGATTTGTCCATACTGTTTTTGGTTTTGCAAAAATGAGCGTGTATAACTAAGTGCATATATACGTACTAGTCCCATGTCACCCTCTATCTCATGCAAAGTCAATACTATGTCATTTCTTTTGCACTTTGTTAATTTCACCTAACAATATGTATACATCTGGAATCCCAGTTAAAATAGTTAATGGACCCCTTTCCCATTGATTTTTATGACTTGTTAGTACCTCAGTTTTTGCTACATTACTGTTTATATACAACTAGTCACCAATACATGGACCTTCTCATTATTTCTAATAACTTTCTTTTTTTTAATTTATTTGACAGAGAGAGAGATCACAGGTAGGCAGAGAGGAAGGCAGAGAGAGAGGAGGAAGCAGGCTTCCCGCTGAGCAGATAGCCCCATGTGGGACTTGATCCCAGGACCCTGAGATCATGACCTGAGCTGAAGGCAGAGGCTTAATACACTGAACCACCGAGGCGCCCCTATTTCTAATAATTTTCTACATAAATAAAGCCCCAATGCATATTGCTATACAAATAATGCCCTTGCATGTATATTGTTTCATGTTTGAGGTGTATATTTAATGTGTATTTCTACAAGCAGTATTCATAGGCAAAATAGTAAATATATATTAAATTTTACCATATGTTACAAAAATCCCTTCATAAGGGTTGTAACATGCACTCCCATTCATTTCCAAAGACCGTGTCAGCTGATATTTAGTTCTATGTACTTAAAATTATAAATGTCTTTGCTGACAGATATTTTTGTGTTTTATACATAGTAGCACTAAAAGCAAGTACATGTTATGTAGCCATTTTGGGTAATTGATTTTGTATTTATTGGTTTAAATTATTGTCAGTGCATATACATTTAAACATATGTAAATATTAACTACTGGGATCCATTTTTTTTTTAAAGATTTTATTTATTTGTCAGAGAGAGCGAGCGAGAGCGAGCACAGGCAGACAGAGTGGAAGGCAGAGTCAGACGGAGAAGCAGGCTCCCTGCGGAGCAAGGAGCCCGATGTGGGACTCGATCCCAGGACGCTGGGATCATGACCTGAGCCGAAGGCAGCTGCTTAACCAACTGAGCCACCCAGGCGTCCCCTGGGATCCATTTTTAAACAGTGGGCTCAAACAGGCTCTCAGTAATACCTGTTATTGGAGTAGTTCACATTAAGTTCTAAGAATGTATGAGTTGATTTTATAATATTTTTAATATTATAGATAAATCCTTTATAATGCTGCATATGTTCTTCAAAAATGCCATTTAAATCTCATCTTAATATGTACTTTGAAAAATAATCATCTGAGAAATTTCCTGTTAGAAGAGAGTTTTGGTTCTCTCTCAATCTCCACCCCTATTTTTCCTCTTGAATGTGACATTGAGAAATAATATCTCTTATATTTTTATTAGGTAAGGAAAAACCCAGGCATCTCATCATTGACCATTACTGGGATAGCTTCTTTCATGAGACTTCTGCCTTCAAGTTTACCGGTTTGAGTCACACACAAGGTATGGATTTCAGCTTTATATTCTGTCATTCTGTATGCTTTTATATTTCAAAGATGATGACATTATATGTCTGTTGTCTTAATACATGTTTAATAACAATTACACTTCTAAATACTTGGATACAAATTTTAGTAAGTTGATAGAAAAACATGGATAGTATAATCTTTATATATGTTCATTATATATATATATTTTTTTTCACTGTTTTTCATTCCATAGCTTATAAGTGCAACTTGTAAAATATTTTTTCTTTGAGATTTTGAATGTTCGAAAGTCATTTCACCCACTTAATAGTTCAGTGTGTGATGGGTGCCTGGCTGGCTCAGTCAGTAGAATGTACGACTCTTGATCTCCCATTTGTGAGTTTGAGCCCCACACTGGGTGCAGAGATTACTTAAAAATAAAATCTTTAAAAAATATATATACTTAAATGTGTAAGTCATGGACAATTTTGGAAAATTAAAAATAAATATGCTAAAAAATAATACACTAAAGTTATTGATAGGCATGAAAAATAATTGTATCTTTACAAAGCTAATGATTCCCTGAAAATTTATTAGAGGGTGTACATCTATTTTTAATGTGTATTAATCATCCCACCTGCATATTGATGAACAGGAGGAAATCTAAGGCCTAAGAAATAATGAAGTTGCTTGAAAATCTAAAGCTCAAAAAATATTAATATGTTTAAAATAATATTTTTACATTAAATTAATCGTAATGGTTATGGAAAAATGTGCTAAAATATGAATTATCTTAATGTAATACAAAAATACTAACTGGAATTGGCAACCACTACTAGCATCCCAATACAAATGGATTCATGACTTTTTTCTATTTATTATGCTATCTATATATATCAGCATTCTAAATCTCATTATTTTATTTCATTTGCTACAACTCCATAGTGTAGGTGTTATTATTACTCTTACTGAACCAAGGAGATTGCAATTCAGAAAAATTAACTTACATAAAATCTTGACAGTTGCTAAATGGTAAAGCTAAACCTCCTTGGGTATGACTTCAAAGTCTTAGTTTTCATTTTTTTTCGAAACACATTAAAAAGAGTGTAAGCAGGGGCACCTGGGTGGCTCAGTTGGTTAAGTGACTTCCTTCAGCTCAGGTCATGATCCTGGAGTCCTGGGATCGAGTCCCGCATCGGGCTCCCTGCTCAGCAGGGAGTTGGCTTCTCCCTCTGACCCTCTCCCCTCTCCCCTCTCCCCTCTCATGCTCCCTCACTCTCTCTCTCCTCTCTCAAGTAAATAAATAAAATATTAAAAAAATAAATAATAAAAAAAAAAGAGTGTAAGCAGCAGGTCACAGAAGAGTAAGTGCAGATGGTCAAAGAATGATTAAGAATATGTTCACAGTCACTAATATTCAAGTAGATGTTGATCTAAATGATAGCCACGGAATTTTTTTTTCCTTTTTTATCTTTGTTTTTGTATTCCTCAAAACCATGATGAAATTTGAACAAGTACTGCTTTGGGGAATGTAAATCACAACATACCTTCTGAAAAGCACTTTGTGTAATGCATGTAAAGAAACTTAGAAACTATCACCCTTTAGACCCAGTAGTTGCAATTTTGCTGAGATCATTTTTTTAAAGATTTATTTTTTTATTTTATGGGGTGGTGGACAGAGGGAGAGGGAGAGACAGTCTTAAGAAGACTACGCTGAGAACAGAGCCCAACAAGGGGCTCTGTCTCATGACCCTGAGATGACAACCTGAGCCAAAAACCAAGAGTTCAGCACTTGACTGTCTGAGCCACCCAGGTGCCCCTCTGCTGAGATCATTTGAAGAATCAAAATACTGCACTGTTTATAATAGCAAAAAGTTGGAAACCATCTGAATGCCAAATAACAACCTTATTATATTTGTATTATTTATTTACATGTCTGCTTATATTTTAATTTCACTTACCCATTGAGACATTTACTTACCATATGAGACATTTTCTTTTTAAAAATTTTTTTCCATTGGGTCTGCATTTTCAGTCTCTCCACATTGTGAAATCCATAAAAAAAACACCTGCATTTTCTTTTTCTTCTTCTTTGTAATGGGAAAGGAGTTACATGTAAGTAGGCAGCTTTTTCACTTACTCCTTTAATTCACCTAGGTTTGCTTTTTTGCTATGCAATTGTAATCTAATTTGATCCCCCTCATTTAATTAGCAAGTTTCCCAGCTTTTCATTTGATAATAATAATCATCTTGTAGCTATTTAATTTTGCAGCCTGTATTCAGGTTGTATTTATCCTGTTTTGTTTCAGGTCTTGTTCTAGTGCCATGGAGTTAAAATCCTATAATTTTATGTTTTCTTCTTCTTCTTTTTTTTTAATGTTTTCTTATTCTGTTTCTTTCTTTTCAGGATCTTTTTCCCCCCAAGATTTTATTTATTTATTTGAGAGAGAGAGAGTGAGAGGGAGCATGAGAGGGGAGAAGGTCAAAGGGAGAAGCAGACTCCGGTGGAGCTGAGAGCCCCATGTGGGACTCGATCCTGTGACTCCAGGATCATGATCTGAGTCGAAGGCAGTTGCTTAACCAACTGAGCCACCCAGGCATACTTCATGATCTCTTAAATAATTTATTTCCAGGTTGCCTGGGTGGTTCAGTCAGTTAAGAATTCAACTCTCAGTTTCAGCTCCGTTCACGATCTCAGGGTTGTGAATGTGAGCCCTGCATCATGCGCTCCGCATGGAGTCTGCTTGAGATTCTTTTCCTCTTCCTCTACTCTTCTCGCTAGTGTGCACTCTCTCTCTCAAATAAATAAATCAATCTTTTAAGAAAATGAATTAAAAACATAAATAATTTGTTTCCTTTTATCACCTATTTATCCTTATAGAAAGAATTTAGAATGACTTTTTGTCAAGTTTCAAAGAAGTCCCAAAAAAAGTTTGATTGCAATTACATTAAACCTGTAGACGAATTTGAGAACATCTTTACAATAATCTGCTACTCCATGACCATTTATTTTCAAGCATAGTGTTTATAAGTGTCAATAAAGTTCATTTTTTGCATGACAAAAACATAAAGCTTCCAGTACCCGTACTTTTATTTAAATAATCCAAATAATGGGTGAAAGGGGACAAAAGGTGCAAAATAAACACATAAATAAAAATAAAATGCCAGGGAATTGCCTACTCTAAACATGGAGTTGTGTATAGGAATTATGGAAATTGTTTCTTTTACCAAAGTTAACAGCCTTATTGCATTAGTTTACAAACCTTTTATCTTTGTTTATTAATTTTGAACTGCTCATATATCGAAATGACTTTCTTGGTTTTGTTTTGTTTTTTTTTTTTTGATTCCTAGTTCTTTATTTTTCAGCAAGTGCTTTTTAATATAGTTTCAAATTTAAATAAATAAGTAATCCAGTTAGTAATTATATATAATGTAATTTCTATGCAACACAGACCAACATTGTGTGTTCCAATTTTAAATTTTCTAATTTCAAAAAAAGAGATTCTGAAAGTACTTTCTTAATTATAATTCATATTGTTATAATTGCCTTCACATCATTTTCAAATTTAATCTGGTGTTCTCCTGCATTCTGTATTGATTTCTCTAGTGTCTTCTGTGACTTGTTTTTTCAATAAACAGTGTATACCCTGCCTATGTGGTGGGTTGACAGTTCAATATGTACTCCCTGCTGCTCTATATAATAAAATCTCCAAATTATTTTCTTTAATTAGAGAAAGGGGAAGCTTTCTCTAGAAACTTCTTGTTTGTTCTGGTGTTCTTATGTGGTATTAGTATTAGGGGTATTCTTGATGATTTGGGGAATATAAACATTAAGGATACAACCAAAATGGGTGCTCTGTTTCTTATATTGCTATGGACATTTTTAGAGACTTTGGGGTACACTGGTCATACTGTAAAAATTACCTGTAGGTATAATCTCATATGCCATGTAAAGCATTTATAACCTTAAAATTCTTTCCACCTCTATATGGAACATTTCCTTGGTGAATACTTGAGAACTATAAAGATTATCTTATTTTTTTTTTTTGGTTAGATTTCTTTCATTTATTTGACAGAGGGAGACACAGGGAGAGAGGGAACACAAGCAAGGGGAGTGGGAGAGGGAGAAGCAGGCCTCCCGCCAAGCAAGGAACCTGACGAGGGGCTCGATCCCAGGACCCTGGGATCATGACCTGATCTGAAGACAGACACTTGACGTCTGAGCCAGCCAGGTGCCCCAGATTATCTTATTCTAGACCAGCATTTACCTATGTGTGTAGAGTGAAATACTAATTTCAAGAGATAGAAAAAAGTATGATATGAGGGAAAAAAAGAAAAACTAAGTTCTGTGTTTTAAGTAACTGGGAAATACCAGCCTAAACAAAATTTCTTTTATGACAGGGTTTCCTAGGACTTTTTTTTTTTCTAATGCCATCTATATTTTCATATAGAGGAAATAACATGCTTTTGGAATGTATATCTGGCTAAGAAACATACTTTTGTAAATATTGCTCTCAGATAAACTGAGTTAGCAAAGAGGTTCTAAACTCCTGCCCTCCAGTTTGCTATATCCTGTGACATTACATTCGATTCAATTCAGGGAAGGGCTCAGCATTAAAGGGAGACCAACTGCCAGCTGCTGAGACGGGGATATGTTTCTCAGCGCGAATGCTGCTGCTTCATTTCATGCTAAACTCTATGCCACATCCCAGTCTCAACCTGACTTCAGCAACATTTTGGTCTATATGTGACAAAAGGACATAGATAAAAGTAGTTTCTCCAAACATTTTCATAGTAACTTCTTTCTGAAACTTAAGTTCCTTTGTATTTATAAAATCTTATAATAAAATCGCATTGATATATATGAAGATATGAACACTGCTTTTTTCACATTGGAAAAGGACATTCGCATCCATTTTATTCCTCTACAGAAACTTTTTTTTCCCTAGAATTTTTCTTCCTTAGAATGAGTTCCATGCCATGGTGTAGATAGCTCAATATTTCATTTTTTTTAATAAGTTTAGTGCCCTTTTTGTTATCTTTCTCTCAAAATTGGTGACAGGAACTAGACAGGAGGGAGGGGGGAAAGGGGATATTCCTGTCAGTGAAGAATGTTAACCTGCCAGGCTTTCACTTTGAAGCTCATTCTTGTCTACACATCTAATTAGGTAGAGTAACCAAGAATGAGATAAGAGTAGAGGTGAATTGTGATCGTGAAAGACATCCTGCTACAAAGCTGATACATTTATAAGACTTGAAGGTTCTTTTTCTCCTTCACCAGGAAGTAATCAAATGTCACTGAAGCAAAATCAAGATTAAACCCTTGAGAAAAAAATCTTAGCTGTAACATTTTTCTGGGTCCTCTGATTGTGACATTTTAAAAAACAGGGCTGAGTTGCGGGGAGAGGTTAGTTTTATTTTATATCATACTGTAGCTCTAGAGAATACATTGCTAATTCCTAGGACCCTAGGAAGAGATGTAAGTTACAGGGACTGGCATTAGACTTGTAGTGTGAGAATCTGCTGTGTTCTAGTTTTGACTGTAACCTAGAAAGTTGTTTTAGCTTGAGCTAGTTTCTCTGTGCTCTAGATCCTAATCTGGACATCATAAAAAATGAAAATTGGTTTTACTGACTGGTATATTTTTTTTCTTTTTTTTTTAAATTTTTTATTTTATTTTTTTTTTTAAAGATTTTATTTATTTGTCAGAGAGAGTGAGCAAGAGCGAGCACAGGCAGACAGAGTGGAAGGCAGAGTCAGACGGAGAAGCAGGCTCCCTGCGGAGCAAGGAGCCCGATGTGGGACTCGATCCCAGGACGCTGGGATCATGACCTGAGCCGAAGGCAGCTGCTTAACCAACTGAGCCACCCAGGCGTCCCTTAATTTTTTATTTTTTATAAGCATATATATTTATCCCTAGGGGTACAGGTCTGTGAATCACCAGGTTTACACACTTTGAAGAACAAGCAGTTGTGTATGTGAAGAAATTTCTAAACATGAAACTACAAGTATTGGTTATTAGTATTATTTGTCTGGGTAAGGTAGGTAAACACAAAAATGGATTCCTGGTTTCTTCAGTTTTATAAGAAACAAGACTAGCATACTGACGATACACGCCAAGAATATATTTCTGGGGGTGCCTGGGTGGCTCAGTGGGTTAAGCCTCTGCCTTCGGCTCAGGTCATGATCTCAGGGTCCTGGGATCGAGCCCCACATCGGGCTCTCTGTTCAGCAGGGAGCCTGCTTCTCCCTCTCTCTCTGCCTACTTGTTATCTTTCTCTCTGTCAAATAAGTAAATAAAATATTTTAAAAAAAGAATATATTTCTGAAAAATGAATAAAGAAAGAAATTATAGGTTTTTTTTCTTCTGAATTCCATTTGTTTTCTAGGTGAAACAATTGCTAAACCAATGCTTTTAATTTTCATCAATTACTCATTGATGACAGTCTTGTTATATTAGGTAAATACTAGTTTTCTAGAATACTTGTTTCTCTAGAAAAGAATTTCTCACAGAATGGTAGAGATCTATTTCTATATTTGTATCTCTATTTTTAAAATTACTCATCTTTGTTCTTCCTTTTGATATCCCTAATCCTTTATGTGTTCTACTTTTATTCAACATTTTCATTAAAAAATACCACCGGGGCACCTGGATGGCACAGTCCATTAATGTCTGCCTTCAACTCAGGTCATGATGCCAGTGTCTTGGGATCAAGTCCTGCATCAGGCTCTCTGCTTAGCTCTGAGCCTGCTTCTCCCTCTCCCTCTGCCTGCTGCTTCCCCTACTTGTGCTCTCTCTCTGTCAGATAAATAAAATCTTTTTAAAAAATCGTATTTCTGTTACTTATATACCACCTTCACAAATTTTGGCATGTCACCTATATGATAATTTACTTAATAGTATTTGAATGGAAAAGAGTGTCACTTGCCATTAACAATAGCAGTGTTCTCTGTGCAAGAACTGTTTCATACACTTCATAAATACTGAAGTATTTAAGTGTTGGCTCACACCATGGCAGACATTGAAACTAGGGTAGCTCTTCAGAGTTGCCCCAATTTGAAATGAGGAAACCACAATTTTATACCTCCATCTCCCCCCCACCCCGCCACCGGCCCACTGCCTATGTCAATCTATCATTAAATGCATCTGCCTCAGGAAAGGAGTTTGGCTTTGGTCAGGTGACTCTACGGCTGAAGGCACTCCTCCCAGAGAGCTGCTATCTAGCTACTGTATACTGGCCATAGTCTTGGTAGCTTGGGCATAAATTCATAAAGATATGTTTCTCTTTTTTACTAGAAGCATTGTTGTTCACTTTTCCTAGTACATATCTCAGTAACTTTAAATATGGTGAGGTATGAGTCAAGGTTCATTTTATTCATTATGTATAGCAAATTGCCCTAGCACCATTTATAGAAAAAACTATCCTTTCCTTCATTGTATCACTGTAACACTTTTCTCTCAAATCCAGTGACAGTATGTATGTGGTCTGTTTCTGGACTTTCT
Organism: Mustela putorius furo; assembly: GCF_011764305.1. NCBI lineage: Eukaryota > Metazoa > Chordata > Mammalia > Carnivora > Mustelidae > Mustela > Mustela putorius. Next base: position 31,694,842 of record NW_025421989.1, read on the forward strand.
CTTCAGTTCTGGTTGTCTACTCATCCATCTTTGCATCAATACCATAATGCCTTAACTGCTGTAGCTCTGATATGTGATAATATATGATATGTGGTAATATAAATCCTTACAGTTTTCTGTGCTCTTCAATATTTTCTTGGTTATTCTAAATCCTTTGTACTTTTATAAGAATTTTAGAATCATCTAGTTAATTTCCAAACATACAGAGGTACATAGATAAGCAGACACACACTCATGCCTCTGCTAGGATTTGTATTTGAATTATATTGAAATTATGCATTCATTGGAGGGTAACTGGCATCTTAGAAATAGTGAGTGATTGAGTTTTTTTAAATATAAGAATATGGTTTTCCCCTTCATCTATTTCTTCAAATTTTATCTAAAAGCCCATGTTGTCTGTACTGATTTGATACGCCAGATTATCATAGACTACGCTGCCATGTGTACTTGGTTTCTTTCTGGGTTATAACTACTATTCCACTGATCTTTCTCTGAGAGCCAAAACTGTGCTGTTTTAATTGAAGAGGCTTTATAATGTGCTTTAATATATGTTGAGGATAGCTTTCTCACATTATTTTTCCCTTTCAGAGTTATATTGGCAATTCTTCTTTGTTTATGTAACCATGTGACCTTTATCATAAATTTTATCTCCAGAGAAAACCTGATAGAATATTGAAATTATTTTAAATTTCTCCATTTAAAATTTTAACTTTATACCTGTAGGAAATAATGACATTTCTGTGATTCTGAATCTTTGTATCAATGTCCATTTTGTATATTTTCATTGTTCACCAACTTTGTGTCTTCAGAAATGTTTAAATTTTATTTTTTATGTATTTTTCATATTTTTGCATTTGTCGAATGGACAAGTCATGCTCAAAACCATTTTAGATCACCTTTTAAAAATAGCAAGAGTATTAACAATGTGTCTCATTTTTTTGATATTAGAGTAATGGTAAATATGTAATTTGTTGTCATATAAGATAAGCTACTTCTATGTTTGTTTATACTTAATACTTTATTACTGATTTTAAATATAACAGCTAACTATTTCTTTTCTCCTATTGCTTCTTAGAAAACATAAAGGCTTTACTTAAAACAATAACAGTATTATTTGCTCAAGAATAGAAAATCTTTAATCATTTTCATGAGAAAGATTAATATAATTGAATATTATTATATAATGACTGTTATATCACTTTTGTGCTCTTGGTATTCCCCAGTGCAGTGGTAAAATGATTAGCACACTATTCAAAACATTTCACACAATGTTAATTAGTCTCTGTAAGGGCTAATTAAATTTTATCTTTAACTTAAAGAAAAGATTTAGAGTCTCAGTTTTGGTTGTTATCATTGCAGTAATCACAGTATTAAGAAATCCTACTTCTGGTTACGTAAATATTCCTGGCAGGAAAACACATAGGGAAGATACGTTTAACCATGTTGCTCTGCTCCACTTAATTTTTTTTTTTCTTTAAAAAAATCAGGCCTTTATTTTCTCACATAATTTTCTACAGATAAATAAAACTAACCAGATATAATTTTAGTTAATGTCATTTTCATGTAACTTTAAAATTTTTCAGTATTCTATTTTAGCTTTATTTAAGCATAGATATATAGGCAGAGAGGTAAATGAAAATAACATCGCTCTTTCTTCTCTGAGAATTAATGCCTATCTTGTCAACATGAAACCATTTCGTTGGCCAATACAAGAAGTTCTTTGGGTTCCAGGAAGCAGAGCTTGCAGATCTAATTTGCTCTTTGCATTTGGCTTTTTGTCAATTGTATTTGCATAACTTTTGCTCATTTTAAATGTTTTTACCTCTGCTATTAATTTGTAAGACTTTTTCGTATTATCCATTGAAAAACACTTTGATATCTCCTTGAGATATATTTCTTCCAATGTATTATTTGTTGTCTTCAAATTATAGAATTTTTCCCATAATTTTTTTTGCATTTATGGTAAAATCGTCCTGTCTTTGTATCCTCTGGGTCACCTGTCTTGTTTAGAAAGATTTTCTTCTTCAAACAATGTGAAAATAAACTACTAAACTTTTTTCAAGACTTTTAAACTTTTAAAAAATATTTACATATATAGTTCATCTAGATTCATCTTTGAATTTTGTATGCAAAAGTTTCCATTTGTTTTTCCTTTAGCCAGATAGCAAGTTGTGATTGTATCATTTGTGAAATAAGCCAGCTCTTCCACTGAATGCAAACATCATTAATGTAATTATCATATAAATAATACATTGTTGATTATTATAATTAATATAACCAATAATAATTTATAACTTGATTTATATGAAAATATATTATGATTATATAATATAGTGATGCATAATATATTGTTTAGTACCTTCAGTATTATTAATATATTAATTAATTGATAGATATGTTAATAAGATAATATCTTTATATACACACTCTACAATTGATTTTATGGTCATTTTCTGGGTTGTTTCATTAATTAACTAGTCTGCAACTAGCTTGTATCTTTAAAAATTGTGATTTAAAAAATGTTAATTCCAATATAATTAACATACAAAATTACATTAGCTTCAGGTGTATAATATAGTGATTCAAAACTCTGCTCATTACTCAGTACTCATGATAAGTGTACTTTTTTTAATAAAGATTTTATTTTTATTTATTTATTCATGAGCGACAGAGAGAGAGAGGCAGAGGGAGAAATGCAGGACTTGATCCCAGGAGCCTGGGATCATGACCTGAGCTGAAGGCAGATGCTTAACAGACTGGGCCACCCAGGTGCCCCGATATCTATACTCTTAATCCTCTTTACCTGTTTCACTCACCCCCCTACCCACCTCTCCTCTGGTAACTGTCAGTTATCGATCATTAAGAGCCTGTTTTTGTTTTTGTTGTTTGTCTCTTTTCTGCTTTGTTCATTTGTTTTATTCCTTAAATTCTACCTGCAAGTGAAATCATATGGTATTTGTCTTTCTCTAACTTATTTCACTTAGCATAATACTATCTTATTCCACGTTGCAAGAGAGTGACCCTATATGAGGTACACTACAAGGGCAAGACCTACAGCTAAGAGTAGAACAGACATTAAGAAAAGCCCTGTGGCAAACTAGCCCCAACACTAAACAAAATTATACCACTTCCAACTAAAAAATTATGAGACATACAAACAAGGGGAAAATAACACTTTCTCAAGAGAAAAATCAATTATTAGGACCAAAGTGGGACATGGCACAGATGCTCAAACTATCTGAAAGGGCATACAGATTACTCTGTTTAAGCTTTGAATGGAAAAACTGGACAAAGTAACAGATTAGATTAATTTAAACAATGAGATGGAAGTTATAAAAAAAGAATCAAACAAATGCTCCAAATGAAAACAAAGAAAAAGTATAAATAATGTCTTTGATGGACTTATCAATAGATTTGACACAGCCAAGGGAAAAAAATCCATGATGTTTAAATTAGGTTGGTAGAAATTGTACTGCTGTAAAGATTAAAAAGAAAATAAGGCATAAAAACAGAGAGCATTGAAGAGTTATAGAACAGTATCAAGCAGTCTCACGTATTTGTAATGGCAGTTCCAGAAGGCAGAAAGAACACCAGAGATGAAAAGAAGAAATATTTGCAAAGATAATAACTGAGGTTGTTGTTTTGTTTTTGTTTTTTTAGAAAACCTAGGCAAGTGATATTTAAACTGCAGAAAGCAAGCAACAAAAAGAAACAATTGAAGGTAGCCAGATATTTAAAATCTTTTTATTATTTTTAAATTTTATTTAGTTATTGGGGCGCCTGGGTGGCTCAGTGGGTTAAAGCCTCTGCCTTCAGCGCAGATCATGGTTTCAGGGTCCTGGGATCAAGCCCCACATCAGGCTCTCTGCTCAGCAGGAAGCCTGCTTCCCCTTCTCTTGCTGCCTGCCTCTCTGCCTACTTGTAATCTCTCTCTGTCAAAATAAAATTTAAAAAATTTTATTTATTTTTTTTTTAAGTAGGGGCTCAAACTCACAACCCTGAGATCAAGATAAGAGCTGAAATCAAAAGTCAGAGGCTAAACGAACAAGCTACCCAAACACTGCAAGTAGCCAGATTTTTTTAAAAGACACATTACACACATGCAAGCTGGGTGGTAATAGAGTGACATTTGTAATGATGCAAGGAAAAAAGTACTGTCAATCTATAATTCTATACTCCCAAAATACTCTTTACAATGTAGGATTAACCACTTCTTCAAGTAAGTATATAAAACCCAATTGCATTTCTGTATACTGGTAATAGACAATTTGAGTATGACATTAAAAATATCATTTTAATAACAACAAAAACCCCTGCAGTTCATAGGTGAATATCTAACAAAATATGTACAGTATCTTTATACCAAATAGTAGAAAACACTGATGGAAGAAATCCAGTAAACCTAAATAAATAGAGATGTGTCATGCTCATTGACTGAAAACCAAATACAGTTAAAATGCCAATGCTCTCCAATTTGATATATAGATCCAGTGCATTTCCAGTCTATTTATCATGAGACTATTTTTGCACATATTGATAAATTGATTGTAGAATATATGTGAAAGGACAAAAGATTTAGAATTTCCCAAAAAAATGAGGAAGAATAAAATTGGAAAGCTTACACCAACAGATTTTATGATGTACAGGCATACCTTAGAGATACGGCAAGTTTGGTTCCAAACCCCTGCAGTAAAATGAGTATTACAGTAAAATGAGTCAAACGAATTTTTTGGTTTCCTAGTGCATATAGAAGTCATGTTTATACTATACTGTAGTCTATTAAGTGTACAATAGCATTATTCCTAAAAAAACAATGCGCATACCTTAATTAAAAATACGCTATCACTAAAAAATGTTAACCATCATTTGAACTTTCAGTGAGTCAGAATTACTGATCAAAGATCACTTTAACAAATATAATAAGACTGAAAAAGTTCGAAATGTATGATTATTAAAATGTGACACAGAGACACAGTGTGAGCAAATGCTGTTAGAAGAATGGTGCCAAGAGACTTGCTTGATACAGGGTTGCCACAAACCTTCAACTTGTAAAAAAGAAAAAAAGGAAAAAAAGCATTATCTGAGAAGCTTAATAAAGTGAAGCATGACAAAATGAGATATGCCTGCACCTAAAATCTGCATTATTTTGTATTGACTAAACAGACATACATCCAATTTGTCCTGACCAAAGATGGGCATGAAGATCAAATGAACAGTAGAGAAAACTCAGATTCAGACCCACACAAATATAGTCAACTGAATATTTTGGGGTCTGGAGAAATACTAAACACATAACTGATACAAGCAAGGTCCACTGATAGGTGATCAAATTAGATGGCAAAAGTTCAAAGAGAAGGAATATTTGCATAATTTCAAAGTATTTCCACCAGATATATATTAAATAGTATGAGAAAAAGAACCTGGCAGGGGCACCTAGGTGGCTCAGTGGGTTAAGCCTCTGCCTTTGGCTCAGATCATGATCTCAGTGTCCTGGGATCGAGCCCTGCATCGGGCTCTCTGCTCAGCGGGGAGCCTGCTTCCCTCATTCTCTCTCTGCCTGCCTCTCTGCCTACTTGTGATCTCTATCTGTCAAATAAATTTAAAAAAGAAAACCTGGCAGATACCACCTCAACCAAACAATAAAGATTAACATGACTAATAATAAAGTATATCAATATCATGTATCCTCTGATAATTAGAAGAAGAAATCATCTCTCCAGTATTATTCCCCAAAATATATATCCTCGGTCTTTTGAGAAAACATCAGAGAAATTCAAACTGAAGGGTGTTCTATAAAATAACTTACCAGTACACTTTAAAGTATTATAAAAGATCGTAAAAGACAAGGAAGGGCTGAGTCACCGCCTAAAGGATAAGCAAGGGACATGCCATCTAAATGCAAAGCAGAATCTTGGCTTGGATCACGTGATATAAAATAACATTAGTTGAATAGTTAATATCTGAATAAGGCATATAGGTTAGTTAATTGTATTGTACCAATGTTACCTTCTTAGTTTTGATAATTCTATCTTTTCAAATAGTCTGTTAGGAAATATTATCTCTGGAATGATTCCAAACACCAACTATTTTTGAATATTATTATTAAAAGTCCATAGCACGGTTTATAATTTCTGTAAGAATCTGTGAGTCTTTATTTGTGTAAAGTAAATTTAGAATGGCAATGTGATGATAAATTGAGTTTAGGTTGCTGCAATACAAGGAGTAGAACAAGGAGGATTCCAATGCTAGCCAGTGAGTTTATGTTAACTCCTTAAAAAATTAATTGATATATCATTAAAATCATGTAGAATGCTTATAATGAAAACAAATATGAATAGTAATAATAGCATGAATAGATTAAGAGCAAATTCTTTTGTTTTTAAAGATTTTATTTATTTATTTAACAGAGATCACACGTAGGCAGAGAGACAGGCAGAGAGAGGAAGGGAAGCAGGCTCCCGGCTGAGCAGAGAGCCCGATGTGGGGCTCGATCCCTGGACCCTGGGATCACGACCTGAGCCGAAGGCAGATACCTCAACCCACTGAGCCACCCAGGTGCCCCAAGAGCAAATTCTATCACTTTAACCTAGTTTTGCAGATCTTCCTTGATGTATGATGGGGTTATGTCCCAATAGAGCCATTTTAAGTTGAAAATACCGTGTCGAAAATGTATTTAATACACCTAGCCTACCAAACATCAAAGCACAGCCTAGTCTACATTAAACCTGCTCAGAACATTCACAGTGGGGCAAAGTCATCTAAGACAAAGCCTATTTTATATAAGGTGTATAATATCTTGTGGACTTTTTTGAATACTGTAGTGAAAGTGAAAAACACAGTGGTTTTAAGTGTATCGATTATTTACCCTTGTGATCAGGTAGCTGACTGGGAGCTGCGGAACACTGCCACTGCCCAGCATAATGGGAGAGTATCACACACCATATCACTACCCCAGGAAAATATAAAAATTCAGAATTCAAAGTACAATTTCCACTGAATGTGTATTGCTTTTACCCTACCATAAGGGACTATCTATATTTTGCTAAACTCCCAGATCTTGGAAAATACGTAATAATTATGTTCCTTGTTTTCTACAAGGCATTGGACAAATTCCGTCATGAGATCTTGGGATACAGATATGTGCATTCTAGTATATTGACCATTTATATCCCAAACTTCTGATAAATGGTCATTTACTCTGTCATGATAGTCCCTCTCTTCCTTATGCTTTCACCTTCCTTGTTTATCTTCCTTCTTCTACTCACTAAGTAAACCCACAACCAAGGTGAATTAGTCAGTAATTGCTGCATCAATACTGCATAACTACCTCATAATTTCAATGTTTTATAACCAGAAATATTCATTTTTCTCGCTTGTGAATCTTGTTTAGCTTTCATATCAGTTTCAGAACTGTTCTGTGTGTTTATTCATTCTGGGATACACCGAAAACATGTCCTTTTCATTGTGTCTGGAAGAACAAGAAGAGGGCAAGAGATGTTCTAAGACATCAACTTGGATACTGTACCCATACACACATTCCACTGGTCAAATCAAGTCATACTTAGTAACAATGGAGATATAGTCTGTCTGCCGTAACAAGGGAAATGTCAAAGTCAAATCACAATCAAACCATGGCCATGATTATATAATTATAATGAAGAGGACTGAAGTATGAGAAAAAGTGGTCCAGTCTACTACAGCAGACACAGACTAACTGTCCTTTCTACACTTGCACACACATAGCTGAATATGGCTGGGAGACAAAAAGAAACAAAACAAAACAAAAAAGAAAAACTTCTGACTTTCATTACTATGGCCACCTGGATTGTATGCCTGTCACAAACCTGCCCCTCCACTTGGAACCCAGATTTTACCTCTTCTGATTTATTCAACAGACTTTCCGCCCAGTTATCCTCGTCTTACCTCTATCTACAGTGTTTGCGTTGACTGGATGATTCCCAGCACAATATCAATATATGTTAGATTAACACCTTGATCCAATGGCCTCTGCAGCCCCCAAACCACTTCTCTCTTTTTCTTTGAAGAAAAAGTCCTGGAAAAAGTTATCTGTCCTCACTGTTTCTGCTTCTTTATCTCTATTATCAATGCTCTTATTCACTTCAGTGAGAATTTAATCTTAACAGCTTAACTAAAATTAGTTTTGTCAAGGAAATTGTGCTTTCATGTTGCAGAGTCTACAGGTCAATGCTGTGTCCTTATCTTTATATCTCAGTAGTATTTGACATAGTGGATCTTTCTTCCTCGAAATGTTATATTAACTTGACTTCTGGTTTTTCTCATGTGTCATTGTTCAGCCCTTGTGAGTCGTCTTTTCTGTTTTTTATCTGCTATCAGAACTCAAGATGTTGGCCTGATTTGAGGCTCAGTCCTGTCTCTTTTCCAGCTGTATTATTTCCTGGTCAATTCTTTGGGGTTTGTGGATCCTGTCTATTCACCATGAACTCCTAATTTATATCTCCAACTCCAGAATTTCTCTTTGAGTTTCATCTGCTTATTTCCTTCTTCACATACGCATCTAGTAGGTATCTCTTACTAAATATTACTCTTGATATATCTGTCCCCTCACTGTCATGCTTATTTCTTCCTCAAAGTTTTTTCCATCTCAGTGACACCATTATTTTTCTAGTTCATCTTGCCAAACACCTAGGAGTCATACTTGATTCCTTTTTTGTTCTCAGCACAAATTCCCTGTCCATCAGTGAATACCGATCGCAAAGCCATGAGTATATATGTCATTTCTGGCCCCTCTTTACCTCCTCCATCATTTTTACCCTAGTCTATACCACCTGAACTGCTACAATTGCTTCCTTAATTTCTATCTCGCACCCTAAATTCTGATCTCCGCACAGAAGACAGAGGGATCTATTGTAAATTGAGTTATATCACGATGCTTTTTTTAAACCTCCCTATGTTATCTAGTTCAGGTTTAGTAGTTGTGAGGTCAGAAAGTCTCCACCTCCCTCATCTGGTCCATGCTTTTTTCATTTATTTTCTTTCTTTTTTTTTTTTCTTTTCCCCTGACCTCACCTCTCATCTCTCCCATCCTTCATTGAGCTGCTGTAACATCCTGAGCCAATCCTGAGTTTAAATTGCTCACCCTCCTGCTTGGAACGCTCTTACCCCAGCTTCTCGCTTACCTTCCTCTGAATTCTTTAAATGCCTCCACTTGGTGTCACTTCTTTAGAGAAGTTTTCCCTGAAAACAGCCTTCACCAATTCTCTCTTCCTAAATAATTAACTTAAAACCCATTATGTAGTTATCTACCAATTTATTCCTCTTTTTTCATCCACTGTCTATTAAAGTTCCACAGCACAAATGATGTTTTCCCTCATTTCCTATGGTCTTCCCAGTAACTAAAATAGTTCCTGGCTCCACCATTCTCATACTAATATTTGTTGAGAGCTACAATATGCTAAGATCCTGTTCTAAATTCTGTAGATACAGCAGGGAGCTAAACAGGCAAATATCTCTCCCCTCCTGGGATTTACATGCTAGTAGGAAAAGACAGACAATAATCAAATAGGATGGGGAAAGAAAATGGGTACCAGAGGGGAATAAGGAAAGTCGTAGTGTTGAAGATGCAGTTTTGAAGAGGGTGTCTAGAAAAGCCCTTACTGAGGACAACATGAATGAATGAATTAGCCTACAGAGATGACTATAATAAATGGCTGATAGAGTCTCATCTGAGTCCATACCATCTGTCTTGTGTAAAAACAGATCGTATTGAGCAATTTGATGTATCACAAAAAGCAGGAAGAGAAAGCCAATATGCTAGAATGAATGCTAAATGGATATTTAGTCTCACTATTCTGTAATGTTTAGCTGAAGTCTTCAAGGCAAAGTATTTTTTTTTAAAAGATTTTATTTATTTATTTGACAGAAAGATCACAAGTAGGCACAGAGACAGGCAGAGAGGGAGAGGAAAGCAGGCTCTCAACTGAGCAGAGACCCCGATGTGGGGCTCAATCCCAGGACCCTGAGATCATGACCAGAGCCGAAGGCAGAGGCTTAACCCACTGAGCCACCCAGGCGCCCCTTCAAGGCAAAGTATTAAAGAAAAAATAGAATGTCTGACACATGAGTGCAAAAGATCAGTAACATAAGTTGAATATTGTGGTGTTCAGCTTGCGAGCACATTTTTTGTTTTTTTCTTACTTAATTCTTGATAACAAACTTTGTAGTCAGATTATCTAAAAATTTAAAGTAAATTTGAGCCATAATAGTAAAATTGCTTTTTGCAGGTGTAAGAATATAGGTAATTGTTCCAAATTGCTTTGCACTAATTACATCTTCCCTGGATAATTTGGGTCAATTAAACATGCTAAATATTAAGACACTGGAAAATTAAATACTTCTTTGCATGAATATTGAGGAATAAAGGATCTTTTGTCATATCTTGGGAAATGGCTTGTAAATACCTGATAAATGGCTAGACAACTTTACTTATAACCAAAATCTCCAGTGAGACATATTGATCGAATTTACATTGATGCTGAGGAAATCACACATAGTTATATTTGTTAGGAAAGAATGAAATCAGAAATTTGGAAAATCTTACATTATGAATAAGTCAACATGTTATAACTTAGGTAGAAATGGTGATATCCCAATGGGAAGGTAGTCCATGGGGACAGGGATTCAAGGACAGTATTTGCAGATCCAGGAAATCATTCATCATAGGTGGAAATACAACACATAGATGACCTTATTGGTTTGGGTTTGCCTCTTTTTTAAAAAAATTTATTTATGTACTTCAGAAAGAGAGAGAGAGAGGAGGGGGAGGGGCAGAGGAAGAAAATCCCCAAGCAGACACCCCACTGAGTAGAAATCCCAATGTGGGGCTCCATCTCATAACCCTGAGATCATGATCTAAGCCAAAACCAGGAGCTGGACACTTAACTGACTGTGCCACCCAAGTGCCCCTTGGGTTGCCTCTTAAAGCACCTAGCAGAGACAGTCAAGACAGTCAAAGTCTTAAATCATTGGATTTAAATAATTAGCAAGACATGACAAATATAGAGCTATGTGTAGTGCTTGAGGGCCTCTCTGAATGTGGAAGATGGAGTTCAATTTTCTGTATTGCTGCTGACAGCAGAATTTCAACTAGAGCCTGGTAGCTCTAAGCCGTGGAACCAGGGCCTAAAACAATGAGAAACCTTCCGATTTCATTTCATGAAGGAGCTGAATACCTTAAGAAATAAGAATTCCTGGGGCACCTGGGTGGCTCAGTCAGTTAAGCATCTTTCTTCAGCTTGGGTCATGATCTCAGGGTCCTGGGATCGAGCCTCGCATCAGGCTCCCTGCTCAGCGGGAAGCCCGCTTCTCCCACTCCCTCTGCCTGCTGCTCCTCCTGCTTGTGCTCTTTCTCAGTGTCAAATAAATAAATAAAATATTAAAAAAGAAAAGAAAAAGGAATTCCTCATTATAGAATGAGTTTAAGTGGTTGCTATGGGGCCATCTTCCTAATACTTTGTTAGACTATATTCCTGCATTCCCTGGGAGGTTATATGTGAGGACCATTAAATTAAAACCCAAGATTCTGTCATTCTATGTTAATGACATTAATAAACACAGATCTATATAGGTTTGTTTGCATTTGGAATAGTTATTCTAATTTTGATGTTAAATTTACAATATTTTCTCGTTCTTAAAAAATGGAACACTTTTTTTCTTAGGTGCTAGAAAAGACATAAGAAAGAAGAATTTGCAATAGAAGTGCTCAGATAGTTAAGTGAAAAGCAAGGCAACTTAAATGCTTTTTGACTACTTTAGGACTCAAACAAGGTGTGAGTTTGAGGGTAAAATTATGTTTTGTAAGATGAAATATACTCTTTCAAGTTTTATTGGCCTAATAATGTTTTTATTATATTGGGATCAAGAATCAAGTGCCTGTTTGGGGAGAAACAGAATAAAACATGCTTAAAATTGAGTATTTATCTATCCACATATATGTGAGAGAGAAGAAACCAGGGCAGAAATACTGAAGGTCACTGGCACAGAATCAGGTATGAAAAAACATACACTGCGTTTGCTTCTGTGCAAGAGCCTCAAGAGATAAAAGCTATAAAGAAAGTGTTGAGAGATAGTAAAAGTGGTGACAGCTTTAGCACTTTGGGGTCACTTTTGAGAAGCTTAATGCAGTTGTATAGACTTTGCATTTTTGTTTTAACTCTTAGACTTTGATAAGTGAGAACATGTTCTAAGCCATGTCTTCTGACACTCTAAACCCCCAAATTTCTGCCTTATGCTACACAAATATAACATTTTTCATTGTTTTTGTATGAAAAAATATATACAATCAGACTCCAGTTCCAGGATAGGTGTTAAATTCAGTCAGTGCGGTTAATTAAAATTTTCTATCACTTCAAACCTTTATTTAATTCCAAGGAAAAAAATTCCAGAAATAACAAAGTATGTTGGATCAGAAGAGTTTAAAATGAAAATCAATATGCATCTGTCAAATGTAATCAGAGCTCTATCTGATATGTCAAAAATCCAATTACACCTGAATGGAAATTGTTATCATTTTTTTCTTCTTCTTCGTTTAGCTGACAATCCTATGTATATTTAAGGCTGAAAGTAAAATCAAATGCATATAAGTTGTCATGGTCTCCATGAGTGGGAAATAAGTACACAATTGAAACTCTCTACTGTCACCAGTTCTGTGGGCAAGTCAAAATTTAATCTTACAGAAGGGATTAGATTTATATTTTTTCAGTATCTCATAAAGGGGCTGTGATAAATGCATTTTATGAAAACATTCACTGTAGGATTTCTCTATTCTGACTTGGCACAAGCACTCATTACCTTTTGCCACTTTTATTCTTACCAAATTCCCGTAGCTATAAAGGATTGTAATGTATTGGAGTCCGGCATGTATTGGAGTCCCTGACCCCTTGTAGGAACAGAAGAAGTCATCATTACACGTTATCCATTTTATTATCATATGTAAATGGTACTGTGATCTTTATCACAACTTGTATCAGGAAGAAAACTGGTATCAGAAGTAAAAGGTAAATGGTCAGACACTTACCTTGCAGAGGGGCCCTCGGTCCCTGAGTTCATTAGCAAACTCTCCATATTTGACATTAAAGCTGACCCTTGAACAACATGAATTTGAACTACTCAGGTCTCCTATATGTGGGTTTTTATAGTGCAGTATTAGAAATGTGTTTTCTCTTCCTTATGATTTTCTTTTCTGTAGCTTACTTTATTGTAAGAATACAGTATATAATACATTTAACATAAAACTATATGTTCATTGACTGTTTATGTTATCAGTAAGGATTCCAGCCAACAGTAGGCTCTTAGTAGTTAAGGCTTTAGGGGTCAAAAGTTATATGCAGATTTTTGACTTTGCATGGGAGTTGGCACCCCTAACTCTCAACATTGCCCGAGGGTTCACTTGTAGTTTGTTGCTTGTGAGGGCTGAGTTTTGAGATAGCTGAGCTCATATATAGCAAAACATATGCATGTGTTTAGGTAGTGAGAAAGAGTTAAATAATTGGTCAGTTATTTTCAAGCCATTAGTAAATCCTTACGTGTAATGTATATGTGCTAAGTTATCCAATCTTTCCTGCCTCCTAGGTTTCATCCCCAGAGGTAGTGGAAATGTGAGACCTTATCACCACAATTTGTCTTTCTTCCATGTGGAAGTATGTAATAATACAGTTATCCCTCTTTATATCTGTTACCGTATGAACCCCAGTTCTTCTGGTTCATCCCTCATTATCAGCATTAATATCCTCAAGAGCAGTACATGCACTTTTTAAAAATTTTTATTTAAATTTCTGTTAGTTAATATACAGTGTAATATTAGTTTCAGGTGTACAATATAGTGATTCAACACTTGGTGCTGAACCAGGTGCATCCCCTGGTGCTCATTGGTACATTCACTTTTTTAATCATAACTTCCTCTCTTTTCCAGACTCTAAGACTTTATTTACCACACATTCCTCTGGAATTCTCGATTGTCATAGGGAAAATCCTCTATCCCCAAATCAATCAATCTGACTGATTCCTGTACCTTCTTGAAACCTGACTCTACCCTGAGAAGACATTGTTTCCCTGTAATTAGAAAAATCCTTATCACCACTTTGAAATACACTATTATTATTGTTAGTTGCATTAAATATTCTAATTAATGTTTTATATTCCTTGATTTTTACATTTTAATGTTTAGCAATATTTTTTGTTCCAAAAGAAATCATAGAACTAAGAAAACCATAATATAAAAAAAGATGTCTTGGATTATCTATAAATATTGGAAACAATTCATATTTGCCAGAATATTTTTAAAATACTCCTATTTTTGGGGCTTCTGGTTTCACCAAGATGGCGTAGTCCTTTTCTTCCTACCCTACTCTAGACAAACAGTGGGAAAATCACATGTCCCCTGCTCAGTAGTCTCAGTAGGGCCAAGGAGATCATTGATTTTGCATCCTTCCACCCTCATGTCTCTTAAGCAGCACAGTTTGATTCCCCTTGCCTATCTCTGTTGATGGGGCCAAGCAGCAAAACTAATCTGTCATTCTCCCAGCTGAAGTAGGCAGTGCTCCAGTTCCCTTGCTACAACAGAGTTGGTGGAGCCAAGAGTAGAGTTTAATTTCTATTTCTTCCCTGGCAGAAACAGGTAGAGCTCAGAGTACCCCACCAGGAAGTTGTCAGCAGTGCTGTTTTAAGCTGAAAGCTCATCCTCACCCAGGAATAATGAGACCTAAGGAGCTGGTGCCTCGAGGAGCTACCTCTACCTACGTCTGTTGTCAGTGAGACAGCAAATTGGTGCATGTTGGGCTAGTAAGCAGTCTACTTTTCTTCCCTTTCTGGTGTCAGCAAGATCCAGTAGGGAGTAAACCAGGGCCATTAGCCACTCCTATTCCATCGCATTCCTTGGAGTCAGTGAGATCCAGTGGGGACCACAGTCTACACCCCTAGCAAGCATCAACAGGGTAAAATGAAGTGATCTGAGGCAGGATGGTTGGCTTTCTGAACCCTTCTCTCTATATGTGAGCCGGGACCAGTGGAAAACTGAGCCTCCAACCCCACCTAGCATCAGTGAGGTAGAATGAAGTGGTGACTGGTAGAGCTAGCTGGCACTCTGCTTCTTCCTGTCTTGTTCATTTCTCTTGGGCCCATCAGGGAACAGACCTTCCACACCACCCTTCTGCAATGAGGCAGTGTAAATCCATGTCCCACATTCTACTTCAACAAATAATTTTGAATTCTCATTGAACAAATTGAAAAAGGGAATCTGAGAAAAAAGGTAAGTTAAAGAACCAAATTGAAGTACTTGTACTGGTAAAATAAGTTAAATAAATATCTCACTGGATACGATCAAGAAGAGAATGGAAATGATGGAGAATAGAACCCGTGAATGTGAGGAAAAATTAGAATCATCACAGACTGAGCAACAGAGAGAAGATAAACTGAAAAATAAAAAAAGCACAGAGTTTCAGGGACCTGTTGGAAAATAATAAAAAGATAAAAGTCACATCAGAGCCCCAGAGGGAGAAGAGAGTCTGTGACTGAAACATTATTCAAAGATATAGTATCTGAAAACTTGTGATGAAATACGTAAATTTAAGATTCAAGAGACTAGTAAATGCCAAGTAGTTTAAAGCAACAGGAAAGCATAGCAAAACACATCGTGATTAAACTTCAGTGAACAAAAGACAGAAAGCAGCCAGAGAGAAATGGTGTGTTACAGGGAAACAGCAATTCAGATATCAAGAGAGTTCTCATCTGAAACCATGGAGGCCAGAAAAGGAAGAACTGTGAACTGCAAATTTTATATCCTGAGAATATATCCCTCATGAATGTAGGGGAAATAGACATTCTTAGATGAGGGAAAAGGAAGACGATTT
Organism: Mustela putorius furo; assembly: GCF_011764305.1. Lineage (NCBI taxonomy): Eukaryota > Metazoa > Chordata > Mammalia > Carnivora > Mustelidae > Mustela > Mustela putorius. The sequence continues at coordinate 31,710,726 of NW_025421989.1, forward strand.
TTTAAAAAAGATTTTATTTATTTATTTGACACACAGAGAGAGAGATCACAAGCAGGCGGACTGGCAAACAGAGAGTGGGAGGAGGCAGGCTCCCCGCCAAGCAGAGAGCCCGATGTGGGGTTCGATTCCAGGACCCTGAGATCATGACATGAGCCGAAGGCAGAGGCTTAACCCACTGAGCCACCCAAGCACTCCTGCCTTATGTTTGAGATTCTGGAATTAGAATTTCTGTAAGCCAATTCAAACCAGTCCTTAAAGAATGGATGAGGAGGGGCACCTGGGTGGCTCAGTGGGTTAAAGCCTCTGCCTTCCGCTCGGGTCATGATCCCAGGGTCCTGGGATCGAGCCCCGCATCGGGCTGTCTGCTCCGCGAAGAGCCTGCTTCCTCCTCTCTCTCTCTCTCTGCCTGCCTCTCTGCCTACTTGTGATCTCTGTCTGTCAAATAAATAAATAAAATCTTAAAAAAAAAAAAAGAAATGGATGAGGAGCACTAGGTGTGGTACATAAACAATGGACTTTGGAACACTGAAAAGAAATTAAATTTTAAAAAAAGAATAGATGAGAAGTATTCTCTAAACAGATAGAAAATGAAAACATAAGAAGAATTAGAACTTCAGAAAGTGAAGAACATTGAAATGGGTAAGATAAATATTAGTAGACTCTCTAACTTCTATTGAGTTCCTTAAATCATATTTGCTGATTGAAGCAAAAACTCTACTTCGTGTTATGGAGTCTATTTATATATCTCTATCTATCTAGAGAGAGAAAAAAAGTCTTAAGATAATTATATTTGAAATATGGAGCAGATAAAGTGACCTAAATGGAAACATATATTAATTGTATTTTCCTAATTTCTATATTTTTGATGCTCTGGTACCTGGGACCTTGTTGGGAACTGTCTCTCCCAGGGTTAGCTAATTCCCAGAGATAGCAAATGACTCATTTGTGAGCACCTTTTGTAGTCAAACTAACAAATTTAGAATCCACACCTCCCACACCTCTTCTGTTAGGCTTTTACATTCTAGACCAACATCCTCCTACCCTTATTACCCGGGGCTAGGAACACTTACTCTCTAAAGCCTACTGAAATTTTTCGAACTAGCCAATCCTAAACCTGTTTAGCCAATTTACCCTATCTTGCTCATTCCTTCCCATGAAAACCACAATAAAGACTTTTGCCTTTTCTCCCACCTCATGACTTACTCTGGTGCTTCTCCCTGTGGCCCTGAATGGCATGGCATGCCTCCTGTTTCTAGAGGTACATGAGTATAGAAACTTCTTCATGACAGTCACTTCTGTGTCTGTATGTTACCACATGTGATTAAAACAAATCCTGAGTACATTTTAAAATATAAGGTATATACACTTCATTCAAAGTAGCTAAATATTGATACCTGTGGACAGCAGTAGGTTACATGTGTATATTGAATTATCATTTAAAACAACTAAGAAAGTTACATGAAGAAATATACTAAAAAACATTATAAATCAGTTAGAATCCTAAAATATGCTCAAGTAGTTCATGGCAGTACCACTACACATAACCCTAAGATATTAGAGAAATAAAGCAGTGTTACAGACAGCTCTAAACATATAAATACAACAATGTGGGAGAAAATGCTTCATTTCTAGTAAATATCAAACTACCAGTATTCATCAACAATGAAATAGATAATATGAATAGTCCTATAACTATTAAAGAAATTGAATTCATAATTGAAAAACTTCCAAAAAGAAATTTTCAGGCTCACATGGCCTCAGTGGAAAATTCTATCAGATATTTACAGAATTAACATAAATCCTTCTCAAACTCTTCCCCAAAAAAGAAGGGGAAAGAACACTATATAACCTATTCTGTGACCAGCATTACCCTGAAAACAAACCCCAGAAAATCACAATAAAGAAAAACTACAAACTAATATTATTCATGAAATTAGACATAAAATGTCAATAAATTGAATCCATCACTATATAACAAAAAATACACCCACAACCAAATGGGGTTTATTCTAGAAGTAAAGACTGGTTCTGTATTTGAAACTGCATTAATATAATCCACCCTGTTAGAAAGATTAAGGGGGAAGAATCACATGTCAATCAATATGGAAAAAGCATTAGAATAAACCCAATATCCATTTCTTAGAAAACTCTTTATGACCTAGGAATAAAAGGGAATTTCCTCAACCTGATAAAGAGCTGACTTGATAAAACTACAGCTAATATCGGGTTCAATGATGAAACAAAGTACTTTCTCTCTAAAATAGGCAGGGACATAAGGATGCCATTCTCATCACTTATTTAAAGTGATTTAGGGGCGCCTGGGTGGCTCAGTGGGTTAAGCCGCTGCCTTCGGCTCAGGTCATGATCTCAGGGTCCTGTGATCGAGTCCCGCATCGGGCTCTCTGCTTGGCAAGGAGCCTGCTTCCCTCTCTGTCTCTCTCTGCCTGCCTCTCCATCTACTTGTGATTTCTCTCTGTCAAATAAATAAATAAAATCTTTAAAAAAAAAAAAGTGATTTAAAGGAAGTCCTAGTGAATACAAAATGGCAAGCAAAGGAAGCAAAGGCAAATAGAATGGAAAGGAAGAAAACAATCCCAGTTTTCATATCACATGATGGTCTATCAGAAAATCCGAAGAGATCTTAAAAAAAAAGTCTGTGGGAGTATTGAGTTCAGGAATGCTACAGTAAATAAGAACAATATACAAATCATATTTATATACACTAGCAGTGAGAACATGGAAACAGAGTTTAAAAACACAATACCATTTATAATCTTTCCAAATAAATGAAATACTTAGAAATAAATCTAACAAAACCTGTAGAGGACTTATATACAAAAATGATAAAATCAAACAACTTATAAATAGAGATAACACTGTATTCATGTGGTGCAAAACTCAATATAGTAAAGATGTCAGTTCTACCCAAATTGATCCATAGGTTTAATGCAATTCCTGTCAAGATGCTCACCCCTTGGGGTGCTCGAGTGGTTCAGTCGATTAAGTATCTGACTCTATTTCGGCTCAGGTCATGATCCCGGGGTCTTGAAATCGAACCCTAAGTTTGACTCCGTAGTCAGCACAGAGTCTACTTGGGATTCTCTCTCTCCCTCTCCCTCTGTCCCAACCCCCCCACTTACATACACTCTCTCTCTCTCTCTCTCTCTCTCTCGAAAGTAAATAAATAAAATCTTAAAAAAAAAAGATGATCATAACTTATGCAAATTTAACTTAAAACAATGCTAAGCAAATAGTTCTTATATTTCACTAATAGCAAATTCCATAAGAGGAAAAATTAATAAATTGGGCATCATTAAACTAAAATATTTTGCTATGTAAAAGCCCAAGAGAAGATAATGAAATGGAAAGCTACAGACTGGGTGAAAATATTTGCAAAACATGATAAAGGATTGGTATCTAAAACATAAAAAGTACAGAAAACTCACTAATAAAAATACAATTAAAGTAGAATATGATCAAAGAACATGAACAGACATTTCACCAAGGAAGATATACTGGTGACTAATAAGCACATGAAAAGGTGTTCTATATAATTAGTCTTTAGGGAAATGCAAAATAAAACCATAATGAAATTTTACTACAAACACATTAGAATGGTTAAACTAAAAAAATACTAACAACATAAAGTGTTGGGAAAGATGTAGAGAAGTGATTGCTCATACACCACTGGAGGGAATGAAAAGGGATAGAACCATTCTGGAAAACTGGTAGTTTTTTGTAAAGGCAGACATGCGACTCTTTGTCATGCAATAGTTTCACTCCTGGGAATTTATCCCAGAAAAAGGAAAGTTTATTTATCCATAAAAACATGTGCATGAATGTTCATGGCATATTTATCCATATAGTAGCCCAAATCTGCAAACTACCTAGTTGCCTGTCAGTAGGTGAATAAGAAGCAAACTGGTCCATCCATAACACGAACTACAGCAGTAGAAAAGAATGAAACACTAATAAGCACAACTTGATCAAATGTCCAGGGACTTAACACTAAATGAAAAGGCCAATTTCAAAAATTTACTTACAATATGATTCCATTTATTTAATATTCTTGATGTGACAAATTTCTAGAAATGGAGCATGGATTAGTGGTTGTAATGATTCAAGGATGGAGTAGGGATCGAGTAGGGGTGTCTGTAAAGGGTCAACCAGAGGGATCCTTGTGGTGGTGAAAATTTCCTATATCTTGACTATATCAATATAAATATCCTGGGTTCCCCCTCTTTTTTCCTTTATTAAAAATTTATTTATTTTAGAGAGAGCACTCGAGGGAAGATGCATTGGGGAAGGGCAGAGGGAGAGACATAATCTCAAGCAGACTCCCCAGTGAACCCAACATGGGGCCTGATCCTACAACCCTGAGATCATGACCTGAGCTGAAATCAAGTCAGATGCTTAACCAAGTGAGCCACCCAGGTGCCCTTAAATATTTCTGGTTTTTATATTCTTTTATAGTTTTACAGGATGTTACCATGGAAGATAGCTGGGTAAAGGGTATATGGGATCTCTCTTTCATTTCTTAAAGCTTCATACTTATAATTATTTCAAATATTTTTGTATTGTATATGGGTGATATTATAAGAGAATAAGCTAAAGGATAAATATATATACTGTGTTTGGTATCTGTAGTATCTACTGCTTAAAAGATATACTATGCATCACTTATATTTATATGATTGCTAATAATCAGAGCTAAATAAGCAGAGTTCTAGCATTAGCATTTCGTAAGGAGACATTTTTGTTTGTTTGTTTAAAGATTTTATTTATTTACTTGATAGAGACACAGCGAGAAAGGGAACACAAGCAGGAGCGTGGGAGAGGGAGAAGCAGGTTTCCCGCGGAGCAGGAAGCCCGATGTGGGGCTCAATCCCGGGACCCTGGGATCATGACCTGAGCCGAAGGCAAACGCTTAATGACTGAGCCACACAGGCTTTTTCCCTTATAAGAGATCATTGATATGTTTCATGTTGATTTTAGTTAACATATATCATGTAATTTGACAATCAATAATAAAAATGTTATTTGATAAAGTAGTATGTTTTTGATACCAAATATTGCTATTTGTGAATTGGAGGACATCTTTAAGACCTCAGTGTTTAGGGGTTCCTGGTGGCTCCGTCAGTTAAGCATCCAACTCTGATTTTGCCCCAGGTCATGATCTCAGGGTCATGGGATTGATGTCGTTGTCAAGGGATTGAACCTGGCTCAGTGATCAGCATGGAGTCTGCTAAAGATTCTCTTCCCCTTTCCATCTGCCCCTCTTCCTGTTCTCTCTCTCAGTCTCTCTCTGTAAAAATATAATAAATAAAATCCTTAAAAAAAAAAAGAGCTCAGTGTTTAGTGACATTTACCATGCGAGCTGCTGCCTAACGTAAAGTATGCCCAGGTCTCCAGATAATTGTCATGAATGTTTATTAAATTATGTCTGCTGCTGAGCATGATTTCACATTTTTAATAAAAATTCTCCTCCTATTATGTCAAATGACCAATTTAACACACAAATAAGCACAGGTTCTAATCACATAGATTTGTAATTATGATTTATAGCGTAAAGCAGGTGGATTTCTTAACTAGTCAGTGAAGCTACTGATTTTATTACAAGACACAAAGCTACAGCTTTTCTTATGCAAAGATGTCTGGATGCCTGGCTTTTAGAAAAGCCTCTATAATCTGAAATTTAGACCCACATACACCACTAGAGTATTTCTACTCAGAGAACAGAAATTGAATTATTAAAATAGTTTATATAATGTCTGGGCTTGTAAAATGGAGCCCAAGGCACCGTGCCCCCCCCCATTTTAAAAATGCAATTTTCCTAGTTGCAGAAATAAAGGTGAAAGATACTCTAACAAAGAGAAGACTAGTATCTGCTTAGGCATTATAGGCCTTTAAGACAGGTAGAATGGTTGATAGATGTATAGATGAATCGATGGAGAGAAGGGAAAGCAGAGAAATAAGTAAATTTTAAATGGTGAACTTTTGGTGGGACATGATTTTCCTTTAGTAAAATCTGCTTATAGTAAAATTTCCTACAGTGAATTGAAACTTGGTAACTACTACTGACCTCCAGCATTTCCTCTTCTTCTCACATCTGATATTCTTCCTGTTTCATTGAGAATAGACTCAAATCAGAGTCTAATTATCTGGTTCTTCCATTATACCAACCAGCCTAATTCTATTTTTCACCCCTATGTCTTATATCCCCTCCCATTATATCGGAAAAGTTCTCTATACCCTTGTAGCCATCCCTCTACTTGTTTGCTGAATCCATTAACTACATGGAACTCTCCAGAAGTTTCTCCTTTTGTCTTCTCTATAATAATTCTTATTGTATTATTCCTAGCAACATACACATGCTATAATAATAGCTCCTGATGTTCAAAGACATGTCTCTTTTTACCCCTTATCCTTGCCAGCTACAATCTCATTTCTCTGATTGCAGAACATGGTAGAAGCTTGTCTATATTTATGGTCCTCACTTCTTTTTTTTTTTTTTTAAGATTTTATTTATTTATTTGACAGATAGAGACCACAAGCAGGCAGAGAGGCAGGCAGAGAGAGAGGAGGAAGCAGGCTCCCTGCCAAGCAGAGAGCCCGATGTGGGGCTCGATCCCAAGACCCTGGGATCATGACCTGAGCCGAAAGCAGAGGCTTTAACCCACTGAGCCACCCAGGTGCCCCCGGTCCTCACTTCTTAAACCATTATCTTTTTCACCTAATCTGGCAGTATGGCCCATCTGTCCATGGGTACTCCTTTTAAGTTCATCAGTAACCTAACACTGCCAGATCTAATCATCTGTATGCAGTCCTTGTCTTGTCCAGCTCATGATCTTTACTCAACACAGCTGGTCTCTGACTGTTTTGGAAACAACTGGCTTCCAGGACTTCATTCACCTTTGATTCTCCTTCTCTCTCTCTCTGAAGTCCTCCTCATTCTCTTTTGCTTGCTTCTCCCTTATTCCCATCCCTGTGACTTCCTGGAGGCCCAAGGCTCAGTCTTCTTTTAATTTCTAGCCACATTCCTTCCCTATGAGGTCTCCTCATTCAGCCACATATGAGATTATAAGAACTTCTAAATTGGGGCGCCTGGGTGGCTCAGTGGGTTAAAGCCTCTGCCTTTGGCTCAGGTCATGATCCCAGCGAGCCCCGCATCAGGCTCTCTGCTCAGCAGGGAGCCTGCTTCCTCCTCTCTCTCTGCCTGCCTCTCTGCCTACTTGTGATCTCTATCTGTCAAATAAATAAATAAACAAAATCTTAAAAAAAAAATAAAAGAACTTCTAAATTGATAGGCCCAGCTTCAGCCTCTCCTTAAATCCACTTCTTATAGCCACTTGCTATCTCCACAGTCCCTGCCATGGATGTCTACAAGGCTTCTCAAACTTCCTTGGGTGCTCTGTGCAAATGACACCTTATCAGAGAAGCCTCCAACCACCCTATATTAACATCCACATGACTCTCTAACCCTTTATTGTTTTATTTACACCTTGCATACAAATACATTTTTTTATTGCTTGACTCCTACCCTTGCCCCCTAATGCATACTGGATTGCATGACTCAGGAAAGCAGGGGATACATTTTTTTCACTGTTTCATTCCCAGTGCTTATTATAGTGCATGGCACATAGCATTTTCTGAATGAGGAAGTGAGGTATAAAACAGTAGAGAAACAGTGTTCTACTGTACAAAATGGGATTATGTGGATGGAACTGGAGTACTACCTTTGCCATAGCAAAATCTTGATTATGTATATTATATTCACTTTTTCATAAAGGAAAAATCTCATTTAGAAATATAAATAATTTTCGGGTGGCTCAGTCTCTGCCTTCAGCTCAGGTCATGATCCCAGGGTCTTGGGATTGAGCCCCACATTGGGCTCTCTGCTCAGCAGGGAGCCTTTTTCCTCCTCTCTCTCTCTGCCTGCCTCTCTGCCTACTTGTGATCTGTCTGTCAAATAAATAAATAAAATATTTTTAAAAAAAGAAATATAAATAATTTTCTCTGTGCTAATAACAGAGCAAAGATTTAAGCTTCTAAAGGTCATGCTCTACACTGTATCATAGAGTATTCCTATAAGTAGAGAGATCTCACATGCATATACATATACACATGTGTTTACGTGTGTGCACGCATGTGCGCACACACACACACACATGCTACTTAGTATGATGCAGGGGTAAGGAATGCATGGTAGTTGATCAATAAAGTATATTAGTTGTAGTACTAGACATTATTTTATCTTAGAATTTTCTGTGGGTGATCTTAATTGAAATTAAAATTAGCTACTTTCCAAGAAAATGTTCAATTCCCTGAAATTAATTTTTTGAATCTTATTTATCTTTTCTATTTGTGAGGAAAAAATGTTATCACAGGATATTAGAGCTGGAAGGAACACTAAGGTAGTCTATTCTAAACACACAGGTAAACTTCAAAACCCTTCTTTCATCATTGTCAGGACTTATGCAGCATGTATTTGATGGCCTTTAATCATAGCAAACTCTCTCCTTCACTGTGCATCTGGTCAGGAGGCTCTGATTTTTTTTTTTTCGTTTTGTTTTTATTTACTTTTATTATGTTGTTAGTCACCATACATTACATCATTCGTCTTTGATGCAGTGTTCCCCAATCCATTGTTTGCATATAACACCTAGTGCTCCAAGCAATACGTGCCCTCCTTAATACCCATCACCAGGCTGACCCATCCCCCACTCCCCTCCCCTCTGAAACCCTCAGTTTGATTCCTGGAGTCCAGTCTCTTGTGGTTCGTCTCCCCCTCCAATCCCCCTCCCACCCCGCCACCTCACTTTTCCTTTCCTTCTCCTAATGTCCTCCATGTTATTCCTTATGTTCCACAAGTAAGTGAATAATTTACTTTCTCTGCTTGCCTTACTTCACTTAGAGTAAAACGCAATCCCTGAAATGTCCTCTTTGCTCTTCATTAGATGCCCCCATTCAGTTGAGTCAAGATACAAGTAGGAAAGGAAGAATCCTTCATCCCTAGCTTATCCATGATCGTGGCTGCCAAATAGCAATCAAAATCAAGTTTCTTTATCTGTCCTATGTTTTTTTTTTTAAAGAGGTCTTTTAAAAAAATAATTAATTTATTTATTTATTTGAGAGAGAGAAACAGAGATAGAGGGAGAGACAGAGATAGTAAGAGAAAGCACAGGCAGGGAGAAGAGGGATAGGCAAGCTCCCCACTGAGCAGGGAGCCCAACACAGGGCTCAATTCCAGGACCTTGGGATCATGACCCGAGCTGAAGGCAGGTGCTCAACCCACTGAGCCACCCAAGCACCCCTGCCTTATGTTTGAGATTCTGGAATTAGAATTTCTGTAAGCCAATTCAATGGCATCCCATACTTCAGCCTCTAACATAAGAAAAGATAATTTCATGAATTAGATTTGCTAGAGCTATAATAACTAAATACTAGACTAGGTATTAAAACTGGCTTAAACAAAATAAATTTGTTTTCTCGAGCTAATTTGTTTTGCAAGCTAGAAGTTTAAGATCAAGGAATTGGGAGGTTTGGTTTCTTCCAAGGTGTCTCTCTTTGGCTTGTAGATGGTTGCCTTCTCATCATGTCCTCACATCATCTTTCCTTTGGGGTATGCACATTCCTGGTGTGTGTTTGTGTAACTGAATTTCCTCTTTTTATAAGGACACCAGTCATATTGAACTAGAGCCCACCTTAGCAGTCTTATTTTAACTTAACCGCATCTGCAAAGGCCCTAACTCCGAATATAGTCACATTCTAAGATACAGGAGATCAGGGCTTCGTCATATCAATAGTGGCCAGGGAACAGTGGCCACACATAATCCACCTCCTCAGGAACCAATGAAAGAACTCTTCTCCAAACCACCACATTAACAATTCTGTTCCATTTTTTTTTTTTAGTCATAGTTTAAAAATTTTTGAAATCATTTTTTCAAAAAATAAAATATCCAAGTAGAAAGTGAATAGATTTCATGTTTGAAACTGGTTGGAGACAAGTCCTGTTCATCTCGTACTCTTATTTAAAATTAAAATTTAAAATTTGTACTCATTTAAAATAAAGCACGATAACCAAAATAATAGCATGACTTAGGGTGTTAATATGTTTCTTAGTATCTCTTTGATTACCTGACATGGGCCGTTCCTACGGCCATGCTAAATATTAGAAATTATGCTGTGGGAAGTAGTAATGTCATACCACTCAAGTGATTAAAAATGAATCTCCCAGGATGAAATACTTTTATTGCTAAAATGAGGATTATGCTCATTTTACTCTCTTGAGAAGATTTTCTTCTAAGAAGGCAGGAAACCTCATAGCCATTAAAGCATTGTATAATTTCTGTATTTCAAATGAGAGATCAGTGCATAAATATTTCTAACACCTTTAATCAAAAGAGCAATCAAAATAGCAGTTTTAAAATGCACTGAATAAAATTTGAATGCTAAGTGCAACAAGACCATAGGAGATTTCAAAGGCAAAATAGTAATATCACACTTTGTAATGTTTCTCAGATAGTAAGCACAAAGTATTATCAGGGTTTTGAAAATTCTTTAAATAATGTATATCTCTCATAAAATATATAAGTCCATAAAATTAACTGTGTAAAATAAAATGTGCATATCCCAATGTTTATTAGGGTTTTGACCTTGAAGAATGATAGCTGTAATAGAAAAAAAGTAAATATATGTGTGGTTATTTTGTGTGGTTACCATATGGAAGTGGGATAAAACAGAAAGAGATAAGCTCAAGCAAATGTTTTGAGTTTAGAATGTTTATCAACCTAATGAGTATCATCATAGTAGCCGGATTTCCTTGTCAGAAGATAGAAAAAAACTTATATGGTTTCTCTCAGCTTTCTGCTAAATTCCTATGAAGATGCTGAAATAAGCCTCTGGCAAGACTGAAAATTAAAACTGGCCACAAACCTATTCCAAGAACTTAGATGCACCTAATACAATGCCCAGATGAGATATATAAAATACAGGCCTTGGGGCGCCTGGGTAGCTTAGTCCTTAAGCATCTGCTTTCCACGGGAAGCCTGCTTCTCCCTCTCCCACTCCCCCTGCTTGTATTCTCTCTCTTGCTTTCTCTCTCTCTGTCAAATAAATAAATAAAATCTTAAAAAAAATAAAAATAAAGGCCATATGCTTGCTCTTGGATAGATCATGAATAGGCAAAAATGTCAGCTATCCCAAAAGTATAAATGTAGGATGATTGTATTAAATGTAGTGTTTGCCACCCCATCCATTTCCTGGAGCTAACTGTTCATTCCAAATGTAGGAAAATTCTTTTAAAAAATGAGCTGGAGGAGGAGGCACTTAGTCCCACTAGAAAGTAAAACCTGTAATTACAGCAATGTGACATGTACAAATGAAGAGAAAAAAAGACTGACATCTAAGAAATCCAGAAAAAGAGTAAAATATGTATGGACATGCCATGAAGGTAGCATTTCAAGTCAGTGAATTTTTTTTTTAACAAGTGGTTTTGTATAATTAGCCCCATATAGAAAATCAGTAACATTAGATACATTCTTCTTCATTTCATATATATGGATAAATTACAAATCGATCCAATCACTATAAAAATGAGAGCATATAGGTATTAGAATAAAACACGGGTAGATTTTTTGTATGGTAGAAGTGAGGACAGCTTTCCTGTCTCTATTCAAAGTGTTCCACAGGATAATGGGAAAACCACAGGAAATAAAACTCATTTGTGAGATACAAAATGAACTCGATAAATTCTCGAAGTTCTTTTTGATGTTAAATTTCAGTGATTTCATGGAAGTGAACAGTAGCACAGTGATTCTTACTATACAAAGATGGAATAACAGTGAAGGAGGCTTATGATCACTTCGGCGGAGAACTCCCTCTACTTGTAGACCGGTAAAACGTTACAGCCACAAATAGGCTACTGGAATTTTAAGTAAATGAACTTATCATTGCATTGTCTTTCCATAGTTTCGATTCAAAGATTATAAGAAAGCATGATGTTGAAAATGAATTACCCTTTTCGTATCTTTGTCTTGGCTCCTTACACCATCTAAATGTGTAGGTTTTACTTTTAGTCACACTGAAAGCTATTTTTAGTGATAACATAGAATTTTATAAGGGTAAATGATCCTTTCTAAACTTGATTTCCCTGGGGATACGTGGATGGTTTATTCCACCAGCTCTTTCTCTTTTTATTCCTATTCCAACTCTTTATCCTATCCTCTTGCTACTTTTACCCATTTGAATGCAATGATTCATTAAACCTCTAGAGTTCATGAAGACAAAGTTGAAGATGGCAGACACTGTTTAGATATCTTAAGCAACACTGTCTTCTTTGACCAGTTTTTGCACCAAATTGTCTCACTTGCTCCACTTCTAAAATGAGAAACATAGTAGCGTGTAATTTGCAGTGATTTTCCGAGATTGAAGTGGGGTATTGTGTGAAAAATACTTAGCACAGTGCCTGGCATGGAACAAATACTCAATACTTATTAAGTAGTATTCATATTAATTATTAACTATGATTAACTATGCTATGAGACAGAACATTTTCATTTCCTGAAGGAGTAAAATTTAAAATTTAAAAACATAAGAATTTTGAGTCAGGATATTTTGCACAGGGGCCATTTTCTAATCTTTTCTTAATGTTCTTAATGGTTTAGTACAGTGTTCTTAGCTGAGAAAAAATAGCTTCAAAAATCATTGATTTTTATAACAAAGAATTTAAATAACCAGAATATAGTCAAATAATCTCTTCTTTTCTTATAAAGAAATAGTGTTACTCTTCAAAATAAAGGAAGACATCCTTCCCTCAGAAATCCTCACTGCTTTAAATAGCCAGAAGCTCACCATGCTTCCAGCCTCTCAATACTTGTCCAATAGGAAGGACACATTGTTTTTCAAAGTGTGGCTGCATGACCATGTGCTTCTAGAACTAATAAGGAGCTACATAAACATGCAGCTTTTGGGTCCCAGCCCAGACTGAATAAGTAAGAATGTATAGGTGGAGCTTAGCAGGCTTCTAACAAGTTTTGCAGGTGATTCTTATGTTAACAGTTGAAAATTTTCAATTTTATTAGAACACAAGAAGATGCTGTCAGTTTTTCTGTCTTCTGGGGTTTAAAACCTGGAGTGGATCCCCCTTTCTTTCACAAATAGTCTTTGGCTTCCCTCCTGGATCAATTGAAAAAATGAACACTTTACTGGTAACAATTTTGGTACTACTCCAAGCTGAAACCTGGAGCTACTCCAAGCTGAAACCTGGAGCTGTTATTGTCTAGAAAAAAAAAAATACAAAGTATTAAAAGGGTCAAAAATTGCTGTACTTTGGCTTTTGCAAAATGTAGCTGAAGACTTGGGGGCACCTGGGTGGCTCAGTTGTTTAAGCATCTGCCTTCTAGCATAGCCTGGGGCTCCCTGCTCAACCTGGAGTCTGCTATTCCTTCTCCCTTTGCCCCTCCCCCATCTCATGCTCCCTTGCGTGCTTTCTCTCTCTCTCTTTCTCAAATAAATAAATAAATAAGATCTTCTAAAAAATGTAGTAAGACTTGGAAAGACTCATGGGTTTTATGGTTCTTTTATCACTCTGGGAAACCCAAGCCATCACTTCTCAACATTTCCTCATCCCTTCCAGCCTCATCAGGAGAAGCTTCTTGCCTCAGGATAAAATGTGTTTTTAATAGGGTTGTTGGCATTTAAGGAAAATTAGTGAAGCCAGTGAAGTGCGCTTATAATTTAGCGTGAAGCATTTTCTTGCTCAGAAGTGATTTTGAAAAACTGATAATAAAGGAATTAGGAGATTATATTCAGCTGTTAAAATTATATTTGCATAAGACTAATGAATCATAGACCTGTACCCCTGAAACATAATATATGTTAATTTAAAAAAAGAAAGGAAAAGAAAAAAATTATATTCTGAAAATGTTTACCACATTAAAAAAATTTTTTGTGTGTTTTTTACAGGAATCGCATTGCCTCCTAAAGGAACTATAGATATCCCAGTGTTATTTATGCCCCACATTATGAAATTACAGAGAACAATGGTCATTGTTCAAATGATGAGGGCGAACAGAGAAAGTTGGCCTATTGACAATTTTGATGAATTGAGCACAGAGATGAAAAGGTAACTTTTAAACAAGGACATTGAATGAAAATGATTTTGACTGGCGCTGACATGATCCCTTTCTTTTCTATGGTATGCAATGTAAAGTTCATGATTTTATATTCTCTGACGTGTTGAAATTTATATGTTCAGAAGAGGAAAATACATTCGTTATATGGGTATAATACATATCGTTTGACGTTCAGAGGGATTTGAAGTTCAGAGTGATGAACTAGTCAACCTTAAGTATCAGGTCAATGAATCAGAATCAGAGACAGGCAAAGGGACTCCTTCTGACTGGGAAAATAGCTCCTGCTGAGGCAACAAATAATGAATCTCCAGAGAACAACCTGAAGCAGCCTATCTTGGCAAAGTATAGGACTGGTGATGCTGGCTTTCACCAAGTGATGGCCCTGTGCCAGGTGGGGTGACGCCCTGAGGAAACGCCGCCATGACTACTGCCATTAACTGTGTCCCTACCAGGATGCGCTTCACTGAAATTTAAGCAAACTCCGATGATACAAAATGTATTTGTTTCTCTGCTTTTATAGTTTCATTAAATAATGATAAAGAAGTCTTAATTTAAAAGGAATTCTTACTTTGTCCTATGTGTGGATATTTCTTCTCCACATTTAAAACAATTCTGTGAGCCCCCTGGTGTCCGTTCTGCCATGATGTTCACCATTCGGACAGTCAAGACTGCCTATGATTTGTGGGTCCCAGGGTAAAATGAAAGTGAGGGAGCCCTTGTTCAAAAATGGTTGAGAGTTTCAAGACAGTTACAGTGGTGCATTAAACAAGCATGGAACAATTCTATATGTGGGGTCCTTGTGCTGTTCGTTGCACAAGTAGTGTGCTCATGAAGCTAGTCGTGCCTACTGTGTCTTAGGTTTCATTTTTAACAAGGAAAGTCCATTTTCAACAATGACCAGACCCATTTTGTACCATTGCTCTTGTCTTGATGGTATATGATAGACTTAGCATATTTTGACAAGCTCCCTCTTTCTTTTACTGATATCCCCCAAAAGTAAATTCTTTGTCACTGTACTTAACAGTATTTTTTGTCTTTTGCATTTTGCCTGTCCAATTTAGAATATAACCCATATGAACTGCATTACCTCTGATAAATCACATTTTAGTCTCATCAATAAATGCCAGTACGGGGGCACCTGGGTGGCTCAGTGGGTTAAGCCACTGCCTTTGGCTCAGGTCATGATCCCAGGATCCTGGGATCGAGTCCCGCATCAGGCTCTCTGCTCAGCAGGGAGCCTGCTTACCTCTCTGTCTCTGCCTGCCTCTCAGTCTACTTGTGATTTCTCTCTGTCAAATAAATAAATAAAATCTTAAAAAAATAAATAAATAAAAATAAATGCCAATACGAACTTTAAAAGCAGGGGAAAAGTTCTTTATTTTTCACTCACATCTCAGGATCATTGTGTTACATTTTTGTTTGTGAATAATTTCCCAGGGCTTGCTTTGAAATGTTCATAACATTTACAGATGTTTTGTATTTCATAGTTTCTCTCTATGAAAGTTTAAATTTATGAGCTCTGCTAAAATACCAGTAAGTTAATAATGAATATTCTCTTTCATGCTAATATTGAAAGTGTTCCTGTTTTTGTTTACTCTTCCTAATTTAATTTCTCATTAGAACCATGGGAGTAGAAAGTGGAGAAATCCAAGAAATACACTGGAAATACCCTATCCTTGGGCTTCCACAGGCAGTAAGCCCTAAATTCCCTCAAGGTACGTACATTTTGGAGTCAGAGAACAGGAAGATTCTAAGTGATCTTAGAGGCTCCTTTAATCCCATCTTTTCTTGTACAAGGAAGAGAACTAAGGTCCAGAGGAAGTAAGTCATGAAGTGACAGAGGAGGTAGGAGCACCAGGACTGAATCTGGTCTCCTAATCATAAGTCCAGTGATCTTTCCACCAAACCACACCATTTCATGTTGTTCTTCCCATTGGTGAAAACCTCAAAATCAGCTAAGATAGAAATATCAGGGATGCCTGGGTAGCTCAGTGGGTTAAAGCCTCTGCCTTCGGCTCAGGTCATGATCTCGGGGTCCAGGAATGGAGCCCCGCGTTGAGCTCTCTGCTCAGCAGGGAGCCTGCTTCCCCCCTCTCTCTGCCTGCCTCTCTGCCTACTTGTGATCTCTGTCTGTCAAATAGATAAATAAAATCCTTAAAAAAAAAAGATAGAAATATCATTAACATCATACCCCTTCATCCCTCATTCTGTGAGGCCCTTATTGAACTGCTCTAGGTCTGTAAGATTCCCAGGTACTTTGGTTCTTAGATCACACTTATTTGCCAGATTCCAGCTTCTGTGTAACTCTAAATCTTATCCAAGAACTATCCTATGGGGACACTGTTGTCCCAGACACTAAACTTCTATGATGTCCTTCAGAAACCAGTCAGAATGTACTGAAGTTTTCACAGAGGTTCACTTCACTACCATACACAAAACGTAAAATCCCTACTCTTAAAATGCCTTTCTTTTTCTCAGCGACCCCTCTTTTTCTTTCCCCGATTCCAAACTTCTCTCAAGTGTCTATGTGTTCTCTTTCCTCAGTACTCTTCTCACTTCTCCTGCCTTCCTTGATTTTCCCATTTTCTTCCCAGAGTAAGCCTGAGAAATACAATTCCTCTTGGCTGTCCATAAAGCTACCGCCTACCAGGCCTTACGCATAGCTCTTCATAACTGAGGAACGCTGAATTGCTCAGCCCCACAAAGAGATAATCACTTTGGAGCCCCTCTCCTAAGCAATACAGATGACCTGAAAGAAGTCTTGAAATTTTGAATTTTTTCTTCTCCTTCCAGTACCAGTGTTTGGTAGTGAAGCAGAGTTAGTCCTTTACTGGCATATATTGTGTCACCACACCTCAAAAGGAGAGAAAAATAGTAAGTTTGACTCATGGATAACAGCATTTCCCCAGATCCACTGAAGGCCAAGGTTACATATCGCTTTATGTCGTTTGATTTGAAAAACCACATACTAGCTGTACTTTTGACAGTAAATGTCATTTGTCTTACTTGAAGTATTTTTGCTCTTAAGTTAAAAAATTATCAACACATAAATGTTTCAAATATTCTAAATTATCTTCTGAATGCCTCACAAACATGCCAAAATGATTCTTTTATTTCCTTATGGAAGATAATTGTTTGTATACTTTCCATAGAGTCGAACGGTTCAAAATTTATAATACAGTCATCTGATCAAAGTGATATAATAAACCCTAGACGTTACTCTGTTGAAATACTAACAGCAACATTGCTCATGCAGACACAGTTTTGTTTTTCCCAGATTAAAGATTTAAAGCAGATTTTTTTCCATCTGAAACAAAGCCCATGGAAACAAAAAACGTAAATTTCTTGCAGCATTTTCTTCAAAGAAAGTTAAACATGCTGCAGAAACAAAAAGCCATTTTCTATCAAATCACGTCTCTTGGTAATTATTCAATTTTTAAATTAAGTGTGAGTTCTGTAAATAGCCTGTGTTGCTTTAGCACAATCCAGTAATAACATCAGTGTTCTGAAACAGATTGTGTACTAGTTATTAAATCATTTTAGCAGAAGTCTAAAGCCTATCCTAGTAATTATTTTTGCCTACAAATGCCCTTGAGAAAAAAATGAGTACAATTATATAAATACATATTGCTTTCCTTCTGTACAGTCCATCCTTCATTCTTATGAACACATCAGAGAGAACCTATTGCATTCCCTGCTCGACTGCATCACCTTTGATGCTTACTGTTTCTCTTCTGTTTTTCTGTGTCTTTCACTCAGGTTATTCTTAAACCCAGGGTATTTGTTGTTCTGTGAGCCACCTTTTCTTTGTGTATATTCCTATCTGCTCCTATCCGTTGGGGCAGATAATTGGAAAAGGACTCTACTACTCTCACACTATGAAGACAATGGAATGTGAATCCATTGTAATTGAGTAATCCGTGCATTGCCAGGGCACTAATTTCCGAAGGACTTAGAGGACAAGACTAGTGACATGATACTAATTGTAACTTTGATCACACTAATTTCCAATTTAATGCTTTAAGACTGAAGCTAATTAAAACCAGAGAAGCCTGTACATTTTCCTCAATCATTTCAACCCTCTTAATTTACATCTTGTATCTCACTACTTACTCTAAGTTCAAAATGTTCAATATCAACCTGTAAGTTTTAGAATTAAAAATAAATTTATGTTAGATATTTGTAAGTGTGGTGCATAATTAGAAAAAACATAAATCTGAGGTCATTATCTAGTTGTGCAGTTTAGATGAATATATTATTATTGATGTCACCACAGTACAGTATAATACATTTTAAAAGCTTTTTTATATTGATTTTCCTTTTATCCCCCATTAAATATATATTTTATGTGCATTTGAATTGATAAAAATACAACATCTAACATATATATGTGTGTGTGTATATATATATATATAAATATATATACACGCTTTTTTAAAGATTTATTTATTATTTTTTTAGAGGGGAGGAGGGGCAGAGGAAGAAAGAAAGAGAGAGTCTCAAGCAGACTCCCTGCTGAGCGTGGAGCCGGACATGGGGCTCCATCTCATGACCGTGAGATCACGGCCTGAGCCAAAAATCAAGAGTCAGACGCTTAACTGACTGAGCCATCCAGGTGCCCCAAGAATCTAATGTATTTTTGCGAAAAATTATATTTATTCATGTGGGCTCTAGTGTACTTGGCGCATGATATTATAGAGCTAATGCCAAAGGAATTCATTGATAACTCATTTGTATATAGAATTTTTATAGAAATGATATTTTGGTTTCTCACAAGATCACTGACAACTTCTTCTGTACTTAATATAAGAAAACATTGAAATTTAATATATATGTAAAAATATATAAAGGTTCAGGGGCACCTGGGTGGCTCAGTCAATTGAGCATCCAATTTTTGGTTTTAGCTCAGGACATGATCCTAAGATCCAGCCCTGCAGTGGGCTCCAGCCTTGCATGGGGCTCCCCGCTCAGCACGGAATATTCTTGAAGAGTATCTCCCTCTGACCCTCCCCCCACTTGTGCTTTCTCTCTCTCAAATAAATAAATAACTCTTTAAAAATATATATAAAGTTTCAATGCTGTATATTAAATTAATATTATAATCAAATTTTAACATTAACATTAATTTTAAATAATTCATTACAATTTTACTTTTAACTGTTAGTGTACTTTGTAAATTTAAAAGCAATTTACAAAAGAAAATCAAAATATTCTACTGAGATAATTTAAATATGAATTTTAAAGTGCATGTGAATAAAGAATAGGAAATAGTTTTGAAGTGTTACTACAAAATAAATGTTACAGAACTTATTTTTTTTAATTATTTGAAAGTATTTGCTGTAGTATTACTGTGTAAGTAGAGTTTGTTATTTGCCACAATGAAAATAAAACAGAGAGCTGAAAAACTCGTGTGTTCCTGACCACCAGTTGAATTCTTGATATGACTGACTAGGTGAGTTTCTAAATCAAATTTTACATCCTAATATAATCTTCTGTAATCTAGTATATATCTTATGGGTTAATCTGTCATGCTTTTTTTTACATATTATTCAATATTATTTGTTTCCAAATGTCAATGTATATAGATACTGCACGAGTGTGTGTGTGTGTGTTATGCAGACACAGTAAGTCAAAGTATGTGAAAGATTATTTTTCATGACATAATTCATTTTCTTCCATCTTAACTGGAAATATTTCTCTCCTGCAGTTGTCATAAAATGTCAGTCCAGGAAGCGGGTAGAACAGGAGGTGGAAGTCATGCTGGCTGGTCATTTTTTTGGAGAAAATCCTATCTTAGATGCGACAGATTTTGTAGTGATTCCAAAAAAATACTCATGTGATTCTTACGAAGGTATTGATGGTAAGAGAACCACAGTAATGGATTTAAAAAATGATAATAAATAAAAACTCCATACCCTTAAATTGCAAGTTGCTGATTCTTCAGTTACACAAAAAGTCCACACTCAATATGTTTCAGCCACAATATATGCTAAAGATAGAGCTCAACAAGTGTTCAGTGAATGTTTGTTCTCTTCATATAGTGATTATTTCCAAAAGGAAGACAACTGTAGTTGTTAATGGATTTGTGAGAATAGGTTATGATCCTGTCATCAGTGAGGAGAGAAAAAGCTGTAGTAACTCATTTCCACATCCCTTCACTTTTAATCTCTTCCTTTATTCTCTCTTTCTGATTTAAGGAATATGATTGAAACCATGTCTTGCAGCTTTAAATTCAGAAACACAATCTTGAATAAAATGTTCCTTATTTAAAGAAATTGAAAAAGTGACATAAATTAGAAGCAGTCCCCAAATAAATTCTGTATAATAATCCCTCTGGCATTTAAAGTTTTAAAACTGGGACGCCTGGGTGGCTCAGTTGGTTAAACAGCTGCCTTCGTCCTGGGATCGAGTCCCACATTGCGCTCCTTGCTCAGCAGGGACCCTGCTTCTCCCTCTGCCTCTGCCTGCCTCTCTGTCTGCCTGTGCTCGCTCTCTCCCCCTCTCTCTCTCTGATAAATAAATAAAAAAAAATTAAAAAAAAATAATAAAGTTTTAAAACTTATCAACAAGTATGAAATTCCTGCAGAAACAAAGTTTCTTCCCTAGTTTTCTCATTCATATCTATAGTTTTTTTACCTTGATCTTAGTATTATTATCTTTGTGTCCAATTTAATTATTTCAGTGATAAAAGAATATAAATGAGATATAACTGAAGAGAGAGATGGAATATATAAGTATAGAAAGAGTATATAAGAGTAAAATAGTTAATTTTTTTTATAATATTAGCTATTTCTATTAAATAAGAAATGCTCATTTTAAACAATTCCAGAAATTTCTGAAGTGATACAGATAGCCACCCTCAACTCAAGTCAGTCTTATTTGGATGGTTGTTACAACTTAATAAATTTGATATATAGTCTTGTGCTTCCAGCCACACCTGAGGGGTGGAAACATGCTAGAAATTTAACCAGCTATTTTAATCCAAACCAAATAATCATGATAAGCAAGACAGGCTTATTTCTCATTCTTTCTTTTCTTTGTTTCTTTCTTTTTTTCTTTTTAAGATTTTATTTATTTGAGAGAGAGAGTGAGTGAGAGCACGAACAGGGGGAGCAGGGGGAACAGAGGGAGCAGACCCCCCGCTAAGCTGGGAGCCCAACAAAGCACTCAATCGCAGGACCCTGGGATCATGACCTGAGCCCAAGGCTGACACTTAACTGACTGAGCCACCCAGGTGCCCTTCGTTTCTCTTTTACGTGAAAGCCTGGATTTGTAAGTCCAAGGAGTGTGGTGCCCGTGTTCCTTAGACCATCCAGGGACGCAGGTTCCTTTTCTCTTGTTGCTCCACCATGCCCTGTGCTGTCTTCATCTGCCTGTCAGTTGAGGACTCACATCTGCAGTGGAGAGCAGGCGGGTTCCCTTTAAAGCCGTGACCTGAAGATGCACCCATCATTTCTACTTGCATCGCGTTGGTCAGAACTCAGTCACATGGACACGTCTAACTGCAGTTGAAGCTGGGAAATGTAATCTCTTTATCCAGGCCCAGATTAAATTTGGGGACTTTCTATTACCAAAAAAGAAGAAAGGAAAAAAATAAATATTGGGAAGACAGTGAGCAGTCTCTGCCGTGTTTTATGTACTGTGGACTGATAAAATCTATCCATGGTCAAGCCATCTAAGAGTACTTACTAAAAACTTATTATACATTAAATATTTTTCTGGGCCTGAAAACTAATATCCCCCATATCTCTCCTACCATGAAACTCATGTCCCCACTCTAAGATAGAGTTTCAGTCACTCTCTGGGCAGCACGTCCAATCTCCCTCTTTCTCTTCATTTGTTGAAGCTGTAATATGTAAAGCTGGGGGGTATTTTGTTTGTTTATTTGCCTTTCTCTGCATGCCTGCTTTTCTCTCTCTGCATGCTTGCTTTTCTCTCTTTTCCAGCCCACTTTCTCTGCCTACTCATCAACTTAGACACATGGCTCAGTCATGACTTTTCTGGACACCCCTCTGTGTCTTCCAAAATAGATCATTCAAACTAGGGTTTTGTTTCTGCAAGCAAGCATTCTGAAAGTAAATACAGAAGAGGATGTGGAAATAATAAATATTCCTTAAATGAATTATAAGAATATCAGAACAAGCTCCCCCATACATTCTCCTTATATGATGTGGAAGGTAATATTTTAAAAACTGGAGATGGAATTATGAAATGAATGAATACCTATGTTACATGTATCCAATATACTTCATAAAATCTTTGGAATTACCAAAAACGTGGTTCACACTAATTATTGTCTTTTTATTGACTAGCTCGATATTGATGATATGAATTGTGTGAGTTAAGGAAATATTATTAAGTTGCACAGTGAGATATTTCATTTTTAATTATGTTAACTTATTCTTTCTTTTTTTCTTTGATTGAATTTTGGTTTTGTAATTGCAGAAATGCCAACTTAATCATAGACTGCTTAAATTGATAAAAAATGAAATAAACTTATGTGAGGAGAGGGGAATTCTATTGCAGCTCTGTTGGATTATTCTTTATTTTAAAGAATATCTGTTCATAATGAAATAAGACTGATGGAAACCATCTCCATTTGTCTCCAAAATGTTATTATGAGTTTAATACAGATTTTACTTCAGTGAATCATGTAGTAGTGTTAGAGAAATGTAGGAATTATAATTTTTAAGTAAATGAAAACCTGCCAACTTTCTTTGCTTCAACCAATAGACAATACTAAAGGGAATTCTGATTGTTTATGCAGATCACAGATAAAAATATCAGTGTAGATTAACCTCAGAGTTCAAATGTATAATACAACTGTCAATTTCCAGTGATAAATAAATGTAAGCAGTTTTTATTGAAATGGAACGTATTTTCATAAGCAGCCAACTTACAGTAAATGTTCCCCACTAAATGTCCAGTACCTTTCTGAAATGAAATAATTGTTTTGTGTGTCATCCTGCTGTGCTTAAGTGAGTTGTAATAACTGAGTGTTCAAACCTTGATTTCTATTTGAAATCTATCCTGTTGAAGGCAAAATGATGTTTCTGTGACATTGTAAAGGAAGGTTTAAAACAAAAAGCTCATATATAGGAGCCATTTTAATACGTTCTTGCTACATTAATTTTCTTATATCTTTGTTAGGTTGCAAGCTAAAGAAATTATAATTGTGATAATAGAAATTGATTGAATGTATTACCAGAAAAAAAGTCCACTTCCTTCTAGATAAGCAGGGTCTAAAAGGAATCTGCCAGTATCATTTTGGGAGGTTTGAAAAACATGTTAAGAAAATAGCTCTTGAAAATACACCTTTTGATATGGCTCATAATTCACTGCTTCATTACTTTTTATGATGAGAAATAACAATAATATTGAAAAGAACAATTTGGAAGGTTTGCAGGCTTCTGACTTCCAGTGATTCCCTCTAAAATAGCTTTTCTGTGCTCAGTGCTATCAAACTCAAGAAGTTTATCTACTTTTTGGCTAAAGACATTTTAATTTGTGAATGTTTCTGTTCTGAAGCATGTCCTATATAGAAGTAGATTTGTTCAGTCCCCTCCCAAACTCAATGTATTTCTCTTTCTTTATGGTACCTGAATATTTGAAAAATCCATTAACCTCTCCTTTGACTAGGCTCCTTAAAGGCACCTATTAACTTGATTCCTTTCCCTACCCATATTCTCTTCTCACCTGTTTCTTTAGGGACATATCTGACCACAAAGTCTGAATACTAGTTTAGTTTTCAGCATATGCAAAGGCAAACCAGCTCTCTTTCCCTGTGTGTGTAATTTAATTATAGTTTACCCAACATGTTAAATAGTGTTCAAAGAGTCATGTTGTTCCTGCCAGTTTTGCCTTCCTATGGTCCCTTAAATCCATTTTGGTGAAAATTAAAGTCTCTTAAATCCATTATGGTAGAAATTAAAAAACTCCCTGGCTTGGACTGTGATGGGGTTTTAGGTGCGATCACTAATTAAACCCTTACATTCCCTCATCTAGGTTTATGACCAAATGAGAAGCAGATTAGAAGTAAGGCAGATGGGAATCAAAAGGTTACCTCTATTAATTATAAAGGGGAACTGAAAAGTGATTTGGTAGTATGGACTCATTTGGGCTTCTTAGTACCTTCCACTAAAATGAAGTGCGTTCACCCCAGACTAGCCAGTTTTAGACTCTTGGCAGGAACAAAGAATGTACACATGAAGGAAGAGGAGAAAGTGCGCATTCTGGATTCAAGACATTAAGAAAGAAAAAGGTCTGCTCATCTGCTCACATTTCATTCCTTCACCCATGTTCACAGATCAGGCATGTTGCTGCCCCTTCCCCTTATGGCAAGTCATAATTGAGGAGGCAGATTGATGCTGAGGTTTTTTTCCCTCCTATCCTTTTCCTTTCTTGAGTATGCCCCCCTGTGTAAACATGCTAAGTAGGAGATCACAATCCCAACACTCCCTTCCCGTCAGTCAGTCTCCCTTTATCTTCATCATCTTTCCCCAAGGCCAAAAACCCTTACCAAGCCTCATTCGGTGATAATGCCAGGACCTCTCTGCACTGCTTCCACCCTGACTCCTCACACACACCATTGAGTTAACCAGCATTGATCACCTTGCGATTCTTTTCATTCAACAACAATCTTGCGAGCATCTTTGCTGCCAGATACTTTGCTTAGCCCCAGAGATAGCAAAATGACTAAGACACGCAGACTGTCGTCAAGGAATTCAAAGAACATCTGTCCAGTGTGTCAGATTCATGCACCAGCAGTATGTAAATCAATTGGTATTGCAACACTGGAATAATATTATATGAGGGTATTTAGACTGTATTTTGCAATGTCCCTTCTATAAGATTACAAATTATTCTGTGTGGATATAATCTCCCCCATAATGGTATTTACTTCTCCCTATGTAGCTTTTAGTCTATGCATTCTTTGTGCCTTCCTGGGGATTAGTGTAGTGACTATCTCTATGAGACTTTTTCTATGGGAGTGGTTTTATTGTTTAACTGCATATCAGATTCATGCCTCTTCCTTTTATTTTCCAGATGTTCTATAACTTGAGGCCATTGTTCATTGATTAATCTGTTCTCTTTTCTGTGTGTCTGGTTTGCTAATTTACCTGTCACATTGGTCTCTTTTCCGTCATCTTGCTGTATGTTGTTTGCATGTCATATGTAAATTCTCCTGCCCTGTTTGGTCTGTAGTCCCAAACAGCTCCTGAAAAACCTGTCATTGGTCCTTCCATGATCCTACCTTGGCCTCCAGATTTGACCCTTTCCTCTGCTTTTGTTCACTTTACTTTCTTTGCTCAACTCACCCTGCTAAGGCTTCTATCTTAACTGTTCTAACGAGACCACCCTGGACAAGACCGCCTTCAACCAGTATGCCTAATCCTGTGGTCAGATTTGTATCCTCAGGGAGCCCTCGGCCTGTCAGTAGCATTAACCTTTTGACCCAGTTGATGGACTTCCTGCTCTTATTTTTCATGACTAGTCTTATTATTTACGATCTCGTTGCTTGTTTCTCCTCCATTTCTCCTGTTGACTCCTCTTCTTCTGACCCAGATCTAAATGTTTTAGTGACCAAGGACTCTGCCTTGAGGGCCACCACACCATTGTGCCGGTTATGTCCTGCACGTTTCCGGAGGCTGCTGCGAATGGTATCTTCTCAGCAGTTGTGCCACGTGACCAGCCTCATATCCTAGGTTGTGCAGTATAAACCCAGAAACCTAGGGTCCTTTCACTTGATCTTTTTAGGGCCTTGAGAAAATTACTTTACCTCTCTATAAACTTAGTTTCTTCAACTGTAACATGGAGATAATAATGGTATCTACTTCATAGGATATTTCTGAGGATTAAACGTGTAAATGCATGGAATCCTTAGGAAGCGTATGGTTCTCAGGATGTGTTCCATGAGTGTTAGACCTTATTGACATTCAAAGCTCTGGTTGGGTATTTTGTGACAGTGATGTATTAGGATGCCCATCTTCAGTCACTGACAAATGATGTTTTATAATGGAAACATGGTCCTCTCAATGTCATTCAGTGGGTTTTCTCATTAATACACAAAAGAATGTTCTATGAAAAAGAAAGTACAAAAATATGGTGCCTAAATATTGGATGGAGACTGAAATTGGAATTTAATCTAATTGCTAAAAGTTCAAATCAAATATTTATGTTACAAGAAATCCCTTTATCTTTTCTTTTTGATATCTTGTTTCAAATAAAATGTGTAAAAAGAGCACCAGATGTGAGGCCACTTTCTTCCTTTAATTTTTCATTTTGTAGCTTACTGTACTTATAGTCATAGCAGAAGAACATGCAGTTATTTTAAATTAATCAAAATGTCTGTTCTGTTAAATGACCTTATAAAACTGCAGTAAAAACATGTCAGTGAAATGCCCCTTCAGAAAGTTTGCAGCTTTATTTATTTATTTTTTATTTTTTTAAGGTTTGCAACTTTATTAAAAAAAAAAATAGTAAGAGTGCTTCATTCTTCATTACCTGTTCAAAGAAAATAGCTATAGTGAGTTTATCCAGCCTTCCCTGTTTCCCTGGAATACTTTGCTGTCTTCGTCTATATCAGATTTGTCTCCAGCATTCCATTCATTCCTTATGTGATTATGATATTCTAACAAATGTGCATGTCTGTTAGTGAAGGGAGAACTGCAGAAATTTAGGGAAAGAACATGAATAACAATGTTCATTATTCTTTGATAGTCATTTCTCTATAATTGAGACCTTTTTGCGGTGTTTGCCTTGACATGTGTTTTACAGATTAAAATGTATATGGTATAATAATAAATAATTTCAAAGTATATTTTGTAAATTTGTTATAATTCAGTACTTTTTGATTATCATATTTAGTCAGGTGTTCTCCCCCTTTTTTTTTTTAAATGACTGATATTCTTCCACATTGAATAAAATTCAGTCATTGGCCTGAGAAAATTCACCTGAGAAAATTCACCTTAGTAACGAACCACTGGCCAATGTAGCTCCCATGCGTGATTTATTGTCACTATGATACAGGCATTAGGTTGAATGATAATTATGCAGGGACACTATCTGGATGGGAGATATGCCCCTTCTGTTCAATAAATGACTCTGCTGCCATACCCAAATGATTATCACCAGTATTCTTTGGTGACACAATAGATAGATATGGATATGGATAGATATAGATATCATACTATGAAATTCTCTGAAACCTGTTTGATTAGGTATTTTGTATATATGTAAAGGGTATGAATACAGGACAGAAGTGATAAGCTGGTGATTCTAATTGCCAGTCATGCCTGCTCACATATCTCCCACTTTATACAGAGCAGGACATTATTTGATTTTAATCTACATCTTCCTCTCACCCTTGGTCAAGCCACCACCTGGCCTGAACTACCGTAGAAACTTCCTTAAGTTCTCTTCTAATCCCCTTTTGCTCAATTTGCCATTAAAAGATCATGTTACTGACTTATTTAAAACATTCAGTGGTCTCCCGTTATTCTTAAAAAGTCCCAATTCCTCACCATGACCTGTATAGTCTTACCTACTTTGCCTACTTTACATCTTTTGACAAATTCTTGCCACTTCCTCTGCTTCATCCGTGTAAGTTCTTTCTCCAATGCTTTAAGGTGGTTTCCGCCCTGGAAAGCTCCCCCATGCTGCTCTCATGATGTCTAGGAGGCATTTTCTTAATTTCTAACCTTGAATCACTGGTCATTTCAAGGAAAGCTTTTTACATACTGGTAAAACACAATTGAAGTCAAATATATATTTATCCTGTTAGTTTCATGGATGTAAGTGCCTTTTTAAGGGTTTGCTTAAAAACAGTAGGATTTTCCCTCAGTGTTGAAAAATTTTTTACGGTAGTCTTGAGGACTGTTGACTTGTAACTTTGAAATTGTATGTCTATGAAGGGAAACTACATTTACTTAGATACTCTTTTTTAGAAGTGTGCAGGCATTCTTTTAGAATTATGAGCTATGTTTGTCATGAGAGATTAATTTTATCTAACAATCACATAATTAATTTATCCTGGCCTCACTGACTTAGTGCTTATCCACCCCAATACTGCATAGTTTCTCTCCAAATTAAGAGTATAACAAAAGCCATGTTTCCCACTTGGTAATATGACTTTCCAAATAAAATGCAGAGACTCTGACAGATTATTTTTAAGATATAATACTGAATGTCATTTTATTGTGATTTTGTTCAGCTTTCTTCTTTCCCTCTCCTTTATGGGCTCAGAGCAATATATTCCAGCTACAGGCAAGGGGGATATGTGTAGTTTGAAAAATATATTCATATTGTTTCTACTTATCTCACCTCCTGTCCTTTAGCTGATAATCATGTCTCTATTTTGTACCAGTGGATCTTCTTATGATTACAATTATAACATCCATAGTAACAGATTCTCCACAGGGGGTTCAATGCTTCTGAAACTAAATTTAGCTTCTCATTTCTTGTCTTCATTCTGACACAAGAATTCCCATAAAGACTTTAGTAATTAAGTAGAAACAGATGTAGAGCTCAACTACATACAGTATTTGCTTTAAAAATATAATGTTATTTGAATGCAATGGAAATTTTATCTCCCATTAACCACTCTAAAATTCTTAAATGCTCTTTCTTTGTATGGATTATGGCTTCCTTTGGACCATTTCCATATCTCATTCCCAGAACAAATAGACACATTATATGTAGACACATTGATTTTGCTATAGCAAAGACAGGTTATTGATAGGTACAATGATTGCCGATTTTGCCAACAGGATAAAAATCAGCAATTCAGGAGATCAGAAATACACTTTCACATGTGGAAAAAGAAAAAAAAGGGAACTTGTAAAGGTGTGGGTCGACCAGTTGTTTTACATGAATAAGGTTTGCTGGATAATCATTAAATGTGACTTGGGCTTGTTACAGCCATGCTGTTTTTTAGAGTTCTACAGCATACATTATAATCAACTACTTCTTAAAGGTGGTCTGTTTTCTGTTTGGATTGCTTTAAGAAAGGTGGCTATCAGTTCTGTGAATCCAAGGATCACGTTTACCGTTATACAGTAGAGACAAACTTTAGAAATTACCTCAGCTGTGGACCAGGTCAAGTTATGGTTTCCTGACATCTTTTCTATGATCCATATGCAACAAATTCTCAATTTGGCATTTGGGCTCCTTACATGTATGTGGAGAGTTAGATGTTTGTGCTTCTCTTGTACATGCCAGAACCCTGCTATAACTTTCCTCTGGCAACCTACTGGTTAAGAAAGTATGGTTAACTAGGTTGTCTCTAAAACCCTAGACTAAAACATGAAGAACTCTCTCTTTTATTAAAATATACCAGACCTTGAAAATTGTGCTCAAATTAATTGGGATGCTGTTTTAATATTATTTAAACATAATTCAAATCTTTCTTTATAAATTACAAGTCTATAAACTTTTAATCTATTTATAAAAGACTAAAGACTAGGCTGTTTTATTTATATTTTATGGTAAATATGGAATATTAATTTCCATCTGGCTATTTCTTGCTTCATAAATCTGAATTTTAAAGATTTAAGGTAGTGGGAGTTGTCTTCTGCATTTATTTTTTTATTCATTCACTTGTCTATTTACCTTTTAACAAAAGCATAACTGAGTACTATTATATACATAGTAACGCACTAGGTATTATGAACACAAAGGTATATGACATAAACCCTCTCCTTCCCTTTAAATACCTGTGCATGATTAGTGTTGACACATAATTGATTCTCAGTCTATATATGTTTAGTTAAGTTGAAATCATTTCAATCTTTATTTTCATAGATACGCCTGTGAAACGTGAATTTGAATATGAAATTCAATTTGAATCCGAAGTTATGAAGTCTAGCTTAGAATCCTGTGTAGCTTTATACATCATGAAAAAGTCTTATCATGTCGAAACTGAAACGATAACATTGTTCTTCAATGTGGTATTTGCACCAAAGAAACCATTGAGGTAAATCTCTTTTCTTTAAATAATATTACTTTTTGAAACTACATATTATTACTCTATTAAACAAAATAATGTTGATTTTTCTTTCCATCTTTTATGTTTGGATTGTATTACTTTGTGATGCTGTTGAAGTCAATATTTTGGGCTACATTATCTCTAGCTATCAAACTCTGAAAAGTGTTCTGATGAGAAAAAATAGTCAAAATGATTAGAAATCTAAGATATCCTTCACAAATTGTGACCTCCCAGAGATCATTAGGGTATAATACAAAATAGCAGAGCACTTTGTAAAATTTTTAAAAATATTACTGACGTGGTGCTGTGCATTAAGAACGTGATGTTTCCTTTATTTTTTAAAAAATAATTTATTTATTTGAGAGAGCAAGTCAGGACAGGGGTTGGGCAGAGGGACAGAATCCTCAAGCAGACTTGCCACTGAGCACAGAGTCTGGTGCGGGGCTCAATCTTGTGATCCTTAAGATCATGACCTGAACCAAAATCACTAGTCGGACACTTGTATTGAGCCACTCAGACACCCCAACATCATGTTTCTTGATACTACTTCAGAGAACCAGTTCAAATGATAAAAAATGCCTCAGCTGTGGTCTACTTCGTAGTTGCTGTCATTTCCATTTTACCACCAAAGCTCTATAATTGCACATCCTTTGGTCAGGTTTAAGATCATACTGGAATCTGTGAGAATAGTGATTGAATGTCTTCTGTGAAACCTCATCCAGTGTGTTTATATTTACTTCTCAGGCAACTGGTACTTAGCACATAAAAATGCTGTATGATAGGTCACGTCTGAAATAGGGCTTTCTTAATGTCTTAATACAGAGATACCGATCAGTACCACAATACACACAAAGTACAAAATACAGCCTCGCAATGAAAAGACAGCTGAAGTATTACCTGTTCTTATAATCTTTTCTATAGTTTAACTAGGTATTTGATGTAGCCATGTGCCCTGACTATATAGTTCAATAACTAAAAGATGCCAGGGTCATCTTCAGGAAACAGTAGCAAGAAGGTAGAATACTGTAAACATTTATCTTCTCTTCCGTTTTGATAGCTTTTTGTGTTTGTTTCATAGTACTTATTTTTTCACATTTAGGTTAGGGTTATGTTGATTTAGTGATATGGAAATTACGAGCAACAACCAGAAGGGGAGAATGTTATCATTCGTGAATATGAACACAACCAGTATGAATTTATACCCCTTCAACATTTTGTGGATTTAGAGCTTCTTGGTGAATGTTTGCAAAACTGATTTAGGATAACTTGTATGCATGATTCATAAATTTTTGTGAGTGCTATGTGATATTCTGATCTAGTTTAATAATTCTGTTTTGTGTATATATGTATATATTCATTTACATTTGTCATTCCTTCTTCCTGATTTATTTGGGATGGTTTGCTGGAAGACATGCAGTTAAATGAGAAAAACCAAAATGAACCCAATAGCTCTAAATTATGAAAAAGAACAAGAAAATAATTATACCTAAACCAAGCTTTACCTAGATAAGTAAAATAAGTATTAAATTCAGTTATTTTCTTCCTGTTTGGCTAAGTAAAAAAAAAAAAGCCAAAATTTTTGTTTTGATGAAAAGAAAATATAACATTATTTCACAACAGTTAATACAAGGTGATTTTTCACATTCTTCTTTTCACAGAATAGTGTATGTAATAATAAAAAAAATAATGATCAGGGCCCTAACTGATGGTTTTTACAAAAACAAACAAGATTATTTCTACAGGTCTTGACCTTTTCTTTCAGTAAAAGTCAAGGGTCTAATACAAAAATTTGACAGATTAATAGTTAGTAGTATGGTCATGAATCAGCCTAATGATTCTAATTTAACACAGGTCTAAACATTTTTTAATAAATAAATGATCAATATCATTTGTCTTAGGGTTTCTTAAGAAATAATAATTATCTTAGCTCAACTTTCTCCTGGAACTCTTGACCTGCTGTACTTTCTGAAAGTTTTATGTAAAAGGATTGGGATTTCTTTTTCCAATCTGACATAAAATATTGCAGTTACACCATTTCATGTTTGCATTGTTTCCACCCTAAGCAAGCAAACAAACAAGTAATCATTCCTCAGTTTCACCTGCTGCCCTATGTTTCCACTCTCCTTCATAGCCAAATGCTTAGAAAGACGATTTCGACTCACTTTATTAATTCAGTTGCCACTTAATTATGTTATTATGTAAAGTGTTTGTGGCCTTTTTTTTTTTTAAAGATTTTATTTATTTGTCAGAGAGAGAGAGGGAGAGAGTGAGCACAGGCAGACGGAATGGCAGGCAGAGGCAGAGGGAGAAGCAGGCTCCCCGCCGAGCAAGGAGCCCGATGCGGGACTCAATCCCAGGACGATGGGATCATGACCTGAGCCGAAGGCAGCTGCTTAACCAACTGAGCCACCCAGGCGCCCCTGTTTGTGGCCTTTTAATTTCAGTTAAAATTAGCAATTTTATTTTTAAAATCTTTAAGTCAATTTTATGAGCTTTGTAAGTGTCCAGGAAATATAGTTTTTTCTACATGAAATAAGAATTTAAAAAACTTTCTCACGATGTTTCCTTTTGAACAAAATTTCCATGCAGACTTATCTGTATAACACCTGGCTCCCTATGCCAACCTAGCCTTGGATTCTTAAATGTTACCTACGATATTCTGTGCTGGTTACAGAAAATTTGAAGTCAATTCTTCATATTTTACTGGTTCTTAGTAAATAACTAGGGCATAGTTAAGATGTGCTACAAAATAATTATCTCACAAGGAGATTGATAACATAATCAAAGACCTAAAATTTATTCCTAAAATGTAATTCACAGTCACCTGCTTTTTTGTTTGTTTGTTAAGAATTCAAAGTCCTGGGGGTGCCTGGGTGGCTTAGATGGTTAAGCATCTGCCTTCAGCTCAGTTCATGTACTCCCAGTCCTGGGATGGAGCCCCACATGGAGACCCTCTCTGGGCTCCCAGCCCAGCAAGGAGTCTGCTTCTCCCTCTCCCTCTTTCTTTTCCCACTGCTTGTGTTCTCTCTGTATCTCTCTCTCTCAAATGAATAAATAAAATCTTTTAAAAAACAAAAATAAATAAAAAATTAAAAAAGAATTAAAAGTCTAAGTATTTTTTACTAAAACCACAAGGTTTGCTTACATTTTCACCCTAGATATTGGTCTGCTATATTGTATTCTCTTTTTGCTTGTTTTCCTGGAGTATCCTTTGTAATCTCTTTTTCTGTTTAAGGACTCATATTACACTGAAAGTAGAGTGCATAACAGATGGGATTTGGAAGTTTCCCATAACGTTGGTTGCTACTGAGCCTGATGTGGATGATGTCATTGATATTGAAGGCATTGGTTTATTTAAGGAATCTGTTGTTGACTTCAGGCTGACAAGTCAGACGAGGTAATATATCAAGCAAAAGTATGTAACTGGTTTTGTGAATTTAACTTACGCTGAATTGAGAAAAAAATTTAAGATGGAAAATTCTGTTATGTCATCTTTCACTGTTTAAGCCAGAGAACTATTGCTTCTATGGATCTGATTAATATATTTCATAATTTTTAATTAAACATTGGAAAAATAGTCTGCAAAGTGAAGACCAAAAAAACAAGAAACAAAAGTAAATAGAAACTGAAATTTAGGATGATATTTCTATGTGTTTTTCATTTTTCTTTAAGATTTTATTTATTTATTTGAGAGAGAGAGAGAGAAAGAGAGCACATGAGCATGGGCAGAGGGAGAGAGAGAATTTCAAGCAGACTCTGCGCTGAGTGTGGAGCCTGAGGAGGGACTTGATCTTAGGACCCTGAGATCATGACCTGAACTGAAATCAAGAGTTGGACACTTAACTGACTCAGCCACCCAGGCACCCCTTTATTTGTTTTTCAGAGACTGTTATTAATGCATTTTTATAGCCCACTCTCATTAGGTTTTTTTAACCTTAATTCTAGTAAAGTGAACATACAGTGTTGATTTAGTTTGGGGCATAAAGTATAGTGATCAACAATTCTGTACATTACTCAGTGCTCTTGATAATAAGTGTACTCTTGATCCCTGTCACCTATTTTATCCTTACCCCCCACCCTTCCCCTCTGGTAACCATCAGTTTGTTCTCTGTAGTTAAGAGTCCATTTCTTGGTTTGCCTCTCTCTCTTTTTTTTTTCTTTGTTTGTTTTGTTTCTTAAATTCCACATGTGAGTAAAATCATATGGTATTTGTCTTTCTCTGACTAATTTCACTTTGCATAATAGTCTCTCCCTCCCTCCTTGCTATTGCAAATAGCAAAATTTCAATTTTTCTTATGGCTGAAGCGTGTGTGTGTGTCTGTGTGTCTGTGTGTGTACCATTTCTTCTTTATACATTTATCTATCAGTGGATACTTGGGCTGCTTCCGTAATTCAGCTATTGTAAATCATGCTGCAATAAACAAACATAGGGCTACGTATATCCTTTTGGATTAGTGTTTTGTGTTCTTTGGGCAAATACCCAGAAGTGTGATTGCTGGATCATAGGGTAGCTCTGTGTTCAACTTTCTTTTTTTTAAAGATTTTATTTATTCATTTGACAGAGAGAGATCACAAGTAGACAGAGAGGCAAGCAGAGAGAGGGAGAAGCAGACTCCCCACTGAG
The DNA here is from genome assembly GCF_011764305.1 of Mustela putorius furo. Taxonomy (NCBI): domain Eukaryota; kingdom Metazoa; phylum Chordata; class Mammalia; order Carnivora; family Mustelidae; genus Mustela; species Mustela putorius. The sequence continues at coordinate 31,745,470 of NW_025421989.1, forward strand.
CAGAGGGCCCGATGTGGGGCTTGATCCCAGGACCCTGAGATCATGACCTGAGCTGAAGGTAGAGGCTTTAACCCACTGAGCCACCCAGATGCCCCATGTGTTTAACTTTTTGAGGAACCTCTGTACTGTCTTCTACGGTGGCTACAGTGATTTGTATTCTCACCAACAGTGCACGAGGGTTCCTTTTCCTCCACATCCTCACCAATACCTGTTGTTTCTTGTGTTTTTGATTTTAGCCATTCTGACAGGTGTAAGGTAATAGCTCACTGTAGTTTTTTTTTCAAGTTTTTATTAAATTCCAGTCAACATACAGTGTATATATTAATTTCAGCTGTAAAATATAGTGATTCAGCACTTCCACATAATACCTGGTGCTCATCACAACAAGTGCCTCCTTAATCCCCATCACCTATCCGATCCTCCACCCATCTCCCCTCCAGTAACCCTGAGTTTTTTCTGTGTAGTTAGGAGTCTTTTTCCTGGTTTGCCTCTTTTTGTTTCCCCCATAAATTCCATAAAAGGGTGAGGTCATATGGTTTTTGACTTTCTCTGACTGACTCATTTCACTTAGCATAATGTTCTCTAGCTCCATCCACATCTTTGCAAATTCCAAGATTTAATTCTTTTTGATGGCTGAGTAATACCCTGTTGTATACATAGACCACCCCCCCACCCCATCTTCTTCATCCATTCTTCTGTCAGTGGACATTTGGGCTCTTTCCCTAACTTGGCTATTGTTGATAATGCTGCCATAAATATCAGGATTCATGTGTCTCTCTGAATCAGTATTTTTGTCACCTTTGTGTACATACTTAGAAGTGCAATTGCTGGATCATAGGGTAGTTCAATTTTTAACTTTTTAAAAAGATTTTATTTATTTATTTTAGAGAGAGAGAGCACACATGCACACAGGTGGAGAGAGGGGCAGAGACAGGGGGAGAGTAAAAGAGAGAGAATCTCAAGCAGACCCTACGGTGAGTGTGGAGCCTGACATGGGGCTCCCTCTTACAACCCAAAGATCATGACCTGAGCTGAAACAGAAGTTGGATGCTTACCCAACTGAGCCACCCAAGCACCCCTTATTTTTAACTTTTGGGGGGGACCTCTATACTGTTTTCCAGAGTGACTGCACCAGTTTGCATTCCCAACAGTGAAAGAGATTTCCCTTTTCTCTGCATCCTCATCAATACCTGTTGTTTCCTGTGTTGGTAATTTTAGCCATTCTGACAGGTGTGAAGTAATATCTCATTGGAGTTTTGATCTGCATTTCCCTAAAGCTGAGCATCTTTCCATGTGTCTGTTGGCCATCTGTATGTCTTCTTTGGAGAAATGTCTGTTCATAACTTTGCCCATTTTTAATTAGATTATATGGTTTTGGGGTGTTGAATTGTATTTTTTTTATAGATTTTGGATACTAACCTTTATTAGATATGTCATTTGCAAATACCATCTCCCATTCAGTAGATTGTCTTTTAGTTTTGTTGATTGTTTCTTTCTCTATGCAGAACGTTTTATTCTGATGTAGTCCCAATAGTTTATTTTTTGCTTTTATTTCCCTTGCCTCAGGAGACATATCTAGAAAATATTTTAAAGGTCAATGGATTATTTTTCAGTAAACTTTAATGGTTTGGGGTTATGAAGTGGTTTAACTAAGCAGAGATGATCAGGTCACCTATATTGATTCTATTTTCTATATTATTATTCTGTTCCACCATAGCTATCTTTGTTATACTTGTGATAGCATAGGCAGAATGAGCATAATACTTTTAACTATCTCACATGTACAATATATTTTCCACCTGTTTTTAAGATATAACAAACATGTCATAAAATTTCATTATAAGTATACATTTCAATAATTTCTTTGAAAAATTGTAGAATTTGCAATCATAACCACATTCCAGGTTTAGAACTCTCCCATTTCTCCCAAAATACCCCTCAAGTCCCTTTGCATTCAACTCCTGCTCCCACCCCCAGTCTCCAGCAACCAGTGATTTGCTTTCTGTATCTATAATCGTGCCTTTTTTTGGATATTATATATAAATAAAATCACCCAGTATGTAGTCTTTAAAAAAAAAAAAACCTGTTTTTTAAACAGTATTAGGTTTATGACAGAATTTGAGAAGGTGCAGAGATTTCTCCTACACCTCCTGCCCTCACTCATGCATAGCCTTCCTGATTGTCAATTTCACCCACTAGAATGGTACATATTTTTATCTAGGGTGAACCTACATTGACCCATCAAATTCACCAAAAGTCCAGAGTTTACCTTGGGATTGATTCACTCTTGGTGTTATACATTCTATGAATTTAGAAAGAACAACAATGACATGTGTGCATCTAATGATACAGAGTATTTTCCCTTCACTAAAAACTCTTCAGTGCTCTTCCTATTCATCTCTCTCTCCTACCCCTGGAAACCTAGTCTCCTAGTTTAGACTTTTTCAAATGCTATATAATTGGAATCATAGAGTATATAGTCTTTTCATACTTGCTTCTTTACTTAGTGAAATGCATGTGAAGTTTATCCATGTCTTTTCATGACTTGATAGCTCATTTTTTTTAAAGCATTGAGTAATATTCTACTGTTTGGATATACCACAGCTTATTTACCCATTTACCTGCTAAAGGACGTCTTGGTTGCTTCCACATTTTGGTAATTGTGAACAAAGCTGCTATAAACATCTGGGTACAGGTTTTACTGTGGAAATAAGTTTTTCAGATCTTTGGGGGTAGACACCCAGGAGCATGATTGCTGGATCCTATGGCAAGGGTATGTTTAGTTTTGTAAGAAATTACCTAACTGTCTTCCTAAATGGCTGTGCCAGTTTGTACTCTCACCGATTGTGAATGACAGTTCCTGTTGCTCTATACCCTCATCAGCATATGATGCTATCAGTGTTCTGGATTTGGGCCATTTTAAAAGAAGTGTAGTGGTATCTCATTGCAGTTTTAGTTTGCATTTCCCTAATGACATGGTGCATAATATACCTTTTCAAATGCTTACTTGACATGTGTATACCTTCTTTGGTGAGGTGTGTGATAAAGTCTTTGGCCCATTTTCAAGTTGGGTTGTTTGGGGTTTTTTATGTCGAGTTTTAAGAGTTCTTTACATATAATGCATAATAGTCCATTGTCAAATGTGTCTTTCACAAATACTTTCTCCCAGTCTGTAGCTTGTGTTCTAATTCTCTTGATATTGTCCATCACAGAGGAGAAGTTTTTGATGTTAATAGGATTCAACTTACCAATTTTTCTTTCATGACTTGTGTCTTTGCTCTAATATCTAATAAGGCATCACCATACTCAAGGTTATCTAGGCTTTCTTTTATGTTTTCTTATACTAGCTTCATGGATTTGTGTTTTGAATTTGGGTTTATGATCTATTTTGAGTTAACTTTTGTAATGGGTATAAAGTATGTGTCTAGATTTTTTTTTTTACATGCAGATGTCCAGTTGTTCCAGCACCACTTGTTGAAGAGAATTTCTTTGCTCCATTGTATTTCCTTTGCCCTTTGTCAAAGATCAGTTGACTATATATGTGTGTGTCTATTTCTAGACTCTGTTCTGTTCCACTGATCTATCTGACTGTTCTTTGGCCAATACCACACTGTCTTGATTACTGTAGCTTTATAGTAAGTCTTGAAGTTGGGTAGTCTTATTCTACAACTTCCAAAGATATTTCAAATTATTAGATATTTTTGTTTAAATGTAAATATATTTAATACATCCAAAAAGCTTTTCAAGACTATGGAAATGGTTTCAACTGATTTTATCATAACCAATATTTTTTCAAATGCAATATTAGCAAAAAAGAAAAAGTTGGAAATAAGCTCCCTAAATTGTATTTTTCAATTATACCCAGTGATGATTACCCTTTGCTAGTTATATATATATTTTAGCTCAGTAATAGTTCAGATGGTTTTTCCTTTATGTTTGAGCAATAGAAATCATCTCATTGGATTCTCTGTCTGTATCCCTTTCATTCCAATCTACTTTATACATTGCACTAAAACCAATCTTCTTAAAACAATGTTATTAACATGTGACTTCCCTTGTCAAAAGCATCTGATGCTTTCCTGTTGCTTACACAAAGCAGCATCTAAATTATGCATGCTGTTCATGGTCCTAGCTCTCTCTGACCTTTCTGATGTCTTCCTTCCGCTGTCTAAAACAGATCTCGTGCTTCAGTTTTAAGGAAAACAAAGTCACTATTCTCAGAGTGTCTTATCCATTACTTCTCACCTGTCTTCTCTTTCTGTCTGCTTCTAAAATGCCCTTCCTATCTCCTCTCCACTTGTTTCTAAATTCTACTCATTTTTTTTTAAAGATTTTATTTATTTATTTGACAGAGAGAAATCACAAGTAGTTGGAGAGGCAGGCAGAGAGAGAGAGAGGAGGAAGCAGGCTCCCTGCTGAGCAGAGAGCCCCATGTGGGACTCGATCCCAGGACGCGAGATCATGACCTGAGCCGAAGGCAGCGGCTTAACCCACTGAGCCACCCAGGCGCCCTAAATTCTACTCATTTTTCTTCTCAGCACAATATAATCTTACTTGACCATTTATGTGTATATATATATATGTCTGTACATATATATACACACATATAAATACACACACACATTTATGTATATATATATGTATGTACATATATATACATATAAATACACACACACAATTATGTATATTTTCCATAGGCATAATATATAAAATGGGTTTTTTTGGTTTGTTTTTTGGGTTTTTTTTTTGTTTTTTTTTTTTTTTGCAATTTCTCCTGTGTCTTTTGTATTTGCAGTACTAGGCTTTGTTCAGAATTAATTCCTATTAGGTATCTAGTAATGAATCAAACTTCGGAAGATAATTTAGAATTACTCATTTTATTCATTCAACAAAATTTCCAAAGATCAATATTCCAGTTAGGCCAGTATAATACAGGTGTTGTCTTAGAAAAATTACTGTTGTATGCAAGAGAACAAACTGATAGTCTACCTTAATATCAAAATATAAACCCAATATGAAATTCATAGTATGGTCATTTATTTTGGAGGGCTATAATATTCCTAATGTGCTTTTCTCCTGCAAATGCTTGAATCAAAGTTAGCATTCAATAAATATTAAGTTAATTGTAAAATCAACTGAAAGGACCCAAGCTTATTCCTGCAGGCAAATTCAAAGAACATAGAGCTTTATAATTATTGCATATAATTAGGGAATAAGCATATGGAAAGGTGATGTTTTATTCCAATTATATTTTACTCTATAGAAAGTGAGATCCCAGGGCACCTGGGTGACTCAGTGGGTTAAAGCCCCTGCCTTCAGCTCAGGTCATGATCCCAAGGTCCTGGGATCAAGCCCCGCATTAGACTCAGCTTGGCTGGGACCCTGCTTCCCCTCTCTCTCTCTCTGCCTACCTCTCTGCCTACTTGTGATCTCTGTCTGTCAAATAAACAAAAAATATTTTTAAAAAAAGAAAAAAAAGAAAGGAAGGAAGGAAGGAAGTGAGATCCCCATGGGACCATGTTTTATTCATTTCTGTAAACTTACTACCTAGGTGCACAATAAATTATTTCCATCAACAGGTATTTTAAACTGAATCTTTAAGGTTAAGTTGTCATTTGCAATGCAGATTAGGGAAGGGAGTGAAGGAGTTCCAGGAGGAGGATATTATATGTACAGAGTTCTAGAGGGATGAGACCGTGGTTCTATTGAAAGAACTGAAAGTGGTTAGAATGGCTGGAGTTAAGAGTAGCATGGGTAGACTGGGAGCAGGTAACATAGAACTGGCATCCATTCAGAAGTACTTAACTAGAGAACCGTAGGGCTCCTGGATTCTATTATTCTATTCATCAACATGCCTGAGAGAAAGAGCAAAATAATGTGGTGACCATTTCTAATTCATTAATAGTTATTGCACATCTCCCTTGTTCTATTCATCTGTGCTCATAAGTCTGTTGTGTGGTCAACAATTAGAGTAAATATTTGATTATCTTCTTTATCTCTCATTCTTCAAGAACATGAGATTCTAAAGCACAAAAATCACCATTTAGTAAGTGTTTTATACATTGTAGGGCTTCAGTAAATATTGTTTAGTGAGTAAAAGACTAAATTCATGAAATTAGAATAAAGAGAAAGATCTTGAGAATTTACCTAGTCAGTTATTCAGAAATCACAAAAGTTAGAAGAAAAAGTATTAAATAGCTATATATGGATTGTATCTTATTGTGTCATTATTTTAATTTTCTGTTCCATATAGAGTTTTGATGTCTGTATTAGTACTTACTGATAAATATATATATATCATATTTCTATATAATATCTTATTTTCCTTAATTGAAAATTAACATGGCCATTTAAAACACTTTGTGAATGCATGTGACATCAAGATGTTGCAAATCTTGATAGCACAATTCACAAGTGATCAACTTTAAAATATATGCTTTTGGGTGAAGAGCTTAAAAAAAATTTATCTGAAAGAAATGTAACTTGCTAATGGAAGTTTCATAGACATGCAGAGCCGTAATGTTCCTTCAAAATGTAGTCATTGAGATTAGTTAAGAGAAAAAAAAGGAAGGGGGAGGGATCATGATGTGAAATTTTCAGATCTTGGGCCAAAAAATATCCTTTACCTGTTTCATAACAATCCAAAGATATTACTGTTTCTCTACATTAAAGAAAGGAATATAAATATTACTTTATGTTAAAGCAGCAGTTTTGTTAATAGTTTAAAATGTACTTTGAATAGATTTATAGTATATGTGGCAAATAAGACCTTATATCACAAGATGATAATGAATAATATTTAGAGGAGATTTAATCAGTAAATTACACAATTTTTGTGGTCATAGAGCTAAACTCATTTGGGTCAGGAAATGAGTAAAGCAATTATATTTTTCAATTCTTCCAAAAAATTATCAAGCTAAGTAATTCAGTGTTTATGAATAAAGAATAAAGATCTGTTTCTTCACAGCATGCAGTAAGGAATTGCTAAGGGTCTTATATGTATAGTAGTGCAAAATGGCCAATTCTTTTTTTTTTTCCAAGAGAATTTAAAGATTTTATTTATTTATTTAATTGATAGAGAGAGATCACAAGTAGATGGAGAGGAAGACAGAGAGAGAGAGAGAGAGAGATGGAAGCAGGCTCCCTGCTGAGCAAAGAGCCCGATGCGGGACTCGATCCCAGGACCCCGAGATCATGACCGGAGCCAAAGGCAGCGACTTAACCCACTGAGCTACCCAGGCGCCCCAAAATGGCCAATTCTTAAGAGCAGCCCCTGCACTACAGGAAAGGACAATGGACTGTAATCTGTGCCAGGAAATTCATGACAAGTAGTATAGTAACTTACTTATGAACAGGTACCCCATAAATATTAATTGAAGGAGGGGCACCTGGATGGCTCAGTTGGTTAAGGGTCTGACTCTGGATTTCAGCTCAGGTCATGATCTCTGGGTCCTGGGATCAAGCCCCATGTTGGACTCCATGCTCAGCAGGGAGTCTGCCTCAGGATTCTCTCTATCCTACTGTCCCTCTCTCCACTTACACATACTCTCTCTCTCTCTCAAATAAATAAATCTTTAAAAAGGGGGGATGAAGCCTTAGTTTTAAAAAAAGTGAAAGAAAGGGGGGGTGCCTGGGTGGCTCAGTGGGTTAAAACCTCTGCCTTCAGCTCAGGTCATGATCCCAAGGTCCTGGAATCGAGCCCCACATCGGGCTCTCTGCTCAGCAGGGAGCCTACTTCCTCCTCTCTCTCTGCCTGCTTCTCTGCCTACTTGTGATCTCCGTCTGCCAAATAAATAAATAAAATCTTCAATAAATAAATAAATAAATAAATAAATAAATAATATTAACTGAAGGAATAAGATTAAGAAGGAAAATTATTAGAAACAATATTCATGTCTTCAGCTGCATAGTATAACCATACAGAACATATAGAGAACAAGCAAAATATTTTCTTTACTGTGAGGAGGCAGAAATTTATTGTAATACCATTGAGGTTTGGTGGGAATAGACAATATCAAACCATACATTTTTTTAGTAAGACTTCATTTTTAGAGCCATATTTTTAAGTATACAGAAAACTTGCACATAAAGTATGGGGAGTTCCTGTATACCCCCTTCCCAAACCCCAACACAGTTTCTCCTCTTAATAACACCTTACATCAATGTGTCATATTTGTTACAAGTGACAAACCCATATGATATGTTATTATTAACTAAAGACCATAGTTTAATTTTCGTGTTATATAGTTATGTGGATTTTGACAAATGTATGTTCAGCATACAGTATCATACAAAATAATCTTCACTGCCATAAAATCCCCCCATCTTTCACCTTTTTATCCCTCCCTACTTTCTGAGTCCTTGGCAGCCACTGATCTTTTTATTGACTCTATAGTTTTATCTTTTCCAGAGTATCATGTGGCTGGGATCATACATTACATAGCTTTCTCAGACTGGCTTCTTTCACTACCAATATGCATTAAAGGTTGGTCTGTATCTTTTTGTAGCTTCCTACCTCATTTCTTTTTATAGCTGAATAATTGACATCTTGGTAGATTCTAGTTTTGGGGAAATATGAAAAAATTGCTTGAACGTTTGCTTAGGTTTTTGCATGGATATATGTTTTCAAATCATTTGGATAAACACCTAGTATTATAGATGCTGGATTGTATAGTAAGCATATGGTTAGGTATGTAAGAAACTGCCAAATTATCCTCTAAGTGGCTGTAGCATTTTGCATCCCCAGCAGCAGTGAATGAGATCTCCTGTTGTTCTACATCTTTACCAGCATTTGGCGATGTCAGGTTTTTTGGATTGTAGCCATTCTAATAGTGGCATCTTATTGTTTTAATTTGTAGTTTCCTAATGTTAATGATGATGAGCATGTTATACACTTATTTGGAATTTGTATATTTTTGTTGATGAGTAGTTTATTAAGATCTTTTACCTGTATTTTAATTGGATTTTTGGTTTTGTTCTTGTTGAGCTTGGATAGTCATTTGTAAATTTTGGATATAAATCCTTTACAGGTACTTGTTCTGAAAAAAATATTCTCTCCATCTGTAGTTTGTGTGTTCATGCACTTAACAGTGCCTTTCACAGAGAAAAATTTTTTAATCTTAATAAAGTCTAACTAATCAATTTTTCTTTCATGGATTATGCTTTTGGTGTTATATCTGAAAACTCATTACCAAATGCAAAGTTGCTTTTATTTTTTGTATGTTCTCTTCTAGATATCTTATAGTTTTGCCATTTACATTTAACTCTATCATCACATTGACTTAATTTTTCTGAAAGGTGTAAGGTTTGAATGTAGGTTCTTGATTGATGCATTGATTAATTTCATATTGGTTTCCAGCCTGTACAGCACCATTTGTTGAACGACTTCTTTCTCCATTAAATTACCTTTACTCCTTTGTCAAAGAACAGTTGCCTGTATTTATGCACACCTGGGTTATCTACTATCTGGGTTATCTACTCTGTTCCATTGATGTATGTGTGAATTTTTTCACCTACACTATACCACTTTTATAGTAAGATCTGAAATCAGGTAATGTGCATCCTACAACTTTCTTTTTCATTACTGTGTTAACTATTTAAGTTTTTTTACTTTTTCATATATACTTTAGAGTCAGCTTGTACATGTCTCAAAATAACTTTCTTATATTTTTATTGAGATTGAATTAAATCTACAGATAAAGTTTAGAGGAATTGATATCATAATAATATTGAGAGTTCTTACTCATGAACATGGAATATCTCTCCATTTATTTAGTTCTTTTGTTTCTTTATCAGAATATTATAGTTTTCCTCATGTAGGTATTATTAGATTTATATCTGTTTACTTAATTTTTTAGTGCTGATGTAATAGTGTTGTGTGTTCAATTTCAAATTCCAGTTGCTTGTTGCTGGTACATAGGAAAGTGGTTAATTTTTGTAATTTTGTATCCTGCAACTTTGCTATTATTGCTTAGTAGATCCAGGCAGTTTTTTGGTCAGTTCTTTAGAATTTGTTACATAGGTAATTATGTCACCTACAACCAAGGACAGTTTTTATTTCTTTCTTTCTGATCTGCATACCTTTTATGTCCTTTTCATGCTTTACTATACTATCGAGGACTTTTGGTATGAAGTTGCATAGGAGTGGTGAGAGGGAACATCCTCTTCTAGTTTTCAGTGTTAGGGAGGAGATCCCTAGTTTTTCATCATTAAGTTTGATTTTAGCTCTAGGCTTTTATATATATATATTTTAAATATTTTATTTATTTATTTGACAGATAAAGACACAGTGAAAGAGGGAACACAAGAAGGGGGAGTGGGAGAGGAGAAACAGGCTTTCCACTAAGCAGGGAGCCCAGTACAGGGCTCAATCCCAGGACCCTGGGATCGTGACTTGAGCCAAAGGTAGATGCTTAACCATCTGAGCCATCCAATTGCCCCTTTATAGATGTTTTTTAATAAAATTGAAGAAGTTCACTTTTATTCCTAGTTTGCTGAGAGTTTTTATCATGAATGGGTACTAGATTTTGCTAATGCTTTGTATCTGTTAAAATAGTCATTTGATTTATCTTCTTAGACTATTGATGTGATAAATTAAATTAATTGATTTTCAAGCATTAAGGCAGCATTGCATACCTGGAATAAATCCCACTTGGTTATGGTGTATAATTCTTTTTATATGTTGCTGGATTTGATTTGCTGATATTTTGTTCAAGAATTTTGCATCTGTGTTTATCAGAGATATTGGTCTTTAATTTTAGTGTCTTACGAAGTATGTATCCTGCTTTGGTATGAAGATAATGCTAGCCTCCTAAATGAATTAGGAAATATTTCCTTTGCTTCTATTTTTAGAAGAGATTGTAGAGAGTTGATGTTACTTCTTATTCAAATAGTTCATAGAATTTGCCAGTAAGAAGCATTTTTTTTCCCCAGAAGAAGTATCTAAGACAAATGCAAAGACATACACATACACACACACATATATACATATATACATATCTGGTATATATTCCCCTGTGAAAATCTAGGAGCATAAATGTTGAGACATCATGTTGAACTTTGGATTGAGGTTTAAAGAAAAGAGAATGGAAAGAAGATTATAGGTCATATAGAAGGATAGTGACCATGGAAGATAACTTTCTTATGCTGATGATAAAAATGGCAAAGAAGCAAGATAGAGTCAACTACTATCCATTTGTCTTCTTTTGGTATCTTTGATAAGAATTTTTAAGTAACCTGTCTTACTTATTGGTTTACTATCCAAAGGGATAATATGCTCTGCAATTAGTTTTAACTTTATGGGGATAGCTCTTTAATATTATAGTGATCGTGGGTATGAGAAATTATTATAATCATAAGGAAGGGAAATCTGGACATTTTGAGGTATTATTCTATGGTGCAGCTTCTTAGAGAAGCAAGAATAACATATCCATTCTGACTTTTGGATTGTAAGAACATCACTAAAAGTCTCAAGGGTATTTGGAAGTATGAAAAAAACAGGATGCGGAGATCTCCTAAACTCTCTCTCCAAGGCTCTAGAAAATAAAAGATAACAAATAAACTTACCCTATGGGAACTTAAGAGAAACAAGGTCCTTATCTGAAAAAATAGTTTCATCACTCAAACCAATAATAGGACCTATTACTTTCAGTCATTCATTCCTTTATTTTTATTATTCATTTATTCAGTGGATATGTTTATCACACAAACATTTAGACAAATATAAAAGCATATCTGTTGTGACAAGAATGAAGGGTGTTCCAAATCCATATAATGAGGAAATTTGATTAAGTGATGTAGAGGAGGGACACTTCCCTGGGGAAAGGTTTAAAGGTTTATAGGAGTAAGAAGGTGAGGGGGAAAGGAATAACATTGGAGGCATTAAAATAAAAAATATGGGCAAAGATTCTTTATTGCAAGAGAGCTAGATATGAACAGGTGACCAAGGAATACAGGAGTGGATGAGAAAACAGGTATAAGAGGGTTTCGAGGATAGGGAGATGCTGGAGAGGTCCTTTGGAGCCAGACAATACAAGGCAGTTTAGATAGAATGGCCACAAAATTCACCGTGCAAACTAGAATGAAAGACTCAATTAATAATTAGGCTTGGCAACAAAGTGAGCTGGGGCAGATGTGAGCAAACCAGCACTTACAGTTAGAGTTCTTATTGGCCATGGTAAGAAGTTTGTTCTTGATCCAAAGAATAATGGAAAGTCATTAAAGTATTACAGTCATAGAAGCTATGTATTTGGAAAAAGAATACCTTAAATGTATATAAAGGATAAATATGAATGGAGGTAGACCATTTAGTTAGTTGGCTATTGCTGTTGTCTAGGCAATAAGGGATTGGTTGCATATTTTGGAGAAGTAGAAAGGGGATGTGTATAGATTAGGGAGGCTTCATAGAGATACAATCTGTGAATTTAGTAATGGATTTAGAGATCAAGATGTTACATCTTGTTAGAGATCGTTCAGTCATGAGCCCTAGGACTACCTATCAGGTAGAAGGCATCTTAGTATTGGATGGACATTGGACTATATGACCTGTGATTTTGGAGTGATGGTAAAAGGTACATTGTTTTTAATTTGTCTCCAAACGTTTATTGTTAATATATAGAAGTACAATTGATACAATGTGTTTATCTCATGTCCTCTGAATTTGCTGAAAGGTGTTTGTTCTACAAGCTCTGTTTTTTGATTCCTTGGCATTTTCTTTTCTTTTTTTTTCTTTTTTAAATATTTAATTTATTTATTTGTCAGAGAAAGAGCACAAGCAGGGGGAGAAGCAGTCTCAGAGCCCGATGTGGGACTCAATCCCGGGACCCTGGGATCATGACCAGGCAGAGGCCTAACCCATTAAGCCACCCAGGCATCCCATCCTTGGCATTTTCTATATAGACATCGTGTGTTTTATAAATAGGGGCAGTTACATTTCTTCATTTCCAGTCAGTAAGACTTTATTTCATTTTATGCTTTCTTTCACTGGCTAGGACTTCCAGTGCTATACTGAATGAGAATGATGAGTGGACGTTGCTGCCTTTTTTCCAAACTTAAATGGAAAGCATCCAGTCATTTGTCATTACATATGATATAAGCTGTGGGATTTTTACAGAGAATTCTCGTCAAGTTCAGAAAGTTGTTTCCCCTCTGCTGTAGTTTCCTAGAGCTGCTGTAACAAATTATCACAGTCTTGGTGGCTTTAAACATTAGAAATTTATTCTGTCACATCTCTGGAGATTAGAAGTCCAAAATCAAGGTGTTGGCAGGACTCTATGCCCTAGGAGAGAATTGGATCCATCTCTTTTTCTTTGCTTGTGGGGCTTGACTGTAAACCTTGAGCTTCTTTGGTTTGCAGACACATCAGTCCAATTCTGCTGCCATGTCACATGGCATCCTCTTTGTGTGTCTTTCTCTGCGTCTCTTCTCATAATGATATCTGTCATATTGGATTAGAGCCCACCCTAACTCAGAATGTCCCCATCTTGACTTGATTACATATGCAATGACCCTACTTTCAATTAAGGTCATATTGACAGGCACTGGGGGTTAAGACTTCAACATGTATCTTGTGGAAGACACGTCCTAATTTCCCTACTCTGATTTTCTAAGAGCCTTTATCAAGAATGGTTGTTGAATTTTGTCAAATGATTTTTCTGCACCAATTGATATTACATTGCCATCTTTCTTCTTTGGCTTGTTGATGTGGTGGATTACATTGATCAAATTTCATACTGAACTAAATTTACATTGCTGGAATAAGACCAACTTGGTATCTATTTCTTTTTATGCATTGCTGGGTTAAATTTGCTATGATTTGGTCATGATTTTTGTGCCTAAGTTTATGAGAAATATTGGATTATAGTTTATTTATAAATTATTATGATTATTTTCATTACTTTTATTATGATTAGTGTGGTGTCTCTGTCTCATTTTACTAAATGGGTAATGTCGTACTCAAAAAAATGAGTTTCAGAAATGTTCCTTCCTCTCCTATTTTTTGTGAGATACTATTTACAAGTTGGCTGTAATTCTCCTTTAAATAATTGGTAAAATTATCCAGTGAGATCATGTGGGCCTGGAAATTTCTCTTTCACAAGTTTTTTAAAATTACTGATTTAATTGCTTTTATAGTTGTATATGTATTTGTGTTATTTATTTCTCATTGTGAGTTTTAGTGGCTTGTGCTCCTTAATTATTTGTTCCTTTTCTTCTAAATTGCCAGATATTTGTGTAGTTATTCATACTATTCCTTTGTTTTTCTTTTGATATCTGTAGTGCCTATGTGATGGCCCCTCTTCTACTTCTTAGACGGTCATTTGCAGCATCTCTTTTATCATGAGTTCTGCTAACAGTTTGTCCGTTTTATTGACCTTTTTAAAAGAATCAGCTTTTTGTTTCATTGATTTCCTGATTTGATTTTACTTGATTTCTGCTCTTGTTTTTGTTTTCTTTCTTTTACTTGCTGTGAGTTTACTTTGATCTTTTTTTTTTTTAATTGTGGTTAGAGCATTCAAGATCTGTTCTATTAGCAACTTTTAAGTATATGTACGATATTCTTTACTATAGTCACAACATTACATTAGATCCTCAGAACTCACTCTTCTTTTAACTGGAAGTTGTACCCTTTGACCAACATCTTCCATTTTTCCTCTGTCTGCCAGCTCCTCACAACCAGCATTCTACTCTGTTTCCAAGTTCAGCTTTTTTAGATTTCACATGTAAGTGAGATCATACAGTATTTGTCTTTCTCTAACTTAATTTAGAATAATGCCCTCAGGGTATATCCATGTTGTTGAAAATGGCAGGATTTCTTCTTTTGTTTATCCATTCATCTGTCAATAGATACTTAGTTATATCCATGTATTACATTTTGCGAGTAATGCTACACTGAAGATGGGAATACAAATATCTCTTCTAGTAGTCATTTCATCTATTTATGTTATATATCCAGAAGTAAAATTGCTGGATTATATAATAGTTCTTTTTTTAATTTTTTGAGACACCTTTATACTGTTTTCCGTAATGGATACAATAATTTACATTCCCACCAACAGTGTTCAAAGGTTCCCTATCTCCACATCCTCACCAACACTTGCTGTCTCTTGTCTTTTTGTCAAGACCGACAAGTGCAAGGTGATATCTCATTGCCTTTTTGACTTGCTTTTTCCTCATCTTAGTAATCATCATGTTTTCATGTATGTGCTTGCCATTTGTATGTCTTCATTGGAAAAATGCCTATTCTGGTTCTCTGCCCATATTTTAACTAGATTTTTTGTTTGCTATTGAGTCATATATGTTCCTTATATATTTTGGTGATTAAACCTTTAAAGATAGGTGGTTTGCAAATATTTTCTCCAGTTCCACAAGTTGCCTATTCATTTTTTTGATTGTTTATTTTGCTGTGCATTTTCTAGTTTGCATTAGCCCCACTTCCTTGTTTTTGTGTTCTTTGCTTGTGCTTTTGGTGTCATATTGAAAAAATCTTTCCCAGGACAGATGTCAAGGAGCTTTATCTCCATATTTTCTTTCAGGAGTTTTATAGTTTCAGGTCTTAAATTAAGTTTCTAATCCATTTTTTAAAAATTTTTCATGAATGGTATAAGTGTCCAGTTTCATTCTTTTACATATAATTTATCCAGTTTTCCCAGAATCATTTATTTAAGAGACTGCCTTCTTTCCTCATGGAGTATTCTTAGTTCATTCATCAAATGTTAGTTGACGACATATGTGAGTTTATTTCTGGGCTCTCAATCCTGTTCTGTTGTGGTGTATGTCTGTCTTTATGCCAGGGCCATACTGTTTTAATTACTATAACTTTGTAATATTGCTTGAAATCAAAAAGTGTTATTCCAGTTTGTTCTACTCAAGATTGCTTTGTCTATTCAAGGTCTCTTGTGGTTCCATATAAATTTTAGGATTCACTTTTTTCTACTCCTATGAGAAATGCCATTGGGATTTTGATAGAGTTTGCATGGACTCTATAGATGGCTTTGGTTATATGGATATTTTAACACTATTAATTCCTCTGACGCCTGAACACAGTATCCCTATTTGTTTGTCTCTAGTTTTTTTCATCAAAATCTTAGAGTTTTCAGTGTACAAATTTTAACTTCCTAGGTTAAATTTTTACTAAGTATTTTATTCGTTAAGATGCTATTGTAAAATGGACCGTTTTCTTTACCTATTTTTCAGATAGTTTGTTGTTGGTATATGGAAATGGAACTGATTTTTGTATGTTGGTTTTGTGTCCTATAACCTTAAAATTTTGTTTATTGATTCTAACAGTTTTTTTGGTGTAGTTCTTGGTATTTTCTATATGTAAGATCATATCATCTGTAAGAAAAGATACAATTTTACTTCTTCTTTTCTGATTTGGATGCCTTTTATTTCTTTGTCTTGTCTGTTCACTCTGGCATGGACTTTCAGTACTGTGTTGAGTAGAAGCAGTGAGAATTGGTACATTTGTCTTGTTCTTGATCTTAGAGGAAAGGCTATCAACCTTTCCTCATTGAGTATGATATTGGCTGTGGGCTTGTCATATATGGTCTTTATTATGTTGAGGTATGTTCCTTCTAAAACTGATTTGTTGAGAGTTTTTTCCTGAAAGGACGTTGAATTTTTCAAATGCTTTTTTGTATTTGTCTAAATGATAATATAAATTTTATCTTCCACACTGCTAGTGTGATAGGTCATATTTATTAATTTGTTTATTTGAACCATCTTTGCATCGTAGAGATAAATCCCACTTGATTGTGGCATATAAAACTTCTAATGTACTGTTGAACTCAGTTTGCTAATCTTTTGTTGAGAATTTTTGTACCTATATTTATCAAGGATATTTTCTTGCCTTATAGTGTATTTATCTGGCTTTGCCGTCAGAGTAATGCTGATCTCATAAAATAAGTTGGGAGATATTCCTTTCTCTTCAATATTTTGCAAGAATTTAAGAAAGATTGCTATTAGTTCTTTTTAAAATACTTGAGAGAAACCAGTGAAACCACCTCGTCCTGGGCTTTGCTTTGTTGGCAGGGTTTTAGCCATTGATTCAGTCTCCTTACTTGCGTTGCTGTCCGCATTTCAAGTAGCAGCCCTTCTGCAGTCTTTGCTGAGTGGTTTCAGGAAAGAAATGCCTCTTTCAGTCCTACTTGGGATTCTGAGTCTTTCTCAGTACTTCTCTGTCTGTGGCTGCTCCACAC
Source organism: Mustela putorius furo (assembly GCF_011764305.1). Lineage (NCBI taxonomy): Eukaryota > Metazoa > Chordata > Mammalia > Carnivora > Mustelidae > Mustela > Mustela putorius. Next base: position 31,762,665 of record NW_025421989.1, read on the forward strand.
CTCTTACTCTAATCTTGTGATTGAATTCTGCTCATCTTGTCAAGCCACTCTGAGAGCTGACAGCCTCCTTTTAGCTTTCCCTAGGGCAGTGCTGAATGGTTGACTTTCTGGTTTCCTGTAGAAGCACAGTAGTGGGGAGCACACACAGGGAAATAGCCATGGGGTGTGAGACTGTGTGGGCATGAGGCACCCAGAGTGCCAGGGATGCTTGTGGGCTAGCTGGGACATCTGCAGGTGAAGCGTCCCCATTGGCTTTTATGTGGACTTCTTGACAGAATCTGTGACATAGTAGGATCCATGTCCCTTTAATGTCCTCTGAGAGTCCTGTGTTCAGTTCTTCTAGCTGCTCCTTTCTCTGACAAGGGCAATCCTCAGGTAGGAAGCTGTTTCCTTGCCTGTAGCCATGACCATAGTAAGCAAGTCAGTCACCAGGATATGGAACTGCATTCTCAAAATGGCTGCCCTAGGTTTTAGACTGCACCAGAGTTTCGTTCAAAATTTCTACCTGGATCCTGAAGCTCCTGTAAAGGTACTTTTGTCTGTGGATGGACACCAAATTATTATTGCTGTGGAATATAGGAGCAAGGGAGAACTTACTCAGTCATCTGGCTTACGTTGCTCCTATTTTGATCATTTTTTAGTTTCTTGAAGTGTGACCTTAGATTATTGATTTGAGATCTTCCTTTGTTCTATTTCAAGCATTTATTGTGATAAATTTCCCTCTAGGTACTGCTTTAACTGCATTTTACAGATTTTAGAGTTGTATTTTCATATTTATTCAGTTCTAAATATTTTTTATTTCCTTTGGACTTCCCCTTTTATTTAGAAAAGTAGTGTTTAATTTACAAATATTTTAGAAGATTACTATTCTCTTTCTATTATTGATTTCTGGTTTGATTCTATTATGGTCGGAGAACATACTCTGATTTAAATCAGTTTTATATTTATTGAAAAGAATGAACATTTTTCTTTTGTTGGATGGAGTGTTCTGTAAATATCCATTACAGCTTATAGGTTGATCATATTGTTCAGTTCTTTGTTTCATTGATGATTCTTTGCTCCATAGTTCTAAACATTGATGAGCGGGCAGTGCTGAAATCTCTAGACATTATTGTAGATTTATCTATTTGGTCTTTCTTTTTTTAGATTCTTTTTTTTTTTTTAGATTCTTATTTATTTATTTGAGAGAGAGAGAGAAGGGGGAGAAACAGAAGGAGAGAGACAAGCAGACTCTGTGCTGAGTGCAGATCCCATGACCCTGAAATCATGACCAGAGGCAAAATCAAGAGTCAGATGCTCAACACACTGAAGTACTCAAGCATCCCGTTATCTATTTGTTTTTTAAACTCACTTTTGATATATACATTTTAAAAGTTCTGATATTTAGTGCATGCAAATACAGGATTTTTGGTATATTTACTCTTTATCATGATATATCTCTCTTTGGTAAGTGTATTGCTTTGAAGTCTATTTTATCTGATATTCATATAGTCACTACTACTTTACTCCTGCTTTTTAATATAAACATCTGCATGGTGTAATGTTTTTTATCCTTTTATTTTTAATCTACCTAAATCGTTAATTTGAAGCATATTCTTGTAGATAGCACATAGTTTGATCATTTGTTTTCAATTCATTTTTCCAATCTCTTCTCTTCCATTGGTGTGAGTTTACATTACTAATATCTAAAGTAGCAATGAATATACTAGGTTTATTTCTGCCATTTTATTGTTTATTCCGTTTGTTCATTTTATTTCTTATGTTTACCTCTTTGGCCTTTTTATTGGTAATCTCAACTGTTTTTAGAATCCATTGTCATTTACCTACAGTTTTTTAAAAAATGTGTCCTTTCATAATTTGTTTTTAGTAATTAATGTCAATATTACCATATACATGTACAACAAATCAGAGTCTGTTAGACATTTTGCTACCTCAAGATAAATCAATAAACTTCACTTCTGTTGGTTCCTTTACCCTCCTCACTTTTTACATGTAAAAGATATTTAAAAATATCTTTAATATTTTCACTACATATATTGAGTACCATGTCTGATAATGGTGTGATTTTTGCTTCAATTTGTAAAATATAATTATAATAATTCATGAAGGGCACCCAGGTGGATCAGTAGGTTAAGCATCTGCCTTCAGCTCTGGTCATGATCTCAAGAATCCTGGGATTTAGACCAGTGTTCAGCTCCCTGCTCAGCAGGGAGTCTGCTTCTCTCTTCCCCACTGCCCCTCCCTCCACTCATTTTCTCTCTCTCTCTCTCAAATACATAAATAAAATATTTTTAAAAACCTCATGAGGATAGTCTATTACACTTACCCCTGTTTTTACCCATTCCATTGTCTTTCTTTCCCCCTGAAGTACAAGCGTCCTTCGATTTTCACTTCTTTTTGTTGAGAGAACTTCTTTAGCTGTTCTATAAGGTTAGCTCTGCTAGTGACATAGTCTCTTAGCTTTCCTTAATTTCATGTTGCCTTTATTCCCCCTCCATTATTGAACAATATTTTTGCTTGATATAGAATGCATGGCTCGGAGTTCTTTTCTCTCATCAGTTGAAAAATATTGTGTCACTTTCTTCTGGCTTGCATGGTTTCTGAGGAAAAATGAGCTGTCATTAGAATTGTTCCCCTATAGGTAATCATTTTCTCCAGTCTCTTTCAGGATGTTTTCTTTGACTTTAGTTTTCACAAGTTTATGAGTCTTGTCATGTAATGTCTGCTGTCTCCATTAGCTTGAGTTCAATGAAGACAGGGACTAAGACCGTCATGGTCAGCGCCAGATATTTAAGAGATGCTTAATAAGTATGCTCTGAAAGAATCAAAATCCCCAAGTGCCTTGGTTTCCATAACAATAAGTAACAGTGATTATTTAATATAAATTTGCCTTGAAATGTACTTTGGGACAAAACAAAAGCTTGATGTATTTCTTAGGTTTCTGGTGAATACCAGCATATATATTTGCAATTTCTATTGAGAAATCTTGTAAAACTCCTTTAAAAACATTTTTTAAAGTTCATTCATAGTTCTTCAAAGTATATATTTGTATTCTTATTTACTACATACAACTGTTATGTCAGTATATTCAGAGTCTTTTCAAAGTAAATTGTTTATTGCAATCAGCAGAATTTTTCTACTGGATTAATCAGCTACAAATAAACAATTATTGGCATGATTAGAACTCTGCTCTTCTAATAACTTATTAAATATTCTTTACTGGCTGGCCTGTATAACCTCCTCTGGGATAATCAGGATTGCAAAAAATGACTTTCTGTTTATTGGCTGGCAAAAATTTTAATATCATCCTTGTTTACTCTGAGAAAAATTGCTTCTTGAGCAGGAAATCAATTCTCCATCATCCAGTTTTATATGTACCTCTGGCCCACACAACATTTGGGCTTTGCCTACAGTCTTTGTTATTGCAGGTCCGTTTTAGGTCATCTACAACATGTTTCCCTTATAGGTGAAAATGAACTAAAGAGATGTAAGAGTTGCTACCTAAAATATGAGAAAGTGAACTGATTTCATAACCTGTATGGGCGGCCTTTAATGAGTAAAATTATCTTTATTCTTTCCTAGTTGCAGGAAATAAATAATTCATAGAGTTCAGAGTATCTGAGCCATTGTATTCTGTCCTTGTTAATTAATCATTGTGTAATATTACCCTGTATTTAATTTAATGAAAACATTGGAATTAAAACATTTGAATTCAAAATAACACAAATTCCATCCTTCATTGCCTCATTTGAGACCGCTTTTGACAGATACATTATATAATTCAGTCATCAGATTACAGTTTTAAAAGTCTGAAAATTTTGGATGTACTCATGAAGAAAAACACTCAAAAAGATATAAAATGAAATGTATCAGCTTTCTGCAAGAATATCATCATGATTATTTCTGTCTAAATTGAAAAATTACTTCATTGGTCTACTTTCTCTCCAAATCTAATTGAAACCCCCCTGCACTTACTTAGTTAATTGGAGACATCAACCAAGGCCCATGTTACTGTCAAGAGTAAAGAACATGCATGTTACATCCTACTGAATATCCATTTTTTAAAAAAAGATTTTATTTATTTATTTGAGAAAGAGATAGAGAGAGCACAAGCAGGAGGCAGGGAGAAGGAGAAGCAGGCTCCTCTCTAGGCAGGGAGCCCAGTGCGGGGCTCTATCCCAGGGTACCAGGATCATGACCTGAGCCCAAGGCAGACTCTTAACTGACTGAGCCACCAAGGTCCCCACTGAATATCCATTTTAATTCAGATTCCAATATTCAGATTCCCAATATCTTGAGTAATATCCTAATTTATATGGGCTCTGACCGTAATAATGCTAATGTTAATATTTTGCAGACATGCTGAACATGATACTGTTTATGTTAAAAGTTCAAGATTGCAACTGTGTCTCACTCAGCCTTCTCAAAGTAATAAATTAGGGGCTCAGTTCTCACTTTCTTGATTTCTTTACATTTGTTAATTTTTTTCAATTGAATCCCAATTGATTTCGAACATACCTTCATATTTTCAGTAGGTGTCTGGAAGAAAATAAGAAAGTTACAAAATCAATTTCTTCAAAATGCCATTCAATTTATTTTTGTGTTTTCACTGGGCATCTTGATTTTTTGTTAATATCCTGAGGTTATTTTTTATGGCTACAACCAGAAAATACATGGCATATGATTCGTTTTCTAAAATAATAAGATCTGATTCCTTATGCCTTGGCATACTTTTTAAGTTTAAAAAAAAAGAAAGAAAGAAGCAATTATGACAATATGTTTGTGTAAAAAAAGGAAAAGGGAAAAGCAATCACTCTGCTTCGTAAGAACCACAATTTTCTGAGTTCGTTTTAAATTAATATTACAAATATTCTTTCAGGTGTTTTATTTAAAGTAACAAGCAGCTAATGTCTTTTATTTTGATGTATTTCTGAAAGCATTACGTTCAAAGAGTCTCAACAGAAATATTAAATATAACTATACTTCTGTAGATTTCAATAAACATTTTCCTGATGGATGATTACATTTATCAGAAATTTTAGGATATATAGTCATATATGTCAAATGCATTCAAAATGTGAAATAAAATTTGATTCTTGTGTCCTGAACTCTAATAGCCCTCTTATATTGAGAAAGTGAATTAAAATTACTGAAATATCAAAAATGCCACAGAATATTTTATAAAGTATATATTTTAACTTTTTTCAGTTTTAGTTCTGAGGATGTAATAATGCACCATGTATATTACTGACAGTGGAGGATTTTTTTTTTTTTTGAAGATTCAACAGAATATAGAATTATCCCCATTAAGCACATTTCATGTGCTGGTTCAGGGTGCATTTTTGATACATTTTAATGATTGAGTCTCCCTCATAAGGCTGCAATTACATGTTGGCCATATCCATAGTCATCTGAAGGCATGACTGAGTTAGCTCTTCAGTTAACTCATGACTGAGTTAACTCTTACAATTGGCTGTTAATGCTAGCTGTTGGCTAATAGTGAGGCTATTATTGGCAGTTAGTGCCTATATATAGTCTCTATATCATGTGTGTCTCAAGTAGTTGGATTTTGCACATGGTGACTTGTTCCTCACAGTGTGTATTCCAAAAGAACTGCATGTCATTTTTCTGACATAGACCTAGAAGTTATGCAGCATCACTTCAACCACATTCTGTTGGGTATAAAAGAGGCACTGTGTTGGCTTGGATTTATGAAAGGGAACATTGGCCCCACATTTCAATAGCAAAAATATTAAAGAATGTGTAAGTATGCTATGGTGGAATCTACTTGCTTGAGTATTTTAAGCCTCTTCTAAGTCAGTAAACTCTCTCCAGATTCCTCCTGTATATTTTCACCAGCGGGAATACTTTTTGAATGGCAAGGCTCAGATCATGGTAGGCAACATATCAAGCAGCAGAAGGGGGTGCATTTATTTTCTCTTCATTGGTCAATTTTCTTTTTTTAAAATAATTTTTTTATTATGTTATGTTAGTTGCCATACAGTATATCATTAGTTTGGGGTTTTTTGTTTGTTTGTTTAGTGTTTTTTAAAAGATTTTATTTATTTATTTGACAGGGAGAAACAAGGCAGAAAAGTGAACACATACAGGGGGAATGGGAGAGGGAGAAGCAGGCTTCCTGCTGAGCAGGGAGCCCGATGTGGAGCTCCGTCCCAGGACCCTGGGATCATGACCTGAGCCGAAGGCAGAGGCTTAATGACTGAGCCTCCCAGGTGCCCATATTGCATCTTTAGTACTGTTCCATGAGTTATTGTTTGCATATAACACCCAGTTCTTCATGCAATACTTGCCCTCCTTAATACCCATCACCAGGCTAATCCGTCCTCCTACCCTCTCCCCTCTAAAACCCTCAGTTTGATTCCTGCAGTCCATAGTCTTTCATGGTTCATCTCCTCCTCTGATTCTCCCCCTTCATTTTTCCCTTCCTTCTCCTAATGTCCTCCATGCTTTTCCTTATGTTCCACAAATAAGCGAAACCATATGATAAGTGTCTTTCTCTGTTGACTTACTTCACTTAGCACAATCTCCTCCAGTTCCAGCAATGTTGATGCAAATGTGAGGTATTCATCCTTTCTGATGGCTGAGTAATATTCCATTGTGTAAATGGACCACATCTTCTTTATCCATTCATCTGTTGAAGGGCATCTCCACTCCTTCCACAGTTTGGCTATTGTGGACATTGCTGTTATGAACATTGGGGTGCGTATGGCCCTTCTTTTCACTACATCTGTATCTTTGGGGTAAATACCCAGTAGTGCAATTGCTGGGTCATAGGGTAGCTCTATTTTTAACTTTTTGAGGAACCACCACACTTTTCCAAAGTGGCTGTACCAACTTGCATTCCCACCAGCAGTGTTAAGAGGGTTCCCCTTTCTCCACAGCCTCTTCAACATTTGTTGTTTCTTATCTTGTCATTTTTTGCCATTCTAACTGTGTAAGGTGCTATCTCAATGTGGTATAGTTTGAATTTCCCTGATGGTTAATGATGTTGAATATTTTTTCATGTGCCTGTTAGCCATTTGTATGTCTTCTTTTGAGAAGTTCCTATTAATATCTTCTGCCCATTTTTTGAATTGATTATTTGTTTTTTGGGGTGTTGAGTTTGAGAAGTTCTTTATAGATCTTGGATACCGGCCCTTTAACTGTAGGGTCATTTGTAAATATCTTCTCCCTCTCCATGGTTTGTCTTTTTGTTTTGCTGACTGTTTCCTTTGCTGTGCAGAAGCCTTTTATCTTGAGGAGGTCTCAAAAGTTCATTTTTGCATTTGTTTCCCTTGCCTTTGGAGATGTGTTTTGAGTCAGTTTTATAGAGCAGTTGAAAACTATCTTATACCAAGTCTGTCTTTTTTAAGATTTATTTGAGAGAGAGAAGGAGTCCTTGAGCAGACTCCCTGCTAAGCATGGACACACACACCCCACCCTCAACATGAGGATCGATCCTGGGATCTCAAGATCACAACCTGAGCCAAAATCAAGAGTCAGGCACTTAACCAACTGTGCCACCCAGGTGCCCCCATACCAGCTCTGTCTTCAAATTCATTTTAGGGGTGCCTGGGTGACTCGGTTGAGCATCTGACTCTTGGTTTTTGGCTCAGGTCACAATCTCAGGGTCATGATCTTGGAGTTGCGAACTTGAGAGCTGTGTTGAGCTCTGCACTCAGGGCAGAATCTGCTCAAGTCTCTGTCACCCTCTCCCTCTGCCTCTCTCCTCCTTACACTCACTTCTGCTCTCTCTTTCATGTAAATAGATAAATCATTAAAAAGGAAAAAAATTTTAGATGACTCAATGATGTAAATAAGCTACTGAATATATCCAGTTTACTTTCTATCTCTGGGGAGACTATACCCAGTTAGATACTGGAAATCTCAACTCTTTCAGAAGATCTATGAAACTAGTGGGGAACATATGAAAAAGAAACAAAATGGGTCAGGAAGACAGATTGACCTAATCATATTCAGCATTTGACTGGCTTCTCCACAAAACAATTCAACATCTCTTTTTTTTCTTTCAGTGATTAAGAGTAAAATAAGTTTTTTTTGAAGATTTTATTTATTTATTTGATAGTGAGAGAGGAAATACAAGCAAGGGGAGTGGGAGAGGGAGAAGGAGGCTCCCCACTGAACAGCGAGCCTGATGCAGGGCTTGATCCCAGGAACCTGGGATCATGACCTGAGGTGGAGGCAGACACTTAATGACTGAGCCACCCAGGCACCCCAGTAAAATAAGTTCTAAAGATAAATGACAGCATGGAGGTTCCTCAAAATGTTGAAAATAGAACTGCCCTATGACCCAGCAATTGCACTATTGGGTATTTACCCTAAAGATACAAACGTAGTGATCCAAAGGGGCACGTGCACCCGAATGTTTATAGCAGCAATGTCCACAATAGCCAAACTATGGAAAGAACCTAGATGTCCATCAACAGATGAATGGATCAAGAAGAAGTGGTATATATACACAATGGAATACTATGCAGCCATCAAAAGAAATGAAATCTTGCCATTTGCGACAACATGGATGGAACTAGAGCGTATCATGCTTAGCGAAATAAGTCAAGCGGAGAAACACAACTATCATATGATCTCCCTGATATGAGGAAGGGGTGATGCAACATGGGGGCTTAAATGGGCACGAGAAGAATAAATGAAAGAAAATGGGATTGGGAGGGAGACAAACCATAAGTGACTCTTAATCTCACAAAACAAACTGAGGGTTGCTGGGGGGAGGGGGTTTGGGAGAAGGGGGTAGGATTATGGACATTGGGGAGGGTATGTGCTTTGGTGAGTGCTGTGAAGTGTGTAAACCTGGTGATTCACAGACCTGTACCCCTGGGGATAAAAATATATGTTTATAAAAAATAAAAAATTATATAAAAAAAAGATAAATGACTCTATACTCAAATGACCTTTATTTATGTATTTGTATGTTTGTTTGTTTGTTTATTTATTTATTTATTTATTTATTCATCCTGAGCATTCAGGAAGGGGGAAGGAGGAGGAAAAAACTACATTGCAAGCCATGAAGTGGTAGGTAGCTCTTGTGTCTCCTAAATTAAGTAATCTCTAGGGTGCCTGGGTGGCTCAGGCAGTTAAGCATCTACCTTCAGCTCAGGTCATGAACCTAGAGTCTTGGGATCACGTCCGACATTGGACTCCCTACAACAGGGAGTCTGTTTCTCTCTCTGCCCCTCCCCTACTGCTTCTGTATGTTCACTTGCTCCTTCTCTCTAGCTTGCAAAAATAAATAAATAGAATTTTTTTTAAAGATTTTATTTATTCATTTGACAGACAGCGATCACAAGTAGGCAGAGAGGCAGGCAGAGAGAGAGGAGGAAGCAGGCTCTGCACTGAGCAGAGAGTCCGATGCGGGGCTTGATCCCAGGACCCTGGGATCATGACCTGAGCCGAAGGCAGAGACTTAACCCATTGAGCCACTCAGGCGCCCCATAAATAGAATCTTAAAAAAAAAAAAAATCTCTTAAACATTAGAGTCTCTAGAAGAGGAGAGAAGAGAAGGGGCCAAGAAACTTTATATTTTTCCTTACTTAAAGGGACGATAGTCTGAGATGCCTGGGTAGCTCAATCTAGTAAGCATCTGTCTTCAGCTCAGGTCATGATCTCAACGTTCTGGGATTGAACCCTGCATCAGGGTCTCTGCTCAGCGGAACACCTGCTTCTCCCTCCCTCTGCCCTTCACCTCCGCTCATGCCCTCATTCACATTCTCTCTCTCAAATAAACAAAATACTAAAAGAAAAAAGACCATAGTTTGTTGAGGAATTTTAGACATGATGATTTAGGGTTGCAGAGGGTTCTGAAGAGTTAGGAGAAACACGTAATAGAATTCAGAGTATCAAAATGTAAGGGGAATTGCTATTATGGGTGGGTGTGTTTCCAGATTGTCCTTTCATTGTGGTATTTTTCTGTCCTTGCAACCATTATATTTACATCATTGAGTATTAGTACGGGGTAGGATAAGTGTCCAGGGCATGTATTCCTCTAACAGTTTTTCTTTGCTCTTTTGCTTCTTTTCCCAATTTAAAAAAATAAATTAATGTTCAAGTAAAAAAAAAAAAAGAATTCAGAGTATCAGAACAGCTCATCTATTGTTCTTAGTGATATTGTTATTAAAACACTGAAAATAATGTGTTTCCAATAAAGATCAGAGCTGGGTTAGGACAATATGAGCCCACTTAAGTGATTATTCATTATCATTCCATTTCTTCTTATTCCTGTATTTGCCTTACTTAAGAACAACATAATAAAATGGTAAATATTTGTTTCATTCCTACTAATATTTAGCACATATAGCATTATTTAATTTTTAAGATGCTACTAAATATGTATCACTGTATCCAATTTACCTAAATACACACACCCACAAACACACAAGCACACATCTTTACACAATCATTGCGAAAAACAAAGCAAATTACCAGCTTTAGTAGTGTTTAGTAGGCAGGCTGTCCATTTAAATAAGATGCTTCACTTCCTGTCTCCTCTCCTCCAATCCCATCTCACCAGAGAAACCCTCGTTCACATCCTTATTCCAGCTTGGTATCCCTTGAACCTCAGATCAGACCATTCTGAATTGTAATAGGCTAGAGAACGCGTCAAACCTCTGAGATGTATTTTCAGTATCAATAGCCCCGGGAACACTGATAAACATTTCTGTTCCTTTAGAGGGTTAAATCTAGCAGTAACTTTGGCAAATGTAAGCAGAATAGGGACCCTGCCAGGCAGTATAATGTAACAAATGCCGCATAACTGAAGTGATAATTTCTGTAAATATCTGTCATAACTGGAGTTTAAAATTTTTCTATGAGATGCTTACCCTTTTCCATTAAGGTTGTTATTTTTAAAATTTATTTTTTAACTTTTTCCAGCTTCACTTAGGTATGATTCACAAGTAATCACTGTATATGTTTAAGGTGTACAACTCAATAGTTTGATATACGTACATATTGTAAAATGATTCTCCCAGTCACGGTAATTAGCCTACTCGACACCTCACAGTTACCCTTTTTGTGTGTGGTAAAAACACTAATGATTCACTCTCTTAGCAAATTTCAAGTATACAGTACATTAACTATTGTCTCCATGCTGTACATTAGATCATGGAAAATTGGTTTATCCGTGTCTGGTTTATTTTATTATATATATATATATATATATATATATATATAGTGTATTATTGTAATATAAATACTATAAATATTAATATAAATATATTAATTATATATTTATATAGTATATATATTTATATATAGAATATATAGTGTATTCATGTAATATATTATATGTCATATGTTATATATTATATGTCATATGCTATATATTATATAATATATAACATATAACATATTATATTACACGAATACACTATATATACTATATATAAATATATAAAATATATAAATATATAAATATACAAAAATATAATATATATAATATATTACATAATATAGAATATATATTACACTAATACACTATATATACATATATAAATATATATATAGTGTAATATTATATATATTACACTAATACACTATATATATACACTATACATTAGTGTAATATAGTATATTACACTATACTATATTGTATTGTACTATACTATACTATATATGTATTACACTAATATACTATATAGTGTATTAGTGTAATATACTATATATATATATAGAGAGAGAGAGAGAGAGAGAGAAAGAAAATACATTTTCTTTATCCACTCATCTATTGTTGGACACTTAGGTTATTTCTGTATCTTGGCTTTTGTGAGTTATGCTGCAGTAAACATGGAAATACAGATATATCTTTGAGATACTGATTTCATTTCCTTTAGATATTTACCCAGAAGTGGGATTGCTGGATCATATGATAATTCAGTTTTACTTTTTTTGAGAAAAATTTGTATTATTTTCCAAAACAGCTGTGCCAATTTAAAATCCTATGGTCCCTATGCCCATTTTTAAAATAGGGTTATTTGAGTACTTTTCTATTGACTTGCATTATTAGTTCCTTATATATTTTGGATATTATCCCCCATCAGATATACAGTTTACAGATATTTTCTTCAATTCCATAGGTTGCCTTTTCATTTTGTTGATTTTTTTCCTTTGCTGTGCAGAAATATTTTCTTTTGGTATAGTACCACTTTTTTATTTTTGCTTTTGTTGCCAGTGCTTTTGATATCATGTCCAAAATATCATTTCCAAGACAAGGAGCTTTCTTGTGTTTTCTTCTAGAGTTTTTACATGTTTTTATGGGACTCAGGTCTTATATTTATGTCTCTAATTTATTTTGGTTTGATTTTTATGGGTGGAATAAGATAAGGACCCAGTTTCATTCTTTTGCATGTGTTTATCCAGTTTTTCCAGCCACATTTATTGATGAAACTATTTTTTTTTTGCTATTGAGGATACTTAGACATTAAATATGAATTTTATAATTTTTTTCCTATTTCTTTAAAAAATGCCATTGTGATTTCGATGAGGATTGCATTGATTCTGTTGATTGCTTTGGGTACTATGGACATTTTAAAAATAATAATTGTCCCTGTCCATGAATATGAGATATCTTTCCATTTATTATCTTCTTCAGTTTCTTTCATCATTGTCATGGTTTTCAGTGTACAGTACTTTAAACTCTTTACATTTATTTCTAAGTATTCTTTTTCATGCTATTTAAAATGGGATGGTTTGGGGCACCTGTGTGGCTAAGTGGGTTAAAGCCTCTGCCTTCGGCTCAGGTCATGATCCCAGGGTCCTGGGATCGAGCCCCACATCTGGCTCTCTGCTCAGCGGGGAGCCTGCTTCCTCCTCTCTCTGCCTGCCTACCTCTTTGCCTACTTGTGATCGCTGTCTGTCAAATAAATAAAATAAAATAGGATGTTTTTTTAAATTTCTTTTTCAAATAGCTCATTGCTATTGTATAAAATACAACTGATTTTTGTATGTTGACTTCATATCCTGAAATTTCACTGAATTTATTTATTAGTCCTAATAGGTTTTTTGTGTAATCATTCTATATGTAAGAATGTCATGTATCTGCTATATCTTCTTCTAACATAAAGATAGTGGTTTTAGAGGAAAAGCTTCAACTTTTCAATATTGAGTATGATGTTAGCTATGGGCTTTTCATATGTGGCCTTTATTATGTTGAAGCAATTGCCTTCTGTTCCTAGATTTTATCATAGAAGGCTGATGAATTTTGTCAAATGTTTTTTCTGCATAAATTGAGACTGTTAGGTATTTTTCATCCTCCATCCTGTGAAAGTGGTAGATCATATTGATTGACTTTCTTATATTGAACCTTCCTTACATCCTAAGGATAAACCTGTTTGGACATGGTATATGATCCTATTAATGTGCAGTTGAATTTCATTTGTTAGTATTTGTTGAGGATTTTTGCATCTATATTCACCAGGGATATTGGCCTGTAGTTTTCTTTTCTTGTGTCTTTTTCTGGCTTTAGAATCAGGATAATACTGATATAAATAAATGAAGTTTGGAAGTATTCCCTGCTCTACAATATTTTGGAAGAGTTCGAAGTAGGTTGCTGTTAATTCTTCTGTAAATATTTGGTAGAATTCACCATCTGGTCCTGGACTTTTCTTTGTTTGGAGAATTCCAATTACTGATTCAGTCTCCTTAATATTTATAGCTCTGTTCAGATTTTTTATTTCTTCATGATTCAGTCTTGGTAGATTGCATTTTTCTAGGAATTTATTCATTTCTTCTAGGTCATATAATTATTTTGGTGTATAATTTTTCATAGCAGTCTCTTATGATTGTTTTTATTTCTAGGGTATCAGTTATAACATCCCCTTTCTCAATTATGATTTTATTTGAGTCTTCTCTCTCTTGTTTTCTCAGTCTAGCTCAACATCAATTGTGTTGATCTTTTCGAAAAACCTACTCTTAGTTTGAATCTTAGTTGATTTTTTTAAAATTCTGTATTTAATTTATTTCTGCTCTCATCTTTATTATTTCCTTCTTTCTGCTAACTTTGTGTTGAGTTTTTTCTTTTTTTCTACTTTCTTGAGGTGTAGAATTAGGTTGTTTATTTGAGATCTTTCTTAATGTAGGCTTTTATCACTATGAAATTCCCTCTAAGTACTACTTTTGCTACATTCTATAAGCTTTGATATGTTGTTTTCATTTTTGTTTGTCTCAGATATTTTCTAATATCTCTTTAATTTCTTCTTTGATTTATTGGTTATTTAGGAGTTTGGTATTTAATTTCTATATTTTTATTTATTTCCCAGGTTTCCTTCTGCTGTTGATCTAGTTTTATTCCATTGTGGTGGGAAAAGACAGCAGTATGATTTCAGTCTTCTTAAGCTTATTCAGACTTGATTTGTGACCTAACCTCCAATCCATCCTAGAGGTCATTCCATGTGCACTGAAAAAAATGTAATTGCTTTTGCTGTTGAGTGGAATGTTCTGAATGTATCTATGAGATCCCTTTGGTCTATAGTGTTGTTCCTGTCTTTTTTTTTTCTTACTGATCTTCTGTCTGAAATGAAATGAAAGCAGAGTATTAAAATCTGCTAGTATTTATTATTCTATTGCTATCTATTTCTCCCTTAATTCTGTCAACCTTTGGTACATACATTTAGGTGCTCTGCTGCTAAATTGATCTTTTATCATTACATAATGTCCTTCTTTGTTTCCTGTTACATTTTGTTATTAGTCCACTTTGTCTAATATAAGTAAGGCTATCCATGCTCTCTTTTGTTTGCCATTTCATGGAATATCTCTTTCCTTCCTTTAACTTTCCGCCTACTTATATCTTTAAGTCTAAAGTTAATCTCTTCACAAAGAAATGGAAGAAACTTCCATTCTCATGGATTAGAAGAAAAATATTGTTAAAATGTCTATGCTACCTAGAACAGTTTATACATTCAGTGCAATTCCTATCAAAAGTCCACCAACTTTTTTCAGAGTTGAAATTAATAATCCTAAAATTTGTATGGAACCAGAAAAGACCCCGAATAGCCAAAGGAATGTTGAAAAAGAAAACCAAAGCTGGTGGCATCACAATGCCAGACTTCAGGCTCTATTACAAAGCTGTAATCATCAAGACAATATGGTATTAGCATAAAAACTGTCATATAGATCAGTGGAACAGTATAGAGAACCCAGAAATAGATACTCAACTCTATGGTATGCTAATCTTATCCCATAGAAAAAAGACAGTCTATTCAATAAGTGGTGTTGGGAAAATTGGACAACATCATGCAAAAGAATATAGTTGGACCATTTTCTTACATCAGACTCAAAAAATAGATTGAAAATTGAAGAAAGACCTAAATGTGAGACAGGAATCCATCAAAATTCTAGAGAACACAGGCTGCAACCTCTGTGACCTCAGCTGCAGCAACTTCTTGCTAGACACATCTCCAAAGGCAAGGGAAACAAAGGCAAAAATGAACTATTGGAACTTCATGAAGATAAATATCTTTTGCACAGCAAAGGAAACAGTCGACAAAACCAAAAAACAACCAACAGAATGGGAGAAGATATTTGCAAATGTTTTATCAGATAAAGGGCTAGTATCCAAAATCTATAAAGAACTTATCCAACTCAACACGCAAAGAACAAATAATCCAGTCAAGAAATGGGCAGAAGACATGTATGGACATTTCTCCAAAGAAGACATCCAAATGGCCAACAAACACACAAAAAAATGCTCCACATCACTTGCCATCAAGGAAATACAAATCACAACTACAATGAGTTACCACCTCACACCAGTCACAATGGTTAAAATTAACCAGTCAGGAAATGACAGATGTTGGTGAGGGTGCAGAGAGAGGGGTACCCTCCCACACTGTTGGTAGGAATGCCAGCTGGTGAAGCCAGTCTGGAAAGCAGTACAGAGTTTCCTCAGAAAGTTGATAATAGAGCCATCTTTTGACCCAGCAATTGCACTGCTAGGTATTTACCACAAAGTTACAAATGTAGTGATCTGAAGGGGCACCTCTACTCAATGTCTATAGCAGCAGTGTCCACAATTGCCAAACTATGAAAAGAGCCCAGATGTCCATTGACAGATGAATGGATAAAGAAGATGCAGTATAGATTTATACATTGGAATATTACTCAGCCATCAAAAAATGAAATCTTGCCATTGGCAACGATGTAGATGGAACTAGAGGGTATTAGGCTAAGCAAAATAACTCAGAGAAAGACAGTTATCATATGCTCTCACTGATATGTGGAATTTAAGAAACAAAACAGAACATCATAAGGAAAGGGATGGAAAAATGAAACAAGATGATATCAGAGAGATAGACAAACCATAAGAGACTCTTCATCATAGGAAACAAACTGAGGATTGCTGGAGGGTAGGGAAGTGGGGGATGGAATAACTGGGTGGTAGACATTGAGGGGCATGTGATGTAATGAGCACTGGGTATTACATAAGACTGATGAATCACTGAACTCTATCCCTGTAACTAATATTGTAGTATATGTTAGCTGAATTTAAATTTAAAAAATATAGTCTCTTATAGACAGTGTACACTTGGATCTTGTTTTTCATCCAATCAGCTACTGTGTCTTGTGACTAGGAATCTGATTGCTTTACATTTGAAGTAATTATTGATAGCGAAGGATTTAATGTTGCCATTTTGTTGTTTTCTGTATGTCTTATAGCTCTTTTGTCCATCTTTTCCTTTCTTGCTGTCTTCCTTTGTGTAGTATTGATGTTTTTCATAGTAACCCACTTTGATTTCCTTCTCATTTTCTTTTGGTATCTTCTGTAGGTGTTTGTGGTTACTATGAAGCTTACATAAAATAACTTACAAGCTAAATCTATTTTAAGCTGATAACTTTAATTGCATACAAAATCTCTATACTTTGTTAGTGATGTACAGATTACATATTTTATATTGTGTATTTATTAATACATATTATAATTTAGTTATTTTTATACTTTTATCTTTTAACTTTTATGCCACAATTAAAAAATGATTTAGGTACCCCATTACAGTATTCAGTGTTGTGTATTTTCCTGTGTATTTACCTTTACCAGTGAACTTTTACTTTCAAATACTTTTGTGTTGCTGTCTGACATCTTTTCATTTCAGTTCCAAGGGCTCCCTTTAGTATGTGTTTTAAGACTGCTTTTGTTTATCAGGGAAAGCCTTTATCTTCATTTTTGAAGGACAGTTTTGTTAGATGCAGTATTTTTCATTGACAGTTTGTTTTTAGCACTTTGAACCCATTATTCTGCTCACTTCAGGCTTGCAGGGCTTCTACAAGGAATCTGCTAATTGTCTTACAAGGGTGGCCTTGCATATGAGGGGTCATTTTTTCTTGAGGCTTTCAAAATTCTCTTTTTGTCTTTAACTGTTGGTGTTTTGATTATGTGTCTCATTGTGGAGTTCTTTAGTTTCATCCTATTTGGAATATGTTGGACTTCACACATCTGTATGTCACTTTCCTTCCTCAGATTCGGGGATTTTCTAGCCATTTCTCTAAGTAAGTTTTCTGCTTCTATTTCTCCCTTCGAGACTCATTATGTATATATTGGCAACTTGATGTTGCTATCTAAGTCCTTTAGATTTTCTTCACTCTGTTTCATTTCTTTTTCCTTTTGCTCCTCTAATTGGATGATTTCAAATGACTAATCTTTGGGCTCCCTGATTAATTCTTCTTGATCAAGTCCATTGCTGAATACCTCTAGTGAGTTTTTCAGTTCAGTTATTGCCTTTTTCAGCTCTGAAATTTGTTTGGCCTTTTTTTTATATCTTCTTTTTGTTGTTGTTGTTGTTGTTGTTCATGCATTATTTTCCTCATAGTGTTGAGCATCTGCATGATAGTTATTTTGAAAAATTGGTCAGTAATCCCTATACTTCCATTTCTTTATGGTGTGTTTCTAGAGATTTTTTTTGTTCCTTTAACTGTATAATTTTTTCCTGTCTTCATGGTCTTTGTAACTTTGTATTGATATCCACACATTTGAAAAAAAAGAGCCACCTCTCTCAGTCTTCATAGACTAGCTTCATGCAAGGAAAGATCTTCACCACTCAGACCAGCTAGAGATCCTGGACACCTCAGGTCCTTTTTTTTTTGAGTTTATCTGTCTGAACTGGTATATGAAGATTACTAATTAGAGGGGTTTACTGGTTTCTATTTTTTCAGGAGTTCCCAACTGCTTGCTCTCTTTGCTGTGTTCTGTGCCCTGGCACTCTGAAGCAACAGTACACCAATCAGACCTTTTCCCCCCTCAGTAGCCTTTATGTATCTAGATTTTGCCAAGTTCTGTCAGTTCTCTGAGACAGGATGGACATAAACCAGAATATTGAACAGCCTAACTAAAAAGCCAGAAATTTCAATACATGTTCCATTCTTCTTTTTCCATACTTAGGGAGAGGCTTCTGAGCTTTATCAATCTGCTGGGACATCTGGAGCACCAGCCCCTGCCCAGCTTGTTCTTAGAAGCCACTATGCATCAACAGTATGTCAGGTCCCATCAGTACTTCAAGACAAGCAGGACAGAAACCAGTCCCTCAGGCAGCACCCCTTCACATTCCAACCAGAAGTCCCATAGTTGGGTACTCGATCTACTCTTCTCTTTCCTTCCCTAGGGAAAAATGGAAACTGAGAATTTCCTCCCAATCATGTGCTATTGCACTGGTGTGGAGGGTGGACGGTGGTAAGAGCGTGCCACAAATGTTCCTACTGACTTCAAAAAGCTGATTTTGTGCTCACCTGGAAGGCAAAAGTCTCCTAACTGGTTTCTGAATTTCTCACAAAGGGAATTGGTCTTTGTATTGTTGTTCCTTGGGAGACAAGAGGGTCTGGGTCTTCCTGTTCCACCAGAACCCCTGGGTTTTCTTTTTTATGCATTTTTTTAAAATCTTTGTTCTGTTATATGTATTTTTTTAATTTATTTTTTATTTTCAGCATAACAGTATTCATTATTTTTGCACCACACCCAGTGCTCCATGCAATCCGTGCCCTCTAGAATACCCACCACCTGGTACCCCAACCTCCCACCCCCCGCCGTTTCAGAACCCTCAGATTGTTTTTCAGAGTCCATAGTCTCTCATGGTTCACCTCCCCTTCCAATTTCCCCCAACTCCCTTCTCCTCTCCATCTCCCCATGCATTTTTAAAATTTATTGCATCATGCATCATTGCCTGGTAATAAGCACTGGTAATAAGATGTTTTAAAACAACAACTATCATAATAATGATTATATTAATATTGATTAATCCTTATAGAGCACTTCCCACATATCAGGTACTGATCTAACGGCTTTATAGAGGTTATTAAATTCATTTAAAAGTACAAAACTTGAGGTAGGAAAAAGTAAACTTCTCTAAAGTTACGCACCTACATGGAGCTGGGACTCCAATCCAGGCCATCCATATCCATAGTCCACATTCTCAAAACCTCTGAGATGATACTCAGTGCATTTGCTGAGTGGATCTCTGAGTCCCAACCTGAATCTCCCATCTCCTTTTTTATGACACACTGTTGGATCTGTTCTAGGAAACTATTCTTTACTTTCTACTTGCATCTCCCCAGAAATTTTGGATTTAAAATTCCTCATGTACAACTTCCCATGCAGTGTACTCCTCCCCTCTTTAATTCCATGGAAGGAATTCTTCAACTTCTCTTACCATCTTCTTCTCAAATGTAATCAACCTTGACATGAAAATGGTCACTTGAATCCTAAATGCCACTCAGTTCACTTCAGACCATAGCAACCGATCTTCAGGCTCAAGAATCTTTAATGAACTTGCAAAGTACTTTCATCTCACTTCACAAGTGCAAAGGTAAGGGACAGTGAGCAATCACATTGGAATAGTAATAAAAACAAAGGCTTTATGTAGCTGCTCTAGCCATGCACTTTAGATACGAATTTATTTATAAATGGCTGCATTTTAATTTAGGACATTGAGTTCTTCAATTTTTTATAGGGGCAGCATTTTATTCTTTGTACACTAAAAACATAAGGCATAATTTTAAAGATCCTTAAGATTCCATTTTGTCACCCTGGGAAGAATGACACTCTTTAGTAATTTTTAGAAGACCTCCTCACTATGATAAAGTAACAAGCATTAGGCTTACAGCTGCATGGCAGCATTAAAGTTTACCTGTAGTCCTAGGCAACAGGATATAAATTCTACTCTTCAAGGTTTCACAAAGAGCAATGATAAAATTTACATGTTGACATTTATATTTTTGTTCTAGAAATCCTGAGCCATTCACTGCATACTTCCTACCTGGCAGTGATCCTGAGTTTTCTGTAAAACCTCAGGTTGGAGAACTTCCTCCTTTTGATACTGAAGGAACGGTCCTCCTTGTGGGCTTCAAACCCCAAATGTACAGTAGGAAATACAAAGCAACATTAGCAATACAGGTGAGTTTTATAAAGGTAATGGTCAGGGATGTTTGATTTCACTAAAGACAGAAGAAAAAGTTTCGCTGAACTAAAGAATAGCAACATTACCTTGCAAAAGCCAATGAATTTAACTACTCTGTCTTGTTTTAATTTCCTTTTGCCCAATAAAGAACTTGTAAATATGGAATATAACAAAAAAGTCATCATCACCAGTGGGAAACAAGAAATTCTTTCTCTTCCATATTAAGAAAATGCAGAAGAGACAAATACTGATTATAAAGTGATTTGTATATTCACATATTGCTACCTGTAATAACCTATTCAAGGGCTTCAGGTGATTTGAGACAGAGATTTGGAATCTTTAATTAAGGCACAAGGTATTGTCAAAATGTTAAAGTCTAAAATGAAGAAAATGAGGTAGAAGGTAAAACTGATTTTGAATTGAGAAAAACACAATGTAGTTAGCCATTAATATTAAAGTCTGCTTGAGTGATCATCTTATTAAAAGTTAAGGTAAACACAATTTTGAAAATTGATGCAGTAAGCAAAATTTCTCCATCAGATTTCACACATGTATCTTACTAATAGCTTTTAGGCTAAGGACAACTTTCAAATTATTTATGAAAAGATGCCTATTGCCAGTGTCTAGTTTCAGTGGCACAGACACAAAGGACATGTAGTTATGTTTCAAGACACAACCACTGGTGCCAAAGTGATTACTAAATCAGACACTAATTAGGCAGTGCCATGGGCAGAAAAATGTGTTGTTACTGTTTTAATGAATAGCGAAAAGAATATGTTGAGTATGTCCCAAGAAAATTATTTATATTTTTCATCTTTCTGGGAATTCTTATAACCCAGCTAATAAAAATATAAAGCCTCTGGAGCCTTGCTGCATATCGCCCTTTGCTATATAGATGCTTGATTTAAAATGATCATGTTGTATTTTCTCCTTAAGAAGCAAGGACATACTCTTAGTCTAAGGGGATTAAATGACATATTTAAAATCAGGTTTACAAATAAAAATGATGTTTATTTTACCTGATGCCCAGTGAACATTTCTGAGATTAACTATGTTGGAGGCTTTCCCAAAAAAATCTGTGCCTGTTTCCCTATGTTGATTTGACAATTAAATTACAGCAGAATTGAAGGGTTTCTGTGAGAGAATAAGTTGACATATGGGATCAAATGAAAATGCGAAATTTTTATTTAGTCTGAAGTGGTACGGTTTGGTAAAGCTTATGTGGGAAAAACTGAGATTGCAATGTGTTTAAGAAATCACTATTTTGTTGATTCTATTTTTATTTTGGAAAATTCCAAGTGTGAGTAGAAATAGAGGGAATAATTAATCTGCATACACTCATCATCTAGTACGAACACGTAATCAAATCATGGCCAGTTCAAGTATATTCCCATCCCCTTCCCCATATTCCATGTTATTTTGAAGAAAATCCAAGACATCCTATTATCTTCAACTATTTCCTATTAATCTCTAAAAGACCAAAATCATAACCATGATACCATTATCACATCTAAAAATTTACAATAATTCCTTAATATCACGACATACCAAATATCCATTTAGTGCTCAAATTTCCAATTGACTCATAAATCTCATATTTTTTAACTTAAAAAAGTATTAACTCCTAAGAAGTTGCACAATTAGTATACAGAGTCCTGTGAATCCTTCTTCCAGCTTCTCCCAATGGTGAGGTTTTACAGAGCTATAGTAATGTATTTACAGAAGAAAATTGTCATTGACAAAATACTGTTAACTAACCTAGAGACCTTATTTCATTTTTAGCATTTTACATGTGTGCATGTGTGGTTCTAAGCAATTTGAACCCATGTATAGATCTGTATAACTACAGTCACAACTGAGATACAGAGCTCTTCCAACACAACAGTGGGAACTGCTTAACAGTATGGTCACATCCAGGACTGTAACTCCTTCTTTACCCTGGAAACCACTAATCTTTTCTCCATCTCTATGATTTTCTAATTTCTAGAACATTACGTAAGTGGGATCATACTCTGTAACCTTTTGAGACTGGCTTTTTATATGAGTATATTGGCTTTGCGATTCATGAAAGTTATTTCGTATATCAGATCAATGATTTTGATATCATGTTTCAAGCATTGTCTGATTCTAAAATCCTGCTCTTAATGACAACACCATGATGTCTCACATGATAAAAGTGAAGAATTTTAAAAGTTAATTCATTATCTATATAAAAATTACTATGTACGGTATTATCTTTTTAAACTGTTGATTTTAAACATTAAATCAATTAATACTTAAATATGAAACATATGACCTTCATTGTGCTTTACCTAGAAATAAAAATGACGATCTTTAAGAATAGTTCAGTTAAATATTAGCCTACAAAATCTTCAACTACTACGTTAGCAAGCTTCATGGTTCCCTTTCAATTAAACCATATTTAGAATAATTAAACACTGCTTTTTCCCTACTATTAAGTAAGGCATGTAGCACTAGCTTTGAGAGATTTAAGTTAACTTGGTCAGATTGTTACACAAAGCAATGTTACTCAAAGAGAATAAATAGTCCACTCAGCTTTCCATGGTGGACATGATAAATCTTAAATAGTTTATACAAAAATATGAATGCTATCAGGACTATCCAAGGTAAAACATACAGTGCTTGTACAAAAGTAATGTCGATGTTATAACCAGAGACATAATCAGACTTAAGTTATATGTATCTAAATGCATTGCTTTTAAGGGAATAACTCATAGTCATGAAACTGTAAGAAATGTTATTTTATTTATATATTTAAATCTTGGCTTATATTTTCTCTTAAGCAGACCTGAAATAGGGATTCAAATCCAAGTAGCATATTTCCTATGTGATCTCAAGAAACCGGTGCAGGAAAACCAGAATATGAGACAGAAAAGGCATGGAAATCATTAAAAGGGGCTTTATTAAGGCAATTACCACAGGGGACAACTGGTATTTAACCCCATGGGGTTTCTGTGGAAAATAGTGTGGTACACACACTGCAGAGTATTTACACCTGATGGGGCTAGAGAGTTGGCGGGGTTTTGTCGTGTTTTGTTTTGAAAATGGAAATACCTAAGGGATGTGGGTCCACACAGCCCACATCGGCTAACAGGCTGTTTCCATTCATAAGAACATGTCCTTTAAAGCATAGTTCTGAGCGTTCATTCCATGAGGTCTTTGGCTTTGACTGATCCCTTTTTATACTAGAAAGATTTTACTGAAATAGGGAAATTTCATCTGTTTAAAAAATAGTTGTTTTTTTTTAAATTTCTTTAAATAAGTAGCTGAGGAGTATAATTGTCAATTTGACATCCTTTTGCAAAAAACAACTGATTCTCAAAGGCACTAGGGACATGGAGGTATTGGTTTATTCTTATTTTAACTTAAGCTTTTTAATTTATATTTTTAAAGGGAGATTCAGAGTGGAAGATATAGAGCTATATCTTTAAAGTGTTTTCAAAAACATAATGAGTCATTATATTTATTTATAACTTGAAGAAGAAAGTTAACTATAGAAATGAGAAGTGTAATATTTAATTTTTATAAAATAAATGTATTACCATATAGAGTGTTGGAATACAGGACATAAATGACTTCTTACAAATTTATTTTATATTTGGTTTATATATTTATGAATATATAAATTAAAAATATGTATGCACACGCACACACACACACACACTCAGCATCACTTATGGCAAAATTATTTGTATCTTAATTGAAATACATACAATAACATTAGGATTTTAAAAATAGGGTCCTTACAGATAATTATTTTCAAAGGGTCTTGGAGATGGGTCAGGTGAAGGTACAAATCCCTACATGTCATTCCCATCTGTACCTACTACATCCCCAATAGGAGTGTACATTCCTTCATGCAGCTCACTCCGAGCTCCACTGAGGGTTGGGCATAGGAGCAGGTCCCTCCAAGTACCTCACACATATGTGCTCATGAAGTGGGTCACTTGTAATGTAAAAATTTGCAATGATATATGCACCATCACCAAACTACAGCTTTGTTTTTCAAATCAAACATCCTATGTGAAGTAGAATGTTATTTAACCTACTTATAGTATCGTCCTTGGTTTATTCTGCTTTTGACTCCCTGATTCAGAATACACAATTACTATGAACACTGGACAGAAGGGCCAGTTCTGATTAAAATATGGTCATTCCAGATGTGTAAGAAAGTCCTGCACTTAACATTCTCCAAGTGATATCACATTACCCTTTAAGCCCTGACTGATGTTATTGCAATATTCACTTAGCCTGGATTTATCCTAAATGAGTTTTCTGAACATACATGGTACAAATCTTCTCGTGGGGAAGAAGACCTAGATAAATGCAACACTGGAAATTCTGCAAGAGCAGTGGGATTTAAGTATGAATATAAACATGCAGAAAATGCTAGACTGTGTAATCCAGTATTGCCATCCTGTACATATATGCAGGGAAAAAAATGATCGATTTTTAAATAAATCCCTTGAATTTAGATTATAACTATCATTAATGATTTTACACAATGCTCAGTAATTTCAAATGGTTCAATTAATTATGGAGTTTCATAATCTGAAAAACAGAAGCTCAACATATTTTACCAGTTGGTTGTATGACCATGCTTAAATTGTCATGGGTAAGTTCTTGTAAAGTATGGTTTCGGTTAGTTACATAGTGCATGCTGGGCAACAGTTTCATGCAAAGAAAATAGTTTCTCCTTAGATCTGATGGATGCTTATTTCATCCACAGAGCGGACTTCTAACTTTAAGAGACTTTTTAATGAATGGTTCTTAATTCATAAAGCTAAATCTTTCTTGAATTTATTTCCCATGTTAATTATTACTGGCACCCCTTCAGTTTTGTACATTTCCTATACCTTGCATGGAGAAGAGAGACCATATTAACTCAGTAAACTTTTTCCTGTAGGTTTCTCAGTCCCTGAATATTTCATGTAAAATCTCTCCTCTCTTTGTTTCCAGACACCAGACATGTACTGGCTGTATGATATCAATGGGTTACCTCCAGTTACCATGCCACCGATGAATGTAAAAGCCAAAATTAAGACTACAAATAAGAGGTTTCAGAGCAAGCCAGTTCGTCGACACAATTTTATCTGTGAAAATGCTAAACTCATAAGGACAGGGGTGTCCTCTACCATCAAGGGTGCACCTTTGATGTTGAAGAATAAATAAATGCTTTTTTCCAAAATATTTCTTGGCCTTAAGTAGAACTGAATATATTTTCATGATTGTTCTTCCATCTTTTGGAATATTTCTGACAAGTAATGTTTCAATTATAACAGGACTACTCTATTTTATTTTTTGAACTCTGACTAAATGTATTCTTTGAATATGTTGCACCTGATTTCTGTTACGTCTGTCTTTTAAAATGGACTGGTTGGAGTTTTTGGGATTGGGTCATTTTTAAGGTACAGGGGTACATTTGTAGTAAAAAAAAAAATTATTTCAGCTTAAAAATCGATGCGTGTAAGTATAGATAGTCCTCCACTCCTATACTGAGTCTTTAATATAGACATATTTCAAAATGATCCTGAGGAAAATTCATTTTCTCTAAGTAAAGGAGAATATTTTGCTCAGTACTTATCGTTTGGGACAAATATAATAATAAATAGCCAATATGGACCATCTTGAAGAGAATTTGGCACAGAATGACTGGCTTTGCCACAGATTATTCATTCACATGATTTTAAGGAAATCTCTCACCCTTTTTGTGCCCTGTTTTCTTATGTGCAAAACAAAAGAACTATATTAGGACAAGAAAAACTATAGATCTAGTCTACTACCTATTTTTATATACCTACTAACAGATAAGGATTTTTACATTTTTAAATGATTGAAAATAGAATATCAAGTAACAAGAAAATTGCATAAAGTTCAGATTTCAGGGGCGCCCTGTGGCTCAGTCGATGAAGCATCTGACTCTCAATTTCAGCTCAGGTCATGATCTCAGGGTCCTGGGATCAAGTTCCACATTGGGCTCTCTGCTCAGAGAAGAGTCTGCTTGGGATTCTTGCTCTTCTCTGCTCCCCCACTCCATGTGTGCTCACTCTCTCTCTAAAATAGTAAGTAAGTAAATAAATAAATCTTTTTTTAAAATTCCAGTTTCATTGTCAGTGGCTGCTTTCGTGCTGTAACCACGAATTCCAATGGATGGAAACCATGTTGCCACAAAGTTTTAAATATTTACTCTCTGGTACTTTACAGAAGATATTTGGCAACCCTGTACTAGAGTAGGAATGGCCTTTAGGAACGACTGTAGGCTGATTATAATTTCTTCCCAAGGTGTTAAGTGGAATTCTAGGGATAGATCGATGGAATCAATTAGTCTTGCCTACAGGTATTGAAGTAGAGGAGAGTAGAGGCCCATGTACCCTAGATTTGCCATCCCTAGAAAGGACAAAAGCTAAAATTCTGTGAATCTCCAAAAGGCTTTCTAATTTGCTGGCTCTCTAAAGATATTTCATTGAGTCAAGTCATAGGTTATTTGTCCTTTCCTCTGCTGCACTGTGTGTGTGTGAGGAGAGCTTTGGTCAGTCTCTGAGTATATTTCTCACAAAGCCTTTATAAAAGTTCCCCAAATCCTTAGGCAAGTAAAATCACATTTGCCATGAACATATGGTGTTTATATTCGTGTTTTTATATTTTGGTCTTTATGGTAATGCATATATTTAAATAATCTTAAGCCTCTTATGTTGAGCCTTCACAGTTGCTCTCCTATCTGAAATTTTCCAATAAATTGAAACTGTTGCACTATATACTTTCCACTATTTCTTAGTCTGGCACTTGTGAATATCAATGGACCCTAAGACCAAAGGCACCAAATTAATTCAGAGACTAGAGCAGTTACATAGGGTGTAGGGCAAGTAAATAGAAAGAGGTCTAACAATGTCCACAAACTTCTTCCTTATCTCTAGAGGACAAAGAACATATAGTGTGCTAATGTTTATGTCCTCATATTTAAAAAGGAGTCTGAAAAAACAGCAGAAGGTTTTACTTGGAGTTTCTTATTTGAGGACCACAATTTGCTCATTAGCAAGTGAATTTCTTACAGAATGAAAGATAAGATTTTTCTGGGAATCTAAAAGTTCCATGTGGGGCACCTGGGTGGCTCAGTTGGTTAAGCAACTGCCTTTGACTCAGGACATGATCCTGGAGTCCCGGGATCCAGTTGCACATCAGGCTCCCTGCTCAGCAGGGAGTCTGCTTCTCCCACTGACCTCTCCCCTCTCATGCTCTCTCTGTCTCATTCTCTTTCTCAAATAAATAAATAAAATCTTTAAAAAAATTAAAAGTTCCATGTGTGCTAAGGCTGCACATTCTTAAATATATGTATGCTGATTTGGAATTTGATTATAGATTCTTTAAAGCTTGATCAAATATCTATTAATTCACTCATGGGTTTATACCCTTACTTATTAAACAGGTGTTAAGTACTGCTCCAAGCTACTCAGCCTTGATATAAAAACAAATGGACCCTGATCAGACCTTTCCTGCAAGTGTCCCCGACTAATGGAGAAGACAGGTGTGAGCAGGAAGTTTTCAGACCATATGGAAGGTGTTGTGATTGAGATCTTGGTATAAAAACACAGAGGCGGGGGCCTGGCTATGGAGTGAGAAAGGGCCTCAGGGAAGATGTAAGATTTGACGAGGATATTAACGGAGTTGGAGTCTTCCAGGTTTAGAAGGGGAATATGAACTCTCAGACTGGGAGGAGGAACACTTTCCAAAGCACACAAATGTGACAGAACATAGCATGTCCAGAGACAAGTAAGCAGAGGTTGGAGCTTAGGATAAGTGATCTGGGGAATGATAGAAAATGTGGGAACAAATAAAGGTGGGAACAGACGAGCTCAAAGTATCTAACATTCTTAGTTTAGAGACTACATAAAATGAAGGGGTAAGAAATTGGGTTCAAGTTAGGATGAATATAGGTGAATATAGACTATGTATATCGAAATGGCCAGTTAGTAGGTAGATATAGTCATATAGAACTTAGAACATGGGTTTGATTCTGATACAAATTTTGTGACTTATTGGTGAATTGGTATAAGTCAAAAGCAAAGCTGTACATGGTCATGCTTATAGAAAACGTGTAAGAGCAGTTGTTTTCTCAAACTCTAGTATGCATTACAATTATCTAAGTTGACTGCTCAAAATGCTAAGTGTGAACAGAATCATTTGAAAGGGGGCGCCTGGGTGGCTCAGTTGGTTACGCCTCTGCCTTTGGCTCAGGTTATGATACCCCCATCTTGGATTGGGATCAAGCCCTGCATCAGGCTCCCTGCGCAGCTTCTCCTTCTCCCTCTGCCCTTCCCCCTGCTCATGCTCGAGCTTGCTCTCTCGTTCTCTTGCTCTCTCTCAAATAAACAAAGTCTTCAAAAAAAGAGAGAGAGAGAGAAACATTTGAAAGAAAGTAGGAATGTCAAGGGGCCCTAAAACAGAGCTGGGAGACCCCTTGGGATGCTGGTCTTACATACATTGACACCTGCATGAAACATGGAGCTTTTAGATTGTGCCAACCACAAATCGCCACAGCCTGTTGGAATTCTCAGAATGAGGCTTGTTTTTCTTTACTACAACCAACAACTAGCAAAGTAATCTATTGTGTATATATACACCAAAGCTAATTATTTTTGCCTCTATAAACTTTGTCTTTCTCCTCCCTCCTTGGAGCACATTTCAGGCTTCTCCTAAATCTGTGTCTCCCGTATTTGAATTCCTAAAGACCCCAAATAAACTTTTGGTTTGCTTTGCAACCTCCATTCTTTCTTGTTTGGCAAGAGTTCTAAGGGTCACTTTTCTTCATTTTGATTCGGTATATTCGGGGTACATGCAAGACCCTGCATTTTAATATGTGTTTATCTAAGATCTGCACATTAAGATGCAATATTGAGGAAGAAAAGAAGGGCATGGATAAAACTCTGAAAAACATTTAAAGAGTAGCAAGCTGAGAAAAGAGGCAGTGGTGTAAACTGAGAAGACACTGGCTAAAGAAACAAGAAATATCTAGACCCTGCTCCTGACTTTGGGGTACACCAGTCAGGAGTCTTGTGCCCGCTGAGCCAACCAACCATATAGCACAGTTCCTGGAGAACAGCCAGGACAACATGGGGTATTTACCACTGGGAAGGAAAGGGTTAAGGAGGGTTGTAAGAATCCTGGAGAAAGTTTTGAGTCCTTTCCAACCTCCCTGTAAACAGATTGTTGAAACATACTTGCAGGAAGAAAAAAGTGTTATTCATTTAGGGTCTTTTTTTTTTCTGACCAAAATCAATATTGTTTTGCTTGTAACAATTGTTGACTGAGGAAAGAGCCAGAGTTGAAGTAAAAGCATTTATTTGGTGTCTTAGAATTGCAGTTCGGGGAGCACAGATTTGGACAGCAGCCCAAATCTTGTCCCCTCAAGGAACAAAAGTGAAAGGTTTTAAAGACAAAGAGGGTGATGGTATATGCTATTTGCAGTGAATTTTGATTGGTTTCGGTGGCAGGAAACTAATCTTGGGCTGAATTTAATTGGTTGCTAAGGCTATCACTAAGCAAATGTGCATTATTGTAGGAAAGCTGCAGGTGTTTGCTCCGCGTCCTTGGAGCATTTGCTGTTTGGCCCAGTTCAAAAGTTGACAGTTCCACCCAGTGAGGACGTGCGTGAGGCCCACCACCTCAGTGGCCTCCCAGCTGCATTTTAAAACCCCTGGACATAAGTGACCCCATTTCATTTCACCTTTCATACAACTTCTTTCAGTCTTTGTATTTCTAAAAATGTCTTCATTTTGTCCTTTTGAATTACACTTTTTCTTGGTATAGAATTCGGAGTTCGTAATTATTTTCTCCCCAGCGCTTTGAAGCTATAACCTCAGCACTTTGAAGCTATTTTCTTTTTTTTTTAAGTTTATCTATTTTTTTTTTTTTTTTTTTAGTAAGCTCTACACCCAACACGGGGCTCAAATTCACAACCCCAAGATCAAGACTCTCAGGCTTTTCCAACTGAGCCAGCCAGGCACCCCTGAAGCTATTTTCTATGGCCTTCCTTGTTTATAATGAGAAGTCTGTTGTATGTCAAGTTGTTAACTTTTAGGTAAACTGACATTTCTTTTCACCTTTAAGATTTTTTCTTTCGTGCTTGATTTCCTAAAAGTGTCTCTATTGTATATCTAGCTATTGCTAGATACAGATTTATCATGTCATTATTTTGTTGTTGTTATTTTTACACTTGGTACTCAAAGTATACTATCAGAATATTCAGAATGTTCAAGGGTGAATAAGAAAATATTAAATAAGAAGTTACATATATTAAAAAGGTAAATATATAAAACTCACTAAATATGAGAAATAATAACTATTGGAGTGGATACTTAATCTATATTAAGTATTCAGTGCTATCAGCAATGTTCTGTTTAGAGTTTATCCTATTGGTTTTCGTGTCTATTCTGAACATTAAGTTTTTATTTTTTTGAGTATCTCAGCCGCGCTTACTATAAAACATTTCCCAAGTGTGAAAGAAAAACCCCTCAGCAGAAATTTGTGATGGGGCAGGGTTTTCAGGTACTGCACAATGAGTGTTAAGAATATGGGAGACGTACCAAGAGGAACTGTCGAATCATCCCACCCTCTAGTACTGATGGAGGAACTTTTGACATCTGTATAACAGATAAGGTCATCCTCACTACATGCGCAGGTGAGCAGTCTTTGTCAGACCGCAAGATAGTGTTCATCCAAAGTTATCTGCTCCATTCCTGCCTATAATTCTCTGTTACCAATAGTTTCATGTTGCACATCATCTCTTTCAAAAAACAGATATCACTGGACGCTAGATCTGAGTCCTCAATACCCATATTTATCCTCCCACATGACCCCACAGTCAGTTGGTTAAAGAGTAAGAAACTGGTCTGGGAAAAACCATCAGATTTCCTCTCTAGGAATCTGGCATTGGGGCGGGAGAGGTTCTTTTGGTCTCAGTTATTTGGTTCGGTAAACTTGGGAGCTGAGGGGTGGCAATGTCTGCAGCAGGCAAGACCCAACTTCAGAGAGAGAATAAGTTAAATGGACACAGAGAGACAAACTGTAGCTGCTGTGATGTGTCCTGCTTACTAATACCATTCCAGTGGCTTGTTCATATCACTGGGGAGGCCTGTCTGTATTGCTTATCTTTGAATTACACCTGAATCCTGGCAGCCCCTTTACACTTAAAATTCAGGCACTAATTCTTTACTCTAAATGAGTTTACCAAAAGATTTCCTTCTGGATCTGTTTAAAGAGGTAGCACAAGAATACTAATACATGGAATAAGGGATATACGATGTTGATGGCTTCTGCATTTTACTGGGTCAGACCAAGTTGGGGTGAGGGAGGTAAGTGTATAGCTAGATACAGAAATAAAGACCATGGGATACCTTATTTATTTATCTGAGTGAAGTACTTCTTTTCATCTTAACATTTTTGTGTGTATGTGTAAAATATGCATAAAATTAACCATTTTAGCCCTTAAGTATACAGTTCGGCAGACTTAACTATATTCACATTGTTGTTTAACCATTACAACATCTCTCCCAGAACACCTACCATCTGCCCAGCTGCACACTCATTAAACAGTAACTCCTCATTCTCCCCTCCTTACAGCCATGGCAACCAGCATTCTACTTCTGACTCTGGGAATTTGACTGCTCTAGATTCCTCACATAAGTAGAATCATTTAGCATTTATCGTTTTATGACTTGCTTATTTCACTCAGCATAATGTCCTCCAGGTTCACTCATGTTGTAGCATATGAGAGAATTTCCTTCTTTTTAAAGCTGAATAATATTCCATTATATGCATATGCCATATTTCCTTAATCCAGTCATCCACCAGTGGATACTTGGGTTGGTTCCACATTTGGGCTGTTGTGAATAGTGCCACTATGAACCTGGGTGTGTAGATATTTGTATACAAATTTTTGTATGAATATTTGGGTCCTTGTTTTCAGTTATTGGGTGTCTACCTAGAAGGGGGATTGTTGGATCATATGGTGATTCTGTTCCTAATTTTTTGAGAGACCATCGTGCTCTTCTCCATTGTGCTTGCACCAGTTTACATTTGCGACAGCAATGCAGTTTTGATTTATGCTCATTCTTACCGACTGAGTTGGTAAATGTATATATGCAGACACTTTTTGCATTATTCCCTTGTTAACCTTCTGATGCTTATAGGATCTGTAATGATATAACTTGTTCCTTTCCTACTGTTAAAAAAATGCTAGTTTTCTCCCTACCTTTCCTCTTCATTTTATTTTAAAATCTTTCTTTGTTTACTCCACTTTTTGTTCATCTGTTTACTTTCCTGTCCTACTATGGATTACTTATATATTTTTTAAATGCCATTTTGAATAATCTAAAGTGTTTTCAAGAGTACCTCTTTGTATAAGTTTGTTATGATAGCTTTCTTATTATATATTCATAACTTACCACAGTTTGCTGGTATCATCGATTTATCACTTTGAGTCAAGTGCAGCATACTTAACTCCCTTTATAAAATTTTTAAAATATTTTCTCTACATATATTTGGAACCATATAAGATGATGTTATAATTTTCTCTTTTTTTATTACGTTGTCATCCAACATCGACCATAATTTAGAAAATAGGAGAAGGAAAGTGTTTAATATTTACCCATAAGTTTGTGCACTGTATTCTTTCTTCCCTTCTTATGTTCCAATGTTCCTTCTTTTATAACATCCTTTCTGCTTAGAGAAATTTCCTTCACTTTTATTTTAGAGTAGGTCTCTTGGTAAATTCCACTAATTTTCCTTGTCTAAGAATATCTGGGCTGCTTCTTCCTTTCTGAACAATATTTCCACTGGATATGGGACTCTAGGTTGACAGGTCTTTCTTTTCAGCACTTAAAAAATGTGCCACTTCCTCTGTGCCACTTCATCTTCCATGATTTCTAATGAAAAATTCATGGTAATTGTCATTGTTTACCCCCTCCAGGTAAGGTGTCGTTTCTCTGTAGATGTTAGCAAGACTTTTCCTTTATTTTCATTTTTCAGAAGTGTGGCTCTGATGTGTGTTGGTATGGATTGCTTTGGATTTTTCCTGTTTCGAATTTTATCAACTTCTTCAATCTGCAGTTGCCACATTTGGGGAGTTGTCCTCCATTATTTCTTCAAGCACATTTTCAGCCCTACATTTTTTCTCCTCTTGTTCTGATGACATGAATATTAGATTTCTGTCCCTGAGGCTCTTTTCACTTTTTTCTAATTCTCCTTTTCTCTGGTATTCAGATTAGAGTCAGTAGTCTTTTTTCTGTCCCCTCCCTTGTCCTGTTGGGCTCACACAGTGGGTTTTTAAAAATTCTTTTTTGTGTGTTTTTCACTTCTAAAATTTGATTCTTTCCTCTATCATTCATATCTTTGATGAGACTTTCTATTTCTTTACTGATATTCTCTCTTGTTTCAAACATGCTCATATTGCTTATTCAAGCTTTTATTTTATTTTTTATTGAAGATGGCTGCTTTAAAAGCTTTGATTGTTCTAACATATCCCTGTCACCTCAATGTTGGCATTTATTGATTGTCTTTTTTTCATTCAAATATCTTCCTGGTTATTTTTTTTAATATTTTATTTATTTATTTGAGAGAGAGACAGTGAGAGAGAACATGAGCAAGGAGAAGGTCAGAGGGAGAAGCAGACTCCCCATGGTGCTGGGAGCCCGATGTGGGACTTGATCCCGGCACTCCAGGATCACGACCCAAGCCGAAGGCAGTTGTCCAACCAACTGAGCCACCCAGGCGCCCCTTCCTGGTTATTTTTATGAAGAAGGATTTTCATTCGAAAATCCTTGTGCTTTTTGGGTATTATGTTATGAGATCCTGAGTCTTATTTCAACCTTCTGCTTAAGTTGGGTTCATATGACATCATTCCAGCAGGGGAAGGTAGTACACCAACTTGTTACTGCCAGATGAGAGCAGAAGTACAGGTTTCCTACTCAGCCTCCAGTGACACTCAAGGGGTGGAGGACTTCTTAACTCCTGGGTGTACTTAACTCCTGGGAGTACTTCCTTTCCACTTGGCTTCCCCTGATACCTCTCTGGCAGGAAGGGCTAGCCTTCATTTGGCCTTTATTGGTGAGGATGAGTGTGAGGCCATTTTTTCTATGGTTTTTGGCTAAAGAAGTTATTGTCATTTGTGAGCCCTGACCTCCAGCTTCTGCAAGATTCCCCAGCATTTGAGGTTGCCTTTCTTCATGTCTTGCAGTGCCCTGTCCCACACCACAGGCTTGGGAACCCACGAAGAACATCTCCTATCCCCTTTGCACAATAGCTCTGAGCACTTGTTATTGAAGTCATTGTTGTGAACTTTGAAATATGTTAGCTTTACTGTTCTTTCAAAATCATTTCATCTTTCCTGATCATAAACTTATGGACAAAATGAAACAGCCAAATGCTTTGATTAAATGAAGCAGAGAATCAAGCATAAAGTCCATAATTCTATAAGAAAAATGACCTAATTTTGCCTCAGTATTTATTTGCCCCTTAGATATTCAATATTTGCATTTTTTGTGAAGTGACTTCTTGTACTAAAATAAATGACTGAGGAATGTCTTATTGCTGACACAGATCACAGTTTGTTGCTAATGGAATGTTAACTGCTTTTTAAGTAACTCTGAATAAACCTGCTGATCCATAAAAGAGTCATCTAAAAGGAATCCAATTCATTTTCTGGCTCTACCACTTCCACTGATGTGAAAAATCTTCCATATTCTACTTTGTTTCAGCCACTGCAGTGCTGAGAATGCCACCTGGCTTATACAAGGATATTTTAATTGGAAGAGGTGACACATTTAATAATATGCCAAGGTTACCACTTAAGCAACAGTCCCCCAAAGAAAAATGATATTCAAGCATAGTCTCTGGTGTAAAAAATCATCTCCAGAGTATGAGGCTTTGCTCCATTTCAAAGATCGGAAAGGCAGTGCTAAAAAAGAATTCTGAAATTTCCAAAGACAAAACCTGAGACTTCAGCTTCATCCCTGTGTGATATTATATCTGGGACAACCATTCACAGAGGACCTAATAAAATTTAAGCAAAAGCAAAAGTCAACACCTCGGCAGAAGTCTTAGAGGCTTCAATTTTCTCAGTGTCCACAGCACCTTCCTGCCTCGTGTGCCATTGTAGGATAGTACAGCCCAGGTAGAAAAGTGACCCATCCAGAGTATGATTTGGAAATGTAGGCCGGTGCTTGCTTCGGCAGCACATATACTAAAATTGGAAATGTGGGCTGTACCTTTCTTTCAGGTCTGCATACTGTTTATCAGTCTTTGAAATGCTGATATATTATGTATGAAAATAAGATGTATATGAAAAAAATAGGAAATAAGATATATATAAGGCATTCCTTTTTATAAAACTCAAAAAATGATAAATATTTTATTAAGCAAAGCTCTTAGACTTATACCACAGTCCTGCAAGAATAGATATACCTTGTCCTTACTTAAACAGTAGCTTACAAGGAGTTACGTAAGTTGTGCTGGCTACATAGATGTGTGCAGGCTATAAATTGTTTTTAAGCTGTTAACTTCTGTGTTTAAGAATAGAAAATGATGAATCATATGACTGAGTGGCATTTCATGATAGAAATGATACTAAATCTATATTTCAGCATCACCGGCTCCTAAGCACAGCATTTAAATTATACTGCCCATGGAGAATTTCCAGAAATAAGGCCACTCTGGGACCAAGGCTGAGTGCTTGGAAATCAGTCAGTCCAGAAGTGTCATTTCAACAGGGCCTTCCTACAATTCTGAATATATAATCTTATATCTATTAAAAATATTTTAGTAGGTAAACAGATCTCAAGTGTAAAGCTCAATATATTTTGACATGTATACACCTATGATACCAGTACCCAGATCAAGATGTGGAACATAACCAGTTGTCAGGAAAGCTCCACATTAGATGAAGATATCATATGTATTTACACTTTCATCTGTGGATGGACCTTTCATCCCAGGTTTGGGTCATTATGTACAAAGCTGCTAAGAACATTCTAGACCATGTTATTTGTTTCATGGGTGTATACATTTCTATTGTGTATATAGCCAAGAGTGGAATTGTTGAATTCTAAGGGTTTTTTGTTTTTGTTTTTGTTTTATAACCTTACTGGTTGTTATCAAAGAGTTTTCCAATGTGGTTTTACCAGTTTGCCCTCCAACCAACCATGCGTGAGAATTTCAGTTACTTCATATTCTTGCCAGCATGCGGTATTCTTACTCTTCTGGTGGTGGTCTCCTGATACCCTGCTGAGGTTTGAACTTGCATTTCCTCATGGCTAATTACGTTTAGCACATTTTCATATACTAATTAGCAATTTGAATTGGAAGCAAGCTCCTTTAAGATTAAAAAAAAAGGTATCATTAATGCCTGGAAGATCCATCCATGTTGTCTTTTGAGGGCAGTATGCTAGGTGAGATAAGTCAGACTGAGGCAAATACTGTCTATCACTCATATGTAGAATCTAAAAAGAAAACTGAACTTGCAAAAACATAGTTAGAATGAGGGTAGGGGAATTGAGGACATGTTTAAGGACACAGCCTTACAGCTAGTAGATAAATAAGGTGTGATGATCTAGTGTAAAACATAGTGATTATAATCAATGATATTGTATTATAAACTTCAGGGTTGCCAAAAGACTACCTCCTAACTGTTAAGACAAAAAGAAATGATAGTTATGTGATGTGATGAAAGTGTTAGCTAATGCTACTGTAGTAATCAACATTGTGATATATAAATGTATCAAACCAACACATATACCTTAAACTTATATAATGTTATATGCCAGTTACATCTCAATAGTAGTGAATCATAAATTAGATATTTTCATTTTTCTTTATAGAAAAATAAAATTGGATAAAACAACTGTTATTTCACAAATTCCCTGAAACCATTCACTATTATTTCAGTTTTAAAAAGTTGAAGGAATGAGGGGCGCCTGGGTGGCTCAGTGGGATAGGCCGCTGCCTTCGGCTCGGGTCATGATCTCGGGGTCCCGGGATCGAGTCCCACATCGGGCTCTCTGCTCAGCAGGGAGCCTGCTTCCCTCTCTCTCTCTCTCTGCCTGCCTCTCTGCCTACTTGTGATCTCTCTCTGTAAAAAAAAAAAAAAAAAAAAGTTGAAGGAATGAACCCAGAATCACATAACAAAACCATAGGCCAGTGGCAAGAAAGGACTATAACTGCCAAGCTTTATCTCAGAGCTGGTCCAACATTTCACTTTTTGTTCTGTGCTAATCATAGTATGTTCAGAGCACAATGTCCATCACAAATAATCAGAGAGACATATGGTAACACTGACTAAATCAATTATGTCTGAAAGGTAATAAATATTAGAGCATTATGAAGGTTAGGAGTTTAGGATAAGATTTCATAAGACATAATTAGTGGCATTTTGACACACAGCTGTTTTGTAATTTTCTGAGTACTGAGTCATAAATGCATATGTGTGTGAATATGTGTGTGCAACACACATGCTATTATGAACGAGCATTCGTCTAAAAGGCTCATAATAGTTCACGAAGCCTCACAAGTTGCCTGAGGCACATACATGATGAAAACTATGCACATTTCTGAAAAGAAGAGGCGAGAGTTCCAGGGAGACTTTGGTCCTGAATAAAGGAAGAGCTCCTTGCTCTGGTGTGAAGTTTGAGCTGGGTGGTGATATCTAGATCCTAATAGCCATTAATCACACCAGGAATCTGACTGAAAATGCAGCCACCTCTACTCTGCTGGAAGCTCTGCATCTCCCTGGGCCACCAACCACAGAACACTTGGCCACAAGTGCTAAGTTGCATCACAAGTGCTAATTACTGGTTCCACATATGAATAGAAGAACAGCCAGAGTTGTGCTGTTGCCTTCAAAGCAGATGAGTTTGACTTGACTTGAATGATGGAATCATTATGTCTGTTAAGATGCGTTCTGGAAGATGGAGTTTGGAGTCAAACTTCAGTGTGAGCCCTGGGTGAGTTGCTTAATAATCATCTGAGCCTCCATTTCCCTCATGGTAACATGGAAGCTGAGTTGCAGAAATAATACACAGTTAACAAGGCAAACTGAAAATTAATAGAATAACAGAAAGCAAATTTTTCATTAGAGTTTTAGAACTCACGAGAGCCCCTGTCTCCCAAGAGAAAAAATAAATAAATAAAGTGGCTTTTTTCTTTTTTTTTAAATTTAAATTCAATTAGGCAACATATAGTAAATCATTAGTTTCAGATGTAGAGTTCAATAATTCACCAGTTGTGTGTAACACCCAGCACTCATCACATGAAAGTGGCTTTTTAAAGAAGCTCTTAAGATTGCCTGTAGTTAGATAGTTGCCAGTGCTTGAAAGAAAGATTTGTGAGGATTCCTTATGCACTTCTCTCCACTATTGTTTATGTTCAAAATTCTCCAAAATAAGAAGTTAAAAAAAGAAATTCTTTAAAAAGGATGAAACTACCTTGGTGCTGTGGTTTTCAAAGAGCAGTCCGTCCCTGGGACCAGCAGCATCAGCAGCTATGTAGGATCTTATTTGAAATGCAAATTCCTGAGCTCTCATCTCAGGAAAACTGATTCCAGAACTCTAAGGGTGAAGCCCAGCAGTCTGTGTTTCAACATGACCTCCAGGTGATTCTGATACACCTCTAACATGTGAAAATCACCAATGTCGTGAAGATAGTATTTGTCCGTGTTGGAGGAGGTCATTGAGAGGACATGACCCCTAGTTCACCCTCCTGCTGAACCTAGACAGAGACTCCTTACCCCACCCCCACCCTCACCCCCATCCCAGGAGCTACGTACGTCAAGGATGCAGCCTTGAGAGAGTCATATGATGGTATACAGGCAACTGAATCTTGTTAAGCCCTCTATATAACTCTTAAGATTGTGATGGGCAGGTGCAGAGATTTCGTCTTCTGGCAGCTCAGTGACAGTCCGCATAGCGGGGCCAGTTTGAAATTTCAGCCAGGGGAACTCCTGGCATTTCCAACCAACAGTCCAGTGAATTTTAGTCCAGGGTCAACTGACTTTATAATCTTAGACAAGCCACGCACCTTTTCTGAGCATCATTTTCCTCATCTCCAAAAGAAGTCTGAATCTTATGGCTTCCTTCCTGGACCCTTTCTAGAAAGTTCAGCCTTCTAGGATGACTCTGATTCATACAACTTAGGTAAGAAAATACTCTTCAGAGCTTGGAAAATTATGGGGCTTAGTTGCCTCTGCAGACTGCTAATAATTAAATAATTGTCTTTAGTGTTTTTTTTGTATATAGCTAGAAGAGGGTTCACTTTCATCTCTAAATACGGTTAGAAAATGTAAATACTGCTTCACAAATAGAAAGGATTTCATGGTTTTCATTATTATAGTCATTGGTGTTACTTTTAAGCATAGATGACTAGGGGTGATTTACTCGTGTTTTTATAGCCCTGTGTTCTGTTTGATGCAGAGTAGGTAGTTCTAGTTCCTATAACATATTTAAGAAACTAATACTTTTGCTCTTAATTATAGCTATTTATAGATAAAAGTTTATTGTGTACCTAAAAGGTTTTTTAAGGACTTTTTAAAAGATTTTATTTACTTATTTGACAAAGAGATCACAAGTAGGCAGAGAGGCAAGCACAGAGAGAGGGGGAAGCAGGCTCACCACTGAGCAGAGAGCCCGATGCCAGGCTCGATCCCAGGACCCTGAGATCATGACCTGAGCCGAAGGCAGAGGCTTAACCCATTGAGCCACCCAGGCACCCCATAAGGACTTTTAAGCACCGAACTCTGTCAAGTGTTTGTGCAAGCCCACCACAGTCCTCTGGTTCACAAAAAGATGTTAAAAATTCAGCGGGCTACCTGGGTGGCTCATTTAGCTGTCTGACTCTTGGTTTCAGCTTGGGTCATGGTCTCAGGGTTGTGGGATCGAGCCCCACATTGGTCTCTGGGCACACTTCCTCTCCCTCTGCCCCCCATTTGCTCACATACATGCTCATTCTCTCTCTCTCAAAAGTAAATCTTTAAGGGGCACCCGGGTGGCTCAGTGGACTGAGCCTCTCCCTTTGGCTCAGGTCATGATCCCAGGGTCCTGGGATGGAGCCCTACATCAGGCTCTCTGCTCAGCGGGGAGCCTGCTTCCCTCTCACTGTGTCTGCCTTTCTGCCTACTTGTGATCTCTATCTGTCAAATAAATAAAATCTTTAAAAAAATCTTAAAAAAAAGATGTTAAAAATTCAAAGTATCATGAATTGTTGACCATTCTAAATTATTCTTAGGGAGGGCAGAGAATCCATAAACTGGGGGTTGGGCTAAGAATAAGGTCTATGAACTTCATCATTAATTGCCAGGATCTCACCAAGGTTAAGCATTTGAAAATAAGGCAAAGCAAGGAGGAATATAAGGTGTGTGGGACCTGGAGGGGTGTAAACAAAGGCATTTGGAAGTAGAGTGGCCAGGAGCTCATTTTCTTCTCCGTTGTGACAGAGCTTCAAAGACAAAGGCTTGATCTTCCTTTGTTTATTGCACAGTGCAACCTTCCCAGTGCTGTTCTTCAGGGGCCTCTGACTGTTGATGCTTACTCCTTTCAGTCACTATTAAAGAGCAATGTAATGGGAGACCAGGAAACTGTCAAGATGCTGGGACCGTTGGGTTTGGAGAATGCAAATATCCAGTCCTGAGAAACAGGCTCCGTCCTCCATAACAAGCCCCAGGAAGCACCTTCCATCCCTATGGATTGTAATTGTCTTATGGATAAAGGAGACACTTAAAAATAAATATTTAGTAATTGGGGCGCCTGGGTGGCTCAGTGGGTTAAAGCCTCTGCCTTCGGCTCACGTCATGATCTCAGGGTCCTGGGATCGAGTCCCGCGTCAGGCTCTCTGCTCTGCAGGGAGCCTGCTTCCCTTCCTCTCTCTCTGCCTCCCTGTGATCTCTGTCTGTCAAATAAATAAATAAACTCTTTTAAAAAAATAAAACAAAAAAATATATTTAGTAATTGCAAATACTAACAGTAATAGGCTAGAATTAAGTCGCTCAAAGAACAGGATGTAAGACCACACTGTGGGGATTTGGAACAAAGGCACAGACAGGTGTTTATGTGTGCCTTAAAGCAAGGTAAACCTCCCCCCACCCCATGGATGCACAAAGGAACAAAAAGAAACAGGGCTAGGTGTGGAAGCTGGTCAGAGTCTCTAGGCAGGTACTTATTTAGCAAGTAAATTAAAAAAAAAAAAGAACAGTCAAGTGGGGACTGAATCTGATGCTTATTTTATTCTCATTAGTGCTGAGGATATAGTGATATAAAGAGGAGGGTCACCAAAAAAAAGTATCTAATCCTGACACATCTGATAAAAGCTTATTTGATTTGATCCTTATCCGTTGGAAAGGTCTGGGGTGTCGCAGTCTGTCCTTACTTCTGCCTGTTGGCCGGTCATTTCATTCAAAGAACAGAGCAGCAGACTTCCAGTTCCAGGCAAGATGGTGAGACCCCTTTCTTCCTCTAGGTCTTCAGACTTACAACTAAAAGCCCTGAACCTAACACACCAAGCATAGGAAGACTGAAAAGAGAAAGACAATAAAATGAGTAGTGACTTGGGGACTTGAGGCATAATCTACAGTGACTTGGGGACTTGGACTTGAGTAGTGACTTGGGGACAATGAGTTCACTGGTGTCTTAGTCTCTTCGGGCCACCGTAACAAAATACCACAGACTGGTGGGGGGCTTAAACAACAAATCCATTTTCTCACATTTCTGGAGGCTGCAAGTCCAAGATCAAGCTGCCAGCAAGGTTGGTTTCTTTTTATTAATTTTATTGCATGCGGTTAGAATGCTTAATGTGTAATATAAGAACTTAAGAACACTTAACAAATCATATTGTACAATACGGTATTTTACTCTGTAGACACAATATTGTATAGAAGATTCCTACAAGTTATTCATCTTGCCTAACTGAAGTTTTAGAACTGCATTCTTCCGTGAGTTTAGCTCTTTAAGATATCTCCTATAAGGGGAGTCGTGCAATATTTGTCCTGCTGTAACTAGCTTATTTCAAATAGCATAGGTTCATCCATGTTGCCCTATATTGGAGAATTTCTTTTTTTTTTTATGTTGGGTGATATTCTGTTGTATGTGCACACCATATTGTCCATATTTTCTTTACCCATTAATCTGCTGATGGACACTTAGGTTATTTCCCCATTTTGGTTATTGTGAATAGTGCTACAATGGGAGTGCTAATACCTTTTTGATACCCTGATTGCCATTTTTCATGGTTAAATACCCAGAAGTGGAATAGCTAGATAATATGATTATTCTGTTTTTAATTTTTTGAGGGGCTTTTAGACTATTTTCAATAGTCACTGCACCATTTTGCATTCCCGTTAACAGTGTAAAAGGGTTTCAACTTATCTACAACCTCAGCAACATCTGCTATCTTGAGTTTTTGTTTGAGAATAGTTATCCTCACAAGCATGAGGGGATATGTCATTGTGGTTTGATTAGCATTTCCTTAGTAAGTGAGGTTGAGCATCTTTTCATATAGATGTTGGCCATTTACATATTTTCTTTAGAAAAATGTTTAGGTAATGGTCCTTTTTTTTTTTAAGATTTTATTTAGGGGCGCCTGGGTGGCTCAGTGGGTTAAAGCCTCTGCCTTCGGCTCAGGTCATGATCCCAGGGTCCTGGGATCGAGCCCCACATCAGGCTCTCTGCTCAGCCAGGGAGCCTGCTTCCTTCCTCCTCTTTCTCTCTCTGCCTGACTCTCTGCCTACTTGTGATCTTTGTCTGTCAAATAAATAAAAATAAAATCTTAAAAAAAAAAGATTTTATTTATTTTAGGGAGCACACAAGGTGAAAGGGGGAAGGAGGGGCAGAGGAGGAGGAAAAGAGAGAAAGGGAGAGAATCTTAAGCATATTCTGTGCTGAGCAGAGCCTGATGCGGAGCTCAGTCTCTTGACCGTAAAATCCTAACGAGCCAAAACCAAGAGTTGGTTGCTTAACTGACTGAACC
Source organism: Mustela putorius furo (assembly GCF_011764305.1). Taxonomy (NCBI): domain Eukaryota; kingdom Metazoa; phylum Chordata; class Mammalia; order Carnivora; family Mustelidae; genus Mustela; species Mustela putorius. Next base: position 31,806,092 of record NW_025421989.1, read on the forward strand.
ATCCAGGCACCCCAGGTCTTGAGCCCAATTTTAAATTAAGGTGATTCGTTTTGCTAATAAATCCTAGGAGTTTCTGATATACTTTGGAAATTAACCCTTGATCAGGTAAGTTTCACAAATATTTTTTCCAATTCCCTAAGTTGCCTTTTTATTCTGTTGATTGTTTTATTTGTTATGTAGAAGCTTTTCAGTTTGTAGTCCAATTTGTCTTTTGGTTTTTGCTGCCTGTGCTTAGTGTCCTAGCCACGAAATCACTGAAGACCAAAGTTACTAGTATTTTCCCTTGTTTCCTTCTAAAAATGTAAGTTCACACCTTGTATTGAAATAATCCATTTTGAATACCTTCTAAAAATGTAAGTTCACACCTTGTATTGAAATAATCCATTTTGAATACCTTCTAAAAATGTAAGTTCACACCTTGTATTGAAATAATCCATTTTGAATAGATTTTTGTGTATGGTATAAGGGTCGAGTTTTATTCATTTGCATGTGGATATCCAATTTTCCGATCACCAATTGTTGTAGATGAGTCTTTCCCAGTGTGTATTTTTGGCACACTTGTCAAAGATCAGTTAAGTATATATACATGTGGATTTGTTTCTGAGCTCTCTGTTCCATTGATCTATGTGTATCTAGGCCTGTACCACACCAGTTTTATTACTGTATCTTTGTAATATATGTAGAAATGAGGACTATAATGACTTGAGCTTGATTGATCTTTTTAAAGGTTATTTAACTTTTTGGGGTCTTTTGTGGTTCCATACGAATTCTGGAATTGTTCTATTCCCGGAAAAAATGCCACTGGAATATTAATAGGTAGTACATTAAATCTGTAAATCAACTAGGGTAGTATGGGTGTTTTAATACTCTTTCAATCCATGAGCACAGATGATTTCCATTTACAAGTACTTTCATTGTTTTCATTAATGTGTTAATGTTTTTTAGTGTCCCTTGTACAAGTCCTCCACTTCCTTAGTTACTTTTTTTTAAAATTTTTTATTTTTTTATAAACATATATTTTTATCCCCAGGGGTACAGGTCTGTGAATCACCAGGTTTACACACTTCACAGCACTCACCAATGCACATACCCTCCCCAATGTTACTTTTATTACTATTTTATTCTTTGTACTGTTATAAAATGGGGTCATATTCCTAATTGCCTTTTCAAATATTATTATTAATGTATGAAAGCATGATTGATTTTGTATTTTGACTTTGTATTCTGAAACTTTAGTGAATTCATTTTCAGTTTCTAACAGGCTTTATTGTTTTTTTGTTTGTTTGTTTTTTGTTTTTTGGTTCTTTTTACAGTCTCTAGAGTTTTCTATATGATCATGTCATCCATAAACAGGGTCAGTTTGACTTTTTCACTTCCAATTTAGATGCCTTTTATTTTTCTTTCTTGCCTAATTGTTCTGGCTAGGATTTTCAGTACTACATTGAATCAAAGTGACAGAAATGGGCATTCTTACTTTGTTCCAGATCTTGGAGGAAGAGCTTCCAGTTTTTCACCACTGAGTACGCTGTTGGCTGTGGGCCTTTTGTTAAAGAGTAAGATCCTTCTATACCTGATTTGTTGAGATTTTTTAGTCATAAAAAAAGTGTTAATTTTATCATGTTGCTTCCACATTTGTTGATATTATCGTGTAATTATATCCTTTATTCTGTTAATGTATATACCACATAATCGATTTTTTTTTTGTATTTTGAACCATCTTTTCATCCAAGATGTGTGTAATCCTTTTAATGTGCTGTTGAGTTCACTTTGCTAGTATTTTGTTGAGACTTTTTGAAATTATGTTCATTAGGGATATTGGCCTCTAGTTTTCTTGTGGTTTCTTTGTTTGGTTTTGGTATCAGGGTACTGATGCTGGCCTCATAAAATGAGTTTGGAAGTGTTCCCTCCTCTTCAATGTTTTGGAAAGTTTGAAAAGGATTGGCTTTCATCCTTTTTTCTCCAGATTTTTAAAGGTATAATTGACTGGAAAAGCATATATTTAAGGTGTACAACATGATTTTGATACATGAGTATATTGTGAAACAGTTACCACAATCAAGTTCATTAACACATCCATTGCATCACATAGTGGGCTTTTTTTTTTTTTTTTAAGATGTGGTGAGAACACTTAAGATCTACTTTCTTAGCAAATTTCAGGTACACAATATAGCATTATAACTGTAGTAATTCCCATTCAGATATTACTATTAGCCAGTGAAGCCACCCAGTACTGGGCTTTTATGGATGGGAGGTTTTTGAATACTGATTCAGCCTCTGTAACAATTATAGGTCAGTTTAGATTTTTCATTTCTTTATGATTCAGTCTAGGTAGGTTGTGTATTTCTGGAATTTATTCATTTCTTCCAGGTTGTCCATTTTGTTGGCATATAATCATTTATAGTATTCTCTTATGAGCCTTTCTATTTCTGTGGAATTAGTGGTAAAGTGTGTCTTCTTTCATTTCTACTTCCATTAATTTGAGTCTTCTCTCCTTTTTTAGTCTAGCTAAAATTTCCTTCAGAAAATAATACCAGATACCATCTGATCCATCCCTTTATATGTTACAGTGGAAATCTGTCCATAGAAGTGGACTTGCCCACTGCCAGACACTGAAGGGGCATACACTCTCACATCTCACCTGGTCTTGGCTTTCCTACACCAGAACTGATACTCTTACACAGCTCAGCAGCAGTAGCCAACAGGCACAGATCTTTGTTCCCAAAGTGTTTCCCTCAGAACTTTGCATGGGAATTGATCTGTGGCAGTGTGAGTGGGTACAGACTTCTCCATATATTTTGTTATGTCAATCACATGTGACCATATATTAGAAGTCCTTCATTTTGAGATTGGCACATACTTGGTGCTCAGTATATGCTGTTCCCTTGCATGTGTGTGTTCAGGTTTTTGCCACCAACTTCTCAGCCTGTGGCTGTGGATAATCATTCATACAGTTGATGATTGATAACGGTGAATGCCTTTAGTTTGTACACCATAAACATTGTGTTGTAGCCCTATTTCTATTGCGTGGACCCCCGCCATCCATCATCACATACATTTTGCTCTACAACTACCACACTACTTTTAGATTTTTCAAACCCCCATACCTTCCTATGCCAGTATGATTTTGCAAATGCAATTCCCCCTGCCAGAAATGCCCTTTATCCTTGCCTTGCTACTGAGCTGGAACTTCTAGACTCAGCTCAAACTTCACCACCTCAATGAAAATTTTGATTGTCCTTCTCCAGAAGAGTTAGCTTTCTCCCTCTGTTTTTATTTACATCATATTTTCTCATCTCCATCAGTGCATTGTAAGATCATTGAGCTGAGACCTAACATCTCACTCATTCTTTCTTATATCTTGTGACTCTAGTAATTGTCAACAGATACATTTTTAAAGAATTTCCTTTAACTAAATTAATCCCTTCTACTGAAAGTCAAATATATCTGATTGGGTGATTGGGAAAATCATGATATGGATAGTTAGGATAGAAAAAAAAATCTATTTGTGAAGAATTCAAGGATTCACCAGTACCTCATGGCTACAGTAAAAAAAAAAAAAATATCTGAATAATTCTGAATACAGTGCTGTTCAAAGAAAGGCAAGAAGATGAATATATCAGAGTTAAAATAATACTGGTTTATAGCTACCTTTAAATCCTCAGAGGCTTATGAGGGAGGTACCATCTTTAGATAAAGGGACTGAGACCCAAAGTCACACTGCTCCATGTCTCACACTCAGAAAAGGACAAAACAAGAATTTAATCAAGATCTCTCTGACTCCAGAACAATATGCTAATGTAATACACTGTTTCAGTCCATTTAGATTTCTACAACAAAAATGCCATAGACTGGGTGGCTTAAACAACAAATTACTTCACAGTCTGGGAGGAAGTCCAAAATATAAGGAGTCCAAGATTAAGGCACCAGCAAATTTAGTGTCAAGGGCTTCTTTATGGTTCATAAGCGGCCATCTTTTTGCTGTGTACTCACATAGTGGATTTTGGAAGTACACAAACATTTAGTTCACAGCCTATTCTAACCCATAAAGAACTGTGTCAGAAAGTACTAAAGCAGCATCACATAAAATGTACAGAAAACCTAAGTTCAGACAAAATAAAATCTTCGATAAATTGAAAGTTATTCTGATGGATCAGCTTATTCGCTAAACATGTGATTCTCCTTAAGGATGCAAATTAATGATAACATTTATGAATCATTCATAATTTCCTTCTATCATTCAGAATTTTGCTGAAACAAACATAAGCAATGATCTGTCTATGAAAACTGTTTTGTTCTAAATGAACTTCCTGCCATGAGTTTGTGTTAGGACCTGGATTGAACCATGAACTCCATGGGCTCTGCACCTCTCATTCTTAGAAACACTACATCATGGAGTAATGAGGCCAGGAACAGTGAGTGGCCAGGAACAGAGGGTTTCTTATTCTTGTCAGCAGTGATAAATCTTAAAACTATTGTCTAAGCTTGCACACTTGAAAATGGAAACTAGCTTGAGGACCCTATTGAAATCCCATTTGCTAGTTAACTGTGTTGCCAGGAACTTGCTAAAGTAGTTTTGTTTCTGTAGTCCCTATATAGCTTTAAGCCACTCACCTAATGTGTTTAATGTTATAATTAAAACCAGAAAATGTTATCACCAACATAAAGAGCACAGTACTGCTCTCATTTGCTTGAAGTCACGCTCTCCAAGGTGTCATATTTATTGAAAGTTCTCCACAGGGTTCTTGTTAACCTTAGCAACGAGTGCACTGATGCAGAACATTGAGTAAATCCCACTCACTGCTTGGAAATTCCCAACAAGCTCCTAATGCCCATTGACCATATGGCTTTGATGTCACTCTGATCTTTTGTGTTCTTAGCCAAAGACCCCACACTAGCCAGGGAACACCATTCCTTTTATTCTAAAAAATTCATAGCATGGAAATACACAGTGTACCTTTACTACAGATGAGGCTGGTATTAATGGAAGAAGTCAAGTTAGAGCATGCCGATGGCATGATCCCATGTTCTCTACTCTAGCTCTTGTCATCTGAGGATAATGGTGGGTCCTTTCATTTGTATATATTAAGTGGTTTTCCGTGAAATCTTTTCTCTAAACCAACATTAAATAGAATGAGGCATAGTATTGCAAACTCTTGAAGCAATAGTAGAATCAACTAAGAGAGAAAGATCATGCTACAACTGCTGGGAAAACATGATCAGAACAGAGGGCTAACTCACTTGATTCATTATATTTACCCCAAATCTTAGGGAAATACCTTGGTTGCTCCCTTTCTATCTTCTATATCAGAAAAATACTCTTCTGACAATTTATTATTATTTATAAGAAATGCTGCAAAGATAATATTTTAATAGATTGAGGAAACAGTTCCTCACTTGAATATGCTGTAACCAATCAAAGCTTCCAATGCTAAGTCCTTACATGATGCAGTTAAAACCTAAGAAGATGATTTAAACTTGATTGATTCAAGCCTTCATTTTAGAATAAAGTATCAGCTTTGGTCTTAAGTTTATAGATCATTTCTTCAATTTTATATTTCACTGTACATATGTACCTTACCATAGAATATTTATAGTGTAATTTTAAATGCACTGCATTATTTCATATATATGTATCCTTTCTCTCTCTCTCTCTCTCTCCCCACCACCCCACTAGCCCCTTATCTGCTACTGTTACCTGAAAGTGGGGGGATCCTCAGTGTTACCTGTAACCAATATCTCTCTTCTGAGTTGTGAAACTACAGGACTAGGTATGCAAGTTAAGTTTCACTCCATCTGGATGTCTGCATGAAAACCTCAAATTCCTCATGTCCAAAATTAAATTCCTAAGTATGCATGAATACACATACACACACACACACACACACACACACACACACATATATATATCCTGAGAAAAACACACTCATTTTTTTTTACAAGATTTCACACATGTAAGTTAATGTCTAATGTTTTAGAGGAAGCAACTCCAGGAGAGAATAAAAGGGAAACACAAAGAGGGAAAGGGTAAAAATTAAATGCACAGGAGAGGTGCCATTCACAGATGGGGAATGTCAGTGCATTTTAACCACTCATCTTTCCATATCTGAGATCTGGCCTGCTGAAGAGTCAGTAAATACTCTGAATAAAATGGTTAGATGTCTGGCATTGCATAGGACAGCATGTATATCAATGGGATTTTGTTGTGGGTCCATAACTGACCTTGAAACTAAACTCCTGATCTCCTAAGTTATGCAAGACAGAGTCTGGTCTTTGACACAGTAATTGTTAAGGCTCCCAGGTATTCTCATGGTCTCTGTCCAATCAAACCCAAACTCTGTCCATACTATTCCAGAGATGGTATAGATGCAATTTGCAAGTAAGTCGAAATGAAACAATCAGCAACATGAAGTATGTGTTGTTCAGGGTAGCTTAGTGGTATGGATGCTGGAACTGTGCACTCAGCTGTCTGCCTTTTACCAGCTCAGAAGGTACCAAAAAAAATCTTGAACTTTGAGGAATCTTTGTCTCTTCACCTGGACTGTTTTCAGTTTGGGGGAAATTGAGGCAGCTTACAAGCCCATCCTCCATTAAAATTGTACCCAGAGCTGGGTATTTAAAAAAGAGATTTTCTCTCCATTGCATGTAATTATACCTTAGAGTTTTCTTTCCTTATTTTTTCTTCCTTCTTCTTCTTAGTTTCTTAATTCATAGTATTAATGTGAAATATATGAAGTACATTTAGGTTCCAGTCATTGCTGTTAATATGCTCAGAATGTCTTACGTTTTAATGTTTTCTGTCTCAGTTGCTGCTTTCCTGTCAAACTTGACTACTCTTTGGTCTGTGTGAAAGTAATACTATGAATAAGACAGCTAGTTTAAATTGATTTTTTTAAGGGAATTGGACAACTTGTTTATAGGATCTGAAGTTTTAGACTCAGTGAATCCAATGTCCATTATTTACTGAACTGTCTGAAATCAGATGTTTCAATTATGTTCCTTACATCTAGAGACATTTGGAGAAACTTCTATCAAACAATGATTCAATAATACAGACTGTATCTTCATGATAAAAGAGCTTCCAACTGTCACCTGAAGTAATTAGCCGTTGTTAGTTCACATAAAGTTGAGGTGAATGAAGAGGACTCAGAAAGCTAAATAGTTAACCTCCCATTCAAGAAATTTATAATGGTACCACCACAAAAATAACAGAATATTATGCACAGAATTGTACTTGGGAAAATCGTATACACACATGATACATATACATAAGTATCAATGTGTCTATTTCTCTCTCTCTCTCTCTCTCTATATATATATATAGTGTGTACATATATGTAAATATGTGTATCTATATGTATATATATATATAGAAGGAGAGCTGATTTTACTAATTAAACAAGATAACAAACTTAGTATTTTATAATATCCTTAACTGGAAATAAGCTCTGTAAAAGCTGAATACTAATTTGATTTATAGATGTAGCAAGCATTAGTTTAAGCACATGGGTTGAATTGTGCCCACCCCCGCCCCCCCAAAAAGTCCATATTTTTAAGTCTTAACCCCCAGTACCTCAAACTGTGATCTTATCTGGAAGTAGGTTTGCTGCAGATGTAACCAGTTAATATGAAATCCTATTGGAGTAAGGTGGGCTTTTAATCCAATGTGGCAGTGTCCTTGTAAAAAGAAAGCCATGTGAAGACAGGTATGCCTGCACATAGGAAGACTACCATGGGCAGATGGGAGTTCTGTTGGCACAAGGCAAGGAAGTATCAAAAATTAGAAGAAAAGCCAGAACTATGAGACACATTTCTTTGGTTGGAGCAACTGAGTTTGTGGTACTTTGTTCTAGCTAATAGAACACATATTTATTTCCCAACTGTATTGGTTTTGAAAGTGATGTTCAGATGAATATTTACCTAAAAGATTATTCTCCTCCATGTATTTTATTTTACAAAATAAACTTTATTAAAATAAAAATTCAAATATGTGTGCACCCATTTTATGGATACATTTTGAACTTCAAAAAAAGGTATATGCCATTTTAACCAGTATTTTAATCAAAATATAATACTTTTCCATTACCCAAGAAAGCTTACCTATGTTCCGTGTAGTCAACCCTTCCTACCTCCTGACCCAGATAATATCTTCTGATTCCTTTTTTCTTCATTTTTATTTTTAAAATTCTAATTAGCTAACATACAGTGTTATATTAGTTTCAGGCATACAATATAGTGGTTCAACAATTCCATCAATCCCCTGATGCTCATAATCTATTTAACCCCTCTGCCCAGCTTGCTTTGGTTTCTTTATAATTTAAGTTTGCCCTTTCTAAAGACATATACATGAAATTAGATAGTCTGGATTTTTGTTTGTTGTTGGGGAGTATGTGTGTGCGCTTCTTTCCAGTAAACCTGTTTCTGAAATCCATTCATGTTGTGTGTATTGGTAGTTTATTGCTTTTTATGGCTGAGTAGTTTTTCATTGAATATAATACAGTCCTTTTATCCATGTATCTGTTGATTGACATACAGTTTGTCTCCAGATTTTGGACATTAAGAATAGGGGTGCTAAGAATATTTATGTTCAAGATTTCTATGTGGACATATGCTTTCATTTTTCTTGTATAAATAACTGGGAGTGGAATGACTGGGTCATAGTATATTTTTAATGTTCAAGAAAACTGCTAAATTGTTATCCAAAGTGGTTGCCTCTAGTGAAGTATGAGAATTCCCATTGCTCTACACCCACACCAACAGTTGGTCTTCTGGGAGATGTGTATCACATAGTGGTTTTAAATTGCATTTCCTTGATGACTCATGATGTTGATCATTACATGTGCTTATTGGCCATTCCTTTATGTTCTTTTTTGAGGTATTTCTTCAAATTTCCCCCAATTTTCACTTGTGTCATTTGTCTTATTATTGAATTGTAAAACACAAATTTATTATATATATTTAACTAAATACATTTATATTTCTATTGTTTACTCTAGTCCTCTGTCAAATGAGTGCTTGGGGAATAATTTTATTTCGGTTATGGTTTTATTAGTTTCCATAATACTTTCTACTAATGAACTGAGGTTTTCAATTTTGATGCAGTAATTTTGAGTAAGCTCTTTGCCCAGTGTGGAGCTTGAACTCAGGACCCTGAGATCAAGGGTCGCATGTTTTTCTGACTGAGCCAGCCAGGAGCCCCTACTACAGTTTATTTTCTATTTTATAGTTTGTGTTTTTGTATTCTGCATATCTGAAGGTCACAAAAATCACTCAGGATCAGAGTTTTTCCCCCTGACAAATGTTAACAGTTTTAGTTTTTATGTTAGGTCCAATCTACTAGGAATTTTTTTTTTTTTTTTTTTGGTATGGTATGGTATGATGAGTTAAGATTTATTTTCCCCCTTCTAGGTATCTAACTCTTCAAGCACCTTAGTACCATTTCCAATTGAAATATATCAACACATCTGTTGAAAAGGAATTGGACATGTATGTGTGGGTATATCTCTGGACTGTTGTATTGATCTGTGTTTCTATTTTATGCCAACACTGCACTGTCATGTTACTCCGGATTTAAACTGGCTCTTGAATCAGATACTAAAGATATTTTTATTTTTCCCCTTGTTTTGCATAATTGTCCTGGCTATTCTAGTCTTGTACAATTCCGTATAATCTTAGAACAAGCTTGTACATTTCTATAATTAGAATGCTGGTATTTTTACTACAGTTGTGTTGAAACTGTAGATGAATTTAGGGAGCCTGGACATCTTAGCGGTAGTGAATCTTCATGTTCCATTTCTTGCCCATATTTGTTGGTGTTATTTGTAATTTTTAAAAAGATCTAGTTGTTTGCTAGTTCATAGTAATATATTGGCCTTTTTATTTACTACATTTCTTATGACTGCCAAATCCATCAATCCTAATTATTTGTGTAATTTTCTTACAGTTCTCTAGGCAATTGTGTCAAATGTAGATAGATTATACTATTTCTTGCCTTACTGTACCCGGTAGCACCTCTAGTATAATAATGAAAAGACATAGCAAGAATGGTTATCATTTGTTTCTTCCTGTGCTTAGTGAGAAAGCATATATTTTTTCACCAATAAGAACATTGTAGACATCTTTTTTTTTTCTTTTTAGGATTTTATTTGTAAGTAATCTCTCTACCCAGCATGGGGCTCTAACTCATGACCCCAAGATCAAGAGTTGCATGCTCTTCCAACTAAGCCAGCTAGGCACCCCATATGTAGATTGTTTTATAGATGTCTTGGATCAATTTGTGAAATTCCTGGTATTCCTGGTTTGCAAGAGCATTTCAATGATTTTAATCATTGATGGGTATTGAATTCTTTTAACTTTTTTTATGCCTATTGAAGTGGTTTATGGTATTTTATTCTGCTTTCATAGTGAATTTTAAATGTTGCATTATTTGTATGAAATCTTGATTGTGACTTTTTGTACATCTTAGCTCTTCAGTTCACTGGTATATTATTAAGGGTATTTTATCTGTATTTATGAGGGATGCTGGTCTGTGGTTTTTATAAAGCCTTTGTCAGGTTTTAGTATCAAGGATTTTCTGGCTTCATCATAGGGTCTCATAGCACTTCCTCTAGGTTTTCACACTTCCTCCTTTCTATTCTAAATGATAGTGCAACTAAATCTTCCCATAATTATATGGGTATTACCAAATTCAATTAGTCATAAATTATGACAGGCACAAAAACTAACCATTGTATACGGGGTTAGAAACAGACTTAAGTAGGCCTAAAGGTAAAAGCAGACTATATAAGCACAGGGCCAAGACTACCATATCACCTAATTCTATTGCACTGATTTCTCTTCTAAACTTATTCCTATGACCGCATAGGGAATTCAGTACAATCAAGTGGTGAATAAAAAAGGACTTTGACCTTGCTTCACAGATGCATCAGCATGAAACTACACTGCTGTTTTACTGGAGTCCTATGCAGGGATAATCCTAGGGATAGTCCTACAATGTAGTAGTGAACACAGTTCTTCCAAGTGGTGCATCTGTGAATAGTTTGCTTGCTCATTTACTTCATATGAAATGAGAGGCAGCCTTAGGAATGGGAACATGGACTCCTGGAGAATGGAAAATGCCCTAGTTTGGTCAGAGTTATGGAAGGGACAAGACTGCACTATGGACAGAAGAGTTCTGGGAAAGCCATTTGCATGTGCCTATGTAAGTAGGCGCAATGTTTTCAGACTATTCTATTTCACTTTAATCCTCATCAGAGGGCCTTCATATCACTGGATACTCTCAATAACCACACGGAGAGGGTGAATGATGCTATGTAGAGATCAGAAAGCTTCTCTCCGAGTACTCCAGTACTCCTGCAGTGGGCCTAATAAGAGTGTACATTCTGGTAGAGAAGGAAACTACCACATGGACCCGAAATGAGGCTTGTCTAGATAATGCCAATGCTTGATATCCATACTTGTCTTTATTGTGCTCAGAATAAAAACAAGTGGAAAATTATTTATATATCCAGATATTATCATATTATTTGATTTTTAGGAGTTTACAGGTCTATCAGTATGCCTGTTACTGCAATAAAGGGATTTCTTCATGTATGAAGAGAGAGAGAACTATTAAAAAAAACCACTTATTTCTTTTTTTTTTTTTTTTCTCATCTTCATTTTTTTTTTTTTTATAAACATATATTTTTATCCCCAGGGGTACAGGTCTGTGAATCACCAGGTTTACACACTTCTGGTGATAGTTTGTATCATAGTGTCTTGCCCTTGATGAGTAAACATTTTCAACATAATACCAAAGTCATGTTAGTACTTGCAATCATGAAACTGAACTTTCTCCAGTAAACCAAAAAAGTGATTGAATGTGTCTTATTCTCACCCTTGTTTGGATTACAATATAAAATTCTTAGTTCTATATATAATTATAAACAAGCATGTGCTTTACAATTCTATAAAAAGGGTTAGATTTCTAGAGTGACAGAGTGAGGAACTCCATAAATCCATCCCCCCATAAAAACATTGAAACATTGGGCCAAAAATGTCAATCATCTTTTTCATAACTGGAAATTAACCAAAGGTTGGAAAAATCTATGTAGCATTTATTCAAGAAAAAAACTGGAACCTTGGTAAAAGCATCAGGTTTTGTTAAGCATCACTCAGTTAAGCATCTGCCTTTGGCCCAGCTCATGATCGCTGGGTCCTGGAATTGAGCCCCACATCAGGCTCTCTGCTCAGTAGGGTGTGTACTTCCCCCTCTCCCCTGTTCCCCCCTGCTTGTGCTCTCTCTGTCAAAACAATTTTTTTTAATCTTAAAAAGCTATCACAAGTAGAAAAACCTACAGACCAATATCCTTGGTGAATGTAGCCTTTAAAATCTTCAATAAAATACTAGTATGTGCATTCAGCCTTAAACATAAAGGATTACATACCATGACCTGGGGGTGGAAGTTATCTCAGGAAAGCAAATTTGTTTAACATCTGAAAATCAAGCAATGTAACACACCATATTAATAGAATAAGTAACAAAATGCACATTGTCCTTTCAGTACATGAAGAAAAATTATTTGAATAAATCTAATACAATTTCATGATGATAAAGGGTGAACAAACTAGGAATAGAAGAGACATTCTCTTAACCATGTAAAAGGAATCTATAAAACCCACAGCTAACATCATACTCTATTATGAAAAACTAATGATTTCCCCTCTATGCTCAGGAACAAAACCAGGGTGTCCACTCTGTCCACTTTCATTAAGCAATGTATTGGAGGTTCAATCAGGGCAGTTAAAGAAGAAAAAAAAATTAAAGGCATCCATGTTGAAAAGTAAGAAAAACTATTCACAGATAATAAGATCTTGAATGTAGAAAATCCAAAAGAAGCCATCAATAACAATTAGAACTAATTGGTTAAGAAAGAGTAAAGGATACAATATCAATACAAAATTCACTTGCAGTTTTATATACTAGCAATGAAGAATCCAAAAATAATCATACATTTTCATGTCAAGTCACAGCAAAGATAATAGGGATTTTTGTCAAGTGCAAGTCTTGTATACTGAGCACTGCAAAATGTTGAAAAACCTAAAATAGAGGTAAAAAATGGTCCTTGCTATGATCAGAAGATTAATATTTTTAAGATTGCAATATTTGCCAAGGTAATCAGTAATTCATTATAATCCCTATGAAGATCTCACATGCATTCTTAATAGAAATTAACAAGCTGATCCTCAGGTTGATATGGAAATGCAAAATCCTCTCAGAATAACAAACATCATTGGGGCGAGGGGAGTTGAAGGATTAACACTTTTATGATTTTTGGAACTCTCTACAAAGCTACATGAATCAAAATAGTGTGGTACTAGGGCGCCTGGGTAGCTCAGTGGGTTAAGTCACTGCCTTTGGCTCAGGTCATGATCTCAGGGTCCTGGGATCAAGCCCTGCATTGGGCTTCTCTGCTTCCCCCTCTCTTTCTGCCTGCCTCTCTGCCTACTTGTGATCTCTCTCTCTCTGTGTCAAATAAATAAATAGAATCTTTTAAAAAAAAAAAGGTAGTGTGGTACTGGCATAATGACAAATGCGTAGAACAATGGAGTCAGATTGAGAATGCAGAAATAAAACCTTACAGTTGCAGTTAATTGATTTTGAAGAGTGCCAGGACCACTCACTGGGGAGATCATTTTCTTCTCAAAAAATGGTGCTGGGACAACTGGATATGAATACACAAAAGAGTAAAGTTAGATCCCAGGCCCATGTAAAAATTAACCCAAAATGGATTATATACCTAAATATATGAGAAACTGGGACACTCATAAACTGATAATGGAATTGTAAAATGGTGCAGCTGCTTTAGAAAAGAGTTTGCACATTCTTCAAAATGTTAAATATAGTTACCATGTAATCCAGCAATTGCACTGCTACACTTACACCCGAGAGAAATGAAAACCTACCCCTACACGTACACGCCCATATATTCAAATGTCCATAACACTACTCATAATAGTCTCAAAGTGAAAGAAGTCTCAGTGTCCATCAAAAGATGAATAGATAAATAAGATGAAGTCTATCCAAGCAAGGGTATGTTATTTGGCAAAAATAAAGAGGAAGTGATTATATAATAATATGGGTGAATTTTAAAAACATTACACTAAGTGAAAGAAGTCAATCACGGGAACCACATACTGCAAAATTCTATTGATATGCGCAGTCCAGAATAGGCACATTCATAGAAATAGAGTACCATGGCATGGACAGAGAGGGTAATTGTGAATGATTGCTACAGGATGTTCTTCTGGGGTGAAGAGAATATCTTAAAATTGATTATCCTCATAAATGTGCAATTCTGAATATACTAAAAAACCACTGAATCTTACAAATTTAAATGGGTGAATTTTATAATCTGTGAATTACATTAAATAAAAGAAAAACTGAGAAAATAATAATCCTATTCTCACTGAAAAGAAAGGGGAAACTTTACCCTCTATGGGAAAAAATAAAAGACTACATGCATATCTAGACGAAGTTGATGGCAATAAAAAACATTTGGTGGTGATAAATGAGGGAGACTCTGGGAGAAAAATGCAGTATTAAAAACATGAGATTTAACATCAAGTGATTAGCAGAATTTCATAGAGGTAGAATTAGATGCTTGAGAACTGAAGTTAGGAATTTGGTATAATTGATGAACGGAACACAATATCCGTAATTACAGAGCATTCAGTGCCTATTTAAAAACAGCAAACACTGAGTCATAATGAGGGCCTGGCTGAAGTTGGAGGCATTGCTTTGATTTGGAGCAAGTTTACTTTTGTAACTTCTTTCATGGACGCATAGTGCTGTGAATGCAATCATAGGAAGACGGATTAGGAGGGTGAGCTACAGTTAGACTTATCAGCAGAAATTCTGAGTGAGGACTTCTTAGGCTGTAGCCGCACTGAAATGGATGAACTCAGTGTCGAAGTTTGTTTTTATAGTCCTCCACCAGAAGATTTGGAGAACAAGGTGAGGAAAGAGAATAATTTAATAGATGCTATATTAGTTTGTTAGAGCTGCCATAACAAAATATCACAAACTGGATGGGTTAAAACAAACAACAGAAAGTTATCCCCTCAAGGTTAGGAAGGAATATTGGGTGTGGTACATAAACAATGAATTCTGGTACACTGAAAAGAAATAAAAAAAAAAAAGGGTTAGGGAGTTTTGAAATCCAAAACCAAGATGTCGGCAGGGCCACTCTCCCTCTGAACACTCTGGGGAAGAATCCTTTCTTGACTCTTCCTAGCTGGTTGTGGCCGGCAGCCAGTCCTTGGTGTGTTTCTTGTGTTTCTTACAAAATGGGTGACTGTAACCTCTGCCTCCATCATCACGTGGCGGTCTTTTCCTGTGCCTCTGACTTAAATCCTTTAAGGCCCGTCCTCATCCGGTATAAACTCATCTTCACTGGATTATAATTGGAAAGATCCTATTTCCAACTAAAGCCCCATTCTCAGGTAGTTGGGGTTAGGATTTGAATATATTCTGGTGGGGGGGTTGGGGGGGATAAACAATTCGATCTGAAATCAATGCAGGAAAATTGGAAATTCTTGTTAGATTTATAGAGCAGAAAGGAAATAGGCAAATGAGAGAACTGTGTTGCATTTTACATAAGTGAAAGGAGCAACCTGGGTCAGATCTCTAGGATGACCCTTTCACATTAGGTGTTTTGTTTTTTGGTTTTGTTTCTTTTGAGTAACCTCTACACCCAACAGGGAGCTCAAACTTACAACTCCAAGATAAGGAGTCACACACTCTACCGATTGAGCCAGCCAGGTGGCCCACATTAGGTGTTTAGGAAGGCTTCTACTGGTTCTCCAGCTTATGCCATCTGAACTTGTGAAGGTTCTTTCTGATTTAGGCATGATTTTCTTTTTTACCTTTTTGATATCAGTCACATTTTCTTAATTTTTAAAATGTCATTGTTCAGTGTCACTGTCTCCACGATTAAATGCCAGTATTCTTCCTTTGAATATTAAGTGTTTGTATGAGACTTGTTGCCTGTGACCATTTTGTTTTTTATGATAATTGTGCTGATATTTAAAGAGCTAGTGCAGCTGTTGTGTTGGCCAAAGAAATACAACTCCTTGTCTGCTTCAGAGAAGAGGGGGAGGGTTTGATTTGGGGTTATAGATTCACAGACGCACCCTAGGATTATTCCATTCCATGCCTTTATTAAAGTATTATTTAGATCTTGCTCTGAAAGTGTGGATCCCCCTACATTCCCAATATTATTTCCTTCAGACCATCCACCAACGCAGAATGCTATAAATAATGTTAGACTAATGTTATCAATTAATATTGCTGGCATGGTCTTTATGTTGTAATTATCTGTAGGCAGAGACAATGTACTGTGGGGAAAGTAGGGATAATATTGCTGGCATGGTCTTTATGTTGTAAATATCTGTAGGCAGAAACAGTGTACTGTGGGGTAAGTGGGGATGTATTTCTTGGGTCTTTCCTCCGTGTCTCAAACTGCCATATATTCAACTGTAAGACTAAATGACTTCAGAGTAGCAGAGAGGAAGCCAATAAGGACCCTATGTATTTGGCAAACACTCATTAGGTTTCTATCCATGCTGCTTCCAATTTAATATACCAACTTGAGATGTGCTTGGAACTAGAGGGTATTATGCTAAGAGAAATAGGGCAAACAGAGAAAGACAATTATCATATGAGCTCTCTGATATGATGAATTTGAGAGGCACGGCGGGGGGTTCTTGGGGAAGGCAGGGAAAAAAATGAAACAAGATGGGACCGGGGAGGGAGACAAACCATAACAAACTCTTAATCTCAGGAAACAAACTGAGGGTTGCTGGAGGGGAGGGGGTGGGAGGAATGGGGTGGCTGGTTGATGGATATTGGGGAGGGTGTGTGCTATGGTGAGTGCTGTGAATTGTGTAAGACTGATGATTCACAGACCTGTACTCCTGAGGCAAATAATACATTATATGTTAATAAAAAAGATTAATAAAAGATATACTAAGTTGAACCAACACTTGGTACCAACATGCTTATTAACAAGGCTTACTTTTGTGATCAGCAATGTTTCTGTGTTTTTATTCCATCTTCATCAATTTAATTTTCTCAAACCTGTTTAGATATCTGGGCTCAGAGATTAGTTTAAAAAAAATGTAAAAGGTTTAAGATACCATAAAATTGATGTTCTTCCAATCCATGAAAAAATGTTCATCATCATTAGCCATCAGAGAGATTCAAATCAAAACCACATTGAGATACCACCTTACACCAGTCAGAATGGCCAAAATCAACAAGGCAGAAAACAACAAGTGTTGGAGAGGATGTGGAGAAAGGGGAGCCCTCTTACACTGTTGGTGGGAATGCAAGTTGGTGCAGCCACTTTGGAAAACAGTGTGGAGATTCCTTAAGAAATTAAAAATAGAGCTACCCTATGACCTTGCAGTTGCACTACTGGGTATTTACCCCAAAGATACAGATGTAGTGAAGAGAAGGGCCATCTGTACCCCAATGTTCATAGCAGCAATGGCCATGGTCTCTAAAATATGGAAAGAACCAAGATGCCCTTCAACGGACGAATGGATAAAGAAGATATGGTCCATATATACAAAGGAGTATTATGCCTCCATCAGAAAGAATGAATACCCAACTTTTGTATCAACATGGATGGGACTGGAAGAGATTATGCTGAGTGAAATAAGTCAAGCAGAGAGAGTCAAGTATCATATGGTTTCACTTACTTGTGGGGCATAAGGAATAACATGGAGGATATTGGGAGTTGAAGAGGAGAAGTGAGATGGGGGAAATCGGAGGGAGAGACGAACCATGAGAGACTGTGGACTCTGAGAAACCAACTGAGGGTTTTGGAGGGGAGGGGAGTGTGGGGTTGGGTGAGCCTGGTGGTGGGTATTATGGAGGGCACATATTGCATGGAGCACCGGGTGTGGTACATAAAAAATGAATTTTGGAACACTGAAAATAAAAATGGGAAAAAAATTGCTTGATGTTTTGTTTTTTGAATTTTTTTTCCAGTGTTCCAAAATGTCATAAAATACGGGTAAATTCAGCATCTTTTAAGCATGACAGTTTTTAACACTATATACTGAATATTCTCCTAGAGAAATTTATCAGCAAACTAAGAGGTAGATTAATGATGAAAATTCAAAAAAATGTTTACCCAAAAAGCACTATTGTGGGTTGAGTGTGAGGCAGGAGGATAAGAGGATGGACACTTGCACTTTGAAGGCAAAATGCTTCAATTTGAATCCCCTCTGCACCACACTGGAACTATATAACCTTCGACAAGTAACTTAACTACCTTGCCTTAGTTTCCCCATCTATTAAATGGGTGTGACCAGTACCTATGTCCTGAGAATATCATGAAGATTAAATGAGTCATGGCATGGAAATAATTCACAGTGGTTTAAATGCCTTGGAATTTTTTTTTATTTATTACATATTTTGCCATTATCAATATCGTACTCATTAAAACTCAAATCTTTTGAGACAAGTTTCCAGCCTTCAATATGAAAAAAGAATGTGATCTAGCCATTTGAGATGACGTAGAATAATCTGGCTACACCATCTTGAAGAGAATTTTTTTTTTCCAGATTCCTTGGAGCCAATGAGTTATGAATGGGAAAGAAAATACATTAATTAATTCACAGATTTTTTTAATCCAATTAGAACAAAACCTTAAATACATGATGTGAATGATAATTTAGGATTGAGAGTACCTAAATATAAGAAAAAAAGACTTGCCCTGATTTTGCCTTTACCTTAGGCAAGTCGCCATTTCTTTCTTTTTTTTTTTTTTTTTTTTTAATTTTATTTATTTGACAGAGATCACAAGTAGGCAGAGAGGCAGGCAGGGGGGCGGGGTGGGGAAGCAGGCTCCCTGCCGAGCAGAGAGCCCAACGTGGGGCTCCATCCCAGGACCCTGAGATCATGACCTGAGCCGAAGGCAGAGGCTTTAACCCACTGAGCCACCCAGGTGCCCCGCAAGTCACCATTTCTAAGGTCTCTCATTGATTCCTCACACTGTCGAGTGACGAAGCTGCCAATAGCAAAGACAAATGCTGAGAATTCAAAATGGTGCCGGGAGAGGGAGAAAGAAATGATTTACCTACCAGGTGGCAGATTGATTACAGTTAATCCCTTACATCCTTGAGAGCTCTGCTGCTTTAGAGGTTTAGTTCCACCAGAACCATAATTCTCCCAGTAATGCGAAAATTGAAATTGCCAAGTGGCCCATTTAGGATTCGGCATGCCAGTTAATTAACAGGCAAAATATTACTCTATTTCCTATGCTCATTGACCCTGATTATTGAGAAGAAAGTAGGGTTGTCGCATCATGGTGGGGTCAAAGTGAATGTGTGTTGAGTAAAGAATTCAAGTGATTCTCTGGGGGACTTTTTTGTGCTTCTGTGTCTAATGTTAAACACTGATGGAATATTTAGCAACAGGACTGACATCTTTTTGGAATAAAGATAAACCATGATCAGCTGTGAGCAAAGGAAAACTTAGGTAATAGAAGAAGGCAGTTATAAACACTGACATTGTGAACAAGTATAAAACATCAAGATTTTAAATGTTTAAGCTCTCCTCTCCTGCTTGCTTTGTCATATACCCATCTATATTAACCAATTTATGGTCCCATCTTCTCTTGAAGTTCTATTTTCTATAACGTGTATCCAAGGTCATTAACCTTAAAATTTAGTAGTAAGATTACAGGACCTCAAAAAGAATTACGACTGAAACAGAAGAATGAATATCACAGAATAATAAAGGAATAATTGGAGTTTAGGGTTTTATATTGGGGGTAGAAAGTGAGCGTGTCTTATTTATATCAGAAATAGCCATGCTTTTGAGTGCAAGCAGGATTTTGTTGCCATTTTTGCCCTTTGAAAGTTAACTATGCTATGTATAGGTGTTGACTTGTCAAAGGGACAGTAGGTGCCACATTGTGTCAAATCAACATGATCCAGACCCTGATTTACACTTGCTTCTTTATCACAGTGGGGAAGCTTCAAAATTACATTTTTAAGACTCTACTGCCAGCAGAGTTCTGAGTTAAATTTGGCCAGTAAGAAGCATCTATGTCAGATTTGAAAGGCAGAAGAGCAATAGAAGCTGTTATCACCCAGTGGCATTAAAAAGAAACTCTTGCGAAGTTGCAGATGAGTTTGCAGAAGGCTTGGAGTGAGCTCTTGTGGATCACTTGCTTTCGTCCTGCAGACAGCTGAGGCCATCATCGGTGGCTTGCACAAATTACGACACTTCCAGATTTCCTGAAATTCTAGTGTCATTTCTCTGACTTTTACTTCTCTAGTGCATTCACTGATTGATTCCCTATATTAAATCCCTTGCTACTTGAGATGCTTAGGGTAGCATCTGTCATGCAGACTGATTTCTGATGGATAATCATGGATCCATATCTTATGCCAAGCAAGAAGTGTTTGGAGAGTTAGGAACAAAAATCATTATGTTAAGTCAAAATCATGCTTGAAAATTCCTTAGGAAGGTGACACATTAGCACCTTAAAAATTTACCTAAAGAATCCAACACATGAGCTGTTTCCTAAACATGGAAGTAGGTTGTTGTCCTCTAGCCCCAAATGAAGTGACCAGCTGGCTTTTAGGAGCCATGTTAAATGAAAAGCACACAAATGTAGGGGCATCTGGGTGGCTCAGTTGGTAAGTGTCTACCTTTGGCTCAGGTCATGATCCCAGGGTTCTGGGATCGAGCCCCACATCGGGCTCCTGCTGAGGAGGGATGCCTGCTTCTTCCTCTCTCTTTCCCTCCTCCTCCCTCCCCACTTGTGCTCTATCTCTGTCTCTCTCAAATAATTTTTTTTAAAGCACACAAATTGAAACAGTAGAATCATACTCCAAACAAACAGCTGCATGCTTTGAGCGGCCTGACTGCATCGGTACCAGCCAAAGCAACAGTATATTCATACTTCTCACCTTATTTTTCCTCTAGGATATGTTTACTGGAGGGGTAGACTGAATTGCTCCCATCATTTGAACTTTCTCAAACTCCACTTCCCTACCCCAGTGTTTGTCACTTTTATTATCACTCTCCTAAAAACAAAAAATTGAATCTCCCTGAACTAAATGGGCCTATAATTTGCATACACCAAATTTCCTTAATTGCCCTTTTATTTGTCTCCTTGTTTCTAGTTATCTATATGAACATGTTATAAATCTCAACTCAAATTTTCTCAGGAAATTTTTTGCGTGTGACCTAAACTTGTCCCTTATTCTCAGTTTCATGATTTAGTTCAGATAACAGAAAATTCTACACCATCATAAGTAAATCTCTGGTAGAATTATGTGTAATATATGTCTTGGGTTTTTGGTGAGTAATCAGTTTTTGTCAACCACAGGAAAATACCCTAAGGTGAAAACCCTAGATCACTAATGTGCTTCTGTTTGAGCTTGGGCTTGAGTTTCTACCTAGGCTATGTCAACAACTATGAGAGGTCTCAGAATTTACACTACTTACAAACTAGTAAATTAGTCTGCTTCGAAGATATTGTCAGAAAACACAAGACTCCTGTGTCAGAGAAACATTATTATTCACAGCAAGCAGCATGTGTATCAGAATATTTGCATAAGTTTCCTTTGCCCCACGTTCTATAGGGCCAACAAATGGGTCTACATAGATGTCGGCACAGACACTGGGCTGCATTTCAGAAGAATATCCCTAAGATCAAAGAATCTCCACCATTTTATAATGGCCAATAAGCATGTCTTCCCTTTGATCTGGAGGGTAATACCGTGTTAATCAGTTTCATGATTTAGTTCAGGTAACAGACAGCACAGTTACAGGACAGCAGGTGAACTTGCCCTTTGTTCCAGAGATACTAACTCTATCTTCCAAGATTGTTCATTATACAAACATCCTTTAAAGATAGTCTAAAACAAAGGCACCTAGAGTATCCGTTCATAAGATGTGCCGGAAGTACATGAGACCTACGGAGAATTGGGTGCTGGCAGACTTCCTTCACAGTCTGAGCTTGATCTCTTTTTTGTGACTTATTTTCCACCTTTGGGATGTGTGTTAACAATATATTACCCCCTGGAATGGTTTAATTATATATCATCAGAGACCTATAAAAAAGGAACCTCACTGTTTTCAGTACAAACTCTCATAAACAAATACACTACGGGAGCAGTTGTTCTCACATTCGCTTTCCTGATGCAAAACCAAAGTGGAGGGAAAAAGTTTAGTCAAACTCACTTTGTATGACCTCTGGTCAAATACTCATCATCAGTTTATAACAGAAGTGCCTGAAAGAACCAACTTTCTTGTGCTCTTCCCACATTTACCTTTTAAGAATCCAGTTTAAGGGGTGCGTGGGTGGCTCAGTGGGTTAAAGCCACTGCCTTCGGCTCAGGTCATGATCTCGGGGTCCTGGGATCGAGTTCCGCATCAGGCTCTCTGCTCGGCAGGGAGCCTGCTTCCTCCTCTCTCTCTCTGCCTGCCTCTCTGCCTACTTGTGATCTCTCTCTGTCAAGTAAATAAATAAAATCTTAAAAAAAAAAAGAAAGAAAGAAAGAAAGAAACCAGTCTAGGTCCCCTTGACCTCTTGGAGCTCACTTGACCTCTCTTGGGGCTGATTCCTTCGGGGCACACATTCAGGATACCTCCGACCCTTACTTCCCAGGAATTGGGTTTAGGATCCCATTCAACTGGCCTTTCTTGGATTTTTGTTTTCAGAGAGCACAGATGCTAGGCCCCTCCCTGCCCTTTCCACTTAGAAATTCTGTGTAGGATTCCCCTTCAGTTGGCTTTCTCTTGGGGCTAATTCCTGAGTGCACACATGCAGGCCTCTTCATACACTTTTCTTTAGGAAGCAACCTTAGGACTCCCTTGCACTTGACCCTCTTTTTGAACTGATTCACTGAGCACCCACGTATGGGACACTTCTCATCCTTACTTCTCGGGCACCTAAGTTAGGACCAAGTGAAAGCGCTTGCCCTTTTCTCTTTTCTCTTGAGAGCACACATGCTGACATTCTGTTATGTTTTAGTAATCTGGCATAGACTTTTTTTCACTTGGCCTTCTCTCCCGTCTGATGCCCGAGTGCAGACATGCAGGAGCCTTTCCTGCCTTCAGTTTTAGGGATCCTGCAGCAGATGCCCCTTTGCCAGGCTTTCTCTCATTTATGACTCCTTGAATGCACATAAGTGGGCCACTTTCTCTTCGTTCCTCTTAGGAAACCAGCATGGGACTCCCTCTCACTTGGCCCTCACTTGAGGCTCATTCCCGGAAAGCATATATGTAGAACCCATCCTGACTTTCTTCTTAGGAAACTTGTATAGGACTCTCTCACCTGGGCCTCTCTCGAACCAGACTCAAGGAGTTCACATATGTTGCTGAGCCTCACCTCCATGGCTTATGTGCTAAGACAGAACCTGGAGTACAATCAGTGCCTTCCTGTTTTACCATACACTAGAATTCTTTAGATGGTATATCTTGGTGGCTTTCAGCACAGGGTGTAGCCCCAGTGTGTCCCCTTTTTCCCCCCTTTCTTGCATTCCTGATATTTGTTTGGATTTGTGATAAAACTGTTTTCATTCTTAAAAGAAGCTTACTTTACCCACGAGGTATTGCAGGCCAGGCTGTGGGGAACCTAGTAATTAAATGTAATACCCATTAGGATCTCGTCTTGAAAATTTGAGATTTGGATGTCCCTTGCTTGGCTAATATTTGCCAACTTCCTCTCTCTGCCTTAGGAATATTTCTGAAATACAATGCAAATTCAAATTCTAGATGCCAAATCTTGATTCTACATGGTTTACATCTACTAGTGCCAAGTCTCAGAAGTCAGAAACAAGGAATAGTTTATTATAATAAATCAGTGCAGTCTCTTGAGGATCTATGGACTAATGAGTGATATGGTTTGGTGTAATGGGAATGGAGAATATCCTGCTCAAAGTCAAGAGTTAATAGCCTGGTCTAGAATACAAAGTGTGGAACCAAGGGCATAAGCATTAGAGTTGAAGGAGCCCTTATGGGTCGGCCTTTTCTCCAGGTGCACTGAGCCCAAATAGAATACCTTGTAATCACTGTGAAAAAACACAAGTAAGAAATTTGAGGAAAATAAAAAGCAGGATATGAATGAAATGAAAACTGACCTTGGTCAGATTTATTCTGGGAGACCATTGGCTTACCATTCTTCTATCACGTGGCCCTGGCAACCTTGCAAGATAATCAAAAGAAAACGGAAGAACATGAAACAGTGCCTCCAGCATTCAGGGCGTACACCGTGCTATCGTGAATTCAAACTTCTTGGTTCAGGGCATTTTTAAACCTTTTTTTTTTCCCCCTCTCCTCTTCTACAATGGGTATTTTTGGAGCAAATGGATAGCTTATTTTGATAGGAAATGGAATCATTACCCTGCCAGCTTACAGCAATGTTCCAGGTCAGCTTCTTTCTGAGTAAAGTCAAGTTGTCCCGTGCAGACATCTATGTGCTGCTTCAGAGAGCTCACAAGTTATGGGGTAATGAAAGCTATGCCAAGTAGACATGCAAACTGTGGAAATGTGCAGCTGTATCACTCTGGTGGTAAAATGCGGGTATATTTTACAGTGATCAATTTCATTCTCCCCATAACAGGCAGCAATAAAATTTTTCCAATTCTAACTGTAACTGATAGAGCCCTTTTCATATGCTTGGGTGCATGTGCGGTCACAGTGGTTTTAGTGAAGTCAGCATTTCCACGAGGAAATTTCCTGTATCTGCACCACGAGACTATCCACTCTTCTTCCCATAGGCTCATCACCAGCATCATTCCACTCCTGGCTGATGGGTGAGAGACCACTTTCTGGAATATTGTATTCTACGGGACTTACTTCATGTCTGCCGTTGAAACCCAATTAGAAGCTGAGCACTTGTGTGCCCCGCCCCCAAACCTCGTGGCGGAATACATCATTAATTAGCAGAAGTAAAGGAAATGATCTCTGAAAGATTTTACTTTAAACTCCAAAAATGACTTCAGTTTAAATTCTCTGATAAATGCCACAATGAAACAACCACGGACATACACATACAAAGTTCCCTGAAAGAATGTTGACAAAAAGATTCACAACGTCCACAGATACAAGCATTATCAGACAGAGTGGCATTATTTTTAAAGAAAGAAAAAGAGTATAAAGAGTATCAAAATTGTAACTATGATAAAATATACTATTTTACGGGGCACTTGGGTGGCTCAGTCATTAAGTGTCAGCCTTCGGCTCAGGTCATGATCCCAGGGTCCTGGGATCAGGTCCCACATTGGGCTCCCTGCTCAGCGGGAAACCTGCTTCTCCCTCTCCCACTCACCCTGCTTGTGTTTCCTCTCTCACTGTGTCTCTTTCTCTCAAATAAATAAAATCTTAAAAAAATACATATATACTATTTTTCAGTAAGTATTTATCTACTACCCGGATCTCCTTGAGAGGAGTATACCTGCTCTTCCCCAGTCTACTGATGCTTATCTTTCCCCACGTGCCGTGCTTTGGCCAATAGGATGGTTTAAAGTGACAGTTTGCCTATTCCAAACCTAGGCATTGTGTGTCTCCCCCCCACCTCTCTGGAAAATTTAAATTTGTGCAGTGAGAAGAATAATGCCCTAGGTAGTAGCTAATGCCCTTTGAGCCTGAATTTTAGTTGGAGACCTATGGGAATCCATGTTTTTCCCAGCTTTGAGCTGTAATTAACATATAATATTGTATGTGTGCAAAAAGTCCATTCAATATATTTGTATATTCCAAAATGATTACCACCAGCAATAGCTGATACTTTCATCACATAATTACCATTTCACTTTTTTGTGGTGAGAACATTTATGATCTACTCTCAGCAACTTTCAAGTATATAATACAGTATTATTAGCTATAATCACTATGCTGTACATCAGATCCCCAGAACTTGTTAATCATTTAACTACAAATTTTTAGCTTTTGGCCAACATCTCCCCATTACTCCCCAGCCCCCCAATCCCTGTTAATCACCATTCTACCATTTCTCTGAGTTTGGATTTTTTAGATTCCACATACAAATGAGATCATACAGCATTTGTTTTTCTTTGACTCCTTTTATGTAGCATACCTTCAAGTTTCATCCAAATTGTTGCAAATGACAGGATTTCCTTCTTTTTTTGTGGCCAAGTAATAGTCCACTGTAGATATACTACCTCTTCTTTATTCATTCATCCATTGATGGGTAGGCTGGTTTCATATCATGGCTATTGTGAGTAATGCTGTAACAATATGGGGGTACAGATATCGCAACAAGATTCTGATTTCAATCCTTTGGATAATTACCTAGAAATGGGATTGCCAGATCATATGGTAGTTCTGTTTTTAAGGAGTTCTTTTGTTTGTTTGGGTTTTATTTTGAGGAACCTCCATATTCTCCAGAGTGGCTGCACGAATTTACATTACCACCAACAGTGCACAGGGGTCCCTCTATCTCCACACCCTCACCAGCACTTGTTTTTTCTTGTCTTGCCGATACTAGTCATTCTAACATGTGTGAGATGATAACTTACCCTGTTTTGATTTGCATTTCCCTCATGATTAGTGATGTTGACCATATAGAGATATAGAGATATAGATCTATCAGTCTATTTATAATTTAACTTCAGTCACATACAAAAACTATGCTTTTGCTCTTCTATTTTATGTTTATGATGTCACCATTTACATCTTTTTGTATTTCATATCCATTAAGAAATTGTCATTATTTTTAATATTTTGGTTCTTTAAACTTTATACTGGAGTTAAAAAGCGCCCACAAAAACCTTTATACTGGAGTTAGTTAACACACCACCACATTGCAGTCTTAGGGTTTTCTGAATCTGACTATCTATTTACCTTTACCAGTGTGTTGTGTATTGTCATATGTTTTCATTTTACTATTTGTTGACCCTTTGCTTCAGCTTGGAGAACTACTTTTGGCACTTCTTGTAAGGCAAATTTACTAGTGATGAATTCCCTCTGTTTGTTTATTAGGGAAAGTCTATTTGGCCTTGAGTTCTAAAAGATAACTTTGGGTAAAATACTCTTGGCTGGCAGTATCTTTCTTCCAGCACTTAGAATATAGCAGCCCATTCTTTTCTGGCCTGCAAAGTCCCTGCTGAACAATTTTCTGGTAGCTTTTTTGAGGTTACCTTCCACAAGGGATTTTTTTTTTCCTTTTGCTGCTTTTAAAGTTTTCTATGTCTTTGGGCTTTAGACAGTTTTATTATTGTGTCTTGGAGAGGATCACATTGGATAGGATTTTGAAGTGACTTGTTATCCTCATGAACTTGGATATCCAAATCTCTCCCCAGATTTGGGAATTTCTGAGCCATTATTTTTGAAAAGCATTCTTCACCCTTCTCCCTGTCTTGGAACTGCAGTGATGTGTTCATTATTTCTTCTGCTGATGTCCCATAAGTTCCAAAGACTTTCATCATTTCTTTTCACCATTTTTCCTTTTTTTTTTCCATCTCGGATTGTGTAAGTCAGTTGATTTGCTTGTAACTCACTGATTCTGTCTTCTGCTTATATAAGTTGGTTGTTGAAGCTCTATATTGAATTCTGTGGTTCAATCATTATATTCTTCAGCTCCAAAATTTTTGTTTGGCTCTTTTTTATGTTTTCTGTTTCTTTATGGAACTTTTCATTTTGTTCTTAAATTGTTTTCTGATGTCAATAAATTGCTCTTTGAGCATCCATAGAATAATTATTTTGATTTCTTTATTGGGTAATTCCTGAATCTCCATTTCTTTTGGGCTAATTGCTGGAGGTCTGCCATATTGCTTTGATGGAGACATATTTCCCATTGTGATTCTTCATAATTTCTGTAGCCTTGGGTAAGTGTCTGCACATTTGAAAAATTAACCACCTTTTTGAGACTTTATGGACTGACTTCAGTAAGGGAGGCCTTCCACCTGTGAATGAGAACATGATGGCTTGTGGTGTAAGCCTAGGTTTAGTGCTGTAGGGTGCCAAGTATGGAGGCACATCATGAGACCAGGTCAAAGAAGAGTAAGGCCTCTTCCGTTCAGTTCACTGCAGTTCAAAGCTTGGACAACTCTGCAGTCCTAGGTGAGCACCATAGAAGATGATAATGGCTGCAAGGCTGTTGGGGTCCTAATATGTGTCTTAGGTCTGGTATCTAGGGACCAGAGAAGGCAGTGGTGGTGGCCAGAGCCAATGGTTTGCAGATACTCATCTGTGAGGGGCGCCTGCAGCTGCCTGTGTAGAGGCAGAAGCCAGTTGCACACATATTGATAGCAATGGGGGCAGAGCAGGTAGCAAGGGCCAGGGCCCACTATGGGCTCACTGGCAGCTTAGGGAGGCCCTGTCTGTTGGCATGCTTTCCTGTGGATGCACAGTATCCCATTGGGGATGCCCACTACCATGGAGTCCAATTACAAAGATTTGGCTGGGGATGTGCAAGTGCACATCTGGAGGGTCTAGCTCTACATAAGCTCATTGATGTCAACCAGGGTAAAAAGAAGCACCCAATTTCAGCCGCCAAGCAGCTGCCAAGGCCATGGTTGTCAATGTGCTCTCCTGTGGCTATACATTCTCCCCCCAGGCATTCACACTGGAGGCTAATGGCTGGCATCAGGCAGGTGGCATGCAGAAATACAGCTGGATGTGCTAGCCTTGAGGACAAACCCAATAGTGGGGTTAAGCCAGAGGCTCCTAGGCTGGTGTCTTCAGCGTCATAAGTGCAGAAGCCAGATCTGGCTATAAGTGTGACTACCAAGCTGTAGTAGGAATGAGGAGGGACCCAGGTGCCTAGCATCAACAAAAGTGAAAACCTGGGGCGCCTGGGTGGCTCAGTGGGTTAAGGCCTCTGCCTTCGCCTCAGGTCACGACCTCAGGGTCCTGGTATCGAGCCCCGCATCGGGCTCTCTGCTCAGCAGGGAGCCTGCTTCCTCCCCTCCTCTCTCTACCTGCCTCTCTGCCTACTTGTGATCTCTATCTGTCAAATAAATAAATAAAAAATTTAAAAAAAAGTGAAAACCTGTTGGGTGAGATCTAGAGAGATGTTCAGGGATCTGCAACGGCTACTCTGGCCTTTAGCTTCATAAGTGGCAAATTCTGCTGAGTTTGAAGACCAGGATTGTGCAAATCATGATTGCCCCCATTGTATGCTAAAAACAGCCTCTGCTGTTGTTCCTAGCTGTCTCAATCGTATCTCCAAGAATTCTAAAGGACATAAAGGTGCTCACTGAAATCAGGAGAACAATGCATAAACAGTGTGTGTATGTGTGTGTGTGTGTGTGTGTGTGTGTATCTCTTACCAAGGACTCTGATTTTTAGTTAAGATTAATAAATTTTGCATTAGTATTTTCACAACCTCAGTTGTGTAATATATTCAGTAATAAGGAAGGTCGGATGTTGAAACGGTGGTAATTAAGGGCCAAACTTAATTGTTCTTTACTTGTATTTACTTATGTGATGATCACAACAACTCAGGTGAATTCTGTTATTCTTGTTTTATATATAAGGAAGCTAGGACACACCATTATTAATTTTTCTAGCATAACAGAACTAAGAAGGTGTGTGTGGGCTTAATTGCAACATTCTACTCCTTCCAGCTACAGGAACAACGAATGGGTATGTAATATTTGTGATGTAGTGGTCTTCAGCTATAAATGCTTTTCTTTCACTGTGGAAGACCACTCATTTCACCTATTATAGTAGTTTCAAGAGCATGTGGCTGGAAGTGTATTGGCTTTTGGATTTCATGTTCATATGCTTTCTAGGAAAACTCCAGCTTGTGTACTAACTAAGACACAGCTCTGTCTGCTTTAGTTTCATTTTTTTCTTTTGCTGTTAGTGTTTGTTCTTCATGAGTTCAGGAACCATCTCTTCTATTTCCTCTCAATCTTCTAGAATCATGGCATGGTGCTAGGCTCGTAAGAAGGGAATAACAAATGTTAGTTTATTCATTGCTACTTTTTTATCCACAAACCACAACTGGCAGCTGTCATAATTTGCATAAAGAACAATTCCTTCAAACAGGATTTATTGAGAGCCCATTTTGTGATACGGACACAACAAGAATAAAACGTAGTTCTGCTGCCATTGAGGAACTTCAGGAACAACAGGAATAGTCATATGTAAATAAATTATGTAGTGATGTTATGTAGAGCAGTTGTTAGGATTCAATAAATGTGTGATGAGTAAATGAACTTCAGAGGGGATGGAGAAATCTAATCCTGATTTTGGTAAGAAATATTGGGCACATGCACTATTAGAACTGAAAGAAACTTTTAGGGATTATTTTATCTAATCCCTCATTTACTAGGTAAGAACCTGGAGTACTGGGAAGTTGAGTCAAGTACAAACTTGACTATGAAGCAAAATTTGGGGTTTAAGAAAAGAAAAGGAAAAAAGGAAGAAGATACTATGAATCCATTTAATCTCAATAGGGCTTTTCTATGAGCACCATCTTCTCAAAGGCCAAGACATAGAAATGGGAGGAAGAAGAGTCCTCATGCTTGACAATTTTGAGAGCACGAGGAGTGCCCAAACAAAGGCTCCTCCTTTCCTTCTCCAAGATATTCTTCCTAAATCCAAGTGGTCATAATGATGGGTTTGTTCTAAGAGAATCCCTTGTAAATTGTGGCTGAGCCTTCAAGAAGGGATAAACTGGGTTCTTTTTTCTACTTTCTCATCTGGATGTTCTGTACCACAGTCTAAAGTGGAGTGATCAGGGTTTTGGGGGTAGTTTGACAGGTATTCTGTGGAAAGTCATGACATCATGAATAGAAGGATCAATATCAATGCTACTTTCTTATCTAGATAGTTCTGAGGATGAGGATCCCACTGAAGTAGTTTAGATCAGTAAGACTTTAGAGATTATGGTATAGGAGGGCTTGGAAAAAATACAGAGGTATCTTCATCCTGTTCCAGTTTTTCATAGTCCTTGGAGAAGGGGACAACAGTGTTCCTATAGCTCCAGGAGAAGTTCCAGTATTTCTCATGCCACTGGCTGACTAAACATTGGGATATTCAAATCAGAGAGGTATTGGAAGTATGGAGTATTGGCAGAGGGCCAGAGGGAGATAGTATATTACTGCTGTGTGGAGGTCCTTGGTGCTGGAGTGTTGCGAAGTAAAGCTGAGGTCTGCCACACCACTACATAGCAGTAGCCCCAGACAGAATTAGACCAAATCAGAGTGAGACATCAGGCTCCAAAAGGCAACAGTTATATATGAGTATTTCTGTGCCCCTGATTTTCTTCCTTGTTCCCAAATACATAGGAGCTACATATATAAGAGCAATGTAGAAGAAATATCTCAGACCCCGCCAACACAGACACATAACGTACTACATTAAGAGAAATAAAAGTGAGAAGAGGAACAGACTACAAACCTGTTATCTCTCCAGTTCCCTTGACATAAAGACTCAATGTTAACTGTAGGATCTTTAAAATAATAAATGGGATATTAGAATCTAAATAGGACAAAAACCTAATATCCCAAAAGAAAAAAATTACCAAATTTTATAACAAAGTGGAAAAGGGACAATCTGAGATTTCATAGGGAAAAGTAGTTAGACTAATTCACATTTATAATTTAACCAATTTACAGTGGTATACCAAGGTGGGAGGAGGGAGGCGTGGGAGCATTCTACCCTGACAGAGAAAACTATTTTGTCACTGATATTTTAAAATATCACTTGTCACATACTGAAAATAAATGCATACAAACTTTTAGTAGACTTTATTATTCTAGAAACATTGCAGTCCCTGTATTTAGAGCAGTGTCAACCAAACCTCCTTCTTGTTACACAATTGCCACTTGAGACTCCCCTCCACCCCAAAGACCTTTATACTGCCTTAGTGATGTGCCCAAAGAAACAAAATTTCTTTTCAGGTTAAAGCCTCTGCCTTCAGCTCAGGTTATGATCCCAGGCTCCTGGGATCAAGCCCTGCATCAGGCTCTCTGCTCAGCGAGGAGCCTGCTTCCCTTCCTCTCTCCCTGTCCACCTCTCTGCCTACTTGTGATTTCTGTCTGTCAAATAAATAAATAAAATAAAATGAAATTCTTTTCACAGGAAAAGAAGATTTATTAGGGCAAGTAGAGAATTTTTCAGACATTTTACAGTCTCTGAACTTGATGTAAAATTATATTTTTCTTTCAATTTGTTACAGATGGGACACCTGAGTGGCTCAGTCTCTTAAGTCTGCCTTCAGCTCAGGTCATGATCCCAGGGTCCTGGGATCAAGCCCCATATTGGATTCCCTGTTCAATGGAGATCCTGCTTCTTCTCCTTCCCCCTTGCTTGTGCTCTCTTACGCACGCATGCTCTCTCTCAAGTAAATAAATAAAACCTTTAAAAAGAAATAAACAAATGAGTTTCAAGTGTAGACAGACACAATGAGTCATTGGGATCCATTGAGAAGCCAACATGGAGACAGTTTATAGCACAAGAAGATTATTGTGGAATAATGCTGGAGAAAGATAAAGGGGAAGGAAACAGAATTGGGCAGGGGGGACCTCTGTCCATGATGCATATTGGACAAAGTCTCAGCCAGCTCAAGGAGCTGAAAAACAAGAATTGATTGTTAGATTTTCCTTGTGTTGGCCAGGAGTGGCCAGGTCTTAGTAATCCCACTCTGCACAGCCATTGACTAAGGGCGGCTAGAAAGAGCACGGCAGCAGCTGAAATGATGTCATGGTCAGTTTGGGTTGTTAACAAATACACAATAGGCTGAGTGGTTTAAAACACACACACTTATTTCTCATGGTTCTGGAGACTGGGAAGTTCAAGATCAAGATGCTGGCAGATTCGGTGTGTGGTGAGGGCCTTCTTCCTCATTTGAAAATGGTGATCTTACTATATTCTCATATGGAGGACCACAGAGAGAGAGGAAATAATCCATCATGTCTTTTTTTTTTTTAAAGATTTTATTTATTTATTTGACAGAGGGAGATCACAAGTAGACAGAGAGGCAGGCAGAGAGAGAGAGAGAGGGAAGCAGGCTCCCCGCTGAGCAGAGAGCCCAATGTGGGACTCGATCCCAGGACCCTGAGATCATGACCTGAGCCGAAGGCAGCAGTTTAACCCACTGAGCCCCCCAGGTGCCCTATCATGTCTCTTCTTATCAGAATACTAATTCCATTCATAAGGGCTCCTCCCTCATGACCTAATTACCTCCCAAATGCCTCACCTCCTAATACATCAAACTGAAGATTACAATTTCAGCATATGAATTTAAGGATACGAACATTGGGTCTGTAACCCTTCAGGTATATCAGGTATATCCTGAAGGTGAGGCAGCTAGAGGCTGTCAGCCAACTGCATGTCTTATAGCTAAACAAGTTCTTACCTGACAGGACATATATGCCAGACACATCCCACACCTGATGACATATTAAATTCCTTTTTTTTTAATTTAAATTTTAGTTAGTGAACATAGAGTGCAGTATTAGTTTCTGGAATAGAATCCAGTGATTCGTCACTTATATACAATACCCAGGACTCATCACAACAAGTGCCCTCTTTAATCCCCATCACCCTCTAGCCCATCCCCAACTCCCCTCCCTCCATCAACCCTCAGTTTGTTCTCTATTTTTAAGTGTCTTCAATGGTTTGTTTCCTTCTCCTTTTTTTTTTCCTCCTTTCCATATGTTCATCTGTTTTCTTTCTTAAATTCCACATATACGTAGGATCATACAGTATTTGTCTTTCTCTGACTGGCTTATTTTGCTTAGCATAACACTCTTGCTCTATTCATGTCATTGCAAATGGCAAGATGTCATTTTTTAATGGCTGAGTAACACTCCGGTGTGTGTGTGTGTGTGTGTGTGTGTGTGTACCACATCTTCTTTATCCATTCCTCAGTCAGTGGACATTTGAGCACTCTCCATAGTTTGGCTATTGTTGATAAAGCTGTTAGAAACATCTGGGTGCATGTACCCCTTAGAATCTGTATTTTTCTATCCTTTGGGTAAATACTTAGTAATGTGATTGCTGGATCATAGGATAGTTTTATTTTTAACTTTTGAAGGAACCTCCATACTGTTCTCCAGAGTGGCTACACTGGTTTGCATTCCCACCCACAGTGGAAGAACATTCCCCTTTCTCTGCATCCTTGCCAACACCTGTAATTTCCTGTGTCATTAGCATTAGCCATTCTGACCAGTGTGAGGTGATATCTCATTGTGGTTTTGATGTGCGTTTCCCTGCTGATGAGTGATGTTGAGCATCTTTTCATGTGTCTGTTAGCCATCTGGATGTCTTCTTTGGAAAAGTGTCCATTTGTGTCTTCTGCCCATTTCTTAACTGGATTGTTTGTCTTGGGGATTTTGAGTTTGATAAGTTTTTTGTAGATTTTGGATACTAACCCTTTATCAGATACATTGTCATTTTCAAATATCTTCATCCATTTCACAGAATGGCCTTTTACTTTTGCTGATTGTTTATTTCTTTGTGCAGATGGTTTTTATCTTGATGGAGTCCCAATAGTTCATTTATGGTTTTGTTTCCCTTGCCTCTGACAACGTGTCTAGTAAGATGTTGCTACAGCTGAGGTCAAAAAGGTTTCTGCCTGTGTTTTCCTGTGGGAGTTTGGTTGTTTCCTATCTCACATTAAGGTCTTGCATCCACTTCAAATCTATTTTTGTGTGTGCTATAAGGAGATGGTCCAGCTTCATTCTTTTGCATGTTGCTGTCCAGTTTTCCCAACACCATTTGTTGAAGAGACTGTCTTTTTTCCATTGGATATTCTTCCTGCTTTGTTGAAGATGAGTTGATATACTTGTGAATGCATTTCTGGGTTCTCTGCTCTGTTCCACTGATTAGTCTGTTTTTGTACCAGTACCATACTGTGTTGATGACTACAGCTTTGTAATACAGCTTGAAATTCAAAATCGTGACGCCTCCAGTTTTGTTTTTCTTTTTCACAATTACTTTGGCTATTGGGGGTCTTTTCTGGTTCAGTATAAATTTTAGAATTGTTTGTGCTACTCTGTGGAAAATGCTGGTGTTATTTTGATAAGGATTGCATTGAATATGTAGATTACATTGGGTAGTATGGACATTTAAACAATATTTGTTCTTCCAATCCATGAAAATAGCATGCTTTCCATTTCTTTGTGTCCTCTTGAATTTCTTTCATCAATGATCCATAGTTTTCAGAGTACAGATCTTTTACCTCTTTAGTTATGTTTATTCCTAGGTATCTTATTGTTTTTGGTACAATTGTAAATGAGATTGATTCCTTAATTTCTCCTTCCACTGCTTTGCTATTGGTGTAAAGAAATGAAATGATTTCTGCACCTTGATTTTATATCCTGCAATTTTGCTGAATTCATGTATGTGTTCTAGCAACTTTTTGGTGGAGTAATCTGCAAATAGTGAAAGTCTGACTTCTTCCTTGCCAATTCAGATGCCTTTTATTTCTTTTTGTTGTCTGATCACTGAGGCTAGGACTTCTAGTACTATGTTAAATGGTAATGGTGAGAGTAGAAATCCTTGTCTTGTTCCTAACCATAGAGGAAAGGCTCTCAGTTTTTCCCCATTGAGAATGGATATTAGCTGTGGGTCTTTCATAGATGGCCTTTATGATTTTGAGGTATGTTCCATCTATTCCTACTTTGCTGAGGGTTATTATCAAGAACAAATGCTGTACTCTGTCAAATATTTTTTTTTTCCTGAACCTATTGACAGGATCTTGTGATTCTTGTCCTTTCTTTTGTTAATGTGGTGTATCACATTGATTTGCAAGTATTGAACTACGCCTGCAGCTCAGGAATAAATCCCACTTGACTGTGGTAAATAATTCTTTAAACGTACTGTTGGATGTGATTTGCTAGTATTAAGAATTTTTGCATGCATGTTCATCAAGGATATTGGTTTGTCATTCTCCTTTTTAGTGGGGTCTTTGGTTTTGGAATCAAGGTAATGCTAGCTTTGTAGAATGAGTTTGGAAGTTTGCCTTCCATTTCTATTTTTTGGAAGAGTTTGAGAAGAACAGGTATTAACTCTTCTTTAAATGTCTGGTAGAGGGGTGCCTGGGTGGCTCAGTCATGATCCCAGGGTCCTCAGATTGAGCCCCACATCAGGCTCTTTGCTTGGCAGGAATTCTGCTTCTCCCTCTCCTCCCCGCCCCCCTCTTGTGTTCCCTCTCTCACTGTGTCTCTCTCTGTCAAATGAATAAGTAAAATCTTTAAAATTAAAAAATAATATGTATCTATCATCTATCTATCTCTGGTAGAATTCTCCTGGGAAGCCATCTGGACCAGGATTTTTGTTTCTCAGGAGATATTTGATTACTGATTCAATTTCTTTGCTGGCTATGGGTCTGTCCAAATTTTCCATTTCTTCCTGTTGTAGTTTTGGTAGTTTGTAGGTTTCTAGGAATCTGTCCATTTCTTCCAGGTTGCCCAGTTTGTTTGGGCAACAATTTTTTCATAGTATTTTCTTATAATTATCTGTATTTCCATGGTGTTGGAAAATCTCATTTGAGATTTTATCTAATTAGGTCCTTTCTCTTTTTGATAAGTCTGGCTACAGGGTTATCAATTTTATTAATTCTTTTGAAGAACCAGGTCTTTGTTTTGTTAATCTGTTCTATGGTTTTTTATTTCTATATTGTTTATTTCTGCTCTCATCTTTATCATTTCCCTTCTTCTGCTGGTTTTAGGCTTTATTTGCTGTTCATTTTCTAGCTCCTTTAGATGTATAGTTAGGTTGAATAGTTGAGACTCATCTTGTTTCTTGAGGAAGGCCTGTACTGCAATATACTTCTCTCTTAGGACTTCCTTTACTGCATCCCAAAAGTTTTATACTGTCATTTTTCACTTTCACTTGCTTACATGTATTTTTTAAAAATTTCTTTAATTTCCTGGCTAACCCATTCATTCTTTAGTAGAATGTTCTTTAACCTCCATATACTTGAGGTCTTTCCAAATTTTATCTTGTGGTTGAATTTTAGTTTCATAGTGTTGTACTCTAAAAATAGGCATAGTATGATCTCTTTTTATACTGGTGGAAGGATGATTTGTGACCCAATATGTGATCTATTCTGGAGAATGTTCTGTGTGCACTTAACAAGAACATGTATTAGATTATTTCCTTGTTGATTTTCTGCTCAGATGATCTGTCCATTGTTGTGAGTGAGGTATTAAAGTCCCCTACTATGATTGTATTATTATCAGTGAGTTTCTTTATATTTATTATGAATTGATTTATATATTTGGGTGCTCCCAAGTCGGAAGCATAAATATTTACAATTCTAAGAACTTCCTGATGGATAGACCCCTTAATTATGATAATTATGACATATAATTTTCTATAGTTATGACCCCTTCTTCATCTCTTGCTACAGTCTTTATTTTAAAAATCTAGTTTGCCTGCAGAGCAGGCTGGGTGGCTCAGTTGGTTGGATATCTGACTCTTGATTTTGGTCCAGGTTGTGATCTCAGGGTTGTGGAATTGAACCCCTTATTGAGCTCCATGCTAAGCGTGGAGTCTGTTTTTCCCTCATCTTCTGCTTCTCTCCCAACTCTCACTCATGCTCGCTCTCACTCTCTCTCTCCCTCTAGTAAATAAGTAAATAAAATCTTTTACAAAAATAAAAATAAATTAAAAATTAAACAATAAAATCTAGGGTACCTGGGTGGCTCAGTTGATTAAATGTCTGCCTTTGTCTCAAGTCATGATTCAAGGGTCCTGGGATTCAGCACAGCATAGGGCTTCCTGGTCAGTGGGGAGTCTGCTTCTCTCTCTACCTGACTCCACTCTTGTGCTTGCTCACTCTCTCTCTTTCTCTCAAAAATAAATAAAATCTTTAAAAAAATAAAATAAAACCTAGTTTGCCTGATATAAGTATGCCTATTCTGGCTTTCATTTGACATCCATTAGCATGATAGATGGTTCTCCAACCCCTCACTTTTAATCTGCAGGTGACTTTAGGTCTAAAATGAGTCTCTTATAAGCAGCATAAAGATGCCTCTTTTTTTTAATCCTTTCTGATACCCTATGTCTTTTGATTGGAGCATGTAGTCCATTTACATTTCATGTGATTATTGAAAAGATATGAATTTTGTGCCATTGTGTTCCTTTAGGGTTAGGGTTAGTGATAGTGATATTTCTAGTGATGCTCTCTGGCCCTTTTAGTCTTTGTTGCTTTGATCTTTTTTTTTTTTTTTTTTTTTTTTTTTTTCTTTACTTAAAAGTCTCCCTTAAAAGTTCTTGCAGGCCTGGTTTGGTGGTCATGAACTCCTTTAGTTTTTGTTTGCTGGAAAACTTTTTATTTCCCCTTCTATTATTAATGACAGCCTTATTGGATAAGAATACTTGGCTGCATATTTT
The DNA here is from genome assembly GCF_011764305.1 of Mustela putorius furo. Classification (NCBI taxonomy): domain Eukaryota; kingdom Metazoa; phylum Chordata; class Mammalia; order Carnivora; family Mustelidae; genus Mustela; species Mustela putorius. Next base: position 31,844,424 of record NW_025421989.1, read on the forward strand.
TCCCGTTTAGTTCATTGAATATTTCCTGCCACTGTCTTCTGGCCTGTTAAATTTCCGTAGACAGATCTGATGCAAACCTGATCTATCTTCCCTTATAAGGACTTATTTTCCCCTTGCTGCTTTTAAGATGCTTTCCTTATCTCTGTTTTGTAAATTTGACTATGGTATGCCTTGGGGATGGTCAGCTTTTTTTGAATTAAATGGGCATTCTCTAGGCTTCTTGGATTTTGATGACTGTGTTCTTCCCCAGATTATGGAAGTTTTCAGCTGCAACTTGTTCAAATAAACCTTCTGCCCCCTTTTCTCTCTCTTCATCTTCTGGGTCTTCTATGATACGAATGTTACTATATTTTATTAAGTCACTGATTTCCCTAAATCTACATTCATGGTCCATTACCTTTCTTTCCCTCTTTAGCTTCATTAATTTCGATAATATTATCTTCTGTATCACTGATTTGCTACTCTGCTTCATCCATTCTCATTTTTATGGTCTCCACTTGAAATTACATCTCAGTTACAGGGTTTTTAAATTGGCCATAACTAGATTTTAGTTCTTTTATCTTTGCAGTAAGGGATTCTTTATATAGTGTCTTCTATGCATTTTTAAAACTCGTTGAGTATCCTTATAATTATTGTTTTAAATTCTAGTTCAGACATCTTACTTATATCTGTATTGATTGAATCTGTGGTTATGAGTTCTACTTCCTGTTTGTTCTTTTGGGGTGAGTTTCTCTGTCATGATTTTATCTGAAAAGGAAAAAGAGAAAGAAAACAAAAACAACCCCCCCCCCCCAAAACAAAAAAGCTAGATCTTGGGTGCGTTTGGTCTACTTGTTAAAGGCATCTAGAGCCCCAAATAAAATTTTTTTAAAAGATAAGAAAAAACCCTGAAAATAAAAAATAAATGTATGTGAATACATATGTGTGTGTGTGTGTGTGTGTGTGTGTGTGTGTATAATAAAAAGGAATTGAAAAAAATACGAAAATAGGGGGCCTGCTGTGCTGATTCTCAGGCTGACATGTTTCAGTGAAAATGGGCCTCCAGGGAGCAAGCTGGGACAATATTTTGTGTAAGCAGCCTGGCCTCCACTGTGTGGTGCTGTTTTGCTCCCTGAAGGCTTTCAACGCTGTTGGGCCCAATGAATATGGTGGTGCCCTGCTCTCTGGCCCCAGACTTGAAAGTTCTCACACCCCACTCTTCACTGAGACTTCACCAAGGACTCAGTCAGTAATCACCTCACTTGTGTCCCTGGTGTCCATCTGAACCCTGCGTTCATCCTGCCTGTATCTGAGGGTTTTTGTTGTTGTTGTTGTTGTTGTTGTTATTTATCTCATGCATGCAACTGAGTTTCAAAACTCCAAATTATAGGGATTCCCGTAGGGTGGACCTGTGCTTTTACTCCAGGGTTTTGCTGTGCTTTTTGCCATTTGCCAGCCAGTGCCAGGAAAGTGGTTGCACAACTACACAACAGTTCGCAGTTTATGACAAAACAGAGCAGAAAGCCAGCATCCAGACCCACTGCTCTCAGCCAGTTTCCCTGCTCCTATGCCTGGGAACAGGGCAGCACGTTGCCACCCCCAGTTCTTCTTGTGATCCAGGAGCTCCTCAGACCACATTGTGACTCCTGGGATTCCGCCTAGCTTGGGCACCTGAGCACCTTTCAGCCAGGTGCATCCCCCATGGTAGCAGACTTCTGAAAGTTCAAATTTTGCATTCTACTGCTTTTAATACTTTGTGATTGCTTCTGTAAGCAGGCTCCTTCCTCACCACCATATCCACAACTGTATCTCCCCCAATTCAATTCTCTGTACCTCCTACCTTCCAAAAGATGGTTGCTTTACTACTTGTAGACTTGCAGTTTTTGTTCCTTTAGACCTCTGATTTCTTGGGTGTTCAGAATGATTTGATAACCATCTTGCTGTGTACCAGACAAGCTTAGGGTCTCCCTACTCCACTCCTCTGTTATCTTAACTCCACCCCATATTAAATTTCTGTATCCCCAGCTTTTCTGTTTATTTTACAAGTGTAATAAATGCTTTGTGACGCCTCATTAGATAGTCATCACTTCTTTGCAGCCAAAGAATGTTTGGCTGCCCAGCATGTTCAGCTCCTAAGAAGAGTCACTTTAGTAAACATGGAACTGGAGTCATTGCAAAACTTGACTCAGTTCTGTGTTACAGTTCATCTTCCATTTAATCAAATAAAGGGTGGATTCCATGACAAAAAGGAATATCTTTTATTCATATTTATACTTCCTCATTCTTTTATCACCCCCTCCCCACCCCTACACAGAAAAATACAGAACCTGGCAGGGCACCTACTTCCCAGGAAGATCACAGAAAATGTTGTGTTTAATAAGGTAACTGATTGTAGAATGTTCTACCTTCTTCCCTTCACTTAATTGTCACTGCAAATGGCCTTTGTGTCACTTGCTATTACTGGCGGTTCCGATTCTGGTTTTGTAATCAATTGATTTTGTCTATTTTCTTCTTGATGAAGGGAATATATTCCCTTATAGTGAGAGATGATAAAAGAAATACTGAGAAGAAAAAATGCAGTATTTTTTATACCATACTTTGGAACCTGACAGGGATATCTCCAGAAAGGTAATCTGTCCAGCACCCCACAGTAATGGCTGGGAGCAATATATGTTACAGACAGAGATCCAAGCATTCACATGTCAACACAAATTTAGGAAGGAAAGAGAAAAGGGCAGGGGAGAAGAAGGGAAAAAAGGAGGAAGGTTATAGAGAGTAATTGTTCACCAAATTTTGGAGGTTGGGGGCCTTCTATGAGCAAATTTACTAACAACTTTCATTTTGTCAGTGGACTGAGGATGATTTTATGATCGTGGGTGGCTTACTTCCAGAATCAGGACACCTAAATACAATGGTGAGATCTAGCTGATAGCTGGGATGAAACCTGAATGTCAGGAACACTTAGTAGCTGCCAAGGAAGGACCTGTCCTTTGTAAGCTTTGGAAAAAAATGGAACGAATGGTCACTGTCAGTCTGTAGCATCCCCTGGTGGCCATCCACAGGGTAAGTCTGGCAAGTCAGAAGGATGCCATTAAGCCTAAATAAGTAAATCGAAATCAGTTGTGTCAGAGGATATGGCTTCATTTGCAAAGTTGTGCCTGACAGATGCCTTTCCCAGGTAGGAGACAGTCATTGACTCCTGACTTCCTGAAGGTACCTGGGGAGCGCTGCAAATGGGAAAGCTAAAACAAAGCCATATGGGGCTTTCCCGAAGACTCTTTGATGCAACTGATTATGATGTTCGGCTGGATAATTTACTTGTTTCAAGGGCATGATTAATGAAATTATTATTCATAATTAGGAAATGCCCGGAGAGCCAAGAAAACAAACAAGGCTCTGACTAGCTATCAGTAATTGTCAGGCTCACACTAATAATGCCCAGGAAATGAAAAGGTGCTGCCAGTTTTCTTTAATTTTACTAAGAATGCCATTTCCTAATAAGGAACTAGTGCTGTGGGCAGTGTGTATTTGGCAGATTATGTTACCTCAAAGTACCATTCTTCATGGCATTCCCTGCAAAGTATACAGATGAGGCCTGTCGGATACTATTGCTTAATTAATTAAGGCCTTTCCAGTAGGAACGTTTGTAAGCAATATCCCCCTCTTCCTCTTCCTCCTCCTTTCTTACTCAAATCACACATATTGCTGGTCCCTTAAGGAGACACTGTATTGGAGGAACAGAATTGGTAGTTACCACTTTAGCCTCTAATGAGAAAGCTTTATAGGGCCACTCAACTCAGTTTTATTAAAACGGCTTCTCTTCTTATAGTAGGGAGAGAAAAGGCTTAGTTGTTTTCCTACTGTACAAACTGCTCCATCGTTTTTTGGTCTTCTTTGCTACAACTAAGGAAAATACTGTCATACTCACCATTGCAGAGTATTGCAAACTGCAATGAGCCATAGAAAGACTGGTCTGAGTGAAGAACCATTTGTAGAGACAGTCACCAACATCTGCAGTGGAATACCTTTTGGACTAAAGTAATCCGAAAAGTCTGGGTTCCCCCGGGCAACAGTTCAAAGAAATTAAACAAGGATGAGAAGCACCTGGGTGGCTCAGACATTTAAGTGATCAACTAATGATCTCAGCTCAGAAGCACCTGGGTGGCTCAGACATTTAAGTGATCAACTAATGATCTCAGCTCAGGTCATGATCTCAGGGTCATAACATCCAAGCCCAGTACTGGGCTCCATGCTCAACATGGAGTCTGCTTGAGATTCCCACTACACACACACACACACACACACACACACACACACCATAGTGTATGCATTCTCTCTTTCTCCCTGAAATAAATAAATAAAATATTAAACAAAACAAAATAAAAGCAGGGATGAAAAGAAGACAGATGGCAGGCCTCGAAAACATTTCACAGTTTGTTTCTACTTCTGTGTGTGCTTTATAGGATTTTCGAAACAATGTGTGGCTGCCATGCTGGATGCAAGTATTTGAGTTCTTTGCAGGTCTGAGAACAAGAAATGGAGAAGACAGAGAGTTCACTGGTGTGGGTCAATTCAAAGTAAACAAAATGCAGAAAGATAAATGTGGCACTTCAGGCTGTAGGAAAAGATAGCCCAACTTTTGTGCAAAACTCACAAAAAATGATTGTACCTGGTTTTTAGAGAACCTAAAACTATAGTTGAACTCCACAATTTTATCCCAAAGTTGGTCACTTGTACTCATGCTAAAGCACAAAATGAAAAGTGATAAAGGTTAAGGTAACCTGTTCTTACCAGGGCTTTGAGTAGAATAAATTAGTTCCTTCAGTGTGTCTAACCCCTCACTATTCAGTGTGGCACATCCCCAGGAACTCATTAGGAATGCAGAATCTTGGATCTCACAACAGAATCACTAAGTCAGAATCTGCATGTTACCAAGAGAGCCAGGGGATTTCTACGCACATTACAGTTTGGAAAGCCCTGGTCTAGGGCACTTGCTGAAGTTATTTAAAAGTTATTTAGAAGGGAAGAAGATGCATACTGGGCTATATGAAAAGTGAGAATAGGGGCACCTGGGTGGCTCAGTGGGTTAAAGCCTCTGCCTTCGGCTCGGGTCGTGATCCCAGGGTCCCAGGATCGAGCCCCACATCCAGCTCTCTGCTCAGCAGGGAGCCTGTTTCCTCCTCTCTCTCTGCCTGCCTCTCTGCCTACTTGTGATCTGTCTGTCAAATAAATAAATAAATAAACAAAATCTTGGGGAAAAAAATGAAAAGAAATAAAAAAGAATAAATTGATTTAATGTCTTATTTAACCTTCTTTCTATAGAGAATTGCTTTCTTTTAAAAACAGCTTAATTCCCAAACTTTTAAAAGGTAGGTTAAAATATTTTCCTCTGTGAATGTCAGATTTTTTTCCATAGCTGGGTAATATTTTTAGTAAGCAATGGCCTGTTTGCAGAGCAAATGTTCTATTATTAGCCCCAAAGTTATATGAAGTATTATAAATAGTAGGATTCCTTTTTCTTTGGGGGCAGCAAACAAATTCATGGGTGTTGCCTATTTTATCCCACAGCCTCTGAACACTTTTTAAAAAAAAAGATTTTATTTATTTATTTGACACACACACAGAGAGAGAAAGAGAGTAGGCAGAGAGGCAGGCAGAGAGAGAGTGAAGCAGGCTCCCTGCTGAGCAGAGAGCCCAATGCAGGGCTTGATCCCAGGACCCTGAGACCATGACCTGAGCCAAAGGCAGAGGCTTAACCCACTGAGTCAACCTCTGAACACTTTTGAAGAGGCTCCCCCTCTGAACACTTTTTTGATCAAATTAAGGAAAAATGGTCATTAATACAAAGCAGATTCTCTTTTAAATGATAGGTATGATGTGCCGGGTAGTATAAACAGTCTCCAGGAGCCAAATATTAAGGGGAAAATATTAAAGCACCATTCATCCACCAGCAGCTGACTACCCTTTCTTCTGAAAGACACCTAGAATATTCTCCAGTGTGTATCATATATTAAGTCACAAAACAAGTCTTAACAAATGTAAGAAGATTGAAATTTCACCAACTACCTTTTCTGACCTTGGTGGTATGGAACTAAATTCAATAACAAGGGGAAAGCTGGAAAATTGACAAATATGTGGAAAAACACTCCTGAACAACCAATGTGTCAAAGGAGAAATGAGAAGAGAGATCAAGGGACACGTGTGTGGCTCAGTTGGCTAAGTGTTCAACTCTTGATCTCAGCTCAGGTATTGATCTCAGGGTCATGAGTTCAGGCCAGGCTGTATGCTGGGTGTGGAGCCTACTTAAAAAAATATATCAAAAATATTTTGAGATAAAAATGAACACACAACATAACAAACTTTAAGGGTTATTGCAAAACCGGTTCTAGAGGGAAGTTTATAGACATAAATGGCTAATGATAAAGATCTCAAAGAACCTGAATCTATACCTGAAAGAACTAAAAAAAAATCCCAAGGTTAGAAAGAAGGAAATACAGATCAAAACAGAAATAAATAAAATAGAGACCATAAAAAACAATACCGAGGATCAATACAACTAAGAGCTGTCTTTTTTAAAGATGAACAAAATCAATGAACCTGTAGTGAGATAAACTAAAAAAAAGACAAGACTCAAAATTAGAAATGAGAATAGATATTACAACTGATACTGCAGAAATACAAAAAATCATAGATACTACTATGAACAATTCTACACCTTTCTCTAAGCTGGAAGAAATAGATAAATTCCTAGAAACATATAACATATATAACATTATATTATATATAACATATACAAATATATAACCTAATAAGACTGAACCTGAAAATAGAAAATCTGAATAGTTTTATAACTAATAAAGATATTGAATCAGTAATCAAAAATTTCCAAGAAGGAAAAGTCCAGGACTAGATGACTTCATTGGTGAATTCTACAAAACATTTAAAGAAAAAATTAACAACAGTCCTTCTCAAACTCTTCCAAAAATCTGAAGAGGAGGGAACACTTCCAGCCTCATTTTACAAGGCCAGTGTTAACCTGGTACCAAATCCAGGCAAGGATAATTCTAGAGAAGAAAATGAAAGGCCAACATCCCTAATGAACATAAATGCAAAAATCTTTGACAACATGCACTAGCAAACCCAATTCCACAGCATATTAAAAGGATCATACACCAAGGTCAAGTGGGATTTATCCCTAACATACAAGAATGGTTCAACAAATGCAAGTAAAATGCGAAATACCAAATTAACAGAATGTGGGATAAAAATCATTGCAATAGATACAGGTAAAGGATTTGACAGAATATAACATGTTTTCATGATAAAACTCTCAACAAATCAGGTATAGCAGGAATGTACCTGACCAAAATAAAGACCGTATATGACAAGTCCACAGATAACCTTATACCTCAAGATGAAAAGATAAAAGCTTTTTCTTTAAACAAAGAAAAGGAAGACCATTCTCTCTACTTTCATTCACAGTAGTAACTGGAAATCCTAACCAAAGAAGTTAGGCAAGAAAAAGAAAAAAGGCATGCAAATTGGAAATGAAGAAGTAAAATTATCTCTATTTACGGATTAATTGGATCTTATATATAAAAAATCCTCAAGGCTCCACCAAAACATTATTAGAACTGAGACAGAAATGTAGTAAACTTGCAAGATACAAATCAACATGTAAAAATCCACCTAAATTCTATACATTAGCAACAATCTATCTTACAAGAAAAATTAAGAAGTGACAGTAGCATCAAATACAGTAAAATGTTTAGGAATACATTTAACCAAGTTGATGAAGGACCTGTACAATGAAAGCTAAGACACTGATAAAAGAAATTGAAGGAGACACAAATAAATAGGAAAGATATCTTGTGTTCTTGGATTGGAAGAATTAATATTGTTAAAATGACCATGCTGCTGAAAGGGATCTACAGAGTCCATGCAATCCCAATCAAAATTCCTGTAGCATTTTTTACAGAAATATAAAAATCTTTCAAACCCCCCCAAAATTTGATTTGTGATTTTCTTCAACAGGAATGAATCCTGAACAAACTTCTGACCTTCAGAAAACAAACAAACAAACAAACAAAACCTTCCTTTTACTTACCATTGTTCATTTTTAAATGTTTATCTTTATATTAAGAAATCTCCTTCATACACTAATAAAACTGTAACTAGCATTATTAAAAAGAATAATGTGCTCTCAAAGTCTAATATTTAGAAAGAATATCAAGTAATAACCATACATGCTACACAACTGCAAGGAGAGAAGAGATTTTTCTTACTGGTAGCTTGTACCTCTGCCTCTAAATTTGTATCTTAAATTGAGCAGAGATTAAGTGAGCAACAAGCCTCATATGGTAGAAATGGGGTCAATGCAGCTCTCTCTTTTCAATAAAATGGTGTGGGATGGGCATGCATTACTAGGCTTTCCTACATGCTTTCCCTGAAGACATACTCACCCTGTTTAGTCCTCTCCATTAAAGGGCCAGGCTGAGTTCACACCAAGCTTTTTATTGATCAGGAAAGCAACACTTGAGCCCTCAAATAAAATCAGTTTTTAAAAGACAATGACGAATCAGGTTGCAATTTTTAAAGAAATTATTATCCTTGCCATTGGTTCAGTAAATACACACTGAACAAACGCAATTTGCCATGTAGTCTGATAAATAGTGACTCTTTGAACCAAAATTACGATGGAATGTTTTCACTTAAGGTCCATGAGAAATAAATGCTATGGAGAAATGGCTGTGGGGAATTCAAGAGGTGGCTGATAAACAGGCAGTTGTGAGTTAATCCTAAGTAGAAGATTCCTCACGTCTACAGTCATTACTCACCTATTTTCTTGTGTTCAAAATATCATTAATGAGATATAAAACTTTCCATTACATAATTAAGAACTTTGCATTACATAATTAAGGAGAATTCTCATAATTAAGAGAATTCTCTTAGGAGAGCTAATGCAACTAATTTGTAAGTAATTTAAGTCAAGATTCCTCCTGACAACGGGTCCCAGTGAAGATGAAGTGGGAAAGAAAGATGGTACTTGATTGAGGGGATCATGAATTGTCAAAGAATAGGAGGTCACATACTTTTTCTGTGTCAGAATTTTGTCTGGGACTCCCTGGTCATCAAGGAGTGCTAGAGACGTATTTATCAGAATGAGAAAGGCATGACTTCGAAAAAAGCACCCATGGGATTTTTTTCCAAAAGCACCAATGCAAATCCAAAAGGCTTAAAATTCATCAGCGGCAATAAAGTTGGGTGGAGAGGAAGAAGCATGTCTGCAAAACCTGAGGAATCTAAACACAGGGAATGTTGCCTTTCCTAATTCTCTCCCACACATCTGTATTCATTCCTTTGCTCTTGGCTCACACTCCTTCGCAGAACATGCCACTCTCAACTTCTCAAGGGAAGCCATTCAAGTGTTTTCCCAAGGCTTAAGAATGTTGATTGGTAAAGATCTTGTCTTATCTGGGTATATATTAAAGAATCCAGTGAAGAAATTATTCAAGGAGTACAAAGGCCAAGGCCAAGAAAATGAAAAAAAAAAAATGTTCCTGCAAGAGGTACTTAATATACTGGGGTTCACCTATATAAATCTATAGTGTATCTGATAAGAGATGACCACCATACTGCTAGCAAGCCAAAGCAGGGAGAACTTCAGCCTTTCAAAAAATTTTTAGGCTGCATACCTGTTTTGTAAGATTCTTAAGGGACATAGTTCATGTTTACTAAAAAAAAATTTTACCCATAAAAAGATATATATGATTTACTCTGGGTTTAATGATCTCGAGGGATGTTTATTCCCATCTAAAGAACTTCAAAAAGTTTTCATCGGAAGTCTGTGTTTGTGTGGGGTCCCCTAAAAGGCAGAACCTGAGACAAATATCTTCTCTGCAGGTTAATCTCTGTAAACCCTTTAGGAGACAGCAAAGAAAGACAAGAAAGGGAGGGAGGCATAAATGGTGTGTTAGTAGGATAACTATGACTGCAAACAAGCAGAGCTTAGATCCACTGGAAACCTGCCTGCCCGTTGTTTCTTGAGAACTGCTTTTTTTTTTTTTTTTTTTTTAAGATTTCATCCATTTATTTGACAGAGATCACAAGATCACAAAGCAGAGAGGCAGGCAGAGAAAGAGAAGAGGGGAAGCAGGCTCCCTGCGGAGCAGACAGCCCGATGCAGGACTTGATCCCAGGACCCTGAGATCATGACCTGAGCCAAAAGCAGAGGCTTAACCCACTGAGCCACCCCGGTGCCCTTGAGAACTGCTTCTTGAGGTACTAAATCTCCTGGCCACTTTGGTCTGCCCACTACAGAGACTGCTCCAGCTTCAAACAAGTGTTTGCAGGAGGCAACCTTTAATATGTTGAGGTAAATGCCAAAAGTAGAGAGATAGGGCACTAATAGCAACAGATAAGGGGCCCACATAAGCTGAAAAAAACATTAACTTCCATTTTCTATGCAGAACAATCTAGATTGTCATGATGGAAATCTTTGAATGCCTCTCTTCCTCTGCAAGGCCATTCAGCATGCCAACTCTTTTCCTGCGGCAATATCACAGAGAATGAAGATGGAGGCCAGATACAATGTTGTGCACAATGTGGGGGCCTTTTTACACACCATGACAATTGCACACCCATTTAGGAAATTTGCTGCTCGTTAAGCATCCTAGTGACTTCTCATGGGCTTTCTGGGGGTTTCCAGTGCAGGACATTTCCTGAGTGGTATGTTTACTGCATAGTAGAAGGGTATGGCTGTATATCATGGTCCACTGCTTAATGCAGTCTGTCAACAGCCAGAAGGATGGTTCTCTCCCCTGCTGAGTCTCTCAGATGAGAAACTTTCTCAGTATTATTGTTATTGTCTCTGCAAGTTGATTTTCCATCAGAGTTAGAACTTTGGGGAAAATAGGATCTAGCTTTTTCCCCCCGGATGAATCTCAGTAGTGATATTAACACATTTAACTCAAATAAAAAACACTCTGGTCTTATTGCTGCAAATCTGGGCCATCTGCAATATATGTTAACATTTTCTCTGCAGTTTGAGGGCTCCTTTTCGAATCTACAGACATTTTTGTAACTGGTTTACTAACATTTCACTTGCTTAAAATGTGAGTTTTATTTCAGCATTGTTTTATGAAGGGAGAACAGTTAATTATGTCATGGCAGGAGCACTAGCCTTCCTTTATTGTTTGTGAGTCTTATGAAATGCTAAACTCTGAGTTATGATCATTTTGAAACTTTTGAATTATGACATTCAGTACAACTTATGAGAATGAAATCTCTTATTGTTCACTTCCTGCCTGAATTTACTAAGAATAAGGACATTTGATTCCATGACTGTAATGCAGTTATCGACTTCAGATCAGAAAACGGAGGCTTAGAAAATTAAGTGAGTTGTTCAAGGTCACAACTTTTCTTATCTGTAAAAAGAGGATGACAGTGGAGCTTTGTAAGTTTGTTATAAACTTAAATTTGTAATACTGAGAAAGCACTGATAAAGTTTTATATAGTTTTTTAAAAATAAAGTACCTAAATCATCTTCCTTTCTCTTATTTTTTTTTTTTTTTTGCTTTCTGTTCATATTAGATGCAAAAAGGAGCTATGAAGTTTTCTACAAAGTTATTCTATAAATTGAAGGACATTTTTACCTAAATTATATACTTTATGACATCATTAGAACCTTCTAGGTACTGGCTGGTGTGTTAAGTTGAATTTGAATACTGCCCTATCTCAGTAGCTGGTTCTGTGAAATGGAGCTTTGCAGATTCTCATTCACTTTGTCTGTCTTTAAATGCAGCCAAGTGCTTAAATGGAAAGAATACTAGATGATGACCTTTAGTTAGTCTTGTTCAGTCAGGAGTTGGCCTGAGGACATCAGGAATTCTGTCTCTCTCTGTTTCTGTAGTTTCTGTGGAACTCTGCAAGTTACCTATAAAATGAACTGATAAATCCACAAAGACTCCTTCTAGCTCCAGTATTTTAATGTTTTATACCTATAAGTTTTTGTGTTTTGTTTTTGTTTCTGTGTTAGTCGACTCAAGCTGTGATAACAAAATGCCATAGACTACTTCAACAACAGAAATTTATTTCTCCTGGTTCTGTAGTCTGGGGAAGTCAAAGGTCAGTGTGCTGGCAAGGTAGAATCATCTTTTCTTGGCTTGCAAGCAGCTACCATCTCTCTTTGTGCTCATATGACCTATTGTTTGTGCACACACACACACACAGAGCAAGCTTGCTGATGTCAGTTCTTATATAGGCACTAATCGGGGCATGAGGGATCCATCATTGAACTTTAATTATCTCCCAAAGGCCCCATCTCCAAGTACCATTACATTTCGGGTTAGGGCTTCAACATATGAATTTTAGGGTGACATAAATTTTCAGGCCGTAGCAATCTCTTATATGATTGATTCTGCACCCAGTTTATAAGCCTCCTCCACCTTTTTAAAAGTCAGTTTCAATTTACACCTCAATGGATTTGATAGCACCCAATTAATGATGAGCAGTTCAAGTCTCTTGGCCACTTCACATCTAGGTACTCAGTCTTTACAGGGGCCTAGTAGTACACCAGGAGATCATTTAGGGGGGGTTATTTTGAGGACTAGTTCTTTGTAATATAGAATATAGTATATTTTCAGAACTCTAGGGCTCTTCTCTGCAACTTTCCTATTGGGGCTTGCCAGAGACTTGACGCAGTATCATCACCCGTACTGGATATCTCTAGCATCAACAGATCTAAGACTCTATGACAGAAGTGTTACTCCAACATGTTCCTCACATTGAACTTGCTGAAGAGCCCTCTTTCAAAATGGACCCCACTCAAAACAGATATGAGTCATCACATACATGGATAGTAGCAGTGTCCCCCAAGTCACATATACACTGAAGCAACAGCAACAACATACGTTGAGGGCTTTGTCCTCAGTAGCTAGAATACACAGTAAGTAGCATTGGCCCATTTCGCCATCACTTTCACTGATCTACTTGTGGAATCTTTAACTTCGCCAGATGAGAAGTCCTAGTTTCGGGTGGGGGGGGGGATAAACTAACAGGGACATTTGAAGAATTCCCCTGAATTGAAGGGTGCAACTACCCCATGTCAACTTGGGACTCCTATCAGAGGGAAAGCAAACAAACTAGGTGATGTTGTATACTTTGATGACTAGGAAGAGTAAGGATGCTACTTTGATAGGGGCAAAGGGGAGTGCAGTTTGTACTCAGGTTTTTCACTGGGGCATTTCTTGTTGCTTCCATTCAAAGAATTGCTATAAATGGGCAGTATTAGCAATCCACCAGCTCAGCAAGTGAAAGACTACTTAGGGCATAGACGCATTGGAAATCAAGTTTTGGTTCACCCTTCTGGGAAAGCAACCAAGACAAGGCTAAGTACTGGCGGGTGATGATGGCAATCTCAAGTTCCAGTGAAACAAAAGATGACATATGTCTGTTACAGTCTCAAGATCAGGTACAACAATAATCATTAAAGTATATTTTTAGGAAATTACAGCTGACAAGGATTGGATTTTCACCTTCATGGCACAACTAGATTGAAGGGGTACAACTGAGCACCCCATTTTTTGCACTTCCCCAGGTCCTCTGGGACCTATATGACCCCACAACCACTACTTAAAGACTTTCTCACCTGCAAGACACGTGGACACGTGTCTTGACACTGCCAGCTGTCTCAGCCTCTCGGGATGATACTAGGCTTCCCCATAGTCCCAGAGCAAGAGCCCCCACAGCTCAGACACCCCAGGGCTACAACCCAGGGAAGCTATCGCCCATCTCTTTTTGTAGTTTATGTGATGGCCTGTATCACGGGATGGGGGAGGGGTTAATTTCCTAGTGCTTGCCTGGAAGAGCTCAGTAACACGTCCTGGAGGTTTGGGAAATTAATGTTCTGGGTGGCAAGCTTGAATCTGTGTGATATACTAAACAAGATTTTGTTAATTCCTATGGATTTTCCTCTTTGCACATATTCTTCTGAGGTAAAATGGCTTTATATAGCCTCTCAGGAGCTGGCCCATGAGATCAAGCAAACAGCTACATTTTCTTATAATACTGAGGCCAGCTTGATAATATAGCCTCTTACATTTATGTTCTTTCCTTTTTGCCTCAGTTCCTCCCCTGTCACCTCACTTGCTTCTCTGGGACTTGACACCCCTCCTAGCCCTCCTGCAATGAAACATTAGAATTTAAATTTGTTAGAAATTGTTTTTTAAGGAACTTGGACTCAGATGTTTAATGATTCAGCACATGCCTGCAGTGGGTTGCGTGTAAAAGGAAATTCAAAGAAGATGAGGCAGGCTTCTTGTCATCAACAGGAACAGGAGGTCAATTGTAAGGAAAATCACGAAGAGAAATGAGGCACTGTGAGATGTATGAAACAGGAGAAGAACACAGAAGCCTGAACATCATGAAGGAGGCGAATTGCCAGATTTAAACATTAAGCTTCCCTTGAGGTTTTTCTTGGGGGCACAGAAGGGTAATAAATTTGAAATATGAAATGAAGAGTCTTGTTGACCGAGAACAAATTTGAATTCTCAGGAGAGAGCAGCCTGTCCGCAATCTGTCTTCCTTCTTGCCCTTGAAGATTTTTGGGAAAAGAATTCCATGCAGATGTTTATATTACAATCAATACTGTTACATGTTGAGATAAAACAGATAGGGGCATGGCTTGGTTATTGTAAAGTGATCAGAAAGCAAAAAATATCAAGGAAATCAAAGAATATTAAAAGCATCATGCAAATGGTCTTGTGGTCTTGACTCTTTTAGGGGTTTTCTCTACAAGTCCGGATCCTGGTTTAGGGATAATAAATAAACTGATTTCCAAAGTTTTATTCAGGGCCAAATCAAGTTGAAATGTTCTCTAGGGCCAGAGCACAAATATAAATGTCTAGTATCTTCTGTATCATTGATTCTCAAACTTAGTAAGTATCTAAATTGTGGATCTATTAAAATACAGGTTGCTGGATCCCACAACCAGAGTTTCTAATTCAGTAGTTCTAAGGTGATGCTGAGAATGTGAAATTCTAAGATGTTTCTAGGAGATACTTATGTTGCCAAACTAGGAGCCAAATATTGGAGGGTGGTATTTTTTCTGAACCTAAGACATCATTTTAAGACCTAGGATAACAAGGAAAAAAGTAAGGAATTTTCTTACTGAATATTCATGGAACACTATCAGAAGAAAAAACGTGAAGTTTAGAACAAAGACTGTTCTAGAAAGATTTACAATGGAATGCTAAAAAGAATTTCCCTCTTTGTTTCTTTGAACATTTGAAAATTAAATTTTTAAGTGGGTGTTTCATAAATAGCTAACAGTTACATTATGATTCTCTATAAAAGGTCCATACTATAGCATTTTTCTGTTACATGGCATCAAGTAAATCTCTCTGGAAAACTCTCTGTGTGGATTAGCTGAAATATTTTTTAAACAGCTTTATTGAGTATAATCAGTATATAAATCTACACATTTAATGTATACAACTTGACATGTTTGGAGCTATGCATATACCGTGAAATCATCACCACAATCTAAGTAACATATCTATCTTTTCACTTCCTTCTGTTCCATGGAGGAGGAAAAAGATGCTAAAGCATGTATGTAACTTTTTTTTTCCCATAAGATGAATCTGATGCCCTCAAGCATTTCTCTGAATATCTGTTGTGAGAAATCAAAGAGGCATTGAAAAATTGCTGTTTGGAATTATCAAAGTAATAGCAGCTGTACTGTAGGATTGAATTTGTCTTAAAATATAGACTACATATGTTATGAGGCAAATAGTTCTTCTATGATTCAAGGGTGTTAGGTGAAAATGGACTAAGCCAATGGTGTGCATCTTTTTTTAAAAAAAAGATCTTATTTATTTATTTGACAGAGATCATAAGTAGGCAGAGAGGCAGGCAGAGAGAGAGAGGAAGCAGGCTCCCTGCTGAGCAGCGAGCCCAATGTGGGGCTCGATCCCAGGACCCTGAGACTGTGACCTGAGCCGAAGGCAGAGGCTTTAACCCACTGAGCCACCCAGGCGTCCCTAATGGTGTGTATCTGGACTGCGTGTTAGGGCTTTTAAAAACTCTAAAATCCCGGCCTCATTCCAAATCACTTATATCAGTCTGGGGATGAGACCCAGGCACTGGAGTTTTTAAAAAGCCCCCAGTGATTCCTATGAGCAGACAGACTGAGAATTATTTATCAAAAAAGAAAATAGGTCTGTTTCTGGGGCATCTGGGTGGCTCAGTCAGTTAAGCAGTTGCCTTTGGCTCAGGTCATGATCCCAGAGTCCTGAGATCAATAGAGCCCCTTATTGGGCTCCTGCTCAGCAGGGGATCTGCTGCTCCCTCTCCTTCTCCCTCTGCTGCTCCCCACTCATGCTCACTCACTCTCTCCCAAATAAATGAGTAAAAATGTTTAAAAAAAAAAAAGTGTTTCTAGCAGGACCAGAGTGCCATTTTACATGAAGTAAGACAAACTTAGACTCTTTTTGAAGAGAAAATTTGTTTCCTTACATTAAAACAGCTTCATTTTTCATTGGGTGTCTGCCTTTGACGTAGGTCAGGATCCCAGGGTCCTGGGATTGAGCCCTGTGTTGGGCTCCCTGCTCGGAGAGAAGCCTGCTTCTCCCTCTCCCACTCTCCCTGCTTGTGTTTCCTCTCTCTGTGTCTCTCTCTGTCAAATAAATAAGTCTTTTTTAAAAAAAGAAAGCTTCACAGGGCACCTGGGTGGCTCAGTGGGTTAAGCCTCTGCCTTTGACTTGGATCATGATCTCGGGGTCCTGGAATCAAGCCCTGCCTTGAGCTCTCTGCTCAGTGGGGAGCCTGCTTCCTCCTCTCTCTCTCTCTGCCTGCCCCTCTGCCTACTTGTGATCTTTCTCTCTGTCAAATAAAATCTTAAAAAAAAAAATAAAGCTTCACCAAACTTGTTGAAAAACCTGAAAAACACTGAATATGTGTTTTCATAATGACCCATGGGCAGTGGAAAGATGTGTAAGACCTAGAGAAGTGGTGAGGCTCTATGTTCAGGCTTGTAGGACTTCCTCAGGATTGGGGAATAAAATAACTAATAGGAGAAAAGCTGTGATACAGAGATCAGTGGAGATTTGGAGAAACAGGTAGACCCTTGAACAAACTGTCTAAGAGTGAATGGTCACAATACTGAGGCATTGTTAAATTCCATAGGAACTTTGTTGAAACTGGGTCTTCAGCACCCCCTGCCAAGCCCCTAATTTTAAGGCACCTTACGTTGCTTGGGCCCCGGGGGCTGAACAAGCATCTGAGGAGAACTCCTTTTCATAACAGACATCACTTCCCCTAAAGATCCCCAGTAGAAGTGACACGTGTTTATGCTCTTAATCTTCTCGTGGGCCACATCCCAATTCCCTGCTATGGATACTCCCATTGAAACCAATCAGAAATCTATTTCCTAGAACAAGAAAATGAGTCTTTTGCTTAACTGACAGGACATCATGATGGAAGAGAGACCCCAGGCCCTATATTTGAAGCCGCCTATGATGTATGGAGGCAGACAGAGAATCCCCTAACTCAGGCAAAATCAAAGCATGATCAATTTCCCTTTTCCTTTGCAAACCCTCTGCTTTCCAAAGAAGAAAGATCTGAAGTGGATTATTGGCTGGATGGTATATGCGAGAGTTCCTGAGTGAAAGAGCAGAAATTTGAGGATCTTACACCAAAAGTTAGACTCAAATAAAAATATAAAAACAAAAAAAGAAGGAGGGGAGAGGAAAGTTGATGTTGGGAGTTCCAGGATGGTGCAGCGCTGGGGCCAGGGTTGACAGAGGAGGCTGCATAGAGGGAACAGTGGGACCCTGGGCTTGGTGATGTGGCTGGCTTCCAAAAAGGAATACTGTGTCAGAAAAAATGATGTTTACGGGTATAAAGGACATTGTTTCCTGGGTGATCTGCCATTTTAAGCAGTGTTGGGATCTCCCTTCTCTTTCTTCATAGCAGAACCTAATTTCATAAAGGACTTCATCAGTTGTTAATATTGAGTGGGGTTTTAATCTCAAAATGCTGGCTCTGTGAAGACTATGTGCATTATATCTTAAAATTACAAAGGGAAAGCTTCAACCGTTTTAAAGCAATTTTAGTTGCTAATACACACTAGAAATTAATTTTGAGAGAAAAAGAGAAAATTTCCCAAATATCCATTACATTTCTGATCAGTTAAGAAGTTGTATGGATTAATTTTTAAAAATTATTACAAGGGTATCTGGGTGGCTCCGCTGGCTAAGCATTTGACTCTTGGTTTCAGCTCAGGTCAGGATCTCAGGGTCCTGGGATCAAGGCCTATGTCAGGCTCCACGCTTAGCAGGGAATCTGCTTGTCCCTCTCCCTCCCCCTTGTCCTCACCCTCTGTTCCTTCCTCTTAGCCCCTCCCCTCACTCGCCCACTCTCTCTCTGAAATAAAAACCTCTTAAAAATAAAATAAAAATTATTATTATATGTTAAAGAAGACTCATAATCTCGGGACTATATGTAGAAAATAGAGGCAGTAGAAAAGAGTGCAACCATAGGAATAGCATCAGGTCAATTAACATCTATAATATATGAAGGCTTGAGAAAGAAATGTGGACAAGAGTAACCCACTTGTGAATTATATTTACAGTAAGTAGGATAAGGAAAAAGATGGGCCGGCGTTATGATAATAGATGACCTCATCTCATGTTCCTTATGGCTTTTTTTCCCCCATCAGGTAGAGTGATTATTAGAAAGAAAGTTACGGAACAAACATAGGAGCTAAAAAGAAATTCCAGGCCGCAAGTTGGTGAAGTGTTTCCAGGAGAAGAGTTCCCGGTTAAGGAGGAATATGTTTTTAGAGTGCTTGATGGATATCTCCAAATATAGGTTTCTTGATACACAGTGAAATCTGGGTGGACAGCCTGCCTATTCCTCTCCTAGTGTTCTCCTGCCAAGATGTCAGATTAAAAATGCACCTAAAGACTTAAAAGTAGTTCTTTTTTTTTTTTTTTAAAGATTTTATTTATTCACTTGACACACAGAGAGAGATCATAAGTAGGCAGAGAGGCAGGCAGAGAGAGAGCGGGAAGCAGGCTCCCTGCTGAGCAGAGAGCCCGATGCGGGGCTCGATCCCAAGACCCTGAGATCATGACCTGAGCCGAAGGCAGAGGCTTAACCGACTGTGCCACCCAGGTGCCCCTCATTTGTGTTTTTAAGTAAACTCTACACCCACTGTGGGGCTTGAAATCACAATCCGGAGATCAAGAGTTGCATGTTCCACGGAGTGAGCCAGCCAGGTGCCCTTCATGTTTTTGTTTTTTAATTCTACAGAGAAGTAGTTAACCCTTGAGATCAGAACTGATTAAGGGTACAATGACTTGCCCAGAGAAGTAGTGAGTTCTCTGGCATTAGCTGAAGTGTAGTTTGATTAAATCCAGATAGTGGTGATAAGAAAAATCAAGGAGTAACAACATGGCTTAATTAGCAGGCTCTTCCCACTTTTGAGAATGTTCAGTATTTCTTAAGTGCCTATCACGAGTAGGTCATTACTTCCATAGTAGTGAATTCAAACTAGCATAGAGCCTAGGCCTTTAAATATCTCACCGTCGAGCTATTCTACCAGTGTTCCCTTCAGAAGATACCCAGCATCTTCACCAGCCTGGTCCAAGCTCCTCTCTGGTCTGAATTCCTGTCCCTGAACAGAGTTCTCCACTTCTTCCTTGTCCCCTTCAGTCTGATCTCAATAGGACAGCTTCTTTGCTATTCCTCAAGCATGCCGAGCAAACTCCCAACTCAGGACCTTTGCTTTCACTGTTTGCTTTACCTGAAATGTTCTGCCAGATACCCTCATGGCTCTGTCATTGTTTCTTTTGTGTCTCGACCCAAAGTCACACCTCAGTGAACAGAGTCTTATCTGGCCACCTGGACTCTCCATATTGACACTGAACACCTCCTCTCTGATTTATTTTTCTCTTAAACACTTAACACTACTTAATACACTACATATATTAATTTAAAATCCTACCTGTGCACACCCCCATCAGCATGTAAGTGCCATAATTTTTTATCTGTTTTGTTTTCTGCTCTATTCCCAGTGTTTAAAAAACCATACCCAGCAGAACTGACAATCAATGCATATTTATCAAGGGAATGGAAGAAATGATAAAAGTCCATAATGGGAATAGCCATGTTTATTAAGCTGTCATTAGGGCCTGGCACAGAGCTAAGCACTCTGTATGCTAATGCAGCCCTGAATTCTCATGAGGACTGAGTCTCTGGTAACCAAGACTTTTTTTTCTTGGAAAGGAAACCAAGGTTCAGAGAAGTCAGGTAACTTGTTCAAGGTCACACAGCTGGTCAGTGCTGGGCCAAGATAATGTTCAGGGGTCCACAGCCTCATCATCGGCCAGCTCACTCAATCAAAAGCAGGTCTTGCCTTATGCTTCTCCTCACCTTCAACTTAGAGGGGTGAGGCACGAGTCTTCCAGCGAGAACAGGCTGTTGACCTTGATTCTTTTACAGGGGAAGATTGAAGGCATTTTCCAGCATGGATTTAGTAGATTTTACTTAGTGCTGCATCTTGGGGAGGTGAGGATCTTTTGGTTGCCATGGTAACTGAGAGCAGGTGCTTGTAAACTCATTTCTTGTGGAGTGATGATCCTTCTCCTTAACTTTAGCGGGGAACAAATCTGGTAACTTGTTATGATGTTATGATGTGTCTCTCGCCGGTGCTGCTTGTTCTGTGAAGACCTATGTCTGGTTTTTTTCTTTTGTCTTTTTTTATTTTGCAAGTTAGTTAACCACAGGACAGAAAATTCGGAAAAAATAAAGAGAGAATTCGTAGTCCCTCAACCCAAAACTACCTCATCATCATTCATTCTTCCTTTTATTATTGAGATATAATTCATAGGCCATAAAATTCATCATTTTAAAGTATGCAAGTGAGCACCTTTTAGTAAATTCAATGTATTTCTACAAGGTTCTGCGGAACATTTTCACCACCCCAGTGAGAAACTCTGTACACACTAGCAGCCACTCCTCCTGAAGCCCCTGGCAGCTGTGAATCTGTTTTCTGTGTCTACAGATTTGTCTATTCTGGACATTTCACATAGATGGAATCCTACACCCTCTGGTATTTTGTGACCAGCTTCCCTAGCGTCATGATTTTAAGGGTTCGTTTATGTTGAAGCTTGTGTCCTTACTTCATTCCTTTCAACTGCCAAATAATATTCCATTATATGGATACACCACACTGTTAACCATTCCTCAGTTGACAGACATTTGGGTTCTGTCATTCATTCTGATGTTCATTTTTTTAGAGAGAAACTCTGACTTTGCCATCTATTAGTGCTTTGGCATTGGGAAAATATCTTCATGTTTATAAGACAAAAGAAATCTCTTCGGGGTGCCTGGGTGGCTCACTGGCTTGAAGCCTCTGCCTTCGGCTCGGGTCATGATCCCAGGGTCCTGGGATCGAGCCCCACATCGGGCTCTCTCCTCCACAAGGAGCCTGCTTCCTCCTCTCTCTCTCTCTCTGCCTGCCTCTCTGCCTACTTGTGATCTGTGTCAAATGAATTTAAAAAAAAAGAAAAAGAAAAAGAAAAGAAATCTCTTCAACTCTTAATGATACTAATCCTAGTTTTATAAGATTTTTTAAAACTTTTTCTACTTTTTGCTTTTCTTTGAGGATTAAATGAAACAAAGTATGCAAACAGTTCAGTGTGCAGTGGATTCCTAGGAATGTTTGTTTCCTCCCCCCATACATTGTCTTCTTTTCCATTATGTTGTTCTCTGCCCTGACACCCAACAAATTTCACCACTGTTCCTAGTGAGCTCTCTCAGAGATACCTTGAATTTTTCAAAAATTTCACAAGATAATATGCGATCACTAGAAGGGCAGCACTGGTATACAAAAACTGAAACTCTCCCCATGACCCTGGCTTACCCAATTGCCATTCTCTTATAAAACCTCTGCCTCTCTGCATTGTTGGTGCTGAGGACACAGGGCGTCTCTGTGTCTCAGAGCCGAAGCACCACCTGAAGATCGTGAGCCCATCTTGCCTACCTACACTAAATTCAGAATCACTCTTCCCTAGAACTCACTTGCATACACAGTTCTTCATGTCCTCTACTCTGTTCAGTCTCTTCAAAAGCTCTGAAGCTAGCATCTCAGCTCTGTCTCTTATTATCTGTAGGAACTTCAATCTCTTTTCCTCATCTTTAAAGTTTAGATAATGATTGTAAGTTCATATCTGTTGTTAGGATTAAATGAGATAATGCACAGAAGTGCTCCACAGCATAGTTGACAAACTATGCAAAGAATGAACACCTAAAGCCTCAAGAGAGAACAGAAGGAAAATCTTAATTGCCCTCTCTCACGATTCACCCTTGTTTTCTTTCACTTACAGACTATTTTGCCTGCTTCTATTCTTCTTTATTTTTCTTCACAGAAAAGGAAGCACATTCTCCATTTTTAGACTCTCCATTTAGAACATTCTCCATTTTTAGTCTCTGGTCATTTCCTGTATTCTGTCATACACTCATACACACACACCCTATCTGGCATCTTATTTTATGCTATTTGATAATTTCCCCTAAGTTTGGTTTGTTTTAAGAAAATCTGTTTTTGGAGCACCTGGGTGGCTCAGTCAGTCAAGCATCTGACTCTTGATTTTGGCTCAGGTCATGATCTCTGTGTCAGAAGACCGAGCCTCACATTGGGCTCCACACTCGACGGGGAGCCTGCTTGAGATTCTCTCTCCCCCTCTGCCCCTACCCCCCACTCTTTCTCTCTCAAATAAATAAATAAGTCTTAAAACTATTCCTATTCATTCTTATTTAACCAATCATCTTTTTTTGAATAGTTTAATTTTATAAATGTTATTATGAGGAACAACCTTGTTGCTAAAGTTTATGCACATATATAATTATCTACTGAGACTAAATTGTCAGATTCTAAGTTTCTTAATCAAAGGGCACATGTATTTTTAAGTCTTTTGATAACACACTGAATTGCCTTTCAGAGAATTTGTACCAATGATCCACAAATAAGACATTGTAACATCTGTCTCGTTCATCACCCACCAAAAGGGAGCAAAGAAGTATTTGCTGTCTTTATAGGCAAATGTAATCAATTGTGATCGTATTCTAGCCTTCACAATTAAGACTGAACATATCTTCATATGCTGATTAGGCATTTTCATTTATTCTGTGAGGAATCGCCCAACATTTTAAAACCCATTTTTCAATTGAGATATTTTCTCTATCCCTTTTTTTTTCTAATATATGTTAAAGATACTGAACACTGGACTCCTTGTTGGCTATCATGCTGGCTTCTCTAGAAGTATCAGAGAATCAATATGCTGAAGATTGACTGACTGCCTTCTTTCTAGGGATTGTAGATAAGTTGTTCGCAGGACAAGGTAGAGTATGTGTGAAGCACTTGCTGGTCAATCATTTTAGATCTGGAAGGAAAATGTTTGTTAACAGCACAAAGCAAGATAACATATAATTTCAAGCAATTTTTTCTTTATATGAGTGAATTTTGACTTCATTCTCTTATACCAAAAGCACTAAACACCTTGTAGGTTGCCATACACAGCTCCTGGCACTGGTTGACTT
This sequence comes from Mustela putorius furo, assembly GCF_011764305.1. Taxonomy (NCBI): domain Eukaryota; kingdom Metazoa; phylum Chordata; class Mammalia; order Carnivora; family Mustelidae; genus Mustela; species Mustela putorius. The sequence goes on from NW_025421989.1 coordinate 31,868,007, forward strand.
TAAAAACATCAGTCAAGCTCCATCCATTTTTTGAAGCTTAATTCTGGTAGATGCCCAGAGTCCTCAGGGCTCACATACTTCCTGCTCTGCATCCTGCCCCAGTTTACTGATGTCACTCTCCCTTGGGTCACATCCTCATTGGATTTTTCTTTTCTTCGAAGGTTTTATTTATTTATTTATTTATTTGAGATAGAATGAGCAGAAGGAGGAGGAGAGACAGAGGCAGAGGGAAAAGCAGGCTCCCTGCTGAACATGGGGCCCGAAGCGGGGTTCAGTCTCAGCACCCTGAGATCGTGATCCGAGCCAAAGGCAGGGGCTTAACCGACTGAGCCACCCAGCTGCAACGTGTTTCTTAATGATCTTGAACTCAACACTGAATCCAAACTATAACATGCTTAATGCTAAGAGTGTTGCCATTTCAAAAGTTCATTCAGCAGATATTTATTGGGCCCCTGCTGTTTTCCAGTCTCTATGTTATCCTCTCTTTTTACCATGTATTTATTCCCACAGGGCCATCTACCAAATTGTTAACCAGAGGACATCGGTTGAACACTTAAGGCAGGCTGATAAAAGATACTCAGATCAGGCAATGAGGAAAGCAGAGGAAGGTAAACTTTTTACAATTGTGTTTTAAAACCTCCTTACTTGGCATTACTCTATTTCACAGTGGATTTCATAGCCCCTGATGCCATATGCCTTTTTGAGCTAGAGGGCATGATGATCTCTGCATGATGATCAGTGACAGAGGAAGCAAATGAAATGATGGTTTCTAAAGTCAAAGAGGATTATGCCATCCCAAAAGAAACAGTAGATCCAAAACATTCACATGGCATTTGTTTAAACTATGATGTTTGCCTAGTGTATAAAAAAGGAAGTTGTTGCCAGTAGGGTTATTAATTCCTTGCCTGAGACATTAACTTGAGGAATCATACTGTTACCAATCAAGTATCCATCTTGAAAATGTCTTCCCTGTACTGAAATGGTGGTGTATAACACTGCAGGCTAAACTAATTCTCCTGGCATTTGGGGTTCTGAAATCTTCCAAACTGTAAAGACTCGATCCCAGTTTCCAGCCTCATTGGAGAGCTGATGAACCAGGAGCTTTTCTAATAATAAGGAATGCCACATAAATGGAGGATTCCCAACACAAGTTCTATTGTTAATAGGAGAAAATCACCCTGGGTAAATAAAACTCTTACCATTGGTGCTCAAGAACTATCTACCTCTTTTACATGGTGAGGCTATAGTAAATTTGTCTTGCTTCCAACTTATGTGGAATGCTTTCCTGAGAGTAAAAATGTTGTACAGCATCCAGATTTTTTCTAACAACATGTGAGTTTTGGCAGATTGTGAAAACGCATGATATTTGTCTTTCTCTGATTTATTTCACTTAGCATTATACTCTCTAGCTCATCCATGTCTTGGGAAATGGCAAGCTTTCATTCTCTTTTAATGGCTGAAAAATGTTCCATTACACACACATGCACACACATGTACATATATACCACACATGCTTTATCCCTTCATCAACTCGTGGACGCTAAGGCTGTTTCCACATCTTGGCTGTTGTAAGTAATGTTGCAATGAACATGTGGGTGCATTGATCTTTTCAAATTGTGTTTTCATTTCTTCAGATAAACACCCAGAAGTGGAATTGCTAGAATATACGGCAGTTCTATTTTTAATTTTTTGAGGAACTTCCACACTCTTTTCCATACCAGCCATATCAATTTACATTCCTACCAACAATGCTCAGTTTCTCTTTTATCCATATTCCTGGCAATAATTTTATTTGTTTTCTTTTTGCTGATAGCCATTCCAACAGATCTGAGGTGATATTTCATTGTGATTTTTAAAAAAATATTTTATTTATTTATTTGACAGAAAGAGAGAGAGAGAGAGAGAGAGAGAGACAGTGGGCACAAGCAGCAGAGGGGCAGGCAGAGGGAGAAGCAGGTTCCCCACTAAGCAGAGAGCCCTACTCAGGGCTTGATCCCAGGACCCTGGGATCATGACCTGAGTTGAAGGCAGATGCTTAACCCACTTAGCCACCCAAGTGCCCCCCTCATTGTGGTTTTGATTCATATTTCACTATTTGGTGATGCTAAGCATCTTTACATATACCTGCTGACCATTTGTATGTCTTCTTTAGAAAAATGTCTATCCAAGTCCTCTGTCCACTTTTTAATTGAATTGTTTTTCCCATCCCTTTACTTTTAATCTATATGTGTCTTACCATTTATAAAGTTGTTTTCTTGGGATGTCTCAGTGACTCAGTTAGTTAAAGCATCTGCCTTCAGATCAGGTCATGATCCCAGGATCCTGGGATTGAGTCCTGCATCAGGGTCCTTCCTCAGAGGGGAGCCTACTTCTTCCTCTGCCGCCGCTCCCTCTGCTTGTGCTCTCTCTCTAATAAATATATAAAATAAAATCTTAAAAATAAGTGGCTTTCTTATAGACAACATATAGGTAGGTCTTATTTTTTGATCCACTCTCACAGTCTCTGTCTTAACTGGTGTATAGTTGGATTAATATCTATCCTATCACTGCTTCTATTTGTTGGCTTCTTTTTGTCTTCCATGTTTTTCTGCTTTTGCAGTTTTAATTGAGCATTTTATGTGATTCCATCTTCTTTCTTAACATGCAGATTATCCTTTTTTCTGTCTTTAGTCATTGCCCTAGTGTTTGTTATATATATATTTACAATTAATACAGGTATACTTCAGTTACACTGCTTACATGTAGTATAAGTAACTTACAAAAACAAAATATTCTTGGAGCATCTGGGTGGCTAGTTAGTTACAAGTCAACTTTTGGCTTTGGCTTAAGTCATGATCTCCTGAGTTGTGAGATAGAGCCCTGCATGAAGTCCCATGTTGGGGGGGGGGGTCCGCACTCTGGGGAGTCTGCTCGGGATTCACTCCCTCTGCCCCTCCCCACATGCACACATGCTCATGCTCTCTCTCTAAAATAAATGTTCAAAAAGAAAAAAAAAATTATTTTTAAATAACGGATCAGTTATTTAATTAGATTCTTTGTAAGAGATTTAGAAAACCAATTTGTGAGGGTAAACTCCATTTGGGAGAGAAAACACAGAGCACAACAGCCCTGGAGCCGAGGGAGAGCTTTGATTTGGGGCAAGATTTGCGAGACTGCAGATTTGGGATCAACCTTGCCCTGTTCTGTAATCTCTTTTTTCTCTTTCCCTGTGAGGAAGATCTCACTTTTCCCGGTGTCCGGGTTTCTGCATCTTCTTGAAGTGAGAAGGGTCAGTGAGAACTCTGGGGATCTTCACAGCCCCGGTACAACTTTGGTGGAGGTGGCAATGACAGATTGGTGTTGTGTTCCGCACGGAGGAGCTCGGCTGCGGCCAGAGGTCCGATCGCAAGCAGCGCGCCCCTGCTCAGCAGCTTCTGGAAAACAACCCGCTTGCCTCTGTGGCGTCCAGTCAGAATGATCACACTGGCCCCAGGAGTGATGCCATTTCCAGTTTTCCCACGTGCTAACGGGGAGGTCTTTTTGCCGAGGATCAACAGCTTTCGAGACACAACTTGAGTAGGATCAAACCTTGGCATTTTGTGAAGTTTAACCATTCAGGTTCCACCGTTCTTGTCGCCACCAACTGGTTTTGTGACGGTAGCAAGAATGAGATTAATCCTGGATTTAACTCCTGAATACTTCCTCTTGTACAGGACCTTTCTAGAATACATATCTGATGGGGAAAATCTGCCAATTTCTCTGACTGGGACAGGGATTGGGCTGCTGTTCCTTGGTGTTTAAGCCTTGGGCTTACCCTTTTTAACCTTGCCACCTATGTCAGCTTTCTTGGTTTCAGGTTTCCTCTCCTTGGTATCTGACTTCTCAACTTCCTCACCTGCCACCTTGCAAGATGGGAAGGAAAATGAAATATTGTTAATGCCTCCCTCCAGTTCTTTGTATAGTTGGAGTCATTTCATTTCACCTGTATACAAGTTTACATAAGAATATTTGTGTCTATATGCATGCAGGGTCAAATACACTATTGCTATTATTATTTTTAACTGTTTTTCCAAAGATCAGAAGAATTTTTTTAAATAAAAGTTTTTATTTTACATCAAGGAGCTGCCAAAGTGTTTTCTGTAGTTGTATCATTTTACATTCTCACTGGCAATGCATAAGTCTTCTAATTTCTCTACAATCTCACCAGCATTTGAAGTTTTCCTCTTCTTCTTCTTCTTCTTCTTCTTTCTTCTTCTTCTTCTCTTTTTTTTTTCTTTTTTGGTATAATAGCCATCTAATGGATATGAAGTGGTATATCATTGTGGTTTTGATTTGCATTTCCCTGATGACTACCAGTGCTGATTTGAGCATGTTTTCACCTGCACATTGGCCCTCTGCATATCTTCTTTGGAAAAATGTCTGTTTAAATCCTTCATCAATGGGGAACCTGGGTGGCTCAGCCAGTTAAGCATCTGCCTTCAGCTCAAGTCATCATCCCAGGGTCCTGGGATCAAGCCCTGCATTGGGCTCCTTGCTCAGCGGGGAGCCTGCTTCTCCCTTTCCCTCTGCCTGTTGCTTCCCCTGCTTGTGTGCTCTTTCACTCTCTCTGTCTCTATCAAATATATACATATATACATAAAATCTTCAAAAAAGTAAAAAATAAATAAATCATCAGGCTTTTAGTTGGGCATTTTGTTTGTTTGTTTGTCTTTGAATTGTAGGAATTCTTTGTATATTCTAACTATTAATTCCTTATGAGATATATTGTTTGCCAATATTTTTCCCGTTTTGTGACTTTTTCCTGTTTTGTGACTCTCTTGACATTGTCCTTTGCTATACAGTAATAGTTGTTCACTTTGATTGAGTCCAATTTATTTATTCTTTTTTAAAAACCTGTGCTTTGAATGTCCTAATCAAGCAAATCTATACCAAATCCTGTTTCATGAAATTTTCTCCCACTTTCTTCTTTTTATGTTTTATAATTTTGTGTTATGTTTAGGTCTTTGGCCCATTTTGAGTCTATTTTTGTATATGATGTAAGATAAGAGTACCACTTTTTTTTTGCATGTCAATATCCAGTTATCCCAGCAGCATTTTGTTAAGACTGTCTTTTCACCCATTTGATGGTCTTAGCAGCCTTGCCAAAAATCATTTGACCGTATATGAGAAGGTTTATTTCTAGGTTTTCTATTACATTAATATATATGTCTTTATGCCAGTATTGCTACTGAACTATCTATTACAGTTGTGAACTCAGGAAATGAACCGGTAAGCCCTGGTGCACTGCTATAGCCAACTGGTGCATCCTGGGAAAGCCCCAGTAGGCTGGACAAATTGAAAGCATTTCTCCTGACCAGGCTTGCCAACACTGCTGCCTAAAAACTCAGATAAACTCACCACAAGAGAAGCCAATAACTCAAGAAATAAGAATCTGGAAAAAAGAAAGGGAGAAATTTATTTTGGGTGCCAAGGTCTAGAAAAAGTGGCAGGCTCAAGCCTTAACAACAGACCTCTCTACCCACAAGATGCACACCTTAAGTTTTATAGATGGGGTTGGGTGGGAACATGCAAGGGAGCATGTGGAGAGTGCATGATCATGGGTGGGGGTCACTATGTGTTCAGCAGTGATCATGGGCAAGGAAGGGGATATGTGGGGTATGACCTAGGCATTCCATTACTACCAGGGCTTTTCCAGTCTGGTGCTGGTATATTCTAGTCATTGTCAACACCTCAAAAAACTCTGGTAAGAGATAACTGTTGGGATCTATAGTCAAGCAACAGGGCTCACTAATGGTATCATACTATTTTGATTACTATAGCTCTTCATTAAGTTTTGAAATTAGGAAGGCTAAGTTGTTCGAATTTTTTATTTTTAACATTGTTTTGGTTATTCATGTTCCTTGAGATTGCACATACATTTTAGAATGGGGTTTTCTGGTTTTTTGCAAAAATATCATGGGGATGTCAGTAAAGACACCATTGAATCTGTAGATCTCTTTGGGTAGGTACTATTGTCATCTCAACAGTTTACATCTTCGAATCCATGGGCATAGAATATCGTTCCATTCATTTAAGTTGTCTTCAGTTTCTTTCAGAATTTTTGGTAGTTTTCAGGATATAAATCTTTAGCTTCTTTGATTAAATTTGTTCTTAAGTATTTCATCCTTTTTGGTTGTATTTTCAGTGGAATTTTCTCCTTAGTTTCCTCTTCAAGTTGTTTATTGTTAGTATATAGAAACACATCTGATTTTTGTTTGTTGATTTTGTGTTCTGAATTTGTTTATTAGCTCTAATGGTTTTTTGTGGAATATTTAAGATTTTCTACATATAAGATCATGTCATTTATAAAGAGAGATAATTTTACTTCATCCTTTAGAATTTAGATGCCTTTTATTTCTTGCCTTTTTTTCCTGTAGCTAGAACTTCTAATTATATGTTGAATACAAGTGACATAAGCTGACATCTTTGTTTTGTTCTTAATCTTAGGGGGAATCATTTTGTCTTTCATTGTAGAGTATTTTAGCTCTGGGTTTGTTTTTTTATTCATACATGGCCTTTAGCATTTTGAAGAAATTTTTTTCTATCTCTATTTTTTGAATGTTTTTACCATGAAATGGCATTGAGTTTTGACAAATTTTTTTCTGCCTCTGTTGAGATGATTATGTGGGCTTTTTTTCCTCCTTTAACCTGTGTGGTATTGAATTTTTATATGTGGAACTATTCTTGCATTCTAGAAGTAATAATCGGTCATGGTGTACATTCCTTTAATATGGTAGTAAATTCTGTTTCATAGTATTTTGATAATGATCTTTGAATTAGCATTTTTTATTGAAGTATAGTTAACATACAGTGGTGTTACATTAGGTTCATGGACACAACATGGTGATTCAACAATTTCATGCGTTACTCAGCACTCACCACAATAAATGTAGTCACCATTTGTCACCAAAGTTACTATGCTATTATTGACTATATTCCTTATACTGTACTTTGATCTCAGTGATTTATATAATTTATAACTGGAAGTGTGTACCTCTTAATCCCCTTTACCTATTTCGTGCATCTTCCCACCTCTCTCCCCTCTGGCAACCACCTGCTTATTTTCTGTATTTGAGTCCATTTCTGTTGTTTATCTTTGTTAACAGAAATGCTTTACAAAAAAAAACAAAATAGAAGTAGGCTTCTGGAAGTAGACTCTGTCCCAAAATTCTCATAGAGAAGCTGAAATATTTAGCATGAACCATAAAAATTATTGTACTTGAATGATTTTAACCTAACAAATGGCTGTTTCTTATGATTGAATCTAATCCATTTCATCTCTTTTCAAAACTTTAAAAAATAGTTCCAATTCTACCATTTCCAATGTTCTTCATAATACTTACTATTTTAGAAAGCACAATAAAAAAATGGGCTTTGCCTGAGATGTGAGATCCCAAGCTGGAAAAGAATGAATTAACATATTTTATAGGCCTGTGTGTGTTAGGATATGGATAATTTAATGACATAGTGTGCTTTTAAAATAAATATCCCAAATTCCAGTTGGACAAACTTATATTGCTTTGAATCATCTACTGCTTGAATATGACTTTAAACATGTGAATTTTAACAGTTAGAAAACTAGCAAGATTCAATTCAAAACAACATAACCATCTAAACGTCAGTTTTTAAATGAGAAAATGGTTATAGTCATACCTGGACTTCGTACTGACTTTTTTGAAAATATGAAATCCATCCATTCCTTTTCTTATAAGCAAGTGGGTTCCTTAAGACAGTTTTGTGGGAGGGGAAACAGAATTTTCCCTCTATCCTTCTAGGTTCTTGGCTGAGCCCCTCCCCCACCCACCAACACACACACACACACACACACACAGTAATAAAATGACAGCTTAGTAGGAGAAAATAACAGAAGTTGATTATCTCCTTTATGCCTGGGTGAGACCCAGGGAAACTGAGTAACTCCCTGAAATGGGCCAAGACACCCCCTTAAATACCATATCCAGCTAAAGACAGATGTTGGGTGTAGGGAGTCCATTATGGGAGGCTATCAGGAAAAGTATAGTAATCAAGGGTAAGGTTGTTATACTGAATTAGGTTCCTGCCTTTTTTATTGATAGGAGTTGCTGGAGTTGGAGTGGTTCTTCTCTTCTGGGTTCAGAGAGGGAGATGCCCTTCCAATTGCAGGTTTCTCTTGTGCATGTCTCTTGCAAAAGATTAACTTCTACTCAGTTTTCTCCAAGCTTTTGCTGTGTCTGCTGTTTCTTAAAAATAATCAGCCTAGGTGGCTCAGTTGGTTAAGCATCTGCCTTGGCCTCAGGTCATGATCCCAGGGTCCTGGGATCAAGCCCTGCATTGGGATCCCTGTTCAGCCAGAAGCCTGCTTCTCCCTCTCCTTCTGTCCTGCTCATTCTCTCTCTCTCTCTCTCTCTCTCTCTCTCCTTCTCTCTCTCTCAAATAAATGAATAAAATCTTTTTTTAAGGAAATCTTTTTTTGACAAAAAGATTTTATTCATTATTTGAGAGACAGTGAGAAAGAACACAAGCAGGGGGAATGGGAGAGGGAGAAGCAGGCTTTCTGTGGAGCAGAGAGCCCGATGAGGGACTCGATCCCAGGACCCTGAGATCATGTCCTGACCCAAAGGCAGATGCTTAATGACTGAACCACCCAGGCACCACAATAAATAAAAACTTAAAAAAAAATCAGCCTAAAATGCTCATAGCTCCAAAGAGGAATATTGTAGTGTGGCAGTTTCTACTCACCTTTCATTTCTTCCTTTTTTTTTTCCTACACAGGTATGTGAAAACAGTCTATTCTCAAAGAAGTGTCATGTCTCAACTATATTCATTTAAACATCTACAGAACTAAGCTCTGACCGAGTCCACGTGGAGTCAGGTAAGCACAGCTTTCTCCTGGAAGCTAAGGGTCCCTCTGTATCACCTTGTTGACAGAATTTTGTGACTCTCCATCCCCTGGTGTCCGCTGTTGGTGAGAGATCACACTCTCTTCCCGTAGTGAGCTTACTGCGCTTGATACACCCTTCTCTTCCACATTCACGTAAGGCTTTGGCTTAGTGGTCTCTCAGAACTAGAGACTGTGTCTGTAGTTACCATCCTCTCCCTGGATAGTTCAAAATACCCAGTTCTGTCCTGCACAGCTCGCTCAAAAAACCCATGTGGAATCTTATTTCTGGTTGTAAGCGTGAGAGCAGATTTGATTTATCAGAGGGAAGAGGACGAGAAGCATAAAATGATAAGGTCAGTCGGAGCGCCATGATTCCTGCATATTCACTAAATGCAAAGTGTGGGTAAGGATTTAACACAACCTTATCCCCTGCTACCTAGTGTGCTCTTTGGAATTTTGTAAATTTTTACTAAAACATTATGAGGTTGTAATGTTCATGCTGGTTTTACGATTGAAAAATCTGGGGCTTAGAATTCCAAGTACCAGAGGGGCATGAAAAAGCATTTTTGAGGTTATTGATTTGTTCATTATCTGGACTGTGATGTGCTTTCATGGAAATACAAATGTGTGGAAACTTCTCAAATTGCTTTAAACACATGTAGTTTATTTTATGTCAGTTACACCTCATTAAAATCAGAACAGACAGGGGTGCCTGGGTGGCTCAGTGGGTTAAGCCTCTGCCTTCTGCTCAGGTCATGATCTCAGGGTCCTGGGATCGAGCCCCGCATCGGGCTCTCTGCTCAGTGAGGAGCCTGCTTCCTCCTCTCTCTCTGCCTGCCTCTCTGCCTACTTGTGATCTCTGTCAAATAAATAAATAAAATCTTTGAAAAAAAAATCAGAACAGACAGACAGAATACTACATAGAATGTCCAATGTAGCTCAAACAGGAAACAGTGGTGTCTTCTTACCTCTGAAGCCTGTTGGTACTTAGCCATGCTGCTGAGTCCTCTGGGAGGAAGTCATTACTTAGCTGGCATGAAAGGAGGTGGAATGAAGGAAGATAACAGGAGTTTTGGTGGTTCTTAGAAGCTTAGCATCTCATCCTGATGTGCAACCCAACTTAAAGAGAAAATGGAGCCCACAGTATGGTATTTTGATTCCAAGTTGCCCAGGTCGCTCTTCCCTGTCACTGTTTCTGGGGGTAGAGGTGCCAGCAGCACTGGCAGGTTCTCCCACGACCCCATAGATCTCTCAAAGGGAAAATTTTGTGCCACAGCCACAGGTCACACCGTTAGTGTGGAGGCAGCTGTTAGTCAAAGGAGACCGGCCTCACTGTCGGACTTAGAAAAATAGAGAAATAGTGCAAACTCAAAACCACTAAGGTGTACCCTCTGTTGGGGCTCTGGTTGTGAACGTCTTCCAGTTCTTAATCCCATGTGGCAGAAAGAAGATGCTCCATGATTAGCTTTGGAATGAATGATTGAATGACTTGCCAATTCTAATAATTAAATCCAAGTCGCTCTTTTATCACTGTATTTAGATTCCAAAGTTATAACACTATACACAGGGTAAAATATTTCATTTGGAAAAAACTATAAATGAATACTTAAAATGTGGAAATGATCTAAAGACTTCAATTACCTTTGCTTCCCCGGTGAGATAAATTGTATCATTTACATCACAACAAGGATTATCTGCAACTGCATTCTGCAATAAAACTCTGACTTTTATTAGGGACAGATTTATCTGCATTAGCAGAAAAAACGGCATCATATTAGCTTTTAGGTTTTTCTGGTTCTTTTCCCACAAAACTGAGCTCATCGTATCTCACCTAAAGAAATATTAGTCCCATTTTTGTAAATATTCATGATTAGTTATTTCCATATTGACTGAAGAATAGTGGAAGTTTTAGACAGGCTAGCTACATTATGTTATAGGACATGAATCAAGTAAATGATGAAGTATGCCAATATAATTTCAAAAAATAGTAAGACAATTCTATTTTCTATTCTCCCAGTTAAAACTGTTAGTTTAAATTAAAAGAAGAATCATTTTATTCCTTAATGATGGAGACTTAGAGAAATGTAAACGCTATTTATTTTCAGCAAAAGGCCCCATTTTTTTCTTGTGACTTCTCCAGGCCACACCATGTTTGTTTGATAGATAATATAAATTGACTGGGTTTGGAGATTTAAAGCTGTTAACTTTCAAAACCTCTCTCTTGGCGAACAAGTTCAATCAGTATAGCGAGCACAATGAGGCATGGAATTGTTATGTTGCATTATGCAGTGATATAATTTATCCCTCAAAACACCTAAAAATGAACAAATACATTTCTGTGGCACAAGAACATGTATTCTACTTTGTAGGCTAAGATGAATTTAGCATGACCAATAAGGTTTCAGAGTCACATTGGGAAAGTGCACTTGTCTAGATGGCTCTGGTGTAAAGCTTATGATACCATGAGGGAGTAGAGGATAGTCCACAGAAGGTAGCACAACTGGGACCGAAATCGAGAATTTCATGGTAAGGAACCCATTGCTATAAAACCATTGAGCCCCTTTTCTTTTCTGTCTGTGCCGGGGAGTTTCTGCCATTCCCTGAATTCTTTTGTTTTAGAAATGTACTGATGGTAGAGTTTGAACTTTTGATTATTAAACAAACAAACAAATGAACAGAAAACCTCGCTAATTGGATTGCGAAAATCCAAATTGCTTCTAAAATCCTTTGAAGAAAGGCTTAAACTCTGTTTTCTTTGTTGTCTCTGTTGAATGTAACAATATTAGGCTTCTTGATTTTTTTTTCCCCTTTACCATTTTCCTACAGTGAGATTCTTTCCAACTTAATCCTCTAATCTGTAATTAGCAGTGGATAACGACATCTTGATTCCCTGTCTCTTGGTTTGTTTTGTATACACGAAATGATGTGGTTAGCAATATGCATTTAGTAATCCATTTAGAAAAATGTGGGTTGAGGGATCCTGCATGTCTCAGTCATTAAGCATCTGCCTTCATCTCGGGTTGTGATCCCAGGGTCCTGGGAGGGAGCCCTGTGTTGGGCTCCCTGCTCAGCGGGAAGCCTGCTTCTCCCTCTTCCACTCCCGCTGCTTGTGTTCCCTCTCTTGCGCATGCTCTCTCTCTCTGTCAAATAAATAAAATGTTAAAAAAAAAAAAGAAAAAGAAAAAATAATGTGGATTTTGGAAGAATTTGGTTTATTGTCCTGCCTGGTTTCCCTATACGAATCCTCTGACCTCTTACCAAAGGGGGAAACTAAGGCAAAGATAATTCACTTTTGATCCTGAAGGGGCCAGACTGTGTACCGGGCAACGCAGTTTAAGGTCTTCGGCGGACATAGATGAAGCCACGGAAATGAGAAGGAAGGCGGGAAGGGAAAGGCGAGGAGGAGAACCCGCTTCGAAGGCAGTGGAGAAGGGAGTCCCGTGCTCGCAGGGTGTTCAGGGTCCTGGGTGTCGGAGTCAGCGAGAGGTCGGTGGAGAATGTGCGCGAGCGAGTGGACGGACACAGCATGGGATGCTGCTGAGAGAGTGAGCCGGCGGAGAGGCTGCTGAGAGTGAGCCGGCGGAGAGGCTGCTGAGAGTGAGCCGGCGGAGAGGTCCCGACGGCCGAGGACAGACGGACAGCCACCGTGCAGAAATGCGCAAACGCGCCGGCAGCGCCGCGAGCCCCTCTGCGCAGGCCGCGACACAGAGACTCGGGGGACTCGGCCCCGCTCCAGCCTTTCGGTCGGGTCTGGAAGCCTAATCTGGGAAACCACACGCCGCCACCGTCGCATCCTTCCCTCGGGAACTGCTTCCGCGGCACGAGTGCAGCGCAGTCACCCTCGATGAGCCTCGAGGAGCGCGGGGGCCAGGCCGGCGGCGCAGCCTCTCGCCCGACGGCTGCCTCCGCGCTCACGCGCTTGTTTCGGGCGGCAGGTCCCACGCGGCCGGGGGCGAGAGCTGCCTGCGGGATGCGGAGGGCGCCGTCCCGCCTTCGCGCCCTCCCCGTGCCGCCGCGCCACGTCCTGCCCGTCCCGACCGCGGGGCGCCCGTCCTACAGCGGCTTCAGGGTCCGAGTCTGCCACGCTGGGGACGCCTGGAGGGAGGCTGGAGGCGCCCCGGCGCGGCTTCCGCATGTGGAAAGGGAGGGGTTTGCCTCCCGCCCCGGGGAGAGTCTTCACTAGACATCAGGACACCTGCTCCAGTGTCCTTCTGTCCCCGGGCGCACCCCCCCCACACACACACACTGGGGAATCTTCGGCCAAGTCCAGTCCGCGGCTCCGCGCTCACCCTTTTCCGCGGGTTTGCTTAGCACACGGCTTCAGAATTCATAGTGCCATTGATGCTTCCAAGTCTCACGGGGGGCTCTAGGATTTTAAATCTTTTTATTTGGCTTTCTCTCCCTACTGAAAAAAAAAAAATTGTCTATTGAAATAAGAATTACACCAAGTATGAAAATATTAGATCTATGCATGAGACATAATATATGTATATATTCCATATTATGACGTATTTAGAATATATATATATATATATATACACACACACATACCTACAATACATATATATGAAAGTCCCACTGTATGAAGAGACCTTTGGTAGGTATCCCAGATAAAATTAAAACACGTGATAGTCTTCCTCTTTCTTAAAGGAGTGTAGAATTTATCTGGAAATCTACTTAAATACTTAAAGTGAGAATTATGTGATAGGGTAGTATGAATGATAGCAGTAATTGTTATTAGAATAGTATACATTTTTCTTTATAAATTACCTTTGCTTATTTCCATGCATATATTGTTAACAGACTACCCCTTTCTTAAAGGAGTACAGTGCCATGATTATCTTGTGAGTTATTTCTAGTCTTATTTAACAAGAACAAAAAAGCAAATCAAAATAAAGACACATTTTGTCCCTTGCAAATGGATGTAAAACCTTCTCAATGAACCCATCACTTTAGTGAACACAGGCTATCTCTTCCTCTCTAGTCATCTGTAATAAAAGTTCTAATCCTTAAATATCAGAACCTACGCAGGATCATAAAATGAAGATCTTGCATCCTTGTGGGACAATACACTTGGCAGGTTACCATAAACTCCTACAAGAAGACAGCAAGAATGAGGGAAAGAGAAGGCATTCCTCAATGTAGTTGCTACATTCTGGGAAAAGCTAAGGAATGAAATGATTGGGTCTCAAGCATGGAAGTAAGGAGCCATCAGTAAGGGAGCAGGTCATCAAGAGTGTTCTTATTACCTTGGTGACTCTGAGGCGGTGGCAGTCAGAAGAGGGGAGACGTTCATTCTTGAGGTGTGGTGCATCAACACAAGGAAGCATAAAGAGATTTTCTTGCAACCCTTGTGAGCCATGTCCTCAGAGAGGGCATGCTAGGCTTCTCAAAGGAAAAATGGTATTTTAGAGAAGGGATGAAAACAGTGATAATTAAGGAGATCGGTACTCCTAAATATTTGTATTGTGCATAACATGTAGCTGCTTTATGAAGCTGCTTTGTTGTTGTTGTTCTAAATCACGAGTTCTTGTAAGAGTCATTAAACTTTAAAAACCAAGGTCTCCAGGATATTTTCCAGAAGAAAACCTGCTTCTTGCTAAAGGGGAAAAAATTACCAGTAAGCAGGAAAAGGGGTATAACAGCTGTGTATAACCTGGAAGGGCAGAAACTAGAAGATAGAACTGACCCTGTCCTGAGTTGGCTTGCTATGAGAACAGCCAAGGACCAGAAGGTGGGATCCAATGGGGGCTGTGATCATTGTCTCCTGGAGTAACTTGATTTGCCTTAAAGAGAGAACAAGTAGTCATAAGTAAACATTGGAAGGGGTTTATATTACAAACAAGTCCTATTCCTGTACTATTGTAGGTGATCCATTTATTTTTTTTTATATTGACGATTAGTAAGGACTATTGATCATTTGACTCCCAAAAAGCATAATTTAGAATTTGCCCGTAACATTTTTCCAGCTAGTAAAATATAGGAAATCTTTAATTTTTAAAAAGACTTTACTTATTTATTTATTTCACAGAGAGAGAGAGAGAGACAGAGAGAGCGAGAGCGCGAGCACACAAGCAGGGGGAGTGGCAGGTAGAGGGAGAAGCAGGCTCCCCGCTGAACAAGGAGGCCAATGTTAGACTCAATCCCAGGACCCTGGGATCATGACCTAAGCCAAAGGCAGACACTTAACCAACTGAGCCACCCAGGTGCTCCTGAAATCTTTAATTTTTATATAGTACTGAGTAGGTATTTATAATAGTACATGAAAATCTAGAAAGTCCTCCATCTAATATTCTATTTAGAGTAGACTTGGTTAAAGAAAACATAGTGATGTAAATTGATAGACCACAGACTTAGGCATTAGGTGACAGAATGTAATTTTTGTCTTTCCACAAATTACTCTCTATCGCAGCACATTCTACCCCAGCCCCTTGTGCTCTCTGATGGAATGATGATGATATTGTCATCACTAGGATCTTATTGTGTCATGCAGATAAGCCTAGTTACTTTGGTGAGTTCTCATTTAGGTTTTAAGGCAAATTTGGGGTTTAGACTCCAACTCTTTGGGTTTGATGTCTAATCTTCTGGCTCACACTTATGCTACTATGTCATTGGTGGGGAGACAGCATTTTTATCTCCATCTTGTTTTATGTTGGTCCCCTGCTGGCATCTAAAGTGTTAAAACTTACTCAGTATTGTCTTTAAGTTTGTTTCTTCTCACCTTGACATCAGGAGAAATTCACAAACTCAGCTGAATCCCAAAGCAAGTACAAAATGCACCTTCTGTTACATCATTCCCTTGAACTTGCTTTGACATCTACAGATCTCCCAGTAGTTTCTCTCTCAGATAATGTGCATGTTCTCTTGGGGTACCAGTTGAGCTTTTGAATGTTGTCTATTATCTGTTTGGAACCATGGACCATTAAGAAGGAAAGAAGAGAGTCATTGCCCCTTATACCCAGAACATTCCACACCACCATTTCTTTTTTTTTTTTTTAAGATTTTTATTTATTTAATTGACAGAGAGAGATCACAAGTAGGCAGAGAGGCAAGCAGAGAGAGAGAGAGAGGAGGAAGCAGGCTCCCTGCTGAGCAGAGAGCCCGATGTGGGACTCGATCCCAGGACCCTGAGATCATGACCTGAGCCGAAGGCAGCGGCTTAACACACTGAGCCACCCAGGCGCCCCACACCACCATTTCTAATCTTGTGTTGCATCTCATGATTCTTCAGGCAAATGTCTACAAGGATGTTAAGTATATTTTTATACACATCTTGACCATTTGAATATCTTCTTTGGAAAAATATCTATTCAGGTTCTCTGCGTATTTTCAGTCAGATTGTTTTGTTCTGTCTGTTTTGCTTTTAAGTTGTAGGAGTTTCTTGTATATTAATCCTTTATCTAATACATGGTATGTAAGTATTTTCTTCCATTCCATGGGTTCCATTTTCATTTTGTTTCATTTGTTATGCAGAAGATTTTTTATTTGACATGGTCCCACTTGTTTGTTTTTGTTTTTTGTTGCTTGTGCTTTTTGTGTCACATCCAAAACGTCATTGTCAAGACCAATATCAAGGATCTTTTCCCCTATGTTCACTTCTTGAAGTTTTATGGTTTCACATCTTAGATTTAAGTCTTTAATCCATTTCAAGTTAATTTTTGTGACTGATGTAAGATATGGGTCCAATTTCATTCTACTACATGTGAATATCCAGTTTTCCCAGCATCATTAATTGAAAAGACTGTCCTTTTCCCATTGAGTATTATTGGCTTCTTTCTCAAATATTAGTTGACCATATATGCAAGTGTTTATTTCCAGGATCTCAATTCTGTGACATTGGTCAGTGTCTTTTTTTTTAAAGATTTTATTTATTTCACTTGAGAGAGAGAGAAAGCGTGAGCATGAGCATGAGTTAGGGGAGGGGCAGAGGGAGAGGGAGAAGCAGACTCCTCGCTGAGTGTGGAGCCTGATTCGGGGCTGGGTCCCAGGACACCAAGACCATGACCTGAGCCAAAAATCAGAAGCTTAACCCATTGAACCACCATGCATCCCGGTCCCTATTTTTTATGCCAGTACCACACTGTTGTGATTATTGTATCTTTGTAATATATTTTGAAATCAGGAAGTTCAGTGTTTCCAGCGTTTTTGTTCTTTCTCAATATTGCTCTTGGGGCGCCTGGGTGGCTCAGTGGGTTAAGCTGCTGCCTTCGGCTCAGGTCATGATCTCAGGGTCCTGGGATCGAGTCCCACATCGGGCTCTCTGCTCAGCAGGGAGCCTGCTTCCTCCTCTCTCTCTGCCTGCCTCTCTGCCTACTTGTGATCTCTGTCAAATAAATAAATAAAATCTTTAAAAAAAAATATTGCTCTGGCTTTTCAGGGTCTTTTGTAGTTTCATAGGAATATTGGGATTGTTTCTCTTTCTGTGAAAAATGCCTTTGGAATTTTGTTAGAGGTTACATTCAATCTGTAGATGGATTTGGGTAATATGAACATTTTAACAATATTAATTTTCTGAATCATGAACATGGACCACCTTTCCACTTATTTGTGTCTTTTTAAACCTCTTTCCTCAGTGTCTTATTTTCATTGTATGGATTTTTTTTTTTTTTACATCCTTGGTTAACTTTGTTCCTATGTATTGTATTGGCTTTGCTGCTATTACAGTTAAGATTGCTTTCTTTATTTTTTTTCCAGATGTTTTAATGTATAGAAATGCATCTCATTTTGTATGGTCATTTTCCTGAATGCTTTGCAAGAGAAATACCTTCCTTTCACTCTGTTAGGGATTCTGAGGCTTTCTCAGATCTTTACTATGGATATGCCTGCTCCACACTTCTTATATTAGATATACTATTGAGGTTTTATACCTTTTATCACTCCTGCAAAGCCAGGCTGGGTGCTGATAGCCTCCTGGTTGCTCACTTCTCAGGCATGTTATTATTATATCATAGACCACCTCATGATATATTTGGATGGGAAGTCTTCTGCTTCCCCCACTGGACATGAACTCTTTTAAATTTGGCTTTTGTATTCTTCATCTTCATACTTTATTTTTGGACAATTCCTGGCACACTATAACAGCTGATCTATAATTATTGGTGAAGTAAATAAAATGAAGATTCAGAGTTATAACCAGCCTCAAACCCACAGATGCATTATCATATGGGGATTTTTCAAGAAAACCTGGTCTGTGGCATATGTTCATTACTGATGGAGTACATATTGATGTTAATTTTCTGGAATTTAGTTTTGGAGTATATATGAAGAACTGTGAAATATTATTATTCTTTTAGCCATAAAGTCTGCCCCTAAAAAAGCAGCCTTCAAGAGGAAATCATTAGGGGCACCTGGCTGGCTCAGTCAGTGGAGCATGTGATTCTCTATCTCAGGATTGTGAGTTCGGGCCCCATGTTGAGTGTAGAGATTACTTAAAAATAAAATCTTTAGGGGTGCCTGGGTGGCCCGGTTGTTAAACATCTGCCTTTGGCTCAGGTCATGATCCCAGGATCCTGGGATCAAGCCCCACACCAGGTTCCCTGCTCAGCAAAAAGTGTGCTTCTCCCTCTCCCACTCCCCCTGCTTCTCTTCCCTCTCTCCTGCTTCTGTTTCCTCTCTTGCTGTGTCTCCCTCTGTCAAATAAAAAAATAAAATCTTTAAAAAATAATAAATAAATAAAATCTTTTAAAAAATCATGAGATACCAAAATAAGTTTTTTCAGTTTTAAGTGATGATTACCCAGCTCTAAATAATTCAAGCAAAAAGTGAAAATGTGGCTGCTCCTAAAGTTATAAAGAATACTAAGGAAGTTCACAAGATTGAAGGAAGAGTTGCAACAGCCAGGGCCCAAGCTCAGGCAGTAATAACCAGAATATGCCAGGACTGTCCTGGACTCCATCTATCATTTCACTCGACTTCATTCTTCAGATGGGTTTCCTCTTAAGAAGAAAACATGGCCCCCAATAGCTGCAGAGTTCCACCCTCTCTGCTTTAGCAACTCCAGAGGTAAAAGAGCATTTCTTCTCCTATTTTCCTAGCATCTGCCAAACCATAAAATGTCTTAGATTAACCTACTGAGGTAATGATAACACCCTTTGCCTAATCACTGTTTCTTTTCTTTTTTATTTTAAGATTTATTTATTTATTTGACCAAGAGAGTTCACAAGGAGACAGAGAGGCAGGCAGAGAGAGAGAGAGAGAGAGAGAAGCAGGCTCCCTGCTGAGCAGAGAGCCCGATGCAGGACTCGATCCCAGGACCCTGAGATCATGACCTGAGCCGAAGGCAGCGGCTTAACCCACTGAGCCACTCAGGCACCCCTAATCACTGTTTCTAAGAGAGTATGATGGAGACTGTTGGTGAGCCAAGACAAGGATAGTAGATGACTAAAAAGATAAATGTATTAATAAAGCATATATCTGCTGTGAATCAGAAAATCATGTTGCAGTACATGCACCGCATTATAATATTAAAAAATGTTAAAAAGAGCTTTGTAACTATAGCGAGATGGTTAAATAAATTATGTATTGCTAGAATACAATAAAACATTATATAAACATTAAACTTGATTTTTTTTAAAGATTTTATTTATGTATTTGACAAACAGAGATCACAAATAGACAGAGAGGCAGGCAGAGAGAGAGAGGAAGGGAAGCAGACTCCCTGCTGAGCAGAGAGCCCAATGTGGGGCTCGATCCCAGGACCCTGAGACCATGACCTGAGCCGAAGGCAGAGGCTTAACCCACTGAGCCACCCAGGTGCCCCAACATTAAACTTGATTTTACAGAATGCTTAAGGATATGAAAAAATGGTCAAGGTAACATAGTGAAGACAAAATACATTAAATATTTGTAGTAAACACACAAAAATAAAGTTCTCTGGAAAATATAGAACTCTAGGTTATTTTACTTCTTTATCATTTTCTCAAATTTCTATACTAATCATCAATTTTACAGTAAAAGTATTTTAAAATCCATGATAAGTATCAGGAAATAGACTTTCCTGGCTGATCTTAGAGCTGTAAATTAAGAGTTTGTAGGTCTGGTAGAGAAGCCATATGGAAATACAGTAGTGTTGGTTTTACTACCATTTTTTCTTATAGTTCCAAGGTAGTGCTTGAAGCTTAGGGTTATAAGAGCTTTATGTTTGTGTTTCTCATTAGAATCTATCATAAGAGGGTATCTGGGTGGCTCAGTTAGTTAAGCACTCAACTCTTGATTTTGGCTCAGGTCATGATGTCAGGGTTGTGGGATTGAGCCCCGCCTTGGGCTCCTCACTCAGCAGGGAGTCTGCAGGCAAGATTTTCTCCCCCCCGCTCATGCTCCTGTACTCTCTCTCATTCTCTCAAAATAAATAAGTAAATCTTAAAAAAAAAAAAAAAAGGAGAATCTGTTATAAGAGCAGGTTGAGTGTTTCCAGAAGTTCTTCTGGAATTGAACTTTTAGCTAAGTTATCTGGGAATTAATATTTTGCTGGTAACCTGTTCAAAATCAAAGCAAAATTATTTTGGCAGTGCATGTTGAAGCAAACTTTAACATTCAAATACATTGCATAGCTAGTGACATTGCAATCCTGGATCTCATTAGCAAATGGGAACATTATGAAGCACTGAACACTTACTTTATCCTAGTTTCAGTGAGATATAATTGACAAATGAAAATTATATATATTCAAGGTATATAACATGATGGTTTGATATCCCTATACATTGTGAAGTAATTACCACAATCAAGCTCATTAACATATTCATCACCTCACATACTTACCATTTTTTATGTGTGGTATGAACACTTAAAATCTACTCTCTTGGCGGGGGGCACGTGGGTGGCTCTGTGGGTTAAGCCTCTGCCTTTGGCTCAGATCATGATCTCAAGTTCTAGGATTGAGCCTTACATCAGGCTCTCTGCTCAGCAGGGAGCCTGCTTTCCCCCACCCTCTGCCTGCCTACTTGTGATGTCTCTATCAAATAAATAAATAAAAATCTTAAAAAGTAATCTACCCTTTCAATGAATTTCAAATATACGATATAGTATTATTAGCTTCAGGCACCATGCTGTACATTAGATCCCCAGAACTTACTCATCTTATAATTGAAAGTTTGTATTCTTTGACCAGCGTCTCTCCATTTTCCTTACCCCTCCCCCAGCTCCTAGCAACCCACTGTTCTACTGTGATTCTACAAGTTTGACTTTAAGATTCTACATACAAGTGAGATTATGTAGTATTTGCTTTGCCAAGTGTGCCAAGAATACACAATGGGGAAAGAATAGTCTCTTCAATAAATGGTGTTGGGAAAATGGGATATCCACATGCAAAAGAATGAAATTAGATCCTTAACACTGTATACAAAAATCAACTCAGAATGTGTTAAAGACTTAAATTTAAGACTTGAAACCACAGAACTCCTACTAAAGAACATAGAGGAAAATCTCATTGACTTTGATCTTAGCAATGAAGTTTTGAATATGATACAAAAGCCAGGTAACAAAAGCAAAAATGAAGAGTGGGACTATTTCAAACTAAAAAGTTTCTGCTCAGTGAAGGAAACAGTCGACAAAATGAAAAGGCAAGCTACAAAATGGGCGAAAATATTTGCAAACCATGTATCCGATAAGCAGTCAACATTTTAAATATCAGGCTCTTTTCTATGGAAGTCTTTTCTATTTTCCATTGGGAGAAATAATATAAAACCTCACAGGATGATACCGTAAGGTTAAAGGTATGAAAGGAGGTCAAAGAAATTAAGTTAGTCTTTAGGCAAACTCCAGAGAGAACTAAAGGTGTTCTTAGTAGATCCCCTAACTATAAATTACTGATCGTAACTCTTGACAACCACAAGAAATTCAAATTGCCTGACACTGATATATCCATGAATTATAGTGACTTTAGGGAAGGAAGATTTTGTTAAGTTCCTCAACTATCTAGTTGAAAGGTTTTTGAAGCTGTGAAAGTAAGTCTTAGTCATAAACACGCCTTATTTCACTAGAAGCTTGGCAAAAATCCCAGCTATAAATGAGGAAACTAATGTCATAAAGATGGGAGAGCATTTAGTGGGAGGGAGTGCCTGTGTGCTTATGCTAAAAGTAAGGGGTGTGTGTGTGTGTGTGTGTGTGTGTGTGTGTGTGTTAATATTTAAATAATGTTACTAGCTCGTGAAATTACTTTCTTCCTACTGAAGTCGCTGATAACGCTAAGAAGAAAATCCTCCCAACACAGACAAATAACTACTTCTTAGACATCTGCTTTTCAACTCTACTATGAAAAATTGAAGATGTACTGGGATTCAGGCTGAGTTATTTACTACCTCAACTCAGTGGACAATTTGCACTCCTCCACAGCAGTCTGGGTTATAAAGATCCGGTATAAGATAAAATGAAATACAGCTCAGCAACTTTCTAGGGAAAATGTGTTCGTTTTAGCATTCAGCTCCTTTGACTTGATCTCCCTTGCAGAACTCGTATCCCCTTTAAAGTACAGCTCCCACCGGTCAGTGTATAATTTTTTAAAAATGCCTCTTTCCTCAAAAACTTATAGAAATGAGAGTTAGTGTTTTGAAAATCTTCAGCATGGGTGACCACGAAAACAATCTAAAGCCATCTACATGTCACAATGGAGAGAAATTGGGGAATATTGTCTGATGTCAAATAAAACACACTGTTTTGAAAAAAAAAAAATTCCTCTTTCCTGGTCCTGATCTCCTGATCTTTGGGCTATAAATTGCACTGTATTTAGGGCCTCTCCATCTCACCTTTAAATGTGGAGCATGTGTCTGGGCAAAACCAGATACAAAACAGGCAAAAATGAAAAAGTAAAACCCGGGGACACCTGGGTGGCTCAGTTGGTGAAGCAGCTGCCTTCGGCTCAGGTCATGATCCCAGTGTCCTGGGATCAAGTCCCACATCGGGCTCCTTGCTCGGCAGGGAGCCTGCTTCTCCCTCTGCCTCTGCCTGCCTCTTTGTCTGTGCTCGCTCACTCTCTCTCCCT
Source organism: Mustela putorius furo (assembly GCF_011764305.1). Taxonomy (NCBI): domain Eukaryota; kingdom Metazoa; phylum Chordata; class Mammalia; order Carnivora; family Mustelidae; genus Mustela; species Mustela putorius. Next base: position 31,890,863 of record NW_025421989.1, read on the forward strand.
CTGTCTCTGACAAATAAATAAATAAAATCTTTAAAAAAAAAAAAAAAAGAAAAAAAAAAGTAAAACCCGAACTAAAGCATCACCCTTCATCGGTCTTTACAGTCTTGGCTGGTCTAAGTGTTTCCTCTAATAGCGCATGACCTGTCCCATCTCCCAGCACTTGAAATCTGTTGCCACTTCTTAATCATATTTACCCCACCCACCTCCTCAGTAGTTTGGTTGACCAGTTTCTTCTCCCAGTCTCATTGCATGATGCCTTGAACACTAGTTTTTCATGTGTTTTGGCCAGTGTTGAAGCGTGGGTGGTGGTGGTTGTGGTGGTGGTGGTGGTTTGGTTGGAGGGCTTTGCTTATTTGTTTTTTGGTTTGTTGTTATTGTTGTTTTAGCTTTCTGTGCAAGTGTCCTTATTAAATGATCTTGGTTGGAAGTATGTGTATGATGCCATTTAAAAAAATTCCATCCTTTACCCCTCTCATGTCACCAGAAGTCAGGCTGCTATATTTTATTTAAGATTCTCAGAGGATCAGGGCGCCTGGGTGGCTCAGTGGGTTAAGCCGCTGCCTTCTGCTCAGGTCATGATCTCAGAGTCCTGGGATCGAGTCCCGCATCGGGCTCTCTGCTCAGCGGAGAGCCTGCTTCCCTCTCTCTCTCTGCCTGCCTCTCCATCTACTTGTGATTTCTCTCTGTCAAATAAATAAATAAAATCTTTAAAAAATTAAAAAAAAAAAAGATTCTCAGAGGATCATTCCCTCCTTTCTCAAGCCCTCAATTAAAAGTCTAAGTTCAACCCACCTACAGCAGAGCAACGTTCTCTTCACTGACTCTCCCACCATTGCTATTTCCCTTTGCCAAGGTGCCTTCAACAATATGGCCCCAGTCAACAATTCTAGTCCCTGGGAGTTGCAGTGGTCACAGTGGAAGCCATGAGCATGGAGGACATGCTAGGGGACAAAGATGTCTCTCTCAGATTTGGGGTTGGGTCTGTTTATGTCAAGCCAGATGGAAAGTGGAAGAAATCATGTACCCATTTCAAGTCAAGAAAATATAATAGCCTCTATTTGTTGGATATTTCAAATAAACAGTGTTTGATTTCAATAGTATAGAATTGCTTCATTGTTCCATTTCTAGCTCACTTGTGGGAAGAGAGAAAGCCTCATGTTCTCCTTGTTCAAGTTCACCTATGTTCCTTACAGGGTGCTTACCAAACATAATGTCTTTACCTACTTTGATTTTTTTCAGATTTAAATAACATAAACTGAATGATGGGGAATGAGGTGGGGAAGAGCCAAATATGTAATTTTGTATGAGTAAAAGTTCTTGATATCTAATAATCCCTGGGAATTATCTAGCACATTAAACTAGCGTCTAGAATTTGCTATGACAAACATATGTTAGTTCTCAGTTGACTGTGTCTTTCTTGAACATATAGAAGCTGTTTTCAACATTTGCATTTCTGATCACACATTGGACATTGGGCTTCAGATGATCAGTGAATGCCAAATGAAAGAATAAGTGGATCATTTGTTCCCATCTTTCCTGTGGCTTTCAAGACTAGAGGGATTTTTCAGCAGTATGTTACCCATAATCCATACATTCATTTATTTATTCTCACAAGAAAATACTAGAATGACCAAGAGAACATTTGGTATTTTTAGCCTCTGCTTTTTTCTTGTGTTCCCTCTCCCAAAAACTTTTTAATGATAAAATCACTCAGATGGAGACAGTTTACTCTAAGTCTTTAGGCTAACATTTCTTTTTTTTTTCCAAAGATTTTATTTATTTTACAGAGATCACAAGTAGACATAGAGACAGGCGGAGAGAGAGGGGGAAGCAGGCTCCCGGCTAAGCAGAGAGCCAGATGCGGGGCTCTATCCCAGGACCCTGGGATCATGACCTGAGCCTAAAGTATAGGCTTAACCCACTGAGCCACCCAGATGCCCCTAGGCTAACATTTCTTAAGCATGCTTCAAATCTACCTCAAATAAGCCCCATTGGACCTAGTGGGAATGTGTAGACATAGATATTGGCAGCTCTGATCCCCCACAGAACAGGAGCGATTCCACTGCAGAACTTGGACCATTCCTGCCTCCACCAGTCTGCTCTCACTTGGGGAGACCTGCCCTCACTTCTCCAAGGAAGAACAGATGATATGGTTAGCTCATCTGACACAGGAGATACTTGATAAGGCCATAAAGACCTAGAACTACAGGGTTTCATTTTCATAATTACCAAGAAATTCCCTTTCAAAAGGAAGAGAACAATGTTTCTCTGCAACTGGGCAAGTAAAGACTTATTTTCTCATCTTTTACTGTCTCTAGTGTTCTTACCAATGGAGAGATGGAGCTCAAGTGTGACAGCCTTGAACTTTGACTATAGCCAAGGTCAGCCTTGGTCCCAGCTGTAATTACACTTGCTAGCCAGCCAGTGCGTGCAGGGCAAGGCTAAGGGCTCCCCTTAGAAACCACTCAAGTTTCATGTTGTAGCATTTAGAAAGGGGAAGCTAGAGATACAGAGACTTTTTTTTTTTTTTAATAAAGGCTGTATAGTTTGCTCTTCTTTATTTATCTGACAGAGAGAGAGAGAGATCACAAGTACGCAGAAAGGCAGGCAGAGAGAGAGAGGAGGAAGCAGGCTCCCCGCCGAGCGGAGAACCCAATGCGGGGCTCGATCCCAGGGTCCTGAGATCATGACCTGAGCCGAAGGCAGAGGCTTAACCCACTGAGCCACCCAGGCGCCCCGATACAGAGACATTTTAAAGGCCATTAAAGATAGCGAGAGGAATACAGTGTGTCAAGAATTGTAAGAACCTTTTGTCCTCTTAAATTTTGCACTTTTTAATGAAAGAGCAGTGAGAGAGGGCAGGAAAGAACACTGCTTGCTTGGCAGCAGGACTTGGTGTGAAAGCTGAGTCAGAAATACCACTGCTTATATTCTGAAGGGGACTCTGGTAAGTCTTCCACTTGGGCCCATTATCTCTCAGTCTTTTTTGGTTGTTCATTTAGTGAAAAAGAACAAGTGGTAGTCCCCTAAAGAATAAAAATAAGATGTTATTTTTTCTTTTTTCTTTTTATTTTTACCCTTTTATCTTTATATCTTTTTGTGGTGAAAAATTTAGATTTAGATTTAGCAGGCTGGTCTCAGCTTAGATGATTCCAGTTTTGTTGACAACATCCAAAGCATTCTGGCCAGGTGCCAGTTGAATGTGTGCCTTCTCTTCATCAGGCCTGTTTAAGATGTTGATCTTGAATATATTAAAAAAAAAAAAAAAAGATGTTGATCTTGGCCACATCAATGTCACAGAACTTCACAACCTGTTTGATCTGGTGCTTGTTGGCCTTGACATCCACAATGAACACAAGTGTGTTGTTGTTTTCTCTTTTCTTCATGGCTGACTTGGTAGTCAAGGGGGGACTTGATGATGCATAGTGGTCAAGCTTATTTTTCCTGGGGCCACGTTTTCAGGGATATTTGGGCTGCCTTTGAAGAGGCAGCATCTTGGGCTATGGGGATGTAGGTGATGTGTGGATCTTCTGTTTTTCTGTGACTGTGGATGCCCTTCAGCACCACTTTCTTGGCCTTCAAAGCCTTTGCTTTGGCTTCAGCTTTGGGGGGGGGCAGGGCTTCCTTCTTCACCTCCAGTGCCATCTTCATGAAAGGGGTATTGTTTTCCATTTCAAATTATGGTAGTACTGGGGTGCCTGGCTGGCTCAGTCAGAAGATTATGTGACTCTTGATCTTAAGAGTCCCTAGTTCTAGCCCCATATTGGGAGTAGAGATTACCTAATAAGTAAATTTTAAAAAGTATTTTTTAAAATTTTTTTTTATTTAATTGACAGAGAGAGACACAGTGAGAGAGGAAACATAAGCAGGGGAAGTGGGGGAGGGAGAAGCAGACTTCCTTTTTTTACATTTATTTTTATTTTTTAAATTTATTTTTTCAGTGTTCTAAGATTCATTGTTTATGCACCACACCCAGTGCTCCATGCAATACACGCCCTCCTTAATACCCATCACCAGGCCTTCCCAACCCCCACCCCTCTAAAACCCTCAGTTTATTTCTCAGAGTCCACAGTCTCTCATAGTTCATCTCCCTGTCCGATTTCCCCCAACTCACTTGGCTTCTTGCTGAGCAGGGAGCCTGATGTGAGGCTCCATCCCAGGACCCTGGGATCATGACCTGAGCCAAAGGCAGATGCTTAACAACTGAGCCACCCAGGTACCCAAATTTTAAAAAATATTTTAAAAAGTTATGGTAGGGGATGCCTGGGTGGTTCAGCTGGCTCAGCATCTGCCTTCAGATCAGGTCATAAACCCAGGGTCCTGGGATCAACTCCAGCATTGGCCTCCTTGTTCAGTGGGAGTCTGCTTCTCTCTTTGCCTGCCACTTCCCCTGTTTGTGCACTTTCTCTCTTTGACAAATACACAAATAAAATCTTAAAATAAAATTAACTTAACAAAGAAATATCCACTGTAAAAATAACTAAATAAAAAATAAAAAAAATTATGGTAGTACTAAAGTATTTTCTTTTAGGCTCTAGTCTTCCTCAGCCTTTTACAGACTATAAAACCAAGAAATACTGTTGTTAAGTTTTCCAGAAAAATCAGAAACCTTGTGTGGTGTATAAGTGAGGTATATATTGTGTTCAAGGTGAGGGTATGAGAAAAGGAAAAATAATGGGAGCATAAGAAAAACGAGTTTTATTAAGTGGCCTGAAAGCTCGGAGTTTTAGCATTTTTTTGTAAGCAAGTGGTCTGTCTGTGTTGTCAAAATACAAAGGATCCACATATTAATTCCTGCCTAGCCAAGGAGGACAATAAGGGAAATAAGTGAGTACCAACTTCAGAAGCCAAAAAATTAATAAATATTTTGAAGAATAGTACAGAGATTTCCTTATGCCTTGGTACCATGGAGCCTGCTGACTTAATGCAAATCACAGAAGGTTGCTAGGCAATGCAGGTCCTGGTGCCTATCAGGTGACTCTGTTATTCTTTATAGAGTGCCTGTCTCTGCTTTCTGAGACAAAAGATTGCGTTTTGTTTTTCAAGGATGCAATAATAGTTTTTGTTTTGTTTTTGTTTTGTTTTGCCCATTTTAAGGCTGTGATCTCTCAATCCATGTACTTTTCTTGAGAATTACATGTGTATTCCTATCAAAAACTAGACCTTAAGAAGATAGGGAAATGTCAATATTAGAGATGTTTTTCACTGAGTTGATGAGGGAAATGGGGATGAACCCTGATGTTAATGTAATTTATGTGCAGAACTCCTTCTAACATATGTCCCTGACATCTTCCAAAGTCACATGGTCTGCAGGGAACAAACACCGTTACTGAGAACATTTTGAAGTGCTTAGAACTAAATGAATGCATGGAAAATTGACCCTGAAATTGCATGGAAATGAATGCATGGAAAATTGACCCTGAAATTGCATTTTTATATTGAGCATCATCTTACTTTTCCTGTAATATCATGCTTATATTTCTTTATAGCCTATATTCTTTATTTGCTGGTCTATCTATACCTGAATGTCAGTTCCCTGAGTCTGGTGGAGCACAGTGACATTTTCACACACAGTCTAAAGCATATAAATGTTTGCTGGAACCAAATTCACATAGACACAATTATAGTGGCTTAAGTTTAGTGCAAGTGTACTTTTGCCTTATGTGTTCTCAGACATAAAACTTTCTTCCTAAAAGCATTTTAACTTTGAATATTAATTTTGTGAACAGACTAGAATAAGACATATTTTATATTTGAATTTCATAGAAAAAAGTATCCTAGTCTATACATAGAAATGTTTGCCCTTTGTTGCTCTTATTCTTATGAGAATAAACTGGATAAACTGAAAATTAATGACTTTTCTTGGGCCTGTCAGAGGACTAAGATCACAGAGCAAACTGCTACCTCAAAATCTGAATAGACAAGCATATCCAGAGAGACACATCCAAGATTTGTTTACCTGGAGAAGAAGTTAATGGAACCATGACTGGTAGGCACATGTAAATAGCAACTTTGATGAACAGCAGGGGCTGGGTGTGGATTAGCATGAGGGTGAGAAATTCTTGGAGGGCCACAGTCTTAGGACACTCTCTACACTTTTATGGTCTTTGTCTCTAAGAGCCTTATCAGACTGTCATGGTGAGATTCAATAACCATCCCCTCCTGTCTCTGGCAAGGAAAAGAGAAGAGTAACCATTGCAAAATCTATTCTAAGCCTTCTTCATAACAAAATTCTACAGGGAAGGGGACTTTCCAAAGACTTACCCCAGCTAAGAAGAGGGAATTACTCTCATCCCACCTTCCTCCACTCTTCCTTGTCATAGAAGGCATTTGAGGAGATGGGGACAAGAGAGCACAGTCAACGAGATTCAGGGCTTCGAGGAAATAGGTGAGGATGATGCAACCAAGGAAGGCAATATGAAGCTGAGTGGGTGAGTGGAAAGCTATACCACTGGAGAAACTCTTGCAAAGGCCACAATACACAGGGCCACTCAAAGACTTAGATTTAAGCAAAAAAACTGTAGAATAGGGCTCCCATTCCCATATGTTACTGCTTCCCCAACAGAGCTCCAGTATGATAAGAGTGGATAACAGTTGAAAGAGCCACAAGACAGACTCCCCCTGAGAAGGTATACTCAAGGAAACCAAAATTCAAGAAGAGGAAAAAAAAGAAGCTATAAGAGTTAGAAATGTCTCGCAACTACAGCTACACCAAACATTAAGCACAGGCACACCCCTAGCAAGATTAACATAAAAACACACTAATTGCAAACAAAAATCAAAATGCGCGTGTGCGCGCGCGCACACACACACGTATACACCCTAAATGCCTGTTTACCTTAGTTTCCATTACCTGATACAACATGTCCAAATGTCAACACAAAATGGAAAGGCTTGATAAAAGGTAAGGGAAAACAGTCTGAAGAAATAAAACAAATACAAATTACATATGGCACAGATATTGGAATTATTAGAAAGGAAATTTAAAATAAGTATGATTAATATGTTAACAGTGGTAGTGGGGGAAAATGACAATATGAAAGAATGGATGGAGATGGGTAGAGTAAGCAAAATGATGAAAATGCTAAGAAAAAATCAAAAGAAAATTCTAGAAACAAACAAAAAAAAGTATCAGAAATGAAGAAAACCTGCAGGGACACCTGGCTAGCTCAGTTGGAAGAGTATGAAACTCTTGATCTCAGGGTTGTAAGTTTGAGCCCCATGTTGCTTGTACAGATTAGTTTAAATAAATAAAATTTTAAAAAGTAAAAAAGGGAGGGTGCCTAGATGGTGCAGTCGGTTATGCATTTGACTCTTGGTTTCAGCTTAGGTTGTAATCTCAGGGTCCTGGAGTCAAGCTCCACATCCAGTTCCCTGCTCAGCATGGAGTCTACTTGAGATTCTCTCTCCCTCTCCCCCTCCCACCTGCACTCACTCTCTCTCTCAAATAAATACATCTTAAAAAACAAGAACAAAAAGAAAAGAAGAAAATCTTTAGTGGCTTATCTGTAGATAGTTGATACCTCTCAAACTTAAATTCAAAGAGAAAAATAAACTCAGCATCTAAGAACAAACATACAATATCAAAATGTGTAAATTATGTGTAACTGGAGTGTCAAAAGCAGGAAGAAGTACAGAACAAAAAATATTTCAAGTATTCATGGCTTAGAACTTGCCAAAGTTATTGACAGACACCAAACCACAAATCCAGGAAGCTCAGAAAACATGAGTCAGGATAAACATGAGAAAGAAAACAAAAACAAAATAAAACAACAACCATTGGCAATTTATTACAGGCATGAAGGGCTGGTTCACATTTGAAAATCATCAGTGTTAATCACCATACCGATAGGTTAAGGAATAAAACTTGTACAGTCATATCAATTTCTGCAGAAAAAGCATATAACAAAATATGACATGCATTCACAATAAAAAATCTTAGCAAATTAAGAATAGATAACTTTTCTCACTTTTATAAAGAATATCTAGGGGTACCTGGCTAGCTCAGTCGGTAGAGCATGTGACTCCTGGTCTCCAGGTTGTGAGTTCAAGCCCCATGTTGGGTATAGAGATCACTTAAAATTAAAAATTGTTGAGGCGCCTGGGTGGCTCAGTGGGTTAAAGCCTCTGCCTTCGGCTCAGCTCATGGTCCCAGGGGTCCTGGGATCGAGCCCCGCATCGGGCTCCCCTCCGCAGGGAGCCTGCTTCCTCCTCTGTCTCTGCCTGTCTCTATGCCTTCCTGTGATCTCTTTCTGTCAAATAAATAAATAAATCTTTGGGGAGAAAAGATTTTTAAAAAATTTAAAAATTCTTAGAAGAGTATTTCCAAAATTTATAGTTAATAGGTGAGAAATGTGGTGCTTCCCCCCATAGGAAGGAACAAAGAAAAGGTATCCTCTCTTACACTCCTTCTTAACATCATTCTGGAAGTTCAAGCTAGTGCAATAAGATAGGTAAAAGAAATAAAAAGCTATTCAGATTATAAAGGAAAAATAATACTGTTTTTATTTACATATTTTTTAAAAAGAATTTATTTGAGAGAGAGAGAGAGAGCACAAGCAAGGGGCAGGGGCAGAGGGAAAAGCAGATTCCCTGTTGAGCAGGGAGCCTGATACGAGACTCAATCCCAGGACCCTGAAAGCACTACCCAAGCCAAAGGCCCATGCCCAACTGACTGAGACACCCAGGCACCCCTCAGAGATGTTTATCTAGAAAATCCTCAGTCTTCTGGGAAACTCTTAGGAAAAAAAAAAATTCTGGAACTCCTGAGCAAATAAAACAAGGTTTCAGGATACCAGGTAAGTATACAAAAATCAATAAGCAATGAAAAATTAAAATCTGAACTTTAAAAAAATATATATTGTTTATAATGGCACCAAATAAATAAGTATGTATGTAGAAGACTAACAAAATATGTACAGGAATTCTATGCAGAAAACTATTTAGCATTGGTGAAAAATAAAATCAAGATCCAAATGAGAGCTGATCCATGTTCATGATTTTTTTTTAAAGATTTTATTTATTTCTTTGGCAGAGACAGATCACAAGTAGGCAGAGAGGCAGGCAGAGGGAGAGGAGGAAGCAGGCTCCCTGCCGAGCAGAGAGCCCAATGCGGGGCTTGATCCCAGGACCTGAGATCATGACCTGAGCCGAAGGCAGAGGCTTTAACCCACTGAGCCACCCAGGTGCCCCCATGATCATGATTTAGAAGAGTCAGTATTGTTACAATATCCATTATTCTTAACTCAATCCATTCAATCTCACCCAAAATCCCAACAAGCAATTTTGTAGGTATTGGCAAACTGATTCTGAAGTTTATGTGGAAAGGTGAAACACCTAGATTAGCCAATATAATTCGGAAGAAGGGCACAGTTGGAAAATTCACACTACTTAATTTCAAAATCTGACATAAAGTTATAATGATCAAGATAGTCTATGGTACTAGAAAAGAACAGCTCTATAGAGCAATGGAATGGAAGAGATTAGAAAGCCCAGAAATTGATAACCACAAATATAGTCAACTGGACTTTGACAAAGAGGTAAAAGATAATCTCTCCAACAAATGGTTCTGGAACATCTGGACATCCACATGCAAAAATGGAATCTAGATACAAATGTTGTAATTTCAAAAATTAATTCAAAATGGATCATGACCTACATTTAAAATGCAAAATAATATAGAAAATCCAGGTGACCTTGGGATGACCGGGACTTTCTAGATACAATACCAAAAGCATGACTCAGGAAAAAACAGTTGCACTTATTTAAAATGTAAAACTGCTCTGTGAAAGATAATATTAGCAGATGAAAAGCCACACACTTGGGATGTTTGCAAAACATTTGTAAGATAAAACATCTAAAATATACAAGGAATTTAAAAATCTCAGTAAGAAAACAAAACCTGATTAACAAAATAGGCAAAAAATCTGAATAGACACCTCATCAAAAGAAGATATACAAGTTGCATAAATCCTATAAATATATGCTCTAAATTGTGCGACGACTCTACTTGAATAAAATACATTCTAAAAACATGCTCAGCATCATGTCCTTAGGAAATTGCTAATTAAAACACCACATACCTTTTACAATGACTAACATCCAAAATAATCACAACACTAAGTACTGGTAAAGAGATGGAGCAACAGGAATTTTCATTCATTGCTGATGGGAGTACAAAGAGGTACAGTCAGTTTGGATGGTTTTTACAAAAATAAGTGTAGTTTAAGCATAAGATCTAGCAAAAATTCTTCTTGGTGTTTTCCCAGTTGAGCTGAAATCTTAGGTGCACATAAAAACCAGCATATGGATATATATGGCAACTTTATTCATAATTGCCACATCTTGGAAGCAACCAAAATGTGCTTCAACAGGTGTAAACTGTGGTACATCCACACAATGGCATATTATTCATTGCTAAAAAGAAATGAGCCATCAAGGGGCACCTGGGTGGCTCAGTTGGTTAAGCGTCTACCTTCAGCTCAGGTCATGATCTCAGGGTCCTGGGATCGAGTCCCTCATCATGCTCTCTGCTCAGTGGAGAGTCTGCTTTCCTCTTCCCTCTCCCCACTCAGGCTTGCATGTGTGCATGCAGGTACACATTCTGTCTCTGAAATAAAATCTTTTGGGAAAAAAATGAACAATCAGGCCACAAAAAGAATGGAGGAAACTTAAATGCATATTGCTAAGTGAAAGTAACTAATCTGAAAAGGCTACATACTGAATGATTCCAACTAATGACATTCTGAAAATAGCGAAACTGTGGAGACAGTAGAAAGATCACTGGTTGTTGGGGGGGGGTTCATTCATAGGGAGAGAGAGAGGGCTAATAGGTAGAGCATGGGCAATTTTTAAAAAATATTTTATATATTTATTTGAGAGAGAGAGAGAATGAGAACCAGCAAGCATGAAAGGGAGAAGGTCAGAAGGAGAAGCAAACCCCCATGGCTCCCTCCCGTTGAGCAGGGAACCCCGATGCAGGGCTCGATCCCAGGACTCCAGGATCATGACCTGAGCCGAAGGCAGTTGCTCAACCAACTGAGCCACCCAGGAGCCCAGCATAGGCAATTTTTAAAAGCAGTGGAATTATTGTTCTGTATGGTACTGTAATGCTGGATCCATGTCATTATGCATTTTTCAAAACCCGTAGAGTATAAAACATAACAAAAGATCCTGATATAAATTACGGACTTTAGTTTTTAAAAAATGTATCAGTACCAACACCTCATCTCAGCTGGTCCACCCGAGACCCCCTGAGCGCCAACCCCATTCCCCCTGCGGTATCCCATTTCCACTCCAACAAGATGAAAGTAACTACCATGAACCAAGATAAACTCCAAACTGCAAGCACAAGTGTGCATTGGTGGGAAAGAAACTGCTCGCCTGAAGAAGGTGGTTTATAGAACAGCTACAGTGGATGATAAAAAAAAAAAAAAACTTCAGTTCTCCTTAAAGAAGTTAGGGGTAAACAGTATGTCTGGTATTGAAGAAGTGAGTATGTTCACAGACCAAGGAACAGCGATCCACTCTCACAACCCCAAAGTTCAGGCATCGCCAGTGACAAACACTTTCACCATTTTGGGCCATGCTGAGACAAAGCAGTTGACAGAAATGCTACCCACTGTCTTAAACCAAATTGGTGCAGACAGTCTGACTAGCTGAAGAAGACTGGCTGAAGTTCTGCCCACACAGTCTGTGGACGGAAAAGCCCCACTTGCTGCCGGAGAGGAGGAAGGTGATGACGTTCCAGATCTTGTGGAGAATCGTGATGAAGCTTCCAAGAATGAAGCAAACCGAATTGAGTCAAGTTCTGAAGAAGATAAAACTTGAAAAAGTTTCTGGGAGCTGCTAGTTTATACATGGCTCCTTTTTATATTAATTATTTTTATTAACATATAATGTATTATTTGCCCCACAAGTACAGGTCTGTGAATCGTTAGGTTTACACACTTCACAGCCCTCACCATATCACATGCCCTTCCCAATGTCCATAACCCCACCACACTCTCCATACCCCCCTTCCCCCGGCAACCCTCAGTTTGTTTTGTGAGATTATGATTTGTCTCCCTCTGGATCCCATCTTGTTTCATTTTTTCCTTCCCTACCCCCTCCCAAGGCCCTCATCCTGCCTCTCAAATTCCTCATATCAGGGGGCTCATATGATAATTGTCTTTCTCTGATTGACTTACTTCACTCAGCATAATACCCTCTAGTTCCATCTATTTCATTGCAAATGGCAAGATTCCATTTCTTTTGATGGCTGCATAATATACCATTGTATGTATGTGTATATATATATATATATATCTCACATCTTCTTTATCCATTCATCTGTTGATGGACATCTAGATTCTTTCCATAGTTTGGCTATTGTGGACATTGCTGCTATAAACATTCAGGTGCACATGCCCCTTCAGATCACTACATTTGTATCTTTAGGGTAAATACCCAGTAGTGTGATTGCTGGGTCATAAGGTAGCTCTATTTTCAACTTCTTGAGGAAACTCTATGCTGTTTTCCAGAGTATTATGCCTGCTTTTTAAAATTTTGTTCATGAGTCTGACAAAATCTAGATCTCTAATATTTTTAAGCCCAAGGCGTGCAGCTCTTTTCAGTTTTTGCTTATACACAATTCATTCTCTGCAGTTAATTAAGCTGAAGAAGCCTGGGAACACAGTTTGAAATAAGGTTAATAAAGTTCTTTGCCTAAGGGGGAAAAAAAGTATCAATGCCAAAATGAGCCATCAAGGGGCTCAACATCAAGGGTATCAATACCAACTCATCAATTGTACAAAATGTACTATACTAATGCAAGACTTTAATGGGGAAACTGTTGTGGGGGGAGGGAGGTTGAAGAGATATATGGGAACTTCTGTCTTTTGTGCTCCATTTTTCTGTAAACTGAAACTGCTCTTAATAATTTTAAAAAATAAGAAGAATTGTCAAGTCATACAGAGACATTAAAGACTCTTAAATGCACATTGCTAGGAGAAAGAAGCCCGTTGAAAGACTACATGTGGATGCTTTGTATCTATATGGCACTCTGGAAAAAGTAAAACTATAGAAAAGGTAAATCAGGATTACCAGTAGTTCAGGGCGTGGTGAGGATTAAATATGTGAAGCAAAGGGCATTTGATGGGGCAAGGAAACTCTTTTTTTTTTTTTTAAGATTTTATTTATTTATTCGACAGAGAGAGATCACAAGTAGGCAGAGAGGAAGGCAGAGAGAGAGGAGGAAGCAGGCTCCCTGCTGAGCAGAGAGCCCGATGCGGGATTCGATCCCAGGATCCTGAGATCATGACCTGAGCCGAAGGCAACGGCTTAACCCACTGAGCCACCCAGGCGCCCAAGGAAACTCTTTTGTATGATTCTGTAATGGTGGGCACATCACATTATTAATTTGTCAAAACCCGTGGAACTTTGCAATAGAAAGAGGGAGCCTTTTCGGGTGCAGTGAATGAATGAGGGTAGTGTTGCTTGCTGCTTTTTGTAAAACTGTTTCTATGAGTGAACACACTGAATAAAACAACTAACTTAGAAAGGAGTTTGGGGACTTAATGTATTTTTAAGTTGGAGTCTGTCTATATTTGGATTTTTCATGGAGTATTGGGGTTAACATAGACAGCAGTATAAATGTGCAGCACTTCAAAGGAATTTTGATAGCAGTAATAATAAAAAAAGAAGCCGCCGTGTAAAGATTTAGGACAAGAGGGGCTTAAAAATTGCCCCTCTATCTCAGTCGTCAACTTGTTCCATCTGTCTCTAGATTTATGCCTATATAAAGGCAGTCACATGCTTGGTTCTGTTTGTTTTTCTCCTGTTTGATGCTCGTGTTCAGGAGAGAAGTGTTTTCATGTGCCTTGTTTTCTGTGGAATGATCTCCTGGGCCCTGGAAACATTTGAACACCGTATTGAGGCAGGGGACCTCTAAGGTCGCAGACTCCTCTTCTAGGTTGTCTCCCCCCACCGCATGCTACGCGTGTGTGAACATGCACATGCGCGTGCACGCGCACATACATCACTTACTTCCCATCCACTGTCTGTATTCAGTTCTTTCAGGGCTGAAAGCCCTCAAACCTCCGAGTATTTGGCCATGCTATTCCACCTGTTAGGATTTCGTTTCCTCCTCTGCCTGGAGGCCTATCTTTCTGGCTAATCCTTACCTGTCACTCAAGAATCCGCTAGCTCGGGGCTCAGCCTTCCTCACAGACACCTCCCCGTCCTCTGGCTGACTCGGAGACGCTGGGTTTTCATCCCACCGTACAGCACTGCAGGCTCTGGTTTTCCTCCGCGTGTCCTCTTCCCTCTGCTGGGCATCGTGCAAGTCAGCGGTGCTCGGTAACTGGTCTAAGTTGTACTAAATGAGGGCGGGACCCCGTGATGCTGCACGAGGGGCTCTGAGTGAAGAAGGGTGAGGAAAACTTTCACAGTGCTCCTGGAATGAAGGCATAGAAAGAACAAGAAGAAAAAAGCCAGGAGGAAACTAATAATTGTGCTTGAGATAGTCCACTAAATTTCTACACACTTTTCAGGAAAAAAAAAGGAGTGGGGGGAGGCTTGATGACACAAAAGCATAAATTGCTAGAATTGATGGGCCCAGATCCCATTTTATTCCCCTGAAATAGAATGTTAAATTTCTTTGGGAGAAAAGCAGTGGGGAGCCCTATCTGCTGGTCATATTTATGGCTAGGTTTTTGCAGAGATGTTCTTATGACTTATCATTTATCAGTTGCTTCTTATGAGCAAGCAATTCCTACCCTAACCGGGCGTCAAGAGCCTGGTGGTTGGCAGCTGCAGATACGGCCACATCTACAAATCTGAGAAGGAAATGCGCTGTTTGTCCGTAGGGCCACCCAGACATCTGATACCAGGGCTGCTGTACCTGGTGTGTGGTGATGGGTAAACCTCGCACTGAAGTCATGAGCGATGTGTCCTCATGGCACTCACAAATGACTCCTCTTTTCACCACCACCTGTAGCAAATCAAGGGTAAGCTAACAGCCTCACTGGCAAAGCCACTTAGGATGACCAGGGAGAAGGGGGTCCCCTGGGCTGCAGGAGATTCTACTTTGAGAGGGCAGAGTTGAAAATGAAAAAGGCGTTTGCAGATTCGGCCTGTGTGGCATTGTTTTATCCGCGCAAGCTCCTTGATGATGTTTCCAGGATGTAGAAATCAGTATCTCGAGTAACATTAGCTCTTGATGTCCTGGGTCAAACACCTGTCCTGAGGTGTATGCGTGCACAGTATTGTCATGCAAACCACTGGCTTGCAACCGCACTCCCGTGTCTGTGCAGCTCACCATTTCAGATCGTCCCCCTCCTGGTCAAATAAACCAAAATGCTAAGTCTGGGATATTTTTCCCCACCATCAAGATTTCTCTCACCTTCTGCTATGTTCTTCAGTGGTATTTTAATTGTTTTTGAGTCAATGGAAAATATTTCTGATTTAGGTTTTTAGGGTTTTTTTTTTTTTTAGGTTTTTGTTTTTAACTCATCTTTACATCTAATGTGGGGCTCGAACGTACAACCCCAAGATCAAGAGTCATGTGCTCTACTGACTGAGCCAGCCAGGTGCCCCCAGGATGTAATTCTTTTGAAATGGTACCTGTAAATGTTCACATTTTGCTTTAGCACCAAAGTGGCATTATATAAGAAGAGAGATATCTGCAATCCATCATATGAAGGAAGATTAAAATGAATGCTGTATAAAACCTTCTATAAAATGAGATAAAATCCTCCCATGTTCCAGGAGGGGATGTGGTTTTCTCCTTCCTGTGGAGAAATAAGTTAACAAAATTTACTTGAATAGATGCCGAGACATAAAATATCACAAGCAAAATTCAACCGTGTATTGGAAGGAGGATTAGGAGGAGGAGAAAATGACAGGATACAGGCAGTAATTTTAAACCCAGGACTCATAGATGTATAGTGTTTCAAGGAAAACATGATCATTTCCAGATAGAAAACTAAGTATTTACTCCAAACGAGGCCGTTTTAAACTTTCTCTTTGAAGGAAATAATACGTGGGTGAAAAATGCCTGTCAGAAATGCCACATGGAATAATATTAGAATCCATCCCCACTTTTTTGTTTCACTTAACTAGTAAGCCCTAGGAAGAGAGACTTTTTTCCAAATTTATTTTGATCGAACAAAATACTTCCTCAAGCATATGCCCACACTTCAGTCATTTGCACTTCCACGGGAACAAAGGGATTCTAGTGGAAGCTGCCGGTCCCAGCTGTGCACCTTCTGAGACCCAATGGCGGGTATAGACCCAGTGCCAGGCAGTCAGAATGCTTCTCTGGGCCTTCAGCTCTGCTCAGTCCCTCTTCAATGGTGAAGCTGTGAGGACAAGAGCCATCCATCGGAGCCAGACTGAAATGAAGTGAAATCCTTTTTTGTTGTGTTAAAAAGCACATAAAAAGTTAAAAATCTAGGGGCACCTGGGTGGCTCAGTCAGCTAAGCATCTGACTCTTGATTTCTGCTCAAGTCATGAACTCAGGTTTGTGAGATCAAGCCCCATATTGGGCTCCATGCCCGGCACAGTGTCTCCTTAAGATTTTCTCTCTCCTCCCTCTGCTTTCCCCCTACTCGCACATGCACTCTTTCTCTACATAAATAAATCTTTAAAAAAATTAAAATTTTAGGGGCACCTGGGTGGCTCAGTGGGTTAAAGCCTCTGCCTTCAGCTCAGGTCATGATCTCAGGGTCCTGGGATCGAGCCCCGCATCAGGCTCTCTGCCAACAGGGAGCCTGCTTCCCCCCTCTCTCTCTCTGCCTGCCTCTCTGCCTGCTTGTGATCTCTGTCTGTCAAATAAATAAATAAAAATCTTTAAAAAAATTAAAATTTTAACCAGTTTTAAGTATACAGTATAGTAGTGTTAACTGTAAGTACATTGCTGGACAAGAGATCTCTAGAAATTTTTCATTTTACAAACTAAAAATCTATAGTCTTTGAAAGGCAACGCCCCTTCTCTCTGTCCCTGTAGCTCCTGGCAGCTACAGTTCCACTTTATATTTCTCAGAGATTAACTAATTTTGATACCACCTATAAGTAGAATCATGCACTAACTACCCTTTTGTGACTAGCTTCTTTCACTTAATGTCTTCAAGTTTCGTCCATATTGTAGCACATAACAGGATTTCTACCCCTTTTAAGGGTAAATATTTCATTGTTTGTATATACCACATTTTCTTTATCCATTCGCTTGTGATGGATATTTAGCTTGCTTCCACCTCATGGTGGTTGAGAATAATGCTACAATGAACATGGGTATGCAAATATCTCTTGGAGATCCTGTTTTCAGTTCTTTTAAATATATACCTACAGGTGGGATTCCTAGATCATATGATCATTCTGTTTTTAATTATTAGTGGGCCTTCCATATTGTTTTCCATAGCAGCTGCCCCATTTTACGTTTCCACCAACAGTGTATAAGGGTTCTGATTTCTCTACATTCTCACCATCACATGCCATTGTCTGGCTTTTTCTTTTATTCTTTTTTTTTTTTTTTGATTGAAACTCATTGAGCTTCTGTAAGATCATTATTTCAATTCTTTCTCAGTTAATTCATAGAAGTCTGTTTCTTCAAGGTCAATTTCTGGAGATTTATTTTATTTCCTTGAGCTATATTTCTGAGTCTTTATATGCCTCGTTATTTTTGTGTGTGTGTGCTGACATTTGAGTATTTGAAAAAACATCTACCTCTTCCAGCCTTTATGGACTGGCTTTGTACACAAGACTGGCTAGGGATTCGAGGGGCTCTCAGACATTTTCTGAGGATGTGTTTTCTCAGTGTTTGCTCATGTCGTTTCCCAACCATACAGATTTTCCAATTACTTTTTCAGGAGCTTAGAATTTTTTTGTTCCTTCTGGTGTCTGTTATGGTTCTGTAGGTTTTTCAGTGCTACAACAGGCCACCGAGGTCGTCTTTGCTCTCAGTGGTCCCCAGTCTTGGAAAGTCAGCTTCTTCCACACGGGCACTCTGAGTCAGGTGTGACAGGATCCAGTCCCTCCTTTCTTCTCTTTCGCTTCCAAGAAAGAAGTACTGAGTTGCATGTTTTCTTCCACTCACAACAAGCTGTGTTGGCTTTGGGAAAGGAACATGATGGGTGAAATGCAGTATTTTTTTTTTTTTTTACCCATTTACATAAGGCTGCTCCTGGCTTTGTCTTTTCCTGGAGTGCTGAGTCATCTTACCTGGTTTCTGGAACTCTCACAAAGGCTCTCTGGACCATATATTGTTGTTAAGTCAGTGTCTCTTTGGGGAATAAGGTCGGAGGTTTCCTATTCTACCATCATGCTGACTTCACCTCTGAATCTCCATTCATGTTTTATGATAAGGATCAATCACTGGGAGAAGAGAAATAAGTTTTATATACTGAATAATTATAGTAGCTAACCTTTAATGTCTTGAATGTTTTCACAACCATATCAACAAGGAGTCCAAATATCACTTCTCTCTCCTAATTTACCAAATAAGAAAACTGAAGGAGTTTATTTAACAAGGTGGCCTAAGAATGTCTTTCTAGTCAGTAGTAGGAGAGGGATGCACAAAGCAGTATAAGCCCATGGTCTATGGTTTAACAAGTTGCTTCAAAGTCTTTAGTATTTGAAACTGAAGGATTTGATAAAAACCAAAAACAAATAAATAAGCAAACAGAATCCAGAAGTGATTTGGTATCGAGTTAACGTGAACTGCATTGCTTAACATTATAGGAAACCAATAAAGGAATTTTGAACCAATATAACAAATTATAAGAAACTAATAAAGAATTAAATAACACAATACGACAACATACAGTATATTTAGAAGTTCTTACTTTAGAGGAGGAAGAATGTTTTAGCTTCAAGTTGATCTAAGCTTGGTAAATGTACCGTTCAAAGAGAAATGGATTTCCACTAGTTTCTGCATGGGATTATAGTTCTGCCTCTGGAGGTAATGCTGCATGCACATTACGAAAGCCCGGATTAAAGTGTATTAACAAGCCCTAGATCTGTTTAGTCAAAGGAAACCTCCATTCATGCTCCAGGTGTCATTTTTCCGTGCCCAGTCCGATGGAGAGATTTATGACAAAGTAGCTCCCCTGGGGAGGTCATGTTAGACTCCCAGAAAACCAGCAAAACCCTAGAAACTGATTCCATCCACCCCTCACTAATATCTTTTTTTTTTTAAGATTTTATTTGTTTATTTGACAGACAGAGATCACAAGTAGACAGAGAGGCAGGCAGAGAGGGAGGGAGGGAAGCAGGCTCCCTGCTGAGCAGAGAGCCCAACGCCAGACTCCATCCCAGGATCCTGGGATCATGACCTGAGCCGAAGGCAACGGCTTAACCCACTGAGCCACCCAGGCGCCCCCGCTCACTAATATCTTGTTCAACTTTCCCATGATGCACGATTCGTAGAATATCTTCTAACACCTTCCAGTCTGTGGAGCTTCTCTCCTGATACTCAAGGTTCAACTTTGATATAGTATCTTTATTGCAAGTAATGTGAACAATTTCTAAAGGTGGTTTATGCCAATAAATTGTCTTCAGGTACCTACTTTTTCTGTATTGCTCATTTTGCTTTCTCTTTTAGTTGTCTTTCTCTTTTCTCTTTTTGTTGTTGTATTTGTAGTCAACACTTCCTATCAGACAGAGAAGACTGAAGGACATGGGCCAGATATTTTCATCAGATATAATTTTTGTTCTAAAATTCTGGAAGTTAGGAAATAATAGCTGATATTTTAGAAAATGTCACTGATGTTTTAGAAAATACTGATGTTTTTTAAAAGCCCATAAGGGGTGCCTGGGCGGCTCAGTTATTTAAGCGTTTGACTCTTGGTTTCAGCTCAGGTCATGATCTCGGGGTCATGGGATTGAACCCTGTGTCAGTTCTGTGCATGCTTCAGATTCTTCTCCCTCCTTCTGCCCCTCTCCTCTAAAAGAAATAAATAAATCTTTTAAAAGAAAGCAGACAAATGGGGCACCTGGGTGGCTCAGTTGTTAAGCCTCTGCCTTTGGTTCAGGTCATGGTCCCGGGGTCCTGGGATCAAGCCCCACATCAGGCTCTCTGCCGGGCGGGAGGCCTGCTTCTCCCTCTCCCACTTCCCCTGCATGTGTTCCCTCTCTTGCTGTGTCTTTCTGTCAAATAAATAAAATCTTAAAAAAAAAAAAAAAGAAAAGAAAAGAGGGGGTGCGCCTGGGTGGTTCAGTGTGTTAAGCATTTGCCTTTGGCTCAGGTCATTTTCCCAGGGTCCTGGGATCTAACCCCACATTGGAGTCCCTGCTCAGCAAGGAGTCTGCTTCTCCCTCTCCCTCTGCCTCCCTGCCCTCCATTGCCACTCACTCCCCTCTCTCTCTCTCTCTCTCTTAAAATCTTAAAGAAAGAAATAAAAAGGAAAGAAGGAAGGCAGGAAGGAAGCCACTAAAGACTAATACTGGGTCAGAATTTTTAAAAACAATATTATGTGTCTTGTTTATAATTTAAGACTTTCTCAATTATCACTCACCAAGGACTTAGCTGATTCACAAGCTAGTGGCCTCCAAAGTAACCCTCCCTGCCTACAGCTTCTTCCCTTCCAATCCTTTAAATTAAATTATCAAGTAGTAATTGTTGCTAAAGGTAAAATAATAAAAAATTAAAACAGGTTCCCTAAAGCACACTTTCTAATACATGCGGCATATATAAGAAAGTAAATTTAAATGAAAGGTACAAATGCAAAAGAAAAACAATCAGCAGTATGGCACAATTTGAGTAGAACTTCAGATGTTATTATTCACTATTGCCACTGTCAGGGCTCATTAGTTCTAGAGAAAAGTAAGAATATGCATGAGGGAAAATAGAGTTGGTCACTTCCTCATACCGCTTCCTATTTCCTCAGCAAATATTGCCATTTCTCTCCACTTAAATGGATAATGCTTTGTATTGGTCCTTGAAAAACTCCCCTTATGCATTGAATGTCACTTAATTTGCCCTCATTACTTCTGTGAAATACTATAGGGGTATTTATTATTCGTTTTGATATTCCTGAGCAGGACTGTAGCTAAGGAACTTGTTTCCAGGTTACTGAGAGGCTACCTTGAGAGTATTCCCGTCTTCTCTGAAATAATCACTTGGCAATACAAATAACAAAATGATAATCACGGCTATGTCTACATGATAGCAAAATAATCATGATTTATCTGAAAAAACTATAAGTGCATTTCTGGAGCTATATACTCAAATATGAACTGACAGGTTTTTCATATTCTCATTCTAAATTGGTATTGTAAAGATAGAGCTGAAGTGTGACAAAGTCCAAGATCATAGCTGAAATTCAGAGCAGTCAATTTTAGAAATAATCCGTACATACTGTAATTTTTGACACATATTAACAGAATTTGTTGCCTGTCAATCACGTCCGTCCTTTTAGTGGCATTTCCACTGTTAGGCATTTCCTCTGCCTGAGATACAGCAGAGTGTGAAAGGCCACTCATTTCTTTAGATGTGTTACTTTCAGAGCAACGAGTAGAGCATAACAAGAACTTCATCTGGTGTCATGGTGACAGCTTGGCTCTCTTCCGTTGCACGAAAATCTAAACTAGGGCGAGCATTTGTGATGTAGTGAAGAGACACCTGGCTTGGGTGACAAAAGAAGTCGTCTGTGACCCAGATCTGCCACCAGCTTAGGGGAGGAACTTGGAAAGGTCCTCTCTAGCCCCTTTTGGCCTCCCTGCTCTCAGCTTGAGAAGAAGGGGGAGAGAGAGAGAGGAAGAAGGGGAAGGAAGCGGGGGAGGAAATGAATCGGGGGAGAAGAAAGAAGTCTGGCCAGCAAAGGGAAGGGAACGAAATAAGGAAGTAACGGCGAGAGGAAGGAAATGATAAATGAGAAGGGGATACAATTCTAGAAACAAACACGAGTGTTATTATATATGCCCAAAGAATTCGCATCTCATCTCCTGGCCTCCTTCTGTGCTTCCGTTTAAACAGACATTTTTGTTGTGTTCATTCTTTCAACAAATGTGTATTAAACATCTACCGTTCGTAAGTGTTACACTTCGTGCAAGGGATAGAACAATAAATATCACCTCATGCCTCCATGCACAGTTTGCGGGTGCTGTTAGGGTAATATGCAAAAAAGACAATGACATCGCTGTCACTTCCCTGAATAAAATCAGTCCCAGTGAGGATGGTATTTTCTCCATCAGAACGTGTTTTTTGTCTGTTCTGTTCTGTTTTGTTTCCTTTCCGTGCTCTTCAGGTATTACTTCTACGTTTTCTGACAACCCCACTCTTTTTGGGCTTTCCTGGCTCTAGAACAGACCGCAAAGCAAATCAGGAGGTAGGCTCTCCTTGGCTGACATAGGATTTTATTCGTGTTTTGCCAAAATCAGACTGAATTTTGCAACTTCATCTTCCAGTTCTTTTTCTACTTTATTTCCCCTGTTTTCCTCCACCCTCTCTCAGGTTTTCCACCCATTGTATGTCAGTCTGGTGGTAAGCGGGTTGCCCTAATGATTGTCCTGAAAGGGCCATTTCTCCTAAAACCTCTCAACCTGCTTTGTCTGGTGGACCAGGACCAGGGGCTGGGGCTTACCACACAGATTTGAGCGCACCTGTCTTCCTACTCCCAGGAATTCATGCAAAGAGCCAAGAAGAGATGGTTTAGGCCAATAACTAGGTTCATCCTATTATTAGATCCAGTGTGATACATCTATCTCTTGTTTTACCTGCAAAATAATTAAAGTGGAAACAAATTCTCTAGGTCATCAGAGCTTTTAAGGTCCAAACACTCTTGCCATCTGAGTTCCCTGGAAATTATTGGGTGACAGATTGTGCTTGGCTGGCGTTCTCTGTTCTTCTAACAGGTATTTAACAACAAGTTCAGTACTTTCAAAGTCAACACTTAGTAAACATCACAGCTCATTTTATAGGTGTGGAAGGATGTTGGTATTTCTATGGGCAGGCTCAGAAATACTTTGGGAAATGTCTTCATGTGCTTTCCTGCCAAACTCCCAAGTAGACAAGTATGCTCACTTCCCACTCATTGCCAAGCTGTGTTCCACAGGCAGGGCCAGGATACAGACTGTTTGCAGCCTCCAAAGGAAGGAGGGTTTGACTATTAGAAGGCAAACACTGGGGTTAATAAGCCCTATGATCTAAATCAACTTGGCCACGCATGTTTATTGAGTTATTTTTGGTAGATATATAAGAGCAGTCAAAGAATTTAAGATGAATAGGGCCCCAAAGCCTCACTTCTGGGTTATAACAACCCAGCTTCAGACCAAATTCTAGTATATACCCATTTATTAATTATCTTTTATTAAGGGTTCATAAAGCAATTCATGCAACTTGGGAGTGGCATCTGATAATTACATATTTAACAGGTATCCTAGAGGATCCTGAAGCACACAGATGTTAAAACCACTGTGTCAAGCTGTGCATACATCAGGGTTGATGCCTGCATTAGGTGCCTCCCATTTGGTCTTTGGGGGCTGGAGGAGATCAGGAAAAAGCTCTTGGAAGGATGCCCAGGGATGGCAACATTTGAGGCTGATTGTATGTGCATTACATATGCTCTTCAGCTCTTTTTTATTTTATAAAGCATAGAAATTATCTGTGTATAATTACATACAGAGGTGTGGAACCCAATACAGGCCTGGTGGATCCACATGCTTGCTATGGGGGAGTCCATGTGCATTTTGCAAAAGCTCCATGGTTGAGTCTAATGGACAGCCATGTTTGTCGATCACTGATATTGAGCTAGTTGGAAGCCACTTTCTATTTCTCCAAATCAAGTTTAGAATTTCCAGCAACAGAAAAATACCACACTTTCTGTACCCAGAGCTGCTATTAATTAGCACTGTGATCTCAGACATGTCACTTAACATATGAGAACTTCAGTTTTCTCACATCTGTAACAGCTAATACAGATAAATACAGATATCCTGATAAAATGTCATCCCACACCCAGCCGTCCAATTAGCCACAGGTCCTTGTTACAAGTATAGCAGGAGGCAATATTTTGATAATAACCAAGGTTTTCTTTCTCCCATTATTTTTGATGATCTTGTGCACTCCATCCATTGACTTAGTGGCATTCCTTGAGTCAGGGGAGGACTTGCTTGGCTGAGAGTAGATAAATCAAATGTGTTCCTGAGTAGATTTTTTAAACTCCTAGACACACAAAAGTTGTAAAAAACTGGCTTCCAGTAAAGTCAACTTCGAAGGAAGCAAACCTAGAGTTTATGCCATATGCATTTAACTCTAAAGGCCATATGTGGATGTGACAACAATTTCCTGCCCCTGGGCATGTAAAGAACCCATGTATTTGCTTTAGGGAAAGCGAAATATTTCACAGAGGTGATCAAAGCAGTCAAATTGTACATAAAATGCCCGAGGATCATGTTCTAAGGTTTGGCGTGGGATAGAAACGCTATCTATCCTGATAGATAGGATTAGTGGGACCCAAACATAAAGAAGGATTTGTGAAAGTCCCCTGGAAAATTTCCAAAGCCAGTTTGGCCTCTGAAATCTAGAATACCAAGTTGTAAGTGCACATCCCTCAAAGTGATTGGAGGGGGAACATCCAAAAGTGGCCTATTCCCTTCAGAGGGATTTAACATGACTGAAAATGGGCTAGAAGCTCAAAGAGCCCTCAACGGGCACCTGGGTGGCTCAGTCAGTTAAGTGTCTGCCTTCAGCTTGGGTCATGATTCCAGGTTCTGGAATGGAGCCTGCTCCCTGTCAGGCTCCCTGCTCAGCGGGGAATCTGCTTCTCCCGCTCCCTCTGCCCCTCCCCGCCTCCTGCTCTCTTTCTCTCTCCCTGTCTCTCTCTCAAATAAATCTTAAAATAATCCCTCAAAATGATAGGAAAATGAAGACACACATTAGCTTGCAATAAACTGCGCATCAGAGAGCAGAAAGGACATGGGCATTTGAGGCACAGAAGTAGTATATAGATGTCAGTCAATAAAATCAGTTAAGATTATACATGTCAGGGGTGCCTGACTGGCTCAGTGCATGGGGAATGCAACTCTTGATCTCAGGGTCATGAGTTAGAGGCCAACATTGGGCATAGAGATTTCCTTAAAAACTTTTTTTAATTAAAAAAAAAAAAAGATAGAGGGGTGCCTGTGTAGCTCAGTGGGTTAAGCCGCTGCCTTCCTTCGGCTCAGGTCATGATCCCAGGGTCCTGGGATGGAGCCCCGCATCAGGCTTTCTGCTCAGCAGGGAGCCTGCTTTCCTTTCTCTCTCTCTGCCTGCCTCTCTGCCTACTTGTGATCTCTGTCAAATAAATAATAAATCTTAGGGGCGCCTGGGTGGCTCAGTGGGTTAAGCCGCTGCCTTCGGCTCAGGTCATGGTCTCGGGGTCCCGGGATCGAGTCCCGTATCGGGCTCTCTGCTCAGCAGGGAGCCTGCTCCCTCCTCTCTCTCTCTCTCTCTGCCTGCCTCTCTGCCTACTTGTGATCTCTCTCTGTTAAATAAATAAATAAAATCTTTAAAAAAAAAATCTTAAAAAAAAAGATACATATCAAAGCTAACACAGGTTCTTGGTTCCAATGTGAAGTTATACATTATCAATCTGTGTCATCCATTCATCTGTCCATCCATCCTAAATGTCAATGATTTGTAAATCCTCCCAGAACAGGACAGACAGAATTGTTGGGAAGGGGGAAATTCCCTCACTCCCCTCCCAGGGTTCTCCTAGCTGGTTAGGTCAATTAAATTAATACGAGACAGATTAATAAGAGAAAAAGCCACAACTTTATTACATGTACATGGAGGCCCCAAAATGAAGTTGAGTCCCAAAGAAACGACCCAGGCAGGTTTTATACATTCTAGACAAAGAGATAATAACTCCGTGAGCACTTGCCAAGATAAAGAAAACAGGTATTTGGGAGCTTTAATTAGTAAAGGAATTCTAAACAGAACTGGAGCTGAAGTAGTAGATTAGTGACAAAGTAATAAGGTTTATTTTTATAGCCTTCTCAACTTTGAAGTCCCTGTCTCTGGTGAAAAGATGATCTTTTTTACTTCTTAGGAAAGGGAGGGTGCCTTTCATACGGGAGATTTGTTTCCTGCTGTCAAGGAGACAGAGCAGGGTCTCAGTGTCCTTGCACCGATTATCTTCCAGGTATCTTCGATTCAAAAGAACCAGTATGCCATTGTGTTATATTCTGGGGCGGTCTGCCCTGGACCACTATAGAAGGAGAGAAGTGACAGGAAATTCCTGAATTAAGAGAGTGCTACTTTAAACGATTGAATTTCAAAGCAGAACTTAATAAATGTACCTTCAATTTGGAAGATTAAATTTTTCACGACTGAGCTGAAATGAAAATTCAAGATCAAAATGTGGTTACAGAGGCAAAAGATAAGGACTTGTTTGCCCTCCTGTGGTTGGTGCCTGTATCCGATATTTCTCAACCTAGGACAGTTTTGCTTTCCTGATTAGAAACAAACTATTTACATATTACCTAATATCTCTCCCCTTTGATGAATACAGTCATTAAGTCTCTCTCCAGAATTTAGCCTCCTAAAATAGTGACTGTCTTTTTCTTTTTTTTAAAGATTTTATTTATTTATTTGACAGGCAGAGATTACAAGTAGGCTGAGAGGCAGGCAGAGAGAGAGAAGGAGGAAGCAGGCTCCCTGCCAAGCAGAGAGCCCGACTCGGGGCTCGATCCCAGGACCCTAGGATCACGACCTGAGCCGAAGGCAGAGGCTTTAACCCACTGAGCCACCCAGGTGCCCCAAATAGTGACTGTCTTACACAAAGCTGCTCATGGTTGGGTGGATAGCAAATTACATATGCAGTGCCCGCTATTATCTGACTTAGGCCCAGATGGTCTCACCTAATCCTTAATTTTTGATAAACAGTGCTCCCCAAAAGTTGGAAGTGGGGAATGGGAAATTGCTTCTCTATAAACATCTCTGTCAGGATAAATTAAATCTTAGAACAAATACTGACACATACACAGACTTAGATTAATCAAGCCCTGATTATGAAGCAGACCCGCAACAGTTCATATAACCTATTCATGGGGCTCTTTGAAGACCAGGTTTCTATCTCTTTAGATTCCTCGGCTACCTCCTTGCACCAGAGGTCACTCTAGATAGATCCAAAGCTATTACAGAATCTGGAATCTGCAAACATCATAACTGCCGCTATATATCCTCTCAAACTAGTGGTTTTCAACCGTGAGCTTTGAAAACCACTAATGCTTTGCCTGGTCCCCCAGGGATTCTCATTTTATTGTCCTGAAGCGTAGCTTCAGCATTTGCAGCTCCTAAAGCATTCCAGGTCTATCTGATGTGCAGCCAAGTTTAAGAACTGTATCCCTAAAGCAGGTTCAGGCCACACGACTGTATGAATCAAGCCTTGGTCTCCATTGCAAAGGAGGAAGTCTACCAACTTCATTTGATTCTTTTTTTAAGATTTTATTTATTTATTTGACAGAGAGATCACAAGTAGGGAGAGAGAGAGGGGGAAGTAGGCTCCCTGCCGAGCAGAGAGCCCGATATGGGGCTCCATCCCAGGACCCCATGATCATGACCTGATCCGAAGGCAGATGCTTAACCCACTGAGCCACCCAGGTGCCCCTCATTCGATTCTTAAAACCTCTTGGTGCAGAGGTGGGCAGTAACTCTTACACTAGGTTCATCCAGTCCGTAAACCATAACTGCTTTCGACTTCTCTGTGAGAGTACAATTACAAAAATCGTTGCTATAGTCAACACACTTATTTCACCAATAATAATCCATCTTTGGCATTTAATATGTTAATCTGCAAAGCCTAGTTTGCTGATTGAAAGACAAGGAACAGAAGCACTTTCAGTAGCTGTCTCCAGAGTTCCTACGTGAGTGCCAGCCGACCATGCTTAAGCTGTGCCTTGTTCTTTAGTGTGGTATGGGGACCAAGTTGGTGCTCGAAATAACTATTAAAACATGAGAGATGTTATATATGGGCGCACATCTGTGTGTGCTGTGTGTCCATACAATTTTAAATATAGACCGCAGGACACCCTTGCTCACTGCTATCAAGTGGGTAACCCGGATCCTGGGTCCTATTTTCTTTTTCTTTTCTTTTTTCTTTTTTTTTTTTTTTTAAAGATTTTGTTTATTTATTTGACATAGAAAGATCACAAGTAGGCAGAGAGGCAGGCAGAGAGAGAGGGGGAAGCAGGCACTCCACTGAGCAGAGAGCCTGATGTGGGGCTCCATCCCAGGACCCTGAGATCATGAACTGAGCCAAAGGTAGAGGCTTAACCCAATGAGCCACCCAGGTGCCCCCTGGGTCCCATTTTCAGCTCCTTCTGTTGGAGAATCTGTTCTCCACTTCTTCCATTGGGAGAATGGAAGAACTTATGTATGAACTTTACATATTACCTAATATCTCTCCCCTTTGATGAATACAGTGAGAATGGAGAACTTCTCCCAGAAGTCTGCATCCTCTCTGCACCTGCTCTGTCTTCCCCTTACCTCCACAAAGCAATTTTAATCCTGGTGATAGTAGTGGTCCATCTTAAATAAATCGTAGCAGCGATAGCGTAGACAGTGTAGAGTGTTGTCTTTGTTTGGAAAGTCACAAAAAATGATCTGATTCCACAAAACAAACCTCTGACCATGCTTTCTTGTTTAGAGAAAAGTCATGGTTTGTCTTTCGGCATTAACTAGCTCCAAAGAAACACAGGTGAGGATAATCCTCAGGCTCTCTCAGTAATAGGGTGACCTTACTCCTGAAATCTTTTGGGCCTTAGCAACCTCCTAATCCTGCCTCACCTTCCGTATTACTGGCCACGTTTTTCTTTTTTTTTTTTTTTTTTTTTTTTACTGGCCACGTTTTCTTAATGGTTGTAGTTTATTACATGATTTTTTGGTTTTGCTTTAAATTAAAAAAAAAAAACAGAATTCTTGTGTTACAATGAGGGCTACAGCTGTCATGGAAATGCTCTAACTCCTGTAATACTGTAATTCATAATAAATATGTATATTTGGTCTTCCTCCTATTTCTAGCATAGAGCTCCTCAAACCCTAGGAATCTTCTAAGTGGTGAGAGCCAGAAGGGTGTCTTTTGTTATGTTAACGAGGCAACTGAAAAGCCCCTAAGTAGTAGGCCTGGTTGCCAGGGGAACCATCCTGGTTTTGGAAGGTTGGAACTTTCTTGCTCACTGACCTTTCTCCCCTCACTGACTTCCAGGGAGGGGAGAGTGACTGGAGGTTGAAATCAGTCACCAGTGGCCAGTGAGTGAATCAACAGCCTACACAAAGAAGCCTCCATAAAAACCCAAAAGCACAGGATTCAGAGGGCTTCAGATTCATAAACACATGGAGATGTGGCAGGCCTGGAGAGGGCACGGAAGTCCCACACCCTTCCCACATACCTTGCCCTGTGCATCTCTTCCATCTGCCTGCTCCTGAGTTCTGTGCTTTTATAATAAACCGGTGATCTTGTAAGTAAACTGTTTCTCTGAGTTCTGTGAGCCACGCTGGCAAATAAAATGAACCCAAGGAAGTTCTGGGACACTCCAGTCTATAGCAGGTCAGTCCACATTATCCGGACTTGCAACTCGCATCTGAAGTGAACTGGGGGAAATCTTTTAGGGCTGACCCCTTCACCTGTGGGATCTGACACGCTCCCCAGGTAGAGAGTGTCAGAGTTCAGTTAAATTGTGGGACCCTCAGGTGATGCCTGAGAATTGCTTGTTGGTGTGGGGAACCTCCCAGCAGACACACACCCACACACTGGGTTGGTAACCAGAACCTTTAACTCCCTACCCCGAGGCTGATTTGGCGTTTTAGCTCAGGTGTGGACTCCCACTTCCCAGAAAGCCCAGATTGTTAGACGCACTTACTCATACCCTGAGCTGAATTGCCCCTTCCTCACTCAGAAGAAGTTTATTACTTGCAGGAACAGCTCAGAGTTCACATAGAAGCGTTCGTATTTTTCCATGGCCATCCATAACTGTTCTTCCTTATGCGGACCTTCCCGTGTCAGCCCAGGGGATGTGATGGATTATGCAATATTCTTACACTCAGCCTCTCAGTCTCATTACAATCCATTGTTTGCAAGTCAGCAAGGACTTCTAGGAGTCCATCTCCTCTCTCTTACAAGGTCAGAGGTGACTTATCCCTCTTCTCATCCAGAGTTAGTGTTAGTCCTTGAAGCAGGTAGACACTGCACAAAAATTCTTCAGAAACTCTGACGAGACCCCGTTTAGCGGGCTGCAGTCACTGAAGCTAGGTAATCTCATGTACAAACACATAATGTGTTACATTTTAGCAAACTTGACTCTCTATTTCCCAGTTTGCTGAGGAACGAAATTAACACTTCTGGTAAACTCAACCACTTCTTGATTTCTCTCAGTATCATTTAGTAAGTAAATTCTAGATTTCCACTTTTATCATCTCTTTCCCTCTGAGTTACTTTTCCTGTGGATGGTGAAGAAGGGAGTAGGATTTGCCTCTGAAAATATGTGTCTTTGACATAAGAATTATTTTAGGCTGATTTTATTTTTTAAAATTTATTTATTTATTTATTTATTTGACAGAGATCACAAGTAAGCAGAGAGGCAGGCGGAGAGAGAGAAGAGGAAACAGGCTCCCCACTGAGCAGAGAACCTGATGTAGGGCTTGATCCCAGGACCTTGACTTAAGCCAAAGGCAGAGGCTTTAATTCACTGAGCCACCCAGGCGCCCCTAGGCTGATTTTTAAAAATTTTATTTATTTATCAGAGAGAGAGAGAAAAAGCACAAGCAGGGAGAGGCGCAGGAAGAGATAGAAGCAGGTTCCCCTCTGAGCAAGGAGCCCTACACAGGACTAGAACCCAGGACCATGGGTTCATGACCTGAGCCAGCCAAAGGCAGATACCCTACACACTGGCATCGCTACATCCTACCCTACATCCTGGCATCCCTAGGCTGATTATTTTTAAGGGACAGACAAAAGAAAAGTTCTAAAACCTGAGAAGTTACACTTTTGGAAAATAAATTTACACATATAAGGGAAATTTCCATTTGTAACAGTGTCTCCCTCTCCGCACCAGAAAGAGAATGACTCAGTCTCTAGAAACTTTTATCAGTGGAGAAGACATGGACTTAAATCTGCACAACAAGCTTTCCCTTGATTAATGCGCTTTCCTCACAACCTCCCATAACTATCTCCACACACTCTCCAGGCAACATCTCTTGTCTTTTTTTTTTTTAAGATTTTATTTATTTATTTGACAGACAGAGATCACAAGTAGGCAGAGAGGCGGCAGAGAGAGAGAGAGAGAGGGAAGCAGGCTCCCTGCTGAGCAGAGAGCCCGATGCGGGACTCGATCCCAGGACCCTGAGATCATGACCTGAGCTGAAGGGCAGAAGCTTAAACCACTGAACCACCCGGGCGCCCAACATCTCTTGTCTTTAACTGGAGATAGTATTTAAGATGATGGTTCAGGCCATTTGGAGAGTTACTCATTTTCCTGGGTATCTCCCATGTATACTGGAGGTATACATGTAATTAAACCTCTGTTTGTTTTTCTCCCGGTAATCTGTCTCATATTACAGGTGTCTTAGTCAAGAACATAGAATGGTAGAGGAAAAATTTTTCTTCCTCCCCTATAGTGGAATACTTTATAGGTGCCATACTAGGTTTTATATTTTGTCCACAGAACTTTCTGCACACAATGGTCATCAATCCCAGGATGAGACAATGATGTTTGCCCCGTGATACCAGATCTGCACAATCTGATGCCAGGAAGCACTGAGTCCCAGGGTGCCTACATCAATGACTCTTTCTGTCTCCCAGTTCTCTCTTCTCTTCCAAGAGAGAATGGATTATATCTGCTTGGCTACATAAAATGCTAAGACTTTGTGTCAGTAGTCACTTTAGCTGGTGCCTGTGATGCACATTGTAGTTTGGTTAATTGCATATTCATGATAAAACTATTGTCTTTTTCTTCTTT
Source organism: Mustela putorius furo (assembly GCF_011764305.1). Classification (NCBI taxonomy): domain Eukaryota; kingdom Metazoa; phylum Chordata; class Mammalia; order Carnivora; family Mustelidae; genus Mustela; species Mustela putorius. The sequence goes on from NW_025421989.1 coordinate 31,922,775, forward strand.
TGTGGAGAGGTTTTCTGGATTGGCAAGAAATACTGTTTCTAATCACTTCCTCAATACAAAAAGCCCACCTCATATGGTCAGAAGCCTTCTATATCAAGAATATTTTAATTGAATTTTTAAGTTCCACAGAAAAGGAGCTAATTTTTCTTTTGTTTCATACAAAAAGTTCTGTAACTATTTAGACGAATCTTCCCACTAAAAACAACTCAAAACTTGGATAAAAATTTAAAAACATCACTTTAAAAACATCAAAGAGCAGATAAGACTCTGGCGAAAAAAGTCCAGGCCAAACTTGTACTCTAAAACAAGAACTAAAAATAATAATAATAATAATAATAAAATCAAATAAATCAAATAAATAAATAAATAAATAAAATGAGAACTAAAAGGATGCTTAACAAGGATGCCTGGCTGGTTCAGTTGGAAGAGCATGTGACCTTGTGGACCTCAGTTGGAAGAGCATGTGATCTTGGGGTTGTGAGTTTGAGCCCCATGTTGGATGCAGAGCTCATTTAAATAAATAAGCTTAAAAAAATAAAAATAAATTAAACGGAGCTTAGCAGAACTCAGGACAACCAATTGTACCTTCCAGTCCTTCACACTCAAAGACTGAGCTTCTTTGATTTTGGAGGTCTAGATTTTCTTGGGCAGAAGAATTGTCCTTTCTAGATTCTTTAGTCTAATAATGAAATTGATATAGCATAGACTAAAGGAGAAAAATAAATTTAATTACATATGTACAAGAGCCCCACAGACCCCTGGGCAGTCAAGCCATTGAGGTTTCTATACCATCCTGAGATAAGGAGAAGGGGGTAAGGATCTGGGCTTCAAAGAGGAGGAAGACAATGGGCAGGAAGATGGAAGAGCACATATTTGGTGTTCAGATATTTGCCAACCCATGCAGATAAGTCTTTTTGATGGGGCACCTAGGTGGCTCACTCAGTTAAGCATCTGACTCTTGATTTCAGATCAGGTCATGATCTCAGGGTCATGAGATAGAGCTCTGCATGGGACTCTCCTGAGTATGGAGCCTGCTTAGGATTCTCTCTCTCCCTCTGCCCCTCCCCTGATTGCAAGTTCTTCCTCTCTTAAAAAAAAAGAAAGAAAGAAAAATTCTTTTTGATATAAAAAGTTATCGCTGGGGCTCCTGGGTGGCTCAGTCAGTTAAGCATCTGCCATCAGCTCAGGTCATGATCCCAGGATCCTGGGATCACACCCCACACTGGGTTCCTTGCTCAGTGGGGAGCCTGCTTCTCCCTCTCCCTCTGCCTGCTGCTCCTGCTGCTTGTGTGCTCTCTCTCTTGCTATCTGTCTCTCTCTCTCTGTGTCAAAGAAATAAATAAAATCTTAAAAAAACACGTTATCTCTTCCTGGTACTGGACCCCGATCTAAATTCTTTTACATAGTTAAGGGGGAGGTAATAACTTTTCCTGAGTCTACTGGGTCTTATTTGCCTTCAGCTCAAAACAATCCACATGGCAAAGTGACACATTTGGAAATGGCATGTTCTGCTTCCCATCATGGAAAAGAAGGAAGGAGGACTACAGAAGTCAAGACCCAGGGCCTACCTCCAGCAGAAAAGTCCAGAATCCAAAAGGGTTACAACCTTAGTGTTAAAGTAAACCAGAATTAATCTCATCTCAGGGTTGCAGGAAAATCATTTTGGTGTTGAGTGGAGTGGGAGAAGAAGGGAAAGAAAAACACATCATAACCCCGGGGTGCCTGGCCTGCTCATTCAGTAGAACATATGATTCTTAATCTCAGGGTTCTCAGGGTCATGAATTGGAGACTACGTTGGGTGTAGAGATAACTTAAACAAACAAACAAACAAACAAACAAACAAAAAAATGGCCATGAAGCAGTTCTACTATAAATTAGGACAAAAAAAATGTACTAGAGATGAAGAGAATCGGTTTGTAAAGATGAAAGGCTCATTTCAGTAAGGAGATAAAACAGACTAGATTGAAGGATTGGTCAGTTAACAGATGGATCAATAGATCCAAAAAATGTAAAATTACAACAAGAAATAAACACTGTAAGCATTGTGGGAGATTTTAGCATATCCGTTTTCTGGTAATCACCATGCAAAAAAATCAATTAGCCATAGAAGATTGGAACACCATTAACAAACGTGGCTTAATGGTTATACATGTATGTGTGTGTAAGTATGTAAGTTATTTTCACTCAAATGTAAGTTATTTCACCCAACAACACAGTACACATTATTTTGATCATATGTAGATTACTTACAAATATTGACCATAAAATGGACATAATTATTATAGCAGCAAAAAAAGGAAGTGATTACCGTGAAAGAGAAAGCTTTATTCTGATAGGGGAAATTGGGTTGGGGGAAGAGGTTGTGCCCAATAGGTAAATGGGACGGTTATACAAGTATTCATTCCTCATATTCCATTAAATTATGCTTTGATGTTTACAGATATTCTATATTTTCTTACATTTAATAATACAGTTAATTTAAAAATAAGGACAATTCTTTTACCATCTTCCTAGATAATATCTTATGCACTTTAATTAATCTCATCCCAACATATGATGCTGCCTTGCATTTAAATCTATTTATAAACCTATTAGACATTATTAGTATTTGAACACAGTCGGTTTTCCTCCCTTCTTTCATTTTGGACCTTCCACCAGGAAGCGTTTTCCTTCTGGCAAAAGATACTTAGAGTGTAACTGTTCTGGTAGTGTTCCAGCTTTGACCAGATGTTTGCATTTTAGTTATTTGTTAAAATTTACATTTATGTACTTTTTAATATGATAATAAAATTAAGAATATTTTTATAAACTTAAATATTTTTAAAAGAATAAGTTCAGGGGGCGCCTGGGTGGCTCAGTGGGTTAAGCCTCTGCCTTCAGCTCAGGTCATGATCTCAGGGTCCTGGGATCGAGTCCCATGTCGGGCTCTATGCTTGGCAGGGAGCCTGCTTCCTCCTCTCTCTCTCTGCCTGCCTCTCTGCCTACTTGTGATTTCTCTCTGTCAAATAAATAAATAAAATCTTTAAAAAAAAAAAGAATAAGTTCAGATTTTATGCCAAATATTTTTGGCTATACTGGTTTTACTCTGGTTCCATGGCTGGCTGGGTATACCATACATATTTTCCTGCAGACTTCCTCTCTAGTGTGTACTTTGTCTCACAATGAAAAGAAGTTGTTAACAACTTATGATGCTTTCCTTAGACACCACAATATCCAAGAAAATGTTATGTGTTTTTGAGGATCATGGATTTGGAATTGAAATTTCAGGCTCAGATCTGGATACTACCATTTTAGTAGCTGTCTCACTTTACCAAAAGGTCCTTATTTATTCTCATTTTCAAGTAAGTCATTGACAAATGGAGAAAATAAGACCATTTTGCCCTTTTCACAGGACTACTGAGAAATACTAAGGGAATAAAATATGGGAATAGGCTTTATAAAATGGATAAGTAACCTATGACTTTAAACTAATATTATTTATGTAGATATGGAGAGGAAAAAATAAAAGTTAAAATGTTCAATATAAAATGAAAATGAGGATATATTTAGGTATGTGGTAAAACATTATGGTACAATAGAAATAGTAGGGTGTTTAGACTCAGATACGATTACTTGGAATTATTTAAGTTTCTACTCTGCTACCCATTAGCTTTAGAATCTCCTGCAAGTTACCTTTCCTGAGTCTTGGTTTCTTCACCTGTAAAATGGAAATAATAACACATCACTGATGCCTCATTTACTGTGAGGCTCGAATAGAACACTATGTCTGTAGCACCTGGAACCTAGTAAGTGTGCCATCAGTGTCCGTCTCTACAGTGCAAATTCAGTAGACAGAATGATGAGAATAAGGGTGCTTGGGTGACAGAGTTGGTTAAGCATCCAGCTCTTGGTTTTGGCTCAGGTTACGATCTCAGGGTCTTGAGATGGAGCCCCATGTCCAGCTCCACACTCAGCATGGAGTTTGCTTCTCTCTCCCTCTGCCCCTCCACCTTCCCCTCTCTGTTCCTGCCCCCCACTTCAAATAAATAAGTAAGTGTTAAATAAAAAAAGAAGAAGAAGAATGATGAGAACAGAGTGTGATTATGGTGTTGGTAAAAAGTGTTCTATTGGGATAGAACTGCGTGGCTCAGTTGTTAAGCCTCTGCCTTCGGCTCAGGTCATGATCCCAGGATCCCGGGATTGAGCCCCACATCGGGTTCCTTCGCTCAGCGGAAGCCTGCTTCTCCCTGTCCCATTTCTCCTGCTTGTGTTCCCTCTCTGGCTGTCTCTCTCTCTGTCAAGTAAGTAAAAATCTTTAAAAAAAAATGTTGTCTACTCAGCTGAGATTCTCCCCCAGAAGTCAAAGGGAACAGATAAGACTGAATTTTCAAATAATAGAACAGTAAACTACAAAAGTTATTGGGAGTTTTTAAAACACTGTCCCTAAGCCCATCTCTGACCTTTGCTGAAATTTGATTAACAGCTTGGTCTAAGATTAATTTCCTTTTCTTTCCTCTGGCTCCCCCTGGCTTGGCAGGAAACATCACTACCCATAGATTCTGCCTAGAGAAGTTTACACTTGAGCTCACAGGGGAAGAAGTGATGAGGAGGTGCGTTGTTTGCAGGCAGCACCTACCTCCAGGGGTGCGACTGCCCCATAGTCACAGATCTGAGTGCAGAACCCAATGTGGGACTAAGAGATCCAGAGGCTGCTTCTACCTCACAGCCTTCTGGGAATGCCCTCTTTTGACTCTGCTCCACTCCACCTCTCATTTGTATAAGGGGAAAATTGTCCATGAAAACAAACACACAAAACCCACAAATTTCCTTCATCATGTCTGTTTTCCATTAGTTTTTTCAACCACACCCTCCCAACCTTTCTTGCCCAGCTCCTCCTTGAAAAAGCAAACCTATAAACAGTTGAAACAAACAAGCAACAGCAAAAATATCATGAGATCTGCAAGCCTCACAAGTGTTAGGCAAAAAGGAGTTTTCTTTCATGGGGAGGAATAAATAAGGCTAGAAATAATTGGGTGCAGGGAATTGGGTTGAAAGGAAAATTTGGAAATTCCATCCGAGAAATTTGTAGTCTGAGACCACACTGTTGACAGGAGGCATTATGTGTTGGTTCATGGTGAGGTGGGTCAAGGTTCAGGGACCGGGGAAGGTAGAGAAGCTAAACTAAAGTCTGATTAAAGAGCATTTTGTTCCTATTGACCAGCAGGAACAAGCCGATCAGCTCATCTTTTATGAGAAAAAGAATGGGAATTGGAAGGGTGAGTGTCTGGCTTTGTCTTGGGTAAGCTGAGCATCTAAGTCTTTTCTAAATGATATGGAAAAGAGTGTTTCTTTGCAGTAAGCCATTTCCTTTGTTCAGCCTGAAATTGTCAGGAGGCGATAACTAAGCAAAACAGTTTGTTTGGGATCTAAGAATTGCAATTCAGGGTGCACAGATTTGGGCAGCAACCCAAATAGTGTCCCAGTAGGAAGTAAAAATCAGAGGTTTCCAAAGACAAATATAAATATAAATATAAATATAAATATAAATATAAATATATATATGAGAGATAGATTACAAATATATACCAAAAAATACAATATGTATGTATAGTATTTTTATATACATAGTCAGAATTTATATATATATAATCAGAATTCTTTGTAATTTATTGTAATCTATCATCTATGATAGATTACAAAGATATAGGAAGTATATATATATATATACACACACACACACATACACACACACACACACACACATATATATATATATATAAGATAGGTATATGAGATAGATTACAAAGAATTCTGATTATAAGTTATTGGTGGCAGAAAACTAAGTATTTGCCGTCCGGCCTAGTCCAAAAGTTCATAGTTCTGCCTGATGAGGAAGCGCATAAGGTCCACCTCCTGAATGGCGTCCCAGTTCTGTCTCAAAACCCCTTGACACAGGGATCTCTTTTTATTTCTTCTCTCACACCTTAAACACAAGTGGATGGAAGAGATTCCTTTAACTATTGTTACCTTTAACTATTCAGGTAAAATTCAACGTAATTAAAACCAAAACAAACTATTTGGGTAAAATTCAACGTAATTAAAACCAAAACAAAAAAGTAAAAGAGAAAGAAAGTGCTGGAATTTCTGTTTCTTCTTCTCCGCACTGAGCTACTCCAAGGCCGGGCGTCAGGGAAGCCGACTGGCCCAGGAGGGAGACGGACAGGAGCGGGAGGCTCCCCAGCTCGAAGGAGCGTCCCTTCGGGCTCGCTGAGACCGCAGCGTCCTCCCCTGTGACGAGGGAGGGAGAAGAGCCCCGGCCCCCGAGGGACGGGGAGAGAGGGGCCGGTCGGAACCAGGGCCTGCTCTGTGGTCTGGACGGTGACCTCGTGCAGGGTAGCGGCGGGCCCCGGCCCCCGGGACACTTCACCCTGTTTGCGCTTCTTCGTCCCTCCCGCGTCGTCGTTCTTTCAAAGCATCATTTTGCAGGCGGGTCCACGAGGCCGGACGAGGCTGCCTGACCTGTGGGGGCTTCAGGGGCGAGGGCTCCGGCCGCTCCGAGCCAGGTCGGGCTGGCGGGGGCGGGGGGGGGGCTGGGCAGGAGCAGGTTCCCAGAGGAGCGGTGGGTTTCTCCTTCCTCAGGTGCACGCATCATTTTCTGTGTCCTGATGATGAGATTTGCTCAAAAACGAGCAAGTTAAGTCCGTTTTCCGTAAATACGTTAGAACTTACAGAGCTTCCGGGCACCTGGGGTGCCAGGGTCTGCCTTCGGCTCAGGTCATAATCCCGGGGTCCTGGGATCGAGCCCCAATCAGGGAGTCTGCTTCTCCCTCTCCCTCTGCTGCTCCCCCTGCCTGCGTTCCCTCTCCCACTGCGTGTCTGTCAAATAAATAAACAAAATCTTAAAAAAAAAAAAAAAACCTAAAAACTTACAGAGCTTCTTCATAAAGCAATACCTAGAGAAAATAGAAAAGAAATCTGCCTGGAGCGCTAGTGATGGGAACTTAATGTTTTCCGTAATTTAGCCTTCATTTGCTGAAGTAGGACACTCAAGTCGTGGTCTCTCTGTTCTATTTGTTAGCCTGTGTTTTTGCTCTGTGTGTGTGTGTGTGTGTGTGTGTGTGTGTTTTCACTCTTTAATTATAGTTTCTTCATGTCACAATTGAACTCTGCTTGTTCAGTAGTGAGGATAAAAGGAAGAAGCAAATTCGCCGGTTGAGTTTCTCTTTATCTTTCTTTTCCCAAGGCTAGCCAGTTCCTCAACTGACATCTTCTTGATGCCATTAGCTAGGATGATCCTGATGCTTAAAAGGAAAAACAGCACCAGGTCCCTGATTCAAACTGTAGGACTCTGCATTCACTTTTATTCACTGTGGGATATAATCAAGGCACAATGTTGTCAAAAACCAACCTCTGTGCTCCAGAGCGGAAATGTTACAGGAAGACAGCACGGACGGATAAAGAAGAAGGTAGTTTATTACTTTGCCAGGCAAAGGAGGCTGCTGCCGGCTCATGCCCGCAAGAGGGCAAGCCCGCCCAGGGTAAAAGACTGAGAAGTTTTATACGAAAATACAGGATGGAGGCCATTTAGATAGGAATCTGCTACGAACTGCCAGCTGCGTTTATCACATCCTCAAGGTGATGTTGCGACTAGCACTGGCCTCTGGCACCCAAGTCTCCTTAGGAAGTATATATCAAGAGCAGTGAGATCTCCATATTGATACTGAGTTCCTAGAACAAAGAATTCTACAGAAAAACAAGTGAATGGGAGGAGGAGGCTTTGAGAATAAGGAAGAGAAGAATGTGTTCAGTTTAAAGTCAAGCCTTGCTGAAACACTAGTGTGCCCATCTTAATTTCCAACCATCTTTACGTTTCTGTAGTGGTTTCAGTGTAACAAAAACCAGTGGCCAGTTGTCTTTTCTTTGGCAGACAAGGGCCGAAGAAATCTTGTAAAAGGCCTTGTTCAGAGATGTGGACAGAGTGGGAAGCAGTGGGACTTGAGGGGGACTCTCACCAGGTGGCCATAAGTTTGGGTTTCTGGCCAGGATACCAGTATTTAGTGACAGAAGTAACAAGAGCCCCAAATTCTATGAGGGCCGTCAGTATTTGTAGGCAGTCTTACAGGAAGGTAGAGCCCAGGAATAAGACAAAAGCCCAGGTGCCGGCAGGACAGTTAACTTGATTCTGAGCCCTGGCGTGTTAAACTTTGTTTTCCCCTAAGAGGAGGCAGAGTGACTCCACTTCTGTTATTCTAATGGCTTTAGAGTGGTTTTCAGACAGTGGAAGTAACAAGGTAGAACTCATCTTTTGTACCTACCATTGTAGAAAAATCTCTGTGTTTTCAGTACAAATGAATTTGTTAGAGTCACAAATTTATTTTTTGAGAACGGCCATGAACGGACCAATTTAAAATTAAAAAGCTTACTTGTGGACAAGTAAATCTATGTCCCACATAGGAGATGGGTTATGACATTAAGCAAGGACAAACGGATATTGAGCCAAACATCAGAAGGCTAGTGTGCGCTTTACAGTTTTTGGTGAGTAAATCCAATTTCCTATAATAAATGCTTCAGCAGACAGCATTTTCTACAGAAAGCAGAGATAGCAACCTCCTTATTGTAATTATAATCTTGAGGTTAAGGATTATATTGCACTAGGGATAAAAATAAAACCCTGTAAATGAAAACAGAATGTCATAAGAGAATTTCTTCCATTTACAACAGACTTGTCCCCAAATCAACTTGACAACAACAGGATAAATAATATAGAGAGATTAAGTTAAATCAGTGTGAAATTAAAGCTTTTTGTACCTTATGCCTCAATGATAATTAATTTGTAAATATTTTCCTAACTTCTCGATTATCTTTTCAATAAGGATTAACAGAGAACCTTGTATCCTGCATCCTCAAAAGCCCTTGTACCAAGTTTTCTTATTAAAGAAATAAGACGGACGGCAACAGTTGGTGTATGGTTTTATTTCAACCAAAGTGAGTCACCACATTTGGTAGTTGAACATTTTCAATTCCACATTATACTCTAGAGAATTTGCTTAAATATTTGTCAAGCATTATTTTATTTGACCTTCCTTAACATTTTATGAATGAGGTATTGTTGTTTGCATTTTCCAAGTCAAGAAACTGAGGGTTAGTTCTCACGTAGCATGTGATGAAGAGGGACTAGAACCCAGACCCTCTGCTTCCAAAACCCTCTGTCAGAGAGTCTATGGGCCAAGACAGCATGATGGTAAAGTCTGAGGCCCAATTTGCAAAAGTGCTTCCATTGCATGAGGCTGCACACATAAGTAGATACATGTTGAATAATGTGGCAGTGCCACCTATGGGCAGATGACCAAATCCAGTCCAAGTGGATTTGGGGATTACCTGGTGGTGAATGACTGATTTTGCAGGTGAAATTTTTCCTGGTGCTTTTGTGAGTTGACTTTCAACATGTAAGGAACGGATGGCACCAGATTTTTGAGTAGCCTGCTTCTTTTTTTTTGCAGAAGTATATCTACACTGATCTTTCGCTGTGAAAAATCCCAGTGGGGGGGGTGTTGGGAGGGACTCCTATTACATAATGACTCATTGGGCTCAAATGAATCTTAGACAATTGAGGCAATTCATAAGCATCTTTTTTTTAGATAATTTTTTAAAAGATTTTATTTATTTATTTGACAGAGAGAGATCACAAGTAGGCAGAGAGGCAGGCAGAGAGAGAGAGAGAGAGAAGGAAGCAGGCTCCCTGCTGAGCAGAGAGCCCGATGCGGGACTCGATCCCAGGACCCTGAGATCATGACCTGAGCCGAAGGCAGCAGCTTAACCCACTGAGCCACCCAGGCGCCCCTCATAAGCATCTTTTAATGATACTGTTCTTTCAAAGATGATAATGAGGTTTCTTTATTTTTTTAATTCTTAATTTTTAAAAAATAATCTCAACACCCAGCATGGGTCTCAGACTCATGACCCTGAGATCAAGATCAAGAGTCAGATGTTCTACAGAGTGAGCCAGCCAGGTGCCCCAGTTTCTTTATTTTAGAATGCATTTTTGCTGACAAATTATGTCGCATTTTCTTTTGAATATTCCCATAATATAAAAGAATGTTTGTGTCAAGATATAATAATATCCCATTTAAGAATGAAGCTCACTTTCATTTATTTAAAGAGAAAGATGATAATTTGGGGATGGCATTTGAGTAATGCTCTCATTTACTATATGTCAGTTTCTCCAGGAGTTAATAAAGTCCATGCAGAACACAATAGTGCTGTCCACTCAAAGAACAGGGGCACTACAGGATCTTTGAGAGCCCCTCAGAGCCTCTTATTTTATGATTATTTAAAGAAAACGTGGTCATATAGGGGTATCCACAGGAGAGCAGGGGTAGGAACACAGTGCTGGGAATTTAGGAGCTAATACTCTAATTCCAGGATTTTTTTTTAAATTGAGGACTCAGAAGCAAGCCATACCCTCATTTGACCTGAGTCTCCTATATTCAATATGAAAAGCATGAAATAAATCATTTCTAAGGTGAATTTAGGCTACAAAATTCCACAAATTTAATGCATTTGTGTTTTGTGGCATTAAGATAATTGCAGAGCACTTCTAAGTGTATAGTTTTAAGTTTCAGACCAATAATGTAAAGAAAATATAGAAATAAGTTCTTTTTAAAGACAATTTTCATACTTCCACACCTGATCTGTGAATAGAATTCCAGTCTGTATTTATAGAAAAATATAATTTGGGCAACCAACGAGGTATAAAAATGCATTTATACAATGAATAAACTCATAGTACATGCCACCTGGAAACTGTATTTATATGAAGATGCCAGTAGTCTGGGGAAAAGAAAACATCCAGTATGAATATGAAGAGTATATCTTCCTTCCTCCTAGAAGAAAACACCATAAATGGCTAGGAGTTTTCATCCATATTATTGGGGGATATAAGGAAATATTTGAATGTTTCAAATAGTACCCTGCACAAGTTATTTGGTATTCTAACATGTGGCTTCAGATTTCTGAAAAATGTCACAAATTAGAGCACGTACACTTACGGATGCCAGCTTTCAGGATGTTTCCCCAACATCTCGTCGTCATGATCTGCTCACATTCCCAGGGTCTTGTTTGATCGCCTCGAGGAAAATCTAAGCCACCCCCCTCCCTGCCACTGGACATGGAGAGCACCATGTAAACAATACTATGACATGGTTACCAGCACTTTCCTGTCCTTTCAACCGAGGTGTGGCATTAGTTTCTATACATCTCACTTAGTTCAAGGAGGGAGCAAGTGGGCTTAGACGCCGGCATAGAAATTCACATTTTAAAGTAAGAATTCACAAAATATTTCCTAAATCTACTAATCTGTTGTTATTGACTAGATTAACCACATTTTTCTCTAAGTCACTTCATATAGAATATCTTGCCTCCCCATTTTGTCTGTATGGCAAATTCCTATTTACCATTCCATACATATGTTACCTCCTACAGGAAGTCTGCCACATATCCTCGGTTCGATCAGTTACCTTCTCTCTTGTCAGTGTATAGCATTTGGCCCCTGGCTCCCTTAGAACATTCACATGCTGCATACGGATGTGCTTCTCTCTGCCCAGAATTTGATCAAGGAATGGTCCTGTCAAGGCACATTTCTGAAGGATGTCAAGGCATGAGGGAGTAACAAAACGACACTAAAATAAATTGGATTTGGATTGGTAGTTTATTCAGGCTTGCCAAAAACTATTTGCACTAATAATGGAATGGTAGACTATACTTTCAGGCAGAAATTTAAAAAGCCACATCGGTGGCTTAGTCAGTTAAATGTTTGACTTCAGCTCCGGTTGTGACCTTGGGGTCCTGGGATCGAGCCCCATGTCAGGCTCCCTGCCCAGTGGGGAGTCTGCTTTTCCTTCTCTCTCTGCCTGCTTCTCCCTCCACTCATATTCTCTCTCCCCCTCAAGTAAATTAATAAAATTTTCAAAAAATAAAAATAAAAAAAGAGGAGAAATGGAAGAAAGAAGGAAAGGATGGAGGGAGGAAGGGCAGAAAAAAGGGGGAGGGCAGACAGGAACTCATTGTCAGTTTTTAATCATTACATTGGGTATCATTCATATGTGACTTCATGGTATAGCTGGGTGCCATTTCATCAGCCCAGATATAGGAAGCTAGTTGCAGTAGTAAGCATATTATTTTCACATAGGATAAAATTATCTTATATGAACATAGTTGTAAGATCTTGATACAAGGGGTTTAAAAGTTTTTTGTCTTGTTTTTCTATTTGGCAATATACTTCTAAAGTTACCATAGATTTTCTGATCTCCAGTTCTCTATTTTCTTTACTTTTATTTCTTGGTTTTTTTGAACCGGACACTTTCAAAACACATTACAAGATTTTCGAGAAAGTAATAAAGTAAGTCACTCATTCACAGTGGGGAAAAAAGGGACCTTATTTTGTATTACTTAATTTCTGAATTTTTGTTTTTGATAACCCCACCTTGGTAGAGAAGTTCGATATTTCATAGATTCAGTGGAGCATGGGATTGGGATGGAAATAAATGTTATTGTGATAACAGCTCAGAAAAGCAAGCAACAAAGTATAATTTTGCAGTGGGACAAATAAAACACTTTATGAAGCTCTAGGTATTAATTTGTATAAAAGAGACATATTTCAAAGTAATCCTGTCATTTATCTTCCTCTGTAAGGTTAGTCCTTTCTGTTGCATTCTCGCATGCATCATTTTGCCATTCTACTTAGTAGTCTGAATGGAGTTTTTCCCCAGCAATAACTTTTGGGTTAACTTTCACCTTTTCTGGCTTCATAATATATTGTAGACATATCGAGACAAGGATATTGCAACATTTTTATCCGTGTTTCCTCTATGATATGTGTAGTTTCCTGGTAAAACTGACAATGAGGGCTTAGGGAGGCAGTCTGTTAACTCTTCTGATTAATGATGCTCTCCCCACCCCCGGTTTTATTCATTTTACTGTATTACATCAGTTTTGATGTGAAGTTTGACAGGCACATTGAACTACTCTGCCTGATTTTCCTGAGTGGGCTTCTCCCTTTCTGCAAACTCCCAGATGTTGGCTTTGTTTCTAACGGAGGCTGACATTAATGCAGACATTCATGATAATCCTTGGTGCTTTCTGCACAATTTAATTTAACAATGGAGGGACAGTGCCGTATCCAGTGGGAGGAAGGTGGTACTTATTAGAGAACAAAGGGAATTATTCTCACTCAGAGGGCAGAACTTACTGTTAATACCTCCCCCCCTGCATAGAATAATTGGTGTTATACATTTCAGTTTATGAAGGGGTAAGTAATCTGTTTCATCATTTCACATTTCCATATTTGAGTTGGATTTAAGATTACACTTTGTTGGCTTCATAGCAGAACTCAGATGTGGCTGCGAAGATTCTCTCGAGGCTGGAGAGAATGTTTTGGCCTCTCAGGTGGCTGAATGTGGTGTCAGGAATCTTTCTTTTTTTAATTAAATAATATATTTTATTCAATCAAACGCATCTAAAATATCATTTTGGTATATAATCAATATAAATATCATTGAGTTTTTTTCTCATTTACATTCTGTTTTTTTTTTAATTAACATATAATGTATTATTTGTTTCAGAGGTACAGGTCTATGATTCATCAGTCTTACACAATTCACAACACTCACCATAGCAAATACCTTTCACAACGACCTCCGCCCACCCACCCTATCCCTCCCATCCCCCTCCCCTCCAGCAATCCTCAGTTTGTTTCCTGAGATTAAGAGTCTCTTATGGTTTATCTCTGTCTCTGGTTTCCTCTTGTTTCACTTTTCCCTCCCTTCACCTATGATCCTCTGTCTCATATCAGTGAGATCCTCATATCAGTGAGATCATATAATAATTGTCTTTCTCTGATTGACTTATTTCACTTAGCATAAAAGACTCTAGTTCCATCTATGTCGTTGCCAGTGGCAAGATTTCTTTTGATGGCTGCATAACATTCCACTGTGTATTTATATACCACTTATTCCTTATCCATTCCTCTGTTGTTGGACATCTAGGCTCTTTCCATAGTTTGGTTATTGCGGACACTGCTGCCATAAACATTGGGGTGCATGTGCCCCTTTGGATCACTACATTTGTATCTTTGGGGTAAATACCCAGTAGTGCAATTGCTGGGTTGTAGGGTAGCTCTATTTTCAACTTTTTGAAAAACTTCCATACTGTTTTCCAGAGTGGCTGCTTTCCCACTAATAGTGTAGGAGGGTTCCCCTTTCACTGCATCCTCACCAATATCTGTTGTTTCCTGACTTGCTAATTTTAACCATTCTGTCTGATGTGAGGTGGCATCTCACTGCGGTTTTGATTGGTAGTTCCCTGATGCTGAGTGATGTTGAGCACTTTTTCATGTGTCTGTTGTCCATTTGGATGTCTTCTTTTCAGAAATGTCTGTGTCCTCTGCCCATTTTTTGATTGAATTATATGTTCTTTGGGTGTTGAGTTTGATAAGTTCTTTATAGGTTTTGGACACTAGCCCTTTATCTGATATGTCCTTTGCAAATATCTTCTCCCATTCTGTCAGTTGTCTTTTGATTTTGTTGACTGTTTCCTTTGCTGAGCAAAACCTTTTTATCTTGATAAAGTCCCAGTAGTTCATTTTTGCCCTTGCCTCCCTTGCCTTTGGTGATGTTCCTAGGAAGATGTTGCTGCAGCTGAGGTGGAAGAAGTTGCAGCCTGTGTTCTCCTCAAAGATTTGTATGGATTCCTGTCTCACATTGAGGCCTTTCAGTTCGTTTTAGTCTGTTTGTTTGTGTGGTGTAAGGAAATCGTCCAGTTTCATTTTTCCGCATGTGGCTGTCCAGTTTCCCCAAAACCATTTGTTGAAGAGACTGTCTTTTTTCCATTGGATATTCTTTCCTGCTTTGTCAAAGATGAGTTGACCATAGAGCTGAAGGTTCATTTCTGGGATCTCTGTTCTACTCCATTGATCTATGTGTCTTTTTTTGTGCCAGTACCATACTGTCTTGATGATTACAGCTTTGTAATAGAGCTTGAAGTCTGGAATTGTGATGTCACCAGCTTTGGTTTTCTTTTTCAATATTCCTCTATTAAGGGTCTTTTCTGGTTCCATACAAATTTTAGGATTATTTGTTCCATTTCTTTGAAGAAAGTTGAGGGTATTTTGATAGGGATTGCATTAATGTGTAGATTGCTCTAGGTAGCATAGACATTTTCACAATATTTGAGCTTCCAATCCATGAGCATGGAACGTTTTTCTGTTTCTTTGTGTCTTCCTCAATTTCTTCACGAGCACTTCATAGTTTTCTGAGTACAGATTCTTTGCCTCTTTGGTTAGGTTTATTCCTAGGTATCTTATGCTTTTGGGTACAATTGTAAAAATGGGATGGATTCCTTAATTTCTCTTTCTTCTGTCTTGCTGTTGGTGTATAGAAATGCAACTGATTTCTATACATTGATTTTATATCCTGACACTTTTCTGAATTCTTGCATGAGTTCTAGCAGTTTTGGAGTAGAGTCTTTTGTGTTTTTCACATAAAGTATCATATCTGCAAAGAGTGAGAATTTGACTTCTGATTTGGATGCCTTTTATTTCTTTTTGTTGTCTGATTGCTGAGGCTAGAACTTCTAGTACTATGTTGAATAGTGTGGTGATAGTAGACATCCTGCTGTGTTCCAACCTTAGGGAAAAGGTCTCAGTTTTTCCCCATTGAGAATGATATTCTCTGTGGATTTTTCATAGATAGATTTTATGATACTGAGGTATATACAGTTTATCCCTATACTGTGAAGAGTTTTGATCGAGAAAGGATGCTATACTTTGTCAGATGCTTTTTCTGCATCTATTGAGAGTATCATACGGTTCTTGTTCTTTCTTTTATTAGTGTATTGTATCAGATTGATTGATTTGCAGATGTTGAACTAACCTTGAAGCCCAGGAATAAATTCCACTTGGTTGTGGTGAATAATCCTTTAAATGTACTGTTGGATCCTACTAGCTTGTATTTTGGTGAGAATTTTTGCATTCAAATGTTCATCAAGGATATTGATCTGTAATTCTCTTTTTCTATGGGATCATTGTTGGTTTGGAGATCAAGATAATGCTGACCTCCTAAAATGAGTTTGGAGGTTTTCCTTCCATTTCTATTTTTAGGAAGAGTTTCAGGAGAATAGGTATTAATTCTTTAAATGTTTGGTAGAACTTCTCTGGGAAGTCATGTGGCCCTGGGCTCTCGTTTGTTGGGAGACTTTGGATGATTGATTCAGTTTCCTTACTGGTTACAGGTCTGTTCAGGTTTTCTATCTCTTCCTGGCTCAATTTTGGTAGTTTATAGTCTAGGAATACATCCATTTCTTCCAGATTGTTTGATTTGCTGGTGTATAGTTGCTCATAATATGTTCTTATAATTGATAATTGTTTGTATTTCTTTGGTGTTGGTTGTGATCTCTTCTCTTTCATTCATGATTTTATTTATTTGGGTCCTTTCTCTTTTCTTTTTGATAAGTCTGGCCAGGGGTTTATCAATCTTATTCTTTCAAAGAACCAGCTCCTATTTTTATTGATCTGTTCTACTGTTCTTCTGGTTTCTATTTCATTGATTTCTGTTTATTATTTCTCTTCTCCTGCTTGGTTTAGGCTTTAAATGCTATTCTTTCTCCAGCTCCTTTAGGTGTAGGGTTAGGTTGTATATTTGAGACCCTTCTTGTTTCTTGAGAAAGACTTATATTGCTATATATTTTCCTCTTAGGACTGCCTTTGCTGCATCCCAAAGATTTTGAACTGTTGTGTTTTCATTTTCATTTTCATTTGTTTCCATGATTTTTAACAGTTCTTCTTTAATTTCCTGGTTGACCCATTCATTTTTTAGTAGGATGCTCTTTAGCTTCCATGTACTTGAGTTCTTTCCAACTTTCCTCTTGTGGTTGAGTTCTAGTTTCAAAGCACTGTGGTCCGATAATATGCAGGGAATGATCCCAATCTTTTGGTACTATTGAGACCTGATTTGTGATCCAGGATGTGATCTATCCTGAAGAATATTCCATGTGCCCTAGAGAAGAATGTGTGTTCTGTTCCTTTGGGGTGGAATGTTCTGAATATATCTGTGATGTTCATGTGGTCCAGTGTGTCATTTAAAGCCTTTATTTTCTTGTTGATCTTTTGCTTAGATGATCTGTCCATTTCAGTGAGGGGGGTGTTAACATACCCTACTATTATTGTATCATTGTCGATGTGTTTCTTTGATTTTGTCATTCGTTGACTTATATAATTGGCTGCTCCCATGTTAGGGGCATGGATATTTAAAATTGTTAGATCTTCTTGTTGGATAGACCATTTAAGTATGATATAGTTTTCTTCCTCATCTCTTATTATAGTCTTTGGCTTAAACTCTAATTTGTCTGATATAAGCATTGCCACCCTAGCTATCTTTTGATGTCCATTAGCATGGTAAATTGTTTTCCACCCCCTCACCTTAAATCTGGAGGTGTCTTTGGGTCTAAAATGAGTCTCTTGCAGACAGTATACCAATGGGTCTTGTTTTTGCTTGTTTGTTTGTTTAATCCATTATGATATCCTGTGTCTTTTGATTGGGACATTTAGCCCATTTACGTTTAGGGTAACTATTGAAGGATGTGAATTTAGTGCCATTTTATTGCCTGTCAGATGACTGTTACTGTGTATTGTTTCGGTTCCTTTCTGGTCTATGTTACTTTGAGGCTCTCTCTTTGCTTAGAGGACCCCTTTCAATATTTCCTGGAGGGCTGGTTTGGTATTGGCAAATTCTTTTAGCTTTTGTTTGTCCTGGAAGCTAATTATCTCTCCTTCCATTTTCAGTGACAGCCTACCTGGATATAGTATTCTTGGCTGCATATTTTTCTCATTAATGCTCTGAATATTTCATGCCAATCCTTTCTGACTTGCCAGGTCTCTGTGGATAGGTCTGCTGTCAGTCTTATATTTCTACCATTGTAGGTCAGCAGACCAAGCTGCTTTCAGGATTTTCTCTTTGTCTCTGATACTTGTAAGTTTAACTATTAGATGATGTGGTGTAGACCTATTTTTAATTGATTTTGAGGGGGTTCTCTATGCCTCCTGAATTTTGATGCCTGTTTCCTTCCCCAAATTAGGGAAGTTCTCTGCTATAACTTGCTCCAGTATACTTTCTGCCCCTCTCTCTCTTTCTTCTTCTTATGGGATCCCAATTTTTTTAACATTGTTTCATATGACTTATCTCTCATATTCTCTCCTCATGATCCAGTAGTTCTTTATCTCTCTTTTTCTCAGCTTCTTTATTCTCCATCATTTGGTCTTCTATATCACTAATTCTTTCTTCTGCCTCATTTATCCTAGCAGTTACAGCCTCCAGTTTTGATTGTACCTCATTAATAGCTTTTTTTTTTATTTCAACTTGGTTAGATTTTGGTTCTTTTGTTTCTTCTGAAAGGGCTTCTCTAGTACCTCCTATGCTTTTTTCAAGCTCAGCTAGTATCTTTATAATCATCATTTTGAACTCTAGTTCTGATATCTTACTAATGTCCATATTGATTAGGTCCCTAGTAGTTGGTACTGCTTCTTGTTCTTTTTTGTTTGTTTTTGAGGCCAGTTTTTCCACTTTGTCATTTTATTCAGAGAAGACTAGATGAATGAGAGAACAAAATGCTTAAAGGGTAACAACAACCCCAGAAAAATATACACTAAACAAATCAGAAGAACCCCAAAACTAGGGAGAAAAGAAAGGAAAATTACATATAGTGTGTATATATATATATATATAATTTTCCTTTCTTGTGTGTATATACACATATATATGTGTATATATATATATATATATATATATATGATCACACTAGTGGATAGAACAAAGTCACACTCTTGATTTTGGGTGCATTTTGGGCTGTTAGAAGAAACTGCCTCCCAAAATTTTAGGGAAAGAAAAAAAAAAAAAATATATATATATATATATATATATATACATACACACACACACACAAAAGTATGAGTAAATATGATGAAGGGTTGGAGTATGACTGTAAAGGTGAAAATTTAAAAAGATTTTTAAAAAGGAATTGATAAGTTGGCTGAAAAAAGGGAAAAAAAAATTTTAAAGGGGGTTAGAGTATGTGATCAGGTGGGACACTCAACAAAGCCATACACTAGATTTAGGGTATATTTTGGTCTGTTAGAAGAAACTATCCCAAAATTTAAAAGACAGAAATTCACTTCTCTGCATGTCCAACCTTCCAGAAAGTAGTCGCTTCTCTGTTCCTAGAATTCCTGCTGTTCTTTTCTTTGATCTCCTTTTGAGTTTGTAGGTGTTCAGAATGGTTTGAAAACTATCTAGCTGAATAGTTCTAGCTGAACTCCTCAGACCAGATAAAAGTTAGGTCTCCTACTCCTCCACCAACTTGGTCCTCCCCTCTGTTGTCAGGAATCTTCACAGCAAAGAGCATTCCAAGCAAAGCATTTGCCCTTTCATATCTAAACTGAGAGCTAAAGTGGAAGCTGAAGTACCAACATCCAGAGTGGGGGAGTCAGGGGGCCACTTCTGCCCCCCACTGCTGCTTCTGATGGATGCCATTACTGATGTCCTATGATCATTGAAGGACAATGGCATGTTATGGGGCCTTGGTAGCTTCTTAGTTGTGACATTGAACACCTCATTTACACCTCTTTGGACCTCAAATTCATCATGTGTAATACATGACCTAAAAGCCCTGCCTTCTTTTTTTTTTTTTAAAGTTTATGTGTGTATATATGTATGTATGTAATCTCTACACCCACCATGGAGCTCAAACTCATGACACTGAGATCAAGAGCTGCATGCTCTTCTGACTGAGCCAGGTGCGCCATCCCTACCTTTTTACATGAGTATTGTGAAGAATAAATGCAGTGATAATGCAAAAGTATTTTAAAAGCAGTAAAACATTTCATATACACACATACACACATATACATATATATTTTTTTAAAGATTGTATTTATTCATTTGAGAAAGAAAACCCATGTGTAAAGAGGGGGAGGGGCAGAGGGAAAGAAAGAGAGAGAATATCAAGCAGACTCCTAGCTGAACATGGAGCCCAACTTGGGGCTCGATCTCAGGACCCTGAGATCATGACCTGAACTGAAATTAAGAGTTGAACACTAAACCAATGTGGTCACCCAGGTACACAGAAGCAGTAAGTAATGTAAAAATAAAGTTTATTATTACCCATTCACTCATTACTCACCTATTCAGTATTTACTGAGTATCCATCATGTGCCTCTGGAGTTGACCCACTTGGTTTTGTGAATAGAATGGATGGAAATGAGGGCAGCTGACAAAAGAATACTTGAGGATTTCATCTGTGATGAGTACAAATAGGTTCCAGAACTGGAGCCAAGCATAATGTGCACTTCTAGTGGGTGAAGATTGTTAATATCCAGACTTTAATAAAGTCCTTGAAGGTCTCAAAGCAGGAAGCACACTCTGGAGGATACTGAATAGTCTGGTGTCTCTGGTTCATGCAGGAGTGCCTATTTCCCTCATGTTAGTCTTACTTCACATGAGAAGGGGTTTTGCAGGGTGCCTGGGTAGATCAATTAAGCAGTTAAGCTTCTGCCTTTGACTCAGGTCCTGATCCCAGTGTCCTGCTCAGCAGGGAGTCTGCTTCTCTCTCCTTCTGCCCCTCCACACTGCTTGTGCTCTCTCTCTCAAATAAATAAATAAAATCTTTAAAAAAGGGGGGGGATTTACATGATAAATTCAGACAAAGATACATTTTATAAGTTCTGTGGGGGGAACACAGCTCAAATAGTTTAAGATGAACCTCTCACTTATGAAGAAGGAAACATGACTTTTTCTGTTATGGAAATTTTATACATTTTTATCTTTTAATTCTGCCACTTCTATGTATTATATGTTACATACCATGAGAATTCTTACTAAAGTCAAAAATAGTGGTGGGTACTTGTACTTTGCTGGTCATTAAATGAATTTAGGAATATCATTTTGTGGGTGACTCAATTAATTGCATCAACATTCTGTATTCATAAGTGAAAGATGGACCTATTATATAAGCTCTTTCTTACCACAGAATGGCCCATTTTGCAAGATTCCAAAAAGTGAGAAATGTCCTTAATTAAAAACATTTTCACACTGCTTTTAACACTGAATTAGGGTAGATCCACGAGGAAGCAATTTGGAATTAAACTGGCTTTTTCTGTTATATTAATAAAGCTGTGAGACTTTATGTATTTATTTAAGCATTTAAAATTTCCTCTTTGACAGGATGATGTGATTCATTGCATGCAGGAAAGAGCAGAATGAGGTTATACATTATTTTTAAAGAAAATTTGATATTTTTCACTAACATACATTTTGTTTGTTTATCTATTTTTTTTTAAAGTAGGCTCCAGTGTGGAGCTACTTGGTCTTGATGTGGGTCTTGAACTCATGACTCTGAGATCAAGATCTGAGTTGAGATCAAGAGTCAGATGCTTAACCAACTGAGCCACTTAAGTCCTCCCACTAACATATATCTTAATTCTCTTTTGTGAGATAAGTAATACCTTACATATTGCTTATAATTTTTTAAAAAATAGGTCTATAGCTTTTCTCCTACCCTGTTCCTAGTCATATTACCCACGCATTACTCTTGGTCACCAAAAGCAGCAAATGTCAGTTTCTTCCACAGTTATATCTATACCGGGGCGCGGGGTGTGTGTGTGTGTGTGTATTACATACACATATATGATATACCCATATATTACCCATCCATTTTTTCCCACATTTTTCCTTTTTGACCTAAAACAAGTTGGAGATTGCTTCATATAAGTACATGATGACTTACTTCATTCTTTTCAATAATACTTTCTTTTATGAATGCACAGTAATTTACAGAGCCAATCCCCTATTTATGAACAGTTGTCTCCAGATTGCTATTGCAAATTATGCTGCAAGAATAATCTTGCGCATGTATGATTTCCCATGAATGCATGCAAGTATATCTTCAGAATAAATTCCTAAATGTAGAATTGCTGATTCCAAGGAAATGTACTTTTGCAATTTTGATAGGTTTTGTCAGATTTATATTCCCTTCAGTAAGTATGAAAGTGCCTTACCCCACGACATAATCACAGAAACATTCACCAATTTATTCTTAACCAATATATTCCATTTTACTTCCATTTCAAGTGTGCATAGCTAATTGACATTGATGTGAAACTTTCATTTTTTAACATATACATTTGAATAATTGTGTGTATTACAAGTGGTTCATTTATATATAGTTCATTTTTAATGCCAACACAGTTAATTGAAAAGTGAAAACAAAATTCAGTAAAACATTCTGTAAAAAATAAAGGAAGACATCTGAGAACCTGTTCTAGTAGCTAGTGTTCCTTACCAAATCAATTAGTTGAATCAGAGATCATTTTAGTTTGCCTATTGAAGTTACTCAAATATTTTTGTGGAGTATAAAACATTTACTTGATGAAATTTTAGTACCTCTTACTTTTATTAAATCAGTGATTTATTTTCTGTGACTGCTTTTATTCCTACTATATGTAATAGATATTTGTATATGAAGTAAATATATAAAAAACATTTTCCCTAAGCAATCTGAATTTGAACCCTCTATGTTGACAATATTTGAAATTAATTGCATCAGTAATTAAATTGTTACATGGGACCCCTGGGTGGTTCAGTCAATTAGGTCATAATCCCAGGGTTACGGGATCAAGTTCCACATTAGGCTCCTTGTTCAGCGGGGAGCCTAGTTCTCCCTCTGCCTACTGCTTCTCCTTCTTGTGCTCTCTCTCACTATCAAATAAATAAATAAAATCTTTAAAATAAATAAATAGTTACTTAAAGGTTTATTTTTTTGTTCTTTTGTTTTTTAATTCAGCATCCCCAAAACACCTTTCTTATATGTTGAGATATCTTAAAACAAAAGAAAACCCAACAACTGCTTTAAACATATTGGGACACATTTAAAAGAAAAAAAAAGATTTTGCTTGTTTGTTTATTTGACAGAGAAAGAGAGCACAAGCAGGGGGAGTAGCAGTCAGAGGGAGAGGAAGAAGCAGACTCCCCGCTGAGTAGGGAGCCTGGCACAGGGCTCAATCCCAGGAGCCTGCCATTATGATCTGAGCCAAAGGTAGACACTTAACTGACTGAGCCACCCAGGCACCCCAACACTGAAACATATTTTTATCAGCTAACTTGTTGGGAGGTAGATTGCATAATAGATTGTCTTCAGGGGATCGTGGCTCATTCTTCCTTCCCTCTCCATTATCCTTTGCTCATATTTCTGGCATGAAGCAGGAAGAAGACCCCAAATCTTTTCCTTCCCAAAGCTTTTCGTTTTCTCTCCTTTTCCAAGACTTTATATACATCTCACTGATCACTAAAATTGCCTCTCATCTTGCTACCCTTGCTGAAATAGAGGCAAACCAGTGACTAATGCAACTTCGCAGTCTCTTTAGTGTTAAGGAAGGCAAGGGAGGAGGGGTTGTAAATAGTTTTCCACAATATCTGCAGTCCTTTGTTCACCTATTAGAGCAAGTTCAAAGCACTTCAAATAAATATTTTGAGAAATCCTAGTGCCTTTGGGAAAATTGCACAGTAGCAAAATCTTTTAATATACTGTGTGATCTGGACCCAGAAAAGATTTTCATGTGATTTTGCTACCCTTTTGCGGCAGAAAGGTGAGAAAACTCTCTGGCTCAGATCCCGAATTCTGTCAGGCTTTACACTGAGGCAATTTGTATCATAAGTGTGTATTTTTGTTTCTTAACTATCCAAGGGTATAGATCACCCATAATGCCACTCTTTTCAATGAAGCAAAGATAGTTCATCTGAAATATGGAGGTCATTTAAGACTCTCTATCTTAGACAATTAGAGTGTGATTCTGTGAAAGGAATTCACACTTTCACAATACTGGTACTTTGTGAAGAAAGGCCTAAATTAATTGTCATTCATTACTTTAGCAATGAAATAAAAAATGAATTTAACCAACAGTTTTCTGAGGCCTTACAGTTTATTTTTTTCCCCAAAGAACCATTCCTTTTTTTCCTTTCAATTTTGTCTGCTAACTATGTCAGGATATGAGATGCTAGCCTTGTATCTCCCATTGTATTATATGATGTTACCCAAAAGAAGGTCTGCATTACTGTGTTGTACTTCCCCTTGGATATGGAAAACCTGTGACATTAATTTATTCTTTGGAAATCATGACTTCAAGGGCAAATGGGCCTGTATGTCCAAGATACACATATATACCACCCTCTATCCCCACCGCACACACACTGACACATGTGGAAATCAGTGAGTTATTAGAAAGCATTTGAAGCAGTATTTTCAGGGGTGTCTGGGTGTCTTAGTGGGTTAAGCACCCAACTCTTGATTTTGGCTCTTCTCATGATGTTGGGGTGGTGGGATCAAGCCTTGCATCTGGCTCTGTGCTCAGTGGGAAGTCTGCTTGGGATTCTCTCCATTTCCCTCTGCCTCCCTCCGCTCATACTCTATCTCTCTAAAATAAATAAATCTTTTGAAAAATATGTATTTTATTTATTTTATTGAGAGAGTGATTGCACACAGGGAGGAGCAAAGGGAGAGAGAAACTTTAGCAGACTCCTTGCTGAGTGTGCAACCTGACATGGGGCTTGATCTTATGACCCTGAGTTCATGACCTGAAGCAAAGGAAGTAAAGGAACCCAGAGTTCAGAGGGAAGGCTGCAGAGAGCCATGAGGGTGTCAGACAGAATGCTGGACCTTCTCAGTGCATCCTGTCAATACGAGGAGGGGCAGCAGTGTTGTACCACAGGATGGACGGAATGATTTCTACTGCTGGGTTTGTCACCAGAAAGGCCAAGTCCTTGGCTGTGAGATTTATCCCTGGGTTTACCATGTTAAGTGTCTGAGACTGAAAACAGAACCAGAGGGAGATGGGTTTTGTCCTGAATGTGAAAAGATTACGGTAACAGAAGGCGTTGAGGCTCAGAGTAAAGCCATGACAATGCTCACTATCAAAGAGTTATCCTACCTGTTCAAGTTTGCCATTCAGAAAATGAAACAACCAGGGACAGATGCATTCCAGAAACCTGTTCCATTGGAACAGCATCCTGACTACATGAAATACATCTTCCATTCTGTGGACCCTTATACGTTGGAAAAGAAAGTGAAGAAGAAAATGTAGGGCTGCATAGAAGCTTTCCTGGCTGATGCAAAGTGGATTTTGCACAATGCATCATTTAAATGGAATAAATCACAAACTGACATGGCAAAAGTACTGATCAAAGTCTCTGAGTATGGGATGAATGAAATCAAAGTATGTCCACTAAATATCTAGCTGTTTGACAAAAATGAGATAACTGGTTTTATGAACCTTGTAGCAGTCCAAATCCTTTGGTCTGGGCAAAACTGAAGGGGTTTTCATTCTGGCCTATAGAAGATCTGAGGGATAAAGATGGGTAGCATGATTATTACATTTATTTGTACATTTATTTGGGCAACAAGACAGGCCTGGGTTCCAATAAATAATTGCCACCTCATGTCTAAAAAGAAATTCCTTTTTTCTGTGAAAAATACAAAAAGCATCTTCAACGGTGCAATGAGAAAGATGGAGGTGTAGGTGAAGAACATCTGCAGGAAGATTAGGGGTCTTAATTACTCTCCCATTGGGAAACCATACACACCAAACATCCAGTGCCAAATGCTGCTTGACCCCAGCAACCCCAGAGCTGGCACTGCCCAGCTAGACAAGCAGGAAAAGGTCAAGCTCAGCTTTGACATGACAGTGTTCCCCAAGATCCTGATGGCAAGCCCATGCTGAGCAGGGGCTGGGGTTGCAGGATTTCCTTGTCACATATGCCAAGCTCTCCCACAAGTACAAACTCTTCCATGCCAGCAGGTTCTGACATGGAGCAGGATGTCAAGAAGGCCACATTGAGCCACTTCAGGGCCAGCAAGGAGTCCATGGACTTCCTGGACAAGAGCACAGCTTCATCAGCCTTGGCAAACATGGGACAAGCAGGCACTTTATCCAGTTGTCCTGAAACTTTCTCTCCTCAAGCATCCATGCCAATCATGACAAAAACAAACAAAATGTCCACCACTGGAAGCATCCCGAATCCTAACCTGGATTGTTGAAGCAAGGCCAAGATAGACCTAAGGGAGCTAAGCGAGTTGGTCCAGCAGCAGGTGGTACATTTCTTCTCATCTCACCCAACTGGCAGAGTCACACCAGGTTCCAGATAAATCTTGACAAGATGATAAAGACTTTCAAAGCACAACTAGGCATAAATGAAATCTCAGATGATGTTTACACAGCTGTAGAGCCCAGTGATCCTGAAGATACTGAGAAGTCCGATAGGAGTGATAGTATCAGTGGCAATGAGTGGAAGTCTAAGAATGAGCCAGAAGATGCAGAAGACAAAGAAGGCAGTTGGATGCATGAAGAGTCATCTACTGTCAAACAAAACAAAACTCAAATTGTCAAACCCAGTGGAAACTAGGAGGAACTGAAAAGCGCATGGCCAACCAGAGAGAAAGCAGATCCAAGCTTCAAGAAAAGGCAAGTTCCCAGCCTAAGAAGGACTTTTTAGAAAAAGTGAAAGCCTTTTCTCTTCCCACAAAAGATAAACTGAAGGGAAAAGATATAGATTCTCCCAAAGTACATATGGGCCTGGACTCTGATTCAGAAAGTGAACTTGTCATGGGTTTAGGAGAAGACCAGTTGGGACAAAAGGGTCAAAATAATAAGGAACCCAAAGAAGCATCTCTGAAGCAGAATGAAAGAATCTGTAACAGATTGACAAGAATTTATAACCATGAAACAAAATGAAAATAAGGAAGTCTAAAAGATGAAGGTAGAATAATAAGAGGTCTGGGAAAGTTTATGCATAGAAATACATACTGTTTCAGCCTTCAGAGTTAGCAAGTTTGGGCTTCCATTTTGCCTGTGAGCTTCCTAGCAGCCAAAGCAAAAAAGGGAAATACAGTCCCTTAAAATATCTAACATTTTTCCAAAAAATAAAACATTCAAGCTAGAAAAAAAATAAGATACGTTTTTGAGTCTTTGCAAGTTCAGAGCTTGGCCAAGGATGCATAAATGTGAGCGTATAAATATGTAATAAATAGAACTAAGTTCTATAATGTAGGTAGAAGCAATATCATCAGCCCTAGTGGGCTGGGTCTGGACAAAATGAGCACAGGTATCATTTATCTTCATGATTAATAGCCTGTGTCTCAAAATCCTGTGTATCAATTACTTTGTACTAATAGTATTAAAAAAAAAAACAAGGATCAAAGAAAGTCATTCAGACATCTAGACAGTGAGTTACAGAAGTTAGGTTACCATTTCCCCAAGTTGGGGGAAGTACCTAGAAGAATGTGAGTTAAAGATCATCAAAGAGAATGAAAATAGTACACAAAAAAATCCATCAATTTGTCTTTAAGGAAAGGAGACTGTGATACAAAAGTTATAAAAGAAGCACTATTATAGTCTCAGTTAAATTCGCTCATTTTTTCTGGAGGCATTGTGTCTATATCCTGGTCAAATCTTTGTTTTGCTCTATGGAAAATTTTAAAATAAATTCTAATGAGCGTTTGTGTGTTGTTTTACCCTGTACAAGTGGCTCTTTCTCACCCTTTCTCATGCATGTCTCACAATAATTCTATGAGACGGGTATAGGAAGTACTCACTTCACAGACAAGAAAGCTGAGTCTCAGGAAGGACTGGTAGTTAGTCCAAGTTAACCAGGTCTAGTGCATAGTGAACCAAATCCTGCCCCATGGGCTGTTCTCTTCTTATATCATCACTCAAGTCCTCAAACACTAGCTGGGGAAACAAGCTGTCAGTAGTTGTATGACAGGGTTTTGACCTAGCCTCTCAAGCAACCCGAAAGTGAATGAGAGGGGATCTCTAGTATAATCTAAGAAACTGTATCCTTGAAGGAAGTCCCCTGGAATAGTGTTAAGAATCCATTGGGGAAGTCTTGTCCAGCCAGACATTTCTTTTCTCTTGTGAGGGTTTGAGGAGAGTAGCTGCCCCTTTCTTCCTCCCTGCCTTGTCCTCATCTTCCTGCTCAGCTCTAATTCTGGACGCCATTGCCATTCTGGGGACTCCAGGAGGCTGCCAAATGTGTTATTCTTCCCCCAAGCTGCCCATTAGTTTATCAAACTTAATTTATGTAGGGAGTATGTCTTGTGAAATGGTTCTAAGATGTATTCCTTTCCTGATATACTTCAGGAAAGACAAAATGTAATTCACACGGTGCAATGGATTGCTTTCATGAAGCTGCCACGTCTTTGAAGAACTCCAGTGGGCTGCATCCTGAGATAGGAGAGAACAATACCAACCAGTGACAAAGGGAATCATACAAATGTCCTTCCGGAGGCTTTCACTTATCAGTCAGTACCCACCACCAGATACAATGCCGTTCAACACAGTAAAATGCATAATTCCCCCGTACAGCATATTGTTGGTGAGAACATTTCTCAAAGGTGTTTGGTATTGCTTATTTTTTAGTATGTCATCTCCTCACTGTCTTCCTTTGAGGAAAGGGTTGACATCAGGCAATTTCTTCTAAGCCAGTGCACCATAAAGTTGAGGCTCAGGCTTAGGTCAGCTTTCCTGTAACCATGGATGGTCCCACCTTCCTTCCAGCTGGCTCATTCGGAAGCCACCTGCAGTTTTCCTGAACCAATCACTACTCTTCTGCAACTTCCAGCAAATGATTTAGGAGCTGTGTTCAGGAGGAGACACCAAATCAAGCAGAATGATTAATTGTGGAATGTATCTGAAGGCCCTGTGACCCCCGCAGGCAACATGATGAGAGCAAGGGGAAAACAACCCATGTTCCAATTTCTCAGTCATACAACCTCTCTGGCCTGTATTTTCGTGTGCGTAGGTCCCCATTTTATTTTACGCGTAGAGAAAAGTATTTCATTTTGGAATTAGAGGCCCTCATTTCTCTCCTTGCATTCCCATCCTTCTCATGGCCATTTCCAAGGGCAACATGTAAACTAAGTGGGACTGAGTTATTTTAACTGCTATTTCCAAATTCATCTCAGATTCCTGTGGAATTTCCTTCTGTTGGGCTTTGGTTAGTAAATGAGATATCCTGGCTGCATCTGTTGAATCTCACTTAAGAGTGGGGACAAGCCATCACTGTTGGGTGGAAAATTGCTTATGGAAGCTGGAAAATCAGTTTAAAAGTACAAAGATGGGATATTTTAGCTCTTATCTATGCCTGATGCACTTGAATGGAATGAATAGCCTAAAACCGTGATGACTTACATAAGTAGATCAGCACTGGCTTTCCTATGACCAGGTTATCTCTCACCATAGGCTTTGTATAGCTCTCATTTGGTCACTTTATAAGATGAACATTCCATTAGCTATAATCTCCAAGGGATCTACAGATCTTTTGTGGTTTTTTGTGGAGTGGAGGGAATGGGGAAACTATGTCCTATAACACTAAATGCACTATAATAAGAAATAGGCGGGGGAGGGGGGTGTGATGCCTGGATGGCTCAGTCAGCTAAACATCCGCTCAGCAGCTCAGGCCCTGATCCCAGAGTCCTGGGATTTGAGTCCTGCACTGGGATCCTTGCTCAGTGGATATCCTGCTTCTCCCTCTGTCTGTCACTTCCCCTGCTTGTGTTTTCTCTCTTTCTGACAAATAAATGAATTAAATCTTAAAAAAAAAAAAAAAAGGGAAAAGAAATAGGTAGGGGCACCTGACTGACTTGGTGGGAGGAGCATGTGACTCTTGAATCCAGGGTTGTGAGTTCCAGCCCCATGTTGGGTATAGAGATTATTTAACTAAATAAATATTTTAAAAATTTAAGAAGAAATAGGCATTTGATAATTATTTATTAATTTGTCTTTATTTTACTAAGGTTTCAGGGAGAACATTTTTCTCTCCATCTGCCCCCCCATTTTCTTTTTCAAAATTCTGTACTGATGGTTTTGTTTAAAAAAGATTTTTATTTATTTATTTGACAGACAGAGAGAGATCACAAATAGGCAGAGAGGCAGGTAGAGAGAGAAGGGGAAGCAGGCTCCCTGCTGAGCAGAGAGCCTAACGTGGGACTCGATCCCAGGACCCTGAGATCGTGACCTGAGCCGAAAGCAGAGGCTTAATCCACTGAGCCACCCAGGCGCACAGATGTTTTTGGTTTAATTAATTTTTTCATTTTTTAAAAGAATTTTTAAAAATTTATTTCTTTTCAGTGTAACAGAATTCATTGTTTATGCACCACACCCAGTGCTCCATGCAATACATGCCCTCCGTAATACCCACCAACTGGCTCCCCTAACCTTACACCCCCCCACCCCTTCAAAGCCCTCAGATTGTTTTTCATAGTCCATAGTCCCTCATGGTTCCACTCCCCTTCCAATTTCCCTCAACTCACTTCTCCTCTCTATCTCCCCATGTCCTCCATGTTATTTGTTATGCTCCACAATTAGTGAAACCATATGATAATTGACTCTCTCTGCTTGACTTATTTCACTCAGCATAATCTCTTCCAATCCTGTCCATGTCACTACAAAAATTGGGTATTCATCCTTTCTGATGGAGGCATAATACTCCATAGTGTATATGGACCACATCTTCCTTATCCATTCGTCCATTGAAGGGCATCTTGGTTCTTTCCACAGTTTGGTGACCATGGCCATTGCTGCTATAAACATTGGGGTACAGATGGCCCTTCTTTTCATGACATATATGTCTTTGGGGTAAATACCCAGGAGTGCAATGGCAGGGTCATAGGGAAGTTCTATTTTTAATTTCTTGAGGAATCTCCACACTGTTTTCCAAAGTGGCTGCACCAACTTGCATTCCCACCAACAGTGTAAAAGGGTTCCCCTTTCTCCACATCCTCTCCAACACATGTTGCTTCCTGTCTTGTTAATTTTGGCCATTCTAACTGGTGTAAGGTGGTATCTCAATGTAGTTTTAATTTGAATCTCACTGATGGCTAGTGATGATGAACATTTTTTCATGTGTCTGATAGCCATTTGTATGTCTTCACTGGAGAAGTGTCTGTTCATGTCTTCTGCCCATTTTTCGACATGATTAACTTTTTTGTGTGTTTTGAGTTTGAGAAGTTCTTTATAGATCCTGGATATCAACCTTTTGTCTGTACTGTCATTTGTGAATATCTTCTCCCATTCTGTGGGTTGCCTCTTTGTTTTGTTGACTGTTTGCTTGGCTGTGCAGAAGCTTTTGATCTTGATGAAGTCCCAAAAGTTCATTTTCACTTTTGTTTCCTTTGCCTTTGGAGACATATCTTGAAAGAAGTTGCTGTGGCTGATATCAAAGAGGTTACTGCCTATGTTCTCCTCTAGGATTCTGATGGATTCCTGTCTCACGTTGAGGTCTTTCATCCATTTCAGGTTTATCTTTGTGTGTAGTGTAAGAGAATGGTTGAGTTTCATTCTTTTACATAAAGCTGTCCAATTTTCCCAGCACCATTTATTGAAGAGACTGTCTTTTTTCCACTGTATATTTTTTTCTGTTTTGTCGAAGATTATTTGACCATAGAGTTGAGGATCCATATCTGGGCTCTCTACTCTGTTCCACTGGTCAATGTGTCTGTTTTTACACCAGTACCATGCTGTCTTGGTGCTCACAGCTTTGTAGTAAAGCTTGAAATCAGGTAATGTGATGCCCCCAGTTTTGTTTTTCTTTTTCAACATTTCCTTAGCAATTCGGGGTCTCTTCTGATTCCATACAAATTTTAGGATTATTTGCCCCAGCTCTTTGAAAAATACCAGTGGAATTTTGATTGGAATGGCATTAAAAGTATAGATTTCTCTAGGCAATAGAGACATTTTAACAATGTTTATTCTTCTGATCCAAGAGCAAGGAATGGTCTTCCATCTTTTTGTGTCTTCTTTAATTTCTTTCATGAGTGTTCTGTAGTTCCTCGAGTACAGATCCTTTACCTCTTTGGTTAGGTTTATTCCCAGGTATCTTATGGTTCTTGGTGCTATAGTAAATGGAGTCAATTCTCTAAATTCCCTTTCTGTGTTTTCATTGTTAGTGTACAAGAAAGCAACTGATTTCTGTACATTGACTTTGTATCCTGCCACATTACTGAATTGCTGTATGAGTTGTAGTAGTTTGGGGGTAGAGACTTTTGGGTTTTCCATATAAAGTATCATGTCATCTGTGAACAGAGAGAGTTTGATGTCTTCATTGCCAATTTGGATACCTTTTATTTCTCTTTGTTGACTGATTGCTGTTGCTAGGATTTCTAATACTATGTTCAACAAGAGTAGTGAGAGTGGGCATGCTTGTTGTGTGAGCTTTTCCCCATTGAGGATGATATTTGCTGTGGGTTTTTCATAGATTTTATGAAGTTCTGGAATGTTCCCTCTATCCCTATACTTTGAAGCATTTTAATCAGGAATGGATGCTGGATTTTGTCAAATGCTTTTTCTGCATCAGTTGAGAGGACCATGTGGTTCTTCTCTCTTCTCTTATTGATTTGTTCTATCACATTGATTGATTTACGAATGTTGAACGATCCTTGTAACCCAGGGATGAATCCCACCTGGCCGTGGTGGATAATCTTTTTAATGTGCTGTTGGATCCTCTTTGTTAGGATCTTGTAGAGAATCTTAGCATCCATATTCATCAGTGATATTGGTCTGAAATTCTCCTTTTTGGTGGGTCTTTGCCTGGTTTGGGGATCAGGATAATGCTGCCTTCATAAAATGAGTCTGGAAGTTTTCCTTCTGCTTCAATTTTATGAAACAGCTTCAGGAGAATAGGTTTTTTTTTCTTCTTTGAAAGTCTGGTATAATTCCCCAGGGAATCTGTCACATCCTGGGCTCTTGTTTTTTGGGAGGTTTTTGATCACTGCTTCAATCTCGTTCCTAGATATCAGTTTATTCAGGTTGTCAGTTTCTTCCTGGTTCAATTTTGGGAGATTCTAGTTTTCCAGGAATGCATCCATTTCATCTAAGTTGCTTAACTTATTGGAATATAACTGTTGATAATAACTTCTGATGATTGTTTCTACTTCCTTAGTGTTAGTTATGATCTCTTCCTTTTCATTCATAAATATTAATTTGAAACTTCTCTCTTTTCTTCTGGATTAGTGTGGCCAATGGTTTATCGATCTGATTCTTTCAAAAGACCAGCTTCCAGTTTCATTGATATGTTCTACTGTATCTCTACTTTCTATCTCATTGATCTCTGTTCTAATCTTATTTTCCCTTGTGTGTGGAGCTGGCTTAATTTGTTGTTGATTCTCCAGTTCTTTAAGGTGCAGAGACAGCTGGTGTATTCTGGATTTTTTCAACTTTTTTGAGGGAGGCTTGGATGGCTATGTATTTCCCCCATAGGACTGCCTTTGCTGTATCCCATAGATCTTGGGCCAAAGTGTCTTCATTCTCATTGGCTTCCATGAATTGTGTAAGTTCTTCTTTGATCTCCTGGTTGATCCAAGCATTCTTAAGCAAGGTGGTCTTTAGCGTCCAAGTGTATGAGTTCCTTCCAAACTTTCCCTTGTGATTGAGCTCCAGTTTCAAAGCATTGTGATCTGAGAATATACAGGGAATAATCTCAGTCTTTTGGTATTGGTTGAGCCCTGATTTGTGACCCAGTATGTGGTCTATTCTTGAGAAGGTTCCATGTGCACTTGAGAAGAATTAGTATTCTGTTGTTTTAGAGTGGAATGTTCTGTATATATCTATGAGGTCCATCTGGTCCAATGTGTCATTCAATGCTCTTGTTTCTTTATTGATTTTCTGCTTGGATGATCTATTACTGAGAGAGGCATGTTGAGATCTCCTACTATTAATGTATTCATATCAATATGTCTCTTTATCTTGATTAATAGTTTTCTTATGTAATTGGCTGCTCCCATATTGGGGACATAGATATTTACAATTGTTAAATCATCTTGGTGGATAGTCCCTTTAAGAATTATGTAGTGTCCTTCTGTATCTCTGACTACAGTCTTTAGTTTGAAATCTAATTTATCTGATATGAGAATCGCTACCCTGGCCTTCTTTTGTAGCCCCTTGGCATGAAAGATGCTTCTCCATCCCTTCACTTTCAGTCTGGGTGTATCCTTAGGTTCAAAATGGGTCTCTTGTAGACAACATATGGATGGGTCCTGTCGTTTTATCCAATCTGCAACCCTGTGTTGTTTTATGGGCACATTTAGGCCATTCACATTGAGATTATTGATAGATATGTTTTTATTGACATCGTGTTATCTTTGAAGTCTTTCTTTCTGTAGATTGTCTCCATATTTCTGTTCAATGATATTCTTAGGATTTTTCCTCTTTTATAGAACCGCCCCCCCCCCCTTAATATTTCCTGGAGTGTCGGCTTGGTGGTTGCATAGTCTTTTAAGCCTTGCTGGTCTTGGAAACTCTCCATCCATTTTGAATGTCGGTCTTGCTGGATAAAGTATTCTTGGCTGCATGTTCTTCTCATTTAGTGCCCTGAATATATCTTGCCAGCCCTTTCTGGCTTGCGAGGTCTCTGTGGCCAGGTCTGACATTATTCTGATGGGTTTTCCTCTGTACGTAAGGAGCCTCTTTGTCCTAGATGCTTTCAGGAGATTGTGTCTACAATTATGATTTCTCAATTTTACTATCAGGTGCCTTGATGTTTTTTTAGATTCTATAATCTTGGGGGGAGACCGTTCTACCTCTAGTACATGAACGCTTGCTCCATTCGTGAGATTGGGAAAATTTTCATGGAGAATTTGTTCCACTATATCTTCTAGACTTCTTTCTTTCTCCTCCCCTTCAGGGATTCCAATAATTCTGACATTGGAACGTTTCATGGCATCATTTATTTCCCTAATTTTGTTTTTGTGGTTTCTAAGCTGTTTGTTCCAGGCTTCTTCCTGATCCTTTCTCTCTGTTTGTCCTCCAGATCACTAATTGTATCTTCTGTCTCAGTTACCCTAGCTTTTAGAGAATTTAGATTGATTGGAACTCATTGAAAACATTGTGAATATCATCCCTGGTGGCTTTCAGTTCTGCCCTAACATTATGAACATCATCCTTGGTGGCTTTGTGTTCTGTCCTAATCAATTCCATTTTGTCATCCATGGCTTTCTCCAACCCAGCTATTGCCTGGATAATTGTTAGCCTGAATTCCCTTTCTGACATATTGTCTATGTTGATAGCCATTCGCTCTGCTGCAGAAGGCCCAGCCTCTGAATTTTTCTTCTGTTGGACATTCCTCCTCTTAGTCATTTTGGTGAGAGAAGACTGAACAGATGTAGGTGGATGTATCGACCATGGTTAAGTCGAGGTGAACCCTGGAATACTTCTGAGCAATCAAGAGTCCCCACCCAAATGAAAGAAAAAAGAAAAAAAAAGGAGAGAGAGAGAGGGACAGAGAGACAGGGAAAAAAAGAAAGATAAAAGAGAAGGCCCAGCCAAAGTGGGCCCCAAGGTAAGATTTATGAGGTATACAAACAAAAACAGACAAACAAAAGACTGACAAAACTAGATGACAAGAGAAAAAAAATATATATATATAAGCAAAACCAAAAAAGAACCTCGTCAAAAAGAACCCCAAGTATAAAATTTGTATACTACCAGGACAAACACAAATACACAGAAACACTGGCAGAAGAAAAAGATGGGAGAGTGGTTATAAATGCTCAGTGTGGGGGAAGAAGGTTATTTTGATTCTTCCTGGATATATCTTGATATCTTTGTTAAGGGACTCAACTTTCCTAAGATAATGGGAGATTAAAAATTGGTTTGCCTATAGAATAGCATTGATTGGTGAAAGGGGACTAACTTGAAGTTTAACTCTATATGAATATTAAAAAATAAGAATAAACTAAAGTAAAATAAAATAAAACTTAAAAAAATAAAAAAAATAGAAAAGCAAAAGAAAAACGGGTATATGTGTCAAAAAGTTCAGGTTAAAAGGTTATTATGGAATTTGATGTACTGGACATCTTATTGTGATGGTAAATAGGCTAAAAAATTATCTATTAAAAAAAAATGAACCAGAATTGTGGGAACGAATTAAACATAAAAGTTGTATCTATGAAGTAGTGGTGGTTGTTCTCTTGTCTTTTTTTTTTTTTTTTTTCCGGTTGGCTTTCTGGGGGAGGGGCCTGCCACGTGGGTTTTCAGGCAGTGTTCCCTGAGTCCTCACACCCCCCTGAAGGGGGTGGGCTCTGAGGAAACTGGTTTTTCAGGCTTTTATCCTCTGGAGGTTTTTTGTTTGTTCCTTTGTTTTCTCTCGCCTTGACAGCGTTTGATGGTTTTTGGAGGTTTAGAGGAAAGCAAACTGCACCCCAACCTCCCTCTCAGAGAGAAGCCTCAGTCTGTTCCCCTCTGGGTGCTCCAGAGCACATAAATTCCCCCTCAGCCGCTGGCAGAGCACGTTCCCAGTCGCGGTCCCTGAGGACACAGGAACTCCTGCTTGTACCCAAAACCATGGCAGCGGCGGCTGTCTGGGCAGCTCCAAACCGCCAGAGAGGTTTCAAGCAGCGATCGCACACTGAGATTTTTCCTGCTGGCCCCGGCTGGGAGTGCTCAGACTTTCTGGGTCTGAGTGCTCCAGGCTGGCACCTGCCTGCACCTCTCTCAGGGGAGGGTGTGGGGCGCGACTCAGACTCTGGTAGCGCGGTGTGGCACAGGCATGGAGAGTGCAAAAAGGCTGTGCTTCTACTGGCTGGCGAGGCTCCCAGCCCCTCACAGGAGCTACACCCAACGTGCTCTCAGACATGCTCAAGGTTCAGGGACCAACACCTGGCTTCTTTGCTGCACTCTCTCTGGCTCAGCACCAGGGGTGGCTGTCCTGGGTCCAGGGACTTAAGCCCCTGTCCCTAACTGCCCCAATTCCCACAATTTCCCCCCATGATCCTTTGCTCTTTTTGAGTGCTTTCAACCAGACTCCAAGTTAATGCTGGTTCCCAGACGCAGGGTACTCTCATACTGGGGTATTACTTTCCAGTGGGTCACAATGGTGGCTCCCTCCCCCTTTTGTTTATCTTCCAATATCAGTCCAACGTTCCCACTCTGCTTTACCTGCCTACTGGCGTCTTCTGCCCCCGTAGAGATCCAGAAGTGTATGACTCTGATCTCAGGCTGATTTCATGGGTGATCGGAGTTCTTTGGTAAGTAATCAACTCACTTTAGGGTACAGGTTGAAAAGGCGCCTCCTCCTAGTTCTCCGCCATCTTGTCTCTCAAGAATATATCCATTTTTTAAAAAAGATTTATTTATTTTAGAGAGAGAGAGAGAGAGAGAGAGAGCGTGTGCTTGTGAGTGGGGGGAGGGGCAGAGGGTGAGAATCTTCAAGAAGACTCCACTCTGAGTACAGACCAGCCATAGGGCTCCATCTAAGGACCCATGAGATAGTGACCATAGCTGAAAGCCAAGAGTGGGGTGCTCCACTGACTGACCCCTCAGGCGCCCCTTTTGTTTTCCTTTTTAGAACACAAAAACATTGTGTTTGATATCATTTTCATGTCATTTTTAACAGTCCTGTAACATTTTGAAATTATAAATCATACACTTATTGTCTCATGATATGACATATGTGGCTTGCGTGAAATATTGTCTGCGACAATTAAACTGTACTTAGCAAATGCCCATGTTTATATTTTACCCCAAAAGTTACCACTAGCTCTTGACCCTCACTTCAAGGTCATTTGTCAACACTGTACAAACTTTATTCTAGGAAACATTTCCACTGAGTCCTAATATAAGCCCACAGCTCTGAAACCCCAAAAGTTCTGAAATTGAAATTACTTCCTTAGAAATATTGGCACATAATTCTTTGATGTATAAACTTAAAGAAGTGTGAAGCTATCTATTTTTTTGTTTGTTTATCCCAGGGTGAAACTTTTTATAAAAAATTGCAAAAGTACTCCTGTGTTTGATTTCCTGTTTGTTCGTGGTTGGTGGAATTACATAAAATATGCACCATCCACGTCATTGTCTCTCTGAAGTCTGAAATATTCTGGTTTACAAATTACATCTGACCCAAAGGGCTTCATATAAGAGAGTGTGGGGCCTTATGCACACACACACACACACACACACGTGTGTACACTTTGTAGGACAGGAGTTTAAGAATTTCTAGATGAAGTAAACAGGTCTGTTTTTTCATTTCTTATGTTTTTGTTTATTTTCATTTTGACTTATAACATCTGAGGTAGAATGCTGTGTTTCTAGACATATTCAAATGAATAACTTCCTTATCAAGGAGCTTCCTCATGCCAAGTCAAAAAAACTGTTTTAGAAAAACCACATAAGAAAGGAAAGACGAATTATTCCAGATTTGGCCCATTGCACAATGTTCTCATCTCCAACACTCACAAAAGTGCATTTCCAAAGTTATCTACTATGCCTGCATTGCCAAATCCAATGGCCATTATTCAATCCCGATCTTTCCTCTTAGTATTTGAAATGGTTGCTCACATCCTTCTTGGAACATTATTTGACATCCAGGACACCACACGATCCTGTTTTATTCCACTACTTCATTTTGCTGCTGTTTCTGTCTCCTTTGTTGGAACAACATCCTCTTAATCTGCAAATGTTGGAATGCCTCAAAGTTGACGTCTCTAGATTTGTTCTTTTTCTGTGTTTATTCCTTACATAATCCAATTCCCAGGTCCCTAACTTTAAATCTTCATCCATATCTAAAAACCCCCAAAGGGGCCTAGCTCCCTTAAACCTCTCTACTGATACTCAACTTACTCTACTTTGAAGTTTATTAGGCATCTCGAATTTACCATGTCTACAAATTGAACTTCTGATTGCTCCGCTATCCAAATCTAATCCATTCCCCAGTGTTCTCCCTCTCAGCACATTTAATTTACAAACGATGCCAACCAGCTCTTTGAGGGAGTGCTTGATTCACTGCAAAATTCATTTGCAAAATGCAAATCGTTGTACTTTTAACTTTGCAAATGTTCAGTCTTCATTTTGAGTCCCCATTCAAAAAATTGAACTCAGTCATTCCCATTATAGAATTGTCTTAGTCAAATCAAATTTAAACGCGGGCGGTTAAAGATTTTTGCATATCCCTCTTTCTCTTAGGGTAGCCAATATATTCAAGGGTTCATGTAGAATAATGGCATTTTAGAAAACCTCTGAAACTGGGTTGTCAGCAGAAGTCCTGTGATAGGGGCTTGCCTCCCCTTTGGTCCCTGGCAGCTGTTCATGTTGGCAGTCCGGTACCATTTGTGCCATCACGCCCAGGATGTGGAAGTCCATCTACCCACACTGTGTCCTGTTTCTCTCAGGCACGAGGCCCTTTACCATCTCTCAGCGCTTCCACACCACCTTATTGGGGGATAGGATAAAGCTAGGGAAACTTGCAGATACTGTTTGAGGAGAAAGTTTCTGGGTGTGGTAGGCTGTTTCAGTCCCGATCTCCTGTGCTGCCATTTCTCTTCTGTGTGCTATATTCCAAACCATTCTTTGAAACACACACACATACACACACACAGTCTTTCCCCTGAGAAGGAACAGGAGAAATTTCAGAGCCCCCTCTAAGAGATTCACACCATCTAACAATTCTGTACCTTTCTCTGACTCTTTCTTACTCTGGCTGAATCAACTTTGTCTAATGTCCAGGTTAGGGAAATTTGTATAATCATGCATACTCTATTTGATAATACATATTATAAATTATTTCAGGCATTTAAAATATAGGCTTTCCAGCTTGGATGTGAAGCTTTCCAGCTGGATATAAAGCACTATAGATTGAATTGAAGCCATCTGTACCAGTTTGAATAAGTTAGCAACAAACAATGGCCAAGTCTCAGCAGCTCAAAACAGCAAAAGTTTATGTCTCTTTCACACCAAATGTTCTATATGTATTGGCAGGGATGGTGTTTCAGGGAGGTTATCCAGGACTCCTTGCTGATGCAGGCTTCATCTTGACATATGGGCTATTGCATCGATGCAGAAAAATCAGTCTGCTTTTTGCCTTCCCATCCTTACACTTCTTGTCTCTGCATTTCCTAAAGTTGCAAATATAGTATTAAAGTTTAGCAGAGCTGGTGGACATGGTTTCCTGTTCCTCACTTCAAAAGCGATGGTCTTAGTCAGTCACCATTAAGTATAAACTTCTGTTGTGGTTGATGGCATCTTGGGTAACTTTCTCCTTCTTTCTCTGAACTATGGCTTAAGCCTAAAATGTATTTCTTGATTATTTTAGAGATTTGCTTTTAATACCCAACACCAGGAATGCCTGGGTGACTCAGCTGGTTAAGTGTCCGACTCTTGATTTTGGCTTAGGTTATGATCCCGGGATCATGATCTTGGGGTCGTGAGATAGAGCCTACCCTGTGTTGAGCTTTGTGCTGAGTACCAAGTCTGTTTGAGATTCTTTCTCCCTCTCCCTCTGCCCCTCCCACCACTTGCTCTCTCTTTTTTTAAAATTTATTTTTTATTTTCAGCATAACAGTATTCATTATTTTTGCACCACACCCAGTGCTCCATGCAATCCATGCCCTCTATAATACCCACCACCTGGTACCCCGACCTCCCACCCCCCGCCCCTTCAAAACCCTCAGATTGTTTTTCAGAGTCCATAGTCTCTCATGGTTCACCTCCCCTTCCAATTTCCCCCAACTCCCTTCTCTCTATCTCCCCATGTCCTCCATGCTATTTGTTATGCTCCACAAATAAGTGAAACCATATGATAATTGATTCTCTCTGCTTGACTTATTTCACTCAGCATAATCTCTTCCAGTCCTGTCCAGGTTGCTACAAAAGTTGGGTATTCATCCTTTCTGATGGAGGCATAATACTCCATAGTGTATATGGACCACATCTTTCTTATCCATTCATCCATCGAAGGGCATCTTGGTTCTTTCCACAGATTGGCGACCGTGGTCATTGCTGCTATAAACATTGGGGTACAGATGGCCCTTCTTTTCACGACATCTATATCTTTGGGGTGAATACCCAGGAGTGCAATGGCAGGGTCATAGGAAAGTTCTATTTTTATTTCTTAAGGAATCTCCACACTGTTCTCCAAAGTGGCTGCACCAGCTTGCATTCCCACCAACAGTGTAAGAGGGTTCCCCTTTCTCCACATCCTCTCCAACATATGTTGTTTCCTGTCTTGCTAATTTTGGCCATTCTAACCGGTGTAAGGTGATATCTCAATGTGGTTTTAATTTGAATCTCCCTGATGGCTAGTGATGATGAACATTTTTTCATGTGTCTGATAGCCATTTGTATGTCTTTATTAGAGAAGTGTCTGTCCATATCTTCTGCCCATTTTTTGATATGATTGTCTGTTTTGTGTGTGTTGAGTTTGAGGAGTTCATTATAGATCCTGGATATCAACCTTTTGTCTGTACTGTCATTTGCAAATATCTTCTCCCATTCCGTGGGTTGCCTCTTTGTTTTGTTGACTGTTTCCTTGGCTGTGCAGAAGCTTT
Organism: Mustela putorius furo; assembly: GCF_011764305.1. Lineage (NCBI taxonomy): Eukaryota > Metazoa > Chordata > Mammalia > Carnivora > Mustelidae > Mustela > Mustela putorius. The sequence goes on from NW_025421989.1 coordinate 31,964,157, forward strand.
TGATTTTGATGAAGTCCCAAAAGATCGTCCTCTCTTTTGTTTCCTTTGCCTTTGGAGACATATCTTGAAAGAAGTTGCTGTGGCTGATATCGAAGAGATTACTGCCTATGTTCTCCTCTAGGATTCTGATGCATTCCTGTCTCACACTGAGGTCTTTTATCCATTTTGAGTTTATCTTTGTGTACAGTGTAAGAGAATGGTTGAGTTTCATTCTTCTACATATAGCTGCCCAGTTTTCCCAGCATGATTTATTGAAGAGCCTGTGTTTTTTCCACTGTATATTTTTTCCTGTTTTGTTGAAGATTATTTGACCATAGAATTGAGGATCCATATCTGGGCTCTCTACTCTGTTCCACTGATCAATGTGTCTGTTTTAATGCCAGTACCATGCTGTCTTGGTGATCACAGCTTTGTAGTAAAGTTTGAAATCAGGTAACGTGATGCCCCCAGTTTTATTTTTGTTTTTCAACATTTCCTTAGCAATTCGGGGTCTCTTCTGATTCCATACAAATTTTAGGATTATTTGCTCCAGCTCTTTGAAGAATACTGGTGGAATTTTGATCGGAAGAGCATTAAAAGTATAGATTGCTCTAGGCAGTATAGACATTTTAACAATGTTTATTCTTCCGATCCAAGAGCATGGAATGGTCTTCCATCTTTTTGTGTCTTCTTTAATTTCTTTCATGAGTGTTCTGTAGTTCCTCGAGTACAGATCCTTTACCTCTTTGGTTAGGTTTGTTCCCAGGTATCTTATGGTTCTTGGTGCTATAGTAAGCGGAATCGATTCTCTAATTTCCCTTTCTGTATTTTCATTATTAGTGTATAAGATTACACTTGTGTATTAGTGTACACTGATTTCTTTACATTGACTTTGTATCCTGCCATGTTGCTGAATTGCTGTATGAGTTCTAGTAATTTGGGGGTGGAGTCTTTTGGGTTTTCCATATAAAGAATCATGTCATCTGCAACGAGAGAGAGTTTGACTTCTTCATTACCAATTTGGATACATTTCATTTCCCTTTGTTGTCTGATTGCTGTTGCTTGGACTTCTAATACTATGTTGAACAAGAGTAGTGAGAGTGGGCATCCTTGTCGTGTTCCTGATCTCAGCGGGAAGGACACAAGCTTTTTCCTATTGAGGATGATATTTGCTGTGGGTCTTTCATAGATAGATTTGATGGAGTTCAGGAATTTTCCCTCTATCCCTATTCTTTGAGGCGTTTTAATCAGGAACGGATGCTGGATTTTGTCAAATGCGTTTTCTGCATTAATTGAGAGGACCATGTGGTTCTTCTCTCTTCTCTTATTAATTTGTTCTATCACATTGATTGATTTGCGAATGTTGAACCATCCTTGTAGCCCAGGGATGAATCCCACCTGGTCATGGTGGATAACCTTTTTAATGTGCTGTTGGATCCTGTTTGCTAGGATCTTGCTGAGAATCTTAGCATCCATATTCATCAGTGATATTGGTCTGAAATTCTCCTTTTTGGTGGGGTCTTTGCCTGGTTTGGGGATCAGGGTAATGCTGGCTTCATAGAAAGAGTCAGGAAGTTTTCCTTCTGCTTCAATTTTTTGAAACAGCTTCAGGAGAATAGATGTTATTTATTCTTTGAAAGTTTGGTAGAATTCCCCAGGGAATCCATCAGGTCCTGGGCTTTTGTTTTTTGGGAGCCTCCTCCTGCTTCCTCGCATTCTTGTCTCCCACCACTTGCTCTCTTAATCAATCAATCTTTTTTTAAAAACACTCGACATCAAATTGATGGTACTTGAAGGGGAGCAGAATATGTAACCCCCAAAATACACCACTTGGGCATATGAGTTATTTTGAACTGAAGGCAATCAGGACCCAGAAGACTTAAGAAACAACAAATTCAGTAAGTTGAATTTCCCTTACTGACCTAGAAAAATGTAGACAGTGACCTGGTTCACAGAGAGTTACTGCCAGAGATAACTTTTATCCCAATGACCCATCTATATGGTAGGGATGGGGGGGTCCCTGGCAGGCTGCCCCAAGATGGGCCACTCTGGCATAAAGATTATTTTGAGTTAAAAGTCCTTTCCAACAGATGCAGGAAAAGCTGTTGGCCTCCCCCTGAACTACCTAAATTTACACTGGAAAGGAGAGGCTGTACCAGGAAGAGAGCTACTACCAGATACTCCTGTGTTCTCAAGAACACAACTTTCGTTATTCAAAACATCCCCTTTCACCTTCAGGCTAATGGTCTTTCTCCCCTTTGTATCCTCAGACCCTACCTTTCTCCTTAGCTCCTATAAGCTTCCTGTTGCTTCACTGTCTTTGGGATTTTCATGTTTGTGTGGAGTCCCTGTATCTAGCCCTATTAAATTTTATTTTTTCCTGTGAATCTGTGGGATGTCAATATCATTCTGAGTCTAGCTAGAAGGAGCATAGGGCAGAGGAAGGTCTTCTTCCCTGACACAAGGCAAATATCTAATTATCGAACATGTGTTCCTATTGCTGTCTTATGAATTACCCTCCTCTCTGAAGGCCCTATTCGATTCCTTATCTCAGGACATCATGTAACTCCAACTCCCTGATTGCCCACGGATCTCACATTTTTATGGAGTTCTCATATGTATGAAATCAAATTTGTCTTTCTTCTGTTAATTTTTCTTATGTTGATTTAACTATTAGACCAGCCACAGAATCTTGATGAATAAAAGAAAATTTTTCCTCCCCTATGTACAAAACGAATTTTAATCTGTGCCTCAGCATTTTGCTGTATGTTGCTATTCTTGGGTAAGAAACATGGAACCACAACCTCCTAGTCTTGTTTTAATGGGGAAGGATTGTGTGGTTCAAATAAAAAGAATGGTGAGAAATGACAGAAAAATCAGTTATTATCCCAAGATTTTATTTCCCAACATGACACCTTCTGGGATTAGTTTTGGTTTTTTGTTGCTGTTGTTGTTGTTGTTTTGTTGTTGTTGTTCAAAACTGCACTGCTTACATTCATTCTTACTGCCTACAGCTGCTTTTCAGTCATTTATATGTTCTGTATATCCATTCTGCTGCTGAGAGTTGTTTTCAGGTTTTTATGACTAAGGGTTTATATGAACATTCTTGTTATCTTCTGATGGTAGTGGTGATGGTGGTGATGGAGGAGAAAGAGGATATGTGCAAAAGTTTCTTTTGGGTATATGACTAGCAGGGAAATTGCTGGCCTGTATGGTATGGGAACGTTCATCTTTGCAAGATATTGCCAGCTGCTTTCCAAAGTGGTTGTAGTAATCAATACTTCTTCTAGCAATGTGTGAAATTTCACAATAATCCAGATCTTCTCCAATACTTCGCATTATCAGATTTTTTCACTTTCACCCATAAAATGGGTACAAAGTGGCATGTCTTTCTGGTATTGATTTGCATTGCCTTGCTCACTAATGCAGCTGACCACTTTTTCACAATTTTTCCTCGCTATATGTTTCTTCCTCTGGGAAATACCTGTTCATGTCTTTATATCTTCTATTAGATTATTTGCCCTTTTTTAAAAAAAAGTTTTATTTAAGTAATCTCTAATGCTAACATGGGGCTTGAACTCACAACACTAAGATCAAGAGCTGTGTGCTCTTTTGACTGAGTCAGCCAGGTGCCCCTGGTCTTTTTTTCAAAGAAGAAATATTGGAATGCCTGTGTGGATGAGTTAAGCATCTGCCTTGGGCTCAGGTCATGAACCTGTGGCCCTGGGATTGAATCCCCCATTGGGCTCTTTGCTCAGCAGGGAGCCTGCTTCCTCTGCTTGTGTTTTCTCTCTCTCTGACAAGTAAATACATAAAATCTTTAAAAATAAATAAATAAAATTTAAAAAGAAAAAAATAAATATCCCATTAGCTGATGAAAAATCAAGTATCAAAATCTCCCTCCCACAATTTCAACTTTATTTTTCTTCTACTACCTAAAGCAAATATTAATAGACCTTTTTCTGATTAAGTAGGAAATGAAGCCATTTAGGTTTTATGATCTTGTTTGATAAATATTGATTTTATCATCTTTGGCTGGAAGGTATTTTATTTCCTTCTGAGGTTCCAATTTCTTTTCTATCCTCCTTTTGTCTACTGAATGTTGTTAAATTTGTAGAATTCAAAAAGATGAAAATAGTAACATAAAATCTACCTCTGTTTTATATCCATCCTTTCCCTCCTGATGGATGTTCACTTATTTGCTTTCTTCAAGCATATACACTCACTATTTTAGACTTCTACTGAGACTCAGTCAAGCTCCTCCATAAATATGTGTGTTATATTTAAATTTTTATAAGAGCAGCATGATACTTTGTTCAGAGGAGAATTTTAGAAATCAGATTTACTTATTTGCTGAGCACTTATTTTCATCTGCATTCTCCCTGACTTGTAATAATGGAAATTGAAAACTACACACTAAAATTCCAAGGCAGGCTGTGTATAAATCCAGCAAAATAAACCAAAGAAGCAGCAAGTCAGAGATTATGATATTTCTGTTAGACCCCAGGATAATTCTGGAGGTAAATCCTTCAAGGAGATCTCTATTAAGATATATAACATACAACTCACCTTCATATTTTTCTTAACTTTGTCCTTTTATTAAATATCCTGAAGGTGATAACAGAAGGAGTGAGAAACCCAGAAATAGAGATTGACTGGTAGCATCTAGTGTGAAGCCTGTCTCCCAATTTTGCCAATCCCTGGCCTCTCTACCTCAGCAGCAAAATAACTTTCCAGCCACTCTGTCCTCTTAGTATCAAGCAAAGGTTTCGGATTTGGACTCAGATAGGAACTAAATGTTGAGAATAAGTTCTTTGAAAACAAACCAACCAACCTCAGTGTAATCTTCAAGCCACAGTTCAGCTTAGCATCACTTGACCAATAGCTACTAAAGCTAAAGGGACTATTTATTCTTTGAAATTGAGATCTTTAGGGTGCCTGGGTGGCTCCGTTGGTTAAGCAACTGCCTTCGGCTCAGGTCATGATCCCGGAGTCCCAGGATGGAGTCCTGCATCAGGTGCTCAGCTCCATGGGGAGTCTGCTTCTCCCTCTGACCTTCTCCCCTCTCATGCGCTCTCTCTCTCTCTCAAATATATAAATAAAATCTTAAAAAAATAAGTAATTGAGATCTTTCTGTTTGACCTCAATAGTTGTCTTCCTTTTTTGAAGTGGAGCAGAGGGAAAAGGAAGGAGAGTGTGGAGACTGAGGCCAGGCTTGACATGGGTGGGGCTCACAAGGGCAGGGCTGGATCCCAGGACTCTGAGATGATAACCTGAGCGGAAGTCAGACACTTAACCTTCTGAGCCACCTAGGCTCCCCAGCCAACAGGATATTTCCAAGAACAAGAGAGAGCAAGTCAAAGCAATAGAGTTATAGATGTGTGTGAATTTTTGATTTATAATAAATATATATTTGGTCTTTGTCCAGTTTCTGGCATAGAACTTCTAAAGTTTTTGGAATTTTCTAAGTGGTAAGAGCAATAAAAATGTTTTTTGTTATTTATAACAAGCACCTTTCAACTACACCTGAGTTTATGTTAATGAGGGGACTTTTGGAAGCATCTAAAGATGGGGGCGGGTTGCCAAGGAAACCAACCACCTGATTAGAGGTTTGGGCCTTTTAGTCCTACCCTCTGATTTCTAGGAAGGGGACTGGGACTGGAGATTGAATCAGTCACCAGTGGCCAATAATTTAATCACTCTTGCTTATGTAATAAAGCCCCCATAAAAATCTCAAAGGATGATGTTCAGGGAGCTTCTGGGTTAGTGAACACATGGAGATTTGTGAAGGGTCAAGTTCCTGGATAGGGCATGGAAGCTTCAGTCCTTTCCTCATACTTTGCCCTGTGCATCTCTTCCATCTGGATATTCCTGAGGTATATCATCTTATTATAAACTAGGAATCTAGTAAGTACAGTTGACCCTTGAACAACATGGGTTTAAACTGTGGGTCTGGAGCACCTTGGTGGCTCAGTTGGTTGAGCATCTGCCTTCGGCTCAGGTCATGATCCCAGGGTCCTGGGATCGAGCCCTGCATTGGGCTCTCTGCTCAGCAGGGAGCCTGCTTCCTCCTCTCTCTCTCTGCCTGCTTCTCTGCCTACTTGTGATCTCTGTCTGTCAAAAAAATAAATAAAATCTTTGGAAAAAAAAAAAGAAACATAGGTGATAACCTGGGTTTGTGATTGGCATCTGAAGTTAAGGTGGAGGCAACCTTGTAGGACAGCCCTCAACCTGTGGAATCTGATGCTATCTCCTGGTAGATAGTGTTTGAGAATTAATTAATTATTAATTAATAATTAATTAATTAATTGCTGGTATAGGGGGAATCCACACTCCACCTTGTAGTTGGGCAAGCAGAACCCAAATAACTTGCTGGAAAAATGTGAAAGAATGGAAAATTATACTTTATAGTAGAAAACCAACTGTTAGATGTACAAAAAAATAAATTTGGTAATCATCATGGTAAAAATTAATCCATGCAAGAATCATAAATAGACTCTAAAACTAGTGATTGAAAATCTACAGTGCAATAAGGTAGTGACATCATTCAAAAGAGTCTTCCTCAAGAGAGAAAGAAAAATATAACTACAATGGAGAACCTAGGAAGGTAGCACTTTAACCAAGGGATCAAAAAGTAAATTACCAGTCATATGCTTCCTGATATGATGCACCAAAAAAGGACACATCACTATTGTAATCTTCCTGAAAAAAATGCATATCATAACCTAATGATGGGGAAAGAAGTAATAGAAGTTCTACACAATAACTGGACTGTATTTACTAAAAATATCTATGTCATAAAATCAGAAACTGCTTTTTGAAATACATACAATTCTGTATTGTAGATGGTAGAGTCTTACTCCAGAACACTAGGAATCTGTCATGAGTCATTCACTGGGGCTTGCCATAAACTCTAGCTGGCATCTTTTAGAGAGACAAACCAAGAAACAGACTCTTAATTATACAGAACAAACAGATGGTTACCAGAGGGGAGGTGGGTGGGGATATGGGTAAAATAGGTGATGGGAATTGAGGAGCACACTTGTGATGAGCACTGGGTGATGTATGGAAGTGTTGAAAAACTGCATTGTATACCGGAAACTAATACAACACTGTATTTTAACTAACTGGAATTAAAGTTCTCAAAAAAAAAAAGACAGATTATGAGAGGTGCCTGACTGGCCCAGTTGGTAGAGCATGTGACTCTTGATCTTGGGGTTGTGAGTTCAAGCCCCAAATTGGGATTGGAGACTACTTAAAATAATAATAATAATAATAAATTGTATCTTTTGTCAACCTTGAGACATATAGTAACATAGAGTCTTCTGGATGATATGAGACAAGCAGTAGGAATATTTGCATTGCAGCCTCTTCCTGATGAAGAGCCCTTTCTTGCTCTGGGCACTACTCAAAGCTGAGACCACTTTATGTCACTCAGTCTATGGGCTATAACCATATGGCCAGTTATGGATTATGCTTTGTGACAAATCCCAGAGGGCTTTCCAGGAATTGTGCTTTTTTCTTTGTGGAGGAATATTTGAGATGCAATAATGTGCCCTTTACCATGGAGGAGATACACTGGCATGTCTCAGACCACTGGATCGTTAACATTTTTACCAGTGTTGTGGGCCCCTCTCTTTGGAGTACATGTACCTTTCCAGGACTTTCAGTGTTTTTGCTGCTTCTTACAGGTCTAGTTAGCAACTTATAGTCAATATGTTAGAAATTTTTGATGTTCTGCAGAATGTCCAGACAGTTCAGATATCTTCAGAGTATATGATGTCAGAGGGGAGAGGACTTAATATAGACCTAGGACAGGACTATAAACATATATTGTTATGTCCTCTCAGTAAATGCAAACTATTTATAATCTTCCCTTTTAATAGAAACAGAAAAATATGCATTTGCCAGATCAATAACTGCTTATCATATACTTTGGTTGTGTTAATCCGCTCTATCAGAAACACCACATCTGGCACAGTAGCTGCAGTTGGGAATATTAACTGTTTGAGTTTGCAGTAGTCCACTAATACAGTATGGAATGTGTTTGGATTTTGAAAGTGCAAGACTAATAAATCAAAGGGAGATATGATGGTGAGCACCAATTCAGCATTCTTTAGGTGCTGCTAACCTTGGAATGTGGGACTGATTTTTCTTTACATTCTTGGTTGAAAACGGGGGTAGTTTCAGGGCACCCATGTGGCTCAGTTTGTTAAGCAACTGCCTCTGGCTCAGGTCGTGATCCTGGAGTCCTGGGATTGAGTCCCACATTGGGCTCCCTGCTCCATGGGAAGTCTACTTCTCCTTCTGACCTCTCCCCTCTCATGCTCTCTCTGTCTCTTAAATAAATAAAATTTAAAAATGGGGGTAGTTTCTAAAGTTTTTATGGCCTTCTACTTTATTATATCTCTTACCCTACAGGCCAAGGAACCAACATGGGGTTCTGCCAACTACAAACATAATCTATTCTGTTGAATATTTTGCACAGTGTTCCTAAAGGATTAACTGTGAGTTGACCCGGGTCAGAACCCCATTTATTCATTCATTTATTCATTCATTCACTCAAATTAAGCTCTATACCCAAATGGGGCTTGAACTCATGACCCCATTATCAAGAATCACATACTCTACCGATTGAGCCAATCAGGTGCCCTAGGACTCCATTTATCACCTGGTTATTATATGTCCTAAATCTGACAGGGGTCTGTGTGGTACTTGGAATTTTTGGATTCCAGCATCAGTTTGGACCCTGTGTCAATAGTCCTTGAGATGTATGTATATTTATGTAGCCCAGGGAACAGCTACTTAAGTAAATGGTCATAGTTTTAATAGGGAAAGCACCGAAAGAATTATTGCATATACTTCTCAACTTTGACATCATCTTCAAACAAGGGAATAGGGCTAGCCACTAATAGATAAGAGTGGGCCACTTCTTTATTTTTTTTTTAAAGATTTTATTTATTTATTTGACAGACAGAGATCACAAGTAGGCAGAGAGGCGGGCAGAGAGAGAGGAAGGGAAGCAGGCTCCTTGCTGAGCAGAGAGCCCGATGCGGGGCTCGATCCCAGGACCCTGAGACCATGACCTGAGCTGAAGGCAGAGGCTTTAACCCACTGAGCCACCCAGGCGCGAGTGGGCCACTTCTATAGGCCCAGAGAATTCAGGGAAATTGGAAGATTCAAGAATATGGGGGTGAATTAACCCAAACATCTCTAGGTTAAAAGTTTCTGTTTTCTAATATTTTATGTAGGATTTTTGTGTCTGTGTTTGTGAGAAAGACTGACCCATATTTTTCCTTTATTGTAATGTCTTTTTTAATTTTTTTAAAAGATTTTATTTATTTGAAAGAGAAAGAGAGAACACAAGCAGGGGGAGGGGCAGAGGGAGAAGAAGAAGCAGACTCCCCTCTGAGCAGGGAGCCCAACACAAGGCTCTATTCCAGGACCCAGGGATCATGACCTGAGCCAAAGACAGATGCTTAACCGACTGAGACACCCAGGTACCCTTGTAATGCCTTTTTTCATTTTTGGCATCAAGATTAAACTACACTAATAAATGACTTGGAAATATTTCTCATCTTTTTTTACAGTATTATTGTTATTTTTTCCTTTAATATTTGGTAGAATTCATGGGTAAACTACCTAGGGATAGACAGTATCTTCTGGGGATGGAGGTGGAAGTGAAGAGATGTTAAATTACAAATTCAACTTATTTAAAAGATAAGATTATTAGGTTCTCTATTTATAATTTTCTCACTTTTGCTAATTGGTGTTTCTCTACATTTTAAAAATCTAATATAAATTTTTAAATATATTGCTAAGAAGCTATTTATGTCTTTTTATATTTTAAAATATTTTTATTTATTATATATAATTACATATATTTTATTTATTATATATTATATTTTATATTTATATATTATATATTTTATTTTTTATATTTATATGTCTTTTATATGCTTTTAATGCCTTCAGGGTTTGCATTGATGTTCTTTTTCTTAAATCTCTGATATTGATAATTTTATGTCTTATCATGAAAACCATGTTTAGTGTTAATTAATATCAGATATTCCAAAAGATGAATTTTTCCTTTTATTCTCCATTATATGTTTATCTTCTATTTAGCTAAATTCTACCTCTTTAGTACTACTTATAAAATAACATTTTTTCTTTTTTTTTAACTTTATATACATATTTTTAGTAATCTTTACACCCAACATGGGGTCAAACTCATGACCCCAAGATCAAGAGTCACATGCTCTTCCAACTGAGCAAACCAGGTGCCCCAATAATGCATGTTTTCCTTATCTTCTAGTGTGTCTATTAAACAATATAATCTTTGAGATAGAGTCCTTTCTTGTTTGTAATATATTTCAAGCAGTTATATTAATATATGCTTTAATCCTCTGTTCATGTGTCTTTCAAGTTTTCTAAGTAGCTGTATGCACACATGTGCAGAAGCAGAGTAGTAAGCATCTATCATAGAGCTAGAGAATCCTCAGTTTGGACTCTAACTGGAGTTCTTTTTTTTTTTTTTTAAGATTTTATTTATTTATTTGACAGAGAGAGAGAGCAGGAGTGGGAACAGAGAGGCAGAAAGAATCTGAAGCAGACTCCACAGTAAGCATGGAGCCTGACACATGACTCCATCCCAGGATTATGATATCATGACTTGAGCCAAAACTAAGAGTCAGACCCATAAATGACTAAGCCACCCATGTGCCCCTAACTGGATTTCTCAATAGTTATATTAATATGAACAAATTAGCATATTTCAACATCATTTTCCTTGTCTGCAAAATGGAGATGTGATATATTCCTGTTGGGATTATTGAGAGAATTAAGGGAGGGAACCTACCTAAAACTCAGCCTTTTCTAGATTCATTGTAAATGTTGGTCTCATTCCTTTTTTATTGCTTTATTTTGTTTTATTTTGTAAATATATTGTAGGGGAGTAAAAATAATTTTCCCTCTATCTCTCTAGGTTCTTGGCTGAGATACTCTATAATAAAAGACAGGGTAAAAAGAGAAAAACAAACACATAGTTTAATAATATGTATACCTCCTATGTATATGGGAGAGGAACGGGAAAACTGAGTAATTCCCAGAGATGGCCCAAGCCACTGTCTTTTTAAAAAAAAAATTTTTATTTATTTGTCAGAGAGCATATGCAATCACACACAACCAGGGGGAGCATCAGAGGGAGAGGGAGAAGCAGACTCCACACTGAACAGGGAGCCTGATGTGGGACTTCATCCCAGGACCAGGGATCATGACCTGAGCCAAAGGCAGATGCTCAGCCAACTTAGCCACTCAGGTTCCCAAGCCACTGCCTTAAATATCATCTAAAAATGAAAGATGTTGAAAGATGAAAGATGAAAGCTAAAAATGAAAGATGTTGAGGGGAGGGTGACCAGTTATGGGAGGTTATCAGGCAAAGCACAGTAATCAAGGGTATGGTTCTTATGCAGGTTTATGTCCATGTCTTCTCCACTGATAAGTTTCTAGAGATTCAATCATCCTGGTACAGAATGAGAAGCATCATTATAAATGTAAATGTCTCTTATTAAAGGATAACTTCTACTTGTTTTAAAATTTTTAAGTAAGCTCTATGTCCAACATGGGACTTGAACTCGTAATCCTGAGATCAAGAGTCACATGCTCTACTGACTACACTAGCCAGATGCCCCTCTACTCAGTTTTTAGAGCTCCCTCTATGTCTGCTCTTTCTTAAAAATAATCAGTCTGAAATAATCCTTATGCCAAAGAGACTTATTCTGTGGACAAATTCAACTCCCCTTCAATAGAAATTGAAATGCAGAAGTTAATAGCCCCTACAAGGTAATATGTAAATTAGCAATTAAACAAGACTGTAAATCAGACTTCCTAACTCATTGTTGAGATAAAATATTCCCACTGGAAAATTATTTATTAAAGAAGAAAAAAGCAATTAGCCATTTTTAGTGTTTGCTTAGAAGTTATATAAAGGTTAGTTTTCACCTTTAAATAATTTTTGTAAAACAAATATTTTTCCCTGTTTACATATCATTTTGTCAAAGCCAGACTTGCTTTTTTACATTGCATTGATCTTTAATCCATTTACCCTTGACTTCAGCTATAAAATTATCTAGGTCATGATGATCCATTCCATTAAGCAAAACACAAGTGCCTTACAAAAAAATGAGATAAGAAAGTCAGATTTATAAATGTCACCCAAGTCAAGTTGCAGTTCTCTTTAGCAAAATTACATTTGCAGTTGTCCACATCCATATGCCCCTTCTTTAGCTGCCAGGCATTATTTTAGGAAGGACATGTTTTGATTCTAAAATACATTAGAAGGATAAGAAAAGAGTAATATCAGTGTTTTGCTGCCTGGATTTTGCATTTTGTGTTAGGGATTCTTTTTTTTAAAGATTTTATTTATTATTTATTTGAGAGTGAGAGCACATGCATGGGTGGGGGGCAGGGATGGGCAGAAGGAGAGGGGGAAGGGCAGAAGGAGAAGAAGAAGCAGACTCCCCACCAAGCAGGAAGCCCTGTGAAGCCCATCCCAGGACCCCAAGATCATGACCTGAGCCAAAGGCAGATGCTTAACCAGCTGAGCCACCCATGTGGCCCTGTATTAGGGATTCTGTAAATGTTTGACTGAGGGGCACCTGGGTGGCTCAGTTAAGCATCTGCCTTGGGCTAAGGTGGTGATTCCAGGGCCTGGGATCAAGCCCCCACATAGGTCTTCCTGCTCAGTGGGGAGTCTCTTTCTCCCTCTTTCTCTGCCCCTCACTGTTGTTTGTGCTCTCTCTCAAATAAATAAATAAAATCTTTAAAAACAAAAAGATTGAGTTATAAATTTTAACATGATATTAAAAGATTTTAAAATGGTAATAAAGACAAAATACATTAATTAAATGTATTAAAATTTTAACGCATTGGATTCTGTCATATCTTGCGCTGACATAATAACTGATTTTGGGTTCATACCTTAGACCCTCTTATTTTTTGTAATTGTGTATTGATTATGACATTTTTAGATTTGCAGTTCTTTTTAATAGGAAGGGAGGGAAACCAGAGAATATGAAGACATTGTGATTATATACAGTGGAGTGCAGAATAATTCCTTGATGGAAAATAGAAAAGCTCTAACCAGAGAAAGTAGATATGAATGCTGACCGTGAAAATAGCACTTACAACTACTATAAATTAATAATAGAAAAAAAATTAGTTGGACCCATCAGTATAGCCTCAGAGAAAATCACTTTGGTTGTCTGTGAACCAGGACATTAAGAAGTTTGGGGAAGGGCACCTGGCTGGTTCAGTTTGTAGAGCATGTGGCTCTTGATCTTGGGGTTGTGAGTTTGAGCCCAATGTTGGGTTTAGACATTACATAAAATTTTTATATTATTTAATTTATTTAATATTATTTATTTAATATTTATTTAATATTATTTTATTTATTTACCTTATTTATTTATTTGAGGGAGAGAGCAGGAGCAGAGGGAGGAGCAGAGAGAGAAGCAGATTCCTCATTGTGCAGGAAGCCCAACCTGGGGCTCAATCCCAGGACCCTGAGACCATGACCTGAGCCGAAGGCAGACTCAGCATATTGAGCCATCCAGGTGCCCCAAAAATAAAATCTTAAAAAGAAAGCTGAAAAGAACTTATTTGTAAGCATATTTAGGTTTTTTGTTGTTGTTGTTTTAGATTTTATTTATTTACTTGTTAGAGAGAGAGCACAAACGGAGAGGAGTGGGGGGCAGAGGGAGAAGCAGGTTCCAGAGGCAGGACTCGATCCCAGGACCCTGGGATCATAACCTGAGCTGAAGGCAGGTGCTTAAGCGACTGAGCCACGCAGGCGCCCTTTCATCAAGAATTCTAATGAAATTTTATGATGAAATTATGGATAATGTGGCAAAAAGATGCTGGCAGAAAGAACAACACATCTAAGTAAACTAAAGACTGTCTGAATATCCAGATCCCTAAATCATTGCACCTATTACATATTTTATATCCCCCGATTGTTGCTTTTTTTATGAATTAAAAAAGAAAAGAAAAAGCCCTCCGAGCACTGTTTTAGTTGTAAAGCACCAGCAGGACTTGGAGAATCTGAAATGTAGTTTTTTTGAACCTGTTCTATCTACTTAACATTTCAGGCTTGTATTTAATACAATAAATAGGTGTTTGTCCTTGAAAAAAAAAGGGGGGGGGCGCCTGGGTGGCTCAGTGGGTTAAGCCGCTGCCTTCGGCTCAGGTCATGATCTCAGGGTCCTGGGATCGAGTCCCGCATCGGGCTCTCTGCTCGGCGGGGAGCCTGCTTCTCCCTCTCTCTCTCTCTCTGCCTGCCTCTCCATCTACTTGTGATTTCTCTCTGTCAAATAAATAAATAAAATCTTAGGATGGAGAAATGTTCACGAAGGTATATTCACCTACTGAAGAGGGAGCAGAAGGCAAGCAGAGGGCAAAACACAAGGTGACACCCCTTGACCTCCCTCTCTACTCCCAGGTGGGGTATATGTGACATTCCTTAGGCACACCTGGCTGCCCTAAAACTAAAGGAAGAGAAAAAGCAAATGGTTATAACTAACAGAGATCACAGTCCTGCAGGATCTGAGTCTCCCTCAGTTTATAGATGTCTTAGTGATTAACAAGGAAAAAGCAATCTTACCAATAGCCTAACTTTCAGAGATCCATAACTTAATTTCCTGAAGTCCTAACATCACCCTCCCTTCCTTAGTGATGTAGGAAACAAAGGCAGAAGGAAATGCAAATAAAATTAAATTTCCTTGTAACCTGCAGCCCATTGGCAAATACTTGAGATAGGCAGAGTATAACATTCTAAGGACAAACAACCTTGACCTCCAGTATCCAGAAACTTCTTTAGCATATGAAAGTCCTTTTGGAAACCTCCCTTTGTCCTTACCTCCCCCCAACTTCAAAGTATATAATCAGCCATTCCTCACAACCCCAGTGCAGCAGCATTTTTTTTGCCCATGGGTCCTGTCCCTGTGCTTTAATAAAATCAACTTTTGCACCAAAGACACCTCAACAATTCTTTCTTGGTTGTCAGCTCTGAACCCCAACAACAACACTGCTCAAAATTACATCAGTACTACATATCCCTGAAATAGTTTTGTTTTTGCTTTCCTAAAGATTTTATTTCGAAGTAATCTCTGCACCCAACGTGGTGATCAAACTCAGCAACACCCAGATCAAGAATCGCGCACTCCACTGACTGAGCCAGCCAGGTGCCTCCCACCTGAAATAGTTTTTATTTATTTTTAATTTTATTTTTTGACAATTTTTTAAGGATATCATTTATTTATTGGAGACAGAGAGGTACAGAAAGAGAAAGCATGAGCAGGGGGAGAGGCAGAGGGAGAAGCATATTCTCCATTGAGCCAGGACCTGGATGTGGGGCTCAATCCTAGGATGCTGGCATCATGACTGAGCTGAAGGCTAGCAACTAAGCCACCCAGGTGCTACAAAAATTGTTTGTTTGGTTGTTTATTTATTTATAAAAATATTTTTATTTATTTGGCAGGGAGAGACACAGTGAGAGAGGAAACAGAAGCAGGAAGAATGGGAGAGGGAGAAGCACCTTCCCACTGAACAGGAGCCCAATGTAGAGCTGGATCCCAGGACCCTGGGATCATGTCCTGAGCCGAAGGCAGAGGCTTTAACCCACTGAGCCACCCAGGTGCCCCACCTTAAGTAATTTTTTAAAAGACAGTTTGCACCATAGTTTCAAGAGCAACCACAGGGGAGATACTTGGCAGTGACTATCACTGGTCTGAGATTCTAGACTACTGGCAAACTAACAAGTTAGTCTGTCACATTTTAATGGATTCTGGCAGAAGTTGTAGTACTCCAGGATCAAAGGCAAAGGTCTTTGCTTCTCACAAGACAGCAAGCAGGCAGCATGAGCTTCATATTTGCATCTGTTCCCCTTGTCCCTCAAGTTCTGTAGAACTGGTATGGAGCAACAGTGCACAGTATGGATGTATGTCACAAATGAGGAACCTTGAACTTAAGAACAAGGTTCTTCACAGAAGACTTCCAACAAACCTGCCTAACCTTTGCCTCAAGGAAGACATTATCTTTATGGTCCTATAGAGTTAAAAAAAAAAAAGTCTTTATTCTGACATCCAGTTGTAAACTGTTTCTGTTTACCCAGCTGTAAACATCCTTGAAAATGTACAATGTTGGGGGTCAGGAGCAAACAGTCCAGAAAGAATTCTTGAGATGCCTGAAGTGCAAAAAAAGGTGGTTTTTGTTAAAGCACAGGGACAGGACCCATGGGCAGAAAGAACTGCACTGGGATTGTGAGGAGTAACTGATAACATACTTTCAAGTTGGGAGGGGTTAGGGATAGCACAAGTCTCTAAGGAATTTGGAAGCAAGGTATTCAGGGCCTTGAGGGGTTAGCTGCTGTTAAGGTCATTTACTGGGGTGCCTGGCTGGCTTAGTCAGAAGATCATGTAATTCTTAATCTTGGGGTTGTGAGTTTGAACCCCATGTTGGGTATAGAGATTAATAAAATTTTGCTTTTTTTTTTTTAAGATTTTATTTATTTATTTGACAGAGAGAGATCACAAGCAGGCAGAGAGGCAGGCAGAGAGAGAGGAGGAAGCAGGCTCCCCGCTGAGCAGAGAGCCCAACGCGGGGCTCAATCCCAGGACCCTGAGAACATGACCTGAGCCGAAGGCAGAGGCTTTAACCCACTGAGCCACCCAGGCGCCCCAAATTTTGCTTTTTTAAATTGTGCTATGTCATATATAAAACAAATAAACAAACAGTAAGTCATTTACTACTGTCTAGTAAAACATTAGCCAGGAGACCTTTTATATGTAAGTCAGTGGGCCATATGTTTGGAGGATGATTGCTGACGTATATCTTGGGGGGGGGGGTAAGAGATAAAAGGGATAAAGATAAAAAGATAAAAGTGATTTTTAGATGTTAAAGTGATGGGTCCGTAATCAAAGGAGAGAGACTGATACAAAGTGAAGGTCAAGCAAAGCTTTATTTTGCTTCAAGCATCGAGAATCAAACTGACTGGTCAGGACCGCCTCTTACAGAGAGGGTGATCCCTCCCTGCCTTACCGACTAACTTTTAAAGGGCAAGGGCCATGTGGTTGAGCCTGGCCACACACAGGTGGCCAACAAGATTGTAACACACAGAGAAGGCACAGTCATGCTAGGTAACACACGGGTGGCCAACTAAATTACAATTCACCCCATAGTAGCTATTTGAACTAGCCTATCACCTTGGTCAGAATTGGCGTCCAAAAGGCGGGACCCACACTCCTTGGTAGCTACGGAGACAGTATTATCCATGCCCCACTGATTGGATGTCTCCACCTGGCCTGACCCACCCTTGTATTTGGGCTTTGTTACTTGGGACTGGTTTCCTGGACTTGCTTTTAAGTAAGTCCCCTGGCCGGGGGGGGGGGGGGGGATGCGAGGGGGGCAGGGTCAGTTTAAGTTTTACTGTATAAACAACAAAATCACTGTTTAACCGGATGGAATCGCTCTGGCTAAATAGGCCCTTACCAAAGGAGACTTACAGGATCCTGGACGTCAAGCTAAGTTTACCTTTTGCATCTAGCAAAGTATTACTATTAAGGCAGTCAAGTTCCTTGAGGAAGGTCACTCTGCCTGTCTCAAGTATTTGTCAACGGGCTGCAAGCTGTCAGGCGATTTAAGTTTTCTACATATCTTTTGCCTTTGTTCTCCACATCATAGAGGAAAAGTTTTCAATGCCTTTATTCAAAAGGCATGTAGAAATTTGAGAGATCCGTGGAAAATTTTTTCCCAACAGGTGGCTGTGCCATCAGTCATTCATGAATGTGCACAGATTGTTCCAAACAATCTTGCCCTAAGGACAGCTTCTCAACTTTGCTGGGCCAGAAGAGGGGATGTGACAGCTGGTCCTTGCTTACAGGAGCACTCATCTAAAAATGATGACCCTTAAATCCTACATGTTACCTCCCAAGTCCTCACAAAACCTCTTACAAAACTTCCAATGTACATGCCCCTCATGCCTCCAGATTTTTCATCTGTACCAGTAAGAACAAGAAAAGGAGGAAAAAAGAACTTTGTGATAGTCTTTTTGTGGTCCAGTGGTTTTAGGGTCTTCCTTCCAGGACTTCATCTGGCTTCAAAGATGAAGCTGGGGTTTGCCACATGGAGTCCCACATTGGGCAGCTTCCAGTAGGAGGGAGAGAAATGACCCCGTTCTCTCCCTGTGGGGTCTCAGGTGACAGGGTGTGAGACCAAGAGGTCAGATAACCACATTAGCCACTGTCCCTTTTTTCGGGGTTGAACCTTCGGTTTACCCAGTTAGAGCTTTCCTCTGGTTGCTTATCTGTGCAGGGAGGTAGTAGAGACAACACCATAACAAGCACAGTCTCCTCAAAATAACTAGGAACTCAGCCCCCACTACAATCAGCAACAAAAGACTTAGAACAAATCAGAACTAGTGGGAATTCAGAGTTTGAAATAAATATACCATCCTTGAGATAGGCGCTTATAAAGAAGTATCCAGGCTACTTTCTGATTTCTGATTCAATGAGAATTCCTATTTGCCCCATGCCTAAGGGGCAATTAGCATGTTTAAGACCCTGTTGGTTTCCTACTTAATTATTGAGAATTCACATTCATAAAAAGCTACTTGGTTCCTGATGGCATTTTTAGTTCTTAAGAACTGTGTGCTGGTTAGTATAAAATATTAACAAACGAGGAAATATTTTATTTGATTTTTATCTTTTAATGGAGTATAACATCAAGCAAGGATCTAGCTGAAAGTCCTGTCTTTCCTACTTTGTCACTATCCCTCAGTGAGGGCATGCTTAAATTTTCCTTGCAACATAAAAAGCAGATAGGGATATTGAAACTCTGGAAGAAATACTTCTACACCAAGTGATGTTAGTTTTTCATTTAAATTAGGCATTTTAGGCAGAATCTATCTAAGTTCTGATTTGACATATTTCTGGAAGATTTTATTTTAAATGACAAGCAAGACGTTTGAAGATGTAGGAGAGGAAAAATAATTTTCCCTCTATCTTTCTGGACTCTTAGCTGAGACACCCCCTGTCATAAGAAAAACAGATTAATAGGAAAAAACAAAGTTTAATAACTTGTATACCTGGGAGAGAGCCAGGAAAATTGAGTAACTCTCAGAAATGGCCCAAGCCACTACCTTAAATAATATTTCTAACTAAAGACGAAGGAGATGTTGGGGGATGAGGAGTCCTGGAGTGGGAGGTCACCAGGAAAAGCCAGCTAAAACAAGGATAAGGTCATTATGCAGATTTAAATCTTTGTCTTCTCTGTTGATTAGTCTTTAGAGATTCAGTGATCCTGGTAAGGAGAGGGAGCCACCTGCACAAATGGGGATTTCCCTTATAAATTAAAATGTCTCTTACAAAAGAGTAACTTCATTTTTCAGAGCTTTTTCACTGCTTGCTGCTTCTTAGAAATAATCAGCCTAAAATAACCCTTATGCCAAAGTGAAATATTTGGGGGGCAAAGTCTGCTCTCCTTTGGAGAACTTTTTTTCTTGTTGTGATATTGTGATCGATAAGAAATAGATTTGTTCTTTGTCCAAGGTTTCTGGACCATGGCTCCCCAAACCATTGGAATTTCCTGAGCTAAAAGGGCAGTGGAAGGTGTTATTCAGAACAAACTTCTTTCCAGCACAGCTGGGTTTATGTTCATGGAGTAACCTTTGGAAAGCATCCACAGGTGGGAGCTGGTTGCCAAGGAAACCAATCATGAATAGAGGGTTGGAATTCTCCTTCCCAACACCCTGACCTCAATGGAGGGGAGGGGGGTTTGGAGGTTGAGTCAATCAGCAATGGCCAACAATTTAATCAATCATGCCTTTGTAATGAAGCCTCCCTAAAAACCCAAAAGAACAGGGGTTGGAGAGCTTCTGGTTCTGTAAACACATGGAGATTTGTGAAGAGTGGCACACATGGAGAGGGCATAGAAGTCCATGCCTTTCTTTTCTGTTTTGCCCTGTGCATCTCTTCCATCTGGCTGTTCATGAGTTCTTTCCTTTTATAACAAACTGGTGATCTAGGAAGTAAAATTTCCTCCGAGTTCCATAAACTGCTCTAGCAAATTCAGCAAACTGAACAACAGGACCTTTAGAACCTCGGTTGGTCAGAAGCAGAGCTTAAAGGCCTGGACTTGCCACCTACATCAGTAGTGGTGGGGGTTGGGTAGGGGGCAGTCTTGTAGGAACCTTGGGGTAGATAGTATCAGAATTCATTTGAATTGAGGACATCCAGCTGCTGTTTGGAGGATTGGTTATTGGTGTGAGGTTATCCCCCTCATCTCCCTGTGTTGGAATGGATCACAACACCTTTACCTTTATTGATGTAAGCTTTGACTTCGTACTTGTACATACAGCCTTCAGAATGACAATAACATATTTGCAAAAGATGAATGTTCTTCATAATAAACCAGTTAATCTTGCTTAAAATCTTTTTTACATGTGAAGATGGAGTGTATTTCATAGTTTCCAAAGAGACTAGAGCTAAGCATTTACTCCAAGTTACAAACTCTGAATTTTTGGGAATTCTTTAAAAGCTGTTTTCCAACTAATTTTTAATGATTCATCTTTGCACATAATCATACACCCTTGTTTGTGCCTTATATTACCAACATGCTGGATAAACTAGAAATGGAGGAAATAAGGTAGAACCATGTTCTCATTTTTTCGTCAAATGCTAACATTCCAGAATACATTGTTGGACTGAAGCAGATTTCCTGTGGTTCTGAGCAATTTCTTTGTCTTGTTAATTGCCCCCACCCACCAGCTTAAACTGCTCTACTGAATTTGGAACTTGAGGCTGGGCCTTCCCAATGTTTTGTTGCCAGACCTACATCAAAATATATAGTGCGCTAAAGCTCCTACCTAAACGCACGGAGTTCTAAAGGGTAATGATTAATAACGTTGGAGTTTACATAAGAAATCTGATATAAGGTTATCCAAAGGTTATTGAAGGGCACCTGACTGGCTCAGTGGGTAGATCCTGTGACTCGATCTCAGGTTGTAAGTTTGAGCCCCATGTTAGGTGTGGACATTACTTAAAAATATATCTATAGGGGTGCCTGGGTGGCTCAGTGGGTTAAGCCTCTGTGTTGTCTCATGTCATGATCTCAGGGTCCTGAGATCGAGCCCCACATCGGGCTCTCTGCTCAGCAGGAAGCCTGCTTCTCCCTCTCTCTCTCTCTCTGCCTGCCTCTCTGCCTACTTGTGATCTCTGTCTGTCAAATAAATAAATAAAATATTTAAATATATATATATGTTATATATATATATATATATAACATATACATATATAAAAGTTATTGAAATGTCAATATCTTCCAATGTCTTTTGGAAGATAAGACATAATCATGAGATAAATGCAAATTAAGTTGAAATTCCAAATAGAGTGACAACGGGTTTAGAAATCTTGCTGTGTTAGGTATGTTTTGTTTTGTGTGTGTGTGCTCTGTTCTGTTTTTTGTTTTAATGTATGATTATGTGAATAGCCAAATGAGCTTCAGCTGGATTAGGGATTTGTTTACTTTACTTTGCTTAGCTGAAATCTTTGCTGAGACAGATATTACCTGTATTTTCTGTGCCAATAGACTAGTTTACAACTCATCTATTTTGTATTATTCCATTTCTAAAAATTCGTGTGACACCAGTTTACTTAAAAGGGAGGGAAGATGGATGACTATTTGTCTTCACAAATGTTTGCTAAAAAAATTTGTGTGTGTGTGGTTTTTTTTTAATGTTTGAGGGGTTGGTGATATGCCCAAGATTACACAATCATTCCGAGTAAAAATCTAGATTCTCTCAAGGGTCTCACTACCTCCAAAGCCTGTTCTCTTTCTGCTGTCCTCATCTGCCAAATGTTCTGCTTATCTGAGCTGCCTTTTCCCTCTCTCTGCTCAACCATGGTTCCTGCTCAGAAAAATCGTAAGAGAGGTTTTTATGAAAAATAGCTTCAAGGCACATTGCTTTTGTGTTTCTTTTTTTAAACTCACTTGACATGTTCCAGTCTTTTATCCTTTATCTTTTCCCCAAATTTATTTCAGATGTATAATTTCAAACCTCAATTTGCCCTATAGATAAAAAAGGAAAGGAGATGCTTACTGACTTTTTAAAATCTAAACACTGCATTTTTATTTACTACTAAAATGCTATCGCAGTGGTGTAGTAACCAACTTGAAGTCAACAACCAGAAAAATCAGAAGGTATAATCTCTTACTTGCGCAGCTCTGATCTTGTTCTTCTGCCCATATTGCTCTGCTCTTGTCCTTAGGGTGGGGAGAGCAGAGGAGACATTAGGGGGAATCAATGGGTGTTATAGGGTGTTCTGCAAAGGAACTGACACTTGGTGCCTCATTTATTGAAGAGTTGAAAATTGACTGCAGGCCAGAGGATTCCAAGATGTGGTCTCAGTTAGATTCAAAAACCTTCTAACCCCTCAGAATATCATTAACCAGGCTAGTACTGTGTAAATACTTACTGAGCACCTACTGGGGAGAAGCTGGAGGTGGATACTAGGTTGACAAGTTTAGTCCCTACCCTTGAAGATCTTATGATGAATCTTGTGATAAAAGCTTGTTCCTTCAAGCCTAAGGCTTACACAGCTGAGCTTTAAAGACATATACAGCAGAGAAAGAAAATGAAGAGGCAAAGGGGTCAAATCTATGTGAGAAAAAATGTCACTAAATTGGGGGAAAAATAAGAGCAGCTAATGTATCAGTCCTGGATGCTTTTCCATAAATGTGGAATACTTCTAATGTCCCCAATTTGTACTTTTATTCTAAAGCTCTGTGTTTCTAAAACAGTGCTGTCAACCCATGACTCACTGGTGGTCGCACCACAGCCCCTCTGGATCAGAATCTGAAAGGAGTCAGGGAAGCTCCAGTATTACCAGTTCAGTTTCTATGGGTGACTTTATAGGAAGTTGAGGAGACATTGCTGTAACTGGTGCCTGAAACCACCATGGGGGTTTCTCTCTTTGGTTGAGCAATAGATCTCAAACTTCAGTTTGTGCAAAAAAAAAAAAAAAATCTCCATTTGAACTTAATCCTTTTAGTTTGACAGATCCTCCCAAAGGGAATATTCCTGCTAAGAATGTTAAAGTTCCTGCAGCCCACCCTCAAAGAGTTTCATTGCATGGACCTGCCATGAAGCCCATCGATCTTTGTTTGACTAGCATCTTAAGAGATTCTGATGAAGTTCATCCTTGGAAGGTATTTTGAGAAATACTGATTTAATTGGGATTTATTCTTCCTAAGAATAAACATTTCACTCTAACTTTGGTGTTAAAGAAGAATTTGAGAACTGGATTTAATTCTGGGCCATAAATTCACTAGAATATAAACTCTGAGAGGATAGGAATATATATATACATATATATTGTTCTGTTTTGTTCCTGAATGTATTGCCAGCACCTGCAAGAGTGGCTGCCATGTTTCAGATGCACACAAACTATTTGTTGACTGACTGAATGAATTCGAGGGGTAAAGGTGTCCTGTCTCTCACTCTTGCATTCCTCCCGTATCTCCTGATGCTGTGTTATAACCAGAAAGCACTTGCAAGTGAATTCACAGAGAGCAGGAGGGTGGTGGCTGGGGTAGAGGCGATGGGCACATGGGAACTTGAGAAGGGAGAAAAAAGGGTCAACAAAGAGAGGGAAGGATGAATAGAGTCACCCACAGCTCTGCTGACCTCACAGACTATTGGGGGATCCTAGTCTTCATCACAGTCTTAGTGTCCTATGGCTGCTGTAACAAAGTGTCACAAACTGGATGGCTTAAACAACACAAATTTATTGTCTCATGGTTCTGTAAGCTATAAGTCCAAGATCAAGGTGTTGACAGAGTTGGCTCCTTCTGAAAGCTGTGAGGAAGAATCTGCCTTATAGCTCTCCCAGTTCCTGTCGCTTGCTGGCAGTCTTTGGCATTCCTTAGCTGGTAGATTCATCACCCTGACTGCCTTTCTTCCTTCTGAGTCTACAAAGACCCTATTTTCTAGTAAGTTTACATTCATAGGCATCCATCACAGGAGGCTTTATGTTGCTCCCTCTGATGAGAAAATACATTGCTGGAGCTGGAGCATGGTGATTCCAGAGGGTAAGATGATGTTCTGATGATGTAATATACATGTAACAAGATTGTACCTTTCTCCTCTTATTTTCTGAGCTTTCCCTGTGCACCTTGGGAATTATAATTCATTTGGCAATGTAAGTACAGATGTTCAAGTTAAGATGAGATCACAAAAGTGGGTTGTAATTGGATACGATTATCCCCTTATTTAAAAAAAGGGGATAATAAAACACAGATACAAACACAAGGTATAGGAAGTTAGGCCTTTTCCCAAGGGTATATTCTATAATGAAATCAGTTATAAGCAACTCTTAGTCATTTTTGCAAAGAAATGATGAGGTTGATTCTAGCTGAAAAGGGCTTTAACTGGTGGGGAGATGGTGTGCAATCTGGTAAAAGTAATCTGCTGTCTTGTGCTTAACTGTTAATTGAACACTTAAAAGTGACAGACATAAATTATACAGTTTTAATCCTTAATCTATGAAGTAGGTATTCTTGTTTCATAGTAAAACTAATTAAGAGAGAATAAAATAGCTTGCTTGAAGTGATGGGGTTAAGCTTCAAATCTAGGCTTGCTTGAGCCACAAACTGATGGTTTTATCTACCTACTCTACTTCATTTTTTTAAAAGACTTTATTTATTTATTTGACAGAGAGAGATACAGCGAGACAGGGAACACAAGAAAGAGAAGTGGGAGAGGGAGAAGCAGACTCCCCGCTGAGCAGGGAGCCCACTGTGGGGCTCAATCCTGGGACCCTGGGATCATGACCTGAGCTGAAGGCAGACACCCAATGACTGAGCCACTCAGGTGTCCCTCCACCTTCTCTAGTTCAGTACGTGAGGCTACTTCCACCTCAAGCTTCCAGCCTCAATCTCCAAACCCCCAAAATCATTGAGGAGGAATCTACACCTGATCCATTTTTTGGGGGTCATATTTGTTTCACTTGATTTTTTAAAAAGATGTATTTATTTATTTGAGAGAGAGAGAGAGAGAGAGAGAGAGCATGCAAGCAGAGTGAGGGGCAAAGGGAGAGGGAGAGAGAGAATCAGGCTCCACATTCAGTACAGAGCCCAATGTGGGACTTGATCTCTTGACTTTCAGATCATGACCTGAACCAAAATCAAGATTCATATACTTAACAGACTGAGCCACCCAGATATCCCTGTTTCACTTGATTTCTATACATTAGGTACTCAATATTTGATGGTCAAATGAATGAATTAATAAATTTTATAAAACAGAACCAAATCAGTCTTGATATTTGCAAGAGGCTTTGACATAAAATGGGGGGGGGAAGCCCAAAATAAAAGCAAAGTCTCTTTGTTCTTTGTCAGTAATGTTTTAATAATTATTAATGAAAAGGGAAATCATTAATTCGGTGATGAATCTGTGCAGCAAATGTGATAGCTGAATGACAGTCTAAAATGCTTCAGCCCTTCCTGCGTCTACTGCTTTATGGTTACCTCATCAGGAAAAAAAGTAGCTTGGCCAGCTGCTTTGAGCTTGGCCAGCCTGCTTCTGTCATGTAGGTGGAAGTGATCTAGATTCATTTCTAAATCTAGACCCTGTAAGGCCTCATTTATTTCTGCTCACCCTCTTGTACTTTTTAGGCATCACTGTGAAAAAGATTTCCCCACCCTGAGACCCAAATGAGTAATGTGGAGTAAAGATAAGTCAACCAGGCCCACCCTAGCTTGTTCAACTTCCAGTCGTGTGAACCTTACTATCCATTTGCAGATCCGGTGAAATAAAAATTTCTGTCAAAGCCACTGAGTGTTGTGGCAATAGCTAATGAATACAGGAGATATTCCCATTGTTTTTAGAGTTAAATGTCAGGGGCTCTAGGTCGGCAATATACTATAATCACAGAAAATGGTTTGCTCTGTGTCTCTCACCTTTTGATTCTTTAAAGACAATTAAACCTCAGACATGGCCCAGGGTTGAGAAGCTAGGAAAGAGTCAGTCAAATGAGCATGTGCAAGCATTCCCCAATTTTTTAAGAAGAGCAGCCTCCCTGAGCTAACTCCTGGATATAGAGATTAGTGTTAGCAAGTTATACTTGGATGTTTATTGGAAAATTTCTAGTATTGTCTGCAATTTACTTTTTTTTTTTTTTTTGAGAACATATGTGTGCTCCCACAAGAAGGGAGGAGGGCTGAGGGAGAGGGGGAGAGACAGAATCTCAAGCAGACTTCCTGTGGAGCATGAAGCCTGAGCTTAAGACCCTGAGATCATGGCCTGAGCCAAAATCAAGAGTTGGACACTTAACCGACTGAGCCACCCAGGTGCTCCTGTAATTTAAACTATGTTTTGTGTGTGGAGCAGAGGGCTTTCAGTCCACACACTAAAAATCATTAAATGAGGGGCACCTGGGTGGCTCAGAGGGTCAAGCCTCTGCCTTCAGCTCAGGGTCCTGGGATCGAGACCCACATCAGGCTCTCTGCAGGGGGCCTGCTTCCTCTCTTTCTGCCTGCCTCTCTGCCTACTTGTGATCTCTCTCTCACTCTGTCAAATAAATAAATAAAATCTTAAAAAAAAAAAGAAACCACTAAAAGAGGATTTGAGTCTCCTAATCAAGAGTGTACACTACTGGGCTTTTTAACCCAGTGTTTCAGAATCTGTATTCAGAAATTCAGGTTCCATGGGTGCCCTTTGACTATCTTTATCTCTGGTCAGCACCAGCTGGTTTGTTAATCAGTAAAATTTAAAGAATGATTTTTAAATGCTGACTTGAGTGGTTTTAACATATGTGGATTGGCTAGAAATATTGTCTGCATTTCTGCCTTGCATGAAGTGAAGTAAGAGATCTAGAGAAGCCAGAATCCTGCACCTTTTAGACTGGTTTTCTGGGTCTGTGATTATGTCTGGTTTTTGTATGTAGCCATTTTGGAGGATTTCTGGATGGTGCCAGTCTGTCATAGATGGAAATTTGCAGCAGAATGTTTTCTGAAATGCCTGAACGGGCAAGGTATGTCCACTTTTTCTCATATATGTAGCTCACATAGCAGAATGGTGTTTATGACTTGTAGCATACCATTTGGTAGTGAGAACCCAGGAGAGGAGACATGGAGACCCTTTTCTATCTCTTTGAGAGGTTACCAGTATCCACCAAAACTGTCTCATAATCGAGTATAACCAAATTCTCTTTGCTTAGTTTACAGTTGCTTCTTAAAGAGATTGAGTTAAAATCTGATTATAAGTGTAATGGAGAAATTAATGGGTGACATATTCCTATAATGAAATTCTATTCAGCGACATAAAAAATATTGCTATATGTAATATAACCGATACAGCCAGACGCTCAAGTCATAAAGACAGATTTTATTTGGTAATAACTTTTGTAATAGGGGACTGAGTGTTACCTGGACCCATATCCACTGAAACAAAAGGCAGACTTTTTACAGGCTGAGGTGTGCTAAAGGAAAGGCACTGAGAGCATTAACGGCAGGTCAATGTTGGTCCTTGTGACTAGGCCATATTGACTTGCTAAGTGGTGCTTATCTGGAGGGGAAACAAATTTCTTATACCTTTTTGAAAGGATACAATGATACACACACTGAAGTTAGGACTTTACTCTCCATAGGGACTAAGACCAATAAAAGTCACTTGATTGTGTGCATTTCAAAAAGATGGGTCTCAGGTCTTTGAGGAGGTAGTTCTGGGTACTGAAAGATTTATATCTTAAAGGGGCAGAGAGGGAATTTATAATTGCAAGCCTCCTAAAGTAACTGCACTTAAAAGGCATTTAGAGGCCTATTTGCCTATCACCAAGTTTTAGTTGGAACAAATGGTAAATTATCCTGGCAGTCTTGAACTTTCTCAGGTAGTCATTTTCTTGGGAGAGGGGTGGTGTTGGACTCATCCTAGAGACATGGTGTTAAACTTCTAGAAGCCATGCTAAAATTTGGTTAGGTTTGTTTGTTTTAAGATTTTATTTATTTGTCAGAGAGAGAGAGAGAAAGAGTGAGCACAAGCAGGGGGAGCAGCAGGCAGAGTGAGAAGCAGGCTCCCTGCTGAGCAGGGAACCCAATGTGGGACTCAATCCCAGGACCCTGGGATCATGACCTGAGCCAAAGGCAGATGTTTAACTGAGTGAGCCACCCAGGCATCTGTGGTTAAGTTTTTGAAGTACAGGAGTTTAAATGGAGTTGTCATTATTGTGCTGATATATATATATATAATTTATATATATAAATTCTCAGTAACAAGTAGAGAGAGATCTCAAAATTTTTTTTGTTGAGTTGTATATTTCATATTATGGCATTTCACTGTATTTACTAGCTCAGTTGGAAGAGCATGTGACTCTTGATCTTGGAGTTGTGAGTTTGAGCCCCATGCTGGGTATAGAGATTTCTAAAAAAAATAAATAAATAAACCTTAACAAAAAATGACTAATCACGAGAAAGATGTCAAGATAATGAATGGAGCCACTGCATGCTGGGAGTTGTTCTACCTCTTTAGAATGGTGACCCTTGTCCAGAAATTCTTTTCAAGCAAATTCTTGAATCCAGGCTGCAACTTTCTCATTTTGCTCCTCATTTCCTATTTGAAGCCCATAGGAATTTGAGTTTTTCATCTAGACAGGAATATATTTGTGCCACAGGCGGCATCATTCACCTAGATTAGGAAGTAAAGCGTTGCTGCTGGAGATTTGCCATGACAGCTGGCACATTCTCACATAACCACCCTGGAGCTGGCTCACTTTGGTAAAGTGATTTGGGTAAAGTCACATCTACAGCTAATCACAGCACATGACTTGTAGCTAGAAATCTTTTTGCTTACAATACAATGTAGCATTAAATTTCCATACATATTTGGATATTGGGTTAAGATAAACAGATTTCTTTAGTATTTCACAATGTAAATTCAATTTATTTATATTGAAGAAAATGTATTCCTTTTTTCAAGTATATGAGAACTCAGATAAGTAAATTCTTAGGCATTTTACAATAGTGTTATTTCAACTTTGAGCTCTGAAATACTCAACAAATGAAAAATTGATCTAACTTCTATCTGTTCCATGCTTTTAACAGTTTAGCCAGCTCTTTCCATGCTTAGCCTTTGTGTTTACTACAACTTTCCTATTATAATCTACTTTCATTGGAGCTTTAGAATTCTGAGGTTTCCTCTTTCATCATCCCTCTCATTAGAACTTACGCAGCCTCAGCCTGGGTCAAAGTGTGCTGAATATTGCTGTTAGTCATGTGAACTTTCTGAGGCCTAAAGCTGAGGTTGAGTTGCATGCCAGCTGGATCAATATGGGACAGCCAAAAGGGGGTATTTGGTGAAAGAAATCGGACACTTAGTGAGATTATGTTTTAGAGAAACTGGATCTTTTCTCTTTGAATTTCAAGTTCCACACATCAGCAAGTGGCTCAGATGCAATTTACAATTCTGCTTTGAAATGTGAAGAGTATAAAATATTATCCTCTGTAGCATGTACTACATTCAGAGCCTTTCTTGTCTTGGTCCCTGTTCACATTGCTGTTTCTTAGGCAGCCAAACATACTTGGATGCAAATAATCACTTCTAGTTTCATTCTCTTTTCTTCAGAATTGCATATTGGGAGGTGAAATCTTTGAATAAATCCAGAAGAGGGAATAGATGAAAGAAGGGAGAAGAGAGGACTATGATTAGTTCATAGTTTGGTTCTCTTATGGTGGGGAAAAGAGATTTATTTTTCTGGCCACTGTAGCTTGGAAGCCTAGAATTAGGCTCATGCCATCTTCAGGGACATTTGCCTTGTTCTAGTTTAGAGAATATGCTTCTCAATTCATCCTCCCTGGTAATGTAGTCAGTGAAAGTTTTTCTTAAAGATTATTATATATATATATATTTTTTATTTCAGAGAGAGAGAGAGAGAATGAGCAGGGGGAGGGACAGCGGGAGAAGCAGACTCCCCACTGAGCAGGGAGCCCAATATGGAGCTCAATCCTAGGACCCTGGGATCAGGGCAGATGAGCTGAGGGCAGATGCTTAACCAACTGAGCCATCCAGATGTCCCCTTAGTTAGTGAAAATTGAACCTTGAACATATTTCAATATCTTCTCTCATCTTTGGTTTACAGTGCTCTTGCCTTGTAGGGTATTGCCCTTGTTATCAGAGGAGGGTGAGGGCATCAACTCCAAAGACCACACCCTCTGCCTCAATGAAGACACTTAACCAAAAATCCATGTTTTTTTGAAGATTTATCTATTTATTTGAGAGAGGGAGAGAGTGGGGGGAGGGTCAGAGGGAGAAAGAGAATCTAAGGCAGACTCCCCGCTGAGCACCGAGCCAGATGTGGGGCTTAATCTCACAACCCTGAGATCATGACCTGAGCTGAAATCAAGAGTGGGACACAACCTATTGAGCCACCCAAGTATCCCACCAGGAATCCATTTTAAGAGGAAAAAAGGGGCAGAGGAAGCTGAGCAACTGAAATAGTTGAATCCAAATGAAACATGGAGTAATACCTAAAATGTATAAATTATTTAAATCAGATAAGTTTAAACTGAATTATATACACACACACATACATATGTACAATAAATATGTATGTATATATGTATATGTGCATATACATTTCATATATGTATATTTGTATGTATATAAGTATATGTATATATGAATGTATTCTACCACCTAGGAAGCTGGTGTAGCTTGGAAAAAGACCAGATTAGTTACAAAATAAAAGATAAAGAAACTCCATTTCTCTACCCATTAGATTTATTGTTTAAAATTTGCAACCCACCTGTGTTTTCTATCTTGGCTTACTCTTTAATTGCCTTTAATTATGTCCCCTCTTAGACTAAAATCTCATTGAAAGTTTTAGTTTCTAGAAAAATCAAATGTACACAGTGTATGTTCACTAATTAATTTCTGGATGAATTACTAATTAAGATTAATTATCTCAATTTCCTGAACATGGGAGAACTGAGTTAAAATGCAATTTTACTCTCACATGGAGGCACCATGGTAAAAATACTTCTATGGTTTTCCTTTTATATAATGAATAATGGAAGCCTTGGGAGGGAAGGAAACATTTTTACTCTTATGTGTGATCTCACCATTTGTTTTTAAAAGATTTTATTTATTTATTTCTGCAAGAGAGAGAGAGAGAGAAGGAGCATGCACACGCACATGCACATGAGTTGGGGGAGGGTGAGAGAGAGAAGCAGACTCTCTGCTGTGCAGGGAGCCTGATGCAGGGCTCAATTTTGGGACTCCAGGATTATGACGAGCCAAAGGCAGACACTTACCTGAGTGAGCCACCCAGGTGCCTGTGATTTCACTCTTAAGAGGCATTGTCTCAAAGTGAGAGATGCTTCCTCAGACTCAGAGAGCAACTCAAGATAAAACATGCAAGCCCAGTAGTCAGAGCCTTGATTTCACACTCTGAGAACCCCTTGGAGTTCTGAGATGAAGCAACCATTGTGAAATTTTCATCTTCTTCCCCCCAATATTTTCTATGAAGGTGTAATTGACATGTAACATTATATTAGTTTCAGATGTACAACATAATGATTCAGTATTTGTATATGTTATGAAGTGATCACCCCAACAAGTCTCATTAACATCCATCACTATATGTAGTTAACAAAAATTTTTTTCTTGTGATGAGGACTTTTAAGATTTAATCTCTTAGAAAATTTCACATATCCAATACAGTGTTATACAAATGCAATGCAGTGTTTTACATATGCAACAATGTTGCTAACTTTAGTCACCATGTTGTACATTGCATCCCTAGGGCTTATTTAATTTATAACTGAAAGTTTGTACCTTTTAAGCACCTTTACCCAATTCTCCCACCTCCTGCCCCCCACCTCTGGCAAACACCAATCTGTTTTCTATATCTATGAGCTTAGTTCCTGTTTTTTTTTTTTTTTATTTTAGATTACACATATAAGTGAGATGATCTGGTACTGTTTTTCTTTTTTTCCTTGGCTTTATTTCACTTAGCGTAATGCCCTCAAAGTCCATCCATGTTGTTGCAAATGGCTAAATTCCATTTGTTTTAATGGCTGAGTAGTAAATTACAATTTTTATCTTCAGTGAGGAAACATGCATTGGTATCCAGCAGTGAACCAAGCACTTAGATTGGCTGCAGGCCTATGAGTGAGTTAGGCTCAAGAGCTTGGCTATCCTTGCATAAAACACCTTTCAAGAAAATGCTTGTCAAGAAATGTAATCACACTCCTCGCCCTTCACACAATTACCAGAGGCGGAATAGAGTTTTAGTAAGAACATGACAGCTGTAAGTGTTATTGTTTATTAAACATGCAATCAATCATCAGGAATTTTCATAGAGAGGAATCCAAGAATATGTCAGAAAATTTCATTCATTGAAATTAATCTTGATGTATCTTTGCAAGATATTTGAAGGCAATGATTGTATTTTATTACAGAAAAGTGTGTGATTTATATGTATGAACTTAACTCGGCTGAGCACTTGAATCAGGCTCCTTTCTTCCTGTGGGAAGCTAAAGATCCTTTGACATTTTTCAAAGAGAATGGACCTTCCACCTGGATTCTATACACTAGCTGATTGCTATAACTCTTGAGTGTTCAGCCATTTCATTATTAGATTCTAATTTGTTCTCCTATAAATCACTTTAAGGGAGGCGTACTGAATAGGAAAAACTAATAATCCTTTCAAATATCTGTCAAGACTTTAGTGCTTAATACATATGGCCTCCAGCTAGGAGAGTATCACTACATTGTCAAGGACACCATCATTAAGTGAGAGGAGAGACTAGGTAGCTAGGGAGAAAGTGCTAATCGACTACAAGCTGCTGGGTTTGATGTCTTCAGTAGTCTGCGTGACGACGAGCTTGCGGACTTGTTGAATGGCACTGTGATAAGTCAGGAGGCTTTTATCAATCTTGAAAAACAATTTCACATGATTTACCAGAAACGAAAGCAAGAGCTGTACCAAAAGTGCATCCTACTGGCAAAACTGGCAAAACAGATTTTGATGACATTAATATCTTTAAGTCTATCTTTGGGGCAAAGCATGGTTTATTTGGGGTGAGAGGGTGCATATCATCCTAAGAGTTCTGCCAAATGAATGAACAATTTCTCTATTTGACAAATATTTTCAGGGTGACATTACTTTTACAAACGTTCCCTTAGAGACAGCCTCTCCTCTGCTGTACTGCCTGCTACTTTTTTGCGGTATATTCAGTAAACTTCTATCTCCTTAAAAAGAAAAAAGAAAAAAAAAAAGAAGGGCGCCTGGGTGGCTCAGTGGGTTAAAGCTTCTGCCTTCAGCTCAGGTCGTGGTCCCAGGGTCCTGGGATCGAACCCCACATCGGGCTCTCAGCTCAGCAGGGAGCCTGCTTCCCCTCGCCCTCTCTCTGCCTGCCTCTCTGCCTTCTTGTGATCTCTGTCAAATAAATAAAATAAAATCTTAAAAAAAAAAAAAGAGGGGTGCCTAGGTGGCTCAGTCAGTTAAGCATCAGCCTTTGGCTCAGGCCATGACCTCCAGGTCCTGGGCTCCAGACCTTAGCTGGGCTTCTTGCTCAGCAGGGAGTCTGCTTCTCTTTCTTCCCCCCCTGCCACCTCAGTCATGCTCTCCCACTCATTTACTCACTCTCTCTCAAATAAATAAATAAAACCTTTAAGGAAAAGAAGAAAGAAAACTTCCCTTAATCAATCTTGCAAACAATGTCTTCTAAAAGAGTGTACAAAATTTGTTCCATGTCTTTATAGATTTTAGGGTATCAGAAACCTGTAAAGACCATAGGGATCCATGGAATCCTGCATTTTTAAAGTTAAAGAAAACAAAATAGAATTTAAATGACCTGATTAATGGCATTAGTTTGGTGGAAGCAACAGCTGAGGACAGGAAGCATTCACTGAATTTTTATTATGTGGTAGTCACTCTTCCATGTGATTCCCCTGTTATATAGGAAACTATTTATAACTATTTATATTTATATACAAAACTTTTATAGATTACAAAACCATATCAGGCAGGTATTGTCATCATCCTCATGGTACAAACGAGGAAAGTGAAGTAGAAAGAGTAAGTGATTTGCCCAAGATCACATAACCAGTGAATGGCAAGACCAAGCTTCAAACCCAGACAGTTTGGTTCCAGATTTTATGCTCTGAACAATGAGGCTATCATACCAACTTGCTGTGATTAATATTTTTATTTGAGGGGTTGAGACATTAACTTTTTAATCAGTTTTATTGAGGTATGTATTTATATATAGGATATAGTTCACCCATTTTATATGTGTGATTCAATGAATGTTGACAAACATATACAGCATAACCACCATGACAATGAAGCTATTAAAATTTTTTATTACTTCTCTAAATCCCCTTATGCTATATCGCCATCAATTCTTTCACTCTGTCCCTGGCCACTGGCAATCAGTGAACAGCTGTCACTGTGTGCGCTTTTCCTAGAATTACATATAGAAATACATCTTTTTTTTAAGAGTTATTTTTAATTTTTTAAAGATTTTTTAAAATTTTATTATTTATTTGAGAGAGAGAGAGCGAGAGCAAGAGACAGAGATAGCAAGAGAGAGCACAAGCAGGGAAGAGAGGGAGAAGCAGGCTCCCCCCTGAGCAGGGGCCCAATGCAGGGCTCAATTCCAGGACCTGGGATCATGACCTGGGCTGAAGCAGACATTTAACCTGCTGAGTCACCTAGGCACCCCAAGATTTATTTGTTTATTTTACAGAAGGAAAGAGAACACGAGCAGGGAAGGGGGAGAGGGAGAGATAATCTTCAAGCAGACTCTACACTGAGCAAAGAGCCAACATAGGGCTCCATCTCATGTCCCTGAGATCAGGACCCGAGCCCAAACCAAGAATCACAAAGAGTTAGAGGCTTAACTGACTGTGCCACCCACATGCCCCTCTTGTGTCTGTCTTTTAATTAGTGTAATGCTATTAAGATTCATCAGTCTTGTTGTAACAATAGTTCTTTCCTTTTTTTAAGTTTTAATTTTTTATCCCTGGACAGGGGCTTGGGGAGGAGGAGCAGAGGGGGAGGGACAGGTGGACTCAGTGCTGAGTGTGAAGCCCAAAGTGGGGCTGGATCCCCGGACCCTGAGATCATGATCTGAGCCAAAACCAAGAGTCAGATGCTTAACCGATTGAGCCACCCAGGCGCTCCAATAGTTCCTTCAGTTTTATTGCTAAATAGTATACCATAGTATGAATAAATCACGATTTATCTATTCACTAGTTGTTGGACACTTGGTGTATTACCAGTTTTTAACTGTTATGGGTAAATCTGTGAATGCTTCTATAATTTTTTTGTATGAACATGTGTTTCAGTTTCTCTTGGGCATATACCTAGCAGTGGGATTGCTGTGTCCTTTAATGAGTAGATGTTTAACTTTGTAAGACAATGCCAAAGTGTTTCCCAAACTGGCTATAGACAGAAACACATGAAAGTGCCATTGCTCCACATCCCCACCAACAGTTATATTTTTAGTTTTAGCTGTTCTGATGGATATATAATGGTATTTGCTTTGGCTTAAATTTGTATTTCTCTGATGGTTAATGACATTTGTCTTTTTTTTTTAATTTTTTATTTTTTATAAACATATATTTTTATCCCCAGGGGTACAGGTCTGTGAATCACCAGGTTTACACACTTCACAGCACTCACCAAAGCACATACCCTTCCCAATGTCCATAATCCCACCCCCTTCTCCCAAACCCCCTCCCCCCAGCAACCCTCAGTTTGTTTTGTGAGATTAAGAGTTTGTCTTAATTATGGTTTGTCTTAATTATGGTTTGTCTTAATTATGGTTTGTCTCCCTCCCAATCCCATCTTGTTTCATTTATTCTTCTCCTACCCACTTAAGCCCCCATGTTGCATCACCACTTCCTCATATCAGGGAGATCATATGATAGTTGTCTTTCTCTGCTTGACTTATTTCGCTAAACATGATACGCTCTAGTTCCATCCATGTTGTCGCAAATGGCAAGATTTCATTTCTTTTGATGGCTGCATAGTATTCCATTGTGTATATATACCACTTCTTCTTGATCCATTCATCTGTTGATGGACATCTAGGTTCTTTCCATAGTTTGGCTATCGTGGACATTGCTGCTATAAACATTCGGGTGCATGTGCCCCTTTGGATCACTACGTTTGTATCTTTAGGGTAAATACCCAATAGTGCAATTGCTGGGTCATAGGGAAGTTCTATTTTCAACATTTTGAGGAACCTCCATGCTGTTTTCCAGAGTGGCTGCACCAGTTTACATTCCCACCAACAGTGTAGGAGGGTTCCCCTTTCTCCGCATCCTCGCCAGCATCTGTCATTTCCTGACTTGTTTATTTTAGCCATTCTGACTGGTGTGAGGTTTGTCTTTTTATGTACTTAATGGTGTTTTGTATGTTTTCTTTTTCAAAATACCTGTATAAACACTTCACTCATTTTTGAATCAAGGTGTTTGTCTCTTGCTGTGTTGTTCTGGAAACAAGTCAATTGAACTGTCAATAAGTCAAGAATTTTCAGGAAAATTCCTTGCAAATACTTTTCTCTCAGTAGGTTTTCAATAGATGCCCATTTTCAGTCCCTCTATTTTTATTTTGCTGAGAATTTTTAAACATGATTTACTATTAGAATTCTGTCATTTTTTTCTGTCTATTTAGAAGATTATACAAAATTTTATTTATAACCTGTTAATAAGGTGAAATACTTTGATTTTCAAATGTTAAGCCAACATTGAATTCTTTTATATACCCAAATTGGTCATGATTTATTATTACTTTTGTATCTACCTGAATTCACTGGATTTTGGCATCACTGTTCATGAGATAACTTAATTTTTAGTTTTTTTCTTTAATGCCTTTTTCTGGCTTTGGTATAAAGGGAAAGCTGTTCTTTTAAAATGAGTTAATAAGTGTTCACTCTTATTTTTTAAGTTTTGGGGTTGGAGTTTGATTTTGGGGAAGTTTGTGAATTACATTCTTTAATACATAAAGTTCTATTCAGATTATCTATTTTTATTGCATGAGCTTTGATAAATGTCTTTCAAGGAATTTGTCCATTTTGTTTCAGTTTGCAAGTTTATGGCACTAGTTAATATTTCCTTGTTCTCATTTTAATTACCTTAGGATCTGTATTGATAGCCCCTTTTGTTGCTTACACTGTTAATTGGGTATTCTCTCTAATTTTTTGGTCAGTTACACTTGAGATTTATTAATTTATAGATTCAAATATTTTTTGATTTATTTTTCTCTATTATACATCACTGTTCTATTTCACTTATTTCAGTAATTGTCTTTATCATTCCTTTTTTTAAAAGGTTTTATTTATTTATTTGACAGAGACACAGTGAGAGAGAGAACACAAGGAGGGGGAATGGGAGAGGCAGAAGCAGGCTTCCTGCTGGGCAGGGAGCCCAATGCAGGGCTTGATTCCAGGACCCTGCGATAATGACCTGAGCTGAAGGCAGATGCTTAATGACTGAGCCACCCAGGCGCCCCTCATTCCTTTCTTCTCCTTATTTTAGTTTTATATTCCTCTGCTTTTCCTAGTCTTAAGGTGGAAACCTAGACCATTGACTCAAAACCTTTCTTTTTTTCCTGATATAAACATTTGATTCTGCATTTTCTTTCTTAACATGGCTTTCTCTATATCCCACACTTTTTTTCCCTTAAGATTTCACCTATTTGTTAGAGAGAGAAAGCACAAGCAGGAGGAGTGGCAAGGAGAGGGAGAAGCCGACTCCCACTGACCAGAGAGCCCAACGTGGAGCTTGATTCCAGTACCCTGGGATCATGACCTGGGCTGAAGGCAGATGCTTAACCAACTGAGCCACCCAGGTGCCCCTGCATGCCACAGATTTTGATACCTAGTATATTAATTTTCATTTACTTCAAAATGCCATCTCATTTCCATTGTACTTTGATATTTAACACATAGGTTATTTAGAATTGTGGCATTTAATGTCTAATGATTTGTAGATTTTCCATGTAGCTTTCTGTTACTGATTTTAAGTACAACTCTATTGTGGTAAGAGAGTATACTTTGCTTTCAAACTTTTCACATTCATTAGGATACTTCATTGCATAGCGCATGGTGTAACTTTGTGAATATTGTGTGTGCACTTAAAAATAGTATATTCATCTGTGGTTGGGTAGTGTTCTATATCATTCAATTAGGTTGAGCTAGTTGACAGTGTTGTTCTGGTCTGATATTCTCTGCATTATTATCTGTCATTCTATCTGTTACCAAAAGGAGTATTATAGTCTTCAACTGTTATCACGGATTTTTAAAATTCCCTTTTCAATTCTATTAGTTTTTGCTTCATATATTTTGAAGCTCCCTAATGGAGTACATTACTATTTAGGATTATTTTGTTCTCTTAATGAAATACACCTTTTATCATTAAATAATATCTATCTTTACCCATGGCAATCTGTTCTAAAGTCAGTATGGTCTTATATAGCCACTACAACTTCCTTTTGATTAGTATTTTCATTTGTTCTTCATACTTTTTTATCCCATGTCTTTACATTTAAACAATTTACTTTTAGACAGCATGTAGTTGGTTCACACTGTTTTATGTCATCTGATAATTTTTGCCTTTTATTTGCGGGTATCTAGACAAGTTATAATTATTATAAATATTGATATGATTTGGTTAAAAGTACCACTTAGCTATATATTATTACTTGTCAGTTTTGTTACTTATTTCCTTATTTTCTGCTTTCTTTTGGATTTATAGAACTGTTTTTATGATTTCATTTTATTTCCACTATTACCTTTTTAATTATAGTACTTTGTTTTATTATTTTTAAAATTTCCTTCTTATTATATTTTACTTTTTTTTAATCCACTTCCTTGGGATTCAGAATGTATATTTTTCACTTATCACAGTCCACCATCAAATATCCTACAACTTCACATGTAGTATTGTGCTTCCATGTCTTTCCTGTGGCCTTTGTGCTGTTGGTATGTATTTGTCACATATACCATTTCTGGTTCTCTCCTTTACTTTGTGTAGATCCAAATTATTATCAGTTATTATGTTTATGTTTCTGCTGAAGAATTTTTTTTTAAGAGAGAGAGAGAGTTCACATGCATGTGAACGCATAGGTTGGGGGAGGAAGCAGTGGGAGAGGAAGAGAGAATCAAGCAGGCTCCACATCCAGCAAGGAGCCAGAGGCAGGGTGTGATCTCACAACCCTGAGATCATGACCTGAGCTGAAATCAAGAGGTGGTTGCTTAACTGACTGAGCCACCCAGGTGCCCTCTTCTGAAGATCTCACAT
Source organism: Mustela putorius furo (assembly GCF_011764305.1). NCBI lineage: Eukaryota > Metazoa > Chordata > Mammalia > Carnivora > Mustelidae > Mustela > Mustela putorius. The sequence continues at coordinate 32,003,497 of NW_025421989.1, forward strand.
TAACTCTGAAGAACTCAGAGTTTGGGCTCAGTGATAAATTCTCTATTTTTGTCTAAAAAGTTACATATTTTGCCTTCATTTTCAAAAGACATTTTTACTAGGCAAGGAATCCTATACTGACTTTTTTCTTTCAGTACTTAATGGAGATTGATCCCTTGTCCTCTGGGTTGCTTGCAGAGTTGATAAGTATGGTCTTATTCTCATCTTTATCTCCGTACATAAGAGGTTTCTCCTGCTTTTAAGAGTTTTTGTTTATCACTGATTCAACAATGTGATTATAATGGTCTGCATATGAGCAAGTAAGTGTGTGTGTGTGTGTGTGTGTGTGTGTGTGTGTGTTAGGATTATTTTGGTATTCTTGCGAATGCAGGTATATGGTTTTCATTAAATTTCAAAAAATGTCTGGGACACCTGGGTGGCTCAGTCAGTTAGGCATCTGCCTTCGGCTCAGGTTATGATCCCAGGGTCTTGGGATTGAGCCCTGCTAGGCTCCTTGATCAGCGGAGAGCCTGTTTCTCTCTCTATCTCTGCCACCCCCCACCCCCACTTGTGCTTTTTTTCTCTGTGTCAAATAAATAAATAAAATCTTTTAAAAAATTTTTTTTCAAAAATCTATGGCTGTTATTTCTTCAACTATCCCCCCTGTTCTGGGACACCAATTTCTGGGTCATTGGTTCTGTTATTTTTCCTTCTGTATTTCACTTTGGAATTTTTCTTTTGCTTTCTTTAAGTTCATAACTCTTCTCCAATATCTAAAATGTAGTTGATACCAGATTACTTTTTCCTTTTCAGACATTGCATTATCATCAGTAAACAGTCACACTTGGATCATATGAGTCTTCCATTTCTCCCCTCATCAGGTCCAGGTTTTTTTCTGTGTTCTTGAGCATCTGGAACATAATTATAATAGCAAGTTGAAAGGTCCTTGTTGGTCAGTTCCATCATTTCTATAATTTCTGGGTTTACTTCTACACAATGATTATTTCTTCTAATTATGGGTCATATTATTTTTTTTAAAGATTTTATTTAGTTATTTGACAGAGACATATAAAGAGAGAGGGAACACAGGCAGGGGAAGTGGGAGAGGGAGAAGCAGACTTCCCATCAAGATAGCAGCCTGGTGCAGGGTTCAATCCCAGGAACCTGGGATCATGACCTGAGCTGAAGGCAGACACCCAACAACTGAACCACCCAGGTGCCCCATGATTATGGGTCAATTATTTGAGAATAATTGACATACAGTGTTACAATTATGATAATTTCTGATTAGATGCTGGTTTTTATTTTTATTTTCTTGTGTTCTGGATATGGCTGTAGTATTTAAAGAGTATTGAACTTTGTTCTAATATGCAGAAATTTAGGGTCAACATTATCTCAAGGCCTGATACTAAATTAAGTTCAGGAAAAAAATGTATTTATTTTAGGGCTATTTAATGTCACTATTAAGTTGATAATTTTCTGAAGACTGTATTAGATGCTACCTTTATTACAAAATCTCTACACTGGCTGATGAAAATGCAAAATGGTCTTTGCCTTCTGTGACCTGGGAATTTTTTGGCTTACTGCTGCTTTCCAGTGATTCTTTCCTCACCCTCGTGAAGATTTTTTCCCTGTATACACAGATCAGTACTCAGCAAAGATTCAAGGGGTATTTTCTGTAGTTCAAAGGATGAGCTAATCACAACAGAGCAGAAACCTCCCTCTTTTCTCCTTCCTCCTCTTTAGTACTTTGCTGTTTAAATTCTAGGTTACTCAGACTCTCTGAACTCAGAGTTTTATCTTCTCAACTTAGTAAGATCACTGGGATCTGTTTCCTTCCCCTTCCTGTACTTCAAACTACCTGGTGTTAAAAAAAAAAATTCAACTGAGTAGATTTTAGAGATTGTATTGGCTTTTATTGAATAATTCATGAATTGGGCTGCATTCCATCTAGCAGACAGAAAGGAGTTCCAAAGAGCTGTACATAATGAGAGACTTTAATAGGCAGAAGAGGGATGGAAACTAAGTTAGGTATTAAGGCTTGGTTTGGTGATGTGGGCTTAGCACAACTGACTCCATTTTGAGCATATTGTCTCTTTCTAAACACTGGAAAATGACTGTACACTAGCTGGAACATAGAGCACAATTTACCATGCGTCCCTTCTCTCATAGATTAGTCTTGCACTGCCCATGGACCAATGTCTGTGTCGGGGAGGAAAACAATTTTTCTTCTACCCATCTAGGTTTTTGGCTGAGACCTCACTGTAATAAAAGATAGATCAACAGGAGAAAAACAAAAATTGAATAACATGTGTACCTCCTGCATACATGGGAGATACCCAGGAAAACTTCCAAGCCATCGCCTTAAATACCATATCCAGCTAAAGACAAAAGAAGATGTTGGGGATGGGGATTTATTATTTTTATATTTTATATATTACTTTTTAAAATGTTATTATTATAGAATCATTTGAAAAAAATAATATCATGTAAGTAGAGAACTTAGCTCAGTGCCTGTCATTATCTTGGTGTCCAATAACTTTTTTTTTTAAGATTTTATGTATTTATTTGAGAGAGAGAGAGAGAGAGAGCACAAGGAGGGGGAGGTGCAGAGGGAGAGAGAGAAGCAGACTCCCCACTAATCGGGGAGCCTGATGTGAGGCTCAATCCAAGGACCCTGGGATCAAGACCTGAGCTGAAGGCAGACGCTTAACTGATTGAGCCACCCAGGTACCCCAGCTTAAATCTTTTTTAATATAATTTTAGAAAACTGGTTATATTATAAAATGGCTCACTTTGCATTCAGAATGTTACAAGAAAGGATATTAGAGTTTATTATACTACCTCATAATTTTTTGATGTAATTTATTACTTGCAGTATGCACTTTAGGGATTAGAGAGTTTATTTCCATAAGGCTGCCATTTCAACAAATATTTATTGAAAGCTTCCTATATGTGAAACACTGTACTGGGCACATGGAATAAGAAAACATTGCAATATACCATCCATGTCATCAAATATCTTACAATCTAACAGTCACTTCTACATTGAAAGAGTTCCTCTATTTACACAAGTATATACCTAGCTTAATGTAGTCTAGACTAAGACCTTTAATATCATTCTTTAAAAATACTTCAAATTTTTATGGTGATTTTCTTTTCTTTTTTTTAAAAGATTTTATTTATTTATTTATTTGTTAGAGAGAGTGAGGGCACAAGCAGGGGGGGAATGGCAGGCAGAGAGAGAAGCAGGCTCCCCACTGAGCAAGGAGCCTAATGTGGGACTTGATCCCAGGACTCTGGGATCATGACCTGAGCCCAAGCCAAACACTTAACCAACTGAGCCACCCAGGTATCCCTGATGTTTTTATTTTCACCTAAAGTGTCCCTGCCCCTATTCTTTTATCTGTGGATTTGTTTGTTTATTTATTTTCATGACTAATGTAACCTCCAGAAAAGAGAGATCTTTTCTTCCTGCCCTGTGCATCTTTGTCCTGATCCAAGCTACCTCTTATAGCCGTACATTTTATCTATCCCCAGCATAAAGCCAATAATATTTTTTGCCTTTTTAAATTATCTTTGCTCTCAATTCCAACCCCTACTGAGCTTATCACTGATTTTTCATAAATTTTATCCAAGGAAAATATGTCAGGATCTCTGTGAAAGTCCAAATAACACATGATGAAGTGACCACGCTTTTGGTAACAACCCACCCTTCCAAGTTAGTTCCTGAAGTTTATGATCAATGGCAAAGAGCTAAATAGGCATCATATTTCTATGAAAGGGAAGGGAAAGTCACTCAGTACTAAAGTTGACATAAAAACAAACTAATTTAAAAACAAACGTTAAGGGGGCACCTGGGTTGCTCAGTGGGTTAAAGCCTTTGCCTTTGGCTTAGGTCATGGTCTCAGGGCCCTGGGATGGAGCCCTGCATCAGGCTCTCTGCTCAGCGGGGATCCTGCTTCCTCCTCTCTCCCTGCCTGCCTCTCTGACTACTTGTAATTTCTGTCTATCAAATAAATAAATAAAATCTTTAAAAAATTGTGCTTTTAGCTAATCTAAAACTAATTCTCCAGAGAAATTTCTGAAAATTTGAGCATACTTTGTCCCTGTGATGATTTTTCTCTGTCATGCTTATCCACATCCACTCCCAGCTCTCTGAGAGATGTAAGCTGTTCCAGAGGAATTCCTGTAACTTGACACATGGCAGGGTGAGTACCTTGGTGTGACATATTCTCTAGGCTTTTCTGCCTGTTGAAAGGATAAGTTCCCATAACATACACCATGTTCTAATGTGGTGCTTCTGTTGTTAAATTGCACTTTGGTTGAAATTACATGTTTGCTACTGTTGTTTTATTGAACTTTCTTCCATCTCTTACTTTGTCCTCTTTTATAGCTAACGCTGCTCTGGAGTCATGACTTGCCTCTTTTCTTCCCCTTTGACCCAGTGTTCATATGATACTGAAAATTCGACTCCCTGTACTTGTCACTCTAGTGCTTATTAGTGAAAGGGCATAGAATGAGTGCTCGGATACAGTATGTGTTGTTCTTACAAAAACAGGCGTTGGGATTAATTACTGTATTGCTTTGCCTGGACCAAAAAATATGGACCCATCAATGAAAGGGCAGGACAGATCGCCCAAATCTATTTACAGAAACACACAAGTCAAAAGAACAACCAAACAGAATTCCTAAATGAGGAAGTTTTTAAACCAGCAGATTAGTTGCTATCCATTTTCCTTCAGAGAAGCTATGTAGCGTATCTTTGACATGTAAGTTCTGCGATTTGCTCTCCCTAGCTTAGCATGAAGAACATATTTCTAGGAGAGTGGAAAAAATTAGCATAGTAATGCTTACAGGTTTTCTGATTCACTTGGTACTTTGTGGAGAATTTCTTATAACCATTCATTCAGATGATGCTTAAGTACCATGTTCTCTATAAAGCCGTTCCTAATAGTTAGAGGAGTGGTATATATCACACTCATTTCATTGTGTATCAGAAGGGTTCTTGTAGTCCTTGCCATTCTCAGTAGGCACTCCTTGAGGACACTCATTGCTTATTTCATTGTTACTCCAATGTCAGTTTCAGCAACTATTTAAACTCATAATCTAATGGAGCTGGCTCTGTTGGTAGGGTGTGGGATTCTTGATCTCAGGGTCATGTTCAAACCCCATGTTGGGTATAGAGCTTACTTAAAAAAAGTAAAATAAATGAACATAAACTTTTTAATGCTGTGACTTTGGAGGCACTAAATCCTTACTAGTGAACCTGTTTGTGTTACTTACTATTAGACTACCTGCTATTTCCAAGCTATCCAAATTGCACCATCCAGTGCATCCTTGGAAGGGCCAAATGAAATAGTGTGAGTAGCTCATTATCAAGAATGTATGTTTCAACAAAATTCAGTTCTTTCCTTCCTTTCTTAGTAAATATTTACTGAAAAAGCAGATGACATGACTATTCAAGCATTTAGTGTTTCAATCAGAAGCATTGAACAAATTTCCTTTTCCTTTGATAAAAAGGAGAAACCATATTATTCCCTTATCTTGTTAAAAGAGAGAGAGCTATATGATAGGTCATCAGGGAAAGACACTTGGCTTGGTTCTTTATACATGATGCCAGTTCAAATTCTTTATACATGTGCAAGTTCAAATTCTGAACTATAAGATCTTTAAGGTCCTTTAGAATTTTCAAAATATTTATCAACCAAAAAAAATTCCCTTTTATTGAATCTGACTTTGAAGGCCTATCAAGCTTGGAGAGCTGATATTCATGGAACACTGGTAAATTTAATGAATTGAGTATTAGAAGAGCATGTCTACCAAGTGTAGCCCTTTGTGAGGCACTGTGGTCTGATGCAGTGTGGACTGCTGATGTTGTCATTTGTCTTTGTCTTTTGTGCTACTGTCAGCTTTATATCATAGGCATGAATCACTTCCTCCAGAAGCCTGAAGAGCTTTTTCCTTCATCTCTACTGCCTATTCATTTGTAGAGGAAGAAACTTAGGACCTTTCTGGAACCACCTCTACAGATCTGAAATACTCTGCTTTTGGTAATGGAATATTCTATTCACCTTCTGTAATAAAACTGTTTTATTTGTCCCCCAGAGCACGTAATGGTGTTTGGCACCATAGTAAAAATAAGATAAATGGGTAAGATAAATGAAATAAAAAACCAGTTAAGCAGTAAAGACCTGAATTGGTTAACTCAGTCCCAGAGGCATACACTTATTTGCAGAGGGGCTCTTTGTATAGAGCATGTAAGTGCACATAAAGAAAGGAGCATTTGAATGATGGAGCATATTCCCTAGAAAGTAATACATGTCTTTCTAAAATACAGAAGCATGTATAAGCCCTCAGACTGCAAATGCCCTAGTCTTTGAAGTTATGCATTGAGTAGATTTGAACAACATTACTTAGAAATAAATGTAGAAATAGCCAAAATGGTAAAACATAGTTGCTGAACTTTAGGAAGCAGAATATCTGGACAGTAAAGACTAAGAAGTCTGTGATTACTATTTCAATTATGATTTCTGTTCCTATTATGATTACTACTTCATTTATGATTACTATTTCAATTATGAAAGTTAGGAGGGTCTAGTCTTGCACAAAGGAGTGTGTGATGTAGAATTTGAAAAATCCTGTTACCAAAAAGGGAGATGCAGAATCAAGGCAATGAAAAAAGATGATCCAGAGGAAATTTGGGATGAAGGGGCTACTTTCATCACTCCCGGTAATCAAGGTTGGTAGCACAGCCATGATTAATTTAAAATTTTGTCTGAATTTGTAATTTCCTGCTTGGCTGTTGGTTAATAGAATATAGCTCAATTCACTCTTTTGTTTTCATACCTTTACTCTGAACATTTTGTCTATAAAATCCTAAGAAAGAACTTATTTGGGAATTATTAAGGAGAGACATTTAATTGGTATATCAAACCAAAATCATAGTCATGTTATCGTTTTTTTTAAATTTCAGAAGCCAGGCTATTTTAATTATGAAATTAGTGCCCTAAGGTAGAGAAGCTCCATTTGGATTATTATTCTCTTTTAGAATGATCTCTGAATTGGGATAAGCCTGGGATAAGCCTGGGCAAGTCTAGGTCAAGTCCCTCTTTTTATATATCATATTTTGTAAAACTGAAAAACCTTTCCTCCAAAGCTTTATTCAGTGTTTTTCCCTTGATTTAAAGATCTGAAAATTTACAGGGGCATACAGATACAAACATTCCTTACTACTTCACCGATGTAATGGAAGGGAAGTAATGATTTCCTCTCCAAATAGTGCCTTCCTCGCAACTCTGAAAAGCAGTAATAAAAAACAGTACATCCCTCTGGTGAAATTTGCTTATTGATGAATGGAGGCCTTGCTATTGACTTTTCAGTGGTTATTTAGCTCTCTATTTCATCATAAGCTACTTCTGTATACATTTTATTAAACAAATGTCTGTATCCATATTCAGCTGGCTAATACAGCATATACATCTTGCATGAATCTGGCTACTTTGGTGGAAGAAATCCTATTCTATGGGAGTGGTAACTTGAGTTGAAGTAGTAATTGAATCCTTAAAGGGTATGAAGCCACTCTACTGTCCAAATAAGACAGTGGTAAGATGAGCAGAAAGACAGGGATGGAAGAGTTTGCAGAGGCTCAGCAGGATCCTAAAGGCACGTCAGCTAATAACACTGCTAGAGAAAAAGGAAAGCTAAAGCATCAGGAAGAAGAGTCATTGGGGTAAGGCTGAAAACCCACTAGAAGATTGTAAGCAACCCCTGCAATGACTTTAGATTTGGTAGTCTTACTCAGTGGGGGAAAGAGTTGAAATATTCCTGAGAAGGAAAAAAATATTATTTGAGTTAAGCTTTCCAAAAATAATTCTGGAAATGTTCTTTCATAGAGGGTCCACTAGAAGCAGGAGACTAAGTTGGAAGCTCATACCAGGGTTAAGGAAAGACTTGTTATGAGCCAACGAGTTCTAGGTGGTCAAGATTCAAAGAATCTACACAAGAAGGGACAGGACAGTTTTTTTTTTTTATTTTTCCAGGTATCCTCCCTTGAGTTCAGCTGTGGAGGAGAGAAATTCACTGAGCAGGTGATCAACAGCAAATATCTAAAGACAGGAGTCTCAGGCAGGCATGGAGGACCTGAAAGACTTAGGGTGAAAAGAAATGGCTAAGTCATAACGGAGCAAGTCTGGAATCCTTGTCCAAGGTCTTACTTCATTCGTTACTGAGACTCAGGTTAGCCCCTCATACAAAGATGACAACCAATGAGTGTTGGTCACGAGAGAGACTAATTGAACTTAGTTGCTGTTTTTCGTTTAAAGATGTCAAAGATCAGGATAATATGAAAAATGAAAAAAGGAATCATAAAATTTATATGGTAAACAGGAAAAAATATTACTAGCAAAAAATTAACTGTTATGTTTCATGATTATTGTAGTGGCAGAAAGCAGTATTGCTGTTTGTGACAACCTGTGATGGAAATAGATAGACAAATACCATATGATATACCTTTCATGTGGAATTTAAAGAAAAAAGGAAAAAAAAAAAACCAAGCCTATATTTATAGAGAACAGATTTGTAGTTGCCAAGGGGAAGGCCTGGGGGGTGAGCAGCAGAATGGGTGAAGGGAGTCAAAAGTTTCATCCATTTATTTTTTATATATATTTTAACATTTTATTATATATTTGACAGAGAGAAAGAGAGATAGAGAGCAAGAGAGCATAGGCAGGGGGAGCAGCAGAGGGAGAGGGAGAAGCAGGCTCCCAGCTGAGCAGGGAGCCCAATATAGGGCTTGATCCCAGGCCCCTGAGATTATGACCTGAGCCAAAGGCAGATGCTCAACCAACTGAACCACCCAGGTACCCCAAGGTACATCCATTTATAAAATAATTCCTGGGGATGTAATATACATCATAATGACTATAGTTAAAAATACTGTATTGCATGTTTGAAAGTTGCTAATGTTAACTGAATTTACTGGACTTATTTCTCAGTATATACAAATGTTGAATCATGTGTACACCTGAAACTAACATAATGTATGTCAATTGTACCTCTATCTTAAAAGAGAGATACCTCCCACACTCCAAAACAAACAAAAAAACCAAGAGAGGCAAAGTCTATATTACAGAGATGACTTGTTCTCAGATCATGGTAAATAGATAGATATGGACTTCTGGTGAGAAAAGAAAGGTCACTAGAGAGTAAATTAATTCCAAGGTGAGCCATAGAAGGTTGATTATTATTATTATTTCTTTTAGTCATACAATGAAAGAATATATTGCAAGCAGCAAAGAAGAGGGGAGGTGGGATAGGAGAGCAATGTAAGTGGGAGTTTAAGAGTAAAAACACAAACAGTAATATTCTGGGGGTTTTGCTAGTGATTTTTAGAAGAGTATTAACGTGCCTCTTAGTAGTCTATAATCTTCCTTCACTGCCCCAGACTTTTAGTAAAAAGACTTTTCTACTACTCTTCTCTACTACTCTTCTACTACTTTTCTACTATAAACAGCAGCTTTTTAACAAATTGGGAGAATGAAGGGAAATTGATGAGGTCCAGCATAGGCTTAGGTAGGTCAAGAAGAGAACAGCAATTGGAAGAAGCAATTGAAAATGCTGCAGGAAGAAGGAATAGGAACAAAAGAGATGAAGGAAAGTGCTGCTCTCCTGCCTCCTCCCTGTAAGGGAACCCTTAGAAATAGTGACTCCTAGGATTTCCTTCAGTATCTGGGATAAGGACTTGAACCATTGTATTTGGCTATGAAGGAAAGTGTGAGGGTAACCTCAGCAAACTTGAGACCTTGGGAGACACAGCAGACATCGGAGGTATATTTACAGTTGTATAGGACAGTAGCAGAGTAACTAATGAGGTTTCTTTTTTTTTTTTTTAAGATTTATTTATGTATTTTAGAGAGAGAGAGAAGGTGAGGAAGGGCAAAGAGAGAGGAAGAGAGAAACTCAAGCAGACTCCTGACACTTGATGTGGTGCTCAATCTCCCAACTTAGATCATGACCTGAGCCAAACCAAGAATCAGACCCTTACCTGACTGCACCACCCAGGTGCCCCTGATGAGATTTCTTTTAACTGAAGTGAAAATTGACACAGAATAGTCAAAAGACTTTTTTTTTTTTTTAATTCACAAAGCCAGTACTGGAATTGGGTCACTAAATGCCTACTTTATGGCCTTCTTTTTTTTCCCTACTGCAAAATTTTTGTACTAGGCCTAAAGGAAAATTTAGAAACATGCACTAATTTTAAGATGGGTTCTAAAACAAGCAAATCCTGATCATTATAACTATTATATTGGTCATTCTGACTGTATTTTTCATGTGTTTAGGTTTAAAAAAAACAAAACAAAACAAGCAAATAGAATATATAACTATAGAAATTGAGAGATACTATAAATTAATTAACTAAAAATACAGTCTTTACCCCTACAAAATTTCCCCTAAACTATAAAACAGGTTTATGCTCAAAGAAAACAGAAGAAAATGTATTTTGTCAACTATGTGACAGTTCCTCAATGGGTCAGTTGATTACTTAGGAATCCGCTGCCAACATTGTGTTTCAACTATAGTTCAATTTTTTCTTAAGATTTTATTTATCTGATTGAGAACAAGCACAAGTCAGGGGCAGAGGGAGAGGAAGAAGCAGACTCCCTGCTGAGCAGAGAGCCCAACATGAGGCTTGATCCCAGGACCGTGAGATCATGACCTGAGCCAAAGGCAGACACTTAACCAACTGAGCCACCCAGGTGCCCCAGTCAACTGTAGTTCAATTACAAAAAAAAAAAAATCTACTGCCTTAAGAGGTGGTGCAGTTTCAATGCAGAGCTAGAGAATATATAAAAATAAATATTCTTAAGTATTGAGTTATAGGTCAAATAAGTTGGCTAGTTATGTATTCATCTAGCATACTTCAATACATCATAGAGGGATTTAATTAGTTGCAAGATCTACAATTTTGCATGTCTCACACACTGGTACTGATTCCTTTGCTTTTATTTAAAAATAAATTAATTTCAACTTAGTAAATATTCTGTGTCCACTACAAAGAGGTCACCATACTAAGTATTTTAGGAGATAGCAAGTAGAGTAGTATAGGATTCTTGGCCTAAAGAAAAAAGGACCAAAATTTTATAACGTGAGAGAGGGAGCTCCATAAGAGAAGTACTGTGTTCTGTGGAAAATCAGAAGAGGCAGAAAGATTATCTAGGTTGACCTCAGAAATGGCTCCAAGAAAGAAACATTTGATCTGTCCTTTGATAATCCAAGATGGATAGAGAGAGACTGTGTAAGGATGGAATAGCATAAACAAAGACAACTAGGCAGGATTTATGGTCACTTTGGCCATGTCTTGGGCAAACACATGTCAACATGGCACCAAAGCAGCAAAATAGGATCACATGTAGGGGTGCCAGGCTGGCTCAGTTGGTATAGTACATGACTCTTGATCTTGGAGTTGTGAGTTCAAGCCCCACACTGTATGTAGAGATTACTTTAGAAAAAAAAAAAAACACATAAAATATAAGGCCTTTACATATCAATAAAAAACTGAGTATCAATTTTGGAAATGAATGGGTGGCTCTTTAAAGCTTTTGATCAGGGGAGTGAAATAGAACTGTAATTTCAGCACATTATTTTTCTTTTCATCCCCCCCCCCACATTACACCCCTAGGACTTATTTATTTATTTATTTTATAACTGGAAGTTTGTACCTTTTGACGTTAACTTGCATTATCAGCACATTATTTTGACTGTGTTGCTCCATTACCACTAGAGGAACACATGTAATAGTGTACTGAAGGATTCAGAGGTTCTGAATTGTAATGAGAGAATTGGGGAAGAGGGGATGATATGAGCTATGAAAGTAGACTTTTTTTTGAGAATTATTTATTTATTTCAGAACACAAGCATGAGCCAGGAGGAGGGGGAGTGGGGAAGGAGAAAGAATTTCAAGTAGATTCCATGCTTGACTCATTAGATGGTGGTAAGTGGTGTGTGTAACAGATTGCTCCTGAAATTTAGTGATATAAAGAATAAGTATTATGGGGCGCCTGGGTGGCTCAGTGGGTTAAGCCTCTGCCTTTGGCTCAGGTTGTGATCTCAGGGTCCTGGGATCGAGCCCCGCATCGGGCTCTCTGCTCAGCAGGGAGTCTGCTTCCCTCTCTCTCTCTCTGCCTGCCTCTCCATCTACTTGTGATTTCTCTCTGTCAAATAAATAAATAAAATCTTTAAAAAAATAGCTTAAAATTAGCTTAAGAGTAAGTATTATGTCTTAACATTTCCTGTGAGCAAGAATTTGGAAGTGATTTGACTTGGAGATTCTGGGTTGGATTACCTCCCAAGGTTGTGGACAGTATCCTGAAGACTCGAACTAGGTTGGATACCAATACCTAGTATCCTAGGTTGAATACCAATACCCTGCAGTATTACTTGACATAGCTGGCAAGTTGGTGCTGGCTGTTAGCGGGAGCCTTTGGCTCCTCTTCAGACATTCCATAGGGCCGTTTGAGAATTCTCTCAACATGGTAGCTTGTATCCTCTTGAGGGAGCAATTCAGGAGTCTAAAGTGAAAGCTGCATTGTTTTTTACAACCTAGCTTCAAAAGTCTTATCATTTCTACAGAACTCTATTAAAATTACATAGTCAGCCCTAAATTGAAATGGGAGGGGAGAATGCAGGGAAAAGGTATAGGTACCAGGAGAAGAGGATCATTGGGGAACATCTTGGTGGCTGTGTGCCTAGTGTAATTTTCTTCAGGGGAAGGAATCCTCTACTTTATCTCCTAATATCCTAGCCCAGTTCATTACTGAACTGAAAAATGAAAGATGACTTTGAGCTTTTGAGCTTGTATAATTGGGGTATTTTAGCTCTACATTTTATACAACTAGAGATAAAGAAGCTTAAGAGGAAATATATATATATATATATATATATATATATATATATAACTTGGATTTATTTCTACATATTTTCTTTGAGGAGTGAAATGTATTTAATTTTAATCTCTAAAATTTCAAAGGTTAATTGAAAGAGACAAAATTCAGCACACTTTTCTATATTCAATTCCTTCCAAGTAGATGAACTACATTGTGAATAACGAATGTCAAGGGGGCACCTGGCTGGCTCAGTCAGTAGAGCGTATGACTCTTGATCTCGGGGTTATGAGCTCAAGCTTGTATTAAAAAAAAAAAAAAGAAATACCATGAATCATTGCTTCATTTTAGATGGAACCTTATACTTTTCAGTAGATATTGAAATATTGAGGATAATTAGAAAATTTTCGGAAGAGCTTCTTAAAAAAATGTAGTCCTCGTGGAGATATAAAAGGGTAAAAGAGATTATTTCACTTGCTGTACTATACAAAAGCGGGCAAATTCCAAAAGAAATCCTAATAGACTTGTAGTTTATACAGATGGATTTTTCTTTGTCATAAACTCAAATGCCTAATCTCTGACATCATTTTGTAATTATAGCTGGTAATATGACTTCATGTGTCTAATCACACAGAGCCAGATCCATTTAGTAACACAGTCTTAGGGCTATTTTTGGCTTTGCTGAATCCCTGTGGGTGCTATTCTTATATTGTGGATTTAAAGCTTCATTATTCCTTTCATTACTTAAGCACCGAAATGGAGATTTTTTTTCTTCAAATGGAGATTTTTAAATGCAAGTATCAGTGTGCAGGGAAGGGAGGATATCCTAGTTTTCTTATATATCTCATTCTTTGGAAACTGTCATGCCACAGTGGTAGTGTAGCAGATGCGTACATGCTCATTAATACATTATTTTTGAGAGTTGCAAGATAGTTTGCCCTAAATATCCCACTATCAACAGTAAAATAAAACTCCTTAGGGACTCATTTCCTACCACTCTCCCTCCCGGACTAAATATCAAAATGATTGATTGCACTATAATATCTACGAAGGGAGGTTTTTTAATACATATAGAAATGAGCTACATCTTTAGAATATAACTGAAGAATTGTCTGCTTTCCGTTTTTTTACTCTAATTTACGTAGAGAAATATTTCTTGGGGGCACCTGGGGGGCTCGGTCAATTGAGCAGCCAACTGTTGATTTCTGCTTGGGTCGAGTCAGGGTCCCCGGGGGGTGGGACTGAGTTCCAAGTCTGGCTTGTGCTCAGTGTGGAGTCTCTTTGTCCCTCACCCTCTGCTCTTCCCCCTGCTTGTGTTCACACATGCGTTTGCTTGCTCTCTCGTTCTCTCTCAAATAAATAAAATATTTTTAAAAGATTTTATTTATTTATTTGACAGAGAGAGAGAGAGGTCACAAGTAGGTGGAGAGGCAGGCAGAGAGAGAGACGAGGAAGCAGGCTCCCCGCTGAGAAGACAGCCTGATGCAGGGCTTGATCCCAGGAACCTGGGATCATGACCTGAGCCGAAGGCAGAGGCTTTAACCCACTGAGCCACCCAGGCGCCCCTCAAATAAATAAAATATTTTAAAAAAATATTTCTTGGATGGTCCATTTTAGCACTGGATTGATTTCATTTATTTTGGCCAATGATTAAGAACAATGCTGCTATCACCTTCCCAGTTTGCCACTGGAAATAGTAAGTGACACCAAAGACTCTTCTAAGTACTGAGTACCTGAACTGGGATACAACCAAGCAGTGGGGCATTCAGGAAATGGTTAACACAGGGGCCGTTTTATCTGAGAGGAAAAGACAAAAACATTGCTGTAGGCAATAAGCATAGGGATATTTGGTTTTTTGAAGTCTTTTCTTTTCTCTGCACTTAAATATCCAATTTTTTTTTAAGATTTTATTTATTTATTTGACAGACAGAGATCACAAGTAGGCAGAGAGGCAGGCAGAGAGAGAGGAGGAAGCAGGCTTCGCGCTGAGCAGAGAACCTGACACGGGGCTCGATACCAGGACCCTGGAATCATGACCTGAGCCGAAGGCAGAGGCTTTAATCCACTGAGCCACCCAGGCGCCCCTAAATATCCAATTTAATGTGTCCTTTTAAGAAGACCATTTTAAACAAAACTCACATTGGAACCATGCAATTAAGAAAGAAGTGTTGCTGCCCACACACAGTAGTTATTGGTGATTCATGATCCAAGGTGTGTAAAGACTTGCCAGAAGACGTGTGGGAATCTTCCAATAGGAACTGCGCAGATACTTCTGGAGACAGAGCAGGACGTGTTTTGAAAGAAGTGTGCTTCTCAAACAGCGAAGTTGTGGTGAGGATCTTGTCTGGCTCCTATCCACCATTAGCATCTCTCCAAGATCTGTCTGTGACTCCGATAGGGAAATGTGAGCCACAATTTGGGAAAAGTGATCCAGCTTTTATCCTTTTGATGGTTGTGGTTAATGTCAAGGCTGTCAAGGGGCACCTGGCTGGTTCAGTGAGAAGAGCATGTGACTCTTTTGAGTTTGAGCCCCATGCTTGGGTGTAGAGATTACTTAAACAAATAAAACTTAAAAAAAATCAAGACAAATTTTAAATTAGTTTTCTTGATAGATTATGCTTCTAAGAAATCTCTCCCTAACTTAACATCTCAAATATATATCCAGCATTTCTTCAGATTTTTTTTTTAATTCATGTTTAAATCCACTTGGAACTGCTTTATGGGTTAGGTATAATGATTCCAATTTAATTTTTTTACGTTTGGATAATTAATTTCATATAGATAAATAACCCTTGTCCCACTGATAAATCATTCTGTCTCTGTCATGTGTACAGATCTTATTTATTTTTGTGTAAGCTTCTGTGATCTTGTATTCTTTGCTGTCTGTTTTTCCATCCCTTTGCTAAAACCTCACTTTTTGAACCACAATGAATTTTTTGTAATGTGTTGTAATATGGTTTAAAATGGTTTTCATTATATTATATTATTAGTCACTTTTCCAAATGAGTTTCGAATAATATTCTTAAATTTCATGGAAAAAAGGGAGAACTAGTGTGATTTTTATTTGAACTGTCAAAATTATGGTTTGAGGGATAATGATATCTTCACAATATGGTGTCTTCTCATTTTAGAATACGAGAAGTTATTAAATTCAAGTGATTAAATTCTTCTTAGAATCTTAGAAATGTTTGGTAATTTCACCCATTCAATTCTTATGTATCATTTGTTGGAGTTATTTATACCTTTTACATTTTTCTGATGTTGGGAGCTGATTCCTTCTTCAGCGTCATCAGTAATAAAACTTAATTTTTTTTTTTCTCTGTTAGATTTCTTTGCTTGTCACTAAGTTAGTTTCTTACTTAAGTGAAAGGAACAAGAGTGCTATTCATCTACCCAAGTCTTGGATCATTGACTGGAAACTTTGAACTGGTATTAGAGGAAGAAAAGATTCATGCTTTGACAGCCTGGGCCAGAGTCATCAGGTTTCAGTGCTTTCCTAAGTCATGTGGGTTTTTTGACCTTGGTGGTTTTTAACTGGCTCGGGCAGGACAAGCCTCAGTAAGCATAGATGGCAGAGCTTCAGGCTGACTTCACCCTGACCCATGTCAGTTTAGCCTTTTTAACCAAACGGGGTCTGCTGACATAAGGATTAACCGCCCAAAGGAAAAAGCCATTTAGTCATATGGAAACAAGCTCAGCCTTCCAAGTGTTTGAGCTTTCCAAGCATTTGTGGGTTAGGGAAAAGGGAAGAAAGAAAACTTTTTGTGGTTTTCCCAGCTGGATATACATGCTGAAGTTTTTAAACTTCCAGTAGCAGAAAGAGTCATGAGAGATACAGACCAAAGGTGTGTGTGTTTTGTGCCGGACATAAATAGTTAATGCTCGCTCAGAAAGCTCAGAACCTCTTAATGCTTTTGCTGTATTCAGGCCTAATCGTTTATTGTAGTAGCAAGAAGTGAATTCTAGAAAATGTTAGCAAGATCAGATCCTAGGTTTGTTTTATTGGATGTTCTCTTGAGACACTGAATCTTTTAGTGAATGATCAAATATGTGGAGGTAATATTCATTAGAATTACTCTTGTAATGTGCTGTTCTTGCTTCCATTCCATTTTTTTGTTATTTTAAATAATTTTTAAAGATTTTAAAATTTTTAAAAGTAATCACTATACCCAGTGTGGGGCTTGAACTCACAGCCCTGAGATCTAGAGTCACATGCTCCAACAACTGAGCCAGCCAGGTGACTCTCCATTAAAATGCTGGTCAGGACTCATAGATTCTCAAGTCTCACTCTAAGTCCTGACCTGAAGTGTGAAAAACACTGGACTAGACTGTTAGTGATATAGGATTTATTTTTTTCAAAATGATTTTTTTTTAAAGTAATCTCTGCACCCAACATGGGGCTTAAACTCATGACCTGGAGATCAAGAGTCACATGCTCTACCAACTGAGCCAGCAAGGTACCCCTGTGATATAGGATTTCTGATGTAGGTTTTCTAGGTTATTCCTCAGAAGTTACCTACTTACCTTTCTTTTCAGATACTGCTGCTGTCAATTCTGTGAGCTCTGCATGAAATGCTATTAAATTACCTTGCGATCTCAGTTAGTCCAACTCAGTTTCTGCTTATAACTCCAAACTCAAGGTGGTTCATAACTTTAAATAGAATAGTGTTATGAGAATGGAAACACAATTGACACTTTGATAAATTTTCCCCCTAAGAGTTTAAATTATTTTTGCTACCACACAACTTGGAGAGAGGGGCCGGTGATGGGTTTGTGGCAGTCTGGTTTGTGCTGTGCAGTTCAAGAAGTGAAAGACACATTTGTTAATCTGTGAAGTTATTACTACAATTAAATCATAGCAAAATCCTTATGACAAAAGATCTTCAGAAAATAGATTACGGGAGCACCTGGGTGGCTTAGTCGTTAAGCATCTGCCTTCAGCTTGGATCATGATCTGGGGGTCCTGGGATCGAGCCCCGTGTCAGGCTCCCTGCTCAGCGGGAAGCCTGCTTCTCCCTCTCCCACTCCCCCTGCTTGTGTTCCCTCTCTTGCTCATCTTTCTCTGTCAAGTAAATAAATAAAATCTTTTAAAAAATAGATTACAGGGGAAATTGTTGAAGTAACAGGCTTATTTTTCTGCCTTAAATATGAATATTTAATAAACTTTTAATTTGTTCTTTCTTAATGCCATTGTATCAGTTATATGTGTAATATATCTCTCATTCATATCTATATGCATATATGCATATAAACACATATTGATTGCTTAGTAACTAATTTAATGATGGCTATGATTTATTTAGTATCATTTATGTGACACATACTTATTAGGACCAAGTCTAACAACAAGGTGGACATTCTCCTCTCCATTCACATCAGTACATCAGATATTTTAGAATCTCACAGCTATTAAGTATGAGAGCTAGGGTTTGCTATGAGGTCTATTTAATTGTAACACCTGAATTCTCTCTATCAATTCTCACTGTCTCTGGAGCAATAGGAAGAGGGGGTTGAAGATCGAAGATCTGTAAAAAAATTATTGATGCATCTATTAATTCTCTGTTGTCAACCACTTACAAATTCCCTTTGCATTTGTATATTCTTTTTCACAATAAGTAATACAAAGCTGGTTTCCTGTATGTCACCTCTCTCCAACTATACCTCTCTAACTTCAGCTCCCTCTCCTTCAAAGTAGAAGTTTCATTGCCCACCTGGTTCAGAATCCCATGTAGCTCCAATTTTATTTGTACCCAGATTTACATCAAGAACTAAGTCTCTGAGGCTTTCTGACAAGTCCACTACTGTTTCTTTGTACAAGTAGCTGCATCATAGAAAATGGAAGTGGGGTGTTGAATAAATGTAGTAGAAACTACATTTATATGGCTTCTAGTGAATATATAATGAGAAATCAGTATGAAAGAAAATGGATCTGGGATGCATTATGATAGGCGGATTTAACATTAACCTGATGAAGCCCAATCTTCAGGGCCTTAACTTGAGCAGGCCACTTCCAGACTCTGACTCATTATAATAATGTCATATCCTTTTCCTTCAAGGATCCCCCCACCAAAAATATATGAGCTTTATGTTCTACAACATCTAGATTCTCTGCTAAGAAATCTGGACAAGATATAGGTATCTCTGGCTCAAATAAGGATCAAGAAAAAGAAAGAATAGTAAGGGAATTAATATAGGAAAATAGGAGGAATAAAGGGCAAAATGACAGAGTTGGTTAGGAAAGGAAAGTTTGCAGGTAATTGAGAAATCTCTTGGTATTGTTAAAAGAAGCCTAGGGAACATAGGATTAGAGGCTGAAGAAATATTTGTCTTCTCTTTTCCTTTGGAAGCATTCTTTGTCAATAAAACTCCCATATCAATCCCTATTACAACAGGCTTCACATACATTTCAATTTGTTATTAGAAAGATTGTACAAAACCTTTAAGCATGAATTGTTCACCTTCTTGTAATTCTTGGAAACGTACGCAGAAGCTAAACTCAGTGTGTGAGTCCACGACACATCATAGGTAAATAACAAAGTAAAATACATCAGATAATGCTAGAAAAGTAGTCTTCATTAGATCAGAAGAGATCCATTAAAGAAAATGTTGACTCATCTGAGTTCTGACATTGTTTCCTGTTCTTTTTCCTCTTTACTGAAATTGGAATGACTGGAAATAAAGAAACAACAGAATGACTGCCTTTTACCAAAAACATAATCTTTTGTTTTGTTCTGATTTGTGGTACTATTTTGGTTCTTTGTTATTTTCTGTGATGCTTGTTTATTTCTGTGTACATATCATCTCTCTGCTGTTGCTGTAGCTTTCTCTAGTTTTGTCAGTTCCTAAGGGCCTTTGAAAAAACAACAGAAGTACATGAAGATATAATTAATAGTATTTACCGTACCAAAAATAAAAGCCCTTTTTGAACTGAAAAATTTTCATACGATCCAAGATCTTGGATAGTTAATGAATCACCTTTCAAAGCAGGAGAGAAAGATTGGATTGGAGAGCAGTTCATAAATCAGGAGTAGATTTATCAGAAGAGAAAAGAAAACAAATCACAGACAGCCTATATATCTTTATGAGATAGAAAGGGTTTGGAAGAGTACAGTGAATTTATGAGCATATCAAAGGGAAGATTAATTTTCTCAAAATTGCAGAAAGTGCTTAGAACAAGTGTAATGAAGAGCCTGAAACTGTTGAGTTTGCGGTTGAAAATGTTGAGAATTTTGAGAATGCAGTTACACATCATGGGGGGAAATTGGAGACCCCCATCACCTCTGCAGGAGAGCTGCATAACAAGGCTTTGTATAGACGAGAATTACACCATTATTGTGTTTAACCCCTCAGGATTTGTTTGTGACAAAAACTAATGTTAACCACCCAGATTTTGCCATCACAAGTAAAAGGTTGCCTCCCTAATACACTGGGTGTTCTTCCTTGACTAATTCTTTCTCTCTAGAAATGAAACTTGAGGGCTTATCTGAAGACTTTAGCAGAGGCACATACATAACCATAAATCCTGGACCCCCCCCCTGCCCCCCATCCCAAAGTTCTTTTCTTGCTGGGATGGTGGTACTCCTTCGATATGTTAGCCACTTCAGTGAAGAAAGGGCTAGAGAATAGGAGGCGCTGGATTGGTCACAACACTTTTTGTTGATTTATCCTAGGAAATGAGTGACAGGTATTAAAAAGGAGGGGAGACTGAGAAAAAGATTTTAAAAAGTCACTTGAGTGAACGTCCCCTCAAGGAAGCTTAAGTCCAGGAGTTGGACCACCTGATGGCTTAGCTCAGCTTTATCACCTTCCATAAACTTTTCAACCCACTGAAACGTTGCTTTCTTCAGAGCATTGACATAATTCTGCTCCCACTAGTATTATCAGTGATTTCTAATTGGCAGATCCTAATGGCACTTTTCAGTCTTAACACATCTTTTCTGCTGTGTTGGTCAACTGCTGACAATCCCTTTCATCTTCAAACTCTCCCATTTTCCACTCTTTCATTTGTTCCAGATTTTTGGTCAGATATCAGATATGTCCTTCTCAAGGTCATTCAAAAACAGTTTTCTCCTCCAGCCACTCAAATGGCCAGTTTAGTTAGAGTGAATTCTTTTTTTTAAAAATTGTATTTATTTATTTGACAGATAGAGACACATTAAGAGAGGGAACACAAGTAGGAGGAGTGGAAGAAGGAGAAGCAGGCTTCCCACCGAGCAGGAAACCCAATGTGGGGCTCAATCCCAGGACCCCAGTATCACGACCTGAGCTGAAGGCAGATGCTTAATGATTGAGCCATCCAGGTGCCCCTAGAGTGAATTCTTAATCCCCATCTGCATACAAAGTCCATGTTTTAAATTTCTACCTATAAGCCAATACCCCTCAAATGTTTCTCTCCAGCCAACACTGCTCTCTGTAGCCCTACATCCTAACACTGACTACTTCAGATAAATCTACACATTTTACTTTCATCAATTGGAGGGATCACAAACTACCATTTTCTAAACTTTATGTATTATTTTGCTCTCCCTAAACTGTTATAACCCGGGCCAAAAAGGCTGAAATCTTAACCAGAACCAACTGGTCACCAGTATATCCATTTTACCATCATAATATATCTCATATCTGTCCCTTCAGTCTTGATTCACAGCCTCACCTCACTTAACACCAGCACTAAGCTCTTTCATTCATGGCTGGAGCTATTGCAAAAGTATCTTTATATATATATATATATATATATATATTTTAGATTGTATTTATTTATTAGAGTGCACGAGCAGGATACGGGAAGTGGGGCAGAGGGAGAGGGAGAAGTGAACTCATGCTGAGCAGAGAGCCTGATGTGGGGCTGGTTCCTAGGACCCTGAGATTATGACCTAAGCTAAAGGCTGATACTTAACCTATTGGACCACCCAGGCGTCCCTATATATATCCTTTATGCTGTTTTCAGCGAACACGAAATCAAATTCTACACAATTTAGAAGAGAAACAGGTTTAACATGCAAATATAATCATATGCAAATATAATTATATGATGGTAACTTGCTTAAAATATTTTTATCCCATGCTGATAAACCCAGACTTCTCAATGTGTCAAATACCCCTTCTTCCTATAGCATTCTTGAATCTTGTAAATCAGTGGGTCTCCGATTTTTTTCCAGTATGAGGCACTTTCATGAGTGACATATTCCCTTTTCCATGCCCAGAACTTAATGAAACCTCCCCAAAAATATTTGGCAGAAGATTTTTTTAAGGATCATTTTAAATACATCATGTATTTTTTAAAATACATCAGTTACTATACTTTTATTTTTTAAAAGATTTATTTATTTATTTATTTATTTGACAGACAGAGATCACAAGTAAGCATAGAGGCAGGCAGAGAGAGAGGGGGAAGCAGGCTCCCTGCTGAGCACAGAACCCAATGTGGGGCTTAATCCCAGGACCCTGAGATCATGACCTGAGCCAAAGGCAGAGGCTTAACCCACTGAGCCACCCAAGTGCCCCTTCCAGGAGATTCTTTAAAAAAGATTTTATTAAAGTATTTGAAAGAGAGAGCACAAGCAGGGCATACTGGCAGGCAGAGGGAGAAGCAGTCTCCCTGCTGAGGAAGGAACCTAATGCAAGATTCGGTCCCAGGACCCTGGGATCATGATCTGAGCTAAAAGCAGCCATTTAACCGAATGAGCCACCCAGGCGTCCCTATTTTGCAGAAGATTAAAGAATATATAATCACAGATTGTTTTTTAGTCACACTTGCTTTTCTCCTGATAAAAATTTGTTATAAAATCTATTATTGTTATAAGAAAGTAGGGGCTTCTCCTGCTGCCTGCTGTTTCCCCTGCTTATGCATTCTCACTCTCTCTCTCTGTCAAATAATTAAATAAAATCTTTAAAAAAAAGATGATTAAAAAATAATAAAGAGGGAAGTAAGTAACATAACGACTTTGGAGTTACTATTAAAATACTCTTGGCTATTAGAGTACTTCTTTCTAACAGTGACATAAAGAAGGATGAATAATAGTTCTGTGCAGTCCCTCCCAGCTCTAACACCATTTCATTTTTCCCACTCAAGAAAAACACCGAAGGCACACAAATCCAAGTAAAGACAGAAAAATAAATTTAAATCCATTCTAAAATTTAGCAAGTGGAAATCACTCACAGATGTTGCTGATGGTGATTTTTCTTTCCTTTCTTTGTTGTTGGGTTTTTTTTTTCTTTTTTTTTGGCAAATTACTGAATGACACTTCGGGAACAGATGAGGTAATGGAAAAATGTCGATGACCTGCAAACCAGGCTTTCTCTCCTCCCTTTGTCATCCCTTTACAGCCCCTGTAGATATCACTTAACTTCAGCAGATGGTGGCGGTACCTGGCTGGCTCTGTTGGTAGAGTATGTGATTCTTGCTCTCGGGGTCATGGGTTCAAGTTCTGCATTGGTCATAGAGATTACTTAAAAAAATAAATTAAAAAAAGTTAACACGTGGTATTCAAATAATTTGTTGACACAACTGTCTTTTGTTAATTTACATATTACAGGCTCTTTTAGAATAAGAATGATGTATGGTATTTTTCTCTGGTTTCTAGGAAATTGTACAGAACATGGAAATACCTTACAATGGATGAACAAACAGATACCTTACAATATTTTTCAGTGGTATTTTTATTTTTACTACTCTTATTTTCCTTTTTTTTTTAAAAAATAATCCATGAAAACATCAGATTTATTGGCAGCAACAGTGTCTGGAACTTAACTCTAGTTTTTGTCATAGACAACTTCATATGGTGAAACCCTGCAAGGCGTCACAAGGCAGCAATCTGGAAAAGGTTGAACTAACAGGAGACCTTGGAGTTAAGTGACCTTTCTCCTGATACTTTCTTACTTCATGTGTAGGTTACATTTCTTTGGAGGTCCTTTAAGAAGACAAATGAGCCCTGGATTCCTCCTGAATGGTAGGGTCTTGATGGTTAAGATAGTTAGGGCATTAAGGAGCTAGCCTTATGGCAACTCTGAGCACATCTTCTATGGATGAAGCCAGTACGTTTACTTACTGATATAAGCCAGGTCAGTTTGCTCTCAACCTCTTCAGAAACCTCCATTTTCTAAATATTAGTATAGCTTACCAGTATCCTATGCACTTCCAGGTTTTTCGGTTAACTCTAAATGGTGCTAACAGCAATTCTCAATACTCCCTCCTATTTTTGTTCTGAAAAGTAGGATATGGTAACACTCGATTGCTGCGCAAATTGTTTTTAATCGACCTACATTCTCTTGTGTGACTCGTTGCAACTCCTCAGAAATTTAAAAACAAAAGGCTACATTTTTCTTCTTTTCCTCTGTCTGTATTTGGCACTGAATATCTCGTGTTCTATGGCATGGCTGACCTGGAGCCCCTGATAAGGACCACAGTTGATGTTTGAACTCATTTCAATGACAACAGAGCATATTGAAGCTTTTTTTTTTTTTTTTGGTTTTGTTTTGTTTAATAGAAAAGCAACAATGTCCACGCTAAATTTAGAATCATTTACATTTAGTTCTATCTAGTATAAATTCCTATATTTATGTACCGTTAAATATCATAATTATTTAATTTTTTAAATACTAGCAGGGAAAGTTTAATTTCTCCTTAAAGCTGAAACAAATATATATGCTTGTAGATGTGCGCACACACACACACACACACATTTTACTGCACATTTAAGCAGTAGGCACAAAGGCAGCATGGAGGCTGGAAATGACTAGGAAGCACAAGGTCTAGTCAGCTATTAGGTCAGTTTGATAGGAATAAATTAGTGCCCACCCTCCAACCTGGGAGATAAGGTGGAGATTAGCTGTTTCTATGTCGTTTGGGTAAAAAAAATCCCTGCAATTCTCAGATGAGAAAAATAGAGAAAAGAGTATAAGAGAAGGAATACTAGGATAATCCAATGCGATATTCATTTTTGCCTCAGTGATGTTTCTTGCTCATCCAGTTCTGTCCAGTGACTTGCTTTCATGCTCGCTTGCTCAGCCCTTCTCTCCTTGATGAAGACTGGTTGTCTGGTACCGAGGATGATTATGTAGTAATTCTGACAGTCTCTAGAGTTGTCTCCTTTGTGTCAGAGACGACAAGAAATAGCAGGGAGGCTTCCTGAGGATTGGAGTAGGGGGAATAAATAAGATGGATTTGAACAGAAAACGGGAAAAAGGAGAGAGCAGTATTAAAGGGAAAAAAAAAAAAAAGGACTCTTAGAACGTTAAAGTTTGAGGGGTTTTACGGATCACTGAGTGCTAGCCCTTTGTCTGCATGTGTGGAAACTGAGACTCAAAAGTGCTGAAGGGATTGCTGAAGGCCACATGAATTTCTGGATGTGATACATTTTCATTTTTCTAAGCTGCCCATAAAACTGGTAGAGAACTACTGGGGTGATCCCAGGTGTTTCCATTTAGCCAGCAATTTTATCACTGAGCAGAAGTTTCACTCTCAAGAATATTTTTCCTGTGTTCATTCAAGTGTTCTTTCTCCAACTCTCAGTGATCCATTTTGAGTCATTCTGTGTAATAGCGCTACCATTCTAATGGATTGCTGTTGCTTAAGGCACCAGAATGTTACAAAAATACCTCATTCCTTATCTTTATTTTACTCTTCTAGACTTGAGAAAAAGCCATTTGAAACAAATAATATAGTTGTGATTTTTTGTGTGTGGTTTTTGGCTCTCAGAACAAAGCCAAAATTTAATCTCTTTCAACCATAAGAGCACTACTGCTGGAAAACCAGATATATATGAATTCCTGTCAGGGCTCAACCTCAGGCATCTGCACTACCACAATCATTTCTTATAGTGAGGGACACAAAACTGGACAGAATTAAATACTGGAACTGTCCAGGCAGGTCCCATTGTACATGACTTCCCAGTCTTTGTGTGCCTGGTTTGATGGGAACATTGAGTCTTTCCAGTGTCTCTCTGAACTCTTTGATCCTTTTTTTAAAAAAAAAATAATTTTTTATAAACATATAATATATTTTTATCCACAGGGGGTACAGGTCTGTGAATCACCCGGTTTACACACTTCACAGCACTCACCAAAGCACATACCCTCCCCAATGTCCATAACCCCACCCCCCTTCTCCCAACCCCCCTCCCCCCAGCAACCCTCACTTTTTGATCCTTTCTAATAATGACAGTCTAATAACTTTCCTATGCCCACTGGTTATGGAATTCTAGTAAAACTCCTGGATGCTTTTCTGTCTCTGGTTCTAATAAAGATTTTCAAAATGTCTTGTTTGTTTGATCCTGTCACTGGCATTCCCCACCTTGATATTGGCACTTGTCGTCTTTTGCCTTTTTTGGGTGGTACATTTCTGTGAAAAGGTTAATATGCTTTTTCTTTTTATTTATTTATTTTTTTAAGAGTTTTATTTATTTATTTATTTATTTGACAGAGAGAGATCACAAGTAGGCAGAGAGGCAGGCAGAGAGAGGAGGGAAGCAGGGTCCCTGCTGAGCAGAGAGCCCGATGTGGGGCTCGATCCCACAACCCTGAGATCATGACCTGAACCAAAGGCAGAGGCTTTAATGCACTGAGCCTCACAGGCACCCCAGAGAGCTAAGATTTACTCTTACTATGGTTTGTTTCTTTGAAGATAAGAGATATTTGAAAATTTTGCATTCAGGAATCTTTTGCACTTTGGTGAATAATTAATTGCTTAAAATTTTTGGGAAGGTGTAAACTTTGAAGCAATCTTCCACCATGAAGCCAAAGCTTTTAATATTCTATTACAACCTTCAGTATCACAATCTTACAGCACCAAGGAGAAAATTGCAGTGCACATGACCCAGTTGGGTAAGATAATTTGTGAAATGATGACACTGTGAAAAAATGACACCTTTGTTCTCTGAAATGGAATCATGATTCCTCTTAAAGATAGCTGAATTGTATAAAATAAAGGGTAGTTATGGAAGTACACTTTTTTAAATCATCAAAAAAAATGCAATTGAATATACAAAGTATAATGATAGAAAGTATTGGGCTCAGGAGTGACAGACCCACAAGGAAAGCATTCTAATATCTGCAGAGTAGGGGAAAAGAAAAACTTTAACTGAAAGAAGTTGGTTTTTTGTTTGTTTGTTTTGTTCTGTTTTTTTACGTTGGACCACTATATTGACCCATTTTTCTAGCTTAATGTTTTTCAAAATGGTGACTTTGAAAATTATATATTTATTTTATTGTCCATTAATTTTAAAATTGTCAAAATCTAAAATAGGTCTAGTCCCATAATAGACAATAGAAATATAAAAATGAATATATCATGGTTCATTCACATCTATGAGAAGTTCATATTTTAAGGGAAGAGGAAGCTATGTGAATAGACAAATTTATAATACATAAGGACTGTCGAAAGGCTTCTGTGGCAAGTGCTGTTTGCCCATCCATCAGATAACCTCTCTTTACCTCTTTTTTGTGACTAAATGCTGACTCATCGAGTATTAAGCAGGGATGCCGGGATCTCAGGTTAAGGGTCAAATCTAGAATCTAGGGATAGCATGTATATTAGTCCCCTAGTGCAGCTGTAACAAGTTGCAGATTTAGTAGCTTAAATACAAAGTTATTATCTTACAGTTCTGGAAGTCAGAGGTCTGACACAGATGCCATCAAGATACTGACTTCCGGGACGCCTGGGTGGCTCAGTTGGTTAAGCAGCTGCCTTCGGCTTAGGTCATGATCCCAGCGTCCTGGGATCGAGTCCCACATCAGGCTCCTTGCTCAGCGGGGAGCCTGCTTCTCCCTCTGCCTCTGCCTGCCATTCTGTCTGCCTGTGCTCGCTCTCTCCCCTTCTCTCTCTGTGATAAATAAATAAAATCTTTAAAAAAAAAATACTGACTTCCGTTCTTTTGTATGTATACCCATAAGCGGGATTTCTGGATCATACTGGAGTTCTGGTTTTAATTATTTAAGGAAACACCATAATCTTTTCCATAACGGCTTTATCGGTTTACATTCTTACTAGCAAGAGATATGTTTACCCCAAATCCTCATCCATACTTATTTTTTGTCTTTTTGATAATAGTCATTCTAAGAGATGTGAGGGACATCATTGTGGCTTTGATTTACACTTCCCTAATGATTAGTTAAGTTGAGAACCATTTTATAAACCTTTTGACTGTTAGTATGTCTTCTATAGAGAAATGTCTATACCGTTCCTTTGCACATTTTAAAATCAGGATATTTATGTTCTTGTTATTGAGTTGCATGAATTCCTTATATATTTTGGAAATTAATCTCTTTTCAGGTGTAGGATTTGCAAATACTTTCTCACATTCGGTAGGCTGCCTTTTCATTCTGTGGATCTTTTTTCCCTTTGCTGTGCAGAAACTTTTTAGTTTGATGCAGTCCCAGTTACTTATTTTTGCTTTTGTTGCCTGTACTTTTGGTGACATTAAAAAAAAAAAAAAGCATGGCCCAAGCTACTGTCAAGAAGTTTTTCTTCTCCATAAGTGACTCTTAATCTCACAAAACAAACTGAGGGTTGTTGGGGGGAGGGGGCTTGGGAGAAGGGGGTGGTATTATGGACATTGGGGAGGGTATGTGTTTTGGTGAGTGCTGTGAAGTGTGTAAACCTGGTGATTCACAGACCTGTACCCCTGGGGATAAAAATATATGTTTATAAAAAATAAAAATTATATTAAAAAAAAAAGAAGTTTTTCTTCTAACAGCTTTACAGTTTCAGGTCTGTATGTATGTCTTTAATCCATTTTGAGTTTATTTTCTTTTAAAGATTTTATTTTTATGTAATCTGTACACCTAATGTGGGGCACAAACTACAAGATCAAGGGTCACAGGCTCTACTGACTGAGCCAGCCAGGTGCCCCCATTTTGAGTTGATTTTTGCATATGGTATGAGGTAATTGTCCTATTGCATTCTTCTGCATGTGGACATCCAGGTTTTCCAACACCATTTATTAAAGACACTGTCCTTTCCCCACTGTGTGTTGTTCCCCCCCATCAAAGATTTATTTCTGGGTTCTTCTGTTCTGTTGGTCTATATGTCTGTTTATATGTCACTGCCATACTGTTTTGATTACTAATCTTTGCAATATAGTTTGGAATCAGGAAGTGTTATGCCTCCAGATTTGTTCTGTCTCTGGAGAACACTGGCTATTCAGGATCTTTTGTGGTTCCATATAGATTTAGTGGTTGTTAGATAAATAGAACAATATCTATAGATAGATAGATAGAACAATAGATTGTTCTATTTCTCTGAAAAATGCCAATGAATTTTTTTTAATTTTTTATTTTTTATAAACATATGTTTTTATCCCCAGGGGTACAGGTCTGTGAATCACCAGGTTTACACACTTCACAGCACTCACCAAAGCACATACCCTCCCCAATGTCCATAATCCCACCCCCTTCTCCCAACCCCCCCCAGCAACCCTCAGTTTGTTTTGTGAGATTAAGAGTCACTTATGGTTTGTCTCCCTCCCAATGAATTTTTATATAGTTTTTTTAAATCCGTAGATAGCTTTGGATAATATGGATATTTTAACAATATGAACTCTTGCAGTCTATGAATATGGATTATCTTTCCATTTATTTGCTTCTTCAATATCTTTCATCACAGTCTTATCATTTTAAGTGTATGATTTTCTCTGGTTAAATTTATTCCTAAGTATTGTACTGTTTTTGATGTTATTGTGAATTGGATTGTTTATTTCTCTTTCAGGTGTTTCATTGTTAGTATATAGAAACACAACTGATTTTTGCATGATGATTTTGTATCCTGCAACTTTACTAAATTAGTTTATTAGTTTTCTAACAACTTTTTGTTATTGTTGGGTCTTTAGGGTTTTTTACATATATAATCATATAATGTGCATAGAGAGATAATTTTACTTCTTCCTTTCCAATTTAGATACCTTACATTTTTTTTTCTTGTCTCATTGATCTGGCTAGGACTTCCAGTACTATGTTTAATAGACATGGTAAGAGCATATCTTTGTCTAGTCCAGATCATAGGGTAAAGCTTTCCATTTTCCCTCATTGGTCATGATGTTAGCTGTGGGATTTTCATATATAACCTTTATGGGGTTGAGGTGAGTTCCTTCCATACTTACTTTATTGAAAGATTTAATCATGAAGGAATGTTGATTTTAGTCAAATATTTCTTCTGCACTGACTGAGATGATCATGTGTTTTTCCCCTTTTATTTTATTAGTATGTGGTGTATTACACTGATTTGTCTATGTTCAATCATCTTTGCATCCCAGGGATAAATCCCACTAGGTCATGCTTTTTTAATGTGCTGTTTAATTCAGTTTGCTAGTATTTTGGGGAGGGGTGAGTATTTTAGCATCTAGGTCCATTAGAGATACTGGCCCAAAGTTTCTTTCTATTATGGTGTCTCTGTCTGGTTTTGCTATTATCAAGTGAGTTTGGTGGTATTCTCTCTCATATTTTTTGAAAGAGTTTAAGGATTGATATTAGTTCTTCTTTGAATGTTTGGCAGAATGCACCAATGAAGCTGTTTTGTCCTGGGCTTTTCCTTATTGGGAGGTTTTGATTTTTGATTCATTTTCTTTGTTATTGGGCTATTTAGGCTTTATATTTCTTCTCAGTTCAGTTTTTATGGGTTGTGTATTTAATTTCTTCAAGTTTATTCAATTTGTTGGCATATTATTATTCAGAATAGTCCCTATGACCCCTTTTATTTCTGAGGTATTTGTTGTAATGTCTTCCTTTTCATTTCTGATTTTATTTATTTAGGTTTCTCTTTTCCTCTGTTTTCTTATTTAATCTAGCTAAGGGTTTATTGCTTTTTATTTTTCAAAATAAATCAACTCTTCATTTTTTTCCCTTTGTCTTCAGATACTTTTTAAATTCCCTTTTGATTTCTTCTCTGACTCACTGGTTGTTCAAGAGTATGTTTAGTTTCTACATATTTGTGAATTTCAAAAAAAATTTATTGTTGATTTCTACTTTCATTCTATTTTGGGACAGTTTTAACCTTAAATTTGTGAAGACTTGTCCTATGACCTAACATATAATTTATCCTGGAGAATGTTCAGTATGCACTTGAGAACAACATGTATTCTTGTGTTGCTGAATGAAAAATTCTGTATGTCATGTTTATTTGGTTTATAGTATTGCTCAAGTCAACTGTTTCTTACTAATTTTCTATCTGAATGTTCTATCCGTAATTGGAAGTCTCCTTCTGTTTTTGTATTACTGTCAGCTGTAAGCCTGTTGTGTTGGTGTAAATGCAGAGGCAGTAGCACCACAGAGAGGAATGCATGTGTGGGTAGTTCCAGCTGGAGGAGGTTGCAGAGGTGTGGACTCTAGGCAGCTCCATAAGGTGGGGTCAACACCAACAAAGATGGGGTGGGGTGGATCTTCTTTGCAGAAGCTCTAAGTGTCCATAGCACTGAGGGTGCTGAATTTTTTGGTGGTAAGGGGGCCAGGGTCCTCCTGTCCTCTGTTTCCTCCATGGGGAGAGATTGTGGTCAGTGGGATGCTTCTTGGCCATAAACTGTGCTGGGCTGGGGGATGGGACAACCTAGGTAAAATGTTTTCTACACATTTCATTGTAGCCATCTTCAGTTTTTGTTCTCCTTGGGTTGCTACAGCTTCTGCATTGTACTACAGAGCTCTCCCAGAGCTATTTCACTGTTAAATTGGTGGGTAATTGTTAAATTGTTTTTGTGGAGGGACAAGAGCTGGGAAGTCCTAGTCTGCCAATCTCGCTGACATCACACAACCTGTAGTTTTATTTTTTTTTATTTTATTTTTTTTTTAAAGATTTTATTTATTTATTTGTCAGAGAGAACGCGAGCGAAAGCGAGCACAGGCAGACAGAGAGGCAGGCAGAGGCAGAGGGAGAAGCAGGCTCCCCGCTGAGCAAGGAGCCCGATGTGGGACTCGATCCCAGGACGCTGGGATCATGACCTGAGCCGAAGGCAGCTGCTTAACCAACTGAGCCACCCAGGCGTCCCTAACCTGTAGTTTTAAAATGTGCTTTGTTTTTAGCTGAAGATATTCAGGTTCTCATTTGTAATCTTGTTGCCTTGTCTTCTGAACTGTCTTTCTCCATTGGGTCACAATAGCTCTTTACTGGTGTCAGATTCATCTTTCAAAATGGAGCAACTGACCATGCCTTAACATGCAGTGATTTCCCAAAAGAATGACATTCAGCCTCCTTAGCCTGAGTTTCAGTGCCCTGGCTCTTTCTTGGACCTCATCACCTGCAAGAGCCCAACTTTCATTTGAGAGTTGAGTCCCTGTCAGGTTCCCCATGTTGTTTGTGACTGCAAACATGTGCTTTATCTCTTCCTGAAATTCCCTCATTCTTTTCTTTCCTGTGTACTGCCTCCATTTCAAAAGTCAACTCAAATATAATTGTATCAACACAGATATTGCTGAGTAGCTCAGAAAAGTGTTGGCATATCTTTTGCTGTGGTCCCATAGCATCCTCAGACATAGAGGCATTGCAGTCCTAACTGAGTGTACACTTGACCCTTGAACAACACAGGTTTGAATTGTGCAGGTCGACTTATATGTAGATTTTTAGTGATCAGTACAACGCAGAAGTGCCAATGTATTTTCTCCTCCTTATGATTCTTTTAAAAAACATTTTCTCTAGCTTACTTTACTGGAAACATACAGTATATAATACACACAACATGCAAAAATATGTGTTAATCAACTGTGTTATCGGTAAGGCTTCTAGTTCAGAAATAGGCTGTTTAGCAGTTAAGTTTTTGGAGATTCAAAAGTTAAATGTGGATTTTTGACTGTGCAGGGGGTTGGTGCCGCTAAGCCCCACCTTGTTCAAGGGTCAAACGTACATTATTTCATCTCCCTGTCTTGGCTCTCTGTACCCCTAAAACTGACTTAAAGAAGTGAAAAGTAAAGGATAAAGAGCAAAATAGTGGGAAATTACCTTGGCAAAAGAAGCACCTGGGGTGATTCAGTGCTCCATCTCAAGTTATACAGATTTCAGAAGTGTATAAATTTAGAAAATAAAGATTATACAGGAGAAGTACTCAGGTTCTTAAAGAGTATAACAGAACTCTTATTTAGTAAGTAATAAGTGACATACATTACCCCATCAGAATTTGGGAATATAAAACTGGGACCAGCTACAACACCAATATTATAAAGCATGAAAGCCACATTGATGGGTTTGGAGAGCTCTTAAAAGACAGCTGTGGCGTCCTATCAACTTACCATGGAATGCAAATCAATAGGAAATGGCATTTCAGCTTGCACTCTAGTGAATATTAAATATCAAATGCTTCTCAATGCTGGCAGTAAGTGGGCCACATTGATTTCCACCCCCCCGCCCCCGGCTCTACTGATATCCTGCTAATGAAGCCTGCCTCTGTGGACTTTTACTATATATGCTAATAGGCGCCAAGGGAAGAACACATCATATCAGAACCCCTAGCCCTGTGAGAGCAGTTTGTGGATAAAGTACATTTGCTCTTAGAACCACAGCCCATATTAAAACATCTGACTTCGGAAAATATTGCACCTGCCACACATTTATATCTTCTCAAAGTGAGTATTTTTAGAGGTCTACATTATGTCAGATCTATGTCCTCTATAGAAACACAAACCTCCTGCAATGGTTTTCCTCTAATTGTAAACTACTACGTGAAGCACTGATTCTCAAACTTGGCTGAACATTGGAATCACCTGGAGAGTTTATAAACTATGGCTGACTGGACCCAACGCTCAGTGATGCCCATTTCATGGTGTGGGCTGTGGTCTTAGCATCCAGATTTTTAACTACTTTCAAAGTGATTGTATATGGGTAGTCAAGGTTGAGCACTGCTGATATAAAGAATATGGGATATAGTTCAAGTTTAAAGAAGGCATTTTTCCATTGACTTAGTCACTGATCACGATTATAGTTGTTTGTGCTCTGGTTCACCCACATAATTCATATGCTTGATATGCTTACCCAGCTTGTGGTAGTAATAATGTGTGTGCATACACGTGTGTATCTTTGGTGGGAGGGATGCACACTTCCAGAAATTGGGGAAGGAGCTTGTTACTTTATTTTTTGTTGTTCATACTTCACTTGCTAATATTTTTCTGGAAACCTAAAATAAGCATAGAATTTTTCAGCAGATGTTGGCAACAGATGGTCATCACCTTTGTCTCTTTATTATAAAACTGCAGTTGATTATCAGGTTGAACAATGAATAGGCTCATTTAAAATAAACAGTTGGAATAGTACAAGGTCCTTGATCTACCTCCTGGAATTCACAACCTGGGTGCTCAGCAGACCACAAAGGAAGATGGCCTTGAAGGGTAGAGAGACCCTTCCTACCTATATCCAATGTTATCAAGCCTTTTTTTCCCAGAATTAAAATATATTGCCAACTCAACTGACGTTGTAGGAGGGGTTGCAGTTGAATCAAATGAACTGTTTCATTGATCAAATGAAACAAATGTTTCAGCACCAAATAGATTGGGGTGGGGTGCAGGTGGGGAGAGAATGTAACAATCTAGTAACAGTCCTTGTATCACAGGGACACACCACACTGCCTGGGTCATTGTGAGCCATGGGTCAAAGAGGATAGTGTACTCCAGGGACACCCCTTAGGCCACCTTGAACATGTACCAAATTGTTCCTTGATGCTTCTAACTTGCTCATTGTAACTCCTTTGCCAAGTCTTCTCATTCAACAATGAGCTTTTTATGCTTTCACTTGCCCTCAAACTCCAAGTACTATATCCGGTAAGCAGAGCCAGCCATGGAGCATTATTGACATTTGAGGACATTCCTGACCCATTTTCATTTAATTAAATCACTAATAATTGGATTATAATTCTATATGTGTATAGGAGGGAAAAAGTGAAGAGAACACTATATGAAATCAAACTATTCAAAACAATAAAATCAAACTGTTCAAAACAACCTTTCCATAAATGAAGACTTTATGGAGAAAATCCACTGATTTTGAAAGAAAGCAGCAGTCATTTTCTTATCTATATTACATGCAGTATATAGTGTAATCCCCTCTATGAAAAAAAATGGATATAAGAATGTTACTGAGTTGCTGATTAGCTAATATTGGGAAAGCTAAAAAAGAGTGAAGCATAAACCAAGTTATCTATACTTACATGATACTAACCACGAAGCCTGAATTTATGATTCCGTCTTAATGGAAAGATTTGATCAAAATGTCTCCTCTAAAAATAACTCGGACATTGGTGAAATATCTGTTGCTACAATTCCTGTATACTATCAGTTATTTGCAACACATTTCTGAAAAGGTGTCTGAAATGAGCTCCACTGAGATTAAGGAAATGGCCAATAGGAAGCATCTGACATGCGATTGTTGGGACTCCTATCAACATAAGCCATAATCCCTGACATTCACACATTGCACAAAATTTAGGCAGAAATATAACAACAAATTATTAAGGATGTTCTGAGATAGATTGTTGGCCACTAACACTTGCTGATTTCTCATTTCATGTTTTACCCTATGCATCAGTTCTAATAACTGGCACTGGATCTCAAAGTTAGCCTCAATCATACCTTCCTAGCTTCTGTTGAGGAGTTATGAAAAGTAAATTTTATTGAAATAAACCTTAATTTATCTTCTTCACTAACTTGAATCATAAGAATTAAATCTTCTGTAGGAACAATGAAGCAAGATAAGCAGACACTTTAATTTTTGAATGTTGGGAGTAAGTAACCTATAGGGAACATAAGTAGAATGGAGTATGTTTGGGACCTGGCCTAGGTGTTATTATGTAGAGGTGTTATGACTGCGTCACACATTAATGGAAGGATGAAAGCGAATATAAAAAACAGATGATGTCACATCCAGGAAATTTGGGCGCACATATAAGAAAACAAACACTAATAAAAAAAACTGATGATATAATAAAAATATGAGTTGTTTAGGCAAAAGAAGTAAAAACTATGGAGTTAGGAGTGAAGTAGAAACAGATAAGAAAATTGTTTGCTCATTTAACCCTTGATATTATTCTGTTTCAACCTCTGTATTAGGTATTGAGAAAAGCCAATGAAGAATAAAGTTATGGTCTCTGTCCACAAATCCTTGGGTGAGTCTTTTATTTGGGCTCCTTCTTAGAGCATCTCCTGAAATCCAATCTGGACAATACATTAGAGTCACAAGACATGCTTCTTTCAAGAGACAAAATGTCTTGGCTCACTATGCAAGAACTTCTCAAAAAATGAATTGGCAATAGTAGTCCCATTGGTGACATCCCTTCTAGAATCATTAGACTTCTTTTTTTGTTGTGGTATTTGCTGTTGATTTTATATACCCCTAGATAATTCACCAGGTAAAAAAAGTAGAGGAAGCAATTTTCTTTACTATACTACTGTATCCCAGGGGAATTCTCCTGATATAATTCTCAGACAATCTTGCAAAAGGAATCTCCTTAGTTGGAAAAAATACTATATTAAATAAGAAAAACAGATACTACATACCTTCTAAACTATAGTGCTCAGATCTCCCTAGAAGGTTGGTCCTCGTGAGGTCCTATTGTTCCCCATTTTAATACTTTTAAGGAAGCTGAGAAGCTATTATGAGACATATGGAAAGAATAAAACACTACATTTGTCAGTCTTCTTCCTTCATCCATTCCTTCAACTTTTTTTTCTTTAAGCAAGTCAAAACAGTGCTCTACTTGAAAACAAATTCCCAGGATGAAGTGCAGCTCTTGGAAAAATTCAGCAAATCTGGAGTATTGGTGTTTTTTTTTTTAAGATTTTATTTATTTATTTGACAGACAGAGATCACAAGTAGGCAGAGAAGCAGGCAGAGAGAGAGGAGGAAGCAGGCTCCCCGCGGAATAGAGAGCCTGATGTGGGGCTCGATCCCCCATCAGGCTCGATCCCCAAACCCCGGGATCATGACCTGAGACAGAGGCTTTAACCCGCTGAGCCACCCAGGCGCCCCTGGAGTATTGGTGGTTTTATGTGGGTAGGGTAGTTGGCCAGTCACTATCGGGGTATTTAGACTTCCATTGCATGAATAGATAACACTAGATGGTCCAATTTCTTCCCTCACTAAAACCACCCAAATTCTTTGCAAAGACAGACACTTGGTATCCTCAAGCTTGACGTACCAAAAGACAAAGTGTGAGATGAGAGTAAAAGAAACAAGAATGGAAAGTTCAGTTCATGGTGTATTTCTTAAGTCACCCAAAAACGGAGAGTTTGCATCATGATTATATTGGTGGTACTCATGTATTTTATCAGTGAATATTGACCAATAATCATTTATTTTGTGCTCCTCAATTTAATAGTGGGTGTTTACCCCATCTTACCGGAATTTCACTAGGCTACACACACTGATACTGCTCAAATCATAGGCTCAGTCACGTCTAGCTCCTGATCTTGACTACATCTTGACTAAGGCTGGTAACATTAATCTCATACCCAGATCTGGCAAATATCTCATTTCTCTAATCCTTCCATCTGATGTGCCAAGGGCTTGCCAAGCTTCAAGCCTCCCTATTTTTGAGTTTTATAGACAAGAGGTAGCTTCTGCTCTGCTTTCTTGTTTTGCATGCTAGTTAGTCTTTCTTTAGTTAAGCCCTGATGGACCTTAATTTTCATTTTTCACAGATGGTTGTTCAGCCATGCTCCTATTCACAGCCTGCTTACCTCACTCATTAATGGGGAGATGCTGAGGCACATGAAGGGATGCTTAGGCTGTTCTGGACTCTTGAGGTTTTTCTGCAATGTCCCATGGGGCAGCAACCTAAAGGCCCCCTCCAGCAGTCTTTCAGTGGACAGATATGAAGAAGCATTGATACAGAGGCATCTCACAGAAGAGCCATACAGAAGGGCAGCCCTTTTCCAGCCCCACCCTCAGTCTATGAAGCACACAGGGCAGTACACAGGGTTGAAGATTTTCTGCACTGCACATAATTTGCTTCATTTCCTCATTGCCAAGTCTTTCCCTTCTGCTTTTCCCTGCCTCTGCTTAACTCCAAGATATAGTCATGATCTTTTTTGGTTGTATGTCCAAATTTCTATTCCCCTGATTCCTCAACTTCTGCCCATTTCTTCCATTACAGCACTTTAGGAATTAGAACTACTAGTAGTGACTCTCTGGCAAGCTCTACTTCCTCCTCTTATTCCTACCATCAAAGCCAGTTTCCTGCACAGAGAGCTTGTTAGCAAACTGTTGGCAGAGACACAATTCTACTGGTTGGAAAAATGGAAGTTTCATTGGGGCAAGCTTGATGGAAAAATTATAAAATGTTAATGGCTGGGCTAAAGTATTGTTAATTCTTCCAAAGGATCCTAGATTCTATAATTCTAAGTACAGGATTCTGAAAAAAAAAATAGAGAAAATGTTTTCCAGAAATAAATCTAGAGTTGTACCTATAAATCTGGGATGATTATTTCAGTGTTGAGGATATACATGTTCTTAACACTGAATTTTTGGTAGATATGTTGAAGGTTAGTCAGAAATTTATATCCAACTCTGGGGTGTTGCTGAATTGCTGTAAGTGGCAGCATACAGTATCTGAAATGGGAAATAGAAAATGGTTTAAAATTCGAGATCTGCCATGTTTTGGTTTAGAGATAATCAGTCCAGAAGACTTAGACAAGGGGGTTGGCTTAAAATCTAGCATTGTCACAAGGAAAGATGACTAGATACAGCAATTGGCTACTAATGTGGGCGGGAAGAATTTAAATGTAAAGATGATATCAGGCCTTCAGAATTTAAGATATGTCATTGTAGGTGATCCCTTGAAGATAGAGTAAGGATTAGGTAGATGGGAGATTCTGAATCTACTCCTTTATTTGAAAAAATTTCCTCTAAATATATTTAATGTGTTCTCTGTGTTATAGTTATTAGTGAATATCTTAAAATCTGTATTCTAATAATAGCTCAATTTATATAGCTTATGATGTCTATTTGCCTACCTATTTGCTTTGGATTAATAACACTGTCAGATAGGCTCTGAGAAGGAGAGAAAGCCTCTCTTAAAAGGTGAAATTGCCTATAATGAGATATCCCCACATACCGCTTAGGATGGCCACTTTCAAAATAAATAACAAATAGTAAGTGATGGTAAGGCTGCAGATAAATAGGAACACTTGTGTACTATTAATGGGAATAGCATTTGTATAATTAAAAGTATGAAAATGCATAAAATTAACTGAATGTTAACTGAATAATGAAGTGAAGAGTTATAGGTACATCTCTTAATTCTGTTTTTATGCTTCTAGCTTATCTAAATTCCTTAATTTGTCTATATAATCTTAAAAAAATCAAAATCAATGTGTTACTTTTTTAAGGTACTAATCATTTTAAGTCATTAAATGGTGAGCCCCTCTTGGACCCAAATGATAGCACCTAAGAGATACTGAATAATCATTTTTAAAGTGTTGAATATTTGAATAATTTCCCCATTGTTAAATGTGTAGAACTTACAAAGAAAATTATAAAGACCACAAAATCCAAAGACTGACCCCACTACATTGTTGTGAAGTCAGCTGTGTGCTCAACATGGGGCTTAAACTCATGACTCCAAGTCAAGTGCTTACCAACTGAGCCAGTCAGGCACCTCCATACTGCTACATTTTTGTGGTCATGTAATTGGAAGAGGCTCCTGAGGGCCACACATGCCTGGGTTAAGTGTGGTGGTGACTACATGGAGGCAATTCTGCCACCTCAGGACTTTTCCAGCAACATCTTCCAGAAGTCGCTCATGTAAGACTTTACCAGTAACACAGTGATAGACTTTCCAGGCAGAGGGAAATTCTTTCATTCCACCCCTCTCTCAGACTTCTCTTTTTCCAATCACATTTTCCTAATTCCACTTTCCCTCCTTCCCTCCCTCGCTGGCCTTGATCTCTCCATCTTAAAAAATAATAATCAATTAACTAATTTTGAATCAAAGTATGATTAACATACAGTGTTACATTAGTTTCAGGTGTACAATATAATGATTTAATAATTTCATACATTGCTCAGTATTCATCACAGTAAGTGCTGATCTCTCCATCTCTAGATCTTTCTGTTTCTTAATTTCTTGCCTTTTTCTCCCTCCAAGCTACAGGAACAAGAACCTATTATTAAGTAACAGAATCTTCTCTTCCGGGCATTATTTGAATTAAATTTGAAAATTGTTAATACAATATAGCATTTGCAGGTGTGGTTGTATGAGGGAATTCAGAGGATTATAAGGAAACTACTATTTATTGGTCAGAAAAACTGGAAAGAATTGAAGAGATTGCTTCTCAAGTATAGACTTCATAGTTCAGAACTTTTGAAAAGTCTGTTCTCTATTATAGTGATATAAAGTGCTACCCTAGAAGTGTTAGAATGTAAAACCTGAAAATACTGGAAGAGGTGACTAGCTTGCTACAGGTCAGGTCAGAGAAGGGACAAGATGCCGCTATACTTTTTTTTTTTAAGATTTTATTTATTTATTTGACAGAGATCACAAGTAGGCAGAGAGGCAGGTAGAGAGAGAGAGGAGGAGGCAGGCTCCCTGCTGAGCAGAGACCCCCCCCCATGTGGGGATCAATCCCAGGACCCTGGGATCATGACCAGAGCTGAAGGCAGAGGCCCCAACCCACTGAGTCACCCAGGTGCCCTTATATTTCTAATGAACCTCTGGAGAGTGTCCTGTTCTCTGAAGCCAGAGTCATAGTTTCTCTCTACCAACAGTATAAATGTATAAGAATTCACATTTACAAAGAGGAAGAAGGGAAAATGCATTAGCACTGCACTGCTTCAAAAGGCAGAAAAGTCATTTGATCAGATGATTGATTCTCCTCTGTCACGAAAAGCTTTTTTATAGAGAAAAAAAGAATCTCACTATGTTTCTAATAGTAAAATGGCTGATTCTCATTTCCTGCCTAATGAATTATTTACATACTCCACCCAAGGCCATTTATACTCAATCTGCTGTTAGGCAATGCTCCAAAAGACGGTGCCCTCATTTATAAGAGGATCTTCTCTGAATTCAATATATTCTCTTCATTTAGTCTGTGAAAATGTTGGTGTGCTCAGCCACAGACACGAAGATCCATGTTTTGATATATCTGTTCTCCTAATATCACAGAGCAATGGGGCTAGTGAATTTTCCATTGACCAATGGAAACAGACAAAATAGATAATTCAGGGCCAAGTAGGAAGGAGCCATTGTTACTCTAAGGCATGGTCCAGCCCCTTATCCAGTATGTCTTGGAGTCCTGTTGCCATTTCCCAACTCTCCCCCACATTTCTATTCTGACCAGCTCCTGCATTTGTAAGCACTTAAACTAGTGCAAGTTCTAGGGGAGAGAGCAGCTTCTAAGCTGAGAATGGTGCTTATATTAATTAATTAATAATGTTTTTTTTAAAAAGATTTTATTTATTTATTTCACAGAGAGAGACACAGTGAGAGAAGGAGCACAAGCAAGGGGAGCAGAAGAAGGAGAATCAGGGGCAATGTGGGGCTTTATCTCAGGACTCTGGGCTCATGACCTGAGCCAAAGGCAGAGGCTTAACGACTGAGCCACCCAGGTGCCCCAGTACTTTTAATATCTTAGGAAAATTTCTAAGTAACAGATTAGTTTGTTGTTTTAGGTCTCCTTCTCTCCTAAGGCATGTATTGACAATACCTAGCTCATTCATATATAGAGTACAGCTATTCTGAAAGATGTGTCATGAAAGCCCTGCAAACTCCAGTGCTCTGCTCTTTATTCCAGAGATAGACTGGGTGTTAGGGTCCATGATCAAAGGAGCGAGACTGATACAAAGCGAAGGTCAAGCAAAGCTTTATTTCGTGCCAAGCATCGAGAATCGAACTGACCAGTCAGTTCTCCCTCTTACAGAGAGAGCAACGACTCCCAGCCTCACAGACTAACTTTTATAGAGCAAAGGTCACATGGTTGAGCCTGGCCACACACAGGTGGCCAATGAGATTGCAACACACGGAGAAAGCTGCACAGTCATGCTACGTCACACACGGGTGACCAATTGAATTACAATTCACCCCATAGTAGCAATTTGAACTAGCCTATCACCTTGGTCAGAATTGGTGCCCAAAAGGTGCCCAAAAGGTGGGGCCCACACTCCTTGGTAGCTAGGGAGACAGTATCCGTGCCCCACTGATTGGATGTCTCCAGCTGGCCCGACTCATCCCTGCATTCGGGCTCTGTTATCTGCACCTGCCCTGCCCTGCCCTTGTATTTGGGCTCTGTTATCAGGGACTGGTAGACCATATTTTACTGGTTTTCTGGACTTGCTTTTAAGTAAGTTCCCTTGGAGTGGGGACAGGGTCAGTTTAAGTTTTACTGCATAAACAACAAAATCACTGTTTAACCGAGATGAAATCACTCTGGCTAAGTAGGCTCTTACACTAGGAACCTTAAAATAGAGTAGTGGTGGCAGACGGGTCTCTGGCCACAGGTCCCAGTGCAACAAGGGTAAATACATATGAAATGGAGACCAGCTGTGTCTCAAAATGCTCAGGATGTATTATGTTTCTTATTTAACATTATCAGCAATGTTAATTTCCCCTAACACATCAACTGAAAAATGTATTTTTAGCTACTCAAGCAACTGCTTTTGGACAGCTTTCCTAATTTTAGAGTGACATATCACTTCCAGTATCGGTTTCATATAGGCACTGAAATAGCATGCATCTCTGTGGGGCATAAAGATGTGATAGTGACGCTAACAGAAATATGGCAGCAGCATGAATACTTAGCTGAATTAACGCACTGCAGTGATGAATTATAGTTCATTATAATTTCCTAAGACCAGGATCTCGTTAGAAGTAAAGTTGGGCACATTTAAATGTCCAAGAATGCTAGCTCTCTTTTGATGATTTTATTTTAAAATTGCCATTTCATTGTCAAAAATGGCCTCTAACTTATTAATTCTGTGGTTTTCTAGCACTAAATATTTTCCAAATAATAAACAAGTTTTGAGATTGTGTCCATAAAGTTTTGCTTTTTTTAAAAAAGATTTTATTTATTTGAGAGAGAGAGAGAATGACAGAGGGCATAAGAGGGGAGAAGGTCAGAAGGAGAAGCAGACTCCCCGTGTAGCTAGAAACCTGATGCGGGACTTGATCCTAGGACTCTGGGATCATGACCTGAGCCAAAAGCAGTGGCTTAACCAACTAGCCACCCAGGTGCCCTAAAGTTTTGCTTTTTATTATCAATAGTCAGCTGGGTAATTTTGAAAAATCTCACTTTTAGACCTCCTGGAATGTATGAGATAACTTTAAAATTACATATTTTAATAATATATATCAAAATACATAATATTCATATAGAAGATGCATATATGTACAGTTTTAAGAATAATTATAAAGTAGAAAATAGTGTAAATCCCTTCGAAGAAGACAGAACACCAATTAGCACATCTCTCTCTTTCTGCTTGAGTTAACCTCTGACTCTTGAGTTCTCTCCTTGCTTTTCCTTATGGTTTTACCACATACTTATGAAACCATAAAGAATATGCTGTTTAATTTAGCCTGAACTTTATATAAGCAGAATAGAGCTGGATGTATCCTTTTCTGTCTTGCTATCTTTGAAAAACGAACTGAATCATTTCTAATTTCCTATGTGTATGATGTACCATTGACATAAAAGAAAAATATTAAATGGAACATACTTATGAAAACTGTTGTTTATCTATTATCTATGTTATATATCTCTTTCACTAATTCTATTTCCCTGATTGTTTGCCTCTTTAACAATTTCTTGTTTTACTAAGTTTGTTTGTAAAATTCCTTGTGGTTACAGGTTTCTTAACACTGTAGCATAGCTTCTACACTGGTTGCCGTCAATTTATTGTATAATGAGAGCATGCAGTCAGTGTTAAGCATTGTCAGCCCATATACAAAACACGTATTGGCATAAAGTTAACAACTCTGAGAACTTTTCTTCTAACCACTTGATATAATCATGACATTTGCTTTTCCATTCTTTGAGATTATGTTGTACCAATCGATCAACAAATTTTTGCATTGTTGTCTATTGACAGAACATTGTCATCATTTCTTGAATTCCTTTCTTTAACATTAAACATGATGATTTCAGTTGTTCCCATGCTGGAAGAGTATATAGTAATATCTGTGTGAAAGAATAAAATTCTTCTATTAAATCCATAGCAGAATATAGT
Source organism: Mustela putorius furo (assembly GCF_011764305.1). Taxonomy (NCBI): domain Eukaryota; kingdom Metazoa; phylum Chordata; class Mammalia; order Carnivora; family Mustelidae; genus Mustela; species Mustela putorius. The sequence goes on from NW_025421989.1 coordinate 32,047,474, forward strand.
CACAGCGAGTACAATAATAATTTTCCACTTCAAGTCAGGATAATTTCTTTCCTATTCATGAGTAATGTTGTCCCTTTTAAAAAAGCCTTGATACTTAAAGGGATGAAGTTTTTGTCAATTATTTTTTTACACGTTCAACAAGTTCCTTTAAACAATTGAGCGCTTCAATAACCCTGCTCTTCTTTCACTTTGCAAAATCCTCTTATAAGAGAGATATTGAATACCATGAATGAGAAATAAGTAGGCTTCACTCAATGGATAATTTAAATTTTTTTCAATGGATAATTTTAGAAGTCAAGAAAAATTTGGGGGGTATTTTCTTCAGTATTTCAATAAACTGAAGAGGTGTTTAACCATAATTGTTAAGGAAAGCCAATGGCTTTCGGAATGGGAGAGGGCTAAAGAATATTGGATGCCAATAAAATCATGAAAATGATCTTTTAAGCGTAAGCCATACGAATGCTGAAGTAAAAGGACAATTTTACGCCAATTACTTTAATGTTGATAGAAAGGACATCAGATGTGCTTTGAGTAGAATCAGGTAGAGTACAAGAAGTACAGCCAATGTTTTCCATAGAATCATTCATGTTCTGCTTCTATTTTTCATAAACTTTACACCTATATACAATTTTGCAACAAAATTTGTACTTGTTTTATCTCTACAAAAAGCAGTAAATTTTCCTCATTCACTCCTAACTTAAAAAGAATCTGCAAAAATCTTCAGTTTCTGAAGTTTCATCTGGAAGGGATTTTATTCATAATGGCAAGCTTTTTTCATATGAAAACTATCATTCAAGCCAAGGAAAAAAGTTTTCCTGAAGTGTTATCACTTGGATCTATAGTTGTGTGATAAAAAGGTTTAGATATTTTAGTGTGTATGATTTAGAATTAACATTCTGATCTTTGATAATCTCTGTGACAGTAAATGGAATTATTACATTTTTAAAATAATTTCTCTTTGGTACTTAGAAATTTGCTTGCAATTTTGGAATCAGAAAATACTTCTGGTAGTAGTACATTCAAACAGTCATTTGAGCTGAAAGACTGGTGTCTTTTATATGTAGTGTAGAAGGCCATTACAACTTCTGCTGTGACTATTTTATCTTCCTGTGAATTTCTTAATTAAAAAAGTAATTTTTTTTCACTGTCTTTGGTACCAATCAAGGAAATCCTGCATCTCCCATGCTCAGCTCTTAGTGTATACCAGTTTATATCTGGCTTTCCATCACTTTCTATATTGAATGAAGAGTTGCATACTGCACAAAAAGCTTTGAAGGGACTTGTTCCTCATTTAATAAATGTCCACCGTTCATAAAATTTGTTACAACATTTACACTTGTGTTGGGCATTTTGAGGTTCCAACATACACAAATAAAAACATATAAACAAGCATTGCAAGAAATGAAAAGGCTGAATTTGCACCTCTCTCTGCCACATTAGTCAGCGTGCCTGTCATGAACCAAGTCTGTAAACAGGGGTTGAATGAAGGTTAGAAGAGTTTTGACCTTGTGAACTAAGAACAACTCGAACTCACTGTTTGATCCAAAAAAGGTGAACTCCCCGTTTGGCTGAAGGGAAAACTGTACTTGTAAGGCGCAGTCTTTCTGAACAAAGTCACAGGTGACCCTCCATGGGGTTTGGCTATGTTGGGGGGTTCAAGGATTGGCTAACATTCAGGAGCAGAGAGCTTAGAGACCGACAGACATTGAGTGTGTTCCTGTGGTCGCTAGAGTAAGGCTGCTGCTACCTATAGGCTGACTTTCAGAAGCATGGCCCCTAATTGGATGCCGTCTGGAATGTGAGGCTGTCACTGATTGGCTGACTTTCAGAGTTGGGCGCATCACTGATTGGCTGAGTTTCAGAAGCCTGGAACTGTCATTGACTTGCTGTCTTGCAGAATTTTAGTTCCCACAGGAGAGGCAGTCGTCGACAGTCCCATTATACAGGTCGGAAGTTACATGTCGTTAATGGTGGTTGATTGTTCACGACTTGGGACTATGGCCAAAAAAAATATATACTTTCTTTAATATTTCCTTCAATTCTAAGTCCACCCTCTTTGAACTTCCTTTAGCCAAAAATGTGGAGACACCAAATCTTTATGTGTGGAGGTACGATTTTTAATTAGTAATCACCAATTACTATGATTTAACCACCAACTACTGTGGTTAAAAACTAGCTCTAACTGCTGAACTTTTGCAACTTACTGAAAAAAAGCTGAATACGGGACCTTTAGGGTGTCCTTACAGTCACTATAGAACGCAAGACAAAAGTCACAAAGACTACATGTTTTATGTGTTCAGGCTGGCTGTAAACCCTAGAAGAAGCCCATGTCTGAGGCAGGGTCTTCCTGAACTAAGCTTCCCCAGCAGTGGTCTGAGGGCACCCCAGAGTTCTGTGGGCATCAAGACCGACTGCCACCAGAAGAAAGAAGGAGCTGAGTGGACAGGACTCTGGGCTTGCTGTCCCCGTTTTACTCAGATTGCTCAGTTTTCCTTATGTTCATGGATTGGATTTATGGGGAAAGCTGCAGTTGAAATAATCAGTCACATGTCTAAAGTTTTGACAATCACTAAGACTATGTATGTATATATATATTAGATTAATGCAAACTGATTGCAGCACATTCTATTAATTTATTTTTCATTTTAGTCCATACTGTTTCATCAGTATTTTGTTTTCCATGTGCCCTTCCATTCTTATTCAATTTCTATTAGGTTAATGCCTAGAAGAGGAAATGTAGTATCAAATGGGTTTCATGTTTGTAACTTTAAATATATCTTGTCAAATTTTCATCTGTCAGTATGTTATGAATTTAAAAGTCCATGTAATAGTATAGGAGAGAGCTTGGTTTCTGTAACACTTTAAAACCTAAGTAAGGGGCACCTGGGTGGCTCAGTGGGTTAAGCCTCTGCCTTCATCTCAGGTCATGATCTCAGGGTCCTGGGATCGAGCCCCGCATCAGGCTCTCTGCACAGCAGGGAGCCTGCTTCACCCTATCTGCCTGCCTCTCAGCCTACTTGTGATCTATCTCTCTCTCTGTCAAAAAAAAAAAAAAAAACCTAAGTAAACATTCAAAAATGATATATTTTTCTCAATGTGAATAACTGTATTTTTCTGAAAAGTGTATATTCATTGAAAACAGTCAGAAAATAATGAAGTCATCTTCCAGAATTTTCTTTTTGTTTGAGTACACACATACATATATACCATCTAAGCAGGAGCGAAGGCAAAGAGGAAGAAGGCATTGAAGAAATACTAATAGACTTTAAAAGAGAGTCTTCCTTAGAATGAAGTTTGAGATCTTAGAAGTTATCTGGATCAGTAAGTGAAAGAAAAGTATTTTCTTTCTTTCACGTGACCTCATTTAAAGATATATATATGTATATATATATATATATGCATATTAATAGGTATCTTCTTATATATTTTCTATATAAATACAGATTTAAAGAAATTATATATGTATTTGGAAAGGAGAAATATATACAAAATTTCTATACTTACAGAAATGTAAGGAAATTTTTATATATAAAAATATTTTTAGGGACACCTGGGTAGTGCTGTTGGTTAAGCATCAGACTCTTGGTTCCAGCTCAGGTCATGATCTCAGGATCAAGAGAATGAACCCCACATTGGGCTCTGTTGCACTGAGCACAGAGTTTGCTTGGATTTCTCTCTCTCCCTCCCTCTGCTCCTCCCCCCGGCATGCACACACACGCACACACACACACTCTTTCTCTCTCTCAAATAAATAAATAAATAAATAAACAAATAAATCTTAAAAAAATAAATTTTATTTATTTGTATTTCTGTGTATGTGCATTTATAAAATATTTATATAAAATTATAAAGAAAAGTTTATTTTTACAATAGATATTTATATATTTTTAAAATATATATGTATTTTAAAGATTTATTTATTTATTTTAGAGAGAGAGAGGGTGAGAGCACAGAAGCAGAGGGAGAGACAGAGAGAGAGGGAGAAAGGCAGACTCCTCACTGGGCACGGAGCCCACCAAGGGGCTTGATCACAGGACCCTGAGATCATGACCTCAGTGGAAATGAAGAGTGGGAGGCTTAACCAACTGAGCCATCCAGGTACCCCAAAGAAAATTTCCATAAAAATATGCATGTAAGGATAAATCTATTGTAATTTCTATATTTATCTATTTCTTTAAATGAGGGCATGGAGAAATTGATGCATTTTAGTTATTAGTAAATCAAGGTCATAACTAAGGCCTGGAAATATCCAGAAAGGAGGAAATTATAGATACCAGAGAGTAAACAGAAATGATACCCCAGAGGAATACTGGGTCTATGAAACTGGTGAGAGTTGGCCTCTAGAGGTAATGGAATGTTTATGAGAAAAGTTCCAGTTTATTCACCTAAATGACTAATGCAACCACACGGGTTATAACAATCCACTTGGTCAGAACAGAATCACCAATTTCCCTTGTCTCCCCAGTCTGCTCTTCCGTTGAGCAAGTTCTCCCTATTGCAGAAGTGGCATCACTATTCACCCAGATTATCTGGCCAAATTTTAGGAGTCGTCATTGATGGTTGTTCTTCCCTCATGACCTTGCAGCCATTCAAATTTTACCAGCTGAGGACCCAGATAGGAAGAGACAAGCCCTGTCTAAATTCCAGATGTATAGAATCTATGAGCACAATAAAATAGCATTTCACAACACCAAGTTAGAGAGCAGAAGCTGATTGCAGCACATTCTATTAATTTATTTTTCATTTTAGTCCATACTGTTTCATCAGTATTTTATTTTCCATGTGCCCTTCCATTCTTATTCAATTTCTATTTCATCCTTCAAAACCTTATATTCTATATTTCATTCCAAATTCCATTCCATCTATTTCTTTTCCATCTGTTTTCAAATCTGTAGTGCATGTGTCATAGTCCATTTATTTCATGTCATTGCATTTTCAGTTCCATTCTATATTCCTTCCTTTAGCATTTTCCTTCTATTTCTTTAAAACTTTATTTCACTCTATATTCCATTCTATTCATTTTATCATACGACATTATATTTTCTATTCTGTGTGCCATTAGATACTTATTTTCATCCCTTTCCATTCCATTTTCCCATTATATTCCATTCAATTTCCATCCTCTTCAGTTTTCCATTTTGTATCCTGTTCAAGTCCATATTCTATGCCACATTTTATTCCAGTTTCCTCTGCAACCAGTTTTTCATCCCACTCTGCATTACATTTAAAATCCATTTTCTATTCCTTATTATTTAACAGTCCAGGGGCCATTCCATTCTGTTTTGTATCATATTTCCAGCTGGTCATTCATTCCACTAAATTTCTTATTCCATTTTGTCAAAATTGTTATGACAATGACTTTCGGGAGATCTGCTTGCCAACATTTTTACCAAAGAATTAGAAATGTGCCTGGCCTTATACCAAGAATTTCCATTTCTGGGAATTTATCTATAACAAGGATAAACTTAGGATATGAACATATTTTAGCAAGAAGGATGTGACTCACAGTGATAGAGTACAAAGTTGAAAACAAGATAAATGTTGGCAATCTAAGAATGTTTGAAATTGTAGGCCTCCTCTATAAATGGAATATTTTCTAGTTACAAAATGGTCTGGTTTATTTATTTACACGGAAAGTGTGTTTTCTGGATCTAAAACAGAGGTTACAAAACTGTATGGATAAATCCATTTTTGTAAAACAAAATAACTATAAATACATGTAAATGGCCATTCTGCCAGTATATAATTTTCAGTAGTTACCTATGGTGTGTGTATGGGTGTGTGAAAAAAAATTATTTTCCTATGGGTGTGTGAAAATTGAAGTGCAGGGTTTTTTGTGTGTGTTTTTTTTTTGTTTTATTTTTTAGTATTTCCTTTTCTGTTTTGGGTACTGAACATGCAACCCTTTTGTAATAATGACTAAAATGTCCAAATACTAAACTTCAAATCTATGCACCATAACATAATGATATTAGTAGAAATTAGACATCTGTAGCTAAGAATGAAGACTAGATCAAATTAAGTACAATGCATTCATTACTAGATTACTGTGTACCTTACACAAATATTAATGTTTATGTTATTAAGGACATATATATTATTAATGTTAAGGGCAGTACCTCTATTTTTTTAAAATTTTATTTATATATTTGATAGACAGAGGGAGAGAGGGAACACAAGTAGGGGGAGTGGGAGAGGGAGAAGCAGGCTTCCCGCAGAGCAGGGAGCCGGATGCGGGGCTGGATCCCAGGACCCTGGGATCATGACCTGAGCTAAAGGCAGATGCTTAAGGACTAAGCCACCCAGGAGACCTGGGGCAGTACCACTCTTAATCCTATGAAATTCTTGCCTGTGCCCCTTGGCATAGGGGGATTCAGATGTGTGGAGGGGTCCCTTCTGGGGTAATCTATGCACCCAGTGGCTTGACCTAGATTCCATAATGTTGACCTAACTAGGAGATTATCTCTTTCTGACCAGTGTGGTGTTTCTTTCAAGTGATTTCTCGTGAATCACCATGAGAATGGTGCTGACACACTGATTTGGGTCATTCATGTTGTTTATTATATAGAGTCTCACCATCTGATACACACACAGTTGTAAAGGGCTGTGTTTAAAGTTGAGGAACTTGACATTATCAACCAGCCCTCAGCCCACTGCAGAGGGTCCGGGAACACCCTCTTGTTTCCTGCCACAAGTCTTGGGTTGGGCCGCTCAGGAAGATGAGGGGGGTCATGTGATACCCAGCCCACCAATCAGAAGTGAAGATTTTATCAAGCTCCACCCACCTTCCTTTGTTCGTCTCTTCCCACCTCTACTTGAGGTAGTGTTTGCGGCGGCGTTTCTCTTTGTGAGAAACTTACTTGCCTTTTGGCAACCCAGTCATACTCAGAGGAGGAAGAGAGAAGCAGCAGCGGTTTGAATCCGTGCAGGGCGAAGTAGCCGGGGGTGGGGGCCTAAGAACGAAGTCGCCTTTACCACTATCGATTCCAGCAAGACTGGAAACCGAGATGCTGCTGTGCAGGTGTCCCTTCTTGAGCGACCCCGGCAGCACCGAGCCCTTCAGGTTTGCACCGAAGCTTCCTTTCCGATAGTTGATGAGGGCCCTGACTTGCATGGCATAAACTGTGCTGCCAAAGAGGCATGCTGACCTCCCAGGCTTCCGGAGTTACCATTCAGACCTTAACATCTGTAGTGACTGAGTAGCACGAGAATCAAGATGGTGCACTCTGGCAGCTAGCCGCCCTGGGACAACCCACAAGGGGGCATTGGCACGATCAGTGGATGATTTCAGACCGACGCTTGGAAAACAACAAGCCCCAAAGCCACCCCAGTTGGAAAAGTCTGCCTAGACACACGCTTCTCCGTGGGCTGTTTTCTAGAGCTTCCAGGACTCCGAGGTCCGAGCCTTTGCTGCCATCTTCTACAAAGCCGTAGCCCGGCAGCAGGCTCTAGGCGCCATCTGCAGGCTTCTGTCTGGAACCCAGTATCATGGCCAGGCCCTGCTCTCCAGAGCCAGGGATTTCTGCTGGGCCCTGCTGGTGGCAGCCACACCCCTTAGGCCAGCTCTGCTTTTGGCCTCAGCAACAGCAAATCCAGGCCCATTCCATGGAAGCCATGCATCCTCACCAGGCCCAGCCCTTCTCTGTCGCCACCGCATGCCAGGCCTGATCCTCCCAAGCCATACCACGCAGGTAAGAAGGGCGCTCCGCTGCTGTCCGGCTCCACTTGAGCCCACTGGCCTTCGTCCTGCTTCCCCACCTAGGTTCATCTCAGAAAGGCTTGGCTCCCATAGTCCTTCAAACTCCCGATGGCCGCGGTTCTATGCCTGGCTTCCCAGCCTGGCAGTAATGCCACCTACATTAGTGCCTCCTTATCCTGGCCACCAGGCACGTTTTGCTTTTATTTTGTGGGGCAACGTGGTAGAATCTTCCTTCCCTAGGTTTCTTGGTGTGAGCCCTACCATCCCCATCGGGTTTTCTGGTCAGACTTTTTCTTTGTCCTACCATGATGATGATGATGATGATGATTTTGCCTGAGCTCCAACTCCAAGCCTAGCCCTCCCAGAGTTAGGCCAGCCTTACTGCCTGAACTTGTTGCCCCCAAGTCCCGCCAATCTAGAAAAGGTCAAAAGAGAGAGCACATAGCCTCTATGGTAGGACCTTCTCTGTCTCAGCAGTCTCCAAAGTGAAGTTGTAATGGACATCCATCCACTGTAATTGGATGGATGGATGGACATCATCCATCCAATGAGCTTACCTGCTGGGTACCTGTGAGGTTTCCAAAAGTTCTGTCAGTCACTAACCATCATTATGAGCAATTTTTTTTTTTTTAAAGAAGGAGCCAGTGAGGGGGTGGGAAGGGCAGGAGGTTGGGGGAGAGAATCTTAAGCAGGCTCCGTGCCCACCAGGGAGCCTGTCATGGAGCTTGATCTCAGGACCTTGAAATCCTGACCTCAGACCCCTGAGATCATGACCTCGGCCGAGATCAAAAGGGTAGCTTAACTGACTGAGCCACCCAGGCGTCCCTCATTATGAGCAATTTTAAAGCCTCTCCTACTTGTGACTCCACCCTGGAGTGTTTAATCTGCTGTTGAACCTTGATTCCAGGCCCCCTGCTCCTTCAAATGGTTTGCCTTTATTCCTGAGCTGAAATTTCTCTTTTCCAAGTGGCCATTTACAGAATTAATTTTTTTCATTTAAAATTTTTTTTTAAATGAATTTTTTTAAATTTCATTCAATTATATCTTCATAGAATAAATTTCTTAAATGGTATCACGTTTTAGCTTTTCTGTAATTACACATAAGTGTAAATACTTTTTGTTGTTTTGGGGCATTTATGTTTCTGTAAAATGCCCATTTATACTATATGTTTATTTTTTTCATTGCCTTAAAAATATACATTATGAATAATAACCTTTTCTCTGGTTAATATGGTACAAATACGTCTCCCAGTTTTTTTGTCTACTTCTTGAATCCTTTAAATACTCTCGTTTAGTAACCAAAAGTTTGAAAATCATTATGCAGTTGATTTTGACTGTCCTTTGCAAATTTTGCTTTTTATATTATAATTAAGTCCTTTGCTAGCCCCAATAAATAAGTCTTAATTTTTTCTGTATACTTTAACTCTTGTTTTTCACAGAATATAATCCTCCTGAAATTTGTTTCCATGTATAATTTGGTCCCTGGTGGTCTAGTGGTTAGGATTCGGCGCTCTCCATGTATAATTTGGTGAAGAGGCTCCCATTTTATTGCCATTTTCCATACAGATAATCTATTACCCATTAGAATTTTAAAATTTCTTCCTTTCCCCATGATCCAGCATGATAGCACTGAAATGAAATAGGTTTTAATTTATACATGGATCTAACTGTAGACTCTTTTCTGTACAACTGGGTCATTTGTCTCTGTGTTTATACTACTCTGTCTTATTTAAAAAAAGGCAAGTGCCTCACTTTACTCTCTTTCAGGAATATGTTCATATTTTCCACATTTCATAGCCTTATACTTTTCCATATTATATCTTAGAAGCAGCTTGTCATAGTGCATGAAATATCCTATCAGGTTATGGTTGAAATAGTTTTGAATTTATAGATTATTTTGGGAAGTCTGTATTATTGTAATAGTGAAATATCTTGTCTGTGAAAATAGTGTGTCTTATTTATTTAGGGATTTTTTCGTCTGTTTCATTCACATTTTTATAATTTTCTGAATAGTGTTAGTCTATCTGTAGGTGTGGTTTTCATTGCGTCTGTCTTGCTTGATATCTTCAGTCAATTTTGAAAAATTCTAGGCAATTATATCTTCATAGAATAAATTTCTTAATAAAAATATTTTCATTTTTAGAAACAAGATGGGATTGGGAGGGAGACAAACCATAAGTGACTCTTAATCTCACAAAACAAACTGAGGGTTGCCGGGGGGAGGGGGTTTGGGAGAAGGGGGTGGGATTATGGACATTGGGGAGGGTATGTGATTTGGTGTGTGCTGTGAAGTGTGTAAACCTGGTGATTCACAGACCTGTACCCCTGGGGATAAAAATATATGTTTATAAAAAATTAAAAAAAAAAAAAAAATATTTTCATTTTTAAAAAGAAATTTGAGTAACTGTCATCTTAAGAATTCTTCACTTTGGAGGATTAAAAGAAAGCATGCTAGTTGAATCTTTCTTTTTTTTTGCACGTGAATTCTAACTTTTATTTTTATATAAAAGCTCATTTTTAATAGTGTTAATCATTTTTTAAATTGGCATTTTTTTTAATTGTTTATTTTTTATAAACATATATTTTTATCCCCAGGGGTACAGGTCTGTGAATCACCAGGTTTACACACTTCACAGCACTCACCAAAGCACATACCCTCCCCAATGTCCATAATCCCACCCCCTTCTCCCAAACCCCCTCCCCCCAGCAACCCTCAGTTTGTTTTGTGAGATTAAGAGTCACTTATGGTTTGTCTCCCTCCCAATTCCATCTTGTTTCATTGATTCTTCTTCTACCCACTTAAGCCCCCATGTTGCATCACCACTTCCTCATATCAGGGAGATCATATGATAGTTGTCTTTCTCCGCTTGACTTACTTCGCTAAGCATGATACACTATAGTTCCATCCACGTCGTCGCAAATGGCAAGATTTCATCTCTTTTGATGGCTGCATAGTATTCCATTGTGTATATATACCACATCTTCTTGATCCATTCATCTGTTGATGGACATCTAGGTTCTTTCCATAGTTTGGCTATTGTGGACATTGCTGCTATAAACATTCGGGTGCACGTGCCCCTTTGGATCACTACGTTTGTATCTTTAGGGTAAATACCCAATAGTGCAATTGCTGGGTCATAGGGCAGTTCTATTTTCAACATTTTGAGGAACCTCCATGCTGTTTTCCAGAGTGGCCGCACCAGCTTGCATTCCCACCAACAGTGTAGGAGGGTTCCCCTTTCTCCGCATCATTGCCAGCATCTGTCATTTCCTGACTTGTTGATTTTAGCCATTCAGACTGGTGTGAGGTGATGTCTCATTGTGGTTTTGATTTGTATTTCCCTGATGCCGAGTGATATGGAGCACTTTTTCATGTGTCTGTTGGCCATCTGGATGTCTTCTTTGCAGAAATGTCTGTTCATGTCCTCTGCTCATTTCTTGATTGGATTATTTGTTCTTTGGGTGTTGAGTTTGCTAAGTTCTTTATAGATTCTGGACACTAGTCCTTTATCTGAAATGTCGTTTGCAAATATCTTCTCCCATTCTGTCAGTTGTCTTTTGATTTTGTTAACTGTTTCCTTTGCTGTGCAAAAGCTTTTGATCTTGACGAAATCCCAATAGTTCATTTTTGCCCTTGCTTCCCTTGCCTTTGGCGTTGTTCCTAGGAAGATGTTGCTGCGGCTGAGGTCGAAGAGGTTGCTGCCTGTGTTCTCCTCAAGGATTTTGATGGATTCCTTTCTCACATTGAGGTCATTCATCCATTTTGAGTCTATTTTCATGTGTGGTGTAAGGAAATGGTCAAATTTAATTTTTCTGCATTTGGCTGTCCAATTTTCCCAGCACCATTTATTGAAGAGGCTGTCTTTTTTCCATTGGACATTCTTTCCTGCTTTGTCGAAGATTAGTTGACTGTAGAGTTGAGGGTCTATTTCTGGGCTCTCTATTCTGTTCCATTGATCTATGTGTCTGTTTTTGTGCCAGTACCATGCTGTCTTGATGATGACAGCTTTGTAATAGAGCTTGAAGTCCGGAATTGTGATGCCACCAACGTTGGCTTTCTTTTTCAATATCCCTTTGGCTATTCGAGGTCTTTTCTGGTTCCATATAAATTTTAGAATTATTTGTTCCATTTCTTTGAAAAAGATGGATGGTACTTTGATAGGAATTGCATTAAATGTGTAGATTGCTTTAGGTAGCATAGACATTTTCACAATATTTATTCTTCCAATCAAGGAGCATGGAACATTTTTCCATTTCTTTGTGTCTTCCTCAATTTCTTTCATGAGTACTTTATAATTTTCCGAGTATAGATTTTGTGCCTCATTGGTTAGGTTTATTCCTAGGTATCTTATGGTTTGGGGTGCAATTGTAAATGGGATTGACTCCTTAATTTCTCTTTCTTCTGTCTTGCTGTTGGTGTAGAGAAATGCAACTGATTTCTGTGCATTGATTTTATATCCTGACACTATACTGAATTCCTGTATAAGTTCTAGCAGTTTTGGAGTGGAGTCTTTTGGGTTTTCCACATATAGTATCATATCATCTGCGAAGAGTGATAATTTGACTTCTTCTTTGCCGATTTGGATGCCTTTAATTTCCTTTTGTTGTCTGATTGCTGAGGCTAGGACCTCTAGTACGATGTTGAATAGCAGTGGTGATAATGGACATCCCTGCCGTGTTCCTGACCTTAGCGGAAAAGCTTTCAGTTTTTCTCCATTGAGAATGATATTTGCGGTGGGTTTTTCATAGATGGCTTTGATGATATTGAGGTATATGCCCTCTATCCCTACACTTTGAAGAGTTTTGATCAGGAAGGGATGCTGTACTTTGTCAAATGCTTTTTCAGCATCTATTGAGAGTATCATATGGTTCTTGTTCTTTCTTTTATTGATGTGTTGTATCACATTGACTGATTTGTGGATGTTGAACCAACCTTGCAGCCCTGGAATAAATCCCACTTGGTCGTGGTGAATAATCCTTTTAATGTACTGTTGAATCCTATTGGCTAGTATTTTGTTGAGTATTTTCGCATCTGTGTTCATCAATGATATTGGTCTATAGCTCTCTTTTTTGATGGGATCCTTGTCTGGTTTTGGGATCAAGGTGATGCTGGCCTCATAAAATGAGTTTGGAAGTTTTCCTTCCATTTCTATTTTTTGGAACAGTTTCAGGAGAATAGGAATTAGTTCTTCTTTAAATGTTTGGTAGAATTTCCCCGGGAAGCCGTCTGGCCCTGGGCTTTTGTTTGTTTGGAGATTTTTAATGACTGTTTCAATCTCCTTACTGGTTATGGGTCTGTTCAGGCTTTCTACTTCTTCCTTGTTCAGTTGTGGTAGTTTATATGACTCTAGGAATGCATCCATTTCTTCCAGATTGTCAAATTTGTTGGCGTAGAGTTGCTCATAGTATCTTCTTATAATAGTTTGTATTTCTTTGGTGTTAGTTGTGATCTCTCCTCTTTCATTCATCATTTTATTTATTTGGGTCCTTTCTCTTTTCTTTTTGATAAGTCTGGCCAGGGGTTTATCAATATTATTAATTCTTTCAAAGAACCAGCTCCTAGTTTCGTTGATTTGCTCTATTGTCTTTTTGGTTTCTATTTCATTGATTTCTGCTCTGATCTTTATGATTTCTCTTCTCCTGCTTGGCTTAGGGTTTCTTTCTTGATCTTTCTCCAGCTCCTTTAGGTGTAGGGTTAGGTTGTGTACCTGAGACCTTTCTTGTTTCTTGAGAAAGGCTTGTACCGCTATATATTTTCCTCTCAGGACTGCCTTTGTTGTGTCCCACAGATTTTGAACCGTTGTATTTTCATTGTCATTTGTTTCCATGATTTTTTTCAATTCTTCTTTAATTTCCTGGTTGACCCATTCATTCTTTAGAAGGATGCTGTTTAGTCTCCATGTATTTGGGTTCTTTTCAAACTTCCTTTTTTGGTTGAGTTCTAGCTTTAGAGCATTGTGGTCTGAAAATATGCAGGGAATGATCCCAATCTTTTGATACCGGTTGAGTCCTGATTTAGGACCGAGGATGTGATCTATTCTGGAGAATGTTCCATGTGCACTAGAGAAGAATGTGTATTCTGTTGCTTTGGGATGAAATGTTCTGAATATATCTGTGATGTCCATCTGGTCCAGTGTGTCGTTTAAGGCCTTTATTTCCTTGCTGATCTTTTGCTTGGATGATCTGTCCATTTCAGTGAGGGGAGTGTTAAAGTCCCCTACTATTATTGTATTATTGTTGATGTGTTTTTTTGATTTTGTTATTAATTGGTTTATATAGTTGGCTGCTCCCACGTTGGGGGCATAGATATTTAAAATTGTTAAATCTTCTTGTTGGACAGACCCTTTGAGTATGATATAGTGTCCTTCCTCATCTCTTATTATAGTCTTTGACTTAAAATCTAATTGATCTGATATAAGGATTGCCACTCCTGCTTTCTTCTGATGTCCATTAGCATGGTAAATTCTTTTCCACCCCCTCACTTTAAATCTGGAGGTGTCTTTGGGCTTAAAATGAGTTTCTTGGAGGCAACATATAGATGGGTTTTGTTTTTTTATCCATTCTGATACCCTGTGTCTTTTGACAGGGGCATTTGGCCCATTAACATTCAGGGTAACTATTGAGAGATATGAATTTAGTGCCATTGTATTGCCTGTAAGGTGACTGTTACTGTATATGGTCTCTGTTCCTTTCTGATCTACCACTTGTAGGCTCTCTCTTTGCTTAGAGGACCCCTTTCAATACTTCCCTTAGAGCTGGTTTGGTGTTTGCAAATTCTTTCAGTTTTTGTTTGTCCTGGAAGCTTTTAATCTCTCCTTCTATTTTCAATGATAGCCTAGCTGGATATAGTATTCTTGGCTGCATGTTTTTCTCGTTTAGTGCTCTGAAAATATGCCAGCTCTTTCTGGCCTGCCAGGTCTCTGTGGATAAGTCAGCTGCCAATCTAATATTTTTACCATTGTATCTTACAGACTCCTTTTCCCGGGCTGCTTTCAGGATTTTCTCTTTGTCACTGAGACTTGTCAATTTTATTATTAGGTGACGGGGTGTGGGCCTATTCTTATTGATTTTGAGGGGCGTTCTCTGAACCTCCTGAATTTTGATGCTCGTTCCCTTTGCCATATTGGGGAAATTCTCCCCAATAATTCTCTCCAGTATACCTTCTGCTCCCCTCTCTCTTTCTTCTTCTTCTGGAATCCCAATTATTCTAATGTTGTTTCGTCTTATGGTGTCACTTATGTCTCGAATTCTCCCCTCATGGTCCAGTAGCTGTTTGTCCCTCTTTTGCTCAGCTTCTTTATTCTCTGTCATTTTGTCTTCTATATCACTAATTCTTTCTTCTGCCTCATTTATCCTAGAAGTGAGAGCCTCCATTTTTGATTGTACCTCATTAATAGCTTTTTTGATTTCAACTTGGTTAGATTTTAGTTCTTTTATTTCTCCAGAAAGGGCTTTTATATCTCTCGAGAGGGTTTCTCTAATATCTTCCATGCCTTTTTCGAGCCCGGCTAGAACCTTGAGAATTGTCATTCTTAACTCTAGATCTGACATATTACCAATGTCTGTATTGATTAGGTCCCTAGCCTTTGGTACTGCCTCTTGTTCTTTTTTTTGTGTTGAATTTTTCCGTCTTGTCATTTTGTCCAGATAAGAGTATATGAAGGAGCAAGTAAGATACTAAAAGGATGGCAACAACCCCAGGAAAATATGCTTTAACCAAATTAGCAGAGATCCCAAATCGTGAGGGGGGAGAAAGGGGATAAAAAGAGGTTCAAAAAGGAAGAAAGAAAAAAAAAGAGAGAAAGAAAAAGAAAAGAAAAGAAAAGAATTTAAAAAAAGAAAACAAATAAGAAAAATATAAAAAAGAAAAAATATATATATTGGATAAACTAGTTAAAAAACGTTAAAAAAGAAAAAGGTAAAAGTTAAAAAAAAATTTACCAGAAGGCGAGAAAAAAAACAAAAAATGAAAAAGAAAAAAATTAAATTAACTGCAAGACTAAAAAAAATCACAGGGAACAAGCCATGAGTTCCGTGCTTTGCTTTCTCCTCCTCTGGAATTCTGCTGCTCTCCTTGGTATTGAACCGCACTCCTTGGTAGGTGAACTTGGTCTCGGCTGGATTTCTTGTTGATCTTCTGGGGGAGGGGCCTGTTGTAGTGATTCTCAAGTGTCTTTGCCCCAGGCGGAATTGCACCGCCCTTACCTGGGGCCGGGGTGAGTAATCCGGTAGGGTTGGCTTTCAGAAGCTTTTGTTCCCTGAGCGCTTTCCGTAGAGTTCCGGAGGACGGGAATACAAATGGCGGCCTCCTGGTCTCCGGCCCGGAGAAGCCGAGAGCCCAGGGTCCCACTCCTTAGTGCGCGCTCAGAGAACAGCGCCCAGGTACTCCCGTCTGCCTGACCTCCGGCCGCGCTCCGAGCTCACCGAGCCTGCGACCGGTTCAAGGTAACCCCGAGCTGCGAGCTTACTGTCGGCTCTGTCTCTGTAGCCGGCTTTCCCGTTCCAATACCCACAAGCTCTGCGACACTCAGACACCCACGATCCTTCTGTGACCCTGCGGGATCTGAGGCCACGCTGACCCTGCGTGGGCTTCGCCCTGGTTTAGCCTCTGGAGCGATGTCCCTCAGCGGAACAAACTTTTAAAAGTCCTGATTTTGTGCGCCGCTTGCCGGGAGCCGACTCCTCCCCCCGGGGTCTATCTTCCCGTTGCTTTGGATTCACTTCTCCGCTGGTCCTACCTTTCAGAAAGTGGTTGTTTTTCTGTTTCCAGAATTGCTGTTCTTCTTCTCTTCGATCTGCCGATGGATTTTCAGGTGTTTGCAATCTTTAGATAAGCTATCTAGCTGATCTCCAGCTAGCTGAAGTAGTCTCAGCCTGCTACTTCTCCGCCATCTTGACTCCTCCCCCTCGCTAGTTGAATCTTTAGGAGGCACAGAAAGTAATCATTTATTGCCTTTATTTGAAATGGAGTTATGACCATAAATTTCCTATTTAGACTTCATAGCTTTCTAGCATAGGTCATTTACAACTTGGATAAGAAAAGTAGAGTTCACCCCAAGATGATTGGAGAAATAGAGGGGTAATGGATATATCCAGGTCAGGAAGATGGAGCGTGTGCTCAAATGTGGTGGAGACAATAACCTAGATGGGAATAGGGAGAGCAGGGAGGGAGACTCAGAAGAGAAGGAGATGGCAGAGGTCAGAAGCCCGACAGGTGAAAGCCTTGGTTTTATTTATTTATTTATTTATTTACATTTATGTGTGTGTATATATATACTTTTTAATTTTTAAAATTTTTTAATTTTTTAAATTTCTTTTCAGTGTACCAGAATTCATTGTTTATGCACCACACCCAGTGCTCCATGCAATACATGCCCTCCATAATACCCAAGACCAGGCTCACCCATTTTCCCACCCCCTGCCCCTTCAAAACTCTCAGATTGTTTTTTAGAGTCCATAGTCCCTCATGGTTTGTCTCCCCCTCCAATTTCCCTCAACTCCCTTGTCCTCTCCATCTCCCCATGTCCTCCATGTTATTTCTTATGCTCCACAAATAAGTGAAACCATATGATTATTGACTCTCTGCTTGACTTATTTCATTCAGCATAATCTCCTCAAGTCCCATCCGTGTTGATACAAAAGTTGGGTATTCACCCTTTCTGATGGTGTATTGTATATATGGACCACATCTTCTTTATCCTTTCATTTGTTGAAGGGCATCTTGGTTTTTTCCACAGTTTGATGACTGTGGCCTTTGCTGCTATGAACATTGGGGTACAGATGGCCCTTCTTTTCACTACATCTGTATCTTTGGGGGGAATACCACATAGTGCAATTGAAAAGTCATAGGGTAGCTCTATTTTTAATTTTGGGGGAATCTCAACACTATTTTGCACCAACTTACATTCCCACCAGTAGTGTAAGAGTGTTCCCCTTTCTCCACATTTTCTCCAACACTTGTTTACTATCTTGTTAATTTGGGCCATTCTGACTGGTGTAAGGTGGTATCTCAATGTGGTTTTGATTTGGATCTCCCTGATGTTAATGATGATGAACATTTTTTCATGTGTCTGTTAGCCATTTGTATGTCTTCTTTGGAGAAGTGTCTGTTCATGTCTTCTGCCCATTGTTTGATGAGACTTTTTTTTTAATAAAAACATGTGGAAACATGGTAGGGACCACATTAAAATAAATAGGATTAAAAAAATAAAACTACTAAAATGAACTCCCTTTTGCTCCTTTCCCATTATTTCTCCTCTCTTCCCTTTGGCTTTTCTGGTATGTGGCCAGTACTGGCATTAGAGCTGCTCAAGAGGGGTTCTAGTGCCTAGGGCCCTGCTTAGCCCTCCTCATGAGTATTTCATGCCAGAGCTAAATGTCCACAGGGACAAAGAGATGAGGCCCCCAGGTCCAGACACTCTACTAGTTTTGTAGAAAATATATCCGGTATCTTAATTTCCTGAGGATAACTTCAGAGCCAGCACGGAAGGAAGACCTGGGCCTGTGTTGTGCTCAATCAGGGCAAAAGAAGTGGCTAAGTGGTCACTGTTTGTGGGAGCAGGGGGTAGACAGAACTTGGAAGTGTGTGTTATAGTGCTCCCACAGTTAGTTGTGAAGCATTGCATGTTGTAACTGGCCAAGGGGAGAAGAGATCCAGGATGTGAATCAGGGGCCTCCATTTGTACTTTCGCCATAGGCACCTCAGAGGTTAGTGGTGGACCTGTATGTGTCATTAGCTCTGTACCTAGCAATATATATTTAAGAAGCTACACTCTATCCCTGGAGGTAGCCTTGACCACAGAACACCTCCTCATATCCCAGAGGCTGAGGAAAGCAGTGTTTCAGACTTCAGGTTTGGTTCCTTCCTTCAGTGAGGCAGTATTGCAGGCATAATTACAGATCCTACCAGCCTACCCTATCCTAGTGTTTTAATGAGTCTCCTGTGCATTTGATCTGCCTGAGTGTGGACCCTAATTCAGTGGACCCTAATCCCTGAATTCAGGCCTGCCACATCAAAAGCTACATAGCTCTAGCTGGCCACAAGCTCTTCCTCTCTTTGATGTTTAGTCCTTCTCATATTCCCTCCTTCAGAATGTACCAAATATCATCCATATCATAGGAGACCTCCATACTGCAGAAACCTGTGGAAACATATTAGATCTCATCTTCCTTGTACTTTGGAAGCATTTGAAATGGTTGATCACTCCTTTTCCTTGATACCTGTTCTTCCTTAGTCTTGAGAGATTTCCCTCTTTATGTTCACCTAGTATTCTAGACCTTCCTTATCTTCTGCACCTCTGTGTGTTGGTACAAAGATTTTAGTGTTGGGTCATTTTTCTCTACACACATTCACTTCCCAGGAAATCCCATGTAATCTTGAGTTTTTAAATGTCATTTTAATTCAGTGAATTCCAAATATGTATGTCTCTTCATACTCATTCCCTTGTACTCCATTCATGTATACTAATACCTAATTGACTTTTCCACTTGACATGTCTAACATGGACCTTCTTTTTGCTTTTATTTCTCTTGTCAACTTTTTTATTGTATTGTTTTCATCCCAGGTGTTTCTGTTGGTCATGCTAATCATGGGGTCCTGTTGTAGAAGGGAACTCAGGCATCAGTTTTGAAAGTTAACAGGTGCTATTCTCCACTACCTTTGGTCCTTCTTGAGTTATGTTCCTTGCACTTGGCTGCTTTTGGAAAGGCCAAACCATCCCAATTTCAGTTGCTCTTTCCAGTAAGTACCTGTTGGCTAGTTTGCTGTTCTCTATAGTAAAGTTAGTCAGGTACTGTGCCATTGCTTCTTTTTTACCCTCATGAGGACAGTGACACCATGCAGGAATGTGTCTCTTGATGATTTGTCCTCATCTACTTGAGTCCTGGGGCTTTGGGGAAATGTTTTATACATTCACAGTGTTGTGAAATCATCAGTTCTAACTAATTTCAGGACATTTTCATCACTGAAAAATGAAACCCATACTGCTTAAGCACTCAGTTCTCATTCCTCCATCCTCCAAGCCCTGGCAACTACATATATGCTTTCTGTCTCTATAGATTTGCTAATTCTGGATATATCCTATAAATGGAATCATACAATATATGGCTTTCTGTGTTCTTTCACTTAGCATTATGTTTTCAGGTTCTTCTACCTGAAAACTTTTTTATGTCTGAATAATCTTTCATACTTTTTTTTTTGTCTGAATAATCTTTCATTGAGTATCTCTATCACATTTTGTTTATCTATTCATCAGTGAACAGACATTTTTGTTGTTTGGATATTTGGACCTTTTGACTACTGAGAGTAGTGCTGCTATGAAAAGACATTACAAATTTTTGTTTGAATACCTGTTTTCAGCTCTTTGGGTTTATATCCAGGAGCGTAAAGGCTGTTTCATGTGGCAATTCTATGTTTAACTACTTGAGGAACTACAAAACTGGTTCCACAGTGGCTCTACCAATTTACATTCCCCCAAGAAATGTCATGAGATTTCTCTATTCTTACAGCCACACCAAACTTTACTATTGTCTTTTTAAAATTTTGTGGTCGTCCCAGTGTGTGTGAAGTGGTATCTTATTTAGCTTTTGCATTATATTGTATCTTATTTAGCTTGCATTCTCCTAGTCACTAAGGTATTTGAGTATTTTTCATGTGCTTATTCACCATTTGTGTATCTTGTTTGGAAAAATGCCTATTCAACTCCTTTGCCAGTTTTTAAATTGGATTTTTGTCATTTTTGTTGTTGAGTTATAAGCATTCATTATACAGTCTGGATATAAGAACCTTATTAGATAAATAATTTGCAAATAATTTCTCCCCACTCTGTGGGTTGTCTTTTCAATTTGTTAGTAGTGCCTTTGATATGCAAACATTTTAAATTTTTATGTAGTCCAATTTAATTACTTTTCCTTTTGTTGCATAACTAACAAACCACTGCCAAATTCAAGGTCATGAAGATTTACTGCTATATTTTCTTTGAAGATTTTTTTTTAATAATTGTGTAACGCACACATAAGATGAGATCTTCCCTCTTATTTTTAAGTGTTCAACATAGCATTGTTATCTATAAATACAGTGTTGTACAACACATCTCTAGAACTCATTCACCTTGCATAACTGTAATATTATACCTGTTGATTACAAACTACCCATTTCCCCATCACTCCAGCTCCTGGCAACCCACTGGTTTCTTCTTGGCTTCTGTGAGAATTATTTGCTTCTTTGACTATTTTAGATACCTGATATCAATGGAAACATGTAGTATTTGTCCTTCTGTGAATTGGGTTATTTCATGTAGTACAATGTCCTCAACATTCATATACCCTGTCACATATTGTAGGATTTCCTTCCTTTTTAGTTCTGAATAATGCTACATTATATGTATATAGTCCATTTTTTATCCATCCATCCACCAGTGGACATTTAGGGTATTTTTACATGTTAGCTATTATGAATAGGACTCTAATGAACATGGGAGTTATAATGTCCTTTGACATCCTGATTTCATTTCTTTTGTATAAATATCCCAATGTGGGATTTGTGGTCCATATGGAAGTTCTGTTTTATGTTTTAGAGGTAATGCCATGTAGTTCCCCATAGAGGCTGTACCACTTTGCATTCCCATCAGTACAAGGATTCCAGTTGTTCCACTTCCTCAACAACACTTGTCTTTATTATTATTATTATTATTATTTTTAATTTTTTAAAATTTTTTTAATAAGGGATACAGGTCTGTGAATTGCCAGGGGTACAGGTCTGTGAATTGAAGTGTGAAAGTTTACACACTTCACAGGACTCACCATAGCACATACCCTCCCCAATGTCCATAACCCCAGCACCATCTCCTGACCCCCGCCCCCCAGCAACCAGTTTGTTTTCTGAGATTAAGAGTCTCTTATGGTTTGTCTCCCTCCCAATCCCATCTTGTTTCATTTATTCTTTTCCTACCACCAAGCCCCCCACGTTGCATCTTCACTTCCTCATATCAGGGAGATCATATGATAGTTGTCTTTCTCCAATTGACTTATTTCACTAAGCAAATTACACTCTAGTTGCTTCTATGCTGTCGCACATGGCAGGATTTCATTTCTTTTGATGGCTGCATAGTATTCCATTGTATATATATACCACTTCCTCTTTATCCATTCACCTGTTGATGGACATCTAGATTCTTTCCATAGTTTGGCTATTGTGGACATTGCTGCTATGAACATTTGGGTGCATGTGCCCCTTTGGAGCACCAAGTTTGTATCTTTAGGGTATATACCAAGTAGTGCAATTGCCAGGTCATAGGGTAGCTCTATTTTCAACTTTTTGAGGACCCTCCATGCAGTTTTCCAGAGTGGTTGCACCAGCTTGCATTCCTACCAACAGTGTAGGAGGGTTCCCCTCTCTCTGCATCCTCACCAGCATCTGTCATTTCCTGACTTGTTAATTTTAGCCATTCTGACTGGTGTGAGGTGGTATCTCATTGTGGTTTTGATTTGTATTTCCCTGATGCCGAGTGATGTGGAGCACTTTTTCATGTGTCTGTTGGCCATCTGGATGTCTTCTTTGCAGAAATGTCTGTTCATGTTCTCTGTCCATTTCTTGATTAGATTATTTGTTCTTTGGGTGTTGAGTTGGTAAGTTCTTTATAGGTTTTGGATACTAGCCCTTTATCTGATACGTCATTTGCAAATATCTTCTCCCATTCTGTAAGTTGTCTTTTGGTTTTGTTAACTGTTTCCTTTGCTGTACAAAACATTTTGATCTTGATGAAATCCCAATAGTTCATTTTTGCCCTTGCTTCCCTTGCCTTTGCGATGTTCCTAGGAAGAAGTTACTGTGGCTGAGGTCAAAGAGGTTGTTGCCTGTGTTCTCCTCAAGGATTTTGATGGATTCCTTTCTCACATTGAGGTCATTCATCCATTTTGAGTCTATTTTCGTGTGTGGTGTAAGGAAATGGTCCAATTTCATATTTCTGCATGTGGCTGTCCAATTTTCCCAACACCATTCGTTGAAGAGGCTATCTTTTTTCCATTGGATATTCTTTCCTGCTTTGTCGAAGATTAGTTGACCATAGAGTTGAGGGTCTATTTCTGAGCTCTCTATTCTGTTCCATTGATGTATGTGTCTGTTTTTGTGCCAGTACCATACTGTCTTGATGATGACAGCTTTGTAATAGAGCTTGAAGTCCAGAATTGTGATGCCACCAACTTTGGCTTTCTTTTTCAATATTCCTTTGGCTATTTGAGGCCTTTTCTGGTTCCGTATAAATTTTAGGGTTATTTGTTCCATTTCTTTGAAAAGAATGGATGGGATTTTGATAGGAATTGCATTAAATATGTAGATTGCTTTAGGTAGCATAGACATTTTCAAAAATTGTTCTTCCAATCCAGGAGCATGGAACATTTTCCCATTTCTTTGTGTCTTCCTCAGTTTCTTTCATGATTACTTTATAGTTTTCTGAGTATAGATTCTTTGCCTCTTTGGTTAGGTTTATTCCTACGTATTTTATGTTTTTGGGTGCAGTTGTAAATGGGATGGACTCCTTAATTTCTCTTTCTTCTGTCTTGTTGTTGGTGTAAAGAAATGCAACTGATTTCTGTGCATTGATTTTATATCCTGACACTTTCCTGAATTCCTGTACAAGTTCTAGCACTTTTGGAGTGGAGTCATTTGGGCTTTCTACATATAGTATCATATCATCTGCAAAGAGTGATAGTTTGACTTCTTCTTTGCCGATTTGGATGCCTTTAATTTCTTTTTGTTGTCTGATTGCTGAGGCTAGGACTTCTAGTACTACGTTGAATAGTACTAGTGGTGATAATGGACATCCCTGCCGTGTTCTTGACCTTAGTGGAAAAGCTCTCAGTTTTTCTCCATTGAGAATGATATTTGCAGTGGGTTTTTCATAGATGGCTTTGATAATATTGAGGTATGTGCCCTCTATCCCTACACTTTGAAGAGTTTTGATCAGGAAGGGATGCTGTACTTTGTCAAATGCTTTTTCAGCATCTATTGAGAGTATCATATGGTTCTTGTTCTTTCTTCTATTAATGTATTGTATCACACTGATTGATTTTCAGATGTTGAACCAACCTTGCAGCCCTAGAATAACTCCCACTTGGCCATGGTAAATAATCCCTTTAATGTACTGTTGGATACTATTGGATAGTATTTTGGTGAGAATTTTCACATCTGGTTCATCAAGGATATTGGTCTGTAGTTCTCTTTTTTTAAGGGATCCTTGTCTGGTTTTGGGATCAAGGTGATGCTGGCCTCATAAAATGAGTTTGGAATTTTCCTTCCATTTCTATTTTTTGGAACAGTTTCAGGAGAATAGGAATTATTCTTCTTTAAATGTTTGGTAGAATTCCCCTTGGAAGCCATCTGGCCCTGGGCTTTTGTTTGGAGATTTTTTTTTGAAGATTTTATTTATTTGACAGAGAGAGATCACAATTAGGCAGAGAGGCAGGCAGAGAGAGAGGGAAGCAGCATCCCTGCTGAGCAGAGAGCCCCTTGTGGGACCCGATCCCAGGACCCTGAGATCATGACCGGAGCTGAAGGCAGAGGCTTTACCCCACTGAGCCACCCAGGCGCCCCTGTTTGGAGATTTTTGATGGCTGTTTCAATCTCCTTACTGGTTATAGGTCTGTTCAGGTTTTCTATTTCTTCCTGGTTCAGTTTATATGTCTCTAGGAATGCATCCATTTCTTCTAGATTGTCAAATTTTTTGGTGTAGAGTTGCTCATAGTATGTTCTTATAATTGTTTGTATTTCTTTGGTGTTGGTTGTGATCTCTCCTCTTTCATTCATGATTTTATTTATTTGGGTCCTTTCTCTTTTCTTTTTGGTAATTCTGGCCAGGGGTTTATCAATCTTATTAATTCTTTCGAAGAACCAGCTCCTAGATTCATTGATTTGTTCTATTCTTTTTTGTTTGTTTGTTTTTATTTCATTGATTTCTGCTTTGATCTTTATGATTTCTCTTCTCCTGCTGGATTTAGGCTTTCTTTGTTGTTCTTTCTCTAGCTCCTTTAGGTGTAGGGTTAGGTTGTGTATTTGAGACCTTTCTTGTTTCTTGAGAAAGGCTTGCATTGCTATATATTTTCCTCTTGGGACTGCCTTTGCTGTGTTCCACAGATTTAGAACCATTGTGTTTTCATTATCATTTGTTTCCATGAATTTTCTCAATTCTTCTTTAATTACCTGGTTGACCCATTCATTCCTTAGAAGGATGCTGTTTAGTGTCCATGTATTTGGGTTCTTTCCAAATTTCCTCTTGTGATGGAGTTCTAACTTCAGAGCATTGTGGTCTGAAAATATGCAGGGAATGATCCCTGGTATCTTTTGATACCAGTTGAGACCTGATTTAGAACCCAGGATGTGATCTATTCTGGAGAATGTTCCATGTGCACCAGAGAAGAATGTGTATTCTGTTGCTTTGGGATGAAATGTTCTGAATATATCTGTGATATCCATTTGGTCCAGTGTGTCATTTAAAGCCTTTATTTTCTTGTTGATCTTTTGCTTGGATGATCTGTCCATTTCAGTGAGGGGAGTGTTAAAGTCCCCTACTATTTTTTTTATTATTGTTGATGTGTTTCTTTGATTTTGTTGTTAATTGGTTTATATAGTTGGCTGCTCCCATGTTAGTGGCATAGATATTTAAAATTGTTAGATCTTCTTATTGGACAGACCCTTTGAGTGTTTTCGGGTCTAAAATGAGTTTCTTGTAGGCAGCATATTGATGGGCTTTGTTTTTTTATCCATTCTGATACCCTCTGTCTTTTGATTGGGGCATTTAGCCCATTTACATTCAGGGTAACTATTGAGAGATATGATTAGTGCCATTGTATTGCCTGTAAGGTGACTGTTACTGTATGCTGTCTCTGTTCCTTTCTGATCTACTACTTTTAGGCTCTCTCTTTGCTTAGAGGACCCTTTTCAATATTTCCTGTAGACCTGGTTTGGTGTTTGCAAATTATTTCAGTTTTTGTTTATCCTGGAAGCTTTTTATCATGCCAGTTCTTTCTGGCCTGCCACGTCTCTGTGGATAAGTCTGCTGCCAGTCTAATATTTTTACCCTTGTATGTTACAGACTTCTTTTCCCGGGCTGCTTTCAGGATTTTCTCTTTGTCGCTAAGACTTGTAAATTTTACTATTAGTTGACGGGGTGTGGACCTATTCTTATTGATTTTGAGGGGAGGTTCTCTGCACCTCCTGGATTTTGATGCTTGTTCCTTTTGCCATATTAGGGAAATTCTCTCCAATAATTCTCTCCAGTATACCTTCTGCTCCCCTCTCTTTCTTTTTCTTCTAGAATCCCAATTATTCTAATGTTTCGTCTTATGGCGTCACTTATCTCTCGAATTCTCCCCTCATGGTCCAGTATTTGTTTGTCTCTCTTTTGCTCAGCTTCTTTATTCTTTGTCATTTGGTCTTCTATATCACTAATTCTTTCTTCTGCCTCATTTATCCTAGCAGTAAGAGCTTCCATTTTTGATTGCACCTCATTAATAGCTTTTTTTATTTCAACTTGGTTAGATTTTAGTTCTTTTATTTCTCCAGAAAGGGCTTTTATGTCTCTGGAGAGGGTTTCTCTAATATCTTCCATGCCTTTTTCGATCCTGGCTAGTACTTTCAGAATCATCATTCTGAACTCTAGATCTGACATATTACCAATGTCCATATTGATTAGGTCCCTAGCCTTCAGTACTGCCTCTTGTTTTTCCGTTTTTTATTTTTTTTGTGGTGAGTTTTTCCGCTTTGTCATTTTGTCCAGATAAGAATATATGAAGGAGCAAATAAAATACTAAAAGGGTGGCAAAGACCCCAGGAAAATGTGCTTTAACCAAATCAGAAGAGACTCCAAATCATGGGAGGCAGAAAGGGGATTAAAAAAAAGTTTAGAAAAAAATTAAAAAAGAAAAAAATATATATATATATATTACACTGGTGACTAGAACTGGGTCACCCATTTAATTTTGGGAGTATTTTGGTCTCTTAGAAGAAACTACCTCCCCAAATTTTAAGGAACGAAAAACATTTATAAGGGTAAATACAATGAAGGAATGGAATATGCCTATAAAGATGAAAAAAATTTTTTTTTTAATTTCTAAAAAGGGAGTTGATAAAGTAAGTTGTTTGGGAGAATAAAGAAAAAGAAAGTGGAGAGAATTTGCTCGGGCTAGAGACTAGAACAAGCCCGGAGCTAGATTTAGGGTATATTTTGATTTATTAGAAGAAGTTGAACCCCAAATTTTTTAGAAGAAAAAGTCCTATGTGTATACAAAAAATCAAGTTAGATACAATGAAGGATAAAATATGACTATAATAATGAAGTTTCAAAAAAGATTTTTTTTATGAAAGGTATTGTTAAACTAGTTAAAAAAACGTTAAAAGAGGAAAGGGTAAAAGTTTAAAAAAAATTAGCAGAGGAAAAAAAAATAAAATTAAAAAAAAGCTAACTGCAAGACTGAAGAATCATGGGGAGAAAGCCATGAATTCCATGCTTTGCTTTCTCCTCTTCTGGAATTATGCTCTTCTCCTTGGTAAGTGAACTTGGTCTTGGCTGGATTTCTTGTTGATCTTCTGGGGGAGGGGCCTGTTGCAGTGATTCTCAAGTGTCTTTGCCCAAGACAGAATTTCACCGCCCTTACCAGGGGCCAGGCTAAGTAATCTGCTGGGGTTGGATGTCAGGAGCTTTTGTTCCCTGAGCACTTTCTGTAGAGTTCTGGAGGACGGGAATGAAAATGGCGGTCTCCCAATCTCTAGTCCAGAGGAGTCAAGGCTCTGGGCCCCACTCCTCAGCGCGCCCTCAGAGAAAAGCGCCCAATCATTCCCATCTCCCTGGTCTCTGGCCATGCTCCGAGCTCACCCAGCCTGTGACCAGTTCAAGGTAACCAGAAGTTGAGAGTTTACTCCTCGGCTCTGTCTCTGTAGGTGGCTTCCCCGCTCTAATCCCTGTGAGCTCCGCAACACTCAGACACCGCTGATCCTTCTGTGACCCCAGGGAACCTGGGGCCACACTGACCCCATGTGGGCTTCACCCTGGTTTAGCCTCTGTAGTGATATCCCTCAGTGGAGCAGACTTTTAAAAGTCCTGATTTTGTGCTCTGTTGTTCTGCCGCTTGCCGGGAGCGGGCCCCTCCCAGGTCTATCATCTAGTCTATTGTCTGGTCGCTTTGGATTCACTTCTCTGCTGGTCCTACCTTTCAGAAAGTGTTCGATTTTCTGTTTCTAGAATTGTTGTTCTTCTTTTCTTCAATCTCCTGTTGGATTTGTAGGTGTTCGCAATGGTTTTACAAGCTATCTAGCTGATCTCCTGCTACCTGATGTCATCTCAGCCTGCTACTTCTCTGCCATCTTGACTCCTCTGCTCTTTATTATTATTACTTTTTAAAGATTTTATTTATTTGAGAGGGAGAGAACACAAGCGGGGTCGGGGGAGGAACAGAGGGGGAGGGAGAAGCAGACTCACCACTGTGCAGGAAGCCCAATGTGGGGCTCGATCCAAGGATACTGAGATCATGACCTGAGCCAAAGGTAGACTCTTAACCGACTGAGCCACCCAGGTGCTCCTCTCCTGGGTATTGCTGTACACTCACTGGACCTTCCATCCATGTACCAATAGGTGTGTTCTCTAGGCTGGATGCTCTCTTCACCCATATATTTCACAAAGTGTATTTTTGTGAGCTGAACTCTCTCTCCACCCATAAGATCTTTTAATTATGCTCAAATTGCTAAAGAAACCATGGACAAAGACCTAAAGAAAACTAGCAGAATGATGTTTCACCAAACAAATAACAGTGATAATGGGACAGAAATTAGTTAAGGGAACCAATTATAAATTCTAAAGTTGAAAAGAGCAATAACCAAAAGAGCAATGACAAATTCACCAGAGTAGTTTAATAGCAGATTTTATCAAGCAGAAGAAAAAGAAATCAGTGAAATTGAAGATAAGGCAATGGAAATTAACAAGTCTGAGAAGAAAAAAGAAAAAAAGAATGGAAATCAATAACCAGAGTCTAAGAGACCTGTGGGGTACCAACTCATATACCAACACATGTATGGAGTTCTAGGAGACTAAGAGCAAGAGAAATGAGCATAAAGTACATTTGAGAAAATAACAGCCAGTAGTTTTCCAAATTTGATAAAAGATATGAATCTTTACTTCCAGAGGTCAACAAACTCAAGTGGAGTAAAAACAAAGAGATGAATACTGAGGCACATCATAATGAAATTGTCAAAAACCAAAGAAAAACAGAAAATCTTGAAAACAACAAAACTACTCACTTATAAGGGATCCTCAATCAGATGAGAAATTGGCTTCTCCTAATTATCCTTCTCCAATTTCTCATGAGAAATCATGGAGATAAAGCAGTGGGATGATGTATTTGAAGTGCTGAAAGAAAACCTTTAACCAAAAACACTAAGTCTTGTAAAACTACCCTTTAAACATGAAGGAGATTGACATAACTGAAAGGAGAAATAGACAACAACAAAATTATAATAGAAGATTTCAATACCCTGCTTTCAGTATAAATAGAACAACGAGACAGAAGATCAATAAATAGACAGAGAACTTGAAAAATGCAATAGATCAGAGTATCTAACAGACATATACAGAACTGTCTACCCAATAACAGCAGAGTATATATTCTTCTCAAGTGTTTGTGAAACATTGTCTAAGACAGACCATATATTAGGCCACTAAGCAAGTCTTCATATTTTCTTAACACTTAAGAAACTTGGAATGATAAGAAGTATTTTCTCTGACCACAATAGAATGAAACTGGAGATCAACAGCAGAAGGAAAACAGGAAAATACACACATATGTGGAATTTAAACAATGTACTCTGAACCACCCAATGGAATAAAGAAGAAATCAAAAGGGAATTTAGAAGATATATAGAGACAAAAAAAGAATTTTTTTAATTTTAAAAAGAAAATATTAAGAGACAAATGAAAATGAAAACACAGCATACGAGAACTTATGGAGTGCTGTGAAAGCAATACTGAGAGAAAAGCTCATGAGGAAATGCTTACATAGAAAAAAAAAGAACTAAAATCAACAACTAATTTTATACCTTAAGGGATTAGAAGAAGAAGAATGAACTAAACCCCAAGTTAGCAGAAAGGAGGAAATAATAGATTGGAGCAGGTATAAATGAAATAAAAAGAGAAAAAAATCAATGAAACCAAGAAATGAATTTTTGGACAGATCAACAAAATTGATAAATCTTAAGCTAAACTAAAAAAAAAAAAAAAGAGAGAGGACTCAAATAATAAAATTAGAAATGAAGGAGGTGGGGCAACTGGGTGACCCAGTTGGTTAAGGGTCTGACTCTTGATTTCAGCTCAGATCATGATCTCAGAGTTGTGACACTGAGCCTCATGTCAGGCTCCATGAGCCTGCTTAAAATTCTCTTTCATATTGCCTACGTGGCTCAGTTGGTTAAGGGTCCGACTCCTGGTTTTGGCTCAGATTATGATCTCAGAGTTGTGAGATCGAGCCTGCTTAAGATTCTCTCTCTCGGCATACCTGGGTGACTCAGTTGGTTAAGGATCAGACTCTTGGTTTTCGCTCAGGTCATGACTTCAGGGTGGTGAGATCAAACCCAATATAGGGCTCTGTGTTCAGTGCAGAGTTTGCTTGAGATTCTTTAACTTTCTTCCTCCTTGCCTTTTACCCCTTCCCCCACTCGCATGTGCACTCCCTCTCTAAAATAAATTTTTTTAAAAAAAAGATTCTCTTTCTCTTTTCCTCTCCCACTCTGTCCCTCCGCCCTCCACACACACATTCTCTTTCTTAAAAAAAAAAAAAAAAAAAAAAAGGGAAGTGAAAAAGGTAATATAAAAAACTGATGTCACTCTCTTGGCCTTTTGGCTAAGATCAAGTGCTTCTCCCTCTCCCTCTGCCCCTCCCCCCACACTTCTGCTCTCTCTCTCTCTGTCTGAAATAAATAAAATCTAAAAAAAAAAAAGGAGTATGCAGAAGAAAGTGCATTGGTAGAGGAAACATCCAGCCTAGAGTAGTCTCAATGGGAGATATATGTGGAGCATTCAGCCAGCATAAAGGAGGATATGGTAGGGTGTTCCAGGGTGCAGTGTGTAGGTAGACAATGGTTAGAAACCAGCAGAAGGTTGATGAATGGAGGATGCGGCCAGTGTAATGGTAAAGGTAAGGAAAGATGCATTGCTACAGAGTACAGCCAGCCCAAGGTAGAACCCTGTGGGGCATACCTATTTGGAGGGAGAAACCAGCTTAGGATAGTATTTATCAGGATTTGTGTGTGTGAAGGATGCATCCATCATAGTGTGGGAATTGGCAGGAGGTGACTGGGACCCTGGAGGAAGTCAACAAATTAGAGGAGTACATTTTAGGAGGTTCATGAATGGAGGATGCATCCAGCCTAGAGAAAGACATTAATGAAGAGGCATGCATTGAGGGATCATCTGCTCTATGGAGAGTAATCTGCAGGAAGTACATAGATGGAAAAGGCATACATTCTAGGAAAGGACACAGCAGGTGTGTATGGGTGCAGGGTACAGTGAGCCAAGTGGAGGATCTGGCAGGAGGGGAGGACTCAACAGGGAGTAGTTGAGTATATGGAGCTTTTAGCTTAGGGAAGAAGTAAGGGAATGTACTTGAATGGAGGGTGCACCCATGCTATAGAAGGTTCTGGCAGGAGGTACATGGTTGGAGAGAACATCTCACCTAGGAGAGATCTCCCAGTGATGTGCTATAGTGGAGGAGTCAGTCAACCTCAGGCAAGACATGGCAGGAGATGCATGAGTGTAAGGTGCAGCTAGCTTAAGTTAGAATTGGCAAGAAATTGAGCATTCAGCCCATTGGAAGATGTGACAGAAGGTGCATTGGTATAGCATTTAGCAAGCTTAGAAGGTGACCATTATGAAATGCATGGTAGAGAGTGAACTCAGACTAAGGGAGGATGGTGGGTCATCCATGGATGGAGAGAGCATTCAGCATAGGGGGAAAAGTCCAGACGTGAATGAAAAGAGTGAGCATCCAGCTTAGAGAAAATTTTGGCAGGTTGTACATTAGAGAATGGAGGATGCAACCTATGGTAGTACCATTCATACAATGTATGGTTGGAAGGAGAATCCAGACTAGGGTAAGACCACGAGGAGATGCGTGGATGGAGGAAACACCCATCCTAACAGAGGATATACCAGTACGTATAGTACTGGAAGGTATAGATATCATAGGGGAGACCTTGGTTAAAAAAAAAATGCACGACTGGGGCATGTAGATGTGTACATGGAGGTTATAGGCAATTTAAGAGAGAAGGTGGCAGGAAATGCATGATTAGGACATGTGGACAGTCAAGGGGGGAAATCCAACAGTAAGTACATAGGTTGAGAGTGCAAGAATACTAGGATGGAACTTGTCAGCATGTACTTCAATGTACAGTAAAACTAGCCTAAGTAGTTACATGGACGAAGCTAGCATGTAGCCAGTGGAGTCACTGGAGGGAGTTATATGCATGGGTTTGGCCTCATTTGGGGGAAGATCCAGCAGAAGTGTGGAGGGAGCATCCAGGTTAAGGGTGGTCTTGGCAGGTGTATATGTGGAGGGTTGAAGCTGCCTGCAGGGTAGGGATATAGAAGATGGTGTATGGCTGGATGGTGCAGTTATCCTAGGACTTGCCTGAAATGAATGCAGAGATAGGGGCGGGGTATATGACAGAAACTATATGTGTTGAATGCAGCCAGCCCAGAGGAGGTCCTATAGGAAGTGCATGGCTGGAGGCTATAGCTAGTTGTGTCAATGGCAATGGGTGGGTTGTTTGAGGGAGTATACAGTCTAGGGCAGGACTCAGCAGACACTGAATGGGGAAATTGTGCAGAAAGCTTATGGGAGAATCCTGGCTGTAAGTGAATGGGTGGAGGGACTATCCAGCTTAGGGAAGGACTAGGCAGGTGTTGTGTGAGTAGAGAGATCACCCAGTCTTGGGGAGGGCATGGCTTAAGTTGCATGGTTGCAGAGTGTAGCCAGCCTCCTGGAGGACCTGTTAGAAACTGCAAGGGTGGAAGTTGTAGCCAGATTCCTATATGCAAGAAAAAACATGGGTGGAGAATGCAGCTATCTGGGGGGAGAGCATAATACAAAGTATGTAGGTGGATGGAGTATCCATCCTATTTGAGAACTCTGCAGGAGAATCATGGGTGGAACATGGAACTAACCTAGGTCAAGACTACTTATATGGTAAATGAATGTGGCATGAAGCCATCCTAAGTTATGACTCCAGAGGAAGAAATATTTATTCCAT
Organism: Mustela putorius furo; assembly: GCF_011764305.1. Taxonomy (NCBI): domain Eukaryota; kingdom Metazoa; phylum Chordata; class Mammalia; order Carnivora; family Mustelidae; genus Mustela; species Mustela putorius. The sequence continues at coordinate 32,080,458 of NW_025421989.1, forward strand.
GAAGAATCATGGCATGACGTCCATTAGTGGTAGGAGCATCCACTCTAGGGGAGGGACATGGCTAAAGATGCATCGATATATGTTTTAGCCATTTCACACGAGGAAATGGCAGTAGTGCACAAATGCAGAATGCAGCCAGTCTAGAGGAGGGTCCTGCAGCATGTTTGTTAGTATATGGTGCAGCCTGCCTAGGGGAGGATTCAGTAGGAGGTAGATATGTGGAAGGAGCATTCCTCCACAGGTAGATGCAGTAGGCTATTCATGGGTAGGGGGATGATCCTGCCAGTTTAGCAGAGAGCCCAGCAGAAAGTACATAGGTGGAGAATATAGTTTAGAGGAACACCTTAAAGGTGTACATGGGTAAAAGGAATATCTAGACTAGGGGAGGACTTGACAGGTAGTAGAAAATGGAGTGTGCATTGATCATAGAGGAGAACATGGTTAGCATCCATTGGTGCAGGGGACAGCCCTGTTTGAGGAAGACTCAACATGAGGTACATGAGATTTTGGCTTTTGAGCCTAGGGGAAAACTAGGAGGACATCCATGAATGGATGAAGCAATCATCCTAGGACAGGATCAGATAGGATTTGGATGGGTAGTAGAAGCATCCAGTCTATGGAGGACTCTGCTGGTAGTGCATAGATGGAGTGTACAACCATCATGGGGAGGATATGGAGGTAGTTTCCTGATTTCAGGTTGTGGCCAGCCTAAGGGTTGACTTGGAAAGTGGTATATGGTGGACAGTTCTCTTAGTCTATTAGAAGACATGGATGGGGGTGCATGGATGCATGGTCCAGTCATCCCAATTTAAGACCCAGAAGGAAGTGCCTGGGCAGAGAGAATATTCAGCTTAGGGAGATTGGCGGGAGGTGAATGGTTAGAAGAAGCATAGAGCCAAAAGGAGGACTCTGTAGAGATGCTTATGTGGAGCATCTAGCCAGCTTATTGTAGGTTCTGACCTGAAGCTTTTGAGTAAACATCTAGCTTAGGTGAGTGCTCTGTAGTAAGCACATGAATGGATGGAATATCAAGGCTAGGGGAGGACTTCCATGGTTAGGCAGTGCAGGTAGATTTGTGATTGTCAAAAATAAAAATAAGTGTACTTCTAGGCATTATTAATGAAAGAGCTGCAAGAGTCTGTTGTATCAAGGGACCCTCAAAGCCCAAGGCAGGAACATCTTGTGGAAGGGGTGGACGAGCAAATCTTTTATATGGAGAGATACTAGATGTGGAAAGAGAAAGCAGGGTGATAAACACAGGAGAGTTCTAGAAATCCAGTGAACTGCATCAAACATTACAATAACAGGAAAGTCAAGACAGAGAACGTTGTTTTCTCTTAGGCACATAAGGCTGGTGTCTGAGCCTGAGAAGGCAAAAAAGTGTGGAAGTTCACTTAAAGAGTTTAAGGTCAATCTGTCTTATTCAAGCCAGCCTAAGGTTATGATGCATGATCAGAGAGACTGTCCCTGGGCAACTCAAGAATAAGGGAAGTCAGAAGTAGGGAACGGGTGAGTGAAATAGTCATCAGGTTCAGAGTGCACTCAATGTTGTTTGTGGAGAACTAGTTGTACCCTCTGTTGGACATGCTGCTTAAATGGTAGGTGCCGAATGGTTCTGTTGTTGAGGCATTTGATTAAGGGGATATGTATAAAAATAAATAGAAGGAGGTAGGTAACAATTAGTGGATGGGTAAGAGATTAAAAACAGGACTACATTAGAAGGCAACCTTACTAATGGATTCCAGAACATGGATGAAAAGCATTTCAGGTTGGTGGTGTGAGGGCAGGTGTGGTAGTGCAGTCAATGTCCCAGTTTTTGATCTGAATATTTAGTGATGACATAGATGTCAGAGAAGTTCTAAGGAACATACTAATAGCAGTTACTTCCAACTACTATGTAAGTGTCCCCTGGGGAAGCCAGATCATTTCTGTGATTGTGAAGGACTTCTTGTTAGTGTTCTTCAAATCCTCTGATGATGATGGTAGTGTAGGTCAGATGTCCACAGTTGTTGTTACCTCCTGGAACAAAGCATGGAAAATGAGGGGATTTCAGTTAACTTTGCATGTGGAATACAGTGGTGATCCAAGGAATAAGGGTGGTCCACTCATGATCAAGGATTTTAGGGTAAGCTTTCCAATTTTAGTCAGATGTGTTTGCTTTGATTTTGGGACCTTCTTCCAAACCTCATGGGGGGAAAAAAAAAGAAGGACACATTTTGGAACTGGAACCAAGCTTAAGACTGTAACACATCTTGTTTCTTTTAGATTGTTCAGATCATCTGGAGCCTGAAAAACTCAAATCAGAGGTCATATAAAAGTTAATATGAAAGAAAAAGGCTGTCTCATTAAAGATCTAGGAAAGGTAGGGGCACCTGGGTGGCTATCAGTTAAATGTCTGACTCTTGATTTTGGCTCAGGTCATGATCTCAGAGTTGTAAGATCGAGAACCACATTAGGCTCCACACTGGGATAGAAACTGCTTAAGATTCTCTCTCTTCCTCTCCTTCTGCCTTCCCCCCTTCCCTGCCAGCTCATGTTTTCTCTTTCTTTAAAAAAAAGAAAAAAAAAAGGGAAAGGCAAAGACTGAGTAAGGACCAAAAAGCCTTGGTAGCAGGATCAAATTTATTTAGCAGGGAATATGCCAACAAATGTAAAATTCATCTCACTGGGGCCACCCTGGAATCATGGGGTTATTTATCCAATGGATTTGCATTTTTGTCTTTATTGGAACTCTTAAGACAGAGACTTAGATTATCTGTTGGGGAAAAAGGAAGTCCTGAATTTCATGTTCACAGCAAGGACAATCCCAAACACAAAGTGAAGTTACTTTCATTTGGGTCAGGGTCAATTAGAGACATATAAAAAGGCAGAGAGTATATATTATGTTTGCCTCTGGTGGTAGTGTAAATATTGGGATTGGGAACTCCGGGAGTCTTGTTCTAGCATCTTGGCTAGAAGCTGACTACTGTTTTTTTCATCATTCTTGAGAAAATTGCCTAAGCCATGATATCATCTGTTTCTCTATATTCTTAGAGGAGTATATTTAAGGTTCCAAGTCATAGTGGATTCTCATGCAGAATACATATCTTGCTTGACTTTATGATGGGATTATGTTCAGATAAACCCATCATAAATAGAAGTTAATGTAAGTGAAAAATGCATTTGATACACCTAACTTAGTGAACATCATAGCTTAACTTAGCCTGCCTTAAACATGCTCAGAACACTTATTATTAGGCTACACACAAAACCTATTTTAGAATAAAGTGTTGACTATCTCATGTAATTTATTCAATACTGCACTGAAAGTGAAAAACAGCTGTTGTGTGGTTATTGGTGTGGTTACCCATATGGTTATCATATGGTTGTCAGTGCATTGGTTGTTTACCCTTGTGATCACTTGGCTGGCTGGTAGCTTTGGCTCACTGCTGCCCAGAGTCATAACTGAATATCATACTGCATATTGTTAGTCCAGGAAAATACCACAATTCAAAATCCAAAGTGTGTTTTCTACTAAATACATATTGCTTTCATGCTGTCATAAAGTCAAAAAATTTTAAGTTGAGCCGTCATAAGTGGGGGACCATCTGTACATATTATATTTTTAAGTTGAGGATTATAAATCCAGGGTTTGATTCCCTGAAGTTTGGTTGTGTTAGTAGTTATGAGAAGGGCTGTATAGTATTCTTTCCATCCAGGTTCAAGATAAATCTTTGGATGATATATTTCCAAAAGATTTTATCCTCTAATTGAAGACTGTGAAGTGGGTAGAAAGACACATCAGAAGGAAAGGCAGTCTTAAACCCTTGGTGATAAGTATTGGTATACTTAGTAAGTCCTTTATAGTACATAAGGGCATCTGGCTATATTAGGTTGAATTATTGAGTGTCCAGATAGAATAAGAAATTCTCATGGGCCTTCCAGTTTTTATTTCATAAGAAGCTGCATTAATTTTCTGTGTCTACTGTAACAAATTACCACAATCTTGGTGGCTTGAAATAACAGAAATGTGTTATCCCCGAGCTCTGAAGGCCAACAGTCTGAATCAAAGTGTCAGCAGGGTTGTGATCTCTCCAGAGGCTCTGTAGAGAACCTGTATCTTGCTTCCTCTAGCCTCTGGTGGATGCCTGCATTTCTAGTCCTTTGGCTGCTTTATTCCAGTCTCAGCCTCTGTTTTTTCATTACCTTGTTGTGTGTGTGCATGCATATGTGCATCTGAGTGTGTGTTCTGTTCTGTTTCTGTGAAATCTCCCTCTGCCTCTATCTTATAAGGACAGATGTGATGGCACTTAGGGCCCACCTGGGTGGTATAGGGCAATTCTTTATCTCAAGATCCTTAACTTCCTCTGCACTGACTCTTTTTTCAAGTAAACAAATGTTACAGGGATCAGGACTTGATATCTTAGCCATTATTTAACTTACTACAGTGTGAATTAGTAGAAGAGTGATCTAAGAATCATAAAGGCTAAAGGAAGAACATTGAGCAGGGAAGATAATTATTTAATTGATAATATGGCTAATTTAAGGTTAGCATTTTGTTCAAACTTTTAACATTCCTGGAGGATTGGGCGTGATAAGGACAGTAGAGCTTCATGAAAGGAACAATACAGGGGTGCCTGGGTGGTTCAGTCTGTTAAGCATCTGACTCTTGATCTCAGCTCAGGTCTTAATCTTAGGGTTGTGAGTTCCAGCCTGGCATTGGGCTCTAAGTGAACCTACGTTTAGAAAAAAAAAATTTTTAAAGGATCAATACATATTGGCTGTTATGAATCACCCTGCCAGTGATAGGAATTTTTGTACCACAAGAAAAGAAACATGGGCAACCCTAAATAGGGAAGACAGTTTCAAAAAGTACCTTTGTCACTGTGGTTGTAGTGGTTTGTCTGAAAAAGAAGGCTTCTAGCCATCCACAAAATAAGCATAAATGGTCAGTAGGTAGTTTTCACCTTGTGAGTTGGGATACTGGATAAAATCCATTTGTCAATGCATGAAAGGGACATCAGGAACAGATTTTTATCCATGTCTCACATTTATAATCTATCTTTGTGCTTTTGGCAGATGGGACATGTCAAAGTGATCTGTTCTATAGTTGAAGTAAAATTTACCACCAGTGTTTAGAGAGAAAATATTGCAAGGCATTTCTCCTGTGGTGGTCATTTTCTGAAGGTTGTGGCCTTGATTTTTCATGCCTATGGAAAGACCAGAGGACTGTGGGTGTCTCCAGAGTATGGTCTAGGTATATAAAATATCTAGTTTGTTTCCATTTAGTTTTCTCTTTATCTGGTGCCAACATTGGTTTTACCTTGAGCTATTTCAATAAAGGTTCTGGTAGGAGTTTAGCTACCATAAGACTTGGTGACGTTTTATTAGCGGGAGTATATGTGCCTTGCTGTGTAACTAGCTTTATAGGTTTGTCAACTAGTGTGTTACCCTTAGATTCATGTGTCTCATTTGAGGGATGAGTCTGAATCTTAAGAATTTTTGACTGTTAGCTTACCAGTGGACCATTTTTTATGGGTGCCTGCAGTTGTTACAAATTCCGTTTCCATAACATTCTAAGATCATGCATAATACCAATGCATAATACCATGCATAATACTAGCATGCTAGTGTATTAACCTTTTTGTCTTGGGTAACTAACAGACTTGTGTAAGAACAGTGAATTTGGCTACCTCAACTGATTTGGCTCTTGTAAAGGGCCAGCTTTCAACTGTTAAGTAAAGTCTGTGCTAGCATGGGCATCCATAAATGTACTTAATTTCCTCAGAAATACATTTATCTACAAATAGTGAAAGGCAGGGGACAAGGAGTATTCTAGAGAGATCTGGATAAGGAAGGAAAGAGACTGAGTGGCATGTATGTAGTAGTTGGGTTGTCCATTAATAGGAAGAGATGGAAGAATAACAAGGTTGGGGGTTTGGCATCTATGAATAGTAACTTGGGAAGGATATAGTGGTAAAATTTTGTAAGAGTTAAGTCTGGATGTGGAGAAATGTCGAATATTTTCAGTGAGGAACAGAGTTTGGATATCACGAGGTACATAAAGTTCTAGAGGTTATCCTAAACCATCTCAGCACCAGCTTGAAAGCATAGGTAGCTGTGGTGACTATCCCTAGACAAAGAGCCACTGGATCTGAAGTCAGGTTAATGTAATTGATGGGGCAATGGATTCTGTTGTGTTATGGGACAATCTCATGAGGGGTATCCCTTCCTGTAATAGAAAAAGGTGGAGAGTAGTTAGCCTTAAGTTACAGGCAGAGACAACAGCAGTTTGAGGGTCTGGAAGTCCATGTGAAGATAGGATATTCCTATTGAAGGATCTCTGGAGTGATTTTCCTTTGTCACGTTATGTATTGGACAGGCAATAGAAAGAAATTTGGGACCCAAACCCAACAGTATCCAGTTAATGCCCCCAAACCATAATCTGCCTTTTTGTTTTATATAGGGGATACTCAGGAATAGTGGAGATGAGCTGTGGAGGTGATGTTTTGCCTTCATGGGAAAAGCCATGCCTATGGTAAAGTATCTGAGGGTTACAGAGTTTCATCTTATTCTTAGATAATTTATGACCTTTTTTGAATAAGGTCTGGAGTAAATATTAAAGTGTCCATGATGGAATGATCAGAATTAGAAACATATAACAGAAGGTCACTGACATAGTAGATCTGAGTAGATTTTCTAGGAAACATGAGGTTATTAAGATTTACACTGAGAACAAGACACATAGGTAGGGGCTTCAATGATAATTTGAGGTATAACTGTCCATGTGTACTGCTGATGTTGCCAAGTAAAAGAAGACAAATGTTGAGAGTTGAAAAATGCAGTACATAGATCTAAAATAGATGTGGGAGTGAAGGGAATTGAGGTTTAATAATCTTGTTATGTCCTGTGTATCTTGGACTAGCCCATATTGTTTTTCCATTTTTTAAAAAAATAGCATAGAAGTGTTACAGGGTCTAGAGGTGGGTATGAATAATATATCAACTAATAGTTCCTGGTTGATGTGCTCTGGATTTAAGGGATATTATATCAGTCTTGGAAGTGGTATGGAAGGATCATGTGCCATCTTTAAGGTCCCTGCATATAAAATTTGTCCAATATAAGTAGGTCCAGAGTTCCAAAGGCTTCAAAAATGTGAGAAAGCATTTTAGTTATTTTGGAGTTTAGGGGAGTCCTTGAAAGTTTAAGGAATGCAAGGAAAGCAGTATGATCTGTGGGTAGCTATGAGGAAGCAAAAGTGTATATTAAGAAGAAGTAGAGGGGCACCTGGGTGGCTCAGTCAGTTAAGCATCTGCCTTCAGCTCAGGTCATGATCCCAGGCTTCTGGGATCAAGCCCTGCAGTGGGCTCCCTTTTTAGTAGGAAGCCTGCTTCTCCCTCTCCCTCTGCCTGCAGCTCCCTCTGCTTGTGCTTGCTTTCTTTCTTTGTCAAATGAATAAATAAAACCTTTTTTTTAAAGAAAAACGAAGGAATAGGGAATTTTATAGTGAATTATTTGGAGGGAAGAACTTATGTGAATGTTCCAGATGGAGAGAAGCTCTCTTTCCACGAGGTTAACTGGTATTGTCCTGCTAAGGAGAAAGCTGTGTTATGAGTATAGACACCCAAATGAGATGTTTAGTGGTTGGTATCATGGCAAGTTGTGCTGCGGGTGGTTTCCATCACAGAAACATTTTGTGTATTCTGAGAAAGGGTTGTAGGAAAATCAGAAATGTTTATGATGGAGTAAGAAGCCTTTGTGTCCACTAAGAGCTGGTTGAATTTCCATTTATAATCTAGTGGGTATTTAAAACTGTACTTATTTTCATATATCTTTGTCAAGAGAGGGTTTCCAAAAGGAAATAAGGCCATATATATTAAGTACCATTCTTTATAGTTGTCTAAGTTAATAAACCATGAACTTGTGTTGATTCAGATTTTTCAAGTTTGGCATTCTCATGATGTTGAATTAAAGCATGAATCCAGAGAGTGAATCTGTATGACAGTTTATGTTATGCTTTTGTGTGATTTCTCAATTAGGTACTTTAGTCCATTTGCAAAACTGGTAATTGAGACTAGAACTGTGTATGGTCATTTATAGAGAGACCTGAAAAATCCTTCCAAATATGTTAACCTATGTTTAAATTTGGAGACAGATTTGTCTCATTGTTGTTTAATTCTTATATTTGTGACCAATCAAATTTGGAAGTGAAAACCAGGGAGATAGAAACAAGAAGGATATTACCAATTTTCTTGGCTTTATGAAAAGAAATCATGCTATATTGATCCACCAGAATGATTGTGGTATCTTACCTAGCCTCTTAAAAACAAAGGGTGGCATCTCCTGGATACACAAGGACATTGCCCAGTTGGTAAAAGTCAGGAGGCTTTGGTGAGCAGGCTCTACGGAATAGTTCTAAGTGGAAAATTCCTCTTATTTTGTTCAGTGATCCAGAAAATATTTAATGATGGCAAGAATATCAGAGTGAGACTAGGGTTTGAAAATTGCAGTTTTAGTAGGTTAATCTTGGATTCCTTGAGCTCATCAAGAGTCCACAGTGGGAGGATGGAAGGCTAAAACTTAAGTGACTCTACGGATCTAGGTGAAAGACTGGGAAGGAAAAGATCTGGTAGGGGTGGAGGAGATAGGAGAGTTGAAGGATGACAAAATGAAGGATTCAAGGGAGCTAAAAGGAGGAGATAGGATGAAAAGAGAGAGGTCTTAGAAGACTGGGTAAGGAAGATGATCTTTGAAGGAAATAATGGCTCCTGAAAAGATACTGTTGGGTATAAGTTTTTCTGCCTGTTCATACTAGACAGAATAAGTAGAACATTGTTTTGATGAGATCTTATGTGTGGAGCACGTAGCAAACAAACCAGTTTGGAGATAACCCAAGATCTCCAAAGAGGATGCCCAAGCTCTGTGTTTTCTTTAACAAATTTTTTACTCTTAGAAATTTTAGTTGGAAGTAAAACTGGACTGATGGAGCATGTATGCTGTGCAGGAGCATTCTAGGAGATAACAGTGAGTTTGATGGTTTTCTGGGATAGTGAAATGAACAACTCTCAGTGCTAAAGGCCTTGGTCTTAAACACAAGATGTGATTTCCCATTAAAGAGTAAGGATCAATGATCTCGCTCAGAAACAAACAGGTATGACAGAGAAACAGGAGAGTAAGAATGTAAGGAGAAAGAAAAGTCTTTACTGTGCAAAAACAGACAAAATCCTTTGCTCCTTTGTCAGAGAAAAGGATAAGGAATTGCAGTTCACCATGTATCTCAATTTCCCCAGCCATGAAAGGGCTCAAACTGTCCTGAAGACTAGCATTATTAACTGTGTGAAAATGGTGGATCTAATGAAATAGTCACTACTCCATCCAAGTCATGTCACCATAGTGTCAAGCTTTAAAAAAAAAAAAAAAGGCAAGCCCAAATACTCGTAAAGAAAGACGTTATTAAGGATTGTTGCAATAAAGAGATACTCAAAATTTAAGGCAATAACATCTCAGAGTGGGGGAAATAACCAAAGCTATTGTATGTAGAGATCATGGGATAGGTGGCTGTGGAAAGAAGAAGGGCATGCTAAAAACTACTTATTTCTTGCACATTGTGAAACAGGAGGATCTAGGCAAGAAATGTTTGTTTTTACATACATGCAATAGACATCTGAGCTCTGAGATGGAGATAAGAAATTACAGTTTGAGAATATCACATAAAGTTGAGAGTCTAGCTGTTACAGTCAAACCAGGCTAAACTTCTATCAGGTACAACGTTTGATCAGTCTTGTTGAGAAAAACCTTGAGGGAGGTGCTTGCCTGCAAGGTGAAGCCCGATTTAGGAGATGAGGTAACAGGAAGTGAATGTTTTGAGAGCTTCCAACTTAGGGGAAGACTAGAAGGATATGCATGAATGAAGTTTGCAGGAATTCTAGGACAAAATTCAGCAAGAAGTAAATGGTGTGGGGAGTGTCCAGCTTAGGAGATATGTCTGGTTAGGTGTATGAATAATAGGTACAGGCAGCCTAGGGGAAGAGATGGTAGGATTTGCCTGGGTAGAGGGTTGGTTCCAGCTTGTGGAAGGCATGGCGGAGGGTGTGTGGATGCAGAATATAGCCAGCCTATGGGAGGGACCTGAGGAGTTTCATGGATATAGGATTCAGACAGCCTGCATAAGACTTGACAAGATTTGATGGTTGGCAAATATAAGTGGCCTAGAGGATTGCTCTGCAGGAATTGCATGTGTGAAAGGCACAACTGGCCTTATGTAACCTCTAGTAGGAAGTGCATGAGTGGAGGGAGCATCCAACTTAGGATAGCAGACATTAGGAGAAGCATGGGTAGGGATATCATTCCACCTAAATTAAGATTCAGCAGGAGGTGCATACCTATAGTGTGCATCCAGTCTAAGCAAGGAAGTTCATGTGTGTAAGAGTTTGCAGCCTATGGGAAGACTCTAAAATAGGTGCGTGGATAGACTATAGCCAGACTAATGGAGGTTGGAGAAGGAGGTGCATGAGTAGATAGAGCATCCAGTATAGGAGAGGATATTTCAGGAAGTATATTGGTGGAATGTACAGCCAGCCTAGAAGAGGATTCAGTAGGATATGCCTACAAGAAAGGAACATCCAACATGGGAGAGGACACGTTAGGTGGTGCATGAATGGAAGGTACAGCCATCATAGGGAAGCATATGGTAGAGGTGTATTGGTGTGGGGTGCAGCCCATCTAGGGTTATACCTGGCAGGAGGTGTGTAGGTATAGAGATCATTCAGTCTTGGGAAGGACTTGGCAGGAGGTGGAGTATGTGGTCAGATTAGCATAGGACCCAGCAGGAAATACTTGAGAGGAAAGCACAAACAACCTGTTCATAGGATATTGAAGAAAGTCCCTGGTGAATAGAGCCAGCCCAGGATATATCTGGAAAAGAGGACTTAGGTGGAGAGGGCACTCAGGATTGTAGCTGATGCGGTGATAGAGACATTCAAAGAGGGAGTATCCTGTCTCAAAGGAGACCTAGCAGGAGGTTCCTAGGGTTGAATGCATCCAGACTAGGGGAGGAAACTGTGGTTGGAATATTTGTGTCCTCCAAAATTTACATGTTGAAATCCTAATGCCCAATGTGATGATATTAGTAGGTGCGGCCTTTAGGAGGGTGAAGCCCTCATAAGTGGAATTAGTGTCTTACAAAAGGGGCTCCAGCAGTATCCCTTGTGCTTCTGCCTTGTGAGCATACAGTGAGATGTCTGTGACCCAGAAAAGGGCCCTCATCTGACCATAGCTGTGCCATGATATTGGACTTCCAGCCCCCATGACTGTGACCAGTGAATTTCTGTTATTTATAAGCTACCCTGTTGTATTTTTTTAAATAGCAGCCTGAATAGGCTAAGGCAGAGGACTTGGAGGAAAGTGCATGGGTGGAGGATTCAACCAGTTGTGGCGAGGTGCAGGCAAGGATATGACAGTAGGTGCATAGGTGAAGAAAGGATGTGAGCTGGGGATAGACTCTAAAAGATGTGCATAGACATGTTGCAGCCAGCTTAATGTACTTTCTGACAGGAAGTAAACAGATGGAGGAAGAATTTAGTCTAAAGGGGGATTCAACTGGAATGCATAAGTTGATGCAGTCAGCCTAGGAGAGTTCCGATAAGAAGTACACAGGTGAAGGGTGCAGGCAACCAATTGGGAATGGCGGGAACTACATGATTGGGAGGAATAGCCAAACTAGAAGAGTATTCTGTAGGAAGTTCAGGTTAGTATAAGCTAGAAAGAGAAGGACATGGTAGGTGGTACATTGGTGCAGAGTACAGCCAGCTTTGTGGAGGACTTTGCAAGATGTTCTTGGGTGCAGGGCTAAATTAGTCTAGTCCAAGGGTACAGCCAGAGCAGGTAGGACGTGGCCAATGGTGCAAGAATTCTGGGTAAAGGTGATGTGTGAGGGATCTGGAAGCAGGTGACGACAGCCTTGGGAATGACTAGGTAGAATGTGAATGGATGGAATGGCAGGAGGTGCATGAGTGTTTTGTCCTCAGTCCAGAGAAGAATCTACCAGGAATGTCAAGAGTAAAGGAAGTGTCCCACCTAAGGCAGAATTCAGCAGAAGTGCAGGAATATAGAGGGAAGCCAGCCTTGAGGAGTTACCAGTAGGCACCTGGGTGAATATGAATGCTTGTAACAATGCTACCTATTTTTTTTCCAGTTTTTTTTTTAATTTTTTATTTTTTATAAACATATATTTTTATCCCCAGGGGTACAGATCTGTGAATCACCAGGTTTACACACTTCACAGCACTCACCAAAGCACATACCCTCCCCAATGTCCATTATCCCACCCCCCTTCTCCCAAACCCCCTCCCCCCAGCAACCCTCAGTTTGTTTTGTGAGATTAAGAGTCACTTATGGTTTGTCTCCCTCCCAATCCCATCTGTAACAATGCTACCTATTAATAAAAGTGACAATATAATATTTAATAAACACAATATTTAAATAAACACAAATCCTTAATATTATTAGAAATGTATGGTATTTGGCTATTTTAAGGAGCATAATTAGGATGTGTAATTTAGAAATAAAATATACAGTATTTTGGTGAGATAAGAAATCTCTGCTTTTGAACAAATTATCAAATGGTATGAAGAGTGAACTTTCACAACCTTTTACTAAGAGCAACTTAGTTCTTAGCAACTTAATTCTAGCAACTTACTTCTCTTTTAGTAAGAGAAGTCCTCCAAGGAAACATTTTTACAGAGAGAAAGCTGAATTCTAGGTTTGCATTACTGTAATATTTGATTCTAAGGGAACTATAAGCTTATTTTTATAATCTTATGAATAAGCCCATCAAAATGGAGACAGATTTGGCAAAATTTTAACGCAGATTCATGTTTCTTTTTATATTATCTTGTCTGTAACTTTCCTCAAGCTGCAAAATCATTACTGTGATTGTTTGAATAATGGTTCAACTTTATTAAAAATAAATTTCTATTTTTATAGTATTAATAACTAGAAGTAATGGTACTGTGCTTAATCAGTAAACCTGTATAAGTTTAGGAAAAACATACCCAAGTAGAAAAAAGAAATGTTTATATTATACTTGACACTGATAAATCAGAGAAGACAGTTGTTTTTATTAAAAACTAAAGATTAAAGTAACCCTTTTTACCAAATATTTAAATTATATGAATTTAAATTACTTTAAAATATTTTCATTCCAATATAGTTAATAACAGTATTATATTAGTTTCAGGTATACAGTATAGTGATTGAACAATTCCATCAATCACCTGGTGGCTCATCACCAGTGCACTCCTTAATCCCCATCACGTATTTAAGCTTCACCCCACCCACCTCCCCTCTGGTAACCACTATTTGTTCTCAAGAGTCTGTTTCTTGCCTTGTCTTTCTCCCTTTCTCTCTTTTTCCCCTTGCTCATTTTTTTTAAGTTCACATAGGAGTCAGATCGTATGGTATTTGTCTTTCTCTGACTTATTTCACTTTGAATTTAAATTCTTGAAATGAATGAGTTAGTTTCTACAAGAATATTTTTGTTAATTAAGCACATTAAAGGGTCAGAAATTTAATTTCATTATTTTCAGGGTATTTGAGTAATATTCAATTTATGTAAGCAATTATTTATCTAGATACCCAGTCAGAGTAGAGCGCCTTTAATTTCGGAGAATTTATAATCTTATGTATTAGTACCATGTGGAGGTAGGAAGACTTTATATACTCACAAAATCAGTGATGAAGGCATTTCTGATTACAGACACATAGATGTACAGGCACAGACAAATAGAACTTGTAGCCTCAATTCTATTATTTCATCCATGGGTCAAGTATAAACACAGAAACAGTAAACCTCCCTGGTACAGATACCAAGGAGGTGTTCTCCTCCCAGAGGGCATGACATTCTGAATTGATTTGTACTAAAAATAGACAAACGAAAAGACTGACAAACCAGATTCTCTGTTGTCTCTTACCCAGCGGGGACCAGATCTCTACAAACCATCAATCTATTTAGAAAGATCCCAGATGGTCAGACCGTAAATACAAATTCTCAGCACATGACCAAACAGTTGCACTTTTAGGTATATACAAGAAAATCAAAGCCAGATGTTAACACAAAATTTTACACACAAATGCTTGCAGCAACATTATTTATAACAGCCAAAATGTTGGAAAGAGCCTACATGTCTATCAACTGATAAATGGATAAACAGAATGTGATATATGTATAGAATGGATTATTCTCAGCCGTAAAAATAAATTATGTACTGACATATGCTATAATGTGGACAAACCTTGAAAACATGCCAAGTGAAAGAAGTCAGGTACAAAATGTCTCACGTGAGTCCATTTATATAAATATCTAGAACAGGCAAACCTATATAGACAGAAAGTAGATTGGCTGCCAGGGGCAGGGAATAACTTACTGGCTGAAAATGAACCCAAAACAAAACAGAAACAACAAACAAGTAGAGAAGAAAGCAAATTGTAAAAGTTAACAGTGTACTAATTGGTACATTAGAGTCATGTTGAAGAGCCAAGAAAAGACATGCCTGGGCTTTAAGTGTTCATATAGGCCGCTTCTTTGGCATGGAAGTTTACCTGGCTCTGGTAGATGAGACAATTGGACATATGGTGTTTTCTTCTAAAACAGTTAAAGATAATTATGAAAGTATAAGATCATAACACTCATTCAGATGTGAACACATGTTAAAGCATTTTATCATATGAGCAAATTGGCAGATATTCTAGCTTGTTCACAAGAGAATCCAAAGCATAGAAACAGGAATATTAATCAGGAATAGTGAGATGAAAGCATACATGGAGGCAAAATTGGTTTGATTACTGTGTGAGAGAGGAATTATTTGAGCCTATGCCGGAGGTTGTACATATCGGTGACCTACAACTTAAAAAGGGATATAAAAGAGCTCAAAGATAACATTAGGCTAGAATTCCTGGAGTGGTATCCTATAGCCAAGGAAACATTTTTCATTCAAACATATCTTGCTAGAATACCAACGTCAGGTAGAATGTTAAAGTTCCCTCATAGAGCAGTAAAACACGGAGACCAGGTTTCTATCATAGACGTTTCTAGGCAGGTCCTGATCAGGGCCCAGTGTCATCAATGACATCACAATGTCCGAGTTGCCTTAAAGGCAGCTCCCGGGCCAGTGAGGGGCACAGTGGGCAGGAGCGAGCACTGGTATCGCGACAGACCAAGGCCCCTGGCACCATCAGGCAGGGCCAAACCCAGCTACCATCATGCCTGGGAGAAGAAGCCCCTGGCACTATCCTAGACATAGGAGGCACAGTCTGTCCCGCTCCATGAGAGCTGAGCTCCAATTCCCGGTTAGCCGCGTGGACCGCCTCCTGAGACAGGGTCGCTATGCTCAGCGCCTGAGCTCATCTACACCGATCTTCCTCACGGGCGTTCTCGAGTACCTGACGGCCAACATCCTCGAGCTGGCGGGCCAGGAGGCTCGCAACAACAACAAGATACGCATCACCCCAGAGCACGTGCAGAGGGCCCTGAGCAGCCACCAGCACCTGAGCCGCCTCTTTGAGGACAGCGCCTGCCCTCAGGTGGAGGGGGTGCCCCAGCCCAGAAAGTGCGGCGGCCTGGGTCCCAGAGACAACAACCTCATCTAGTCCCCGGCCCTGCGCATAGACGAGGGAGGCCTGCTCTCCTGTCAGCAAAAGCCATTAAAGGACTTAAGATCCAGTGCAATTTTTCTGACTGGTGTCTGCTTCTGTGCTCCTGAGTGGGCGGTGTCTGTGGGACGTCCAGGAGGCGATCTCCCGTGGGGAGTGGAGGGTGGACAGGGCTGTCGGTGTGGGAAGCTGGAGTCCAGCATTTCAGGGAGCGGTTTCTCTGGGGACAGCACGGGGAGTGGCCATGGCCGGAGGGGCCGGTGGTGGGGCAGGAGATCTCCCACGGGGAATGGAGGGTGGAAGGGCGGTCAGTGTGGGATGCTGGAGTTGGGTATTTCAGGAGCAGTTTACTGGGGACAGTGTTTGCAGGCGGGGGTGGTGTGTGGCCGTGGAGGGAGTAGGTGGCTGCAGGGGAAAGACCGCCTCCCTGGCTCTGAGCAAGTCAACGCCTCCCAGGAGGATGGCTGTGGGTGGGGGGTGCTCCCAGGTGTGTCGAATTCCCAGAACGATGATGGTAACCGGGGTGGGGCTGAAGGCTTTCTTCATGATGGGGGGAATGTGTGGAAGTCAGGAGGAGATGGCGGTGGGGGTGGGTGGAGAGGGTGGCGTAGCAGTTGGTGTGAACCTAATGGGACAGGGGCTTTCCATGAAGATGGAGGAGCGATGGGAAACCGTGTAGAGGCATATGAAAAGGAGCCATGCTCAGGTTGATTTCATTCATTTAGACCCAATCTCATTCCAAAAAAGGACTTGAGACACGGATTATTAGTGCTGTGATGCTCTGTGAAGTAAATCCTTCTTTCCTCTCTTGTGGACGCTAGTAAATAGTAGCATCAAAGGTATTATCTGGCCTAAGACATGCTGTCCCAGAAGTTCTTAATGGTTATTAATAGATTTATATATTTATCTGTGTATTTCTTTGAGAAGAAAAGAGAGGGAGGGGCTGAGGGAGAAGGGGGAGAGAGAATCTTAAGCAGTTTCCACACCCATTGCAGAGCCTGACTCGGGGCTCTGTCTCACAACCCTGAGATTATGACCTGAGTCACAATCAAGAGTTGGATGCTTAACTGACTGAGCCACCCAGGGGCCCCTTGACAGATTATTTGTAAATGTATTCCATTTACAAACACATTTGTTAGTCTCACTCTCAGCTGAAACACCTAGCCTGTGTATGGTCATATTTTGATGGAGCGACCTAGAGTTCTCAGTGGCTGGATGCCTGTTTGGAGAGGTGTGAGTGTGTTCTGTGTAAATTCCCTCCCAAATGGTGAACTCACAAGTACGGACGATTTTTATAAACACTCTTGTGCTGTTTTGGGTTAAAAAATAGTTGTCACATCGAGTGTTCTGGCAGTTTGTCCCCTTCCTGTGACTGTCGGCATCTGTCATTTTCTCTTGTTCATCATCTGCTCAAAAGGCCCCCTTTGTCCCCCCCAGCCTGTCATAGAGGGCTGCTTGGAGGTCATCTTGGCGGCTTCAACAGTGGGATCAGAGGAGCTAGGTTGGCCATCCCTGTTCACCATTTTGTGGCCATGTGATCTGGGACAGTCCTCTCTTCTCTCTGAGCAGCACTGTCCTCATGTGTGAAACGGGGACACTAAGAGTTCCTCCATCTTTGGATTTTTGCAAAGATTAAGTTAATGTGTGCCTGGAAGCTGTGGCAGAGCGCCGTGCCCGGCACCGAGTGTGTCCTTAATGAGTAGCTGCCTGTCTCTCCCTCCCTGTAGACCAGAGGCTTAGGGGTGTTTCTCAAGCGCCCCTGGGCCTGGTTCTTCCATGATGGTGGGGTGCCTGGGCCTCTGGCTGTGGAACCACAACCTGCAGCAGCCTGTGGAGAGACAGGAGAGTGCCACAGAGAGGAAGAAGCCAGAGGTACACACCCAGGAACCAGACAGAACTCAGTCTTATTTCCTCTGCCTGGTGACTCACCCTTCCTCTGCCTCCTTCCTCTATCAAAGTGTGGAGCTGGCTTTGCCTTTGCCTATCTCACAAGAGTATCCTGACAATAACAGCATCAAGGTTGTGTTTAGAGGTCATCGGAATATGTGCTTGTGGAAATCCAAGGAACCATTCTTGCTCTGCAATGCCATTCAGCCCCATATTTTCAGAAACCTCACTGTCAAGACGTCCACCCCACAAAGTTGTGGTATGTTATGGAGAGCCAGGACGCCCTCCTAGCCTTAGCCAAGTTCAACGGTTACTCTTCTGTTCATCCGAGTAGCCAGCAGGCCTCTCCCAGCAGCTGCAGGTGGATCTCCTTCCTAGGAGGATCACAGGATAGCACCAGCATCGGCACCCTATCCCTGACAGGGTGCATCTTTGCACCCCGGGCATGGTTTCTTATATTTGGTGTCCTTCAGCCAACAGGGAGTGCCTCCAGGGTGAGTGATGCTAGGGAATCAGTCATTATGCTAAGATCTTGGTATGTTGGCTACGTAGTTGATTTTTAGAAGCTGTTGGTTTTGGCTTATGGCAGTGCCTTGTTTTGGCACAAAATAGTCTCCTGGGACCTCTACCAGAAGGCACAGCTAAGGAGGAATTCATTAAAGGCCAGAGATGGGAGAGTATGTGCATAAGTTATGTCAGTGTAGCAGACCCGTGTGGTCAGGTGGTCACCTCACGGTCCGTGCAGTAGTGGACACTAATGGTCCCTGTGATACCTGTAGGGAGCCAGGCTTCTCGGGCTCACTCAGACTGTCTGATGTCCAAGATTGGAGTTTGAGCCTTAGTGACTTTATGTTGGCGAGCCCTCTGCAGTCACAAGGGCATGGTAGAACCTGGCAGGGCAGTGCCACCGTCCCTTTAAGAGCTATGCTTCTGCTGTGCTTGTGGGTTTCCCAGGAAACATGGAGGCCATGATCAGTAGAGCATGGGTATAAATGCAGCACCCCGCCATGTCCCCCTCCTACATGGGCACAGGAATCCTACACTGGGGGAGGAAGGCAGGCAGAGACTGACAATCACTGCCCTTGGGAAAGAATGAGCCACCCGAGTTTAGGCCCTTTGTGCATTTCCAAAAAGTGGGAGGTGGGGGATGGTGAGGAATGGTTAACTCTAGGTTGGGCCCTGGAGAGAGGACACCATTGATGGCTAGTGCCCTGTTGGGAGTGGAGAGCGAAAGCTGGAGTGAGTGGGGGTCCTCTAGGAAGGATGTGGCTGCCAAACCAGGTCTGTGATCAAGGCAGTATCGGGACAGGCTGGGGTCAGACACGTTACCACAGCAGAAAACATAATGTGTGAGAAGAGATGAGCCCAGAAACCAACCCTGAGGGGAACCTGGAGGGTTGCATGGCCTTGGGGAGGGTCATGTGGGCTTGGGATTGGCAGGAGCACAAGGCCTGAACACTAGGCTAGCCTCTTACTGAGAACAACCTTTGGGAACAGAGACATTTAAAGGCTTTAAGAAAGATGGATCCTTCCATAAACATCAGTACATCATTTCTAAAGTCTAAGTTACAGAAAAGCAGTTTACATATCTAATCTGGATAGCAGATGGTCTTGCTGGTCCTACACAGATGTTTTGAAAGAAAACCAAATAGCTGCTAACATTTAATAATCAAGAACTTTTCACCTGAAGAAAGGAGTTGGCAGAGGGTGCCTTGGTGGAGGCACAGTAAGCCTAGTTGAGAATGTAGCTGGAAGTGCATGGGTGCTGGACACATGCATCCAGGTTAGATGAGGAATCATCAGGAAGTCCATGGGTGGAGGATGCAGCAACTGTAGGACAGGTATCAGAAGGTGGTTCATGTTTTCAAGGTGTAGCCATCCTAGGGCCTGATTGATTAGAAGGTGAATGGAAAGAAGGAGAACCCAGCCTAGAGGAGAATTGTGCAGGAGTTGCATGAATGGAGGAAATTTTTAGTCTGTGGTAAGACCTAGAAGGCTGTGCGTGGTTGAAGGGAGCATCAAGCCTAGAGAAGGACTTTTAGGCTATGCATTGGTGGGGGAAACCAGCCTCATGTAGTAACCAACAACATGTTTCTCCGTGTTGGATGTAGCCAACATAGGAGATGACCCTGCAAGAAGTCCTTGAGTGGGGGTGGATGTAATCTTGGGTGAGGCTTAGCAGGGAGTGCACGGAAGGAAGGAGTATTCAGACTAGGGAAGGACTCAATAAGGCCTAAATGGTAGATGAACACCCACCTTAGGGACAGACACAGAAGGTGGTGCATGGAAAGAGCATCTAGTCTGTGGCAGGACTGGATAGGAGGTGCATAGGTGAAATAAACAAAGGGGAGCATCATGTAAGACCTACATGAGTGGAGGATTCTGACGGCTGGGAAAGTATTCAGCAAAAGGTACAAAGATGGAGGGTACAGACAGGCTAAGGGAGGAGCAGACCAGGGTGTATATGGCTGGTAGTAGCATTCAGCCTAGAGGAGTACTCGGCCAAAGGTTTATGAGTAGTTGACTGTGGTAACTCAATAACTATTTTTGATATTCTAGAATTGATGATTTGGCATCATAAAGTCATTGAGCCATGCTAATGGCCCAAAGTTTTTTACATCTCTGTCATCCCAGTGTTATCTTGAACATGAAGTAATCTTACTATAAACACTGCAACCACTCACTAGCTTCAGTATGTTTTGCTTCCTGCCTAGTAAGTGATGTCCTTACCTAGCTACTTCTTACTGCATAGTAATAAAGGTCCTAATTCTACTCAAGCCCTCTCACTGCTTCTCCCTGTGAGTGACCCCATGTGGCTCGCTGGGACCTTCTGTCCTCTGGTGAACTGTAAGTAATAAACTCTTCTTTGAAAGGTGATTGTCTCTTACGTCTTTTATCTTTATGTGATTAAAACAAATTGTGGGCACATTTTAAAACGGTGCAATGAGCAGGGTAGTCTGATGACTGATGGGGATGACATGCCTCTGGGTTTACTAAGTGTATTTAACAGGAAATACTGTGGGAAGGTGTTGCTGGCTGTTGGCTGCTGGCGCTTTACTCGTCATTGCATTGTGCTGTGTTTGTATAGAATTGCAGTGGTTCTGCCATCTAAATCATAGCAGAGCTCAAAAAGCTTAGTCCTCTGCGAGTGGCTATCTAGCTTAGGGTTCTGTTATCTGGGCAAGGTGGTCCCTATCTGGCTCCTTATGTGTTTATAATGTGTCTAATCTGGGGAAGAGAGCCTAGGGTAATTAGCTGTTGTACTGTGTGAAGGTCCTATGAAAGAAATAGAAAGTGGTTACCTCTCTCCCAATATAGGTATGTCTGATCCCCTGAACCTCCATGAGGGCAGAAGTCTGTAGGAACTACTCAACTAAAAGCAACATCCTTTCTCGTAAGTGCTAGGCACATTGGCTTGTCTTGTAGCAGAAAACTGCCCACCTAGAGATACTGTTACACTAAAAAGACCCACTGAAAAGAGCCACTGACTAGTCACGTGGTCCACTCTTTTCACAGAGACTGTGGCTCCTTGCAAACACTTTTGTGTCAATCGCAAATTCCTTTGCTGTTATCTTTTCTTGTTGCTATATTGCACTTTGTCTCCGAACCCGTGGGTTGTAAGAGTTCATATCCTTAGAGACCCTTGGCACAATAGTTAATAAAATAAAAAAAAGGAAGGATAAGGAACATCTGGTTCCAGCATCTCCAAAAACTCTTATTGATGTACTCAGTTTAATTAATACTTATAAAATACTATAAGAACACTCTTGAGTGGTCCTCAGCACTGCAGCATATGAGAAACAAAGCATTAGAATAAATTAGTCAGTGTCACAGTTGCCTTCTTGGAGGCTGACTCTGATTCCTTGGATATCAACTGGGAAAACTTAGAAAGGCTGTTGCAGGTATTTCTTGTAAACACCCAATGGATGAAAACTGTAGGGAATGAACAGGAAATTGAGACAAAGACTCAAAACTTTGTAAGGCTAAAATACAAACCATCTTATAGGACTTTATATATATATAGAATTCAGGAGAAGGGGGTATACTGGATTCTAAAGGTCTTTATTACTGGCTCCAAGCTCTGGCTCATGGTCTAAGAAATGAGGCATTTAGTGAGAATAGCCTAGGACCCCTAAATGCATGCTTTACCCAGGAATTCTCATGTTCTCTGAACGAAGTTTTACGTAGAGTCAGATTGCTCCCTATATGCCCTGCTAGACTCACACCTTTACTCAGTACACCTATCAGACAAGTTCAAAGTGACACTCACGAGCCAGGTCAGAGAAGCCCCAGACAGTTGCTCTGCCAAGTAAGTCCTTCCTACTACTACATTGAATTTTTAAGGCCTAGGAATGGGCTTGCCCTAGCATAGCCACAGTCTCTGCTAAGACTCATAATAAACAGCAAACAGTAGAGGAGGCCAAAACACTATTCCACAAGATTGGCATGGTTTGGTGGGTTTATTGTTCTTTAGAAAACCCTGACCCTGCAGATAATGAGGCAATTTCAAACCCAGAGCCTGCTCTCCTTGACCCAGAATCCAAAGAACCTTTCCTAAATAAGTCCCTTTGAAGTTATAAACCTGTCCTTTCTCTGATGGGCTCAGTCCACATATTTAGGGAAGGCCTAGACGGAATAAATATTCTAGTTGACTTGAGAGTGACTCACCCAACAATAAGCATGTTTTAGTTTATCAGACCCAGCCACTGGCTGGATCCTCTAGGCAGTTTCCCCCAGCAACCTCCTCTACTGCTGGAAACTTTCTGTTGGGGGAATTACCATTTCCTGAGGCTCCTACCAGCTTCATAACTGTACAGCCATTTCAAATGCTCGGACTACTCAAGAAGGCATTTCTTCATTTAAGACCCTTCCCTAATTCATAGCCAGCCCCTGCTGAGGCACTGTGGAGCTTTCAGCCATCATCCCCAGACAGACCTATATATTGGCAACTTAGAGACATGGGCATCCCTCATGAAAAAATTTCAGACCAATTTACCTTTAAACTTCAGCAACTGAAAAACGTGCTAGATGTTGTAGCGATTTTCTTTCATTTGATATGGGGAAGCCCTGCTCAGCCAGAGGCTGGCATTATCAGTTCCTAGTTCACAGGGTCCTAATGTCCTATGTCTTATTCTGACCTTTGACAGTGACAATCATCAAGCCCCTTCCCCTAGGGTGATGACAACTCACTAGACCTTGTCCCAGTGCCTGGGGATACCTGCACAGAAACTACTCTGATAGTCTATTGGAACCCATAAAATAACTGACTTTTCCTGGCTCTTTTAGATACTGGGTATAAGTCAGTTTTGGGGGGTAACTCTTCCCTTTTAAAAAATATGGCAACCCATTTAAAATGAACCCATTTAAAATGACCCATACTGGATCACCCCAGTAAGGGCATATGGGTCACACATGATGTTATGATTGGATCTATCAAATCAAGTAAATTTATAGTTCTGGTAGTCCCTCTATCTCTGACCTATTTGATCTTAGGCATGGACACCATTTTGGAAAAATATCTCTTAAATTGGAACAAACCAAAACCAGTAGGACTTTCCCTGTGACTTGCTCAGTGGGAACCTGTGAACCTTCTACCCCGCCCCCCCCCCGACCCTGAGATTGTCAGTGTGTCTCAGTACAAGCTACAACACTGTCAAGCTGGACACAGGCCCATTATTTCAGATGTTTGAAAAATTGATGTTTTGGTTCCTACCATCTGTTCTTTTTATAGCCCTTTCAGACCAGAGCTAAAGGCAGGCAAATGAATGGTATCTAACCAGATTATCACCATCTCCATACAACTGTTCTGTCCATCGAGGCACTATTTCCTAACATTTTTGAAGTTATTTATGACATCCAGGCTGCACCTGGTGATTTCTTTGCAGAGCAGAGAGAAACTGGAAGAAACTGGGTAGGTGATATGCAGCATACAAAGAAGCCCGCATTATTAGTACAGTGGAGTAACTGGGTAGGGTGAGAACAGCAAGGAGTATGACTGACCATCCATCAATGCACTGGTTTATCCTGGCAGTGAATATGAATGACTCCTGTCCTGTGAGTGCAGTGGAGTAGCAAATAAGAGACTAGGCATGAACAGGACAAAGACCAGGAGTCACATGCTAACAGTGCCATGGGCGACCTTGGCAGAAGATATGATTGGGAAAAGAAATGGAGCTTGCATAATCAGTGTGCTGGTATAATTGAACAGAGTATGTGGATGGAGCTAAGCAAGTAGCTTACCCTATATACAGCAGTGCAAGGGAGAGGGCTTGTGAACAAGGCAAAGAGGAGGAGCCCTGGCCCAGGAGCAGAGTGCTAGAGCTGGACGAAGGATGTGAACGTGGAAAGGAAAGGGTTTTCCTTTCAGTCTCATGGAGTATCTGGAAAGGTGATATGATCAGGCTAACGAGGAGGACCCCTGAAGCATTGGTGCAGTAATGGCAGAATGTGAATAGGGCAAGAGAAGTTGAACAGGAAATATGAACAAGGCAGGGAAGAAGAGACCCTCCCCATCACTGCAGTGATGGGCTTAGCCAAAGGATTTAAAAGGAGCAGAGGAGGGCTCCTGGGTGACTCAGTGGGTTAAGCCTCTGCCTTCAGCTCAGGTCATGATCTCAGGGTCCTGGGATCGAGTCCCACATCGGGCTGTCTGCTCGGCGGGGAGCCTGCTTCCGCCCCCTCCCCACCACCTGCCTCTTTGCCTACTTGTGATCTCTCTCTGTCAAATAAATAAATTCTAAAAAAAAAAAAAAAAAGGAGCAGAGGAAAAAGACTTTATATCATCATCTTATTAGAGCAGTTGGACAGAGACTATGCATGTGGCAGATAGGAGCCCTTGGATCTGAATGTAACAAATGGGGAGATTACCCCCTCTCAATTCAGTTATGTATCTGGACAGGGTGTGTAGGTGGGGTGGAGACAGGACACCTGCATGGCCAATACACTGGGTACCTGGGTAGAGGTGGTCAACAGGGCAAACAAAAAGAGCCCAGCTCAGGGACGCCTGGGTGGCTCCGTTGGTTAAGCAGCTGCCTTCAGCTCAGGTCATGATCCCAGCGTCCTGGGATCGAGTCCCACATCTGGCTCCTTGCTTGGCAGGGAGCCTGCTTCTCCCTCTGCCTCTGCCTGCCACTCTGTCTGCCTGTGCTCATTCTCGCTCCTCTCTCTCTGACAAATAAATAAATAAAATCTTAAAAAAAAAAAAAAAGAGCCCAGCTCCATCATTGCAGTAGGGTAACTGGAAAAGGGTCATGAACCAAGGAATAGCCTCTCCCTTTCCATCACTGTAGTGGCGTAAGTAGGCAGGTTGTATGAATGAGGAGTAGAAAAGGTGTCCTGCACTGGTGGAATAGTCCTACAGCTGAACACAAGCTGAAATGAGAGAAAAGAGGAGCATTTCTAAGTGAACAGTGTCAAGCCGAAACAGGCATGGGGATTTGGAAAAGATAAAGAAACATGTCCCCATGCCATTAGAGCATGGTATATATGGAAGGGGATTAGAATGGTACAAAAGGGAGAGTCCCAGCATCATCAGTACCTTGATGGAAGGAGACGGGGGAAGGGAACAAGGCAAAAAGAAGCATCCCCAAAGCATCGTTGTGGTGGTAAACTGGGAAAGGGCCATGACCCGTGCAGAAAGGAGGAGCCCTGCCTCATCAGTGCAGGGTGTGAGTGCACAGTGGAATGGAAGGCTGCAAACCAAAGAGCCCTACACCAACAGTGCAGTGGTTACCTGGAAAGGAACATGAACATGGCAGCAGGGAAGAGCTCTGCGCTATCATTAGTGCCAGCCTGAAGAAGGCTATGAATGAATGAAAGGGGCAGATACAGCCCCATCTCATTAGGCAATGGCGTAAGTGGATGGCAATGATAAAGCAGCAAAGAGAAAGAGCCCTGTATCATCAGGGCATCGATGGACTTGTGTGTGATGTGAACAGAGTGAGGAGAGGGGTCCCCACAGTGATGCAACCAGATGGGGGAGAACAAGGCAAGGAGATGTAGCCTTGCATGATCAAGGCGGTGGAGGACTGGGTAGGAGACATGAAGAGACGATGAAGAAGAAACCTGTACAGCAGTATGTCTGGTGTAGGATATCCACTGGGAAAGGAGGAGGGCCTTACACCATCAGTGAGGAGATGTTTCTAGGCAAAAGTGAATGAAGCCTAGGGAGGAGCCTCCCATGATTCACAGTGATAGACCTGGAGGAGTGATAATAACTGGCAGAAAGGAGCCCTGTACCATCAGTGTGGGGGTGTAACTGGATAAGTCCTATGTGTGAGGCCAAGAAAAGAACCTCACAACATCAGTGCAGTTGGGGACCCTAAATGTTGGATTGTGAACAGGTTACAGAGCATTGACCTCCGTGTTCTGTTGTATCTGGGAAGGAGAAGTGAACTGGATTTTAAAAAAGCATCCCCACACTGTCAATGTAGTCACGTAACAAGAGATGAGACGTGGCTGGCACAAGAAGGAATCGCCTACATCATCAACGCAGTGGTTTAAGTGGACAGGAGATGTAAAAGGGGCAAAGAAGAGGAGGAATCGCAGATTGTCAGCATTGTAGTGTAATTGCATAGATTGTGAAGAAGCAGGGAAGATGATTTCCCTAGCATCATTTTAATGTTGTAAGTGAGCAGTAGATTTGAATGGGTCAGGGAAGAGTTCCCCACATCATTCATGCATTGCTGTAACTGGACCGGGGATGTGAATTGGCAAAGAGGGAGAACATACCACAAGTGCTACTGGACATGGATATAAACAGGGCAGAGGGGAGCATCCCCACGCCGTTAGAGTGCTGAAATAACTTGGAAAGGGTAAATGTGCCAGGAAGAGCAGCCACATCATCACCGTGGGTGTTTACCCAGGAACTGGAGATGTGATCGGGCAAAGAGGAGGAACCACTCACTGCCAGTATCGTTGTTACCAGGACCATGTGGACCAATGCAACAGGAGGCTTGCAGTGTCAGTCAGTGGCGTGACTAGGCATGGTATTTGATCTGTGCCAAAGAGTAGCCCTGTGCCAGTGAGGTGGTTTAAGTAGAAAAGAGATGAGAATGGTGTAGAAAAATGGAAGGGTGCACCATAAAAACATTGGTTTCTTTGGTAGGGGAAGTGAACAGGAGAAAGAAAAGAATCCCAGTGCTATTCCTTTATCCCTACACTCCTTAACACTCAATGAGTGAGAAGGTATCATGGATGGTACAGAGAAGAGCAATCGTCGGTGTTGTGAAAGTTAGCAGGGGATGTGAAGGGGGCATCCCGGATTATCCTCTCACCATGGTAGGAATAGGTGTGGCATGTAGCTGAGGCAATGAAGAAGGGTACCACACATGAGCCCAGTCCTTCCCTGGGTAGGGCTTGAATACAGAGCCAGCGAGAGCCCTGTGCCATCCGTGCAGCAGCACATGCCTGGCATTTGAGGAGCCCGAGGGCAGGCGTCCCTGCACCAGCCGGATGGTATGGCAGCTGGAAAGGAGAAGTAACCTGCACGAGCAGGAGCAACCCCGCAATCACCGGATGGGTCGTTAGGGGTGTAAAAGAAGCAAAGACAAAACCCACACATCACCCAGTGGAGTATAGGGAAGTTGAACAAGACCAAGAGTTGGAGTCTTTCCTCTTCAGTGCATTGGTATAGGTAAAAAGGAGATGTGAATATGATAAAGGAAGGCATCCTACCCCAGCAGTGCAGTACTAGATAGTTGATCGAACTGGACAGATAATAGGAACCCCAAAACACGAATCTATAGGTATAAGCACACAAGATGTAAAGAGGGCAATTAGCAGCATCCTCAGAGCCCAACTGTATAGCTCTGTAACAGAGGGAGATTATGAAATGCACCGAGGAGCGGCCCTATGTCATCCATTGTGGTTGTGTATGTGGAGAAGGAATGTGAGAAGGGCAGAGAAGGGAAAACTGCATCATTATGGCCATGTATAGCTAGGAGTGGAGTGGGACAAAGAGTAAGATTTTTGAATCACCACTCCAGTGGTTCAAATGGAAAGTTGATGAGAACAGGGCAAAGAAGAACCTTCTCGAAGCATGGGTGCAGTCACGTAAGTAGAGGGGGAGTGTGAACACGGCAAAGACTAAGGTCCTCATATCACCACTGCAAAGCTGTAAATGGAAACTGGGCGAAAAGGAACCTTTCCATACCTTTGTCTGAATTTTATAAGTGGAGAGGGTATGTGAATAGGGCAAAGAGAAAGCCCTCTTTCTGTGTCAGTGTCTTGATGGTGTGACTGGACAGAGGACTTCAGCAGCAGTGAGAGGATTATACCCACGTCATCAGCATAAAGCTCTTATGAGACATGTGTATGAATGGGATGAAGACCAGGAGTCCCTCTTCATCACTGGAGGGGTGTGATTGGATAGTGATGTGGACCTGGCAAACGGCAAGACTCCTCAAAAGTGAAGTAGTGTTCCTGAATTGAAGGATTCACAAATCAAACAGGAAGAGCTCTGCTCCATCATTGGACTGGCGTCTGGGCAGGGAATGTGAGCAAGGCAATCAGGAGGATTCTAACCCCAGCAGTGCAGGGGGGTTGGTGGGCAGGGTATATGAATGGGGCAGTGGTGAAATGCCAACTCGACAAAGAACAAGAACCCAAACCTCCAGTGCAGTTGGATAACGGGGCAGGGGATATGTATTGGATCAAAAGCAATAACCCTACCACCTCAGTGCGGTTGAATAACTAGATAGGAGAGGAGCAAATACGCAGAGCTCCAGATCTTTCATGCAGTGGTATAACTAGAAAGAATATTTTATGGATATGAAAGGGTGCAGTCCTGCAACTTCTTTTTTTTTTTTTTAAAGATTTTATTTATTTGACAGAGACACAGCGAGAGAGGGAACGGTAGCAGGGGGAATGGGAGACGGAGAAGCAGGCTTCCTGCCGAGCAGGGAGCCCCATGTGGAGCTTGGTCCCAGGACCCTGGAATCATGACTTGAGTCGAAGGCAGATGCTTAACAACTGAGACACCCGGATGCCCCACCTTGCAACTTTAGCTGGGCAAGAGCTGCATATAGGGCAAAGAAGATGCAGTCAGTGCAGTGCAGTAACTGTGTGGTGTGTATGGAATCTGTGGTTTGAGAGGCTCCACGTCAGTGCTCTGGAGTAACTGACAATTTATGTTACTGGAGAGTATATTAGGAGACGTACCATGTAAGTGCAGTGGGGTTATTGGACAGTGGATGAGAATAGGGACATTAGGAAAATACCTGCCCCATCAGTGCAGTTGGACCACTGTAGCATATGTCAATGAGGCAATTAGGAGGAGTCCTACAACATCAGTAGAGTAATGCACAGCAGATGCAAATGGGACAATTGGGAAAAGCCCTGCAGTGGAGTAACTAGACAGCCTGTGTTAAAGCAGCACTAGCCCTGCCCATTGCTAATGGAGTAACTGTATGGTGTATGCACATGGGGTAGTTAGGGGAGTAACCATATAAAGTAGTGAAAAGGACAACTGGGAGGGCTTCTGCCACTCAGTGTGATGAAATAACTGGACAGTGTTTGTGAATGGGGTAATTAGGCTGAGGCTTGCCCCATCACTGTAATGGAGGAACTGGTAGATGATGTGAATGGGTCATTTAGGAGAAGCACCGCCACATCAGTGCCCTGTAGCAACTGGACAGTGTATGTGAACAGGGCAGTTAGGACGATCCCACCACATCAGTGTAGTGAAGTAACTGTACAGAACAGTGAGGAGAAGCTGCACCGCACCAGTGCAGCAGAGTAACCCGGCCAGGATGTGGACGGGGCAGTGACTGAGAGCTCCGCCGCATGGGGGCACTGCTCTGGGCTCTGCCCTGATGGACTCAGCATCCCTGCAGCCGCACTATTCAGGGGCAGCCAGGGGTGGTTTTGAGGCAGGCAACCCAATGTCCTCCTGAGTCAGTCAGAACTGTAGTGCTGCTCTCTCTCCAGCGCCCCAGGAGAATTACAAGTGTGCCTTCGCGGTAGCGTGATTTATAGTCACAGTGTCATAAAACATTTCATCTGCAGTAAACTGG
This sequence comes from Mustela putorius furo, assembly GCF_011764305.1. NCBI lineage: Eukaryota > Metazoa > Chordata > Mammalia > Carnivora > Mustelidae > Mustela > Mustela putorius. The sequence goes on from NW_025421989.1 coordinate 32,109,986, forward strand.
TCTGCTTTTTGGAGCTTGAGGTGACCTTCGGGATGCTACTGAGACAGTTAATGGAAAACCAATTCGCCTGCCATCCTGCTCAGAGCCTGTCATGTATCTTGTAATATATATCACTGAACATTCTAAAAGCAGAGGTTCTACATTCTCAGACATTATAATTGCCCAAGATATATACCTTGGCATAAATACGCATTACGGTTAGACTCTAGAATATTAGGTAACTAATGTGGAAACCAAGTCAATGACCCAAACTAGCCCAGGTTATAGTGACTAAAAGTCACCATGAATTATCTGGCAGCCTTGAAAAACCGAGCTTCAGCAGAAAAGAGAACGGATCACAAAGCAACCCCTGCCATGGTTGGCACCTTATTGACATTTCCGCAGCCATGGCCAGGAAATCAATGGGCTGTGAACGCTGAATGATCCTCTAACGCCTGGAAGGGATCCCTGCAGGCCAGGCTGCAGGATGTTAGCAGAATGACTTGCAGGAACACACACCATTCCTGGCTGCTTCTCCTGCTGCTCTGGGAATGGAGGGGCTGCCTTGGGTTCAAGGTTGTGGACCTGACATTCCAGAACAGCACTGTGTTCACCATGGAGCCGTCTAGTTATCCAGATGTCTCTCACTATGTAGTTGTGCTGTGTTTTATGTGCCAAAGTTAAAATACATTAAGAAAGTAAGCCAAATCAATTTTAACAGGTAAAAAGTCTCAACTTTTAGACAGTATTTAAGAGGTAGGGGTATGGGGTTCATGCAAGAAAGGAGAGGAAATAAATTTGGGAAATGAGGTGGGAAACTAAGTTTGAGGAGGGTAACCAGGGTTCTGCAGGGCCGCCTTGAACAGGTGTGTGGTTTGTGCACTGTACACGGTGCCCAGTCATTGGGGTGGGGACACTGGAATGTAGCCCTCTTTCTCTTCTCCAACACCCAAACCCCCATGCTGCATCTGGAAATGGGGCAATTCTTTCAAAGTCTTCTCACAAAGGGGAAGTGTTTCTCATGGGGTGAGGTAGGAGCTTTCCCAGATCGTTCTCCTAGAGGCAGCAACTTTTCACTCTGAGAAGCTACCTTTTTTTATTCACCATTCAAGGGGGGAACCTTTCATTTCTTAAACACTCTTCCTGCTGAGACTTCTGTCTTCACAGGGAAGCCAGCAGTCTGCTCCGCCAGCCTGACAGTAGAGAGTGCTTTCTGCTAATACACACATATGCTATTTAAGTTACTGGTGGCCTGGAGTTTGTGGTGCCAAGGGAAAAGTCCTGATGCAGGACAACTAGTTCACGTGGTCATGTACCATGCTGGTTAACACATGGAGACCGTTCTGGATTACCCAAGTGTTCTGACACCCTTACCCCATCCCCTGGCATCCAGTGACTATGGAATCAGTCCTTCACAGAGCTGGGGCCCTAAAGCACCTTCTCCAGCTCTCCTGGTTGGTCAGTACTTGTGCCAATATATCTGCCATTTTATATTTATATTTATGTTATATTTTATATCTATAAGATTTGTTGTTAGATAATTCTAGTAACATCCTTGATCAAAGGCTCAGGAACACACTTCAACATCCGACACCTATGAGCTTGCACCCCTGTCTCGTAGGGCATTTCCTTAGCTGACTGAGGTGAGTTTGGGCCTGTCTCGGAACCATGACTGTCTGAATGTTCACAATCACTCTCTCTCAGAATTCCGAGACCTCAGCATCATCCATGAGAGGTGGTCACAAGAGTTGTCCGGGACAGGCACAACCAGAGCCTACCCTCGCTGAAGAAGTGAGCCCCTCCCTGAAAGTCTGTGCCGTGGACTCTCAGGAGCCATGGAGACAAGCAAGTCTCAGTAGAGACAAAGATACTTAAGACTGTCCTGAGCAGACATTGAGACACTTTCCAGAAATGCCCTACAAGTACCCCTTCCCCTTGCTGACATGTCATGGGGGGATTCCCTCTGCTACCTGAGGACCCGCCCCTTACACTGGGCTGCTGACCGCGAGGCAGTTCTTGGCTGGGCTCTTGGCTTCTCCGACAACTTGGGATACACATCAAGAGGAATTTGCTGTGTTGCCATAACTCAGCTGCCGACTCCCGAGCACTCCCCTCCTCCCTTGTGGCAACACGATTCTTGGTAACCTGGACCTCATTTTCCATCCTGAGGATGTGGACTTATTTTCCACAGCATTAGCCCCAAGAACTGAAAACACTCCCCCAATGCCTATTTCAGCCAAACTCCACCACAGTAGGAAGATAAGGCAGAGAAATTCCCGACTCCGGCCAGAGAAACTTAGCTACAGAGACTAAGGCTGGTGCGGCCCTACATCTGCCCACTTTGGGCTGTCCTCACCCGGGTCCTTCAGCCCTTGACCACCTCTCAGTGCTGCTTAGTGAGAACTGCCATTGATTCATGAACCCAGACCATCTGAAGTACCAGCCACTAACCTATGGGTTTTGCTGCCTATGGCAGACTCTACTGGTGCCCCATCCCTATCCCCTGGTACCTTACCACAGCAGCGCAAGGTCTGTGACTTCCACCTGCCTAAGGACTTTCCTCGGCAGCCCAGAGCCTACCCTGCCCAGTCAGGTCAGCTGCAAGAGCCAGAGGATTCATGTCCTGGGACACAGCCCTCAGTTGTCCTTGAGAAGACATAATTCAGAGGTGCATTCGCTGTGCTGACTCTCAGAATGCCCCACTGGGATTGAGCTTTAGTAATCATCCGCAGTGGAAACTTCTTGATACTGTACCTTTTATTGGCTGTCTTCTCTTGCCTGTCTTCCTGCTCCTTGGTTGGCTGAGATTACCCCCACCCAAATGTAACTGTTTGCACATCAGTGGAGTCTCAGGTCTGCTTCTAGGAAATCCAAACTCAGACACTGCTAAAAGCACAACCAGGGAGTGATTGTCCCCACTAGTCATTAGCACCAGCATTCCACACTCTTGACATTGGGGAAGTTTTCTGGAATAAGACTGGAATCCTACATCTCTAGGTCCTTCTCACATGGGATGAGGTATGTAAAATGATGCTTTTCTAGAACTATTCCTGCTCTGTGGAGCCCAGCGTTTATATAATTTTCTAGGTTGGTCATGGAGAGACCACCATGTTACACGTTCACTGCCTTTGCTGATAACACAGTGCAGAGACAAGTTCATTCAAAAACGGCAGACTGCACGAGGGACATCCCTTATTCTGCGTGCAACCTCCTGGGAGATCCCAACTCCTTGAAGGGGCCACACTCAATAACCCCATCAAAACCTACAAGTGCTGACTCATAAGTACATCCCATCACTGAAGGAAGGTCAGTCGCACTGCTGTGAGACTTCTTCAGATGGCTGCTCTTTCCAGCCCACTGATGTCCATGTACAAATCCATCAAGACCAGACAATTCTGTGTCTTCAGTGCTTTTCAGTAATACTCTTCAGGCCTGATGCACGCGAACAACTTAAACAAAAGCCAGACAAGGAAACACTCCTGAATTAAAATGAAGTTTGTCTTTTCACTTGTCTACAATGTCTCATGGCTCCCCTTTCATCCTCTAAGTGACTGATGTTGCTTCTTTCCCAACTCTCTGTCCCTAGAATTCAATTCTATTTAATGTTTGATTATAGATATAACCAAGTCATACTACAGAGCGATTTTCAGAGGACTCTGGATGTTATGAGAAGTGCCATCAGAGATTGCGGACCTCCTGGGAAACCTCTAGTTTTCCAGGTAAGTTTCTTTCACTTATACATTCGTTCTATAAGCATTTTTGATGTGTTTATTATGTACCAGGCACCGTTACAGATACTGGTGATGCACAGTTTTAATGTTATTTGAAAAGTTAAGGTTGAAGGTAGGGAGTTAGACATTCATAAAGAACTCAATGCTTCCATCATAATCATTGCCTTAAATTAGAGAAGTAAAGTGAAAACATCAACAAAATGAAATCCCTTTAATGTTTTACAGGACAAACACAAACACAAATATATGTTATCAGCATACACTTGGGGGGAGGCATAATTAAACCATATTACTTTTATTAAAAATACTTTTTTAAAAACAAAATAGATTAAAGCTTGCATTATCAACATTTGTAATGCTTCAAAACCATATTTATAGTAACTGTTCAGACTTACTTCCTCTAATTGATTTTCACATTCACCTTCAGGACCTCTACTTTGCACTTCTACTTCAAAGGTTTTATTTTGATTAATTTTTTGAATTTGATGAATATTTTCAGAGAGGGTGGAATCTTCAGAGTCCATATATAATTGGAATTATTTCTGTGGCTTTCAGATATGACTTGATATAGAATTGTTGAGTCAGACAGAGCCTTGTCCCCTTAACATATTATATGCTGTTCCCCTTAACATATTATATGCTGTATCCTGTTGAGGTATGACACTCAGGAGAAGCCTGATTTTGTACCCTTGTGGAAAAAAATTCTTTTTTTCCTGAAAACCTGTTGCATTCTTTTTCTTTGAAGTTCAGAATATCAGCCATTCACATTCAGATATTGAACAGTTTTTGTTAATTTTGTTTGAATATGACAGGACGTTTTCATATGAAGTTAACGTTTTTCTTCATCTCAAGAAAACTATATTCTTTTATCTAAATATTGCTTCCCTTCCATTTGTTCAGGAATTTTCTTCCAAAAATACTAATGATCTGCGTATTGAATCTCCATTCTCTGTCTTTAATACCTGTTTTTCTTAGGCTACTACTATGTATCTTATAGGATAAAAGTGTTTGTACTTCTTTTTTAAGATTTTATTTTCAAGTAATCTCACCTAACATGGGGCTTGAACTCACAACCCCAACCGAGATCAAGAGTTGTGTGCTCTACCAGTTGAGCCAGCCAGGTTCCCCCCAAAGTGTTTATACTTTGAATACTCACCTGCATACTATAAAGATGGGCGTGGTACATTACTAAGTGAAATTTCTTACCTTCTTTCATGACTCCTCTGGTTTTTCTTCAGTGGATAAATGATTTTCTCTAACCTATGACTTTTCTTTTTTTTTTTTGACTTTTTTTTAAAATTTTTTATTTTTTATAAACATATATTTTTATCCCCAGGGGTACAGGTCTGTGAATCACCAGGTTTACACACTTCACAGCACTCACCAAAGCACATACCCTCCCCAATGTCCATAATCCCACCCCCTTCTCCCAAACCCCCTCCCCCCGGCAACCCTCACTTTGTTTTGTGAGATTAAGAGTCACTTATGGTTTGTCTCCCTCCCAATTCCATCTTGTTTCATTGATTCTTCTTCTACCCACTTAAGCCCCCATGTTGCATCACCACTTCCTCATATCAGGGAGATCATATGATAGTTGTTTTTCTCTGCTTGACTTATTTCGCTAAGCATGATACGCTCTAGTTCCATCCACGTCGTCGCAAATGGCAAGATTTCATTTCTTTTGATGGCTGCATAGTATTCCATTGTGTATATATACCACATCTTCTTGATCCATTCATCTGTTGATGGACATCTAGGTTCTTTCCATAGTTTGGCTATTGTGGACATTGCTGCTATAAACATTTGGGTGCACGTGCCCCTTTGGATCACTACGTTTGTATCTTTAGGGTAAATACCCAGTAGTGCAATTGCTGGGTCATAGGGCAGTTCTATTTTCAACATTTTGAGGAACCTCCATGCTGTTTTCCAGAGTGGCCGCACCAGCTTGCATTCCCACCAACAGTGTAGGAGGGTTCCCCTTTCTCCGCATCTAACCTATGACTTTTCTAAGTACAATTTATACCATGGTAAATTCTGGCAAGCCAACTGAAGTTAACATGATCAGCAGCCATCTTTCCCTCCTAATGCACTATCCCAACAAAATTTGTGCATGTCCAAAAAACAAGCAAGTTTTCCAGCCTTCTTATTTCACAGAACTGTCATGTGCCAACCAAAATTCTTTTTTTTTTTTAAGATTTTATTTATTATTTGACAGAGAGAGATACAGTGAGCTAGAGAGGGAACACAAGCACGGGGAGTGGGAGACGAAGAAGCAGACTTCCCGCTGAGCAGGGAGCCTGATGCGGGGCTTGATCCCAGGACCCTGGGATCATGACCCGAGCTGAAGGCAGATGCCTAACAAGTGAGCCACCCAGGTGCCCCCAAACGTCTTTTGATGTAAAACTCTAAGGTGCCTCTGATGTCGATGACCATTCATGAAAACTTCTGGGTGGATTAAATGAGTGAATACAAAGAAAATGCCTACAACAGAGCCCAATGCCTGGTCAGCACTCCACATTCCCAGAACTGGCTTCCCCACCCCACCACAATGGCAAACCTCATAGGGAACCCCAATGACTGAAGCCAAAGTGATCAACAGTGCTACACAATGGTCATATTTGTGGCTGGCACGGTGAAGGACAAACTACCTGGCCCTTATCTGCACTGAATAATTTATTGGCTGTATGTCCCTGGGGAGGTTAATCTGGGGTTTCCATGGCAGTAGGTTGCAAATTTACCTTTACCTGAAGTGGATTTCTCTTGTCAAGTTCCTATGGTTATGTACTTCTAGCCAAGAGGACTCCCTGACCCTCATTCTACTACCTTAACCCTGCCCAGGCAGATGAACAGTGGCGTCATAGGCAGAATGCACAAAAAAGGCCCTGTAGAAGCCATGACTGCCTGGACCAAAAATTGTGCTACTGAGATGCACTTGTGAACATGGTAGTGGTGTGGGTCTTGTCAGGTTGCAGGCTTGCAGTATATCCAGGTCTGGCAGTGGTGCCAGAACCCAGGGCCCACCTGGCTGCTGTGGGGACACAGCAGCAGTGTGCCTACCTCACCTAAGGCTTTTCAGCATACTCTATTTTTTATTTATTTTTTAAATTAACGTATAATGTAATATTTCTTTTAGGATACTGGTCTGTGATTCATCAGTCTTACACAATTCATAGCACTCACCATAGCACATACCCTCCGCAGTGTCCATCACCCAGCCACCCCATCCTTCCCACCTCCCTCCCCTCCAGCAACCCTCAGTTTGTTTCCTGGAATTTAGAGTCTCTTATAGGTTGTCTTCCTCTCTGGTTTCCTCTTGTTTCATTTTTCCCTCCTTTCCCTTATGATCATCTGTCTTGTTTCTCAAATTCCTCATATCAGTGAGATCATATGATAATTGTCTTTCTCTGACTTATTTCACATAGCATAATACCCTCTAGTTCCATTTGTGTCGTTTCCCATGCCAATATTTATTTTTTGATGGCTCCATAATATTCCATTGTGTATATGTGTGTGTATATGTATGTATGTGTGTGTGTATGTGTGTGTGTGCATGTGTATATATATATGTGTGTGTATATATATATATATATATGTACATATATATATGTATGTATGTATACCACTTTTTCTTTATCCATTCATCTGTTGAAGGACATCTAGGCTCTTTCTATACTTTGGCTATTATGGACATTGCTGCTATAAACATTGGGGTACACGTGCCCCTTCGGATCACCACATTTGTTTCTTTAGGGTAAATAACCAGTAGTGCGATTGCTGGGTCATAGGGTAGCTCTATTTTCAACTTTTTAAAGAAACTCCATGCTGTTTTCCAGAGTGGCTTCCCACCAACAGTGTTGGAGGGTTCCCCTTTCTCCTCATCCTCTCCAGTATCTGTCATTTCCTGATTTGTTGATTTTAGCCATTCTGACTAGCGTGAAGTGGTATCTCATTGTGATTTTGATTGGTATGTCCCAGATGCCAAGTGATGCTGAGCACATTTTCCGTGTCTGTTGGCCATTTGGATGTCTTTTGTACAGAAATGTCTATTCATGTCTTTTGCCCATTTCTTGATTGGATTATATGTTCTTTGTGTGTTGAATTTGGTAAGTTCTTTATAGATTTTGGATACTAGCCCTTTTATCTGATATGTTGTTTGCAAATATCTTCTCCCATTCTGTAAGTTGTCTTTTGGTTTTGTTGACTGTTTCCTTTGCTGTGCAAAACCTTTTTATCTTGATGAAGTCCCAATAGTTTATTTTTGCCCTTGCTTCCCTTGCCTTTGGTGATGTTTCTGGGAAGAAGTTGCTGCAGCTGAGGTCAAAGAGGTTGCAGCCTGTGTTCTGCTCAAGGATCTGGATGGATTCCTGTCTCACATTGAGGTCTTTCATCAGTTTTGAGTCTATTTTTGTGTATGGTGTAAGGAAGAAGTCCAGTTTCATTCTTCTGCATGTGGCTGTCCAGTTTCTCTAAAACCATTTGTTGAAGAGACTGTCTTTTTTCCCTTGGACATTCTTTCCTGTTTTGTCGAAGATGAGTTGACCATAGAGTAGAGGGTCTATTTCTGGGCTCTCTATTCTGTTCCATGGATCTGTGTGTCTGTTTTTGTGCCAGTACCATACTGTCTTGATGATTACAGCTTTGTAATAGAGCTTGGAGTCTGGAATTATGATGTCACCAGCGTTCGTTTTCATTTTCAACATTCCTTTGGCTATGCAGGGTCTTTTCCAGTTCCATTTCTTTTTAAAAAGTTGATGGTATTCTGATAGAAATTGAATTAATTGTATAGATTGTTCTAGGTAGCATATATTTTCACAATATTTATTCTTCCAATCCATGAACATGGAACATTTTTCTATTTCTTTGTGTTTCCTCAATTTCTTTCAGGAGTACTATATAATTTTCTGAGTACAGATTCTTTGCCTCTTAGGTTAGATATATTTCTAGGTATCTTATGGTCTTGGGTGCAGTTGTAAATGGGATCAACTCCTTAATTTCTCTTTCTTCTGTCTTGGTGGTGGTATATAGAAATGCAACTGATTTCTGTGCATTGATTTTATATCCTGATACTTTATTGAATTCCTATATGAGTTCTAGCAGTTTTTGAGTAGAGTCTTTTGAGTTTTCCACATAAAGTATCATCTTTGAAAAAAAATGATGACATTTTGATAGGGATTCATTAAATGTGTAGATTGCTTTAGGTAACATAGACATTTTCACAATATTTGTTCTTCCAATCCATGAGCATGGAATGTTTTTCCATTTCTTTGTGTCTTCCTCAATTTCTTCCATGAGTACTTTATAGTTTTCTGAGTACAGAGTCTTTGCCTCTTTGATTAGGTTTATTCTTAGGTATCTTATGGTTTTGGGTGCAATTGTAAATGGGATGGACTGCTTAATTTCTCTTTCTTCTGTTTGCTGTTGGTGTATAGAAATGCAACTGATTTCCGTGCATTGATTTTATATCCTGTCACTTTACTGAAATCCTATATTAGTTCTAGCAGTTTTGGAGTGGAGTCTTTGGGTTTTCTACATAAAGTATCATATCATCTGCAAAGAGTGAGAGTTTGACTTCTTTGCTGGTTTGGATTCCTTTTATTTCTTTTTGTCGTCTGATTGTTGAGGCTAAGACTTCTAGTACTATGTTGAATAGCAATGATAATAGTGGGTATCCCCGCTATGTTCCTGACCTTAGGGGGAAAGCTCTCAGTTTTTCCCCTTTAAGAATGATATTTGTGGGTGCCTGGGTGGCTCAGTGGGTTAAGCCGCTGCCTTCGGCTCAGGTCATGATCTCAGGGTCCTGGGATCGAGTCCCGCATCAGGCTCTCTGCTTGGCAGGGAGCCTGCTTCCCTCTCTCTCTCTCTCTGCCTGCCTCTCCATCTACTTGTGATCTCTCTCTGTCAAATAAACAAATAAAATCTTAAAAAACAAAAAAGAATGATATTTGCTGTGGGTTTTTCATGGATGGCTTTTATAATACTGAGGTATACATCCTCCGTCCCTGCACTGTGAAGAGTTTTGATCAAGAAAGTATGCTGTATTTATCAAATACTCTTTCTGCATCTATTGAGAGTATCATATGATTCTTATCTTTTCTTTTATTAATGTATTATACCACAGTGATTGATTTGCAGAAGTTGGACCAAACTTGCAGCCCAGGAATAAATACCACGTGGTCATGGTGTATAGTCTTTTTAATGTACTGTTGGACCCTATTGGCTAGTATTTTGGTGAGAATTTTTATATCCATGTTAATCAGGGATATTGGTCTAGAATTCTCCTTTTAGATGGGGTCTTTGGTTTTGGGATCAAGGTAATGCTGGCCTCATAAAATAAGTTTGGAAGTTTTCCTTCCATTTCTAGTTTTGGAACAGTTTCAGGAGAATAGATATTAATTCTTCTTTAAATGTTTGGTAGAACTTCCCTGGGAAGCCATGTGACCCTGAGCTCTTGTTTGTTAGTTTTGGATGACTGCTTCAATTTCCTTAATGGTTATGGGTCTGTTCAGGTTTTCTATTTCTTCCTGGCTCAATTTTGGTAGTTTATGGTCTCTAGGAATGGATCCATTTCTTCCAGATTGTCTGATTTGCTGGCATATAGCTGCTCATAATATGTTCTTATAACTGTTTGTATTTCTTTGGTGTTGATTGTGATCTCTCTTCTTTCATTCATGATTTTAATAATTTGGGTCGTTTCTCTTTTCTTCTTGATTAGTTTGGCCAGGGATTTGTCAATCTTATTAATTCTTTCAAAGAACCAGCTCCTATTTTCGTTGATCTATTCTACTGTTCTTTTGGTTTCTATTTCATTGATTTCTGCTCCAATCTTTATTATTTTTCTTCTCCTGCTGAATTCAGGCTTTATTTGATGTTCTTTCTCCAGCTCATTTAGGTGTAGTGTTAGGCTGTATATTTGAGACCTTTTTTGTTTCTTGAGAAAGGTTTGTATTGCTATGTACTTTCCTCTCAGGACTGCCTTTGCTGCATCCCAAAGATTTTGAACTGTTGTGTTTTCATTTTCATTTGTTTCCATAATTATTTTTATTTTTTATAAACATATAATGTATATTTAGCCCTAGGGGTATGGTTCTGTGAATCACCAGGTTTACACAATTCACAGCACTCACCATAGCACATACCCTCCCCAATGTCTATAGCCCCACCACCCTCTCCCTAACCCCCTCCCCCGGACCCCTCAGTTTGTTTTGTAACATTAAGAGTCTCTTATGGTTTGTCTCCCTCCCAATCCCATCTTGTTTCATTTATTCTTTTTCTACCTCTCAATGTTTCCATGAATTTTTTTTAATTCTTCTTTAATTTCTTGGTAGACACATTCATTCTTTAGTAGGATGCTCTTGGTCCCCTGTATTTGAGTTCTTTCCAACTTCCCTCTTGTGAATAGGTTTGAATTTCAAAGGTTTGTGGTCTAAAAATATGCAGGGAATGATCCCAGACTTTTGATACCAGTTGAGACCTGATTTGTGATCCAGGATGTGATCAGTTCTGGAGAATGTTCCATGTACCCTAGAGAAGAATGTGTTACTTTGGGGTGGAATGTTCTGAATACATCTCTGATGTCCATCTGGTCCATTGTGTCATTTAAAGCCTTTATTTCCTTGTTAATCTTTTGCTTAGATGATCTCTCCATTTCAGTGAGAGTGGGTGTTAAAGTCCCTTACTGTTATTGTATTATTGTCGATGTGTTTCTTGGATTTTGTTATTCATTGGCTTATATAATTGGCTGATCCCATGTTAGAGGCATAGGTATTTAAAATTGTTTGATCTTGTTGAAAGACCCTTTAAGTATGACATAGTGTCCTTCTTCATCTCTTATTATAGTCTTTGGCTTAAAATATAATTTGTCTGTTATAAGATTGCCAACCCAGCTTTCTTTTGATGTCCATGAGCATGGTAAATTGTTTTACACCTCCTTACTTTAAATCTGGAGGTGTCTTTGGGCCTCAAATGAATCTCTTGCAGACAGCATATTGATGAGTCTTGTTTGTTGTTGTTGTTGTTGTTTTTAATCCATTTTGATACCCGGTATCTTCTGATTGGGGAATTTAGCCCATTTATGTAAATTCGGGGTAACTATTGAATGATATGAATTTAGTGCCATTCTGTTGGTTGTAAGTTTATTGTTACTGTATATTCTCTCTGTTCCTTTCCTGTCTATGTTACTTTGAGGCTTTTTCTCTGCTTAGAGGACCCCTTTCAATATTACCCATAGGGCTGGTTTGGTGTTCACAAACTCTTTTAGTTTTTGTTCGTCCTGGAAGCTTTTTATCTCTCCTTTTATTTTCAATGACAGCCTAGCTGGATATAGTATTCTTGGCTGCATAGTTTTCTCATTAGCACCATGAATATAACATGCCTGTCCTTTCTGACCTGCCAGGATTCTGTTGATAGGTCTGCTACCTATCTAATGTTTCTATCATTGTAGGTTACAGACCTCTTGTCCCTGAGCTGCTTTCAGAATGTTCTCTTTGTCTCTGAGATTTGTAAGTTTTATTATTAGGTGATGGGGTGTTGACCTATTTTTATTGATTTTGAGGGTGGTTCTCCGTGCCTCCTGGGTTTTGATGCTTGTTTCTGTCCTCAAATTAGGGAAGTTCTCCACTATAATTTGCACCTATATACTTTCTTCCCCCTCTCTCTTTTTTCTTTTTCTGGGATCCCAATTATTTTAGCATTGTTTTATCTTATGGTATCTCTTATCTCTCAAGTTCTCTCCTCGTGATCCAGTAGTTGTTTATCTCTCTTTTTTCTCAGCTTCTTTATTCTCCATCCTTGTGTCTTCTACATCATTAATTCTCTCTTCTTTGTCATTTATCCTAGCAGTTAGAGCCTCCAGTTTTGATTGCACCTCATCAATAACCTTTTTGATTTCAACTTGGTTAGATTTTATTTCTTTTATTTCTCCAGAGAGGAATTTTCTAGGATCTTCTATGCTTTTTTGAAGCCCAGCTAGTATCTTTATAGTTGTCACTCTGAACTCTAATTCCAACATCTTACCAACGTCCATAATGATTAAGTCTCTGGCAGTTGATACTGCCTCTTGTTTCTTTTTTTGAGGTAAGTTTTTCCACTTTGTCATTTTTTCCAGAGAAGAATAGATGAATGAGATGCTAAAAGGGTAACAACGACCGCAGAAAAATATACACTAAACAAATTAGAAGAGACCCATAACTAGGGGGCAATAAATGAAAAAAATATATAGTATGATCAGGCTGGTGAATAGATCAGAGCCGCACACTAGAGTTTCAGTGTAATTTGGTCTGTTAGAAGAAACTTCCTCCCCAAATTTTTTTTAAAGATTTTATTTATTTATTTTATAGGTAGAGATCACAAGTAGGCAGAGAGGCAGGCAGAGAGAGGGGAGGGGAGAAGCAGTCTTCCTACTGAGAAGAGAGCCCGATGTGGGACTTGATCCCAGGACCCTGAGATCATGAGATCATGACCTGAGTTGAAGGTAGAGGCTTAACTCACTGAGCCACCCAGATGTCCCCAAAATTTTAAGGAAAGAAAAAAAAAAATATATATATATATACACATATACACACACACAAATAAGAGTAAATATGATAAATGGATGGAATATGGTTATAAAGATGAAAATTTAAAAAGATTTTATAAAAAGAATTATAAGATAAGAAGTTGGTTTAAAAAGAAAAGAAAATTGGGGCGCCTGGGTGGCTCAGTGGGTTAAGCCGCTGCCTTCGGCTCAGGTCATGATCTCAGGGTCCTGGGATCGAGTCCCGCATCGGGCTCTCTGCTCAGCAGGGAGCCTGCTTCCCTCTCTCTCTCTCTCTCTCTGCCTGCCTCTCCATCTACTTGTGATTTCTCTCTGTCAAATAAATAAATAAAATTAAAAAAATAATAATAAAATAAAAAAATAAAAAGAAAAGAAAAGAAATTAAAAAAAAAAAGAGAGAGAGAGAGAATATGACCAGGCAGGAGACTAGAACAAAGCCATACACTAGATTTAGGGTATATTTTGGTCTATTAGAAGAACCTGTATCCCAAAATTTTAAGGAAAGAAAAAAATACATACATATATATATATATATATGTATATATATATACACACACACATACACACGTACATATGTATTTGTATATATATACATATATATATACACACATACACACATATATATATTAGGTTAAATATAATGAAGGAATAGAATATGACTGTAAAAATGAAAATTAAAAAAGATTTTTAAAAAGTAATTGACAAGATAAGATATAGTTGAATAAGGAAAGAATATTTTTAAAAAATACAAAAAGAAAAAACAAAGACAATTAAAAAATTAACTTTGAAAGACTAAATATTCATGGGGAAAAAAGCCATGAATTCTATGTGGTGTATTCTCCTAGTGCTGGAGTTTTGTAGTTCTCATTGATTGGTAAATTTGGTCTTCCCTGGATGTTCTTGAAGATCTTTTGCGGGAGGGGCCTGTTGTAGTGATTCTCAAATGTCTTTGCTGGAGGCAGAATTGCATCACCCTTTCCAGGGGCCAGGCTAAGGAATCTCCTTGGGTTTGCTCTCAGTAGCATCTGTTCTCTGAAAGCTTTTTGTACAGCTCTGGAGGATAAGAATGAAAATGGCTCCTGATCTCCAACCCTGGAGGAGCCAAGAACTTGGGGGCCCCACTCCTCAGTGTGTCCTTAGAGAAAAGCAGTCAATCACTCCTGTCTTCCTGGTCTCCAGCTGCACTCCATGCTTACCCAGCCTGTGACCAAGCTTCTCTATCTCTGGCACATGACCCCATCTGGAGTCTCCAAACCCAACAGATTTCTGTACTGTACTCCTGTGCCACTTCTTCTGGTGGAGGAAGAGTGGGATGTGTCCCTGGATCTGCCATTTGTGGAGTCACTGCTCAAAGAGTAGTGGTCCGACTGTGCTTTGCATCACCATTTATAGCAGCCCTGAGCTGAGAGCCCCCTCCTTGGCTCTGTCTTTGGAGCTGGCTTCCCCGCTCCAATACCTGGAATCTCTGGCACACTCAGGAACCCCCAGTCTTTCTGTGGCCCCAAGGGTCCTGAGACCACACTCTCCCTTCAACGATTCCACCCACGGGTTAGCCACTGGAGCGATGTCCCTTAGCAGAGCCAACTTTTAGAAGTTTTGATATTGTGCTCCACTGCTCTATCACTTGCTGGTAGCCAGCTGATGGAGTCTCCACCTGCTACCCGCCCCCCCCCACCCCGGTCTATCTTCTCATATATCACCTTGGATTCACTTCTCCACATGTCCTACCTTCCAGAAAGTGGTTGCTTTTCTGTTCCTAGAATTACTGCTATTCTTTTCTTTGATATCCTGTTGAGTTTTAGGTGTTCACAATGGTTTGATAACTATCTAGCTGAATTCCTGGGACCAGATGAAATTTATGTCTCCTCCTCCACCACCATCTTGCTCTTCCCCTAGCATACTTTTAAGAAATTAATAGATTTTATTCTTTTGAACCATTTGAAATTTACAGACAAATTGAACAGAAAGTAGAGTTCCCATATACCTCCCTCATACATTCCCCAGTTTCCCTTATTATTTACATCAGGCATTAGTGTGGTACACTTGTTAAAACTGATGAGCACCAATACTGTTATGTTGTTATTAGCTAAATCTATAGTTTACATTAGGGTTCACTCTGTGTGTTGTAAATTCTGTGGATTTTGACTACAGTTTGTTTATACATTTATTTATTGAAGAACATCTTGAATACCTCCAAGATTGGCATTTAGGAATATAGCAGCTGCATTTTCATGTGCATGTTTTTGTGTTGATACACATTTTCAAATCCTTTGAATATAAAATATGGAGTAATGTAACTGCTGAATCATCTGATATGGTAAGAGTATGTTTATTTATTTATTTTTATTTTATTTAAATTCAGTTAGCCAACATATATTACATCATTAGTTTAAGATGTAGCATTCAGGAATCCATCAGTTGCAGATAACACCCAGTGCTAAGAGTATGTTTATTTTTGCAAGGAACTGCCAAACTATCTTCTGGAGTAGTTACATTATTTTGCATTACCACAGCAATGAAAAAAGTTTCTGTTGCTCCATATCATCACCAGGATTTTATATTGTCAGTATTTTAAATTTTAGTGATTTTTATGGGCATGTAGTGATAGTTCAATATGATTTTAGTTAGCATTCCATTAATGGCTAGTGATGTTGAACATCATGTCATGTGCTTTTTTGCCATCTGTGCAACTTCTGTGGTGAAATGTCTGTTTCTATCTTTTGCCCATTTAAAATTTTTGTTTTCTTATTGTTGAATTATAAGAATTCTTCATAAATTTTGGGTAAAAGTTCTTTATCAGGTATGTATTTTGCAAATATTTTCTCCTAGTATATGGTTTAACTTTCCATTCTCTTAGCAATGGCTTTAACTTTTTTTTAAATTTTTTATTTAAAATATTTTATTATTGAAGTATAGTTGACATATAGTGTTATATTAGTTTCAGGTGCACAACATTGTAATTTGACAGTTCTATATGTTATGCATTGCTCATCATGGTAACAAGTAGTTATCATGTGTCCCCCCACATGTTAGTACATTATTATTTCCTATGCTTTTTTTTTTCATCTCTGTGATGTATTTATTTTATAAATTAAAATTTGTGCCTCTGGCTTTTTACAAACAACTTTACTGAGTTATCACTGATATACAAAGAACTACACTTATATCATATATATACAGTTCGGTGAATTTGGTTATATGCAAGTACCCCTAATACCATCACCATAATCAAGATGATAGCCATAGCCAGCACCTCGAAGAATTACCTTGTCACATTCTGTTGTTGTTGTTTGTTTGTTTGTTTCTGGTGTTACAAACACTTAACATGAAATCTATCCTATTAACAAAATTTTAAGTGTACAATAATGTATTGACTCTAGGCACTGTGTTCTAGATAATGCTAGATGAAAAAGTTCTGGAGATTGGCTATATGTCTTTTTTTTTTATTTTTAAATTCTTTTCAGCATAACAGTATTCATTGTTTTTGTACCACACCCAGTACTCCATGCAATCCGTGCCCTCTCTAATACCCACCGCCTGGTTTCCCCAACCTCCCACCCCCCGTCCCTTCAAAACCCTCAGATTGTTTATCAGAGTCCATAGTCTCTCATGGTTCACCTCCCTTTCCAATTTCCCTCAACTCCCTTCTCCTCTCTATCTCCCCTTGTCCTCCATGCTATTTGTTATGCTCCACAAATAAGTGAAACCATATGACAATTGACTCTCTCTGCTTGACTTATTTCACTTAGCATAATCTCTTCCAGTCCCATCCATATTGCTACAAAAGTTGGGTATTCATCCTTTCTGATGGAGGCATAATACTCCATAGTGTATATGGACCACATCTTCCTTATCCATTCGTCTGTTGAAGGGCATCTTGGTTCTTTCCACAGTTTGGCGACCGTGGCCATTGCTGGTATAAACATTGGGGTACAGATGGCCCTTCTTTTCACTACATCTGTATCTTTGGGGTAAATACCCAGGAGTGCAATGGCAGGGTTATAGGGAAGCTCTATTTTTAATTTCTTGAGGAATCTCCACACTGTTTTCCAAAGTGGCTGTACCAACTTGCATTCCCACCAGCAGTGGAAGAGGGTTCCCCTTTCTCTATATCCTCTCCAACACACGTTGTTTCCTGTCTTGCTAATTTGGGCCATTCTAACTGGTGTAAGGTGGTATCTCAATGTGGTTTTAATTTGAATCTCCCTGATGGCTAGTGATGATGAGCATTTTTTCATGTGTCTGATAGCCATTTGTATGTCTTGATTGGAGAAGTGTCTGTTCATATCTTCTGCCCATTTTTTATATGATTGTCTGTTTTGTGTGTGTTGAGTTTCAGGAGTTCTTTATAGATCCTGGATATCAACCTTTTGTCTGTACTGTCATTTGCAAATATCTTCTCTCATTCCGTGGGTTGCCTCTTTGTTTTGTTGACTGTTTCCTTTGCTATGGAGAAGCTTTTGATCTTGATGAAGTCCCAAAAATTCATATTCGCTTTTGTTTCCTTTGCCTTTGGAGACATATCTTGAGAGAAGTTGCTGTGGCTGATATCGAAGACATTACTGCCTATGTTCTCTTCTAGGATTCTGATGGATTCCTGTCTCACGTTGAGGTCTTTTATCCATTTTGAGTTTATCTTTGTGTACGGTGTAAGAGAATGGTCGAGTTTCATTCTTCTACTTATAGCTGTCCAGTTTTCCCAGCACCATTTTATTGAAGGGACTGTCTTTTTTCCATCGCATATTTTTTCCTGTTTTGTCGAAGATTATTTGACCGTAGAGATGAGGGTCCATATCTGGGCTCTCTACCCTGTTCCACTGGTCTATGTGTCTGTTTTTATGCCAGTACCATGCTGTCTTGGTGATCACAGCTTTGTAGCAAAGCTTGAAATCAGGTAACGTGATACCCCCAGTTTTATTTTTGTTTTTCAACATTTCCTTAGCGATTTGGGGTCTCTTCTGATTCCATACAAATTTTAGGATTATTTGCTCCAGCTCTTTGAAAAATACCGGTGGAATTTTGATTGGAATGGCATTAAAAGTAGATGTCTGTACTACCTAGATTGCTCTAGGAAGTATAGACATTTTAACAATGTTTATTCTTCCAATACAAGAGCATGGAATGGTCTTCCATCTTTTTGTGTCTTCTTCATTTTCTTTCATGAGTGTTCTGTAGTTCCTCGAGTACAGATCCTTTACCTTTTTAGTTAGGTTTATTCCCAGGTATCTTATGGTTCTTGGTGCTATAGTAAATGGAATCAATTCTCTAATTTCCCTTTCTATATTTTCATTGTTAGTGTATAAGAAAGCCACTGATTTCTGTACATTGACTTTGTATCCTGCCACGTTGCTGAATTGCTGTATGCATTCTAGTAGTTTGGGGGTGGAGTCTTTTGGGATTTCCATATAAAGAATCATGTCATCTGTGACGAGAGAGAGTTTGACTTCTTCATTGCCAATTTGGATACCTTTTATTTCTCTTTGTTGTCTGATTGCTGTTGCTAGGACTTCTAATACTCTGTTGAACAAGAGTGGTGAGAGTGGGCATCCTTGTCATGTTCCTGATCTCAATGGGAAGGCTGCAATCTTTTTCCCATTGAGGATGATATTTGCTGTGGGTCTTTGGTAGATAGATTTTATGAAGTTCAGCAGTGTTCCCTCTATCTCTATACTTTGAAGCATTTTAATCAGGAATGGATGCTGGATTTTGTCAAATGCTTTTTCTACATCAATTGAGAGGACCATGTGGTTCTTCCCTCTTCTCTTATTAATTTGTTCTATCACATTGATTGTGAATGTTGATTGATTTGCGAATGTTGAACCATCCTTGTAGCACAGGGGTGAATCCCACCTGGTCATGGTGGATAATCTTTTTAATGTGCTGTTGGATCCTGTTTGCTAGGATCTTATCGAGAGTCTTAGCATCCATATTTATCAGTGATATGGGTCTGAAATTCTCCTTTTTGGTGGGGTCTTTGCCTGGTTTGGGGATCAGGGTAATGCTGGCTTCATAGAAAGAGTCTGGAAATTTTCCTTCTGCTTCAATTTTTTGAAACAGCTTCAGGAGAATAGGTTTTATTTCTTCTTTGAAAGTTTGGTAGAATTCCCCAGGGAACCCATAGGTCCTGGGATCCTGTTTTTTGGGAGGTTTTTGATCCCTGCTTCAATCTCGTTACTAGATATCAGTTTATTCAGGCTGTCAATTTCTCCCTGGTTCAATTTTGGGAGTTTATAGTTTTCCAGGAATGCATCCATTTCATCTAGGTTACTTAGCTTATTGGCATATAACTGTTGATAATAACTTCTGATGATTGTTTCTACTTCCTTGGTGTTAGTTGTGATCTCTCCCTTTTCATTCATAATTTTATTAATTTGGGCTTTATCTCTTTTCTTTTGGATAGTGTGGCCAATGGTTTGTCAATCTTATTGATTCTTTGAAAAAACAAGCTTCTAGTTTCATTGATACGTTATACTGTATCTCTGGTTTCTACCTCATTGTTTTCTGCTCTAATCTTGATTATTTCCCTTCTTATGTGTGGAGTTGGTTTGATTTGTTTTTGATCCTCCAGTTCTTTAAGGTGTAGAGATAGCTGGTGTGTTCTGGATTTTTCAGTTTTTTTGAGGGAGGTTTGGATGGCTATATATTTCCCCCTTAGGACTGCCTTTGCTGTATCCCATAGGTTTTGGACTGAAATGTCTTCATTCTCATTGGTTTCCATCAATTTTTTCAGTTCTTCTTTGATCACCTGGTTGATCCAAGCATTCTTAAGCAAGGTGGTCTTTAGCTTCCAGGTGTTTGAGTTCCTTCTGAACTTTTCCTTGTGATTGAGCTCCAGTTTCAAAGCATTGTGATCTGGGAATATGCAGGAATAATCTCAGTCTTTTGGTATCAGTTGTGCCCTGATTCGTGACCCAGTATCTGGTCTATTCCGGAGAAGGTTCCATGTGCACTGGAGAGGAATTAGTATTCTGTTCTAGGGTGGAATGTTCTATATATATCTATGAGGTCCATCTGGTGCAATGTGTCACTCAATGCTCTTGTTTCTTTATTGATTTTCTGCTTTGATGATCTGTCTATTTCTGAGAGAGGGGTATTAAGATCTCCTACTATTAATGTATTCATATCAATATGACTCTTTTTTTTAAAGATTTTATTTATTTATTTGACAGACAGAGATCACAAGTAGGCAGAGAGGCAGGTAGAGAGGAAGGGAAGCAGGCTCCCCGCTGAACAGAGAGCCCGACGCGGAGCTCGATCCCAGGACCCTGGGATCATGACCTGGGCCAAAGGCAGAGGCTTAACCCACTGAGCCACCCAGGTGCCCCTCAATATGACTCTTTATCTTGATTATAGTTTTCTTATGTAATTGGCTGCTCCCATATTGGGGATATAGATATTTACAATTGTTAGATCATCTTGGTGGATAGTCCCTTTAAGAATGATGTAGTGTCCTTCTGTATCTCTGACTACAGTCTTTAGTTTAAAATCTAATTTATCTGATATGAGAATCACTTGTCTCAGAACCCCAGCCTTCTTTTGAGGCCCATTGGCATGAAAGATGCTTCTCCATCCCTTCACTATCAGTCTGGGTGTATCTTCAGGTTCAAAATGGGTCTCTTGTAGACAACATATGGATGGGTCCTGTCATTTTATCTAATCTGCAACCCTGTGTCATTTTATGGGTGCATTTAGGCCATTCACATTGAGAGTGATTATTGATAGATACATTTTTATTGACATCGTGTTAACTTTGAAGTCTTTCTTTCTGTAGATTGTCTCCATATTTCTGTTCAATGATATTCTTAGGATTTTTCCTTTTTTATAAAAACCCCCTTAATATTTCCTGTAGTGTTGGCTTGGTGGTTGCATAGTCTTTTAAGGCTTGCCAGTCTTGGAAAGTCTTTATTTCTCCATCCATTTTGAATGTCAGTCTTGCTGGATAAAGTATTCTTGGCTGCATGTTCTTCTCATTTAGTGCCCTGAATATATCTTGCCAGCCCCTCTCTGGCTTCCCAGGTCTCTGTGGACAAGTCTGACGTTATGCTGATGGGCTTTCCTCTGTAAGTAAGGAGCCTCTTTGTCCTAGCGGCTTTCAAGAGATAATATCTACAATTATGATTCCTCAATTTGACTATCAGGTGCCTTGATGTTTTTCTGGAATCTATAATCTTGGGTGGAGACTGTTCAGCCTCTAGTGCATGAACGCTGGTTCCATTTGCGAGATTGGGAAAATTTTCCGGAAGAATTTGTTCCACTATATCTTCTAGACTTCTTTCTTTCTCCTCCCCTTCAGGGATTCCAATAATTCTGACATTGGAACATTTCATGGCATCATTTATTTCCCTGATTCTGTTTTCGTGGCTTCTAAGCTATTTGTTCCAGGCTTCCTCCTGATCCTTTCTCTCTATCTGTTTGTCCTCCAGATCACTAATTCTATCTTCTGTCTCTGTTACCCTAAATTTTAGAGAATTTACATTAGATTGGAACTCATTGAGAGCATTGTGAACCTCATCTCTGGTGGCTTTCAACTCTGCCTTGACATTGTGAACTTCATCCCTGGTCGCTTTCAGTTCTGTCCTAATCAATTCTGTTTGGTCATCTATGGCTTTCTCCAACCTAGCTATTGCCTGGATAATTGTTAGCCTGAATTCTCTTTCTGACATATTGTCTATGTTGATAGCTGTTAGCTCTGTTGCAGAAGGTCCATCTTCTGTATTTTTCTTCTGTTGGGCATTCCTCCTCCTAGTCATTTTGGCGAGAGATGACTGAATGGATGTAGCTGGATGTATCGATCATGGTGCAGTCGAGGTACACCCTGGAATGCTTCTGAGCAATCAGGATTCCCCACCCAAACAAGAGAGAAAAGAAAAGAAAAAGAAAAAAGAGAGAGAGAGAGGAAAAAAGGGGAAGATAAAAGAGAAGGTTCAGCCCAAATGGGCCCCAAGGTAAAATTTATGAAATATACACACAAAAACAGACAAACAAAAGGACTGAGACAAGTATATGACAAGAGAAAAAAATATATATATATATAAGCAAACAAAAAGACTGATAAAGTGTATGACAAGAGAAAAAAATATATATACATATATATATATTTAAGCAAATAAAGGAAGAACCTCTTCAAAAAGAACCCCAAGTATAAGATTTATATACAATCAGGACAAACACAAAAACACAGAAACACTGACAAAAGAAAAAGTTGGGAGAGTGGTAATAAATTCTCAGTGTGGGCAAGGAAGGTTGTTTTGATTCTTCCTGGATGTATCTTGATATCTTTGTTAAAGGACTCAACATTCCTAAGATAAAGGGGGATTAAAAATTGGTTTACCTATAGGGTAGCATTGATTGGGGAAAGGGGATTACCTTGAAGTTCAATTCTATATGAATATTAGAAAATAAAAATAAAAAAGGAATAAACTAGACTAAACTAAAATTTAGGAAAAAAATTTTAAAAATAGAAATGCAAAAGAAAAACACAGGTGTATGTATCAAAAAGTTCAGGTTAGAAGATTATGGAATTTGATGAACTATACATCTCACTGTTATGGTAAAAAGGTTAAAAAGTTATCTATATTTAAAAAAAAAAAATGAACCAGAATAGTGGGAACAAGTTAAAAATAAAAGTTGTCCTATGAAGTAGTGGTGGTTGTTCTCTTGTAGTCTTTTTTCTTTTTTTCTTTCCTGGTTGTTTTTCTGGGGGAGGGGCCTGCCACGTGGGTTTTCAGTCAATGATGTTCCCTGAGTTAAGTCCTCCCGCCCCCCTCAAGGGGGTGGGCTCTGAGGAAACTGTTTTTTTCAGGCTTTTGTTCTCTGGAGGTTTTCATGTTTGTTCACTTTTTTTTTTCCTCTCTCTCGCCTTGACAGCTTTTGATGGTTTTTGTAGGTTTAGAGGAAAGCAAACTGCACCCTGACCTCCCTCTCAGAGAGAAGCCTCAGTCTGGCTGCAGAGCCCAAATAAATCCCCCCTTGGCCACTGGCAGAGCAGGTCCTGAGTTGCAGTCCCTGGGGACACAGGATCTTCTGCTTGTTCCCAAAACCATGGCAGTGGCGGCTGTCTGGTTAGCTCCAGACCCCCAGAGAGGTTCCAAGCAGCGATCGCACACTGAGATTTTCCCGCTGGCCCGGGCTGGGAGCGCCTGGTCTTTCTGGGTCTAAGAGCGCTCGGCTTGCGTGCACCTCTCTTTGGGGGGCTGTGGGTCGCGCGCGGGTCTCAGGCTCTGAGAACGGGGCGCAGGTCCGAAATCACCAGGCTGGGCCTTCCCGCACCTCTCTGAGGGGAGAGTTTGGTGCATGCGACTTAGACTCTGAAACAATGGCGCACATCAAAGGGCGCAGGCTGGGCCTTTGTACCTCTCTCAGGGGAAGATGAGGGGCACGAGCATCTCAGGCTCTATTGCAGGGCTCCTGCGTTCTGCCGTGGGGCGTGGCTCCCATCCCCTCACAGGAGCCAGACTCCACACGTTCTCAGGTGTGCTGGCGGCTTAGGGACCAAGACCCGGTTTCTCCACCGCACTCTCTCTGGCTCAGCGCCAGGGGAGGCTGTCCTAGGTCCTGGGACATAAGCCCCTATCCCTAGCCACCCCGATTCCCACAATTCCCCCACCCTCAGCAATTCTTTGCTCTCTTTGAGTGCTTTCAACCAGTCTCCAAGTTAATGCTGGCCCCCAGATGCTGGGCACTCTTGTATCGGCGTATTACTTTCCAAAAGGTCACCACTGGTGGCTCCCACCCCCTTTTGTTTATCTTCAGATATCATTCCGATGTTCCCACTCTGCTTTACCTGCCCACTGGCATCTTTTGCCCCCGTAGATATCCAGACGTGTATAATTCTGATCTCGGGCTGATTTCGTGGGTGATAAGAGTTCTTTGGAAGGTAATCAGCTCACTTTAGGGTCCAGGTTGAAACAGTGCCTCCTCCTACTTCCCCACCATCTTGTCTCTCAGGATTTATCTGGCTGTATGTCTTTTTTTTTTTTTTTAAGATTTTATTTATTTATTTGACAGAGATCACAAGTAGGCAGAGAGGCAGACAGAGAGAGAGGAGGAAGCAGGCTCCCTGCTGAGCAGAGAGGCCGATGCGGGCCTCGATCCCAGGACCCTGAGATCATGACCTGAGCCGAAGGCAGAGGCTTTAACCCACTGAGCCACGCAGGCGCCCTGGCTGTATGTCTTAACAGTGTTTTTTTGGAGAGCAGAAGTTAAAAAATTTTTTGGTCTTACGTTCATTATTTTCAAACTATAATGGGAAATAAGGCATAACTAAAATTTTAACAGTAGGAAAACTGTGTAGGAAGTAGAAAATTAAGAGAAAATGTTTTGATTCCAGATTACATTTTAGTATCAAACACTTTTTTTTTTCTGACTTTGCTTTCATCTTTCTTTGAAAATTGTCAAAATGACCTATCAAAAGTAACAGGGCATTTTCCAAGATGTATAAAAGAAGATTCTTTTTCTTTGTAGTAAAATAGTACATAAGATTTACCATTTTAACTATTTTAAGTGTACATTTCAGTCACATTAAGTGCATTCACATTCTGCTTCCATAGAAGATTTTCATTTTAAAGAAGCTCACCTTGTCAGATTTTTCTTTCACAGATCAAGTTTTTGGTGTTGTATCTAAAAAGTCATCACCAAACCTGAAGTCACCTAGATTTTCTCCCATGTTGTCTTCTAAGAGTCTTACAGCTTCCCATTTAACATTTACTCCTTTGATCCATTTTGAGTTAATTTTTGTGGAAGTGTAAGGTCTGTGTCTGGATTCATGTTTTTGCATGTGAATGATGTCCAGTTTTTCCAGCACCATTTGTTGAAAAGATTGTGCTTTCTCTATTCAGTTGCTTTTACACCTTTGTCAAAAATCAATTGACTGTAGTTGTGTGGGCCTATTTCTGAGTTCCCTATTCTGTTGCATTAATCTGTCTTCTTTTGCCAATACCACACTGTCTTGATTACTGTGGGTTTACAGTAAGTCTTGAGATTGGTAATGTCAGTTCTCTGACCTTGTTCTCCTATATTATTGTGTTGACTATTCTGGGTCTTTTGCTTTTCTATATAAACTCTAGAATTGGGTTCTTCATGTTCACAAAATACATTTCTGAAATAGCAATGAGGTGGAAGAAAACCAAATTTTTTTATCACTGGGTAAATGGTTAAAAAACATGTGGTATATATAATAGACTACTATGCCCCTTTAAAAAGAAAGGAAATCCTGTCATATGCTACCACAAAGATGAACATCTAAGACATTATGTAAGTGAAATTAGACAATCAAAAAAGAACAAATACTGCTTCATCCCATTTATGTGAGATATTTCATATTAAATATGCATATTTCTTGTGAATTTCATATGAGATAATTCATATGAATTTCACTACTTTAGATACATGGTTGATACTGAACACTATGGGAAAGGTCAAAGAGGAATTGTTATTTAATGGATACAGGGTTTCAGTTCTGCAAGATGAATAGGTTTTGGAGATCCATTTACAACAATGTAAATATACTTAACAATACTGAATTGTACACTTAAAAAAGGTTAAGATTATATAGCTTCTGATAATTTTTTACTGTAATTAAACTTGCCAGGATTGCATTGAATCTATAGATTAAATTGAGAAAACCTGATATCTTGACAATATTTAATGGTCCTATTCATGTGCACAGACCATCTTTCCATTTCCATAGATACTCTCTGATTTCTTTCAGCAGAGATTTGTATTTTTCTGATATAGATCTTATACACATTTTGTTAGATGTATACCTAAACATTTATCTTTATTTGGTGCTGATATAAATGTCATAGTGTTTTTAATTTCAAATTACAATTGTTCTTTGTTGGTATTTAAGGAAGCAATTGACTTGTATAGGGTAACCTTGTATCCTGAAACCTTATTATAATCATTTAATAGTTCTAAGAGTTTTTGTTGTTGTTGTTACTGATTCTATCAGATTTTCTACATGGAAAATCATGTCATCTGCAAATAAATACAGATTTATTTCTTCCTTCTAAATCTATATATTTTTATTATATTGTATTTTAGCATTAAGAATGCTTTATCATATTTTATTCTAGAATTAACTATGTCTTCTAGTACAGTGATGAATAGAAGTATAAAAAGTAGACGTCTTTGCCTTATCCTTGATCTCAGTTTCTCAACCTTATATCATTTTAGTTGTAGATGATATGTTTAAAGTTGAGGCAATTTCCTTCTGTTAGTTTTTTCAGAGTTCTTATCATCAGTAGGTGATAGATTTTTGTCAAATGCTTTTTCTTCATTTATTGATATGATTTTTGATTTATTGATTATTATTTATTATTATGATTTATTGATATGATATGATTTTTCTCATATAGCCTGTTGACGTGATTGTTTATATTCATTGAATTTCCAATATTGAACCAGTCTTGTATACCAGGAATAAGTTCCACTTGGACATGATATATGACTTTTCTTATACATTGTTGGATATGATTTGTTAATATCTTGTTAAGGAATTTTATATCTATGTTCATGGGAGATATTGGTTTATGGCTTTATTTTTTTAATAGTATTTTTGTCTTCTTTTGGTGTTAGGGTAATTCTGGTCTTAGAATGAGTTAGTAAGCATTTCCTCTGTTTTTATTTTCTAGAGACATTTTACAGAATTGGCATAATTTCTTCCTTAAATGTTTGTTATAATTCATCAATGAAATCATGTGGGCCTGGTGCTTTCACTTTGGGAAGGTTATTAATTATTGATTTAATTTCTTTAACATACATAGGACTATTCAGAATACATGTTTCTTTTTGTGTGAATTTTATCTTTCAAATACTTTGTACAGCTCCTCTTAGATATCAAATCCGTGGGTTTAGAGTTTTTCCTAATATTCTTACTTATTCTTTTAATATCCATGGGATCAGTAAGGATATTCCCTCTTCCATTCCTAATATTATGAAATATTTTTGTTTTTGTCAATCCAACTACAAGTTTATTTATTTTATTGATCTTTTCCAAGAACTAGGTTTTTATTTAATTGATTTTCTCTAGTGATTTATTATTTTAATTTTCACTGATTTCAGCCCTAATTTTATTATTTATTTTTTCTGCTTACTTTGGATTTCCTTTGTTCTTTGTTTTATAGTTTACAAGATGGAAACATTATTTTTTAATATTTTATTTATTTATTTGACAGAGAGAGAGATTACAAGTCGGCAGAGAACCAGGCAGAGAGAGCGGGGGAAGCAGGCTCCCTGCTGAACAGAGAACCTGATGTGAGGCTTGATCCCAGGACCCTGAGATCATGACCTGAGCTGAAGGCAGAGGCTTTAACCCACTGAGCCACCCATGCACCCCTAAGATGGAAACATTATTAATTTTATATATTTCTCCTTTTACAATACATGCACTCAATAGTATACATTTCCCTCTAAGCAGTCCTATTGCTGTATCCCACAAATTCTGGTAAATTGTATTTGCATTTTCTTTAGTTGAAATATGTTTTCATATCTCTTTGAACTTTTTCTTTGACCTGTATATAATTTAGAAGTGTACTTTTTAATCTCTCCAAGTATTTTGGGTATGTCTTAGTCCATTCAGGCTGCTATAACAGAAAACCTTGGACTGGTTGTCTTCGAACAACAGAAATTTGTTTCTTATGGTTCTGGGGGCAGGGAAGTCCAAGATCAAGCTGCTGACAAGTCCTTTGTCTACTAAGGGCCAGCTACCTCATTCACTGATAGATGTTTATGTTCTTAGTAAATCCTCAAATAGCAGAAGATCCAAGGGAGATCTCTGTGGTCTCTTTTATAAGAGCACTAATTTCAATCAGGAAGGGTCCACCCTCAAGATCTAATCACTTTCCAAAGGCAACACCCCCTAATACCATTGCTTTGGTGGTTAGAATTTCAACATATGCGTTTGCGGGGAATATGAGCATTCAGTCCATCATAGGGTGCTTCCAGCTCTCTTTCTGTCAATGATTTCTAGTCTAATTTTCTTGTGGTCAGACAGCATAATTGTGTGATTTCTAGTCTTTTGAATTTGTTCAGGTGTGGTTTATTCACTAGAATGTATTCTATCTTGGCAAATGTTTCATGGGAAATTGAGAAGAATGTGCAGTCTGGTGTTAGTGGATGAAGTATTCCATAGATGTTAGTTAGATCCAGTGTACTGTTGGTGTTGTTCAGATCAACTGTGTCTTTACTCTTCTTCTCCTTGCTTGATAGAGGACTTTGAAAATCTCAAGTAGTTATAGATTCATCCATTTCTCCTTTCTGCAGTTCTATCATTCTTTGCCTCACATTTTTTGATGTTATATTGTTAGACACATGCATATCAAGGATATTTAAGTATTCTTGAGAAATTAACTACTTTATCAATCTGTAATGCCTACCTTTATCCCTTATAATATTCCTTAGTCTACAGGGGAGGAGTCAAGATGGCTGAGAAGTAGCAGGCTGAGGCTACATCAGGTAGCAGGAGATCAGCTAGATAGCTTATCTAAACATTGCAAACACCTACAAATCCAATGGGAGATTGAAGAGAAGAAGAACAGCAATTCTAGAAACAGAAAATCAACCACTTTCTGAAAGGTAGGACTGGCAGAGAAGTGAATCCAAAGCGACAGGAAGATAGACTGTGGGGGAAGGGGCTGGCTCCCTGCAAGCTGCAGAGCAATGAAACACAAAATCGGGACTTTTAAAAGTCTGCTCCACTGAGGGACATCGCTCCAGAGGCTAAACCGGGGTGAAGCCCACATGGGTTCAGCATGGCCCAAGTCCCGCAGGGTCACAGAAGGATTGGGGGTGTCTGAGTGTTGCAGAGCTTACAGGTATTAGAATGGGGAAGCCAGCCAGAGCCAAGGAGTGAGCTCTCAGCTTGGGGTTACCTTGAACCGGTCATAGCCTGAGTGAGCTCATAGCGCGGCCAGAGGCCGGGGAGATGGGAGTTATTGGGTGCTATTCTCTGAGAGCACACTGAGGAGGGGGACCCTGAGCTCTCAGCTCCTCTGGGCCGGAGACCAGGAGGCTGCCATTTTCATTCCCGTCCTCCAGAACTCTACGGAAAGCGCTCAGGGAACAACAGCTCCCGAAAGCAAACCCGAGCGGATTACTCAGCCCGGCCCCTGATAAGGGTGGTACAATTCCACATGGGGCAAAGACACTTGAGAATCACTACAACACGCCCCTCCCCCAGAAGATCAACAAGAAATCCAGCCAGGACAAGTTCACCTACCAAGGAGTGCAGGTTCAATACCAAGGAGAGCAGCAGAATTCCAGAGGAGGAGAAAGCAAAGCACTGAACTCATGGCTTTCTCCCCATGATTCATTAGTCTTGCAGTTAATTTAATTTGTTTTTTTTTTCAATTTTTTTTCTTCTTCTGCTAAATTTTTACCCTTTTCTTTTTTAATGTTTTTAACTAGTTTATCTAATATATATATATTTTTTTCTTTTTTATATTTTTTCTTTATTCATTTTCTATTTTCATTGTTACTTTTTTTTCTGAACCTCTTTTTATCCCCCCCCCCCATGATTTGGGGTCTCTTCTGATTTGGTTAAAGCAAGTTAAAGGTTATTAAATTAAATAAATAAAGGTTATATAAATTAAATACATAAAATAAATAAATAAAGGTTATAGAAATTAAATTTAAAGCAATTTAAAGGTTAAATTTTCCTGGGTCTTTGCCACCCTTTTAGTATTTTACTTGCCCCTTCATATATTCTTATCTGGACAAAATGACAAGGTGATAAAAATTCACCACAAAAAAAAGAACAAGAGGCAGTCCTGAAGACTAGGGACCTAATCAATACAGACATTGATAATATGTCAGATATAGAGTTCAGAATGACGATTCTCAAGGTTCTAGCCGGGCTCGAAAAAGGCATGGAAGATATTAGATAAACCCTCTCGGGAGATAGAAAAGCCCTTTCTGGAGAAATAAAAGAACTAAAATCTAACCAAGTTGAAATCAAAAAAGCTATTAATGAGGTGCAATCAAAAATGGAGTCTCTCACTGCTAGGATAAATGAGGCAGAAGAAAGAATTAGTGATATAGAAGACCAAATGACAGAGAATAAAGAAGCTGAGCAAAAGAGGGACAAACAGCTACTGGACCACAAGGGGAAAATTCAAGAGATAAGTGACACCATAAGACAAATAGAATAATAGAATAATTGGGATTCCAGAAGAAGAAGAAAGAAAGAGGGGAGCAGAAGGTATATTGGAGAGAGATATTGGAAAGAATTTCCCTAATATGTCAAAAGGGAAGAAGCATCAAAATCCAGGAGGCGCAGAGAACCCCCCTCAAAATCAACAAGCATAGGTCCACACCCCGTCACCTAATAGTAAAATTTACAAGTCTTAGTGACAAAGAGAAAATCCTGAAAGCAGCCCGGGAAGTCTGTAACATACAAGGGTAAAAATATTAGATTGGCAGCAGACTTATCCACAGAGACCTGGCAGGCCAGAAGGAACTGGCATGATATATTAAGAGCACTAAACGAGAAAAACATGCAGCCAAGAATACTATCTCCAGCTAGGCTATCATTGAAAATAGAAGGAGAGATAAAAAGCTTCCAGGACAAACAAAAACTGAAAGAATTTGCAAACACCAAACCAGCTCTACAGGAAATATTGAAAAGGGTCCTCTAAGCAAAGAGAGAGCCTAAAAGTAGTAGATCAGAAAGGAACAGAGACAATATACAGTAACAGTCACCATACAGGCAATATAATGGCACCAAATTCATATCTCTCAATAGTTACTCTGAATGTTAATGGGCTAAATGCCCCAATCAAAAGACACAGGGTATCAGAATGGATAAAAAAAACAAAACCCATCTATATGTTGCCTACAAGAAACTCATCAGACCCGAAGACACCTCCAGTTTGAAAGTGAGGCGGTGGAAAACAATTTACCATGCTAATGGACATCAGAAGAAAGCAGGGGTGGCAATCCTTATATCAGATCAAATAGATTTTAAGCCAAAGACTATAATAAGAGATGAGGAAGGACACTAAATTATACTCAAAGGATCTGTCCAACAAGAAGATCTAACAATTTTAAATATCTTTGCCCCTACCATGGGAGCAGCCAACTATATAAACCAATTAATAACAAAATCAAAGAAACACATCAACAATAATACAAAAATAGTAGGGGACTTTAACACTCCCCTCACTGAAATGGACAGATCATCCAAGCAAAAGATCAGCAAGGAAATAAAGGCCTTAAACGACACACTGGACCAGATGGACATCACAGATATATTCAGAACATTTCATCCCAAAGCAACAGAATACACATTCTTCTCTGGTGCACATGGAACATTCTCCAGAATAGATCATATCCTGGGTCCTAAATCAGGTCTCAACTGGTATCAAAAGATACCAGGGATCATTCCTACATATTTCAGACCATAATGCTCTGAAGCTAGAACTCATTCACAAGAGGAAATTTGGAAAGAACCCAAATACATGGACACTAAACAGCATCCTTCTAAGGAATGAATGGGTCAACCAGGAAATTAAAGAAGAATTGAAAAAATTCATGGAAACAAATGATAATGAAAACACAATGGTTCAAAATCTGCAAGACACAGCAAAGGCAGTCCTAAGAGGAAAATATATAGCAGTACAAGCCTTTCACAAGAAACAAGAAAGATCTCAAGTACACAACCTAACCCTACACCTAAAGGAGCTGGAGAAAGAACAAGAAAGAAACCCTACACCCAGCAGGAGAAGAGAAATCATAAAGATCAGAGCAGAAATCAATGAAATAGAAACCAAAAAAAACAATAGAACAAATCAATGAAACTAGGAGCTGGTTCTTCAAAAGAATTAATAAGATTGATAAACCCCTGGCCAGACTTATCAAAAAGAAAAGAGAAAGGACCCAAATAAATAAAATCATGAATGAAAGAGGAGAGATCACAACTAACACCAATGAAATACAAACAATTATAATAACATACTATGAGCAACTCTATGCAAACAAATTTGACAATCTGGAAGAAATGGATGCATTCCTAGAGACATATAAACTACCACAACTGAACCAGGAAGAAATAGAAAACCTGAACAGACCCATAACCAGTAAGGAGATTGAAACAGTCATCAAAAATCTCCAAACAAATAAAAGCCCAGGGCCAGATGGCTTCCCAGGGGAATTCTACCAAACATTTAAAGAAGAATTAATTCCTAGACTCCTTAAACTGTTCCAAAAAATAGAAATGGAAGAAAAACTTACAAACTCATTTTATGAGGCCAGCATCACCTTGATCCCAAAACCAGACAAGGATCCCATCAAAAAAGAGAACTACAGACCAATATCCTTGGTAAACACAGATGCGAAAATTCTCACCAAAATACTAGCCAATAGGATTCAACAGTACATTAAAAGGATTATTCACCACGACCAAGTGGGATTTATTCCAGGGCTGCAAGGTTGGTTCAACATCCGCAAATCAATCAACGTGATACAATACATTGATAAAAGAGAGAACAAGAACCATATGATACTCTCAATAGATGCTGAAAAAGCATTTGACAAAGTATAATATCCCTTCCTGATCAAAACTCTTCAAAGTGTAGGGATAGAGGGCACATACCTCAATATCATCAAAGCCATCTATGAAAAACCCACCGCAAATATCATTCTCAATGGAGAAAAACCGAAAGCTTTTCCTCTAAGGTCAGGAACACGGCAGGGATGTCCATTATCACCACTGCTATTCAACATAGTACTAGAGGTCCTAGCCTCAGCAATCAGACAACAAAAGGAAATTAAAGGCATCCAAATTGGCAAAGAAGTCAAACTATCACTCTTCACAGATGATATGATACTATATATGGAAAAAAAAAAAGACTCCACTCCAAAACTTGTCCAGGAATTCAGTAAAGTGTCAGGATATAAAATCAATGCACAAAAATCAGTTGCATTTCTCTACACCAACAACAAGACTGAAGAAAGAAATTAGGGAGTCAATCCCATTTACAATTGCACTCAAAACTATAAGATACCTAGGAATAAACCTAACCAAAGAGGCTAAGAATCTATACTCAGAAAACTATAAAGTAATCATGAAAGAAATTGAGGAAGACACAAAGAAATGGAAAAATGTTCCATGCTCCTGGATTGGATAAACAAATATCATGAAAATGTCTATGCTACCTAAAGCAATCTACATATTTAATGCAATTCCTATCATAATACCATCCATTTTTTTCAAAGAAATGGAACAAATAGCCCTAAAATTTATATGGAACCAGAAAAGACCTCGAATAGCCAAAGAAATATTGAAAAAGAAAGCCAAAGTTGGTGGCATCACAATTCCAAACTTCAAGCTCTATTACAAAGCTGTCATCATCAAGACAGTATGGTACTGGCACAAAAACAGACACATACATCAATGGAACAGAATAGAGAGCCCAGACATAGACCCTCAACTCTATGGTCAACTAATCTTCGACAAAGCAGGAAAGAATATCCAATGGAAAAAAGACAGCCTCTTCAATAAATGGTGTTGGGAAAATTGGACAGCCACATGCAGAAAAATGAAATTGGACCATTTCCTTACACCACACACGAAAATAGACTCAAAATGGA
Organism: Mustela putorius furo; assembly: GCF_011764305.1. Taxonomy (NCBI): domain Eukaryota; kingdom Metazoa; phylum Chordata; class Mammalia; order Carnivora; family Mustelidae; genus Mustela; species Mustela putorius. Next base: position 32,143,817 of record NW_025421989.1, read on the forward strand.
TGAAGGACCTCAATGTGAGAAAGGAAGCCATCAAAATCCTAAAGAACACAGGCAGAAACCTCTTTGACCTCAGCCCCAGCAACATCTTCCTAGGAACATCTCCAAAGGCAAGGGAAGCAAGGGCAAAAATGAACTATTGGGATTTCATCAAGATCAAAAGGTTTTGCACAGCAAAGGAAACAGTCAACAAAACCAAAAGACAACTGACAGAATGGGAGAAGATATTTGCAAACAACATATCAGATAAAAGGCTAGTGTCCAAAATCTATAAAGAACTTTGCAAACTCAACACCCAAAGAACAAATAATCCAATCAAGAAATGGGGAGAAGACATGAACAGATATTTCTGCAAAGAAGACATCCAGATGGCCAACAGACATATGAAAAAGTGCTCCACATCACTCGGCATCAGGGAAATACAAATCAAAGCCACAATGATATATTACCTCACACCAGTCAGAATGGCTAAAATCAACAAATCAGGAAATGACAGATACTAGAGAGGATGTGGAGAAAGGGGAACACTCCTACACTGTTGGTGGGAATGCAAACTGGTGCAACCACTCTGGAAAACAGCTTGAAGGTTCCTCAAAATGTTGAAAATAGAACTACCCTACAACCCAGCAATTGCACTACTGGGTATTTACCCTAATGATACAAACGTAGTGATCCGAAGGGGCACGTGCACCCGAATGTTTATAGCAGCAATGTCTACAATAGCCAAACTATGGAAAGAACCTAGATGTCCATCAACAGATGAATGGATCAAGAAGAAGTGGTATATATACACAATGGAATACTATGCAGCCATCAAAAGAAATGAAATCTTGCCATTTACGATGATGTGGATGGAACTAGAGGGTATCATGCTTAGCGAAGTAAGTCAGCCAGAGAAAGACAACTATCATATGATCTCCCTGATATGAGGAAGTGGAGATGCAACATGGGGAGTTTAGGGGGTAGGAGAAGAATCAATGAAACAAGATGGAATTGGGAGGGAGACAAACCATAAGTGACTCTTAATCTCACAAAACAAACTGAGGGTTGCTGGGGGGAGGGGATTTGGGAGAGCGGGGTGGGGTTATGGACATTGGGGAGAGTATGTGCTATGGTGAGTGCTGTGAAGTGTGTAAACCTGGCGATTCACAGACCTGTACTCCTGGGGATAAAAATACATTATATGTTTATAAAAAATAAAAAAATAAAAAAAAATTCTTTAGTCTACAAAGTGTAGGTCAGTAAATTTTTCTTTCTTTTATTTTTTTTCACACCAAACTTTTAAGGAAAACTCTGTCAATTACTAGTTACTACCAAGCTAAGGGAACAGGGACTTAAGCGAACACAAATAAATAAAATAAAAAGCATTTTAAAATAGTTTAAAATGTCACTAAAGATATAAATGACTATAGTCCTTAATAAGCAATAACAAATCTTAGAGAGGAAGTAGAATCTTATTTTAAAAGTTACCACAGGGGTACCTGGCTGGCTTAGTCAATGGAGCATGAGACTCTTGTTCTTGGGGTTTGAGTTCAAACCCTGCATTATGTATAGAACTTACTTTAAAAAAATGATTAAAATAAGTTACTACATCGTAATACTCAAAATGTCAAATTTCAAACAAAAAACTATGAGGCATCCACAAAAAGAAGAAAGCATGACCCATTCATAGTAAGAAAAGAAATTAACAGAAACCTTTCTATCTGGGAAGAAGCCCAAAGGTTGGAATTAATAGAAACCTTATTTAAATTATATGTCTTGAATATATTCAAAGAGCTAAAGGATATCATGGAAAAAGAAGTAGAGGTGAACAGAATAACAATGTTACGCCAACTGGAGAATATCAATAAAAAGATAGAAAACATAAAAAGGAACAAAATGGGATTTTTTGGAGTTGAAAAGTACTCCAAAAAAGTTGAAAAGCTGAAAATTTTTTGGAGTTGAAAAGTACACATCCTGAAGTATAGATTTGGAGAAGAAAGAATCTGCAGACTTGAATATAAATCAATTGGGATTATCAAGTCTGAAGAGCAAAAAGGAAAAAGAATGAAGAAAAACGAACAGAGTCTAAGAGACCTGTGGGACACTATTAAGTATACCAACATATGCATTACTGGTGTCCCAGCAGAGAAGAGATATAATAAGGGACAGAAGTAATATCTGAAAAAATAACAGCAGACAGCTTCCCAAATTTGATGAAAGGCCTGAGTCTGTATATCCAAGAAGTTTCACAAATTCCAAGTAGGATAAACTCAGAGGTCCACACTAGCACACATTATAATCAGGATGTTGAAAACCAGAAGCAAAGGGAGAATACTGAAGCAGCAATAGAATAAAATTCTTGATAGATTTTTTTTCTTTCAGCATTTTAAATATGTCATCCCATGGCCCTCTTGTATCCATGATTTCTGATGAGAAATTGGCTTTTAATCTTATTGAGGATCCCTTGTAAGTAATGCATAATTACTTAAAAACAGTATAAGAAATACCCAGAGATAACTATGTAATTCTCTAGTAATATAGAAAGATCCTCATAAATGTCAAACACAGTGGATAACAAAATATCACCACTGCCACCCCTAACCCCCATGACAACAACTGTTTTGGTCAGTTTATCAAGTTAGTCTTAGGATCTGATTTCCAGTAGATTCACCACACTAAATGATGCAACAATGGGTGAGAAATATGTGGCAGCTCTGCCCTACCTCAGCCCTATTTGCATGAACCTATTCAGTAGGAAAGGGGGATCAATGAATAGTAATTGGCAATATCAAGAAGAATGATATTGGTAAAAGAGATATTACCAAAGAGATGTTTTTAAGCTATAAGATACTTTCTTCAATCAGCACTTACCTATTTCACTGTTCATGTGGTAGACCCAATTTTGGACTTTTGGTACTATTAATTGTACTGTCATGTATCTCACTAGCGAAATAGCAGGTACAGGACCCAGTGACAGGTTTGGAGGTAAAAAGTAGGTTATTCCTACCATCATCATTTTTACTGTTAGCACAGACCTCTTACTAATATTCTAGCCAGGGTATCTGAATAATTTTACTTTACTTAGGGTAAAAAACCTCTTGACCAGTTGTTTAAATGACCTGTTCAAATGAGGATTAAAGGAAAAGCGATGTACATATTTTCCAGAATTTTCAACCAATAAATAATGAATTAGGGACAATGTTTATAAAGTCTGTTTCATGTTTGAATCTTCCCCTGACCCAATATAGTTTCTAGTTTGCACATTCCATATCTCCCTATTTTCTGGGGCAAAGCAAAGTGATAGAAGGTAATAGATTAGTAATATGTGTACTTTGTAGAACCTTACAATATTAAATGTGGTATGCAGGCAATAAGACTTTTGAATTTTTGCTTAAAATTAGGACAAGCTTCCAAAATTTTTCTGCTTTTATTTCTTAGGTCTGTCTTATTAATAGTGTGTGTCTGTAGGATCAATGGTGCTTTCTCAGAACTCATTAGCCAAAGAAGAATGTGTTTCATTCATAGCCCTAGGGAATTCTGGCTGTGTTCTGTGACAATTAAAGTGATATACATTATCAACCTGTCACCTTGGATGCCTATTGCAAAGTTTCTTAATCTTTACCTGTTATGTTGCTGGAAAAAAATGTGTTATTTAGGCACTTGGGCTGAGAACTGGAGGCATTCTGCTAGGCAGAAACATTGTGTTTGAAATATTGTTTTCTTTGTTCAGAAATTTTAAATGCCAATTCCAGAAACAAAATTAACTAGACTCAGGGCAAGTTAAGCCAGGCTGCTCATGACACAACTTGATGTGTTTGAGGCAGTGATCATATGATTTAGCACTGCTCTATAATTCCAATTGATCCTGCTGTGCTGCAGCTATCAAAAAACACAGAAAACACTTTATGTCCTCCATTTATGACAATAGCAAACTGACACCTGAGATAAAGTGTGGGGGTATTTAAGCAATACTTTTATTTTATTTTTTATATATTTTATTTTTATTTTTTTAAAGATTTTACTTATTTATTTGACACAGAGAGAGAGAGAGAGAGCAAGAGAGGGAACACAAGCAGGGGAATGGGAGAAGGAGAAGCAGGCTTCCTGCTGAGCAGGGAGCCCAACACGGGGCTTGATCCCGGAATCCTGGGATCATGACCTGAGCCGAAGGCAGATGTTTAAAGACTGAGCCACCCAGGTGCCCCTTAAGCCATAATTTTAAACAGAGGTGACTCCCCTCCATTTTCTTCCTGCTTTCACGGCCTGACTGGTTTATATAATTTCCTTTGAATTATTTTACAAGTCTAATGATGTGTTTTGCTTATTAGCAACTCATCTCAATTTGTCTAGTGTACCCTGTAGGCCAGTGGTCCAAAGGAAACCAGTATAAATGCCAGTAGTTCATTCTACCTGTTGTGGTGCTCATGTCCCTCCTGGCTATGTTTAGAGTCCTCTACCACCAAGACAACTCATGTTCCCTGTCCACTGACACAGTCTATTAACTCCCCCCCCCTCAAGGCTGGGTACCTTCTGTATTCAAATTAAGTTAAAGACCCTTTCCCAACCTGGTCCTCTAAATCCTCAAGTCAGTAAAGTTGGGTCATGAGATACATATTGTCTACCAAAAATCTGACTTGAAAGACGAGGCAATTATATTGATCCCAAGATGAAGCAATACTTAACTGGTATGTGGTTCTAAGACAGATAATGAATGTTGGGTATCTATTGGTTTTTTAAGTTTTCTATTGAAACAGTGTCATTGGAATTGAGGGGTGTCAGCTTACTGTGCTGTTCACTGACTTGCATAATGAATAGCTGTCAAATATAGGTAATTTAAATAGCTTTTGGATAATTGAAATGAATATTTTGCCCAATCACATTTCTTGAGGGATGGTACAGTGCTCTGATTTAATCTTGAAATTATTCTTCTGGCTATTTACATTGATTAAATCAGGCATGACATCCCCCTATTACTATCTGTTGTCTAATCCTAGATTACACTTGAACCGTTTCTCACCCCCTTGGCCCTAAGTGACCCACTGTTACATTTCAAATATGAATACTTTTATATGATTTGCATTTTGAACTAGACTTTGAATGGCTCTACCCTCTGCCCCTAATAAGGGCTTCAAGGCAATGACAATTAAATCATCTCTGAACAGGGAAACTCACAAATTCTGAAATCCGAATGCAATCTTGGTGTATGTCCTGGCAAATGTAGAGTTACAGCACCCAAAGTGCTTGACATTAAAGCACATTCTGTGACTTCATTGACCAGCTAACCAGGCTGTCTCCTTTCCTACAGCACAATCTAACAGGACCAGCTCATCTGCCTTTTTAGTCATGCAAGCATTGAGCACTGCAGTGTGGGTCAAATTCTCTCCCACTTTAGCCCATGTCAGCACCAGAGAGACACCTGGCTCCTTCCCTGCACGCCTGCAATCACAGTAGATAATCTGGTTATTGTTTCCAAATGTAAGTAGAAAACCCATAAAGACTTGCCAACCAGGGGTAGAAAAATTCACTGAGTCACTGAGGGGAGCCTTCCTTCTGCTTTTATTCCTGAGTCGGGACAGTGAAAATGATCCAGGCAAACCATACACACTCATTTGGAATGTTCCCTGGATTTCACAGTCTCACTTTTTATTGTCAGTGCAGAGGGTGTGGCTTCACTTAAACCCTATCAGATTTAAGAACATGAAGCTTTCATAATCATGACTCAAACTAAGAGTCATTAACTTAAAATGGCCCCGAAGAGATTGACAGGTGAAAGTATATAAAAATGGATTTATGGCCTCCTAGAGGTCTCACGGGGGTAGTTCTTCAGGGATTTGTCTTCCATTCAGTTAAGCACTAAAGCCCTGTCTTGTGTACAAGCCAGACATCATCACTGCCACTTCCCCACTAGTTGACAAGTTCCCTTTAACCATAATGCCTGTACTTGTGACATTTCCCAGTGATTTCCAATTCAAGCTGCCTGACACCTGTGTGTTTGCTTGGAGCTTTGATTACTGGGTACCTTTAGAACAGTGCAGCATTTGCTTTCAGCCCGGTTGGTGGCCCACTTTTGATGCAAACCAAGGTCCAGGCTGTCAGCAAACCGTGAATATAAAGGTGGAGGAAGTGGCCTGACAAAGCCGAGAGGAGAGAAAAGTGTCTTTCCAGAAAAGAAAACCTGGGAGCCTGCCTCCCAGAAGCCCTGTGGCAGTGAATGCTGGCCCTGAGTTTCTGGAAGCCACCTAGAGCGTATAATCAAACGTGATTTCTCCTGATTGCTTCAGAAGTAATTAGGGAGTACCTCCTCACCCAAGACCTCTACCTAATTAGAAATATCTGGTAAGAAGGTATTTGCATATCTTCAAGTCATATTATGTTATGGGGACATTTGAACTGATGAAAACTGACACGTACCTTAAAATAAAAATGCATTACATTAAAACCAGGGGTCATGAGAAACTCACAGCTGAGGATTTGGGAACCTGTTTTAATTGATGAGACACAGCGGCTATGCCTCATGAAGCAAATCAGAGCACGAAGCACGAGGAACGTAAATATGCAGAGGTCAGAAAATCACACGAGAGGCAGAGCTGCAGACACTGTGATTGGTGCAGAGCCCCTGGTTTCGGTTTCTAGCTCTTCTCTCCTCTCTTCCCTGGGGGTGTAGAAAGCAGAATTTAGGGGGAAAATAGACCTATATCCCTGAAACAAATAATAAATTATATGTTAATTTAAAATAATAATGATAAAAAGAATTTAGGGGAGAAATTCTCTCTCTCCCTCTCTCAGTTTTATCTTTGCTGTGCCATTTCTGTTTATTAGAGAATTAACCACCAACTGCTTATGGTAATAATGATTTTTGGATAACAGGGGCTAAGAGAAAGAAGCAGTTTTACAGTTCTCACAAACACACCATCATTTCATGTGACTGTATTTGCCTTCTGATAATTATAAAGAATAGTCATTAAAGTTATGGCAATAACTGCTGCTTATTATATGCCCAGCACTGTCACATAAATTAATTCATTTAATCCCTACAAAAATCCTCTGAGGTGCATGCTCTTATCATTCCTATATTAATGGTTAGGAATCCAGACCTAAACTGTGATAGAATAATTTGTTCAAAATCACCTAGTTTGAATTCAGAATTTAAAATTAACTAATCTCACTCTAGAGTCTGAGCTCATAGCAGTGCACTTTTGTTGCTAGTTGTTATGTCTCCAATATATTTAAATGTGTGCATGTACACACACACACATAAATGCATTTTAAATCAATATCCTTATATATGTTCCTTTGGTGGTGTTGACTTTAAAATAAGAGTAGTCAATAAATGAAAGAAATTATAAATTGTTTGGGGATAGAGATGTCTTTGGTGAGTTCATTCAAATCAAACAACACAGAGAAGGGGGTGCCTCTGTCAGTTGAGCATTGGTCTTTTGGTTTTAGCTCAGGTCATAATCTTGAGGTCCTGGGATCCAGTCCGGAGTGAGGCTTCCAGCTCAACAGGGAGTCTGCTTGTCTCCCCCTGCCCCTCCCCCAACTCATGCACATATTCTCTCTCTCTCTCTAAAATAAATAAAACTAATCTTTAAAAAAAATACACAAAGAACATGTTTGTACTCCTTTTTCTATCTTTATTGGTCTTTGTTTAAATTGGTCATATTTAAACTGTTTTTAAGTCTTCCCATTTAGAGCTCCTCCTGCATCTTTTTCTCTAACATATTCCTTTCCCATTGTCAACTTTCTTATTTGCTTCTAACTGTCTGTATCCTGTGTCCAGAGCCCATGTGTGACAGATGTGCTTGTCTTAGTGTAGCAGGTAGGACCAGTTAGCTCTTAAGCGGCTACCATTTGTTGCTCTCTCTGTGTCTTCAGATGCATGTCCCAGCAGTTGCCCATCTTTCTCTCTTATATTTGAACACACATACATATACTTTTTCTCCAGATGCCTCAAGCTAATTTGTATCATGGCTTTCCCTAGCTATCTCTTCTGTGTCATTCTTAACTGATAAAGTAATTCTGTGAGAATCCTTCTGAGGTACGATAAAATTTCTGTGTTGGGGGGTGGGTAGGACATACTTAGATTAAGATGCCTGGCAAAAGGAAGAAGGTTAATAAACCCTGGACAGACATACTAATACCTAGTGACATACATAAATTAAGCTTTTGATAGTTTTTAGAATATTCAATCTGATCTCAAAGACAATGTCCAATTTCTTACGAATCTTAACTGTGGATATGTGAATTAAAAACTTCATTTATTTCTTAAATTATATGTTTATCTTAAAATCAGTTTTAGATTCATAGCAAAATTGAGAAGAAGGCAGAGGGATTTCCCCATATACCTAGACCTGCACATATGCATAGCTTCCCCATTATGAACATACCCCCAGCAGAGTGGTACATTTATTACAGTTGGTGAACCTATATTAACATGTAATCACCTAGATTCTCAAATTTACAGTAGAGTTCACTCTCGGTGGTATACATTCTATAGGTTTAGACAGGTATAATGACGTGAATCCACCATTATAGTATCTTACAGAGTCGTTTTACTGCCCTAAAAATTTTCAGTGCTCTGCCTGTTCCGTAGTTCCTCCCTCCTGAATCATGGCAACCGATCTTTTTGTCTCCATAGTTGTGCCCTTTCTGTAATGTCATATAGTTGGAATCATGCAGTATGTTATCTTTTCAGATTGGCTTCTTTCACTTAGTAATATGCATGTGAGGTTTCTCACTTCTTTTCATGGCTTGATAACTCACTTCTTTTTACCATTGAATCATATTCCATTGTCTCTGTCAATTTATTTATCCATTCACCCACTGAAGGTTATCTTGTTTTTTTTTTCTAAGTACTGGTAATTATGAATAAAGCTGTTATAACCATCATGTATAGGTTTTTATAGGACAAAATTTTTAACTTATTTGTTTGGTAAATACTAAGGAGAGCAGTTGCTGGTTTGTATGGCAAGAGTATATTTAGTTTTTTTTAAGAAACTGCTGGTCTTTCAAAGTAAGTAGTCTTACCATTTAGCATTCCTGCAAGCAATGTATGAAAGTTACTATTGTTGCATATTCTCACAAGCATATGATATTGTCAATGTTCGGGATTTTGGCCATTTTAATAGGTAGTTAGTGGTATTTCATTATGTTAATTTGCATTTTCCATATGACACATGATGAGGAACATCTTATATACTTACTTTCCATCTGTATTTTTTTGGTAAGGTGTTTGTTTTGGTCTTTGATTCCATTTTTAGTTTTTTTTTTATATTGTTGAGATTTAAGAGCATTTTGGACAAAAAGTAAAATGGCAGTAGAGAATGTTTTTTTTTCCAAGAGCTGTACATTAATATTTGTAATAAGATAATCATTCTCTTTGGAAAGATAAAGCCACAATAAACTATGTATTAAACTTAACCTACTTCCACAACAGTACTGTAATGAAGATACAGTTATATCTCTTGGTGAAAAGGTACAATATTTAAGTAATAGGTAAATTAAAAATATATACATATTAAAGGAAGCTGATATAGAGTAGATGAGAACTGAGTTTGTCCAAGAAAGAGATGTGCAGCCTACACTGCTTTTCAAACTACGCAGTGTCCAATAGCTCACATCCAGGACTACCAACTCACCTGTGATTTATGTGTCTTTCCTCATATTAAACACCCTCCAAACAAAATCTATAAATAAAAAGCTGTCAAGATAGCCATTCCAGTAGCATGACATTGGAATTTGATCTTTTCTACTTAAAGTGTATGCACTTTCAGATCTGTGAGCTATTCGAGGAAAGGCATTTTAAGCTAGAGAAGTTTAAAACACCCTTGTCTCATACAATCCATTAGAGGTGAATTACACAGGCCTTCAATCATTTGATGACTGAGTTCTGTGTGAGGAAGAGGCCGATGTCAAAAGAAGAGTGACAGGGACAGTTTTTATAACATGTTTTAGGAGAAGAAATGCAGTTAATGTGAATCTACAGAAAGCCTTCCTCTGACAAAGTGCAAATTGCACCAAATTGGGCTAAATAACCTGCATTTACAACAATGAAGGAAAATAAATGGGAAATTATAGCCTTGGCACTTAACTGTATCTAAAAGAAACCACCAGTCCTTTTAGAAAGAGCTATTTAGTCAAGCAGTTCCAAAGGCTATGATTTTCTTCTTGTTTTGTTTGTTACATTACTCTAAGATCCTCTGGAAAATAAACTAAGGGGATTTTTAGAGAGAAATTCACTAAGTTTTCCAAAGAAGAGTACATCTTTCCTTAAGTTCTCTGTAAACCTAATTGAATAAAACATATAATTTTCTATCCCCTCTCAATGATGTTTTATTTGAACTTTTTCTACCTTTATTAAAGGCAGAAAAAACACCTATTGTTAAAACTGTGTATGATATTTTCCATTACTGTGTAGGTCTGGTTATATGAGATTCATACTTCAGAAACGGTTTATTTATCTCCAGATAGAGTGTCTATAGTTCTAGATGCTGAGTAGAATTAGTAGTGCCTTAGTAAACTTAAGATTTCACTATACGTGTATAACAGAAAGCATTGACTGGAACATAATTCAGTCTCATTTTTTTTTCTGAAATGAAATGATAAAAATACTGAATGTGTATTGTTAATCTCTCCTGCACTGCCTCAGTGCCTTTCAATTCTGCCCCGTCCTCTCACTGACTCATCAAATGTGTACACCTGGAACAATTCCCTCTGAAGGATATCTAGGAACTAGCTGAGTAACTCCTACAAGCTGGGCAAATGAGAAAATACCCATACTGAAGTGAAAGGAAAGGGTGAGACAAACTCTTTGCATAAACTCCACCCCCAGCACATGCCATACAGTCAGGAGAGAGGAGCAAAGCATTTGGAACCCACATCTTGTGTTCCAACCCTTCAGACCCTCACCCAAGGGATGGGCCTTCAAAACACTTAAATTTAAAGCCAGTGAGGTTTATGTCTATGAGACCCACCCCACAAGACTATAGCTAACAAGAATAGTTCTTATTGGTCACAAGAGCACTCACCATGGCTATTCCTCCAAAACAAATTGTAGAGAGAGCAGGCGAAAAACCCCCATCCCCCATTCTTTCCCTGAAAGAGGCTTACCTGCATACTTATAAAGCTGCTGCTTCTGACAGTCAGGCTTCTAATTAAGCATGCATCTAGTGGCCAGCTGTACTCTTCCTCACAGACCAGGGAAGTTGGCAGACATTTCTCCTGTCTTCTCCCTCCAGCCCACCACAAGTAACCAATATCTCCCTGGAAGGAGCTTGTACACATGACTACACCCTAGATTCTACAACTGCTGCCCTGGATCCCTTAGCTCTGAGAACCAACATGGCATGCCTTTAAGAATCCTATATCACTGTGCAAAATAAAGAAGTAGTTCTTAAAGGATACAGAAGCATCCCCCTTTGGCTGTAAACCCAGGCATAGCACAGAAGGAGCAGACAAAAATGCTCCAGTTTCTCCTTGGAAGTGGCTTAAATACATACTTTGTCAGCTGTTGCCTGAAGGTCCAGCTTCTAATCAACCTGCATCCAGGTGCTGACTGTGACCCTCCCCCGTGGGACACTGACAGACCTTGGTACACTTAGGGAACCACTAAGGACAAAGAAGGCATCTTGGATAATCACAAAGGTTTGAGAGAAAACTAGGGGCTCAGACTACACTAATTGTTAAGGTTCATCTACACAAAACCATGTTGTCAAGACCCAGAGAGGTGGCTGTTTTATCTAATGTGCATAAATCAACAGAGAGAGAGTCAAGCAAAGAAAAAGAAGAAGAGGAAGAATGGGGTGGGGGTGAGGGAAGGGAAGAAATGCATGAGCACAGTGAGAATTTTAACAAGGAGATAGAAATATAAAAAAGTAATCATGGGACAGAAATCATGAGCTGAAGAATGCAGGGACTAAACCAAAATTTTCAACAGAAGGGTTCAACAACAGACTAGATCAAGTAGAAGAAATAATCAATTAACTCAAACACCGGACAGTGAGATTCATCTAATCAATGGACCAAAAGGACAAAAAAATGAGAAAGAATTGAGATAGATCAAAGAACTTATGGGGCACCATCAAATATATCAGTATGTATTATTGTGGTCCCAGAAAGTAAAGAGACAGAAAAAGGACTAAAAAGTGTATTGAAAAATAATGGCAGGATGCCTGGGTGGCTCAGTCGGTTGGGCATCTGCCCTCGGCTTGGGTCATGGTCCCGGGGTTTTAGAATTGAGTCTGCTGTTGGGCTCCCTGCTTGGTGGGGAGCCTGCTTCTCCCTCTGCCTGCCTCTCTCCGTGCTTGTACTCTCTGTATTTCTCTCTCTCTCTGACAGGTAAATTAATAGAGTCTTTTTTAAAAAATATTTTATTTATTTATTTGACAGAGATCACAAATAGTCAGAGAGGCAGGCAGAGAGAGGAAGGGAAGCAGGCTCCCTGTGGAGCAGAGAGCCCGATGTGGGGCTCGATTCCAGGAACCTGGGATCATGACCTGAGCCAAAGGCAGAGGCTTTAACCCACTGAGCCACCGAGGCACCCCATTAATAGAGTCTTTAAAAAGAAAAAAAAATGGCTGTAAACTTCCTTAATCTAGGGAAAGAAAAATATCTAGATCCAGGAAGCTCAAGATTATCAGTAAAAGGAATCTGAAGAGACTCAGAGAGAGACAGTTGTCAAAAGTTAAAGGCAAAACGTTGGTGGCATCACAATTCCAGACTTCAAGCTCTATTACAAAGCTGTCATCATCAAGACAGCATGGTACTGGCACAAAAACAGACACATAGATCAATGGAACAGAATAGAGAGCCCAGAAATAGACCCTCAACTCTACAGTCAACTAATCTTCAACAAAGCAGGAAAGAATGTCCAATGGAAAAAAGACAGCCTCTTCAATAAATGGTGCTGGGAAAATTGGACAGCCACATGCAGAAAAATGAAATTGGACCATTTCCTTACACCACACACAAAAATAGACTCAAAATGGATGAAGGACCTCAATGTGCGAAAGGAATCCATCAAAATCCTTGAGGAGAACACAGGCAGCAACCTCTTCGACCTCAGCCGCAGCAACATCTTCCTAGGAACAACGCCAAAGGCAAGGGAAGCAAGGGCAAAAATGAACTTTTGGGATTTCATCAAGATCAAAAGGTTTTGCACAGCAAAGGAAACAGTTAACAAAATCAAAAGACAACTGACAGAATGGGAGAAGATATTTGCAAACGACATATCAGATAAAGGACTAGTGTCCAGAATCTATAAAGAACTTAGCAAACTCAACACCCAAAGAACAAATAATCCAATCAACAAATGGGCAGAGGACATGAACGGACATTTCTGCAAAGAAGACATCTAGATGGCCAACAGACACATGAAAAAGTGCTCCATATCACTCGGCATCAGGGAAATACAAATCAAAACCGCAATGAGATATCACCTCACACCAGTCAGAATGGCTAAAATCAACAAGTCAGGAAATGACAGATGCTGGCGAGGATGCGGAGAAAGGGGAACCCTCCTACACTGTTGGTGGGAATGCAAGCTGGTGCAGCCACTCTGGAAAACAGCATGGAGGTTCCTCAAAATGTTGAAAATAAAACTGCCCTATGACCCAGCAATTGCACTATTGGGTATTTACCCTAAAGATACAAACGTAGTGATCCAAAGGGGCACGTGCACCCAAATGTTTATAGCAGCAATGTCCACAATAGCCAAACTATGGAAAGAACCTAGATGTCCATCAACAGATGAATGGATCAAGAAGAAGTGGTATATATACACAATGGAATACTATGCAGCCATCAAAAGAAATGAAATCTTGCCATTTGCAACAACATGGATGGAACTAGAGCGTATCATGCTTAGCGAAATAAGTCAAGCAGAGAAAGACAACTATCATATGATCTCCCTGATATGAGGAAGTGGTGATGCAACATGGGGGCTTAAGTGGGTAGGAGAAGAATCAATGAAACAAGATGGGATTGGGAGGGAGACAAACCATAACTGACTCTTAATCTCACAAAACAAACTGAGGGTTGCTGGGGGGAGGGGGTTTGGGAGAAGGGGGTGGGATTATGGACATTGGGGAGGGTATGTGCTTTGGTGAGTGCTGTGAAGTGTGTAAACCTGGTGATTCACAGACCTGTACCCCTGGGGATAAAAATATATGTTTATAAAAAATAAAAAATTAATAATAAAATAAATAAATAAATGAAGTTAAAGGCAAGGAGAAAATGTTGAAAGTAATAAAAGGAAGGCAACTTGTTAATACAAGGGACTATTCAGGACCATGGAAGTATCTGCAGAATTTTCAGCAAAAATTTTCAGGCTAGAAGGGGAGTGCAATGATATATTCAAAATGCAGACAGAAATAAATTTTCTAACTGAAAATACTCTATCCAGCAAATTTGTCCTTCAGAATTGAAAGAGAAAAAAGGATATTTCCAGACAAACATAGTTAATTGAGTTCATCACCACTAGACTGAACTTACAAGAGATATAATTCTTCAAGTTGAAACAAAAAGATGCTAAATAGTAACAAAAATACATGAATGTATAAAACTCACTGGTGAAAATAAATATATAGTTAAATATAAAATACTCCAATGTTGTAATGGTGTTAGGTAATCACTATAAAACTACTAAGAGTGTTAGAAGACTGTGATCATAATAATTTATTAATGGATACAGTATAAAAAGATACAAATTATGACATCAAAAACATAAAATGTAAGGGAGTGGGGTATAAAATGGAGAGTTTCATATGCATTTAAAGTTTATACACACACACACACACACGCGCAACTTTTTATGTAAGCCTCATGGTATTAATAAAGCAAAATCCAAGGTAGATACACAAAAGACAAAAAGAAAGGAATCAGTATAGCACTATAGAAAATCATCAAATCACAAAGGAAAAGAACAGGAAAAGAAGAAAGGAAAAAGGAATTACAGAACAAGAAAACCATGGTTTAGATGATAATACTAAGTCCATACCTATCAGTAATTAATGGACTATATTCTCCAATCAAAGGACAAAGAATACCTGAATTGATGGAAAAACAAGATTCAACTCTATGCTGCTTTCAAGAGACTCACTTTAGTTTTAAGGACACACATAGACTAAAGTGAAGGGATGGGAAAGGTACTCTATGCAAATGGATATTAAAAGAATGCAGGGGTAGCTACATTTATATCAAACAAAATAGACTGTAAGACACAGACTGCAAGAAGAGACAAACAGGGTCATTATATAATGATAAATGGATCAAAGGAGACCATAACATTTAACAATATTTAGTAACCAAACATAAGAACACTTATACATAAAGCAAATATTAACAGATCTGAAGAGAGAAATAGATAACAATGGAATAATAGTAGAGGACTTCAGTCTGCCACTTTCAACAATGGATGGATCATCCAGACAGAAATTAAGGAAACACTGGACTTAGGTGATATGTTAGATGTTATGGATGGATCTTACAGACGTATATAGATGATTCCATTCAACAGCAGCAGAATACACATTCTTAAGGGCACATGGAGTATTCTGCAGGATAGATCATACGTTAGGCCACAAAACAAGTACTAAAATTAAGAGAAATGAGATCATATCAATCATGGCTACAAACCAAAATGTTACGAAACTGGAAGTAAATTATAAGAAAACTGGGAAATTCACAAATATAGGGAGATTAAACAAATTCCTGAACAACTAATGGATGAAGGAAGATATCAAAAGAGAAATCAGTCACATATCTTCAGACAAATGAAAATGGAAAAACAAGATAGTAAGACTTAGTGTATATAGCAGAAGCAGTACTAAGAAGGAAGTTTTTAGTAAAAAACACCTACATTAAGACCAAAGAAAGTTCTCAAACAACTTTATACCTCAAGGAACTGGGAGGGGGAGGGGAACCAAGCCGAAAGTTAGCAGAAGGAAGAAAAGAAAAAAGATTATAGTGGAAGTAAATGAATTGGAGATCAGAAAAACAATAGAAAAGATGAATGAAACTTATAGGTGATTTTTTGAAAAGATAACCAGAAACTGACAGGCCTGGGATACTTGGGTGGCTCAGTCAGTCTTTGAGTGTTTGCCTTTGGCTCTAGAGGGTCATGATCCCAGGGTCCTGGGATCTAGTCAAGCATCTGGCTCCTTGCTCAGCAGGGACCCTGCTTCTCCCTCTGCCTGCTGCTCCCCCAGTTTGTGTGCTCTCTCTCTCCCCAACCCCAACAAATAAATAAATAAAATCTTTTTTTAAAAACCTGATAGCCCTTTAGGTAGAATTACCAAGAAAATAGAGGACTCAAATAAAAATGTAAAGGTGTTTCTATACATTAATAACAAACTATTAGAGAAATTAAGAAAACAAAATCAATTTACAATTGCATCAAAAAGAATAAAATACCTAGGAATAAATTTATCCAGAGAGGTGACAGATCTATACACTGAAAACTGTATCAGTAATGAAAGAAATTGAGGAAAACACAAATAAGTAGAAAGGTATTTCATGCTCATAGATAGGATTTGTCACTATCTTTATATTCAGTATCAATTTCTTGAACATTTTTGTTCTAATGAGTCTTGATTCTTTAAACACAGATAATTTTAATAACATATGACTCTGATTTTTTATCTTGTCTGCCAGGATATTAAAACTCTCAAAGAGATTTTTGAATCTCTTAAATTATCATCTTTGTAAGTTCTCCACTTTATCTGCTAGCCCAGCAAGAATGAATTCTGTCAAAAGAAAAAAAATAGGTAATTTTGGCTTGTTATTAATTGATTTGTAATGGTTCTTTGTATCATTCCATATTTAAATTCTCATTAAAGTCCATGACAGGCATTGCTTTAAGAAATGTATTGGCATCCTCCCTTGTTGGCAGAAAAGCATGACTATGAGAGAAATTTGCACAGCAAGGAGGGTATCAATCAACAGAAATGAGAGTGGTGATATAATTGTATACCTTTAAAGTGAAATTAGAAGGAACATGGTATACTGGAAAGAATGCCAACTTTGTAGTCAGACACTCTTGTGCTTTAAACTCGGTGCTAGGCAAATAAGAATGAGTGAATCAATGTTCAACTTGGAGTGCCTTTGGAAGAATTAAAAGCTGTGCATGTAGAATTTTCCACAGGACATTGTCACTTAGTAAGTATCTGATTATTTTATTATTAAATGCTAGGGGAAATAGAGGGGAAGATGAAGGAAAACACATAAATTAATAGATCATGAAATACACATCAGTCATTATAATATATAGATATTATTTAGATCTTTATCAGAGAAAATATAAACACAATGATGATCTAGAAGGCAGCTGTAATTTTGAACCCCAGCTACATATTTGGTGACAAAAATTACGTCTTTGTTTTAAGTATGAAAATAGTATCATGAGTATATTTATTTAAAAAGTTTCTCTTAGAGATGCAAACTGAAGAATTCATAGATTATAAGAAGAAGTTGATGGGGGTATATATAGGGTAGAATTTTCCATGAAGTGATGGTTTTTAGGGCTGGAGGATGGATATCTGTGTTATCCTATCTATATCTTTGTGTATGTTCAAATTCTTTTTAATGAACAATTTAAATCATTCTCCAAAAAGGAGAGGGAAGAAAGATAGTTATAGATGACAGGTTGAGGCATTAAACCCTAAAATGCAGGATCTCCTATAAGGGCCCAGAGCATTTGAAGAGTAGCACAACATAAAGTTTGTGAAAGAGAAGCAGTGAAAGTCAAAGGAGGCCTTTAATTGTGCTATATAGGAGCCAGGCTCTTACATAATAATCATCATGAGGGGGCGCCTGGCTGGCTCAGTCAATAGAGCATGCAACTCTTGATCTTGAGGTTGTGAGTTCAAGCCCCACATTGGGCATAGAGATCACTTAAAAATAAAATCTTTTTTTAAAAAAATAAATAATAAAAATAATCATCATGAATGTCACACAAAATAAAAATTTAGTTGTATTTCATTTCAGCTTTAAAGATCTTAATTTGAATTCTCTGTCTTCTTTAACCCTTTCAAATCCTTGTCCTACATCATATCCATAATCAACTCATGTGTTAGTTGGTGGCTTTGCTTGACTTTGATTGTTGACTATCCAACAGTATATTCTTTCCTGCCTTTGAAAAACCTCTGCTTCATTTGATTTATTGATATATTTGTACTTCAAAAATACGTTTGTTAATATTTTCCCCCTCAAGATATACACATGGTAGAAATAGTATAAACCTTTCCTTGCCTTTTGTTATTTTATCTAAGTCATGTACACTTTAATTCTCTTCTGAATAAAAGTTAATTAAAGTTATGTTAAGGTTTATACAATATGGCAGAAGTGACAAAAAACACAGCTGAGATAATTATTTTAGTTCCAGAAAGTCTCAGTTGTCAGTCGTCATAACTGATCGTAATTATTAAGTTGAAAGTAACAACTACCAAGATGACACCCTGATACAGATCAGTCATTTCATTGACTGAATCAGAGTTCTGCAAGTTTCAAATTTAAGGAAATAACTGCTGCTGAGCAGAAAAGAAATACTGTCAATGATGAGGGATCTATCCTTTTTCTGTGACGTATGTCAGAAATCACAGCAGGAGGGAGTTAAAACAAATCACATTAATTTTGCTATATTACAATTCTATGACACATTGATGTTTTCAAAGCACCTTCACATGTAGCCCGATTTAGTCTTTGCAGAATAATATTAAGTATTATTATCCTTATTTTATGCTGAGATATTCTTTCTCAAATGACTCAGTATAAATGACTTACCCAAGGTCATATACTCTGATGAGTGTTGGAGTTCCATCTCAGGCTGAGGTTTGAATCTGGTGTTTTTCCATTGTTCCTCAATTGGCACCCACAGATACTAAGTTGTAACTTTTGCAAAGTTATATTATTCATGAAAATGAACTCATTAAAACTTCATTTGTATTTCGAAACCCAAATCATAATTTTATAGTTCTCATTGGGAAAGATGACCAGTTTTCTGGCTTCATAAGTTAGTAGAAGTTTGTAACAAACTCATGACTCTGTTGACATTTTTAGTGGAAGTCTCCCAAATTACATTTTATGACTATTTTAAACCTAATGAAAAGTTGTTTGAACAAGCCTTTCTATCAAAGGATTTTACCTTATCGGATGAAGAACTTGTTATTTTCTAATGCAGCAGGAAACTATAGATATTTTTGACAGACTGATCAGAGTTATCAGCTATCCTTGTGATGAGTTTTCTTAGCCAGATTTTTTTGGTTGCAGTTTTTAAAATAAATATTCTCATTGTTTCTTAACAGTTTATCCAGAATCCTTTGTT
The DNA here is from genome assembly GCF_011764305.1 of Mustela putorius furo. NCBI lineage: Eukaryota > Metazoa > Chordata > Mammalia > Carnivora > Mustelidae > Mustela > Mustela putorius. The sequence goes on from NW_025421989.1 coordinate 32,163,114, forward strand.
CCATTATTTCCTGGTTGATCCATTACCATAAAATTACTTTCATACATGATTATCATTACTATTTTGATTACTTGTATTCCTGAGCTACACAAAACATTCTAATGTATATGTCAAGTATTATAGATTTTTTACACATGTTTATTATATGTACTTTATTAAACTATAGCTTTCTTGGGGAGGAGATGTTAATTTCCCTAAAAATATATATGGAGGAAAAATAAAATAAGGTGAAAACAGAAAGGGAGGCAAACTATAAAAGACTCTTAACTACAGGGAACAAACTGAGGGCTGATGGAGGGGAGGTGGGTGGAGGGATGGGGTAACTGGGTGATGGGCATTAAGGAGGGAACTTGATGGAATGAGCACTGGGTGTTATATACAACTGATGAATCATTGAACTCTACCTCTGAAACTAATAATACAGTATACATCAATTAAATTGAATTTAAATAAAAATTTTTAAAGATGTATATGGAACTACTATTTACATATGATGGTCATTACGCCTTCTTGGGAGTGAGAGTGTGTTGAAGGAAGTGCTTTGGGAGCAGAAATACTGCCTCAAGGCCCAGGCAACACAGGCCCCTTCCTAACCTCTTTTTTTTTTTTTTTAATCAAGGTTTTTTTTTCTTTCATTTATTTATTTTCAGCATAACAGTATCATTATTTTTTCACCACACCCAGTGCTCCATGCAATCCGTGCCCTCTATAATACCCACCACCTGGTATCCCGACCTCCCACCCCACCGCCACTTCAAAGGACGAATACCCAACTTTTGTAGCAACATGGACGGGACTGGAAGAGATTATGCTGAGTGAAATAAGTCAAGCAGAGAGAGTCAATTATCATATGGTTTCACTTATTTGTGGAGCATAACAAAAAGCATGGAGGACATGGGGAGTTAGAGAGAAGGGGGTTGGGGTAGATTGGAAGGGGAGGTGAATCATGAGAGACTATGGACCTTCCTAACCTCTTCCTCAGCTCCGTGGGTCAGCTAGCAATCTACTTCTAGCCACACTCCAGGTACGCTTATCCTGGGATTATCTTCTTCAGTGGCACTGAGGCCTCTTCCAAGGTTGCGGGGCTCCTTCCTGAGCTGTGCTGAATGCAGACTTGCCTTTGGTGTGTACACTGCTAGGCCCAGGGGGTCCAAACAGCAGGTGTTAGTGGGGAAGCCTGTCATGTCCGCAGGAGTGCAGAGTCCCTCTCTGTGTGGGAAGATCCAAACCAGGGAGAAGAGAAAGGGGGAGAGTCACTAGCTCCTGCGTAGACAGGTGTTTTTCCTGGCTACTACCTTCAGACCTCGAACTCCAGTGAGTCTGAGAGTTCAGAATTTGAACCTGCCCTTCCAGGTGGTTAGGAATCTACCTTGTTGAGGTAGGAGTATAGAACAGATTTAATTTAACAGTTTCTTAGTGTTATTTATAACTTAATTACATAGATTCATGCTGTGTGGGCCAACCATTATTTGTTCTTTTGTTATAGTTCCCACAAATGTTATAGGTGGCCTGTACAAGGGTGGTATTACCAGAGGGAATTTGCACTTGCATTGCCAGCATATGCCAATAACACAATGAATATGATATGATAATGTCAGAAAAATATGTCATGATGATTACCATAGCCTTGATTATTTCTCCTTAGATTTAAGTAGCTTAAATTTCTCCTGGGGTAGGTGCATATCCCTTGAGTTCTTAACATGCCACGTGCAAGCACTTTGCTGTATTCTAGGGATTTTCACATCTGTCTATCCACCAGAACATTCTTCCTTTAAAGCACAATGGTGTCTTCTATTTCTGTATGTCCTCTGCTACACATAATGTCTGGGACATGTTAGGAACAACCTAAAGGCCTGCTGACTGAGGATTGGGGGAACACAGTAACTACAGTACAGAATGCATCAAGATGGAACTTAAAGATGAAGGAAAAGAGCAAACTATTTGGCCTAGAGGTAATATGACCAAAGCACAGGTGAGACACTGTGGAGACAGGTGGAGAAAAGCAGGTAGAAGAGTTGAACTTTATTATAGGTTGTCTGGAGCAGTGATTTGGGAAAGATTTTGGCATTCATACAGATTGGGGAGGCTTTTGAATATCAGGATAAGGAGTCTTCACCTATTTGAAACAGTAGAGTGTCGATAAGTGTTTTTTAACCAGCAGAGTTTCGTGATTTGAGTTTTCCTTTTGAGAATTTTAACATCATGATTTGACTGAAGATGCCTAACAGCAGAGGGTGAGCTAAGAAATTTTATTCAACAGCCATATATTGACAACTTACTATTTCACAGGCCTTGGTCTAGGATCTGGAGACACTGAGGCAGAAAAGTAATGGTCTGTCTTTGAGATTTTACAGTTCAGCATGGGAGAGAGAATGAATTTTAAAGAAGGAGGAATGAACCTAGAAGGTATTGTAGAGGTTCTATGCAGGGAGCACTGTATGTATGCAGAGGAACAGAAGGATTAAAGTTGGCTATGGCTGGAAACTGACATTTACCTTCTGGGGAAGATATTCTAAGTCAGCAAATGCAAAAGGATAGGTTGTTTAGAAAGAAATACGATGTTTTAATTACATTGAATCCATTGGTTTATTTGGCAATCACAAGCAGAAATAACACTCCACAGGCAGAAATAACACTCCAAATTTAATAACCAAATTATGCCTCATGGATCTACCTACTACCTGAATTTCTATTATCATACCCATTATGCAGCATAAGAAATCACCACTGTTAAATTGGAAGGCTGACAGTTTCACTTACATTTTAGGGTGTCAGGAGTGTAAATTTATGTAGAGAAAAAAGAGATGATGTAACTGTTGAGAAAATAGTGTGAAAATCTAATACAAATTACATAGAACCAGAAACCAATTTAGACTGGACATTGACAAACAAGTATCAATGTGACTCCTCTAACAGTAAACCCACTTTGGTCTCTGGGCTAAGATGGTCTTACCTACGAACCATGTACTTGCTGTGCTGGGTTTCCAGAAACCTGCTAGAACAAGGGCTCTTCTATTTCCTTAAAAAAACAACCTTCTGCTCTTAGTAGGTATATATTCATTTGAGGAAGAATTTCAGATGGGCATAGCAGTGGGTCAGGTATCCTTCTCTTTAGAGTAGGTGAGTGCGTCTGTCACACTTCCTACTCGCAAAGGCAAGAATAAAGCAAAATCACTGCGTTCATTTGCTTCTAGTTCTGGCCCCTTTCTTCAACTGCAGACAAGTCTGCCAATAAGTGTCAGTTTTGCCAGGAAATTTTGTGACATGAATGCCTGGAATGAGTCCAGTGATTCTATTCTTACGGAATATTGAGAACCTGTCAGAAATAACCCTGTAGGAGTCATCACAGAGACCTGCAGTGTGTTTGATATCCAGGGCAGTGACCTAGAGAGGGAAGGCCAAAATGTTTCCATATCCTATTACAGATTGGCCAAATGAATGTCTGGGGTATTTAAACCTATTATAGTTTAAGACAGGTAAAAGAAAAAATGACAAAATTTGGAAGAATCAACTCAAAAATCCATAACCTCAAGTAGATTTCCAATATGACCTCCCTTATCTTGAATTCTCATTTCATTAATGCATTGCTTGCACATGAAAAGTGATGCGATTAGTCAGGATAAGCTAGTTGTGTTCCAGAAAGAAAAAATTCCAAAATCTCAGTGGCTTAAAACAATAATAGTTCATTTACACCATGGGTTATGCTGAGGAGTAACAGATGCTCTAATTTGGAATCAAAAAGAGACATTGAGGGGTGCCTGGGTGGCTCAGTGGGTTAAAGCCTCTGCCTTCAGCTCAGGTCATGATCCCAGGAGCCTGGGATTTAGTCCTGCATTGGGCTCTCTGCTCAGCAGGGAACCTGCTTCCTCTCTCTCTCTCTCTCTCTCTCTCTCTCTGCCTGCCTCTCTGCCTGCTTGTGATCTCTGTCTGTCAAATAAATAAATAAAATCTTAAAAAAAAAAGAGACATTGAATTTTAACAGGGATTGGGTGTAAAAGAGATTCCCATGCGGAAGGACATAAGAACATGGGCTTGGAAATGAGGAGCATTTCCTCCACAGTCACCCCCTGAGCCTATCCCATGTCTTTCCCCCTTCATCAGTGCTTGTGTTCAACATTCCAAAAGATCTGAAGGTTATGGCCCAAGTGATACCTGACATCACTACATTCTGGGTTATTTTTCTATCACCTTTTCTTTTTCTACTAAGGGTTTAATCACAAGGAAATAAAGGTCTTCTATTTATTTTATTTCATATATTATTGAAGCATAATTGACAATGTTATATTAGTTTCAGGTGTTGCAACATAGTGATTCCACAATTCTATGTATCACTCAGTGCTCACCATAACTGCAGTCACCATCTGACATCATACAATGTAATTACAGTATTATTGACTATATTCCCTACTTTTCATCTCCATGATTTAATTTTTTATAACTAAAGTTTGTACCTCTCAATCTCCTTCAACTATTTTGCCCATCCCTCTACCCACCTCCCTTCTGGCAACCTCCAGTTTGTTCTCTGTGTTTGAGTCTGTTTGTTTTCTTTGTTTATTCCTTTGGGTTTTTTTGCTTATTTTTTAGATTCCACATGTAAGTGAAATCATATAGTATCTGTCTTTCTCCAACTGATTTGTGTAGCATAATATACCTCTAGCTCCATCTGCATCATTGCAAATGGTGAGATTTCATTATTTTTGATAGTTGAGTAATATTCCATCATATACACACACACACACACACACACACTGTGTGTGTGTGTGTATAATTCTTTATCCACTCACTAGTTGATGGACATTTGAGCTCTTTCCATAGTTTGGCTGTTGTTGATAGTGCTGCTGTAAACATCGAGGTGCTTGTGTCTCTTTGAATCAGTATTTTGTACCTTTGGGTAAATACCTAGTACTGCAATTCCTGGCTCATAGGATGGTTTAACTTTTAATTTTTTGAGGAACCTCCATACTGTTTTCCACAGTGGCTGCACTGGTATTTCTTGTCTTTTAGTTTCTAGCCATTCGGACAGGTGTGAAGTGATACTTCAACATGGTTTTGATTTGCATTTCCCTGATGATCAATGACATTAGGCCTCTATTTTTTTAAGATTTTATTTATTTATTTGAGAGTGATTGTGAGAGAGCATGAGGACAGGGTGGGCAGCAGCGGGAGAAGCAGACTCTCTGCTGAGTAGGGACACACCCCCACCCAAACCCCTGATGTGATTCTCAATCCTGGGACTCTGGGATCATGACCTGGACCAAAGGCAGATGTTTAACGGACTAAGCCACCCAGGCACCTATGCCTCTTTACATGTTCGGTTCCTCTGCCCATTTTTTAAAAAGACTTGTTTGGTTTTTTAGTGTTTAGTTGTGTAAGATTTTTTTGATATATCTTGGATATTGACCCCTTATCAGATAGATCATTTGCAAATATCTTCTCCCATTCAGTAGGTTGTCTTTTAGTTTTGTTGATGGTTTCCATTGCTGTGCAAAGGCTTTTCATTTTGTTTAATCCCAATAGTTTATTTTTGCTTTTGTTTCTCTTGCCTGAGGAGATGTATTCATAAATAAGATGCTAAAGTCATTGTCTAAGAAATTATTGCCTGTGTTCTTTTTGGAGTTTTATGGTTTCACGTCTCACATTTAGGTTTTTTTTCATCCATTTTGAGCTTACTTTTGTGTATCATGTAAGAAAGTGGTTCTGTTTCATTCTTTTGCTTGTAGGTGCCCAATTGTCCCAACACCAATTATTAAAAACACTGTTTCTTCCCCATTCTATATTGTTGCCTTCTTTGTAATAGACTAATTGACCTTATAGGTGTGGGTTTATTTCTGGGCCAAAGGATTTCTGTCTAAATTACAGCAGGGCCTATGATATTAAAGATATATTTATAGTTATTAAATAACATTTAAAATTAAAATTGAGGGGCACCTGGGTGCTTCAGTTGGTTAAGCATCTGACTCTTGATTTTGGCTCAGGTCATGATCTCAGGGTTGTGAGATCAAGCCCCAAGATTCTCTCTTTCCCTCTCCCTCTGCCCCTCTTTTGCATCTCTAAAAATAAACAAACAAACAAAAATTAAATTAAATTAAAATTATAGTGGTTTGCTATGAGGACAGGCATAGATAATTTAAATATATATTTATTTAGGTATCTTATAAATCAGTTTTATGAATTTTATAACTAAATTATATTTTAGAAAAGACTTAAAAATTCTTTTGCCCATAAGATTATCTAGGAAAGGGGCACCTGGATGTCTCAGTCAGTTAAGCATCTGTGTTCAGTTCAAGTCATGATCTCAGGGTCCTGGAATTGAGCCCTGTGTTAGGCTCCCTGCTCTGGAGTCTGCTTCTCCCTCTCCCTCTGCCCCTCCCTCAACTTGTGCACATGTACATGTGTGCTCTTTCCCTCTCTGTCTCTCTCTCAAATAAATAAAAAAAATCTTTAAAAAATACTAAAAAAAAAAAAGATTGTCTAGGAAACATTATATGCTTTTGAGTTGTAGATCAGTGGCATTTGAAAGTACTTCTAATAGAGGTTAAAAGGAGAGGTGCCTGGTTGGCTCAGTCTGTTAGGCATCTGCCTTTGGCTCAGGTCATGATCCCAGGGTCCTGGGATCAAGCACCACATCAGGCCCTCTACTCGTGCTGTCTCTCTCTCTCTTTCTCTCTCTCTCTCTCTCTCTCACTGTCAGATAAAGAAAGCCTTTTTTTAAAAATTGGTTAAAATAAGGAGGAGGGGGAATATAATTCATCTTAAAGGCTATTTTTAAAGGTTATTAATAGCTTAGGTTATTAATAAAGGTTATTGATCTTTTTGAGAACTCTAGTGGCCTAATATTACTCAGTCCTATCTGGTGACTTCTGTTGGAATTGTATCACATATTGGAGGGATAAACTGAATGTAGATACAACCTCAGAGATTATAGAATATCCCAGGAGAAGGCAGGATTTCCTATTGTGGGATTAAAACCCTTTTACCTGAGCCCCATACCCTTACCATTTTAGGTTCAGTGCTTTGATAGGAATGTAAGATTTTCTGAAAGTAAGAAATGTTTTTGGTAAATTTCCCTCATTTTTATTAGTAAGATATATTTTATCTTTCCAGGCCTTACATTCCAAGGGATGTGAGAAAGTCTGCAGCCATGATTCTATGATTCTGTGATTCTTTTTTTTTTTTTTTTAGGAAAAATTGTTAACAATTTTTATTTATTATGTTCAGTTAACCAGTGTATAGTACATAATTAGTTTTTGATGTAGTGTTCAACAATTCATCAGTTCTATGTATGCAGGTTTTTCTTTTTTCCCTCTGCACACTCCTGATCACAGTGATTAAATTTGTAACATTCATTAATGATTAAATTTGTAACATTCATTTAGCTCTAAGTAAAATATGTTGCATTTTTTTCTTTATTCCTTTGTTTTGGGGTTTTTCTGGGTGAGAAATCAAGACAAAATATAGTTTGCTGGGTCCAGGTGTTAGGATCCTTTCTCTTGTGCTCTAGTACAGTCTACTCTCTGGGCCACCCACATCCTTGGTAATGAGTCACTCCCTCCTCATCACCTCCTGGCACTCTGCAGCATTTAGTCTCAGACTTCCTCACCCCAGAGTACACTGGCCATCTTACAAAGATAAGAGGCTCCTTTGATAGAAAGACTACGACAGCTCCTCTACTCCCTGGTCAGTTCATCCCATGAAGAGATGAATGAATGAATGAGCTGAAAGAACAACTGACTGGCCTCAGGCTGTCTGGCTTCTAGTTCTGTCTTCACCTCAATTTCCACATTTATAAGAAGACAAGGCAAAGTGTTCTATTTCCTTAGTGAGATTTCTTCCAGCTCTAAAAGTCTACATCCTTAAAAACTGAGACTGTTTTCCTGTCCATGTGACTAACTCCCTGCTGAGACCTTCTCTGAAGAGAAGGTGGAGCCAGCCTGCTTTTCTCTGGGCCTGTGTCTTCCACCAGCCTTCCTTGACAACTCACTTCAGACATGGTGTCCCCCACTGACGTTGGCTGGCATGCAATTTGTCTAGTGCTTGACTGCAGTCATTTGTTATTTGATGAGAACAGATAACAGTATTACCTTTCAAAACATCCAAAATGTAAAATGGAATGAAACCATGGAAAATAATTTCCCTCCTTGTGGGAGTGTTTCAGGTTCAATAAAGAGAAGTGTAATAACTATCAATAAATAAGTTGCAGAGAAATGAAAAAAGAGATTTTAGACAGTAAAGTCTCTACATAAAACGCTAAAACCAAAACACTAAAGTGCTTCATGAATGCTGTTAGTTTTTTCACTGAAAAATTGAAATCAAAGTATTTTTTAGATAATAAAAAGTATGGCATACTTTTGTTAATCCAGCGTTTATTTAGACATTGCACTGCCTTGAAATTCCATGTTTGTGATCAAGGCTGTCTATAAAACTTCTCAAGACTTCTTCAAAAACACATGGTCCATTATTAAGAATTATACATGGTTTATATTACTCACAAGAACAAATTGGCATCTTTTTTTTATCAAACAAACTCCAGAATCATAGAAAAATTTTTAAAAGAATTCCTTATCAATTTTATAGGAAAAAATCATTACCAGAGAGAATTATTTGGGTTTTTAAAGAAATTCCAGTATAGTTAACCTGCAGTATTATATTAGTTTCAGGGCTACAATATAGTGACTCAGCAATTCTATACATTACTCAGTGCTCATCAGGATAAGTGTACTCTTAATACCCTTCACCTATTTCACCAATACCCCAACCCACCTCCACTCTGATAACCATCTTTTGTTCTCTCTCTTTTTTCCCCTTTGTTTTCTGTATTGTTTCGTATTCCTCTTTGAGTGAAATCATATATTTGTCTTTCTCTGACTGGCTTGTTTCTCTTAGCATTATACTCTCTAGATCCATCCATGTTGTTGCACATTATAAGATTTTGTTCTTTTTATGGCTGAATAATATTCTGTTGCGTATATATATACCACATTTTCTCTATCCATTATTTATCTATGGACACTTGAGCTACTTCCATGGTTTCGCTATTATATATCATGCTGTAATAAATATAGGGTGCATATAACCCTTCAAATTAGTGTTTTTGTATACTTCAGATAAATACCCAGTAATGTGATTACTGGATTGTAGAGTAGATCTATTTTTAATTTTTTGAGGCTCTTACATCCTTACTGTCTCCCACGGTGGCTGCACAGGTTCACATTACCACCAACAGTGAATGAGGGTTCCTTTCTCTCCTTATTGTCGCCAAAGCTTGTTTTTTTTCATGTCTTTTTTATACTAGCCATTTTGACAGGTGTGAGGTGATATCTCATTGTGGTTTTGATTTGTATTTCCCTGATTATCAATGATGTTGAGCCTCTTTTCACCTGTCTGTTGGCTTTCTGGATGCTTTCTTTCTTTCTTTTTTTTTTTTTTAAGATTTTTTATTTATTCATTTGACAGAGATCACAAGTGGGCAGAGAGGCAGGCAGAGAGAGAGAGAGAGAGAGGGAGGAGGAAGCAGGCTCCCTGCTGAGCAGAGAGCCCAAAGTGGGGCTAGATCCCAGGACCCTGGGATCATGACCTGAGCCCAAGGCAGAGGCTTTAACCCACGGAGCCACCCAGGCACCCCAGGATGCTTTCTTTGAAGAAATGTCTTTTCAGGTCTTCTGCCCATTTTTCGTTACATTACTTGCCTTTGGTTGCTGAGTTATGTAAGTTCTTTATTTATTTTGGACACTCACCCTTTACTGGATATGTCATTTGCATTTGCAAATGACTTCTTCTTCTCCCTTTTTTAGGTTGTCTTTTAGTTTTGTTGATTGTTTCTTTTGCCATGCAGAAGCTCTTTATTTTTATTTAATCCCAATAGTTTATTTTTGCCTTTGCTTACCTTGCTTCAGGAAACATGCTTAGAAAAATGTTGCTATGTCTAGTGTTAGAGAAGTTACTGCCTGTGGTCTTCTGTAGGATCATTATGCTTTTAGGTCTTACATTTAAGTTTATTTTTGTGTATGGTGTAGGAAACTGGTCCAGTTTCATTCTTTTGCATGTAACTGTCCAATTTTCCTAACACCATTTGTTGAAGAGACTGTCTTTTTCCCATTGCATATTCTTGCCTCCTTTGTCAAAAATTAATTGGCCATATAATTGTGGGTTTATTTCTGGGCTTTCTGTTCTGTTCCACTGATTTATGTTTCTGTTTTTGTGTCAGTACCATACTACTCTGGTTACCATAGTTTTGTAGTGTATCTTGAAGTCTAGGATTGTGGTACCTGCAGCTTTGTTCTTTTTCAAGATTACTTTAGTTATGTAGGGTCTTTTGTTTTTCCATATGAGTTTTAAAATTATTTGTTCTATTTCTGTGAAAAATGCTATAGGTATTTTGATAAGGATTGCATTAAATGTGTAGATTGCTTTGGGTAGAATGGATATTTTAACATATTTGTTTTTCCAATCCATGAGCATGGTACTTCTTTCATTTGCTTTTTGTTGTCTTCAGTTTTGTTAATCAGTGTTTCATAATTTTCAGAGTACAGATCTTTTATCTCCTTGATTAAGTTTCTTCCCAGGTATTATACTATTTTTGGTGCAATTTTAAGTAGAATTGTTTATCTAATTTCTCTTTCTGCTTCATCATTATTAGCGTATAGAAATGCAATGGATTTCTGTATATCGCCTTTGTATCCTGCAACCTTAACAGAATTTATTTATCAGTTGTAGTGGTTTTTTGATGGAGTCTCTAAGGTTTTCTATAATACATGACTCTTCTGCAAATAGTGAAAGTTTTACACCTTCTTTACCAGTTTGAATGCCTTTTATTTATTTTTGTTGTTTGATTGCTATGGCAAGGACTTCCAGTGCTATGTTGAATATAAGTGGTGAGAGTGGACATCCTTGTCTTGTTCCTGATCCTAGAGGAAAAGAACTCTGTTTTCCCCATTCAGTATGATGTTTGCTGTGGGTTTTTCATAGATGGCCTTTATTATATTGAGGTATATTCCCTCTAAACCTACTTTGTTGAAGGATTTTATCATTAATATATGTTGTACCTTGTGAAATGCTGTTTCTGCATCTATTGAAATGATCATATGGTTTTTATTGTTTCTCTTGTTGATGTGATGGAACATGTTGATTGATATGGAAATATTAAATGACACTTGCATCCCAGGAATAAACCCCACTTGCCTATGATGAATGACTTTTTAATGCTTTGTTGGATTTGAGTTGTTGAGGATTTTTGTATATATGTTCATCAGAGATAGTGGCTTATAGTTCTTTCTTTTTGTAGTGTCTTTATCTGGTTTTGGTATCCTGATACTATTGCCCTCATAGAATGAATTTGAAAGCTTTCCTTCCCCTTCTATATGTTGGGAATAGTTTGAGAAGAATACATATTAACTCATCTTTGAATGCTTGATAGAAATCACCTATGCAGCTCTCTAGTCCTGGACTTTCATTTGTTGGCAGTTTGTTCATTACGAATTCAGTTTCATTGCTGGTAATCGTTCTGCTCAAGTTTTCTATTTCTCCCTGATTCAGTTTTGGAAGGTTGTATATTTCTAGGATTGTATTCATTTTTTCTAAATTGTCTACTTTATGACCATATATTTTTTCATAATATTATAATCCTTTGTATTTCTGTGGTATCAGTTGTTATTTCTCCTCTCTCATTTCTGGTTTTACATATTTGGGTTGTCTTACTTTACTTTTGATGAGTCTGGCTAAAGGTTTATTAATTTTATTGTTCTTTTCATAAAATGAACTCCTGGTTTCATTGATCTGTTCTATTGTTTTTTTAGTTTCTATTTTGTTTATTTCTGCTTTAATCTTTATTGTTTCCTTCCTTCTTCTGGTTTTGGGTTGTGTATGTTCTTATTTTCCTAACTCCTTTAGGTGCAAATTTAGGTTGTTTGAGATTTTTCTTGCTTCTTGACTTTGGCCTGTAATGCTATAAACTTCCCTTTTAGAATAGCTTTTTCTGAATCCTGACTATCTTGGGCCATTATATTTTCATTATCATTTGACTCCATTATTTTTTATTTCATTTTTGATTTCTTGGTTGACCCATTCATTGTTTAGTAGTAAGTTATTTTAACTCCATGTATTTGTTTTCTTTCCAGACTTGTTCTTATGGTTGAATTCAAGTTTCATAGTATCATGGTCTGAAATGATGCATGGTATCACTTTGATGTTTTTAAATTTATCGAAAATTATTTGATGGCCTAATATGTGATCTATTCTGGACAGTGTTCCATGTGCACTTGAGAAGAATATATATTCCGCTGTTTGGGGATGGAATGTTCTGAATATATTTGTTAGATCCATCTGGTCCAATGTGTCATTCAAAACCACTGTTTCCTTGTTGATTTTGTTTGGCTAATCTATCCATTGATGTAAATGGGGTATTAATGTTCCCTACTCTTATTGTATTAGTATTGGTTACTTGCTTCATATTTGTTCTTAGCTGTTTTATGTATTTAGGTGCTCCCATATTCAGAGTATAAATATATCCAATTGTTATGTCTTCTTGTTGGATTGTTCCCTTTATGATTATATAGTCTCCTTCTTTGTTGCTTTTTTTAAAGCCCGTTTTGTCTAATATATATGTATTGCTATCCCAGCTTTCTTTTCACATTCATTTACATGACTAATGGTTTTCCATCCCTTCAATTCTGATCTGCATGTGTCTTTAGGTCTGAAATGAGCCTCTTATAGGCAGCATATAGATGGGTCTTGCTTTTGTATCCATTCTGTCACCCTGTGTCTTTTGATTGAAGAGCTTAATCCATTTATTTTTATTTTATTATTTTATTTTTATTGAGTAATCTATACACCGAGCATGGGGCTCAAACCCATAACCCTAAGATCAAGAGTCACATGTTCAACTGACTGAGTCAGCCTGGTACCCCCAAAGTAATTATTTATAGTTATGTATATACTATAGTTATAGTAATTATTTGTATATAGTTATAGTAATTATTTATAGTTATAAATAGTTATTATTTATAGTTATGTCTATTGCCATTTTGTTACTTGTTTTGTGGGTTTCTTATAGTTCTATTTTCCTTTTCTCTCTTGCTCTCTTCTTTCATGGTTTACTGGCTTTCTTTAGTGATATACTTGGATTCCTTTCTCTTTATTTTTTGTATATTGATGACTGGTTTTTGATTTGTGGTTACGATTAAGTTTGTACATAATATCTTGTGCACATAGTAGTCTATATTAAGCTAATGGTCACATAAGTTTGAACCCACTTTTTACTCCTATTCTCCTCCCCTCACCACCCACCCTGCACATTGTAGGTGTATGGTGTCATACTTTACATCCTTTTATTTTGTGAGTCCCCTGAGTGATTTTTATAGGTAATATTTATTTTTACTGTGTTTGTGTTTCCTACTTTTCTTACTGTTGCTTATGTTCTTTCCTTTTCACTCCAAGAGTCTTGTTTAACATTTCTTGTAGGGCTGGTTTAGTGGTCATGAATTTCTTTTGTTTTGTTTTTGGTTTTGTTTTTTTGTTTCGGAAACTCTTTATGTCTCCTTCTCCTCTGAATGATAGCCTTGCTGGATAGAGTAGTCTTTACTGCAGGGTTTTTTTTTTTCTTTTAGCACTTTGAATATATTGTGACACTCCCTTCTGGCCTGCAATGTTTCTCCTTAAAGAATCCACTGATAGCCTTATGGGGTTTCCCTTTTATGTCACTGTTTCCTTTTCTCTTTCTGCTTTTAAAATTTTCTCTTACTCACTACTTTTTGCCATTTTAGTTACTCTGTGTCTTGGTGTGGATTTCCCTAGATTGATTTTGTTGGGGGCTCTCTGTGCCTCTTGGATCTAGATTTTTTTCTTCTCCCCAGATTCAGGAAGTTTTTAGCTACTGTTTCTACAAATAAATTTTCTGCCCCCTTTTCTCTTTCTTCTCCTTTTGGGATCCTCATAATGCAATTGTTATTACACTTCATGGTGTCACTGAGTTCCCTAAGTCTGTTTTCATTTTTTATTATTTTTTCCCCTCTGTCCTGTTCAGCTTGATTACCTTTTATTACTCCATCCTCCAGGTCACTGATCTGCCCTTCTGCTTCTTGTAGTCTACTCTTTACTCCCTCTAATGTATTTTTCACTTCATTTGTTGAGTTCTTCATCTCTTATTGGTACTTTTTAATGTCTTTTTGTCTCTTTGCAAAGGGTCTTACTGAGGTCCTCCATTCTTTTCTCAAGTTCACTGAGTATCTTTATGACCATTACTTTTAATCCTCTATTATGTCCATTTTGTTTATGTCTCTACCTGTGATTTTGTCTAGTTTTTGCATTTGAGACATATTCCTCTGTCTCTTCATTTTGTTTAACTGCCTGTATCTATTTCCATGTGTTAGGAGAGTCAGCTATGTCTCCTGCTTTTGAAAGTAGTAGCCTCTTTTTTTTTTTAAAGATTTTATTTATTTATTTGACAGAGATCACAAGTAGTCAGAGAGGCAGGTGGCGGGGGGGGAAGCAGGCTCCCCACTGAGCAGAGAGCCTGATGAGGGACTTGATCCCAGGACCCTGAGATCATGACCTGAGCCGAAGTCAGAGGCTTAACCCACTGAGCCACCCAGGTGTGCCTGAAATTAGTAGCCTTATGAAGAAGTCCTATAATGTCGTGTGGTACAGTGTCCCCTTTTCACCAAAACCTGGTACTTGAGGGTTGTCTCCAGTGTGTGTTTTGTGTGCCTTACTGCTATGGCAGAACTTTTTTTGTCTTTAGCCCAATCAACTACATGGGCTCTCTTTGTCAGTTATAGGCAGGTTTTGGTCTCTGTGTCATTTTTTGGCCAGCCTGGAGCCACCTTGGGCTTGAATTGGGTCGGACCAGCATTTGCCAGAAATTTAATAGCATGGAACTGCAAGAGAATGCAGGGGTGGGGTGTGTGGTACTGGGTAGGTTTGCATTGGTGTGCAACCCCTCCTCTGTGGTGGGGACCTGCAGTCTCAGAGACCAAAGAAGGACGGGTTGGAGGGGTTGGGTTTGCAGAAATGCACAGTGGTGGAACACAGATATTAGCAAGATTTGCAGGGGTCTCTTCTGTGAGGTGGCCAGGCAGGAGTTGGCATTTTAGCAGGAGAATGTGGAGGCAGGGCCTATTGTTAGAAAACTAGGTAGGAATGTTGGCACAGAATTGGTTCTGCTGGGTGTCCATGTGTTTATGCTGTGACACAGTGTTAGCTCCTTGTTCCTGGAGAAGTCTCCCAGTGATCCCTGCTCCTCCAGTGTGTGCTGTGAGATTAGTAAGGTAATTTCCCTTGCATAACCCAGGTGTTTTTCAAACTGCTGCTTCTATGTAGTATCTCAGCAGGGCTGTCCTTGTGGGGTCTTTTTCAAGAGCAATGATTCTATTTCCTCTTGCCCTTCCTGATATCTTACACCTAAGCCCACTGATTTTTTTAAGGTTCCAGGTTTTAAGCCACACTGATTTTAAGAACTCATGAAATTTAGTCCTTCTGGTTTTCAGAGCCAAGTTCTATGGATATTCTTCTTTCCCATAGGAGCTTCCTGGTGTGAGAGCTTGTTTCTATCCTTCTCCCCACCTGCAGCATCTCTCCCACTGGTCTGTTTAGTTCTAAACTGCATCTCTGCCCTTCCTACCCTCTTCTGTTCTCTACATTTAGCTTTGAAGAGTTTGTTCTGCCAGTCTTTGAGTCATTTTCTGGGTTATTTATACTGATGTGACTGTTATCTAGTTGTATCTGTGGAACGAGGTATGCTTAGGGTCCTCCTACTCTGCCATCTTCCCCACAAGACCCATACATAATGTTTGAAGACCATAATAATCTGTCATTCAATAAATAATTTTTTGGAGCCACCAGAGGCTATATATCAAGGCTCTGTGCTCAGTTAAAGGGGTGCTTACATGAATAAGACATAGTTCTTTTTGTAATGACAGTGAAATTAATGATTAAGGCACCGAGTTTTATGGCCCAAAGTTGCAGTATCCAGATTACTTCTTGATTCATGAAAACAATTCACTGATGTACTCTAGGTAAACTGAGGAACTTAATCATTTTTTTCATCCATCCACAAGAATACAATCATCAGCTCGGTAGAATCTTTTTCTGTCTCATTTGTGGTTGTATCTCCTGTGCCCAGAGACATGCCTGGCTAAGAGTAACCATAATAAATGTCTATAGAAAGAAAGAGCAAATTCTCTTCTGAAATACTTCAGTTCATTCTGTATTAGAAATCTTTGACAGGTTCTATGACAGTGTGTAAGATGGACACATAGGGTCATACACTGGAGGGTAGGGGCATAGCCTCTAGACTTTCTAGCTGTGTGAACTTTGGGAAGTTTTATAACATCTCTGACCTTCAGGTTTTACATTTGTCATTTTCAAGTGGTAACCATAAATCTCCTCCTCACAGAACTGTGTCACGTGAAATGATCTAATGTATGTTCAGTGCTTAGCATGATGCCTGGCCGTGACAAACAACTGTCCTTGTCTGTGAAACAACTGTCCTTGGTTGTGACACTGTTCCCATTATTTAGTAACACTCAACTCATCTGAATTCATTCACATCTCTAAAATCATGTGAAGTTACCCTGGAAGATGGAAATTTCAGATGATATGATACCTGGGACAGAGCACAGTGCCTAAGGCACAGGAAATTACAACCTAATTCACTGTAACAACAAAGAACCATGGGAGATTTGCTTTCCAGCATTGTAGCCCCGCAGTAGTTCCTGCTCCTGGCACACATCTTGCAATCAGACAGGCAGCAGCAAGTTGTTCCCCTTCCCTAGGAAACATGGATGAAAACAAAGGTTCTAGAATCTATGAGGGGTTGAAAGAATGCTGGTAAAGGTATTCAGGGGCCCCTGCCTAGAGAATAAGAAAAAACAAGCGAGCTCTGCAGGGAGCCCCACAGGTGTTTTCACTTTATTACCATTCCTGGGGGAACTTCATCTCCCCCAGACCTAAGCTGTCCATGAAAATTGAGAGGAAAACACATACCTGTGAACCAGGAAAAGACAGTTTCTTTATGGCTGCCCCTAAGAAGTGATTAAGTTAAATCTTTCTAGTGGAACTGAATCCTCAACTTTTCTCTTTAGGAAATACTAATTCCTAAATAGTTTTAAAATTGAAGTATATTTTACAATAACTATTAGAGTTTATAAAACACATTTTTGCAATATTACAAAGTGCTTATGAAAGGCAAACCCACGACGGAATGAAAGGATAGAAATATCAGGATGTCACATGCTGCCACATCACAGGGGCACTTTCAGGAGACAGGACCCACCACCTGCTCATGAAATGCTGCCCTTAAGACAACTGAGGAGCTGCTGTCAGGACTTGAAGTTCCTCCTCCTCCAAGTCATTGATTCTGCTTAGGGGAAATCCAGCGAGCTTCGCTGGGAGCCCAACATTAGGGGGATCAAGGTCAGACACTTACTCAAAGGACAAAATAACTCTTCTGTCTTCTTCATGCTCACCTAAGTCACAAATAGATCTTGTGCCAACATTAGAAATCAATTCTGATGGTATGTGGCAATTAAAATTCCCAGCACGTATTTTTACAAATGGAAGCGTTAAGGCCAATGTCACATTCCAATTCACGTTGCAGAATTGCTGTTTTGCATACTTTAATGTCCTGTGTATAACTTTTTAAAACTCCCTGAATTTCCATACTAAGTAATGGTATGTGAGGTTTTAGTGATAGATGCAGAAAGGTATGTTTCTACAATTCTGGGTGAAATAATGTGCTGGAAACATGCCTTCCACTTTCTTTTCTCCCAAGCTTGCAACTCACTTGTCCCAAATCCCTCACCTCACTGTGCTTGCCAAAGCCACAGAGACATGAACTTCCCCCAGCTGCCCAGAGCTTCATCTACCGTAGCAGACCAGTTCATACCAAATATTAAAAGGGGCTAAGCTTGCTTTGCTGCTATTCATTATTTCCTTTCTGAGTCACTCTTTGCCCATTTGTTGGGCACTCACCCCTCACCAGTGAACCCTGTGTTGTGCTGTTCCTCCCCATTCTGCATCCCTCCCATCCCACATTTACCCCCATCCAAGGTAGTCTTCTCTAAGTAGAAACAAAATGATCTCTCTTCCTCATCCTCAAATAAGACCTCTCCCATTTTATCTCTTTTCTTCATTTGCTTGATGTCATAGGATTGTTATATACAGTGTTTTGAAAAAGCATCAATGATTAATCACCCTCAGGTGTATTTGCCATGTAAAAAGGAGGTTCAAGAGCTACAGTGATTTGCCCCAAGCAAGGAGTTGTGAAATCCCAGGTATTAGATCTGTTAAATGGCAGCATTCCATGATATGGTCTGGAAAGACATGAGTCATACATACATTGGTGGAACTTTTAAGTTGTGTGTGTAACAGACCTCACTGAGGCCAAGTATATTTATAGTAGGCTATATGGGACATAGTGGCCCAAGGTTCAAGCTTATACCCACAAGGAATTCCACTATAAAATTCCATTTTATAGTATATATTGTCTCAGGACAAAAAGTCTGTGATTGAAGAAGAGTGGATTTTATATTTTTAGAAATCTAGTTTCAAAACCACAATGAGTCTCTCTTTCAATTCTTTTACTTAAATCCTATAGGAAAGGATAAAGCCACATTAAATAGAATTATTTAGCAGGATTAGAAATCAAATAAGGAAAGGACATAATATTTTCCAGTGTCAATTATTCTTCAAATTAATCCGTAAATTCAAAATGATTCCAAAGTAAATTCTAACAAATTATTTCCGTAGAGCTGTAAAGTTGAGTAAAAATTAAGATGGAAAGTGCAGGACTCTAAAAGAGTCAAGACAATTCCTTTTTGTCTCCCAAGATTTCACTTAAATTCAAATTAGTTTACGTATAGTGTAGTCTTGGTTTCAGAAGTAGGATTTAGTGATTTATCACTTGCTTATAACATCCAGTGCTCATCACAGCATGTGCCCTCCTTAATTCCTGTCACCCATTTAGCTCACCCCCCCCACCCATCTCCCCTCCAGCAGCCCTCACTTTGTTCTCTATAGTTAAGTATCTTTCATGGATTACCTGCCTCTCTGGCTTTATCTTATTTTATTTTTCTTTCCCTTTCTCTATGTTCATCTGTTTTGAGTCTCAAATTCCACATGAGTGAAATCATATGGTATTTGTCTTTCTCTGACTCACGTATTTCACTTTGCATAATTCCCTTAGTTCTATGCACATTGTTGCTAATGGCAAAATTTCATTCTTTTTTTAATATTTTATTTATTTAATTTGACAGAAATCGCAAGTAGGCAGAGAGGCAGTCAGAGAGAGAGAGAGAGGGGAAAGCAGGCTCCCTGCTGAGCAGAGAGCCCGACTCGGGGCTTGATCCCAGGACCCTGGGATCACGACCCGAGCTGAAGGCAGAGGCTTTAACCCACTGAGCCACCCAGGTGCCCTAAGATTTCATTCTTGTTGATGGTTGTGTAATATTCCATCATGATACACACACACACACACACACACACACCACTTCATCTTTATCTATTCACCAGTCAGTGGACATTTTGGCTCTTTTTTTTTTTTTAAGATTTTCTTTATTTATTTGAGTAAGAGAGAGAGAGCATAAGCAGGCAGAGTGACAGGCAGAGGTAGAGGGAGAAGCAGGCTCCCCATGGAGCAAGGAGCTCAATACGGGACTCGATCCCAGGAGGATCATGACCTGAGCCGAAGGCAGTCGCTTAACCAACTGAGCCACCCAGGCATCCCCATTTTGGCTCTTTCCATAATTTGGCTATTGTTGGTAGTTGGATAAGGGCAAGTGACCAGCTTCCTCAGCCTTTTGGGGGCACTGCATGAAGGACCCTCTTCAGTTTCACCCTACTCAGAGATTGGCAAAGTTGAGACAAGTAGAGACAGCTTGGAATAAGGAGAAACGGCAAGGGCTGCCAGTATCAGTCACATTGTGGGAGTGACTATGGTTCTTAGTCACCTGCTCTGCAGAGGATCCTGGTAGCCTTGCCCCTGAGGACCTCAGCAGACATTGAAGTTGCTGCAGACCTCCCCAGCTATCGTCACTAAATACCTTGTGATGGATCCCAGCCGACTCTTTTGCAAAGGACCCCAACAGCGTTTGCCACCGAGGAAGCCAGTGGCTAAGACAACAATCACAAACTGCTTGCATATTCCACCACTGATCTTTTTGCTCCACAAGTTTGGGCATTTACAAATGCCAGCTGTCTGAGTCCCTCTCTGTTCCCTGTCCTCCCCCTCCTGTTGGAACCTAGGATTCCACTGGCAGCCAGCTGTAGCCTCTACACCTGTACACGTGCAAGATGCCATCTAGGCCCACACAGTGGACCCTCATTGCTGTGCATGGGCCTGTGGATAGTCCCTGTATGCATGAATGCATCCTGACAGCCAAGATTCCCATAGCTGTTCATGGATCTCCATCTGGCCCTGACTCCTGTCACTAGTCTGCACTACTATACTCGCCTGCAGGCAGACTCAGATTTGGCCCTGACTTCTGTCACTGGCCTTCACTGCTGCACATACCTGCAGTTAGCCTCTGTGGTTGTACACTTGCATACTGCTGACCTCAGCTCCCATCACTAACCTCCACTGCTGTGTGCTCACTGTCAGCTAGCCCCATTAACCTCACAAGTGTAGGCTGATAGCCAGGGTCCCCCACAGAGGCTCATGGGTCTGATCTGGTCACAATATATATTACTGGCCTGCATGGCTGTATGTGCATAAGAGTAGAGCTTTAGTGTTCTCACCATATTAGAAACAGTAAAATGGTAATTATGTAAGGTGAAGGGTGTGTTAATTAACCTTATTATAGTAAATATTTCTCAATATAACCATGTATCAGATCATCACACTGCATACCTTAAATTTATATAATATGTTAATTATATCTCAATAAAGCCAAAAATAATTTCATGGACCAGTGATCTAGCTCAGTGCTTCTCAGACTTAATGTATACACAGAACCACCTTGGGATTCTTGTTACAACTCAGATAAACAGATTCAGATTCAGCAGGCCTGAAGTGACGTCTGAGTCTGTATTCCTAACAAGCTCCCAGGAGATGCCAATGCTGTTGATCCTCAGACCACATAACAAGCATAACAAGCTTTCAGCCAGCTTTCCTGTCTCAGAGGTTGTATCACAATTGAGAATTCTCTGAGCTGGAAAATTGAAAACAGAACAACCAGGGTCCAGTCACTCATCCTTGTGTTGTCCAGGCAAGGAGATGAGAGCAAGAGTCTGAGTGAAGTCTTGGGAAGAATATGAGAAATAATAAAATTGAGAAATCGTGGTGAGGGGCCTGGAGGAGTTCAAAAGGAGCCTAGGTGCAGATGTGAGACACAACAGGCAGGAGAGGAGAATGGGTCAGAAGAGCAAGAGAACTGGAAGGAAGAACTTGGTCAAGGGCAATAATAATGTAGCATCTCTGGTCCATGTTTTATTTGGTGAACTCACTGCCAAATGCCAGATTTTTTGTGTTCCTGAGAAATGTGAAGCCCTCAGAATGTCTTTTTGATGTATATAAAAAGAATTTGAGGAGATAAAAGATAGCCTGAGAATTGGGAAAGCACAGGTCCAGTCTGGCCACAACACAGCAGTCATTTTCTTCTCTGCTTATTTCCTTGCCGACTACTACTATGCCACATCTGGGAAATTTTCTTTTGGGAAGTATCCAAATTTAAGGTATATTGGAAAAAATAGAATTATTAAAAAAAATCCCAGGCAACATGCAAATATATTTAATTATTTTTAGTTTAATGGAGCTAGAATTATCTCCAGTGTTTCCCTTGTCAAATACATTTCCATCTGGTTTTTTTTTTTTTTTTAGTTAATAGAAATTTTGAGGAGCATATGGAGGTTGGTCATTTTCAGCAGTATTTTGGGGATAAACTTGAAGTATCCATGAGCAGGAATTTCCACTCCTGTAATTTGATGTCCAAAAGGAAATGACTGTGTTCTGTCAAGATCTCTTACAAGGACCATTGAAAGTCAGAGCGTCTCACCTGTAAACTCTGTTTCCTGCTTATAAATACATATGTTGAAACAAACTGTTAAATTAGGTACTTTTGTAGTCATCACAATCATTAGATCTTAATGGTGCGTTGATATGACCAAAATAAGAAGAAGAGAACAAATAAAAAACAGTTTATTTTTAATCTCCCAACTGAATTAGAGAAAAAAATACATTTATTTCTCAAGTTAAAAATACTTTACAGTGTCCTATTTATAAGAAACTACAGGTTGTTTCAGAGGTAACTTACTATCTTGAAAGGAGAAATGAATTTCACTTTAGCTAACTGATGTGCGTGGTTGCCATAAAATGAAAAGTCTTTACAAAAACATCAACCTGAGTCTACCATTTACTGTCTAAAATTTATGTCCGGCTTTGCTTTATTTTTTTAATTTTTTAAAAAAGATTTATTTGTTCCTTTGGGAGTGCATGTGAGGGCAGGGACAGAGGGAGAAGAAGAGAAACAGATTCCCCACTGTGCATGGAGCCCTTGGCTAGGGCTGGATCTGACGACCCTGAAATCATGGCCTGAGCCATAGTCAAGAGTCGGATGGATGTCTACTCAATTGACTGAGCCACTGAGAAACCCCTGTCCTGCTCTGCTTTAAACAATAATTTTCCCAGTAGTGATATTTATATTCTGGTATATCCTCCCTGTTATCATTTCTGTCTTTCCGTTGGGAAACAGATTTTGAGTGGTTTCATGATAGCAAAAATAAATGCAAATGAATCATGAAGATTCTTTAAATGATTCTTTAACCTTATTAAAGTAGTTGAGTCATTTGTATTTCCCTCCCACTGGGGCAATAAAAATTTCAGTCAAATTATTTTCATTTCTCCTACCAGTTTCTGGATTGCTTAAACCTGAAGAAACCTCAGAGCTTTATTACCATTTAAGGGTTTTAGAAACTGAACGCTTGACCTTATGTGGGAAAGATGGATCTGTCATTGACTCATATGATGGCTATAAACTTCTTCTTCATAATAACATGCCAAAAGTATGACAGGAGAAAAATGACTATTGAAATAATCATTAGAATAACCATCCTGGGTTGCCTGGCTGGCTTAGTTGATAGAGTGTGCAACTCTTGGTCTTGGGGTTGTGAGTTTGAGCCCCACAGGGTATAGAGATTATTTAAAAATAAAATCTTGAGAAAAAAAAAGACCATCCCCATTAAAGTAACTAAAAACTTGAACTGCCATTTTTTTCTTCATATCTGATTATAGGCTTTTTTCCCCCTCTACCTATCTGCACTCCCCACTGAAGTGCATTCTTGTTATGAAATACCCACTGAATTTAATTAACTAAACTGCATCAAATACTGGAAATATTATTAAAGATTTATTACTTCTCAGTATCTTGAAGAATTTTCAGTCATACTTATTTGAGGACAACTCTAGAAGGGGCCCTTTTGGGACAGAAGTATATCTTCAATTCATAACCAAGACAGCAAACAGGTTTCCAATCCATATCCATATAATGATCAGGCTTATGAAAACAATGCCTATTTAGTGCAGTTTCCAGAGAATCTTTATTCCCCTAGGGGTATATAAGCCTTGGGCTTTTAATACTTCATAAGTCAAGAATGTTAGGTCCTTAGCTCCCATGGAAGTATTCCTTTAATTAATGTATCTGGTGAAAAGACAATGAATCTATCTTGGAAATTTGAAGTTTAATTCTACTCCATTAATAATACTGTGTCTCACTTAAGGACTTAGAACATCTATGAAGTTAAATTGGAAAATTACCAGTCTAATCTTGGGTTTGTAGCACTGCCTTTGGATGTTTATTTAGGTAGTTATTTTTTAAAATTTTTGAAAGTAATCTCCATAACCAGCATAGGGCATGAATCAACCCTGAGACCAAGAGTTGCTAGAAACTATAAATGAATCTCTGCAAGGGAAAGTGTCTTTTTTCTCTAAGACGTGTAATTGAGTTGAATGAGCATCTGCAAGAAACTATGCTGTGCTTTTCTCAGGCCAACAAATAGAGTAGCAGTGGATTCCAAGGGACAGTACCTCTACCATCCACCATGTGAAAATGAATTCATTACCCCAAACATAAATTCTTAATCTGTTTTCTGCCAACCAGCTAAGAGTTTAAATGAAAATCTGACCAGCTTGGCTGATTTGGGTCCGAAATTGCCCTTCACAGTCAAGGATTTGCTTAACTTGCATGAATATATGTATTTTAAAACTTTGCCATGAGTTTCGTCTTCTTATCACTCAATACAACAAAGTGTATATTCTTGTTGATAAGACAGATGTATATAATAAGATAAACAGTGGAGTAGGGAAGTGTAACTTAGATGACAAATGTGGGCAGTGTTAACTTTGGAATATTTATTTCTTTTGAATCTTTTTCTGATTCAATACTATCCTGTAAATGGAAGTTTTCTGTTTTTGCTGTGGTTACCCTGGGTTGGTCTTATATGCTATTTACATTACAGAAATGGCGTCATTGTGTTTCCTAAGACATCACTCTACTCTTTGAAGACCAGGAACTCTTTATGTTTCTCCGTCAGTGTTCTTGACTGGTGGCTCAAATCTTTGAATGACTAAGAATTATCAATTTTCTGCAAACATGGTTAACTCAGACTCCCAACTTATGATAAATAGATTCTCAGTTTTTAGTCTGATTTCCTTTTGGGGCCTTACTCTTTTCTTTCTGAATGTTTTCAGAGCAACCGCAGTAATAAAAACTCACAATGTTTTGAGTGATTTTACATATGATGCTAAACACTATTTTTGGGAATACTAAAATAATGTAATGGTTTTCTGTCCAGTTTTAGGAGAAATTACCAGTTTGGGCATTGGAAAAAAATTTTAAGAATGTAACTATTAACATTCTGGTAGAGAATTCTAAATAAAATCCACCATAAGATATTTAGAAGTATATGTAGGTTTGTATTTTTGGTTTTGGAACAGAAGATAGGTAGGTGGAGCACAGAGAACACACTTCATTATTCGTTATGATTCAGTGGAGGAAAAAAATCACTAAATGAGCTGGGATATGGCCAGCAGAAATAGCAACAATTCTTTGTGATGAGGATCCAGTGCTGCATGGAAACTCATATTCCTGGGACTGTGATATGAAACAGAGAATAAAATTCCAAACATTGAAGAAGATGGCCACTTAGTTAGGATTTGTGGTTAAGCAGCGCTTTTCTTAGAAGTAACT
The DNA here is from genome assembly GCF_011764305.1 of Mustela putorius furo. Lineage (NCBI taxonomy): Eukaryota > Metazoa > Chordata > Mammalia > Carnivora > Mustelidae > Mustela > Mustela putorius. Next base: position 32,188,286 of record NW_025421989.1, read on the forward strand.
TACTGATCTTGATTGATGAATATATACCTTAGGTATTTAAACACTCATCACTTTTCTTTTGTTTACAAAATAGCTCTTAGGCTATTTTTTTAAAGAGCAACTTTACTGATGTATAAGTGGTATACAAAGAATTAAACACATTTAATGTGTACAATTTGATGAGTTTAGACATATGCAAGGACTCCTGATGCCTTAACCACAATCAAGGTAATGGACATATTCAGCATTTCCCAGAGTTTCCTTGTGTCCTCTTGATTTTGTATGTGTGTGTTTGGTCTTTGTTTTTGTGGTAAGAACACTTAACTTGAGATCTACTCTTAAATTTTGAAATGCATAATACCATATTATTCAGCAGACTCCTAGAATTTGTTCTGCTTGTATAACAGAATTTTCTGCCCATTTAGTAACAGCTTAGCATTTCCCTCATCCTCCAGCTCCTGGTAGCCACTATTATATTCTCTGCTTCTATGCATTTGACTATTTCACATATCTCATATAAGTGGAATCATGCAGAATTTTCCTTCTGCAAATGGCTTATTTATTTATACCACATTTTCCTTATCCATGCACACATCAATGAACATTAAAGTTTCTTCTTTATCTTGGCTGTTGTGAACAGTGCTGCGGTGAAAATTGGGAGTGCAAATATATCTTTAAGATCCTGATTTCAATTCTATTGGCAATATACCCAGAACTGGAATTTCTAGAGCATATGGTAGTTCCATTTTTAATTTTTTTAGGACTCATAATACTGTTTTCCATAGCTGGTGCACCATTTTACATTTCCAACAGTGTATAAGAGTTCCATTTTTTCTGCAACTTCACTAACACTTCTTATCATTTTTTTTTCCAATGGCCATCCTAAAAGGTATGAAGTGGTATCTCATTGTAGTTCTGATTTGCATTTCCGTATAATTAATGATGTTCACTTTCTATTCTATATGATGCCCTTGGAAAAAATATCTATTTTTTGCTATTGACTTATAGAAATTCCTTATATTTTTTTCAAGGTAATTATCAGATGTATGGTTTGTAAAGATTTTCTCCTGTTCCATAAGTTGTTTTTTCATTCTTTTGACTTTTTTATTTAGCTGTGCAGAAGGTTTTAGTTTTATTTTGTCCCACTTGTCTATTTTTTTGCTTTTGTTTCTCTGCACTTTTGATGTCATATCTAAGAAATCATTGCCTTGCACCAATATCAAGAGGCTTTAGGCTTAACTTTTCTTCTAGGGGTTTAAGAGTACCTTGTCTTACATATGTTTTTAATCCATTTTGAGTTTATTTTTGTTCATGGTGTAAGGTAGGAATCCAATTTCATTCTTCTGCGTGTGGATACCCGCTTTTCCCAGCATCATTTGTCGAAGAGATTATTTATTCCTCATTGTGTTCTTGGAGCCCTTGTCAAAGATAAATTGGTCATATATTCATGTATTTATGTCTGGGACCTTTATTGTATTCCAGTGGTTTCTATGTCTCTTTATGACAGAACCATTCTGTTTTAATTATTGTATGCTTGTAATGTATTTTCAATCAAAAAGTGTGATGCCTCTAGCTTTATTCTAATTCTTGAGACCATTCTGGTGGTTCTGGGTCTTTTGTGGTTCATATGAATTTTAGGATTATTTTTAAATTTCTGTAAAAGATGCCAGCGGAATTTTGGTGGCATTCCTGTTGAAGCTATAGACTGTTTTGAGTACTGTGGACATTTTAACAATATTAAGTCTTTTAATCCATCAAAGCAAGTTGTTTTTGGCATTTTTTTCCTCCTTTAATTTCCTTCATTAATGTTTTTTTTTTTTTTTAAAGATTTCACTTATTTATTTGACAGAGAGAAATCACAAGTAGACTGAGAGGCAGGCAGAGAGAGAGAGGGAAGCAGGCTCCCCGCTGAGCAGAGAGCCTGATACGGGACTCGATCCCAGGACCCTGAGATCATGACCTGAGCTGAAGGCAGTGGCTTAACTCACTGAGCCACCCAGGTGCCCCCTTCATTAATGTTTTTTAAAATAGTCAATGTACAAGTCTTTTACGTCCTTGATCAAGTTTATTTCTAAGTATTTTACCCTTTTTAATTCTATTCTAAGTGGGTAGATTTTCTTAATTTCCTTTTTGGATAATCCATTATTAGTGTCTGAACTATGATTGATTTTTATTTGTTGGTTTTGTATGCTGCAACTTTGCTGAATTCATTTATTAGTTTTAAAAAAATGTTTATGTGTATAGTCTTTAGGGTCTTATACATATAGGATCATGTCATCTGCAAAGAGAGATAATTTTACTTTTTCCTTTCCAAATTTGATGCCTTTTATTTCTTTTACTTGTTTAACTGCCCTAAGACAACCAGTACTTTGTTGACTATAAGTGGTAAAGGTGGGAATCCTGGTCTTCGTCCTGATCTTGGAGGGAAAGCTTTCACCTTGTCACTACTGAGCATGATGTTGTGTGCTTATTATATATAGCCTTTATTGAGGTACATTCTATCTATACCAAGCTTGTTGAGCATTTTTTATCATGAAAAAATATTGAATTTTGTCAAATTATTTTGCTGTGTCTATTGATATGATCACCTGGTTTTTATCCTTTATTTTGTTAGTGTGTTAAACATATTATATTATTGATTTGCATGCATCAAAACATTCTTGCATCCCAGGGGTAAGTCCCACTTGATTATGGTACATGAAACTTTTAATGTCTGTTGAATTCAGTTTACTAGGAATTTGGTGAGGATTTTTTCATCATTGTTCATCAGAGATACTGACCTGTAATTTTGTTTTTCTGCCTTTGATATTTAGATAATGCTGGCTTTATAAAATGAGTTTAAAAATTTCCCCCTTCATTTTTTGAGAAGAGTTTAATTAGTATTGGTATTAATTCTTTGTTTGGTAGAACTCACTACTGAAGCTATTTTGTTTTGGGATTTTATTGGGAGGTTTTTGATTACTTACTAGTCTCCATATTTATTACAGGTCTGTTCAGATTTTCTGTTTCTCCATGATTCATTGTTTGAAGGATGTATGTTTCTAGGAATTTATTCATTTCTTCTAGGTTATTCAATTTGTTGGCATATGATTTTCCTTAGCAGCCTTTTATCATCTTTTGTATTTATGCAATAACAAAAATTGTCATGTCTCCTTTTTTATTTCTGATTTGATTTATTTGTGCCTTCTCTCTTTTTTTCTTAATCAGGCTGAAGGTATAGCAGTTTTATCTTTTCAAATAACCACCTCTTGGCTTCATTGATTTTTTTCTATTGCTTTTCTTGTCTCTATTCTTTTATTTCTACTCTAATATTCATTATTTTTTTCCTCTCTGCTAACTTTGGGCTTAATTTGTTTTCCTTTTTGTAGTTCATTGACATGAAAGTTTAGATTGTTTGATATTTTCTTGTTGTTGAGGTAGGTCTGTAACACTATAAACTTCCCTCATAGAACTGCTTTTGCTTTGTATTCCAAAGATTTGGAAATAATATGTTTCCATTTTCAATTGTCTCAAGGTATTTTTTTAATTTTTCTTTTGATTTCTTCTTTGGCCCACTGGGTATTCAGGGGTGTTTAATTCCCCAAATTTGCGAATTTTCCAGTTTTCCTCCTGTTATTGATTGCTAGCTTTATACCACTGTGGTTGGAAAAGATACTCATTATGATTTCAGTCTTTTTAAATTTGTAAAGATTTATTATGTACCCTAACATGTGGTGTGGTCTACCCTGGGGAATACTCAGTGTACCCTGGAGAAGAATGTGTATATTGCTATTCTTGGGTGGAGTGTTCTCTTTAAATTTGTTAAGTTTATTGGTCTATTGGTCTATAGTTTTCTTCAAGTCTACTCTTTCCTTACTGATTTTGTGTTTGGAAGATCTATTGATTGTTGAAAGTGAGGTATTCAAATCTTCTACTATTATTGTATTGCTTTTACTCCCTTCATTTCTTTTTTTTTAATTTTTAATTTTTTATAAACATATATTTTTATCCCCAGGGGTACAGGTCTGTGAATCACCAGGTTTACACACTTCACAGCACTCACCAAAGCACATACCCTCCCCAATGTCCGTAACCCCATCCCCCTTCTCCCAACCCCCTTCCCCCCAGCAACCCTCAGTTTGTTTTGTGAGATTAAGAGTCACTTATGGTTTGTCTCCCTCCCAATCCCATCTTGTTTCATTGATTCTTCTCCTACCCACTTAAGCCCCCATGTTGCATCACCACTTCCTCATATCAGGGAGATCATATGATAGTTGTTTTGCTCTGCTTGACTTATTTCGCTAAGCATGATACGCTCTAGTTCCATCCATGTTGTCGCAAATGGCAAGATTTCATTTCTTTTGATGGCTGCATAGTATTCCATTGTGTATATATACCACTTCTTCTTGATCCATTCATCTGTTGATGGACATCTAGGTTCTTTCCATAGTTTGGCTATTGTGGACATTGCTGCTATAAGCATTCGGGTGCACATGCCCCTTCGGATCACTACGTTTGTATCATTAGGGTAAATACCCAGTAGTGCAATTGCTGGGTTGTAGGGTAGTTCTATTTTCAACTTTTTGAGGAACCTCCATGCTGTTTTCCAGAGTGGTTGCACCAGCTTGCATTCCCACCAACAGTGTAGGAGGGTTACCCTTTCTCCGCATCCTCTCCAGCATCTGTCATTTCCTGACTTGTTGATTTTAGCCATTCTGACTGGTGTGAGGTGATATCTCATTGTGGTTTTGATTTGTATTTCCCTGATGCCGAGTGATATGGAGCACTTTTTCATGTGTCTGTTGGCCATCTGGATGTCTTCTTTGCAGAAATGTCTGTTCATGTCCTCTGCTCATTTCTTGATTGGATTATTTGTTCTTTGGGTGTTGAGTTTGCTAAGTTCTTTATAGATTCTGGACACTAGTCCTTTATCTGATATGTCGTTTGCAAATATCTTCTCCCATTCTGTCAGTTGTCTTTTGATTTTGTTAACTGTTTCCTTTGCTGTGCAAAAGCTTTTGATCTTGACGAAATCCCAATAGTTCATTTTTGCCCTTGCTTCCCTTGCCTTTGGCGATGTTCCTAGGAAGATGTTGCTGCGGCTGAGGTCGAAGAGGTTGCTGCCTGTGTTCTCCTCAAGGATTTTGATGGATTCCTTTCGCACATTGAGGTCCTTCATCCATTTTGAGTCTATTTTCGTGTGTGGTGTAAGGAAATGGTCAAATTTCATTTTTCTGCATGTGGCTGTCCAATTTCCCCAGCACCATTGATTGAAGAGGCTGTCTTTTTTCCATTGGACATTCTTTCCTGCTTTTTTGAAGATTAGTTGACCATAGAGTTGAGGGTCTATTTCTGGGCTCTCTATTCTGTTCCATTGATCTGTGTGTCTGTTTTTGTGCCAGTACCATGCTGTCTTGATGATGACAGCTTTGTAATAGAGCTTGAAGTCCGGAATTGTGATGCCACCAACTTTGGCTTTCTTTTTCAATATCCCTTTGTCTATTCGAGGTCTTTTCTGGTTCCATATAAATTTTAGAATTATTTGTTCCATTTCTTTGAAAAAGATGAATGGTACTTTGATAGGTATTGCATTAAATGTGTAGATTGCTTTAGGTAGCATAGACATTTTCACAATATTTATTCTTCCAATCCAGGAGCATGGAACATTTTTCCATTTCTTTGTGTCTTCCTCAATTTCTTTCATGAGTACTTTATAGTTTTCTGAGGTTAGGTTTATTCCTAGGTATCTTATGGTTTGGGGTGCAATTGTAAATGGGATTGACTCCTTAATTTCTCTTTCTTCTGTCTTGCTGTTGGTGTAGAGAAATGCAACTGATTTCTGTGCATTGATTTTATATCCTGACACTTTACTGAATTCCTGTACAAGTTCTAGAAGTTTTGGAGTGGAGTCTTTTCGGTTTTCCACATATAGTATCATATCATCTGCGAAGAGTGATAGTTTGACTTCTTCTTTGCTGATTTGGATGCCTTTAATTTCCTTTTGTTGTCTGATTGCTAAGGCTAGGACTTCTAGTACTATGTTGAATAGCAGTGGTGATAATGGACATCCCTGCCGTGTTCCTGACCTTAGCAGAAAAGCTTTCAGTTTTTCTCCATTGAGAATGATATTTGCGGTGGGTTTTTCATAGATGGCTTTGATGATGTTGAGGTATGTGCCCTCTACTCCCTTCATTTCTGTTGCTTTATATATTTAGGTATCCTAATTTTGTGTGCATAAATATATGTAATTGTTATATCTTCCTGAGGAATTGATCCTTTTATTATTATATACTGTCCTTCCTTGTTCCTTGTGACAATTTTCACTTACTGATAGAAGTATAGGCACCCCTTGTCTCTTTTAATTTCATTTTGCATGGAATAGTTTTGTATCCCTTTTCAGCCTACGTCTGTCCTTAAATCTAAAATGAGTCTTTTTTTTTTTTTTTCGATGAGTGTTTTGTAGTTGGGTCTTCTTTTATTATCCATTCAGCTACTCTATGTTTCTTAATTATTGAGCTTAATCCATTTACCTCTAATATAATTATTGATTGGAGAGAAGGAGTTACTATTGACATTTTGTTAATTGTCTTTTATCTGGTTTGTAGTCTTTTATTTCTCTTATGCTCTCTTGCTGTCTTCTTTTGTGTTTTGTTGGTTTTTTTGTAGTGATGTTATTGGATTCCTTTTTCTTTTGTCTATTTTCTATATGTATACTTTTGTAGTTATCATGAGACATCCATAAAATATTATAGCTATAACAATGTATTTTAGACTAATAGCAACTTAACTTCAATTATGTACAAAAACCTTTACTCTCTTACTTCCTCCTCTCATGCTGTATTGTTGATTTCATAATTCGTATACTTTAATATCATGACAGCATTAACAAATAAATATATTTGTTCATACTATTGTTTCTTTTAACTTTTATATTAAGTTATTTATACACCAGCATTACAGTAATCCAGTATTTTGTATATGTTTCTATATTTAGCTTTAACTATGATAATTTCATATAATTGTGTGGCCATTTAGTGTCCTTTCCTTTTAATTTGCATAGCTGTCTTTAGCATTTCTTGTAAGGCAGGTCTAATAATTAACTGGAAAAGTCTTCATCTCTTCTTCATTTCTGAAGGAGAGTTTTGCCAGATATACTATGATTGGTTGGCAGGGTTTTTTCTTTAGGTATTTTGAATATATCATTCCACTTCTACTTACTTTTGGCCTGCAAAGTTTCTCCTGAGAAATTCATTTATAGTCTTATATGGGATCCCTTGTATGTGTTAATCATTTTTTCTCTTGATGCTTTCAAAAGTTTCTAGTTGACTTTTCATGATATAATTATGGTATGTCTCAGTGTACACTCTTTAGATTCATCCTCATTAGAAGTTTTTCAATTTCACAAATCTGGTTTCAATTTTCCTCCTAGTTTTGAGAATTTTTTAGGAATTATTTCTTCAAATAAATTTTCTGTTCCTCTTTCTCTGTGTTCTCTTTCTGGGACTTCCATGATACATTAGTTTGCTTAATGGCCTCTCATAAATATGATAAGCTTTCTTCCCCCACCTCCCCCATTCCCCCTCTTTGTTCCTCTGACAGGATAATTTCAAGTGACTTGTCTTTGTGTTCACTGATGTGATTCTGTGTTCTGCTTGATCCCTCTTGTTGTTGAAACTCTCTATTGAACTTTTCCATTCAGTTGTTACATTCTTCAGCTCCAGAATTTCTTCATTGTTTTTGTTTGTTTTAATGATCTCTCTCTGTTAATATTCAAATTTTGCTCACGTATCTCTTTCCTTATTTCCTGTAGTTGTCTTTCTGTGTTCTCTTGTAGTTCACTGTGTTTCTTTAAGATTTTGAGTTCTTTGTCACGGAATTCATAGATTTTTATTTACTCAGGGTCATTTGATGGGGATTTCTTTTGTCCCTTGGAGATGTTCCATTTCTCTGACTTTTTTTGTGTTTCTTGTAGCTTTGCATTGGTGTCTGTGAACTTTGAAGAAGCAGCTACCTTTTCTAGTCTTTATAGGCTGGTTTCAGTAAGGAAATACCTTCACCAATGAGCCTGGGTAGAGATTCTTGGAGTTTCTCAAAGGTTCTCTGTGAATGTCCATGCTCCACTCTTCTTTCTCCCCTCTGATGCAAAGGTTTCAGGGTTGTGAACCTTCTCCCAATCTCACCAGGACATACTGGGTGCCATAAGCCACCCTCCCCTTTTCTTTAAGGTACTTCACTGAAATGCTGGGAGCCTGGGTACAGGCTCCACTTCTCTTTCTACTCCCTGAAGGAAAAGTGTCAATATTGTACACTTTCTCTCAGTCCTGCAGAACTGCTCAAGTTGTTAGAGCCTCTTTCCCCTTTTCCCTCAGAAAGTACACTGGAGTGCTGAGTAGCTAGTTGCAGTTCCGTTTCTTTCCCTCCTCAAGGATAAGTATCATGATTGTGCACCTTCTCTCAGGCCCACACTGCCCAGAAGCCTGCTGAGAGAGGCTGTCCACTTTCTTTTAGTTGCACTCTTATCATTCTGTTAGTTATCTTAGTACTCTGATGAGATGAGACAAAGGTAGTCTATTAGGTCTCAATAGTAGGTTCTATGAAAGGTCAGTGATATTGAATAAATACTTCACTCAGTCTTTTCACTGAAGGAGAAATCACAGGCTGAGTAAATCTCACTTGGTACACTTTCTCTCAGTCTGAATTGTGGTCTCACTTGGTACACTTTCTCTCAACTCTGAGTTGTGGTCTCCAGGGGAAAGGGCTAACACAGATAGAGTAAAACTGTTCTGCTTGCATGTTTCAAAGTGTTTTTCTTGGTTTTGTACTCCTCTGAAGTGTTGTAAATTCTTAACAGAATTCTGGGGTTCTCAAAAAGATATTTTGTCCAAAGTATCATAATTTTATTGGTGTTCCTGAGTGGGGATATAGCTTGGGAGTTCCTATTCTACCACATTACTAATGTCCCTCCAAGAGACAGTACTTCTGAACTTAATAGGTTGTTTGATAACTAATGATGACTGACCATCAAGAAGACATTTTGAGTTTCTTAGTACTTAATACCATCCAAACATTGAGGAGTGTGGGATCTATTCTGTATTTGAAGATTTTCCAACTTCCTTATATTTCTCACAATAACAAAAACATTTTGATAAAAAAATTCTAAATAGTTGTCTCAGTGATTTTAGAATGATAAGGAGCATATAGTATATATCCTTTTTTCCCTTAATGAGAGAACCACTTATCCAAAATATTGAGTCCCTTAAATGAGTATGATATTAATCACAAATTAAGATGAGAAAATGGGAGGCTAATTTCAAGCCAAGGAATTTTGAGTGTTAACTATGATACTTAGAACAGAGATTTTTGCTTTTTTTTTGTTGTTTCCATAATCAGTCTTCTCCAACAATATAATCAGATATAGAGAAAGTAAATTGACCATGTATGATAGTGTGTGATAAGACTTTCAAAACAGCACATACTGAGTTGTATATTAACAAGACCTGGGGTAAGCAGATAAGACAACGAGGTAGAGGAGACCAAGTGGTCTTAAGGGTGGTTAAGAAATAATTAAGACTGAATTCTATAAAAGGTTAAAAAACATGGAAACACAATGTGATGCAGTAAAAACAATGTGTCATTGGAGAGTGGTGAGTATGTGAGTCTGGCTGGATTACAGTTCTTTCACCAGAGTAGCAGGATAAAATTCTCTTGCAGTTGGTAAAATTTGATGGTCACATGAAAGAATATGAACACATTTTGTGAGTTGCACATTGATCGTTCATTTAACAAATGTGGTATTCTTTTTTTTTTTTAAGATTTCATTCATTCATTTGATAGACAGAGATCACAAGTAGTCAGAGAGGCAGGCAGGGAGAGAAGAGGAAGCAGGCTGCTGAACAGAGAGCCTGATGCGGGGCTCAATCCCAGGACCCTGAGACCATGACCTAAGCTGAAGGCAGAGGCTTTAACCCACTGAGCCACCCAGGTGCCCCCAAATGAGGTATTCTCACTGAAGTATTTCAAGAAGGCATATCTGGATATGTAAGAAATCAGTTGAAGAAAAAAAATGACAGAGTGGGGTCTCAAAAGATTCAGTCCCTTCACTGAAGCAATGATTAAACTGTTAAAAAATTGAGTATCAAATTTTTTAGAACTCTTTAATAAAAATAAAAAAAAAACTTGCCGCCGCCAAGAGAGTGTTTACCAACCATCTCCCATCCCCCTGGGTATTACCAGTCCATAGAGATGGCAGCCCATGATCCCTGTGTGGCTTTCTGGTGCCAGAACAGATCTTGTTCCAAAAAAAATTGTGGTGGTATATTTTTCCTGTCTGATGGTTCTCTGAGAGACCAACACAGAGGCAGACCTTTGCTTTGTCCACCTTTAACTGGAATGGTTTTCTGGTTGGCAGCATTAAAATCATTTGAAGATTTACTCTACCAGTAGCAACCTAAAGCAAGGAATAATGGACAAGACACATCACGGACAGATCTAAAAGTCTGGGAAAGAGGAGTCAGAAGGATGGTATTTAGAGGAATAAGGACTTTATAGGGCTTTCGTATATACCAAGGAAGCTGGAGTGTTTAGCTCATGCCCAGGACAGGTCACATGCTTAGTGAAGACCCAAGAGGATCCCAGGTTTTGCACCTCTGTCTGATTTGTGGACTTTGCACAAGCAGGAGGTGCAGGCTGAGACTGAATTGTAGGTAGCCTGGCTTAATGTTGAAAGAATATCCCAACTCAGAACCAATAGGCAAAGACCAGGAGAGTTTTTTGGTTTTGGTTTTGGTTTTACTTTTGTTTTTGTTTTATTCTCCAGGCACTTAAGGATGTCCCTGTAAGATCACTGGCTGACCACTAGGATAACAGGACAGAGACTTCAGTTTACCACACAAAACAGAGAAGGAAATCTTTGGGTTTTTTTTTTTTTAAATATAATTTTTTATTTTTTATAAACATGTATTTTTATCCCCAGTGGTACAGGTCTGTGAATCACCAGGTTTACACACTTCACAGCACTCACCAAAGCACATACCCTCCCCAATGTCCATAATACCACCCCCTTCTCCCAAACCCCCTCCCCCCAGCAACCCTCAGTTTGTTTTGTGAGATTAAGAGTCACTTATGGTTTGTCTCCCTCCCAATCCCATCTTGTTTCATTGATTCTTCTCGTACCCACTTAAGCCCCCATGTTGCAACACCACTTCCTCATATCAGGGAGATCATATGATAGTTGTCTTTTTAAAGATTTTATTTATTTATTTGACAGAAAGAAACAGAGAGAGCACAGGGGGAGTGGCAGGCAGAGGAGAGTGAGAAGCAAGCTCCCTGCCAAGCAGGGAGCCCAACATGGGGATTGATCCCAGGACCCCCTGGGAACATGACCAGAGCCAAAGGCAGACACTTAACCAAGTGAGCCAACCAGGTGCCCTGAGAATTCAGTCTTTAACAAAAATCATTTGGAAAAATCACTAAACAAATGAACAGTGCTAGCCACAGCAGTCAATAGCCATAAACTCTGGAGAAGAAAGAGGATCTGATTTCCAGAGCTATTACATCAAAATATTTGAAATACCATTTTCAAAAAAAAATTATACAGTATACAAAAGAAAAGGGAAGGTATGGTATGCGCACAAGAAAAAAGAGATTGACAAAACATTCCTGAGGAATGCCAGATATGGACAAACTAGACGAAGACTTTAAATCTATCTGAACTATGCTCAAAGAGCTAAAGGAAACCATGGACAAGAGTTTAAAACTAAAGATATAGAAAGTATAAAGAGGAAACAAACAAAATGTTGGAACTGAAAATACAATCCCCAAGATGAAAAATTCACTAGAAGGTTTCAATAGCAGATCTGATCAATTAGAAGAAAAAAAAATGAGCAAACTTGAAGATAGCGCAATTGAAGTTATCCAGTTTGAAAAACAGAAAAAAAAAAAGAATTAAGAAAAATGAACAGAGCCTATGGGACCTGTGGGATACCATCAAGGATAGCACAATACATACTATGAAAGTCCATGAAGAGGAAAGAAGGAAAGTGGCAGAAAGAATACTTGAATAAATAATAGCTGATAACTACACAAATTTGAAAAGCCATGAATCTACTCATTCAAGAAGCCCAACAAAAACCAGGTAGTCTAATCTCAAAAATATATACACTGAGACACATTATTGAAATCATCCATCAACAGGTAAGCACATAAATTGTGAAATATATATTTATATTATTTATTATATTATAGATATAATAAATATATTTATTTCAGCCATACCATGGCTAAAGTACTGATTACACAGATACGTGAGTGAGCCTCTGAAACACTATGCTAAGTTAAAGAAGCAGAAAGAAAAGATCACATACTGTGAGATTCCATATATATGAAATATCCAGAATAGATAAAGTCTTTAAAACAGAAATCACTCTGGTAGTTGCCAGAATTTGGGGGAAGAGGAATGGAAAGAATTGTTTAATGGTTCCTTATTTTTTTTAGGGTGATGAAAATGTTTGGAACTAAATAGAAGTGGTAGTTGCACAGCTTTGTGAATGCCCTAAATCATATTTAGGTTTTCACTTTAAAATGGTTAATTTTGTATTAGGTGAATTTCACATAAAAATGACTTGGAAGTAGATCTTGAAAGCTAGTAAGAGAAATTTCTGCATGAAATAGTAAGATAAAGACTTGAATATTGATATTTTCCATAGAAAGACAGTACCACTGTGAGAGATTATGAGAAGAAAAAATCATTAGGGTTTAAAGGACTTGTCTGGAGAGAAGAAACAGAATTTCAGACTACAATGACAATGATCTAAATAATTATAAAGAAAAAATGAAATTTCAGAAAAGAACATGGTTGCTTTTATATTGTTATATAGGTATCTATAACATTATATTGATCTTCAGCCTGGATAATTCTGGCAGTGTCTGAAGACAAGAAAGTGTCAATTCCAGGGGCAGATTTTTGTTGTTGTTTTTCTTGTTATTGTTGTTGAAAATATCTTTAACATACAGGACATAAATACTTATTAATTCTGGGCAGCAAAAATTAGGTGTTCTTTTATTTTAACTTTCTGATTTTCAAAAAGTTCTTCAAAATAAAGACAATAAATGAAGGCAAGGAGACTAAATGAGTCTTTGAGATTAAAATGAGAACACAAGAAGACTAGGATGAATAATTACTAGTTGGGGAAATATGAGAATATATGTATATAAAGGGAAGCTTATTTAGTATGTTTTAGTTCAGGCTACATAACAAAATGTCACAGACTGGGTGGTTTATACAGCAGTAATTTATTTTCTCAAATTTGGAAGGTTAGAAGTTTGAGATCTTGGTACCATTATTATTGGTTTCTACTAAGAGCTCTCCTCCTAGGTTACAGAAGTTTGCTTTATTGCTGTGTCCTTGCCTGTTGGAGAGAACTCTGGTTATCCTCTCCCTCTTATAAGAATACAAGTCCCACTGAATTAGGATCCTGCCTTCATATGGCCTCATTTAACTTTAATTATTTTTGCAAAGGCCCTGTCTCCAAATAGTTACATTGGAAGTTAGGCTTCAACATATGAAGTTGGGGTAGGGGGCACAAAACAATGTAGTCTATAATAAGTATAGGAAATAAAAGAACTAAAAGAGCAAAAAGAAGATGGTGGACAAAGAGGAAATCACTAATTGGACATTGTCACAAAAGTGATTAGATAGCATTGAATCAGAAGCTTCAGTTGATCTGACAGGCATATGGGAATCCTCCTCTTGTACAGAGAGGAAGAAAAACTAGAATTCACAGAGACGTTTAGAGGGAATAAGAAGAGGAGGTAATTAGAGGATTTTTAAATTACATGGTCTCAATCTTTCAACTGGTTTGTAAATGTATTCATTTATCAAGAGTGAGAGATGCTGTGATTAAATTATACCCTGAGGAGTGCATGAAGAGTTTGAAATGGCTTCCATGGTCATTATCACAGAAATTCAATAAGAATTGTGCATATATATATATGTATATATATATACATATATATATATATTATTGTTGAGGAGCAGTGAAGGAGTACTTGAGGTTAGAAAACATTAATTTGTAGTGGATTTTCAAAGTAAATGATCATAATTTTCTTCTTATTAGCTCTTGACAGCAAAGCTTGGTAATTGGCATGACAGACCTGGTAGTTCAGAGCATGATAGTTTCCATGCGAAAAAGAAAATAAGAACCATGAGAAATGACAGCTAGTAGTTGATGGAGTTGTTTCTAGCTATACCACGATGCTCCTCTGCTGAAGATAAAACTACAGAATATCATCAGACGAGGGTTCTCCATGACTCTGATTGAACAAGACAAGAACAAAACAAGAAGTCTCTCATCATGCAACCACATACGAATTTCTAGTTGAGGGAACATAAGTAATTATGTTTCAGCTAACATAATTACAGCTTCTTGCCCAGTGATGACTTTAGTCTTACTCCTTTCCTCCTGCCACCTAAAAGATGGTAATGACCCAGTCCTTAAGTTATTCTTGCTTTCTGAATGCACTCCAGAACAGACATTCACTTTTTGAGGGTCCCCCTAAATCAATCAGCATAAATCCAAATCCTGGAAAAATCCCCAAACTCCTTATCCCACTGTTCCTCCTGATGTAGTCTCCCATATTCCAACAATAAAATTAACTTTGTTGATGATAGGTGTACTTGATGTTCCCTATCTGGAGGATGTCAACATAGGGCACAACGTTTGACTTTCATCATTAACACAGCTGCTTGTGGAGTCCAAGCCAAGAAGTCACTAATGGAACCAAAAAGGATCTGGTAGACTGATAAACATGAAAGCCAGAGAAATAGCACTTAGAATAATGGTGGCGATCTGGTTTAATCTCCCTGTAAGAGACTGAACAGGGAACATGAGAGGACTGATGTCATGGATGATGACATCTTGTACTGAACACTTACTATTTCCAGCTCTAAGCACAGATTCTTATACTCAGTAGACTGTACTCTGATTAAAAACTAATTTGGGGGGCACATGGGTGACTCCATCAGTTAAGTATCTGCCTTCAGCTCAGGGTCCTGAGATGGAGTCCTATGTTGGGTTCCCTACTCAGCAGGGATTCTGCTTCTCCTCCTTCTGCCCCTCCCCTGCACTCATTCTCTCCCTTTCTTTTTCTCTCCCTCTTAAATAAATAAATAAATTTAAATGAATAAATAAAATATTTTTAAGAACTAATTTGTATTTTGAAGATGGAGCTTAGAGCTCCTTCTCTTAATCTTTTATCTCAAGATAAGTAGACATTTACACATCAACTCTGCCTCACAAAGTATGTCAGAAACACAAGGATCCTGTAAATATTCCCTCTCTTTCTTACTAACCTAATGGGGAAGAAAATAAGAAGAACCATTGCCAAAGAGAGAAACTTAGGGAAGCACTTTCCCTACTCTTTTGGCAGGGCATAGTCACTTAAAATAAAATGTAATTTATTTCTTTTCTCATTCAAAGACCACCCTTACCCACCAACTTATCAGTGGATAAAAATATCACTAAATATTCAATTTGATGTGAACTTAGTATGATCCAAAGATATTGAAGAATATCATTTGGAAATGCAGATAATGCAGATTATCAGATTTTGAATAAAATATTGAATCTTTCAGAGACCTTTCCCTTCCCCTTGCTTCCCTCCCTAAGGTGGTGCCAGGGTATAGGGAGAGAAGGATTGTAACTATTTCCCTGACATGAAAAAGAGCCAAGGTCCTCAGATTTGATGCCCTCTATTCTTTTTTTTTTTTTAAAAGATTTTATTTATTTATTTGACAGAGAGAGATCACAGTAGGCAGAGAGGCAGGCAGAGAGAGAGGAAGGGAAGCAGGCTCCTGCTGAGCAGAGAGCCTGATGCGGGACTCGATCTCAGGACCCTGAGATCATGACCTGAGCCGAAGGCAGCGGCTTAACCCACTGAGCCACCCAGGCGCCCGATGCCCTCTATTCTTCTAGTCTCTGGGATAAGATTCCTTTTAAACACTGGGTGTGATTAATCCTGCTGACATTCATGGTTGAAGTCTTTGATGGTTTCAGTTAGTGATCTTATCTCTTAATTTGATCAGAACATTTGGACCTCAGCTTGGTCTCCACTGGTGACAGGTTACTGATTGCCACTGATCCCCCGTGGCATCTGCTGGCTTGACAGCTACAGTGAGCCCCTCTTTTCAAGCCAGTCAGATCTCAGTTCTTGCCATATAGGAATTGGGGTTGGCTCACCAAAGGAAAATTTAAGGGCTTCCCTCTGTTGTATCCCATTATAAGGCCAAGTTCCTAGAGACTTGTTCAAGATTGAAGGGAGAGGTAGCTCAAGATGTGACCTTTTCCTAACTAACTATCAGTGGAGAGTGAAAGCATTATCCTTCTTCTAAGCCTTTGTTATCATTATTTACAAAAAGGCACCTCCTTTAAATATCCTACAGTCACAAGTGGGTACATTGGTAACTGCTTCCTTCTTTCCTTCTTTCCTTCCTTTTCCTCTTCCTTCCATCATTTCCTAGCCAGACAAGGACATTATTTCCCTAAACTTCCCCAATTTTCCTTTTACTGTTGATAAACTTAAAAGCCCAACGTTACTCAAGGGTGGGTTAAGAAATAACTCTATAAATTCACTTCATTATGGTTGGCGCTTCATAGTCTAAGATTTGAAAAATACTGTGTGTGTGTGTGTGTGTGTGTGTGTGTTTGAAAAATACTTTCTAGGGGCGCCTGGGTGGCTCAGTTGGTTGAGCAGCTGCCTTCAACTCAGATCATGATCCCAGGGTCCTGTATCTCTCTGTCAAATAAATAAATAAATAAAATCTTAAAAAAAAAAAATAAAAGTTTCTAAAAACACTACAAGACTGGCAAGACTGCCATCTAGTGTTATAAGCCAATTAGAAAATTAATGAATATTACCTAGGTCTTCCATAACCAGTTGCAGTTACCTCTCAGACAGATGAATGCATAGCCAAAATTAAATTAATTGTAGTTTACAGTGGAGGCAATAAGGAGACAAACCTGTTAGTCCAGGGAGAACTGACTGATCAAGAAATTGTGATAATGGTGTCAATTTGTGAGACCAAAACAGCAACTAGGAAGGGCACTATGATTTTTGAAATTGTGTACCTTAACATTTTCTATTGAATCCAAGTGTTTGGGGGTGGTGGTTAAGGTCCTCTGATTGTTTTCATTGGTAGTAGGACATCTGACTGTTAACTCTGAGAGAGATAGCACTATACAAAGGCTTTCCAACCCTAGAGACTTGACTTATCTTTTATGGTCAAACTGATGGTGATAATATATGTATATTTTTGGATTTATTAAAAATTCCTAGTCTATGGTCATTCATAATGGATAATTCTGTTTTTCCAATCAACAGTCAGATTCACTTGCCCTGTAATTCTCTGTTGCAACTATTATAGAACTATGAGGGAAATACCAGGTATAAGATTTGAACATTGCCCTAATCAGAAGAGAAAATTGAAAATTTTCATTAGCCTATTTAAAATGCTCTAAGGTCTTTAATAAAAATGCTAACATAACACAAAGTATACTATTTAACATATTTACACACTAAATATCCCCTAATGTACAAATGCTAGATCTTACTAGAAACTGGTTTATACTACATGTTATTAAAATCTCATTTTTCCCACTTCATAAATTATTTCAGAGGCAGTTTTCACCAGCAAGTGACTATAAAGTACTGATATTTTTTTTATCCTCTTTAAGTACATTTCAAAATTTAACACAGTGGGAAATTGTTCCTCTGTTGGAAATTACATATAGCTGTGTTAAGCAAATGATTTTAGTTGTCTTTCAAATCAAACATAATAATTTCTTCCAGGTTACTGAAATATAATTAACAAATTAAAAAATTTATATTTATTTATTTTTAAAATGTTATGTAAAGTATACAATTTGATGTTTTCATAGGCTTATATATTGTGAAATAATCACAATTAGGCTAATCAGCATATCCATCACCTCACATAGTTATCATTTTCTTGTTTTGTTTTTGTGTGTGTGGTAAAAGAACACTAAATATCTACCCACTTAAATTTAAGAAACAAATGAACAAAGGGGGGGCAAAAGGGAGAGGGGCAAACCAAGCAACAGGCTCTTACCTATAGAAAACAAACTGACGGTTGCCAGAGGAGAAGTGGGGGACGCATTAAATCAGTGATGAGGATTAAAGAGTGCGTTTGTTGTGATGAAGAAAAAAAAAATCTACCCACTTAGTAAATCTCAGGTATAGAATACAGTATTGTTAACTTTATTCACATTGCTATAAGTTAGATCTCCATGGCTTATTCATTTTGCATAACTGAAAATTTGTACCACTTGACCATCACCTCTCCATTTTCCCTCCCCCCTAGTCCCTGGCAACCACCATTCTACTCTGTGTTTCTGTGAGTTTGATTATTTATATTCCACATGTAATTGAGAGTATGAAGTATTTGTCTTTTTGTGTCTTGCATATTACACTGTTTTCACAAATGGCAACATTTCCTCTTAATACACACACACAGAGACACACATACACATGCACACAGGAGTATTATATTTACTACATTTCTTTATCCATTCATCTGCCAATAGAAATTTAGGTTTCTTCCATATCTTGGCTATTGTGAATAGTACTGCAATGAAAACTGGAGTGCAAACAGCCTCTTTGAGATACTGATTTCATTTCTTTTGCATATATATCCAGAAGTGCCATTGCTGGGTCATAAGGTAGTTTGTTTTTTTTTAATTTTTTGAGGAACCTTCACATAGTGTACGTTATATAATTGTTTTAACAATTTACATTCCCACAAATAGTGTACAGGGTTCCCTTTGCTCCACATTTTGGCCAACACTTGCTATTTTTTGTCTTTTTGCTAATAGCATTTTGACAGGTATTGGGTGATATCTCATTGTAGTTTTGATTTCCCTTTTCCTGATCATTAGTGAAATTGAGCACATTCTCATATACCTATTGGTCATTTATGTGTTTTGTTTTGAGAAGTATTTATTTAGATCCTTTACTTGGTAATTTTTTAATTGGGTTATTTGCTTTTCTGCTATTGAGCTGTTTGAGTTACTTATATGTTTTGGATATTAACTCCTCATCTGATATATAGTCTGCTAATAATGTCTCCCATTCTGTAGATTACCTTTTCTAGTTTTTTAGTTTAGCAAACCCACTTGTCTATTTTTTCCTGTGTTGCCTATGCTTTCAATGTCATATCCAAATAATCATTGCCCAGACTAATGTTAAGAAGCTTTTTCCTTGTGTTTTCTTCTAGTATTATTACAGTTTCATGTCTTATGTTTAAGTCTTTAATCCATTTAAAGTTGTGTTTTGTATATGGTGTGAGTTAAGGGTTCAATTTCATTCCTCTTTATGTGTATATCCAGTTTTCCCAACAGTTTATTGAAGAGACTACCCTTTCCTCATTTCATGTTCATGGCACCCTTGCTAAATATTAAATTAACTATAGATGCATGGATTTATTTCTGGGTCCTATTCTGTCCAATTATCTATGTGTCTATCTTTAGGCTAGTACTATATAGCTTTATATTGTATTTCAAAATCAGTAAGTGTGATGCCTCCATCTTTATTCTTCTTGCTCAAGATTCTTTTGTCTTTGTGGGGTCATTTATGATTCCCTATGAATTTTAGTATTGTTTTTTTTTTTCCTATTTCTATTAAGAATGCCATGGGGGGGGGTGCCTGGGTGGTTCAGTGGATTAAAGCCCCTGCCTTCGGCTCAGGCCATGATCCCAGGGTCCTGGGATCAAGCCCCACATAGGGCTTTCTGCTCAGCAGGGAGCCTGCTTCCCCTCCTTCTCTCTCTGCCTGCCTCTCTGCCTGCTTGTGATCTCTGTCTGTCAAATAAATAAATAAATATCTTAAAAAAAAAAAAAAGAATGCCATTGGGGGGGCATCTGGGTGGCTGAGTGGGTTAAGCCTCTGCCTTGGGCTCGGGTCATGATCTCAAAGTCCTGGGATCGAGCCTGCTTCCCTCTCTCTCTCTCGCTGCCTGCCTCTCTGCCTACTTGTGATCTCTGTTTGTCAAATAAATAAATAAAATCTTTTAAAAAAAGAATGTCATTGGGATTTGGATAGAGAGATTGCATTGAATTAAATTTGTAGATCACTTTTGGTAGCATGGACATTTTAACAGTATTAATTTTTTCCAATCCATGAACATGAGATGTCTTTCCATTTATCTGTGACTATAATTTTATTTGTGATGTTAACTAAAACAAATTAAATTCCATATAGTATAGTGTCATCCTGATTTAAAACTTGTAGTTTAATGGTTAAAAATAAGTGTTGTTTTAAATAACACATTAAAGTAGGTTAAAAAATGGATGGATCACCTTGTATCAACTGAGTGATCCAGTTACATTCATTTGGAGATGATTTATTTATACATACAAACCTTAGAGTATTATTGTTTTAGCAAATGTACTTCATTTCATTTAACTTATGTACACATGCACACAGACTGAAAAATATTTACTATATTTGTCTTAAATATCCATTTAATACAAACACTGCAAGTATTACCACTTCCATAATTCTCCTTACTTCTCTAACTGTAGATATATTGGGGGTCTTGTCTTTACAATGGAAGTTTATGTAAGTGATATTATTTAAGAAAAGAGGAAATTATAAATTAAAAGGTAATCATCTTCATCTTGCCACCAGTATTACCACTTGATTTGAACTATACCTTTTTAAAATTATTTTTATTATGTTCAGTTAGCCACTGTGTAGTACATAATTAGCCCTACTATCAAACAAGAAAGTCTGTACAAGTTATTTAGTTTTATTGAAATAATGACCAAAACTCTTCCAAATTTGGTGAAAACTATAAATGCATAGATTCAAGAAACTTAAAATCCAAGCAAAGGAGACATAAAGAATACTATACAAACATACATCATAATCAAATTGCTCAATACTAGTGATAAAGATAAAATCTTAAAAGCAGCCAGAGAAAAAAGACATGTTATATGAAGAGTACTAAGTATACGGATGACAGGAAATATGTTGGAAGCCATACAAGTGAAACGACAGCACTGAGAAAGATAAACTGTAAACCAGAATTTCTATTACCAGAAGAAATACCTTTCAAAAGTGGAAGCAAAATAAAGACTCCTTTCAGGTGTACAAAAGCAGAAATAGTTAATCCCCGATGGAGCTGTACCACAATAAACACATATACAATGTTATACCTTTATGTGGCCGTGTCTGTCAGAGTTTTGAAATGTTGATTGAGATATATATGGACTTAGAGATGTTGACTTAGCATTCATCAACATAAAGACGACTGTTATCATAGTTGGCAAGGAGATAGTGTAAAGTAAGAAAGGAGGTACAGAGCCAGAAGAGAAATGACAGTTAAATTTGAAGAGTGCCTAATGTACCAGACTCCATACAAGGTATCTAATATATCTCATTTTCTCCTTACATTAGGCCTAAAAGGTAGGTTTAATTATCCCTGTTTTACAGATGGGAAAACTGAATCCCTTGAGAGTTTGTAAGTCGATTTTCTAGGAACATGCTGTTTAAAAATGTCAGGCGCAGGATTGGAATCCAAAGTACACATATCTAACTTTAACTGTCACATAAATATCTATACCATACTGCTTAAATATCACTTTACCTGGAAAAAAAATACTTGGCTCTTCCTTCCAGCTGCCTGTCTACCTGTAATAGGTTAAGTCCTGCACTGGCATAATCCTGTACATTTATTTCCTTTGTAGTTCTTTTTACAGCTGTAATTGGAAAATTATTGATACAAATATTTGCCACCTCTGCTAGATATTAAGTTCCATGTTCCATTGAATGAAGGTATCTTTTTCACAGTACCTGATGCAGTACTTCTCAGTACATCATGCTTGAATGAATGCTTCATCTCTCCTGTTGCAAACAAGCTGAGAAAGAACTGTACTGGGGACTGAGAAGAGGCTATTGAATTTACCAAATAGTAATCCTCCAAAGTTACATAATTTAGCATGAACTGCCCTTCTCATTGGAAAGCAGCTATCTAGAAGAATGGCTGTAGTTAATAGTCTGCACTAGTCCTGTCCAACAGAACCATAATATGAGCCTCATATATAGTTTAAAATTTTCTAGTAGTCCATTAGAAGGAAAAAAAACAGGTGAAATTACAATTTATTTAACCCAGTATATCTATAATATTAACATTTGAACAATTATTTTAAAATTATTTGTGAGATATTTTTATACTCTTTTATTTCCATACTAAGTATTTAAAAGCTCTTGTGCAATATATACATACAGCAGATCTCAATTTAAATAGCCATCATTGGGCGCCTGGGTGGCTCAGTGGGTTAAGCCGCTGCGTTTGGCTCAGGTCATGATCTCAGGGTCCTGGGATCGAGGCCCGCATCGGGCTCTCTGCTCAGCAGGGAGCCTGCTTCCCTCTATCTCTCTCTCTGCCTGCCTCTCCATCTACTTGTGATTTCTCTCTGTCAAATAAATAAATAAAATCTTTAAATAAATAAATAAATAAATAGCCATCATTTAAGCACTGATACCCATATGTCCAGTGGCTGTATTTTAGGACAGCACAAGTCTATACCTTCTTCAGTTGGATTGGGATAATAGAAGGCATGGACCGATGAACACATGTTCCAATGACATAAAATTGTCAATCGATTATCCTTTAAGATTAATATTTCAAACTTGTTACCAAAGGAAAAGAAATGAGATATGGAAAAGAACATTTGTAGTAATAATAATCAAACAAAAACAATCACTGAGGGCTAGTAGGTGTTTTTTTCTTAATTGAGGTTTAATTTACATATAACATATTAGTTTTGGGTATACAGTGTAATGATTCAATAAATGTATATATTGTGCAATGATCACAATAAGTCTAGTTAACATCCCTCACCATACATAGTTAATTTTTTTTTCTGATGAGAACTTTTAAGATCTACTTTCTTAGTAACTTTCAAATAAGTAATAGTATTAACGGTAGTCACCATGCTGTACATTACATCCCTAAGACTTATTTATTTTATAACTGGAAACTTGTACATTTTGAGTCCCTTCACCCATTTTACCCACCCCTACCTACCCCAGCTTCTGGCAGCCACCAGTATCTTCTCTGTATCTAATGAGCTCAGTTTACTGGTTTTTTTGTTTGTTTATTTGTTTTAGATTCTACCTGTAAGTGAGATTGCATGGTATTTGTCTTTCTCTGTTTCACTTATTTCACTTAGCATGGTGCCCTCAAAGTCCATCCATGTTGTCACAAATGGCAAGATCTCCTTCTTTTTTATGACTGAATAATATCCCGTTGTGTATGTATATGTGTGTGTATTTATATATGTATATATATATATATATTGTTACATATATATACACACATACATACATACATATACATATATGTAGTTTTTATACATATTACCACAATTTCTTTATCCACTCATCTGTTAGTGGACACAGGCTGTCACTGTCTTGGCTATTGTAAATAATGCTGTAAATGAACATGGGCATGCATATATCTTTTTAAGTTAGTGTTTTCATTTCCTTTGGATAAATACCCAGAAGTGAAATTGCTGGATCATATGGTAGCTTTATTAGCAGTTTTTTGTGAAAACTCAATACTCTTTTCTACTAATTTACTTTCCTACCCAACAGTGCATGAGCATTCCCATTTCTCTGCATCTTTGCCAACACTTGTTATATTTCTTGTCTTTTTGCTAATAGCCACTCTTAACAAGTGTGAGGTGATATCTTGTTGTGCATTTCCCTGACATTTGCATCTCCCTGAAGATTAATGATGTTGAACACTTTTTCTATATACTTCTGGCTATCTGTATGTCTTTTTTGGAAAAATGTCTATTGAGATCCTCTGCCCAATTTTAAATTAGATTTTTTTTTTTTTTTGCTATTCAGTTCTATGAGTTCTTTATATATTTTAGATATTAGTCTCTGATCAGATATGTAATTTGAAAATATTTTCTCCAATTTAGTAGGTTGGTTTTCATTCTGTTGAGGGTTTGCTTTGCTATGTAGAAGCTGTTTAGTTTGGTATATACAGTGGAATATTATTGAGCTGTAAAAAAGAATGAAATCTTGGCATCTGCAACAACATGGCTAGAACTAGAGAATATAATGCTAAGTGAAATAAGTGAGTCAGATAAAGACAAATACCATATGATCTCACTCATATGTGGAATTCAAGAAACAAACAAAAAAATGAGCAAACGGGGGACAGAGAAAGAGAAGGGGGGAAAACCAAGAAACAGACTTAAGTACAGAGAACAAACTGATGGTTACCAGAGGGGAGATGGGTGAGGATGGGTGAAATAGGGGATGGATATTAAAGAGTACACTTTTCATTATGATAAAAAATTGATTAAATAATTTAAAAATCAAGTTAAAAATTTTTCCAAAAATTAAAAAAAATGGATTTAATTATTTTTATTTGCCACTGTACTAAATTTGTAGGTGTTTTAGAAAAGAAGGAATTTAGGTTAGACTCAAACAAATTGATGCTTGTTTGAGACCTATTTAATAGAAGACTTCCTCCTCCTGGCCCACTGTCCACCCCTACTGCTTAAATGACAAGGGTGCAGTGAGCCAGCTGTGATCTGTGACTTCCCAGTAAGCACTCAGCGATGGTGTAAGAGAAGAGATGGTCCTATATCTGTCACATGTTTATCTTCATCCTTAGTGAGTCATATTTAATCATTCTTCAAAAAAGTAAGAAATTGGGGCACCTGGCTGGTTCAGTCAGTAGAGCATGGGACACTCACTCTTGGGGTTGCATGTTCAAACCCCACACTGGAGGTAGAATTACAAAAAAAAAAAAAAAAGGAACAAGTAGATCACAGTACAATTCCCTTTATATATCATTATTTTGCTTTCAGTGAACCCATTAACCAGCTCCATTGTAGGTAGATTTTGTCTATTCATAAATGTAAATTCTACGCTTTTGAACTCCATGGTAGTTTTCATAATAGCCAAGATATGGAAATAACTCAAATATCCATTGACAGGTGAATGGAAAAGGAAAATGTGGTATATATCTACAGTGGAATATTATTTGGTTTTAAGAAAAGAACACAATCTTGTCATTTGTGAAAACATAAATGAACCTGTAGGACATTACGCTAGATGAAATAAACCAGTCACCGAAGGACAAATACTGCATGATTCCACTTATATGGTACTTGAAATAGTTAAATCCACAGAGACAGATTATAGAATGGTAGTAATGAGGATCCAGGGAAAGGGGAAATGGACAGTTGTTGTTATTTGTTATGAAGTTTCAGTTATGCGAAGTGAATTAGTTCTTGGTATATCCTGTGCAGCGTAGTGCCTATAGACAACAATACTATATTGTATGGTTAGAAATTCAAGAGGGTAGATCTCATGTTAAGTGTTCTTATCACACATAAAAAGAGAGAGACACACACACAAGGAAACTTGTGATGGATGTTTGTTACCTTGGCTGTGGTTATAACGGTATCAGAGGTGCTTGCATATGTCCAAACCCCTCAAATTGTACACATTGAATATATGCAGTTTTTGAATATCAATTCTAACTCAATAAACCTGTTTAAAAAATTCAGCTCAGTGAAATTCTAAACTGTTTTTCTAGCTTTTTGTTTATGTG
The DNA here is from genome assembly GCF_011764305.1 of Mustela putorius furo. Lineage (NCBI taxonomy): Eukaryota > Metazoa > Chordata > Mammalia > Carnivora > Mustelidae > Mustela > Mustela putorius. Next base: position 32,213,901 of record NW_025421989.1, read on the forward strand.
GTAAATGTACAACTTTCTGGCAGGTAACTTGAAATACAGAGTTAGCTAAGGATATAGGAAAAGCTATTTGAGAGGCAGCATAGACATTGTAAAAGTTTCTGCTTATTGTTCACATTTTTTTCCCAAGTTTTTTTCCATAAGAAAAATCAGGGAAGGCTTTCTATGGTGGAAAAGTGTGACACTCTTGCCATATGTTGAACTATTAAAAGTTATGTCTTCTCTAGAAAGATATGTTTGAAACATGAATAATGGTGGGGAGAGAGTTGATAGATTCATGTCCCCCCCAAATAAAGGAATAATGGAATGGTATCTAAGCTAAGGTTCTTCCACTCTTTTGGTTGTATTAAAGATAAGATATAAGCAACCAGGTTTTTGTCTAAAAATTCTCTACATTAATGTTATTGGGTATACTTTGGAAGTAGATGAAATTCATGAAGTGAATTATCATTGCAAACTCAGAATTTTTCATCCCTATCTCTACCTAAATTCTGCACAGAAGCCTCTCTACTAAAGAGTCCGACTGACAGAAGTGAAATGCTAAAAAAGGAAGAAAATTCGGTTGCAAAAATCAACTATGTAATAAACACTAACCGTTTTCTCAGAAATATGACAGTAAGAACTCCCTGTATTTTGGGTAATCACATACATAATAAGAGGGAAAATGAGCAAAGCTCTTTACAAGCCAAACCCATTTCCTGAGGGGCATATACACTGACTAATATTAGGATTTAAAAATGAAAGATTTCTGGCTTTTTATTTTGTGCAAGCAGAAAATGAACAGAGGGGTAAAACAAAAATAGGGATAATTGGAAGTTATTGAGAAATTGGTGGGTATGATGGGGAATATATTATGCTTGACAATGGAACTTCCCAAGAAACCTGTGATTTTGCAGTGGAAGTCTCATTCCCGCCCTCCTCCCCACAGTTCCCGGTGTTCGTGTGAGATGATGCCACAGTCCTCTGGAGAGACCAGATCCTCTCCCCGACTTACTGCTGCTTTCATTCTGGCTGTTTGGAGATATGTTCCTATTGCTGCAGTGATCTCAAGATGCATCGGGAATGTTGATTTTTCCATGTGTTCTTTCAAACTGGCCATTTCTCTGGCAGTCTGTTTCAGCGAATGTAGTAAGAACGAATTGTATTCTCCAAACACAAGGAAATAAAATCACAGCTGGGCATTCTCTCAGCAGCAGGCATCTCATCGTGAGCACTCCCGTACTGGCTGGCTGATTGTGCCCCGAACTGCCAGAATGCAGAGAAACTTCTGTCACAGAGATCACTGTGAACTGGAAAGAGAGGACTTCTGTGATCTCAACTGAGAGGACTTGGAGATGAAGCTCTGCACGGCCCTCAAAGCCTCCTTTCCTGGACTTAACCTTGCTTGGAGTCTGAGTTGGTGGCACGTTTCCCTTTATTCTCTTCCCTTAGGAAACAGTGACATTTTCCTCCCTTGCTACTGTGAAAACACAGGTGCATGGGGTGTTTACTGGCTCCCTTCAGTCAGACACATATGCAGCACTACAGCATGCAGGTGGGTTATTTTGAGAGAGGCACAGGAAGATTCTCTTTTGCCCAAATAAATGTCTCTATTTTATTTTAATCTAATGAGTCGAATGAGGTAAGATAGTTGGACAGAGTAAAGTGGCAGTGTTACAGTCGTGATCTGTTTGCCCTCCATAAGTCCAATCCCATGAGTCATGTGAGCCTGACTAAATGGCAGACACACTCTCTTGCTGGAGACCAAGAGCATCTGGCATTTTGAACAGGAATGCGAGCGGTAGAGCAAGATATGCCATAGGGAGGGTGGGTGACATTACGAACATAGCAAATAACAGTTATCTGAGTGGGCTTGCCACCCTAGCAAGACGTGATCGCCCTTCCTTCTGTCATGCCTACTTCCAGACTTTCGCTCATGTCTTTACTGTACTCAGCCAAGGTGAACTCCCAGGTCAGGCCCAAGATGTTCTGTTACTAAACTGTTTTCACAACAAGCGGCTTAACCCATAACAAGGTAGTACTGGATCATAACCATAAATACAAAACAAATATCTATGAGTCCATACTAAAATAAATAAATGATTAATAAATAAACTGGGGAAAAGAGACAAAACTCCCCCCCAGAGAAAAATTCTAAATAATTTTAAGTAGATACTCCACTCTCAGGGAGGTGGAGCATCACTCTCACTTCTTAAGTGTGGGCTGCTCATGGTGACTTCCTTCTCAAATGTACTGTGATGGGAAGGGGAGAAAAAGAGTACCTTTACCATGGAGAAATACATCAGCCAGGTGATCAAGGTCAACATCAACAGTGATAAATCATGCTGATAGCATGTACCCTGGATAGGATGTGTGAGAAAGACACTTCACCTCTATGATCTTCCTCCCCAAAATTCCTACTCCTAGTCTAATCATGAGAAGAACATCAGATATATCCCAATTGAGGGGTATTCTATGAAATACCTGGCCACTATTTCTCAAACCTGTCAAGTTCATCAAAAACAAGAAAAGTCTGAGAAACTGTCATAACTAAGAGGAGGTTAAGGAGACATGATAACTAAATGTAATGTCGTATCCTGGATATGATCCTAGAATAGAAAAAAGAACCATAGGTGAAAACTAAGGAATTCTAAATAAAGTATATGCTTTAGATATAATGTACCAATATTAGTTCATTAATTGTGACAAGTGTACCATATTAATGTCAGATGTTAATAATGGGGGAATTGGGTATAAAGTATATGGGAGCTCTGGAAATCTAAATCTAAATTTTGTTTTTCTGTAAATCTAAATTTTTCCTAACAGATTATTTTTTAAAGAGGATTAAGGTTCCCAAGAACACACAGCTTTACATATGTAAAGTGGAATTCAAATGTTGGTTTTTCTGTACAGAATTCTGTATTCTTTATTACACCACCCTGCCTCATTTCACAAGTCTCTCTAGGGACTATACTATACTAGAGGATGTGTACAGTAGTATACTATACTATGTGTAGCCATTTTTAGTTTTCCAAAATATCCTCATTTTATTTTATTTTATTTTTAAGATTTTATTTGAGAGTGAAAGAGAGAGAGAGCATGAGCAGGGGTGAGGGGCAAAGGGAGAGGGGAGAGGGACAAGAAGACTCCCCACTGAGCAGGGAGCCCCACTCTGGGCTCGATTCAAGGACCCTAGGATCATGACCTGAGCCAAAGGCCGATGCTTAAATGGCTAAGCCACCCGGGTACCCCAAAATATCCTCATTTTAAGAGTGAAACAAAAGAAGGAAAGTAACAACTCCTGTCTGGTTCTGCATTTAAGGGTGGAGAGGGGCATAAAGAGGAATTAACATTAAGAAAACAATTGAGTGGGCGCCTGGGTGGCTCAGTGGGTTAAGCCGCTGCCTTCCGCTCAGGTCATGATCTCAGGGTCCTGGGATCGAGTCCCACGTCGGGCTCTCTGCTCAGCGGGGAGCCTGCTTCCCTCTCTCTCTCTGCCTGCCTCTCCATCTACTTGTGATTTCTCTCTGTCAAATAAATAAATAAAATCTTTAAAAAAAAAAAAAAGAAAAGAATTGAGTAAGTGTCGAAGACTCCCCAATGTGTTTCCATGTGTTATATTCTCTAATTCTGATAACAATACATGGATATTTTTGTCAAAGACTCTGTCAACTGCCAACTAACAGAAAACTCAACTTCTTTTATTCTTGTCCTCTCTCCCATGACATTGGCTTCTTTACCCATTCTACTTGCCTTATGAATATGGGATGGCTGATCTGTGCCAGGCTCTTGTCCATTTAATAGGCAGGAGCAAGGAGTAATGAAGCCAAGGGGAGGCACCTATATCAGAAAAGTAAAGTATTTCCCCACACACTACTACTTATAGCTTATTGAACAGAACCGTATGAAAAGGGAACCTCTCATCACGAAGAGATCCTGGAGAAGCAAATATTTAGACTGAACATGCTGCCTGAACAACACAATAGTTCTCCTAGTAAATCATAATAGAGAATAGATTGGTAGACACCCAACAGATATTGCCCTTCTTCCTATTGTATATATGAAGAATTTTATAAGAATTTTTTTGTATGAAAATTTTGTAAGATATATAAGTTACCTTCCCAGGTCATAGATAACAAGTGTAAGAGATGAAATTTAACATAGAGCTGACTAGTTGAAAACATTTCCTTTTTCCTTCAAGCAAGACTGGGAGAGCAAAAAAATCTACCTATTCCTTTTTACCTAATTATCGCTTCTCAAAACCTAAAGAATAGGTTACTTACTTAAAAATGACATTATTGGTGGAAAAGCCATATTAGCACATGATCTTACAGATTTCTACCTTTGATTTAATTTTTTTAATTTTTAATTTTAATTCAATTTACTTAACATACAGTGTTTTATTAGTTTCAGGGTAGAATTTAGTGACTCATCAGTTGCATATAACACCCAGTGCTCATTCTATCAAGTGCCCTCCTTAATGTCCATCACCCAGTTACCCCATCTCCCTACCCATCTCCCCTCCAGCAAACCTGTCTGTTCTCTATAGTTAAGAGTCACTTATGGTTTGCCTCCCTCCCTATTTTTATCTTATTTTATTTTTCCTTCCCTTCCCCTATGTTCACTTTTTTGTTTCCTAAATTCCACATGAGTGAAATCATATGGTATTTTTCTTTCTCTGACTTACTTAGTTCATTTAATATAATACCCTGTAGTTGCATTCATGTTGTTGCAAATGGCAAGATTTCATTCTTTTTAATGTCTGAGTAATATTCCATTGTTCTCTGTGTGCGTGTGTGTGTGTGTGTGTGTGTACACCCCACATCTTCTTTATCCATTCTTCTGTTGGTGGATACTTGGGTTGTTTCTATATCTTGGCTATTGTAAATAGTGCTACAATAAACATAGGGCTGCATACATTTTTTTTTTTTGCATACATCTTTTTGATTTAGTGTTTTCATTTTCTTTGGGTAAATAGCCAGCAGTGGGAATACCGGATCGTATAGTATTTCCATTTTTAATTTTTTGAGAAACCTCCATATTGTTTTTCACAGTGCTTGCACTGATTTACATTCCCACCAGTAGCACATGAGGGTTCCCTTTTCTCTACATCCTTGCCAACACTTGGTAGTTCTCATCTTTTTTCATACTAGCCATTCTGACTCGTTTCAGGTAATGTTTCATTGTGGTTTTAATGTGCATTTCCCTAATGATTAGTGGTATTGAGTATCTTTTTGTGTGTCTGTTGGCCATCTCTGTGCCTTCTGTAGGAAAATGTCTGTTCAGATCCTCTGCCCATTCTTTCATTGGGTTGTTTTTCTTCTGTTGTTGAGCTCTTTATATATTTTGGATACTAACCCCTTATCAGATTAATTATCTGAAAATATATTATCCCATTTGATAGGTTGCCTTTTCATTTTCTTGGCAGTTTCTTTTGCTTTGCAAAACCTTTTTTTTTTTCAGTTTATTTATTTATTTTTAAGAAATTTCTACACCCAATGTGGGGCTCAAACTCATGACCCCAAGATCAAGAGTCACTTCTGACTGAGCCAGCCAGGTGCCTCCAAAAGCTTTTTATTTTGATGTAGTCATAATAGTTTATTTTTACTTCTGTTTCCTGGTCTCAGGAGACATACCCATAAATATGTATATCTTAGGAGTTTAAGGCCAATGTGCAAGAGATTATTACCTATGTTGTCTTTTAAGCATCTTATGGTTTTGGGTCTCACATTCAAGTCTTTAATCTACCTTGAGTTAATTTTTGTATATACTCTAAGATAGTGGTCCAAGTTTTATTCTTTTGTGTGTGGCTATCCAATTTTCCCAACACCATTTATTGAAGAGACTGTCTTCTTCCTATTGTATATTCTTGCCTCCTTTTTCATAAATTAATTGACTAAATAACTCTGGGTTTATTAATAGGATCTCTGTTTTGTTCCAATGATCTATATGTTTCTACTTGTGCCAGTACCATACTGTGTAGATGACCATAGCATTGTAGTATCTCTTGAAATCTGGGACTGTGATGCCTCCAGCTTTGATCTTCTTTCTCAAGATTGCTTTGGCTCTTCAGGATTTTTTGTGGTTCCATACAAATTTTAGAATTATTTGTTATATTTCTGTGAAGAATCCTATTGACATTTTGATAGGGATTGTACAGACTCCAGATTGCTTTTGGTAGTATGAATATTTTAATAATATTCTTCCAATCTATGAGCATGGCATACCTTTCCATTTGTATCATCTTCAGTATCTTTCATCAGTGCCTTATAGTTATTAGACTATAGGTCTTTCACCACTGTGGTTAAATCTATTCTTAGGTATTTTGTTCTTTTTGGTGCAATTGCAAATGGAACAGTTTTCTTAATTTCTCTTTCTGCTAATTTGTTGTTAGTGTATAGAAATACAGCAGATTTCTATATATTAATTTTGTATCTTGCAGCTTTACTGAATTCATTTATTCTAATAGTTTTTTGGTAAAGTCATTAGGGTTTTCTAAATATAGTATCATGTTATTGCAAATAATGACAGTTTTAATACTTTCTTAACAATTTGCATGCCTTCAATTTCTTGTCTGATTGTTGCAGTTACGATTTCTAGTACTATTTTGAATAAAAGTGGTGAAAGTGGACATTTTTTCTTGTTTCTGATTGTGGAGGAAAAGCTTTCAGTTTTTCAGCATTGAGTATGATGCCACTTATGGGTTTGTGAGTTTGCCATTTATGGCCTTTATCATGCTGGGGTATGTTCCCTCTAAACTCACTTTGTTGAGGGTTTTTAGCATGAATGGATATGAGTGAGTACATCATTTGTGTTTTGTCAAATACTTTCTGTGCATTTATTGAGATGATCATATGGTTTCATCTTTCCTTTTGCTACTATGATGAATCATATTGATTGATTTTCAAATACTGAAACCACCCTTATATACCTGTAATAAACCTAACTTGATTGTGGTGAATGATCCTTTTAATTTATTGTTGAATGTGGTTTGCTAATATTTTGTTGAGGATTTTTTCATCTATGTTCATCATGAGTATTAGACTGTACCATTTTGTTTGTTTTGTTTTATACTGTTTTTGTCTAGTTTTGGTATCAGGGTAATGCCAGTTTCATAGAATGAATTTAGAAGTTTTCTTTCCTCTCCTACTTTTTGTAGTAATTTGAAAAGAATTCCACCATACATTTTTTAAATGTATGGTAGAATTCAGCTATGAAGCCATCTGGTCCTGGATTTCTGTTTGTTGGGAGTTTTTTGATTATCAATTCAATTCCCATTTTTTTATTTAAAAATCACTTTTTCACATTTGTGTTTTTCAAAAACCACATTGGTAAATGTCCAATTAACTAATTCCTTTAATATATTAGTTCCTACCAGCTGTCCTATAGAATTCTGATTCTCCTGAGGTTACATATACTTTATTTGATTTGTCAACATAATGTGTCCTTTTTACAGTTCATCCTTTGTACAGGTCATCTGTAAGCTTTTTCTACTTCCCACTTTCTCCCCTCCCTTCCTATTTCAAATTTTGTTAATTATGATATATGTAAATTCAGAAAATATAATAGTTAAATCCTATTTTGGCATGCTTTTTCAAAACATTGCTTTAATCTTAGATATACAATTATACAAATTCATCAAACCTTTTTTCTGAAGTTTTCCTAATCATCCCTAGTTGGCTGAAGCTTATACTTTAGGTTATTCCTCAGGAAAAGCTCATAGAAATTATGTCATCTAGGTCACTGAATGTATAAAACTCTTTGTCTATAATCTTTATATCTGAGGGACAGCTTGTATGGAAGCAAAATTATTGACTCAAACTTTCCTTTAGAAGTATGTCATAGTCTTAGTTCAGTGTCTTCTGTCATTTAATTGTCCTGCTAAAAAACATAGCAACCCAGTTTTCTTTTATTTCCAACCCAGTTTTCTTTACCTTTACATTTTACCCGGATGGCCAAATAATTATTTCCTCATCCCTAATACTTCATGATTTTACCAGGAAATGTCTTGAGATTTAGTCCTGAATCATTTTTCATCAGGTACGTGGTATTGCCATTCAAATGTATATTAAAATCTCTTTTTATTTCATGAGTATTTCCTTAAATAATAGTTTGGAATATTTGTTGCATTGTTTCAATCTTCTTTGAGGACTCAAATTATGTATATATTGCACTATTTTCTGCCTAATTTTTATAGTTTTGTGAGGTTTTTTTACATTGGATTTGAAGAGAGTTTTTCTCAGAAATCAAAGATGACTCATCTTTGGAAAATATGTAAAACACATATGAATCTATAAATCTGCATCAGTGGCTTAGAAGAGAAAAATATTAACATCTTTACAGAAGTGGAAAAATGTTTTTACAAAACTCAACATTATTTTGTGATAAAAACAGGGTCAACTAAGAATATAAGGGATCTCCTTAACCTAAAGAAAATTTCTACAAAATTCGTAAAAGAAATGTCATTCAGGAGTGTTCCATTTATTAGTTGTTAGTTTAGAAATAGTTTCATGTTTTATTATAGAAAATTTTAACAATGGAGAAAACAGTATAATGGACATCAGTATTGTTTCATCTATACACCTACCCACTTTCTTTTTTTAAAATTTATTTATTTATTTATTTATTTATTTATTTATTTATTTATTTGACAGACACAGAGATCACAAGTAGGCAGAGAGGCTGGCAGAGAGAGGAGGAGAAGCAGGCTCCCTGCTGAGCAGAGAGCCTGATATAGGGCTCAATCCCAGGACCTGAGATCATGACCTGAGCCAAAGGCAGAGGCTTAACCAACTGAGCCACCCAAGCGCCCCTACCTACCTACTTTCTTAACAAACATCCAGTGTATCCCCCATCTTACCCTTTTGGGATTATTTTGAACCAGATCCTAGCCATCATGTTATTCCATCTGTAGATATTTCTGAATGTACCTCTAAATAGAAAAGACTCTAAAAACAAGAATATTGGGACGCCTGGGTGGCTCAGTTGGTTAAGCAGCTGCCTTCGGCTCAGGTCATGATCCCAGCGTCCTGGGATCGAGTCCCACATTGCGCTTCTTGCTCAGCAGGGACCCTGCTCCTCCCTCTGCCTCTGCCTGCCATTCTGTCTGCCTGTGCTCGCTCTCCCCCCCCCCTCTCTGATAAATAAATAAAAAAATCTTAAAAAAAAATTCTAAAAAAAAAAAAAAACAAGAATATTATTATCACCCCTGCATAGTAAGTAGAATATCTTGATATACCTTGTCTAGCCTATACATTGCAAAAGGTTATGTCCCTGGCCGTTTTTACTGATAGAATGCCTCTCTTCCCTTTATTTTCTTGCCATATATTTTTTTGGGGGAAAAAAAAAAACCTGAAGGGGTTTTTTTCTATACTGTTTCACACAATCTGGATTTTGCTAATTGAGTCCCCGTAGTGTAGTTTAACATGCTCCCTTGTCTCTTGTCTTTTATGTAAATTCTTGATTAAATCTAGAACTTTCATTTGATTCTGATTTGCATTTTTAGCAAAACAGCTTCATAAATGGGATGATGTGCTGTTGTTAGAAAGCACAGAATATGTAGTATTCTCTCTGTCATAGTAACAGCCATTGATGGGCTTTGCCTTGTTCCAGTATTTCATTAAGGATTGCAAAATGATCGTGTTCTAATTCAATTATTTTTTTTCATGTATTAGCTAGAATGCTTTTATAAAGAGGTACCTAAAGTTACAGTGAGTTCTGGAAAGGCAAGACTGATGCTTAATACTTTTATTTATTTTCTAAGTGATGAATTTATTCCTTTACATTCCCCAAAGTTGACCAATGAATGTGATGAGGGGTGTGTGTATGTGTGTGTGTGTGTGTGTGTGTGTGTGTGTGTGTTAGAAAGTGCTGGTGGATCTAAACATTATTTAGAACTTATTTGTTTTCCATTCATTGTCATAATTAATATTATATATGCTCAAAATGTTCCATTTTTGACAAAGTATAATTCTCCTCTGATTGGTTTGACATGATTTACATGCTATTTAATAATCTTCCTATTTTCCAGTATGAACACTTGTTTTGGGCTCACTTTCTACATTTTTATCTCCCAAGTGGATAATCACCCATTTCTATAAGGAGACTTGATTTTATTGTTTTAAATCTTTTTTTTTTTTTTACTTCTGTGTTTACTGATCTTGCTTTTCTTTTATTTCCTCTCTGTTTTGCTGTGCTTTCTGTAGCAGTTATTCTGTGTTTCTCGTAATTTCATCTATATTTAAAATATTTTTTATTTGTTTTCTGAATTCTGTTGATTCACATCTCATGGCATGTTATTTTCAGGCTATCACTACCTGTTTTCTGATCAATTGTGGGGTTTTTTTAGTTCTTGTATTTGTACTCTTTGATGTTCCTTCATAACTATAACTGCTATTTCAAGCTTTTGTTTTTGTACTCTCTTTCCTTTCTTTAGTTCTTATCATCAAATTTATTTTTACGTGAGTTTTCCTAATATTTATAGGAACCGAGGTTGCTCTCATTCATCATTCATTCTCTGGTATCTTTGTGTGCAGGAAGAGCTTCCTCATTTCCTGTAGCTTGCATTTACATGGGGCGGATTTTCCTAGACTGCTAGTAGGAGATGAAGCAGGGAATACAGGAATGTGACAGGCCATCATTCCAAGTTCATAGTTCACATCTCCCTCCTCTTTCACTACAGTGTGTGTGTTATAATGTGTTAATTTCTATAGCCAGGACTGCTCTGACTCTCAGAGCGCCAGCTAGTTCTGGTGACCTTCTCTCGTGAGCTTCCTAGTCCCCTCCACAGCCCTTTCTTTCACCATGATGCACTTTCAGACACTATTTCTTGTGGTACATCTGCTATCTGCCACCTCTGGCCTCTTGGACACTTTCCAAACCTGTCTCTCTCTCTTTCTTCCCCAGTGGTCTTGAGGTGCTCAATCTCAGTTAGACTCACAGTAGTCTCTGCTCAGATAGGAAGCAACTATCTGCCGGAGAGGTCTGAGATATCCCAACCCTTGGAACCCCTTTCCCCACTCTGCCTTCTCCTCAGTCTTTGTAATACCAGCTTCTGTGTGGCATCACCTTTGCTGTAATCCTTATGTAACTGGAAGTCTGTGAGTTTTCTGTCTCCTAGTTTCACTGAAAATATAGTTTTTAATTTCTCTTTTTTTCCCACCATATGATTTACAGAAGAAAGGAGACATTCCAAAATGAGTTCCTTGGTTATAAAACTCTTCATTCTAATGTTTGATTTCCAGACTTTTCTACACAGTTATAAGAGTAGGTATCACTTACTAAGAGCTGCCAAGGGCCAGGCTCAGTGCCATGTCCTAGAGATACACTCAGTAGAACAAACTGGAGGACTAATTGCTGCCATCATCTCGGTGTCAGATGGGGTAACTGAGGTCCAGGAATGTTATATAATTTGCTTAACTTGCCACAGAGAGGATAAGTTCGAAAAGCTGGAATTTAAAACCAATTTCTTTTAAATCTGGAAGCTAAATTCTAATCCCACAAAATGGCTTGCTACATTTCCTGCAGCTTTTAATATTCTAGGATTAAAATGCCTGTGTGCATTTTCTACTGTGCATGTAGTAGTACATCTTATCATGGTTTAATGTGGACCAAGCATAAAGACCCTGATTTATAGACTACACTGAATATGATTTCCTGAGACTTTCACATAATTTCTATTCTACTTGAAATTGGAACTCTGACCTGTGATGTTAACATGAAAAGGTAAATATGGTATACACTGCAGTGATATATTAAAATAAAGGGAAATAGCTAATCTTTTCTCCAAAACTTGACAAAAATACTAAGTTAAGGTAAACATAAAAACAAGATATTTTGAACATATTGTACATATTGAAGTCCTAAGATACTATATCAGGATATATATGTTGTCCACCATGATGATTTGTACCTATTGATCTGTCAAAATCTTCATAAATTTGTAATTAGTGTACTACATTCCAAACATAAACCATATCATAACTATAGTTTCAAGGTTATACATTTGCATGGTTTAAAACCAAAGTGTGGGGCGCCTGGGTGGCTTAGAGGGTTAAGTCTCTGCCTTCGGCTCAGGTCATGATCTCAGGGTCCTGGGATTGAGACCCGCATCGGGCTCTTTTCTCAGTGGGCAGCCTGCTTCCTCCTTCTCTCTCTCTCTGCCTGCCTCTCTGCCTACTTGTGATCTCTCTCTGTCAAATAAATAAATAAAATCTTTAAAAAAAATAAAAAATAAAACCAAAGTGTGGAAGCTAACATTGAACAAACATATATTTATATATTTAAATTTAAAAATTAAATTTAAATATTTTTATATATTATATAAATATATTTATAAATATAATATTACAAATAATATAAATAGGGCACCTGGGTGGCTCAGTGGGTTAAAGCCTGTGCATTTGGCTCAGATCATGATCCCAGGGTCCTGTGATCAACCCCCCTCCCCAATCGGGCTCTCTGCTCAGCAGGGAGCCTGCTTCCCTTCCTCTCTCTCTGCCTGCCTCTCTGCCTACTTGTGATCTCTGTCAAATAAATAAATAAATAAAATCTTTAATAAATAAATAAATTAATATAAATGTATAAATATGCTTATATTTAATATAATATATAAATATTATATTATATATATATTTATGTATATATAACTAGTTTTCTCCTGCTTCTATAACAAATTACCATGAACTTAGTGGCTTAAACAAAACAAAATCCGTCTTTTACAGTTTTGGAGGTCAGAAGTCTGAAATCACTTTCACTGGAACAAAGTCAAGGTGTCTGCAGGCTGATTTTTTTTGGAGGCCTTGAGGGGTTAATCTGTTTCCTTGCCTCTTTCAGCGGTAGTGGCCATCTGCATTTCTTGGCTTGTGGCCCCTGCTGCCATCTTCAATGTGCATCCTATCTCTGCTTCCATCAGCACAACCTCTTCTCCTCTTTTATAATCAAATCTCCCTCTACCTCCCTTTATATAACACTTGTGATTACATTTAGGATAAACTCCCCATATCAAGATCCTTACCTTAATTACACCTGTAAAGTTCTTTTGCCATTATAAACTCACATTCACAGGTTCTAGAGATTAAGACCTAGATCCTTTCGGGGCCATTATTTAACCTACTATAAATATACTATAAATAATCTTCAGTTTAATACATGTATGTTATTTTTATGTTATAATTTAATTATACATATTTTTATTTTGTTATATGGCATGAATATGAATATATATATTATACATATATATTTATGTTTCTATGGATCTGTATTACATACCTTTGTAAAAAATATTTTTTGGGGCACCTGGGTGGCTCAGTGGATTAATCCTCTGCTTCTGCTCAGGTCATGATCTCAGGGTCCTGGGATTAAGCCCTGCATCAGGCTCTCTGCTTGGCAGGGAGCCTGCTTCCCCCCTTTCTCTCTGCCTGCTTCTCTGCCTACTTATGATCTCTTTGTCAAATAAATAAATAAAATCTTTTAAAAAATAGATTTTTTTAATTTAGAGAGCATGAGCAGGGGGGAGGGTCAGAGGAAGAGGGAGAGAATCATTTCCAAAGTCCTTCCTGATTTTCTCGAGGAACTAATGTTTTCAATAAGTAGAAATTGCATCTTACAAAGATATGAACTGAAACAAAAGAAGGAAAAATTAATTTGAAGCTAATTTATACTGAGAAGTTTAATTTTACGCTGAATTCTGATTTTGTGAACACCATCATTTCTGGACTGGAATTATTTAACATACTCAGAAAGTATCCACACTGCTCAAAAGCCGTGGATAACATCTGGTCTTTCTTGTCCTGTTATCTTTCACTTGAGGTCAAAGCCTAAATAAAGACAAAGCTAGAATGGCACAGGATTTCAAAGTCATACACACTTGTATTAGTCAGCTCAGGGCGTCATAGCAAAACACCATAGACTGGATGGCTTAAACAATTGGAATTTGTTTTTCAGTTCTGGAGACTAGAAGTTCAAGATCATGTTGCCAAATGGATGGATTCTGGTGGAAGTAATCTCCTTGGATTGCCAATGGCAATGTTGTTGTGTCATCACATGACCTTTCCTTGGTGTGTGCATGTGGAAAGAGTAGTGGAAGGGAGAGAATCTCTTTCTTTCTCATCTTATAAGGCCATCAAACCTATCAGATTAGAACCTTACCCTTATGATCTCATTGAACTTTACCTACTAAAAGCCCTATTTTGGAGGGCTATTTGGGAATTTTGGAGGAACACAATTCAGTCCATAGCAACATTGGACACTAATATACCCTTTCATAATATTAAGTAATCCACATGACATATTTACATAACTGTGTTTTCAGCTAATATATCCTTTAATTATGATCAAATACATTGAAATGACATCACACACAAATTTATGTTTTTCTTTCTACCATTCATAGTGCATTAGTGGAATAGTGCATTAGTGCATGTGAGTTAAGGAAGGTAATCACCAGTTCTTCTTGCAGCACACTATTACAAAGCTTATGGAGCTCTAAATATATAGGAGCAAGAACCATTTCATTTTCATTAGATTGTGAATATTGAGATCCAATTCTTAACAAATGGAAAAAAGTTGAGTTTCTATTCAGACATTTATGACATGAACAGCCTGACTGACTTTGACTGCACAGTAATTTAGAGTATATATTACATTTTAAAGGTAAAGAAATGTACTTCATTTAAATGACATCTGCTAGAAAAAGTGGCACAAGTGTTCAACAAATGTTGGAATTCAGTAAATCTGTGAAAGTGAAGAGGTGGTCAGGTATTCGAAGTAAACATTCATACTTTGAGGGAGACTTCTAGTTTCAGCTCCAACATGTAAAGAAGTTGACCTCATCATTCCTGTTCTTAAATATATGAAAAAGCTGAATAAATTGAAAATTTACAACATTTCTTGAACTCATCAGAGAATTAAGGTTACAAGGCAGAGTGCCACACTGAAATCTGGAGAGATATGCTAATACAGAGAGTAACAACTAAGGTTTGTTTGCTTGGAGCAAAAGACACTGGAGCCATCAACTTGTAAGAAGACTTATATTATAATTTTGAAGAATTGTTAGAGGCTGAGTATGGACTAGTTTGAGAATGAGAAACATCTGGGAACAATGTCTTAGTCCCCTCCTTTCTTGAGTCTTACTACAAGAATTCCTCCTAGTTTTCACAGCAAAGAGTAAGGAAGAATCCCTTCATGACCCTGTCAAGAGGAGGAGAAAAGTAACCATCATAAAATATCCCCAGAGTATTCCTCATAACAAAGGACCACTCTTCAGGGGGAAAGACTTAACCAGAGCCTTATCCCACTTGGGGGAAGAGAATTTCTCTGACTTCAACCTCCTACAGTTTTCCTTTCTTATGGGAATTAAGAAACACTTGTGAGAATCACAGACCAAGGGCACAAACCTACCAGAAGACTGAGTTTTAATAAGTTTTAATCATAGGATTATAGGCAATTATTACCACCAACACCACCACCCTCCCACCACCCTCCCCATCACAGACCAAGGGCACAAACCTACCAGAAGACTGAGTTTTAATAATAAGATTATAGGCAATTATTCAGAAGACTGAGTTTTAATAATAAGATTATAGGCAATTATTACCACCACCACCACCACACTCCCACCACCACCCCTTTACCACCATGTCAATAAAGCTTCGATATAATTATAGTGAGTTGCAGCAGAAGTTGTTACAAGATCCAGACTCAATCTAAGGAGGAGTTTTGGGAGAGCCCAAAGACAACAGAGACAAGAACAATGGTGCCGGAGAAATTTGAAGACTCTGGGACCTACAACTAAAGCAACCATTTAAAACAGCTCAGTTCTGCTGAGTGAAATAAGTCAAGCAGAGTCAATTATCATATGGTTTCACTCATTTGTGGAGCATAAGAAAAAGCATGGAGGACATGGGGAGTTAGAGAGAAGGGAGTTGGGGTAAATTGGAATGGGAGGTGAATCATGAGAGACTATGGACTCTGAAAAACAATCTGAGGGGTTTGAAGTGGCGGGGGGGAGGTCGGGGTACCAGGTGGTGGGTATTATAGAGGGCACAGATTGCATGGAGCACTGGGTGTGGTGAAAAAAAAAATAATTATACTGCTATGCTGAAAATAAATAAATGAAAAAAAAAAAAGCTCAGTTCTGAATGAGATTAACATAAAACCACACTCTACAGGCCTGTTTACTTCAGTTCCTGTTACTTAATACTATATTTCCAGATTTTAACTAAAATTACAAGGCATGCTAAAAGGCAAAACAAAAGCAAACAACAACAGAAAATCATACTCTTAAGAGACAAAGCAAGCATCAGAAACAGACTCAGACATGACACAGTTTTGGAAATATCAGATTTGGAATTTAAAATAACTATGATTCATATATTAAAAGATCTAATGGAAAAAGAAGATAATGTGCAAGGCACAAATGGATAATAAAAGCAGAGAGGTGGGGGACACCTGGGTGGCCTAGTTGGTTAGGCATCTGACTATTGGTTTCAGCTCAGGTCATAATCTCAAGGATGTGAAATCAAGCCCGGAATCAGATCAACTCTCAGAAAATTTTAAGTATATAATACAGTATTACTAACCATAGTTATGTTGATATATATTAAATCTCCAGAATTTACTAGTCCTGCATAAATGAAACTTTGTATCATTTGGCCAAAATCTTTCTATTTCCTCTACCCACCAGCTTCTGACTACCACCATTCCATTCTCTGTTTGTGTTAAGTTTGACTTTTTTAGATACCACATATAAGTGAGATCATGCAGCATTTGTCTTTCTGTGACTGGTTTATTTCCCTTGACATAGTATCCTCCAGGTTCATCTGTGTTTGTTGCAAATGGTAGGATTTCCTTCTTTTTTAAAGCTGAATAAAATTTCATTGTGTATCCTTATATACCACATTTTCTTTATCCATTAATCTGTCAATGTACACTTAGGTTGTTACCTTACTTTGGCTATTGTGAACACTTTTTCAGTGCATATATCTCTTTAAAATACTGATTTCATTTTCTTTGGATATGTACCAGAAGTGGGATTACTGGATTGTATAGTAGTTTTATTTGTAATTTTTTGAGGAATCTCCAGAGTCTTTTCCATACTTGCAGTACCAGTTTACATTCTCAAGAGTATACAGGGGTTACCTCTTCTCCATATCCTTGTCAATTTTGATATCTTTTGTCTTATTCATTAAGATCAATTCTACAGTTGTTAGATAATATCTCATTGTGGTTTTAATTTACATTTCCCTGCTGAGTAGTGATATGTAGCAATTTTCATATACTTGTTGGCTCTGTGTGTTCTTTTGAGAAATATCTATTCAGATCATTTGCCCATTTTTACTAAGGTTAAGTAAGTAATTAATTAAGTGTGTGTGTGTGTTTATTTTTTTGCTTTTGAGTTGTATGAATTCTCTGTATATTTTGGATATTAGCCCTTTAACTGATAAATGACTGCTAATATTTTTTTCTTAGGCTGTATGTTGCCTTTTCTCGTTATTGATTGTTTTCTTTGCTGTATAGAAACTTTCTGGTTTTTAGTTTGATATAGTCTCTTTTGTTTATTTTGTTTTTCTTTTTCTTTCTGGTAATTTTTTTTTAATTTTTAATTTTTTATTTTTTATAAACATATATTTTTATCCCCACGGGTACAGGTCTGTGAATCACCAGGTTTACACACTTCACAGCACTCACCAAAACACATACCCTCCCCAATGTCCATAATCCCACCCCCTTCTCCCAAACCCCCTCCCCCCAGCAACCCTCAGTTTGTTTTGTGAGATTAAGAGTCACTTATGGTTTGTCTCCCTCCCAATCCCATCTTGTTTCATTGATTCTTCTCGTACCCACTTAAGCCCCCATGTTGCATCACCACTTCTTACCTGTGCATTTGGTATCATATCGAAAATCATTGCCCAAATAAATGTCAAGAGGCTTTTCCCCTATGTTTTCTTCCAGGAGTGTTATGGTCTTGGGTCTTACATTTAATTCTCTAATTCATGTTGAGTTGATTTTTGTATTTGGTATGAGATAAGGGACTAATTTCATTCTACTACTGCATGTGGGTGTACAGTTTTCCAATACAATTGATTGAAGAAACTACTCTTTTCTCATTGTGTGTTCTTGGCACCCCTGTCAAAGATCAGTTGACTGTAGATGTGTGGATTTATTTGTAGGCTCTCTGTTCTATTCCAGTGGCCTGTATGTATGCCAATGTCATACGTTGCTTTGTAATAGATTTTGAAATAAGGAAGTGTGATACCTCCAGCTTTGTTTTTGCTCAAGATTACTTTAGCTATTTGGTATCTTTTGTGGTTTCATGTGAATATTAGGATTGTTTTTTCTATTTCAATATAAAAATGCCATTAGGATTTTGATGGAGAAAGAACTGAATTTGTAGATGACTTTGGGTAGTATGGGCATTTTAACATTTTTCTGATCCACAAACTCAGGATATCTTTCTATTTATTTGTGTCTTCTTTAATTTCCTTCATAAAAGTTTTATAATTTTTCAGTATACTAACCTTTCAAATTTTTGGTTAAGTTTATTCCTATATATTTTGTTCTTTTTATTGCTACTGAGAATGGAATTGTTTTTCTAATTTCCTTTTTAGATAGTTTGTCATTAAGGTATAAAAACAGAATTGATTTTTGTTTCCTGCGAATTGACTGAATTCATTTATTAGTTCCTAACACACATTTTTTGTTGCTGATTCCTTTGGGTTTTCTACATTTATAATCATGTCTTTAGCAAACAGCTCATTCTACAACTTTCCTTCCAATTTGGATGCCTTTTATTTCTTATTTTTGCCTAATTACTCAGGGTAGGACTTCTCCTACTATGTTGAATAGAAGTGGTAAGAATGGGCATCCTTGCCTTGTACCAGATCTTAGAGGAAAAGCTTTGACTTTCCCCCCATTAATTATGATATTAGCTATGTGCTTTTCATGTAGGGACTTTATTATGCTTAGGTAAGTTCTCTTCTACATTTTATATTTTGCTGAGAGTTTTAATCATGAATCGATGTTGGACTTTGTCAAATGCTTTTTCTGCATCTGTTGATATGATCATGTGGGTTTTTCTTTTTTTTTTCTCTTCATTATCTTTATGTTTTTTATTGTGTTATGTTAGTCACCATAAAATACATCATTAGTTTTTGATGCAATGTTCCAAGATTCATTGTTTATGTACAACACCCAATGTTCCATGCAATATATGCACTCCTTAATACCCACCAAGGGCTCACCCATCTCCCCACCCCACCCCCAAAACCCTCAGATTGTTTCTTAGGGTCCACAGTCTCTCATGGTTCGTCTCCCCCTCTGACTTAACCCCAATTCACTTTTCCTTTCTTTCTCCTAATATGTGGAACAAGTAAGTGAAACTGTATGATAATTGACTTTCCACAAGTAAGTGAAACTGTATGATAATTGACTTTCTCTGCTTGACTTATTGCATTCAGCATAATCTCCAGTCCCATCCATGTTGATGCAAAAGTTGGCTTTCATCCTTTCTGATGGCTGAGTAATATTCCATTGTATATATGGACCATATCTTCTTTATTCATTCGTCTGTTGAAGGACATCTCAGCTCTTTCCATAGGGTAGTTCTATTTTTAATTTTCTGAGACATCTGAGCACTGTTTTCCAAAGTGGCTTCACCAATTCGCATTCCCACCAACAATGTAAGAGGGTTTCCCTTTCTCCACATCCTCTCCAACATTTGTTGTTTCCTGTCTTGTTAGTCTTTGCCATTCTACGTGGTGTAAGGTGGTATCTAAATGTGGTTTTGATCATGCGGGTTTTTTCTTTCATTGTATCACATAGATTGACTTCTGTAAACTGAATTGTCCTTAAGTCCTAGAGTTAAATCCTACTTTGTCATGATGTATGATCCTTTCAACGTGCCAGAGAATTTGATTTGTTACTAGTTTATCAAAGCTTTTTAGATCTTTGTCATCAGAGACATTGGCCTGTAGTTTCCCTCCTTTAAGGTATCTTTGGCTGGCTTTGATAGATGATGGCCTCATAAAATTAGTTTGGAAGTGTTCCCTCTTCTTTTGTTTTTTGGAGGAAAGATTGGTATTAATCCTACTTTGAATGTTTGGAAGGATTCATCCATGAAGCCATCTGGTCCTGAACTTTTATATTTTGGGCAGTTTTTGATTACTGATTCAATCTCCTTATTTGTTATTGGTCTGTTGATGCTTTCTATTTCATCTTGATTTGGTTTTGATAGGTTGTATATTTCTAAGAATTTACCATTTCTTTTAGATTTTCCAATTTATTGATATATAATTGTTCATAATAGTTCCTTCTGATTGTTTCTATTACTGAAGCTTCTGTTGTAATGTCTCCCTTTTTGTTTCTGATTTTTTTTTTTTTGAGTTGAGGGTCCATATCTGGGCTCTCTATTCTGTTCCACTGTTGTGTGTCTGTTTTTGTGCCAATACTATGCTGTTTTGGTGATCACAGCTTTGTAATATAGCTTGAAATCAGGTAACGTGATGCCCCAGCTTTGTTTTTCTTTTTCAATATTTCCTTGGCAATTTGGGGTCCTTTCTGGTTGTACACAAAGTTTAGGATTGTTTGTGTCAGCAGTTTGAAAAATGCCACTGGTATTTTGATTGGGATGGCATTGAAAATGTAGATTGCTCTGAGCAGCATAGTCATTTTAATGATGTTTATTCTCCTGATCCATGAGCATGAAATGTTTTTTCATCTTTTTGTGTCTACTTCAATTTCTCTCATGAGTATTTTGTAGTTGTAGTTGCTAGAGTATTGATCCTTTACCTCTTTAGTTAGGTCTATTCAAAGGTATCTTGTGGTTTTTTGTGCTATTATAAATCGAATCAATTCTCTAATTTCTCTTTCTACAGCTTCATTGTTAGTGTATAAGAAAGCAACTAATTTCTGTGGATTGATTTTGCATCCTGCCACATTACTAAATTGCTGTACGAGTCCTAGTAGCTTGGGGGTAAAGACATTTGAGTTTTCCACATAAAGTATCATGTCATCCATGAAGAGAGAGAGTTTGACTTCCTCTTTGCCAATTTGATTACCTTTTATTTCTTTTTGTTGTCTGATTTTTTTCTGATTTTAGTAATTTGAGTCATCCTTTTTTTTTGCTTAGTTAATGTAGCTGGTTCTGTTTATTCAAAAAACTTGATTTTTGTATTATTTTTGTATTCTCATATGCCTTATTTCAGCTCTATTTTTTAGTAATTCCTTCCTTCTGCAGTGTGTGGCATATGCTCTTTTCCTTATGAGGGCATAGCAGTGGCTCATTCTCAGGGAGGGTAACTTCAGCTTCAGCTTCAGCTTCAGCTCCTGGCCTGGGGTAGGGGAGGAAATGTGGGACAGCATTGCAAGCTCTGGCTCCAGCCCTGGGTGGCTGGGTGGGGGAAAATGCAGTGGCATCCCCAACCTTTGGCAGTTGACAGTGCACAGCAGTAGCTCCTGCTCCAGGGGGCATGGTGATGATGACACCCATACTAGATGGAGCACAGTGTTTGTTCTTTTTTGGTGGAGATGTGGCAATGTGGACTACAAACTACTCTGTCAGCTGGGCTCAGCATCAGTGAAGACTGCACTGTTCCTCACTGTTCCTTACACTGCAAACACTGTAGGTGTCTGTGGTGATGACAAGGTTCATTAGAGTCTTTCCGCTCTCTTTTTCCCACACAGTTATGATTGTGGCTAAGCAGATTCCTCTGGATTCTGAGTTCTGTCAAAATGGAGGATAAGTGGGGCTCCTGGGTGGCGCAGTGGGTTAAAGCCTCTGCCTTCGGCTCAGGTCATGATCCCGGGGTCCTGGGATCCAGCCCCGCATTAGGCTCTCTGCTCCGCAGGGAGCCTGCTTCCTCCCCTCTCTCTCTCTCTGCCTACCTCTCTGCCTACTTGTGATTTCTCTCTCTCTGTCAAATAAATAAAATCTTTTTTAAAAATGGAGGATAAGTTAATGCAGGAAAGATGCCTTCTATGTCTTTCCATGCAGTGATCCTGGTGTGTGTGTGTGTGTGTGTGTGTGTGTGCGTGTTCTACAGTGTTTCTGGAAACTCCTTCTTTCACTTTGAAACTTTTCCAGAGAGAGCTGTTTTCCTCAGTATGTTGTTGTTTTTTCATTGATCTGATTGTTTTTGTTTGAGATGATGAGCGTCAGTTCCTCCTAGTCTGCCATCTTGCTGATACCTCTGACCTCTACTGCATCTGATAAGATGTCATTTGTTAATCTTATGGGATTCCTTCAAATGTCATGAGTCACTTTTTTTCTCCTGCTGTGTTCAAAATTCCCTTTGGTTTTCAACATGTTGACTACAATGTGTTTGGGTGTGGATCTCTTTGCATTACAGTTCTTAGAGTTTGATGGGCTTTTTGAATTTGTAGATTAGTGGTTTTTTTCTATTATTTTTCTGTCACTTTCTCTTCTTTCCTTCCAGAGTTCTTATTACATATATATTAGTGTGATTAGTGGTTTCCTACATTTTTCTGGGTCTTTGTTTTTCTTCATTTTTCTCCTCTATTCTTCAGATCTTATAATCTCTATCAATCTATATTTTAGTTTACTGATTCTTTCTGCTAGTTCAAACTACTGTTAGCTCCCCCATTGAACTTTAAATTTTAGTATACTTTTCGAACTCCAGATTTTTCATTTGTTCATTTGTTCTTTTTAGTAACTTCTGCATCTTTAGTTATATTTGGTATTAAATGTAACACCATCATCATACCTTTCTTTAATTCTTTAAATATGAGTTCCTTTAGTTTTTGAACATACATATATAGTTGCTTTGAAGTCTTTAATAAATCCACTGTTACAGATGCTTTTAGGCAGTTTCTACTGCCATCTTTTCCCCCCTACTATAGGTCACACTTTCCTATATCTTTGCATGTCTCATACTTAAAAAAAAATAACTGGATATACTAGATAATTTATTGTGGCAACTCTGGATACTGACCTTTCTCTAGAGGTGATTGTTGTTGTCGTTTTTTGCTTGCTTGTTTTGTGATTTGGCCCAACTATTTCTACAAAGTGTATTTCTTTCAGTCTGCTTACAAAGAGTTTCCTTGTGTTGTTACCCTCTCTGTTCACTCTAGATAGAGTACAACTTTGGGTATGTATTCAGTCTTCCAGACTGCCAGAGATGACTGTGATATTATTTTTAAGCCTTTCTTCTTAGAAAGTACTTGGGTTAGAGTACATCACTGTCAGATTTTAGCTAATCCCCTGTGACAGTAAAACTTCTGCCTTGTGTTAATGGATGTATGTGTGGTTCTTTGCCTCATGTCCTGCTCTAATTGCTTCTGAATGGATGCAGTATAATGCATATGCAGACTTCATCAACTCCGGGGTTGGCTGTGATCCCAACAGGGCTCTTCATGGCTCTTTCTTTGGTTCTCACTATTGAAGTTCTGGCTTTTCTGCCAATTTGTTTATATCAGAACTACCACCTTCATTCCACCAAGGTCTCCATTGTTTTCAACCAGACCCTTAGGCATGAGTTCTCCACTCACTGTTAGAAATAATGTCCATCTGTCCCCTCAGAGCTGAGGAGTTCTTGGCCCATAAAATTTATCTTCATTCTCAGAAAGAACCCCTGTGTCACTGTAAAGAAGCTCATGGTGAGGACCCACTTTTCTAGATTAACAATATAACATTCTAACAATGGGCACTAACAGACTGAAGTGTTATGCCTGATTTTCTCAGTTTGCTTTCCAGACATGAAACTTCAACTCTTTCAGTGAGCTGGGACTCTGACGGTTGGGGCCAGTATTCTCAGCCTGTAGCAACCAAGGGAGAGCTTTCACTCAATGAATGGGAACTGGATGTGAGAAAGGAGACCAAGCCTCTCTTTTTCCCACTCAGAATAGAGGTTCTATACTTTGTGATTAAGAAGACTGAGAAAAACCAGCACTGTGCCCTTCCTGTGATGAAAATTTAGCTTCAGACTGGAAGCTGGGATGACTAGGATCCAGAATATTCTTTGCTGTATATGTCTGGAATAGAACTTCTGTAACACAGTAGTGTGAATAGGTGAGTAATGGCCACAGATTCTCACTGTTCTTACCATGATGCCATAGACTTTTAAAAAATAAATGTTTCTCTTATGCAGTTTCTAGAGGAAATTTCCAGAAACTTTAAAATATTTTTGAATTTTGTAATTTTTACTGGTTAAATTGTTTTGGTAGGCAGGGATTTTACCATGCTTCTTACACCATCATTGCAGAAGTTCCACCTTCAGTAACTATTTCATATTCTTTGTACTCATAGTTTCTAGCCCAGTATCCTGTATTTCATGTTCAGTGTCTTCCTCCTTATTGATGCTAAAAAAAAAAAAAAAAATGACTGAAGTTTCAGATTGGCTGTCAGGCTCTTCAATATGGTGCTATTGCATCCTGCACAGCTACTTTTCCTTTTCCTGCTCTTATTGGGAAGAGGGAATTATGTCTTTATTCTTTCTTGCATTAATGAGAGCACTATTTCTTTCCAGTACAAAGAAGACAGGATTTATGGGTTCTTCCTCTTTTATGCAGTGTTGTATTTCTGGTGTTTGGGGAATTCAAAGTCATTCAAAAATCCATAGGTAAATCAGTACTTGATTATCTACCATGCTACCCCAGAGTTTGTAATGCAGGTATGAAGTCTTATTGTGCCACTGGACCATTTATCTAATAAGCTGAAGTATTAATTGCTTTTTAATAAAACAAAACAATCTAAGGGACTGCTGGGTGGCTCAGTCAGTTAAGCATCTGACTCTTGGTTTCAGCTTAGGTTGTGATCTGGGGGTCATGAGATCAAGCCCAAGTCAGGCTCTGTGCTAGGCAGGGAGTCTACTTGATTCTCTCTTCCTCTCCCTCTGCCCCTCCCCTGCATGTGCTCTTCCTCTATCTCTAAAAAAGAAAGAAAGAAAGAAAGAAAGAAAGAAAGAAAGAAAGAAAGCTTCTAAAAAATCGAAATCAAATTATTTTCTCCATAAGAGCTCAAAGAGTCTTTAGAGGAATTAAATGGTGCTCCCAGGAATCTTCTTCACACTAGATAAAAAAATATCAAAGAATATTGTTACTACTCCTTATGTCATTACTTCGGGTTATTTCCCTCAGGCTACACTTAGGATGGTTTCTGAAAAGTGGTTTCTGATCAGTGCGATGGGACTCTTCCCTCGTGTAAACTGGACACTACTTCTTTAATGCAGCCTAAGTTAGAGACAGACAGCCTCTGGCATTAAGCATTGCCAGGTGTTTTGTGGCTTATATTCTGAGAGTCATCTCTGCAATGAACAAATTTCTAAACAAAAATATGTTTATAAGTAGCTAAGCTGTAGTTCTAATAATTCTTAGTTCTCATGTGCCCTTAGAGCTCCCTATTTTCACCCCAAATCACTGCCAATCATGTCAAGTGATTGTCTGATCTGTTTTCTGGGTTTCAGAAAGTACCTTGGCTTTCTCTCATATTAAACAGCAATTATGGGGCGCCTGGGTGACTCAGTGGGTTAAGCTTCTGCCTTTGGCTCAGGTCATGATCTCAGGGTCCTGGGATCGAGCCCCACATTGGGCTCTCTGCTCAGCGGAGAGTCTGCTTCCACCCACCCCCTTGCCCCAACCTGCTTTTGATCTCTGTCTGTCAAGTAAATAAACAAAATCTTTAAAAAAAAAAAATAAACAGCAATAATTTCTTACTTTAAAACTTCTAAAAATTTCTCTATTTCCCCTTATATATAGTACCTCATTTGAATTCTACTTTTATATGAGCCAGTATGTTTCTTTTTCTATCTGTTTTTGTTCCTCTCAAGGATGTCTGGAAGAGCTATTAGGACAGTTGCTTTTAGAAAATATAAACAGTCATTCTTTAAAACAACAATTTTCTTAGCTCTATCCAAAGTGAAAACACATGTAGAAAATTACTGATTTTACAAGGTTGTAAATAACATAAAAGGTATCTACCAGAAAACTGAATTAGGGAGGGGGGCATTTTTTTCTGGAAGTGTACTCAATATAAGGTTAGCTAGTAGTGTCATGGGCTTTGCATTATGGTTGTCATGGAGTCTATATTTAGGGAGCAGGGAGGGAGTGGGCAGAGTTGGACAGCAGCACCAAACTTTATTTCCATGGATTATTTATTTATTTGTCTCTCAGAGGATATAACTACCAGAATTTAATTATTTATCATGTTGTTAATCTGGAAAATACTATTTTTGATACCAGTGTCAAAGAGCACTATCAAAGAGAACAACTATTTATGGTACTCATAGTATTTTGCTTCACAAACATGTACAGCCTTTACTATTTCATATCTGGTATGAAAATAATGTTTATAAGAACAATAGAATTACTAAATTATTAAACATATTAAAAGGATTTTGCTACCAACACTATACCAGAGTGTTTGAGTATCTTAATACCTTCAAATACAGGATGGGAACATTAAAGTCTCTTTTTTCCAATTCCTAAGTTTTCTGGTTACAAATGAAATGTGAGCTAAATACACATGTCTGAATATGTAAAAATTATACTGTTTCTTGAGGATTAATAATATAATGCAAGCAGTTAAGAAATGAAAAAAATTATATTTTCAAGCAGAATAAAACACATAAATATTGTATTTTTTCATTTAAGTTGAATTGTAGATAAAATGACCCTTTTTATTATTAATAAAATAGGCCTATAATATATTATCATCTTCAATTTGCATCATCCATACACATTGTTACTTAAGGAATTTTATTTAGTATAATTTATGAACACAATATTTTTTAAAGAGATGGCATAATTATATACCATATAAATATTTAGATATAATAGATACATAAATAATTAAAACTAAGTGGTTTTTTTACTTATTATAAAAGCTCAAGTCAAAAATTCAGTACTTCATTAATATATAAGAATTCAAAATTTATTTTTGTCAGAATAATCATAACATTGACAGTCTATGCATGTGTGCACGTATGTAATTAAATAATGCTTTACTTTTCACAAATAATGGTATAGTTTGCCATTTATTCAGTCTGGAATTATTTGAAAGCTAACAAATACTTAGAGACCTAACACTTCCTATAATACTAATATTTTTATAAGACTTAAATATAATCTTTTCCAATAAAAATTGCAATATATTGTGCAATTTCAATAAGCCAACTAAATTATGTATTTTAACTCTATTAACTATAAATCTGACAATTTGAAGTGATGTGTGACAATGAAATACTAAAACACTGATGGAAGGTATGCTTTATTTTATCTCCTAACTACTTTCCATTCCTTTAGCTCTAAAGCAGGAAGGTGGTTGTCTTAACACTGCCAAAATAATTCAGATTGTAGACATTATGTGATTCCAATAATACTATAAAATAGCTTAGATAACTTGTTTGGGTAATAATATATTTTAATCTTTATGTAATTGCAACTTTTTTTCCTTCAAAGTCAATTAAATACATAAGTTACTCCTCCACGTCTTCCTCCCATGGCTGGCATTTCAAGTTCTCCAGGGTCATATAGATCTTTACAAAATGGTATAAAATAATTTGTGTAAACTGTACCCTAAATAACTCAAAAATAGTATAAGTTCCTGTGCCAGTACCATGCTGTCTTGATGATGACAGCTTTGTAATAGAGCTTGAAGTCCGGAATTGTGATGCCACCAACGTTGGCTTTCTTTTTCAATATCCCTTTGGCTATTTGAGGTCTTTTCTGGTTCCATATATATTTTAGCATTATTTGTTCCATTTCTTTGAAAAAGATGGATGGTACTTTGATAGGAATTGCGTTAAATGTGTAGATTGCTTTAGGTAGCATAGACATTTTCACAATATTTATTCTTCCAATCCAGGAGCATGGAACATTTTTCCATTTCTTTGTGTCTTCCTCAATTTCTTTCATGAGTACTTTATAGTTTTCTGAGTATAGATTCTGTGTCTCTTTGGTTAGGTTTATTCCTAGGTATCTTATGGTTTTGGATGCAATTGTAAATGGGATTGACTCCTTAATTTCTCTTTCTTCTGTCTTGCTGTTGGTGTAGAGAAATGCAACTGATTTCTGTGCATTGATTTTATATCCTGACACTTTACTGAATTCCTGTATAAGTTCTAGCAGTTTTGGAGTGGAGTCTTTTGGGTTTCCACATATAGTATCATATCATCTGCGAAGAGTGATAATTTGACTTCTTCTTTGCCGATTTGGATGCCTTTAATTTCCTTTTGTTGTCTGATTGCTGAGGCTAGGACCTCTAGTACTATGTTGAATAGCAGTGGTGATAATGGACATCCCTGCCGTGTTCCATCAACAGATGAATGGATCAAGAAGATGTGGTATATATACACAATGGAATACTATGCAGCCATCAAAAGAAATGAAATCTTGCCATTTGTGACAACATGGATGGAACTAGAGCGTATCATGCTTAGCGAAATAAGTCAAGCAGAGAAAGACAACTATCATATGATCTCCCTGATATGAGGAAGTGGTGATGCAACATGGGGGCTTAAGTGGGTAGGAGAAGAATCAATGAAACAAGATGGGATTGGGAGGGAGACAAACCATAAGTGAATCTTAATCTCACAAAACAAACTGAGGGTTGCTGGGGGGAGGGGGGTTTGGGAGAAGGGGGTGGGATTATGGACATTGGGGAGGGTATGTGCTTGGGTGAGTGCTGTGAAGTGTTTAAACCTGGTGATTCACAGACCTGTACCCCTGGGGATAAAAATATATGTTTATAAAAAATAAAAAATTAATAAAAAAAAAAGAGAAAGAGAAAAAAAATAGTATAAGTTCCATTTTACAATTGCTTGGTGATGAAGTGGTGTATCTTCATCTTTCTAAAGGCCAAAATGTGTTTTCAATCTTGAAATGCCTGATTTTGCAGGTTTGGCAGAAGGTAAAAGTAAAGGGAAAAGCAGGTCATGAAAAAGAAATGGGAGTACAGTCAGCACCGGGAATGTGGCAAGATGATGTCTATGAAGAACTAAACAAATTTGCCTTCTTTGGGATATTTCTTTCTGCCCTTTGAATCTCATTTATTCAGATGAATCGCCATTGGCAGGAATCAGCTTTGGCTTTTGAATTTCAAACATTTAGCATCAAAAGAATGGGAATAATTTGTATTCAGAGATAATATATTTATAAGAAGCTGTGATATGAAGAAAAAAGATTCCTTGATTTGGTGATTCAAGTTAATAACAGAAGTGTGAAAAGTAATAAAGGCCGGGTAAGGGTTTAGAATTTAGGATGAAAGGGAGTGACATTAGCGAGATGGTCAAATAAGAAATCCCTTGTTCATATTCCTCCTACAACAATTTGACATGTAACCATGACTTTGTGGAAGCTGTGAGATCCAGGTATAAGGTTGTGAAACCCCAGTACAGTCCAAGAATAAGGAGAGCTGTTTTGAGAAAAGAGGTCTCCAATCAGGCAACTAATTTGCTGACCATTGTCCTAGCTATAAACCTGGATACAGCTCCAAGAAATAGGAGGAAAGCTGGAAATTTCACAAATACATGGAAATTAACAATGCACTCCTAAACAATGAATGTTTCAAAAAAGAAATTTTTAAAAATTTAAAAGAATCTTGAAACAGATGAAAATGAAAATGAAAATCCAGCCACCAAACATGTGGTGCAACAAGAGCAGTTTTAAAAAGGAAGCTGAGAGTAAAAAAAAAAAAATGTTTACAGTAAGAAAAAAGAAAAATCGCAAACAACCTAATTTCCTTGTACCTCAAGGAACTAGAAAGAGAATTTAAAAACTAAGCCTAACGTTAGCAGAAGGAAAGAAATACAGTGATCAGAACAGAAATAAATGAAATAGAGATCAGCAAAACAATAGAAAAGATTGACAAAACTAAGAGCTGGTTTGTGGAAAAATAAAATTGACAAACTGTAGCTAGACTAAGAAAAAAACAAAATTAGAAATGAAAGGGGAGATATTATAACTGATACCCAGATAATACTGAGGATTATAAGATGCTATTATGAATGATTATATACATTAGTAAATTGAATAACCTAGAAGAAATGGATAAATTCTTAGAAACATGCAGCCTACCGAGACTGAATTGTGAAGAAATAGAAAGTCAGAACAGACCAAAACATGTAAGGACATTGAATCAGTAATCACAATCCTCCCATAAAGAAAAGCTAGGATCCGATAGTTTCACTGAAGAATTCTACCAAACATTTGAAGAAGAATTAAAGACAATCCACAAACTCTTCCCAAAAAAATTGAAGAGGAGGAAATACTCCCAAACTCACTTTATGAGTCCAGCATTACCATGATACCAAAGGCAGAAAGACACAGCACAGGAAAAGAATATGCAGGTCACTATCCCTGATGAATATAGACTCAAAAATTCTCAACAAAATACAAGCAAACTAACCACCACATGAAAAGGACCACATACCATGATCAAACGGGATTTATCCCTGGGGTTCAAGGATTATTCAACATACACAGATTAATGAATGTTATATATCACATTAATAAAATGAAAGATAAAAATCTTGATTACCTGAATAGATGCAGAAAGATCATTTGACAAAATTCAATATCCATTCATGATAAAAACTCTCAACAAATTGGATATAGATGGACTGTACCTCAACATAATAAAGGACATACCTGACAAGCTACAGCTAACATCATACTCAAAGGCGAAAGGTTGAAAGCTTTCCTCTAAGATCAGAAATAAGCCAAAGGCACCCATTCTAACTACTCTTGCTCAGCATGGTACTGGAAGTTCTAGCCAGATTAACTGTCAATGGTGGGAGAGTACCTCGTGTGAATGGAGGTCTCATTTCTTAAATTTCCCATAAAGATTTAACAATCTGTACTCAAATAAAAATAGCCAGAAGAAAGTAACAAACACAGAGCAGTTTATTAAGATCAGTACATTTTCGGGGCGCCTGGGTGGCTCAGTGGGTTAAAGCCTCTGCCTTTGGCTCAGGTCATGATCCGAGGGTCCTGGGATTGAGCCCCACATTGGGCTCTCTGCTCAGCAGGGAGCCTGCTTCCTCCTCTCTCTGCCTGCCTCTCTGCCTGCCTGTGATCTCTATCAAATAAATAAATAAAATCTTTAAAAAAAAAAAAAAAGAACAGTACATTTTCAAGGAGGGAGAGTGGGCAGGCCCACAAGTGGCAACTGCCCTTGGGCTACAAGGATCCTTTCCTTTTATGTGTGTGTCTGTGCCTGCGGGGTTGGAGAAGGGTGACTTGAGTCACGAACAGGGTAGACCCTAATGGAGGCTGCTTCCAGCAATTTGGGGGACTTGCTCCTGTAGGTTGGGAGGGGGGTATTTGACCTTATAAGGCTTGTACTGGAACCATCATGGCAGCCTTCCCCCATGGGGCTGGCTATAACTGCAATGCAAATGCATTATAATGAGTCTAAGGGTTACCCTGGGGCAGAGATACAAGTGGAGAGCACATGTTCTGCACCTGTGGTTCTTGGTCTGTTAGCTCCAGAGTCTTGGAAGCCACAAGGCCAGGATGTTATGCTCCCAGGCTTCTACCATGTGATGTTGTATCTCCTGGATTTTAATGTGTAACCTATTCGTCATTCTCGTTCCCTCCTGCTCATGTCTAAGTAAATGGCTACTCTCATAACTAGGCAAGAAAAAGAAATCAAAAACATTCAAATCAGAAATGAAGGAGTAAAATTATCTTTCTTTGCAGATGACATGATGTTATATATAGAAAATCCTAAAGACTCCAGCAAAAAAACTGTTAGAACTAATCCACAAATTCAATAAAGTTCCAAGAATCAAAATCAATATACGGACATTAGTTGTATTTCTATACACTAAGAATAAAATATTTGAAAAATAAAAAAATAATCCCATTTATAGTAGCATCAAAAACAATAAAATACTTGGGAATAAATTTAACCAAGGTAGTAAAAGAGTTGGACACTGAAAATTACAGAAAGAAATTGAAGGAGACACAATTAAATGGAACAGTATCCTGAGGCACTCGGGTGGCTCAGTCTGTTAAGGATCTGACTCATGATTTTGGCTCAGGTCATGATCTCAGGGTCTTGAGATCAAGCCCTGCATCAGATGGGGAATCTGCTTGAGATTCTCTCTCTCCCTCTGCCTCTTCTGCTGCTTGTGCTCTCTCTCTCTCTCAAATAAATAAATAAATCTTTTTAAAAAATGGAACAATATTATATATGTGGGTCCAAAGAATAAACATTGTTAAAATGTCTGTACTACCCACAGCCATATATAGATTCGATGCAATCACTATCAAAATTCCAAGGGTATTTTGACAGAATTGGGAAAAACAATCCTAAAATTTTTATGGAACTACCAAAAGATTCTGAACAACCAAAGTAGTCCTGAGAAAGATCATATTTTCTGAGCATCATACTTCCTGATTTCAAACTATGTTACAAAGCTATAGTAACAAAAACATATGACATTGGGATAAAAACAAACACATGGATCAGTGGAATGGAATCAAAAGCCCAGATATAAATGCTCACATACACAGTCCACCAATATTTAACAAGGGAGCTAAAATACTCATGGGAAAAGATAGTCTCTTCAATAAATAATGTTGGAAAAGCTAGATAAAAGCAGAAGAATGAAGTTGGACTCCTATACCCCTCACAGATATTAACTCCAAATGGATTAAAAGACCTGAAACCATAAAATTCCCACAAGAATTTTAGGGAAAAAGCTCCTCGATATTGGTCTTGCCAGCAATTTTCTGTATATGATGCCAAAAGCACAAACAAAAGTGAAAATAAACAAATGGGACTATATCAAACTAAAATCTTATGCCTAAGAAAGAAAGCAATCAATAAAATGCAATGGCAACCAATGGAATGGTAGAAAATGTTTGCAAAGCATTTCTGCTAAGGCATTAACATCCAAATTATGTAATGATCTTACAACTCATATAATTCAGGAGCAAAAAAAAAAAAAATCCAATTTAAGAATGGGCAGAGAACCTAAATAGTTATTTTTCCAAATAAGACATACAAATGGCCAACAGGCACAGGAAATGGTGCTTAACATCACTATTCATTAGGGAAATGTAGATCAAAACCCCAATGAGATATCATCTCATATCTGTTAGAATGGCTATTATCAAAATGATAAGCGATAATAAGTGTTGACAAAGATATGGAGAAAAGGGAACCCTTGTTCACTGTTGGTAGGAACATAAATTGGTGCAGCCATTATGGGAAACAGTATGGAAGTTCCTCAAAAAATGGAAAATAGAACTACCATATGATCTATCAGTCCCACTTCGATATATATCCATTCAAAGGAAATGAAATCACTGCCTTGAATAGATAGCTGCCCTTCTATATTCATTGCAGCATTATTCGCAATAATCAAATCAGGGAAACAACCTAAGTGTCCACTGATGGATGATGGAGATATATAGATAGATAGATATCACATTTTCTTCATCCATATATTCATATGGATATATATATATGGATATACATATGGATATTATTCAGAAATTTGCAACACAATGGATGGACCTTGAAGGCACTATGCTAAGGTGAAGTAAGTCAGAGAAAGGCAAACACTGCATTATCTCACTTATATGTAGAATCTTAAAAAAAAGTTGAATTCTTAGAAACAGAGACTAGAATGATAGTTGTCAGGGACTGAGGGGTGAGGGAAATAGAAAGATGTTGATCAAAGGGTAGAAAATTCCAGTTATAAGATGAATAAGTCCTGAGGTTCTAATGTACAGCATAGTGACTATAGTTAACAATATGGTATTATATACTTGAAAATTGCCAAGAGAGTAGGTCTTCAATGTTCTTACCACAAAAGAAAAATGGTAATTATATTAGGTGATGGAGGTGTTAACTAACTTTATTGTGATAATCATTTCACAATATATACATGTACCAAATCATCACATTGTATACCTTAAACTTACACAATGTTGTATGTCAGGTGTTAATTATATCTCAATAAATCTAGGGGGTAAAGAATTTAGAATGAAAGGATGTATCTGGAAAGTGAATTAGGAGACGAACCATGAGAGTCTGTGGACTCTGAGAAACAAACTGAGGGTTTTGGAGGGGAGGGGCTGAGGGGGTGGGTGAGCCTGGTGGTGGGTATTAAGGAGGGCACATATTGCATGGAGCACTGAGTGCAGTGCATAAACAAAGAATCTTGGAACATTGAAAAAATAATTAAAAAAAAAAAAAAGAAAGGACCTATCCTGGAATGAACAATGGACAGGAACAGAGACTAACAGAGACCATCAACTTAAGGGGCAATTTTGTTGTCTACTGTTGGTAAATGGTAAAGATTAAAAGAAAAAAATATCCCCTTGGTAACGGTTTGTTTCTCTTGACTGTCCAACAGTGGGATGTCAGTCTGAGCTCCAGATTTTCTCAACTGCCATGTAACTTTGTCTGTCAAGACAGGCCTCATTTTCAATGTCTAAAAACACTCATACACCCTGAGATGTAGGATGGGACCTTGGCCATCTTGAGAATTCAATTTGAAAGGAAAAGTCTCTTGCATATAGACATGGGTGGGACTGAACAGAATCAATTCAGTAACTTTTCCTAGTAAGGAGAAACAAAATCCAGTGAGATGAAAAGTATCTTTGAGGTCCCTCCCGTCTTGTGAACCCGAGTTTACACTACAGAACACTCCTATACAAGGGTTGAATGTGCCTCTCTCACCCTTTTAGCATCATTCAAGGCAGTGAGTAGGTTATACAATGAACTATACAAGATCAATGTAAACAAGCTTGTGAACTACACTGTCCCTATGGACATGTGCAGTTCAGGGCTGGAAGTATC
Organism: Mustela putorius furo; assembly: GCF_011764305.1. Classification (NCBI taxonomy): domain Eukaryota; kingdom Metazoa; phylum Chordata; class Mammalia; order Carnivora; family Mustelidae; genus Mustela; species Mustela putorius. The sequence goes on from NW_025421989.1 coordinate 32,248,648, forward strand.
TGTAGGATATTAGCTTATATATCATTTTTGTGTGAAATATGCCATAACCCTAAAAGCTACAGAGAGAAGAAAATAGAACACTACAATGTATTTCTTCACCTTTTTCTTAATGTGGATTTTAAATAAAGCAACACATGCACAAAAGTTTAGGCACTACTACTTTATTAGGGAGTGCAACCTTAGAAGCATGAGGGGGGAGCGAGTTAAAGGAGGAACATAAATCAATACAAAGTAATACAACATAGTACTTCTGACTGATCAAATGCTTGGTATCAAGCACTATTGGTTGATTCATATCTTGGGACCAACTTCCGAGATGCCATATGAACAACTGCATTTCAGGACAGTCCATCCAGAGGAAGGGTAGGAAACAACCTGCTGGCTCCAATTTCCCATTGTCCACTGTTCTCATTGTTTCAAGAGTTACTTCACTACTCTTCTGGATGGCATTTGCAATGGAACTAAGCAGATATTGCAGCTTTGCAGGTCTGAGAGTCAAACAGGAATGCCCTAGAGAAATGAGACATGAGAATCTCTATTGATTTGCACTTTTGTAAATTTCATCAGAATCTATGCCAAAATGCTTGTCACAATAGCAACTGGGCCACAACATGTGCCAAAGGGCTAAGACTTACAAGGTTAGGAGAATTTGAAGTGACATGTGTGATGCATTTGATATGACATTTCCTATCCTCACCTCAGCCAAGGGTAAACCCACTTGGAGTAGGAAACCCCTTCTAATTAATCAGAAGATTAGATAACCGATATACAGCCATGGGAAATATATTCCCCCTATACCTAAGTGAAACAGCAATTGAAAAATGAGATATTTTTCAGAATCTGGACATGGACAATGCAGACGATTGAGATATGGATGGGTGGACACAACCCGAGTCTGAGAAATGCCTTACATTTATGCAATCTGAGAGGCTAAGTATTTGAGGCTCTTGGCAGTATGGAGGCAAAACAACCATTAATTGAGGCAAAATATCTAAGTTAAGTACAACAAGCTTATGGGTCAGTAGAGAGATGGAAAGAATAACAATTTCTTTAATACTCTCTAAAAGGCTAGAAAAAATAGTAACTATATGTATGCTAAGGTTGTTTGAATTTGGTGCATTTGTATTGGCAGAGGCAACTCCAAGTGAGCCTTTCCTTGTAAATTTAATCAGGTTAAATTTAGCAGAGCTACAAGAAGAAACTGAAAGTAAGATGGGCATTCATACAATATTACAAAAACATAAATAAAAGTACAAATAAAATTTCAAATTTCCTGAAGCTATTGTACAAGGACTCACAAAACAAAATATGGCAAAATAAAATTGGAAAAATCAATGACGAAAGGTAACAGCCACAAAACACTAATCCAAATATCTCAAAAACTAGGTATACATTCTGAATAATTTGTTGGTAAAAGTGGAAATCACAAAACTTTTCTAAAATGAATCATCATATTTCAAACCTGAGTTTTGCATCTAAAAGCAGTAGTGAAGGTGAGATGCTTAATAATTACCTCTACTAGAACACTAGAAAGCCTGGAAAAAAAAAGAATATTACAACTAAAGAAGGCAAAAAAAAGAACAAGCAAAAAAAAAAGAGAGCACCCAAAATAGGATGACAGTAATAATTAATATAATTCCAAATCCCCAAAAAAACCACACAGAATTGATCAATAAATTAAATTTTTCTCATTTTTGGCAAGAAAAATGAAAGAGGACATTCCATCAAGTATTTTTTTTGCTTCATTTTGTTTTTTAAAGATCTTATTTATTTATTTATTTGACAGAGAGAGAGAGATCACAAGTAGGCAGAGAGGCAGGCAGAGGGAGAGGGAGAAGCAGCCTCCCTGCTGAGCAGAGAGCCCGATGTGGGGCTCAATCCTAGGACCCCAAGACCATTACCTGAGCCAAAGGCAGAGGCTTAATCCACTGAGCCACACAGGTGCCCCAAGTATTATTTTGTTTTTTAAAGAGGGGCTAGGAAAAAACATCAGTAGTGAAAAGTGGAAAAATAACTTAGGATTTTAAAAATAAACCTAAAAACAGTGTACTTTGAATAAGTTTATAGTGTATAGTTATATCAAAAGCTAAGCAGCATGAAAATTTTCTTAGGAAAATATAAATTAACAAGGTGGTTAATAAGATAAAGAAGGCTGTATAATAAATGAGAGAGTAGTTGGATTTCTTCAATAAAACAGATATCATTCCTATATGGACTTATAGGTCAGTTCTAAATGTTAAAAATCAGCTAAGGACAATTGTATGAAAGCTGTTACAAAATACAGAAAATAAGATGGGAAAATACTTAACTGATTTTATGAGATTAGTAATGACTGTGACCCTAAAGACAAAAAATCACAAGAAAATAAACTTTTAGGTCAATCATACCTATAAACATAAAAGCAAAAGTTCTAAATGGATGGTCAGGAAACCTATACAGTCATAAGTTTACTATAAAAATTATATCACAGCCAACAACTGATCTCAAGACTATAAGAGTAGTGCCATATTAGAAAATTTATCAAAGTAATTCACTAAAATAACAAATTGAATAAGAGAAATATGTTATTAATAATAAGTCTTAATATACCATTGAATAAAATGTGGCAACTATTCATGACAAATACTTTTGGCAAAGTTAGCTTTCATAAGTGTATCTACTAGACACCTATAACAAACATATGTACAATATAAGATACATAGTTCTAGAATAACTTACATTAAAGTTAGAAATAGAATTATGACCCCTTATAATAATAGCATTGTGCTCAAAGTCCTACCCATTGCAATAAAACAAGAGAAAAAAATATGGAGTGTGCTGTAAAAGTGATGATGAAAAAATATTATTTGCAAGCAATATGATTATTTATAAACAATTCAAAATAATCAACTAATAAAGAATTAGAACTAAAGAGAAAATTCAGCAGTGGAACATAAATTTATGTTGACAGCTATCAATAGGATTATGCTATCTATTGTGCTTAGTACACCCAAAGGGAGATGTAAGCATGTTGAGTTGGTATATCAGTTGGCTTCTCAGTTGCATGTGGTTAAAAAGAAGCATTTTAATGATATTAAGGGCAATTGTTTAGAAATTGGTTAGATAATCATTAATACATTTTTTTTTTTGAGAGAGGCAGGTGAGGAGCAGAGGGAGAGGTAGAGATAGAATCTTAAGCAGGTTCCATGCCCAGCATGGAGCTTGATCTCAGATCCTGAGATCATGACCTGAACTGAAATCAAGAGTTCGACACTTACCTGCCTGAGCCACCCAACCCTGAGATATGAATTTTATTTTTAGACTTACGCCTTAAAGCTAGATCTACTAGGTAATTGTCAACTACCTTTCAAACTTTATCTTGCAGAGATGCAGTTTAAATGAGAATTTCCATTAGAGGAATATAAATAAACCAAGAAAGTGAAATTTTTTTAAAAAGATTTTATTCATTTATTTGAAAAAGAGTGAGAGAGAGCATAAGAAGGGAGAAGGTAAGAGGAAGAAGAAGACTCCCTGCTGAGCAGGAAGCCTGATGTGGGACCTGATCCCGGGATTCCTGGATCATGACCTGACCTGAAGGCAGTCGCTAAACCAACTGAGCCACCTAGGGGTGTGCCCAAGAAAGTGAAATTTAAACCACAGAAATCCTTCCTTGTTTTTGTTTTTAATATACTCTTCCCAAAATGTTAGCTGAAAATGTCTGAGAGAGAGCATAGTTTCTTTAGTGGAACAAAATGCCCTGACTAATAAAAAGAATGTGCTCAGATCTCTTATTCAAAGGAATATGGGTTAGTTAACGAATGATAAGGAGAGATTAAATTGTGTTCAATACAACACAAAGCTACCATCATCAGAGATGCTACTTCAAAAATAATATATAACCTTTATTACTCCATTGATACATAGTTATGACAATAAATAGACATTGTTTTGAGTTGATAACAGCATTCTATCAGTTCCTGAAATGTATGTGTCATGTAGTTTCTTGATTTAATGTACACGTGAATAAAAAGAAATCAATGCAAAACTCATTTTTCATATGGAAATGAAAAGGAATGAAGAAACTGAGATAACTACATGTGCTTTGCTCAACCCTGCAGCAATGAATTGTACCACATTGAAAGCATTTTTATTAGATTTTAAGCCTGTTGATTGATGAGCTATTTTTAATATTCTTTCTCTTGGAGATGCACTGGGTATGCACACACATAATGCAATTCATTTCTCATATACAGAACCACTTAAAGTTGAATAAGAACGAACAACATTCTAATCTCATGACATTTGGAAAACAGCATGTGGAAAAGAAATTAGAGTATAGATTTGGCAGTAAAATAAAATGACAAAATTGGATTCCCTCATCTATTCTTCTCCAGCTTGAGAGAGACCTAAATTTAAGAAGGTGGTAAAGAAGGTAAAATGAGCCAGTTATAAGTAAAGCCAACAATTTCAAAGACATTTCATTTTTAAATGTTCCAGTGATTTATTTATCTACATATTACTTTAACACGTTTCTTTAACTTGTAAATTTTGGAAGTTTGCCTTTGTGGCAAGTTACTGACAATGAGCTCAGTCCTTTTCAATTTAGAAAAATCAAGTCTACTCGAAGTGCTAGCAAACTGTTACAAGAAATGCAATCCTGCCTCTACTGTAATAGATTTAGAAGCCTGCAATGCAACAGTGCTAATAAGATTTTGAAAGCAACTTTAACCCAAGGAGTCAATGACCTGTAGGATTGATTCTGCTTCACTGAGGGTGTATTAATACATCATTTCTTTGGACTTCAGAAATAACATATTTATTTCTTTATAAACACAAAAACAGTGAAGTCAATTTTATTTTTGATTTACTAAATCATTTCATGTCTACGTATTTTACAAATATTATTTAGAATTAGATACTTGGAAACTACTTCAATGTGTCAGGTTTGTTTTCCGTAGCTCTTGAATATGTATAGCTTCTGTTGAGTAGGAAAATTTTCCCTGTACCCTTCTAGGTTCTTCAGCTGGTCTAATAATTAACGGACATAAGAGAGCTTTACAGGAGAAAAACAAAACAATTTTTAAACAACTTTATTTATTTATTTGAGAGGGAAGGTGAGAGAGAACAAGCAGGAGGGAAGGAGAGAGAGAAGCAGACTCACAGCTAAGCAGGGAGCCTGATGTGGGGTTCAGTCCCTGGACCGTGAGATCATGACCTGAGCCAAAGGCAGCCACTTAACCAACTGAGCCACCCAGATACTCTGAGGAAAACAAATTTAATTTCATAGGTCTAGGAGCCTCATAAAAATGTGAGACCCAAAAGCAAGGTAGGCATTTGGGGTTTATATGCCATCCTGAACTAACAAATGGGAATAAAGGTCTGGGACTTCAGAGAGAGGGAAGGGTAATTCACAGGACAATTAGAAGAGCAGGTGTTTGGTAATTAGAAGTTTATCCTGCCATACAGATGGGTCATTCGGATAAAAGTTATCTCTGGTAATAACTCACTCTCTGAGCCAGGGCCCTTACTCTAAATTCTTTTAGGTAGTTAAGAGAGATGTAAAAGTTTTTCTTGAATAGGGGAGCCTGCGTGGCTCAGTGGGTTGAGCTTCTGCCTTCGGGTTGGGTCATGATCTCAGGGTCCTGGGATCAAGCCCCTTGTCAGGCTCTCTGCTCAGTGGGGGGCCTGCTTTGCTCTCTGCCTCTGCCTGCCTCTCTGCCTACTTGTGATCTCTCTCTGTCAAATAAATAAATAAAATCTTTAAAAAACAAAAAGCTTTTCTTGAGTCTGCTGAGTCTTATTGCCTTTAGCTCAAAATAATCCATATGCCAAAGTGACATATTTTGCTTCCCTCTGCTTCTACTGGCCAAATGCATTATTTGAATCTATTATTATACAAAAATGCTCCTTTTGATAAGGTATATAGTTAAGCTCTACTTTCTAAGCTGACATTACAGTGGTTACTTAGCATTCTGATAATAATCGAGATTGATGGTATATTTCCTGTAATACAGGGAAAATGAGAAATAATTTCTAGATTTAGGGATATTAAATTCAAAAGATAAAGCACATTGTCAGTTGTTGGTGCCATCTAGTGCTGAATGCATGGCAGAGAATGGGTGAAATGCTGTTACAAGTACAGAGGAAACAAAGAGTACAGAGCCATCTAGTGATTTTTTTAGCACTTCAAAATAGTCATTTTAAATAGAATGTATGAATTCTGTTTAGGAGATGTTCCACAAATCTAAAGTATTTTCAGTTTTTAGACAGCATCGAATTTTATTTCAACTCGTGGATCTCGACCCTCTAAAACAAAGGTGAACAAACTGTGACCTTCGGGCCATATTTAGCCTGCCGTCTGTTTTTGTATACTGCATTAGCTAACAATGGCTTTTTCATGTTTACATATTGGAAGAACTTAAAAGGAAGAATAATATTTTGTGACATGCGAAAGCTGTATGAAATTTCAGTGTCCAGAAATAAGGTTTAATTGGAGCACAACTATGCCCATTTGTTTACCTATTGTGTGTGTTGCTTTAGAGGTACAATGAAAGAGCTGAGTAATTATAACTATGTGGCCCACAAAGCCTAAAATATTTACTATATGGCCCTTTACAGAAAGTTTGCTGACCCTGTTCCAAAACATACTGGATTTTGAAAAATACCCCAGGAAAGAAAGAACACTTGCATGTATTATACTTAGGGTGTATAATATATGAGTTTACATGTGTGTATATGTATATACAGCCCTATTTCTAGTTTCTTTAGCACATCTATTTGTTTTATTATTTATTCAGTTATAATTAAACATCACTGGGGCGCCTGGGTGGCTCAGTGGGTTAAGCCGCTGCCTTCGGCTCAGGTCATGATCTCAGGGTCCTGGGATCGAGTCCCACATTGGGCTCTCTGCTCAGCAGGGAGCCTGCTTCCCTCTCTCTCTCTCTCTCTGCCTGCCTCTCCATCTACTTGTGATTTCTCTCTGTCAAATAAATAAATAAAATCTTTAAAAAAATAATTAAACATCACTTTCCATAAATACAGGATATGATCATTTTTTTGATCTTTGCTCTCAAGGATTCTAGGATAAAGACTTCAAGTTTGAGCTCTATTATTTTTTCTTTATTTTTTTCTTCATGGATGTTTCTTGCCTCATCCTGAGTGCACAAAACCTCCAAGACATTCCTGCAATATATAGCCCTTCATCCTGCATTGCACTGTTCAGGAGTGTTTTTCATAAAAGTCCTGCATGGCGAGAAGTTGTTAATCATTGCTTGGCATTTCCAAAGGGGTAACAAAAGGGATGGAATTTCTATTAGCATTGCTTGAGTAGGACAGTCCAGTCCCCATCTTCCCTGTCTGGAGAGTTTGATAGAATGATGTCTCTATAAAATGAAAATAGGCCCAAAAGGAAGATAAAGATGCCAATAGTAAAGGTTAGAGAACTCCAGTAAAATTACTCTAAGAAACATGCAGGCATTCTGGTTGCTTTTGACATGTGAAAAGGTAAGAAGGGAAAATTGCAGAATGGAGATGAATTATTGTATTGTTTACTGCCGTGGACATTAGGCTGCTATGCTTGTGACATGATGATTTAGAAACACACTTGAGATTTGTCTGATATCTATCCTCTCAAACTTCCCTGACATACAGAATTCATCTGTAATTTGGTGTGTAAAACAGTGAGACATAATAAAATACATTTTGAGATGAATGTTTCTGGAGATAAGCATTTAAAGTCTTATACCTCCCTCCATTATACAGTCTTGATTTACTAATTCATGTGATATGTGAAATTCATACAAAAAGCAAGCAATACTTATATGAATGGAATACTTTATAGAAACTTCATACAAGGCCTCTACTCTAACTGCTCTGGCCCAGTAGAAGATACTCCTCATCAGTATTCCTGTCAGTGTTTTTTGGGAAACAGAAATGATTGGGGTCCCTTTGGGGAATGGTGTTAACAGTACCTCTGAGCCAGGGACTCAGAATTACTTCAATCCTACCTAGCCCTGAGGGATCTTCCCTATCTCCTTTCCAAGGAAAGTAAATGAAAGGCACAGAAAATAGAGGTATTTTATTAGCAAGTGGTGCAACAGTGCACTACAAGATGACCTAGGTCACCTGTCAAAGTCCAGAATCCAGTAGTCTGGAGGAGAAATTCTTAGAGCTCAGAATCAAAGCAGTTTGAGTGGCCTACTTTCTGGTTTCCATAGATCTGCAATGAAATTTTTTTGTTTACTATTTCAACTAGACAAAAGGCTACACCAATTTTCAAGTTAAGTCATGGCCCTTAGACCCTACTTCTGTGAACAAGAAGTGACTCTTGAATGGTGTAAAAGGATAGACCTGCTCATCTGAGGCCAACCCATGTGGGTAAAGAGGATGAGAGAAGGCAAGGAAAGGGAAGAAAGATCAAGTTCATTTGAGAAGGCCCCTTAAGCACTTAGCACTAAATCTAATCAAGGATTAACTCACCTGATGAGGACCCTTGCACACTGGGTGTACACATTTTTTTATTTCATCATAACTCTTTATTGGAAAATGAATAATTAGGTCATAGGGACCAATAGAGATTTACTAATGGGGAAGTTGCATATCCATTTGTTTTTTAACATTTGGAAAATATCGCCCTCGGCGCACAAGGACGACAAGACGCCCCAGTTCAGATGCATCCTCTTTCTCTTTCCGCAAGTCTACACACTTATATACGCTTACATGACCAATCAGCGAGCAGGGTACAGGAGCGAGCGAATCAGGCTAACGAACCCTGGTGTGTTCGTTTGGTGTGTAAAACAGAGATAAGCATTTAAAGTCTTATACCTCCCTCCATTATACAGTCTTGATTTACTAATTCATGTGATATGTGAAATTCATACAAAAAGCAAGCAATACTTATATGAATGGAATACTTTATAGAAACTTCATACAAGGCCTCTACTCTAACTGCTCTGGCCCAGTAGAAGATACTCCTCATCAGTATTCCTGTCAGTGTTTTTTGGGAAACAGAAATGATTGGGGTCCCTTTGGGGACTAACGAACAACTACGCTAGCAACCAATGCTGTTTACTTCCTCTTTGGGCATTCCGCTTAGTCTCAGGAGGCAATCCTAACCTGGCAACTAGCCAGGTGCCATCTTTTAATGGCGGAGGCCGCCCCGGCCAGGGGCCTGCCTCCGACAGGAAACTTTTCCTTTTATTGATCAAAATTTTACCTCTATTTCCCTTGTAACTTTTTCTCAGTGATTGCTTCTTGGTCTGTTTTGCATGAAGTTTTGCATGAAGCTGCTAGTTTTGCAGGATTTACCCTTTATCACCTCAAATGAAAAACTTGATTCCTACTCCCTCACTATACACATATACACAGAGGCAGAGAAAGGTAATACCTGAATGCTTAAACCCTGACTTTAGGAAACCACAGTCTTTTAAAGGGAGCTGCTAGCAACTCTGCCCAACCTTTGCTCTAGAAAGAGACAGTCTTTATTCTGACTGGCATCTGAAGTGGGGGAGGTAGGGCAGACACTCTGCTGGTATCTGACCATTGCTTGGTTCTGTGGGAGACAAAAATCCATAGAAAGATGATCTAAAATTGGGGTGCCTGGGTGGCTCAGTGGGTTAAGCCTCTGCCTTCGGCTTGGGTCATGATCTCAGGGTCCTGGGATCAAGCCCCACATGGGGCTCTCTGCTCAGCAGGAAGCCTGCTTCCTCCTCTCTCTCTACTTGCCTCTCTACCTACTTGTGATCTCTGTCTGTCAAATAAATAAAATAAAATCTTTAAAAAAGAAAGAAAGTTGATCTAAAATTAACATTGCATAGTACTTTTGAATTTAATACAATTTTCCCTTTATATCAAATTTATCCCTACAAAAATTCTGGAAGCTTACTCTTTTTACTCCTAATTTTATGTAAACGAAGTGAGGCATTTCAATAAATGAACCTATGGAAAAAAGAGATGTAATCAGAACTTCTGTTGCTAATTTCTTATATTTTGTATTCAGTGTTCCTGGCTTCCCCTGACACAAATAAGCTATGTGTAGTCAAAGAGGTCATATATCAAAAAGAATGCAAGAACTTCCTACCAGAGCATTTCTAGAATGCATTTCATCCCCCAAAGGCAAGTTTGCTATATAGTTTCATCATATTTTCGGGAATTGAGTTTCATGGCAGTGGACTTGCAACCAGGGACTCATACTGAGCTTGAAGTAAACTAAAACTCTAGTTTTGCTTGCTTGTTTGCTGCTGCTACTGTTGTTACAGCTTTAACATAAGTGAGTACTTTTTAGAATCCTGAATAAAATTTATATGTATGCTTAGAGGACATAAACACATCACCTTGCAAATTTTAGCTCATATATCCACTTGTCAAGATCTTGGCACTGATCCTGTCATCTATTATATAAGCTGACTCTTCCATTTTTGCATTATCCATGCATTTAAAAACATGCGTCCTTTCCATGACTTTATTCAACTCATTTATTAAAATGTTGAACAGGACATATCCAAACACAAGTACATGTCTGTGCCACAAGCATCTTTTCTGAAGGTGGACATCATTCTATGTATGTCTGTCTCATCTTTTATCAAAAGAGCCATGGCCCAGAATTGAAATGGCTCTGATGGCTCTAGTCCAGGCATGGGGTAGGTATAGGAGATGGCTGTGGCAGGAAAAAAATGTTAATAAAAGGGACAAAGCTGCAACTTTTCATTCAAATCTGTATTTAAACTGATCTCTTGGGAAAAATTATACAGAAGGACTGCATATAAATTGAATTAAATTCTTATAAAATGAGGTGCCTTTCATTTATTTTTTTCCTGGGCATCAGAGTCATGGATCATTAAAAATGCCTATTCTCAGGGCGCCTGCGTGGCTCAGTGGGTTAAAGCCTCTGCCTTTGGCTCAGGTCATGATCCCAGGATCCTGGGATCGAGTCCCGCATCTGGCTCTCTGCTCAGCAGGGAGCCTGCTTCCCTACCTCTCTCTGCCTGCCTTTCTGCCTACCTGTGATCTCTGTCTGTCAAATAAATAAATAAATAATCTTTTTTAAAAATGCCTATTCTCTTCTTAGATTTTCAGGACATTTTTCATATTCACTTGGCAGGTTGATTTGCTGATATTGTTCCTTTTTTTCAAAGAAGTCATCTGCCTACTGAATTATATTTTTATCATTTTTGCAATTACTGTTTTAATTGAGATACAATTCACATAACAGAATTCACCATTTTAAGCATTTTAAAAATGTACAGTTCAATGGTTTTATTATATTCACAATGTTACACAACTATCATTGATAAATAATTCAAAAACATTTCCTCACCCCAAAGGAGAGCCTGGACCCAGTAAGCACTCACTCCCTTATTCTCTCCCTGGCAGCCACTAATTTACTTTCTGTCTCTATGGATTTATTTATATGGACATTTCAAATAAATGGAATTATGCAGCAAGTGGCCTTTTGAATCTGGCTTTTTAGTTAGCATAATGTTTTCAAGGTTCATCCATGTGATAGAATGTACTAGTACTTCATTCTTTTTATGATTTAATAATATTTCATTAGACACACACACACACACTACGTTTTGTTTACCCATTCTTCAGTTGGTGGACATTTAGATTGTTTCCAGGTTGTGGCTATTATGAATAATGTTGCTATGAACATTTATGTCCAAGTTTTTGTGTGAATATATGTTTTCAATTCTCTTGGGTATATACTGAGAAGTAGAATCACTGGGTCATATGGTAACTCTATGAGTAAATTTGTTTAAGGAACTGACAAAATGTTTTCTACACAGTTGTGCCATTTTACATTCACACTGGCAGTGTATGAGGGGTCTAGTTTCGCCATATCCTCACAAATACTTCTTATCATTTTTTTATCATATCATTCTAGTAGGTATGAGGCAGTCCTTATTGATCAATGATGTCAAGCATCATTCCCTGTGCTTATTGGCCACTTGTATGTCTTCTTTGAAGAAATATATATTCATCTCAATTGGACTGTTTTGTTTTGTTTTGTCATTGAGTGATGAGAGATATTTATATATTCTAGCTTCTAGGCCCTTAGCAGATATATAATTTGGAAATATTTTCACCCTTAGGTTTTCTATACGAATTTTCAGATCACTTTATTTCTGCAAAAAACACATTTGAAATTATGGTAGTGACTTTATTTGAATCTATAGATCAATTTGGTTAGTACTGCCATCATACCAAAATTAAATTTTCCAGTGCATGAACATTGGATACCTTTTCATTTATTTGTCTTCTTCAAGTTCTTGCAACAATGCATTGTAAGTTTCAGTGTACAAGTCCTGCACTTCCTTGGTTAAATCCATTACTAAATATATTCTGTTTGATGCTGTTGTAAATGGAATTATATGCTTAATTTAATTTTTTGGATTTTTCATTGCAAATGTGTAGAAATATAATAGATATTTATATATTTATCCTGAATGCTGCAACTATGCTGAACTCATTTATTAGCTTTAATAATTTTTGCGAGTTATTGAAGACTTCTATATATAACATTGTATCTTCTACGAACACAAAGTTTTACTCCTTCCTTTCAAATCTGGATGCATTTTATTTCTTATTCTTTCCTAATAACCTTCGGTAGACCTGCTAGCATAGTGTTAAATAGAAGTGGTGACAGAATGGGCTGCCTGGGTGGCTCAGTCAGTTGAGCGACCAACTCTTAGTTTCAGCTCAGGTTTGTCAACTGAGCCCCACACCAGGCTTTGTGCTCAGCACAGAGTCTGCTTAAGGTTCTTTCCCTCTCCCTCACCCTCCCCTTCTGCTCCTACACACTACTCACATGTGCACTCTCTCTAAAATAAATAAATAAAATATATTTTTTTAAATGGTTTCATCTTTGTTTTGTTTCTAATTTGGGGGATATTCGGTCTTTCACCATTAATGTTATGTTAATTGTGGATTTTTCATAGAGGCCCTTTGTCAGGTTGAAGAAGTTCCCTTCCATTCCTAGTTTTTGGTATGTTTTTATCATGAAAGAGTGTGGATTTTGTCAAATGCTTTTTCTGTATATATTGAGATAATCATATAGAGATGTTTCCTTCTTCTAATAGCATGATATATAATATTGATTGATTTTTATATGTAGAACCACCCTTACACTCCTGGGAGAAATCCCATTTGATCAAGGTGTCTGATCCTTATAACATGCTGCTAGATTTGGTTTGTTAGCATTTTGTTGAGTAGTTTAACATCTGTAGTCGTAAGAGCTATTTTTCTGTAGTTTTGTTGTGATATCTTTGTCTGGCTTTGGTATTAGGTAATACTGACATTGTAGAATAAGTTAGAAGTGTTCCCTTCTCTTCTGTTTTTGGAAGAGTTTGAAAGCAATTGGTGTTAATTCTTAAATGTCTTCTAGAATTCACTAGTAAAGCCATCTGGTCCTGGGTTTTGTTTTTGTTGTTGTTGTTTTAAGTTTTGCAATGATCAACATAAATCTTTGCACTTGTTATGGGTCTATTTAGATTTTCCGTTTCTTCATAAGCCAACATAATTTGTTGGCATACAGTGGCTCATAATATTCTCTTGTGATCCTTTTTATTTCTGTGACACCAGGAATAATGTCCCATTTTAATTGCTGGTATTAAAAATCCAAGTCTTCTCTCTTCCTTTAAATCTATCTAATAGTTTTTCCCTTTTTCTTGATATGTTCAAAGAACAAACTTTTGTTTTATTGTTTCTCTATCATTTTCTATTCTCTATTTCATTTATCTCAACCCAAATTTTTATCATCCCTCCTTCTGTTTGCTTTGGATTTAGTTTAGTCTTTTTTTTTTCTAGCTTATGATGGTAGCAGTTTACATTATTGTTTTGAAGTCTTTATTCTTCTGTTAATGCAAGCATTTACAGCTATAAATTTCACTTTCAGCTCTACTTTCAATGCATCCCATATGTTTTGATTTGTTGGTTTTTCTTTCTTTATCTCAAAGTATTTTTCTAATCTGTTATTTCCTATCTCAGATGGCTGGGGTTAATATATTTGCCATTAAATGCTTTTGATAAATGCCCACTGGAAGGCTATCCAGCTGTGAGAAAGTTTCATGTTTGCAAAACAAAAGCAAGCCCTTGGAACTGAGCCTTCAGAGAGCCATCAGATAGGACAAAACTCCAATTCTTTGCAAAACAAAATTTGTATTGCCCCCCTCTGGTACTTACAAGCAACACTCAGAACTACTGGTACTGCGAAGCTGAAAGGGACATTGAGGAACATTCCTCGTCTTCTACAGTATTTGCTCAAACATTTCTAATATGTATCTCTTCTTGTTAGTTACAAAAATGCTGCTTTCTCTTCTGGAATTTAATTCCATAAAGTTGGACTGTGCCTTCAATGACCCCCTCATTCCCCAATAATTTTGACAGTACCTGGAAAATGATAGCTGCTCAACAAATGTTTGTTCACCCTCTTGTTACGGTAAAGAAATGAAGGCCCAGGAAGATTGATGTGACTTATAGTGACTAACATAGCTTCTCAGGAAGGAAACCTAGCAGAATTCCTGGAGCTTCCAGTAAAAATATTGTTTTGTTAGTTTACTGCTTTGATTTCAGTCTTCCCTTGCTACTTTGATTTGCCCTTAAGGACACAGTCCATGTATTGGACTCCTCGAATATTGTGTCAGTTTCTCCATATGCCTAACTACAATCCCAATATGCAAGGACAGTACCAAAAGAGATCTTTAATATATGGAGTACTTTATTTTAAAAAGTTTGTCATTAGAAGTTATTTCAAGGAAAAAATGCTTTATGGTGAATCTCAACTGCTATACAGGAAATTGCCACCCACCATTTCCCAGAGCTCCTACAAATCTCGGGGCTAAGTAGAGACTTCAGGATAACAATTTCTGTCTATTGTTTGTCATCATCCAAAATAATTTCTATACCTTTAATTGTCCATTCAAATAACTTTCAGCTCTTGGAAATTCAACAAGATAAAAGCTTTGGTAGTTAATGTCACCATGTGACCATATATACCACCTTGAGGCCGAGAAAGGTACAAACGTGAATGACGTGAACCTAAGGAACACAGATCTACTACATCTGATATAATCAAGAGGAAAAGCATCCATTTCCTTTGCTATGAGTAACACTTCTGAGAATAGCATCACTCTAATATGTTAGTCCTTACTCAGTGTTCTCAGGCCTTGCCCTCATCCCCTTTGGGGCAGTTCTCTCAGACAGTGGCCATTAGTTCAGTCACCAGTAGGCAAAGGCATAAAAGGCATAAACATAAATCCCTCCACCCTTAGCCAGGGAAACAATAAATAAATTCAAGAGATATGTAATGAACAGGCTGTCCAGCTAGTATTCTAAGCTCCCCACGCAGGGATTTAAGTCCAAATATGCACCAGTGTGTTCCCAACACATGAAAAGCACAGATGAAAGAGTAAACCAAGATAAAAGCATGCAGGCCCCCAAAATTCAACAAGACACTTAGTACCCAGTAGTCATATCAATCTGTTAAGGCCAAACACTAATATTTTCTGCCCTTGGAAGTCTCCCTAGGTCCAGCCAACAACTGTATATAACTGTTTAAAAAAGAAAATCTTTTTTTTAAAGGATATTCTTAACACAGTGGGTAGGGAGTCATTATAGAAAGAAAAGGCAAACATTCATATGGCCAGTGCTCCATTGTTTGCTTTGTAGGATGTTGGTTAAAAAATGTACTTCTTGCTTCCAAGACTCATTTTCAATCATAAAGCTTTCAAAAACACAGCATATCTAACTCAAAGCCTTTAAAATTTATGTTAAGATTTATTAGTGTTCTTATAAATCAGCAGTTGGTAGTAACACATTATCATAAGGAGTTGTATGTTCAAATGACAAATCAAAATTTAATAGAGAAGATAGAAGGTGTTTTCAGATCAGACAGTAAAGCAATAACTAATGGGAATATCTGAAAATGTGACAATGATTCATAGCAGGGATCTTGGTTAGAATGTGTAAATTCGGCAGAAGATTTTGCATTTATCCACTAGGACTTTTGGTCCATTGTTTATAAATCAAGAAGTTAATGAAGAGTCAGAGGTCTGTAAATCCAGATACTAAACTGGACATTGATAACTTTAGTTTTATAAATAAGTAATTCAAGAATTACATATGTAACTAAGCAAAAAAAAATCACATTAAAAATCAGATGAAGGTTAACATTTATAAATCAGAGTTGTAAATAAAAAGATGACCAGTATCAACTCAACCAGGCCTACAGTTCTGCATTTCAAAAGACTATAACCGGGTTGTGTGGGACAGTATGCCAACACTTACCAACTTCAGTGAGATAATTACCTCTTGTTTGTTCATCCCCAAATATCTCCTGAAAGGAGAGGGAAGACTCTCATCACAAAAGAACACAAGTGAAGCAGAATAGCATGGGACTAAGGCACCCAGACAGGTGACTGACTCCGAGATGAGCTTGAGCAGGACATCTTTGCCTTTCCCTGGCTCCGTTTCAGAGAGACCCCATGGCTGGATTGTCTCCCTCTGAGTTACATCAGCAGGGAAGAGCTGGGCCCAATGGAGTTTCAGGGAGACTAATCCTGTCAAAGCTTCTCTGTCCCTTATCTCCTCCTCCCATCCAACCCTTGAGAGTCAAGTGCCTTACTCTTTGGCTACCCTGAGGCTATGGTAAAATACTCTGCCTTCCCATTTGGACTACTCTCTCTCGTCTCTCCATACCACATCTGGTAGTGTGTCACTAATCAATGAAATCATGTGTGCTCCAGATTTGAATGGTTGTTTAATCCATGACCCCATGTGAGCTAATAGTTTCATAAGTTAATAGAGACCTTCATTTGTCTGCTAACCACATGGTAACATTTTGTCATTTTTCGAAGGACTAGGTCAAGGACTTTAATGGCCTACCACTACCCACACTGATTCTCCTCAGGAGCTTCATACGATAAGAATATATCTGACCTTGGGACCTAAATTGACATCCCCAAATCTCAAGGAGCCCATCATAAATGGCTTACCCTGCAGGCGTTCAAGTCAGCAAATGCTGTTGCCTGTACCCCTTATATACCACCTCTAGACTTTTTTTTTAAGATTTTTTTAAATTTATTTATCAGAGAGAGAGAGAGAGGGAGAGAGAGAGCACAGGCAGACAGAATGGCAGGCAGAGGCAGAGGGAGAAGCAGGCTCCCCGCTGAGCAAGGAGCCCGACGTGGGACTCGATCCCAGGAGGCTGGGATCATGACCTGAGCCGAAGTCAGCTGCTTAACCAACTGAGCCACCCAGGCGTCCCCACCTCTAGACTTTTGATTGGCAATAACACTCTGAAATAGCTCTGAAAGAGCTATTTGGACTCTAGCTACATGTCTCCTCTTGCCTTATGGATGAATACCCTCTTGTACACATGTCTGTTATTGCATAGAGAGTGACACCATGAGTGTTTATGGAAAATGGCCCTAATTCTAGAAAAGATTCTTGAAGGCTGTGCCAGGCATTCCCTTAGTTGCTAAATGGATCATATGGTAGTGGAGGTAGATGTCTAGGGCAATAACAAGGAGGTGGCAGCTCAGGGAAGTGGCTAATAATCCATTGGTAGTTTGATAACAAAATGTAGCTTTTCCCATTAATACCATTTTGGTCTGGTGAGGAGCACAGCATTGTTTTTAGGATACCGAGAATGAGCTAAGGTACTTGCAGGCTGTGTCTGTGGCATGTTCCTTACACATGACTCCCCAGCAGCAAAATGGGGGTGATGGTACCTACCTCCCAAGGGTGTTGTGACGATCAAAGGAAATGGGAAGGGCTCAGAGTAGTGACTGCACATAGGAATTGTGCAGGAGTCACTGGCATATAACGTTATACTGGGAGGGACCCAGGTGAGATCTCATCCAGTCCTTTGTTGTCCACATAAGAAGCTTTATGTCCGGGGATGTTGTCACTTCCTCATGGTTACCCAGTAGTTAATCACGAGCTTGGAAGAGGAACCAGGTTTCCCACTCCCAGCCAAATGTTCTTTATTCTACTTTACACGGTATCTCCTTGATTCTTTACAAATAATTCATAATACCTTTGCCCCTCTGGTGTGTTAATAAGATACTGTTCATGTTCATAACTTTTTGCCATAGAACACATAGTAGGGAAAAGGGGAAAGTAAACATGAAATGAGGTTTTATGCAGAAAGGATAAAACCTACAGACATACGCCTCTTGAAGGGACTTAGAATGTGGTGTGTGGGGTTCTGACAACAGCAGCACATGTTTCATAGAGACTGTGAACTCCTTCTTTCAAGAAGGCTTAGTCCGCATCATGCTGTCTTCGCCCATTGCCCCCACACGTATTTCCCAGTTCTTCTCTGACTTGACTCTCCAGAAGCTCAGGCAGAGGAGTGTATTCTGACAGAATACAGACCATCTTGCTTTGGGAACTGTTGGCTCTGAGTCTTCTGTGAATCTGCATTTCACAGCTGGCTGCTTCGGGAGGAAGTGTGTAAGCAGCAATGTTAGGTAGATAGACGCGGCCCCAAGAGGGCTTGCGCGAGATCGGCACCACTCCTGCCTGCTGGGCACAGCAAACTCCTGTTTAAAGAAAGCCGCCAAATGTGTCACCCTACTCCGTGCTTTTTCTCTAATTATCTATGTCAGTAAATGTTTTCGTGTGTGCAGGAAGCAAAGGAAAGGAGCTATTTGGACTCTAGCTACATGTCTCCTCTTGCCTTATGGATGAATGAATACCCTCTTGTGTGTGCAGGAAGAGGGTAAAGGAGCCCTCCCTTTCCCTCCCTCCTGCCTAATCTGTAGATCCATAAATGAGCTGCTACACTGATGGAAGTTGAGATATGCTTCTCTGGTTCACTGGTGTGTGTGTGTGCGCGCGCGCACGCGATTTTGCCATATACACAAACTCTTAACAGTTACCAAGGCAGCAGAACGTGTCTACCTTCCAAGAAGCAGAAGAATCAGTCACAGTCTGTCAGAAAACAGCCATTTACTAACTTATTCCAGAAGTACTAATCTTCGTTTAATGTTATTGATTTTTGAAACTGTTAAGTATGGTTTATAATGGTATTGACCTATATGATACCATGCTTTACATAAATTAATACCTGGTTTACTAAAACATTAATGTTTGCCATTGACAGTTAACTGACAAACTGTGTGTATAAAAGAGACTTAGAAGAAATTTCCTCATGAACATTAAGTATTTTTTTTAAAGATTTTATTTATTTATTTGACAGAGATCACAAGTAGGCAGAGAAGCGGGCAGAGAGAGGAGGAAGCAGGCTCCCTGCCGAGCAGAGAGCCCTGATCCCAGAACCCTGGGATCATGACCTGAGCCGAAAGCAGAGGCTTTAACCCACTGAGCCACCTAGGCGCCCCATGAACATTAAATATTAAGTTTATTTTAGATCAAGCCCCACGTAGGGCTCCATGCTGGGTGTGGAAGCCTGCTTAAGATTTTTTCTTTCCCTCTGCCCCTTCCCACCCTTCTCTCTCTCAAAAAAAAAAAAAAAAGTTTTTTAATGGCTTATGGGAACTCTCCAATACATCCCAGACTCTTACTGTCTTTCTCTTTTCTTCCTAGAAAAAACAAGCCAGTATTCTGCAAGTATGAAGCCCCTCTGGGCTTCATGAGATAATCCACAATTAACTATTGGAAAGTGTGTGCATAATTAAGTAAACATCACTACTTATAGAAACTGTGTGTGTGTGCACATGCACACACAGACATATGCACATGCACACACATACATGCAAAGAACCTGGGAATATGCTAATGAGTTTTAAATCATGTAAGAATACTAAATATGCCCCATTGTTGGTAAAAGATAAGATTCATGTCTATTCTTTTATAGGAAGTGCCTTAGTCTATTAGGGCTACCATAACAAAATACCACAGACTGGGTGGCTTAAGCAACATAAATTTATTTTCTCACAGTTTAAGATCAAGATGCCATTAGGGTTGGTTCCTGGTGAGGCATTTGTGTCCTCACATGGTCTTCCCTCCATGCATGGACAGAGAGAGAGAGAAGTAAAGAGAGTGTGTACTGGTATCTCTTCCTCTTATAAAGACACCACTCCTGTTAGATGAGGGCCCCCACTCTTATGATCTTATTTAACCCCAATTATGTCTTTAAGGGCCTTAAGGGCCCAGTCTCCAAACCCAGTTACACTTGAGTTTGGCACTTCAACATACGAATTGGAGGGGCACAGTTCAGTCCACAGGGGGGACGTAGCACGACATACAGTAAGTCCTGGAATCTTTCTGACCTGGTTTTAAGTACCAATGATTCCAGTTGGATGGCCTTGGACAAGTTACTTCATCTTTTTGTGTCACGGTTTCCTCATCTACCTACCTTGCATGTTGTGAGCCTTTAATAGATATAAACTGTTATCTTCATCTTTTGTTTCAGGCAATTTCATTATAAGGACTTTGCTTTACTCTTCGTATAACTTGTCAAAAACTGTTGTAAAAGAGTTCTCTTTTTTTTTAAAGATTTTATTATTTATTTGACAGAGAGAGATCACAAATAGGCAGAGAGGCAGGCAGAGAGAGAGAGAGAGAGGAGGAAGCAGGCTCCCTGCTGAGCAGAGAGCCGGATGCGGGACTCAATCCCAGGACCCTGAGATCATGACCCGAGCCGAAGGCAGTGGCTTAACCCACTGAGCCACCCAGGCGCCCTAGAGTTCTCTTTTATTCTATGTGTGTGTTTTGTTGTGTTCTTATTGGAGGTGTGTGGTTTACTTTCAATTTAGTTGTAAGCTCTTTGAGGACGGGAACATTTCATCTTATATATCTTTTTATCAGGCACCTGGCATAGTATATTTTACACAGTAGACATTTAAGCAGGTCATGATAATTTAGTTGGTTTGAAAGTTTTGGCACCTGCCCTCTTGATTTGGGGACCATTTTCTCTACTACTATACCTCCTTCAAGTATGGCCCTATTAATTAATTTTAGTGCATCATATGGGATTTCAGGAGTGCTTCAATTAGTAATTAATGTTTGATGTTTATGCCGTATTTCGCACCTCATTCTAGGAAATAACTGTCAATATATGTTAAGTTCTGAAACAAAAGATTCACTTGTGTTGGTGTCAGCTACTGAACTCAAAGTCAATCAATTTTCAAAAAGTTCCCCAAAAGATGGCACAGACAATTAACTATTAAGTTTAACTTACTTATGTTACTTACTACACAGTAACATTTTACCCACTTTTATAAAGAGTCTCTGTAAAATCTCTCAAGCCATTGTTATTTATAACTGAAGAGTATGATTTTCAGGAAAGGAATAAGTGGATTTCATTGTATGTCATTAATAATTTGAAGAAGTAATCTACAGTACTTATTACTGCTAAGAGAAAGTAGAAGACATATTACTTCAAGGAGCTTATGGTCCAGTCTGGGTGACAGACTCTAAGGTGATGTAACAAATGAAAGTATAATAGTCTAATCAGGATTCAGAAGAGAACAGTATTTGACTTCATCAATATTGTAAGTCACTAAAGAGAACAGATATACCTATATTTTCCTGCATCTGCCACCATAACTGTTTCAGTGCCAAACATAATTAATGTTCAGTAGACCTCTTCTCCATCCATAAGCTAAGCAGCTTCTTGATCCACATTGGAACATTTTTTGACATTCAGTTTCTGTCATTTTTTTTTTCATGATTCCAGATAAAAAAGATTGTGAATATAAATAAAACAATATAAAATGACTTATACTATCAAAGCAAATATATATTTATGTATGTATTTTAGGATGTGAGTCAACAAGATACACCTCCTTTGTTAATATATTTGTTATTTATATATAATCTATATTATATAATAATATAATTGATTAATATATTAATGTATTACACATAACTATATAATAATGCAATAATATTGTATATATAATAATATATATTACTATGTTATATATAATAATATATAGTATAATTTTTCATATCTAATCAAATTGATTAAATGTTTAACAGCATCACTCATTTCTAAACTTCTCTGTAGCCTCCAGCTTAGTTTTTCTCCTTATAATCTGTGTATAGACTGCTGAATTGTGAAGTCCCAGGGTTTTGCCAGGAGCTAATCTCAGGTATATTTCATACAACCACATGCCCCTCTATAGGCTAACTTTTTTCTTGACTTCTTCGTGTGAGTGTGAATGGTACTGCCAGTCTCCTGTCCTTATCCCAGCCACACTGGTCAACAATATCATTCATTTTATACCTCTATCTTTTCCTTTTCCTCACCTCTCAAACACAAGAAATGGTTAGGATATGAGGAGATCAGAGTCTGGCTTGATTGTTTTTTCTTTCAGTTTCCATTGCTTCTAGTTAAAATTGTCTTTACCTCTTACCTACCCCTAAGTGATCTTCTGGTCACCAGTTTCTCTTTGTTCCAGTTACTACCTTAGGCTTCTCTGTCACTTATATCTGCATACATATGACCTTGGTTCCATCTTGCTGACAGAATCTCTTACCTCCATTCATGCCCCACCAATCTGTTGCTTACCTTATCCCCATTCGGAATGCCTTGCTTCTTACCATATCTGCATATCTAAAGTGTGTCTCTTCTTTAATCCTGTCAAAATCTTCCATTTTCATAAGGCATTCCTTCTTTAAGCTCCTACAATACCTCAAACGTACCCATCTAGTAACATTTATCACAGGCTTCCTATAACAATGGTTACTGGGTTTTTTTTTTTTTTAACCTGTTTCAAGTCATAAGCCATATTTGATTTATATAGTATCAAATCTCATGATTTATGCTTACATTTCATCATTACTGACTTATACTCAGGGAATTTAAAAAGGAAGAAAGTTTAAACCATCATAGGTTTATGGAAGAAATACAATAAATAAGCAATTATAACAAAGTTTGAGAACACAAGAAATTTGGAACACAAACAGGCTAAATCATGTATTCAGGTATCGTGTATTAGAGTATCAGGCAAAATCTTGTATTGCTGCATTTCTTAAACAGAAAGATTCTTAAACTTCCCTAGAAATCCCAATCATTAGAGAAACTTAAAGATAGATAGATAGAAAAATAGAGATTTATATGTTCATCAAACCATTTTATTGTCCCAGACCTTTTGCATGGAAGATATTATTGGCCTGTTCATAGGGGAATTCAGTAGGCATGACTTGAAACAATGGCTCAATGGTGGATTAGACTATATAATCTTCATTTCAAACCCCAACTTAATTGAATTTATAAATATCAGTTCCTAAAAATTACTTGGAGGAAAAAATTTTGTCCTTATATTAAGAAAATACTGGGGCACCTGTGTGGCTCAGTTGTTTGAGGAACAGACTCTTGATTTCAGCTCAGATGATGATCTCAAGGTCATAAGATCCAGCCCTGGGTGGGGCTCCTAGCTCAGCAGGGAGTCTGCTGGAGATTTTCTCTCTTTCTCTCTCTCTCATTCTCTCTCCCTCTCAGTCTGCCTCTCCCCCATGCACACACTCTCTTTCTCTCTCAAATAAATACATAATTTTTTTAAAAGTGGTAATATAACATAATAAAAATAATAATTTTAAAAAGTAGGATTTTTTTCTTCCTATTTATTAGAAATACTATAAAATACCAATTATTAAAGAAAAATTGGGGGAGTCTGAATGGCATAGTGAGCTAAGTATCAAACTCTTGTTTTCTGCTCCAGTTGTGATCTCCAGGGTCGTGAGATCGAGCCCCACATCAGTCTCTGTACTCAGCACAGAATCTGCTTAAGACTTTCTCTCCTTCTCCCTCTACCCCTCCTCCTGGCACTCTCTTTTAAATAAATAAAAAAATCGCCCCCAAAATTAAAAGGTAAGTAATTTTCTAAAGCATATATAGTACAAAACAGAAGAACTGGAAGTAATTAGTTTTGTTTAAGCAGAGTGTTAATGATTTATACTGTAAAGCCATGTAGGCCCTACAAAATGAGAACTGTTATTTTTGCCTAATGTACATTGAAAATGAAAAAGTCATGATGCTTTGTAAAGGCTTAAATGTAGTTAGAATTTAAGGCTCCAGTTACTTTGCTAGCCCATTCCTATTGGTTGCCAACATATTTTTGTCATTATTTCATTGACTGGGTCAAGATTTCCAAAGTTCAAGTTATAGAATAGTTGACTCACGAGATTCCCCAAGATAAAAAGAATCAATAATAATATATACAAATACACTAAGAAATAAAATGAGGAGAAAGTGCAACTCTTCTTACAGAATAATTCTAATTAATAAGTGAAGAATGAGGGAAATAGAAAATCACCTTTAGGCAATCATCGCGGTAAGAATTGGTACAGGCAAAAACTATTGATTGATGCTAAAATTAGTGGGAAAGTATGGTGAGAAACAAGATATTTGCATAGTCTCAAAAGCCTGTCCTCACAAGATGTTTATTATGCACAAAAGGAAAAAACAGCATCTTTTTGTTTTTATTTAAAGAAATATAATAGACATCACCTAATCAAGGAATCACATTTAACATCACCTGCAATAAGGTACTTCAACATCATGAATCCTGTGATATGATTCACTGAGAACAAATTCTTTCTTCGATATTCTTACCAAAAATACATAGTCTGATTCTAATCATGAGGAAAAAACAGATGAGTCCAAAATGAGGAACATTCTACAAGTACTGATCAGTGCTTATGAAAAGTATCAGTATCATGAAAGGCGAGGAAAGAATAAGGAACTGAGGGGTACCTGGGTGGCTCAGTGGGTTAAAGACTCTGCCTTCAGCTCAGGTCATGATCCCAGGGTCCTGGGATCCAGCCCCGCATCAGGCTCTCTGCTCAGCAGGGAGCCTACTTCCCTTCCTCTCTCTCTGCCTGCCTCTCTGCCTACTTGTGATCTCTGTCTGTCAAATGAATAAATAAAATCTTTTAAAAAAATGTATAAGGAACTGACATAAACTAAGGAGATGTGAATATTGAATGTAATGCAGGGAGCTGTATTGGATGGTAGACTCAAAAAAATGACATTATTGAGAAGAGTAGCAAAATTCAAATAAGGTCTGTGGTGTAGTTAATGGTATTGTGTTAACATTAATGTGCTGGTTTTGACAGTTTGCATTATGGTTATGTAAGAGGTTATCATTAGAAGAAGCTGAATGGAGGCTATACAGGCACTCTGTGCTATTTTTTGCAACTTTGTTGCTTCAGATAGATACTGCTTTTAGCGTGAGTGACAGAATATACACATAGAAATAAAGAATCATTGGTTGTTGATAGTGATATGTAATAAGCATTTTCTCTCTCCTTAAAACAGATCTTAGGCAAATGTGTTTTCTCAAAAACCCAAAGTTTCGTACAGAAATGAAAGACAAACAAGCAAACAAACAAAAACAAGTGCTAAGGGCCCAGTTTTTTCAAAGAAAAGCAGAGAATCACAGAAATTCAAGACAGCATGACTTCACTGATCATTTATTTGTCTACCTGGGATATCAGAATGTTTGTCTAGGACAACATAGATATCATGTTATATATGTTATCATGTAACAACATAGGACATACAATGTCTGTGTTCTTACATAGTATTTATTTCTGCTGAATAACTTGTAGCAGGGCTATTAATCAAGAGAAAAATGAAGCTGCTTTTTGGTGATGAAAATCACTTTCCAGTGACTGATTGCACTAACCAGTCTTCTGAAAAGGAAATCAAGAGTAAAATGGCGCATATTCCACAACACTGCAGTGCACATGAAGGAAAGTAACTCATGCAGAACACAAGAAAGCAACTCTTGAGAAAATGTTGTGGGACAAGTACATTTGGGAAGCACTTCTAATCTGAAAATTCTCACTGAATATTTGGGACACCAAAGGTTATAAGAAGTGGAGAAACTAACTTTACTATTTCCCATTTTATTTTACAAGTGTATTGGATCACAGATTCCTTTTTTTTTTTTTTCATCAAACACCATGTACCATGTCCAGAGATATATGTGTTCTGAGGATCTTGGGTGAGAAATGCTAATGTAGAGAAGCACAAGTCCCTGAAGGGGTGGTATGACCAGTATTACATTTCGGACAAGGAATCCTGTGTAAAATCAAATGGAGAGGAAAGGAGCCAGGGTGAGGGCGGGGGTGCAGGGAGAGCAAGTCTGAGCAGGGAGGGTGGTGGTAACAAAAAGATTAGTGGTGCAGAGATAACCACGTGAGAACACGCAAGGTGTGAAGACATTAGCTGGACGACTGTCTTCTGTTTATAGCACAACCACTATGGTATTAAATAGAACCTTTTTACATGTGGAATTTCTGTTGTCAGGTTTTGGACTAGTGTTTGCCATAGCCCTGTAGGAGTTTCATTATTACTTTCTAAAATTTATTTTTTTTTGTTTTTTTTTTTTTACTTGTGTGTATATAAGATGTATTTTCCTATTTTATCTGAATGATGTATTTCTGATTGTACCTGTTCAAGAATTTAGCCAGCGATCCCTGAAGAAAAAAAGCAGATGACAGACATAAAGAACAGGAGGTTCTGGGGCGCCTGGGTGGCTCAGTGGGTTAAAGCCTTTGGCTCAGGTCATGATCCCAGGGTCCTGGGATCGAGCCCCGCATCGGGCTCTCTGCTCAGCGGGGAGCCTGCTTCCCCCTCTCTCTCTGCCTGCCTCTCTGCCTACTTGTGATCTCTGTCTGTCAAATAAATAAAATTAAATTTAAAAAAAAGAACAGGAGGTTCTATAAATTAAAAATATATTCTCAAATTCTTTACATCTAATTTCTGATCAGCGGCTAAGAAAGTACCAACCTCTAAAGAATTCTTCCCCACCCCCTCTTCTTCCCTCACCCTACCTGCCCCAGATAGCTAAGCCTGTTTGACTCCTTACTTCCAGGAGAGGAAAGTGAGAATTTTTGTCCTCAGCGCACTTTCTGGAAGCATTTATTACATACCATGGATCTGAAATTGCATAATTTAGGTGAAATTTCCATCAAGAGGCCAGGGGGAGAAAAATTGCCGCATATAGTTGGAGTTCAGTTTTCCAAAGATAGGTGGCATTCATTTCTATGTGCAAGTTTTAGTGCCAGTGAGTTAGTTTGAAAGGTTTATCTAAACAAATCTATCATAAACTTGTTTGTACTATATCCCTTACTTTAAATCTGTCTAAAATTAATAACAATATTCTCAGCTTCGATAACAGGTAATGCTCTGGAACTTTTGCTACCACTGTGCCTAACAGTTCTCTGCGATGGCACTCACACCAGTTTGAGTGCTGTAGATTTGTTCTGTTTTTACTTGAAAGCAAAAGTGAGTAAGAAATGGCAGTTGTATTGTAATTTAAGGTAACATTTTAATATGATATTAAAAAATTTGCAAAATGAGAACACAGGTTCTCTATGAGAACATAGAACTGATCTAAGTCAGTCATTGGGAGGCTAGCTTTTTTACCTCTTTCATGTTTGAAACAGGTTTTTAATAATGTGGTATCAATCTGTTATAAAGCATTTATAAAATGGCACTGCATAAAATTATTACATGTCTCCTGAATGTGATAAAAACCACTTTGTATAATAAATTATTACAGAAAAGTCAATGCTATTTTCATGGACTATTAATAGCATATTTATCAATGTTTCTTTATTTTAAAGTAGCATATAAGTAGATATTTAATTTTGAAAAAAGTCCACTGACATAAGAATTTTTCCAGATTCTCGACTCCAGACTAAAGTAGTTGAATTTTTGCCTTTTAAAAATTCTAGTTCTAAGTATGAATGTAGATGAAAAGAACATGTTTGAATTTTATAAGGTATCCAGCCTCTAGAGTACAAAAAGAGTTCTGTGAGAATATAAGTGAGGTAGAAAAAAAATTAAAATTGAGTTGTACGGGATGCCTGGGTGGCTCAGTGAGTTAAGTGGCCGCCTTGGGCTCAGGTCATGTTCCCAGCATCCTCGGATCGAGTCCCGCATTGGGCTCCTTGCTCCGCAGGGAGCCTGCTTCTCCCTCTGCCACTCTGTCTGCCTGTGCACTCTCTCTCTCTCTCTCTCTGACAAATAAATAAATAAAATCTTTTTTTAAAAATTGAGTTGTACGCAATCATTTTAAAGCACTCTCTATGATACATAGCCAGGAAAATATCTTTAAATATTTATTTGAATATGTTACTATTTAGTGTATTTATGCCATCTTCTGGCAGTGGTCCCTTAAGCTAGGAATATCCAAATTAACAGGCTCTGATGGCAACAGATAATTTGGTGTTTCCACATAGACTTTTTTTTTTTAAAGATTTTATTTATTTATTTATTTGACAGAGAGAGATCACAAGTAGGCAGAGAGGCAGGCAGAGAGAGAGAGAGGAGGAAGCAGGCTGAGCAGAGAGCCCGATGCGGGACTCGATCCCAGGACCCCGAGATCATGACCCGAGCCAAAGGCAGCAGCTTAACCCACTGAGCCACCCAGGCGCCCTCCACATAGACTTTTTAGCCAACATTCTTTAGGTTGTATGAAGTGCTATAAAACCAGAATGAGGCCACAATAGTGGCTCTCCTTAGTAAATAGAAATAGGGTGATTTTAGAAAATCATTGTTCTTTTAATCTGCTAGCTCCCAATATACCAGAATAGATGCTAAACACTTGGAAAAAAATACTGTAAAAATTAAACATTTGGAAATACCAAGCATTTATGAAGAGCTGGAGCAATCAAAACTCTTATTTCACACAGTGCTGGTGGAAGTATAAGTTGGGAAACAGTTTGGTATTTTCCAATGAAAGTAAACAGGAGCACACTTTGTGATCCACAGTTCCACTCCTTAGTACATAACACTTACACATATGCACTAAGCAATGCTTAGAGAATGTCCTTAGCAGTGTTGTTCTTAGAGGCAAAAAATGGAATCAGCCCAAATAGAGGAATGGCCTTCCATTGAAGAATGGACCAATTGTCATTCATCGTATGAATAAGCAGTGGAATATTATACAACAGAAAAAGTGAATGAACAGGAGCTGCATGCCTCAATGTGGATGAAGTTCAAAAAAGTCCCATAAAAAGACATATTGGGGTGCCAGTTGGTTAATTGCCAGACTCTTGGTTTGGCTCAGGTCATGATCTCAGGGTTGTGGGACCCAACCCTGCATGGACTCCCAGCTCTGTGGGAAGTCTGCTTGTCCCTCTGCCTCTCCTCCTGCTCATGTTCTCTCTCTCACTCTGTCTCTCAAATAAATAAAATCTTAAAAAAAAAGACATGCTCTAAGTGTATATTCATGTAGCACTAAATGAGGTAAAACGAAATAGCAAATTGTTTATGTAATAAAAATAGAAAATAATACATTATATGTTAATAAAAATAATTAATAAAGAATTAAAAAAACCCAAAACAAAATAGAAAATTAAAAAAGAATAGGTCACATAAAATTTTTGAACTGAGAATATCTAAATTGAAGAGAGGAAGTGGAGATCAGTGAGGAATGTACAGTGGGTTGTAAGGTAATGATAATATTTTACACTAAACTTGGTGTTGGGTACACAACCACTTGTGTAATTAGTGCTCATTAAATTGATGTACTCCTTTTTGTAAGCATGCTCATTTTCAAAATAAAAAAATGTGATTGTGAAGCAAAATGATTTTAGGTTTGGCAGTTTGCTGAGATGCAGATTCTATCAGATGTGGACTTGCTTCTCTAGAGTGGTGGAAATCATTTACAATATTTATGGTGATTTGGACATAACACTAAGGACCTACCTATACCAACTTAGTTTAATCATACTTTCTTTATCCACTGTTGAATTTGATTTACAATATTTGTTGAAGATGTTTGCATCTATGTTCATGAGAAATTTTAGTCTGTTTTCTTGTAATGTCTTTATCAGATTTTGGCATTAGGATAATGCATAAGTTAAGAAGTGTCCCCACTGCTTCTATCTTCTGGAAGAGATTGTGGAGAACTGATACAATTTTTTCACAAAATGTGTAATAGCCCTATTTGGATCTGGGGCTTTCTGTCTTGGATGGTTATTAGTTATTGATTCAATTTCTTTAATGGATATAGACCTATTGGGGTTATTTATTCCATTATTTTTTAAATAGAAAAAGAACTCAGATACTGAGGAGTCACATTGTCACATTGGATTTAGACTTTTTCTAGATTTTTCCAGAATATTTGTAAGTTTTCTTATTGCTTTTCCCACATTTAATTTGACAGGTTTTTTTTTTTTAATTGTCTCATCTTTATGGAATCACACCAAAGTATTCAACCTAGTTTTCATAAGCTACTCTCTCTTATATTGTTTTTGTTGCTTTTTTAAAAGATCTTATTTATTTATATGAGAAACAGCAGGGGCAGGGGTAGAGGGAGAAGGAGAAGCAGACTCCCTACTAAGCAGGGAGCCAGACATAGGACTCGATCCAGGGACCCTGAGATCATGACCTGAGCCAAAGGCAGACGTTTAACTGACTAAGCCACCTAGGCACCCATGTATTCATTTTAAATAGTAATTAAATTATACAGTTATCGGAACTATACTATAAACAGGTGTCATAGCAAACACAGATCATTCTTGGTAAACAGTCATCTCTCCGTGGAGTGGGCCTACAGTAGAGTAGCCTATGAACTCTGAGTCTTGAGTATGCCCTGGACATCAGTTCACTTGCTTTACAGGGACCTTGGAGAGCACTGGTTAATTTAGTGAATTGATTAAGTAGACATAGAGTTGTTAAATGAGCTCCTGATTTATTAAAGAACATATGAAGTATTGTGATACAAAAGAAATCTGAACTAGAAAGCACAGGTGGCCTTACATTTATTCTCTCTCAATGTTCTAGGACTTCAGGTTCTTTCTTTTTACAGTAGTGATATCCACCATACCCACTGAAGAGATGTTCTAGACTAGGGAATCACTTGGGATTCCTTGGGGAACGGTAAAGGAAAGGGGAGAGGAAAACACATTTATAGTGCATGTAAAGAGCTTTGCATCCATTATGTAATACAATATTATCTCTAGACTACACAAGTCTAAGGTCCTTATTTTAATCAATGCAAATTAAAAGGCTACTTCTCTAAAACAGAATTATTTTTACAACACAGCAGATTGCCACAAATAATGACATTTTTAAACTGATAATAACAAAAATAAATTTTTAAAAATTTCTACGTGCCAGATGTCTTCACTCAAGACATCAACTTGCTTCTCTTAAAATGCAGCCTATCTCTAAAAAAAGTTCTTCCATGACAATCATGAGCATAAGCAACACATTTAATTCAATTTATAGAAAATGATGTGCCCCCCCCCGAGGCACACACAAAATATTAAAACATATTACCAAAAGACTGTTCAAAGATTGGAATGAAAGTGACAGTGAACTGGTAAAAACATTTAAACCATTAACAAAATGTTTCAGTAGGCACTGAAGAGAAGAACATATCAAAGGAAATATGCATATCTATATGTTTATGATTCTGCTATATCTTCCTTGCTTAATTAAAATTTGTGATATCTTGTCAAGTAATAATAAAGCATTGTCAGAAATCACACCTTCACTTACTTCATTCCAAGGCAGTAGTAAAAAAATAGAACTCTGTTGTTGGTCACCCTGAGTCTGGGCCAGCCATGAAAAATTGCTCCCTGCAAGGGTGACCACCTTGTATCTCAGTCTTAATTGTCAACTCTAATAATCAATAAGTTTTATTTTTCTTTTACTTTTTTTAAGTAGGCTCCATGCCCAGGGTGGAGCCAAATTTGGGGCTTGAACTCACAACCCTGAGATCAAGACCTGAGGTGAGACCAAGAGTTGGACGTTTAACCAAATGAACCACCTAGGTGCCCCTCTCTTCAACTTTTTACATGGCCTACCAACTATTTAAAGTTGAGCTTTAATAACTTTAAAGTTAACTTCACTTGTCTTTCACTTTAATTCCCTCTCCATTACCCAGTTATCTGGATTCCATTCAGAACAGCTCTTCCACCCAATAGGCTGGGGAGAGGGGAGCTACCCTAAGATGCCGAGCCCCCGGAATAACTCTTGTGCAAGGTGGAACTTTGAAGAGAAAATATCTGCAAGTCATATATCTAATAAGGGATTAATATCCAGAATATATAAAGAACCCCTAAAACTCAACAACAACAACACCACAAACAATGCAATTTAAAAATGGGCAAAGAATTGAATAGACATTTTACAAAAGAAGATGAAAAATGGCTGATAAATACATGAAGAACTACTCAGTATCACTAATCATTAGGGAAACACAAATTAAAACAGCAGTGAAATACCACTTGCCATCCACTAGAATGATTATTATTAAAAAACAAAATAGAAAATAAGTGTTGGCCAGGATGTGGAAAAAATGGAATCCTTGTGTGTTCCTGATGTGAAAGTAAAACGGTGAATTGCTGTGGAAAACAGTACTTCCTCAAAAAACTAAAAATGGAATTAGCATATGATCTAGCAATCCCACTTCTGGGTATATATCCAAAATAATTAAAAGGAGACACTTGAACAGATATTTGTATGCCCGTGTTCAAAGCAGCAAGATTCACAATAGTGAAAAGGTGGAAATAATCCACATGTCCACAGGCAGGTGAGTGGTTAAACAAAATGTAGTATATGTATGCCCTAGTCCCCCTTTATCAGCAGTTTTGCTTTTCACCTTTCCAGTTACCTGCAGTCATCCAAAGCCTGGGAAGCAGACGGTTCTGAGAAATCCGCAGGCCAGTGGTAGCCTAAAACTATGTCTCAGTGCCCATGCTGTTCGCGTCTCTTCATCAGGTAGGCATTTTATCGTCTCACATCATCACAGGAAGATGGGAGAGTACAGGGGAATATATTTTGAGAGAGAGACCACCTTCACATAGCTTTCATTACAATGTATTGTTATAATTGTCCTATTATTGTTGTTTATCTCGTACTGTGCCTGATTTATAAACTAAACTTTATCTTAGGTAGATTTGTATAGGAAAAAGCATGGTATATCTAGGGGTTTATACTAACCCTCGTTTCAGGGGTCTTGGAGATAAGGGAGGACAATTCTACAAGGGAATATTTTTCAGCATTAAAAAGGAACGAAGTTCTAATACACGCTATGACATGGAAGAACTTAAAAACGGTATGCTAAGTGAAATAAGCCAGACGCAGAGGACAAACACTATATGATTACACTTGTGTGAGATACACGAGAGGGAAGGACCCATTTATCCACCGCCAGCCAGGAGATGGGGGCACTTGCTCTGAGCGCACCAGCCTCCGGGTTCAGACAGAGAAAGGTTCTGCACCGGGCGGGCAGGGGCAGGCGCGGGCCAGCCTTCCGCGCGGTGAACAAGAGCCTGGGAACACCCGTGGGGTGCAAACCACTGTCTCTCCCCGCTGGGTGCCAGCCCTCCCGCGGCTGGGAGCGGCTGGGCGAGCGGGGACAGAGCGTGGCGCGGGGCTGGCTGCAAAGGTCCAGGGAAGGTCAGCGTCTCTGCGGCTGTTAAAGACCTCCACCCGGGAGGTAGCCCCCGCAGACCTACCTTCGCGGCGCGCGGCGGCTCCGCTGCTTCCCTCCGAAGGAGGTCCGGCTCCCCGCTCTCCGGACCCGCCTGGCGACCTCGCCTCCGGCGGGGCAGGGGGGTGCGGCGCCCGGGGCATGGCTTCGGCCGGCAGCGGCATGGAGGAGGTGCGCGTGTCGGTGCTGACCCCGCTGAAGCTGGTCGGGCTGGTGTGCATCTTCCTGGCGCTGTCTGGACCTGGGGGCCGTGCTGAGCCCGGCCTGGGTCACGGCCGACCACCAGTACTACCTGTCCCTGTGGGAGTCCTGCCGGAAACCCGCCAGCCTGGACAGCTGGCACTGCGATTCCACGCTCAGCAGCGGTGAGGGCCCGGCGCGCCGCGACCCCTGCCTCCCACCCCGGACTGCCCGGTGCCCCACTGCCCGGACGGCCACCGCCTCTCTCCCCGCCTTCTGTGTCCCCTACCCTCGTGCGCCCCGCCGCATCCTGACCCTTTGCGGACCCGTGGGCTCCAGCCGCCTCCCTGCGATCCACCCCTCGTCTCTCCCCGGTCCTGTCGCCAAAGCCAATGCGACGTCCCACGCCCTCTCCGTCCTCCCGGGGCCATTCCTCGGGCTCTGGAGTAACACGTATGCTGTTTGGGGTAATTGATATCATTTAAGGCGAGAACCGCGGGGCCGTGTTAGAAATGCAACGCCTTCCACACTCTCGTTAAAAAAGAGACGAGCAAACCCGCCCCAACTCCACCGAGACGTCGTGGGTTCTCGGTTCGGTCTTCCCCACTCTCTTCTCCTTTCTCTCTCAAGGAGGAATTTGCCTGAGTTTACCTCTCAGTGCCCACGTTTCTGCCGGCTCTACTCCACTTTGTCCGGTTTTCCCCAGGGAGTTTCGCTTTGGGTTTTATTTCCTTAAATTTTTGACGGCTGTGGAGAGTTGGAAGAGAGACAGGCATAATTTCCTTGCTTTTTTTGGTGGCACGTCGTTGGTTGTGAGTTGCCCTTCTTTCTCTCGCTCTCCAAATACCTCCTCTCTCCTCCAGATTTTTCTTTCTCTTCAAAAACTACTTACAAAAGCCTGAAATTTTATAGTTTATTTAGCCAGCACTAAAAGCCACAAACAGATCTCTACTGTGAGAGCTCCTAGACAGAAATGATTCTTGAATTAGATCTTAGAGTGGAAACAAAAGTGCTATAAAGGGCATTATTAGAATGATTGTTGAATACAAATAAGGATATTAAATTATATTGCATCAATGTTAATTTTCCTGATTTGGTCATCAATAGTAGTTAAGTAATTTTTTAAAGGAAATACACAGTGAAATTCTCAGGAGTAGAGAGGCATGATCTATGCAGCTTACTAGAAAAAGTATGGGGAAGGAAAGGAAAACATAAAGCAAGCATGGCAAAATGTAATGGACAAGTATGAGTAAAGAGCATTTTTGTATTCTTACAAGTTGTAAATGTTAAATTATTTACAGTTTTAAGTTCAAAGTAATATTGTTCACTGGTATAAAGTACTTTCACACAATGCATTTTGAACAAGTACTTGCCTTTACTTTAAAGGAAATTTAGGAGGAAAAGTCATTAGCTTTGTGAAAACTATAGAATATCTAAAATATGTAGTCATTGAAAAAATATAATATGAAGAACCAGATTTTGTGTATGTTTTAAAAACATGAGCATATGGTACTTTAAATATTTCATTACATTTGGTATAGATAGTGAAGGTTCTAAATAACTTTTAGGTCACATTTACAAATGACACTTTATTCTCTTTAGAATATGTAATAACTTAGGATTGGTCTAGGAATATGGCTTGTTTAGTAGAAAGCCAGTTGTGTTAAAACACACACATACATACACATGGACCTGTACACTCATACAAATCACGTGAAGCAATACAGAGTGACACATAAGATGTATTTGATTGTCTTCTAGCACGTCTGACATCGGGTGTTTGGCACCTCGTGTTATTTTCATGGTTGGTGCATGAGAATGGATCATTATGTGGTGGCTACCCCAACTGCAGAGCAGTTTGACAGAATTTATACCACTGCCTTTTGCTTTCCGATCCCTGGCTCTCCTTGAACAGCATGCCGTCTAGAATAAAGAATGGTAAGGAGTATTCTTAGAGTGGGGGAGGAGAGTTCATCTGTGGATATGTCTTTTCTTTTGTACAAGAAGCAAAAGATTTTAAGACAGCGTCAGTATGTGTTAGGTTCCTCCACACCTTCTCACTGATGTGGCAGAGTAAGGTGATGATATGGTCACTTTCCCCATCACAGCCTCATGTGACACAAGCCCTCCCCCCTTGCTAGGATGGTCAGTCTCGGCTCAGCAGGGTCCTGGGGAAACAGAGGCCCTCAAAGACAGACCAATACACGGGGAAGTGAACCTGCCTCCCATCCACAGAGTATCCTTACTTTGATGCCATTCCAGAGTTCTTCACAAACGTGATTTGGGATCGATCTGTAACTGACAGCAGTGCCCACAATTCAGGAATGCAGATTGCAAACCTACATCCAAGAGGTAGGCAAAGCTGTGAACGGTTCTTAAAAACTGCCAAGATACTTAGGGTTTTCTCCGTATTTTCAAAAGCTTCTCTTGCTTCTTCAAATGTGCAGATTTCTTCCTTGCACTCACGATCAATGTTGCCCTGTCTTATTTCTTCAAAAAGTCCATTTGGGTAGCCTTTCAATACTGAATTGGCTTTTTCTCCTGTGAGGAAAACTAAGAAGAGATAAACTCATAAGCATAAATTTATAATCTGAGAAACACGCAGAAGCTTAATGCACAAGGTGACAACTGCTAGATGCTCTTTAGAAACCACAGCCAACATCCTCAACCTCTTCCCCTGAGTCAGCAGCGATGTGACATTAACTCCAGACCACCACCTGTGCTGCCCTCCTCCTCTTGTGAGCATGTCCTTTCGCAGTGGCAGTTGCCCTGGGCAGGGACAGGGACAAGCACAGGGACATAA
This sequence comes from Mustela putorius furo, assembly GCF_011764305.1. Taxonomy (NCBI): domain Eukaryota; kingdom Metazoa; phylum Chordata; class Mammalia; order Carnivora; family Mustelidae; genus Mustela; species Mustela putorius. The sequence continues at coordinate 32,284,990 of NW_025421989.1, forward strand.
TTCGTGGTTAGATTCAGACTTTAGCACATTCCTGCCAACCATCAGTGTCTAAATATAGTGCACCACTTATACCCAGTGTTGTAAGCAGATGCCTCCAGGCATTGTGCTGTTGGACACGAGCAACCAAATCAAAATCCAGTCTCCAGACTACCAGTCTTTGTCCCCCTAAATAAAAATAAATAAAGTTCCAACTGACCTAGTAGTACAAACCCAGGGAACCCTTACTTGTATGAAAAGAGCTGACAAAACAATATCAAGAAATTTAGATGAATTTGGCCATAATTCATTCCAAGCAATACTAAAAATAGTTTTGTTCTGAATGTAGTTAAGTTAAATATATTTTGACACTTTAACATATCTAACCCCGTTCCACTCTCCTTCTGAAAAAGGAAATGATTCTTCATGATATACAGAGATATTGCATATGATCAATGTACACCCAAGATATCCTATATAATAAAATGCAATAGCTAGGAGTGCCTGGTTGACTCAGTCAGTTAGGTGTCTAACTCTTGGTTTCAGCTCAGATCATAATCTCAGGATTGTGAGATCGAGCCCACGTTGGGGTCTGTGCTCAGCAGCTAGTGTGCTAGGGTTTATTCCTCTTGCTCTGCCCCTCCTCCTGCTCACTGTCTCTCTAAAACAAATAAATATATTTTTTTAAGGGCAGTAGCTACACACACACACTTATGGTGAATTCTTTTTATTTTTCCATACAAGTAAATTTAAGCTACAATTCAATTACATATTTCTAAATATTCTTCCTGGAGTGCCTGAGTGGCTTAGTCAGTTAAGCTTCTGCCTTCAGCTCTGGTCATGATCCCAGGTTCCAAGGATGGATCCCTGAGTCACATCCATCTCCCTGCTCAGTGGGAAGTCTGCTTCTCTCTCTGTGTCTCCCTCCTGCTCTACTCTCTTTCAGTATCTCTTTCTCTCTCTCTCTCTCAAACAAAATTTTAAAAATAAATAAAAATAATAAAAAATCTTCTACTTTGGAGGCATATGTATATAATACCATGAGAATTTAGTCCCTCTTAATGTAAAAAGCTTAGAAAATTTCTTAATATAAGGATTTACATATAAAATTTTTATATATCCTTGTATAATCCTTATAACTTCTAAGATTAGAAAAGGCATATTACAGACATTTCAAGACTTTTTTTTAAAGTCTGTATTTTCCGAAGATTTTTTTAAAGTATTTTGTTTTGTAAAGAACATTTTGAGGGGCACCTGTGTGGCTCAGTGGGTTAAACCTCTGACTTCGGCTCAGGTCATGATCTCAGGGTCCTGGGATCAAGCCCCACATCTGGCTCTCTGCTCGGCAGGGAGCCTGCTTCCCCCTCTCTCTCTGCCTGCCTCTCTGCCTACTTGTGGTGTGTGTCTCTCTCTCTCTCTCTCTGTCAAATAAATAAAATCTTTTAAAAAAAATTTTTTGAGGGGCGCCTGGGTGGCTCAGTGGGTTAAAGCCTCTGCCTTCAGCTCAGGTCATGATTCCAGGGTCCTGGGGTCGAGCCCCACATCGGGCTTTCTGCTCCATGGGGAGCCTGCTTCCTCCTCTCTCTCTGCCTACTTGTGATCTCTGTCTGTCGAATAAATAAACTTTAAAAAATCTTAAAAAAATTTTTTTGAAATAAATTTTAAATAGTGAGTGCTTTTTTAAAAAATGAATAGGATAGCAATGAATTTAAATTTTACTTCATTATAGAACTGTGTATTTCATACAATAGAAAGTGTGGATTTTTCACCTAGTATTTTTTTAGGGGAGAAAGGAGGGCAGAGGGAGAAGAAGAGAGAAAATCTTAAGTAGGTTCCATGCCCAGGGTGGAGCCTGATGTAGGGCTCACTCTCATGACCTTGAGATGCTTAGAATCAACTAGATGGCACTTGCACATGGTAACCAATGGTAGGCCCACAGTGACTGTTTCCATCTTCCCACACTTTATTAGTGTAGCCATCTAGCAAATAGATTTTAAGCATGGCTGAGTAAGGGATCCGGCAAATTCTTTTCCCAAAAAACAATGCTAAACTGGACAAAATAGTCAAAAATAACTATTTTAGTACTACAGAAATTGACAAAAAGCATACAGCAAATTGAGAATGGTTTTTCAAAAACAAAACAAAACAAAAAACTGGGAATTTGTGGCATTTGTAGCCTAAACTGCTCCTATTCTGCCTCCCTGTCCCTTGTTCTGTGGTATAGTAGTTCTACTAAAATATAGCAGGCCATGAGGACCAATGGTCTGGATGATGGAGAGGGTTGATTTGATATAATGTGGAAAAATCTACACTCAGAGCTAACTCCATGGCAAACAGTTGAAGAAGACCAGTATCACAGCTCACCTACAGTTATAGTATGGGTTGGTGTGAATTACAGATAGGAAAATCAGCCAAAAATTTAAGAGAGATCTGGCAACAAGACAGCCATCATAGACATTAATAAGCTACCACATAGCCCAGCTATTTTGGAAGGCTATTTGTGTCTGCAAGGATGCAAGGGTGTGCACATTCTTCAGAAAGACCAGAGAAGGCCCCACAGTTAGCTTCTTGTCTCTGGCTGAATGTGAGACCTTCAAGGAAGTAAAAGCCATGGCAGACTTGTAAACTTTCTGAACTTTGAGTGCATTCCGCATTTTATGTATGCAGACCCAACAGCAAAGGCCAAAGTCTTAATGACTCAGGTTATGTTATGGAGTGAATGTGTCCCCCCTTCCCCTGAATTCATGTGTTAAAACCCCAGTCCCCCAATGTGACTGTATTTGGAGCTAAGACCTTTATGAAGTAATTAAGGTTAAATCACAAGTGTGAAGAACAATTATATAGGTTTAGTGCCCTTATAAGAAGAGACACCTCTTCACCACATGAGGACACAGCAAGAAGGCTGTGATCTCTAAGCCAGGAGAAGAGACCTCAATGAAACTTACCTTGTCAATACCTTGATCTTGAACTTTCCAGCCTTCAAAACTGTGAGCACTCCAGAATGGTGGCTTCATTTAAGCCATCAGTTGAAGGTATTTTGTTATCACAGCACAATCTAACTATTCAAATACTGACTACTAAGCTATGGTGATGCACAGATGATATGTAGGTATTCAGGTTTAAAAATAAAAATAAGAAAAAAAAATAAGCAGAGACATCAGCTGCCACACACCTCAAGAGAGACTCTACAGAAGAAATCCAGACAGAATTTGAAGATGCTGCAATATAGTAAATAAAATGTCCACCTTTCAAAAACAATTGTAAGATGTGCAAAGATAAGCAATTTTGACGAATACACAGGCAATAAGTAGAAACTTTCTGAAGGAGCTTAAATATTAGACCTAGGCACAGATGTGAAAGGTGCTTTTAACAATGTCTTCAAAAATAAAGGCAACAGTATTCAAAGATTAAAGGAAAGCTTGAGGGGTGCCTGGGTGGCTCAGTGGGTTAAAGCCTCTGCCTTCTGCTCAGGTCGTGATCCCAGGGTCCTGGGATTGAGCCCCTCATTGGGCTCTCTGCTCATCAGGGAACCTGCTTCTCCCTCTCTCTCTGCCTGCCTCTCTGCCTGCTTGTGATCTCTGTCTATCAAATAAATAAATAAAATCTTTAAATAGATAAAAATAAAAGGAAAGCTTGAATGCAATGATTTGTCAAAGAAGAATAACAGAGAAAATATAAAAAAGAATAAACTTGAAAGTTTAAACTACAAAAGTATAATAATTGAAAAGAAAAGATTCCCCAGTGAGTCTTAATAGCAGAGGTGAGCTGGCAAAGAAAGAATCCATGAAGTTGAAAACAAATCATTAGAGATTATATAATCTTAATCAAAAAAGAAAAATAGAATGAAAATTGACCAAGACTCAGAGACCAGTAGAACACCATCAAGCTCACCAACATATGTGTAATTGGAGTCCCAAAATGAGAAGAAAAGGAATAAAGGGGCAGAAAAAGTATTTGAAGAAATAATATATATAAATTCCCCAATTTTTAAAAGGATTTTATGTATTTATTTGAGACAAAGAGAGAGCACAAGTGGGGCTCAGAGAGGGAGAGGGAGAAGCAGACTTCCCATCAAGCAGGGAGCCCAACACGGAGCTCTATCCCAGGACACTGGGATCATAACCAGAGCTGAAGGCAAATGCTCAACAACCGAGTCACCCAGGCACCCCGCTATCAGTGATTCTTGATTCAATAACTCTTACTGAAGTTAGAGTAGATTTGTTTGTGACTGTTCCAGTAGTGTAGATTGAGGCATTATTATTTTCCAGCCCCCCCAGGTGATTCCACAGGGCAGCCGTGTTTGAGTACAAGGATGTTAATTAAACTTCAGTGTGCATATGCATCACCTGGGATCTGGTTAAAAATGTGGATTCTGATTCAGGAGTTCTAGAATGGAGCTTCAAATTTTGCATTTGTAATACATGCTCAGATGAGGCTGATGCTTCTGGTTCATAAACCACATTTTGAGTGACAAGGCACTTGCCCTGGTCTTCATAGCCTGGGATGTCTAGATCCTGCCCCAAGAGATTCTAGTGTATGTGTTCTGAGGTGTGGCCTGTGCCTCAAGATTTTTAAATGCTCCATAGGTGACTCTAATGGCAGAAAAGTTTGTGAACCTCTGCTAAAGTTCATGGTGTTTTTATAAATTTTAATTTTTATATTATCAGTAGCTCTAATATGGTTCTTTTTTCCATTTGTCACCCCATTCCACACCTCTTCATGAAAAAACATCCATATATATAGTGAAAATCAGAGTGAGGTCTTTATCCATTTGCTCCTATCCATCTCTGAGGAAGAAAAAGTAGTTCAAGATGGAAAAAGAAGTATCAGGCAAACTGGATTTGGGAAGAATTAGTGAAAACATGTTCTAGGAGGCCATTTAAAAGGAAAGCTGGTTTAGGCAAAATAGAACCACAACTACAGAAAGTTGTCAGAGTAAAACTCACTCCTGGCCCTGAGTTCCAGGCAGCCGAAACACAGAACTTCCTTGCTGAGTCCTGGTTGCTCCTGAAGACCAAAGAAGCTACAGAAGATCATTTTCTTCCCTTCTCATTATGCAAGGTGACGTGGTTACCTAAATTAAATAATGTATCCAAGTTCACCCAAGATGAGTGGTTAAACTGGGATGTGAACCCAGGCGATCTGAGGTTAAGAAACCATTACAGCGGGGCGCCTGGGTGGCTCAGTGGGTTAAAGCCTCTGCCTTCGACTCAGGTCATGATCCCAGGGTCCTGGGATCGAGCCCTGCGTCGGGCTCTCTGCTCCGCAGGGAGCCTGCTTCCTCCCCCCTCTCTCTGCCTGCCTCTCTGCCTGCTTGTGATCTCTGTCTGTCAAATAAATAAATAAATAAATCTTTAAAAAAAAAAAAAAGAAACCATTACAGCAAATGCCTTTCCAAAACAGGAATGTAAGAAGGATCCTCAGTGAATTGGTACTTTTTAAAACACAGAATTAATGCTTGCCCTGTTCTTCCTCATATCTATGGGAAGGGTAGATATTAATGTATATAACTAAGTATGTAAAATCTGAGACAAATCCAGAGAGAGGAGACGTCCTCAAAGTAGGCAAAGAAAGAAATAGTGGAAAAACCAAGTTTAACTGGGAAGAATAAAGGGTTATAACATTTTCTGGAAACTAAACTTAAAGGGCCATGATCCTCATTTTTAAAAAGTATTAAAGCACCATCATGGGAAAATGTGAAAGCAGATCACTGCTTAACTAAAGTTCATATTTTACTAAATACGTCAAAGCAATCTGTTGGCTTTAAAGAGATTCAGACTACCCATGTGTCTTTGAATATAGGATACAAAATCCATAAATTTTCAATTTTGACCTTTGTAAACTACACATGGTACAAAAGAAACAAAATGTTTTGAGTATTTTTTTTCCCAGACATGAACAACCGTAAAGACTCACATGGGTACAGATTTCACTGGGTCAGAAGGTGGACTAAGAGAAGGGAGGAGTTTTAAAGGAAATCAGAGAAAAAAAAAAAAAACTTACAGAAGCATCTGTCATTTCCTTGGGAAATCCTTTTACTAAGAGATAATTTCTTTCTACCCATAGCCATGAGGACAAGGTAATAGGCTAACTGCTCTCTACATCTTGAAAGGAGCAACCTGAAACCACACTTACACCAGGAACAGGCTGATTTGGGGACACTGGGGATGGGCACACACGGTCACAGTCTGGAAGAGATAATGGTCAGGGTGGGGCCAGCAGCCCTCTGGGGGTTGGAACACCTCAACCCATCCTCTAACCGTAGCTGCCTGGGCATGAGGTTGACTGTGCCACGCTCTCTCCACACTCTTTCTTGGGAGCTTATCCAGGCCCATGACCTCAACACCGTCTGGGACTGATGTCTCTCGTATGTTTATTTCCAACCTGACATCCCACCTGAGCTCCAGATTCATTTTTCTGACCCCCTGCCTGGCAGTGCCCCTGGCATATCTAATAGGCATCTCAGATTTTACATGACATGCCTTCCCCTCCCCGCATGTCCCCCAGCAGACATCCTCCAGTTAATAACTAGCATCACCGTCAACTCAGGGGTTCGAGTGCAAACACCAGGGCCTGGATTATTTTCCTTATTTCTCATTCTTCACCTGCGGTCCATGAGCAAATCTTGTTGATTCACCCAAATCCGACTAGAATTTGTGTCTGTCACCTTTTCTGTAGCTTTCGGTCCAGCTCAGCCACCGAGGTCTCTCACTGGATCTGCTGCAGGCTCTCCTGATTGGCCTCCCAGCTTCAGCTCTTGCCCACTGGCTGCATTCGACGAAGCAGCCAGACTCACTGGCTTAACATTCGGGGGAATTTTCTACTTCATGTTCAGTATCACAAATTTGAGCTTCAACCCTGACCTTGTATTTTTCAGCCCTTCTAATAACGGAGTTTGGGGGTTTGTATACTCCTGCTACGTTAATGGAAGCAAGGGTACAATTGAAGGAGAACTTTGTATTTGGATATTTTGTAAGGGCAGTATGCATGTCTAAAACAGTGACTTATGGCACCTGGGTGGCTCAGTGGATTAAAGCCTCTGCCTTTGGCTCAGGTCATGATCTCAGGGTCCCAAGATCAAGCCCGGCATCCGGCTCTTTGCTCAGCAGGGAGCCTGCTTCCCCCTCTCTCTCTGCCTGCCTCTCTGCCTACTTGTGATCTCTGTCAAATAAATAAATAAAATCTTTTAAAAAAATAATAAAACAATGACCTACAAAGTCACTCCCCTGTCTATATGGGAAGCCAGCGTAAGACTCAGTTACACTGTTACTATTGCCCAGGGCAAGCTTGTCAAAGAAATATTGTGTCATTCCTGTTTCTAAGATCCCACTGTTGCTACTCAGAAGCAACAATTTTTAACATTTGTGTATTTTAATAAGCTAAAAGTTTTCCAGTAAAGTTGAAGACTCCCTTTAATGCCAGCCTGATCCCATTCTTCACTTTTTCCATAGGGACAATCACCGTTGTAAATTGTAGACCCTGTTATTTTATGCTTTTTTAAAATTTTTTTTAATTTTTTTTAAAGATTTTATTTATCCGTTTGAAAGAGATCACAAGTAGGCACAGAAGCAGGCAGAGAGAGAGAGGGACAAGCAGGCTCCTGCCTAGCAGAGAGTCTGATGAGGGGCTCAATCCCAGGACCCTGAGATCACTACCTGAGCCAAAGGCAGAGGCTTTAACCCATTGAGCCACCCAGGCACCCCCCTTTTATACTTTTACCATACATATTCACCCACTGAACCCAGGGCCCCAGACCACCCACCTCCGTGCACCACCCTTCTGCCCCCACATTGTTTATTTTATTTTATTATTTTTTAAAATATTTTATTTATTTATTTATTTATTTGACAGAGATGACAAGTAGGCACAAGAGGCAGGCAGAGAGAGAGGGGGGAAGCAGTCTCCCCACTGAGCAAAGAGCCCAATGCTGGGCTTGATCCTAGGACCTCGGGACCATCATCTGAACCAAAGGCAGAGGCTTAACCCACTGAGCCACCCAGGTGTCCCCCCCCCAACATACTTTTTAAAGGCAAGACTGATTTGTGTTTTCCAGGGTCCTATATAATATCATCTCCCTCCACCTCCCGAGATCCCGAGATGCATGTGGATGGACTTAGGGAGATGGAAGGACTCCTGGATTCCTGTTTTAAAACCTAAAAGGTGAAAGATTTGCATGCAAATCAACCAGAGACCTTTTTTTATTTAGGAACCAAATAACTTTATTGAAACCAAACAACATTTTTATGCCAAAACTGGGAGAAAAGAACTGGAACCTTTTGCAGAAGCAATACTGCAATAAGCATGCTCGGCATGGTGATCAGGCCAAGTCACCATGCGGCCTGGGGCTATGGGGAAAACAGTCCCAACTCAGTACTTTTTGTCGCTGTCGCCCAGGGTGAGCTTGTCAAACAGGTACTCTGCCAGGCCATCTTCCGGAGCCCGCATCTTGCGCAGGCTGGTGACATAGCCCCCCAGCTCTTTGATGGCCTCGACTTGCTGGTGCAGGTAGTGGCTCTCCAGGAAGTCGCACAGCTGGGCGTCGTTCTTGTCGGTGGCCAGCTGGTGCAGGTCGAGCAGGCTCTGGTTCACGCTCTTCTCCAGGTGCAGGGCGCTCTCCATGGCCTTCAGGCCGCCCTCCCAGTCGTCGCGGTCCGGCTTCTTGATGTCGCGGAGGCGGAGGCGGCCCCCGCGCTGGTTCTGCAGCTCCATCAGCTTCTCGGCGTGCTGGGTCTCCTTGCGGGAGCGGCGCATGAAGAAGCGGGCGAAGTGCTTCAAGGCCACGTCGTCGCGGTCGAAGTAGAAGGCCATGGACAGGTACACGTAGGAGGCGTAGAGCTCCAGGCTGATCTGGCTGTTGACGGCGGCCTCGCAGTCGGGGTGGTAGTTCTGGCGCACTTGGGAGAGCAGCGGGGTGGCCATGGCTGGCGGCCCGGGCACCAGGGCGAAGGCGAAGGTGGCGCGGAGGCGAGGGCTGCGCGGCGGGCGGCGGCGGGGCCGAGGGCGGTGGTGGCCTCGGAGATTTCCCAGCGTGAATGATGAGAAAGGCAGAAGGCAGACAGGCTCCGTGACAGGTGGCAGCAGCTCTGAGATGGGGCCAGTAGTTGGAAACCGTTACCCGGAACTGGTGGGGGAGGGGGAAGGAGGATCCGTTATGTGGGGGAGGGGGAGAAGGAGGTGAAGGATAAAGGAAAGGGGCGGGCCACAAGTGCTGAGTTCAGATTCTGTCAGAACCTGCATAAGAGAGGGAAACTGTGCTTAGCACCTGGCTTCTAATGTATTTTTAAGTTTGCATTAATTTTCCTAGTTTGCAAGAAGTTTATCTTATTCTCAAATTGTTCTATAGCAGCCTTTTCTTATTTTATGAACTAATTTTCTTTTCTTAAAATTTTGAGAGTATGAATTTCAATTTTTTGGTGAAATTTTCTGTTTCCTGTATATTATATCTGTTTTCCCCCAAATATTTCTTCTTGCTCATCATGATTTTCTCTTTTATTCTTGTCAAGCACCTGCCAAACCTTTGTTTACCTATATATTTAGGAATAAATGACTTGTTTAATTAGCCTAGGTAATTAGCAAAGATCTGGCCTGTAGTTGTGATGTTCATTTCACCAATATGCTTCTCAGAATGGAAGGTCAGGGTGTGTTAGTTATTCAGTGGTTTTCTTCTTTGTGGGCATAAAGTATGGAGCTTGGATAGGGACCCTCCCTTTTACCAAAATAAATATATTCTTTACATTGGAAGAGTAATTTTTTTTTCCTTCTGGGTAGGTATGTCCTCTTGTTTCTCTCCTGTGAAGATCTATAGTTGTCTTAAGCTCATTCACTGTCTTTGGAGTGTATTTTGGGAGACTAAAGGTGTCAGATGAAACAGGTGCTTACTTCCCATGGTAAGAAAGGGTGGGAAGCAAAGCGGGGCAGGAAAGAGGGGCAGGAAAAATAGGTCTGCTGTTCACAGAATAGCTCTTCCATCTCACAGCTGACCCTGGAGCCTCTACATTACTGCAATTTCATTTACTCTGATAAATTCAGAGTTTCTCTGAATATAACCACTTTTTCTACTGCAGGTGTTGCAACTTCTCTGAGTTAGCCAATCTGGTAGCCTCTTTTCCTGTTTTTCCAGAATTCCTCAGAATTTTTGGTCTCCTAATAGCACCCTTTTTAGTGTGCCTGTGTGTGTGTGTGTGTGTGTGTGTGTGTGTATAGATAGCTTTTGTGTTTAGTTCGCCACTGTGATTCAATTAGCTTTTTCAAAAACCGTTTAAAAATTAAACTCTACTTTTTGAATAGGCAGTGCTTCTGCTCAGTTCAAAAACCACAGAGTTTCCTTGGCAGGCAGCCATTTGGTATTATTTGTGCTAATCAGTAGGAGAAAAAGAATGAAAAAGAAGAAATCACACTTATGTTAAGAAAAATCATAGAGTCAGAGTTAAGAAACTTTAGAAACATATTTTTAAGTGTACATAGACCACTTACTAAGACAGACCATGTTCTAGACCACACCACAGATCTCAATACATATAAAAAGTACTCATTTCATGAACATTTTGTTCTCTGATCACAATAAAACTGGATTAGAACTTATAAAGATATCTGAAAAACATTTAAACATTCAGAAGTTGATAATACATTTCCAAACAACCTAAGGGTCAAAGAAGAGGTCAAAGGGAAATTAGATATTATATGGACTTGAATGGAAACAAAACACAGCATATCAACACTTCTGACATGAAGCTAAAGCAGTGTTTGCATGCTAATTTTTGAAAGCTTTAAAAAATTCTTAGAAAAGAAGAACGGTTTCAAATCCATTATTTATTTATTTATTTGAAGATTTATTTATTTATTTGACAGACAGAGACCACAAGTAGGCAGAGAGGCAAGCAGAAGCCTGATGCGGGGTTCAATCCCAGGACCCTGGGATCATGACCTGAGCCGAAGGCAGAGGCTTTAACCCACTGAACCCCCCAGGCACTCCTCAAATCCATTATTTAACCTTATACCTTAAAAAGGAGAAAAGGAGATCAAGTCAAACGGAAGGAAGGAAATTATAAAGATATGAGCAGAATTTGTTTTTCTACATATGTGTTAAAATGAATAAGTTATAAGTTAAACTGGTTCAATAAATTGAAGAAAATTGAGTCCTAATGTTTAAGAAGTTTGCTTGTGTACTGGAGATGCCCCCGAAGTAAGAAGACTTGAATATAATTTTATAAAGAGGGAGAAATCTCTGGTTATTGACTAGAGATAGTAGGTAAAACAGGAGTCTTGGTCTAAATAAAACTCCTCAAGGTGAAGATATTTAATCATTTCAGATTCAGAGACAGGTAGAGATGAGTTTAAATTTTAGCTCTTTCATGTTGTAGAAAAGTGATTTTTATCATATTAATAAAAACTGTCTGAACAACAATAAAAAATATGAGCAGAAAATAGTGAAATAGAAACCATAACAAAATAAATAAAAACAGTAGGTCAAAGCAATGAAATCAAAGCAGGTTCTTTTAGAAAATTAAACAAACAAACAAAAAAATAAATCACAAACAGACTAATCAGGGAAAAAGAGAGAGAGAGAAGACACAAATTAACCGGTTTCAGGAAAGAGAGAGGAGATATTACTACAGATCATATGCTCATTCAAAGGATGATGAGGGAGTATAACTGTGATATAAGAGATATATTTTGATTTTTCATCCCCAGTTCCTCACCAGGTGTTCTAAACCTTTGTAATTTTCTAAGTGATAAGAGCAATAGAGTCATCTTTGTTATAATAACTGTTTTTTTCCCTAGCTCCTGAAACAGCTCTGGAGTAATAAAGATGAAAGGAGCATCTTTTGGTATTCATAACTAACTCCTTTCAACCACACCTGAATTTATGACAATGATGTGACTTTTGGAAAGCCCCTAAAGTTGAAGGACTATTTGCTAGACGAACTAACCATGTTATTTCAGCCCTTTCTCCTAATTCAAGGAAGGAAAAGACTAGAGGTTGATTAATTGATTTATTTAATCATGCCTAAGTAAAAGGCCCCGGTAAAAACTCTAACTGAAGAGATTTAGAAAGCTTCATTGTTGAGCATGGGGTGGTGCTGAGAAGGTGTAAAACCTAGAGAGTTTTCCCCGCACTTCCCCTTATACCTTGCCCTATGCATCTCTTCCATCTGGCTGATACTGAGTTGTGTCTTTTTAAAATAAACTGGTAATCTAGTAAGTAAACTGTTTTCCTGAATTCTATGAAACAGTGTAGAAAATTATCACAGCTGAAGAGGAAGTCATGGGAACCTCCAAATTAGATTTGCAATTAGTGCCTGAAGTGGTTGGTATGTGGGGAGTCTTGTAGGACTGAGTCCTTAACTTGTGGGATCTCTGCCAACTCCAGGTAGGTAGTGTCCTAATTGAATTTTAGGACATCTGATTCATGTTGGAAAAGTTGGAGAATTGCTTGGTATGTGGAAAACCCCCACATATTTGTTGTCAGAAGTATTCTCTTCAATAATTTTATACCAATAAATTTCAATTTTATACCAATAAATTAAAAAACATAGATGGAATTAAACTACAGGCTAATCTAATGTATGAACAGAGTTACAAAAATCTTATATACAAAAGTTACCAAAACAAATCCACAGTGGCCATGTTGTATACATATAGGTACTAATAATGTTCATTAAACAGGAAATATATACCCTAAATAGCCCTCTATCTTCGATTAAATTGTATTTTTCATTAAAATATTCCCACAGAGAAAACTCCAGACCCACTTCCTTTACTGATGAGTTTTGCTAAATATTTAAATAAGAAGCAAGTAAGTTATACAAACTCTTTTAGAAAACTAAAGAGGAAGGAATACTTCCCAATATATCTTATGAGGCCAGTACTACCCTGATATGATAACCAGGCAAAAATACTACAAGAATGTTACAGACCAGTTTCCTTCATAAATATAGGCACAGATAGGGTGCCTGGGTGGCTTAATTAGTTAAGCATCTGCCTTTGGCTCAGGTCATGATCCCAGGGTCCTGGGATCAAGTCCCACATTGGGCTGTCAGCTCAGTGAGGAGCCTGCTTCTCCCTCTCCCTAAGCTTCCCTCTCCCTCTGCTTGTGCACACTCTCTTTCACTCTCTGAAAAATAAAATCTTTAAAAATACATAGAGAGACACAAATATTCTTAACAATGTGTTAGAAAATTGAATCCAATAATGTACAAAATAATGGCTTAATGTGACTAAGTGAGGTTCATCTCAGGAATGCAAGGCTAGTTCAACTTAAAAAAAATCAGTGTAATTTATCTTATTAACGGACTAAAGAAGAAATGCCATAAAATCATCTGAATAGATTCATAAAAAGCATTTGGCAGGGGCGCCTGGGTGGCTCAGTGGATTAAGCCGCTGCCTTCGGCTCAGGTCATGATCTCAGAGTCCTGGGATCCAGCCCCGAATCGGGCTCTCTGCTCAGCGGGGGGCCTGCTTCCTCCTCTCTCTCTGCCTGCCTCTCTGCCTGCTTGTGATCTCTGTCAAATAAATAAATAAAATCTTTAAAAAAAAAAAGCATTTGGCAAACTCAAATATCCATTCCTGCTTTAAAAAAACATCTGGGCACCTGGGTGGCTCAGTTGGTTAAGCAACTGACTTCAGCTCAGGTCATGATCTCAGAGTCCCAGTATTGGGTCCTGCTTTGGGCTCTCAGCTCCACAGGGAGTCTGCTTCTCCCTCTGACCTTCTCCCCTCTCATGCTCTCTCTCACTCTCTCCCCCTCAAATGGATAAATAAAATCTTTTAAAAAATCTTACCATATTAATAATAGGAGAAAATCTCTCAACTGATAGAGGGCTTCTTTCAAAAATCTATAGTGGTAGAAGATTGAATGACTTCCACCCTAACGTCAGCAGCAAAATAAGGATGTCCGTTCTCATCACTCCTAATTAACATTGAGCTGGAGGTCCTAGCTTGTGAAATAAGGCCAGAAATGGAAATAAAAGGCACACAAATTAGAAACCATGAAATAAAACTGGCTCTACTTAAAGATAACATAATTGTCTACATAGAAAATCTTGAAATATGTACAAAGAAGCTACTGAAACTAATAAATGAATTTAATAAAAATCTCGGGATGTAAGGCCAATATACAAAAATCCATCTTATTTTTATATACTAGTAATGGACAATTAAAGAGGAAAACATTAAACTCCCATTTAAATTGTACCCAGGAGGCCTACATGAAATGCTTAATTACAAATCACAGAAAATGCGTTAAGATTTGTACATTTAAAACAACATAACACTGATGAAAAAAATCAAAGATTACCTAAACCAAGAGAAGAGATACACTATATTTGCAAGTAAGAATACTTAATATTGTTGTCAGTTTCCCCCAAAACTAATCTGTGTATTCAACATAATTATAAAAAAAAATTAAGCAGGGCTTTCTGTAGACCTTAACAAAGTATTACGTTACTGTGGAATGGCAATGAAACTAGAATAATTGAAATAATTTTTTTAAAGATTTTATTTATTTGACAGAGATCACAAGTAGGCAGAGAGGCAGGCAGAGAGAGAGGAAGGGAAGCAGGCTCCCTGCCGAGCAGAGAGCCTGATGCCGGCTTGATCCCAGGACCCTGGGATCATGACCTAAGCTGAAGGCAGAGGCTTTAACCCACTGAGCCACCCAGGCACGCCAGTAACAATTTTTTTTAAGTAGGCTCCATACCCAGGGTGGAGCCCAACACAGTACTTGAACTCACAACCCTGAGATGAAGACCTGAGCTGAGATCAAGTGTTGGATGTGTAATCAAATAAACCACCCAGGTGCCCCCTAAACAAATTTTTAGAAGAACAAAGTTTGAAGACACATTGTGTGATTTCAAGCCTTACTATAAAACTACCATAATCAAAACAGTTAATACTGACAAAAGTACATAGAGATGAATGGAATAGAAGTATAGATGAACAGAATAGAAACAAACTTATACCTCTATGGCCAATTAATTTTTGACAAAAATGAAAAGGCCATTCAATAAAGAAAGATAGTCTTTTCAGCAAGTGGTGCCATAGCAAGTGAACATCTATATGCAAAAAATAAAAATTAAAGAAGCTTAATTCATTTCTTTCAGCATATAAAAGTAAACTCAGTATGGATCATACACCTAAATGTACAACATGAAACTATAAAATTTTGAGCAAGCATAAGAGGCAATCTTTGAGACCTTGGGTGAGACAAAAATTTCTTAGACACAGAACCAAAGCATGATCCATAAAAGAAGAAAATTATAAATTGTATTCCATTAAAATTGAGAACTTAAATTAAAGGTTCTCTTTAAGAGAATGAAGCGCAATACACAGATTGGGAGAAAATATTTACAAATCACATATCTGATAAAAACTTTGTATCCAGAGTGAGTGCATGCAGGACTCTCAATGACAAGAAAAAAAAGGGTGGGTGATGTGGGTGAGAGATTTGAACACACGTTTTACAAAAAAAAAAAAAAAAAGATGTGGATGACAAATAAGCATATGAAAAGATAGACATAATAAGACACTAGGGAATTTCAAATTAAAGCCACAGTGAGATATCTCTACACAATTATTAGGATGTCTAGAATTGAAACACCATCAATAAGGATGCAGACCACCTCGAACTTTTATATATAGCTGGTGGGAGTTAAAAATGAGACAGGCATATTAGAATATGGTTTGGCAGTATTTTATAAAGATCCACATACAATGGGGTGCCTGGGTGCCTCAGTGGGTTAAGCCTCTGCCTGTGGCTCAGGTCATGATCTCAGGGTCCTGGGATGGAGCCTCACATCAGGCTCTCTGCTCGGCGGGGAGCCTGCTTCCCCTTCTCTCTCTGCCTGTCTCTCTGCCTACTTGTGATCTCTCTCTGTCAAATAAATAAATAAAATCTTTAAAAAAAAAGAAAAAGAAAAGATTCATATGCACTTACCATATGACTCAGCAATCCTAGTCCTAGATATTTATTCAACTGAAATGGAAATATATCTTTACACTAAAACCTCTATGTGGCTCTTTATGTCTACTTTTTTGCAGTTGCCAAAACCTATAAAAAGCAAATATTCTTCAACTGACAGATGGAAAAACAAACTGTGTTGTTTTCACATGATGGAATTCTACTCCACAATAAAAACAATCGCATTACTAACCCAAGCAACACTGTGTATGAATCTACTGCATTATGCTAAGTGAAAGAAGGAAGACTCAAAAGGCTGTGTACTGTATGGTTTCATTTACATGACATACTGGAAAAGGCAAAACTATAGGCATAGAAGAACAAATGAGTTTTCTTTAGATGGGGAAGAGGTTTACTACAAGGGAACACAAGGTGGGATATTTGTGGTAGCTACACAGTTGTATTCTTTCGTCAAAACTCCCAGAACTAGACATGAAAAATGTGGATTTCATTGTGTGTAAATTATACCTTAATTTAAAACATCAGCTAAGTTGTAAGTACAGAAGAGAAGAAACTAGGATTTTAGCCAGCGAAACATAGCAATATGTGTATACACATACATACATACATACACACAGTCACATATATAACCTAAAAACATTTACAAAGAAATATTCAAATAAGTACACACTCATGTGTGATAATATGAATGGCATCCACAGTTGCCCACAAAATATATTAAACCAATGATAAGTACTTCTTGTAACAAAAATCATAACGCTGTTTAGAACTATGGGTAGATGGTTTAATTTTTCCTCAGTTTCTGGTTAAAAGTGTTATGTGATACAGGCTGGAAAGCCTAACATATGCCACATCAAAATGTGGATAAGAAATACTTCCAGAATTTACTTGTATTCTTTAAAAGTAATACATTTTGACCTTTTGAAATTTGGTAACTTATATTAAAGTATTAACTTCATTTTTAGCAAAAAAGAAACAGTGATTAATGTGTATCTTCTGTTTCGATCACTTTTGTGTTATGTTTTGGCCTTATTCTCATTGTCGGTAGGAAATGATAGGGGAATTTGATGATTGTTTCTCCCTTTTGGAAAGGATATTATATTTGTATGTTTATGTTTCACCCTGCCTCTGTAGAGAAAATAAGCTAATATTTTTTCTGGATAGGGAAAAAATCTGTAGCATAAAATAAAACCCGAAGATAATTAAATCACTGGTACCTACAGCATTTTTAAAAATTCTGGAGTGACATATGGGCTAAACACAAATTAACCTAAAGGAAATCCTCTATCATACAAATTACTTTCATTTGCATGAATCTCCTGCATATATAGTACTCTTTATAGGAATCTGTTTTTATGAAGAAACTGTAGAACATTTTAGGGAACAGCCTTGTGCAAAAAACACCAGATCAGAGACAAGGAAGAGCACAAGATTTATGGACAAATTAAGCAGTAAGGAGACTTGGGATTTGAAAAGTCCATTTGTTAAATATATAGACTTAACTTTTGAACTTTAAAACAGCAAATCTATTAAATGGAACCATAGATACAGGTAACATTGATAAGTATTAATAGTCCCATTTTACAAGTAAAGAGACCAAGACCCAAGGTAACTAAATTGCCTAAAGTTATATAGCTAGTGGCAGAACTAGGAAGTAAATCCAAGTCTACCTAATGCAAAATTACTTTGTCCCTGAAGGATACAATTTCTGAAGGGAGTATCTAGTTATTAGAACTAAGAGAGTCTAGAACAGCACTGTCTGCTAGAACTATAACAGCCACAAATGCAAACCATATACTTAGTTTTTAATTTTCTAGTAGCCACATTACAAGAGTAAAGAGAAATTGGTGTAATTAATTTTAATAATATATTTTAGGTAACCTATCTAAAGCATTAAAATTTCAAGACATAATTAATATAAAAACTAACAAAATACTTTGCATGCTCCTTTTTAAACTAAGTCTTTGAAATATAATATATACTTTACATTCCACAGTGTGTTGTAGTCACTTTTCAAGGACTCACTTGACACATGTGGCTAGTGCCTATGGTATTGGACAGAGCACTTACAGAGGCAAACATAGCCCAGGCAGCACCTTGGAACTGTGTTAGAGGAGACAAGTTAAAGTGAGCACTGGCAAAGAGGGAACTTGTATCAACTCCAAGGTACTACAAAGAGAGAAATGAAAAATGTCAGAAGCTGCTGGGTTCTGTAAAATTAGGAAGTGTTTTATGATTTACTTTATGACAAAGCTAAGAAGTTGAGCACTCTAAGGCAGAAGTGAAGAAATCTACTCCTTTTGAGGATTGCTCCCAGAGAAAGGCCAGTGCGTCAGCTTAAGAACCATGGATGGACCAGTCATTTGGGATAGAGATCTATGTGGGATTCTGTTTCAACTCTATTTTGCCAAAGCACATCAAAAACATGCTATAGAACAAGTTTTCCCGGTAGGCTCTGGGCCAAAATGAATTGAACCAACTACCCAAGTTTTGGGCCTTTGAGAGGGCTGTTTCAGCATGGCTAGAACCAGGTGGTTGTATAATGCAGCCAAATAAAAATCAAACGTTCTTCTTGCCCATTACCTTCCCAACCACTTGGCCCTAAGAAAGTTATAGAAATTCATCCTTTAGGCTAAGATTGCCCTTGAGTAACATAATTTTTTCCTTTCTAACTTACCTTAATGTTTCTTTTGATTTGATTGGATCCATGTCAAAATCTTCAGAACGAAAGGAACACTGTGATTTTACTAGGCCTTGTACTTGCCCCTTCACTAGGGAGGATTTATATGTTTATACTACAAACTGGAAAAAGACAGACATGTCCTGTTGCTCTCCAGAGGTGCTCAAGTTTCTACTTGGGCAAAATTCTGCATAGTGTGAATTTGAGATTTCAGGGAGGAGTAGTGGTGATAATGGTGGTCATTGTGGTGTTTTGGGAGCACGCACACATGGGCTAGAGATGGAGCTGTGTAAGACAGAATAGGCTATGGCCAACCTCTTTTGATGAAACAGAATTCAGAGAGTTCTGGAGAGCTTAAGTCACTGGTAAAAGAGCTGTTGATAAGGATACAAAATTGAATGTAACTAGTAAAAATTACTTAGAGATATATCTTAAATGCCTTGCATATCTGGGACTATATATTACCTTTCTTTCCTTCATTTATATTCTCTTTCCTTCACTATCAGTTTCTCTCTTTCTCTCTCTCTCTCTTTCCCTCTCTCAAGCTTTTGTACCTAGAGATACAAGAAGTGGAGTGATATTGAGGATGATGAAAATTAATAATTAATAGAATGTCCTATATAAAGTGGGAAAATTTTAAATGCTACAGTGCCAGAATTAGAAAAAGATATCACAAGAAAGGGAAACTATAAATCATTATTGTTTATGAATATAGGTGAAAAAATCTTTTACAAAATCCTAGTAAACTGAATCCAGCAACATGGAAAAAGAATTCTACTTCATGATCATTTGAGATTAATCCCAGAAATGCAAAGTTGGGTTGACGTCAGAAAATCAACCAGCGTAATACACTATATTAGTAAAATAAAGCACAAAATACTTGGGTTTTTCTCACTATGTGGGAAGGGCAAAATGCAACAGTCTTTCATTATAAAACAAAAGCAAAACAAACACTCAACAAACTAAACTTACAAAGGAACTTCTTTAACCTGATAAAGGGTGTATCTAAGAAAAACCCACAGATGACATCATGCTTAATGGAGGAAGACTGGATGCTTCTCCCTTAAGATCAGAAACAAGAATAGGATTTCTGCTCTCATCACTTCCATTCAGCATTTTACAAGAGGGTCTCGACAAAGTAATTAGGCAAGAAAGAAAAATAAAAGACATCTCATTTGGAAAGGAAGAAATAAGCCTATCTCTATTTGTGAATGACAATCATGTAAATAGACACTCCTAAGGAATCTACTAAAAACCTATTAAAAATAATAAGTGATTTCAGCAAGTCTGGAGTATTCAAGATTAATCTACCAAAATCAATTGTATTTCCATTCCCTAGTAATAAGCAATCTGAAAAAGAAATGTTAAAATTTCAATTATAGTAACAGCAAAAGTAATAAAATACCTAGAAATAAATTTAACAAAAGAAGTGTAAAATTGTACACTAGAAACTATAAAACTTTGTCAAAAGTCATTAAAGAATACCTAAGTAGGTATAGAGATATGCCATGTTCATGGGTATAAAGACTTAAGATTAAGTTGCAGTGCTCCACAAATTAATCTACAGATTCAGTGAAATCCCTATCAATATCCCAGCCACCTTTTTGTTGGAATCAAGATGTATCTTAATTCTGAAGCTCATTTGGAAATGCAAAGAACTCAGACTACACAAAGCAATCTTGAAATTTTAATACTTAGTAAAAAGCTTCAGTAATCAAGACAGTGTGGTGCTGGCATAAAGATACTCATATAGATCAAATTAATACTCCTGAAAGTCCAGAAATAAATTTACTTTTATGGCTAATTGATTTTAAGCAACAGTACCAACCATTTGATTGGGGAAGGAGTCTTTTCAAAAAACATTACTAAGACTACTGAATATCCACCTATAAATGAATGAAGTTGGATCCCTACCTCACACTTCACACAAAATTAACTCAAAAGGGATCATAAACCTAAATATAAGAGCTAAAACCATTAAGCTCTTAGAAGAAAACAAGAGTAAATTATTATAACCTTGGGTTGAAAAATGACTTCTTATAGACATGAATATTTTTTCCTCAAGGAATAAACTATGTAGGCCTACTTTATTTATATGTTTTGAATTATTTTAAAAAGACTTAATACATACAAACATTGATGGAAATAGAAAATAGTGACAATAATAAATTTGCTATGACAACTCATTTACATTTGAGTGTAGTGCACTGTTTTACAATGCAAAATAACGACAGTTCCCTGGTTTTTTTTTTTTTAATGTTTCTTTGTTGTCACTCATCAGGATACAGTACATCTTTGCTATTAGATACAGCCATCAGTCAATATGAGTTATCCCATCAACTTCTAATTTTTAAACATGGAAGACTGACTGTTTTCCTTAATTTTTTCTAATAATTTAGTTCATGTCTTTTAGTTGCCAAAGATCCCATTATGCATTACTTTTGTCACTTGATTTTTTTTTAAGATGACGTGATTATTTTTGTTACTTAACCTATTTCTTTTTTTCTGTAATGGCTCATCTCCTTTATTTAAAATGTAAAAATTATTTACAACTGACAACAGTGGCACCTGCTGGCCACTTTCATTTCTCAGCGGATTAAAGAAAAAATGTCAAATGGATTTTCCTCTGCAATTTTCTGGAGAGCTTGAGGAGCAGCTGCTTGCTATGCACTGAGCAAACAATATTTGAGTTATTCTTAACACAATTTAACAGTGATACCTCTATCCATATCATATCTATATCTATACCTTTGTCATATAAATGTGCATGTATTCTTTTCACTTACTTCAATCTGACAACATTCTTAAGGACTTAAAATCTTCCTTGGCTTCCAAAAGCAAATAAAGAACTTGTTTTTGAATGCAAAAAAAAAAAAAAGAAAAGAAAAGTAATGTCTTAGATATGATAGCAAAAACATTAGAAACAAAGCAATATAAATTCATCAAAAATAGAAACTTTGGGCTATAAACAATACCATTAGGAAAGTCAAAGACGATCTATGCAATGGTAGAAAGTATTACAAAACATGTATCTGATAAGGACTTATATCCAAAATATGTTTAAAAATAACTTTTGGGGGGCACCTGGGTGGCTCAGTGGGTTAAGCCTCTGCCTTCAGCTCAGGTCATGATCCCAGGGTCCTGAGATCGAGTCCTGCATCGGGCTCTCTGCTCAGCAGGGAACCTGCTTCCTCCTTTCTCTTTCTCTGCTTGCCTCTCTGCCTACTTGTGATCTCTCTCTGTCAAATAAATAAAGTCTTAAAAAAATAACTTTTTGCAACTCAATAATGAAAAGATAGATAACTCCACTTTAAAATGGAAAAAGGATTTGAATAGACAAATGAAATTCAACAAAGTAGATCTACAAATGGCCAGTAACTATGTAAAAAGACGCTCAGCATTATTAGTCACAAAGGAATTTAAAATCAAAGCTATAATGCCGTACAACTTTACATACACTAAATGGCTATAATAAAAAAAGAAAAGAAAAAGTGTGAGTAAAAATGTTGAATAATTGTAACACTTGCACATTGCTGGCGAGAATACAAAATAGTATAGCCACTTTGGAAAACAGTTTGGCAATTTCTAAAAATGTTAAACATATGGTTAACATATTATCCAGCAATTCCACTTCTAGATATCTACCAAGAGAAATAAAAACATACTTCCACATGAAAACTACATAATGGTTATACAGCATCAATAATAATAAAAAAAATTGAAAGAAACCTAATGCCATCAACTGATGAATGCATGAACAAAATATGATTTATCCATATAATAGAAAACTTTGGATAAAAAGGAATGAAATACTGCTATATACTGAAACATGGATGAACTTTGAAAATTAAGCAAAACTGGAAGAAGCCAGCCTAAAGAAATCACATTTGTATGAAATTTCCAAAATGGGCAAATCTGTAGAGGCAGAGTATAGATTAGGGGTTGCCTAGCGCCAGGGTCAGGGAGAATGGGGAGCAGCTACTAAGGGATTGCTTTTTGGGGTGATGAAAATGTTCTAAAATTAGATTTTGGTGATGGTTTCATAATTCTGTGAGTATACTAAAAACCACTGAATTTTTTACTTTAAATGGGCAGATTTTATGTTTTTTGAATTATATTTCAATAAAGATTTTTAAAAATTAAAAATGTAATTCCTCTCCAATGCTATTGAAAAACAAATTCCTAATATGACTTCAAGTCTTTTGACATGGTTGCAAGTATTGTTTTTATTAGGTGGGTTGAAACTATTGTTTGTTAACCTATAAGAGCTTGTTAGTTGCTGTTTATGTACTTTAAATACAGATATTGTTCTATCAGGCTTATTCTACTAGTGGGTAGAGAGGAGTAAGTGCCCGGTTTGTGTAAGTTATACCTACTGTGCATAAATGAGTTATATCAGACCTCCTTGCAATGTTAGACCTTGACTAGTGTCTGGGAACTTCAATTTTGGGAGTGTTCCCACCCTTCCTTAACTGATACAAATGCCTCATTGTGCCCAAAGCGTGAAAACAATATTGTTTATGCTGAACACAGGTGATCTTTCTGTTTGTATGGAATCTTGGTACTTCCTAAGCAGAGGGTGCCTACATGTCCAGATCCCAGTACAAACTTTGAGCACTGAGCCTCTAAAGAGTTTTTCTGGTAGACAGCATTCACATGTGTCATCTCATCCTGTTGCTAGAGGAATTAATTGTGATCTGTGTGAATCCATTGGAAGAGAACTTTTGTAAACTTCCACGTGGTTTCCTCTTGGCTTTGTGCCATGTGTCTTACCCTTGCTTATTTTTCATTGTAGTTTTTCCTTATAATAAGTTATACCCTTAAGTATGACTATTTACTGTGTCCTGTGAGTCCTCCTTGTGAATCATCAGACCTGGCAGTGGTCCCGGAAATTCCCACCGTGGTGGTGGCAACAGTAAGATATCCTCAAATGACCCTGACTCAGTGAAATATGGCAAAAGCATTTTGGGAAATGAGAGGATGAAGGCTTGGGAAATGGAAAGATGAAGGAGTGGGAGATGACAACCCTTTGGTCCCTAGGTGGCTACGAAGTCATCTTTAGTATGAAAACAGCAGTTGAGCTGCTCTCTGTTGCGATAGATCCAACATCAGAAGAGTTGACCTGGGGCACCTGGGTGGCTCCGTGAGTTAAGCCTCTGCCTTCGGCTCAGGTCATGATCTCAGGGTCCTGGGATAGAGCCCCACATGGGTCTCTCTGCTCAGTGGGGAGCCTGCTTCCTCCTCTCTCTCTGCCTGCTTCTATGCCTACTTCTTTTTTTTTAAAGATTTTATTTATTTATTTATTTGACAGGCAGAGATTACAAGTAGGCAGAGAGGCAGGCAGAGAGAGAGAGGAGGAAGCAGACTCCCCACTGAGCAGAGAGCCCGCGGGGCTCGATCCCAGGACCCTGGGATCATGACCTTAGCCGAAGGCAGAGGCTTTAACCCACTGAGCCACCCAGGTGCCCCTCTATGCCTACTTCTGATCTCTCCCTCTCTCTCTCTCTCTCTCTCTCTCTGTCAAATATATAATAAAATCTTTAAAAAAGAAAGAGAAAAAAAGAAAGAAAGGAAAAGAGTTGACCTGCTGGATCCCCTGACTAATTTGGCCATGAAAACTAACTGGAAAAAAAAAAGTATAAAAAGCCTTTGGTTTTTGTACTTCCTCCAGATGACAGGGAAAAGGACCCCCTCATTTCCAAAGATAAGCTTGGGCCAGCCAAAAATGTCGAAAGTCTGTATTTTTCTTTCCACCAAGTGAGAGAAAAATGGTTAAATTCAGTTCCCAAGACTGAGCAAAGCTTTAGATAAACTTTGGGGGGTGAAAGTGGGAAGGGGAACACTCTAGCCATTTCTTTGGCTTAGTTGCTACCAAAATCACTAACTGCTGCTCCTTTCCACACCACATTCTAGTCCATATCTCAGGGATCTGTAATGTTAAACCTGTAAATCTGAATTTCTTGTTAGGGGGTTGAGTGAATTTGCAGTGAGAAAAGGGAAGAATTTTTAAAAATGTGTTTATGGATATTGCAGCAGAGTGTATCATAAAATCAATATAAAATACTGTATGCTTGTAATTATATAAATGCTGTAAGGATTATCCCACTCAGGGAAAGCTTAAAAAAAATAGGTTAGTCAAACACAACATTCTTACTTTTTGCCAGGGGTGGGCTGATTGGAATTGGAGTTCTTTGAATATTGAAAACAATAAATTTTCATGATTTTTGCCTATTGGGTCTCTGGAATAAGAGAGACAACATGAAAGAAAAGCAATCTCCAAATGGAGATACAATTTTGAAGTTTTAGAATGCAGTTTTTAGTTGTTAGTGAGCTCTTAACGAAATCAAATGTCTGACCCTTAGAAGCTGATGATTTTCCAACCTCTATGTTTTTTAGTGGATCAAGTTCAGCTCCAAGACTGACAGGGCTTAGGCAAGCCCTGACTGTCACCTGGATTTGGAACGAAGCTGCCAGTTTGGCCCTGCAATATCTAAGCTTTTTTAAGAATACTGAATTTATAGATCTTGATTGCCCAGAACTGACTAAAAGCTGATGTTGTGTACCATGGGCTGTTCAAAGCTCAGCACTAGCTGTGTGGAAACAAAGTCTGCAAAGTTGCTTTACTCAGTGAATTAAAATCAGATTCTGGGTCTTCGTTGCAGATTTGGGATACTTATCTGTGAGTCCCTAAACTATAAAAAACATCATGGATGCTGCTGGGCTGTCTGGTTCACATATACATGCTTATGGGAAAGGTCTTGTCCTCTGATGAGACCATGAAATCGAGATGCTGACCAGCTCTGTATTTCTGCAAAGATTATTGCATTCCTATCTTGTGATTCCTGCTGAGAGCTGCAAGTTGAGAGAGAGGACATGTGTTACAGGTTTTGCCCACTTTTGACAGAATTAACACTTGACCCCTCTCAGGTATGTCTCGTGGCTATTAGCTTTCTGTGTTTGATGTTCCTGATTCGTTGCAGTTTGCAGCAATGAATCAACAGCCTTAGTCTACATCTCTCACCTTTCTCTTCGTATGCACACCTTAGAAGAGCAGTTTGATTATTAAATGCAATATCATGGGGGTGCCTGGGGGGCTCAGTGGGTTAAGCCTCTGCCTTCGGCTCAGGTCATGATCTCACGGTCCTGGGATTGAGCCCTGCATCAGGCTCTCTGCTCGGCAGGGAGGCTACTTCCCCCTCTCTCTCTGCCTGCCTCTCTACCTACTTGTGATCTCTCTCTCTGTCAAATAGATACATAAAACCTTAAAAAAATGCAATATCATTATATTCAAACAAATTACTAAACCTAAATCACAGCTGGCAGCACTGGCTATGAAACAGCAGGAGATGGCCCGAGCTCCTGCACTTTTTCTATACAGAATACCTTCAGATGTTTTGCATAATCACGAAGAGGTTAAATAGATGTTGTGGACAAACAAAACTGGAAGTATATTTGTTTGTGAGGACTGCTATAACAAAACACTGTAAGCTGGACGGCTTAAACAGTAGAAATTTATTTTCTTTCTGTTGCGGAGGCTGAAAGTACAAGATCAAGGGGTTAGCATGGTTGGTTTCTTTTGAGGCTTCACTCCTTGAATTGCAGACAAGTACTTTCTTGCCATGTCTTCACATGGTGTTTCCTCTATGCATGCCTATCCCTGAGGTCTCTATGTATCCAAATTTCCTCTTCTTACAAGAAAACCAATAACATTAGATTAAACCCACTCTAACATCCTCATTTTAACTTAATCACCTCTTTAATTTAATTGATTTTCTTATGTGGAAACGTCCTTCTATTCCAGGAAAAAAATCCCTCTTGTTCATGGTGTATGATCCTTTTAATATACTATTAAATTCAGTTTGCTAGTATTTCGTCCATGATTCTTAACATCCATATACATCAAGGATATTGATCTCCAGTTTTTCTTTCTTCTGGCATCTTTTCCTGGGTTTATCAGGGTAATGCTAGCCTCATAACGTGAGCTTAGACATATTCTATCATCTCCAATTCATTGGAAGCGATTGATAAGGATTGGTGTTATATATTCTTTGAATAGTGTGGTAGAATTTATCAAAAAAGCCTTCCAGCCCTGGGTTTTTCTTTCTTCAGAAATTTTTGATTCCTGTTTCAACCTCCCCACCAGTTATGGGCCTGTTCAGGTTGCCTATTTCCAAAACTGTAAAACTCCTAGAAGAAAAGATGGGGGAAAGCATTATGGCATTGCTCTTGGCAACAAATTCATGGATGTAACAACAAAAGCATAAGCAACAAAAACAAAGATGGACAAGTGAGACGATATCAAACTGAAAACCCCACACAGCAAAAGAAACCATCAACAGAATGAATAGGTAACCTGCAAAATGGGAGAAAACATTTGCAAACCATATTTCAGATAAGCAGTTATTCCCAATATATATATGGAACTCCTACAATTCAAGAAAATTAACAATCAGACTTTAAAATGGGCAGAAGATTTGAATAGACATTTCCCCAATTAATATATACAAATAGCCAATTGGTTTATGAAAAAATGCTCAATGTCACTAATTGTCAGTGATAATTAAAATTTTAAAAAAGACAACAATGTTGACAAGGACGTGGGTAAATTGCAACCCTTATATACTTGGTGGGAATGGAAAATGGTGTAGCTTCTATGGAAAATTTTATGAACATTCCTCAAAACATTCAAAATAGAACTACCAAACGTTATAGCAATCCAAATTCTGTGTATTTGTTCAATAGAATTGAAATCAGGAACTGGAAGAGATACTAGCATTTTTAATGCTCTTTACAGAACTATTCACAGTAACGAAGATGTAGAAAAAACATAAATGTCCATCTACAGATGAATATATTTTTAGAAATGTGGTACATACCCACCACAGAATATTATTCAGCCTTAAAAGGTAAGAAATACAGTAATACTGGACAACAGTGATAAACCTTGAGGACGTTATACTATTAAAATAAGCCAGGCATGGGAAGGTATCTATTGCATTATTATACTTATATAGGGTGTCTAAAATGGTAAAAGTTATAGAACCAAAGAATAAAGTGGCAGCTTCTAGGGGCTAGGAGGAGGGACAAATATAGAGTTGGAAGTCAATGGGTATAAAATTTCAGTTATGCAAGATGAATAATTTCTAGAGATATGTTTTGCAACATTGTGCATATAGATAACAGTATTGCATTGTATACTTAAAAATCTATTAAGAGGGTAGGTCTCATGTTAAGAGTTCATACCACAAGAAGATGACATAAAATTAAAACTAAAATAAATAAATATTTTTGAATATAAAATTTAAAAATAAGGAAGTTCATTTTTAAGCAAGTTATATTTGAGATGTCTACCAGGTGAGAAGGTCCAGATGCTGGCAGGTGGGTAGATAAGGTAGTGGAGTCTGTGCCATCCTCTTCTGATCCCTATGACTCTCAGTGCAACAGAAACCAAGCCACTAACTGGACATAGGGGAGGAGGTGTTAGAAGTTTGAAGACAGATATTATGGTACAAAATAGTCATCTAGAATCTTGCTCTTCAAAGGTCTCCAATGTTGTACCTTACCTAGAAGCTTGTTAGAAACACAGGCTCTCGTGCTACATGGCATGACCAAAAAACGTATTTATCAAGATGCCCATGTAATCTCACACTAAGGTTTGAAATATACTTGAGGGGGAATGACTAGATTAGGGAAGAACCATCTAAAGGCCTAGCTGCATTAAGGGCCTGCAGGAGGTTTGCAACTTGAATTTAAATGGAGACCCATCTGCATCATTGTGGGTATTACTCCAGCCAAATGCATTAAAGGGGCACAGCTGCAGAATAGGTAAAGAGCTGGTTGTAACTAGGGTTTTAGTTGTTTCAAGGAAGTAAGTTTGAATAAAAGTAAGTTAAAGGAGTTAAGAATATAAGTAAATAAAATGCTCATAGACATGATGAGGATATAGCTCATTTTTTTTTCTTACTGATACAAACTCAGTATTTCTTAAAATTTTATTTTATTTTCTCAGTGTTCCAAGATTCATTGTTTATGCACCACACCCCAAACTCGGTATTTTTTATGCAACTCAGTATTTTTTTACATGAGACAAAAAGTTTAGAGAACTCTAATTCACATGATATTAGCTAAAACTAATTTTTTTGTGCACTACCTTATTAAATGTGAAAACCATGTCACAACTCGTGTCTCTGCTGGTGCTAGTGAAGACAAGGGGATCTCTGTCCCACTCACATGGGTCATTTGCTTGATCCTTCAAGCTCAACTAAGGCCAACAAATGCAAGTATTTCATTATAACATTTCTTTACTTCTTTACATCAGCTGCATTTTAAAAGATGACTTGCTTTCCCTCTGGAGTCCAACCAAGGCTTTGTTTAAATGAAGAAATCATAGATGCTTAACATTTCCTAAGCCTGTTCCCACGAGTCAGTCACTTGAATCAATTTTCTAAGCCTTTTCATTAAACACTAAACAGAAGTGGCCCTAACGAGATATTCCAGAGAGTACTATGTTCTTTGCCTGGGATTACTGGCTTTAAAAATTATGTCCTCCTTTAACTCTGAAAATTTACTACTAATGTCTCTGAAATAAAGCAAAGCATGAAACAAAAAACGTTATCCATATAACCTTGATTTTCTGGGATAGTCCAAATTTCATGTGTTAATATATAGTATTAAGTGTCAAAAAATATAGGTTTGGTAAATATATTATAATAAATCATACAATGGGCAACTTATAGACATTATTTTATTTATTTATTTTAAAAACCCCTTTACCTATTTTCACTGCCTTCCCCACAAACCTCACCTCTGGTAACCATTGTTTATTTTCTATATTTATATTAAGAGTCTGTGTTTTTGTTGTTGTTGTTTTCTTTGTTCATTTGTTTTAGTTCTTAAATTCCACATATGAGTGAAATTATATAGTGCTTGCCTTTCTCTGATGTTTCACTTAGCATTTATACCCTCTAGATCTATCCATGTTGTTGCAAATGGCAAGAGTTCATTCTTTTTTATGGCTGAGTAATATTCTAACACACATCATATCTTCTTTATCCATTTATCTGTTGATGAACTTGGGTTGCTTCCGTAATTTGGCTACTGTAAATCATCCTGCAATAAACATAGGGGTGCATATATCTTTTTGAATTAATGTTCTCATATTCGTTGTGTAAATTTCCAGTATTGGAATTATTAAATCCAATGGTAATTCTATTTTTAGTGTTTTAAGGAAATTCCATACTGTTTTCCACAGTATCTGTACCAGTTTGTGTTCCCACCAGCAGTACAAGAGGGTTCCTTTTCTTCTACATCCTAACCAACACTAGTTATTTCTTCTGTTGTTAATTTTAGCATTTCTAATAGGTGTGAGGAGATATCTCATTGTGGTTTTGATTTGCATTTCCCTGATGATAAGTGATGTTGAGTATCTTTTCATGTGTCTGTTGGCCATCTCGGTGTCTTCTGCCGATTTTTAATCAGGTTATTTGTTTTCTTAGTGTTGAGTTGGATTGGTTTTTTATATATTCTGGATACTAATCCTTTATCATATATATCTTCTCCCATCAATAAATTGCCTTTTGGTTTCGTTGATTGTTTCCTTTACTATGCAGAAGCTTTTATTTTAATGTAGTCAAGTAGTTTATTTTTGCTTTTATTTCCCTTGCCTCAGGAGACCCATCTAGAAAAATGTTACTACAGCTGATGTCAGAAATTACTGCCTATGCTTTCTTCTACAATTTTTATGGTTTCAAGTCTCACATTTAGGTCTTTAATCCATTTTTTAGTTTAATTTCACATATAGTGTAAGGAAGTAGTAGAGTTTTTTCTTTTTCATGTAGCTGTCCAGTTTTTCCAGCACCAATAGTTTAAGAGACTTTTTCCCATTGCATATTCTTGCTTCCTTTCCTGAAAATTATTTTACCATATGATCATGGGTTTATTTCTGGGCTCTTTATTATGTTCCATTGATTTATGTGTCTATTTTTGTGCCAGTATCATACTGTTTTGACTGCTATGGCTTTGTAGTATATCTTGAAATCTGGGATTATGATACCTCCTATTTTGTTCTTCCTTTTCAAGATTTATTTGACTATTCATGGTCTTTTGTGGTTCCATACAAATTTTAGTATTATTTTTTCTAGTTCTATGAAAAATGCTATTGGTATTTTGATAGGGATTGCATTAAATCTGCACATTGCTGTAGATGTCATGGATACTTTGACAATACTTTTCTTCCAAATCCACAATCCTAGAATGTCTTTCCATTTGTTCATATTGTCTTCAATTTCTTTCATTGATGTTTTATAGTTTTCAGAGCACAGGTCTTTTACTTCCTTGGTTAATTTTATTTCTAGGTACTTTATTATCTTTGGTGCAGTTGTTTTCTTTCTTTTTTTTTTTTAAAGATTTTATTTATTTATTTGACAGACAGATCACAAGTAGGCAGAGAGGCAGGCAGAGAGAGAGGAAGGGAAGCAGGCTCCCTGCTGAGCAGAGAGCCCAATGCAGGGCTCGATCCCAGGACCCTGAGACCATGACCTGAGCCGAAGGCAGAGGCTTTAACCTACTGAGCCCCCCAGGAGCCTCTATGGGATCGTTTTCTTAATTTCTCTTTCTGTTGCTTCATTATTAATTTATAGCAATGCAATGGATTCCTGTACATTGATTTTGTGTCCTGTGACCTTACTGAATTTTCTTTATCTGTTCTAACAGATTTTTTGTATTTTTGTTGTGTCAGTTATTATTTCTTCCTTTTCACTTCTCATTTTGTTTGGGTCTTTTTTTTCTTATTGGTCTATCTAAAGGTTTACCAGTTTTGTTATCTTTTCACAGAACCAGCTCCTGGTTTCATTGCTCTGTTCGATTATTGTTTTAGCTCCTATATGATTTACTTCTGCTCTAATTTTTATTATTTTCTTCCTTCTACTGTTTTGGATTTCATTTGTTCTCATTTTTTGAGTACACAAATTGTGTATTTATTTTCATTTGTCTCCATGTATTTTCTTGTTTTCATCTTTGATTTCTTGGTTGACCCATTTGTTGTTTAATAACATATTATTTTATGTGCATGTATTTGTGTTCTTTTCAGATTTTTTTCTTGTGGTTGATTTCTAGTTCACTGTGTTATGGTCTGAAAAGATACATGGTATGACCTCAGTCTTTTTTAATTTGTTGAGATTTGTTTTGTGGCCTAACATGTGATCTATTCTGAAGAATGTTCCATGTGCACTTGTAAAGAATGCTGTGTTTCACTGTTTTAATATGGAAAGTTCTCAATATGTCTGTTAGATCCACCTGGTCCCTGTTGACTTGTTAATTTTCTGTTTGGATGATCTACCCTTTATGATTATGTAAGTCCTTCTTCATCTTTTATTAGAATTTTTGTTTTAAAGTCAGTTTTGTCTGATATAAGTATTTCTACCTTGGCTTTGTTTTCACATCCATTTGCATGATACATTGTGTCTTACGGTCTGAAATGAGTCTCTCATAGGCAACATACAGATGGGTCTTGATTTTTTCATCCATTCTATCACCCTATGTCCTTTGACTGGTACACTTAGTCCATTTTCATCAAAGCAATTACTTATAGGTACGTGTTTATTGCCATTTTGTATGGTTACTTTTCTAGTTATTCTCTGTTTCTTCTCTTGCTCTCTTCTTATCTCCATTTTGTTTAGCTCTTATGCTGTGATTTTGTTCTGTTCTTTCATTTGGGGTGTATTCCTCTATCTTCTCATTTTGTCTAACTTACTGTGTTAGAAAAGTCAGGTCTGTCTCCTGCTCTTGAAAATTCTGTTCTTATGGAGAAGTGGTCCCATAGTGCCCTGCAGTGCAATGTGCCCTTTTCACCACACCCTGGTCCTTTAGGAGTGTCTTCTATGTGTGTTGTGTGCACCTTATTGTTGTGGCTGAGCTGAGTTTGTCTTTAGTGCATTCATTTGAAATGGCTCTCTTTCCCTCTTGCAAGCAGGGTTTGGTCTCTGTATTGTTAGTGACTTTGGAGTGCTGCTGGCCCCTGTTAGGGCAGCTTACACCTTGTGGGCCTATGGGCCTGCTTTGATTGGGCTCCGGGCAAGGGTGTATTAGAGGGGTCAGGTCTCCAGGAGAATATGGGAGTGGGTTGTGTGGTGCCAGCAAGTTCCATGCTGGTCTATTGTGGGAGCTAAGGTGCAGCCACGTGGGAAAAACTTCTGAGGCTGGCTGGTTCATAGGAGGCAGATCTTCAAAAACATGTCAGGGCAGAACACAGTGTTAGCAAGATATGTGGGGAGTGTTGGTGCTGTGTCAGTCCTAACTGGTGTCCATGTAACCAGGCTAATGGGAAGGGGAGGGAAAAGGTACCCTCTAACCCTTTTGTTCTTGGGTATGTCTTCCAACAATCCTTGCCCCCCAGTACAGGCTCTGAGATTGCTAAATAAATTTCCTTCCTCTATACCCCAGGCATTTTTCAAACTGCTGCTTCTGTGCTTCGTCTCAGCAAAACTGTTTGTTGTGCTTTCTCTGTAAGAGTGGCTAATCAGTTTCCTATTGCCCTCTGGTTTTCCCAGAGCAGAGCCACTGATTTTTAAAGCTTCTGCTGTTAAGCTCCACTAGTTGTAAGAACTCACATATTAGGTCCCTGTGGTTTTCAAAGCCAAATATTATGGGGATTTGTCTTTCCAGTTTAGGTCCCCATGCCTGGGGTGCCTGGGGTGCCTGGGGTGCCTGGGGTGGGATCTTCTCCTCTCTCTTCTCACACCTGTGGTTTCCCTCCCTCCCACCGACAGTCCTGCATGTCAGTTTGGCCCTTGACAAGTCTCCTCTCCTGACCTTCCTACCCTCTTCAATGTGGCCATTTCTTTACATCTAGCTGTGGAAAGCCTATTCTGCCAGTGTTTGGGTAATTTTCTAGTTTATTTATTCTGATGTGGATGTTATCTAGGTATAACATGGGGCAAGGTAAGCCTAGGATCCTCCTAATTCACCATCTTTCCTGGAAGTTCTGGATGTTTCTTTTTAGTAGGGGTTTTATGAAAATCAACATATTTTTAAGATTCAGAAAAATTAATTTTTAATGGTAGAATGTGAGGGATTCTGGCCAGTTGATACTAAGGCATTTCCTGATGTTTATTGAAATCATATCTAAAATCTAATATGTTCCCTCATTGAAGTAGGGTTTTGATGTTTGTCATACAATCCTTGAGGATTAGTTCTGTAGCTGAAGGGATGCCTGGTGGCTCATTCTATTAAGCATCTGACTCTTGATTTCAGCCCAGGTCATAATCTCAGAACCAGGAGATTGAGGCCTGTGTTGGGCTCTGCACTGGAGGCATGGAAACTGCTTAAGATTCTCCTCCCCCCCGCTCATGCACTTTCTCTCTCAAAAAGAAGAAAAGAAAAAAAAACTACTGTGACATTTTTGTCTCTATATTTAGGGCCTTGTGTCTATGAGGAAATATTATGAAATGAGCCCTCAGTGCTTTTGAGTATACCCATGGTTCTTGCTGCAACACTCATAGTCAAAATCAGAGACGCTGGGCAAAGATCATTCTTGCTTTTACTTTGGCTTTCAGTTCAGCAGCATCTAAGCCATAGGTTCAATGAAAAATGTCTACATCAATAAAACCATAGGGTCAAGAATTTTAGAGTGGAAAGAGACTCTACAGGTCTTCTAGTTCAGGGTCTTATCAGTATAGAGATACATGTTCCTTCAGCTATGCAAATGCTTCCATTACTGGGAAACGCATTCTTGACTGAGTCAGCGAATTCCAGAGTTGGGCTCTTCTAATTCCTTTTTATATTGTCTCTGCATCTGCTTCTCTAAAGCTGCCATTCTTGTTCTCATTTCTGCCAAATGGAGCAAAAGAAAATTACTATGACTCATTTAAAATTTTTCAAAACCTCATTTCAAAAATATTAAGACTTGGGGCGCCTGGGTGGTTCAGTGGGTTAAAGCCTCTGCCTTTGGCTCAGGTCATGATCCCAGGGTTCTGGGATGGAGGTCCGCATCATTGGGCTCTCTGCTCAGCAGGGAACCTGCTTCCGCCTCTCTCTGCCTGCCTCTGTGCTTACTTGTGATCTCTGTCTGTCAAATAAATAAATAAAATCTTTTTAAAAAATGATAAGACTCCTCACATATCAGTGTCACCGTAGCAACCCACACTACCCATTGTACTGCTCTTATTTTTTCATATTTCATAAGAACCTTAGAAAAACACCCATTTTCCAAATGATGTCTGATCGTTTCAGAATACCATGGGAGTTCTCAGTCCATTAATTTGAACATGACACTCCCATTAATTTATAAGATTCCAGTAGTTTTTCCGATGGCTCAGTTAACACTGTTAATTCATATTAAGAAGTAAACTCTTGTGGGTTTTTTCACATTAATTGCTGTCAAGCTGGGTCTTCTCTAGTAATCAGTCTTATGGACTTTAATGCAAAGCTCTCATTTTCCTTAGTAGGTTTCAGCTTTTTGGCTTCAGCTTATCATTCTCTCCCGTCAGATTCTTTAATACCTGATTCCATTATCTGAGATCTCTGCCGATTGTCCTCTGCAGAGAAGAGTTAGCATAACAGACCTGAGACTGGTATCCTTAGGAAGGCCTACTTAAAAACTTGGCCCTTGGCTAGTGTCTGGGAGTTGAGGTTTCAAAAGAGTTCTTTTTTTCTTTACTGGATATTAAGATTTATCATAAGGTTGGGTGCCAGGGTGGCTCAGTGGGTTAAGTCTGTCTTCAGCTCAGGTCATGATCTCAGGGTCCTGGGATCAAGCTCTGCATCGGGCTCTCTGCTCAGCAGGAAGCCTGCTTCCCTCTCTCTCTCTCTCTCTCTCTCTCTCTCTGCCTGCCTCTCTGCCTACGTGTGATCTCTCTGTCTGTCAAATAAATAAAATCTTTTAAAAAGATTTATCATAAGGTTATAATAATTATGGCAGTTTGTTACTGGTGTTGGGTTAGAATACTCAGGTGGGAAAAGAAATGACTATTCCTTAGGATAGTAAATGGTGTCCCATAGACAAATAAAGGAATTGTCTCTCTGTATCACTCCATACATGAACAAACATCATATGTGGATTAGAGACCAAATTGTAAAAGGTGAAGGTTTTAATCTTTAGAAGACAATGTAGCACATGATCTTTATAATGTGGGGAAGAAAAACATTATAAAACAAGGCCCACAAAGTACATACCATAAAGGAAAAATTGACAAATTCAGCTCTATTAAAATTAATAATGACTGTTCCTCAAAAGATACCTTAAAGACAGTGACCAGGTAAGCCACAAATGAGAAGACATTTTCCACACATATCACTATATTGTACACCTGAAATTAATATTACATTGTATGTTAAATAATGGGAATTTAAATTAAAAAATTTAAAAACCCAAAAAACAAAAGATGACTTGAAGACAATGACCAGATAAACCACAAATGAAGAACTACATATTCCACAGATATATCCCAGAAAGGATTAGTTTACAGAATAGGTAAAGAATCTGAAAAAGCTATATGATAAGCTCATATACAACCTGATAGAAGATTAGACAAAAGATAGGAATTGTATTTCTTAACAAGGTACTTTAAGTCTTGACTCCCTGTAAGCTGGCTTCTCTGTCCTTTTGACATGTCACCCATAATTCTTTGAGTACTTATTCATGCTACAATAAGATGTTCCAAGTTCATTTGGACTTTCTCTTTCCCAGTTTTAAAATCAGCCATTTTTCCAAGGAACCCTGATTCTGTT
The DNA here is from genome assembly GCF_011764305.1 of Mustela putorius furo. Taxonomy (NCBI): domain Eukaryota; kingdom Metazoa; phylum Chordata; class Mammalia; order Carnivora; family Mustelidae; genus Mustela; species Mustela putorius. The sequence goes on from NW_025421989.1 coordinate 32,321,289, forward strand.
AAGGGAGAATAGTATTCGGAAACCAAGATCTGCATGCTTCATGCAATTATTAACATTATGGTGTTGCTGCTCCCATTCCCTCTATTTGGACAGAGGAAGGGAATATTTGCATACACACATACACACAGATAGGTACACACATGTATATGCACATTAACATTTATGTTTCTGTGTTTATATCCATGTGTATCTACAATACTGAAAACCATTGCTTCACACTGACACCTCCAATTTCAATCCATCACTACAATATTTATCTCAGTTTCTTCCTGGATATCATTATCCTTAAACTTTCACTTATTTGATCATTTCCTTATATGCAGCAATTTCCCTTTGCCATCACCAGCACCTCTTTTATAACTACTTCCTTACCCCACTGGGACTGTAGGGCTGCTGTAGCTGGATGTCACTGTGTGGACTCCCTCTACATCCTACTCAGTCTCTGACACCCTGAGCCAGTCCACTCTCATGTATGAGCACCCTATTCATCCTGTTCAATCTCCATCACCCATGGTGGACCTCCCTCCTATGCAGCTGCTTATCTTACCTCACTCCGAGCCACCATGGCCTTCGCTATCCTGGTGCACATGCCTCTCCTGGTTGTCTCTACCTAATGGCTTTATGACTGAGTTGTTCTGGAAAAGAAGGGAAAAGGAAGAGGAAAAGAAGAACTACCCCTAGATCTTTATGGTTTCATTTTTTGTAATCTCTTTAATCCATGGGAATATGGTACAATTTAAAGGTAATTGTCCTATCAAGTCATTATTTAATAATTCATTAATATGTAATATTATATACCATTGAAATAAATAACAATTTTTATTTTTAAAAAAATTTTTTTAAGATTTTTTTTTTACTTGACAGAGTTCACAGGCAGGCAGAGAGGCAGGTTGAGAGAGAGAGGGGGAAGCAGGCTCCCCACTGAGCAGAGAGCCGGACGCGGGGCTCTATCCCAGGACCCTGGGATCATGACCTGAGCCGAAGGCAGAGGCTTTATTTAATCCACTGAGCCACCCAGGTGCCCCCAACAATTTTTATTTTTTTAAGAAAGTGGTGGAAAGACAACCCTAGAAGCAAGAAAGCCAATTTGTTTGAAATTTAACCTACTCTTGAAAGAAGAAAAATAAGGTTGAATTTTAACAATGCTGAAATTTTCTTTTAAGAAGATAGTATGTAAAGTTTGATTTGGAAAGTTTTATTTATTTTTTTAAAGATTTTATTTATTTATTTATTTGACAGACAGAGATCACAAGTAGGCAGAGAGGCAGGTAGAAAGAGAGAGAGGAGGAAGCAGGCTATCCGCGGAGCGGACAGCCCGATGTGGGGCTCGATCCCAGGACCCTGGGATCATGACCTGAGCCGAAGGCAGAGGCTTTAACCCACTGAGCCACCCAGGCGCCCCTGGTTTGGAGAGTTTTAAAATAAAAATTAAGAAAAGAAACCTACTCACTAAAATGTGAAATTTTAGGATTAACAAATGAAATTATGTTTGGGCTCTGTGACTGGAATACATTAGTTCCTCCTGAAGTTCTCCAGTATACATCTGTTTCCATCTAGAAAAATAACCAAAAAGCCTTTTCTTACCCTTTGCTCTATTTTTTTGAATTATGTCAAGTAAAATTAAACATTGAAAACTAAGAACTATCCAAGGAAAGCATGGATTTATATGAGCATATTTATTGTTATAAATATTGTGTAACAAGACTGTCTGCTGAGTTTTTAGTGTAGATTATGCTTCTCCATATATCACTAAATTCTTCAACAGATACTGTTATTGCTTCAGTCTCACTTTGAGCCAGAATCAGAAGATTTCTTAACACTCCCTAATTGATGAGGGTGTCTATAATGCTTAGACTGTTTGCACAATGTGTTTTATTCTGGGTACCTGTCTTCCTCCTGTAAGTCTGGACTTTCGCTACTTGATAAGCAGAGTGTGCCTTTGTGAAAAGCCTCCAGTAAAAATCCTAAAATTAGTATCAAAGGGCTTCCCTGGCCAGAAACATCACACATGTTGCTGCATTTTTTGCTGGGGAAAGAGGATGCTCTGTGTTAGCCTTCATGGGAGGCAGAGAGCATAAGAAGGCCTGCACATCAATTCCTCCAAACTCCACCTGTGTCTTTCCTCTTTAAGTTCTGGCCCTGCATCCTTTCTGCACTGCTGTGATAGATCTTAGTCCTGAGTACAACTGTACAACTATATACTGAGTTCTATGATTTTTTTTTACATGAGTCCTTTTAGTGAACCTCTGACATTAGTAGTGATACTGAGGATCCCTAACACTCCTGACTTTGAACTATCTACAGATCTAAATTGCCTGATTTCAACCATCAAATGAGGACAAAGTGGGTAAAGGGGAAACCTCAAGGATGGGTATGACAGTCCCAAATTAAGAAGCTTAAGTCTGTGTCTTCATTTGTGTGTTGTGACTAATAATGACATTTAATGTTTCCTGATGGTATCTGCCATCTAATAATAAGGCAGTGCTTCTTGAATGTGCTCTGATAGTCATCATCCCACAAGACTTTCCTTGAAAAAATAACCCCAAGGTCAAGTATTTTGGGAAATTAAAAAAAAAAAAACAGACTCCACTTTGACATTTACAGCACCTCATACAAAGTATAGTCCATAACTGACACACTTCCAGAGCAAGGATGATGTAATTCCTCTTGTCTTTCTATGCACTGTTTCTAATGTGCAAAAGCAATGTAGGTGATAATATGAAAATCACCCATCTATCCTCTATCCAGATGCATTCAATGTTAGTTAACATTTTGTCATGCTTGCTTCCGTTCATTTTTTTTTTAAGGAAATTAAATATTTTGGGGTCAGAAGCTTTTTTGGCATACCTCCACAATGGCATTCTCTAAGTTCTTCCTCCAGAGAGGTAACCATTACCTTGAAGTGTAGTTTATGTTTCCTGTCTATGTGTTCACACTTTTTCTATCTGTGTAGTTAGTGTTGTTTGAGGTGTGTTTAATATTTATAGGAGTGGTTTTGATGTTATTTGTGAAACTTGCTTCTTGGGGCTATAAAATTTGCCCATGTAGATATATATAGACCTTACTTAAATATCTTGACTCCTTTATACAAAGTAATTTTATGCCTGTTTTACCATCTATATTTTATGGATTTTGTTGTTTTGTTTGCATATTACTTCTTGTTTTTATTGTTGTCATTATATTTTGCTATTACAGAAATATTTTGCCATGTATATCCTTGTAGGAAGTTCCTTGTGTCTATATGCACTTGAGAGTTTCCCTTAGCCAGATACCTACCAGTTGAATTGCCATCTTATAGAGAATGTACCTTTTCTGATATGTAGAAGAAGGAAAATAATAAGCTCCAGCTCACTACAGAGGTCCTGTCCCACCTAAGGGGATAGAAAAAACTAAGAAACACTTGTCAACTTTACAGTCTAGAGGCATAGTCTCACTAAAAGATTGAAACCTAATCATAAGACTTATAGAATGCTTCCCCTTTCCCCACCCCTTACCACTCTGTTACCGAAAGCTCATTTATAACAGTTTTTTTTTAATCCAGTATATCATATTAAGCAATCGAGAAAAAATTGCAAAGCATACTAAAAGACAAAAAAAAATCCTTGGAAGAGACAAAGGAAGCATCAGAACCAGTAATGGCAGGTGAGTTGGAATTATCAAAGAATTTAAAACAACCGTGATTAATATGCTAAGGGTGCTAGTGAATAAAGTAGACAGCATGCAACAACAGATGCATAATGTAAGCAGAGAGATAATCTTAAAATAACCTTAGGAAGGAACCAAAACGTAGTGGTAACAATGAAAAACATCGCAACAGAAATGAAGAATGCCTTTTAGAAGGTTTATTACTAGATTGAACATTGCAGAAAAAAGAATCTCTGAGCTGAAAACAAAACTAAAAAGCAAAGATAACGGAGACTCAAAGAAAAAAAAAACAGCAGAGAACTGAAAGTAAAGAGAAAAAAGACTGAAAACAAAGAAACAAAGGACAGAATATCCAAGGAATGTAGGACAATTACAAAAGTTACATACATATATATATATATATATATGTTTTTATATATAGGAATTTATATATATAATACATATTTTATATATATATAAAAGGGAACATATGACAATTGCAAACATTACATATATGTAAAAGCATATATATATATATGTATATATATATGTATATATATATGTATGTATATATATATGTGTGTGTCATATTATATATATGACACTTTTTAAACATATATATATATGTATATATATATATATATGTATATACATATATATATATATATACATATATATATATGTTTAAAAAGTGTCATATATATAATAGGAATACCAGAAGGAAAAGAAAAAGAGAAAGGAACTAAAGAAATATTTGAAACAATAATGACTAAGAATTTTGCCCCGTGTTAAAGTCATACACTAAACCACAATCAGAAAGCTCAGCAGACTCTAAACATTTTAATGCAAAGAAAAACTATTCCTAGGCATATCATTTTCAAATTACAGAAAATTGAGGATAAAAATAATTCCTGAAAGAAGCCAAAGGAAAATAGCTCCCTGCCCATAAAGGAACAAAAATAATAATTACATCAGACTTTTTAGAGACCATGTAAAGAAGATGTAGAAAAACAAAATGTGGAAAGACACAAAACCCTACAAACGGATTCTGTACCCTGTGAAACTATCCTTCAAAAGAGAAGAGGAAATAAAGACTTTCTTGGACAAAAATTGAGGGAATTTGTTGCCAGTAGACCTGTCTTTCAAAAAATAGTAAAAGAAATTCTTTAGAAAGAAAATAATATAGGTTAGAAACTTAGATATATTTAAAGGAAGAGCATTGAAGGAGGAATAAGGGAAGGTAAAATAAAAACTTTGGTTTTATTTTTAATTGCCCTAACAGATAACTGTTTAAAATAATAGCAACAATAATTAATTAATTAATTGCAACAATGTATTCAATTGTGGGTGCTTGTATATATATAATATATATATGCATATATATGTCATCCAACATACACGTTTATGTATGTTTATATATAAATGAAAGGAATGACATCAAAGATACAAAGGACAAGAGGAAAGAAATAGGATTATTGTGTTTTAAGATACTCACACTACCCGTGAAGTGGTTTAGTGTTATTTGAAAGATGGCTTGGAGAAGTGATGTCACCAAGATGGTGGAGATGAGACCCCAGTCTCTCTCCTCTCACAAAAATCAGCAATTGTTTTGCTATCCATGAAAAAAATACTGGGAGAGCTCAGAGATCTACAAAAGGACACACATAAACAATTTAACAAAATCAGGAATAAAATACAAAATCAAAATGAGAAGTTTTGCTATAAGAAAAAAAAAGAAACAGAAATTTTGGGGCTGAAGAATACAGTAACTGAACTCAAGATTTTACTAAAGAGCTTCAACATCAGACTGTATTAAACAGAAGGAATCTGTGAACTCAAAACAGAATATTTGAAATTATACAGTCATAGAATGAAAAGGAAAGGAGAATAAAAAGGAATGAAGACTGGATTTATGGGATCCCATTAAGAGAAACAATGCATGCATCATTGAAATTCCAGAAGGAGAAGAGAAGGAGGAAAGAACAGAAAGCTTATTTGAAGAAATAATGACTGAAACTTTCCAAACTAGGGAGAGATTTGGATGTCCAATTTCATGCAACTAATAGGTCAACCCCAAAATTTCAACCCAAAATTTTTTTCTCTAAGAAATATTATAATACAGTTGTCTAAAATAAAGGCAAAAGAGAATTTTTTTAAGTAGCAAGAGAAAAAAAATTCTCTCATATAAGGGAACCCACTCATAAGGCTATCAGCAGATTTTTCATCAGGAATCTTTCAGGTAGGGGGAGAATGGGAAATATATTCAAAGTGCTGAAGGAAAGAAATATCCAACCAAGAATACTTTACATGGCAAAGTTGTCCTTCAGAAACAAAGGTGAGATAAAGACTTTCCAAAACAAAAGCTGAAGGAGTTATCACCACTCAGCTTGGCTTACAAGAAATGCTAAAAGGAGTTTTTCAAGCTGATATGAAAGGATGCTAATTAGTTACATCAAAGTGTATGAAACTACACAATACACTGGTGAAAGTAATATCAGCAGATTCTGAATACTCTGTGTAATATTGTGGTGTGTTAACCACACCACATGAGTTATATCCTTCACAAAAATTAAGGGAGGAAGGTCTGAATAGACCTTTTTCCAAAAAGACATGCAGAGAGCCAACAGATACATAAGAAGCTGTTCCGCATCACTCACCATCAGGGAAATGCAAATCAAAACCACAATTAGATATCACTTCACACCTGTCAGAATAGCTAGAATCAAAAAGACAAAAATAAGTGTTGGTGAAGGTATAAAGAGAAGGGAACAGTTGTTCAATGTTGATAGAAATATAAATTTTGCAGCTACTATGGAGAAAAGTATGGAGGTTCCTCTAAAAATTAAAAATAAAACTACCATATGATCCAGCATGTTGCTATTATTTATGATAGCCAACACATGGAAATAACTTTAGGGTCTATTAATGGATGAATGGATAAAAAAAATAAAATGAGGCATACCTGTGAGATATTGTAGGTTCAGTTCCAGACCATTACAATAAAGCAAGTATTGCAATAAATTGAGTTGAATTATTATTTTTTTTTTTTGGTTTCCCAGTGCCTGTAAATGTTTATGATCATGTTATATATACTATAGTCCGTAAAGTGTGCAATAACATTGTCTTAAAAATGATGTATATACCTTAATTTTAAAATACTTTAATGCTAAAAAAATAAAGTAAAAATACTTTATTGCTAAAAAATGCTGTCATCTGAGCTTTCAGTGAGCTATAATCTTTTTGCTAGTAGAACGTCCTGCCTTGATAATTATGGCTGCTGACTGATCAGGGTGGTGGCTGATGAAGGATAGGTTTGTTGTGGCAATTTGTTAAAATAAGACAAAAGAAGTTTGCCTCATCTTCTTTTCATGAATGATTTCTCTGTAGCGTGTGGTGCTGTTTGATAGCATTTTATCCGTGGTAGAATTTATTTCAAAAATTGGAGTCAGTCCTCTCAAATCCTGCCTCTGTTTTATCAACTAAGTTTATGTAATATTCTAAATCTTTTTTTTTTCATTTTGACAATCTTCACAGCATCTTCACCAGAATTTGATTCCATCTCAGGAAACCACTTTCTTTGCTCATCCATAAGAAGCAACTCCTCAGGGTGCCTGGGTGGCTCAGTTGGTTGAGTGTCTGAGTCTTGATTTTAGCTCAGGTCTTGATCTTAGGGTCATGAATTCAAGCCCCATATTGGGCTTCATGCAGGGCATGGAGCCTACTTACCAAAAAAAAAAGCAACTCTTCATCCATTAAAATTTCATCATGAGATTACAGCAATTCAGTCCCCTCTTCCGGCTCTTTTTTTTTTTTTTTTCAGTGTTCCAAGATTCATTGTTTATGCACCACACCAGTGCTCCATGCAATACATGCCTTCCATAATACCCACCACCAGGCTCACCTAACCCCCTCCCCTCCAAAACCCTCAGTTTGTTTCTCAGAGTCCACAGTCTCTCATGCTTCATCTCTTCCTCTGATTTTCCTCAATTCACTTTTCCTTTCCTTCTCCTAATGTCCTCCAAGTTATTCCTTATGCTCCACAAGTAAGTGAAACCATATGATAATTGACTCTCTCTCTGCTTGACTTATTTCATTCAGCATAATCTCCTCCAGTCCCATCCATATATACAACAGAATATTATGCCTCCTTCAGAAAGGATGAGTACCCAACTTTAGTATCAACATGGACAGGCTCTACTTCTAATTCTAGTTCTCTTGCTTTTTCCACTACATCTGCAGTTACTTCCTACACTGAAGTCTTGAACCCCTCAAAATCATCCATGAGGGTTGGAATCAGCATCTTCCAAACTCCAGTTAGTATTGATACTTGACTTCTTCCCATGAATCACAAATGTTGTTTCTAGAATGGTAAATTCTTTACAAAAGATTTGCTTTGCCAAGATCCAGTAGAAGAATCATAATCTATGGCAAATAATAGCCTTACAAAATGTATTTCTTAAATAATAAGGCCTTGAAAGTCAAAATTACTCCTTGATCCATGGACTGCAGAATGGGTGTTGTGTTAGCAGACATGAGAACAACATTAATCTTATATAATCTTATATATCTCCATCAGAGCTCTTGGGTGACCAAGATTTCTTTGAAAGGAATCTTTTTTTAGGAGCAGTAGGTATCAACAGTGGTCTTATTCAGTAAATCATGCTGTAAACAGATGTGCTGTCTGCTTTGCTTTGCCCCATTTATAGAGCACAGGCAGAGTAGAGTTACCATTATTCTTAAGGTCCCTAGGATATTTGGTATGGTAAATGGGCCTTGACTTCAACTTAGTCACCAGCTGCATTAGTCCCTAACAAGATAGTCAGCATGTCTTTTCAGGCTTTGAAGCCAGGCATTGACTTCTCCTCTCTAGCTATGAAAGTCCCAGATGACATCATCTTCCAATATGAGGCTGTTTTTTTATCCATTGAGAATCTGTTCTTTAGTGGAGCCACCTTTTTAAATTACTCTAACTAGATATTCTGGATAACTTGCTGCAGCTTCTGCATCAGGACTTGCTGCTTCACCTTGAACTTATATGCTGCAGAGATGACTTCTTAACTTAAACCTCATGAGCCAAACTCTGCTAGCTTCCAACTTTTCTTCTACAGCCTCCTCACCTCTCGGCCTTCACAGAAGAGAAAATAGTCAGAGTCTTGCTCTGACCCATAAGGGAATGTTGTGGCTGGTTTGATCTTCTAGCCAGACCCCTCAAACTTTCTCCATGTCAGTGATAAGACATTACCACTTTCTTATCATTCATATATTCACTGGAGGAACACTTTTAATTTTCAAGAATTTTCCCTTTGCATTCACAACTTGACTGTTTGGCACAGAAGCTTTTGGCCTGTCTTGGCTTTTGGCAGGCCTTCCTCACTTAACTTAATCATTTCTAGCTTTTGATTCAGAGTGAGAAGTGTAGGACTCTTCCTTCACTTGAACACTTAATGGCAATTGTAGGGTTAGTAATTGGCCTGGTTTCTTTTTTTTTTTCTTCCAAGTTTTTATTTAAATTCCAGTTAGTTAGCATACAGTGTAATATTAGTTTCAGGTATAGAATTTAGTGATTCATCACTTACATAAAACACCCATTACTCCTCACAGCAAGTGCACTCTTTAATCCCCGTCACCTATTTAATTCACATTTCCACCTACCTCCCCTCTTGTAACCATCACTTTGTTCTTTACAGTTAAGAGCCTGTTTCTTGGTTTTCCTCTGTTTTTCCCCCCTCTAATGTTTGTTTTGTTTCTTAAATTCCACATGAGTAAAATCATGAGTAAAACTTATCTTTCTCTGACTGACTTATTTCAATTTAGCATGATACTCTCTAGCTCCATCCATGTTGTTGCAAATGGAAACATTTCCTTCTTTTTTATATTTGGCCCAATTTCAATACTGTTGTGTCTTGGGAAATAAGGAGGCCACAGAGAAGGAGAGAGATGGGAGAACTGCCTGTCAGTGGAGCAGTCAGAACACATATTTATTAAATTCAACATCTTATATCCTTCATGGTGCCCCAAAACAGTTTCAACAGTAACATCAGAGATCACTGACCACAGATCACCGTAACAAATTCAATAGTAATGAACAAGTTTGAAATATTGTGAGAATTACCAAGAATATGACATTGAGACACAAAATGAGCAAATGCTATTGGAAAAATGGTACCAATAGACTTGCTCCATGAAGATTGCCAAAAACTTTCAGTTGTAAAAAATACAATTGTCTGTGAAGCACAATAAAGCAAAGCACAATAAAATGAGGTATGTCTGTATTTATACTTATATTTGTATTTATATTTATTTAGTTACTGTAATGTTTAGCTCATGAAATTTTGGAGACTGGCAAGTCCCAAGGTTTGAAGTTGGCAAACTGGAGACCCAGGAGAGCCAATGATATAATTCCAGTCAGAGGGCCGACAGGCTTAATGTCCAGGAAAAGCCGATCAAATTCAAATGAGTTTGAATTCAAAAGCAAGAAAAATTCTTACTCAAAGGAGGGTCAGCCCTTTTGTTCTGTTCAGGCTTTCAACTAAATGGATGAAGCTTACCCATGTTGCTGGGAAGGAGGGGGATCAGGAATCTGCTTTACTCAGTCTATCAATTCAAATGTTTGATTTATCCAGAAATACCCTCACGAACAAGATCAGAATGTTTGACTAAATACCTGGGTACTCCTTGGACCCATTGAGTTGACACAAATTTAACCATCACATAAGTCCTTTGTCCGATATATGCATTATAAATATTGTTTTCCAGTCTGCAACTTGTCTTTTAATCTTAATTAAAATCCATTTGACCAACCTTTTCTTTTACCATTTGTGGGTTTTGTGTCCTATGTAAGAAATTTTTGTCTACTCCAAGTTTGCAAAGAATTTCTGCTACACTGTCTTTTGGAAGTTCCATAGCTTACATTTTATGAGTAGTTTTATAATATACTTTTAGTTAATTTTTGTTTATATGATGAGTTAAGAGTTGAGGTTTATCTTTATTGATATTGATAGATAAGTGTTCTAGAACTTTTGATGAAAAGATTATCTGAATTGACATTGTCATCTGAATTGAACTGACATTGAAATCCAACCAAACATATGTATGTGGGACTAGTGTGTTCCATTCATCTAAATATATGTTCTTACACCATCAAATTCCAAAATTTTTTGATTATTGTTGCTTTCATGTTCCTTTCATCCAAGTATTGAAGTAAAGCAGTATGGGCCTGCCATCTTTGCTTTCTTTTTTTTCAAAATTGTTTTGGCTACCCTGAGACCTTTGAATCTCCATATAAATATTAGAATTAAGTTATCAATTTCTTTGGAAAGTCCTGCTGAGATTTTGATTGAAACTATGTAGAATATATAGACCAATTTAGGAAAGATTGTCATTTAAATAATATTTAGTCTTCCAATCTGTTTATACTGTCTCTCTCCATCTATTTAGTCTTCTTTAATTTCACTAAGCAGAGTTTTAAAATTTTTAGTATGTAGGACTTATATATACTTTGTAAAATTTATCCCAAATTATTTCGTGTTTTTTATACAATTTTAAGTGACAACTTTTCCATTTTTTATTTTCCCAATTGTTCATTGTTTATTAGTAGAGATACAATTAATTTTTTATTGATCTTTTATACTGAAATCTTTTGTTTGTAGATATAATTTAGCAACCATTAGAATTAATTCTTTAGAGTTATACATAAATCATCTTGTCTGTCAAAAAAGAGAGTTTAACCTTTTTCTTTCCAATCAGGATACCTTTCCCCCCTTTTCTTACTTTGTTTACCTGGCTAGTATCTCCTAAAAATATTGATTAGAAGTGATGAGAGCAGGGGCGCCTGGGTGGCTCAGTGGGTTAAGCCACTGCCTTCGGCTCAGGTCATGATCTCAGGGTCCTGGGATCGAGTCCCGCATCGGGCTCTCTGCTCAGCAGGGAGCCTGCTTCCTTCTCTCTCTCTCTCTGCCTTCCTCTCAGTGTACTTGTAATTTCTCTCTGTCAAATAAATAAATAAAATCTTTAAAAAAAAAAAAAAGAAGAAGTGATGAGAGCAGACTTGCTTTCCTTTGTTTCTGGTCATAGGGGGAAAGTGCCCAATATTTCGCCATTAAAAATAATGTTAGCTGGAGTAGCTATTTATCAAATTTGTGGGGTTGCTTTCTATTTTCTGTTTGCTGAAAGTTTTTACTTTAAATATACATTAAATTATGTGAAATGTTTTTATGTATCTATTGAGATGGTTTCATTTTTCTACATTACTCTGTTATTATCCTGAATTAAACTGATTGATTACTGAATGTTGTATCAATCAATCTAGCATTCTTGGGTTAAACCCTAAATGTTCGTGATGTATTTTTCTTTGTTATATATTGATGGATTTGATGTACCGTGTTTTAAGGATTTTTCCTTGAATGTCCATGAGGGATTGTTTTCTGTAGTATTTTTCCTTCCTATGATGACTTTGCTTGGTTTTAGTACCATAGTAATGTGAGACTCATAAAGTAAGTTAGGAAGTGTTGCCATTTCCTATATTTTCTGAAAGATATTGTACATAATTATTATTACTTCTTATTTAAATGTGTGATAGGATTCATCAGTGAAGTAAACTGTCCTTGGCATTTTCTTAATGTAAAGGTGTTTAATAAGAAATTAAATTACTTTCATCAATATACATCTATTCAGATTTTATATTTCTTCTTGTGTTAGATTGAGTAATTTTGTCTTTCAAAGAATTTATCCATTTCATCCAATTTATAAAATATGTTGGCATAGAATTATAATATTCCCTACCTATACAGTAAGAGATTGTGTGCTCTATAACAATACCATCTCTCTCATTCCTGATATTGACAATTTATGTTTTTTCTCTTTTCTTGAACAGTCTAATCTAGAGATCTATCAATTTGATCTATTTTTAAAAGAACCAGTGTTTCGTTTCATTAACTTTTCTTTATTGTTTATAGCTATAAATTCCCTCTAAACACTGCTTTATTTGTCCCAGCAAATTTTTATCTATTAGTTTTTATATTTGTGTGTTGCTGGTCATTGAGTTCAAAAACGTTTCTAATTTCCCTGCAAATTTTTTCTGAGCCATGGCTTATTTATAAGTGTGCTATTTAATTTTCCAGTTTTGGAGGACTACAAGTACCTTTATGTTGTTGATGTCAATTTAATTCCATTGTAGTCAGAGAACATGTGTATGATTTAATATTTTTCAAAATTAATTGAGATTCCTTTCATGCATGAGTATATAGTCTATCTTAGTGAATGTTCCATGTACACTTGAAAAGAATATGTATTCTGCTTTTGGGTGGAGTATTCTATATATGTCAATTAGGTCAAATTTGTTGATAGATTTGATCAGGTCCTATATATATTTACTAGTTTTCTACCTTCTTGTTTTGTTAATCACTGATAATTGTTTTAATCTTCAGGGCAGCCTCCACACTTAGCAGGGAGTCTGCTTCTCTCCCTCTTCCTCTTCCTCTCCCCTTCCCCCCACTCACATGCATGCACTCTGTCTCTCCAAAATAAATAAATCTTAAAAAAAAAAAAGAATTGTTATATTCCTTTAGTTTTTGTTTATCCTGGAAACTCTTTATCTCTCCTATTCTGAGTGGCACCTTGCTAGATAAAGTATTCTTAGCTGCATATTCTTCCCATTTAGGACATTGAATATATCTGTCATGCCAGTCCTTTATGGCCTGCCAAATCTCTGTAGACAGGTCTGCTGCCAGCCTATGTGTCTACTCTTGTAGGTTAAGGACCTCTTGTCCTGAGCTGCTTTATGGATTTTCTCTTTATCTTTGAAATATGTAAGCTTTATTATTACATGTTGAGGTGTTGTCATATTTTTATTGATTTTGAGAGGGTTCTCTGTGCCTCCTGACTTGAATGCCTCTTTCCTTCCCCAGATCCTAATCTTATTATTATTATTATTATTATTATTATTATTATTATTGAAGGTCTCAGCTATCATTTGTTCATCTTCTGGGACCCCTATTATCTGGATATTACTTTACTTCATGGAATTGCTGAGTTCTCAAAGTCTCACTCATGATCCAGTAATTGTCTTCCTGTCTTCTTTTGGCTTCCTTATTTTCCATCATTTTATCTTCTATATCACCGACTCTCTCTTCTGCTTCATTTATCCTTGCTTTTAGAGCCTCTCTTTGGGACTGCATCTCAGGAAGAGCATTTTTAATTTTGGCCTGACTAGATCTTTGTTCTTTTATTTCTACAGTAAGGGATTCTCTAGTGTCTTCTATGCTTTTTTAAAGCCCAGCTAGTATTTTTAGAGTTATTGTTTAAATTCTAATTCAGATATCTGACTTATATCCTTATTGATTAAATCCCTGGCAGTGAGTACTACTGCTTGTTCATTCTTTTGTGGTGAATGTCTCCATTTCATCATTTTGCCCAGAAAAGAACAGAAGAAAGAGAGAGAAAAGACAGCAATAACAAGAACAGAAAAAAGAAAAAGAAAAACAAAAACAAAATAAGAAAAAAATCAACTAACAAAACAGAACAAAACAAAAAACTAAATCCTTTGCTTGTTTAAAACAAAACAAAACAAAACAGATCCCCAAATAGGAAGGACAGAAAACATATATATACATACAAAAATAAAATAAAATACAATGAAAGGAAACCAAAAGTTAGTTTTATATATATATATTTTTTTAAAAAGAACAAATAAATAATTGAAAACATAAAAAGTAGCTGAAAAAATAATACTGGAAGACTAAAGAATAAAAAAACCCAGGAATGCTATATATTGTTTTCCCTAAGAGCTGAAGCTTTGCAGTTCTCTATGATCAGTAACTTGGTGCTAGCCAGTTGTTCCTGCTGGTCTTCTGGGGGAGGGGCCTGTTGCACTGATTCTCAGGTGTCCTTATCATTGTGGAAATACACCTTCCTTGCCAGGGGACCAGGCTCAGTGTAAGAGGCTCCACATTGGTGCTGTTTTGCTCCCTGAGGCTTTAAGCACCAATGGGCAGGATGAAAATGGTGGCAACCCACTCTCTAGCCCCAGAGCTGAAAGTGTGTGCCCCTCACTCTTCAGTGAACCCTCATAGAAAAGCAGTCCATCACTCTCATCTCCCTGGTTTCCATGGGAACTCTGTGTTCACCCAGGCTGTGACCAGGCATTTTTATCTCAGGCACACAACTGAGTTTCAAGACTTCAAATTATATGGACTCCTGCAGCTTGACTTCCTATCTGAGCTCCAGATTCATATTTTTTCAGCTACTTGCATGGTAGTTCTACTTGGGTATCTAATAGGTGTCTCAGATTTTACATGATACAACTTCCCACCCCTCCACCCCAGATATGCCTCTGGCAAAAGTCCTCAAATTAATAAATAGCACTACTGTCAACCCAGGTGTTCATGTCCAAATATCAGAACCTAGATTATTTTCTTCATTTCTCATTCTTCACCTCTGGTCTATGAGCAAATCTTGTTGACCCATCCAGATCCAGCTAGATAGAACATGTCTCATCATCCATTCATGAGCCTCCCCTCCAGTTCAGCCACCAATATCTCTCATTGGACCAACTGTAGTATCTCCTGACTGGCCTCCCAGCTTCAACTCTTCCCTACACCCTACATTCGTCAAAGCAGCCAGACTCACTTTCTTAACTTTCAAGGGGATTTATTCTACTTCATATTCAATATCACAAACTGGAGGCTCAGCCTTGACCATGTTTTCTTCAGCTCTTCTAATAAGGTAATTTTGGTTTTCTGCTACCAAATTACTTCAATGGAAGAAAGGATACAACTGAAGGAGAAAATTGTATTTGCATATTTTGTAAGGGCAGTATGCACGTCTAAAACGGTGACCTACAAAGTCACTCCCCTGTGTATGGAAAGCCAGCCTAAGGTTCAGTTACACTGTTACTATTGCCCAAGGCAAGCTTGTCCAAGAAATATTGTGCCATTCCTGTTTCTAAGACTCCAATGTTGCTACCCAGAAGCAACAATTGTTAACATTTATATATTTTAATAAGCTAAAAGTTTCCAAGTAAAGTTGTTTCAAGTAAAGGCTTTAACACCAGCCTGATCCCATTCTTCACTTTTTCCATAGGGACGATAACTGTTATAAATTCTAGACCATGTTCTTTTATACTTTTACCATACATATACACCCACTGACACCCAGGGCCCCAGACCACCCACCTCTGCCCCCACATCATTTATAAAGGCAAGACTGATTTGTGCTTTCCAGGGTCCTATGTAATATCTTTTTTTTTTTAATAATTTTTTTTATTTTTTATAAACATATATTTTTATCCCCAGGGGTACAGGTCTGTGAATCACCAGGTTTACACACTTCACAGCACTCACCAAAGCACATACCCTCCCCAATGTCCATAATCCCACCCCCTTCTCCCAAACCCCCTCCCCCCAGCAGCCCTCAGTTTGTTTTGTGAGATTAAGAGTCACTTATGGTTTGTCTCCCTCCCAATCCCATCTTGTTTCATCGATTCTTCTCGTACCCATTTAAGCCCCCATGTTGCATCACCGCTTCCTCTTATCAGGGAGATCTATGTAATATCATCTCCCTCCACCTCCCGAGATCCCGAGATGCATGTGGATGGGCTTAGGGGGATGCAAGGACTCCTGGATTCCTGTTTTAAAACCTAAAAGGTGAAAGATTTGCATGCAAATCAACCAGAGACCTTTTTTTTAATTTAGGAATGAAATAACTTTATTGAAACCGAACAACTTTTTTATGGCAAAACTGGGAGAAAAGAACTGGAACCTTTTGCAGAAGCAATATGGCAATAAGCATGCTCAGCATGGTGATCAGGGAAAGGCACCATGCGCCCTGGGGCTACGGGGAAACAGTCCCAACTCAATACTTTTTGTCGCTGTCGCCCAGGGTGAGCTTGTCAAACAGGTACTCTGCCAGGCCATCTTCCGGAGCCCGCATCTTGCGCAGGCTGGTGACATAGCCCCCCAGCTCTTTGATGGCCTCGACTTGCTGGTGCAGGTAGTGGCTCTCCAGGAAGTCGCACAGCTGGGCGTCGTTCTTGTCGGTGGCCAGCTGGTGCAGGTCGAGCAGGCTCTGGTTCACGCTCTTCTCCAGGTGCAGGGCGCTCTCCATGGCCTTCAGGCCGCCCTCCCAGTCGTCGCGGTCCGGCTTCTTGATGTCGCGGAGGCGGAGGCGGCCCCCGCGCTGGTTCTGCAGCTCCATCAGCTTCTCGGCGTGCTGGGTCTCCTTGCGGGAGCGGCGCATGAAGAAGCGGGCGAAGTGCTTCAAGGCCACGTCGTCGCGGTCGAAGTAGAAGGCCATGGACAGGTACACGTAGGAGGCGTAGAGCTCCAGGCTGATCTGGCTGTTGACGGCGGCCTCGCAGTCGGGGTGGTAGTTCTGGCGCACTTGGGAGAGCAGCGGGGTGGCCATGGCTGGCGGCCCGGGCACCAGGGCGAAGGCGAAGGTGGCGCGGAGGCGAGGGCTGCGGGACCAAAGTCCGTGGGGGCAGATGCTCTTCAGGGTGGGCGCTGAGAGAGGTTGGAGATGGGCAGGCTCCTGGGCTGGCAGCTCACGAGCTCTGGGCTGGAACCGGAAGGTATGTCCGTTACCCGGTGTTGGGGGGTGGGGTGAGGATCCGTTAGCAGGTCATTGGGGTCAGAGTGGAGGGGGCCCTAGGCTCAGGAGGGACTAGGGGGTGTGGCTGGGGGCGTGGCTGGGGGCGTGGTTGGAGGCGGAGTGGAATGAGAGCACTGTTCAGGGTTCAGAGGAACAGGGTGACACAGTGTGACTCTGCTGAGCATGTAGCTTAAATATTTTTAACTGTTAGTCATGAATATAAGTGCAACTGTTTTGAGTTAGTCACATGCATGGTTTCTTGAGCAATCTCCTTGAATACTGTCATGATGGGATTGTTCACCAAATACAGTGCTTTTGTGGTATCATTGGAATATTTAGTATCCCAAAGCTTTATTTGGATGACAGCTATCCTCAGTGACTCAACATCCATATTAACGACACTTCTGATAGCCTCCTCACTCAGTTCCCAGACCTTATCGTTTCACAGACCTCCACTTCTCTCCTATTCACGATCAGGTTCATTCTTTTCCAACAGCAGAGCAGCACCTCCAAAGTCTCAGCAAATCTTTCCACCTCTCAATCTTCCACTCTTTCTGCATTTCTTCCTCACTCCCTCTATTCCCTCTCATCTCTTACTATTTCAACGCAGTCCTAGGAAGACATTCCTTCTGCCCTGTCTGGACCCCCAAATGGACAGTGTCAGTGATCGCTTCACTGACACCCTAGATTTGCTCACCGCCTCTCACCTGGCTCGCTGATTCCCTTTCTCTTGGGGAAGTGCAGATTTCTCTTTTCTCTCGCAGAAAACAAGTTTTTAGGTGCATTCCTACAGAAAGCACTGCTAACCATGTGCATGTATTCCTCTCTCCAGCCTCATCTGTACTTTCACTGCTGCTCAGCAAGTCTGTGTTTTTTATTTTTTAACTCCTTAAATTATATTCTGTGAAATGAACCACATGACAGAGAATACCACCAATCTCAAATTGCCTTTTATTCATGCCCTCAACAAATATTTATTGATTACCTAATATTTCCCAGTCACTGGTCTGTGATTTCGTCATACATTAGTAACTAAAAGAGAAATGTCTGTTCCACTGAGGTTTGCACTCTGGTTAGTTTGCATTCCAAACAACCATCTTTCCCCCAACCCCTTATTGATCCAAGTGCATACATACAAGATATTAAACCTGTGTAAGTAAATTTTTAAAAACTATATATTCTTGTAACTCAAGGATCTTATGAAAACATAAGCCCAATATAGGTATCTTGTTCATTAATTCAGCAATTATTTAGATACTCCTGATGTACATCAGACAGTCTGTTTTATTCTGGAGATATACAGAAGAATCAAACATGTTCTCTGCTCTCAAGATACAACATAAAGTGACAGAATATTTTAAATGCTCTCAGATAAAAATAGGATAAAATGCCCATTTTTTTAAAGGTCTTATTTATTCATTTGACCGAGAGAGAGAGGCAGGCAGAAGCAGAGGGATAAGCAGGCTCCCCACTGAGCAAATAGTCTGATTCAGGACTCAATCCCAGGACCCTGGGATCATGACCTGAGCTGAAGGCAGATGCCTAACAGACTGAGCCACCCAGGCACCCTAAAATGCCTATTTTCATAGAAACGTTTAATCTCATGGCTCTAGTTGCTACACTTTTTTTTTTTTGGTCTTTTTATTCCTCTTTGGAAGTTTATGCTACTTTATAATCCGTTTCTTTTTTTTTTTTTAAAGATTTTATTTATTTATCTGACAGATCACAAGTAGGCAGAGAAGCAGGCAGAGAGAGAGAGAGGAGGAAGCAGGCTCCCCGCTGAGCAGAGAGCCCAATGTGGGACTCGATCCCAGGACCCTGAGATCATGACCTGAGCCGAAGGCAGCGGCTTAACCCACTGAGCCACCCAGGCACCCTATAATCCGTTTCTATGAAGAAAGCAAAGGATCAAATATCAAATATCACAATGTAAATTTCTCTAAGACTTTTAGAGTTATATAATTGTTGATTTTGTAAGGAGATAGAATAATAACAATATCTACTTGTTAAGTTGATTTTAATGATTAAATCACACACTAGAGATGGAAAAGAACTACACAATCAGTTCTCAATGACCTAAAATTTTATTTTATATTTACTTAACACAAGTGTTTTGTCTGTTTTTAAAGATTGATTTATTCATTTTTAGAGAGATAGACAGCAAAAGCAGAAAGAGCAGAGGGAAAGAGGATCCCAAGTAGAATCCATGGTGAGCATGAGCTGGAGGCAGTGTTTGATCTCATGACCCTGAGATCATGACCTGAGCCCAAACCAAGAGTCCAGTGCTTAACCCACTGAGCCACTCAGGTGCCCCAAGTACTTTATCTTAATATAATTGTAGAGTTTAAAAATTTCCTTGGGAGATTCTATTATAGACTTCACTATAAAAATCTACTTAAGTGAAAGAGGTCTTGATTTTGCAGAATATTTTCTCATTATATTCCTAAGATTATTTAATAATTAATTTATCCCCACAATTTTATTCTATAAATATTTAAAATAATAATGTTATTGAATAGTTTTGAATGGGAAAAGTATAGAGCAGATGATTATGTTTTTTTAAAAATATGATTATAGGACCACAAAATGAAATGTTTGTGGTCAGTATTTGGGTTAGGCTTCTCCAGGGCAATAAAACCAATAAAATATATATATCTTATTATTATAAGAGATTGGTTTATATGGAAGTTGAATCAAATTGTACACCTGAAACTAATATTACACTGTATATTAACTAACTGGAATTTAAATTAAAACTAAATAAATTCTGGAGGGGAAAAAGGGAAATTAGCATATGCAATTACAGAGGCTGACAAGTCACAAGAGCTATTGTCAGCAAACCAGAGACCCAGAAGAGATGATGGCTTAGGTACAAACGCCAGCAGTATTAAGAACAAGGAAGATGTGATTTTCAGTTTAAGTTTGAAAGCAAGAAAATACTAACGTCCCACGTGGAAGGCAGGAGGCAGTCCCTCTTACTCAAAGGATAGTCAGCCTTTTTGCTCTTTTCAGGCCTTCAGCTGATTGGATAAGTCTCACCCACATTAAGGAGGGCTATCTACCAATTCAAAGTTTTTTAAGGCAATGTGTTTTTCCCATTTTACTGAGATATATTGGCATATGACTCTGTATTAGTCCAAGATGTACAACATAATGATTTGAAATATATATATGTATATAAAACCAAATAACCAAATAATTACCACAATAAGTTTAGTTAACATTAATTACCTCACATAGTAATTTTTTCTCTAACCATGAGAAGTTTTAGGATTTACTCTCTTAATAACTTTCAAATATACAGTGCAGTATGTTAACGATAGTCACAATGCTGTACATTACATTCCCAAAACCTATTTATCTTATAACTGGACATTTTTCTCTTTTGACCACCTCCACCCATTTCCCCTACCCCTCACCCCCTATTACTGGTAGCCATCACTATGTTCTCTGTGTCTGTGAACTGAGTTTTTTGGGATTTCACTTATAAGTGAAATTATGCAGTATTTGTCTCTCTCTGACTTCTCACTTAGCGTAGTGCCCTCAGAATCCATCCATCTTGGCACAGTTGGCAGGATTCCCCTCCTTTTTTGGCTGAATAATATTCCATTGTATATATGTTACAGTTTTACAGTTTCTTTATTCATCCATCAATGGATACTTAGGTTGTTTCCGTGCCTTGATTATTGCAATAATGCTGGGATACTTGAGGGTACAGGTATATTTTTGAGATAGTGATTCCATTATCTCTGGGTATATACCCAGAAGTGAAATACTAGCTCTAGTTCTATTTATATGAATTGTAGTTCATATTGTATTTGGTAGTTCATAGTAGTATTTATATGAGTATATGGTAGTTCTATTTATAATTTTTTGAGCAATCACCATACTATTCTCCATAGAGGAATCTCCATACTATTTTCCATGGTGGCTGTACTAATTTCCCTTCCCACCAACAGTGCACGAGGGTTCCCTTTTTTCCACAACCTCACTAGCACTTCTTACGTTTTGTCTTTTTGATGATAACCCTTCTAAGGTATGATATGATAATCTTGTGGTTTTGATTTGCATTTCTCTGATGATACATGATGTTGAACATCTTTTCATGTACCTGTTGGACATTTGGATGTCTTTGGAAGAAAATGTCCATTTGGTTTCTCTGTCATTTTTAAAATCAGATTGTTTGGGTTTTTGCTATTATGAGTTGTATGAGTTCTTTATATATTTTGGATATTAGTCCCTTCTCAGAGTTATGATTTGCAACTATTTTCTCCCATCCTAAATGTTGCCTTTTCATTTTATTAATTGTTTTTTTTTTTTTTTTTGCTGTGCAGAAACTTTTAAGCTTGATGTTCCCACTTGTTTATTTTTTATTTTGTTGCTTTGCTTTTGGTGTCAAATCCAAAAAGTCATCACCAAGACTAATGTCAAGAAGCTTACCTCCTGTTTTCTTCTAGGAATTTTATAGTTTCAGGTCTTTTATTCAAATTTTCAACCCAATTTGAGTTTATTTTTTTGTGTATGGTTTATGATAGGGATCCAGTTTCATTCTTTTTGTGTAATTCTAGTTTTTCCAACACCATATATTGAAGTGATTTTTCTTTCTGCTTTGTATGTTCATGATCCTTTTGTCATAAGTTATTTGATCATTTCTGTGTGAGGTTATTTCTAAGCTTTGTATTCTATTCTATTGATATGTGTCTTTTTATGTCAGTATGATATTATGTTGATTACTATAGCTTTGTTATAAAGTATTAAATCAGAAAGTGTGGTACCTCCAGCTTTGTTATTCTTTTTTAAGATTTCTTTGACTATTTGGATAATTTTGTGGTTCCATGAAAATTTTAGGATTGTTTATTCTACTTCTGTGAAAGATACCATTAGAATTTTGATAGGAACTGCATTGAATCTGAGTCTACATTGCTTTGAGTATTATGTACATTTTAAAAAACATTAATTCTTCCAAACTGTGAGCATGGAATGTCCAATTATTTGTGTCCTCTTCAGTTTCTTTCATCAATGTCATATAGTTTTCAATGTACATATTTTCCACCTTCTTGGTTAAGTGTATTGCTAGTATTTTGTTGTAATTGTAAATAGAATTGTTTTTAATTTATCTTTTTGTTATGTCATTATTAGTATATAGAAATGCAACTGATTTTTGTATATTGATTTTGTATCCTGCAGCTTTACTGATTTTTTTAATTAGTTCGAACAGTTTTGAAGTAGAGTCTTTAGCGATTTCTATATATAATACCATACCATCTGCAAAAGAACAGCTTTATTTCTTCCTTCTAATTTAGATATAATTTATTTCTTTTCCTTGACTGATTGCTCTGGCTAGGACTCCCAGTACTTTGCTGAGTAAAAGTGATGAGAATGGGCATCCTTGTTCAATTAAAATCTTAACCTCATCAAAAAACACCCTTACAGGTACACCCAGAATGTTTGACCAAATACCTGGGCACCAGGCAAGTTGACACATAAAATTAACCATTACATTATTTTTCATAGTAGATACAGAGTTAACAAATAAAAACTCAGAATTATAGTCTATGAAAACTATCTGTTTTGAGTTTCAGTTCCCATCATCCTTTAAAAATGTTACAGAACTGGGTGCCTGGGTGGATCAGTCTGTTAACCATTTCCCTTTGGCTCAGGTCATGATTCTAGGGTCCTGAGGTCTAGTCTCACATTGGGCTCCCTGCTTAGCAGGGAGTCTGCTTCTCTTTCTCCATCTACCCTTCCCCAAGCTCATGCTCTCTCTCTCTCAAATAAATAAATAAAATCCTTTTTAAAAATGTTACAGAACTAATAGTTACACAACTGATAGTAGGCAGTAAGTTCTTTTTTTAAGTTTATTTCTTTTTTGTAGTAGTCTGTACACCCAAGGTGGTACTCAAACTCACAACCCCAAGATCAGAAGTTGCATGCTCTTCTGACTGAGCCAGCCCAGCACCTCTAGACGATAAGTTATTGGTGTCAGTGATTATCTCTCATTTGTTCATTTGTGTATTTTTATTCAGCACCTTTTTTATGCCAGGTGTTTTTATAGGTACTAATACAAAAACTTGTTCTATAAACTCCTCATATTTGCACTGCTTTACAGCTGTGTTCTGTGTAATCTCTTCTTTAAAAATTAGTACATGCAGTAGGCTCTATGGTGGATTCATAGAGAAACTGACCATAGGTAGCATCAGTTGGTGGTTTTTCTCACTCTCCAAATACACACACACACACACACACACACACACACGTATTTGTGTGTGTGCATACATTTTTGTGTATAAATGCATATGTGTGTCTTCATATGTATATGTGTGTGTACAAGCATATGTATAAACAGACAATTTCATGAGAGGTAGGGAAAATTGATGTATCAGTCCAAAATCAGTATTATCTGTTCCTGGACTATGCACTTTACATTATCTTATTATAGATATACTGGTTAATTTTTATTATTCTCACCCATATTTTTCAGGTAAAGAAATTGTGAATTAGAGAGTATGTTAACATGATCAAGCACACATCTTGTAAATGAGAAAGCAGAGAGTGACTGTCTGAACTGGATTCTTCTCTAAGTGGTTTGGATAGCTTGGTTAGACCATAAGTTCCCTTAGGACAAAGATTAACTTTTATAATGCTAAATTTCACATAGTAGGGACTAAACAGCATTAATTTAAAGATTGAATGAGCTTTAAAAGCTTTAGTCTCATTATATCCAAATTAAAACAGTGAGTGAGAATAGATGTTAAATATGTGTTTGAAATATGTTTCCTTTAGAAGGAAAAAATTGAAAAACACCCAATGATGATAAATTATTCTTATACTTTTACTTTAGTATGCATAAACATAAAACTAAGTATAAATATGCTTAAAGGTATGCTTTTGTAACTGTAAAACTAACAATTTATAAATATATGCAAATAAAACTATGAAATGATAAAATTAAAATTAAGAAACTCCAATTATGCTTCAGATTGTACTTTTTTCTCTTAAACAATGTCATGTATCACTAAGAATAGATCTACAGTCTATTTTCCATATACTGAGATTCAAATTCCCTTTTGAGTACGATGCCTATATGCCCTCATATTCGTGGACCATCTTAGTTCTTGACCATGCTTCTTTACTAAAATGACTGACAAACATTGGTTCATATATTTTGTAATATAATTTGGCTTTCAGATAGCGGAAGCCATCATTTAAATATGTCTGTCTATGTTAATTTTTATGAACTTGTAAAGAGTAATGTAATACTTTATTTTGGTACAGTTTATTGATTTTATAAAGTACCATTAAAAGTCTCAATAACTTCTTCGAGTCCTGTCCATGTTGCTACAAAAGTTGGGTATTCATCCTTTCTGATGGAGGCATAATACTCCATAGTGTATATGGACCACATTTTCCTTATCCATTTGTTCGTTGAAGGGCATCTTGGTTGTTTCCATAGTTTGGCAACCGTGGCCATTGCTGCTATAAACATTGGGGTACAGATGGCCCTTCTTTTCACGACATCTGTATCTTTGGAGTAAATACCCAGGAGTGCAATTGCAGGGTCATAGGGAAGCTCTATTTTTAATTTCTTGAGGAATCTCCACACTGTTCTCCAAAGAGGCTGCATCAACTTGTATTCCCACCAACAGTGTAATATGGTTCCCCTTTCTCCACATCCCCTCCAACACATGTTGTTTCCTGTCTTGTTAATTTTGGCCATTCTAACTGGTGTAAGGAGATATCTCAATGTGGTTTTAATTTGAATCTCCCTGAGGGCTAGTGATGATGAACATTTTTTCATGTGTCTGATAGCCATTTGTATGTCTTCATTGGAGAAGTGTCTGTTCATATCTTCTGCCCATTTTTTGATATGATTGCCTGTTTTGTGTGTGTTGAGTTTGAGGAGTTCATTATAGATCCTGGATATCAACCTTTTGTCTGTACTGTCGTTTGCAAATATCTTCTCCCATTCCATGGGTTGCCTCTTTGTTTTCTTCACTGTTTCCTTTGCTGTGCAGAAGCTTTTGATTTTGATGAAGTCCCAAAAGTTTATTTTGGCTTTTGTTTCCTTTGCCTTTGGAGACATACCTTGAAAAAAGTTGCTGTGGCTGATATCGAAGAGATTACTGCCTATGTTCTCCTCTAGGATTCTGATGGATTCCTGTCTCACATTGAGGTCTTTTATCCATTTTGAGTTTATCTTTGTGTATGGTGTAAGAGAACGGTCAAGTTTCATTCTTCTACATATAGCTGTCCAGTTTTCCCAGCACCATTTATTGAAGAGACTTTTTTCCACTGTATATTTTTTCCTGTTTTGTCGAAGATTAATTGACCATAGAGTTGAGGGTCCATATCTGGGCTCTCTACTCTGCTCCACTGGTCTATGTGTCTGTTTTTATGCCAATACCATGCTGTCTTGGTGATCACAGCTTTGTAATAAAGCTTGCAATCAGGTAACATGATGCCCCCAGTTTTATTTTTGTTTTTCAACATTTCCTTAGCAATTCAGGGTCTCTTCTGATTCCATACAAATTTTTGGATTATTTGCTCCAGCTCTTTGAAGAATACCGGTGGAATTTTGATTGGAATGGCATTAAAAGTATAGATTGCTCTAGGCAGTATAGACATTTTAACAATGTTTATTCTTCTGATCCAAGAGCATGGAATGGTCTTCCATCTTTTTGTGTCTTCTTCAATTTCTTTCATGAGTGTTCTGTAGTTCCTCAAGTACAGATCCTTTACCTCTTTGGTTAGGTTTATTCTCAGGTATCTTATGGTTGAATACCCAACTTTTGTAGCAACATGGACGGGACTCGAAGAGATTATGCTGAGTGAAATAAGTCAAGCAGAGAGAGTCAATTATCATATGTTTTCACTTATTTGTGGAGCATAACAAATAGCATGGAGGACATGGGGAGTTAGAGAGGAGAAGGGAGTGGGGGAAATTGGAAGGGGAGGTGAACCATGAGAGACTATGGACTCTGAAAAACAATCTGAGGGGTTTGAAGTGGCGGGGAGGTGGGAGGTTGGGGTACCAGGTGGTGGGTATTATAGAAGGCATGGATTGCATGGAGCACTGGGTGTGGTGAAAAAATAATGAATACTGTTATGCTGAAAATAAATAAATTTTTTAAAAGTCTCAATAACTTCAATAACTGCAGGTACTGAAGTTTCATTCTGTTAAACTACTTTTTATTTCCTAGTCATTGCTTTAAAAAGAAATTTTAGTCTTTGTGGCTGGTAAAATAAGTTGGTGTGACTATAAGGGCAGATGTGGGACAGTTTCTTTTTTATACTAGGACATAACAGTCTAGCAGCAGTCACGTACAACATGATTCGGAGCACACATGTAAATGTGGACACCAAGTTTGTATGACTGTTTTGAGCTTTGAAGAAATCAAGATGATCTTGAAAATACTTCTAGTAATTTCTAATTTAGATGTAAACACAGGAACATATCCATAGAATTCTCAAATACAGCTAGAGAACAGAGTTAGAATGGCATGAACACACCATATATCTAATCAATAAGTATTTAGGACTTAATGTATGTCCAGCTTTGTGCAAAATGTTGAATGATTGCAGCAGATATTGGCTTTTTAAATTTCAATTAGCATATAGTATATTATTAGTTTCAGAGGTAGAGTTTGCATATAACACCAAGTGCTCATTACATCAAGTGCCCTGCTTGATGCATGACACCCAGTTATCCCATACCCCCACCCACCATCCCTCCAGCAATCCTCAACATGTTCCTTAGAGTTCAACATCTCATGGTTTGTCTCCCTCACTGATTTTGTCTTATTTTATTCCCCACCCCTTTCCCTATGATCCTCTGTTTTGTTTCGTAAATTCCACATACGAGTGAAATTATATGATAATTGTGTTTCTCTGGTTGGCTTATTCACTCAGCATACCAACTAGCTTCATCTACATCATTGCAAATGGCAAGATTTCATCCTTTTTGATGGCTGAGTAATACTCCAGTGTGTGTGTGTGTGTGTGTGTGTGTGTGTACTACCTCTTCTTTATCCATTCATCTATCGATGGACATCTGGGCTCTCTCCAAATTTTGGCTATTGTAGACATTGCTGCTATAAACACTGGGGTACAGGTGCTCCTTTGGATCACTGTGGTTATAATCTTTGGGTAGATACCCAGTAGTGCACTTGCTGGATCCTAGGGTAGTTCTATTTTTAACTTTTTGAGGAACCTCCACACTCTTATCCAGAGTAGTTGTACAACTTGCATTCCCACCAGCAGTGTAAGAGGGTTTCCCTTTCTCTATATCCTTGCCATCATCTCTTGTTTCCCAACTTGTTGCTTTTAGCCATTCTGACCAGTGTGAGGTGGTATCTCATTGTGGTTTTGATTTGTATTTCCCCGATGCCAAGTGATGACACATTTTTTCATGTGTCTGTTGGCCATTTGTATGCCTTCATGGGAGAAATGTCTGTTCATGCCTTCTGCGCATTTCCTAACTGGATTGTTTATTTTTGGGGTATTGAGTTTGATAAGTTCTTTATAGATTTTTGGATACTAGCCCCTTATCTCATAAGACATTTGCAAATATCTTCTTCCATTCAGTAGGTTATCTTTTGATTTTGTCAACTGTTTCCTTTGCTATGCAAAAGTTTTTTTATCTCGATGAAGTCAGAATAGTTCATTTTTGCCTTTATTTCCCTTACTTTTGAAGACCTGCCTAGCAAGAAGTTGCTATGGCTGAGATCATAGAAATTGCTGCCTGTGTTCTCCTTGAGGATTTTGATGGGTTCCTGCCTCACATTGAGGTCTTTCATCCATTTTGAGTTTTTCTTTGCATATGATGTAAGAAAGTGGTCTGGTTTCATTCTTCTGAATGTGGCTGTCCAATTTTCCCAACACCATTTGTTGAAGAGACTTTTTCTATCGTACATTCTTTCCTGGTTTGCCGAAGAATAGTTGACTGTAGAGTTGAGAGTCTATTTCTGGGATCTCTATTCTGTTTCATTGATCTATGTGCAGCTGATATTGACTTTAATCTCATGGCTCAAATATCTGTTTCTGTTCACTTTTTCACTGACAAAATGTACATATGACCCATATAAAATTAGTCACTAATGAATTAATAGCCAATAGTGTATGTATTAATATATTCATTTTGAAACATTTATATGTATTCAGTAATACTGGAAATCTTTACTTCTGTTGTCATGGACATAGAAATTGCCACAAAATTGCTATAGAAATTGGTCATATCTTTCCCTACAGAATGATTATGTTTAGCGAAAATATATTTGATGGAATTATGTTAGTTAACCTGAAGATCCGTAATGTCTTGAGTGAAACTATAGATATTTTGTTTCACTAAATCAAGTGTAAGTTTTTCCAAACAACTTAGGAAAAAAACATATACCTTAAGAAACTTTCCCTATCATTCCATATCTTACTATATCATTAACAGAGTATGTTTATAGAATAAACATATTTAATGTCATCATTATTCTTCATGATTTGATACAAGTAATGTGCTCTCACTTTTTGATTTTCTAAACTTTTTCTATATTCTCAATGGCTTATTTGCTTATTTCTGCTTTTATAAAAATATGATAATGACCTCAACCTGCCAATGTTAAAACTCAGTGAAAGACACAATTTCCAAAATAAGGTTCTGTAAAGTGTTTCCTCTGTATTATTCTTATTTATCACCTTCACTCTGGGATTTTCATTCTTCAGTTCTTGCTCAGACATGAAAAATAAACAATACCGTTTTTACTTATTTTCTTTAAATCTCTTGACACTTTCCAAATATACCTCTGAGTATTTAAGGTCAGTTAAACCCATTTAGAGAGTTTCAAATTTCTAGTAAATATATGATATTTAGTAGCTTTCTGCAGAAATGATCTTAAATCTCATTTATTATAAAGTGCATTGGTGGACTGGGATATATTCCTTAGCTAGAAAATATCAATATTTTGCTTTTGCTAATGCAGGTGGTGCTCTTAAATTATGATTTCTTACATGACAAACAACCCATGAGGAAAGGCTCATCAATGATCAACTAAATGCTGTCAGCTGTATGACTTCATTTTCTACCAGTAATGTTACCCCCAATTTTGTTCTGCCAGAAAAGTGCTGATTCTTCAAAACTATTGAAAGTGATATGAATTTATACAGCACATGTGTGCGTCTGTGTGTGTGTTGGAAGAGGGGTTGAATACAAAGACAAAACCTAGCATTCCTTTATAGGACATGAACTAAAGATGTGCTGTAGAGTAACTGGTGGATTTGGGAAGGAAGCCAAGCCCAAAGGCAGCCCTCTTGAAAGGGATGAGTCTGGGGGTGCCTGGGTGGCTCAGTTGACTAAGCCACTGCCTTCGGCTCAGGTCATGATCCCAGGGTCCTGGGATCGAGTCCTGCATTGGGCTCCTTGCTCAGGGGGGAGCCTGCTTCTCTCTCTGCCTCTGCCTGCTGCTTTGCCTGCTTGTGCTCTCTCTCTCTGACAAATAAACAAATAAAATCTTTTGAAAAGAAAAGTAAGGTATGAGTCTGTTAAAACTGGAAATTGAGGGGAGAATCTATCCCTAGGGGTAACACTTTGACTGCCTGTGTGGTAAAGTCCCTGGCCTTGAGTGGAAGGGGAAAGTTGGGCTGAGAGCAGCTTCTGGTGGCAGGGAATACTATTTTCTCTTACCTGCTGCTATTCATACATTTCTTAGCATTCCTTAGATCCTAATGAATTAACAAAGACTAAAAACATTAATGATAACTGGAAATATCAGTTCCATGTTTAAAATAATGTATTGACAATGCTTCCTTCCCATTTTACCATGTCTCTGTCTATTATCAATGCTTTTATTCCCTCCTAAATCATTACTTTGGTCCTTAATCAAAAGTATCCCTCAATTATGCTGAAGATAAATGCAGTTTTCTCAGTGTGGCCCTTTCCTCTTAATTCTTTTTTCTTTCTTTCTTTCTTTTTTTTTTTTTTAAAGCTGGACAGCTTCTTTTTTTTCTTTTTTTAAAGATTTTATTTATTTATTTATTTGACAGAGAAAGAGAGATCACAAGCAGGCACAGAGGCAGGCAGAGAGAGAGAGAAGGAAGCAGGCTCCCCGCTGAGCAGAAAGCCCGATGCGGGGCTCGATCTCAGGACCCTGTGATCATGACCTGAGCCAAAGGCAGAGGCTTTAACCCACTGAGCCACCCAGGTTCCCCAATTCTTTTTTCTTTTTCACATTAATAATCCTTAATTTTTAGAAAAAAAATAGTTTATAAATCTATCAAGATACACAGTTCTCCAAATTATGAAAATCAATTCCTGTATCATTACAAGTTGGGAAATACATTGATTACATCAGAGTATTTCAGTTAATCATTTTCTCTTCAGAGATTACAGCTACAAGATTAAAAAAAAATTCAGTTTATTCAGTTGCTATGAAGGTAGGATGGGGAAATGGAAATAGGAATAAGAAGATTCTTTGTAGAACCAAAAAGCCACTTTCTTTCTCCCAGAGACAGTTTTATAAACCATGGTGGTGATTCTCCTAGCCATCCAGTTAAATATATGTGGTTAGATTACATTCTAAACTAAACCACTCCATTGGAGTAAGTATCTGTATGGGACACTTGGTTTTATAAAACTGTTTCATAGCTGAGTGATGTAGAGCATCTCTGTCTTGCAAAGGAGTGCTGTTGGGTCAGATAAGCAAGAGAAAACACATAATAATATAGTATTAGAAATAGTTTTATAAAACAATACTTCCATTTGTATTTTGTGATGGTTAAATAACATCTTAGAAAACCATTGTGTATACGTGTGTATTGAATGCATACATTTGTGGGGTTTTTTGTTTTTTGTTTTTTATAAATTTAATTTATTTATTTGACAGATAGACATCACAAATTGGCAGAGAGGCAGGCAGAGAGAGAGAGGAGGAGGAAGCAGGCTCCCTGCTGAGCAGAGAGCCCGATGCGGCGCTCGATCCCAGGACCCTGGGATCATGACCCGAGCCGAAGGCAGAGGCTTTAACCCACTGAGCCACCCAGGTACCCCTGAAATTATACATCTGTATGTACATGTTAGACTTTGATAGTTAATTTCAGTGTTAGCTAAAATTTAGTCCTTGAGGGGGGCAAGATGGTGTCAGAGTAGGGGACCTTGTTTCATCTGGTCCCTCGAATTTAGCAGGACATCTATCAAACCATTCAAAGCAAACATGAATTCAACCTGAGATGTAAGAAGATTTATCTGGAGCTCTACAAGCAGAAAAATGACTATTTTTTGCAAGGTAGCAGGTACAAAACCTTGAATCTTCAGGGGAAATATTGGAAGAGAAATGGAGGGGAGAGTGAGCCTCCATAATCCAGCCACCATAAAGTGATAAAACACCAGAGCAAAAAATCCGGACCCTTACAAATCCACTCCAGTGAGAGACATCCCTTTCTGAAAAGGGCACAGGGGATAAATAGGGAAGAATTCTAGGTGGATTATTGTGGTTTCAGGAATCCACAACATTCAGAAAGTTTGGGGGAGCCTGAACTGATACAGTGCCCAAGCAGTGGAGTGGGGAGACTGGTTATCATCAACGAGCCCAGAAGGGATTCTCAGCTCCAGTCACAATAAGCCAGAAGCTGGGCTGGTAGGGAGACCACTCTCTGCCTGACCCCCCTCAAAAGGACTAGAAGGTGCAGGCTGTTTAACATCCCAGGGGTGATATAAAACAGTTCCCACCATGACAGGGCAACAGCTCTCAGGGTGGTGTGGCCCACAATAGGACACTGCGGCAGCACCCAGTCTTGACCTGTAAGCTGTGGAAGAGGGTGCATGTGCCAGCCCACGGCCACTTGCAATTGCAAACTTACAAAGCACAGACACACTTAGGGGGTCCCTGAAACTCCCCTGGGAGGCTCAAATTTTACATTTCTTTTTTGATTCTTTTATTTTTATTTTTATTTTTTATCCTGTTCCCATTTCAAATAGATTCTTATTTCCTGACTTGTTTTTAACTCACTTTTTAACTTTTTTTCACATCTACATTTTATAGATTTATGTCTCATACTAGTCCGTTTTTTATTCTATGCAGTTTTATCCTGATATATATATATAAGTCCTGATTTCTTTGCAATTTGGGGATATAGTGTCTTCTATCACATGGACCAAAAGTCAATCAGGAACAGGTAGATCACCCTGCTTTGTCCACCTGAGAGATTAAAATCTCTCTCTACCTCTCCCTTCTTTTTTTTTATTGTTTTGAACATCTGGGCTTTGTTTGTGTATCTGTGGTCACTTTTGACCATTTCAGATTTTTTTTTAGGGTCCATTTAGCTTGGGTCATGGTTGATATTTTGGACTTTGTTTATTCTCTCAACCATCCCTTGACAGAATGTCTTGGAGGAGGAACTCTCAACAAAGAAAAGAACCCGAGACAGTGTCCTCTACCACAGAACTAATAGATAGGGATATAATAAGTAAGATGTCAGAGATAGAATTCAGGATAGCAATCATAAAGTCAACAGCTAGGCTTGAAAAAAGCATTAGTGACAATGGTAGAAATGAGATTT
Organism: Mustela putorius furo; assembly: GCF_011764305.1. NCBI lineage: Eukaryota > Metazoa > Chordata > Mammalia > Carnivora > Mustelidae > Mustela > Mustela putorius. The sequence continues at coordinate 32,354,040 of NW_025421989.1, forward strand.
AATCAGGCTGAACTTAAAAATGCTATGAATTAGATGCAGTCTAAACTGGGTGCTCTAACAGCTAGGGTAAATGATGCAGAAGAGAGAATCAGCGATCTAGAAGATAAGCTAATGGAAGGGATGGAAGTTGAGGAAAACAGAAGGAGGCAGCTAGTAGCCCATGAAAATAGACTTAGATTAATGATGCCAGGAAACATTTCACTGTGAGAATTATTGTGATCTCCAATGGATGGAGAGAGAGAGAGAGGACTAAAAGGTATATTTAAGCAAATCAAAGCTGAGAATTCCCTAATCTGGGGAAGGAAACGAGCAGTCATGTCCAAGAGGCAGAGAGGACCCCTCCTAAAATCAATAAAAATAGATCAACACCCTGACATATAATAGTGAAGCCTGCAAATCTTACAGCCAAAGAAACTATCCTGAATAGCTAGGGATAGGAGGTTCCTTACACATGGAGGGAGGAACAGCAGCATGACATCAGATCTATTCACAGAGAACTGGCAGGCCAGAAAGGGCTGGCAAGACATGTTCAGGGTACTAAATGAGCATAACAAGCAGCCAAGAATACTTTATCCAGCAAGGCTATCATTCAGAATGGAGAGAGAGATAAAGATCTTCCAAGACAGGCAGAAACTGCAAGATTATGTGACCACCAAGCCAGCCCTGCAAGAAATACTAAGGGGAATTCTGTCAGCAAAGAGAGACCCTAAGAGTAATATAGACCAGAAATTAGCAGAGACAATCTACAGAAACAGGGACTTTAAATATAATACAATGGCACTAAATTCATATCTTTCAGTAGTTACTCCCAATTCAAACAGGCTGAATGCTCCCATCAAAAGACACAGGGTTTCAAACTGGGTAAAAAAGCAGGACCTATCCATATGCTATCTACAAGAGACTCATTTTGAACCTAAAGACACCTCCAGATTGAAAATGAGGAGATGGAGAACCATTTACCAGGCCAACAGACCTCAAAAGAAAGCTGAGGTAGCAATCCTTATACAAGACAAATTTGATGTAAACCAAAGACTATAGTAAGAGATGTAGAGAGACACTGTATCATATGTAAAGGGCCTATCCAACAAGAAAATCTAATTATAAATATCTATGCCTCCAATGTGGGAGCAGCCAAGTACATAAACCAACTAATAGGGGCACCTGGGTGGCTCAGTAGGTTAAGCCTCTGCATTCGGCTCAGGTCATGGTCCCAGCATTGGGCTCTCTGCTCAGCAGGGATCCTGCTTCCCCCCCCACCCCGCCTGCCTCTCTGCCTACTTGCAATCTCTCTCTCTGTGTGTCAAATAAATACACAGTAAAATCTTAAAAAAAAACTAATAACCAAAATAAACCTGTTGATAATAATAATTAATAGTAGGAAACTTCAACACTCCACTCACAGCAATGGACAGATCATCTAAGCAAAAGATAGAAAAGCAAGAGCTTTGAATGACACATTGGACAAGATGGACTTTGTAGCTATATACAGAATATTCCATCCTAAAACAGGACAAGTGCACATGGAACTTTCTCCAGAATAGAACACATACTGGGTCACAAATCAGATATCAACCAATCCCAAAAAATTTAGATTATTCACTGCATATCACAATGCTCTGAAACTGGAACTCAAACCACAAGAAAAAATTTGAAAGGAACTCAAACACTAGGAAGTTAAAGAGCATCCTGCTAAAGAATGAAGGGGTCAAACAGGAAATTAAAGAAGAACTTAAACAATCCATTCAAAACAATGAAAATGAAAACATATTGGTTCAAAACCTATGGGATACTACAAGGGTGGTCCTTAAATGGAAATATACAGCCATTCAAGCCTCTCTCAAAAATTTAGAAAAATCCAAAATGCACAAGCTAACCTTACACCTAAAGGACCTGGAGAAAGAACAACAAATAAAGCCTAAACCAAGCAGGAGAAAAGAAATAATAAAGATTAGAACAGAAATCAATGAAATAGAAACTAGAAGAACAGTAGAACAGATCAACAAAACTATAAGCTTGTTCTTTGAAAGAATTAATAAGATCGATAAACCTCTGGCCAAACTTATCCAAAAGAAGAGAAAGGACCCAAATTACTAAAGTAGTGAATGAAAGGGGAGAAATCACAACTAATACCAAGGAAATAGAGACAATTATAAGAACTTATTACCAGCAGCTATATGCCAACAAACCAGGCAATCTGGGGGGAAAAAGGATGCATTCCTAGAAACCTATATACTACCAAGACTGAAACAGAAAGAAACAATCTGAACAGACCAATAACCAGCAAAGAAATTGAAGCAGTAATCAAAAACCTCCCAAAAAACCAAGAGTCCAAAGCCAGATGACTTCCCAGGGGAATTCTACCAAACATTTAAAGAAGAAATAATACCTATTCTACTGAAGTTATTTCAAAAAATAGGAATGGAAGGAAAACTTCCAAACTCATTCTATGAGGCCAGCATTACCTTGATCCCAAAACCAGACAAAGACCCCATCAAAAAAGGAGAATTATAGACCAATATCCCTGATGAACATGGGTGCCAGAATACTCAACAAGATCCTAGCCAGTAGGATCCAACAGTACATTAAAAGGGATTATTAACTGTGACCAGGTGGGATTTATTCCTGGTATGTAAAGGTGGTTCAACATTTGCAAATCAATCAATGTGATAGATCACATTAGTAAAAGAAGAGACAAGAACCATATGATCCTCTCAATTGATGCAGAAAAAGCATTTGACAAAATATAATACCCTTTCCTGATTAAAACTTTTCAAAGTTTAGGGATAAAGGGAATATAACTCAGTATTATAAAAGACATCTATGGAAAAACCCGCAATGAACATCATTCTCAATGGGGAAAAACTGAGAGCTTTTCCCTTAAGGTCAGAAACACGACAGAGATGCCCACTCTCAACACTTTCGTTCAACACGGTACTAGAAGTCCTAGCCTGAACAATCAGAAAACAAAAAGAAATAAAAGGAAAATTGCCAAAAAGAACTCAAACTCCCTTTTTTTGCAGGTGACTTGATACTTCAAGTGGAAAACCCAAAGGACTCCACTCCCAAATTACTAGAACTCATATAGCAACTCACTAACAAGGCAGGATCCAAAATCAACGCACAGAAATCAGTTGCTTTTCTATACACTAACAAGGTGACTGAAGAAAGAGAAATTAAGGAATCAATTCCATTTACAGTAGCACCAAAAACTATAAGATACCTAGGAATAAATCTAACCAAAGAGGTAAAGGATCTGTAGTCTAGAAACTACAGAACACTTGTGAAAGAAATTGAGGAAGACACAAAGAAATGGAAAAGCATTCCATGCTTATGGATTGGAAGAATAAATATTGTTAAAATGTCTGTGCTACCCAGAGAAATCTACACTTTCAGTGCAATCCCTATCACAGTACCACTGAAATTTTTCACAGAGCTGGAACAAACAATTCTAAAATTTGTATGGAACCGGAAAAAAACCCTGAATCACCAGGGGATTGTTGAAAAAGAAAACCAAAGCTGCTGAAGTACCCTAGCTCTTGAACCACTAAAACTGAGAAAACCGTATTAGAAGTGTAGGAAGAGCAGTTTCACTTTGACCACAGAGCCCCACCCCTAGGCCAGCACAATCCCACCAAGATGGTTCTTTTTTTTTTTAAGATTTTATTTATTTGACAGACAGAGATCACAAGCAGGCAGAGAGGCAGGCAGAGAGAGAGGAGGAAGCAGGCTCCCCACTGAGCAGACAGCCCGATGCGGGCCTCGATCCCAGGACCCTGAGATCATGACTTGAGCCGAAGGCAGCGGCTTAACCCACTGAGCCACCCAGGCACCCCAAGATGGTTCTTCAGTGGGGAAAAAAGGATCCAGTATGAACATCCAGGTTTCCCAACTTTATGGAAAGCTTTGTGAGAAGTCCACTTTTGTCTTATAGGGAACACCAGGAAAATTGGGAAGGCTAGGCCACCTGGGATCTGCTAGAAATAAAGGGGAAGGGGCTCACAGCAACCAGCACATGGATCTCGGTGGACTATGTGCCTGATTGCAGTGGTACCTGATCAGAACATAGCCAGCAGTTCTGCCTACCTGTGGAGTGAAGACAGTGGCCAGGAAGCATGTCAGCAGTTCTTCTTGGATTGGTTCCCTGGCCAGCATTCTCCCCCAGCCATAGAGCCAATCCTGTGGCCGTACCCAGTCAGGGTGGCAGGCCAGCAGCCCCATCCAGCTGCAGAGCATAGCCTCTGAGCTTGCCCAACCAAGAAACCCTATCAGTGACCCTGTGAGGTCTTGGAACCTACCCTATATAGCGTCCTGGCTGCAGAGCCTGGCATACAGCCCTGTTCAGTAGCTGAGCAGAGCCTGCAGCCTTGGCCAGGCAGGGAACCCATTCAGCAAAAACTGTCCAACCCTGGAGCACAGCCAGTGGCCTGCCCAATCACAAATCCTAGCTCATGGCCCTATCTAAAATAAGAGTCTAAGCCTCGGACCACCCAATAAGGTCACACAGCCAGTGACCCTACTTGATCAGAGGCACTTGCAGAGCTTAGCCAATGATCCCACCTGGCCATGGAGACCAGCTGTCAGACCCACTTGATTGTGAAGCCCAACCCTTTTAGACCTCAGAGCATGGGCAGTGACCCTACCTCAATACAGACTTTGACAGTAAGGTGCAGCAATTAGACAAGAAAAAGAAATAAAAATCTTACAACTTGAAAAGAAAGAAGTAAAACTATTACTATTTGCAGATGACATGGTTCTCTCTCTCTCTCTCTCTCTCTATATATATATATATATACACACATACACACACATATATTAAACCATAAATACTCCACAAAAAATTGTTAGAATAAATTAATTCAGTAAAGTTGCAAGATAAAATATAGAAGTCTGCATTTCTATATACACTAATAACAAACTATCAGAAAAGATAGAGAGATCAAAACAACAGTCCCATTTATAATTGCATCAAAAAGAATAAAATACCTAGGTATAAATTTAACTGGGGAGGGAAAATATCTGTGTAATGGAAACTATAAGATACTGATGAAAGAAATTGAAGAAGACATAAATAAATGGAAATATATTCCATACCCGGGGAGTGGAAGAATTAATGCTATTAAAATACTCATACTACCCAAAGCAATCTGCATATTCAGTGCAAACCCTATCAATATTCCAAGGACATTTTTCACAGAGCTAGAAAATTATTCTAAAATCCATATGGAACTCAAAATACCCTGAATAGCCAAAACTATCTTGAGAAAGAAGAACAAAGTTGGAGGTATCACAAGCCTGTATTTCAAACTACACTATAAAGCTATAGTAATCAAAACAGTATGGTGCTGGCACAAAAAACACACAGGCAAATCAATGGAACAGAATACAGAGCCCAGAACTAAACTCACACATTTATGTTCAATTAATATATAACAAAGAGGCAAGGATATACAATGGGGAAAATGTTTTCTTCAATGAATAGTGTTGGGAAAACTAGACAGCTACATCCAAAAAAATGAAACAACTTTCTTATATATAAAAATCAACTCAGAATGAATTGAAGGCTTTAAATTAAGACCAAAGCCCAGAGACCACAAAAGTTTTGAAAGAAAACATAGTTGGGAAGCTCCTTAACATCAGTCTTGGTAACATTTATTGGCAGTGGAAGGTGTATCTGACTCCAAAGGCAAGAGAGACAAAAGCCAAAATAAACAAATAGGACTAGATTGAACTAAAAAGTTTTTGTGCAGTGAAGAAAACCTACTGAATGGGAGAAGTTATTTGCAAATCACATATCTGATAAGGGGTTAATATTTGATATGTATAAGAAACTCATACAACTCAATGGCAAAAAAAAAAACTAAATAAAAATAAGCAAAGGATCTGAATATATATTAATCCAGAGAAGACATCCAGATAGCCAACAGACACATGAAAATATACTCAACATCACTAATCCTCAGGAAATGCAAATCAATACCACAATAAGATGTCACCTGATTCTTTTCGGAATGACTGTTATCGAAAATACAAGAAATAGCAAGTGTTAGCAATGATGTGGAGAAAAGGGAACCTTCATGCACTGTTGATGGAAATGTAATTTGGTGCAACCTCTATAGAGAACAGTGGGATGGTTCCTCAAAAAATTAAAAATAGAGTTACTATATGATCCAGCATTTCTCCTACTGGATATCAGGCATCTCTCTCAAGGAAATGAAACCCTACCTAAAAAGGTATATGCACCTTTATGTTCATTGCAGCACTATTTACAATAGCTAAGATATAAAAACAACCTAAGTACCCATCAATGGATGATGGGTAAAGAAGATGCAGTATATATGTACAAGGAAATACTGCTCAGCCATAAAAAAAAAAGAATGATATATTGCCATTTACAACATGGATAGAACTTGAGTGTATTATGCTAAGTGAAATAAGTCAGACAGAAAAAGGCAGATACTACATGATTTTACTTAACATGTGAAATCTAAAAAGCAAAACAAAGAAATTAAAAAAATAAAACCCAGAGTCATAGACATGCAGAACAGAGTAGTGATTGCCAGAAGTAATGGGGTTTGGGGGGAAGACGTGAAATGTGTGAAGGACATTAAGAAGTACCAACTTCTAGGAGCGCCTGGGTGGCTCAGTGGGTTAAGCCTCTGCCTTCGGCTAGGGTCGTGATCTCAGGGTCCTGGGATCGAGCCCCACATCAGACTCTCTGCTTGGCAGGGAGACTGTTTCCCCCTCTCTCCCTGCCTGCTTCTCTGCCTACTTGTGATCTCTCTTGGTCAAATAAATAAATAGATAATCTTAAATTAAAAAGAAGTACCAACTTCTAGGTATAAAATAAGTCGTAGAAATGTAATGTACATCATGGAGTATTATAGTAAATAATATTACCTTTGCCAAGTAACTGATGATAACTAGACTTACTATCATGACCATTTTGCAACACAGACAAATGTCAAGTCAGTATATTGTATGCCTAAAACTAATATAGTGTCGTGTCTAAGTTATGCCTCAATTAAAAAACATACACACATCTCTAATCTCTAGGATTCAGGAGCATATATGTCTTTCTGTTAGTTAAACATCATGAGCTCACACCTATGTTTGAAGCTAATGTATAAGCATGTGTGTGTATATTTGTACCCAAATAAAGGAAGTAATTTTCTTTTCTATTAAAAAAAGAGCTGAGGCACCTGGGTGGCTCAGTGGGTTAAAGCCTCTGCCTTCAGCTCAGGTCATAATCCCGGAGTCCTGGGACTGAGCCCTGCATCAGGCTCTCTGCTCAGCAGGGAGCCTGCTTCTCTACTTGACTTTCTGCCTACCTGTCATCTCTGTCTGTCAAATAAATAAAATCTTTAAAAAAAAGAGCTAATGCCAAGATTTGAATGGATAGCCTTTGTGAATATTCACGCCATCAAGAATATTAATAAGAATAGTCACAGAGAGCTACAGTAATTTAGATACTAAGAAACCTTAATGAAAAAGAGGAAATGAAAGGGGATAGTTGATTGTGATAAGGATATTAGTGGATGATACAACCTGAGGGCTTGTGTTCCCTTCTTACAAGGATGAAATATATACATATTCTTCCACATACAGTTAGATTCCTTCATTACTAGAAATAGAAGGGTACTTTAGATCTGTGCTACAGTTCTTTCTAGATACAGATTTCCTTGTCTCATACAGTTTTACCTGTTATTTTAGAAATATAAAAAGATTTCTTGATTACTTATTTAAATTTGAGCAAATTTTATATTACTATTCATAAAAGGCAAAGATGAATTTCACTTGAATGTGTGAGGATATTTGATGTTGCTATGCAGTTTTGTTCACATGTATCTACTGTGTACACTAGATTTGCCATGGACCTGAAGCTCCCTGCTATTCTGCACCTGTGTTATATAATATGGAAGTGTAACAGTGTAACTAAAATTTCACCTCTAATTTTGATGAGTAGTTTTCAATCTGGTTTTGGGGCTTCATGCAATCCTGACAGAGGAGATAACAATTTTATTATTAAGTGAAGCTAAGATTATTTTGACTATGAATTTTAAGTTTTGCTTAACAAAATAATTGTCATAATTATTTCATTACAGTTTTAAAGCAAATGGAACTATGCAAGCTCTTTTGCTTGGCACATTTGAGATTCCTTTCCTATTGTGGCTGACATAACTAGATTATTTTTAAGTAATTCTTCTATTTATAGTTTTATTTTTATAAATAATTGATGTGATCATCTACTATTCACCATGCTATAAAATTTTAAGAAAAGTATTTATGACTATTGATTTCATAGTTAATAAAACATTAATGAGCCCAAGCAGAAAGTCACTGAGGAATGTTTATAAGCATTAGGTATTAAATTGACAGATGTTGTGGAATCAAAGTTGCACATACACAGTGGGATACTCATCATGAAGTCTACTTGATGTTAAAGTGAGAGATCAAGTAAGTAGTAGAAAACTGTTTAAACATCTTCATGTGCGTCGTCGTCTTCTTCTTCTTCTTCTTCTTCTTCTTCTTCTTCTTCTTCTTCTTTTTCTTCTTCTTGTTCTTCTTCTTCTTCTACATTTGTGCTTATATTTATTACTTGATGTATAGGAGTCCTAACAGAATCATATTTCCATCCCTTCCTGAGAAACAACTTCTCAAGGAAGCCTGGCATCCTGTAGCCCTTGCTTAGAATGAAATCTTTAAAAGCAATTGTTCCATAAAGTTCTTCAAGAATATCCTTTTGAGGAAAATTCCTTCCATATCTTCCATCTGGAGCTTCATGTAAAACCTTGGGATCAATCAAAGGTTCATCATTTATTAGCTTTTTCCACAACTTGGGCTTCAGGTACCATGCTCCGTACCTCACCTTCACCCAGTTGGGTTTATAAGGATTCTTTGGTTTTTGGAGTTTCCTCTCCCAGTTTTCCCAGTATATGGAGAATTTTATATCATCCATTTTATCTCGCCCCTTTCTGTACTTTAGGTCCAAAGGAACATGGTTTACTTTCTTTGTGTGGCTCCTGTCATAGGTTGGTTTGCATTCATAGCCAATGTCAAACTGTTTCATGATGAACTCTTCATCAATGCCCAAGTCTCCAAAAGTAGCAACCCATTTGCAGAATTTACGGACTCCTTTTGGTATTTTTCTATGAAGGGGAGGAGTTTTGAGCAAATCTTCATTTATGCTTGACTTCCTTTCTTCATGAGGCAACTTGTCTGGATGTGACCCAGGAGTCTTCTTGGGAAGTTCCAGATTGAGTTTGGCAGGACGTTTCTTTCTAAGCTTTGTGGGGGACTTCCTTCTTTTCTCCGCGTTCTGACAATAGGCCCATGTGTCGTTCAGCCTCTTGTCAGGATCGAGCACTTCTAGCACCTTTAATAAGAGGTCTGAAGGTAGATCTTTCTCCAGATTTGGGTAGAGAGCCAAGGGATGCTCTGTCAGATGGGCTTCGATGTCCTCTACGAATGCCTTCCGTGCTAGCTGGGCTGGCGACAGTGTGGACAACAGGTCCGTTTCCTTGGTCAGCTTTTTCTTTGTGGGGGCAGGTTTGGGAACTCTGTGAACAATCATGGGAAGAAAGCCTTCTTTAGGACTGCGAGTGATCAGGTCTTCACACGGTGGACATTCCCTCCTGAAGTCGTCCAGCCCCTCTTTCACAAATACCCACCGCCGACTGTCCAGGGAGGTGGGGAACTTCAGAAGCTTGTTCTTGTGCTTTGGGAAACACTTGGAGGGCAACCTGTCTTTGTACCAGGGCTTGCAGTGCATGCCCAGCGGCATTGGTTCCAGTGGCACAGGCCCTAACAGCCACTTCTTGTCTGCCATGACACCTCTGGTCCCTGGGCGACCACCAGTTTTAGTGGTTTGTTTTTTGGTTGCTAGGAGACCACGTAGCTAGGCGTCGCCAGATTCTTCCCAGAAGTGGGCCAATACAGGTGCTCCACGCAACCCGTTTTTTCCTGGAATGGGCAGGGAAGGTTCATTCCTTTTTATTGTGGGATACTATTCCATTGTATGGGCATACCCCACAACTTACTTATCCATTCGTCTTTTTTTTTTTTTAATCCATTTGTCTTTTAACAGACATTTGGGCTGATTCCAATTTGAAACTATTACAAATAAAGCTTCCACAAATATTCGTGTTCATGTCTTTGTATACATATGTACTTTCATTTCTTCTGGTTAAATTTTAGCAGAGAGAGGAATGGCGGAAGCATATGATAGGTGTTTGTTTAATATTTTAGGAAACCACCAAACTTTCTGAAAGTGGTTGTACTATGTAATATTTCTTCTAGTAGTGTATGAGTATTGTACTGCCTCCACATACTCTCCAGCACTTGGTATAGTTAGCCATTTTAATTTTGGCTGTTCTGATAGATGTGTAGTGGTATCTCAATGTGCTTTTAATCAGCGTTTTCCTAATGACACTATGTTCATGTGCTTATTTGCCATTTATCTCTTCTGTGGTGAGTATCTGTTCAAACTTTTTACACATTTTAAAATTGTGTTGTCTTGGGGCACAGGGGTGGCTCAGTCAGTTAGGCATCTGCCTTCCACTAAGGTTGTGATCTCGGAATCCTCGGATGGAGCTGCAGGTTGGGCTCCCTGCTCAGTTGGGAGTCTGCGTCCTCCGTCCCCTCCCCCTCTGTACATTTCCTCTCTCTCACCCTCTCTCAAATAAGTAGACAAACTCTTTAAAATAAAATAAAATTTTATTGCTTTATATCATTGGGTTTTGAGTTCTTTGTGCATTCTGAATGTAAGTCCTTTATCAAATATATGATTTGTACATTTTTCTCTCAATCTTTTGTCTCCATCTGTGGCTTTTGTTTTCATTGTCTTAACAGCAGAGTTTTCACATTTGATAAAGTTCAATTTATCAGTTTATTTTTTTATGGATTGCTCTTTTTGTGTTGTATCTAAGAAAACTTTCCCTATGGAAGGGTCATAAAAGTGCTTTCCACTGTGCTAAGTTTTATAACCTTAGGACTTACATTTAGATCTGTCCTCTATTTAATTTTAATTTTCTAGATTATGTAAGATATGGATCAAAGCTTTTATTTATTCTTTAAAAAGTTTTTATTTATTTAAGTAATCTCTACACCCAACTTGGGGTTTGAACTCACAACCCCACAATCAAGAGTCTCACACTCTTCTGACTGAGCTAGCCAGGTGCCCTGTAAGGTTGTTTTGTTTTGTTTTGTTTTGTTTTGTTTTGTTTTGTTTTTTAAACTGTGGATATCCCATAGTTCCAGAATTTTTTTTTTATGAGAAGCTTTTCTCCACTGAGTTACCTTTGTAATTTGGTAGGTATAAGTTTTCCATATTTCTGTGGGGGGTACATTTCTGGACACTTTTCTGTTTCATTGCTTTCCATATATTTATACCATTTCTATACTGTGCTGATTACTCTTTATTTTATAAATCTTAAAATTAAGCTGTATTAGTCCTTCATGTTCTTTCTTTTATGAAGTTCTTTTGACTCTTCTAGGTCCTTTGATTTCTATAGGAATTTTAGAATCAGTTTGTCAATGTCTATAAAAATGCCTATTGAGATTTTGATTAGAATTTGGTGGAATAAATAAATTAGTTTTAACATCTTAACAATTTCGAATTTCCTGAGCATGAAAAAGTTACATCTCTCTATTACATATGTGTTATTTCATTTATCTCAGCAATATTTTTAAGTTGTCAGTACATAGTTCTTCCACATCTTTTTTTCTCTAGGTTTTCCTTAATATTTTAGGTTTTGATACTATTGTAAGTAGTACTGTAATTTTTAGTTAGCATTTTCATTCTTGATATATAGAAATATAATTTATTTTTGTGTATGGATCTCTTATCATGCAACTTTTATAAACTAACATCAATTCTAGTATCTTTTTTGGCAAAGTCCATTGAGTTTTCTACATTGATAGTCATGTCATCTCTTAATAAAGACAGTTTCACTGCCTGTGACTGAGGAAGTTGCCAGTTCGATAAATTTTACAAATACCGGTTCAAGAAGAAACCGTTTTATGTTTTAATAAACAAAGAGAAAAACCCTTTATTAGAAAAAATAAAGACTTGCAATAAAGACAGTTTCACTTCTTCCTTTCCAATCAGAAAAACTTTTATCCCTGGCCTTATTGCATTGGCTGGAACCTACTTTTGCTGGATAAAAATGTAAGAGCAGTAATTTTTGTGTTATTTCTGATATTGGAGGTGATGTCATTAAGTGTGATGCTAGCTTTAGGGTTTTTGTACATACCCTTTTTCAATTTAAGTTCCCTTTTATTCCGAGTGTTCTGAGACCTTGTGATAAATGCTTTGTTTCAAATACATGGGTTGGTCAAACGCACCTGTTAAGATATTCATATAACGTTTACTTTCTAAAGTAAAATTTGCTAAAATAATAAATAACATTGATTTCTGCATGGCAAATATACTTTGAATTCCTGAAATAAACCCCAGTTGGTCATTATATATATTGTTGGATTAGGTTTCCTAAACTATTCCAAACATATATTTGCATCTTTGTTTATGGGGGGTATCTGGTGTTTCTTTCCCTTTAATGACTTTGTTTAGCTGTGTTATCAGGGTAATGCTGGCATCATAGAATAACTTGGGAAGTATCCCATATTCTTCATTTTCTTTACGTGTAGGATTGGCATTGTGTCTTCCTTAAATATTTTGTGGAATTTACCAATGAAGCCATCTAAGCTTAAATTTTTCTTTATGGGAAGGTATTTTTTTAACTGCAAATTCAATTTCTTTAATAGCTATAGGGATGTCTGGGTTATCTAATTTTTCTTAATGAGTTTGGTTAGTTCATATATTTCAGGTAATATTTTTGTTTTATTTATATTGTCAAAATTATTGCCATAAAGAATCCATACTATTTCTGTATTGTCCTTTAGATATCTGTGGAATCTGTGGTAATGTCACCTCTTCCATTGTTGATTTTTGTAATTTGTGTTTTCTTCCTTTTTCCTTTTTTTCCTGATCCTACTGGCTACAGATTAACACATTTTACTGATCTCCTTAAGTAAACAGTTTTTAATTTCATTAACTTTAAGCATTGTTTTTTGTTTGCTTTTTGATTGGTTTCTTCTCCCAGCGTTGATCTATTGTTCTGTCACCCTTAATGGTCTGTTCATGGCAACATACAATGCTTTTTCCAGCATGCACCTCAAAACTCTTCTAGCCTCTATTCATTACTCAGTTCCAAAGTCATTTGCACATTTTTAGGATTTGTTACAGCAGCACCCTATTCTTGGTACCAATTTCTTAGTCTTTTCAGGTTACTATAACAGAACATCTTACACTAGATGGCTTATATACCACAGAAATCTATTTCTTACAGTTCTGGAAGCTAGGAAGTCCAAGTTTGGGGCATGGGCACATTCGGTATCTGGTGAGAATTCAAGTTCTTAGTTCATAGACAGCCATCTTTTCCTGTATCCTCACATGGCAGACAGGGTAAAGAATCTCCTAGGGCCACTTTTTTTTTTAAAGATTTTATCTATTTAACAGAGAGAGCACAAGCAGGGGGAGCAGCAGGCAGAGGGAATGGGAGAAGCAAGCTTCTTACTGAGCAAGGAGCCTGATGTGGGGCTCGATCCCAGGTCCCTGGGATCATGACCTGAGCTGAAGACAGATGCTTAACTGACTGAGCCACCCAGGTGGCCCTCCTAAGGCCTCTTTTATAAGAGTTCCACCCTCATGACTTAATCACCTCCCTAAGGTCTTATGCCCAAATACCATTATTTTGAGAATTAAATTTCAACATATAAATTTGGGGGAGACATAATTAGCCTGTAGCATGTGGACATTCATTAATTTAATTTTTATGTATTTTATAACCTCCATACTACTTTTTGAATTACTTTGGCTTAAAGACTACATCACTCTTAAATAGATTTTAACATATAAAAATATTTACACATTTAATGATTAATTTCATTATTATTTACTCCTTTGCATAGATCAATATATGTATTGTATCATTTTCCTTCAGGAAGAAGAAAAATAGACTTTACAGTATGTTCTTCTGTGTTTGAACTTTTTCTTATTTTGCCTTGGTTTCTTTAAAGATATTTTTAAAGATCTTTTCTCTGTGCATAGAATTCTAGGATGGTAGTTTTTGTCTTTCATTACTTAAAAAAAAAAAAAAATTGTCTCCACGGGTACCTAGGTGGCTGATTTGATTAAACATCTGATCTTGATTTTGACTCAGGTCATGGTCTCAGTGTTGGGCAGTTGAGCCCTGCATAGGGCTCCACACTCAATCAGGAGTTTGCTTGAAATTCTCTCTCTCCCTCTGCCCCCACCCCAAATAAATAAATAAATCTTTTTACAAAATTGATCCCTGCTTGTGCTCTCTGGCTCTCTCTCTCTCTCTCTCTCAAATAAATAAATAAAATCTTTACAAAACAACAAAAAAAAGATCATTAGATGTCAGGAGTTCAGCTAGATAATTATTTTTTTAAAAAATGGCTCTGGTGCTTTTGGCTGGCTCAGTCAGTTAAGTGTCTGACTTTGGCTTAGGTCATGATCTCAGGGTTTTGAGGCTGAGCTCTGCTTCAGGCTCCCTGCTCAGTGAAGAGTCTGCTTTTCCCTCTCCCTCTGTCCCCCTCCCCCTGCTCATGCTCTCTTGCTCGCTCGCTCTCTCTCTCTCAAATAAATAAATAAAATCTTTTTTAAAAGATGATTCCATTGTTTTCTCATTTACATTGTTTTAGAGGAGAGATATAAAGTCACTCTGGTTTTTGTTTGTCCATAATGTGTCTTTTTTCCCCATTTGACTGCTTTTAAGATGTTCTCTTTAGAGTTGTTTTTGAGCAAATTGATTATGATGTGTCATGGTATCATTTTTTCTGTTTCTTGTGGTTGAGGCTTATTGAACATCCCGAATTTGTGCCTTTATAGCTTCCATCAAATCTTGGGGAAAATTGTCATAATTTCTTCAGATGTGTTTTCTGCCCTGCTTTTTTCTTCTTTTCTCTTCTTCATAGATTCCAATTATCCACATATTAGATTATTCTGAAGTTTCACACAGCTCACTGATGCTATGCTCATTTTAAATGTTTTTTTTTTATCCTTTGTGATATATTTCAGTTCATTTCTCTTGCTTATTCTTAAAGTATAGCAATTCTTTTTCTGCAATATCTGATTTGTCTTGAATGCCTTAAAATATAATTTTCATCCCATACTTTGCAATTCTCCTCCCTAGGAGTTTGGTTAGTTTTTCCATGTCTCCACTTAATTTTTTGAACATTTGGAATACAGATAGTAAAATCGTTTTAATGTCTCCCCCTGAAAATTTTTAACACCTGCGTCAATTCTGAGTTGGTTTTGGTTGATTGGTTCATCTCTTAATTATGAGAAGCATGTTACTTTCTCTTGCACCCTAGTTATTTATTATTGGATGCCAGAAATTATGAAATTACCCAGGTGGGTAATGGATAGTTTTGTAAGTATATAAATTTTTTTGAATATTTTAGAGAGAAAGAAAGAGAGGGCACAAGTGGTGGGTGGAGGGAGCAGAGTGAGAGAGACAGGCAGACTCCATGCTGAGCCCAGAGCCTGATGTTGGGGCTCAATTCTGTGACCCTGAGATCATATCCTGAGCCAAAACCAAGAGTTGAATGCTTAACTGACTGAGCTACCCAGGTGCCCAGTAAGGATATAAATATTTTTGACACTTGTTTCTATATGCTATTAAATTGCTTAGAAATCATGCGATCCCTTTGGGTCCTTTTTAAAATTTGATAGATAGAGACAGAGCATTGCTCAGTCTATGGCAAATGATCCCCTACTACTGAGGCAGGACTCCGCCATGTACACTAGCTAATGCCTGTGAATCTTGAGGTTTTAAGTCTGGTTGGCAGGAACAGTCCCTATTCTAGGCCTGGGATAAGTGCAAGGCACTGTTATTTATAATCTTTTTAGGTAATTCATTTCCTGGCCTTAGGTAACTTCCTTGCAAGCATGAGCAGATTAATAATCAGTTGAACAATTGAGATGGGAGTGGGGTCTGAAGTTCTCTCTCTGCATGAAATTCTGCTTTCTAGTCTTGAGAAGTCTACCCATTTTGTTCTCAAACATCTCTTAGCTTCATCTCCTAAATTTAAAGTGAACATTGGTTTCTGCCTGGGTTCCCCCTCCCTGAACCATGGCCTAGAAATTCATTAAGTAATCTGGAGTGAGGGGTGCCTGGGTGGCTCAGTGGGTTAAGCCACTGAGTGGGTTAATCTCAGGGTTCTGGGATGGAGCCCTGTGTCAGGCTAGCTGCTCAGCGGGGAGCCTGCTTCCCCCTCTCCCTCTGTCTGTCTTTCTGTCAAATAGATAAATAAAATCTTCTTAAGATTTTATTTATTTATTTATTTTTGACAAAGAGAAAAAGATCACAAGTAGGCAGAGAGAGAGGAAAGGAAGCAAGCTCCCTGCCGAGGAGAGAGCCCAACGCAGGGCTCGATCCCAGGACTCCGGATCATGACCTGAGCCGAAGGCAAAGGCCTTAACTCACTGAGCCACCCAGGCGCCCCATAACTAAAATCTTTAAAAAAAAAAACATAAAAGTAATCTGGGGTGACCATAGTGCTCACCTCATTTGTTTTCCATGTCTCAGAGATTGATCTCTACTGCCTGATAATGCCCAATGTCTTATGTGTCTTAAATACTGCTGTACATTTTCCTTTTTTGTTGTTGTTGTTGTTGTTTCAAACAGTAAATCTGGACATCTAGATCCTTTTTCTCTACTCTATCTTGGCCAGAAGAGAAAATATAATTTCTTTCTTTCTTTCTTTCTTTTTTTTCTTTTTTTTTTTTGCTTTGTCTCCCATGAATTTGGGAAGCTGCCTTCTCAAATGTTACTAAATAATTCCTTTCTTTTAAGAGATTTTATTTATTTACTTGAGAGAGAGAACACAAGTGGCAGGGGGAGAGGGAGAGGCAGACTCCCCACTGAGCAGGGAGTCCCACGAGGGACTCCGTCCCAGGACCCTGGGATCGTGACCTCAGCCAAAGGCAGACACTTAGTGGATTGAGCAACCCAGGTGCCTGCCTCCTTTTTTTTGGAGAGAGAGAGAGAGAGAGAGCACATGCATGCGTACATAGGAGCTGGGTGAGAGGGAGAAAGGGAGAGAGAATCTTTTTTTTTTTTTAAGATTTTATTATTTATTTGAGAGAGGAGAGGAAGAGGAGCAGAGGGAGACACAGAGCCCTGTGCAGGGTTCCATTCCAGGCCCCTGAGACCATGACCTCAGCCAAAGGCAGACACGTAACCGACTGAGTTACCCAGGCATCCCAAAATATATGAAAGAATTCTTTACCATCAAATACCTACATTCTTATCACAGATCTTAATCATTAGAAACTGTGGATCATACCTACATTTTTGAAACTTTCATTCTTCCTGAAATTTCATACTTTTCTATTTTAATTTTTCTCCTATAATGTTTATGATATACATCCCTTCTAAAATATAAAACATGAATACCAAACGCCTCACCATACCACATTGTTATTTTATAACTGTGATCTAGCATAGCTTTTCTTTTGTCATCACCAAAACTCTCCAACACATAAATTACAGATTAGGGGCACCTGGGTTCCTCAGTCTGTTAAGCATCTGCCCTTTGACTCAGGTCATGATCCCGGGGTCCTGGGATCGAGCCC
This sequence comes from Mustela putorius furo, assembly GCF_011764305.1. NCBI lineage: Eukaryota > Metazoa > Chordata > Mammalia > Carnivora > Mustelidae > Mustela > Mustela putorius. The sequence goes on from NW_025421989.1 coordinate 32,371,702, forward strand.
TGAGTCAGACTCCTTGCTCAGCGGGGAGCCTGCTTCTCCCTCTCCCTCTGTCTCCCAGCTCATGCTCGCTCTCTATCACTCTTTCTCTATCTTGATTGAATAAATAAAACCTTAAAAAGGTAAAATAAAATAGTAAATTACAGATTAGATATCATTTGTCAACTATGGCCTGATAATATGTCGGTTTAAATCTATTTGGTTATTTATACTTCTATTTACCATACATTTGTTAAGTTCTCATTTTGTGCCAGACATTGTGCTGGATTCTCTGACTATTGCAATTAAAAATATAATTACTAGGACACCTTTCTGGTAACTCTTAATCTCAGGGTTGTGAGTTCAAGCCCCACATTGGGTGTGGAGCCTACTTGAAATAAAATAAAAATTTTAAAACATATAAATAAAAAAATAAAATTGTAATTACTGTGTTTTCCCAATAATGAAATTCCCATTATTTTTTTCCCAATGAAATCAGCTTTTTCATATTAATTATTTCAAAATTTGTGTTCAAATTCCATCTTTGAGGCAAATCTTTTCTAAGTAATTGTTGAGTGGTGTAGGTTAAAATTTCCACTTGATAAAATGAAATGAAATGGATCAGTACAACTAGAGTGAACTAAGATTGGTGTCAGGAGCTAAAGTATGAAGCCAGGAAGTAAAAATGTAAATGATCAAGAAAATAGGAATGTGGTCTAAGTCTAGAGATCATTGCTTGTTTTGTTTTGTTTGTTGGTTGCAGTGTGAATCTCTGGAAGACAATGTCCACATAAATACAAGGACAAAGTGATATTTTCAGATGAGGAAAGAAAGAAAATTAGTAAGTTCACTAAAGTTTATGGCCAGTAATAGGACAAATTCTGATATTCAGATACCTTTAAAAGTTCTGTATCTTCCCACTTTGTCATACAACACACAATTAACCTTTGAACAACTCCAGCCATCACAGTCCTAACGAACCACTGAGCTACTTTCTCTTTAGACTTGCCTATTCTGGACATTTGATATGAATGAAATCATAGAAACGTGGTCGCTTTTAATTGACTTCTTTCATTTAGCATACTGTTTTTAAGTTTCATCTGTATTATCACATATTATCACATTATCACATTCTTTCTATTGTCAAATAATCAATTATGTGGATATATTATATTCATTCATCAAGGACATTTGGGTTGTTTCCACATTTTTGTTATTACGAATAATGTTGCTATAAATTTATGTACATGTTTTTACTTTTCTATTTAGTGCTTTGAAATGTGTTACTCTTATTTCCCAAGTTTTATTGAAGTATACTTGAGAATTTAAAATCTTATATATTTAAGGTGTACAACTTGATAATTTGATATACATATATATTATAAAACAATCAGTATAGTCAAACTAATTCACATATCAAGCCCCTCACATAGTTACCATCTTCTTTTCTTATGTGTGTTTAGAACACATAAGATATACCCTCTTAGCAAATTTCAAATATACAATGTGGTAAAAAACAAATATACAATGTGGTATTATTAACTATATTTACAATGTTGTATATTAGATCTCCTGAATTTATCTTAAATAACTGAAACTTTGTACTCCTTGACCAATAAGCTTCCCATTTCCCCTTCCCTCCACCCCCCAGCCTCTGACAACCAGAACTAGTAGTACTCTCTACTTCTAGGAGTTTATGTTAGATTCTGTATGTAAGTGAAATCATACAATATTTGCTTTTCTGCATCTGGCTTATTTCACTTAGCATAATGTTCTCCAGGTTCATTCATATTGTTGCAAAAGGCAGGGTGTTCTTCTTTTTTTTTTTAAGATTTTATTTATTTATTTGACAGACAGAGATCACAAGTAGGCAGAGAGGCAGGCAGAGAGAGACAGAGACGCAGGCTCCCCGCTGAGCAGAGAGCCCAATGTGGGGCTCAGTCCCAGGACCCTGGGATCATGAGCTGAGCCGAAGGCAGAGGCTTTAACCCACTGAGCCATCCAGGTGCCCCCCCAGGGTGTTCTTTTTTAAGGCTGGGTAATATTCCTCTGTGTGTGTGTGTGTGTGTCTGTCTTGCATTTTCTTGATCTAGTCATCTGTGGATGAACATTTAATTTGCTTCCATATCTTGACTATTGTGAGTAATATTGAAATAAACATGGTAGTAAATACATCTCAATATCCCTCTGATTTCATTCCTATTGGGTATATATCTGAAAGTGCGATTGCTGGATTATAAGGTGGTTCTATTTGTAATATTTTGAGGAACTTCCGTACTGTTTTCCATAGTGACAACAGCAGTTTACATTCCCACCAACAGTGCACAAGGGTTCCCTTTACCCCACATCCTTGGCAACACTTATTAACTCTGTCTTTCTGATGATAGCATTTCTAGCAGGTGTGAGCTGATATCTCATTGTGGTTTTGATTTGCATGCTCTGAGGATTAGGGAAGTTGAGCACCCTTTCATACCTGTTGGCTATTTGTATGTCTTCTTTCCAGAAATTCGTCTTTTGCCCATTTTTTAATAGACGTCTTTTGTTTTGCTTTGCTCAGCAGGGAGCCTGCTTCCCTTCCTCTCTGTCTGCCTGCCTCTCTGCCTACTTGTGACCTCTCTCTCTGTCAAATAAACAAATAACATCTTTAAAAAAATAAATAAAAATAAAATTAGGATGCTGCCATTCCAAGGTCACGGACAGGAGACTAGTGCTCTCCATACCCCCACCACATTCTGCCTGGTACCAGCATGACATTTTTTTTTTAAATGTCAGTAAATAGAATTGACTATCTTTTTTTTTTCTCCTGTAACAACATAAACATATGTCCACTAAATATATATCCAGGGCGCCTGGGTGGCTCAGTGGGTTAAGCCGCTGCATTCGGCTCAGGTCATGATCTCAGGGTCCTGGGATCGAGTCCCACATCGGGCTCTCTGCTCAGCAGGGAGCCTGCTTTCTCCCCTCTCTCTCTCTGCCTGCCTCTCTGCCTACTTGTGATCTCTCTCTGTCAAATAAATAAATAAATAAATAATCTTTATTAAAAAAAAATATATATATATATATCCATATCAGCCAACTCTTGTGAGAGCCATAAGTTGACATGACCAAATATATTACATGAGTTTCATGTTAATGAGGTTTTAGAAGCTGAGAGGGGCCTTAAGAAAGACAGTTCATTGTAGGAAAGCAATTCTGTACATGAGTTTAAGCATACTTGTTGCATTGTCTCTGCAGATTCCATTTTTGTTTACAATATTAAAATGTATGTTAGCAAAAATGGGTGGATTTTCAAATAAAATGCAGCTTCCACAAAACTTTTTGTTATGGTATTCTGGTCTGAGGTGTATTGTTTGTTTTGTTTTGCTTTGCTTTCTGCGTTTTCTTTATCATCAGTATCATTTTTTTTACTAGTAAAAACATATCCAGGTGATTATATTTGCTGACTTAATACAATGTAAGATTTATTTGTTTTAACTTTAAAAAAAATTAAAAAAAAATAAATGGATTATAAGGTGGTTCTATTTGTAATATTTTGAGGAACTTCCGTACTGTTTTTCATAGTGACAACACCAATTTACATTCCCACCAACAGTGCGCAGGGGTTCCCTTTACTCCACATCCTTGCCAACACTTATTAACTTAGTAAGTTGTAACTTATTAACTTATTTATTTTTTCATTTTTTCTTTTTTTTTTCATTTTGGTTAGTTTAATAATATGTTGACATTTGCTTATCAGTCCATACAGCTCATGTGTGTCACAGAATCTAATGGTAGGAAGAACATCCAATGCAAAAAAAAATATGTAGAAGGGGGTAACACACAGACCATCAAAGGAAATAAATATGAGTGTGTATTTATCACAGCAGTTTGCGGTATTCACTTATATCTTCTTGTGGCTGTCATTAGGTCAGCACAGAATTCAGTTCAAGATTTGGGATCTGGGCATTGTCCTATGTAGTCCTTGCTTACTTGCATATCAGAGCTTCTAGCACTCTCAAACAAGTTGGAGATCCAAAAGATTTCAAATATCAGCTTGTGTATACTGATGGAAAATAACTTTGTCCTCCCTTTTTAAGCATACCCATTTTTAAAATAATAGACAATCTGGAGCTATTTTCCTTTACGTTTCTGTACCTTTTCTCATGCGTAAATTGAAGTGGTTGAAGCAGATTATCTGGCTTTGTAGACCAAAATAATTTAAATCAGGAAGATTTTTTCATAAATACCTGAAAAAATCTCTGTTTAGGGAGAATTTTAAAGCATCCTTTTAATGGTATTTAAGCAGAAACAAAGACCTTTATCCCTCCATTAAGAGCAGAATGAACTTCTTATACCTTGGAAATAAGTAGACTTTTTAGGAGCTTGGATCAATGCATTTAGAAAATAATTTACTCCTCTGTATTAAAGAATTCTTAGTTTTCAGGAAAAGTTGCAGTTGCAGTTGCATTCCAGAATATAAAACTTTTGCTCCATTATCTCCCAAGATTAGTGCTCTGAGGAATGATTTGTTTGGTCTCCTTTTAATGTTGCATTAATGATTCTGATGTGGAGAACAAAGGCAAAAACAAAAACAAAAACAAAAAATCTTAAACTTCCTTGCAACTCACAGCCCATTGACAAGTAATTGACAGAGGCAGTGTGATTCCTCCGGGAATCTGCCTCAACATCAATACTTTGCTAGAGGCAAAAGGCAACCTTAGCTTGATATTAGCCTGACCGCCAGGATCCCTGTAAGTCTTTAATATATAGAAATCCTTTTGAAAACCCTCTTTACCTCTACTCCAACCCCCCAAGATATATGTTAGCAATCATCTTCCAAGCACAGGGCTCACTGATACACGAAGGATCTCACAAGTAAGGTTTTATTTGACAGTGGTAAATGACCTTTTATCCTAATAACAACAGCTAGCCCCGTCAAGGCCCTGGTAACCTTGCTTCCAAATTCCTTGCAGACTTACGTTATCCCTAACTCCCTCCCAAGATGAAAGTTGTGTAATCAGTTACTCCTCACAATCTCAGCGCAGCTCTTTCTGCCCACGTGTGCTTTAATAAAACCACCTTCTTTTGCACTGAAAATGTCTCAAGAATTTTTTTCTCGACCATTTCCTCACAGAGCCCAACATTTCACATCAGTTTCTTTTCGATTTTTTTTTTCTAGCCAAAGAGTAATTGCATGAGGTAGTCATTTATCTGCAGTTTAATCGTTGTTACCATCCTGCTTCCATGAGTTTTAAAAGTTCAAATGGATTACTGAAGCAGCGCTTTCTGTTTGGGAGAAGCTTACAGTGCCTGTCCCCTCCCACTAAGAACATATTTACTCTACTATCTTATTAAACACTGGCTGCAGTTTTATTTTGTTTTGTTTCCTAGTAAATACCAAGAATAGCATGGATTGGTGAATAGCTTAACAGGCTTGACAATAAAAGCATTATACAGCCCTTAATATGTGTTTTAATACTTATGAACTATTGTTTGTCGATCTCAGTGTCTCTCTGATTCTTTCATTTATCCATGTAAACAAACTACTCAAATTCAATGGAAAATTTGAGCAAGAAGCACTTTGAATGTCACCAATATAACAGTAGACTACATTTTAACAGTATGAAATTATCTTTTTTTTTAATTTTTTCAATTTATTTATTTTCAGAAAAACAGTATTCATTATTTTTTCACCACACCCAGTGCTCCATGCAATCCGTACCCTCTATAATATCTTTTTTAAAAAGATTTGTTTATTTATTTTAGAGAGAGAGAGCACACACTGCGGGTAGAGGGGCAGAAGGAAAGGGAGAGAATCTTCAAGCTGACTGTGCACTGAACTCAGAGCCAGTGCAGGGCTCTATCTCATGACCCTGAGATCATGACCTGAGCTGAAATCAAGAGTCAGATGCCCAACCGACTGAGCCACCCAGGTGCCCCATGAAATTGTCTTTAAAAGCAAGAAAAAAGAAGAGATCTGTTTAATTGTCAGAAGCTGATCTGCGTTTCTGTTTTTAAGTACACTCCAGGGTTCCTGATCTTCAAGGGAAAATTAGAGAGGGGTACGGGGGGGAAGGGGACAGGGGATACAAAATCTTTGATCTCATTTACCAGAGATGGTGAACATTTGTTAATCCAGCGATACTGCCAAAGTTTGAGCCTGGACTCCACACCATCCCCCTCTCCACACCCCTTGTCCAGCCTCATAGTCCTGCCCAGATCTGACTTCCTTAGAGAGTGAGGAAAGAGAGGAGCTAGAGAGAATCTTAATATGTCCTGGAGAAGAAAACAAGTGAGTATTTTTGGTTTTGGTTTTGTCATAGATATGCAGAGTACATGCATTAACAAGCAGAGAAAAATGCCAGGAATCTTCGCTTGGAGTCATTCTCTAATTCTTTTCTAAAACAACCTGTTCAGCTCATTTTCACAGATGCACCTTTTTAAATCTCAAAGCAGAAAATAAATGCAGTAGTGTAAACAAGAGCTCATACTTTCGGTGTGAAAAGAATCAATGGTGATGGTGCTATTTGATTTATTGCATATGTTTCAGAACCTTTGGTTATACCTTTTTCTTAAAATATTTATTTTTCTTGAGGTATACTTGACACACAATGTGATATTAGTTTCAAGTGTACAACGCGGTGAGTACAAGTCCATGTATTATGCTGTACTCGCTACAGGTGTAGCTACCACGTGTCCCCGTACAATGTTATTATAATGCCGTTGATTATATTCTTTATGCTGTGCTTTTCATCACTGCGACTTCTTCACTCCATGACTGGAAGCCTGTAACGTCCACTTCCCTTTACCTATTTCACCCATCCCCCTACCAACTTCCACTCTGGCAACCGCCAGTTTGTTTGTCTTTATGCATTTGTTTCTCTTTTTTTGTTTGTTTTGTATTTTTAGATTCCACATATAGTGAAATCATATGGTGTTTGTCTTTGTCTGTCTTATTTTACTTAGCTTAATGCCTTCAGGTCCATCAATGCTGTCATCAATGGCAAGAGCTCACTCTTTTTAATGGCTAGTTAATATTCTATATATACATATATAGAGAGAGAGACAATATATAGAATATATAGAGAGAATATATAGGATATATCTATATAGAGAGAGTGTGTGTGTATACATATACATACACACACACACATATATACGTATATATGTATATATATATATATATATATATGTACACACAACACCACATCTTTATCCACTTAGCTATTGATGGACATCCGGGTTGCTTCTGTATCTTGACTTTTGTAAATAATTCTGCAATAAACACAGGGATGCATATATCTCTTCAAATTAGTGTTTTTGTGTTCTTTGGGTAAATGCCCAGTAGCAGATTTACTGGATCATATGGCATTTCTATTTTTAATTTTTTGAGGCACCTCCATGCTGTTTTCCACAGTGGCTGCACCAATTTACATTTCCAACAACAGTGCATAAGGATTCCTTTTTCTCCACATCCTCACCAACACTTGTTATTTCTTACCTTTTTCATATTAGCCATTCTGATTGGTGTAAGGTGATATCTTATTGTGGTTTTGATTTGCATTTCCCTGATAATGAGTGATGTTGAGCATCTTTTCATGTGTCTGTTGGCCATCTGTATATCTTCTTTGGAAAATGTCTATTCAGGTCATCTGCCCATTTTTTAATTGGAGTTATTTGATTTTTGGTGTTGAGTTGTAAAAGTGTTTTATATATTTTGGATATCAACCCCTTATCAGATTCTTCATTTGCAAATATCATCTGCCATTCAGTAGGTTGCCTTTTTGTTTTGTTGCTGATTTCCTTTGCTGTGCAGAAGCTTTTTCTTTTGGTATAGTCTCAATACTTTATTTTTGCTTTTGTTTACCTTGCCTAAGAGACATATCTAGAAAAATACTGCTATGGCTGATGTCTAAGAAATTACGGCCTTGGTTCTCTGCAAGGAGTTTCATAGTTTCAGGTCTCACATTTCTTCAATCCATTTTGAGTTTATTTTTGTGTTTTGTGTAAGAAAGTGGTCAGTTTCATTCTTTCGCATTTAGCTGTCCAATTTTCTCAACATCATTTATTAAAAAAACTCTTTTCCCCATTGTATATGCTTGCCTCCTTTGCTATAGATTAATTGTTCATATAAGTGTAGGTTTGTTTCTGGGCTATTTTGTTCCATTGATCTATGTGTTGTTTTTGTGCCAGTACCATACTGTTTTGATTCCTATAGCTTAGTAGTATATCTTGAAATCTGGAATTGTGATACCTCCAGTTTTGTTCTTCTTTCTTAAGATTCCTTTGCTATTTGAAGTCTTTTGTGGTTCCATACAAATTTTAGAATCATTTATTCTAGTTTTGTGAAAAATACTATTGTTCTTTTGATAAGGATCACATTGAACCTGTAAATTGCTTTCCCTAGTATGGATATTTTAACAATATTAATTCAGACTCTTATTTCTGAGAATAGAGTTTAAATAACAGGACAGGTCATTTCATTTCATGGTTATATGATTTTTACATGAGTTTGGACATCTATATTAAGTATCTCAAGGGATTTTTAAAAGTAGGTACATTGGCTCAGTCATATTTGGGAACCAAATTAGTGACAACTCCAGTTGTCAACCATCATGTGCAAAAAATGTCCATGCAAAAATAGCAGAAACTATAGAACTTAAAAGGCTAAAGAAAATTCACAGTGACTGCAGAAAGTACCCAGATATAGAAATCTAGGGTATTGTATAGCATAAGGATAATGCAAATCATTAAACTGTCACTTTTGTATTACATTTATTATATTGCAGGTAGCTTGGTTAAGAAAACCTTTGTACATGATCACTTCTAACTCAGTGTGCCTTCTTTATGGGAGCAATGGCACAAATTTGTTACACTTAAGTACTTTCATCTCTTCAGTCTAGCCCACAGCCCTTAACCTAAGCGACACAGTGCCTGAAACCAGTGCCATCAAGGAATATGTCAAGATAAAGAAGCAAACTGCTATTAATATCTTGCTTTCTGCTTCCACTGCCCTCCTTCTAGTTTTTAAAACCCCTGACCTATGACCATGTTCCTTATCTGGTTGGCTTCCCTTTAGTCTCTTTCTTACCCCTCCAACAAAGTCTCCATACTGACTTGAGTAGTACATCTTTCCAGAACCAAGGGACCCATCATGGCATTCTTCCTTCATTGGATTTCTGCATCTAGAAAAAAAAAAATCTAACTTCTCAGCTATGCATTCAAAACCTTCCACATCGTCTCTTGACCTGCATTTTCAACTTCATCTTCTTCATAACCTGTGTTCTGGCCAAAGATAAAATCATTGTTAAGACTAACAAAATATTTAAGTAACACCCAGGTCATAATACTGAACATTGTTGGTTTTAGCAATGACTTTATCTCTGGCTTTATTTGTGAGACTGTTTGGCATTGAAGACCATGGTAGATAAAGCATTTATATCCACTGTACTGTATGTAGTCATTATTTATGCTAAATATTTAATGGGAGGGTCAAATGGGGGGGGAGCCAACATTGGCATTGTATGTAGAATTTGACATTACCAAGATGTAGAAATAATTTGTTGTACATGATTATTGAAAGTCAGTTCTTCTACCATTGTGTAGTATGTTTTTAGCTCATTGGTCAAGAGTTCTGCCTTATTTGTTTTTAGAATACTGTCCCTCCATACCATGGCAAATAAGCCAGAGAGAGTTAGTAAAGAGTACTAATAACTATAATTTATTTATCATTTTATCATATTCAGAGCACCATAATGTATTTCAGTCATTTAATCTTTCAAAAATCTCTGCAAGTAAGAATTTGTCTCATTTCTATAAATGAGGAAACTCAAGGTCAGAGAGCTTAAAGTGTCTTATCTCATATCTAACAGTGGTAGAACGAGGTTCAACACAGATTTTCTGGCTCAAAATTGTTAATCCTACCTTAGACAAGAGAATGTAGGTGAGTGATTCTATAGTAATATCATTTGTGGTCCATCCCTAGATGCAGTCAAAATCTTGGCATATTCCGGAAATATATCTAAGCTTGAAAATATAATTGCAATGACTAGGTTTCCCTGTAAAAAACCACCTTTTTTGTGTTTTAGCAATACCTACATCCCCCTGAAAAATATCTATGAGTATTTTCTAAGATTCGTGTAGCTTGTTCTCTGAATGAAAGAAAAAAATTACACACAAGCTTGTTGGAAGTCCAAAATGAGGGATATGGAGTCAATGCAGGTCTTTTTGTAAATTAACTTGACCTTCAAGAAAAGTTCAGGAGGAACTTTCTTTATTCTCCCTGCCCTTTTAAACAGGAACAAAAATAAAAACAAACAAATAAAACATTTCCTCCTCTCTCTAAATACCAAAGAAGTATTTCTAAGGAGTTCCAACTTTGAAAACAGCCACCTGGGTCCTTTTGCTCTGTCTTCTGTATACAGGGCCTTCTATGTCTTTGTCTTCATGATCCTTTTTTTTTTTCTTTTCAAGTTTATTTATTTATTCAAGTAATCTCTGCTTGGGGGTTTAGCTCAGGACCCTGAGATCAAGAGTCAGGCTCCTCTGACTGAGCCAGGTAGGTCCCTGTCTTCATGACCCTTGAATTCACTGTTTCTTAAGGAGTTTTTAATGTGCTGTCTATTCTTCTGTCTCCTGAAGGGACCTAGTGAGTCATTAGATGCCCTCTGTCTCTTTCTGCCTAGTTGACTGTATTTCCCAAGTCTAAATTTGCATATGTGGTTTGACAATTACAAGCCACATTCAGGCCCACTCTCAAGTCCCTTGTTTCAAGTATGTAGATAAATGTTCTATGGATAAGGCTTTCCAGTTAATTTTATGAAAAGTGCAAAAACAGATGGCAAGTAAGATACATTTGGAGCAGACTGTCACAAGCCTGTGAGGAGGAAGATCAAGTGGAAATAACATATGTTTGTAAACACTAAAGAATATATACATATACAACATTATTTTAGGGGAAAAATCAGTGATCAAGTCACCTCTACAATAAATTCTTGGACATATGTACCTTCTCCAAGCTTTAGTTTGCTCATCTGAGAATAACAGTACATCCCATAGGATGTATGGGATCCCACATATATGGAGGATTGCTGAAATTACATGAGTCAATAGGTAGAGGTTTACCTTTTGCTGTGTAGAACTGACCATTATTAAAGAGTTAATAAACTTAGCTAGTGTTATTATTTTTAAGAAGTAGTACTCTCTAGGAGATACAGTCCCATGTTCAGATGTATGACAAGATAGCCCTCTCAGGCCTACAGTTCCACATTACGTGACTTTATGACCTGCATTATTGCCTGAAATTTTATGAGCACAGGAAAACAACAGAAGAGACCAGAGACACGTCACAGCTCAGGCCCTGGGTCTGCTTTGTGCCCTATTCTGAAGGAGAACTCCATCCTTTCATCCTAAGACACAGGCACTCTGCCCTCTCCCAGCCACACAGTGATGATCTCAGAATGGCACAGAGGCTGCCAGTGACAGCAGTCTCCCTCCTAGTTCCATGGGTCAAGAATGCTTTCCGAGTGGACAAAAGATTGGCATCAAGCTGAAGTTAATCAAAATAGTAAGACTTTGCAGGATGGCTGGAAAACGAAGTAGACCTAAGTAAATAACTGATCATGAAAACTAGCAAGGAAGATTTAGATGTCAGTCCAATTTTTTGCATGATGTAAATAATATCAATCCTTAGCATTTTGACAGGAAATAATATAGGCAATATCACATAATTTGTCAGTTCTACCCAGCAGCAATAGAGTAAATGGAACTCTGTGACTGGTGTGGATAAGAAGAAGCCATATATACATTTACTGGGACATAGAACCTACATATACTTAATTCTTCTTTATCAACGGGTTGAATAACAAGTTGGTAAATTAACTGCAGTAAATAATAATAATAGACTATAAATTCCTTAGACAAATCTATCACTATAAATCAGCAAACATTGCAGTTCAGAAGACATTATAGTTTGGAATTACAAAACAAAAAGTTAATATCAAAATGGCTCACACTGTTGACCAACTCCTGAACACCAGGTGCTGTGCAAAGTGCTTTTCATGCATTGTTGCATCTAATCCTTGAAGCATAGAGCGTATTATCACGTTTTGTAGTCATTGACACTGAGGTTCTTTATAGAATTTTTTTCTTTCTCTTCACATAACTTGCCACAAATCATAACTATATATTTGTTTGCTTGATACCAAATTTTTGGTTAATACCAAAAATTATAATTGCAATATAAATGAAGCCTTTTCTTGTGAGAGGTAGCTGGTTGGTGAGGTAGGAAAGGCAGCACAAGAATCTGCATCAAGTTTGATTCAAGCTCAGAGCAACTGTAGCCTGGGCTCTACCTTCCAGAGACTGAGGACTGTCTACCCCTCCTGGCTGCCTGAGTGCTGGATCTGGATACAGACTGTACTGGAGTTTAATGGCCTTTCCCTGGGGAGGGGAAAAGATGAGCTTCCTCTTCAGCAGCCATTATTCTAATGCATTTAAGTCAAAGAAAAACATCCCTGAAGGAGTTCATTAGTGCGAACACTTAAAACATGCAGAAGCACTCTGGGAAGTGGGACTCCTACAAGAGCAGTCATGTTGCCAGAGGAAGAAGACTTCAGTCAACAGATGACAGTTGGCAATGTAGATTTCTTCAGCCAGGTTAGAACTCTGCACTGAAGCAAGCTGTCTAGTCATGTCTGCAGGTCCAAGATCTGAATATCATTGGGAAGATGCTATTAATATTAAGGCCCAGCCAAAGGTTCTGTTCCAAAATATATTGACTATTTGATGGTTTGAGTTCAGGGTTAACTTGACCATGAAATCCTTTTTCCTTTTAAGATTGGTGTTCCATTTTCTCAAAACTTTGTATCTGTGATAAAGACTATTCTAAAGCATTTGTTCAAGGTTTATATCCATATTTCTTGCCAACACTTTGATTCTGTGATGCAGCTGCAAGGAAAGACCTGCCACAACACACATCCTTTAAGTATTTTTATTTGTTTCAAAGTTCAATTTCATTGATAGGTGAAAGTTAGCACCACTAGTGGAATTCACTAAAAGATTTCTGTAACATGTTGTTGCCCTCTTGCTTCATCTACTGCAAGAGTTATCTTATTGACGGTCTGTGAAAGACTTGAGTTATAGGTCGAAAAGTGTCCTCTCCAAAAATTATATGTTCAAGTCCTAAGTACTAATACCTCAGAATGTGATTTGGAAATACTGCTCTTGCAAATGTAATCAAGAAGAGGTCATTAAGGTGGACCCTAATCCAGTATGTCTGGTGTCATAAAAAGAAAATTTGGACACAGAGATGTACACACAGGAAGAGTGCCATGTGAACATGAAGGCAGGGATCAGGGTGATGTGTCTATAAGTCATAAAGAGAGGCCTAGAATGGATCTTTTCTTCACAGTTCTTAGAAGGAACCAACCCTGCCAACGCCTTGATTTTGAACTTCTAGACTCCATAATTGTGAGATAAAATACTTCTGCTTTTCTGAGCCATTTAGTTGGTTGTCCTCTGTTACCCTGGCAGCCCTAGCAAACTAATACAGCTGGTAATGCAAACACCAGGATACAAAAACCCCATTATCTTTGTTTACTGATAAAATTGTTTCAAGGGTAGATTGGCTTTAAAGCAAGAATTGAAGAGCATAAGTAACTTTAACGTACTCTAAGACCTGTTATTTTCACAAAGTCACACTTCGTTGTAATACGTGGTGACCAAACAGCGCTTTATTAGTTTAACCATTGTTTCTTTGCTGAAGAAACTGAGTCTATTTCTGACGACAACATAATAGATAATGGAATTTCTGCCCATAATTTATTAGCAAGTTTCCAAACCAAATTTCTTAGCAACACAATCACATAATCAGATAAGTTTCATTTTACTTCAATTTAGAAACTTTTTTTTAATATATATATTTTTTAAAGATTTTATTTATTTATTTGACAGAGAGAGATCACAAGCAGACGGAGAGGCAGGCAGAGAGGGAGATAGAGGGAAGCAGGCTCCCTGCTGAGCAGAGAGCCCAATGTGGGACTCGATCCCAGGACCCCGAGATCATGACCTGAGCCGAAGGCAGCGGCTTAACCCACTGAGCCACCCAGGCGCCCCAATTTAGAAATTTTAAAGACATTTTTAGTTGTTCTTAATATTTAGAACATTTGTATCATTTTTGTATTCTATTTTCAAGTTGGTATGGCAGTGCTTTTATTGATTAAAATTTTTCTGTGTCTGTCTGTCTGTCGATCAATTGATCTATCTATCTAAAAAAAAAACCCCATGGCTGCTATTTTAACTATACATGGCATATGTGGTATAGGAACAACCAAGTTTTTTTCCCCTGAAATTCCTTTTTATCTTTTAATCTTCATTTGACATTTATCAGCATATAAATCTATCTAAATTGTTAGGAGACTGTATGTGTATAGCAGAAATAATATCTTTAAAGGCTTCTACAGATAATCTGAAGATTTTTTTTTTAAAGATTTTATTTATTTATCAGAGAGAGAGGGCGAGAGAGCAAGCACAGGCAGACAGAATGGCAGGCAGAGGCAGAGGGAGAAGCAGGCTCCCCGCCGAGCAAGGAGCCCGATGCGGGACTCGATCCCAGGACGCTGGGATCATGACCTGAGCCGAAGGCAGCTGCTTAACCAACTGAGCCACCCAGGGGTCCCTGAAGATTTTTTTAAGTTTATGTATTTTTTTAATCATCTCTGTACCCAACATGGGGCTCCAACTCAGACCCCAAGATCAGGAGTTGCACACTCTTCTGACTGAGCCAAACAGGTATCCATAAAGATTTTTATTTTGAAATGCATCATTCAAGGTAAATTTAACATATGAAGATTTTGGTTAAAAAATATGTATTACAAAATATCACAAACATAGTTCTCAAAGCCACTATTTTTATTCATGTTGTAGCATGGGAGTCTGCCAACTTTATCCCAATAAAAAGAAGTTAAAGGAAACCACAGTGAAAACCATGAAAAGTATAAAGAATTTACAGAATGACTAGACATAGAGTATGCTACCTATTATTTAATGTATATATTTATAAAATAGGAATGAGTACAATATCTTCCTTCATGTTGCTGATATTAAAAGACTAGATTGAGCCCTCATAGAGGTTTTCTTCAGTTTGACTCTTTTTGTATCAATACTCAAATTTATTTTATTTCTCTTGGGATAAAAAGGATCATCTTCTTTAATAAAAAACTTTTTTTTTTCATTTGGGTCCTAGGACTTAGTAAACTCCAACTTACTGTTTAGAATATATTAAGGCACAACACATAAACTGAAAGATTTCCCAGGCAGAAGAAGCTTTAAATCCACCTAAATTCTGTATTTCAGAGCTGTGATTTTTTATTGTCACTTGCTGACTTTCTTGATGGCTTTGAAGAAGTTTAGATTTGACAGTATTTTTGTTACTTATTTTTCTTATTCCACTGCACTAAAAAGAAAATCATTGTTCAAAAAAATCTCTTTTTAATAACTCAGTTTTAATAGATTCTTAAATACATAAGGGATTTTAAAGAAAAAAACTCATCTAATTAAGACTGAAACCATATATCATTATTTGTGGATTTAAAGAGTGGAATATTCACTTGTGAAAAAAGAAAAGACCAGCATGAAACATTTCACAATTAATCTTTAAGCTAATCTGAAGTTATGTGTCAGAAATTCTATAGGGTTACATTGAGCATTTATAAAAAATGCTGGTTTCTAGTTACTGCCTAGAAGGTTACTGGGGTGCCAGGGTGGCAGGGTTAGTTAGTTAACTAACTCTTGGTTTGGGCTCAGGTTGTGATCTCAGGGTCATGATCTCAGGGTCCTGACATTGAGCCCTGTGATAAGCCCATGTCAATCCCTGCATCAGGCTCTGCACTCAGTGTGGAGTCTGCTTGGGTTTCTCGCTCCCTCTCCCTCTGCCCCTCCTGTCTGTGCTCTGCCTCTCTCTCTCTCTCTCTAAAATAAAACAAACAGGGGCGTCTGGGTGGCTCAGTGGGTTAAAGCCTCTGCCTGCAGCTCAGGTCATGATTCCAGGGTCCTGGGGTCAAACCCCACATCAGGCTCTCTGCTCAGCAGGGAGCCAGATTCCCCTTCTCTCTCTCTGCCTGCCTCTCTGCCTACTTGTGATCTCTGTCTTTCAAATAAATAAATAAAATCTTTAAAAAAATAAAATAAAATAAAACAAACAAACAAATAAATCTTTTTTTAAAATTCCAGTTAACATACAGTGTTACATTAGTACCTGCCAACTTTATTTTTTTTTAAAGATTTTTGTTTATTTATTTTAGAGAGAAAGAGAGCAAGTACAAGCAGGGAAAGGGACGGAGGGAGAAGCAGACACCCTGCTCAGCAGGGAGCCGGATGTGAGACTCTCTCCCAGGACCCTGGGATCATGACCTGAGCCGAAGGCAGACACTTAACTGACTGAGCCACCCAGGCACTCCAGTGCCTCTCAACTTTAAATTAAACCTTGTTAGCTTCATTTTTTTTTTAATTCCAGAAGGAATTAGCTTACATTATTCAACTAGGTTTCATTTTCATATTCGTTTCTAGTATTTTTATTTTCTCAAATGGGTCCTCACTTTTCTCTACTCATTTTCAGCAACAGAAATTCTCCCTTTCCTCATAACTAGGCTTTAGACCAAATATCATCATACCCCAAAGACAGATTACTAATTAGGCACAAATCTCACGTTTGTTGGTAACTTGAGACACATAATGGCCTTTATTATTTGTAATAAATACTTTATCACCAGGTACCCCTAAACATTGATGTTAACATTACTTATTTACATAGAAGACCAGGGAGTCAAGGGGAGGAAGAAAACTGGAAGGGGAGAGAATGGGAGAAGATGGTATCTTCTTGACTTGGCTCAAGAAGCCAAATTTGATGAGTGAGAAGGAATCTGTCTGTCATGGGCAACTTGTTCCACAACTCACCCTCCACTTTCCTCTCCAAATCAGAAGTCCTCAGTTCTCAGTGTCTATGATCTTTGCTCCTTGTACCTGATCACAGTCAAGGGGTGGAGAGTTCTTGCTCCTTTGTGCAGTCAATCACAATTAAAAAAAAAATTGGACAATGACATTATCAAAGCTTGTTTTTTTGTTTTTGTTTGTTTTTGACAAAGAGAAAGAGATCACAAGTAGACAGAGAGGCAGGCAGAGGTGGGGGTTGAGGGGGGGAGCAGGTCCCCTGCCTGGCAGAGAGCCCCATACAGGGGCTCGATCCCATGACCCTGAGATCATGACCAGAGCCGAAGGCAGGGGCTTAACCCACTGGGCCACCCAGGTGCCCCTATCATAGATTTTTATTTAAAAATTAAAATTCTGTGTGCTACAGTGTTTGTATTGGCAGCCAGGTGTATCTTCTTCAGAGTGTGAATAAATCTGTTGATTTTACAGGGCTGCTAGTTACCAAAGCATTTCCTCTTTGACTTGTAGAGTCCTAGCTCAGGTCCTTGCTTGTTACTCTACAGATGCTAATTCGCCCTCACCATGACTTTGGTGACAACAAAAGGAAAGTATTTCTAGTATTGCAAAGGCTACAAAAAGGATTCTAGTTGTGATTTTAGTTTTCCCAACTTTGTCAAGTTTTCCTTTTGGTTCTATTGGTCTGAGTGGCAGGGTTAAAGCAGAAGGGGAGCTTCTTTAAACATAACATCACTGTCTCATGAGCAGAAAATAATCAGGCCTGAAAAGTAGAAGTCCTAGAAATTTGTTTCTGAGTAGATTCAGTCATGGTACTGGTGCTGCCTCTGCCTGTCCGTGTAGAACTCTAGCCACCTGAGAAGTACTGGCCTTGACACTGCTAAATTGATTAAACAAGGCCATTAGACTGAGGTGGCTTTCATGTTGTGGCGGCCTACACAAACAAACTAAATGTAAGCCTGTAAATGCCTCAAGATTATGTAATCAAAACCAAAGGACAACCAAGCACACATAGCCAACAAGGCTTTAAGCCAGTCAAATCCTTTCTTTGTTTCCTCACTTTCTCTGTGAAGTCTTTCTCTTAGCTCCTATTGCGGAGTGCTCCTAGCCACTTTTCGTTGGGCACTGCAAGATTCAAATTGATTTTTGCTCAAATAAACTCTTAAAATTTTTAATGTGCTTCATCTTTTCTCTTAACAACACCAGACACTGAACATCATCAGACATTATTTCCCCCTGAACATTCAGTTCCATGAGTGGATGTGATTTTTGCTACTATAGAATTCTGACAAAAGGGAAAATAACTGTCTTACATTTTGAATTTTATAACATTTTGCATTATATTTTGATGTAGCAGGCTGTGGAAGGCTTTCAACAGGAATAGAGATATTGCATGTGGGAGTATTGAAACACCTGCATTAAAATTTGCTTGGGTTTTTTTCTCACCAGATTCTATTCCAAGTAAGTATTCTGCAAATCCAAGTGGATTACCAGTGTGTTACACACTTGTTATAGAACAACTTTACATATTTGGTCTACATCAAAAATAGTAAGACTTCTTTGCCATCTAAAATAATTTTTTAAAGATTTTATTTATCTATCTAACAGAGAGATCACAAGCAGGCAGAGCAGCAGGCAGAGAGAGAGGGAGAAGCAGGCTCCCTGCCGAGCAGAGAGCCCAATGCGGGGCTCGATCCTGGGACCCCAAGATCATGACCCGAGCCAAAGGCAGAGGATTCAACCCACTGAGCCACCCAGGCACCCCTAAAATATTTAAAAATATTCTTTACATTAAAATTTTATTTGTAAACCTTTAGAGGATTTGTCTATTTTTCTAAGTTAACTGCACCAAAAGTGTTTGGTATCTACTTTTGAAACTTCATCTGAATAAAATACATTGTAAGAAAAAAGTTTGCAATATATGATTGCTGAGAACACCGACTATTATTGATTTGCTAATGTGTGTGTTCCCCACATAACAAGAAATATTTGCTGAAGAAAGGCATGAGTCTCAGAGAATTTAGTAACTTGCCTTTGGTCACTGAAGGGGAGTAGGATTTGCCACCTCAAAATATGCTTCTTTGGCATAAATTAGTCATGAAAAACTTTGGACACCAGAAAAGTTCTGAAAGCAGAGTAGAAGGTTACCCTTTGTGAGGGAAACTTTTATGAAGAAAATCTCCATTTGTTAAGGGTGTTTCCTTCTTTGTACCTAGAAAGAGGAGGTTGACTAAATCAGTGGAGAAGGCAAAGACCTAAAACAGCATAACAAGTTTACCCTTGTTTACTGTGGTTTTCCTGGTAGCCTCCCTTAATGGCTCCCCAACCTGCAACATCTTCTTTTGTCTTAAGCTTGAGGTATTATTTAAGGTGGTGGCTCTGGCCATTACAGGGAGTTACTGTTTCTCTTCCAGGTATACAGGAGATATACATGTTCCTAAACTTCTGTTTTGCTCCAGTTAATCTTCTGTTACAGGGGGGTCTCAACCAAGAACCTAGGAGGGTACAGGGAAAATTGTTTTCCTTGCCTGTATCACTCAGCTTTGGGAAATCCTTCTTTGGGAACCATTAACTATTGGATTCTCTCTCTTTTCTTTTAAGATTTTATTTAGGGGTGCCTAGGTGGCTCAGTTGGTTAAGTGTCTACCTTTGGATCAGGTCATGGTCCCGGGATCCTGGGATCAAGCCTCATATCATGTTCCCTGCTTGGTGGAAAGGCTGCTTCTCCCTCTCCTCCTGTTGCTCCCCCTGCTTGTGCTCGCTCTCTCTCTCTCTCTCTCTCTGTCAAATAAATAAATAAAATCCCAAAAAGATTTTGTTTATTTGGGGCTCCTGGGTGTGCCTTCAGCTCAGGTCATGATCCCAGGGTCCTGGGATTGAGGCCTGCTTCAGGCTCCCTACTCAGTGGGGAGTCTGCTTCTCCCTCTGCACCCCCCCCCCACCACTCATGTTTGCACACCCTCTCTCTCTTTCTGGAATAAATAAATCTTTTTTAAAAGATTTTATTTATTTAATAGGGAGAGAGAAAGCACTTGAGCACAAGGGGGTGACAGAGTGGGAGGGACAAAGGGAAGGAACAGAAAGGGAGAAGGAGAGAGGAGGCAAGCAGACTTAGCCCTAAGCAAACAGCTTGACTTGGGGCTTGATATCATGATCCTGAGATCAAGACCTGAGCTGAAATCAAGAGTTGGATACTGAATGGACTGAGCCACCCAGGCGCCCCTTGGATCCTCTCTTTATACCATGGAGGGTCTGCTAAATATATAGATCTGGGTCAGCCATCTTATAAGTATTCAGACAGGAGAAAAAAGTCAAATAAGCACATGCTGGTTCTGAAATTGTCAAGCTTCTGAATCAAGGTCAGCAGGCACATACATTCAGACTTTATGTTATGAGACAAAAATAAACTTTGTTTAAACCATTGTAAGACAGGTTTTATGTTCCTTTAGCATAAAGTACTCCTTCCGGACTATTTCCCCAATAAGAGTCACAGCCTTTGTTCAGTTGCTCAAAAAGAGAGAAGTCTGGAACACTAGTTTTGAACAACCATATCATAGAGGTCCTATGTAGTCAGGAAAAAAGATCTGTTTCCCATGGCACTTGGGGAACTCAAGTGCTCTTTGCTCTTGTGCTTCTAAGATCAGGAGGCAGAGAGGGAGGAAGGAAGGAACAAAGATATTTTAGAGCAAAGTTTCAGATTCAGCTGTAAAGACTGTGAGACTCGGGACTCCTAGATCTATTCTAAAATCTCTCATTTTTTTTTATGATTTTTTATTTTTTATAAACATATATTTTTATCCCCAGGGGTACAGGTCTGTGAATCACCAGGTTTACACACTTCACAGCACTCACCAAAGCACATACCCTCCCCAATGTCCATAATCCCACCCCCTTCTCCCAAACCCCCTCCCCCCAGCAACCCTCAGTTTGTTTTGTGACATTAAGAGTCAATTATGGTTTGTCTCCCTCCCAATCCCATCTTGTTTCATTTATTCTTCTCCTACCCACTTAAGCCCCCATGTTGCATCACCACTTCCTCATATCAGGGAGATCATATGATAGTTGTCTTTCTCTGCTTGACTTATTTCGCTAAGCATGATACACTCTAGTTCCATCCGTGTTGTTGCAAATGGCAAGATTTCATTTCTTTTGATGGCTGCATAGTATTCCATTGTGTATATATACCACATCTTCTTGATCCATTCATCTGTTGATGGACATCTAGGTTCTTTCCATAGTTTGGCTATTGTGGACTTTGCTGCTATAAACATTCGGGTGCACGTGCCCCTTTGGATCACTACGTTTGTATCTTTAGGGTAAATACCCAATAGTGCAATTGCTGGGTCAGAATGGCTAAAATATTCTAAAATCTCTTAATGTGACACTAGATTGACAAGTATTTCATCAATGCAGAAGCCCTGAGGAGTATGGAGAAAAAACAATCTGAGGGAAGAAAACATAAGGGGATGCAGAATATACCGGGAGGTGAGGAATTTACTTCCAAGTTGACTGGCTTAACTGGAGGGGATGTGACAACGAGGACTGATACCATGATGCAGGTCAGCAGTAGGAAGGGGAGCGAGCAAGCTTCCCAAAACCCACAGAGGCTTCCTAATCATTTGCCCACGCAAGGTGTAGTTTCAGCATATGCACATGGCCTGGAGGACTGATGGCCCCTGGCACTATTAACAAATTCTCAGAGAGATCTTGGACCAAAAAGTGGTGGACACTCCCTCCTGATCCCATCAACCTGATGAACTTCAGAATGCAGGTGGACAGTCATTTCAGCTACGTGGTGATGTTGCACAGACATTTTCTAACACATGGACCCAACAGCAGTCACAGATGAGTGGAACTCTTTGGTGCACATGATTTTGGATTCCTACCGGCTACTATACTTGTGTCATTGAACTTCGAATTTGCATCCGTGAAATGATAAGCTTGTTACCAGACACTGGTTGGGATTGGTCCCAGGGGCTCATCATAATGTCATTGACCGTTGACTCTTCTCGTAAAAGTTACAAATGGCCTGAAATACATGTGGGATGCAAGAACAGTAAGAAAAATACCCTGATCTCACTCCACTTAATTATCACACGCTTAACAAATAAACTTTTTGTTTTTAACATTGCCTTGTTTATTCTAAACAGCCTCTTCTATGTTATCAAAGCCTTTTTGTTAGTTTTTTACTTTTGTCCTTTTTGCAAACTTTTCTGCTACTTCCCATAAAATTTGACTAGTTGAACTACAATTTCTAGGTCATCAGTAATAACTTTGGTATAATTTTCACATTCATCTGTGAATTCAACCATAACAAATATTTCTAACTTTTATTTAATAAAATCACCACTTCACTCTCCTCTAAACCCCTTTTTATCTTTTTCCCTACTTCCTCAGACCCTTTTAAATCTTCACCCCATTTTTTTTTAAGATTTTATTTATTTGACAGAGAGAGATCACAAGTAGGCAGAGAGGCTGGCAGAGAGAGTGAGAGGGAAGCAGGGTCCCTGCTGATCAGAGAGCCCGATGCGGGACTGGATCCCAGGACCCTGAGATCATGACCTGAGCCGAAGGCAGTGGCTTAACCCACTGAGCCACCCAGGCACCCCAAATCTTCACCCCATTTTAAATCCTTGTTGTTAGCTCCATGGTTGGGACATACCAGATTAATAATTGATAACTGTAATCTTCCTGGAAGGGATTGTGACTAATATGGGTCGTTTGTGTAATAGAGTTCTACCATCTTTATTTCCTCTCTTCACATTTAATTTAGTTAGGTCATAAAGCTGTTGAAAGATATTTCTTTCTTTCTTTTTTTTTTTTCTGCCTCTGTAGCACTTAATACCATGAATGGATCTGGTAGGGACTTAATAAATGACTGTCGAGTAGTCAGATTTACTTCTTAATCCTAGTGATGTGTCAGGGCACTTGGGTGGCTCCGTCCGTGAAGCGTCTGACTTCAGCTCAGGTCATGATCTTGGATTCTGGGATTTAGTCCATGTTGGGACTCTGCCCTAAGCAGGGAATCTGTTTCTCCCTCTCCCTCTGCCCCTCCACCTGCTCATGCTAGCTCTTGCTCTTGCTCTCTGTCAAATAAATGAATAAAATCTTTTAAAAAATCCTGTTGATATGTGATATGTCCACATCCCTTTTTTTCCCTTACTTCTTCTCAATTCTCACTCAGTTTTGGGGAAGAACATGACCATACATGCGCACGCGCGTGCACACATGCGCACACACACACACACACACACCCATAATCTGCAAAGAGATTTTAATAGGGATGATTTCGTTTCTGTGCATTTTGTCTCCATATGTTACTGGCTGTAATCGCATGACTAGCAGTACCCCCTTAGAGATTCAGGCAGTATACCTTCCTCTTGCCATTTCTCATGCTATTTCTTTGAATCCCCATCCCTTCCTGTATACTAGGACCAGTATTAACTAACTTTGTATAGTATTACCTGAGTCCATTTTGCAAATGGTAAGGGATTTATTGCTTTAGTGTTATGTGTAAATTAGCTCAAGTGGTTTCACACACATTCAAAACTGTGTCTAGGGATGCTTGGGTGGTTCAGTCAGTTAAGTGTCTGACATCTGATCTTGGTTCAAGTCATGATCTCAGTCAGGGTCCTGACATTAAGCCCTGTCAGGCTCTGCACTGAGCATGGAGCCTGCTTGAGATTCTCTCTCTACCTCTGCCCCCCCCCCCGCTTTCTCTTTCTCTCTCTCTCTCTCTCTCTCACACTCAAAAAAACAAAAACAAAACAGGACAAGACACTGAAAACAAACCTGTGCCCAAATAATCACTGGAAAGGGTTAGTAAGGAGGGAAGCAAGTCTAGAAGAGATGAAGTGCATTTTTAGTTCCTTCTTTCCTTTTACAAATATATTTTTAAAATTTCACTTGAGACTTTTGTTTCACTGGATTATTTGGAAGTGTTGTATTTAAATTTCCAAATGTTTGGAGATTTTCCTATTAACTTTCTCTTAAAAATTTCTATTTTAATTACATTACAGAGATTTCAGTTCTTTTAAGTGTGTCAATGTCTTCTTTATGACCCAGAATATGGTCTACTTAAGTGAACATTCCTTTTGCACCTGAAGAGAATGTGTATTCTGTTTTTGTTAGGTAGAATGTTCTGTAGATGCCAGGTGGATCCCATTGGTTGTTGGTTGTGTTGGTTCTTTTATTAACTTATTTATTTTTTATCTAGCAGTTTTATCAATTTACTGTAAGAGAGGTGTTGAAATCCTCAAGTATAATTGTGGATTTGCCTATTTCTCTTGCAGTTATATTAGTTTTTATTTTATGTATTTTATGGCCCTGCTGTTTGGTATATCCATATATGTAGGATTGGTACATTTGTGGTAGACTGATCCTTTTATCATTATATGATGTCCTACTTCATCCCTGACGATTTTCTTTCCTCTAACGTCACTTTATCTGACATTAATATAGTCAGTCCTGCTTTCTTTTGATTAGTGTTTGTATGATAGATCATTTTGCACCTTTCTAGTTTAACTGACCTATACCATTATATTTGAAGTGAATTTCTTGTAGACAGTGTATATTTAGGTTTTAGAAAGTTTTAATTGTTATTGTTTACTCATATTTCCTGTTTATAATCCCTCATACTCCTATTTTTTTCCATTATACCTTATTTGTACTTATGATATAGCAATTATCATACTTTGTCTTACCTGTTTGGATGTGACTGTAGAGACAGACTCTTACATCTTTAAATCCCCCATATACAAGAGAGTGACTTGAATTCAGTTCTCAATTGAGTGACTTGAGCTCAATTCTCAATGAGCCTCTATTTATGACCTCTTAATGGTGAACTTCAAGTTTAAACTCCATGAGGGAAATGAGATTTTACATTTTGAATAATCTCATTCTTAGTTTACTTAAGGAAGACATGTTGATGTTTGGTTGCTATATGTAAAAATGTTTGTGTAACAGATTTAAAACTTAAATTCTCTAAAAGGATATCTTGTATCAGAGTCATATTCTGAAAATCTGGAACCTGGGGATCCAAACTTTAAAAACTACAACTAGAATATATCTGCCAAGAACTGCTTGGGTGGGTTAACATAAGATATTAGATAATGAAGAAGTGTGGTTGGAGGGATGGGAAGAAGCAAGCAAAAACTATACTTTCATGTCCATCCTCTGTAATACCAAATATTGTTATTCCTTAATTTAATGTTAATGTTAAAACATTGCCCCCCACATATAAATAGCAAAATATAGGGATTTCTGGTGTTTTGCAAACAAAATAAAATAATAGCCTCATTGATCAGACTTAATAATAATAATTTTAATGAATTATTACGTGGTAAAGTAATAAGTGTATGCCCCATACAAAGGCATTCAATTTAAAACATTTAAAAAATTTTATGGAGGACATACAAAACAAGCCAAGTCACCTTGTAGGACCTCCAGTTTAGTTACTTAACCTGGGGAAGAAAATTATTCTGTCTTTATCATATTCAGACTTCCTTTAGCTCACATTTAACTTGGACATATCAAGTCAACACATGGTGGATCCTCTAATAAGCAGTGACTACAAAAGATGATGGTCTACCTCAGGGATTTTTGACCCCTGAGATATTAAAATCAATAGGCAGATTAAAAAGGGATTCAGGGGGCACCTGGCTGGCTTAGTCAGCAGAGCATATAATTCTTGCTTTTGGGGTTGTGAGTTCAAGCCTCACATTGGGTGTAGGGATTACTTTAAATAAATAAATAAATAAATAAATAAATAAATAACAGGGATTCAAAAAGTTCTACTTACAGTGACTATTTTGCTTAAAATTTATTTTATTCTGTATATGAACGTGTATAGTCTTTCAACTTAAGAGTGACATCATTAACTCAATATATATATATATTTAGTTTAGGGGTCAGCAAAATTTTTCTATAACATTCAGATAGTAAATATTTCAGGCTCGTAGCCCACATGATCTGTGCCACAATTACTAAAATCTCTTGGTGTAATGCAAAAGTAGCTAGGCAGTACATAAGCAAATGATTGTGACTATGTTCTCCAAAAAACTCTATTTATGAACACGAATTTGGACTTGGTGATATTTTCTAAGAAAAATTTTCACTAGTTTTTTTTTTTTAATAGATAAAACCACTAACAGTTAGCAAAGTCTTTGTTGCTTAGCCAAAATTAACAAATCAGTATGGATCTGAATGAACTTCAAAGGGAGCTCAATTTACTAACAGAATCCCACACAATATTTTGAAATTGTTTTGGAAAAAAGGCAATATTGTGCCTCAAGACCAGCCCCATGGTGTACAAAGGCCAGGCAGTGGGAGCATCTGTCCCTATGGGAAGGCTTATTACTTCCACTGTTTAGCTGTACTTAATGATAATAAAATGCAGAAGGGTTTAGTCAGTTTTATTATTATTTTAAATTGTCTACAGTCAATAAATTCTATTATTGCCGGTATTCTGCCTACACCAAGGGGCAGGTAGTTTCCACTGCCTCATCCATGGCAAGCCACTTGGGACCAGCCAACATGATGTTTGTTCCCCTGGTATAACTTGAGGGCTATAGGAAAGCCTCAAACAAGTACATCGTAAAACACCTGAAGTTCTACCATTAATAGTAGAAATAATGACAATGATAAAAATGGTTAAGAATTACTGTCTATTGACTGTCTATCATGTGCTAGAAATTGTATGTTAAATGCTTAGTTATATTTTAGAAATGAGGAAATGGAGTTTCAGGGAAGTTGAATAATTTGTCCAAAAGCACAGAACAAGTGTGTGGGGTATCCGGGATTGGGTGCATGGGACAAGGAGGGTAGAGAAGACTGGAAAACTTCAGGGAAAAAGATGCTTACAATGGAGTGAAGAGAGAAGGTTGCATGAGAAAAATATGAAAGGCGAGGCTTGTAAGGAGAGAGCATTTCACAAGTTTTCCCATGGCCACTTGTTTCCCAGTGTGTCCGATCTCCTTATCTTGAGCTGTTGATTTCTTGCTGAAAATAGGCAGATTGCTTCCATTCTGCTACTCTCACAGTACCCAGGGTTTTGTATCTACTGAGCCAGAAGAACACTTACTCAGTTTGGAGGCTAAAATACAAAGACTGTGAACCGTGAGACCCAAAGGAATAAATGATTGTCATATATAATTACTCTGAAAGAAAGCTTACACCACATACCTCTATGAAGAATCCTAATTATTCAAGCCTTCTTCATAGCACTTTGATACAATATTTTAAAACACACCAGAGCTGCCTAGGTGGCTCAGTCGGTTGGGTGTCAACTCTTAGTTTCAGCTCAGGTCATGATCTCGGGACCATGAGATGGAGCCCCTCGATGGGCTCTGCGCTCAGCCAGGAGTCTACTTGGAGATTCTCTCCCTCTGTCGTTCCCCTATGTGTGCATGTGTGTGTGCTTTCCCTCTTTCTCTCTCTCTAAAATAAATAAACAAATAAATCTTTAACACACACACATATACACCCCGAAACAACATTCACAAATATCACCATATTGGACAGTAATTAATTAACATAGTTTTATTGTTAAATAAGATCACCATTTCTAAGCTCTAAAACATATTTAACACTGTTTGAAAAGTTAGATGATTGCCCAAGATGTAAAAGGAGTTTCGGTCTCAGAAAGATTTCCACATTTAACAGGCTCAGCAGCCTATCCGTGAAAATATTTGAACCAAAACTACATGAATCTACATGGAGAAATATTATACCCCTAAAAAAAGCAACTTATAGGAAAAATCACATTATAACACAATAAGAACACTTCTGTAAAGATTGAACACATCTAAAACTATTCTACTTTCACAGATGGAAAACGTGTGAAAACATAGATAAGAAACAAACTATACTCCCAAAGTAATAGTTACCTCTTGGGAAGAAGGGCCTTGGAGTATCTCAATAAACACATAGAAAAAGCTTGTGTCACAAAAATATTTAATTTCCTTTAAAAAAAAAAAGGAACTGGAACAAGTATGGCAAAATATTACATCTAACACCTCCAGGTGGGAGTTAGAGGGATCATTTTTCTATTATTATCTACATTTCTTTTTTTTTCTTTTTTTGAAAGTAAGCTTTACACCCAACGTGGGGCTTACCTCACAACCTCTAGATCAAGAGTCACATGCTCTGCTGATTCAGACAACCAGGCACCCCTGTGTTTCTTTTGTGTATTTGAAAGAGTCATAGAAAGGAAAGACAAACTACATCTTCTTTGCTCAGGGAGTGGGTCAGTGATGCACCCTGCTGTAGAAAGCTGAGAAAGTCTAGGCAGAGTCTACTATATTGAGAATGCCCCCAAATTCTTGACACTGGGATCAAGAAGAGTCTTGCGGATGAGAGCTCTCACAACACATTTGGGAAGCACTGCTTTATTGGATCGTGGACGCTATCATCAAACATTCATTGTCAGTATTTGTTACCCCAGACAAGTGAAGACACAGTCTTAAGCTTATAAAAGTGGGGCTGACCTAGTCATCCTTTAGTTCCCACCCATGCTTGCTAGAGAGGCAGTTCAGATCTGCAGGTAGTTCAAAGTCAGGTGGTCTGTCAGGGATCCTCAGTACCACACCCACTCTCAGAAATTCACTGCAAGGACTCATGGAAAAGGACTATCAAGTATCAGGATACGGTTGTACTCCAGACTGAGATTTATCACAGCAGTGCAATAAGGATTTAGGACCAGAACTTAAAGGGAGAAGACACAGGTGGAGTTTGGAGGAATCGCTGTGCAGGCCTTCTTATGCTCTCTGCCTCCAGTGAAGGCTCACACAGAAGATCCTCTTCCCCCAGCAACAAAAATGCAGCAACATGTGTGCAATGTTTCTTCCCAGGGAAGCCCTTTGAGATTCATTTTAAGGTTTTCACAGGAGTCTGGTAACGAAGGCACCCTCTGCCTATCAAGTAGTAGAAGTCCAGACTGTCAGAAAGAGGGCAGGAGCCTGGAATAAAACATACTGTACAAACAATCTAAGTATAATGGACACTCTTGTCAATGATGGAGTGTTAAGAACCCTCTGGGTTCCCAGACACCAGTCAAGGGCCAAGTTTACAAGCAGGCCTTTCTAAGGATACCACTCTTAGACCTGTTAACTCTTTTCTGCAGAGGACAGTTGGCAGAGACCTCAGATCATGCAATCAGAAGTATTACAGAACCCTATGGGATAGGATGATGAGGTGAAACCAACAAGGCAAAGCCTATTAACAGAACACAAGAGCCTTGCATTAAAGTCCAAAAGATCGATTACTGGTACTGAATAGGGGAGACCCAGTTTGACAGCAATTAATGTGAAAAACACCCAGGGGAGTTTGTTGCTCAATATCAATTAACAGTGTTAACTGAGCCATTGGAAAAACTTAATGGAATCTTATTCTAAATTAATGGGAGTGTCATGTCCAGATTAATGGACAGAGAACTCCCATGGTATTCTGAAATGATCAGACATCACTTGGAAAATGTGTGCCTTTCTAAGGTTCTTATTCTAATACAGATACGAATAAATAAAAGAAGCACAGTAGGTAGTGTGGGTCGCTCTGGTGACACTGATATATGAGCAGTCTGAACATTTTTTTAAAAAATATTTATTTATTAGGGGCGCCTGGGTGGCTCAGTGGGTTAAGGCCTCTGCCTTCAGCTCAGGTCATGATCCCAGGGTCCTGGGATCGGGCCCTAATGGGGCTGTCTGCTCAGCAGGGAGGCTGCTTCCCCTTCTCTCTCTGCCTGCCTCTATGCCTACTTGTGATCTCTTTCTTTGTCAAATAAATAAATAAATTTTTAAATAAGATCTTAAATAAATAAATTTTTTAAATATTTGTTTATTTGAGAGAGAGAGAGAGAGTGTGTGCACATACATGAAAGTGGAGGGAGGGGCAGAGGGAGAGAATCTCAAGCCGGCTCCCCACTGAGTATGAAGCCCAGTGAGGGGTTCAGTCTTACCACCCATGAGATCATGACCTGAACTGAAACCAAGAGCCAGATGCTGAACTAACTGAGCCACCCGGGTGCCCCAGTCTTAACATTTTTGAAATGAGGTTTTGAAAATTTTCTAATGATTCATTGTTATTCTTTTTTGTTCTATTTGGTGTAACTGAGACCAATGGTGGCAGCTTTAAGGAGGCGGAGGCAGAGGCAGAGACAATATAAAAAGGAATTAGAATGGCCCGACTCTGGAATTAGCTGACTTGGACAGGAGTGTTTCCCAGTAATGGAAGTATTTGCACAGCTGGATGAAAATTGAGCTCTAGACTGGATAAGACATTAAACTGAAAGACTGATAGGGTTTCCTTCTACTCTAAAATTCTATGGTTTTAATTTAGACATTTTCCGTTGTGCCAATAGCCTAGATGCTGCTGGATTGAAAGCCCATGCAAAAGCAAGAGTGATCTTTGGCCAGTGTTTCTGAGTTTGACTCTGTTGCAGCAGGAGCCATGGGTATGCTTGCAAGCACTGAAGGTTCATTTCATAACATTTCCTCATACAGGCAGGTGTTAAATTTGGAGACAAAACATTTTTCATTGATAATATTCATAGTTGAAATCTCTACCTCTAAAATTAATCTTTAAAGATTATGTGACAAACATTAAGACACTGCCTCAGTGGGAGACTGTTCAATTTTAGATTGATTTCAGTGAGCACTAGCAGGTTTCTTAGTCTCCACTGACCAGAATTCCTTATATACTATTAAGAAGTCATTTTTGACTGCACCGTGGAAATATAGACTTTCACAAAACCCCTATTAAAAACAAATATCTGGGCCAGCTGGATGGCTCAGTTGGTTAAGAATCTGCCTTTGGCTC
Organism: Mustela putorius furo; assembly: GCF_011764305.1. Classification (NCBI taxonomy): domain Eukaryota; kingdom Metazoa; phylum Chordata; class Mammalia; order Carnivora; family Mustelidae; genus Mustela; species Mustela putorius. The sequence goes on from NW_025421989.1 coordinate 32,402,410, forward strand.
AGGTTATGATCTCCAGGTCCTAGGATCAAGCCCTGTGTCCAGCTCCTCACTTAGCAGGGAGTCTGCCTGTCCTTCTCCCTCTGCCCCCTCACCTTGTGCTCTCTCTGTCTCTCTCTCAAATAAAATCTTTAAAAAAAGAAAACAAACGTAAGAGCGTAAGAACGTAAGAACCAAATATCCCTGGGGGAAGTAATGCTTTATCACATAAACCAGGGACCTCTAAACTTTTTGTATCATGTACCCAATCAGTAAAAAAAATAATAAAAATAAAAATTAAAAATGAGTTGTATACCCACCCTGGATATATGCATTTATTTACTTATATCCTTGACTACTTTGGCTCATTCAAATGTATATCCTTTAAAGAATGCTAACTCTATTCATATCCATATCTCTGCCTGTTCTGCAACTGTGTCCTCCAAGTGCATTTGGCTGAAGAGAAACCCATAACCAAGCAGATGGGCATCTCTTTATAAAATTTATACAGCACGCCTCATGTGGGCCCTTAATGCAGCTGGGCCATTAGACTGTTAAGACTTTAGTGTTCTGTATGTCACCTGGGGATCTTGATAAACAGTTTCTGACATTGCCATGAAAATGAGAACCTATATTTCTAACTAGCTTCCAAGTGATGCTGACACTTCTGGCCCTTGAGAAGCAAGGTCCTAGATGACTATTCTACACCTTAATATCTTTCTTCAAACCTCTAACTCCTCCTCTCCCACCCCTACTCCCAGCACTAGCTCCTGCTTCCTACTGCACTGAGAAGGTCGTAGCAATCAGAAGAGGACTTCACAGACTCCACCACCTCATCTACCCACCTGCCAGTGTCTGGACCCATATATTCTGCCTTCCCATCTGTTAACAGACATCTTAAACATAACTTGCCTATAAGTAAACCCTGATGTTGTCCCCACAATCTTTTCTACCAAGTTCCATGCACCCTTTTCTGATGGCATTGTTATTTCTCTGGTTGCTCAAATCAAAAGCCTCGAATTACTCCTTCCCATGTTTCTTTCCATCACAGCGTATAGCCAATCCTATTTGCTTTACCTTCAAAATATACTCATTCTCTGGACACTTCTCACCACCCTCTCCAGGATCACCATAATCATCTGGTAAATGTCCTCCCTGCTTCAATCCTTACCCTCTTAGGGTTATTTTAAAACCAAGTAGTTAGAGTGATCTTGTTAAATTTACCATGTTATTGAATCTAAAATGCCATTAATTTTACTAAGCAGTTTTAATTTATTTATGAGTGACATTGCCATGAACAAAGAACTATGAGACATCGCCTTCATAATAATCTTGTGCATAACATCACATAGTCTTGGGGCACCTGGGTGGCTCAGTTGGTTAAGCATCTAACTCTTGATTTCAGCTCGGGTCATGACCTCAGGGTCATTGGTTTGAGCTCTTCATTGGGCTCCATGCTCAGCAGGGAGTTGCTTAAGAGTGTATCTCTCTCTCCCTCTGCTCAACGCCCCCCCACAAATAAATAAGTCTTTAAAACAAAACAAAACAAATTCACATAGTCTCACCAGAATCTTTCTGCTTTGAAGATACTTTCACAATTCCAGGATATGTGACACTTTTCTTTTTCCTCAAAGATTTTATTTATGTATTTGCCAGAGAAAGAGAAAGAGAGAGAGCGAGCACAGGCAGGCAGAGTGGGAAGCCAGGCTCCCCGCCGAGCAAGGAGCCCGATGTGGGACTCGATCCCAGGATACTGGGATCATGACCTGAGCCGAAGGCAGCCGCTTAACCAACTGAGCCACCCAGGAGTCCCTATGTGACACTTTTTACTGTGTCCAGTTTTGTTGCTTAATGTAATGATAGGCAATCCTTTTGGAAGCATGTCATGAACAAAAGAAAACCCAAACCCATCTACTTGTTGATATATTTTCATTGGTCTTTTCAAGCACTTAGCTGAACATCACTTTGAAAGAAATTCTGGACTTTCAATCATTCCTCCAACACCGAATGTTTGTTTCACTAGTATCAAAGTTTTACCCTACTGCTGTGTTTCCCTGACTTTATCTTGCACCTCAACTTTTTGTTTTGATACCAAATCATATGATCATTTGGAAGGCATTTTAAGAAGCAGTTAAATCCCACATGTGTAGTACTGATAATGCACAGAATTTGATGGATGAGAAGAAAATAAGAACCTCCCTGAATAAGTTCCTCCTTGTGGAGACAGTGACAGCTATGTCTGAACTGTTACCTGGAAGACGCCTACTGTAAGACAGTTTCTACCAAGGTTATCCCAATAAAGCCCATCTAAGACATGATAAAACATAGAAAAATTGTGTCTTAGAGTAAATAAAATAAAATAAAATAAATAAAATTCAGTAAGTCAGATCATGTAGTTTCTATACCCAAAACTATCAAACTCTCTCCATTGCATTCGTCAGAATCCTTCTCATATCCTACAGGGTGCTGTGAGAGCTCCTGCCTCACTCACAGAGGAATCTTGTCATTTGAGTGACCAGGTGGGTATTTGCAATGTGACTATGGGAATATTGAGCTGAGGATATATTTAGCCTGGATTTCTGAAGTATATTTATGTACTTTACAATTCTATCTAGAGATGAGCAACTTCTAGTTTCCCCATGTAAGGAATGGCTTCCAGAAATTTCCTGCCCACTGTGTTGACTCATCTGGAGTGAAGACATGAGGCTGCAAGGCCAAATGGTATTTAGTGATATTTACACATGCTATGGCTCCTGGGACCTAGGAGCATGTAGGTAGTGGTAGAGAAACTGATTGAAATGAATGGCACCAGAAACTAGACTGTGAGAAACTCCTCTAACCCTAGCCATAAAATCGTAAGCACTGTGGTTTGCTCACATCAATGCTTGTCTAAACGGACTTCTCTCCTTTCAGGAACGTACATGAAAATGCAACACATCCAATTAAGTAATGTATCATACCTCATGATTTTTGTTCGTGGTTGACTTTTTAAGGTTTAAAATTTATTGCAATTTACTCGGTCATTCTATATAAATCTCCAGTCCTGTATCTAATTTTCTACTTGTACATTGGAATTCTTTCCCTTAAAGAGGAGCCGGAAATTGTATAAGATTCAGGTCCTACAAAACATGGACCCCCTCTGCTCTGACATCTGTACCACTGTCCTTGTTCCCCCTCACTCTGTACATTCTTACACAGAGGTCTTGACAGGCTGGCCTCCTTTCTATTCCCCAGACAATTCACATACTCCATGCTCTCTGCACTGGTAATGTGTGTGTCTGGAGCCCTTTTCCTTCGGCTAGCCACATTGCTTGCTTCTTCCTCTTTTGAAAAGTCTTTTCTCAATATTTACCTTTTCTGTAAGGTCTTCCCTGTCCTTTCCTTTTTTTTTTCTATTTTTAAAATTTTTTTAAAGATTTCATTTATTTATTTGAGGGGGGTGGTGTGCATATGAGTGGGGGGAGGGGCAGAGGGAGCCGGAGATGCAGACTCCCCATGGAGCAGGGAGCCCAACCCGGGACTCATTCCCAGGACCCTGAGATCATGACCTGAGCCAAAGGCAGACACTTAACTGATTGATCCACCAGGCACCCCCTCTTTCCTTTCTAAAAAATATTTATTCAGTTGAGAGTAAGAGAGAGAGCACACACACATGCACTCATGTGTGAGAGCAGGGGAGGGGGAAGGGCAGAAGTAGAAGGAGAGGGAGACTCAAGCAGACTCCCCACTGATCGTGGCACCCAGTCTCACAACCCCGAGATCCTGACCTGAGCCAAAATCAAGAGTCAGACACCTAACCAACCAAGCCACCCAGGTACCCCCTGTTCTTTCCTTTTAAATTTGCAGCCCATATCTGTATACACTCTTGTAATTTTTTTATTCCACATTAATTTCCTCCTTTCTGTAATATTTTTCCCATTCTGAGGGAGATGGATTGGGAATGATTGATCAGTCAATAGGCAGATGACAGGCTATCAATAAATAATCAAACTATTATGGTTAGAGGTTATTTCTTGCCCCTTCATGACAATGTACTTAATACATATTTGTTAAATGAATGAAACTCTTCTTTAATCAAACCCTGTGAATCATTTCCTTAGGTAACATACACATCCACAAGATACTCTTCTAAACCAAAATGAACAATGTCTAGGATCTTGAATAAGCTTTTCACTATGCCGACTAGAAATTTAATATTAACATTTGTAGGGGCCCAGGGCGGGCTGCCCCAAGATGGGCCAATTTGGCATAAGGCTTATTTTAAGTTAGAAGTAATAAAAACCCAGCAGATGCTGGAGAAGCTCTCTGCCTTCCCCCTCAACTGCCTACATTTACTTTGGAAAGGAGAGCCTGTAGCAGGAGGAGAACTATTAACAGAGACTCCCCTTCACCTAAAAACCTTATCTGCATCATAGGGCAACCTTTGTTTTTCCAAACATCCCCTTTCACCTTCTTGCTAATGCTCTTTCTCCCCCTTTGTATTCTCAGACCCTACCCTTCTTAGCTCACTTTGCTTCCTTGTCTTTGGACTTCCACTCAGATACTTACTAAATTTGATTTTCTCCTGTTAATCTTTTTCTTGTCAATTTGATTCTAAGTCCAGCTAGAAGGACCATAATCCAAAGGAAGGTCATCCTTCCTGACAACATTGTACTCTGGACCCAGAAACAAGAAATTGGGGAGAAAATCTGAATCTTCAATTGAAAAACCCCAGGGAGAGATACTTAGGTATCTGACTGTTGATTTTTGGCTCAAGTCATGGTCTCAGGCTTGTGAGATCTAGCCTGGAGTCTAGCTCATACTGGACGTGGAGCCTACTTAAGAATTTCTCTCCTTTCTCTGCCCCTCCTACCCCTTTCTCCCTGTTTAAAAAAAAAGGAAAAGAAAAAGAAAAAGGAAATATTGTAGGTTTTAGTTGTAGTCAGGGGTTGTAGATTCTTTTTATTTTTTTTTTAAGACTTTTTTTTTAAAGATTTCATTTATTTATTTGACAGACAGACATCACAAGTAGGCAGAGAGGCAGGCAGAGAGAGAGGAAGGGAAGCAGGCTCCCTGCTGAGCAGAGCCCCTGATTGGGGACTCGGATCCCAGGACCCTGAGATCATGACCTGAGCTGAAGGCAGCGGCTTAACCCACTGAGCCACCCAGGCGGCCCAAGACTTTTTTTTTTTTTTAAGCAGTTTTAGGTTCATAGAAAAATCGAGGGGAAGGTACAGAAGTTTCCCATATACCCCCTGTCCAGTGGTTGCAGATTCTTACCACAGAAAAATGACAGGACAGTTTTTATAGTTGAATGACTACATGACAAAAGACAGAAGCTGCTTTTGAAATAAAGCTTCTCGTAGGCATAGTTTTCAGTTCAGGAAACCAGAGTGTTCTATCCTGGTCATTATTTAGAACAATGAGGAAAATGAGTACAGCAGAAAATGTTGAATGCTGTGAGCATTTGACACAGGCCAGACGTTTGAAGTGATTACTTATTAACTTTTTTCTTGCCTGAATTTGTTTAGGTTTGTTTTTTGAGTTCTGTTTTGTTTTGCTTTGCTTTGTGCTTGACCAAGATGTGAGGATCATTTTCCTTCATCTACATGAAACAGTAGCATCAAGGCTCCATTTCTATCATAGTGATGAGGGAGCAGGAGGCTGGCTGAGGACTGAGCAAAAGCTGGCGCCTTGCACCCCCTCTCCACCCGCTCCCCTCCGTAATAATGTGTAGCATTCTTCAAGCTCCCCTGACTGCCATAGACAATAAACAAATAGTTAACTTGCAGAGATCACAATCCTGCAAGACAGGAAAGTCCCTTGCTCTGCAAATGTCCTGGAGATCTACAAACAGGGAGGTTCCCTTATCAATAGCACAAATTTCCAGAGGCAAATAACTCTCAGTTCCTCAAGCCCTAATGTCCCCCTCCCCATCATAAACGAAACTGGAGGAGGCTGAGGTAGAAGGAAATGTAAATGACAGCAGGATCATAACACCCCACCAAGAATCTCCCAACTCTCTTGATGTTAATGGATGACCTAAAGACGACATTGATCAAGCCACAAGGGCAAGGCCTCCTCCAGACACCTTGTAGGCCCTCTTTAACATATGAAAACTCAGTTGAAACCTCCCTTTCCCTCACCTTCCCCCAACCTCAGGGTACATAACCTGCCATCCCTCACAACCCGGGGCAGCAGCTCTTCCTGCCCACGGGTCCTGTCCCCGTGCTTTAATAAACAACCATTTTGCACCAAAGATGTCTCAAGAATTCTTTCTTGGTCATGGGTTCCAGACCTCAGCCCACTGAACCTCACCTAGGTTCTAGAACTTCATCAATAGTGCAGGAGAGGATTGTGGCAGGATCCTTAGAGATGTTAATTTGGCTTATGTCTCAGAGCTTCACACTTCAGGAAAGATCTTCCTCCGTTGCTTGAGTAAAGTAAATTATAGTTAATATCTATATCTCCTGAGTTTTTGCCTGGCTGTGGGCTGCTTTAAGCAACTTCTGTCAGAGGGCAAAAGACTGGCTAGAAGTCCTATTTCTCCTTTTTGCTGAGACAAAAGAGAGATTCGGGCATCATGTTTTCTGTTTGGCCTAGCCAGTGTACCGGAAACACATATTTTGCATAGCTATTCTGTGGATATCCTAAATTCAAGAGCAGTATCCCCTATTAGGATTAGTTGTGGTACAAAATGTTGTCGGGGTGGTAAATTGTTGTTGCTCTTTCTTTATATTACAGCTTTGATTGACGTCTCATCTTGACCTTTGGCAAATGTAAGTTGTAGCTGTCTATTCGTAACGGGGTAGACTGGCAGGATGGAGCCTCCAATAGGCACGTTTTGAGGCTTCATGGCTTGTGGGGCAGAGGGAAAGGCTACATGTGCCAGAGCCTGTGAGGCTAGTCCTGTGAGATTGGTTCCTTCGATGATCCAAGTGAACATGACTCTAGTTTCACTGCCTCCAGTCTGGCCCCATAATCCACCCGCAATCCAGGGTTGAAATTAGAATCAGATCACATCACTCCACTGCTTCACCGCTTCCCTTGGGTTCTCATTTCGTTCAGAGTAAAGACAAAGTCTTTACAATGGCCTGAAAAGCCCTCCTTGATCAGACCCATACCTTCTTTTTACCTATCCAACCTCTTCCCTACTTTTTTTGTTTTTTTCTTCCTTTTTTTTTTTAATTAACCTCTTCTCTTCTTACCCTCCACTTCCCTCACTGCACTTGGATTACACTTGCCTTCTTGCTGGTCCTAGAACACATCAAGCACTCGTCCTCTGCCAGTCCTTTCCATCTGCTTTTCCCTTTGCCTGGAATTCTCTTCCCTCAGATTTCCTTATGGTGCCCTCCCTTGTCCTCTGTAAGTATCTACTCAGAAGTCACCCTCTCAGTGAAGCTTACCCAGACCACCACATTATATGATTCAGTCTAAGAGTCTGGATTTTTCTTTCTTTTTTTTTTTTTTTAAAGTAGTCTCTACACGCAACATGGGGCTTGAACTCCTAACCCTGAGATCAAGAGTCGAATGCTCTACTGACTGAGCCAGCCAGGCCCTTCCAACCATCACTGCCTTGTGTGTGTGTGTGTGTGCACGCGCGCGCACACAAGCGTGCACGCCCGCACACACACACACAGATTCTCTTTTCCTTGCTTTATTTTTCCCATAGCCCTTTATCACTATTTAAGATTCTAGATCATTTTCCTTAATTACTATATCGTCTGTCTTCCAGAATATATGCTTCAAGAAGGCACTGATTTTTGCCTTGTCTGCACTGCTCATTGCTATAATTCAAACCCCTGGAATAGCACTTAGAATACCGTCAGGCTGAACATCCATACTGGTTTTCCAGGACAATCCCAGTTATGCCTCTTATCCTGGCATGTGTATTAACTGCATCCCCTTCACTGCGCAGTGTTGAATGATTAGATTTCTGGTCACTGCACATGGGAGGGATGCTCCATAAATACATTTTAATTGAGAAGCTGGTCTCTTAGGGGCAGAGTTTCTCTAGTTGGCATTTTAGGCAAAGAGTCAGTATAGGGAAAAAAGCAGAACACCCACCAATATGAGGCACCTGAGGCTCAGAAAGGGTGGGAGAGAAGAGCAGTTAGCATCTGGAAGTTTAGTCTTTGGACTACAGTCCATCAGTCTCTGATATTCACGAACAGAGTTCCAGTCTCCAACAAAGCACAGTAAGAGTGGTGGTTCCTACAATAAGACTTGGGGACCAGAAGGTTGGCTGGAGCTGAAATACAGAGCAGCATTGGGAGGGCAGAGGCATTTCCTCTGACTAGGAATCAAATGGACATGACACAGATTAATGGGAAAAAAATCAAATTTCATTTCATGCATGTGGGCAATCCACACAGACATGGAAATCCCAAAGACAGTCAGCCAAAATGAGGCATATATGTCTTCGTCAACTAAGGAGAAGCGGGTAGGGGTCCACAACTTAAAAGAGAAGAAATGCAATTCACAGGAAGGTGAAAAGGAGCACATGTTTTGTAAGCAAATATTTGCTGGGCCACTCTGAAACAATGGGACACAGAGGACTTTGATCAAACAGGGCTTGTAAGCTTCCTTCCTGTCCATCATACCTAGTTTGTATCATAGTGTAGTTATCTATGGTGATAGCTCTCTTCCTGGAACAGGTCCTCTGTCTGAATTCTTTTGAGGCAGTTGGCAGGGTGGCAAAGACCTTTTCCTGAATCTGCAGGGTTTCAATTGCTTTTTTTTTTTTTAGATTTTTTTTTCTTTAATTCATTTGAGAGAGATACAGAGACAGAGACAGCACAAGCAGGGGAAGGGGCAGAGGGAGAGGAAGAAGCAGACTCCCCGCTGAGCAGGGAGCCCAACATGAGGCTCAATCCCAGTACCTGGAGATCATGACCCGAGCCAAAGGCAGATGCTTAACCACCTGAGCCACCCAGGTGCCCCTTTTAATTGCTTTTTAACTCAAAATAATTTTCATGCCAAAGTGGCCCATCTTGTGGTAGCCTGCCCTTGATCCCTATACAGGGAATGTGGGCGGCCTCCAGAAGCTGAGAACAACTCCCAGAAAACAGTCAGCAAGGCAACAAGACCTCAGTACTGAAACAGCATGGAGCTGAAATCTGCTAAAAACCTAAATATGCCTAGAAGGGGAATATCTCTAAGATCCTCCAGATAAGGTTAGCCAATAACTTGATTTCAACCTTGTCAGCCCAGAGTAGAGAAATCTGCTGATCCAATCCATACTTTTGACCTAAAGAACTGTGAGATAATAAATTTATGTTGTTTTAAGCTGCTAAATTTATGGCAATCTCCTAGTTCAGCAATAGAAAACTAATACCGGGAATAACAAAAGGCAAAGTGAAATATACGTTTAAAAAGATATTCAAGTATATATTTTCAGAAAAGAGAAAGTCACAGATAACAAGGTCAACAGAAGAGGAGCCACTGTCTTCATTAAGAAAAGAAGGATTTTGAATATATGAAAAGGATTCAGATAGGCTCAGTCACCTTTAGGGGGCCAGGAAGGAAGGGTTTGGCCCTAGCAACTGCAGTTTGGTGTGGTTTGAGATTCTGCCCAGAACTGGCATCATGGCCGTGTGCTTGGTCATCCCCAGCATAGATAGCCACTGTGCACATCCACAAGTACAGTAATGGGGCAAGAAGAAAAGGGTTGCCTATTATCCCTTCAGTGGAGTTTGATGGAAGGAGATAGACCCATCTCTGAAGTTAATCATTACCATGTGTCAAACGGTTTGGAGAATATCGATTAAGGAAGCCTTTTCCTGATTGATGAAAGATAACTCAGTTATGCTCCTCTGCCTCTTCTAGAAGGTTATGCAGTATATTAATGTAGTGCATAATAAAAACAAAAAAAAAGTTTTTTAAAAGAGAGTTCAGAGTGCTTGATCAAGAGTAAAGCATTAAGGATTTTTTTTGTTGTTGTTCGCTGAGTTTGTAACTGAGCTTGCAATGGCTCGGCAGCCACTCTCCTCAGCCCCAGTCTATAAAGCTAGATTTCTGTTTTGGGAGCTGAAGGGGCCTTAGACCTATTGAATCAGAAACCCTGAGGATAGGGTCCAGGTGATTCTGAAGCAGGCTAAAGGGATTTCAAAAGTGATTTCAAAGGAATACCAATGTGGTTCCCCTTTCTAAAGAAGGTTGCTTTCAAGATAATAGCAGGAGAGGAAACACAAGTTTGCTCTCTGGTGGGGTGCCCTTCTATTAGTCTACCACATTACAGAATAAACTGAGACACATTATCTAAAGCAGGTAAAGATATAGCGTAAAAGTATTATAGAGATTCTCAATGACCTTCTATGCATAACACGGTGTTAGTGATTTTCCAAGGAGATGTGCACACAGAATTATTAACTCTAGAAGTTTATAAATAAGAAAGAGTTTCCTAACACCAGATTGGAACATTTCCTCTAGAACAGGAGTTTTCACTGCCTGGAATTTCTGGGGATATTTTCAAACTATGACAATCTAGTGTTATCTATACTTAGTGCTCTGGGGCAGGAATATTTAAATTTTGAAAAGTATTCCCCAAGAAATTCTGATGGATTTCATCCTTTCTTCCTGGTGAAAGCCCCTAAGGCAAGAGTGTTAACGTTAGCATTCCACCCAAATTTCCAACCTGAGTTGAATATATTCCTAAATCCTTCAACTAGAGCCCTTCACTAGTGACCCAGGGTGTGGAGGGCAGTGTTACTAACGTGGCTGCTAAATGGCTAAAGCTGGATGAAAGTAAGGGTCTAAATTGCAACATCGAGTTCTATCTCTCTACACAGGGAGCTCTTCCTTGGGTTGAACTTGGATGCCAGGCTGCCAAGCTGCCCAGCCCATCAGAGAATGCACAAATGTATTGTGAGTGAATGTGGGAGGCAAAGGGAGCGGAGAACATGGAAGAGGGCATGGTTGAGCTCATCCATCTGCCTGGCTTCTAAAAGCAAGGAGTGGACTGTTCTTTAAAAAAATTGAGACTTTGTCCTCTTTATCTTCGCTTGCTGTGCTTTTCACTGAGACTATATACTTTGTTTTTATTTCCCTTCGTTTTGTTTTTTGGTTGATCTGGAAGCTCTAAAATGGGAAGTAATGGCTTTTCTTGATGTCTTGACATGCAAATTTTGATATTGCCAATTAGCAACTCCCGAAACCTGTTCCTTGAAAACTGCTTAGACCCCAGCTCTGCCATTTCCAAAAACTCTATAACCTTGGGCAAGTAAGTCACTTAGCATCTCAGTGCCTCATCTATAAAATGTAACTATAATAGTTTTACCTCACCGGGTAATGTTCAGGACTAAATGAGTTCATAAATGTCACACGCTTAACAACTGTGCCCTCCATAGGATAAGGACACAGCAAATGGAAATTATTATTGATGTTGCGATGACTGTTCTCCTTGTCCTGGATCTTTGACCTCTTACACTTTCCATTCCTCACCTGATATGTACCACATGCATGGTGAGTATAACTAGGGGAGAAAACAGAGGCTATTGATTGGAGGTGAAATGAACATGGGAATTCCACAAAATGCCACACCCCATCTGTGCACACAGTATTTCCAGTCTTTTCTCACTGACCATGGGTTCATTAATGAAGTGGCAGGAAAGTGAAAGAATACCAAAGAGTTACTTTAATGACCTGGATATATAGCCTTTTAGCATTTAGATATGCAAAGAGTAGAAACCAGTAAAAATAAATTCTAGATCGCACCGACATAATATATCGACTGTATCAGTCAGGATAGGCCAAATCTTGTGTAGTAACAAAGAAGCTCAGCCTTGTGACAATGTATAAAAGCAAGGGCTTATTTCTTGCTCATATAACCTGTCTGTCATGGGAAGGCTGGGTCTCTACTCCACAGCTCTCTTCTCTGGCTGACTTAGGCTGAGAGAGCAGTCAGCACCTGGAGCATGTCTATACTATCACCATGGCGCATAAAAGGGGGATGAGGCTATTAAAGTTGTAGCCCCCAAAGGAGTCACTTCCACTCACATTCTTCTGGCTAAAACAAGTTGGATCTTTATGCTAACTTCAACAGGGTATATGAAATCTTTGAAGTCCTATTTTAAAAACCATAAACATTATAAACTGTTGCTTCAAAAGTCATAATTTAAAATATTTAGCATTTCACCTTGTAAAAATACAAATCAACCTGAAATAAATAATCTCAACCCTTTAACTCAAGTTATACAAATTCAATTTTTTCAGTCTTTAAAATTTCATAATCAGTGTACTTTTGTAAAACCATGACCACAGGCATAATCACCACTCTATACAATTTTCAAACATTTCAGTTGTCTAAGATAAAACTGTGTAAAAAGATCAGTCTCAATCCTATTTTAAGATAATGTTGATATAAGTGCAATATACCCCTGAGTGGTTTGTATTATCTTAAATTCATAGAGATTTAATTCCTAAAGTACATTTTTCTGTAATGTCTTTTGTTCCTGGTATTCACTGTGCATATTAGTATTCAGATTGCTGGCTTTAATCCAGAGTAATACCTTAAAAATGTACTTTGACTAGGAAGTATATTCTATATTTATTCTATATATAACCTGTCAAGTTTACTAGATTGTAAGCGTGGACTATATATGTATTTTTTAAGTTAACATTAGTAATACCAACTGTACAATTCAAAGTGTTTGCTTTCAAAGCCAACTCTGAATTAGCAATAGTCATGGAATCATTATCACCATCACCATCATCAAAACAATATCTTAACTTGCTGGAATGAGCACTGAGTGTTAATAAATGTAACTGATGAATCACTAATCACTAAGTTCTACCTCTGAAACAGTAATACACTATATGATAATTAGATGGAATTGAAATAAAAATTTAAAAAATTAAAAATTTTAAAAAGGCAAAAAAATAAAAACAAAAAAGAACAAAAAATCAGTATCTTAATTTACTAAGCTTTATGTGCTTATTTAATCCTTTCAATGCTCAGAAAGAGAAACTATTATTTCCCCTCCATTTTACACATTTGGAGAATGAGGAGAGATTAAGAGACTTAACCAGGATCACATAATAGATGGCAGAGAAAGAACTTATAACAGGTGCTTCTAAATACTACTTATGCTCAGTCTGACCAAACCCCAGAAAGTGAAATAAGACAGTTTTCATTATTGAACTAAACTTACCCCCATGGAATCCCTGATAAATAACTTTTTAAAGATTACTTAGGGCCAGACAAAATATCCCAATGAGATAAGAGTAGGAATAACTTGCCGAAAGTGTCATTTGTCACCTACCCACTAGTAGAATGAGTCCAATACCATGATGTCTACATTTAAAGTACGTCCAATACCATGATGTCTACATTTAAAGTACGTAAGTAGTGAGTAGCCAACTTTTTGGATTAAAAGAATGAAAAAAACAGTTGTGCTTAAAGAAAAACAGCTGAATTCTAACATTAAAGGGAAAATAACTATAGAAAATAATTGAGTTATGGGGCGCCTGGGTGGCTCAGTGGGTTAAGCTCGCCTGCCTTCAGCTCAGGTCATGATCTCAGGGTCCTGGGATGGAGCCCCTGGAGGGCCAGGGGCTACCTGCTCAGCAGGGAGTCTGCTTCTCCCTCTGTCCTTCCCCCTGCTCGTGCTCTCACATTTGTGTGCTCTCTCTCGCAAATAAATAAATAAAATCTTTACCAAAAAAAAAAAAAAATTGAGTTAAACTGAAAGGTACATCAAAAACTTCTTTATTAAATATAGAGATGAGTGACAAAGAACATGCAGTAGCTTCAACTCACCTATTAAAAGGCGAACCTCCAGGCATGCCAGGAGACTTACAGCAGCCAGAGTATCTATTATAATGGCTTTTATTTTTCAATAGGATCGGAGATGAATTACATTGTAACTCCTATTGATGCCGGCATCCTGTTAACTGAATGCCTTGACAAGACAGTTAATGAAACCATTGACAGAAGACTGTTAAATCAATTGTTTTTTGTTTTTTTAATTAAAAATTTTAAATTTTTTAATAAACATATAATGTATTTTTAGCCCCAGGGGTACAGGTCTGTGAATCTCCAGGTTTACACCCTTCACAGCAGATCAATTGTTTTTTAATGTGGCTTTTCAGTTTACATTCCCTTCATAAAGAAAAGCTGATAAATTGCATTGCAAAATCAATTTGCAACCAGAAAATAAATTGCTATTTCAATAACTTTGCTGAGGTGGATAGCCTATGGTATAAAGGGCATTTGTTTGTAGGTGAATTGCTGGTGTTCAAGAATTTTCTATTTGCAAGGCTAGCTTCATTAGCCACTGTACAGAACAGATACCATGCTTGAGGGGCGTCTGGGTGGCTCAGTGGGTTAAGCCTCTGCCTTCGGCTCAGGTCATGATCTCAGGGTCCTGGGATGGAGCCCTGCATCGAGCTCTCTGCTCAGCGGGCAGCCTGCTTCCTCCTCTCTCTCTGCCTGCCTCTCTGCCTACTTATGATCTCTCTCTCTTTCTCTGTCAAATAAATAAATAAAATTAAAAAAAAAAAAGGTTCCATGCTTGAGACTGCTATCCGAAGAACAGTCTGTTTATGAGGTTGGATCTTGGCTGGCATCTGGGAACTTGGATTTCAGGAGGGCTCCCACCATTCCCAGAACTGATAGAGTGGCTTGCTGGGACTAAATTATTCATGCAAATGATGTGGTTTATGCTGAACTCCTGCTTCCCTTCTGGGAATCTGGAAATTGATATGTGATTGGTAGAGAGTACCTATGTGACCAGCCCCCAGTAAAAACCCCAGATGATGAGTCTCTAATGGGCTTCCCAGGGCAGAGACATCATGTACACATTGCTCCATTTTTGTTGTGGGGGATGGGGCGGTGCTCCGAGGGATTCCTCATGGGCCAAAGAAAGCAAAAGGAAGTGGGCACATGGGTTCTTCCAGATTCTGCCTGTTTTTCCCTCATGATCTGGCTGTATATCCTGCTACACTGAAATACACTACGCTGAAATAAATCTTAGCCATGTGTACAACTATACGCCGCATCCCATGAGTCCTCTTAGTGAATCTATGGCTGCCGGGGTGGTCTTGGAGACGGTGGGCATAGCCACTTTCTGAAGGCAGTTTTCTTCTACAGGCTTTAATTTAAAAAGCAGTACAGCATTAATGTGTTTCATCATTCAGAAAGTTGTGGAAAGACTTGGCATTTCACTACTATTCTGACAAGATAAACAAAACGCCAAATATATTTGCAATCTGTGATTTCAATACATCAGCTTGTAACAAACATTTTACACAGTAAGGAATTCTGGAAGGGAATCAGGAAGGCAGGGGAATGTACACAGCAGAAACAATAGTGCACTTCTAAAGAAAAATAAGCAGAAGTGTCATTGTTCCTTTAGCCTTGAGGCACAATTATTCTTTGTTCTGAGAATTGTGAGGAAAAAAAAATCCAAGAAGCCACAGGAAGGTCTCCTGCGGACTTCCAAAAACAGCAGCCATGGGAGGAAGTAAGCAGAGAGCGAGGGATCATGTTATTAACGAATGTCATCTTTTTAAATTATAGTAACATTACCTTTACTACAACATCAGTCTGTGTTTTGTCTAGGCTTCTTTTTAGGTGCTGGAGGGCTGTTAAATATTTGTGAACAAAGGAAGGGAAAATATTCACTCAGTATGTTCTGAAATTGAATTGAAAACAAAAGAACAAAGCAGTGTTCATTGAGTCATCACATTAAAAGAAAAGATCCCTGACATCAGATAGAATTAAAATGCCAATGCCTGACATCAGATAGAATTAAAATGCCAATTCCATAATAAATATGTCATGAAGAGCTACTGTAACCCAATATAAATTGTTGGAAAACAATAATGCAATGTATATCTTCTAAGCAGCACTGTGAAGTTTTCTCATTCTTTGAAGCAATGTGATTTTTCAGAATGTATAAAATGCAATGTTATGACAGTGTGTAACCCATTTTATATAGCTTCACAGGGTGTACTCAGAAAATGAGTAATAATTTAAGGAAGAGTTTTCATCTGTTCATAGTATGCCTCGAGATTCTTTTCCCTTCCTCTAAGAGTCCTGTGACATTTATGCATCTTTAGCATCTGACCTCCCCTCATCTTTTTTTTTTGCCACCCACTTACTACTTGATAATTTATTTTTTTCCTATAAATTCAATGGTTTCTTTTCTTTTTTTAATTTTTTATTAACATATAATAGATTATTAGCCCCAGGGGTACAGGTCTGTGAATCGCCAGGTTTACACACTTCACAGCACTCACCATAGCACATACCTTCCCCAATGCCCATAACCCAACCACCCTCTCCCTACCTCCCTCCCCACAGCAACTGTCAATATGTTTTGTGAGATTGAGAGTCTCTTAAAGTTTGTCTCCCTCCCGATCCCATCTTGTTTCATTTATTCCTTTCCTACCCCTCACCCCGCCTCCACATTGCCTCTCAACTTCTTCAAATCAGGGAGATCATATAATTGTCTTTCTCTGATGGACTTATTTCACTCAGCATAATACCCTCTAGTTCCATCCACATCGTAGCAAATGGCAAGATTTCATTTCTTTTGATGGCTGCATAGTATTCCATTGTACATATATACCACATCTTCTTTATCTATTCATATATTGATGGACATCTAGGTTTTTTCCATAGTTTGGCTATTGTGGACATTGCTGCTATAAACATTCGGGTGCACGTGCCCCTTCAGATCACTACATTTGTATCTTTAGGTAAATACCCAGTTGTGCAATTGCTGGGTCATGGAGTAGCTCTATTTTCAACTTTTTGAGGAACCTCCATGCTGTTTAAATGGTTTCTTAAGAGAAGAGAAATTAAAAGACTGGCCTTAAGGGGAAACGGGGTTTGAGAGAAAGTTGTGCTGGAAACCAAGAATTTACTGTTTCCCTTCAACGTCCTTCTAGATAAGGAATGAAACAAATTACCAGGAGAAAATCAAATTTAACAGTATATCTATAGGAATCCACCCAGACGTGGAAATTCCAGGGACAGGCAAAATGAGGTATATATGTCATCATCAACTAAGGAAAAGCGGGTAGGGGTCCACAACTTAAAAGAGAAGGAATGCAATTCGCAAGAAGGTGAAAAGGAGCACATGTTTGGTAAGCAAATGTTTGGTGGGCCACTCTGAAGCAATGGGACACAGAGGACTTTGGTTAAACAGGCCTCGCTAGGTTCCTCCCTGTCCACCATACCTAGTTCATATCATAATGTAGTTATTTGTGGTGATAGCTCTCCTCTGGAGCAGGTCCTCTGTCTAAATTCTTTTGAGGCAGTTGGGGATGGGAGAAAAGAGCTTTTTCTGAATCTGCGAGGTTTCAGTTGCTTTTTAACTTGAAATAATCTTCACGCCCATGTGGCCCATGTTGGGGAGGCCTGCACTTGGTCTCTACAGTTGGAAGACAATATTAAAAGAAGAAAAATAGTGAGAATGATGAATAGTTTGAGGACTGTGTATAGGTTTTTATCACTAGCAGAGAGTTACTCTAATGTGTAAGCCTATTGAATGATGTGTGATTAAAACAGAAGTGAGTGGGGCGCCTGGGTGGCTCAGCGGGTTAAGCCTCTGCCTTCGGCTCAGGTCATGGTCTCAGGGTTCTGGGATCGAGCCCTGCGTCGGGCTCTCTGCTCTCTCTCTGCCTGCCTGTCTGCCTACTTGTGGTCTCTATCTGTCAAATAAATAAATAAAAATCTTAAAAAAAAACCACACACACAGAAGTGAGGGGCACCTGGGTGGCTCAGTCGTTAAGCGTCTATCTTCGGCTCAGGTCTATGATCCCAGGGTCTTGGGATCGAGCCCCACATCAGGCTCCCTGCTTTGCAAGAATCCTGCTTCTCCCTCTCCTACTCCCCCTGCTTGTGTTCCTGCTCTCGCTGTCTCTCTCTCTCTCTGTCAAATAAATAAATAAAATCTTAAAAAAAAGAGAAGTGATATGACAAATAACTATGTGTATCAGAAAATTCCAATATTGTCACAGAAAGGATTCTTTTCCCATACTCTCAGTCCAGTTAAAATATGTAAATCATTTGTAATGAAGACATTTTTGTTTCATTTCTCATAATGAAGGTGAGTGGACTTAGCTTCACAAATTTTTTTAAAGATTTTATTTATTTATTTGACAGACAGAGATCACAAGTAGGCAGAGAGGCAAGCAGAGAGAGAGAGAGGGAGAGAGAGGAGGAAGCAGGCTCCCCGCTGAGCAGAGAGCTCGATGAGGGGCTCCATCTCAGGACCCTGAGATCATGACCTGAGCTGAAGGCAGAGGCTTAACCCACTGCCACCCAGGTGCCCTCATAATTCTTTACTTACATTTTTCTCCCCAAACCCTCAGACTCTTCTCACTGTTTACTCCAGAATAGGAATTTGGAGAAAAGGGTATGGGGTGACGGAGAGTGCCTTTCTCCTTTTGTTGCTCTGTTATGAAAATTTAATTTTACTTTGTAATTCATACGTAAGAGTTAGACTGGAACTTTATATGATTTCAGTTCTAGAATTTCCACTGGATTCTTTTTTTATAGTTCCTATTTCTTTACTGAGATTCCCTGTCTTCTTATATTCAGTGTGGGGATATTTTTATTCTCTTCCCTGAACATAACTAAAATAACTCATTTCATACTCTTGACTAATAATTTGGACATCTTAGTATTGATCTTTGTTGATTGTCTTTTTCTTAAAAATTGGACCATGTCTTTTCTGCTTTGTGCTTTGCTTTGTTCTAATCTTGAATTTTACCCAGAATATTATAAATGTTCTGTCATGGAGACTCTACATTCTATTATAGTCCCTGAAGAGTTGATTTTGACATTGTGTTTGTTTGTTTTTAAATCAGGTGCATCATTTGGTTGATTTCAGGCTGCATGGTTTGAATCTGAGGTGACAACATCACAAATTTTCAGGGTTTTTTAGATTTAGCTGTGTAATTGGAGCTTCCCCTGGCACATGTATGGTTCCGGGGCCAGCCACAGAATTGAGCTAAGTTTATAGGGAGAAACTGGCCATTTCCAGTGTCACCTCCTTACTATCCGGGAGCTGTGATTGCCCTGGACTCTGGCCTCTGGTTCTTCAGGCCTGAAATACTGCAGATTTTCTATCAGAGTTTTAGCCACTTCATGTAGTGATATCTTTGTTCTATCCTCAAGGCGAAAGAATGGGAAACTGGCACTATGCCCTGGTTCTTCTTCCAAGTTTCAGATCTCCTCCAGGATCTACCTGTTTTTGTTTATTCTGCTATGCCTCTCATCCACTGTTTTATATTATTTTTTAATATTTTCCCTGAGTTTTTAATTGCTTCCTGTTGTAGGGTTGGATTTTGTAGAACGACTAAACTAATAGCAAAACTTTATAGCTCTATGTGATTTCAGATATTACAAATCTCAGACAAACTTCGTGACTGTAAAAGTTTCTATGGTGTTTTTGCTAATGGGATATTATAATAAAAATAATCTAGCTGGTGAAGATGAGCCTACCAAAGATGACCATTCTATAAGCTATTTAAATACAGAAGAAAATAGAATTTCTCAGAAGGCTGTAAAATAAAAATAACAAGTAATTAGAAAGATAATTAGTTAGAAATTCAGATTATGCATTAAGGACATTTGAAGAAAGAATAAATGGCATTACAGAAGGCATAAGGTAAGAGGCAAATACAAACGCTGTGGCCTTGATTCTAAGTCATTACATATAAAGACATTGGGCCTTGGTATATGTTTTTCCCCTCAAAGTCTGATGTGTGTTGGCAGGGCTCTCTTCCTCTTAATGACTCAGGGATCAAGTTGCCCACCATATTGTGATGTTGCCAGGTGAATGTGGGGCTTGCATATCTGCTACAGGGAAAGAAAGAACCAGAGAGCTGCTTACCTACAGGTTTTCCATACCCAGACCAGGAAATGGCATGTATTTCTGTCTATAACCCTTTGGCTAGAACTCAGTGAAGTGGTCCCAATCCATCTGCAAGGGAGGTTGGAAATGTTCTTTCTGTGTGTATCCAGGAAAAGAAAGATGTGTGCCACATTCTCCTTTTAATCAAAGCTATTAAAAAAAGAGGGAGATGATTTTTTTAAAAGAGATGTGATTTTTACTCCACATTTCTCTTCTTAATAAGAGAGAGATAATACTTTCCACATTGCTACTTCTTGCATATTTCAAGAATACCAATAGGACCAGTATCATCTCATTTATGCAGTTGATCTAAACGAGCAAAAGGGTTGACTTACTGTGAAGAATAATATCTTTATTTACAGAGAGAATGATATTTGGGGGGTTTCTGGTATTTTGGATGTTATTTCTACTTCCCTTTCTTAGTTGTCTTAGCAACCTGCTCTATATTACAAGGGTAATGTAGACTAGGGGGTTGGTGTACAAGAAGAGATACAGTATATGTAGTTTTTATGTACAGGAGGGGGGTATTCCACAGCCTAGATGGAGGGTAGGAGCACAGGGGCCCTGTCACTGAGGGTTGCTGCACCCGGGGCTGCCTTCATGCTGATTGTCCTTTATCCCTAGGAAGGCTAGTAGATTGAGCTTTGACCTTCCTCTGTGGGGGCTATCTGCCCTAACATGTGGGAAAGCACCATAGTGACATCCATTCAGGAATCCCAAAGCCTGAAATGTTCTCCACTCATTACTGATTCTTTCTTTAAAAGTATTTCCTACCTTGGATTTTGGACTTACTAGGTACAGATTGTTTCACTGTTATAGTTGGGTTTTCATTTTTTTTTAATTATTTTTTTTAAGATTTTGTTTATTTATTTGACACAGAGAGAGAGATCACAAGTAGGCAGAGAGACAGGCAGAGAGAGAGGAAGAAACAGTCTCCCAGCTGAGCAGAGACCCTGACACGGGGCTTGATCCCTGGACACGGAGACCATGACCTGAGCCGAAGACAGAGGTTTAACCCTCTGAGCCACCCAGGTGCCCCGGGTTTTAGTTTTTTTTAATCTACAATATCTTACCTAATCTTTCATAGTTTATCCAGTGTTTTTCTTTTTTTCTTTATATTTTTTAAACTACCTAACTTCAAACTCTTTCTTCAGTTTTACTAAATGTTTAGCATACTTAGTTTTTATGTATTTTTTAGCTCCTTTCATACATATATACAGAGAGGGAGAGGAGAGAGACTACGAGATACAGGAATAGACTAGACTTCTATACACTGTACATTATTTTAGTGCAGAAATCATCAAAAGCTCTTTTCTAAAAGAATCAATATCTCTGTGGCCATAGGTAATTTTAGCAAAATAACTATTATTTTAATAAAAGATATAGTATTTTCTAAACAGATATACATTATATATAAAATTATAATATATTTTAAATTGACTTATTAAATAATTCACTTATACTAATGTACATTACTATATTAATACTATGTTATATTATATATAGTATTTTCTAGAATATATACACTATAAAGTGCATAAAAAAATACCCCAGAGTCAAAAGAAAACAAAAATCACTGAGTCCTGTCATTCAGTCTCCGTTCACAATTTTGAAGACTTCTCACTGAAAACTTAATGATGTTTTTAAGTAGATAGAGAGCAATCCACTACAAAATCATGAACAGCTGAGGAGGCCATCTGTAGAAATGGAAAGAATGGAAGATTTAAGACCTTGACATTAGAAGAACATAAAACAAGTAAATGGAGTAAAAATATTATAAAGGTATAGTTTTAACATTTTTAAGGGGAAAGAAAGGAAGTGATAAGCCACAAGCAAAATCTCTTAGATCAAGAAAAATCCCTAATGCTAGTTTCTTGATAGGAAAGAGCTAGAGATACTAGAGATAGCTCATAAGCCCCTAATGTAGAGAAACTGATGTCACCCCCAAAGGATAATAACAGTAGCCCTAAGAGCCCTGTGGAACTTCTGAGTAGCCAGAGTGCTTCCAAGTGTTCTTCCTGATGGAAATAAACAGCATGAGGTAAAACTAATTAATCTGATTTTACAGCCCAAGTTGGGAAAGAGCAATCTGGCAATTTTCCCACTAGAAGAAGAAATGAAGAAATAAATAAATAATTCCGTTTGTATTTATTTTGGCTATATATATATATATATATTTGGCTATATATTTTGTACATAAGTCTAGCACCTTTTTTTTTTAAATAAGCACTGCCCTTCCATTTAGGATTTATACCAGAAAATGCATATGCAGGCTGGAGGTTTATTTATTATTGAGTTCCAAATTGAATAAGAAACGATTATAAAAGCTCAAGAACTTATATAGAACCATTAAATAATTTATGGAGGAGCATAACTGAGAGAAGGAAGGCGAGAAGACTAGGGAGAGGCTAAGAGCAAAGAAGAGAAAGAGGGAAGGCAGGTGGGAGGGAGGATTTCTCCTTAAGTTTTAAATAGATTTTGGTTTTGAAAGAAATGAGCCATGTATGCTGCCAATTCCCAAGTTCAATCTAAAAGTCTCCATTCCCAAAGTTCTTAAATTGCTTTTAAAAGTT
Organism: Mustela putorius furo; assembly: GCF_011764305.1. NCBI lineage: Eukaryota > Metazoa > Chordata > Mammalia > Carnivora > Mustelidae > Mustela > Mustela putorius. The sequence goes on from NW_025421989.1 coordinate 32,424,809, forward strand.
AAGTTGCTATTTAATTTCTCATAGTTTGGGCAGTCTAGGCATTCCTGTTTGAAACATTGACCTGATTCGTTTTTCAGTTTACTTTTGGAAATTAGTTCATTAGTCTCTAATGAAGCCAAGTATGGTAAGCTGAATAATGACCCCCAAAGATATCCATCTCCTAATCTCTGGAACCTGTGACTATATTCTCTAACAGGGCCAAATGGTCTTTGCAGAAGTGATTAAATTAAGGATGGTGGATGGGGAGCTTAGCCTGCATTAGATAAGTGGGCCTTAAATGTAATCACAAGTGTTCCTGTAAGAGGGAGGCAGAGGGGGTTTTGGCAACAGAAGAGGAAGTGTGACAATGGAAGCAGATGTCGGAGAGAAGGGAGAGATTGGAGCTGCAAATGTAAAGGAAGATGAAAGGAGCCACTGGCCAAACAATACAAGTGACCTCCAAAGACGGAAGCGCAAGAAAACAAATCCTTCCCTCAAGTCTCCAGAAAACACAATCCTGACAACACCTTGATTTTAGACTTTTCAAACATTTTAGACAGTTCTGAGATCAAGAACTGTAGGAAAATATATATTGTTTCAAGTCAAGTCCATAAATTTGTGGTAATTTGCTACAACAACAATAAGAAACCTATTATAGTGAGCCAGTTTAAATAGATCTGAAAGCTAAAGAAAAGGCTCTTTCCATATATTCATATATATACATATATAAAGGCTATATATATATAAAGCTATTGATATAGGAATATAAAAAGACTATGCATATATGTGTGTATGTACATATATGTATATATATATGTACATATATATGAAATCAAATATCTGATATGTTAGGCGTTTAATAACAGAAAATACAGGTGCCTGGATAGCTCAGTTAGTTGGGCATCTGCCTTCAGGTTTGGTTGTGGTCGTCAGCAGGGCGCCTGCTTCTTCCTCTCCCTCTGCCTGCCACTCCCCTGCTTGTACTCTCTCTCTCTGTCTCAAATAAATAAATAAAATCTTTAGAAAAAAAAACAAAAAATATAACACATTCCACTGGAAGCATATGAAGGTACTCTTCAGACATATAACATCAGGGGCATGTGGATAGCTCAGTAAGTTAAGTGTCTTACTTTTGGTTTCAGCTCGGGTCATGATCTTAGGGCCCTAGGATTGAGCCCTGAGTAAGGCTCCATGCTGGTTGAGGAGCCTGCTTAAGATTCTCTCTCTCTCCCGCTGTGTGCCTGGGTGGCTCAGTAGAAGTAAGCATCTGCCTTTAGCTCAGGTCATGGTCTAGGGGTCCTGGGATTGAGCCCCACATTGGGCTCCCTGCTCAATGGGGGGCCTGCTTTTTCCTCTCTCTCTGCCCCTCCCGCCTGCTTGTGAGCTCCCTCTCTCTCTAATAAATAAATAAATAAAATCTTTTTTAAAAAGAGAGAGCTGCCCCTCCCCAGCTCTCTCTCTTTCCCTCTCTCTCTCTTAAATAAATAAATCTTTTTAAAAAATACATAACATCAGGGGTGCCTGGATGGCTCAGTGGGCTAAGGCCTCTGCCTTTGGCTCGGGTGATGATCCCAGGGTCCTGGGATCGAGCCCCACATTGGGCTCTCTACTTAGCAGGGAGCCTGCTTCCTCCTCTCTCTCTCTCTCTGATTGCCTCTCTGCCTACTTGTGATCTCTGTCTGTTAAATAAATAGATAAAATTAAAAAAAATAACATCATTATACTACTTGTACTACACTTGGACTCAGCTGAAAAGCCATTACTATATCACTTGTGATTGTGCTAAAACACAAATGAAATTGAAATATGGCAGAAACTCTCTTAACTGACCTCCTCCTTAAGTAGTTATAGATTAATTGATAATTTCCATTTCAGCTGTAAAAGATAACTAGCGGATGTCCATACCATATTGACTATTCCATGGTAATAATACCCATGCCTACCTCTGGCTCCACCAGTTTAAGTTGTCTGCTCTAAAAATAGCTGTGCTTTTTCCCAAACAGATTTATTTCAATAAATTATTTCAATAAATAATATACATCCAGAATTTGATAACAAAGATTGTAATTCTTTTTTTTTTTTAAGATTTTATTTATTTTTGTGAGAGCAAGAGAGAGAGGGGGTGAGCACACACACAAGTGGATGGGAGGGGCAGAGGGAGAATTAGACTGCCCACTGAGCTGGGAGCCCAACCAGGAACCCCATCCTAGGACCCTAGGATCATGACCTGAGCGGAAGGCAGACATTTAACCAACTGAGCCACCCAGGTGCCCTGCAAGTCTTGTTTTGTTTTGTTTTAAGATTTTATTTTCAAGTAATCTCTATACCCATTGTGGGGCTCAAACTCACAATCCTGAGATCAAGTGTTGCATGCTCTACCAACTGAGCTAGCCAGGCACCCTACAAAGATTGTGATTGTATCCATACAGTTTTTGTTTTGTTTTGTTTTAGTAAGCTCTACGCCCAGTGTGGGGCTTAAACTCACAACCCCAAGATCCCAAGTCAAATGTGACTGACTGAACTAGTCAGGCACCCCTATATGTATAGTTATAATTTCACACTTTGACCAAATGTTTCATAAGTTGGTGCAATATATATTGGGGAAAAAAAACCACCTTGTTTTCATGAGGATTCTTTGGAAAAATTTCATACAAATGAATAACAAAAAGAATTGCTGTTAAAGTATGAATGGGGGATACAACTTAAAAGTTTTGGAAAAAATCATAAAAATATGGAAGGATTCTTAGATTGCTTCATAATTGTCTTCAGTTTCTTAAAGCCCTTCCCTAAGGACACTCAGAAGAGGAGACTAAAGATGAGGGTGCTGGTTAAGAGTATAAACTTGGGAGCCAGACAACCTGTGTTTTAATCTTATCTTTACCATTTACTGACTGTGTATACTTAGGCAAGTTTCTTAACCTCATATATAAAATGAGAATGATAATCATTGGTGCCTCCAAGAGATACTGGGAGGACTGATAGTGCCTGACACACAGCAAGTGCCCAACTATTATTAATACTATTACTGCTACGGTATATGTGGCTTATTCAAGAATGACTATCTGGCCCATCTATTGGTGGAACTGTAGTCAAAGAAGAGTCCTAGGCTTTATGTCAAGAGACTGATAACTAAATGTTCATACAGTTTTTTGTTAAAATAAACTTTTCAAGAGGCGCCTGGGTGGCTCAGTCAGTTAAGCATCTGCCTTTGGCTCAGGTCATGATCCCACACTGGCTTTGCTTTTCTGTCTCCGTGTTATGATAATAAGGGCCAGGGTCTTTTCAAGCTGAGATTGCCTCCTGTAGCTGGTACAAAAGGATCCATTAGTATCTGCTTTCGAACATTTCAGTGTTGTTGCATCTCGTGGTTACCTACAGAATCATATTGAAGTAGATGGTATTAGAACTCTTCTGAGGGGCGCCTGGGTGGCTCAGTGGGTTAAAGCCTCTGCCTTCAGCTCAGGTCATGATCCCAGGGTCCTGGGATCGAGCCCCATATCGGGCTCTCTGCTCAATGGGGAGCCTGCTTCCCTCCTCTCTCTCTGCCTGCCTCTCTGCCTACTTGTGATCTCTGTCTGTAAATAAATAAATAAAATCTTTAAAAAAAAAAAAACAAACTCTTCTGAGACCTAGCCCATTGTATTGCCCTGGGTCACCCAGGGAGGCCTGCCCACCAGAAATGAGAGAACTCAATCACTGCCTTCTGACAAAATAAATGGAATTTCCCTTTTCCTTTCTTTTCTTTCTTTCTTTCTTTCTTTTTTTTTTTTTTTAAGATTTGCTTATTTATTTGAGTGAAAGGGAGAGTATAGGGGAAAGGGCAGTAGGAGAGAGAGAGAGACCATCTTTTTTTTTAATGTTTTATTAATTCATTTGAGAGAGGCAGAGGGAGAGGGAGAAGCAGGCTCCCTGCTGAGCCATCCAAGAGCCCAATGTGGAGCTCGATCTCAGGACCAGGAGATCATGACCTGAGCCGAAGGCAGACACCCAACCATCTAAGTCACCTAGGCGTACCTCTCCTTCTTCTTTAAAGGTTGTATTTAGGGGCACCTGGGTAGCTCAGTCGTTAAGCATCTGCCTTCAGCTTGGGTCATGATCCCAGAGATAATAGATTTATGAAAATCAATTCAGATTGTGATGAAACTAAAGGTGTATTTGAGCTGAAGACAAAATGGCCAACAAACATTCACACTAAATAGAGAGCAAATAGAAAATCATTAAATATTTCCTCTATTTTTCTGTCTAAAACCTGGATGTTTATTTGACTAAAGAAATTCAGGATCCGTCAAACATCTTAGATTAAGAATCATAACTCCTGGCATTAATAAAGGATACTTAGAGGAAAGAGCACAATATGAGATGTCCAAAGACCTGGATTCCAATCCCAGCTTCACTAAGTATTAAGGTAAAGAAACATAACCTCTCAGAGATGAGTGAACTGGAATCAGACACTTATTGATCCTGACTTTTATCAGCTGGACCTTGAGCACCATGCTTAACCTTCCCTGGCCTTGGTTTGCTATTTGTAAAACAGAACCAAACTCCCATGGGTAGAAGTAATAATTACATGGAATAACATGTAAAGAGCATAGCACTGTGTCTGGCATACAAGTGCTCAACAAATATTAGCTGTGATTTACTTATTCCTTTGTTAAGGAGGAGGTTAGGGACACTGGCAGGAAGGAAAGAGTGTCAGAATTGGTGTCATTAGCTCATTGAAAGGGAGCTACTTTTAAGAATTATTATTTACAATTCTTCAGTCTGTAAAGAAATGTTGGTACTCTAACATAAAACCCTAGGTAACCATACCCTAGCCAATCAAATCTTTCATCATAGATCTTACTCTTTTATAGGTCTGTGAGTATTTTTTATGTAGTAAACATCCTGCCAAATCATAAACAATTAGCCTTGGAAATAAAAGAATATGCAGAGAGGCAGTTCATAGTTAGAGCAGTTGTTTTAGCTTTTATTCTAATATTAGCAACACTAACATTAATTATACTTCCCCAACAATTGAGAACTGTTTAGCCACCAAAAAAAATTATCCAAATCCAATGAGGTTAGGACTTAGAGAGAGTACCTGTTTGGGTCCTCCAGGGAGCCAACTCTGATGTAATCAGGATTACAGGAGGTTTGGGGGAAGAATGGAAAAGAAACATCTGTGAAAGGTAGATGGGTAAATGTAAAGTAGAAGGACTGGGCAGAGAAAACCTTGAGCCTAAGATGCTGATTCGACCCTTTCGAAAGGCAAGTGGGGAAAAGCAGGTCAGAGAAAACCTCGGATCAAGATGCAGATCAATAAAGTCTCAGCCAACCCAAGAGGGAGCTCCAGAACAAGGATTGCTCCTTAGAGGAGTGCTGCATTGGGTAGGAATGGCCAGGTGCCAGTGGCCCCCCCATGCCCAACCACTTCGTGGGGTTTGCCCATGAAACATGCATCACCCTCCCTGCCCCCCATCCAAAGTTGAGGCCCATTCTGTAGGCGATAAATAGCATGAGGTTGCCAGCTAACTCTGCTCCTTGTATCTGAATAATTTTATTTTTTGAAGGAAGATTTGTATAGTATACCAATGAGAGCTCCCATAATATATAAATCCTCACTGTATTTTATTAGGATAAAAATCTCCCCTATTTTTCATGCCCTGTATGAGTTAAAATTCTATAATTTAAAGCTTTTGTATCTTTTCTTGAATATATTTTACCAAATTCTTGAGTTGTTAATTTTAAATCAATTACAAATTGTAAAGGATTTAAAAATATATATATGTAAAAGTTGATTTATTTTCTTTTCACAGGCAAGTAAATATTCATTCCTGTGTTCCCAAATATAACAATAAACTTGGCATTTAAAAATGCTGACATACCTAACCATTAAATTTTACTCATCATTTACATTGAACTAAAATTAATAATTTTGAAGTCATAGTTGTGTTACTGTGAGCACATGTTAGATACAAAAATAGCATCCTCTATTAGTTTTCAAGTTCTTTGAGGGTAAGCATAGTATCCATCTTGCCAACTATACTCCAAGAGGTTCTATACTGCCTAATTATAATGTAATGAGGGATTATTTAAAATATACCTTTCAACTACTCTATGATCCAGTAATTACACTACTAGGTATTTACCCCCAAAATACAAAAACACTAATTCAAAGGGATACATGCATCCTTATGTTCATTGCAACATTATTTACAATAGCCAAACTATGGAAACAGCCCAAGTGTCCGTCGATAGAGAAATGGATAAAGAAGGTATAATATATATATATATAATGTATGTGTGTACACACACACACAATGGGATATTATTCTGCCATAAAAATGAATGAGATCTTGCCATTGCAATGACAAGGATGGAGCTAGAGAGTATAATGCTAAGCGAAAAAAGAGAAAGACAAATGCAATATGATTTTACTCATATGTGGAATTTAAAAAACACAACAACAGAGCAAAGAAAACAAAAAAGAGAAAGTGAGAGACAAACCAAGAAACAGACTTTTAACTGAGAAAAAAACCAATGGTTACCAGAATGGAGAGAGGTGAGGAGAATGGGTGAAATAGGTGATGGGGCTTAAGGAGGGCACTTACTGTGATGAGTACTGGGTGTTGTATGGAGGTGTTGAATAACTAGATTATACACCTGAAACTAATAGAACACTGTATGTTAACTATACTGAAATAAAGTAAAAACCTTTCATGTCCATCCGATATGTAAAACATTCATTGAAAATGAATAGTTTTTTTTTAATATATCCTTTATACTAAATTCAGGAGGAATATAGACTGTGCTTTTGAATTCCTCTGTAATAAAAACAAACCATGGACATTAGAAATGTAAAGCCATACTGAATTCATCATGACAGCAAACCAGAAGATGGTCTCTCACATATATTTTTACAGAGTTATATGGACAGGCAGATTGAATCTTGTGGATATATACTAGAATTTCAAATACTTTTTTTTAAAGATTTATTGTTATTATTTATTTATTTGTCAGAGATCACAAGTAGGTGGAGAGGCAGGCAGAGAGAGAGGGGGAAGAAGGCTCCCTGCTGAGCAGAGAGCCCAATGTGGGGCTCAATCCCAAGACCCTGGGATTCTGACCTGAGCCGAAGGCAGAGGCTTTAACCCACTGAGCTACGCAGGCACCCCTCAAATTCATTTTAAGACATTTTAAGAAACATGAATATTGGTTCCCTGGATAATCTAAAAATTTAAGTAAGTTATTTCCATATAAATGGCAGTCATAGTTATTATGTAACTAACTTTGGTACTCTGTAGCCAAAAGACATTTCCTGATTTCTCATGAGATCTAATAAATATGTGTAGCAAAAAGGGAGTTCATTTATTTAACATCTCCTAAGTATGCTACACTTTATTCAATCTTTTTCCCACATTTTACTATACATTTTTCAAACATACAAAAAAGTGGGAAGAATTGTACTATGAACACTCCCCACCTAGATTCTACAGATAACATTTACATTCACTTGCTTTATCACATTTCTCAGTCTATCCATTTCTCTATCCTTGTATCAGTCCAAATTATTTTTAATGTATTTGAAAGTAAATTGTATACAGCATTATATTTCCCCAAAATATACTAGATTTAAATCAAGTTTAATATTTGGTTGTATTTTTTTGAGGTAAAATATCTATACAGTGTAACGCACATGTCTTGAGTGTTACCATTCAAGGAGTTTCCACAACAGCATAAATCTGTGCAATTAGAATACAGAATGCTAATTTCACCTCATAAAGTCGTCTCTTGTCCCCTTACCACTTCCCAGTCTTCCAGCACTCCACAGGAAAATATTGTTCTCTTTTTTCCTGCCACAGATGAGTTTTAACTTCTCTAGAACTTCACGTAAATACATACTCTTTCATGTAAATACATACTCTTTCATGGAAGGCTTTCTTTTTTCAGGATATTTTGTTTCCAGATTCATCCACATTGTTACTTTTTTTCAGTAGTTCTTTCTTTTTTATTGCTGAGTAACATCCCATTATGTGAAGATACCTGAGCTTGTTTATCCATTGTCTTACTGATGGGTGCCTATTTTTCCAATTTGAGCCTGCTATGAATCTTCTTGTACTGGCCTTTTTTGGTATATATTTGTTTTCATTTCTCTTTTTTTTTTTTAATTTTAATTTTTTTTTAAAGATTTTATTTATTTATTTGACAGAGAGAGATCATAAGTAGGCAGAGAGGCAGGCAGAGAGAGAGAGAGAGGAGGAAGCAGGCTCCCCACTGAGCAGAGAGCCCGATGCGGGACTCGATCCCAGGACCCTGAGATCATGACCTGAGCCGAAGGCAGCGGCTTAACCCACTGAGCCACCCAGGCGCCCTGTTTTCATTTCTCTTGATGAGGGGACTTGTTGGGTTATAGTGTAGGCATATGTCTTGTTTTAGAAGAAATTGCCGGATCTTTCTCCAAAGTAATTGTATGGTATTACACTCCACCAACTATGTATGAATGTTCCAGTGGCTCTATATCTTCAATAACATTCAATGATGTTAGTTTTTACAATTTTGACCAAACTTGTGGGTGTGTTTTGTTAGCTGATTATGCTTTTATTGTGCATTTCCATGATGACTAATTACGTTGAACTCATTGTCATGTGCTTTTTTGTTCATTTTCTTTTTACTTAAATTTTTTTTAAATTCTTTTTTTGAAGATTTTATTTATTTACTTGGGAGAGCAGGAACAGGGGGTGAAGAGCAGAGAGGGAGGGAGAGGGACAAGCAGACTCTGCAACGAGCATGGAGCCCAACAGGAGACTTGATCCCAAACCCTGAGATCATGAGCTAAAACCAAGAGTCCAATGCTCAACAGACTAAATCACCCAGGCACCCCTTTTGTTCATTTTCAAAGCATTTATTTATATCGTTTCCAGAATTCTGCATGCACATTGATACCAGTATTTTGTCAGATATATGTCTTGCAGGTATTTCTCCCAGCCTGAAGATTGTTCATTAATTTTCTAAATAATGTCTTTCAATGAGCAAAAGTTTTAAATTTTTATGAAGACCAATTTATCATTATTTTCATTTAGGTTATTGCTTTCTTCCATGTTAGAACCTTTGTCTACCCCCGAGTCACAATGATAGTCTATGTTTTCACATAAAAGATTTATAGTTTTATTTTTTACATTTAAGTTTATGTTCCATCTCAACTTAATTTTGTTTATGGTGTGAGGTAGGAACTACTTTTATTTCTTTGCATATGAATACCCAGTTGTTCCAACATTACTCATAGAAAAGGCTTTTCCTGTTCCCAGAGTAGCTAATAGCTTTAGCTACTTTGTCAAAAATCAATGACCAGGGGTGCCTAGGTGGCTCAGTTGGTTAAGCAACTGCCTTCAATTTATGTCATAATCTTGGGGCTCTGGGATCAAGTCCTGCATCAGGCTCCTTGCTCAGTGGGGAGCCTGCTTCTCCCTTTGCCTCTGCCTACTCCTTCCCTTGCTTATACTCTCACTCTCCCTCTGGCAAATAAATAAATGAATTCTTAAAAAAAAATCAAAGATCAGACAGGGGAGAGAACATTTCTGGGCTCTCTATTCAATTCTCTTGATAGTTTTATTGATCTTCATGCCACATTATCTTGATTACTATGACATTATAGTAGGTCTTAAAAGTCAATTATTGTAAGTCCTGTAAGTTTGTTCTTCCTTTTCAAAATTGCTTTGGATAATGTAGATGCTCCCATATACATTTTATAATCAGCTTGCCTATTTTTTTAAGTCTACTGGGATTATGACTGGGAGTGTGTTGATGCTAAAATCAAAATTGGGAGAACTATATCTTAACATTACTGGGTCTTATAATCCGTGAACATGGTACATCATTCCATTTAGTTAGAACTTGCTGAATTTCTGTCAGCAGTGTCTTGTACTTCATAATAAACAGGTCTTGCCCCTTTTCCTAAGCATTTAATAGTTTCTGATGTTATTGTTAATCAAACAGCATTTAGATTTTATTTTCTAAGTGTATTGTACCATATAAAACATAATTGATTTTTCTATTATTTAATTTCAAATATAGTTGATCCTTGAACAACATGAGCTTGAACTGCACAGGTCCACTTGTAAGAATTTTTTTTAAATGCACATACTTTTTTTCCTTAGATTTTCTTTTCTTAAGGTACTCTCTACACCCAGTGTGGGGCTCAAACTCACAACTCTGAGATCAAGAGTTGCATGCTCTACCAACTGAGCTAGCCAGGTACTCCACAATTTTTATTTATTTTTTTGATAAATAAAGGACAGTACTGTAATTGAACTTTCCCTTCCTTATGATCTTCTTAATAACTTTATTTCCTTCTGCTTTTTTAATTTTAAGAACAGAGTATATACATATAATGTGCAAAATGTGTTCATTGACAGTTTTATGTTATTGGTAAGGCAGCTGGTCAACAGTAGGCTATTAATAGTTTAAGTTTTGGGGGAGTCAGAAGTTATACTGGTTTTTCAACTACACAGTGTGGGGCTGATCAGTGCCCCAACACCCTGTGTTGTTCAAGGGTCAACTGTATGTGAATTTTGTCTGGCTATCATATTGTATTTATTCCTAATTTAATTCCACTGTAGTCAGAGGACATGCTCTGTGTGATTTCAGTTCCTTTAAGTTTATTGATGCTAGTTTTATGGTGTATCATATGACATATCATGTTACCTGTGTTTATGGAGATTTTTCAAGACAAAACAGAAGAAATACAAAATTAAACCCTTTCTTGCAGTTTACCAACCACTTGGGAGTTAACAGTGTAAACACATGGAACAATAGGAGAAAGACAGGAAAAGTTAAAATTATATCATTAATATGGAATAAGCCATAAGTGTTATGAAAAGTGTTCTAAAGAAAAGGATTTGTTAGAGTAGGGACTCAATCAGGGTATATACTCCTCCACTCTTTATAGACATGAGTGTTGGTTTGAAAGTTGTAGAACTAATAAATGAAATGGCTGTTAACACAAGGGTTAAAAAAAGATTGGGCAAGTCATCAACAGAAAATAGCATGGAATCTCCCTCTTCTTTCTATATGTTTCTTCTTCTTTTTCCACAAGAATTTTTTTTCTGATCTACTATGTGTCAGGCTTTGTGATTAATATCGGAGCTACACTGTCCTTCCTCTCAAAGAAGTCTCAGTAAAGAGGGAGATTTAGGCATAAGTGCATTAACACATAAGCCTTAAGAAAAAGGGGGATGCAAATACTATGGTAGCAAGGCTAGTGGGATAACTGATTTACTTTGCATGGTGTGCCACTAGGAAGACTTTACACAGTGGGTGTCTTTTGAGCTGGGTCTTTTTTTTTTAAGTTTTAATTTATTCATTTGAGAAACAGAGAGAGCACAAGCAGGGGGAGCAGCAAGCAGAGGGAGTGGGAGAAGCAGACTCCCCACTGAGCTGGAGGTGCCTCAACGTGGGGCTTGATCCCAGGACCTGGAGATCATAACCTAAACCAAAGGCAGATGCTTAGCCATTTGAGACACCCAGGAGGTACCCCTGACTGGGTCTTTAAGAATATGTCTGCCATACAGAGAAAACAGAAAAGTCATAGCAGCATGCAAATGTAAGATAAATATAGAGAGTAGCTTATCATGTATATGATTAGTAGGGGGGGTGAGTTTGCAAAGATGTGCTAGAGCCAAGTAATTAGAAAATTTGATTGTGGTTAAGGAGTTTGTATTTTATGATAAAGTAGGTGGGAGTCTTGAAATGTTTTTAAGAAGTGACGTGGCTTAATCCTACTTGTGTTTATAGAGCTCTCTGGTATAATTCAGAAGGGTGGGTTGGATTCAGAAGAAACTAAAGACAGGGAAACTAGTTGGGAGACCATGTCAGGCCAATTGATAATGAATCTGAAGTGAGTCAGGACAGAGATTAATGTGAGACATGTACAAGGTAGAGGGAATCAACAACTGAGGATAGAAAAGAAGGGATCATGGGTGGCTTCACTGTTTCTAATGTGTATGATGGGATACATGGTGGTTTCATGTAGAAGGAAAAAAATGCAGAGTAAAAGGTAGAGTGTGGAAAAAAATTGAGTTTTGTGTCTTATAATTTGAGGTGGCAGGATCCATTCATCAGCTGTAACTACAGATCTGAAAACGAGGAGAAGGCTGAGGGCAAAAGATTTGATTTGCAAATAGTTAAGATTTACTTGACATTAGTTAAGCTGAGAACTGGATCTGTACCCAACTGGTGTGCCCTGGGGAGACTAGTGAATGAGGATTAGGCTGAGATAACTTGTGAGACCTCTCTGGGCCTTTGAGTAAATATTAAGAGAAAGGAGGATTTGAAGAATATGGGATAACCAGGAGATGTGCTAGTGACATAGACAGTTCTGGAATACCAACTCTGACAGTTTAGTTCTTAAACTTGACTTATTTCTTAAACAGGAGGTATATTATAAAAAAAATAGAGAACAATTAAGCTCACATCATGTATTAATTAGAATATTTTGAACTTTATGCAAGAGGAAACAATTCAGACTAGCTTCAGACTTTCTTTTTTTTCTAATAAAATAATATATTTACAGATGAACTTTAGAACCACTTTGGCAACTCTCTCATCTCCTAATTTTGTTGCAATTTCTTAATTAACATATAATTTATTATTTGTTTCAGGGGTACAGGTCTGTGATTCATCAGTCTTACACAACTTATAGCTCTCACCATAGCACATGCCCTCCCCAGTGTCCATCACCCAGCCACCCCATCCCTTCAACCCCTCTCCCCTCCAGCAGCCTTCAGTTTGTTTCCGGAGATTAAGAGTCTCTTATAGTTTGTCTCCCTCTCTGGTTTCATTTTGTTTCATTTTTCCCTCCCTTCCCCTATGATCCTCTGCCTTGTTTCTTAAATCCCACATATCAGTGAGATCATGTCTTTCTCTGATTCACTTATTTTGCTTAGCATAATACCCTCTAGTTCTACTATCCATGTCTTTGCAAATGGCAAGAGTTCGTTTTTGATGGCTGCATAATATTCCACTGCAAATATACATACCACACCTTCTTTATCCATTCATCTGTCAATGGACATTTGAGTTCTTTCCATAGTTTGGCTATTGTGGACATTGCTGCTATAAACATTGGGGTGCAGGTGCCCCTTCAGATCACATTTGTATCTTTGGGGTATATACCCAGTAGTGCGATCGTTGGGTCATAGGGTAGCTCTGTTTTCAATTTTCTGAGGAACCTCCATGCTGTTTTCCAGAGTGGCTGCACCAGCTTGTATTCCCAGCAAGAGTGTAGGGGGGTTCCCTTTTCTCTACATCCTCGCCAACATCTGTTTTTTCCTTGTTAATTTTAGCCATTCATTTCCCTGATGCTGAGTGATGTGGAGCACTTCATGTGTCTGTTGGCCATTTGTATGTCTTCATTGGAGAAATGTCTGTTCATCCCTTCGGCCCATTTCCTAACTGGATTATTTATTTTTGGGGTGTTCAATTTGAGAAGTTTTTTATAGATTTTGGATGTTAACCCTTTATTTCATAACACATTTGCAAATATTTTCTCCCATTTAGTAGGTTGTCTTTTGGTTTTGTCAGCTGTTTCTTTTGCTGTGCGAAAGCTTTTTATCTCGATGAAGTCACAATAGTTCATTTCTGCCTTTATTTCCCTTGCCTTTGGAGACACATCTAGCAAGATGTGTCCTTGCTGCAGCTGAGGTTGAAGAGGTTGTTGCCTATGTTCTTCTTTAGGATTTTCATGGATTCCTGTGTTTTATCCATTTTGAGTCTATTTTTGTGTATGATACAAGGAAACGGTCCAGTTTCATTCTTCTGCATGTGACTGTCCAATTTTACCAACACAATTTATTGAAGAGACTGTCTTTTTTCCATTGGTTATTCTTTTCTCCTTTGTTGAAGAAATAAGACTTTCTTATGAGAATGTAGTGATACCTCATAGAAGCCACGGGAAAGAATGCTACTGTAATCAAGAGGCAGAGAGCCATTGAGGATCTAGGCTCAGCTCCACTCTATCTACTTCTTTTCTCTGTCTCTTTTCTCTCTTCTATCCTCTCCAGACGTTTTTTCCATTTCTCCTGCTGGCATAGCCCCTACATTGTTGTTATAGCCCAGACACCCAGTCTTACCAATTCCCTCTCCCCATTCTAAATCCCCAGGGAAGTTCTCTGATTGCCCTAACGTACCTGAGATACTCCCTCCCCATCCATCCTGATCCAGTCAGCTGTGTGTGTGTGTGTGTGTGTGTGTATTTAGAGGGCTCATGGACTCCAGTCCAATGAAATAATAATATATGGGGGTGGTATCCAGATAAGACATCAGTATTTTTTATAAGCACCCCCGACTGGGAAGCAATGATTTAGGCTCTGTTGTTTTTATGAAAATAAAGACTGCGGTAGGAATTATAATGCAGACTGCTCCCCTCCACCACAATGCTAATATCCAGGACATGTGGAAATATTATGTTACATAGTAAAGGAGAATTAAAGTTATCAATGGAATTAAGGTTGCTAATCAACTGACCTTAGAATAAGAGTATATGAGATTATCTGGTTGGGCCAAATATAATCCCAAAGGTCCTTAAATGTGGAAGAGGTAGGCAGAATTGTCAGTGTGTCAGAGTAATGTCTTTGCTGGCTTTGAAGATGGAACAGGGCCTTGAACCAAGGAGGTGGCCTCTAGAATGTGGAAAGTCAAGAAAAAGGATTCTGCCTGGCACCTCCATAAAGGAATTCAGTTCTGCTGACACTGTGATTTTAGCCCAGTGTGACACTTTTCAGACTTCTGACTTCTAGAGCTGTAATAAATTTGTGTTGTATTAAGCCGTTAAGTTTGTGGGTTTTTTGTTTTTTTGTTTTTATTTTTACAGCAGCCACAGAAAACTATTATTAAGAAGAATGGTTAATACTTGAATAAGAGAGGTAAAAGATAATTCCAAGGCTATATTCCTTAAATACATTTGTTCCATTGTGAAATTTTTAAAAAATCTGTCTAGCACTTTTCTCTTGTTCTGAAAATAGCAACTTCCCCTATTCTTTTTCCCCCTCCAGCTAAGTGGTTCTACTGGGTGTACCATTCTTACGTCACACATGTACTTTTAATCCAAGAATGATTATGTTACTTGATCTTACCCAATCATGCTCTTTATCTGGTGTTCTAAAAATTGGAACTGAGGGAAGAGAGGCTCATTCTCTGTGGTAACAGCTTGATAGGTATGAACCCACAGTTTGTCAGAGGCCATGGTTCTAAGCCTACAGAATTTGCCTTTCAGACATTCTGAAAGAATGACCCTGTCTAAAAGAGGCAGGTTTGAGAGCCTAACCTGGAATTTGAAGCATTCCCTTTATTTGTTCCATTTATTATGAAAGTCATTCATATACTTACCCTTTTCACAGCTTGGGTTACACAATAACCTTCTCTTTTTCCTAAGCTACTTTGTTGAACTTTTAGTCACTTCAATCAAAATATCCTGACAGTTTCCATAGTGTAGTGGTTGTCACGTTTGCCTCATAAAATATCCTGACAAATTCAGACACAGAAGAAGAAAATAAACCCAGTAATCAAATAAAAGTTCATGCACATATATACACATCTATTAAGAAAGCAGACATTACCTCTACTAACCTAGTGGGATTTTTTTAGGCATCTTCTGTATGTGAAACATTTTCAGTGAAATGAACAAGACAAAATCCTACTTCCAGGCATTTACAGATTTATTCATCCTACGGTCTGTGTTTATATTTACCAATATGCATACCCTCTTCCAATATGGCCTCACTACAATCTCCCATACTTATTTGACAAATGCAAAATAGAAATGAGTTCAAGAAAGTCTGGTTTGTAAAATACACAAATGGAAGAACCACAAAGGTGAATGGGAAGAATTTCAGGATATTTAGATCTCTAGGGGCAATTACCAGACTCTCCCCAAAAATGCTGCCATCACAGTCAACACAGTTGCTGGGCAGGACTAGGGGTGTGGCCCTGTGGCAGTTCTTTTATTCTTAGCCAAATGTTTCTCAGTTCCATCATAACTAAAGCAAAAAGAAGAAAGGAAACGTAATTTGGAATAAATCACTTTAGGCCCACAGGCCAATTCACGTTGGATGCACTCAGGTGTGTTTATTTTAATAGCTGATCCAAAGGCACGTGAGATACCACAGCTGACCAGATTTTAAACATAAAAGCATAGAACTTAAAACTAAGCACGCATGCAGCATGGAATAATAATCAAGTTGGACTTCTCAAAATGCTAAACACCAGAAAACCCGAAACCATTAGGGCAAAGTCCATACAACATAGGCTGAATATTCTGTTTCTCCAAGGGGCTTTTAGAAGGCTCAAATTCTAAGGTGGCTACCTAAAAAGCAGGGTCAAAGAGGCCTCTTCTTGGCAACCTGTGTTCTTCTTCCCAAGAAATTCAGGTAGGCTTAGTCAAGAATCTTTTTAAGAAAAGAGTATATTATTGTCACCAGAAGTGCAGAAACAAAAGCAGAGATTGTTCTCAGGAAAACCAGCGCGTTCTGGATTAGTACACATCAAAGAGACACGTTAACCAGGATACGCTGCATAGACGGTGTGTGGGTGAGAAATGTCCAATCTCTCACCTCTGGAGGGCTGAGGATTGCGCGCGTGAGAAGGAAAAATGTGCGGAGGGTTGAGGTGGGGGAATAATACGTGGGGAGATAGGCGTGCAAAAGAGTGAAAGACTAGCTAGGGAGGATCTAGGGTGGCTCCAAGGAGAGGCGTTGTGACTCCCGGGAACTGGCTAGCTTGGTTCCACGCCAAGCAGGCTTTCTCGAGGATGAGTGTGAGCGTGCACCGAGGAGACCAGAAAACTTCTCTAACAACGTTATCAACACACCTCGAGAGTGGAAAACTCCAGCCGTGTGTCCAGAGCACTAGGTTTTCCGGACTAAGCGTCAGAGGCTCCGCCCCTCGGTTTCCCACCCCGCCTGGCCACGCCCCTCCTCTCCTAACACCGCCCCGGCCCCGCCCCCTCCGCTTCCCACCACCCTTCCCATCTGCTCCAGGCTCCAGGCTCCAGGCTCCTACTAGGTTTGTCGGCGGTGGGAGCGCGCAGGCGCGTCTGGCAGCTTGCAGAGCGCGGAGTAGCGGCGCGGAACGCGCGGTGAGTGAGGTGGGATCGTGGGGCTGGTGGCTGAAGAACCTGGTTCCCGCCGAACATCCCGGGAGGGTTCGGGGAGTGCGCGGGTGAGTGCCCGGGGAGTCTTAGGTCCCGTGAGTAGGCACTGGTCGGACGTGAGGCAGGGGAGTTGGCCGTACTGCTTCAGAGTGTCCAGCCCCGGCCGCGTGCGGAGCGGAGTACGTGGTGGCGGGTGTGGGTGAGCGTTTGTGTAAGGAGGAAAATAGAAGGGAAGGGCTCCGGAGACTGGAAGTCCTTACTCAGGCTTGGCAGGACCGGGAGGCTCGCCAAGGGCGCTGGAGGGTGTCCCAGCTTCAAGTTCAGTATCCCCCGCTGGGTGCCCCTGAGCGTCGTCCCGGGCCCATCCCTTCCCCGGCGCTGCGGTCTTAAGAGTGCGGAGTTGCCAGAACATTCCTTGTCGTGGGGGGAGAGGATTTGGGAAAGGTGGGCTTTCACCCCAGGCTAGTGCCAAAGAGGGTGTGGCGTTCGTGTGACTTTCCTTCACCCCGCCCCAGGGAATGTGTCCGTCTTCTGGTACATTGTGCTCATGGACATTTTAACAAAGGCTATGACTGTTTTCTAGGCAGTGGCGGGTGACAGCGGGGGCGGGTCGGTGGAGGGGGTAGCTTACGAGGTCGCAGTGTGGCCCTGGGGGGCGGGGGCAGGGGCAGGCATGGGGTGAGTGGAAGGAAGGGAATAACCTTCCTGCCTCAGCTTTTTCTTTCTTCCTGGTCCGCTGATTTTGATCAGTGGTAGGAACAGCCTCGAGAGGGATATGATTGGAAATCAGTGTGTGTGTTCGGACTCTGGCTGCAGCCATTGGTTTTTATAATTGTGCTGTTGATGTATTTTTTAAGTGCCCCTTCAGTAGAAAAGCGAAACTAATGAAATTGAAGAGGAAATAATTGAGCGAAAGGGTGAAGAGGCAGGGTGTCAAAACTTAGAGCTAAATTACTACCTTCTGATAGTCGTAGTATAAATAAAGCCAGATTCTGAGGGGTGTGAAGGTGCGCAAGTGGGGTAAGTGCAAGGTTGATTAGGGTGCTGTTGATTGGGTCAGTTAAGAGGGGATTATTGGATGCGTGTGTGGAAGTGCTGCCAAGTTCTTGGGTTGACTCGCTTTAGAACCTTTAAAAATGAGACCGGGAGTATAAAACACTGGGGCAAAGAACTGTAATATTGGATAAAGTTCCAAGGCTTTCATTTGCAAAATTAGGAACTTTAGGAAAGGCGGTATATTGGTTTTGAAGCATAAATGTTGATTTTTTTTCCTCATCTGTTTTAACTGAATACAACAACTTCTTCCTCCTCCACCCCTTTCCCTTGATTGTGAATCCTGTTTTATAAACATTTAACTTTCAAATCTGAAGTGTGTTTAAAGGCACAATCCTCCCCGCATCCCGTGAAGTGAATAGGATTTCTTCTTGTGTTGTCATTTTACTCTTTCTTTTCCTGTCATTTTAAGTTAAATGCCATGAACACTACCAGTTTACGGGAGAGAGGTGTTAGTAATATCTTTTCCCTTTTCTATTGCCTAATGAACCCCTATTCATCCGTTCAGATTCAGCCCGTTTGTCTTGGAAAAATTTGCCATCTCCCCCAGAATGATTTAATCACCCTCTTTTCTGTTAAACTGGTACCACTGGTCTTATTTTTCTCTTGCAACTAGAATCTCAGTCTTCTGTGTTACCCCAATACCTAGGGCTGCTGGGTATGTACTAAATGCCTAATAAATGCACTTAAAATAAACTATAAATAATAGTTCATGGGGTAATAGAAGAAATTCAGAATGCTGAAATTATATATCATATTTGAACAACATTATTTGGAATGTAGATTAGAAAAAGTATGGAAATAAGTTTCCATGTATTAGTCTGGTTTATCCTTCTAAAAGAGGTGCAAAAAAAAAAAAAAGCGAGAGAGATGCAAAATCTTTGCATATATAGACAAGGTGTCATGAAAAGTCCAAATTTTAAAACAGGTCAGCTTCTGATACTGAAGCTAGTGAAAAGTTAACATGAAACAGAAGATTAATCATTTGTAGACCAACACTAACAGGGCACTGCGGGAATTTAGGAATTTACAAGTGAATCAAGTTGGCCAGATGGTATCCTTGGAAGGCTAATACAACTAAAGAAACTGTAACATATTAGACCAATTAAGGAGACTAATTAGTTGCATTATACTCCTAAATCTTAAGGTCGTTTGAGCAC
Source organism: Mustela putorius furo (assembly GCF_011764305.1). NCBI lineage: Eukaryota > Metazoa > Chordata > Mammalia > Carnivora > Mustelidae > Mustela > Mustela putorius. The sequence goes on from NW_025421989.1 coordinate 32,444,123, forward strand.
TTGGCTAATGGGCCTCTTTATGTTATAGTGTGCCCCATAGGCTTGGCCAATTTCTGCAGCATTATCTCTGACATCTGTCCTAACTCTACCAGCATCATTGGCTTTAGAGTCACCTTTGGTTCATGAAAGGAATTATTTTCCCTTTGCTCCTTACCACTCAAACTCATCACCCCCACACCTAGGGTGGTTTTACCAACTGGAGAACATATCATGAGCAAATGATCACTCAATTTATAAGTGAGTAGAACTCATTTTAGTCTAAAAATGCATCAGGATTGGCTTCTTGGTTGGTCTACCTGTGCCAGCAAAGCAGAGAACTACTTTGGGCTATTAGTAACTTATGTTTTTCTCCTCTCAATTTATCCCCTCTCTACCTAAATGTAAAAGCACTTTTCCCCCCACGTCTCTCTCTCTCTTTTTTTTCTTTCTCTTTTTAAAAAAATTTTATTTAGTTATTTGACAGCTCAAGCAGGGGAAGCAGCAGGCAGAGGGAGAGGGAAAAGCAGGCTCTCCACTGAGCAGGAGCCCGATGTGGGACTCAATCTGTAGACCTGGGACCATGACCTGAGCCGGAGGCAGATGCTTAACTGACTGGGCCACCCAATCACGCCCTCCACATCACTTAAAAAAAAAAAAAAAAGAATGTTAACCATTGTTCATGCCAAAACACTTCAAGTTAATGCCTGGTTTTTATGAGAAAAACTTTGGTCTCAGAGAGGATGAATAGTCCATAAAACTTCTTTTTTAAGAAATTCTACATACATCCTCTGTGGTCTTTAGATTCACTTACTGAAAAAGATATTCCAGACCATTGTGGTTAAGGCTTCCTTCTTAAACTTCCCTCATCTAGACTTCCTCTTCACATTTCTGATTTTTTACTCTTATTCTTTGACAACTACTTCCTCTGAGTCATCTTTTTAGGGTTCTGTCCAAGACTCTTCCCAGTCTATGTAGGAGACAATAATCTGGCGGTCAAGGGCATAGAATTTGAAGGCATTTGTTAAACTTCTCTAGGTATTAGCTTCCTCATTTATAAAAGTAATGAGTATAATATTTACCTCATAAGTGAGATCAGGTATATTTACTGCTTATCATAATATTTAGCACAAACTAATTGCCCTAAAAATGGTAGCTGTTATTGGTAATTGCCATTTCTTATAAGGAGTGTAATTTCAGGAGCAGTTAATTTCAAAATGGGAATGTATTGACATTTCCTACTCTGTTCAAATTCTTAGTCCTGTATTTGTAGATTCCTCCTATATATCTAAAACAGGTGGCTTTGCACAATGGTTCTCAAACATCAGCTTGCACAATAATCACAAGAATGTTCACCTAATTGAAGTAGAATTGGCTGGGGAGTTTCACAAAGGATGAGTCAAGGATGATGCCAAGCATTTTGGTCTGAGCAACTGGAAGGATAGAGTAGCCATTTAGTGAGATATGAAAGATTGCAGGAGGAGAAAATTTGAGAGGAGGATCAAGAATTTAGTACCTAAGCTTGCTGAGTCCAAGATGACTGAAATCTGGGTAGAATTCAGGAGAGAGGTATGGGTGGGCAGGAAGCTCTGGGAATGGATCAGATCATTACAAGGGAAGAGAAGAGGTCATTCCTTTGCTTTAAAAAGTATTAATGAACTATTTTTAGAGGATTTTAGGTTCACAGCAAAATTGAGAAATACAGAGAGTTCCATATGCCTGCTATCCACCAACACAACCTCCCCCATTGTCAACATCTTGTAACACAGTGGTACGTTTGAACTTACAATGATACATTTTTATTACCTCAAGTCCATAGTTTGAATTAAGGTTCACTCTTGGTGTTGTACACTTTGTGGGTTTCGACAAACACTTAATTACCTGTATCTGCTATTGTGGTGTCTTACAAAATAGATTTATTGTCATAAAAAATCCTGTGTTCAGGGGTGCCTACATGGCTCAGTCTCTTAAATGTCTGCCTTCGGCTCAGGTCATGATCTTCAGATTCTGGAATTAAGCCCCACATCTGGCTTCCTGCTCAGCGGAGGAGAGTCTGCTTCTCCCTCTGCCCCTTCCCCCAGCTTGTGTGCTTGTGCACTCTCTCTCAAATAAATTAAGAGACTCTTAAAAAAAATCCTGTGTCCGTTATCTCTCTCTCCACCCCCAACCCCCACAGCCACTGAATTTTTAATGAAATCTGGCTTATCAGTTATTTCTTCCACAGATCTTATCTTTAGTGTTGTGTCTAAAAGTCATCACCATGCCCAAGGTCAGTTAGGTTTTCACCTATGTTATATTCCAGAAGTTTTATAGTTTTACATTATATGTTGCCTATGACCCATTTTGAGTTAAAATTTTTGAAGAGTGTGAGGTCTATGTTTAGATTCTTTTTTGTAAGTTGTTCCAGTACATTTGGTGAAAGGACTGTCTTTGCTCCATTGTATTGCCTTTGCTCCTTTGTCAACAATCAGTTGACTGTATTTATGTGCGTCTCTTTCTGGGCTCTTTTTTCTGTTTCATTAATGTCTTAGTAATCTTTACCAATACCACACTGTATTGATCACTGTACCTTTATAATAAATATGTAAATAGGGTAGTGTCAGTCTTCTGACTTTGTTCTTCAGTATTGAGTTGGCAGTTCTAGGTCTTTTGCCTCTCTATATAAATTTTGAATAGGTTTGTCAATATCCACAAAATAACTGGCTGAATTTTTATTGGAATTTTGTTTAATCTATGGGTCAACTTGAGAAGAGCTGACATCTTGACAATATTGAGTCCTTCTATTCATGAACAGGGAATATTTCCCCATTTATTTTGTTCTTTGATATTTTTCATCACAATTTTGTAGTTTTTCTCAAATACTTTATTTACTATTAGATTCATACATAATTCATTTTAGGGTGCTAATGTAAATAGTAATGTATTTTTAAAAATATTTTATTTATTTATTTGACAGAGATCGTAAGTAGACAGACAGGCAGAGAGAGAGGAGGAAGCAGGCTCCCTGCCGAGCAGAGAGCCGGATGTGGGACTTCATCCTAGAACCCCAAGATCATGTCCTGAGCCGAAGGTAGAGGCTTAACCCACTGAGCCACCCAGGCGCCCAGTAATGTATTTTTAATTTTGAATTCTACTGATTTATTGGTGGTATATAGGAAATCAATTAATTTTTATGTTAATCTTATACAACATTGCAGTAATTGCTTATTCTAGGAATTTTTTTGTTGATTCTTTCAGATTTTCTATATTGATGATGTCATCTGGAAATAGTTTGGTTTATTTCCCAGTCTTCTATAACTTTTATTTACTTTTCTTGTCCTATTGCATTAGCTAGGACTTCCAATATAATGTGGAAAAGGAGTGGTGAGGGGACATTGTTGCCTTGTTGCTCCTGACAGGGAGAAAATTTTGAGTTTCTCACTATTAAGTATGATGTTAGCTGTAGGATTTTCGTAGATGTTCTTAACAAATCGACAACTTCTCTATTCCTAATTTGCTGAGGGTTTTTTTTTTTTTTAAAAATCATGAATGAGTTTTGAATTTTGTCAAGTCCTTCGCTGGCATCTTTTTTTTTTTTTTAAAGATTTTGTTTATTTGACAGACACAGTGAGAGAGGGAACACAACAGGGGGACTAGGAGAGGGAAAGTAGGCTTCCTGCAGAGCAGGGAGCCCAGTGAGGGGCCCTATCCCAGGACCCTGGGATTAGGACCTGAGCCAAGGCAGACACTTAATGACTGAGCCAAAGGTAGACGCTTAATGACTAAGCTACCCAGGCACCCCTTTTCTGGCATCATTTGATGATTTTTCTTTTTTAGCCTGTTGATGTGGTCTATTATATTAATTGGTCTTTGACTGTTGAAACAACCTTGCATACCTGAGAAATCTCACTTGGTTATGGCATATAATACTTTTTCTTATTATTGGATTTGATTTACTAATATTTTGTTGAGGATTTTTGTGTGTTATGTTCATGAGAGGTATTGGTCTGTAGTTTTCTTGTAATGTCTTTGTCTGGTTTGGTATTAGTGTAATTCTGGCTTCATGAGTTATGAAGTATTCCCTTGGTTTCTGTCTTCTGGAAGACTATAGAAAATTGGTATAATCTTCCCTTCAGTATTTGATAGAGTTCACGGGTAAGCCCAACTGGGGCCCATCACGTTCTGTTTTGGAAAGTTGTTAATTATTGATTCAATTTCTTTGATATAGACCCATTCATATTGTCTTTTTAAATTTTTCTTCTGTTAGTTTTGGAAGATTGTCTTTTCAAGGAATTGCTTCATTTCATTGAGGTTATCAAATTTGTAGGAATATATTTATTTATAATGATCCTTTATTAACCCTTTAATAGCCATGTCATCTATAGTGATGTCTCTGCTTTCATTTCTAATACTGGAATTTGTTTCTTCTCTTAGCATGGCTAGTGTTTTATCAATTTTATGGATCTTTTCAAAGAATCATGTTTGGGTTTTATTTATTTTCTTTATTGATTTCTTGTTTTTAATTTCATTGATACTCTAGTTTTTATTTCCTTTTTTAAAAAGATTTTATTTATTTATTTGACAGAGATCACAAGTAGGCAGAGAGGCAGGCAGAGAGAGAGAGGAGGAGGAAGCAGGCTCCCCACAGAGCAGAGAGCCCGATGCGGGGCTCGATCCCAGGACCCTGGGATCATGAGCTGAAGGCAGAGGCTTTAACCCACTGAGCCACCAAGGCGCCCCTTTTTATTTCCTTTTAATTTGCTCTTTTTCTAGTTTTCTGAGGTGGAAGCTTAGATTGTTGATTTTAGATCTTTCTTTTCAAATATATGAATTCAGTGCTATAAATTTCCCCCAAGCACTGCTTTCATTGCATCCCATAGTATTTGATAAGTTGTATTCTGATTTCATTTAGTTCAAAATATTTTTTAAAGATTTATTTGAGGGGCTCCTGGGTGGCTCAGTTGTTAAGCATCTGCCTTCTGGTTCAGGTTATGATCCCAGCCCTGGGATCAAGCCCTGCATCAGGCTTCCTGCTCTGCTCAGCCGGGAACCTGCTTCTCCCTCTCCCACTCCCCCTGCTTGTGTTCCCTCTCTTGTTGTCTCTCTTTGTCAAATAAATACTATCTTTAAAAAAATAAATATTTATTAGAGTAAGAGTGCATGTGAGTGAGCAGGGGGAGGGTCAGAGGGAGAGAGAGAGAGAGAGAGAGAATCATCTATGTGCACTTTGTAGGATGAAGTAGTCTGTAGATACCAGTTACATCCAGTTGGTTGATACTGAATTTCTACCTGTTGAATCTGTCCATCTCTGTTAGAGGGGTGTTAAAGTCTGCAGCTGTAATAGGGGATTATTCAATTTCTCCTTAACAGTTGTATTCGTTTTTGCCTATATGTTGACATTTCATTATTATATGCATACACATTAAGGATAATTATGTCTTCTTAAAGAATTGGCCCCGTATCATTATGAAATGATCTTTTTAAATCTCTGATAACTTTCCTTGCCCAGAAGTCGCTGCGTCTGAAATTCATATAAGCTACTTCTGCCTTCTTTTGATTAATTGATAACATGGTATATCTTTCTCCATCCCTTTACTTTTTAATCTATATAGCTCTTTATACTTAAAATGTTTTTCTTGTATACAACATATAATTGGGTTTTGTTTTTTCAGCCAGCTCTGACATTCTCTTTTAATTGGTGTATTTAGATCATTGTTGGGTTAATATCTACCATATTTGTTACTGTTTTCTATTCATTGCCCTTGTTCTTTGTTTTTGTCTTCCATGTTGTTTCTGCCTTTTGTGGTTTTAACTGAGCATTTTATATGATTTCATTTTCTCTCATTTCCTACCATATTAATTATGCATCTTTTTTTAAACCTTTTTAGTGGTTGCCCTAGCATTTGCAAAGTGCATTTTTTCCAACTAATCCAATTCCACTTTTGAATAAAACTGTACCATTCATGGGTAATGCAAGTATCTTATAATAACAAAATATTTCAAATTCCTCTTTTCTGTCCTTGTATCATTGTTGTCATTCATATCAGTTCTACATAAGTATATTATAAACATAACCAGTCATAATTGTGAATACATTGTTGCTGTTTAGAACAAACTGTTCTCTTTTATTTTTTTTCAAACTAATTCTTTAGGTCAATTAAGAATAAGAAAAGTTTTTTTTTTAAGATTTTATTTATTTATTTGACAGAGAGATCACAAGTAGGCAGAGAGGCAGGCAGAGAGTGAGGGTGAAGCAGAGTCCCTCCCAAGCAGAGAGCCCAATGCAGGGCTCGATCTCAGGACCCTGAGATCATGACCTGAGCCAAAAGCAGAGGCTTAACCCACTGAGCCACCCAGGTGCCCCCAAAATAAGAAAAGTTTTAAAGTGTTACCTTTAGCTATTCATTTTTTGATGCTTTTTCTTTTTTTTTATGTAGATCTGACTATATTATTTTCCTTCTCTCTAAACTTCTAACATATATTGCCAGGCAGATGTACTTGGCAAAAAATTCCCTAAATTTTTGTTTGTTGGGAAAGTCTCTTTCTCCTTCCTTTTCAAAAGATAATTTTTCAGGGTACAAAATTCTGTGTTTGTGGATTTTTTTCTCCCAACACTATAAATACTTCACTTCACTTCCTTCTTGCCTGTGTGGTTCCTAAGGGGAAGTCGGTTGTAATTTTTACCTTTGCTCCTTTATAACCAAGGTGTTTTTTCCCCCTCTGGTTTCTTTAAATATTTTTTTTATCTTTGATTATCTGCAGTTTTACTATGATTGCCTACTTGTAGTTGAGTTTGTTTGTTTTAGCATTTATGCTGCTTGGTGTTCTCTGGGCTTCCTGAGTCTATGATATGGTATCTGACATTTATTGGAGAAATTCTCAGTCATTATTGCTTCAGATTTTACTTCTGTTCCTTTCTTTATTTCTGCTTTCTGGTATTCTGAATATGCATATGTTACCTTGTATACTTGTCCCACATTTTTTCTTGGCTAGTTTGTTCTTTTTTATTTTATTTTATTTATTTTTTAAAAAGATTGTATTTATTTATTTGACAGAGATCACAAGTAGGCAGAGAGGCAGGCAGAGAAAGGGGGGAAAGAGGTTCCCCACGGAGCAGGGAGCATGATGCAGGACTTGATCCCAGGACCCCGAGATCATGACCTGAGCCAAAGGCAGAGGGTTAACCCACTGAGCCACCCAGGCGCCCCTTTTTTTATTTTAAAGCCTCATTTTCCCTTTTCATTTTTGGAAATTACTCCTCTTCCATTTTCAAGCTTAGAGACTGTTTCCTCAGCCATGTCTGATCTACTAATGATCCATCAAAGGCATTCTTTATTTCTGTTACAGCGTTTTTGATTGGTAGTATTTTTAAAAATTCTTTCTTAGAACTTCCATCTCTCTGCTTCTGTTACATTTATTCTCACGTGTTGCTTATTTTTTCCATTAATGCCCATAGCATATTAATCCTAATATTTTAAAATATCTGGTCTGATAATTCCAACATTCCTGCCATATCTAACTCTGGTTCTGATGTTTGTTCAGTCTCTTCATACTGTGATTTTTTTTTCCTTTTCATATGCCTTGCAATTTTTGTTGAATTAGTGTGATGTACTGGGTAAAAGGAACTGCTGTAAATAGGCCTTTAGTAATGTTGTAGTAAGTGTGGGGGTAGGGGAAATGTGTGTGTCTTTTGTCTCACAGTTTGATTTCAGTGTTTGGAGAGCCTGTAATGCCTGGCCGTGAACTTTTCCAGTGCTGCTGTTCTTACTCCCCTTTAGGTGGTGGTATGATTAGAGGGGGCTGGTATTGTGTATTTCTCTACTCCCGGGTAGGTGTGGCTCTTTTAGGCTCCGGTAAAATAGGTTCTCCTGAGAGAAGTCCTTGTTACAAAGAACAGAGTGCTCTGGCATATTTCAAAGACTCCTTCTCCCCTCCCTGCACTGGAAGCATAAGGGAATTTCCCCCCACCATTTAATGTGAGACCAGTTCTAGCTCCGGAAAGTAAATCTCACAGATATATGGGGCCCCCCAGGACCCGTTCTGCCTGAAGGGTTTAACTCTTGTACTTGTCTAGATGCATCCCCAACCCAGCACTCCATCACTTTCAGTTCAGGTTGTTCTACCTTGGCACTGGTTCCCTTTAAGGTTTCTGCTCTTGGGCTTATGCTTGGTTAAGTTGAGATTCTCTGTATCTGCTTGTCTTTCCGGTTTGGGGGCAGTGGTTTGTCCTGTCATCTCACTTCTCTGATGGATTTAAGAAAAGTTGTATTTTCAGTTTAATCAACTTTATACTTGTTAACAGAGAGTTGTGATTTCTGAGCTTGTGTGCCAGTCTAGAAGCTAAAGTCCCCTGTTGCTTTTCATTAGACTTTTACCATCTAATTGTCTCCATATATTAGTTATTTTTTGCTTGTTTTGACCTTTATATAAATTGGATCATATATATATACTTTTTTTTTTTTTGCTCATTACATTTGTGGGATAAATTCATTAGTTCGACACTTCTCAAACATTGCTGTGAATGTGCCTCCTTTGGGAATTTTGTTAAAATGTAGATTCTGATTTAGAAGGTCTGGAATGTACCCTGGAAGTTTGCCTTTTTAACAAGATTTCATGTGATGCCGATGTTGCTCTTCTGTAGACATTACTTGGAATAATAATAAGGCTCTAGTGTATCCCATTTTCAACTGCTTCATATGCTTGAAATACCTCAGGTAATTTACTGTATAGATTTTTTGCTGGAGTAGGAAAAATGGAAAACTGTCCTTTGCTAAGTATCACTTTCCAGAATTGGGGGCTTAGAGGAAACAAGTTATTTCATATTTAAAAGATATTTTCGGGGCACCTGGGTGGTTCAGTGGGTTAAGCCTCTGCCTTCGGCTCAGGTCATGATCCCAGGGTCCTGGGATCGAGCCCCACATCGAGCTCTCTGCTCAGCGGGGAGCTGCTTCCTCCTCTCTCTGCCTGCCTCTCTGCCTACTTGTGATCTCTGTCTGTCAAATAAATAAATAAAATCTTTAAAAAAAAAGATATTTTCACCAACATGATTGTAAATTGAACATAATATTTGAATAAAATATTAGCAATATAGTCCTGTAAAATTTCTCACATTGCATTTCTAGTTGTAGATAAGGTTTTGTTGACATTATTTTGTGTAGCTAATTTTTAGGTCAGGCAAAATTCCAAAGGACAAATTGGTGCACATGTGTGCATATACGTGTGCTCACTTGGGTATGTATTGGAGTAACAGACAAGGTAAAAAAAATTTTGAGCTTTTGACAGGAAGTAATTACTCAGCTGTTCTCCCCCCTCCCACCCCCGCATTCACAGGCCTTAGAAGACAGCCTCTTGGTATTGTAACACCTTTCCCACAGTGACAAAGTAATTTAGTTATCCTGAAAACCTTGGGAGCCATACAAATAATATTGTCAGCATAAGTGGACTTTTAGAGTCTCCTAAGGAAATGGCTTTATACAATATGTGTCATACTTTAATTCAGCATTTACTGAACACCTTTGTTGCGTAAAGAGTGTGTTCTAGCTTTACTGTTTGTAAAATAAAAACCTAAATAAAGATTTATTTATTTTAGAGAGCAAGAGTGCAAGTGCATGTAAGCGGGTTGGGGTAGGGACAGAGGCAGAGGGAGAGAATCTCAAGCAGACTCCCTGTTGAGTGCAGAGCCCAACACAGAGCTCTATCTCAGGACCCTGAGATCATAACCTGAGGTAAAATCAAGTCAGCCTCTTAACTGAGTCCCCCAGGTACCCCTCTCAAGAATGTTATTGAGAAAGAAAAAAGAGTATTATTGAGCATAATGAAGTGAGAAATAAAGTGCCACTGTCTTGTGGGATAATCAAAGCTCTTAAAAATGCTCAACGGTTGCTTTGCTTTCTCCATTATTGGGTGGTAATAACTGGTATACTTACTTTCAAGCTTATTCAGATACTAATGATGAGTTTTTCATAGCACTCATTATCTTCTTGAAAGCCTCGCCAGTTAAATGGGTTATAATTTAAATAACAGTTTGAAGTTCTTAGGTTCAGTGCCTCAGGATTTAGAACCCAGGATTTTTTTTTAGGAAAATGTGTTATATTTTATATTCCTGACTTGCAGTAAATTCCTTGTGTTTTATTTTTTTCCCCTTCTTTCAACACTGAGTCTTAGAAGCTATGTGTTATTCTGGAGTCCTCGGTAATCAATCCCTTCCTTTTCGAGTGGCAAAGTCTTGTTGTTCAAGGCACTGTATGTTCTGTGTATTTGCTCCAATCTGTCTCCAGTATGCCTGTTCTTTGTGGTTTGGTTTCTAATGTTATGCATTCCAGTTTTGTTAAAAAAAAATCCATATGACTAACTTGCCACAATAATCCTCTTTGACACGTTTGCTTCAGAGAGAAAGCTGGCAAAGTTAGAAACATATGCCTAGTTTTAAAATTTGCTGTCATTGGGGAAAAAAAGGGAAGTTAATGGAATAATTCTAGTTTCTTTCTCTGTGTTAGTCTTACTCATGGGACCAGAATAATGACGTTGGCAAGGATATATTTATTTTCCCATGTAATGTTATCATGCCTGAGTATCTCACTCATTTTTTTTTCTTTAGGATTAACCAAGAAAATATTACATAGAGAAGTAAAAAATACTTCTTTAGGCTCATAAGCAATCTTTATTTTTTTAAAAGATTTATTTGAGAGAGAGAGAGAGAGATTGTGCACACGTGGGGTGAGAGAAGAGGGCAGAAGGAGAGGGAGAGAGAGAACCTCAAGCAGACTCCTCACTGGACTCGGAGCCTAATGATGCAGGGTTTGATCCCACAACCTCTGAGATCATGACCTGAGCCACAATCAAGAGTTGGGTGCTTAACCAACTGAGCCTCCCAGGTGCCCCCATTAGCAGTCTTTAAATGTTAGTGTTCAGATGTTTTTGTTGCATTAGTATTAGTTATATTGCAAAATCAGTGTGTTCTTTGAATTTAACAATTTCTTTATTTTTATTTATTTTTTTAATTTTGTTTATTTGACGGACAGAGATCACAAGTAGGCAGAGAGGCAGGCAGAGAGAGAGGAAGGGAAGCAGGCTCCCTGCTGAGCAGAGAGCCCGATGTGGGGATCCATCCCAGGACTCTGGAATCATGACCTGAACAGAAGGCAGAGGCTTTAATACGCTGAGCCACCCAGGCTCCCCTAAAAATTTCTTTAAAATGTAAATGGTAGGTGTTAGTATTTATTATTAGCGTTATATTTATATTTTATTCTCTAAACTGTGAATGTTCACTCAATTTATAGAACTGACCTTTGCAAAGTTCACTAGTCCATTCCCACTGCTGTTATCCTAGTTCAGAGATTATTACTTCTTTCCTAACACTGTAATCATATCTCTTTTGGTGGTCTACCCAGTCATTTATTACCAGTCTTTAACTCAAATCTGCCCATCTGCAGATACTCAAAGCCTCCAACTGAAGGGTACCACACTTCAGAGTGCTTTTATCTTTTTTTAAAAGATTTTATTTATTTATTTGACAGAGATCACAAGTAGGCAGAGAGGAAGGCAGGGGAGGGGAGTAGGCTCCCCGCCGAGCAGAGAGCCCAATGCGGGGCTTGATCCCAGGACCCTTAGATCATGACCTGAGCTGAAGGCAGAGAGGCTCAACCCACTGAGCAACCCAGGCGCCCCTTCACACTGCTCTTTGAAAGTCCCATCCACCATTATGGACCCAACTATTTTGCTTTCTCAAGGGTTCTATATGCCTAACCATTCTGAGTTGGCTTCTGCCTTTTCTGTTTAGGTTCCTCAGGTGCATTTTGGTTCTTAACCATTTAACTGGGGCTGTTTCTGTGCCACAATCTCAGCCTTAGAACCAGGAGTCAGAGCTTCTGTATTGTTTTTATCTACTTGATCTCTGCCTGGTTCCCAACACCAAGAGTCAGGATGATGAATATTCTTGGACTCTTTGCATCTATATTGGGTATTCTCTAGTCTGCTTCAACAGGGCTAGTGTCAGGGCCCTCAGAAGACCATGAAGGGGACTGGGGCAAATCCTGTGTAGAGTGGGATTTTGTTTTTTCTCTAGAACCCAAACCCATTCTTGGCCAGTCTGTTCTTCACAAGAGTATATTGGGTTTAATATTCAGAAGATTGTCTGAACTATTTTTTTCTCATCTCTTGGCCATGGGGCTTATGTTCTTTAATAATAATAATAGTAATAATAATAGCAAAAATAAGTAACTCCTGGCCACATGGGTTATCTTTCTTGATAGTAATAATTACAACAGGAGCAGTAGCAGCAATGACAATAACCCTCTGTGTTGTACCAGATGTGTTACTTCCATTATTTTTATTACCCTGTATGGTATGTGATGTTTATCTCAGTTTTATAGAAGGACACTGCATTTCAGAGAGGTTAAATGCCTCAGGTCACTTTGGGATATGTGGTAGAGCTGGAACTCTAATCTAGGTCTCCCTGACACTAAGTCTTGGAGCTTTTCTCAGGAGGTCTCATTGCATGAAGCATGCTTTTGAGCTGCCTCTTCCCATTCTCAGTTTATAGAGTGAACACACTGTGAAACTGTGTTTAGGAAGAGAAAGTGTATATCAAACACAAATTGTGTATGCATTTTAAACATCAACCGTCAATGGTCTAATAAGCATTAAGTGTTTAATGAATGATGAATGAATGAATGAATGAATGAATGAGAGGGTACTAGGTAAATTAGTTAGAAAGAGTAATCGCCCTGTTCTTAACACCATGGCTGGCCTGCAGTAGGTACTGGAGAAATATTTGTTGATTTGATGAGATTATCCATTCAAATATTGTTGACTTAGATTATTCACCATACTCTTCTGTTAAAACAGATGATAATGAATGTAAGTATTTAAGTCCTAGATCAAGTCTTCTGGTGAAGTAGAAATATGTTTTAATGGATGTTTTTTCCTTTGGATCCCTCAAAATATTAATTCATATCATGTGATGAACTCTACTTCCAGAAGACTTCATTTACCTACTGCATCTCACTGGGTCTCTTACTTATTGAGTCCCTAAAACTCCTTCCTTGTTTTTGCCCTTTCCTTGGTTAATGCCCTTTCCTTGGATGATGCCACCATGCCCATGACTTCAGCTTCGTTCTGCGCACTGACCGTTCCCACAGTGATATCCAGTCAGAATTTTTCCTTTAAGATCCAGGTTTGTATAAATGACAGTGTACCTTAAACTGACATGCCTTAAAACTTTTGCCCCTGCCCACTGATGTGATGGTGGGAATCTGGGAGCGAATGGTCAAGAAAGAATTCCTGAGACCTTTTCAGTGCAAAAAGTTGGTTTTATTGAAGGGAGGATGGAGGGAGGGATCCGCAGGACCTGTGAGCAGAAAGAGCTCCCTGGGATTGTGACAAGCCATTGATTATATACTTTTAAGTTGGGAGGGGCAGAGAATAAAAGAAGTTTCCAAAAGGATTTTTATATGTTAAAGAAGATTTACAGGATCCTGGAGGTCTGGCTATTGTCAAGGTAAGCTTGCTTTTTGCCTCTAGCAAAGCATTAATGTTCCAGCAGTTGTGAGATCCTGGAGGAATGTCTCAAGTATTTGTCAGTGGACTGCAAGATGTAAGGAGATTTAATTTTGTCTGCATTTCTTTGGCCTTTGTTCTCCGCATCACCCATTACTTACTCCCCTTTTGTATCTGCTACTTCTTTGTGTCCCTTGTTGTTAAAAGGGATGGAGGCCATGTATTCAGAAGACAGACTTCTGGGTAAGAAGCAGCCTGAGTATAAACATGAATGTGACACTTGAGGTTTCCTTGGTCATTTCTTTGGAGAAATTGCAGTCTTGGTCCTAGCCTTCTGGGCTCTACATTAAGGGGCTAACAGGACTTTGCATCACCCTCTTCACAGAAGTTTTTATCTTTTTGGTGCCGTTCTGTACCCTTTTGACTTTCTCCCCCTTCTTGCTGATGCAGTCAGGGATGGTAGGAGGAGGGCCTTGTTCTCATTATGCCTTCTTTCCTCAAGCATGATGGGTGAGAAAATGTACTCCGATTACCATTTATAACAAGACTCATTCCAAATTTTATCTAAAATACAAGTCTTGGCATTAAATTCTTATTTTTCATCTAATACTTAATTGACTAAAGTAATCATATGACTTGGTAAATTACTTTGAGTGCTTATACTGGATTACAGGTTTAACTTATCCCACTGTCTGTGGGTAGCCCTTAATTAGGACAGTTACATTATTTTGAATTTTCATTGTGGTTTCACATCACAGAACTCTCACTAGGTTTGTGTGGATTTTTCTTCCATTGTCTGTTTCTTTCTTACCTGGATGACAGACCGTAGATTGTTTTGGGGGTTATTTTTCCTTCCAGTCACCACAGAGGGCCTGCCCAGTGACATTGTACTATTAACTTTTACCTGCCTCTCCAGGCCTATCCATGGTTTCCTCTTCTTGCGCTACAGTTACTGGACTTAAGCTGATAGTGTTATTTTTTTTCCGATTACATTACTACAATGGCATGCGGTTTCGCTTCTTTTTTCTCCGTCACACACTGGCTGGGACCTGTTTTCTAAACAGTATATGAATTGTCTCCAAACAACTTTAAGTTAAATGTTGTCTCTGTATAATGTTGCCAACAAAATCTTAAACATTCCCTTCCTACATTTAGTCATATTAAAGAGAAATTTATAAGGAGTATTTCATTCTTTTTGTTCAAGCCCTTATGTAGTATTGATGGAAGATCAATTCTTTTAAGATCAAAAGTTTCTTTTAAGATTCTTTTAATATCAAAAATGGATTTTTTAAGATCAAAATTTCTGCATTTCTAACTTTCATTTTGGTCTAGGTAAATCTTAGTTGCTGTATGAACTTCCATTTTCTGTCTGCTCAAATCTGTAAAGAAATGTAATTCACACTCATTTTGTTGTGGTAGGTTCCCAGTTAGCCAGGATGAGGGCATGCTGTTTCAGAAAGCTCTGATACAAGTTTGTTTACAGCCTAAGTTTCCAGCACTCTCTGGTGTAAATGTTTCTGATTATAATGCACTGGTTGTTTCTGAACCACAACCTTTGACTGACCCTAGTCTATGTAACAAGCATTTAAGCAGCATTAATTCCAGAGAGTATTACCAGATCCCGAGAATATCCTGTAGGACCAAGAGTGAGTGGTTACAGAAGTCATCCACCTGGCGTCCTGCTTCCTTCTTTGTACATACACATACCTCCCACATACAGGCCCCCTGCTTCAAGGGTGCTTGTATATGGGGTGGTTAACTCCATTATCCTGTACAGACAGATGACAGAGGATATTCTGTTAAAAACTTCACACTCATCCTATTTCACCATGACTTTTTTTGTTGTTGTTTAATTTAGGCCCCAACTGAAATACTCTGTCACCTCTTAGTAAGTGCTTCAGAAATCTTGGCATTGAACATCATTCTTGTACTTCTGGTTTCCAGAGAAGCGGATAGGTTCAGCATTTTGTAGAAAAGCTTCTCTGTGTGGCATCTTGGCAGCCTTGTAGGTCTTCATTCAGGCCACGGGGGCAATGTTTGATGGTAATCTGACTTAAGTCGTGGCAAAACGCCCTGTGATGCCTCCCAGAACAAGGGGAGATAAGCAGTTGGTGAGGAGCTGCTGTGAGGTAGCTTCTCATACTGCATCTTGTGGGAAACTACTATCAGGACATTTCTCACCCACCTCCTGGTTTTAGCTGAGTTCAGGACTTTCCACCTTGTACCCTGTGGGATATAACTTCAGGTGTTTTTGTAAGTTTATAAAACTGCTTGGGTTCGTTTTAGAGTTAGCTCCTTGACAACAGCATGATACATTTGCTTCTAGATTGTCTGTTATCTGGCTCCTCCTGTTTGATGTCATCATGTAGGAACTAGGGAAATTGACACGATGCTGGTTTTGATTTTGCTATCTATGTAAGTAATAGATTGTGTGAATCCATTTGAGCTCATTGCCCCTTTACCTGCTGAATCGATGGAAGTGTGGCAAGACTGTCCAATAACTATGGTGGTAATAAACTTGGTGGCCCCATTGGCCACGGTGTTGCTCGTTTGGGTATGTGTGAATCTGTGACACACTGGAACTCTCACTGGACAAATACTCAGCTACTTTATGTACCATGATCCTTATACTGGTCTCTGGGCAGAATGGGGTCCCTAGTGTGCAGGATAGAAGCCAGGGCTTTCTAATGGAATTACCCTTTTCTCACATATGCAGGCCAAGGAAAATACCAAGACCTGCTCATTAGGAAGTCTTATTTATACAACTGAAAGAACCACAAAGGTTCTGAGCTGCCTCCCTGTCTATCCCCACCACTCAACCCTCAGTGTGGTAGGAAACAAAACATAATCACAGTATTTGGGCCTCCTCAGAACGGTCTACTTAAAGTGGTGTGCTCCTACTCAGGAGGTGGTTGCCTCCTGCTCTTAGATCCTGTGGTTTCTTCAGTGTGTAGTATTTTGGTTTCCAAAGAAACCAAATGTTTTACCATACAAGCATCTATAAAACATTCTTATTCTGGCCTCAGATCTGGAAAAAATAGAAGATACCATGGCGGGTAATTTCTGCTTACGTATCTTTGGAAAGTTTTTCATAATACTTTTTGGTTTTGCATTGTTATTTTAATGTAGGCATTTAAGGGTATAAATTTCCCTCTAAGTGCTACTTTAACTGCATTTCACAGATTTTGATGTTTCATTACCACTTAGTTCAAAATATTGTCCCATTTCTCTTATAACTTATTTCTTGGTCCAATTATTATTTTGAGTTTTATTGTTTACTTTCCAAATATGTAGGGTTTTCCTGGTTTTCATATTGCTGTTTGTGAGGAAAATGCTAACACAGTGGGGCTGGTTGCTAACTCCATGACTGTGAGGGAACCTGGAATCATGGTTGACTCTTGGTCAACCCCTGGGAATATGACCCTTTAAATGTTTTTATTTTAATGCTTGGTTTTGTTTTATACATTAGGAGCAACAGACCGTGCTCTACCTGTTTGTCTGAATTGCTTTGTACAAACATGCAGATTGATCGATCGTGTGTACCTGGTTTCATTACTGGGGTCCTGAGTTTCAGTTACCATGGCTGGTTGCATAGCAGGATATGCCTACCTGACCAGCTTTCTGTAGAAGCGATTAATGCCGAAACTCAGATACTCTTTCTGCCCTTTTGTGGGCAGAGATATTTTGCACATGTCCCTCTATATTGCTTCTAGAAAGAAAGCATATCTAAGAAGCTTATGTCTAGCCTTTCTGGGTTCTACACAATGTATATCTTTTTCCTGATGCTTTTATTTTGTACCCTTTGGTGTGATGTATCTTAGCCACGAGTAGAACCTACTATTGAGTCCTGATGAGTCATAAACTTGAGGGTGGTCTTGTGTCCTAAAAGTATATTCTTTTTTTTTTCCCAATTTATTTATTTATTTATTTATTTTCAGCATAACAGTGTTCATTGTTTTTGCACCACACCCAGTGCTCCATGCAATCCGTGCCCTCTCTGATACCCACCACCTGGTTTTAAGATTTTATTTATTTATTTGACAGAGATCACAAGTAGGCAGAGAGGAAGGCAGAGGGGGCGGGGGAAGCAGGCTCCCTACTGAGCAGAAAGCCCAAGCTGGAGCTCGATCCCAGGACCCAGAGATCATGACCTGAGCCGAAGGCGGAGGCTTAACACACTGAGCCACCCAGGCGACCCCTTAAAAGTGTATTCTAATTTAATTTTATTATGGTCAGAAAACATACTCCGTATGATTTCATTTTCTAAAAATTTGAGACTTGTTTTCTAACCTAGAATATGGCCTGTCCTGGTAAATATACCATGTAAACCTGAAAAGAATATGTATTCTGGAATTATTGGGTATGTTCTGTAAATATAGGTCAAGGTGGCTGGTGATGTTCTTTAATTCTGTGCCTTTTTAGATTCCCCCCAGTTCAGTTTATTGCTGAGGCAGGGGTTAAAGTCCCCAGCTATGATTAGGGAATTGTCTATTCCTCTCATAAAAAAACAAGATTTATTTATTTTACAGAGAGAGAAGGATTGCATACAAGTACGGGGAGAGGCAGAGGGACAGAGAGAAAAAGTCTTAAGTAGGCTCCTTGCTGAGTGCAGAACCCAACATGGGGCTCAATCTCAGGACCCTGAGATCAAACCAGAGTCAGATGCTTAACCAAACACCACCCAAGTACACCTGTCTATTTCTCTCTTTAATTCTATTGGTCTTGATTTATATATTTGAAATTCTGTTGTAGGATTCATACCCATTTGAGATGATGCCTTGCTGTTGAATTGAACCTTTTATCATTGAAGGCTCCTCCTTTATCTTTAGTAATAAATTTAATTTTAAAAATTGTCTTGCGATATTAAAGGTCATTCCAGCCTTTGGCTTATTGTTTGTAAGGTATATATTTTCATTTTTTCACACTGTCTATTTATATTTAAAATGAATGTCTTGTAAGAAGTAGATATTTGTGTGGTTTGTTTTACTTTGTCTCTTTGACAATCACTGGAACATTTAATTTGGTAATCTTTAATGTAGTTACTGATATGATTGGGCTTAGGGCTAGTATATTATTTTGTATTTTCTACACATCTGTTTTTCCTTCCTCTCTTCCTCTTTCCTGCTTGTTTTTAGAATATTTGAATATGTTTTTAGAATTCTGTCTCATTTTTTCTGTTGATATTTCAGGTATTCTTTTTTTGTACTGTTTGTACTTTTTTTTAAAATGGAAGCTGCCCTAGGGATTATAAGGTACAGACATAACTTTTCACAGTCCACTTAATTAAAGTACTTCTCAGTACATTAGTTAATGTACTACAAGTGGAACATGGAAGTCTTAAAGTTACAGGCATACATCCCTGTCCTTTTGTTACATTTGTTACACACACACACACACACACACACACACGGCCCTGTTTTAGTTTAGTTTAGTTTTGTTTTTTAAGGTTTTATTTATCTGACAGAGACACAGCAAGAGAGGGAACACAAGCTTGGGGAGTGGGAAAAGGAGAAACAGGTTTCCTGCTGAGTAGGGAGCCCAACTCGGGGCTCCATCCCAGGACCCTGGGACCATGACCTGAGCTGAAGGCAGATGCTTAACGAATGAGCCACCCAGGTGCCCCTGCACTGTTTTAGTTGTTGTGTTTTTTTTTTTAAGATTTTATTTATTTATTTGACAGAGATCACAGGTAGGCAGAGAGACAGGCAGAGAGAGAGGGAAGCAGGCTCCCTGCTGAGCAGAGATCCCCATGCAGGGCTCGATCCCAGGACCCTGAGATCATGACCTGAGCCGAAGGCAGAGGCTTATTAACCCACTGAGCCACCCAGACACCCCACTGTTTTAGTTTTAAAGAGTTATTTGGTTTATAAAAAAAAAATAGAGGAAAAAAGCAAAAAATACTCTTTTGCATTTACCCATTTACTCAGGCATTTACCATTTTGGATGCTCTTTATTCATTTCTGAGTATCTCAATTCCATTAGGTATTATTTCCTTTCCATATAAATAACATCTAGCATTCTTTATGGTGCAGATCTGCTGCCAACAAATGTACTTATAGAGCCAATCTGCCAGTGACAAATGCTTTTGGTTTCCTTTAATATGTAAATATCTTTACTTCATTTTCACTGTTCAATTATATCTTTGCTGGACATAGAATTCTGGGACAACATTTGTCCATGTCAGTCCCCTCTGCCTCCCGCCCCCAAGACTTTAAATAATGCTGTTCCAGTCTTTCCTCCATGGTTTCTAGTAGGTTAACCATTAATTAGAACATTGTTTTCTTGACTGTGATATGTAATTTTTCCCTTGCTGCCTTTAAGGTTTGCTCTTTATCTTTGACTTACAGTGATTTACTGTGTACTTTGGGCTTCTCTGTTTTTCTGTTTTGTGTTCATTTAGTATTGTGTATCTGTGAATTTCTGTCTTTCATCAATTTGGGAAAATTTTTATCCATTATTTCTTTAAATATTTTTTCTCTCTCCTCTTCATCTGATATTCTAATTACACTTATTTGTGACTGTTTAGTATCATCTAACAGATCTCTAGGCTTCTGTTCATTTTGTTTCCATTTTCCTCCCTATTTCCTTTTGTGATTTAAAAAAAATTTTTTTAAGAAGTGGGGGAAAAAGGGGCAGAGTGAGAGAGAGAGACTCTTAAGCAAGCTCCATGCCGCCATGGAGCCTGACATGGGGCTTGATTTCAGAACCCTGAGATCATAACCTGAGCTGAAATCAAGAATCGGATGCTTAACCCAATCTGTCTTTAGTTCACTTACCCCTCTGTCATGTCCATTTGGCTATAAATTCAATCTACAGGTTTTTTATATTTCTTTGCAGAAATTATTTTTTGGGGGACACCTGGGTGGCTTAGTTGGTTAAACATTTGTCATGATCCCAGGGTTCTGGGATCGGGTCCTGCATTGGGCTCCTTGCTTAATGGGGAGCCTGCTTCACTGTCTGCCGGCTACTCCCCCTGCTTGTGCACGTGTGCGGCCTCTCTTCCTCTTTCTGAAAAATAAAATCTTGAAAAAAATTTATTTTTTTGTTTTAAAATTTCTTTCTTAATTGTTTCTCTCTGCTGGGTTTTCATGAATCGATCATTCCAAATATCTCTTGTCATAATTAAGTATGGTTCTGATGCTTTCTCTGTCTCATCAAACTGGTTTTGTTTTGTTTTCATTTGGTTGGTTTTATTATGCCTTGAAAGTTTTTGTTGAAAGCTGGACATGATGTACTACTGGGTAAATAAGCCTTTAGTATGAGGTTTGATATTTATCTGGTAAAGGTTAGATGGTGCTTTGTGTTTGCTGTAGCTATAGATATCAGAGGATAAAATTTCCCAGGTCGTCTTTGTTTTTGACTCCTCTGTTTTTGGGTTCTCCTGGAGACTTGTTCTTTTTTTTTTTTTTGTCTTTAAGATTTTATTTATTTGACAGTGAACACAAGCAGGGGGGGCAGCAGAGGGAGAGGGAGAAGTCGGCTTTCTGTTCAGCAGGGTGCCCTATGTAGGGCTCGATCCCAGGACCCTAGGACCATAACCTTAGGTGAAGGCAGACTTTTTTTAACCCACTGAGCCACCCAGGCACCCTGGGACTTGTTCTTAAATGAAGTCTGAGATGTGCAGTTCTTTTGGTTGTGTTCCCCTGTTATTATATAGGAGTCATATTGATGTGATGGCAAGGTGTGGAAAGAGAGGAAGTGTTCTTTAATCTTACAGTTGGGTCTCAGTCTTTTTTTTTTTTTTTTAAAAATTTTACTTATTTATTTGACAGAGAGAAATCACAAGTAGACTGAGAGGCAGGCAGAGAGAGAGAGGGAAGCAGGCTCCCCGCTGAGCAGAGAGCCTGATGCGGGACTCGATCCCAGGACCCCGAGATCATGACCTGAGCTGAAGGCAGTGGCTTAACTCAGCCACCCAGGTGCCCCGGGTCTCAGTCTTTTAATGAGCCTGTGCCCCTGGGTTATGATTTTCCCAAGTGCTTCTCCCCCTTGAGTGAGACAGGAAAGTTAGATGGGGGCTAGAATTGGGTATTTCCAATTCCTCTTGTGGAAGGCTAGAGAAGGTTAAAACCAGCTGGGTATTTGGGTATTTCGAGCCAGTTTTTGAGTACTTTACTTCTTCAGGGTTGGTTAAGGTTTGGTAAATAATTTCTCTTAAGGGCAGGTTTGTTAAGAAGAGAATGTTCTGGGCATGTTAAAAAAAAAAATGCCTACTTCTCCCCCACTTGGAAACCTGAGGGAAGTTTTTTCTGATCTTCACTGGAGAACCTGGAAGGGGTCCTGGAGGTAAAACTCACAAAAATTTCAAGGTCCCCAAGATGAGGACCCCCTGAAATTTTTAACTCTCACACTGTTCACACTGAGCCTCCAGCTATCAGTGATGCTAGTAGTACTGGTTCTAAACTTTTCTGTTTCTGGGTTTCTGCTTTGGTGAGTTGGATTTTCTGTATTTTCCTGTCTGTTTCTACAATTATGGGGGCAGTGGTTTGCCTTGTGACCTCCTTTGCCTGATGGATCTAGGAAGAGTTGTTGGTTTTCAGTTTGTTCACCCTTTTTCTTGCTGTAAGAATGGGATGATGATTTCCAAGGTGTAAACTTGTAAATCAAGTTTTTATGAATTAAAAACATCCCTCCTTGTATCTCATTGAGGCTAGCCAATTAACATTCTCCTCTTTTAATTACAACATCTGATTTATCTTCTTTGAGTTAGACAAGAATGATTTTCTTTTCTCCTGATAATGTGTTATATATTCCTGAATCTTAGTATACTGAGTACTTTTGGATTGTATCTGGGATATTATGAATATATTTTTTTTAATTTTAATGGTATTTATTTATTTATTTATTTTAATTTTTTATTTTTTATAAACATATATTTTTATCCCCAGGGGTATAGGTCTATGAATTGCCAGGTGGATATTATGAATGTTAAAGTGAGATTCTGGACTGTGTATTTTTTCCCCAATAAGTCTTACTTTCTTTGTTTTAGAAGGTAATTTTTTTGGCTTGAACAGCTAGCTTTTTCTAGTGCAGTAGCTCTTGTCTTTGTTCAGATCTGTTGTTCTGGGATGGGCTTCTAAGAGTCTAGTCTGTGCAAGTATTGTTCAGGGTTTAGTCAAAGATATGGGTAATCAGGGCTTAGGGATCTACTCTTTGGCTCTTTCTCTTCAACGCTCATGATTTTTTTTTAAGATTTTCTTTATTTATTTGACAGACAGAGATCACAAGTAGGTAGAGAAGCAGGCAGAGAGAGAGGAGGAAGCAGGCTCTCCGCCGAGCAGAGCCCGATGTGGGGCTCAATACCAGGACTCTGGGATCATGACCTGAGCCGAAGGCAGAGGCTTTAACCCACTGAGCCACCCAGGCGCCCCCAACGCTCATGATTTTCTGGATTTTTTTATGTAGTTATCTAGGCCTGAATGACTTTTTTTTTTTTTTAAGATTTTATTTATTTATCTGACAGATCACAAGTAGGCAGAGAGACGGGGGGCGGGGAGAGAAGCAGGCTCCCTGCTGAGCAGAGAGCCCGATGCAGGGCTCGAGCCCAGGACCCTGAGATCATGACCCGAGTCGAAGGCAGAGGCTTTCACCCACTGAGCCACCCAGGTGCCCCTGACTGGGGTTTTTTTTTGTTTTTTGTTTTTTTAAGATTTTATTTATTTATTTGACAGAGAGACAGTGAGAGAGAGCATGAGAGAGGAGAAGGTCAGAGGGAGGAGCAGACTCCCCATGAAGCAGGGAGCCTGATTGACCGGGTTTTTTAATATGTGCTGGTGAGTGCTGTGAAGTGTGTAAACCTGGTGATTCACAGACCTGTACCCCTGGGGATAAAAATATATGTTTATAAAAATAAAAAAATTAAAAAAAAAAAAAAAAATATGTGCTCACTTCTGCTATGGACTGTACCTGGTCCCAGACTAAAAGGCACACCATCTCCCCTTTTCAAACTGAGTGCACAGTCTGCCAGTGTCTGCTTCTTTTCACTCGCTAGTACCTTCCGGGTGGCAGCTGTTGTCTCAGTTCATAGTTTGTTCTCATGCTTTGCATTTGTTTAACACCAGTACGGTCCAGGGACCAGTTAAAGATGTGGGTAGACAGAATTTGGGCATTCTCTCTCTAGTTCTCTAGCATTTTCCCAACTCAACTTTTCTGATTCCATAGACCTGAATAATGACTTTTTCCCCCATGTGTGCCCCTCTAACTGCTGTTCACTACAAGTGCTATACTTCCCCACAGGATAAAAGCCACTGTGATGAAAATCTGTTTAGCTCTGTGTCTGTGTTCCTCATAGCCAGTATGAGTCCCCTGTGAGAGCCTGTATGCTTTTGTTCACTGTCCAGTACCTTAAGATTGTTTTTCTTTCTACTAAAACCAGGTTTTATAATTGCTTTCTGTGTTTATATGTGCAGGGGATGGAGAGAGTCCTATAGATTCTGTGTTTATCATACCTGTCATATTTCCTTGAGGGCAAAAAAATTTTTTCTGAATAACCTCTTAGAAACCAAGACCAGGTGTTCCTTTGATGAGTGTCTGTAAGATTGAATCTCATGATGTCCTATCCTCTTGTATTCCATACAAAAGGGAGTAGGATGTATGTAGAAAACCTGAAAGATTCCACCAAAAAACTGCTAGAACTGAAAAAATGAATTTAGTAAAGTCAGAGGATACAAAATGAATGTACAGAAGCCTGTTGCATTTCTATACACTAATAATGAAGCAGGAGAAAGAGAAATTAAGAAATCATTCCCATTTATAATTGCAACAAAAACAAAGGTACCTAAGAATAAACCTAACCAAAGAGGTGAAAGTCCTCTACTCTAAAAACTGTAAAACAGTGATGACAGAAATTGATGATAACACAAATGATAAAACATTCCATGCTCATTGATTGGAAGAACAAATAATGTTAAAATGTCTATACTACCCAAAGCAATCTACCTATTTGATACAATCCCTGTCAAAATACTAACAGCATTTGTTCACAGAGATAGAACAAAGAGCCCTAAAATTTGTATGGAACCACAAAAGACCCCAAAGGGTAAAGCAACCTTGAAAATGAAAAGTACTTTAATTCCAGGCTTCAAGTTATATTACAAGGCTGTAGTATTCAAAACAGTATGGTACCAGCTCAGAAATAGGCACATAGCAACATTGAACAGAGTCTAAAACCCAGAAATGAGCCCACAATTATATGGTCAATTAATCTTTGACAAAGCAGGAAAGAATATACAGTGGGAAAAAGACAGAAAAATGCATTCAAATGCATGAAAGACTTAAATGTGAGACCTGAGGCCTAAAAATCCTGGAAGAGAACTCAGGCAGTAAGTTATTTGATATCAGCCATAGCAACTTCTTTCTAGACATGTCTCCTGAGGCAAAGGAAACAAAAGCAAAAATAAACTGTTAGGACTATATCAAAACCAAAAAGCATCTGCACAGTGAGGAAAACAGTGAGCCAAACTAAAAGGCAGCTACAAAACAAAGGAAAATATTTGCAAGTGACATGTCCAAAAAAGGGTTAGTATACAAAATATATAAAGAACTTATACAACTCAACACCCAAAAAACAGTCCAATTAAAAAATGGGCAGAGGACATGGATAGACATGTTTCCAAAGAAGTCGTACAGATGGCCAACAGACATGAAAAGGCACTCAGCATTACTAATCATCAAGGAAATGCAAATCAAAACAACAGTGAGCTATCACCACACACCTGTCGGAATAGCATAAGTCAACACAAGAAACAAGAAGTGTTGGTGAAGATTTGGTTAAAAGGGAACCCTCTTGCACTGTTGGTGGGAATGCAGAGTGGTACAGCCATTGTAGAAAACAGTGTCAGCTTCCTCAAAAAGTTAAAAATAGAACTGCCTTCTGATCCAGCAATTGTACTACTAGGTATTCACCCAAAGAATACAAAAATACTAATTCAGGGGGATACATGCACCCCAGTGTTTATAGCAGCATTATCTGCAGTAGCCAAATTGTGGAAACAGCCCAAGTGTCCATCAACTGATGAATGGATAAAGAAGAAGTGGTATGTATATATACACAATGGAATATTACTCAACCATGAAAAGGAATGAAGTCTTGCCAGTTGGAATGACATGGATGAAGCTAGACAGTATTATGTTAAGTGAAATAAGTCAGTCAGAGAAAAATAATCATATAATTTGAATCAAATGTGGAATTTAATAAAGAAAATGAAGGCGCAAAGGTGGGGGGGGCAAAGAGAGCCAGAGGCAAACCAAGAAACAGACTCTTTTTTTTTAAAATAAAAAGATTATTTATTTATTTATTTGACAGAGGTCACAGGCAGAGAAGAAAGGCAGAGAGAGAGAGGAGGGAGCAGGCTCCCCGCTGAGCAGAGAGCCCGATGTGGGGCTCGATCCCAGGATCTTGGGACCATGACCCAAGCTGAAGGCAGAGGCTTTAACCCACTGAGCCACCCAGGCGCCCCAAGAAACAGACTCTTAACTATAGAGAACAAACTGATGGTTACCAGAAGAGAGATGGGTGGGGGGGATAGGTGAAATAGATGATGGGAATTAAGCAGTTCACTTGTTGTAATGAGCACTGGGTGTTGCATGAAAAGTGTTGAATCACTGTATTATACACCCCAAACTAATATTACACTGTATTTTAACTAGAATTTAAATAAAAACTTAAGAAAAATAACAAGTGAAAAAAATTGAAAACTTGTATCTAATGACAAAAAGAGAGTAGGAGAGGGAGACATTTTAGAATTAAGCAGAATTCCTTGGGGACCGTGCATTACCTATGTGATCCCACCTCACTAAGTTGTTTTGAAAATAGAGTAACTTTTTATAAAGCCTGGGAATTTTTAAAAACATATTATGGGTTTTTTGAGCTAAATCCTAGATTCTACTTTGCTGCAGTGCCTTCTGTAAATATTCATTAAATGCTATTTGAATCCATTAATTATGGATTTACCATAAGAAATCACTCACCATTAATAAATTAGGCAAGAATATTTTGATTATGTCAAATAAGATGATTAAAGAAAAATATTTGTGTGTGTGTATATATACACACATACATATATGTGTGTGTGTGTATTTTTTTTTTTTTTTTTAGAGAGAGGGAGTGTGTGAGAGAGAGTGTGGTGGGGGAGGAGCATAGGGAGAGGGAAAGAGAATCCCAAGCAGGCTCCACGCCCAACTGGCTGAGCTACCCAATTGGCCTGTATATGTTTCTTTTACTCGTATGGATAAATGGCAAATAGTATTTCAAGCCGTTTAAAAGATGAATTTGTCTATGATATACTTTGTTGTATAGTGCTATATAAATGAATCATTTGGGGGAAAATCCCTGTAATAGTTATTTCTTACTTCTGTTTGAACTCATTTATTGAAGGACTATAGGCAATAGTGAGCTAAGTAATTAAAAAGTTCACTTTATAGTTTCTACCTGATATGACAATTACAGTAAATGAGATTATTAACTTGAATACCTTAAAAATGCATATAGCAAGTAGGTCCATAGAAAAATAGGCAAACTGGTGAGTCCTGAGAAGGCTTAGGACTACTATGGGGCTGTGGTGGCTGCTTTGCTTTTGGCTCTAGTGACCCATAACTACAGATCCCCCTGTTTGCAGCCTGTTTCTTCTTCACATAACCTGGGGTGAAATCCAGTGCCCCCAAGTTGCTTTGAGGCCCTAATTGCATGAGTGAGCAGTAAATTTGAAAATAATCATAGACCAGAATAACAGGTAAGTAAGGCCAAAAAATATTTTTATGGATACTCATGCATGTTGCCAGCAGGATTCAGTTTTTTTTCCAAGTGATTCTCAGAGATCATTTATAATTTAATGAATTTGTGTTTGGTTCTTTTGAGCACCCCGTTGCATTTCTGTTGCTTCTGTACCAGACCACCTTCATTACTACTCTTCTTACTCTCATATCTCTGAGGTGGTTGAGCACTTCAGTTGAATGGGACATAAGGAGGTGTGTTTTTAAGAAACTATGCTTCATGTTTAATGGTGTCTGTGTGATAAGGACAGGGAGGAAGTCTGTTTTAGAGTAAGCTGCATGAGTATTAAAATCCAATAATGCTATTGTGAAATTTGGTGAAATGTTTTTCCAAGAATTTTCTCTTTAGATTAATAACTTAATTGGTTTATGGAAGGAGCCTTGCCTAATACTGACTTAATGTGGTAGCTAGAACTGCAGCTAGAAATTTGAGAAGCAGCTTCCAAGGAGGTAAATAGATGGTAAGGTAATTTTCTTAAGTACTTGGATCCTGGTTGTCTCCAGAGGCTTTGAAGCCATGAGTTACAAAATAGACTGATTTCATCGCCTGGGATTTTTGCCAGATTAGTAACTGCACTGAGATTTTTAATACTCACCAATGACAACATGATATTTGTCCTTTTACTTTAAGAGAGAGGGGATTCCTAGATGATAAGGAAACGAGTAAGTTTTAGGTTGGAGGACTTGGAAGATCAGACTTCTTATAGGCTAAACACAACAGTGTATCTAAGCTATAGTTATGTAGCCACTGCGTTTTCACTACTTTTTTGTTTGAGATAGCCTTGAAAATGTCCATTTGACTGTGAGCAACATGAGGGTAGGTTTAATGTCATTTTGGTAATCACTGAGTCCTGGCACGATGCTCGGCTGTGGTAGGGAAGAATGAGAATATACTGTATTGCAATGTCCTGCATTTCTTTACTTGTTTTAGCTTAGGAACAGAGGTAGCCATGTTGGACAGAAGACAAGGTAGGATGGATATTCTGTTTCTTCTGCTCCTAACAAACAACTCATCATATTTCAAGACTCAAATGTTGCCTTGTCTGTGAAGCCTTCATGTCCTTTCTGGGTACAACTGACCTGACCACTTTTCCCTTAATGTATCCTTTGCTTCTTTTACAGCATCAATGACATTTTTATTGCATTTTTGGTGTGTATCTTTCTCTTTCTATAATAGTGGAGAACTCAGTTACTATTTGTCTATTCCTAATATATTAGTAGGAATGAGTTTGGCTGCAATTTAGCAGGAAATGTGGTTAATAGAAGTTTAGTTAAGGGTGTATTTATCTTAAAAGTTTTGGAGATAGATGTAGGTGTCTTCAAAGGCACATATCTTTCCATTTTTCTAGCCCACCAAGCTTAGCATATGGTTCTCATTCTCATGTTCATACAGTGGCTATGCTCCACATCTCATATTTGTATACTAAGCAGAAGAAAGAGCAAATGGCAGAAGAGCTTGCCAGAAGTGTGTCCTCTTGAAAGAAAGACTTTCCCCTTGTATCACATTGGCTAGAACTGGGTTATATGGCCACACTTTCCTAGTACTTATATTGGAGAAGGTCAGTGGGGCAAGGCAGTATGGATGGCTTTTGTGTAGGTAGTCTGCAATTTCATATTCAGGATTGGGATCACCCTCAAAAATGTTTTGGTACAGGGACACCTGGGTGGCTCAGTCAGTTAAGCATCTGCCTTTGGCTCAGGTCATGATCTCAGAGTCCTGGGATCTAGCCCCTCTTCAGGCTCCCTGCTCAGCAGGGAGTCTGCCCCTCCCTCTGCCCCTACCCCTGCTCATGCTTGCTTGTTTGCTTGCTCTCTCTCTCTCTCTCAAATAGATAAATAAAATCTTTATTTTATTTTTTTAAAGATTTTATTTGTTTATTTGACAGAGAGAGATTACAAGGCAGAGAGGCAGGCCGGGTGGGGGGGGGGGTGCTGCAGGGTCCTTGCTGAGCAGAGAGCCTGATGTGGGGCTCAATCCCAGGACCCTGAGATCATGACCCGAGCTAAAGGCAGAAGCTTAACCCGCTGAGCCACCCAGATGCCCCAATAAATAAAATCTTAAAAAAATGTTTTGGTACATGTCCAATCAATTATGTCACATATTGAACGTAATTTAGCAGTAAGCTTACCACCTTAAATGTCAAGGAGAAAATCTGTTTCTTTGCTATTTCTTCAGACTCTTTGTTATCTGTTTTATTTTTTTTTAAAGATTTCATTTCTTTATTTGACAGAGGGAACACAAGCAGGGGGAGCAGGAGAAGGAGAGGGAAAAGCAGGCTCCCCACTGAGCAAGGAGCCCGATGTGGGGCTCCATCCCAGGACCCGGGGATCATGACCTGAGCTGAAGGCAGATGCTTTTTTTCTTTCTTTATTTTCAGTATAACACAATTCATTGTTTATGCACCACACCCAGTGCTCCATGCAATATTGCCCTCCTTAATATCCACCACCTGGCTCCCCCAACCTCCCATCCCCCGCCCCTTCAAAACCCTCAGATTGTTTTTCTTAGTCCATAGTGTCTCATGGTTCAACTCCCCTTCCAATTTCCCTCAACTCCCTTCTCCTCTCCATCTCCCTATGTCCTCCATGTTATTTGTTATGCTCCACAAATAAGTGAAATCATATGATAATTGACTCTCTCTGCTTGACTTATTTCACTCAGCATAATCTCTTCCAGTTCCATCCATGTTGATACAAAGTTGGGTATTCATCCTTTCTGATGGAGACATAATATTCCATAGTGTATCCAGGATCTACAAAGATTTTCTTAAACTCAACACACACAAAACAGATAATCATGTCAAAAAATGGGCAGAAGACATGAACAGACACTTCTCCAATGAAGACAAACAAATGGCTATCAGACACATGAAAACATGTTCATCATCACTACCATCAGGGAAATTCAAATTAAAACCACATTGTGATACCACCTTACACCAGTTAGAATGGCCAAAATTAGCAAGACAGGAAACAATGTGTGTTGGAGAGGATGTGGAGAAAGGGGAACCCTCTTACACTGTTGGTGGTAATGCAAGTTGGTGCAGCCACTTTGGAGAACAGTGTGGAGATTCCTCAAGAAATTAAAAATAGAGCTTCCCTATGACCCTGCCATTGCACTCCTGGGTATTTACCCCAAAAATACAGTTGTAGTGAAAAGGAGGGCCATCTGTACCCCAATGTTTATAGCAGCAATGGGCACGGTCGCCAAACTGTTGAAAGAACCAAGATGCCCTTCAACGGACGAATGGATAAGGAAGATGTGGTCCATATACACTATGAAGGCAGATGCTTAACCGACTAAGACAGCCAGGCACCTCTTTTGTTACCTGTTTTAAAAGTATGGCCTGACTTGTGTTTTCAAGTTAAACTTACTTTAGCCATTTCCAAAGTCAAGGATATGGTCAGGAATGGAAATAAGCAGAAGTACAAGAGAATTTAGTTCCAGGAACTTGGCCCCAGCAGCATGGAAACCATTTAATTCTGTATGTGGTGGACTCCATAAATAATATATCTGCTTCCTAGGATTCTGTGATTTTTTTTTTTTAGATGTCCTCCAGCTCTCAATTTCTTCCTCTGTGAATTGCATTTGATAGAGTGAGAGGCTGCAATTCTTGTTGTGTCCCCTTATTTATAGTGTGAGTTTATGTAATTTCCTTATCAACAAAGAGTCTCAGGGTGTCCTCTTAAGCTTTACTAATGAAGTTGAGGGTAGTTGGGAACCGTTAGGGCTCAAATCCTTGCTGCTCCCCCCCCCACTGTTACTCTATATTGCTTTCTTAGGGTCCTCCTTCCCTGTGATTCATGAGTTTACACGTGTCCCTTACTGTGTTCTCTAGATAGTTGTGAATGTTTAATGTCTCTTGATCTAAATACAGAACATTTGTTTTCAGCCATAAATTCTCTTCTTACCACAGCAACTGAAAACTCTGCAGTCATATATGTTAGATCCCTTTCCTCAGAGACCAAGTTTTCCTCCACAGTCCTTCCATTTAACTGTTCTAGGAAAGGCAGGGGCTTTTCTGCAGTTTTCTTTATTTTTGAGTTACAGCTAGGAAATTTATGTCCAATTTGGTAGTGGAGAATTTTTTTTTCCTTTGAGAGCCACATAAATAAAAAGGAAGAGATCAAATAAGGGCCACACATGTTAGGATCTTATGTAGAGGTTCATTCTTTTGGGTAGGAGCTTAAAAGTTTGAGAGAAAATGTTCCTTATGTGTGCTTTTAAAATTAAAAACAGAGAGTGCACACACCCATAAAGAACAGAAAGCACAAAATTTTCTTAAAACTCCATGCCCAATATGGGGCGAACTTAAAACCCCAAGATCAAGAGTTGTATGTAGTACTGACTGAGCCAGCTAGGGGCCCCAGAGAGCACAAAATCTTCACTAAAAGCTATAGGTTAGAAGAACATATAGGTAGGCAGGTAGATAGATAAATAGATACATACATACATACATACATACATATTCAACCTGGCTGGTGATCAAGGAGTTGTAAAGTAAAGCATTGAGATAGCATTTTTAATTCATTGAATTCACAGATTTGAAAAACAAAATGTTCATACTCATTGTTGATAAGTAGGGAATCGACAGTCTTTAAAAGTTTTTTGTAATTAAGAAAAATAAACATACAAAGAATAGGCCAATATAATAAAAACTTACATGTCTACCTTTTTTTTTTTCAGATCTTTTAAAAAATGGCCTGACCCTCCCTAATCTGATTCTTTCTCTTTACATCATTGTTACTCCCCTCTGAAGGCAACATCAGGCAACTTTGTAAACAAGCACCATTGTACCCTGGCGGGGAAAATGAAATTGGTTCAGACTTTCTGGAAAGTTAGCAATACATATCACCTTAGGAATTTAATCTCAGAAAATAATAAGAGATACACATATAAATGTAGGTAGGTGGATTTATCAGCGTTATTTATGATAAAGAAATAGAACCATCCTAAATGAAGATCAATAGAGGACTAATCAAATCAAGGAAAAAATATATGATGAATTGTAAAGCAGCAATGACAATTTATGTATGTTCAAAGTTGTTTGCTTTTAGTATACTTCACTTCTGTGAATAGAAATTATTCCCCATAGATGTCATGTAAGAATCTGTAGTCAATCCAGTGTTAAAAAAAAAAAAGCATGTAATCTGGTTTTGTGTTATGGACAGTTAAAATTAGAAAAAGGTGAAAGTGAAATTGGGAAATTGAAAGAACAACAATTGGTTGTTTCAGCTGTTCAGGGGACTTGAAGTCTTAGCCATCAGTTAAGTATTTTCTCTGTGTCAGCTGGGTGCTAGATACTATCACTGCAGAAAGGTCAAGTGATGGCCTCATCTGTCAGGCAGCTTAAAGTCCAGGAAGAGATAATACGCACACAGAAAACCAGTGAGTAAATAAGTGAAAGTAATATTTAACCAAAGATTACTACAGATTTGAATTCTATAGAAATTTAGAGGACAGAGAGATTATATCCTTTTAAGCTAATAGAGCTATATTTATTTCTAAGGAGATGGGGGTATACTGTCATTAATAATGGCTTTAGGGTAAAAAGAAGCCAAAAGGAAGGGATACCGTAAGTATTTGATTGTTTATATTCAATCTCTCTACCCCACATGGGGCTCACACTCACAACCCGGATATTAGTCACACGTTCCTCCAACTGAGCCAGCCAGGTGCCCCATGGGGATATCATATTTAAATTAAGGGGAATGGTATTAACAAAGCCTTGAAAGTGAGAAAATATATAGTAATGTTTAGAGAGCTAGCTTGACTTGACTTGTAGGATTCCTGTTGGAGTAGAAAAGCAAATAAAAGAAACTACGACTCAACCTAAATGTCAGCCTTGTTTGTCTTAAGGACCTCTTTCTTCAGGTCTGCATGCAGGTGTATTTATTTTATTTGTTGCTTTTAATTGTAAGTTGCAAAAACAGCCATTTTAGTATTAGAAAGGACTCATGAAATTAAGCTGATAGTAAGCAAAACTGATATTCTTGGTTCGTTACCTCAGTGGGGAAAGTATTAGAGTGAGAATCAGACCTGGAATGTGCTGCAGGTTCTACCAAGTAGTGACAGTGTAACCAGCCAAGGCTTGATTTCCTCATCTGTAAGACAGGTATGATATTATTCATCTTACTAAATGATATATCATTTACTTGATCTGTATATTAGGAACCCTGTGAGGTCTTCTTGTTGTAGTGCTGGCAGAGCAAAAAACCCTTCAGATAGAGCCCCCTCTGGACCCTCTGCTTCCTCATCTCAACTTTGGTGAAAAGATGTATAACTAGGAGAAATTAACCAATGATAAAGAAATTTGAACCCATCTGAAAATTGAGTACTAAAGTGATGATAGTCCAGAAAAATGTGCCCCTCACCCAGTACCACAATCCTCAGTGCATTGTCCCCAGACAACTGGACTCCAGTATTGTAAGGTTTGGGGTTTACTTTTCAGCCATTACTGTGTCATAACACGCATCTTTTTTGGGCTGATTGATTACTTATTTGGTAAACCAATTTAGCAGGCTTTCCACAACATACTTGCAAGGAGTAGTAATTCTTAGGGACCCAAAGCTACCCATGGGTAAACTATAGTCCCTCTCTCTTAATTATTTAGAATAGAATGATATTCTGAATTCTCTTGGCCCCTGGGGTTGCTTATAAGCACATCTTTCAGGGCTGCCATTGTGTTTTGGAGAAGGGCCAGTACAGTGAGTCAGATCATGTAGGTTTTGGGTAGAAAGTGCCCATCAGGGTATTTATTTGTATGGATCAGCTAGGTGCAATGAGTTTCCTTTGGCATAGGTATTCCACTGAGCCTGGGGCGTTTTCAGTTGTATCTAGGCAGTTTTAGCAAGCCATTTGAATTGGGTCAATTTCTAAATATATTACACAAATGTAGGGTACGCGGCTTCTGTGCTATCTTGTCATTGGCCTACTTGAAAAAGCTACAAGAAATTGTGTTATAAAATACTTTGTTGTATTTACAACATGGATGTTGAAGATGCTCATTATATTTCTTCTTTTGAAGACATTAGGAATAATTTTTCTATTTAATGTGAAAATCATAAGTAATGAGGCTTCTGGGGAATTGCTTTACTGCTCTATTTTTATCTTAGGGATACTGTGGCTTATGTAACTAATTGTGTTTTTCTTTTGGCATTGGCTGCTGGAGGTTTATCTCTTTATTGAATGAAGATTCAACCTAAAAAAATTCAGCCTTTCAGCAAGTTTTTTTATATACAAACGTGGGTCCTCTCTATTCCTCTGAATCCCTTCTTGAATTTTTTCCTTTGTCACATTTTCCCTCAAATTCTTTTTATATTTACATTTTATTTGATCTTATATGGTATTTTATATAAATCATCTTTAATTCTTTCCAGAACTGGGTAGGGTACAAGTAAATAAAATGAATTGGATACTGATGTTAAGTTTAATGTGTTGAATTGGTATCTGTTTTGCTTTTTTTTAAAATCATGATTTGGTGATGACCTTGGTGCCAGATTGGTTGATATCCAGAAGTATCTAACTATTGAACCTTTAGATAAGCTAGCATGAGAGGTAAAGCAAGAAGTGATTGTATGCCTACAGTAACCCTTGTGAATAAATACCTCAAGGTGTGCCCAAGTTATATCTTGGCCTTTTCCTCTCAAGCTTCTCCAATTCTCAGTTCATTTCGCCAGGACACCTCTTATAAGAGAGTGAACAAGGTCCCAGAAATGTCTTGTAGCTGGTTAAATAACGGAACAAAAACTTAAGTACAATGCATAGTCTCTGGTCAGGATCACTTCTCCCATACCCACCCTATATAATCCAACTCTTTCACTGCCAGACCGTCTCCACCATAGGAAAACTCCAATTTTTGTAGTCTATTACAGCTAGGTATTAAGTAAGCTGATTAAATTAATTTACATATGTGTGAAGAGCTGATAACCTCCACTGATTTTCTCAGTGATATATATTTGTTTGCCCCAAAGGATAAGATAGTTCTGCCTTTGGATGAGTAAATCCATCTTCTCCCACTTATCTGTCCCAAGAAAATATAAAAAATGAAAATAACTGTTTATATTTTAAAAATGCACTATTACTTTATGACAGCAAGAAATAGAATAAATTCTTCATGAATGCATAATATTTTATTGTATGAGATGGAACAAATTTTTATTTCTGAATGATAGAATCTTTAGGAAATGGCTAAGTTATAGTACATGAATATAATGCAGTTGTTAAGAATTATGTTCATAAAGGGGCGCCTGGGTGGCTCAGTGGGATAAAGCCTCTGCCTTCGGCTCAGGTCATGGTCCCAGGATCCTGGGATCAAGCCTCACATCGGGCTCCACAGGGAGCCTGCTTCCTCCTCTCTCTTCTGCCTGCTTCTCTGCCTACTTGTGATCTTTGTCTCTCAAATAAATAAAATCTTTTAAAAAAAAGAATTATGTTCATGAAGTATTTAATTTTATAGAAAGATTATTGCAATATATGAATAAAAACCAGTTTGACACAAAATGGAATATCATATGAGCTCAACTTGTTAAAATATAATATTTTATTTATTCAATAAATTTTGCATGTCTAGTATGTGCCAAATGTGGTGATGAGTATGATGAGTATGGGAATATAGCATCAAACAAGATATACATGATCCCTGTGCCCAGCATTAAGCAAAATATGATATCATTATGAAATTAAATCTCCCTTTGGGGATTGGTGAGTTCTAGTCTAATGTGATTAAGCTCATTTTCTAGTTTGTGGATGCTCCAGGACCTTGGTTTCATTTCTCTTCTGCTTTTTGTCTGAGAATTCAGAGCTCTCCAGTTCAATTAGATTGAACAGTGGAGTTTAAAAACAGTAGCAACAGACCATTCAAGCCTAGCATTCCCTGTCATTTTTAGATTTTTTTCCCCTATGTATGTGATCACTGTTGCCCAACAACATCAGTGTAATAGCTTCTCAATAGGAATCCATTCCCAGATTTTGTCTGGGCTGCTCTTACAGGAGAACGTACTAAGTATTAAAGGAAAAAAGCATTTCTCCATAGGCCTTTTTATTTTACCTTACAAACCAAACCCATACTCAAGCTTTCATAGAATGTAATTCTTATTGTTATGTAGCATTATGAACTTAATTTTGTTCTTGAGACAAATTTCCTTTAAAAAATGTGAATGGTACTTATAGGAAATGGCCTTTACTTAGGAACAGTTTTTTTTGAAGAAAGCTGTAAATCTTATTTATTTAAGAACTTCATCCTACAAAATACACCTTCTTCAGAGTTGAGTTTAATGTTTTGTCTGTGTTAAACCATTACATTAAATGGTTCTCTCAGCAGCTTTCATATAATGTCCTTTAACATACTCACTTCAGTGATATGTTTTGTTAGTGATGCAACAGTATTACATGTTATAGAAATAACTCTTCTTCTAAAGCTCAGAGTTATATCACATTTTGTCCCATATACTATTTATGGTTATTTTTCAGTGCCATTTTTTTGGTGATGTGCATACACAGTAGGACAGTGGGATTACTAACTATGTGAGAATGTATTTTTTTTTCTGCTTGAATTGTAAATATTGGGCTCTTGAAGTTATTTAAGTATATCTGATCTCATTTATTTAAAAAAATGGAATAATGGAACTTATTATGTGATCACATTTAAAGCACCAGTTCGTTACATTAGGAGCTAAGATTCTGTACTGTGGTGTGCCTAAGATATACAACCAAAGCCACATTACTTATTCTTCTACTTTTTCACTCACACATGGTGTCCATTATGCATTGATCTTGTCCAACAGTATTAACTTTCTTTAACTGATTGTTCTGCTATCCGAAGAGTCTTATTAAAATTTAATCAGTAAACTAAAAATAAGCAGCTAATGCCATAGTGCATTCTGGTAACTCATAAAGGGAAAAAAAAGTGAAGCCTAATGTAGCTTGTGAGGTTAAAGGAAGGTGAGTGTATATATTTTATTGGCTGTTCAAGGGTATATGTATGTTACCATTTTTCCTCTCTTCGGAAGTATGATGTAGTGGGACCTCACAGGTGATACACATTTTCAATTGCAGAATATTCAGTGTTTTCCCTGTACCAGCACTGAACTGCCCTGAATTATATAACACTACATAATAGGGTTAAAGCCCATCTGTGCCCCTTGTTTTCCTCAGAAAAGCTTTTGTAGATAGTGACTATGGCTAACGGGATTCTTGAGCTATGTCCTGTGTATCCTGTACTTCCTTCCCATCCCCCCAAATGAAGCAAACCCTACCCATGTGCTTCATCTTCATAATGGCCTCTCTCTTTTTGTCTCCTGCCTACATTAAGGGTCCCTTTTGCTTTACTGCTTTTGTCGTTTCTCTTTTCAAACCATTTCTAAATTTAGAAGGGGTACCTAACCACATTCCTGCTCTATTAGGTTTGTCTTTCTTTTTGATGACTCTGTTCTGCTCAAAAGTACTTGTTTTCACAATTATACAAATAACTCATTGTTTTAGAAACTTATCATGGCATTTTGCTGATCTTAAAAGTAATATTTTAATTACTTAAAAGTAATATTTCTTTAAATGAACTAATGACTTGGAGCAGGCATTTCAACAAAAAAAAAAAAAGATGCCCAGTGGCCAGTTAACTGTTCAACTTCACTCATTAGGAAGATGACAAAATACCATTAACATCTGTAAGAATAGCAAAGACAAAAAAGATAATACCAAGAGTCTGTAAGAATGTGGAACAATTAGAACTCCACTATACTGCTGTTGGGAATGTATACTGGTACAACCACCTTGGAAACATGTTTATCAAGTAATGAGTAGAGCTGAATATAGGCATCCCTGTGACCCAGTAATTCCACTTCCAGGAATATACACAACAGAAATAGGGATATAGGTTCATAAAAAGACATGTACAGGAATGTTCACAGCATTGAGCATTGTTTCTAATAAACCTAAGCCCAAGACAACCCAAATGTCCATCAAGTGATAGACCCATTAATGTCCATCAAGTGGACACATTAATGGGGATATATACCTAATACAGAATCAGTAGTGAGAATGAACAAGCTATAATTACATGCAGCAGTGTGCATGAATCTTATAAACATCATGTTGAACAAAAGAAGCTAGATCTAAGAGTATACACTATGATTCCATTAATATGAAGTTCACAAACATGTGAACCTCATTTATTTTTTAAAAAGATTTATTTATTTGTTTTAGAGAGAGAAGGAGCATGAGTGGGAGGTGTAGAAGGAGAGGAAGAGAATCCCACGTAGACTCTGCACTGAGTGTAGAACCCGACAAGGGACTTGATCCCGAGACCCTGAGATCATGACCTAAGCTGAAAACAAGAGTCGGAGGTTTAACTTATGCCACTGAAGCACCCCAAATCTCGCTTATGATATAAGACATCAGGGTAGTGGCTATCCTTCGTTGTTGGGAGATAGTGACCAGACAGGAGGCACAAGGAGTTGTTTATGGGGTGCTTGTAATGTTCTGTTTTGTGTCATGATGTGGGTACTAGTTAAATGAGTGTGCTCACTTTATGAAAAGTACACTCCATTCAATTTGGAGTATACTTATAACTTGTATACTTTTCTGTATGGATGCTATATTTTATATAAAAGATATAAAATATATAAAACTATATACTATAATATATATGGTATATAAAATATATTAAAAATACTATATTACTTATCTACTGCTACATAACAAATTTCACCCCAACCTGGCAGCTTAAAATTATGAACATTTATTATCTCACATAGTTTCTGAGAGTCAGCAACGGAGGAGCTGATAAGCTGGGTAGTTTTGGGTCAAGGTCTCTCATGAAGTTGCTATTAAGATGGTGCAGGCCAGCAGTCATGTGAAGGCTTGAATGGTGCTGGAGGATTTCTTTCAACGTGGCTCTGTCACCTTTCTGTTGACAGAAAACCTCAGTGAAAACTCCTTCTATTACCACAGATTAAAATATAGAACCTACAGGTAGCAGTGTGTATATGTATATATAAAGTATATTTTTACATGTGTTTACATGTTTTTAGCAAATTATATCTCAAAAATTCTCATAATTGTTTTCTCTACTCAATATATTGTGGGCATCGTTTTCTTTTTAATGATCGGCTCATCTGTAGTTCTATTTCATCCTCTTTGCATATAGCTTCATTGAGGTATAATTGACATATAGTATTGACATACATGCACATATTTAAAGTTTGTAGTTGGGTAAGTTTTTATATATATATACCCCCATAAAATTGTCATCACAGTCAAGGTAATGAGTAATCTATCACTCTAAAAAGTTTCCTCATCTCACCCTTTTTAATGGCTGAAAAACTTTATTTACATGTGTAAAGTGTCTTTAAAATCCATACTTAAAATTTCCCCTGATGGGTCTAATTTTTTTGTTTAGATTGTAAAACTTTCATGCCATTTGAAGAAAGAAATCTCCCCCTCCCCAGTTACCTGGGTTAGAAGGGAATTGTAGCTCTGCCACTTTACAAACCTTATGAGCAAATTGCTTAACTATTTTGCCTCAAATTTTTTTTATCTGTACCTCTAGTACTAATGATAGTACTATACCTAACTCATAAGACTGCAAAGATTAAAGAATTATGCACATAATGATGTGATAACCAACCAGGCACTATGTTATTTTCTGCTGTTATTATTCTCATGGTTGTTATTGCTAAAAGCTTAGATTGTCAAGCTTCTTCTGACAGTATCACAACTGAGTTGTTGTGATAGGGTCCTGTGTTCTAATATCCTACCAACACTTACCTCTTCCTTTTGCTCCCATATCACATCCCTGTGAGCTCCTAACTAAAGAAGTGGAGAGGTATATACTTAATGTTAGGATCTTTTAGTATTTAGGTAGTATCTTTGGGACATTTTGTATGCTGAGAAGTACCTAAAATAGTATGTTTAAAAAAATCCCAATACTCTAAGATGTTAAAATGCCACTTACATGTCTACATTGAAAGTCATTAGTGATCACTTAGATAGTAGTGATGGTACATGTATAATAGCTATTCTTTTTATACAAACTAAGTATATATTCTATAAAAGATTCAGAGAATTAAGATATTTTCTGTCCTTTTGAAGCTTACTGTTAACTTGAAGAAATATGATTAGATTTTGCAGTGGTGAGTATGGAAAGACTAGGATCAGTTATTAGAGATACAATAAAGGAAGACTAAGTAGGTCTTACTGATTGATTATGTTAGATTGAGCTAAGGAGGAAGGCGGCAAGATGGCAGAGGAGTAGGGGACCTCATTTCATCTGGTCCCTTGAATTTAGCTAGATAACTGTCAGATAATTCTGAACACCTATGAATTCAACCTGAGATACAAGAAAAGAATTGCAGGAAGTCTACAAATAGAAAAGCACCCACTTTTTGCCAGGTAAGAGGTGTGGAGAAGTTAATCTGGGGGGATAGATCAGAGATAAATATCGAGGGAGGTAGTCTCAGTAGGCTGGTTTCCGCAAAGTGATAGAGCTCTAGAATGCAAAATTGGAGCTTTGAGAACTCTCTCCAGTGAGAGACTTCCCTGCACTGGGTGCTCCCAGTGGTGAAGCAGGGCAGAGTCCTAGGTGGGACAGTGTGGTCTTAGATCTTCAGAGTCACGTAAAGAATGGGGGTGCCTGAGCTGGCAGAGTTCCTAAGGATTGGAGTGGGGAAACCGGCTATGGTCAGTGAGACAGGAGGGGGCTCTCAGATCAGTTAGCAAGAAACCACAACTGTGGCAGGATCGGGTGACCTCTTTCTGAGGGGGGGCGGCCTGCAATCAGCAGAATCATGGCAATTCCCCCCAATCCCCACCCCAGGATATGCACCGGTGAGCATTGCAGGAGTCTGCAGAGTTTGGCACACTT
Organism: Mustela putorius furo; assembly: GCF_011764305.1. Lineage (NCBI taxonomy): Eukaryota > Metazoa > Chordata > Mammalia > Carnivora > Mustelidae > Mustela > Mustela putorius. The sequence continues at coordinate 32,485,207 of NW_025421989.1, forward strand.
AAAAGTGAAGACTGCTTTTCCCTGAGGGTTTACTGATGAGAGGGGGCTACAGTCTTTCGGCTCTGAGGATGGAGATTGGGGCAGGGCCATTTTTAACATTTTTATCCTCTCAAGTAGCACAGAAAGCCTTCAGGGAACAAAAGCCATACACAGCAACCCTCACAAGTTAACACTGAGCCCAGCTCCAGGCAAGGGACAGTGGAACTCCTATCCAAGCAAAGACACTTGTGAATCAGCACAGCAGGCCCCTCCCCCAGAAGACCAGCTGGAACATCAGACAAATACCAAGTTTATGGAACATACGTAACTGCAAAACTCTGTGCTAGGGGAGAAAAGAATATAGAATTTGAGTTTTTTCTCATACTCTGACCTTTCAGTTTAAAATTTTCCTTTTCAACTAGTTTCTTATTTTATCAACTCTTTGTTTTTAAGTGTTTTTTAAGCGTTCATTTTTACATTTATATTTTATAGATATATTCATTTTGGGCTTCTTTTCACTATATTCAGTTTTATTTTTGTATATATATAAGTTTTGCTGTCTTTATAATTTGGGGATTTAGTGTAATCTAACCTACGGGCCAAAATACACCCAGATCACCTGGTTTTGTCTCCTTAGGAGATTATAGTCTCCCTTTTAACTTTTTTTTTTCTTTTCTGGTTTCTGACCTCTTTGGATTTGTCTAGTGTGTATTTCATTTGGGTCATGGTTAGTATTTTTGATTTTGTTGTCTTGTTCATCCATTCTTCTCTGGGCAAAATGACTAAAAGGAGAAAGTCACGAAAAAGGAAAGAGAGCTATTACTCTTGGCACAGATCTAATCGATATGAATAGAATTGAAATGTCAGAGCTGGAATTCAGGATAATGATTATAAAGTTACTAGCTGGGCTTGAAAAAAGCATAAATGACACTGTAGAATCTCTTACCACAGAGATGAGATCTAATCAGGCCAAAATTTAAGATGCTGTAACTGAGATGAATTCTAAAATGGGTGCTTTGACAGCTAGGGTAAATGAGGCAGAAGAAAGTCAGCGACATAGAAGACAAGATGATAGAAAGGAAGGAAGCTGAGAAAAAGAGAAAAAAACCTAATGGACCATGAGTTATACCATAGCTTTATGATGTAATAATAACAGTATTAGAATTACTGGAGTCCCAGAAGAATAAGAAAGAGGGGGGTTACAGAAGGTATATTTGAACAAATCATAACTGAGAACTACCCTAATCTGAGGAAGGAAACAGGTATTCAAGTCTAAGAGGTGTAGTGAGAACCCTCCTCAAAAATCAATTAAAGTAAATCAACACTCCAACATATAATAGGAAAGCTTGCAGATTTCACAGATACAGAGAAAACCCTCTTAAGCAGCCTGGGAATAGAGATTCCTAACCTACAGGGGTAGGAACATTAGACAGGCAGTAGACCTAGCCACAGAGACCTGGCAGACCACAAAGGGCTGGCATGATATATTCAGGGTACCAAATGAGAAAAATATTCAGCCAAGAATATTTTATCCAGCAAGATTATTTTATTTAGAGCAGAAGGAGAGATAAAGAGCTTCCAAGACAAAGAGAAAAAGAATTTGTGATCACTAAACCAGCCCTGCAAGAAATATTAAAGGGGATCCTGTAAGCGAAAAGAGAGCCCCACAGTAACATAGACCAGAAAGAAAGAGATGATCTACAGAAACAGGGACTTTGTAGGTAATACAATGGCATTAAATTCCTATCTTTCAATAGTTACTCTGAAGGTAAATGGGCTAAATGTTCCCATCAAAAGACACAGGTTATCAGATTGTATAAAAAAGCAAGACCTATCCATATGCTGGCTGCAAGAGACTCGTTTTAGACCTAAAGTTAACCTTCAGATTGAAAGTGAGGCTGTGGAGAACCATTTTCCAAGCTAATGGACCTCAAAAGAAAGCTGAAGTAGCAATCTTCACATCAAATAAATTAGATTTTATTTTATTTTTTAAAAAGATTTTTAATTATTTATTTGACAGAGATCACAGGTAGGCAGAGAGAGAGGAAGGTAAGCAGGCTCCCTGCTGAGCAGAGAGCCTGATGCTGGGCTCAATCCCAGGACCCCGGCATCACGACCTGAGCCGAAGGCAGAGGCTTTAACCCATTGAGCCACCCAGGTGCCCCAAATAAATTAGATTTTAAACCAAAGACTGTAGTAAGTAATGAAGAGGGACACTATATCATACTTAAAAGGATCCATCCAACAAGATGATCTAACAATTATAAATATTTATGCTCCTAACTTGGTAGCAGCCAATTTTATCAACCAATTACTAACCAAATTAAAGAAACATATTGATAATGATACAATAATAATAGGGGACTTCAACATCCCACTCACAGCAATGGACAAGCCATCTAAGTAGAAGACCAACAGGGAAACAAGGGCTTTGAATGACACACTGGACCAGATGGACTTCACAGATATATACAGAGCATTCTATCCTAAAGCAACAGAATACACATTCTTCATGAGTGCACATGGAGCATTCCTCCAAATAGATTCCATACTGGGTCACAAATCAGGTCTCAAACCATACCAAAAATTGGGATTATTCCATGCATATTTTCAGACCACAGTGCTTTGAAACTTGAACACAATCACGAGAGAAACTCTGGAAGGAACTCAAAACACATGGAGGTTAACGAGCATCCTACTAAAGAATGAATGGGTCAACCAGGAAATTAAAGAATTAAAAAATTCATGGAAACAAATGAAAATGAAAGCACAATGAAAACTTATGGGATGCAGCAAATGCAGTCCTGAGAGGGAAGTACATAGCAATACAAGGCTTTCTTAAAAAATTGGAAAAGTCTCAAATACTCATACTAACTTTATACCTAAAGGAGCTGGAGAAAGAACAACAAAGCCTAAACCAAGCAGGAGAAGAAAACTAATAAAGATTAGAGCAGAAGTCAGTGAAGTAGAAACCAAAAGAACAGTAGAACAGATCAACAATACTAGGACCTTGTTCTTTCAAGGATTAATAAGATTGACAAACCCCTGGCCAGACTTATTGAAAAGAAAAGTGAAAGGACTGAAATTAATAAAATCATGAATGAAGGAGGAGAGATCACAGTCAACACCAAGGAAATATAAACAATTTTAGGAACATATTATGAGTAACTATATGCCAACAAATTAGGCAGTCTGGAAGAAATGGATGCATTTTACTTATTAACTACCAAAACTGTGCCAGGAAGACATGGAAAATCTGAAAACACCATTAACCAGCAAGGAAACTGAAACAGTAAACAAAAATCTCCCAACAAATAAGAGTCCATAGCTAGCTGGCTTCCCAGAGGAATTCTCCCAAATAGTTAAAGAAGAACTGATACCTATTCTTCTGAAGCTGTTTCAACAGAAAGGGAAGGAAAACTTCCAAACTCATTCTATGAGGCCAGCATTACCTTGATCCTATAACCAGACAAAGACCCCACCAAAAAGAAGAATCACAGACCAATATCCCTGATGAACATGGATGCCAAAATACTCACCAAGATAGTAACCAATAGGATCCAACAGTACATTAAAAGGATTATTCACTGTGACCAACTGGGATTTATTCCTTGGTTGTAAGGGTGGGTCAGCATTCACAAATTAATCAGTGTGATACTTCACATTAATAAAAGGACGGATGAGAACCATATGATCCTCTCAATACATGCAGAAAAAACACTTGACAAAACACAGCATCCTTTCTTGGTTACAACTGTCCACAGTGTAGGGATAGAGAGAACATACCTCAATCAATATCATAAAAGCCATCTATGGAAAGCCCACAACGAATATCATTCTCATTGGGGGAAAAACAGAGCTTTTCCTCTAAGGTCAAGAATGTGACAGGGTGCTCACTCTTACTACTGTTGTTCAGCATAATACTAGAAGTCCTATCCTTAGCAATCAGAAAACAGAAAAGAAGGATGCCTGGGTGGCTCAGTTGGTTAAGTGTCTTCCTTTGGTTCAGGACATGATCCCAGCGTCCTGGGATCAAGCCCAACTTCAGGGTCCCTGCTCCCTGGGGAGCCTGCTTCTCTCTCTCTCCCCCTGCCTCTCTCTCTGGCCTTTACTCTCTCTCTCAAATAAATAAATTAGATTTTTAACAAAATTTAACCCCCTTCCCCAAAAAAGCATTCAGACTGGCAGAGAAGTCGTCAAACTCTCACTCTTTGCAGATGGCATGATACTTTATGTGGAAAACCCAAAAGGCTCCACCTCAAAATTGCTAGAACTCATACAGCAGTTCAGCAACGTGGCAGAATATAAAATCAGTGCATGGAAATCTTTTGCATTTCTCTGTACTAACAGTGAGACGGAAGAAGAAGAAATTAAGGAACTGATCCCATTTATAATTGCATCAAAACCCATAAAATACCTAGGAGTAAACCTAACCAAAGAGGTAAAGGATCTGTGTTCTAAAAACCACTGAACACTTATGAAAGGAATTGAGGAAGACACAAAGAAATGGAAAAACATTCCATGGTCCTGAGTTGGAAGAATAAATATTGTTAAAATGTCTGTGCTACCCAGAGCAATCTATACATTCTATGCAATCCCTATCAAAATAACACTGACAGCTTTTCACAGAGCTGGAACAAACAGTCCTAAAATTTGTATAGAATCAGGAAAATTTGTATGGAATAGCCAGAGAAATGTTGAAAAAGAAAACCAAAGCTGGTAGCATCACAGTGCCAGAATGGAAGCTGTGATGCAAGAAAGAAAGCTCTCTTACAAAGCTGTAATCATCAGGACAGTATGGTACTGGCACAAAAACAGACACATAGGTCAATGGAACAGAATAGAGACCCCCAAAATGGACCCTTAACTGTATGGCCAACTAATCTTCCACAAAGTAGGAAAGAATATCCAATGGGAAAAGGAAAAAGGACAGTCTCTTCAATAAATAGTGCTAGGAAAATTGGATACCCATATATAGAAGAATGAAACAGGACCATTTTCTTACAACATACACAAAGATAAAGTGAAAATGGGTGAAAGACCTAGACTGAGACAGGAGTCTATCAAAATCCTAGAGAAGAACATAACCAGCAACCTCTGTGACCTCGACCTCCACAATTTCTTGCTAGACACTTCTCCAAAGGCAAGGGAAACAAAAGCAAAAATGAACTATTGGGACTTCATCAAGATAAAAAGCTTCTGCACAGCAATGGAAACAGTCAACAAACTAAAAGGCAACCTACAGAATGGGAGAAAGTATTTGCAAGTAATATATCTGATAAAGGGCTAGTAGCTACGATCTATAAAGAACTTAAAAACTCAACACCCAAAATTCAAGGAAATGTCAAGAAATGGGCACATGATATGAACAGACATTTCTCCAAAGAAGACATACAAATGGCCAACAGACACATGAAAAAATACTCCACATCACTTGGCGTCTGGGAAGTACAAATCAAAACCACAATGAATACCACCTCACACCAGTCAGAATGCCTAAAATGAACAAAACAGGAAACAACAAATGTTGATAAGGATGTGGAGAAAGGGGAACCCTCTTACACTGTTGGTGGGAATGCAAGCTGGTACAGCTACTCTGGAAAACAGTATGGAGGTTCCTCAAGGAGTTAAAAATAGAATGGTACCTGGGTCACTCGGTCAAGCATCTGCTTTCAGCTCAGGTCATGGTGCCGGGGTCCTGGGATTGAGCCGTACATCAGGTTCCCTGCTCAGTGGAAGGCCTGCTTCTCCCTCTGCCCCTCTCCCCAACTTGTGCTCTCTTTCTCTCTCTCTCTTTCAAATAGATAAGTAAAATCTTTTAAAAAGTACTTATATAGACAATCATCTTTAAATAATTTTTGTCTTCCTTTCCAGTCTTATTTTTTTATTGGAATGTACCACTATTTATCACAATTTAACATATGGGACATTTGTTTGTTTGTTTGTCTAAACAAGCACAGGTGAATTAGTTCTTCCCATCTAGATTATAACTTCCATGAGAGCAGAGATTTTTTTTGTCTTTTGTTTGCTGTTGTATCCCTAGAACCTAGGCAAGTAGGAGAAACACAATGTGTGTTTGAGAGTTACACAGTATGTATTTGCTGAATTGAAAAGATGACTGTGCTGAGTCTGCTATATACTACTCTACCCAAATCTCAGGATAACTGGCAAGCAGATGGAAACAAAATGTTATTTTCTTCATTTGCATAATTTTCCTGATTTTGTTTTCTAGATTCTAAAAAAGGTAAGTATCCAAGGAATTCCATAATATCTGACAGCACTTTTGAAACTGCTGCCTTTTGTATATCACTGGAAGGAACAGCATCTATAAATATTAATACATGCATATATTGTTTCAAAAAACTATTTTATATATTATAGTTTTCTAATTTATTAATTTTGTCATATATTAGTACATGCTATTATGTTTCTCAAGCCTTTATGTCATTTGTTACACATTGAGTTAATGGATTTGGGAAAGTGAATGGCATATAGTAAGTACCTGAAGGTTAGGGTAATTGAAGAATTAATTAAGCAGGCTTTTGGGGAATAGTTTCTTTATGAATGCAGAGGTATTTAGTGGCTTCCCACTATATTTAGAATAAAATCCGAGCTTTTCACCCAGTAAAGCTTTATATAATTTGACCTATTGTCTCTGACTCCCAGCTTCTCTCTTGCTGGTCATGCCGAAGCCATACAAAACTTCTTTCAGTTTCTTTAATACCTTTTGTTCCTTTATGTATATTTAAAAAGTTATTATGCTTCCCCAGAGCCTCTAAGCTTTATTAGGGCATATTTGTTTTATTTACCATCAAATCCCTACTGCTAACAAAATTACTCAAGTGTGGTAAGCAGTAAGAAAGTATGTGTGGAGTGACTAGATACATGATTGAAAGAGCACTGGACTTGGTGTCAGGAACTCTAGATGAAAATCCTGGATTGTGTTCTGAGTCTTAATCTGGATGCTAGTTACACAGATATGTTTTTGAAGTCATTGAGATATACAGTTATAATGTGAGCACTTTTGATGTGAATATGTTGATAAGTTAAAGTCAACAATCATGGGGTGCCCCTACTTACTAACTGTGTGAACATGAGTGAGTCACTTCCTCTGAAATTTAGTTTTATCATTTATCAATAGGTATTAGTGTACTTACCTCATAAGGTTGTTGCAAGCACCAATAAGATGATATATGTGAAACTGCCTTATGGTGGTGGAGATATAATATATACCAGTGGAATCATTATTATTTCAAGTGGAGAAGATGCAGAGGGCAAGCACTCAGAAACCTAGTAGAACCCATCTCTTATAGAAAAACCCTTGGGCAGCTGACCAGAGCTGGGGCTTTAAAAGTTACTGAGGGAAGGGGCACCTGGGTGGCTCAGTGGGTTAAGCCTCTACCTTCAGTTCAGGTCATGATCTCAGGATCCTGTGATCGAGTCCCGCATCGGGCTCTCTGCTCAGCAGGGAGCCTGCCTCCCCACTCTCTCTCTGCCTGCCTCTCTGCCTACTTGCGATCTCTGTCAAATAAATAAATAAATCTTAAAAAAAAAAGAAGTTACTGAGAGAAGAATGGACTTCATCTCATCTCTAGATTATGCAACAGGACCCTTAGTCCTTAGTCTTAAAAATGAGAACGGGGTGGGACACCAGTGGCTCAGTTGTTAAGCTTCTGCCTTTGGCTCAGGTCATGATCCCAGGGTCCTGTGATGGAGCCCTGCATTGGGCTTCCTGCTCAGAGGGAAGCCTGCTTCTCCCTCTCCCACTCCCCCTGCTTGTGTTCCCTCTCTCACTGTGTCTCTTTCTGTCAAATAAATAAATAAATTCTTTTAAAAAAATGAGAAGGGGCTTTGGGACTTAAGGAAGAGCAGGAGACTAGGACAGGCAAAGCCTTTAGTAGGTGGCCAGAAATTAATGTAATGGTGTATTGAGTACCAGGGAGGATAGTGAAGTGATTGACCTACCTAACAGTCATGGGAGAGCCATGCAGCTGAAAATTAAAGCCAGCATTGAAGTGCTTCTCTACAGAATAAAATGTAGCTTGCTGGGTTTCAAAAATAATGAAGAGCTAGATATAATTGAATCTCAAAGGATCACTAGAAAAAGAATCACTCCCAGGGTTAGGAGTTTCCAGACTATGATTGTCACTGGAAGGCTGGGAAAAGAGGAGTAAGTGCATGTAAAGGGACCTAAAATGGGAAGGGAAGCTCTTAGAAAACTGGTGGTACACATTCCAAATTTTAATAGTATATGCAGCTAAAGCTGCAGCTTTAAAATCAGATTTTATTGTTAAAAATTCAGCTCATAAAATATATTCTACTCTCTATCTTAAGTAGTTATCATTATACTTAATGTATTGAACCAGATTGATCAACTAGAAAATAAACTACCAGAACTAGACTGAACCAAGACATTTTAAAGATTTTATTTATTTATTTATTTATTTATTTATTTATTTGACAGAGAGAGAGAGAGAGAGAGAGATCACAAGTAGGCAGAGAGGCAGGCAGAGAGAGAAGGAAGCGGGCTCCCTGCTGAGCAAAAAGCCTGATGCGGGACTCGGTTCCAGGACTCTGAGACCACGACCCGAGCCGAAGGCAGCGGCTTAACCCATTGAGCCACCCAGGCGCCCTGAACCAAGACATTTTAGCAGAAGAAAATTATTGTCATTCTCATAAGTCCTCCGAACGCATGTTTATTGTTATCAATAACTGTTCTGGTATCATTTTATGTTCTTTCAAAGCCTGTGAAATTAGGGCTACCATTAATAATCCTATTATGGATAAAGAACCTGAGGCTTAAAGAAGTTAAATAATTTGCCCAGGGTCGGATAGTAATTGGCAGGGCAGACCCCACACCCTGGCTTGTGTGGTGACAAAACCCATACTCGGACCTGTTGCTGGAACTCACATCAGGATGTGTATAACCTACTGTTATTTAAGAGGCCCTGATACTAGAAATCAGCTTAGTGCCAGCATGCCTTCCATATATAAGAAATAACACACAAGGGCGCCTGGGTGGCTCAGTGGGTTAAACCTCTGCTATCGGCTCAGGTCATGATCTCAGGGTCCTGGGATTGAGTCCCGCATCGGCTCTCAGCTCGGCAGGGAGCCTGCTTCCTCCTCCTCTCTCCCTCTGACTGCCTCTCTGCCTACTTGTGATCTCTCTCTGTCAAATAAATAAAATCTTAGGAAAAAAAAAAAGGAACACACAAAGAAGATGCCCTGTCAGTTGTAGACTAAGGAATCTTACTTGAACATACTGGAAGGGACTATCATCTATGATATTGTCTTAATTGATTTTAAGTTCCAGAAAAGCAGAGAATTTGTCTCTTTTCTTTCCCACTGTTTCTCTAAAGCAAAGTTTCTCATCCTTGACCCTATTGACATTTTGGATTGAATAATTCTTTGTTGTGGGAGGGCTGTTCTGCATATTGTAGGATGTTTAGCAGTATCCCTGTCCTCAGCCCATAGATGCTTGAAGCACTCCTCCCCAGTTGTGACAAATGAAAATATCTCTAGACATTGTAAAATGTCCTGTGGGGAGAAAATTGCCCATAGTTGAGAACAACTGTCCTAAAGAATAGAGCAGTGGCAAGTAAAGAATAGAGTTTTACTGGCAAGTAAAAGCAGTGGCAAGTAAAGAATAGAGTTTTACTGGAAAGTAAAAGACATTCAATTAATATTTATTTTTTTATTAATTTTTAATTTTTTTAATAAACATATAATGTATTTTTATCCCCAGGCGTACAGGTCTGTGAATCGCCAGGTTTACACACTTCACAGCACTCACCATAGCACATACCCTCCCCAATGTCCATAACCCCACAACCTTCTCCCGACCACTCTCCCCACAGCAACCCTCAGCCTGTTTTGTGAGATTGAGTCTTTTATGGTTTGTCTCCCTCCTGATCCCATCTTCTTTCAATTTTTTCTTTTCCTACCCCCCAAGCCCCCATGTTGCATCTCTACTTCCTCATATCAGGGAGATCATATGATAGTTGTCTTTCTCTGAAAAATGACTGACAGAATGGGAGGAGATATTTGCAAACGACATATCAGATAAAAGGCTAGTATCCAAAATCTATAAAGAGCTTAGCAAACTCAACACCCAAAGAACAAATAGTCCAATCAAGAAATGGGCAGAGGACATGAACAGACATTTCTGCAAAGAAGACATCCAGATGGCCAACAGACACATGAAAAAATGCTCCACATCACTCAGCATCAGGGAGATACAAATCAAAACCACAATGAGATACTACCTCACACCAGTCAGAATGGCTAAAATTAACAAGTCAGGAAATGACAGATGCTGGCAAGGATGCGGAGAAAGGGGAACCCTCCTACACTGTTGGTGGGAATGCAAGCTGGTGCAGCCACTCTGGAAAACAGCGTGGCAGTTCCTCAAAAAGCTGAAAATAGAGCTACCCTATGATCCAGCGATTGCACTACTGGGTATATACCCTAAAGATACAAACGTGGTGCTCCAAAGGGGCACATGCACCCGAATGTTCATAGCAGCGATGTCCACAATAGCCAAACTAGATGTCCATCAAACAGGTGAATGGATAAAGAAGAAGTGGTATATATACACAATGGAATACTATGCAGCCAGCAAAAGAAATGAAATCTTGCCATTTGCGATGACGTGGATGGAACTAGAGGGTATTGTGCTTAGCGAAATAAGTCAATTGAAGAAAGACAACTATCAATAAATATTTTTTGATTAATGACAGGAATGAACATTGTTCTACAAAGTGTACTTCTTGTGATGTGCAAAATAACTGTAGGAAATCCTGAAAAAGTTTGAGAATTTTAATAGTTACTCATTTTATATGCATTAGAAAAATAAAATATAATCGAACCCATGCTTTCCTGTCCTATTTTATAGAACAAGATTAAAGTGGATACTGAAGTAAAAAAATAGGAAGGAAATTGAAGAAGACACAAAAAGATAGAAGACCATTCCATGTTCTTGGATCGGAAGAATAAACATTGTTAAAATGTCTATAATGCCTAGAGGAATCTATACTTTTAATGCCATTCTGATCAAAATTCCACCGATATTTTTCAAAGAGCTGGAGCAAATAATCCTAAAATTTGTATGGTATCAGAAGAGACCCCAAATCGCTAAGGAAATGTTGAAAAACAAAAATAAAACTGGGGGCATCACGTTACCTGATTTCAAGCTTCACTACAAAGCTGTGATCACCAAGACAGCATGGTACTGGCATAAAAACAGACACACAGGCCAGTGGAACAGAGTAGAGAGCCCAGATATGAACCCTTAACTCTACGGTCAAATAATCTTCGACAAAACAGGAAAAAATATACAGTGGAAAAAAGGAAGTATAGATGATAAATGCATTTAGCAAAAATCATGAAATTGATTAAGATGGTATGTAAATAATTTGATGCAGTGATCAATACTAAGGGAAACTTAGGCAAACATAATGTGTCCCAAATACACTTGGTATGGGAGCTTCCCCTAAGTCTGATTTGTGTAGGGCACTAGAACCCTCCCAGGGAATGATCTAGTGCCCTGTGCAAACTAGACAAGTAGAAGACAAATTGTTTACCCTCTGAGAATTGGACAGTCTGAGATATACTGTAATATATGCACATCTGTAGGAGATAGCACCTAAATTCCATATTATACAAGAGAACAAAGGAAAAAGAGATTACTTCCTGTTCACGTAATGAGGAAAGTCTTCACTGATGTTGCGGGATGAGTGGAATTTGAGTAGGTGTCGATAATGCAGAGGAAAAGAGCAGAGACCTAGAATTGGAACAGTTTAAAGCATATTTAAGGGGTGGGTGGAGGCCAATTTGACCAGAGTGTCGTGTAACTGTTAAGAAAGGTGGAACCTGGTTATAGAGAGTGTTTAATGCCAGGCTGGGTAAAACCATGGAATGGTGATTTTTATTTCCTAATGTCTGGCTAACACCTGCTCTGCTGGCATTGTTTTTTGTTTGTTTGTTCGTTTTTTCAAGTGTGTTGCTATTACTCTGGAAGTAATGTTTGGGATGGGGACCTGAGAATCAAGTTTGACAAATACTCCTACTTAGAGAGGTATAAAAACTAGAACATACACACACACACACACACACACACACACACACACACACACGGCTGAAAGAAAGAAAATAGAGTGGAAAGAGCAGGCTACACTGTGGCATCAGAAGCATGGTGGTGACTTGTGAATGGGGGAGTTTGGAGTTTGGGAGTAATGTGGACATGAGGCCTTGAACCTCTCACCTCTGTAAGGAAGTTGTTTTTCGTAAAGTAAGGATCTGGTTGTTGGAGGTTTGCTCCTGGAACACTAGGTGAGGCAGCTGCCAGGAAATCGTGATTTTTGCCTCCTCAGTTTCATCTTGCCCTGGAAGACGGCTGCTTTCGACGCCTTTCCACTCCACCATGTTGACCTCCAGAGAGGCAAGTCCTCTTTGAAAGTCCTGGCCAATGCATGACAAACCTTTCCTTTGTAGTTCCTCTGACACAAATGCAAGGGGCTTGATTGTTTTCAAAAAGGCTTTATAAAATATTAAGGAAGAAAAAGAAATAAAACACAAGAAGTTCTGCCAGATTTACCTAGTGTCTGATATCACTGTACTCACCAATCAGAGCTCCTTTCCCTACTGCCATCAGAGATACGGTCTTTAAATCGAAATTTAACCATATGACTCCTGTGGTCTCTAAATCGAAATTTAACCATATGACTCCTGTGCTTAACTCTTTCATGATTTCTCACACAGGGATTGAGTTTTAGTACAGTAGCTTTCATACAGTTTTTCCTGGAGTGAGGTCGGTTTTGTGGTTCTTTTTACGTAATAGTGATTTTATTTATCTGATTTGGAGGATTACAATGGAAGTTAAGGTGATGCTTGAGAAGGGTAAAAGACATTCTATGAATATGTATGAAAGTCCCAGCTCTTTCCTAGAGCCTTCCCTGAATAGCTTCATCTGAAGGGTCAGGGGGTCACTAAATTTCATACTCTGCTTCCTGTGGTGCTGGCTTTCTCATGAGGTATATCTGTGCTGCCTCAAGGAGAAATCCCAGTGGGTGAGACTACAGCTGTCCACCTCAAGTGAACCTGCAGAGTTTGGCCCTGACCCATTTTATGTACTGGTATTCTGTATAAGATTTTTCTGAGAGTGGTTTGCAGCTTCAAATAAAAGGGGTGGGGGCAGTAGTGAGAGAAACCATTAGATGGTCTCTAAAGTTCCTTTTGGTTCCAAAATTCTCTGAGAATCTAACCCCCCTGACTTCTTTGTTCATTCACTTTATGTTAATTTTGTTCTGTACAATTACTACCTTGTTAGAAAATAACGAAATTTCAGAGCTGCAAGAGGCTTTCGTAATTGCCTTGTCCAGTTTCCCAAACTGAGCTCCAAAGAAAAGGACTCATGAGAAATATTGATTACTTACAAACGGATTAAGTAGCCAAATACTCAGAGAGACTATACTTTGATCACATTGCTAATTAGCATTTTTAAGACTCTGGAAAGTATTATAATAAACCCATTTAACTTTAACACAGCATTTCTTATATTTATTTGATCAGAGCCCTGATTTTGAATAATGCACTTTTAACATCCTGTGGAGGACAATTTGGGAAACACATGTAGTTCAATGCCCTTCATTTGTAAGGAATTTGAAATAGAAAGTTATTTTCCAGCGTCACACAACTAGTTATCAGGTCTCAGTCTCATATATATTCCCTAATTGTCTCTGTTTCATATATTTCTTTTTTTTTTTTAATTTATTTGACAAACAGAGATCACAAGCAGGCAGAGAGGCAGGCAGAGAGAGGGGAAAGCAGGCTCCCCACTGAGCAGAGAGCCCTATGCGGGGCTTGATCCCAGGACCTTGGGATCATGACCTGAGCCAAAGGCAGAGGCTTTAACCCACTGAGCCACCCAGGCATTTTTTTTATGGCTTTTTTTGAGATGTAGTTGACAAAAAGCATTGTGTAAGTTTAAGGTATATAAGGTGTTGATTTGAGGGGCGCCAGGCCTTTGCCTTTAGGTCATGTTTTCAGTGCATAGATTGTTCACTTCCTTGGTTAAATTTATTCCTGTATTTCTTTTTCTTTTTGATGCCATTATAAGTGGGGTTATTCTTTATTTTTCAGACAGTTCATTGCTAGACTCTGTAAACAACTTTTTTTTGTATGTTGATTTTTAGTCCTGCAATTTTACTGAATTCTTTTATTCTGACAGGTTTGTTTGTTTGTTTGTTTGTTTGGAGAATCTTTAGGATTTTCTGTATATAGGATCATATCATCTTCAACCAGGGAGAATTTTACTTATTCCTTTCAGAGTTAGATGCTTTTTTTTTTCCCCTTGCCTGATCACTCTGGCTAGGACCTCCGTACTATGTTGGGTAGGAGTGGGGAATGTGGGCATCCTTGGGAATGTAAGACCATTCCTGATCTTAGAGGAAAAGCATTCGACTTTCATCATTAAGTATAATGTTAACTGTGGGCTTCTCTTACATGGCCTTTATTATATTGAGGTATATTCCTTCTGTACCCAGTTTGTTGAGAGTTTTTTTTTTTTTAAATCGTGAATGAATGTTGAATTTTATCAAATGCTTTTTCTGCATCTATTGAGATGATTATATGATTTTTATCTTTTTTTTTTTTGAAGAGTTTGAACAGGATTGACTAATTCTCTAAATATTAGAATTCACGGGGTGCCTGGGTGGCTCAGTGGGTGAAGGCTCTGCCTTCGGCTCAGGTTATAATCTCAGGGTCCTGGGATCGAGCCCCATATCGGGCTCTCTGCTTAACAGAGAGCCTGCTTCCCCCTGCCTCTCTGCCTGCTTGTGATCTCTCTCTCTCTCTATCAAATAAATAAATAAAATCTTAAAAAAGATTAGAATTCACCAGAGAGACCATCTAATCCGTGACTTTTCTTTTTTGAGAGGTTTTTGATTACTGATTCTATCTCCTTACTCATTAGTCTGTTCACATTTTCTATTCATGATTTAGCCTTGGTGGGTTATATGTTTCTAAGAATGCATCAGTTTTTTCTAGGTTGTCCAATTTGTTGGTCTATAGCTGTTTGTAGTAGTCTCATTCTCCTTTGCATATGTGGTATGACTTGTAATGTGTCCTCTTTCATTTCTGATCTTATTTTTTTTCTTGGTCTAGCTAAAGATTTGTCCATTTTGTTAATCTTTTTAATGAATCAACTCTCAGTTTTGTTAATTTTTTTCCTATCTTTTATTTCTGCCTTATATTTAGTATTTATTTCTTCTACTAACTTAGGGCTTGTTTTTTTTTTCCTTGAAAGTTCACTGCTATAAACTCCCCTCTTAGAACTGCTTTTCCTGCATTCCATTGTTTTCCTTTTGCTGTGTTTCTATTTTTTTGTATCTCAAGATTTTTTTTTTTAATTTTCCCTTTACTTTCTTCTTTGGTCCATTGGTTGGTCAGGAGTATGTTGTTTAATTCCCATATATGAGAATTTTACATCTTTCCTCCCGTTCTTGATTTCTAGTTTCATACCATTGTGCCTATAAAGGGTAGGTGATATGATTTGTTTACTTGAATTTGTTGAGACTTGTGGCCTGCCATATGATCTCTCATAGAAAACCTTTCATTTGTACTTGAGAAGAATGTGTATTCTACTGTTAGATGGAATGCTCTGTTTATGTCTGTTTGGTCCCTTTGGCCTATACTGTTGTTTAAATCTGCTGTTTCCTGATTGATTCTCTGTACAATCTACCGATCACTGAAAGTGGATATTAAAGTCCCCAGCTATTACTGTATTGCTGTTTATTTCTCCTTTGTGTTGGCATTTGCTTTATGTATTCACATGTTTCAGTATTGGGTGAATAAATATTTACGATTGTTATATCTTTTTAATGAATTGACCCTTTTTCATTATATAATGACCCTTCTTTGTCTCTTGTGACCATTTTTAGCTTAAAGTCTATCTTGTCTGGTAACAAATATAGCTATCTCTACTCTTTTTGGTTATCATTTGCTTGCAATATCTGTTTCTGTCTCTTAATTTTATATGTGTCCTTAAAATTAAAGTCTCTCGTAGACAGTATGTCATTTGGATATTGTTTTTTTTTTTTTAATCCATTCAGCCTTTCTGTGTTTTTTTGGTTGGTGAATTTAATCCATTTATATTAAAAGTAATTATTGATAGGTAAACTGTTCTGTTCTGTTGAATTCTGCAGTTCTGTTTTTAGCTGTAAGATTTCTGATTTTGATGGTTTCTCTTTCTTTGTTGTACTTCTCCCTTTTGTTCATGGCATTGTTTTCCTATTTTCATTTACCTGTGTATTCTTGTAGTTTATTAAAGTTCTTTAAGAGGATTATTCTGAATTCCTTTTCAGGCAATCTATAAATCTATTTTGTTAGGGTCACTTATTGAAGCTTTATTAGTTTCCTTTGGTGATGTTATGTTTACCTTTTTATTCATGATTCTTTGCATTGGTGTCTCTGCATTTGCTTAAGCAGTCTCCTCTTTCATACTTTAAAAGTTCATTTTAGCACAGAAAGACCTTCACCAGTCACCAAAGTTTGGGAGTACTGGACAGGTCATCTGGTAGCCTCTGTGGGAAGGCAGGGCTTGCTCTTGGGGTTTCTAGTCGGGCAAGGCCATTGTCCATGGTCTGAGGTTGGGGGGGTGGGGATGATGCTGGGGGGGAATGATGCTGGCGGGGCTGGCTGGTGGGCCACTAGCTAGGCTCTGCAATCACCTCTGGTTGGTCAGCATCCCAGGTTGTGTTCCCTGGCAGGGTGGCGCCACTGGATGAACTCCTTGATTGTACAGGGCTGCAGGATGGGCTCTGCAGTCACCCCTGGTTTTATGGGGCCTCAGGTTGTGCTCCACAACCAGATGGTGCCACTGGCTGAAGTCTGTGTTTACACAGGGCCCACAGTTTATGCCCTGAAGTTGAGTGGGGCTTGTTCATCTTCCTGATCATGTAATCCATGGACTGTGCTCACCTGGAAGACAAGGTCATTGGCTAGATTTCCTTGTCTGGTGGGATCACAGGCAGTGCTCCTTGACTGGATGGGGTTACCAGCTTGGTTTCCTACCTGGGCAAGGCTACAGGCTGTTTTCAACAATTGGGCAGGGCCAGTATTCTGTGGTCCTCTGCTTGCTAGGGTTGTAAAGTGAGCTCCATGACTGGATGAGATTGTAGGCTGGGCTGTGTCTCACAGTACAATAGGCTGTGCCCCCACATTTCTCAGATCACTACTCAGGCTCCTTGGTTATATGGGCTCAGAGGCTATGCTGAGCTGTTGCGCATGGCTGCTGGCTTGACTTCCTGACTGAACCAGGGCTATAGGATGAGCTCTGTGGCTACTCTAGTTATCTGGGCCTCCTGGGTGGGCAGAGCTGGAGGCTATGTTCAGCACTAAGGTGGGGCTGGGAATTGGCATCCCTTCTTGGGCAGCGTGGTAGGACAGGCTCCCCTACCAGTATGGCTCAGTGACTGGGGATCCAAATCAGGCAAAACTGCCAATCAAGTTCCATAGGCAGAGAGGGCCACCTCTGCAGATGGCCAGAGCTGCTGGCTAGGATCTCTGCTCAGCAGTGTTGCTGCAAGCAAGAATGCCTTCTGCCAAGACCTGCTGTAAGCCCCATGCCCTTCTCCCTCTTTAGCTGATCCCCAGTGGTCAAGCCCTGCAGATTCTTCCACTGACCCCTATGAGGCAAGACATGAGTGGACTTCCTGCAAAGGGGCCCATGTGCTGGGGGAGCTAGATGTCTGCCTTGGGCTCTCTTTTCCCACGGTAGTAACCATCACTCCTGGGCGGCGGTGGTGGAAGGGGAAGCCCTCTCAATGTGGCACTGTAGGGGAAAGGCAGTGGGGTCAGAATGTGTCCAGTCCTCTTCTAATGTCGGATTTTCACACTGATGTTCCTATGGATAGTTGCCAGTTGGTCTTCTTGTGAGGGGTACTATAGTTGGAAATGACCTATATGGCCGTCCTGATGATATCATTCTCTCGTACCTGCTTAACTTCAAGTAGGTTATACATTCATTAATGGACAGATAGATGATGTCTTATAATTTTGCCTCTGGTGCTTTGCTCTATGCTGGGAATGTGGCAGGTAGATAATAAATGTGTGGTAATTCTGTGATTGAACCCTGTAAGAAAATGAAGCATTATGGTATGAATTAGCTTCTGTGTAATGTATTTTCATCTTTTAAAAAAAGAATTGCTTTTCTTCCATGCATACCTGCATTTGGATTATGTGGGTTTTTTCCTACAAAATTTCTGTTGTCAGTAATTCATGGTTATTGATTCATACTGTTTATTGGTAATAGCTCTGTGGGCTGCTTTGCTTCAGGGCTAATTTAATTATGGGTACTGCTGTTTGACACCATTCAGGAAAATGTTACACTGTAAAGGGTATTGGATTTGTCACAGAGTGACACTGAAGAGAAGCCAGGGATAGGCAAACTAATAACATGCTGCTTGGTTATTAAAATTGGGCCTTTCATCATTTTGTTTAACATTTTTGTTTATGTCACTGCCTTCCTAAGAAATGAGCGTGTGACCAATTTGATGACTTTTATTTGGCAAGGGCAGAAACTAATGCTAGACAAACAAGGACATAGTAAGTCGATACAGATAGAGTCCATGCTTTCAGAATGCTGTGTTTCTGTTCTCTGAAGTTAGATTCCTATCTGTGATGAAGAATACATTTGTATAGGGGGCAAGGTTGGAATGCACTAAAATGAAATGCTCATGTTGACCACATGGACTTTAATGGAACTTACTCGATGTAGTGACTCAACCTCTGTGAATCTGACTGTGTGTATGTGCTGTGTTTTATACAGGGAGTCATCATCCAGGGACCTACCAGAGACCACAAGAAAACATGGGGAAGAGTAAGTTTCTGTTTGCTTTTTAATAATTCATACTTTCCCCATGTTAATCTATGTATCCAGGAAATTAAATTTGCAACTCAAGAGTATTTTGTGGACATCTAAATTGTATTTCTGGTTAGTGTTAGAAAGTTACTGTCTGAAGCAGGGCAGTGCAGAGAAAAACCAACAGACCACATGCTGCTCATTGGCTAGGGTCTTTTGTTTTCCTTCCTTCTGCTCTTTTCTGAACACTCCCAGTAGAGGGAGAGAAGGCTCAAACTTGATATTTATAGACCTGTCCTAATCCCAGCTTCTTTAGAACTCTTAGCAAAGTTACCCATATGCTTCCAATGGTTTCTAAGCCTTGTTGATAATTGACAGAAACAAAAAGGTGATTCTGCTGTGCAGCCAGTGACAGTATTAAAAAATTCATCTGTGAGGTTGGTTTATAAATGGTTTTGATTTTCCCTAAAATGTTAAAGCCTGGCATTTAAGAACCATTAGATGAGTTCCTTTGATATTTCCTTTTTCATGAGGCTATTTACGGGCAGTAGACAACAAATTCAAGGTCATTTTGTTGTTAATATTATCAGCCACCAGTGACTCCATAAAAAATCCTAATCAACATAGACCATAAAACCGTATGCCTAAAGGACCTCAGAGGGAGACTTCGTGTTGTGTAGTATAATGAGAAGAGTATTGGTCATAGAGTTAGAGGCCTGAATTCAAATTCTACTTCTACTACCCTGATCATGTCCTAGAGTTCCCCTGCATTTGCTTGTCCATATCCCAAGTGGGATTTATATATTCTTGGAAAGTTGTGGCTGTCATAATGTAATGACGCATATAAAAGTGTGTTAAGAACTCTATAGAAGAGAGCAGTGCAATCTGTTCTAGGCTGTCCTTATTGAATAAGTATACTTTCATTGGTTCTTTTTTTTTTTTTTTAAGATTTATTTATTTTAGAGGGAGAGTATGTGTGCACAAGCAGGAGGAAGGGCAGAGGGAAAAGGAGAAAGAATCCTCAGCGGACTCTGTGCTGAGTGCAGACCTTGATGCAGGGCTCGATCCGTGACCCTGAGATCATGACCTGAACCGAAATCAAAGAGCCAGCCGCTTAACTGAGCCACCGAGACACCCCCATTGGTTCTGTCTTTTAACAGTTAAAATGAAGTGGTTTGGTCAGATGCTTGCGTAGGCAGCAGTGCTTGGGACCAGGGTTATGCAACGGACAAGGAGTGCCTCCTTAGGTTTTGTGCTCTAAGCACTTTGCTTGCCACTCCTTGCTATGGGCCCCCTGTAAGCAGCCCCAGGGATTATGGATCAATCATGAAAAATTTCTTCCTGAACCTTGTTGAGTCAGATTTTACATGTTTTCTCCAGTGATTAGCCCCCGGGATTCTAGTTCTTTCCCAGCCTCCACAAAATACAGCAATCTCCTGATAGTTTAGAAATGTAAAAAAACATGAGTAAATTTGAAAAGAACTGGTCAAAGTTCTGGGACTGAATTCATGCCACGTCCTAACTCCAAGTCAGCTATCAACAGAAGTTTCCAGAGTAACTACTGTGGCTTGGTCCTCACCTAATTTCAAGCTTCAGGTGAATGTGAAGAATGTTTGGATTGTTGGATTTCATCATGACCACAGGGAGAAGTTGCACTGAGAGCAACACATTCCTTATTGTGTCCTCTCTTCCTTTTCAGAATGACCATCAGGTCATTAGCAAGGAGATCATTAGGAGCTTACTTTAAAAGGTTCTTCAGCAAGTCTTTGTTTAAATGGTCAGGCAACTAAAAGGAGTTCTTGCTAAAGGATAGGACATGGTAATGTTATCGGCAAGGATGGGCATATTTCCAGTCTGGAGATAAGGGAAGTGCTCCAAAAAATGCTACTTTACAAACACATGGAAGCTTATAATAGCATTTTGACTGTTTGCGTTGGCCACTTTAAAAACATCCTTCACATCCTGAATCTCAAAGACTCTATCCTTTACTCTCTAGGCTTTACTTAGCTTGCCTGATTTCACTGGCTAATTGCTGTCACTGTTAGTGGAGGGAAAAAGATGCTACTATGTGGCAATTTTTTTTTTCTCTTCTGGCAACATACAATGAAGTTTTTTTTTACTGGATTTGGCAAAGATTCTCACAAACATAGCTCAATGTGTCATACAAAGGGACAGCAGGAAAGGAAAATATCACAAAGACATGGCACTAGCCTCATTAACAAGAAGGCATGAAAACAAAGAACACAGCTGGAAAACCATACAGTGTAGGTGAAAAGTTAAAATTAATATTGGCATGAGTTTCTTTAAATATTCTTTGATACTAGATGAAGAAATTATTTATGAATATGTGTTAGATGAATCATTCTTTTATGTGACATGAAAAAAAGTGTGAGCCAAGTCTTAAACGTGGTGGTAGGAAGATGAGAACACACTTGTCTATTTAATTTTTTTATTAGACCACCATCTGTGTCCATTTATGTGTCATTGAAATCGCATTTACTACAGATATATGAGTTTTGAGCTAGAGCTTCATATATGGGACTTAAGAATATATAATTATTTTGAGATCAACAAGTGTCTATGGAACACTTCATAACTTACAGATATTTCTCATACATTATCTTGATTTGAGTTGTCAGAGAACACTATGATGTAAATAGGGATATTATCTTTATTTTATGGATTACAAAACTGAAGGTAATCTAAACTCCACAGCCTACAAAATGGATAGCCATAATGCAAACCTAGGTTTCCTGATGGCCTGTGCAGTTTTTCTTGTCTTCTAGTAGGCCATGTTTTGAATACCCTAGTCATTAGTAGTGTATAAAGTCAATTAAAAACTTAGGAGGTATCTGTTGATTTGATTGGTACAGAAGAAAATATTTTCTCGGATCTATGACGATGTTCATATATTCCATGGGGGACTGACTGGACAGATGGGCAAAGAGAAATGACTCATTGTTTATCACCATTTATGATAACAGCTAAAAGACATGTATGAGGTAGTGGAGTGCCTCAAATACCGAAGTCTTCTGAGCAGCGAGGGACACATCCCATACTGCAAGGTGCCTAAAGTAAAGGGTTTAAAATACCATTAAAGCTGGTGAAAGCCACCCTTCCTGATCAATAGGTTTTTGTCCTTGCAGTTTTTCTTTTTTTCTTTTATTTACTTGACAGACAGAGATCACAAGTAGGCAGAGAGGCAGGCAGAGAGAAAGGGGGAAGCAGGCTCCCTGCTGATCAGAGAGCCTGATGATGCGATACGGGGCTCTATCCCACGACGCTGAGATCATGACCTGAGCCGAAGACAGAGGCTTTAACCCACTGAGCCACCCAAGCGCCGCACCCCCCTTGAGGTTTTTCTTAACAGGAAGAATAGAATACATTATGGAACACCAGAATAGTAGGAGACAACAAGGGGAGATGCTGTTACAAAAAGGAACAGCATATGTAAATTAAATCATGTATAACATTTCATTGGAGAATGAACGTTTTCACAAGGAAGAGAGTGTGGGGATTATATAAATGTGCATGTATTGGCTCACAAAATGTTATGTACACAATGCTGGAATATTTATCTTTATCGTCTTTGGATGGAAATTAAAACTTTATTCTATGCTTTCACACACACCCCCATCCCCTGAGCAACTGGTGTATTCATGACAAAAAGACACAAGTCTTAGTACTCCACAAAGCAATTCCTTGGGATTTTTCTTGCTAAAAATTTTTGGAGCTATTGTTTCATTATAATGTTCTTGTTTTGTTTTTTTTTTTTAAGATTTATTTTAGAAAGAGAATGAGAGCATAGTGTGGGGAGGGGCAGAGGGAGAAGGGAGAGAGAATCCAAGCAGACTCCCTTCTGAGTGCAGAGCCCAGTGCAGGGCTCAGTCCCACAACCCTGAGATCATGACCTGAGCCGAAATCAAGAGTTGGTCATCCAAGCAACTGAGCCACTCAGGCACCCCTGTTTTGTTATGATGTTTGTATAGAATTTGATTTTTAAGTCATACTTGTTTTCCATGTGAATTTTCTTTATAACAGAACACACTTCTCTTACTGAATGTTCTAAATGCTAGAGCAGCAATTCATGGTATGTATTAGCCTAATACACAGTTATTGATGGTGAATGTCACTGTCTTTACCTTAAGAACAGAACTTCTGGAAGAAATTCATTATGTTATCGCAATAATAGCTGGCTACAAGATGCCCTATACCTGTTATACAAAATGGGAATAGTATTTAGCCATGAATCTTCAAAAGGATTAATTTTGCTTCATTGTGTGCCTTAGAAAACAGTATTGGGAATAACTGAATGATGACAAGCAGACAGGGTTATTTGTGGAGAATAACTAAAATGACGTAGCTTTGCATTTTTTGTTTCTCATCTTCCAGTGGCCTTTAGAGATTTACCTAGCCTAGAAGAAAATCCTGGGTCTCTAAGGTCTGAATCTGAAAAGTCCGTTTCTGTCTTCATTTTCTATACCTAATGGTAACTTAATGCCCTTAATGTTCTCATATCCACGAACATATTAAAAAAACAGTGGCAGTGTGCCAGTTACAGTCTGTTTTTTATTAAAACGTAGCAGCATAATTTTTTTGGGTCACAGGATGTACTTGGCTCCTTTAGCCCAAGAAACGCAAACACGTTATCCCACTTACCAAGACTTAGCAGAAGGAAAGATGGTTTAGAGCCATCACAGTAAACCTCAAAGCTCTTCTTAGATCTGCTGCTGAACTACCGCTCAGTTGAGGCCAGTCCTAAACTTTAACTCTGAGCATACAGTTCTATATTTTCAACCAAGGAATGAACATGCAAAGTGACAAGCCTTGTAAAGTGACTTTCTCTTAGTGTAGTGTCTGCTTTTATTTGACAGCTATTGGTTTATAGTTCAAGTAAAGGCACACAGTTAAAGCCAATTAATTATTTCCTTTCTGGCCTGCATTAAATTTCAGAGTCTCTTTATTACGGCAGCATGTTCATGCCTCTGCCGTTTAGATGAGGTCACCAATTTATTGTAAACCCTTATCTTCATAATTTTATAAGAGTAATACAGATCTGCTTGGGGTTGACAGCAGCCATTATTTTTTCCTGGCAAGTCTTTTCCACTAGGAAAATGAGGTAACTCTTTAAGAAGGGTCAAGCCACTTAAAAAACAAACAAACAAAACAAAGTCATTATAGTGTTGGATGCTTTTTGTCTTTGATACAGTCCTCTCTGCCTTTTACCTATTTAACAAAATAACCTTTGGTACATTAAGTTAGGTTTGCACTGTTGACATTTTTTCTCATAGCATAGAATTCACCATGTTCAAGTGTACAATTCGGTGACAGTAATTCACAATGTTATGTGACTATTTATTTCCAAAAATGTTCATTACCTCCACAGGAGATTCCAGACCAATGAAGTAGTCAGTCTTCATTCTTCCCTTTCCCTCGGCCATGCCAACCTGTAATCTGCTTTCTTTCTCTATAGATTTACCTATTCTGGATATTTCATATGAAGGGAATAATACGATGTAAGACCTTTTGTGTCTAGCTTTGCCCTGCTTTTTTTAGGTTTATCCATGTTGTATTTGTGTTAGTACCTTATCCCTTTTGTGGCTGAATAATATCCCATTGTATAAATATTACACATTTTGATTATCTCTTCATCAGTTGGTGGGCATTTGGATTGTTTCCACTCTTTGGTTATTGTAAGTAATGCTGCTGTGAACACTGTTATACAAGTTTTTGTTGGAATATCTGTTTTCAGTTCTTTGAGACATGTATCTAGAAGTGACTGTTGACATTTTTGGCTGGATAATTCTTTGTATGTGGGGGGTGCTGTCCTGTGTGTTATTAGATGTTTAGCAACATTGTTGGCCTCTCCACACTAGATGCCAGTGGTTCCTTCCTTTCCAAGTTGTGACAATGAAAAATGTATCCAGACATTGCTAAACATTCCCTAGGGGTGCAAAATTGCTCTGGGCTGAGAACCACTGATTTGGAATAAAGGAAAGTAAATCTTTAGAGACAAGCCATAATACACATATTATGATGTTTTTCATAGAAGTAATTTGAGTCTAAAGAAGAGCATTACATGGTTCTGGAAACCAAGGTATAGCCCTGATTCTATAATCAAGCAGTTGTGTCCTTGGGTGAGTCACTTAACTTCTGAATTTCAGTTTTCTTGTCAGTAAAATGAAGGGATTGAGATGGATCAGTGGTTTCCAGTGTACTGCTCAGCGAAGCCCCAGGTTTTCTAAAGGGATCCCTGAGGAGCCACCATGAGGAAAAGGAAGAAAACAAAGTAATCCTGATAATTAGCACCTTCCCCTTTAGGCAGAGCAAGCAAAAGTTTGCATTCTGTTGTCATTCCTGGAGAAAATTCACATATAAACAATATTAATTCCACCAGTAAAAAGTCACTTCTGGAGTCCGTGTCCTAATTACCAAGGGCACTAATTTGTCAGAGAGACTCCATTTCCTAAATCCATTATGCTCTGCCGTTGTTGGCAGGAGGAAGAGGTAGCTGAGTGTTCTCTCTTAAGTGCTATCTGAATAGCCACCTCTGCAATGTGCATTTCTCTCTCTTTTTTTAAGATTTTATTTATTTATTTGACAGAGAGAGATCACAAGTAGGCAGAGAGGCAGGCAGAGAGAGAGGGGGAAGCAGGCTCCCCACTGAGCAGAGAGCCCGATGTGGGGCTCGATCCCAGGACCCTGTGACCATGATCTGAACTGAAGGCAGAGGCTTTAACCCACTGAGCCACCCAGGTGCCCCTGGAATGTGGCTTTTTGATGAACTGTAGAACATGTTTTGTTAGGCCAACCATCCACTCCTGGATCTAGATTGCAGCTAACTATCACAGAGGTAATATCATACCGTCTATGCTGACAGGTTGTAAAGCATTGACTATAACATAGAGTTTGGTATTTAAAACCGTATTTCGTATTTGGTGACTTCGTCTACCTGCCTTTTCCCCATTAAATGGCTATTATCGGTTACAGTTCTTTCCATATTCTTCCATATGGGACAGAACTATAATCAGTATAGATAGGATCCATAAATTAAAAAGAAACTTTTATGTCTAAGAACTGTAAACACTAAGACAAATGATACCCTTGCTAATATAATTGAGGCACTAGTGAAAGGAGAAATACCTATCTTCTGTTTTGATGATTCCACCTGATTGTGAACTTAATTTTGTATAAATTAGAGCATTTGCTAATTTTGTATTTGTTTTCTGGGGGTAAGGTGTACCCCCTCATCCATAAATATCATGTATTAGAATATTCTACCTTTAAATCAGTTCTTAATGATTGCTGGTAACTTGATTGCTGCCATCTACCTTCTCAGGAAAATTCTTTAATAAGGAGTTACGAATTGTGAAATTCCTTCAAAAGAAAATTTGGCCTTCTACCTTTTTTTATGAGGCAATCTGTTAGGCTATTTCTCTGTATCTCATTATTCCTTATTAAGCTTAAGATCATTGGACAAGAGACACCTGAATATATGCTGTAAATTTTGGTTTTACAAGAAAACCGTGCTGAGTTAGTAAGACTCACCATGTTTGTTTTGTCTTTAGAGAATACTCACTTTATAGACATACATTACCTCTATTGTTTTCTCTTGTAGAAATCCATTTCTGGCATTTGCGCCAGATGTATTCCTGGAAACCTGCCTGTTATCAGCTGGCATTTTGTCACATACCTCTGGAGGCACAAAGATATATATTTTTAAGTGTTAGGTAGTGATCATAACCACCACATTGTCCTTAAGAAGCAGCTTCAGGATTTTTTCTTCTCTCTAACACTGAGGCTTCCCACTCTCACTAGCTCAGTCCTATAACTTCAAATTAATTTTTTAAGTATCCAACTTCCTGTATAGCCTTTAACTCCCTAATTCCCATGAAAACATGGGAATATATGTACATATGTATATATGTATGTATATATATATATATATATATATATACACATATATATACACTACATGCCACCCTAAGCTGTACATTTGTGACATATTGATTGGGTATATGAACACCTAGACTATATAACAAATTCTGAATTAGAAAACCTACTCCCTATGAAAAAATTAATTTTAAGTTCCTCAAATAGGTTACAGAGGTGAGATACAATTGGGAAATGCCTTTTTCCCACCTTATCAAGAAATAGGAAGATGGTCCAAATGGCATCTTTTTAGTTTACATGACTTTGTTTTTTAGTAAATGAAATGTCACTTTGGAATGTGGGAATTTTGTTTTTCTAGGAAAAGTTATTTCCATCAGTCTGTGATAAGAACTACTTACTTCATACCTTTTTCAGCCAGAAAAAACCTTGAAGGCATTGTAGGCATGACCCACTGAGTAAATAATAGTGTCACAATGGCTCAGAAGCAAGAAAACAAGGAATTCTGAATATGATGCATCATAGATTTTTTTAAAAGATTTATGTATTTATTTGACAGAGAGAGAGGTCACAAGTAGGCAGAGAGAGGCAGGCAGAGAGAGGGGGGAACCAGGCTTCCTGCTGAGAGAGAGCCTGATGCTGGGCTCAGTCCCAGGACCATGAGATCATGACCTGAGCCAAAAGCAGAGACTTAACCCACTGAGCCATCCAGGCACCCCGCATCATAGATTTTTATATAAATCTTAGCACAGGGTTGGGTGGGGCGGGCATGCCTTGTTGGTATTCTCTTCTATTTATTATCTGCTGTTGGTTTAGGGGATGGTGGTTGGTTGGCTGGAAAATAGTGTATTCATATCTCAAAAGGGTTTGGATAAGATAAACTATGCCTACACAACAAAAATCTTCCCAGTTATAAAACTTCCCAGTTACAACTGAAAAGGCCTAAGAAATGATATACAACACCTTAGCTTCACAAATTAGGAGACAGGCCCAGATAAATTAAGCAACAAAATAAAGAACCATGCAGCCAGTTTAGTGCCAGAGCTGGAACAGGAATCTGCATATTGTGACTACAAATTCAGGACCTTTTCACCATATTACACTCCTCTCTTTTCTTGCAGTTTCACTAGTCTTAAGTCACGGTTGGTGAAAGTGGTGAACAGATTATTGGCTTTCAAAAGATTGTTTCCAAAGTCAGTGTTCATGTGACAAACAGGAGGCTTATATAAGTGGATAGCTTAGCATATTCTGCAGTCTTCTGAGAAATTCACAACTAAACAAGGTATTAGAGATTTATTCAAAAAAGAAAAACAGCTTCCTGGTTAGTGTGTGGACCCATTATAGAGTCAGTTGTTGCTATGCCAACATTTACACAACATTCTCTAGGAACCAACTTTCCATTTGAATAAATATATTTTATGCTTACCTTTTTAATAAGTGTTTAAAAACACTTATTAAGAAGTATTTTTATGGAAATAGTTCTAAAACAGATCATGTAATCTACTTCCTTCCTAAACAATATCCTGAACATCATGGTCCTTTCTTGATGACTCAGATTCATCATTATAAACATAATCACCGATGCCTACAGCTTTGGGAGTTGTTAGTATGGGGGAAGGGTGAGGTTAAAGCCTATTCCAAATAATCCTCAAAGGGCCTTCTGTCTCTCTTTTCTCTTGCCTTCAGATTAATCAGCTTTCACTTCTTGTTTCTCTCAGCGTGTTGAAGTAATTCAGCCTATCCTACCCCTTCTGCTTTTCAGCTTTAATGTGCAGGGAGGCCTTCAAGTTTCATAGCCAGGCTCATGGATGAGAGTTGCATGAATTGATCCTTGATGAATCTAAGGGAGCTGAGGCTTCCTGCACATAAAGCATGAGATAAATTGTAATGTGCGACCTTGGTCATCTCTTGTTTCTAAGTTCATGAGATTGGGTTTATTTGAGTGTTTTCTGCATAAATGATATGTTATAGTCAGTATCCACAATGATCATGTAAAATACTGAATAGCTACCTAAACTATCAAATAACCTAAAAATGAATAGAAAATAATTTAATCATTCAATGTATTTTGTTGTAGCTTCTCCTGATTCTCTTCATGTGAGTCATGTGTATAATTTTCATTTCTTATTCTAGCCTTCTTAAGATCTTCTTTGTGATCTGTTAAAATTCTAATGATAATAGGCTGTCAGCATACGTTTGACCAAACTTGAAGTTAATAAAAGTATGCATATAAGTTATTGTAAAAGATGCTTCCTTATGATTTTGTTACAGATGTCAGATCTGTATAATAAGGACCAGAAATAGACCTTGATTTACATTCTGAAGAATTTCTGATATTTTAAAATCTCTTTATCTCCCAAATATTTATTAATCATCAAAGTATATTGTGGCCACTACATGACATTAGATAATTGAAAGAACCTATGAGGTTCTCGTAAGGCTTTAATGTGGCTAAATATACAGTACAGCAGGAGAAAAATGGCTAAGGTGATTTTTTAGTTGCATGGGATAACTTTGTCTTCTAATTGTGAACCACTGAGATATGTCTAAGATAACCTTGGTTTCAGGGGAACCAGGCAAGGCACAAGTTCACTGAGAATCTTTGACACTCTGCCAGTCATATAGCTGAAGGTAGGCTGCATAATCAGTTAAGTCAGATGCACACCATCAATCTATTCATTTTCAATAAGCAGTTTAGACAGTCTAGTACGGAGTGCCTCCAAGGGAGTTTCAGACTTAAAATAGCACTTTATGAAGCTAGCACATTTCATCCTAAACTTGACCAGGGGAACCAAACTCCCAGGCATCCCTAGATTTAAGCATACAGATTCACTGCAAGTTAACCCAGTCCTTACTCATTCTGTATTTTCTGAGTGTCTTTATTATCCATTTGGCAGATCTCCTGTTTTTCCCTTTATGCAATAACTGCCACTGTGATGGTGACAAGTCATGCCGCTATTTAATGAGCATTCATTTTTTTGCCAAGCCGTGAGTTAAGTATGTTATATACATTACCTCATTTATAACCATGAGATTGGTGCTATTATTCCAATCTTACAGATGAAGAAAGCAAGCTTAGGGTTTTTTGCTTTTCTCCCATAGCTGTTTGCTGTAACAACTTTTTCTTACTTTCTAAATGTGTAACTGATGTGTACCAGTGAACAACCTTGGGATACCAATGAGATCACATTTGTTACTCAAACAACTGCAGCCCCTGGTAATACAAGAATGTCTTCCTTCCCTGACCAACCTTATTCCCAGGGGAAATTCGAGAACTCTAGGATTACACATTAGGTCTAGAAGAGTAGGTCTTGACTATTGCATTGAAGAAAAGGTAATGGAGTGTTAGATTAATTGTGCAACGTTCCCATTCTGTTACTCCCGATAGTCTTGCTACTGTCGCCAGGATGTAGTCTTCTATCAGATCCAGGGCAACTAAACCAGGTGTTCTGGTATCCAGAACAGTTCCAAGTACACTAAAGGAATCAGTTAAAGTAATTGAATAAGTTGCCCTAGCTGGGGTGGTATTAATTTTCAGCAGGTCCTGGAAAAGAAAAGAGTACCTTTCTATTTAGCATTTCACTTACTTTTGCCACCCACTCCATAATATAGTAGGCCCGATTTCCCAGTGTTTCAGCTATTTAGTGACCTTGTTGTTTCAGTTTTTGTATTCCTGGTCTCTTCTACAGACAAGCTCATAGAACCAGAGGGGATAATTGAGAAAGGGCTAACTTAGTATAATCTACAACTGAGTGATGTGACTAGGGGAACTACACTGTATTCTTTTCTTGCTACCTGTAACTCTTATGAGGGCTGCAGTAACCCATGTGACAGGTTTCTATAACTTTGGACCTTCAAAATGATCATGGTTTCCTTTCTCAGAGAAGGAACTTCCCACCCATTTAAGTTTAGAGTGCCAAATAGATTTGGAAGAGCGGTGGCAAGATTCCATGTCTCCAGAAGCTGTAGGTCAGAGTCTCCCTCTTCCTGAGTTTATGGTGCCCTTAATTGTCAGAGTGATTTTTTTTTTTATAGCAGCCATAGGCCGAAAGAAGTACCTAATAATTCCATTTATTACATAATTAGGTTCAGACAACTTAATAAATATTTCTATCCTGACAGCTTAGTAGCCATTTAAGAAAGTAATATACCTAAATTGAAAGAAAGTACTATTTTTATTTCAATCTTAATAGCCGTGCATAGGATGTGTGTTCCTGTTGTGCACTACCCAACTTCTCACACCTTGGAATCTAATTGGATGCTGCCACCTCCATTTCCTGTTCCATATTGATTTTTCACACAGCATATTTTTAAAATCACAGCTGAAAATCCAGCTTCACAAAGGAAGTGGGCATAGAACTTTCTAATGATGAAACTGTTAATTACCTTAAGCTGGTAGTTTGTGTGGCCAACAGTTGTTGAGTATCAATGCATTTCCTTTAAAAATATAAAATATCTTCACATTCTCCATGAATTTGCTGCAGCACCCTAGGGGCCCTTGGTACACAAGTTGGGTACCAATGTGCTAGTTCCTTGCTGAGCCAAAAAGCATCTGGCTATGTCCTCTTCCCCAAAATAGTATGCGTCTAGCTACTCCACCTCTACTCTTAGGGGAAATGAGATGATTCTTCTAGAACAAAAAGTGTTCATTAGAACAAAAAAGTGTTCTTTTAGAACATGAGATGGTTCTTTTAGAACAAAAAGTGTTCCTCCAAAGGGAACACAAATAGTATTCTACACATTTCAAAAGATAGTTTCTCTTGCTAAAAAATGGATATTTAAGTGCTGTCTCACTGGAAACTTTGCTGTACATGTACTTATTTCACAGTTGTATATTAAGTTTGCAGTGCTACTTCATAATCAGAGGCACAGTCCATGGTTTCCCAGGTTCTAGATACTTAATCTTCAAGTTCTTCCCATTCTGCCTTTTCATTTATTCCGCACTTATTGAATCCTATTCTTAATCAAGTTCTTTACCAGGTGTTACGAGAGACAGGTTAGGTAGGTCAAAATATTAATAATATATGGAGCCCTGCCCTCAGGAAGCTTACAGTCTTCAGGGGGAACCAGAGAGACATACCAAAAATTACAATACAGTTTAATTAATTGCTGTAATTGAGGTATTTACAAATACTGAGAGTTGATAGCACCTCTGTCTAATGAAGTGGGTAGTAGAGTCTGGGGAAAGTTTTTAGAGGCTGTTACATCTAAATGGAATAGTTCATTAGGCAGAGGAAATATCAGGTACAAAATTAGGGAGGCATAAAGAAATGATGAAAGATACGGTTTGACAGGGATAAGGTGCATGGTGGGTGTAGTGGCCGAGAAAACCACCCAGTAGCTGTATCTTTGCCATCTTTTCCCTTCTTTCCATTCCTATTGCCACCACTCTAATGCAGGAGCTCATTATTTCTTAATCTGGTCTATTTTAAGTAGCCTTTTACCTGGCCTTTATCCCTCCATTTTCTCTTCAGCCTTCCCCCAAATCTGTTGTATCTATACATTTTTTTAAAGTAATGAAGTAGTATTCTAAAATCTTGAGTGCTATTGAATAGTTTAAACATTGTAGTTTAATACTGAGTGCCTCTATGACATGGCTATTGGCCCCCATTTTCAGTTTCACTTTCCACTCCTCCTCTTTTGAATCTTATACTCAGGCCCTACTGACCAAGCTCACTGTACCTCATCTATGTCCCTTGCTTTATTCAGTTGGAAACTCTCATTCAATATTTTGTTTTCCTAGGATGTCTTTCCTCGTCATATTTGCACATCCTGATCCTACCAATCCTTAAAAGGCCAGCCCCCAAAAAACTTTCCAGGACGCCCCCCTCCAGGTTACTTTCCTACCCCCAAACATATGTACCCAGTAGAGCTATGCCTGCCTTCTGACCTCGAAGAGCATCCACCATAGTCCGTCTTTCATTAGATTTCTTTGTGTTTCTTTTATCCTTATTATCTTTTGCACTGAAGAACCTTGAGGGCAGAGGCCATCTGCTAGTCATCTTTGTAATTTGTCACGATACCCTACATAGTCTATATTCAGTAAGAATGTCCTAAGAAAAAGAATTGTGTTCACTTGAAAAAATGTAAATATTTGCAACTTTAAATAGTGGCTACTTCAGTGAAATCAAACCCAACGTGAGAGAACTGATTAGATAATTGGAGTAGACATTTTTTGGAGGTGGTTCTTAATTTGCAGGCCTATTGTCTGCTGTTTTTCAGCAAATGTTTGTATGTGATTACACTCGCACTAAAGATTTTTTGGCATAAAAATACCAGTTTTAGTGTTCTACAATGCATTAAGAACTATATTCTACAATGATGTATTTTGTTTAAGGCAGTAATTTAGGTAGTTACTTGAGCCATTCTCATTTATTTTTATCCTTCTCTTTTGAAGAGAAGGCATAGGTGAGAGCTATTTATTTTGAAATTATGAAAAAGTAGTTACATTTTTAAAATAGATACACTTATTTAGTAGGTGTGTATGTATCAGTGTTAGATTTTAAATATTTTTAGTAGTAAGGGTGTTTTCTAATTGAATCTAAAGAAAACGGTTTAGGTTTTTCTTTATTTCCTTAATGAGAGAGGTACATGTTTCAGTAACACCGCAGTGTTCTATTCTCAAAATAAATTTACATCCTGTATACTTGTCATATCGTTTACTCTCTGATGCAGGTATACAAATGATTCCAGATAGCTGTGGGCTTGCTCACATCCTTTGATGAGAAGGAAGCAGAGGAAGGTGATCAACGTTAGTTTTAAACATCACTGCCTTAGTTTTGGAAGTCCAACTATAAGGCCTTGCATCTTGGGATGTTTTACGAAAACAGTGTTTTACAAAAATGTAGTCTGATCTTATCCTTCAGGTCCACGCTGCTACCTTCCCTTATTTTCTTTCCACTTTGAAACACTCCTAATTCTGGTATCATCCATTAGATTTCCAAGTTGCTTTGATGAGGACCTGACACAACTTCCTGTTCCTAACATATGGCAGACATAACTAACCTATAACAGTATCATTCCTACTGGTCAGATTCTTACTGTGGGTGGTATCTTTTACTTTTTAATTTTTTTATTTATTTGACAAGAGAGGTCACAAGTAGGCAGAGAGGCAGGCGGGGAGGTAGGGGGAGGGGAAGCAGGCTCCCTGCTGAGCAGAGAGCAGGATGCGGGCCTCAATCCCAGGACCCTGAAATCATGACCTGAGCCGAAGGCAGAGGCTTAACCCACTGAGCCACCCAAGCACCCTACTTTTTAATTTTTTAAAAAATCTTTATTTTTTCATTTAAATTAAAGTTGGTTAACATATAGTATAATATTGTTTTGATGAGTAGAATTTAGTGATTCATCACTTACATATAATACCCAGTGCTCATCCCAACAAAACCCCCCTCCCCTCCTCCCCTCCAGCAACCCTCAATTTGTTCTCTGTATTGAAGCATCTCTTACAGTTTGCCTCTTTCTTTTTATCTTACATTATTTTTCCATCCCTTCCCCTATGTTAATCTGTTTTGTTTCTTAAAACCCATGTATGAGTGAAATCATGGTATTTGTGTTTCTCTGACTTATTTTGCTTAGCATAAATACCTTCTAGTTCTATCCGTCTTGATGTAAATAGCATGATTTCATTCTTTCTGATGGCTGAGTAATATTCCATTGTATATATACCACCTCTAATTTATCCATTGATCTGTTGATGGACATCTGGGCTCTTTCTATAGCTTGGCTCTTGTGGACATTGCTGATAGAAATCTGTACCTTACAGGGGGCGCCTGGGTGGCTCAGTGGGTTAAAGCCTCTGCCTTCAGCTCAGGTCATGATCCCAGGGTCCTGGGATCGAGCCCAGCATTAGGCTCTCTGCTCAGCGGGGAGCCTGCTTCCCCCTCTCTCTCTCTGCCTGCCTTTCTGCCTACTTGTGGTCTCTGTCTGTCAAATAAATAAATAAATAAACCTGTGCCTTTTCCCATCCCTGTGTTTGGAACCTATGTTCGTATCCTTTGGGCAAATACGAGTAGTGTAAATTCTTGATTGTAGGGTGCTCTGTATTTAACTTTTTGAGGGTCCTCTATACTGTTTTCCAGAATAGTTGTACCAGTTTTCATTCCCACCAATTGTGTAAAAGTTTTCCCCTTTCTCCGTGTCCTCCTTGCCAACATTTATTGTTTCCCGTCTTGTTCATTTTAGCCCTTCTGACTGGTGTGACATGGTATGTCATTGTGGCTTTCATTTGTATTTCCCTGAAGCTGAGTAATGTTGAAGCATTTTTTCATGTGACTCTGAGCCATTTGTATGTCTTCTTTGGAGAACTCTCTGTTCATGTAATCTGCCCATTTCTTGACTGGATTTGTTCTTTTTTGGGCGTTGAGTTTGTTCTTTATAGATTTTGGATACTAGCCCTTTATCTGATAAGACTTTTGCAAATATCTTCTCCAATTCTGTAGGTTGTCTTTTAGTTTTGTTGAC
The DNA here is from genome assembly GCF_011764305.1 of Mustela putorius furo. Lineage (NCBI taxonomy): Eukaryota > Metazoa > Chordata > Mammalia > Carnivora > Mustelidae > Mustela > Mustela putorius. The sequence goes on from NW_025421989.1 coordinate 32,520,398, forward strand.
TGTTTACTTTTCTGTGCAAAAGTTTTTATTATCTTGCTGAGATCCCAATAGTTCATTTTTGCTTTGTTTCCCTTGCCTTTGAAGACATGTCTAGTAAGAAGTTGCTGTGACTGAGGTTTTCTCACTCCAGGATTTTGATGGATTCCTGTCTCACATTTAGGTCTTTCATCCATTTTGAGTTCATTTTTGTATATAGTATAAGAAAGTGGTCCAGATTCAGTCTTCTACATGTGGTTTTCCACTATTTCCAATATCATTTATTGAAGAGACTGCCTTTTTGCTATTGGATATTCTTTCCTGCTCTGTCAAAGATTTGTTGACCGTGGAGCCAAGGGTCCATTTTTGGGTTCTGTATTCTGTTCCATTGGTCTAGGTGTCTGTTTTTGTGCCAGTACCATACTATTATTTTTTTTTTAATTTTATTTATTTGACAGAGATCACAAGTAGGCAGCCAGGCAGACAGAGAGGGGAAGCAGGCTCCCCGCCAAGCAGAGAGTCCAATGCAGGGCTCGATCCCAGGACCCTGGGATCATGACCCGAGCTGAAGGCAGAGGCTTTAACCCACTGAGCCACCCAGGCACCCCGAGTACCATACTGTCTTGATGATTACAGCTTTGTAATAGATCTTGAAATCCGGGATTATGAGGCTTCCTGCTTTGCTTTTCTTCTCAACATTCCTTTGGCTATTCAGGGCCTTTTCTGTTTGCATACACATTTTAGGATTATTTGTTCTAGCTCTGAAAAATGTTGGTGTTATTTTGATAGGAATTATATTGAATATGTAGATTGCTTTGGGTAATATAGACACTTTAATTATATTTATTCTTCCAGTCCAGGAGCATGGTATGTTTTCCCATTTCTTTGTGTCTTCCTCAGTCTCTTTCATAAGTGTTCCATAGATTTCAGCATACAGATCTTTGGTTAGGTTTATTCCTAGGTATCTTAGGTTTTTGGTGGAACTGTAAATGGGATCAATGCCTTGATTTCTCTTTCTTCTGTTTCATTATTGGTGTATAGAAATGCAACAGATTTCTGTACACTGATTTTATATCCTGGAACTTTGCTGAATTCATCACTTCTAGCAATTTTTGGCAGTCTATTGCATTTTCTACAGAGTATCCTGTCTTCTGTGAAGAGTGAAAGTTTGACTTCTTACTTGCCAGTTTGGATGCTTTTTATTTCTTTTTGTTGTCTGATTGCTGTGGCTAGGACTTCTGTTACTGTGTTGAACAACAGTGGTTAAAGTGGGCATCCCTGTTGTGTTACTGACCTTAGCGGATAAGCTCTCAGGTTTTCCTCACTGAGGGTATTAGCTGTGGGTCTTTCATATATGGCCTTTATGATCCTGAGGTATGTTCTTCTATCCTAGTTTCTTGAGGGTTTTTTTTTTTATCAAGAAAAGTTGCTGTATTTTGTCCTGCTTTTTCTCTATCCGTTGAGAGATGCAGAACCATCATATGGTTCTTATCCTTTCTTTTTTTAATGTGATGTATCACGTTGATTGATTTGCAGCTACTGAACCACCTTTGCATCCCAGTGGGATAGAGCCCACTGGATCATGTTGAATAATTCTTTTAATGTACTGTTAGATCCTATTGGCTGATATCTTTTTGAGAATTTTGACATGCATGTTCATCAGGGATATTGGTCTGGAATTCTCCTTTTTTGTGGGGTCTTTGTCTGGTTTTGGAATCAGGATAATGCTTGCCTCGTGGAATGAGTTTGGAAGTTTTCCTGCCATTTCTGTTGTTTTGGAATAGCTTCAGAAGAACAGGTATTCATTCTTCTTTAAATGTTTGGTAGAATTTCCCTGGGAAGCCACCTGGCCCTGGACTCTAGTTTTTTGGGAGATTTTTGATTACTGACTCAATTTCTTTGCTGGTTATGGGTCTGTTCAGATTTTATATTTCTTCCTGTCTCAGTTTTGGTAGTTTTTATGTTTCTAGGAATTTATCCATTTCTTCCAAATTGCCTAATCTGTTGACATATAATTGCCCATAATATTATTTTATACTTGTTTGTATTTCTTCGGTGTTGATTGCGATCTCTCCTTTTTCTTTCATGATTTTATTTGGGTTCTTTCTCTTTTCTTTTTGATAAATCTGGGTAAGGGTTTATTAATCTTGTTAATTGTTTCAAAGAACCACCTCCTAGTTTTATTGATCTGTTCTACTGTGTTTTTTTTTAATCTCTGTATCATTGATTTCTGCTTTAATCTTTAGTATTTTCCTTCTCCTGCTGGTTTTAGGCTTTATTTGCTGTTTTTTTTTTTTTTTTTTTTTTTTTTTTTTAAAGATTTTATTTATTTATTTGTCAGAGAGAGAGCGAGCGAGAGCGAGCATAGGCAGACAGAGTGGAAGGCAGAGTCAGAGGGAGAAGCAGGCTCCCTGCGGAGCAAGGAGCCCGATGTGGGACTCGATCCCAGGACGCTGGGATCATGACCTGAGCCGAAGGCAGCTGCTTAACCAACTGAGCCACCCAGGCGTCCCTATTTGCTGTTTTTTTTTTCCAGTTCCTTTAGGTTTAAGTTTAGGTTGTGTGTTGGAGACTCTTCTTGCTTCCTGAGAAAGACTTCTATTGCTATATACTTCCACTTATGTCCACCTTTGCTGCATCCTAAAGGTTTTGGATTATCATGTTTTCATTTTTGTTTGCTTCCATATACTTATTTATTTCTTCTTTAATTTCCTGGTTAACCCACTAATTCTTTAGTAGGATGGTCTTTAACCTCCATGTATTTGTGGTCTTTCCAAGCTTTCTTCTTGTGTTTGACTTCAAGTTTCATAGCACTGTGGTCTGAAAATATGCCTGGTATGATCTCAATATTTTTGTGCTGCTTGAAGCCCGATTTGTGACCCAGTATGTGGTCTATTCTGGAGAATGTTTGATGTGCACTCAAAAAGAATGTATACCCTGCTGTTTTAGGATGAAATGCTCTGAATGTATCTATGAAGTTCATCTGGTCCAGAGTGTCATTCAAAGCTATTTCCTTGTTGGTCTGTTTAGATTATTTGTCCATTGCTGTGAGTAGAGTGTAGAAGTCTACTACTACTATTATTAATATTAATGAGTTTAAGTTTGCTAATAATTGGATGATATAATTGGCTGCTCCCAAGGTGGGGGCATAAATATTTATAATTGTTAGATCTTCTTTTTGGATAGACCCCTTTATTATGATGTAATATTCTTTGTCTCTATTACAGTCTTTAGTTTAAAATCTAGTTTGTCTGATATAAGGATTGCTATTCCAGCTTTATTTTGATGTCCATTATCATGATAAATATTTCTCTACCCTCCTCACTTGCAGTCCAGAGGTGTGTTTGGTTCTAGAATGAGTCTATTGTAAGTAGCATATTTAATCTATTCTAATACCCTATGTCTTTTGATTGGAACATTGAAGTCCATTTACATTCAGAATAATTATTAATAGTTGTGAGTTTAATGCCTTTGTATTGCTTGTAAAGATACTTTCTGTAGATTATGTCTGTTCCTTTCTAATTGTTTCTTCTGGTCTCTCTTTCCTACTTCAAGGGTCCCCTTTAATATCTCTTGCAGAGCTGGCTTAGTGTTCACCAATTCCTTTAGTTTTTGGTTTTCTTAAAAACTAAACTCTTTATCTCTCCTTCTATTCTGAATGACAGCCTTGCTGGATATAGTATTCTTATCCATATATTTTTCCCATTCAGCATGTTGAATACATCATGCCACTTTCTTTTGGCTGGCCACGTTTCTGTGGACTGGTCTGCTGCTAACCTTATGTGTCTACCCTTGTAGGTTAAGGATCTTTTTATCCCTAGCAGATTTCAGAATTCTCTCTTTATCTTTGTATTTGCAAGTTTCACTATGCTGTGTCTTGGTATTAACCTGTTTTTGTTGATTTTGAGGGGAGTTCTCTCTGCCTTTTGCACTGGAATGCCTGTTTCCTTCGCCAGATTATGGAAATTCTCAGCTAAAAATCTGTTCAGATAAACCTTCTGGCCCTTTTCCCCACTCCTCTTTTTCTGGGACTTCTGTGATATAGATATTATTGTGCTTTGTGGAATCGTTGAGTTCCATGTTTGTATTTGTAATCTAATAGTTTTCTTTCCAGGTACATAATTTTATCTTCTGTATAACCTATTCCTCCTCTTACATTCTCGTTGTGATTTCTTCCAGTTAGTTTTGCATCTCAGTTATAGCATTTTTTATTTCAGCCTAACTAGTTTTTAAGTCTTTTATGTCTGCAGCCAGGGTTTCTCTCGTGTCTTATATATTTCTTCCAAGCCCAGCTAGTATTCCTTTAATTAATTAATTAATTAGCTTTTATTTTTCAGAAGGAGTTCTACTCAACAAAAATATGCACTGTTAGCATTTAACTGCTCTCCCCAAATGATAAATTTCTCCAAATAGTATATATTTATAATATTTATCATTGTTAAAATTTATTCCGATTCTTCAATTATTCTCTTTTGGAGAATATTTTGTTTCATAGAGTTCTAAATGATGAAAGAGGTGGTAATCTGTTGATAAAAAGTCAAGTGTGTGTGATGGATATTGCAAAAGCTTATGATCCTATTCATTTATTCCCTATGGTGGTCAGATGTTGTCATGGAAAAGTATAGGTCCACCCATGTCTGCTAACCAATGTCGAGTGTGTTTAGATCCATTTTTGATACATAATTTTAACTTCTTGACAATAAGATGCCTGAGTTAATAGTTTTGCCTGAGTTAAAAGTAATGGAATACTCTCTTTGCAGACCACCGTACAGTTACCAGAAACTTCTTTTTGGTTGTAGTGATGGTTTTAACGCATTTGTGAACTTCATCAACATCCAACCATTTTCTAGACCACTTATTTTCATTTTTTTTGTCAAAGCTTATGCTCCTTTTCAAAATAGGTCTCCGCTCTTTCAAATATTAAAATATTAGACCACCTCTAATCATCTCAGTTTATGATCCTTGTCAGTTGGTTTGTTACCTACCAACAGTCTTACCTTTCCTGTTGCAGCCAGGTATTGAGAAATTCTAGCAGAAACTTCTAAGTCTGGTTCAAGGGCTCAAACTGCTGTTTTTTGTTTTGTTTTTTAAGATTTTATTTATTTATTTGTCAGAGAGAGATCACAAGTAGGTGGAGAGGCAGGCAAAGAGAGAGAGAGGAAAGCAGGCTCCCTGCTGAGCAGAAAACCTGATGCAGGGTTTGATCCCAGGACCCTGAGATTGTGGCCCAAGCCGAAGGCAGAGACTTTAACCCACTGAGCCACCCAGGTGCCCCTCAAATTGCTGTTTTGAGGTTAGCTTCCACCATGGCTCTTAATTGATCTTTATTTAAAACAGATTTGGGTCTCCCTTGAGGTTCATTTTTCAGACTCTCATCTCCAGAATAAAATTTTTCAAACCACCACCGTATAGTCTTTTCACTAACAGAGCCTTCTCCAAAGACAGAATTGATGTTTTTTACTTGATATGGCTACACAATATTCTAGTTTAAATTCATATAAAAACAGTATTCACAAATATTTCAAAGATATGGTACTATTCACCAAGTGTTTTACTTGTCCCATGCTGTGGCACAAGATTTACATGCAGCAGTCACCTGTTGGTCACACTCGGTGCATGACTTGACCAACTTCACTTTCTTGGTGTGAGTTGAAGACTTGGTCATCTTTAGCAGCGGTGACGGTGGCAGCAGCAGCAACTTGGGCTCCCTTAAGCCTAGCTAGTATTCTTATGGCTGTTGTTCTAAATTCTTGTTTAGATACAATGCTTATATCTGTTAGGAACTAATCCCTGGCTGTGATTTCTTCTTGATCTTTGTTTTGGAGAGATTTCTTCCATCTTGTCATTATGTCTAGGTTTCTGCCTTTTGCATTTTGAAAGCTTGTTATGTTTCCTGCTCCTTAGTGTGGGACTATATTAAGGGTTAATACACTGTCTAGGGCCTGATGCTTCAGGAAGTGTTTCCAGTGTGTGCTGTGTGCACTCAGCCATTGTGTTTTGGCTGCTATTTCCCACAGGTCAGTCCTCTGCAGAGCTCCTCCTTGTTTCAGTGGAGAGTGTTTGGACCTTGATGTAGGTGTGCTTTTATTTGTTTGATAAGCCTGATTTTAAAAAAATAAAGAAGAAGAACCCTGATCCAAGAAAAGAGTAAAGGAAAAAGAACAAAACAACAAAGAAACAAGAAATTGTAAGCCTGATTCCAAAGAAAAAGAAAGAAAGAAGGAATAAAGAAAGAAAAGAAGCCTGATTCAAAAAATGAAAAAAGTCAACAAGTAAAACAACAATTGAACAAAAAACTATAAGCCTGTTTTGAAAGACAAAAAAAAAAAAAAAAGAAAGAAAGTAAAATAAATTTTTAAAAATTTAAAAATAATTAAAAAAAAAGAAAGTCTGGTCCTATTTCCACCAGAACTAAAGCTGAGGCTTTGGAGCGCTCTCTGATCAGTAGACTTGGTACATGCAGAGGACCTGTGTTGGTCTTCTGAGGGAGGGGCCGGCTGCACTGGCTCACAGACAGACCTGCCTTACTGTGGGTGCCCTGGCCTGGGCAGGGGCATGGGGTTTGGCGTAAGCAACTTCATTCTCCACTGCAGGGGCTGTGTTTTTCTCTCTGAAGTCAGACCTTGCTGGTAGGAGCTAGGGTGGAAATGGTGTCACCCACCTTCTCAACCTGAGGGGAGGGGAATTCACAGCTGCTGCCGTTCGGGAGGCCCTCACAGAGAAGCGAACAATCTCCCCTCCTTTGTTCCAGGCTTTTTTCAGATCCCTGAACTGAAAGCAGTTCTGTGTTTTATCTCTGGCCAGTGGCTGGGATTCAAAATTCCAAACCTTACGTGACCTGGCAAGGTGCAGGCCCTTTGCCCTTCCCTAGAGGAGAGCCTTTCAGCGCTGCGTCCGGCACCATTCTGCCCCATGAAAGCAGTCCCACTGCTGTGCTGGTGCCCGGAGTCTGTGGTGAAGCACAGCAAAAAGTTGTCCCCTGCTGTTTAATGGCTGCTCTATGGCTCCTGGCAGGCCTTTTGTCTTTGGAGAAGCAATATACACTCTTGCAAATGTACTACAGGAAGGGGAGCGCTCTTTCGCTCTCTCTCGGTGTGACTCAGGGGATCCCCACACCACAGTGTTTTGCAGGAGCCCTACTGTTCTCTCCGCTCTCTCCCTCTCTCCTTAAGCTCGCTCCACGAAAAGGGCTTCCTCCTCCTGGAGGCACTGCGGCTTTCCTCTTTCTCAGTTCATGTCTGCGAACCTCTTATCTGCCACATTCTCTTCCTCCAATTGTGCAGATTGTTTGCTTAATCCTTAGATCGATTTCCTAGTTGTTCGAAATGACGTGATGTTGATCTCGCTCTGTTCAGGGGATGCGGCGAGCTTAGAGTCCCCCTACTACTCTGCCACCATAACTCTCTGGGTGGTATCTTCTAATTGACCAAATTTATTTGGCAAATGAGATAAAATCTACTTGTGAGCATATTCTACATAGACTTCTCAGTATTATCTTACCTTGTCGCCCAGTACAAGAAGTACAAATACTATGTTTGTGGAGTGCTCTTGGTAATTTGACTAGGCTGGGATTAGAGAGCTGTGTTCTGCTGTACATTACCTTAGAGCTGCTTAACTTTCTGAATTAGCCTGCTTTCTGGTTGCAAGGGTGGCTGCTTTCCTTGACCCCCTTTTCCATGTAGATAGTACATAAGAAAATTGTTTCTGAGGAGAATTATTTTTTCTCTTAAAGTCTTAAACTACATCATTGTTGATTGTTTGGTTTGTTTTCAAGAAAACTGCCCCAAATCCAGGGATATCTTAGACTGTATTAAGGAATCTATTGCATTTAAAAACAAGGGAGCAGACAGTCAGGACCAGTTTTACACTTGTCAGACCACTCATAGAATACTGCACTCAGGGGCGCCTGGGTGGCTCAGTGGGTTAAGCCGCTGCCTTCGGCTCAGGTCATGATCTCAGAGTCCTGGGATCGAGTCCCGCATCGGGCTCTCTGCTCAGCGGAGAGCCTGCTTCCCTCTCTCTCTCTCTGCCTGCCTCTGCATCTACTTGTGATTTCTCTCTGTCAAATAAATAAATAAAATCTTTAAAAAAAAAAAAGAATACTGCACTCAGTGTAGAACACTATTTTATGAAATAAAGATGGTGCAGACTCTGTCTATTTTATATGGCCAACAGATGAAGAATCCAAGCAGGTCTGCTAAGTATCAAAAGAGAAGCTTCAGTGGAAATCAGTTACTGTCTTCATGTATTAGGTGGTCTGTTTATTGAAGGGAATTGTATGTCATTTCAGAAGGCATAAATAAGACCAACGGCTAGAAAGTTGTTAATTCAGTGAAATGTCCTTTGATAAAGGGCTCTGTAATCAAATATGACAAATGTATGTATCATATTTCTGTTCTAGAATTTTGCAGATACAGGTTAAATACATGTTAGGGTCCCTAAAAAATCATGCAGTGAAACATCTTGCTAAATTTGTTAATGCCAGCATTCCATTGTAGTTAGACCAGCAGCACCAGCATTACCTGGAAATGTATTAGAATTGTATCTTTCGGGGCGCCTGGGTGGCTCAGTGAGTTAAAGCCTCTGCCTTCAGCTTAGGTCATGATCTCAGGGTCCTGGGATCAAGCCCCACATCAGGCTCTCTGCTCAGCGGGGAGCCTGCCTCTCCCGCCCCCTGCCTACTTGTGATTTCTGTCTGTCAAATAAATAAATAAAATCTTAAAAAAATAGAAATGTATCTTTCTTAGCTCTACCCCAGACCTATAGAATCAGAAGCTCTGGGAGCTGGGCCCAGTAACCTCAGTGATATTAATTCCTCAAGAGGATTCTGATGCTGCAAATGTGAGAAGTATTGCTAGAAAATTTCTGTTTTTTTCCCAATTCAGCAGCACCCTTTTCATTTCTTTTGTACTACTTGCCACAGTTTTTGTTTTTTACAATTTCTTCTAATGATATTCTTTGACTCAATAGTTCATTTTTATAGATAGCTATCCTTCTGTGGTATAGAAGGAAGGAAACTCTTATGAAAGGCTTACCATAGTTTTCAGCCTAATGTAGGTGCCATCCAGGTGGTTTGGATACTGTGAAGAATCTTAAGTAATGAATCCATATCTTCTATGAAGAGAAATACTCATTTCTCTGAGGTAAACCTTAAGTTCATTGGTACTGTTGACATTTTTAAAAGAGCACTTATTGTTTTTAATTTACCTTAAAATGTTTTTTGTTAAATGTAGACTTTAACATCTTAAAATAATCTGTAATGTGCCATTTCTGGGTTGCTCGGTGGTTAAGGCCTCTGCCTTCGGCTCAGGTCATGATCCCAGGGTCCTGGGATCTAGCCTCACATCGGGCTCTCTGCTCAGCAGGGAGCCTGCCTCCTCCTCCTCTCTCTCTCTGCCTCTCTGCCTACTTGTGATCTGTCAAATAAATAAAAAATCTTAAAAAAAAATCAATAAGATTAGAGACTTCTCTGATTTCCTTGCATTAGCAGAGATCAAATTCTTGTAGCATTGTATTTATCTATACAAAGAAGTATGAATGGCACTTTCAGAACAATGAAATTACAGTTTAAAATGATTAGGTAAAATTAAAAATAATTCCCCATAAGTGTACCTGTAACTAGTGCCTTATTTATTTCAGGGGATATCATAAATGTGTATTTTGAGTGTTTATATGAAATGCTTCTATAAGTCATATGGAAGAATTTTCTTTTTCTATAGGACAGTGAAATTGGGTTGACTTATTAAAATATCACAATATATTTAACTTAAATGTATTTAGGAAAATGTATTAGTGTTCCTTGGAATGAATTATGGCCAAATTCATCTAAATTTCTTGATATTGTTTTGTCAGCTTTTCTTTTCATACAAGTAAGGGTTCCCTGGGTTTGTATTACTAGGGCAGTTGGAACTTTATTTTTATTTAGGTGGACAGAGACTGGTAGTCTGGAGATTGGATTTTGATTTGGTTGCTGGTGTCCAACAGCACAATGCCTGGATGCATCCACTTACAACACCGGGTATAAGTGGTGCACTATTACTGTATTTAGACACCGATGGTTAGGGGCACCTGGGTGGCTCAGTGGGTTAAAGCCTCTGCCTTCGGCTCAGGTCATGATCTCAGGGTCCTGGGATCGAGCCCCACATCGGGCTCTCTGCTTAGCAGGGAGCCTGCTTCCCCCGCCCTCTCTGCCTGCCTCTCTGCCTACTTGTGATCTCTGCCTGTCAAATAAATAAATAAAATATTAAAAAATAAATAAATAAACACCAGTGGTTGGTAGGAATGTGCTAAAGTCTGAATCTAACCACGAATTATGTCCCTGCACCTGTCCCTGCCCAGGGCAACTGCTACTGCGAAAGGACATGCTCACAAGAGGAGGAGGGCAGCACAGGTGGTGGTTTAGAGTTAATGTTACGTCGTTGCTGACTCAGGGGAAGAGGTTGAGGATGCTGGCCGTGGTTTCTAAAGAGTACCTAGCAGTTGTCACCTTGTGCATTAAGTTTCTGCATGTTTCTCAAATTAAAATTTTATGCTTATGATTTTATCTATTCTTAGTTTTCCTCACAGGAGAAAAAGCCAATTCAGTATTGAAACGCTACCCAAGAGCGAATGGACTTTTTGAAGAAATAAGACAGGGCAACATTGATCGTGAGTGCAAGGAAGAAATCTGCACATTTGAAGAAGCAAGAGAAGCTTTTGAAAATACGGAGAAAACTGTAAGTATCTTGGCATTTTTTAAGAACCGTTCACAGCTTTGCCTACCTTTTGGATGTAGGTTTGCAATCTGCATTCCTGAATTGTGGGCACTGCTGTCAGTTACAGATCGATCCCAAATCACGTTTGTGAAGAACTCTGGAATGGCATCGAAGTAAGGATACTCTGTGGATGGGAGGCGAGTTCACTTCCCTGTGTGCTGATCTGTCTTTGAGGGCCCCTGTTTCCCCAGGACCCTGCTGAGCCGAGACTGATCAGCCTAGCAAGGGGGGAGGGCTTGTGTCACATGAGGCTGTGATGGAGACAGTGACCGTATCATCACCTTACTCTGCCACATCAGTGAGAAGGTGTGGAGGAACCTAACACATACTGACGCTGTCTTAAAATCTCTCACTTCTTGGGGTGTCGGGGTGGTTCAGGTGGTTTAAGTTTCCAGCTCTTGGATTTCAGCTCAGGTCATGATCTCAGGGTCCTGGGATTGAGCCCACATCAGGCTCCACACTCAGCAGGGAGTCTGCTTAAGGATTCTATCTCCCTCACTGCCCCTCCTCCATGCTCTCTCTCTCTAAAATAAGTAAATCTTTAAAAAATATCTTTTTTTTTTTAAAGATTTTATTTATTTATTTGAGAGTAGGCAGAGAGGCAGGCAGAGAGAGAGAGAGGAGGAAGCAGGCTCCTGCTGAGCAGAGAGCCCGATGCGGGACTCGATCCCAGGACCCCGAGATCATGACCTGAGCTGAAGGCAGCGGCTTAACCCACTGAGCCACCCAGGCGCCCTAAAAAATATCTTTTACTTCATGTACAAACGAGAACATATCCATATTCAAACTACCTACCCCACTCTGAAGAATACTCCTACTTCTTCTTACTCTAGATGGCATGCTATTCAAGGAGAGCAGAAATGGGAAAGCAAAAGGCAGTGGTATCAATTCTGTGGCACTGCTTTGCAGTTGAAAATGGCATTACCAGGGGGTAGCCATTATATAAAGATCCATTTTTGTGCACTGACCAAGAAAGTAACACTAGGTGCTAAACACGTGATGTCAGATGTGCTTAGTGGGATATCAATTATATCTCAGAAGCAGCCAATATAGCAGTTTTGAAGAAGAGGGTTTGTTTTCTTTTAAAGATTTATTTATTTATTAGAGAGAGAGAGAGAGACTATGAGTAGGGGGAGGGGCAGAGGGAGGAGAATCTCAAGCAGACTATCTGCTCACCATGGAGCCCAGCCCAGGGTTTGATCCCACAACTCATGAGATGACAAGTTGGATGCTTAACCCACTGAGCCACCCAGGTGCCCCAGAGAAAGGGGTTCTGATTTTTTTGTTAGGCAGAAAAGGACCCAGAAGTTACGAGGAAGGAGTTCGAGGAGAGAGGATCAGGGAAGCACCATCATTGGATTCCAGTGTGCAAAGCAGAAGCAAAGTCAGTGTATAAATTGATAAGCTGTGAGCATCAGTTTCTATATTTGTACTTATTTTTTATTGATGTATAATTGACATACTCTATTAGTTTCAGGTATATACCATAGCAACTGGACAGTTGCATACATTACTTAATGGTCACCACCACAGTAGGCATCTTCTGTCACCATGCAGTGTTGTCACAGTATTACTGGCTGTATTCCCTCTACTGTACTTTTTATCACTGTGACTTAGTTTATATCTGGAAGTTTGTGCCTCTTAATCCTTTTTTATCTTTTTGCTCATCCCCCATCTGCCTCCCCTCTGGCAACCACGTTTGTTGTCCGTATTTAGGGTCTGTTTGCTTGTTTTTCAGGTTCCACATATAAGTGAAATCATATAGTGTTTATCTTTCTCTGCCTCATTTATTTTACTTAGTTCAATACCGTCTAGGCCTGTTCATGTTGTTGCAAATGACAAGATCGCATTCTGGCTTATGGCTGAGTAGTGTTCCACTGTGTGTGTGTATACCACTTCTTTGTTTTTTTTTTTTTATTGTATTATGTTAGTCACCATAAACTACATCATTACTTATCTGTTTGTTTATCCTTGAACACTTAGGTTGCTTCTGTATCTTGGCTACTGTAAATGTTATAGTAAACATTGGCATGCATATATCTTTTTGAATTAGGGTTTTTGTGTTCTTTGGGTAAACACCCAGTAGTGGAATTACTGGGTCATATAATATTTCTTGCTTAATTTTTTTAAAAGATTTTATGTGAGAGAGACAGAGTATGAGTAGGGGAAGGAGGTGGAGACCAAGGAAGAGGGAGAAGCAGACTTCCCACAGAGCAGGAAACCTGACATGGGGCTCCAACCTAGGACCCTAAGTTCATGACGTGAGCCAAAGGTAGATGCTTAATTGACTGAACCATCTAGGCGCCCTCTGTTTTTAATTTTTTGAGGAGCCTCTATACTGGTTTCCACAGTGGTTGCACCAGTTTACATTTCCACCAACAGTGCATGAGGCTGTCTTCTCTCCACATCCTTTTAAAGCATTATTTCTTGTCTTGTGGATACTAACCGATCTGACAGCTATGTGGTGATGTCTCATTGTGGTTACAATTTGCATTTCCGTTATGATGAGTGATGTTGGGCATCTTTTCATGTCTCTATTGGCCATCTAGATGTCTTTTTTTGGCAAAATGCTTTTTCTGGTTCTCAGCCCATTTTTGAAATTTGATTATGTATTTGTTTAAAGTGGTTTTTATTTTTTTATTTATTTTAAATCAAATGTATTTATTTCTTTAGTGACAGAGAGCATGAGTTGGGGGAGGGGCAGAGGGAGGAGAGAAGACTGCACTGAGCATGAAACCTGACTCAGGGCTCAGTCTCACGACCCTGACATCATGATCTTAGCCAAAAGCAAAGTCGGATGTTTAACCAACTGAGCCCCCCAGGTACCCCTAAAGTATTTTTAAAATTTTAAATCCCACAGTTATAAATGAAAAAAACAATCATCTACAGTCCTGTCATGCAATCACAAAGCACTGTTGGCCTTTTAGTTTCTTTCCAGCTATTTTGCCGTGCACCTGCTTAGTTCTCATTTGTTTTATTTTACACGTTTTTATTTTCCTTCTTATGAAATTAATATATGGCCATTATAGAGAAATTTAAACTATAATAAAACATGAATAAGATCATTTCAGTTTTTAGCACTGTCAGTTTTCAAATTTTGGCATATATTATTCTAGCCTATTTTTAATATACAGATAATTTTTAAAAGTAAGATTATAGTATCAATAGTGCTTTATAGCATGCAGCCTTTAATAAAATCTGGTTCATGTTTTTCAAACAAGCAAAGCTTAGTTTTTGATATTACCTTTTTTCAAAAAATACAAATTTTAGATATTCTACCATAATTTTCATAAAGCTAATGACTTTTCTTCCTGCTTTATCATTCTTCTGTAATGGAAAGGTAAGAACTTTAGTGGGAAGATATTTTGAAATTATGTAAATCTTCTCTTCTTCATCAGCTTATTACTCAGTAGTTTTAACATCTTCTCTTGATGATTCTTGACCAACTCAATAAAATCATAGTTGCTAAATGGTGATTTCTAACTCCATCATATGTACGTTTATTGGTTGGCATTCCACTATGGGCAGGAACTTTCCTGTTATCTAGCTGTCTATCTGTCTGTCTATCTTTTAGTACAGATTCCAAGATTACTTTATATCAATGAACTGTAATCTCTTACTGTCACTGTTTTGATCAGATTGTCCCAAATTGGGCTAATGGAAGTTTCTTTAATTTCAAACTGGCTTCTCTGTCTTTTTGAATTATCATTTTATTTACTTTTTTTTTTATTTGAGAGTGAGCATATGCATGTGCACACAGTGGGGGGAGAGGGAGAGAGAGAATCTTATGCAGGCTACATGCCCAGGGCAAAGTCTGACTTGCAGCTTGATCTCACAACCCTGAGGTCTTGACCTGAGCTGAAATTGAGTCAGATGCTTAACCCACTGAGCCACTCAGGCATCCCCGCTTATGGCTTTTTTTAAATGCAATTTTTTTTTTTTAGGTGGGCTTCACACACAATGTGGGGTTTGAAATTTCAACCCTGGGATCAAGAGTTAGATACTCTACTGAATGAGCCACCCAGGTGTCCCTGCAAGTGTTCTTTCCATTTTTATTGTAGCCATAAATTAAACACATTTTATTGAATGTGGATTTTTGTTCATAGTGGAAAAGCCTTCTACACCATAGTTAGAGAGGAATTCACAGTTTCTTCTCATATACTTGAGTTTTTACATTTAGATCTCTGATTCACTCACTAGTTTATTCTTGAGTATAGTGTGAGTTATGGATATGATTTTTTTCACGTGGCTATAGAGTTGTCCAAAGACCATTTCTTTAAAAAAAAAAAAAAAATCCCGGGGCGCCCGGGTGGCTCAGTGGGTTTAAAGCCTCTGCCTTCGGCTCAGGGTCCTGGGATCTCAGGGTCCTGGGATCGAGCCCCACATCGGGCTCTCTGCCCAGTGGGGAACCTGCTTCCTTCTCTTTCTCTGCCTGCCTCTCTGCCTACTTGTGATCTCTGTCTGTCAAATAAATGAAATCTTTAAAAAAACAAAACAAAACTTCTAAAAAAAAATCCCTCTTTGCTTCAGTGATTTTTCATTGCCCTTAGGCATCTTAGTGCTTCTCTGTATCTTCCTGCCTACAGAGACAGGATGCTGCATTTCAGCAGTCTTTGAAGCAAAGAGAAGAAACTCCTTCAGCAGTTGCTCAAGCAGTTCTCCGTCCTCTCCAGCATCACCTTTCTTCTCTGTAGATTCATTCTCATTAGTCTACACACCCTTAAAAAGAACTCCCTTCACCCCTCATCCCGCTCCAACAACTACCTCGTATCTTGAAACTGTTCTGCCTGTACTCAGCTCCCCTGGTGAGGTTTCCCAGTGCCATGGTTTGGAAGGCTAACGATCCAAATTTATATCGTGGAGGGCCACCCTGAACTGCAGAACTGTGTGACTCACTGCTTACTCAGCATCTCCTCCAGGATTTGAATACATTTCTTAAAGTCAGCCTAAAAAATTCATGTTCCTTCCCCCTAAATCTGCTTCTGCCACAGCCCTCCTGATTTCAGTGAATGGTAACTCTGTCTGTCCATCTCTTTGCTAAGCCCCCAAACCTTGTTGTCATCCCTGACTCTTCTCTGTTTCACAGGCACAACCCTTCTGCTGATAGTGTTGATTCTAACATGAAAATGTATTCAGAATCTAGCCACCTTCCACCACTCTCTACCTGTTACCACTTTACATTCCAAGCCACCGTCCCTTATCTGTATGATTTCTTGGCGCCCTAAAAACAGCAGGCCAGAGTGATCCTTTAAAGTGTCTTCTCTGAAATGTTCCGTCTTCCTCAGTTAACGTCCGAGTGCTCAGCCCCAAGGCACTGTACTGGCAGTCCCCGTCCCTCTCCTCCACACCTTCGCTGTGGCTGCAGTTATTTCTTTACCACGTCTCCTCTGGCACTCCGCCCCTCTCTCACTTCGCTGTGGCTTTCTTGTGGCTCCTTGGAAATACACCGCGCTCGTCCTGCCGGTGTACTCACAGTGCATGACTTTGGCACTTGTGCTTTTCTCTTCCAGATAGATATGTCCGAGCTCCCTCACCACTCTCAGATCAAGTTCACTTTCTCAGCAAGAATGCATCCTACCTTAAATTGTAACCTCTTCCCCTTCTCTGAATTATTTTTCTTCCAGCACTTCTCACCATCTGACAGTTGATTTTATTTATTGTTGCTCTCTCTTGAGAACTATTAGTTCTACGACAGCAGCATTTCTTGTCTGTTTTAGTCATAGCTGTGGTCCTTAGCATATAGAACAGTGCTGGCATATAATAGGAATTAATTAAATATTTGATGTATGAATGAAGAATGAACGACTGGGTTAGCATATTATGAGGTACGTTTATTTCATAGGAAGTAGTGACTTAACACTCACAAATTAACTGATAAGATGTGAGCTTAATTTTAAAAGCTTTTTAATTATTATACTGGTATTAGGTTCCTTTCCTTTATGGTTTATAGCTTGCCCTCTGAGTTAGTTTATGCCATGAAAGCCATACCATTCACAATAAGATGTGCCTAAAGTTTTTTAGTTTAATAAATATAGTAGAAGTAGCATTCTGGTCCTTGATCTGCTTCAGAATAGTGTTTGTTACATGTTAAGAAGGATCTGCTCTGTGTTAAGTACTGAACACAGTTTCATCTTTGAAGTTCATGACTGATGAATTCTGGCAGTGCAGAAAATGATTGACTTTTGGGATTTGCATTTTGCACTTAGACTACTTATTAACTATCTTTTTGTTTACTAAAATTTATTTCTCATTTGTACATATGTACGAATATGTATTCATACAAATTTTCATCACCCCCAAGTCTGAACTGTGTTAATTTAGAAGTATGCTTTCAGTAGGATATGGTGGGATTTTTTTTGGTAATTTTTTATGTAATTGGAACACAAGTCTAATTATAACATATAGTGGGAAAAAATGCAGTTCATGGTTCTCATTCTCATTCTCACCATGTAGAAATTTGGTCAGATTTAATCAGATTTGTCTGCTGAGTACCTGCTATAGAAAAGACATGGGACATAAAACAGTGAATAAGCTGACCCTCCATTGTGGCATTTGAGATATGACAGAGACAGCGAACATACATACAGAATCTCACATTTGTGGGACTTGAGAGTGTGTGGACCTGATTTGGTGTCTCAACTCTGCCACCTACTGACTCTAGTGCTTTGTGCAAACATTTTACCTTTCTAGGAAGGCATTGATTTCTGTGTCTTTTAAAAAGTAGAAATTATACCTACACCATTAGGTTTGAGGCTGTGCACTTAGCTTAGTGGTTGGCACAGAGGATGCTCTCAATAAATAAATTCTGTTCTAGTTTTTAAGGTCCTGCATTACAGTCACTTTATTTCAGAATCATTATTTGATCTCTTCCATTATCTCCTATTTTCCTCTCTATTGGCCCATCAAAGTACTTTGCATGCTAGAATTTTAAATTTTGATCTAACATAAAATATAATTCTTTAAAACAACTATTTGAGGACTTTTCGTCACGTATTAATTCTGGTTTATTTGTGCTTGACTTTTCAAAACGGTTGTCCTCAAACTTTACTAGATTGCATAAGACTCAGATTGGCTACTTGTCAAAACTGCATAGTTCCACTTAGCATCCAGATCTGGGTTTCCAATACTATTCCAAGTAAAAGGAACCGTGACTGTTTAGGGAAATGGCCAAGTCTAGGGCTGGGGCAGGGAGAATACAAGACGAACTAGAGTATACTGTAGTATTAGAAAGTAAGGAAGTGCTAAAAACAAGGAATGGGAGCATGTCCCAGGGACATAGGAGCCAGTTTGAAGGAAGTCTTGGTAGTCAAAGCTGGAACAATTTGAGTCACAGAGCAAGTAATACAGTGTAATTATAAATTATAAATTATAATTAGCATATTAGCATATAGAACAGTGCTATTTATAAATTATAAATTATAATTATAACCAAAAAATTATATATAATTATAACCCAAAGCATACAGTAAATACATATGTGTCCACAATGATATGAATGAATGAAAAAATAAATAGCTGTGAAAAATATACAGTACACAAGGATTCCAAGTTATATATGAGATACTCCCCTTTCAAGGAGGCACAGCTCAATTCTCTGCTTTTCTTGTGTGTGGTTTGGACTTAATGATCTGCTCCCAAATAACAGAGTATGGGAAGTGCTGGGAAATAACTTTACAGTGGAGAAACCTGGCAAACACTACCTTGATCATGTGATCAACGTTCGCACCATCAGTGATAAGTCATGTATAGCATGTGATGAGAAGGAATTCACTTCTGTGGTATTTTCCCCTACATAATCTCAGTGGGATCATGAGAGAATTACCAAAGACTTCCAAACTGAGAGACATTCTACAAAATACCTGGCTCCTCAAAACAAGATCATAAAAAAGAAGACTGAGAAACTGTCACAGACCAGAGGAGACTGAATAAATGATTAAATGAAATATGGGTCAAAAGGTCTTTAATGGAAAAACTAGTGAAATCAAAATCTTTTGTTAATACTTTCGGACAGGTACTGGTTCACTAATTCTTTTTTATTTTATTTTATTTGTTTATTTGAGAGAGAATGAGTGAGAGAGAGAGCATGAGAGAGGGGAAGGTCAGAGAAGAAGCAGACTCCCCAAGGAGCTGGGAGCCTGGTGCGGGACTCCATCCTGGAAGTCCAGGATCATGACCTGAGCCGAAGGCAGTCACTCAACCAACTGAGCCACCCAGGTGCCCTGGTTCATTATTTCTAAGAAATGTACTATCCCAATGTAGGATGCTTATGTTTGGGGATCCTAGCTGAGGAGTATAGGAAAATGCTCTGTACTATCTTTGCAACTTCACTGTAATATAAAATTACTGCAAAATAAAAAAGCTTAGTTTTAAAATTCATAGTTCAGGGTCCACAGGTCTCCACGGGGCAAGGAAACCTGCTTTAAAGAGCAGTCTTAGGTATTCTAATGCACATGGTCAGCAGATCACATTTTATAAGATCGTAAAGCACGTTGTTCAACTAAAACCACGTAGCTGGAGTACTCAGAGAGCTTTGCAGTGTGTGGTATTTTCAGGGTTGTGGATGACTGGGGTGTCCTGACTCGGTGCATCATGCCAAGTCTTTATCCCATTCCCTATGTCCTCCATGCTCCACTCTACCCCCATGCTGTGGTTGCATCTTAGAAACTGAGTCAGTAATATCCAAGGGTTTTAGATCTAGGCCAGTGATTGCCTTTTAGATAATACCTATCATTCCAAAGTGTTGCTATTAAAACTGGTCTTCTATGAAAATTGCAGAGTAACTGAAGAACTCTGCAGAGCCCCTTACTACTAGATGTTGTTAACAAAAGCTACACTGGAAATTTCTGAATTTACAGCCCATGGCAAGAGGTAGCATGTAGACACCTTTGTGTGGAGACAACAATTACAAGAAGTGTTCCATGTCTGAGGTGTTTCAGACTTGGTCACTAGTTCCCCAGAGATTTCTCATCACATGTGTGGGCAGAAACTCAGATTCTTTGGCATTGTTAAGGAAGCTCCTATTTCACTAAGCCTCTAATGGCATTTGAGCCACTTACTCACAGCTTTGCCCTTTGAGGGATGAGGGACTCCGGGAAGGAAAGGAGGTAGGAGTTGAGTTTGGGCATAGACGTGTAGGGGCAGACATGGAGCATTGCTGCCACCATCTCCCAGCCATACTCTGCATTTTCATCCACATCTTCCCACACGTTCTCTAGACCTATCCCAAGACCCTCTGGGGGAGCCAGATGTGAAATTTCCCTTCAACCACATGAGAATCGTTTCCTGGGGCTCCTGCAGGTATCCTCACTCCTTCTTTTGGGATCTCTTGAGAATAAGATAATAAGTTATGCAGGGCCAAAGTATGTTTGTGTGTATTTTGAAAATCCTAGATCTTGTTCCTGGTCTTAGAGGAAAAGTCTCAATTTTTTACCACTGAATATGCTTTTAGCTGTGGGTCTGTCACATATGGCCTTTATTATGTTGAGGTGTGTTCCCTCTAAACCCACTTTGTTGAGAGTTTTTATCAGGAATGGTGTTGGGTTTTGTCAAATGCTTTTTATGCATCTATTGTGTTGTAAAGATTTTATTTGAGAGAGAGAAAACACGTGTGAGTGTGCACACGTCAGTAGGGGAAGGTGCGGAGGGAGAGGGAAGAGCAGATTCCCCGCTGAACTCAATCCCAGGTGACCTGAGCCAAAGGCAGATACTTAACCAACCGACTGAGCCATATGGTATATCATACCAGTTGGTTTGCAAACACTGAACCATCCTTACAACCCCGGAATAAATCCTACTTGATGATGGTGAATGATCCTTTTAATGCCCTGTTGAATTCAGTTTGCTAATATTTTGTTGAGGATTATTGTATCTATGTTCCTCAGGGATATTGGCCTGTAGTTTTTTTGTTTTGTTTTTTAGTGTCTTTGTCTTGATTTCATATCAGAGTAATGCTGGCCTCCTAGAATGAATTGGAAGTGTTAATTCCTCTTCAATTTTTGGAATAGCTTGAGGAGAATAAGGATTGACTCTATTTTAAATGTTTGCTAAAATTCACCTGTGAAGCCATCTGGACTTTTGTTGTTGGAAGTGTTTTGACTACAAAAGTCAATTTCCACACTAGTAATCAGTCTGTTCAGATTTTTTCTTTCTGAGTCAGTTTTGGAAGATTGTATATTTCTAGATATTTATCCATTTTATGTTCACTTCGTTGGCATAAATTTTTCATAGCAATCTGTTATAATCATTGTATTTCTGTGCTGTCAGTTGTTACTTCTCCGTTTCTGATTTTATTTGTGCCCTTTTCTCCCCCGCTTGGTGAATCTGGCTGAACATTTCTCATTTTTGTTTCTTTTTTTCGAAGAACCAGCTCTTAGTTTCATTGATCCTTTCTTTTCCTTTTTTTAGTCTCTGTCATGTACTTCCACTCTGATTTTTATTATTTCCTTTATTCCACTAACTTTGGGCTTTGTTCTTTTTCGGTTTCCTTTAAATGTAAGGTTAGACTGTTAGAGATTTTCCTTATTTCTTGAGGGTAGGCCTCTATCACTATAAACTTACCTCTTAGAAATGCTTTCATTGTGTCCCAAATATTTTGGACTGCTGTGTGGGTTTGTTTTTTTTTTTTTTTTTTTTTTTTTTGAAGATTTTATTTCCTTATTTATTTGAAAGAGAGAGGAGGGGCAGAGGGAGAGAGAGGTTCCATGCCCATCATGAAGCCTGACACAGGGCTCCATCTCACAACCCTGAGATCATGACCTGAACCAAATTCACGAATCAGGTGTTTAACCGACTGAGCCATCCAGTTGCCCCTGAAGTGAGTCTCTTATAGGAAGTATATGGATGAATCTTTTTTAAAAAATCCAGTCATTTACCCTGTGTCTTTTGATTGAGGCATTTAGACCATTTACATTTAAAGTAATTATTCATAGATATGTACTTATTGCCATTTGTCAATTTTTTCTAGTTATTTTAGTACTACTTCTCTATTCATTTCTTATTCTCTTGCTGTCTTTCCGTGTAATCGATGACTTTATTTAGTGTTATGGTCAGATTCATTTCCTTTTATTTTTAGTGTATCTATTATAGGTTTTTGGTTTGTGGTTACCATAAGGTTCATATATCCCCAGTATATAGCAGTCTACATTATGTTGACAGTTGCTTAAATTGAAGCACATTCTAAGAGAACTTTATTTTTACTTCTTCCTCCACATTTTATATATATGTTGTCATATTTTATATCTTTACTTTGTGACTCCCCTTAACTATTTTTTAGATATCATTGATTTTTGCTATTTTGGTCATTAACCTTCATACTAGCTTTATAAGTGACTGATCTACTACCTTTATCACATGTATGCTTTTACTTGTGAAATTTTTTTCCTTTCATAATTTTTTTCTAATTATGATCTTGTCTGCTTAAAGTCCCTTTAATCTTTCTTGTAAGGTCATTTTATTGGTGATGAACTCCTTTAACTTACTTGTCTGGGAAACTCTTTCTCCCCACAATTCTGAATGATAACCTTGCTGGGTAGAGTGCTCTTGGTTGCAGTCCCCCCCCCCCCTTTCAGCACTTTGAATATATCATGCCATTCTCTTCTGGCCTGTCAAGTTTCTGCTGAAAAATCAGCTAACAGCCTATGGGGTTTCCCTATTACATAATTGGTTGCTTCTGTCTTGGTGCTTTTTTTTTTTTTTTTAAGATTTTATTTATTTATTTGACAGAGAGAGATCACAAGTAGGCAGAGAGGCAGGCAGAGAGAGAGGAAGGGAAGCAGGCCCCCTGCTGAGCAGAGAGCCTGATGCGGGGCTCGATCCCAGGACCCTGAGATCATGACCTGAGCCGAAGGCAGCGGCTTAACCCACTGAGCCACCCAGGCGCCCCTGTCTTGGTGCTTTTAAGACTCCCAATTTATCTTTAATCTTTGACATTTTAATTATTATATATCTTGGTGTAGACCTCTTTGAGTTCATCTTGTTTGGTGCTCTCTTTATTCCAGGACTTAGATGTCTATTTCCTTCCCCAGGTTAGGGAAGTTTTCAACTGTTACTTCTTCACATAATTTTCTGCCCCTTTCTCTCTTCTTCTGGGTTCTCTGTCATGCAAATGTTACTATGTTTGATATTGTCCTAAAGAGCCCTAGGCCTGTTCTCATTTTTTAGAATTCTTTTTTTGTTTGTTTTGCTGTTCAGCAGGGTGCTTAACATTACACTATCTTCCAGATTGCTTCTCTGTGTTATTCTTCATCTTCTAATCTGCTGTTGATTCCTTTTAATGTGTTTTGCATATCTTTTACTCTATCCTTCAATGGATTGATACTATTTTGCATTTTCTGTCTCTTTGTTGACATTTTCATTGAGTCATTCAGTTCATCCACTCTTCTCTAGTCTAGTGAACTAGACATTTTTATGAACATTCCTTTGAAATTTTTATCAGGTAGATTGCTCATCTACCTGATAAGCAATGAGATAAGGTTTTGTCTCATTCTTTTATTTGAAGCATATTTCTCTGTTTCCTCATTTTGTTTGACTTTCTGTGTGTCTATGAATTAGGTACACTATCTACCTATAAACTTGAAGAATGGCCTTGTGTAGGGACATTCCCTGTTCAGACTTTGTGCACCTGGCAGCTTTGGCTGGTTGGCTGGAGTTTTAACAGGCATGGGCTAGAAGTCCCAGGGCACTCCAGGCTGGGGCCACCCTGCTTGGACAGCTGGAACTGAAGTGGGCACAGGCTGGGGTGCCCTGGGGCTCTCTGGGGAGGGGGCAACCTGACAGTACAGCTGGAGCTGTAACAGGTGTGGTCTGGGAAGTCCCTGGGGCACTCTGCATAAGGGGTACCCTGGTGAGTCCCCTGGAGCTAAAGTGGGTACAAGGCTGGGCTGTCTTGGGATGCTTGATACCTGTGTTGCCTTGGTGAGATGACTAGAGCTATAGTGGACATTGTCTAGCAATGTCCAGGTACATGTGATGCTGCGGCCACTTCAGTGGGAAGGCTGGGGCTGATGCAGGCTAGGGGCTCAGGGATTACTAAGGTAGCTCATTGGCAAGAGCAGCCAGACACTACTCCCATCTCTGCAGCCAAGATGGAGAGAGAATGTAAACAATGGTGTTTACCAACCCTTTCAACCCAAACAGCCAGGAAGCTTCCTCCTGTTTGGCAGAGTTCTAAGACTGGTTCCTTTATATTGTAGTTGCTTGTTTAAACTGTGCCTTCTTTTCTGTGCCCCAGGGCAGACAAATCTGTTTCTGATCCCTCAGTACTATCCCTCCCCACTGTAGTTCACAGCGTAGGAGGTGGGAGTTCTGGTCTTTTTCTGTCCTGCTGTTTGATACGTTGTCCCTCTATCCTTTGTTGTGCAGAAGCTGTTCAGTCCATCCTCAGTTCTTCAGGAGGAATTGCTTTATATGTAGGTATAGATTTGGTGTGTCCATGGAGGAGTGAGTTAAGAGTCTTCCTATGTCACCATCTTGGACCCTTTGAAAACCCTTATATGACCAATTAAAGTAAGTTTTTATTATTAAATTGTTGATATTTTTAAATTAGTGGTGTTTTATTCTCTGGCATTTGGGCCCTTATTTAGATTATAAACCCTTTGAAGTCCTAGTTATTCTTTTCAGGTTACAGTAAAAACTTAATCTGGAAGGTTTCAGACTGTGTATTACCAAAACAGTGGATTAGTTCCAGTGTGGGTCTCTCCTGCTCATGCCAGCAGTCTTTTAACCTTGACCTGAAGTTACCTCAGCAGGTTTCCCTTCCCACTACAGAGTTACTCTTTTTCAGATCTGCCCTCATAGATTGGGTACTGGTGGGAGTAATGGCCCCAGTTTTTTGTCACTTGTACAATCATTTGGATCATAGATTTAATGTAACTGCATGTTATTGTAGGCAACAATGTTAGTGATGCCCTATTTAACCTCTAAATATGCTGTTTACCTAGGATTATACTAAAGACACACAGAAAATTTCAGAATTCATCACTGTTTCTTATTAGAATTATAATTCTTAATAGAATCTACCAGAAGATATTCTTTCAATGGATATGGTGGCAATCCAAGGATCCCATGACAATATTGCACCAGAGTTTGAGGTCACAAAAATGATGAGTCAGGTGTCTAAAAAGACCCTGCTTTGTGTAGCTACTCTAGTTTGACAGTCTCAACTCCTATTCCTTAGTGACAGGGAGATCGCCTCTCTTTCTGGGCACTTCTGGGCATGAAAACTCCTACCCATTCTCTTCCATTTAAAACTTCAGTGTTGGATTTCCTTTATGCTTTTTTCTCCTTTGCTTCTTCAGCTCCTGCTAGACCTTAACCTTAAGATCTGGAGTGAGGAGATGAGCATGATCTGCTCTTTAACCCTTACCCCTTCCCATCTCTCTCCTTAAGTATTCTGGGGAGGAAGGAAGGGAAAAGAGGACGGATGTCTCCTAACATAACTGGTATTGCTCTGTCCCCTTTTGGCTGTCACTAATTCTTTGGTGAACCTAATTATAAAATTGGGTAGGAAGTGCACAGTGTTCTTCAAGGGGTCCCTAAAAGAAAACTCTGTACAACATAGTTCCAGGAATAGGAATTATGACTTCTTGTTGGCCTCTTCCGCCCGCTTCCCCAGCTGGCTTCTATCCTAGTATGCATGCCTCATATCCTTGTTGTTGGGGCCTTTTGGCTGGCAGACAGCCCTCTGGGACAGAGTAGCTGCACCATGGCTCAGTTTTCCACAGTATCCTCCTAACTGGTGAGAAATCCTCACACCTTTTTTTTTTTTTTTTAATCTTTAGGAAAGTTCTCTACCAGCACTGACCCTGTTCTCTACCTTGCTTTCCTCATATCCACCCTGCCCTTCCTATGTGCACAGGGGGCAGGAGTAGGGTACATCAGCCATTCTACTGCTTAAGCAGATGTCCACTCGGGGACTGCAATGTCAGTGGTTTCTACATACATATATCCTAACAGCTGGCTTTCTTAGAGCTCCCCTCAGTAGTTCAGAGTCTTGGGGTCTAAACAGTAACTGTGACTCTGAAATGTGACATGCTAACCTAGCATGTGCAGCAGTGATCCTAATGGCCTTATCTGCTGCCATGCTGCTGCTTTGGGATGGGTAATTGCTTGATAAGTGGTACTGTCCTTGTTAGAAATGGCTCACATTTTGTAACAGTGAGAGCTGCAATCATGAGAATAAAACTTTCATATTCAAATTGGGATTTGAGTAGAAACCTAGATCGGCAACGTTGCTTGTTAAATGGTTATGTATCTGTTACTTCACTTGAAAGATGATATCACATGCCTCCCATAGCATGCCAGGAGGAGGTTAGCCAGGAATTCAAAGAACAGGGGTTTACCTGTTTCCCAAGGAATTATATTCCTTGGCCTAATCACTAAACCTCTCCCTCCACAAAAGGAAAAGAAAAAAAGTCAGAAACCACCCATTGTAGGATGAGATTGAAATGTAAAATGACACAATATCCAAAACAAAATGCAAATTTCTTCCTTATTAATATTTTCTCTCTATATATAATACTGTAGACTATAGGGCCACAAATAAGTTACCAAAAAGTATTAAAAATTATATATATTTTTGAAAGTAGCTACTTTGATCAACGTATTCAGACAAGCATATGAAAAAATATTAACCGCATTTCATTGATCGTCTGATCACTTATTCACATTTTAACATCTCTGAAAAATTGAAGTGCAGCTTACAATCAAAGACATGTCATGGATTAGTTGAAAGCGCTTTTTTCTTTGTTTTTTTTTTCTTTTTTAATACATAAAAAAATAGTGTGCCTTTCAGTTCATAGTATACTTGATAAAATACAGCAACGAATCCCCACTCATGCCCTCTCAGAGATTCCCATCTGGGTGCAGCAACCATTCTAAATCACTTTCTGTTATAGTAGATAGTTGCTGATTCCTTTAATATTTGGGGTTTTCACTGTTCCACCCACTGTTAGGCCGTAGTCTCCCTAGGACAAGGCTGACAGTGGCTCTCATAGGTGGAATATCAGTAACTGTAGAAATAAGATTTTGTTTAGCTACTTCCAAGGTACAATAAAATCAGTGGCAAAGGGATTAGAATTTTGCAATAGCCCTGTATTGTTAGCCCTAGGTCTTGGGTACTATCAAGCTGAAACAGACCATTTATTCTATCACTGCCCATAAACAACCAACTGAGCAGAGAGGGCTATGCCTTTTCTTCAGGTGTATGCTTTAAAGACTTGCACTAATGCCATAAATTAAAACAGCATTATTATTTGAACATTAAGGTATTGTCCCATTCCCAAAGCTAATATTTGATACCAATCACTGCTTGTCATGAATAGACTAAAGGCTGATTTTTCCTTCCATTCCACAGCTGAAGAAGGATTCATAGAATAGGCTCCGGTAATATTTATAATTGATAGGGTCCATGAAAACCAAATAGGTCAAGCTCTTCATTTGTCAAATAATAGCCCCAAGGAAGTCAATTTACTTTTTCCCATAGCAAGATACTGATTGGTGCAGCCCAAAATAGGGCCCAGGTCTCCTAATTCAGTGTCTTCTCCACCCCTCCTTCCCCTTTCCTTGCTTTGCATTGAACACAGTTCCCTCCTAATTTAAGTAGTGATGGTTATGCCAGGGGTTTTACAATGAAACAACTTACCTCTAGATTCTTATTAGGCCATTTTTAGGCCATAAAGACACATCACAATATACTTATTCAAGTTCAGATATGATTGAAATGGAAAAATTGGTGGCTGGTACCTACTCTTAGCTGGAATTTTAATTTTACTGTTTTAAAATGCTTGAGAAAAGTACCATTTGGGACAGGCAAATCCGGTACTATTCTTTCCATCCCTGGACTAATATTGTCAATGCCAAAAAGACCAATAATACACCTGACAAGGAGGAAACCACTCCCTTATTGATAATACTTTGCCTCCTGTTCCAAGGAAAAGCCTGTTAGTGAAATGGACATCACAACTGTGGATCAGATACATGCTAATTACACAGGTTAATCAAATGTGCCCTTTATTCCTAAGTATGCATGGACAAAGTTTTGCAAAATACTTGAGAAAAGTGCAAGGGAAGGTCATGATGAACAAACTGAACAATTTCTGAGGTTAAAAAAAAAACAGGAAACAGAAGAGAATTTTACCAAAATTCAAATTCATACCCAGAATTTTGAGAATATGAATTTGAATATATGTTAATAAAAATAAGAAATTTTAAAAAAGAATATGAATTTGAATTGAATAAGACTGAACTGGAATAAGTATATATTTGAATTTAAATAAGAGGCTGTAATAGAGGGGATCAGTTAGAGAACCAAAAAAAGTACTTGGAAAAGAGGCACATTATTGCATAATTAAAAACTTAATAAATGCTAAGTGGCCAGTGCAGGGTTGCCCTGCATCACTTAAGCTCCAGCAGAACCTGGAACACATCACTTAGGCCCCGCCCCCAACCCCACCCAAACTGGAAGTTCTCGAGCCCCCCCCCCCCCCCCGTGTCTTCCCTGGACCCCATTTCCGGTCCGATCCCAGGGCTCGCCCAACATCCCAACGGACACTTCCCTGAAGTCTCAAACCGCCACTGCTTCTGCCTCTGGCCTCCCTTGCCGCTCAAGCTGGGAAATCTCCGAGGCCACCACCGCCGTCGGCCCCGCCGCTGCCCGCCGCGCAGCCCTCGCCTCCGCGCCACCTTCGCCTTCGCCCTGGTGCCCGGGCCGCCAGCCATGGCCACCCCGCAGCTCTCCCAAGTGCGCCAGAACTACCACCCCGACTGCGAGGCCGCCGTCAACAGCCAGATCAGCCTGGAGCTCTACGCCTCCTACGTGTACCTGTCCATGGCCTTCTACTTCGACCGCGACGACGTGGCCTTGAAGCACTTCGCCCGCTTCTTCATGCGCCGCTCCCGCAAGGAGACCCAGCACGCCGAGAAGCTGATGGAGCTGCAGAACCAGCGCGGGGGCCGCCTCCGCCTCCGCGACATCAAGAAGCCGGACCGCGACGACTGGGAGGGCGGCCTGACGGCCATGGAGAGCGCCCTGCACCTGGAGAAGAGCGTGAACCAGAGCCTGCTCGACCTGCACCAGCTGGCCACCGACAAGAACGACGCCCAGCTGTGCGACTTCCTGGAGAGCCACTACCTGCACCAGCAAGTCGAGGCCATCAAAGAGCTGGGGGGCTATGTCACCAGCCTGCGCAAGATGCGGGCTCCGGAAGATGGCCTGGCAGAGTACCTGTTTGACAAGCTCACCCTGGGCGACAGCGACAAAAAGTACTGAGTTGGGACTGTTTTCCCCATAGCCTCAGGGCGCATGGTGCCTTTCCCTGATCACCATGCTGAGCATGCTTATTGCAGTGTTGCTTCTGCAAAAGGTTCCAGTTCTTTTCTTCCAGTTTTTCCACGAATAAAGTTAATTTGGTTTAAATAAAGTTATTTGATTCTTAAATAAAGGTCTCTGGTTGAATTTTATGCATATCTCTCACCTTTTAAGTTTTAAAACGTATTCAGGAATCTCTCCACCCACCCAACCCCATCCACATGCAGCTCAGGATCTCTGAAAATAAGAGGGAGAAGATATTTCATGGGCCCATGGAAAACACAGAATTAATCTTACCCTTATAAACAGTGTTGTGGTGGATGGGTGATCTAGGGCCCTGATGAATGTGGGATCCTGTGCATAGTAAAAGTATAAAAATATGGCTTGAAAATTATGATTGGGGTTGATCTGGGGGAAAGAGTGACGGAAATGCGGTTGGGCAGGGATTAAAGTTAAGGAGGTCTTTAGCTTTACCTGAAAACTTTTAGTTTGTTAAAATATGTAAATACTAATGTTTGTTGATTCTAGATAGCAAAAAGGGATTCCGGAAGCCATGGCAGGATACCTCTTTGACAAGCTCACCATGGACAACAGTGATAAGAGAAACTGAATATTAGGCTGGCTTCCCCCACGATATGAGAGTGATTACCTTTGGACCCCTGTGCGGGACATGCATATTGTCATTAGGAAACTTCTGTTTCCCCTTATAAACAGTGTAGGTACGTGGGATGGGGTCAGATGGGTGGTTTGGAGCCTGAGTTGCTGTAGATGGGGGTGTTTGACAAAAGTATAGAAAAAACATGGTCTGGAATTTATAATAGTTGCTTCTGGGAAAAGAGTGAAAAATGGGGTTGAGTAGCGATTAAAATAAATAGGAGTCAACTTTATTTGAATCTTTTTTAGCTCATTAAGTCAGACAGATGTTAATGTTTGCTGTTTCTCAGTAATAGCTTGGGGGCCCTGGAAACTGGCATAGTGGATTACGGGTTTGGCTGGTTCACCTTTGTCAGTCAGTGACTACCAGAAGTGTGTTTCAGACTCTGTGTGTGTGTGTGTCTGGTGTGATTTCAAGTGGCCATCACTGCCAGGCATGCATGCTGCCAATGCAAAACCTCCAGTTATCGGTTTTTATGTACACTTTCTAATAGTTTGGTTAAAAAAAAGAAAACCCTACCAGTATAAGAGTTAAAAATTTAACAAAGATGCTGAACATCAAAATACTTGATACTATGAAGTAGATCAAATCTCCAAGAAAGAAATAATTCATAACAATAGTAATTCATAGTCATAAAAGGACCCTATACAGTAACAACCAGTCAGTAGAAATTCCAGAAGGAGAAAACAAGGGGTGGTTCAGAGGGAGTAGACAATAATCAAGAAATAATTTTTTTAAGTATAATCCAAATGCTACTATCTTATATGCTTTCTTGTTTAATCTACTAATGTTCTGAATTACATTAATAGATTTTCCTGTCTGGGGCGCCTGGTTGGTTCCGTGGGTTAAAGCCTCTGCCTTCGGCTCAGGTCATGATCTCAGGGTCCTGGGATCAAGCCCGGCATCAGGCTCTCTGCTCAGCAGGGAGCCTTGTTCCCCCTCTCTCTCTGCCTGTCTCTCTGCCTACTTGTGATCTCTGTCAAATAATTAAATAAAATCTTTTTAAAAAATAGATTTTCCTGTGTTAAATTATTTTTTTAATTCATAGAGTGAAACTTATTTGGTTACTGTTGAGCTGTTTTACTATAGTTCTTTGAGATATAATTTAGAGATGTAACATTGTGTAATTTGAAGGTATACACTGTGTTGATTTGATACACTTACATGTTGGGAAATGATTGCCATCAAAACCTTAGCAAAAATCTCCATCACTTCATATAATTACCATTTCTTTTTGGTGGTGAGATTATTTAAGGTTTATTCTCTTAGCAATATTCAGTGATATAATATTGTTAACTATAATGGCCATACTACACATTAGATCTCCAAAGTGTGTACCATTTGATCAATATTTCCCCATTTCCTTTAACCTCCAGGTTGTGGTAACCACCATTCTACTCTGTTTCAGAGTTCGGCTTTTTAAAGTTCCTTATATAATTGATAGATTACAGTATTTGTCTTTTCCTGACTTATTTCACATAACGTCCTGAAGTTTCATCTAAGTTGTTGCAAATGGCAGCATTTCTTTCTTTCTTATAGCAGAATAATATTCCGTTTTATATATCACATCTTCTTTATCCACTGACCAACACTTCCATTGTTTCCATACATGGCCTATTGTGAATAATGTTGCAGTGAACATTAGGAAATAGTTATCTCTTTGAGATCCTGTTTTCATTTCTTTGGGATAAATACCCAGAAAATAAATTGCTAGATCATATAGCAGTTCTGTTTCTAATTTTTCAAGGAATGTCCGTATCAGTTTATACTCCCACCAACAGTGCACGGGGGTGTCCTTTTCTCCACATCCTTGCCCACAATTGATATTTCTTTTTAATGATGACCATTCTAACACATATGAGGTGATATCACATTGTGACTTTGATTTGCATTTCCCTGATGACTAGTGCTATTGAGTACCTTTTCATATACGTGTTAGCCATCTGTATGTCTTCTTTGGGAAAATGTCTATTCAGGGTCTCGGCCCATTTTTTAATTGCATTGTATAAATTCTTTCTGTGTTTTGGAGATTGATCCCTTATCAGATATATGCTTTCTAGATACTTCCCCCCCCCCAAGTTCATATTTATTTGAGAGAGGTCACAAGTAGGCAGAGAGGCAGGCAGAGAGAGAGGGGGAAGCAGGCTCCCTGCTGAGCAGAGAGCCCGATTCGGGGCTCGACCCCATGACCCTGTGATCATGACCTGAGCCGAAGGCAGAGGCTTAACCCACTGAGCCACCTAGGCACCTGGATACTGTCTTCTATTCCATAGTTTGCCTTTTTGCTTTACGCATCGTTTCTTTTGCTGTGCAGAAGTTTTATAGATTAATGTAGTCCCACTGATTTATTTTTTGCTTTTGTTGCTTGTGCCTTTGGTGTCATGTCCAGAAAATCATTTCTAGGACCAATATCAAAGAACCTTTTTACTATGTTATCTTCTGGGAGTTTTATGGCTTCAGATCTTAGGTTTAAGTCTTTAATCCTTTTCCCGTTAATTTTTGGTTTTGGTATAAGATAGGGGCTCAGTTTCATTCTTCTGCGTGTGGTTATTCAGTTTTCCCACCACAGTTTATCAAAGACATTGTCCTTTCCCCATTCCTTGCTCCCTTATCAAATATTAGTTGATCATTTATGTGTAAGTTTATTTCTGACTTTTTATTATGTTCTGTTGGACTATGTGTGCTTTTTCATGCCAGTACCATACTGTTTTGATTTATAAGGATTAGTAGTATTGTTTGAATTCAGGAAGTACAATCCCTCCAGCTATGTTCTTTCTTAAGATTGCTTTGGATATTCAGGGTCTTTTGTTGCTCCATAGGAATTTTAGGATTGTTTTTCTATTTCTGTAAAAAATGCCATTGGAATTTTGAAAGGGTTTACAGTAAATCTATAGATGACTTTGGGGAGTATGGACATTTTAACCACATCAGTTCTGATCAGTGAACACAGGACATCTTTCTATTTATCTGTGTCATCTTTAATTTCTTTCATGAAATTCTTCAAGTTTTCAGTGTACAGATCTTTCACTTCCTTGGTTAAATTTATCCCTAATATTTTATTGTTTTTGATGTTAATGTAAATGGGATTGTTTTATTTCTTGTTGTTAGTGTGTAGAAATGCAACTGTGTTGATTTTGTAACCTATAACTTTTCTGAATTCATTATTTCTGACAGGTTTTTAGTAGAGTCTTTAAGACTTTATAGATATAAAAGCATATCATCTGAAAAGACAATTTAACTTCTTCCTTTCTAATATGGATGCCTTTTATTTTTTTCTTGCCTGAATGCTCTGACTAGGACTTCCAGTACTATGATGAATGTGAGTGGTGAGAGTGGGCACCTTTGTCCCATTCCTGCTCTTAGAGGAAAAACTTTCACCATTGTGGATGTTATAGCTTGTCCTTTGTGACCTTTATTATGTTGAGGTATCTTTTTTTTTTTTTTTTAAGATTTTATCCATTCGTTTGACAGAGATCACAAGTAGGCATAGAGACAGGCAGAGAGGCGGGTGGGGGGGGCGGGAAGCAGGTTCCCCACTGAGCAGAGAGTCGGGTGCTGGGCTCCATCCCAGGACCCTGAGATCATGACCTGAGCCCAAGGCAGAAGCTTAACCCACTGAACCACCCAGGCATCCCTGTTGAGGTATCTTTTTATACTAAATTTGTTGAGAGTTTTTAATCATAAATAGATGTTGAATTTTGCCATATCCTTTTTTCTGCATCTATTGAAATGATAGTGTGATTTTTATCCTTCAGTTTCTTAAAATGGTGTATAATGTTGATTGATTTATGGGTGTTGAACCATCATTGCATCCCTGGAATAAATGCCCCTTGATAATGGTATATAATCCTATTAAAGTTTTGTTTAATTTGTTTTGCTAATATTTTGTTGAGGAGTTTTGCATCTCTGTTTTTCAGAGAGATTGGCTTGTAGTTTTCTTGTGGTGTCCTTGTCTGGCTTTAGTATCAAAATGTTGGCCTTGTAAAATGAGTTTGAAGTGTTCTGTCATATTCTTTTGGAATTGTTTGAAAAGAATTAGTATTCTTTTTTAAATGTTTGGCAGAATCCACCAGTAAAACTTTGGTTTTTGATTACTGTTTCAGTCTCATTACTAGTAATTGGTCTATTCAGATTTTCTTTTTTTTTTTTCTTTTAAAGATTTTATTTATTTATTTGACAGAGAGAAATTACAAGTACACTGAGAGGCAGGCAGAGAGAGAAGGAAGCAGGCTCCCTGCTGAGCAGAGAGCCCGATGCGGGACTCGATCCCAGGACCCTGAGATCATGACCTGAGCCGAAGGCAGCGGCCCAACCCACTGAGCCACCCAGGCGCCCCATGACCTGAGCCAAAGGCAGAGGCTTAACCCACTGAGCCACCCAGGTGCCCCCCCTGCCATTTTTTTTAAAACTTTCAGAATAATAGCAGTATCTTGGACGTGTTCTGCCAAGTAACTATCGGAGGGCAAAGTTCATAGTAATCTATAAGCACTGATTTGAGTGTGGGAAAATGTCTTGTGATCTCAGATCCATCTGTAATATTCCAGCAACAAAACCTATTTCCTACACTTGAGACCAGTCTTTCCTAAATCCATAGAAAGTGCTCCTGTCAGAAGGTGCCCAACTGAAGCCAACTATAGGAGTATTAGCAGGGACTCAGAGTAAGCATCATCATGGACAGCAGCTGTTGCCGCTGACTCCATGCAGTGGGCAGAGTTGTTCTTGCTCGAAGATCTCCTAACAGAAGGGATGAGCATTTTTCCCCAGAGGTTTGAGAACTGAAAGTATAGATGAATGAATGAATGAATGAATGAATGGGCAGGGGAATTTTAAGAAAATAGAGGTGGCTGAAGAATGCCAGAGGGGGTCTTCTGACCATTTGATTTTATTTATCCTTTCAAAAACAAGCTGTTAATTTTCTTGATCTTTTTAAAATTTTTTCTGATCTCTATTTCACATTTTTCTCCTATATTTTTTTTTATTTACTTCTTTGTACTAACTCTGGGCTTAGTTTGTTCTTTTCTCTAGTTCCTTGATATGTAAAGTTGTTTATTTAAGAGCTTTTTATTTTGATCTTTTTTTCTTAGACTAGACATTTATCAGTATATACTTGTCTCTTAGAACTGCTTTTCCTTACTATGCAGCCATCAAAAAACAAAACCAAAAACAAAAAAACAACCAAAATCTTGTCACTTGCAACAATGTGGGTGGGGTTAGAGAGTATTTTGCTAAGTGAAATAAGTCAGTCAGAGAAAGACAATTATCATATGACCTCTCCGATATGAGGAATTTGAGAGGCAGGGTAGAGGATCTTGAGGAGTAGGGAGGGAAAAAATGAAACAAGATGGGATCAGGAGGGAGACAAAGCATAAGAGACTCTTAATCTCAGGAAACAAAATGAGGGTTGCTGGGGGGTGGGGGGGTAGGGTGACTGGTCTATGGATATTGGAGAGGATATGTGGTATGGTCAGTGCTGTGAACTGTGTAAGACTGATGATTCACAGACCTACCCCTGAAGCAAATAATACATTATATGTTAATTTAAAATTTTTAAAAAAATTTTTTAAAACTGCATTTCCTGCATCCCATCTTTTTGGTAGGTTGTGTTTCCTTTAGATATTACTCTGATTCCCTTTTGATTCTCCTTTGACCCACTGGTTGCTCAGGAGTGTGTTCTTTTGTCGTTGTTATTTTTAAGTTTTTATTTTTTTTAAGATTTTATTTATTTATTTGACAGAGATCACAAGTAGGCGGAGAGGCAGGCAGAGAGAGAGAGAGGAGGAAGCAGGCTCCCTGCTGAGCAGAGAGCCTGATGTGGGACTCGATCCCAGAACCCTGAGATCATGACCTGAGCTGAAGGCAGAGGCTTAATCCACTCAGCCACCCAGGTTCCCCTAAGTTTTTATTTTTAACTAATCTCTACACCCAATATCGGGATCAAACTTAAAACCCTGAGATCAAGTGTTGCACACTCCACATACTGAGTTAGCCAGGCACACCAAGGAGCATGTGTTTGTTTGTTTTTTAATTTCTACATATTTGTGAATTTCCCAGCTTCCCTTTTGTTATTGACTTCTAACTTCATACAGTTGTGTTCAAAAAAGATCATTGATGAGGCGCCTAGATGGCACAGTCGGTTAAGCATCTGACTCTTGGTTTCTGCTCAGGTCATGATCTCAGAGCACTGGGATCAAGCCCCACGTTGGGCTCTCTGCTCAACAGAGAGTCTGCTTGAGATTCTCTCTTCCTCTCCCCCTCCTGCTCATGCTCTCTCTCGCTTTCTCTGAAATAAATAAATCTTTTAAAAAAGAGAGAGAGAAAAGAAAAGATAACTTGGTGTGATTTTGGTCTTAAATTTGCTAAAAATTGTTACATGACCTATCACGTGGTCTATCCCCGTGAGATATGTTTTGTGTGCACTTGAGAAGAATGTGTATTTTCTTGTTGTTGGATGGAATGTTCTTTAGGTTTCTGTTAGGTCCCTGTGGTCTAAAGTGTAGTTCAAGTCCAACGTTCCTTTTTTATTTATCTGGATATTATATGCATTTTTGATAGTGGAAGCTTAAAATTCCCAGCTTATTGTATTACTGTTTATTTCTCCTTTTAGTAGTAGTTCGTTTATATCTTTAGGTGTTCTGTTGGTGGGTGCCTAAATATTTACATATACCTTCTTTATGGATTTATGATCCCTTTCTCTTTTTATAAAGACCTTCTTTGTGTGTGTTGATCACTTTTAGCTTCAAGTCTGTTCTGTGTGATAGAAGTATAGCTGCTCCTGCTTTCCTTTGGGTACCTTTTGTTTGAAATGTCTTTTCCCCACTTATTCACTCTCTATATGTGTCCTTAAAGCTAAAATAAACCTTGAAAAAAAAAGATTTTAGTTTGGGGGCATCTGGGTGGCTCATTCAGTTAAGCTTCCAACTCTTGATTTTGGCTCAGGTCCTAGTCTCGAGCCCACATCAAGCTCCGCTCTGTGCATGGAGCCTGCTTAAGAGTCTCTCTTCATTTCTCTCTGCTCCTCTTCCTCCCCACTCTTGTGCAAATGCTCTCTCTACTCTTTCTAAATAATTAATAAAAATGAAAGAATAAAAAATTTTATTTTTAAGTAATCTGTACACCCATTGTGGGGCTTGAACTTATGACCCTCAGGTCAAAATTTGCACCTTCCTCTGACTATGCCAGCTAGAAGCCCCTAAAATAAGTCTCTTATGGGCAGCGTATCTTTGGACCTTGTTGTTGTTTTTTTCTTTGTTGTTTTCTGATTGTTTTGTTTTGTCTCTTCAGCCATTCTGTGTCTTTCTATTGGAGTATTTAATCCTTTCAAATTTAAAATAATTATTGACAGGATAGAGGTTACTATTGCCATTTTGTTTTGCAGATCCTTTGTTCCTTGTTTTCTCTCTTGCTGTGTTCCTTTGTGATTTGATAACTATTTGTAGTGGTATTTTTTGACTCTTTTATCATAATCTTTTTTTTTTTAATCTAAAACAGTTTTTTCCTTTGTCTTTGGGATTGGTTCCTGGAAGATTATTGTATCCTTTGGTTGTGTCATGTTTCCTTGATTTTTTTCATGTTCCTTGAAGTTTTGCATTGCACTGTTCTCATTTGAAGTAGCAGCTTTTACAATCTGTACTAACTGCCTTCAGGAGAGAAATACTTGCTATTAGCCCTGATAATGGTTCTCGGACTTTCTCAAACTTTCTATGGATACAGCTGCTCTGCACTTCTTACTCCCTCTTGTGGCAGAATTCTTGAGTTCTCTCTTAGGCCTTCTCTCCATCCTGCAATGCACCAGGCCAGGTGTTGACATTCTCACTTTTGTTTTCCGAAGAGTGGTACTACAGCTTAAGTTTGTGGTAACTAGCCCTTTGCCCAAGCTCACTTTTGCCACTGCTGACATGAATGTGCTAATGAGGAGGCACAGAAATCCACCAGAATCTGCAGGTCAGAGACCACAAATTTGAGCTATAGTGCCACTTTTGGAAGACCAAAGGGAGAAGCACGCACACAGGGAGCTGACCACAGTGTGGCAGAAGTGTGTGGTGGAGGCATTCATTCTGAGTGCTAGGCGGAAGCATGGGCCAGTTGAGGTCATCTGTGGGTTTTACCAGCGTCTCATGGGCAGGCTTCTTGATGAAATGTAAGACACAGTTGGTCGATCTGTGTCCTCTTAATATCCTCTGAGAGTCTTATGTGCTGGCTCTCCTAGCTTCTTCCCGATTCCCAGTCATGCACCTGAAGATTGCGTACTTCTCTCCAGTGTGTCCCACATTTGTATTTTGTACCATTGGTGTACAGAAGTTCTCTGGAAACCTGAACTTCTATAAAGGTTCTTCAATCTGTGGATGCTTGTGTAAGTAAATCATTGTTTTCCAGGGGCTCCTGAACTGTAGCCAGGATGGACTAGAATGAGTTCACAGGCCACTGCACGGTCCATAGCTGGGAACAAAGTCTATATGCCTTTACCCAATACATAAGTGGTTGAGATTCCTTCTGATTCATCTGGTATATGGAGCTGGATCATTCCATAGCTCTCACAAAGACACTTCTGTCTGTGGATGGATGCCAAATGGTGGTTGGGGTGGGGCAGTACAAAAACAAAGAGCTGTCTTAGTACACCATGATGCTGACATCACTCTTGCCAATATTTCTATTCAGGACCTTGCATCTCCCTACCTCAAGATGTAGTTTTCTTTTCAGGTGTGTGAGTACCATCTTTGTCCTATTTTGGTTTTAGGCTTATTCTGGCCCTGTAAAACAAATTGAGATTTTTTTTTTTCTTTTTTATGTGCTCTGGAATAGTTTTCATATTACAGGTTGTCTTGTTCTAAGAAGATTTAGTAGAATTCACATTAAAATTATCTGAGACTCCTCTCAAAGATAGAAGCTTTTATTTCTATAAAAAATGGCTTTGGGATTTTGATAGGGATAACATTGAATCTGTAGGTTGTTTTGGGTAACACAGGTATTTTAACAGTATTAAGTCTTCTAATTCCATGAACATGATCTGTCTTTATATGTATTTGTTTCTTTAATTTTCATCACTGTTTTGTGTCACATTGATTATCATGTGCTCAACTCTCCTCATGCCCCAAGGATAAATCCCACTTGTTGAGTTTTGTTGCATCTGTATTCATCACAAATATTGGCACGTAGTTTTCTTTTATTGTAGTGTCTTTTTCTGGCTTTGCAAACAGAATAATACTGGCCTCATAAAAAGAGTGTGAAAGGGTCCCCTCTTTTTCAGTTTCTTGGAAGACTGTGAGAAGGATGGTAGTAATTCCTCTTAAATTCATTTAGAACCAAGAAAGGCCACAATGGCCAAACAATCTTGAGAAAGAGGAACAAAGCTGGAGTCCTCACCCTTTCTGAATTAAAAACATACTACAAACTTACAGTAACAAAAACAGTATGGTACTAGCATAAAGACAGACAAATAGAACTGAATCAAGAGCCCAGAAACATAACCCACAGATACACGCTCAAATGATGTTCAACAAGGGTGCCAAAATATACAATGGGGAATGTATAGTCTGCTCAAAAAATAGTGTTGGGAAACTTAGATACCTATATGTGTTAGAATGAAAAAGAAACTCTGTATTACACCAGAGACAAAAATCAACCCAAATGGATTAAAGACTTTGACATAAGGGGAAGGTTGGGCAGTGGGCAAAGGGGATCACATTAAAGCTACTGATAAAATTATAATAAAAACTGCTAAATCATAATGCGTGTAGCCATGGAGAGTCTCTTCGTTACAAATTAGAATTACCATCAGGCTACATCCCAGACCAATTACATCAGTCTCTGGGGCAGGACTTAGGCATTCCAAGCTGTCAAACCAGTGTAAGCACCTTGCTCCTCAAAGTGTGCTCTATGGCAAGCAGTCACCTGAGAGCCTGTTACAAATGCAAAATCCCAAGCCCCACCCCAAACCTACAGTATCAGAATCTCCATTTTCATAAGGCCCCAGCTGATGAATATGCACCTTGATGGTTTTGAAGCACTGCTTTATCACCCTGGTTTTCAGCTGTGGCAACACATTGGGATAACCTGGGATGCTGGAAAATAGTACCCGTGCTCAGACTTAAGCAACTTACCCAGTTATATCCTTCGAATATACTGGAAGAAACACACTAAAAACTTACTATAACTTAAGCAGCTATCATTGAATGAGCACATATTTAAAAAGACTTGAAAACCTTATCTAATTTCCATTGATGTTGGATATGTGCACACACCCTCACTTTTTAATTTTTTTTTTAATTCCAGTATACTTAATGTACAGTGTTATTTTTAGGTATACAATATAGTGATTCAACAGTTCCATACATTACTCACTGTTCATCCTGATAAGTATATTCTTAATCCCCTTTTACTTATTCTGCCGATCCTCCCCTCCCCCTCTCCACTGGTAACCATCTATTCTTTATAGCTGAGAGTCTGGTTTTTTGTCTCTTTTTTCCTTTGTTCATTTGTTTTGTTTCTTAAATTCCAAATATGAGTGAAGTCATATGGTATTGGTCTTTCTCTGCCTAACTTCTTTCACTTAGCATTATACCTTCTAGATCCATCCATGTTGCAAATCGCAAGATTTCATTCCTTTTTTTAATTTTAAGATTTGTTTATTTATTTATTTTTGAGAGAGAAAGTGCTCATACACATGAGCTGGGGGGAGGGGCAGAAGGAAAGGGAGAAGGAGAGAAGCAGACTCCTGCTGAGTATGGAGCGTGACATGGAGCTTTCTTTCAGGACCCTGAGATCAGGACCTGAGCCTAAATCAGTGAGTCAGATGCTCCACTGACTAAGTAAGCGACTGCCCCAAGATTTCATTCTCTTTTATGCCTGAGTAATACCCTTTTATTTATGTGCTACATCTTTATCCATTCATCTGTCAGTGAACACTTGGGTTTTTTCCATATATTGGCTCTTGTAAATAATGCTCAAATACACAGGGATGCATGTCTCTTTGAATTAGTGTTTTTGTTTTCTTTGGGTAAATACCCAATAGTCGAATTATTGGATCATATGTAATTCTGTTTTTAATTTTTGAAGACCCTTCAATACTGTTTTCTACAGTGGCTCCAATAGTTTGCATTTCCAATAGTGTATAAGCGTTCCTGTTTCTGTACATCCTCTCCAGCACTTGGTTCTTGTATTTGTAATTTTAGTCATTTTGACAGCTGTGAGGTAATATCTTGTTGTAGTTTTGATTTGCATTTCCATGGTAACTAGTGATGGTGTACATCTTTTCATGTGTCTGCTGGCCATCAGGATGTCTTCTTTGGAGAAATGTCTGTTCATGTCTTAACTGGATTATTTGGTTTCTTGGTGTTGAGTTGTGTAAGTTCTTTTTAAATTTTGGATACTCCCCCTTTATCAAATAAGTCATTTGTGAGTATCTTCTCCCATTCACTGGGTTGTCTTTTAGTTTTGCGGGTTGCTTCCATTGCTGTGCAAAAGCTTTTTATTTTGACGTAGTCCCAATAGTTTATTTTTGCTTTTATTTCCTTTGCCTCAGGAGACATATCTAGAAAGATGTTATGGCCCATGCCAGGGAAATAACAGCCTAAGCCCTCTTCTAGGATTTTTATGATTTCAGGTCTCACATTTAGGTCCTTAACCCATTTTGAGTTCATTTTTGTGTATTGTGAAAGAAATTGGTCAGTTTTCCCAGCACCATTTGTTGAGCTTCTTCCCATTGCATATTCTTGCGTCCTTTGTCAAAGGTTAATTGACCATAACATCAGGGGTTTATTACTGGGCTCTCTATTCATTGATATATGTATGTTGTCATGCTAGTACCATCCGGTTAAGATTACTACAGCTGTGTAATATAACTTCAACTCTGTAATTGCGATACCTCCAACTTTGTTCTTCCTTTTCAAGATTGTTTTGGTTATTTGGGGTCTTTTGTAGTTCCATACAAATTTTAGGATTGTTTTAGTTCTATGAAAAATACTGTTGGTAATTTGATAGGGATTACATTAAATCTGTACATAGCTTTGGGTAGAATGGAAATTTAAACAATATTTTTTTCTTCTAACCCA
This sequence comes from Mustela putorius furo, assembly GCF_011764305.1. Classification (NCBI taxonomy): domain Eukaryota; kingdom Metazoa; phylum Chordata; class Mammalia; order Carnivora; family Mustelidae; genus Mustela; species Mustela putorius. Next base: position 32,562,134 of record NW_025421989.1, read on the forward strand.
TGAGCACAGAGTGTTCTTCCATTTGTGTCTTCAATTTCTTTCATAAATATTTTATATTTTTCAGAATACAAGTCTTTCACTTCCTTGTTTATCTCATTTATTATTTTTGATGCAATTATAAATGGGATTGTTTTCTTAATTTTTCTTTCTGATGTTTCATTATTAATGTATAGAAATGCAGTGGATTTCTGTACATTGATTTTGTATCCTACAATCTTACTGAATTCATATTTCTGTCCAGTAGTATTTTGGTGGAGTTTGTCGTAGTATTTTGGTGAAGTTTCAGTATATCATATCTTGTCATCTGCAGATGGTGAAAACTTTGCTTCTTCCTTACCAATTTAGATGCGTCTTATTCCATTTTTCTGGTCTCCTTTCTGTGGCTTGGACTTCCAGTACAGTGTAGAATAGAAGTGGTGAGAGAGGACATCCCTGTCTTATTCTTTTTTTTTTTTTTAAAGATTTTATTTATTTATTTGACAGAGATCACAAGCAGGCAGAGAGGCAGGCAGAGAGAGAGGGGAGGAAGCAGGCTCCCTGTGGAGCAGAGAGCCCGATGCGGGGCTCGATCCCAGGACCCTGGGATCATGACCTGAGCCGAAGGCAGAGGCTTTAACCCACTGAGCCACCCAGGCGCCCCTCCCTGTCTTATTCTTGATCTTAGGGGAAAAGCTCTCAGTTTTTCACCATTGAGTGTGATGTTAGTTGTGGGTTTTTCAAAGATGGCTTTTATTATGTTGAGGTATGTTTCCTCTAAACCTACCTTGTTGAAGGTTTCTATCATGAATGAATGTACCTAGGCAAAAGCTTTTTCTTCAGTTATTGAAATGATCATATAGTTTTTATCCTTTTCTCTTATTGATGTAATATATCACTTTGATTGATTTGCAAATACTGAACCATCCTTGCAACCCAGGAATAAATCCCACTTGATCATGGTGAATGATCTTTTAAATACAATTGTTGTTTTCGGTTTGCCAATACTTTGTTGAAGATTTTTGCGTCTATGTTCATCAGAGGTACTAGCCTATAGTTCTTTTTTGTGGTCTCTTCATCTGGTTTTGGTATCAAAGTAATACTGGACTCATAGAATTTGTAAGTTTCCTTCCTCTTTGAATTTTTGGAATGGTTTAAGAATAGGTATTAACTCTTCCTTAAATGTTTGGTAGAATTCACTTGTGAAGCCAGGGCACCTTGGTGGCTCAGTCTATTAAGTATCCAACTCTTGGTTTTGGCTCAGGTCATGATCTCAGGGTTGTGGGATCCCGCATGGGGCTCTGTGCTCATTGCTGAGTCTGCTGGAGAGTCTCTCCCTCTCCCTCTGCTCTTCCTCCTACCCACAATCTCTTTCTTTTTCTCTCTCCAGTAAATAAGTAAATTTATTTTTTTTAAGAATTCACTTATGAAGCCATCTATTTTGACTTTTGTTTGTTGAGAGTTTTTTGATTACTGATCCAATGTCCTTGCTGGTAATTGGTCTGTTCAAATTTTCTATTTCTTCCTACTTCATTCTTGGTAGGTTATATGTTTGTAGGAATTTATCTATTTCCTATAGTTTGTCTGATTTGATGGGATATTATTTTTCATAACATTCTCGTTACAGCCCTTTGTATTTCTGTGGTGTCTGTTATTTCACCTCTTTCATTTCTGATTTTGTTTGAGTCCTTTCTCTTTTTTCTTGTTGAGTCTGACTAAGGGTTTGTCAGTTTTGTTTCTTTTTCTTTTTTTTTTTTTTTAAGAACCAGCTCCTGGTTTCAATGATCTGATCTGTTGGGTTTTTTTTTATTTGTTTTAGTTATATAATTCATTTCTGTACTAATCATTATTATTTCCTTCCTTATACTGGTTTTGGGTTTTACTTTTTCTTGTTTTTTTTTCTGCCCCTTTAGGTGTAAACTTAGGATTTTTGAAATTTTTCATGCTTCTTGCCTCCCTTGCTAAAACTTCCCTCTTACTACTGATTTTGCTGCATCTGAAAGATTTTGGACTGTTAGGTTTTCATTTTCATTTGTTTCCATGTATTTTTTTATTTTCTCTTTGATTTTACAGTTGGCCCTTCATTGTTTAGTAGCATGTTACTTACCCTCTATGTATTTGTGCTCTTTCCAGATTTTTTTCTTGTTGATTTCTAGTCTCATAACATTGTGGTCATAAGAGATGCATGTTATGACTCCGATCCTTCTGATTTGTTGAGGCTTGTTTTGTGGTCTATTATGTGATCTATTCTGCAGAATGTTCCATGTGCACTTGCAAAGAATATGTATTCTGCTGTTCTAGAATGAAATGTTCTCAATATATCTGTTAAAAACATCTGGTCCACTGTGTCATTCAGAGGTACTCTTTCCCTTGTTGATTTTCTGTTTGATGATCTGTCCATTGATATAAGTGGTGTTATAGTCCCCTACTATTATTGTATTACTATCAATTTATTCCTTTATATTTAACAGTTTTATGTATTTGGGTGCTTCCATGTTGGATGCATAAATATTTAAAACTGTTATATCTTCTTATTGGATTGTTCCCTTAATGAGTGTATAGTGTTCTTCTTTGTCTCTTGTTGGGGTCTTTTTTAAAGTCTATTTTGTCCAATATAAGTATTGCTACCCAGCTTTCTTTTCACAGCCATTCGCATGATAAATATTTCTTCATCGTTTCACTTTCAGTTTGCATGTGTCTAGATCTGAAATGAGTGTCCTATAGGCAGTGTATAGATGGATCTTGGGGCTTTTTTTTAATCCATTTCATCACTGCATCTTTTACTTTGAGCATTTAGCTCATATACCTTCAAAGTAATTACTGATTGGTATGTATTTATTGCCATTTTGTTACATGTTTTATGATTGTTTTTGTAGTTCTTCTCTGTCCGATTCTTGCCGTGCTCACTTCTCTCCTGACTAGTTGGCTTTCTTTAGTGATATACTTGGATTTCTTTGTCTTTATTTTTTTGCATCTCTGTTACTGGTTTTTGATTTGTGTTAACCATTAGGTTTGTATATAACATCTTTTGCATATAACAGTCTGTATTAAGTTTGTCGTCACTCAAGTTTGAACCCATTTTTTACTCCTCTACGTCTCACCATGTTTTAGGTATATGGTGTCCTACTTTATATCCTTTTGTGAGTCGTTTGATTGATTTTTATAGATATACTTATTTTTACTGCTTTTGTACTTCTTTCTTACTCTTATTTCTAGTCTTTCCTTTCCAAAGAGTCCCCTTTACCATTTTTTGAATGGCTAGTTTAGTGGTCATGAGTTCCTTTAGCTTTTGTTTGATGGGGGAACTCTGTCTCTTATATTCTGAATTATAGCCTTGTTGGATATTCTTGGCTGCAGATTTTTTCCCTTTCAGGTTTTTGAATGTATCATGCCACTTTATTCTGGCCTGCGAGGTTTCTGCTGAAAAATCAGCTGAGAGCCTTATGAGGTTCTCCTTCCATTTAACTATTTTCTTTTCTCTTGGTGCTTTTACAATTCTCTATCACTGCTTTTTGCCATTTTAATTACTATGTGTCTTGGTGTGGACTCCTTGGGTTGATTTTGTTGGGGGCTGTCTGTTTTTTCCTGCCTCTGAATTTCTGCTTCCTTTCTGATTTGTGAAGTTTTCAGCTATTCTTTCTTCAAATAATTTTCTGCCTCCTTTTTGCTCTTTTCTTCCTGGGATCTCTGTAATGTGTATGTTATTACCCTTGATGGAATCACTGAGTTCCTTAAGTCTGTTCTTGTTTTGCCTAGTTTTTTTTGTTTTTTTTTCTGAACTTCTGAGCTTGATTGCTTTCCATTACTCCATCCTCCAGGTTCCTGATTTGTTCTTTCACTTCTTCTAATCTGTTTATTCCATCTAGTGTGTTTTAAATTTTATTTATTATGTTCTTCATTTCTGATTTTTTTGTATCTCTTTTTTAAGGATCTCACTGGTTTTCTCTACTATTTTCTCAAATCAAGTAGTATCTTTATGACCATTACTTTAAGTGATCAGACATATTACTTATCTCTATGGTTTTGTCTGGTTCTTTCATTTGGGATATATTCCTATGTTTCCTCATTTTGTCTAACTCTGGGTCTCTTTCTGTTAGCAAAGTCAGCTATGTCTCCTGCTCTTGAAAGTAGTGGCCTTATGAGGAAGAGCTCTTGTAGTGCCCTGCAGTGCCCTGTCCCCTGTTTACTGGAGCCTGGCACTTCAGGGGTGCCCCCTGTGTGTGTAGCATGTGCCCTGCTGTTGTAAGACACATTTTCCTTCAGTCCGGTTGTCTGCAGTGGCCTTCTTTGCCTGTTGTGGACAGCGTTTTGTCCCTGTGGTTTAGTGGAACAGTCTGGGGCCACCTGGAGCTCGAGTTGAGCCAGACCAAGCATTTGTCAGAGATGCAGTAGCACCAAACTGCAGGGTGCTTACCCTGCGTTGTCCTCTTGAGAAGCTTTCATTGTAAGCTTTAATCAGACCAGCTGTCTGCTCCTAGCCCACTACTGGGTCCACAGCCCGACTGGTTTGTGTAGTTATCTTTCCCTCTCCCTAGGGCAGGAGTTAACTTTGGCGTGGTATTGGCTCCTGTCAGGGCTTCCTGCATGCTGCCAGGCTTCTAGCCCTGGTTTAAATGGTCTCTGGCCAGGAGCATTCTGGAAGAGGCAGATCTGCAATGTGTGGGGAGGTAGGGGTTAGTTGGGCAGTCATTTTAGCAAGCTTCACATTCCCCAGGTGTTCTGTGAGAAAGGCCTTGAGACTCTAGACTGAAGTGGGCCTATCTGAAAGGGGAGGATTTGTGGGTTGGGGGCTGGTATAAGTTAGGTAGTGGATGTCAGGTCCTTGCTATTTCCCGCAGGGGGCAGGGGAGGGAAATGGTGCCTGCCAAGCTGCTTTGTTCTCAGAGATGTCCCTCAGGGATCCCTGCCCCTCCAAGACAGGCTCTGAGATGAGTAAACAACTCTCCCTCCGGTATGACTCAGGGGCTTTTCAAACTAGTGCTTCTGTGCTATAATTCAGGGGCTGTTTGTTCTGTCTCTATAAATGTGGGGACTCAGCTTCCTCTCACTTTCCAGGCTCTCCCAGAGCCAAGCCTATTGATTTTTAAAATTCTAGGTTTTAGGACCCATTGATTGTTATGAACTTACAAAATTTGGTCCCTCTGGTTTTTCGAGTCAGATGTAATAAAGAATCATTTTTGCTGCACGGCCTCCCTGGTGTAGTAGCCTCATTCCTCTCCCTTCCCTGCGCCTAGGGGTCCCTCCTTCCTGTGGTCCACTTGCTGCCTTTTTAGCTCCTTACCACACCTCCACCCTTCCTGCCCTCTTTGGTGTGGCCCTTTCTCTACGTTTACTTGTGGAGTTTGTTCTGCCAGTCTTTGGGTCATTTTCTGGGTTATTTACACTGGTATGTGTATTATCTAGTTGTATCTATGGGACAAGGTGAGCTTATTAGGGTCTTCCTACTCTACCAACTTCCCCCATAATCCCATACTTTATACCTTTTCTTAACCAATACACATCATACTTTTCTTGCATTGAGATGTTCTCGTATTGTTTTTAGTAGATCTGATTACAGGTACCATAATTCTTAACCCTTAGAACCCTTTACTTCTAATAAAAACTAAGAAGAAATTGTGAATTGCTATACCACATTTAGAGTAGATTGGCAAATTTATGAGTAGATTTCATTATTTTTGGTAGCATGTGCTTTCTAACAGTACAAAATATGGCACAAGAAATGTTTGCTGGCACATCCAAATATCTTTAGGTAATGAGAGCCAAAAGCAGATACATCTATGTTTAGTAATTAATGTTTCAGTATTTTATCTTATTTGGAAAAGATCTATATATTCAATGAATTTCCATCACAACTGAGAAAAACTCTAAAGTTCCAGGTTACCAAAAATAATTGGGTAATTATTTTTCAGTAGGCATACCATAAAACATTGTTATTGGAAAGTACTGTTGTAAGCTTTTATCCTAATTATATGTTTAACATATTTTTAACAGTCATATTCAGATTACTTATGCAAATTTCATGAGAGAGTAAAACAGCCATCGTGACAAAGTTTGCAAAACATATGGAGTGAGCTTATTTGACTTACCAGCTCAGGTACAATACAAGATATATGATTACATTCAATGCTGACAACTCTGACAATATCTCTATTTTAGTTAAGCGAAAATAAACTAGCTTTAATTTACCAAATATTATCCCAGATCCCATAAATTTATAAAGCATTTTGGTTTGTTTCTATATTCTGGAGAGTTTAGAAATACTAAATTTGATAAGTGCTTATTCTTCTGAGTCGATTAAATCAAACTTTTTTACAAAGTAATTTTGGCAGTACCATCCAGGAGAAGAAAAATATGTCACATATGTATCATATACCCACAGACATAGGCAGAAACACAGACCACCCTGTAGCTTCCATTCAAAATTTTAGCTATGAGTCAGGTACAATACAAACTCCACTAGTTGATAATAACATTTGAATTCAAATTATGTTCCAGGCAGACCAAGTTAAAGCTATCTGCTTCAGTGGCTAAGGCTTTTTACTAATATTTGTGGAAAAAATTATGAAGATGTGTATTTTTCCTTCACAAGCAATCTTCTGGAAGGTATGGACTAGATTTGGGCAAAGGAGTGTTTATAGCTAGTTGTATTTTTTTTTTAAGATTTTATTTATTTGCCAGAGAGAGAGAGAGCGCGCGCGCGCGAGAGCACAGACAGGCAGAGTGGCAGCAGAGGCAGAAGGAGAAGCAGGCTCCCTGCTGAGCAAGGAGCCCGATGTGGGACTCAACCCCCGGACGCTGGATCATGACCTGAGCTGAAGGCAGCCACTTAACCAACTGAGCCACCCAGGTGTCCCTAGCAGGTTGTATTTTAAAAGGCCTCTTTCCTCCACTGTTTCTCCATTCTTGGGTGATTGAGGGCAGTGTCTTATTTACCTTCTTGGGTATTTACATTTCAAAGATGTAAAATTTACATCTTCAAGGGACAGAGAAAGAATCTAAGTTTTCTCCTGTTAGTTTTGGTGCCATTTGGAGAACTTCTAGCAGTTGTAATAAAATGTTGCAGTGAAGACCCATAATTGGGGGAGTGTCTGGTCAAAGAAATTCTCTGGACTGAGGGTCAAATAGGTCACCTTTAGGGTTGCAATTGAAGGAGGTCATTTGGGTCACTAAACACAGGGAAATGGTAAGCCCATTGGATCTTGCCCATTTTGCAGAGCCGGAGACAGACTTTGTCTTAATTTTGCCTTCACTGTGATCCTTAGCAGTGATCACTGTGGGAAGGATGGGCACAGCACCAGGCAGTAAATTATCTATGTGAGGAGAGGAAGGCCCCTTATGCAAATATCTGGCTTCTGGGGCCTTTCTTTGCCTTCTCTTTTCTCTTCTCCTCCTCACTGGAGGCTTTGATAACCCTGTCTACTTTTTCCTTGGTTTCATGGACTTATGGACTTATGAATCACTTTTCTTGCTTCTGCCCAGTTCATGAGAAAGCTGAGAGGGCTCACGATCTGTGGTATATCTCAGAGGAAACACGCATATAGCTCATATGGATCTTTAAGAACATTGTGGATTTTTAACCCTTTAGAGATGCTGACCATTTGGACCATTTTGGCCACCATGAGTAACAGTCCATAGCCCCTTCCAAAACACAAAACAGCCTGCGAGAGCCTCAGCTTCCCTCTATCTTAGCAGTCCTGCTGCATAAAATCTTTTAAAAGTTTTGTCTTCCAGTTAGCTTCTGATCTGTTTCCACTTCTTCATTTTCTCCCATTACCTCAATCTTACGTGTTGTTAATCAGTAAGTTTTGGATGATGCTACTGTGCACCCCCTTCATAGGCAATTGCTTTCCAGGGTGTCCCAATCAACCTGTCCAGGAATTGGGTCCACTTCTACTAGCCTGATATATGCAAGGTCTTTGGGAAAAGCCCACAGGCGTCTGGAATGTAGTGCCAGAGCCTTGGGCATGTTGGTATGCTGCAGCACTGAGCAATTCCCAGGAATCTTCCATGGGGTTCTACATTTACCAAGGAGTTAGTGCACCTCCTCAAGGTTCTTAGGGGGTGCTGGCAATAGATGTTCAGGAGATTTATTTACTTTTTTTTTTTTTTTTTTTTTTTTAGCAACTTTGAACCAGGGATTGACCCATGATAGTTCATCAGGTCAGAGGACAAAGAGCAACAACACACTGTGTTAAATGGCAGCAGAGACCATAGGCCTCTATTACATTTGCCTTTTCATTGGGCCACTGGTTTGCTGTTGGAAGGCTCTTTCCTCTCTGGGTTAGAATGTACCATCTAGGCACAACCCACTGACTCAGCTGTTATAGACAGAGGCTGCCTATCCTCTTCAACTACAGGAATCCTTTCTTCCTGCTTTATTCCACAGCCTCTCCTTGGGCAGTGGCAATGGCTTTGCAGTCCACTCCACCCGACTTAGTTCTCCTCGGACTTGAGGCATAGAGGACCCTTGTGCATATCAATAGTCAGTTAAGGCCCTTATAATCAATGGTCTGATCATCTGGTTAGACCATTTGATCTTCATCAGGCTGTTCTGGGAAGAACATTGAATTATCAGAGCAGCTGGGATATTTTGGGTTCCACACCACAGGCAGCACATGACAGAGACAACATGTGAAAGCACAGAGCGGAGCAGCAGACCTCCAGGAAGCGTTGTTCTTTTCTCAGATGAGGTTCCCCACTTGAGTTAGGTGCTTTTTAAGCAAGTTGCAGCTAAATGACATTCAGTTAACTGCAAGGGCAAACACGCAGTTCTGCTGACTACCTCAATTGTGTGCTGGTCTCAGGCTATGAGTAACCGGTATTGAGTCCGGACCAGCCCTTGTGGTTTTTATTACGATTGCAAGATGCCCTCAGCAAGACCATCAAGAAAGTTGGAGACAAACAAGATTTATTGCTTACAGGTTCCGGAAAGCACACAGCAAGGTCGTGGAAGGAGAGAGAATACAGGGCTAGGATTTTGTGTGTTCCCTCTTTATTTGTGAATTTAAAACACAGGAAGAGAAAAAAAAAAGCCATCCAAATAGTCAATTATCTAAATCAGCGAAGTTCTCTAAAACAAAGGAGGAGGAAAGGAGTTGTGGGGGTAGCTCTTTATCTAAATGTATAGCAGGCAATATATTTATTCAAGATAGCCATCTTTTAAAGTGGATGCCCCTGCAATCAAACCTTTAATCAGATGCTTGCATCATATAAAGGAAAAACTATCAGGGCTCACACTATAATATCTTAGAGGTTTCAGAGTACAGGTTATCTCCTTGGTTAAATTTGTTCCTAGGTATTTGGTTCGATGAAATTGAATATGGGATTGTTTCCTTATTTTCTGATAGTTATTAGTGTATAGAAATGCAACAGACTTTTGTACATTGATTTTGCATCCAGCAACTACACTGAATTTGTTAATTAGTTCTAATGGTTTTGGGCAGTCTTTAGCATTTTCTATATATAATATGTCATCTACAAATACAGTTTTGCTTTTTCCTTTCCATTTTGGGTGCTTTTCGTTTCTTTTTCTTGCCTAATTGCTCTGCCTAGGACTTCCAAAATTACCTTGAGTAAAAATGGTCATCTTTGTCCTGATCTTAAAGGAAAAGCTCTCAGCTTTTTGACATTGAGTATGATGCTAGCTGTGAGCTTTTTATATGTGGTCTTTATTAAGTTGAGGTAAGTTCCCTCTAAACCCACATTGTTGAGAGTTTTTAATCACAAATGGCCATTGAATTTTTCCCCATGCTCTCTGCATCTCTTGCGAAGCAGATGCAGGGATATAAGATTTTTATGCTTCAGTTTGTTAAAGTGGTATATCATACTGACTAATTTACAGATGCTGAGCCATCCTTGCATCTCTGGAACAATACCTACTTATCTATGGTATATGGTCCATTTAATGTACAGTTTAATCTTGTTTGCTGTTTCTGTGTTTGGGAGCTACATCTATGCTTATCAGGGATATTGGCCTGGAAATTTCTTTTCATGTGATGTCCTTGTCTGGTTTTAGTATGAGGATAATGCTAGTCTTGTAAAATGAGTTTGGAAGTGTTCTCTTCTGTTTCTTGGAGTGGTTTGAGAAGGATCTGTATCCATTCTTCTTTAAATGTTTGGTACAGTTCACCAGTGAAACCATCTGGTTCTGGATTTTTGTTGGTTGGGAGGTTTTGGTTACTGATGTGGACTCCTACCTAGTAACTTGTCTTTTCAGACTTTGTTTCTTTATGATTCAGTCTTGGTAGTTTGTATATTTCTAGGAAATAATCCATTTCTTCTAGGCTGTCCAATCTGTTGATGTTTAATTGTTCATAGTACTCTTTTATGATCTTTTGTATTTATGTGTTATTTGATTTTAACTTCTCTTTTAATCCTTTCAGGAAACCACCTCTAAGTTTCATTGATCTTTTCTGTTGTCTTTAGTGTCTTTTTTATTTCCAGTCTGGTCTTTGATACTTCCTTCCTTCTACTAACTTTGGGCTTTGTTTTCCTTTCCCAGTTCTTTGAGGTATAAGGTTAGGTTGTTTAGGGTTTTTTTGTTTCTTCTTAATGTACACATTTATCACCACGAACTTTCCTCTTAGAACTGCTTTTGCTGCATCCCATAACTTTTGGTATGTTGTGTTTCCATTTTCATTTGTCTAGAGATTTTTTTTTAAGATTTTATTTATTTATTTAGAAGACAGAGATCTCAAGTAGGCAGAGGCAGGCAGAGAGAGAGAGAGAGAGGCAGGTTCTCGGCTGAGCAGACAGCCTGATGTGGGGCTCGATCCCAGGACCCTGAGATCATGACCTGAGCCGAAGGCAGCGGCTTAACCCACTGAGTCGTCCAGGTGCTCCTGTCTAGAGATATTTTAAAATTTCTTTTCTGTTTTGACCCATTGGTTGTTCAGGAACATGTTTAATCTCTACCTGCTTGTGAATTAGTCAGTTTTTTTTTTTTAAAGATTTATTTATTTGTCAGAGAGAGAGAGCGCGAGCGAGAGCGAGCACAGGCAGACACAGTGGAAGGCAGAGGCAGAGGGAGAAGCAGGCTCCCTGCGGAGCAAGGAGCCCGATGTGGGACTCGATCCCAGGACGCTGGGATCATGACCTGAGCCGAAGGCAGCTGCTTAACCAACTGAGCCACCCAGGCGTCCCGTGAATTAGTCAGTTTTAATTGATTTCTAGTTTCTTACCATTTTGGTTAGAAAAGATGGGTGATATGATTTGTCTTCTTAAATTTATTAAAACTTGCTTTGTGCCATAATATGTGATACTGGAGAATGTTGCACGTGTGCTTGAGAAGAATGTGTATTTTATTGCTTTTGAGTGGAATGTTCTGTATATACCTGTTAAGTCCATCTTGTCTAATGTGTCATAGAATACCTTTCCCCATTCCTATACTTTCTACTGTGTGTGTGTGCTTACATCTGGAGTGAGTCTCTGATAGGCAGCATATAGATAGGTCTTTCTTTTTTTCCTTACTCCATTCAGCTATCTCATGTCTTTTGGTTGGAACATTTAATATATTTAAAGTAATTACTGATACATATACACTTAATGCATTCTTACTAATTGTTTTCTGGTCGTTTTTGGAGTTCTTCTTTGCTTCTTTCTTTTTCTCTTCCTCTCTTCCCTTGTGCTTTGATGGCTTTCTTTACTGTTACAGAAAAAAAAATATAAAGAAAGGAATCCAAGCAAATCTGTTACAGGTTTTTTGGTTTGTGGTAACCATAACGTTCATGTATCACATTCTCTGTAGATAGTAGACTGTATTTTTGTATTTGTGTTTTTCTGATGGGGTGAATTCCATTATATTTCAGCTCACTGATCCCTTCTTCTGCTTTTTCTAGTCTGCTCTTGAACCTCTCTCATGTATTTTTCAGTTCAATTATTGCATTCTTTAACTCGGTGACTTCTATTTGGCACTGTCTTCTATGTTCTGCCTCTTTGTCAAAGTCCTCACTGTTCATCCAGTTCTCTCCTGAGCTCTGTGAGCATCTGTGACTGTTACTTTGAACTCTGTATCAGGTACAGCACTCAACTCTGCTTTACAAAGGTCTTGTTCTGAGGTTTTATCCTTGTTACTTCATTTGGAGCATACTCCTGTTTCTCTCTTTTGCTTCACTCTCTCTGTTGATTTCTATGCATGAGATGAAACAGCCACCTCTTCCGATCTTAAAGAAGTGGCCCCTGCTCCAGCTTTTGATGCCTCTCAGACCTTTGTGACTGTCCAAGCAGCCTATTTTTAGTGCCTCCTAGTAGTTGAGGATATGCCAGGACATGCCAGTATCCCTAAGGGCAGGATGTCAGCCAGCATCAAGACCAAAGCTCACTGGAAGCAGAACCACAGACTGCAGCTTTTAAAGTATGCAGGCATAGTTCTTTGGGACCACAGGTATAAGTTCTGCAGGCCACCAGTGCCAGGCAATATAGAGGTGTCTCTTGAGCAGAAGCTACCAAAGTCAGAGCACCTAAAAAAGAAACAGTGTCCTTTCCAGAATACTGATGAGTTGAAACAAGGCAGAGAGAGCATGCAAAGACGGTGTCTCCTATCCTCCATTCCGAGAGTTATTTCAGTAAGCCCCTAGATGCATCTTAAATTAGATGCCTATCTCCTGCCCTTCTTGCCAGTGCATTAAGATTAAGCAAGTGGGGGGGGGGCGCCTGGGTGGCTCAGTGGGTTAAGCCGCTGCCTTCGGCTCAGGTCATGATCTCAGGGTCCTGGGATCGAGTCCCGCGTCGGGCTCTGTGCTCAGCAGGGAGCCTGCTTCCTCCTCTCTCTCTCTGCCTGCCTCTCTGCCTACTTGTGATCTCTCTCTGTCAAATAAATAAATAAAATCTTTAAAAAAAAAAAAGATTAAGCAAGTAGGGCAATTTCCTTTTTTTTTTTAATTTTTAGTTTTTTTAAAAGATTTTATTTATTTATTTGACAGAGATCGCAAGTAGGCAGAGAGGCAGGTGGGGTGTGGGGTCGGGGAGGAGCAGGCTCCCCACTGAGCAGAGCCCCCGACACAGGGTTGGATCCCAGGACCTTGAGATCATGACCCGAGCTGAAGGCAGAGACTTTAACCCACTGAGCCACCCAGGTGCCTCAGTAGGTCATTTTCAAAGAAAGTCTGAGTGCTTTTCGGTTGGCTGCATCTATACTCAATGGGGAGTCCATTCATATGAGCCCTTTCAGAAGCTTTTCTCAATTTTCCATAGCCTTATAGGTCTTGTGGATGTAAGTCCCTTTAGCTTTCAAAGATCTCAGGTGCATGTGTTAAAAATTGGGTATCTGGGGGCACCTGGGTGGCTCAGTGGTTAAAGCCTCTGCCTTCGGCTCGGGTCATGATCCCAGGGTCCTGGGATCGAGCCTCACATCGGGCTCTCTGCTCAGCAGGGAGCCTGCTTCCTCCTCCTCCTCTCTCTCTCTGCCTGCCTCTCTGCCTACTTGTGATCTGTCTGCCAAATAAATTAAAAAAAAAAAAACCTTAAAAAAAATGGGTATCTGATGTAGGGTTCCAACTTTTCACTGCTCAGGGAAAAGCAGCTCATGGTTTTGAGTTCCCTTCCTCTTGGTTACGGGTCACAGCACCACAGGTCGGGTTTTATGGTGCTTTCATGTGGTTTTTTTCCTCATTTGCCCAATGCGTACAAGTTGCTGTTTTTAGGTGTTTTTCATAGGAATTTTTTTTCATATGTAGCTATAGATTTAGTGTGTCTGTGGAAGGAGGTGAGTTCTAAATCTTGCTAAGTTGCTCTCTTGAACCAGAACCCTGAAAGAATAAATTTTTTTTTTTTTAAAAGATTTTATTTATTTATTTGACAGAGAGAGATCACAAGTAGGCAGAGAGGCAGGCAGAGAGAGAGAGAGAGAGGAGGAAGCAGGCTCCCTGCTGAGCAGAGAGCCCGACGTGGGACTCGATCCCAGGACCCTGAGATCATGACCTGAGCTGAAGGCAGTGGCTTAACCCACTGAGCCACCCAGGCGCCCCTGAAAGAATAAATTTTTAACAAATTTTAATACTGGGCATTAGGGGTATTTTGGATCTTGAGATTGCTCCTGTTGCCTCATATGCCAGGATGACTATCCATTTACTCCTCAAGTATCCTGTCTCGTGGCTATAACAGTTTACAAAAAATTACATGTAAATTGAAGAGGGTCTATTTTATGTTTGCCACCTTGCAAAATAATAGTCCCCACAATTAATTTTAAAAAGACAACAAAACTGTACCATCTTCTTTTGCCCTCAGCTATACCATTTTCAACTCATAGTAAAATAAACTGAATTGGGGCACCTGGGTGTCTCAGTTGGTTAAAGTCTCTACCTTCAGAGGACCCTACTCTGAAAGGAGTGTGCTTCTCCCTCTCCCTGCTCCTGCTTTCTCTCTCAATCTCTGTCTCTCAAATAAATAAATTTTTTTAAAGATTTTATTTATTTGACAGACAGAGATTGCAAGTAGACAAGAGAGGCAGGCAGAGAGGAGGAAGCAAGCTCCCTGCTGAGCAGAGAGCCCGATGCGGGGCTCGATCCCAGGACCCTGGGACCATGACCTGAGCCGAAAGCACAGGCTTTTACCCACTGAGCCACCCAGGTGCCCCAAATAAATTTATTTTTTAAAGATTTTATTTATTTATTTGGCAGACAGAGATTACAAGTAGGCAGAGAGGCAGGCAGAGGGAGATGGGGGAGGCAGACTCCCTGCTGAGCAGGGAGCCTGATGCAGGGCTCCATCCCAAGACCCTGAGATTATGACCTGAGCCAAAGGCAGAGGCTTAACCCACTGAGCCACCCAGGGGCCCCAATAAATTTACTTTAAAGACTGAGTTGACACCATACTCAGCAGAAATATTGTTTCTCAACAATTTGCACACTAGTGGGCATTTCAAGATAATGCCTTACTTTTCCTAATGTAATTTACAGTTTATAAATGTTCTATCTTTTCTGAGAAGTTATATCCATATATTCCTACGCTATTGATGAAGGAATTAACACAAAGATGTTAAGTGACGTTTGTGTAATGCCAGCTGTTTTCTGTAGAACATCAATCATCCTTGGTAAAGCATCTCTTGCTGGAGTGCCCCAACTTGTTCTCACTTGAGGCAGCTTTTGGAGTTAGGATTGTGGGGTTTTTTTTAAGATTTTATTTATTTGACAGACAGAGATCACAAGCAGGCAGAGAGGGAGAGAGGAGGAAGCAGGCTCGCCGCCGAGCAGAGAGCCCGATGTGGGGCTTGATCGCAGGACCCTGAGATCATGACCTGAGCTGAAGGCAGAGGCTTTAAACCTCTGAGCCACCCAGGCACCCCAGGATTGTGATTTTTGTCCCACCTCTCTGATAGTCTTTCCCTTTCATACCGCAAAGACATTGTGGGTTCAATTCCAGACCACCATAATAAACTGAATACTTCAGTAAAGCTAGTCAGAGGAAGTTTTTAGTTTCCCAGTGCATATAAAAAGCCATGTTTACAGTACACTGTAGCTTATTAAGTGTGAAACAGCATTATGTATAAAGAGATCATGTGCACACCTTAACTTAAAAATATATTATTTCTAGAAAATGCTAACCATCATCTGAGCTTTTAATGAATCATAATCTTTTTGCTAGTGGAGGATCTTGTTATGATGTTGTTGCCTGTTGACTGATCAGGATGGTGGTTGTGGCACACCGACTGACTCTTCCTTTCACAAACAGTCTCTCCGTAGTATGTAGTGCTGTTTCATAGTGTATGACCCACAGAACCACTTTCAAAATTGGAGTCCGTCCTCTCAAACCCTAGTGCTGCTCTATCAACTAAGTTTATGTCCTATTCTAAATCCCTTGTCATTTCAACAATCTTCATAGCCCCTTGAGCAGTAATTCTATCTCGAGCAACCACTTTTTTGGCTCATCCATAATATAATCATGAGATTGCAGCAGTTCAGTCACATCTTCAAGTTCCACTCCTAATTTTAGTTCTCTGGCTGTTGCCACCATATTTGCAGTTACTTCGTCCACTGAAGTCTTGGACTCCTCAAAGTTATCCATGAGGGTGTACTTTTTCCAAACTCCCAACAATGTGGATATTCTGACCTCTTCCCATTAATCACCGATGTTATTACTGGCATCTAGAATGGGGATTCCTTTCCAGAATGTTTTCTTTTTCAAGTTTCAGTGGTAGAGTTTAGTGATTCATCAGTTGCATATAACACCCAGTGCTTATGATAAGCACATGCCCACCTTAATGCCCATCACCCAGTTACTCCATTCCCCAGCCTACCTCCCCTCCAGCAGCCCTCAGTTTGTTTCCTATAGTTAAGAGTCTCTTATGGTTTGTCTCTCTGGTTTGTCTGACTTTGTCTTATTTTATTTTTCTAGCCTTTTCCCTATGTTCATTTGTTTCGTTTCTTGAATTCCACATACGGAGGAATCATATGATACTTTTCTTTCTCTGAGTTATTTCACTTAGCGTAATACCCTCTAGTTCATCCTTGTCATTGCAAATGGCAAGATTTCATTCTTTTTGATGGCTAATACTCCACTGTATGTATGTATGTGTGTGTGTGTGTGTGTGTGTGTGTGTGTATACCTTTTGGCTCATGACCTGAGCCAAAGCAGAGGCTTTAACCCACTGAGCCACCCAGGCACCCCTGGGTTGGGTTCTCTATTCTGTTCCATTGATCTATACACACACACACACCCCAATCACCTCTTTTTATCCATTCATCTGTTGATGGACCTCTGGGCTTTTCCCGTAGTTTGGCTACTGTGAACATTGCTGCTATAAACATTGGGATGCATGTGCCCCTTTGACTCATTAAGTTTATATTCTCTGGATAAATACCTAGTAGTGCAGTTGCTGAGTCATAGGTAACTAATTTTTTGAGGAAAGTCCATACTGCTTTCCAAAGTAGTTGTACCTGTTTGCATTCCCACTAACAGTGTAAGAAGGTTCCCCTCCAACATCTGTCATTTCCTGAGTTGTTAATTTTAGCCATTCTGAACTGATGTGAGGTGGTAGCTCATTGTGGTTTTCGTTTGTATTTCCCTGATGCTGGATGATTTTGAGCAATTTTTTTCATGTGACTGTGGAGCATTTGTATGTCTTCAGAGTCTTCTGCCCATTTCTTGACTGGATTTTTTTGTTTTGTTTTCTGGGTGCTGAATTTGATAAGTTCTTTATAGATTTTGGATACTAGTCCTGTATCTGATAAGATGTTTGCAAATATCTTCTCCCATTCTGTAGGTTGCCTTTTAGTTTGTTCACTGTTTCCTTTGCTGTGCAAAAGCTTTTTCTCTTGATGATGTCCCAATTTTTGCTTTTCTTTCCCTTGCCTTTGGAGACATGTCTAGCAAGAAGTTGCTGCAGCCAAGGTCAAAGAGGTTGCTGCCTGTGTTCTCCTCTAGGATTTTTTTAAATTTATTTTTTATTTATTTTCAGCATAACAGTATTCATTATTTTTTCACCACACCCAGTGCTCCATGCAATCCATGCCCTCTCTAATACCCACCACCTGGTACCCCAACCTCCCACCCCCACCCCTTCAAAACCCTCTTTGTTTTTCAGAGTCCATAGTCTCTCATGGTTCACCTCCCCTTCCAATTTCCCCCAACTCCTTTCTCCTCTCTAACTCCCCATGTCCTCCATGCTCTCCTCTAGGATTTTGATGGATTTCTGCCTCACACTTAGGTCTTTCATCCATTTTTGAGCTTATTTTTGTATATGATGTAAGAAAGTGGTCCAGATTCATTCTTTTGCATGTGGCTATCCAATATTCCCAGCACCATTTATTTTTCTTATTTTTTTAAAGATTTTATTTATTTGCCAGAGAGAGAGTGTACACACAAGTAGGCAAAGAGGCAGGCAGAGGCAGCGAGAGAAGCAGGCTCCCTGCCGAGCAAGGAGCCCGATGTGGAACTCGATCCCAGGACCCCAGGATCATGACCTGAGCCGAAGGCAGCGGCTCAACCAACTGAGCCACCCAGGTGTCCCCACAGCACCATTTATTGAAGAGACTTTTTTTTCCCCCTTGGATATTTTCCTGCTTTGTCAAAGATTAGTGGACCATGGAGTTCAGGGTCCATTTCCAGGTTCTCTATTCCTTTTTTTTTTTTTTTTTAAAGATTCATTCATTTGACAGACATCACAAGTAGGCAGAGAGGCAGGCAGAGAGAGAGAGGAGGAAGCAGGCTCCCTGCTGAGCATAGAGCCCAATGTGGGGCTCGATCCCAGGACCCTGGGATCATGACCTGAGCCAAAGGCAGAGGTTTTAACCCACTGAGCCACCCAGGCACCCCTGGGTTCTCTATTCTGTTCCATTGATCTAGGTATCTGTTTTTTTTGCCAGTACCATACTGTTTTGATGATTACAGCTTTGTCATAGAGCTTGAAGTCCAGAATTGTGATGCCTCCAGTTTTGGTTTTCTTTTTCAACATTATTTTGGCTATTGGGGGTCTTTTCTGGTTCCATACAAATTTTAGGATTGTTTGTTCCAGCTCTGTGAAAAATACTGATAGTATTTTGCTAGGAATTGCTTTGAATGAATAGATGGCTTTGGGTAGCACAGACATTTTAACAAATTTTTTTTCGTTCAATCCAGGAGCAGGGGATGTTTTTCCATCTCTTTATGTCTTTGTCAATTTCTTTCATACGTGTTCTATAGTTTGCACAGCATAGATCCTTTACCTCTTTGGTTAGGCTTATTCCTAGGCATCCTAAGGTTTTTGGTACAATTTTAAGTGGGATCAATTCCTTGATGTCTCTTTCTTCTGCATCATTGTTAGTCTATAGAAACGCAAGTGAATTCTGTGCATTGATTATATATCCTGCCACTTTGCTAAATTCTTGTATGAGTTCTAGCAATTTTAGGGTGGAGTCTTTTGGGTTTTCTTCATGAAATATCATGTCATTTGTGAAGAGTGAAAGTTTGACTTTTTTCTTGCTGATTTGGATGCCTTTTATTTCTTTTTGTTTTCTGAATGCTGGGACTAGGACTTCCAGTACTATGTTGAACAACAGTGAGTTATGAAATTGAGGTATGTTCCTTCTATCCCGACTTTGTTGAGGGTTTTTATCAGGAAAGGATGCTGTATTTTGTCAACTGCTTTTTCTGCATCTGTTGAGAGGATCACATGGTTCTTTCCTTTCTTTCATTAATGTGGTAATATTACATTGATTGTTTTGCAGATGTTGAGCCGCCCTTGCAGCCCAGGACTAAATCCCACTTGGTCATGGTGAATAAGGCTTTTAATGTACTGTTGGATCCTTTTAGCCAATAGCTTGGTGAGAATTTTTGCACCCATGTTCATCAGGGATATTGGTATATAATTCTTTTTGGTGGGGTCTTTGTCTGGTTTTAGGATCAAGGTAATGTTGTCCTCATAGAATGAGTATGGAAGTTTTCCTGCCATTTCTATTTTTTTGAAACAACTTCAGAAGAATAGGTATTAAGTCTTCTCTGCTGGAAGGCCATCTGGCCCTGGACTCTTGTTTGTTGGGAAATTTTCAATTTCTGCCTGTTTCAGTTTTGGCAGTTTATATGTTTCTAGGATTTTACCTATTTCTTCCACATTTCCTAATTTAGTGGTACATAATTGCTCATAATATTCTCTCATAATTGTACTTCTTCGGTGTCAGTTGTGATCTCTAATGTTTCATTCATCATTTTGTTTATTTGGGTCCTTTCTCTTTTCTTTTTGGTAAGTCTGGCTAGAGGTGTAGCAATCTTGTTAATTGTTTCAGAGAACCAGCTTCTAGTTTCATTAATCTGTTCTGCTGTTTGTTTGTTTTTTAATTTCTGTATCACTGATTCTGGCTCTGATTTTTATTATTTCTCTTCTCCTGCTGGATTTAGGTTTTATTTGTTGTTCCTTTTCTAGCTCCCTTTAGGTGTAAGGTTAAGTTGTATATTTGAGACTTTTCTTACTTCTTGAGAAAGGCCAGTATTGCTATATACTTCCCTCTTAGGACCACCTTTGATGCCTCCCAGAGGTTCTGAACTGTCATGTTTTCATTTGCTTCCATGTATTGTTTTAGTTGTTGTTTAATTTCTTGGTCAACCCATTCATTCTTTAGTAGGATGTTCTTTAACTTCCATGTACTTGTGTTCCTTCCAAATTTTCTCTTGTGATTGAGTTCAACTCTTAAAACATTGTGTTCTGAAAATATCCATGGTATAATCTCAGTCTCTTTGTACATATTCTGTAGCACCCCAAAACAATTACAATAGTGATATCAAAGATCAGTGATTACCATAATAAATATAAGTTTGAAATATTCCGAGAATTACCGAAATACAAAAGAGACACAATTGTTGGAAAACTTGCTCCATGCATGGTTGCTACAAACCATCAATTTAAGAAAACACAGGATCTATGAAGTACTTAATAAAGCGATGTGCATTACAACGAAGTATTGCCTAGACTTATTCAGAAAAGGAAGAAGCCCCGTGAGCCCTGTGTATAAAGACTGCTCAGCCCTTTTCAGCAATACACACCCACTGAAAACATCACCCACTTTGATGATTAATCAGATTGTTAAGACATGTTTATCTCTGTTCCTTCCAATTATGAATAGAGTCCTTCAGGTCTTGAGTTACAGTCTGAGTGACTGGAATACAGTTTGACTGTTCAAAAACGGAAGTGAGAAAATTCTCAACCGAAAAGCACACATGGCCTGATAGAATCTTGTACATACTGAATTTTGTTCTGAAACCCACCTGTGGTGAAACATTTACTTTGGGGCTCCTCCCTCTGAAATGGTTCAGATCTCTCTAGCAGCTTCAGATTACATTCATTATTTATATAATTTTAACCTTATCTAAAACTACTGAGACCCTTTAAGAATATTTTATTCATTAAGCAAATTTCCATTTCCTCTAAAAGCACTACTTTACCAAGTATTGAAATCATAAGCTCTTTCTGAATATCTTTTGGCTGCCTTCCGTTAGATAAAAGAGTATTTAAATAGGTTAGAGATATACAAACTTGGATTTTTTTGTTTGAATAACAATTATAATATTAGTCTTTATTTCATGTAGATTTTCATGTGATTCTCTAGTTCCCAAAGAAATAAATGGAATAATTACCTTTTATTCAGATAATATTACTTTAATCTGTAAAATGAGCCCACTTGCTTTTGACTACACATTTAACATGATGAAAAAATTAAATTTTCTAGGAAAAGGGCCAGACAGGTTCAAAATATCTTATAGATCAAGGCAAACTGCTTTTTGGCTTGTTCTAATGCCTGGCCTGTTCAAGTTCTAGTCCAAAGTTTATTATTTTTTTAAAAGATTTGATTGCTTGAACACATGAGCAGGGGGAAAGAGAATCTCATGAAGAGTTGGGCAGTTAACTGAGCCACCTAGGCACCCCACCTTTGGATTGTTATTAGGTAACCTTTCTGTGCCTTCATTTTCGCATCTTCAAGTATGGATAACAATTGCCTTTGCTATTGGGTGTGGATTGAGTCACAGAAATCTGATTTTTATAGGGGCACCTGGGCTGTTCAGTGGGTTAAGTGTCAACTCTTTTTTTTTTAAATTTTATTTATTTGAGAGAGAGAGCGAGCAAACATGAGAGGGGAGGTCAGAGGGAGAAGCAGACTCCCTATGGAGCTGGGAGCCCAAAGTGGGACTCAATCCCAGGACTCCAGGATCATGACATGAGCCGAAGGCAGTTGCCCAACCAATTGAGCCACCCAGGCACCCAAGTGTTAACTCTTTATTTCAGATCAGATCATCATCTCGGGGTCATGAGATCGAGCCCTGTGTCAGGCTCTGTGTGGGGTGTGAAGCCTACTTAACAGTCTCTCTCTCCCTCTGTCCCACCCCCTGCTTGCTCAATTTCTCTCAAAAACAAATATCTGATTTTATACTTTCATTTTTGTCTAAGCTTTGTAACATTCAAAATAAAAGCTGATTGTTTTAGTCTGTAGATTATTTGCTAGGATGCCAAATAAGCCAGAAAAATTTAATTATACAAACCAACCATGAAAAAGGGGTCATTTTTATGTGCATTATTGTTTATCGCAAAGTGATAGGACGGTATTAAAAAGCCACTTTTTATTGTATTTGTCTAAGGCCAGCATTACATAATTATTTGAAATCACCATCTGCCCCATTTAATATTACCCACAAAAAGCAAGTACATGTGATTTGAGAGATTAGGAGGAAATGGGAAATTGTCATTTGCAGTTAAAGAAAATTTACTACAAATCAGATATTTGATAGGTATCCATAAATACACGATTATTAAATTAGTTTTTGTAGGGATTCAATGTGAGTTGAGAAAAGCATATTTAAACATTTGTTCATAGTGACGATATCTTTATGTTTTTGCAGATTTGTATTTTTTTAGAAGTTTAAAGTTGGCTATCTTAAAGTGACAATTTTACACAAAAATTTAATAGTGTACACCTTTAGAAGCACATCTACTTTCTTCTAAACATCATTAGTTTTGACCTGTGATTAAATTTTTATTAGTAAAAAATGAATCACTTGATAGTTTAAGGTTTTTGCATTGTCCTAAAATAAATGCTGTGTTCTTGGGAGTGTACTATTTCTACATTTGGCTTCTTTTGATATTGAACCTTATATATTTTCATCTGTATATAGCCGTTAAGAGATCATGCAATATTATAACATGTGCAAATCTAGAGTCACAGAATATTAGAGTAATAATGCACCTTTTAGAAAATCTAGATCAAGGGTAGAACATAACTAACTTTGGGTCTTTTTTATGCCTCAGAGCCTGTGTGGGAGGGGCTTCAGGATGGTAGCATAGAAAGACCTAGAACTCATTTCCTCACACAGATACCACAAGTTTATAAGAAAATTATTCCCTATGGAGCTGTAAAGTACCTGAGAACTAGATGAACTTCACCGTCACAATAAAAGAGATGGATCAAGAAGGGTAGCTGAGGCAGAGACATGGCCTCACCTGGGAACCCACCCCCGATGCAGGAATCCCACAGCCAGAACTCCCTTGAGAAGTGAAGCTGTTGTGCCACTCTGAGGGCCGGCATTGGAGAGATGAACCTCCAAAACATCTGGTTTTAAAAATCAATTGAGATTAAGACCGGAAGAATCATAGAACGATGGGAAATGGAGATTCTGCTCTTAAATCCACTTACCCTGATAATCGCATCAAAGTAACAGATTGAAAAGTATCCAGACTATAGTGAGGGAGCCCCGCTTACTAAGTGTAAAGTGACTGCAGAAGCAGCAGGAACCGGCTCACCCCAGCAACCCTCAGTTTGTTTTGTGAGAGTAAGAGTCACTTATGGTTTGTCTCCCTCCCAATCCCATCTTGTTTCATTTATTCTTCTCCTACCCACTTAAGCCCCCATGTTGCATCACCACTTCCTCATATCAGGGAGATCATATGATAGTTGTCTTTCTCTGCTTGACTTATTTCGCTAAGCATGATATGCTCTAGTTCCATCCATGTTGTCGCAAATGGCAAGATTTCATTTCTTTTGATGGCTGCATAGTATATAATTCTTTTCAAGTAAACATGGAACATTCTTTAGGATTAGTCACCTATTGGGCCATAAAACATTTCTCAATACATCACAAATCAGTTATGAGAAGAAAAGTGGAAAACACACAAACAACACACGGAGACTTAACATGCTATTGAACAACTAATGCATCAGTGAAGAAATAATACCATGAGATAAATGGATATAAAATGTTTCAAAATCTTTGGGATGAAGCAAAAGCAGATCTAAGAGGGAAGTTCAGAGCAATACAGGCTAACCCCAAAACAAAGAAAAATCTTAATCTAAGCCCAAAGTTTGTAGAAGGAAATAATGAAGATCATAGCAGAAATTAGACAACTAGAAGAAATGGATATATTCCTAGAAACATCATATTCCTAGACTGAATCAAGAAACAATATAAAATCTGAAGAGACTTTAGTAACAAAATTGAATTAATAATGAAAAAACTCCCAATAAACTCCATATCCAGATGGTTTCATAGCTGAATTCCAGCAAACTTTTTAAAAAATATTTTATTTATTTGACAGAGACACTGACTCCCACAAGCAGTGGGAGAGGGAGAACCAGGCTTCCTGCTGAGTAGGGAACCCAATGCAGGGCAGGAGCCTGGGATCATGACCTGAGCTGAAGGCAGTTACTTAATAACTGAGCCACCCAGACACCACTCCAGCAAACATTTAAAAAAAAAAAAGTACCTTCCCTTCTTACATATTCCCCCAAAATTTGAAGGAACACTTCCCAACTAATTTTACAAGGGCAGCATTACTCTAATACCGAAATTAGACAATGACACTACAAACAAACCCACAAAATTACACACCAATATCTCTGATGAACATAGATGCAAGAATCCTCAATAAAATGAGCAAACTAAGTTCAGCAATACACTAAAAATCACACAGTGTGACCAAGTGGGATTCATTCCAGGCACGCAAGGATGCTTTATCATTCACGAATCAATGTGATACACTATATTAGCAAAATGAAGGATAAAAGTTAATATGATTATTAAAATAGACAAAAAAACACTTGAGAAAATTCAACATCCATTTAGGATTAAAAACTCTCAACAAAGTTTATATAGAGAAAATATACCTCAACATAATAAAGGCCATATATGACAAATCCACAGGAAACATTATACTCATTTTCCTCTTGATCAGGAACAAGAAAAGGATGCCCACTGTCAACACTTTTATTCAATATGGTATTGGAATTCCTAGCCATGCCAATTAGACAAGACATAAAAGGTATCTAAATTAGGATGGAGGAAGTAAAGCTTTCACTATTTGCAGTGGACATGATACAATATATAGAAAATCCTGAAGACTCCACCAAAAAACTATTAGAATAAATGAATTCAGTAAAGTTGCAGGATACAAAATTAATATACAGAAGTCTGTTGGATTTCTACACACTATACTTCTAACAAAGTAGCAGAAAGAATAAATCAAGAAAACAATCCCATTTACAATTGCAT
Organism: Mustela putorius furo; assembly: GCF_011764305.1. Lineage (NCBI taxonomy): Eukaryota > Metazoa > Chordata > Mammalia > Carnivora > Mustelidae > Mustela > Mustela putorius. The sequence goes on from NW_025421989.1 coordinate 32,587,049, forward strand.
CAAAAAAATACCTAAGAATAAATTTAACAAAGGAAATAAAAGACATATACTCTGAAACTTAAGAACACTGAAGAAATTGAAGACAACACAAATAAATAAAAAGATATACTATCCTCATGCAGTGAAAGAATACTGTTAAAATGTCCATACTACCCACAGCAGAATGCCAGTGGCATTTTTCAAAAAACTAGGACAAATAATCCCCCAAACTTTTTTAAAAGATTTTATCTGTTTACTCGACAGAGATCACAAGTAGGCAGAGAGGCAGGCAGAGAGAGAGGGGGAAGCAGGCTCCCTGTGGAGCAGAGAGCCCGATGTGGCGCTCGATCCCAGGACCCCAGGATCATGACATGATCTGAGCCGAAGGCAGAGGCTTAACCCATTGAGCCACCCAGGTGCCCCAATCCCAAAATTTATATGGAACCCCAAAAGACCCCAAGTAGTCAAAGCTAATCTTTTTTTTTTCCCAAAGATTTTATTTATTTATTTGACAGAGAGAGATCACGGCAGAGAGAGAGAGAGGGAAGCAGGCTCCCCGCTGAGCAGAGAGCCTGATGCAGGACTCGATCCCAGGACCCTGAGATCATGACCTGAGCCGAAGGCAGCGGCTTAACGCACTGAGCCACCCAGGCGCCCAGTCAAAGCTAATCTTAAGAAAGAAGAACAAAGCTGGAGAGTCACGATCTCTTATAACTGTACTATAAAGCTATAGTACTTAGAACAGTATGGTATTTGCATGAAGACAGGCACATAGATCAATAGAATAGAAGAGCCTAGAAATAAACCCACGCTTACATGGTCAACTAAACTATGACAAAGAAGGCAAGATCATACAATGGCAAAAAGTCTCTTCAATAAATAGTGTCATAAATACTGGACAAGCTACATGCAAAAGAAAGAAACTGGACCACATTCTTACACCACAGGCAAAAATCAACTCAAAATGGATTAAAGAATGCAGTGTGGGGCACCTGGGTGGCTCAGATCGTGATCTCGGGGTCACGGGATTGGACCCTGTGTTGGAATCCACACTAAGTGTGGAGCCTACTCCATGAAGTAAAGTAAATAAGGGTTGTAAAGGGTGGGATGGGAGACCATGCATGGGAGGGAAGGAAGGAAGAGGAAAGAATGGAATGGAAGACCGGAAACTATAAAACTACGAGAAAACATAGGTAGTAAGCTCTATGTCAGTCTAAGCAATTTTTCCTGGTTGGGGAGGAGTCTGTCTCTTCTGGCAAGGGCAACAAAAGCAAAATAAACAAAGGGGATTACATCAAGCTAGAAAGCTTTCCCACAGCAAAGAAAACCACCAACAAAAGAAAAAGGCAACCTACTAAATGGGAGAAGATACTTGGAAATGATATATCTGATATGGGGTTGATATCTAAAATATATGAAGAACTCATACAACTAAGTAATGGCAAAGAAAAACCAACCCAATTTAAAAATGGGCAAATCACTGGGATAGTCGTCTTTCCAAAGAAGATATATGGCCAACAAACACATGAAAAGATGTTCAACAACATTCTGCATCAGGGAAATGCAAATCATTACAAATGATTTACCACTTCACACCTGCCAGAATGGCTAGTATCAAAAAGGTAAGTATTGGTGAGCATGTGCACTGTCGTTGGGAATGTAAATTGATGCAGCTACTATGGAAAACAATATAGAGTTTTCTCAAAAAATTACAAATAGAACTACCCTATGATCCAATAGTTCCAATTCTGGGGATTTATCTGAAGCAAAGGAGAATACTAATTCAAAAACATATTTGGACCTCTGTGTTCATTGCAGCATTATTTGTAATAGCCCAGATATGGAAGCAACCTAAGTGTCCATCCACAAATGAATGGATAAAGATACACACACACACACACAATGGACTATTAACCATAGAAAAGAATGAAATCTTGCCATATGTGACAACATGGATGGACCTTGATATTATGCTAAGTCAGAGAATGACACATACGATAAAATTTCACTTATATATGGAATCAAAGAAAGAAAAAACAAAACAGAAACAGACTCATGGAAACAGAACAAACTGGTGGTTGCCAGAGGGGAGGGAGAGCGGATGTAATAGGTGAAGGGGATTAAAACATACAACTTCCAATTACAAAATAAGTCATGGGGATGTAGTGTACAGCAGAGGGAATACAGTCAATAATACTATAATAACTTTGTAGGTAAAAGATGGTAACTAGACCTACCTGATCATTTTGTAATGTATACAAATAGCGAATTATTGTACACCTAATAATAATATTGCTTATCAATTATAATCTAATAAAAAATAAAAGTGATAGAAAACAAAAACCAAAAGGTTCAGCCTGGTGAAAAGAAGTCAAGGATAAAAATAAAATCTTACAAATAAGAAATAATAAAGTCCAATGAACAAGTATAGGATTTCTCAGCTGCACACTGGAAACTGCAGTACCACGGAACATTACCTAGACTTCTTAGGGAAAAAAAAAAAGATAGCTATGACCTGAGAGTCTGAAATATCATTATGATAACATTTACTAATCGGGGTGAAGGAATGGTATTCATAGAGCTGCAAAATTTTATGGACTATTTCCCATGTGCCTCATCTATAGAAAATTCTTCAAAAAGGACTATTCAACTGCAAAATAAGCCAGAAGAGCAACTTCAAAATCAGGGAAGATGAAGAGAACAAATAGTAATAAGCAATGACTCGTGCAATGTATGAATAATTAAGTCTGAATAGATAATAGTATAGTGACTAGGAATTGATAATGTTGTAAATGCTAAATATTCTTTCTTTGAAAAAAGAAAACCTGTGTGACTAATAAAATATATGACTATAAAACAACCAGCTTTAGTGCTTAGAGTCTCACTTTTAATAACCAGATTCACAGATTTATGTTAACTCCATGCTATCCTGGGACATCTGGCATGACAATCCCCAGTCTAGTCCGCCTCCCTCTATTTGTCCATTTGGATAATGACCTGGTTCCCTCCTTGATGCCAGATATATACTATCAGTGATGTGTAGTGCTTGCACATAAATAGGATTGTGAGAAAAGCACTTACTCGTTAGGTTTAAGCATTGAAAGGAGTCAGTAGCATTGGGATTGGGGGTGGTCTCTACACCAAGGTATGAGCTAGGTTAATCGGTGAATTTGAGGCAGCAATTTGATTACAATATACAAAAATTATAATAACTACTCTTTGAGTGTTTCTATGGAAAGGACTTAATTAGATGTGTTATAGGCTGTCTGAGCATCATATGAAATAACATATATAAGGACAGATTAGTATTATCCTGTGGTTCAGGTGAGGAAACTTTAGACTCAAAAGAGTAACTTGTCCAGGTCTCATAGCTAGTAACTGCATCAGGTGACCTTTTTATGTTTTCAGTACTTCCCCCTATACAGATATGAAAGATCTGAACTACTAGGTCACGTGTCTTTGGGGATTACAGTCTATGTTTGGAAATAACCTAACACAATTTCTTCACTTGCCTGAGCTTTCTACTAGGGGCAATGTGTAATTACAACAGTCAGTGGACATCTGTGTGTACTAAACTTTGAGGGCTGGAGACGGAGTTGAGGAGTAAGGTCTGGGGGAAGTGGACCTCAGACAGAACCATTAGAAAACAAAGCATTCATCTGTAAATTTTTGACCACTGAAAGCCTACAACAGCCTAAAATAGCACATACCATTAATGATGATGGGGATTAGGGATCAGAAACTTCATAGTTGGACATGGAAAATGATATTTGACATTTTAAGGGAATACTATTTGGTTTAATTGGGAAACAGGAAATCTCTTACGCTTTGTTTTTCCTTCTAAAATGTCATAGCTGAAAATATAAATAACTTCCAAGTCTTGAAAAAGACTCTGGGTTCTCACTGACCATTTTAGGAAGGATACCGAGAGAACATTATGCTTTATTTGTAATTTCTTGTCATGGAAAATATAAGCAGTAAGTCATTTAAACCAACAAATCTGGTTTTGGGTTTTGGTTCGTTATGTTAACAGAACCCAGACATCTGTTCATTTGATATTTCCCAGCTTTTGATCATACTGATTTTTATTTTGTCTTTTATTTTCAGAAGGAATTCTGGAACACCTACACAAAAGCACAACAAGGCGAGAGTAACAGAGGAAGTGACTGGTTTCAGTTTTACCTTACCTTTCCATTAATCTTTGGCCTCTTTATTATCCTTCTGGTCATTTTTCTAATTTGGAGATGCTTCCTCAGAAACAAAACTCGCAGACAGACAGTAACTGAAGGCCACATTCCTTTCCCACAGCACCTTAATATCATCACTCCGCCTCCCCCACCCGATGAAGTGTTTGATAGCAGTGGATTGTCACCAGGCTTTCTGGAATATGTAGTTGGGCGCTCAGATTCCGTCTCCACTCGTCTATCCAACTGTGATCCCCCGCCCACCTACGAGGAAGCCACTGGCCAGGCGAACCTCCGGAGGAGTGAAACAGAACCTCACTTAGACCCACCCCCAGAGTATGAGGACATCATTAATTCCAACTCAGCCAGTGCCATTGCTATGGTGCCTGTGGTCACCACCATCAAATGAAAACTGCAACCTTCTTTTTACTATAATCATTTTTAAAATACTAATGAAAGAACTTTCTAGCACTTTACCACTACATAAATGTGCATTGACTTATTTTATCAGACTCTGACAGCATACCACTTCTCATTTTCTGATTTGATTTTCATTAGTTGTGTTTCCTACTATAAAATCATTATCCATGCCCATTTTCTCTCATGGAAATGTGTGAAGAGGGAAAAACCTTAGTGGAGGTCTTCACGTGATGCGATGAGACATACATGCGTGTCTATACACATGTGTGTGTGGGCACATCAGCCCAGTACATGTACAAGTGTCTTAAAAAGTCATTACCTTCTGTCTAAATCACCTATAAAGAGAATATTCCTCCAAAATTGGGGGTGGTGGGGAGACACCAACAATTTGTGTATAGCCAGCCACATGCTGTTGAATTTTGAAAATAAGATGAACTTGGCATATTCTTTAGCTCTTACTGGCTTTTGTTAACATCCCCTTTTCTTCAAATACCTTAAAAAAATGCATGTATTCCATCTTGATTCTAGGAACATCTCAGAGAGAGAGAAGGAAGGCAAAATAAACAATAATTTACTTGCAGTGTACAGCAAGAATATCACTGGCCATTAGTGACATTTGGCGAGTTTTAGAGGAAGGATTTTGTTGTTGACTGCCTCTCTCAGCCCTCCACCCCCAAATTCAGCAGTCTTTGCTTAGTGTCTTTGAATGTCTCGTGCTGTTTGTATTAACATCTTGGTAGAGAGGATTTCCTGGTAACAGAATAGTGTCTGAAGCGTTACATGTATTACTGACAGAGAATAGACACAGTTTTCTCCTTAGCTCATTTGTGACAATAATTATTTTCTTTTTGCTGTTTTATTGCCTTTTACTCTGTCTACTCTCTCTCCTACCACCACAGAATCTGTAAGAACCTAAGAATTTAGTGAAAATTCTTGAAATTATTTTCTTAGTTTTTTTATAGATGGAAGTCTTTGCCATGAGATGATTAGGAGGTATTTTTCCATTAAATTAAGAAGTGTGATTTTATATTGCTCTCCAGTTGGTGGAGGAAAACTGCGAAGTCTCTGTTGTGCCAGGTGCACAATAAATCTGTTATAGTTTCACACAGATCTCATTACTGTTGCTATTTCATTTTGTATTCTCATCATTTTTTTTCTCAAGTGCAGGATTTTTCTTTTCCCTTGGAGTAGAGGGAACAGGCTGTGAATGAACTGCCAACATAAACTGGCTCAGAAAGAAGGGTTGTTTCATACAGAAATGAATGGAAAATTCATTATATTGGTCAGGGGAATGTCTGTGCCACTCCCAAGCCTCTTTAGTGTTGGAGAACACGGTTAATTGAGGCAGAAGGAATGCAGGTCTGGAAGCATCAGCCATATCCTGTTGCCTCCATCTCCATCCCCACAGGCCCCTCCCCCAAATCCTGCCCTGGAACCCAAAAAGGAGGAATGCTGGGGGAAAACCCTGAACTAGGAGTCAGATGCCCTGACTTCTCATCCTGTTCTGTAAAAAAGGTACTGGCCACGGTACCCCGGGAAAGACTCCTATCTGCACCTGATTCCTTAACTCTGAACCAGATGATGCCATTTGTCCTGCCCATCTCCAGGGGCTTTAAGAGGATCTAATGAGATGGTGTGTATGAAAGTAATTTGTAAGATGCGAAGAGCTATGTGTGAGGGCATAGCATTGTTCTTACTGTGCTTAAAGGAGACTTTTCTCCATTTCCCTAAAATTTATCAGAGCTTTCACATAGTGTGAAATAGAGGCGGCTGCTCCGTTAATGGCTAACATGCTTCTGAACTGAGTATCTGGGCTATTAAACGTCTGTCACTCTCTGGTCTATACCAATGCTGTGCCAGTTCAAGACACGACAGCCAGCTTAGCGCAAACAAGATTAAGCAGATGCTGGAAAGGGAACTAAGACATAGGTGTTTAGTTAATAGGGTTTGTAGCTTTCATGAACTAAAAATTAATAAATCTTGACCCTAGTCTCAGTAGAAATGGCCATATTATTTTTAATTTTACTGTGAGCACATGGTGACTTTGGGCTTCTAGTTACAGCTAAAAGTGGAAGTGTTTGATCCAGTGACTTCTGTGTGCATGTATGGCTATTTTGGTTTATTTTTAAAGGAAAATTAAGTTTCCTTTTGTGTGGGCTTTTTTTTGGGGGGGGTCATTAACTTTAGACCTTAGATGAAACCAGCAGTTTTAAAGTGTGGCTGACCCTTGAACCCCTGGGAACCCTTGAGAGCCTTTCAGGGCATCTGTGAGATCAAAACTATTTTCATAATACAAAGGCATTAGTTGTCTTTTCACTCCATGTCTCAAAAAGCAGTTGAAAATGTAAAACAGTGCCATTTGGTCACAAATTTTTTTTGTTTTAGGAAATACAGCTATTTTCTTAAAAATGTTATTTATGTTAGCATGTAATAAACTTTAATTTTTGAATACTTAAAATTTTTCAGTTTTATTTTCTAATATGGCAAATATTGATGGATATAAACTATATAAACAAAAGCTCTTTGATACCCAGGTATCTAATAAATTTTAAAGAGTATAAAGAGGTCTGGAGATCAAAAGTTACAATTACAGGATTAGAAAAAGGAGCAGGATATTCTATTACTATGTATATATTCTTGCAACTTTATTTTACATTTTAAAGTCCTGATACTGGATTTAATGCTGCCTCTTAGAAATACCTGCATTGCAATATAAGAATGGATGTTGGTTCTTGAAGCAAAAGCCAAATGCTTAATCTAATCAACAGCTACAGTTTTTTCGCCTGTCGGTCAAAGAAAACACACCGCTCTGTAGTGGTAACTGACACCAGCCACAGATCTCATGGCAGCATTCATGGGATAATGACAGGATAAACAAAAATACCACTTTCTTCAAGAAATATTCTCTTAGATTCATTTTGTTTGATTTTGACCTAGGTTTTACATTTTTCAAAACCCTTTTGCTATCCCATCTGGTTTTATAAACTGAGTTTCTTAACATTTGTTATAATTAAAGAGGCTTGTCTGGAATAATATATATTTTGTATGCTTTTGCCTTTCTTACATGATTGATATTACATTCACCTTTGGTCATTTTTAACAAAGGTTTATTTTTGCAGATATATTTAGTACCTTTATTAAGCAGTAACTAAATTAAATCAACCAGTTTGCATGTAAATGAGAGAATAGGCTTAATGGTCTTCCAGTGGAATGATTTCCAGGCCTCCACATGCAGTGGCTGTGTCTGGAATCCTAGAACTGGCACTTTCTAGCTTTCTGCTTGGAATTATATCTGTTTAAAGTGAATTAAAGGATTTCTTTTTTTTTATTGACCAGTACAAATACAAATGCTGTGTTTGATTCATTGTTAATGATGACTTCAAGATTGATGATCTGATACAATAACTTGGTTCTGTGTAAATAGCATGTATTTTATTATAATTCACATTTTTAAACACTTGGTTTACATTAAATTATGGTATTTAACTATTTTTATGTTTATACTAGGTAAGTTTTTTCTTATGTTCCTGTGTTTTTGGTATGCTAAATAAAGCTATTTTTAAACCCAAGAGATTTTTTTCTGCCATGTATTAATTATGGTTAGGTAAGAATCATGCTTCATAAGCTTTTATCAATTATGGCCTTTTTAACAAGAGAAAACGGTTTCTTTTCTTTCTTATGAAGTTAAGAAATATTGCTCAGCAAAGAAATCAGAAATTATCTGGTGAAAACTTCAGGTGTTCTCAGCATAAGAAAGAATTTTTTGTACTAACTTTTGAATGATGTGGGCATGATACAAAATAGGGCCACTCACTCCAGGGAGACCTCTCTGCTGTAGTATAGTTTGTTAAGTCTTGGGCATAGTGTTGTCTGCAGATACCAAGGAACTGCTTTTTTCCCTCCGTAGCAGCTTGCATTTGACATTTGAGAAGATAAGAAAGGAACGCATAAGGTGGAATCATTTATGACCACAGGACACCTTCCGAAGTGTAGTCACCAAAAAGGCTAAAAGGTGATGTGATGAGTCATTGATTAAGCAAATGTAAATATGATTTGATCTTTATGGTATAAATATTAAAATGATTTACTTATAATCTGTCTTAACATTTCTCCTTGACTATAACTGTGAGTATTCATTTTGTAAGCATAAATCCCAGAGAGTTGTCCAAAACATCATAAAAAGGTAATTTAAAAAATATACAGCAATTTCTAAAAATTATGTGACTTATAGATTAATACATCCATGAAACCCAACATCTCGATCAAGATATTTCTATTACCCCAGAAGGCTCCTTCATATACCTCTCCCTAAAGATAACACTGTTCTCACATTTATCATAAGAGATCAAGATTTTAAATTTCATACTTGGCTGTAGCCATAAGCCAAAAGACTTGACTTGTCCTTTTTTAAGTTCTTATTTCAGAAAACTTCAAAGTAGAAGTTCGAAAGCTGCTCATCCGTCTCTTGGCTCTCCTTGAATCTACCCCTTCTCTCTAAGCCTTTTCTACATACCTAAAGCTCTTTGAAAAATTATGTTTACTCCTTTTAACTCCCTTCCCCCCCAATACATGAAATACCTAAAAGTGAGGGCTTTTTTAAGCCTATGTATTGACCAAAATGTAAGTAGTTTTCTGGCTTAATGCTTATTTCTGCTGTAATTCTTAGCACCTACCATTTCCTTAAACTTTGTATGAGGACATTTTGTTCTCAGTAATTTTATTTATTTGTATTTTTTTCAGACTTCAAAATCCACTATTATCTGGTCCCACAGGCTTATCTAACTTTATTTCCTTACACAGCTAAGATAATAGATATTTACAAAGTGCCTACTTTGTGTGAAGCTAAGGTAGTAAGAAAATAATGGTGCCTATAGACATCATCTCTAAGGATTTTGCAATCAGGTTAAGACTGGGAAAAACTGGGGCACCTGGGTGGCTCAGTGGGTTAAGCCGCTGCATTTGGCTCGGGTCATGATCTTAAGGTCCTGGGATCGAGTCCAGCATCGGGCTCTCTGCTCAGCAGGGAGCCTGCTTCCTCCTCTCTCTCTCTCTCTGCCTGCCTCTCCATCTACTTGTGATCTCTCTCTGTCAAATAAATAAATAAAATCTTTAAAAAAATAGAAAAAGACTGGGAAAAAATTTTAATTTAGTGTAACCCTATTTTCATTCCAGCTCAGAGATTCTTTTTGCCCAAAGTCCTCTGGTATTTACAACCAGGCATATTTATCAGGCAGTCCTGTATATCAGTCTATTTGTTATTTTTATAAGTTTTTAGCAGTGAAAGCTAACTTCCAGAAAAATTCATAGAACCCTAATATAATCTACAGAATTCTAGTGGTGGTTGACTAGGAAGTGGAAAGCTGGGAACCTCACCATCTGTGACCCTCCTTGTCAGTCCCCCTTCAAGTCAGTCCAAGTTGCAGAAAACACTAGAACTTTATGAACATATTTAGACAGCCACTAGAATATAACATCTATTGATAACACAGTTTCATAGCTCCTCATCTTTACACATACACACACACACACACACTCAATCTTGGAATCTCTTCCACTAACAGACTATTTAGGGTTCAAAATGCTCTTTTTAGTCCAGTTGTTCTTAATTCATAAGTATACTGCACTTACAGCCACTAGTCTACACTATCTGTAAAAATGATATTTGAAGAGAGCCATGGAATATTAATAGTTCTGATTCTTTCTATATATCACTTCAACATCACCATACTTCTTGCTACTTTCAATACTCAGTCCCTTTGCATTTGTGGTTAATGATGGTTTTAATAAATTTATAAATCATATTTAAAAATAAGCACACAGTGATGTCAATGAAAACAGTATGGAGTAGGGAATTCCAAAAGCAAGTTTTTCCACAAAAGCAGCAAATAAACTGGCAAAAACTTCCAGCAGCAACTTCATCAGAACACTAGAAACTAATTACAATGTACAGCAACCAGGAAAGGAAAAGAGCCTTTAAAATCCTGGCCTTATTCCTGGCTTCCCTTCTCAGCGACATCTTGGAAGACAACAGCCCACATTCTAGGTATAGGTTCCTCGTAGGAGAGGGAGGAACATGGACTTTATTATCAAAGAACTGAGGTTGACTGTTTAGTCCTATGTTTTGGCTTCCTGAGCTCTAAGGCTTGCCTTTATTTTTTCTTACTGGGTACTCTCTCAAATTGGAGGCAACCAGCTGGGGATGTTTTTCAAAAACACTTAAATGCATTAGCTGCTACCACCTGGATAAGGGAGGAAATCTGAAGAAAACAGACAAACTGAAAAGCTTGGGAATAAAAAGAATAAGGACTTTGGAAAACTTCCACATAGGAATCTAGATGGCTAAACACACATAAAGAGCTCAGTGAATGCTCTAAAAAAAATCTGATGGACTCTAAACTCTCACCTTTGACCTTCAGATTCTCTATAAGCAGAAAGTGAAGGTTCTGGTAGAGTTGTATGTTGCTTGGCTGAAAGTTGAAAGTTTTCTCCAAAACACACAGAGAGCCCATCTGCTAAAAATAGGATACTTTCAAGGAGAGGGGCACAAGGCATCTAATGAGCTCTGTCAACTCACTAGCTGACCACTATAGTAACAAGACTACAGGGGTCACATGTGACAAAGAACACAGACTTTACAAAACGTCATTAATCCAACTAACACCTCAAACAGCAAAACAAACCCTGAAGAAAAAGGAAAATTGCATTTCCAGAGTTGCCATTCTGTAATATTAATTCATAGCCCTATGCACTACTGAGAATAGTACCCAGCCCTGAACATCTATAAGCCTGACCAGAGAACCTAGGAAACCACAAAACCAAGCCCATAGCCTTGCTTATCCAGCAGTCCACATGTTCTCAGCTAATGGCATCCCCTGCCCCCATGCCAACTCCAGAGCTTGGGCAGTGGCCTCACCCAAAAATAAACGCTGACAGCAAGCCTCACCTACCCAAGGATGTTACCAGCAGACATGTCCAGAAACCCACAACAAGTTTCTACAAATTCAAAAAGATCAAAGTCATACCATGCATCTTTTCTGACCACAATGCTATGAAACTAGAAATCAACCACAAGAAAAAGTCTGGAAAGAGCAAAAATACCTGGAAATTAAATAATATGCTACTACACAATGGGTCAACCAAGAAAAGAAAAAAAATCAAAAAGTACATGGAAACAAATGAAAATATAATGGTCCAAAATCTGTGGGGTACACCAAAAGTGGTTCTAAGACAGATATTTATAGCAATATAGGCCTACCTCAAGGAATAAGAAAAATCTCTAATAAATGACCTAAGCTTACACATAAAGGAGCTAGAAGAAGAACAAAGACCCAAACCATCAGAAGGAAGGCAATAGTAAGTATTAGAGCAAAGATAAATGATACAGAAGCTGAAAAACAATAGAACAGATCAACAAAACCAGGAGCTGGTTCTTTGAAAAGATAAACGAAACTGATAGACCTCTACCCAGACTCATCAAGAGACAGGCAGGGGGAGAGATAGAGAAAGAAGATTCAAATATACAAAATCAGAAATGAAAGAGGAAAATTAACCAAATCCAAAGAACTAGAAAAGATGGTAAGAGAGTATCATGAAAAATTTTATGCCAACAAATTGAACAACCTAGAAGAAATGGATAAATTCCTAGAAAAATATAACTTCCCAGAACTGAATCAAGAAATAGAAATTTTAAACAAACCGGGTGCCTGGGTGGCTCAGCGGGTTAAGCCTCTGCCTTCAGCTCAGGTCATGATCTCAGGGTCCTGGGATCGAGCCCCACGTCAGGCCCTCTGCTCAACAGGGATCCTGCTTCCCCACTCTCTCTGCCTCCTTGTGATCTCTCTGTGTCAAATAAATAAATAAATAAATTTATAATTTAAAAAAAAAGAAATTTTAAACAAACCAATTACCGGCAATAAAAGTCAATCAGTAATCAAAAATTCCAACGAGCAAAAGTCCAGGGCCAGATGGCTTCACAGATGAATTCTACCAAACGTTTAAAGAAGAATTAATGTGTATTCCTCTCAAAATATTCAAAAAAATAGAAGGGGAAAGAAAACTTCCAAATTCATTCCATGAGCCTAGTATTACCCTGATACCAAAGGCAGATAAAATAACACGCAAAGAAAAGAAAGAAAGAGAGAGAACCACAGGCCAATACCTCTGATGCACACAGATGCAAAAAATCCTCAACAAAACCATCAGAAATAAAACAAGATATAACAACTGATATCACAATAATACAAATGATTACAAGAGAATGCAATGAAAAATTATATGCCAACAAAGTGGACAACCTAGAAGAAACATAAAATTTTAGGATCATACAACCTTAAAAAAACTGAATCAGGATGACATAAAAAATCTGAAGAGACGAATTTCTAGTAATGAAACTGAATTGGTAATCAAAAATCTACCAAAAAGTAAAAATCCAGAATCGGATGACTTCACAGGTGAATTCCACCAGACATCTAAAGAATAGTCATTATCTCTACTCCTCAAAATATTCCAAAAATATAAGAGGAAGGAAAGCATGCAACCAAATTCTATAGGGGCATTATTACCCTGAAAACAAAAGACAAAGACACCACAAAAAAGAAAACTATAGGTCAATTATTCATGTTTAATATTCACAAATCAATGAACACTATACTCATTAACAAAACAAAGAATAACAATCATATAACTGAGATTTTTTTCCTGTAAGATCAGGAACAAGACAAGGATGTCCACTCTTGCCACTTTTATTCCACATAGTCCTGGAAATCCTAGCCACAGCAATCAAAGAAATAAAAGCCATCTATATTGGAAAGGAATAAGTTAAACTGTCACCACAGAAAACCCTACAGACTCCACCCAAAAATTAAGAATAAATTAGGTCAGTAAAGTACAGAACACAAAACTAAAACTGAGAAATCAATTGCCTTTCTATATACTAATGACAGAGTTGTAGAAAGAGAAATTGAGAAAACTCTTTCATTTATAATTGCACCAAAAAGAATAAAAAGAAAAGAAAAAAAAAGTCCTAGGAATATACTTAACCAAAGAGGTGCAAGAACCTATACTCTAATGACTATAAAACACTGATGAAAGAAATTGAAGATGACACAAATAAACAGAAAGATATGCCATACTCGTGCACTGGAATTAACATTGTTAAAATGTTCATACTACCTAAAAACAATCTATAGATCGATGCAATCCCTATCGAAATACCAACAGCATTTTTCAAAAAACTAGAACAAATACTAGAATTTGTATGAAACCACTAAAGACCCCAAATAACCAAAGCAATCTTGAGCAAGAATAAATCTAGAGGTATCACAATCCCAGATTTCAAGATATACTACAAAGCGGTAGTAATCAAAACAGCACGGTTCTGGCACAAAAATGGACACAAAAGCTCAAGAGAACAGGATAGAGAAGTAATCGCATGCATATATGGCCAATTAATCATGACAAAGGAGGCAAGAACATACAGTGGGAAAAAGACAGTCTCTTCAATAAACGGTGCTGGGAAAACTGGACAGCTACATGCAAAATAATGAAACTGGACCACCTCCTAATACCATGCACAAAAATGAATTCAAAATGGATTAGCAACCAAAATGTGAGACTTGAAGCCATAAAACTCGTAGAAAAGACCACAGACAGTAATTTCTTTGAAATCAGCCATAGAAACATTTTTCTAGATATGTTTCTTAAGGCAAGAGAAGCAAAGCATTTCCTTCTGTACAGCAAAGGAACCCATCAACGAAACATAAAGCAACCTAGTGAATGGGAGAAGATATTCTCAAACGATGTGTCCAATAAGGAGTTATTACCCAAAACATATAAATAACTTATACAATTCAACACCAAATTAATTAAAAAATGAGCAGAGGACCTGAAGAGACATTATTCCAGAGAAGACATCTGGATGGCCAACAAACAAATGAAAAAAATACTCAACATTACTAATGATCAGGGAAATGTAAATCAAAACCAAAATGTGATATCACCTCACACCTGTCAGATTGGCTAGAATAAAAAAGATAAGGATGAAGAGAAAGGGGAACCTCATGCACTGTTGGTAGTAATGTATACTGGTACAGCCACTGTGGAAAACTCTATGGAAATTCCTCAAACAATTAAAAATAGAAATATCATAGGATCCAATCATTCCACTATTGGGTATTTTCCCAAAGGAAATGAAAGCACTAATTTGAAAAGATATCTGTGTCCCTATGATTACTGCTGCATTATTTACAGTAGCCAAGATACAAGAGCAAGTGTTCACTGATAGATGAATAGATTATAAAAAGAAGTGGAGTATATACACAATGGACTATTACTCAGCCATGAAAAGGGATGCAATATTGCCATTTGCAACAACACAGATGGACCTAGAAGGTAATATGCTAAGTGAAATAAGTCAGACTGAGAAAGACAAATAACAGTATGATTTCATTTATAGGGGAAATCTAAAAAACAAATCAATAGACAAATAGAAAGCAGAATTAGACCTATAAACACCGGGAGCAAACTGATGGTTGCCAGAAGGGAGGAGGGTTGGGAGACAGGCAACATGGATAAAGCGGAGAAGGCAATACAGGCTTCCAATTATGAAATGAATAAGTCACAGAATAAAAGGTACAGCATAGGGAATATAGTCAATGATATTGTAATAGTGTTGTATGGTGACAGATGGTAGCTACACCTGTGGTGGGCACTGCATAATGTACAGACTTGCATCACTGGGTTTTACCCCTGAAACTAGTGTAACGTTTTGGGGCAACTATACGGAAAAAAAAAAAAAAAAAAAAAAAGGATGAAATTGGACTCCTATTTTATTCCACTCACAAAAATGAACTAGAAATGGATTAAATGCTTAAAAATAAGCCCCCAAACTGTAAGACTACTAGAAGGAAACATAGGAAAAACTTCCTTAACATGGGTCTCAGTAATGATTTTTTGTATAAAATTTTTTGTATAAAATACCTAGAACATAATCAAAGCAAAAAATAAACAAGTGAGACTACGTCAAACTAAAAAGCTTCTGCACAGCAATATTAAAAAATCAACAAAATGAGCAGAAAAATGTGTAGAATGGGAAAAAATACTTGCAAACCATATCTATGATAAGGGGTTAATATCCAAAATATATAAATAACTCATATAGGCTAACAACAAACAAAACAATACAATGTAGTTTCAAATTAGGAAAGGACCTACATAGGCATTTTTTGACACTTCTCCAAAGAAGATATATGAATGACCAGGAGGTACATGAACACTAATCATCAGGAAAATGCAAATCAAATCCACAGCAAAATATCACCTCATGCCTGTTAGAATGGTTAGCATCAAAAAGAAAAGTTAACAAAGATAACAAATGCTGGCCATAATGTTTGCAGAAGGGAATCCTTGTTCACTATTGGTGGGATGTAAATTGGTACCATTGTGCAATATATAGGTATCTATATAGATATTATATATATATATCTATGTTTAGCTATAATATATATGGAAGTTCCTCAAAAAAATTAAAAAAAAACCTACAGTATGATTAGCATTTCTACTTCTGAGAATACATCTGAGGGAAATGAAAACACTATGTTGAAGAGTTATCTGCCCCCCATGGCATCATTATTTATTATATGATGATTATTTATAATAACCAAGGTATGGAAAAAATCCCAAATGGCCACTGGTGGTTGAATGAATAAAGAAGACTTGATATATATACACAATGAAATATTAGCCATAAAAAAGGGAAATCTTACCACTTGAGACAAAGGGGATGGACTTTGATAGCATTATGCCAAATGACCTAAGTCAGACAGAGAAAAACAAATACTGTATGATCTCATGTATATGAGGAATCCAAAAACAAACTCCTAAAAAAAGACATTAGATTTATGGTTGCCAGGGGTGGGGGGGCCAGGGAAGTGGGAACTGTATAAAGGAGGTCAAAAAGTATAAACTTCCAGTTGTAAGATAAAGAATTACCAGGGATGTAATTTACAACGTGATGATTATAGCTAATGCTGCTGTAGGATTTATAAGAAAGCTGTTAAGAAGAGTAAATCCTAAGTGCTCTCATTGCAAGGAAAAAATGTTTTTCCTTTTTTTTGTACTTACATGCGATGATGGATATTAACTAAACTTGTAGTGGTATCATTTAATATAAGATATATATTTTTATATAAGATATTCTATTTAAATATATAAGATATGCTATATAAGATATTATATATAAAATATATAATATATAAGATACTATATATAAAATGTTATATATATATAAAATCATGCTGTGTAACTTAAACTTATACAATGCCATATGTGAATCATGTCCAAGTAAAACTGGGGAAAAAATCATACAGCATTTACGCATTTCAAGCACACCCTTGTTCCCTCAACCATTTTTGCAACCAATCCTTGCCTTAGAGGATGTAAAATAAGATGTGGCCCTTTTCTATAGATAACATAAAGGCCAGTCTTGTATATTGTAATGCATGTGCCTCACAGCAAGCTTTTGATTGCTGAGGCATTCACTTCAAAGACACCTATCTTGAAGAAACACAGGACCAGCCACTGGGATAGAGAGCCATGCCACCTACCCCTGAAGTTTCCTTTGTTTTAGAGATCTCTGGTTGACTTAGAAAACTGTCTATTCTATGGTCTAATAGACAATAGAAAATTGTCTATTTGAACTTGTTTGTTCCTTCCCACATTTTAATTGCTGCTCTTGTGTTTTAAATTCACAATTAGGGAGGAGGCAAGATGGCAGAGGAGTAAGGGACCTCATTTCATCTGGTCCCTTGAATTTAGCTAGATAACTGTCAAACCATTCCAAACACCCATGGTTTCAGCCTAAGATGTAAGAAAAAAAAAATCTGGAACTCTCTAAGTAGAAAAGCAACCACTTTTTGCAAAGTAGGATGTGCAGAGAAGTGAATCCGAGGGGAGATATCAGAAGATAAATGGAGAGGGGAGGAAGACTCTGTAAGCCAGCTGCCGGAAAGTGACAGAGCACCAGAGGGCAAAATCCGAATCCTTAGTAATCTGTTCCAGTGAGAGACATCCCTGCCTGAAAGGGGTTCAGGAGCTAAAATGGGCAGAATTCTAGGTGGGTCAGTGTGGGCTCAGGATCCCAGGAGTCACAGAACGGGAGGGCCTGAGCTAGTAGAGTTCCCAAGCAATGGAGCAGGGAAACTGATTACAGTCAGTAAGCCCAGAAAGGGGCTCTCGGCTCAGCCATAAACCAAGAGCCAGGCCTGATCAGGGGACCGCTTTCTCCCTGGGCACCCTGCAGCGGACTGGAATGTGGGGGCCCTCTGCCATCCCCTAGGAGGGGTGGGAGGGGTTTGCCCATGACTGGGTAACAGCTCTCAGGGCAGTGGCCAAGTAAAGGACCGGATAGGGTGACCCTCTGCCTTCCACTGGGAGGTTCGCTATGGCCACACACCACGAGAGTCTGCAGTTTGGCACACATAAAAGTGAAGACAGTTTTTCCCAGAGGGTTTCCTAAAAGAGGGGACCATGAACCTTTGGCTCTGGAGCTTGAGATTGGGCATGGCCATTTTTCTTTTGATCCTCTAAAGAGGTGCAGAAAGCCTTCAGGCAACAAAAACCACAGAGAGGATCAGCTTACACTGAGCCCAGCCCCCTTGCAAAGGGAAGATGCAACTCCACCCAGGCAAAGACACTAAGAAGCAGCACAGCAGGCCCCTCCCCACCAAGACCAACTGGAAGAACAGGTACACAACTAGTTTCCAAGACTAAAACTCGGGTGCTAGAGAAAAACAGTACATAGAACTTGGGGGTTTTTTCCCCCTCATGATGTATCTTTCAATCTAAAATTTTCCATTTCTCTTTTTTCTTTTTTCCCATTTCTACAAGTTTCTTATTTTATCACCTCTTTGTTTTTAAGTCACTTTTTAACTTTGATTTCTTACATTTGGTAGTTACATTCTTTCTGTTTGGCCTCCTTTCACTCTATTCAATTTTATTTTTGTATATATAAGTTTTGCTTTCTTTGCAATTTGGAGATTTAGTGTCTTCTAACACAGAGACCAAAATACACTAAGGAGCAACTGGATCACCTTGTTTTGTCTCCCCTGTGAGATGCTATCCTCCCCTCCCCACTCTTTATTTTGTCTTTTGTTTTTGTTTGCCTTTCTGTTTTGGTTTCTGACCTCTTCAGATTTCTCTAGTGTGGATTTTGCTTGGGTCATGGTTGATATTTTTGATTCCGCTCACCCGGTCACCCATTCTTCCCTGAGCAAAAGGACTAGAAGGAGGAAGTCATAACAAAAGAAAGAACCAGAGGTAATGCTCTCTGCCACAGAGCTAATTGATATGAATATAAGTAAGATGTCAGAGATGGAATTCAGGATAACAAAGTTCATAGCCGGGCTTGAAAGAGGCACAAAAGACCCTAGAGAATCTCTTAGTGCAGAAATGAGATCTAATCAGGCCAAAATTAAAAATGCTCAGACATGCGATCTAAATTGGATGCTCTAACAGCTAGGGCAAGTTAGGCAGGAGAGAGAACAAGTGCTCTAGAAGACAGGCTGCTGGAAAGGAAAGAAGCTGAGGAAAAGAGAGAAAAACTACTAACAACCAATGAAGAGGCTTCGAGAAATCAGTGATGCCATAAAATGATCCAACATCAGAATTATTGGGATGCCTGAGGGTGAAGAGAGGGCCAAAAAGTATATTTGAGCAAATCATAGCTGAGCAACTTCCCTAATCTGGTGAAGGAAACAGGCATTCAAATCCAAGAAGTAGAGAGGACCCCTCCCAAAATCAATAAAAATAGATCAACACCCGACATATAATAGCGAAGCTCGCAGATTTCGGAGACAAAGAGAAAATTCTGAAAGTAGCTCAAAATTAGAGTTTTTAACCTACAAACAGAGGAACATCAGACTAACATTAGACCTATCCACAGGGACCTGGCAGGCCAGAATGGGTTGGCATGATATATTCAGGGTATTAAATGAAAAGAACATGGAGTCTAGGATAATTTATCCAGCAAGGCTGTCATTTAGAATGGAAGGAGAGATAAAGAACTTTCAGGATAGACAGAAACTGAAAGAATATGTGACCACCAAGCCAGGCCTGCAGGAAATATTAAGAGGGATCCTGTAAGCAGAGAGAGCCCAAGAGTACCATAGACCAAAAAGAAACAGTGACAATCTACAGAAACAAGAACTTTACAGACAATACAATGGCACTAAATTTATATTTTACGATAGTTACTCTGAATGTAAATGGGCTAAATGCTCCCATCAAAAGACACAGGGTATCAGACTGGATAAAAAAGCAAGACTGATCCATATGATGTCTACAAGAGTCTATTATTATATCATATTTTTTTAAGTTTTGACAGAGAGAGAGAGAGAGACAGCAAGAGAGGGAACACAAGAGAGGAAGTGGGAGAGGTAGAAGGTTTCCCACTGAGCAGGGAGCCCAATGCAGGGCTCGCTCCCAGGACTCTGGGATCATGACCTGAGCCGAAGGCAGACACTTAATGACTGAGCCAAGCAAGCACCCCAAGAGACTCATTTTAGACCCCAAAACACATCCAGACTGAAAATTAGGGGGTGAAGGACCATTTACCACAGTAATGGACCTCAAAAGAAAGCAAGGGATGCAAGGGTGGTTCAACATTCACAATCAGTGTCATACATCACATCAATAAAAGAAAAGAACCATATGATCCTCTCAATTGATGCAGAAAAAACATTTGACAAAATACAGTATTCTTTCTTTTTTTTAAAAAAAGATTTTATTTATTTATTTGACAGACAGAGATCACAAGTAGGCAGAGAGGCAGGCAGAGAGAGAGAGAGGAGGAAGCAGGCTCCCCGCTGAGCAGAGAGCCTGACGTAGGGCTCGATCCCAGGACCCTGGGATCATGACCTGAGCCAAAGGCAAAGACTTTAACCCACTGAGCGACCCAGGTGCCCTGACAGCATTCTTTCTTGATTAAAATTCTTCATCATGTAGGGATAGAGGGAACATAGCTCAATATTGTAGAAGTCATCCATGTAAAGCCCACATTGAATATCATTCTCAATGGGGAAAAAATGAGAGCTTTTCCCTTAAGGTCAGGAACACGACAGGGATACCCACTCTCACCACTACGATTCAACATAATGCTAGAAGTCCTAGCCTCAGCAGTCAGACAACAAAAAGATATAAAAGGCATTCAAATTGGCAAAGAAGAAGTAAAACTCTTCACAGGTGACATGACACTTTAAGTGGAAAATCCAAAAGACTCCACTCCAAAATTGCTAGAACTCATACAGGAATTCAGCAACACAGTAGGATACAAAAAATCAATGCACAGAAATCAGTGGCATTTCTATACACTAAATATGTGACTGAAGAAAGGGAAATTAAGGAATTACACCAAAAACCATAAGATACTTAGGAATAAACCTAACCAAATGGCAAAGAATCTATATTCAGAAAATTATAAAACACTCATGAAAGAAATTGAGAAGACTCTAAGAGATGGAAAAACATTCCATGCTCCTGGAATGGAAGAATAAATTCATTAAAATGTCTGTGCTACCCAGAGCACCCTACACATTCAGGGCAATCCCTATCAAGATACCATCAACATCTTTGCCAGAACTGGAACAAACAATCCTAAAATGTGTATGGAACCAGAAAAAAACCTGAATCACCAGGGGATTGTTGAAAAAGAAAACCAAAGTTGGCAGCATCACAATTCCAAACTTCAAGCTCTATTACAAAGCTGTCATCATCAAGACAGTATGGTACTGGCACAAAAACAGACACATAGATCAATAGAACAGAAGAGAGAGCCTAGAAATGGACCCTCAATTCTATGATCAACTCATCTTCGACAAAGCAGGAAAGAATGTCCAATGGAAAAAGGCCAGTCTCTTCAATAAATGGTGCTGAGAATATTGGATAGCTGCATGCAGAAGAATGAAACTGGGCCTTTCTCTTACACCATACACAAAGATAAAACCAAAATGGATGAGAGACCAAATGTGAGATAGGAATTCATCAGTATCCTAGAGGAGAACACAGGCAGCAACCTCCTTGACCTAGGCCACAGCAACTTGTTGTTAGACACCTCTCCAACGCCAAGGGACAAAAGCAAAAATGAATTATCAGAACCTCATCAAGATAAAAAGATCTGCGGTGAACAAAATAAAAGGCAACATACAGAATGGGAGAAGATATTTGCAAATGACATATCAGATAAAGGGCTAGTAGCCACGATCTATAAAGAACTTATCAAACTCAACACCCAAAGAACAAAAACTCCAGTCAAAAAATGGGCAGACAACACGAACAGACACTTCTCCAAAGACATCCCAAATGGTCAACAGACACGCCAAAAAATGCTCCACATCACTTGGCATCAGGGAAATACAAATCAAAACCACAATGAGAGGCGCCTGGGTGGCTCAGTGGGTTAAAGCCTCTGCCTTCGGCTCGGGTCATGATCCCAGTGTCCTGGGATCGAGCCCCACATCGAGCTCTCTGCACAGCGGGGAGCCTGCTTCCTCCTCTCTCTCTGCCTGCCTCTCTGCCTAATTGTGATCTCTGTCCGTCAAATAAATAAAATCTTTAAAAAAGAAAAAAAAACACAATGAGATGCCACCTCACACCAGTTAGAATGGCTAAAATTAACAACACAGGGAACAACAAATGTTGGCAAAGCTTGTGGAGAAAGGGGAACCCTCTTACAGTGTTGGTGGGAATGCAAGCTGGTGCAGCCACTCTGGAAAACAGTGTGGAGGTTCCTCAAGGAGTTAAAAATAGAGCTACCCTATGACTCAACAATTGCACTACTGGGTGTTTACCCTAAAGATACAGATGTAGTGAAAAGAAGGGGCACCCGCACCCCAGTGTTCATAGCAGCAATGGCCACAACAGCCACACTGTGGAAGGAGGTGAGATGCCCTTTGACAGCTGAATGGATGAAGATGTGGTTTATACCTACAATGGCATATTACTCAGCCATCAGAAAGGATCCATACGTGCCGTTTACATCAATGTGGATGGAACTGGAGGTACTAAGTAAAATATGTTAAGTGAAGTAAGTGAATCAGAGAAAGACAATTATCATATGGTTTTACTCATATGTAGAATATAAGGAATAGCGCAGAGGACCACAGGGGAAGGGAGGGAGCACTGAATGGGAAGAAATCAGAGAGGGAGACAAACCATGAGAGTCTCTTAACTCTGGGGGAAAAAAAAAAACTGAGGGTTGCTGGAGGGATGGGGTAACTGGCTGATGGGCATTAAGGAGGGCACGTGATGGGATGAGCACTGGGTGTTAACCGCAACTGGTGAATTATTGAACATTGCATCTGAAGCTAATGATGTACTCTATGTTGGCTAACTGAATTTTAAATAAATAAATAAATTCACCACTAGTAAACCTGCATAACTCTAGGCACCCCACCCTAAGCTCTAGTAAAAGCAGAACCCCAGATCTTTGTAAGTGTGTGCTCTTACACTCTCACGCTATCTACCACAACCCCACTGTATGGGCCCACGCACATAATGTGTTCTCCAGGTTTTGAGAGTAATAAGTTGTATTGTTTTTTTTGAAGTTCCCTGATGCTTGTTGCCTAGGTAGGCCTTATAATCATAAGAAGAACCACAAGGGCTGGTCTGGCTTATGACATTGGCTCTGAAAGGGGGAAACGCCTGTAAGGGTTCACCTCGGGCCCAGTGGGGTGCCCCTAGGCATTTCAGAACAGCACTACTGGGCCGAGGCTGGCCCCAAACTGTTGGCTAGTTGGTAGGACTGCATGATTGTTGTTGCAGTTAACTGAAGGGAATGCACGTTACTTACAACTGGCTGACTGACTGACCCGGGGCGGGGCGGGGGGTGTCTAGCGCCCTCTGCGAAGGTAGCATCGCCGGGTGGAGGTCTGCCCCGCCGCCGTGTGCTTTTGCATATTGCCCGCGCCATGTGTTGCCTGCGCATCCATCCTAAAACGTCACTGCTGCTGGAATAGGTCAACAATCTCCCTAGAGCAGCATGGTCAAGGCCACGTGGTCTAATGAGCCAGTCAGACCACGAATTATGAAGGCCTTAATGCACTATTCATGTGCCTGAGGGTCCTTCACGCCTCGAGGCCAAGCGGAGCTAAGGAGGTTTGAACTGAATCTCAAGGCTATTGTCACAGTCCCAGGAAAGGCCGTTAGCTAAAGGCACAATGTAAGAATGTTCCCATAGGCAAGGAGGGTGGGAGACCCCCACCAGAGACCACTGTGTCAGTGGGTTGTGCCTGGACTGTAAGTCTCAACCCAGAAGTTACAACCTTGCAACAACAGGAAACCAGTGGCACGGTGCAAGGCAGACTGCAAATACAAGAGAGCTCTTGCCCTCACTTTCTATCCCCTGATCTGATGGGATATCATGGGTCCAGTCCCTAGTGGAATGTTACTGAAAAAATAAATCAGTGGACGAACACAAGTGTCCTGAACTGCTGGTGGCAGTGCCTGCAAAGGACCTCGAGGAGGTGCCCTAGCTCCTTGATAAATGTAAGACCCCCTGGAAAATTCCTAGGTGTTGCTCAGAGCCGACTACACTCCAGAGGTCCTGGGGGGCTTTTCTCACAGACCCTGTAAATACTGCTCTAGTGTAGGCAGACTCCAGTCCTGCAGATGTCCATTAGGATAATCTGGGAAAAGAATGTGGCCACCTACAAGGAGGGCTCACAGGGTTATCATCCACAATTGTTTTCTGGTAACAACATGTAAGATTAAGGTAGCAGGAGAAACTGTAAAGTAGAAACTGCCATCAAAAAGTGTATCTGAGGGGCTCCCGGGTGGCTCAGTGGTTGAGCCTCTGCCTTTGGCTCAGGTCATGATCCCAGGGTCCTGGGATCAAGCCCTGCATCAGGCTCTCTGCTCAGGGGGGAACCTGCTTCCCCCTCTCTCTGCCTGCCTCTCTGCTTACTTGTGATCTCTCTCTGTCAAATAAATAAATAAAATCTTTTCAAAAAGTGTATCTGAAAAATTCAAACCTTCATTAAACACTTTGTGCAGCAGGAAGGAGAAAAGGGAACTTACAGGCCGTTTTGTGTTTTCAGAACAGGCCCTGAATTGGTACCCAAGGCTGCCAACATGCATTAACCTGGCCAGGATCCCTAAAGATCTAAAAATCCATAATCTTATAAGAGGTCCTCTGGGCTCTATGCTTATGTCCTCTGAGATGACAGAGATCCTGAGCCCCCTCAGCTTTCCCCTGATGGGGCAGAACCATGCTTCACAATGCGTCCTGGCCATCAAGGGAAGAGCTGACAGGGTTATAGAGGCCTCTTGTGAGGAGAAAGAGGGAAAGGGAAGGCAAAAGCCTCGAGGGCCACCAGTATTTGCACAAGGGCCCTCCCTTTCCTCATTTGGACTATTTACTGCCTGGCGCCACGGCCATCCTCCTATCACAGCAATCGCTGCTAAGGCTCGCAGTGAATGGAAACCATTAGACAAGGCTCATCTCCTATTGTACGAAACGGGCACAGTCCAATGGGTTGATCATTTCCATGATCATCATGACCCCTTCCTTCCTTTCCCACTGTGAAGAGGCCCCATTTTGACCGGGTGTCCAGAGAATTCTTTTTAAAGGGTACCCCCCCTAATTACAGGATGGCACTACTATATTTTATTGCAACTGCTGAAACCATCCCAAAGGACCCGAGGGCACTGCCATGGTTGATAGACCTGAAGGGGATTTTCACCCAGATACTTCAGACTCCTTCCCTCTGCTGCCACTGCTCCAGAAAGGTCTCACTCTAACAAATTTCCCTCAATAGAAAGGGTTCCCCACTCCTTCCTTAATGAGCTCTGATCTAATTTTGTCCTTTATGGGAATACACAGGTGTATTGCCACTGGGAGTTATAAAATCTCCGGCATCCTGACACCTAATCTCCAGACAGCAGGTTTCTAAACTGCAGGCCCCAAAACTAGCATTTTCCCAACCACAACCCTCTTCAGCCATTCATCTTCTTGACACGTAACTTCCCTTTAACCCCTCTGGCCCCAACCCAGTTTCCACATTTCCCCTTCCCTAATCTCAAGGACTGGCAGCCATTTAAGCCCTACCCTTGAAAACTGGTGACTCCCCAGGGCTTGTCCCATCTCCCGAGGTCAAGTGCCCCATACCACTCCAAGGGGCCATTGGGACAATAAAAACGCACAGTTCTTTGTGGCCCTATTAGACACCAGGGCCCAAGTCACTGTCATTACACGTGACCCAAGTCGCTGCCAGTCAATTTCTTTAAATTTCCAAAAGGGGAGCCCTTCTACCTACAGGTCATCACCAGTAAAATAATCAAAGGCTCACAAATCCATTCAGATGTAACTATTGGGACCCCATTCACCTCAAAAACCTTCCTCTGAGTCCATAGTCTCTCATGATTCACCTCCCCTTCCAATTTACCCCAACTCCCTTCTCCTCTCTAAGACCCCTTCTCCTCCATGATATTTGTTATGGGGGGGTGGGAGGTTGGGGTACCAGGTGGTAGGTATTATAGAGGGCACAGATTGCATGGAGCACTGGGTGTGGTGAAAAAATAATGAATACTGTTTTTCTGAAAATAAATAAATTAATTTAATTAAAAACAAAAACAAAAACAAAAACCTTCCTCTGGTTGTGGCCCTGTAGCTCTTTTTTCCCCTATTATAGGTGTGGATGTACTGATACAATGTCATGCCACAAGGAACAAGACCAGGTTTTGGCCTTCCTGATGGGACTTGCCAAATGGACACTAGTGACTTTCCCTCCCCCAGTCAAGATGGTAAACACTCTTGAATACCAACTTAAATGAGGCACTGAAAGCCTATGCTCGGTCATTAAAGATATTCTTGAGGCAAGAGTCATTAAACCCACTATCCCCGCCTTTCAATAACCCCATCTGGACAGTACTAATGAATGGCACCTCACCACTGACTAGAAGACCTTCACTGCTCAGCTCTAACTAAGGCTCTAATTCCTAATACTATAGAACTGATTGAGGACATACAATGGGCCCAAGGAGCATCCTTCATGGTCACTAACCTAGCTAATATGCTCTATTCTGTTCTTACCATGGAGGAATCCCAAACTCGATTTACTTTCACTTTGGAAGGGACTCAGTATACATTTTTGAGATTCCTAATGGCATATTTAAACAGTCCTGCAACTGCACATAATCTCTGCCACTAGGGTTTAAATACCTTATGATTGGAAAGGTGCCAATTTGGGCATTATATTGTTGACATGATTATGAGGAAGAAGTGTGGGCAGTTTAGCACACCCTCACACACTACTTAAACAAATGCAACTTGGCAACTGCCCCCCCACCCCACCAAGGTCTAATGCCCAGCCTCATCTGTCAAGTTTCTGGGCATCATGTAGCCCTCTAAAGTACTAGAAATTCCTAAACGTCAATTAGTCACCATTAAGCCACCTACTACATTCAGCCACAACACATACTAGGTCTTCTTGTGCTCTGGATGCAACACATCCCTTACCTCTCACTAACTCTTCACTCTATATATGCAGTCACAGCCGGCACCCACCGCTGGGGTGGGACCCGACACTATGCTTTGGAAGTTGCCTAGCAGGCAGCCCAACAAGACTTACCTTAGTCCCCTCTGCTTCCAAATATGACGTCAAGACCTTGGTCTCCTGGGGTCTCTGAATCAAACATGGGTCTGCCTGGCTTCCTATGGGGTTTTGGACTAAGTGCTTACCCTAAGTGACAGCACAATATACTCCCAATGAGTACCAGCTTTGGGCATCCTACTGGTCTCTTTTAGAAGCTGAGGCCCTAACTAGCTCCCACCCAGTACTACTCTGCACACAAGTTCCTATGATGCCCTGAGTTAGAGATGTATCCCAGCAGAAGGTCAGCACAGCCACTGATGCCTCCTTGGTAAACGGTAGCTTCAGGAAAGGGCTAAACCAAACATCAAAGGCCTTTCCAAATTATAGGGATGATGTGGCTTCCCCCGTGCCGAGCCACTTACTTGAGATCCTTGAGGAAGGAATAGTGGCACCCCTGCTTCTTCCTCCTCTATCTGGGAAGCTCCTTGGGACTCAATGTCTGAGACGGACAAGGACTCGGTATTCTTCGTGGATGGCAGCATCACCACCCTACACAACGCAGCTCACCAGAGAGCCACAGCATCCCACCTGGCCTCAGGTACCTCCCCAGTCGAGGAGGGCACTCCCAGCTCAGGCCGACTGGCAGAACTTGTAGCTGTTCACCTAGTCCTTGGGGACACCAGAAAATGGGGCCTTTTGCAGAGCCACATTCTGTGGGCTGTTCCTAACGGTCTTATGGTTTGGTCTGGCCAACGGCCTAGGGACAGTTTTCTCACACAAGCCCAATTGGGGTGCCCAGATATAAAAGGAATTAGCAGAGTCTCCAATTCCTATCATTGTTATTCACACTTCTGCCCAACTAACCACTCTACCACTCTACCCCAAAAGTCATTTTCAACAATATCACAGACTCCTTTCAGTCGGTTAAGTGGCTGGCTCTTGGTTTTGGCTCATGTCATGACCTCAGGGTCCTGGGATCGAGCCCTATGTCAGGCACCATGCTCAGTGCAAAGTATGCTTCAGGATTCTCTTGCTCTGCCCCTCCCCCAGCTTGCTTGTGCTCGCTCTAAAATAATCTTTCTTTTTTTTTAGATTTTATTTATTTGTCAGAGAGAGAGAGAGAGAGAGAGAGAGAGAATGGACACAAGCAAGGGGAACAGCAGGCAGGAGAAGCAGTTTCTCTGCTGAGCAAGGAGCCTGATGCAAGACTCGATTCTAAGACCTTGGGATCATGACCTGAGCCAAAGCAGACACTTAACTGACTGAGCCACCCAGGTGTCCCTAAAATGATCTTTTAAAAAAACTAAACACACACACACACACACACACACAATATCAGACTCCCTCACTAAATCCTCCACAGTTTGCCCAGTACAGATAGCTCAAGGTACTGACCCTTGCCAACAGCTCACAAAAGGGGCCCATATGACCTTGGGTCTTGGGGAATTCATGCTTTAGTACCTTGGGCTCAAGTGAGGAGACCCGTCCTCTCCTCAGCAGCAGCCGAGGCTATGATGGACACGGGTGTTCTCTGCTCCCAGACCAAACAATGGAGGCTAATGGAGAGACAAACTAGACTCCCTCTGGCAGATTGATTTCATCTACGTTCTGCCCCCTGCTGCTGAGTCTTCCAGATATGTCATCGCAATCATCAGTACTTACACGGGACTCCTCCTGGTGACCCCCACCTGGAACTCCTTCCTTCTTGCTAAAATGTATTCTTGTTCCCTCGAACTGCCACACACACGGACTCTGACCAGGTACCCACTTGGCCTCCTAGGAGGCTCAGCGATGGGCTCTCCAAATAAGATTCTTCTCAACTTCCATCTAGGTTAGCACTGTCAGGTGGCTAGGCTCACAGAGCATCCTAACAGCCTTCTTAAAGAGACACTACTTGAAATACTTTCAAGCAAGTAGTCTCCTAAATGGATCGAACTCTTGCCCCAGCCCCTCATCTTGCTTAATTCTGAGCCCCGGGGCCTCCATTTCTCACATACCAATTATTATGCACCTTGCAAAATCCCACATCTGGTCATCTCTGGCAACCCTCAAGCTTTTGCACTCCAAGACAACGTGCGCTTTATTTCACCCTCTGACTCCGCCACTCCTTCCACTCATCTCACCATCTGCTTCATGCTGGCAACCTGTCTGAGGACGTATAGTCCAATAAGATTCCCTCATCACGGAGTGTCCCCCAGGACGAAAGCCCACCAGGTGAGTGCAAGCTCATTTGTTTGGAAACCCTGATAAGAGTGAGGACTTTCCGAAAGGAGCCGCCTCCATGCTGGCCACCTTCACTGAATGCAGTGGTTATAAGGGCTGGCTAATGAAACTTGATCCCCTTACTAATCTATAGGTAGTATAAACACCCTGCAAGTAACCAGAGACAGAGTTTGGGTGTCTGAAAGAGGGAAAAACACTCTCCAGTTGGTAGACATGAGCCATATCTAGAGAGGAGTATGGCGGGAAAGCTGCAGATGATGGCCTTATCCCACACTAGACCAGGTAATCCAGTACTTTCTCACCAAGAACCACCATGCTCACCCATTAACCAATATGCAAATAGCTCACGCAGAAGGAACCCCACCCAACCTCATGCTCTATATGGCTATAGCTATTCTTACTGCCTCGTATGGCGGGGTGATAGGGTAACTTGGTAGATCCCTCAGGCCTAACCACCGCAGACAGATACAATGCTGGGACAGTACCGGTCCAGCCCACAACTGAACCACAAGAAAAGTAGGCTTCCAGTGTAGAGTGAATATAGCAGAGCATGCAATGTTTTCTGGGAACAACGGGCTAACCTTACCGCCCCGACGGAAGAGGAGGATGACCCACTGGAAAGTATTTTGCAGAATTTGCCACATGATTGCTGACTGACCCTACCCTATACCAAGAGGCCTCTCAGACCATTAGGATTTTCCTTGCTGACTGCAGGGCAGCGCTGTATCATATTTTCCCATTATAGCAAACCAACATGTGCCCTCAGAACCAGACAGCTCTCCTGCCTACAAATACTGCAAGCTGTTAATAGCCTCACCCTTAATTCTGATGCCTCAGCATCACATGGTAGATCATAGTGTAAGCACCTGGCAGGGTTTTTTTTTTTTTTATTGTAACCCAAGTGCCTGACATTGAGCTTTTGATTGCTTAAGTAGCCACAAACACATCCTAAATCAACACACGGCCAGCTACATGACTGGATAGAAAACCAGGCTGCCCCACCCCTAAAGTTTCCTTTGTTTTGGAGAGCTCTGGTTGGTTTAGATAACTCACTACTTGACTACTTGTTTTTCTCTTTTCCCATTTTAACTCCCACTCTTATGTTTTAAATTCACCAATAAAGGGTGCATTTATGAAACCCTAGGCACTCAGCCTAGACCACAAGAGAGTAGAGCCCCAGGCCTGCATGTTTTCTTTCTACAACCTTACTGTGTGGCCCTAGGACTAGTGAATAAGAAACATGTTTTCTCCAAATTTCCCTGATGGTTGTTGCTGACGCGTATTCTCAATCATAAGAATCGCAAGGGGCCAGTCCAGCCACAATATTGGCTTTGAATGGGGAAGTGTCTGTGAGGGCTCATCACAAATATATGGGTGCAGGTGAGTGCCCCCAGGCATTTCTAGCCAATAGCATCACTACAGATTGGCTGAGACGGACCCAAAACAGTAGGGCAGCCCCCATCCCCAAGACTTCTGCTGTTCACTTTCCTCAGGTAGTGGTTCTTCCACACTGCTCCTTGGGTGAAACTGGTCATTTGATAAGCAGTAAGTGGTCACTGAGGCCACTGTCAGACTAGAACCTTCCCCAAGAAAGTCACAGTCTCTGGCCATATGTGCCAGAGGAATCATCTGAGGTCCTTCCAGAATGAAAAGTACAACTGGGGTATTGGATACTTGAACCGCAAATGCTCAATCAGAAAATAACTGTCAGGAGAATACTGAGGACCAATGATCATCCCTATTGCTCTGTGCTAGTTTCTAAACAAAATGGGTATGAGTCTGTTGCTAGCCACTAAATGCAGAACGCAGACCCTAAAAATTATCTGACATACGACTTCACCCCTCACCTCCAGATTCAAAAACTGGGTGTGAAGAATTAAGGCTCATTTGAGGAGTGTTGGCTTACTTAAGCCAAATAGGTATACACATAACCAGTAAAGAATTATTTGGGACTTGTGTGCACCGAACTGTTGAGAGGAGGAATGGGCAGATGTTCCTAAGACCTCATAAAACACAGTCTAGGAGCACCTGGGTGACTCAGTGGGTTAAGCACAGGTCATGATCCCAGGTCCTGGGATCAAACCCTGCATCAGGCTCTTTGCTCAGTGGGGGAGCCTGCTTCACCCCCTCTCTCTGCATGCCTCTCTGCCTACTTGTGATCTCTCTCTCTGTCAAATAAATGAACAAATAAAATCTTAAAAAAAATAAACAAAGTTTAGTTCAAAATAAGCATACACAAATATCATGGTTGTCTGGAGTACTGACCGAGGACAATAGCTTGGGAGACAGATACTAAATAACCCCCTAGAAAACATTTTAATCCCATGAGGAAAAGCAATCTGAGTATCTTTTCTACTCTTAGGATGAAATATTCATTATACTCAATGAAAAAGGATGAGAGATCACAACCTTATAAGGAAATGTCACCTACAAATCAGACCAGTGGAATGTAAATCAAGAACAATCCAGACAGAAGGCTGGGAAGATGACAGAGTAAGAGAATCCTAAACTTGCCTCATCTCACAGATAAAATAACACTCACATCAGCATAAACAACGCAGAACATGACCTAAAGACTGGCAGAACAAACTCCATAATTAAAGGTAGAGAAGCCTCATCAAAGAAGGAAGGAAGATGGGGCGCCTGGGTGGCTCAGTGGGTTAAGCCGCTGCCTTCGGCTCAGGTCATGATCTCAGGGTCCTGGGATCGAGTCCCGCATCGGGCTCTCTGCTCGGCAGGGAGCCTGCTTCCTCCTCTCTCTCTCTCTCTGCCTGCCTCTCTGCCTACTTGTGATCTCTCTCTGTCAAAGAAATAAATAAAATCTTTAAAAAAAAAAAAAAAAAAAAAAAAAAAAAAAAAAAAGAAGGAAGGAAGAGCTAGGATATACTTGGGGGTGAAATATGGACCATGGGCATTCATGGTGGGGAAGGAGCTGGTGGCACTGAGATGAGGAAAAACAAACAAACAAACAAACAAACAAGCAGACTACCATACCAGGAAGCCCTCACAGGGAAGACAAATCCCCATAATGTTTGGCTTTTTGAAAGCAATAGGGGCTGAATTCTGTGAGTTCCTGCAATCAGCAGGACAACAAGTCTGGAATTTAAAAAAATGTGTGGTCTCAGCTCTGGTACAGCTGGGAGGGCCTTAGGAAGTGAAGTTCCCACCCTTAAAGAGACAGCAGGCAGGGACGCCTGGGTGGCTCAGTGGGTTAAGCCGCTGCTTTCGGCTCAGGTCATGATCTCAGGGTACTGGGATCGAGTCCCACATCGGGCTCTCTGCTCAGCAGGGAGCCTGCTTCCTCCTCTTTCTCTCTGCCTGCCTCTCTGCCTACTTGTAATCTCTCTCTGTCAAATAAATAAAATCTTTAAAAAAAAAAAAAAGAGACAGCAGGCAAAACAGCCCACGGAAATATAATTTAGAACCAGCAGTTTGAAAAACGCCAGGGGCAGATGGGAGGGAGAGTGATTTACTTATCTTGGAACATGCCCAAGAAAGGCAGGGATCATGAGAAGACTTTGCCAGGAACACAGGAGAGATGGCAAGTGTCATTTTTTCCTGTGCAAACAGAACCAGAGCTGTACCAGCTTGCTTACACCAAGCCCTGCCCCCCACACTTCAGTGCATCCACCTTTCCCAGTCACATTTGCCTCAGTCGCAGCACATCAGGTCTCCTTCCCGGGGAGATGGATGTAACCCCCCATCAACACCTTATCTTGCAACCACACATCTTGCTGGACCTCAGTTCCAGTGGTGGTGGTGGCAGTGGCAGATCTCATTTCACAAAGAGATCAACACACACCTTATTCAAACATTCCCCACCCAGTCAGGGACCAAACACTGCCTACAACAGGCAAAGAGAGCCTTGGCAGACAACTGGCCTGAAAGGGCACAACAACAGAGCCGACGCAGCACACATGTGGAGCACACTGAAGTGCCGGGTCCTGGGAAACAGGTGGCACGGCACTGCAGGGCACTACATGACCTCTGCTTCATAAAGCCATTACGACAAGAGCAGGAGAAGTAGTCAACTTGCCTAACACACAGAAACAGGCACAAAGAATTAGACAAAGTGAGGAGAAAGAGAAGTGTATGTCCAAAATGAAAGAAAAAGACCAAGAGCCAGCGAGAGCAGCAGAGACTTAAATGAGATGGATATAAGAAATGTGCCTGATAGAGAACATAATGATCATAAGGATGTACACTGGACTCGAGAGAAGAGTGGAAGACATCAGTGAGACCCTTAACAAAGAGATTAAAAAAAAGAACCAGTCAGAGATTAAGAACACAATAAATGAAATTAAAAATAAACCTAATAGAATAGTAGGTCAGAGGAAGAAGAGGAATGAATTAGTGACCTGAAAGAGAGAGTCATGGAAAGTACTCAAGCAGACGAAATTAAAGGAAAAACTTATGCAGATTGTGAATAGTCTTAGGGAACCCAGTGACACCACTGAGCATAATAACATTAGCATTACAGGAAGAAAAAGAAGAGAGAAAAGAGGGCATAAAATTTACCGGAAGGAAAAATAGCTCCAACTTCTCTAATCGGCGAAGGAAACAGAAATCCAGATCCAGGCAGCACAGAGATTTCCCCCAACAAAATCAACCAAAGGAGGTCCATGGCAAAACCTGTAGTGATTAAAATGGCAAATAGTAGTAATAAAGAAATAGATTTTAAAGCAAGAAAAAAGTCAGTTATGTACAAGGGAAACCCCATATGGTTCAGTGGATTTTTCATCAAAAACTTTATAGACAAGAAGGGAATGGCATGATACCTTCAAAATGCTGAACGGGAAAAATCTGCAGCCAAGAATACGCTATCCATCAAGGGTATCATTCAGAATAGAAGAAGAGATAAAGAATTTCCTAGATGAACAAAAACTAAAGGAATTCATGACCACTAAACCACCCCTACAAGAAATATTAACGGTGATTTTTTGAGAGGAAAGGAAACCCCATTAATGAGAGTAGGAAAACTACGTGTCTCTGTAAGAATCAGGCAACGGATGCCCAAAATAAATGTAAAGTATGGCACTATATACCTAAAACATGGGAGGAATAAAACTAAAGAATGGGTTCAAATTTAAATGACCTTCAACTTACTGTAGACTACTATAGGCAGAAGATGTTATATACAACTCTAATGGTAACCACAAATCAAAAACCAGTAATAGAGAAGAATAAAGAGAAAGGAATACAAGTATATCACTAAAGAAAACCTGCAAACCATCAAAGAGAGCAAGAGAAAGATCAGAGAAAATCTATAGAAACGATGACAAAACAAGTAACAAAAGGGCAATAAATACATATCAATAATTACCTTGAATGTAAATGGGCTAAACACTCAATCAAAAGACAGAGTATGATAGAATGGATAAAAAAACAAGACCCATCTCAATGCTGCCTACAAGAGACTCATTTCAGACAAAGACACTTGCAGATGAAAAGTGAGGGGATGGCAAAACATTTATCATGCAAATGGAAGTCAAAAGAAAGCTGGGGTAGCAATACTTATATCACACAAAATAGACTTTAAAACAAAAACCATAACAAGGGATAAAGGACACTATATAAATAATAAAGGGGACAATCCAACAAGAAGATATAACATAATTGTAAATATTTATACACCCAACATGGGAGCACCCAAATATACAAAACGCTTAGTAACAAACATAAAGGAATTAACCAATAATGATATAATAATAGTAGGGGACTTTAACACCCCACTTATATCAATGGACAAATCACCCAAACAGAAAATCAACAAGAAAAGAGTGGCTTGGAATAATACCCTGGACCAGATAGAGTTAACAGATATATTTAGAACATTACATCCTAAAACAGCAGAATACACATTCTCTTCAAGTGCAGATGGAACATTCTCTAGGACAAGCACACAGGAGGCCACAAAATAAGTCTCAACAAATTCAAAGAGAACAAAGTTGTACCATGCATTCTTTCTGACCATGATGCTGTACAACTAGAAATCAACCAAAAGAAAAGCTCTGGAAAGAGTACAGATACATGGAAATTAAATAGTATGCTGCTAGATGATGAAGGGGTCAAGCAAGAAATCAAAGAAATCAAAAAGTATATAGAAACAAATGAAAATAAAAATACAATGATCCAAAATATTTGGGACACAGCAACAGTGGCTCTAAGAAGGACGTTTATAGCAAGACACGCCTACCTCAAGAAATAAGAAAAATCTCAAATGAACTTAAACTTACACCTAAGGAGCTAGAAAAAGAAAACCAAACAAAGCCCCAAACCAGTAGAAGGAAAGAAATAATAAATGTTACAACAGAAAAAAAAAAGATATAGAAACCAAAAAAAAAAAATAAATAATAAACCAGATTGCTTAAATCAGGAGCTCATTCACTGACAAAGTTCTAGCTAGACTCCTCAAAAAAAAAAAAAAAAAAAAAAAAAAGAGAGAGAGAGAGGACTTAAACAGAATCACAAATGAGAAATAAAAACAAACATCCCCAATATACAATCAAGAGAACATTATAAAAAATAGTATGCCAACAAATTGGACAACCTAGAAGAAATCTGTAAACCCCCAGAAACACATAACCTAGCAAGGAAATTGAATAAGTAATAAAAAAAACTAAAAAAACAAAAGTCCAGGACCAGACAGCTTCTCGGGTTAATTCTACTAAACATTTAAAGAAGAATTAATATGTACTCTTCTCAAACTATCCCTAAAAATAGAAGAGAAAGGCAAATTTCCCAATTCATTCTGTGAGGTCAGCATTACCCTGATATCAAACCCATATAAAGATACCACACAAAGAAAGGGTAAAAACAGGCCAATACCACTGATGAACATAGATGCAAAAATCCTCAACAAAATATTAGCAAACTGAATCCAGCAATATATGAAAAAAAAATCATTCACCACAATCAAGTGGGATTCATTCTTGGGATACAAGCATGGTTCAATAATCACAAATCAATCAACGTGATACATTACATCAATAAAAGGAGAAAAAGATCATTTCAATAGATGCAGAAAAAGCATTTGACAAAGAACAACATCCACTCATGATAAAAACCTTCAACAAAGTAGATTTAGAGGGAACATATCTCAACATAATAAAATTCTTGTATGAGAAACCCACAGCAAGCATCATACTCAATGGGGGAAAACTGAGCACCTCCTCCAAGGTCAGACATAAGACAAGGATGTCCACTCTCACCACTTTTATTCAACATAGTACTAGAAGTCACAGCCACATAGCCACGACAATCAGACAACAAAAAGACTTAAGAGGCATCCAAACTAGTAAGGAAGAAGCAAAACTATCACTATTTCCAGATGACATGATACTGTACATAAAAAAAAAAAACCTAAAAACTCCACCAAAAAACTATTAGAACTGATACACGAACTCTGTAAAGTCACAGGATACAAAATCAACATACAGAAATCTGTTGCATACTAATAATGAAGCAACAGAAAGAGAAATTAAGAAAACAATCCCATTTGCAATGCACCAAAAATAAAATACCTAGAAATAAACTTAACCAAGGAGGTCAAAGATCTGTATTCTGAAAACTATAAAACATTGATAAAAGAAACTGAAGAAGACACAAAGAAATGGAAAGACATTCCATACTAATGGTCTGGAAGAACAAATATTGTTAAAATGTCTTTCAACGGATTTAATGCCATCCCTATCAAAATACTAAACATTTTTCACAGAGCTAGAACAAAAAAATTCTACAATTTGTATGGACCACAAAAGACCCTGAAGAGCCAAAACAATCTTGAAAATGAACAATGAAACTGGAGGTATCACAATTCCAGACTGAAAGTTATATTACAAAGCTGTAGTATCAAAACAGAATGGTACTGACACAAAAACAGACACAAAATGAAACAGGATAGAAAACCCAGAAATAAACCCACAATTATATAATCAATTAATCTTCAACAAAAGGCACAAGAGTATGTAATGGGAAAAATACTATCTCTTCAACAGATGGTGTTGAGAAAACTGGATAGCAACATGCAGAAGAATGAAACTGGACGGCTTTCTCACATTATACACGAAAATAAATTCAAAATGGGTAAAAGACAAAAACGTGAAATCTGAAACCTTAAAAATCCTTGAAGACGGGCACTAATCTCTGGGACATAAGCTGTAGCAACATTTTTCTAGGTAGTCTCCTGAGACAAGGGAAACAAAAGCAAAAATAAACTATTCAACTTGACCAAAATAAAAAGCTCCTGCACAGTGAAAGTAACAAACAACAAAACTAAAAGGCAACACTGCTCAGAGGAAGAAGGTATTTGCAAATGACATATCCAATGAATGGTGAGTATCCAAAATCTATAAAGAACTGATATAACTCAGCATCCAAAAAAGAAGCCAATTTAAAATGGGCAGAAGAATAGCCATTTCTCCCAAGAAGACATCAGATGGCCAAGAGACACATGGAAAGAGGCTCAATATCACTTATTATCAGCAAAATGCAAATGAAAACAACAATGCGACATCATTTCACATGTGTCAGACTGGCTAAAATCAACAACACAAGAAACAAGTATTGTGAGGATGCGGAGATAAAGGAACCCTTTTCAGCTGTTGCTGGAAATGCAAACTGGTACAGCCACTGTGGAAAAGAGTATGGAATTTCTACAAAAAGTTAGAAATAGAACTACCCTACAGTCCAGCAATTACACAACTGGGTATTTACCCAAAGGATACAAAAATACTGATTTGAGGGATACATGCACCCCAATGTTACAGCAGCATTATCAACAACAGCCAAATTATGGAAAGAGTCCAAAAGTCCATCGACTAGTAAATGGATAAAGATGTGGTATATATGTACAATGGAATATTACTTCACCATAAAAAGAACGAGATCTTGCCATTTGCAACAACATGGATGGAGCTAGAGAGTATAATGCTAAATGAAGCCAGAGAAAGGCAAACACTGTAACGATTTCATTCACATGTGGAGTTTAAGAAACAAGACAGATGAACATGGGGGAAAAACAAGAGGGCAAAATATAAAACAGACTCTTAAATATAGAAAACAAACTGAGGGTTACTGGCGGTGAGATGGGCAGGTGGATGGATTAAATGAGTGATGGGCATTAAGGACAGCACTTGTGATGAGCACCTGATGTTATATGTAAGTGATGAATCGCTAACTCTACACCTGAAACTAATATGAAACCACCTGTTAACTAACTGGAATTTAAATAAGAACTTGAGGGGCACCTGGGTGGCTCAATCATTAGGCGTCTGCCTTTGGCTCAGGTCATGAGCCCCAGGGTCCTGGGATGGAGCTCCACATTGGGCTCCCTGCTCAGTGGGAAGCCTGCTTCTCCTTTTCCCACTACCCCTGCTTGTGTTCCCTCTCTCAGTGTGTCTCGCTCTGCCAAATGAATGAATAAAATCTTTTAAAATTTTTTTTTTAAAAAGAACTTCAAAAAAAAGAAGAAAAATGGCAAGATTTTGGCATTTGCAATGGTCCCTATCCTACTTGCAAGGCCCAAACCATGTATCCCAAAGATAAAATGCACCTTTATTGACACACTCTGTCCCCCATTCAGATGAGAAGCCTGTTAGTCAAACAGACATCACACCTGTACCTTAGAACTATGTTAATTACCTAAGCTAATCAAACAAGCCTCTTATTACTAAATATGAATATGCAAAGTTTTAAGTACTCCAGGAAAGTGAAAATCATGACAAACCATACAATTATATATATGTGTTAATTTGTATATAAATTAGAGGAGAAACAGAACTTTATCAAAAAGTCCAAATGTTTTCAAAATTTTTAAGGAGGACAAGGAGGTTTAAAAGGAGAACAGGGTGCTATAAAAGGGAGTAATTTGAAAGCAGGAGCAAATCCTTGGAAAACAGAAATATTGTGGCAAAATTAAAAATTTAATAGATGTCATATGCTCATAACAGAGTCACCCTGCCATCCCGGCTCTGACGACGGAATCTGGAACACAGTGCTCACGCCGGGCCCCCTGGCCATCTTCTCCCCTTCCCCGCCACCCCGTACTTCCTCCCCCGGGGAAGGTAACTGATCCTCCCTCCTCTACCCCCCTTAACGGACCCCATTCCCTATCTCAATGCAGAGCGGCAGCCGGACCCTACCGTCATCTGAGGGTGCCCTCCTCTTCCACTCCGACAGTTCCCGGAGGTTCCCACCATCATCACCGGCCTCCCTCGTCGCCCTCCCCGAAAAGGCGTTGAGGACCTGCTACCCGCCACCGCCTTCGGCCCTGCAGCCCTCGCTTCCGAGCCGCCTTCGCCTTCGCCCTGGTGCCCGGGCCGCCAGCCATGGCCACCCCGCAGCTCTCCCAAGTGCGCCAGAACTACCACCCCGACTGCGAGGCCGCCGTCAACAGCCAGATCAGCCTGGAGCTCTACGCCTCCTACGTGTACCTGTCCATGGCCTTCTACTTCGACCGCGACGACGTGGCCTTGAAGCACTTCGCCCGCTTCTTCATGCGCCGCTCCCGCAAGGAGACCCAGCACGCCGAGAAGCTGATGGAGCTGCAGAACCAGCGCGGGGGCCGCCTCCGCCTCCGCGGCATCAAGAAGCCGGACCGCGACGACTGGGAGGGCGGCCTGAAGGCCATGGAGAGCGCCCTGCACCTGGAGAAGAGCGTGAACCAGAGCCTGCTCGACCTGCACCAGCTGGCCACCGACAAGAACGACGCCCAGCTGTGCGACTTCCTGGAGAGCCACTACCTGCACCAGCAAGTCGAGGCCATCAAAGAGCTGGGGGGCTATGTCACCAGCCTGCGCAAGATGCGGGCTCCGGAAGATGGCCTGGCAGAGTACCTGTTTGACAAGCTCACCCTGGGCGACAGCGACAAAAAGTACTGAGTTGACTGTTTCCCCGTAGCCCCAGGCCGCATGGTGCCTTTCCCTGATCACCAAGCTGAGCATGCTTATTGCTGTATTGCTTCTGCAAAAGGTTCCAGTTCTTCCAGTTTTTCCACGAATAAAGTTAATTTGATTTAAATAAAGTTATTTGGTTCTTAAAGAAATAATGGTCTCTGATTCGTGTGTGCAAGTCTCACCTTTTAAGTTTTAAAGCAGGTATCTAGGCCACACGTAGCTCAGGATCTCCATGGATGGAGGGAGAAGATATTCCACCGGACCCTGGAAAACACAAAAGTAATCCTCCCCTTACAAACAATGTGGGTAGATGGGGGTGTGGTGGGGCTCTGGTGAGTGTGTGAGCCGGTGCATGGTAAAAGTAGAAAAACACGGCTGGACTATCATGATTGAGACAGATGAGAACTGAAGGGGATGAGATTGGGCAGGACTGAAAGAAAGTGTATCTTTGCTTTATTTGAAATATTAACCTTTAATTCTGGTAGTAAGATGGAAGACTTGGAAGCCAGAAAGGAAAAGTGTGAGTTCTACAAGCTCACCACAGGCAACAGTGATGTAATCAGCAAAGAACTGGCTTTCCCATAGACAGGGGTGAGGGGTGACTTCCTGTGGTCACCAGACTGGACCTGCACGCTGGCCTTACAAAACATCCACATTACAGTTTTATTTCAACTGTATCATCTTGCATTAAAGCAACATGGTACCCTAAAAATGTTTACCTCAATAGAAGGGCTGAAAAATATGAAATCATGGGTGAAGTTCAAATTTGTGATACTGAATATGAAGTAGAATAAATCCCCCTAAATGTTAAGCCAGTGAGTCTGGCTGCTTTGAGGAGTGTAGGGGTGGGGGACAGTTGAAGCTGGGAGGCCAGTCAGGAGATTTTGGAGTGAGAGGGATGGGGTGGCTGGGTGATGGACATTGGGGAGGGTGTGTGCTATGGTGAGTGCTGTGACCTGTGTAAGCCTGATGATGGTTCACAGACCTGTACCCCTGAAGCAAATAACATATTATATGTTCATAATATAAAAATACACAAATATGCCGTTTTTAAGAACTTGTTTTTAAATGTCTTAGACAATTATTATATACATAATGTGGCAAAAATATTGGTATGTGTTTAATGACTATGTGGGAACACATCAAGCCCCCTCCCTAACTTGCTGCCATCACATTTCTTGTGGCTACAGTTAGAGATATTTTTGCGTACTTGCCCTTTTAAAACTCTACTTAGAGCACTCCTTAGAATAGACTTTCTATCTCTTCGTCATCAGGATCATTATCGGATACAGTGTCAGCACTGCTCTGTTGTTCTGTTGATCGTTCCATTCTCCTTGAAACATAAACACCTTACAACACCGTCTTATTAACTGCATTCACCAGGCTGTTCATTATATCCACGACTGATGTCTTTCATAACTGAAAGTTTGTATCTTTTGAACCCTTTCACCCATTTTGCCCATCCCCTGATCCCGACCGCTGCTCTGGCAATCACCACTCTGTTCTTTGTATCTATGAGCTTGAAATATTTTTTGCTTGTTTTTAGATTCCACGTGTAAGTGACACCATACAGTATTTGTCTTTTTCTGACTTATTTCACTAGCCTAATGCCCTCAAGGTCCATTCATATTGTCACAAATGGCAAAGTTTCCTTCTTTCTATGACTAATATTCTCTTGTGTGTGTATGTAAAATCACATTTTATCTATTCATCCATCAATGGACACTTGGGTTTCTTCCATATCCTTGCTATTGTAAATAATGCTGCAAAGAATATGTGAATGTAAATCTTTTTTTAAAAAAGATTTTATTTATTTATTTATTTGAAAAAGAGAGAGAGAAAGAGATCACAAGTAGGCAGAGAGGTAGGCAGAGAGAGAGGGGGAAGCGGGCCTCCCTCTGAGCAGGAAGCCCAATGCGGGGCTCGATCCCAGGACTCTGAGATCACAACCTGAGCCAAAGGCAGAGGCCCAACGCACTGAGCCACCCAGGTGCCCCTGAATGTAAATATCTTTACCACTTATTGTCTTCCCTTTCTTTGGACATATACCCAGAAGTGGTATTGCAGGATCATATGGTACTTCTGTTTTTCTTTTTTTTTTTCTTAAGAAATTTGCATTAGTTTACATTCTCACCAAAAGTGCACAAAGGTTCCCTTTTCTCCACATCATCTCCAACACTTGTTTTTTTGTTCTTTGTTTTTGTTTTTGTTTTGTCTGTTTGTTTTTATCACAGTCATTCTGACAGGTGTGAGGTGACATCTCACTGTGGTTTTTTTTTTTAAAGATTTTATTTATTTATTTGACAGACAGAGATCACAAGTAGGCAGAGAGGCAGGCAGAGAGAGAGGGGGAAGCAGGCTCCCCGCTGAGCAGAGAGTCCGATGCGGGGCCCGATCCCAGGACCCTGGGATCATGACCCGAGCCGAAGGCAGAGGCTTTAACCCACTGAGCCACCCAGGCGCCCCTCACTGTGGTATTGATTTGCATTTCCCTGATGATGGGTGATGCCAACCGTCTTCTCACATGTCTGTTGGCCATCTGGATTTCTTCTTTGGAAAAATGTCTGTTCAGATCCTCTGGCTATTTTTTTTTTTTAAAGCAGCTGATTTTATTTTTATTTATTTAAGATTTTATTTCATTTCTAAAATTTTAAGTAGCCTCCACACCCAACATGGGGCTTGAACTCAAAGCCCCAAGATCATGAGTCACATTCTCCACTGACTGAGCCAGCCAGGCACCCCAGATCCTCTGTCCATTTTTAAACAGGACTATATTTTTGGTTTTTAGTTATATGAATTCTTTATATATCTTGGATATTAGTCCCTTGTGAAATATGATTTGTAAATATTT
The DNA here is from genome assembly GCF_011764305.1 of Mustela putorius furo. Classification (NCBI taxonomy): domain Eukaryota; kingdom Metazoa; phylum Chordata; class Mammalia; order Carnivora; family Mustelidae; genus Mustela; species Mustela putorius. The sequence continues at coordinate 32,630,184 of NW_025421989.1, forward strand.
TCTTCATTTAGTAGGTTGTCTTTTCATCTTGCCGATGGTCTCCTTTGCTGTACAGAAGCTTTGTAGTTTGATATAGTCCTACTTGCCTATTTTTTTCTTTTGCTGCCTTTGCTTTTGGTATCAAATCCAAAAATTCATCACCAAGTCTAAAGTCAAGGAGGAGCTTACTCCCTATGTTTTCTAGGAGTTTTAGGGCTTCAGGTCTTATGTTCAAGTCTCTAATTTATTTTGAGTTGATTTTTGTGTATGGTGTAAGAAAGTGGCCCCATTTCATTCTTTCGCCTGTAGCTATCCAGTTTTCCCCACACCGTTTGTTGGAGAAACTGTATTTTTCCCATTGCGTAGTCTTGCCTCCTTTGTCATAGACTATTAGCCACATAATCATGGGTTTCTTTCTGGGATCCCTATTCTATTCTATTGATCTATGTGTCTATTTTTGTGCCAGTACCATACTGCTTTTTTTTTTTTAAAGATTTTATCTATTTATCTGACAGAGAGATCACAAGTAGGCAGAGAGGCAGGCAGAGAAAGAGAGAGAGAGAGAGGAGGAAGCAGGCCCCCTGCCGAGCAGAGAGCCCGACGTGGGACTCGATCCCAGGACCTCGAGATCGTGACCTGAGCCGAAGGCAGCGGCCCAACCCACTGAGCCACCCAGGCGCCCACCATACTGTTTTAATTACTACCGTTTTGTGGGATATCTTGAAATCTGGGATTGTGATGACTCCAGTTTTGTTCTTCGTTTTCAAGATTGGTTTGGCTCTTCAGGGTCTTTCATGGTTTCACACAAATTTTAGGATTATTTGTTCCAGTTCTGTGAAAAAAGCTATAGATATTTTGATAGGGATTGCATCAAATCTATAGATCGCTTTGGGTAGTACAGACACTTTAATAATATTTGTTCTTCCAACCCATAAGCATGGAATATCCTGTCATTTTTGTATCATCTTCAGTTTTTTACATCAGTGTTTTAATTTTCAGACTACAGGTCTTTCACTCCTTGGTTTAGTTTATTCATAAGTATTTTATTGTTTTTTGCGCAATTGTAAATGCTTTTGTTATTTATTTGTTTGTTTGACAGAGAAAGAGCAAGCAGGGCAGGAGGGGCAGAGGAAGAAGAGAATCTTAAGCAGACACCATGTTGAGTGAGAACCTAATGTGGGGCTTGATCTCAGGACCTTGGGATCATGATCTAGGGCATGGCATATTCCTTCTACCCCTACTTGCTCAAGGGTTTTTTTTTTTTTAAAGATTTTATTTATTTATTTGACAGAGATCACAAGTAGGCATAGAGAGAGAAAGAGAGGGAAGCAGACTCCCTGCTGAGCAGAGAGCCCGATGTGGGACTCGATCCCAGGAACCTGAGATCATGACCCGAGCTGAAGGTAGCGGCCCAACCCATTGAGCCACCCAGGTGCCCCATCAAGGGTTTTTATCAAGAAGGGATGCCATAGTTTATCAAATGCTTTTTCTACATTTATTGAGAGGATCATATGGTTCTTATTCTTTCTTTTATTGATGTGGTGTATCATGTTGATCGATTTGCGAATGTTGAATCACCCTTGCATCCCAGGAATAAATCTCACTTGGTTGTGGTGAATAATCCTTTTAATGTACTGTTGGATCCTATTAGCCAGTATCTTAGCGAGAATTTTTACATCCACATTCACCAGGGATGCCAGTCTGTAATTCCCCCTTTTTAGTAGGGTATTTGTCTGGTTTTGGGATCAAGGTAATGCTGGCCTCATAGAATGACTTTGAAAGTTTTCCTTCCATTTCAACTTTTTTGAACAGTTTCAGAAGAATATGTATTAATTCTTCTTTAAATGTTTGGTAGAATTCCTCTTGGAAGCCATCTGGTCCTGAACTCTTGTTTGTTGGGAGATTTTTGATTACTGATTCTAATCCTTTGATGGTTATGGGTCTGTTCAAATTTTTTATTTCTTCGTGTTTCAGTTTTTGTAGTTTATATATTTCTACAAATGCATCCATTTCTTCCAGATTGCTCAATTTGTTGGCATATAATAGTTCATAATAATTTCTTATAATTGCATATCTTCAGTGTTGGTTGTGATCTCTCCTCTTTCATTCATGATTTTATTAATTTGGGTCCTTTTTCTTTTCTTTTTGATAACTCTGGCTAGGGGTTTATCAGCCTTGTTAATTCAAAGAACCAACTCCTAGTTTCACTGATCTGTTCTACTTTTTTTTTATTTCTAGATCATTGATTTCTGCTCTAATCTTTATTATTTCACTTCTCTTGCTAGTTTTAGTCTTTATCTGCTGTTCATTCTCCATTTAGATGTAAGGTTAGGTTGTGTATTTGAGATGTTTCTTGCTTCTTGAGGTAAGCCTGTATTGCAACATACTTCCCTCTTAGGACTGCCTTTGCTGTATCCAAAGGTTTTATACTGTTGTGTTTTCATTTTCATTTCATTCCATCTATTTTTAAAATTTCTTCTTTCATTTTCCAATTAACCCATTTATTCTTTAGTAGAATTTTCTTTAACCTCCATGTATTTGTGGTCTTTCCAAATATTTTCTTGTGGTCGACTTCAAGTTTCATAGTGTGTGGTCTGAAATATGCATGGTATGATCTCAATATTTTTGTACTCAGGGATGATTTGTGACCCAGTATGTGTTCTATTCTGGAGAATATTCCATGTACACTCAAAAAAAAAAGTGAATTCTGCTGCTTTAGGATGAAATGCTCTGAATATATTTGTTAAGTCCATCCAGTCAGTATGTTATTCAAAGCTATTGTTCCTTTGTTGATTTTCTGCTTAGATGATCTGTCCATTGCTCTAAGTGTGGGGTTAAAGTCCCCTACTATTATTATGTTATTATCAATGAGTTTCTTTATGTTTATTATTAATTTATTTATTATTAATATTTGTGTGCTTCCAAGTTGGGGGCATATTCACAATTGTTAAATCTTCTTGATGGGTAGACCCCTTAAGTATGATAGAGTGTGCTTCTTCCTGTCTTGTTGCAGTCTTTGTTTTAAAATCTAGTTTGTCTGAATATGCATGGTTTCTCTGGCTTTCTTTTGACATCCATTAGCATGATAGATGGTTTGCCATCCTCTCTCTTTCAGTCTGCAGATGTCGTTAGGTCTAAAATGGGTCTCTTGTAGGCCACATATAGATGGATCTTGTGGGTTTTTTTTAAGATTTTTTATTTATTCATTTGAGAGAGAAAGAGAGCACGAGAAGGGGAGAGAGGCAGAGGAGAAAGCAGACTCTCCACTGAGCAGGGAGCCCGATGGGCTCGATCCCAGGAACCTGGTATTACGACCCGAGCCGAAGGCAGATGCCCAACCATCTGAGCCACCCAGGCACCCCGGATCTTGTTTTTTTTTTTTAATCCATTCTGATATCTTATGTCTTTTGATTGAAGCATTTAGTCCATTTACATTCAGAAAAATTATTGAAAGAAATGAATTTAGTGCCATTGTGTTACCTGTAGAGTTGGTGTTTCTGTTGATGTTCTCTGGTCCTTTCTAGTCTTTCTTGCTTTTGGACTTTTTTTCCCCCTCCTCTCAAAGAATCCCCTTTTAACATTTCTTGTAGGGCTGATTTCATGGTCCAAACTCCTTTAGTTTTTGTTTGTCTGGGAAACTCTTTATCTCTCCTTCTATTCTGAATGACAGGCTTGTTGGATAGAATAGTCTTGGCTACATATTTTTCCCATTTAGCACATTGAATATTTCCTGTCTTTCCTTTCTGGACTGCCAAGTTTTGGTGGACAAATCTGCTGCAAACCTGATCTGTCTTCCCTTGTAGGTAAAGGACTTTTTTCCCCCTTGCCACTTTCAGGATTCTTCCCTTATCTGTGTATTTTAGAAATTTGACTATAATGTGCTTAGGTGATGGTCAGCTTGTGTTGACTTTACTAGGAGTTTTTTGTGCTTCTTAGATTTTGATGACTGTGTCCTTTCCCAGATTAGGGAAGTTTTCAGTTATTATTTGTTCAAATAAACCTTCTGCCCCCTTTTCTGTCTTCTGAGACTCCTATGATACAAATGTTATTATATTTTAATAAGTCACTGAGTTCCCAAAGTCTACCTTCATGTTCCATTACCTTTCTTTCCCTCTTCTTTTCAGCTTCATTATTTTCCATAATTTTAGCTTCTATATCTGATGCTTCTACTTTGTCGATTCTCATTTTCAGGGAATCCCTTTGGGATTGCATCTCAGTTATAGGATTTTTAATTTTGATCTAACTAGATTTTAGGTCTTGCAGTAAGGGATTCTGTAGTAAGGGATTCTCTAGTGTCTTCTGTGCTTTTTTCAAGTCCAGCTAGTCTCTTTAAAATTGGTGTTTTAAATTCTAGTTCGGACATCTTATTTATATCTCTGTTGATTCAATCCCTGGCCATGAGTACTACTTCTTATTCTATCTTCAGCGGCGAGCCTGCTTCCCCCTCCCCTCTCTCTCTGCCTGCCTCTCTGCCTACTTGTGATCTATCAAATAAATAAATAAAATCTTTAAAAAATAAAAGAATCTAGATCCCAAAATAAAATAAAATTAAACAAAATAAATATATATATTTATATATATTTTAAAAATTGATAACAAAATTTTTTAAAGGAATTGGCAAAAAAAGAAATTTAATGAAAAAAAAAGTAAAAGTAAGCAGGAAGATAGATCTTATTTTTCCCCTAGGGCTGAAGCTTTGTAGCACTCTATGATCAGTAAACTTGGTGCAAAGGAGTTGTTGGTACTGGGCTTCTGGGAGAGAAGCCTGCTACACTGGTTCTCAGGCTGACTTGTTTCAAAGGAAATGTGCCTCCAGGGCTCAGGAGGGTGGGCCTTGCTGTGAATGCCTTAGGCCTCCACTAGGTTTTTGTTCCCTAAAGGTTTTCAGCGCTGATGGGCAGGATGAATATGGTGCCCCACCCCCTCTAGCCCCACAGCTGAAAGTTTGCACCCCCCACTCTTCAGTGAGCCCTCACAGAAGAGCAATCAATCACTCTTGTATCCTTGGTTTCCATCAGTACCTTGCATTTGCTCTGCCTGTGTTCAGCTTCTTTATCTCTGGTGCACAACTGAGTTTCAAAACTCCAAATTTTAGGGACTCTTGAGGTGTGGATCTCACTGTTTTTCTGAGGGAGGGTCTCACCACACTTTTACTGCCAGGTGCATCCCAGGAAAGCAGAGGCATGACCATGCAGCAGTTCATAGTTTATGGCAAAATAGAGCAGAAAGCCGGCACCAGGACCTGCTGCTCTCAGCTGGCTTCCATGCCCCCATGCCTGGGAACAGGGCAGCACTTAGGTGCCACCCATTCTTCTTGTGACCCAGGGGATCCACAGACCACTTGGGATTCTTTCCCAGTTTGCCACCAGAGCACCTTTAAGCCAGGCACAACCCCCATGGTAAACAGATTTCTAAAAGTTCAGATTTTGTGCTCTGCTATTTCTAATAATTTGCAGTAGCCGCCATAAGCAGTCTCCCTCCTTGCCACTGTATCCACAACTATATCTCCCCCCACATCAACTCACTGTGCCTCCTACCTTCCAAAAGGTGTTTTTTTTTTTTTCTACTTGTAGACTTGCAGTCTTTGTTCTCTTGGACCTCTGGTTGATTTCTTGGGTGTTCAGAATGATTTGGTAACTATTTAGCTGTGTTGGAGGGACAAGACAAGATTAGGGTCCCCCAGTCCTCTACCATCTTAACTTCCCCAAGGCATTAGTTTAACCAGATTCATAGATTTATGTTAATTTCCTGCCCCTGTGGGACATCAGAGATTACAATCCCAGATCCAGTCAACTCCCTCTATATGCCTATTTGGATGACCTAACTCCCTTCTCCAAACTCTACTTTTTCCAGTTTGGATTCCAAGAGCTTCCTCCATTGATGCTAGATATTTAAATAACATCACTACCTGTAGTGTCTGCAAATAAATTTAATTTGTGAAAAGCACTGATTGGCTAAATTCAAAAATTCAAAATAAAGTCAGTAGCATTGGGGTTGGGGTGACATTTGCACGATGGTATGGGATAGATTCATCAGCCAATACGAGGGAGAGACTTAGTTGTTATATGCAAAAACTAGTGATAATCACTACTACCTACTGACTATATGCCAGGGATTTCGTTAGCTATGTTATATATGTTATCTCCTATGATGCCCAGACAGTCCATAAGATAGGATGATATTATCCAGTTTTTTCTCTTTTTAGATTTTATTTATTTGAGAGAGAGAGAGAGAGGGAGAGAGAGAGAGAATATGAAGCAGACTCTGCACTGAGCACAGAGCCCAATGAGGAGCTCGATCTCAAAATTGCAAGACCATCACCTGAGCTGAAACCAAGAGTTGGATGCTTAACTGATGGAGCCACTCAGGTACCCCTATTATTATCCAGTTTTACAAGTGAGGAAACTAAGACTCAAAGGAGTAACTTGTTCAGGTCCCATAGCTAGTAATTGCATCAGGTGACCTTTTTATGTTTTCAGTTTTTTCCTCCATACAAATATTAAAGATTTAAACTACTAGGTCTCGTGACTTTTAGGATTACAGTCTATGTTTAGAAATAACCTAACACAGTTTCCTCACTAGTCTGAGCTTTCTACTAGGGGCAATGTGTAATTACGACATTCAGTGAACATCTATGTGCTAAACTTTGGGGGTGGAGAGGGAGTTGAGAATAGGGTCTGGTGGAAGGGAATCTCAAACAGAACCATTAGAAAACAAAGCATTCAGGGTATCTGAGTGGCTCAGTCAGTTAAAGCATCCAACTCTTGATTTCAGCTCAGGCCATGATCCCAGGGTTCTGGAATCCAGCCCTGCATTGGGTACCACACTCAGAAGGAAGTCTGGTTAAGGATTCTCTCCTTCCCTCTTTGCCCCTCACTCTACTCATGCACTCTCTCTAAAATAAGTAAATCTTCTTCTTTTTTAAAACATTCATCTTTAAAATGTTTGTCTACTGAAAGCCTACAACAGTCTAAAATAGCATATACCATTAATGATGATGGAGATTAGGGATGAGAAACTTCATAGTTAGACATATAAGATAATTTTTAAAAGATTTTTCATTTATTTATTTGACAGACAGAGATCCCAAGTAGGCAGAGAGGCAGGCAGAGAGAGAGAGAGAGAGAGGAGGAAGCGGGCTCCCTGCTGAGCAGAGAGCCCAATGCAGGGCTCGATCCCAGGACCCTGGGATCATGACCTGAGCTGAAAGCAGAGGCTTTAATCCACTGAGCCACCCAGGTGCCTAGATAAGATTATTTTTTTAAAAGATTATACTTATTTCTTTTAGAGAGAGAGATTGGGAGAGAGAAAGCACATGAATAGGAGGGAAAAGCAGGCTCTCTGCTGAGCAGGGAGCCCAATTTGGGGCTCAGTCCCAGGACCCTGAGATCATGACCTGAGCTGAAGGCAGAAGCTTAACAGACTGAGCCACCTAGGCATCCCTAAAATAATATTTAAATAGTAAAATTCTTTATTAAAGAATTTTTATCATTATAAGGGGAAAAGAAAACCTTCATTTCTTTCCCCTCATAAAATGTCACAGCTGGAAATGTAAATAGCTCCAAATCTTGAAAAAGATTCATGGGTTCTGAGTGACTCTATTAGGAAGGACCCAGAATGGGTACCAAGATTTATGTGTAATTTCTTGTCATGGAAATTATAGGTGGCAAGGTGTTTGAAAAAACAAATCTGGTTTTGGGTTTTGCTCATTATGCTAATTGAAGTCAGACATTTGTTTATAAGATATTCTTCATTTCTTTAAAAATCATACTGATTTTCAATTTATCTTGTCTTGTATCTTCAGAAGGAATTTTGAAGCACCTGTATAAATGCTGCTCCAGAGAGAAGGTGATCTATGGAGGAAGACTGCAGTGGCTTTGTTGTGCCAGGTGCACACTAAATCTAGTTATAACTCCACATAAATTTCATGACTGTTTCTATTTCATTTTTGCTATTTTCATCAGATTTTTTTAAATGGAGAATTTTAACTCCTCTTGGAATGGGAGAAATGGTTTGTGGTTGAACTCTCACTGTATTCACTGCCTCAGGAAGGAAAAAATAAGACAGTTGTTTCATATGAAGGTCCAGGCAGTGAGGAACAGAGAGGAAACAGGACCACAACGGGTTCCCGGGTGTGTGCCTCTGGCTGCTTCTTCTCCGTGGCACTCTCCTGTCTCTCCACAGGCTGCAGCAGGCTGTGCTTCCACACCAGAGGCCCAGGCACCCCGCCATCACGGGAGAGCCAGGCGCAGGGGTGCTTGGGAAACACCCTAAGCCTCTGGTCTACAGGGAGGGAGAGACAGGCAGCTACTCATTAAGGACACACTCGGTGCCGGTGCCGGGCACGGCGCTCTGCCACAGCTTCCAGGCACACATTAACTTAATCTTTGCGAAAATCCAAAGATGGAGGAACTCTTAGTGTCCCCATTTAACACATGAGGACAGTGCTGCTCAGAGGGAGCCAATGAATGTCAAAGATCACACGGCCATATGTGTTGAACTGGGAGGGCTAACCCAGTTCCTCTGATCCTGCTCTGAGTGCATCATATCCTGCTGCCTCCATCTCCATCTCCCCAGAGACCCCCTCTCCCAGTCCTGCCCTGGAATCCAACGAGGGAGGTATGCTGGGGGGGGAAACCCTGACCTAGGAGTCAGGTGACCTGAATTCTTATCCCCTTCTATAATAAACTTGCCATGGGTCTTTGGGAAAGATCCATATCTGAATCTCTAATTCCCCGACCGTGAAAAGGGAATAATACCATTTGTCCTGCTATTCTCCAGGGCTTTAAAAGGATCTAATGAGATGGTATGTATGAAAGTAATTTGTAAAATGTCAAGAGCTGTCTATGTGTGAGGTCATAGCATTGTTCTTATTGTGCTTAAGGGAGAATTTTCTCCCTCTGTTTCTGTAAAATTTGTTGGTTTTCACATAGTGAGAAATAAAATAGGCTCTTTCATAAATGGCTAACGTGCTCCTGATCTGAGTGTCTGGGCTATCAGTTAAACTCCTGTCACTCTCTGGTCTATACCAATATTGTGCCAGCTTAGTGATAACAGCCAGCTCAGCAGGGGGCATGTGGAAATTCTCTGTACCTTCCCCCTCAGTTTTTCTGTGTACCTAAAACTGCTCTAAAAATAAAGTCCTAATAAAAAACAAACAAACATGTCTCATTATCTTCAGACTGCAAGTAGAGTCTCATTTACATATAATTATAATATTTAGGCATAGTCAATCTATTTCGCAGAAAAATAAGGGGTGGGTAATTTATACTATCTATAATTCCAGTGCACTAGCACAGTTCATAATATGAACAACCAAGCTTTCTATATTGGCATATGTCCCTTATCCAATTTCTCAATGCAGCAGAAACAAACGTTTATTGAAATACACAAAGATATGTCCTCCCTAGCATATACAGTAAGAATCAGAAGTATATAAACTTACCATAAAATTCCTAGAAGAAAACATAAGCAGTAATTTCTTTGGTATCAGCCATAGAAATATTTTCTACATATGTCTCCTCTGGCAAAGGAAACAAAAGCAAAAGCAAGGTATTGGAACCACACCAAAATAAAAAGCTTTGGCATAGTGAGGGAAATCATCAACAAAACAAAAAGGCAACTTATTTAACGGGAGAAGATATTTGCAAATAGTATACACAATAAGGGGTTAATGCCCCAAATATATAAAGAACGTATACAACTGAACTTCAAAAAAATAAGTAATCCAATTAAAAAGTGGGCAGAGTACCTAAATGGACATTTTCCCAAAGAGGACATACAGATGGCCAACAGTCATATAAAAAGATGCTCAACATCTCTAATCATCAAGGAAATGCAAGTCAAAACCACAATGAGATACCACCTTACATCCACCAGAATGAAAAAGACAAGGATGTGGAGAAAAGGGAACAATCATGCACTATTGGTGGGAATATAAATTGGTATGGCCACTGTGGAAAACAGTATGGAGGCCCCTCAAAAAACTAAAAATGGAAATACCATATGATCCAACAGTTCCACTATTGGGTATTTACCCAAAGAACATGAAAACACAAATTATAAAAGATATCTGCACCCCTATATTTATTGCAACATTATTACAACAGCCAAGACAGGGAAACAGCCCAAGTGTCCATTGATAGGTGAATGGATAAAGAAAAAAATATATATTATGGAATATTACTCAGTTGTAGAAAAGAATAAAATCTTGCCATTCGTAACCACAGTTTACCTAAGGAAAGGAAGCAAACTGTGAGGGAAGCAGATATAGTGGGTTATATCTTGATTTTTCTGTCTAAAAATGCCTTTTTTTATGGATTTGACCTGGGAATACAGAATATTTTATATAATTTTAAAACAAAACTCATTTTTTATAAGAGCAATCTTTAAAAACAAAACCAAAATTAAATAAATAAATCTAACTGTATGACAGTTGGTGGCTTAATGACACAGAAGGAAATTTTTTGAAAGTCTTTAAAACACAAAAATTGACTATAAACTTTTTAAGATATATCTTAAGAGGTGCCTGGGTGGCTCAGTCATTAAGTATCTGCCTTCAGCTAGGGTCATGATCTGGTCATCCTGGGATCAAGCCCTGCCTGGCGTTCCCTGCTCAGCGGGAAGCCTGCTTCTCCCTCTCCCACTCCCCCTGCTTGTGCTCCCTCTCTTGCTGTCTCTCTCTGTCAAATAAATAAATAAAATCTTTTTAAGAATTAAAATAAAATAAAATTACAATGTTTTAAAAAAAGACATGTCTTAAGTCACAAAGAGCTACAAAAAATCAAATAAATTTTAAGACATTAAACAGTTTAATTCTAAGACTGTTGCATGTGTGTATTGTGAGTGATTTTATTGATATCAGTAGATACTTGGATTTTCAACTTGGGAAAAAAGGAGATACAGATCAATGAAATTAAGAAAAAGTCATATAGTTCTGAATTAAAGAATTTAATTGAAGAATCAGCATGATTTCATTAGGTATGTTATCATTACATATAGATATATCCCTGAAAATTCCTTGGAATAATCACAATGCAGTAGGAATGAATACCCATAGGACCTCAACTGGGGTCTCTAAATACCATTTCCCCCCAGAAGGAACTAGGGCTCCTTGGAGAAATGGCTGATTTCAGATTTGGGGTTAGAATTTCTTGTCATACAGAATGCAAAAAAGTATCATTGACAACTGGGTCATATCAAAGAAACTTGGAAGCCAATTTGAAGAGGATTCCAGAATCATTATTGCAATGAACTATAAATGCCAATACCAAATAGGTCTAAATCCAAGATTTCATATTGATATTTGAAAAAAAAATCTTTGGAAGATGATAGAGAATCAAAATATTATTTGGAAAATAGGAACTTAGTGAAAATAAATAAATAAATAAATAAATAGTGAAAAATAGAAGCATTTATCCTGACTTCCTATACAAATTTAAATCTCAGGTTAGCCAAAGCCTTTAAAATTATTGATTTATATGAAACATAGGGCACGGCAGCATATTAAACGACATCATAGGAATCCAACTAACAAACCCTTGACTCTGAAAAATCTATAGGACAACTGACCACGTTTCTTTAACAAATAATTTACAAAGAAAAAGATCAGAGAGGGAGCAGGAACCTAGAGATTAAAAGAGACTTAAGAGACATATTAACAAACTATAAAACAAGTATGTATAAGATGTTTTGGGCATATTGTTTGTATACTTCAAGGAGGCTCCTTTTCTTATTTTAGCCATTGCATATATATGCTCTTATTATCAGACAGGGACTCGCCTTGGCCCTTGGCAGTGCATATCTCATTTCCTGCCAGAAGCTTCTCTGATTCTAAGTCATGGGACAACTCATATACCAATAGACACTCAAGCAAGTACAAACTGCAAGTGTGGGACAATTAAAGCATATGGGATTATCTTGACTAATGAGACATGGGAGTTATTGGGTAACTCTTTCCCTGATATGTCTCTTAAGCAGACAATTATAAGATGTATTTCAAGAGGCAACTAAGAAGTTTACCAAGATCACATACCTCTTACCTTAGCAACGTCCAACTTACTTATACCTTCCTGTATTGGCCTCCTCTTCCTTCGTTAACACTCCTTTTATACTTCATTCCTGCTCTCTGGGATCACCTCTTAAATAAACTACCTCTACAGAGCTTTTTGTCTGTTTGGGACAAAACTTCAGCTAAGACATGAACAAGTGAGTCACATGAATAAGTGCGAAACTTATACATGCCAACTGGGTATTTGCTGTTATTAAGAAATTATTGTATATGTTTTTTTTTTTTTTTTTTTTTTTTTTTTTTTTTTAATTTTATAAACATATATTTTTATCCCCAGGGGTACAGGTCTGTGAATCACCAGGTTTACACACTTCACAGCACTCACCAAATCACATACCCTCCCCAATGTCCATAATCCCACCCCCTTCTATGTTTTTAAGTATGATAATGATACTGTGGTTGTGGTAGATAATGTCCAAAATGGCTCCAGTGATATTCAGGCCTTTGAGTAGTTCCTCCCTCACTGAATTCAAACCAAACTGTGATTTACCTTAACCATTCAAATGTGGCAGAAATGATGCTATGCCAGCTCAGTGTCTAAGCTTCTAGAAGAGCTGGAAGCCTCCACTTCTACACTTTGGGGAACCCCAAGTTGTCATGAAAGAAGTCTAGCTGCCCCACCAGAGTGGTAACATACAGCAACCACATAGAAAGACCACATAGAAAGGCAGAGGCTTTGAGATTACAATGAAATAGAGAGGCCCAGCCACCCCAGCATCCTATTTGAGCTTCTTCCAGCCAAATCTGTTAGTGTGCCAGTCATATGAATAAGACATCTTGGATATTCTAGCCCTCTCAAATCTTCACAGGAAATCTGTCCCAGCTGACATCAAAGGTAAGCCATCATGCTTTTTGACCAAAAGAATTATTAAAAATAATAAATCAGCTGTTGTTTTAAGGTTCTAAATTTTGTAGAAGAGGAAGGAGAACTTCCAAACTCATTCTATGAGGCCAACAGTACCCACATACCAAAATCAGGTAAAGACACCACAAAAAAAAAAAAGAGAGAGAGAGAGAGAGAGAACTACAGGTCAATAACTCTCATGAATATAGATGTAAAAAGCCTCAATAGAATATTGGCAAAATGAATCCAACAATACATTTTTTAAAAATCATGCACCATGATCAAGTGGGATTTATTCCCGGGATGCAAGGGTGGTTCAATATTCACAAAACAATCAAAGTGATACATCACATCAATAAGAGGAAGGATAAAACCCATAGGTCAATTCAATAGATACAGGAAAAGCATTCAGCAAAGTACAACATCCATTCACAATAAAAACCCTCCGCGGGGGCACCTGGGTGGCTCAGTGGGTTAAGCCGCTGCCTTCGGCTCAGGTCATGATCTCAGGGTCCTGGGATCGAGTCCCGCATCGGGCTCTCTGCTCAGCAGGGAGCCTGCTTCCTTCTCTCTCTCTCTGTCTGCCTCTCAGTGTACTTGTGATTTCTCTCTGTCAAATAAATAAATAAAATCTTTAAAAAAAAAAAAACCCTCCGCGTACTAGGTCTAGAGAGAATATACCTCAACATAATAAAGGCCTGATTTAAAAAAAACCCACAGCCAGCATCAGACTCAATGGGGAAAAACTGAGAGCTTTTCATCTAAGGTCAGGAAAAAGACAAGTATGTCCACTCTCACCACTTTTTTTCAACATAGTAGTGGAAGTCCTAGCCACAGCAATTAGACAACATAAAGAAACAAAAGGCATCCAAACTTGTAAGGAAGAAGTAAAACCCATACGTATTTGCAGATGACATGATACTATATACAGAAAATGCCTAAGACTCTACCAAAAAAACTACTAACTGATGAATGAATTCAGTAAAGCTTAAGGATACAAAATCACTGTGCAGGAATCTGTTGAGTTCCTATACACTATGAATGAAGCTGGAGAAAGTGTAATTAAGAAAACAATCTAATCGAAAATTGCACCAAAACAGGGGAGTGCATGGCTGGCTCAGTCAGTAGAGCATGTGACTCTTGATCTTGGGGTTCTAAGTTTGAGTCCCACATTGGGTGTAGAGATCACTTAAAATAGAATTTAAAAAATAAAATATAATAAGGGGCACCTGGGTGGTTCAATCAGTTAAGCATGCAATTCTTGATTTTGGCTCAGGTCATGATCTCAGGGTCATAAAATCAAGCCCCACATCGGGCTCCATGCTAGGCATGGAGCCTGATTAAGATTCTCTCTCTCCATCTCCCTCTGCCCCTCCTTGTATTCTCTCTCTCTAAAAATAAAATAAAATAAAACAGCACCAAAACAATCTAGGAATAAACTTAATCAAAGATGTGAAAGACATGTACTTGGAAAACTATACAACATTGTTGAAAGAAATTCAAGATGATGCAAAGAAATGGAAAGACATACAAAACTCAGGGGTTAGAAGAAAAAATATTGTTAAAGTGTCTATACTACCTAAAGTAATCAACAGATTCAATGCAATCCCTATCAAAATACTAACAATGTTTCTCACAGAACTGGAACAAATAATCCTAAACTTTGTATGGAACCACAAAAGACCTCGAATAGCCAAAACATTTTGAAAAAGAAAAGCAAAACTAGAGCTATCATAACTCCAGACTTAAGTTGTATTACAAAGTGGTAGTAATTAAAATAGTATGGTACTGGCACAAAAATAGACACATAGAGCAAAAGAACAGAATAGAGAACCCACAAATAAACCCACAATTATATGGTTAATAGTCTAAGACAAACATATGCAATGATGAAAATATAGTCAAATGGTACAGGGAAAACTGGACAACTAAATGCAAAAGAAGGAAACTGGACCACTTTCTTACACCATGCACAAAAGTAAACTCAAAATGGACTAAGGACCTAAATATGAGACCTAACACCATAAAAATTCTAGTAGAATCCAAAGGCAGTAATTTCTCTGACATTGGCTGTAGCAACATTTTTCTAGATATGTCTCTGGAGGCAAGGGAAACAAAAGCAAAATAAACTATGGGGACTAGGGGCACCTGGGTGACTCAGTGTGTTAAAGCCTCTGCCTTTGGCCCAGGTCATGATCCCAGGATCCTGGGATCAAGGCCCACATTGGGCTCTCTGCTCAGCAGGGAGCCTGCTTCCACCTCTCTCTGCCTGCCTCTCTGCCTATTTGTGACCTCTGCCTGCCAAATAAATAAATAAAATCTTAAAATAAATAAATAAATAAACTACTGGGACTATATAAAAATAAAACATTTCTGCACAGTGAAGGAAATAAACAACAAAACTAAAAGGCAGCCTACTCAATGGGAAAAGATATTTGTAAATGACATATCCAATAAAGGGTTAGTATCCACAATACATAAAGAACTGATACAACTCAACAAACAAAAAACAAAAAGCCAATTAAAAATGGACAGAGGACATAAACAAACATTTCTCCAAAGAAGACATACAGATAGCCAATAGACACATGGAAAGATAATCAACATCACTCATCATTAGGCAAAAGCAAATCGGTGGTGGGTATTATAGAGGGCACAGATTGCATGGAGCACTGAGGGTGGTGAAAAAATAATGAATACTGTTATGCTGAAAATAAATTAATTAATTTAAAAAATAGATCTTAAAAAAAAAACTACAATGAGTTATCACCTCACACCTGTCAGGATGGCTAAAATAAAAAAACACAGAAAACAACAAGTGTTGGTGAAGATGTAGAAAAAAAGGAACCTTCTTGCACTGTTGGTGGGAATGCAAACTGGTACAGCCACTCTGGAAAACAGTATGGAGGTTCCTCAAAAAGTTAAAAATAGAACTGCCCTCTAATCTAGCAACTGCACTCATAGGTATTTACCCAAAGAATACAAAAATACTAATTCAAAGGGATACATGTATCTTTATGGTTTAGCAGCATTTAGCAAGCACAAAAATAGAACTGCCCTCGAATCTAGCAACTGCACGCATAGGTATTTACCCAAAGAATACAAAAATACTAATTCAAAGGGATACATGTATCTTTATGTTTTAGCAGCATTATCTATAATAGCCAAATTATGGAAAGAGCTCAAGTGTCCATCGACTGATGAATGGATTAAGAAAATGTGGTATATACATACAATGGAATATCACTCAGGCATGAAAAAGAATAAAATCTTGTCATTTGCAATGGCATGGATGGAGCTAGAGAGTATTATGCTAAGTGAAATAAGTCAGAGAAAGACAAATACCCTATGATTTCACTCATATGTGGAACTTAAGAAACAAAACAAATGAGCAAAGGTAAAAAGAAGAGAGAGTGACAAACCAAGAAACAGACTTAACTCTAGAGAACAAACTGATGATTGCCAGAAGGAGGTGGGTGGGAGCATGGGGGAAATGGGGGATGGGGATTAAAGAGTACACTTACCATGATGAAAGAAAAAATAAAAGTGAACAAGTTAAAACAAAACAAAAAACAAAACAAAAATAAAACTATGGTTGCCAGAGGGAAGGTAGATGGGGGATGGACAAAATGGATGAAGGGGAGTGGAAGATACGGGCTTCCATTTATGGAACACATACGTCATGGGAATAAAAGGCACAGCATCAGGAATCCAGTCAGTGATATTCTAATAGCATTACATGGTGACAGATGGGAGCTACCCTTGTGCTGATCATAGCATAATGTTTGAACTTCTCGAATCATCATGTTGTACCCCTGACACTCATGTAACATTGTGTGTCAACTACATTCAAATAAAAAATTTTTCAGTTAAAATTTAATGAAAAGATGGGGCGCCTGAGTGGCTCAGTGGGTTAAAGCCTCTGCCTTCGGCTCGGGTCATGATCCCAGGGTCCTGGGATCGAGCCCCGCATCGGGCTCTCTGCTCCGCAGGGAGCCTGTTTCCTCCTCTCTCTCTGTCTGCCTCTCTGCCTAGTTTCTCTCTGTCAAATAAATTAAAAAAAAATTATAAAATTTAATGAAAATAAATACGTGAGTATTTTTGTTAGACATATACCTAAGAATGGAATTGTTGGGTCATAAGGCATGCACATGCTCAGCTTACTAGATACTGCCAAGCTACCTTCCAAACTGTACGAAAGTACCCTCCCAGCAGCAGCCTTGGAAGTTCACTTCCTAGAGAAGCCTTGCTTTTAAGTCCTATGCTATGATGACATCTGCTGGTGGTTAGTGTGACCCTTTCGCACTGAAGCTGTTAAAACAGGAAATAACAGTTCTTTTTAAGATGTGAAGATTTTACCTTTTCCACACTAGATTCAGTTGAATGTATTCATTTTTATGTTTTATGTTATAAATCTTGAGGGGAAAATTCAAGTGCAGAGAGAATACACATGAAACATGTACAGAACTTTCTACGACAGAGCAGCTATAGCATCAAGCCTCATGGCGAGGGTCAGAAGAGGTTAGCATAGGATTACTGTTCGATATTCTGCATTTCAAATTTTGGTCTTACCAAATTTTCCCTGCCAAAAGGTACTCAGGTGCTATTGGCAATTCATTTGGTGTATAACATATTTGGAGAAAGCCTACTATGTACTAAGAATAGAGTAGTTGGAGGATTCTGTGCTGAATAATGTAAATTTGGCCCCTTCTCTCTGGGAGTTTACTATCTAGCTGGTAGAGAATTATACAACTTCTACTTAAAAGTGTGACGATCAGTCCATCTATTACTGGTTAAAGATGTAGTCTCAAGCTGGACTGCTGGGGTTTGGAGTCTACCCCCATATTTAATAGCTTCATGATGTAGAGCATTTCTTTCTTTCTTTTTGTTTTTTTTAAACTACTTTGTACCTTGGTTTCTTCATCCCTAAATGGGGATAATAACAGAACAGACCTCCAAATGGTTTTGTGAAGATTATATGAGTGTAAATGTACTTAGCTGTAATAGCTAGCACATAAGTGCCATTTGAAGTTGTTGCAGTACCTATCATTGTCTTTAGGGAAATTTAGGGGTTAGAGAAGTTAGAAAGGTAGAAAGATCACATTTGAATGTCTGGGTCAGGTACACTTTGATGAAAAGAGGGAAGGAGACAATTTCCTTGATCCAGTAATGCATATAAAACTTGCTAATTGCAAGCATTAGTAAAGAAGTGGAATTCTGCACACCTTCTTAGTTCTATCTCGGTTCCAATTATCCATTGCTGCAAAACAAATCATCTTAAAACTTACTAGCTGAAGACAACCATTTATTATAGGCCCTCATGGCTCTATGTGTAGATTCCGCTTAGCTGGATGTAACTCACTTAGAGCCTCTCGTTTGACTGGAGTCAGATGTTGGCTAAGGCTAGAGTTTTCAGAAAGCCCTATTGGGAGGGATATCAAGATGTTGCACTCACAAAGCTGGCAGTTAATGTTTGGCTGTTGACATGGAACATAACTAAGTCTATTGACTAGAGCATCTATAAGTCATCCATGTGGCTCAAGCTTCTAACAGAATGGCAATGGGGTCCAGGGAAAAGGGTTTCCCCAAAGTGAGCATTCCAGGGCCTCAGGTGGAAGCTGTAAGGCTTCTGAGACCTGGCTACAGGTTTTATGTCCCAGAAGACCACTTCCATCACATTCCACTGGTCACACAGAACCGGACCAGATTCAGTGTGGAATGTCACTGCACAGGGGCAGGAATACCAGGAGGTGAGGATCCATGGGGGCCATCTTGTAGACTGGCTACTGATACCAGGAATTCATACACTGGAGGTGAAGTCAGAGCCACAAGCTGTAACTCAGACCCTATCAACTAGCTAATCACTCTAGGACTCAACTTTCTCATTTGTAAGTTGAAAGGACTATAATAGATGACCACTACTATCCCTTGTGACTCTATGATTTTCTATCACTAAGTATCTTTTTGTCTTAATGCCCTTTTGTTTTTAGCCCATTTACTCATACTCATCTTCATTTCATGAAGATGTTGTTTATATTTTTAGATGCCATTTGTAAAAGCCTACAAAATTTTGTAAAAGCAATGAATAATTGGGTTCAAATATGTTCTTTATGGAGAACTTCAAGGCACCTAATTTAGGTATGCAGCCTTATTATCTTACTAAAATTAAAAATTGTATCAGATTGGAAGGGGAGATGAACCATGAGAGACTATGGACTCTGAAAAACAATCTGAGGGTTTTGAAGGGGTGGGTGGGTGGGAGGTTGGGGTACCAGGTGGTGGGTATTATAGAGGGCTTGGATTGCATGGAGCACTGGGTGTGGTGCATAAACAATGGATTCTGTTACGCTGAAAAGAAATAAATAAATAAAATTGTATCAGATAAATGGTAGATAAATTGGCAGTTGATCTTAAATTTTTGTAATAATAGTCTTAAACTCCAGTGTGCATGCCTATATCATTGATTCTCAGAATTTTGAGTTCCAGTGTTAGAGTTTTGCTGTTTATATTTTAAGTTTAAACTAACAAAATCAACATTTATCGGAAACATAAACAGGACTAGGAATAGCTTGAAGTACTATACATGATATAGAACATAGCACTAAGTAACTATCTGCCAAAAATACCATTTTCACAGACAGTAATACTTTCACAATTTGACAATGAATTCATTACGTGGAAGTGGGATACCTCTGGAACTTGTTTCTCTTTATTCTGCCAGCTCAGTTTCCCACCTTTTTGCCCCAAGTTTCCCAAGGGTTGATTCACTTGTTTGGATGCATGAGGCAGCCTGTGGATTTTCTATAACAAAGAAATCCACTTTGTGCTCAACTTCTTGCAGTTTTATGGGCAGAAAACTACAGGTGCTCCTTTGAGGTCTGGTTATAATGTTCATCAGAAAAAATTTTCCCTTTATTGATGTCATAGCCTCAGAGCTGGAAACAATGAAAAGTTGGGTTATTTCCGGAATGCTTCTCTTAGGCCAGACAGACACCGTTATCATCACCTTCTTGTTTCCACTCTCCTGCTCGGTACACCACACTCTACACTCTCTACACAGAGACCTTCTTTACTTCTCAGAATTTCAGTGTCCCACATCACACGTACTGGGATTGTTTTAGATTCTGCCAAGAAATTTCTCTCTCTCTCTTTTTTTTTTAAGATTTTGTTTATTTATTTGACAGACAGAGATCACAAGTAGGCAAAGAGACAGGCGGTGGGGGGGGAGGGGAAGCAGGCTCCCCGCTGAGCAG
Organism: Mustela putorius furo; assembly: GCF_011764305.1. Classification (NCBI taxonomy): domain Eukaryota; kingdom Metazoa; phylum Chordata; class Mammalia; order Carnivora; family Mustelidae; genus Mustela; species Mustela putorius. The sequence continues at coordinate 32,650,330 of NW_025421989.1, forward strand.
AGAGCCCAACACGGGGCTCGATCCCAGGACCCTGAGATCATGACCTGAGACAATGGCAGAGGCACCATTCAGGTGCCCCGCCATGAAACTTTTCTAAGGTTGTCCCTATCTCCTTAGAATCTTATTTTGTAAGAAAGTTATTTACAAATTTTGCTGTTATTGCTTTCAAAGAAAACCTGTGTTACAGTATTTATTTTGTTCAAACCAAATAAACTTTAGTTCAGTTTAGTAAATGGGTGAGATTTTTGTAGGCCTGCCAATTAGTAAACCAACTTCCCTAATATGGTTGAATTTGGAATGCCTGCAACACTTACCTACTTTCCTACTCCTAAGCTGGCATGTGAAATTAAGAGCTAAAGTATAAATCTTTCAGGGTTTTAGACATTTTATTAAGAGATAAATAGCCTGCCTTTGCCTTCTGAACCATTTACATAAAGGTACTTCATATAAAGAAGAACGCACCTTAATGAGCTACCCCACCAATGTTCACACTCAGGCACATGCATATATTAATCCCACTAAAGTATACTTTCAAGTCCCTGCCACCAGTTTCAAATTTCATTTTAGATATTAAACTGTATTTTAGATACTCATCAGTCCTTGGTGATGACTAAGATTGATTTCTTTAACATTTTATGCATTTATTTGAAAGACAGCACAAGCCAGACAGAGAGAGAGAATCATCAAGCAGAATCCCCACTGGGCAGAGAGCCTGGTGTGGGGTTCAATCTCATGAGATCATGTCCTCATCCAAAAACCAAGAGTTGGATGCTTAACTGACTGATCACCCAGGCACCCCAACTACAATTTATTATTTAGAAACTAATACATATATGTTTCTTTACCTAAAAAGGACCACAACAGATGGAACACTTGACTACCAAAATTTATTAGCTCCAGAGACAATGTCAACTTTAGGGAAGAGGATGGATGACTTATCCAACCCACACCCAAATTTGACAGAACTAAGTTCATCTTGATTATTGCCCTCAGGCTATTTAGAGTAAGCTAAGCCATCTGTAATGTTTAAAATCCTACAAGCATATTCTACCATCCATTAGTTCCATTTTTATGATCAAAGAAATTTAAACGCAATGCTGTAAACTTGAGAAGGGCAATTATAAAATGAAATTCACATGTGGCAGGGAAACTCAAGAATTTAATGTCTAATATTTTATTGTGCTTGAGTAAAATCATCTAATTTAGTTCAAAACTCCATTCTTTGTGAAAGAACATTATCAACAATAAATAAAAGCAGTAGTTTAAATTTCAACGTGACTTTTTTACATGTAAATCTTGTGTTTAAGTGGTCTCATTTTCACAGAGACAATAGAAGATGAGAAACAAGCATTGAACTCAAAGGCCTGAATTACACTCTAAGAACTGCCATACTGGCTAACTGATTCTGGGCAAGTTCACCTCTCTGAGTTTTTGTTTTGTCACTTACAAACTGAGAGAGCATTGGACTAGTATATTAGTTAGGACGTAAGTTATCTCTTTCCCTCAAGTAGATGTCTGAGCATAAGCATCCCAGGGTAGTGTGGTAACTTCAGGTAACAGGGCCCCAGATTCCTCCCATCTTGCTAGTCCCTTTGTAGGGTGTTGTCATCCCCTACATGGTCCAAGATGGCTCGCCACTACCACTTCTGCACTCCACCAAGCAGATAAAGGGAATAAAAAGGGGAGGAAACCTATTACTTCAGCTCACATCCCATTGGTCAGAACGTAGTTACCGGCCCAATTAGCCGCAAGGGATACATGGCATACAACTGTTTTTTTTTTTTTTTTGTATTGGGTGACCCTGTGCTCAGCTAAATACGAGAATTTCTATGAAGTAGAAAGAAGAGATAGCAAAAAATACTGGGGACAATGGGCAGTGTTTATCACAATGAGATAGCCTTTGAAGTCTCACGTAAGGCTACACTTCTTAGGTTCTAAGTTGTGATTTTTGCTTTCACATATAGTGTTTGGATTTGTAAATTCTGCTCTTAGGAGATGGTTTATGAACTAATTAAAAAATAAAGATATGCGCCCTTTTACGAAGATGGCGCTGAAAGCTAAGAAGGAAGCCCCTGCCCCTCCCAAAGCCAAAGCCAAAGCAAAGGCTTTGAAAGCCAAGAAAGCGGTGCTGAAAGGCGTCCACAGTCACAAAAAAAAGAAGATCCACACATCACCTAAGTTCCGACGACCCAAGACTCTGCGTCTCCGAAGGCAACCCAAATACCCTCGAAAGAGCACCCCCAGGAGAAACAAGCTTGACCACTATGCCATCATCAAGTTCCCCCTGACTACTGAGTCAGCCATGAAGAAAATAGAAGACAACAACACACTTGTGTTCATTGTAGATGTCAAGGCCAACAAGCACCAGATCAAACAGGCTGTGAAGAAGCTCTATGACATGGATGTAGCCAAGGTCAACACCTTAATCAGTCCTGATGGAGAGAAGAAGGCATATGTTCGGCTGGCCCCTGACTATGATGCTTTGGATGTTGCCAACAAAATTGGGATCATCTAAACTGAGTCCAGCTGGCTAAATCTAAATACAGTTTTTTCATGATAAAAAAAAATAAAAAAATAAAGATATGAACTAACAGATGAGAAGTGGTATTTTATATGAATATAAGCAGACTTCCCACTGGTATAGTTTGAGAAGACATGCCAGGCTTTCCCTCCAATGGTCACTAATGTGTACACTGAGCTATGTGGATTTGCCGGTATTTAAATATTTTGATAGACAAAAGAGGAATTCCATATGATTCAAACTTAATATATTCATATACTTCATATAGAAGGAGTATGCCAAACATCTAAGGATAATTATAAAATAGCATTGCCAATCATCAGAATTAAATAATTATGACTATTTCAAGAAAAATGAAAAACTGGGTTCTTCACAGTATAGTTAACCCCTGAACAACATGGCTTTAAACGGCATGGATATGCTTATACATGGATTTTTTTTCGATAAATATATTGGATAAGTTTATGGAGATTTGTGACAATTTGAATAAAAATCTCTCAGACAAACCATGTAGCAGGGACATATAAAAATTATTTAGAAGTTATGCATATCATGAATTTATAATATATATACAATTTTATCATTTACTTTCATATATACAAAGCTATTATAAAAAGTTAACATTTATTGAAACTTACACACACATAGGGACCATGCATGGCACCATTTGCAGTTGAGAGAAATGGAAACAAACATAAAGTTGTAGTATCAATCGTAACCACAAAAAATTAACCATAGTAAATGTGTACTACGGTAATAGTTTCATAGCCACCTCCTGTTGCTACTGCTGTGAACTCAATTGTTGTGAGCTTGAACTTAAACTTAAAACACAATACAGTGCTAACCAGATCCACGTGAGCAGTTCATCTCTCCAGTAAACTGTGTACCACAGCAAGAAGTGATCTCTTGTGTTTCTCATGTATTTTTCATTGTGTTGTGTGTAATACCTCCAACCTTGAATAATACCATGTGATGCTGGAAGTGCTCCCAAGAAGCACAGAAAAGCCATGACATCACAAGAAAAAGTTGAATTGCTCGATATGTACTGTTGATTGAGGTCTGCTCCTGCAGGTACCCACCATTTCAAGATAAATGCATCCAGTATAAAGATTATTGTGAAAATAGAAAAGGAAATTCATGAAGCCATGACTGCAGCAATGCTAGCACGTATGAAAACCTTGCATTATTGCAAAATATCTTTTTATCTTGTATTATAGGCGTGACTTTCATGTAGGTACAGGGTTGCTATAAGAAAGGCATACCTATAGATTCTAATATGATTTGAGAAAAAGCAAATCATTATATGACATTTATTCATATTTGACAACTTAAAGCAAAAGGAAGGTGAAGGATTTAAAGCTGGAGAATTTAATGCTAGTGAAGGATGGTTTGATAATTTTAGAAAGAGCTTTGGCTTAAAAAAAAAATGTCAAGATAAGGGGAGATGCAGCTTCTGCTGACAAAGAGGCATAAGATGAATTCCCAGACACCTCTAAGAAAATCACTGAGGAGAAAGGATATCTGACTGAACAGGTTTTTAAGCAGATGAAACTGCTCTATTCTGAGAAAAAAAAATGCCACAAAGGACGTTTATTAGGAAGGAAAAGAAATGAGCACCAGGATTTAAGGAAGGAAGGGATAATTCAACTACTGTTTTGTGCAAATGAATTTAGGTTTATGATCAGGACTGTCTTTATTTACAAAGCTGCTAATCCCAAGACTTGAAGGGAAAGATAAACACTGGCTGCTAGTTTTCTAGTTGTACAAGAAGACCTGGACAATGAGAAGCCTTTTGCTGGATCGGTTCCACTGATGCTTGCCCCTGAAGTTCTTTTAATATTGGGCAGTGCTCCTGGCTACCCAGAACCCCATGAGTTCAACATCAATGGGGTCAAAGTGATCTCCTTGTCCCCAAACACAATGTCTCTAATTCAACCTCTAGATGAGGGTCACAAGGACACTAGAGGCTCATTACATATATATTCTATAGGAGGGATTGTCAATGCTATGGAAAAGAACCCCAATAGAACACATCATGAAAGCCATTAAGCCCAGAACAATATATTCCTGCTGGAGAAAACTGTGTCCAGATGTATTCCTTGACTTCCCAGGATTGCTACAGAGCCAGTCAGGGAAATCCTGAAAGAGACTGTGGCTATGGGGGAAAAAAAAGGTGGGGGAAAAGGGTTTCAAGGTATAGATCTTGGACAAATCCAAGACCTAATCGACATCACACCAGAGGGACGAACAGAAGATGACCAGATGGAGATGAGTGCTTCCTAACCAGTGCCAGACGATGAGAAAGAAAATGTAGAGGTAGTGGTGCCAGAAAACAAATGGATATTAGACAGCCTGGCACAAGGGTTTCAATTATTCAAGACTGCTCTTGACTTCTTCTACAACACAGACCCTTCTAGATGTCAGCACAGAATGAACAAACCTTTTAGAATCTGTAAAAGGAAGAAAGTGAGTTTTACTCACGCCCAGGTTAAGACAGCTGCCCAAGATACACAATCTTCACAAAGAAGAGAGCGCTTTGGGGAAGGCATATCCGATGTAGGGTTATTTACTTTTTTTACATAAAAAGTTACAAATCATCATGACAAAAGACATTGCAGAAAGTTATAGACTAAGCTTTTAGTGTGAGCAGGTCTGTATGTCACTATCATGGGAACCAGCGAGGTCTTACTTATTTTTACAAGTTTGGGATGTTCTTTTTTAGGTCATTTGACGACAAAGCAGATGTACAATGTTGTGCTTGGGGCAGAAAGAGATCCCATGCACTGAGGTTTTGCCTAGTCATTCTGACCATGGTAAATGTTAAAGCATAGCTTCCCTAAGAGCCCATGAGCAGGGCCAATAAATATTAAAAGTTGAAAATTTCCTTTATTTTATCCAATGATACAGACACTGGTTTTGTAAAGCGAAATGACTAAAGAGTGAATGAAGGATTGGTACCATACAGGAACATTTTAAGAGAAATCAAAAAAGTCATACGGGGCGCCTGGGTGGCTCAGTGGGTTAAGCCTCTGCCTATGGCTCAGGTCGTGATCCCAGGGGCCTGGGATGGAGCCTCACATTGCATCGGTCTCTCTGCTCAGTGGGCAGCCTGCTTCCCCCTCTCTCTCTGCCTGCCTCTCTGCCTACTTGTGATCTCTCTCTGTCAAATAAATAAATAAAATCTTTTAAAAAATCAGACGGAAATTACAATGTATTTCTGGAAAGTTACACCCAGGGGGCCTGTTGCGCATTCCTTCCCTTCTGCCTCCTCCATCTCTGCCACCCCTGAGACAGCAAGACCAACCCCTCCTCTTCCTCTTCCTCCTCAGCCCACTCAACACGGAGAGACAAGGATGAAGACCTTTATGATGATCTGCTGGTACTTAACAAATAGTAAATAATTTTCATGCTGTACAGTTAATGAATGTACCTGTTGTGTAGATGTGTGTCTTCTTGTGAAAATCTAATAACTGTATGCCAAGAAATAGATGAGATTTTTTTTTGTCATCATCATTGCTTAAGTATCCATCATGTAGAACATCGTGTGCAAATCTTGGAAGTGGATAACCTATCCTTTCATAGGCGTAAGATGAGTGGTATTTAATATAAAAATAATAATGTGTATGTTTTTCATTTTCTAACTTTGCTTTTGAAGACTTCTATTACCATACAGTAGGCATCCCCTCATAATTGGAGAAACTGTGTATCAGCCTATCATCACAGGTAGTTTTTTTTTAATGTAATGATGTTTCCAACATTTTATTATGAATATTATTATAATACTGTATGCCATAAAATTTTATAATGATTCATTCATTAGTGTATAGGCTAGGCTACTGTGAAGCAATCCATATCAATTTTGCTAGGCTACCATAAAGCAATTGTTTTGCTGCTTCATTATCAATATATGTATGTGTTATACCCATAAGTATTTCTTTTTCACATTATCTTTTCATGTTTGATGTCCAGTACTAATAATATGAATAGCATCTACAGTGTTTTGTATCATATAAGACAATGCTGATGCAAGTACTGACAAAAAAATGATTCATCTTGTAACAGACAACATAATCTTATGGTATGGATAAATACATATAGTACCAGAAATATATTTTCTCTTTTTTTTGGAAGATTTTATTTATTTATTTGACAGAGAGATCACAAGTAGGCAGAGAGACAGGCAGAGGGGGAGGGGGAAGCAGGCTCCCCGCTGAGCAGAGAGCCTGATGTGGGGCTCCATCCCAGGACCCTGGGATCATGACCTGAGCCGAAGGCAGCCACCCAGGTGCCCCAGGAAACATATTTTCTCTCACAATTTTCTTAACATTTTTTCTCTAGCTTACTTGAAGAATATAATATATAAAATGTATAACATACAAAATATGTGTTAATCGACTATTTATATTTTCAGCACGGTTTCTGGTCAACAGTAGGCTATCAGCAGTTAAGTTTTTGCAGAGTCCAAAGTTATACATGGATTTTTAACTATGCAGAGGGTTAGTGCTCCTAACTTCCATGTTGTTCAAGGGTCAGCTGTGTTTTGTTTTGTTGTTGTTTTTTTTTTCACAAACACATGACGTTAAGTAACACTTTTTATATAGCTCTTGTATACTTGGGCTGGAAATATGAAACTCTTAAGAACCAGTTTTCCCAGGGACGCCTGGGTGGCGCAGTTGGTTGGACGACTGCCTTCAGCTCAGGTCATGATCCCGGAGTCCTGGGATCGAGTCCCACATCAGGCTCCCAGCTCCATGGGGAGTCTGCTTCTCCCTCTGACCTTCTCCTTGCTCATGCTCTCTCTCACTGTCTGTCTCTCAAATAAATAAATAAAATCTTTAAAAAAAAAAAAAAAAAAAGAACCAGTTTTCCCAGAATATATTTTTTTTTTAAAAGATTTTATTTATTTATTTGACAGACAGAGATCACAAGTAGGCAGAGAGGCAGGCAGAGAGAGAGAGGAGGAAGCAGGCTCTCTGCTGAGCAGAGAGCCCGATGCGGGACTCGATCCCAGGACCCTGAGATCATGACCTGAGCCGAAGGCAGCGGCTTAACCCACTGAGCCACCCAGGCGCCCCTTCCCAGAATATATTTATGACTGGACCAGTATTGCAAGATACTCTCTTTCTAAGATAAATAAATAAAATCTTTAAAAAATACGTTTACAAAGGGGACCTACAAATTACTCCTTTTTTTTCCTTTTGACATAGAAAATATTAAAAAAAAAAAAAACTTGAGCAGGCGCTTCATTACTTCCATATTTACTGGTATGAACTCTGAAATTGTATTTCTCCAATCAGAAGAAGAAAGCATAGCTCATGACCTTTTGCAGACTACTGTGCATCGTTCTTTAGAGCTGTTTCTCATGTAACTGCCAATTTACATGAAACAGTCTCTTGGCAATAATCACTCATCCAGATGCACTCTTTCTAAGACAGCAAAGTTTTCATCTTTGAAAGGGATCAGTTTGCCTTTCCACTTATAAATACAAAAATTTAAAAGTACATTTAAGGATGCTATGGTATTATTTAACAAAGAGTTCTCAGTTTTAGAGATACATACTGAAATATTTATGGGTAAAAAAAGATAACATCTTATAGTTTCTTCAAAATAAGAGAGGAAGGGGAGAAATATTGTTATGAATTAATAATTGTTGAAGGTGGAAGACAGGAACAAGGGAATTTATGGTAAGATTCTATTTTTATATACAATTGAAATTGACCATAGCCAAAAGACAATTCATACCCCCCACAGCGCATATAGCTGGAACAAAGCATATTATTTCATACAAGGATAATGTTATCACAAAGTATTACAAAAGCAAATTTAGTTGTTTATATTTATTGTTAAGCTTAGTATATGGTACTATTTAAGGGTCATAAATTTTATTTATAATAAGCACAATAACCTAAGAATAAAATCTAGTTAGTTCTCCCTAACATTTATACTCTTATAAGAAATGAGTTTCTAGTATTTACACTATTTTTATAGTATATTCCAGAACTTTCCCTGGTAACTTTTTCAATATTTATACACCACCATTGTTGGATCACTGAATCTTGAGAAAATTTTTCTACTCCTGACAGAAACAACAATGCATAAATCTTTTATTGCATGCAAAAACTACCTTAGAGATTTGAAGAAAATGGGAAAGTGTGTACTTTTGTTTTTATGTATAAGAAACATATGGTTATGCTTTGGGGGGTAATTGTTGATTGACAATATGAGAAGTGACTTAAATGTAACTTCCAAAGTTATTGGAAGTTATTCCAAACAATTCCCTTTGGCAATTAAGACTTCAAAAGCAAATGAGAGGTAAGTATTTGATTTCCCACTTAAAAATGTAATTTTACTGGGGCACCTGGGTGGCTCAGTGGGTTAAAGCCTCTGCCTTCGGCTCGGGTCGTGATCTCAGGGTTCTGGGATCAAGCCCCACATCGGGCTCTCTGCTCCATGGGGAGCCTGCTTCCTCCTCTCTCTCTGCCTGCCTCTCTGCCTACTTGTGATCTCTGTCAAATAAATAAATAAAATAATTTTTTTAAAGTAACTTTACAAGTTATTACCTTAAATAACAAATGTAGGGACACCTGGGTGGCTCAGTCGGTTAAGCCTCTGCCTTCAGCTCAGGTCATGATCCCAGGGTCCTGGGATCCACTCCCACACTGGGCTCCTTGCTCATCAGGGAGCCTGTTTCTCTCTCTCCCTCTGCCACTGCCCCCTGCTTGTGTGCTCAGTCTCTCTCTCTCTCTCTCTCTCTCTCTCTGCCTGCCACTTTACCTGCTTGTGCTCTCTCTCTCTCTGACAAATAAAATTAAATTAAAAAAATTTTTTAAAATGTAGTATGTAGATCGCAGCCACTTAAACCATTTCCCAGTTTTACAAAGCAACCATTTTATTCAGCACCATTGACTAAAGAGGTTAGCATTGAATTTGGAAACATGATTTGAAACGTGTCTCCTCATGGAAGAGTCTTGGAAGTATATTTTATTTCTAAACTGTAAACAAATTTAAAGGATCCAACTGATAAAATGTGAACGTGACTTCAGACCCTAAGCAGCTTTTCTGCCATGTAAAGATATATTCTCTTCTCAGAGACAGTATAGCTCAGGGTCCTCAATCACCATCACCACCGTTTTCTCCCTCGCTTTGTCTCCCCCAGCAGAGGTGGTCATGTGACATTTTCCTGCACAACCCCAACCCAGAAATTTGAATTCTATGGTGCAATTAGATGGTCATAATTGAAGAGAATCAGGGCAGTTAATACAATGGGTTTGGTATATGATCCAATAATGTGACTTACTTCCAGCATGCATGCCCACAGACTCATAGCTAGCTACTTTCACACATGCCCTTTATTATCTCATTCTCTACACACTGTCTATAGCCTTTTATCATACTTGCAAAAAGGTCTATACTATTAATCACTTTCTTCAGGACACAGCAACATAACATGAAATACCACACACTATCTAACAAGTATTCCAGATGATATTAATGGTACCAAATTGAAGTTTGACACTATTTGGTACTTTTCTCTCTTTGTTGACATTAAAAGCCCAGTCACGCCTGAAACCTCCGTTACTTATCTTAGTAATCTCCACCCATGAGTTCATCTAATACTTTATTAAAGTATTAAAGTATTCCCGCCCAGAAAACATGTCCTTCACATTTACTGTCTACTAGGTAAAGTATGCATTGCTGCCTTTAATTGGAACTAAACTATCTTTTCCAAGTTCCAAAGGGTGACTCTTCACTCCAGAATTTGAAAAACAAACAAGGCCTAAATTAATTTTCTCTGTATTCACTCAGATTTTATAAGCTTCAATCTTGCACTCATATTAGGATCTGTCTTTGAAGACTGAAGAGTTCTTACTTAGAAAATCTACTCAGTAGAGTTCTCCAGCCCCTCAATTATACAAATTGCTGTTACTGAAGACGTTTCTAGTCCTGCTAATGTCCTACTTGAAGTCTGTGATCAAAACTGAACAAGGAAATATATGTGGGGGAAAAAAAGTCAGTGTGTACAAATTCACTCTGCACCCAGCTGCAGCCCCGGGGGGGGGGGTGCTTTTTCTGTATTCTATAGAAACATCCCCAAGGGGTGTGATCACCTTAACCCATCAAGGGCGATGCAACCTTGTGGGGACGCGGGGAGAAGAAGAAACATAAATCACTGTGGATTTCTGTTGGGTGCTATGACGTGTAGAAGCTTACATTTTGAGAGAGATACTGCCTTGATCAGACCGACATCAAGTCTAAAGCATATGATTTCATTTATTAGTCAAATGGCTGGTTGACTTGTTCAATCATTCATTTTTTAAAATCCAGTATTTATTGAGCTGCTACTGTGTGTTGTGACCTGCATATTGTTGAAACAATGGTGACCCTACCTTCATGGCATTTATGGTATAGGTAGTTATATATGTCTTTCTCTTTCTGAAAAAAAATGTAATTGGCTAGCACTCATGTATATGTGAGGGTTGTATGTTAGAGGGATGTTAAAAATGCATAACCAAATAATGAGGAAGAGGCAGAGTGGGAACAAGCTTACTTAGGGTTAGTAGCCGAAGTATCCAGGTATTGCGAAACATCATACCCAGAAAAGTTTTAGCTGTAAGAACACTCATGAGGACCAAATAGTCACTTTTCTTTGAGTCCATACTCCTCATTTTACTGTGTTTAATGACTCCTTTTACACTAAAACAAGATTCATATCCATTCCCTAGCCACACACAGAGAATAAAGAGTAATGTTTGTCTTACCTATATAAGAAGGCCCATAATAAGGAAAATTTCCTAGTAATGAATAAGGTTTTGTCTCAGGGTTCCCTCAAGTTTACCACTGAAACAAAGATTGGACTGCAAGTAGTTTGTTTTGGAGATAACACCAAAACACATAATAAGGGAATGGGGAAGTAAGGCAGGGAAGGGAAAGAATCCAATAGAATAAGTTCATGGGCAGGTTACCACTGTAGATGAATGGGACTCAATCCCAATGAGGAGTCTCAGAGATACTATGAACCATGCACCTCAGAATTATGCCTTCCATGAGAAAGAACCTGGAGTATTTATGCACCAACTACTGTTCCTCCTTGTATGAGGGTAGTTCCTATTGGGCCTTAACTCTCTAGCCTTTCTGATCTGCCATCCATGAACTGAGCTCACTCCTGGGGACAGAGAAAACTCTCTGGCAGAGAACACAGGAAATATCTTCAGGTGACCCCAGGGTACGCATATGGGCAGTTGCCAGCAACAGATTTTTAAATAAATTTGTATTTTCTTAATCATAAGAGTATTTACATACTTATGAAAACAGAAGTCCATTGTAAGCCATTATTCAGCCCTCAGACAAAGCTCTTCCAAGGTCTACAACTCAAAGATTAGGACTATTGTCCTATATAACTTAAGAAACAATAAAATAGAAATATTTCTCTTCTCAAAATATCATAAAGAAAAAAATCATACTGCATACTTATTTCCTTAGCGGATAATCCTATTCCTTCAGTCATTTTTTTGCAAGCAAACTCTGCCTTAGAGGATGTAAAATAAGATGCGACACCTTCATGTAGGGTAGCCCTTACCAACAAGATTTTTGGTATTCAACTTTCTCTTATAGTGATTCTTCCACACTCCTCCTTGGGTCAAACTGACCATTACATTAAGTAGTAAGAGGTCAACAGAGTCATTCCTAGTCTAGAACTTTCCATAAGAAAGTCACAGTCTCTGGCCACACGTGACAGAGGAAGCATTTGAATTCCTTCTAGAATAAAAAGTACAACTGGGTTATTAGGTGTTTGAACCACATGCGCTCAATCATAAAATAACTGTCAGGAGAGTATTAAGGACCAGTAATGATTCCCCCATGGTTCTTTGAGCTCATTTCTGCAAGAATTGAGTTTGAGTCTATTGGGGGCTAGAAAATGCTGAAAGCAGACTATAACTTTTCTTTTCTTTCTTTTTTTTTTTTTTTAGCTTTATCACCCACTTCTCACTCCTAGACTAAAAAATGGCAGTGGGCACTCAGAAGCCACATTTGAAGTGTTAGTTTACTTAATCCAAGCAGTAGGTATACCCGTTAGGCAATTATTTGAGACCTATTATGTGTCCTAAACCATTTAGAGGGGGAAGAGGGAAGGAAATACTGTCAAGACCACACAAAATTACATTCGTCTTGAAAATCAGCATACACAAATAGCAATGGTTATTAGTTGAATTGACCAAGGAAAAAGAGGTTGGGAAAGAGGGGCTGAATAATTTTCTAGAAAACTAGTTTGAGTTCTACAAGGAAAAGAAATCTAAGTATCTTTTCTATCCTGACAATGAAATATTGATCTTTCCAAATGAAGGATGGAAGACCTTCATATGTGGAAATGCCACCCATAAAACAGAAGCACAATATTGAAATCAAGAATAACAAAAAAGGGGGTGCCTGTGTGGCTCAGTGGGCTAAAGCCTCTGCCTTCGGCTCAGGTCATGATCCCAGCGTCCTGGGATGGAGCCCTGCATCAGGCTCTCTGCTCGGCAGGAGGCCTGCTTCTCCCTCTCCCACTTCCCCTGCCTGTGTTCCCTCTCTCTCTCTGTGTGTGTCTGTCTCTGTCAAATAAATAAAATAAAATCTTTAAAAAAAAAAAGTGTGATGTTCTAACCAGCACATGAGAGGAGAGTCTGCAAAACCTAATTACCCTAGTGTAATCCATGACTAGAGGCTTGGCAGCCCACTGAGGAAAAGCATTGTTCATTCTCAAACTACAGTCCTTCATTATTTTTAAAACTTTAAACTAATTTTCTAGTAGAAAGTGAGCAAGGAAATACTATTCCATGGAGCTGAATAAGAGAAAACTGGTCTTGCCAAAGGTTAGGACAGTCCCAAGAAAGCTGGGGCAGGGGGCAGGAGGTGTTACTGTGCTACTATGGAATCACAACAGCTTTTTCCTGGTTGTGTCTGTACTTTTCTGTTCTCACATTACTTAAGCTGGGAGAGGCCTCAAGAAAGTACATGGCCCAGTGTCCTGTTTATACTCCATTTATTAGAGAGATGATTGAGGTCACTAGAGGGTACAGTTGAGAGTCGGATCAAACTTTATTCAGTGTTCATGTCATCTTGGGCAAATAATTTATAATCCGGATTTCCGTTTCCTCATGCTAGAAAATTATAAAGAAGCAATTCCTACCTCATAGGATTGTGAAGCTTAGCAACAATGCAGGAAATAAATTAGTCTGGTAAGGACTCATCACATCTTTCATTTATTATCTGGTCACAGCACTGGGACTGGCTCCCTGGTCACCTCTATTAACCAGGGCTCACTGGGGCCAGTCTCCTGAGGAGACTCACAGATAATAGCACTATAACTCATTTCTGAGGAAGTTTATCTACCACATGTATTCTCTGTAAGGCACAGCACAGCCTTGAACTTAAGAACATTCATAGTCCTTCAGCACTACATGTGGGGGCCACTTAAAATAGCTAAATCACCAAAAAAGGGGGGGGGGCAAAAAAACTTGGTACAAAATAGACCATGACTAAAACACTTGTTACATTATGAGCTAAATCAAGAAGGCAGAGTGGGTGTCCTGGTTCAAGATGGTGACACAGGAAGACCCTGAGTTCACCTTCTCCGCAGGCACATCAAATGATACGAACAGAACAATTCCTCCTGAAGAAGAATTGAGGGTGACTGAGCAACCAAAGACAGAGAGAATGGCAAGAGCACAACAAGAGAAATGAAGAAATGGTAACAAAGGTAACCCCGACCCCCAACACTGTGAATGGCAGTGGGGATAGTACTGAGGGACCAGGAACAGATCCCTGTCATAAGGCACAGGAGAAAACCTTCAGTTTAAAAGGGCCACTAGTATATAAAAAAGACAATGCTGAAACTCTGCCAAGCGGTGGAGGAGCTATGGGAAAGCTCCCCAGTCAGAGGGACTGGAGAACCACACAGCTTACATTCCCACCTCACCTTAAATACCTAGACCAGAACACAGTCCAGATGCCATAAAGGACCATGCTAGTCATCTAGGTGAACTTGCTAACTTCAGTGATCTGAGGGTCCACAAGTCCACACCTGCTCTAGACCTGCTGGGACACAGAAAAAAGCTGCAGTTTAAAAGGGCTGAAGAAGCGCAGGAAGGTTCTCTCTCCCATCCCTTCAAAAGCTCAGACCAGAGAGGTTCTGGCTCACAGTGAGCCTGTGACCGCAGTGAGCCCAAGCTCCTCAAGCCCACACCAACAGCACTGTGATGCTAGGGCAAAGAAAATGAGCTGTGATAGTATGTGTGTGTGTGTGTGTGTGTGTGTGTGTGAGATAGTTTTTACTTTTTTTAAAAGATTTATTTATTTACTTATTTGACAGACAGAGATCACAAGGAGGCTGAGAGGCAGGCAGAGAGAGGGGAGGGGGGAAGCAGGCTCCCTGCGGAGCAGTGAGCCCGATGCAGGGCTGGATCCCAGGAGCCCAGGACCATGACCTGAGCCGAAGGCAGAGGCTTTAACCCACTGAACCACCCAGGTGCCCCTAGTTTTTACTTTTTAATTTCATTTTTTTTTTACTTTTAAAAACTTGTCTTATTTTATTTTGTTTTTCTCGCTTTTTTCATTTTTTTCCTTTACACCTTTTATTATTTTCTTTTTTTTTCTTTTATTTTCACTCTTTCCTTATTCTCTCTGTAAAAAAACGGGGTTTAAAAGAGTAACTAACATAAACTGCCACAGCTCCTGCTAGCCAGCAAAAGTCACCAATCACACACCATCTGCACGGGGGACACCATACGCAAGATCATTCCAACTTTAGAAGTAGCTCTCCCACCAAATCCATAGAAACCATCACAGAAAATCAAGCAAAATGGGGAGACAGAGAAATATGCTCCAAAGAAAGAACAAGAAAAAAAAAAACCAGAAAAAAATTAGTGAAATAGAAATAAGCAATATGCCTGATAAGGAATTTAAAGTAGTGATCATAAAGATACTCACCAAGCTGAAGAAAAGAATGGAAGAAATCGGAGACCTCTAATAAAGCGATAGAAAATATTAAAAAGAGCCAATCAGAGTTGAAGAATAAAATAACTGAAAAAGAAAAACACACTAGAGAGAATCAATAGTAGATTAGAGGATACAGAAGCACGGGTCAGCACGCTAGAAGAAGAGAGAGGGGAATAAAAGCACACAAGCTGGAGAGCAAAAAGAAGAAAGAATTTTTTTAAATGAGGAGTAAGAGTTCTCTTAGAGAACATTCACATTAAAGGGGAAGAAAGAAGAATATACAATGGGGAAAAGACAGTGTTTTCAATAAATGGTGCTGGGAAAACTGAACGGCTACACATAAAAGAATGAAACTGGACTACTTTTGAAGATCATGCACAGAAATAAATTCAAAATGGATGAATGACCTAAATGTGAGACCTAACACCTTAAAAATCGTAGAAGAGAACACAGGTAGTAATTTCTTTGACTTCAGCCAAGGCGACATTTTTTCTAGGTGTGTCTCCTAAGGCAAGGGAAACAAAAGCAAAATTAAGCTGTGAAAAAAAATTTTTCACAGCAACACAAATAATCCATAAAAAAAGGAACAACCTACTGAATGGGAGGAAGGTATTTACAAGCGATATTTCCATTAAGAGGTTAATACTCAAAATATATAAAGAAGTTGTACAACTGAACAACAACAAAAAAATCCTATTAAAAAATGAGCAGAGGACCTAAATATTTTTCCAAAGAAGACATACAATGCTAACAGATACATGAAAAGATGCTCAACATCACTCATCATCAGGGAAATACAAATCAAAACCATAATGAGATGCCATCTCACATGTCAGAATGGCTACAATTAACAATACAGGAAACAAAAGACATTGGCAAGGATGTGAAGAATGGGAACCCTCTTACACTGTTGGTGGAAATGCAAGCTGGTGCAGCCACTCTGGAAAACAGTATGGAGGTTCCTCAAGAAGATCAAAACAGAACTACCCTATGACCCAGCAATTGCACTTCTAGGCATTTACCCAAAGGATACAAAACTGGTGATTTGAAGGGGCACATGCACCCTGATATTTATAGCAGCAATGTCCACAATAGACAGATTATGGAGAGAGTCTAAATGTCTATTAACTGAGGAATAGATAAAGAAGGGACGGTATATATATATATATATATATATATATATATACACACACATATATATGTCTAAATATATATATAAATATAAATATATATGTATAAATATATATTTATACACATATATGTATAATATATATAAATATATTATACATATATAAATATAAATATATATTCCATCATATATTCCACACACACACATACATATTTTATATATATATTAAATATATATATATATTTAATTTATATATATATTCCACACACACATACGTATTTTATATATATATTAAATATATATATATATTTTATATATATATATATATTTTATATATATATTAAATATATATAAAATATGTATGTGTGTGTGTGGAATACATGATGGAATACTACTCAGCCATCTAAATCAATGAAATCTTGCCATTTGCAATGACATGGGTGGAGCTAGGTGTATTATGCTAAGCAAAGTAATTCAGAGAAACACAAATACCGTATAATTTCACTCATATATGGAATTTAAGAAACAAAACAGCTGAATATAGGGGAAGGGAAAAAAAGAGAGGGAGGGAAACAAACCGTAAGAGACTCTACAATAGAGATCCAACTGAGGGTTGCTGGAGGGAGGTGGGTGAGGGATGTGCTCAATGGCTGCTGGGCATTAAGGAGGGCACTCGTTGTGATGAGCACTGGGTGTTGTATGTAAGTGATGAATCATTTGATTCTAGACCTGAAACCAATTTTACCAGATGTGTAACTAACTAGAATTCAAATAAAAACTTGAAATAAAAAAACTACAAAAAGATATCACCTCATGCCTGTTAGAATGGTTAAAAATCAAGAACACAAGAAACAAGTGGTGAGGATGTGGAGAAAAAGGAACCCTCACATGCTGTTGATGGGATGCAAACTGGTACAGCCACTTGGAAAATAGTATGGAGGTTCCTCAGAAAATTAAAAATAGAAATACTGTATGATTGAATAATTCCACTGTTCAGTGTTTACCCAGGGAAAACAAAAACACTAACTCAAATACCATATGATTCCATTCATAAATAGAATCTTAAAATGAATAATAAAACAAGAAGAAATCAGAGAGAGAGAGACAAACCAAAAGAGATTCTTCACCATAGGAAACAAACTGAGGGCTGCTGGAGGGGATACGGGTGGGAGGATGGGGTAACTGGGTGATGGGCATTAAGGAGGGCACATGAGGGGCGCCTGGATGGCGCAGTGGGTTAAGGCCTCTGCCTTCAGCTCGGGTCATGATCCCAGGGTCCTGGGATCGAGCCCTGCATCGGGCTGTCTGCTCCGTGGACAGCCTGCTTCCTCCTCTTTCTCTGCCTGCCTCTCTGCCTACTTGTGATCTCTCTCTGTCAAATAAATAAATAAAATGTTTAAAAAAAAAAAAAAAGGAGGGCACATGATGTAATGAGCGCTGGGAGTTATATACAACTGAGGAATCAATGAACTCCACCTCTGAAACTAATAATACATGATATGTTAATTAATTGAAGATAAATTAAATTAAAAATAAAATAAAATCTTCAGTGGTATATAAAAAAAAGCAGAATCAGAACTATAAATACAGAGAAAAAACTGATAGTTGCCAGAGTGGAGGGGTGTTTGGTTTGGGCAAAATGGGTGAAAGGGAGTGGGAGATACAGGACTCCAGGTACGGAATGGATAAGTCAGGGGAACAAAAGGCACAGCATGAGGAAGACAGTCAGTGATGTTGTAATAGCGATGTAACAGGACAGATGGTAGCTACATTGTGGTGAACATACATAATGCACAAACTTGTCAAATCACTAAATGATACACCTGAAACAAATATAACACTCTGTGTGAGCTATATTTAAACAAACAAATAAATAAACAGAATTCTGTAGTGGATATTGAGGAATGCAACTGACATAATGTAACCCCTGCTTTCATTACTTTGTATTGGTCAGAAGAGACTTTTTATTCCCATTGACTGATTTTTAAAAAATATTTTTATTTATTTGGGGCGCCTGGGTGGCTCAGTGGGTTAAGCCGCTGCCTTCGGCTCAGGTCATGATCTCAGGGTCCTGGGATCGAGTCCCGCATCGGGCTCTCTGCTCCGCAGGGAGCCTGCTTCCTCCTCTCTCTCTCTGCCTGCCTCTCTGCCTACTTGCGATCTCTCTCTGTCAAATAAATAAATAAAATCTTTAAAAAAAATATTTTTATTTATTTATGTATGTATTTGACAGACAGATCACAAGTAGGCAGAGAGGCAGACGGAGAGAGAGAGGAGAAAGCAGGATCCCCGCTGAGCAGAGAGCCCTATGCGGGACTCGATCCCAAGACCCTGAGATCATGACCCGAGCCAAAGGCAGAGGCCTTAACCCGCTGAGCCACCCAGGTGCCCCTCTATTGACTGATTTTATAATAAATTCATTTTATAAACTTTAAAAAAAGAAGGTAGAGTGGGCATGTGAATTTGAGAACCTCAAGTATTTTTGCCTCTCTGCATCTGTGAATGCCTATAAAAGTACCACAAGTATTGATTTTAGGGTTACATATAAATTTTAGTGAACAAATTCACAAGTGACAAAATCTTTAAAAAATTAAGAACCACTGCTAATGGCAGAAATGGGCTTCAAAGCCAGAGACAGATAGCATAAAAGACAACCATAAGCATTTTTACTGTGCTTTTTACATTTAGAAAATATTTAAAAGAAAAAAGTTCACATAAAAAATCCTCAGTACAGGGGTGCCTGGGTGGCTCAGTGGGTTAAGCCTCTGCCTTCATCTCAGGTCATGATCTCAGGGTCCTGGGATCGAGCCCCACTTTGGGCTCTCTGCTCAGTGGGGAGCCTGCTTCCCTCTCTCTCTGCCTGCCTCTCTGCCTACTTGTGATCTCTCTGTCAAATAAATATATAAAATCTTTTTAAAAAATCCTCAGTACAGGAAAGATTTAGTTCGTCTACCCATTTTCTGTAATGTAGAGATTTAAAGATGAATGCCTTTTAAGAAACTCTTAGTACTTTAAAAACTATCCTTTTGAGAGGAAGTTTGCTGTATGTATTAGTTATCTAGTGATGCTATAAAAAATTAACAGAAAATTAGTGGCTTAAAACAACACAAATTTCTTACCATATGATCCAGTACTTCCACAAAGAGAAAAAAACCACTAATTCAAAAAGATAGATGCATTTCTATGTTTACTGCAGCATTATTTACAATATCCAAGATACAGAAGCAACCACAGTGTCCACCGATAGATGAATGGATAAAGAAGATGGGGTGTAAAAAAAAATGTGGTGTATATACATAATAGAATATTACTCAGCCATAAAAAAGAATATCTTGCCCTTTGTGATAACATGGGTGGACAATAAGAGGGTATTATGCTAAGTGAGAAAGACAAATACTATGTGATTTCACTTATATGTGGAATCTAAAAAACAAAACAGACTCTGAAATACAGAGAACAAACTAGTGGTTGCCAGAGGGGAGCTGGGTGGGGAGATGGGTGAAGTTGATGAAGGGGATTAATAGGTATAAACTTCCAGTTATAAAATAAATAAGTCATGGACATGAAAAGTACACTATAGGGAAAACAGTCATTAATATTGTCATAACGTTGTATTACAATATTGGTGAATACACTTATTGTGGTGAGTAGAGTATAGAATTGTTGAATCAACATGCGATACCCCTGAAACTAATATAACATTGTATATTATATGAATTTTTGTATTGGTCAGTTCTGTAGGTCAAAAGTCTGACACAGGTCACAATGGGTTAAATCAATGTGTAGGCAGGGCTTAATTCCTTCTGGAGTCTCCAGGGTAAGATCTATTTCTTTGCCTTTTCTAGATTCTAGAAGCTGCCCACATTCCATGGCTTGGAGGCTTCTTCCTCAGTCTTCAATGTCAGTACTGCTCCCTCTCTATAACTGTTCTTCTTCCACAATATATCTTTCTCTGACCAAACTGGGCAAATTTCTTCCTTTTTAAGGACTCATGTGATTATATTTGTCCCACCCATATAATTCATCTGATCTCCCTATTTTAAAGGTCTTAATTTGATCATATATGCAAAATCCCTTTCGTCATGTAAGTGACACATTCACAAATTCCAGGGATTGGGGTGTAAATATCCTTGGGAAGTCATTATTCTGTCTACTACATGCTGCTTTATAAAGGAAACTAATTAACACACCTTGTATGAAACTAAAGCCAAATAACTTGCACTTAAAAAGGTATTTTTTCTTTGCACATATAAAAAGGATTATGGTGCTCCTTGAAGCTTACCAGTTTTCATGGTAATTGGGTCTTGGAAACTACATAAAGTTCAACTTTGTTTCTTTGACAATGTTTTTATTAAAGCATTTACTGAAGTGAATTAGAACCTGAAAATTGACTTACCAGGCACCAATTTGCAATGACTAATAGCCATTATTTATTTACAGCTGAGAGTAATCAAAATCTGGCTGCTATCTTTCTATGTAGGGGGACCACATTAGTAAAAGAATGAGGTAGGAAACTCTTATATTTGGGGGAGTTATCTTAGGTAATTTTTCTACAGGGAAGCTATCTAACAAGAAACTTCAAAATCTTTTTTTTTCCTTTTAGAGATTTTAGTTATTTATTTGACAGACAGAGATCACAAGTAGGCAGAGAGGCAGGCAGAGAGATAGGGGAAAGCAGGCTCCCTGCTGAGCAGAGAGTCTGATGCGGAGCTTGATCCCAGGATGCTGAGATCATGACCTGAGCTGAAGGCAGAGGCTCAACCAACTGAGCCACCCAGGCACCCCAAGAAACTTCAAAATCTTATTCACAGGTCTACAGGATCACTTTTGCAGGACTCAATTGCTATTTTTTAGGCTTGGCTGTGGATTGAATTTAGTTGTGTTGGGTTCATGTCCACTCTACATGTGTCATCATTTGGCAACATGCCCCAGATATGGTCTTCAAATGGTGGATCTAAAAAACATAAGACACCAAGCCCAAACATGCAAACACATTTACATCTTTCAGTCAAATGTGGGAAACCAGATGTCTTCTCACATAGCATTAACCAAAATAAATGACAACGGACACACAAAATCAAGGGTCAGGAAAGTAGTCACAGACAGGGAGGGAAGAAATAATTGTGAGTAAATAATACAATCTACCGTAAGGGAAAAGAGAGTACAACAGAGTTCCTGGAGTGACATGGAAAAGGTGACTAGTAAGATTCTAGTCTCACTAGATCTTGGGTCTCCAGATCTGTACCATTCCTAGACTGACTTATGGCTTGGATGATCACAATGACTGACAGCAACAGCAATAAGTTACACTGGGAAATTATGCAATAAATACAGATGAGAATCCAGATTTTAAAAGCTAATGAGAGCCTTCGTTCATGCCACAAATCTAGCTTGAACAAATCAAGTGATTTTCCAAAAAGGCACTTGGAAATGTGAATGTTGTTAGGCTTCCATCTAGTGGCCGCCAAGAGCCATTGTTCAAGACGGATGATGAGTAAAGCATGTTAAAGGCAGATAAATGAATAAATAAGTAAATATCTAGAACAGGGAAGATTTTGAAGACGGCAGCATAGTAGGAGGACCCTAGACTCTTATCCCATGAACACAACTAGATAACTATCAAATCATCGTAAATACCCCCAATATCAACCTGAAGCCTGACAGAAGACACTCCACAACTAAAGAGAGAAAAGAAGCCACACTGGAGAAGGTAGGAAGTGCAGAGGTGTGGTTCAGGGGAGAAACAGATCACAGATGTTGTGGAGGGGAGGGAGCTGTGGTTGCAGAGAAGGCAGAGGCAGAGAGAGAGGGGGGAACACCCAGGGGAATGGACAAGGAGAATATTTCCCTAAAGCCACTGGCTTGGAAAATGAGAGGGGTTGAATTTTGTGAGTTATTGCAACCAGCAGGGCTTAAAGCCTGGAGTTTTAAAGGTCAGTGAGCTTGGCTGGGATAGAACCTACAGGGTACTGTGCTGCTCCTGTAGAGAAGGCAGGCAAACAGCTGGGGGGCAGATAGCATGGAAACAGTGATCTGAAGATCACCTCGGGCATGCAGTGGAAGAGATTATTCAAGCTTCTCAGAGTACATCCTAACAGGCAGCGTTCATACAGATGACTCTCTGGGAACAGAGGAGCTCACTGGTACTCTTTCCCTCCCCACCCCTCAGTGTAAATACTGAGCCACCTGGGGGAAGCAGCACAGTATCTAAGGGCTGCCTAACTTGCTTACAACAAGCCCCACCCCACTGTGCTCTGGCAGGACTCTGTCCTTCTCAGTCAAGCTTGCATCAGTCTTAGCACAGTGGGCCCCTCACCCAAAAGACCAGCACGAGTTCCTGCCCACACCATGTCTCTAAAGCCTGGAGTTTCAAAGTTCAGCAGGTTTGGATGGGATAAAGCCAGGAGGATATTGCATTATTCCTGGAGAGAAGGCAGGCAAACAACTGAGAGGCAGACAGAGTGGAAACAGTGAACTGAAAAATGCCTGGGACACACAGAAGAGAGATTATTTACTCTTCTCAGAGCATGACTCTGGAAGGCAGCATTTATGGAGATACCTCTCCAGGAACAAAGGAGCTGGCTGGCACAAGTTCTTTCCCCGACCCTTCAGCATAAATATAGAGCCACCTGTGGGAAGCAGTGCAGCACTGATGCTGGATGCCTAACTTGCTTATATGCAGCTCGACCCCTCTGTGCTCTGGTGAGACAGCCCTTCTCAGTCAAGCTTGCCCCAGGCCCAGTGGAATATGCCATTCCCCTGGAAGAGAGTTCTGCAGAACCCCAGTGCTGGTGGAGTTGGTGTTAGGTCTCATTTCACAACCACACCAAAGCACACCTGGTTAAAACTCACCACATTCAGGCCAGGGAGCAAACACTGCCCGGAACAGGCAGAGCAGGCAAGGAAAACCTTTGCAGATGACTGGCCTGAGGGATGGAGCAGCCAGAACACAACAGCAGAGCACATGCAGCACATGCTAGAGACATGCCCATGCCAGAGCACATGCACTCCCTGAAGCACCAGGCCCTCTGCACTACAGAGCCTTTTCTTCATAAAGCCATTATTTTCCGAAGCAGGAGGCATAACTGGCTAAATAAATAGAAGACATCAATGAAGCCCTTACCACAGAGATAAAAGAGTTTAAAAAAGAATCAGTCAGAGATGAAGAATGCAATAAATGAGACCAGAAACAGGTTTGACACAATAAAAAGCAGGCTGGATGAAGCAGAGGAAAGTATTAGTGACCCAGAAGACAAAAGAATGGAAAATAATGAAACTGAACAAAAGAGAGAAAGAAGAATTATGCAATACAAGGAAGACCTGGGAACACAGTGACTCCATTAAATGCAATAATATTCATATTGTAGGAGTCCCAGGAGACAAAGAGAGAGAAAAGGGAGCAGAAAATTTATTTCAAGAAATAATAGTTGAAAACTTCCCTAATCTGGGGAAGGAAACAGACATCCAGATTTAGAAGGCACAGAGATCCCTCAATAAAGGCGGGCCAACACCAAGACTTATTGTAATTAAATTTGTAAAATATAAGTGATAAATAAAAAAATCCTAAAAATGGGAAGATGAAAGAAGACAGTAATATACAAGGGAAGACCCATAAGGCAGCTGGAGATTGTGCAAAAGAGTGGCATAATATATTCTAAGTGCTGAATGGGAAAAATCTGCAGCCAAAAATAGTCTATCCAGTAAGTCTATTATTCAGAATAGAAGGAGAGATAAAGAGTTTCCCAG
Source organism: Mustela putorius furo (assembly GCF_011764305.1). Lineage (NCBI taxonomy): Eukaryota > Metazoa > Chordata > Mammalia > Carnivora > Mustelidae > Mustela > Mustela putorius. Next base: position 32,674,701 of record NW_025421989.1, read on the forward strand.
ACAAGCTAAATGAACGACATTTGTGAACACTAAACCAGCCTTGCAAGAAATACTAAAGGGTACACTTTGAGTGCAAAGGAGATACCAAAAGTGACAGAGATGAGAAAGAATCAGAGAACATCTCCAGACACAATAACAAGTAATAAAATGGCACTAAATATATATCTCTCAATAATTACTCTGAATGTAAATGGACTAAACACTCCAATCAAAAGTTGTAGGGTGTCAGAATGGATTAAAAAAAAAGAAAAGAAAAGGCCCACCTATATGCTCCCTATAAAAGATTCATTTTAGACCTAACGACACATGCAGATTTGAAAGTGAGGGGGTGGAGAAACATCACACAAATGGAGGTCAAAAGAAAACTAAAGTGGCAATATTTATAATGGAAAAACTAGAGTTTAAAACAAAGACTGCATAAAGAGACAAAGAAGGGCATTATAAATCATAAAGGAGACAATCCAACAAGAAGATATAACAATTTTAAGTAGTTATGGAGCCAACATGGGAGCATCCAAATATATAAAACAATTCATAACAAACATAAAAGAACTAATTGATAATAACACAATAATATTAGAGGACTTTAACACCCCACTTATATCAATGGATTGATCACCTAAACAGAAAATCAACAAGGAAACAAGGTTTTGAATGACACACTGGACCAGATGGATATTTAGAACATTCTATCCAAAAACAGCAGAGTACACATTCTTTTCAAGTGCACATGGAACATTTTCCAGAATAGACCACATACTAAGTCACAAAACAGGCCTCAATAAATACAAAAAGATTAAAATCATATCATGCACCTTTTTTGACCAAACACTATGAAACTAGAAGTCAACCAGAGGAAAAAAAGTTTGGAAAGACCACAAATACATGGAGGTTAAGCAACATGCTACCAAACAATGAATGGTTCAAACAGGAAATTAAAAGAATAAATTTTAAAGACATGGAAACAAATGAAAATGAAAACACAATCCAGACCCTTTTGGATGTAGCAGACATGGTCCTTAGAAGGAAATATATAGCAATACAGGCCTACCTCAAGAAGCAAGAAAAATCTCAAATATATAACCTAACCTTACACCTAAAGGAGCTAGAAAAGAACAACAAACCTAAAGCCAGCAGAAGAAGGGAAACAATAAAAATAAGAGCAGAAATAAATAATACAGACACTGGAAAAAAAAAACCCCGGTAGAACAAATCAATGAAACCAGGAGTTGGTTGGTTAAAAAGATCAACAAAGTTGATAAACCTCTAACTAGACTTGTCCAAAAGAAAAAAGAGAAATGACCCAAATAAATAAAATCCCAAATGAGAGAGGAGAAATAACAACCCAAACCACAGAAATACAAACAATTATAGAGAATATTATTAAAACTCTTACCACTGTTATTTACCATAAAACTGGCAGTCCTAGCATCGGTAATCAGACAAAAGAAAGAAAGAAAGAGAGGGAGGGAAGGGGTGGGGAGGGGAGAGGGAGGGGAGGGGGTAGGTGGGAGGGAAGGAATAAAAGAAAAGAAAGGAAGGAAGGAAAGAAGGAAGAAAAAAGAAACAAAGAGCATCCAAATCATCAAGGAAGAAGTAAACTCTTACTATTTGCAGACAACATAATTCTCTACATAGAAACCCAAAGACTCCACCAAGAAACAGAATTCAGTAAAGTCGCAGGATACAGAATCAATGTACAGAAATCTATTGCATTTCTATATGCCAGTGAAGAAGCAACAGAATGAGAAACTGAGGAATCAATCCCACTTAAAATTAAGATACCTAGGAAGAAACCTAACTGAAGTGGTAAAATGCCTGTACTCTGAAAACTATAAAACACTGATAAAAAGAATTGAAGATGACAAACAAACAAATGGAAAAACATTCCATTCTCATAGATTGGAAGAACAAATACTGTTAAAATGTCTATATTACCCAAAGCAATCTACACATTTCATGCAATCTCTATCAAAATACCAACAGCATGTTTTACAGATCTGGAACAAACAATCCGAAAATTTGTATGGAACAAGGAAAGACCTCGAATAGCCAAAGTAATGTTGAAAAAGAAAAGCAAAGCTGGAGGCATCACAATTTCAGACTTCAAGTTATTTCACAAAGTGGTAGTAATCAAAACAGTATTGTACTAGCACAAAAATAAACACATAGATCAATGGAAGAGAATAGAAAATCCAGAAATGAACCCACAACTACATGGTCAATTAATCTTCGACAAAGCAGGAGAGAATATCCAATGGGAAAAGACTGTCTTTTCAACAAATGGTATTGGGAAAACTGAACAAGTACACGGAAAAGAATGAAATGGGGCCACTTTCCTTTTTAAAAAAAATTTTTTAAAGATTTTATTTATTTATTTATTTATTTGACAGAGAGGGAGAGACTGTGAGAGACAGAACACAAGCAGGGGGAGTAAGAGAGGGAGAAGCAGACATCCTGCTGAGCAGGGACCCCAACGTGCAGCTCCATCCCAGGACCTGGGATCATGACCTGAGCTGAAGGCAGACGCTTATCTAACTGAACCACCCAGGCACCCCAAATGGGACCACTTTCTTAGACCACACACAGAAATAAATTCAAAATTGTGGAAAGACCTAAATGTGAGCCAGGAAACCATCAAACTCCTAAAGGAGACACAGGCAGTAACCTCTTTGACACCAGCTATAGCCACTTCTTTCTAAATATATCTCCTGAGGCAAGGGAAACAAAAGCAAAAATAAACTATAGTGACTTCATCAAAATAAAAAGCTCCTGCACAGCAAAGGGAACAATCAACAAAACTAAAAGGCGACCTATGGAATGCGAGAAGGTATTTGCAAATGACATATCTAATAAAGAGTTAGTATTCAAAATATATAAAGAACTTATCAAACTCAATGACCCCCAAAATGAATAATCCAATTTAAAAAATGGGCAGAAGACATGAATAGATGTTTTTCCCAAAAAGATATACAGATGTCCAACAGACACATGAAAAGATACTCAACATCCCTGATCATCAGGGAAACGCAAATCGAGACTACAGTGAGTTATCACCACACACCTGTCAGAATGGCTTTAAACACAAGAAGCAACAAGTGTTGGCAAGGCTGTGGGGAATGGGGAACTCATGCACTGTTACTGGGAAGGCAAACTGGTGCAGCCACTCTGGAAAAAAAGTATGGAGATTGCTCAAAAGGATCCTGAGATCATGACCTGAGCTGAAGACAGATTTTTTTTTAAAGATTTTATTTATTTATTTGACACACAGAGAGAGTTCACAAGTAGGCAGAGAGGCAGGTGGGGTTGGGGGGGGCAGGCTCCCCACTGAGCAGAGAGCCCAATGTGGGGCTCAATCTGATGACCCTGACACCATGACCTGAGCTGAAGGCAGAGTAACCCTCTGAGCCACCCAGGTGCCCCAGAGTATATATTTTCAAGTCTCTTTGGATATAAACATAGGAGTAGAATTGCTGAGCCTTATGGTAACATCTATTTAACATTTTGAGGGGCTGCCAGACTGTTTTCTCAGTTTCACATAATTTTACAACCCCACTGACAAGGTATGAGAGTTCCAATTTCTCCACATCTTCAACACTTGTTGGTATCTATCTTTTTTTATTTTTGCTATCTTGGTGTGGGTAAAGAGGTTTCTCCTTGTGGTTTTGATTGCCTTTTCTGGTGGCTACTGATGTTAAGCATCACTTAATGTGATTTTGGGCCATTTGAATGTCTTCTTATGTCTATCTAAATCCTTTGCATATTTTTATTGGATTATTTGATTTCTATCGCTTAGTTGTGAGTCCCTTACACATTGTGGATACAAATTCTTTATAAGTTATGTGTTTTGCAAATGTTTTCTCCTATTCAGTGCATTCTTTTCCTTTTCTTTTGAATTGCAAAAGTTTTTAATATTATTCTAGTCCTATCTTTTTCTTCAGTTTCTTATGTTTTTCATGTCATATGTAAGAAACCAGTATCTAGTCCAAGGTTATAAAGATTCACTCCTATTTTTTATACAAGTTTTACAACTCTACCTCTTACATTTAAGTCTATAATTCATTTATGAGTTAGTTTTTTTGTATATGGTATGAAGTAGGTGTCTAAGCCTATTCTTCTGAATGTGGTTATGAGTTATCCCAGTATCATTTGTTCAAAAGATTGTTCCTTGTCCACAGGACAGTCTCGGCAATCTTGTAAAATAATCAGTTGGCCATAAATGTATAGTTTTATTCCTGGATCCTCAGTTCTATTCCATTGATCTACATTTCTATCCTTTTATTAATACCACATAGTCTGTACTAATGTAGCCTCACAGTAAGTTTTGAAGTCAGGAAATATAAGTCCTCTAACTTTGTCCTTTTTCATTGTTGTATGAATTTGAGGTTCTGCTTATCAATTTTTGCAAAAATCCTAAATGACAAACCAAACAAACAGGGTATTGTTAGAGACGTGTTGAATCTGTAGATTGCTTCAAGGATTGCCATCTGATTTTGGGTGGTGAGTATAGAATGAAGGTAAAAAAATGCAGAAAGTAAATAAATATTTCTTAATGAGTGAACCCCAGGTACTAAGGGAGTACAGTCAATGTGTACATTATACAGGTATTACTGCAGATATGTTGGTGTTTGATTTATGTGAATTATTTGAGTATAAACTCATGCTGAGGTAGTATTTTTGAGAATTTATATGAGGGGTGCCTGGGTGGTTTAGTTGATTAGGCATCTGTCTCTTGATTTCAGCTCAGGTCATGGTCTCAGGGCCCTGAGTTTGAGCCCTGAGTTGGCGGGGATGGGGGGGTGGCAGTGGTAATCCCCATTCAGCAGGGAGTCTGATTAATATTCTTTCTCTCTGCCTCTCCTCCCTCCCAAATAAATAATAAAAAAAAAAGAATTTGTATGAAGTAGGGTTAATTGAGAATAAATTGATAAAAATGTGGTAGCGTTATTTTTTACTATAGAATAAATAACATTAACGATGGGAGGTGAATTGCTGTCTTAACAATAGTAAGTCTTCTGATCCATGAACATGGAATGTCTTTACATTTATTCAGGTCCTGTTCAGTTTCTTTCAACAATTTTTTATAGTTTTCTGTGTGTGTCTTTCTCTTCTTTTGTCAATGTATTCCTTAGTCTTTTATTCTTTCTGATGCTATAGTGAATGGAATTGTATTAATTTAATTTTCAGATTGTTCATTTACTGGTGTTTAAAAACACAACCAACTTTTGTGTATTGATTTTGTATCTTAAAACCTTGCTGAACTTGTATATTAATTTCTGTAACTTTTTTGTGGAATCCTTAGGGATTTCTATACATCATCTGTAAATAAAAATCGTTTTACTTCTTCCTTTCCTATTTGAATGCCTTTTATTTCTTTTGCTCATCTAACTTACCTGGTTAAAACCTCCAGTACGATGTTGAATAGATGTGGAGAGATCAGATATCTTTGTCTTGCTCTTAATCTTAGAAGAAAAATTTCACTTTCACCTTTAAGTATGATATTAGTTGTAGGTTTTTGTATATGTCTTTTTCAGGATTAGGAAGTTTCCTTTTATCCTTAGTTTTTTGGCTGTTTTTATCATAAAAAGATGAAAGGTCTTGCAAATTCTTTACCCACATTTATTGAGATGTTTGTTTTTGTCCTTTATTCTATTAACATAGTGTATTGCATTGATTGATTTTCATATACTGAAACAGTCCTGCACTCCTTAAATAAATCCCACTTGGTTGTGGTGTGTAATCATTTGTAAATGTTGCTGAATTAAGTTTGCTAGTATTTTGTTCATAACTTTAATAGCTCTGTTCAATAGCACTATTTGTTGCTTTCTTTTATTGTGATGGCTTTGTCTGGTTTTGATACATTGCCATTTTATTTCTTAACACTTTTTTGATACTGTGCCATTTTAATCCTTTTACTTTCCTAAGATATTCTGTTGCTAAATAAATACGATTTTTCATTTTTCCTTAAAACATTCCACTTTCTGGATTTCTAGTTACTCACTGAAGGAAAGAGAGTGAAATTATGGAAAAGGAGAAAAAGTAAAACTATGAAACTAAAGCAAAGAAAGGCAAAAATACTCTCAGCATATCATGGACATGTATGATTGATATCTAAGTAATTTTAACTTATTAACTAAATTCTGTGGCCTTGTCATAGGTTTTAAGACAGTTGACTAAAACTCCCCAGAGCTCTTTGGACTCCATTTTGTCAAAAGAGAACAAGGTGACTCTGGCCTAGATACACACACACACACACACACACACACACACTAAACCACCACTATGACCACCTCCATGACCACCACACCTCCTTTAAATTCACACTCTGCCAAATTTGGTCTGAGAAGAAACTAACATTTCACGACTGTAGAGCAGTAGCACTTATCTATTCTTTTTCATTTTTTAATATGAATATGTGGTTCATCGCCAGTGAGAGGACCAGGGCAGAGCCTAGTGAAATCATGCTGATAGTTCTCCTCTCACTCTGAACACATGGACATGGATAAAATCAAATTAAAAGAAACATCAAGGGGACACCTGGGTGACTCAGTGGCTTAAAGCCTCTGCCTTCAGCTCAGGTCATGATCTCAGGGTCCTGGGATCGAGCCCCACATCGGGCTCTCTGCTCCACGGCGAGCCTGCTTCCTCCTCTCTCCCTCTCTGCCTGCCTCTCTGCCTACTTGTAATCTCTGTCTGTCAAATAAATAAATAAATAAATCTTTTTAAAAAAAGAAACATTAAGAAAAATCTAGAAAGGAGTCTTATTATTCAAGGACAATCTTAGTCTGAAGGTTGGATTTCCATCCTTTTTCTTAGGGGTAGGAAATTAGGAAGGTAACTGACAAGAAAAACATTTGATTTTGAATTGGCTCTTCTTGTTCAGACACCTGGTTCTAGGCATACAGCTACAAATCATTCAAATGACAAAGCCTTGTGTAGTCATCTCAATTTGCCCTGGTCCAAAACCTACCAAGAACCCTCATTCTCCCCATGTCTTTGATCCAGTATCCTTTGGCATCATACAGTGGAAACAGAGTTCTCACCTAGACCCCTATACCAAATGACCAGCCCAACCACAGACCTTATAGCAGACCTATCGGTCTCTCCCTACTCCCAATAGGAGTAGACATGCTTGAAAACCCTTGGTGTTTTCAAGGTTCTCAACATTTTACTTTTGTCCCGGGCTGTGAAATACTTTGACTTGTGACAAAGTCTTCCTTACCTCTGCCTAATTGGACTTACTTTATTCTTCATTCTTTTAGGTCTTTTTAAATTTTTTTCTAAAATTAACATATAATATATTATTTGTTTCAGGGGTACAGGTCTGTGATTCATCAGTCTTACACAATTCATAGCACTCACCATAGCACATACCCTCCGCAGTGTCCATCACCCAGCCACCCCATCCTTCCCACCTCCCTCCCCTCCAGCAAGCCTCAGTTTGTTTCCTGGAATTTAGAGTCTCTTATAGGTTGTCTTCCTCTCTGGTTTCATCTTATTTCTTTTAGTTCTTTTTTAAAGATTATATTTATTTATTTATTTATTTGAGATACGGTATACGTGAGGAGGGGTGGGGGAAGGGCAGGGAAGTGAGGGAGAAGCAGACTCCCCACTGAGCAGGGAGCCCAATGCAGGGCTCCACCGCAAGACCCCAGGATCATGACTTGAGCCAAAGGCAAACACAACCAACTGAGCCACTCACTCAGGTGCCCCTTCATTTTTTAAGGTGGGAAGTTAGATAATTTATTTAAGACTTTTATTCTTTTCTCATATAGGCATTTAGTGCTATTGATTTTCATCAAAACATTGGTTTTAGCTGCATTTCAAAAATATTGGTATGCTGTGCTTCACTTACATTGAGTTTCAAATAATTTTTAATACCCTTTGATCTCTTGAGTCATGGATTGCTTAGGTGACTATTGTATTACTGATTTCCAAAAATTGGGGAATTTTTCAAGTAATTTTCTGTTGATGATTTCTGGTTTAATTCCACTGTGGTCAGAGAACATATCTTGCATGATTTGAGTCCATTTAAGCTTATTGAGACTTGTTGTACAGCCCAGAGGATGATCTGTCTTGGTAAATGCTCCATATGCACTCCAAAGTAAGATGCTTGTAAAGAATATGTTTGTGAAGTTTCTTATGTATCTATGATTTTTCTAAACATGACCCTTCCTTATTTTTTTCTTTTTCCTCCTTTTTTTTTCTGACTACAGCAAGTAATACCCCATTGGTTGCCTGCAGAGAGTAGAACTATGTGGTTTTTGAGCCATGTGAATGCATTCATTATTTTTAAAAATGGGTATTTATATTTTTAAAAAGTAAAAGGTGGTAACTGAACCATGGTGGTGGACCAGACCCAAAATCAATGATATATACAAACACCAATCAGAATGAATATAGTTAGGAAACCAGAGGTCATGAAGAATGCTTGGAAGAGTGAAAGAGGAGCCACTTTCAGACTGATAAAACCAGAGAACTTAAAAATACCCACAGTAGAAAGTCAAGCACACTCAAAGAACGTTCAAGAAAAGAGTCCATGAAATCAAAGGATAGCAGAAGGTCCTGGGAGGACTGTGAGATTAAAGAGTTACTCTCTGAACAACAAATCTGTTTTCTCCTGCTCTGCTCTGATCCTCCCTTAACCTTAACTTATTTTCAACAAAGGCACAGTGGCAACTGAACTGCTTTAATCTCTTTAAACTACACTCCAAAGACAGTGAATTACTTGACCAGAAAGGGAACCCAAGTCAGAGCAGGTCTGAGAAAACTGTGGACCTTCAAAGCAGAAGAGAAATGAAACAAAACACATCAACCTAGAAGAGAGATCCACTGAAGTCTTTCAGTGTCAGAGAAATGCCATGCTTTTGGCTTTGGGGATGGTACCTTTCCTAGTTGCAAGCCCCATGACATGTACTTCCAAAGGAGAAAACCACTCCTTAATTGATATATTCCATCCTCCCCATTCAGAGGAGAACCCTATTAGTGAAATGAACGTCACAACTATAAATCAGATCCATGCTAATTACCTAAGCTAATCAAATGAATCCTTCATTACTAAATATGAACGTGCAGTTTTAAGTATTTCAGGAAAGTCAAAGAGAAGATGATAAGCACAAATACTTATATTTATATCTTACAGGAAACAGAAGAGATATTTACTGAAAATTCAAATTCACATTCTCAGAATTTTGGGAGACAATGGTTTCATAAAAACAGGCTGCAAGAAGGAAAGTACTAGGAAAACACACACATTATCCCAAAATTAAAAACACCAGGTACACAGCACAGGGTTGCCCTGACTCATCAAGCTCCAGCAGAACCTAGAACATTGCCCTTGTGGCCCTCTCCTACCCCCTATCCCCAAACGGAAGCTTGCCCCCCCCCCTCCCTGGACCCCATTTCCGGTCCGATCCCGGGGCTCGCCCAACATCCCAACGGACACTTCCCTGAAGTCTCAAACCGCCACTGCTTCTGCCTCTGGCCTCCCTTGCCGCTCAAGCTGGGAAATCTCCGAGGCCACCACCGCCGTCGGCCCCGCCGCTGCCCGCCGCGCAGCCCTCGCCTCCGCGCCACCTTCGCCTTCGCCCTGGTGCCCGGGCCGCCAGCCATGGCCACCCCGCAGCTCTCCCAAGTGCGCCAGAACTACCACCCCGACTGCGAGGCCGCCGTCAACAGCCAGATCAGCCTGGAGCTCTACGCCTCCTACGTGTACCTGTCCATGGCCTTCTACTTCGACCGCGACGACGTGGCCTTGAAGCACTTCGCCCGCTTCTTCATGCGCCGCTCCCGCAAGGAGACCCAGCACGCCGAGAAGCTGATGGAGCTGCAGAACCAGCGCGGGGGCCGCCTCCGCCTCCGCGGCATCAAGAAGCCGGACCGCGACGACTGGGAGGGCGGCCTGAAGGCCATGGAGAGCGCCCTGCACCTGGAGAAGAGCGTGAACCAGAGCCTGCTCGACCTGCACCAGCTGGCCACCGACAAGAACGACGCCCAGCTGTGCGACTTCCTGGAGAGCCACTACCTGCACCAGCAAGTCGAGGCCATCAAAGAGCTGGGGGGCTATGTCACCAGCCTGCGCAAGATGGGGGCCCCCGAAGCCGGCCTGGCAGAGTACCTGTTTGACAAGCTCACCCTGGGCGACAGCGACAAAAAGTACTGAGTTGGGACTGTTTTCCCCATAGCCCCAGGCCGCATGGTGACTTTGCCTGGTCACCAAGCTGAGCATGCGTATTGCAGTATTGCTTCTGCAAAAGGTTCCAATTCTTTTTTCCCAGTTTTGCCATAAAAAAAGTTGTTTGGTTTCAATAAATTTATTTGGCTCCTAAATTAAAAAAAAAAGAGTCTCTGATTGATTTGCATGCAAATCTTTCACCTTTTAGGTTTTAAAACAGGAATCCAGGAGTCCTTCCATCTCCCTAAGCCCATCCACATGCATCTCGGGATCTCGGGAGGTGGAGGGAGAAGATATTACATAGGACCCTGGAAAACACAAATCAGTCTTGCCTTTATAAATGATATGGGGGCAAAGGGGTGGTGCACGGAGGTGGGTGGTCTGGGGCCCTGGTTGTTAGTGGGTGAATAAGTATGGTAAAAGTATAAAAGGGGGTCACCTGGGTGGCTCAACAGGTTAAAGCCTCTGCCTTCCGCTCAGGTCGTGATCCCAGGGTCCTGGGATTGAGCCCCGCATCAGACTGTCTACTGGGTAGGAGCCTGCTTCCCCCTCTCTCTGCTTGCCTCTGTGCCTACTTGTGATCTCTGTCAAACGGATAAATAAAATCTTTAAAAAATTTTTTTTAAATTTTTTTTAAAGCATAAAAGAACATGGTCTACAATTTACAGCAGTGATTGTCCCTATGGAAAAAGTGAAGAATGGGATTAGGCTGGTATTAAAGGGAGTCAACTTTACTTGAAAACTGTTAGTTTATTAAAATACACAAGTGTTAACAATTGTTTCTTCTGGATAGCAACACTGGGATCTTAGAAACAGGAATGACACAATATTTCTTTGACAAGCTTGCCCTGGGCAATAGTAAACGTGTAACTGACACTTAGGCTGGCTTCCCATAGACAGGGGAGTGACTTGATAGGTCACCATTTTAGACATGCATACTGCCCTTACAAAATATCCAAATACAAAGTTCTCCTTCAATTGTACCCTTTCTTCTATTAACGTAGCAGGAGTATACAAAACCCCAAATTCCGTTATTAGAATGGCTGAAAAATGCAAGGTCAGGGTTGAAGCTCAAATTTGTGATACTGAACATGAAGTAGAATAAATTCCCCGAATGTTAAGCCAGTGAGTCTGGCTGCTTCGTCGAATGCAGCCAGTGGGCAAGAGCTGAAGCTGGGAGGCCAATCAGGAGAGCCTGCAGCAGATCCAGTGAGAGACCTCGGTGGCTGAGCTGGACCGAAAGCTACAGAAAAGGTGACAGACACAAATTCTAGTCGGATTTGGGTGAATCAACAAGATTTGCTCATGGACCGCAGGTGAAGAATGAGAAATAAGGAAAATAATCCAGGCCCTGGTGTTTGCACTCGAACCCCTGAGTTGACGGTGATGCTAGTTATTAACTGGAGGATGTCTGCTGGGGGACATGCGGGGAGGGGAAGGCATGTCATGTAAAATCTGAGATGCCTATTAGATATGCCAGGGGCACTGCCAGGCAGGGGGTCAGAAAAATGAATCTGAAGCTCAGGTGGGATGTCAGGTTGGAAATAAACATACGAGAGACATCAGTCCCAGACAGTGTTGAGGTCATGGGCCTGGATAAGCTCCCAAGAAAGAGTGTGGAGAGAGCGTGGCACAGTCAACCTCATGCCCAGGCAGCTACGGTTAGAGGATGGGTTGAGGTGTTCCAACACCCAGAGGGCTGCTGGCCCCACCCTGACCATTATCTCTTCCAGACTGTGACCGTGTGTGCCCATCCCCAGTGTCCCCAAATCAGCCTGTTCCTGGTGTAAGTGTGGTTTCAGGTTGCTCCTTTCAAGATGTAGAGAGCAGTTAGCCTATTACCTTGTCCTCATGGCTATTAGAAGGAAATTACTTCCCAGTTTTATTTTTTATGTATTTAAAGATTTTTGTCTATTTATTTGACAGAGAGAGAGCCAGAGAGCACAAGCAAGGTGGGGGCATGGTAGAGGAGAAGCAGGCTCCCCACCGAGCAGGGAGCCTGATGCAGGACTCAATCCCAGGATGCCGGGACCATGACCCGAGCCTAAGGCAGACACTCAACTAACTGAGCCACCAGGCACCCCTACTTCCTAGTTTAAAGGGGGAAAAAAAAAGATTCCTGGAGGAAATGCTGAATCTGTTTTTTTTTTCCTTTCTTTCTGTTTTCTGGGTAGAAAAATTATTTCTCAGTAAAAACATTTCCCAAGGAAATGACAGCGCTGCTTCTCCATGGATTTTTTTGTGTTTCTCTTCAACAACTCAGCTTCTTTTTCTGTCCACAGTATTTGACCAAATGAAATCTGTACCCGTATAAATGCTAAGGTTGTCCTTGCCCAGGAAGAATACTCAGAACATGTTTCTTCTGTACCAGGCTGGTTACATAGATGAAGGTTAAAATTTAGATTTTGCATGCCTTATCAAGGACACATGGCTAGCTTAGCCTCTTTAAAGCTTGCAGATTGCTTTGAACATTTCCTAAAATATGAACAAGCTTCACTACACCATAATTACCTTTCACATTTCACCATGACTATGCTTTAATACTTTCTTTAAAATGAGGATTATGTCCCTTTAAGTTTCCAGAAAATGCTCTTGCCCCTTTCCTCTTCTTAGTCAAACTCAATCCTTTCACACTTTCTTTCTCTGCCTCCTTGGAGGACCTTGAATAAATCGTATGTTTGATCTCTCATACGTATGAGACCATATATACATCGTGTGTATGATCTCGGATCATACATTCAGGTGTTGACCGATGCTCTCCTCTACATATGAGGAAGCATAGGGTGAGCAATAATATATGAGTGCTTAAAAACTATAAATCAAGGATCCTTCTTACTTTCCTGTTTTGGAGAAGCAGTTGGTGTAGTGGCTTCTTAAGTTCATGTTGCCTGGGTTCATATCCCAGCTTAACCACTAACTAAATTGGGTGAATTGGGGCATATTACTTAACTTTTTCCTGCCTCCGTGTCCTCCCACGTAAAAGAGGGATAATAAAAGTGTCAACCCCACTGGTTTGCTGAGAAAACTAAATGAGTTAATATTTTTAAATGCTTACGTAAGTGTTTCTAAGTTCTTCGTGGTGTTGTTCCTTTGAGAAGATTTCACATCTGTACTTTGCCACTGGGGGTCTCTCTTGCATTTCAGCCAACTGGGTCATTCTGCATACCAAGAAGGAAAAATCCTTGCTAGCTGCTTGGCAGTCAGGTCCTGCCAGGATTCAGGATAGCAGATCACTGTTTTCACTGCCCTAAACTCAGGTCCAAGCCTGGAGGTGTGTTTTGCTGCTTCAAACACCCTACAGCTTTTTTTTTTTTTTTTTTTTTTTTTTTTTGCTTATTCTTCCCAAACCCAGGTTGCCTGAGTTTCTCTTTCCAACTTAACTACATTCCATTCCTCAGAGGTGGGAAAGAAAACATAAAGTGCTAAACTTGATCCCACCATCATCTTGGTGTGTGACCTGAACTGGAGAGCAAGGGGTGTATTGGGAGGGAAGAAGAGCAAAAGGGCTACTGATAATACAATAATTAAACTTGATAAATCGCTTTAGCACAGAGGTTCTCAAACTTTGCTGCACATTAGAAACATGTGGAGTGTTTGGAAATCTCAATATCCAGTCCACATCCCAGGCCAAATACATCAGCCTCTGGGGCAGGACCTGGACATTCTAGGCATGAAAACCAGATCAAGCTCCTTACTACCCAAAGTGTGGCCCTCTGACCAACAGGTCAGTGTCATCAAAGAGCTTGATAGAACAGAGAGGCACCCATTCAATTACCTGTTTTCTGTGGTTACGTTTGCACTACAAGGGCACAGTCAGTAGTTGTAACAAAGACCATAGAGCCTACAAAGCCTAAAACATTTACAGAAAATCTCTACCAGCCCATGTTTTATAGTAACTTGCCACAGGCCCTAAAATTCATCTAACTCTTCCAAATATTTTAAACTTTTCGCCTGCTTTTATGCATCTGTTTGTCTTTTTCTGTTTTATTTTCTCTCAGTTTCAATCAATACTCTGGAATGCTTTGGATGTATACAATCTTTTATAATACTATAAATATTGCCATTGTCACCTATCAGACTGACATCTTTGTGTATTTCAGCAAGTCAAACTGTGGGCTTTCTTTGTGTCTTCCGTTTTGCCAGTCCCTCAATGTGCCTTTGTTAATTGAAGGCCATCAATCATCCTGCTTCTGGGAGCATCGGAGTGGAACAGTGCCTGACTAGCCCTTTTGACTGATTCTCCATAATCACATAGTCATCACAGAGGCTGTTTAAAGTATACTCATTTTTAAGTTATTGCAATCTATTCCAATCATTTTTCCTACTGTGAGGCATTTAAATTTCATTAATATGCAGAACTACTGCCTTGCCTGAGGAGGAATAGATTCTTTCCCTTTTATCTGTATTTCAGTGTTTATTTTTTGTAATGTTGCTTTTGGTTTATAATTTATTACATATGACATTAACTATGTCACACACAACAAGATTTATTCTCTTTTTTCCTGTGCGATAATTCTCCATGCATTATTTTTTTTTCTCCCAAAGTTAAATTCTTCTATAAAGTTTATGGAGAAATAAAAGTTTCAATTTAAAATATATTTCAGATCTATAAATTATAAGATAAACCTAAATTAAGACATTCTAGGAAAGGAGCATTCATGCCATTTGTGAATTTCTGGGCCAAAGAGCCATTCTTTCAACAAATTATATTGAATTCTGTGATGTGTGCTTCACTATATTTGGCACTGGCAATATAAGGTGACTAGGGAACACTCCCCAAAACACAGAATGGTGGAAAAGACAGAGGAATAAGTAATAAAATACTCTAATCTATTTGGGTAAGATCTAAAAGAGGAAGACACGCAAGGTGCTCTATGAGTCCAGGAGAAAAAAGTAGTCTGAATTTTACCTGGGACTTAGGAAATACCCACTGTGGAGGTAACACTGAGTCTTGAAAGATGAATTGGGAGTTCTTCAAGTAGAGAAGAGAGGGAAGGGTATTTTAGCCCTTTGCTTTACAGTCAAATGCTCTACTCCTGAGCTATACCCCAAGTTTATTTGCTTTAAAGAAGCCAATTGAGAGGAAAAGGCTATAAATTTAGGAGTGGAAGGGGCTACGGTTAATGAAAGGAGACCCAGAGGAGGGGTCTCCTTTATAAAGTAGATTTACTTTATATAGGAGGAAGGATGGATTTTTCTTTTAAGAAACTCTATAAAAACTCTTCTCTCAGAAGTAATCAATGACTTAGTAATTAACATCTCCATAGGTCTTTATTCAGCACTTGTCCTGCTTAATCACTCTGTAGCAATTCCTGTCTTTTCAAGATTTACCTATGATATATCTGTAAAGAAATATACAGACCTGACCACTGTTGGGGAGGAAAATTTTTTTTCCACACTTCTAAGTTCTATGGCTGGTCAAACAATTAAAAGGACATAAAACAGATTAACAGGAGAAAAACAAATTTGGTTTCATACATATGGGATTCCCAAAGATACAAGGTTCAGAAGTATCCAGATAATTGAGGTTTATATAAAATGTAAGAATGAAAGGGGGTTAGGAGGCTAGAGATAAAAAAGAGGAGGAAGGCCATTCACAGCAAGGCAAAGAAGCTGTTTGGAAAACAAAGGTTACCCTGTTAAGCAGATAAATTTCTTAGTAAAAAGGTATCTCTGGTAATAGCTCTTTTCCTAGTATAAACAGGCAGGTAAAGAGCTTTCCCTAAATCTCCTGGGTTTTGACTGCCTTTAATTCAAAATAATCCTTATGCCAAGGAGGCATATTTTGGGATGGCAGATTCTGTTCCTCTTCCCCACCCTTTTAGATTATGCTGCTGACCTTCAACTCTTTTTTTAAAGATTTTATTTATTTGACAGACAGAGCAGCAGGCAGAGAGAGAGGAGGAAGCAGGTTCCCCATGGAGTAGAGAGCCCGATGTGGGGCTCGATCCCAGGACCCTGGGATCATGACCTGAGCTGAAGGCAGAGGCTTTCACCCTCTGAGCCACCCAGGCGCCCCTCAACTCTTATTTTATATATATACTCCCCTTGAGTTCAGCCACATCCACAGCCATTGTTGGTATCTCTAACTCTCTCTTTCGATTTCTCTCTTCTCCCAGATGCTTTTCTTGACTACGAGACTAGCACAGTTACCTGTGAAACATCTTTGTATGGATGTTCTCAGAAAACTCAGACTTAACGAGTCTCCAGATGAACTCATTGTCCCTTCCCCAAAAGCTCCCTAGATTTGCCACACCTTCCCATAGTCTTACAAAATAAACTTCAGAATTACCCTAGACTTCTGGCTCTTACTCAGTCTGGACATACTGATTTCTCTCCTTTCCATGTGTTCCTCTCCTCACGCACACACCCCCCCCACCATCTTTTTTGTCCCTAACAATTTTTCCCCACCTAACAATTTCTATAATCTCTGAACCTGTCAGGATTCTTGGTAGCATATCACAAAATCTGACTCTGGCTAATAAAAACAGAAAAGAGTTTTTTTAGAATGCTGCCTGGAACATATTGGAAAGGCTATAGAAACTTGACCAGAAAATTAGAAGCATCAGAGTGTTTTAAAAAAAATCCAACCAAATAAACTTGAAGAACTAATTGGCTTTACTAAATGACTTGTGAATTGGGAAGCACCTCATCAAGTAGAGGGAAGCTCCAAAGGGTTACAGAAAGGAAAAGGCTTTTTTAAAGACAAGACAAGGAAGTCATAAACAGAAAAGGGAATATTTTGGGTGAGATTATCTACCTTTGGGGACAAAAGAAAAGGGTCTTAGTAGGTCAATTACTTCATCTTCCTTCAGAATATGAAGAGTTTCCATGTAAAAGTCAACCATATTGGTATTGACCAGAGAATTGCTGACTCACTGGTTAAGAAGACATTCCTGAGGGAGTTTGAAAGTGCAATTAGGTTAGGTATTAAGACCTAGTGGGGTGACTTGGACTAACCAATGCCATTTGGAGCCTGTCGTTTCTTTGTAATAAAAAGTGGAGCTTTGTCTCCCATCTGTTGTGACATTTTTCCTCAAACACAAAGAATGCTCAGATGTTGGACTGTCCAAAATGATAAACATACAATCTAGTTCTTCTAATCCTCTTTTAGTAGATGTTGTGATCTGCCCAGATCAACTTGATCCACCAAGAAACCCAAACCTCCAGCTGTTTGTGAGTACACTGCAGCTGACAGCATATACCTGTGACCTTCTCAGAAAGACTGACCTTGACTAACTGGGACAACCAAGGACAGAATCATAAACACTTGGACCCTTTGCCCTGTCTCTGCAGTCAGATTTATGCTGAGAATCTCTGTTCTGTATCAAGCCAAGGTTATATTTTGTATGAGGTTATATCCTTGCTTGGCTCTTCCTCTTCCCTATTCTGCTTCCCTTAGCCCTGTACAGATTTCTCCTGAGTATACACCTTCAAATAATCCCTGTCTTGGGCTCTGTTTCTGGGAAACCCAACCTAAGATTCACCCTTAGACAGAGTTGACCACCCTCTCTTTTATATTATCAAAATTCCTATTGATTTCTTTTTAATGGCACTTACTACTGTGTCTGACATTTTTTTTCACATGTGTACATCCCTTAATAGTGTAGGAGCCAAGGGCATGTGCCCCAAGATGGACCACTTTGGCATGAAGATTATTTTGAGTTACAAGCAACTGAAACCCAGAAGATTCAGGAAAAGCTCTGTATCCCTCCCTCAACTGCCTAAATGTACATTGGAAAGGACAGCCTGTACTAGATATTTCTCTTTACCTACAAAACTTACCTACATAATAGGGCAACTGTAGTTTCCTGGATATCTCCTCTCACCTTCCTGCTAATGGCCTTCCTCTTCCCTGTATCCTCAGATGCCTATCCCTCTCTTGGGATATGAACTCAAGATGTTCATTTAAATTTCATATTGCCTGACTATGTTTGGAATTTCATGTCTGTGTGGATTTCCCATATATACAAAACTAAATTTGATTTTCTCCTATTTTTCTGTCCTATGTCAATTTGATCCTTAGCCCAGCTAGGACAGAGGAAATTTCTTCCTCCCCAGCAGTAGGCTAGGAAATCTTTAAGTGCAGAAAATGGATTTTTTTCCCCTCTCCTTAGACCCTAGCATATATGTAATGGGGACTTTTAAAAATGGTGAGGTGAACAACTTAGTTGAAAATTAAGGCCAGATCACAGTGGACTAAAGGATGAGTAGAAATGAGATAGTGGAGACAATAAATATAGTGGTAGGCTATTTGTTGCATGTCTAGTCCAACACATCAGCAAAGGACCAACCAATTCCTCCATTGTGCATACACTACCTACACACACACAAACATTCTAGGAAAGTCTTATACTCAAGGTCCAGAAATTCTATTTTTATATCCCCAAATATTCAAGAAAGTGATAGGTCTATCTACAGAAGTGATTACTGCAATAGTTTCTTAATCAAATTTTGTCACTCTGCTGAATATTCATCACTTTTTAAGATCATGCCTTTGATGGATTTAAAAAAAAATGAATTCATTACAAAGAAGCAGAAGAAATACCTTATATGGCCTCCAGAAAATAATTCAAGTATTCCAAATTACACTTAAGAATTATTTTCTATTTGTGCTAGAGTTGAGGAGATAAATAAATCAGCTTTTTTTTTTTGTTTCCTTCTTGTGTCAGAAACTAATTAACACATAAGACCCAAGAATCAAAGAGATAAGGTTAAAAATATCATCTTTGTTACTTCAAGATTGAACTGCAGAATGAAACTGAATGTATGGCAATAATGGATCCACCAAAACCTCTTCCCTAACAACACATTCAAGAATGTAGTTTCCCACTTGCAGGTGGAGATCATTTCCTGGGGAACTCATCACATGTAGTTTGTAAGAGTGTGTGAGTCCCTTGGACAAATTGAATGAGAGAGAGAGGAAGAGAGAGAGAGGAGCTGTAGAGCCACATCGTGTTAGCTGGGTCTTCTGGGAGGCCAACTCTGAGACACAGAAATCCAAAACCTTTTAAGGACTGGGCAGTAAATCCTGTGAATGATAAAACAGGGAGGAAGTGGAATCTGGCCACGTGTGTGTATGTGATGTTTGCACAATGGAGGAATTGGTTGGTCCTATATAGGTTGTTCAGAAAGGGACTTTGGGGGGTGTCTGGGTGGCTCACTGGGTTAAAGCCTCTGCATTCAGCTCAGGTCATGATCTCAGGGTCCTGGGATCGAGACCCTCATCAGGCTCTCTGCTCGGCGGGGAGCCTGCCTCTCTGACTACTTGTGATCTCTGTCAAATAAATAAAATCTTTAAAACAAACAAACAAAGACTTTGGCAGACAGGCTTTAGGGTACCAGTCATAATCCCTGTCTTTGGGAGCTACTGCGCATACAGCCTTTGCTGATGTGTTGGTCTAGGCAGCCAGTTTTGTGCCATGGCACCTCTGTCTTCCCTGTAAGTTGCCCAGCCCATTTTGACTCAGTGCCTACTTGTAGAATCATTCACTGTTGTTGTCTCACCTATTGCCCCTCAGTTCACCCAGAAGACTGCAGCTTCAGTGAACAGTTCCTTGTTGCCTTACTCACCAGATGTTTCTTAACTTGAGCGTCTGTATTTTCCTGACTAAGGGCATTCTCTGGCTACAAGAATATTCTAGGTACACTTGTGAGGTAGGCCAGAAGTACCAAGAAATTTATTGCCCTAGGAATATCTCCTGATTAATAAAGGATAGGGATAGAAGTTGGTGGGTACATCCCCAATTTCCTCACTCTCTTGGAAGGACAGTTTTTTTTTTTTCCCAAGATTATATTTATTTGTCAGAGAGAAAGAGAACACAAGTGGGGGAAGTGGCAGGCAGAGGGAGAAGCAGGCTCCCTGCTGAGCAAGGGCCTTGATGCGGGACTCCATCCCATGACCCTGGGATCATAACCTGAGCCAAAGGCAGATGCTTAACTGACTGAGCCACCTAGGCATCCCTGGAGGGACAGTTCTGTAGTATAATCTACAGAGTCTTTCAGAGGGTCCCCAGCAGAACTGAGTTCCATAGCAATAACCCACTTATTAGCAAATCTTTTTCTTCTTTTAAAAACTTTTTATTTAAATTCAATTAGCCACCATGTAGCACATCGACAGTTTCAGATGTAGTGTTCAATAATTTATTAGTTGCATATAACACGGCATGTTGTGTATAACATGGCACATGACATCATGTGCCCTCCTTAATACCCATCACCCAACTACCGTAACCCCGCCTCCCCTTGGCCACCTCCCATCCAGCAACCCTCAGTTTGTTTCCTAGAGTTAAGTGTCTCTCATGGTTTTTCTCCCTCTCTGAGGACTTCCAATTCAGTTTTCCTTCCCTTACCCTATTATCCTGTGCTGTTTCTTATATTCCACATATGAGGAACCATATTATAACTGTTTTTCTTTGTTTGACTAACTTCACTCAGTGCAATCCCTCCAGTTCCATCCACACTTATGTAAATGATAAGTATTCATCCTTTCAGATGGCTGAGTTACATTAGCCTTGTGTGTGTGTCACATATCCTTTATCCATTGTCAATGGACACCTCAGCTCTGTCCATGGTTTGGCTATTGTGGACATTGTTGCTATGAACACTGGGGTATAGGTGCCCCTTTGGATCGCTATATTTGTATCTTTGGGTTAGATACCTAGTAATGCAATTGCTGGGTTATAGAGTAGCTAGCCTATTTTAACTTCTTGAGGAACCTCCATATTGTTTTCCAGAGTGGCTACACCAGCTTGCATTCCCACCAACAATGTAATAGGGCTCCCCTTTCTCCATATCATCACCAACACATGTTTCCTATCTTGTTAATTTAAGCCATTCTGACTGGTGTAAGGTGGAATCTCATTGTGGTTTTGATTTTTATTTCCCTGCTGCCAAACGATGTTCAGCATTTTTTCACGTGTTTGTTGGCCATTTGCAGGTCTCCGCTGGAGAAATATCTAGTCATGTCTTCTGCCCATTTCTTGACTGGATTCTTTGTTTTTGGGGGGGATGTTGAGTTTGATAAGTTATTTATAGATTGTGGCTACTAGCCCTTTATCTCATATGTCATTTGCAAATATCTTCTTTCATTCTGTATGTTGCCTTTTAGTTTTGTTGACTGTTTCCTTTGCTGTGCAGAAACGTTTTATCTTGACAAAGTCCCAATATGTTTATTGCTTTTGTTTCCCTTGCCTTAGAGAAGTGTCTTGCCAGGAATTGCTGCAGCTGCAGTTGAAGAGGTTGCTGCCTGTGTTCTCCTCCAGGATTTTGATGCATTCCTATCTCACATTTAGGTCTTTCAACAATTTTGAGTTTATCTTTGTGTATAGTGTAAAAAAAAAAAAGACCAATTTCATTCTTCTACATGTAGCTGTCCAATATTCCCAGCACATTTATTGAAGAGACTGTCTTTTTTCCATTGGATATTTTTTGCTCCTTTAAAAAAAAAAAGATTTTTTTTTATTTATTTGACAGAACAGAGATCACAAGTAGGCAGAGAGGCAGGCAGAGGGGGAGGAGGAAGCAGGCTCCCTGTTGAGCAGAGAGCCCGATGCAGGGCTCCATCCCAGGACCCTGGGATCATGACCTGAGCCGAAGGGAGAGGCTTTTAACCCACTGAGCCACCCAGGCGTTCCTATTTTTTCCTCTTTTGTTGAAGATTAGTTGACCAAAGAGTTGAGGGTCCATTTCTGGGTTCTGTTCCATTGATCTGTGTGTCTGTTTTTGTGCCAGCACCATACAGTCTTGATGATTACAGCTTTGTAATATAGGTTGAAGTCTGGCATCGCAATGTCAGTCCTTTATCTGATATGTCGTTTGCAAATATCTTCTCCCATTCTGTCAGTTGTCTTTTGATTTTGTTAACTGTTTCCTTTGCTGTGCAAAAGCTTTTGATCTTGATGAAACCCCAATAGTTCATTTTTGCCCTTGCTTCCCTTGCCTTTGGCGATGTTCCTAGGAAGATGTTGCTGTGGCTGAGGTCGAAGAGGTTGCTGCCTGTGTTCTCCTCAAGGATTTTGATGGATTCCTTTCACACATTGAGGTCCTTCATCCATTTTGAGTCTATTTTCGTGTGTGGTGTAAGGAAATGGTCCAATTTCATTTTTTTGCATGTGGCTGTCCAATTTTCCCAGCACCATTTATTGAAGAGGCTGTCTTTTTTCCATTGGACATTCTTTCCTGCTTTGTCGAAGATTAGTTGACTGTAGAGTTGAGGGTCTATTTCTGGGCTCTCTATTCTGTTCCATTGATCTGTGTGTCTGTTTTTGTGCCAGCACCATACAGTCTTGATGATTACAGCTTTGTAATATAGGTTGAAGTCTGGCATCGCAATGCCCCCAGCTTTGGTTTTCTTTTTCAACATTCCTTTGGCTATTTGGGGTCTTTTCTGGTTCTATACAAACTTAAGGATAATTTGTTCCAGCTCTGTGAAAAATGATGATATTTTGATAGGGATTGCATTGATAGTGTAGATAGCTCTGGGAGCATACACATTTTAACAATATTTTTTTGTTCCAGTTCATGAGCATGGAATGTTTCTCCATTTCATTGTGTCTTCCTCAAATTCTTTAATAAATGTTCTATAGCTTTTAGAGTATAGATCATTTATCTCTTTGCTTACATTTATTCCTAGGTATCTCATGATTTTTGGTGCAATTGTAAATGAGATTGATTCCTTAATTTTGCTTTCTTCTGTCTCATTGTGTATAAAATTCAACAGATTTCTGTGCCTTGATTTTATATCTTGCCACATTGCTGAATTCCTGTATGAGTTCTAGCAATTTTCGGGTGGAGTCTTTTGGGTTTTCTTCTTGTAGTATCATGTCATCTGTGAAGAGTGAGAGTTTGACTTCTTCCTTGCCAATTTGAATGCTTTTTATTTCTTTTTGTTGTTGGATTGCTGAGGCTACGACTTCTAGTACTATCTTGAACAACAGTGGCAAGAGTGTTGTTTTCCTGACCTTAAAGGAAAAGCTCTCAGTTTTTCCCAATTGAAAATGATAGTCACTGTGGGCTTTTCATAGATGGCTTTAGTGATATTGAGGTATGTTCCCTCTCTCTTTACACTGTGGCGAGTTTTAATCAAGAAAGTATGCTATATATTGTCAAATGCTTTTGCATCAATTGAGAGGATCATATGGCTCTTGTCCTTTCTTTTATTAATGTGATGTATCACACTGATTGACTTGTGAATATTGAACCACCCTTGCAGCCCAGGAATAACTCCCACTTGTTGGTGGTGAATAATCCTTTTAATCTACCATTGGATCATGTTGGTTTAAATCTTGGTGAGAATTTTTGCATCCATGTTCCTCAGGGATATTGGTCTGTAATTCTCTTTTTGATGGTGTCTTTGTTTGGTTTGGGGAATCAAGGTAATGCTGGCCTCATAAAATGAGTATGGAAGTTTTCCTTCTATGTCTATGTTTTTGAACCAGCTTCAATAGAGTAGGTATTATTTCTCCTTTAAGTGTTTGATAGAATTCCCCTGGGAACCCATCTGGCCCTGGACTCTTGTTTTTGGGGGGAGGTTTTTGATTACTGCTTCAATTTCTTTGCTGGTTATTGGTCTGTTCAGATTTTGTATTTCTCATGTTTCAGTTATGGTAGTTTATCAGTTTCCAGAAATGCATCAATTTCTTCTATATTGCCTGATTTGTTGCATATAGTTGCTCATAATATGTTCTTAAAATTGTATTTCCTTGGGGTTGGTCATGATCTCTCCCTTTTCCTTCATGATTTTATTAATTTGGGTCCTTTCTCTTTCTTTTTGGTAAGTCTGGCCAGAGGTTTATCGATCTTATTCTTTCAAAGAACCAACTTCTAGTTTTGTTGATCTGTTCTACCATTCTTTTGGTTTCTATTTCATTGACTTCTCCTCTAATCTTTATTATTTCTCTTCTCCTGCTTGGTTTAGGTTTTATTTGCTGTTCTTTCTCCAGCTTCTTTAGCTATAAGGTTAGCTTATGTATTTGAGATTTTTCTAATTTTTTTAAGAGAGACTTGTATTACAATGCACTTCCCTCTTAGGACCAGCTTTACTGTATCCCAAAGGTTTTTAACAGTTGCATTTTCATTTTCATTAGTTTCAATAACTTTTAAAAATTATTCTTTAATTTCCTGATCGATCCGTTCATTTTTAGTAGGATGCTCTTTAACTTCCATGTGTTTGAGTTCCTTCCAGATTTTCTCTTGTGATTGAGTTCAAGTTTCAAAACACTATGGTCTGAAAATAAGTGGGAAATAATTCCAGTCTTTTGGCATTGGTTGAGACCTGATTTGTGACCCAGTATGGGATCTATTCTAGAGAATGTTCCATGTGCACTCAAGAAGAATGTGTATTCTGTTGCTTTAGAATGGAATGCTCTGTATATATCTGTGAAGTCCATCTGGTCCAGTGTGTCATTCAAAGCCCTTGTTTCCTTGTTGATCTTCTGCTTAGATGATTTGTCCACTGCTGTGAGTGGAGTGTTGAAGTCCCCAACTATTATCGTAATATTATCAATGTCTTTCTTTAATTTGGTTATTAATTGATTTATATAGGTGACTGCTCCCAAGTTAGGGGCATAAATAATTATAATTGTTAGATTTTCTTGCTGTAGACCCTTAAGTATGATATAGTGGCCATCTTCATCCCTTACTACAATCTTTGGTTTGAAATCTAATTTGTCTGATATGAGAATTATTACCTCAGCTTTATTTTGAGGTCCATTAGTATGGTAAATTGTTCTCTACCCCCTCACTTTCAGTCTGGGGGGGTCTTTTTATCTAAAATGAGTCTCTTGTGGGCAACATATGGATGGATGGGTCTTGCTTTTGTATCCAATCTGATATCTTATGTCTTTTGATGGAAGCATTTAGCCCATTTACATTCAGAGTAACTACTGAAAGATATGAATTTAGTGACATTTTATCATCTGTGAAGTCTCTCTTTCTGTAGATCATCTCAGTTTCCTTCTGGTCTATGTTACTCTTGGACTCTCTCTTCACTTACAGGATCCCCCTTAATATTTCTTGCAGGGCTGGCTTGGTGGTCACATATTCTTTCAGTTTCTATTTGTCATAGAATTTCTTTATCTCTCCTTCCATTCCAAATGAAAACCTTGCTGCATAAAGTATTCTTTGCTATATGTGTTTCTCATTTAGTACCCTGAAGATAACATGCCAGCCCTTTCTGGCTTGTTGGGTCTCTGTGGATAGGTCTGATGCCAATCTAATATTCCTGCCCCTGTAGGTTTGTCTCAAGCTGCTTTCAGTATTTTCTCTTTATCTCTGAAATTTGCAAGCTTCACTACTATGTGTTGGGTATTGATCTATTTTTTATTAATTTTGGGAGGGATCCTCTCTACCTCTTGGACTTGAATGCCTGTTTCCTTCCCCAGATTAGGGAAGTTCTCAGCTATGATTTGCTCAAATATACCTTCTGGCCCTCTTTTTCTTCTCTCTCAGGGACTCCAATAATTCTTTTTTGTTGTTGTTGTTTATTTTTTTAAGATTTTATTTATTTATTTGACAGACAGAGATCACAAGTAGGCAGAGAAGCAGGCAGAGAGAGAGGAGGAAGCAGGCTCCCTGCCGAGCAGAGAGCCCTATGCGGGGCTCGATCCCAGGACCCCGGGATCATGACCGGAGCTGAAGGCAGAGGCTTTAACCCACTGAGCCACCCAGGTGCCCCAGGGACTCCAATAATTCTAATACTGTTTTGTTTTATGGCATCTCTGTTTTCTTGAAACCTCCCCTCAGGATCCATTAGTTGTATTTCTCTCTTTACCTCAGCTTCCTTCCTTTCCATCAACTTGTCTTCTATGTCATCACTTACTCCCTCTCCTCCCTCATTTACCCTAACTGTTAGAGCATCCAATTTAGAATGCATGTCAGTTAGAGCATTTTTAATTTTGGCCTGATTACATCTCATTTCAGCACTAAGAGACTCCCTAGTGTCTTTTATGTTTTTTTCAGGCCCAGCTAGTAACTTTATAATCATTATCCTGAAGTCCAGCTCTGACATTTTACTTATATTCAAATTGATTAGATCTGTGGCAGAGTATTAGTTCTGGTTCTTTCTTTTATTGTGAATTCCTCCCTCTATTCATTTTGTCCAGAGAAGAATGGATGACTGGGTAAGCAGAATCAAAAATATCAACAATGACCCAAGCAAAATAGAGAAATCCAAAGAGGTCAGAAACCATAAAAGAAAAGAAAATAGGGCGCCTGGGTGGCTCAGTGGGTTAGGCCACTGCCTTCGGCTCAGGTCACGATCTCAGGGTCCTGGGATCGAGTCCCATATCGGGCTCTCTGCTCAGCAGGGAGCCTGCTTCCCTCTCTCTCTCTCTCTGCCTGCCTCTCTCTCCGTCTACTTGTGATCTCTCTCTGTCAAATGGATGAATAAAATCTTTAAAAAAAAAAAAGAAAAAAAAAGAAAGATAAGAAAAGAAAGGGAAAGAAAAAAGTGGGGGGTGGATATAATTTCACAGGATGGATGAAACAAGATGATCCACTTGGTCCTGAGTGTACTTTTCTGTGTCTTAGAAGACACTAAATCCAAAAATTGTAAACAAAGCAAAACTTATATAAATACAAAAATAAATTTAAATAGAAAGGAAGTAAAAAATGAATATATCTATAAAATGTAAATGTAAAAATTGAAAATTGAAAAAGGACTTAAAAAACCAAAGAGTTGATAAAATAAGAAAATAGTTGAAGAGGAAAAAAAGAGAGAAAAGAAATGAAAATTTTAAACTGAAAGATAAATCAATCTTGAGAAAAAACCCTCAAATTCTATATAATATTTTTCCCTAGCACTGGAGTTTTATAGTCCTGTGTGGCCTGTAAACTTGTTGTTCACATATTCTTCCAGCTGGTCTTCTTGGGGGAGGGTCTGCTGCACTGAGTCTCAAGTATCTTTGTCTGGGCAGAGTTGGACCATCCCTTGCCAGGAGGCTGGGCTCAGTGTAAGCTGTTTTTGGTTGCTCTGTGTGGCTTTTGTTCCCCAAAGGCTTTCCTACCTCTTTAGAGGATCAAAATAAAAGTTGCTGTGCTTTGGTTTCCAGCCCCTGAACCAAAAGAATCATAGTCTCCTTGCTTTAGTAAATCCTCAGGGATAAGCTGTCTTCACTTTTGTGTGCGCTAAACTCTGCAGACTCGTATGGTGTGTGCCCAGACTGATCCTCCTGGGGAAAGATGGAGGGTCGCTGCTTTCCTGTCTTTTGCAGGGCCACCGCACTGAAAGCTGCCCCCTAGTCATGCATGCACCTGCTCCACTCCTCCCAGGGGAAGGCAGAGTCTCCCTGCATTCCTGTCCTTTGCAGGGTCCTCACACAGAGAGCCGACACCTGATCAGGCTGCAGCTCACGGTTTATGGTGAACAGAGCTGAGAGCCCCCTCCTGAGCTTGCTGACCATAACCAGTTTCCCTGCTGCAGTGCTTGGGAACTCTACCAGCTCAGGTACCCCCATTCTTTCTCTGACTCTGGGTATCCTGAGATTATACTGTCCCACCTAGGATTCTGCCCTGCTTCACCAAGTAAGCACCTCCAGACAGGGATGTCTCTCACTAGAGCAGATTTCTAAGGGTTCTGATTTTGTGCTCTGGGACTATATCACTTTCCAGTAGCTGGCTTATGGAGGCTCCCTCCCCCCACTATTTATCTTCTGATATATGCCCTCAGATTCACTTCTCTGCCTCTTCTACTTTTCAAAAAGTGGTCGCTTTTCTACTTGTAGAGCTACAGCAATTCTTTTCTTATATCTCAGATTAAATTCATGGGTGGTCAGAATTATTTGATAGTTATCTACCTAAATTCAAAGGATCAGATGAAATGAGGTCCCCTACTCGTCCATCAACTTGCTTTACTTCTTTCAACAAATCTTTTCCTGGTTTCCCCACTCTTTTCCCTTTCTATGCTTCCCAGTATCACTCTGAAAATTACTTCTACACAAACCCTTTTCTCAGGATCTACTTTTGGAAGAACTCAAACTAAGACCCCACCCCTGGTCCTACCAGACTTTCCTTAGGAAAATTTTTTTAAAAAAATGAGTTGGTGAGAAACAGAAAGAAGCAGACATATGGAGTGCAGATAAGTCAAAGAAGTTATGGAGCTTTATGGTAAAGAAGCAGGAACTCTTATGTCTGTCTCCAGAAAGGCCTTGAATACAGAACAACTCTCTAGTTACAGCTCCTACGAGACCCAGTCCCATGCCCATGAGCTTGCCTGCTGCTAGTTTAAGTATGTTTCTGTTCCTTGCAAGCTAAATAGCCTTCACTTGACCAGAAGGCCAAATAAATTCAAGCTTGTTCCAAATATGTCTCTTCATATCAGATTATTTTCATTTGTAATGGAGAAACTAGATAGCTTGTAGCTTCATCATTAATGACAGCCCTTCTTAACCATAACATTCTAAGATGTGGTAGAAGCTCTGGTCCCAGCAGGGACTCATTATTAAATAATTCTGAAGTTTAGGGGTACCTGGGTGGCTCAGTTGGTTAAGCCACTGCCTTCAGCTCAGGTCATGATCCTGGAGTCCCGGGGTCGAGTCCCGCATCAGGCTTCCTGCTCGGCAGGGAGTCTGCTTCTCCCGCTGACCTCTCTCCTCTCATGCTCTCTCTCTCAATAAATAAATAAAATCTTTAAAAAAATAATTCTGAAGTTTAAAAGGTAGTCCTGGAAACATTTGTATAGAGAACAACTTGTTCATTTAATTTGATTCTTGTTATTTCCAAACAGGCCCTGAAGAGGGTAGAATTTCTTATTTCAAATCCCATAGTCCCATATAACTTTACTTTTTTTAGACAGCTTGGTGATCACTAATTAAAAATATTTTTGTCAAGTCAATTTTTAAAAATTATTCTGTTATTCCAGCTTAGTAAGAGAAAGTGCAGGGCATACGAGTGGGTGGCAGGTAGAACTTCCACCAGAATGTGATTACCCCTCTGAGGAAGACAACTCCAACCATGTTTTTAAAAATCCCTTCTATTCTAATTACCTCAGCAGAGGAGAGAGAAGAAGAACTGAGCAGAAAAAGGAGATCCCTGAAACTACAGTCAGATCCTTGGAAAATACATTCCTTGGGTCATTATTATTGCCTATTCCATAAGTCGGCTAAAATAGATAAGATTAGGCTTGTTAGAAAATATCTGCACAACCAATCAATAAAGAGCTCAGATTGTGCAGACCAGTTTCATCCAGCTTGAGTGTTTTCAGATTTTGAGATAATGATTTGTGAGTTCCTATCCTCTAAAGGATATCTACACAGTATGGCTTCCTAGGAAAAAAAACTCAGCAGGCCCCAACAAGGACTGCCATGAAAACATTGCAGACTGCATAGTTTGGCAAGAGGAGGCCTGCAAAAACTATACAGTCTGAGACCCTTGGCATGGACCCTAGTTTCAGGCCTGAATCACACTGGCTGGCCCTGCAAAGAACCATATTTAACCTTATCTCATGCCAAGTCTTTATCTAGTGCAGGTCACAGAGGGATTTTAGGTACCTCCTTTCATGTAGACTTTCTTGCTCCTCATGTTGTGCTGAACTATCCTGCTAAGAAACCTGGAAGACCCTGCTAAGAAACCTGGTACTAACAAAGATGTTAGTACCAATAATGGATAAACCGATACTATGAGCACCTGGGTGGCCAAGAAAAGCTAAGAACTAGTCCATATTAAAGAAGGCTAAATACTCTAGTTTCTCTTCAGATCATATAAATCTTTCATCTTTTAAAGGAGGCTAGAGGGACATGACAACTACATGCAATGCATAAATCTGGATTGGATCTGGGGGGGAAAAGACTTCCTATATCATTATTATGATGATTGGTGAAAATTGATATGGACTATATATTATATGATAAATAACACTATATTGTTAAAAAGCAAAATTCAACCAAGTAAATTTGAAGATCTAATTAACTTTTGATTAATAAGGGCGCCTGGTGGCTCAGTGGGTTAAGCCTCTGCCTTTGGCTAGGGTCATGTTCTCAGGGTTCTGGGATCGAGTCCTGTATTGGGATTTCTGCTCAGCAGGGAGCCTGCTTCCCTTCTCTCTTTGCCTGTCTCTCTGCCTACTTGTGATCTCTGTCTGTCAAATAAATAAATAAAATCTTTAAAAAATAAAATAAAATGATTAATATATTGGGTTGCATCCCATCTAACAAGTAGAGGAGAGCTCTGAGGAGTTGTACAAAAAGGAAGGTTTTTACAGGATGGAGAGTGGGGAAATAAAGTTATTAGGAAAAGAAAAGATTTGTTCCAGCAATGTAGCTTTCTCTTAGGTTGAAGAACAAGGAACCCTATCATGCTGATTACCTCATCTTCTTGCGGGGCAGGGGTTGGAGATGGGAGAGGGATAGAGAGGGTCCATGTTTAGACCCAAGATCTAACCCATTTCACCCACAGAGTAAAGACAACACAACTGAGGTATGTAGAATATCAGTACATCTGATAGATTACCTCACTGGTGCAGAGAATTCCTGACTGACCAGTTAAAACTACGTATCTGAAGGAAACTGAAATTGCAATTAGAGTAGGTATTTACACCACAACCTGGTGGCTTGGACTCAAGTGCCACCGTTTTGGGCATGTGGTTTTCTTTTTAGCAGTATTAATGCCAATATTCCTGAATTTGATACTTATGCCACAGTTTTGTAAGAGAATTTCCTTGCCCTTAGGATATATACAGTGAAGTGAATTAAGCTGCATCCATCTGCCTCTTCAACCTGAAATAATTCAGCACGTGTGCGTTTGTGTGTGTGAGTGTATGTTCCCGTCCATGTGTGTATACAAGGGAGGGGTGAAAAAATTTCCTCCTATCCTTCTAGTTTCTTTGGCTGGTCTAATAGTTTAATTGACTTAAGACAGATTAACAGAAGAAAAATAAAGAAAAGTTTAATAACATGTATACTTCCTATTTACATGGGAGAGGGTCAAGCATAACAAATAGCATGGAGGACAAGGGGTGTTAGAGAGGAGAAGGGAGTTGGGGGAAATTGGAAGGGGAGGTGAACCATGAGAGACTATGGACTCTGAAAAACAATCTGAGGGTTTTGAAGGGGCGGGGGGTGGGAGGTCGGGGTACCAGATGGTGGGTATTATAGAGGGCACAGATTGCATGGAGCACTGGGTGTGGTGCAAAAATAATGAATACTGTTATGCTAAAAATAAATAAATTTCTTAAAAGTCTATAAATAAATTAAAAAAAAAAAAGAAAACCAAGTTACTCTCTAAAATGGCTGAAGACATCACCTTAAATATCATCTCTGGCTAAAGACAAAAGATGTTGGGGAAAGGAAAATCTAGTTATGGAAGGTTACCAAGCAAAGCTGCATAATCAAGGGTAAGGTTGTTATGCAAATTTAGGTCATTGCCTTTTCCACTGAAAAGAGTTTCTAGAGATTGAGTCATCTTCCTCTAACTGGTGCAAAGAGGGAAACACATTTACAAATGGAGATTTCCCTTATACATATAAATGTCTCTTTCAGAAGGGTACCATCTACTAAGTTTTCCAAGCTTCTCCTCTGTTCGTGGTTTCTTAAAAATAATTAGCCTAAAATAATCCTTATGCTTAAGAGACATATTCTTAGGGGGTGGCAAATCCTGTTCCTCTATAGTACAAACACCTATAATGCATATGTGGAAAAACGTTAACAACTGATAAGACTAAATAAAGGTAAAGGTAGGGAGTTATTTGTACGTTATATGCAATTTTTTGTAAGTTTTGAATTATTTCTCAGTAAAAATTTAAAATACCAATTTTTTCATTAAAACATGGGTTTTAAAATTTAATTTTGATTTTAAATCCAGTATAGTTAAGACACATTGTTATATTGGTTTTGAAAGACCCGCGGATCCCTTACCCAAGAATCCAACACTGCCACTGGATGCAATCAGCAAGAGGTTCTTTATTGTTACGCAGGCACCTGCGGGTGGTCAGCGCGCACCTGCGGGTGGTCAGCAGCTCCTGCTAGCTGAGCACACCCGGCTGTGGTGGCGCTGGGTTTTTATAAACAGGTACAAACAAGTTTTGGGTGGGGCGCAACTGATTGGTTGACAGAACTTTTGAAAAAGGCATACGTGGAGTTTGCTGATTGGCTTTGGGGACCCACGCGCGCATGCCCGCGCGCGGAAGAGAGAGGCGGGAAGGGGGAACAAGCTGATTGGTTCTGAGGGCCCGGGCGCGGGAGGAGAGAGGCAGGGAGGGGGAACAAGAAGGGGAAAGGTAGGAATGCCATCATGGCGTCTTCTATTATTTCTATAAGCCAAGCAGTTACAGAAGGGCAAAAGAGCAATTAATAAGCAATTAATAACCTAATTTATGCCTAAAAGCCAGCGGTTCACAGAAAAGCAAACAAGCGGTTAGTTATCCTATCTATCTTCTAGGGGAGGGGTCTTTCAGTTTCTGGCATACAATAGAGTGACTAACAATTCTGCGTATTACTCAGTGCTCACCGCGATAAGCGTACAATTCAACTCCTTCACCTATTCCACCTAGCTCTCCACTCATCTCCCCTCTGCCAACTACCAGAGGGGAGGGGAGCTTCTCTATAGTTAAGAGTCTGTTTTTTGGGTTTTCTCCTTTTTTATATTTTTGTTTTGTTTTGTTTCTTAAATTGTAGATATGAGTGAAATCATATGGTATTTGTCTTTTTCTGATTGACTTATTTCTCTTAGCATAATGCCCTCTCTATTTCCATCCATGTTTTTGCATATGGCTAGAGTTCATTCTTTTTTATGACTTATATTCCATTTAAATACCCTAATGCTACTATAAAGTGGAAAGAGAATGGGTCTGAGGAAACTTGAGAACTCCTAGGTCCTCCAAAACATAACTGAGCATTATGAGATAAAGCCACTAAATCACTCTGAGACTCAGTTTCTATAAAATGATTGAGCTGGTCTAGGTAATCTCCAGGATGAGTTCTTGTTCTCACACTTGGCAGGACTTTTCTTTCCACATCTTTATTCTAAAAACACAAAGTCATAAACTATTTTTTAACGGTATCTATTCCTTATTGATTCATTTAACTATAGCAGCCTGCTTCCTGAAAGCAAAACCACGAACTGGCAACAGTGACCAGTTTCAATTTAAATGTCTGGAAATAAAATTTAATGCATTTTAGAATAGAACTGCTCTAATAGGAAGTATAATTAATTCAGAGGCATCCTAATAGAGCAACACTAGGTTTTTGGAATAGGTTCATTTCACCGTTAGAGTTAAGAGAATACAATTGAGGTGTACAGAACATCAGCACGTTTGACACATTTTAATACGGGATATGCAGTTTATACGTCATATAAATTTAAAAATGGCAGGAAAAAATAATGAATAATTTCATCAACAGATTATAACATTATCTGTTGGCAATATTATCTGACTTCTAGTGATGCAATATAAGCCCAACAGCTAGCTGTAAGAATAATGAATCTGAGCAAAAATTGATTGTGAAATGTTCTTGGCTTAAACCTGGAACAGCCATCCTGCTGACCTAAGAGAAATCTATGCAGTAAATCGCTTCAGGAGGCCTAAGGATCTAGAAAACTCTGCTTCTAAAGGGTAAAGCATCATTTTCATATGGAGACCTACTTTCAGGTACAAAATTAAATTTTAGATGGCCTCAGCTTTTTCCTTTTTCTGAAAGACCCAACTCACATATTTGTCATGCCTCCAGTTTCTGAAAGCTGGCAATGATAGTCTTTTCTCAGATGAATTCCAAGGCTCGTTCAGCTTGGTTAGTTAATTACAGTCATTATCATGAAAAATACTAGGTCACATTAGTTCCATTTTTTGCTGAAGAGAGTAATGTGTGAATGTTTAGCCTGGTCATTTTGTATTCAGGAACTAGCGCTGGCTTTTATTGCTTGGCTGTGACATTGGTCGAGGTCAACTGCAATGCAATGAGCAAGCAGGATAGACTAACTCATGTCAGGAATGTGGCAACTGCATAATGTGACAGCATGTTTTTTTCTTCAACACAAATGCACTGAGCCATTGCCCCATTTCCAACTCTGTCATCTTGGAAAAATGACTTGGCCTCTCTGTCCCTAAAATATTCTATCTGTGAAATGGGGATATGCTTTTATTTCTTGAAGAACAAAGCCTGAACTATTTTCTTAAGACAACAAAGAGTTTCTACTTCAGAAGGAATCGTGAATCTGGTAATGGAAGATCTTCCTTTTGTTCTTTCACAAAGCTTCACTGAAACAACAGGAAAGGGAATTCTTTTTAAAGAAGGAAACTAGAAAGGATAAGTTCAATAGGAGAAAGACAATAGCAACAAAATTTGAAGATTTTTTTAAAAGATTTTATTTATTTATTTGACAGACAGAGATCACAAGTAGGCAGAGAGGCAGGCAGAGAGAGAAGGGGAAGCAGGCTCCCCACTGAGCAGAGAGCCTGATGCAGGGCTCGATCCCAGGACCCTGGGATCATGACCTGAGCCGAAGGCAGAGGCTTAACCCACTGAGCCACCCAGGTGCCCCTACAGCAACACAATTTGGAAACTGGAAAGTAGTAAATGACCTAGAAAACCTGAGAAATAATCCTAAACTGGCAGCAGGAAAAGCCAAGAATCAAAATGATTTATCTATCGGCCCCTTGAACAGCTTAGCAACTGATGATAACAGCTAATCCTGAAAGTTGGGGGGTAGGTGGGACTGACTGCAAGAAGACTGGGAGAAATCCATTTTATGAAGTGTTTTGAGTCCACATCCCCTTCACTATGCACTACACTCGACTGCCCTATCTTCATTATCACAGCAAGTAGGGGGTGGTCATTGAAGAGGATAGGATAGGCCACTTCTGGGTGGGGAAAACCAAGTACCGCTGAGGTCAGGAGTACTGTATGAAAAATAAGGGAGTATGTAAACATTCATATACTGAACTTGATATGCCACTTCTCTCAGCCCTCGTATTCCACTCAGACCCTGTAGCAAGAAATGGCAGTCAGACTTGTGCCTTTTAGGCAGGTTATTGGATAATCTTTCTTTGCGGATGTACATATCAGATGTTACCCAAGGGAACATGTCAATCATGTTATCACATTACCATGTCACCCATTCGCAATAGAGAATACCTACTCCCATAGAATTTCTCGTCAAGTATGAACAAACCAAAGAAAGTGATCTTTTGAGGAAAGCCTCTAACCTGAAAGACAGAGGTCAAATAAGACGAAACAAACATACAAACAGAAAAAGGAGTGTGGGAAGGCGAAACTCAATTTGCAACAAGACAACTTTTCTAAAGAGGATAATTTCAGGGGCCTGGGTAGCTCAGTGGGTTAAAGCCTCTGCCTTCGGCTCACGTCATGATCTCAGGGTCCTGGGATCAAGCCCCGCATCAGGATCTCTGCTCAGCAGGGAGCCTGCTTCCTCTTCTCTCTCTGCCTAGTTGTGATCTCTCTGTCAAATAAATAAATAAAATCTTAAAAAAAGAGGATAATTTCATTAGTATTTTCAGAGAGAAGAAAATATCACATCCATGAAGTAATAAGGGGGGGGGGCTAGTAAAAGGAACATTCAGAGAACAAAAAAGTATTTCAGGAATGAAAATTATGATAGGAAAATTTAAAAGTTTGTAATACAATGCTGAAAAAATCTTCCAGAAAGTAGAGCAAGAAGACAAAGAGATAGTATGGAAAAGATAAGAAAATTAAAGGACAAATCCAGATGGACCAAAATCCAATTAATGAAAATCACAGAAAAAATGGCACAAAGAAAATGGACAGGAAGAGATTATTAAAGAACTAGTAATAAAATGTTCTATAACTGAAGGACATGGGCTTTAAGTTTAAAAGGCTTATCAAGTGCCTAGCAAAATTTATAAAAGATAGACCTACATCAAGGAATATCATAACTGATTTTCAGAACCCTAAGAACAGAGATAATCCTACTTGCTTCCAGAGAGAATAAACTGTTCATGTTCAAAAGGCCAAAGATTAGAATGACTTCAGACCTCTCAAAAACAGCCCAGTAGCTAGAAGGCAAAGAGGAAATGCCTTCAAGATTCTAAAGGAAATTTGTTCCTAAACTAGAATGCTATTTAATTATCAATGAAGTATCAAAATAGAATGAAAATCTTTTTGTACAAGAAAAGTCCCCAAATTTACCTCTTTTATGTCCTTTCCTAGGAACCTATTAGAGGATGAGCTTCATCAATATAGGAAATAAATCAAGAAAAGGAAGATAAGGAAACTAGGAAACAGTGGATGCAACTAAAGAAGCTAAGAAATCCACAGGCTAAAGTGTGAGAGGAAATCATAGATAATAATTGAGCACCAAGAGTAGATACCCACTTCTACAAATTGGGAGGTGGTTGGAAGATTTTAGAGAGGGTTATTAAATGCTGAAATGGAGAGAACTCTGGATTATTAAAAGTGTTAAGAGATTTTGACAACTAATGCAGAGTTCCATTTTGAGTTGATAGTAAGAATGTAGAAAATTAAATAAGAAAACAAAGAGTGGCAATCATTAACTCTGGGTAAAATTAAAAGTTGTGCAAAAATGGAAAAATAACCATAGTATTGTATGGGGCTCAGTTGTGAACAGTATTTATATAGTCAAGAAAAACACTTAATATTGAACTCCCCATAATTATGCTACTCATATATGAAGATGATAGATGATGGCTGCATGTGTGTGGTGGGTAATGGGAGGGCGAAAGTGAGCTATATCCTCATCTTGAATAATGGAAAGTTAACAGATAATGCTAAAAACTGAAAACAAAGAAAGCAAAAAGCAAGTTAAAGATATCGAATTAATTAGCTAAAATAATTAAAGATTGTTGCCACTGGAAGTGGAAATGGGGAAATGATTTGACTTTTACATTCTGTGCAAATATAGCTTTGATATAAGTAAAAAATCAATTATAAGAAAGGAGACACCAATAAGAATAACAAGAATTAAAGCACATCAAATTTGTTTAAATTTATGCCAAAAAATCAAATTATTTTGAAAGCTGAAAAATAAAGGGAAAGAACCAAGCATTTATCTTGCTTTTCCTATATGCACTGTACATCAAAGTGAACAAATAGTTGAAGAAGGAATATTTCTGTTTTTAGAAGTATTCCAGCAATAAATGAGGAAGGAACAACAGAGTTGGAATATGACTGTTTTGTGACCCTAATGATATAATGAATCTGGAAAGTGATTATCGGTGTCTGCTAACTGCATGAAAAGCAAGAAAATCAGATATTATGAGCCTTATGATGGAAATATCTACATGTACCACCTACCTACAAATTCTTTTTTTTTTTAAAAGATTGTATTTATTTATTTGACAGAGAGAGAGAGAGAACACAAGTAGGCAGAGCAGCAGAAAGAGGGAGAGGGAGAAGCAGGCTCTCCGCTGAGCAGGGAGCCTGATCCGGGGCTCGATTCCAGGACCCTGTGATCATGACCTAAGCTGAAGGCAGCTGCTTAGCCAACTAAGCCACCCAGATGCCCCTATAAATTATTCTTATCAAAAATTCAAATCAAACAAACTAAATTTCTAGAGAAACTTGAACACTGATGGATGATATAAAGGAATTGTTATTTAAGCATGTCAATAATATTGAGGTGATTTTTTTTAAGTGTTCTTATGTTTTAGTAAAGGGTTTCTTAAACATCAGCATAAATGAGAGGGTAATTTAAAAAACAGATTGCTGCTTTTTCACCGCCATCCTGCTGTGTGTAGCTGACTTGTTTCTGGGCAAGTCTTCTTACAAGATTTTCAGAATCAAGTGATTCCTGGCCAAGAAACAAAAGCAGAATCATGCCATTCTCCAGTGCATTCAGATGATAGCTGGGAATAAAATCAGGTACAACTCCAAGAGGAGGCACTGGAGAAGAATGAAGCTGGGTCTACAAGGCATCACACATCACGAGATGACACACCTAATTGGCACCACATATTTAATTAAGCTGTGTCAAGATCATGTGTTCCCTCCAGCACTCTGTAAACATCCTTCCTTCCTGACCAATAGACATGTTTTTACCAGGGAAATGATTTTTCTGTTACTATGCCTCTGCACCAGTAAGTTGGTTCAGTAATAAATGTGAGATCTTCCAGTTCTAAAAAAAATAAAAATAATAAAAACAGATTGCTTAGTCCCTACTCCCAGAGTTTCTGATCTGGTAGAACTTTGGTAGAGCCTGAGAATCTGCATTTCTGACTAGTTCCCCGGTAATGCCAAAGCTGCTGATATGGAAACCATTGTTTTAGACCTGTATTCTGAGGTATTTACAGATGTAACTATGTGATGTTTGAAATTTGCTTCAAAATTATATGGGAGGGAAAGGAGTAGTAGAAGGTAATATGCTAAAAGATTAACCATGAGTTGATTATGAAAACTGGGAGATTACAACATGGAGGTTTATTATAGTTTTCTGTCCACTTTGGTGTATGTGGGAAATTTTCTATTATAAAAGTTTTTTTTTTTAAGGAAGGAAGGTAAAAAGACAACAAAATGAAATAAACTAAATAAAGCAAAATGTTTATAGGGATTTTCTCTGATACCCCCAGTTTTTTTAGCATGACCGTGTATTACTTTTCTACTCAGAAAAAGTATTATATTTATTCATACTTTTAAATGTTACTAGTCTGATATATTATTACAATAAATAAAGGAGAGGTTCAGCAAGGTTTCTGGACATATGGGCAACACGCAAAAATCAGCTGCATTCTTTTTTTTTTTTAATTTTAATTTTTATTTTTTTTAAAGATTTTATTTATTTATTTGGCAGAGAGAAATCACAAGTAGATGGAGAGGCAGGCAGAGAGAGAGAGGGAAGCAGGCTCTCTGCCGAGCAGAGAGCCCGATGCGGGACCCAATCCCAGGACCCTGAGATCATGACCTGAGCCGAAGGCAGCGGTTTAAACCACTGAGCCACCCAGGCGCCCCAATCAGCTGCATTCTTACATATCAGCAATAAAGAGTCAGAAAGGGTAATTTCCAAAAAAGGATTATCAATATTACCAATAAAAATATAAAGCTCCTTGGAGGGGTTAAATCTAACGGAAGTTGTACAAAACTTCTATGCCAAAAATTTTAAAATTATTGAAAGACAATAAAGGTCTAAGTAAATGGAGAAAAAAATTATCTCAACAGGCGCACTCAATATTTTAGTTATCTACTCCCCATATTAATCAGTAATTTCAATGCAATCCCAATCAAGATTTCAGCTGTATTTTCATGGGACTTTGGACGCTGATTTTAAAATTAATATGGAAGAACAAAGGACCAAGAATAGCCAGGATTATTTTTAAAGAAAAGAACTAGAAAGAACTTGCTTTACCATATAACAAGACTTGTTAGAAAGCTACAGTACCTAGTAAACAGTATCGGTTCAGAGATAAACAGACAAATGGAATTGAGTAGGAAGTTCAGAAATCAACCTATGTGTTTATAGAAACTTTATATATGATAGAGGTAGTGTTGTAGTTTAGTGGTAAAAGGACAAATGGGGAATAATAAATGACAATAATAAATGACATGGGGAAGTTGGTTAACAATAGCGGAAAAATTGAATCCACACCTCACATCATACACCAAAATTGATTTCAGTAGATTGTGATATTTAAATATGAAAAAGCAAAAGTTTAAAACTTTTAGGAGGAAATGAAAACATAATCTTTAAAAAAATTTTTTTCTTTATCATGGGAGGTAGAAAGGGGTTTTTAAACAAGACATTAACAGTATCAACCTTAGGGAAGGGAGGGAAAACTGAATGGGAAATTATCAAGGAGGGAGAAAAAACACGAGAAACTCATCACTATAGGAAACAAACTTAGGGTTAGTGGAGGGGAGATGGGTAGGGGGGTAATTGGGTGATAGGCATTAAGGAGGGCACATGATTTGATGAGCACTGGATGTTATATGCAACTGATAAATTGTTGAATATTGAATCTGAGACTAATGATGAACTATATCATGGCTAATTGAATTTAAATTTTTAAAAAGTATCAACCATAAATGGAAAAAATTAATGAATTTAAAATTTAAGTACATTAAAATTAAATGCAACACAGGTATCATAAAACACTGATATGCATCAAAAGATACCATAAAACACTGACAAGACAGACTGTGAGAAGATTTTTATAACACACATCACTAACAGGTTTAGTTATCAGAATATATTAAAAGTTGCTACAAATAAATAAAAGAAAGGCAAACAGCCCAATCAAAAGTGGGCAGAAGATGCGAACAAGTAACTCATACACTATGAAAACTCACTGACCAATGAACAAAGTAACAATATAATAACCTAGGAGATAAATATTAAAACAACCACAAATACCATCATATATTCATCAGATTTACAAAAAATAAAAATTTTGATAATACCACAGGTTGATAAGGATGTAAACCAATTCAACCTCTCAGTGCTGCTAGGATTATAAATTGTCTCAACTACTATGGTTAACAATTTGGCAATATCTAGTAAAATGTATGATCTCGTGATTCAGCAATTCTGATCCTAGGTATATTCTTTAAAGAAACTCATACATAGAAATGAATAGATGTTTATAGCATGATTTTAGTAGGAAAAGGAGTAAAATCGCTTTAATATTCATCAGTGCAAACTGGTATTGTGGTATAGCATGGTCACACAATACTATACAGCAATTAAAATGAATGAATTGGAGCTACATGTATCCATGTATTTGAGATAGATCCCAAGACTTATGATGATCCAAAAAGTAAGTTACAAGTGGTATGTACAGTATGATACCATTTGTATATAGTTTATCAACATGTAAAAATATATATATATGCACATACATAAATTATATATGATATATGCAAAGTATAAAAATACAAACAGAAATAATAAATGCCAAATTTAGGGTTGTAGTCCCCTTTAGAGTAGGAGAAGACAAGGTCCAATAAGGACAAAGTCTTAAAGTCAACCAACTAAAAATAATAGTAAGGGAATGATTATAACATCATTTTCAAAGTCTCATTGCTGATTATTTTATATACATGAAGTATTCAGGGAGTTTTAATGAAATGACAAAGCCACCAACTGCTAGCCTGAGCAAACTGTAAAAAGTCATCACTAGCATCTTATCAAACCAAATAATGAGAGTTACTGCTCTATTGTTAACAATAAGAAAATGATGGAGGCGCCTGGGTGGCTCAGTGGGTTAAAGCCTCTGTCTTCAGCTCGGGTCATGGTCCCGGGGTCCTGGGATCGAGCCCTGCATTGGGCTCTCTGCTCACAGGGAGCCTGCTTCCCACACCCCGCCCCTCCCCCCCGGCCTGCCTCTCTGCCTACTTATGATCTCTGTGTCAAATAAATAAATAAAATCTTTAAAAAAAAAAAAAGATGATGATTCCTCCTTCAGACAATTTAGAGCAAAGCTGATTGCACATTTTCTACCAAAGGTTATTTCCATCACTTGGGTTGTACTATTTTGAGCATCTGCCAGGTCTTGAGCAATTTCTATATATCTTTTTGCAGCACTCTCAACATCCAAATTAGCAACTAGATATACGAATAACCAAGCAAGATAAGAAATCATCATGTGTTTTGAAGTTAAGCCCCATTTGTCGAAAGGGAAAGTAAAATCTAACCTACTAACAATAACAAAAATATTCCTGTATCGTAGCTTAGCTGTGCTGCCATTTATAGAGTTATATAATTTTCATATTGAGATTTCAACAATAAGTCTTTGTTTTTAAAAATGAGAGAGTATAGGGGCGCCTGGATGGCTCAGTGGGTTAAAGCCTCTGCCGTCAGCTCTGGTCATGATCCCAGGGTCCTGGGATGGAGCCCTGCATTGGGCTCTCTGCCTAGCAGGGAGCCTGCTTCCTCCTCTCTCTCTGCCTGCCTCTCTGCCTACTTGTGATCTCTGTCTGTCAAATAAATAAATAAAATCTTTAAAAACAATGAGAGAGTATGGCAGTGTAGTAAAAATTATTTAATTGAACTATTTAAGTTCTTTTGGGACATATATTATGATGAACCACGCTGCCAAGAAGGGGAAAGAATGTTATGTCCCATCTTGGCTTACAAAAAAATTGTGAAATACTAGGCAAATAAGAGTAGAGGAATGCAGCATTAAAAAATTATACTTTTAATAAAAAATATAGCAATTCCACAGTCCTGTAAAAATCAAGAAACCCTGTGTAAAGGCTTAAAAATCATGAAAGGAAATATATGAAAATATATTGGGTTACAGTTTTCAGATTTTCTACCATCAGCACATATTGCCTTTCTAAATGGAAAAATATTTTTATTTATTTTTATTAAGAATTCAGCATTGGGGCACCTGGGTGGCTCAGTTGTTAAGCGTCTGCCTTTGGCTCAGGTCATGATCCCAAGGCCCAAGATCGAGCCCCGCATCGGGTTTCCTGCTGAGTGGGAAGCCTGCTTCCCCCTCTCCCACTCCCCCTGCTTGTGTTCCCTCTCTCCCCGAGTCTCTCTTGGCCAAATAAATGAATAAAACCTTCTTTAAAAAAAGAATTCAGTATTATAATGTATGTAAATGTTTAGAGGATACACTTTCAACTCTAATTGTTAAGTTATTAATATGAATGATTGACTACTGCAATATGAAACTTCATTTGCATGCCTTGGTAATCTTTGTTTAAATATGTTAAGTATTCTATTCCAATCAGGGTGATAGCTCTTGTGTTTTCCAAAATCATCTCTTCAACAGATTTTTTTCTTCTCCAAACTGTGCTTTGTCCGCATGTCAGATATACTCCTTAGTCATCTACCTGTGCAATTTATAACTAATTATAGTAGCTCTCAATCTTTGCAGCTTATTGGAATCTCTTTGGGAATTTCTTAAAATTCCAATGCTCATGCCACACCCCTGACGCATTAAATAAGAATTTATGTGGGTGAAATGCAGGTGTCAGCAGGTTGTAAATCTTTATGGTGATTCCAATGTGCAGCCAGTGAACTACGGTCTTATTACACAAAATGTGATGCATAAACCAGAAGCATAGCATTACCTACGAACTTATAAGAAGTACAGAACCTTAGACTCCACCCAAACCTACTAATCAGAATCTGCATTTTAACAAGCTCCTAGATTATTCACATACATGTTGAAGGTTGGTAAGTGTTGTTCTAGAGTCCTCAAGTAAATGATTGAGGTTAATAAGACGAAGGTCATGAGTGTGACCCAGTAGTTTGACTATATTGGAGATA
Source organism: Mustela putorius furo (assembly GCF_011764305.1). Classification (NCBI taxonomy): domain Eukaryota; kingdom Metazoa; phylum Chordata; class Mammalia; order Carnivora; family Mustelidae; genus Mustela; species Mustela putorius. The sequence continues at coordinate 32,718,013 of NW_025421989.1, forward strand.
TGTAGTCAGTCACTATCATTTACATTTAATATTTCCTGATTTTAAGATCATGTGTGTGGATAGTCTTTTGTACCCATGTAGATGCATGCTTTTAAAGACCTCCCAAAGTGGGTGTCTGGGTGGCACAGTGGGTTACGCCGCTGCCTTCAGCTCAGGTCATGATCTCAGGGTCCTGGGATCGAGCCCCGTATCGGGCTCTCTGCTCAGCAAGGAGCCTGCTTCCCCCTCTCTCTCTGCCTGCCTCTCCGCCTACTTGAGATCTCTCTCTGTGTCAAATAAATAAATAAAATCTTCAAAAAAAAAAAAAAAGATCTCTCAAAGTTAAGGATGTTTCTGTTCCTTGTTAGGAGTTTCTCATTACCCCAGAAAATCGGTCAGTTAATGATATAATTACTCTCACACCATTTATAAACCTCATCCCACAAGACTTTTCACAGATTCTATCCACATCAGCCACATTCCTGTTGGACCCCAAAGTCTTTTGCACATCCACAATGATTCATATTGCACAGAGGAAGCCTTCGATAAATATTAGCTAGATATTATTATTATTCCTGCCTTCAAATGAGCCATCTCCCTGACTAGAATGTCAATTCTCTCCTTCCTCACCTGGCAAATGCCAAGTTCGTATTCAAATACCAGCTCGCTGTGGAGACTCACCCTAAGTATCCTTGGGTGACGAGTCCCTCCTGCTTGTGGCCTTCTGTGATAATTCATCTGCTGAGAGGCTGTAGTTCCTCCTATTCTGAATACTCTTTCAGGAGAGGGACCACATGTCCTTGAACTCACAGGCCCTCCATAAATACATATATAATGAATCAATAAGTGAAAGAGAGAACCATCTCCCCTCAGGGAGATTTGCCAAGTGCATGGCAGAAGTTTTATTCAGGCAGAATAGAAAAACCACTAGAAAGCATCCGGGTTTTAAAATGACAGGGTTATGAGATGTATTTTTTATGAAGCATTTAGTGTTTAAAGAAAAATGTTAAATAATGCATTCTTTAAAGCCCTAAACTATAGACTCTTATTTCATATATATGGCTCCCAAGGAAAATTCCATATTATGAGAACTGGACTTTTATCTTTTCCCTGTGCTTTAATTAATCTACTCATTCATTCAACAGTAAATCATTTTAAATATCTAATCTAAGGCATTATGTTTTAAGCGCCTACATGAAGGCATAACAACACGAATGTATCACTGCTTAGTAGGATTAAGTAGATATAGTATCATATCACAATGCCTTATAATAGGAGATGATGTATATTTTGCAATTAGGCAAAACAGCCTACACTTGCTGTAGAGGGCACAATGATCCTTTTTTTTTTTTTAATGGGTTTTTCTATGTCCCCACCTCAACTTTTGGTGTGCCTTCCACAGCCAGGCTAATACCTGCAGCTGTCCTTCAGGAGGACTCCCCGCAGGCTACTGGAAATGCTTTGCAATGGTTGCAGATATAGAAGTATGAAAACACAGCTACTATGCTTTAGATTGGGACGACTCTATAAAGGGTAACTTACACTCCGGGCCTCCCTCATCAAAACAGGTCAAAGCTTTCTTTATGTAATTCAACCTAAAATGACACTCACTTTGTGTTTTCTCTTTTCCTTTTCTACTTCTTCCATTCTCAGTATTGTTATGTCTTTCCCCAATGCCTCTTCTCCATACCACACCCTGTCACAGGAGCATATCTTTCATAAATCCCTCCAATGCAAATCCTCTTCTCAGGGTCTCCTTCTGAGGATCATGACCTAAGACAGTTTTTTTTGCTGTATTTCTATATAAATATTTAAATACACACACATGCACACAGAGTTTTACACATTCAGCACTCTTTAGCGTATATATATTATTTTGCCCTTATCAACTAGTTATTAATATTATTTATACATCTGTATTTCCCACTGGGTTAAAGTGTTGTTAAGAAGGGGAAATGTTGGGGCGCCTGGGTGGCTCAGTAGATTAAGCCTCTGCCTTCGGCTCAGGTCATGATCTCAGCTCTCTGCTCAGCAGGGAGCCTGCTTCCTCCTCTCTCTCTGCCTGCCTCTCTGCCTACTTGTGATCTCTGTCTGTCAAATTTAAAAAAAAAAAAAAACAAGAAGGGGAAATGTTTGGGGCGCCTGGGTGGCTCAGTGGGTTAAAGCCTCTGTCTTCGGCTCAGGTCATGATCCCAGGGTCCTGGGATCAAGCCTAGGATGGAGCTCAGTGTTGGGCTCTCTGCCCAGTGGGAAGCCTGCTTCTCCCTTTCCCTGTGCCTGCCTCTCTGCCTACTTATGATCTCTCTCTCTCTCTGTCAAACAAATAAAAATCTTAAAAAAAAAAAAAAAAGAAGGGTAAATGTTTTATTCCCTTTGTGTCCCCTGTTCTCTTTCCTCCCCACCACCACAACATCTCATAGACTACCCATATAGAATACAAGCTCATTAATATGGTTTGTGTTTTTTCAAACCACATAGGATACATATATATTTTACAGGCATGTACATTAATTAAGAATCGTCAAAGGACTTAAGCCACATGCTATTAAAGGATTATTTTTCCAGGCAGGGAGAACATATATTTAAAGGTCTTATAACTTAAAAATAACCAAGTGAATTTTTCTTTAAAGTGAATTCATCATCAAAAGGTTTTTAAAGTAAGAAACGGTGAAAATAATTATACCACTACAGAATCTGTCTCTTGGACCATTTTGTGATTAATGCCTACTAAAATTACTCAAATATAATCTGACACAGATTTTTCAAAAAGGCATAATTAGAAATAAAAGAGGGGATAAAGTGTTTCATCAAGTCTCTTTCTTTTGCCATCCAATCCAGTCCTACCCAATTCTTTTTCTGTTTCCCTAACATCCTTCAGCTAAGCCCCATTTGGGACACTTACATGCAAAATTTTCACAGCAGGCAAATGCTCTTGGCAAACTGGTTGGCCTGCAAAATGTCTCTTCTCATCATTTTCCAGCATTGACAGTCCCCAGAATAAGGGAAGTGGCCCTTCCCAAGTCTGTTTGCTTTAACTCAGTTACCTTCAATGCCTTAGAATGTTCTTCTCTCCAGGCACTTGTACCTTGTATTTCAGAAGTCATCTTTTTAGAGATAAAATGGATCTTCACCTTCAACCAATTTCCATGCAAATTAGACTTGGCTAAACATGTAGCTTGAAAAAAACAAGCAGATGCAGAAATTCCAAACTGGAAGTATTTTTCATCACTTGTCACATGTGGTAAAGAAAAGTCATTTCTCCATAAGCTTCTCCATGCCTGAGTTGTTGCCTCATGCCGGCTTTTTACAAAAGTCCACAATTGTTTCAATGTGGCTATTGCTATTCTGCATCTTTAATAGTCTACTTCATTTATTGTCATGGTTGGCCCTTATTGCCAAAGATCCAGACAGGGTTGTTGGAGAAGAACATATCTTCCAGAATTAGAGCTTCTGAATAGAGGTGTGACATTCTAAGCAAATGCCAAAAATTATGGTGCCTCTGTGCCAAAGAAAGGTGTTTCTTGGTTTCTTTCAAGAATCACCTAAGTCAGAACTGGTTGGGAGGGCTTGTTAAAATTGCGAATTCCTAGGACACACTGAATGAAAACACACTTCTAGAGATAGAGCTCTCCTCTTCATCAAGCTTTTACCTGATCTTCACTGTTTGACCCAAGAGTGAACCCATGACTCAAACAGAGCCCATCAAAGCTCTTCCGCAGAATTTTAAATTTGATGCCCTCGGCTGGAAGGTCCATAAAGAGCAAGAACTTTGTTTTGTTCTCTGATGGATCTTTAGACCCTCAAATAGTGTTGGTGACATAGTAGATTTTCAAATTGAATTCATAAAGTAAATTTCAGTTTCCCTTTAAGGATGAACATTGTGAATGGTGAAGCTACCATATTCCCCTACATTTGAAAGAAGGATATAGAGACAGAATGAAACTGTCCTAGAAATACTCAAGTCCGTAATTCTAGTTGTCCCTAAGTCCTAGCTACCTACCTGTCCTTCCCTTGGTTTTGTGAGCCAATAAACTGCCTGAATTTATTGCCCAAATTTGCTTGATTTGGGTTTTTATCACCTACAACCAAAAGTATTTCTAATAAACACAGCCAGAATTTTAGAATATCTTATTTGTAAATTATTTTGTTATATTGTACCATTTTTTTTTGCCTAAGCCAACTTCTGAAATAGATTTTTAAAAACCCGAGATACAAAAGGTTCAGGAGACTTATCTAAGTTACATGTTATTGTTTGGCAAAACCAGGACTAAAATTTATAATGATGCTTCCTTTTTGGTGAAAAAGAATACACAGATAAAACTTGGAAGAGATTGAGGGCTTTGAATTGTTTTTACCTCTCCTGCTTTCCAATTAGCTTAACATTATAGCATAACTGGTTGAGGAATGAGGGAGTTTCAGCCACCAGGTACTTTCAGAAATCTCATTATACTAAAGATAGAATATCTGATAATTCTTGTTTGCTGGTAAAAATTTCAACTGTCAATGGAGAGTGAGAGTAACAAGGGAGCGGCTCCTTTTCATTTAATTCTAACCACAAAGACTTGTGTGGTGATGATGGTGATGTAAAAGTGTTAAGGATCTGAAGAATATAACCTTCTTGTCTTAGAAATTGCCTCACTTAGACTCTGGAATGTCTGCATACATATTTGGGAAGCAAAGCTTTCAAAATTTTCACAGAAAACAAAAAACAAAAAACAAAAACCAGAAGTGAACGCTTCTATAGTTCATCTCTACAGTTGTACAGTAAGTGTGGTGGTGAAAGACTAAAAAGAGGGGTGTTTTGTTTGGTCAGCATCCTTTACTCATTGTTTTGACATCAACACCTTAATTTCTGCTGGGGAATCACTTCTCTTCCACTCCCAGAATATGTAGTTTGGTCCCACACATGAGCATATGACCAAAGCATGGCCAATGAGATTTATTCTGGAGTGAGCATGTGACCCAAATCAAGCCAAAGAGAGTAAAAAATCTAAAGAGAAGCACTCTTTCTTATAGTTAACAAACCGAGGGTTGCTGGAGGGGTGAGGGGTGCAGGAATGGAGTACAGGGGTGACGGCCATTAAGGAGGGCTCTTGATGTAATGAGCACTGGGTATTATATGCAATTTGTGAATCACTAAATTCTGCCCCTAAAACTAATAATACACTAGATATTAATTGATTTTTAATAAAAATAATATATTTTATTTTAAACAACTTTTAAAAATAAAGAAAAATACTCTTTTTATTATGCTTGTTAACCTGTAGAACGGAAGCCTGTCTCCACTGTCTACTGGCAGCTATTTTGTCCACACAAGGTAAGAGCCTGCCTAGGAATGAATTCAACCAAGGAGATAGGGTGGTGGGAGGGATGGGAGGACAGAGAGAGAAAAACAGAGAAATTAACATCACTATTTTAGCACCTGGTCCTAGCCATGCCAGAACAATTAGGTTAAGATCCTGTAAGTTGGGGTGCCTGGGTGGCTCAGTGGGTTAAGCCTCCGCCTTTGGCTCAGGTCGTGATCTCAGGGTCCTGGGATCGAGCCCCACATCGGGCTCTCTGCTCGGCGGGGAGCCTGCTTCCTCCTCTCTCTCTGCCTGCCTCTGCCTACTTGTGATCTCTCTCTGTCAAATGAATAAATAAAATCTTTAAAAAAAAATCCTGTAAGTTCCCTTTTGTTAAAACCAGATAGAGAGGTTGAATTGGGTCCTGCCTAATACAGAGGCATCTAAAGAAATCAATGCAGTCTACATCTAAAACTAATGATGTACTATATGTTGGCTAATTGAATTTAAGTTAAAAAAAAAAAGACTCAATACAGTTACACAGAGAATTTGCTGGGTAACAAAGATTTTTAAAAGACAAAAACAAGACAGCGGAATTAACCAAATATGTATAAGAAGGAGTACCATGGGGGCGCCTGGGTGGCTCAGTGGGTTAAGCCAATGCCTTCGGCTCGGGTCATGATCTCAGGGTCCTGGGATCGAGTCCCGCATCTCTCTCTCTCTGCCTGCCTCTCCGTCTACTTGTGATTTCTCTCTGTCAAATAAATAAATAAAATCTTTAAAAAAAAAAAAAAAAGGAGGAGTACCATGAAGCCCTAAGAATGGCATTAGGAAGACACAGACTATTGATGCACATTATGTAAGTATAAAAAAGAAGATATGATCCTTTTTAAAAAATTATTTTCTCAGCAAGAAGATACAGGAAATTATAAGAGTATTCATTGGATCATAACAGATGATGGAAGGAAAGCCCAAACTATTCCACTTCTATGATGTTTCTATTATTTTTCCATTGAGGAAAATTATTTTCAAATTGAAAAGGTTGGAACAAGTAACAGGAGAAAATAGAAACTTTGGACCCTTATAGAGATTGGAGGTTATACCAGGCTAAAAACAACTTTGGCTGATTTGAACAGAAAAGTGATTTCGTAACAGGAAATTAGGCAGCTCATAGAAACTCTGGGAGAGGTGAAAAGCTAGACCCAGAGACTAAGGGCCAGAGACTTTGACCTAAATGACCCCACAGAACAGCCCATTGAGGATTCAGCTGCCACCATCACCATATAGTGGATAGTAAAGTTCGTGCCACAACTACCACGGTATTGGACATTATATGCTGCTACTAGAATCCTATCTCTGCTGCCCTGGAAACTCTGTCTTGATACGATACTTCCCATCTGAGATGATTCTCATAGCCACAGATTTTTGTGAATCGTTCACTTCAATTCAAAGACTGAATTCACTGAGAAATGTATCTGATTAGCAGAATATACTTACATACTCACATTCTCAGTACAAGGAATGCTGGGAAAATCTGACTATGGCTTTTTTAATTCAGCAGGAGGAGGTATGTTTTGCCTCTCACGAAAACTCACAAGCTGTGTGAATTCCTCAGAGAATGGAATTCAACTAGTATGCAACCAAAACAACTGGCAACACCCTCCACAGACCACATTTAGTTTGTTTGCTTCAAGAGGTTGGCTTTTTTTTTTTAAGAGTTTATTTATTTACTTGACAGAGAGACAGCGAGAGAGGGAACATAAGCAGGGGGAGTGGGAGAGGGAGAAGCAGGCTTCCCACTGAGCGAGGAGCCCGATGCGGGGCTCGATCCCAGGACCCTGGGATCATGACCTGAGCCAAAGGCAGACGTTAAGGACTGAACCACCCAGATGCCTGAGGGGTTGGCTTTTAAGAGGATTATTGCCAACCAGAATTCCTAGGAGAACCAGAAGCACCCGGAAACCAATTTTTAAGAATGATTATTGAGGGAACTGGCAAAATTTAGTCTGAAGAATCATTCATTTCCTTTAGCACTGCGAATTCTAAGATGACAGCATCACTTTTTCTAGGAATACTATCTAGTCCAAACCCCACATACACCACCCACCCAGCTCTTCCTTGTTGATCTGTTGCTAGATTTTTTTCTAGGAGATAAAACTGGGATAATTGGAGCCTGCTCATTACACACAAGGATATTTTAACAGATGCAAATGTCCTCTCATGGCCTAACTCTAGATTCACAATAAGGCTGCCTTTCCTGGGAAATCTTGTAAAAAAAAAAAAAAAAAAAAGCCAGAGGATTATAGCTCCTGGCAGAGACTAATATATTGTAATGTATGGGTATATGGACCATATAACCATATAAGCTATATGGAGTCTACAATAGCATCCTTTTTCCCTTTACTCCTTTGCAATAAAACCCTAGTTTTCTGTAGAGTGGCAATATATCCAACTAAAAGACTGTTTCAGTCATCCTTAAATTAGATAGGGCAATATGGCTGACAATTAGAAGGAAGCAGAAATATTCTGTGGGATTCCAAAGAAGGTACCTTCAAAGGGCTAACTCAGTGTAGAAGAACAACATTTTGTCCTCCCTCAATTCATTTCCTTGCTCCAAGCCTGGAATTTAGACTTTGTGGCTGGAACTATAGTAGCTATCTTCAACTATGAAGTATCTCAAAATGGAAGCCATGTACTTCAATATAGTAGAGCAGAAAGACAAAAGCAGCCCAGGTCCTTGGTGTCACTGTGATGTCATCTTATCAGTCCTGCCTCTGTACCCTGGGCTTTTTCTATTAGGATAAAAAATATGTAGCATGAGATCTACTCTCTTAAATTTTTAAGTGTATAGTACAATACTGTTAACTATAAGCACAATGTTGTATAACAGATCTCTAGAATACTTCCATCTTTCATAACTGAAACTATACCAATTGAACATCTCCCCATTCCCCCACCCTCAACTGAGCCCCTAGCAGTCACCATCTACTTTCTGCTTCACAGAAGTAGAATCACATAGTATTTGTGCTTCTGTGACTGGCTTATTTCACTTAGCATGATTTCTTCAAGGTTCATTCACGCTGTAGCATATGACAGAATTTATTTATTTTTAATGGCTGAATAATAGTCCACTGTATTTATATACAACATTTGCATTATCCATTCATCCATGGAAGCATATTTTTTAAAAAGAATTTATTTATTTATTTGACAGAGAGATCACAAGTAGGCAGAGAGGCAAGCAGAGAGAGAGAGAGGAGGAAACAGGTTCCCTGCCAAGCAGAGAGCCCAATGAGGGACTTGATCCCAGGACCCTGAGATCATGACCTGAGCCGAAGGCAGAGGCTTAACCCACTGAGCCGCCCAGGCGCCCCATGGAAGCACATTTAATTTGTTTCCACCAACTGGCTATTGTGAATAATGCTGCAATGAATGTGGAAGTACAAATATCTCATTGAGATCCTAATATCAATTCTTTTGAATAAATGTCCAAAAGTAGGATTACTGGATCATATGGCAGTTCTATTTTTAATTTTTTGGGAAATACCATATTGTTCTTCACCACAGTGGCACCATTTTGCATACCCATCAGGAATGTACAAGGGCTCCAATTTCTCCATGCTTGTTATTTTTGGTGTTTGAGTCATGACCATCCTAAGACGTATGAGGTGATATCTCATTGTGGTTTGAATTTACATTTCCCTGATTATTAGTGATGTTGAACATCTTTTTATATACCGGTTAGCCATTTGTATGTCTTCATTCGAGAAACGTCTATTCAAGTCCTTTGCCCATTTTCAAATCAGGTATTTTGTTTGCTTTTGCTATTGAGTTGTAAGTGTTCTTTAGGCATTTTGAATATTAACCCATTATCTGATACAGGGTTTGCAAATATTTTCTCCCAATCCATAGGTCACCTTTCCATTCTGTTTTTTATTGTTGTTGTTGTTGTTGTTGTTTGTTTCCTTTGCTGCACAGAAAGTTTTTAGTCTGATGTAGTCTCAAAGCTTTTGTTGCATTTTGGTGTCATATTCAAGAAATCATTGCCAAATCCAACATCGGAAAGTTTTTCTCCTACGATGCTTATACTTTCAGGACTTAATGTCTTTAATCCTTTTTGAGTTGCTTTTTGTGTGTTTTGCGAGAGTCAAATTTCATTCTTTTACATGTGAATATTCAGTTTTCCCAAGACCACTTATTGAAGAGATTATCATTTCCCCATTGTATATTCCTGGCACCCTTGTCAAAGATCATTTGACTATACATGCATGCGTTTATTTCTGAGCTTTCTATTGGCCTATGTGTCTGCCTTTACGCCAGGCTGTATTGATTATTTTTATTACTCTAGTGTGATATGTTTTGAAATCTGTAAGTGTGAGGCCTCTAGCTTTGTTCTTCTTTCTCAAAGTTGTTTTGGCTAGAGGCGCCGGGGTGGCTCAGTGGGTTAAGCCTCTGCCTTCAGCTCAGGTCATGATCTCAGAGTCCTGGGATGGAGCCCCACATTGGGCTCTCTGCTCAGCAGGGAGCCTGCTTCCTCCCCCCACTGCCTGCTTCTCTGCTTACTTGTGATTTCTCTCTCTGTGTCAAATAAATAAATAAATTTTTTTAAAAAAGATTGTTTTGGCTATTCAGGGCCCTTTGTGGTTCCATATGAATCTCAGGATTATATTTTCTACTTCTATAAAAAGTGCCATTGGCACTTGATGGGATTTCATTAAATCTGTAAGTCACTTTGGGTGCTATGAGCATTTTTACAATTATTATCCTTTAAAAAAGATTTAACTTATTTATTTGTCAGAGAGAGAGAGAGAGAGCATAAGCAGTGAGAGCAGCAAGCAGGTGAGGGGGAGGCAGACTCCCCACTGAGCAAGGAGCCTGATGCGGAACTCGATCCCAGGACCCTGGGATCATGACCTGAGCTGAAGGCAGATGTTTAACTGACTAAGCCACCCAGGCGTCCCAACAAAAATTGTCTTCTGATCCATGCACATGGGATGTCTTTCTATCTATTTGTGTCTTCTTTAATTTCTTTCAGCAGTGTGTTTTCAGTGTACAAATCTTTTGTCTCCTTGGATAAGTTTCTTCCTAAGTATTTTATTCTTTTGCTGCCACTGTAAATAGGGATGTTTCCTAATTTCCCTTTTGGATTGTTCATTATTAGTGGATAGGAATGCAACAATTCTTGTACATTGATTTTTAAAATTGTCTATTAACCTTTATTTTCAATTTTTGAGGTTTAAGTTCCAGTTATTTTCTTAACTTAATGTGTTTATATGAATGTAAATATTTTTATAAGCGTTTTTAGGTTCACATACAACTTTACTCTCCCCAGTCTTTTCATACATTGATTTTTATTCTACAACTTCAGTCATTTATTAGCTCTAAAGGGTTTTTGTGGAAACTTCCAGGTTTTTACATGTAAAATCATGTTATTTGTGAACAGAGATAATTTTACCTTTTGTTTTTATGATTTGGATGCCTTTTATTTCCTTTTCTTGTCTAATTGTTTTGGATAGGACTTCCACTACTATGTTGAATAGCAGTGGCAAGAATGGGCATTCTTGTCTTATTCTTGATATTAAAGGAAAATATTTCAGTTGTTCTCTATTGAGTATATTTGCTGCAGTCTTTTCATATACAGCCTTTAACATGTTGAGGTAAATTTCTTCTACACCTAGTTTGTTGAGAGTTCTTCCTATCATGAAAAGGTGCTACATTCTATAAAATGCTTTTTCTTCAAATATTCATATAACTATGCAATTTTTATCCTTTATTCTGTTAACAAGGTGTATCATATTTATTGATTTGGGTATGTTGAGCCATCCTTGCATCCCAGGGATAAATCCTGCTTGATCAAGGTGTATAATCCTTTTAATGTGATATTGAATTCAGTTCACTAGTATTTTGTTGATAATTTTTACACCTATATTCATTGGCTCATCTATTTTTATTCTCAAGTAGTATCTTTTTCTGGCTTTGTTTTCAGGGTAATGCTGGCTTCATAAAATGAACTTGGAAATACTTTCTCCTCTTCAAGGTTTGAGGTGTTTGAGAAAGACTGGGATCATTGTTCTTTAAAGGTTTGGCAGAATTCACCCATGAAGACCTCTGGTCCTGGGATTTTCTTTGGAGGTGTTTGATTACAGATGCAATCTCCTTACTAGTTGTAGATCTATTCAGATTTTCTAGTTCTTCATAATTCCATTTCGGTAGGCTGTATTTTTTCTAGAAATTTATCCATTTCTTCCAGGTTAGCCAATTTCTTGGCATACACTTGTTCTTAGAAGTCTCATAATCCATTTTACTTCTGTGGCATCAGTTGTAATGTCTTCTCTTTGATTTCTGATTTGAGTCCTCTCTCTTTCATAGTCTAGCTAATGGTTTGCTAATTTAGTTTCTTTTAAAAAAAACCCAACTCTTGTTATTTTTTTATTCTTCTCTATTCACTATTTTGTTTACAACTGCTTTAATCTTTTATTATTTCCTTCCTTCTCATATCCTTGGGCTAAGTTTGTTCTTCTTTCTCTAGTTCTTTGAGGTATAAAGTTAGGGTTTTTATTTGAGATTGCTCCTTTTTAATGTGGGCTTTTTTTTTTTTTTTTTTTTGCTTTAAGCTTCTCTATTCGTACTGCTTTTGTTGTATCCCAGTTTTAGTTTATGCTTTTACTTTCATTTGTCTTTGCTTTTCATTTTCGTTTGTCTCATAATGCTTTCTAATTTTTCTTCTTGACCTTTGTTCAAGAATGTGTTGTTTAATTTCCAATTAATTTAATTTGTGAACTTGTGAATTTTCCAGTTTTCCTTAAGCTACTGAATTCTAGTTTCATTCCATTGTGCTTGGAAAAGATACTTGGAATGATTTCAGTTTTCTTAAATTTGTTAAGACTTGTTTTGTGACCTAACATGCGATCTATCCTCGAGATTGTTCCATCTGTGTTTGAGAAGGTGTATTCTGTTGCTGTTGGGTGGAATGTTCTATATATGTCTGCTAGGTCCATTTTGTCTATAATGCTGTCAAGTCCTGTGTTTCTTATTGATATTCTCCCTGGATGTTCTATTCATTATTGAAAATGAGTTACTTAAATCTCCTATTATTATTGTGTTGCTATCAATTTCTCCATTTCTGTCGATGTTTGCTTCATATATTTATGTCCTTTCTTCTTGGATGCATAGATAATTGTTATATCATCCTGGTGAACTGGCCATTCGATCATTATATATTGTTCTTTGTTTCTTGTGACAATATTTTACTTGAAGTCCATGTTGTCTGGTATAAGTATGGCCACCCTAGCTCTCCTTTGACTGCCATTTGCATATCTTTTTCCATCTTTTCAGTTTCAGCCTGTGTCCTTAAATCTAAAATGAGTCTTGTAGACAGAATGTAATTGAATCTTTAAAAAACCCACTCACTCTATTTTTTTATTAAAGACTTAAATATAATTACATTTAAAGTAATTATTGATAGGCAATAACTTATTGCTATTTAGAAAACTAAATTCTGACTTGTTTTGTCTCTCTTTTCCCCTCTTGCTCTCTTTATTTGTGTTTCACTGACTTCCTACTACAGAAGGAAGGATTCTTGGACTCATTTCTCATATTCTTTTGTGTATCTCCTAAAGGTATGTTCTTTATGGTTACAATGGGGCTTGCAAAAAACACCTTATAACAGTCTACTATAAGATAGCAAATCAACTTCAAACAAAATACAACTTTATACTTTTACTTTCCCCCCAACACTTTATGTTATTGATGTAACAAATTATACTTTATATTACATATCCATTAATATATATATATTTTTAAATATTTTATTTATTTATTTTATAGAGAGATTACAAGTAGGCAGAGAGGCAGGCAGAGAGAGAGGAGGAAGCAGGCTCCCTGCTGAGCAGAGAGCCCGACGCGGGACTCGATCCCAGGACCCTGGGATCATGACCAGAGCCGAAGGCAGAGGCTTTAACCCACTGAGCCACCCAGGTGCCCCCATTAATATATTTTTATAGTTATTTTTTATATTTCATTTTTTAACTTCTATGCCAGAATTCAAAGTGATTCATACATCGCCACTTCAGTATAACACTATTTAGTACTTGTTTATATATTTACCTTTAATTGTGAGTTTATTTTCCTATGCTTTTGTGTAATTGTTTAGCATCTTTTCATTTCATCTTGAAGGCCTCCCTTTAATATTTCTTGTAAGGCAATTCTAGTGGTAATGAGCTCTCTCAGCTTTTATCTAGGAAATTGATTTAATTTTAAATGACTGTGTGGCAAAGAGGAATATTTTGCTGGATACAGTATTCTTGTTTGGCAGTTTTTTTCTTCTAGCACTTTGAATATATCATTGCACTCGCTTCTGGCCTGCAAGGTTTCTGCTGAGAAATCCGCTGATGGTCTTATAGGGTTCTCTTGTATGTGATGAGGAACTTTTCTCTTGCTGCTTTTAAAACTTTGCCTTTGACTTTTGATAACTTCAACATCATGTGTCTCAGTTTGAAATTCTTTAGTTCCATCTTATTTGGTATCTGTTGGGCTTCTTGTATCTGGAAGTTCATTTTCTTCCCCAGATTTGTGAAGTTTTCAGTCATTATATCTTGAAATAAGCTTTCTGGCCTTTTCTCTCTTTTCCTCTGGGACCCTACTAAAGCACAGATTAGTCTTTTGATGTCTTATAATCTCTTTAGGTTTTCTTCTCTCTTTTTCTGTCTTTTTTCTTTTTCCTCATTTTACTGGATAATTTCAAATGACCTTTTCTTCAAGTTTGCAAGTTCCTTCCTATGTTTGTTTATGTCTGGTGGTGAATCTCTCTAAGGAAATTCTCAATTAAGTTACTGCATTCTTCAAGTCTAAAATTTCTGTTCACTTCTTTTTCCTAGTTTCTCTTTGTTGAAATTCTCACTTTGGTCATTCATAATTTTCCCAAGAACCTTGAGCATCTTTAGGACAACTGTTTTGAATTCCTTGCCATGTATGTAATTCATGTATCTTTGTTTCTTTAGGAACAGTTCCTGGAGATTTATTTTATTCCTTTGATTGGGTCATTTTTCCTTGTTTCTTTATGTTCCTTATAACTGTGTTGATATTTGCACATTTGAAAAAACAGTCAACTCTCTCAGTCCTTACAGACTGACTTCATATAAGAAAATATCTTCACCAATCAGCTCAGCTAGAGATTCGGGGGGCCTCTCAAATCTTTTTTTTGTGAATGTATGTTCTTTGGCCTTGTACAAGCAGATTCCTAGTTAGAGAGAGTTGTTGGAGTTCTATTTTCAGGAGTTTGTAATCTCTTGCTCCCTCTGGTGTGTGTCTGCTATACTGTAGGTCCTCTGAAGCAGCAGCATGTTGCCCAGCTCTTCATTCTTTGTAGCCCCCAGGCATCTAGAATATGCCAGTTCTTGTCTCTTTTCTGAGATAAGTGAGACAGAAACTAGTCCCTCAAACAGCCTTCCCCAAAAGCCAGAATGTCAGATGCATACTCCACTCCTTTCCCACTGAGGGAGAGGCCACCAAACTATATCAGCCTTTGTCTGCTGTGCCATGGGCCTTCTGGAACAGCAGCATGTCACACAGCTCCTTTTTGTTCATAGTGGCCCTACAGCCATCTGGAGTATGCTGGGTCCATCCACACTCTGAGATAGGCAAGACAGAAGCCAGCTCCTCAGAAAGCCCCCTGAAAATCCAGAATGGTGGAGACATGTTCTAGTCTTCTCTTCCCCCATGAAAGAGCGGCTGCTGAGTTATATCACCTCTATCTATTGTACTGTGGTTCCCCTAGAGATCTAACATGCTGTCCAGCTCTTTTTTGTTCTCAGCAATCTCCAGGCACCTAAGCTATGTCGGTTCCCATCAGTGCTCCAAGACAGGTGAAGCAGAAGCCAGTCCCTTGGGCAGCCTCTTAAAAGTCAGAACACTGGGTATATGGTTTATTGTTCTCTTTCCCTTCCTCAGTTAAAGCTAGGAGCTAGGTAGGAGTTGGTTCCAGATGACATGGCACTGTGCCAGGTGGAGGGGCTATGGCAAGAGAGCCTCACAAATGTTCTTATGGACTTCAGTGTATCTGGTTTCATACTTGGCCTCGAATGCAGGAGCCTCTTAACTGGCCTTCAGATTTCTCACAGAGGGCATTGGTTCATATATTGTTGTGGAATCAATTTTCCTGGGCGGAAGGAAGTTCTGGGGCTTCTATTCTGGCATCTTGCTGACATCATTCTCTGTACCTTTGACTTGTTTTAATAGGTGAGAGAAATTGTTGTACTTAATTTTTAATACATCTTTCTTTTTAAGCAGCTAAATCTAATCCTAATGGATGCAGATGGATGCCCGCTTTAGGTGGCAGGTAATATTATACAAGGTCTTAAAACTTTATAAGTATAGGAAGATATAAATCTAAGATTCAAAATATTTTTCATCTCCCAAATATTTTATGAAAAGGAAGAAGTTTAGAAGAATAATGAAAATACAGAGAAGTATAGTTCTCAGGAAAGCAAATCCTCTTTTTGTTTTTCCCCATAGGAAAACAATGGTTCTCATGCTGTTTGGTTAATTAGGAAGAAGAGCATAGGTATCCAGATGTTAATCCCTTAGCCAGACTCCTGCTCCACATCTTTTTTTGGTCTAGATACTTAGTCTACATCACAAACCGTTGTGAGCTTGTACTAAATAAAGGCTTCATTTTATTTATATTTAATCATTTGGTAAATGAAATAAAGCCATTATAAGAGATAATAGACCTCAGATTTAAAAATAAATATTGAGACTAGATACATATCTCTGCTTTTTCATGACATTTATCTGGCAGCGGGAACCTATTAGACTGTCATGATGTTCTATTCCATTGACTTATCTCCAGGTTCCTTATTATAGAAGGCCAATCCTTTGGATGCTTTTACACTCATCATTTATATGTACTCACCTACTTATCTCTTCTGAATCCACTAGTCCTTTATATCTGAATTCCAGTTTTATATGTCTCATGCAAAACTCAAAATGCAAACATATAGCGCTCTTGACAAAAAGAGGTTAAATGTCACCATCTGAACGAAAATCAATTTTACTGAGTAGTGGTGGCCTGGAGATTCAGTTAAGTGAAGGCTCTAATTGCCTGCTTGTTAAATAGGCAGATAATACTGACAACTTTCTGGAACATCTTAACTGAAAGAGAAAATATAATTAAAGACTGAATATACTGACTTTTTTCTTTCTAAACTAAGTTTGTACTACACAACTTCTAGCCAATGATAAATGGAATTTCTCTGTCAATCCTTTCAGAAGCAGTTCAGATAACCACAGCAATCAAAGACATCTTGCAGGGTTGGATTTTTTTTTCAAAGTTGTGAGAGTTTGGTAAAGTAAGGAGAAATTGTGGAAAGCTTCTATTGTACTTAAAAGATTGAAAACCACTGAGTCAAACATCGCCCTCATTTCGTGCCTGCTTATCCTCCTCTGCAGATCTGCTCACCTACATGGCTTTATGTCACATGTTTTTACTTTCCTGCCTACTCTTAGCACTGCAGAACCAGACAGCCTTGAAAAAGATTAATTTTATTCTGCCTTATGCATCAGCAACAAAATTTGTCAACTTGAATCTTTATTACCAGCAATCACATCAAAGCTGAAAAACACAGCATGATTTCTCTTTCCACATTAGAGGTTGAATTTGTCACAGTAAAAAAAAAAAAAAAAAAAAAAAAAAAAAAAAAAAAAGGAAGAAAAGGGGAAAACAAAAGAAATCTTTAGGCCTGTAAACGTAATGTGTTTGATTTAGGAATGATTGAGAAAGAATAAGCAAAACAAATAAAAAATCAACCCCCCAACTCTTTTCTAAGGAGAATCAACTTAGGAAAAAAGGAAGATACAAGAGGTTAGGTGGTAATCAGGCAACAGGAATACACTTCTTGAAGTAACTATATGTAGAATAATAATGATTTTGGAGAAATGCTAACATTTATTCAGAGCAAGACATCAAGATAAACCCTTTACAGGCATTATCCTAACCACCCTATGAAACAGATTCTCTTATTGTTACCAATTTATGGATGAAAAATCTGAGGGTAAGGAAAGTTAAATAACTTTCTCAAAGTCACACAGTTAGATTTGGTGGAGCAGGAATTTGACATCAAGTCTCATTTCAACACCTTCACTCATTCACTGCTCAAGAGCTCTTCTCAATCAGCTCTTTTTCTACCACTCGAACTGCCTTCTACAACCTTTCCCAGTATTTTTCTTGCTTCCCTCCCTGCCTACCCAGCTCCGCTAAACAAATCACAGCAAACTATTTTTTTAAAGATTTACTTATCTTAGAGGGAGAAGGGGGGGAGAGAGAGAGTGCACATGCAAGTTGGGGGGCACAAGGGAGAGGGGGAGAGAGTCTCAAGCAGACTCTGCACTCAGAGTGGAGCCCCACGGGGCTCGACCTCACAAGCCTGAGATCATTACCTGAGCTAAAACCAAGGATCAGGCCCATAACTGACTGCACCACTCGGGCACCCCCACAAACTACTTTAAATTATCAAAAGCCCAAATTAGTCTAGATCTCTTTCTTTTGTAAGGGACAGACACCCACTTGAGCAAAAGAAGGAATGCACTGGGTCCCATAATGGAACAGTTCTTCAGGTAAAGCCAGGTGTGGATGTACCAACAATGTTATCTGGTCACACTTTTTATCTGTGACTCAGTTCTGCTCTCCTCTGCGTGTTTTACACTAGCTTTCTCCTTGCAGTCACAGGATGGCCACCAGCAGCTGTAAATTTAATCCTACTTTAGCAACCCCAGCTTTCCCAATGGTTCTAACCTCTCAGAATTGCTTCTCCATGGGCAGGCCTGGGATATATGTTCACCCTTAGGGACAAAGGAGTGGTTTAGCTCCCTTCAAATTACATGTTAAGGGAATGAGAAATGGTTGCTTTTCAAAGGAAATTAAAGATACTACTCATAGGAGAAGGGAAGGGAAGCTGGGTTGACAAGCACAACAGATCTTGCTCTGAAGTCTAGGTACATGCCTTTCTCCATGTCCTCACTCTAATAACCC
Source organism: Mustela putorius furo (assembly GCF_011764305.1). NCBI lineage: Eukaryota > Metazoa > Chordata > Mammalia > Carnivora > Mustelidae > Mustela > Mustela putorius. The sequence continues at coordinate 32,736,304 of NW_025421989.1, forward strand.
ATTTCCAAAGCTTACCTCCATCAGCCTCCTTTAAGCAGACTTACTGAATTTTGACTGCATCTTTGGGACTTAATACTGAAATTATATATATATATATGTAGATAGATAGATAGATATAGATATCGATATAGATAGATAGAACTCTTCACACCCACCCACACATACACCATATATATTTTTTCCCATAAGACTGAAAGTCATACTTGGGGCGCCTGGGTGGCTCAGTGGGTTAAGGCCTCTGCTTTTGGCTCAGGTCATGATCCCAGGGTCCTGGGATGGAGCCCCACATCAGGCTCTCTGCTCAGCAGGGAGCCTGCTTCTCCGCACCCCCCCCCCGCCTGTCTCTCTGCCTACTTGTGATCTCTCTCTGTCAAATAAATAAATAAAATCTTAAAAAAAAAAAAGACTGAAAGTCATACTCAAAAGTTTTCAAACTGAATTAGCCATCGTCCTTCTTCTCATATTTATTCTACTACCTATATCCATTGACTTGGTGTAGAGCACCCCTATTGGCCCAACTGTCCAGAGCAGAAACCAGCCATTATCTTTGATTTTTCTTTCTGACTCCCATATCCAGTCAGTCACCAAGCCTGTAAATCCTACCTGCTTAATATCTCTCGACTTCCTCTAAATCTCTCCATCCTTCTTGCTACTGACCTAGCTCAGATTTCCTCATTTCTTGATTATTCTACTTATCATCCTGATAAATCTTCTGCCTCTCAAATATATCCTCCAATTTTCTAGAAAAAAAAAATGATCTTTCTAAAACACAGATATGATCCCATCATGCCTCTTCCCCACCATTCAGTGACTCCTTATTGTATGACTGCAATGGGCCTCGGTTTCCTCATTGTTAAAGGAAAGGATTACATTGATGATTTCTTGGACCTTTCCAGCTTTGTGACTCTGCTAATCCTTGCCAACCTAAAGCAATTATCTTCCTTTGCTTATCTGGTAATAGACTTTTCTACCTTTTGGACTATGGGCTGAGACCTCAGTTCTTTCTCCTATCACTCCTTATTATACCTCATGGGAATGCTGGGCCAAGATATACTAAGAAATCATTTCATATTGAAGACAGTTGGAAAAGTATGAGCATGAGAATTCCAAAGTCATAATCGGTTATCAATTATTTGAGACTTATCTTCTAACTACTATCTCTTTTGCATTCAGGTAAATGTCTAGAAATTGTATCAGAGACAAGCTCTACCCTGTATTTCTTGCACTGAAACTTCTTCCAACAGTGAGAACTATAGATGTAGAAACAGAAATATTGTTTTATCATAAAACAAAACGCAGAAGAATTAATTAATGCATTATTCATTACGAGGTCATTATTTGACATCTGTTGCAATATACCACCACAAGGATTCTCAATCACCCCTCCCCTCCTAATCCTGAATACTGGAGAAAACCTTAAAAATGACTACATGTAGGAAACTTAAAAATTTCAAGTCGAAGAATTTACTGTAACCAAAGGAACACCCCCATCTTCCCTTGCCCATTTAAGGTAACTACACAGATTTGTCAGTTTAAAATAGAGGTGTATCTGTTTTCATATTTTGCTCCACACAGCAATAATTTATTATAGCACATTCAAGTCATACTCCATACATACATATTATGGTGCCCAAAGGTATAACTGACATATATTTTTCTCATATCCAGTAAGGTAGGGTGTACATTATTACTTGTTCTCATCCAGTGTGACTGATTACACTGGGCTGTCCCTCCTTCAGAAAGAGTGATGGGTGACAGTTTACTTATTTCTTTTGCCTAGTTTTTAATCTGCCATTACATTGTGTGCTGGTGATCATGTTTGACACAAAATGGCTAAAAAATGTTTAAAATGGATAATGTTGGATATAGAGAAAAAGAGGCAAGAAAGAAAATCAAATCTTATGTCAAAATGCACATTTTTAGGGCTGCTATACAGGGAAGCACTAGCAAGAGCTTGATCATGAAAGTTGACAACAAAGCTCAGCTAGGAGTTAGGGACTGGTGGAAGTTTTTGACATTAAGAAGGGTATTACTGACATTGATAAATATCTATGGAGCAAAGATTGTATATAAGGCATTAATCTAGGTGCTTGGGATAAAGCAGGGAACCATGGAGACAAAAATGCCTGTCCTCATGGGGATTACATTCTAGGAAAAGGAGACAGACAAGAAACAACATAAATCAGTAAAAATATATGGTGAATAGATACTAATGGTTGGCAGGGGAGGGTTACAATTTGAATGATAAGTTATGGAAGACTTCATTGAAAGATGAAAGGGCATATATATCTTTTGAAGAGTATTCTAGGAAGAGAAAACGTTCTTTTTTTAAAAGATCTTATATATTTGAGAGAGAGAGAGAGAGAGAGAGCAAGAGGGAGGGAGGGTCAGAGGGAGGAGAAGACTCTCTGCTGAGCAGGGCTGCATGGAGTCCATGCAGGACTCCATCCTGGGACTCCGGGATCATGACCTGAGCCAAAGGCAGACGCTTAACCCACTGAGCTACCCAGGCACCCCCAAAGAAACCTTTCCAAGTTAAGACTCTGACTAGTATGTTTGAGAAATATCAAGGCAGCTGGTGTGGCTGGAATTGAAAGAGCAAGGGGAAGAGTAAGAGAGAGGTCAGAGAAGTATGAAGGGCAAGATGGCAGTGTGCCTTCTGGGCTGTCCTATGGGCTCTAGATTTTACTTTGAGGGGCAGGAGCAACACTGCCATCAACCAGAAGATTATATTATTCAGGATGCTATTTTGAGATGGGGCTATAAGGGACTAAAGAGCAGAAGTAGAAGAGGTCTCCAAGGTTTAGGTAACTAAGCTAAAAAATCAGAGAAGCATTTCCAAAGATAATGTACTATAAGGACTAGACATAGCTCTGATTCAGTTACCGGAATTTCTAGGTAAACCATTTCTAGGATAAGCCCTTAGAACAAAACTTTGGAAAACTTTCTGAAAGTATTTTTAGATGGTTTATCCCATAAAATGTACTAACCCTGAAGTGTTGAGGTTTGACAGTCATAAAATTACTGAGATTTTTTTATATTCACCCTGAGAGGGCAATGATTTACATCAGAGAAACCCTTTGATTTTAATATTTTCTTCCTGGATAGTTTTGCATAATTTTATGTGATTTCCTTGATGAACCCACTAAAACTATTTTCCATCCATAGTTTTGCATAATCTGCACAATAAGGAAATCCTGAGGAAGAACTAGCAACTGGGCAATTCAGCAAGATCACAGAAACCATGTGTTGGGAGCTGCTTGTCAGCAAATGCTGCAGAGATTCTGTAAAGATCAGGACAAATCTTGCAGATAAGGGCAAAATAACGGTCTTTGGGAAGATTTCGTATAGGTTGCATATTTCTTTGTGGGGTCATTGCTACTTCTAAAGAATCCAACTAGACTTATTATTTTGCAACACAATTTTCTGTGTGCCTGCATACTTCCTGCCTCCCTGTCCAGAGTTCCCCCAAAATATTCCTCTTCCCAACTATTTGTTGCCCTGTTGAGGGGGCAATATAGATTATAGGAGACTTTATGGCATTGGATGAGGGGAAGCTAGCAAAATATTCTAGTTACCTTTGCTGCACAAAAAATTACCATTAACCTTAGTAGCTTAAAAAACTATTTTATTTTGCTCATAAGTTTGTGGGTCAGGAATTCTGGAAGGGATTGGGACGGTGGTTCTCATAGAACTTCTGTTATCTGAGGGCTCAGGCGGACAGTACATCCGAGGTGGCTCACTCGCATGGCTGTCAGCTGATGCTGTCAGCTGGACGGTCAACCCAAGCACCTGTAAGTGGCCTCTTCATGTCGTCTGCATTTCCTCACAATATGGTCACCTCGAGGTAATCAGATTCTTACAAGGCAGTTCAAGGCTCCAACTAGGACTGGTCCAGCATGTAATACAGAAGCCACCACCATTTTGTTTGTTTGTTTTAGCTTTGGATGCCGTGCAGTATAATTTTTAACACATTCTATGGTTATAAGTTAGTTATAAGTCCACTCAGATTCAAGAAGAGGGGACACGTACCCTACCGTCTGATAAATGTCAGGGTCCAATGGCAGAGGAGCACGTGGTGTAGATGTTGTTAAGGCTGCATTTGGAAAATGAAATCTCCTACACCTGGTTAGTTGGTAAAAACAGATTGTGTGAAGTCACTGTAAAGTGTACAGGTCAGCAGCCCATGGAGAGATAAAGAAAGGAGGCAGAAACTGCAGAATGTCTTCATTCTTGCATTCACAAGAACAAAAGGATCCAAGAAACAGACATCAAGTCTGGGTAACTTTTAATTGTCTTTATTCTGCATTCTACACTCCAGGTTTGCTTGCTATGATGATCTCATAGTAATTCATCCATCATTTCACAAACTTTTATTGAGTGCCCGCTACATGTGCCAGAGGCTATTCTAGGCTCTTGGTGTCTATCAGTACATAAGTGTAACAAAAAGCCCACCATCAAGGAGAGTGTATTCTAATGGAGTCATGATATTAAAATAAGCAATGCGAATTAAGTAAATGGCAATTGGAGGCAAGGCCTCATGTGGTCTAAAACTAGTTCCACCCTGAAGGATGTTCTGGACTGAAGTTTTCCCAGGTGATTGTGCAACAGACCAAGTGGTGGGATCTTTGGGAAACACATTTATAGTTAAAAGGGCTAATTTGTCCCAGGAGTTTAAGAAGGCTTCCGGATACCGCAAACTTCTTGCTTCTCCCAAATCATGTTGTCTCACATCCAACTGGTAACCTCTGTTCTACTTGTTGGCATCACTCTCCAACACCCCTAGGAGCCCCAGTAATTCACCCCACCCTGTATACACACCCTTTGCCATCTACTTCAGAGTTGCATAAAGACACCCTGCATTTTTCACGTGATTTGCCGATAGATTAAGGCGGGTAAAAATGTGTCAGTTTTAAGACCAGATCTAAAGAAGTCTTGCACGGGTTCACCTGGGCTCTTGCCCTGCTGCCACCGCCATGCAGGCATGCTGGGGTTGGCTGCAGGGTGAGAGACAGACATGTGAACCAGAGCCCAGCTGCACCGATTTCCCCAAGCAACAGCCAGCCCACCCCCAGACACATGAACGAGCCCAGCCAAGATCCCAGATGCATGAACAGTAAACTTACTGTTACAGGCTACAAGATTTTGTGGTTGCCTGCTATGCAGCATTTTGGGGCAACGGGTGGGGGGTTGACACAACTGAGAAAAGGCAGAGCTCCTTCTCGTGGAGACCTGCTTACTGGTCTTACTTTTTTTTTTTCTTTCTTTTTTGAAGTCAGTGAGCACAAGTCCCTTTCGTTGCTGCTGGTGTTACCCTGGTGCTGGGATTCGTGAAAGGAGTCAAAAGGAGCAGAGTTGCCTCTAGATGCCTGACAGAGGGGAGGTGTGGAGGAATGAAGTGGAATATGGCTTCATTCCTGCCTGTGAAAGTGCATTTTAGGTCTCCTTGTGTGAAGGAACAAAAGTCACTCCTGTTTACCACCATTGAGGGATGAGGAAGAAATCCAGAAGAGAAACATTCCAGTTGCTCCTTTGATATGCTTAACCCATCAAGCTCCCTGCCTAAAAGTGGCCTTAGCTTTTTGTTTGTTTGTTTTTGTTTTTAATTGTAATTCAAAACAAACCTGTTTTGGCAGAATTATAGGAGGAGGGAGGCCACAGCATCCCCTACGCGGCTATCAATCCCGGCAGGAATCTGGCCAAACAGAGCTCCTTTTCCAGAATGCTTCGAGCAAGGATGGAGGGGCAGGCTATTTAATCTCTACTTCCAAATCATTGTGACAATTACCACTTTTGAGGAAAAAACTGCCTCCAAACAGAACTAGCCTTTCAGGTAAATGGAGCAGTTGCTCTCCCCACCAAGCGTCAGAAACTTTTCCACGAGTCACTTATTCTTTCGTGTTTCACACAACAAATACCCCTGGGAGAGATGACCTCTTTGGCCTTCACTTGTCAACACTTTGGGAATGGAAGAATTATTTTAAAACAGCTGAGCAAAAGAAAGGCAACTTTTTTTGTGTGTAATTGTTCATTTTCTGTCTTTCTCAGTGGACGGCAGGGTCCAAGAGGTGTAGGACCCTGTCTGCTTTGTTTATCCATCTAGTTCCAGAGTCCAGGACACATATGAGACTCTCAATAACGCCTGAGGAAGGAAAGCAGCAGGGAAAAACAGGAGAAGGGAGGAAGGAGATAACTAAGGACCCGCAGAAAAGGGTAAAAATGCTGAATTAAAATTCGCACGCAGCATTTGCCCTTATATTCAGTTAATGACTTACGATGCATGCATGGGAGGGAGGGGTCTCTAGAGTAGGAGAAAGACAGAGCCGCCATCCTCTTACCTTAACCTGGTGTGGTTCTCTGCATTTTTACTCCTGTGTACTCCAAGAAGAACATGACAACCAAGGCCAAGAAAGTTTCCCTATGGGGCTTTCCACCGATTCCGTGCTTGAAACGTGATGTACTCAAAGCCCTCAGCCTTTGGGATGGAAACATTCAGAATGAGAACTCCAAAGTGACCAAAATGAGAAAACAAGTTTCTGGAGGGCTCTCCGTTTTTTTCCTAGCCAACTCCCCCTCCCCTCCCCTACCTCGCCCCAGTTCAGTGGCTTCTCAACCTTTAATGTGCATGTGAATCACCTGGGGATCTTGCTAAATATGCTGATTTTGATTCGATAGCTTTGGAGCGAAGTCTGAGCTGCTGCGTTTTTAACACTCTCCCAGGTGATGCTGATCGGCTGACTCGAGGACCACACTTTGAGTGTAGTGTACTAGGGACTCGAGGTCTTCACCTCCAGCGTCAGGTGTGTGTGTGCCGAGCCTCAGCTTTCCGGATCGGTGTCCCGCACGTCCCTGGCCTTCCGCCGGGAAGGGAGGAGCCGGGGGCGGAGCGGGAGGAGTGGCGCGGGCCCCGCGTGGGTCCTGCCGGAGATCACCTCGGCCCCTTGGAGAGGCGGCCGAGCTGCGGCGGCGCAGGAGGGGGCGGGTTCGGCGAGGGCGCGGCCTCTCGGAGGGGGGCGTACGACGCGCGTCCCCAGCGCCCGCCTGGGCCACTTGGGAGCTTCCCGGCAGCCCGGTGCCCCACTTGGCAATCCGCTCCGTGCTTCTTCCTCGCGCCCGCCTCCTCTTGTCACCTCCCGTCTCAGCCTCCCTGCTCCATCCCCGCCGCATCAACCGCCGGCCCGGTGCCTCCGAGAGCGAGAGGTGGTGCGCGGGGCTGCAGGGCGCGCCCTCACGCGGACCCCGGCCCGGCTTTGGGGGGCACGGCAGCAGCATGGACACCAAGCGCTGCTTCGCCAACCGCTTCGATGACTACCAGGGCAGTCTGCTGGCGGGCCAGTGCGAGGAGGCGGTGGCGCCCTTGGTCACCGCCACCATCGAGCGCATCCTTCAGGAGCTGCCCCCGCTCGGGGGCGGCGCTGAGGCCCGGGGGGCGGCGGCCGCGGCCAGCAGCTGCCAGGGCGGGCTGTACGGCGGCGTGGCCGGGGTGGCCTACATGCTCTACCACGTCTCGCAGAGCCCGCTCTTTGCCGGGGCCCGGGAGCGCTACCTGCGCTCGGCCAAGCGCCTCATAGACGCGTGCGCCCGCGCCGAGGAGTGGGGCGAACCGGACGCCGACACCCGCGCTGCCTTCCTGCTCGGGGGAGCGGGCGTGTACGCCGTCGCCACGCTCGTGTACCACGCCCTGGGCCGGTCCGACTACGTGCAGCCGCTGGGCAAGTTCCGGGCTCTGTGCGCCGTCTGCGCGCCGGTGTCCTTCCTGGAGTGCGGCTCCGACGAGCTGTTCGTGGGCCGCGCGGGCTACCTGTGCGCCGCGCTGGTGCTCAAGCAGAAACTCGCCCAGGAGGTAAGAGGCAGCCCCGGCCGCGGGGGGGCGCTCGCCGCCTGCCCGGCCCTTTCCCCGGAGTCCCGGCTGCGGGAGCAGCGCACCCCTACCCCCGTCCTCCGCACGCCTTGCTACTCTGGCGCTGTCGTTTCCTCAGTCTCCAGAGGTTCATCTGTTTTTGTCCGTCTACCACCCCCCCTTTTTCAGTCTCTCAATTGTTGGGATTCCGCGTCTTGGCGCTTTGTTCTTGTTTTACGCCGAACGTGGCATCTCCCCAGATGCCTCCTTGCCCAACAGCTTCCTGGAGGCCCTTTGGGGCGGGGGGGAACTCCTCGAAAATGAAAGGGATTTCCCTTCTTTTGACCCTCCTGTCGAAAAGCTGAAGCACCCTCGAATGTCAAGACTGCTGGCAAAGTATTGGAAGTTTGGGGGGCTGCTTAGGTTTTCATGGTTTCCGTGGCTAACATGGAGGTAAATGGCTTTGACGACAGCCCAGCCCCCTCCCTCCCGCCGGTCCCCCGCGCCGCTGTCTGTAACCCAGAATTACGGCCCAGCTGCGGGTCTGATGGGCTGACTGTGGTTGCTTACTATTCAGTTAATCTCAGGGCTCTTTTAAAATGCCTGTCTAATGGGGGTGTCCTCTTTGAGACGCATTAAAGGAGACAGAAGTTCACCCCATTGTAATCGAATGTGCATTTTTCATTCTAAAACACGTAGTTAGGATTGTCAAGATGACGACGTACTTAACAGGGCAGGTTTTCTTAATGAATAGCTTTCCAGTGGCTCCTTGAAGTGAATTGGATTTCACAACTACATATTTTTTTTTTCTGGATTCACTTTGAATACAGCATGTGACCATTAGAGGAGAATGTGCCAGTTCCTGTTGGAGTAAGGGGGGAAAATCCTCCAAAGGATCATAGTAACTAGAACTGAGAGAGAGGCATTTTCATTCATAACCCAGTGGAGCCAATATTGTTCTAGGGAGGAAGTGACACATTCAACATGACTTTATTTGGGTGAAAGAGGCGTTTGAAGAAAAATTAAAGGTACACAGTGTTTTTAAAGTGTAATTAACTTAGATAACTTCTAAGATAACAGAGGCAGACTTGTTTTTTTTATTTATAGAAGGTGAGGTTGATACAAGTGAGAAAAAAATCAGTAAAGACTGTGCACTGTGCTAGCACGGTAGCAAAGATCTGTGTGACAACGATGTCTTGAAATAGTTCACTCTGCTTGAGTCACTGTTATCTGCTAGCAGTTCCCCAAGGGCCCTTCCAGTTGTAGAAAACCTTTCAGAAGGCCACAGGGCTATTTACATATCATTTGCATTTCATTTGCATCTGCTCCTCAGACCTTGCAGTCTGGTGGTAGGCGATTTTCAAATTCAGGGCTTTTTTGGCCTGCTTTCCCTTTGTGTGCCTTGGGGTCTTCTCTCCAGATTGGGGTGGTGAAGAGTGGGAGACCCATTAGGTCATACAGATGGACACAGACCTCAAGGACTCATTGCCCCAAAACTGGTGGCCCAGGGCCAGTCTGCAACCCTGATCCAAACAGACATTTATTAAGACCTCTCTGCTGCCCTCCTGCCAAACCAAATCTGTCTTTTTATACTAATCAATTTGAGGTTCTTTGGCCCCTACTCCCAGGAGACAGAACAAGTTCTGAGGGTTGTTCAGCCTCTCCCCCAGCCGCCGCCGCCACCACCACCACCACCAAAACCAGCTCTTAACCTGAGCAAATACGCTAGTCTCCCTGCCAGCCTCAGCTGCAGTAATCTGAGAAATTCAGGCTTGAAAAGTGCAGGGCAGGGGCTAAGCACGCCTGGCTGGAAGCCCTTCTGAGGGGAAAATATGTCTCCTGCGCCATCCCCACTCCTGCACCCTAGCCAGCATATGGCTTTGCCCTCAGTAGATGATCCATAAACGTTGATTAAATTGAGTTGCCAACTTCTGTCATTTCTCTATAAATAATCTGTTATTATGTCCTGGGTTTCTTTCCTTCCAATGTCATTTATATTCACTTTGCTCTGGCAATTCCTTCAGTTATCACCGTAGTCTGTATCCTCCCCACACTACTTGGCACAGCTTTGGCACCTAATAAATAGTTGAATGAATGAAGCCCCATTTACTGGGATTAGTGCAATATACTCAGCTGAATTCTCTCAAGCCATTACATGTACCTCTTAGAAACCAATCTTAGAAGCACTTCATTATGCCATTTCCCCCACTCAGCATCCTGCAGTGGCTCCCTATTACCTTCTCTCCAGGGACTTCTCATCTTTCTCAGAGCTCAGATCCTTAAAATGGCCGACAAGGCCCCACATGATTTGGCCCCCCTGCAAACCTATTGCTCTTCTGCTCACTCTGCTTCAACCACACTGGCCTTCTTGCTGTGCCAGGCATTTCTTGTCTCGGGGTATTTGTACTCGCTGTTCCCTCTGCTTGGAATACTCTTCCCCTAGCTATTTTTATAGCTAGCTCTTTGACCTTGTATAGGTCGCTGCCTCATCAGTGAAGCCTTCCTTCCCTGTTCACCCTCTATGAAACTGCAACCTTGTCCCCTGACTTGATGCCCTTTACTTGTTTCATTTTACTTGTTTATGTCTTTTCCAATTAGCAGGTAAGCTCCATACGTGTAGAGAGGTTTTCTTTTATCGTTATAGTCTCATCATTAAGAGGGTACCTGGGACATATTCAAGTTCTCCCCTTTTCCTTTGGGATTATTGCAAATACTGTTTATGGCTTGCTTTGCCACTCATTCTGAATGGTGAATATGTCCTATTGGTCGGAATCCTTTCTTACCACCAAGGTCTCAGTAAATATGTGTTGCCCGAATAAGTGAATACCAGTTTCTTGGAAGTTTTGCCTGAGATCAAGCTTAACCTTGAGATCGGCGTTTGTTAAACTTGAACGTTCATGGGAATCACCTGCAGATCTTGTCAATAGAATACAGACCGATTCAGCAGGCCTGGCATTAGGCCTGAGACTCTGCATTTCTAGCAAGTTCCCAGGTGATGCTGCTGGTCCAGGGACCATGCTTTGAAGGAGCAAGGCGATGCAGTGCGGCACAGGATTGGGCATACCAGTCATGTCTGTTGAGCTTTGCTATAAGACACCATTCTTTGAAGCTTGATATATTTTTTTATAAGGTTGTCGTTGAGAATACTGATCACTCTATCCTATCATGCTTTCATTATAAGGACCCACAAGGGGAATTTCTCTCAGTACTTAGAGTACAGAAATGGTTGTGCTCTTCCTGGAAATTGATTGAATTTTTTAATCTTCAGAATATGTCACGTAACTGACATGTTTCTCACTTGATGCTGGTTACTAGAAGCCTGTGGCCAAAATTGCCCACATATCTGATTATAAAGTGCCTTATGTACTTACATATACTAGCATTTAATTTGGGTTAAATTTTTTTCTTCCTTAGTCTACACTTTTTTGACTTCCTTCCATCTGATTTTATTATTTGTATCGATAAGATTCAGAGATGAGAAAAAACGTGTGTCGATGTATGTACAGAGACAGCGACAGGAAGAGTCACTCTAACCAGGTAATATATTTTTGTTCAATTTGGCTCTCCTGGAAATACTCAAGGGAAGTAGCTTTGATGGTTTGTTAAGCAGATATCCTTGAGCAACGGGGCACTGAAGTCCTATGAAATCACACCATAAAAACTTATATTGGGTCCATTCTGCTTTCCAGATTGGGGGAAATGTAGCTGGGAAAAGTTAGAAATGGTGGAGGGATAAAGGGGAGGCCTAGGGACCACAGTTAAAATAATAGCTTTACCACTGGGTGACATTGGACAAATAATTTTATATCTCTGAGCCTCAATTTCCTCACTTCTAAAATGGATGAATGATAGCTTCCTTTTCACTTAATTCTGTCATTTATTCCTTCATTCCATGAATGTCAGGTTTTTACATGTACCAGGCCCCTTGCTAGATGCCAGGAGTTAGTAGTGAGCAAAAATCAATATAATTATGTTGTGGCAAGTGTTCTGAAGGAAGTAAACAGGAAATACCTGAGGACAGGGCAGGACAGAACAGGAGAGGGGTGGGATGCTCCCTGGCAGAGGATAGCCAGGAAGACTTCTCTGTGGAGGTGATGTCCTGGCTCATCATTGAAGCCTGAACATGAAGCGGCTGCTTTAAGAGTAGGCATTCCAGACAGCAGAGACGGGAAGGATGAAGCCCCCAAGGTGCAAATCTGCTTGTAGATTTCAAAGAAGTGGAAGGCCGCCCAAGTGATGAGAGCAGAATGAGCCAGGGCTAGAAGGATGAGAGAGCCCTCAACCGACTGCGTAGGAGCTGTGAGCCGGCTCAAACAAGATCCTGCAGGGCCAGGTCAGTCAGGAGTTGAGGCTTGTCTCTGGTTTTAATGGTCATGTCTTCATCTTACTTACCTTTAAAAAGATCACCCTGGTTTTCTGCATGGACAGTGAATTGAACAGTCACAAGGGGGGCTAGTTTCATGGGGTCCAAACCCCTTTTGTGCCAAGGATCCCTTTGTAAATTTGGTGAAGCCATCGCTAGATCTTTTTCCTTTCGTTCCTTTTTTTTTTTTTTTTAAAGATTTATTTATTTGAGAGACAGGGAGACTGAGAGAGAAAGAAAGCACGAGCAGAGCAGAGGGAGAGGGAGCAGCAGGCCCCGGGCTGAGCAAGGACCCCGCCCGACATGGGGCTCGGTCCCAGGACTCTGGGATCATGACCTGAGCTGAAGGCAGCCACTTAACCGACTGAGCCACCCAGGCGCCTCCCATCAATACCTCCTAGAATAACATTTTTAGGTGCATAAAATCAAACACTTAGGGTTACAGAGGAAGCCAGTTATATCAACATTCAGTTAACAAAACGTTTGAAAAATTGTGATGCAGTAGCCTGTGTGTTTCTTTATTAACACGTTAAATAACAAGATTTCGCAGCAAGCCTACGGATTATGGTACCTTTGAAAGAGTGATGAGGGTCAGTGATATTTCGAGCGGTCTTCAACAACTGCAGTGTGATAGGAATATAGCTGTGATTTCTATAGGTGGCAAAGTCACAAGTACTTGAGTGGTTCGTGGTCTGCATTTGTAATGAAAGTAAATGTGAAATTGTTTAAATGAGATTTGAGGAAATACAGATGTGATTTTATTTCCCCAGCCAAAGGGGGCTGGTCTGGAAGTTGCTGTGGTGACTCACTTTAGAGCAAGTGCCTTTGCTTGGCCCACAGTAGCTGCATAATGGAATCAGAGTTGTTCCCTTTTGCATCCATGAACAGAAAATCAAAAGTGATTCTGAGGGGCGCCTGGGTGGCTCAGTGGGTTGGGCCGCTGCCTTCGGCTCGGGTCATGATCTCAGGGTCCTGGGATCGAGTCCCGCGTCGGGCTCTCTGCTCAGCGGGGAGCCTGCTTCCTCCTCTCTCTCTCTCTCTGCCTGCCTCTCTGCCTGCCTGTGATCTCTCTCTGTCAAATAAGTGGATGAAATCTTTAAAAAAAAAAAAATCCCATCAAACCTTTTAAAAAAAAAAAAAAAAAAAAAAAAAAAAAGTGATTCTGAACATCATATAGAAAATCACACCAGATACCAGGAATATATCTTCCTTCCATAATTATATATATCTATTGCTAGATTGTTAATTGGGTCCTTGGCTCATTCCTAAGGCAGGTGGTTGGCAGCTGTGTAAGTGGTGATGCTTTTAGCCGCAAATAGTAGACTGTCCAATAAAAAGTGATCTGAATAATGGGAACATCTAGTACCTCACTTTCTAAGGGGTGTAGAGCTAGGCCATTACAGATTGGCCCAGCAACTTGAGAAGGTCATCCGAACCCAAGCCCTTTCCAGCATTTTTCTCTGCAATTTTCAGTGTAGGAGTGTCCTACTCTCTAGGGTTGCAAGATGGCCACTGTCATTCCAGACATGACGCTCCCATTCAACTAAAGTAGAAAGGAAGAGTCTGAGGCTTTTTTCTTGCTTCTTTTAAAAAATCATGTAAAACATTTATACTTGAAGAATTTCCCTTCTGCCTCATTGTCCAGCACTTAGTCACTGGCCACTTCTGGTTTCAGGGGAGGCTGGGAAGATTATGTCCTTCATTTTTAACCTGGATCATTGAATGCAGGCTCTGACAAAAAAGAGGAAAGGAGAAGGAAAAAGCTGTTGCATGGATACCAAAATGTCTGCCTCCTGATGTCCCTTGGCAAGGTCTGTCTTATGACCTCCCACTTCCTTGGCTGTTGTGAATAATGTTGCCATGAACATGGGCATGCATGCATCTCTTTGAGATCCTGTTTTCATTTCCTTTGGATCAATATCTACAAGTGGAATTGCTGGGTCATAGGGTAATTCTTGTCTCTCTGATGACAGCCGTTCTAACAGGGGTGAAGTAAGACCCTATAGTGGTTCTGATTTCCATTTTCCTGGTGGCTAATGATGTTGAACACCTTTGCCGTTACCCATTGGCCATGGGTATGTCTTCTTTGGAAAAATGTACAGTTCTTCTGCCCATCTTTAAATCAAGTTGTTTATTTGGCTATTGAGCTGTATGGAGATGTTTATATATTTTTGATATTAACCTCCTATTCAAGTAGAGTTTGCATATATTTTCTTCTATTCCATAGGTTGCCTTTTCATTTTGTTCATGGTTTCCTTTGCTGTGCAGAAGCTTTTTAGTTTGATGTCATCCCATTTACTGATTTCTGCTTTTGTTCCTTGTGCTTTTGGGGTCCTATCCAGAAAATCATTGCTAAGACCATGTCAAGGGGCGTTTTTTTTTTTTTTAATTTTTCAAGATTTTATTTATTTATTTGACAGACAGAGATCACAAGTAGGCAGAAAGGCAGGCAAAGAGAGAGGGGAAGCAGAGTCCCTGCTGAGCAGAGAACTTGATGTGGGGCTCCATCCCAGGACTCAGAGATCATGACCTGAGCCGAAGGTAGAGGCTTAACCCACTGAGCCACCCAGGTGCCTCAAGGGGTGTTTTCTTTGCTTTCTTCATATTTCACAGTTTCAGGTCTTATGTTTAAGTCTTTAATCCGTTTTGAAATAATTTTTGTGAGTGGTGTAAGATAGGAGTTCAGTTTCATTTTTCTGCATGTGGTTATTCCGTTTTTCCAGCACCACTTACTGAAGAACTAGCTTTTCTCCATTGATTTGTCTTGGCTCCCATGTCAGATGTTAGTTGACCATATATGTGTGGATTTATTTCTGGACTCCTGATTTTTTTCATTGGTCTATATGTCTGTTTTTATGCTGGTACCATACCGTTTTTATTACTATAGCTTTGTGATATAGTTGAGAATCAGAAAGTGTGATGCCTTCTATACAGTTCTGCCTTAGAATTGCTTTGGCTATTCAGGGTCTTTTGTGGTTTCATGTCTTTTAGGATTTTTCCTAGTACTATGTTGACTAGGTGTGGTGAGTGTGGGCACCTTTGTGTCTTGATCCTGATCTTGGAGGAAGAGTGGTCAACCTTTTATCATTGAGTATGATGTTTGTTAGCTGTGGGCTTCTCTTATATGGCCTTGATCATGTTGAGGTATGTTCTTTCTATATCCAATTTGTTGAGAGTTTTTATCATAATTGGGTGTTGAATGTAGTCAAATGATTTTTCTGTATGTCTTGAGGTAATCCTATGATTTTTTTGTCTTCTATTAATGTGCTCTATCACATTTAATAGCATATGCTGAACCATTCTTACATCACAGGGATGAATCCAATTTGGTCATGTTGTATGATCCTTTAATGTGTTGTTGAATGTGGTTTGCTAGTATTTTGTTGCAAATGTTTGCATCTTTATTCATTAGGGGTATTGGCCTATCTATAGTGCTTTTATCTGGCTTTGGTGTCAGGGTAATAATGGTCTCATAAAATGAATTGGAAGTGTCCCCTCCTTTTCAGTTCTTTTGGAGGAATTTGAGGATTGACATTCTTTTTTAACTGCTTGGTAGATTCCTTCAGAACCTGTGGGTCCTGGTCTGTCTCTGATGACAGGTTTTTGGTTACTGATTCCATCTCCTTACTCCTTATTGGTCTGTTTAGATTTTCTATTTCTTTTCTTTTTTTTTTTTTTTTAAGATTTATTTGTTTGACAGATCACAGGTAGGTAGAGAGACAGGCAGAGAGAGAGAGGAAGGGAAGCAGGCTCCCTACTGAGCAGAGAGCCTGACATAGGGCACAATCCCAGGACACTGGGATCATGACCTGAGCTGAAGGCAGAGGCTTTAACCCACTGAGCCACCGGGGTGCCCCGATTTTCTATTCTTAATTTTTTTAAAAAAAGGTTTTATTTATTTGTGTGACAGAGCACAAGTAGGGGGAACAGCAGACGGAGAGGGAGAAGCAGACTCCTTGCTGAGCAGGGAGCTCGATGCAGGCCTCTATCCCAGGACTCTGGGATCCTGACCAAAGGCAAAGGCAGACGCTTAGCCAACTGAGCCACCCAGGCACCTCAGTTTTCTATTTTGTCATGATTCGATCTTGATAGATTGTGTGTTTCTATGAACTCATCCATTTCTTCTAGATTGTTCAATTTGTTGGTAGTATATAATTGTTCACAGTAGTCTCATACCCTTTGTATTGGGGTGGTGTCATTTACTATGTCTCTTTATTTCTGATTTTGAGTCTGTTTTCTTTTATTCTAACTACAGGTTTGTCAGTTTTGTTTATCATTTCTAAGAATCAATTCTTAGTTGGTCTTTTCTATTGTGTTCCTGGTCTGTATTTTATTTCTGCTCTGTATAATGTTAGGTTGTTTGAGATTTTTTTCCCCCTAGTTTTTCTTAAAAATTATTACTGCCCTCATACTCAACGGGTAAAGCCAAACAATGAGAAGACACAGAAAGGTACATAACAGAATGTCTTTGAACAT
Source organism: Mustela putorius furo (assembly GCF_011764305.1). Classification (NCBI taxonomy): domain Eukaryota; kingdom Metazoa; phylum Chordata; class Mammalia; order Carnivora; family Mustelidae; genus Mustela; species Mustela putorius. The sequence goes on from NW_025421989.1 coordinate 32,752,983, forward strand.
ATTATCATTAATTTATCTTTTTAAGAAATATTCCATGTAAATTGCCTATATCTTTATCCATCTATGGAAATGATCATATTATATGTATTCTATAGTTTTCTTGCACATGACTGCATAGAAAGAGGTCTCATTCTTTATATTGGTTTGATTTAATGGCTATAGCACAATTTAACCATTAATGATTGATATTAAATTCAAGTGTTTTTCTTTTTTTCTGTCAAAACCGTGCTGTAAAGAATTCACACTTATACATATAACATGCATATATACATATGCAATACTTACATGTAATGTGTACAGACATATACATGTCTTTTAATGTATGTTTATGTATCTTCACCTTCTGTTACAAGTATGTATATGTAGGATAACTTTTTTTATTTATTTTTTAAGATTTTATTTATTTGCCAGAGAAAGAGCACATGCACCATCACAAGCAGGGGGAGTGGCAGGCAGAGGGAGAAGCAGGCTCCCTGCTGAGCAAGGGTGGTGACCCGAGTAGAAGGCAGGCAGAGGATTTACCTCTTAACTGACTGAGCCACCCAGGCGTCCCGAGGGTAAATTTAAAACACAACTGCTCCTTCAAAGTTTATAGATCGTTTCCATTTGATAGAGATGATCAAAACTGCTTTCCAGGAAGATTTTATCAATTTCCTTTCCCTCCATGTGTGTTGGGGAGTGCTGATGTTTCTACATTTTCAGTGATGGGTTTCATCAGACTTTTTAGTAGATGAGAAACTGATAGGTAGAAAATGAGGACAGAAGTTTCTAGGGCAGAAAATGAGTTTCTGTTTCCTTCGACACTCAGCGAACAGAATGCATAGGCAGGGTTTCACTCATTCTGGGTTTGAGTGGTCTCTCCAAGCAGCTGTGTGTTATGCACTGCTTATGAAAACCCCACAACTTTGGCTTGAAATGACAGCAGGTTGGAGAGTGTGTTTTTTTGTAGGCTGAGTCCAGTTCCTCGTTGCCTGTTTACAGACCCACCCACAAGCGGGGCACATCTATGAGCTACAGCTTACATCCTCTGTTACTGTTGAGCCAGAACCCTGTGATTGCTAGAAGGATGTAGGGACAAACTTTATAAGTTTGATAAGCACTTTACATATTTTGTGTCCTTTAATACTACCAGCAACCTTATGACTCAGGCGCCATTGCTATCTCCATCGTACCCAGTGAGGGAACTGAGGTGCCCAGAAGCTAGGGAACTTCTTCCAGGTTACACCCCTAGTCAGTGGTAGAAATTGGGTTCTGCCCCTGCAGGCTGGTTGTCAAGTCTGTGCTTTCTGTTAGTGCTCCTTATACTTAACTGTGCGCACAGATCTCCTGGGGATCTTGTTAAAAACCAAGTTTTGATTCAGTAGGTCTAGGTTAAGGCCCAAGATGCGGCATCCCTAGCAAGTTCCCAGGTGATGTTGTGGCTACTGCTACTGGTTCACTGAGCAGACTTGAGAGTAAAAAGCTCTAAATCACTATTTTTCTTCCAATTTTATGGGATTGCCTATCAACAGATTTGATGGATTCCCCCCAAACTTCATGATTTTCATCATTTGTCCTTTGTGCTGAAAATGATTTCTTCCATAAATGCCAAACTATTAGCTCTTCAGGTCATAGTTAATGCTGAAGGAAAGATTCACTGCCTGGCACATCTCCTTGCAGGTTTAAGAACTCTGTTAACAATCTGTGAATGAATGTGTGGATTCCTTTTTTTTTTTTTTCCTGATAAATATAATTTTGTACTATATATACAAGGTTTCTTTTTTTGGAGGGGAGCAGGGTGGGGGGGTTTGGGTGAGCCTGGTGGTGGGTATTTAGGAGGGCACGTATTGCATAGAGCCCTGGGTGTGGTGCATAAACAATGAATTTTGGAACACTGAAAAAAAATAAAATTAAAAAAAGGAAAAATAAAAGAATTTCTTTAAAGGCCCAAATACACCAAGTTCCAGCAGTTTTAAATTAGTTCATAATAATAGAAGAGACATGTCATTACATTTCCAGATCAGATAGAAAACATGATTTTGATGCTCATAGAACCCCTCTCATTTTAGAATCTTTTAATTAAATCTACCTGTGTGATATAAAGTAGTGCTGCCCCCATTCTAAATTAATTTAAATGGAAAACGCTTAGACCTTTTCCTTTTTATTTTTTATGGTACAGTGATTTAAAAAATCTACCCAGTAGGGGCGCCTGAGTGGTTCAGTGGGTTAAAACCTCTGCCTTTGGCTCAGGTTACGATCTTAGCAGGGAGCCTGCTTCCTCCTCTCTCTCTGCCTGCCTCTCTGCCTACCTGTGATCTCTGTCTGTCAGATAAATAAATAAAATCTTTTAAAAAAATGTGCCCAGTAATGCAGATTTCCTTAGAATTTATTTATACCTTCTCATCTGTTAAATACATTGCACCAAAATCTAAGCTTATTGTTGGCATTGTAATTATTTGGCGAGAACATGGTTTATAATTTTCTTTTTTTTTCCATAAACATATAATGTATTTTTAGCCCCAGGGGTACAGGTCTGTGAATCACCAGGTTTACACACTTCACAGCACTCACCATAGCACATACCCTCCCCAATGTCCATAACCCCACCACCCTCTCCCTACCCCTTCCCCCCAGCAATCCTCAGTTTGTTTTGTGACAGTAAGAGTGTCTTATGTTTTGTCTCCCGATCCCATCTTGTTTCATTTATTCTTTTCCTACCCCTCAAACCCCTCACGTTGCATCTTCTCTTCCTCATATCAGAGAGATCATATTATAGTTCTCTTTCTCCGATTGACTTAGTTTGCTCAGCATAATACCCTCTAGTTCCATCCACTTCGTTGCAAATGGCAAGATTTCATTTCTTTTGATGGCTACATAGTATTCCGTTGTATATATATACCACTTCTTTTTTTTTTTTAAAGATTTTATTTATTTATTTGACAGAGAGAGATCACAAGTAGGCAGAGAGAGAGAGGAGGAAGCAGCCTCCCTGCTGAGCAGAGAGCCCGATGCGGGACTCGATCCCAGGACCCTGAGATCATGACCTGAGCCAAAGGCAGTGGCTTAACCCACTGAGCCACCCAGGCGCCCCATGCCACTTCTTCTTTATCCATTCATCTGTTGATGGACATCTAGGTTCTTTCCATAGTTTGGCTATTGTGAACATTGCCGCAATAAACATTCAGGTACATGTGCCCCTTCAGATCACTACATTTGTATCTTTAGGGCAAATACCCAGTAGTGCAATTGCTGGGTCATAGGGCAGTTCTATTTTCAACATTTTGAGGAACCTCCATGCTGTTTTCCAGAGTGGTTGCACCAGCTTGCATTCCCACCAACAGTGTAGGAGGGTTCCCCTTTCTCCACATCCTCGCCAGCATCTGTCATTTCCTGACTTGTTAATTTTAGCCATTCTGACTGGTGTGAGGTGGTATCTCATTGTGGTTTTGATTTGTATTTTCCTGATGCCGAGTGATATGGAGCACTTTTTCATGTGTCTGTTGGCCATCTGGATGTCTTCTTTGCAGAAATGTCTGTTCATGTCATCTGCCCGTTTCTTGATTGGATTATTCTTTGGATGTTGAGTTTGCTAAACTCTTTATAGATTTTGGACACTGGCCCTTTATCTGATATGTCATTTGCAAATATCTTCTCCCATTCTGTCAGTTGTCTTTTGGCTTTGTTAACTGTTTCCTTTACTGTGCAAAAGCTTTTGCTCTTGATGAAATTCCAATAGTTCATTTTTGCCTTGCCTTTGGCGATGTTCCTAGGAAGAAGTTGCAGTGGCTGAGGTCGAAGAGGTTGCTGCCTGTGTTCTCCTCAAGGATTTTGATGGATTCCTTTCGCACATTGAGGTCCTTCATCCATTTTGAGTCTATTTTTGTGTGTGGTATAAGGAAATGGTCCAATTTCATTTTTCTGCATGTGGCTGTCCAATTTCCCCAACACCATTTATTGAAGAGGCTGTCTTTTTTTCCATTGGACATTCTTTCCTGCTTTGTCAAAGATTAGTTGACCATAGAGTTGAGGGTCTATTTCTGGGCTCTCTATTCTGTTCCATTGATCTATGTGTCTGTTTTTATGCCAGTACCATACTGTCTTGATGATGACAGCTTTGTAATAGAGCTTGAAGTCCGGAATTGTCATGCCACCAACTTTGGCTTTCTTTTTCAATATTTCTTTGGCTATTCAAGGTCTTTTCTGGTTCCAGATAATTTTAGGATTATTTGTTCCATTTCTTTGGGAAAAAAAAAAAGGATGGGATTTTGATAGGGATTGCACTAAATGTGTAGAATGCTTTAGGTAACATAGACATTTTCACAATATTTGTTCTTCCAATCCAGGAGCATGGACATTTTTCCATTTCTTTGTGTCTTCCTCAATTTCTTTCATGAGTACTTTATAGTTTTCTGAGTTTGCCTCTTTGGTTAGGTTTATTCCTAGGTATCTTATGGTTTGGGGTGCAATTGTAAATTGTAAATTGACTCCTTAATTTCTCTTTCTTCTGTCTTGTTGTTGGTGTAGAGAAATGCAACTGATTTCTGTGCATTGATTTTATATCCTGACACTGTACTGAATTCCTGTACAAGTTCTAGCAGATTTGGAGTGGAATCTTTTGGGTTTTCCACATGTAGTATCATATCATCTGCGAAGAGTGATAGTTTGACTTCTTCTTTGCTGATTTGGATGCCTTTAATTTCTTTTTGTTGTCTGATTGCTGAGGCTAGGACTTCTAGTACAATGTTGAATAGCAGCGGTGATAATGGACATCCCTGCCGTGTTCCTGACCTTAGCAGAAAAGCTCTCAGTTTTTCTCCATTGAGAGTGATATTTGCGGTGGGTTTTTCATAGATGGTTTTGATAATATTGAGGTATGTGCCCTCTATCCCTACACTTTGAAGAGTTTTGATCAGGAAGGGATGCTGTACTTTGTCAAATGCTTTTTTAGCATCTATTGAGAGTATCATATGGTTCTTGTTCTTCCCTTTATTAATGTATTGGTTTGTAATTTTCTTATTACTGATTAAATTGGAGGAAAATGTGCATAGTAAAAATTCTTTTAAATGGATTGAATTATTTTGCCAATAATTTAACCTCCCAGTGCTCTAAAAGAGGTTGTTTTAATGAAATTACACTGTATTTATTGACCTCTAAATGTGAATATGATAGATTGTATTAATTTTTTATTAACTTGGCTGTTTTCATTTTTGCTGGTTAATGAGTGATGTTCATCATATGACAGGCCCTTACAAAACACATGGTAGATTTCCTCTATGTGGCAGGGAGGTCCTTTAATAACCCCACATGGTGATGGTCTCTTGGTAAACTGGCCAGCAATCCATGGTGTGGTCCACTAAGTGTTTTTCTTCATGATTGGCTTTCACTGATTGATCTCTGACCTATATTCAGTAATTAAGAACAATACCTTGGATGTTTGGTTTGTCCCAAAGAAAAACATGTTGTTTTCATGCATTATTTATATCTAAGTACCACTTATCTTTGCCTCATTGTTTTCTTTGTGGATTGAGTTACTAGGGAAACCCACCAAGTTAACAGACTCATTATTCTTGGGGTGCTAGCCCCTTGGACAAATTAAATTTTCAAGAAGTCATTTGATCCATCTTCTTGAAAGCTGAACAAGGAAGTGCTTTTTTTAAGATCAGGTTTTCTTTTCTGAACAGCTTTATCCATTCAACAACCCAGACAAACGAATGACTTTGACACATTGAAGTGTGAGTGTTGCTACCTGGCCCATAAAGAAGCTTTTTCTCTGAAGAGAGACAGTCTTACAGACTTGATGGGTGAGAACATCATCTAAATTAGAGGTGGCAAAACAAATATTGGTCATAGCACTATGTGCAGTTAGCTGTCACTGTGCCCATCTGCTGGCTCCATTGCTTTGCATGGAATGGATTTCCTGTGCTCAGTGGTGTGTTGAAATCTGGTGTCCATGGCAACCAGAACATCACCAATCTCAAAGCACTCACTGTGGGGACCAGCTGAATGTTCACTTATACAATGACTTTAGGAGGGAACCACGTTCCTAACAGACTTTATAGCTCTCGAAGGCTGAAGAGATCCAGTGCTCAGCCAGAAAGTAAGTATTATCCTCATGCACATTTCAGTAACATAATCTTACTATCTGAAATGTTCTTTCCTTGTGAGGCAAAGAGAATTACACACACATCACAAATCCCACCTGTTGAAATAGGTTGGACTCTCAATGAAGACATGAAAGCACTATGTTTAAGAGGAGAACTTACGGAGTCCGATAGCTTGGGGTTTGGATCCTGGCTCTACCACAATCATTGGTTGAGCTTTGCCAAGTTTCTTAGCATCTTGGAAGCTGAATTTCCTCGTGTGTGAAATGCAGTACTAGCAGCATTCACCCTGTAGGCGTAGGTGTGTTACGAAGATCCACTGAAAATGGGCCCGGAATGTGCTTAGCAGGGGGTCTGTCAGGCACAGGGTAAAGGCACCAAGTCAGCCATTATTAGCATTTTAAGTATGATAAGTATGATTCTCATTAATGCAAAGTGACACCCGGCGTTGGCTAAACATAGGTATGCTTTTTGGACATTGAGCCCGTCTGTCTAATGTTCTCCGCAGTGACATTCAGAGCTGCTCTGGCCCTGATCCCAACAGCAGAGCTCTGAGCTCTTCACACAGGCCATGCAGGAGATGAAGCTGAGCAGCTCAGAGAGCGCGTGTGAAAGCAAATGGAGTGGCCGGTCATCACCCCTGAAACACGAACCTATGCATGCTGCCCTCTGCACTTTGCTTTCTCTGGCAGGAGGGCTGTTTCTTTTTCGAAAATTTCAGGTCCTTTGCGGACTTATTCTAGGAATTGGCTTTCCTGAGTCTCTGATTTGTACTCCTCAGAGTAAATCGCCTAATTGGCTTACAGCGGCAGGAAGTTGCTATTGCCAAGTGACGGTGGAATATTCCTTGGTCCATTCCCCCAGAATCTGGATGGCACATTGAACAAACTCTCTCTTGCTCTCAAGTTCTCATCTTTGCTTCTAAAGATCATTTGCTTGCATGGCACAAATTCAGAATTGGAGCGAAATTTCAATAGCTGTATCTCTGGTGAAGTGACAACATCAAATGAGTTTTCCTCAGCACATGTTCTGGATCATGGATACGTGGTAGCTTGTTTCAGAAAAGGATGAATACCAATTAAGGATCCTTTCCCGTGTTCCTTAGGCTTCTGGGCTCAGAAATGATGGTTTTTCTTGCATTAATGCACTTTTCTATTTGTGTTCCAAGACTGTGTGGTATAAGCTCACTGTCAGTTGCACAAACTTAAATCAACATTTTACTCTTTAGGTCCTAACTCCTATTTGTATTCATTTATATATTTATCTGGCTCTAATAATAAAAGTATAATTATGATTTCCTCCTATCCCTAATCATTGAGTGGTTATGTATATCCATTAGTTCTGCTTACAGTCTGCAATGCCATAGCAACTGGCTTTGGGTCTTGGCCTTTTTCTTTATCGGGGTCTGTTCTGTTTGTCTCTGACCTGTGGCCTTAGGTCGGTATTTCTCACATGCGAGCACACATTAGAATCCCTTAAAGGGCTTGTTATAACACAGGTGGCTGGGCTCCATTCCCAGAGTTTCTGATTCAGTAGGTCTGGAGTGGGGCCGGAGACTTTGCACTATTAACAACTTCCAGATGCTGCTGCTCATTTGGAGATGACATTTTTAGAACCACTGCCTGAGACTATTCCCTTAACCTTGAGCAAACATCTCAGAAATGGTGGGAACTAGGAGAAGGCATAGGGGGCTATACCACAAACTTGTTACCACCACTGGAAAATAACTCAAAAGACAGGACTTACTATACGACAGGCACTCTGATAAGCATATTATATAACCTATTATGACTCAGAGGCTGCTTTTCATCACACAGCTGGCAAAGTTGCTTAACCCATGTTTGTCTGACTATAGAACTGCTTCACTTGTAGGGCTTTAAGTAAGGTCTGATTTCTGCATGTTTTTCTACTAACGTTTACCCTGCTAAGAGGAGAGTGAGTTGTACCCAAGACATCTGGAAGAGTAGACACTCTGAAGCTGAAGGTGTCACTGAAGTGTAACTTAGAATTGAATAAAAATGGCAGTTCAGGAGCTCGTTCTGCAATTGTCACAAACATCTGGAAGCCTCCGCTTCCTGGAACACTAGGAAGGTTCAGGAATGGGAGGTTCTCAAAACCCATGGTAGTACAGGAGCTTGAGCTTTCTGAATATAGTAGAACCAGTTGCAAGCTTGATAGAGTGATTAGACATCTAGAGCCTTTCCCAAACCCAAGCAACTAGATGATGGTCTCAGGCTAGTTCTCCAAAAGCCATTTCTGGGCTGTAGACTGATGGGCAAGTGCTTCATTAAGAAAGGGCTTCTAAGGGACACCTGGATGGCTCAGTGGGTTAAGCGTCTGCCTTTGGCTCAGGTTGTGATCTCAGGGTCCTGCAGGGAGTCCCTCCCCCCACCTTTTCTCCGCCTCCCCCTGCTTGTTTCTCTCTCTCTCTCTCTCTCTCAAATAAATAAAATCTTTTTTTAAAAAGTGCTTCTTGGCGAAACCAGTATGGGAGGAGTGGGGGCAAGAGTAAAGGGCAGGAAGTCAAGCAAAAGTGAGATTTGGGCTAAGTCCCAGCTCTGTCTCATCCTGTAGGGGAGCTCTGGATTGATTGTAAGTTACATCACAGGGTTTGTCCTGACCAGAGGCACACTCTTGCCCCAGTGAGTCACTACAGCTGGGGGTGCGGGCTGTCATCTCCACAGGTATGTCTGTTCTGTTGGCACGTGTCCAATGTGGCTCTTGTAGCCTAAAAGTTAGACCCTGGAAGAAGGCTACAGGTGAGGGTTGTTAGAAGCAAAACATATAGACACAGTCAGGGCTGGGGGGTGGGAGGCAGAGGTGGATTCACAGACTCCGTGGAAAGGATTTGAGGGGATCAAGTAGGAATACCCAGTTTCTGTATAGGGGCCCTCCGGACCTTAGGAGAACCTTGATCATCACTTTCTTGACAGACTGAATTAGAGAAGCTCTGAGCTTTGAGGCCCAGGTCACAGTCAAGGGCAGAGATGAGATACTTTGCTGAAAATAGCAACATTACATGCTGAATGGTGAGACCCCCCCCAACACACACACACATACACCGTGCCCCCCCACCCCGATCCAGGCAACATATTACAGGCCTAGCTTCTCAACTCGGCCCCCAGAACACTGGCAGACACACTCACCCCCCAGGAGTGGGCAGGCTAAAGGAGGGTCTGTGGTTGTCAAATAGATTCAACAAAAGCAACCACAAATACTGACATCTGTAGGTGTATCCCCTCCCAATGACAAAGCAGTTACACTGCCTTGTCACCCTATAGTCAGTGCCACCAATTGGCTAGCACTCTTCTTCCCCACCCCGGGTTCCCATTGAGCTTTTTAGGTTGAGCTTTTAAATAGGGCCTGTCAGAAGACATTTGAAGAAAGCATCTGATGTGAAGGACAGTGATCACAACATATAGGAAAGCCAAACTTGGAATAAACAGTTAATACTGGGAGCAGAAAACTTCCTGAGTGCCCAAATCTATAATTAATATTACCAGAGAGGAAAGCGATCACATGTATGAAGTAAAGGCAGGATGTTATTGAAAGCAATATTCAGAGGACAGAAAAAGAACTCTTTGGAATTAAAAATATGATGGCAAGTAAAAATAATTTAGTAGAAGGTTTAGAATATTAAATCGAGGAAATGTCCCTGAAAGTTTAGCCAAAAGACAATGAGATTGATAAAGAGAAAAGACTGGGACGTCTGCGTAGCTCAGTCATTGAGCGTCTGCCTTCAGCTCTGGTTGTGATCCGGGGGTCCTGGGATCCAGTCCCACGTTGGGCTCCCTGCTCGGTGGGGGGCCTGCTTCTCCCTCTCCCACTCCTTCTGCTTGTGTTCCCTCTCTCGCTGTGCCTCTGTCAAATAAATAAATAAAATCTTTAAAAAAGAGAGAGAAAAGACTAGTTAGAGGAACTAGTAGTCAGTTCATCTAGTAGTCAGTCCCAATAAACTAGACCAAAGTATATGAAAAGACCAAAAAAATGACTCAAAAATATTTTTCACAGGTACAAGGCTTGAGTTGTCAGCTTTCAGGGGCCCATCAACATGTTGCATGGAAAAAGAATAAAGAGATGTAAAGGCTTCCAAGGAGAAAAGCAAAACTGGTTCCATAAAAGGATTAGCACCAGGCTTTGAATAGCAACTTGGGAAGCTGCAAGACAATGGAGCAAGGCCTCCAAAATACACAGAGAAAATTACTTATCAACCAGAATTCTATAGCAACCGAAATGATCAAGTGTGAGAGTAGGAAAAAAAAAATAACCTTGCAAGGTCTCAAAAGAACAATTAAAACTTTTTTTTTTCTTTCAAAAGCAGACACTCTTTTTTTCTTTCAAAAGTGTGAGACAGAAATAATCTAGCCTTGCAGGACATGTGTTAAAAGAGCTTAGAGGCCAGAGGTTGTAAATAAAGCAGCCACCATCTGGAACTCTGCAACAACTTTATAACTGGCTATATATCCATTGTAAAGGGGGGACTGGACCAAGGAATAGGAAACTACGGGAATCTCAAAATCTGGAACCCCAGTGCAGGTGAAATGATAGGAAACTTCCAGAGTGATGGTAGAGACAGCCCCAAATGACAGCTGGGTATCCAGGCTTGAAGACAGCCAGTGAGTACTGAAGCAGAGCTACAGCTGGGATGTTGCCAAGATGGGGAAAAAAAAAAAAATTGAAAGCTTACCTGATGTGTTTGGATATACCTAAGGGAGTTTTGTAGGTCAGTTGGAAAGTCTGGGCATGCATTTATTACAGACAGAAAACCAAACAATATGAAAAGAGAAGACAGTTATTAACCCTGTGGTGGGATAAACTAGGAGAAAGAAAATGGTGATTCATTGTACCTGGTTTTGCTGAGTATTAATTTAACCTAATGTTGTTTTGGTAAAAGATGTAATATAACTAGGGTGTTTGAGAAAGGGAATGTATGTATGGAGAGAGAATAAGAGAGCTAAATCTTCATCTTCCATGTTAGGAGATTAGTAGCACCTAAAATCGAAAAGCCAGGATATAGCTGTATAAGAAGAAATATGAAGAGAAGTAGCAAAAAGACAAGTGTTTTAAGTTTTTTTTTTAATTTTTATTTTTTGACAGGGAGACGGACACATGCAGGGGGAGTGGGAGAGGGAGAAGCAGGCTTCCTGCTGAGTGGAGAGCCCCACGTGGGGCCCGATCCCAGGACCATGGGATCATGAGCCGAGCAAAGGCAAAGGCTTAATGACTGAGCCACCCAGGCACCCCTTAAGTTTTTGCCACAAAGGAACAGAATGTGGATGGAGAGGGGTGGAGGGCAGGATCCCAATATTATCTTAAGGAACTCTGGTGTTTTTTTTAATTATTTTTATTAACATATAATGTATTATTAGCCCCAGGGGTACAGGTCTGTGAATCGCCAGGTTTACACACTTCACAGCACTCACCATAGCACATACCCTCCCCAATGTCCATACCCCAAAGGAACTGTTTTTTAAGCTATGCACGTGTATTTTTTTGAGAAATACGAATACAAAGAAAATAACATTTTTAAAAATTAACCTTACTCGTGCTTTTTAGGTGTGACTTCTCCACAGTCTGTTCTGTTCTTCGTGTTTATGCTGTTCCTGCTCAGTGATGCAGGAATGTTCTGAGAGAACATCTATGGAATGTTACCTAGTAATGAAACAACGTGGTCATTTATAGGTCAAGTTTGTCAATAAATACTTCCTCATCAAAAACATGGCTTGATGTATCCTTTATAACCTTAGAAGACATACTAAATTAGGCTATAATGGTATTTTACTAGTTTGAATGGTTGAATGGCTTTGTGTCAATTAAAATCTTCATATGGTTCAATTTTGCGTGCCCTCCTTAATAAAGGATTGAGGAAAATGAGGATCAGAGCTACATTTAAGCTTCTACCCCAGAAGAAGAGAGAACCCAGTTAAAATAATTAAAAGTGAAAAGATGATTAGAATACAGTAATGACTGATAAAACCATTTATGTAAAGTAGAGCAGGAATAACATTTTTTTCATGGCAGTGCCTCTAAGATGCTCCAAGATCCTAAAATGCTTCCAAGACATTGCAACCAGTAGTAACTAATAATTATATAGAACATTAAGTCTGCTCAGTACTTTTCACATAAACTGTTCCGTGTAATCCTCATAGTATCTTTTCAAGTTAGATATTATTACTACTTCCATTTTCAGAATAGAAAATAGAAAAGGTTGCAGAGAGGTTAAGTAACTTTCCCAAGGAGATTAGGGTTGATAAGTAGGATAAAGATAACGTTTTCAAGCATGATACTTTTGATAGGAACTAACCAGTTGGAAAGAGACGAGAGATCTGATTAGACTTTACCTATGGGACTTACCGTTCCCAGGTGATAAGGGACTGAATCTAGTCTAGAACTCAAGTTCTTCTCCAAGGTCCTGATCTTTCTGCTGCCCTGGGCTGGTGATACCATTCGTGTTAAAGTAAATTCTCCATTCCCTAAATATACAGATAAATGTTCACCGAACGGCAGATAATTGTTGGTGTTTATTTGTCAGAGATAGAGCGTGAGCGAAAGAAAGCGAGCACAGGCAGACAGAGTGGAAGGCAGAGTCAGAGGGAGAAGCAGGCTCCCCGTGGAGCAAGGAGCCCAATGTGGGACTCGATCCCAGGACGCTGGGATCATGACCTGAGCCGAAGGCAGCTGCTTAACCAACTGAGCCACCCAGGCGTCCCTAATTGTTGGTGTTCATGGAGAGAACCCTTGAGGGAGTTGGCAGAGCCTCAAAATCCATCCTGGGGATCCAGGACTGAACTGGTTGTTCACTCTCACCACCCCCAACCCCGCCCCACCAATTCCTCACAGTAGCTAGAAAACTCAAAGAGAGGAGGTATCTGGAAGGCTTTTCAGGTACAGGTGTGCAGTGTCCAAAGAGAGCACGATCAACTGGTAGTGTGATGCCGCCGAAGACCAGCACGGATGCTAACGCGTGAGGATCCAAGGTAGATGGCAAATTGTGAGATAAATAATTCTAAGCAGAAAGTTTCTAATACCACATTTGTTATTTTTCTGAGTTTCTTTTGTTATTTTTTCATAAGCCTTTTTTCTTAATCGAACCCTCCCGCAACTCCTCCCCCCGGCATCTCTGGCTGCGCTTCTGGGTGTTACGTTCACTGCACATTTCATGTTTGTTTTCATCCTACACGTTTCCGAGGGAACCTTTCCTGCAGCATACCTGGGCCAACTCTGAGCTGCTCATCTCCACTCCTTTCTTACTACTACTGAGTTGAATAATAAGCACATGCCTGGCAAACAGAAGATTCTTAGAACTTACTGAAGGAAAGGAGGAATGCAGATGGAATGCTTTTAATTTTATGAAAGTAAATAACCCCCTTTATTCGAGGCTCCAGAAGGAGCAACCCACATTGTGAAAGCAGCTCTTACCTTAATGCATTGTAGCTTTTATGGGTCTGACAGCAGAGCCACTTAGGATTAAGTATTTGATGGGCAGGATACTTGGTTAGTCATGAATTTTGTCATATTTTCACTCACAGCTTTGTGACAGCCAAAGGATGCTAAAATTCTACCACTTGCACATTACACTTAGGCATTTCTGGGCTGACACACAGACCTCTCTGATTGTTAACATTAAAGATAGCTTTCGGGAAACTGTAATTTTGGACTTGTATAATACCTGACATCTAAAAAGCTTTCTGTTTTGCTTTTTAAAAATAATCTATTACTTTTATATTCACGTGGGTGATAAAGGTTGGAAAACATACAGAACGTTTTATCTTCTTCTGTTTAAAGTTTGCATTCGTGCTTTATAAACATTGACAGATGTAGACACTTAACCATTAGATGGCCTTCCCCCAATTTTTCTGGATTGTTTTGAAAGACTCAAGTTTTCCTGTAGAGAAGAAAATAACTTACTGTAGACAACTGTCAGTTTAATCGCATATTAAAATACTGTCCTTCAAACAGTTGTTAAATATTTATGAACCATGTATGAATAGGAGGAGAAGAGTCAAAGGCAGTTTTCAGTTAAGTACACTTCCACAGCGAAGGAATGAATACCTCATCAAATCCTCCCCATAGCAAATAAACAGATATCTGAAGAGATAATTAAATCTAAGAAATGAGAAGGAAATAGGAAACTGAATTTTGATACGGCATACTATGACTTAATATTTCTCTTCATCTTAGCATGAGTTTTTAAAAGATTTTATTTATTTATTTGACAGATCACAAGTAGGCACAGAGGCAGGTGGGGGGGGGGCGGAGCAGGCTCCCCGCTGAGCAGAGAGCCCTGTGTAGGGCTCCATCCATGGACGCTGACATTATGACCTAAGCTGAAGGCAGAGGCTTAACCCACTGAGCCACCCAGGTGCCCCTTAACGTGAGCTTTTAATGAGCAAGGTGGTACCCGGAATGGTAGAGCCGTTTCTGATTTCTGCCATTGCGTATTGATCAACATGTAAATAACTCCCCATCAGCATTTGCAGCCGGAAACAATTCCCAGTTCTTCCTCTTGGTGCCGGGGACTTCTTAGAGATTCTAAGTAAGATGAATGTGTCAAATGGCTTTTAACATTTGGCCTTGAAGCTTAAAGCATTCTGTGCTTTCCATCAGGCAAGCTGTGTTCCCGTCCAAATGTTAATCAAAGGCAGAACAATACTCTTTGATTTCTGTTACTGCCTGGCGTTTTGTTTTTGTTTTTGTTTTGTTTTTTCTAGATTTCAGGCCAAACATGGTACCTTCTGAATAGTCCCTTGTTCTAAAGTTCTGTTCCCTGGCAGTTAATGCTATGGTGCTTTCAATGTGTTCACAGTTACCTCTGGATATCGACTGTCAGGGATTTCTTTGTTTTGGGCTTTCTGTAGTTTCACCATCATGTGTCGAGGAGTAGATTTCACTGTAATCCCACTACTTGTTTCTGTTGGGCTGCTTGTATTTGTGGATTCTTGTCTTTAATCAGTTCTGGAAAATTCTTAGCTGTTGTCCTTCAAATATCACTTCTCCATTTTTTAACAATTTTATTGAGATAGAATCCACACACCATACTATTCACACATGTGTAGTACACAGTTAATTGGTTTTAATATGTTCACAGGGTTGTGCTGCTGTTGTTGGGTCCCCCAAAAATGGGTACCCCAATAATGGGTCCGTGATTAAAGGAACGAGACTGATACAAAGCAAAAGTCAAGCAAAGCTTTATTTTGCACCAAGCATCAAGAATCAGACCGACCATCAAACAGACTGGTTGGGGCTGCCCCTTACAGAGAGGACGACCCCTCCCTGCTTTCCAGACTAACTTTTATAGAGCAAAGGCCATGTGGTTGGGCCTGGCCACACACAGGTGGCTAATTGAATTACAATTCACCCCACAGTAGCCATGGAAACTAGCACATCACCTTGGCAGCTAGGAGACAGTATGCGCCCCCACTGATTGAATACCTCCACCTGGCCTGACCCACTCTTGTACTTGGACTTTGTTACCAGGGACTGGTTTCCGGGACTTGTTTTTAAGTAAGTTTCCCTGGAGGAGGGTGACAAAGTCAATTTAAGTTTTACAACAAAATGGCAGTTCAACCAGGGTGGGGCTGCTCTGGCTGAATATGCCCTTACAGCTGTCACCATGATCGATTTTAGAAGATTTTTTAAAAAAGATTTTATTTATTTACTTGGCAGAGAGAGACAGCGACAGAGGGAACACAGGCAGGGGCAGTGGGAGAGGGAGAACCAGGCTTCCCACCGAAAAGGAAGCCTAATATGGGGCTGGATCCCAGGACCCTGGAATCAAAAGCAGACACTTAATGACAAAACCACCCAGATGTCACTATTTTAGAACATTTTTATCACCCCAAAAGGAGACCCTGAAGCCAATTAGCACTCACTCCTCCATTATCTCCATTTCTTCCTCCTAGCCCACTGCCTTAGGCAACAATTACTCATTTTTTTTTTCTTTATGGATTTGCCTTTTCTGAACATTCCATACAAATGGAATAGTAGAGTATGTGGCCTTTTGTGACTGGCTTCTTTCACTTAGAAAAATATTTTGGGGGCACCTGGGTGGCTCAGTGGGTTAAGCCTCTGCCTTCGGCTCAGGTCATGATCTCAGGGTCCCTGCATTGGGTTCTCTGCTTAGCAGGGAGCCTGCTTCCTCCTCTCTCTCTGCCTGCCTCTCTGCCTACTTGTGATTTCTCTGTCAAATAAATAAATAAAATCTTTTTAAAAAAATCTTTTCAAGGTCCATCCGTGTTCTGGCATGTATCAGTCCTTCATTCCTTTCTACTGCCAAATAATTTTTCCATTCTATAGATACATCACATTTTATTTGTCCTGTCATCAGCAGATGGTCATTCGAGTTATTTACAGTTACTGACTGTTGTGAATAATGCCTCTGAACATTCTTACGCAAGCTTTTTCGGGGACCTACGTTTTCATTTCTCTTGGGTATATACTTAAGAATAAAATTGCTCAGTCAAATGGTAACTTCGTTTTTAACATTTTAAGAAACTGACAGCCTGTTTTTCCAAAGCAGCTACACAATTTTTCCGTGACATCAGCAATGTAAGAGGGTTCTAGTTTCTCTACCATCTCGTTAAAACTTGTTATTACCAGGGGTGCCTGGGTGGCTCAGTGGTTAAGCCTCTGCCTTCAGCTCAGGTCATGGTCTTGGGGTCCTGGGATCGAGCCCCACATCGGGCTCTCTGCTCAGCAGGAGCCTGCTTCCCCCTCTCTCTCTCTGCCTGCCTCTCTGACTACTTGTGATCTCTGTAAAATAAATAAATAAAATCTTAAAAAAAAAACTTGTTATTACCAGACTTTTTGCTTATAGCCATGTGAAGTGGTACAGAATTGTGGATTTGATATGCATTTCCCTGATGACTATGGTTTTGAACATCTTTTCATGTGCTTATTGGCCATTTGCCCATCCTTGGAGAAATGTCCTTTTCATCCTTTGCCTATTTTTAATTACTTGGTTTTTATTACTGATTTGCAGAAGTTGTTTGCATATTTTGAATACAAGTCCCTTCCTTATCAGAAATAGGAATTGCAAATATGGTCTCCCATTGTGTGTCTTTTACCTGTATCGATGTAGCACAAAATTTTAATTTTTATGACGCCCAATTTATCTTTTTCATTTGTCCCTTGTGCTTTTGGTCTTATGTCTAAGAAGACTGCCTACCTCAAGTTTATGATGTTCCCCATTTTCCATACCAGGGCTTCTGTACCTTGGGTGCACATCAGAATCACCTGGGGAGATCTAAATACACCTGCCGCTCAGGTGGTGCTCTAGAACCATGAACTCGATCTGCTGGAGTGGGACCTAGGCAGCAGTAGTTTTATAGATCCCACAGGTGACTCCAATATGCAGCCAAGGTAGAGAACCAGGGCTCTATATCTCTCTGGGATCCAAATGGACCTTTTATTATCACTTCCTGCTGCTTCTCCTCGCTTTCACATTTGCCATTCCCTTGTTTTTGTGTGCTGCATTCTAGGTCGCCTCTTCACATCTCTCTTCTAGTTCACCAGTTCTCTCCTGAGCATTATTTCACCTGCCGTTTAACCAATCCATGCATTGAGTTTTATGTCATTTTTTTTCTTTTCTGTACGTTCCAGGTGAGCCTTTCTCAAGCTTTTGTATTGCTTATGAAGTTTCGTAAATTTTACCCTTTTTTGGAGCATTTAATGCATCTGTTGGGAATAGAGGATCTGTTAATTTAAATATTGGAAATCCTTGGTGATCTAACTTCCTTGTTTGCTGTTCCTGCATATGGTCACTCATGGTGGCTTATTTCCTTGGGTCTTTGGTCTTTCACAGGGCACATGCATTCGGTTGACTTTAATATGTGGTGCCTAAATAGAGGATGCTTCTCTTTTTTTGTTGCTTTTCTTTTGACGATTTTATTTATTCACTTATTTGACAGATCACAAGTAGGCAGAGGCAGGAAGAGAGAGAAGGGGAAGCAGGCTCCCTGCTGAGCAGAGAGCCCGGTGCGGGGCTCCATCCCAGGACCCTGAGATCATGACCTGAGCCAAAGGCAGAGGCTTAACCCCCTGACCACCCAGGCACTAGAGGATGCTTCTTTACAGAGATTTGTGTTTGCTCTGTCTGGGATTCAGGAGTACTGGTGGCCTGGAACCACTTTGGCCTTTCTCCTGGGCCCCCAGCTTAATACAGGAGATACCAGCGTTAGCCCTCAGGACAACCTTCCGTGCTTATCACATATACTTCGGCTCAAGTTTTTGGTTTTACTTTTTTTTAGGGGAACATGAGGCTTCCCTTACTGTATTTGAGTCTAACTATGTACCGGCAAGTAAGCCTTGTGAAGGATATGGGGAATTACAAGATTTTGTCCTTTACAAGATGCATTTTGCTCATGTACCAATGAGAAAGAGAAAAACCAGTCCATTAAACGGACACAATACTTTTTATCAGTGAGGATTTTACACTTCCTGAAAGAGCTCTCTTTAGAGTTATTTAAACATGGACTTTTATCATAGATCATGCTGGTGGATACCTAAAAGGAAAATATAAGCAAAATAAATTGGTTATGATATTCATAAAACTTTCTCACATTCACACTTCAACAGGTCTGAGTTACTTTCTCCTTTGAGCCACTGATGGTCTGTGATTTTCCACAATATAGAGTCTCCTGTGCCATCGAAGGCACTGTGATGCAGCATTTCTTAAGAGAGTGTTCTACTTTGTCTCTTGCATTTTTTTCCAAGTCGTTGACATCCATTTGGGACATCCATACATAGACCATAAGAGCAAAATCCTGCTGCCTCCAGACAGATCGTGATTTTGAAATACATTTTAATTTCAGAGATGTTAAAATGTAGAAAATAGGTGCATCTTAGAATCGATAAGTCCGTTGTCAAAGGGAAAGGCCTTTATCTTTGTCTTGACCAGTGCTACTCACAATGTAGCTTGCAGGCCAGTACCATTCTGCACACTTGTTATTGGGCTAAAAGGATGTAAATGCAGAAATTGAGAGTAAGCACTTCATAACTTTTCAAGTAATTATACCAAATAATTTTTGTCAATCGGATCTAATAATTTTAAAAATGGGACTTGTATTTAATATGCATTAGAATTTAATTTTCCTGGCAATGTATCAGTATGTTATTTTAGAAATAAAAGAGACAAAGTTGTCCTTGACCAGTGATAGTTTGACTACCATTGATCCTAATGGTGCCCAAAGTTTAGCTTCCAGCAGAATCATCTGCAGAGCTTGGGGTGGGATTTGAGAATTTGCATTCCAGGTGATGCTGATGCTGCTGTTCTAGGAACCACACTTCCAGAACCACTGCCTTAGCCCACCACATTGCTAGAAGCAGGAATCTTATTTCCAAGAACTTCTGGCTTGGTTTGTAGGACAAGGAATCGCGATGCTCTCTTGGAAAGTTCATGCTTCCAGTGATCTTCATGAATTTAAAGTAAGTTCTTTGAACTTCACTTTCATGTCCTTTCCTAGGTGCACTGTTGAGAACACCACCAGTTTCAGGCCTGGCACGATCAATGTAGGCTACAGGGTAGATATGATCTTATTACATTAGATGTTCACACTCTTAGAAGAGCAAAAGATGCATTTTATTGTTTAAGTGAAGTGATTCCGTGATTTGGACGTAAATAAGATCCCAGTTCTCTTTGGTAATACCATGGACGATCTGTTAAAGCATTCTAGGGTCTGACAAAGTAGCACAAATGCCCAAGATAACCCTTTGCAGTGGCAGAGTGGCATAAACCAGACAGCATACCAGACTTCTGGGACATTCCTGTTGCTTTGTTGAAGTGACAGGAGGAAACATTTTATGAAAAATGTGTCTTGCATATCCATAGCATAGTTCCCAGCAACAAGTGTTGTTATCATTGTCATCTTGAAGAATATATGTTAACCTTAGAGACCTTGATAAATGACCTTTTAGGGGGAAATTAATATCTTTAGACCAGTTGAATATATTAATCATTGGTGGCATTGGCAGAGTAAATTTTCCTCCTGCTGCTGTGGCACATGCTGTAAGTCCTTGCAGTGTCCACAGGCAATGTTTATGGCCCTCCAAATATTAGACTATGCCTGCCATTTGCTGGGGTGGGAATAATTTACAAATCCTGCTTTCTCTTAAAGATCTAGGATGGGGGCCTGTGAGTCTGCATTTCTGAGAAGTTCCTGGGCAATGTCGCTGTTCCTGGTATGAGGACCACACATGGAGTGGCAAGATGCTAAACACTTTTGAACCACTTGCTTCCAGGGGGGTACCCCTTCTTTCAAACTAGCAAGTGGGGTGCTGGCATAGCCCTTCACCCAGAAGCTTAGCATGCTCTCCCGGAGTAGTCACTGCCCGCATCGCTTGGTTCCACTTAGGAAGAACATTCTGCTTACTCTGTGGACGGTATTTTCATCAGAAACCACTCCTTTTATGCCTGTGTCCTTTAAGATCTTTTCGCTTTGCTCATTAAAAGTGTCAACTTTATTCTCGTGGAAAAATGTCGTCGAGGGAAGAGTTGTAATGAATGTCACATTGAAGGTGATCACATGGCATCGTATCAGAGGAAGAAAACCCCAAATCCCAAGGACAGTCCCATGATGCAGGCTTGTGCTGTGCCACTTAATAACGTCCTCAGAAGGCCAATAGCTTTCACTTTGCAAACCCAGCTTGAGGTCAGTGGTGCATGAGGGTGAGTACTGCTTTAATAAAATAGTTTAATTGCTTGCTTTGGTCCTGGGTGAAATAGGATTGATGAGGGAGATGATGAGAGCCTGTGTGCAGCCATCACTCACTGTGAGGCCTCATGTGCTCCTATTCCCGAGGAGCAAAGTACAATATTCTAGCAGGGACTTCTGCAAACAATGAAATCAGCTCAGATCTGGGTGTGAAATCTGGACTCCTTTCCTACCGGAATGTATCAGTTAGTGACGCTTTTAGCAATAAGTGGTAGAAAGCCTGACTTACAGTGGCTTAAGCCAATAGGGTTATTATTTTAACATGAAAAGAAGTCTGCAGTCAGGTGTCTGCTGGCATTTGTTCGATGAGCTGAGCTGATGCTGTACTTTTTTTTGCCTTTCCCGTCTGAAGGTTGCAGAATCTGTGTGGAAGCTCCAGCCAGAATGTCTGTGTTCAAGGCAGGAAGAAGAGGGAAGGCCATACTGTGTCTGGATTTATCAGGGAAGCAATATCTGACTACGAGATCTCTAGCAAATTTCTTCTTCTGTCAGTTGACCCAGACTGTTGGGTGGCCACAGAGAGGAGCCTGGGAAAGCTTGAATTTATCTGGGCCACCTTGAAAACTGTCGGGGTTCTATCAGGTAGAAAAAGATACTGGGTAGACAACTAATCGTATGCCATACCAAAGGTAACTAGAAGTAAAATTTTTCCACCTTCTTTGACTTAAACTTAGGTGTCTTCTTAACAGAATCCAATATTCCTTATTAGGAAATAGAATATATGCTAGGGAGAGGCTTAGTAGAGGGAAGAATCAGGGGTCAAACAGCCTTTCAGCACCCAAACTTTATTCCTTTTGACTGAGATACATATATCTATATGTATCTCTCTCTCTCTCTATATATATATATATACACACGTTGGGTTTTGAAGGCACAAATTACAGCTAAAATTGAGAAGAATGGTAAATGGACATTGTGCACACAAGGTAGCTTGGAGGTTCAACAACAATTTCCAATGTCATAAATATGGCGGCACCCCTTATCCTACAGTTTTATTAGAAAGTTCAAGGATTAAACAGCTTGTGTTGTCAGCTTAATGAATCCCTAATGATTCTGAAAGAAAAGCTTGTACTATTAATTATAATTAGAATGCCTCTTGGGACACTTCAAGATTCACTTCTTGATAAGGAGCAATCAATAAAGTCTTTCGATAAAGAATGAAACAACATGGAATGTGAAAATCAAGGGAGTATTATGTTCCTTTTAAAAATGTTCTTTGGACATTTATTCTTAAAATAATAGGTTTCCAGTGATGTTACTGTAGGTTTGCTGTTGATTTTTAGACATTTTACATCAAGTAGAGTTAATTAGACCTGTGTGAGATTATGATTTTCCACACTGTTGAGCTGGGTAACTGCTTTCCCCCCTCTTCTTTTTCATTTAACCTTATTAAAATAATTTAGTTGCTAGGAGTTAACTCTTCTTTTGAAGATGAAGAAAAATGCAATTTTGAGGAGAGAGGGTGACGTATTTCTCTTGATTAAAAACACAGTGCGTATGGTCAAGATCAGGCTTTTCAGCTTGGCTTTGTAACATTTTGAAGGTGATTGCCTTATTTAATCCCCTTTCTCTGTGCTTTCTGGCTCTGAATTCACTCAAAACTTTTTATCTCTAGCCTGGTCACTGGATGAAAGGGAATGATGATTTCTGTGTTGTGTAGATTTTAGAATTTGGAGGAGAACAGTGAGATAAAAGACAACTTTTAATTTCCTTTCATTCATCTAGAGGAAATAGAAGTGTTTCACGGGTTCCCATAGAAAGTCTGGTAGGAGATGGTGATTGGGAAAAGATATGGGTGGGCCTCCTTTGATCTCTCTCAAATCAGGAGATTAGTTCTTACAGAGAATTCCCTTTCCTGCTTCCAAAAGAGTGTAAAATAGCTCGAGTCCAGGTGTAAAGGATGGGCAGAGTCCTGGTAGGATTGTGTGGCAGAGAAACGACAACATAGAATCTCAGGGTTTTTTGTGTATCCCTTTGAGTGAATGAATGGGACTCATGCTCCCTGGGAGATGTGAACATTGGCGTGCTGGGCTCTAACTTCATGTTGGTTCCTCTGCCCTTTGGAAATACTTGTAAGCGTTATAGACTCTTTTGTGTTTGCACAGAGCTTAGAAACTGCTTCCACCGCTGCCCTTGGCACTTTAAGTCCTGAGCTGAGTGCTCCTTGTGGGCGGACCCAAGAACTCAACCTCCAGAGGGCAGGGAGTATGTCCTGTCTTGTTTTCCATCATTGTTGGTACCAAATAAATGGATGCATGTGTGTGGAACCCGACTGCAACTCTATGTCCTTTTGTGATCCTCATTTTCATTGGAATGTTGTGCCTGCTTTCACTGTACTATTCAGCTTGTTTTGAGAGGCTTTTTGATATGACTTTGAGGGGTACTTGAAATATCTTGACCTTTTCTTTTCAGAGTACATTGATTAGAGGGGATACCTTGCGCAGCAGTAAAGCAAAAAAGAAAGTGTGGGAGGGAGTTGAACAGGATGTGAGGAACGTTGAGGTTGACAGGCACAGACCTATTCAGATTTTGAATTAACCTTACATGTTGCTGCCTAAGAAACAAACAGTAAAATGGGCAGCTCTGTTGTTTTTAGGAGATGAAAATATTCTCTTGGCTCCACGCAGCGTGGCTGTGATCTTGAAACACTGCCAGCCTCCCTGCTGGGCAGCCTGCCCACGCTTCGCCCAGGCACTGAGTTCTTTCTCAGCTGCTCTGGCGTCTGTGCCCTTCCTGCTGTTCCCCACTTTGCCAAAGGCCAGCCTCCCTGAGCCATATGAGAATCTGCCCTTTGTTGTACTTGAGCAGAGGTTGTTTCCAACATTTCAATTGCTCTTCTCCTTGTGAGCCAGAGAGATAGAGAGAGAGAGAGAGAGAGAGAGAGAGACGCAGCATGACAGCTGTTCGATTCTTCAGCCAAAATGTAAGGGCTGTTACGAAGTGAAGCATCCCATCCTGGAAGCCCGTGGCTTCCCTCCAAGTCCTTCTGGCTTTAAAGTGGTAGTCAGGCCTGCCTTTGTGCAAAGAGCTACCGTGAGAGATTCTGCAGTGCTCTGAGCTCTGGAGCTCCTGTGAGGAGTCACCTGGAGAATTTTTTTTGGAGACACTCAATCTCGGTCAGTTACTGCTGCAAAACAAAACGACCTCACAACTTAGCGGTTCATGTTTTGTTTGTTATCGCTCACCAGTCCGTCTGATGGTAGATCTGGGCCAGGATTGCTCATATTTCTGCAGTTGGCTAAAAGGTCAGCCACAGCTGGTTGATGCAGGACGGTCCCATCTATGTGCCTTTCAGCAGGCTGGCTGTTGGCTGGAGTGATAGGGGTCCCGGCTTTCCAAGAGCGGGAACAGAAGCAGGCAAGGCCTCTTGAGGCATAGATTCAGAAGTGGTATTTCATCACTTCTGCTGCATGTTGACTAAAACAAGCGACATGACCTGCCCAGTTTTGAAGGACGGACTGTTGGACTCCACCCCTCGCTGAGAGGAACTACAAGGTAAAATTGCAAGGGCATGGATGCAGACAGGGAAAGGCTTGGTGGCAGGCTTTGCAATCTGTCCCAGTGTGTGGTATCAGAGACATCAGGATGTAGTGTGTTGGGCATGCACATGTGGATATGTCTTCTCAGGGTCCTAGATTTCTTTCTTTTTTTTTTTTTTAAGATTTTATTTATTTGTTTGACACACAGAGAAAGATCACAAGTAGGCAGAGAGGCAGGCAGAGAGAGAGAGAGGAGGAAGCACGCTTCCTGCTGAGCAGAGAGCCCAATGTGGGGCTCTATCCCAGGACCCCAGGATCATGACCTAAGCCAAAGGCAGAGGCTTAACCCACTGAGCCACCCAGGTGCCCCTCAGGGTTCTAGATTTCTGGGAGGTATGGGGCGATGTGTGTGTGCCCAAAAAGTTATGGGCAGGTTCTGAGTTTTCCACACTCCTGTCTCCCCTTTTCCCTCAACATATCTCATTAGGGCCGCCACAAATAATCTGAAATACCTTTCTTCACCTTGCAGGTATCACACCATTCCTCCCGCAGCCCCTCCACATGGCCAATGCTAGGTATTAAATCTATGTAAGTGCAAGGTATGGCCAGAATGATTAGGTGGTATTCAGTGATGTGCTTTTGCTGTTTGCTCACATGAAAAGAAAAAAAAAAAGATGGTGATGATTAATCCCAATTATTAAGCTATTATGTGGGTGTTTTAGACAGAATTCTTGACTTTAGTTTGAAATACAATGACTCAACACCTGAGATTTTCCTTCTCAGAGCAATACAGAATTTCATCTTATCAAGTATGCACATCTATGGTGTATCTAATTTTGTGTATTTCATTTTTGTTTCTGATGACTCTCGTGGTGGCCTACAAGGCCCTGTAGGAGGGGCATCCTCCCTTCCTGGCCTCAGTTCATTGACCTCCTCTCCTACCTAGCTCCCCTTGGCTCTCATCACTCCAGGCACACCAGCCTCCTTCCTGCTCTTCAGACACATGGGCACCTGCTCTACATTTTCCTCTTGGCATCGATCACCTTCTAGTATACCAGATAATTTAGTCATTTATAGTATTAATTGCATATAGACCGAACCTCGTCCTCCTCCTGTGTGTTGGGGGGGTCCCCAAGACCACCCCAGGATCGATGATTCTGTAGGAAAACCCAAAGCACTCAGGATGTAGTCATAACCATGGTTATGATTTATTGCAGCCAAAGGACACAAAGCCAAATCATCAAAGAGAAAAGGGGCTTGGAGTGAAGTCTGGGGAGGAGCTGGATGCAAGCTTCCAAAGATCGTCTCCCAGTGGAGTCCAAAAGTACGAGCTTAATTCTCCTAGCAGGGAGTTGCGACAGCACGTGGGAAATGTTGCCCATCACGGCAGCCCATTAGAGACTGAGTGCCCCAGGTTTGAGTCACATAGGGGGCTGGTCAAGGAGGCACCTTCTACGTGGTATGTACCCAAATTCCGGTCTCCCAGAAGGAAAGCAGGTGCTCACAAATAAACACTATTATTCACGCAAACCGTATAGGCATAGCGAGGCACACTTACTAGTCCTGGGAATGGCTGTCTAGAAATCCAAGTTCCAAAACTCCTGCTGAGGGCCAGCCTCAGAAGCAGACTTTTCTAAGGATGGCAGTGTCAAGCCTGCTGCGATGACTGTTTTCTCCATGCCACGCAACAATATAAGCTCCTTGAGGCCCGAGATCTTTGTTTTGTTCCATGATGGAGTTATCCCCTGGAACAGTGTTTGATGCATAGTAAGTGCTCAATAAATATTTACTGAATGAAGAACTGGAACCCAGACCCTTGAGTGGACTTTCTTTGTGGCAGAAATACTATGTGAAGGAGATAGAATCTAATGACTTACACCTCTGAGGCTTTGCCTGAACCATCCAGACAACTCTGTGTCCAGGGGGGCTTGAAATGAACTGAGCTTCCGCATCCTGATCTGATTCTCTGTTTCACCTGTAAGTCCCATCTCCACAAAGGGCCATTCTCATGATGGACTCATGCAGTGTGGGAGCCTGCAAGGACCTTCTCCCTCATGAGTCCACTTGCCCAGAACAATGTGTGCAGAGGAACCTGCTTGGTTGCTTAGTGAGGACACTGATCTCTGGGTTTTTTTTTTTTTTAAGATTTTTATTTATTTATTTGACAGACAGAGATCACAAGTAGGTAGAGAGGCAAGCAGAGAGAGAGAAAGGGAAGCAGGCTCCCTGCTGAGCAGGGAACCTGATGAGGAGCTCAATCCCAGGACCCTGAGATCATGACCTGAGCCGAAGGCAGAGGCTTAACCCACTGAGCCACCCAGGTGCCCCCTGATCTCTTGATCTTGTTTTTCCCCTTTACCACATCTTTTTGTTTGTTTGTTTTTGTTTGTTTTTTGTTTTGTTTTGTTTTGTTTTTCCCATCCCACAGAGCCTAGCACAGTGCTAAGGAAATGTTATGTTTTCTTTAAACATCACTAGCTGCGAAGTGGTCTGGGTCACCAATTGACTCGTGTCCAGTTGTGACATTTATGCAGGCAATGTCTTAGTTTTTTTCTCTTAATGTTTATCTTTAAAGGCAAGTATACCACATTAAAGGAACCCCCCCCCCAAAACCATATACATATCCTTGTTTTTCTTGGTTTCCAGATCCTGAAACCATTTTTCACTGTGACCATGTAAGCTCTTTAGTTGAGTTGCCCTATTGTCACTGACTCTTCAGGTAA
The DNA here is from genome assembly GCF_011764305.1 of Mustela putorius furo. NCBI lineage: Eukaryota > Metazoa > Chordata > Mammalia > Carnivora > Mustelidae > Mustela > Mustela putorius. The sequence goes on from NW_025421989.1 coordinate 32,779,976, forward strand.
AAACCTCATATTTCATGTCCCACTCCCTCAGTATCAGAAGGATTAAGCTAATTTCAAAACTACTTGTATCAGGATTTCATTTCACCTGGAAAGTCTATTCATTTCATCAGAGCCTTGCTTGTCACAGTCTCAAGTTTGACAAATGGGCAGAATGAGTCATGTGCTGCAATTCGACAAGAAGCGCCCTGCCCACCTTCTATGTCTCTACTTAGGCTTGGTCTCAGCTCCAAAATACTGAGTTGAATTTTTCAGCAGGAAAAATGAAAGGTCTTCAAATGCAGTATCATAGTACCATTTTAGAATATAAATGCTACGTAGCATTTGCTATCAAAATTAAGTTTTAATGTTTTTGCAAGAATGTGTTGAAACATCATTCTTAACAAGAGAATATCCTCATTTGGCATCTTAATAACAGTCCTAACGAATGCTGAGTCACTTCTGAACAGGGAAAATATTCTTCTGAATGGAAGGGGAATTGTGAATCTATTTTTAGCACAAATAAAAAATAATTGCTCATCAAGATTCCTGGACTGATCAGATGAATTAATATTTCTGGCCAAGAAATGATAAATTCTGAGGGAGATAAACTGTCAGGGAGCATTCACCAGCAACTTTAACAAATGGCTTGGTCTTGACAGAAACGTTGTAAATACAGCTTCTAACTGTTTAAAGTATTTAACCATTTTGACAAGATTGAGTTAGCCTTTCCTGAAAAGCTGACATGAAAAAACATGAATCATATGCCAATATATTAACTTGGCTAGTGCTCTTGAAGGTAGTGACTTTGTTACTTTCTAGAAGTAGTAAGGACCTAAGAGAAGTTCTGTCTCAAGGTTGTCTTTCTGTAGATGAGAAAACTGAGGTCCAGAGAGGTGCACTGTTTTGAAGAAGGCCATACAGTAAACTAATAGAGCACAAAACGGACCTTTCAGTTTCAGCTCACTGGACCATTCTGATCCAGTTTTGTTTTGTGCTTTGTCTTATTTTTTTAAGATTTTACTTATCTATTTGAGAGAGAGTGAGAGTAAGGGAGCATGAGCGGAGGGTTGGCAAAGGTAGAAGGAGAAGCAGGCTCCCTGAATGGGGGCTCAATCCTCTATCTCAGGACCTCGGAATCTCGACTTGAGCTGAAGGCAGGCACTTAACCCGCTTGACTGACTGAGCACCCAGGCACCGTATTCTGATCCAGTTTTATGCTCTAAGGCAGGGGTTCTCACAGTCCAGCCAGCATCAGGATCCCCTGGAGGGCTTGTTCATATACACATTGCTGGCCCCTACTGCCAAGTTCGTTTCGATAGATCTAGGATAGGGACATGGAATTTGCATTTTTATTAAGTTCTCAGGTAATGCTTGAGGGTCCTGATCCAGTGACCATACTTGGAGAACCACTGGGTTAAGGGTTGGAGGGAATGTCAGGAAACTGAGAATAAACGTGTAATTTTCTTGAGGGGGAAGAAGAAAGACTGATTTTAGCTAGTCCTGAGTATCTTTGTGCTGAGAGAATAGGTCTGTTAGTTATTTTACCTTTCCCATTGCACTTGAATTTTTTGTTAAGTGAGGGCTATACTCTTTGCACAAATACCTGGTAAATGTCTTACCTGATTCAGATTATGACCCACTGGGTGGTTGGATAATGGGTGAAGGGGACCATAGCAAATCAAGATTAAGGAAGAGAAAATCCTTGAGAGCTACCTTCAAATATGGAATGATGGCTAACTGCAAACACCTTTTCAGAACCTAACCCCCCCAACCAGGAAATCATCAAATTGCCTTTATTCATCGTGAATATTTACATTAACATAGGAAAAAGGAGATCTAGAAGTGATGGCTGGAAACAAACAAACAAAAACCAGGCAATCGAGGTGACAAAGGGAATTAAAGTTAAAGGAGGAATTGGATTAAATTGCCAGAATTGTGCTTTCTCTTTTCCTTGGTGCTATAGAATTTTTAGCACTCAGTATTAAGGTTAAATCTAAAAACTAAATTCTCTCATAGATTCTAAGCACATCTTTTCATTAACATAAGGTTTCTTATTTCCTGTTTTTATCTTTTTGTCCATATTCATTGGCTAGATTAAAATGGATGCCTTATAATATACTGAGACAACATCAAAATTGGTGGTAGCATCCTTTCTCCCCACCTCCTTCCAGAAACCTGCCTGCCTGCTTAAAAGAAACCCATATTTGTCTGCTCAGAGTCCCTCTTTGTTATCCCTTTCACCGTTCTAGAGTGGGCAGAAATGATTCCTTGCTGACCTAGAGGCTAAATCAAGGTTTTGGGAGAAGGGAAGAGATAACAGGGAAGGAAAGAAAAGAACCCAAGTAGATTCTGGGGCCAGAGAAATCATTTGTGTGTAAATGAAGCAGCTGTGAAGGACAAAGGGATTGGAGAATGGGGAAGGGGTTTGAGGAAGTGTTACTATGGGTTATGAATAGATTTATTGTACTTTGAAAGACAAGAAAAGAAAGGAGCTGCTCTCTGATGATCTGTAATTGCCAAAAGAGACTTTGCTCCAGGATTGGACCACATGGCTGCTTGGATTTATTAAGTTTGCCCAAAGTACCTCAGACTCAATCTCTGCTCTAATAAAATTTGCAAGATGGAATTGAGGGAATCCATGGAAAATTAGGTTTCCAGGGAAACCGGCCTGGATGGGATAAGAGGAACACTATACCTATCTATCAATTAATAAATATTTACAGTCACGTGAAAGCTCGTGCTGTTGGCAAGATGGGAAACTTTCCTTGCTGCTCTAGCAGAACCAGTGGAAGAGGTAGGGCTGTGGAGGTCCAGGAGAGCGCTGATCCAGCTCTTTGCTCAGCAGGGAGCTTGCTCCCCCTCCACACCCCACCCCACCCCACTCCACCCCCGCCTGCCTCTCTGCCTACTTGTGATCTCTGTCTGTCAAATAAACAAATGAAATCTTAAAAAAGGGGGGGGGGGGGTGGAATACACTTTGGCTTCCAAAAGACGGTTTTGGTAAAAACTCTGAGTCCACTTTCCATTCTTGGGAAACTGAGTGTATCAATTACCTACTGCTGCCTAACACACTGCCTCAAGAAACTGAGTAGTTCAGAATAAAAATAATTAATTTGGGTCAAAAATCTGAGATCTAGGTAGGGTTCATCTCAGGAGAGATGGCTTGTTTCTTGTCCTTCTGTGATCAACCGGGAAGGCTCAACTTGGGGGTAGGGGAACGATTTTCAAGATGGCTCACTCAGAAGGGTAGCAAGTTGGGGCTGGTTGTCTACTGAGAGCTCACCCGGGGTTGGGAGCCTTGGTTCCTCTCTGCACTGAACTTCCCATGGAATGCTTGGGCTTTCTTCCAGTGTGGTGGCTGGATTAAGTGAGCATCCTGAGAATATGGTGGAAGTGCATGGCTCTTCGTGTCCCAGCCATGGATGTCATACAGTGTCGCTTCTGAAGTACGCTGTTGGCCAGAGCAGTCAGGATGGCTGTCGAAGATCAAGGGACAGGGGAATGCAAAGGAAAAGTCTGTGGATGGGCTATTGTGGACATTTTTGGTTAATGTAACCTGCCACGTAGGGAAACCTAAGGCACGTCTTGGGCTTTGAATTAACGTCTCCGTATTTGTCAACCTTGTTCCCTTTCCTTTTATCCGTGCAGACAGAATGGTTGGCCCTTACAAATAGTCTAATCTCAGAAACAGCCCCATTTTTTTTTTTTTGCTTGCATCTTTAAGAAGCCAATTTGGGCCATTTTTAAGCATTTCAGGCTAAAAACCTGGGAAGGAGAGATTAAAAAAGAATTCAGTAAGAGAATCAGAAGCTCCCCGTGTTAATCAGTGGCTTTCCCAGCTAGCAGCGGCCCTCCTGACGCACTAAGAGATTCATCAATTTTAGAACTTGACGTGTAGTAGCCACTATGTTCATTGTAGGTGCTTCCTGTCTTAGTTCGGGTTCCCCTAAAGTACACTCAGAGACAAGGTTTTGGAAGTGACTAGTTTACGGGGCAGGTGACCCCAGGAAGCACAGTGTGGGAGTCGAAAGTGAGGTAAAGAGGGGAAGAAAGCCCACGGAGGGCGATGATGATGAACACGATCTCCCAGATGATCCCGCTGCTTCAGTCCAAGACAGAGAGGCAGAGTGCTGAATGCCAATTATTTCCCTTACCTCTCACCACACCGCACTCCCGTGCTTTGTCCATCTGCTCCATGGCTGTGGCCGTTTCTTCTCTGTCTCCCATCCCAAACCATGGTTTAAGGTGCCTTTGCTTACCTACCTTGCCATGATTTGTATTCTGTTCCATCCTTCTCCTGGGTATAGCCCTAGTCGTCATGTTAACCGCAAGGATAAGGGCCCGCAGTCCCCTTCTGTTGTGGGAAATGGGAACGTTCCCTGAGTATCAGCAGTTATAGACGGTGTAAGAATTGAAGGGAAAGACTGCTGTAGGCCAGTGTGCCTACAGTGGTGCCGGCAGACGCCCGGCATCACTGGCGTGCTTGGCGTCAGTCCCTACAGGATGACAACGCACGGAGGTACCTGAGCATGTAGGCTTTGGATCCCGAATGCCTGCGTTGGGATCTCCGAGCTCTGCACTTGTGCATTCCCAGGCAAATTACCTGAACCTTCTGTGTCTCGTTTTCCTCATCTGTAAAGTGTGTCATGTGATTATACTGCGGATCAGCTGAGGTAGGAGATGCATCGGGAACGTTGCATTGAGAGTTACTGAGCATTCTGTAATGTTTCGTTATTCTTGCTTATGTCTGACCTAGTGAGTCATAATCTCTGAGGGCAGAGCCTGGAAACCAGCATTTCTAACCAGCCACTGCAGTTTGAACACCGCTGCTCCAGGCTGAGAGGCAGAGGCAGAGAGAGATCAGGTGATGTCAAGACAAGATTGATTTGCACGGTAACACCTCATTTCCTTAGCAACTTTGGGAAATGAGGAGTTCTCCAGATCCAGATGGCTGACACTTTTGTCTTGTTTTAAACATTCAATCTTTTTTTTTTTCTTCTCTTTTTTGAAGAGAGAGGATGGGGGCAGGGGAAGGAGCAGAGGAAGAGAGAGACTTTTTTTTTTTTTTTTAAAGATTTTAGTTATTTATTTGACAGAGATCACAAGTAGGCAGAGAGAGAAAGGGAAGCAGGCTTCCCACTGAGCAGAGAGCCCGATGCGGGGCTCCATCCCAGGACCCTGGGACCACGACCCGAGCCGAAGGCAGAGGCTTTAGCCCCCTGAGCCACCCAGGTGCCCCAAGAGAGAGACTCTTGAGCAGGCTCCATGCCCAGTGTGGAACACGAGGCAGGGCTCAGTCTCACGACCCTGAGATCATGACCGGAACCAAAATCAAGAGTCAGATGCTTAACCAACTGAGCTACCCTGATGCCCCTGAACACTCAATCTTAAAAGCTAAAACTTGATGTATTATTCATTCTGAATTATAAATTCTATTACATGCTGACACGGAGAATTCTGGAAATAGTAGTGTTGTAGCAATATTTTCGAGGTGACTCAACATCAGAGAGCCAAACAAATAGTAAATATTTATTTACTCCCTTGCCTGTGTCCCCTCATGGTAGTCGGTGCTGGGGATACAATGAAAAACAGGACCAAATCTCTGCCTGCAAGATACTGTCTAGTGGGGAGAAGGCAGGAAGTGGAGATGACATGGCAAGAGAAGTGATAGAACAGAAGGCTGTTTTGCACTTCGTCATGGGGATGTCCTAATGAGGCTAATGAGGCGGGAAGGTATGTGGCCTTCGTGCTGGGTCGTTGGAGTGCTCAGGCCTGCTAGCTTATAGCTTCTGCATCCTTCCCTTGTTTTCATTGGACACTCTTTGTTTTGTCAATTTATCTGCCTTCAAACGACATTGCCATCCTCATGTAATGCACTGCCTCTAATCTGCTATGGGCTGGAAACCAGGTGCCTTAAGCTTGCTGGAACGGTGCCCTCTCAGAGAGGCCTTCTCTGACTTTGCCATCTGAAACAGCGTGGCCCATTCCCCCCAGGCCCCCTCCCCATACATTACAGCCCCATCCTCTACTTGATTTTTCTTCATGGCATTAATCACAATCGCAACCTCGTGATGACCTATTACATGTATTTCTTTATGTTCCATGCCGTATATTTTCATTAGAATATAAGTGCCAAGAGGGCAAGGGCTCTGTTGGTTTAGTACACCCTCTCTCTTCAGCACCTAACGCATGGCCAGGCTCAGGGTAGACCTTCAATAAATACTTACTGAGTGAACAATAATTGCAAATACACTTCTTTTTCTCTATTTTATTTTGAGGTATACCTTGCCTCCGGTCAAGTGCACCATCTGAAATATTCAGCTCAGTGACTGGAGTATGTATGTGCACATGTTATTACACCACCTGGACCAGGATGCAGAGCATTTCCAGAACCCACCCAGCAGGCCTCCTCAGGCTCTTCCCAGTTGGTCCCTCCACTGAGAGAGACCTGCTCTACCGACTGTTCTCACCACTGATTGGTTTTGCTCATTCCTGAGTTTCAGACACATGTAATAATGTAGTTTGTGCTCTTATGTCTGCCTTTCCAATGTGATCTGTGAGATTTATCCGTGCTGAGTGTACCTGCAGCCCACACTTTATTTCGTCACTTGCAATGGTCACAGTAAATTTATTGCCATACGTTTAACCCATTCTGCTCGCATGCAGGTTGTTTCCAGGTTTGGCTGATAGGGAAGATGAGTCTGGGGGATGGCCCTTGCAAAGCTTTGAGTAAAGGCCATAGGTCAGTTCTACATTTCTGGGTCTGTCCCCTTTCTTTCTGCTACTTCCGGGTTCTGATTTATGCTGGACCTGTGATGAATGTCTGAAACTATCACATTTATAAAATCCCTAGATGGCCTGGTGGAGAATAAAAGCCACATTTCTGCTGGTTTATCCCATGACATAGAAGCAGAATGCTGATTAGCCATCCCAATTCTGGTATCCTTCCCTTCTCTTCCTCTTTTGCCCTTGATTCTTGTTCGCTTTCTGCTAATTCCCTCCAGTAACTGGGGGCACCTTTGGGCCTAATGTGTTTTTTTTTTTTTAAAGATTTTATTTATTTATTTGACAGAGAGAGATCACAGTAGACAGAGAGGCAGGCAGAGAGAGAGAGGAGGAAGCAGGCTCCCTGCTGAGCAGAGAGCCCGATGCGGGACTCGATCCCAGGACCCTGAGACCATGACCTGAGCCGAAGGCAGTGGCTTAACCACTGAGCCACCCAGGCGCCCGGGCCTAATGTGTTTTATAGCAGTGTTTCTCAACCATGGCTGCACATTATAATCACTCGGGGAATTTTAAGAATAATACCCATGCCTGAGCTTTACTCTAAAGCAATTAAATCTGTATCTCTGCCAGTGGGGCCTGGGTATTAGTGTTTTGGAAGAGTGCTCCAGATGATTCGAATAGGCAGCCAAGTTTAAGAACCATTGCAGGACACACCTTGGAAAGAGTGTAGATGTATAGAACCAAGTAACAACTAAGCCCTTTCCCCCCAAAACGAGCAAAATCAACTTGTTTCCACATAATTTACTTGATAGAGGTCTTTTGAATGCTGTCCACTTTATAAATTTCAAGGAGCGATATATGAAAACTGCTTGAAAATGAGGGAGCCAAGGAATGTGGCTTTTTACCCACACCATATTAGTCACTTTATGGCGTCTCGAGCAGTGTTAACTCAAGCTGGGCTCATGAATTATAGTTTAGATCCATCATTCAAAATCCAGGCTGTGGCATGGACACCTTGACTACAGCTGAGTGGGTGCCTCAGAAAGACTGTTACTGTGATGGCTTTTTTTTTAAGATTTTATTTATTTATTTGACAGAGATCACAAATAGGCAGAGAAGCAGGCAGAGAGAGAGGAAGAAACAGGTTCCCTGCTGAGCAGAAAGCCCGATGTGGGGCTCGATCCCAGGACTCTGGGATCATGACCTGAGCCGAAGGCAGAGGCTTTAACCCACTGAGCCACCCAGGTGCCCTGTGATGGCTTTTTTTTAATGGGCATTGTGTGTAAGCAGAATTAGCACCAATGGGTCCTAAGTGTCATGAGGTCAGGGTCTATTTTTTTTTTCCTATTTATTTTTTTATTATTATTTTTTTAAAGATTTTATTTATTTATTTGACAGAGAGAGATCACAAGTAGGCAGAGAGGCAGGCAGAGAGAGAGAGGAGGAAGCAGGCTCCCTGATGAGGAGAGAGCCTGATGTGGGACTCGATCCCAGGACCCCGAGATCATGACCTGAGCCGAAGGCAGCGGCTTAACCCACTGAGCCACCCAGGCGCCCTCCTATTTATTTTTTAAGTAGGCTCCATGCCCAGCATGGAGCCCAATGCGGGGCTTGAACTCACAACTCTGAGATCAAGACCTGAGCTGAGGTCAAGAATCAGATGCCTAACCAACTGAGTCACCCAGACACCCTGGTCAAGGTCTATATTTATTTTTTTAAACTTTATTTATTTGATCAACACACAGTGAAGAGAGAGCATGAGAGGGAGGTCAGAGGGGGAAGCAGACTCCCCTTGGAGCTGGGAGCCCGATGGCAAGACTCGATCCTGAGACTCCGGGATCATGATCCCAGCCGAAGGCAGTCGCCCAACCAACTGAGCCACCCAGATTCCCAAGGGTCGATTTTTAAATCAACTTTCCTGACAACACCCAACAGTGTTTTGTCCACTGCAGCTAATATCTACCAAGTACTTTGTTCATTTACTGAACTCAGCATTTACAACTCATTAATCTGTTAATCCTCACTATAATAGCAGTCTTACTGAATACTTATGTGCTATGCCCTTTTATAAGCTCTTCACATGTTTATTCATTTGCTCTTTTCAACACTAAGTCAAGTTTTTATTATCATCCCCATTTTATGGGTTAAGAAATGGAGGCACAATTTAAGGAGTCAGAGACAGTAACTAGTAGAGCTAGGATTCAGGTAGTTTGGGCTCAAGAAACATTTTTTTTCTTTTTTTTCGTTGTTTGTTTAATATATATTTATAAATTTTGTCTGTAAACATGCATTAGAGAAAAAATTACATTAAGAAGGACTTTTGGAAAGTCAGCTTGGGATTTAGAGGGGTTTAAACTTATTTTAATTCCAGTGCAGTTAACATACAGTGCAATACTAGTTTCAGGTGTACAATATAGTGATTCAACACTTCCATACATCCCCCAGTGCTCATCATACCAAATGCCTTCCCTACTCCCCATCACCTGTTTCACCCATCCCCCTGTCCACCTCCCCTCTCGTAACCATCAGTTTGTTCTCTAGAGTTAAGAGTGTGTTTCTTGGTTTATCTGTCTGTCTGTCTGTATTTGTCTCTTTCTCCCACCCCCTGCCTTGTTCATTTGTTTTTCTTAAGTACCACATAGGAGTGAAATCATATGGTATTTGTCTTTCTCTGACTTAGCATTATATTGTGACTTCATGTCATTGCAAATGACAAGGTTTCATTCATTTTTATGGCTGAGTAATATTTCATTGTATATATATATACACCACATCTTTATCCATTCATCAGTTGATGGACACTTGGGTTGCTTCCATAATTTGGCTATTGCAAATAATGCTGCTATAGATATGGGGGTGCACGTATGCTTTTGAAATCAGTGTTTTTGTATCCTTTGGGTGATACCTAGTAGTACAATTGCTGGGTCATAGGGTCATTCTATTTTTAACTTTTTGAGCAATGTCCATGCTGTTTTCCAGAATGGCTGCACCAGTTTGCATTCCCACCAACAGTGCATAAGAGTTCCTTTTTCTTCATGTCCTCACCAACACTTGTTTCTTATGTTGTTGATTTTAGCCATTCTGACAGGTATGAGGTGATATCTCATTGTAGTTTTGATTTCCATTTCCCTAATGATGTGTGATGTGGAGCAAACAATCTTAAAATTTACATGGAACCACAAAAGACCCCAAATCTCCAAAGCAGTTTGGAAAAAGAAAAACAAAGCTGGAGGTATCACAATTGTAGGCCTCAAGTTATATTACAAAGCTGTAGTCATCAAAACATTATGGTATTGGCACAAAAATAGACACACAGAGGAGTAGAACAGGATAGAAAACCCAGGAACAAACTCACAATTACATAGTTAATTAATCTTCAACAGAACAGGAAAGAATGTCCAATGGGAAAAAGACAAATCTCTTCAAATGGTATTGGGAAGAGTTGTCAGCTACATGCAGAACAATGAAACTGGACCACCTTATATCATACACAAAAATAGACTCAAAATGGATGAAAGACCTAAATGTGGGACCTGAAACCATAAAAATTCTAGAAGAGAGCACAGGCGGAAATGTCTCAGACATCAGCCGTAGCAACAATTTTCTAGATAAGTCTCCTTTTCTTTTTTCTTTTTTTTTAAGATTTTATTTATTTTATTTGACAGAGATCACAAGCAGGCAGAGGCAGGCAGAGAGAGAGGAAGAGAAAGCAGGCTTCCTGCTGAGCAAAGAGCCCGATGCGGGGGCTCGATCCCAGGGTCCTGGGATCACGACCCTGGGATCACGACCTGAGCCGAAGGCAGAGGCCTTAACCCACTGAGCCACCCAGGAGCCCCCTAGATAAGTCTCCTGAGGCAAGGGAAACAAAAACAAAAAGAAACTATTGGGGTTACATCAAAATAGCTTCCAGACGGTGAAGGAAACAGTCAACAAAACTATCAGATGACCGAGGGAATACGAGAGGATACTTGCAAAGGACATATCCAGTAAGAGTTAATATCCAAAATATATAAAGAACTGATATAACTCCACATCCAAAAACCCAACAATCCAATTAAAAATTGGGCAGAAGACATGAACAGACCATTTCTCAAGAGACTCTGTTCTTAAATATCCAGTGCTTGTCAAATTTTACCATGCATAGAAATCACCTGGGGATCTTGCTAAAGGGCAAATTCTGCAGGTCTCATAAGAACCTGGGTGGTGTTGATGCTCCAGGTTCATGGTCCACACTGTGAGGAACCAGGACATACTCTATGAGATAACTTCTATTACTGTCTCCATTTTCAGGTGATTACTCTGGGGCTCGGAGAGGGTAGTGTTTTCACCAGCAGATCCCCACTGTAAAGTCAGAAATTGGAATGTATTAAATAGAGCCCACACCATTTATCTTTCATTGGTACTTTTTAAACCTTGGAAGTGAATCTCCTATCAGCTTTTATCTTCGTCACGTTTTCTTCTTATGTCCTAAATAGGTCGTTTCACCCTTGCTGTTAACAGAGAACAAAGAGGAAACAACTCAGCAAATTTTCACTGGGGATGTCTTTCTGTGGGTTTTTTTTTTTTTTAAACCATTGCCTTCGCTTTTGAAAAAGTGGCACAGACCTGGCATCCTACTGCTAGTACTTCTTGTTAAAATCTCTAAACAACATTCAGAAATTATGCTGCTGTCAAAAACTAATGATGTACTATATGATGACTAACATAATAAAAAATTATAAAAAAAGAAATGCTGCTACTTAAGGTTTGGTCATCAGCAAAGAGATTAATCTCTAGTTTTTGGGTGAAAGGAAATATTTCCTCTCGTGGCCTTGGCCCCCACACTATCCTAATACCATAGATTGCCTTCTTCCTGAGTGGCCTCCCTCAGAACAAGGCCCATCAGAAACAAAATAAGAATCCAATTTAATGTTCCTTGCAACAATTCAACCATTACAGGTTCCGGGAAGAGCTCTCTGTGTACTCCCACCACTCTGGGTAATGTTTTCTAACCAGATAATGCACGTATGTGACAAAGAGTTTTTGCCTGGAGGAAAATTTATTTACTTACTAGATTATTTTAAGTGGTACTTCTTGGCTCAGAGAACCAGAGGGAACAATGTGTATAATAAAAAATTCGTAACTCATAAAAATATGTGACTTCATGCAACAGGAATCAGGCGTGAAATCATAGTGTCTCTACATTGTAACGGGGTCCACTGTTAAGAAAAGGGCTCTTGGCTGCATCTTATTCACTCGAATTCTGAAACGGTGCAGAAATATCAGTTGAGGCAGTGGCTTGTGCCATATTTACCACTGTTGGGGAGAAGAAGAAACCACACCTGAAGTCTAGGGGCTGTATTCACGTCACTCATTCATTCCATTCAGATACCCAGTGAAGATCCTGGAGGGCCACTGGGCGAGGTGGCCTGGAGGTACCAAGGGGCATGAAATATGGTTCCTGACCTCCAGGAGTTCACAAAATCACTGGGGATACAAAACAATAAGGAAAGAGGTTAACAGAGGTGGTGTGTGACAAGGATTATAGAAATGGTGCCCTGTGTCTTATAGCAGCGTTTCCTCAGAGGGACCCTGCACGGTGCACCTGCATCATCTGAGAATTTTCTGAGATACATATTCTTGAGCTCTATCCCAGAACCACTGAATCAGATGCTCAGTGGTTGGGGCCAGGGATCTCCACTTCTAATGAGATCATAACACAGTTTGTATACACATTAAAGTTTTAGAAGCATTTTTAACACTTAACATTTCTAATCATCAGTGAGATGCTAATCAAAACCACACTGAGCTATCACCTCACACCTGTCAGAAGGGCTAGAATCAAAAAGGCAAGAGACAAGTGTTGAGAAAGATGTGGAGAAAAAGGAAACCTTGTGCACTGTTGGTGGGAATGTAAATTGGTGTAGCCACTGTAGTCCTTTCAAAAAATTAAAAGTAGAACTACCATATGATCCAGTAATTTCACTACTGGGTATATACCCAAAGAAAACAAACACTAATTTGAAAAAGCTACATGCACCCCTGTGTTTATTGCAGCATTATTTACAAAAGCCAAGATACAGAAGCGACCCAGGTGACCACTGATCCATGAATGGATAAGGAAGATGTGGGGAGTATGTGTGTAGTGAAACACTACGCAGCCATAAGTAACCGTGAGATCTTGCCATTTGCAACAGCGTGGATGGGTGTAGAGGATATAATGCTGAGTGAAGTCAGTCAGACTGAGAAAGACAAATATGATTTTGCTTGTATGTGGAATCTAAACAAAACAAATGAATAAACAAAGAGCAGAAATAAGTACAGAGAACAAACTGGTGGTTGCTGGATGGGAGGGGTGGGAACTAAGCAAAATGGTTGAATGCGAGTGGGAGGTCCAGGCTTCCAGTTAGGGAATGAGTAAGTCACAGGGAGGAAAGGCACAGCATAAGCAGTATAGTCAATTGTACTGTAATAGCACTGTAGGCTGACAGATGGTAGCTACCTTTGTGGGGAACGCAGCGTAATATAGAGTCTTGTCAAATCGCTACGTTGTACACATGAAACTAATGTTACATTATCAAGTATACATCAATTAAAAAATTTAAAAGCACTGTTTTAAAAAAGATCACTTCTATCAGAGGAAGAACACAGGAAGGTCTTGTCCTCATGGGACTGTCATTTAAAAGAAAAATGAAATTTAAATATGAATTATCAAATGTGATAAGGAACATTAACAGCTATGACTGGAGGTACAAAGAAGATGGAAGTAAAGAGAGGAAAATTTTGTCTGCTTTGCAGGTGGGGATATCTTTGAATGTTCCCTGGAAGGGGCCTTGGAGGATGGGAAATGTATCAGTGAGGCGTGCATTTGACTGTAACAGAAAACTTAATTGGCAGTGAATTGAAGAGGGGGTTCTTTCTTATACAAGTAGTCAGGGGCTAGGTGACCTCCAGTGCTGATTCGGGTGTTCAGGGATGTCAGGGTTCTGGGTCAGTGTCTCTGCAGCTCTCTCTCTCTCTCTCTCTTAAGGGATCAGGGGTGCCTGGGTGGCTCAGTGGGTTGAGCTGCTGCCTTCGGCTCGGGTCATGATCTCAGGGTCCTGGGATCGAGTCCCGCATCGGGCTCTCTGCTCGGCGGGGAGCCTGCTTCCTCCTCTCTCTCTCTCTGCCTGCCTCTCTGCCTACTTGGGATCTCTGTCTGTCAAATAAATAAATAAAATCTTTAAAAAAAATAAATTAAGGGATCATTGCCATACAACATCGTATTAGTTTTAGGTGTAGAATGTGAAGCTCTAAATATGTATATATTGCAAAATGATCATGGTTTCTTTCCATCATCATACATAGTTTTTTTTTTCTTGTGATGATTAAGATTTACTCTATTAGCAAAGCTTTCAGTATGCAATACAGGATTATTACCTATAATCCCCATGCTGTATATTACATCTGCGTGACGTGCTTTATAACTGGAAGTTTGTACCTTTGACCCCCTTCACCCATTTTGCCCATCTCCTTCCTCCCACCTCTGATGATCACTATTCTGTCTCTGTACCTATGAGCTTGATTTTTTGTTGTTGTTTGCGGAGGGGGAGGTTAAAGATTCTGTATGTAAGTGAGATCATACAGTACTGTCCAGTCTTATTTCATTTAACATATTACCTTCAAGGTCCATGTTGCAAATGTGTAGTATGCCTCTCCCCTACCCCCTTACAATCACAAGATGGTTGTTGTAGCTCTGAGAATCACATCCTCATTCAACTATATTCATAGGCAAGAAGAGGATTGGAAGCGGGACATGTGGGACAAAGAATTCTGCTTTCTTATCAAGTAGGCAACCCTTTAGCTGCCTCCCAGCAAACCTCCCCTTTGTCTCAATGACTAGAATTTGGGCGTATAACCATCCACATGGGGAGCTGGTCTACTTTCTATGGCTTCTAAGAATTCTAGCCCAAGTAGAATTGGACTTCTTTTTGCAGGGAACAAGTATTTTTAAGTGGTAAAAAGACTATGGCACAGCAGGACTGTAGTTGGTGGAATCAAGAGAAAGGGCATTCCCAGGAGAGGGAAAGACATTAAGTATTTACATTAAGTGGATACACATTAAGTGGAGAGTGTATGAAGAATGATTCCTAGATGAGGTTGACTGAAGCCAGGGGTCTTACAAAGGAGTGTCGAGGCATTTGTCTTTAATCTGGGGAACCCTTCATTTAATTGGAATCGGATGTGGAAATCCTTTTCAGAAAGGAGAGAAAAGCATAGCTGCTGTGGTCAGAAGGAAGATGGGAGCCCTGGAGCCAGCCTGCTCAGCCTCCGACCTGCTTCAGCTGAGAGGGCATCTTGGGGTTTTCGTTTTGGTTTTTTGTTGGTTCTGTTTTTTAACTAAGATGTAATTGACAATACAGTACTATATAAGTTTAAGGTATACAGATAATGAATTGACTTAAATGTGTTGTGGAATGATTAGTGGAGAGAGTTTAGTTGACATCCATCATCTCACGTAGATACCAAAAAAAGGAAGAATGTTTTTGTCCTTGCAGTGAGAACTTTTAGGATCTATTCTCTTAGCAACTTTCAAATATACCATATAGCAGTGTTAACTGCAGTGATCATGTAGTCCTAAAAGGGCATTCTTGAAGGTCAAACTGAAGAGACAGTGCACTGCTACTTTGACCCTGCCACCCCCAAGGTTCTCAGGGGCCTTCTGTGTCCTTGTAGGAGGAGGCAGTGAGGCATCTGGCAAGGTCACCCACTTGGCCTCAAGTTGGAACTTCATAGGTATCTCTGGACAACACAGTCACCCAGGCTGGGTATGTGTATTTGGTTTTAGGATATTGCTTTTTGTAAATACCACGTGTGGCTCTTAATCCTGTTCCTGACCTTGAACTGCTAAAAACTAGAGAGTGAGGGGGACATCATGGGGGAACACCCAGAGGAAGGGGAGCTCTGTTCCTTGCAAGAAATGGTGCTGTTCCTTACCTCTTGCCCTTACCACTCTCTGTTAGTTTCCTAGGGCTGTTGTAACAAAGTGCCATGAACTTGGTTTTATAAACAATAGGAATTTATTAGCTCATAGTTCTAGAGGACAGAGTCCAAGATGGGGGTATGAGGGCCCTGAGGTAGGATCTGTTCCATGCCTTTCCCCAAGCTTCTACTGTTTTGCTGTGGCATCACTTGCCTTGTGGATCTCTGCCTTCATCTTCCCATGGCGTGCTCTATGCCTTCATGTTGTCCTCCCTGTGTGCATGCCTGTGTCCAAACTTCTACTTTTTGTGAGAACACAAGTCCTATCAGATCAAGGCCCACCCCAGTGACCTCAACTTAATCATTAATTTCTTTTTTTTTTCTTAAAGATTTTATTCATTTTATTTGACAGATAGAGATCACAAGTAGGCAGAGAGGCAGGCAGAGAGAGAGAGGGAGGAGGAAGCAGGCTCCCTGCCAAGCAGAGAGCCTGATGGCGGGGCTCAATCCCAGGACCCTGGGATCTTGACCTGAGCCGAAGGCAGAGGCTTTATTTAACCCACTGAGCCACCCAGACGCCCCAATCATCAATTTCTAAATAAGGTCACATTCATAGGTACTGGAGATTAAGACTTCAACATGTCTTTTTGGATGGATACACTTTGACCCATAACACATCCCATATTGGAGACCTCCACTTCTCTTTCTCTGGGGCCTTCCCTCCCATTCTTGATCCCAGTGATGATGCCACAGGCCAGTCCATTAATTCTTATGCCAATGCCAATGCAATTTACTAGGGAAGGTGGGTTATTCCAAGGAATGTTTCACCCTCACTCTTCTGTTTGAAGACATAATTGTGTAGACGACTGTATGAAAAGACATGTGGGGCTAAGTTATATACCTATATGCAATCTTTTGCATGGGATCCTAAGTTCGAATTCAAAAAAGTAGAACCAAAAGACTGACTAATTATAGTCATTGCCACTGTTATCATCTGTATAGCACTTTCACACGGATTCTTGTTTAGAAGTATATTCCTTTCTGCTAGTAATCAGAACCCCTTTTTCCCATCCACTTTACTCCATAATAAATTCTCCTTGAAGGTGTGTTCTAATAGGATTATCTGACAAAAGTCCTTTACTTAGAGATGTAACTGGACCTTCCCAAATTTAGTAGAGTTCGTGGAACACTGAGCTGAAGTCCAAGTAAGGGGAGATGGAGAGAGATAGTAAACAAGACAGACAGTGAAGAAATACAAAGCGGAATTAAAAAAAACATTTTTTTTTTGTAAGGGCACTGACAAAGGGAGTTAAAATTTGGTTGAGCCATTTTAAAATTATATGGCTCTATTTGGTGGCATATATTATTATTAAACTTTGAAACTTGCTAATTAAATACTACTTACTAGTGAGAAAATCTGCCCTTGATCAAGAGAGAAAAAGAAGTTACTCTGCAGACTGTGGTCTCGGCACTTTCTTGCATTCAACCGTGTCATCGGATGCTCTGACCATTTCCTCTTACACAGTGGAAATTTCCTGTCATTCCATTTTCCCTGCAAATGGAAGATAGCTGAACAGAACTTCCATTTACCCCTCCCTGTACTCAGACGCTCATTATGTCATCAAGTCTTCTCTCTCTTTTATCTCAGTCTATCAATAAGCTCCCTTCATTTCTCTTCTTCAGAGTGCTTGAAGCATGACACTTGGCCATTGCTCACAGTGTCACTCCTATCTAGAATGCTCTTTCCTCTTTGTTTTCTGCTAAAATACATCCCTTCCAACTTCGAGACTTAGCCAAGGTGAGAGCTCTGGGGCACATACAAAAAGGCATAAAATGGGGATGCCCCCAGAAGGGCTGTAAGCAGATCCTCAGGTGACACAGTTTAGTCTCCTTCTGTGTTTCTCTGCAGCCCTCTTACTCTGCCATGCCTGAAGTGCTCATCTTATTGACCAGTTGGAGTTTTCTGGAACTCTGCTCTCCTAAGATCTCCATAACTGGTCTGGTGAAATAGAGAGCATGGAAGTCTCCAGAGAAAGATGGCCTAAAGGCAAAAGAGCAGGTGACTCTTGGGGTCTCAGACGTGGAAAAACAACCAGGACCAACAGGGCTACATGTAGATTTACGTACCATTTCGGCTGCGGGAGGATGGAACACTTCCTAAAAAAAGAGAAGGAGGCAGATATTTGGGCCTGTGATGGAGTCAGTGAATTTCATCTCCCCACTTCCCATCAGGTCTAGGGGAACGGAGACTAGGTACAGAGACCTTGTGGTCTCATAGAAGGTAGGACACATTGATCTGGCCTGGCCCGTTGCAGATCTTAATTGCTGGTGACCCCACTTCCAGAACCAGAAATCCCAGCATTCCTTTGGCAGTCTTACTTCCCAGGGTCACAGAGAATTTGCAAGTGGGGTGAAGATTATAGGACTAACTGTGGCTAGGATGGAAAGATTTAACTATATTCCCAATACCTTTAGTCCAGTGATAACAGCTGTTGGAAACTGATAAGGTGTTGTATCCAGAGCAATCCTTTGGATCCTTGGTTATTCTTGAACATTGAACCCCACATGCCTGACTTAAAGGAGTATCCTTACTAAAGCTGAGAGGCCCTTGCTATCACCTGAACTCTTCTGGTACATTCCTGGAATTACCCAAAGGGCTAGGGAAGTGGCGGCAGACTCCTAGCACACAACTCCTTAATACTGATCCCCACAGATCACAGCCTTGTTTCTGTCACATCAATAGCTCCCCCATCTCATTTAAATCCAGATTAAGGAAAGCATTTAATATGAGATTTCAGCCTTTCTAAATTAGACCAAGCTGGCTTTGGAGATCTCGGTAACAAGCACCTTTGTATTATTCCTTCCATTATTCTGCTCCTCAGACAGTGTCTGCAGCTCTGGTGGGTGTATGTGTAGCTCTCAGTCTCTGAGGTCATGCACTGTGTCTTTTTTTTTTTTTAAGATTTTATTTATTTATTTGACAGAGAGATCACAAGTAGGCAGAGAGGCAGGCAGAGAGAGAGGAGGAGAAGCAGGCTCCCTGCTGAGCAGAGAGCCCGATGTGGGGCTCCATCACAGGATCCTGGGATCATGACCTGGGCTGAAGGCAGAGGCTTAACCCACTGAGCCACCCAGGTGCCCCATGCACGGTGTCTTTTATTCTGTAGACTCTATACAGAGTTTGACACAGTACTTGCAAAATATACACATACTATTGCTTGATAAATAAATTTAAGATATTTGGTTGGTTCTGAAGATCACTTCTGTAGTCTTTCTCTAGCTATAGGTAGTGAGTTCTACAAAATTCCTTTGTTGAAGGCAATTCCAGTTGAAGGGGTCATCTTTATGGCAGAGTAAGTATGGATGGATCAAAAGCAGCCCATAAGAAATATTTTCACATTCACTGACATGTGACCTTACAAGCAGCTTTCCAAATAAGGAGAATACCAATAATATCTTATCACCTTAAATTAGTATTTGGTGATTTTTTTTTCTTTATCTTTTCCTCAGTTCCCTTGAGAGTTCTATCTTTCTTCCCCCCAGTTTCAATAAAATGATATGTTGTGATATGTTGTGGAAGATAGATTTTCATTTGTTAAGACTTTTGACTGTGTCTAGTCCTGTCCAGGATCTCAGTCTTTCTGATTTTGTGACTTGAAATTGTTGACTTTGACCGCCCAAGTGGTCTACCTTAGTGAACCACTATACTCCAGGGATGGGGAGGCAGGCCCTGGGGGACTTGAGGTGGGAAAAGTGATGTTGGTGTGAATCCAGCTCAACTCCTGTCCCCAAACCTTCCCCCCGACCAACTGGTATCCCCTTGGCCCAGCACCCAGAGTTCAGGCCAAAGCAATACCATCCGCTTTTCTCACACACACCTCTCAGGTGCCTCCTGAGGATGGTTTATGGTACAGACGCGTAGGCCAACTTCTCCTCTTCCTTTGTCTTTCCCAAGACATCATTGCCAGAGCTTCTGTTCCTCTTTACCATCTGTTTTCCTTCCTGCTTCTCAGCTCCCTCTTCATCTGAGGAGCCTTACAGCACTGCCCTCCCACTTAGTATTTCCTAGTATCACACTTCTTAGAGTAGTGGAGAGGTGTCAGAATTCTATGTATGGGAGAGGAACTCCAGTTGGAGGGAAACTTGTGGAGTCATAGAAGAGAATTCCCAGGTTTTCTTTCATGTCAACAATTTAGCTCTTTTTATACCTCACAGCTTGTAGACCTTGTGCAAGTCCTCACCCTACTTCCTTAGTCTGGAAGCAGGAGAGGTTCCCTGTTGCCTCCCTGGCATTTCCCAAAAGGAGTTGTGAGATTAGGGATTATGCAAAAAGAGGGACCTTTGGTCAAATATTTTCTTTGCAAACTCTGACCCACTGTACTGAGAAATCACATGTTGTGTGTGGGGGGGGAATCTTTTTAAACCTAATATTTAGGTTATCTCAAATATTTAACCACAAGGACATGTGGTTAATGGTTTCCCCATTCTCCCAGTCATCCATCATCACGTGGTAAGACAGAATTTTGTAAGTACATGGATAACACATGAATTGCACTCTTCTTCATGGCTTCCAAGCCTGCCGCAAAGTGGACTGAATTCCTCTGTTCAACCTGAATGTTCTCTCTCTCTTTCACAACATGGTGTGCTATTCCACTAGTGTCTATTTTCTCAATTTGCTGGTAGTCCACCTCTGGGCCTTTGCTCATGCTGTTTTACCTCCCCGGGTACTCTTAACTTTAGGCACAGATCCCCTGTGAAGCCTCCTCAGGCTTCTCCTTCCTCCAAATGCCAGTAACTTGGTCTTCAGTACTGCATCGATTAAAACCAAAAGCTGTCCCCAACGACAAAACTCTATGTTCCCCTAAAGCATGACCATATCATGTCCAGCTGCAATATTTCCCCTGAGCTGCTCTTGAGGATATAAGAAATGCGCTAAACAAACCTCTTCATTGATTGACAGGTAACAAGACTATTCATTCGACCATAGAAGTGGTACCTTTTGAAAGGCAGCTTTTCGTGGTTTTGTTTTCTTTTGTTTTGTTTCATTTGCATTGAGTACCAAAGTATAGCACAGCTACTCTGTGTTTACCCACATAAAAGCCCAACACGCTTATTTCCATTGTACTTTAAGGAGAGAATAATTGTTGTGGAGGTTTTTTTTTTTTTTCTCCCAATTTGACTGAAGTGATTGCTTTCAAATTTCATAATGGCTCAATGTCTCAGAAACACTTTAATCCTCCTGGACCAGTCCCGGCATAGGTGTAACTGGAGGGTCTTGTCCATTTGGCCTCTCTGCAGTGGAAGATGAGCCATGAAGATAATGCAGACATTATCTTTCGTGTGTCCTCAGAGTTATGTAAATAGCCATACCTCCCTTCCTGACTGAGAAGCTGTCATTAGTTTGCTTTTCAGGTCATTCTCCGTCTACTGAATGAAATTCAATAGTCCTTGAAAAGTCAGCCTTCCACAGCCTAATCACTAGATCATTGTTAAAAAAAAAAAAAAGTTATCCTTTTAAAAGCATTGATTTTTCTAAAGTAATAGGAAGGCTATTAGGCTTTCTTTTTGTTGTTCTGTACACCTTTAGGGACTATTCAATTTTTCTATTTATTCGTATTAATTAGATTTCCATTTTAAAAAAGACTGCGTGCTTTTGGTACACACACACACCCCCAGGTGTGCAAGGGGGTATATCAAATAAGAGATCAGTGTTCCTCTCATCTCAGACTGACATTCTCTAGTTCTCATCCCCCAAAGCAGACAATTTGACCTGTTTCTTGCGAATTTTCCCAGAAATATTCTAGGCATGCCCACACACAGGCATGTGCGAGCAGAGCAGGTTACAGACGCTGCCGTGTACCCTACTTTTTGAATCCGACCCTGTCTGTCGAAGAACTCATCATGTTAACAAGTACAGATCTACTTTGTACAATTCGTGGCTGGACAGTATCGCATTGTCCAGGTGGTACCACAGTTCATTTAACCATACCCTCTTAATGGGAATTCTGGTTGTTTCTAGTGTTTTGCCATTGCTTATAACGCTGTCATGTATCAGACATACATCTGTGTATGCCTATAGCTAAGACAGTTGTTTCCCCAGTTTTTTTTCCAGTCTTTTTTTTTTTATATAATTGACACCCATCACGGATAAGTTAAGGATATGCAGCACAATGGTTTGATTTACATATATTGTGAAACGATTATCAGTGTTTAGTTAACATCCATCATCTCATATTGATACAATAAAAAGAAAAAGCAGAAAAAGGAAAAAAATTTTGTCATAAGAACTTTTTTGTTGTTGTTAGAAGAGTAATTAAGGATTTATTCTCTTAACAACTGTCCAGAAATCCTACAGCAGCCTTAGCTATGGTTGTTAAGCTGCACATTATATCCCTACTACCTACTTGTAACTGGAAGCTTGTACCTTTGGACTCCCTTCCTCCAGGCCCTCCTCCCCTCCGCCTCCCACCTCTGGTAACCACAAATCTGCTCTCTTTTTCTATGGAGTTTTGTTTTGTTTTGTTCTGATATTCCACATGTAAGTGAGATCACACAGCATTTGTCTGACTTGTTCCCTTTGCATAATGGTCTCAGGATCCATCCATGTTGTCACAAATGGCAGGATTTCCTCCTTTTTTATGACTGAATAATATTCCATTGTATATACCAGATACCACAATTCTTTATTCATTCATCTGTCAGTGGTTTCTTATATCGTTTCCATGTGCTCAGTGTTTGATCAGTGTTGCCAAATGGCCTTTCAAAGAGGAAGTTTCTATTTACCCCCACCCCAAATAGTGTGTGAGATTGCTTGTTGCCCCACCAGTTACCTGTGCTATAAATTGCACTCACCTGTTTCTGCCACACTGCTAGATTAAAAATGGTATCTCATTTTCATTTATATTTTTCTAGTTTGAAGATAATTTTTGCCAAAGTTTGAAGTCTTTTGCATATCATTATGTGCAGATTCCTTTTTTATGTGCTTTTCTGTTTCTCCTTTGAACTGTTACTTTCTCTTGGTTTGTAAAATTTAAAACACTAATATTGGGGCACCTGGGTGGTTCAGTGGGTTGAAGCCTCTGCCTTTGGCTCGGGTCATGATCTCAGGGTTCTTGGATCAAGCCCCGCATCTGACTCTCTGCTCGGCAGGGAGCCTGCTTCCCCCCCCCCCCTCTCTCTGCCTGCTTCTCTGCCTACTTGTAATCTCTGTCTTCCAAATAAACAAATAAAATCTTAAAACACTAACATTGTCTGTCACATATTTGGCAGCATATATAAAATCATCCCTGTGTGTTTTCTTCTACAACTTGTGTGATTGCTTTTTAAGTGTTTAAGTATTTTATTCATCTGGAAATCGTTTTATTATGGGAAATCATCACAAAAACAATACTACTTACATCATTATAAGTTTCAGGAGAACAGAGGCAGAGTTTTTTATTAATACCAGCTGTGGCCACAATATAACGGGTAGCACATTTCTGGCGATTTTTGTTTGTTTGTATCGACTTGTTCTCAAAAGATTCTATCACCTGAAGTTTGGGAGAGTAAGTGGTCATAACACACTTTATTGAGATGGCAGCAATTAAGCAACAGTAGCGGAGGTGATGGTGGCAGTTAAGGAGTCATTCTCAATGTCGTCTCCATTGCTTCCCCCTCACAGTGCTCAGGGCTTTTGGCACCATAACAAATGTATCAACCCACATAGAACAACTTTCTAGTACTCCCATGTGAGAATTCGTCCCCTTTGAACTGCCTCTGAGTAGAGGAGCCCCACACTATTGTATAGCAGTCAAACTGAGGGCACCAGGGAAAGGGGGAGAGGGGAATGTCCTAGAAAATTCTTTGGAATCCTCTTAGTAGCTACCAGGCAGTACCATGTGCAGGTTCCCCTGGTTAGTTAACAGGTTGAACCTCTCCTCTACCACTAGTTTAGAATCTGTACTTGATAGACAGCTAGGGCTAGGTAAATTTCTTTTTTTTCCCCCAAGATTAAAAGGGTCTTCTTTTGATTTTGATGAAGTCCTAAAAGTTTATTTTCACTTTTGTTTCCTTTGCCTTTGGAGACATATCTTGAAAGAAGTTGCTGTGGCTGATACCGAAGAGATTACTGCCTATGTTCTCCTCTAGGATTCTGATGGATTCCTGTCTCACGTTGAGGTCTTTTATCCATTTTGAGTTTATCTTTGTGTACGGTGTAAGAGAATGGTCGAGTTTCATTCTTCTACATATAGTTGTCCAGTTTTCCCAGCACCATTTATTGAAGAGACTGTCTTTTTTACACTGTATACTTTTTCCTGTTTTGTCGAAGATTAATTGACCATAGAGTTGAGGGTCCATATCTGGGCTCTCTACTCTGTTCCACTGGTCTATGTGTCTGTTTTTATGCCAGTACCATGCTGTCTTGGTGACCACAGCTTTGTAGTAAAGCTTGAAATCAGGTAACGTGATGCCCCCAGTTTTAGTTTTGTTTTTCGGCATTTCCTTAGCGATTCAGGGTCTCTTCTGGTTCCATACAAATTTTTGGATTATTTGCTCCAGCTCTTTGAAAAATACCAGTGGAATTTTGATCGGAATGGCATTAAAAGTATAGAATGCTCTAGGCAGTATAGACATTTTAATAATGTTTATTTTTCTGATCCAAAAGCATGGGATGGTCTTCCATCTTTTTGTGTCTTTTTCAATTTTGCCTCCATCAGAAAGGATGAATACCCAACTTTTGTAGCAACATGGACAGGACTGGAAGAGATTATGCTGAGTGAAATAAGCAGAGAGAGTCAATTATCATATGGTTTCACTTATTTGTGGAGCATAACAAATAGCATGGAGGACAAGGGGAGTTAGAGAGGAGAAGGGAGTTGAGGGAAATTGGAAAGGGAGGTGAACCATGAGAGACTATGGACTCTAAAAAACAATCTGAGGGGTTTGAAGCGGCAGCGGGTGGGAGATTGGGGGAACCAGGTGGTGGGTATTAGAGAGGGCACGGATTGCATGAGGAACTGGGTGTGGTGCAAAAACAATGAATACTGTTATGCTGAAAATAAATTTTAAAAAAAGGTCTTCTTTTATTTTTGGTACATTTTTAATAGTATTTTTTAAAAACTTTTTAATTTTTTTATAAACATATAATGTATTTTTATCCCCAGGGGTACAGGTCTGTGAATCGCCACATTCACACACTTCACAGCACTCACCATAGCACATACCCTCCCCAATGTCCATAACCCCACCCCCCTCTCCCTCCCCTCCTCCCCCCAGCAACCCTCAGTTTGTTTTGTGACAGTAAGAGTTTCTTATGGTTTGTCTCCTTCCCGATCCCATCTTGTTTCATTGATTCTTTTCCTACCTCCCAAACCCCCTACATTGCATCTCCACTTCCTCATATCAGGGAGATCATAGGATAGTTGTCTTTCTCCGATTGACTTATTCCGTTCAGCATAATACCCTCTAGTTCCATCCACATTGTCACAAATGGCAAGATTTCATTTCTTTTGATGGCTGCATAGTATTCCATCGTGTATATATACCACATCTTCTTTATCCATTCATCTGTTGAGGGACATCTAGGTTCTTTCCATAGTTTGGCTATTGTGGACATTGCTGCTATAAACATTCGGGTGCACGTGCCCCTTCAGATCACTACGTTTGTATCTTTAGGTAGATATCTAGTAGTGCAATTGCTGGGTCATAGGGTAGCTCTATTTTGAGGAACCTCCATGCTGTTTTCCAGAGTGGTTGCAACTTTTTTTTATTTTTTTATTTTTTAAGGGGCTGGGTAAATTTCAAAACATGGTTGCTATTATTTCAAAATACATAACAAACACCTTTAAATCTCAGTGGCTTGCAACAACAAACTTTTACTTGTACCTCGCTCATGGGGTAGCTCTGTGTGGGTTCAGGTCAGCTCCATGTATGTCCTCATTCCTATAGGGTTCTCGGTTAGCTGGAGGGTAATCTCATGGCAAGTGCAGAAGTACAAAAGGACAAGCCAAATCATACCATCATACTGAGCTCACCAAGGTCAAACTGAAGGAACTTCCAAGTGGTTCTACCTACTTATGATAGAACACAACCTAACACAACCTTGGGGTAATAAGAATAATGAACTTCGGAGCCTGACAACAATGGGATGGCAGATACTGTTAAATAGCCATTCAAAACCCTTTCTCTCTTTCTTCCAGGGTGGGGGACCCTAGTCCCCACAGTAGAGAATCATAATGCCAAATACTTTTCCAGCCTCACTTGTAGCATAGGTAGCCGAGTTACATGTTTCTGGCCAATGAGACATTGGAAGGACTCTGTGAGGTGCCTCTGGGAAATTACTTTCCTGTTTGAGTATGCCATTTACATTTTTTTAAAAAGATTTTATTTATTTATTTGATGGAGAGAGATCACAAGTAGGCAGAGAGAGAGGGGGAAACAGGCACCCCACTGAGCAGAGAGCCCGATGTGGGGCTCGATCCCAGGGCCCTGAGATCATGATCTGAGCCGAAGGCAGAGGCTTAACCCACTGAGCCACCCAGGAACCCCAAGTACGCCATTTAAATGCCCCAGTAGTCTCATCTACAAGTTGGGGCGAGGTATACCTCACAGAGTTGTATTAGTCAAATTTACTCTGTATCAAACAATCCCAAACCTCTGGCTTACAAGGACAGGCACTGGTTTTCCTCGCTGATCGTTTGCAGGTCATCTGGAGGTGGAGTGGCTCTGCTTCGGGCTACAGGTAGGGATCAGCCCAATTCCATGTATTTCAGGACAAGGCAAACTACACAGGCGTGTTTTAAGCATCTACTGTGGGGTCTCCTGCCTGGCTCAGGAAAGCATGAGACCCTCGATTTCAGGGTCATGAGTTCAAGCCCTTGGGATGGGTGTTGGGATTACTTAAAAATCTTTAAAAAGGAAAATAAGGCTTCTGTGTCCTTAGCATTCCTTTGATGAAAGCAGTTCTCATGGCAGAGCCCATCAGTAGGGCAGAGAGGCATGCTCCGCCCGAAATGAGAAATCCTGAAGCTACATAACAAAAGTATGGATGTGTAATCCTACTCCAGTAGAAGGAAGATTTAGAACTTCCTAGGTGTGTGAGCCTAAACAAATTGCTAGCTGACTCCCTATCAAGACAGCAGGGGCCTCTTTCCTCTGGGATGTTGCGAAGATTAAAAATAAACCATGTGCCATAAAGGAGGCCCTTAACCAAAGTTAGCCCTGCACCCCCACCACCAAACTCTGTTTCCTAAGCGGGTTCCTCCCAGAAACCAGGTGGGTGTTCCGTGACATGTGGATGAGAAGTCACCAAAACAGAAGGCTTCCCGAGGGAGGAGGCAGAGCATTTATTCACTAAGCAAGCATTCATGGAACACCTGAAGTCATTATTTCAAGGCCATTGTCACGCTTTCATGCTTCAATAAACCGTGACTGGTTTTTGGTTTTGGTTTTTTTGCGGGGCTGGGGCAAATGACCCTTTACCCCACAAGAGCATATGAACACTGGTATTTCAGGGTTGATTTTGGTTATTTCATAGGCTCCCTCTGCTGGAGGAAAACGGCATCTTCTTTTCTGAAGATGAAGTTCCTTTACCTTTAATTGAAAAGCAACTGTAATAAAAAAAAATTTGCTGCATTGCTAACCTGGCTTTTCATATAGTGTTTCTGCTGCCACGTCCTAAACTTACCTGCCACGGAGCTCTAACACCGACTGGCACTTCTTGCCTTTTCAAAGCAGAGCCTTACAAAAAAGTCTGATTTTAAAGAGTTTACCAGAAATGTGAATTGTTAATAAGCAGGTTCATGTTTCCTGTAAGTAATGCCCTTCTTACTTCAATTCTAACCTTCTCAGTTTTAGAACATCTGGGAGTATTATGGGAAGGCTGTGCCGGGCCTATTTAGAGGTGCTTGCTGAAAGAAAATTAGCCTGAGTCACCAGGTTTGTTAGGTAGGTAGACTATAATTGTCTCTAGAAAAAGTGAGGATTGATGCAAAGCCAACACTTCCCCTGCCAGGGGTAGCCACACTATCTTAGGGCATGCACGTTTTCAGGGCTATCAAAATGAGATTTTTATGTGAACTTATTTTTTTAGAGAGCCATTGTTCGTTGCTTAATGTGTACAGAGTTTCACTTTATTTCTGGCTAGGCAGTGTGCCAAATATGTCTCCTTTGCCTTTGTCACCTCTTTATCTTTTTGGAGTTGTTTTTTTGGATTTAAATAACTCAGGAGTGTATTCATTGAGTTCTGAACTGGCTGAGTCAACGAAGCTTCTAGGTGATGGTATTGAGGGAAATCTTTTTTTAAAAATTAACATATAATATATTATTTGCTTCAGGGGTACAGGTCTATGAATCATCAGGCTTACACATTTCACAGCACTTCCCATAGCACATACCCTCCCCAATGTCATCACCTTGCCACCCTATTCCTACCCCCTCAACCCCAGCAACCCTCAGTTTGTTTCCTGAGATTAAGACTCTCAGGGTTTGTTTCCCTCCCCAGTCCCATCTTGTTTAATTTTTTTCCTCTCTACCCACCATGACCCCCCTCCCTGAGTCTCAAATTCCTCATATCAGGGAGATCATATGATAGTTGTCTTTCTCTGGTTGACTTATTTCATTTAGCATGATACCCTCTAGTTCCACCCACATCATTGCAAATGGCAAGATTTCATTTCTTTTGATGGCTGCATAATATTCCACTGTATGTATATATCTTCTTTATCCATTCATCTGTTGATGCACACCTAGGTTCTTTCCATAGTTCGGCTATTGTGGACATTGCGGCTATGAACATTTATCGAGGGGAATCTTACCATAAACGGGAACTCCAATGTACGTGGGGCAGCATCAGCACATCCATTGCAACCACGGCCAAAAACTGTGTTTTCCTATGGCTTTGAAACCCAGAGCATGGTCCAGCATGACATGGGGACAGATTGGTTAAAAATGCAAGATACTGGCCCTTCTCCTAGACCTACTGAATTTGGCTGTGCACCTGCACCAGCTCTCCAGGGCATTCCTGTGCCCATTAAGATCTGAGAAGCACTGGTCCACAGTGAGGGGAAATCGCCGAGTAATGCCAACCCCAAGGTATGCGAGATAGCACTGGCACCTCAGAATCTGTCATAGCCAGAGACACCTTACTCCTGCCCTCCACTGAGGTCTGTGACTAACACCCATGGGCCCAGGGCCAGCTCCACCCATTGGCCCTGTGACGCCGGGCAGTGAGCCCACAACCCCTGCCCTGCAGTCAGTGCTTACTAGCCTTGTTAACTGGCACTTGCAGACTTTGACCTCATGGACTCTGACTTCCTGGACCTAGCCATCTACCCTCCCCTGACTTAGCTGACTGTTACAGTCTATTTATCACTGGGCGTCTTTGGCCCAAGCTCCTGCTTTCCCAGCTAGGATGGAGCCAGGCCCAAGTGATGAGTATTACTGCTGAAATTGCATTGAAAGAAACTGGCGGGGGTGGGGGGGGCGCCTAGATGGCTCAGTTGGTTAAGCAACTGCCTTTGGCTCAGGTCATGATCCTGGAGTCCCTAGATCAAGTTCCACATAGGGCTCCCTGCTCAGCGGGAAGTCTGCTTCTCCCCCTGACCTTCCCCCACTTCATGCTCTCTCTCTCTCTCTCTCTCAAATAAATAAGTACATAAAAATCTTTAAAAAGAAAAAGGAAAGAAACGGTGGGTCTTCAGCAACTAAGGCCTTAAATGAGTCATAACTTTTAAGATCTCAGATGATAGAAATTAAAATTGAAGTAGCTTAATTTTAAAACTGGGGGGCACTACTAGGGGTCAAATATCATGACGTGATTTCAGGGATATACCTGCTCTAAAAGCATAACTCGAAATGGATCAGGAGGAACATTGTACACATCCAAACTGAGGGATAGCCAAGAAAATAAATTGCTTATACTTTAAAAATGTCAAAATCAAGAAAGACAAAGCCTGGGGATCTGTTCCAGATAATGAAGTCCAAAGGACATGAAAGCTCAATGCAATGTGTGATTCTGGATTGGATCCTATAATAGGAGAAAAAAAAAACTCTTTAGGAGGATTTATTGGGATTATTGGAAAAGTTTAATGTGGACTGTAGATTAGATAGCATTGTATCAGTGTTTGATTTCTTTGTTTTGATAATTATGCTATAGTTGGATAAGAGAATGTCCTCGTTTGTAGGAAATGCATACTGAAGTATTTGGGGGTAAAGGCAGCTTAACTCTAAAATACCCCCTCCAAGACCAGAGAAGAATGGAGCAAATGTGACAAAATGCTAACAAAACATGACTATGGGGGCACCTGGGTGGCTCAGAGGGTTGAGCCTCTGCCTTCGGCTCGGCTTGAAGCGGGAGGGCCTGCTTCCCTTCCTCTGTCTCTCTCTCTCTCTGCCTGCGTCTCTGCCTACTTGTGATCTCTCTGTCAAATAAATAAATAAATAAATAAAATCTTTTTTAAAAAAGTGATTATGGGTACATGCTATATGGGAAAGTTTGTACTATTCTTATTCTTATACATAACCTTTTGGAATTCTGTACTAAAAATTTACAAAAATAAAAATAAGGGGAAGGGGCGCCTGGGTGGCTCAGTGGGTTAAAGCCTCTGCCTTCGGCTCAGGTCATGATCCCAGGGTGCCGGGATCCAGCCCCGAATCGGGCTTTCTGCTCAGCAGGGAGCCTGCATCCCTTCCTTCCTCTCTCTGCCTGCCTCTCTGCCTACTTGTGATCTCTGTCTGTCAAGTAAATAAATAAAATATTTTTAAAAAATTAATAAAGGGAGAGTTTTATCAGCAGAACACTGGGGAACTTCAGAGAATTAAAGGAAGAAATGTAAGACTCAGGGCAACACTGGAGAACTGGGCGTGAAGGCTTAATGCCACCAGAGCAAACTCTGATCTGGAGAAGCTTCTTGAACAGAGTAATAGAAACCTGGAAACTTAGAGCAAGAAAAGGGCTTTTAGGGTCCCTAAACATCTCCCATTTCACAGATGAGAAAACTGAGATCCGGACAGCAAAAGTGACTTGCTAATGACAGATAATTAATATAATTTCTAATTACAGGTATTTAGAACTCCTTTTGCCATGGGTTTATAAGTGGATCCCTAAAGTTTGTGGCTTTTCCTTATACTTTTAACATAGAATATGAGTTGAAGCAGGAACAAGATTAACATGAATGATACGCTGCAACATGAACATATGTTTGATGAACAAATATCTAAACAAGATCCCCCCCCACGTGATGAACATATCCCCCCAATTTTGCTAGTAATATATTTATGATAAGTATTTAAGTGTGTATTTAAGAGTGGTAATAGTCTTTTAACAATTTTATTTGTATGTGAAAATCAGCTAGAAGATTCGACTTTCTCTACTTATCACGTGCATGAGGACATTCTGTCCTTTTCCATGGCATTTTTCTCACCTCACCGAACACATCATCTTCCGGTTGCAAAGTAGCACCGGTCCAGACTTGATTGTTGGAAATGTCCCTGTGATTTGGAGAGACTGTGATTGCAGTCCATTTAGAAAGGATAATCTCGGGCATGGAGGGGCACCTAAAAGCCATCTAGTCCCACCCATCTCTTCTAATGGTGAAAACTGCCTGCAGTTGGTAATTCAGACTCTCTCCCGCACCTATTTTGCACTAGGCAATGGACTTAAAATGGAATAGTATCTATTAACATATACCGAAGTAATTATCTTTGACATCACTTCTGAAATAGCAGTATATTTAGAGAAAACAGAGCTACTTTAATCATCCTTCCTATAATCCTGTATTATCTGTATAGAAGAGGCATTTGTGTAGTGCTTGGATAATGAGTCTGGGAGCCGATAAACCTGCCTTGACCAGTTACCTCCATGACAGCTTTTGAAATTGAATGCAAATCCTAGCTGAAGGATCCTGCGTAGTGGAGTGCAAAATTGAATATGTATAATACGGTGGCTTAGTGTGTGGTGAGAAGCAATGAATTAAAAAAAAAATAAGTATGTTTTCTGTCACCTGTGTTCAGACATGATCACAAATGGCTCACATAAATTTTTCCAAAGAATATGAATCCCTATAGTTTGCTATGGTGACAGACACTGTCTGTTGCCCACCAGATATCCATTTTCCACCTCATCCTTACTAACGGAACCCTAATCTCATTTAACATAGCAGTGTTCTCAGATAATTACTTGATTTTCCAATCTCTTTGTGAAGGTGGCTGTGCCACACAGTACTAGCTAATGACATGTCAGTGTAAGTCGACTTGTGAGTTCCGGGAGACCTTTTGCTTCACTGAATTAAAAAAAAAAAAAAAAAGGAATGGATATGACTGGTGTTGCCCTTCCCCATTTCTTCCTGCCTTGAATATAAACATGGTGTTTGGAGTTACAGCAGCCTTTTTGTGCCTGTGGGCGAAGCTGAGGGGAGGGAAGGAGAATTGTGACATTCTGACTGACGTCACAAACCACTAAACAGTATCAGCCGTGCGCTACTTCCGGACCTTGTTATGTGAGAAAAAATAACCTCTTACTTGATTAAGCCACTGGAAGTCAGAATTTCTAATAATTTCACTTAAATGCATCCCGATACAAGTATAGTAGACCCTTCTGGGCAAGTGTGGGTAGCTCCGGATATCCCCAGTTCTCAGTGAAACAGTCTTGCTCCCTCTCTGGCTGGACTTCTGTACCCGTGTTGATGCAGTTGGGGTAAATCCACTTGCCAGAGGCAGAGCCAATCAGATTCCCTCCCTGGAGGTTGACATTCAGTTTCAGTGGTTCTGATTGATCCCGCAGTGTGGCTAAATTTGAAGGACATTATAAAACTTGGAAGTCAGGTATGTGTTATGTTGTGATAGGAGGTCATTTGCAGCCGTAGAGAGGTAGGAAAAAATGAATCGGTGGAAAGTGAAAGAGGCAGAGTCCAGTGTCATCAAGAGAGAGAACACTACCCGGGGCCTGGTACATTTCTGGTCTAAGTATTTGACCCTTTGTAGTTTTGGCTGCCCTTAGATTCCAGGAACTCTCCAGCATCCTTCCAGAGAGCCAGGCAGCCCTGTGTGATTAGCAAGGTAGTGCCCCGCAGAAGAGGTAATGTACTTTTTCTGCAATTCATTTGCCCAGAAAGGGACAGATCTCACACACAAGACTTAGGAAGGCCCTTCTTCAGGACAACTAGTAAGGTTAGTGTCTTATAACCAATGGATCTTGATATTCAGACAAAATGTATCAATGACCAGTGAAACCATTTCTTCTAGTACTTGACAGATACGTTGTTCAATACCCTGATTTATTTTGCTATTAAAAATTATAGTTTGGGGGTGCTTGGGTGGCTCAGTGGGTTAAAGCTTCTGCCTTCGGCTCAGGTCATGGTCCCAGGGTCCTGGGATCGAGCTCCGCATCAGGCTCTCTGCTCAGCAGGGAGCCTGCTTCCCCCTCTCTCTCTCTGCCTGCCTCTCTGCCTACTTGTGATCTCTCTCTCTGTCAAATAAATACATAAAATCTTTTTAAAAAATACATTTTACACATAGCAATATGTACAAATCCTAAACGCATAATTTAGTGATATCACTGTATGACTCATATACTCACTCTCCAGATTAAGGAAAGGAACACTTCCATTATCGCAGAAATTTCCTTCATACCACTCAGTACCACTTGCCCCCAACCCCCAACAAAGGACTCGGGGCAGTAACCACCCTTCTGTATCACTGTCATTTGTTTTGCCTTCTTCTTGAACTTCATATAAATGGGGTCCTACAGCAAGTAGTCTTTTGTTCAACATGCTCATGAGATCCAGCTGCGTGGCCGCATGTGTCAGTGATTAGTTCTCTTTTTATTGTTGAGTAGCGTTCCATATTGTGAATATACCACAATTCATTCATTCATTCTTCCCTCAGAGGACATTTAGGGTGTTTCCAAGTCTTATGAATAAAGCCTGTGAATAAACTCTTGTGAGTTTATTCTGGCACAAAGTGGACCTACCTGCTTCTTTCCTTGGGCACTGATGAATTGTAGCAAAAGTTCAAATTATACATTTTTCCCAGTAATAAACATATCTATAAATTTATATAGATATATAGATCACATGCATGCACCTGCACAAGTTTTGTCTCGAGTTGTTCCTTTCTGGTGTAATTAGGAGGGCTTATTTTGTAAGTACCTCTTCATAATTAATTAGACATTTAATGTACCTATCCATTTGACATAGAGACACGGAGCTACTCTCTCAGTATTGTGAGGATGCCTGCTTTGGTTGATTCAAAACTTGCTAAATGGTCAGTAGTATTTTGTGTTGCAACTAATGAAGCAAACTTATAGGAAAGGTACCTGGCATTAAACTTGTAACTGAAAGTCTAGTCTGTGACCAGGTATAAATACAGCAAAGCTACGTGAACCACATAAGATTAAGCCGAGTCCTTTGTTCCGACCACCTGTGCAATTTGCAATATTAAATAGTGCTAGATTTGCAATGCAAAGCCCAGTAAAGCAATGCATGTGTCCCAGCATCATGAGTGGGGCTTTTTACAAAACAGGAGTGTCCAGCCCTACCCCACCTCCCATAACATCTTGGTCTACAGTGGGGCCTTGGTTTTCAAACCCGTTCATGTAATTATAGGCTATAGCAGCTGGCCAGCAGAAAATTTCTTTCCTGTGTCCATCGTCACGATTCTGGTGATTACCCTCAGCTGAACACTGGTGCCTGTGAATGGATTTTATCTCCTGTTAAACTTTCCCCAGGCAACATGAGATGAGGCATACAATTTAGTCTTTATGAAGACAGCCACATTAAAATGATAACAAATGATGGAGAGTGGCTGAATAAGACATATTCAGGGTAATAAAATATGGAGCACAAGATGAATTTATTCAGGCCAGCCTTTATACTAGGCTAGGCTTTATACTTAAATACTGAATTTATTCAAACTAGGCTTTATTTATACTAGGCTGTAATCTCCACTGATGGCAGGGATTTGTCTCTCTTGTTCACTGATGTTCTCCTGGTGAGCCATAGGAGGGCTCAGTGAATATGTACGGAATAAACCGTGTATAAGACAAGGACCTTATTTACTAACTTACACGGTTATAACTCCTGCTTTGCGTAGCACGGGCTATATATCCCAGGTGCTCCCCTCAGCCTCGCTAAGGACCATGAAAAAGCCTCCTTAGCTCCATTCATTTGGCAGCGACCAACTTGGAATCTGTGGAAGCTCAAATCTAATGATGAGGATTTGGGGACCTTCTCGTCCTTAACAGAGAAAAGGTGTCGATTTAATTCATTCTTCTGTCTTCAGCCACACAGCCGGCTCCTCCTAAGATTCTCTATTCCTTCTCGTTCCCTTAGGCGTAAAATGAAGATCGAAATGAGCCACCGTGACACTTTTGTTCATCGTGGCCGCCTGATCCCTAACCAGGGGTGGTGGTGGCTGCTCCCTTCACATCTTCATGCGCAGATGACCCCAAATCTCCTTTTACGGTGTGTCGGTTATGTAGAAAGTGATTTGATCTGAATTTTATAATCTGGCTCTCCTAAGATCCCTAGCTTAAACTTTCTGAATAGAAACCAGACAACAGGAAACCACAATCATTTTCCCTTGCAAGCACCTGAAGACCCATTGTCAGCATAACAAAACTACTTTGGACGAGATTACACAGAGGGTTCTCTACAATACCTATGTGAATACGAAGGGAGGAAAGAAAGTTATGCACATACTTACAAAACATATAAATCATGAACCAGAAAGGTCGTGGGAAGTCTCTTGGTCAGCAGTGTCATTTCATAGATGAAAACCATGAAGCCAAAGAGGTTAAGTCACTTGCCTGGGATCATATAATGACAAAGCCAGAATTTCTGAATTTCTTAGCCATGGTCACCCACCCCCTCCCACCCCAGCAGCTTTAGGTTTCATTTTGCACACAGGGAAGGTACCACTCATGCCAAACCCACACTCTATCACACTGGTTCCTTCAGCCCCAAAGAACAGATTTACTAAAGTGCATTTTAAGATATTGGGGGGAAAAAGATCTAAGCAGTTTTAAAGAAACTCTGCCTTACCTCCCCTGTTTCTGACCTCCAAGGCAGCCATCAATCCTGTAGGCCCACACAAAAAAGCTTGGCAGAAGAAACCCTTTTGGCCTGTTCTGTCAGAAGTACCTAGGTGAAAGAGTTATTGAGCCTTAAAATGGCACAAGTTGTTCAGATATTATTCTTATATGGCCATTTTCACGAGTAGCTCTCTAAAGTGACAAAGTAGGCAGCCCGTAATATAATCGCTGAAGTTGAGGTGACACTAGTTCCTGGAAAAGCAGGTAATTGCTTCACAACACTTGTTGCTGAGGCTCCCGCGGGCTTCCTCTCTGTCTTCCCAAATCGACTTTGAGGATTTCAAGATCTACTGTCATGGCAGCAGATGGGAGAGTGCCCATTGTCCTTGACCTAGAGCAGGATAAGTGGAAGGAGAAGGGAGATCATCCAGGGCTGTGACAGCAAAGGTGACAGCTTGCTCCCCAGGCTTTGTCTCTGGGCTCTAGGATAGCACTTAAGAAAAATCAATCACAACTTTGTGAGTGCCGCCGGGCCGGGGCTGGAAACTGCAGTTAAATTTGTCCACCTAAGACAACCTCACTTTAAAGAGCTGTGATACTAGATGTTTCCATGGAAACAGGTACGTGTGGACAAAAACTGCTTTACGAGGAAATGAATGCTAGCCATCCTGTTAGGTTGGCACTTTCTGGCTACCAAGTTGATGTGAGTAACCCAATGAACAGTGACTTTTTAAAATTAACATATAATATATAACTCGTTTGAAGGGTACAGGTCTGTGATTCACCAGTTTTAGACAATTCACAGCACTCACCATAGCACATACCCTCCCCAGTGTCCATCACCCAGCCACCCCATCCCTCCCACCCCCCTCCCCTCCAGCAACCCTCAGTTTGGAACAGTGACTTTTATTTATTTATTTATTTTAAAAGATTTTATTTATTTATTTGACAGAGAAAGAGATCACAAGTAGGCAGAGAGGCAGGCAGAGAGGGGCGGGGAGGCAGGCTCCCTGCCAAGCAGAAAGCCCGATACAGGGCTCAATCCCAGGACCCCGGGACCATGACCTGAGCCAAAGGCAGAGGCTTAACCCACTGAGCCACCCAGGCGCCCCTGGAACAGTGACTTTTAGAAAGGGAATAATTTTTCTCTTGTAACAAGAGTCTGGAGATAGGTAGTCCTGGTTGGTATACAGAGATGCTCAATGATAGCCACAAACCCCAGGATCTTTTCTTTCTTCCCCATCATTTTTTGAATGTTGGCCTTTGATCCATGTGTTCATTGCCTAGGGTACAAAATGGTTGCTATAGCTCCAGGCCTCACATAAATATCCAAGACACCAAAAAAGAGGAAAGACAGGTAACAGCCAAGTCTATCCACTTTATTTCCATTTATCATGAAATAATAAGATTTCTAAGAAGCTCCTGCCCCGGAATATTTCCCCACTGATCAAAATGAGGCTACATAGCCAAGCCTAGCTTCAAGGAAGGCTGAGAATGGAGTATCTGGCAAGAGACAAAAAGATTGATGTGATTGGCTGAGGCTATTCACTATTTATACCCGAGAGCTAAACACAACTGTCACCCTAATAAAATTGAGATCTAGTTATCAAATAATAAGGGGAGAGTGGGTGTTGAGTATCTAACTAATGGTGGAAGCCACAAATATGTAATCAGAATTCGCCTTTCCAAATAGGAAAGGCCTTTACCATATACCTGATTGTACTCAACTACTCATCTCTGTATTTTTGAATTCACTAGTGCAGCATTGTACACCTAGCAAGCACTTGAAAAAATGTCTGTTGAATCACAGTTTGAGAATACTGCAATGACTCATTCATTCAGCAGCGGCTTAGAGGAGGGTCTGATGTGAAATGTCAATTATGCATCTGGCATTCATAACGGAGCCGTTCACTTTAGAGGCATCAGGAGGCCAGAGATGACGGATACTCAAGTAGCCAGTATAGAGAGGCTAAAACAATTGCTAGTTCTTTAAGCTTTCTACTTAGGAAGAAAGTACATAAGAGAATGTGCGCCTTGACAATGCCTGGGACAGAGGACAGGTTAAACATGCATCATGATCTCATTGCAAAGGACCTTTGGCCTAGCCTGTGCAGAATGAAACCACTGAAACAGACCATCACAGCCACATCCCAGAATTAGAACCCAGATAGTTATACACAGATTTGTAAATAGCTGTCATGAACTGTTGAATCACAAAATAAAAAAACACTCTTGCTGAGAGGCACATTAAAAACCAATGCAACTCCTTGTTTTTTGTTTTTTGTTTTTGTTTTTGTTTTCAGAAAAGGAAACTAAGGTCCAGAAGGTTTATGTGATTGGCCTAAAATTACATAGTTCATGACAGAGACTTGTCTAGAAACCAGATAAACTTGAGAACTGTTTTCCAGAAGCAAAGAAACGTGTCTTGGGGTAAGTAGGACAGTGAAAGGCTCAGAGTGTGGGGATGAGAAAAGTAAATACACAAACATGAAGGGCCATCCATTCCCAGTTCATAAATTAGAAGTTACAACAACTGAGGAATGCCAGCTGACACAAGCTGGTCCTGGAGTGGAACATGGGGGATGAGAGGTGAGCAACAGCAAGGTTCTTTTATGAGAGAGATCTGGAGTGATCCTGATCTCAAGGTCATTGGTGCTGAATGGTGGGAGTTGAGTGACTAATTGACCTTTGGATAGTTTCCATGTGTTGTGCATGTGCTTTATGCTAGGAATTGTGCTAAGTGTCCTATGTGGAACACTCTCAGCTATGCAGTGAGATGGGTAGGTCTTGTTGCTGCTTTTTACGAATGAGTAAACTGAGGCTTAGAAATTTTCAGAAGCACCCCCCCCACCCCATTTATCCACAGGGCATATGTTTTAAGCCCCCCAGTGGATGCCTGAAACCATGGATAGTACTGAACCTCATATACACGATGCTTTTCCCTATACATACCCAGCTGTAATAAAGTTTTATTTACAAATTTGGCACAGTAAAGGGTTAATATCAAAGCTAACAGTAAAATAGAACGATTACAACGAAAGAGAGCAATATAAGTTATGCAAATGTGGTCTGTCTCCGAATACCGTATTATCCTTCACTCACACTTCTTGTGCTGATGGGAGATGATAAGACGCCGATGTGATGAGGGAAGGTGAATGACGGAGGCACTGTGACTTAGTGATAGGCCACTGTTGCCTTCCGATGATTCATCAGAAGGAGGATCACTTCTTTGGGACTGTGCTTGGCTGAGGGTGACTGACACCACAGGAAGCAAAACCTCAGATATGGGGAGATTTGCTGTTTAAGTAACTGCTTCAACCCATCATGCTAGAAAGTGGGGAAGCGAAGTCTAGAACTCGGGTCTGTCTGACCTCAAAGCCCCTATTTTTCTATCATCCTGCTCTGCCCCTTCTTTCGTTCCAGAGCCAAACAAGAGCCAGTATGGAGCCCCGAGGAGCCTCAGGGGTCAGTCACCTGGTACAGTGCCGTGCAGTGGGTTCTCAGACCAGCAGCGCGCCCACCGCCTGAGAGCTTGTTACCAACGAGACCTCAGGCCCCGTTCCACAGCTGAGGAGTCAGACTCTCTGAGGGGAAGGCTCAGGAGGCTGTGTTTTAGCTAGCTGGCTAGGTGATTTTAAAGCACCCTAAAATTTAAGAAGCCTTGACTTAGCAGGTAGATTTTAGTGCAGTCTCTTTCTGTTAAAGGTGAGGAGGCACACCTGGGGAACTTCGTCAGTTAAGCAGCTGACTCTTAATTTCTGCTCAGGTCGTGATCTCAGGGTCATGAGATCGAGTCCCGCTCTGGGCTCCATGCTGGGCATGGTGCCTGCCTAAGATTCTCTTCTCCCTGAGAGGGGAACCCTCTTGCACTGTTGGGGGGAATGCAAAGTGGTGCATCCCCTCTGGAAAACAGTATGGAGGTTCCTCAGAAAGTTAAGAGTAGAGCTACCTTATGACCCAGCAGTCGCAGTACTGGGTATTTATCCAAACGATACAGTGACTCGAAGGGGCACGTGCACCCCAATGTTTATGGCAGCAGTGTCCACAATAGCCAAAACACTGAAAGAGCCCAGATGTCTATCAACAGATGAATGGATAACAAAGAGGTGGCGTATATACAGTGGAGTGTTCTACAGCCATCAGAAAGAATGAATCTCGCCATTTGCAACGACATGGCTGGAACTAGAGGGCATTACACTAAACGAAGTCAGTCAGTCGGAGAAAGACCATATGATTTCTCTCATATGTGAAATTTAAGAAACATAGAGGATCATAGGAGAAAGGAGGGAAAAATGAAACAAGATGAAATGAGAGAGGGAGACAAACCATAAGAGACTCTTAATCTCAGGAAACAAACTGAGGGTTGGAGGGGAAGGGGGGTGGGGATGGGGCATGGGGTAACTGGTTGACGAGCATTAAGGAGGACACGTGATGGGATGAGCACTGGGAGTTGTATGCAACTGATGGATCACTAAATTCTGTCTCTGAAATTAGTAACACAGTATATGTTAATTTAAAAAATATCCTTTAGGACGCCTGGGTGGCTCATTCGTTAAGTGGCTGCCTTCAGCTCAGATCATGATCCCAGGGTCCTGGGATGGAGCCCCACATTGGGCTCCCTGCTCAGCAGGAGGCCTACTTCTCCCTCTCCCACTCCCCCTGCTTGTGTTCTCTCTCTCTCTCTCTCTGGCAAATAAATAAATAAAATCTTAAAAACATAAAAAAATTTTAATTTAAAAAATGTAAATAAAAATTTTTTAAAAATCCTTTCTCCCTTTCCCTCTGCCCTTCCTCCCCTAAAAAAAAAAAATGAGGAAACAAGAGTTCTGATGAC
This sequence comes from Mustela putorius furo, assembly GCF_011764305.1. Lineage (NCBI taxonomy): Eukaryota > Metazoa > Chordata > Mammalia > Carnivora > Mustelidae > Mustela > Mustela putorius. The sequence continues at coordinate 32,820,463 of NW_025421989.1, forward strand.
TGAGCCATGGTTACTGGGGCAGAGTAGGATCTCAAGCCCAGGCCTCCTGAATCCCAGGGCAGTGTACTGTCTGCTGTGTTCTATGATTTCTCCTTGACTGTCCTACAATATGTGCACTGGTGCCTGTGCTGGAAACACTGGATGAGGTTCAGTGGACCTTTGACCCAGCCCAGCATACCCATTCATGTGGCATATCCGGTTTCTCCCTCCACTCCCCTATGAGTCACACCAAGGGTGTTTCCCTATACCTGAGAGTATCTTTTGTTTGGGAGGTCTTTTGTTCTTCCTCCCTTTAGCTTTTCTCTTCTTCTTCATCATGATCGTCGTCATCATCATCATAGTATTATTATTATTTTGCTTTAAGAACTATTTTTGCATTTGTTCACTATTTCATAGCAGTGATTCTCAAACTTGAGCATACTTTGGAATCACCTGGGGAGCTTTTAAAAAAATCCTGATTCCTGGGTCTGACACCCAGATTGTCTCCTGTATTTGGTTTGGGGTGTGGCCAGGGCATCAGGATTTTTAAAAGCTCCCCAGGTGATAGCACTGTGCAGGCAACCATCGGCAACTGCTTTTTTATGAGTCTCACCAAGACCTGAGGAGGTAGGGGGGCAAGTCCTTCTGATGCCCTTTCCATAGATAAGGAAGCTCGGGCTCTGAGACATTCAGTATCTTACAGAAAACAGTGACATCATCTAGTGGCACTTGGTGCCGACTGGGTTACCAGGTAGTTGTAATAAATCTTTAAAGCCAGCAGTCAGTCTGCAAGAATAGGGTAAAATCTGTTTGTCTTTTCTGGCTTCCAGTGTTTTCTGGGCGCATGTTTCCTGACATGAGAAGAGGAAAGAAGCAACTTTGGAATGGTGTCTGGAACCAAATGTTTATAACTGGAATTCCCTGCTGAATGCCTTTAATAACTAGAAGATAATCACTAACTAGAGCATCCCCCCTCCCGTTCCTCATCACCCAGCATAATAATGGTCAGGGAACATCAGGAAAACCAGATGGAAGGGACTTGCTCATTCTGCACCAGCACACGTGCCCTGTTTGGAGACTAATTAAGAAAATAACAAACCTGGCCGCATTGGCTAGAAGAACTCTCCACTGGGGTTTGTAAATTTGGACACGTTTTTCCTACACACAGCATATTGGAAGAGAATTTCCCGTTGTTGCTGCTTCTCTTCGCGGAGTATTCTGATGATTTAAATTATGGTGTGCAGTGTTTCTTGCCAGGTGCTCTCTCTTACTTCTGTGAATGTCTTTGGGAACTTACTACAGTTCCTTCAGTTTATCTTTCACCCTTCCTAGGAGAAATCCTCGGCTGCAACCAGCCTCTCTATTCCCATAATCCCTTGCTACTTCAGGTGCTCTCCCTGGACCAGCAGCAGCAGCACCATCTGGGAGCTTGTTAGAAATGTGGAATCCTGGTCCCATCCCAGAGCGACTGAATCAGAATCTGCATTTTAACAAGAGCACCAGGTAATTTGTACGCTGTGGTTTGAGAGACATTGCTCTAATACCCAGAGTTTTCCCCACCATCCCACAACTTAAAATGCCCACCCTTCCAGCTCCTTCTATTTACCTACTTCCTACTTGTCCTTCAAAGCTTAACTCGGATCCCTCTCCATCTGTGAGGCCCCCAATATTTATTGCCCCCACCTTATCCCCCTATAGGTCATGACTTTTCGAATCAAAACAAATGTTGAATGTTTCATTGTTCAAATGGTTCACGTAGCCCTGGAATAAATCCCACTTGGTCGTGGTGAATAATCTTTTTAATGTACTGTTGAATCCTATTGGCTAGTATTTTGTTGAGTATTTTCGCATCTGTGTTCATCAAGGATATTGGTCTATAGCTCTCTTTTTTGGTGGGATCCTTGTCTGGTTTTGGGATCAAGGTGGAAATACAAATCAAAACCACAATGAGATATCACCTCACACCAGTCAGAATGGCTAAAATCAACAAGTCAGGAAATGACAGATGCTGGCGAGGATGCGGAGAAAGGGGAACCCTCCTACACTGTTGGTGGGAATGCAAGCTGGTGCAGCCACTCTGGAAAACAGCATGGAGGTTCCTCAAAATGTTGAAAATAGAACTGCCCTATGACCCAGCAATTGCATTATTGGGTATTTACCCTAAAGATACAAACGTAGTGATCCAAAGGGGCACGTGCACCCGAATGTTTATAGCAGCAATGTCCACAATAGCCAAACCATGGGAAGAACCTAGATGTCCATCAACAGATGAATGGATCAAGAAGATGTGGTATATATACACAATGGAATACTATGCAGCCATCAAAAGAAATGAAATCTTGCCATTTGCGACAACATGGATGGAACTAGAGCGTATCATGCTTAGCGAAATAAGTCAAGCAGAGAAAGACAACTATCATATGATCTCCCTGATATGAGGAAGTGGTGATGCAACATGGGGGCTTAAGTGGGTAGGAGAAGAATCAATGAAACAAGATGGGATTGGGAGGGAGACAAACCATAAGTGACTCTTAATCTCACAAAACAAACTGAGGGTTGCTGGGGGAGGGGGTTTGGGAGAAGGGGGTGGGATTATGGACATTGGGGAGGGTATGTGCTTTGGTGAGTGCTGTGAAGTGTGTAAACCTGGTGATTCACAGACCTGTACCCCTGGGGATAAAAATATATGTTTATAAAAAATAAAAAATTAATTTAAAAAAATGGTTCACGTATAAGGTTGAATGTTTCATTGTTTAAATGGTTCAAGTATTATTAGTGTGTTTGTTTAGAATGTTAGAAATTTTGTGTTTTGCAAAATTACACTATAAACAACAGTAGCTGACACACTTAAGCTAATCATAACCAGTAATAACAATGATCAGTCAGGTTAGACCAGGTTATGTTGCAATAAGCAGAACCTCCAAGTCTTAGTGACTAAAAAGAACAACATTCCGTTTCTTGCTTATAGCATATGTCCAGTGTGGGCAGCTGGGGACTCTGTACCATGTTTTCTTAATCTGGACCCAGGCTGATGGAACCTCCAAAGACTGGAGATTCAGTGGTTTCATTGGTGGAAGCCTGCAAAAATTACCTGCTTCTTAGTGGGTTTTGCTGTAGAGCAGTACACATTGTATTTGCACACATTCCACTGGCAAAATAAATGACACGTCTCTGTCTAATTTCAAGAGAGCCAGGAAGTGCAATCTCACCCTAGACCTAATAGAAAATCTGGAATATTGGTGAAAAGCCTTTGCATCTATTACAAACAACAATGAAAACTCTAGGGGCACCTGGGTGGCTCAGTGGGTTAAGCCTCTGCCTTTGGCTCAGGTCATGATCTCAGGGTCCTGGGATCGAGTCCCGCATCTGGCTCTCTGCTCAGCGGGGAGCCTGCTTCCTCTTCTCTCTGCCTGCCTCTCTGCCTACTTGTGATCTCTGTCTGCCAAATAAATAAATAAAATCTTAAAAAAAAAAAAACAATGAAAACTCTAAGACACTGTTTACCATTTCCTCACCGGGAGAAAAGGCAGAATACAAAGCAGGGGATTACATGTGGACAGAAAAATGAACAAATCTGAAAGTAAAAATAGAATTTAATAGATAAACATATAAGGATGGCACTTCCTTAATCTTTCTTTTTTTAAAAAATTAGTCTAATTATTAAGATTACATCTTCCCCCAGAAGATGTGCCTTGCACAGGCTTTGCACAAAATAGGAATTATTCGATTCATCAAAATCTCTTTCCTGCTTGAAAGCTATCCCTTAGCCCTGTCATGTATCTTTAAGCTTCTTCTCCCTCAAAGGAGTTTCCCTCAGTTTTTGTCTTCTCAATGTTTGAGGTAAACCTCCACCCACTCCAGAGATCTTCTGAAAGCCTGCCTCTTCTCTGTGACCTAGTAGGTTCCAACCAAACCACAACCCCCAAAAGGCATAAAAAGTATTAAAAAAAAAAAAGACAAAAAACCTAGCCGATTGTGAATATTGACTTTGTACAATAAAGTTCCCTAACTTTTTAATTTGAAATTATTTGCATTGAGAATTTTTAAAAATGAGTCTCCTTTTGGGGATGGGATATTTTTCCCTGCTTCACCATGGTGTGCACAGGAAACTTAGGATTGTCTCTGGCTCTCTCCTGGGATGTGCTATGCAGTGCTATCTCTTTTACTGGCCCTAAACCCTCAGACAAGAGACACATCTTTGAGGCTTCCATCTCCCCAATTCCAGGAGGGAGCAGAGGGCACACATCCTAGCTATCTATAAATCCCCAAACCTATCTGGTGGATTATAAGACCTCTCCTAAGGCTTGGCACAAGGTGGGGTAGGAAGGAAAGCCGGAACTCCATACTGACTTTCAACTTCCTGGTTTCCTTTCTGTGTCAACTCTTCCTACCTTAAACAGCTTTTAGTTCCATCCTGACTCTGTATGTCCTTCAACAGTATTCTTTATGGTATCAGCTTTAAGTTGGAAAATACCCAGGTTCTGACAACTCAAAAGCTTTTTCCTCAAAGCTTTTGTCTGTGGGCATCATGTCATTTTGATATTCCTTAGTAGTCAAATGACTTGTTTCTTTTTTCTGAGCAGAAGCCCAGACTGCCACGTATGGTGGTAACAAAGAATTGGGGCCAAATAAATTGCTGGAGGGAAACACATAAATTAATATCAGATTCTTACTGTGTGTTTGGTGCGATCTAGGAGTGGCTTTCTGCATTCCGTGTAGATGAGCAATCACACACTCAGGACATTTTGGACCATTGCTTGATCACGTTGGCAGTGGTTGATCTATAGCTACCAAAGACCTCCACTTCAGAGGGCCTGTGGGCAGGCTTGCCTGGGAAAGAGGCCTGTGGTGAAGGAAGCTTTCTGTGGCTTGTTCATTTCATCCATTTCCTTAATGAAAGTCTCTGCTGGCCATGGAGATGGCTCAGTTACCATACAACCCTCAGGTGGGGTGAAGAAACATAGCATGGGCTTGAACTTCCTCTCAGCTCTTCAAACGCAGAGCCCAACCCCATAGGAACTATTTCACCACAGACACCTCTGTGTGAGGATCGGTGAAGGGAATCAGTTCAACTAATGAAACTTTAAATCAAACTTGCTTTGTATTTTTGAGGTATCATAATTTATTTTAAATCAACGTAGAAGACAATTTATTTGAAGAACCAAATCCATCCAAGATAACAACGCACACATAGGCCTTAGGTGCTACAAATACAAGAGAGGGAATTTGGGTTTGTTTCGGCAAAGGCCCGATGGGCAGGGAGGCCCTCTCTGCCATCTTATCACTCCCCCCCTCCCCCCACTGCAAATGCCACTTCCTCATTCCCTGGGCCTTGTTGTTTCCGAAGCACCGTGGCCCTCTTCTCAGAAACACGGAGGCCATCTTAGAGGTAGTGTGTGTGCTTAAGAGCACGTTCCTGCGTGTTGTCTCCGGGCTGAAGAGATGCCTGAGAGAGCAGACAGATGAGGAAAGGACAAGCCCCTCCCACCGCATCTCTTCTTTCTGTGCTATTTGCTCAGGGGGAAGAAAACTGCACGCTCTTCCTCAGTATTCCTCCTCCACACACTTTTGACGAGCACTGTTTTCACTTTTTATTTGCTGATCAATGAGCCCAAGGGTAGGTCTTGTCTGTTCCCAGAGATAAAGAACTGCATGCATAACTGGTCTTTATCCAGCCAAACGAGCACCGTTTCTCTTTGTTTTTCACAGTGTTTCTGAGAGATAAGAGGAAACCATGCAGACATGATGCATGACCAGGGAGGTTTTGAAATACTTTGTAAACTCTATTCTGAGCTGTGGATTAGGGATGGAAAGAAAGGAAGAGGGCACCACATGTAATCTAAGTTGATTTTTTTGTCCTGCATTTAAAACAAGCACGTGAACACACACACACACACACACACACACGCAGAGAGAGAGAGAAAAAAACATGAATAAATGCTCAGCTGAGGAAAGAATAAGCTGATTTTCAATTAGTAGCATAAAAGTAAAATAAGGAGAATTTTAGTAATTCAAATGAATACGTACCCTGAAGATTCAATGATCTTTTCCTATCGAAGAAATATTTCTTTTCATATGGATTCAGGACCGATATTGGTAGACAGAACCTAAGTTCATCTGAAGAGCCAGATATATTGCCAGGAAGATGTGGGTTGGGACCAGGTTAGAGTCCTATGAAATGCATGCTGTTCGAGGCTCTTAGCATGTTTCTGAGAGCAGGCCAACCTGGAGGCGTGGTTGGAGGGGGAGTAAGACTCAATGTAACATCAGCTAGCACTGATAAAGGCACAAAGGGAAAGAGGTTTTCAACAGCAAATGAAAATTTAGGGTAGCAACTTGAATAGAGGCAGGGTAGAAAATCCTTTAGGAGAAATTTGCTGCTCAGCTCTGCTCAGACCCAAGGTTGAGCCTTGAAATGATGGCAGTGATGTCTGGGAAGATAGAGTCTTCGGGAATTTTTGGCAGAAAGGAGGAGTACAGCCAAGAGACAGAGGTAGGTTGCTTATAGAAGGTAAATTTAAGTTGAAAGCCACAACATCATTATTGCTGAGCAACCAGAAGGAAATGAGTTAGTAAAGTCTTGGTGAAGCTGAACCGTGCTTCCTTGTCTGTATTACGTACTCTGCATTACTCTGTCCACTCTGTCCACCCTTAAGCTCATGGACTTAAATTGCTCTATGGTAGACTTTTGGCTATATCTTATCTCCAGTGCTGGAAGTGAGTTCCCTGTAGGGAAAAAAACATGTCCCAGGTTTTCTAGAATTTCCCCCATAATACCGGGTATAGGACCTCACTGGAATGGTCACTCAGTAAGTGTTAATTTGGCAGAATTAATTAATGAACAGCCTCCTCTTTATGTAATTAATTTCCCAAATTAATTGCTAGATTGGAGGAGGCCAAAATCTGGATTATATTTTGCCCTTCTCATGTTGAGTAGATCAGAGGAGCAAAACCCTGCAAAGAAAGAAAGAGAGGCAGGGGGGAGAGGGAAAGAAAAAAATCAGTAGTACTTTATTTCAGAAGGAATTGGTGAGTATAATGGTAGATACCAGGCAGAAAGATTTGGTGTGTGAGTCTTAGGAGAGGAGCCAAAATCCAATGGACTTTTCTTTGATCTTAGAGTCATTCCGTCAGACCAAGGCTGAACTTCAGATGATTCTTGAAGGGGCAGGTAGGGGGCAGACCATGGCCACGGTTATTCTGACTGGTACTTTTCTGGTACAGGAGTGCGTTTCCAGAAGGTTGGCTTCATGAGAGCAGAGGTCTTGGCTATCTTTTCTTTGTCATACCTCCAGCATCTAGAACAGCTTTCCTGCCATGCAGTAGGGGCTTAAGAAATAATTGTGGAAGGAGGGGAAAGAGGAGGGCTCTGCTTTTCATGCCAGTAAAAACCTGGCGCTTATTTACTTCCAGAGGCCCCCTCAGGTTCGGTCTTAGGAACCTAGGATACCAAGAAGGTGAGAAGCCATAGTCTTGGGGCATCTTGATTATCTAGTAGAGAGAGACAGGGACAGAGGCATAACACCCCAGGTGGTAAGTGCTCCCCCAAAGAGTCATGGTGAGATAGAAGGAATGAGCCAGAGGGAGGTGGGCGGAACCTCTCATGCCTAAGTAGAATCCTAATAAACTCAACACTACTTTGTAGGCTCGAGAACATTTTCATCTCTAGGGTCCTAAAACGGACCATGGGTAGATTGAGTGAAATGTGGAAGCCTGCAAGTCATTGCGTGTCAGTCATCTTCTATTCAGAGTGCGTTTGACATTGGAAGTGAGTTTTGCCTTGGTACTTACTGGACTTTGGTTTCATTCTGGGGTGCAAAGGCCATCGTCTGTCATGCAGCGGCCTGTTGTAGCACTGTGGCTTTATAAGCAGTCTAAATGACACAAACCGAAGGTCCGTTGTCTGGGCCAGACCTGCGCCGCACACTGGGAGTGACAGCTTTGTTAAGCATGATCCATTAGGCCCAGTCTTTGTTCTTCTCTTGTGCAAGTTCTTGTTCCTGTGACAAGGATTAATAACATGACCACAGTAAAGTGGTCTTGGCATTTTATAAAAGCCTAGGGCAATAAAAGTGTGTGTTTCCCATCAACACAGCAAATTTTCTGAAGAGAGTGGATAAACTTGACAACAAAAAGAGAATCAGTTATTTAAAAAAAGAAGTCACTGCTGGCTAAGCTTGTTTTTGTAAGAGGAAAAGGATTTGGGGAATATGCTGATGGACCTTAATGAAAAAATCCAGTGTCTGTGGAAAAAAAGAAGATCTTGATTTGACTTTTGCTTCTTGATTTCCTTACTTAGGTACTGACCCCAGCACAGATCAAATCAATTTGCCAGGCGATTCTGGACTCTGGGAAGCAGTATGCCATGAAAAAAAGGAAACCATTCCCTCTGATGTATTCTTACTATGGAACTGAGTACTTGGGTGAGTGAAAGTGTTGGCAAAGCCCTCTAATATCCACACTGACTAAAAACTAGAAGATTCCATTTTTGTTATAGGTCATCACTATTCATTTAACTAGAAACACTTAAAAATGCTGTGTAAAAACAAATATTGACAGATTCTACAAATCACAATTTAATGTTTGTTCTCATAGTCTGACAGAAAGGTATTTTAATGATTTGCTTTCACTAAAGACTGAAGTCCATATTCTAGATTGTGAGTTGATGGGCTGAATGTCACCAAATGTTTGTGACTGGTTTACACATTCTTTGCCAATGGTGCCTCAGCACAGGGGAACAGGATGAAGCCACTGACATTTCCAAGTGTTTAATATTCGTGGATTAATAAGAGACTCCTGATTCATAATGGCTACTTTTGTGATAAGAGGCCTGGAGAGTGAAGATTAGTTACTCCCCTCTTGAATCTCTCAGTGGCTGCCCATCACTCCTGAGTATAACTTACAGGCCCCCCACTTTGCAGATCTCCCTTTCGTGGTTCTGCCCTGCCTAACCTCCTACAAGCAAAGTGCCCTCAGATCTTCCAAGTCTTTGTGCCTGTTGCTTTTGCCAGAATGCCCGGCCTCCCCCAACCCCTTCAACTTAGCTGGAATACTTACACCTAGACTTCAAGGCTGATCAGACATCAGAGCTGTGGAGAAACTTTGTGCTTTTGGAAAAAGGGTTTATTGAGTCCTCTCTGGAGAACCATTTACACATTTCAGGCTTTACCCTGAAGCAAAATCGGTTAGTGTCAGGTCACCCTGCTACACGTTTGCTGGAGCCTTCCTTTATCACATCACACTGTAATCAGTGGTTCGCCTGTCCAACCGCCTCAGCGGGCTTTATGCCCCTTCAGGAGGAGGACTTTTGCCCACTCATCTTTGTGATCCCCGGACATTTGCCAATGACCCGCACATAAGGAGGGTGCCCAACTTCGCCAGCGAGCTTACAGACTAGAAGTTCTCTGAGAGTTTTCTCCAAGGAGCTTTAAGTTCCTATCTGACTTTCTCTAGAATCAGACCTTGAGATAAGGATTTGGGTATTAATTAATGGCTTATTTTGGGAGGTGATCCTTGAAAGTGTCGCTAAAGGAATGAAGAGGTGAGATTGGGTAGAGAAAGAGGTTAATAAGGGATGTAAGAGTGAACAGCTGTGGATAACTGAGGCTTAGTTCTATTGGGGACCCTGAAGACTGTCTAGAACATGCCTCAGAATTGTTGTACCTCACTGGTGAGGGAGCTGAGATATTCATCTACCAACTCCCTGCTTCCTGGGTGAAGGGCTGTTCCCAGACCTGTTAATTCCCTAGGATTTCAGTCCTGCCCCTGTGGGCTGGGCATACCCCTGTGGCCCGAGAAAACCTCAGGCAGAAGGATAAATGCTTGAGGTGGAAGGTGAGGAGGAGAAGTGCCCCAGAATGGTGAGTGTGGGCGAGGTGATGGGTAGGGCACTGGCAGTGTCTGCTAGAGTTCCTTAATAGAGCTATTCCTTTCACTATCTATCTTCTTAGAGAAATTAACATTCTAGCCATTTACATGTATAGCACAAATCAGATTGCTATCTAATGCATAAATATTTTCCTGGGAAGCTTTTTTACCCAACAAAAATCCAGTGAAAGAAAGGTACCTTCAAGTATTATGACTAAATTTTAGGAAGAATTTTTATTTTATTTTATTTATTAGGGGGGGCATTTTTATCCCCTATTAAAAAGTTTTATTTATTGGAGGGGCAAAGGGAGAGAGAGAGACTGTTAGTTAGACCTCTTGCTGAGTGCAAAGCCTGATGCAGGGCTTGATCTCAGGACCCTGAGATCATGACCTAAGCTGAAACCAAGAGTTGGATGCTTAACTGACCCGAGCCACCTAGGCGCCCAGGAAGAATCATTTTTGACTGGACAAAACTGAGGCCATTTTTGGAGAGTTCAAGTGCCTGAGTGCAAAGAGAAAGCTTTACTGTTACGGAGTTAAGTTTACTGTGTCTGCCTTCAAGTAATATTGCCATTTTTTTTTTTAATACTATGATTATCTTTTCCCTAAATTAAATGAGCTGTGCTCCCAGTTATGTGAATTAATTATGCTTTGTTTCTTGATACAGGAGCAGCTCATGGCCTGTCGTCCATTCTCCAGATGCTTCTGTCTTACCACGAGCACCTCAAGCCCTCTGATCAGGAGCTGGTGTGGCAGAGCGTGGACTTCCTCATGGAGCAGGAACAGAACTGCAACTGGCCGCCTGAGCTCGGCGAGGCCATCGAGAGAGAGAACGAGCTGGTGCACTGGTGCCACGGAGCCCCAGGTCTCACCCACACTATTATCTGAAAACATTAGCCAAAGAGAGCTGTCTTTTCTGAGGAGTCAGGGTATTTCTCCTGTTAGGTCATCACTACATGAGCTAAAAAGGTCGAGACGAAGTTTGTCAAACCAAAAAAAGTCTTGATCTGTAAAGGATCTTCAGAACAGATGTTGTAATTTTTTTTTTTTAATTTTTATTTATTTGACACAGAGAGAGAAAGCGAGAGAGGGAACACAAGCAGGGGGAATGGGAGAGGGAGAAGCAGACCCCCCACTGAACAGGAAACCCGATTCGGGGCTCGATCCCAGGGTCCTAGGGATCATGACCTGAGCCGAAGGCAGCCGCTTTAACAGCTGAGCCACCCAGGCACCCCTGATGCTGTAATTTTAAAAATATATGATCTATAGCTATTTGTGTATAGGTTAAACTAGCACTGTCCTATAACATATAATATGAACCACATAAGAAATTAAATTTTTAGTAGCCCCATTAAAAATGTAAACAGAAACTAGTGAAAGGAATCTTAATAGTATATATTTTATAACCCAGTATACCCCAAGTATTATTTCCACATGCAACCAATTTGAAACTCAAGATATTTCAGTTTTTTCCATATTAAAGTGTTTGAAAGCTAGTGTATATTTTATATTAACACCCCATCTCAATTCCCACTAGCCACATGGCAAGGGCTCAATATCTGTGCTGAACAGTATAAATCTGGAGGCTGCTAATTCAAGATGTGGGCCCTGGACCAGGGGCAGGGGCAACGTGGGAGCTGGTTAGAAATGCAGAACCTCAGGCTCCATCCCAGACGCACTGAATCAGAATCTGCATGTTAACAAGATCCCTGCATGATTTATATGCACATTAAAGTTCGAGATGCACTATTCCATAATTTTTCAATGAGGATTTCCATCATCACCTAATAAAAAGTCTAGAGAACTGAGGAGCCATCTGCAGTGAACTCTCTGGAATTGAGCCTAGAAACTTATCAGACTCCATCTCTTCTTTTTTTTCCTTCCTTCCTTCCTTCCTTTCTTTCTTTAAATCCCATTATACTGTTAATTAGGCTTCCTGAGGAACAACTTGAAAGAAATTAAATTCAAATAAATCAATTAATTTCAGTTAATTGGCCAAGGGAGAGATTGAAAATACCAAAATAACACAAAAGTTTTAGATTAGGAGTCGATATAATTTTCTTTTCTTTGCCAAAGATTTTATTTATTTATTTGAGAGAGAGAATGAGAGTCAGCAGGAGGAGGGCCAGAGGGAGAAGCAGGCTCCCCGCTGAGCAGGGAGCCTGGCACAAGACTCAATCCCAGGACTCCGAGATCATGACCTGAGCCAAAGGCAGACGCGTAACTGACTGAGAGCCACCCTGGTGCCCCAGGAGTGGATTTAATTTTCAAGGCTATGCTTCAGTGCCATGATATATTCGATTTCTCTTTAGTCTGTTACCTGATTTTTATGATTTCCTTTCCACTCCTTACCTAATTAATCTTCTGTAATCCAACTGCAATATCATTTTCTCTTCAATACAGTTTGAGTTGAAGAGGAAGTTTTAGCTCACTGGCCATGCTCTCTCTGCCTGCCACATTCACCTAAGGAAGGGACTTCAAAGCCTCTTGTGTGTGCTCGTACCAGCGCGTTGCGCATTACATCCAGGCTAATTCCCGCTGGTGATGACTTGAGCCCATTTCTTCTGGCTTTGAACTTTCTGGAGAAAAACAAGTTATTTACCATTCTGGAAATAATATCGCTTCATGTTAGGCTCAGCACTCCCATATCCCATTTCCCTTTAATCATTCTCAGGGATGGTATCTGGCTATCCTCCAAGCACCCCCAGAATCCTTGAATTTTTGAGGTGTCCCAAGTTAAATACAGAATATTTTAGAGGCAGGGCGCCTGGATGGCTCAATGGGTTAAGCAGCTGCCTTCGGCTCAGGTCATGATCTCAGGGTCCTGGGATCGAGCCCCGCATGGGGCTCTCTGCTCCGCAGGGAGCCTGCTTCCCTCTCTCTCTCTGCCTGCCTCTCTGCCTGCTTGTGATCTCTGTCTGTCAAATAAATAAATAAAATCTTTAAAAAAAAAAAAAGAATATTTTAGAGGGACTCAATGTACTAGGAAAAGCATTGCGAAGGACGGGAAGATAATCTTTTAAAATGAGTGACTGGGTCAGTTAATCGATGGGGATGTCTTTGTGGAGCGGTTATTCCATCCTCTTTGTACACCACATTCCTTCTGTCTTTGTAAATCCTGTACTGTAACCGTATGGTGTAGGATTTATCACCTTGGGGGCTTTATTTGTCCTCATATATCATTCACGTTCTGTGTCTTCGTAAGATTAAACATAAGGTGCAGAGCAAACTCATTAAACCAACCCCCATATCCACTGAACTACCAGAAATAAGCCAACTCACAAATGAATAGAGAACCAACTGGGGGCCCATTCTGCATGCCAACCTGCACTCCCCCCTCAAGGGTATTGGTCTTCCTTTTATGAGATGTCCTGAAAACAGCGTAAGTGTGATTATAAATCTGGTGAGTACACGTTAAAGACCACCAAGATGGCAACACTTGAACTCCCTCAAAATTCTAACAAAAGATGACTTAGAAAAATTATTTTCACTTGTTGGAGGGAAACGTTTTTTGAGAGTAGATTTATGAACAGCGCAGATGGTTTGGGGCAGCAGACTGAGTCCGTGAATAAAAACCTGCCGGAGATAATGCAAATGTGGAACTTCATCAGCTCTACCTGATCTCCCCCTATAACTGTTTCCTATCAACTAGTTCTTCACCCCACCTCTACAGGTGACAGACAGCCCTCGTTATCATGTAGGCAGTATGGAAATAGTTCTTGCCTCGAGGTTAATAACTTTGGGTTCTAATCGCAGCTCCAACGCTAACCACTAAATGACCTTGAGAAAACCACTCTGTGCCTTTCGTGGCTTTGTTTCTCCATCTGTGAAAAGAGTATGTGGAGACGGAACAGTGAAAGTCAGTCTTTTGATCACTGCAGATCCCCTTCGTTCTGTGGACCTTTGCCCCTCCTGATGGACACGCCCCAAAAGATCTGCAGATGCCTCGCATTTAGAAATAACCAGTGTAGTGTCTTGTTTTTCTCACTAAATGCACCAAAGTATAGCAGGCAGATCCATCTGACCTCTTCATAGCCTTAATGATTCTGAAATACAGGATGAGAGCCATTTACAAAATCATTAAACAAATGCCACGGCTAAAATAAACTCTGGGTTGCGTTATGTTACATCATTACCGTGGTAACACTGACTGTGCATTTCCTTTCTGCTGTGTGAAACACAGGTGTGGCTAGTTTTTAAAATCATTTCACAAGGGCTCCTGGGTATGTGACTTTGACTAGAGAACAAGGACTTCTCCAGGGTGGGTGTCATTGGTCACTAAGGGTTGTCACACACCGTGCGATGCGGGTCTCATTGAAATGACAGACCCAGAACGGACCTGTGCGGTGATGCTCCAATCTGTTCAAACTACGTGTACCAAGCGAGCTGTCACGAGGCTCTGCTAGATTGCGAGCTTTCACAGGCTTAGCTTCTCAAACCATACTTCTATAGTAATAATTTCTTTCCCCAGCGTTTGGTAAACATGTGTATCGTTGCTGACTTAGGTTTCTTATCGGTGCACAATAATCAGTGTTCTAGTGACAAAATGACACAGTTCCTATCAAAAGCAAAGAAACCCAACATTCCTTCCTTTTAGATTAAGCAGCCTTATTATGGATTTCAGTAGGTCAGGTTAGAAGACAAGGCGTTTAGAAGTCTTTCAAGGTCCTTTCCATGTACCACTGTGTGATTCAGGCTGTAGGAAAGGTCCTTTGTCTCTGGCCAGAACCATCGGATCGATAGCTATTAAGCTGACTTGGGCTAATGGCCTGGCACAGCCATCGGACCCTATCGGCCCTTCTTACTTCCACACCTCGTCTCCGCAGTGGTGTCAGCCTGTGCTGGGGTGAGAAAGGAGACATTATAAAGCCAGCAGGTGTTTGTGGAGCCCTTGCCATGTCAATCACCAGGCCATAGAACAGGGGACCAAAGGTGGACAAAATAGAGTTCCCGCCCGTGGGTAATTTGCACTATTCTAGGGGAATAGAAACATAGTTGTAATATGATATTGTATCAGTGCTCAGGTTTGTGTAGGGAATGATGGGAACTCAGAAAAGGGATTCCTGGTACCCCTCCAGGTTTAGGAAAGGCTTCCTGGAGGCAGTGATGCCTAAGGTGAGCTGGCCAGGGCAAGAAAGTTGGGAAGATTATACCAAGAAAAGTCAGTCAGAGGCTTGGAACTACATAGTAAAGGAAGGGGAACTGTGGGGAGTGTTAGTTTTACTGAAGCAAAGAGCTTCAAGTAGGTAATGGAGGAGACATTGGCAGTGAACAGAACACGACCTGAGTCACAGAGGGCTCTTTGTACCTCAGCTGGAGACTAGCTTCACCTGGCTTCTGAGTGGATGCTAAGAGGCATAGATGACACCTCAGAGTTGGTCCGTCCTGAGGCAGCGGAGCTGACCTTTGGTCTCCCCGTGTTAGCCAGTCTTTGGCTGAAATCTCCTGGGGAGGTGGGCTTATAGCATAGCCTCTCCTTTGGCTGAGTGCAAATCTCCCAAGAAGCGGGCAGCTGAGAGCTTTATTAGCAGCCAACTCGTAGCATCTAGGAAATGCAGCACCTGCAGGTAAGGTAGAGGCAATCCAGCAGAGCACCAAGGGCTCCCAGTTCACCTGGAGAAATCCTCCTCCTCTTTGATAGTCAGACCAGATGGTGTCACTCCCCCTAGTGGGCCTTTCCTACCTCTAGGGGTGGGTTAGGAGCCTTCCTGTGTGTTCCATGACAGCTCTACTTCCCCTCAGATAACTTAGTGCCTCCAGTTAGATCGTAAGCATTATGAAGGGAAGGGTTTTTTAAAACCTTAGCACCTACTACTGTACTTGGTATACAGTAGATGCTCAGTTACTACCTAAACAACGACCACATCCTTTGAGCCTTTTATTAGCCTCTTTGCCATCTTTCTAACATGATCAGCTTATAGTTACCCCGTTGTGCTTGTTTAGGTCTCTCTTGACACCAGTGTGGGACATTTTCTCTAATACTAACCACATTATTAAAAATAAAAACCAACGAATCTACAACAAAATCCCTCCCACTGGGAGGGATTGCCCACAGAATACAGTCCATGCTGCCTAAGTGGACTTGTAAAACCATCCATAACGTGAACCCAATCCACACTTCCATCTCCCTGTCCTGTTGGTTAGAACACTGCACTACGTCTTCATGCGGATTGTGTGCCGTGGCTCCAAATCTTTGCCCTTGTTGATCCTGGTGCCTAGAATGCTCTCTCTAACTCATTTTGGGCCTAGAGTTTCCTATGCATCCTGCAAAATCCTAAAGAAAGCCCTGCTTCTATCCCAGGCCTCTCCCAACTGTCTCCCTCAGGGAACTTCCACTTTTTTGATTCCTGTAGGGTTATTGACAACACCATTCAATTTAGGCTCCAACAGCATGATGAAATGTATGTCCTATGATGTATTGTTCACATGCACAAACTTTTCTCTCCCTTTCTAGACAGTACCTTCCTTAAGGTCAGGAATCTTGTTTAGCATTTATTTCATAGAACCCAAGGCCAGGACTGGTTACATAATTTGGGGGGGCCCAGCGCAAAGTGAAAATGCAGCCTTCTTTAAAAAACCAATTACTAACTTCAAGATGGTAACAGCAGAGTATTAAACCCAGCTTGAGGTCTTCTGGAGGCCCTTGGAGACTATATAGGTCACATACCCATGAAACAAGTCCTGCTTAGGGCTATGTATGCAGTAATCAATGATCACTTAAAAATGAATGGATACAGTGAATGAAAAAATGTGTAATTAACTAAGTTCAATTCTTTTAAAATCTTCTTTTAGCTTGTGGAAGACACTTTGTTCCTAGAACTGAAGAAGGACAATAGGCTATAGGTGACCATTGTCAGTAGTTGACCAGAAAGCCTTAGCTGAGAAGAGCTTTTGGTTATGTGTTAACCATAGGAAGTGTTAGAGAATAAATTCTAAAAGAGAACACAATCTTGACTCATACAAACATAAAATAAACATAGGTCAACAATTTTATTTAGCTCATTAATTAATGAAGGAGCCGGAAAGGTGTTAGAGCTGGTTTCAAAGGAAAATTACAGGAGCAGACATATTTACGAGCCATTGGGAGTGCCGACGTGGATTTGCTTACTAGATGCAAAACCAGCTGCTACCACAAAGGCTGAGGGAAGTCAAAACCACCTCTCCCAGAGAGAATGCGATTTTCTAGGAATAGGAATGATTTACATTACTATCAGTTGTCTACAAGGTAATTTCTGTCTCCACAGAGTTGTATAATAGCCTGGTGGAAAGACAGTGAGAGGCCAAGATAACCCTGATGGAAGTCCAGTCTTTCCCTCTTTAGGAGAGAGGTAGAGGCCGTGTGGGAGAGGGAGAGATCTGGTGTTACTAATCTCTCTGAATATGAGCATCTGGAACTTGGGGGAACTCATTTTCATGAATAGCTGTCGCTCCTCTTGTTTCTGTTCCCGCCTGTGTAATTGAGATTGCCTCTGCTGAGGGGGTTTGGAAGGCAGATGTCTTCCTTTGGAATAATCGAGTAGGGAAGGACTCGCTCCATGGCTGGAGTAGAAGTCTTGGCCAGGTCGTTTGGGATCATTGTTTTTTCTGGAAGGACTCCCAGTTTTGCCTGAAGAAAATGTGTATAGTTATAAGCACGTTAACAGTGGAAATGCCGAACCTCTGAGGGGGCATGGGCAGACTGTATAAACTCTTAGCCATTTCAAATAGCCAGATATGCCGAATGCTTAGCAGAGTATCCATCGTTAAATCTTAACCCATTTGTCAATTATGGGTTGTATCACTCTTGTTCTTGTTGCTCTGTCTCTGGGGGCCAATACCACGATACAATTCAAACAACTAAATCTCGCAGGTAAAATAAGACTAGAAGATTCTAGAGCACTGTTACTGAAAACGTGGTTTCCAGAAGGGCGCTTGTTAGAAAAACATAATCTCAGGCCTCACCTCAGACCCACCATATTAGCACGGGTGTTAGACACTGGTGATGTGTGAGCCTTTTACAGAGTGTTGGAGAAGTTCCCCGTAGGATAAGGCTCCAAAGTCACCTCTAATATCTCCAATGTTTTCACAGGAATTGCCTATCTGTTTGCCAAAGCTTATCTGGTTTCCAAAAAACCACAGTACCTGGACACCTGTATCCGGTGTGGGGAACTTACGTGGCAGAAGGGCCTGCTGAAGAAGGGGCCAGGGATTTGCCACGGGGTGGCCGGCAGCGCTTACGTCTTCCTGCTGCTCTACCGTCTCACCGGAAACTCCAAATACATCTACCGGGCGCAAAGGTCAGCTGATTGTCGCGTGGATTGTTCTTTGTTTTTTCCTAAACATGAATCGAATTCATGTTCTGAATAGGAGAGAGTCCCATGGTTTGGAAAGTGAAAAATGCGTCAACTGTGCACTCTAGCAATGTGCTTCGCTTTCGAGGTGACAGTGTTACCACTTTCTTAGTTCTCCTCTCAGAGATCCAGTGTGTATGTGTATACAAGTGAATAGGCGGGCTGTATATCTGAAGTTTTGTCCCTCTTTTT
Organism: Mustela putorius furo; assembly: GCF_011764305.1. Lineage (NCBI taxonomy): Eukaryota > Metazoa > Chordata > Mammalia > Carnivora > Mustelidae > Mustela > Mustela putorius. The sequence goes on from NW_025421989.1 coordinate 32,838,831, forward strand.
TTATACAAGTTGTAGCACCTTGCTATCTGAGCAGTCACCCTAGACCAGTACACGAGCAACTCTTCACTGTTACTGTTGTGTAATATTACATCATACGAATGACCCAGAGTTTAGTTACCAGGTCCTTGTAGAGGGATATGTGCATTATTTCCAATATTTTACGTTACAAATCATGCTGTCATGAATAACCTTGTATATATATCATTTTTCCCATGTATGGGTCCATCTGAAAGATAAAGCCCTAGAAATGGAATTGCTGGGCCAAAGGGTATGTATATTTGAGATTGTTTTTTATTTCACATGACATCTGTCCTCTTAACATTTTCTTTAAATATGTATTTATGTATTTGAGAGAGAACACGAGCAGGAGGGGCAGAGGGAGAGGGATAGAATCTTAAGCAGACTCTGCACTGAATGCGGAGACCCGTGCAGGGCTCGAACCCACAACTCTGAGATCGTGACCTGAGCCAAAACCAAGAGTTGAATGATTAACTGACTGTGCTCCCCAGGTGCCCCCCCTTAACATACTTTTAAGTGTTAGCTGTAGGCAGTGTTGTGCAGTGCATCTCTAGAATTCATTCATCTTGCACAGCTGAAACTTTATACCCATTGAGCAACAACTTTCCGTGTTCCCCCTCTGTCTCCAGTGTCTGGCTACCACCATTCTATTCTTGACTTCTATGAATTGGGCTAGTGTAGATACCTCATATAAGTGTTACCATGCAGTATTTGTCTTTTTTGTAACCTGCTTATTTCACTTACCATAATGTCCTCATGTAGAACAGTATCTGACACATAACTGCAATGTAAGTGTTCACTGTTATTATTACTAAAAATTAGAGTTCTATCACTTGAGACATTTCTCAATGCATAAATGCATGTCCATATATCTATGCATATATAACCATGTAAATATATATAAATATTAATAAGATCCTACTATTATGTATATATAATAGTACTATACATGTGATTTACAGTTAATGATTTTAAATTAACAATTTCCAAAGGACATCCTTCATTTCAGTTTCTGTAGATCTAGCTCATTGTTTAAATGACTGTACAGTTATTCATTATAGATGTACCATGATTAATTTCACCAGTCTTTAAGTAATGAACAGTTGGTACCTGTGTGATCTTTATAGATAACAAAAAAATTGTCCCAGATATCTAGTACATACATTTCTGTGTTCTTGTGCAAGCATTTCTTGTCACAGAAATTTTAGAATTGAAGTCATTAGACCCATTGGTATTCCTGGCCTATTCTTTTGCATATTTTTATCCTATTGTGATGCTTAGCTTGAGGATTGTAACTCTCTGTTACAATATATGCTGTGAACATTTTCCTATGTTGCCATTTCTCTTTCAACTTAGCTTGTGGTCTTTTGCCAGACCAAAATTTTGAGTATTTTTCTTGATAAACTTTCAAGATTTCCGGATTTTGTGCTATACTTAAAAAGACTGTTCCTACTCCAAGATTACAAAAACGTCAGTTTATTTGACTTTTAGTACCTTTGTGATTTTAACTTTTCACAAAAATAAACTTTATACCTCCTTCACTCATTTGTCCCACCCACTTAAAAGTTACCTTAACTTTCAAATCTTTGATTAATCTAGAACTTACTTTTTCTAATGGTGTTATCTGGGTATCTGTCTTTGTGTTTTTTAATGAAAAAACAAAACGTTCCAATAATATCTATTGACGAATTACCCCAATGATTTGAAATGTCAAATTTATCATAAGCTATTTATATAAATGTTTGTTTCTGGACTTGCCATATTTTATTATTCATTTTCTCTCATTCATTCTTCCCATTGTATTTTATTTTATTATTATTATTATTATTATTTTTAAAATATTTATTTATTTATTTGACAGGCAGATCACAAGTAGGCAGAGAAGCAGTCAGGGGTGGGGGGAAGCAGGGTCCCCGCTGCACAGAGAGCCCAATGCGGGGCTGGATCCCAGGACCCTGAGATCATGATCTGAGCCGAAGGCAGAGGCTTTAACCCACTGAGCGACCCAGGCACCCCCTTCACATTGTATTTTAGAATCAGTTTTCAGATTTAAAAATATTCTGTGGCCATTTGATTGGAATTTCAATAAATTTATATGTTACTTTAGGGAGAATTAACATCTTTAGAATATTGTTTTCCTATCCAGGAATGTGGTATGTTTTCCCTTTATTTAAGTTTTTAGAAATGTCATTTGGTAAGGTTTTGATCTCATGAAGAAGCTCTTGCATGTTTCTTGTTAATTTTATTCCTAGGTGTTTTATGTTTCCAGGTTTGTGAGCACAATCTTTATTGCAGTTTAGCAAGCTAAGATGCACTTCTTTCCTAGAAATCTGCATTGTTATAAATGTCTTAGTTTTGATAGATGTCATGATATATCTGGCCATCTTTCTGAACTCCATTACTGTTTCTATTAGATTTTCATTAGAGTCCATTGGGTTTTCTAAATAGATGGACATATTTGCAAGTAATTACAATTTTGTTACTTGCTTCTTCCTTTGTATTCTCCCCCACCTCCCCCATTGCATGGGTTGGAATCTCCATAAAAATGTTCATTAATGGAGGCAATAGTAATGATGATTTTATTAAGAATGCTTCCATGTTTCACCATGACCTTTGAAATTTGCTTCTTAGGATGTATATCGTGTCAGATTATGACACTCCTCTGTTTAGGAAAATCCAGTGGCTTCCCATATGACTCAGAGTAAAAGCCGAAGTCTGTCCTCTGAACAAAAGGCGCTACAGGATCTTGCCTCCCATTGCCTCTGTGATGTCATCGTCTACTCTTTTCCACCTAGTTCTTTCTACCACAGTGGCTTCCTGTTGGTTCTTTGAAGGTGCCAAGTGCAACCTACCTCACAGTCTTTGAAGTTTTGGTTCCCCCACCTGTAATGCTCCCTTTCCTAGGCACCTGAATTCATTCAGACCTTCACTCTAAAGTCATTTTCTCACAAAGGTTTTCCCAAGCCAACTTAGCTAATATTCAATGTGTATATATATACACACATGTATATATGTGCATATATATACACACCACATATATATATACACACACACTTATACATACATTTATTCCAGGTGATATATATATATTTTTTATATATGTATAAATATAAATATATATATGAAATACCCTTTATGACATTTTCCAGTAGGAACTAAAGGAAAAATACTAACATATGTCAGGCCTCCATTTGGAGCTTCATTGTTCAGGAATTCCTTTAACATATTTTCATTCATGGCTCCCTAATCTGTTTGGTTGCAGCCTGACCCTTTATTTCCCAAGTGTAGAAAAAGAAAGTCCTTTTGAATTCTGTCTAGACTAATGCAGTATCACCTTTGGGACTGGTTTCCTCAGAGATTGTCAGGCCCTAGAAAGCCTAGTAAAAAAGGACCAAAACAACCCCTCTATTTTTCTGGCAGACCCATCCTAGCTTACAGAGTTTTAGTTATGAGGTTCTGGGGCCCAGGGCCCTTCAGACAGGTTCCATTTTTCACTTCCAGGTAGAGCCTGAAAATGTGTGGGTCATATCTGAATATTTGTGGAACATTGCATTTAATTGCTTTAGTGTACTGAAATTTCCATTTTATTGTAATTCAAAGTTAAATATTCTATGGCCCAAACTGGGGAAACCTCCCAAATTTTGGCAGTTCCTAAAACACTAATGTCAGACTATATGTACCTTCCTGTAATAAACATTACTTGGTCACCGGTTGAAATGTATAGTTGGAGAAAAATAGTTGATAATGGTTTCAGTTTCTTCCATCATATTTAATTATTTAGGGTTTCTGCCTCTTCTTGAATTAATTTTTGTAGTGAATATATTTCTATAAAAGCTTTTAGTTCATATGGATTTTCAAATGTTTGATGTAAAACCTTAACAGTGTAGTTCCATGGTATTTTAAATTTCCCATGCCTGTGATTATGTACCTTTTTGCATTCCTAATGGTTTTCCTTTTTGGTCAGACACCAGCATTTTGTCTATGTCATTCAGCCTTTTAAGGAACTGGCTTTTGGTTTTGTTTATTGATTCTTTTTGTGCTTCATTTGCTTCTTCATTCATAGAAACTTTCTGCCTTTATTTTTTCTAGTGTTCCTTTCCTTTTGTATTTTCTACTGTTAAAAATGCTTCATTAGAATACCTTACATCTTTCTGATAATAACAATAATGAAATTCTCAGATGAATGAATTTCCCAGAGTTCAATTCTTGTCTAATCAATAGGTTTTGATATGTAATGTTCTCAGTGTCTATAGTTCTTTTTAGTTCTAGAATTACCATTCTGACTTCTATTTTGACAGCATTTTTTAGAAAATTGAATTTGCTAGCTTGAATTTTGCATCACTGGGTAGAATTGGGGAGCAATCATTTTCATCTTGTTTATCTTTTTTTAATTCAAATTCCATTAGTCATTTTCACTTGAATGGGATAACACACTATACCCGTCAGAACACAATGAAACTGCTACTCCCATATATTGCTGGTCTATTTACTCTTATAAAATGCTATATATCATTTAGAAATTATTTTGAAAAGCACAAAAAAGTGTTTATCATATTACATTAAGTAAAATGTAGGATACTAAATATTATACAGACTATAATTTCAATACTGTGCTAAATAAATCAAAGCTTAGGGGGGGAAAGGGTCAGGAGGAGAAAGAGCAAAATTAACTATGGGTTTCTTTTCAGGTACGGTGGAATGTTTGTCTCTGTTTCACAAACATTCCACTATGTTTATGTGAAAAACGATATTTACCATATATCAGATGCTTGCCATATGCTCAGAGCCTAATATATGGTATCTTTAATCTTTACAGGTCATCTTACACAACTCTGCAACTTCACCATTTTAAAGTCAGATTAAGAAATTTGCCAAAGGTCATATAACATGAAATTATCAGAGTTGGGGATCTCAGCTCCAAAGCCCTTCCTCTTTCTGCTCTACCAGGGCTTCGTAATCTAGGGTTTGTGAATTTACTTGAGAAAAGCCTTATATTTCAAACTGAAATGGAGCATTACCTTCAATTCTGGACGTGGGTAATAAGCCACAGGAGAATTAGTGCTAGCCGTGACTCTCACCAGTAGAAGTCACAGCTATTCTCATGCCGTATTGCTCTTGTTGCAGATATTATGAAATATATTTGACTCTCGTAACTACTAAAAATGTCAGCAGTTATTGGACTCACTGCGAGATCTTGTGCTTTAATGTGTTAATGAAGAATCCATATATTATTATTTCACAAATTTGGTTTTACAACTTTTGCTAACTGTGCCTTGATAGAACTAATTTCCTTGGGAATCATGTGTGTTTTATTTTCTGTATTTGAAGACTTTTTTTCTGGGAGGAGTACAGACTGTGAAATGATCCATGGCACCGGAAAGCTTATGGCTCCTTGAAGCTATACTTTGAAGTTTCATGGCATAATGACAAATTTCGAATTAACTCTCAAGAGACATCATCATTCTACTGTTTAAAATTTTAAACTCCATTTAAAAATTGTTGCATATTCAGGAAAACAGTTGAGAGAAAAATTGTACCGAACAGAATTGCAATATGTTTCCTGCTGACTTATTTTAAGCTGCTGTTGATAAATCCAAGAGCCCTAAAAAGATCAAATAAGTAATTACTCTTCATGGACGCCCCCCCCCAAAATACACTCACTCACACACACACACACACACACACTCACACAGTAGCAATAATCTAAATTTATGGCAGTATCAGCTCTCAGGCCTTACCCATCTGTGAGTTCCTCTGAATTGGTGATTGCGTCATTAACAGAAACCAATAGAGCAGGTCCGAAAAGACAGAACACAGGTCACAACACTTTCAAAGTTCTTAAGTACTATAAATGTTACTCATTGTAAAGAATTTGAATAGGATTTGTGGCAAATGCAGGTAGAAGAAAAAGGATCTTTCATTGAGAATCTGGAGGCTAGTGATTTGTTTTTAAGGCAGATGTCCTAAAAATAATCTATCTTGTAGCTGAGTTTGCTATTTGATGTCATGATTATAAAATGCTGCTCGCCTTTTCCCATTCATCTTATTCCTTTGTTTGCCCAAAGCACAGATTGTATAAAATCTTGCCCATTTATTTTCACAGTCTCTGCTCTCTGTCACATATAAATGAAACCTAGCTCAGAAATGATATGACTGCAGAAACACAGCGTATTTACTCTTTTAAAGGAACAGTCATACATCAGTTTGCTTCTATTCCAAGTAAATAAAAATATGGTTATTTATCTGTCTCTTTTACTTTTAATTATGAATGGCAGAAGGAATGAAATCCACAGAAAATACCAAACTGCTTTGCTTTGCAAACTCTGACAGTAGTTGAATTTGCTTGTCAACACAATTTGTTGTGAAACACACACAATTATATAACAGATCTTCTCTCTCTTTTTTTTTAAACAGAGAAAAAGTCTTTCTTGAAATATTAAGCAACTCAAGGCCAATAATCTGGAAACCCTCGTGTTAAAACTGTTCATATGTTCTTCTTCTTCTCATAGGTTTGCTGAGTTTTTATTTACGGAGGAATTCAAGGCTGGCTCTCATGTCCTTGAAAGTATATACAGCTTGTATGAGGGATTCTCCGGGACCGTGTGCTTTCTGATCGATCTGCTGCAGCCCAATCAGGCTGAGTTCCCTCTCTTCAGCGTCTTTGTCTAGAAGGCTCCATCTCCCACTGTGGCCCTGCAGAAGGTCCCTGAGATTTCCCGAGCCTACCCGAGGCAGTTTCCACATAAGCCACATTCAATGGTATCACAACCATGAGCCTTAACATTGCCGCCAGAAGGAAGGAAGGCAGGGAGAAGGCAGGTGAATGCAACATGATACCAGACGGAAGGAGGAACAGTTTGAGAACCTGCAGAATTAAGACCCCACAGCTCTTCTAAACACCGCAGAGACTTAAAGTTTCAGGGAATAGTTGTGAAACCAGAGATCAGAGGAAAAAAGGAAAGAGAAATCATCCGTTTTTCAGTTATGGCATAGAAAACAAAGCTGAAATGTGGACTATGTCGATAAGATGCCAGTACTTTTGCAATTGGAAAGAGAATTTGGCCATTTGTGGGTGCCCTCCACCCCTACATTCAGAAATAAACACAATAAAAAACCAAAGTAATTGCCCAGCTGCAAATTGCTAGGAAAGATAAAATGTCAGATTGCTGAAGGACAAAAAAGGAAACTCTTGGTTGTCCTAGGCCTTTACTTATTCAAATTCATGTTTTTACTGAATGGAGAAATTTGCAGATGAATCTCTATCTTTAATCATTATCTGGGCCCTTCAAAGGAAACATATCATAACCTTTTATTTTTGAAGATTTCGTTTTTAAGTAATCGCTATGCCCAGTGTGGGGCTCAAACTCACAAAACTCAGTTTAAGTCCTGAAATTTGAAGGGTCTAACATCTCTTTTGGGCCTAACATCTCTTTTCCTCGTTCCCTTTTCTTTCCTAAAGCTCAATTAGAATAGTAAAATTCATAGACTAGCAAATACTGTAGCAAGTGTTGCAGTCAAGTATTTTTCTCAATTTGAAATGTGAGCTGTGTCTTCTCTATTGTTAATTTGTATTAAAATGCTTATGTAATCCCTATGAAGCTATTAGCTGAACTGTAAAATACACTTGTGGCAAAAATTGCTCGTCTCAAAGATCAGGGTAGCCACTACAAAGTTATGTCGTTTCTGCCTTTCATGGAATACTAGGTCTCCTGGGACAGGCAGACCCTGGCTGAGAATGAGACCTAGTGATGGTGAAAAGAACATTGCCAAAGTTCATGCTGTTAGATTAAGAGATGAGTGAACTCGTTGGCTGATCGCCGTAGTCCTCAAGACACAGGCTCCACTAGAAACTGTCTACAGTCCCCACTGAGCCAAGCTGTCATATTAAATTCTACCCTGCTATAGACATGTAGAAATTGTAAAACTACTTCAGGTAAATAGGGGTTTTCAGAATACAGTAGGAACACCTGTCAGGTCAACGTGAGCTTACCCAGTTCCTAGAATTTGGTTACTGGCGATTTCATACATCGGAGTAAGGAGGGACTTGTGTGCCATACAAGATTTAAGAATTATTGAAATAGTCATCAAATATTTGCATATATGTGATAGATGAAAAATATATGTGTGTATTCTACATCTATCTCCATGTAAACCCAAACACTTATTAATTCAGTAATTCCTAACTTCTTGCTTTATAGATAAACTGGGAGGAGTTGGGAATACTCTGTTGCCTAAAATGTGTGTGTGTTTGTGTGTGTGTGTGTTGACATGTATGTGTGTGTGTGTGTGTGTGTGTGTGCATTTGTGCACACTTATTTTCCTGGGAAGAGGTTCTCTAGCATTTACAAGATTCTCAAAGAATCTGTTGGCGCTCATCAGAACAAGCAAGGACAAAATGGTTTTGAAAAACATGCACCTTTTTCATTTATTATTTCATTTTCATATCCTCAGATATAAATAGATGAAATTGGCTTCACTTGTTCATTTTGAAAATACTCAGGCTGGAGCAACATCACATAAATAACAGCTTCAGATGACTCTCAAAGCTGGGTTCTAGAAATTCTTTCAGGAATAGTCGAGGCCCTCTCAGAAAGCCTTAAGGCAAAATGCCTTCTGTGGAGTAGTCTCCTTTTGAAATGATAGTGGTATACCTGTTTTTCAGCATCTGGTTTCAATGCATTCTCTTTGGCCTCTAAAGGCTGAAAGTAATAAGCATCCAATATACCGGGCTTTGTGCAATACATGTTTTTTTCATCATCCGCCAAACCTTCAAGATGATTTAGGTAATTGATCCAAAGTCTCACAGCTGGGACAGGGCAGAATGAAAATTCAAATCCGGGGTTTCCCTTCACGAGTATGTTTGTTCAGTCTTCTAGACTAGAATCTGGGGATACAGCAGTAAACCAAAGTCCCTTCTGGAAGGCACCTTTGGTTTCTGTTTGCTGATCCTTTCACCGTTCATTTTGACACCTGAAATCTAAAGCCCTAAGAAGGGATAATGTAGTTTGACATATGAGTTTCATTTCTAGGAACTTCAGGACAACTGGACACATTCATCCTCGCCCACCCTCTTAAGGTCTAGCAGGGTAACCATGACATTGTGCTGACCCTTCCGAAAAGGCAACCCTTTTGTGTGTCAAATCCAAGCAAAGGCCATGTTTGAGTGTTTCTTTATGAGTTGACACCTGGCTAAATGAGAAACAAGGGTAAGCTTGTTTAGCACTTAAACATGCTGAAAGTTTTCATTTTCCTGAAAGAGTTGAATTGTAGCTTTTGCGAGACCCTCTTCTATCTTGTATTCTCAAGAAAAGGGAAAACACCCTTAAGTGTTGCAGTAGAAAGCATGGCATGTCACTTCTTATTTCCTTAACCAACTTGTTCCCTTCTAAGCAGTTACATCCTTTTTGGAATACGTGCTTAGGCAGGTTGCCTGGTGAAGGCTGCAGGGACATTTTCACCACCACTAGTGTAATTTTAACATTAGTTACTATATGTGACATGAATAGTTATAAACCCCGAAGGTAACAGTGGAAATATGTGAGGATAGACTGAAAGCATCTCTCCACAGTGGGGAGACTGGAATATACTTTAAGAATGGGAAGTTTTGGAGAATATTACAACTCTGTGAATTTGTTTCATTAACACAATTATGGACTTTCTCTTCCACACATACTCCCAAATATCATATATTTTGCCCAATCGCATTTCAGCCATCAGTTTTTACTTTTTTGCTCCATTTGTAACCTAATAACTGAGGTTCAACAAGCAGGTTTTTCAGCATAGATACCCTCTATGATTCTTCAGGCAACTGACGACACTACTAGGATAATAGTATTTACTTTCTGGTCATTTGAGAAACGGTCATTTTGTTGAACTGTGTTAAATAGCAACTCTTTCATGGCACTATATAATTAACTTCCTTTGACGCACTAAGATTTTAATCAAGGTAGTATTCAAATTGTTTCAATTCCTGTAGAGAACAAATCTCAATAATTTCAGTGCAACTTATGCAAGCTTGTGATTTATAACCATGCTGAGGAACACATAAAGGGAAAAAAACATTAGTATTGCAAAGAGCCTTCTCCACCTCACAGGGTTGTCCTGAGGATTGCCAATGATAAAAATGGATATAAAAGAGTTTTGTAACATGCAGGTCCTTTATGTATTTTAAAGGGAACCTAGGTAGGTTTTTTTAAAAAGTTTTTATTTATTTATTTGACAGAGAGAGAAATCACAAGTAGGCAGAGAGTGGAGGGAAGCAGTCTCCCTACTGAGCAGAGAGCCCAATGCGGGCCTCGATTCCAGGACCCTGGGATCATGACCTGAGCCGAAGGCAGAGGCTTTAACCCACTGAGCCACCCAGGCACCCAGGAACCTAGATTTTAAGTACCTATAATGTGTGTAGAAAACTGTGCTTGATTTTGGCCTCAAATAAGCATTTTAGCCAAGTGGAATCTCCATATGTGGATACAGTGCTTGGGGTCTGGATCACTTGATGGGTAAAAATGAATATATTATATTCTTTTTTTTTAAGATTTTATATATTTATTTATTTGACACACAGAGAGAGATCACAAGCAGGCAGATAGAGAGAGGGGGAAGTAGGCTCCCTGCTGAGCAGAGAGATCATGACCTGAGCCAAAGGCAGAAGCTTAACTCACTCAGCCACCCATGCGCCCCTGAATGTATTTTATTCTAGAACCAATCCTGACCATAGTATTTGTGCCTCCTGACTCACTGGGGCTTAGTAAATAGGAATAGGCTGGTTTAGCTCGAGCTCCTTTTAATGCAAATATTTATTTTGCTTGCTGGAAACAAAGGATTACAGTGCCAGTAATGTGAGAAAAGGAGCTGGCAGGCGAGCTCTGCAGAGCAAAAATGAACTGGGAAACAAAGTATTTTTGGTTGAGTTTGTAATTCAGGCCTCAGTGTAATTCAGGCCTCAGAACTGTGTGACATATAGCAATAGAAGCATACTCTCAATTACATATGAGGCCTTTGGGGGATCTGGGTTGTTTATTTAACACTGTCCCAAATTAATAGCTAAATGAACAGCCTCAGATTTGCCAAGACCATGTTAACTTGGCATAAACTTGGCCAGGAAAGCAAATCGAAAGGCAGCCACAGGTAGGTAGGGAAGCTGGCTGGTGTTCCAAATGTTGTGGGTTTTATTGCTTCCTGGGACCTCTAATTCCCACTCCCCCACCCCCATCACCAGCCTCCCCTGCCATTCAGCAACTTCATGTCCTCCCTTTGGTCTTTAAATAGTACATTCTGATGTTTATTTTTTCCTGTGTGTGCTTAATCATGTGATCTCCTTTTGCCTGGGAGGGCAGGGTTTCTCCTTATCTCTTCCATCCAGGTCGGTTTGTAGCTAAAAGCTCCAGGCTCCATGAGGCTGGACTCCCCTCTGGACAGAAGGGCTGACCTCAAGGTCAGCCGCAGCAGGAGTTGGGCCCATTGTGCAGTGGGGTCGCAGGTCCAGGACAGTTCACCCTGAGCACAGCTGTGCAGGAGGATAGAATGGCAGCTGCATTGTCCTGCTTCTCCTCCATAAAGAAACCTCCTCATTGTATTTGTAGTGTTGTGGAAAATGCCAGAGTTGATGCTACATTAAGTATCTGGGCCTCCAGCATTACCATAAATCTCCTACCCGGCTGTGGGGGCGGGGTGCCCTCTCTCCCTCTTTCTTTAATTGGAAGTGCTAATGAATTGAGGCCTGATGGATGATGCCTCTAGGGGTAAAAAAACGTTTTAAAAAATTCCCTTCAAATATTGAACCTTGTCATTTCCACCTAGACTCTTCCACAAATGGCAAAGTCCCTGACCTGATCCGCAGAAATGCCTGCATCTTTGTTTGCCTTCAGGTACCTGTTACTTCCACCTCTGAACTGAATCTGAAAAATCATTTAAAAGGAAAACCAAATCATATTTTTGTTCTTTGGAGCAGTTTGTTGGTGAGTCATAACGATGGAAGGAGCAGGCTAGCTTTCCTTTTCTTGCCTTTCTACCCCCGGTGCAGGATCGAGGAAGAAGAGAAACAAGGAGAAAAGATACATGAGGTGAGGCTTGACTGTGGAGGACCGTGAAAACAGTTTGCAAGCCCTTCCTGTTTATTTGCTCTTTGGTTTTTCTTAGCCCTGCCTCACCCCATACGAAATTGCGTGTGTGTGTGTGTGCGCGCGCGCGCGCGCGACAGAGAGAGAGAGAGAGAGAGAGAGTGTCTGACTTAGGGAGAGTCAATATCACATATTATATAAAACCCAACAGCTCTTAGATATATTTGAATGGTGAATTAGTATATGCTGATTAATGAATGGATCTTCACTGTATGTTAACTGCCCGCTAATAAATTAGTGCATAATTAATGAGGGCCCTTAGTTACACTTCTAGTTGTCTATCTTCAGCATTTATTTTCATTAAAACTTCTGCCAGGTTAGAGCCATTAGTAGCCAACTGTAGGAGACAACAGATGTGAGTTTCACAAAGAGCCGAAAGCACGAGTCAGATACAATTTAAAATTTTTCTAGTAGCCACATTTAAAAAGGAAAAACAAAAAGATGAAATCAATTTGAATAATGTATCTGATTTAGCTCAATGTTTCCTGAATATTCTCATTTCAACATGTAATCAGTACACAATTATTAATGAGATATTTTACCTTTTATTGTTGTTATGAATCTTCAAAATCTGGTGTGTATTTTATACTTACTGCACGTTGCAAATCAGACCAGCCACATTTCACAGGACTCACCAGCCACATGTGGGCTGGCCACTGTGCTGAATATCAGAGGGCTGGCATTCACTGCTGCTTCACAGTCCTGATGAGGTTTTCCCACAGCTGATGTATGTTTTTGTTGTTACAAGAGGAAATGGAGACAAACCACTGCATGTTATTTGAGTCCTGCGGTCTTTCCCCAAATTCTGAACACTAATACCAAGAGCTGCCCTGGGGAAAAATAGATTCTGTGATTAAATAAGTTAGGCAAGTTCTGATCTTTTGCCCCCTTTTGGACATTTTTATGGTGTATTAACATATCACAGACTGAGAAAGCCCTCTTGGATAAAGAAACCTGTTTGAAGTTGTTGAGCTGTGTCTGTAAGTTTCAACCTCCTGATTGTCCCTGTGGCCCAGCTGCCAATGTAAAAACATGGTTAGTCTGACATGCTATGTTTATGGTATACTTGCAAAATTTGTCTTTTCTACAGTGGAGTTTTAATACTCCTCCCTACACCCCGGCCCATTAAAGATATCAGAATGATGTTTCTGTCCCAGAATATTAATCCCTATTAATTATCTTGTCCTCAGAGACCTGAGATCATTCTTTACTACACTTTTGGGGACAAGAATTCTGAAAATCCTCCAAGTGTCTCTACATGAGAAAAGCTTTTGTGTCTTCCCCTCCTTCTCCACTTTTCTTGGAGCCTATCTCTACTTATTCTTTGTATTCAGAATCACTGGAGAACCAAGATCCATTTCCTTGTTCTAGAACCCCGTAGTAAACTGAAACCAGCAGATGGCTTTAATGTCTTGCACATGGATGTAGATCTTCAGAAAGGACCCAAATACACACCTTCCTCTCATACTTTCAGAAATTATGAGCACTCTAGAAAGATGAGGAGAGAAACATCTGAATGTGTATAATACAGCCTTTTAAGTAGAGTAATACCGTCCTGCTATTGCTTTCTATTTTGTGTGTGGTGTTGATTTACATGCTTTAATGTGTACTGTTTTTGCAAAGTGTGTAAGCTTAACAGCTGTCAATCTTCAGCAAATGATCTTTTTGCCTTTATTTTAGTGGGACCTCTGATGCCGCCCCCATACGTTTTGCTTTGTTATCTGTGCTTAAGTGGCAATTACCAGTTATCAACTTCTGTCGCTGAATTTGGTCCAAGTTGACTGCAGTAACTCTTAATAATGTGTATGTATTCAAATAAGATTGATCTTAACGATCAGTTTTGTCTCTTGTTTTTTCGGACTTTAGTATTTCAGTAGTAGAAACGTCTTCTGAAAACTAACAGCAGAATCCCTTTGCTCTTGAAAATGCAAAATATACCATCGGGTTTATATAGACTCTCCAGGAGTAGGAGTGGAACATTTGAAATGCAAGAGTTTGGTTTTAGAATCTGTCTGATCATGAAGGGCAGCCCCTTCTCTAAAAAGGAAACAGCTTTCCCAACTTTGAACATCTGGGGGAGCTCTACTTGGAAAGGCAGTCTGAGTTTTAATCTCATGGATTTAATGGCGCTAAATTAACAAACATTTTTAAAATGGATTTTGTAGAATTTAATTATTAAGGAAACACTTTGCAAAGCCATATAATGGGGAATAGTCAAGCACCACATGTTAGTTTTGGAATGTGTATTTACCAAGTGAATAGGATTTACTTCACCAAAAAGAGTTTTTGCACAATTCACAATACTTACAGAAGTATGATTGTATCAATGGAGAAAAAAAGCTCACCCTCCTAATGATACATTTCACATTCTCTAGTAAACTAGTGCAATTCTTTATTATTTTAGGGGATACAAAAGTATAATCTGTCAATAGAATATAACTGCTTATTCCTAATTGTATCTAGGAATGAATACACACTATTATTTAAAGTAGTCTTAAATTTTGAAGAACTGATCAATAAATTAATATTATTAATAAAATTGTACTCTTTGCAATACACTCGCCTCAGCACAAATGCAGATTTAACATAAAATTATAAAAAATACACCAAATAATAGAGATTAGTTGTTATTACTTTAAACTTCTAATTCCCATTAACGTTATCTCTTGCATATAACTAAAATTTTGAAAGTCTTGCACACAAAATGAGAGGCTTCTTCAAAAATGTCTTTTTGCCAAAAACAGGTTCTACGACCTCTTGCTAATTATATTATATTTCTTTAGGGGTACTTTGAGGCGCGTTCAAAGACGTATTGTTAGCAGTTAGGTCTAAATTTAAAGCAGAACATTCTGCCAGATATTTTACTATATCACAAAATGTTGTAGTACTGTATTTTATAATGAAACCAAATTCTCAAGTATTCTGGTATGTTAATATTATTATACCAAAAAACCACTTTCTATAAGTCTATTATTATGTACATAATATTTTAAAAAATGGGTATTTCAGTCCTAGAAAGAAAGTATAATGTAATACGTGACATTAAATTGATCTTTAGTCAAAGTTCGCTTAGGTATTACAGGGAAAGAGCAATCAGAGGCTTGAATGTATACATTATTCTCAAGGACAAAATGGTAAATGATAATACATAAAGACACGGTCACTGGGGCAAGTTAGCTGGGGTGCACACTGAGAAGGATCAACTTGAAAATGCTCATTAGATTTTAGCTGTTGCTATTGGTTGTTCCCGGAGGGGAAAGTGCTACAGTCAGTTGATCTTGCCTCCCCTTCGTGTGGGGGGAGTTTCTCACCGCCTTAGCGTGGTATAATGAAATCTCTTTAGAAGCAAGCTTGAGTCAGAAGCTTAGAGAAGCACCTTACTGTTTTAAAAACTGCTGTTACAATGTTCTAAGCACTGTGATCTTTCCAAATGTGTTTTCTGTATTTTGTACTGTAGAAAATAATTCACCATAAACTGGGCTCTATAGTGTTTAAAGCAATGTTATTTATTGGCTTATCCTTCCCCATATTTATGTACAGTCTACTTAATCATATGGAACCTGTGATAATCCTTTGCCTTAAATTAAAATTCAATGCTAAATATTGAGTGCGCTCTAATTAATAATTCTAAGCTACAAATTAATTTGTCCTTTAAAGCTTAATACAGTGTCAAATAAAATATTACCCAAATATTCTGTGGAGTGTTGCTGCCTATTCTGTGTTTGTGACAGTGTGTGTATCTTGATCTAGGACATGGTGGCCTGCTGGGTTCTATAAATAGATATTAGTAATCCTTTCAGAGAATGGGCCTGCTACCTCTCAGCTGTCGGCTGTATCCTCCCCTCAACCCTTGTAAATAGATTTTCCCATGCCACACAAGAATGAAGAAAAACAGCCCTTCGTGTTCTCTCCCTCTACAATTTTTGTCTTGATGTCTTCTGAATCTTCATATTCTATTTGTGTCGACATCATTTTCCTAAATAGAAAAATGACAGATATGCCTTATGATTGATGGACTGCCCTAATTTCAGCTGGGAAAGGGACCTTGTAATTATTAAGGTCTAATCCCTTATGGAACAGGTTAGGACCAGAGTTTTAGGGAGATTTAGTGACTTGCTCAAACTCTGAGGACAGGGGGGTGGGCTGAGCCCATCCTGATGTTCACAAGGTTGTCACAAGCTCAGTGAGTGAAAAGGAGTTAGTCCTGGGGCTGGCACACACTAGCAAGCAGAGGTATGCCTTGGGCTAGAAAACCGTTTCCTTATTAGGTCCTGGACTTCCCTCTGTGAGTTAGTCACAGTTACAGAGGAATAGATTGTGTAGGCAGTTTTTCTGGGAGAGCAGGCGTTGGCTCCTAAGGATTGTCTCTGATGCTCTTCAACCACAGCAAACAGCGTTTTAGACCGCTGTATCTGGAAGACTGAAGGGCATGCTTATGGGACCCACTGGAACGGTAAATCCTGGCTACAGAACTTTACACTTGTACTTTGAAAAGCATCTGTGTGGCCTGGGTATTTTTAAATGACCGGAAACGCTGGTTCTTTGAGGAATTAGGCGTTCCCTAGGCCCACAAAATACAGACTGGGATGAAAAGGCGTCCAGACCCGGATTCTGGGCCCCATTGGTCGCAGTTTTTCAAAAGGATGTGAACGGGAGCGCGGCCCAAGGGCTCTAGGACCCAGAGGCTGAGCGCGGGGCCAGAAGGGCCCGCCGCAGCCGTTGGGGTTGCGGCGCGAGCAGTCGCAGGACGCAGGTTCGCGGCCCGCCTGAGGACTGTCGCCGCAGAGACGCAGCGGGCAGTGTGGCGCGCGGGCGGCGCACGGTGCGCGTGGGCGTGTCTCGGCGGGGCCGCGCTTCCCGCCCCACCCCAGCCCGGCCGGTCGCCCCCAGGCCCCGCTCCAGCGCCCCGGCCTCTGGGCCGGCCCGGTGCCCTCGGCGGGCAGCGCAGGGCGCGGGAGCAGTCGGGGCCGGGCATGCCGGGAGCCCCCCCAAGGGGCAGGCGCCGCCGCTACCCCGTCTGCCGCCGGTGCGCGCCGCTGACGCGCGGAGATGAAATTCCCGGGCTCCGTGCTGGCGTCCGTGTTCCTGTTCGTGGCCGAGACGACGGCGGCGCTGTACCTGAGCAGCACCTACCGCTCGGGCGGGGACGGCATGTGGCAAGCGCTGACGCTGCTTTTCTCGCTGCTGCCCTGCGCGCTCGTGCAGCTCACGCTCCTCTTCGTGCACCGCGACTTCAGCCGCGACCGGCCGCTCGTGCTGCTGCTGCACCTGCTGCAACTCGGGCCGCTCTTCAGGTGCGTGCGGGCCCCCGGGTCCCCTCCCCGCTGCCCTGGCCGCGAGGGGCGGCCTTCCGGGAGGGGCGGGTGGCTGGACTGGGTGCCGGGCCCAGGCCCGCCCAGCCCTGCTCCTCGGGCCCCACCGTTCCAGTCACGCGAATGCGACAGAATCCGGGGAGAGTGGGAATAAAGCTGGGGCGGACCGCCTTCTTCTGAGGTTCTCGCGTATGAAATTGCCAATATTCAACTGAACTTGACCAACAGAAACGGTAGTTGCATATAGTTCGACCTCGTAAAATACAAGACTTCTCTAGGGTCGGGTGGGCTCTGGCAGGATTGGCTTGTGTCGTGACAAACCCTTGAGAAGTGTGTGGGCTAAATCGCCTTTAGAGCAAAAGCGTGTGCAGATTCTTTAATTTATCAAACACGTGGAGTTCCCTGTGTGCCAGGCACTGTTCTGAGCGCTCTACAAATACTAATTTATTTAATTCTTACGCAGAGCTCTAGAAATCCACGCATCATTCTCTTGGTGTGGAAACAGGGTTGTGGAAATACCTTCCGGCCCTGCCTAACTTAACAAACAACAGTCCTTGAAGCTGGAACACAGTGTGCCTTGAAGACACAAACTTGCCTGCGTTAAGGAAAAAAACCATTAGTGGCATTTCTGGAAATTAATTTCTATTAACACAAAGCAAGTAGAATGCATGGTAGTGAAGTAGACTGGCTTAAGGACCATGAAGAGAGTTTAAAATGTGTTGTGTTGACACCTTTCAGCCCTGCAAGGAAAAGCAAAACAAAGGATTCTTATCTGTATTAGAAAGCAAATTATAATACAGAATTTATTTTATTTTAAGATTTTATTTATTTATTTGACAGAGATCACAAGTAGGCAGAGAGGCAGGCAGAGAGAGGGGGAAAGCAGCTCCCAGCTAAGCAGAGAGCCCAATGCGGGGCTTGATCCCTGGACCCTGAGATCATGACCTGAGGTGAAGGCAGAGGCTTTAACCCACTGAGCCACCCAGGCACCCCTATAATACAGAATTTAGACACAGGAGAGAGATGAATTGGAAGAGAGAGAAAGGCTAGAGCTCATCTGCAGGAAGATTCAGGTAGCCAGGAATCTTTCCCTACCGGTCATCTAGTCACGAATCTTTCCCTACCAGGCAGTATCTCCCCTGCCCCAACACACCCAGAGGCAAAAAAAAAAAAAGTCCAGTAGCAAGATTGATTTGAGAGAGGCCTATTATAAAACTTTGCATTTCATATTAAAGACAGCTGTCCCCAGCTGACGCTCAGAATACTGCCCTGCAGCTCACACACAGGACAAACTGGGTGAGCAAGTCTCCCAGCCTCCAGAAGCCACAGAATCCTAGAAAGGAACAGAAACAGGTACACTAGCGGAACTAAAGTGTTGCTGCTGACATCTGAGAGCAAGGGAAGAGTTAGGAGGGAAAAAAAGAAGGACAGAGAGAGAGAGGAATTTTCAAAGTCGTGCAACTTGGAACTATTTAGTGAAGAGTTAGTCCTCTCTGGCCAAGTAGGCGACAGCATCCTGACTGTAATTCCCCCCCACCCCCACCCCCATTCAGTAAATCAACGAGATCTGACTTTGGGCAAGGCACTCATTCTTTATTAACCTCATCTGTGAAAAGAAAACTCATTGCTCACGATGTTTAAATGAGGTGACAGATCAAGGGAAACTGATAATTCTCAGCTTGTGCTACATGGTTTGCTAAGATCCCTCAGGATGCTGAATCCTCGCCGTGAAGTAGATGTCACTGTTCCCATTTTATAGATGAGGAATAGGACGCCTCAGACCATGTTCGCAAAGCTTCTTAGAAATTGAGTTCGGTTAAAAAAAAAGAAAAGGAATTGGGTTTGGTTAATTATGTTCCCCACACTATGAAAGAAAGCAAAAGAGTGTGGAGTACATTTTACCAATAGTCCCATCCTAAATTAAAACCGTTTTTGTTATCTTGGCAAAATCTAAGCAAATGACCTAAATAGCTATCCAGGTGAGTGATCTCTATCGTTACTGCCATTTAAAATCTTTCTAAATTCTAATAGTGACCCAAGACAAAGCTAGTGACGTGATATGTATAAAAATAGGATAGCACATATGAACCTGAGCTCAGGGAAATATGCCAGGTTGTAGAGAGTGGTAATTTCTGGATGACGGACTTATGGGCACTTTTAATTATCTCCTGGGAAATACAGAAAAGTATATCATTTTCCCCTTGTTATATACTACTCTACATTTTTCCATTTTTACAGTAAAAATATTTTAACTTTATTTTTAAAAAGGGTGGGTATTTTGAAGAGAACTTCTCAAGCTATATAAAAAGTTTCAATACCATAAAAAGACCTATTTCCAGAAAATTCTGAGTGGGTCATTGTCTTCTTGGGGGAAAAACAAGATAAGACAAAAAATAAAGCACCGAACCACCCTCTTCTGTCAACAAGGACTCTCTCATTCTAATGGAGCTGATTTATTTCGAGGAGATATTGGGCCCATCATCTTAGAGCTGAGGTACACAAAGCATGGGTTCAAACCTCTTAGCTTCCAGATTAAGGGAAAAGTGATTTGCTGTTGTGTATTCTCAAGACTTAATGTCTTTTTAAAAAAATTTATTTGACAGAGATTGAGATCACAAGTAGGCAGGGGGGCGGTGGTGGGGCGGGGGGAGGTAGGCTCCCTGCCAAGCAGAGAGCCCAGCCCGATGCGGGGCTCCATCCCAGGACCCTGTGATCAAGGCCTGAGCCAAAGGCAGAGGCTTCAACCCACTGAGCCACCCAGGCTCCCCAGGACTTAATATCTTATTCGAAGTTTTTCCTGCTGACAGTTTGATTCTATTTTAACTCCCAAGGCATCAGCTTTACTTCAAGATCAAAATTATTTGCCCCAAAGGAGAGTTACGGTCTGTTTCTTTCCCCTCTTTACTGATCTGACTTACTAATAGTTTGAATTGTCTTTGGAAAATTTATTTTTGATTGGGTGCTAAGTAGCCAAACTCATGTTTTTGAATTCACTTAGTTAAACTGTACTGCATTACACTGTAATAATTACGGGCTAAATACTAAAAACTAGGCCCCACTCCTTCTTTCCCTTAGGAAAGCACTGGGAAAGCACCATATGTCATTTATCAGTCTTATATTTAAAACTGTAGTTGCCGCTTTTGTGGTTGTTTCCTTATTAAGGCTAGATTTGAATGATGTGATCATTGAATATTATCTTGAATTATTTTATTTTATTTTATTTTAAGGATGATCTTATTGCAAATGATAATGGATATTCTGGAAAACCAGAGGGGGGAAAAACACCTAACAACAGTAAAAAATGTTTCTCATCCTTTTACAATTATGTTAATTTTTCAAATTAATTGGGAGAAGAAATAAATATAAATGAATTTCAAGTTCAAGGAATTTTCCTCTCTTTTTATTTACTGGTATAGTGAGGAAAGTCTGGGTTTGTAAAAATGAAAGCTAAGAAATCCTAGTAATTTTTTACAGAACATTGCAACATGATTCATCACAGTATTTCTTTGTATAATAGGCTTTCAAAAGATTTTAAAATAATAATAGCCTATATTTGAAGAGCTTTTTTTTGTTGTTTGTGAAGTGCTTCTACGTACAGTATTTAATTCCATCCACTCTAAAACCCTGAGACCTGTCATTTTCTTTTTTGTTACATTTGAGAAATTGAGACACTTGGAGATTATGCAAGTGGCTTTTAAAAGGTCAGGTGGTGCTTTCTATGTAACTAGTTTGATTCTTGTGTAGCCTCACTGAGCATGTGTGTCACATGAAGACAACATGGTATGTTGGAAGTCAGAGAATTTCTTTTGGAAACATGTTTTTATTAACTGCTTTAAAGGGTCTCTGGTACCACAGATTATTTGTGGAGACACCAACAAGCATGGTTTCAGCTAAGAGATAATTTCCTTCCCCTATGATGCTTGAAAATGGGGTGAAGTGAAAAAAAATGGATCAGCCTGCTGATTATCTATGTTATGGGTTGGTAGACTATGCCTCATAGACCAAATCCCCACTACCTGTTTTTGTGAATAAAGTTTTATTGGAACACAGCCATGCTCATTCATTTAATGTATTCTATATGGCTGCTTTTGTACTGCAGTGGTAGAGTTGAGTAGTTGGGATACAGACTATAACCTGCAAAGCCTAAAGTATTTACTCTTTGTAAATTCTTTACAGAAAATGGTTGCCACCCCTCAGTCTACATGATACTGAAAAACAGCCTTGAAAGATTTTGATGAAAATATTTAACTTATAGCTATATTTAGACAATCTCCCCCCCCCCCAAAAAAGAAAGGAAAAACCCTGCATTTGGAGTAATTGGTTGAGTCTTGCAGAATTCCAAGAAGAATGGTAGTTTTTTTCTTATCAGTTCTCTTTATCAGTAGTGGCAAGTAGGGGAAGTCTTAGGACCATACACACATTTATTAAACACCTACTATATGTAAAACTCTGTGCTGAGATAAATTTATTAATTGGGAAAAACAGTGGATTGAGAGGGTGGCCACTTGGGCTTCAGGGCCACCTTTGTCATTAGCCATTCTGGAACCTTCTATAATCCCTATTGGTAGACCTTGAAGTTTCAGTTTGTCAACAGTTCAGTACAGGCTTCCTGTTTCATACAGCACCCTCCTCAGCATCAAGAGACTGGCCTTCTCCTCTGAACCTTTGTTTTCATACATTCACCTCTTAGCCTGTGCTGGTGTTTGGTAGTTTGTTTAGTCTTTAAAAATTCTAAGTTTGATTTTATTATTCAGGTAAAACATATTTGTTGTTGAAAGGACAGAAGAGCAGAATACAGACACAATTAAAAAATTTTAGAAAAACCTAATTTGACCGCCTAAAAAGAATTTTTACCCTTTTGTTGTATATCCTTACTCATATTTTTATAGCAGTAAGTTGGTAAATTATCTTTTGGGGGAAAAAGCCCTGAATTGCGGAGTTTCCTGGTTTCTGTGATATAAATATTCCCGTCATGGCCTATTTCAGGCTACCAGTTTTTTAACAACTGGCTCACGATTCCTAACTATTTAACAGTCTCTTGAGTCAGTATGAGTCAAATTAAGCACTCCAGTGTTTATATGTATGTGTGATTTATATGTTTTTATATATGTGACTTT
The DNA here is from genome assembly GCF_011764305.1 of Mustela putorius furo. Lineage (NCBI taxonomy): Eukaryota > Metazoa > Chordata > Mammalia > Carnivora > Mustelidae > Mustela > Mustela putorius. The sequence goes on from NW_025421989.1 coordinate 32,861,397, forward strand.
TTAAATAAAAAATTGAATTTTCTATATGTATTCTATTATAATTTATTCCTTTCACTTACCAAATATAGTAAACATTTTTATATATTACTAAATGTATGTCTGTACCATCAATTTTAAGGATTGGGTAATACTTCATTGACTATATATATAATGATTTATTTAATTATTGTTTTATTTTTTTTATTTTTTTTTAAAGATTGTATTTATTTATTTGACAGAGAGAGATCACAAGTAGGCAGAGAGGCAGGCAGAGAGAGAGAGAGGAGGAAGCAGGCTCCCTGCTGAGCAGAGAGCCCGATGCGGGACTCGAGCCCGATGCGGGACTCGAACCCAGGACCCTGAGATCATGACCTGAGCCGAAGGCAGCGGCTTAACCCACTGAGCCACCCAGGCGCCCCAATTATTGTTTTATTTTGGAGCCCTTAGATTATTCCCAGAATTTTGCTATTGCAAAATAATGCTATGATTCAAATCTTTGCAGTAGGCTTTCTGAGTTAATATATGAGAAATATTTTGTAAACTGAAAGTGCTATGTAAATATTAATTGTGTTCATTAATATCCTCATTGTGTATATGTACCCTTTTCCATTTAAATTATGAGCACCTCTGTGAACGAGGCAGGTGTACCCCAGCTGTCTTTGCATTTCCCACAGCACTGGCAAAGTCCATCTGCATTCACCACATATTTGAGAATTAAGACGATGGTCAATTTATTCTGTCTTGTACTCCTTATTGCATGAAGTTGCTAGGCCTCAAATAGTTCTTGTAGAAAAGTCAGTTGCATTAGCTGACCTTGAACTCATAACCTGTACTTCATTATTTTCAGTTGAACAGATTAGCCCAGGTTGTTTTACCTGTTTTTATGTATTATATCAAAGTGTCTTTGACCCCATTGAACAAAATGTACTAGACAAACCTGTCTTCCTCACCTTATCTCTCTTTCTCTTACATACACACATACACGTACCTTCTTCCTCCCAGGAAGAAACGAACAAAGACAGCAGTCACAAAATATGTCCACTTTGTATTCGTCAGAGAGCCTCTTGCATTTCCTTTCTTACATCAAGTTTTATTATTTAAAATTATAAATGTATTCTTGTTGCCATAGTGGCCTCAGGTGAGAGTACAAAGTTAATAACTTTCAATAAAATAGATGAAGCCATAAAACCTTCTGGCAGCATTATAAGGTTGCTATAAAAATGCACATTGGGAGAAAAAACATCCTTTAACGATTTTTAAACCTAAGGCCATGAGCATTTTTCTTGTTTCTAAGAAAAACCCATTTTCTCCCAACATTTTATTATGAAGCTTTTCAAACATACAGAAGACAACTTGGAAGAATTGTACAGTGCTCACCACCTAGGTTTTATAGTTAACATTTTGTTTCATACGTGTTTCCGTCCCTCGACTGACCCCTCAATCCGTGTGTGTGCGCGCGCGCGCGCACGCTTCAAACTAAATCATGCACATCAGCACTCTACTTCCCTTTAGTATCTCTATCGTTACCTAGAGAGGAAAATCTAAATTTAAAAGCCGGGTGCTGTGTTATTCTAGAAAGGTGACTGGTTAAGTCTCCATCCCTGGGGCAAGCTTATTCATAAGTAAGACATAGCTGACAGACCTCCAGACAGGACTGACTTTAGTCATGTCCCGTAAGGGTTTATGAGAGCAGAGAGCTAGGTAGTATATTGTGGTCTTATAGGCGAGTGCTAGATGGCAAACCACTCTCTGCTAGGGGCTCTCCCAACCATAGCTGCTGCTTTAGCTGAGGTGATATGGGGCATCTACTGGATGTGGAAAAAAAAAAAAAATATATATATATATATGCCTACATGTATCAGTACACACACAAACATACACACCCTTTTACTGTATTATTGCCATAGCAGTGTGGCCAAGTAGGTATTATCTCTGCTTTATAACTGAGGGAAAGGGCTCAAGGGTTAAATGACTTGCCCAGGACTGCACAGCTAGTAAGTGTCTTGGAGGGAAACTGAACATTCTTTTTTTTTTTTTTAAAGATTTTATTTATTTATTTGACAGAGATCACAAGTAGGCAGAGAGGCAGGCAGAGAGAGAGAGGAGGAAGCAGGCTCCCTGCTGAGCAGAGAGCTTGATGTGGGACTCGATCCCGGGACCCCGAGATCATGACTTGAGCCGAAGGCAGCGGCTTAACCCACTGAGCCACCCAGGCGCCCCGAAACTGAACATTCTTCTCTGACTCTGCAGCGTGAACCGCTTCCCATTCCCTACTCCGTTTCCTGGCCTCGGAGGCCTTTGGTGTCATCTCTCAATTAGGTTCACAGTCATTTCCAGCCGACCTGCTGGAGGGCCGCAGGAGGATTCACTTCATGCTCAGAACACCTCGGAGTGGATGATTTGAGAGAAGCATCTGTCGTCTAGAGTGGCCAAGTCAAAGCTTTGAGAATCAGACTCATAAGTGTAAGCAGAGACAGAATCCCGTCTGTCTCTGATTACCCTGACTTGCTGATTTGTTTGCAGGTGTTTTGAAGTCTTCTGCATCTATTGTCAATCAGGCCACATCGAAGAGCCTTATGTCAGCATCACCAAGAAGCGACAGATGCCAAAGAATGGCTTCTCAGAAGAAGTCGAGAAGGAGGTGGGCCAGGCGGAAGGCAAGCTCTTCACGCACCGGTCTGCGTTCAGCCGCGCGTCCGTGATCCAGGCCTTCCTGGGCTCAGCCCCGCAGCTGACTCTGCAACTGTACATAAGCGCCCTGCAGCAGGACGTCACTGTTGGAAGATGTATGTATATTTTTCATTTCCACCTCCATTCTGGGGTCAAAGCAGGGAGTTGAACATCAAGTTTCTTTTGTTTCATGTGAATTTCATGCATATGGGCCTTCCGTTCGGAGTCTGCATTCCAGTTACTAAACTGAAATCTTAGTTAAAGTAATAACAGTGTTTTGCTTTATGAATCTGCAGTTTGTGCAGGCAGCTCAGAAGGGTTCACCTGTACTTCACTGTACATCAATTGGGGTGGCTCAAAGACAGGGAACTAGAGCCCATGGAAGGTTCCTTCCCGCACATTGCTTATGGCCGATGCTAGCTGTTTCTGAGTGCCTCTGATCTTCTTTGTTTCCTCTTAGAGAGTGGGCTAGTTGGGGCTTCCTCCCAGCGTGGTGGCTGATTTCAAGTGTAGTATCCTGGGAGCGAAAAAGGGCAGGTGGAAGAGTATCACCTTTTGTGAACCAGCCTCAGAAGTCACGTGACATTATTTCTGCTCTGTTTTCTTTGTTGAAACAGTCAAAAATCCCATGAAGGTTCAAAGGAAAGGGAGGGGAGGAAAGCTCTGACTCTTGACGGGGAATGGCAGAGTCCTAGAAATTCATTGCCATGACCATTTTGGAAAAAGCAGCTTGCCATTGGCTGAAAATACACCTGTCAGAAGCTGGGTCTCTTTGGATTTTGCCTCCATCGTTCAGTGGTAGTTCTAAACCAGCTGAGAGCCTTGGTTGTAATGGGTTCTTTGTCATGAATGATGGAATCAAGAGTACTCTCCTGTCTTCTTGAAGTTCTAATAGGTAGCTCAGCTTTTAAATGAACACATTTGTCTAACTGTTAGACTGTTCTTACATCATCAAGTTGAGGGCAGGTTTTGTTTAAGCCAGATTTAAAAAACAAAAACAAAAAAACAAAACCTCTACATGCCTAAGACACAAGTGAAAAACCTTTATATGAGGCAAGGAAATAACTCCTCCCAAATGTTATAGGTAAAGGAAAACCACGTATTCAGGTAAGTTTTACTATATAGGTAAGCAAAAATGAGTTAAAGCCTTCAGTTGAAAGAATACATATTTAAGATAACACTGAAAATGGAATTAAAAAAATAAATCGCTCTTAATGAATGTTACTCCCCTCAATATTCTCTTCTTTCTGCCTAGGACCCTCTAGGCTCACTAGTAAAATGGCTTAATTTACGGCAGGGTCACAGGGTATTTGCACGGCAGAGCTCATTCAGGTTACCTCAGAGTGACTGTGATTCTTAAGGTATGTCAGGATGGTAAGTTGAGGTCTTGATCCTTGGTCCACTTATGTTTATGTGAAATGCCTCCCACAGCCCCAGGCAGACAGTAGGTGCTCAATAAATGTAGCAGTATCTTTGTTTTCTAAGGGCTTGTAACCGGCATGGACACTGACCAAGGGGAGTCCTCTGCATGCCACTCTACCCTTTGCCCAGTTCTTGGTGTTTCCATGTGATGGGGACACAGCAAGAGAGCAGAAGTGGTGATAGCCCATTTGATTTTGGCCAGTTGATCCAATCATTTCCCTCAAGTTTTTTGAAAATGAAGATCGTCTTTGTTGACCTAAATGAAGAGGCAAGGTCAAAAATCCTAAAAAGAGATGAATTTATTTGGGAATAGCGGAGAAATTGTAATTTGGGACCCACAAAGGAAAGGAAGCTGCAGGCAAATCCGCTGAAGGTTGTGGGTAGGCCGTCCTTCGGGGCGGGGAATGCAAAGAGGGGAGAGTTCAGTTGGAATCTGTTGGAAACAAGTAGAGACCAGCCTTAAAAATTCCCCGAGCAGACAAAACCAGTCCAGTCTTACAAACAAAGCTCAACTCCACTCATTTTGTGAGACCAGGCAACCTGGGCCATTTCTTGTTCATGCCTCTGGGAAATCATAAGCAAGTCTTTCCAAGTTGATATGAAGCAACCTCTGATTACTTCCCTATCATTAAGAAAATCACAGTATTATCAGTTTTGTTGTAAATCAGACACTATGAAAAAGCAGTCTCTCGTGCTTAATTTTTGTTTTCCTTAGGGCACAGGAGTGTGATTTTCCATTTCATGTCCTCTGGGTCTATTTTAGATTGAAGTCCTTTCACATTTCACCCTTTTGATTAAGATCTTTCACAGAACACATTGGTGATCAGTTATGTCCTTCAGGCATATTGACATTTTTGTCAAAACAGAGTTCTTTGTAGGTAGATTGTATGGTTTGTCCCATGGAGCTAAGGAAGGTTTTCCTCAGGTGTCTCTTCCCATGGAGCAGAGGACCATCCTCAGTCATTTTTCCTCACAGAGCTGAGGAGGACCCCATCCTCAAGTGTCTTGTCCCATGGAGGAGGGAAATGATATGGAATGTCAATGACCTCATTTGAACAATAAGAGGATTGAAAAATGAATCATCTCAGGTATGTCCCTTTAAGGTGGATTGCTTAGTTTCCATGATTATTTGAGTTTCAGGAAAAGCTTTTCAAAGGAAAAGAATTTTATTTTATACGTACATTTGGGAAGAAGACATTGGCTTATTAATACAAAACAGAAGAAATTTAATTCAAATTAAAAAGAGTAAACTGAGGACCAAAAGCCCAGTGGTAGCTAGTGATTGAAAAGCAATTCTCAGTCAGTTTCCCTCCTCTTCTCGGAGTAGGACACTGGTTGCCCCTGCTGGGCAGTGAGGAGGTTTAGGGCTCTGCAGTTTTATAGAACTACTTCGACAAGGCTATGGATTTGGGTCTGCTGATATGCAAAACCTTGGACAGAAGCATTGAAAGTGGTGGACATAACTTTAGAGAGATTGCAAATTGTTTTGTTTTGCTTAATTTTTGCTACTTCAACCCAAGGAAGAAAGGCTCTGGCGAAAGTGTGCCCCAAACTTTTTCTGCCCAGTATAGGGTTATATGTAGGTAGCCAGCCATAATTATAACCTTCCCAGTTCTGACGTGTTCTTTTAAGTTGATAGGACAAAGACCCTACATTAGGTATAAAAGCAGCAGAAAGAAGGATTTTTCTTATTTCGGTATCAGGGGTAAGGCAGCAATCCCTCCACATCCCTTTCAGTTGAAGGATAGTATAGAATATGTTTCTTCCACATAAAAATACATACCCGCTCTCTTCTAAGGATAAGGCATAATTGGGTCCTTTTGTCCACATTCTTTCCCTTGGGATGAAAGAAACAATCTCATAATCAGAAATGTAATCATTATTATACAGAGCACATTATAATCTGTTTGACTAGCATTGTGGGAATGATTATGCGAGCACTTTAAATTTTTATGGATCTGAAGTAACAAATGAGCTGATCTAGTATAAGTTAAGATTTTGGTTGAGGTCTGGGAGATCTCTAGGAAAAAAGTAAGTTTAACTAAGTTTCCATGTTTACCAGATATTGGTCAGTCCCCAGTGAAGTACCATTGAATGGGAGCACATTAACTTCCCATTACAAGTCTTACTGCATTCCTGTTGCCCTGCCATAGGGCATAGAATCTTCTGGAGTCCAATAGGGAGTGAATTCATGTTCATCTAGGTCATATAAAATAGTATAGTTACAAATATTTATGGGGAGATACCCTAGAGTTTTGCCATTTCCATCAAAGATTTTTTATTTATTTATTTGACAGAGAGAGAGATCACAAGTAGGCATAGAGGTAGGCAGAAAGAGAGGGAGGAGGAAGCAGGCTCCCTGCTGAGCGGAGAGCCCGATTCGGGACTCGATCCTAGGACCCTGAGATCATGACCTGAGCCGAAGGCAGCTGCTTAACCCACTGAGCCACCCAGGTGCCCTCCATCATTTTTTTTTTTTTAAAAAAGGATTTTTGGGTAAGAGTCCAGCCCTGAGTGAGAGTATTGCATTATGAGTGTGTGTGGGGGCAGGGGGGGAAGACCCAATCAATATGGGGGAGACCCATATTAACTACATATGGTAGTTAATATGAAAGTTTTAAATTTTCTGGCAGGACTGGTTTGTTATCGGGTCCAACCATTTCTGTCTTCCTGACACCAGCAGCTTTTAGATGTCCAATTTTTTCCTTTTCAGGGGCCAGTTGTTGTATTACCCTAGCTAATTCTCTTGGTTGTCACTAGGGGAAGCAGTTTTCTGGACCATGACAGAGGTTTGGTCTTTGAATCCCATAAGAGTGGCATTTTCGCAGAGACATCAGCAAGGTGGCTTTCTTTGGCTTCCAGAGAGTCAGACTTAAAATGACCAGGGACTTTAATAATAGCCAGGGGTCCTGGCAGGAGTATAGCATCAAATAAATTTTGGACGTAAGTAACATTTTAAATTTTGTCTCTGTTGGACTTGTACCTGAGGGCAGGTGTTCTCAAAGAGGCGGCTCAGGTGCTGGTGGTTGCCCAGGGCCCTCTGCACAGGCTCTGGGGTGATGCACATCTTGTGGTTGTTGGGGGCCTCCTGGCCCACCAGGTCCAGGATGTTGGTTGTCAGGTACTTGAGAATGCCAGTGAGGAAGACAGGTGTGCCTGAGCTCAGGCAGTGGATTTAGTGAACTTTTTTTCGGTAGGAGGTCCATGTGGCTAATGGGGAGCTGTAGCTTGTTGCCTGATAGAATCAGGGAAAGCACCAGCAGGAATCCAACAATTAGAAATATAAATGGGCACCTGGGTGGCTTAGTCTGTTAAGCGGCTGCCTTGGGCTCAGGTCATGATCCCAGGGTCCTGGGATGTAGCCCTGCATTGGGCTCCCTGCTCAATGGGGAGCCTGCTTTTCCCTCCCCCGCTGCTTGTGCTCTCTAGCTCTCTGTCAAATAAATAAATAAAATCTTTTTTTAAATTTTTTTACAAAAAGAAGCATATAGTAGACAATAAGGGTGCTGACAAATCTCTAGGAACTCTGCATACAGCATAGAATGAAATATTGACATTCATAATATTTTCCCTATTCGAATTTAATCTATGGAAGGCTGAACACCTCTTTTGATTTGACTTTTTCTTATGCAACTAATCAAACTAACATAGCAAGTTGAGCTATTTTTTTCTAATTTTTTACGAGGTAAAAGAACAAATCTTATTTACTTCTTAGGGACCTCAGTTTTGAGTACAAAGGTGTTGTTAAGTTTTATTTCATTTTTCACTGTGGATTCAGTGTTGGAAGGTAAAATTGAAAATTTCCCAGGAGATTTGAGAATTAAGTATACGGGTGATTGTAGCTTGGCTATTTATTAAATAAAGTAACAATACAATATTTAAATAAACATACAAAAATCACGAACACATTTTTAAATTCAGGTTTCTTTTATTTTAAAGGGAATAATAAAAAAGGGAATAATCAAGGGCATGATAAAGTCATAAGAAAGTGTTACTGTGGTGAGATAGGGAATCTCTGCTATTTGCACAGATTATGTAGAAGCGAAGTGGGAGCCTCAGTAATGACCCTGAAGATAGTCAGGTTCTAATCCCTAAAACTGTGAATGACATCGGTGGGCCTTTAATGTAATCACAAGTATCCTTATAAGAGAGAGGCAGGAGGAGTTTTGATGACAGAAGAAGAAGATAATGTGAGGATTGCTGGCTTTGAAGCTGAAGGAAAGGGCCACCAGTCAAGAAATGCAAGGAATCTAGCTCTAGAGGCTAGAAAAGGCCATGAAAGGGATTCTCTCCTCTGAGGCCTCTGAAGGGAGCAGGGCCCTACTGACACTTTATTTTATTATTTTTTTAAAAAATATTTTATTTATTTATTTGACACAGAGAGAGAGAGAGAGAGATCACAAGGCAGAGAGGCAGGCAGAGGGGGAAGGGGAAGCAGGCCCCCCGCTGAGCAGAGAGCCCTATGTGGGGCTCAATCCCAGGACCCGGAGATCATGACCTGAGCCAAAGGAAGAAGCTTAACCCACTGAGCCACCCAGGTGCCACCGACACCTTGATTTTAGCCCAGGGAAGCTGATTTCAGACTTCTGACCTCCAGAACTGTTAAGAGAACAAATGTGTATTGTTTTAAGCCACCAACTTTGTGGTAATTTGTTATAGCAGCCATAGGAAATTCTGTAACAAGTGATTTTACTTCAGACAGAAACATTCTCTTTTTGGTACTTAATTTAAAAAAAGATACATAACCATTTTTCATTATCTTGAGACTTGTGGTAGAGTCTCAGTCACATGTAGTCTCATTCATATTTATTACTTATAAGTTTTATTTTTTTATCTTATTTATTTATTTTTATTTATTTATTTGACAGACAGAGATCACAAGGAGGCAGAGAGAGAGGAAGGAAAGCAGGCTCCCTGCTGAGCAGAGAGCCTGATGCAAGGCTTGATCCCAGGACCCTGGGATCATGACCTGAGCTGAAGGCGGAGGCTTTAACCCACTGAGCCACCCGGGCGCCCCTACTTATAAGTTTTAAGCACTTGCATTTCATAGAGGAAACTGGGGGGGGGTAGATTGTGAATTTCTGTCATTTTAGCAGAGTTCGTGAATACAGTTAGCCTAGCTTTTATTCAGCTACATAGTTCCCTTATACATTTAGCAACATGGCAGAAATGAATACATTCATCTATAAACCCAACGATTTAGCCTCTTCATAGCATATACAAATAAGAAGCAAAAGTATATAAATAAAATTATGCTTAGTAATGAATGTTTTAGTATTCTTACTTGGAAATGACCTAGCTGTCCATTCTGTGTCTAATGTTTCATAATATTGGTCAAAGGTCTGCAGTTATCTAAAGATTTTGGAAACACTTTCAAGGTGACACACTACAAAACCTCATTACTGTGGAAATACAAGTTTGTCAGAACAGTGATTCAATTTGCTTAAACATAAATTGATATTTTTGTAATCTTAAACATTCTGTAGGTAATTCTAGCCCATGTGATTATAAAACTGTGTAAGTTCAGCAAAACTATACCCAAGAGGCATAAAAATGTATGCTTGTATTATATTTCACAAAAATACATATCCGAGAAATCAGTTGTTTTCGTTAAACCCCAAATATTATACTAGTTGAAATTGTCAAAGATTTACATACATTCCATATACATTTGAATTCTTAAAATACATTTTTAAAGTCTAACACATTTAAAATATTTGATTTCTGCATTTTAGGAAATTTTGGTTATATTCCATTTATATAAGCAATTACTTATCTGCATATACCAATAAGAACAGAGGTCCTCTAAATTAAGAAAGAGACTTTATAATCTAATATATTAATACCATCTTAAGGTAAGAAAATGTCACACATTCACACAGTCAGTGGTGAAGGCATTTCTGAATTACAGATATAGAAACATATAGCTCCGGAGAAACAGCTTCAATTTTACAATTTTAACCATGGATCAAGAGTAAATACAGAAACAAAATCTTCCCAGTCCAGATTTCAAAAGCTGTTTCCCTCCCAGCAGGGGCTGGATCTCTATAAACCATGAGTCCATGTAAAGAGATCTCCAGATGGTCAGATCCTCAAACCAAATTCCCATCCATTTCTGCCAACCATGGGGAATAACTTAATGGCCATAAATGAAAACAAAACAGAAATACATTAGTATAGAGGGAATTTTTAAAAAAGATTTTATTTATTTATTTGACAGAGATCACAAGTAGGCAGAGAGGCAGGCAGAGAGAGAGAAGAGGATGCAGACCCCCTGCTGAGCAGAGAGCCTGATGTGGGCTCGAGTCCAGGACCCTGGGATCATGACCTGAGCTGAAGGCAGAGGCTTTGACCCACTGAGCCACCCAGGCGCCCCTAGAGGCAATTTTTTAAAAGACAGAAAAAGGCAGAGTGAACACAGTTCTGTTGGCGCTTTGGCTTCAGCTAGGAGAGCCAAGAAAAGACACTCCTGGGCTTTAACTCTACATGAAGTACATTCTCCATGAAACATTTCCCTGCCTATCAGGCATCTCGTTGTGAGTTTCAAGGCTGTGAAAAGATATTTTTCAAAAGGTAAAATCATGTGTCACTTATATAGATATGGATACATGTTAAAAGATTTTATTACTTACAAAGGAGTGGACAGGTGTTAAAAACCACTTCAAAAGAGAACAAAGGGATGTTGATTAGGAACTTTGAAATAAAGATATCCTTGGGAAATAAAACTTTTTTTGCACCATGGGAGGGGAGACCATTGAACTGCCACTGGACCATGTGCTTTGCATGCTTATCAGTGACCTGACAGCCTATATCCTGGAGCTAGCAAGCAACAAGGCCCGTGACCTTTGCCTCGCAATATGTGGAGTGAGCAGTGCCAGACCTTGAGCTTTACTACTTCCTTAGGGATGGGACAGTCTGTCTAACTAATGATATGTCCCAATTCAGGAAGAATTGCTGATTCTGGTGTTCTAGAGCCTGGCGAGGGCCCTCATGGCCTCATCCACTGGCCGGTCCCCTCACAGTTAAGGGAGCCCCATGCTACTGCCATCAGCAAGTGCTATTAAAGGATTTGACTCCATGGGTATGGTTCTGCCTCTTCTCAGTTTCTGTCATTTTGAGTTGCAAGTGTCTGTCAGGCATCATCACAGTTTGAAGATTTAGTTTGCAAGCAAGAATGGATGTATAGCCAGGAAAGCTAAATCTGGGGCCTATAGCAGGCTCTTGGATACCCTGAGCCACTTTCCCTTGGCCCTCTCAATTTTAGCGCAGCTGTGGGGAAGAGTTCCACATGCATTGCCAGCATCCCACATCAACCATGAGTCCCAGAACACACTCTGGTATTCTCTTTTTCTGCTTCCAGGTTTTCTCCTATGCCGGAGAATGCAGCTCAGATATAGATGAGAAGTATGGGGGAACACTGTGGGGCCACCTGCAAACTAAAGGAGATGGTAGTCAATGGATATAGCCTCGGCCTCTGTCATTAAGATAGATAATTTGGGGTCCAAACTGTATAGTCCTCTGTGGATCGCCAGAGACAATGAGCCCTGGTTGCCACGGTGGTAGCTGGCTTCATGTAGTCTTTATTAGCCCTGCTACCTTCACTCCTTCACTTCACTTCCCACACTTACATCCCAGATGATCCACGTGCATCCAAATGCTTGCCTCAGGCTCTGCTGCTCGAGAATAGTCATCTGAGTTGGTAATTTGAACCAAAGCAGGCCAGGCATGTGCAGCTGTGGAAAAGGCCACTAGAGTCCTCCAGCGTACAAGTTCTTTCAGAGGCTGCAAGAACCGAGGGGCAGGTGTGTTTGAGGTTTGTACGAGAGAATGAATGAAGTCGTACACCAAAGATTCTTAGCGAAATGGGGGGAAATAGAGGGTTCATTTGATGTGAGTGCTTGATAAGAATAAAAAAAAAAAAACCAGTCGTAGTAGTTCTTAGACAAGTGAGTTGAATGGATAGAAAATGGTGGTTTAGCATAGGATGTTTCCGGAAGTGGTCTCAGAGATGCTTCTAATTCATCTCTCCTGTTTCATTTCTGCTGTATCTGGGGAAAGGCTGAAGAGGCTAGGGTTCACTGGTCTAATTTTGTAATACGGTTCTTTGAACTTTGGTAACCTAACCTAATTGTCTTCATTTTAATCAGGTCACTTCCCAGAGATGTGCCTTGGCTGGACAAATTGTCTAGCTTCAGGAATAAACTTCCTTAATGTATCACCTATTTCCAGGGCCAGCTGTGTTTTATGAACTAATCTAAAGATAACAGTTATAATTCATACATTCTTAGAGACACGTGGAAGGAATATTGAAGGATAGCTCTGTGTGTGTGTGTGTGTGTGTGTGTGTGTGTATGTGTGTATAGTGCTTTATATAAGTTTATACGTTTCTGCCATGTCTCAGTTTTTTGCATGTGTATACACACTCACATACTCATATGCACATATGTACACACATACACAAAATAGAAAACTTCAAAAGGAGTCTCAAAAGAAACACCGAAATGTTAGTTTTCTTGAGATAGGTTATGGGTTATTTTTTCTTCTTTCCAGTTATCTGTGTTTTTCATGCTTCCTCCATGAATGCTTATTAGTTCTGGTTGGGGTTGGGGAGAGTGGTCAGGCCTGATCTACTGGTCTACCCACGGGTCTTTGTCTTGCTCATTTGTTCAGTTTTGCACTTATGGGTTCTCAATATATAGTCAATGAATGGTGAAAACTAAAGAGCAGGGCAATTGTACTAATTTCAGTTTTACAGAAGAAAAGGCAGAGTGTATCATTTAAAACATTGCAATTGCAAATGAAAGAAGTCCCGACTAAAAGTGGTGTAAAATAAATAAAAATATGAAAATTAAAAATATATGTAAAGTTAATATATATATCACCTCACCTAACACATTCAGAGGCAGAGTGATCCCATGGTTGGCTGACTTACTGGCATGACGGTGTCATCAAGGACCTGGGGATCTTCCACAAGTGTGTCTGTTTCCCCTTGTGATTGCAAGAGGACTGTGTATTCATAATATATTGCTGCATAGTAAACCACCACAAAACTTAGTGACTTAAAATAATGACAGTCATTTCTTTTGCCCATGAACTTATAATCTGGGCAGATCTCTGCAGGGTCAACTTATCTCTGCTCCTTGTGGTATCAGCTGGAGCAGCTTGACTGAAGGCTGGAGAATCCCCTTCCAAAGTGGCTTAGTCACGTGGCTGGCAGTTTGGTACTCCGCTATTATTCGCTTAGCTGGGGTTGAGGGCCCGACGCCTTAGTTCTTTTCCATGCGGGCTTCTCCTTTGCTCCCTCACAGCATGGCAGCTGGGTCTTAAGAATGACTATTCTAAAAGACATGCAGTGGAAGCTTTCTGTTTCTTAATATGTTCGCCCAGAAACTGGCAGTCATTTTTGCCATTTATCAGTTACCAGACCTCAGGTTCAAAAAGAGGAGACACAGACTCTACTTCTCAATGGGAAGAGTATCAGAGAATTTGGCTGCCGTGTTTTAAAACATGTATAGGTTGTTATAGATCTAGACAACACATGTAGGCATGACCCAAGTCAGGGAGAAAGAAGAGAGAGGTTTCTTGCTGTGTGTCTTTCTTTATTGGGGAGGAACACCTTTTCTTTTTTTTTTTTTTTAAGATTTTATTTATTTATTTGACACAGAGAGAGAGTTCACAAGTAGGCAGAGAGGCAGGCAGAGAGAGAGGGGGAAGCAGGCTCCCTGCTGAGCAGAGAGCCTGACTTGGGTCTCGATCCTAGGACCCGGAGACCATGACCTGAGCCGAAGGCAGAGGCCTAACCCACTGAGCCACCCCTGGGAACCCCAGAACTCCTTTTCGTTCAGCAGAATTCTCGGGTTTCACTGGGCAGACATAGGTCAGGCTAAACCAGTCTCTAGCCACAGTACTGGAGTTACAGATGCCTCTAAGGTATAGATGCCTTTGTCCCTGAAGAGCAGTTGGGTGGGGTCTGGAATAGATAGACCAACTTCATCTACTGAACCCTGTGAATACAGCATGCAAATATCATTTTTTTTTCCATTTGCAATACAAAATTGTAAGAGGCTGGCCTACACAACTCTTGATTTACTCCAGGAGCCAAAACTGTGAGCATCTTCCTTGAACATGTGGGAGGGTTAGCCTGTAATCAGAATTAGACTTCTGCCTACAGGGAAGAATGGAGGAAGGGTACCAGTTAAGTGGAAGGCCCATCGTGTGGGCAGCACCAAGGTTCAGGAAGTTTAAGGGCTCAAAGCCAAGACTGAAACCCAGGATTTTGGATGCTTGGCCCATTGTTAGTCTTTCAGCCAACACTGCTTCTCATGGAGATGGAGAATGTAAAGAGGTAGCAAGGATTTAAGAGGCCATCATGTCTGACTTTGTACTTTATGAAGAAATCTCGTCTTCGGTGTCCCTTAAAGGTGGTCCGCCAGCCTCTGCTTGGTTATGTTCGGCAGCAGAGCTCTCCATCCTCAAAAGGCACCATTCCATTGATAAAACTTCCTTGTTAGTATGTTCTTCCTTGTATCATAAGTTAAGTGGGACTTTTCCTTTTCCCACAGAAGACAACAGGGCCAGGAGCTGAATGTGCCACATACAGGAAAAAAAAAAAAAAAAGCCACTAAAACTTGGTCAGATTCCTTTCTTCAAGATTTTCCAAGTGTGACAAACCAGCCCTACCACAGTCTGCCCCCATATCCCACTCTCAGATTCTATCAGGAAATACCTTTGGGAAGGGGTGAGAGAATAAGGGCTTCTATAATATATGTGGTAAGAAGCCACTCCCACTCTTTCCCTCCCAGAAACCACCTAAAGTGGAATTTCAAGATGCAGAGTGCTCGCAGCATGGGTAGTGGTGAAACACTTTGTTTCGTGACTTCTCAGCTGGGAACCCACAGGCCCACCCCACTGCTGGTCTCCTGAAATAGTTCAGGGTGTGTACCCTGGAGTTTGGGAGTATTCACAAGCGTAAAGACTGAGACCTGATTATGATTTGTAGATTTTGGAAGGTGGGAGACTTGAGGGAGCAGCCCCTGGGGTGAGTAGAGACCAAGGTACCATATGCCAAGAAAGGGGACAAGAGGGCTCCTTGATAGACGCTAGCTGCTGTAAGTGGCCCAGACCACCTAACACATTTATTGTTGCTCATCAAGGTTCAGGTCAAGTGGGCAGTTCTGGTCTGGGCCAGCCAGGCGCATCTTGGGTCATTTGGGACTGACTGATGGAGGATGGCTGCCCTCGGAGTGGCTCACAGGGGCTGTACTCCCTGTTTCAAGGCTTGGGGAGGAGTCAGACCACGGAAAACTGCAGAGCTCATGCGGTCTGGGCTCAGAACTCGGACACCATCACTTCTTCCACATTCTCTTTCCACAGAGCCCAGTTGAGAGGAGATTGGGGGCAAAAATAAATCCCTTCCACAATAATACCCCACCAAGCTGACACTACTAAGTAGAGATTTTTCATAGAAATCAGCCTCCTCTAATCTTCAGCCTCATGGTTAGACCTGGTTTTTTCCCACTAAAGCAGCACTAACACATCCACGCACCCTCACTTCATGGCAGACCTCCAAATAGTCACAACTCTCTCGTCTCCTTTTTCATTTCCATTCTCCAGATCTTCCATTCATTTCTCTAATGGAATGCATTGTAGCCATCAAGGTTACTGTACTCAACATAAAATCTGGCTTGTCACTTCCTTTCTTAAAACACAGCATTCATAATTGCATGTGATGTTGCAGACTTATTTTGGCAAAAACTGATAGCAGTGGGACTATGTTTTATTTTATTTTGGGGCTTTAATCTGAACTCTGTGGTTTTATTTATGTGCCCAAATGATTTTAGCTTCAGGAGGAGCCGAATAATGCAATTGGTTTATATGGATGGATATAAATTCTCCCCCCCCCCTTTTTTTTTTGGTCATACTGAGAGTGGCTAAGCCAAGATTTACCCATCTGTACCTGTACAGTGTATTTTTAAATATATAAAGGTAGGACTTGATGTTCTTTCTTGTTCTATTTCCTTTTCTTGGATTCACGCCCAGGGTATCAGCCTGTTGAGATCATTTTGAATCACGATTCTCTTGTCTTCCCAGTTTTGTCCCAGGTATATGTGTATGTCTTCAGTGGTTGACAAGAATGTGAGATTAGGACAGCCCCAAAGCCACAAGCCTCAAGCTCCTTGACAAATGCCCTTTAGCCTGAATGGAAGTAGTGAAGAGAATCAGTACGGATGGCCTATCCAGGTGCAAATCCATCTAACTGCACTCATGTTAGTATATGACTAACTATGACTTCCCCACAAGGATGTCATGAGGGCTTTTTTCGTGTTTTTCTGGCGGCCTGGTAAAAACCACACAATGTCTGCACCATCTGCCCACTTATTAACTGCAGGTATTTTTTTCTTTGTACATTAACTTAAAATATTGGTATTATAAAATATTAAGACATACAGACAGGAGTGGAGAATAATATAACAAACACCCACATACCTCCTTGCTTCCTTTATCAGATATTCACATGACATGTTTGCTTCAGAATTATGGTTTTTTTTCTCTTTTAAGAAATAACATATTAGTGTAATTGGGACACCCTGTGACCCTTGTCATGATTTCAGAGTTTAGCATTCTCTTGAGGATTTATAACTTAATTGCATTTGTACTGTGTCCATAAATACCATATATTGATTTTGCAGGTCTTTAATCTTTAGCATTCTGCAAACATCATCTTGGAATTTGCATTTTTTGCTCCACATAATTAGTATTTTGAGAACCCTGCATGCTGATGAATGTAGTGCTAGTTTATTTTGTGTGTGGTTTAAAAGTGGTCTATTGCAGGCGACAATTTTCCGTAAAGGGACAGATGGTAAATATTTTAGATTTTGCAGGCCATCATGGTCTGTGTCACTTATTCTTTGTTTTTGTATGTTTTCCTGACCCTTTAAAAATGTACAAAACCTTCTTAGCTCTTGGGCTGTACAAAAATAGGACCCAGTTTGCCAACCTTTGTTCTACATATGACTCTAACACTATTTTTCCATCTTCCTTTTGATTTTATATGGCCTCCTAGATCTCAGGTTCTTTTCTGAAGCAGAAGTCACAATGACTGTGTTGCTCACCTCCTTAGGAGGGTAGGAAGACAAGGCAGAAAATGAATTTGAAAGTGCTTTGAAATGTTACAAAGGCTGTTTTATTCCTTTCCTGTCTTCTTACTTCCCTTTTCTATCTTGTCCTTCCTTTTTGCTGGCCCAAGTAGGCTCTGAATTAAATTTCCGTGAAGAGATCCAGGAGCTCACTGAGAAGCCTAGATGGTCAAGATACACACATGAAGATTGTGTGAGGCAGCTTGGGTTTGGGGAGGTCTGAGCCCAAACCGCGGAGTATTATATTCTTACTGGAGGTTTCCCCACAGCTTTGGAGCATCAGTGCTGCGAAATTCAGGGGGCATTTTCATTCTGGGCAACCTCAGAGCTGAAACACAGCTGGTACTTTGTTTAAATCCTCTGGGACTAAGGTCAGGAGCTTGGGCTCATTGCCTGTTCTACTATTGAATAGTGCAACTGAGCTGACCTCAGAGACCTTTTGTCTCTTAATTTATAAACTGCATCTATCAACACAGGCTCCACAGGAGTGTTGTGAAAATTAAATAAGACAAGCAGAAAACATTGGTGTGTGGTACGGGCCATTGGTTAGGATGCTCACTAGAGGTTAATTAACTATATTATTAATTGTTTATTTATGGAGGGCCCCCTTTTAGAGAAGCTACACTAGATAGCAAGTCTATAAGTGGTATATGCCCTTTTTTGGGTATAGTATTGGTAACTTTAATGGATTTTAATTTAATGAAAATTTTAGCCTTATATAAGTTGATTCAAATGGGTTTGGATTCTGTGTTTTGGCTCCTTCTCTGGTCTTGAGGCAAACAGTGAGAATTAATTTTTCTTCATGGGAAGGTATTGCTAATGAATTTATTTTTTTTAAAGATTTTATTTGTTTGACAAAGACAGCAAGAGAGGGAACACAAGTAGGTTGAGTGGGACTGGGAGTGGGAAAAGCAGGCTTCCCGCTGAGCAGGGAGCCCCTTGTGGGGCTCGATCCCAGGACCCTGGGACCATGACCTGAACTGAAGGCAGACGTTTAGTGACTGAGCCATTCAGCCACCCCTGAATTGAATTTCTTTAATAGATAGACACCTATTCATATTTTTAATCTCATCTTTTGTCACTTTTGGTAAGTTGTATTTTTCTAGCAATTTGTCCATTTCACCTAAGTTACTGAATTTATTGGTGAACGTTGTTAATAATATTTCCTTATATGTTTGATATCATAGTGATATAGCCCCTCATTTCTGATACTGGTAATTCATATTCTGTCTTTTTTTCCTTGATCGGTCCAGCTAGGAGTTTATCAGTTTTGTTGATTTTTTTCAAAGAACCAACTTTGCTATGTCTATTTTTAAAACTATTCTAAAATAAGAAGTTTAATTTGAGAAAAATATGCCTAAATAATAGCATTCCTCATACATTACTGCCAGAAACCCCTTAAGCACATGTTTAAAAGCACTTGGCCTGGTGAGAGGCATGTGAACATACTAAAACTATTCTAGAAAGGTGAATTGAATTCACATTCATGTTTCTTAAGTGCGACATATTCTGTCCTTCCTTGTCCTCTGCTGTCAAAGATCACCCTGATCACAGAGTGGAGGAAAAACAGGTTGGCTAAGGGCTGGAGATTTGCAGATGGGCAAGGGAAACATGTAGAAAGGGTCAGACCTAGGGGTGCCTGGGTGGCTCAGTGGGTTAAAGCCTCTGCCTTCGGCTCAGGTCATGATTCCAGGGTCTTGGGATCCAGCCCGGCATCCGGGCTCTCTGCTGAGCAGGGAGCCTGCTTCCTCCCTTCTGTCTCTCTGCCTGCCTCTCTGTCTGCTTGTGATCTCTATCTGTCAAATAAGTAAATAAAATCTTAAAAAAAAAAAAAAGAAAGGGTCAGACTGGCTCTCACAGCTGTGTTAAAATGTGGGTAATAGTCTTTGGTATCGCTGGCCTTTTTTTTTTTTTTTAATTAAGGCTGATTCTGCAGTTTTTCAGCATGTAGGAGACTGAGAAAGATTTAGAGAGCCAAGCTTTATATTTCCAGAGATAAGTAGTTTTTAATGCTTGGTTCAGATTGGAAGCTATATCTGGTATTTCTAATTGTGCCTCAAGAGACCTAAAAGTAATTTGGAATCAGTGGATAGAATGAAATTGAATTTTCTCTAGGGAAAATAATATTAAGCAGAAATTCAAAGCATCTTGTAACAAGGTTATTGTAGTGGCATATGTTCATTGTGTTTAGGAAAAAGTAAGACAATAAATTCATGACTTCAGAACTTCCAAGAATTAGCTACTTCGAGTTGAACTTAAGGACATGCAGTTGTTACTGTCTGCTTCTGTGAACATTTTCTGAGTTGTTATGGTGTACGTGGACGAGGATCCAAATGTCAGGGTTAATTAAAGGGACTGCATTTGTGTGTGTGAGTAGGGCAATGAATTATCTAGTAAGAATCTAGAAAACTTACTCTTTGATTCAAAGTTTTCTTCATTTTTAAACCCTTTAGAAGTACATTTGAATGATGTTAGCTAGTGCTTAGTAAAAAGGATGGTAATATATTGAGCAAAGAGTTGGTTAAATAACAGTGACCGGCAGAGCAAATGTGCCATGAAACTCAGTTAAAACAGTTCAAAGGAGATGGAGATTTCTGGGTGTTTGATTTTCTGGTAAACGGGGGGCATTCCAGAAACCTATTTTGTTCATGTATTTTTCAGCCTTATATTTTATATCTTTCTGCCTTTCTTTGGAGAAGATCCCATATGCATTAGAAATATTCTTTTTTTTAAGATTTTTTTAAAAATTTATTTTTTAGTAGGCAGAGAGAGAGAGGAGGAAGCAGGCTCTCCGCTGAGTGGAGAGCCCGATGTGGGGCTCGATCCCAGGACTCTGGGATCATGACCTGAGCCGAAGACAGAGGCTTTAACCCACTGAGCCACGCAGGTGCCCCCATTCTTCCTAAATTTAACTCACCTCTGAATGCACTGGGGAAAAAGTACTCTTGTGTACTATCAAAACTTCTTATCCAGGCTTGGCTTCTGTCTGGGTGTAGGCTTCGATTTTCTTTTCGGGATTCTGTGGCTACAAGCCAGTGGAAGTTACTTAGTTACTTAACGCTACTCAGTGGGAAGGACCGCTGCCTACCCCCCCGCCCCAAACAGTATGTTGTCAAGGCTGTGCTTGGATTCCCTGGAGGATGGCAGTGCTGCTTTTACAGCTTCTCAGGTTTCCTTCTAGAGCCTGTGTTTGAAGAATCCGGCACAGGGCCTTCTGATTCCACATCCACATCTCCGCAAAGTAGGTCTTGGTAGGACAGCATGGAACTGGGGGCACTGAGCAGGTATAGTCGCACACAGAAGAACTGAGGTCTGCTTTGCAAAGTCCAAGGCATTTACTTATCCATTTTTTATTATTTATATTCTACATATTTCTAAAGGTTTTCATGTTATTTACAGCTGTAAGCACATACAAAATAAGGCCATTAAATAAGAACAGAAAAGCATTTGAAAAGAGGGAAAGGAAGATAGATTTGGGAGAAAATTATACTGAGAATCATTGTGGGAGTTGAAAAAACTAGTGGAGTAAGGAGGTGTGTGTAAATATTTGTGTGTGTGTGTCTGTGGCTCAAGTGTTGGCGAAGGCAGAAAACGGAAGAGATTATTTCAGTTGTGGAGGGTCAAGTGGCCATGCCTGATTATTTTTAAAGTTCACTGTACTTGAGTAACTGTGTTTTAAGAAGGTTTGGTGTGTCTTGCTGTAGTTGAGAAGGTGCAGCAGAATGCAGAACTTCTGTCTTGGGCTTCTGAGTAGTCCTGCTACAATCTTGCTATTAGATAACCTGATATAGGGGCCTGTGCATGGGTCAGGTACTAAGTTTCTATGTCTGGGTATGGAGGGCAAAGGTTTTCTTTTCTGTAGCTCATCTCACTGGTGCCTTGTCTCTCTGCCTGAGGCAGGATGATAAGGAAGTTGGTAGGGCAGATAGAGGAGCGTTACCCCCATTTATTATGCCTTGGGAGGTGATTCCCAGAAACCAGCTTAGTGCAGTGTGATGCCTGCCCACTCCCCAGTGCCTAGACAGCATGATTTCAGGAAGTTTTTATGTAGAGAACACTCATGTAATAGAAGATAGGTATGAAATTTGGGCTCAGTGGAAACAAGGAAGGATTGGACAACTCCCCAAATGCTTGGGAGGGATTCTCCACACTCCTTGAAGACCTGGGCAATTTCAAGGGTAGCAGATTCCTGCTTCTTGCCTTCCATTGATAAAAAAGATGAAAAGTGAAGCTAAGACCACAGCTAGGGAAATGAACCTCATTATATTTATTTAGGCATAATTGCCTACTGGTTAAGACCAAGATTCTAGAGCAAGATAGCTTACGTTTGGATTTTAGCTCTGCTAGTTGAGTGATTTCTAGGAAGTCATTTAGCATCTTTGTGTATCTGTTTTGTCTTCTGTATAATGAATATAATAAGAGTATTTACTTTATAGATTTTATAAATTTATAAATTACTTTATAAAGAGTATTTACTTTATAAAATTATTGTTAGGATGAAGTGATGAGTACCTATAAAATGTTTATACTAGTCCTTGGTATGAAGTAAAAGTACAATAATTTTTTTGGACATAAGAGAGATGATCTGGAGTATATTTTATCATCCAGTTTCCTTAGGCAAGAAATACAAATATTTTGGAGAGAAAAATAAAATCATTCAGGATCTTTGGGGATTGTAGATGGTAATAATCACATTATGCGTGCTATGAATGTTGGGCTATAATATTTGTTCTGACACTTCTGAATACAAAACAAGATAATAAATACATATTGAAACTCCTCAGTTTCTGACCAAACATCTAGAAGATGGCAGATGTTCAAGTGGGATTTTGGTAACAGTTAAGGTCTTCATCACCCAAACTTTAAAATGTATTTTATAGCATTTTAGGGTGTCATTCTGGTTACATCTTTAGAGCCAGTTTTGTTAAGTAGCTAAGTAGTGCTAAGTGAGCTAAGTAGGGGTTTGAACTGTGTTTTCTATTTGGCATTTTGCCAGTGTAGGGAAGGAAATTTTCTGGAACAACTTCATTGTGGGTTTGTAATCTAATAAACATTTATTAAGTGCCTAGTTTAAGTATAATAGTATTTCTAGATGTATTTAAGTAAACATTTCATTGAAGTATAAAAGGTGCGCACAAAACTATACTCATCATGTGGGTGATTAATTATCAGAGAGTAAATGTGCCCATGTAGCCCTCTATCCAGGACAAGAAACAGAAGAGTTCCTTATCACTTTCCCAAGCTTCCTTCCCAAAGGGTATCCACTAATCAGAAAGCAGACTTCTAACATCACAGATTTTTAATTAATTTTTCCTGATTTAAAAAAAATCCATGTAAATAGAATCAGGCCTAGCTTCTTTCATTCGACACACTTTGTGAGAGTTATTTATGTTGTGGATTGTGGCACAAGTTTGTTCTTTAGTGTAGTTGTGTAGCATTCCATTGTATGGATATACCACAATGAATTGATACAGTCTTCTCTTGATTAATACTTAGATTATTTCCAGATTTAGGATTATTAAGAATAATGCCACTGAAAAAATCCTAGTAAATAAATGCCTTTTAGTGTATATGTATATGCGCTCTCCTATGTCTATACTCAGGAGTTGAATTCCTGGGTCATAGGAATGCCTATGTTTAGCTTTTTGTAGAAACTGCAAAAGTGGTTGTATCAGTTTACATTCCCACAAGCAATGTATAAGAGTTCCAATGGCTAACACCTGGTTTTAATTTTAGGAACACAGTGGGTATATAATAGTGTCTCATTTTAGTTTGAATTTGCATTTCTTGATGACTAATGAGCTTGAGTTCCTTTGCACATCTTTAGTGGACATTTTGGTGTGTGTGTGTGTGTGAGAGAGAGAGAGAGAGAGAGAGATGATTGTTTAAGTCTTTTTGCCCATTATAAAAATTGAGTTGTATTTATCTTTTTGGTCCCTGTTCAGACCTTCCTGTATCTTCATGTTTCCATGTGGGATCAATTTCACTGGGCCCAAAATATCACCTTTATTTCTTTATAGCAGGTCTGCTGGTGACAGATTTCCTCATTTTTGTTTTGTCATAAGATGTCTTTTACCTTCATCTTTAGACATTATTTTCTTCCCACTTTGAGATGTTCATTCCTTTGTCTTCTGGCTTCCATTATTTTTGTTGAAATGCCAATGTCCTTGTTGCTTCTTTGAAGTTAATTTTTTTTGTTTGCTTGATTGCTTTTTAAGGTTTTCACTTTGACTATAGTGTTCAGCATTTTAACATGATATGCTTAGTGTAGTTTTCATATTTATCCTGCTTGGGGTTTAGTTTTATCTTTCAGCAGCTCGGGAAAATTCTCAACCTTCATTTCTTTAAATACTGTTTTGGACCCCTTTTTCTTTTTTCTCTCTCTCCCCACTCCCTGACATTTTCACTTTCCTGTAAGTCTCTCATCCTTTTTGTTTCCCCATTTTCTTCTGACTTGCCTTCTGTCTGGTACCAATTGTCTTTATAGCTATTTGTAACCTCTTAAACTCATTTGTTGATTTTTAAATTGTATTTACTATATTTTTCAGTTCCGTTTTTAAAATAGTTTCCAGTTCCTGATAAATTCTCCATCTTCTTATACAATTTTGTGAACATATTAATTACAGATATTTTTAAGTCCAAGTCAGATACTTCCAATATCTATTATCTCCTATTGGCTTGTTTTTATCATCTGTTTTCATTCTTGGATTTTGATAATTTCTTGGTTTTGTTGTTGGCATGCCAACTTATTTTTAATTAAATGTCAGTTGTTTGTTTATTTGTTTTAAAAAGAGAGATAATTTGAGGCTCTGGATGAATTCTCTTTCTCCAGGAAGATTTAACACCTTTTTTTTTTTTTTTTGAGAGCAAGCAAGTGAGTAGGGCTGGGGGGTTAGCTGGGGAGGGGCAGACAGAGGGGGAGAGAGAATAGTAAGCAGGCTCGATGCCCAATGTGGAGCCTGTCTTGAGGCTCCATCCCACTGCGTGACACCATGACCTGACCCGAAATCAAGAGTCAGACTGAGCTACCCAGGCGCCCCCAGGAAGATTTAACTTTTGTTTATAGCAGGTAATTGGATTAGATACAGGTGAATGTGATTATTTGCAACTTGAGTTGGTTGACTAATATACTTAAGTCTTTGTGAGGGCTTATCTGTTTCTGGTCACCCTTGCCCCTCCCCAGCTAACCCCCCAGCCCTACTCACCCACTGCTGGGTTCCCACCAGAAAGCTTTCAGTCAGAATGTCAATATTTGCTCCCATACCCACCTGCTCTGAGACATTACTGAAAGCTGTGTTCAAAGTCTTAGTCTCTTAGTACCTGCTGTCATACGGGCAAATATCTTGAGGGGAAAAGCAGCTTCAGAATTTTTTCTTGGGATTTTTCTTTGCGATCTTGGCCCCGGAAATACTCACTGCTTTGGTAGATCTCTGATGCCTTTGAGTGGATGTTTTTCCAGTTGTTCTTGGCAGAAATATTAAACCAAAACAAAGGAATCTACCATTGCCAGGATGAAAATCCCTTTTGGCTTTTTCATGCCAGTTTTTTTTTTAGGGAATTAAAAATGCATGAAAAGATAGAATTATACTTTTTTTTAATGCTCATTGATGGCTCTGGGTAAGGCTGATATAAATTAGTCTGTGCAGATATGGCCTTTGAATTTTGTCAGACTTTTTGGGATACTTATGGGACAGTGTGAAATTTCTTGTGAGTTTGTTCTACAGTTAGAAACGAAAAGGAACTAAGGAAGATGGACAGATGACCAATAAGCACATGAAAAGAAGAAAAGATGCTTGGCATCAAATTTTCCTGAGTCACCAGAAGAATGTAAATCAAAATCACAATGAGATACTACTTCACACCCACTTGGATGGCTAGGATCAAAAAGTTAGTAATAATAAGAATTAAGTCAATAATAGTAACAAACATTGACAAGGATATAGAGAAATTGGAAACCTCATCCGCTGCTGATGGGAATATAAAATGGTTCAGTTGCTTTGGGAAATAGCAAGGCAGTTCCTCAGATGATTAAATATAAAGTTATCATACGACCCAGCATATGATAGACTGAAGAGAATGTATTTGTACATGACCGTTCATAACAGCACTACTCAAAGTAACCAGAAATGATGCAAATTGACATCAACTAATGAATGAATTGAAAAGTGTACTGTAGTCCTACAGTAGAATATCATTTAACCATAAAAATGAGTGAAAGACTAATACATGCTACAGTATAGATGAACTTTGAAAACATTATACTAAGTGAAAGAAACTGGTCACAAAAGGCACATATTATGTGATTTCATTCACGTGAAAGTCCAAAACTGGGAAATCTTTGGAGACACAAAGTAGATTAGTGGTTGCTTCTGGCCGAGTATGGCAAGGGTCTTAGAGAAATGATAGCTAATGGGCACCGGATTTCTTTTTGAAGTGATAAAAATGTACTAAAATTGACTCTGGTGATGGTTGCACGTATTTGTGAATGGACCTCAAAGAAACCCACTGAATTGTACACTTTAGATTGTGAGTTGTATGGTGTGTGAAATTTATATCTCAGTAAAGCCATTAAAATAAAGAACCAAAGCCATTTTTGTGGTAGCAGCTGGGGAGGGAGGGTAGCAGAGGCAGATACAAGTTCATGGTGATGACGAGCTCTCTCATTCTCAGCCTCTTTATTGACAGTTTGTTAACCGATCGTTGGGGCCTGGAGTCGAATTAGAGCTGCACACTGGAAAAAAACGATAAAGTAGAACCCTGGGTTCTAGAATAAGCAGTCAGGGATCACTCCCAGGAGTAAGCTGTAGAATCCCACCAGAATAGTGATCTACTAGATAAGTGGCCCAGGAAAACCCAACACTGCCAGGATCCTCCAGAATGGTCTTGCTTCTGGTTGGGCCTCACATGCGGATGCAGTGCTTAGCTTCCTTAGTTATGCCTGTGGTCAGAGAATATTGTACTGGTCCTACATCTCCCTGTTTTGCAGGCCTGCCATGTACCTCAAAGAGGATTTTTTTAGAATGTAGACTTGAATCTCAAAGACATTTTCTAATTTGGATCTGACCTCAGGAAATGTTGGAAACGGGTGCAACTTCTTGATTGAGAAAGGCCCACGGAAGCAGATGTATTTGCATAGGAAGCCCATAACCGCAGACATCCCCCTCTGGTAAGGGGCTTTGAGAGTTCTCATTGCTCACTTCAATTATAAGTCTGTGAGAGACCTGGAGCTTACATTCTGTATTCAGTGCAGAAAAAGGGCTGTTCACAGGTTGTGCCATTTTTAATTCACTTATTCATTTATTCAGTATACATGTATCAATTACCTGCTTTGTGCCAGTCACTGTGCTAGGTGCTGGTGACAAAAATCTGTATCAAAACAGAGGCACCACATAGGAGATCGTGCCAAACCCAAGATATCAAGTGATGAAATCAAAGTCTGCATAGATAGATGGCTGTAAGATCTCAATAAAGGGGCAGTTAATTGGGCTCAGAAGAGTTTTGGAAGCATTTAGCACAAGTGAATGAATGTAGTCAAATAAAAGCTGAAGAAAAGCATCATTGATGAGTTAACACTTTAACTGAACCTTAAAACAAATCGGGTTTATCCAGGCAAAAAGACAAGGAAGACTGGCGGCAGAGAAAGAAAGGAGTTAGGACCCCGTGGCAAGAACCACATGAGAGTTAACAAGGGACAGAACCAGAAAGGCAAGAGGAAAAGAACTTCGTGCAGTACTTCTCAAACTGTAATAGTCATACTAATCACCTTGAAAATCCTGTCGAAATACAGATTCTGATTCACTGGGTCTGAGGTGGAGCACGTCTAACAAATTCCCAGTGTCTTCGCCACTGGTCCATGAGCCACACAGAGCAGCAAGAGTTGAGAGATCTACTTGGCTGTGATGGGACAGGAAGGTGAAAAGTCCTACTGAACACGTAGATTTCTGGATAGGGTGATCTGGGCTGATGGTGTGTCATGGGCTAATAGAGGAAACATCAGGAATTTTCAGGAAAATAAGTTTTGTTCTGTGGTTTTGTTTTGAGGCACTTGTAAGATCTGTAGGAAGAGAAATCTAGTAGGCCACGGGATAGAAGGAGACCATAAAAGCATGGCTCCTGAGTGGAAGAGAAAGATGTACCTATGGATGAAGTTGAGAAGAGGCTACAAGGAAAGCAAGAGAATGATTAGTAGCAAACAACGTGATCTCTTCTCCAAGAGAAGTTTCGAGAAGGTGTGAGTAAGCAGCAACCCATGTTACAGAGAGATCAGGAAGGAGCCAGACCAGAATCCAGACTGCAAGAAGTTTGAGGATGAAGGAGTGAGTGTTGTGATCAGAAATAACTCAGGAGGTTTGACTGAAAAGCGTCAAGGACAGAGGAATAGTAGACAGAAGTTCAGGGTGACGGACGGGTCCTTCCTCTCTCTCTCCCGCACCCTACTCTTCCTTCCCTTCCCTCCCTCCCTGTCTCTCTCCCTCTCTTCCTTCCTCCCTTTTAGCATTATTATTATAGCAATTTTGCGACAGGCGAAAAGATTGAGAAGCTACTATAATGAATCTCCCGTTCCATCACACAGCTCCCACAATTATGTCGGTTTTTGCAAGTGAAGGATGGTTTTTTAGATGCAGCTGACATAGGCATATTCATACACTCAAGGAACAAAGCCGAGAGAGCGAGAGCAGCTGCAAATTCAGAAGAGAAAGACGATAATTGATGGAACAAGGTTTTTGAAAAGGAAGCAAGTGGTGGAGTGCAGTACAGGTGGAGATCGTGGCTCTCGACAGTAAAGAAAGCACTTTCCAGCTGCTGAGTTGAAAGAAAAAGAGATGAAAGTACTGCCCTTCAGAAATCTGGTTAAAGGCATGCCTGGGTGCTCAGCCGTTGAGCGTCTGCCTTGGGCTCAAGTCGTGATCCCAGGGTTCAGGGATCGAGTCTCACATGGGGCTCCTTGCTTGGCGGCGAGCCTGCTTCTCCCTCTGCCCTCCCCGTGCTTATGCGTGCTCTCTCTCTTTTTCTGGCAAATAAATAACAAGAATTTTTAGAGAGAGAGAAAGAAATCTGGTTAAAATTCCTATTTTCAGAAGCTTCCTGTACTAACCCCTTCAATTGCCCTCTGCCACCTCAGTGTGCCTCGGTTCCTTCCTTGAAGTCATTCACTAAATTTGGGGGAAATGTCTATTCCACCTAAACATTTGATAAGTTTAGTCATTATTATTTGAAGATCCAGTGTCCATGGAGAGTAGTCACATCACAGAGAATTGCCATATACCGTCTCCCATCTGGGGAGCAGCCGCTGTTACCTCTCCAAAGCAACAGAGAAGCTGTTCCCCTTCTCCTACATAGAGAATTCCCCTGCTAAGAGGAATCCTGGGCAATAAAATATTCTTCATCACTTAACATAGAGATTTGGTTTGGGTGTCAAGTCAGGAAATGAGTAAATTCATGCCTAATAACAATTTGTTTCTCTATGAAATAGGAAAAGAGTTCATTTGGGAGGAGATGATTTGACGGGAATTGAGTAGGAAGAAGCTTTATAAGTATGGCAAGAGTTTGGAATAGTGCCAAAGTCTTCTGTTCAGCTTTACCTAAGGGGATGTCTTGCCTTCTAATAAAAGACTAGAGCAGCAAAATGCCCCCCGCCACACACACACTCATAGGAAATGAGAATAGGATTATTAGAGGGAAGTGAGACTTCTATGAAGTGCCACTAAAATGAGCAGGACTGCCAATGGAGCCCTTTTGTGTTGACTGTGGAAAGATAAGGTTGGAAAGTGGCATCACGGAACTTTTTTCCGTTTAAGTCTGAATAAGTAGGTATTCGCATGACAGCTTAATTCAAGAGGTAGAGATGTGCATTCCAAGCATTTTGTACAAGCCTTCTTGTCTTCCAAGTACATCTCTCTTCCTGGACCCCTTTCTACCTGTGACATTTTGCAATGACCACCCAACAGTGGGAATGACAATTGAAGTCAGTGATTTTATGACAATTTCTTTGCATTCTCAAAAGGCTTCAGTGGGTGGTTGCCACCGAGCACCAGTTGGGTAATCGTTGGCTCATTCTCTTTATAGAGAAATAAATGCAATTTGGAAATAATTGGCCTAACAAGAGAAAAATGGGTAAATGCTTAAAAAATCATTTGGGTCATTGTACTGTTAAAAGTAATAAATAATTTGAAGAACCAAAATATAACTATATAAATACTATATGTATGCAAAGATACAATTGACATTTTAATTACTTATGCTTAGCTCATCTTCTGCATATGAAATATTTTTCTTGTGGGGAAAACCGAAGGGCTAAGAGAAGAAGATTCAATGTTAAATCCTTAGGGTGTAGAAATTTGTAAAAATATAAAATACATAAAACATATAAAAATACATCACTGGTAACGTACTACTTTACAACGCTCCACTGAGTTAGCCTCTCAGGAAAAATAATTCAGTCCAATTGCTGCCCAGTATACTCCTGTGATAGTGTTTCTGTCTTTTAAATTTGATTAGTAGATGATAGTCTTTCCAGTGAATGGATTTGATGATTTAAATCAGTGCCAAAAGACAATGAAAAAAGTCGATGCTTGGAGTAAAACTGAGCTTCTCCCAGGCAAATAAGTAACAAAGCCTCAGAGCTTTTATGTCCACCAAATATAGATGTTTTTTCATTGATTTAGAACTTAAATAAGGAGGGGCACCTGGGTGGCTCAGTGGGTTAAAGCCTCTGCCTTCGGCTCAGGTCATGGTCCCAGGGTCCTGGGATCGAGCCCCGCATCGCACTCTCTGCTCGTCAGGGAGCCTGCTTTCCTCTCTCTCTCTCTGCCTGCCTCTCTGCCTACCTGTGATCTCTGTCTGTCAAATAAATAAATAAAATCTTAAAAAAAAAAAAGAACTTAAATAAGGAAAAAAACTCTTTATTCCCATGTGTTTTAAATTACCCATTTAAGGTAGAGACTATTATGTTATATGGACATTGCACTTTATGAAGCAGACATAGAAGGTATTATCATCTCAATTTTATGGGTGAGAAAACAGAACCCAAAGAGATCACCATTTCCCTGGTGTGGCCTGGCGGGACAAGACCAAAACCAGAGCCAGACTCTGGGTTCCTCACCCCAAGCCCTGCCTCCCATCTCTCCTTGCTCCAGTATTTGGAGGTGGTGCTGGTCTGTCGTAAGGGATTATATTTCATTTTCAACCATACAGTTTGTGTTAATGGCTTGGCAGCACATTTCTGAGACAGTAGCTCACAACCAGGGTTGTACTCTCGAACACAGTACCATGTCCCATTTTTTTTTTTTAAGATTTCATTTATCTGAGTGGGGGCGGGAGAGAGAAAGCCTGAGCCGGGGGTGGGGGGGTGGGGGGTGGGGCATTGGGAGAGGGAGAAGCAGTCTCCCCACTGAGCAAGGGGCTCGATCCCAGGACCCTGAGATCATGGCCTGAGTCGATGGCAGACGCTTCACTGACTAACCCCCCTAGCCGCCCCACCAGGTCCCATTTAAAATGAGCCATATTTATGCTTGGTATAAATTGAAGAAAGCCATTAGCCACAGGTTATTTTTTTTTAAGATTTTATTTATTTATTTGACAGAGATCACAAGTAGGCAGAGAGGCAGGCAGAAAGAGAGAGGAGGAAGCAGGCTCCCTGCTGAGCAGAGAGCCCGATGAGGGCCTTGATCCCAGGACCCTGAGATCATGACCTGAGCCCAAGGCCGAGGCTTATCCCACGGAGCCATCCAGGCACCCAGACTTGGTCATTCTTGACTCCGTGGGAATTTATAAGCTAAGGGAGGAGACAGAACACACTACATAAAGGAACTTACATATTCTGGCAGAGCAAGATGGCGTTAGAAAGATGTCTGAATTTGAGTTGACCCTGAAGCAGACATGGAGACAAGGCTCTGCGTGCATGTGTCTTTGGAGGAGGGGGTAAGGAGCACGGGAGAAGGGACTAAGACAAGGCAGGCACAGCAGCCAACAAAGGGAGCGGGGTTAGACAGCAGTCACCACGCATGACCAGCAAGCTGTCTGTAAGGAAACACTGGAAAATTGGAGAGGACACAGGCCTCGGAGTTGCGCTACCCAAGGCATGGGGGGCAGGGGGGTGGGCAGGGTAGTTCTGTTCCAGCTCTTATCAGGGCTAGACTTGGATCAGGAGGGCTGTCCCGGAGCATGGATTCCCTGGCCCGTAGGCCTCCCCGGCCCCTGGGCAGAGCAGCATCATGCGGCCCTGGGAAAAGCCATGCAGCACAGCGAGCGGATACGGACCGCTGGCAGTCATCCGGTGAGCAGAGAAGAGAGGGGTCTGAGAAATAGGGACGAGGAAGTATCTGCGAGAGCAGGATTCTTGGTGCCGGTGAGACTCGACCATGCTCTTTCTCTCCTCTCCCCAGGTCTCTTCATGGTCCTGTCCCTGTTGTCCATTGTATACGGAGCGTTGCGCTGCAACATTCTAGCCATCAAGATCAAGTACGATGAGTATGATGTCAAAGTAAAGCCTCTGGCCTATGTGTGTATCTTCCTCTGGAGGAGCTTCGAGATTGCCACTCGAGTCATTGTCCTGGTCCTCTTTACCTCCGTCCTGAAGGCCTGGGTGGTAATGGTCGTGCTCATCAACTTCTTCAGCTTCTTCCTCTATCCCTGGATCCTCTTCTGGTGCAGTGGCTCCCCATTCCCCGAGAACATCGAGAAGGCCCTCAGTCGCGTGGGCACCACCATTGTCCTGGGCTTCCTCACCTTACTCTATGCCGGGATCAATATGTTCTGCTGGTCAGCCGTGCAGCTGAAAATCAACAACCCTGACCTCATCAGCAAGTCCCAGAACTGGTACCGGCTCCTGGTGTACTACATGCTGAGATTCATTGAGAATGCCGTCCTCCTGCTCATGTGGTATCTTTACAAGACTGACATCTATATGTACGTGTGTGCGCCTCTGCTGATTCTGCAGTTGCTCGTTGGCTACTGCACAGCCATCCTGTTCATGCTTGTGTTCTATCAGTTCTTCCACCCTTGCAAAAAGCTCTTCTCCTCCACTGTTTCGGAAGGCTTTCAAGAGTGGCTAAAGTGTGTCTGCTGTCACTGCAGGCAGCGGAAGTCCCGTGAGTCTGTAGGCAAGGCGGATCAAAGGTCAGTCGGAGACAGAGATGAGACACCTTCTAGCAGTAAAATAAGTTCTGTGCCCAGCCAGATTTTGAATACCGAAGAGCTCTGCTCAGCTTAGTAGGACCTGAGTCTCTCGGAGTTCAGACCTACTGTTTTCTGGGTTGATCCTTGTTCTTCATACAAGGGACGGGCCCTGTGCAGTTGACAGAGAGGGAAGTTAGCTCTTAACTCCCTGTGAGTTGCTCCTCTTTAGAGAGCTCTTGGGCATGTGGGAACTATGGAGAGAAGCCAAGGAAAGCCCTGAGTATTGGAGAGGCAGCCCAGGGTCCCACTATTTATAGTTGACCTTAATCTCCCAGGTGTTACTGGCCTTTTCCCTGACAAGGGCCCTTTGCTATCTGAGTTGGGCTGGTTAGATCCATCAGGTAGAATGAGGACAGGAGCTTTCTGGTTTTCTAGGTTTTTTTGAACTGCTGGTGTAGGTAGCCTTTTGTTTTATTTTCTCTGAGCATAGCTTTCATTCAAGAGCTGTCCTCATGACCACAGAAGGTGACTAGGGTTTTGTCATCAGCAATATCATTCCTGTCAGACTTTTCAGAGAGGGCTGTTCAAGTTTGCTTTTTGAATAGGCAGATATTCCATTTTCTCTCATTAGGGCTCTTTGTACATAACCAGCTATAGCCACCTTGCCCTGCTGTGATTCAAAAGTTCCCACTTGGAGACTTTATTCCCAAGGATTCATGGATGCAAAATTGAATTCTGGGTTTGGCTTTGGAAGCCCGAGGATTTTAGGATGGTTTGTATTCCTTCAATGTGTTCAAGAGATTCTGGATTACAAGGGTTGTTAAAATATCAAAAGGATATAGGCTTTTATAAGCAGAAATCTTACCTTCTCAGGATGGTTGAAGATAAATGAATCTGCTGGAAGGCAGGTTTAAACCTCCTCAAGGTTCAGTCCCATCCTGCAATTCTGGGAAATTTGTAGTTGACTTTGTTAGGATTTGCCTTCTTGACAAAGAAGAAAAAAGAGTCTTCTCTTCCGCCTTTTCTTCCTAGCCTGTCAGAAGAGCTTTAGACAAGAGTTACATTGGTTAACTTAAGCTTTTCTAGGGAACTCCTCAGAAATCTCTCCCCAGGCGTAACTACGTAGGGCATTTTACTTTTCATTATTGGAAAGGAAAGGGTCTCCTCTCCCAAGTTAGATACTGACTTCAGAAACTTTTAAATTATACAAAGAGATGAAATGACCAGAGGATTTTTGTCTTTAACTGAATGTATTTTGATTCGGCATGATTGTGAGTTTTTTGAATGCTATCTCCAATTTTATGCTTCTGTGCTCTCCTGTCTCCAGTATAATTTCTCTTTTAATCTGGAACCGTATTTATTTCATCAAAGGATTATATAGCATATCCTCAGTTGTCTCGGGAAAATGCCCGGATCTAGTGCCATTATGTCTACCATAAAAACCTTGATAAGGAAATATCTGGATCAGGTGACTTGTCACTGACTAGGCTGGACATTGCATGGCAGTCAGGGTGTATGGTCTAAGGACCCCTAATGGCTGAACTTTCTGACCCACTCAGTTTCTTTCTTCTTTTCTTCCCCGCCCCACCCCCGACCCAGTTTTTAATAGGCAGTCTGTCAGGAGACAGGTTACACATGGTGAGTTTGAGCAGGAATTGTGGTCCAAATTAGAGAGGGATGGAGGGTCGGATACATCCAACCTTGGCTTGGAAGCCTGTCTCAAGAACTGTTACCAAATCTCAGCCTTCAAATGCATTTTAAATCATTTAAATGTAGAAGATAGCTAAGCATCTTAAATGACCCCAAACCAAACTAACAGTGATGGTCTGTCAGGCTCCTATAACCCAATTATAAGCCACATTTATAAGGCCAAAGAGGTTTGCTCACTAAACTGGACATCTTGTCATTTTTAACCCTTGACAGACAGATATCCCTGCTCTGGGACCATGTGTGTCCATTCACTTTGGGGGAGAGAAACCACTGTTATTTTCTGTGTGGTAAAAATTTAAGTCATGGTGAACTGAGAATTTTTGTTTTAAAATTATTTATATTATACCTCTGAAATGATAAAGTGATGATAGTTCAGACTGCAGAGCTAGGATGCCCGAAAGACAAACAAGCAAATTCCCTCGTGTGTTGAGAGTTAAAATGCTTTTCATTATAATTCCAATTTTTAAAACTCTCAGTGCTTTGTCTAATTAATTGCATGCCGTAACTTGTCATGACAGCTGCTCGTACTGAATCATGATCATTTAGCTGAATGGAGTTGAAGTGTTTCATCAGAATATATTGAAATAAGATCATCAAACACATTTAGGCTTTGTCTCTCCATTACTGGAGACAGCAGTGTAGAGACTGGCGCCCCCTGTGTAGCCCACAAGTTACTGAATTGTCGTATGCCTCAGTTTCTTCACCCACCAAATTTGGATGATATACTTGCGCGGCCTACCTCACAAGGTTGTTGGTTGAAAGATCAAATTAAAATAAGAGATATGAAAATGCTGTGAAAATATCTTAAAGTGCCATGCATATTTAAGGAGTTGTTCGTATAGTTATTCAAGTCCATAAACAGGTTGTTACTATGTTTTTACTGTTAGAAGAGAAATAAGCAGTGTCATCTCCATGAGTGTCTCGAGTGAATACCTTGGCCTTTGACCTTATGGAAGGGCAAGTGTAAATGGTCTTTATTCTGGAGAGAACTCAGCAGTTGCCCTTTGTCTGGCCACAGGTTGCTTACAAATATTAGCAACGAAACACATGGTACTTGGAGGAAGAAAACCTCACTGGAATCTGAGAAATTGCTTTTGGTGATTATGCGTTGTTCATTTTTGTATCTTTCATCTTTCATGAAGGACATAGTAGCTAGTGTCTTTTGACAGTTATGCTTTATGAGTTGAATGCCTGATCCTGTTAGACTTTAATTGAATATGGGTTTAATCTTTTCAGGCTTGTAAATGGGAAAATAAACATTAAAAGTGTCAAATACTGCGTTTCCTTGGAAACCACCTTAGAACATTAGTGCTGTGGTTATGAGTGTTATGTGTCAGTACCTCTCAGTCAATAAACTGTGGATGTGAACTTTTTCGCAGGCTGCTTCGCAGCCATTGACTCTAATAACTACTGTTTATGTTTCTTCATATAATAAATTAATTTTTCAGTTTCCCCTTGTGTTTCATTCCTTATACAGTTCTTTCCTGGCTTTTTGATGTCAGGGATTATTTTAAAAACAGAAATTTGAAAATGGTTTCATTGTGATTAATTATGGTTTTTTTAACCCCACCTGGAAATTCCTTCTGCAGGACGAGAAATTTGAGACTGCTAGGATTGTGACTTGCAAGACACCAACAGTTCATGGAATCTTCTGTTTCATAAGCATTTATTGCATTCGTTGAAGCTACACTGCTTGATACTGAGGTTCTGCTCAGCTGACTGTTGATTGCTGCGTGTGATACCAAAAAAAGAGGCAGTACAGATCTCTTCTAGACAAACATAAATGGTGTACTGATTCAGAAATAAACAGGTGACTTGATATTAACATAAATAATCAAATGTAAATGACAATCCATTTACAAACTATCCACTGATAGTTTTGGAAGAAAAACTATCAGTTATTGAAGGAGTTGTTTCAGAGCACGAGATAAACGGGGATTGTTTGAGTAATTCCTTTTCTGAAGATGGCCTTGCAATTTGGAAAGACTCAGCTAAAGGATAAGTCCTTTCAAAGATTGCCCTTGGCATTTAGTCAACCCCTTGAGAAAACTGAATGTCAACAAGTACAATGTTTAAGTAGGTCAACCTAAAATTACTTCATTTGCTGTTTGTAAGTGTTTCAGTTTGAAGTATTTTCAAACTAATGGAAAAACCTCAAGAAACTGCAAGGGATTCCTTTCTATCTTGCACCTTGGTCTACCTATTAACATCTTTCTGTGTTTGCTTTGTCATTCTTGTTTTGTCTCTTTCGCGCTTTATTCCGAAATACTTCAGTGTGTGTTTCCTAAGGGCAGAGGCATAGTACAGTGACTGAATTTGGGAAATTTAACACAGACACAATACTAGTTATCTGTCTGGCCTCCACAGTCCATTTAACAATGGTGCCAAACACTTCATTTGTTTTCACAAAGCTTCCCCAGTGATGTGAATCTACACAGTCCTCTTCTTGGAGGGTCTCTTTATTTAAAGTTATGAGTAAGGTTTAACTTCCTGTGAACACTGGGGCATGTTATCAGTACTGATGAACAGCTTAAAACCATACATTTGGGATGTTTACTGGTAAACTGGGAAATTTTTTCAGGAGTGCCCATTTTACGCATCAAGTTTGGCTGCCTAATATGTGAGCCTGTAGTTTACTGTCCTGCCCCACGCACCGTGATAGTTCCGTTTTACACTGTGTAGGCTCAAGTTTGTAAAGATTAGGAAGGAGCTGAGGGAAATAGATGTTATTCCTCTATGGCTATATGGTTCCCCCCCTTCCAGGAGACTATACACTCTTTGCATATCTTTCCAAAGAGGAAAGAACTCAGAAGTGGCAACTCTAGGAGCGCCTGGGTGGCTCAGTGGGTTAAGCCTCTGCCTTCAGCTCAGGTCATGATCTCAGGGTCCTGCTCAGCGGGGAACCTGCTTCTTCTCTCTCTCTCTGCCTGCCTCTCTGTCTACTTGTGATCTCTGTCTGTCAAATAAATAAATAAAATCTTTAAAAAAAAAAAAAGAAACTGGGAATTCAGAAACATCCCTAATGCTGTCATTCCCAGTGCATAATAAACCCTATCAGACTAGGCCCTTAACCTGCAAAGAAGCTGTGTCTGTTGCAGAAGCCTGCCCTAGGGAATGCCCCATTCCTCCTTCTCACCCCCTCTGCAGACTTGTTTCTCTGTCTGTGATTAGGCCCAGGAGGTCAGAAGCAGTGTTGGCCTAAGTGGGTTTTGGAAGCCAGAGCGTCATAGATCTGGAGATCTTGCCTAGACTTCTGGTCCCTCCCTGCCTCCCATCCTGAATTAATTCTTTCTCTCTGAATGATGGGTTCCTGATTGAAACCTGATTAGCTTGCTTCCTAGAGCCCTGGGAATAGCACCTTCCATAGACATCTGGTTTCATTTCTTATCAGTCAGCTTCCTACTTTAATTACCTACACTGTACAGTTTACGAGGCAGGTTTCAAGGAGCAATAGCACTCAAGAAACAAAACAGGATTTAGAAATCTATTTTGGGGTGGTGCTGTAAGACTATCTTTCCTTCTCTTCAGCACAGAGAAGAATGGTTCTCCAGTTTCACCTTCTAACAAGGGGACTTGAAGCAGAGTGACAGATTTTTTTAGAGCAACGGTGCCCAGCCTGACCTCCAAGAACTGGACCGGCATTGCCCTTCTCACACTAACTAGGTGTTTCCACACTAACGTTAGACATGTATGGAACACACTTGTGTGGTTCGTTTTCAAACCAATGGGGATGCTTTTGGGAGTGATAGACCAGGACTGATTAAATGTGTTGCTGTATTTAAGGTAACTGCGTCATCATCCCCCAGCCTCTACCATGAACAGGTCTTAAAAATTCAACTACGGTCAGGAGGGAGGTGACCTTAAAAGACCTCCTCTGTAACTGGAAATGTCAGGAATCACTACGTAGAAAGTTGTTTTTTGCTGTTGTTGGTTTCTTCTTCTTCTTCTTTCTTTCTTTCTTTCTTTCTTTTTTTTTTTTTTTTTTTTTTTTTTTTGCTCTGCTGGAATAATTTCTCAAATATACTTATCTCTTTTATCTACTTATACTCTTTTCTTTTGGAAATGAAAGTTGCTCACATGCAAATCACTTGGCTTCTCTCATTTGCAGTTGGATTCAAGAGATGAGAAAATATTTTTAGTTTCAAAATGTGATGTGAATGTTCTAACTTCACGAAGTAAATTATCCACCTTCACACAAAGTATGTCATCAAGGTGAAATGTTTCAAAGCACTAATAAATGTTATGTCAGCAGAATAACCATCCCAATAACGAAGTGATTTCTGGGCATTCCTCACTTCACCTCCCAAGTGACTTCCTTGGACTTACTAGGAATTATTTTATCAAGATACCTCCAACTACAATTTGTAGAAAACCCAATCAAAAGTGGTTTTTAAACAAGAGGATTGTTATCTGACCTAACAAGTCTGGAGAGAGGTGGTTCTAGATTGCCGTGGGCCAAATAGCCTCAGGCCCAGGGGCCTTCCAATTTCCTCTCTGCTGTCTGCAACCTGTCACTTCACCTCCATGCTCGCCTCCTTGTAATTCCAAGACAGCAACCTGAGTCCCAAGAGGGCATTTTTCTTTGGGCAACTCTTTTACTTCTGGAGAAAAAACTTTCCTAGAAGCCCCCAGCACCTACAGCAGAACTTCCCCAATTTCTTCCTGGCTGGGGTTGAGTCACATCCCTCCTCTAAAGCTGTCTCAGGCAAGGAGAATGCAATCGCCATGCTTTCCTATGACTGCACATTGTTCAGTCCCTGGGGGCTGGCAAAGGGGCCACTGTCCATTAGCTTATGGGAGGACGAATACCCACAAAAACAGGGTTCTGCTAGCAACAGCAAGTGGGGGAAATAGCCATTTGCTGGGCAACCTGTAGTGTCTTTTATTTTTTAAGATTTTATTTATTTATTTGACAGACAGAGATCACAAGTAGGCAGAGAGACAGGCAGAGGGAGAGAGGAGGAAGCAGGCTCCCCACTGAGCATAGAGCCTGATGTGGGGCTCCATCCCAGGACCCTGAGATCATGACCTGAGCCAAAGGCAGAGGCTCAACCCACTGAGCTACCCAGGTGCCCCATGTAGTGTCTTTTTTTAAACTAAAGTATAATTAACATAGAACATTATAGTAGTTTCACATGTATAGCATATTGATTCAAACAATTCTATACATTGCTCCATACTTACCACCGTAAAAGTACTCACGATCTGTTACTGTGCAATACCATTGGCGATATTCTCTATGCTGTGCTCTTCATCTGTGTGACTTGATTTTATAACTTGAAGTTTGTACCTCTTAATCCCCTTTGTTTCTCCCATCCCCCCCATCAGCTCTCCTCTGGAAACTGCCAGTTTCTTCTCTGTATTTGAGAGTCTGGTTTTTGCTTGTTTGTTCATTTGTTTTGTTTTTTTTAGATCCCACGTGTATGCGAAATCATACGGTATTTGTCTTTCTCTAATTCATTCCACTTGGTATAATACCCTCTAGGTCCATCCATGTTGTCATGTATGGCAAGATCTCATTCTTTGTACTTATTTATTTATTTTATTTTTAAGTTTTTAAAAAATTTATTTATTTGACAGACAGAGATCACAAGTAGGCAGAAAGGCAGGCAGAGAGAGAGAGGGGGAAGCAGGCTCCCCGCTGAGCAGAGAGCCTGATTCGGGGCTTGATCCCAGGACCCTGGGATCATGACCCGAGCCAAAGGCCGAGGCTTAACCCACTGACCCGCCCAGGCGCCCTGATCGCATTCTTTTTAATGGCCAGGTAATATTTCTTGTATATACGTATCACATCTTCTTTATCCATTCATCGATCAGTGGGCACTTGGGTCTCTTCTATATCTTGGCTTTTATAAATAATGCTGCAATATACACAGGGGTGCAGATGTCTTTTTAAATTAGTGTTCTCATTTTCTTTGGGTAAATATGCAGGAGTGGAATTACTGGGTCGTATGGTATTTCTATTTTTAATTGTTGAGCAAACTCCATGCTGTTTTTCGCAATAGCTGTGCGAATTCACTGCCCCACTAACAGTGCACAAATGTTCTTTTTTCTCCACATCCTCACCATTACTTGTTATTTCTTGTCTTTTCGATTCGAATCATTCTGGCAGGTGTGAGATTATTTGGATGGCCTGTGGCTTGGATTTGCATTTCCCTGATAATGAGTGAATTGTGCATCTTGTGTGTTGGCCACATGTATGTCTTCTTTGGAAAAATGTCTATTCTGGCACTTGCCCATTTTTAATTGGATTTTTTTTTTTTTGGCATTGTCCAAGTTCTCGACATTTTTGAAAATCAAGACTCAGCTAAGCTGATGAGTTGGGGAAGAATGCACAAGTTCCCTAGCCTCTCTTTCCAAAACGAAAAATCCTATACTTATTTCTTCTTGTGCTATGTGTCCCTGGTTAAGAAGTTCTCTGGAAGAAGCCATGTATTGAATAAACAGTGGCAATTAGACCCAGTTATTCTGTGAGGGTGCCCGCTAGTGGGGTTGGTTGTCTCAGTGTCACAAAGATTGAAATCGTGGAGCTGTGGGCATCTAGAAAGAGCAGGAAGGAAGACTCTCGTCAG
Organism: Mustela putorius furo; assembly: GCF_011764305.1. Lineage (NCBI taxonomy): Eukaryota > Metazoa > Chordata > Mammalia > Carnivora > Mustelidae > Mustela > Mustela putorius. Next base: position 32,902,003 of record NW_025421989.1, read on the forward strand.
CTGTGGAGAATCAGGAACCCCAGAGGTTCAATGGGGAGAACCAGATATTCATTCATTAGTCGCACACACATTTAGAGTGCTTCTGTGTACCTGATGCTCCACTAGGCACTGAGATGAGCAAGAAATACGTCTGGTTTTCAGAACTCATACTCTATCTGAAGACAGCCATCCAACCGGGTGATTTCAAAGCTCTTTTCTCATCAGAGCTGTGATGGCGGTATACCTAGGAGGTCCCAGGGACAGAGATAAGGAGTCCAGATCTGGGCTTGGAGGTTCAGAGAAGGTACAAAAAGAAAATGACATAAAATCCCAGACCAGGGGTCAAAATACCCTGAAGTGTATAAAGCGTAAGCCTCAGGCCCCCCAGTGAATGCTGGGAGGTATAGCATGTTCTGGCTGGGAAGGAGAAGTCAGGAAGCAATGGGGAAGCTCATCTACTAAGCATTTCTGCCACACCGTCTGAAGAGATCACAGAAGGAAGCAACCTGAAAATAAGTAATTTGCTGTGAGTCGTTTCATTCTCAATATTCTTTCATGTTGTACCAAATTTGGAGTTAATCTTTTTTCACAGGTATTTCTTTTTTTCAAAACCTCTCCTCAGACCAAATTATCTGTTTCAGGCACCATAAAACTTGGATCTGCCTCTGCTTGAGATCTGAATCATGAAGAGGCATTTGCCTGATGAAGGCACTAGAAAGAATGTTCCTGGTAAAAGGGACATCCTGTGAAAAAGCCTGGAATTAGTACAAAGGACATTTATAAGTACTGAAACAGCCTGTAGGTCCGTGTTGCTGGAATGCGAGAGAGAGCCCATCAGGAGGCACGCAGTGAGGGGGAGAAGGAACGATAGTGTTGACATGAGTCAAGCCTATGCTAAGTGTCTTGTAGCAAGTGTGGTGGCATTTCTGGCGGGGGGTGGGGGCTGGAACAAAGGGGCACAAGCGTGTATAAGGCAGCCCTTACTCAGTAGGGAGGACTTGCTCCTGCTTGGACCTCAGGCCCATGAGCTCTGAAGAGCCACGAGGGGGTCACTGGGCTGGAATCAGGAGGGTTCCAGACCAAAGAACTCTGGGGTTGGAATCCCATTCTCCTACAGTATTTGTGCTCAGGGCCACTCTCCTCTTTTCCTGGTAACACTGATCGGACTTACCGAAGCCCAACTACTGAATTAGAGCACACCTGAGCCTAGAACCCGGTTTATCGAGTCTTATTTCTTTGTTCTTTGGAACCAAAAAAGTTACCCCTATTTAAATAGATAAGTTAGGGGAAAAAAATTCAAGCCGGTATTTTAGGAGGGAGACTATTAAGTGCTTGAGTTGCAGAGAAAGACAGTTGGATCACAGGGTCATAGTTACATGGCATTGGATGGTGTGAGGCCAGAGAACAAGAAGTACTTCAACTCCTACCCGGACCACTCACCTCTTTCTTCAAAGTCCCCATGACAGTGTTTCCTGAGAGAAGAAAGGTAGCAAAATCACTGACTTCCCCACTCCGTACTCAGGTGTACAAATAAAATGTATCTTTTTAATAGAATCGATCTGAACTTCCTCATGATTCCCAATCCCCATTTAGCACAGCACACACACACACACACACACACACACACACACAGTACCCACAAAACCTTGCTAACCTTGGCTTCTCTGCTACATCAAAGTCTCCTTGAACTAAATGGACATCTTAGACTTAAAATGCTCTTTCAGAATGCCTGCCCCGCCGTCCTCCTCTGCTAAGATGGTGGCACCCAAGTGTATGGGAGAGGGACTGTGTGACTTCATGGCAGAGGACCTTGTGACCTGAGGCTGGTCTTGAGGCCAGGTCAGGCCTGTGTTAGCTCTCCCCTGGGTCCTCCACATTCTGCAGGAGTCTGCTGTTGAGGTCTACAACCGGGGCACCTGTCTTCTCTTTGCTTCCTCCACCTTCCATGGCTCACTGTGAGCTGCAGACCCCAGAGCCCATACCATTCCCTCCTTTGGGCCCTGGAACTGGGCTGTTCCCCACATAGAAGAGGGCATATGGAAGGCTTTTAGCTTCAGCCTCACATCCTACCTCTTCTGGGCAAGGCTGGACTTCCAAATCCCTAGAGCCACACCAGAGGGCGAGTCCCTGCCCTCTCTGTGTCTGACTGCACCTTTCCTCCCCGTTGCTAACACATGATTAGGCAGGGCCCCAGATAAACGTCCCTTAGGGGTCACCAATGGGAAGAGGAACAAAGGCTCCCAAACCTTTGGTATCCTCTCAATTGATTCAATATGTCCCATTCCCAGGCTTATGTCTGGGGACTGGCATCAGGATTCAGGGGGGTCCCTCTTCCCACAATCACCCAAGAGCCCACTTCCTCTCCCTCATCGCCTGGCTTACTCCGGGACAACATGCCTCCTGTTCTATGTGCTCAAGGCTGAAAGAGTGTCCTCTCCGCTCTCGAAGAGCAGGGTGGCCCCAGCCCTCTAGGATTTGCTTTTGACGTGCCTAGTGAGAGCCAAAATGGTTCTCTCTCACAACAAAGCCTGACTTCCAAGATCATGTCTTCAACTCAAAAAAACCTTTTTTGCTAAGTTCAGATGGAAACACTCCGCCTTCCTGTCCCCAGTTCTAGCCCCTATTACATCCCTTAATTCCCTCATCCCAAGCAGATGCTGCCTCAAGGTGACTAGGGACAGAGTCAGCCGCATGGAATGCAGAAGGGAAAAGTGCATTAATATGCATCTCCAGATATGATTATCACTCTTATGACAATTCTTTCGGAACAGTTTAGTAAATGCCAGGCCCTGTTCTGTGGGCTTTAACACTAATCAAATCATCTTAATCCTGGTGACAGCTTCATGAGGAAACGGGCACAGAGAGGTTAAGTTAGTTGCCCAAAGTCGCACAGCTGGCAAGGTCAACCAAGGATTTGAGTCTAGACTGGCTCCCGAGTCTATGCTTTTAACCTCCTGAGCTCTTCTCTCCCTCCACCGCCCCCTTCCCCTCTGTGGCGCTTCATTTCTGTTCTTGGGAGACACAAAGGTGGCAAGCTGCGAGGAAGCCTTCTTCCCTCACGGGAGACCCAAGAGATCTCACTACTGAAATGCCTTCTGGGAGGAATTGGAGTACAATATTTAAGAAGTAAATAAACGCTTGGGAAGATGACCTCAACTGTATTTACTATTAACCATTAAGCACCCCCTCCCCGCCATATTCAATCTGTCTCTGTGGCCTTCCCATCATGGTTTGCTTCAGGCCCTTTTGAATTCCAGATCCTTCTGTTAACCTGGGGTTGTTTATTATGCAACTCTCCCACTCACTACTGCCTCTGGATTTCTCCTGGCCATCCATGGTACTCGGCCCTACACGATTTACATGTTTCCATGTGATTACATGCTTTCTCGTTATGTCCTCCGTGCGCGTTTTACTTCCTCGCCTTGACTGGGAACTCCTTGAGGACGTGGGGAGGGGGGTCCTGCATCAGACTCGCAGCCCCCCAGCCGCACCCCCTGCAGTGTAGGGAGTGCGGAGTAGCAGCTCAGTGAACTTGCGGAGTGATTCACTTGCAAAAAGATAAATGATTTCTGTGACTTCATTGACGTTTCAACTTCTTTCCCTACTTGCTTAGGCTTCAAAAGTTCGAAAGTTACACGCCATCTCTGGGTTCCTTTATATTTCAAACAGATGCGGTGGGCTCCAGGCCCTGTTAGCACTGCTAGCTCCTTCCCTAGTGACCCTGGGCAAGGTGAGTTCACTCCTCCCCTGCCTCAGTTCCCACAACTTTAAAATCTAGATACAGGGGCACCCGGGTGGCTCAGTGGGATAAAGCCTCTGCCTTCGGCTCAGGTCATGATCCCGGGGTCCTGGGATCGAGCCCTACATCTGGCTCTCTGCTCGGTGGGGAGCCTGCTTCCCCTTCTCTCTGCCTGCCTCTCTGCCTACTTGTGATTTCTGTCTGTCAAATAAAAAAAAAGTTAAAAAAAATCAAGATACAGCTGTACTCTCCCACTAGGTTGACGTGAGGAGTAGATGAGCTAACACACACTCAACACTCAGACTAGAGCTCGGCATGTTGTAAATGTGCAATAACTGTCCGCTCTACAAAAATAGATGTATTTTCTTCATTTACCTTTTAATGACACTCCTACTACCCTCGGGTTTCTAGACCACCCACTTACCCTCACCTGGCGAAACACGATATTTTAAATATTTTCAAGTTTCTATGCATTCAGCCATTTCCTCACATTTTTCAAATCCGTGATTTCCGAACGGACTCCTTGACAGGCTCCTTCTCCTCGGCCACCAGGTGGCGGTGTTTGTTCAGCCAGGGACCTAGCGATGGCCCTCGCCTTACATGGGAGTCCAGCCTGAGCTTGGCCTGCTGTTTCAGAAGTCACACACTCCCCCTGGGTCGTCTGATGGGCTGTTCCTTTCCTTCTGCTTCTTTTCCCTTGGACCGCTTGACCCACCTGTGTTCTACATCTAACCGCCTCCTCAAATCTGCACCTTGTAGACAATGGCCTTGCAGAGACCCGGTTGAGGCTTGCATACCAGCTAGCAAGGTGCCCACCAGAAATAATGCTTTCAGGAAAGATCTGCTTTGAAAATCCGGGAAAATTCAATAGTAAGTCACCAAATATTCAATCACTAAAGGGGCAGGAAAGTCAGATGCCCAGCCAGTGTCTTTACTCTAAACTCGTCACTCCATTCCAAGCCCACAGTAGGCCAAGATAACCAATCAGGACATCTGTTGCCACCCCGTCATTTGCCATGACCTCAGTCATGTCAGCACAGCTCTCCAGAAAGTTTCCAGTACACAACAGGCCAGCAAGACAAAACCACATTTGCCGTCCCAGGTAGGGCAGGTTTCTGGGTCTGAGAGGGTATATGTGCCGTTCCCAGGTCTTACAGCCTGCACTTAGGGCTGCTGTCTAGACCTCACCGCCATTCCTCTTTCCCAATATGAGCTATCACCAATGAGCCCATTCTATGTGCAAGGCATTAAGTGAGTCACAAGCATCATCTCATCTTCAAAACAGGGCTGAGAAGTAACAGTTACACATGTGGAAACCATGGTGGGGGTAACAGTTGGTCTAAGGGGCGCCTGCGTTCTCAGTGGGTTAAGCATCTGATTCTTGATTTCAGCTCAAGTCATGATCTCAGGGTTGTGGAATCGAGCCCCCTATTGGGCTCCGTGCTCAGAAGGGAGTCTTCTGGGGACTCTCTCTCCCTTTCCTTCTGTCCCTCCCCACCTCAAAAATAAATAAATCTTTAAAAAAAATTGGTCTAAGTCATGCAGCCAGGAAGTGGAAGAGCCAGAGTTGAGTCCAGGCCATCTGACTTGAAAACCCTTGCTCTTAACCTCCCACTCCCTTGAGGGCTTCCAAGACATCACATGTTCTTGCTTCAGAGGCCAAAAGTAGAACAATGCCTGCCATCACCCTTGTACCCACCCCACACCCACACTTGCCAGATGTCACTCTCCCTCACCACCCGTGGCTCACAGCTCTGCAAAAAAAAAAAAAAAAAATCAGAGTTGGTAACCTGACCTGCCACTCCGGAAAGGCTGTGCTCCTGTACTCTGGGGTCCCATCTCCAACAAGCTGGGAAAGAGCCCCTATAATCCCCACAGAGGCAAGTTAACACTATGGCAACAGGAGGTGGGACATAGGGTGAGGGAGGTGACGGGATCTGCTGTGCCGAAGGAGGCTGCGTGGACTTGCAAATGTGGGGAAAACACAAAGGGTGACTTGCAAGAAGGCCTGCCGGTCCAGAGCGGAGGTTTAACCTCTCCGAGTAAGTCAGTCATTCCTCCAGACCCCGGGGAAGGGCTAGCTCCTGAAAGGCCCATAAAGAAATAAAGAAATTATCCTCCGAGTGCCTCTTGAGGTGAGGGAAGGGGTCAGCCCTTCCGTATCCTGGGTGAGATAGGTTGACACACCATTTCTGGGACACGATGCATTGGACAAAGGCTGGTGACAGATTCCACATGCCTGCTGCTTCAGTCCTGGGTCACATTTACCTTCCTGTTCGGATGAAGAAGAGGGGAAAAAACAGATTGCCCTCATGCTTTTGGTTCACTACATGATGCTTTATTGACCTGGAAAATGCGTAGTCATGGAAACCGTGGAAGGCTTGTTCTGGAAGGGTCCACTAGCCTAGTGTTGCCATCCATATCTTTTGTAACTTACATTCCAGAATTTTTTTAACCCGTGGCTTGCAAACCACCAAGGGATCCCAAAATCACTTTGGAGGGGGGCGGTTAAAGTCTGATTTTTTTTTTTTTTCAGAAAAAGGGAAAGAGACTAGAATTGAATACAGAGGAAAGTAGGAAAATGCATTGCATGTATAACGTCAATTATTCATTATTCTTCGGGGGGGGGAGATTTTTGTTTCCATTGTATACATTTATGAGTATCCTGAGTCACAGTGTAAAATATCCTTATTGTGACTGCAGTCAGAAATGTTTGTGAATCTCTTAACCCAAGTCTCAACTTGACAGAATGGGAAATCCTCCTTTTGTTCAGAGAAGGACAGTATTTGTAATCATCTGACACTGGACACAACTCAAATAGCCACCAACGCTAGAAAAGAAAAATAAAGTGTGGGGTAATTGTACAGAGGGAATTTTATCTATACAGCAAAGAAAGTGAATGAACTATAGCTATATGTGACAAAATGGATGAGTCTTACTAATGTTCTTTTGAACATACAAACACAAGAAAATGTCTACTTTATGATTCAGTGTATGTGAAAATTTTAAAAGGCAAAATTAAACTCTGTGACTTAACCCGTAGGTGGTAAAATCATGAGGAAAATGATAATTTCATAAAGCCAGGTTCCTGGTTACCTCTGAAGGGAAGGCAGTTAGACTTTAATCAGAAAGGGATAGACCAAGGGAGGGATACCACAGGACTGGTAGTGTTCCATTTCTTTTTTTTTTTTTAAAGATTTTATTTATTTATTTATTTGACAGACAGAGATCACAAATAGGCAGAGAAGGAGGCAGAGAGAGAGAGGAGGAAGCAGGCTCCCTGCTGAGCAGGGAGTCCGATGTGGGGCTCGATCCCAGGACCCTGGGGTCATGACCTGAGCCGAAGGCAGAGGCTTTAACCCACTGAGCCACCCAGGCACCCCTACTGTTCCATTTCTTAAATCTGATGGTGCCTACATGGGTGTTCACTTTAAAATTTTTAGTTAAATTGTACATTGATTTTTTTAAAGAAAGGATTTCATTTATTTGTTTGAGAGAGGGAGAGAGAGGGTGAGTGGGAAGAGGGACAGAAGGAGAGGGGCATGAGGGCAGAGAGAAGCAGACTCCCCACTGGGCAGGGAGCCCGACGAGGGGCTTGATCTCAGGGCACTGAGATCATGACCTGAGCAGAAGGGAAATGCCTGATGGACGGAGCCACCCAGGCGCCCTTGTACACTGATGTTATATGCCCTCCTAGATACGCATCTTTCCTTATTTTTAAAGAGATTTTCAAAAGTGAACAAATTGGTACCTTTAAAATCTACATTTTAATTAGTTGCTGTGAAACATCTTGTCAATGAAAGTCTCACAGAAGTAATGATATGGTTAAATTATGCCAGAGCCCGTTAGTGTTGTCCAACAGAAATTTCAGTGATAATGGAAGTGTTCTACGTCTGCACCACTAATGACATGTAGATATTGAGCACCTGAAATCTGGCTACTGCTGCTGAGAGATTCAATTTTAAATTTTATTTAAGTTTAAGTATTTCAAATATAAAGACCCGCATGTGGCTATCAGCTACCATATTGGGCAGTACTGGTCTAGACCCATTCGCTTGGTATAACCATAAGTACTAATGCTTTATCTTTAGGCCATCCTAAATTTGAATCCTACCTCTGTGACTACCACCATAAGACTTTAGATGAGGTACTTGATTTCTCTAATCCTCAACAGACTGATTTGTAGAATGGGGATGAGAAAAAATACTTCTTAATCTTGATGCGAGCACTGTATTGAATTAACGAATGCAGACCACCTATCACAGCCCCTGCCAACAGTTGATGGTCAGCAGTGTTGTTTTCCTTCCCACATCTGTGTGGCCATCTTGAAATTGGGTGACCCTCAAATAAGGAGTGGGTGAGAGAACACAGAAAATGTGGTGCTATCAACTTCTCATCTCTGACAGTAGGTCTAAGTGCCCTCATTGGAAGGCAACAGCACCATCATTGGCCCTCTTTTCCAGAGCTTCTTTCAGAACTCCAGCTCCAAAGAAACATGTCTACTCAGGTCTCCAAGAAGAAATGGGTTCCAACACCAGCCCAGCCCTTAAATATACAGAGAGACCACCTATTAGCATGATTATTTTTTTTCATTTTGGCTTGTTTTGTTTCTTAGACTCAACAGTTTATACATTTTGTCTTTATAGAGCAGGATGCATTATTTATTTCTTCCCTCTGAATAATTTTTCAAGGTTTTTCCCTTTTGATATGAATATTATATTATTATTATTACATGTTACTGAAACTTAGTTCATACTGTCTTAATGTTTTTACTTTTATGTGTTTCTAATGTGTCTTGACAAATTTGCAGTGTTTTAAAATGGAATTCTCATTTACAAATGAGAGTGAATTGTGTCCCTCCCCAAATTCATAAGTTGAAGTCCTAACCCCCAAGACCTCAGAATTTGACTGCTTTTGGAGATGAAGTGTTTAATGAGGCAATGAAGTTAAAACAAAGCCTTAGGGTGGGCCCCAGTCTGATATGACTGGTGTCCTTCTAAGAAGAGATTAGAGCACAGACACACACACAGAGGGAAGAGCGTGTGAGGACAAAGGATATGATGGCCACCTATAAACCAAGGAGAGGGCCTTCAGAATAAAACTGACTCTTCAAAACTTTGATCTTGGACTTCTAGTCTCCAGAACTGTGAAACAATAATTTTTTGTTGTCTAAGCACCCCCAATCTGTGGTGTTTGTTATGGCCACCTAATAAAACAGCCCTTTCTCTCATGAGCCTTCACAGGTCACATATACTTGGCCTGAAATTTTTTATCAGATACCTCAATTGTTGCAGTTTCTATTAAAATGGTCTGGTGGTTGAAATTGATTGCACATTTCTATGTGAGCCAATAATGTGAGGCAAGTCTTTGAAAGGGTAGTACAATTGGTCTGAGATTGCACCACTGACATGCTATCTTTAAAACATAGGAAGTCAAGATCCCCCTTCACCCTTGACTAGTCAGACAAGACCTAGAACATTTTTCTCAGTTCTGTGCACCACATTTATAAGGGAGGTAAAACTCAAGCATTGTTGAGCACTGTGCTGTGTGCACTGTGTACTCTTCATTATCCCCCCAGCTCAGTGAGGTGGACATTAATACCCCTCTTCCATTTTTCAGATGATGAAGCTGAGAGTAAGAAAGCTGAAATAGATTGGCTAAAGTCATACAGCTTTATGTAGGGAAACTGGATTCAAACAAAGTCCAGCAGCAAAGGGGTTAATTAAATTTGCTACTAGAGGAGGGCCTTCATTCTGGGTGACTTCAGCGGATCCAGAACCCTGCTTCCCTCTTCCTTAGCCTCCTCATTCAGAAATCATCCTCTCCCCCAACTTCAGCTACCCTGTCTCATAGCCATGCTCTGAGCCTGGTCACCTCTCAGAAGTATACCACCTCTAAAGTTTGCATCTCAGACGTGAGCCCTTGGATCACCACTTTCTGCTTCTCTCTCTTCCTCACTCACTCACATCCAAGGTTGACTGTCTCAACCTCATCAAAACGTTTGGTTTCTCTCTGATTTTTGACTTCGCCTCCCTCCTGTATGTTCACTTCCTGGTCCTCTACCCATCCTAGACTCTACCATCCATCACTTCAGCATTGTCTTGCACACGTCCTGAACTCCCTCACACACTGTCCTTCCATACCACCTGTCAGGCAAGACCCAACCCTGATCACCTCAGCTGCCCTGCCTTCTTCCTCTACACTTGCACATAGTTGGTAAGAAGAGCTATGAAAATTACCCCAGATTCATACCACTGCTGATCTATGATCTCGGAGCCAAGTGCGTTCTTAACTCTGCCTTGAATCATTTTGTTCTCTATAGCCGAGCCCTACGTCTAAACAGCAGACACAAAACTTGAAAGCTTTCTTCATTTTCCTGAAATGTCCATTAACCACTTCATTTTCAACAGAAAACATTTCCTGTTCTTTCACAAAGAAAATGGAAACCACAAAGAGGAAGTCCCTCTAGCCACTGCCACCAGCCCTACAGACCTTTTTGCATCTGCACTCTCTTTCCCTCCTTTTACAAGAGAGGAGCCCCTCCCCCTCCGGTCTAAGTCTCCTTCCATTTCCTTCTTTCAAAGTACTCAGGAACCTTGTTCTGCCAAAGATCCTCTGTGTGTAGCTTCTTCCCTTTGTTCTAGCTTGTTCTCACCAACAGTTACAAGCTCTTAATTAAAAACAAAATGAAACCAAAGCCCTCTGGTGTCCACATTTATTCTCGAATCCAGCATGCTTTCTTTTCCCTATCAGAGCCAGCCATTTTGAGGTGACTCTAGTCTTTCATCTGAGCCCATGAACATCTGGCTCCCCTTGGATCACCACTGTCACTGATCATGCTGTCTACTGAAACCTCATACTGAGGTCACTGATAACTTCCACTTATCACTAAATCTGGGGTCACTCATTAGTCTGTATTGTACCTAATTCTTGGCATCAAATGACTAGTACCTGGAACTCTAGTGGCTGCCAAGCCCCATAGTTGCAGATTTTCCCTGTCTTCTCTGACCGCTTTTCCTCTGCTCCATTTCAGACTTGTCCTTTTCTGTTAGCCTTCAAACCAAAGTCTCCAAGGAATATCTGCCCTTGACCTCCTTCTTTCTTACTGCTATATTCTCCTATGGCCTTGTTTACCTTCTACTTACTTTTTTAAAAAAATTATTTTTAATTTTTTTCAGCATTCCAGAATTCATTGTTTATGCACCACTCTCAGTGCTCCATGCAATCCGTGCCCTCCACAATATCCACCACCAGGTTCACCCAACCTCCCACCCCCCCCCACCCCTCCAAAACCCTCCGATTGTTTCGCTGCTGGGAAAATTGGACAGCTATGTGTAGAAGAATGAAACTCAACCATTCCCTTACACCTTCTACTTACTTTTGACACTCACACCTACTCACACCTGTGTTTCCAGCCAGACCTCATTACTGTGTTCCACATTTATACATCCGACTAACCAGCCAGTGTTTCCCCTTGGAAATCTCTCCTTCCCAACCCACCTGAACTCAATCCTGTACAAAACTGAATTCATTACCCTTCTCTGCCTAATGGTTGTTCTTCCTGGCCATTTTCTCCATATGTCCTTACTGTTAACCTGGTTGCCCAAATCAGAAACCAGAAGTCAGACTTGACTCCTTCCTGTTCCTCACTGTCATCCAACTAATTCCTCAGTCAACAAATCCTGGCAATATTGCTTCTGAACTTTCCATTTCTCCCCCTTGCCTATTCAGGTCTAATTCACATCACTATCGTCTCTCACAGTGGTAGGGCGGTGTCTATTTGCTGTATTGTTTGAGATTACTGGATTCTGCTGTAGAAGACAAGAAGACAAATGCGACAGGTAAAACTCATACAATGTGTTAGGCAGAGATCAGTGTCTTAGTCAGCTCAGGCTGTGATAACAAAATATCATAGACTGGGCGCCTGGGTGGCTCAGTGGGTTAAGCCGCTGCCTTCGGCTCAGGTCATGATCTCAGGGTCCTGGGATCGAGTCCCGCATCGGGCTCTCTGCTCAGCGGGGAGCCTGCTTCCCTCTCTCTCTCTCTGTCTGCCTCTCCATCTACTTGTGATTTCTCTGTCAAATAAATAAATAAAATCTTTAAAAAAAAAAATATCATAGACTGGGTAGCTTAAATAATAGAAATTTATTTTCTCACAGTTGAGGGAACTGGAAGTGTGAGGTCAGGGTGCCAGGATGATTACATTCTGGTAAGGACTCCCTTCCTGGCTTGTAGATGGCCGCCTTCTTGCTGTGTCTTCACATGGCCTTTCCTTGGGGGTCTGTGCACACACATGTACGCACATGTGTGTGTATGTGTAGAAAAAGATCCCTTTGTCATTTTCTTTTTATAAGAACAATGGTCCTATCAGAGGGTCCCACTTGTATGATCTTATTTAACCTTAAGTAACCCCTAAAAGTCCTATCTTCAAATACATTCACACTGGGGGTGGGAGCTGCAACATATGAATTTTGGGGTGACAAAATTCCAACCAAAACGATGAGTAAGTTATTAACCTGGAAGACATGTGAGATAAGTAAAGTAAGTACAGAATATGTGTATGAACCTAGATAGAAAAGAATGGAAAGAGCACCGAAACACTAGTAGTCATGGTATATATGATAAATATACATGAGGTAGTTGAGGCCTAGTCTTTTACATGAGGATGATAAGGGATTCTATATTCGTGAAGTCTTACATTGGCCACCCACTGGTGACACCTTCCTGGTCCCACGTGTCCTCTCCCTAAGAAATATGAATCAAACCCTCAGGTGTTCTGTAGACTTACTGACAGATATAGCTGTGGCTGGGTATACTTGTCTCCCAGAGGAAGTGTGTGCCATTGGTCTTAGGTACTTTCTGTCTGTGGTCCCCTGGCTTAAGTCTCAAGTCTAGTGCTCACAACTGCACCGTGAGCTGGGCAGGTGGATGCAGCAAGAGACAGACAGACTGGATGTATGCCCACTGCCTACTCCAGGATTCAGGAAGTGTGGGCCCTCTGCTTTTTTGTGCCCTGTGTGCAGCATGTCAACCTACCTCACCTCTTTCCCCTTGCCATTTGCTCCATTTGCTGTGTGTCTTAAGGTTTGTCTGATAAACTGTGTTGATCAAGCCTTTTCATGTAGTCTGTGGGTCTTTTCTGTAACTGCTGGGACAGTTGGCCTGCTGGAGTACTTGGAGGCCACCATTGCCTTAAAGTAGTTTCCCACATGACTGGTGGATTGCGTTAATAGCCTCCATTCCTCACCCCTCCCTATGTGTACATAATGTGACTTTAGAGTTCCTCTCAAAAAGGGATGAGATGTATTTTCCTGCCCTTTGATAATGAGCTCTACCATGTGCTTTGCTGGATGGGATGCTGGCAGACATGACGCTAGCAGAAGCTTGAAAGAGCACTTTTCTGCTTAGGATTACTCTCCTGCACCCCTTCCATCTGTAGGAGAATGATGTTCCCATATTTGCCTGCTGTCCCCAGGAGAAGGATAAAAACCGCAGGAAATGGAGTCCCGGCCAGCAGAACCCAGTCTAGATCAGCTGACTCCCAACTTGCTCAGCCAAGATTAGTCATCTGTCAACTGATCCACATACTCACAAGAAATAATATCAGATGCTGTTTTAAGCCACTAAGTTTGGGATCTTTTCTTACACAGTGATAGCCAATTTACACACTCACTGAGACATATTCTGGAGCCTTCTAACTTTTATTTGTTGATAGTGCTTTTTAGTTTATAGTCCATTTCTTATTGAAGGCATAGTTCTCTACTAACACACAAATCAGATCATCTTACTCTCCTTCTTAAAGCTTTCAGTGTGTCTTGTCTTTATCTTTAGGATAAATTACAAACTCCTGCATAATCTGGCCCTACTCATTCATCTCACCAGCTTCATTTTTGACATTTCCCTCCTCTCCCTCTCTCAGTTTCCTTTTTTTTTTTCAAAGATTTTTATTTATTTACTTGACAGAGAGAGAGATCACAAGTAGGCAGAGAGGCAGGCAGAGAGAGGGGGGAAGCAGGCTCCCTGCTGAACAGAGAGCCCAATGTGGGGCTCCATCCCAGGACCGTGGGATCATGACTGGAGCCGAAGGCAGAGGCTCAACCCACTGAGCCACCCAGGTGCTCCTCCCTCTCTCAGTTTCAAATACATCGAGTTATTCGCAGATCCTTGACTGAGCCCTGTTCTCTGTTGCCTCCAGGCCTTTGCATGTGCTGTTTTCTCTATGGGAGGCATAGATTAGTTTCTTCGGACTTCTATCACAAAATGTCACAGATCGAGTGGTTTAAACAACAGAACTTATTGTCTTATAGTTCTGGAAGGTAGAATTCCTAAACCAAGTTGCCAGCAGTTCCCTGCTTCCACTGAAACCTGTGGAGGAGAATCCTTCCTTGCCTCTTCCTGGCTATGAATAATTATTGGCAATTCTTGGCATCCCTTGGTTTGCAGCTGTGAACATTTCTTCTCCCCCCACTGTCCCTACATACTTTGTTTATAAGGACACCAGTCATATTGGATGAAGAAGGGTCCATCCCACCCCTGTATGACCTTATATTTCCTTTTCCCTAGCTTTATTGAAATATAATTGACAAATAACATCGTGTAAGTTTAGGGTATACAACATGATGATTTGAGACATGCATATATTGCCAAATGATTACTATGATAAGGTTAGCTAACACCTCCATCACTTCACATAATTAACGTTTCTTTTTTGTGGTGAGAACATTTAAGATCTAGCTTTGTAGCATCTTGCAAGCATACCACAGTATCACTAACTGTAGTCAATGTTCTTCACATTAGATCCCCAGAATTTATTCATCTTAGAGCTCAAAGTTTGTACCCTTTGACCAACATCTTCTCATTTCGCCCAACACCCAGTCTGGCAACCACCATTTTAGAGTTTGTGTGAGTTAGACTTTTTGCAATTCCACGTGTAAGTGAGATTAGACAGTATGTGTATTTCTGCGTCTGGTTTATTTCACTTAGTATAATGCCCTCCAGGTTCATCCATGTTGTTGCAAATGTTAAGATTTCTTTTTTTTAATGACTGAATACGTTTTCTTTATCCATTCATCTGGACCATACTTTCTTTATACCTTCTTGTTTCTAGGCATGCCTTGTAATTTTTTGTTGAAAACTGGATATTTTGAATATTATGGTATGGTGACTTAGATTCTCCCTCATTCCAGGATTTATTGCTTGCTATGGGTCACAGTTGTTTGTTTAGTGACTTTCCTAAACTGCTTTCGTAAAGAATATATTCTTTGCTATGAGTGGTATATGTGGTCTCTTTCCTTTAAGTCAGGGACCAGCTACTTATTTGACCAAGATTTCCTTAAACACTTGGAGCCAAATTGAAAAAGGCAGTAGGGGAAGAAGGAAGGAAGGGAGGGAGGGGGCAGAAGGAAGAGAGGGGGAAAAATATACTCACCAGGTCCTTGAAGATTGGATTCAACCCTTAAGCAGGCCATTTCCAATTCTACCTTAGCCTTCGCTTCCTACTTGCCCTGAGCCTAAATATCATCCAGAGGTGGAAACTTATGGTTTTCTTAGGTCTTTTCTGAGCATGTACCCTACCCTGGATGTGTGTTTGTGTGGATTTCTAGTTTCCCCAGTCTACCCAGCAGGTTGTCAAAACCCTTATTCCCCCCCCCCCCCAGGAATCTCATGCCCCAGCTTTTTCTGCCTGTCAGTGTATCTATTATTTGCCCCAAGTCTTGTGTTTTTGCCCTAGATGGCAGTGGATTTCCTTCTGATGTCTTTGAGGGAGGACCTTTTCTTAGCCACTTCACCTTGAAAGAACTCTGATGAGGAAAACAAAGTGCTTAGGTCCCTCACAGAACCCCCGGATAGGTCAAAACAAACGCTGACAAATGCTGTTCCTTGGGAGCAAGGTCTGCTCCAGTCCCACTACAAACAAGTACCTGTGAAGGGAAAGCAGCCTGCCGTCTTCAAGACCATTGCCACATGGGGGGAAGGGGATTCGAGAAGGGCAAGTGAAAATGCCACAAACCTCTCCTACTGTGTTTTAGTGGCCATTCTCTTAGCTAAGCATTTGCTCCATTGAGAGAAACCTCTCCTTATCTTCCAGAGTTTGGATAAGGTTTATCTTGTCAGTTTTTCCCAGGTTTTCTGATGATTCTGGGGATGGACAGGCCCCTGCATTTCCTTACTTGTCTGTATTAATCTTCTCAGGCTGCCATAACAAAACATTACAGACCAGGTGGCTTCAACAACTGAAATGTGTCTTGTCTTGGTTCTCAAGGCTAGAAGTCTCAGATCAAGGTGCCATCATGGTTTATTTCTAGTGAAACCTCTTTTCCTGGTTGTAGACTGCTAATTTCTAGCTATGCCCTCTCATGGCCTCTTCTCTGCGCCCATGCAGAGAAAGAAAGAAGTCTCTGGTGCCTCTTCCTCTTTTTACAAGGACACTGTCCTATCAGATTAGGACCCCACCCTTACAACCTCATTTAACCTTAATTGCCTCCCTTAATGGCTTTACCCCCAAATATAGTCATACTGGGAGTTAGGACTTCAACATACAAATTTTGGAGGGACACAATTCAGTCCATAATGCCATCATTTTTGCTCAATTCATCCCTGACTGTATTATTATTATTTTATCAATAAAGTAAAAAGCTTTGGGGCTGCCTGAGTGGCTCAGTTGGTTAAGCATCCGACTCTTGGTTTTGGCTCTGGTGGTGGTCTTGGGGTCATGAGATTGATCCCCATGTGGGGCTCTGTACACAGCACGGAGCCTGCTTGATATTCTCCCTCTTCCTGTGCCCCTCCCCAACCTCAAATAAATAAATTAATTAATTAATAGATTTAAAAAAAATACTTTTCTAGTAATGATTTGTTCCCTGCCCCCTGGAAAAATTTTATTTTGAGGCTACTTGCAAGGAGTTTGGGGAAGTTTGGGAGACCTAGTATTTTTTTTTTTCATTCTCTGTATTGGGAGGCAGCAGAGAAGAAGGAAGTTGAGAAAATTTTTGGAGTAGCCAAAAACAATGCCTATTAACGCTGGTATTTAGCAGACTACTTTACCCTGGAGAAATGTGAAGTAGATCTAGCCAGGGGGTACCTCATTTTGACTCTGGGCTTGCACTGCTCATGGTGCCCCTTTGATTTCAGCTGTTTCATTAACGATAACAATTTGATACAGTCACCTGCGACCCAAGCATAGTTCATCATGGGCCATATTGCCAGATAGTTTGGGAGAGTCTGGGCATCTATATTCATACATGTACCATATTTCCAAGGACACTGCCATTTTTGATGGGCAAGTTCCATTTTTTTAAAGATTTTATTTATTTTATTTGACAGACAGAGATTACAAGTAGGCAGAGAGAGAGAGGAGGAAGCAGGCTCCCTGCTGAGTAAAGAGCCCGATGCGGGGCTTGATCCCAGGACCCCGGGATCATGACCTGAGCCAAAGGCAGAGGCTTTAACCCACTGAGCCACCCAGGCGCCCCGGGCAAGTTCCATTTTTAAGCCAAATCAATAGTTATAAATTTGAATCACACAAGACTGAGAGTTATCCAATTATATATATATGGATATAGATACTAAATTTCAAAGACAGTTGAAGAAATTTTAAATGTCATTCATTGTCTTCAAATCTGTTTTTTAAATCGTAGTTTCATTTCCACCGAACTGTCTGCCTTTGTTCAAAATTGTTAATCCACCGAACCCAGGAGGTTTAGAACAGGAAATGAGTGTGGTCTCTGATTTATATAAGTCTATCTTCTGTATAAATATCTTCACTTCCTTGAACTGACAACAATATTCACATTTTTAGCCTGTAGTTTCAAGTTCAGTGTGTGCAGATGTCTTCCCATGTCAGTGAGAAAATAAAACCTTATGATTCATTTGAACTCTTGGTGGTTGAGTTTAATTACTGAGGTCTCAGACTCAAGGAAGAAGTTGGTAAATCTCATAAATGACCACAAATTAATAATCTCACTGCATTAAAATAAAATAAACATTTATTATATGCTTAATTTTTTTTTTACATATGGTCCCTAAATTTGCAAAGCTTGAAAGTACACACACATAGGAAAATTCTCGTTCTTGATCTACCTCATCTACAATGGGCGAGTTTACCTTGCTCAATGAGAAGTTACTCTCTTAATGATTGTTGCAGTAAGGGGTGGGCACACCAGCCCTCTTCTCTGGACTTGAATAAACCTTTGAAACATGCATGTACATATTTACCATTTATTGAATGTGATTCCATAAGTGGCAAATGGATGCTGTTTTCCTGCATAGAGTCAAATTCTCCAGGGTTCTGCAATCTTCTTCCATTTAATATGCAAATCCCTACAATCCAAACCCCAGAGAATGCCCGCAAGTCCAGTGCATTTTCCCAAATACTTCTGGGGATTTTTCAGCTGTTGGTGGCCTCCTGGTTGTCTCCTGTTGCTCCCCAGGGGGTCATCTCTGATCATCTCACCAGGACTTCTCCCTGCTGCCTCAGCCCCTTCTAGCCTACTTGGGCCATGGCCAGGATATACCTTATCTTCTGGGATGACCATTCATTCAAGCTGATGCATATCATGTCTGTTAATCAGCTTTAGCGAAGACATACAAATAGCATAAAAGAATTACAGTATAGGAAAGGGAAAACCAGCAGTCATTATTGTGTGCCCCTGTTCTCTGAGATTCACCATGGACAGGAAAGCCCCTCATTAGCCATGTCTTCTTTTGGGCCAGAAATTCTGTCCTGTTCTGGGGCCTAGTCATCATCTCTGTGAGAACCACTTGTATCCACCATGACATTCTGTTTCATAATCTCCAGCGTAAGCTTGAAATCAGCTAACACTCTAAATTTCTCCACGCAAGGATGTCACCCTTTCATTTTACTGTGCTGAGCAGTTTAGCTCTTTCCCAGCTACACCTCTGACACCCAGACCAGGTGGTGCCTTTGAATCACGAAAAAGCCAATCTAAGTGTCTTCCCCAGTGAAAGGGCAGCATCTTGCCAAATTGTATTCTGCCCCCACTGCCAGAGAAATCTGTACACACCGAAGACAGCTTCGAATGTCATATTTTAAAAAACTTTTTATTTTAGAATAATTTCAAGCATGCAGAAGAAGGACCAGGATAGTACACAGCAATCTAGTATGCTCTTGACCCAGATTCATCAACTATCAAATATCAGTATTTCATCACATTATAGTATTATTTTTTTGAACCATTTCAGCCTAAGTTGCCTATATTTAGCCTTAAACATTTCCGTGTGCATTTCCTAAGAGCGAGGACATCACCAGTGATATGACAAACCAATGTCTTGTGCCTCCTGCTGCGGTGTCCTGAGAAGGACACAAGTTACACCATTCCTATGGCACTGCCAGTGTTTCAGGGAGAGCTGACTCTTGGATCTCTCACTTGACTAACACTTAACTTACTGGTTGACATCTTCACAAGGATGAGCCTTTGCAACCTGCCCAGCGCAGGTCGTGGGGGAGCTCACAAACTTTCTGGGGTGGGGCAAAGTGATGGAGAAGACTCAGAGACAGAGCTTTCCACCTTCACGGCCAGGTAAAATATACAGAGACTGGTTGTAGGGAACTAACCTCCTACTGTTCAGCTTCTCCAGGCTTCTTGGGCTGAGCCGGTTGTGCTTGCGTGGAAACTGTCAGTGACATTTAGGCTGTCAGAAGGGGACAGGAGACCAAGGACGATTCTATCAGTGTTGTGACAAAGAGTTATATTACACGTTGCCAACAAAAGCACGATAGCAGAGTTCAAGTCGGGGGCCTTGGGTGGCAGCTGGTACTCATGAAATGATTTTATTATTTATGACGAAGCCCTAGCTTTACAAAATGGTCTGGTGGCTCAAATAAGCAACAGTGCAACAGACTTCCCCAATTTCAATCTCAGCTCTGGCATCAAGTAGCCATTTGACTCTGGGAAAGCTACTTTATCTCCCTGGGGCTCTCATCTCTCATCTGTAAAACGGTATTTGAGTTTCCTCTTGCTGCCATAACAAATTACTCAAAGCCAGTTGGCTCACAAGAGCACAGATGTGTTTTTTTACAGTTCTGGAGGTAGGAAGTCTGAAATCAGTTTTACTGGGTGAAAAGCAAGGTGTCGGCAGGTTTGTATATCTTCTAGAAAATTGAGGAGAGAATTCATTTCCCTGCTTTTTATAGATTCCAGAGCAGCATTCCTTGGCTGATGGCCCCTTCCTCCATCTTCGAAGTCAGCAGCACAACATCTTCTCTCTTCTGATCTCTGCTCCATTCCTCCCATCCTTTCTCTATGCCTCTGAGCCTCCTGTCTCCATCCAGTAAGGACCCTTGTGATTACACTGGGCCCACCCAGAATAATCATGCTAATCTTCCATCTCAAAGTCTTCAATCACATCTACAAAGTCCTTTGAACTCCATAAGTTAATATATTCACAGGTTCCGGGAATTAGTACTGTTGGGGAATGTGATCAAAAAGACGTGACCACCAGTCGACCCCTGAGCTGTTCTTGGGTACTTGGGGGCCTCTCAACCCCCGCTCTGTCCTTGGACTGTGGGTTCCACTAACCTTGTCTGCTCCCAGAGACTGCTCCAAGGACAGAGCCTTGAGATGGTGATGGGATGTTGAAAACACTTGCACAGTGTATGTGACTGAGCCCAGTGAAGTTATCTTTATGTAAACTTTTAAGATTTGGAGGTCAAGTGTGGGAACCTATCGGTCTCACTGCCACCCAAGATAAACCCTGTATGTAAGTTCCCCTTTGCTATTATTAAAATGACCACCTACCCACACCGTCACCGACAGTGTGCGGCTGCCTCTCTCGCCGCTCCTTGACGGCTGCCTACAGGGGCTGGTTTCATATTATATCAGGAAACCTCCCAAGAGAGGGTTGTGAACCTATTAGTACCTAAACATCTTTGGTGGGAACGGACTCCATATTCATCCTACTACAAATGGATATGATCATTTTACATACCTTGCAGGGTGGTTATGAAAAACAAATGAGGTAAATCACATAAGGCACTTGGCATGGACAAAATGCTTTACAAAGCTGTTATGAAGACCAAGATAAATCTGAAATAATTGATTTTTTTTTTCGAGAAAGACAAAGAGAATAACCAATTTACCACAGGAGGCCTACTGAAAAGTTTTAAATTCAAATCAATGATTAGCGAGAGAAACCATGTGAGCTTCGGTTTCTTCCTTATTCTGATCAATGAATGTATACAAATCACATTTAACCTAAAGAGTTTAAATTCTTTTTTAAAAGATTTTATTTATTTGATAGACAGAGATCACAAGCAGGCAGAGAGGCAGGCAGAGAGAGGGGAAGGGGAAGTAGGCTCCCTGCAGAGGAGAGAGCCCGATGCAGGGCTCGATCCCAGGACTCTGGGATCATAACCCGAGCCAAAGGCAGAGGCTTTAACCCACTGAGCCACACAGGTGCCCCGAAAATTCTTTTTTAAGAGTTAAAAATTTAAATCTTCATCACCAGACTTATTAGCTTTCTATTAAATGAAATGCCACTTAAAAATCATGTCCTTAATTACCTTTAATTATCTATCTCACTAAATGTCTCTTATTTTCTCCCTCCAACAGGGGATAGAACATGTGAATCCCTTTCTAGCAGCTGTACTCCACTTTCACTAACCTTTGAAACTGTGGTTACGGAGTAGAAGTGGGTTTCAGTACACCATGCATTAGTAGGAACCCTTCGAGGTATAAATGGTAGAAAGTCAACTCAAATTGTTTTTTAAAAGCGGGAAGTGGTAGCGGTGGGAATTAATGGCTTATGTAACTGGATTTGATACTACAACGTGACCACCAGGCTGAACTTCAGGAATCAAAGATTTACTCCCCTGCTGTCAGCAGCCACAGCACGGACTGTTTCAATGAAGACAGCTGTCTTGTCTAAGAGCATCTGGACTCATCCCGGCTTCAGATCTCCCCACAGGGCTGAGGGCTTCCTGGGACCACACAATGATCATTCAACTTCCCCTTCTTCTGCCCACTGCCGATTTCTTATTTTTCCTTCCTTTCCACGGGTGTTTACCTGCAGAGGCACTCTCTTATAAAAGTCCTGCATGTTCATCTCCAGTCCCAAGAAACCCAATCTTTTAAGAATAACAAGGAGGGGCGCCTGGGTGGCTCAGTGGGTTAAAGCCTCTGCCCCTCATCGGGCTCTCTGCTTGGCGGGGAGCCTGCTTCCTCCTTTCGCTCTCTGCCTGCCTCTCTGCCTACTTGTGATCTGTCAAATAAATAAATAAAATCTTTAAAAAAAAAATAACAAAGATGTCCAAGTGTCTTGGGCAGATCAGACTGGAATTCAAATGACTCCTTCCTTAGGCAGAGAACTCTAAACAGCCTTCTTTGGATCCAGTGCCCACCCCTGGGCCAAATACTGTGTTCGGAGAGGTAAAGTCCCCTCACGGGTCATCCTTAGGCAAAGAAAGTAGGGCCACATAACTCATAGAAGCATCCAGAGTGGGAGTATGGCAGTTCTTGAAAGTACAGCATATGCAGCCGAGACAAAAGGAACAGAAGTCAAGGTACCTGGGTGGCTCACTTGGTTAAACACTGAATTTTGGCTCAGGTCATGGTCTCAGGGTTCTGAGACCGAGCCCTGCCTCTGGCTCCACACTGGGCTGACAGTCCAGCCTGCTTAGGATTCTCTTTCTCTCTCTCTCTCTGTCTCCCTCTGCCCCTCCCCACCCTGTGCCCCACCACACCTGCCGCCCCCTCCCTGCACCTGTTCTTTCTCAAAAAATAAACAAGCAAAAAAGGAATAGAAATCCATTTCTCCTATCACCAGGAACGAAACACATTGGTAATCTTGGTGTAGTAACACACCTCCCTTTCTTCAGCAATTTCACACTTACTTCTGGGAATAAATTAGGA
This sequence comes from Mustela putorius furo, assembly GCF_011764305.1. NCBI lineage: Eukaryota > Metazoa > Chordata > Mammalia > Carnivora > Mustelidae > Mustela > Mustela putorius. Next base: position 32,924,590 of record NW_025421989.1, read on the forward strand.
GCTTAATTTAATTTGAAAAATCAAGAAGGAATTATACTTGGGATGCACAGTCAGGGAATTTCTTGGAGACTTGGGTCTGCTTATCTCCTTTTTTTCTCAGCCAGAGGTGTCTAGGATTTCAGTCACATCCGAGGGTGTTACTCCTGACTGCCTATTGGGAGGGTGAGTACTGCCTTCTTTTCGCCACAGTCTGGCTTGATACTAAGAGCTTAGGAAATAGTGGAAGCCAAAACGGCTGGGAGAAGGTACAGGGGTTCAGTTTTCTTTTTTTTAAATATTTTTATTTATTTATTTGACAGAGAGAGAGAGATCACAAGCAGGCAGAGAGGCAGGCAGAGAGAGAGAGGGGGAAGCAGGCTCCCTGCTGAGCAGAGAGCCCGATGCGGGGCTCGATCCCAGGACCCTGGGATCATGACTTGAGCCGAAGGCAGCGACTTAACCCACTGAGCCACCCAGGTGCCCCAGTTTTCTTTATTCTTCAGGTCCAGTCAATCCCAGTCAACCATTCCCTGTTGCTTTTTATCAAACCCTCTGTCTTTCCAAGAGTGGTGCACATTACAATTTGCTTGAACAGTGTTCTCAGAAGGGAAGGAACTTTCCATAAAAGAAAGCTTTTACTCCCCCCCCCCATTTTTTTGCAACTGATCTGTCATCTTCCAGCTGTGAAACTGATTGAGGTCCTTAAGGCCCTCCAGAAATCTCTACTCACAGCCCTGTGATTACTTTTACAAAGGGGGAAAAAAGCAATGGGAGGGAATGGTTGATTACCCACGGAAAATATCCTTTCTCTTTTGCATTTTCTCTCAACTCATGGAGGGAGGGGAAGGGAGTTGGAAAACATTCAGGGGAGAGGTTTTTGTGAAACAAAGAGCATTATTTCTTAGCACATGTGCATTCATAGTCCTCTTGCTATGGCCTCCCCAGCAGAGCAGAGGCATTGGGAGGGGGAAGAGAAAATGTGAGAGACGCTTGAAGATTTCGATGAGATCAAGGAAGATGAAGCAGCAGGCTGGGGAAGAGAGGCGGTGGGGGGCAGTGGAGACGAGGAGGTTTTGGTAACTTTCACAGAGCTTGAAGGAGCTGCAGTTTGCAGGACCCGCCCCACCCCTGTGGAGGAGCCTGAGCGGGGCAGAGTGCAGGAGAGCAGATGTTGAAGCTGGTGTATTCCTCCTTGCCTCACTTCTTTAATTACCTAAGAAAATGAGTACATGCCTCAGTTACATTTTGTGTATCAGGCAAAGTCCAGCCAGGTAAAGAAGACTGCATTTTATTGTATTTATTTTAAAGATTTTACTTATTTATTTGAGGGAGAGTGTATTGTGTGTATATATATATATATATATATACAAGCAGAGGGGAGGGGCAATGGGAGAGGGAGAAGCAGGCTCCCCGCTGAGCAGGGACCAGATGTGGGACTCGATTCCAGGACCCCAGGATCATGACCTGAGCTGAAGGTAGGTGCTTCCCCAGCTGAACCCCCCAGGTGCCCCCAAAGCACTACATTTTAACACAGGTCATTTCATGCTAGGAATTCGTTGCATGGATGATGGGAAAATGCAGAATCCGCACATGGGTGTGTGCAGGCAACACAAAGATGAACAACTACAGGAAGTGGTTACCACCCTGGGGGGACACCAAGAGGAGGTGGTATAACTCAAGCCCAGAAGGCAGGGCCATCTAGCAGGAGCCAGAACTCATGTTCTTTTTTTTTTTTTTTTTTTAAGATTTTTATTTATTTATTATTTGACAGAGAGAAACACAGCGGTGGGAACACAAGCTGGGGGGAGTGGGAGAGGGAGAAGCAGGCTTCCTGCTGAGCAGGCAGCCCGATGCAGGGCTCGATCCCAGGACCCTGAGATCATGACCTGGGCTGAAGGCAGAGGCTTAACGACTGAGCCACTCAGGTGCCCCCAGAACTCATGTTCTAGAGGGAAAAGCTGGCAGAAGCTGGAGCCTTCGTGTAAATGCAGCCACTTCAGAAATGCTACTTGAAGCAGAGAGCTGGGGGGAGAAACAAGCGGGTTTCTCTCCTGCTCCTCGTTCTCCAGGTTGGCTGACCACACCAGAAGCCAGAGGGCCAAGGAGCCCGGCACATGCACTTCTCCTTGAGACGGAGCAGCGCAAGGAAAGGGAAGGGAGTAGAGCTCAGCACAAAGACGTGAATAAAGGGCACATGTTTTCATTGTCTGTGTTTCTTCGAATTCACCTCTGTGTGGAACGGAACCACGAAGCCATCTGTCCTTTACATGGGTTGCGCATGATCCGAGAGCAATGGAGAAAGTCACATTTTAATACCTTTCCTAAAATATTTAAGTGCAAAATAATGTTACTTTACGAATTGTCCTAATTCTGCAGGCTGTCTCAAGTGGTTCACAAATAAACAACCACCAAAATGGTCCCTGCTTCTCTTGCTGATTCTCTCATTCCCATTTGGCCCTGCTGTTTCTGCCTTTACCTCTTCATGAACTGGAGCTGTTGTACAACCGCCCTTGTGTAATTTGTCAGCGTTCATCTCATACTGGGGTTACCATCCTACCCTCCTGTATCTTTCATGTCCTGAAGACAGAGTAGTAGTCAGAAAAAAAAAAAATGCTAAATCTGGCTTTTGGCCTCGGCCACATCTGATGTACCTTTATATTGACCCTGTATACATACCTAGTCTAGAGGATGTCATGTCTTCCTAGGAATCCTATGGTCATCCAAACATTTTGCTATATTTGTTATATTTTTATTTTCTATAGTTCTATTTGGAGTGATTTTGGATGGGTTTGACACAGTTAGGCCTTTTTTTTTTTTTCCTGGTATCTGCTTAGAAGTATAGCCAAAGTGCTTGGATTTCAAATTCCAGCTTTACTCTTTCCTAGTTGCATGACCGTGGCCAAGTAACTTAAGTGCTCTGGGTTTCAATTTCTTCATCTGTTAAGTGTAATCATAGTAATAGAAACTAGTTTAGGGGCTCCTGGCTGGCTCAGTCAGTAGACCATGTGACTCTTGATCTCGGGATTGTGAGTTCAAGCCCCACATTGGGTGTAGAGATTATTTAAAAATAAAATCTTTACGAATCACTAAATTCTACTCCAGAAACCAATGTTGCACTGTGTGTTAACTAACAAATTTAAACAATAAAATAATCTTCTAAAAAACTACTTTATAAAGATTGAATTGTTAGAATCAAGTGAATTTACTTGTATACGAAATTTAATACCTGTGTGTATGTGTTTACACAGTGGTATGTGTCAGTTATTATGTAGCTATGTTTGTATATGTACGCATGTGTGTATATATGTATACGCACACACATGTGTCTTAGAAAACTGGCATGATGTAAGCATGCTATAAATATCAACCATCACTGGGGCGCCTGTGTGGCTCAGTGGGTTAAAGCCTCTGCCTTTGGCTCAGGTCATGATCCCAGGGTCCTGGGATCGAGCCCCACATCGGGCTCTCTGCTCGGCAGGGGGATTGCTTCCTCCTCTCTGCCTCCTCTCTGCCTGTGTCTCTGCCTATTTGTGATCTCTGTCTGTCAAATAAATAAATAAAATCTTAAAAAAAAATCAACCATCATTATTGTTACTATTTTTCTCAACGAGACTGTAAAATGCTGCTCAGCCTGCCAAAAGATATTTATTTAATGACTTTTATCCAGTACGAAGTCATGGCTAGTTGAGTGACTTTTCAAAGCGGCTACTTAAAAACTGATTAGTCAAAAAGTTAAGTCCGTATGTAAAATATATCCCATCATTGGTCTGTTGTCTCTCAGTTGTAGAAATTGGTTTCATTTCCTACTATGTTTAGTTATGATCGAATTATTATGGACCCTTTTCCCGCAGCTTTTTTGTGGTTTAAAGATTTAAAGTTCTTATGGAAACAAGATTTTCAGTTGACCAATGATTAGCTAATTTCTGATAATAGAAAAGGAAACTGATTGCCCCAGGCTGCTGTTTTCATTTCCTCATGGGAAGAAGAAGCAGAGCAAAGAAGAGAAGCAGACACAAGGCATTGAACGTCTGTCACCATGGGGAACTGGATTGAGAATGAAGGGCTCTCCATCTTTGTCGTCGTAAGTACCAATGAGAGAGAAATGATAAATTCTCCAACTTGTCTGGGTTCTCTGGGAAACTAAAAGAGGGCAACGTTTCTTGTTTGTTTGTTTTGCTTCTTTGTGAAATTGCACTGAAGAGGATTTACCATGTGAACATACGTCTATCTGTAAGCGGGACCGAGGGCAGTCTTCCAAACTTATTAATGAAAAGAATATATCCAGGGTCTCACTTCACCTACTTTATTTCTTGAGACTTTGGGGGTACTAAATCAGCCAGCATTTCACAGAGGGGGTAGAAGACATTTCATGCTAATGATCTTTAAGTCTAAGTTTTTTATCAATATTTACTCAGAGGCAAATTCTCTACTTTTTATGTGCTTATACCATTTAAAAATGGGCAATCATAATTTTACACCGTTTTCCAAATAACAAGTACAAGATCGGCTCATGTATGGGAGATGGCCTTTATTTCAGTGAGTTCAGTAAAAATAATTGAATTTCTCAACTTTTTTTTTTTTAAAGTACCTTTTCTTCCTCTGAGGTAAACTTGAGTTATTTATGAGGTTTATAAAAATTCAAGAGGAGGAAATTGAAATAAACTAGACTCATATATACAGTGGATATATTATATATATTATAATATTATATGTGACTATATAAATCAATCTAATCTATCTTGAGAAATAATTTTTGTAAGTAGAGATAGGGCTAATTTGCAAATAGACATGTTAATCTCTTTAGTTTTTTTTTTTTTTACCATAAAAAGGACCAACTATTATTTTAAGATGGCAGTCTCAGCAAAGCAATCACAGACAATTGGGAAAATAGAAATGTGATTTTTAAATAGCCTTTCCTAATAGCCAATGAAAGTATTGTACTGATGTTAAAAGGAACACTTGTCAGTGGAATTTGAAAGAATTTATCATGAAGTAAATATTGAGACTTTGAGTTGCAGACACAGAGAGGAAGGGGGGCATAAATAAAAGAAAACCAAGAAATATGTGCATTAAAAAATTATGCCAAACCAACATGCTAATGCAATATAGAATTCTTCTGAGGACTCAGAGCTGTTAACTTGATTTCTTATCACCGCTTTGAAAACAGACTACTCCCATAGAAAACAAGTTCATATTATACTTTTGGCTCCTACCACAGTTTTCCCCAGGAGATGACCTCCTCCTAAATTGCACACTCATACGTTTGACATTAAAGACACAGTCTGGAAAGCAAGAGTAAGAATGACAAGGTTAGAGAATGGAGAAGTTGTTTAAATAGGTTCTTCATAAAGAGATCATTCTCAGGCATCTACAGACCTTTAACCTGGGCATTAAAGCACAGGTAAGAAAAGATCACTATGAAGCTGAAGGTTCGAGACTGAGCAGTGCCTCACTCAATGCAGTCAGTGCTTGGGATGAAATGAGCAGTCAAAAGGTAGGAGGGTCGCTTTAAAAAAAAAAAATCCCATGCTCCTCACCCCCTCATTCATGTTCAATAGTCCCTCTTTAAAAAGTTAAGCAAAAGTTACCAAATAGAATTAAAGGCTTGACGTTTTAGCCGATGTGACTCCCACTGGTTGGGGTGGGGTGCTGTGCGCTGGAGGGAGGTGATGGCATCCCTGAGAGTAGAACACAGTGTCTTATGGGCGCAGGGGATGACACAGTAACCTATTCCTTTCCCTTCTCTTTTCGAGAAGACTCACCCGCTACTCATTAAGAAAAAAAGAGGAATGAAACAACAGAGGTGAGATAGATTGATAATAACCTGGCATCCTGGCCCATAGTAAAACTATCACAGGGAATGCCACAAGGTGGAAAGGTCACAATCACGAAGTGTAGGGGCACTGTTGGAGGAAGGGGCTGACTCTCAGATGGTCACACTCAGATGTGTAACTACCTTTGTTGAAGGCTAGACTGGGGAAGTCCTGACCCTACTCTGACTCCAATATTGTGTGAAATCTACCCATTGAAATGTGGAAACGTCACACAACTATTTCTCTTTTTGCAGCTGGTATGGCTGGGGATGAACGTCTTCCTCTTTATCCGGTTCTACAGGTTTTATGACATTGAACCTCAGTACTATTACACTCGAAAACTTCTTGGGGTAGGTATGAGTTGCATCTCATGCAATATTGACAGGCTTACATTTCTAATCAAAGATTCTGGTTCATACTCCTTTCAACACTTTAAATAAATGTTCTCACCAACCCAGACGGCACCATTACCTCACTCCCTCCATTGCCACCCCCTGGGCAAGTCTGTAGGCCTTCCCGTGTGAGACAAACTAAAGTGTGTCAGAGAATCCCAGCGGCATCCCTCCCCTCCCAAGAACTACTGTGCCACTGTTTAGCTTAAAGAAGAAATCTAATGCCAACCCTGGAATGGCAGGCAGATTTGGTGAGATTGATCCAAGGGTGACACAGGTGGAACAAGTGAGACTTTCCATATTCTTTAAAACATCTGATTCCTGACAACTTTCGTGCATGGAGAGCCCTGCGTCTTGTGACATGTTGTGAAATGACCTTCAGGAAATAAGCCTCTCCCTCCAGATGCAGCCTTTGAGGAACCTGCCCAAGGGTCACATTCATTGACTAGGCCAGCAGAGTGAAGGCCCCCAGCTTTCCTTGGGGCCATTAGCGTTCTTGTTTTCCTTGGACTGTCAGGACTCTTCTTCACGACAAACGGGCAACAATTACAATGACAGCTGGCCCCCACAGGATACCCTTTTTTAAAAAAGATTATTTATTTATTTATTTGACAGACAGCTATCACAAGTAGGCAGAGAGGCAGGCAGAGAGAGAGGAGGAAGCAGGCTCCCCACTGAGCAGAGAGCCGGATGCAGGGCTCGATCCCAGGACCCCGGGATGACCTGAGACGAAGGCAGAGGCTTTAACCCACTGAGCCACCCAGGTGCCCCCAGGATACCATTTTTTACATTATGCTGAAACCGTGAATTCATGACGTAATGCTAATTGTACTATGTATTATATATCATGCGTATACACAATTATACTACATAATAATACTGTGCTATTATAATTGTTGTTAACTAATTCAGGCTGATACTGAGAAGGATGATTTACCTTTGTTTTCCCCTCCAAAGTATGAAACTTCTTTAAGCGTTACAAAGAACAATTATAATGCCAAAGCATTACAGCAGACCAACCTAAGTTACTGCTGAAGTGAGTCTAAGAACTAAGAAAATCTTCTTTAGAAAGCCCCAGTTTCTATACTGAACTCTAACAAATGATACACATGCTTAAGTATTTAGGAGGAAGTGAACTGATATCTGCAATGCATCAAAAATAAGATGTATTGACGGATGGCTAGAGGACAGATGGATGGACAGCTATGTGAGGGGGGACCCTGGGAGATGGGAAAACGGGTGTTCATTGTGAAAATATTTCAGATTCTCTTTACGTTTGAAAATTTTCATAGTAAAATGTTGGGGTAGGAGAGAAGGGCCAGGGTAAAGCAAAGGATCCCAGCAGGTCCTCCAGGTAGACTCTTGGTTCTGAAGGACCTTCCTTCTCAGATAACTTGACGTCTCTGGTGGGCCTCATGCTGGGAACCCTGTGGTGTGGGGGAGGGGTGTTCTGCGCTCACAGGAGTTACCTGCTTTCTATCCCACATCTTCCAGTTTGCGCTGCCACTGGCCAGAGCCCCTGCAGCCTGCCTGAATTTCAACTGCATGCTGATTCTGCTGCCAGTCTGTCGAAATCTGCTCTCCTTCCTCAGGGGTTCCAGCGCGGTAAGAGCAAACATTTACAAAGTTGACGCTTCTCAAAATTTTCAAAGGCCATTACACGAAGTGTCCTTTCTGAGGAAAAGCAGACTAATGGTTTGTGAGGATTCCAACCTCTGGCCAGTATTTGCAAGCTGAACTGTGCTTGATTCTCCATTTTATTTGTATATCAGTTGTTGATGGAGTTCCCTGGGACAATCATTTAACTTGGAACAGACATTTAAAAAAAAAATCAACCTACAGCTCAAGAAGAGCCATAAAACACTTGTGCATGTGTGCACACACACACACACACACACACCAGACACACATAATATAATATATTATGGACTTTATGAGGCTGACATGAGATTTGGGAATTAATCCTACAGCAGCATGTTTTTCAAAATTTTGAAGTGAGAAAATCTCTTCGTGAATAACATCCCAAGCAGGTGGAATCAGGGAGTGATGAGTCACAGTATACCGAGAATGACTAAGAGGTACTGAGTCCATGGAACTGAGGAGTTTGGTGCTTTCTAAATGTCCAGGGCGTTTTTTTTTTTTTAAACCCTCATTTCAACAATTTGGTGAGCCCCTAAATGTACTGTTAGAAGGAAGAAAATATTACGTAAGAAGAAACTTTGTGACCTATAAAATAGTATATGAATTTCTTTTTAATTTCATTTAATTTTTAAATAATTTTTTATAATTTTTAAAATTATAGTTTTTTTATTATAAAATTTTTAATAATTTTTTATAGTTTTATAATTTTTTTAAATAGGCCTCTTTTTCTTTTTTTTATTGTGTTACGTTAGTCACCAAATAATACATCATTAGTTTTTGATGTAGTGTTCCAAGATTGTTTACATATAACACCCAGTGCACATGAATTTCTTATTGCTGTTATCACACAAAGATGAGAAACAAGGAACTTAGAATCTACTTAATCTGTGTACTACAAAACCAAATCTGATGGGTTCCACAGAACATTAGAAATAAGGGGCTCTGGGGTATCAAAGAAGGGGGGATTAGGAATGAAGTTGGGGCAGAGAATGAAGAAAGCCTTCTTCGAAAAGGTGGCGTCAAATATGGGCATATAAGGATCAGACAAGCCACTAGGAGATATAAACGAGAAAGACATTCTACCTGGAGAAAATGGAATGGGCCAATGCAAAGAAAATAGCGAGGAAATTACATTCATGAAAGCCCCATAGAAGCACGACACATGGCTTCTCTTTGGATTTGTTTGAGGTTCCTGATCCCACCAAAGAGGGTAGCTTGGAAAAGCTAGGGATTGATGACTTGGTGAGACCCACTCTACTGGATCATGAGTAACTACTCGCCTCTGTTTTTCATCTAAATAAAATGTATGTGTTTTATAGTAACCAGCTTTAAAAAATCTATTTAGTGGAGATAATTTATAGAGGAGAGACGTGAGCAATGTACTTTGATGGGGATGTAGGGATTGTAAAGGCCACGTGTCTGAACTAAGGCTGCAGAGGACAGCTGGAACTTTCCTGGTAAACTAGGACCTTAAATGTAGACCTGAGAAGTTAATACTTAATTTGGCAATTGTGGACTATTTGGGGGAAGGAAAGTGATCTAAACTGTCAATATCAAGTAGAATTTACCTTGAACTCTGCCTTATTTTTCCTAATCTTAGTAAATTTACTAGTTGATTTAACAAATATAGGATTAGTGGGATACAATTAACAGTAGACACTGATTACAAGGGTTTAGGGTTTTTAAATAATTTTCCCCATCTAAGAAACCACAGAGGTAAAATTCCATTCAATTTCAAGTTTTAGCAGCGAGCCACCTCTTAAGTCCAAGGCCTGGCATACTGTAGGTGCCCAATGAACATTTGCTAAATGAAGCTCATGTATTGTAGCTTTTTGTTTTTAGGAAGGCACGATTCATTTTTTTGGTCTCCCCCCCCCCCCATGCCCTGTTTGAATACTTTCTATTTAGAGGAAGTAAACCCTGAGAAACAGGCAGCATTTTCACCAGGAGGGCCGGTTAAGAAATCCTTGTTACCACCCAGGCCCAAATTTCACTGCTATTGAGCTGCCCTGCCTCGTGAAATGCACATGTTGTAATGGCCACTTTCAGGCTTCCTGGGGCCCAGGAGGGAAGATCTTCACGAGCGTCTTCAAAGACAGGGACGAAATAAGGCTGCTTTTCAAATTGCAGAGATGCTCTGCTAATATGGAGAGATTTGTATGTAGGAGAATATATTTTATAAAATTAGGAGCAAGCCACATTCTTTTAGAGACCGGGAGTGTCCCTCCTTCCGGGTTTCCCAACCTGAAGTGTGAACTTGGCAAACGAAACTTCTTTTCGGATTGGGATTAAAATGAGTGACCATCCTGCGACCAGTGTTGGAACTCCTAATAGCTGCCTCCTACCGAGTCTTCGTAGAGCTCGCCTCATAGAAGCTGCATGTCAAGTCAGCGACACGGGGATGAAATGAGATGACAATGTTGGAATTTAAACCTGCTCTTTGTGTCCCGAGAGACCATTCACTTTCCTATGTGCCACTGAAACTCAAAACCGCCTTCGCGTCGTATGACGGTCTTCAAAAGTCCGCCATATATGTGAATGCTGGAGCATGCTGAATAGCACAGGCCAGAAATGACAAGGTTGTTGTCACTTCAAGGATTTGCCAGTAGGACGTCCCGCAGACTGCACAGTCACAGAACTTCCATTCAGTTTCTAGTGGTCTTAAAGTTAGACTTTGCTTTATAACCCTTCTGATTATTTGAAGAAATAAAGCCCCAGTTTTGGCCCACCCTGAGGAAGGTAAAGGCAAAGGCTCTCAGCCTGCTTTGTTGCGCGGAATGGGGTAGGATGGGGCTTAGTAATCCCCACCTTGCCATGTAGAAACTGAATTCTAATCGATTGGAGTCTCAGATCAGAAAGAAAAAGGAAGGTGAAAAAGTCAGCTCTTATCTGTAACCTTATACAGTCGGACAGTGAGAGGCCGTCAGTGGGGCTCCGTATAACCACATGGTGTAGGGAAGTCTCTTGGACTTCCTGTTGCACGGGTTTGGTTTTTTGTTGTTGTTGTTATTATTATTATTATTATTTTAGCTGAAAAGCAGGTGAGACAATGTAACTGTAAGAATGAATATAACATTCCAAAAATATATTAATTGACTAAGCTGTCAACTGCTGAATTGTCAGTCAACAAACATTTGTTGACTGCCAGCTGTGTGCTAGGTACTTGTGACACATGGTGAGTAATGAGTAAAACTCAAGGAGCTTAGAGTTTTGTGGAAGGGATGGAGAAGAAACATGCGACTTCAAAGCTCTCAACAGTGCTATACAAGTAAACTGAGGTTCTTACTCATCACATACCCTACTGCCACCAGGTTTGGACATCACTGGCAACTTCTTTGCCTGAGTTCTATAGACTCAAGGGTGGATTTTGTAATTTCCCCCAAATTGCTTATAAACATCAAATTTAAGTGAATTCGTGGCATGTGTGGTGATACCAGGTGTACATAAGATAGAACTTTTAAGTTTCTGTAATGGTCATGTTACAGAAACTCATGTTCTACCCCATTAAATATGCACTCCTTTTTGGTTCCATTTCTCACTTGAAAAAAAAAATTTTTTTTTCAGTACACCTGGGTAGCTCAGTGAGTTGAGTGTCCAACTCTTGGCTTCAGCTCAGGTCATGATCCTGGGGTCCTCAGATGGAGCCCTACATTGGGCTCACTGCTCAGCAAGGAGTCTGCTTCTCCCACTACCTCTGACCTTTTCCCCACTCTCCCTCTCTCACTTTCTCAAATAAATAAAATCTTTATCTTCAAAAAATTTTTTTTTCTCTTGTGGTTTGAATGCAGCATAGAAATTTGCTGAGATGATGCAATAATCTCCCTTACACTTGAATGTTAGCCAAGTGAGTTCATGCTAGGCTCTAGGTGACAGTAAAAGAGAAACTTCCTTTAGAAGTCAATGGCAAAGGGGTAGTTCAGTGAGGAAGCCATGGGACATCATGGCAACTTGCGTAATTAGGAGGTAGCTGGTAATAATTCAGAAGCGACTGAAAAGCATAAAAATGGTATCTGTGTGATGAGGAGGAACAAACAAGCCCTAGGTGGTCACAGGCAGCAAAGCTCTTCCTTCCCACTCCACCAACCACCTGCCTCGCTCCCATTTTAGGAAATGGTGAGGAAATTGTATTTGGAAGCCCCATATAAACATGACTTGTGACTTCTCTTTGGATTTTTTTTTTTTTTTTTGGCAGCGGGGGGCATCCTGAGCATATCATAGAAGGCAACTGGGAAAAACTAAGGATTTGTGCCTCAGTGAGATCCATTCCAATGACCCATTGGTAACTAATGGCCTATATTTTTCCATTTTTTAAGATATATGTGTTTCATATCAACTAGCTTTTTAAAAATTACCTATTATGATCAGAGTATTACAAATGGGCCTTTTATTTCTCAAGCATTCAATTCAATTTCTGATGGTGGCATCAGAATCTGTTCTTCCACATTTTTGATGATCTATATTGATGATGATAAAGGTAGAACTATGGAGACACTGTAGAGGCCACATTAAAACTATATTCTTTTTTTTTTTAAAGATTATTTATTTATTTATTTGACAGAGAGAGATCACAAGTAGGCAGAGAGGCAGGCAGAGAGAGAGAGGAGGAAGCAGGCTCCCTGCTGAGCAGAGAGCCCGATGTGGGACTCGATCCCAGGACCCTGAGATCATGACCTGAGCCGAAGGCAGCGGCTTAGCCCACTGAGCCACCCAGGCGCCCCAAACCGTATTCTTTTCTTCAAATTCAGCATGCAGAAGCCAGTGTATTAATCACCCCCACCACCAAAATTTCAAAACAGTTTGTCAGAAAGTAGAAAAGAAATCCGTGTGGCAAGTATAAATACATGGGTAAATACATCACTATAAATTTAGAATAATCATCTTAGGTTCTAGAACAGTGAAAATGTAATTTATTTAACCAAATAATTATCAAGGGACTTTAAAAAAATGATTTATTTATTTATTTATTTTGGAGAAAGAGAAAGAGGGAGAAAGGGCATGTAGAGGAGGGTGGAGAGGCAGAGGGAGAGGGCGGGACAAACTCAAGCAGACTCTGAACTGAGTGTGGAACCTGATGTGGGGCTTGATCTCATGTCTGAGAGCAGGACCTGAGCCACACCAAGAGCCAGACACCTAACTGACTGTGCCACCCAGGTGCCCTAAGAGATATTTTTTTTGAAGCATATGATACATTGCTCTGCATATAGGAAGCTTAATTTCTAGCTGGGGAGCCAAGCTATACGAGCTGAAAAGTTAAATAATAATACCAAAAAAACCCCTCAAATATTTATTAAACACCTCTTAGTGAATCTAGACTTATGAGAGAAGAACTATGATAAATACATAGGTGAGGAAGTTAGAAACTGATCATATTGGTGGTAGGACTGAGATCCAACACATGTATATCTGATGGCAAGTTTTGCAGAACTTGCCCTCTGAACTTCAATTCAGCACTGATTTCTGATCCTACTGTTCCCATTCTCTCAGTCATAAGACTCCAAATGCGTTCCATCACTCCAATAAGGACTATCTTAATTATATGTTGCTGTGTAAAAGATTTCCACAAATTCAGTGGCTTCAAACAACCACAATTTATTAGCCAACAGTTCTGTCAGTGAGAGGTGCAGCCTCCTGTGTTTGGTTGGATTCTCTGCTCAGCATGTTACAAGGCTGAAGTCAAGGTACCAAGTGGACTGAATTCTCAAATGGAAACCCTGGGTAAAAATCTTCCAAACTCATTCTTGTTGGCAAAATTCAGTTCCTTGCAGTTGTGGGACTGAGGTTCCTGTCTCCTTGCTGAAAGCCATTCAGGGCCTGCTCTCAGATCGTGAAAGTCTCTGTATTCCTTCCATCTGGCCTCCTCCATGTTCAAGCCAGCAACATTGCACCAAATACTTCTTGTGCCTTGAATCTCTGAGTTCTTCAGTCTCTGAGTTCTGGACCCAGATTTGAAGGGCCATGTGATTGGCTCAGGCCCAGCCAGATAATTTTCTCTTAAGGTCAACTTGGAACTTTTATTACCCCTGCAAATTTCCTTTTGCCATATAATGTAACAAACTCACAGGAGTGACATCCCATCGTATTCACAGTTCAGGTCCCAGCCCCACTCAAAGGGAAGATATTATATAATGTCATGGGGGATCCTCTTTGAATTCTGTCTGCTACAAGGACTCCAAGAAACTATGGAGGAACCTAGCAACTGGGAAACAGGAAAAAGATATTTCTTTAAAATTGTAAAGAATATAAAGTAGTAAGACAATGTACAGCATTTGAAATAAACAGAAAAGATGACAAGGCTATATAAAAAAAACCAAAGTCAATTTTTCACCAGCAGAAATGTGAACTAAGTGATTTCAAACAGGAAGCCCTTGTTTTGAGAGCCTGAGTCATGGCCCACCTTCAGCCATGGACACTTAGTTATAGCTGATGCTGTTGGTTTTTCAGTCATGTTGCCTCCACACTTGTGGTTCTATAGTGCATGGACTCACTGCCTTCTGCAAGCCCCACTCGTTCTCTGCCTGAGGGTTTTCTTTCGGCCCTCTTCTGGGGCAAGCCTGAAATGCCCGGGAATCTATGCCCTGGCACCAGCCCTTGGCCTGTGACAGTTGGAAGTAGAGGGATGAATTCCTAAACTTTCTAATGCCTCAGGTTAAAAAAAGAAAGAAAGAAAGAAAGAAAGAAAGAAAGAAAGAAAGAAAGAAGAAAAAGAAAAAAGAAAAGAAAACCTCTGGAGGATTTTTTATAGCTTCAGAATCTTCTAGTCAAAGAGACCATGGTATGATATGATATATGATATGGTAGGCTATATGGCGGTGGTAGCTGATCTGATAATACACCCTTCTTTGGCTGCCTTGTCTTCCCAATGTCACTTCCCCTGACCTTGTTTTCTGTGATCACCTTGCGGCTGAGTACTTAAAGTCTTGTCTCAGGTTTTTTTTTTAGACTTGTAAAGTAATAGTGACTATATCATTGCATCTGGTTTGGTGGAAAAGGGTGTGAACCTTAAAGACAAAGAGACTTGCATCCCAGCCAATGTGAGATTTAACTTTAATTTTTTTAATCTTAAAATGAGGACAGTCATTCTTATCTCGTTGCCACTGAATGAGATAATGATTATGGGTAAACTGCCTGGCTCACAGAAAGTATTCAGTGAAGCCTAATTCTTTCTTCCTTTCTCTGGAATCCTGTGTCTTCCTCCCTAGTAGTATTGTTGTGGTCCTGGGAATCTGCTCTCATGGTGCCATGCTCTCTGTAGATGTAGCTAACTGAGAGATAGTGGAGTAAGCACAATTTCCCACACAATTACATTTTTTTCTATAAAATCAGAACATTTTTTTAAAAATAACTAAGCCGCCAGGCCCAGGGTGGCTCAGTCGGTTAAGTGTCTGACTTTTGATTTCAACCCAGGTCTCCATCTCAGGGTCATGAGTTTAAGCCCTGTATTGGGCTTCATGCTGGCCGTGGAGCCTACTTAAAAAAAATAATAAGTCAAATATTAAACAACTCTAGATTAAATTTAATATTGTTAGAACCCGATATACTTAGATTACTTATACTAAGTACTTATACTAAGATTTTTTTCTTTTGTTTTGCACTTGGCTCTCCTTAACAATTCTCTGTATCTCTATGGCAGTACATTTAGACTTGGGAACAAAGCAGCCAAAGCAAGCATTTGACCAGTTTTCAGGAGGACAAAGTTTGGATTCAATCATAAGACAGAGTTTGTTTTTTTCTACTTTGGGCGTTGACCTGAATCAAGATTCAAATCCACATCCTCTAACACATATCAGAAGGACAGTCACACTTGAGTACTGACCAAAATAGTATTTTTAATGTCAAGGTAATCATACAAGGCATGAAATATCAGAATATTGATACTCTGGCATCTGATAGATTTAAATCTCAACTCTGCCACTTATTAACTATGTGTCCTAAGGCTACCTCCCCACAGGTTTTTCCCTAACCTGTCATACAATGATAATAATGGTCCCTCCCTACTAGGACTGATGCAAAAATGAAGAGTCAGAATGCACATAAAACATTTAAAACAGTTCCTTGCACAAGCTCTTTGTAAATACTACCTATCACTCTTTTTGCTATTAATATTTGGTTAATGATATCTCCTTGTGATGTTGTCTCTATCAACAGAGGTGAGTGGGTATTTTTTTTCCTCCCACAGTGTATGTCTTCGAAGGGTGTTGTTCTTAAAGTATTCACTTATTCTAGAGCTGTTCACTAGTCTGTGTCCCCGTTAGACTTTCAGGGTCGTGTGAAATGCATACATCTTTCCTATGACACTGCCGGTATTCCAGGGAGAGCTAACTCTTGAATCTCTCACCTAACTAACACTTAACTTACTGGTTGACACCTTCACAAGGATGAGCCTTCGCTACCTGCCAGTGAGGAACTGTGGGGAGCTCACAAACATTCTGGGGTGGGAAAAAGTGATGGAGAAGACACAGAGACAGAGAGCTCCTCCTTCAGGTCCAGGTAAAATATGCAGAGACTGGTTGTAGGGACCTAACACTTATTGTTCAACGAACTTCTCCAGGCTCCTGGGGCTGAGCCAGTTGTGCTTGTGTGGTTGCTCAGGAACCTGTCAGGTAGACTACTCACTGGCTGGTTGACCTTGGGAAGATGAGTACGAGAATCTGAGCTTCTGTTTTCTCATCTATCAAAGGCATAGAATGACAGTGCTTTCAGGGTGGTTATGACAATTAAGTGAGATGATCTGTATCTACTGTCTGGCACACAGAAAACCTTCTTGATAACAATTACTGTTTTGTTCTTTTCCCTTTAATCCAAAAGTGCTGTTCCACAAGAATTCGAAGACAACTGGACAGGAACCTCACTTTCCATAAAATGGTGGCGTGGATGATTGCGCTTCACACTGGTGAGCTGATTAAGATATGTGAGATTGCAAAGAAAACTTGAAACCAGACAGTTCCCTCTTCTCCTAGATACCTTTTATTTTAGAAGAGGTCAGCCTTTTTAGATAGATCAGGTGGTGATTGGCTATGTTGTATTTTTTTTTAATTTTTTAACTGAAGTATACTTAACATACAGCATCCTGTTTGTTTCGGGTGTATGACATAGTGATTTGACAATGACATACGTTATAAAATGCTCACCACGATACACAGAGTTATCGTCTGCCACTACACAAAGTTAGTAACTATTATTGACTACATTCCCTGTGCTGTACTTTACCCCTCTGTGAGTTATTTGTTTTATAACTGGAAGTTTATATTTTTTAATCTTCTTCACCTATTTTGCCCATCCCCTCACTCCCAACCCCTCTGGCAACCACCTGTTTGCTGTCTATATATATATATTTTTTTTTTTTTGCTGTCTATATTTATAAGTCTGTTTCTGGTTTGTTTGGTTTGGTTGATTTGCTGTTTAGATTCTACACATAAGTGAAACCATATGGTATTTGTCTTTCTTTGTCTGATTTATTTCACATAGCGTAATACTGTCTAGGTCCATTCATGTTGTTGCAAATGGCAAGGTTTTCATTCTTTTTTATGGCTGAGTATGTTATGATATATATATATAAGATATATATATATAAGATATAAGATATGTATATCTGATATCTATATAAGATATCTATATAAGATATCTATATCTATATCTATATAGTACCACTTCTTCTTTATCCATTCACCTATAGATGGACACTTAGGTTGCTTCCATATCTTGGCTGTTGTAAATAATGCTGCTATAAAAATGGGGGTGCATATATCTTTTTTTCAAATTAGTGTTTTCATTTTCTTTGGGTATAATTACTGAATTATGTGGTATTTCTTTTTCTAGTTTTTTTGAGGCAACTCTGTAGTGTTTTCCATGGTGGCTGCACCAATTTACATTCCCACCAAGATATGTTGTACTTTTTGAATGAATTCTGTTAAAAAATATTCACCACTCTTTCTTCCATTGCCATATTAGGATTTATTCCTTCAACTCTTTTTTTAAATGATTTTATTTATTTATTTGACACAGAGAGAGAAAGAGAGAACAAGAAGGGGGAGCAGCAGAGGGAGAGGGAGAAGCAGGCTCCCCCCAGAGAAGGAGCCTGCTATGGAACCTAATCCCAGGACCCCAGGATCATGACCTGAGCCAAAGGCAGACACTTAACCGACTGAGCCACCCAGGCACCCCATTCTTTCAAGTCTTAAAACTTCTTTTATCTTGGGGTCTTCTGACAAAATCTCAGTGTCCTCACCCTTCTCCATGCTTTTTAATATAAAAAAAGTCCACAACTGAGAGCTTTTATTTATCCATTAACAAAAATACTAGGGTTGAACATGTAGATTTGCGAATTTCTTGCACTAACCCTATGGGGGCCACAACCCATAAGCTGAGACGATATCTTATCTTATCTTAAGGGTAAGATAGCCCTTATCGGCCAAGAGTCTCCTTTATTATTATTGTTATTATATATCTACTAGGTATACATATGTGTATATGTATTCTTTATTATGTGTTGTTATTATAATTACTAAAGTGGCAGTGTTGGCAGAAGGGATGTATTTGGGACCCTAATCAGATCTTCACTAATTCACTTAACAAATAAGTGATGTGCTGGGCAATTGGCAGTGATGAACAAAAGAGACTTTTACTTTGCCGTTAAAGAGTTTCCCCATAATTTGAGTAAAATAGGTTTACATTGCAAGTGTTTAACTGTGTTTCTCTTCTATTAGTAGATCATGCAGGCTTTCTGAGCTGTGGTGAATAAGATGGTTCAAAAGCAAAATGCATGATAAAATCTTATTAGAAAGCAACATAGCGTAATGGTGAGGAGCAAAAATTTGAGTACCAGAGTGCTTGGATTAGATTCTTAATTCTGCTGCTTTCTAGCTTGGTGATCTTGGGCGGGATATTAAAGCAATCTATGCTCCAGTTTCCTCATCTGTAAGATGAGCTGGTACTAACAGTACCTACATCATTGCCTCCACATAAGTATTAAGTAATTATAAAGCACTTACAACAGTTCTTGGCACCCGGGAAGTTGTATGTAAGTGCTTATTAAGTAAGGAATGCAATTTTCAAGAAGATATTCACTCTTGTGGCCATTGGTTTATATCAGTTCAATAATATGTTATTGTCTTTCTGGAGTAATGTCAGAATCAGGTGAATGGGCTGGCCAAAGGCATACATTGCATGAGAGTCTTCTTGTTTGAGCATAAACATATCAGGGGGAGAGAGATAATGAGAGCACACCTAAATATCCTCAGAGACCACGGTTATTTTGTAGAATTTCAGAACTTGATTGGATCTTTAGGATAGTGTCGTTTAAACATCTTCATTTTACAAATGAGGAAACCAAGACCAGAGAGGTCAAGTGATTTGCGTATGATCACACAACTAGAGAATAGCTTACCCACTAGAGTTCTAGTCTTGCCTGTCTGGCCTGGAGACCCAGTTCTTGTTTCTAAGTGTCCTGGGCCATCCCTGTGTCTCCCTGTATCTTATCATAGAGTCAGGGGCTATAACCAGAAACCCAGTTTACATGAAAATTGACTGCACCCTTCTCTTCTCTGTCCTCTTCAGCGATTCATACCATTGCCCATCTGTTTAATGTGGAGTGGTGTGTGAATGCCCGAGTCAACAAATCTGATAGCTATTCAATAGCACTCTCTAGACTTGGAGATAAACCTGGTGAAACTTACCTCAATTTTGCTCGAGAGGAAATCCCGGTAAGTCTATTTCTGGATTCAGACTAGGCCGTTAAAACTGAGGACTAGATTTCAATGAGTGAAGAACTCTACTTGGGCAGAACACCAACAATGATAAAAGTTGACCATCAGTGGGCAAAGTTTATAGTTTCTAAGAATGTGGATACAGAGAACATGTCTTCCCCACTCCTGATCCCATGTGTGGAGGGTCTCTAGATGTTTTCCAGTTCCTTATGCTCACCTGTAGAATCTGGAGTAACTCAGGCTCACCCATGACAAAGAAAAACAAGAACATACATCTAGTCAAACAAAGTTGAGTTTATTACTTACTGCAGCAAAAGAGGCCTCACACCATGAGAAAGTCTGGGACATTCTAGGAAGGTGCTCATGGAGGCTTGTCATGGACTTCTGTCAGGTGGTTTTGGTGGGGTTTAAGGAAGCAAGGATTTGCTCTGCATCAGGCATGGTCAGGAACTTGGGGTCTTTCTATGCTTGGGTATCTTAGCAGCAGTCCCTTGTGTTGTTTTCTTGGCTCTGACAAAGTTCCGGAGTGGTCTTGTTTTTGTCCCACTCCCTCACAGTCACACACCGACCTCATCTGATGCGGGTGTTCTATGAGATTCTTTATGTGAATTAGGGAACACTCTGGTCTCAAGGTTCATACCAGGCTAGCCACCAGCTGACAGCCGACAGAGGTACTTTTCTTCCTTCTTGCCTACAACATCCGAGGGGTGGCCTATGTCTGCTGATAATCATCCCATGGGAAGCACAGTGAACTGGGAGTAACTCCAAGGTCTTCCAGGCGAAGCCATTTGAGGTATCCACAGCAAGGACTTCTTCCCTTCCAGCAGTTGTTAGAGTTTCCTACACTCAGTCAGAGAAGCTCTGAGTCATCTTCATGTGCCCAATGGCTTGGGAAGATGGCCAAGTCACATAATTATACACTGAATTCCAAACATGTTTCCTCGTGTTTAGAAAAGATGAGAAAAAATGTCCCTTAATGTTGCAGAAATAATTCTCCTCAGACCAACATGGAAACAACTTGCCTAAGAGAAAAAGAAATTCCTTTTCTGTAACTTCTGGGATAATTTTTCTTTCATATTGTTCATTGTTTGTACAATGATATAGAAGGAAGGCAACATGAACACACTAGGTGAGCCGATGCTGTCCTGCTTTGCCTGGATCTCTTTGGACCACTTGTACTATGTCTGTGCTCCCCCTACCTTTCCATGTGTTTTCACTTCCAATTGCTGATACCTGCCTTTCTTCCTCAGAGGACCACCCTGGGGCTACGGAAGTTCCTTGACGCACAAACTCAAAGATCTGGAACAGCCTGGATGGCTACCTCTTTGTGGGCAGCCATTAGCCAATACCTGTGGGGTGCAGGCCATGAAAGGCCAGCTTCCTTGCCTTGAGTCAGGATGAACTTTGAAGCAACCTTCACTAAAGACTTGGCCTGAGCTCACCCTCCTGTTTGACTTCTCCCTCTTTCCTATCCTGTTGCCCATCTTCTTACCAGTGTCTTTTGGAGCACACCTTTTTAAAATCATTTACTCATGAATCCTCATCTCAAGGTCTGTCTGCTTCAGGGGAACCCAGCCTAAGATGGGGGGCATGTCCAGAATACATTTGCCCACTAAGCACTGTGGCCCTTTCCAAACCAAAGGGAGAAAGAACCTCAGACTCTTTTAGGACATCTTACAGTTGGCTCCCTTAGAACTATTTGTTCAATACTCCCTTAGAACTATTTCAGCCTATCAGTTAGTACTTCCTATGACACCTCGACCACATAAGACGGTTTTAAATTGAGAAATACCTATTCCAAATCTATTTCACTCTGTGAAGGATGGTTAGGATTATTGAAAGGGAGGAATGAAAATATCTATTGGCCTATACACCAGACACTTTATAAATAGGTCATCCTGTATTTGAGAGCCTACGGATAATGTGTGTGTGTGTGTGTGTGTGTGTGTGTGTGTGTTTGTATTTTGCAGAATCCTGAGGGAGGCTTGTATGTGGCTGTGACCCGCGTGGCCGGCATCACTGGTATCGTGATCACCCTGTGCCTCATTCTAATTATCACCTCCTCTGCCAAAACCATCCGGAGGTCTTACTTTGAAGTGTTTTGGTACACGCACCACCTTTTTGTGATCTTCTTCATTGGCCTCGCCATCCATGGAGCTGAGTGAGTGTTTAAATCCTTTAATTTCTAGGTATGATGCTGTCGGAGGCACCGTGACCTAGTCTGTGTGTGGCGAGTCTGTCTGCTGAGGGAATATGAGGGGACACCAGAGGTCAGTTGGACAGAGACCACTCAGCAGCATTTCAGTTTCTCACACCGATGAATAGCTATTATTTCTGTGGTAATTTAACAATAGCTATTATTAAGGCAGTTCATTCTAACAAGCTTGAAAAATGCACCAATGTTTGAGTACCTCTGCAAGGGTGTGAAACACGTTAAGGGTGCTGGAGGGGTCTTGGATGTCTGCAGTGATGTTCTTATGGCTCAAACTCTACTAAATTAGACAAACTCCCAAACTAGAGGGGCACCTGATTAACCAGGCGACAGGGTTTGCTGTAGTTCAGTGAGCTTCGATTCAAGCTGGACATGTATTGATTATCTACGGTGCATGAGGACTGCTCTCTGGCACGGTGGGCAATACTAGAAGGAAACATACATGGTTATTGCCTTCCAGCATTCTAACACAATAAAGGTAAGAGCTCACTTCTATCGAGCACTCATTCTAGAGATAAACTCACATCCCCATATCCTGGGGGACTGGGGCCCAGGTGGTCTCAGGCCAGTGGTGACGAATATCCTCATAGAGAGTCACAGTGCCTGCACGTGTGGTTGGCACAGTAGGTCTTATGGGGAATCCTATTTTATACTGGGTTTCCTTTTTATGCTGTTTCACAGCAGCTGATTCTCCCACCTGCACACAAAAGCAGGCCTGGGGAAGTCCCCTGGTGGGTTTCGGGCTCCACGTAACTAAGCATCAGGAGAGCACATGCTCAAGGCTCAGTGACTCTCCTGGGAGCCAAGTTGGCCTAGAGGTGCCTAAGACCTAAGTGTGAAAAGGGAAAGGGTGGGAAGAAGTAGCATCAGGCAATTACTCATATGCATTCTTGACCGACTTGCTGACTCTGACCTCTGATCAACCCTTTGTAAGCTCTGAAAAATCTGTGTAGACAAAGAACTCTGGTCTCTCTTAAAGCAAATGAGTATCTTTAAATGGGATTTGGTCAGAACCCAGCTGTTTCAGAGAATCCAGACACAAAAAATGAGGCTCTTCCCCTCCCTAGTTTAGTAATCCCCCACTTTATGTCTGTATAGTTTCACAATGATGCATTTTCCTTTGGAGCAGGCGAGGACATGTATTTGCCCCACTCGCCGTCTGAAAAGAATCTGCCACCTACACTGGCTGGCTGATTGCTTACAGTCTCAGGGCCAAGGCAGCAGCTGAACTGGGATTAAAATCCAGGTTTTCTGACTTCTGGTCCTGGCGCAGAGAAGAGGAGACAATCTAATTTGTTTTCTCTCACTTACTCCCCATGTGAACTTGGCCCTCAGGAATTTTGACAGTTATCAGTTGTGGGACTCTTACTTTGTGCTGGCATATTTTATGCATCAGGTCAATTTATTACTAAAATACAGGTTTAGTTAGGTATTATTAGACCGATTTTACAGCTGAAGAAACTGAGGCACAGAAGAAGTTAAATAACTTGCCCAAGGCCACCAAACTATCAAGGAGTGGACCTGGGATTTGAAACCAAGGCTGTCTGACGGGCCCAAAATTGTTTTCTCCAAATCATTCTGCTTTTCTGTTACAAATCACTTTCTGTTACCAGTTTTTCTAAGCTTCAGCGTTCTCGTATGTCAACTGGGGTGCCAGTACTTACCATTCAGGCTTGTTATGGGGGTACAACTGAGATAATTTGTGTAGAGTAACTTTCCTCCGGCCTGGCACATAATAGATGCTCAGTACACGGTAACTCTCGGCCCCAAGGCCTAGGGTAGAAAAGGATGGTTGACAGCCTTGGATTAAAACATTCACAGAATATACCACGTGGCACACCACATTTTAGGTCCCCCATACAGCTACTACAAAGGGGGCCTTCTGTGTCTCTTAGTATATTTTCTGAAGACCCTGCTGTTTAAGTTCCTTGAGGTCAGGAACATGATTCACTTGACTTTGCATCTGCTTTCCTCTGGTCCCACTAAACCCATATTGTCTTATGTGTTAGCAGTTGCTCAGCTGAAATCTGGGGAATGGAAATGACCAGGCTCTTAGTGCCTCCAAGGACACACCATTAGTGTTGATATCTGTGAGAATGTCTGAGTCTCCGCAAAGTCTCCTTAAATTGATTTCAACACTTTCAGTTTCATTGAGACAATTTTGGAACATCAGATGAAGTGATTGGATTAAGCCTCAGAGCTACTGTGTGTGATGGTCAACCACACAGGGGCACCTGTCCATGGCATGTAATATTCGCCTATGCTTCGCTGGCCAAGCTCTTTGCTTCTAGGACTGTCCTCACAGAGGGGACATCTCTTTGTAATTCCCACAAAGGCACTGTATGGGCGAGTACTTGCTCTGTTAGATTTGCAGTTTTCCTGTTTTGGTCTGTTTGTTTGTAAATGGAAATAATACTTGAAACAGAAGCACAAATGCTCCCTTTAAGGAAACAGGTATTGATATGATCCAAAACTTACGTATTCTTTGTGCCATTGTGCTAATGTTTTTTTTCTATTGCTGAAGAAGACATTTTTTTCCCTTCCTCAAATCTACTCAGAAGGGTTAATGAGATATCACTGTTAAGTAGGAAGTACAGGATCCATTCTAGAATACTTGAAATATGCCCAGATTCTCAAAAAGCGAAGAACTTAGCTTCTTGCTACTAAATGGTCTGGACTTACATTTCCTCCGCAGGCGAATTGTTCGCCAGCAAACCCAAGAGAGTTTAGACAAAGACAACCCTGAAAAGTGTGACAAAGATCCCTCAGAATGGGGAAAACCAGGAAAATGTGCAATCCCACAGTTCGCTGGGAACCCTCCTATGGTATGTATAGTTCATTGTTACAATTATAATTTCTTTACCAATAATCTTCCAACTGTGTCTCAGAAATATGTACAAATGTCATAGAGCTGTCTGTTACAAATGCCACGGAACTGTTAGAATGGTATAAATATCTACTTTTTTCTCCTATACTTATTGTCTAGAATTATTTCTTGAAAGGTAAGGATTGCATTGGTCTATTACGAACAACCTGATATAAAACTTGGAAAAGCATTGCTTTTGGAAGTGCTGTTGGGGGTTCAAGAAATTCCATCTCTTCTCTTCTGGATGTGAGGGCCACAGTAATGATTTCCAGAGGGATTCCATTCTGAGCTGAGTTGGATAGCTCAGATAATCGCTCATAAGGAGCTTAGGGCTTTTTCAGATACCATGAAGTAAGACTTTCTGTACAGCTTTCAAAGCTGGGAAGGAAACTGATGAAGTAACTCATAGGGCTGCCTTTAAGCATCAGGGGCCATGTCTGCACCACATAAAGGACACTGGACATCCAGGTTTATACCAACACAAGAGTATAGCAAGGATGACTAAGGGAAAACATGGTAGAATATTCACCTTCCACTGGGTGCTCCTGTTGTGTGCTCTGCAAAGTTTGATGTATTCTCAATATCTCCTCTCCGTTGAGAAGTGGGACCTGTGTTCTTCATTTATTTTCCTCCATGGACAAGCAGTGTACCTTATTGGTTACCATGCCAACTACCGGTCTAAAGCTAGGCAAAAATCAACGTTGGTACAGGGCTTGCTTCTGAACAGGATTATTATTTTTTTTTTTTAAGCACAGTATAATGTAAAGACAAAAGTCCTACCCCATTTTCTCCTTTCTTTTTCCCTACTCTCTTAACATAGGAATTTTCTTCTTCTAAGACACAGTCTGCTGTCCAGAGACTTAAAAACTTTAAGCATCCTTGCCCATTAATGAAAGCAACCAGATGTATCAACAAACTGCCCCCGGTACATGCGCACATCAATGGAAAAGGTAGAAAAGAAACTGTATTGCAGGTCCTCTTATGGGTTAAGGGAACGCACCCTTCCTTGAAGACAGCTGGAATCAGGGCACTTAACAGGCATCTACCTCAAAGGAGCTTCTGGGTTTCTGCGAGTAGAGGCGATGTCCAACACCTCATTATGTTCGATGTCCTAGGAAAGAGATGGGTGGTGCCAGGCTATTTTGAAAACCTGTGCCATGAAAACAAAGGCCAGCAGCAGAATATATCTGACTTGCGGGCAGATAGTCTTCAATTTTGGTGGGAGGTGGGACATTCAGTGCTCTCAACTTCCAATCTAAAGCTACCTTGAAACATTTAATAGAAAGATCATAGGTGAGACTATAGGAAGCCCTTTGTGATTTCTTTTTCTTTCTTGGAATCCATTCTGAAATGCCATCTTTTAAATGATATCGCCTCCTAAAGCTCTTTACTACTTTAGGTATTAAACTGGGAACCTAACTGACGGGAGTCCCAGGATGGATCTGTTTACCCTAAAGGTTTTCATATAGCCAGTAATACTACAGGTTAATTCCAGTGTGGCGAAGCATTGAAGATTCTGACAAGAGAGGAATCTAAAGAAATCTGAAAATCTTTGGCCTTGTTCCTGTTCAGCAGGTGCATTGCATAGCTCCCAGAACTCACAAGGATGTTGGAGAAACAGCTAAATTCTTGCATGAAATTTCTTATCTTGCAAAAGATTAAGCTTTGACTACATGGTTGAGAGAAAGCAACTACAATGTTGCATTAAAAATATGGTGTTGTTGAAATGCTATCCTTAAGAGAAATGTTAATTCTGAAACTAATCTTGTTCTGCTGTAGGGTTACTGCAACTGCTATTGCAACACCAGGAGGAAATCCCATTCTTGTGGGCAGTTCCTCTTGGGAAAGTTTTATACTGTAGATAAAGTTCCCCAATGTGGCCAAGGACAATGCTCATTTCTATTGGCTTAAGATTTTATTTTATTTTATTTTTTTAAAGATTTTATTTATTTATTTGACAGAGAGAAATTACAAGTACACTGAGAGGCAGGCAGAGAGAGAGAGAAGGAAGCAGGCTCCCTGCTGAGCAGAGAGCCCGATGCGGGACTCGATCCCAGGACCCTGAGATCATGACCTGAGCTGAAGGCAGCGGCTTAACCCACTGAGCCACCCAGGCGCCCCTTAAGATTTTATTTTAACTTTCGATATTTTTCATGCATTCTGTTGTATAAGAAATTTACCTATCGGATATCAAATATTTAAACAAGCTTACAAAGATTAACTTGACTTTGGAAATTTTTCATTCCCATTAATCTTTTATTAGCTCTTACCCCTGAATACATGCCATTTTCATCTTTTGCTCTGATTACAGACGTGGAAGTGGATAGTGGGTCCCATGTTTCTGTATCTCTGTGAGAGGCTGGTGCGGTTTTGGCGATCCCAACAGAAGGTGGTCATCACCAAGGTATTGTCTGGTTTAAGAATAACTAATCGTATCTAACTATAACATGGACAAGTCTACCCAAGTTGTCTGTACCGTTGATCGGAGCTGTCTTTCACTTGGTTTCTTTTGATTTAATGTAGAACAGAGAGAAGAGCTATGGTTGAATTCAGTTGGTATACTTAGCTTGATGATGGTTGAACCTTTTAACCGGGGGAAGTACAAATCAACATTTTCTTTCTTTCTTTTAAAAAGGTTTTATTTATTTATTTGACAGACAGAGGTCACAAGTAGGCAGAGAGGCAGGCAGAGAGAGAGGGAGGAGCAGGCTCCTCGCTGAGCAGAAAACCTGATGCGGGGCTCGATCCCAGGACCCTGGGATCACGACCTGAGCCTGAAGGCAGAGGCTTTAACCCACTGAGCCACCCAGGCGCCCCCAAATTAACATTTTCTGTTGAAAAATAAAGTGGACTGTTTTGTGTGCATGAATAAAACTCTCTCTCCCTCTCTCTCAGTGTGTGTGTGTGTGTGTGTGTGTGTGTGTGTGTGTGTGTGTGTGTATGGAGAGAGAGAGAGAGAGGAGGATGATCCAGTGGCATCCAGCGATGACGTGGGCGGGTAAGAGTGAAGAAGCAAAACACGTGAGTTCTAAAGGGTACACACTGAGCCTTAAAATACTCAGACGCCAAAAGAACCAGGGAGCCAAGGGCAGGTCTGACCGAGGTGGAGGTAGTTTTCTTGGTCTCCCTTTACCTTCTTTGTGTACTGTGAATGTCATCACAGAATATCATGCATTTAGTTTCTCTGCTGCTTCTCATTACTAACTAAATAAATATCCGACTCAATAAATAGAAATAGAAACTCCTGGTTATCGTTTCAGGAAACAAGAGACAAAACTAGTTTCATCAAATAAAATTGAATTCAACTCAATACAGTTTAAAAAGTGTTTACTAAAAGCCTAGTATGGGTTATTCTTGCAAAACATATGAATTCTCCCTGCCCTCTCTAGCTTTTCTTTCTTGGCATCTGTGGAAGGCCAGAGTAAAGTTAGTCCAGCTGGCACTGGAAATCATGAAATATAGGAAGCTATAGCAGCTCTCCTTTTATGATACTTACACTATATGAAAAGAAAAAGCCCACAGAAGAGCAAGAAAGGCTGCCACAAAATTTTCCTTACTAGGCTAGACCTGACTAAGCAGGCAAGTATTTTTCTCGAACATATTTTAAAAACAAATCTGCTTTCCTGTGGAGAAAATAGATACTCGTTTTCTTCTCATAAAAACAGATATTCATTTTCTTCTCAAAAAGTAAAAAACAACTAAGAAACAGGGTGTCAGTTCTGCTAGTGTGTTTTATTTCATTTAAACCCAGTTTCACCTGGGGCAGCCAAAAGAATGTTCTCACCATACAAAATTGCAACACGGTAAACATCATTTTCAAAATAATTTTTGTCGATTTTTAGTTTTTGGCTTCAAAATGAAGCTTTAAGATTCTTTATTTCGGTCATGAAAGGATGTTGGGTGCTGCTTAATCATTTAAGATGGAGTGAAATCACAAGTTTTGGAAATGCTTGGCAATATTTATTGAAAGGATTTCCTGCCTTAACCCTCCTCACTCACAGAAAGCTTGGCACCTTCGGTCAACATTTAGGGAGCTGCAATTTTGTTTCTATTGATTTTTCTTTGCCTTGATGCCCCTTGGTTTGTTTTTTTAGTTGTACCTAGAAAGTCCTCAGTATCTCAGAAATTGTCCCAGAAATGATGTATTGCTCTCTGTATTGTAATGACAGCTTTTCTTTGGACTGCCTTTTTTTTTTTTTAATTATTTACCACCTCACCAGTTGATGGGTGTTTGGACTGTGTCCAATTGTTTGTTGTTACAAACAAAGCTGTCATGAACCCTTGTACACACGGAGAATGAGCATGGCAATGGGTGGGTGGGAGCTGACTTTGGGATAGACCGATGATGTACTTCCCAGATAGGTAGAAATGTAAACACAATGCATGCAATCAGGCAGGTTCAAGGTATGACTCAGGACAAAGACGAGTACATTTGGCTTGGTTTGTGGGATGTTTCTATATTGCCAGCCAATAGGGTCCCCTTCTTCTATCCAGCTGCCAAGGCTCTTGATCGTCCCCTGGGAAGACAGGAAGGCTGAGCAGGAAGCCATCTCTTCTTCCTGTTTCTAGCACGTGCCTTGACTTTTTGGAGAAAAAATATCACAGTAGGCTGATGTCTTGGGCCAGACTCCCTGGCAAAGACTTGGAGACAGAGAGTTGCAGACAGAGGGTTGATGGAGGTGTGTTCTGAGGAGATGAACCTGTAAAAGGAAAGATGGCCAGGCTTGGGGAGGAAATGAATGACTCTCAGTCGGTTGCAGCTGCAGCCTCAGCAGATCCTCCAGGGAGTGGGTTGGGAAGATGTCTGGGATTTGGCAGGCCATGGGCTCCAGCTGAGGACAAGCCACAAGAGATGAGACACATGCACTCGAGGAAATGCCTCTTTGGACTTGTACAGAGGATGTGTGGGTGGCATCTTAGCTCAGCCTTTTGTCCGTATGGACACCGAAAAGGCAAGTATTTGGGGGAAATTGTAGTTTCCAGAGACTTTTTAAAAAAAGATTTTATTTACTTATTTGACAGAGAGAGAGAGAGAGATCACAAGTAGGCAGAGAGAGAGAGGAGGAAGCAGGCTCCCCACTGAGCAGAGAGCTCGATGTGGGGCTCGATCCCAGGACCCTAAGATCATGACCTGAGCCAAAGGCAGAGGCTTAACCCACTGAGCCACCCAGGCGCCTCCCAGAGACATGTTTTGTTTTGTAGGTGGTCACTCACCCTTTCAAAACCATCGAGCTACAGATGAAGAAGAAGGGATTCAAGATGGAGGTGGGACAATACATTTTCGTCAAGTGCCCCAAGGTGTCCAGGCTGGAGTGGCACCCTTTCACACTGACCTCCGCCCCTGAGGAAGACTTCTTCAGCATCCATATTCGGATCGTTGGGGACTGGACGGAAGGACTTTTCAATGCTTGTGGCTGTGATAAGCAGGAGTTTCAGGATGCTTGGAAACTACCTAAGTAAGCACAAAGAGCATATTTACAGAAGTGTACAAGTTCACGAAAACTGTCACCCAATAGCTCCCCTTTTCCCATCTCTCACTACACTGTCTCCCGGGGGTGAGCAAACACACAAGTTCTACAAATATAGGTAGCTATGTCGGTGTTCCCCATTTTATGTGTGTGGTGCGTTTAAGCATATACTTATAAATCTTGTGGGAAATAGGAAATATTGAATCAAATATTAGTAATGAGTGTTACCAAATTCCTTTAAATATGTAAGGGTCAAGGCCAAGGTATATTAACTTTTCTAGACAAAGTTATAGTGTATCAAAGATATTCTTTTTTTTTTTTAAAGATAGAGGGAACACATCTCATCAGGATATGTTTGTTTTATTTATTTATTTAAAAAATTTTTATTTTTACTTATTTGATAGAGTGCACAAGCAGGCAGAGTAGCAGGCAGAGTGAGAGGGAGAAGCAGACTCCCCGCTGAGCAAGGAGCCCGACATGGGGCTTGATCCTAGGAACCTGAGATCATGACCTGAGCTGAAGGCAGTTGCTTACCCACCCAGGTGCCCCATCAAGGATATTCTTAAAATTTAATTGACCTATGTTTTTTGAGGGTAAATGCCATATATTATCGACTTTGCCCCCTTCTTCCCACGTGCCTGAGATGGTGCCGGGCACTTAGTAGATGCTCAAGAAAAGCTTGTTGCTTGACTCAATGAATAGACAAATGAAAAGTGAAGATTTTAAATTCACAAGATGCTATGACAGAAAGTTTGCACTGTACTTCAGCGTGCAATGTAAGCAGGAATTTCAACTGTGGGATGCCCTGGCAAGAGGTACAGGTGTGTGTGTGTTGGGGGGGGGTGGTTGATGAAAGGGTGGAGAGATGAAAAAAATGCCCCTGAGAGTTACCAAATGTTCTCAGTTAGCTAAAACTTCCTCTTCTTACTTCGAACCACAATGTTGACACCAAGTTGAAAGCCATTTCATAGAAGAGTGTGCCCTGTAGATACCTTGTGCCAGTTCGGTGGGACATAAGCTGTGCCCCATCCTACTCTGCAGTACGAGGTGACCCTCTAACCACCTCCTCACACGCTTCCCTGCAGGATAGCTGTGGACGGGCCCTTCGGCACAGCCAGTGAAGATGTGTTCAGTTACGAGGTGGTGATGTTAGTGGGAGCAGGGATTGGGGTCACACCCTTTGCGTCCATTCTCAAGTCTGTCTGGTACAAATACTGCAACAATGCCACCAATCTGAGACTCAAAAAGGTGAGTCCCTTCATTTTTTTGGAGGGCTGGGGGGCAATCATCCCACTTGGCCCAGCAAAGTGAAAGAGAGCCTTCTAGGAAGAGGCTGGCGGAGACCAAAGGAAGTGAACACAAGTTCCAGGTGGTTCCAGAGAGACAGACTTCTCATAAAAGAGCTGTTTGATAAGTCAAATGTGCTTATAAATAAGCGGGTCTATTATTGCAAGTAATATACTGCGCTTGGAGAGCATTAGAAGAAATTGGGAAGAAAGGTAGTGGGGATGGAAAATGTTAGCAACCCTGATGCAGTAGCTACCCTTTCTGTGGATTCTCGTCCAATATTTTCTCACGTGTTTACATACTCTTGGAAAGTTGTAAATATTGAGTACGTATACTTTTTCAAAAAAAAAAAACATAGTGTTTTTTCAGTGTTGTCACAGCCTTTATAATAATTCTTTTTAATGATTCTTTATGTGGCATTGAGAGGGTACAGAATCATACCATCCTATTTAGATATTGAGATTGATTGCTTTTCCGGTCTCCCAATACCTTTTTTTTTTTTTTTTTTTGCAAGGGGAGGGCAGGAAACACGCCCTTTCATGAAACTTGTACTTACTTTCTTACGGGTATCTCCTCAGAGTAAATTCCCAGGGCATTTTTTGGTCACATGTACATTTGGTTTCATTGCCCGGTAAAGGACATCTTGAATAAAACCTGAGTCATTCGAATCACTTTAGAGAGAACCTCGAGTAGGGACATTGAGCAGACGGTGACTTTTTATTCTCCCCTTTTCTCTCTTTGCTATATGGAGAAGGTAGAGGAAGAGCAGCTCCCCCGCCCTCCCCCCCAGGAACTCAGGAATGTCTGGCATTATCGGGCAGTGAAGCTAGCCTAGAGCCAGTTGGGCTTTCTGAGAGGCGGGACAAAGGAAGCCAGGCATTTGAGGTGGCCAAGAGCAGACCCAGAGGGAAAGCGCTGAGCTGATGTTGTTTTCCTAAGCCATGCATTTCTGAGACCAAGGTATTTACTGCCCCACGGGGTGAAGGCCTGTGCAGGTTCATGTGAGCTAGCTTGTGAGATGTCCAGAGCTTTCTGAAAACCTATGTTTCTAGGGAAACAGGGAAAGGTTGCAGGGTTGGGTGGGGTAGAAACCCGTCTGTGCATTCTGATGAGACCTTTTGCAGATATACTTCTACTGGCTGTGCCGGGACACA
This sequence comes from Mustela putorius furo, assembly GCF_011764305.1. NCBI lineage: Eukaryota > Metazoa > Chordata > Mammalia > Carnivora > Mustelidae > Mustela > Mustela putorius. Next base: position 32,957,104 of record NW_025421989.1, read on the forward strand.
CACGCCTTTGAGTGGTTTGCGGACTTGCTGCAGCTTCTAGAGACCCAGATGCAGGAGAGGAACAACGCCGGCTTCCTCAGCTATAACATCTATCTCACGGGCTGGGATGAGTCTCAGGTGAGGGCGAGATCCCAACTCTCGCATCCTTCCCACAGTTCCCCGGGGCAGACCGACTTCCCTTTGGTTACTGGAGTGTTCCCTATTCCATTCTTACCAAGAACAGTTGGTGGAGTTGGGAGATCCAGCCCATCCGCTCTCACTCAGTGTCCGCACATGTTCAGACTCTTGAGACTAGATTCGAAGTTGGAATCAAAGCTAGGGAGCCCACAGGGAATAAGAGCCATGACTTTGACCTTCTTAGAGTCATGCTTCTTCCAAGGGTCTCGAACCACCTGGACAAGATGATCCACAGGGTAATGGGAAGAAAATATTAGCTGTCTTTCTCCCTCTCTTTATGCCTATCTCTACCTCTATCTGTACACACATACATATTCCTTTAATTTTATGTTCATGTCTATTTTACAATACACACAATACGTTTAGTAAATAGTAATAATAAGTGCTCATACTTATTAAGCATATTCCATGTGCTAGGTATTTTTATTAGTGATTACACAGATTGTCAAATTCAATCCTTACAACAGTCCTATGAAGTAGCTGGTATTATTCTCCACACTTTACTGACAAGGAAAGCAAAGGCCAGAACAGGTTAAGTCATTTGTCCAAGGGCACCCAACTAGTAAGAGACAGAGGCAGAATGTTCCAGAACCTGCACTCTTAGAAACTCCTACTAGTTCATGATTATCATTTATCAATAAATCAAAATACATTTAATGAAAATGATATATGTGTGCATATGTATAATATAGCATATATGTCTGTATATGTGTGTGTAATATAACATACAATACATAAAACATAACACATTATATATGTATGTGTGTGTGTGCATGTGTAGCTCCCATGTTAACAACGAAAACATTCTACAATTTATGACAGCTCACCCACAACAAAGAATTATCTGGTCTCAAATGTCAAAAGTGCTAAAATTGAGAAACTCTGAAACAAGTTAATGATTCCTAGGGGGTAAAATCTTTCTTTCTTTTTTTTTTTTTTTTAAGATTTTATTTATTTATTTGAGAGAGAGCACAAGCCAAAGGGAGAGGCAGAAGGAGAAGCAGACTCCCTGCCAAGCAGGGAGCCTGATGTGGAACTCGATCCCAGGACCCTGGGATCATGACCTGAGCTGAAGACAGACGCTTAACTGACTGAGCTACCTAGGGGCCCCTAAAATCTTTCTAAATAAGCAAACATCAATGACTTGGCCTGGAAGCAGCAGAAGCAGCATTAGCTCAACCTGAGTAAGGAGCTAAGACAAGAGTCTCTGCCCGTACCTGGCTGGTATCAGGGAGAAAGGTGGCCATAGCCACACATTGCCTCCTCCCTCCTGGGCAACTTTCACAAGCACCTTGGATTGTGAAAACTGACCCTTCATTTGGGTTTTGGCATATTGTTTATCATCGATCCTCCAAGTCTTAGAAGAGTCTTGTTGCAATTGTAGATCTGGGAACAGATGACCATGAACATTGTTGCTCCAGAAAAAAGGATTTTTTAAAAAAGATTTTATTTATTTATTTGATAGAGATCACAAGTAGGCAAAGAGGCAGGCGGGGGTGGGGGGAAGCAGGCTCCATGCTGAGCAGAGAGCGCGAAGTGGGACTCGTTCCCAGGACCCCGAGATCATGACCTGAACTGAAGGCAGTGGCTCAACGCACTGAGCCACCCAGGTACCCCAAGAAAAAAGTATTTCACATGCCATTTCTGCAATTTAAAAACAAAACAAAACAGCAAATATTTGATAAAAAATGAAACCCAAGGGGAAAAAAATCTATAATTTATGAATTACTTTGCAGTTTTATTATTTAAAAAACCAGACACGGTTTTTTAGATGAGAAATTTATTTGCATTGCAAAATAACTGTTTTGCTTTACAAAATTAGTCCTTACAGGATTATTAAATCACAGTGGTCACCCTTGTTAACCTCCTCCATCCCCATCAACCATCCCCTGTCCAGTGAATTTAAAATCTGATTCAAGGGTGCCTGGGTGGCTCAGTGGGTTGAGCCGCTGCCTTCGGCTCAGGTCATGATCTCGGGGTCCTGGGATCGAGTCCCACGTCGGGCTCTCTGCTCGGCGGGGAGCCTGCTTCCTCCTCTCTCTCTGCCTGCCTCTCTGCCTACTTGTGTTCTCTCTCTGTCAAATAAAAAAAAAATCTTTAAAATCTGATTCAAGTTTTAAATAAATGTAATGAACCACTTTTATGAAAACTATCTGTTGTTCGAACTGAGACCCCCTAGAATGGTAGCAGAAAACAACAGGTGACTATGTACAGCCACACACCCACACACACACACCCACACCCACCCACACACCCACACCCACACACCCACACCCACCCACACACCCACACCCACACATACACACCCACACACACACTAGCTTTAGACTTGATTTGTTGTCTCATTATGTTGCCAAGATATGAGTGCATTTTAGTCTGTGGTTGTTTTAGTTCTTAGCAATTCTCCTAAAGGAGTGGGAGTCTATTAAGGTCAAGAGAGAAAGTCATATGTAGAACAGGAAGAAAACTAGTCAGAATTTAAATCCTACCCACACCTTCCATGCCCGATGCCAAGTGCTGCCAACCTTGTCTTCCTATATCCATCCCATTCCGCCTCCCCACTTCACTCTCACTGAGATAGTTGTACCTCTCCTGTGGCACTCGTGATACGCTGTTCTGCAAAAAGGATTATTCATGCTCATACTTCAAGGTCTGCCCTTCTAGACTATAAATTCCCTGAGGAGACCCAGTTTGTTCATCATTGTCTACCTTCTAGCCCTCCAATATATACATGGTTAGAATGGGTAGTGAGAACTTGGCTTGCGAGATACGTAAATAGAGCGGTGTTTTCCTTACAGCCTGTCTCTTTTTTGTGAATTCGTGCCCTTTCCCACAGGCCGATCACTTTGCCGTGCACCATGACGAGGAGAAAGATGTGATCACAGGCCTGAAACAAAAGACCTTGTATGGACGACCCAACTGGGATAATGAATTCAAGACAATCGCAAGTCAACACCCAAAGTAAGGAGTTGGGTGATCCAGCCCTTTCGCTGTCACCGAAAGAGGGAGCTCCCAAACACAGCTAGATTTGTATATTCTGAAAACTAAAATACCTAGATTACTGTATTCACACCCAATAAAAGTTTCCAGATACATATGACTTTACAAGGGAGGCTTTAGAGCACACCAAAATTACCTGGATTATGATTATAGTAAGTAATCATAATAATTATCAATTTTACCTGGATTATAATTACAGTAAGTAATTATAATAATTACTTATTATAAACAAAGATGCTGGCAGGGGGGCTCACGTCTGCCTTTCTGAACCCTGTTCCTCCCAAGTGAGGCCATAACTTAGCTCTTTTCTTTTGGCTCCTAAATCTCACTGGTGTATCTACTTCTTTTCATTCAATATGATTTAGACTTTTATCATTAAGGAGATATGGTGCCCACTTTCAGTTTTAGTTTTGGGGTCTAAAATCATAAGTTGCCAGACATCCTATGGTCCTTTGTGCCTTCATTAAAGCTGTACCCATTCTGGAAGTTTGAGGAGATCCTCTGTCTTGCTAGAACACATGATAAACTCAAGAAATCACCACAAATATACCTTTCACACCTTTGCTTTTTATCCTTTAATGAGTATATGAATCACTTGGGGATCTTTTTACAAGGCAGATGCTGACTGAGTGGGTCTGGGGTGGGAGATGAGATTCTACTTTCTTGGGGGAGATAGCATGAGCAGGGGGAAGGACAGAGGGAGAGAGAGAAGCAGATTCCCCACCGAGTGGGGCTCCATCCCAGGACCCTGAGATCATGACCTGAGCTGAAGGCAGAGGCTTAACCCACTGAGCCACCCAGGCACCCTGAGAATCTACATTCTTAAAAAGCTGACTAGGAAATTACTGGTCTGGGACCACACCTTGAGGAACTAGGCTTTAGAGTCTAAAACAGAGAAGGATAAAGCCGCACCCAGCTGTTGGCAGAGTCGTCATAGAGCCCTGAAGGGAACCAGTCCACAAACATCACTTCACCACCATTTTTTCTCTCCTTGAGGGCTCTTTCCCAGGGAAGTCAACAGCCTTTTGCATCTGTCCCCACAAACAGGGCTGAACCACACTCCCGCACAGAGTAATCTGAACATGGCCCACAGAGGAAAAGACAAAGGAGCAGGGGGGACTCTGCCCTAGAGCCTAAAATCAAGAGGAAATGCCCTCATGTGCTTTGTAGTCTGTCTCATCCAAAAGCCTGACACTGTTTTATTTTTCCTTTCTTTCCCCCGAAGTACCAGAATAGGAGTTTTCCTCTGCGGACCTGAAGCCTTAGCTGAAACCCTCAGTAAACAGTGCATCTCCAACTCTGAGTCTGGCCCCCGGGGAGTGCATTTCATTTTCAACAAGGAAAACTTCTAACTGCTGTCTTCCAGTGAGATCAGTGTGGGTTATGCCGCCAAGTACCTAACCCAATAATGCTAGTTGATCATGTAAGTGCCCCCCAACCCTTAAAAAAAGAGAGAAACAAGCTATAAGGGGAAGGTTTTCCCTGAAAGGAATGTTAAAGATTGTTTGATAGTGATAATTCTCATTTGTATGGGCTTTATGGTTTTCAGAGCACTTTTACAAACTTGATTTCATGTTTCACTTATAATAATGCCAGAGAAAGATAGGGCAAGGGTTCCTGGACTCAGGTTTAGGATTAAAAAAAAAAAAATAGGGACTCAAAGTGGGGAAGTAACTTCCCAAAGATTCTGAAGCGTAGACCACATCTAGTCCACGCAGCCCCAGGTTTGGGGGTCTTTCTGTGATAGCAGGCCACCTGGAGATAGGCTCATGTACTCCCCAAAAGAGGCAACAATCCAGGGAGTGGCCACTCATTTTCCATCTTGTATTATCTTTGTAATTATTGTCGCCATAGTGAATGAAATCTTCCAAATATTTAGGAGATAATATATGCCAAGAAGGATTGAACACTTAAGAGTGACAGGACGGCCATCGGAGCATTTACAAGGATGTTTGGCAGAGTGAATACTCAGTGAAAGTTTACTGAATGAATGAATGAATGAAAAGACATTTAGAACCATATAAGGCCCAAGTCGAAATAATTTAAAGTCTTAAACTAAGAATTGTGCCAAAGATTTATCCGATATGCCCAGCTGCTTTAAAATAGCACCTACCCCTTGTTTTATTTAAATACACACACAAAATGGCTCTTACTTGTGTGAATACTGGTTTATTTTTACATCATCATCATCATCATCAAATTTATGTCCTGGAAGCCAAAATCCCCAGCTTACTGTGTGTTGAATTCACACCCAGTAGAATGTTCTAGATATGCATGAGTTCAAGAGAGAGTCTGTGAATCACTGTTAGTTTGGCCAGGAACAGGGTTTTTTGTTTTTTGTTTTTCTTGGAAATGCTCTTATTTCTGGAAACTAAAAATAGCTTTACTTGCCCCACCCTGTGGAGCCACAGATATTTAGAACTACTTAACCTTGGTAATGAGGAAGAAAGAAGAAAGCTGGGGGACGGGCACAAGACAAGGAGAAAAGGGGAGGACGGGGGGGAAGAGAACAGGAGGAAGGCCATTGAAAGTGAAAAAGACAAAAGGGACAGGGAGGAGTGGGGGGGGTCTCACACTAGTCACATTCCACTCCAGATTCCATAGTAATCAACATAAAATGAGCATGTGGTATTGAACCTGAGGTTCTGGCTGCAAATTTTGATGCTGGGTGGGCATATTCCGACGACCAGGATACAGTAGTAAGAACTTGGTTGTTCCTTTGGGCAAACTCCCAGGATGTGCAGGTCACTGCAGGTCCGTCCTGGCAAGTCAGGCTTGCCGTGGACAATGTTGCCTCCCCAAAACGTCCCAGCAAAGAAACTTAGGTCTGGCCTGTTCACACTGCAGCCAGGTATCAGTTCATTCATTCAGCAAATTTTCATTGTGCTATTACTCTGACACAGGCTCACAGAGTCAGTTCTTTCCACCAGAGTGAGATCAAGAGGGGGAACCACAGTTCTAGGCGTCTGAGAACCTTGGCCCTCTCTACCCTCTGTGGTCCATTTGTGCCCTGAAAGTGTGTCTCCAGGGTTCCTTGTTTGCTTGTTCGTTTGTTTGTTTGTTTTTTAAACCTGGATACCAACAGAGTTACCAGAACAGAGAGCGCCGTCCTGTGTTACCCGGCTTGTCGTCCATCCTTCTCCCAAGCCGCCGGCTGCCAGCTGCCCGCAGATCTCTTCCGGTTTCTAGTACTTAGCATTTAGTAACATGTACTGAGAGCATGATTAAGCATTGTTTTATCTCAGCACTATGAAGGCTTTTCTTAGTTCCCCTGCTTTTGCAATATCGCATTTATGAAATTTGAATACTTGTAGCTGTTGTATTTGGGTAGTGGGGGGTGGGGGGTGGGCGGGGCCCGGGGAGATGATTCCTAGGAAGAATTAATAAAGTTGTGCTCGACTGTTAAAATGAATGAGCCCTCCTGGTGTCTGTGTTATTGATCTTCTTAGTATTAAAAGGGTGGATTCACCCAGCAGAGATGGGCTCTGCCCCAGTGGGGCTGAGATTCTCTGTGTTTTTGCATGTAATGGGCCAAACGTGTCACTGTTCAGGGGCTGAGAAGGGAAAACTAAGTACCGAGTTTGGTGCTCATGGCCTGGTGACCCTCACGGCACTGGGAGGAGACAAGACTGTCACCTCATGTTGTGGACAGAATCTCAGAGGCAAAGAAGATCTTGTATGAGACCTCTTTCTTCCAGTTCCACTCATTTTGTAGGCTCTAACTTTGCAGTTAAGTGTCAGCAAATCAGACTGTGAATATACCCATATGCTCACGATTCGGTCTTGGCCGTTGTTCTGAATGAATCCTCAGTTAGGATCTGCACGGTCTGGGAAATGGGTAGACGCGTGGGCATGTGTTCTTCTGGGGGGTTGGCAAGCGCTGCCAGTGGAGGAGAGGCCAGCACCCAAAACAAATGTCTGTAACACAGTTAGCTAACATTTAGCAAAACATCCTCGTCTAAGCCAAACAAATGATAGGCACAAGCCATTTCACAACTACTGTGGAACTGTGTCAACATTAATGCACACCTTTCTGGTTAAAAAAAAAAAAAGTCCATGTTCTTTCTACCACACGAGCAGATTCACCAAAGTGTGAGTGACCTAGGATATTTTCAAAGCTATTGTGCTAGGTACAGGTTATGCACTCTCACCGGGTAACCGCGGTGGTATAATCCTCCGGTTTATGCCGGAGGATTATTGCCTGTCCCTCTGCCTCTCCCCCTGCTTGTGCTCTGTCTGTCTCAAATGAACGAATAAAACAAACCTGGTGATTCACAGACCTGTAACCCTGGGGATAAAAATATATGTTTATAAAAAATAAAAAATTAAAAAAATATATTGTCTGTTAGTTTAGAAACGCTAGCTAAGCCAATCCTTGCTTATTTTTACTTTTATTTATTTATATTTATTTGTAATGTTTCTTCAGCTTTAATGAGATATAATTGACCAATAAAATTGTAAGATATTTAAAGCATTACAACGTGATGATTCACCAAATGATGTTTTTCCAAAGAACAACTTTTACCTATATAACCACAAGGCAATGAACAAATCCAAGAAATTTCACACTGATACAGAACTATCATTTACTCTGTCATCTACGTACAGGTGACTTTGTATCCTCAGTGCGTCGCATTAGGGGGTAAGTACTCTCAGTTTGTCCTGTTTTTGGTGGTATTAAGTTTGATCACCAGATTTCTCTGTTATATATGTAAAGGTTTCATTTTACTTTTGTAGCTAGTAAGTCACATTTGGGGAATACTCCGTGGCCATATGAATTTCATTTTCTCCAACAGCCTTTTACCCAGACATTTTAGCATACACTAATGAAATTTCACTGAATCAATTCTTATAACCTTGGTTACAAAAGAGCTGGATTCTTAAACCTCAGTAATCTGTACTATGTACGACGGGTTGATTTAATACATTCATATTTTGCAAAATGATTACCACCATATCATTAGCTTAACACCTCTGTCCTGTCACCTAATTACCATTGATGTTTGGGGTGAGAACATTTTAGATTTAGTCTCTTAGCAACATTCAAGTATATAATACAGTATGATTAGCCATAATCCCATTCCATACCTTAGATGCCCCGAATTTGTTGATCTCCTAACTGTAAATCTGTGTACTTTGACCAATAGCTCTCAATGCCCTCCACACTCCTGCACCTGATAGCCACCGCATTACTCTGTTTCTGAGTTCAACTTTGATAGATTCCACATACATGTGAAATCACACAGTATTTGTCTTTCTTTGTTGGACTTAGTTCACTTAGCATTATGCCCTCAAGTTTCATCCAGGTTGCCACAAATGGCAGAATTTCCTTCTTTTTCATGGCTGAGTAATATTCCATTTTATATTTATAAATCATCTTCTTTATCCATCCACCTGTTGCGGGGCACTTAGGTTGTTCCACATCTTGGCTCTTGTGAAATAATGCTGCAGGGAACATGGGAGTGCAGGTATCCCTATAAGATACTAATGCCAAGTCTTTTCCATATATACCCAGAAGTGGGATTACTGAATCGTAAGATAGTTCTAGCTTTAGTTTTTAATTTTTCAAGGAATCTACATATTGTTTTTATAGTGGCTGCACCAGATATTTTATCACCTTGGTTAAATTTATTCCTAAGTATTTTATTATTGTTGATGCTATCATGAATGGGATTGTTTATTTCTTTTTTAGGTTTTTTTTTTAAGGTATAAGAAGTAAAAAGGACCACCAACACTGCACAAGGGGTCCCTTTTCTCCACATTCTTGCCAACACTTGTTATCTTTTATCTTTTTGATACTAGCCATTCTAACAGGTGTGAGATGGTAGCTCATGTGGTTTTGATTTGCATTTCCCTGATGATGAGTGATGTTGGGTACCTTTTCATGTACCTGTTGGCCGTATGTATGTCTTCCTTGGAAAGTTGTCTGTGTAATTCCTCTGCCCAATTTTTAATCGGATTGCTTGATTCTGCTACTGAGTTGTAAGAGTTCTTCATATGTTTTGGATATTAACCCCTTATCCAATATATGATTTGCAAACATTTTACCCCTTCAGTAGGTTGCCTTTTCATGCTGTTTGTTGTTTGCTTCACTGTGCAGAAGCTTTTTGGTTTGCAGTCCTAGTAATTAATTTTTGCTTTCATTGTTTGTGGTTTTGGCGTAATATGCAGGATATCACTGCCAAGACCAGTGTCAAGGGGTTTTTCTTCTCATGTTTTCCTGTGGGAGTTTTATGGTTTCAGACCTTATGTTTAAGTCTTTAATCCATTACAAGTTCATCTTTGTGAGTAGTGTAATATAGAAGAATTTCATTCTTCTCATGTGGTTATCCAGTTTTTCTAGCACCCCTTATTGAAGAGACTATCTTTTCCCCTTATTAAGTAGTCTTGGCTCCCTTGCCAAATATTAGTTGAGCACATATGTGGAGATTAATCTCTGGACTCTCAATTCTGTTCCATTGGTCCATGTGTTGGTTTTTATGCTAGCACCATACTGTTTTGATTACTATAACTTTGTAGTACAGTTTGCCTCTGGCTTTGTTCTTTCTTAGGATTGCTTTGGCCATTCAAGATCTTTTGTGGCTCCATACAAATTTAAGAATAGTTTATTCTAATCGCTTCCCGGCCTTTTGGCTAAGATCAAGTGTAAGAATAATTTATTCTATTTCTATGAAAAATGTCATTGCCATTTTGATAGGGATTGCATTGAATATATAGATGGTTTTGGGTAATATGGACATTTTAATGATATTAATTCTCTTGATGCAGAATATGAGATATCTTTCCATTCATTTTTATCTTTTTCATTTTCTTTGATCCAATTCTTATAGTTGTCAGTGTACAGATATTTTATCACCTTGGTTAAATTTATTCCTAAGTATTTTATTATTGTTGATGCTATCATGAATGGGATTGTTTATTTCTTTTTTAGGTTTTTTTTTAAGGTATAAGAAGTAAAAAGGACCACAAACTTTATTAAACGTAAGTAAAGGTAACATATAATGTAGAGACGGCAGATGGTGCCAATTTTATTTGCAGTTATTATAGTTCTCCAACTCATGTTTACAGTTACACCTTTGCCACAGCCTTGGCTAGACCTTGAACTAGTGCAGAATTTAGCTGTGCCAGCGCACCAAACTTAGCATGCTTAGATGTGGCATACTTGTTCTTGATAGTCACGTGCTTTCTAAGCCCACGATTCACCGTGACCATACCATTAGCCAGGTGTTGCCTAACATTTGGAAGAGATCCTTCAGTGTATGACAGATAATGCTATAGAGTTGGTGTCCATTCACCATTATGGAGAACTTTCAGTGCTGGTCTGACTGCTTGCTCTTCCTCAAGTTGTCTCAGATCAGCATAAACATCTTTCACATAATTCACTATGAAGTTTTGGATCAGCTCCGTCTTCTGTATCCACATCATTCACTGCAAAGAATTACACCAGAGAATGCCTGACACAGACTCTTCTGCAGGGGGCACGTCCAGAGGATTACACTGGGCTTGGAGAGGGAGTACTAACCAAAATCAGCTCAGGTGAAAGTTTTTCTTCTTTAATGGGCTCAGGTTCTGGCTCTGGTTCCGACACAGACTCGGGTGCCTTTTCCAGAGGTTTAGGTATTTTTTTTTTAGGAATAACTTTTCCAGGAACCAAAGTTTTTGCTTCCTCTTTCAGAGGCAAATTGACCTGTGGTTGGTCATTGACTTTGAGATCAGTGTCTCCAAGAGCTGTTCTGGGCCTCAGCCCCGGCTTGGAGGCCGCAGTTGTGGCCAGAGGCACACGATTTGTGCCTGCCATACTGATCTTTGCCTTATTTTCAACATTAACTTTTGTGTTCCTGGTGACCCAGAGCGCAATGGGTTCCTCTTCACAGGACAGCAGCTCAGTGAGGAGAGCAGAGCTCAGAAGCCACCAACGAACCGGGGAGACCTGAACCCACCGCAGACCAACCGCCATTCCTCCGCAGCATGCTGCGCTCTTTTTCAGATGTCTTGTTGTTAGTGTATAGAAACACAACTATTTCCTGGATGTTGATTTTTGTATCCTGCAAGAGTACTGAATTTGTTGATTAGTTCTAGCAGTGTTTTGGTGGAGTCTTGACAATTGTCTCATGCATGACTGTATCATCTACAAACAAAAACAACTTCACTTTTCCCTTTACTATTTGGATGTCTTTTATTTACATTTCTTGCCTGATTGCTCTGGCTAGGACTTCGAGTAATATTTTGAATAGAAGTGAAGAGAGTAGGCATCCTTGCTGAGGTGTCTTCATTTTATATCCAATTTGGGGACACGAAAGGATTTTTTATTTTGTCAAATGGTTTTTCTACATCTATTAAGATGGTCATATGATTTTTGTTTTTCTATTAATGTGGTAGATTACACTTATTGATTCATGTATGTAGAATAATCTTTGAATCTCAGAGACAAATCCCACTTGATCAGGGTGTATGATCATTTTAAAGTGCTGTTGAATTTGTTAGTATTTTGCTGAGAATTTTTGCATCTGTGTTCATTAGAGTTAGGCTATAATTTTATTTTTCTGGTGATGTTCTTATCTGGCCTTGGTATCATGGTAAGCTGACTTTGTAAAATGAATTTGGGAGTGTTCCCTTCTCCCCAGTTTTTTGGAAGAGTTTGGGAAGGATTGGGTTAATTCTTTTTTAAAAATATTTATTTATTTATTGGAAGGAGAGAATGTGCATGCACAAGCAGAGGGAGGAGCAGAGGAAGAGAATCTTCAAGCAGACTCCCTACTGAACTGGAAGCCAGACTCAGGCCTTGATCTCAAGATGCTCATATCACGATCTGAGCCAAAACCAAGAGTCAGACACTCAATGGATTGAGCCACCCAGGAACCCCAGGGTTAATTCTTCTTTAAAAGTTTGGTCCTAGGGGCACCTGGGTGGCTCAGTGGGTTAAAGCCTCTGCCTTCGGCTCAGGTCATGATCCCAGGGTCTTGGGATCGAGCCCCGCATCGGGCTCTCTGCTCAGCAGGGAATCTGCTTCCTCCTCTCTCTCTGCCTGCCTCTCTGCCTACTTGTGATCTCTGTCTGTCAAATAAATAAATAAAATCTTTAAAATAAAAGAAAAAAAAAGTTTGGTCCTAGAGTTTTCTGTGTTGGGAGGTTTTTGATTACTGATTCAATCTCCTTACTCTTTTTTTGGTTTCTTCAGATTTGTATTTCTTCATGGTTCAGTCTTGGCAGATTGTATGCTTCTAGGAATTTATCGCTTTCTCTAGGTTGTCCAGTTTTTTGGTGTATAATTATTCATAGTATTCTCTCATGATCCTTTGTATTTCTGTGGTATAAGTTGTAATTTCTCTTTCATTTATGATTTCATTTATTTAAGTCACATCTCTTTTATTCTGAGTTAGTCTAGCTAAGCTTTTGTCAATTTTGTTTATCGTTACAAAAAATACTGGCTCTTAGTTTAATTGATCTTTCGTTATTTCTCTGTTATTCGTTTTGTTTTTGCTCTGGTCTTCATTTCCTCCCTTCTGCTAACTTTGGGCTCAGTTTGTTTTTCTATTTTTAGTTCCTTGAGAATTGAAGTGAAGCTGTTTATTTGAGCTATTTCTGTAGGCATTCATTGCTATAAACTTCCCTCTTAGAACTGCTTTTGCAGCCTCCCATAGGTTTTGACATGTTGGGCTTCCATTTTTGTCTCTTGGATATTTCTTGGATATTTTTGTCTTGGATATTTCTTGGTTTACCTTTGATTTCTTCTTTGGCCCATTGGTTATTCAGGTGTACTTGCTTAATGTCCACATATTTCTAAATTTTCCAGTTTCCTCCTGCTATTGATTTCTAGTTTTTTACCATTGTGGTCAGAAAAGACACTTAGGATTTTAATCTCCTTAAATTCGCTAAGACTTGTTTTATGACCTATCATTTGATCTATGCTTGAGAATGTTTTGTGTGCATTTGAGAAGAATATATATTCTGCTGCTTTTGGATGGAGTGTTCTGTATGTATCTGTTATTTCCATTTGGTCTAAAGTATGGTTCAAATCCAATATTTCCTTGATTTTCTTTTTGGATGGTCCATCCATTGTTTAGAGTAGGGTATTGAAGTCTCCTACTATTATTGTATTATTGTATTTTATATTTCATATCTGTTAGCATTTGCTTAATAAATTTTGAAACTCCAATGTTGGGTGCATATATATTTATGATTATTATATGTTCTTGACTAATTGATCCCTTTATAATTATGTGACCATCTTTGTCTCTTATTACCGTTTTTGGTGTTAAGTCTTTTTTTCTGATATAAGTATAGCTATTTCTGTTTTCTTTTGGTTTCCAATTGTGTGGAATATATTTGCCATCTCTTCCAGCCTATGTGTGTTCTTAAACCTGAAGAGTTCTTGTAGGCAGTATATAGTTGGGATCTTATTTTTTATCCATCTAGCCACTCTGCCTTTTTAAAAAAAATTTTTAATAAACATAAAATGTATTATTAGCCCCAGGGGTACAGGTCTGGGAATCGCCAGGTTTATACACTTCACAGCACTCACCATATCACATACTCTCCCCAATGTCCATAACCCCACCACCCTCTCCCTACCCCCCTACCCCCAGCAACCCTCAGTTTGTTTTGTGACATTAAGAGTCTCTTATGGTTTGTCTCCCTCCTGATCCCATCTTGTTTCATTTATTCTTTTCCTACCTCCCAAATCCCCTATGTTGTATTTCCACTTCCTCATACCAGGGAGATCATATGATAGTTGTCTTTTTCCGATTGACTTATTTTGCTAAGCATAATACCCTCTAGTTCCATCCATGTCATTGCAAATGGCAAGATATCATTTCTTTTGATGGCTGCATAGTATTTCATTGTATATATATACCACATCTTCTTTATCCATTCATCCATTGATGGACATCTAGGTTCTTTCCATAGTTTGGCTATTGTAGACATTGCTGCTATAAACATTCGGGTGTACATGCCCCTTCAGATCACTACATTTGTATCTTTAGGGTAAATACCCAGAGTGGCAGTGCCACTCTGCCTTTTGATTGGAGAATTCAATCCACTAACATTTAGAATAATTATTGATAGGCGAGGAGGTACTAATGCCATCTTTGAAAGTGTTTTCCAGCCATTTTGTAGTTCTATTTTTCTTTGTCTCCTTTCTTACTGTCTTCCTTTATAAATTATTGATTCTCCACAGTGCTATGGTTTGATTTCCTTCTCCTTATCTTTTTTGTATGTATTGTAAATTTTTGCTTTGTGAATCCCAAGAGGCTTACATAAAACATCATATATACATATATCAGTCTATTTTATACTGACAAGAATTTAATTTTGATCACATACAAAAACTGTATGCCTTTACTCTCCCTTTTGTTTCTGATGTCATCATTTGTATCTTTCCATGTTGTGCAATCATTAACAAATTGTTGAAGTTATAGCTATTTTTAGTACATCTTTTCCTTCAATCTTTACACTAGAGTTAAGTAGTTAAAAACGCATCACTATACTATAGTATTGGAGGATTCTATACCTGACTCTCTGCTTACCTTTATCAGTGTGTTGTACATTTTCACATGTTTACATGCTGCTAATCAGCATTATCTTGTTTCAGCTTGAAGAATTCTTTTCCGCGTTTCTTGTAGGGTAGATTTATTGATGAGGAATTTCTTTGGCTTTGCTTATTAGGGAAAGTCCTTACTTTGCCTTCAGTTCTGAAAAGGAATGTTGCTGGGTAAAGTATTCTTGGTCTGCACTTTCTTTCAGCAATTTGAATATAACATCCCATTCTCTCCTGGCCTGTAAGGTCTGCGTTGAGAAATCAGCTAAAAGCCCTGCGGGGGTTTCCTTGTATAAGATAGTTTCTCTCTCTCTCTCTCTCTCTCTCTCTGCTTTTAAAATCCTCTTATTGTTTTTTGTTTTAGGCTGTTTTGTTATTATGTGTGCTAAATAAAATTGTTTTGGATTAAAATTTTTAGGTGACCTATTGGCTTCATGAACTTGGATGTTCAACTCTTCCCAGAGTTGAGAAATTCTCAGCCATTATTTCTTTAAATAAGCTTCCTATCCCTTTCCCCATCTCTTTCCCTTCAGAACCTTCAGTGATGTACACATTATTTCTTTTTATAGGTGTCCTATAACTTACCTAGGTGTTCTTCATTCTTTTTCACGCTTTTTTTTTCTTTTTTGCTCCTTGACTAGATAATTTCAATTAATTTATCGTCTAACTCACTGATTCTTCTGCTTGCTCAAGTCTGCTGCTGAAGCTCTCAATTGGATGCTTCGATTCAGTCATTGTATTCTTCAGCTCCGAAGTTTCTCTTTGGTTCTTCTTCTTTTTTTTTTTTAAATCTCTTTGTAGTGCTCTTCATTTTGTTCTTGTATTATTTTCCTGATATTAACTTGTTGATCTGAGTTCTCTTGTAGCGATCTGAGGACCATCTGTAGAATAATTACTCTGAATTTTTTGTCAGGCAATTCCTGGATCTCCATTTCTGGGGCCAGCTGCTGGGGTTTTATTGTATTCCCTTGTGGTGTCGTGTTTCCCTGATTCTTCGTGATCCCTATAGCTTTGCACTGGTGTCTACACATTTGAAAAAGCAGTCAGCTCTCTCAGACCTTATGGATTGGGTTCAGTAAGGGAAATCTTTTACTTCTGGTTGGGGGTACTTTGGTCGTGTTGTAATCCACTGGGTCTAGTGATGCAAGGTGCCACATGTGGGGGTGTGTGGCAGCACCAGGTCTGGGGAAGTGTGCTGTCTCTTTGGCTCAGGCCACTGGGACCCACAGCATCAATAACTATGTGGTCCTTGTGGGCACTATGAGGAGTCTGCAGTGGCTGCTGCAGGGGCTGTTGGCATCCTAACTAGCGCCTCCAGGTCTAGTAGTAGTTAAGGATCAGGGTAAGCAGGTAGGGAGCTGGTGGTATGCACACACTTAACTATGGGGGCCGGCTGCAGGGGCTTCGTGGTGGCTGGGGCCAGTTGCCAGCAAAGGTGTAGTGATGGACACCGGGGCAGGTGACAAGGGCTGGGGCTAACCCTGAGGTCACTAGCAGCTGCAGAGGACCTGACTATTGCTGTGCTCCCCTGTGACTGCTGGTGACAGATTCAGGCTGGGGGTGTACACCTGCAAAGCTGGAGGGGCTAGCTATAGGGGGGCATGGTGGTGCTGGCCAGGGCTGGAAGAAAGGACTCGATCTCGGCAAAGGCCCTTGGTGTTGGTGCACTCAGCCATGGCTGTATACACGCCCCCATGCTTGCTGGCTAGGGTAGAGGCCAAGGACTGGTGTCAAGCCAGTGGTGGCCAGGTGCACACCTGAACGGGCTAGGCTTGAGGCCAGGCATAGTAGTGGGTTTAGCTAGGGGAGCCTAGATTGAGGTCCTGCATTTGTGCAGCTGCAGAAGCTAGAGCAGGCTGGGAGCATGGCTCCTGGGCTCTGCTGGGAGTGGGCAGGGACTCCAGTGGGCGGTGCCTTTCAGTTACCAGGCCACAGAGCCTTCAATGGCTGCAGGCGATGGTCCCAGACCCAGGGCAGGGGAGGAGCAGGAGAGACTCAAGCAGCTGGCATCAGCCAGAAAACTCCTGTGGGGCAAAACGTGGGCCACGTGCAGGGGGTTCTGTGGGCGCTGTGCTGACCTTTGGCTTTATCAGTAACAAAATCGGCTGAGTTTTTCTGCACAGCAGGTCTCTATGAGCAATGATTGCTGCCACTGTGTGTTTGCTAATAACAGCCTCTGTTTTTCTTCCTTATTCTTAGCTGGCTCAACACATCTCAGCTTTGCAGGTCTGGGCGGGGTGAAACTGAAGCGGAACCTTCGTGCAGTGTCCCAAGAGGCTGTGGAAACTGGTCACTCAACCCACTCTTTGAGGGTGAGAGGAACTCTTTCTGGCTGGGGAGTTCCTTCTTGGTGTTGAACGACGCTGGGCTGGGAGATGGGATGATGCAGGCAAAATGAATCTGTTTTCCTTCTCTTTTTGTGTGACTACTCTTCGTGTTCCTTTTGTTCCACTGTGTTTCTAAAATATCCTGCGTGGATTCTAGAGCACTCCCAGAGCTGGTTTTGTTCATGGATAGTGTCTATTGAGCTTTGTGGGGAGGGAGATTGGGAAGCCGGGTTCTCTGATGTCACCATTTATTACATGGAACCTAATTTTTACTTGAAATTAAGATCAGACCTATCAAGCACCAAAATTCTTTTGCTCAGAGAAAAGAAGGTTCTAGGATGACTCAATAATATTTATGAAATCTACTTTTTGATATTTATTTTATTTATAATGTCTATCTGATAGAGAATGGCCAGTTACCATCCATATTGTGTGGTGTGTGCGTGTGGGTATTATGAAATAAAATCATATGAGGAAGAAGCTAAGTTATAAAAGGACAGAATTCACAGCTGTAAGTGTTGTTGGATAAAAACCAAATTGCTGATGAAGGCTAGGATGTCTGATCCCTAGAGATTTCTAAAAATTCAACAAAGACCAACCAGCTGGCCTGAGATTCTTTTAAAACTGTCGTCTTTATCATCTTGGTGAGGACTGAGGCAGTCTCTGAATGGGATATTTCCAGTTAATACTAATCATCGCTAACGTATGGTCAGTTTTCAAGAAATTGGGATACAGGGGCGCCTGGGTGGCTCAGTGGGTTAAAGCCTCTGCCTTTGGCTCAGGTGATGATCCCAGGGTCCTGGGATTGAGGCCCGCATCGGGCTCTCTGCTCAGCAGGGAGCCTGCTTCCTCCTCTCTGCCTGCCTCTCTGCCTACTTGTGACCTCTGTCTGTGTCAAATAAATAAATAAAATCTTTAAAAAAAAGAAAAAAAAGAAATTGGGATATCATAGTCTAAGAAGAAACTAAATTTTGATGTATACTGTGTGTGGGGTAAAAAGAAGTACTAAAAAAGGCTGCTGTGAGTTTATTTTCACAATTCTACTCTGAGAACTAATGATCTAGAGACTTCGCCTGACTTTTGGAGGCACCCCAAAGGATTCTTATTCGGAAATATATCCTTTTGAGAAGACTACTGCAAATATAGTAAACCTGATTTATAAGACAAATCAGGCTCAAAATTTCTTCATAAATTTTAGAATTACGTTAACAGATTAAGGAATCACTAAATTTACCATTATGTTAGATCACTGGATTGCTAAACATTGCTTCCTCTTCTCAGTCACACATTTCCCAATTAAGTAACAATAAAATCTCTAACCCTCCCACTCACATGGAAAAAGCTAAACCTCACTCTTTCAGGTCAGATGGGGGGAAATTCAGGGCACAAAGAATGAGTCACCTTTATCCTTCCTTAGGGATTTTAGAGCAAATTTCAGAGCTCCTTGCACTGGCTGATAAGAAAAACAAAACAAAACAAAACAAAAAACCAACCCACCATGCTATCTAAACATGGCCTGAGGTTAATTAACACACTTGGCACCCGCGGCACACCCTTCCTGTGGTCGTTATTCCTGACCCAGCTCCTGAAGGTCAGCAGAGCTAGCTGATCCTTCTCCTTCCCAGCTGGAGGCTCTGCATCGCCCGCAGCTAAAATATTAAGCTCAGATATCCATGTTGTCAACTTCGTGCTGTGCCTATTACCTAGTGTTCCATTCCGTTAGGGCAAAGGTGCAGCCACCTTTATCGAGATCAAAGGCAAGAGCAAGTTTGACTGCATCCAACTCACAGTCGAAGTAAGCTGTACAACACCCTTTCAGAATATGCATTTTCACACTTTTTTTCTTTTGTAGCAAATATTCAGCCAACTTTACTTTCTATTTACTTTCCATTTTGAGACATCTTTAAGGTATTGTATACCATGGAGTGCCTGGTGGCTCTGTGGGTTAAAGCCTCTGCCTTTGGCTCAGGTCATGGTCCCGGAGTCCTGGGATCGAGCCCCGCATTGGGCTCTCTGCCTGCCTCTGCCTACTCGTGATTGTTAGGGTACGGAGTCGACCACCCCTCAATTAGACAGAGAACACTCTCGATAATGCAAGTCACACAGTGAAGTTTATTTCCAGCTAGCTTGGACTGGGGTCCAAGTATCCGCCCGGCGCAGCGCGTTTCAACAAGGACCCGGAACACTCAAAGCCTAGGGTTTATATAGCATTTTCAAGGCACTTTCCCATAGCTACATACATATCTTGCGCCCCACTTTGACAGTTTAACTTTGTTTAACCTTTTGCCACCCCAGCGTCACCCTGGAGCCATCCTGGCGGTTAAATGTGATTTAGGTATAGAAGAAATTTAGCTTTATTTACATTTCCTTCTGCCTCATCCTCCTACAGTTTTATGGTGGGGAGGGTGACCTTAGGCCTAGAGGTACTGAGCCATTTGTCTCTGGAAATTGGGCCATTGAAAAGATGGCCTTTAAAAAAAAAAAAAAAAAAAAAAGATGGCCTTTTTGTTGTAAATCACTGGGACATTTGCAAACCAAGGGAGATTCCTGACTTGCAGGATCGCGATCTGTGCAAGTTAACTATTTGTTTTTCTTCAACATCTGGTCCCTGTGGCGCCATTGCCTAACCGCCCTGGTGGTATATGATTAAGTTGTTTCTTAGGTTTTAGCTACTTTCTCTTATCTCAAGTTACGTGCGCAGGGTGGGCTGGTTAGGGACGCTCAGGGAAATGGCTTCCCGGCCTTCAGGATGGCCATTCTGATGCTAACCCACTCTTACAGAGCAAGGTGCCTGCTTTTGCTTTGCCAAGATGGCTGTACTTATGTCAGGGCGGGACTCGAGGTGGGTACAGCCTTGTTTTTCTTGGCCTCCACACCTGGAGCTGGTTTCCGGGACTTGTTTTTAACAGGGGGGAGCAGGGACAGTTTAAGGGTTAAAAAAAAAGTTATTGTTTAACCTAAATGGAGCTAAAATAAAAATATAAAATAGGTCCTTACAGTGATCTCTGTCTGTCAAAAAAAAAAAAAAAAAAAAAAAAAGGTATTGTATACCAAAGGGTGAGGAGATGGGAATAGGGAAAAAAACAAAACATAAATAGATGGTATCAGCATTAACTATAGGAGGTGAAACAAAATGGGGAATATTAAAATAAAATGGAGTGGTTATTTTTCCTTGCTCTTAAAAAGGTAAATAGTAGGGGCGCCTGGGTGGCTCAGTGAGTTAAGCCATCATCCTACTGCATTTCTTCCTTCCTTCCTTCCTTCTACCTACATTTATTCAACAAATGTTATGTATACTGAGCTTTTTCTCTGGTCGGTGTACTGTCCAGGACCTAAAGGACTGAAAATATTAATTAGAACTTACAATTTGGTAAAATAATACATGCCATGGCCATCATGTTTTAAGCAGTCCACTGACAAAACATGTTAAATCAACTAAAATATTCAGACATAATGGTTAAGATTTTTTGTTCACGCCCATGTTTAAAAGGTAAATTTTTAGTCATTGGAAAGTGCAAACATTGAGAACGACTTTTGTCAAGTGTTCCCAGATGGCTTAAGTTTTGTATCATTAGGATGTCTAATTTTTTAATAAGTTTTGTATCATTAGTATGTCCATTTCTAGTATAGTAATGTCCAGATTTCTGGGGGAAAGGAAAAGAGAACTTGTGTAGATTCTGCCTAAATGAGTAAAATTTGTTGGGCAGCTGGGTGGATCAGTCGGTTAAGCAGCTCAGGTCATGATCCCAGGGTCCTGGGATCAAGTCCCACATCGGGCTCTCTGCTCAGCAGGGAGCCTGCTTCTGCCTCTCCTTCCCTCTATCTCTCTGTCTGTCATGAATAAATAAAGAAAATCCTTTAAAAAACAAGTAAAATTTGTTTATAGATAATTTAAAGATAAAAATAAGGAATTAGGTTGCTTTAAGATCAGGGAGGGAAAATCAAAATTATGTGATGTTTAAGGCATCAAAAGAAGAAAAACAGAGTTTTATTTTTCTAAAAATAATTCCTTAAAGCTTCTCCTGGAAGTGAAAAATATAGAACATACAAACAACTTTTTCACTTTCCGCTTTCTTTATGATATTTAAAAAACACAATTAGTTATTTTCAGAAATAAAGATGTGTTGACCTGTGGATAAAGGTTGGGGACAGGTGGTGTTGGTTGCTTTGGGATGGCAGATAACTATTAACTTGTCTCTAAAAGTTTACATAAGCCAAATGAATCAAAAGCGTGCCTAACTTTTAGAAAAAGATGGTCCTGTTAAGCAGTCATGAAACACACAAGTCACATGGCAAAGACAGATTCAACTATGTAATAAACATTTAGACACTTTAGTTCAAGGTGGCGAACTGACCTTAAGCAATTTTCCTTTTCTCTCCCTGAAGGCTCTTAGAATGCATTAAAAAAAGATAATAGTATAACTACCCATGCAAAGAGACTAGATGAGGACCTCAAGGGATAAAAGGTTTCAACGTATTCCTAGAATACCAATTCCTAGAATTGGTAGAGAAATGATAATTCATGAATTAGAAGGAAGGAAACCAAAACCGGAAGAGGCCAAAGTGTAGACAGATGCCATACTTATCCTAAAGAGTGCCAGAGAGTTTAAGGACATGGGAATGCCAGATCTAAAGGAGGAGAATAGTAACATGGAGCTGAAAAGAGTAGAGTCCATTATCCAACAAAGAGAAGTTCCAGAAAGACAGTACAGAAATAGCAGGTACAAAAAAGTATCAAAGAAAGTAAAAGATAATTTATCTGAGCTAAATAACACAAAGCATTATATTGATAGGGTCCATTGGGTAACCAGTAAACATGACATATATGTACATATATACATATTAATAACATATTATTTTTAGTTTCCAGCTGAGTTGTGTACTAGGATTATTTTTCCTTCTCTACAGATCTAATGTCATGACTATAACACTGAAAAGGGAATACTCCTAGAGTGATATTTAAATGCATTCCCCTTAAAAAAAAAAATCTACCTAGTGTATTCTTGTCTATTTTCCATTGGCCAACTTCACTTCAAGGGACTATAACCCTCTGTGATATTGGGATATAGTAAGAAATATACTTACTTTGGTTTTTATTCCAGGCTTCTGGCCAGAGATCCTAAAACCTTTGCAATTTCCCAAGCAATAAAGGTGCTAGAAGCATCTTTTGTTCTAACATTTGGTCTTGACCCAGTTCCTGACAGAGGAACTGCTAAATCTCTTGGAATTTCCTGAATGATAGGAACGTTTGGGTCTAAAGAAGCAGACCTGGATGGGCTCCTGGATGGCTTCAGGATGGGGACTGGTCACCTGAAACACCACACCATGATTAAAAGCTTGGAACTTTCAGGCAGACTCCCCGTTCCCCAGGGAGGGAAATGGGGCTGGAGACTAATAATTGATCCAGCCTATTAGACGAAGCCTCCATAAATATCTCTGAACCACGGATTTCGGAGAGTTTCCAGGTTGCTGGACTCCTCGAGGTGCTCAGAGGCTGACACAGCCCGAGAGGACGGGAAAACTCCTCAGCCCCTCCTGCGGCCCCGGCCTACACACTTCCTCCACCTGGCTGTTCCTGAGCCGTAACCTTTTTTTTAAATTAATTAATTAATTAATTTTTTAAAAAAAATTTTTATTTTTTATAAACATGTATTTTTATCCCCAGGGGTACAGGTCTGTGAATCGCCAGGTTTACACACTTCACAGCACTCACCAAAGCACATACCCTCCCCAATGTCCATAAGCTGTAATCTTTTATAACGAACTGGTGACCTCATAAATAAATGGTTTTCCTGAGCTCTGTGAGCCGCTCTAACAACTGACCGAACCTGAAGAGCAGGTCATGGGAACTCTGACTCATAGCCGGTCAGTCAAAGTGCAGATGACAACCTGAGACTCGTGACTGGAGGCGTCCGGGAATGGGAGCAGTGTTGTGGGACTGAGCTCTGAACTTGGGGGATCCGAGTTAACTCCAGGTAGACAGTGTCGGACCTGAAGTGAGTTGTAGGACACCCAGTTGCTGTTGGAAATTTGGTCAGTGTGGGAAAGTGTCCACAC
Source organism: Mustela putorius furo (assembly GCF_011764305.1). Classification (NCBI taxonomy): domain Eukaryota; kingdom Metazoa; phylum Chordata; class Mammalia; order Carnivora; family Mustelidae; genus Mustela; species Mustela putorius. The sequence goes on from NW_025421989.1 coordinate 32,980,204, forward strand.
ATTTGGTGACTGAAAGTGAAGTCGTGTGGAGAGGAATAATGGTTTCTCCTTTTCATCGCTGCACCCCCCAAAACACACACACACACACACACACTTTTGGGTAGCCTCGTCTAGCCTTAGTGGCATGTCAGAAACAAGACCTCCTATGCTGTCTTGGGAGATTTCACGGAGGTCTGACAGAAAAGGAGCAATGCCACACAGACGGGGCCCCGTCCAAGAGGGCCATTAAGGAGGCATTTGAGGAAATGCGAGAGGAAGCACACAGTTTGTGTCCTTTAACCCAGCTAAACATTCAACTGTGAGGCAGAACAAAAACATTTTTGGACTTCCATCTCCTTTTTTAAATGTATTGATATATGACATTGATAAAGCAAAGTGTATAATGAACACTTACCTTAAAATGTACAACTCAGTCAATTTGTACATGCATAGGTACCTGTGTAACACTGCCCAAACCCAGATCCAGAGCATTTCTGGAACCCAATGTTCATCTTGCCCCTTGACAGTCAATACCCTGCCCCCTAGAGGTAACCACTATTCTATTCTGACTTCTAATCTCAGTGTGTTTGGTTTTGCAAACTCTTGAATTTCATAGAAATGGAATCATGGAGGTGCCTCAGTGGGTTAAAGCCTCTGCCTTCGACTCAGGTCATGATCCCAGGGTCCTGGGATTGAGCCCCGCATCAGGCTCTTTGCTCAGCAGGGAACCTGCTTCCTCTTCTCTCTGCCTGCTTCTCTGTGACCTCTGTCAAATAAATAAATAAAATCTTAAAAAAAAAAAAAAAGAAATAGAATCTTGTAGTATATGCAGTTCTCTGTCTTTTGCTCAAAAATATTCATGAGATTCGTCCATGTTATGGGAAGCAGGGATTTGTTCTTTATTGTGGTGTAATCTTCGATTGTATGACTCCACTAAAATTCATTTATCCATTATCCATTAATAACATTTGGTTTATTCTCAATTTTTGGCTCTCATGAATAAAGGTGCACAAGCATTCTTATATGTCTTTTGGTAAACCTATGCATTTATTTCTCTTGGGCAAATATGTAGGAGTCAAATTCCTAGATCATAAGGTAAGTGTATTTTTAGCTTTACTAGACACTAGACTTTTCCAAAGTGGTTGTCCCAATTGGTACTCCTACTAGCACTATGAAGGTATAATAATTAAGATAGTGTGGTATTGGGGAAAAAATAGAAAAGTCAGCAAATATATATATATATTTATATTTATATTCAAGTTAATATCATATATTATAAGCATATATTGATGTGCCATTGCAATTAAGTCAAGGGAAATATGGTCTTTTTTTTTATAACTGGCGCTGGAGAAATTATATATCTGTATGGAATAATGTTAAATCTTGACCCCTACTTCATACCACAGCCCAAAATTAGAGAAATCATAGACCTAAGTGACCTAAATTGTAAAGGTAACAAACAAAACTTCTAGAGTAGAACAGAGGAGACTACGTTTATAATCTTGGGGCTAGGCAAAGATTAAATAAGGAGTATACAATGATCACTCACCATAAAGAAAAAAAATTAAAATCAGACTTCATAACATTAGGAACTACTATTCATCAAAAAATATTAATAAGAAAGTGAAAAGACAAGTCACAGACTGGGAGAAGATGGTTGATAATAAATATGGCCATAATGGACTCATAGTATAAATATATAAAGAACTTGTACAGATCTATAACCAAGAGACAAAAAAAGTAAAAATGGACAAACGGCTTGGACAGCCACTTCACAAAAAGACATATCCAAATAACCAGTAAACAGAAACCAGAAAAATTCTCCATATCATTAGCCATCAGGAAAATACAAATTAAAATCACCAGGCAATACCACCTCACACGAACTATTGCTTTATTTGAAGAGGCTTGACGGTGGCGAGGAGGTGGAGCAGCTGGAAGTCTCAGACGTTTTCAGATTTTTAGGTGCACTAAAATTAACCTCCGATAGCTCTTTCATGAGAAGTCAGTTGAGGCTGTATTTTTGAAAAATAGGGAAGTAATCTAAACCAAATGAGGAAATAAGATCTAAAGCAAAATGTCTCTAACCCAGGGGAGCAGGGAAAGAATGCCTTGGGATTATGGCCGTGCAGTTTTTCAGGCTGAGCTGCTAATTCAGATAGAGGCAGGAGGAAAGAACACTCCAACGTGATCTCCAGGAAATAAAGAAGCGTGGTGGAATAAGCAGGGATAGAGAGTTGGGCTTCTTGAGCATATGGTGAAAGCATTTGATAGGAGTTTGAAAAAAAGGAATCCATTCAAACATCAGACTGGGAATATCACCTTTTTTGTGGTATGGTCATGAGCTTAGATCCATAGGGAAGGAAAAATAATCCTAGCACGCAACTTGGCTCAAAGTTAAAAAGAAATATAGATATTATTATCATCACGAAATATATTATATGTCATAATGATGTAGATGTTGTCTAATTGTTTTAAATTTTAGAATTAATGAATGGACAAAGCACAGAAGAATTGGCTGTGCTTAAAAACTGGAAAGTAAAGTTGCCAACCTTGACAATGTAAAATTAAAGGTACAATGGAAGATACAACAGAAGGGGTGGGGTATTGGCAAGACCTGAGGGAGAAAAGGGATATGCCATCCAGACATGTGGATACGCCCATAGAAAATCTCCTAAAAAGAATTTATGTGGCCAGATGCAGGACAGGACCAGCTGAGAGATACCAGATCTGATGGGGAAAATGGACAGATGGAGGGGTGGGAAATGTCCCAATCCTCCAGCCCTCTTGGCTTGTGTAAGTTCCTGGAACTGTGACCCAAATTCCACAGGGGGCAGTAAAGCCATAACCCTTAAAAGACTGGTTAGTTTTACTTCTATATAATAGAAGGGACTTAACAGAGAAATGAAGTTTTGTTAGAAGGAGTCCTACATGCTCTAAAGTACAGGGAGTCATACACTTTGGTTTGGAGTCAGACTTTACAACTACACTAGATGTATAGAAGGATAATTATGCAGTATTGGAAACATCATACTTGTACATCAGTAATAAATCATAGTGTATCCACACACTGGAATACCTATCATACAACCATCTACTTAGATCTATGGGTATAATCCCATTAATGTAAAAAAAAAAAAAAAAGGAAGCCTGTGTGTGTGTGTGTGTGTGTGTGTGTGAGTTTAGGTGCATAACAAAGGTCTGGAAAGATGCACACCAAAATAACGATACAATAGTGTGAAGAGGTGAGAGGGATCTGGGGTTAGGTGAAAGGGAATTCTCACTTTTACTCTATATTTTGTTATGATATATTTTGTTAGATTATGTTGTGTTAGTTTTTGAGTATTTAAATGCTTTTTCACATAATCAGATTTGTGCATATTTACTGTTGACAAAATGTTTGGTAGGGGATACAATTCTGGCCAGCCTGTTTTCCATCAACTCTTTTTTAAAACCCCCTTGGGGCACCTGGGTGTCTCAGTTGTTAAGCATCTGCCTTTGATTCAGATTGTGGTCCCAGGGTCCTGGAATCGAGTCCCATGTCGGGCTCCCTGCTCAGCGGGAAGCCTGCTTCTTGCTCTCCCACTCCCTCTGCTTGTGTTCCTTCTCTCTCTGTGCTCTCTCTGTCAAATAAATAAATAAAATCTTTAAAAATAAATAAATAAAATAAAAACTCTTCAATGTTTCCTACTGCTCCAGGATAGACCCCGAGGCCTTTTTGTTTGTTTGTTTGTTTGTTTTTTCAAAGATTTTATTTATTTATTTGAGAGAGAGAGTACAAGTAGGTAGAGGGCAGCAGAAGGAGAAGGAGAAACAGGCTCCCTACTGAGCAGGGCTCAATCCCAGGACTCTGGGATCATGACCTGAGCTGAAGGCAGACGCTTAACCAACAAGCCACCCAGGAGCCCCTAGAGCCCTCAGTTTTTAACATGACTTCAAAGCGACTGTGTCTTCTTCTGTGCCTTCCCTATACTTAATGTTAAGGACCCTAGAAAGTGCTGTCCTGCCATGCGCCTATAGTCTCAGCTAAGAGCCAACAACACATTCCTAGCATTAGATGTTCCATCTTTCCCACCTGCACAGGATTCATAGATAAAGGAATTTCTTCCCAAGTGACTATAGGCAACATTTTAAACCCATGTTTTGTTTCCACATTACAGAGATCTTGACCTTTTCAACCTTTGATACCTGTTTCTTCACTACCCACCAAGAGATGACTATGTGAAAGTCACTAATTTTAGGTTTTGCTACAGTATGACCTACTTCCAAACTCAATTTCTATGTCAGTCAGTCAGGATTAGGTTATGCTGCAGTAACAAACAATTCCCAATCTCAGTGTCTTAAAGCAATGGAAGTTTACTTCTTGCTATGCTACACGAGCATGGTATGTTGGTTGAGTGTAAGAGGCCCTGTTCAACATGTTCCTTCTTTACAGACCCAGGCTGGGGCCTGTTCTATCTCCCTTCTTCTACTCTGTGCAGAGGACTCTATATGCTTCATCTCATTTAATCTTCATAGTTCTCATTCCTGCTTTTCAGAGGAGGAAACTGAGGCAGGGAGGTAATAAGCAATTTTCCCAGTGTTACACATCTAGGAAACAAAGGAATAAGGATTTGAATCTGGACAGTGTGTTTTCCACAAAATTTAAGTACTACATTTTATCTTCATAGAACAATGGTGATCAAGGAAAATGTACAGAGATATTGAAATTCACTAAGATGCAGGATACGCGTCTACCTCAAAAGATGGTCTTGCATAGGGAGAGGGTGGTGGGGTTATGGACACTGGGAAACATATGTGCTATGGTGAGGGCTGTAGTGTTTTTCTTATTTCGATGCCTATCTCAGTCTTTCCCATTGCAGTAAACAGAAAACTCCATTCGTTTTGGCCAAACCATAACCTACCCCAAGTCCTCTTTCTTCACAATGCCACAGGCAATACATTATCAAATCCTGTCACCACTACCTTCAAAATGTTTCCAGAATTTGACCACTTCTCAGCCCCTCCCCTACCACTGTCTTCATCTGAGCCGCCATGTTTCATCAGACCCACGGCAATGGCCTCCTCACTGGGCTCGTTGCTTCTGTCTTTGTCCACCTATAGTCTCCTCTCAGCGCAGCAGCCACAGAGACCCCATCACCTCAGGACTCTATCACCTCACGCAGAAATGGTCCTATGTGATCAAGTCCTGTCTTACATGTTTGGTCTTATTCCCCATTGCTCGCTTCCTCTCTCACTCAGCTCCAACCACACTGGCCACTTTGCTGTCCCACAACCATACCGAGGCTGGTTTCACTTCAAGATCTTTACACTCGTGCTTCCCTCTGCCTGGAATGCATCTTGTCTCACAAGTCTGTGTGACTCACCCCCTCACCTCCAGATCTCACCTCGAATATTCCCTTCAGTAGAGAGGTCTGCTCTGACCACCCCATTGAAAGTAGCAGCCCTGCCACTGCCCCTTCCTTGAACTCCTCCCTATCCCCCTCCCCTGTGTAATAGCACTCCAGCAGGTAAGCTTATGCAGTCCTTGCCTGCTGGCCTAAACCCCATAGGTTGTAGCAGAACTCACCTACTTCCCTTGAGGTCCTGCTGACTGCCAGTCTTGAGGACCAAAGGACCAGACTTTCTGGAAGGTAAGGCCTGACTGCCCTCAAAAACAGCCATTGCTGGCCGTGGTATCCTCAATAACAGACACATGGGAGCCCTGATTACTGGCAGAGTGGAAGAATCTGGAAGCCTTGCAAAGACAAATGATTAACTGCCGAGCAGCGGCCTGTCCTGCATGTAGTCCCATCACCATTTCCCACGCCTTCCCCTTTAAAAACCTCCTGCTACTCCCCGACAAGCTCTTTGGGAAGTCAGTCCGCCATCTTTCTAGGCTGCCCCCTTCCAGAATAAAGCTGCCTTTCCCTTCCGACCACTGCTCTTCTCTCAACTACTGACCTTCGGGCAGCTGGCGAGCAGCAGAATCTGAGTGTGGACGCAGTCCTCTGTCTGGTAAGACCTGCATTACTTCTTATTTATTATTACTTCTGTGTAGCGTTGATTACTGTCTGAACACGTGTGTTTCTTGTTTGCCTCTCCCCGGGAATGTAAGCTCCGTGAGGGAAGAGTTTTGTTCCTCTGTTCCTCCAGAGCCTGGAACAGTGTCTGGCCCCTAGTGCACGCTAAGTAAACTTTTTTTTTTTTAAAGATTTCATCTATTTATTTTATACTCAGAGATCACAAGTAGGCAGAGAGGCAGGCAGAGAGAGAGGAGGAAGCAGGCTCCCCACTGAGCAGAGAGCCCGATGTGGGGCTTGATCTCAGGGCCCCGGGATCATGACCTGAGCCGAAGGCAGAGGACTCAACCCACTGAGCCACCCAGGTGCCCTGCTAAGTAAACTTGAACTGCATGATTTACTGACCTCCCATCCCCGCCATCCCCCCACCGGCCTGTGTTCCGTGTCCCACGTGGGAAGAGACCAGGCAAGGACAAGAGGCATTGGGAGGCTGGCAAGAGGAGGCCTGGAAGGGCCACTGAGGAAAACAAATGAGACACAGTCAAGAGGCCTCCAATGCGATGGCAGGATTTGGCATTTCAGGGACTTCTCTGAAGAAGAGTTGCTGCAAATCAAACTGTCCGAGTTTCTCCAGTTTATATACTCAGAGGCCTGGAAAATGAGGGTTCCAGCGTGATGGGCTTAAAGCTTGACAGATTTTAATCGGTTTAACAAACGGATACGTTTTCTAGGAGCAGCTGGAGCTCTAGGGCTGCACATCTTGGGTGAGAGATCGAAGCCAGCTGAGCCATTGTCTGAATCTTGGGGAGAGCACAAACTTTCAAGTTCACAATCAGGACAGGATCAGTGGCTTCCTTCTGTCCCCTGGTGGCAGCACCGCTAACCTGCAAGGGAGTTAAATTTCCTTGAAGAAGAGAAGGCAAAACAAGAATTTCAATGTTCTATCTGCCAAAGCCCGTACCAACCCTAAATGTGTGTGCACAGGTGTATTTGCTCGGGGATAAAGAACTCCCAGGGTTTCTTCTCCATGAAATCCGATGATGCTTTGATGTTTCTGCATCAAAGGGGACCAGTTCAACGAAAGACATTACCCTGCCAGGTAATGGATTGGGATGTAGAACACCCCCCAACCCAGGCCCTCCCTGACCTCCCTCATAAACCATCTGCCAAATGTGTTTGTAAAAAGAACTTCTATTGTGGTCAGAAGGTTAATACAGGCAAACTCAAAGTTCCCTCCAACTCCAGGACTCTACGGCTTTATGACAAGCCCTTCTCTTCCCATTCCCTTCTAGTCCGTGAGTCTGGGCATTCCGAACTTGTCCAGCTTCCCCTTGCCGGAGCCATGTGCTGCCTCACCACGTACTCTTACTTCCGCCTAGTAACACATTTTTTTTCTTCTTTGCTCTTGAGTTTGTTTGTTTAAAGGGCTGGCGCAGGATCGCTTTAGCCTTCTATGTGTACATTGTATGTATGTCCGTGGGAGGAAATGTTCCCTCCCGTGTGCAAATATATTTGCTCGCTCTTTTCAAGAGTCTGAATTGTTTTCTGTCTTCTTAAGACAAATGATGATTTTTCGATTACAGAAGAAATGCAATATATTAATATTTGAAAGGTATGCATGTTAAAACCCAATAATTCTATTTCTGAAGTATTTTTAGAGAAACATTTGCACACAGACATGAGGCAGATTGGGCAAAGATACTCGTGTCAGTATTGTTGGTAAGAGTGGAACATTGGAAATTACCCAGTTGCCCACAAGGAGGAAAAGGAATAAACTATGGCCGATCCGTACCCTATGATGTAATATGGCAGCTAAACTTAACAAGGTGGCTTGGTGTGTGTTCACTTGAAAACAAATCCCCAAGGTATACTGTTGCCTGAAAGGAACAGTCCGCAGAATCATCTCTATTTTATACAATTTTCTGGCGGTACATGTATATATGTATATAAATGTGGGAAAAATTACATGCATCAAAATGACAGCAATTATTACCTCTTATTACCCTTGGGAGTGGATGACAAGGTGGGGAACCGGAAGGGGACAAGATGGAGAGCAAGGGCCTTGTTAAGCTTTTGTTATATTAGAAGTGCAACCCATAAAAATGCATTCATGTGTGATTTAAATTAAGTTTTAAAAATTAATATATAACTGTTTATCTGTTTCTAACCTATAATCTATAAAGCCCAGTGTGATACCTCCTCTTTTCTTCTCCATAATTTATCTCTTGTCCTAGTGGTGGTGGTTTTCTTTTTGTAAATTTGCTTTTATGAACTATGGCAAGGAAAATTCTTGTTTTTTTCTTCATCCATTAATGCTGTCGTTTCTGTTGTATAGATTCTAAGAACTGAGGTCATGGGATGTAACACTTAAACATTGGCTAGATGCTGCCGAATTGCCCTCGGAAGAGAGCATACTAACGATTCATAGAACAGTAGTTGTGTGTAGTTGTAGCTCACGTCATCGAGGTTGCCGTGATAGCAACCACTCCCAGACATACTGACTTGGCCTTAAGTCCAGACAACAAAATTAAGGCTGACTTAATTTTCTCCCCTTGCCTGTTGACCATCATGGAATGATTGCAGTGTCTGGCCATTAGCCAAACAGGGGAAGAGACTGGGAAAGCGTGGGAGGGGAAGGTAGGGCCTGGTAGGCCATGAAACAGAGACAGACTAATGACCCATGGGCCATATTGACCCACAGACCCGCTTTCTTCGGCCTGGACAATGTCAGTCTACACAGTGTTTAAAAACCTCAGAATCTGAGCGCCTGGGTGGTACAGTCAATTGAGTGCCCGACTCTTAGTTTCCACTCAGGTCATGATCTCAGGGTCATGGGATCGAGCCCCCTATTTTACGATACTTAGATCAAGTCCGTTGACATTCAGCATGTGAATGTCTAGTTGTACTAGACCAAATAATGACTACCCCAACATATCCACATTCTCATCTCTGGAACTTGTGAAAAAATGTTAGATGGCCAAAGGAACTTTGCAGGTGTGATTAAGTTAAAGAATTTGGGAGGGTGAGGTTATCCTGTGTGGGCCTGGTATAATCACAAGGGACTTAGGGAAGGAAAGGTGGAGGCTGGAGGCTCAGAGTCAGAGACAAGGACAGAAGCAGGGGTCAGAGAGGAGAGAAGTTTGAAAACGTTACACTTCTGGCTTTGATGATGGAACCACTAACCAAGAAATGTGTGTAGCCTCTAGAAACTAGAAAAGGCAAAAAACCCCAGATGCTTTCCTAGAGCCTCCAGAAGGAATGCAGCCCTGCTTTAACCTTGATTTTATCCCAGTAAGACCATGTTGGACTTCTGACCTCCAGAACTGTAAGCAACTTCATTCATTTTGTTTGGGGCCACCAAGTGTACGCAGCAATAGGAAACTAATATAAGAATTAAGGAGAAAGTAAAACATTTCTTATATGCATTATCTATCCCTAGAGGGAAATGGAAACTATATCAAGATAACTATATATTTTAAAATAACGTGGGAGAGCATTTCTTTGTGGAAGGGTAATGGGCATTGCCGATTTCTTACTGGCATCCTGTCCAAGCCCTTCTGCTCCTTTCACAGCATATGACCCAGCAATTACCCTCTTAAGCATGTACCCAAGAGAAAATGAAAACGTATGCCCACATAAAAACTTGTTCACAAATGTTCAGGACAGCCTTTTCATAATATCAAAAACTAAGAAATGGGGCACCTGGGTGGCTCAGTGGGTTAAGCCGCTGCCTTCGGCTCAGGTCATGATCTCAGGGCCCTGGGATCGAGCCCCACATCGGGCTCTCTGCTCGGCAGAGAGCCTGCTTCCTCCTCTCTCTCCCTGCCTGCCTCTCTGCCTACTTGTGATCTTTCACTGTCAAATAAATAAATAAAAGTCTTTAAAAAAAAAAACAAAACCTAAGAAACGATCCAAATTTCCATCAACTGATAAATACAGTATGTAAAATAAATACAGTTTGCAAAAAAGTACCTCAATTTTTTAGAAATAATTCAGCTATCTTCCACACTTGTGGTAGACTCTATGGAAAGCTAACACTTGTCTGGTCTAAGTGTAACTGTATCCTTGCTACAACAAATCATTCAAGAGTTCAAATTTAAGGTAATCAACACAGAATTTTCCTGATTAAGAGACTAGGTTATTAAAGAGCAACTGTTTCTTTTAGTATGTCTTAACCTAGGGGTATATCCTGGGAAGTAGTGTGAGTGGTCTTCCCCAGGAGTAAGCAATAAGGGAGCATGTAGTTGGTAGCGAATTTTAGAGTAAAAAAAAAAAAAAAGTTGATCTGTATTTATTTATTTTTTTATATGAAATTTTGTTTCATCTTCATTTTTAAATGGGATTTTTATTGATGTAATTATAGATTCATATGTAGTTATAGGAAATAATACAGATAGCCCAGTGTCCTTTTCCCAGTTTCCTCCAGTGGTAACATTTTGCAAACCTACACTATAATATCACAATTAGGATATTGCCATTGATGAGCCCATTAACCTTATTCAGATTTCCCTGTTCTTCCTTGTACTCATCTGTGGGTATTCACTTCTACACAATTTTATGACCTATAGTTCTGCATGTCCACGACCACAGCCAGGATGCCGAATAGTTCCAACCCCACAAGGATTCCTCTTGTCTATTATCTCTACACTCTGGCACCCGCTAATCCATTCTCATTTTTAAAGTGCTGTTTTAAGCAGTGCCTGGGTGTCTCAATTGGTTAAGTGTTTGACTCCCGGTTTCATCTGTGTTCATGATCTCAGGGTCATGAGATTGAGCCCTGCATCAAGCTCTGCGCTCAGTGGGGAGTCTGCTTGAGGATTCTGTCTCCCTCTCCCTCTGCCCCTCCCCCCACTCAGGTGCTTTCTCTCTAAAATAATCTTCAAAAAAATAAAATATTTCAAAAATGCTATATAGATGGAATCACATATAGTGTGCTGACTTTTTTACTCAGCCTACTTCTCTTGAGATTCATGCAAGTTCTTATACCGATAATGTATTCCTTTTTTCTGAGTATTATTCTATGTAGGAACCACAGTTGGTTAAAACATTCATCCAGTGAAAGACCTCTAAGTGTTTTCTAGTTTTTTTGCTATTATTATTAAAACTGTTATGAACATTTGTGTGCAGGTTTCTTTATTCTTTTTATCACCCTATGCTAGTGATTCTAAGCCAGACCATTCTCACTGACCTGCTCCCGGCCTAATACACCACTCTGGTACTGGAGTTTGGTCTGTCTTCCTGGGATTGAAGGATGGTAGACCAGGCAAGCTGTGGTGACTCTTCCACCACCAATCTTTGACAAAACTTCTGCTTCTCTCTCTGCTCTCTTTTCTTCCTGTTGACTAATTCTCATTATTTTCTGATCCACAAAGGGAACTACTTTGCTTGACTTAATGTACCCCAGCCATGTTGTAGATTAAGAATCAGTCTATGGATAAGCCTTCATTAGGTCAGGTGTTCATGCCAATGCAATACACAGCTATTCCTGGGTAAAGAACATCCTCTTTCCCAAATTATGAGGCAACGTTATTTCATCTGTGGGCTATGCACTTTCTCGTATGTGATTTCTGCTAACAGGAGGCATTGAATGGGACATGATTACCGTGTCTGGTATGCATGGGAGATTCTCTAGAATCCTCGCAAAAAACTCCAAAACCAATAAAACCGGAAATGTTGACTTTTTACAATAATGTTCTTTAAGATATGGTGATAACATGCACTCCAACAATATATAAAATGATCTGCTGACCAATGAAAAGTTAGGGGATATATATACCAAAAAAAGAACACTTTAGTTTTGGAAAAGTTGATTTGTAGCCTTTCTTTTTGTAGGGAGAGTACAGATTAGGCTTACTGATAAGGTCTCTCTGAGACCAAGAAAATAAAAACATAATATATAAAAAATGCTTTGTGTCCCTTTGTAACTGAGAACGATAAAAGGAAAAAAAATTCCTGGGTCCATTAACATCTAATTTTTTTAAAGTTTTTTTTTTTTAAGATTTTGTTTATTAGACAGACAAAGATCACAAGTAGCAGAGAGTCAGGCAGAGAGAGGAGGAAGCAGGCTCCCTGTGAAGCAGAGAGCCCGATGCGGGGCTCAATCCCAGGACCCTGGGGTCATGACTTGAGCTGACAGCAGAGGCCTTAACCCACTGAGCCACCCAGGCACCCCAACATCTAATTTTTTAAGTGTCCAGGAAACACTGCTTCCTCTAATGCAGGGGTTGGTAAACTCTGCCAGCAGGCCACCTGTTTTTGTAGTTTCCCTGGGACACGGCCATACCCATTCACTCACTGTATGGCTGCTTTCATACCACGCCGGCATACCTCAATAGTTGCAAAGGCCTGCAGAGGCTCAAATATTTACTAGATGGCCCTTTATGAAAAAATTTGCTTTACTTTTATTGAGAAATCATTATTCTAACCCTGATCCTTTTGGGTGGTATTCTATATGAGCATTAACTATGAAGGCTATGTTCAGTCATGCAGCTTAACTCAAATTCCTGGCCTATGAAATGAAAGGTCAGTACGTGCCCATATCTAATAATTTTCCTGCAGATTTTCTCTGTAAGGTATTAGAGGGGATGAAGATGAGTTGACAGAACTTTCATTACTGGCTCATGTAAAACTCTGCCCTGAGAAACCCAGACTGAAATATCTCATTAAAAGCTGGTGTTCATTTAAAAAAAAAAAAGAAGGTACATAAAAAGATGAAGCATTCAGTAAAATAAAAAGGCATGTTTTGGCATGAAAAAAGTTGAATATACATTACTGGATAAGCCCAGCCATCAAATTCTCTGACCTGGTGAGGCAGAGCTGCAAAGAAACTTCCGCATACAGTCTACACCTTTAAAGGATCCCAGAGTGTGTGTGTGGGGGGAGTTGCCCATGTTTTGTGCCCTGCAGGGAAGATACACATCATACCAGGGGTGCTGTAAGCATCTGTTCAAAGTCCCAGCTTCGTCCCTGAGATCCTTAGAAACCATTTTGGAAAGAGACACTTTTCATGAAGCAGTGCGGGTCATTTCTAAATAATCCTGGATTGTCCATTTATCCTACATATCCAAGGACGACATAGAGGGACATTAAGTGGAACCTCAGTGGGAATGATTGAGTTTGCAACTGGCATGGTGGACTGGAATCTCCTGGGCCACCTGATGTAGAAGGATGATGGCCATCTGAATCTTGCAAGAGCTGAGTGTTTAAGAAGATCCTTTTACAGAGAATTTCACAAATATACAAAAGTCAATTTTTCTCATTTTTCTAGCCACAAATGTAGCTCCACCTTCTGGATTTTAAAACAAATTCCCCTTGGGTAGATTCTAACACATGGGGTGCAATTTTCAGTTCATCTCTCAAACTCCTTTGGTGTCCACTATGTGAAAAGACTACTTCCTTTGTCATAAAAAGCCAGTTTTCTCTCAGTTTTGAGAGACTTGTCAGGAACAATCAAGGTTTTGTTTTTTGTTTTTACTCAACCTTTGAAAATAAAATCTGCAGTATCTTTTTTTTTTTAAAGATTTTATTTGACAGAGAGATCACAAGCAGGCAGAGAGAAGGGTAAGCAGCCTTCCCACTGAGCAGAGAGCTGATGCGGAACTCGATCCCAGGACCCTAAGATCATGACCTGAGCCGAAGGCAGAGGCTTAACCCACTGAGCCACCCAGGCACCCCAAATCTGCAGTATCTTAAGATTACTTTAAATATGTGATGACTGTATGTGGTGAAATGCTTTCAGTAACTCGTAATTAGATAACATCCAGCTTGGGGAGAGCAAAAAAGTACTTTTTACTGGAGAAAATGTAATGAGAGGTTACCATCAACTTAAGGCAGCGGTACCACCACTTTACAAACATAAAATTGCAGCTTTACAAAAATCCGAGTTAGTACTTACATTTGAATACACTAATTTTACATACTTAAAGTCTTTAATTAAAAAAACAACAGCAACAATTCAATTGAAAGTTGACAAACAGGACAGAATTCCTTGCCAAAAATAGTCATTAAAAGCTAATGAATAGTTACAGAATGTATTTTACATTGACTTTTTTAAAAGTGAAATTTTCTCTTAAGGTCACAGGGTAAAAGGCACAAAATAGAAGCTATTAATTATGTTGTAATGTTGAATACCGGGTTTGGGTTGCTATTTTAATGGTATTTATTCTGTATGCTGTATCTATGTGGTCTGACATTCCTTTCCCTTATTCTTCTTTAGAATTTTTTCAAGCAAGCACAATGCCGTTTTTAAAAAAGATTTTATTTACTTATTTGGCAGAGAGAGAGAGAGAGATCACAAGTAGGCAGGCAGAGAGAAAGGGGAGGCAGGCTCTCTGCTCAGCAGAGATGATGTGGGACTTGATGCCAGGACCCTGAGATCCTGACCTGAGCCCAAGGCAGAGGTTTAAGCCACTGAGCCACCCAGGTGCCCCGACAATGCCATTTTTAAACTATTCAATGATCACGCAAGAAGCAAAAGCACAGCACAGGAATATAATCTTTAAATAAAAACAGAGCAGATAGCAAGTTCACGAGGTATATTTATTATTCCTTTAAAATCAGGCCTCAATAACAATAATCAAAAGCAAGCCTTAACCAAACAAATATTTTGGTCACTATTATAATCTTCAAGGGCACAAAAGCCAGCAGTGCAAAGTAAAAGAAAGGTAATGGCTATGAGAATTTTTGACGTGCCAAAAGACGTCTATCACCGCACGAAACTCTCTCCTTGTATTTTCTTAATATTCTTCTTAAACATTGAAAAATTATTCAGCAATATAGCAAACATGCACATAGTATTCCTACAAGAATACCATCACTGTCTTAATATTGTCAGTACTAATACTAAGCCTTTCTTTCCCCTCAAAATGCAATGAATCGTGGTTCCACTCCCTATGTATATTAGTGTTAGTGCTAATACGTAAAATTTTGTTTTCCAGCGTAAATAACCAGATTGACTTAGCGTTTGGTGACCAGTTGTCAGACCAACTATCTATCACCATCTATTTTCTCATCTTTTATTTTCTTAATAAATACAGCTACATTTCATAAGCCCTGAGATATTCATTAACCTGCTAATGATTGTATACTTTTAATTTATACTTGACTCTACTCAATTTGAACCCCATGTAGTAAGTATTCAAATTACTTATACATGGTTATAACTAAACCAATCACAAAACTGACTATCTATATAGTTATACTGCTAGTAAGGCCTTTAACTAATAGTTGCATATTTTATGCATTTTTTTACTTGGTAGGAGCAATGCTTAAACTGACAATTCTCCATCAGCAATACGTGCTTTTCATTTTGCTTGTTTCTATGTGGATAACCAGATTCATTTTCTTCTTGTAAAATAATTCTTTATTTCTTCCCCAAATATGTTAGCTGTCCCACTGAACAGGTGCCAAAGGTAACTTAGAAGTCGCACAGTACATTGATAATTACAATGCTGAGAGAGAAATAAGCATATAATAAGGATCCCATACATGTCAGCTCTACGTGAAATGAGTCAGTGTAAGGCGGCTGTCAGTGTCATGTACTTTTTAGCACACATGGTCTTGAACTTTGCCGAACTAGAGAATTCAGGTTACCAGATTTATTTGGCCCTCAAATGTAAATCCAAGAATTTTAAACTTAAAAAACTGTTTTGACAATTCTCAGAAAAAAGTAAATAAATCGCTGATGGTTGCTACTATAGTAATAGTTGGTAGGGAAAAAAAGCCGAACAGAATTATTTCCTACTCAATGATATGTACAACTAAGTGAAGAGAAAAAATGAAAAACTAAGAAGGGTTAGCTAGTTATTATTTTCTGCACATTTATCTTTGCAGCTTTTTTTTGGGGGGGGGGTCATATATTTATCCCTGTTAACTTCCCTGGATGAAAGAGAATTTTATTATCTGAACGGATTTTCCCATCTTCCTAGGTACATGCTGGTGAAAAGCCGGTGTAAATATAAGATTATATTTTTATGTCATGCCATATTTGCTTTTGTTTTTTGCCAACAATAAATTTTTCCTATTTAAATAATGCCAGATAGAATATGAGATAATCTGCCAACTCACTATGAGATTGCTTGCTTATAATATTCAGTTTTCATTGGTAGCTTTTGAAGCATATTGCACACTTGTCATCTAACACATTACTAAGTAACTACTACTCTTTTTAGAAAGGATACACTGACAAATTCTTAAGTTAATGGCTTTGGCCGAACATTTTTAGTCTGTTACAGGACAATAGCAATAGCGAAAACATTGACAATACAGTTCATGGTTCGGTTCTCCCATCTTATGGTACAGGTTCCTGAAACACACACAAAACGAGAACTCAGATGAAATATCAGCAAAATATTGAAATTGCGAGGGAATATATACACATTTTTCATCAGTTTTAATATATTATTTCCTGCAATCTGCTAAATCTTCACATTTCATCTCTCTCTGAAGACATACTTGTGGCTAGGTACAAAGCGATCCTATTGATAGCCTTTTCAAAATTTAATTAGAGATAAACAAGCATTTGATCATAAGTGCACTGTTTGACCCTGCCGGAAGTTGGATTCTGTATAAATCAGCTTAAGGTCTCTTACCGTCAGATGTAGTATCCCAAAAACATGAGCTGGCTGTGTGAAAGCCATAGGCACTCCTCTGGACCACTGCACAGGTCACTAAAAATAAAGTTGCTGCGTGAGAACACTAACAAAGGAAAAGATATCTCAGATATCTGAGTGTTTGAGTTCAGAGCTCTACAAGCTGTAAAAAGAACAGAAAACAAAGCTTTCGGCAAACAGAAAAAAATAAGTCCTCTTGATTATCTACCACCACAATTCTGACCCCACTGGATCCAGTCTGTTGCCCACTGCCATGACCACTGGTGATTATGCTGCAGGAAAAATCTGGGCCAAATCACGTGCCTCGTTCCCTGGGCATAATCCAAACACAAAAAATGAAGCAAAGATTACACTGTCTAAACGACTACCGTGTGGCTCTTTGCCATCCTATGTATGTGTGGGGAGGCACGGAGCTCCTGATGGGGTGACCGTAGGGCTGAGTGGGTCTCTGTGGAAGAAGGCAGCTGATACAAATGTAAAACGGGCTGCTGCCAAGGACAGGCAGGCGGCTGGCAGGAGCTCCAAGTGCTTCCAAGTAGCGAAAGCTCTCCATCTTTTAGGTATTACCAGATACTCTTGTTGGAGCAGTAAGCCGGAAGTCCTTCACATCCTATTAGAATCCAACTTGTCTATTACTCATTTGCAGTCTCTAAGTTCAGAGAAGACCGTGAGGACAAAGGGGAGCAAATCAGGGAGGAAGGTCACTGATACTTACCAATATATTTATAAGCTTTTCCCAACTTAACCAGATGTGTCAAGGATTGCTCCACTATGCTTGCGGTCCACTGGTTGATGTTGTTCTGGTTATAATCTTCACCACCCAAGACCCCATCTATACACTAAAAGGGCAGAGGACAGTTAAAGACCTGTACAAACCACAGCAAAAATTTATTCAAAACAAAAAAAATTAATAACCCCAAAAAGCATCTTAGAAAATAGGCTTCTGGTAAATACTTTATTATGTCCTGTCTCCAGCTGTTTTGGAATTTTCAGAGTGTTCCTGCATGTATCATCTCACTCTATGAGATACTATGGGCCATATAAAGATCAATAGGACATGGCCTCTGTTGTAAAGAACTAGCAGAGAAGCTAATAAAAGAAATCTGTAACACAAGAAAGACTAATCAGGATGATAAGCTATGTCATAAAAGGATTATGGAGGGGAGTAGAGATTAAAAAAGGGTGATATTAATTGGTTGAAGGTTGGCTTTGAAACAGCTGGGTTTTGAAGAGGTTTCGGATACTAGAAATAAAGCAGGAGTCCAATTTAAAAAGCGAATTCTCATGTGTAAAAATTACATGTTTGTTGATATTATGTAATTACTCAGCCATAAAGCTACCACCTCCTGCCACTAAAAGTAAATGAACAAACACCACTTTTCAGGTGCCCCAGCACAAGACCATTGAATAATTTTCCAGTGCTCACTCACATCCACCTCTGGATGGTTAAGGCCACTGGTTTAGCGTCACAATCTTAGGTGTAAGGTCACTTCTGCCACCTACTCACTGTGACCTTTTGCAAGTGACTTCCCCTCTCGGAGCCCCTATTTTCCTAATCCTTAGAGATAAGATCCTCATCCGGTTATTGTGAAGATGGAGTGAGATGAATGTCAAGCGCTCAAGTCCAGTGACTGAGACAGAGTAAGCCCACATGAAACCTTACAGATCACCATCGTCACCCTTATCGCTGCTGCTGTTCTATTCCTTCCGGCGTTATTGAGATGTAACTGACCTATAACAGTGTGTAAGTTCAAGGTGTACAATGTGATCACCTGATGCACAGATACACTAGGAAATGATCACAATAAGGTTAGTTATGTAACATATCCATCCCTCCATGCAGTTACCACTTTGTGTCTTTGTGGTAGAAACATTTAAAATCTACTCTCAGCAGGCTTGGAGCATACAATGCTGTGTTGTTAATTGCAGCCATCCTGCTATACTACGGAGTTTGAACACATGAGTCTGAACTTGAAAAATATGGCAGGATCTTCAGGGGCCTGTCTAGCTTTCTCAGACCTCGGCTTGATCCTAGCTGTATAAGGCCAGCCCTGGGTGAGTTCTGGGTGAGCTTGTGCCCTAGAACATTCAGACAGGTGAGGCACTGTCTTAGGATGGACTGAGGAGGTGCTCAGTGCCCAGAAGGCAAGCCAATACAGCCCAGACTTAGAGGCAGGTAGGGCCTGCTAGGACACAGCCTCAGCCACCATACCTACAATACAAGGTTGCCTTCTAGGCCAGCTCAATTTCCCCCTGGGATTTGGCACAGTGAAAAATGACTCAGGACTATTAAAAGTGTTCATAAATACCTTACCCCACCGTGTAGTCTGTATGGTATACCACTACAGTAATTCAAGTTTCTCTGCCAGAACTGATTCCCAAATAGAACTTCTTGTTTGTTTGCCTACTAGGAGGACCAGATTTCATGTTTCAAATACTTAAGGTTTTGATTTAGCATCATATCCATGTCTATAAGATGGTAAGTGAGTATTTTTTCAATTAAATTTGGCTACAAAAGCATATTTCTAGCATCTTTTGACATATATTTTACATATAGTTTACCTGTATAAAAGCGTGTGTGTGTCACACACACACACACACACACACACACACTTTTATAGCATTAACATTTAAACTAATATTTGGCCTACCAGAATAAAACTTCTTTTATTCAAAAGACAGAACATCAGTTTTACAAAACAGCAAACTAGTTTTCTAAACTAATACTCCAATATCACTTTCAGAGTAAGCTCCAGGATGTCTGAGAGCATACAATAAAACAGCTTTCTAAGGCCCATCTCTGTGAAGCACCCCCATAAAAACCGAGTAAATATTAAAAATCTTGTTTGAATAGTAAGGTTTCTAACTTTGTACTGGAAGTCAAAAACAGAGCTTTTAAAGTTTCCATCAACACAGGAAGCTTCAAGACCAACAAGACGTGTAACTCACCTCTTTAACAATATTGTGCGCTTCATCAGCATTGAAGCCAACCTAAGGGGGGGAAACAAAAGATACAGCTGCTTTCAACACAGACTTCCTTTCATTTCTAGCTGTGACGACACGCAGAATACCCTAGGCTGGCCTGGGCAGGTCTTAGTGACAGCAGACTGTAGTGGTAAGGGGAGTCAGTTCTTTTTTTTTTTTTTTTTAAGTTTATTTATTTATTTATTTGAGAGACAGAGTGTGAGACTGGAGAGTTCAGAGGGAGAGCAGACTCACTGCCAAGCAGGGAGCCCGATGTGGGACTCGATCCTGGGACTCCAGGATCATGACCTGAGCCAAAGGCAGTTGCTTAACCAACTGAGCCACCCAGGTGTCCCAAGGAGGGGTCAGTTCTACACAGGCTGCTAATCCCACCGAGAATACTTCTTTTTTTTTTTTTAAGATTTTATTTATTTATTTGACAGAGAGAGATCACAAGTAGGCAGAGAGGCAGGCAAAGAGAGAGGGGAAAGCAGGCTCTCCGCTAAGCAGAGAGCCCGAGGTGGGGCTCAATCCCAGGACCCTGAGATCATGACCTGAGCTGAAGGCAGAGGCTTAACCCACTGAGCACCCAGGCGCCCCCCACAGAGAACACTTCTAAAGTTGTGGGATGCTTTCCCTACCAACCTCCCTCAAGATTTGATTCATAAGGACTGTGGCATAGCTTTGGCAATCACATTTTTTTAAAGAGTGCTTTACTGGTGATTTGATGGATGTCCTAGATTGAGAAGCTTTGTATTGTAAAGCTCAGGAAATAGCAGGAAGAGGATATAAAGAAAGAGGTATACACATACCTCAGTATATAGGAAAAGACCACAGCAAGTAAGAATGAGGTGGTTCATGAGAAGAAACTGATTAATAGACTGTTTTCAATTTTGTTTTTTAAACTTACATGGGACAAAAATGTGGCTTCTCTGAGTTAAAGGTTACAAAAATGCTTGATCTAAATTAATGTCACTTTAGTACTGTAACAGGCCTGGCAAATTAGCCTTTGCTGTGAAGTGGCTTGACAGAATTCTGAGTTAAAAGCAACTATTAATGACATCCAAGTGTCCTAGAGCAGGGAACCAGGCTATGTGACTAAGACTGCAGTCTAAACTCAAACTCTTTAGGTAATATGTGATTTGTTTCCATGGAGACGTTTTAGGTGCTTTATGACATCACCATTTTTGTAAATCTCACTGTGCAACTTAAAATTAGTTAAAAAAAAAAAACCCATCCTGGAAAAGTATCATTTTGAGTATAGATTTAAATTATTTTCAACTCATTTAATTACACCAGAGAATTCCCCAACAACAAAGGAATAAAACCCTAAACAATTAGAGTTGTGGAAACAGCTCTCACATTTTGACCCTCTCATAATTATCATTTTACCTTAAAATAAGGTTATTATCTATTTGCAAAAGTGGCCTATGAATGTCCATTTCACTTCAATGGGGAAGGGCACCAAAAAACCACGTAGTACCAGGTGGCCATGGTAACACATGTAATTTTATTTCTTTTAAAATATATCTAGGAAGTACTGCCATACAGAACCCTCTTAGGAGTCAGGAGACTAGCAGTTGTTGGGGGATATGTCTGTCTGAGAGTGAAACTGCTTGTGCCTCAACTTGTAAAATAAGACTACTTTCCCAGCAACCTACAAGTATGTCTGCTACCTGCATCACAAAAGTAATGAATTTAAGTGTGGTTGTAGCTTCAGCAGAATTCCACCTACAGACAGATGGATGGAAAGCCCTTTCCAGGGCTCTAATAACACACCATTTTCTGTGGCACCTCCTCCAGGTGCCTACTTTCATTTCACTGCATCATTCACCTGTGGCTGAACAGAAAATGTCTTTTGTCTATTCTGCCCTCCAGGCCTGTCAAAGGTTATGCTGGGATCCAAAAGGCCTTATCGTCCTAAAGGTTAAGTGAAGCCCGAGTTGTAGGTGTGTAGTCAGAGGCCTGGGTTCAAATAGAGCATGTCATCCCGGCCAGTTTTCACTTTGGGCAATTTACTTAGTCGCTATGAAAGTCAGAGTCCCCATCAGTAACAGGAAGATAACTGACATCATGGGTTCTGGTGAGGCGCCGGGAAGCCTGAGTCAGTAAGCAAGGGCTCCTAATCCATGAACCACCTCCTTCCAGCCCACCCAGGCCACAGTGCCACCGAGCGGCTCTGCCATCCGGGCCTCGCTCGCGAGGCTGCCGCACCTGCTTCGGGTACGCCAAGGGGCGGAGGAAACAGCCGGGCAGACAGGCTTCTAAGGCCAGTCTCAGACGGGCGGCGCCCGACACCCCATCCCCACCGACGCACCCCGAGTCCGGCCTTCCACCCCTCGGCCCCGATTCCCCGCCCAGCCCACGGTCTCCCAGTCGCCTCTGCCACCCGAACTCTCAGCCCACCCTCAGGGTCCCGGGGTCGGGGGCTAGGGCTAGGCCGGGCCGGGGACCGGAGCCAGGCCGGGCGGGGCGGGTCCCGGCCAGAAGGGGAGGGGAAGACCCGGGCCCGGAGGGAGCCGCACCCCTACTCCCGGGGCCGCCCCGGCGCCGGGAGACCACCCGGCCGAGACGCCTCGCCGAGGCGGGCGGGGGCGGGGGTCGCTCGCGGGCGGCCGAGGGGCGGTACCTCATCGCAGTGGCGGTGGTAGTCCTCCATGGTGGCGCCGACTCTCCCGGGGGGCGGAGCGGCGGGCGGGTCGAACTCCAAGGCAGCACTGGGGCCTCCAAGGTGGCTCCGCCTCCATTTATGTAGGGAGGCGGTCCCCATGAAGGCCCCGCCTTTGTGTCGTAAAGGCGCCACCTTGTCGGTGGTGCGGGAGGGTTCTGCGCGACACCGTTTGCCTGCGACCTTCCTGGCTACTGGGCTGGTTGGTGAAGCGCAGGGGACTGTGACCCTGTGGGTCTGATGGGGTGACCTAGTGTTAGTACTCCGCAGTGTCGGCTGAGGGCCCACTGCTGTGTTTATGTATACGTATTATTTCGTCATCATCTAGCCAATAAACGCGGTTAATGTAACAGTGAACAAGCTACTGTGATTTCTTCACTCACTAGCTACATTACTTGCGTGAACTGACCTCCCACAGCCTCATATGAAAATTTAATGTTATACCTATTTCACGGTTGATTGTAAGACTCAAATGCAATGTTTATATACATAACTCTTAAAAGTAAACGCTCCCACGCCGGTGCTCCTCGATGGCTATATAAAAAGAAATGATTTATAGGAAAGGAGGTGCAAATATCCTAAATTATGAAATTTAGCAGAGCAATGATTATATTTATCTAAAGATAGTATACTAAGTTCCAGATGATCCTCAGGATTTCCTTATGTAAACCCAAAATAGCCCAACAGGTTTCCTGCTGGTACTGTATCATCCCATTTTATAACATGACACTGAGATACAGAGAGTTGAAGCCATTTGTGGAAGTTCACCTATCCAGTGAATAATAGAAGGATTTAAACTCAGAGAGTCTGATAGCAGCACCCAAGATCTTAACCTAAATTAGTTTCCTATTGCTGATATAACCAATTACCATAAATTTAGTGGCTCCAAGTGGCACAAACTTATTATTATCATTATTATTAAAAGATTTTATTTATTTATTTGACACAGATCACAAATAGGCAGAGAGGCAGGCGGGGGGGTGGGGTGGGGAAACAGTCTCCCCGCTGAGCAGAGATCTGGATGTGGGGCTTGATCCCAGGACCCTGAGATCATGACCTGAGCCGAAGGCAGAGGCTTAACCCACTGAACCACCCAGGTGCCCCCAAACTTATTTTTAAAGCTTATTATTTCACAGTGCTAGAGGGCAGAAGTCTAAAATGGGTCTGCAGGACTGCCTTCCTTCTGGAGACTCTAGGGGAGAATCCATTTACTTGCCTTTACACATTCTAGAAACTGCCTGCCTTCCTTGGCTCATGACCCCTTCCTCCATCTTCAAAGCTGGCAATTCAGTATCTTTTCTCCTCTCTGACCTCTACTTCCATCCTCATATCTTCTCCTCCTGTCTCCCTCTCAAGGTCCTGAACTTCATCATCTCTGTAAAGTGCCTTTTGTTAGTGAGATGACATATTCACAGGTTCCAGGGATTTTCAGAGGTGGACATCCTCTGTGGGGTAGGAGTTGGGGGGAGGGGATGCATTACTCAGCTTATCACAACCATTACTCTCCTAAATTGAGGCTGGAAAGTTCATTACTATTCTAGTCCAACTCTTATTTTACAAGTAAAAGTAGAACTCAGAGAGGCATGTAATTTGGGCAAGGACACGTGGTTATTAGCCAGATCCCAGGGCGTCTGAATCTCAGATCTCTGCCTTCTCTGCTCTCGTTTGTTGTTGTTGTTGTTGTTTTGTTTTGTTTTTTAAGATTTTATTTATTTGACAGACAGAGATCACAAGTAGGCACAGAGGCAGACAGAGAGAGAGGAGGAATCAGGCTCCCCGCTGAGCAGAGAGCCCGATGTAGGGCTCGATCCCAGGACCCTGGGATGATGACCTGAGCTGAAGGCAGAGGCTTTAACCCACTGAGCCACCCAGGCGCCCCTCTGCTCTCGTTCTATGAGGTCGGCTGAACAAAACTGGCCTGTGTACTTCATTGTGTGCACTTTGTTACCAGGTTGTCCTAAGTTGTGCCTCATGTCCGAGTTACTGCAGAAAAGCTGCATTTGTTATTCAAAGAGGAAGACTGTTTCTCTTTTTTCAGGATATTTTGCATACCGAAGTTATTGCAATATGGGGACAGGTATCATGCCCACTTGTTTTGCAATCACAGTGAAACAGGTAATTCCCATAAGAAACCTCTTCTAGAACTAGAAAGTATTTAGTTCACTTCAGGATGATTCATCTTTGAGAACCAGAGTTTGTTTTTCAAGTTATGAGGTACCACTTTGGGAATGAAAAATTCTGCATACTTGAACATGACACTTAAAATCACGGTTATTAATGTTCTTACCAGTAGACCATCATATGTTTCATGACTATTGGTGGGCCTCTCTAATTTGTAGTGCTAACCCTGCTTGGCTACATGTTCTGTTTTGGGCATGCGTCTATAATCTTTTTGTTTCTAGTATGCGAGCTACTATAAATCAAGACTTTCACACAGTACTATTTTAAGGCCTTTATTCTATCTGGTCCCAATATGACAGCACAGCACAAACCATTATTACCAAAGAAAATTGCAAGGTAACACCATTTTCCTATTTATCAAAACTAATGACCAAGAGTAGAACACTACTTTTTAAATTGCTTTATTTAGGATGAACATGGATCAACAATAGGACAGGGAATAGAAGATATAGATGGAGCAAGAAGTTACTGTGCTCATATATACTTCCTTTCCTTTTGAAAGCACTGATCGCCAGTGTAGACACGTGAGGAGAAATGTCCTCTCTGTGATGATCACTATGCTATAAAATTAGTCTTTGCAGGACTGAAAAGAACAGGAAGTGAACTTTGGCTGCAAATCAGAATCACAAGAGGAGATTTTAAAAATGATCTAGGCTGGACCCCACCTCCTGAGATTCTGATTTAATTGCTCTGGAGAGGAGCATGGCAGCAGGAGTTTTTCAAAAGCTTCCCCCGGTGACTATAACATGTAGTCTGGGTTGAGAAGGTTTGGTGAAAAATCCTCTCTTTCCCCCAAAACAAGGTAAGTTGGCTTTTTCTGGTAAGACTTAAACAGAGTTCTGCCAGAAGTTAGAGAAGGAAGCCATATTAATTCTTGGGGCTTCTTTGTGACCTACAATTTGGTCATTTATTCATTCATCAAATGTTTGCTTAGCACCCACTCTGTGCCAGGCATTGTGTTAGAGCAGTGGTTCTCAATTGGGGGCAATTTTTCCCTCTTGGGCTCCCGCAAACATTTGATAACATCTGGAGATGCTTTTGGCCATCATAGCTAGTGTGGATACCACTGACATAATGAGTAGAGGCCACGGACACTGCCGAACATCCCACAATGCGCACAGGGTAGTGTCCCCACAACAAATCCTATTTTACACAAAATAATAGTGTTGAAGTTGAAAGACAGGAAAAACTCCCTGTGTCCATGGCATTCATGTGTATTTGCAGACATATATGTATCCATGTATATGGGACATCAGGTAGCGAGAAGCATTACAAAGATGATTTAAGCAAAGTGAGGGTAATGAGGTGTGATGAGGGAGAGGCTATTTGGGTTGAGTTGATAAGGCAAGGCTGCTCTGAAAAAATGATTAAGCGATCATCTGAGTGATGTGAAGGAGTTAGATGGGAACATGAAAGTGAGATTAGAAGTTGGATTCAAAATGGGAAGTTAGAGAACTTTGTGATCTCTCAGAGCAGAAGGGACTTGCCCTAATTTCAACACGAAACCGGTTATGGAGGCCTCGGGCTCCGGTCACGTTCAGCTCTTGGAAGCGTGAGAAGAGTAGGATTAATCAGGGTTGGGATGTCTCCAGGTGATTTTAGCTGAGGAAGAGAGGAACGTGGGTTTTGAAGGCATTTTCAGAGGAGGGAGGGTGCTGATAGATCACG
Source organism: Mustela putorius furo (assembly GCF_011764305.1). NCBI lineage: Eukaryota > Metazoa > Chordata > Mammalia > Carnivora > Mustelidae > Mustela > Mustela putorius. The sequence goes on from NW_025421989.1 coordinate 33,006,276, forward strand.
GACTCCAAGCTGAGTAAGTAGCAACAAACAGTGAAAAGGCAACAGGGTCATGGCATCCGAGGTCCAAGCGGGGTCAGAGAATTACTGCGGTGAGCATTTTAGGAGAAATGCGATGGGAAGAAAGAGACTGAGGGTCAGAGAGTCAGACGACTTGAAAAGAACTTGGTGCCTTCATTATACCATTATCTCACAGTGCCATGGGCCTACAAGCCAGGGGAGAGGGGCATTACCGGGAGTCAAAGAAGTTTGGTATTGGTGTCCCAGCAGGGGGACAATGCTTTCATCAGCTTCTGTGGCTTTTATCTGATGTCCTTCTCTGGCTTTTTGGTACTGGGGTGGTCAGGATATGAGTGAACAGGGCTCGCTGAGTACAAAGCCGAGGTTGCTGTACCATGATTAGCAAACGGGCAAGGGGGAGGTAAGCAGGCACCTGGGAAGAAAAAGAAAGACTTGCTTCTACAGGCTGATGCCTTCCCTACAGACTCATAGATTCCTGCCTATAGAGAGGAAGACTTTCTTCCATAGAAAGACTTGCCTATACAAGCTGATGCCTTTCCTGCACACTCAAATTCTGTATGAGATATCCAGCCTATGTTTTTTCCTCTTTCCTGTCCTGGTCTGTGCCATGAATTTTTATCACGATTCAGTCCTTGTTCATGCAGCAAAAGGTGAAATGTAATTTGCTTGTTCACACGGTTGCAGGACAGCCATGAGAATGTTTTTGGCTAAGGTTTAGGGGATTCATTTATTTGTGTGTTTGGGACCCTCCTCTTGCCATTTCTAGTGAACGGGGCAATTTTTGAACCGTTTGTTGAACAAAAAATTTCACTCACTTTATGGGCAATCCACGCCCCAGCTCATGCACAAATTACAAACTTGAAACAAATCTCAGGGCTCAGCATATTTCCTAACATCACAGAGGGTAAAAAGAAAATCTTATTTAGTGTCTCTTTTTAAGTGGAAAGAAATGCTGACCTTTTGATCCAGGGTATAGGCTATGACCCTATTGTCCCTCATGGTGCTTTGTTGCCCTGAAGGGAACTATAAACTGGTAAAAAAAAAAAATAAACGTATTTCATGAGTCAGTTCTGCACTGATTCAGAGAAAGAGCAGGTGCAAGGAAACCTATTAAATCTCACCCAGCTCTTAATTTCTGTGATTCTTCTAAACCATGTCTCATAAAGGACATTTCTTGATGATTTTGAAGGACTGGATAAGGTATTTATGAGCATAAAATGCCTTCATTAAGTTTAGTCATTTTTGCTCTTCACAGATCTGTGTCCTTATCAGAGGAAATAATTCATTGTCCAAGTTTATATGCTAATGACCCTCTTCATAGTCAAAGCACATTATAAATATTTATTCATAGGCCAGATGAGGACCTTTAAAGTGGTTAATTTTAAAACAAAGCAACTTTTGTATGGGGAGAAAATAACACTGAATATGAACAAAATGAGCATTTTGTGCCCTGGTTTTCCCCATAACAAAGCCTTTGCTAAGAACTAACGCTGATCATGTCTGCTTAATCAACACATGATCCATCTCTAGTTTTCAAATGCATAATCAAATATAAACATGTACAGATTGACCTCAGTTGACACGAATGGATTGTGTGTATATTTCTCATTGTAATAAGCATCATTATATACCCTCTTCCTCAGGTCAAGATATGGATGATACAGATGTTGAACAATGGGCCAAGACTACGTGATTAAACACATTTCCTATTCCACTATTCCAAGCTCTAAAACTTAGGGATCAGCACGAATGAAAATATTCAAGGCCCAACTGTCTTTCCAGACACAGACAAGGGCATGTAGAACAGGAAAAACTGTTCCCAAAGGGCTTTCTGCCACCTCAGGTCTCACCTCTGTTTCACCCCTAGGTTATGTTTGATGGAATGGGGGATTCAGAGCCTGGAGAGTGGCAGTCTATAAGGTGAGGACATTGGGTCCCTGTGGCAGCCATTTGTTCAAATGGGAAGAAGGCCCTCCCTGGGGGGTTTGCCCCAGGGACATCTCTCCTGAGTCATTATGGAATTTGGTTTTGGGCTGTTTCTTTTGGAACCATCATAAAGTGAGAAAAGCTATTATTTCCTTTGATTCTTTGTTAGCTAAACATTTAACACTTAAATGTATCCAACTCATTTGGCTTTTCTCTACCTACATCACACTGGTAGAAAATTCCCCTCAGCGAATGACGAGCGCCTCCATGATACCTGTCAGGCCTCCACCCACAGCAGACCTTTCAGAGCAGCGGGGGAAACCTCTGACACTTCTCTGGTCTGCTCAGCACTGGTTCTCCACCTCGGCTCTTATACGCTTTCTCTCACTCTCCAACCCTGTGACTCCAGAACTTTCCTGTCACTATCTGCATATTGCTTCCCACTTCACCAGGAAATGGAATCCATTGCCCAAGGCCTCCTTTCACTCCTTGCCACCTTCCATAAGAGCACACTTGCAGGCCTCGCTGTTCTCTGCTTCTCTTATCACAGAAGTAGGAATCCCTCTGCCAGTTCTTTGACATCTCTTTCTTTCTTACAGAGTATGGAAAAACATTTTTCTTCTTTTTTCTCCTTTGTTTTTCATCTCACTCCTTCTAGGGTTTATTAGAACTGCTTACCTGTTTGTCTTGTATCTGTCACGCAGGTGTGTAAACCTCCCAACCAGGGACCTGCTCTATTCTGTTTCTTTTTTTTTTTTTTTTAAGATTTATTTATTTATTTGACAGGTAGAAATCACAAGGAGGCAGAAAGGCAGGTGGAGAGAGAGGAGGAAGCTGGCTCCCTGCTGAGTTAGAGAGCCTGATGTGGGACTCGATCCCAGGACCCTGGGATCATGACCTGAGCCGAAGGCAGAGGCTTTAACCCATTGAGCCACCCAGGCGCCCCTCTATTCTGCTTCTTATGTATTTCTAGAGCAGAGAATGCCAGACTCAAATTTTATTTTCTTTTAAGAAATGAATGAGAGCTAAGAAGGATGTGTGGTACAGCAGAGTAGTGTTATGGAACCCAGAATGTTCTATGGTACCATTTCAATTATTTTGTTCCTTTTGAGCTCTCCTATGTGAGTCTTTACTGATAAGTTGTCTTTCATCAACAAAGCTGTGGTGCTCTTGGAACACTTACCTGTAGTTGCTTGTTTATATCTAGGCCAACACAGTCTATATCCTTGACCACTTGTCAAGTTTATGGCATTCATACTGTGTCATGCTACCAAGGGACTATGAACATGTAAATTTCTCAGTGAATTATTTATCAGAGAGTTTATAATAAAACTCTACTTGAGAAGAGGAAGCTACAGGAGAAAATGTTTTGATAGAATTATACTTACTTATTCCTTTATATTTCCTGGAGCATTGCACAGTCCATAAGAGATACCAATGACATGGTTGGAAACAGTGTGCTTTACCAAAAGAAAAGCATTCAACCATTTATATAAACAAGGAAAGTGAAGGTCAGCTTCAGAAAATAGTATGTCATCCACTAGGGGAAAAAAAACCTGTTTAAGCCCTATCATTTAGAGGTTATATTTGAGGTCAAAATAAAATGAATCATTCACTTCCAGCTATCAAATGTCACATTGTGAATTTTTCTTGAAGACAAGTAGGAGGAAAAAGCAGTATAAAATCTGTTTCTGTGTCACCTCGTACCTCCGTAGGCTAAAACAAATTTTGGTGTTTTGTCTTTGCCCAGTAGACTTTGGTTTTTTTAAAATTTGGAATAAAATTAATTACATATTTTTATTTTAAATAACTATCTCAATAAGTGTTTGTTGATGGCTTGCTATGTTGTAACACTAGCTTGGACTTGGAGGGATGAGAGAAAGGAAGATGATGCTTTAACTGAGCTGACTTGTGGAAGTGGGCAGATGGTAACCAGGCTAAGGGCGGTAAAACCGCCAGAAAGAAGTACCAGAATGTTCAAAAGCATGAGGAATGAAAAAGTACAATGCATGTGGAAGGCTACAGATGCTTCCGTTTGGCTAGAGAAGTGGTAAATGTAGAGATATAAAAGTAGGACTCCTGAATATGGTGGGGGGGCGGGTACAAGGAGTGAGGATAAAAAGGAGCACCAAGGATGAAATTTGAGGAAACACTCACACCCAAGAGATGAGCATCAGAAGAGCCTTCCAAAAAGAGAGAGAAAAAGCAATTATAGAAGAAGTGATTATCACACACTGAAAAAAATCCGCAGAGTAATAGAGTAGATAAGTTACACTAATGACTAATTTTTCACCCTCCTTGTATCTACTCCTAGTATTATGTAAATTTTCAGTGCCCTCCCACTCTGAATCTAGGCTTGGTCACATGACATACCTTACCTAATGGAGCATTAGCAGATGTGACACAAACAGATCTGGAAAGCAGCTTGCTCAACTGGGCCTGTGCTCTTGCATCTCTGATAGGAGAAAGACTAGCCTGGGTAGCTCACTGGACATAGCAGAAGGATAAGCCACCATCAGCTAAGCCTAGCCTGCATCAACCAACCTCCATCTGACCTGCACACTTAACATCAAAACACTCAGTGATTGTTGTTTTAAGCCACTAACTTCTGGAGTGCTTTGTTATGCAGCAATAGCTGACTGATGACACAGTTTCAAGGAGAGAGTGGCTAGTGGTGCGGAATGCCAGGGAAAGAATTATGAATTGAATTATGCAATTAGAAGGATTCTGGTGACTTTGATCAGAGCTGTTTCAATGAAATGGTGGGGTCAGAACCACAGCTGCAGAGGATTTGAAAAATATAACGATAACACAATCTGTTGTTTTATGGTGATAGACAGGCAACGCAGTGTGGAGAGATAGAGGGCAACATCTAGAGGAATATGGATAAAAGGAAAGAGTGCTAGCTGAAGGTAGTGGAGATGCGAGTCCTTTTGTATGCTCTGGAGACAGAACCAGCAAAGAGGAAGTGTTCAAAAACACAGTAGAAAGAGGGAATGGCCTATGCAGAGTGATCCCCAAACAAGTACAAGGTGACCACTAAGGCAAAGAGGAAATTGCTTTAGTTAGAAAAAGGGGCAATTAGGGGCACCTGGGTAGCTCAGTCAGTTAAATATCTGACTCTTGGTCTCAGCTCAGGTCTTGATCTCAGGGTTGTGAGTTCAAGCCCCACATTGGACTCCACACTAGGTATGGGGCCTACTTAAAAAAATAGTGTACTTTTCCACTGAGCTGCAAAGAGAGAAATAAGAGTTGGAATAAAGATAAGTTTCCAGGAAAGAATAGAGAAGATGAAGAAAAGTGACACTAGGAGCTCCTATATTATGGCTTCTGTATAAATAGAAGAGGGTATTGATTCTGGGAGTTTGCAAAGTCATGGTACAAACAGTTAGAAGAGTGATAGACCTTAGTTGTTGCTATTAGGTGAAGAGAGGGAAGAGTTACTCCAGTATGGAGTCAAACTCAGGATATTTTACCAACTAAAGCTTGAGATATATTTGTATTGGTAAGAATACATATTTGTATGATTTCTCTAGATAGGTTTGTAATCCAGGTCTAGGGGTAGGTGGGCAGCTGGAGGGACTCTAGTTTGGAATGCTGCAGGGCAGTATAGGGCAGTATGGTAGAAAGCAAGATCTATTGAATTATGTAAAGACCAGATAGGAAAAGAAGTTGTATCAGTACAGCTGTGTGATACAGCCATGAGCACCAGAAAACCTTACTGTATGTAATAGCTCAAGTAAGGATGAGATGATTTTTCTCATACAAAAAAAAAATCCTGAAGAATGGATGCTAAGGTCATGGTGTAACTCCAGTGTCATCACTGTAGCATCAATATGTCATTTTTTTTTTTGGTCATCCTTGTCATATGGCTGTGATCTTTGTGGGTGCAGTGCAGTGGCTGAACAATTGTCTCATCACGTTTGAGTTGGAGGCTGGAAGGAGGAGGGAGCCAAGGGCTTTCTCTTAACAAAGATTTCTTCAGGAAGGGAAGCCTTCCACTGTGACTTCCCCCAACCTCTTCAGACAGAACTGTGTCACACTTCACCCCTCCTTGCAAAGGTGACCAGAAATTCAAGGTCTCAATTTTCCAGCATCTATCCTACACCCCCATGGATTGCTCAGGGAGGAGGGGGTTTGATATGGAAATGAACCAGTGTATAGTGTCTGCTACAGAAGTGAGATCAGGGAGGAGCTGACACAATGCAAGAAAACAGAGGAATCAAAGATAGAAACTTTCAACAAACTTGAATATCGGGTGTGGTAAAAAATATGAGAAGGCTAGAGATATTGGAGGTTAAAAATTCTGGTGTGAAGGAATTTAGGGAATGAGAGATCGTCATTGAAGAGCCCATGAGAGTAAAGTTTCTTCAAATTGAGAAGGTTAAAGAAAAATCATACTAGAAAGAATCTTCTGTATGGATATTGGCATTTCTCAGGATGATAGAGACGCTTGGGGCTCAAGTAAAAAGTTAGTGTTGTATATTATATATACTATTATATCAGTGAAGATAACAAACACATGTCTAAAACCTTCAAGAAATCAGGATGAGTCCAAAGAAAATCAGACAGCAGGTCCAAGAGAAAGTTTATATTCATCGATCACGTCAAATAAGTACTGTTAAATGTCATCCCTCAAATGATAATCATCGATAATTTTTTGGAAGTCTGTTGATTGGCTTGGTGACCTTCCTGATTTGGGATGGGCTCAGTTTACTTCAGCTTTCCTCATTCATATCTCTCTGGTCGGCTGTCTATTAAAGTCTCAGGTGGAATGATGAGGCCCTTCTCCTTGTGCCCTCTCACCTTCTATCAGATGAGCTGGGACTTATTCTCATATAAAGGTACGAGTCCAAGAGAGAACGCAGAAGTGCAAGGTTTCTTGCCACCTAGGCTCACACTTGGAACAATATCACTTCTTCTGCATTGTGTCACAAGTTGGCCCACATTTAAAAGGTAAAGGAAAAGGACTCCACCTCTTCAAGGGAGGAGCTGAAATATCACAACTCAAGGGGCATAGATATAGGGGACAGAGGACCGGAGCCATTTTGGCTATTGGTCTACCATGTTGTTTATTTTCTCAAGTCATTTATTGAGATTCATGACCACGGTAAGTCTGACTATATCTACTTCATGAAAATAAGCATAAGTGCTTACAGTTTGACTAAGTGACTTCTCTTAGATTATTGAGATGGGATCATCTGAAGTGGCCGTAGGTGGTAGTTATAAATATGAATGGACATAAGCCACTTAGAAGTTTGAAGAGTTCTCTGTTTCTAGGTTAAATTCCAACTCTAGTAGTTACTGTGCATACTGATCTCTTTTGCCTTTTCTTTTTGTTTAAATTTTTTTCTTTTTTTTAATATTTTAATTATTTATTTGACAGACAGAGATCACAAGTAGGCAGAGAGGCAGGCATAGAGAGAGGAGGAAGAAGGCTCCTGCTGAGCAGAGAGCCGATGTGGGGCTCGATCCCAGGATCCTGAGATCATGACCTGAGCCGAAGGTAGAGGCTTAACCCACTGAGCTATTCAGACGCCCCTCTTTTGCCTTTTCTTTAATAGCAACTTTATTCTCATCTCGCCAGCCAGGTAATACATACAGAGTCACTAATGAGCTGCTTGGCTCTTATGTGCCTGATTTATTAAGCCACTTGTTAGAATGCTTGACGCTCAGGCAGGCAGTTAGAGCTTTCTGCTATTTTCACAAGAGTGCTGAGAAAGGGGAGAGAACTTTTTGTAAACCCGGTGATCCTCCACACAGCTGACACAAACAATATCAAACTTGGTGTTCTCAAAGCTGTGACTACCAAATGTTCTCCCGACTGTTCTCCAGTCAGAGCATACACACGTCCATCTGTGTCAGCGTGCCTCCTTCTCTCGCTTCCTCTTCCCCTCTCCTCCTGCCCCTTCTCCAAGTTAGCTCTGTGTGAACACGGGTTTAGACAAGAGTAAAAGAACACTTGGCCTGCTTTCCCTGGGTGAGTGAGTTTCTCTAACAGTGATGCTCCCAAGTGCCACAAAGAAGCTGTTGTCAGGTTGTGGAACCGGAGTGGAAACCCAGTTCCCTCACTGATTGTTCTTTGATGCATTACTTCGGGAGCCATGAAACAGAGTAGATTTAAGACCAATAATAGTTCTTCACAGAGTTCAATGAAACAAGTTTTCCCTTGAAAGTCACTTTATTTCCAGTGGTACTTTCCATGCCAGTGTGTTAAAAAAAATGTCACTGAATCAAGCTTTTTATTAACTTGTCAGTATATCCAAAGTGTTCTACAGAACCTCCATGGGGGATTTTCTTGTCTTTTAAACCTACACATTGCCACATAGGCTTTCCTCCCTAATTAGCCCTGACAGGTTCTCTTTAGAGGAGCTATCCCACTCTCCGAGTACAAGAAGGAACATGTGGGTGGAAATAGATTTGGATCATTTGCTAGACATGGAAAGAGAAACCAACAGCACTAATGGCATATGGCCGGGAAGGGAATATTGGACAAATAAGTCCAGGGCAGTGAAGTCATATAAGTCAAGAGTGGATTGAGGTAATCACACAGGCGGCTCATTCCAAAAGAACTGGAACATCTTGGATCCTCTGGGGACTGAGATTTTCCCCAGCTCCAGGTCATGTTACTGAGTTCACAACCCTAGTCCACACTGTGGGATCTGAGATTTTTTTGGTAGCTGCCTTTACTTACTTTATGGAAGTCTCGGCTAGTCAGTTACTTGGTGTCTGGGTGTTTTCCAGAGTACATCTTCCTCGATTGCACAGATTTTTATGGCCCTGCACTGTGAATGCCCATTTGGTTTCCCGTCCTTTTCCCCGTTCCAGTATACTCAGATTTTGAAGAGATCATGAATATGCTTTCATGTCACTAGAAATTCATTTGCTTAGTCTAAGGTAAAATCCAAATTCATCTGATATGCACAAAAATAGGCCAGAAACCTGTTGGGTAGTTTTGGTAGCATCAGCCCTACTCTTTGGCCCAGAAGATTCCCATCTCCGAAGCATGATTTTGAGGTGTTAGACCCTGTCTACCACTCAGATGTTTAAATGAACAGCTCTCCAGGTTCCTGTTATTAAAGAATCACTTTGACCAGATCTAAGTTTGAAATAAAATCATTTGCAATTTCCATTCAAATTCTACATTGTAACCAAATCTATTTTTGAAAGCTAAGATAGTGTACTGTTGGACCTCTGGTTTCAGCTTCAACATGTAAAGAGCTTTGGACATTGCTCTCTTTTCTATGACTAGAAAAAAGCTGAAATAAAAAATCAGTGATTTTTCTTGACCCCTCAGAAAACTGAGGTTGTAGGGCAGACCACCACCCCCACATCCAGAGAAAGGTAAATCCAGAGTCACAGCCAAGATCTGTTTACCTAGAGTAGATGTGGCTAGAGATATAAACTGGTAGGAACATTTACGTGGTAATTTTGAGGAATTGCTGGAGGCTGAGTGAGGACCAGGATGAGAGAGAAAAACCCGCGAGTGATGCACTTTTGGGGGGGCATACTTTTGGGGGTTTGCCTCCAAGAACCTCATTAGGTTCGCATGGTGAAGGGCTGAAGAAGATTCTGTGGGAGCTCTGACAGTGAAAGGGGAAAGAGTAGCCACTGTGAAACCTGCCCAGAATGTCCTCTGACAAAGGCCTACTCTACTGAGGGTAAGGACTTCACCAGAGCCTTATCCCACTTTGAGGAAGGGCAATTCTCCTACTTCATTTCAATCTAGCCTTTCTTTCTTGCCTACAAGGGGAAAAATAAAGCTTAGAAATGCTTGTGGAGGTCACAGCCCAGGAACATGGGCCCATGAAAAGACTGAGATTTCACCATCAGCTTACAGAATGTTTACGCTCATCAACACCTTACTACCACACCAACAGGGCTCCAGTATAATAATGGTAGATTTCAGCCAAAAGAGCAGCAAAAAGGAGATACTTTCTGGAGGAGGAGTACCTAGGGGAGCCCGAAGTCAACAGGGGAGACAAAAACAAGGACACTGGAGGAATTTGAAGCCTCTGGCCCCTACAGCTACAGGAAAGTATTAAACAGAACCAGATTAACTCCTAGCCAGATTGACATGGAACCTCATGCAAAAGGCCTATTTACCAGTCTCCATTATCCATATGGTATGTCTGGCTTTCAAGAAGAACATTCAAGCTATGCTGAAAGACAATAAAAGCTAGTCCAAAAAGACAGACACCAGAACCCTACTTGGTTCTGACAGATTCGTGGGTGATCGGACAGTGGATTTAAAAGAACTATGATTAATATGTTAAGGGCTATGATGGATAAAACAGACAACATGCAAGAGCAGATGAGTAATTGGAGAAAGGGCAAGTCTAAGAGTAAAAAGAATGCTAGAAATCAACAACATTGTAACAGAAATGAGAAATTCCTTTGATGGGCTTGTCAGTAGCCTGGACGTGACCAGGGAAAGGAATCAGTGAGCTGTGACACAGATCAGTAGAAACTTTCCAAACTGAAATGCAGAGATAGCATACTATCTGAAAACCTTTAGCAACATAAAAACCAGTAATTTCCCCCATAATTATATTTACCAAGCAATTAAAACCAATTTTGAGAAGAAATATGAGATTGCATAAGGACTATGCCTCTCAATTAAAAAACTGTATTGTCCGTAAAATGTCTCAACAAGCTGATTACTTATAATCAACTAAATTTGAAAGAGGAGGAGGCTTTCCAGCAAAGGCATTAATTAGTGTCTTATTTGAGACAACTGGAATTATTACGGAAGCAGCCTGTGTGTATTGGTTCAGCTGTTTTAGCGAAGACTAAGTAACAATGGCTTTCACAAGAAGGAAGGTTTATTTCTCTTCTGTGTGAAAGTCCAAGCTGATCGATAGAACAGAAAGATAAAGGAGCCCTGGTAAACAGGGTTAACACGAAACTCACATACCCTTCTTCCTGCTGCTCTACAAACCCCTTGGTTGTTTCCCTCATCCTCAGAGCCAAAGGAAACTCAACACCACCACGTCGGTATTAACCCATGGGTGAAAAAAGGGAATATGAAATAGGGGCCAGACATCTTCCTTTTAAGGATATGACTCGAGTGTTGTACACAGTCCATTGTCACCACAACTAGCTGCAAGGGGGTCTGGGAAATGTCTTTAGCTAAGTGGCTACCTAGTTTAAAAGGCGGGGGGAGGCCTCTAGTACTAAAAAATAAAAAGAAATAATGAATATTGGGTACATTTAGCAGTCCAGGCCACAGTTCACTCTCTGGCCACCCAAGTATCCGTGAATACCATTTTCCCCAGGGAAACAACACAAAAAGTCATGTAGTTATTTTATCTAACTCAAAACCCAGCATTTCTGGGTGATGCATAGTTCTTTTTTTTTTTTTTTGAAATTTTTATTTAAATTCCAGTTAGTTAACCTACAATGTCATATTAGTTTCAGGTGTACAATAACACAGTGATTCAACACTTCAAGGTGATGCATGGTTCTGACGGTTTGTATTTGACTTCTCATGGTCTGGCAATCCTGTAAATGTACAGACAAATGACCAGCCGCCTCACCATCTCATATACCATAGCGAGGAGGGATAAGATAACCACAGTTAAAGCTCCCATTCTGGGAAGAGGAAGAATGGAAACACGTGACACTCATTATCCATGGCAGGTAGCAAATTTTGCTGTAAAATGTTTTGGTGGAGAAGGGCTAGCTCTAGATAGGTTTCTAGAACTGAGATCCACTCTTAGTAGAGATGGTAATAAACTCAAAATAGAGATTTTAGTGCTTGCCAAGTTTATTATCACAGGTTTAGTGAAAATAAATAACGTCAATTTATTATTGTAGACCAAGCACATAAAACAAACCTCTACTCTGTCCAGTTCCTAGAAAATGCAAATATGTGTGTGTGTGTGTGTGTATATATTCTGGAAAACAAGAAAGTGAGCCATTTGTATCTCCAGAAACTATGAGGAATCACAGAGGGCAAGAACAATGATATATGATTTAATCATGTACCAAAAACCCAAAATATGCCCAGGGGAGAACCTTATTCCCAGCTCCACTTTTAAGGAATTCCAAACTAAAACAGTGAGTATACTCAGATATAAAAGCAAGTCTGTACTTTTGATTTGCTAAGGAATTGGGAATTGGAGGTAGTTAGCCTCTGACTCCTTCCTTCCTCAAAGCAGTTCTTAACAAAGAGTGAGTCTTGTTTCAAAGTTTTAAGTCTGTAAGTACTTTTTTCTGCTGATATGTCAAACTCTACAATTCACAGCTCAGTAGAGATTTCTAAGGCAAGAAAATATACAACCGGTGACTAGATGCAATGCTTATCCTGGGTATTTGCTTGCAGAGTAAATATCCATGCGAGCTGTTTGCTCTTTCGACATTCAAGTGTAATGAAGATGTTTGGACTATGTAATATGGTCAGAGAAATGTCTTATGCATATACAACTCATACTAAATGAATGTTCTTTCCAAACATTTTATCTTTTAAATCATGTTAGAACCAAGAACAAAAAAGCCAGAAGTAAAAATATTCCCAGAGTGACGGATGTTAAACTGTTCCCTTCCTCCTCACAAAAAAATAAAAATGGCGGGCGCGAGTTTTTAGGAGCATTTTCTATAGGAGATCAGAGAAGCCATTACAGGCTTACAGATGACTTCATGGCATTTGATAAGAATAAGAAGCACTTCTATGGATTGAGCACAGCTAGAAAAGGCTGTGCGGATGAATATTAATATAGGATGTTGGACATCTGGATTCTGGCAGGAAGGATTGTAAAATTATGAAATTATTTCTATTTTTAATTGATTTCTAATAAAATCATTCTTAAATGATGTATCTAGTTCTCCTTTTTTGATCATTGCACACCTTCTTGTAATCATATTGAGTACCTACTATATGTTAGGAACCACTAAGCCATAAAATAAGCACAAAGATGTCCTCAAGGAGCTTATGAGCTAGAGGGGAATAAAAGATATTTCAGGTCAAATTTTGTAAAAATATTGAGAGCAAATACATATTGACTGCCCCATGTTTCAAACAAGTGCTGTTTTTCTCAACAAGCTGGGAATGCCTATGTTAGAAGTGTGATAGCAGGCAGGAGGTCTGAAATTCCTCAATTTCTTCAGCATTCAAGAAGCACAGCCTGAATACCCTCGTTTAGAGGGAGAGATAAATCCTCTACAATTAGCCCACTTTTCCCCTAAAGGGGATGAACTGGGAGAGAAAGGAGACAGCACAGGATTGAGCTAATAATTTTCCACAAACACCTTGAATCTTGCTTTCAGCTCTGACAGGAACCAATTTTAGTGAGGTATATGTACGAACTGGCTTTAGTAATGGGGCCAATTCCTTCATTTTCTGGATGAGGTTACTGAGGTCAGAGAGGTCCAGTGCCCTGCCTAAGCTCCCACAAAGAATACGTTGGCAGATCTGGACACAGAATTTGGTTTTCCTAGTGTCTCATCTAATGTTTATTCCACTCAATTCTACTTGTCCATCTTTTTTTTCCCCCCAAGCACAGGGCTTAATTGTTATGTTTATAGTAACCGTTTATTATGGAGACATCTGGTCATCTCCCATTTGAGCGCTGGCATCCCAAATTCTAAGCATTTGAGCAACTGGAACAGAAGGGACAAAGTGAGGGATTCTCTCACTTTTTAAGGAGATCTGGATGATATCCGTGATCACTACTTTTTAATGTTGTTAAGTATAACTGTATTTTGAATTCAAACTATACTGCGCAATGATAAATGCTTCTCTACCATGAATGTCAAGATAGAAGACAAGGAGGCAGGGTGAGCCCTGCCACATGTCCTGGGAGTGTTACTGGAAGCTCAGCTTAGAGACTTTGTCTCATCCCTTCGAAGCTCATTCCATGTGCTTTTAACATTCATTTAAATTCCCCTCCTGCTTAAGATGCTGAAGACTGAAATCTAGAACTTGTCAATAAACCCACCCAAAGCATCATAGCCAGTAACGAGGTAAATCTGGGCTTGAAGTCAGGTCTGACCCTTTTCTTTTCTTTTTTTTTTTTTTGAAGATTTTATTTATTTATTTGACAGAGAGAGTTCACAAGTAGGCAGAGAGGCAGGCAGAGAGAGAGAGGAGGAAGCAGGCTCCCTGCCAAGCAGAGAGCCCGATGTGGGGCTCGATCCCAGGACCCTGAGATCATGACCTGAGCTGCAGGCAGAGGCTTAACCCACTGAGCCACCACCAGCGCCCAGGTCTGACCCTTTTAAGTTGACACTCTAACTACTTTGATTCTAAGGCCTTAGAAAGAAGAGGGAAAGGTGTTCCTTGCCCTTACTCCAGCTTTCAGAAGCAAAGATAACATAAAGTGGGTGGCCTCGGGAAGTGAAAAATCTCCAATCAGACACTCGATCGCAAGGACTGTGGGTTCTGTAGAAGAACTGAAGTTACAAGCAGAACTGAAGAGGACACATGCCCGCTGCTTTTCTCAATGCTGCATCATAGGGAAACTTAGATTTAAGGCAAAACATCATGGAGCGCCTGGGCGGCTCATTCAGTTAAGCATCTGACTCTTGGTTTCAGCTCGGGTCATGATCCATGCTCAGTGAGGAGTCTGCTTGGGATTCTCTGCCTCTTCCTCTCCCTCTGCTCTCTCTTTGTCTCTGTCGCACTCTCTGAAATAAACTAAGAAAGAAAGAACATCAGGCTGGCAGAGGATAATAACCACAGCAGAAAAGAGTACGAGCAGAGCCTGTTAGCAAAGGGACTGTTTCTGCAGAGGTCAAAACAGGAACCCTAAGTGACTGAAAGCCCTTCCTGTGGGCCGGTGAGAGCGCGTCAGGCCCATGGGACTTCCTGTTGCAGCCTTTGGATTGTTGCAGACTGTTTAGCAGAATCCTACTTCTTAGTGGCCATGACTCTTTCAGGTTTGGGAGTTGGTGCCAGTCTACTGAGCAGTGCAATGGGAACGATTCTCAAGGTGCATACAAAACCAAACCAAACCAAACCAAATCAAAAGGTAAGCTGACTCTTTTACAACAGATATTACTAATCCTAGAGTTATTTTTAGGTGCTGCATAGGCTTTGTGTTTTCATCATAAGGTCATAGGAAGCCAAGTAACTCCTGGATGTGGATGGGCTGGTATTGGCGGATAATTGGGAAAGAGTCTTTATTAGAAATATTGAGAAGCAGAGTGCAATTTGCCTAATAACCCACCCAGTGGAAAAGAATTGCTTAAACTTCTCTTGGGTGCTTTTTAATCTCAGTTCTGACTAAATGAAAGCCTGTTGGCAATTTAACAGTTCCTTGGTTTTTAGCTGAAAGAAAAATCGAATAAGTGGAAGGCTGCTAGTGTTTGAGGTAAATGCACAGTCTTACACAACTGGAATTAACTTGTTTTCCAAATAGACAAAAAATATATCCTAATTAGACTTCATTGAGATTGTTTTCCTGCATTGTTTTATCTTCATGATGTTACCCTGTTGCCTGCCTGATATCCTAAAACCTGTTATTTTTATGCTGGCCTTGTTGCTCTGAGAGAAACTTAAAGGGGAATCATGCGTCTTCTTAAGTTTAGTATTTCGATTTTGCTCTGTGTAAGAATTATCCAGACACAGTCCAATTAAAAATGGCCAAAGGACTTAAACAGGCATTTCTCCAAAGAAGATATCACATGACCAATAAGCACATGAAAAGACACTCATCGCTAATCATTAGGGAAATGCAAATCAAAACCACAAGGAGATACCACTTCACACTCACTGGGTTGGCTATAATTGAAAAAAAAAAACCAACAACAACAACCAGATAATCACAAGTACCAATGTGGATGTGGAGAAATTGGAACTCTCAAAGTTTGGTGAAACATACAGTTACCATATGACCCAGGGATTCTACTCCTGGATGTATACCCCAGAAAAATGAAAACGTATATGTACACAGAGATGTGTACATGAATGTTTGTAGGAGCACTATTCAGAGCAGCCAAAACGTGGGAACAACTAAAATGTCCATCAGCTGGTAAACAGATAAATAAATTGTGGTATCTTCATACAATGGAATATTATTAGGCAAAGCAAAATACAGCTGACCCTTGAGCAACATGGTTTTGAACTGCATGGGTGCACTTATATGCAAATTTTCCCATAAATACAGTGTGGTACTAGAAATTTATTTTCTTAATATATTATAATTTTCTTTTCTCTACTTTTTTGGTCAGATTACAGCATATAATGCATATAACTTGCAAAATACGTGTTGATTTCATTTATGTTATTGGTAAGGCTCAAATGTAGGCTCTCGGTAGTTAAGTTGTGGGGGAGTCCAAAGTTACACGCAGATTTTCAACTGTGTGGGGTTTGGTGCCCTTCACCCCCAGGTTGTTCAAAGGTCAACCATAAATGAATAAAGTACGTTATGATGTGTGTCATAAACCTTCAAGCACGATGCTAAGCGAAAGAAGCCAGTCACAGAAGACCACATACTGTATGATCTCATTTATGAAACATCTCAGATAGGCAATTCTGTAGGGAAAGAAAGAGATTATTGGTTGCTTAGAACTAAAGGATTGGAGGGAAATGGAGAGTGAGTGCTAATGGGTATGGGGTCTCTTTGTGGCATGATGAAAATGTTCCAAAATGGATTGTTGTGATGGTTGTGCAACCCTGTGAACATAGTAAATAACATTAGATTGTATAGTTTCAATGGGTGAATTGCATGGTATGTAAATATATCTCATATGTATCTGAGACTTATATGCGCCTGTGTGTATGTGTGTGCGTACTTGAATAATCCAAAGAACTTGCCATGAGTGTATGTTTTAAGGCAAACACCACAGGCGTACTTAGAGAGAAGCATGGTTCTCTCTATTACTTGTGGGCCTGTTGGTAATACTTTGCAGTTGTTAGCATCACCTTACACTTTCTGGGCATCTGAAAGATGCAGGAGAAGGGGACTCTCAGAGCCAGGAATGCTTACGGGGAACCGTATGCATGCTAAACTTGCCCCAAATCATTTATCTCTTAGGAGAGATAGAAAGTGAGTGGAGTCTATGAAGCAACTTCTGCTGGGATTTAATTCAACAGCCCCTCAGTGGACATCACACTGAGGCAGGAACTGTGGGGAAACACAGACAGATGGTACAGGGAGATTCCTGTCTACCTGGCCAACAGTAGACAAGTGGAAGGAAGTCAACTGCTAACCGGAGAGCTAGATGTACTACGAGCTCTAGATATACTGGCGATGAAGGGGAAGTTCAAGTACAGCTGTGAAGGACAGGTTGCCCTCTGGCTGGATAAATACCAGCAAAAGGGCCTAATTCTATTCACTGAATGCGTTTCTCAGACATATTGGTGATTGTCAGCACGTGTCAAAGGTTTTATTTAAACTCATGGCAACCAAAGGTGAAAAATCTTTCTGGAATAGGATTTTTTAGATTATTTTTTTTTGGAGTATAACATACATACAGTTAGGTTTGAATTTTTACAGTTGTATAACCACAATCCAGATCATGGTACAGAACATTCCCACCACAGGAGAAAGCACCCTCATGCCTCTTCCTTACCAAGGCTGCTTTACCTCATGCAGGTCACCATGGATGAATCTTGCCTGCTCTTGAACTTCATGCAATGAAATGATAGCATATCTTCTGTTTTTTGCCTTGAGTACCATCCATGGTTTTTTGTTTGTTTGTTTGTTTTCTGTGTAGCAGTAGTTCATTTGTCTTTATTGCTGTGTGACCATCCACTATATGACTACATCACAATTTACTTCTCTATTTCTGTGTTCTCAAACATTAGAATTCCTTCTGGGGTTTGGTGATTAGAAATAATGCAATTGTGGGGCCACCTGGCTGGCTCTGTTGGAAGAGCACATGACTCTTGATCTCAGGGTCATGAGTTTGAGCCCCACATTGGGTGTGGAGATTGGTTAAAATAAAAAAAATTAAATTAAGAAAAAAGAAAGAATGCAGTTTTGACTCTTCCTGTAGAAGGCTTTTCGAGGAATGTGTACTACTTTCTTTTAGGTATATACCCAAGAATAGAATTGTTGGGTCAAAGGGTTTGCATAAGCATAGCTTTTAGAGATATTGTCAAAAAGTTTTCCAGAGTAGTTGTACACATTTACACTTCTCCCAGCAGTATGATAACACTACTGAAAGACATCTTTGACTAGGATGAGAGTGTGGTTAGACTTTGATGTTAAACTAGGTAACAGAAGATCTGGTTCTAGGACACCGACAAGAAAGATGGTTGGCCGTGTGGTTAATGCATTGCAAGTGTAAATATCACTTCCTGGACAGGGCTGTACATCTCATCAACATTTATCAGAAGAGTGCCCAAACATTTTTGTCAGAAATGTAAACACTTTCCAGGAGAGGTTGTTAATGACATCCTTAAAAAAGTTCTCTGGTCCACCTTTGCTAAGGTTTGAGGAAAGTTTTGTTCCCACACACCTAGGTTCAATGCCCAGTGTGCCATTTAGTAATTCTATGACCTTTGGTAAATTGCTTAAACTTTTTGTGTCTTTGTTTCCTTAGCTGTAAGATGGGTACCATAATATCTACCACAGAGGACTAGTATAAGGTTTTCATGCCTGGCACAGAGCAAGTGTTCAATTAATTCTAGCTTTCCCCACTCCCTCATTCCTTCATTACCTCCTTCCTTTTCTTTATGTGAGTTTATAAATAGTAATGACAGCACTGTGCCTTTATAATATCTTCAACAAAAAAGTCTAAGACGACATCGAGGAAAGTGAGAGAGTAGAGGATGGTTGGAGAAAAGTAAGGAATAAAAAGATGTAGAAGGGAAAGCCATCACATCCCCATCCTTAAAATAAGGTGCTCCATGACAAGGCTGGTGTGGGGGGTGTGGGAGTGGTCAGCAGAACAGAACACTTGATATTTTGAAAACTAAACCTCATTGTTTATATCGGTATTAAGCACACACGTACACACACTAGAATACAGACTGATTCAGCCTTAACGATATACTATAAGTAGATTTGCGTTGAACTGAAAATATGTCCGTGTGAAAGTATATCAAAATGAAAATCTCATCTGCATATATAATATCAGTTAGAGCAAATGTTCATTGCATGATAATGCTCCCTCCAGGAGAGGCCATTAGGTTGATTTGCATTCATTTAAATGTTCATGTGGGATGTTGATTTTGTCTGTGCAGTTGCTAAGGTAGTTAGTATATCGTGCTATTAAAACAGTTAAAAGACTGCACAGAAGCTGGAACATACAAATGTGGTAACTGATGGGCAGACTACCATTCTTGCGGCAGGGATTCAGGAATGTACTGCAAGTCATTTTTATAGTCAGCCAAATAAATAAGTAAATGACATGCTATGTTAGAAGATGTGGTAGAGGGGCACCTCAATGAGTGGCTCAGTGGGTTAAGCCTCTGCCTTCGGCTCAGGTCATGATCTCAGGGTTCTGGGATCGAGCCCCACATCGGGCTCTCTGCTCCGTGGGGAGCCTGCTTCCCCCTCTCTCTCTCTGTCTGCCTCTCTGCCTGCTTGTGATCTCTGTCTGTCAAATAAATAAATAAAATCTTAAAAAAAAAAAGATGTGTTAGATTGCAAGCATGGCCACAAATACCTCCCAGCCCTGTTCATACACCTTTTCCTCACGTTACTTTGCGGTAGGACTTTGTGGCATTTCTTACCAAGAATTGGAATCTATTTCTCAATCTCTTAAACCAAAATTGGCCATGTGACTTGCTTTGGTCAACAGGACATTAGCAAATGAGACAAATATGCAAGCAAGGTTTGAAAAGTACTAGCTCCCTGGGACATCACCCCTTACTATTCTTCAGACCTTGAGACCGCTGTGTGCATGAATCCAAGGAAGAGTGCTGGAAGGTGAGAAAGCCACATGGAAGAGGGCAGAGCTTTCTCAGCCTGCCAACCACTGGTGGATCATTCAGCTTTCAGCTGACCTGCCAGAAGAGATCTGCTGAATCGGTTTAGGCCCAAAGACCCATGCAGCCAGTCTTCGGTATCCTGAGCTAAATAAAATGGTGGTTGTTTTCGGTTGCTATGTGTGCGGTGTTTTGTTATGCAGAACTAGCTGACAGGTACTGAAGGTTATAAATACTCCCAAGAAAAACAGAAGGAGGGAGTAGAAGTACTCACGTGTAGTGTTATGTGTATGTGTATGTGGTGGTGGTGGGATGTGTTGTGATGTTAAATAATTTTGTCAGGGAAGGCTTCCCCAAGCAGATATTATTTGAGTAAACATTTGAAGGAGGTAAGTGATTCCTGGGGTTATTTAAGAGAAGAGAGTGGTGAGGAAGTTCCTGAGGCATAGTGTGCCCCTGTTTTGAAGAAAAACAAGGTCAAGTGTCTGGAGCACTGTAGGGGATGAGGGTGAAGAGGTCACAGGTGGTCACAGGTGGCCAAATATTCTATGATTGGGGGGTGCTGGAGTTCAAGTCACACTCCTGGCTGAACTGGAGACCCAGGATCTGCACCCGGTACTAGCTGTTGAATTTCTGGAGTTGGCCTGCTTCTTGTCTCTTTAAGGCTTAAGGGATACACTTGTTTCTGAGCTTGTGGAAGACCCCTGAAGGATTACGATGCATTTGCTCTTACAGTCCATCTTTTTTATTTCAATAAGGCAAAGTTAATTTATATTGCTTGCAAATGAAAGAACCTTAACTAATGTAATCATCTTGTGATTTCTTTCTTGTTGCTTAATATATGCCTTCTCTTCTGAAATGGATTATTCATTTCTTAGAGACAGGAATAATTTGTTCAATTTATTTTGCACCCTTCCTTTGTACCCTGACCAGATAATGACAGCCAAGCAGTCATTCAGCATCTACAATGTGTCAAGTGCTGTGCTAAGTGCTTATATCGATTATCTTATTTAAACTTCACAGTAACTCTATGAACAATTATTCTGACAATCTCCATTCTGACACATGAGGAAACAGAAGCCGGAGTGGTGCTATGGCTCATAAGTGGCAGAGTGAGGTCTCAAACCTGGGCCACTGTACTGCGGAGCCTATAATCCTTCAGGACCCAACACTTAACAGGTACTTAAAGATCCTTGTGTATGGCTTCGCTGAAGAGCACTAAGTATCCACAAAATTGCCTTCGCCTTCCAGGCAGGGTTTCCGCTGAGTCCCTGCACTGTGGGTACGGGGTTTCATTTTAGTGACTTCCTAGTGTTCAGATTACAGAAAACCATTCCTGCTCAGAAAGTGTTCCTTAACCCATCAGGGCCAGACATAACAACAAGGGTCACAGCTGGGGTTAAAATTCTTGTTAAGATGCAAATAAGTTATGCAAATGTGGGTATGTATAACATGACCTGAATTCACAAATGCACCTCAGTGATACTCGTTTATCAAGGTGGGGGAAGACGCTTCTGTGAGGGCAGAGCCTGTGGCTACTGTACTTATCACACATCTCAAGTACCTCGTGCAATGCTTGACACGCAGTAGGTACTCAACAGAAAAACGATCGCATGAACTGGTTGATTGAAAAGAGAGAGAGTAAGTGTCCAGCGACAATGGTTCAGATCCATAGAATGACCCGCTCTTGATGGCTGTATATGAATCTCACTGTATGAGTTTCACAGTTCTTCTGATTTATAGGGCTTTCTGTATTGTAGATTTGCCGTGAACTTAGATAAGGCCACTCCCCTGTGTTTTAGAGGTAGGTCTCCCAGGAGAGATGATATAATGATTCTAGATAATAAACCAGGCAAGACTGTCAGGAGGAATGCAATGGGGCAGCTGTGATCACATCCTTTGACTCTAGTTTCAGGACAGAATGGACATCTGTTGTCTCAGCCAGAGGGAGCTAGAACGGAGACGAGAAGCCCATATGGAGAAGTTGCCTGGTGCAATGCGGAAGAACCCTGGGTGAGAATACATCAATGACTCCAATTCCTTATCTTTTCCTGTATAGACATTCTTAACTATGTAATTTTGCAGTGCCCTCTGTGGATGGGGACACTCTCCTGTCCCTTAACTATAAGTTCAGCCAGAGGACTTTATTGGGTCAATGGAATGAGGTGAAAATGATGCCATGCCAATTCTTAGCCTAATGAGACTTCACATGTTTCCTCTTGTGTCTTACCCTCATACTAACCATAAGAAGAGCTGGCACCAGTTGTATACCCCTCGATCATAACAGGCTCAAAAGAGTCACTTGCAGCCAAGCTCAGCCTAAATCAGCTGACTCTCATCTAACCCACAGATACATGAGAGTAAATGATTCTGGCTATAAGCCACTGACTTCTGGGGCAGCAGTTTGTGGCTAAGGCTAATCAATACAAGCACTGAACTTGTGAGGAGTAGAACTTTCTGGCTCTTTCACTAACTGGCTAGGTGCCCATGGACAAAGTATTTAAACTTTTTGAGCCTCAGATTCCTCATCACTAAAATGGGTGTGATAAGACCTATCTTATCTTTTAGGGCTGCTAAGAGGAGTATCAAAGATACATGTAAATATCTTGATAAGTAAAGAATAGAATAATGCTTTTTTATTCCTAGAGATAATTGATTCTCTCTATACTACTTCTTGTTTATTTTCTTCCTTGGGATGTTATAGGGTTCTCATTTAAATTTCCACATTGTCTTAACTGTTCTAGCCCATGAAAAAGTTTTAATGAGGAAACACTGGGCCTCTGGGGGCCCTGATGTTGGTGGGAGCAGCTGGCAGATTGAAAGATTTTCAAGAGGAATAATGAAACTCATATGAACAAAAATCAATACCTCCTCACTTGATGATTCCATTCTGGTGTTTGGTTCCCTCATTGTTTTTTGTGCCACACCCAGTGCTCCACGCAATCCGTGCCCTCTATAATACCCACCACCTGGTACCCCAACCTTCCAACCCCCGCCCCTTCAAACCCCTCAGATTGTTTTTCAGAGTCCATAGTCTCTCATGGTTCACCTCCCCTTCCAATTTCCCTCAACTCCCTTCTCCTCTCTAACTCCCCTTGTCCTCCATGCTATTTGTTATGCTCCACAAATAAGTGAAACCATATGATAATTAAATCAGGCAGTCAAGGAAGACTTCAGGAATAGAGGACCTTTGAGAAGAAACATGATGTTGAGAGAGTGAGCCCTGATGATATTTGAGGGAAGAGCATTCTAGGCAGAGGGAACAATCAGTGCACCAGCCTTGTGTGGGACAAAATGGGAAGGTCAAAGTGAAGAGAGTGAACAAGGGAGACTGTGGAAGAGGCTGGGTTTAGAATGATGGCACGGAGTCGATCCTGTGGGAGATTGCAAAAACCAGGTCTTTACTCAGGGAGACAGACAATGGAGGATTTTTTTTTTAAGATTTTATTTATTTGACAGAGAGAGATCACAAGTAGGCAGAGAGGCAGGCAGAGCGAGAGAGAGGAGGAAGCAGGCTCCCTGCAGAGCAGACAGCTTGATGTGGGGCTCGATCCCAGGACCCTGAGATCATGACCTGAGCCAAAGGCAGAGGCTTAACTTACTGAGCCACCCAGGTGCCCGACAATGGAGGATTTTGAACAGATGTATGACAGCTCTGGAATTGTATTTTTTAAAGGATAATTCCAGCTACTGTGAGAGAACAGACTCTAGGACACAAAGGGCAGAAGCAAGGAGATGGGTTGAGCTGTTTGCGGTGATACAGCAGAGATGACGGTGACTGTTACAAGGATAGCCAAAGTGCAGATTATGAGAAGTGGTTCTATTCTAGATGTGTTTCAAAGGTAGAATAGACAGGGTTTCCTAATGGCTTGCATGTGGAGCATGAGAGAGAGAGAAGTAGAAATAATGGTGCAAGGTTTTTTGGTTCAGTATCAATATGAGTAGATTTGCCATTAAATAAGATAAGGAAGACCTCAGAGAAAGAAGATGTGGGGGAAATACCAAGAGTTGGATTTTGTACAAGGTAAGTTTCAGATTCCTATTAGTCATTCAAGTGAAGGTGTGAAGCAGTTTCCTGGATAGGGTCTGGAATTCAGAGGGAATGTTCAGACCAGAGATATAAATTTAGGAGTCATTAGCAAATAATTGGAATTTAAAAACACAAGACTGGATTAGATCATGGGTGCTCAATAAATATTTGAAAGTTAATTAAAAAAATACACTATGTCTCCTGTTAGAACACACTTTCCATAACAACTAACTTATATGCCATTGCAAATAGGGGAACAATGTGAATATAATGTGGAAGTTGTATTATAACATATAATATATTATATAAGTATAATTTCAGCGTGAAAGAAAATAGAACTCAACTTGCCTGCTGCATAGTCAGGAGTCTCTTTTTTGTTAAAGATTTTATTTATTTGAGATAAAAAAGATTTTATTTATTTGAGAGAGAAATAGAGAGAATACACACATAGAGGGAGAGGGAGAAGCAGACTCCCTGCTGAGTGCAGAGCCTGATGCAGGGCTCAATCCCAAGACCCTGAGATCATGACCTCAGCTGAAGGCAGACACTTAAGTGACTGAGCCAACCAGGTGCCCCAGCCAGGATCCTGTTAAGCTTTATTAAAAAAAAAAAAACTATAGAAATGAGGCTCTGCACCCAGGACTTCCTTCCCACGAAGGTACACCCCAGGTTTGCATGGTTCTTGCTTTAGACAGATGGCACTTCCTCCTGTGGCCCACTGTCTTAGAATGCTGCTTCCATCTGAAACACCTCAGCTCTACCAAGCCAGAACTTTCTCTCTATTGGTTTCTTGCATTTTTAGTATCCACAGAGGCAGCCTCTAACCATACCAAGATGTGTGTCTGAGCTGTTCAAGTAATTGCCTGAGATGCTAATTTTTTAAAAATTTATCAATGCTCTGCTAATAAAGTTGTAAAAGTTCTGAGTGATCTACCCCAACTCTTATTTTTTTTTTCTATAAGCCTTGTTAATTTTAGCATGTTATTTTGCATGCTAGATTTCTTTGTTCAGGGAAATGCTTGTACACATGCAGTTGATGTGTTAATTTCCTAGTATCTTTTGCTTCAGAAATCATACCTTCCTCCTCAGGTAAGATGCTAATTCTATTAATCATAAACACCCCCGTCCCCAAACAAACAGGGAAGGGAGCATGACCCATGACAGCCAATAAGAATATACTACTCATGTGGCTATGGTGATTTGTTCAGTGATGGGCACATGATCCAGGATAACCAATCAGAATACACTACCCACCTGACCATGATGATTCGTTCAGGGATGGGCACATGACCCAGGACAGCCAATGAGACTATACTACATACCTGGCCATGGTGATTGGTACCAAAGACAGCCAATCAGAACTCATTACCTACCTGGCTACAGTGGTTCAGGGCTGGACACAAAACCCAGGACAGCCAATGAGAGTACAGTACAAACCTGGCCATGGGATAGAAACATGACCTAGAGCAGCCAATGAGAATACACTATCTACCTGGGCATAGTGATGGTTTCAAGGGTGGACACATAACCCAGACCAGCCAGTCAGAATACAATACCTACCTGGCCATGTTGATTGGCGCTCAGGACAGCCAGTCAGAATACACTGTGTATCTGGCCATAGTGATTGGTTCAGGAATGGACACATGGCCCAGGAAAGCCAATCAGAATACACTCCCTATGAGACAACGGCGATTGTTTCAGGGACAGACACAGGGACAGACACTGCGGATAGCCAATTAGAGTACATTACCTGACCAAGGTGATTAGTTCAGGGATGGACATATAACCCAGGACGCCCAGTCAGAATACAGTAGCTACCTGGCCATGGCGATTGGTTCACATGACCCAGGACAGCTAATCAGAATTCCTGATTGGGTTTAGGGGTAGACCATGACCGAGGAAAGCCAATCAGAATACACTACCTACCTGGCAATGGTTATTGGTTCAGGGATTAACACATGACCTAGGATAGCCAATAAGAATATGCTATGTGCCTGGCCATGGTGATTGGTTCTGGGCTGGGCACATGACTGAATACAGCCAATCGGAATCCCTACTTGGCCATGTTGTTGGGCTTAGGGGTGCACCATGACCCAGGCCAGACAATCAGAATACACTACCTACCTGGCAATGGTGATTGGTTCAGGGATGCAACACATGACCCAGGATAACCAATCAAAATAAGCAACTTACCTGGCCATGGTGATTGGTACTCAGGACAGCCAATCAGAATATATTACCTATGTGGCCATGGGATTGCTTCAGGGCTGGGCACAAGACCTAGGACAGCCAATCAGAATACACTATGTACCTGGGCATTGTGATTGGCCAGCTGAACACATGACTGAGGAGAGCCAATCATAAAATAGTACCTACCTGGCCATGTTGATTGGCACTCAGGCCAGACTATCAGAATAAACTACCTACTTGGCCATGGGGATTGCTTCAGGACTGGGCACACCACACAAGACAGCCAACCAGCATATACTATGTACCTGGCCATGGTGATTATTTCAGGGCTGAGCACAAGACTGAGGAAAGCCAATCAGAAAATAGTACCTACCTGGCCATGTTGATTGGCGCTCAGGCCAGCCTATCAAAATAAACTACCTACTTGGCCATGGTGATTGTTTCAGGGATGGATATGTGACCCAGGACAGCCAGTCAGAATACACTACCTACCTGACCATGGTGATTGGTGCCCAGGACAACCAATCAGAATATACTACCTACCTCACATAGGTGATTGGTTCAAAGATGAGCACATGACTCAGGAGAGCCAATCAGTATACACTGCTTATCTGGCTATGTTGATAGGTGCACAGGACAGTCAATCAGAATACACTACCTATCTGGCCAGTGTGATTGGTTCTGGCCTGGGCATATGACCGAGGAAAGCCAATCAGAAAATAGTACCTACCTGGCCATGTTGATTGGCGCTCAGGCCAGCCTATAAGAATAAACTACCTAATTGGCCATGGTGATTGTTTCAGGGATGGACATGTGACCCAGGACCCAATCAGAATACACTACCTACCTGACCATGGTGATTGGTACCCAGGACAACCAATCAGAATATACTACCTATCTCACATAGGTGCTTGGTTCAAAGATGAGCACATGACTCAGGAGAGCCAGACAGAATACATTACTTACCTGGCCATGTTGATTGGTGCACAGGACAGTTAATCAGAATACACTACCTATCTGGCCATGGTGATTAACACTCAGGACAGCGAATCAGAATACACTACATATCTCACCATAGTGATTGGTTCAGGGCTTGGCACATGACCAAGAATAGCCAATCAGAATACGCTTCCTACTGGCCATCGTGATTGGTTCGGGGATGGGCACATGACCCAGGACAGCCAATGATAATTCAGTGCCTACCTGGTCATGGTGATTGTTTCAAGGATGGACGTGTGACCCAGAACAGCCAGTCAGAATATACTACCTACTTGGCCATAGTGATTAACACCCAGGACAGCGAATCAGAATATACTACATATCTCACCATAGTGATTGGTTCAGGGCTGGGCACATGACCCAGGAAAGCCAATCAGAATACACTACTTACCTAGCCATGTTGATAGGAGCAAAGGACAGTCAATAAAAATACACTACCAATCTCGCCATTGTGATTGGCTCTGGGCTGGGCACATGACCAAGGATAGCCAGTCAGAGTTTCTACTTGGCTATGTTGTTTGGTTTAGGGATGGACCATGACCCAGGCCAGCAAATCACAGTACACTTCCTATGTGACCACAGTGATTGTTTTAGGGACAGACATATGACCAAGGAGAGCCGATCAGAGTACATTACCTACCTGGCTAAGGTGATTGGTTTGGGATGGAAACATAACCCAGGACAGCCAGTCAGAATACAGTACCTACCTGGCCATGGGGATTGTTTCAGTGCTGGGCACATGACCCAGGACAGCCAATCAGCATACACTATGTACCTGGCCATGGTGATTGGTTCAGGGATAAGCATATGACCAAGGAGAGCCAATCAGAAAATACTACCTACTTGGCCATGTTGATTGGCGCTCAGGCTAGCCTATCAGAATAAAGTACCTAATAGGCCATGGTGATTGTTTCAGGGATGGACATGTGACCCAGGACAGCCAATCAGAATACACTACCTACCTGACCATGGTGATTGGTGCCCAGGACAACCAATCAGAATATACAACCTACCTCACATAGGTGATTGGTTCAAAGACGAGCACATGACTCAGGAGAGCCAATCAGTATACACTGCTTATCTGGCTATGTTGATAGGTGCACAGGACAGTCAATCAGAATACACTACCTATCTGGCCAGTGTGATTGGTTCTGGCCTGGGCATATGACCGAGGAAAGCCAATCAGAAAATAGTACCTACCTGGCCATGTTGATTGGCGCTCAGGCCAGCCTATCAGAATAAACTACCTACTTGGTCACGGGGATTGCTTCAGGGCTGGGCACACCACTCAAGACAGCCAATCAGCATATACTATGTACCTGGCCATGGTGATTGTTTCAGGGCTGAGCACAAGACCGAGGACAGCCAATCAGAAAATAGTACCTACCTGGCCATGTTGATTGGCACTCAGGCCAGCCTATAAGAATAAACTACCTACTTGGCAATGGTGATTGTTTCAGGGATGGACATGTGATCCAGGACAGCCAATCAGAATACAGTACCTATCTGACCATGGCGATTGATACCCAGAACAACCAATCAGAATATACTACCTACCTCACATAGGTGATTGGTTCAAAGATGAGCACATGACTCCGGAGAGCCAGACAGAATACATTACTTACCTGGCCGTGTTGATAGGTGCACAGGACAGTCAATCAGAATACACTACCTATCAGGCCATGGAGTTTGGCTCAGGGATGGACACATGACCCAGGACCACCAATCGGGATACACTATGTACCTGGCCATGGTGATAGGTTCAGGCTAAGCACATGACCGAGGAGAGCCAATCAGAAAATACTACCTATCTAGCCATGTTGATTGGCGCTCAGGCCAGCCTATAAGAATAAAATACCTACTTGGCAATGGTGCTTGCAAATCAGATGAGATGAGCACATGACTCCAGAGAGTCAGACAGAATACATTACTTACCTGGCCGTGTTGATAGGTGCACAGGACAGTCAATCAGAATACATTACCTATCTGGCCATGGTGATTGGTTCAGGGATAGAACACATGACCCAGGATAGCCAATCAGAATATGCTACCTACCTGGCCATGGTGATTGGTACTCTAGACAACCAATAAGAATATACTACCTATGTGGCCATGAGGATTGTTTCAGGGTTTGGCACATGAGCCAGGACAGCCAATCAGCATACACTATGTACCTGGCCATGGTTTTAGGTTCAGGGCTGAGGACATGGCTGAAGACAGCCAATCAGAAAATACTACCTATCTAGCCATGTTGATTGGCGCTCAGGCCAGCCTATAAGAATAAAATACCTACTTGGCCATGGTGATTGTTTCAGGGATGGACATGTGACCTAGGACAGCCAATAAGAATACACTACCTACCTGACCATGGTGATTGGTACCCAGGACAACCAATCAGAATATACTACCTACCTCACATAGGTGATTGGTTCAAAGATGAGCACATGACTCTGGAGAGCCAGACAGAATACATTACTTACCTGGCCGTGTTGATAGGTGCACAGGACAGCCAATCAGAATACACTACCTATCGGGCCATGGAGTTTGGCTCAGGGATGGACACAAGACGCGGACAGCCAATCAGAATTCCTACTTGGCCATGTTCTTTGGTTTAGGGATGGACCATGGCCTAGGAGAGCCAATCAGAGTATAGTACCTACTTGGCCATGGTGATTGGTACCCAGGACCACCAATCAAAATGTACTACCTACCTCGCAGAGGTAATTGGTTCAAAGATGAGCACATGACTCAGGAAAGCCAATCAGAATACACTACTTACCTAGCCATGTTGATAGGAGCACAGGACAGTCAATAAAAATACACTACCAATCTCGCCATTGTGATTGGTTCTGGGCTGAGCACATGACCAAGGATAGCCAGTCAGAGATTCTACATGGCTATGTTGTTTGGTTTAGGGATGGACCATGACCCAGGCCAGCAAATCACAGTACACTTCCTATGTGACCACAGTGATTGTTTTAGGGACAGACATATGACCAAGGAGAGCCAATCAGAGTACATTACCTACCTGGCTAAGGTGATTGGTTTGGGATGGAAACATAACCCAGGACAGCCAGTCAGAATACAGTACCTACCTGGCCATGGGGATTGTTTCAGTGCTGGGCACATGACCCAGGACAGCCAATCAGCATACACTATGTACCTGGCCATGGTGATTGGTTCAGGGATAAGCATATGACCAAGGAGAGCCAATCAGAAAATACTACCTACTTGGCCATGTTGATTGGCACTCAGGCTAGCCTATCAGAATAAAGTACCTAATAGGCCATGGTGATTGTTTCAGGGATGGACATGTGACCCAGGACAGCCAATCAGAATACACTACCTACCTGACCATGGTGATTGATACCCAGAACAACCAATCAGAATATACTACCTACCTCACATAGGTGATTGGTTCAAAGATGAGCACATGACTCAGGAGAGCCAATCAGTATACACTGCTTATCTGGCTATGTTGATAGGTGCACAGGACAGTCAATCAGAATACACTACCTATCTGGACAGTATGATTGGTTCTGGCCTGGGCATATGACCGAGGAAAGCCAATCAGAAAATAGTACCTACCTGGCCATGTTGATTGGCACTCAGGCCAGTCTATGAGAATAAACTACCTACTTGGTCACGGGGATTGCTTCAGGGCTGGGCACACCACCCAAGACAGCCAATCAGCGTATACTATGTACCTGGCCATGGTGATTGTTTCAGGGCTGAGTACAAGACCGAGGACAGCCAATCAGAAAATACTACCTACCTGGCCATGTTGATTGGCACTCAGGCCAGCCTATAAGAATAAACTACCTACTTGGCAATGGTGATTGTTTCAGGGATGGACATGTGATCCAGGACAGCCATTCAGAATACACTACCTACCTGACCATGGTGATTGGTACCCAGAACAACCAATCAGAATATACTACCTACCTCACATAGGTGATTGGTTCAAAGATGAGCACATGACTCAGGAGAGCCACTCAGTATACACTGCTTATCTGGCTATGTTGATAGGTGCACAGGACAGTTAATCAGAATACACTACCTATCTGGCCAGTGTGATTGGTTCTGGCCTGGGCATATGACCGAGGAAAGCCAATCAGAAAATAGTACCTACCTGGCCATGTTGATTGGCGCTCAGGCCAGCCTATAAGAATAAACTACCTAATTGGCCATGGTGATTGTTTCAGGGATGGACATGTGACCCAGGACAGCCAATCAGAATACACTACCTACCTGACCATGGTGATTGATACCCAGAACAACCAATCAGAATATACTACCTACCTCACATAGGTGATTGGTTCAAAGATGAGCACATGACTCAGGAGAGCCAATCAGTATACACTGCTTATCTGGCTATGTTGATAGGTGCACAGGACAGTCAATCAGAATACACTACCTATCTGGACAGTATGATTGGTTCTGGCCTGGGCATATGACAGAAAATAGTACCTACCTGGCCATGTTGATTGGCACTCAGGCCAGCCTATAAGAATAAACTACCTAATTGGCCATGGGGTTGTTTCAGGGTTGGACATGTGACCCAGGACAGCCAATCAGAATACACTACCTACCTGACCATGGTGATTGGTACCCAGGACAACCAATCAGAATATACTACCTACCTCACATAGGTGATTGGTTCAAAGATGAGCACATGACTCAGGAGAGCCAGACAGAATACATACTTACCTGGCCATGTTGATTGGTGCACAGGACAGTTAATCAGAATACACTACCTATCTGGCCATGGTGATTAACACTCAGGACAGCGAATCAGAATACACTACATATCTCACCATAGTGATTGGTTCAGGGCTGGGTACATGACCCAGGAAAGCCAATCAGAATACGCTTCCTACTGGCCATGGTGATTGGCTCAGGGATGGACATGTGACCCGGGACAGCCAATCAGAATACACTGCCTACTGGCCATGGTGTTTGGTTCGGGGATGGGCACATGACCCAGGATAGCCAATGAGAATATACTACCTACCTGGCCATGGTGGTTAGTTCAAGGATGGACATGTGACCCACAACAGCTTGTTAGAATATACTACATACTTGGCTATGGTGATTTGTCACACAGACAGCCAATTCGAATACACTACTTACCTGGCCATGGTGATTGGTTTAAGGATAGGCACGTGACCCAGAATAGCCAATCAGAATATAACACCTACCTGGTCATGGTGATTGGGTCAGAGATGGGTACATGACCCAGGACCACCAATCGGGATACACTATGTACCTGGCCATGGTGATAGGTTCAGGGCTAAGCACATGACCGAGGAGAGCCAATCAGAAAATACTACCTATCTAGCCATGTTGATTGGCGTTCAGGCCAGCCTATAAGAATAAAATACCTACTTGGCAATGGTGTTTGTTTCAGGGGTGGACATGTGACCCAGGACAGCCAATCAGAATACAATACCTACCTGACCATGGTGATTGGTACCCAGGACAACCAATCAGAATATACTACCTACCTCGCATAGGTGATTGGTTCAAAGATGAGCACATGACTCCGGAGAGCCAGACAGAATACATTACTTACCTGGCCGTGTTGATAGGTGCACAGGACAGTCAATCAGAATACATTACCTATCTGGCCATGGTGATTGGTTCAGGGATAGAACACATGACCCAGGATAGCCAATCAGAATATGCTACCTACCTGGCCATGGTGATTGGTACTCTAGACAACCAATCTGAATACACTACCTATGTGGCCATGAGGATTGTTTCAGGGTTGGGCACATGATCCAGGACAGCCATTCAGGATACACTATGTACCTGGCCATGGTGATAGGTTCAGGGCTGAGAACATGACCGAAGAGAGAGCCCATCATAAAATAGTACCTACCTGGCCATGTTGATTGGCGCTCAGGTCAGGCAATCAGAATACACTGTGTCTCTGGCCATAGTGATTGGCTCAGGGATAGACACATGACCTAGGACAGCCAATCAGTATACACTTCCTACTTGACCATAGTGATTGTTTCAAGGATGGACATGTGACCCAGGACAGCCAATCAGAATACACTACCTATCTGGCCATGGTGATGGGTACCCAGGAAAACCATCAGAATATGCTACCTACCTATCTCACATAGGTGATTGGTTCAAGCATTAGCACGTGACTCAGGAGAGCCAGTCAGAATACATTACTCACCTGCCCATGTCGATTGGTGCACAGGACAGTCAATCAGAATACACTACCTATCTGTCCATGGTGATTGGTTCTGGGATAGATACGTGACCCAGGACAGCCAATCAGAATACACTTCCTACTGGCCATTGTGATTGGTTCAGAGATGGGCACATGACCTAGGACAGCCAATGAGAATTTAGTGCCTACCTGGCCATGGTGATTGTTTCAAGGATGGACATGTGACCCAGAACAGCCAGTCAGAATATACTACCTACCTGGCCATGGTGAGTAACACTCAGGACAGCAAATCAGAAGACACTACATATCTCACCATAGTGATTGGTTCAGGGCTGGACACATGACCCAGGACAGCCAATCAGAATACATTTCCTACTGGTCATGGTGATTGGTTCAGGGACAGGCACATGACTCAGAGTAGCCAATCAGAATACAGTACCTACCTGGCCATGGTGATTTGCTTAGGGCTGGGCACATGACCCAGGACAGCCAATCAGAATACACTATCTACTAGGCCCTGGTGACTGTTTCAGAACTGGGCACATGACCCAGGGTAACCAATCAGAATACATTATATACCTGGCCATGGTGATTGTTTCAGAAATAGGCAATGACCAGGACAACCAATGAGAATACACTGCCTGCCTGGCCATGGTGATTGATTCTGGGATAGAAACGTGACCCAGAATAGCCAATCAGAATTTGCTAACTACCTGGCCATAGTGACTCATAATCAGGTCAGCCTATGAAAATACACTACCTACCTAGCCATGGTGATAAGTTCAGGACTGGACACATGAACCAGGGCAGCCAATAGGAATATACTACCTACCTGGCCATGGTGATTGGCTCAGGGAAGGTCACATGATCCAAGGAGAGCCAATCCCTGCAGCTTTGCTGGAATTATCAGGAAAGCCAAGTCTTTCATCTGTAGAGCTGTTTTAGGCAGTCACTGGCTAAAGAATGATAGATCTCAAGATAAAGGAGTCACAAATAATAGTTCATATTAAATTATTCATCTAGTCTGTATTTCTCCTGTTATTATTTCTTGGAAAACTCAGTCTTTTTAAAAGACTTTATTTAATTGTCATTTTACAGCAAAATATTTCTGTACACTCTCCCCACTCACACCCCCACCTGCTCCTATGAGGTCTGTGCAGTCTCTTCTCATTCCCATGGCACTTTGTACATATCCCTATTACAACATTGTTGAGTGACTTTGTTTGTTGTCTGCTCCCCCCCTTTGCCTGCTCTTTGGTGTGTGGCATTCTTGATGGTATTGACTTTTCTATATTCGTCTCTATAAACCCAGGTCCTAACACAATACCTATTACATAGTAGGTGCACAGAAAATACACATTGAATGGATGGATGATGATATAATTGTAGAAATACTTTCGGTTGATCACCTTGCATGAAAAGACACACTTTAGCACCCACACACATATTTGGGTGGAATGTAGGAATTTTGGTAGGTAAGAATTTTGATCCAAGTACCTAACAGCTCAAAACATAAACGCAGCAAAGGCACTTCATTGAGATTACACTTGAACATATGATAGTAAGAGAGAATGCCGAGTAAGGAAGACTTGAGAAAAAGAGAAGAAATAACGTTGGAAAACATGACTTTCTAGGTTTAGAGAGCAGAGGTAGAGAAACTGAGGGGTGATATTATTCAGGAAAATAGCTGTAGATAAGGAAGAAAAACAAAGGAACCAAATGGGAAAAGATGGAAAGTATAGACGTAGACATGAAAGGCAGGGGTAGGGAGGTTCTGGGTGTTAGACCTTCGAGCTTTCAATAAAGATTTATTTTCACTGTGTGTCACGCCATGTGCTAAGTTATTGGGACATCAAAATGAATGTCATAGTGTGCTCGCTTTGGCAGCACATATACAAAATGAATGTCATAGCACCTTTCCAATTGTGAGAAAGATCTAGGTTCATAATGGTGGTAAGAAAGCAATGGGAAGGTGAGAAGGAGTGTATGTTGGGGGAGATCGCCCACTTTCTTAAATAGGCACCAACCTTCCATTCTTGACCAGAGTTGTAAGAAGCGTGGCTGCTGAAATGCTGTCCTCAGGCTGGGAAAATGCTCCACTCTTTCCCCATTCTTGTTCCTTTCTCTGAATTCTGTATTCCTTCGCTCTTGCTGATTCTTATTCTATAGGCTTTTCGTCCTGGTTTGGATATGTTGGAGACCATGGAATCGTCACCCTCCTCTCGCCAGCAGAACAAGGTGACCTCTTCCAGAAAACTGTCAGGTCCCAAGGCAGATTCCCAGTCCATATTTGCAGATGTTACTTCTATAAATGCTGGCACTCCATTCCATCTTTACTGTCCCAAATACAGCTTGCGTAGGGTTTTGGCTACTATTCCCAACCTAAGTGAGAATGGGAGGGTGCCCCCCGGCACGAGGGTTCCATCATCAATACTGCCTTCTTCCAGAACATTTGAGGATCTGAGAGGGGGAGAGGCTTATAGCTACCTCGGCGAGGTAGGGGACTCCAAGCAGGTGGAAATAATTTGGGCATTAGCTCTGATGGGCAGTAGGGGGGACCCTGGACATAGACGCCAACTGTGGGAGGGTTTGGGCATTGCCAAATCCAGCTGGCAGGTAGAAAGTGTGTCACATGAGCAGCTCTGGGTGTACAAGTCCCTGCAGGGTAAGAGCCCGGGGAAGAGGAAGTCTTACGGAAAAAGATTCTCCTGGGATCCCTAGGAGCCAGCGGCACCCGTCTCTAGGCTGGGTGGGTTCTGGCGCCACCGCAAGGGGGAGACCGAGGGTATGGGGGGGCTGTGGGTAGAAGGTTGTGCTTGGGTGATCTTGCGTCCTGGAGCCAGCCGGCACTGCCTGAGGGAGGGCCTTGAGGGTGTCTTGTCTAAATGGCAGGTGGAAGGCGTGTTGGGCCCAGGTGAGGAGCCTTGGGGCATTAGGTCCTGGGGTGGCGGGCGGCGGAGGAGAGGGGAGATCCACCCCGGAGGCATGCGTCCTGCGGCAGCTGGTGGTTGTCTTGAGGGGCGGGCTGTGCGTGGAGCGGCTGTGGCTGGAGGGCTCTGGCGCCGCCGCCTGGGGGCGTCGGGCGGAGGGACCTGCGGTTGGGGCGGCAGGAGACCGCCTCCCAGCGCTCCGACCCGGTACCTGGAGGGGCGGGCTGGGAGAGGGGCGCGCGGCGGAGAGGCGGGCGCCGGGAGCGTGAGTCACTCCGCTCCCCGGGGTGCGGAGCGGGACATCGCCTCCGGCCTGGGGTCCGCATTTCATCTCTAGCTTCAGCGACCAGCCGCCTCTCCGTCTAGGTGAGGACCAGGTAAGTTTCTCGTCTTTTGATGCCTCGGGCTTGGGTGACTCCGGCGGTTTGTGTGTGTGTTGGGGAGTGTGGGGGGGGGGGTCTCCCAGCTTGTGTCTCTGTCTGCCTTTGCTTCTTCCCTCTGGTTCTCTCCACTGGAGACAGAAAGTTAGATTTTTAAAACGCAACGGAGGATCTCAAATCCATGCTGAGACAGCCAAACAAGCCAAACTCTGGGGCCATATTCTTAATTTCCCGGGTTCCTTCAAAGGTCCAGATGCGGCATTTATGGGGCTAGGAATGTTTGGTTTGTTTCCCGTGTTTCTCTCCTCCCCCCCACTTTCTTCCTGGATGATTCTTAGAGGTTGGGGCGGGGGTGGGGGGTGGCAGGAAAGCTAGAGGGCTGAGCTGGAATCCTTTGCCAAGGTGGTTTCCTCATTCTCGGCGAGGTGGCAGATGTCTCACTGTGGAGCCTGAGTTGGGATCTTGGAACAACCCTCCCCAGCTCAGGACGTGCCAGAGCTATAAGGTAACTGCGGTTACTGCATCTTAATCTCGTCACCATCGACGGAATCGAAATGTTCCGGAGGCCCAGTTAATGTGAATGTCGCGATAATGTTGAAACAATTCAGTGAGGACTCTTGAGTATTTTATTTTTAATGTATTGTACTCCAGGAACATTTTAGGAGACTCCTGCTGGTCTTATTTTCAGAGATGTTTCAAAACCTATTATTTCCCTTGCAAGAAAATCAATGAAGACCTATTCGGTTTCTTATGAGGATTTAACAATGCAAAGCTACATGTTAATTTTTTTCTCCCAGAGAGAGAGAGAGAGAGAGAGAGAGAGAGAGAGAGAGAGAGAGAGAGAGAGAGAGAGAGAGAGAGAGAGAGAGAGTGTGTGTGTGTGTGTGTGTGTGTGTGTGTGTGTGTGTGTGTGTGTGTGTGTGTGTGTGTGTGTGTGTGTGTGTGTGTGTGTGTGTGTGTGTGTGTGTGTGTGTGTGTGTGTGTGTGTGTGTGTGTGTGTGTGTGTGTGTGTGTGTGTGTGTGTGTGTGTGTGTGTGTGTGTGTGTGTGTGTGTGTGTGTGTGTGTGTGTGTGTGTGTGTTGGGGGGGGTGGTTGCTGCCGACAGCCGCCTTTAGAAAAACCAGGGCAGGGAGGTTGCATCTCCTTTTCTCTATCATTAAGTGCAGGTGTTTCTGTGATTATTAAATAGGTACTAATTATTGCTGTTGTCTTTGCTTAAAAGTAGCAGTCGAGAGGAATCTCCTGGAATGCATGTGTTTGTGTCTTCCGTTGACAACTGAGTGCCTTATTATCAATGTTTGGTTTGCTGCAATGTTAACAACAGGTGGTCTTAATTCACAGCACAGAATTCTGTTTGACACAAACGTCCCTGCTGATGTGGGAGGAAAGCACTCACCTTCTCCCCCTGCCGCACCAAACCTTGTCTGTATCCAGTTTTGTTGGGAGAAGGACAGTTGGGGAAGCTTTTCTGGCAGTTGATCGAATGGCCTATCATAAATTACTCTTTCCTGAAATGTCATTTGGCCTACAGTCTGTGATTGTAGAAAAGAACCCCGACCCCTAACGTTGGAAGAAAAGTAAAACTTTACATGTTTCATCAGATCACAGGAGTAACTTTTTAGAGTGGGATGGAAACTTCCATGATCCTCTCTTCCAAAACTCTTTATGGGGAACCCCCCCCAAATTGAGAGGTTTTTCACTTTCCTGATAGCATGCCTCCTCTCCTCTACATATCTGTCTCAGCCCTTACCATCCTGTCATTCTTGTTCTATGTATCAGTCTCGTTCAAGAGAGGAAGATTTTATTCATCTTTATATCCTGGGAGCCTACTAAAGTGGGCTTCTGTTAAAAGAATGAATGAATAAATGACTTTGGAAGTGTAGACTGGGTTTACCATTCTTTGAGCACCCCCTGGGCTTGCTTTTTCTTCATTCCTAGAAGAAATTCCTGTTAACTCAATATATCTCAAAGTGTGGGTCCTCAAACAACCATGTGTCCTAAGTAAATGAGTCTGGCGTACATGGAAAACATATATGGTAGGTTTTTTTCCCCCCCTCTGGAAGTAACCGGAAAGCCAACAGAAGGTGGTTTTAACAAGTAGAGAAACCTGACAGGTGATCACTGGAGTTGGTGGCCCACTGGTGTCAGGGTTCTGGGTCAGTGACTTGTGCTCATGGTTTCATGATGGTTCTGACAGCTCCGGACATTACATCCTTAGTCCGTGTTCAGAGGTGGGACACAGGCAGTGGAAAGGGGTAGAATAATTTCCCTCATGCAGCTTCCTCTCAACAGAGAAGAAATACCTTTCCTCAACAGACTCTTTCTTGTATTTCATTGGCCAGAGCTGGGCTACAGAGCAGTGTTTAGTGGCAAAAGAGGCTGTGAAAGTGAGTTATCAGGCTTTTCAGGTTCTGTTCTGGAAAGGAGACTGGGGAGAGGGAGGTTGGAGATGGCTTGGGGAACTAACTTGCAAGCATGCTAGTTTATGAAAATGGTTCTATTTTAACCAGTGACAGTATTAATGATTGGTTTAAGTAAAAAAATATTAATATAGCAAAAGCACATTCAGAACAGGGGTTTCCCCGCAAGATGTGTTTAAGGGTGCTAAATAATGACTTTGTGGAGTATGTTAACTTTTAGATACTCCAGGTAGAAACACACACACACACACACACACACACACACACAACTTCTATGGTTTCCATCAGGTATGGGTCAGATCCTTCAGCTCCTGGAAGAGCATAAACACTAAATAGTTTTCTAGTGAGTAGACTGTGGCGTTTAGGAGCCTCACAACTTCACAGGGGCAAGTGGAAAGGGTTTAGCATGAAAAGACTAATTAGTGGTTTGGCACCTCTGCCCTGAAATGCTGGTTTGCGTAACCTTAGAGTCTTAGATTTGAAGGCGAGGAACCTGGAGGGCAACTTCACAAAACAGACAAGAAGAACATAAGGAGAGGTACTGGGTACTGACAAGATAAGTTAACAGATTTCTTTGGCGGGGCGGGGGAGGCTTCCTATTTTTGTGTACTGTGGAATATTTACTACAAAAAATGTTAAGAACAATCCTAGTGCAAAACATTTTAAGTGGATGCATGAAATGAAGAGGGCACATGTTACTACCATCTTTCACTCTCTACTCTTTCGCAGTAGGAGTCCTGAAAGATCTACAGAAGGACTAGGTTTGGAGACATAATGATGGGACATCAGCTAAGCACGTATTAAGAGATTGAAATTTAACAGTTGAAGGGCCCTGTGTCTTAGATTTCTCTCCAGTCGAAAGAATGAAGCAGACCATCAGTGGTTCTTAAACTTTGTTGTCCTTAAAAAAAAACAAAACAAAACACCTGGGAAGCTTCTTAAAAATCGAGATTTCAGGGCTGATTCCTCATGCTACTTAAACTGGAAACTTGAGAATCGGGATCCAGGTGTCAAGGTTTTAAAAACTCCCCAGATGATTCCAATATGCACCTGAGTTTGGGAACTATTAGTTTCCTTGGGCTACCATAACAAAGTACCCCAGACTAGGTGACTGCAATCCCATTTTTCCCCACTGTTCTGGAGGCTAGAAGTCTAAGATCAAGGTGTAGGCAGGGTTGGCGATCTTCTGAGGTCTCCTTTACTCTTACGTGGCTGCCTTCCCGCTGTTTTCATGTGGTTTTTCCTCTGTGTATGTCCATGTCCTAATTTCCTCTTAAAAGGACACAAGTCATATTGACCACTCATTTGACCTAATTTTGCTTTAATCACCTCTTTAAATGTTCTGTTTCCAAATACAGTCACATTCTGTATTTAGGGGTTAGGACTTTAGCCTATGAATTTGGGGAGGGGACATAATTCAGTCCACTGGACAAGTAGAGCACTTCTCGAACTTTGTGTGCATGCTTATCACCTGAAGACCTTTTGATAATTTGGATTCCAGTTTAGTCCAGATGGGGGCTGAGAGTCTTCAGTTCTTTTTTTAAAGATTTTATTTATTTATTTGACGGAGAGAGATCACAAGTAGGCAGAGAGGCAGGCAGGCAGAGAGAGAGTGAGGGGGAAGCAGGCTCCCCGATGAGCGGAAAGCCTCATGCGGGGCTTGATCCCAGGACCCTGGGATCATGACCCAAGCTGAAGGCAGAGGCTTTAACCCACTGAGGCACCCCGAGAGTCTGCAGTTCTGATGAGTGGTTCTGGAGTTCTACCAGGCATTCCAATCACCTGGAGCACTTTGTGAAAAGCAGATTGCCCAGTGCTGGCCTCAGAATTTCTGATTCCCTAGGTCTGGGGTCGAGCCCAAGAATTTCCATTTCTACCAAGTCCCCAGGTGATGCTGATGCTGCTGGCCTAGGAACAATACTTTGGGAGCCACTCATCCCTGATATTTTGAGACTTTATGGGATTGCGTGAGCCTGGTTCATTACATACATCACTGGATGTGAAGTTTATCTGTGGTATTGGCTATCCTAATTGCTGATAGTGTTGTACATTTGCTTTTGCCAAGCTTAATGGCTTTTTCTGCTCACAGGACAAAGGATGAGGAAATGGGAGAAAATGCTACATGGAAGTCTCTCTTAACCTCTTACATAAATGGAGGTGAATGAATATGGAGACTATACATCAGCCCATTTGTTTCTTTGTGTTTAGATTCCAGTCCCAGAGCTAAATTAAAGCTTGCCCTTGGACCAGCCCAAAGATGATTTTACAAGGCTGGTTACTTGTGATTTTTTTTTCAAGGATTAACTATTCTATGGATGGAACAATCTTGAGGGGCATTGGAAATTTCTCAGCACACATTAATAGAAAATCCTAATTTAATTGCATTTTTTTTCCTACTTGAGACCAACAATGAGCTTCTTCACACAATATCCCCCCTCCAAAATAGAGATGGGAAAATCTTTTTCCTTCCCTTTGAGAGTTAAGTTCGTAAAATTCACATTCTGTGGATGTTAGCATTCACTTGTGGGAGTAAAACAAGAAATTGTAAATATGAGAGTAAATAGCTTAGAAACATCCAAAACTTGAAGCTATTGATCTGGGCGTAATATTAAGAATGCCATTGTATTTTAGAAAGTAGAAATCTGTCAAAAGTAAGAATAGCAAAAAAAAAAAGTAAGAATAGCTATACAGTCTCCAGCTTAATAATTGTTCAACTTAGGATTTTTTTTAACTTGATGATGGTGCAAAGGCCATACACATTCAGTAGAAACTGTACTTCGTTTTGAATTTTGATCTTTTGTCGGGCCGGTGGTATACAGTATGATTCTTTGTCTTGATGCTGGGCAGGGGCAGTGAACCGCGACTCCCTGCCAGCCATGCCATCACCAGGGTAAACGACCCATACACTTAGAACCATTTCGATGTTCACTTTCAGGACACGACTCAATAAATTACCTGAGCCAGTCAATGCTATGTTATAAAGTAGGCCTTGTGTGAAATGATTTTGCCCAACTGGAGGTTAATGTAAGTGTTCTGAGCACATTCAGTGCAGGCTAGGCTAAGTAAGCTATGTTGTTTGGTTAGTGAGGGGTTTGAAATGTCTTTTCAATTTATGATATTTTCAACTTCTGGTGGTTTTATTAGGCTGTAACCCGATCATGAGTCAAGGAAGATGTATATTTCTGTTATTGTTCACTATGGGTGTTACTCATTATGCATAGTATCTCATTTAACTCTTGTAACTTATATCAGGTCTGTATAGCAACCAACCACAAAATCGCAATAGCATATGACAATATGCATAAGCATTCATTGCTCATGTGTCTGGAGTCAGCTGGGCTTTGGCTAAAGTGCTTTGCTGATCTTGGCTGCAGTTGTTCACTTGTCTTGAGGTTCCCTGGATATTGGCTGATGTAGGGTAACCTTGATAGGAGAACCTGGTGTGCCTGGGCTCTCTTTCACCTGTTTCTCATCCTTCTAGTCATGTTCTCAAGGCAGTAGCAGAGGCACAAGTGAGAAAAAAAATGGAAATATATAGGCTTCTTGAGGCCCAAGCTCATCACAGGCATATCATCACTTCTACCTTATTCTGTTGGCCAAAGCAGGCCACATGGTCATGTCCAAAGTTAGAGAAGGCCCTACGGAGTTATATGGCAAAAGGTGTGGGTGGAAGGAGGGGTGAGGAAAATCAGTCATTTTTGGTAATCTATCTTAGAGGAAAAAAGGAAGTCCAGAATATTAAGTAATGTGTTCAGATGGCATTACTTAGAAGAGGTGAAGCCAAGACTCAGACACAGCTTTGATGCCAGAGCTTAACACTCTTCCCTCTCTAGCACATTGTTTTTCTTCTTTATACTGTATCTTGTTTCGAGAAGAACTATGTCAACAGGAGGTTTATGGTTAGCTTAGAGGATAAAATATCTTTGGGGTGCCTGGGTGGCTCAGTTGGTTAAGCGACTGCCTTGGGCTCAAGCCATGATCCCGGAGGCCTGGGATTGAGTCCTACGTCAGGCTCCCAGCTCCACGGGGAGTCTGCTTCTCCCTCTGACCTTCTCC
Source organism: Mustela putorius furo (assembly GCF_011764305.1). Classification (NCBI taxonomy): domain Eukaryota; kingdom Metazoa; phylum Chordata; class Mammalia; order Carnivora; family Mustelidae; genus Mustela; species Mustela putorius. The sequence goes on from NW_025421989.1 coordinate 33,049,236, forward strand.
TCTCTCATGTTCTCTCTCTCTCACTCTCTCTTTCTCAAATGAATAAATAAAATCTTTAAAAAAAGGTTATCTTTGGACACCTGGATGGCTCAGTTGGCTAAGCAACTGCCTTCGGCTCAGGTCACGATCCTGGAGTCCCGGAATCAAGTCCCGCATTGCGCTCCCAGCTCCTTGGGGAGTCTGTTTCTCCCTCTGACCTTCTCCCCTCTCATGCTCTCTCTCTCACTGTCTCTCTAATAAATTAATAAAATCTTTTAAAAAAGTTATCTTTGTACATTGTCACAATTGAGCTTTTACATACATATACACACATAGGTATGTATATATACACATTACATTTTTCCATTTGCTCAGTTTCAATTTTAGGTTTTAATTTTTATTAATGTGCTCTATTATGTCTCTATATGAAACAACTGAAATATTTCCATTTCAAACTTAAAAATGGGTTCAACTTGCTGCCCCATTTACTCTGGGGCTGTTAATAAGACACTGGGTCTTACTAAAATATTTCGTCTACTTCTGATGTTTCCAAAACTATGCCAGGCACATAGGGCTTCTATTCAGAATGTATTTGCTGATGGTTTAAGTGTTTTGCGTTTACCTTCAAGGATTTCACACATTTTTCACATTCCTCCTGAGTTTGGCCAGCAGTTGATGCTGGGTCTCCCAGCACGGTACAGGGGAGGAGGTTACCCGTTATGTTTCCAGCCTGACTGTCTAACCCACCAGATGATGCGGGCTCATTTGTAGAGATGGGTGCAGTAGGCCGTCAGAACCCCATGCCCTTAAACATTTGAAGTGTGTAACAAATTGGGTTTCTCCTGATTTTATGCTCAGCAGTCAGTCTTTTGATTCCCCATGTTCATTGCCTTCAGGGAGAGAATAACCTGGTCAAGCTGTCTGGTCTGCCTGAAAGTTACATTTCTCATTGTAAATTACTAAGCCACCACTCTGGCTTTAAATGCTTATGAGTGTTGCAGCTGTGAGTCAGCGTCCAGCACCTTCGAGCCTGATAGATGCGGCGACGCTGATAAAATCAGTTCTCCAAAGTTATACTGTTCAATGCCAGGCCTGATGATGATGATTCACCCAAGCCAATTAACAGCAGCTAGCATTTATTAATCATTTTCAGCATCCCAGACACTGTGCAGTTTTACTTACATGATCTCATTTAGTCATCATAACGACTTTGGAGTTAGTATTTTATTTCCATTTTATAAATAGGAGGATGGAGGTAGAGGTTAAACACTTACCCCAGAGCAAATGGTTCCTTAGGCAGAGACTTCTCGTTGCCACTCATCCTTTCCCGCCTTCTCCCTTAGTGATGGAACCTAGTTTTATTCCTGGTGGTGATGCAGCGAGTGAACAGTCTCTGTTAGCCAGCATCTCTTGCACCGAGCTGGGATCCTATGAGTTCTGCCAGTGAGCTAGAACTGTGTTGTGTTGTGCAGGACTTCTAGGCCCTTCTATATACTCTGTTGCCTCCAGCTACTAGCCCGGCATGCTGGCATGTTGGCTAGAGACCTCTTGGACTATGGAGTGGACTGCTTGGATGTACATCACCATTGAAGTTGTTAGAGAGGTAAGAAGAAGGAATCCAGGCCATGATAGCACCATGAAGCCATTGTGCAGGGTCCATTCCAGATAGGCCTGCCTGCTTCCTGAACATATTTGTGTTGTCTTAGCAGAGGTAGGAATGGCACCTCGGTAGGCAGTGGGCTGTGTTTACACACTAAGTGCCAACTGTGGTAGATACACATGTTTTGGTTTCCATCTCTGCCGCTTACTGGTGTGTGGATTGGGTACATGTTATGCCTCGTTGTATGTCTTTTCAGCCTGCCTTTTGGTCCAGCCATTGGTCCAGGAACCAGTTTCATACAGGAGTCATCAGAGAGTGTGTAGCCTTAGCCTCACAGTGAATATTTCACTTTTCACCCCAGGACTTCTTCAGTGTTTCAACATAGAGGCCCATTGGACACCACCACCCCCGACACCAAGTGTGTAGATTACAGAATGTGAGGGACTTAAAGGCCTAAGAGTCGATATTTGACTAATGTGGGATGGGAGCCAAGGATAAATGTTCCCTTCTTCCATCTAGATGTTTCTGAACTTCATTTTAGTATTGTTTGCATCTAAGATTCTTAGAAGGTCTAAGCAGGATTAAGTCCAAGCTGCCTACAGTTGTGGCCAACTCAAAATATATACTCCTATATTTGTTTTCTCTTTTTCCTATTTCCTTTCCTCAATTACCCACTTCTGTTCCCTGGAATCACTTCCCAAAATGAGGTACTTGCATCCAAATCCTTGTGTCAGACTCCGAATTCCAGGGAGAATTCAGTTTAAGACATTGTATTACCTTCAATTAAGCTATACTGATAAAACTTTGGCACTTGCTGACACCTTCATGCCCCACATGTGATGGAGCAGTACACTGTCTTTCACATACAAAGATGATAATACATTATGAAATCTGTATCAAGTTTTGGCATGGGCATGGATCAATAGGGATTGATATACCTTGTTGGTGGGAGTACAAATTTGGTAAAGTCATTTTGGCAAAGGAAACTTGACACAATCTGTGAAGTTGAAAGTCCACATACCCTATGGCCCAGGAATTTTATTTGTAGGTATAAACCCTAGAGAAATCCTAATGCAGGAGAACCAAGAACTCTCCTAAGGAATGTTTTGAGCAATGTGGCTCATTAAAAAAAAAATACTGGAGTATCCTAATTTTTCACTGATGGGGAGAAATAGGCAAATTTAAAAATCTGATATGATTTCACAATAGAATAAAAATGAAATAACCACTATTATATGCAAGAACCCAGATGCATATTAAAAACAATTGAACAAAGAACTAAGTCACCAGAGGCTTCATGCAGTTGGGCATGACTTTTACAAAGCTCAAAAATAAACAATACTAAACAGTACTTTGTAACGAATTATATATATACGAGAAACTATAAACCTGAAATTCAGGCTAACATTTTCCTGCCATAGGCAGGCAGGAATGGGATAAGGTGGGAACATACGGTAGATGCACCGGCATTAGTAACATTCTAGGTCTCGAACTGGGCGATGGGGTCATCGAGACTTATTATTATTCTTTATAATTCATTTAAATGTGACATCAATTCTTGTGTATCAGATATTACATAATGATTTTTATAAAGGGAAACCACCACCAGTGAGGATGCCATACCGACTGATCCTGGCCCCGTGCGTGCCTGCTCTGGCTCTTGGTCCAAACTCACAGTTCTGAGTCCATGTTCTTCAGCACATGGGGCATTTTTTCCTTTGTGTTCTCAAGTGTACTGTAATCAATTAGGATGGCAGTGCACAAGATTCAGCTTTCCTTATGGCCATTAAGGGTCACATCCTCTAGTATATTTAGAAAAGAACCGTCTGTTGCGCCCTCTCTGCTCTTGCGTCCACTTTCCCGTGGTTCCTGTGTGTCCTGAGGCTCCCCGGTGCTCTTTGCCCTGCACGATCCAATTGCATTTTATTGCTGGTCTCAGCACCGCATGCACGGGCTGCGATCGCCCTTGTTTCTGTGTGTGTGTGCGTGTGTGTGTACAGGGAGATAGTATTGCGAGGTACTATTATTATCCCAATACTAGTATTATTATATATATAATATATACTATATGTAATATTATACACAATATGTACTATAATATAATATATAATACATACTATAATATATGTAATATATTATTATGTATATATAGTGTTATTATAGTACTAGTCTTATCCCAATACTACTATTGGGGGGTATCCCATACTACTATGGTAGGGAGTGGGGAGACTCTTAGCAGGACAATTCTCTTCATAGTATCAACCTTCTTACTGTGAGGTGGTAGCAGATTTTAAATCCTAGGCTAGGGTTTATAACCTTTAAAACGTTTTTGTGCCATTGACTCTTTGATGAAATCTAAGGCCTCCTAATCAAAAGGATAAGGCCTCCTTATCAAAATAGTGGCGTCATTTGCAACAATGTGACTGGAACTAGAGGCTATTATGCTGAGGGAAATAAGTCAGTCAGAGAAAGACAATTATCGTATGATCTCTCTGATATGAGGAATTTGAGAGGCAGGGTGGGGAGTCGTGGGGGGCAGAGAGGGAAAAAATGAGACATGATGGGATTGGGAGGGAGACAAATCATAAGAGACTCTTAATCTCAGGAAACAAACTGAGGGTTGCCGGAGGGGACAGGGGTGGGAGGGATCGGGTGGCTGGGTGATGGACACTGGGGAGGGCATGTGCTATGGTGAGTGCTGTGAATTGTGTAAGACTGATGATTCACAGACCTGTACCTCTGAAACAAATACTGCATTACATGTGCATTTAAAAAGATAAAGAAAATAGTGGCTTTAATACATAGGATCTAACACACTGGATTACAAAGGAAATGAGTTCTATATCAATATAATTATCAGAAATACAAAACAAATTTGTGACATGGTAATGTATTTATTTATTCACTTATTAAACGACAAGCTCTCATGGTGACTCTAACGAGCACCCAAATTTTAAAGTGGTGATGAGCATAAAGGCTACTTCACAGTGTCTGCAGTCACTGCAGTGTGACATGAGAAACATCTGTGTTTTCTACTGGTGACAGAGCCGTAGGTGCTAATGGTATTGTGCTTGGTTGCCTACATTCATGTGTGAAAGAAGTGGACATTTTCACTTAGAGAGATCAGTGAACCCAAGAATGTAATCTTTTTTTCTCATCCAAGTTCATGGACCCTCTAAATTCTATCCATATGCTCTTGGGGGTCCATGGACCACAGGTTGAGAACCTGGCTCCAAGGTAACCAAAGAAAATGACAGAGGAAGGAAATCATTTTAAAGTGAACACCCAGTATTATCTGAACCAAATCATTTTAAAGTGAACACCCAGTATTATCTGAACCATAGTCCACAAGAGAAGCCCTTCACTCTAGCCCTTCGTGGGTGTTGGGGGAGACCTACAAGGTCCCAAGTCCCATGCTCATGTCAGAGACCTTTGAGATGAACTTGCCCTTTAGGTGTCCTGCACACGAGTTTCCATACTTCCATTTGGAAGTCCTGCCTTCTTCTCAGAGGAGGTGGATTTCCCCTTGGATTTATCAGTCCCCCTTCCTTATTTCCCCCACTTTTGAGTAAGTCCCTAGTGACTCCCACATGACAACGTAGGGTGGGCTGTGGCTCCTCGAGTTTTCTCACTTGAAGGCTTTATAACCGTGGGGAGTTACAGTGAGCAGAGCACAGGCATCCCCCGTAACCCTCCACTGAAAACATTCTTCTCAGAAAGAGCCCAGTGTGAAAACATAAGGAAAAGGAGGCATTTTCCTCGACTGCTTCGTAAATCAAAAGGCTGCCCAAGTGTGTAGTGAAGCTTGTATTATACAGTTATTTTGCAGATCAAGGATATTTCTTTATTCATCCCACAGCCCCTTTCAGATGGGCTCATTACTGAGCTATAGACCTCTTAATGTCGGTTCTCTGAGCTACACAAACACCTGGCTGCTGTTTGAAATTTCTGTTGGTACAGCCTGATTATGTACTTACGTAATATCATTTGTATCCCCCACAATACCTACTGATTGATTGATTCATTGATTTCTTTTAGCTCTGTTTTGTAAGTAATAATTTTTAACAAACTTTTTTGGAACAGTTTCGATTTACAGAAAAATTGTGAGTATAGCCCAGAGAGTTCTCCTACACCTACACCGAAATCCCTCCGTTATTATCTTACCTCAGTATGGTATGTTTGTTATGGTTAATGAACAGGTAGTAGTGCATTATCATTAACTGAAGTCCATACTTTATTCAGATTCCTTAATTTTTGCCTAATGTCCACATTCTGTTCCAGAATCCCATCTAGGACTCCACTTTATATTTCGTTGGCACGTCTCCTGAGCCTCGTCTTGACTGTGACAGTTTCTCAGAGTCCTCCTTGTTTATGGTGATCTTGACAGTTTTGAAATATATTGGACCAGTGTTTCTAGCATGTCTCTCACTTAGGATTTGGTTAGACTGGAGGTATGGGTTTTTGCGAGGAGGACCACAGAGGTGAAGTCACTTTCTTACCACATCCTATCCAGGATACATACTCTCAACATGACTTATTGTTGTTGATGTTGACCTTGATCACCAGGCTGACATAGAGTTTGTCAGGTTTCTCCACTGTCAAGTTACTCTTTTCCATACTGTCTTCTTCAGGAATAAGTTACTATGGGCAGCCCCCACTAAGATAGGGGGAGTTATGCTCCATCTCCTTGAGGGTAGAATATCTACATAAATTATTTAGAATTCTTCTGCACAGGAAAATTGTCTCCTCTCTCCCATTTACTTACTTATTCACTAATTTATTTATATCAGCATGGGCTCATGGTAATGAATTTTTAATAAAATAATCCCAATCTTATTGATGGCCAATGGCTGGAATTGCTCTACCTAACTATGGTTAGCCTTGTAGTTTCTAAGCACAAAAAGAGTACAATGCATGGTTACATGTGCTTTTTGTTTCCCTATTTGTCCATCTTTCTATTTTGGGGCCAAATTTTTAGTTTAATCCTTAGCTAAAAGAATAATTCAGTAATTTGGTAAAAAAATCAACCATCAAAGAGCACGCAGTGAAAATTAAGCCTACTTTTTACCATATATCCTTGTGTCCCTCTTCAGAGGCATCTTCAGTTAACTGTTAGATATTTTTCCAGAAAATTTTTTTAAAAGATTTTTATTCATTTATTTGACAGACAGAGATCATAAGTAGAGAGAGAGGCAGGCAGAGAGAGAGAGAGGAGGAAGCAGGTTCCCTGCTGAGGAGAGAGCCTGATGCGGGACTCGATCCCAGGACCCTGGAATCATGACCTGAGCCAAAGGCAGAGGCTTTAACCCACTGAGCCACCCAGGTGCCCCCAGAGATTTTTAATGCATATTGTACCATATATTTACTCTGTTCCTTTAAACTCTAAAGAAAATGGTCAGGACAGGGATAATGCAAGAGAAGGAAGAAAGGGAAGGGCAGGAGCAGACCAAAGACGGTTAAGTCAGTCACAGAATTCTGAATGCAATCAATCCCTATATTTGCTTGGAAAACAGGTCATTTTTTAAAAGATTTTATTTATCTATTTGACAGACAGAGATCACAAGTAGGCAGGGAGGCAGGCAGAGAGAGAGAGAGAGGGAAGCTGGTCAGGGAGTCCGATGCAGGGCTCGATCCCAGAACCCTGAGATCATGACCTGAGCTGAAGGCAGAGAGGCTTAAGTCACTGAGCCACCCAGGTGCCCTGGAAAACAGGTCATTTATCCAGCTTTGTTTCTGATGGAGTTTTGTCCCATGTGTGCATTTTAACCCCTGATTATCAAACAGGGTGGTATCTGTCATTTCTTAAGTGAAAACAACCAAATTCTCTCCACCTAGTTTAAGCAGAAGGGTTTATTCAAAGGTATTTGGTGATACGGTGTTTCTGGCCCCACTTTTTTCTCCACCTCTACCCATGCCTTTTGGAATTGTGACTTTATAGTTTTTCTCACTATGGGAGAATATGTCTGTGTTCCTTGAGGCTGAGGTTGACCACATGACTTGCTTTGGCCAATGGAATGTTGGTATATCTGTGCATAGAGGCTTACAGAAGTATTTGCACGTTTATGCCTTTGTTCTTGCTTGTCTGACATCTGCGAGAGGACCCGCCAAGGCTAGCTTGCTGGCAGATGAGAGACTTGGGATGCAGGGCCAAGTCATTCCAGTTGTCCCATTTAAAGCTATCCTGGACTGGCTCCCAGCCAGCTGGCCCCCAGACTTGTGGGCGAGCTGAATTACAGCTGGCCACAGACACGAACCAGCCTGGTCCAGCCTAGCCCATCTGAACCCCGCAGATTCACAGGCCAAATAAATGCTTATTTTTGTATGTCACTGAAATTTTGGGGTTCCTTAGGTAGCATTATCATGGCAGTGAGTAACTAATACCGGTAACTGACAGAATCCACGGGCAGGCCAGAGACCTGGTTTGGATGATCCTTGGCCAGGAGAGCTGCCAGTTCTACTACAGAATGTTTCTAGCAGCATCTTCCCACCTACTGCCTTGTAGTACTCAGCACTCAGCACCCAGGCTGCTACAGAACAGGAAGAACCTTTAGCAGTGTTCTTCAGAGGAGCCAAGTGTCTCCTGCCCGTTGCTTTTAAGAATCCCCGATACCTCTCACGAAAAGTTTACTTCCTCATTTCGGTCTTCCTGTGGTACGTCTGAATGCTGGAATCTAAACCATGCCCGGAACCTTAGCTGCGAGGGAGTCTGGAAAATGTGCTTTTTCACTCTCTGGCCTCCGCAGTATGGGAAGACCTGCTAGAGCAGGTTTGGGGTGGGTGTGAATGAGCCCGTCTCCAGTGTCCACCACAGAGGCAGAGAGAAAAGAACTCAGTACCCTGATCCTCTGTGCACAGGGACATGCACAGTGTTGACACTCTCAAGACTTGTTGTCTCAAGCAGAGGAACCTTGGAACCGTTAATTGCTCTCTACCAGACTTGCTGTGGCCATTTCAGTTCCAAGAAAGCAGTTTGGTTCTTCGATCGTTGACTGAAGGCGCTTACTCCTTGCCCTTTCGTCCCCTGGCATCAGGCAGAGGAGCATGTGAATAATTCCAGGGGAACCAACAGTTTAATTATATTGGACACCGTGAACAAGGAGTTTGACCCATTTTCACTTTGTGTTTAATGAGTAAAAAGTCACAAGCACGGGCATATAGAAAATCATGTTCGTGCTCTCCTGGGTCTCCCCACTACTCCCACTAGAATCTTCTATTAGCCAACTGGTAGAATTGTTAATCACTGAGGGTATCATATACCTTTCTACTTTTGTCTGTACCTTTTGACCGGCCCAGAGGATATCCCGGGACCTCTCTATACGTCTTTGATCTACCATCTAAAGGCTGACCTAGACCAAGGTAAAACTGGGCCATAAATCCAGAAGTTTCCCGGTTTGCTCAGCCTTTGCCCACTGCTCCCTCCGCCGAACTTGTAACACATCTCTACTTTTTGCATCTAGAGTGTTTTGTGCTTTTGAGATACCTACTCACAGCTAAAATGTTAGCCCCTAGAGGATACAAACAGACTGACTTGGAATGCTGTGTATCCTCAGCCCCACGTCAGGGTCCTACGGATACAGTCAGTCTTCAGTTGATGGCGTGCGATGCCTTGGATCTCCAACACACAGCTGCAGAGTTTGGGCTGTGAGAGTCCTTGCATTTCCCCAGAGTTTCCTGCGCTGCCATTTCTGACTTGTGACTTCACCCTCATTTTTAAAAGGGGTATATGATCCTTTTGTTACAAAGGGGCACAGGATTTGTTTATTGTCTCTTTCCAGTCATGGAGGAGGATGGTCTTTGTTCTCCCTGGTCTTTTGTCCCAAATGCCTGCTTATGCTTTCTGTGTATGAGGTACTGAAGCGGTGTGCCCTTTGGTTTTTGGGCTTGGCCGATGGCCTCAATTAATCCTCACTAGCCCTGGGAGGTTGGTACCATTATTATGGGAGATGGGGAAACTGAGGTGTGGAGAAGTTAAGGAATCAAATGTCACAAGCTATTAAGTAGAGGAGCCAGGATTTACACGGGTACATTCTGGCTTCCAGGTCTGTGCTGTTAACTCTTAAAAAAAAAAAAAAAAAGATTTTATTTGAGAGAAAGAGAGCGAACAATGGAGTGAGCACGGGGGCAGGGGGCAGGTGGGGTAGGTGCTGAGGGAGAGACAGTCTTTAAGCAGACTCAGCACTCAGAGGTGGCTCCATCTCACGACTGTGAGATTATGACCTGAGCTGAGACCAAGAGTCGGAAGCTCAAGCGACTGTGCCCCACTTGCTGTCACCTTTTACACCCCCTGCCTTTCTGGATGCCTGGGTGGTGTCTATTAGATGAGCCTATGAGCCTCAGAGTTTCCCGAGTTAGAAAGTCTGAGCAAATGGGAGACATGGCTGATCTAGGAACTTCTTCTGTTCACTCTCGTTGTGCTACCCACAATCCTCGAACATCCTTGTGGTGGAAGAACTAAGTGGGGGGAAGTTAAGTAGGATGCTTTTCTAAAGCCACAAACTACAGGACTTCAGAAACATCCATGTCATTCAGCTCAAATCTGGTCTAGAAGTAAAGGCAGAGCCAGGATGTGAATCTGCATCAAGTAATGCCCAGAGGCAGGGATGCTGTCGTTGTCTAGTTATAACACGGGTGTGTTGCTTGACCTCCCCCACATAGCACTTGGTAAATGCTAAAGTGTTAGCTGTATTATTTCTATACCACAGGGTTTCCTCAGCCCTCTGTCCTTCCTTATAAAAAAAGCACAGTGTAATTAGGTTTTACATCAATTAGAAAGCTGCCTCTGCTTTGCACCTCACTGAATTAAATAAACATGTTTGTAAATGCGAAACAGTGATGATGAACAAATGGATACCCCAGAAGTCTAGATGGTCAGGGTGACTTTTTCTCCTTTGCTCATCGAATGAAGAGTTGGAAGGAAAAAAGAGTGACTCACTCTAGTGTTGAAATGCTACCAGTTTGGGATTTGTTTTATTATTTTGTGACTGTTGCTTGTTTCCTGTTGCTATTCATTTCTTATTCTTTGGGGGAACAACGATCCTTCTTTGGCTCTTTGAATTTCATAGCTGAGCCATCCCCTGTAAAACACATTAACCAAACCTTTCCCCCTCCCCACCACCTCATCACCTGAGATCTCAAACATCAGAAATCAAATTTCCAAAATTGTCCAGAAGTATTGGGTGTGCAGAAACGTTGGCATGTGCTTTCTCTTCTTTCTCTTTGAGCTTCCTTCCTGTGGAGGGTTCAACATGGACTATCACAGGGGCATGACCATCAAGGGTGTTTGGCGATTGTCACCTCCCCTCTCTTAAAATGATGTTGGCTGGAGAGTTTCTGTGTTAAAGAGTCTCACATTTTCTGCCATTATGAAAGCCAAGTATTGGGGAAAATTTTTCAAAGGACCATAAAACAAAAAACCCAAAAACGTAAAAACAGTTGATGATCCATTTTATAGGGGAGAGTTGGAAGTAATGGCCTAAGTAAATATTACCCGAGGGAGAGTGTGGGTATACTTTACAGAGCGATTAAATACACATTTCCTTGGTGCTGTGCCTTACCTGGGACTCTTGAATGCATTTCCCTTTTGCTCTTACATCAAGCGCCTTCTGGCAAGGCCCCTGATTAGCCCTGGAAACAAAGACAACTCTTCTGTGATGTAATTCAGATGTATCTAAGTTCTTCAGTCCTCAGAGACCCAGCATTTCCTCTCCCTTTAATAAATTGGGAAGTGGTTTTTTAGGATGTTGAGAGTCCGTCTCCTTTCCCAGTGTGCTCGAGGAGCCCTGGCTATCATTCTGTTGGTCACTTGTTTTTTGGGACGGTCCCTTGTCCCTCACGTGGCTCAGGAGGCATACAGCTTCCCTCTCAGCGCCTCTGCTGTCTGTTCACTGAGCCTCCATGCTGATGCCTCTCCCGGATCCATCCTGTCCCCGCACCAGACAGAGGTTTCTTTCTTCCAACCCCGCTTACAAAAAAATGGCTGGATTAAGGCTTGGACATAGAATCGGGGAAGTACAAGGGAGAAAGGAAATGTTATTAAATTTTTATTTAAAATTTTAATTTTATTTATAATTTTATAATTCTGGTATAGTTCTCATACAGTGTCGCATTAGTTTCGGGTGTGTAATAGACTGGTTCAGCACTTGTGTACATGAATCAGGCTCATCGCGACAAGTGCACTCTTGATCCCCTTTTCCCATTTCCCCCTCCACCCCCACATCCCCTCTAGGAAACTTCAGTTTCTTCTCCATAGTTGAGAGTCCACTTCTTGGTTTGTCTTCTTTTCCCTTTGTTCATTTGTTTTGTTTCTTAAATTCCACATATGAGTGAAATCATACAGTATTTGTCTTTCTCGGACTTCTCTTAGTATTACACTCTCTAGATCAATTTGTGTTGTTTCAAAAGGCAAGATTTCATTCTTTTTTATGGCTGAATAACATTCCACTACACACACACACACACACACACACACACACACCACGTCTTTTATTCATCTATCGTTGGGCAGCTGGGTTGCTTCCATAATTTGGCTGTTGTAAATAATGCTGCAATAAACTTATGGGTGCAGATAACCTTTCCAATCAGTGTTTTTGGACTCTTTGGGTAAATACCCAGTAGTGTGATTACTGGATCGTAGGGTAGTTCTATTTTTAATTTTTTGGGGGAGACTTTATATTGTTTTCCACTGAGGCCGCACCAGTTTGGATTCCCACCAGCAGTGCAAGAGAGTTCCTTTCTCTCCACATCCTTGGCAACACCTGTTGTTTCCTGTATTTTTAATTTCAGCCATTCTGACAGGTGTGAGGTGACAGCTCATTGTGGTTTTGATTTGCATCTCCCTGATGCTGAGTGATGTTGAGCATCTTTTCATGTGTCTGTTGGCCATCTGGGTGTCTTTGGTGATGGGAGTGCCTGACTGGCTCAGTCGGTAGAGTGAGTGACTCTTGATCTCACAGTCTTGAGCTCAAGCCCCACCTTGGGCATAGAGGCTAGGTGTAACAGAAAAAAAAAGTAGGAAGTCATGTCTTTGAGTCTGAGGGTATTAAAGTTTTATGACATACTTCAAACTTTGTTTATCATGACTGCTCCATATAAAATAATAACATGATATCCCTGACTTCTTTTCCACTTTATTTTCTCTTTTGTCTGAAGTATTACATTGAAATATTACTTGTTTCCTGACTGTCCACCCCGCCTCCTCCCTGAATAGGATGTATATTTCACAAGCCCCGGGGCTTTGCCATTTAGCTCACTGATACAGCCCTGGCACCTAGGACAGTGATTAACACATAGCACGTAAGAAACATTTATTAAATGAATGATCATAGGGATGGCAAATTGTGATCCAAGCACATTTAGTTCTTTTCCTTTCTATTGGGTTTTGTGGAAGCATAGGAAACTTATTGGCATGTGAGCCAGTATCACTGGTACATTGGATACTGAGGCTTTGTAACTCCATCATGTGTGTTATTGATGGCCATCTCTACGTTATTTTAAATTTCTTCCTGTGTGTTACTCGCTCTACCCTGAACCTTATCAATCTTTGTCAACTTTGGTAATTTCTTTCCTGCCAGGGGTATCCCCAATTTCACATTTGTAACTTCAGATCTTTGTTTCTTTTTGCTCTCGGACACAGTGGTCCCAGTGTAATAGCTGCTTTGCCACATTTTCACCAGTAGATGCCAGTATCTGATATGACTTAGTAGAGACAGAGCTACCACTTATGGAGGACCTTTTTTCTGGAAAATGTTCTATCTTTTGAGAATTGAGAAAAAGCAAAACATTTTCTCTGCTGATAGGAAGATTTTTCTTGCATCTTCTTGACCTCTTATAAGATGGCATGATGGGAGGTGTTATGTTTCTGAACTAAAAGTTCTGACACAATTTCTTTTACATCAATAAATGCAAATTCTTTATGGAATCTTTCCAATGGATACATCTACACACTGTAAGTTTTTTTTTTTAATTTTTTATTTTTTATAAACATATATTTTTATCCCTAGGGGTACAGGTCTGTGAATCACCAGGTTTACACACTTCACAGCACTCACCAAAGCACATACCCTCCCCAATGTCCATAATCCCACCCCCTTCTCCCAACCTCCCTCCCCCCAGCAACCCTCAGTTTGTTTTGTGAGATTAAGAGTCACTTATGGTTTGTCTCCCTCCAAATTCCATCTTGTTTCATTGATTCTTCTTCTGCCCACTTAAGCCCCCATGTTGCATCACCACTTCCTTATATCAGGGAGATCATATGATAGTTGTCTTTCTCTGCTTGACTTATTTCGCTAAGCATGATAACGTATACTTCAGTCAGCCTGAAAGGCCATTCCCTTTCTCAAATATCCAAGGAACTCTTTCATATATTTGGGCTAGTTATCAACAAATCAACAATTATGATTCCCAGTTTGCCTCTTTGTTTTAGAGAGTTTTTTTTTCAAGTCTCTCTGGTTTGGGGAATAGTTTAATGTAAGGCAAGCTCACCCAAATCGAGGCACTTCTAAGAATGAAAGGGATTGCTATTAATGGTGCCAGCACCATAGGTATCAATCGAGGCTGTTGCATGGACGTTGAGATAGATATATAGTTCCCCTAGTTGGGTGGGACATGTGAGGGGAAACTTTCCAATGACAGTAGCATTTGCCTAGGAGACATCAGAAGTACATGTTGTGTTTTACTACAAGTGGTCCTACCCATGTTTCCAGACAAAGAATGTGAACTTTGAATGACCTAGAATACTAGACCCTTCCTTGACCTGACTTAAATCTCTTTATTGACCAGTGAACAAGGGGACCTCTTTAAGCTAATTGTACTGTCAGACACCTAAAGACTTACTCTGTCCTATCCTAAGGGCTACCTTTGAATTTGATCCTTAATTAGCATAAGCCACCATGAAACTCTCTTCCTAGCCCTTAAAAAACTACCGATTTTATCCCTGCTGAAATAGTCAATGAATTCCTTCATGAGCATGAGGTCCTTGACCAGCACTGGTCCTCTTTGTTTTGTTGCATGACACATGAGTTCAAACCTTAAGGTCTTCTCTTTTACCCTTCAATTATTTGGTGAGAGCCAGAGACACCCTGGCTTGTGATACAGACTCTCATAGCTTGATTTTAAAACTTCTAACTCTTCAACTGTATTTCCTCATCTTAAAATCTCCCAAGGAATGGCAAGAAGAGGAAAGTGCATGCCGATGTAAAAGGCAGGAAACTGTGTCCTTGCTCTAACTCTAAGATATTCAGTCTCTCCTGTCTTACTAGGACTGGTCCTTCTGAGAGACCAATGCAGGTAAATGAAGGGAGCCCAGACAGATAAAATACCTGTTTGGCTGTGTAGGAGGGAGAGTCAGTTGTATTCAGTGATATCAACCTGGCAGAATTCATTCAGAAGGACTCCTTGGGTGTTCTCTTGTGTTTCCTCTGGATTCAGTTCCCCAGGATGTCACCCCATCCTAATTTTTAATTTTAATTTTTTAAAGATTTTATTTATTTATTTAAGAGAGAGAGAGAGTGAAAGAGCATAAGCAGGGGGAGCAGTAGAGGGAGAGGGAGAAGCAGTGAACAAGGGGACCTGTTGGGCAGAAAGCCCAATGCAGGACTCAATCCTAGGACCCTGGGATCACGACCTGAGCCAAAGGCAGATGCTTAACCATCTGAGCTACCCAGGTGCTCCCCACGCCATCCTAACTTTAACAGGAAGTAAAATGGATATGGAAGTGAAAAATGGATATGGCTAATCCTTACAACAATTTTAGAATACTTTCAAGAACAGTGTCAGAGAAGACACAGTGGAAATGCCAAGGCTGTATAGGTCTGGCTTAAACCTTGCACGAGCTGAGTATAGAAAGGGAAACTGGATTTTTATTACTTAAACATTTCACACATGTTGCTAAGAGAAAGTGGAAGTGTTGTATATATACTTGTCCAGAATTTTCCCCTGATTTTTTGACATTGCTATGCTGTATAGCTACCTGTCCACTGTGTATACACAGGGAAGTATCCAGAGTTTCACGTCACCTGAAGCTTGTCTGATTTAATTGGCTGCCTTTGAGAAAAAGATGGCAGAATAAGTACCTCACCCATTTAATCGGGCTGGTGTCCCTGCCCAGAGAAGGAGGCTTCTCATCCACATACTCACTGTGGTCTCCCCCCTAGTATAGTCCTTTACACGGGGGGGCGGCAGAATAGCTCCTGTGGCAAATCTGGCCCACCACGGGTTCTTGTATTGGAACATAGCCACAGCTGTTTGTTCCACATCATCCACGGCTACACTTGTCCTGCAGCCTCTGAGTTCAGTAACTGCCAACTCCAGGTGTGGGTTCCAGTCCCCTTGTCTGTGAACCAATTCAAGAGGATCTCGAAGGACCCTTCAACGCATCATGGTAAGGGATATGGCATGTTAGATAACATCAACTAGCCGGATGCTCACATTGGTCTTTTGATCTCATCCTTTAAGAAGTCCAGAAACAAATTCAATCTTCGATATGATAACTCATCCCTGGTTACTAGCACAATTACCTTTTGACCTTATTTCGTGAAATGTCTGTTTTATATTTATCTTAGCATTAGTTATTTGGAAGGTAGAATTTAAGTGGTAAGTTAATAGCGCCCTGCTTAATTGTGCGTTAGACTATATGAAGCTGGACCAAACTGCTATTTTAAAAAGGTATCTACAGTTTGTGCTTATAACTTCCAGGGTGAAGATGGAATTTATCATCGGGATGTCTGAGCTTTTGTGTATGGGGAAAAATATCACTTTAATCCATGGCTTTGTTGTTCATTGGCAAGGCCCAGGCCCTATTATGCATAAAAATGTAAAATGCTATCTTCTTTGGAGCGGGGCTTTGTCTCTGAAGGATTATTATGCTGTTAATGGACATTTCTCCTTTTTCCCTTCCTTTAAGGGAAGTGAGCTGTGGGCCTAGGGATTTCTGGGAAAGAATACAAGATGGAGATCTATGATCTGAGTAGGAAAGGGCTTTCCTCCTCAGCAGCAGGATAGCACACTGAGTGGCTACGGAGGAAGGGGGTCAGTATGAAACTCCTGGGAATGGCTGTCAGCTGTGGGTTCTAGGAAAAAAATATATCTAAGAACAAGTTCAGATTTTCTAGATTTGGGTAGAAATTCCCCTCCCTCTGTTTGTCACAAAGCTTTAATAAAGTTAGTGAAACAGTAGCTTGGTGTCTACTCTGCTTTAGTAAAAACTGGATGGGCCCATGTCAATGGTTTTGAGATAAGTGGAAGTGAGGAAAGCAGCAGGTCAAGGAAAACTGAATGGAACCATTATAAGTTGGATGGAGGTGGTCTGGGGAGGATGAAAGAGGTCATCCTCTCAAGATCTAAGACAAGTGACCACCTTTGGGGGTACGTCAGAAGCGTTTCAGAAGGGAGCTGGTTATTTCCTTTGGGTAAATCAAAAGGGATCTCGGAAAGCTGGAAAATTGGAATGCAGACATAAAGCACTTTCACATACGGTTATTAGAATGGCTTTGGAGTTACAACTGACAGATATGAAAAATTTAACTGATTAGGTTTTGATCCCTCTAAAGAGGAAAAATGTGACAGAAATTCAGAATTCAGTTGAGCTGCGCAGAGATGATCTGAAGAAAGTTAGCTGCAAAAATAATTGGAATTCCCTGTTGACTTCTAGGGAAGACAAACAGATCAATTATTTTAGGGTAAAACCTGAAACCAGCAGAGGCAGACCCCCCTCAAAAAAGTATTGAGAGTCTCCTATTTTGTAGCAGGTATAAAAAAAGGCTTAAGACATCGTATAGGGCCTCACACAGAATGATTACCCTAAAACTTGGATCTTGTATCCTGACTGCCCGTGTGCTGAGCTGGTAACCCCAGTTTCACCAGTTGGTAATCTCAATATGGTTAAGCTTTGTAACTGTGACATTGAGATAAAGAGTTATCCATAAATGTTCATTTTTTTCCTTTTATAAGTTAGTTCCCCCAGCTTTTTAGCTGGGAACAAAGATGTTCAGAATAAAGATTACATTTCCTAGCCTTCTTTGTAGTTAAATTTGACCACATGAATACACTTTAAGATTTTTAATTCCAGTACATTAACATACAGTGTTATGTTAGTTTCAGGTGTACAAGAGAATCAACACTTCCTTACACCACCCGGCGATCATCATCACAAGTGCCCTCCTTAATCCCCAACACCTCTGTCACCCATTATCCACACCCCCACCTCCTTTCTGGTACCCATCAGTTTGTTCTTTATAGTAAAGGGTCTGTTTCTTGGTTTGCTTCTCTTCTTCCCTTTGCTCATTTGTTTTGTTTCTTAAATTCCACATATGAGTGAAATCATATGGTCTTTGTCTTTCTCTGACTGTATTATTTTGCTTAGCATTATACTCTAGTTCCATCCATGTCATTGCAAATGGCAAGATTTCATTCTTTTAATGGCTGAGTGATATTCCATTGTGTATGTGTGTCTTCCTTATCCATTCTCTATCACTGACCACTTGGGCTCCTTCCATAATTTGGCTGTTGTAAACAATGCTGCAATGAACATAGGAGTGCATGTATCCCTTTGAATTAGTGCTCTTGCATTTTTTTGTGTGTGTCATTAATGGATTGTAGGGTAGTTCTGTTTTTAACTTTTTGAGGCCTCCATACTGTTTTCTGCAATATCTGCATCAGTTTGTTTTTCCACCATCAGTGCAAGAGGGTCCCTTTTTCTCCATTTCTTTGCCAATGCTTGTTTTTTCTCTGTGTGAGATGGTAGCTCATTATAGTTTTGATTTGCATTTTCCTGATGATAAGTGACGTTGAGCATCTTTTCATGTGTCTGTTGGCCATTTGTATGTCTTCTTTGGTGGAATGTCTGTTCACATCTTCTGCCCATTTTTAATTGGTTTATTTATTGTTTGGGGTGTGAAGTTGTATAAGTTGTTTATATATTTTGGTTACTAACCCTGTATTTAATATGGCATATGCAAATACCTTCTCCCATTCCATAGGTTGCCTTTTAGTTTTGTTGATTGTTTCCTTCACTGTGCAGAAGCTTTTTATTTTGATGTAGTCACAGTTGTTTATTTTTCCTTTGATTTCCCTTGCCTCAGGAGACACATCTAGAAAGATGTTGTTACAGCCGGCATTAGAGTAATTACTGCCTGAGCTCTCGTCTAAGATTTTTTGTGGATTCAGGTCTCACATTTAGGTCTTTAATCCGTTTTGAGTTTATTGAGGTGTATGGTCTAAGAATGTGGTCCAGTTTCATTCTTTTGCATGAAGCTGGCCAGTTTCCCTAACATGATTTGTTGAAGAGACAGTCTTTTTCCCATTGAATATACTTTGCTGTTTTGTTAAAGATTAATTGACCACATAGTTGTGAGTTTATTTCTGCGTTTTCTATGCTGTTCCATTGATCTGTGTGTCTGTTTTTGTGCCAGTACCATACTAGTTTGATTACTACAACTTTATAATATACCTTAAAGTCTGGGATTGTGATAGCTCCCATTCTGCTTTTCTTTCTGAAAATTGTTTTGGCCATCTCAGGTCTTTTGTGGTTCCATGCAAATTTTAGGATTGTTGGTTCTAGGTCTGTGAAAAATGTTGTAGGTATTTTGATGAGGACTGCAGTAAATCTGTAGATGCCTTGGGTACTACAGACATTTTAACAATAATTTTTCTTCAATCCATGAGCATGGGATGTCTTTCTGTTTCTTTGTGTTGACTTTGATTTCTTTCATCAGTGTTTGATAGTTTTCAGAGTACACGTCTTTCACCTCTTTGTTTAGGTTTGTTCCTAGGTATCTTGTTATTTTTGGTGCAGTTGTAAGTGGGATTGTTTTCTAAATTTCTCTTTCTGTTACTTTGTTATTAGCATTTAGAAGTGTAACGTATTTCTGCATGTTGATTTTGTATCCTGCCACTTTACTGAATTCATTTATTAGTTCTAGTAGTTTTTGGGTGGAGTCTTTTTTGGATTTTCTATATAGAGTATCATGTGATCTGCAAATAGTGGCAGTTTTACTTCTTACTTACCAATTTAGATGCCTTTTATTTCTTTTTCTGATTGCTGTGGCTAGGACTTCCAGTATGACATTGACTAAATGTGGTGAGAGTGGACATGCTTGTCTTGCTCCTGAACTTCAGGGGAAAGCTCTCTATTTTTCCCATTGAGTTTGATGTTTGCTGTAGGTTTTGCATACATGGCTTATTATGCTGAGGTGTGTTCCCCCAAACCTACTTTGTTGAGCTTTTATCATGAATGGATGTTGTACTTAGTCAAATGCTTTTTCTGCATCTAATGAAATGATCATGTGGTTTTTATCCTTTCTCTTATTGATGTGATGTATCACAGGAATTGATTTGTGAATATTGAACCACTCTTGCATCCTGGGAATAAATCCCACTTGATCATGGTGAGTGTTTTTTTTTTTTTTAATGTATTGTTGGATCCAGTTTGCTAGTATTTTATTGAGGATTTTTGTATCTATGTTCACCAGAGATATTGACCTCTAGTTCTCTTTGTTGGTGGTGTCTTTATCTAGTTTTGGTATCAGGGTCATTTTGGCCTTGTAAAATGAATTTGGAAGTTTTCCTTCTTGTATTTTTTGGAATAGTTTGAGTAGAGTAGGTATTATTCTTCATTAAATGTTTGGTAGAATTCATCTGTGAAGCCGTCTGGCCCTGGACTTTTGTTTGTTGGGAGTTTTTTGATTAGTGATTCAGTTTCTTGGCTGGTAATCGGCCTGTTAAAATTTTTTATTTCTTTCTGCTTCAGTTATGGTAGGTTATATGTTTCTAGGAATTTAGTCATTTTTTTCTAGGTTGTTTAATTTGTTGGCATATAGTTTCCCATACTGTATGGTGACTAATATAACATATGAAAATAGAATATTCGGGGCACCTGGGTGGCTCAGTTGGTTGAGTGTCTGCCTTCGGCTTGGGTCATGATCCCAGCATCCTGGGGTGGAGCTCTCCATCAGGCTCCCTGCTCAGCAGGAAGCCTGCTTCTCCCTCTCTCACTCCCCCTGCTTGTGTTTCCTCTCTTGCTGTGTCTCTCTCTGTCAAATAAATAAAGAAAGAAAGTCTTTTTTTTTTTTAAATAGAATATTCTCTTAGAGTTGTTCATATGTCTGTGGTGTTGGTTCTTATTTCTCTTTCATTGGTGATTTTGCTTGAGTCCTTTCTCTCTCTCTTTGATGAGTCTGGCTAGAGGTTTATGGCTCATGGTTTCATTGATCTTTTCTTTGAGGTTTTTGAGGGGTTTGCTATATCATTTATTTCTGCTCTAATCTTTATTATTCCCTTTTGCTGGTTTGGGGTTCTGTTTGTTATTTTTCTAGCTCCTTTAGGTGTTAGGTTGTTAATATTTGAGATTTTTCTTGCTTCTTGAGATAGATCTGTATTGCTATAGACTTCTGTCTTATAACTGGTTTTGCTTTGTGGGTCGTTGTGTTTTCACTTTTGTTTCTGTGTACTTTTTGATTTCTTCTTTGATTTCTTGGTTGATCCAGTCATTGTTTTTCATGTTATTTAACCTCCATGTACTTGTAGTCCTTCCAGATTTTTTCCTGTGGTTGATTTCTACTTTTATAGCACTGAAGTCAGAAAAGATGCATGTTATGACTTTGATCTTTTTGAATTTGTTCGGACTGGTTTTGTGGCCTAATACATGATCTCTTCCTGGGAATGTTCCATGTATACCTGAAAAGAATGTGCATTCTGCTGTTTTTAGGGTGAAATTTATGATTATATCTGCAAAATCTATCTGGTCCAATGTGTCATTCAAAGGTACTGTTTTCTTGTTGATTTTCTGTTTGGATGATATGTCCATTAATATAAGTGGGGTGTTATAGTTCCCTACTATAATTGCATTGCTATCAGTTAGTTCCTTTCTGTTTGATTTTAACTGTTTTATGTATTTGGTACTCCCATGTTGGGTACATGAATATTTACAATTGTTATGTTTTCTTGTTGGATTGTCCCCTTCATTATTATATAGTGTCCTTTGTCTCTTTTTATAGTCTTTAACATCTATTTTGTCCGATATTGTTACTCTTTCTTTTGACATCCATCTGCATGGTAAATGTCACTGTACCCTCTCACTTTCAATCTGCAGGTGTCTTTAAGCCTGAAATGAATCTCTTTTAGGCAGCATAGAGATGGGTGTTTTTGTTTGTTTGTTTGTTTTCCTCTCTGTCACCCTATGTATTAGATGGGAGTGATTAGTCTATTTACATTCAAAGTGATTATTGATATGTATTGGCATTTTGTTACTTGTTTTTATAGATTTTCTCATCCTTTCTCATCTTTCTTCTGTGGTTTGGTGGTTTTCTTTAGCGATTCTCTTGGATTCCTTTCTCTTTAGTTTTTGCATATCTATTACTGGTTTTTGAAATGTTGTTACCATTAGGTTTATATATAATACCTTATGCAGAGCAGTCTATATTAAGTTGGTGGTCACTTAATTTTGAACCCATTCTTTATTCCTGTCCCCCCACGTTTTGTATATGATGTCATAATTATAGTGAAAAGCAGCATCCTAACAGCTGCTAGAAGGTATAGAACAGAGTTGGAATACTTTCAAAGCCACATTTCCAGAGAATTACCATTATTTGACCTGTCTGGTAGTTACCTGGAAAGCTCCACTTTTTACCTGCCCCATGTGCAAAGGGTTTTCTTCACAGCACTTGTTAAAAAAAAAAATCCAAGGTACTTGTTGATCCTTGTGGCTACTTAAAGTGGTAGATGACATCTGGGGCAAGTGGTTAACCAAAAAGCTTCAAGGGAAAAACTGGTAAATGAGAAGTCTGTAGGGAACTTTGAAAACCTCTGACACATTTATGGAAAGCTAGAAAGCCATGCACATACAGAAGGCTATGTACATGCTCAGGAGAAACTTGAGAAGATGCTAAGCTTTTCTGTCTGACTAACCTTGAGGCCCTGTGCAAACAGGAAGTGAAGACTAAGGTGGAGCTGGAAACTGGCTGAGCGTTAGAGGCTTGCTCTGCAGGCACATGTAGCCCTTCAGCAAAGCCTAGGAGACATTGGTTTCGGGTCTCTAAGGAAAATTTTCTGCAACCATTAACTGAACCCTAAGCTAACAAAGGCTTCAGTGGCAACACATGACAAAGAAGACAGAATTCACAGAATTTGTTCATGAAAGTCACTAAACTAAACAAACGGCAACAAATCCTGGGAAGAGGAGAAACTGACTTCCAGAACTGCCATGTTATACTACTTAAGGTATCCAGTTTCCAAGAGAAGTTACGAGGCGTGCAAAGAAAGAAGAAAGCTTGGACCATCCATGGGAAAATTGTAGTCAATAGAAACTGTCTTTAAGGAAGCTGAGATGTCAGAGTTACCGAAGACTTGAAAATAGCTATCTTAAATGTTTTTAAAAAATTAAAGGCATCCAGGGGGCCTGGGTGGCTCAGTTGGTTAAGCGTCTGCCTTCGGCTCAGGTCATGATCCCAGTGTCCTGGGATCAAGCTCTGCATCGGGCTCCCCGATCAGTGGGCAGCCTGCTTCTTCTCTCTCTGCCTATTGCTCTGCCTACTTGTGCTCTCTCTTTGGCAAATAAATAAATAAAATCTTTTTTTTTTCTTAAAGAAACTTAAAAACACTCAGAGCTGAGTTTGATACTTAACCCATGGAAGAAGAAATTTTCCTTCTCTTCTTCTCTTTTGCCCCCTCCTTCTATCTCCTGTTTTTAATATGTATCCCTCCCACACCTTGATGCCAAATGGCTTTAAGCTGAGCATAACTGTCACTTGGGCTTTCCTCTTTTGCCAATGAATTTCAGAAATTTTCAAAGATAAAATATAAATTACTTTGAAATAGTGAGGCACAGCTTTTTTGCAATAATCCTTACATCCAAAAGAAGGTTGAACTTTTGAACAGTTCATTTACAAAGGGGGAACCTATTCAAACTTACATAAACATTTTTTTGGCATGAGGTTTTGAGGTTGAGAGATAATAAACCCATTCCATGAGAAAAATCCATTTCCTTACTAAAGGATTACTTAGTCTCTTAGATAGAGTTTTCTCCCTCAGGCTTAACTTCTTTCCATGTTTTATTCCTCCAGCCTTCCTCTGCCATGCTGGTTCTGATATAGAAATTATCTGGGGAAAGGTATTTATAGGACAGAGGCAAGACCTGACTCCAGATGGGACCAGAAGAATCTTGCTAGGACAAGAGGAAGCAGATTGACAGTCTTAAATTACTTCATGTGCTGTACCTGTTTGTCCTAGGCACAGTGGCCGAATTCCATTAATTACACTCATGAATGCATTCAGTAAAGTCCTAGAAACCTGTATTCCTGGTGAAAATTCCCTGTCTGAAGCATCTGTTTGCATAAAAGATGTGCTACATTTCCAAAGCTTTGAGTCCAAAATTACACTTACTATGTTTCATGTGGGTCACAAACTTAAATGCCTCCAGAGGCAAGGAAGGTAGACAATAGAAGATAGTGGGGACTATGATACATTGAGAGCACATACTCTGTCTTAAGACTGTCCTTTTTTGGAAATGTAGCAAGCATTTGCAGTAAGGAGCCTTTGCATCTGAGGGGAGCACTGGAGGAATAGGGAACACCGCACTGACTGCCACTGCTATGGTCCCCAAAGCTTTTATGAGAAAAATCTAAAATTTTATGACCTCAGTCATCGTCATCATGTTAATGTGAGTGATAAATTCCATGATCAGAAAGGGATAAGGGGCCTTAGGTGGTAGTTCATGTATTACATTACAAAACGGTAATCAGCCACTTTCCATGTTTCTCTGTGACTATCCCAGCACAAACTGGGTGGCATTAGGACTCAGTCGCAGTTACTGCTGGGCAGTGAATCCAATAAGCATGACTTTTTAGCAGGGAATCCCTGAAGTTGAGGAGCTTTGCTAGTCCCTCTGAGACTTAAATTTAATAACGTAGTGATTCTAAAACTTTATTTAAATATTGTTTCAGAGCATAATATATTGTACTCTTGATTTAAAACAAACTTCACTCTATCCAGTCAACAAGTTAATCAAATTCTAACAGTGATTCATAGCAACCCCACAATCTGCCAGCAGGAACCAGAAAAGTTTTCTTCAGTAAGTCTCATTTAGGCAGCATCCTTCCCTAAATCTTTACTTCTAAAAATACCCTTGGAGAATGGATATCCTCAAGGAATAAATTTTTTCCTTAAACTCTGTCATTTACCCTCTGTTGGGGTTTAGTCAGGCTTTCCAAGTAAGTCTCCTATCATTGTCCAGCTGCACCTCATCAGAACTCTTTCTCCAGAGTCATCATACAGTATAATAATAATAATTAAAAAAACCAAGAAAATACAGTGCCCATATGTATTACTGACTTCCCATACATTTTCCAGCCCCAGTTTATACATTCAGGTTAATGTTGATGTAAAAGATCACATCCTTGTTCAAATTATATAGTCTGTTACGTGCCTATTCTTTGCTCAGATGACTTGTTTTTATATTCAACATGCACACCTTCTAAGAGGGAACTAGCGAGGAAATGAGATCACAAATGAACCCTTGGTTTCAATCAAAGTTCACCAACTCATCCAGTTGCTAAATCCAGCTTGTAGGAGTGAGTGTTTTGTCTTGACCATTATTTTTAATTTTTATGAAATAACAGCAAACATTTATCAATGGGGGAGATTTCATAGAAAAATCCATATTTTTGCTTCTTCCTTCAAAAAATCTGGATCAGTCAATACTGGTCTCAAAATCTGCATGTCCTTCAGTGTTTTCCTCAGATACAGAAGGCTGCTTACTGCAAATACTTGCTATTCTCTGAAAGCTTGTGTTTGGGAGGTGGCAAGAAGGCAAGCTTACCTTATGAGGGCAAGGTCCCAAGAGGTAGCCTTCGACCAATGACAGGTGGGCTGTTGGTAGATAATAACAACCCAATTTCTTTGTTGATCAGCTGGAGTATAAGGTGTGTTCTCACTGCTTCCCAGTATTCTCCAGAAGGACTGAGCCCCAGTTGCCCACAGTAGTAGGTAGCTGGCTTGATAAAATACCTTTTTCTGGTTTTCTTTCCTTCCTTATCCCACTTCCCTACTTCCAAACTAGTGTTTACTTACTTCCTAAAGAAACTACCTGAACACAAATCTTTGTCTTAGGTTCTGTTTTTTTTTTTTTTGGGGGGTGGGGGGGAGACCTAAACCAAGACAGGAAACCAAGTGCTTCAAAATTCATTTTGACTAAATTAGGTCTAGTGCTAAAGAAGACTTGTTTACAGTTTAGAATCACTTTACAACTTTAAAATAAAAGTCTGTGAAAGACTTCCTGTATCTTTTATACTCTGATGTTAATAAAATGCAGTGTCTTGATTTAGGGTATAAATCACTGTTGAATGCATGTGAGATCTCTGGGATACAGAATTCCCGGTCGATGGCAGGAGAGCTCTTAATACAAGGTCCATATCAGCAAGGATGGATGCTTGAATACAATAATGTGGAACAGGTCCTTGGCACAGAATAGGGGCAAAATACAGCCTATGGGACAATCAACAAAATGAAAAGACAACTTAATGATTGGGAGAAGATGTTTGCAAATGACATATCTGATTAAGAGTTAGTGTCCAAAGTATTTAAGGAACTTATACAGCTCCATGCTTGAACAGCAACCCAACTTAAAAATGGACAAAACACATGAAATTTTCTGAAGAAGACATAAACATGAAAAACAGACACATGAAAAACAGACTTAACATCACTCATCACCAGGGAAATTCAAATCAAAACTACAATGGGGTATCACTTCACACCTGTCAGAATGACTAAACTCAAAAACACAAGAAGCAACAAGTGTTGGTAAGGATGTGGAAAAAGGAGCCCTCTTGCACTGTTGGTGGGAATGCAAGCTGGTGCAGCCACTGGGGAAAACAGTGTGGAGGCTCCTCAGAAAGTTAAAAATAGAATTACCTATGACCTAGTAACTGAACTACTGGATATTTTCCCAAAGAATATGAAAATACTAATTCAAAAGGATATCAGCACCCCTATTATTTATAATAGCCAAATTATGGAAGCAGCCCAGGTATCCATGGAGAGATGAATGCGTAAGAGAAGATTTGACATATACACAATGGAATATTACTCAGCCACTAAAAAGAATGAAATCTTGCCACTTGCAACAACATAGGTGGATCCAGAGACTAAAACGCTAAGTGAAATAAGTTAGTAAGAGAAAGAAACCATGATTTTACTTATATGTGGAATTTAAGAAACTAAAAATTGAACAAAGGGGAAAAAAGCAATAACCCCCAAAACAGACTCTTAACTCTAGAGAACAGATAGTTACCAGAGCAGAAGTAGGTAGGGAGATGGCAGAAATAGGTGATGGGGATTTAGAGTATGCTTATCTTGGCAAGCACTAAGTAATGTTTAGACTTACTGAATCACAATATTGTACCCCTGAAACTAATAGAACATTCTATGTTAACTAACTGGAATTAAAAGCTTAATTTAAAAAAAGTCCTTGGGGAAGATTATCATCAAAAAATAAAAATGCAATTGATCATGAGAAAAACCTTTTCCTTGTGCTTTTATATTTTTCCTGTCTTCCTACCTGGAAAATGGGAATATGTGATGAGTAGAAGTGCAGCAGCCACCTTTTGACCATGAGGGTGAAAGCCATACACACCACGTGTGGTAAGGCAGGAAAATCAAAGGAGCACGGGTGCTTGAAAAGAATATGGAGCCTCCCAATACCATAAATGACCTATTCCTAGTCTTTTTGTGCATGAAAGCCACTGTTCAGAGGGTTTTCTTTAGCTAGCAGCCATGTGTAATCCTGACCCATTAATCCCTTCCATTTGTTTAAAATATATGTCTATCTCTATCTCTATCTCTATACCTATTTATGTCTATATATATGTAGCCTCTGGGCCAAATCCAACCTGCTGCCTGATTTTATGAATAAAGTTTAATTGTGCTATAGCCCTGCTCATTTGTTTATATGTGGTTTGTAGCTGCTTTGATACAACAGCAAATTTGAGTGATTGTGACAAGAGATCACATAGGGCACAACGCCCAAAATACTTACTCTCTGGTTCTTTTTGCAGTCAAATGCTCTACCACTGAGCTATACCCCCATCTCTCTGGTTCTTTTTGGAAATATTTTTCCAGTCTCTGATATAGAATACTTTACAGCACTTGTATAATATTTTAACTTTTTTTTTTTTTTTTTTTGAATAAGCTAGTAAGGGATCTAATTGGTCATGGCTTGCTCTCACTATCTCATACCAGAGGATAGCTTAATAATCTCACCCTTGGTGTGTCTACAATAGCTTTAAAAAATAAGTGGTGTGTAGTGGCTGTGTGGAAATGCAGCATAGAGCATGGGGTTTTGGCTAATTGAAAGACTGAATGTTAATTTCTCCAAAGTTGTTTAAAGATACAGATATGATTTTGCTTATGAAGATTCAAGATGGTGGTATGTAGATTGAATGCCTAAGAATGTGGATGTATGGGGGCACCTGGATGGCTCTGTCAGTGAAATGTCTTCCTTCAGGTCAGGTCATGATCTCAGGGTCCTGTGATCAAGCCCCTTATTGGGGTCCCTGGTTGGCAGGCAGTCTGTTTCTCCTCCCCACCCCTGCCCCCCGCTGCTCCCACTTTCTCTCTCAAATAAATAAGTTTAAAAGAAAAAAAGAATGTGGATGTATGTGCATGTCTGTATCTATTTAATAAATCTGTTTTGAAAATCTCAAATCTGTAGAATAACTGTAAGAATCGTACCATGGGCACTCATGTACCTTTGACCTAGATTTACCAATATTTTACATTTGACTGAATTTCTCTTATGTCTCTCTCAAGAATGAAGACATTCTTTTTTTTTTTAATAGAACCACAAAACATTTAACAAATTCAGGGAATTTATCCTTGATAAAATATTATATAGTCACATTTCAGCCATGGTCCCAATTTTCTCCTTTGTAGCAGTGCCTCTCAAATGTTAGCATGCATCAGAATTACCTGGCAGGGGCTTGTTAAAGCACAGATTCCTCCTGGACCCCATCCCTAGAGATTCTGATACAGAAGATTTGCAGTGGGATTCCAGTATTTTCACTGTTACAAGCTCTTGAGATTTGGTCAAAATGCTTCCATCCTACGTAACATTCCTGATACACTTTCCACCAACCCCACCCCACAGATTCAGACTGCTATCCAGGATCCCCTATTGTGTGCAGTATCATGTTTCTTTAATCTTCTAGAAGCTGGAACAGTTCCTCAGTCTTGCTTTTCTTTGCTTTTCATGATACTGACATTTTTAAAGAGAATACGCAAGTTTTACCCCCCACCCCGACATTTCAGTTTTGGTTTTTCCTGATGTTTTCTCATGATCAGACTTTGATAATGCAACTTGTGGTAAAAATGCTACAAAAATGTTAGTTTGTCCCCTTTGATGGTGATTTAACTTTGATCACTAGGTTAAGGTAGGGTCTACCTAATTTCTCCCCCATACATGTACCTTTTTTTACCTTGTAATTAATATGTAACTTGTGGGGAGATAGTTTAATTCCATTCTCCAACAAACCTGCATCTAATTTACTTATGATTCTTGCCTAAATTATAAGTACATTAAATTGCTAAATATTGCTCTTCTAATATTCCCTTATATTTGTAAGTTTTCATTTTATGGTAAAGAAAGCTTTCCCTCCTTGTCCCTTACTTGCATTTTAAAGACTCAGTATAAACTGATGGTGTCTTATTTTGTTCAGTGGGTTAGAGTCCTTTGTTTTCATTATTCATTTTTGATGCTCAGATTGTCTCTGATTTGACTAGTGCTAGTTTCTGTGTCCTTTTAACATGGCTCCATCTATTTTTGACTGTTCTAGGAACAGGAATTATAAAATATTTTATTCATGTGTACATTTTATCTGCCACTAAACACTTGCTGTGTCCTCATTAGTATATATCTCCAGTACTCTTTGGTGTATGGAAGGGTAATATAAGACATATCTTTTTCCACCAGAGAATGAAAATCTCATTTAATACAGTAGTACCAACATAGATAAAGCAATTAGAGACTAATTTAAGATGGTATATAATATAATCCAGTTTTATTGATTATTTCTAGTTTATTACTTCTAAACCTGATTCATATCACTTACAATAATAATGCATCTCACCTTTGTGAAATAGGAAACAATCCTTGTCTGTAAGTAAGGCTTATTTCTTACTATATGGGAAAAAGTTAATTAGCAAGCTACCTGAGATTTGTCTCTCTGCCTTCAGTGTATAAAATGTAAATTTTGATATAGTTGGATAAATAATTTCAGGTGTTACAATGTCACATAGCGCATAAGTTTGTGGAATGCTATCTGGTATAGTAGATGTTTGACCAATTTTGTGGTTAGCTGGTTAATTCATGCAACCAGTTTTATACACTCCAATTTTATATAGCTTAAATACCTAAGATTGTCTTCCTGTATCCTCTATGTCTCTCAACCGTCTCTTTGTATTTTTCATCCTTTTGTCCTTCTGTATTTTTTTTTCTAGAATAGTTTCTTCTGCTCTCTCTTCAAGAATACTAACTCACTCCCATTTTATCTGTCTTATAATACTCATGTATTGAATTCTTCATTTTGGCTATTGCCATTTTTTTTCCTGTTCTAGAGATTCTCTCTTTTTCAAATATGCTGTAGAACTTACAGTTTCCAGTTCTCTCCTGAAAATTTCAGTTTCATGTTTGTTAACATCATAAACATAGTCATTTTAAGATCTATATCTGATGTTAACTGGACCCAGTATAATGAGCATTTCACAAAATATACAAATATCGAATTCTTATGTTGTACCCCTGAAACTAGCATAATGGTTTGTGTCAATTATACCTCAATTTAAAAAAAGGCAAAATAGTACAGGTCTATGATTCCCAAACCTACATTTGATGTGAAATGTTGGGCACCTCTGTCTAGGTTCTAAATTTGAACTCAGTTCTCCTATGCAGAAGGCATTGTACTTGATCGACTGGGAGAATGCATCCTTCTGTAGTCTGGCTCTAACTTTCACTTTTTAAAAAAGTCCAGGGTTTTTCAGTAGATACTAGTTTTCCTTGGAGTTAATGGTTAGAACAGGGCTACACAACAGCGTTTATACAGGAGGTGAAGATAAATTGTTACTTGGGGAAGAAAAAGAACAATGGCAGGAGTTTTATGTGGAACTGAGTGTGCAGTAACAGCTCTGTGCATATCTAATCAGGCTACGATTGATAGGTTGATTAAACATGGCAAGTGAGCCAATGTATCAGAAAGACAAATTCCTCCCTGTCCTGAGCTAAGATGGCAACATGAGGAAGTGGGGCCAAAGAGTCATAACATTACACTATCACAATGATAAATAGTGTCAATGATGTTGTGTTATTTCGAGGTGCTTGCTTATGTTCTAAGTGTGAAATGAATAATAATCTTAATGATAAACATTATTTTGCTGATGTGGTTGATGATGTGTGTCCTTTCTGGGTTAAAATAAGGAGAGCATTTCAAGACAATTTCTTTTTTAAGGCAAAGGAGATCATTCTTTATCTTAAATATGAAGTTGGTGGATTTTTTTTTTTATCTTTTGAAATTATCTAGATAAGACCTAAGTGCTCACTGTGTGGATCTAGGTGGATAGGATGATGATAAAAGATGCCGCTGAAACTCCTATGCATTTGCCAGTTCCACAGTGGGAAGAATAAATCACAGAGGGGGACTCAGAGCGAATTCAAATAAACCCCAAAACTGTGTGGTTTCTTCAAAGTCATCACAGATGTCAGAGTAGTAGAATAATGCTCTTCTAAAATAGAAGAATTCACAGTAAGTCAGGTCAGGAGCCCTAGCTGGGGGAGAATTGTTGGATATCATTACTTAAGTTTTTTTCCCCTTCTTCTTTATCCATAATGTCTAAGATGAAAATATTCTCTACTAATCTTCCTCTCAGCTGACCCCCTATCCTAAAAAAAAAAAAAAAAAAAAAAAAAAAAAAAAAAAAAAAAAAAAAAACAAACACCTCTCTGTCTGGTAATTGTAATACCTAAAGCTCCGTGGCTCTGTTTCTGTTGTGTGATGTTTGTATAAAGATGTTTGTAAAGACTTGATTCTTTAGCAAAAGCCTCAGTTATTCCTGTTTGAGGATCCACACTTCCAACAACAATGTTAAAAGAATCCATTCTTCTCCTGGAAAAAAAAAGTGTGTTTGTATGTGTGTGTGTGTGAAGAATGAATGGTAGAATTACAATGGAGTAGGATTATACTCTATAAAATTGTAGTCAAACATATTGGGGAAGAACATGCTGTGTCCAGATTGCAGCTGCTTAATACCTAAATGATACTTAATAATAAATGAAATATTAACGGCAGTTATTTCATAGAGTTGTCATAAGAAGTGAAAGAGGTAATACGTATAAAGGACACAGCCCCAGAGCCTGGCAAGCACTCAGTAAATGTTAACTGTTCTTTATCTTAGATATTCAGAAGAGAGTCTCAAGTTTTGCATGTAGGAAGTACTTGAGATGGCATTGGCAAATGTATTCATGTATTCATTAATTTTTTTTGAGTTTTTATTTATTTATTTGACAGAGATTACAAGTAGGCAGAGAGGCAGGCAGAGAGAGAGAGGAGGAAGCAGACTGCCGGCCGAGCAGAGAGCCTAATGTGGGGCTTGATCCCAGGACTCTAGGATCTCAACCTGAGCTGAAGGCAGAGGGTTTAACCCACTGAGCCACCCAGGTGCCCCCATGTATTCATTAATTTATTCATCAGTTATTTTGTTTGAAAGATATACAAGAAATAGTTGTTGAAAGAAAGAATTGGAGCAACTGGTAGAGAAAAACAAGGGTGGAATCAGAGAGACAAGCGTAGAGGTGCATAGAAAGAGCAGGGCAAAGCTGAGAGTCAACATGATTCACATGAGGGATAATGGGAAGATTGGGATGTTCCAGAGAAAGATAATAATCTACAGAAAAATGGTGGGCGAGTGTAAGATCTTGTAATGGTCTGTGATTATCTTCAATACGTGGGCACTTCTGGGTCATCTTCTCCTGTTCCTAACCCAGTCCTATGATATTAAGCTGATTATGTGTACAATAATGCTGCTATCCCCTATCAAGTAAACGAATGGGCTTTTTCGCCTGACATAATAGGTACTCCTTGAGTAATCCGAAAGGCTCCGTTCCATTAAAGTCTTTTAGCTCGCGTGCCCTGTGTCTTTCTATATGCGAGGAGAAGAATCTTTGAGAGCCATTTTATCTGAAGCTACGGAAGCAGTGATTCTCAAGCTTCTGCATTCATTAGAGCCACTGGGAAGAGAGCCTCATGCTGAGAGACGCTGGTTTCTTGGGGTGGAATGGAATGTATAGAATTTGCCTTTCTAATCAGTTCCCGGGGGATGCTGAGCTGCTGGTCCAGGGACTATG
Organism: Mustela putorius furo; assembly: GCF_011764305.1. Taxonomy (NCBI): domain Eukaryota; kingdom Metazoa; phylum Chordata; class Mammalia; order Carnivora; family Mustelidae; genus Mustela; species Mustela putorius. The sequence goes on from NW_025421989.1 coordinate 33,082,193, forward strand.
CTGTGAGAGCCACTGGACAAATGACATTAAGGTACATCAAGTACTGAAATTGATAGACTTAGAGCGTGTTTTCTTTAGGTAATTTTCTAAAATCCATATTTAGTTGTGCCTCCTACTCATGGAAGACAATTATTTGAAATAACTTATAAGGAAAAAAAAAACCCTTTTAATTTATATTTTATCTTAGCCCTTCCCTTGCTGTAATTTTGATTTTGATTGTCTTGCTGTTAAGGTTAACTGTTTTGAGAGGTCTAAGCTACCATTAAACTCCATTAGCATTAAAAATTTTCTAATACTTCAGAGAGATCCTGTTGCATTATTCATAAATCTGAATGGGTTGAGTGGGAGTTTTTCTACAAGTGATTTTTATAATAGGCCTTTCACAAATGTAAGCATGGATTCTTTCATCAGTGCATTCTTGCTGTTCATAATATGTCAACATTTTAAATAAAACACATGTGCAAATTTAATGGCATTTTTCCTTTATGATCGTATATCTCTTTAAAGGAAAATACACACCTCCCTTCAGACTCCTGCTAATTGTACGTGCTGTCACCTCCGACCTAAATGAGTCACACCAGGATTTACATGCCACTTCTTCTGACAAGTACCTGAAAGTTGAAGTAATCTTCACACATTCCGTGTCATTCTTCCCTCACAGTTCTTGAATGCATTATGAGCAGGAAATTACTTTGACTGATGATAAGAGTTCGGGGGAGGTTTCCCCAAAGGGTGCCCTGTATATCCACTCGCCTCCAGTCTTCTCTGTCACTTCCTCCCATTTCCCTATTGGCTGGACCTCACTTCATCTCCTTCCTCAAATAAAACTAACAGAAGGCTTTGGGGGCCCCGCATGCCTCAGTTGGTTAAAATGTCTGACTCTGGATTTTGGCGCAGGCGATGATCTCAGGGTCTGGAGTTGGAGCGGGCTTAGGGCGGAGCCTGCTTAGGATTCTCTTTTTCCCTCTCTCTGCCCCTTCCCACCTTTCATGTGCTGGCTCTCTCTCAAGCATAACAAAACAAAACAAAAAACAGAAACAAAAGCTAAAGGCTTTTGTGTGTGGCAGACTTCTAAATCTTGGTAATAATAGGGAAGGGAATAGTGACAGCCCAGCCCCGCACCACAAAGAACTTCTAAGTGACTCTCCTACTGCCATGTTCCCAATTCCTCAGCTGTGCCCTGTCATGAGGAATTTCTCCTTAGGCCTCCATATTGCTTATGTTTAGTACCTCTTCCCCCCTCCCCTGCTCTCATCCCTACTTCCCTTGCTACAGGCCTCCCCCTCAGCTGCCTTCATGTCTCTTACTCTGTTTCACAGACTCATTCAACTAACTCTCTTTTCTGGCTCTCAAACTTTGTGCAAGGGCCCTTGTAGTTCTCCATTACAAAAGCTAGTCAAAATCCATCACCAAAGTATTCTTCTTAACAAACAAGCTATCTGCCTCTGTGCTGATGTGAGTCATTGCCCTAAAGAGAAATAAGGGGCTGCAGTCAGTATTCTTTTCTGTACCATTTTTAAAAATTTTATTCCTGCCACACTGGTTAAAGGAAAGATGATAGGGCTGCTTGCCACCCAGAGTGTTTCTGTGGATTGGCATGAGTTTGGAAAAGAACAATGAAGGTGAATTAGGAAGAGCACTCCTGGCTTAGAATTCAGATTCCTGGTGCTAGCCCTGCTTTTCTGTGGCAGCGGGGTCTTGAAACAAGCCACATGGTCTGCGTTTCTTCATTTGTTCATTGAAGGAGTCCGGTCAGTATAAGCTTAAGCAGAAACCTAAAGACAAACAAAACCAGGGCCGCCTGGGTGGCTCAGTGGGTAAGCCTCTGCCTTCGGCTCAGGTCATGATCTCAGGGTCCTGGGATCGAGTCCCACATTGGGTTCTCTGCTCAGCAGGGAGCCTGCTTCCCTCTCTCTCTCTCTCTCTCTGCCTGCCTCTCTGCCTACTTGTGGTCTCTGTCAAATAAATGAAATCTTTGAAAAAAAAAAAAAAAGATAAAACCAACTCACAGTAGGGCCTCCTGAAGCAGGGTGGCCAGACCCACCCCCTTAATTCTCCCTCCTCCTCAGGCCCCTTGAGCTCCCTCACAGCACAGTTCGGAAAACACTGATCTGGATGGTTTTCATCCACAATTGTTCCCGGCTTTTCTCATGTTTCTGACCAGAATTCACAGTTGACTATAACTGCTCCTTGTAAGTAGAATGAGAGTAGGTAGATGGGAGCCTGAGAGAGAAATGTTCCATGGCCTAACAGAGCTGAGGAATTTTGGAGTTGTGTGATGTTCAGTCATGAGTTAGTTGTCTGTGGCCCTGGGCTAAGCCCTGACCAAATCTCCTTTGTCCCCACCCTATGTATTCACCATATTTGAAGGTAATCCAGTCAGAACTGTGGAATCGCTATATTGTATGCCTGAAACTAACGTAACACTGCTCGTAAACTATACTGTAATTAAAATTTAGAAAATGAAAAGTCTGTCACAGATCTAGCCTACTTAAGAAAAGATGTCCCTGTTGAAAAACACTTATCTAGAAAAAGAGGCTGGGGATGATTTTGATTGAAATTCGACCTTTGGGGCACTGGGTGGCTCAGTCAGTTGGGCACCTGCCTTCAGGTCAGGTCATGATCCCAGGGTCCTGGATTCGAATCTTGCATTGGGCTTTCTGCTCAGCGGGGGGCCTGCTTCTCCCTCTCCCATTCCCCAGGCTTGTGCACTCACACTCTCTCTTTCTCTCTCTGTCAAATAAATAAAATAAAAAAGAAAGTTGACCTTTGGTATTTGACAATAACTGATTAACATTTTGTTGTCTGATGATCCCTGTGCAATCAACACTATACTTACAAAAACCCATTGTCTGACCGTTGTGGATAAAATTTCCAGGACTATGTTTAATAAAAGTATAAGAGTGGACATCCTTGTTTTTTTCCTGATCTTTGGGGGAAAGCTCTTTGTTTTTTCCCATTGAGTTTTAAGTATGCTGTGGGATTTTCATACATGGCCTTTATTATGTTGAGGTATATTCCCTTAAATCTACTTTGTTGAGAGTTTTTGTATTGAATGCTTTTTATGCATCTATTGAAATGATCATAAGGTTTTTATCCTTCCTCTTGTTAATGTGAGGTATCATGTTGATCGATTTTTAAATATCAGAATGCCCTGGAATAAATCCCACTTGATCATGGTGAAAGATTTTTGAAATGCATCAGTGGATTCAGTTTGCTGATATTTTTTGAAGATTTTTGCATCTATGTTCATCAGAGATACTGGCCTATAAGTCTCTCTCTCTCTCTCTCTCTCTCTCTCTCTGTTTGTTTGTTTTTTGGTGTTTTTATCAGAGTAAGGCTGGCCTCAGAGAATGAATTTGGAAGCTTACCTTCCTCATTTAATTTTATTTATTTTTTGGAATAGCTAGAGAAAGAATAGGTATTAACTCTTCCTTAAAAGTTTCATAGAAAGTTTAAAACTTTCTTTAAAAGATGGCTTCACAGGTAGAATTCACCTGTGAAGCCATCTGGTCCTGGATTCTTTTTGTTGGGAGTTTTTTTTTTTTTTATTACCGATTCAGTCTCCTTGCTGGTGATACATCTGTTCAAATTTTTCTATTTCTTCCTGTTTTAGCTTTGCTAGGTTTTATGTTTCTACGAATTTACCATTTCTTCTAGATTGTCCAATTGTTAGCATATAATTTTTCATAATGATATCTTATAATCTTTTGTATTTCTGTGATATCAGTTGTTATTTTTCCTCCTTCATTTCAGATTCTGTTTATTTTAGTCCTCTATTTTTTCCTTGTTGAGTCTGGCTAAAGGTTTATCAATTTTTCTGATCTTTTCAAATAGCCATTTCCTTGTTTCATTGATTGTTCTATTTGCTTTTTTTTCTTTTTTTTGCCTCTATTTCTGCTCTAATCTTTATTATTTCTTTCCTTCTACTGGTTGTGGGTTTTATTTGTTATTTTTCTAGCTCATTTAGGTGTAAGGTTAGGTTGTTTGAGATTTTGTTTGTTTCTTGGGGTAGGTCTGTACTGCTATAATTTTCTCTCTTAGGATAACTTTTGCTGTCTCCCAAAGATTTGGGACCATTTTGTTATATTTATTTTTCTACATATTTTTAACTTTTTCTGTAATTTCTTGGTTGTCTCATTCATTGTTTAGTAGCTTTTTATTTGCTCCCCATGTATTTGTGTTCTTTCCATATCTTTATCTTATGATTGATTTTCAGTTCCACACTATTGTGATCAGAGTAGATGCATGATATGATTCAGTCTTTTTTCATTTTGCTGAGTTGTTTTGTGGCTTAACATGGAATTTGTTCCAGAGAATATTCTATGTGCACTTAAAAAGGATGTATATTCTGCTGTTTTTAGATGGACTGTTCTGAATATTTCTATCAGGTCCATCTGGTCCAATATGTCATTGAAAGCCACCGTTTCCATGTTGATTTTCTTTCTGGATGATGTATCCATAAGTGCAGTGTTAAAGTCCTACTGTTACTGTATCACTGTCAATTTCTTACTTTATGTCTGTTACGGGTTGCTTTGTATATTTAAGTGCCCACATATTGGGTACACAAAATTTGTATTTGGTATATCCTTTTGTTGGATTATTCCCTTTATCATTATGCAGTATCCTTTGTCTCTTGTGACAATATTTCTTTTAAAATCCATTTTGTATGCTATAAGTAGGGTAATTCTGTTTTTTTTTTTTTTTTTTTAAAGATTTTATTTATTTATTTGACAGACAGAGATCACAAGTAGACAGAGAGGCAGGCAGAGAGAGAGAGAGAGGAGGAAGCAGGCTCCCTGCCGAGCAGAGAGCCCGATGCGGGACTCGATCCCAGGACCCTGAGATCATGACCTGAGCCGAAGGCAGCGGCGTAACCCACTGAGCCACCCAGGCGCCCCTAATTCTGTTTTTAAAAGAATTCTATATTGATGTGGATATGAATTACATGATTTTTAAATTTACCATTTTATTTCCTGGAAACAGTTTGTTGAGTATTTTTAATTCAGGGGAAGTAATAATATGATGTAGCTTTATTTTAACAGTCAACTGTCCCTCAACTGTGTTGAAATTTCTTTCCCATAGATCAAATAGTACCATTATGATATCTTAGCCAGATTCTATAATTCTCATCTTACTTTGCATTCCTGGGAAAGAAGATTCATTTCATTTCAGAAATTAATGTCTTCCCTATTGGCACTATAGGGAATAATCTATCTTTCCTAGCATCCTTCAGTAGGCCTGAAGGGAAGAGACTGGCCTCCAATGTTGTTGGCTTACAGGTGGTTTAATAAACTTAGAGTGTGTCTTCAACCTAGTGGCTTAAACTTTCATCTACATCCTGCTATAGTATGTTTACTTACTCTAACAGTAAACTAATTTTTGCCTCTTGAGTTCACATCAAGAAACCTATTATTGGGACATGCCAATTTGAGTTTTTAAGATTTATAGGTATAACATACGCCTGAGTCAGTGTGAGCTGGCTCAGGTTCAGAATAAAGGGAATGAGAAAATCAGAACATCAAAAATCATGGCTAGAATAAGACCACTGTTGGTATAAGTGCTGAGAACTACAAACAGGTTAAGATCAAATTCAGGGATATTAAGGATTCAACAATCAAACAGTAAAATGCTGGACCCATGGACTTACTTGAGGGATGACTGGCAGAGGTGAAATGATTATCTCCAGAAAAGTTATGTTAGTGACAGCAGTACCTGATAATTGAATGTGGGAGAAATGTAACAGATTCAACCAGGAAAGTCCTTGCAGCCTCAGATTCTCTCTGGTATTTGGCCTATTAGGACTGCTCTCAGAAGACATACAATAGGGAAGAGTTACTTTTGTTAGTAGAAAATTGATCTTTCTTACTGCAGACGATTTCATCTTGGTCATCGTGACACAAGGTCTTCTGCCAAAAGTAGCTTTTTGCTTGTTGGAATTTTCTAATGGCTTTTTTCCTGCCCAGCCTTTCTCTTCTTCTTCACTCCATTGCTCTGACCCCTCTTTTGTCCTACTTCCTTCTTCCCTTCACTTCCACCCTTACTTCACTGTCTCTTCCTTCTCCCTCACTTTTTAGGGACTAAATTAGCTGTCTTCCTATTACATGGTTCACCACCCCCACCTTTTTCTTTTTTGGGGGGTAATCTCTGCTCGGTTAGTTTTATTTGTGATTGCTTTGTGAACTGCTCTGTGATTGCTCTGTGCATGATAGGACATTTCTTATTTCCTTCAGAGAACTGCTACCATTTTAACTGGGCTTTACATCTTTTTTGTTTTCTAGAACCCTTCTGAGGAATACACTTATTTTGAGTATGTGTGATGGTTACGTTTTCCTGTTTAGGAGAAGTGAAAGATACATAGATTTGGCAGGCAGACTTTGGTGTAGATTTTTCCATCTTGTAACCTTAGTCAAGTTATTTATGTATTCTTTATTCAGTTTTTTTTTTTTTACTACAAGTAAGGATAATAATAACTGCCTCCATAGAATGTTATGACTAAATAAGATGAACTATTTAATCATTAACACTTTAATTTGAAAACTTTAATTTTCTTCTGTTTCCACTCTAACTTGTATTCATTTTTCTCATACTTGAAAAGATTTTCAAACTAGGTCAAGGTACCAAACAACCCAGTCAGTTTAAGTCCAAACACACACAGTTCCAAATTTCCTTCTTCATAGTTTCATTTTTTTTTTTTTTTCAACAGAAGGACCATTTCTTAAGTGGACAAGACTTACTCCAAGAGGTTTCAGTTTTATTTTCTTGAACTTATTTCATTTAAATCTTGAGTAATTTTCTTCCAATTTTATCCTATTATCAAGCAGTATAAGGAACAATAATGATAATGAAAATCATGTAACAGAGTAGTAAAGGTTGACAAGAACAAGAAGTGGGGCCCTGGGGTGGCTCAGTTGGTTGAGTGTCTGACTTTTGGTTTCAACTCAGGGCATGATCTCAGGGTTGTGAGATCGAGTCCCGGGTTGGACTCTATACTCTGTGGGGAGTCTGCTTGAGATTCTCTCCTTCTCCCTTTCTCTCTGCCCCTCCCCCCACTTACATTTTCTCTCTCTCTCTCTCAAATAAATAAATCTTTAAAAAAAAATAAGGACAAGAAGTAGAACACGAGCAGCTCTTGTTTCTATGAATATTAGTTATTCTTCTGGAATTTTAGAGTACAAAATCATCCCTGAAATCCATTCTCTGCATTAGTTTAATATATCATTTTGACTAAATGTTGATTCCCTAGGTTAATCACTTCTCAGCCTGGCAATACTTTATAAAATACCTGTCCTCTTCTCGAATTCATACAGGAATCTTGATACTTTTTTTTTTTCAGATTAAAATATCCTGTGAAGGCTGGGTATATTGGAGTTGTGGAGCATGAAGTGAATTCCTGTGGAATTCATTTGAGGAGATTTTCATGTTTTATCTTCATTTGTTCCATGAATATTTATTAAATTTCTGAAGCAGAAATAACATGAATAAGACAGCCTCTATCCACCTAAAATCCACAGTTGGGTAGGAAAGAGAGATTTGCAAACCATTGCAGCTTTATTTTAGTTGTTGTTGCTCCTTTTTGTTCTGTTAACCCTTCCAATCTCTGTTTAGTCTCAAGCGTAGTCTCTGGTGTGGCAGCCACATTTAATTTGTTTCCTAGAAACCACTGCCGATTCCTTTCTTTTCCAGCTCCCCTCCACTATAGAAGCTGAACAAGCCTGAGACTCACTTTCCTATACTCCCTTGTCTAATGAAATACAGGGGAAATTTTTCTGGGGCTCATGAAAAGTTTGTGTCTTGTCATAAAAGGAACAAGGTACATGAGGAGAAAGTCTGTTTCGATTTCATTTCTATCATGTCCCACATTCAAATGTTTTCTTTTTATTGTGTTGCTTGGAACTGGGAAAGCTATCTTGCAGTCATGAAGCAACCAGCCAGTGGGCCAAATTCCATATGCTAAGTATGGTCAAACATAACAATAGTAAGAGCCTAGATATTTGGTGACATGGGTAAGCCACCAAACCAACTTGATGCTGCTCTACCTTAAGTAGTTCATGTCACTGTAGTTTTTTATCATTGTTGTTGCTTCTGTCGTTGCTGGTATTGCTGTTACTTGCTGCCCAAAGCATTCCTCATTGATCAATCTGGAAGGAGTTACTTACGTCATTAATATTTCAGCCTTAATAATCTTAATTTGTCAGACTTTGCAAGGGCTGGGCAAGATTGGTACATTCTGATTGCAGTTAGGGGGTAGAATAGGAAAGAGGTAAAATTAAAAAATGATCACCATGTTGAAGGAGGGTTGTTGGGCACTAGGGAAGAAACAGTGCCTTAAGAACAAAGAGAAGAAAAAAACTAAGAGGGAATGCCTAGTACACATTTTGCCCTTATAATTGAGCCTGGAGGGATCCTGAGTTCAGCATTAAAAAAGGATGACTTCACTCATGTGGAATTTAAGGAACAAAACAAATGAATAAAGAATACAAAAGAGATAAACAAACCCCAGACTCTTTTTTTTTTAATTTTTTATTTTTTATAAACATATATTTTTATCCCCAGACTCTTTTTTTTAAAAGATTTTATTTATTTATTTGACAGAGATCACAAGTAGGCAGAGGCAGGCAGAGAGAGGAAAGGAAGCAGGCTCCCCACCGAGCAAAGAGCCCGACGTGGGGCTCGATCCCAGGACCCTGGGATCATGACCTTAGCAGAAAGCAGAGGTTTTAACCCACTGAGCCACCCAGGTGCCCCCAGACTCCTAAATACAGAAAGAAAACTGGTGGTTGCCAGAGGGGAGGGGGCGGGGGATGGGTGTAAAGTAGGTGAAAGGAATTAGGAGTATACTTTTTTTTTTTTTAATGGATCAGTTATTTAAATAGGTTCTTTGTAAGAAATTTAGACCACCAGTTTGTGAGGATAAACTCCATCTGGGAGAGAAAACACAGAGCACAACAGCCCTGGAGCTGAGGGAGAGCTTTGATTTGGGGCAAGATTTGGGAGACTGCAGATTTGGGATCAACCTTGCCCTGCTCTGTAATCTCTTTTTTCTCTTTCCCTGTGAGGAGGATCTCACTTTCCCGGTGTCCGGGTTTCTGCATCTTCTTGAAGTGAGAACGGTCAGTGAGAACTCTGGGGATCTTCACAGCCCCGGTACAATTTTGGTGGAGGTGGCAATGACAGATTGGTGTTGTGTTCCGCATTTTTTTTGGCAGTGAAACTGCTATTCTCTGAATTTTTTATAGAGTGAAACCTGACATAGGAATTTCAGATTGACTTTTTTTGCCAAAGCACAGGTAGATGTGGCGTGGGAAAGGACCCCGGCTGATGTATCCAGACGGGACGCCCCGTGCGGGTGCTGTTGCAAAGAGAGTCATGAATCTGGAAAGGTGACCGGTTTTCCAAACGCTCTCCCGTCCTCCAGAAGAGGCAAAACAACAATGGCATAACTCTATACACGAACAAGGGTTAGTTCTGAAAATCAGTAATATACATGCACAAACATTAGAACATGAGGGGGGAGAAAAATGAAACACTACAAATCCCACATTGCCTTGTTCTCGTTTTCACGACGTTTCTGCACCAGACCCTTCGAGGCTTCGGGGGTGCCTCCTCCCAGCAGTAGAGAGAGCCTCCCCGCAGGCTGGCCAGAAAGACAAGGCTCTCCCCCCGCACCCGGGGATGAGGCTGCCCTCGACAAACACAGAACCTACCAGAGAGAACGAGTACGACACACTATCGTTAATCAGTTTTCATCGAGAAGGGCCCCGCTGCAGCCAGAGGTCCGATCGCAAGCAGCGCGCCCCTGCTCAGCAGCTTCTGGAAAACAACCCGCTTGCCTCTGTGGCGTCCAGTCAGAATGATCACACTGGCCCCAGGAGTGATGCCATTTCCAGTTTTCCCACGTGCTAACGGGGAGGTCTTTTTGCCGAGGATCAACAGCTTTCGAGACACAACTTGAGTAGGATCAAACCTTGGCATTTTGTGAAGTTTAACCATTCAGGTTCCACCGTTCTTGTCGCCACCAACTGGTTTTGTGACAGTAGCAAGAATGAGATTAATCCTGGATTTAACTCCTGAATACTTCCTCTTGTACAGGACCTTTCTAGAATACATATCTGATGGGGAAAATCTGCCAATTCCTCTAACTGGGACAGGGGTTGAGCTGCAAATAGAGCTGTTGTTTCTTGGTGTTTTAGCCTTGAAGTTACCCTTCTTAACCTTGCCACCAGCATCAGTCTTCTTGGCTTCAGGTTTCTTCTCCTTAGCATCTGAATTCTCAACTTTCTCACTGGCCACCTTGCAAGATGGGAAAGGGCAAGAGTACACTTCTCTTGGTGAGCACTGAGAAATGTATAGAATTGTTGAATCATTCTGTTGTACACCTGAAACTGACACCACACTGTATGTTAGTTATACTTGAAAAAAAATGGAAAGGAAAAAAATGTAGTGTTTGGTTTATAATTCATTCTTTGCTGTTTAACATCCTAATTACATGTGAACTGTGGTAGATTTTTAATTCTACCCCGGATCCATCCTGTTGTATAGATGGTACATTGAGTAATTAGAGCATATCTGTTGTAAAAAAAAAAAAAGTAAAAATATGAGCTGTGATATTGTTATTACTATTTTGGACTATTGATTATTAATGATCCCAACCTTTTTTGAGTTTTTAGGAAGTCTTCACTCAATGCCTATTTTGAATCTTCAAGGAATGCCATTTTAATGAGGTTGGAACTTGAAAAAAATATTAGAACACTTCTCTAAGTAGATTGAGTTACATATATCTTTCTCTTGTTTTTCACCCTTCTCTCTAGTTAAGGAAATTTCAGTTATGGTTTTGGTCATCCTCTTGCTCTTAGATAAGTTATATGGTGGTGTGACTTTCTGTTAACACCTGTTCTACTCTATTTCTTATTTAGAGAAAACTTGGCAAATGTAAATTTAAAAGATATCACTGTATTCTGTTTATGTATTTTAGGGAATAATTATTTGCTCAAAATATCTTTAGAGGAGTTCTTTTAGGTAGAAAGATTTTTGAATATCATTTGATAACATATTTGAATTAAAACGTTTCAGAAAATGATGTAAAGCAGAGTAGATCTTCATCTACTTTTACCCTTCTGAAGGTTTGGTATATGCTTTCAGCAGAATTTATATTTAGAATTCTCTTTACAACCAGGAGATACATAATGCTTTCCAGTAAGATATTCAGACCAGGGGAGCCTGGGTGGCTCAGTCGTTAAGCGTCTGCCTTCAGTTAAGTTCATGATCCCAGGGTCCTGGGATTGAGTCCCGCATTGGGTTCCCTGCCCAGCAGGAAGTCTCCTTCTTCCTCTCCCACTCTCCCTGCTTGTGTTCCCTCTTTTGCTGTCTCTCTCTGTCAAATAAATAAATAAAATCTGAAAAAAAAAAAAAAAAAGAAAAGAAACTGAGACCAGCATGTTGCTATCTTGGTGGCTCCAGTAGTGATTGAAATTACCTTTAATGTGTGATGTGTATTCAGTTGGTTTACATAAGCTATCCTTTATGCCATAATAGTTTTATTACAGAGGCTAATAATTTAGCATGTACTTTTGACTAAATAAGTACTTTTTCTAAAAAGGTACCAAGTAAGTACCTTTTTATGGTATGATAGTTGTAAAAATATTTGGAAACTTAACCTTGGTTTTGTGTGGTGATTTTCTGGTCTATTGAAGTTTTTGAATTGTTTGATCAGTGGTGTACATGATGGATATTATGTATCCAACATGTAATACTAGTTTTACTTTTATAAGAATTACCAAAGCTGAGTAGAGCTTGGGAAAGAGTCTGAGTAGAACAATAACCATGGAAGAAATTGGAGTAGGTAGAAATTGACATGATCTGGGAGGGTAGAAAGGTTTTCAAAGGAAAAAAAAAAAACAAATTATGAATCCATAAAGTAAAACAAACAAACAAACAAAATGACCTGTGAGTAACCATAATTTTAGAAGTTTGGTACATGGGTATATACCAAAGAAAAATAGAATCTAAGAGGCCCAGTTCTCTTCTTACCAAAATACTGTTTAGATGTGAAAATAAATGCACACTCCCAGCCTTGGAGCTTTTGCAAATAAAGAGAGAGATTTTAAAGCTCTTTAGGCAGGAGGATTTATAGATATGTTAGTCAAGGTTCTCCAGAGAGAAAGAACAAATAGGAGACATAGACATACGTATTATATATATATATATATATATGTATATGTCTATATGTGTACATATGGAAATGTATGTATGTACATATATACAAAATATACATTTTACTATCTACATATGTGCGTATGATTTATTGCAAAGAAGTGCCTCACGTGACTGTGGAGGCTGAGAAGTCCAGACCCTGAAGAGTCAGTGGTACCCTGAAGTTCCATTCTCAGTCCAAAGGCCTAAGAACCAGAACAGCAGCCGGTGTAGGTTCCAGGTCTCGCCCAAAGGCAGAAGAACCCTTATGTTCTAGCTTGAAGACTGTCAGGCAGAGAGAGAATTCTTTCTTACCCAGTCTTTTATTCTGTTCAGGTCTTCAAGTGATGGGATGTGGCCCACTCACATCTGGAAGGACTACCTGCTTTATTTAGCCTACCAATTCAAATGCTAATCTCCTTCAGAAACCCTGTCACACATTCACCCAGAATAATGTTTAGCCACGTATCTGGACACCCTGCAGCCGGCAGTCAAGTTAACACTTAATTTTTAACTACCACACAGGACTTAGTAATTGACTGTAAAGGAAAATGTAAAATCTAAGTGGGATCCCGAGTTTCTGAATGGGGCAATGAGGTTAATCTTATTATTATCTTGCCTTCATATCTCTAATATCAAATCTACTTAAGGAGCCTATGCAAATACATGGATTTGTTTCAGTGGTAATTTTTAATCATATGTATTCATAGCAAGAAAAAATTACATAATTTGAGGTTAAGAGGAGAGAGTATTAGAGGAGTGTTTTAATCAACAAGTTTTATGTATTTTATATAAATATGTTTTATGTATTTTACCACACTATTCACTCATTCCTTCATTTACTCATTAAATATTTGTTGAGCACATTTCATGTGTCAAGTTGTGCCCTAGAGTAAGATTCTTAATTAAACATGAGTAAGACCGTCTTCCCCCAAAAAGCCAGTGGGAGAGAGAGATCGATAGGTCATTATACTGTGGGTAAGTACAAATGAATGTGTACAGTATATTGTGGGAGGCACAGAGGGGAAATGCATAATCAGGGATAGATAAAGGGGACAGGGAATACTTTCTGGAAAGATATTATGAAACTGTAAGCAATATTGCTGTAAAGTATATTGCAGGATGGGAATGGGGAGTGGTGAGTATGAGTAGGGGTAAGACAATGAATATGTTAAGGAAGTTTGATTTTGTTCTGTAGGTGATGGAGACTCACTAAAGGGTTTTTAGAAGGTGGAAGAAGAGTTAAAATGGGCGGAAATGGTTAAAGTTCCATATAGGAAGAACTTTTGGTGCCTATGTGAATCACGTACTTAAAGAGGACAGGACTAGACACAAGGAAACCAGGTCAGTTTATTGAAGTAGTTTAGAATCAGAGAGATACAGGTTTGAACCAGGGAAGTGTCAGCAGGAATAGAGATGGACTCTGGATTCAAGAAACGTTTAAAAGATAGAATTGTAGGGCACCTGGGTGACCCGGGTGGCTCAGTTGGTTAAGCATCTACCTTTGGCTCAGATCGTGATCCTGGGGTCTTGGGATTCAGCCCTGCTTTGGGCTCTCTGCTCAGTGGGGAATCTGCTTCTCTCTCTCCCCCGCTCCTCCCTTTTTCTCCTCCCCTCTGTTTGTGCTTGTGCGTGCTCTCTCTCTCAAATAAATAATATTTATAAAACAAAACAAAAAAAACCCATTATTTATTTGTAAGACATAATGACTATTGGAATGTGAAGGTCTGAGTGAGGCATAAGAATCAAGGATGACTTTAGATTTCTATTTGGGTTAATTCAGTACTTTGATCTAAAATAGGGAGGGGAAATTGTGCCAGTCAGCTAATGTTTCATAACCAATCACTCCAAAATTCTGTGGCTGAAAACAGCAATATTTGTTTTCCCTCATTCTTCTGCCATTTGGTTGGGATTAACTGTTCTAGGCTGGACTATTCTACACTTGGCTATGAGTTGCAGATTGGGTCTAGTTTTTTGCTGACCCAATTCTCTTCTTTCTTGGACCTATGGCCTAGTGAAGCAGTGTTTTTTTTTTTTCTTTTTGAAGATTATATTTATTTATTTGACAGAGAGAGATCATAAGCAGGCAGATAGGCAGGCAGAGAGAGAGGGAGAAGCAGGCTCTCCATTCAGCAGAGAGCCTGACGTGGGGCTCGATCCGAGGACCCTGAGATCATGACCTGAGTGTAAGGCAGACACTTAACCCACTGAGCCACCCAGGTGCCCCAAAGCAGTGTTCTTTCATTGGCAAAGCCAGAAACTCAAGAGCCCAAGATCAATCACATAGTACATTTCAAACCCCTGCTTGAGATCTATCTATCTATATATATTTCAAATAAATTAGTCTTAATTTGGCACTCTTTTTTATTTAAATTCAATTACTTAACACTATATGTTAGAGGTAGAGTTTAGTGATTCATCAGTTGCGTATAACACCCAGTGCTCATTCCATCAAGTGCCCTCCTTAATGTCATCATCCCTTCTCCCCAACCCTTGGGTTATATTTTTAAACATTCAGTTGGTTAAAACAACCCACATTGGTAAGCCCAAAGGGAAGAGGCAGGGAAATATAGTCTATCTTTAGTGGAGGGAACTTCGAAGTCATGACCAAGGGCATGGATAGAGAGAGAGGTAAAGAATTTGGGTTAAAATTTTAACACCCTAATGGCTATGCAGATGATGTATATGAGGAGGATAAGACTGGAAGTTAAGAGACTACTGCTGTACTTCAGGGGTGATAAGAGACCAGGGCATTGGCAGTAGGAAAGGAGAGGAGATGGTGAATTCAAGAAATGTTCAAAGACTGGATATGGTTGTAACATGGAGGCCAGATTTAGGAGGAAGAGTCAAGGATGACTCTAGGCCTCTAGTTTGTATGACTACAATATAGGAGGAATAATATTGGGTTCAGTTTGGGAAACATTGAGTTGGAGGTAGGATGATCATGTACTTTATCATTCAAATCAGGATACTTTTGAAAATGTAAAAGATTGTTACTAATAATCATGCCTCGAGGATAAACCTGTCCTGAGACTGACCTCAAGAAAACTGGTAGATAGTCATTCCATCATAAGTAATCGAGGTGAAGTTTTCTATTTTTATTTATTTATTTATTTACTTACTTATTAAAGATTATTTATTTATTTATTTATTTGACAGAAACAGATCACAAGTAGGCAAAGAGAGAGGAGGAAGCAGGCTCCCTGTCGAGCAGAGAGCACAATGTGGGACTCAATCCTAGGACCCTAAGGTCATGACCTGAGCCGAAGGCAGAGGCTTAACCCACTGAGCTACCCAGGCAACCCTGGAGGTGAAGTTTTTTAGCATCAAGTTGATACTTCAATGTGAAGGACCAGGGAGAGATCTGGTGTAGAGATAAAGACTCAGGAGTCATCAGCACACAATGAAAAAAGTGTGAAAGCCAGAGCCCAATTGAAATCATCCAAAGGAGCATATGTAGAGTAAAATGAATAGAATGAAAAGAAGATAAAAATTTGGAGTAGAAGATGGATGAGAAGTTTAAGAACAAGTAAGTATTGGGTTATGCCGAAGAAGAGAATTTAAAGGATCAAATAATCATATCAGAACAGTCAGGGTCACAGTTGGCTTTGAGTGTGACTGAAACCAGGAATTTGAACATGGTTAAGTTTTTTTTTTTCCTCTCAGGCTCTGTATATATTGGCTTTTTTTTTTTTTTTTTTTTTTTTTTTTTTTTTTTTTTTTTTTTTTGGTGAGCCTTTGAGGCTGGAGCCATGGTCTCAGGCAGCTCCAGGCTCATATTCTTTTTTTTTTTTTTAAAGATTTAATTAATTAATTAATTTATTTGACCGAGAGAGAGATTACAAGTAGGCAGAGAGGCAGGCAGAGAGAGAGAGAGAGAGAGGAGGAAGCAGGCTCCCTGCTGAGCAGAGAGCCCGATGCGGGATTCGATCCCAGGACCCTGAGATCATGACCTAAGCCGAAGGCAGCGGATTAACTCACTGAGCCACCCAGGCGCCCCCAGGCTCATATTCTTTTAGCTCCAAAACCAGAAAGACGAGAGCATTTCCTTGATAACTCCAAATACAAAATATCCCTGGAGGAAGGCTCTGATTGGCTGAGTGTAAGTTGTATGCTCATCCCTGTACCAATCAATGTGGCCAGGTGCCATGATTGGCAGCCCCACCATAATCAAAAAGTTTTGCTCTCAGAAGAATGATGAGAGATGTACTGGGTGGAAAGAATCAGCCGATATCGTCCACAGTGGAGATTGGAGAGCATTACAGAGGCACAAAGGTCAAGGGAGCAGGAAGTCTCAAGAAAGAGGAATTAAGTGCAACTTCAAATGCAGTAAACAGGTGCAAGAATACAAAAACCTGGTCCCTTTGTAGTTGACAGTTGGGATTTATTATAGCAGTTGCAGGAGAGCAGTGGGGTAAAAGTTAGATTATAGCAATTTGAGAAGTGACTAGGTGGGTTAGACACAGAAGGTGTAGACAAGCATTTCAATAAATTTAGTAAATGTGAAAAGAGACAAAAGGACAGTAGACTGATGGCAATGTATGAGTGTTTTAGACTTGTTTTTAGGCTAAGGTTTAGGATTGCAATTAAGAAGAGCATGTTTATGAGGTGCCTGGGTGGCTCAGTCACTGAACGTCTGCCTTCGGCTCAGGTCAGCTAAGAGAGGACATGGAGAAGTTAAAGGAAGTACATGGAGAGGAAGAGCTGTCTTCTGAGAGGGAGGACTTCAGGACATGAGTAGTGAGCATGAGAACAGCACTGGAAAAGTCACTGGAGGCACTGACTGCAGGAACTGACCGAGCTGAGGAAAACAGTTCACAGGTGATTCTGGGGCCTAGCTGATTTGTAGACCATGAGTCTGTAGGACTGGGTGATTTTTCTCCAGTTGTCCTGGATGTGAATACGAAGAAGGCAGCTTGAGCCAGGGTTGGAACTTAAATGAGATCCCTTAAATGGAGACAAGATGTTCTCCTCAAGAAACCTAGCAGATTTAAAGTCAAATGGAAGGTCTTAAGAAGATATAAACAAGAACAAGCAGGAAGCTTTTTTTGTTGCTCTGGTGTTCTGCCACGGTCATGGTAGATCTCTCCATGAGATTGCATTACAGTTTATCTTTGCTTTGAATTTCTGTTGTGACAAAGAGTTTGTAATTCTCAGACCATGGGAGAGTAAATTGGACCTTTACAGATGTTTCACAATTTGCAAAGCTGATTTCGTGTTGTGTGTTTCATGTTGTGTTATGTTTCTGACAGTTAGCCTCTTCCTTCCCAACCCCCACTGTACACACACAGATGGATGTTACAGCAACATTACGTGCACAAAGCCCTCTTGGTCAGTATCGCTCTGAAGCTCTATGGAATTGATCAAGTCCGTGTAACTAGCTAAGTGTCAGGATAGAACTTCAGGTTTCCAAGTTTCAGGTCATTATGCCATATCAGAAAAAGATTTATTAAAACTGTAACAAATAAACCTTTATTCAGTGATGCTGAAAGTCTTAGAGTTCCTTGAAACAAAGTCTTCTCAATAGCTAGAAATATTTTAGGGCATAGTGTAAAGAACATGGAATCCCTTTATAACAAATTCAGTATGAGATCTAGGGCAAATGAGTCTCTCCCGATCTGAAATTGGGGTACAGTTTTTTCTTATATGTCTCACAGCATGGTTATAAAAAATCAAAGAGAGAATATAACAAAAACTTTAAAAATAATAAGTGAGATTATAATTTATTGAGTAATATTTTTTGTTGACACCACATTTGTATCCATTTGGTATCATAGCATAGATTATTTAGAAAACTGTTGATTACACATTGGTCTCTTTCCAGGGAAACTTGGAGGAGCAGTGTAAATTGGCTACCCACTATATGTAAATTTGTTTTAAAATACCTAAAGTCTCCAGACTTCTTTAATTTATGTAACAGATTTTAGCGGTTGAAAGATAAGGATTCAAACTATTTACTATGTTTGTAAAATTAATGAGGAGGATGACTGGAATTATCTTCTACCACCCTCTGTATCTCTTTATCCTGGAAAATATAATTAGACTAACGTCTTTTACTTGTTTCTGTCCTTGGTAGGATTTAGAGATGCTGGCCTCAATTTTTTTCAAGTACAAGGGAATTGCTCACATCTTGAGTCTCACCTTTATTTTTTTATTTTTAAAATATTTTATTTATTTATTTGAGGGAGAGAGAGATCACAAGCTGGCAGAGAGGAGGTGGGGGGGGAAGCAGGCTCCCCGCTGAGCAGAGAGCCCCATGCGGGGCTCGATCCCAGGACCCTGAGATCATGACCTGAGCTGAAGGCAGAGGCTTAATCCACTGAGCCACCCAGGCGCCCCTTGAGTCTCACCTTTAGCCAGTAATTTCCTGACTAATCAGTGTCAGGAGGGGGCTTAGATTTCAAGTAAGTAAATTTATGATTACTTTTCCCCGTTATTATTATATAATTGTATGCAATTATATATCATTATTACATTATTGTAGCCAGACTGCTCAGAGTTCCTGATTCTTGTTTATACTCAGTAGTTTGGGGCACCTTTCTAAAAATGTGTTCTTAAGTCATTTTAAATGGAATAGAGAAGTTTACTGTTAAAGTAAATTGAGTGTGAAACTTTTTATGAAGCAAATAATCACTTAATGTGCATGTCCAAAATTTCATATATCAGGTTTTCTTAAATTAAGATTTTTTTCAGTTAGACACATAATTTTATCTTAAGGTACCTCTATTTTTAATATATTTGAATCGGAGAATTTCTTTTATTTTACTTAAAGAATGATTCACTTTGTAAATTATAATGAAATACTGCTCATAAATCCTTTGTTTTTAACAGTTTTTATTTTGGGACTATGTTGAATGTTATTTACACTGATCTTATTCACAACCAGCTTTATGATAATGTTAAATGTTTTTTGAAGAATTGTACATCTTAAAGTTTCAGTACCCTAAAATTTGCATTTTTTTAAGAAAATCAGACAATTGAACCGTTTCTTCAGATGGAACCCATAAATGATTGTTTTGAAAAAGCAGCTTCACTGACGTATATATTGCATACATTAAAATTCACCAATTTAAATTGTACGGTTAGATGAATTTCAACAAATGTATGCAGGTATTTAATCACCACGAACAAGATATAGAGCATGGCCATTACTTCAGAAAGGCCCTTCCTGCCAATTTGCTGTCAGTCCTCTCCACCCTAGGCCCTGGTAACTACTGACATGCTTTCTTTCGTCATAGTTTTGCCTTTTCTAGAATTTTGTATACATGGACTCACACTGTATGTGATCTTTTGAGTCTGGCTTCTTTCACTTTAAATGCATTTGAGATTCATCCATGTTGTTACTTTCATAAGTGGTTTGTTCCTTTTCACTGCTGAGTAGTATTCTCTTATATAGGTCTATTACCTCGTACTTAACCATTCACTGGTAGATTGGACATTTGTGCCGTTTCCGGTTTGGGACCATTATGACTGAAACCATCATGATCACTGGAATACAGATATTTCCATGGACATACATTTTTGTTTCTTTTAGATAAATACCTCCTAGAGGGATTCTGTGCCTTATGGTACTGTAAGTTTTAGCATTAAGAGAAACAGCCCGATTGTTTTCCAAAGTGGCTATACCATTATTAATTCCTAGCAGCAAAGTGTGAAAATTTGATTGCTAAACTACAGTACGGTCAGTCTTTTTAATTTTAACCATTCCTGTAGGTTTGTGGTGGCATCATATTATGGTTTTGTTTTTCCATAATGAATAATGGTGTTAAACATATTGCCTTGTGCTTATCAGCTGGCTTTGGTATTCATCCAAACCTTTTGCCCATTTTTATTTTATCATTTTTCCTTTTGCCCATTTTTAAAAGTTAATTTGTTGTTTTCTTATTCTTGATTGTAATATTAAAAAAAAAACATGTTTTGGATACAAATCCCTTATTTAGGGCTACTACTCATATTCCAGTATAATGCAAAGCTTGAGATTATTTTTTTTCCATATGGGTATCCAATTGTTCAAGCACCAGTTGTTGAATACTATCCTTTTCCCACTGAATTAATTTGGCACATTTGTTGAAAATCAGTTGAGTGTGCATGTGTGTGTGCGTGTGTGTGTGTGTGTGTGTGTTGGAGCGGTTCTGTTTCTGAACTCTCTAGGTCCCAGTGTACACATAAAATAGTTTCTGAGCTGTGAACTTTGTGAATAACTCATCTACACCATATTGTTTCCTCTGTTCTCTGTGCTAAGACTGTATCTCATATGCATTTCTGTCACTGGATATAGGTAATGCATTGTAATTATTTGTTTACATAGTCATCTGATCTAGTAACTTATGAGCTTCTTGAGGGCAAGGACAGTGTCCTCTTCTGTGTTCTCATGTGCTAATACTGGGCATGTAATAGACATCCAAATATGGTTGTTGGATTAAACTAAACCATATGGAAATTAGAGTGTTAAATATTTTACCTATATGAGTATAATTGGTGCTATTTTTGTAAAATCTAAGCAACTTTTCTTCCTTTGTTAGTTACCTAGTATTGATACGTAGCGCCAGTGTCAGTGTTTGTCCTGACATCATGGACAGCTGATTTTGACCAGTCAGTTAAGATTTGCTTCTTAGAATCTGTTCTTTGACCCGATAATAAAAACAACTCATATCTGTTAGTACATGTCAATCACATGTATTATCTCACATAACGTTCAGGACAAACCTGTGAGGCAGGTACTATCCAGATGCTTATTTTATAGACGAGGGAACAGAATTAGGAAGCTCAGTATTTTGTTCAAGTTCACATAAATGATCAGTGGCAGAGAAAATGCAGGTATCCTCTATTGCAACAGCATGCTATAATAATTGCCTGGCTTCATTCAGGAAGGTTCGGTTGTTAATTGATCTTCATCTGAATTAAGTGTTGTCAGCCCCTGGGGTCTGGAATATGGCACAGTGTCCTTGCTCAAAATCAGATGCTGAATTTGTTGTCTTTGAATATACATGCAGTTATTTCCTCAGGCAAAGTTAGTCATTTCATATCCTATTTCTCAGCAAATAATACCAAATGTCTTTTACAATTTGCTGAAGATAGTAGAGAAAGTGTAATGATGTGATATGTAGCCTGACATTTCCCCTTTGGAAAGACCATCCTTTGGGCATGAAAGCTGTTTATCCTCCTGAGCCTGGTTTGAAATACAGATGCCGCAAGGCCAAGTCCCTCCTTATCAACCAATACTTCATCTATTTTCTTACTTTATTAACAGAAACTGGAAGTGGAATATGCATCTGGATAGAGAGTAGATCACTTTGGGAAGGACGGGTCTTACAAGAAAAAAAAAAAAAGGCCTGGAAATATCTGCAGTTTGTATCTCAGTTTTTTCCAACCCCAACTCTAATACAGACCCAAATCCCAGCCCTTATCAACTCCAATCTTTCTGACAGGTGTGAGTTTCAAACCCATTTTCTCTGATCCCAGGACTGGTGCTTCTTAGGCTATTCCAAGACTGAGGAGTTCTTGCGTCTTGCTCCCATTCTCAATATGGCACCCGTCATGGTTGGGAATTTCTCAGCACCTTCCTGCTTTACCACACCAGTCTCTGAAGTCTGGCTTTGTGGTGATGCATTAATTCTAATACTTAGGACGGTGATAAGAGGAATATCCAAAGGTAACTAAATCGCATTCACCATCTTCTGTGTGCCTCCTACTGCATTTATCTTCTTTAATCCTTACAACTTGGTGAAGCAAGTACTGTTATCACCTCCATTTTACACATTTGAGAAATTCGAGGCTTATGTGCTTAGGTTTCTTGCCAAAGGTCACATGGTCCTTAAGTGGTAGATACAGGGTGTGAACCTACCTTTCTCTGATGGAGGAATGAGTAGTTTCAATCACTACCTCCTAATGTCTCCAGAAACCTTGAGAATGCCTCAGAAATGGATCTGGAACCAGTTTTTGAGCCAAACTGAACATAGCGTTATAATAGTCAAAACTTTCATATCATCCATTCTTGTTCATAAAGCACTGTTATATCCATTATTGGCATATGAGTCATATGCTTCTATTGTTTTGTCAATGAAGCTACATTTGCAGCTTAGCAGAAATATTAGGAAGATACTGGGGAATTTAGGAAGTGTCTTCTTCAGGAGTAAGAGGAAGGATCTGACAAGGTGACCTTGAGATGAGCGACAAGATCAATTTCTTTGCAATTACTTTAATGGGGCATCTCCCTACGTTGCTTTGAAATAAATAGACTCAGCTTCTTTACTAAGTGATAGGAGAGGGAACTTGAGAGATAATAATTTCATTAAATTTATTTCTAGCCTTTCTGATTCAGAATGTGTCAGTTGATTTCGAATGTGTTTTCACAGACAGATTCATTCTCATGTCCCCAACACATCTGTATGGTTCCACCTGAAGGTTAAAGAATGAAATGGATGGTCTGTGACAGGACTTTGTAAGATTCAAAAGAAAAAACAAAAAAACTGCTAAACATTTACAAGTCCTGTGTTCTAATCCTGCCCTTTTGTTACCTACCTCTGTAAGTTGGAGAATAAATATCTCTGAATGCCATTTTCCTCACCTACTGAAATAATGATTAGGTAACAACTATAGGCCCTTCTACCTCTAAAATGTTTTGAGTTAAATATATTCTTAATGTTTCCTAAAGTTATCTAATCTTTATTTGTAGTAGATGCCTTGCATCAATATTACTGCTGAAGTATACCATAGAACAGTGATTCTCAAACATTTTACCCTTGGACTTGTTAAACATTATTGAGGACGTCAAAGAGCTTTTGTTTATGTGGGCTCTCTCCATCAATATTTACCAGATTAGAAATAAAAGCTGAGAAAACTTGAAACATAAGAACACAAAAACACATGTTCCACTAGCTGTGAGAGTGATGGCATCCTTGCGGGTCATATAGCCTCTGGAAAATTCCACTGTACACTCATGAGAAAGTGAGGGCAAATAAAGCAAATAAAATCTTGGTGTTATTATGAAAATAGTTTTGACCTCATGGACTTACTGAAAGGATCTTGAGGATCTCTAGGGGTTTTTGAACCACATTTTGAGAAATGCTGCCATAGAACTTACGTATTTAACTTCTTTATGAATGAAAGCAGATTGATGTTTAGACTATCCAGTTCACTGTTCTCTGCCCCACATCCATTCTTGGTTCCTCCCTCCATTGTGGGTTACTGTATTAACAGGACAGACCTTGTTCGAGAACTATTTTATCACAGTGCTCTTCATCTCTTCTCCTCTGGACACCAGAATCCAGATGGCAGTTGCTGGTTGGATGCAAAGGTTTTATTAACACTTGGAGTTCCTTTAAGAGTTTATAATAATAACTGAAGGATTAATTTGAAAAACATAAACACATGTTGTGGGGTAAACAAAACAGTATGCACTACATAATTTGAGATGAATTTAGATATAACAAATTAGATACAATGTAGAACATCATTGTAATATCCAGATATACTGTACTAGAAATGGGTGAAACCAACAACATATAAGAATAATGTCTCTTTGGTTCATCTTGGAATGTTCTTCTCTTTTAGTCATCTGGATTCTAAGACACCTGTTAACCCTGTGCTGTGGAACCCCCCCATTCATTTCTGCATATAAATTATTTTCCTTCAGTTTTAGATGATTCTCATTCTTTCTAACTGTTCAAACTTGAATTCCAGAGTTTTTCCTAATAATTTTACTGTTCTAGCTACGTTTTTCTTAACATTCTCTTAAGCAAATTTCTTAATGTTTCAATGTAGTGACGCTCACTGCCCTTCAAAATTACTTGCAGTGGGTTACTGGAGAATGACCTCAGTCTCCACTCCAGTGGGATGCTACAGGGGTATGAGGATACATCTTGGCTTTTGGCTGGAAAAGAGCAATCTGAGGCTGAATATCCCTAGTCAAGTGTCTTCTCCAATGCTGAGTCCATGCCATTAATTTCTTTGTCATATTATTTTTTTAAAGATTTTATTTATTTATTTGAAAGAGAGATCACAAGTAGGCAGAGAGGCAGGCAGAGAAAGAGAGGGGGAAGCGGCTCCCCGCTGAGCAGAGAGCCCAGTGCAGGGCTCGATCCCAGGACCCTGGGATCATGACCTGAGCTGAAGGCAGAGGCTTAACCCACTGAGCCACTCAGGAGCCCGTCTTTGTCATATTATTATCCTTCCTTAGCAGATACTTACTATTCTTCTATGGGCCAAATGTTTCTTATCATAAGCACATGTGATTCTCTGGGAACTTCTCCTGGCTACAGATGTGTGCTTTGGAATATAGGGATAGTAAAAAAAAAAAAAAAAAAATCTATGGACACAAAGCCCGCAGAAACAGCTTAGTCAATGTTAGGTAGGAGTTGTGGATCAATACCTCAGCTCCCTCATGTTCTGTTGAAACAGTTCTGAGGCATGTTCTATACAATCTCCTGTGTATGTCCAGTGGAACTGGGCCTCAGGTGCCCATAACCAACAGCAACTCATTAATGTGCCTTGCATGGGTTTTCGTCCCTTTTCTGACTCACACTGCTGTTCCCCTGGATCACCTCCCAGCTTCACTCAAAGCTGTGTCTCAGAGTCTGCCTTAAGGTAATCCTAAACTAGAATATACCACCATGAGAGACTGTGGAGTCTGAGAAACAAACTGAGGGTTTTGGAGGGGAGGAGGTGGGGGGTTGGGTGAGCCTGGTGGCGGGTATTGTGGAGGGCACGTATTGTATGGAGCACTGGGTGTGGGGCATAAACAATGAATCTTGGAACACTGAAAAAAACCCCAAATATTTGATAAAGGGAGAAAAATAAATATTTGGTAAGGGGGAAAAAAAATAAAATACACCATCCCAGACCTGTTTTTTCCCCCTCTTTTTAGTGTTCCATGTCCACTTATAGAGTACCTACATCAATGCTTCTTGCTCCACATAACACTAGTGCTAATTTTTAACCTAGGGCTGGTCACTGTTCCATCGTAGCAGCTGGTGCTTACAGTCAGTGGTGTCCCAGGAAATGTTTAACAATCAGTACCCCCAAAACTCCTTCATTTATAACTTTTGTTGATTACTGTGGTATATGGAATCCTACTCCGGCTAATTTCAAACTACCAATATGATGTCACTGAACTCAAGGTTGAGAAGGGATGCCCACAGTTGACTTGAGAGAGCCCATAAAAGCTGGCTTTGACACACCATTGTTTACTGGGGTAAATTGTCACAAAATGGGGTGCTGCAGATAGGAGTGTTTGACAGAATTTCGAATGCTAGAGTGTCAGTATCACCCCATCATATTCCCTCTGGTATAGATGAGGACCCTGAGGGCAAGGGGAAGAAGGGATCTGTCCTTTATGTTACACAATTAGTTAAGGAGACCAAAAGTCAGGGCTTTGTGGTTTTTGTCCAGTGGTACAGATGGTAAGGAGCAGAGAGCTTGGGTCATGGGCACAACAAAAAAGATCTGGTTTTCCAAGTTCAGTGATAATGGTGAAGTGTGTGTTGAGGGTATAGGATCAACTAGGAGATAGGGTTAGGTAAGGAAAAATGTGACTAGTGCCTTAATAGGTTGTTTTTCTACTTCCCTTCCATACTTCAATTAATATTAATTGATTGCTTCTGATATGCCTAGAATGACATGAAGTACTGGGAATTCAACATTGAACTAAACAAAGCAAATCCTGCCCCTGAAGCCAATATTGCACTGTATGTTATCTAGATAATATTTAAATTGAAAAAACCAGTACCTATCCTCACACATTTTATGTACTACTAAGAATAAAGATGCTAAACTATCAACTGCAAATAAATATTAAGGAAAGAGAATTACAAAGTGTTCTGTGTTCACAGAGGCCAAATCTAGTCTAGGACTTCAGAGGAGGAGGATTCTAGGGAAAGCAAACAGGTCTGGGGCTCAGAAAGACTGATTTGCAGAGTCCAATTAAAGGCAGAAAAACAACACTGGAAGTATAACAAGATAGAGAAAATTAAAAGAATTCTCAGAGAGATTACTGTATATGATTGTAAGGAATATTTAATTTGCTTCTTGGTGTGGGCTGGGTTTGGGGAGTGAGAGATGCGGAGTCATTGAATGGATTTAACCAGGCAAACAGCGTGCTTTTGCTTACATTTTTAAAAGGATCCATCATGGGGCACCTGGGTGGCTCAGTGGGTTGGAGCCTCTGCCTTCAGCTCAGGTCATGATCCCAGGGTTCAGGGATTGAGCCCCGCATCGGGCTCTCTGCTCATCATGGAGGCTGCTTCCTCCTCTCTCTGCCTGCTTCTCTGCCTACGTGTGTTCTCCGTCTGTCAAATAAATAAATAAAATCTTTAAAAAAAATAAGGTCAAGGAAACATAGATAATAAGCTAATTGGGAATCGAACCTAGGCAATCTGGCTGAAGTGCCATACTTGTAACCTCTAGATCGCAGTCTTTCTTACACAGAACAGTTAGTACAGCCTAATCCTAAACAATTCTATTTTGTTGAATGGTGCGACAAAAATACTAGACAAAATACTGGTCCTTGACAAAATACTTTGAATTCCTCCCATCTTTCCTGATAGTACAATTTGGCACTTAGGCGCACTGTTATTTTCAGTTTGAGATAGGAAAGACAACATTAATAAAGTGAAAGCAATATAGTATTATTCTGAACTCTTAGTATAAACTACTTGAAAGTTAATTGTATAGCCTGTAGTTCTTTAAACTTCCCAGAGACCCCAGGATGAAGGAGCCATTATAAATGCTCCATAATTTGCTTCTTGATTGATTGATATGTCTTTGATTTCCATACGAGAACTGATACACTGACAGTCTGTCTAATTTTAAGTCCTATCACATCAATAACAACAAAAGCCTCTCTATTTTTTTTTACCAGATATATATAAATATGAATTACAATGACTTCTATTATAGTTCTTTTCATACCAAGTATATAGGCTAGAAAACAGATATCATCTTTTAAAAATTTTGTAGTTAACTTTTGTATGTAGCTGTAATGGCTTATAATTAAGGAAAATCACTTATCAATGTCATCCATCAAATTATCTCTTCATCATTGTTATTATTTCTTGAACAAATACATGAAACAAGTGCAAATCTGCCCCGTGCATTCTGTGACTTGATGGACCTGGGTAATAAGAATATCACTTTGGCTTTAAATAATATTTCTAGTTTTGGGAACATTTTCAGATGCATTATCTCTTTGGATCTCTTCTGACATTTCATACTGCTTTCACTTCATTGACGTAGTCTTTTCTATCTCAAACTGAACTCTAGGCGTTGTCGCAATAACTGGAGAGGATGTGATGTGGGATTGTACTGTAAATATGTCAGGTTGAGCTTCAACTCCATAAAATGCAACCCTGTACATGCTGTCATAAAGGACAGCATGACTCATAGTATTTATACAGGTGACTAATGCTTCTCAGATGTGTGATTGTTTGGTGACTACAATTACAGAGAATGATGTCGCCCCCTTCCCTGAATTTAATCTATTTCTTCCTTCTCCCTATTTCCCTTGAGCTTGATAAGATCCACGTTGGCCGTATAACTGTTTTCGCTACCCGGATTCTTCATATGGCCTCCTGGCTGGCTTTTGTTTTTCTTGTGGTTATTGTTGAACTACCCAGTGGAAAAAATGAGCTGCTTGAGTTGAAGAACCATCCAGAACTTTTGGGGAAAGGCACCCAACCAAGATCTCCTGGGTCACTTAATTATTCAGCAAACAGTATTAAGAGCCAGTAAGTTCTTGGCACTGAGCTTGACATTAGATATTCAAAGATGAATAACTGACCCAACCTCAAAAGGCTCTTGGTCTTGGGGAGTTTGTGAAACCAGAGTGAGAAGTACTTGAAATTAATATCTGGATGTTCTTCTCATCAGTTGTCTTTCATGTATAAACTGAGCAGTAAGAGTATTAATAATTATTAAATATTTAACATAAACTACATGCTTGATACATATTATCTTATTTAACTTTTCCCCAATTTTTCAAGAAAGGTATTTTACAGATGAGGAAACTTAGAAAGGTTGTAGCAGCTGAGACTTAAAAAGTACAGAAATGTCAATCAATGGAACAAAATGTTATTTTGTACTATGGATTAGCCTATAGCATGTCATGCACATCTGTGTGCTAGGATGTGAGATGAGAAAATGCATAGAGTCTGAAAGTTGGAAATTTAATGACCTTAAGTCCCTTTTACATTGGTATGGTTGGCATTATCTGCTATTTCATGGCAGAGGGTCAATCAACTATTTCCAGCAGTTCCAGAGACCGGAAATGCATATAATATTTGAGAGAGTTGATCCCATTTTTGAACTACTGTCATGGTAATAATGAGCAAACATCTAATACCGGTGATTTCTACTTATGGGTCCCAGTTCTGTTTCTTTTTTATTTTTAAGATTTTTATTTGTTTATTTGACAGACAGAGATTACAAGTAGGCAGAGAGGCAGGCAGAGACAGAGAGAGGGGGAAGCAGGCTCCCTGCTGAGCAGAGAGCCCGATGTGGGGCTCAATCCCAGGACTCTGGGATCATGACCTGATGCAAATCTGAAGGCAGAGGCTTTAACCCACTGAGCCACCCAGGCGCCCCCCCAGTTCTGTTTCTAAAGCAACATAGAATTTCCTAATTGAGTAAATTCTTTCTACCCATGTCCCAAGTGTGAATTGAAGACAGTTTTTGGTCTGCAAGGGAAGAAAACCTGCTGGTTATCTGGATTTGTGGTATTTTGGTTCCTGGGATAGTTTTTTCCTTATGTCCTGTGAACTTGAATGTACTTTTAGTGTGCTGACAAAGATCATGTTTCTGAGCCTGGGCTAAAGATGAAATCCTTGAGATATTTTTACCAGAGTTATAACTGATACTCTAGGAGATCTCTCAGTAGCCAGGCTGTTGGGACTCTGGAGGGAACTCACCATGCTGACTTTGATACAGGGGACAGGAGCTTTTTATGATATTCTTTCTCCATGTGTTGATTAGGTTCAACACAGAATGCTATGGGAACAATTAGGAGGGCTGCTAGCTCACATTTGGTTGAGAAAATGTTTTCAGGTCAACAGACATTAGAACTAATTTTATCTTATTTTTTTAAAGATTCATATTTATTTATTAAAGATTTTAATCTTTAATAAAGATTTATTAAAGATTTTATTTGTTATTTATTGGAGAGAGAGAGCAAGCAAGCAAGCATGAGTGGGGATGGGAGGGGAAAAGGAAGAGGGAGAAGCAGACTACCTGCTGAGCAGGGAGCCTGCTTCATCCCAGTGGGGCTTGATCTCAGGACCCTGGGGCTCCAGTTAACTGACTGAGCCCTCTAGGCAACCTAGAACAAATTTTAAAAGAAGAAGAGTTAGCCAGGCAAAGCTGGATATTTGGGGTGAGGGGGTTAAGGGCATGTCCTACGAGAAGGAAGACTATGTATGAGGACATGGAGGCATGAGAAAATATGACATGTGTGAGCAACTGCAAAGGATTCAATATGACTTCAGAATTTAATGTTTTTTAACTTTATTGAAGTATAATTTATGTTCAATAAACTATCCATTTAAAGTATTGGTAAGATTAAAAAAAATCCATTTATTGTTTTCAGAGGTTTTCAATTTACTTTGCCCAGATCCATCAGAGGAATCACTATGTAGGGCAGGTAAAGTCTTACAAAATGAATTTTTTAAATAATAAGACTTGAAAGTCAAAATTCCTCCTTGATTTGTGTGCTTCAGAATGGGTGTGGTATTATCTGGCACAGAAACATTGAACTTGTTGTCCATCTCCATTGGAGCTCTTGCGTGACCAGGTGCATTGTGAGTAAGCAGTCATACTATGAAAGAAATCTTTGTTTCTGAGTAGTAGGTCCCATCCATGGGCCCAACATATTCAGTAGACCATTTGCAAACAAATCTGCTATCATCCAGGCTTTGTTCCATTTATAGAGCAGAGGTAGAGTAGACTATGAATAATTGCCCTAGGATATTTGGTATGGTAAGTGAGCATTGTCTTCAACTGCAAGTCCCCAGCTGCATTAGCCCCTAACATGAGAATCAGCCCGTCCTTGAAAGCTTTGACACCAGGCATTGACTTCTCCTCTCTAGCTATGAAAGTCCCAGATGACATCTTCTTCCAATTTCATCTACACTGAAAATCTGTTGTTTAGTGTAACCACCTTCACTGATTACCTTAGCTAGGTCTTCTGCCTTCACTGATTACCTTAGCTAGGTCTTCTGGATACCTTCCTGCAGCTTCTCCATCAGGACTCGCTGCTTCACCTTGCACGTGAATGCTACGGAGATGGCTTCTTTCCTCACACCTCATGAACCAACCTCTGCTAGCTTCCAACTTTTCTTCTGCAGCCTCCTCACTTCTCTCAGTCTTCATAGAACTGAAGCAAGTCAGGGCCTTGGTCTGCGTTAGGCTTTGGCTTAAGGGAATGTCATGGCAGGTTTGATCTCTATCCAAACCACTGAAACTTTCTCCATATCAGCAAGAAGGCAATTAGTTTCACTTTGTGGAAGGAGGAGGAGTGCTCTGGAGGAACACTTTAATTTCCTTCAAGAACTCTTCCTTTGCATTCACAACTTGGCTAACTGGCACAAGAGGCCTAGCTTTCAGCCTGTCTTGGTTTTCAACATACCTTCCTCGCTAAACTTAAAATCACGTCGAGTTTTTTATTTAAACTGAGAGACACGCAACTATTCCTTTGAGCCCTTAGAGGCCATTGTAAGATTATTAATTGGCCTAATTTCAATACTGTTGGGTGTCAGGGAATAGGGAGGCCTGAAGAAAGGGAAAGAGATGGGGAAATGGCCAGTTGATGGAGCAGTAAGAACACACGTAGCATTTATTGACGAAGTTTGCCATCTTATGTGGTTTATAGCACCCCCAAACAATTACAGTAGTAACATCGAAGAACCCTGATGACAGATCACTATAACAAGTATAATAATAATGAAAAAATTTGAACTATTATGAGAATTAACAGAATGTGACACAAAGACATGAAAAGAGCAAATGTTTTTGGAAAGTTGGACTTGCTTGACCTAGGGTGGCCGAAAGCCTTCAATTTGTGAAAACACATTATCTGCTAAGTGCAGTGAAGTGAAGTACAATAAAAAAAATATGCTGGTAGTTTTTTTTTTCTTTGTCCAATATGGAGTTTGAGCCGGCTTCACAACTTTTTCTCATCGCTTGTAGATAACAGAAAATCTTGTTACTATAAGGCCAGGGATACAGAAAACTTTAATAAATTATTTGTGGTCAAGAAATTAGTAGGTAGGACAGGCCATAATCAATATGAAATTCCTTTGATTCTGTATGGAAACCTTTTCCACACTCTTTCTTAACACTATTTGGCACTGAGAATAAATCTGAAGAAATCAGCAATCAGCGAAAATTGTCATTGGCTTCTGGAGCTGGTTCTCCATTGATAGGGTAGGGTTTAAGGAGTTTATTTTTATTGATGAATAAAGTTTCATGATATAAGCATAGCACTGTTTATTCACTATTTTTGAAGAACTATCAAATATTCTGCCACATCAAAAAAAAAGACTGCAGCAAACTTATTTTTTTGGAGGGGGTGGCTTAGGGCTTGTGCCTGTGTGTGGGAGTTTCTTAGATAACTGATCACAGTTAAATTCCTGGGTCCTAGGGGATGAAAATCTTCAACATTTAAAGATATTGCCCAGTTGCTCTCTAGGAGTTTGTCTGTTACTATCTTTACAAAACCCTTTAAATGTATACCAGTCTGATGGGTATGCAATCATACTTCAGTGTCATTTTAGCTTGCATTTTACTGACTATGCATGATACAGTAGCTCAGGCTGCCATAGCAAAATCTCACAGACTGGGTGGGTTAAACAATAGAAAGTTATTTCTCAAAGTTCTGGAGGTTGAAAGTCTGAGACCAGGATGCCAGTATGGCCAGTTCGATGAGAGCTTACAGATAGCTGCCTTCTTACCACACCCTCACACAGCAGAGAGAAAGAGAAGAACATGGTGTATCTTTTTATAAGGGTGCTAATCCCGTCATGATAACCCCACCTTTGTGACCTCATCAAACTCTAATTACCTCCCAAAGGCCCCATCTCCAAATGTCATCATACGAGGAACTAGGACCTCAATATAAGGCGATTCAGGAAGGTCTGATCCGTGTGTACACCTGTGAAATCACTGCTACAAAGAATTTACAGAATATTTCCAATTTTCTAGGACCCCTGTCCTATTTCCAATTTCCTAGGGACCGCCTGTCCCTCCCTCCAGCCCTGGCCCCAGGACAATGGTGATCTACTTTCTGTTTCCATGGATTCATTAGTCTTCTCTAAAATTTTATACAAATGGACTCCTACAACACATACAATTCTGTGTCTGGCTTCTTTCACTCACCAAAATGATTTTGAGATTTATTCATATTGCTGTGTATGTCAGTAATCTGTTCCTTTTATTGCCAAGTAGTATTCCATTATAAGGCTATTCCACATGTTGTTTATCCATTCATCTGTTGACAGACATTCACGTTGTTTTCACCTGGGGACAATTATGACTAAAATGGGCATGAGTATTCATGTATGTGTCTTTCTGGGTTCATGTATTTTCTTTTCTCTTGGGAAAATACCCAGGAGTGGAATGGCTGGGCAGTATAAGTGCTTAACTTTTTAAGAAGCTGACAGAAGTTTTCCAAAGTGGTTTTACCATTCCACTTTCTCACTAGCAGTGTATAACAGTTCCAGTGTTTCCAATGCATGATGTCGTTCTTGTGGCTGTTGACTTTTTATTGTGGTCCTCCTAGTGATCATGTAGTGGTATCTCATCATAGTTTCATTTGTGTTTCCTGAAAATTCAGGATATATTTTAAAGATGTTAAATATGTTTTCATGTGCTTACTGGCCAATTGTTTATCTTCTTTTATAAAGTTCTTGTTCAAGTCTTTTGCCCATGTTTAATTGGGTGGTTTTCTGATTTTTTGAGGCATAACATGTTTTTGTATATTCTAGATCTAAGTTCTTTTTCAGATGTTATGTATTACATTTTCTCTCATCTTTTAGGTTTACCTTTTAATTTTCTTAATGGTGTCTTTGATGAGCAAAAGTTTCTAACTTTGTTAAAGGTCAGTTTATCCATTTTTTAAAAAAGATTTTATTCATTCGACATAGATCACAAGAAGGCAGAGAGGCAGGCAGAGGGAGAGAGGAAGGGAAGCAGGCTCCCCGCTGAGCAGAGAGCCCCATGCGGGGCTCGATCCCAGGACCCTGAGACCATGACCCGAGCCAAAGGCAGAGCCTTTAACCCATTGAGCCACCCAGGTGCCCCTATCCATTTTTTTAATGGTTTGTGTTTTTCATGTCTTATCTAAGAAATCTTTCCCTAAAATGGAATCACAAGAATTTTCTGATATGTTTTCTTCTGGAAGTTTTGTAGTTTAAGCTTTCACATTTCCATCTGTGATCCATTTCTAATTTATTGCACATCATATATATATACAAATCATATATTATTATACACATAACATTACATGTATAATACATTATTCATATGTACTATGATCTAAAGTGATATATTACATAATATATTAATATAATCAGTATAAAATTATTCATAAATAGCATACTATAACATAATATAGTATATATTAATGTATATGTATTTGTTTAGATCACATTGCATATGATGTGTGTGTATATATATGTATACAATCTGATAAGATTTATTATAGGTAAGGACTGAGCTTTATTCATTAAATATATTTCTTTTTTTAAAATTGTTTTTATTCAAACTGAGGGTTGCTGGGGGGAGGGGGGAGGGAGAGGGTGGCTGGGTTATGGACATTGGGGATGGTATGTGCTAAGGTGAGTGCTGTGAAATGTGTAAACCTGGCAATTCACAGACCTGTACCCCTGGGGATAAAAATATATTATATGTTTATAAAAAATTAAAAAAATTATTAAAAAAAATAGTTTTTATTTATTTGACACAGAGAGATAGAGTGCACAAGGAGGAGAACAGCAGTTATTTTTTTCCCCATATGGATACCCAGTTGTGTAAGCACTGTTTGTTGAAAAATATTATCCTTTGTCCACTGAGTTTTCTTGGTGACTTTATCGAAAATCAACAGACCATATATTTTGGGTCTATTTCTGGACCTTTAATTCTGTCCCATTGATGTGTCTACTGTCTTTATCACTCATCTCATCACTGTCTTTATCACTATAGCTTTATAATAAGACTTAAATTCAGGTAATGTATGTCCTCCAACTTGTTGTTCCCTTTAAAATTGTTTTGGCTGTTCTAGATCACATTACTTCAGCATGTGATGCTGTAGAGTGAATTGCAAAAGATTAAAGCTGAGAGTTAGGCTAGTGCCACATAATGTAGGCTATTATTAGGGTACAAAAAATACAGTGGAGGGGTATTAAAGAATTGTTAACAGAGGAGTAACATGGTTATATTCACATTCTGGAAACCATTCTAGGAAACCAGTGGAACATAGATTGAGGAGTTAGGATTAATGGCTGAAAGGCTAATACCCAGGTCATTTCAGTAGTCTAGGAAAGAGATGATAAGGATCTGCTCTAGGACATTGAAGCTAGAACAGTGCTGTCCAGTAGACAGCAATAGACAGTGACAGTGATGTTCTAGAGCTGCTCTGATAGCCCCTGGTTACATGTTTCTACTGAGTTCTTGAACTATGACCAGTGAGACTAAGGAACGGCATTTTTATTTTCATTAATTTAAATCTAAATTCAAATGGCCACATATGGCTAGTGACTACTGTATTGGGCTGTGCAAAGTTCAAGGAAGGAATGGACTTTAGAGATAGAAAAAATAGAAAGGATTTGATCACTCATTGAGGTCAGATTAGGGAATAAGGATAAGGGAGAGAGAAAAATTAAAAGTGACACCTAAGCTTGTATACTGTAGTGAATTATTTAACATCTGTGTTACCCACGAGAGTATAAATCTAATGAGGGTTGGGATGATCTGTCTTAGTGTTTTCTCCCTAGCACCTAACACAGCACCGTGCATATAGCACGCATTCAGTGAGTATGCATTGAAGGACGAAAGGGAGAGAGGAGGAACAATCTGATAGGGCCTTAGCCACGTTCAATAAGATAAAGGATGAAAACGAGAAGCAAACCCAGGAGGAAGGAGCTAATTGTCCTATCTGCTGTTTATCGGGGACCTACTGGGGTCAGGCGTTGCTTCAAACTCCCACTTGCATTGCTTCATTGAATCTGCCCAGGACTCCTCTCAGTCAGCTGTTATTCCCATTTTACAGACACAAAAACTAGAAATTAGAAAAGTTAACAAAACCAAATAAAGTGACTTCACAAGGTGGCAGTCAGAATGAGGTTAGTTTGGGCCAACATGTGGGACAAACTGTAGCTCTAAGAAAGAAGTTGGGGCTCCAGATAGAGATTTTGGAATCATCAGTAAAAGATGTCTACTGAAACATGTGAATGGAAGTGTTCACTCAAGAAGAGAGATTAGAGATTGGAAATAGAAGTCTCTGGGTGGGGGGGGGCGCCTGGGTGGCTCAGTGGTTTAAGCCTCTGTCTTCAGCTCAGGTCATGATCTCAGGGTCATGGGATCAAGCCCCACATCGGGCTCTCCACTCAGCGGGGAGCCTGCTTCCCCCTCTCTCTCTCTGCCTGCCTCTCTGCCTACTTGTGATCTCTCTCTATCAAATAAATAAATAAAAATATTTAAAAAAAAAAAAAAGAAGTCTCTGGGGACAGAATGTTTGAAAGGAAACTGAGAAGTCCTGAGGAAAGATGAATGTAGGTAGGAGGAAACCCAAAAGAGAGTCCTAGCCCAAAAAACAAGGGAGAAGAAAGGTTGAAGAAGGAGGGGCATGGCCCACTTCTCGAAAGTTGTAGAGAAATCTCACGAGGTAAGGACTGAAATGTGGCCCATGTATTTCATGGACGCAGCATCTAGAAGGTCACCAGGTTTGCTGCAGGAACAGTTTCCTGAACGATGGAGACAGTAGATTTACAGGGCACCAAGGAATGAGTAGAAGATTCAGTGATAGGAAATGAAAACCTTTGTTCATAGGGATAAAAAGACAAGATGGTACCCAGAGATGGGACTGTGAGTTGTCATTGTTGTTTTAAGAAGGCAAATATTCGAGCACGTTCATGAAAGAAAGGGTTATTGTGGTCAAAGGGGAGGCTGAAATGTCAAGGTTGGAGAGTGCGAACTCTGACAATGGATGTTCACAGCAGTAATGCCACGCATTGTGGTTGGTGGACACCTGCCAGCCCAGGAATTGTGAGTTACTGGTCTGAAACATGATAAATATGGAAATGGAAAATAAACATTTAGAAATTTTTAGAACTATTTGACTGTTATTTGATACCCAGGGAAGCTAAATATTTAAAAACTAGGAGCTTGTATCTTGTTTATCTTCTTTGGTCATGGTGCTTTTCTGATTCATTTTTGTTATGTTGTATAAAAGCATAAAACAAGAAGATTAGTCCTCAATGTGTTGGATAATTTTTAAAAAGGTCCTTCCTCACAGTTTAAAAAGAAATCCAGTGAGAAGGGCACCTGGGTGGCTTAGTCATTAAGTGTCTGCCTTCGACTCTGGTCATGACCCCGGGGTCCTGGGATGGAGCCCCACATTGGGTTCCCTGCTCAGTGGGAAGCCAGCTTCTCCCTCTCCCACTCCCCCTGATTGTGTTCCCTCTCGCTTAAATAAAATCTTATTTATTTATTTATTTAAGAGGGAGGGAGAGAGAGAGAGAGAGAGAGAGGGAGAGAGCATGAGAGGAGAGAGGTCATTGGGAGAAGCAGACTCTCTGCTGAGCAGGAAGCCTGACTAAGGGCTGGAGCCTAGGACCTGGAGACCATGACCTGAGCCAAAGGCAGTTTCCTAACCAACTGAGCCACCCAGGCGCCCAAATAAATAAAATCTTAAAGGAAAAAAAAAAAAAGGAAAGAAATCTGGCAAGAGAGTGATGAAATAAACACAGTACACTGTTAACATTTAGGAGATCTGGTAGAAAGGTATATGGGGATTATTTATACTTTTAAAAAAAGCTATAAATCTGAAATTACTTCAAGGTAAAAAAAAAAAATTCTTTTTAAAAAACTCTGCATCTGGGTGCCTGGGTAACTCAGTGGGTTAGCCTCTGCCTTCAGTTCAGGTCATGATCTCAGGGTCCTGGGATCGAGCCCCGCATCAGGCTCCCTGCTCAGCGGGGAGCCTGCTTCCCTCTCTCTCTGCCTGCCTCTCTGCCTACTTGTGATCTCTGTCTGTCAAATAAATAAAATCTTAAAAAAAAAGTTTTACATCTAATGAATGTAAATAACATACCAAGGGAGTAATGTTAAGTAAAAGAACAGAAACCTCTTCTACTGAAGTTGAAAGGTGGGAGAGAAGTATGGCTGTAGGTTTCATTAACTGGGGTACCAGGGTTATAAGACCACGTCTGCCAGGATTGGGCTGGCATGTCTGTTCTCTCTGTGGAGTAGGAGATAAGTGCTTTCGCTGAAAGGGATCATCTCAGCTTTGTACTCCCAGAGACTGACCCTGAGACTGGGTTTGTGTGCAGGTAGTTTATGTGAAAGTTAATTCCAAGAATGACCATTAGGGTAATTAAGGAATTTGAAGAGGGAAGAGAAGTAAGCTGGTGAAGTATGTGTTATGGACCAAGTTCCTGCCATGAGCAACTGGGACTTAATCCTGCTGGGAAATGGTAGAAAACAGTGCAGAACATGGATCAGAATTATTCCATTTTAGGGTCAAGAGAACTAAAATATTTATCCTTCACTCGCATATGCCGTTGGCTGACAACTGTTCCCAGGGAGCATCGTCTTCCCTGAACTCCCAACCTT
Organism: Mustela putorius furo; assembly: GCF_011764305.1. Classification (NCBI taxonomy): domain Eukaryota; kingdom Metazoa; phylum Chordata; class Mammalia; order Carnivora; family Mustelidae; genus Mustela; species Mustela putorius. The sequence goes on from NW_025421989.1 coordinate 33,120,200, forward strand.
TCCCAGGCCAACTGAGAGAAAGGCTTTCGGTTGAGAATTGCAGGTACTTGCAGTAGAGTGACGCTGGGAGCTGTGGTGTTATTTGGAGGCACCGACAACACCTGCTGTGATGAGAGGAAATACAGGTGAGAATGTGGTTTGAAGAGAGTGAAAAGCTAAAAAATGGTGCTAGTGGAATGAGCCGAGGAAGCAGTTTGGGAACATGAGCTGGATTGCCATGATGCCATGCAGGCTTGGGAACTTGGTGAAGGTTGGAGGCCGCACATTTACCGTGGTATTGGTCTCCCAGTTAACCATAACAATGGGTCATTGATAGAAGTTGTGAGAGGAGTCAGCGATGTGACTATTCCCATTTACCTTAACAACTGCACAAACCTATGAGCACATCTCAAAAGAGACTTTGGACCAAGAAAAAATTTGCGCCTATCTTTTCAGATGAAGGACTCTTTTTTTTTTTTTTAAGATTTTATTTATTTATTTGACAGAGAGAGATCACAAGTCGGCAGAGAGGCAGGCAGAGAGAGAGGGGGAAGAAGGCTCCTGCTGACCAGAGAGCCCGATGCGGGGCTCGATCCCAGGACCCTGGGATCATGACCTGAGCCAAAGGCAGAGGCTTTAACCCACTGAGCCACCCAGGTGCCCACGGATGAAGTACTCTTCAGTTGGTTCTTTCTCCTATATGTAATTTAGGTTGTTGATTTTGTGACCCTCATCAGAGAAGCTTGTATTTATATTATCCCTTTGCTTTCAGAGTTCCCAGTCTTTAAGTATTAGGAAGTCCCACAAGGTGATGAGGCCAAATCTCCTTCAGCACTGGACCCATGTGCCAACCCAGTATGTAATAGCAGATATTACATGAAAATACTATATAATTCCTGCCCTCAGAAACTCCGAGACTTGCAGGGGTAGATTAAAAAGAGAGTGAAGAGATAAACAGGGCACAGTGGATTGAGTGTAGATGCTCGATTAATATCTGCTGTGTAACTGAATGAAATGTGGTCCAATGTACCATTCCTCTAGTCAGGCTAAGCTTATCCTCTAGGTTGTTATCTAGGTTCTTGATAAAATGTTATAAAAGCCGTGTCCTTAGATGAAGTTGGCAACTATGAATTTAGAGTGATTTCAAGGAAAGATGGAGGTATTTGCAATCAGATGGTGAGAAGTTTTTCTTAATTCTTCTGTAAGCACATTGGCTAAAACAAAAAGCACATTTGGACTCATAGTTTCCAAATTTGTTTTTATGAGAGGGGAAAATGAGGCACATGAGTTCTTTTCATTTCTGTTCATTAATTATCTCATGATTATTGAACCATAGAGGTCGCATTGCCTTTTTATGGCTATTAATCTTAACAGAGAAACATCATTTAGATTTCAAGGAATCTAGCTCAGTAGTGATGAAATGTTTATGATCTGAAAATGATAAATAACTCATCTCACCTTGCTACTTCCCTAAAAACTACAAATCTTTAGCAGCTAGATTTTAACTACTTTGCGCTTATTTCGTTAGCTATGCAATAATTTCTTAACATTCATTGGCATATAACTCTAGAAACAAATATAGAACAATTCTAATTCTTGCTCTGTCTCAAAGAGTTCACAATATTGTGTTTACCAACATCCTTTCATCCTTAAGATTTTCACTTTATTTAAAAAAAAGTAGTCAACATTATTCACCACTGATGATATTCTTAAGAGTGTACTAGAGACAAATCATATTAGATGAAGAGAGGAAGGTCTCTGCCATCAAAATGTTCAGAGTCTTACAGGGGAAGACAGGCCTATAAGCAGGAAAGAACAGTGATTTAAATATCATTGTAGACCAGGAAAAGAAGAGAAGAATCTCTGCCTAGTAAAATTAGTGGAGACTTTAAGAGGGCATCACATTTTACTTGGTCGTAGGGCATGGAGAAAACATTTTGTAAATATCAGAGAGAAAGAAGGTAGCTTGGAAGTTGGAAAAGGAAGGGAGAAGTGGAAGCAGGAAGGCATTCCAGGCAAAGGTAAAGCAGATGTACAATCAGAGATCGTGACAGAGCACAGAATATTCTGGAAATAGATAAACAGAGGCAGAAGCATAGGTTCCTGTGGAAAGGAAGAGCCAGGAGAAAAAACTAGAGCGGTAAGATAGGAAAAGATGATGAAAAGCCCTATGGGATGTGCTACAAGCTTTGTACTCCACTTTGCAGTGCAGCAGGGACTGACTCAACAGTAGCGGAATACTGTTGACTACGCAGATACAGGATCAATTCCCACCCAAAACTTGGTTGAGATGCTGATCTCTCTCTCTCTCTTTCCTTTCTTCTCTCCCTCCCTCACCACACACACACACACACCCCCCAAGAGGATATGAAAAGATGTATCACTTACATAATGAGGCTTTCTGGGTAGAGCAAGGTAGCTCCAAAATAGGTCCCCAAAGGACATGAGAGCACAGGAACAGAAGACTGATTTGCCAGTTTTGTGGTGGTTACGGAGTGGGGTGGGGGAAGTTTCCCATGTATTGGAAGCAACTTGTATGGTTTGAATTTCTCACTACCACCAAAGGAAGGTTAGGAAATATGTCTTATGCTTAGGAAAGACCGAACTGGGTGTTTTTGAAGCAGGTTTCTGAAACTACTGTTTCAGAACTGTGAGCCAGCCTGCCACAATGGCAGTGTGTTATCACCAAATCCCTGACAGGTTCTGAGTGTCGAGCTTGCTGGCTTTTCTGCTGACTTAGGACCTAGAGGTCCACAAGCGTGATTGCCTGAATGGTTATTTCTCCTCATATTTGAAAATTCTGACATTTTGATAAATACTTCAATGTTTTCAGTTGTCATAATTGAAGATCTCTGTAGATCAAAAATTAGAATTCCCTAGGACTCAGAAAGTTATCTGCAAGTTTGGCTATGTATGTATTATTTTTATTTTAAAAGAAAGCTTTTAAGTCACTATCATTTTTTAAATCTTACACTAAGATACATTAAAACAAATATTCATATCCATTGGAATACCACTTAGGACTCTCTCCCATATCCCCAGACGTACTCATTCCACATGTTCAACTTTCAGCAATATACTTAAACCTCAACTCTTCCTCTGTGTATTTTTTAAATTAATTAAACTATTAATTTTTTAAAAAAGATTTTATTTATTTGTCAGAGAGAGAGAGAGCGAGCGAGCACAAGCAGGCAGAGGCAGAGAGAGAAGCAGGCTCCCTGCTGAGCAAGGAGCCTGATATGGGACTCGATCCCAGGATGCTGGGATCATGACCCGAGGCGAAGGCAGTTGCTTAACCAACTGAGCCACCCAGGTGTCCCCATTCATTAACTTTTAAATGTTAGTATAATTAATGTAAAGTGCTATTAGTTTCAGGGGTACAATATAGTGACTCAGCAATTCTATACATTACTCAGTGCTCATCATGATAAGCATATTCTTAATTTCCTTCACCTATTTCATCCACCCTCCCACCCACCTTCCCTCTGTAAGGGGAGCTTGTTCTCTAGAGTTAAGAGTCTGTTTCTTGGTTTGCCTCTTTTTTTCCTTTGTTCATTTTTTTAAAAAAAATTCTACATATGAATGAAATCATATGGTATTTGTCTCTCTGACTGATTTCACTTAGCATTATACTCTCTAGATCCATCCATGTTGTTGCAAATGGCAAGATTTCATTCTTACTGCTGAGGCAAATTTAAGTTTTTAAACAATTTGAATACATTTTGGCACAGAGGTCAACTGCCAGGCTATGAGAACCTTGGGGTGTGTACTCTTGTAGGTCAAGAAAAAAAAATCCTGTGATGGAAAAACATCTGTTGATAGTGCTCTTGGATTCTTTAGCTATCCTTACTGGAAGATTCTGTTGATAATTAGATGTAATTAAATTCCTGTTCAGTGATTGTGGCTTTTTGTTTGTCTCATGAGTGAGGTATACCAGATAGTCTATATTTCTGACTCTGGAATTAAAGTAAGGATATTCTTAGATGTGACACTATTTATTCCTCTTTACTTTCTAAGTTAGACTTGATCAAATGTTTGGAGGAGGAGTGTATGACTTTACAAATTCAGTTTTCATAAAATGATGTTTTCAAATGTAGTGTTGACTCTGCTCTATTAAAAGCAGATAATCGATCTTATTGTTTTATGTGCCACTGAATTCTGAGAGTACTTTATTCTATAATGTAGTAAATGATAGGCCATTTCTTACTGACTAAAGAATTACACCTTATTTAAGCCTCTTCATAAGTCAGATTCTTCCAGTATGACTCATTTTATGAGAATTATTTTTAGAAGTGTTTTTGCTGAAGTGTTTTTGGTATTATGGTATTATTTACCATATAAGTGGTTTATTTCACTAAATCCCTAGGGTGGGTTTCAGTTGCAATGGAGGGAATACTCTGGATCCCATAAGAAGTACTGAGAGGCCAGTAACTGAGAGGAGCTGTTCCAGCAGCTCCCTATTGACCTGTATGCATCATTTATCTATTGCTACAATAATGCTTTGTAATAAACTACCAAACCTCAGTAACTTAAAAATCACAACCAGAGATCTGCTTCCAGCATGAAAGTGAGACATCTCCATAGACCAGTTCCCTAGAAAATTGGTGAAAATTATTTCTAAAACATTAAAACTGTTGGAAGTCTTTGGAGATGGTCCTAAGGGCATACTGCAAATGAAGAAATATTTAATCAACAAAATCTGTTAAAACTTAGGGGTTGCAGCAAGAGTGTATGGTGTCTGTACTGATGCCTACTCCGTTCTGCCCACCCCGCCAGCTCAATGAAATGGAAGCCACACTCAAGACTGGTGTGGCAAAGGCATAGGGCTCCTTCTCCCTACAACTCCTTCCAACTCCTATCTTTGAGGGATGGGCAGAACAACAACATTTCTCATTCTGCCCCCAGCTACTTTTTGCTAAGACTGAATTCTGGGCAGGTATCGCTGAGAGATGGGGGCTTGCTTTTGCCTCCCAACCCCCACTCATGGGATGGAGGTTCTACGTTGGGTGTTGAGTGTACTGGGACCTTATCACCCTTACAAGTACTGTCATCCACATGTGAGCCACACTGAGAGTCAAGGAAAGAACTGAAGCTACTCGCCCTCCATAGGGGTTCAGCTCTTAAAGCAGGAGTGTCACTCAGAGAAAAATGTCCTGTTGTCCTTACCCCCAGCTTCAGGGCCAAGGCTCAGGAATTTTTGCCCTGGAGGAGAAGCAGGCCTTAAAACAGAGAGTGCTGAATCTCTTATTGAGGGAGTTGACTTCCTTTGCAACAGAGTATGGAGATGTTTAAACATAAGGGCACTCTCAAAAACAGTGGAAGTTGTGATGAAAAGCCACTGGGAAGAGATTGGCAGATGGATTGGAAATACAGGCAGAACCATAGACGGGCTGGTTTTCTGGAGAGTGACTGAGAAAGAGACACCTGGGAGGAACCCTCTTGGGGGCAGAACAAATTTAAACATTGACCTTAGGAACTGATCCTTCAAGAGAACCTGGGTTTGATTGGTTCAGTCTGTGGAACAATTTACACCTCAGAGCATTTGTTAAAAACAGTAGAACAATCAGCTAGTAATTTGTGGAGCTTAACAGTTGGGTGTGTTCAGAGAAAGAAACCATGCTACCCAAACCAGTGTCATCACAGGGTGACAGGGATCATACTCAGGTCTGCACCCCATGAGGAACAACATAAAAGGCTTCACAATGTGAAGGGAGGCTGTAGACTCCATGATGGTAATCCAGCCAGTCACTAAACAATTCAGTAGAGAAATCATAATAGGCCTTTTGTGGTGGAACCAATACTCAGAGTTGCTACAATATATTATCTAAAATTTCCAGTTTCCAATAACAAATTGTGGGACATGCAAGAAATAGAAAAATATGACCCATACACCAGAACAAGGGCCCTCAACAGAAACTTGTGAGGTCATCCAGAGGTAGGACTTAACAGACTTCAAAGTTACTCTTGTAAATGTGTTCAAAGGACTAAAGGCAAGTATGATTAAAGAATGATATGATTAAAAGAAGATATGATGACACTGCTACATCAAATAGAAAATACCAGAGAATCATAAAGAGGAACCATATGGAAGTTCTGGTGGTGTTGAAAATTACAGTAACTGAAATGACAAATTCATTAGAGGGTGGACTAGTAGGTTTGAATTGGCAGAAGAAAGAAACCATGAACTAGATAGAACATTTGAGATTTTTCAGTTTGAGGAGCAGAAAGGAAAATGAAGTTTTTCAGACTAAAACAAGCAACCCTAGGCAGTAATTAAAATCCACACTCCACCCCACCAGAAAAGTACTGGTTAAGGTAACTACGTAATTTTAAAAGACAGTAGAAATGCATATTTATTTTCCTTTCTTCTTTTAATTGGTTTTAATATTAGTTGTATATTGTGCACAAAAGATAGAAAACCATATTTTCCAATAACACAAAGGGCATGGGTGGAAACAAAGCTGTATTAGGTTAAGGAAAGGGCTCCATATGGTGACTAGAATGGGCAGGAACAAATGAAGAGAACCATAGGTGACAAATAAGGAGGTTAATATAACAAAATCTGTATAAATACATGTTTGCTCCTCTTCTCTCAGCTTCTTTAAAGACACAGAGACATAAAATAATATAATAATTATGTCAATGTATTAGTGAGTCTATGAATCTACAATTTTAATATGTGTAATAGTAATAATACCACAAAAAGGGGATGCGTTGACTTTGTGGATCATGGCCGGGCTTACATATAGATAAGGCCTTAGAAGGGACAACTAGGGTGACTTGACTCAGCTCAGTATGGTCTCTCATCCTCTAGCTGGTAGCTTATGCTTATTGACAAACAGAAGTAGCTGTTTTAAGTGAGAATGAAAGAATACAAAGTTTCTTGAGGACCAAGCCCATTACTGCCTACTCTTACGCAGGCAACTTTATTTCCCCAAGTAAATGGAATGGCCAGTCCAGATTTTAGAAGTGTCTTGACTGGAGGGGCTGCAAAGTCACACTTTTCTTTTTTTCAAATGTGGCCACACAGAGTGAATGCGGTGAATGGGATCATTGTGGACACTTCTGCAAAGTCTGCCGTACAGTATGACAACCATTCATCCTGCACTTGTTTGGTCTTTCCGAACCGTTTTCTGTTTTATCCTTGGTTAATTAAAATACAGTTGACTCTTGATCAACATGGGTTTGAATTGTGCGAGTCCACTTATGAGTTTTTTTTCAAAAAATGGAGTACAATAAATATTTTTTCTCTGTGATTTCCTTAACCTTTCTTTAGCTTTATCTTAAGAACACAGTATGTCATACATATAACATACAAATGTGTGTTAACTGTTTTTGTTATCAGGAAAGCTCTCAGTCAACAGTAGGCTATTAGGAGGCAAATTTGCGGGGAATTAACGTTATGCATGGATTTTGTACTGCGAAGGGGTCTACACCCCCAAACCTCCATGTTGATTAAGGGTCATCTGTGTAATAGATACAAAAATCATGTTCATCCAGATATGGGAGATGGATCCAAGTTCCAAGAAGTCTGTTAAAGTCCAAACTTTTCGTTGTTTGTGGGCAGATACAAGGTCATCTTTTTTTTTTTAAGATTTTATTTATTTATTTGACAGAGATCACAAGTAGGCAGAAATGCAGGCAGAGAGAGGAGGAAGCAGACTCCCCACTGAGCAGAGAGCCCGATGCGGGGCTCGATCCCAGGACCCTGGGATCATGACCTGAGCTGAATGCAGGGGCTTTAACCCACTGAGCCACCCAGGTGCCCCAGATACAAGGTCATCTTAACCCCCACTCTTTTCTGCAGTCTTGTTTGGTCACATTACTTTTATTTAGCATACCCCAACTTACCCTGCCAGTTTAGGAAATAGCCATTCCCATCTTTCTTAAATGTTCATTCTCTCACCTCCTCTCTGCCTCATTCCCCATTCTTGTGCCAGGTCTCTGTTTCATTGTCCCTTCTTTAGAGGATATTCCTTGATTACTCCATCTAAGTAATATCTCCTCCTTGTATCTTAGAATAATTCATTTTTAATATACATTTTTTATGTAATGTGGTTCTTCATTGAGGATACTTTTGCCCTTTAGGAGACATTTGATAATGTATAGAGATACTTCTTTGCATCATGACTGTAGTGTGCTATTATCATCTAGTGGGTAGAGGCCAAGGATATTGCTAAATGTCCTGCTATATACAGGAACAGCCCTTGTGCCCCACAAGAAAGAATGGTCCAGCCAAAAACACCAATAGTGCAGAGGTTGATGATCTCTGCTTGAGATCATGCATGACAACTTGGAATTACATATTTCTTTGGGTATCTGTCTTTTCCACTACTTGATGCTTCACAAGGGCAAGATAGTGTGTTTTGTTCAACATTGAACATCTAGCATCTCAGTGCTTGACATAAGGTAGAAGCACAATAAATATCTGTTAAATGAAAGAAGAGCAGGCAGGAGATAAGGATGAAAGGGAAAGACTTGATCATGAAAGTATATGAACGTGACCGTGTAGAGGATGCTGCCAGAATCCTCCCCACATGGTCGCATCACAAGCCTATTGCATGCATATTTGCCTGACTTTCCAATGTCAGGAGCTGCATTTCTTTGTGTGAGGGATTTTATTAGGCTTTCAGAGCCCACTGCCCAATAACATGACAGTCCAGAATGCTGGGGCAGTATCTTCCCTTGGAAAGTGTTATCTTCTCTTGTCCCCTTAAGCTCTCCAGTGATAGTAAGGTGATCAATAGTGGACATTTTGTTTGCTTCCTTCCCTTCCCTGTCTCAATTCCTCACTTCCCTGTTAGTTTCCTGGGAATACCTCCCATGGTAGGCTGAAAACTGGTCCCCAAAGATAACCAGATCCAAGTCTCTTGAGCTTGCATATGTTACCTTCTATGGCAAAAGGGAATTTACATATAGGATTAAGATCAGGATCTTGAGATGGACCATGATTCTGTATTATGTGATAGAATCTAAGTGCAAATTCACGTGTCTGTGTAAGAGGGAGACAGGGAAATTTGACACAGAAAATGGAAATTGGACCACTGAGGCAAGATGAAGGAAGGGGGCAAAGACAAGAAATGCAAGGAATGTGGCTCTGGGAGCTGGAAAAATCCAAGAAACAGATTTTCCCCTATAGCCTCCAGAAGCAGCATAGAATTGTTGGCAACATGTTTTCAGCCCAGTAACACTGTTACGGACTTCTTCCCTCCAGAGCTGTAGGAGACTAAATATGTATTCTTTTAAGCCACCAAATCTGTAGCAATTCATTAGTGGTCATAGGAATCTGATACAGATGTTGGCACAAAGAAGTAGTTTACTGCTGTAATGAGTGTCTAAAAATGTGGAAGCAGCTTTGGACTTGGATAATGGCTCTAGGCTGGAATAATTTTGAGAAGCATGATAGAAAATGCTAGATTACCTTAACCAGTTAGTAGAAATATGGATGTTAAAAATGCTGCTGGTGGGAACTCAAAGAGAAGTAAAGAGCACAGTGGAGAAAACCTACATTGTCTTAAAGAAGACCTAATACATCATAAATAACCAGCTGATGGAAATATGAATGCCAGAGGTGTTGCTGGTAAAGATTTAGAAAGAAACTGGGAACAACATACTGGAAGCTAGAGAAAAGGGGATTCTTTTTTTTTTTTTTTAATTAATATTTGTTAACCCTGGCCTGGGCCATTATATATATATATATATATATATATATATATATATATATATATATATATGTATATGAAGATTTTATTTATTTATTTAACAGACAGAGATCACAAGCAGACAGAAAGGCAGAGAGAGAAGGGGTGCGGGGAGGGGGGAGCAGGCTCCCCGTTGAGCAGAGAGCCCGATGTGGGGCTCAATCCCAGGACCCTGAGATCATGACCTGAGTTGAAGGCAGTGAGCCACCCAGGCGCCCCAGAAGAGGGGATTCTTATTATATGGTGGCAGAAATCTTGGCTGAATTTTGTTCTACAATTACACAGAAAGCAGAACTCATGAACAGTGAATCAAAGATTTGGTTGAGCAGATTCGAAGGCCTGTCCTTGTTTCTTCTTGCTACTTAGAGGAAAATGCTAGAGGAAAGTAAATTGAGGGATCAGCTGTTAAGCAAAAAAGAACCAGGACTTGAAGACAGGAGCCATTCTCAGCCTTTCTAGATTGCAAAACACAGTAAAATGAGAGGATTTGCTGTTAAGAAAGCATCCTGTGGAGATAAAAATCGAGCTTGTAGCTAGACACATCTTTTCTCTGAGGGATCAGATCAAAGTATTCAAACAGAGGGTTCTTTGAAGCGACATGGGGTGTGAAGCATGGGTAACCTCAGCCACCTCAACAGAAGCAAGGAGCTGAGATGGCATTTTCCTGGCGGGAATCTATGAACACGTCTCTTGTCTATGGGCTTGAATCCCCATGACGTACAGGGTGACTACACGATTTCTGATTATGTTAAGTCAGCACAAGCAATGCCATCTTTAACTGGGTGGGTAGATGAAAGGCGGCCATGGAACTCCCACGATTTGCCCAGAGGAAAAGAAGCCAATAGAACTACTTAGCTGCAAACATGTGTTGCACTCAGAATAAAGGGAGAATAATTTTGAGGACAGAGCCCAGGGGCTAGAGGGCAGAGCTAAGGACGAAGGTCAGAGGGAGGAGCCACAGTTATTCCCAGACCTTGAAACATGTCAATGTCTATAGGTGTCCCTGCTTGATCGGCCCTCTTGGATCAGAGACTCCTTGTTTCCTTCTCCTCTCTTTTGGATTGGAAAAGTCTGTTATCAGCTGTAAATGAACCAAAAATAAGGCAGAAACACAGACTCAGTGGAGAGGAAAATTAAAATGAGAAAAGAATGATGGGGCGCCTGGGTGGCTCACTCAGTTAAGTATCTGACTTTGGCTCAGGTTGTGATCTCCAGGTCCTGGAATTGAGCCTGGCAAGAGGCTCTGTGCTCAGCGGGTTGTCTGTTTCTCCCTCCCCTTTGGCCCCTCTCCCTGCTCATGCTCTCTCTCTGTTTCTGCTTCTCTTTCTCAAATACATCAATAAAATCTTTAAAAACTGAGGAAAAAATGAGAGGAAACATCTCTTAGTGCTTTGGCTTCACCTAAGACAGCCAAGAAGTCATGACTGGGATTAAACTAAGCCCAAGGTAAACTTCTCTCTCTCAACAATGTTTACCTGATGCTGATAGATAACTCCATGGTGCATCTCATTATGACTTCCAAAATGATCAAGAGATATTTTTCAAACAGTGTCAAATGAAGACACTTAAAATGGGTATGAAATAAATGTGTTAAAAGATTCTGTTTAATCAGTGAGGGAATGGGAAGATGCTCTGACTGGTTCATAGAGAATCCAAGAATTAGATACAGGGATATTAATCAAGAATATTTAAACGAATGTGTAAATGGAGGCGAAACTGGTTTCATTCCATCATGTGGTGGGGGGAACAATGTGGTCTCTACTAGCCAAGACATTTTACATATTTATCACAAAACTGCAACTAACAAAGGATTGTAAAAGACCTCAAAGACCTAGAAGGCTAGAATCAGATCATGTGGAATGGTGTCCTAAGACAGGGAAGAGTTTTCCACTGAAATATGTATTTATCTGTACAATGTTAAAATCAAGCAGAAAATGGCCATTTTCTCAAAATCAGGGCCCAGTCATTAGGGTGACCAAGTTCCTGTCATGGACATTTCTGGGCTGAGGCCTGATAAGGGCACAATGGGTACTGATGACATCTCAAAGTCTAGGATGTCACAAAGGCATCTCCCTGACCAATGAGGGGCCAGAGCATGGGGATATAGTGGGCGGATGTGACTGCTGGTGTCTTGAGAGGCCTAGTCCAGCTGAACAATCAAGTAGAGCTGATTGGAGCCCAAACCAGCCAACATCATGTCAGGAAAGAAAAACCATGGGAGCTCCCATCAGACTCAAGCCCATCTTATAACAACTGAGCTCCGGTTCCCTGTGAGCTACGTGGACCGCCTCCTGCAGGAGGACCAATACACACATCGCCTGAGTTCATCCACAACTGACTTCCTCCTTGCCATGCTTGACTACCTCACTGACTACATCCTGGACCTGGTCGGCACTGAGGCCAACAACAACAACATGGTGACCGCCCCACAAGATGTGGAGAGAGCAGTGAACAGCGGTGGAGACCCTCATCCACACTTGAAGGATACAGCATTCACACTGTTCGATGAGATGCCTGGATCCAGAAGAAATGGCTAAAGCCTGAGTTCCTGGAGACTTGTGGCAGTCCTCACAGCCTCAGTCCAAGCCAAGTCTTCTCATAGCTGAGGAAGTCTGGCTTCTGTCATCAGTAAATGATAATAAAGGACTTAAGATCCAGCACAATTTTTCTGACTGGTGTCTGTTTCTGTGCTCCTGAGTGGGCGGTGTCTGTGGGACGTCCAGGAGGCGATCTCCCATGGGGAGTAGAGGGTGGACGGGGCGGTCGGTGTGGGAAGCTGGAGTCCAGCATTTCAGGGAGCGGTTTCTCTGGGGACAGCACGGGGAGTGGCCATGGCCGGAGGGGCCGGTGGTGGGGCAGGAGATCTCCCACGGGGAGTGGAGGGTGGAAGGGCGGTCAGTGTGGGATGCTGGAGTTGGGTATTTCAGGAGCAGTTTACTGGGGACAGTGTTTGCGGGGGTGGGGGGGGTGGTGGCCATGGAGGGAGTAGGTGGCTGCGGGGGAAAGATCTCCTCCCTGGCTCTGAGCAAGTCCACGCCTGGGAGGCCAGGAGATTGACTGTGGGGGCCGGGGGTGGGAGGGCTCCTGGGCATGTTGAATTCCTAGAACAATGGCGGTAACCAGGGAGGGGCTGAAGGCTTTCTTCGTGATGGGGGGAAGCTGTGGAAGTCAGGAGGAGATGGCGGTGGGGGTGGGTGGAGAGGGTGGCGTAGCAGTTGGCGTGAACCTAATGCGACAGGGGCTTTCCACGAAGATGGAGGAGCGACAGGAAACCGAGAAGAGGCATATGGAAAGGAGCCATGCTCAGGTTGATTTCATTCGTTTAGACCCGGCCTCATTCCAAAAAAGGACTTGAGACACGGATTATTAGTGCTGTGATGCTCTGTGAAGTAAATCCTTCTTTCCTCTCTTGTGGACGCTGGTAAATAGTAGCATCAAAGGTATTATCTGGCCGAAGACATGCAGTTCCAGAAGTTCTTAATGGTTATTAATAGATTTCTATTTTATCCATGTATTTCTTTGAGAAGAAGGGAGGGGGAGGGGCTGAGGGAGAAGGGGGAGAGAGAATCTTAAGCAGTTTCCACAGACATTGCAGAGCCTGACCCAGGGCTCTGTCTCACAGATGTGTCTAAACACCTAAACACTGAGTTTAGGCTGTGATGCTCTGTAGAGTATATACTTCTTTCTTCTCTTGTGGATACTGGTAAATTAAGTGGATATACACACACACACACATATATATATGCATGCATACATACACACATACATACATACATACTACTCTCTGGCCTAAAACAGGCAATTCAAAGATTTCTTAATAGCTGCCTGTCTCCCTCCTCACCCTCCCTCTGCCTCCTCCTACCATCTGTCAAAGTGCGGAGCTGGCTTTGCCTTTGTCTACTTCACAGGAGTGTCCTGACACTAACAGCATCCCAGCTGTGTTTAGAGGTCATCAGGTTATGTGCTTGTAGAAATCCAAGGAACTTTTCTAGTTCCCTAATGCCACTCAGCCCCATATTTTCAGAAACCTCACCGTCAAGACGTCCACCCCACAAAGTTGTGGTATGTTATGGAGAGCCAGGACGCCCTCCTAGCCTTAGCCAAGTTCAACGGTTACTCTTCTGTTCATCCGAGTAGCCAGCAGGCCTCTCCCAGCAGCTGCAGGTGCATCTCCTTCCCAGGATGATCACAGGATAGCACCAGCATCAGCACCCCATCCCTGAAGGGGCACATCTTTGCACCCCGGGCATGGTTTCTTGAATTTGGTGTCCTTCAGCCAACAGGGAGTGCCTCCAGGGTGAGTGATGCTAGGGAATCAGTCGTTATGCTAAGATCTTGGTATGTTGGTTACGCAGCTGATTTTTAGAAGCTGTTGGTTTTGGCTTATGGCAGTGGCTTGTTTTGGCACAAAATAGTCTCCTGGGACCTCTACCAGAAGGCACAGCTAAGGAGGAATTAATTCATTAAAGGCCAGAGATGTGAGAGTATGTGCATAGGTTATGTCCGTGTAGCAGACCTGTGTGGTCAGGCGGTCACCTCACGGTCCGTGCAGTAGTGGAAACTAATGGTCCCTGTGACACCTGTAGGGAGCCAGGCTTCTCGGGCTCACTCGGACGATCTGATGTCCAAGGTAGAGTTTGGAGTTTGAGCCTTAGTGACTATGTTGGCGAGCCCTCTGCAGTCACGAGGGCATGGGAGAACTGGGCAGGGCAGTGCCGCCGTCCCTTTAAGAGCTATGCCTCTCCTGTGCTTGTGGGTTTCCCAGGAAACATGGAGGCCATGATCAGTAGAGCATGGGTGTAAATGCAGCACCCCGCATGTCCCCCTCCTACATGGGCACAGGAATCCTACACTGGGGGATGAAGGCAGGCAGAGACTGACAATCACTGCCCTTGGGAAAGAATGAGCCACCTGAGTTTAGGCCCTTTGTGCATTTCCAAAAAGTGGGAGGTGGGGTAACAGTTAACTCTAGCTCGGGCCCTAGAGAGAGGACACCATTGATGGCGAGTGCCCTGTTGGGAGTGGAGAGCGAAAGCTGGAGTGAGTGGGGATGGTCTGGGAAGGATGTGGCTGCCAAACCAGGTCTGTGATCAAGGCAGTATCGGGACAGGCTGGGGTCAGACACGTTACCACAGCAGAAAACACAATGTGTGAGAAGAGATGAGCCCAGAAACCAAGCTGAGGGGAACCTGGAGGGTTGGGTGGCCTTAGGGAGGGTCATGTGGGCTTGGGATTGGCCTGAGCACAAGGCCTGGACACTAGACTGGCCTCTTACTGAGAACAACCTTTAAGAATCGTGGCGTTTGAAGGCCCAGACTTCCTTAGTCCCTAAATCTGACAGATCCTACAGAAAGTGGTCAGAGGGAGACCACCTAACTATTTGGAAAGAGCCTTTGGAGCCCCAAAATAAGATTCAAGAATGATAAGACTATCTATAAATATCAATAAATCATTTGCCTAAAGAACAAATTACAAAAGTGACTGCTCGCAGACATAATGGAGGTGTGCAGATGGAATCATTAGGCCTATAATGACTCTTTCAAAGGAAAATCAATCAGCTGCCAGCATTTAAAAATCAAGAACTTTTAACCTGAAAACTTCCATTGCTGACTCCTCTGGTGAAATCACAATGTGTGGGCACATATGTGTATGTCATGTGACACTGACTGGCTGCTGTCCCATTCATACTGGGTCTCTCTGTTTTGTCCCAGTACTCACCCTTCCTTGCCGGATCTCATATATGACCCTGTTCACTCATTTACAATACTCATCTGGCTTTTAAAGTTCCTTGAGTTCATCATCCCCATCATAATTTAATTGTAAAACCACAGTTTTCTGAAGGAGGAAATTTTCTCTTTCAATAAATATGAACAGCACAGGGCTCGTCAAAATTGTCTTTGCTATGGGGCCAATATATTCTGTTGTTCAAATTCACTGCGAGCTGACAGGCGGTCATGTTTCAGTAGGACTATAGAAGAATTCACGTTAGACTCTACTTGAGTTCGTCATCTGAACTAGTATAAACTCTGTTCAGAGAGAAGACTCCACTCACTTCAATGTTATGGCAAAACCTGACTGCTCTAAAGGTTACTGAATGCTGACCATTTCCCACCCTGCTGTAGCTGATGGGTAACAGATACTTTCATGGCCTACAGCAGCCCCAAATCACATTTGAATAGCACTATCAGAATCAGAATGATTTTTATTTTATCTTATTCTTTAAGGACTGTGGTTTTGAATCTAGGGAAAGGCAATGAATAGGACATGAATTTGGCTGTTCTGTTTAGTGTTTCTGCTTCAGAGTCCTTCATGAAAACAGTAGATTGGTCTGTCATGTATTTAGTATTCCAGAATCACTGTGGGGAAATCCTTCCAAACTTCATGTGTTTAAACAAACTTTACTAAAGGAAATCAGTGTGCAGCAGGAAGGCAGGTTAGATACTGTGGTTGTGTGATATCTTGGCTTCTGCCACGTAGGATGAAAGCAGTTGACCAACTTGACCGTGGAGGAGAGGGTGTTCATGACATATTGGGACAAAATAGTGACAGAAGAGGGAGGGAAGTCTGGTTCTGGTCTCCCATAGGTGTGGTTTACTTGGGGTGGGGGTTGGGCACATCAGCTTCCACAGCTGTCAGATGAGGAGGTTGGACTAAATTGTTTCAAAGGTCTACTCAAGGCGTACAATTGCCAGTCTGAGCTTTTCCTAAGAGAAGTCCATACTGACAGTGGAGAAATGGGGTTAAAGGACAGGGATTCTTTCTGAGCATCTCTAGGTTACAGCTGGGGCCACTGAGGCCCAGAGATGATACTCCGCTCTCCCAACGTCACATGGCAAGTGGGTAGAACAGCAAATATGACAGTCACGTTCTGGTAACTTCGCTGAGGCCCCGCTGCTACTGTACCCTGAGAAATGAGCCTGAAGATAGAAAGTGTTTAATGTTCTCCTCTGGGATACAGAGGCTAATCTCTTCAACACAGGGTTGTTAAGGTCTCTTGGACTTCTAGGAAAGCACAAGGAACAACTCACTCCCTAAAACTGTCCCTTCTGTTTTGTTTGGAAAAGGCCAGACAGGTTGGGATCAGAGGACTGATCTTCTGCTACAGGTCTTTGAGCTTTGCGAATCCTGGTTCCTTTTGTTCCACTTGCGAATCTTGTCCCACTGAACATTGTGAGAGCCATTCCATGAACCCATCTCCTTCTCAAATAAGGTGTTCTCGAAATTCTCACTCTGTCTGCTGACGGGGTCTTAAGAGTGATTATGTGATGACATCAGAAGCCTGTGCTTAATAGTTTATTCTGGAAGCATCTTGAAGTTACTATCTTTTTTTTTATGGGGTTCTGAGACCATCCTTATTTGTTGAAGACAGTCTCTGGGCTGTAGATGATTATAGTGCCTTTAGAGAAGCCTCAGTGTAAAGCCGATGACAAACTGGAGGAGACAGATACTTATGGCTGAGATTAACTTACTGATAATTTTTGTAAGTAAAAATTTGTGATGGCACAAGAGTAGTGAAGCTACAAGTGGAATTACCTTTTTTTGTTGTTGTCACGCATGAAAGAAGATGACAAGACAAGAGTTTTTGACCCAGTGTCTATAAAGGGTAATGATGTAACCAAAAATGTATGGTATAGGTCCTAGACTTGAGGATTTTAATAAAATCCCATTGGTGTATTAGAGTTCTCCAGAAAAATAAAAAAAAAAACTGAACCAATAGGATATGTGTGTGTGTGAGAAAGAGTACGATTGGGTCATGCAGTTATCTGGTCTGACAAGTCCTAATTCTGTAAGGTAGGTTAACAGGCTAGAAACTCTAGCCAGGTTTCTCTGAGCAGAGAGCCTGATGTGGGGCTCAATTCCAGAACTGGATATCATGACCTGACCCAAAGGCAGAAGCTTGACCCACTGAGCCACCCAGGCACCCCTCTTTTATTTTATAGAGAATAATCAAAGACATGTTGAAGTCAGAACAAAGGGATATTCTGTCGAGGTACAGAATCTCTGCTCCTTGGGCAGATTTTATATAAAGTAAAATGGGAAGGTGAGATAGGGCTTTCTAAAATACTCAGGTCCTATTCAGTGGAATCTGGTCATGTTCCTTTCTATCTTGCAAATGGGACTTTGTAGTTGTAAGTTAAAGACAGTGAGGTGGGAAGATTATCCTGGATAACTGAGGCTGGCCCTAGAAATCAAAGCGCCCTTCTAAGAAGGAAGCAGAGGGAAATTTGAATACAAAAGCAAAAGGCCATGTGACAGCTGAAGCAAGGCACAGCTCTGCTGGCTTTGAAGATAGAAGAAGCTGTGACTCAAGAAATTCAGCTCTAGAAGCAGGAGAAGGCAAGGAAATGGATTCTACTCTAGATCTTTCAGAGGTCAGGCAACATTGTCTACGTCTCGATGTTAGCCTGGTGAAGCGGATTTCAATGTATGACCTAGAAGAAAATAAATGTGCATTGTTTAAAGCCACCAAGTCTGTGGCAATTCGTTACAACAGCCATAGGAAACTAACACAGGTGAGGAGTAATGTTGTCACCTCCTCTGGAGAACAGACCCACACTCCAAGAAAATTCAGCCTTTTCCACAGAGAACAAACTGAAGTCTCATGGCTTCAATGTATCACTTGGTTCTGAAGGGCCCAGGAGCTCTTTCTGAAGATCTTGTGAACAAACCCACCAGAACTGATCCAGATTTTGAAAAAAAAAAAAAATTAAACAGCAAGAAAAACACAAAGTTAGAGAAGAAAATGGCCATTATTAAAAATTTAAATTAGAAAAATAACATTAACAAAGTACTATCTGTACTTTGGATTCACCTAGAAGAAATGCAACACTCAGCTGAGAATGAGGTACACTTCTGTGCCTACGAATATGTACCTGGCTCTCACAGGTGAACCCCCTGGGCATATCAGTGTGATCTTCAAAACAGAAGGTATTTTTGAGAGAGAGAAAGCGTGCGAGCATGACTGAGCAGGGTTGGGAGCACCTGAGGGAGAGAACCCTCCGCAGGCTTCACGGAGTCTGACGCAGTGCTTGATCTCAGATCATGACCTGAGCCCAAACAGAGTTGAATGCTGAGCAGACTGAGCCACCTACCCGCCCCCAGGAGATATTTTCAAACAGAGTAAAATCATGACCCTTACACGGATATGAACTGGAAATGCGTTAGGTATTTTTTTTTTTTAACTCATGAGGAACTGGCAGATATTGTAACCAATTTAAAAGAGAATCCAAAGAATATAGAAATATAATATTTAAATGTGTACATGGGGAAAAGTGGTTTTATTTTGGACCTCTACTGGACAGCATTCCATATGTCTGTTGGTTACCAGCCATTTACAAAGGGCTGTAAGAGAGCTCAAAGATGATGCAAGGCTAGAATCCAGTAACCAGGAGTGGAGTGTCCTAAAGACAGGGCACTGATTATATTGAACATTCATTTCCTTTTTAAAGCTAGGCTATTAAAGTCACCTAGAAAATGTTCCCTCATACAGAGGGTTCAATCAACACGGAGACCAGGTTTCCATCATAGATGTTTCTAGGCGGGTCCTGATCAGGCCCCGTGTCATCAATGACATCACAATGTCCGAGTTGCCTTAAAGGCAGCTCCCGGGCCAGTGAGGGGCACAGTGGACAGGAGCGAGCACTGGTATCGCGACAGACCAAGGCCCCTGGCACCATCAGGCAGGGCCAAACCCAGCTACCATCATGCCTGGGAGAAGAAGCCCCTGGCACTATCCTAGACATAGGAGGCACAGTCTGTCCCGCTCCATGAGAGCTGAGCTCCAATTCCCGGTTAGCCGCGTGGACCGCCTCCTGAGACAGGGTCGCTATGCTCAGCGCCTGAGCTCATCTACACCGATCTTCCTCACGGGCGTTCTCGAGTACCTGACGGCCAACATCCTCGAGCTGGCGGGCCAGGAGGCTCGCAACAACAACAAGATACGCATCACCCCAGAGCACGTGCAGAGGGCCCTGAGCAGCCACCAGCACCTGAGCCGCCTCTTTGAGGACAGCGCCTGCCCTCAGGTGGAGGGGGTGCCCCAGCCCAGAAAGTGCGGCGGCCTGGGTCCCAGAGACAACAACCTCATCTAGTCCCTGGCCCTGCGCATAGATGAGGGAGGCCTGCTCTCCTGTCAGCAAAAGCCATTAAAGGACTTACGATCCAGTGCAATTTTTCTGACTGGTGTCTGCTTCTGTGCTCCTGAGTGGGCGGTGTCTGTGGGACGTCCAGGAGGCGATCTTCCGTGGGGAGTGGAGGGTGGACGGGGAGGTCGGTGTGGGAAGCTGGAGTCCAGCATTTCAGGGAGCGGTTTCTCCGGGGACAGCACGGGGAGTGGCCATGGCCGGAGGGGCCGGTGGTGGGGCAGGAGATCTCCCACGGGGAATGGAGGGTGGAAGGGCGGTCAGTGTGGGATGCTGGAGTTGGGTATTTCAGGAGCAGTTTACTGGGGACAGTGTTTGCAGGCGGGGGTGGTGTGTGGCCGTGGAGGGAGTAGGTGGCTGCAGGGGAAAGACCGCCTCCGTGGCTCTGAGCAAGTCAACGCCTCCCAGGAGGATGGCTGTGGGTGGGGGGTGCTCCCAGGTGCCTCGAATTCCCAGAACGATGATGGTAACCGGGGTGGGGCTGAAGGCTTTCTTCATGATGGGGGGAATGTGTGGAAGTCAGGAGGAGATGGCGGTGGGGGTGGGTGGAGAGGGTGGCGTAGCAGTTGGCGTGAACCTAATGCGACAGGGGCTTTCCATGAAGATGGAGGAGCGATGGGAAACCGTGTAGAGGCATATGGAAAGGAGCCATGCTCAGGTTGATTTCATTCATTTAGACCCGACCTCATTCCAAAAAAGGACTTGAGACACGGATTAGTGCTGTGATGCTCTGTGAAGTAAATCCTTCTTTCCTCTCTTGTGGACGCTGGTAAATAGTAGCATCAAAGGTATTATCTGGCCTAAGACATGCTGTCCCAGAAGTTCTTAATGGTTATTAATAGATTTCTATTTTATCCATGTATTTCTTTGAGAAGAAGGGAGGGGGAGGGGCTGAGGGAGAAGGGGGAGAGAGAATCTTAAGCAGTTTCCACACACATTGCAGAGCCTGACTCGGGGCTCTGTCTCACAACCCTGAGATTATGACCTGAGTCACAATCAAGAGTTGGATGCTTAACTGACTGAGCCACCCAGGGGCCCCTTAACAGATTATTTGTAAATGTATTCCATTTACAAACACATTTGTTAGTCTCATTCTCAGCTGAAACACCTAGCCTGTGTATGGTCATATTTTGATGGCAACCTAGAGTTCTCAGTGGCTGGATGCCTGTTTGGAGAGGTATGAGTGTGTTCTGTGTAAATTCCCTCCCAAATGGTGAACTCACAAGTACGGACGATTCTTATAAACACTCTTGTGCTGTTTTAGGTTAAAATACAGTTGTCACATCGAGTGTTCTGGCAGTTTGTCCCCTTCCTGTGACTGCCGGCATCTGTCATTTTCTCTTGTTCATCATCTGCTCAAGAGCCCCCCTCTGTCACCCCCGGCCTGTCATAGAGGGCTGCTCGGAGGTCATCTTGGCGGCTTCAACAGTGGGATCAGAGGAGCTAGGTTGGCCATCCCCATTCACCATTTTGTGGCCATGTGACCTGGGACAGTCCTCTCTTCTCTCTGAGCAGCACTGTCCTCATGTGTGAAACGGGGACACTAAGAGTTCCTCCATCTTTGGATTTTCGCAAAGATTAAGTTAATGTGTGCCTGGAAGCTGTGGCAGAGCGCCGTGCCCGGCACCGGCACCGAGTGTGTCCTTAATGAGTAGCTGCCTGTCTCTCCCTCCCTGTAGACCAGAGGCTTAGGGGTGTTTCCCAAGCGCCCCTGGGCCTGGCTCTCCCGTGATGGCGGGGTGCCTGGGCCTCTGGCTATGGAAGCACAGCCTGCTGCCACCTGTGGAGAGACAGGAGCGTGCCACGGAGAGGAAGAAGCCAGAGGCACACACCCGGGAACCAGACAGGACTCAGTCCCGTTTCCTCTCTGCTCTCCTCTGCCTGGTGACCTGCCCTCCATCTGCCTCCTTCCTCCGCTTGTGTAAGCAGAAAGACCGGTTTGGCTTTTAGCACATTCACAGAAGTATTCCGAGAAAAATAGTATGAAGGTTGTACTTACAGCATGTTAGAATATGTGTTTTTATAAATCCAAGAAACCTTTCTTGACACATACTGCCCCTTCAACCCAGTATTTACAGAAACACCGTCAAGGTCCACCCCATGATATTATTTTCTAGACTTCATTACTCTCTATTTTAATAAGAGTCTTCTGAGGGGGCTCAAGGAGCTACCACAGGCAGCTGTGGCCTCTCTAGGAGCTTTCTTTCTTGTCAGCATCCTCTCCTTCTGTTTGGTCCTCAGTGGTCTTGGTAGGCCTTGGCCACCTGTGTGAACTTCTCTCGCTCCTTGGTCATTTGTTATGGAGAGCCATGAAGCCCTCCTAGCCTTTGGCAAGTTCAGCTCTCTCTCTCCTCTTCATGTGAGTTGGTGAGCAAGCCTCTCTCCAGCAAGTGGGGGTGGAGGTTTACTAGGTTCTGGTAGTTTCCTTGGGGACACATCATCCTCCATAGCCATAAAGTGCAAAGGTTGGACCAAATTTCTTTGAAGGTCTCCTTGAGGGATAAGTCCAATTATCAGTCTGTGAACTTTTCCAAAGAAAAATTCTGTACTAACAATAAGTGGGGCACAGGGGACAGGGCTTTTTTTAGGGCCTCCATTTTATTTCATAGGCCGGTTTGGCCCCAGCATGGTAATCAGCTCTCCCAACATCACAGTGAGAAGGAGAATGTGTCTCTCCTACCTGTTGAGGTTCTTTCTGATATCCTGAGAAACAGGCCTTGAGATAGGAAGTGTTTCATGTTCTCCTCTGGGAAAAAGAAGCTAAACTCTTAGTGTCTCTGAGATCTAGGGAAGCATTATCAACTTAGTTGTATTTTATTTGGGAAATCTGATAGGTTAGGATAAAAAGACTGATTTCATTCTTTGTTTTTATTTAAATTCAATTAGCCTTCATATCAACATCAAATCAACATCATTAGTGTTTTATCTTTGTAGTTTGCAAACACAGGTCTTGTTCCTTCTATCTTATGTTGAGCAACTTCAAGAACACTTCTGCTTCTCAGTTAACTTGTTCTCAGAATTCTGAGTCAGTCCACTGACCTTTTTTTTTTTTAAAGATTTTATTTATTTATTTGACAGACAGAACTCACAAGTAGGCAGAGGCAGGCAGAGAGAGAGGAGGGTAGTAGGCTCCCCGTGGAGCAGAGAGCCCGATGTGGGGCTCAATCACAGGACTCTGGGATCCTGACCTGAGCCTAAGGCAGAGGCTTATTAACCCACTGAACTGCACAGGTGCCCCTGACCTCATCTTAAAGGTCATTATGTGATGACATCAGAAGAAACCTTTCTTGACACATACTGTACATCAGCCTGTACTCAAGGGCCTATTCTTGGGAATATCTGATCTCTTCCTGGGGATTCTCAGACAGTCCTTCTTTGTTGAAAACAAGGTCTCTGTCACGTAGCTGATTGTATGGCCTTGGCGGAACCACCAGAGTTAAACAAAAAACAATCCAGAGGAGACAGATAGTTATGGCTGTGGTTAACTTATTACTGATAATTTTCACAAGTGAAAACTTTTGTGGGAGGCATAAGAATAATGCAAATGAAGGTGAAATTACTCCCCCCCCCATGGTATGCAAAAGAAGATAATAAAGTCATCTCAAAAGAGATGAGTTTTGGACTACCAAAAGGTCTACCAACCTAATTAAGACTATTTTGGAAAAAGTCTGGAGTGGGCTCTGAACATCTGTATTTTAATAAAATCTCTAGGGATAAGTTTTATATACATCCTCCATTTGAAAGCACTGGCCTAGAAGATGCTGGTTGCAAATTAAAATAGTAAGATTGCAAACAAATATTTTAAAATAACTGAAATTACACTGATAACACCATAGTATTGATGCCTTAATATCATCAGGGGAAGTACCACTAGGACGTCAGTAAGTAGAAACAATGGACAGCGAGAATACCGACAAATCTCTAGGAATTTCCTATATATGCTATGGTTTCTAAAATATTTATGTTGATAATGTTATCCCTATTCAGATTTAACCTAGAGGAAGTTGATAACCTCTTTTGAGAATTTTCCCATGCAATTCATAAACGTAGTATATCAAATAAACCTCATAATTCTATCACCTCTCTTTTTACAAGGTGACAAAATTTTCTGACTTTCAGGGCCTTCTGGGAAATCTCAAAGGGAGTTTTAAGTGCAAAATATCCTTTGAAGTATGAATTTATTTCATTTTTCATTTAGGATTCATTGTGGGGAAGGAAAAAATAAAATTGCCAGAATATTTGAGCACTTAAGATCAGATTATGGAAGCTTCAGAATGTAAATGGTTGTAGCTTGGCTACCTGTTTCTTAAGTGGCAAAGTAATAACCATTCAGAAGTTATGTAACTTCTTTTATTTCTTTTATTTTAAAAAGAATAATTAGGGTCATGATGAAGTCAGAGCAAATGGTAGAAAGTTTTTCTTTTGAAGTATAAAATCTCTGGTTTGGGGGGCAGATTACAAAGAAGGTAGTTCAGAGAAACCAATTTTGAACTTCTGACTTCCTGAACAGTAAGCAAATACATGTATGTGTGGTTTTTGTTTATTGTTTTTTAAAAATTATTTTTATTAACATATAATGTATTATTTGCCCCAGGGGCACAATTTATGAATTGTTAGGCTTACACACTTCACAGCACTCACCATATCACATACCCTCCCCAATGAACGTATGTGTTTTTAAGGCCATCACGGTTTTAGTAATTTGTTGGAGCCGTCATAGGAAACTCCATACAGCTAAGGAGTCACCTTTTGCAATCTCTTAGTAAGAGCAGATCCATACTCTTAACACAACTTGGTCTGTCTTACTGAAAGCAAATCAAATTCTCAGATTGAGTTAATATTCAATATACTGTTTGGTATTAAATTAGCTACAACTTCATTTTGAAAATCTTATAAACTTGTGAAAATTGAGTCCAGTTTGGAAATATTTTGCACAAATTTGTGTTCCTTTGGAAATTCTCTTTTTGTGACTTCTCTGCAGCTTTCTGTCCGTGCTCTCTTTTGTCTTTGAGCATCCTCATCCTCATTCCAATTCTGGAACAAAAAGCCATTTTACCTTAGAAAAGCAATACTTTCTGGGTTATAATGTATCCAAAATAAAATAACTGAGAGAGTGGATCAGAAAATGAAAGCTAAAGAAACAGAGGTCAGCATTCATTGCATTGGTGCTTTGGATTCACCTGAACCATCAAGAAAAGACATGCCTAGGCTTAAACTCTGCATGAGACACCCTTCTCTGGCAGTGAACTTTAACTAGCTCTGGTAGGTGAATGTATTGGGAATTTCTCTTTGACCTCTAAGATGATTAGAAGATAATTTTCAGAACAAGATAAAATAATGATGTCCATACAGATATGAAATGAACGTGTTAAAAGGTTTTTGTTACCTCATGAGAGACTCAAGAGACGTTATACCCATTTAAAAAGAAATAGAAAGAACAAAGAACCTAGATGTCCATTAACAGATGAATGGATAAAGAAGATGTGGTGTATATATATACAATGGGATATTATGCAGCCATCAAAAGAAATGAAATCTTGCCATTTGCGATGAAGTGGATGGAACTAGAGGGTATTATACTTAGCGAAATAAGTCATTCGGAGAAAGGCAACTTTCATATGATCTCCCTGATATGAGGAAGTAGAGATGCAACGTGGGGGATTTGAGGGTTAGGAAAAGAATAAATGAAACAAGATGGGATCGGCAGGGAGACAAACCATAAGAGACTCTTAATCTCACAAAACAAACTGAGGGTTGCCAAGGAGAGGGGGGTAGGGAGAGGGTGGTGGGGTTATAGACATTGGAGAGGGTATGTGTTATGGTGAGTGCTGTATGTGAAGTGTGAGTTCTATGTGAAGTCTGTAAACCTGGCAATTCTCAGACCTGTACCCCTGGGGCTAATAATACATTATATGTTTATAAAAAAAAATAAATTATAAAAAAAAGAAGTAGAAAGAACAGACACAAGAATACTGTTCTGTAATATTACCTGGAGTTTAGAGTCACATGTCCTAGGATGGAAGCCCTGTCCCAAAGGGTTGAGCCATAGGCCAAGGCACAGCTTTAAACCACAGATGACTATTTTCAGGCCTTGAAACCTAATTGATCTTGCTGGTTGGATTGAGAAATTTCTTGGAGATGGTGTCTTTTCTTTCTTAGTTCTCCCTAGTTAAAACAGAATTCATGTAACTATTCTTCTATGCCTGTCCACCACTGTATTTTGAAGATAAATAATTTTTTTAGTTTCACAAGTCCACAAATGGAGAGGAATTTTGCCCCAAGATAGATTGCTCCAGAATCTCACCCACACCTGATTTAGGTAATAAGATTTTAGACTTGAAGTTGGTACTCTAATGGGTTGAGATTTTGGGGTTGATGGGATATTCTGAACATGGAATGGACATGCATCTCCCAGGGCCAGGGGGTAGAATTTGGTAGGCTGGATATCCAAGTGTTAATCCATAAACTCATGAAAGTTACTTTATATGGCAAAAGAGATTTTATAAATATGATGAATTAAAGAATTTTGAGATGGGGAGAATATCTTGGATTATATGGATGGGCCCTAAATGCAATCACAAGTGTCCTTATGAGAGGAAGCTAGAGGGGGATTCAGTACAGAAGAAGAAGGCATGGTGGCCACTGAAGCAAGATGCTAGGCTTTTGACTTGGAGCTGGTGGAAGGGATCACAGACAAGGAATGCATCCTTAGGTGTTGGAAAAGATGAACAAATTCTCCCCTAGAGATGCTGGAGAGAGTGTGACCCAGTCAACACCCAGAGCTTAGCCCGGTGAAAGTGATTTCAAACTTCTGACCTCTAGAACCATAAGATAATAAATGCATGCTGGTTTAAGCCACCAAGATTGTGGTAATTTGTTACAGAAGCCAAAGGAAACTAACGCACCTCCCGAATAAGCTTATATCCACTCACATCAGCGTCTGCTCCTAAGGGAACCCAAACTAAGACATTAGGTGAAGATAAAGGATACAGCAGCTAGCTAACTTATCCCATCTCCACTGAAGTTGTCCCCCACTACTTCCTTTTCCATGATTCATATGATTATGTTTTGAGATGGGTTAAAATTGTGCAAGACTTGTAAGACTGAACAGCAAATAGGTTTTTCATAACGCTTAAATATGGTAAAATGAATCCCTTGGGACACTTTTATTTCTGATGGAGTAATTGGTACCATACTAGCCCTTCTGCCATAAATGACCATAAAACTGGACAAAATATAGGATCTCACTGTTTGGGGGGCATTGTACAACAGGCAGCACAGTGCTGTAATCCCATAGAGAAAGGAAACCCACAAGGTAGCTCAACCATCCTTCCAGTTTTGCTCGATTTCAGACAGAACAACAGTGATGCTGCTGGGCTAAGAAGGCAGGAATCCGAGTTTAGTCAATTTGAAGAAGCTGGAATTTTCAAGACAAGGCATCATAGAAGAAAGAGCTATATAAAGGAAGGTCTTCATAAGTCCATTTGGGGGATTTCTAAGAATTTCTGGCTCAGAACTGGGTGTATGTTCATAGGGGTGGACTACCTAAGACTGACCAGAGGGTACAGATTTGAGAAAGGACAGAGGTATTACCAGTTGACCCATGCTGGGGGATGTTGGAGTTCTAAGCCATAAGAGTGGAGAGACCTTGAAAATACCTCACTAATATCCTGGGCATCCAGCTGAGACACCAGAAACCTTAGTAGTTAAGACCATACCCTAAACTAAAACCTATAATAGATCCACCCTTAAAAATTGTAAGACCCTACCCTTATAAGATAAGGAGAGGAGATAGAATTTGGAGTCTTCTACAGTAAAATTAATTGGGTGGGGAAGACCTTAGGTTTTCTATATATCTACCTTAATAAAGCATAAAATCAAACTTCCCAAACTACCTACTAGAACAAAAATCAGTACTCTTCAGAGGAAGATAGCAAAACCCAGAAGCCCCATACATATCCACACTGTCCAGTGTACAGTAAAAATTATTCAACATGCAAAGAAATGGCAAAATATGGCCTATAGTCAAGAAAAAAAAAAAGAAGCCAAGATGCCCAATTGTTGGACTTTTTAGATGGTGATTTTAAAGGAATTATTCTGTGGTCAAAGAACTAAAGGAGAATATGTTCAAAGAATAAAAGAACATAAACTTAATGAATGAACAGACAGGGAATTTCAGCAGGCAAATGAAAACTATAAAAAACTAAATAAAAGCTTTAGAACCCAACTGGGAATTAGAATGACTCACTTTTCCATAGCAGTTTCCTCCAAACTGCTTCCCAGTTTTTATACCCTGGATACAGCTACGTCAGCTTCTGCACATCTGCCTGCTGTTTGTCTTACTTGCCCATTAAAATTCTTTTTAAATGCAAAAAACCCTTTAGAACTAAAAATTATAATAACCAAAATAAAAACACACTACCTGGGCTCAACATCAGCGTGGAGGTGGCTGAAAAAAGAGTCCGTGAACTTGAAGACAGATTGATAGGAATTATCTGATCAAAAAAAAAAAGCAAAAACCAAAAACCAAAAACAAACCCAAAAAGATATCCTTGAGACTTTTTTAAAATGATGTATTGGCTTCTCCTCCATGACTCTTTGAACATAAGAAGTAATGACTCTCTGTGCTTACTTGTGATCTCTGTCGGTCAAATAAATAAAGTCTTTAAAAAAAATAAAAAATAAAAATCATACCTACCAAAAATGAAAATAAAAATCATACATATATACTGTGATGTCACGGTTAGACTCACGGACTGTGGTGCTGGAGTGCCTGAATGTAACTTCTGGCTCTACCATTTACTAATTGGGTAACTGTGGGCAAAATACCTAGTATGCCCATCTGTAATACGGTGGTAGTAACAGTTCATACTTAATAAGTTTTGGAACTTCTGGGAAACAATAGACGTAAAGCACTTGGAATTGCACCTGGGACTTAATGTGTAAGTGTATGTTTTTCTCAGATCGTTTCTGACTAGAATATCAAAAGGAACAGAATATCGAAAGCATGAATCCCCTTTAAAACATTAATTTAAAAAGTATCTCATTTCAAAAACCTTCCCAAATGTGCTTGAGAGGAAGAAACAACTCTCACCTTTCCCCTGCTGATCAACAGAGACATTCCCTTTTGAAAGTGGACGTACTGCCTGCTTCTTGGACTAGCTGTCCACCGCAGGTAAACACCACTCTGTGCTCCTGGGTGTGTTTGGTGTGTAAATAGATTGTGGGAACATGAGAGGCTGGTTTTTCAGGTTCCTGCGCCTAGCACTGCTCGAGGGTCAAGTAGACCAGCGTTCTACCGTTGGTGTGTCTGAAAGAAAAGTGAGTTTACAAAATGTTCTAACCATCAGATTGAGGTAAGAATAACGTGTTTAGGGGTCTTCAGCGTGATATCTGCTTTCTAGGTTTTTGTATTTTTCCGTGGTAGGGCTTTGGAATTTGTTTATCAGGAAATGAATGACTCCTTCCACCATTTGATATGAGATCTTACTGTGAGGGGAAAGAGAGATGGATATATACAGAAGGGACATTTCGGCTGTTGGGCTGCTACGTGAGTTTGATGGCTTGAGGAAGAAAATCAAAGTATCTTCTTGTTATTAGCACTCACTTTAATCTATAGATTGAAACACTACATTAGATCCTACTGAAAAAATGAGTGCCTCCACGAGCTAGTATTTATCCTCCTGACATAAACAAATCAGGTTCACAGCAAAAGTACTGTCCTTTTGGCAAAAACCTCTCACATCTCTCTGTATGAGATAGCAGTCCTTTTGTTCCGAGTTTGTTTCATTTGCTGGAAAACTCACATGTTTTATTTAGCATTGTTGAATAACAGTTCTGCTCTTGAAAGGGGTAAATATCCACTGTGGTTATAAATTGAGTAGTAAGATTGCCAAAGCCTGAAATCCCTGGAATAATTTCAACATGAATGTGATGTTTTTAACACCACAAGGAAACGAGATACTGACTGAATATGAATATACCCTAGAAAGAGCCATCACATTTTTTGAAAATTGCTCTTTAATGTGGATTGTTTTAATTAGCAATGTGATCTTCCTCATTTAAAGGAGAAATACATTTTGCAGCATAATGTATCAAACTCTGTTCTTGGAGAAAAAGGAGTTACATATTTCCAGCATTCAGAATTGTGAGTAGCAAACATTACTCGTATATGATAATGTGTTTAAAAATATACCTTAAATCTTAGCCTCTTTAAGATGTCTTTTAAGCGCAGGAAGTTAGTGTTTAGGGTTTGGGGTTTGTTTTTGTTTTTGTTTTTTTGCTTTGTAATAAGTTGCTTATATGTTGTTTAGGCAACAGCTTAAGCACAAGACTGTTATAATTTATACCCCACAACTTAAGTGCATGAAGACATTGGACTTGGGTGAAATCCTTAAACATCCCTGAGGCCGTGCGCGCGCACATGCGCACACACACGCACATATGAACAGCTAACACTGGGAAAATAGATAAGGGAGACTACAAGAAAAGGTCTTTTTGTTGCCAAATCATATTGATTCCATGTGCTTATGATTTTCTGAAATTCTCTGCCAGCCTGAGTTTGGGAATTAGCTTTGTGTTGTCGTTCTGTTTATTCTTGTTTGATACTGTCTTCTAATAAGTTTAGGGGATAAAATAATGTTTCTACCTCTTTGTGTCCTGGAGACCATTTAGTATATTTGCTGAAACTACTTTCTTCCACTCATTTGGTATGTTAAGGAAATGCAACTTTGTGTGTGAAATGAGCCGTTTGTTTTACCTCACTGAGCTCTGTTACCCAATGGTGTATGTTATGACTGTTCAGCCAACATGTGCAAAAATTTAGCTCATCATCTTCGATAGTTTCTCTTTAGAATTCTTCAAAACTGTGTTTTCGTACATCCCATATTCTGCTTGTGTACATGCTCTCATTCTCACGCATTCACCCTGATGCATACTTTCCCACTTTGGGATGATTTCACAGGATTCTGTGACTTCTCTCCACCTTGGTGCTGTTCCCAGCTCTGTCTCTCTGTGGGTAGTGTCATTTGTTTCCTCTGACGTCTGCTCACTGTGCTTTCGCCACGTCTTCCATCACGCCCAGCCCATAGACTCCTAATTCTCCTGAGTACAGAGGTCATAAAAGAGGTGGTCTTAGAGGTACAAAATCTGTTAAATACACAGTGTTCTAGGATAAGTTTTCTCGATCGGTTGCTCTCCCCTTTCAGCAAAACACATCTCCAAGAGGTGCTTGCTAACATCTGCCCCTTCTTGCCTTACTACCCATTTTCTCCCTTTTAAAACCCCACTTTCTTTCAGTTTCCCTGTGATATGACATCTACTTTCATCACTTGATTGCTATCCTACTTCCAAGGGTCACTTGGGGGTTGCTGTTAGGAGATCTAATGCCATTCTTTCATTCACTGATCCATTCGTTACGTATTTGGTGACAGCTACATATCACACGCTGCTACCAAGTGAAGTTACAGTATGTGGCACTCTGTGCCTTTAAGTGCCTCTAATTTACTTAGGAAAGATGTAAATTTCCCCAAATAATTCATTTCAGTTATGGTAAGTGCTGTGAAGGATACTTTTCCAAATCTTCACTCTGTTTGACTACTTTGCTCATTGTCACATTCACGATCACTTCCTACCTCTTGAATTCTCCCTTTCTTCTTATCTGTGACTCTATGTTATCTCTTGAACTACTTTTTAACCACTTTCCCTTTTGTCTCCTTCTCTTCCCTACTTCTTCACTCCCCCAAAGGCTTATTATTTGTCCCATAATCTATTACTTATTTTTCCTCGCCTGTGATGTCTCAGCAACCCATAGTTTTAAATACCATAGTTAAAAATATCATTTTCAATCATGCCTCTAAGATCTCCATTTCCAGGTTTTTCCATCTACTATGTGTGTTCCCACTTCTAGGTCCAGCTGTCGCCCAATATTTATCACAGTTGTAGCCAAACCCACTGTCTTTTATGTCTTTTATGTTCTCCTCTTTCATCCATGTTTTTGCTAATGGCATCAATGTTCTCCTGGCTTCTCACGGTTAAAAACTTGGAGTCACTTTTTGCTTCTGACTTTTCCTTTGCTTTCAATACCCAAACCATTTCCAAGTCCTAGCATTCTTTTTATGACAGTATGTCTAGAATCTACCCTCTCCCCTGTGTCTTTTCTGTAATTTTTTTTTCCTTTTATACTTTATTTTCTCATTTTCTCCTCCCTCAGTCGCAGAACCATCTAGAACTCAGTGTCTGAGTCAGACCCCACCTCTACCAGAAAGTGAAACCTCATGCATATTTTGTTTTCTCAAGCCCTGGGGACAGAATTATGAGTGTGATGGAAAGAACACAGACTTTTATAGCCAAAGATCCAGATTTAAGTTCTGATTTTAACATCGAGTGCCTCCTATACATTTTCTCTCTCTATGAGCCTCCATGTCCTCTTACTCATCTCACACAGCAGTCACAGGGAACAAATGGGATCATGGAGGTGAAATAATTTTAAACTGTGAAGCACTCTATGTATTAATGTAAGATTTGAAAATAGAAGACTGAGTTAGGGACACGGACCGGGGTTCTGGATCTTAAATACTGGGGCAGTATAGGGGAGGGGTTGAGAGCCTGGACCCTACAGACAGACTCCCTGAATTTGAATCCCAGCTCTATGACTTAACAGCTATGGGAAACTGGGAAATTAGTTACCTTCTCTGTTCCTGAGTTTCCTCTTCTGCAGAATGAGGGTACTAAGAATTTCTATCCAAAGGGTTGTTGTAGGATTGGAAGGGTTAATAGTTGTACAATACTTAAAACCGGTGCCTGACACATTGGAGGTGCTTGCTAAGTGTGAAAGTGGTGGTGAGGGCCAGTGTGGCAGCACGTGGGTACAAGGTGGGAATGATTTATTAGAATGGAATCACCATATGGGGATTAGGTGACACATCGAGGTTGGAAACAGAGCCAGAGAGTACATACCTATACCTGATTGAATCTTTCATGACTCAGATAAAAAATGATCCTCGCACCAGGGACAGAAGCGAACAAATGCACGTTGAGGAGTCACGTATATTCTGAGCAAACATTTGAAGTTCAAGGATGGGGATAACGGTCTTTCAGACATTTTGGAGGGGCGTTAAGGAAAAAGGAATGGTCAATAGTTTGCCCTTCAGAATCCTGAAATGTGTCAGTATTTCGTGGAATCAGAATATCAGTATCCAAATGTCCAAATATTAAGAAAGCAGACTTAACTATTCCCTGTATTCTAGAAATTTCTTTCTATAACAAGCATAGGTGTATAACACTGAAGAGTGCAAGGGACCTTAGAAATTCTATTCCTCTCTATCGACAGGCTCATTGACCAGAGTATGTAGTTTTACTAACATGGTAGTAGTTCGCTTTGTATGAGAGTTTTTCTTTTCCATGTTAAGAAAAGACAGATAATATCTAGAATATTCCAAGAGTGGTTCTAAGTGCTTCAAAATA
The DNA here is from genome assembly GCF_011764305.1 of Mustela putorius furo. Taxonomy (NCBI): domain Eukaryota; kingdom Metazoa; phylum Chordata; class Mammalia; order Carnivora; family Mustelidae; genus Mustela; species Mustela putorius. The sequence goes on from NW_025421989.1 coordinate 33,153,486, forward strand.
TTTTAATCATTTAATCTTCCCAAGAACACCAGGAGCTAGATCTCACCATTAGTCCATTTGCTTAAGAATAAATTTAGGATCACCGAGATTATGCACAACCGATGGATAACGGAGCTGGGTTTCAAACCCAAGGAGCCCAGAACCAGAGCCCATATTCTCCACCACTGAGTCCTATCATCTCAGCAGCTCTGTGCCCTGGCATTTGGTTAAGGGCAGCAGGCTCTGGAGTCTTGGGTAGCTGTTAAATGTTGCAGTTTGTTTTCCTTGACAACTGCTATTAAATGTTTGAGAGTTTTTCATAACATATAAAAATTGCTAAAATAAGATTTTTAAGTTTTTAAAAAGATTTTACTTATTTGAGAGAGAGACAAACAGGGAGAGGGAGGACAAGCGGGGGGGGGGGGAATGGCAGGCAGAGAGAGAAGCAGACTCCCTGCTGTGCAGGAAGCCCTAGGCTGGGCTCAATCCCAGGCTCCTGGGATCATGACCTGAGCCAAAGCTCCGAGCTTAACCAACTGAGCCACCCAGGTGCCTCTAAAATAAGATTTATACTGTTTTCCAGTATCTATGTAAGAGGATTCTGATTTCTCTCATCCATGAATCTGTATGTGAGCATCAGAGGTCTTGAAGAGTGATCCCTCTTTTTCCTAGATAGCATATTGTACTGTAAATTGGCAGCCGCTTTGCATTGTACTTCATTGTGGCTTCTAGCCACGGGGACTTTTTCCTGAATGTGTGTTAGTTTCCATCTTTGCTTTCGCTGACATTTCAAAAGTTCAGGCTCAATGTTTCGAGTTGCCGTTTGCTTTCTATTTCCTATTTTAACTACTACTTACTCATTTATGTGTTCTCTCACCATAGAGTTTTTCTATTTTTACTTTAAGCGTTATCAGCTACAAAAATAATCGAAGAGGTTTTTACTTCATTTTCTTCTCCACTGAATTAAAATATTGAAATCAGTCTTACAGCCACTGAACCCCTTAATAACCATATTCATTTCCAAGTAGGCATAATACCATTCGTAACTCACATTGGAGTTTCATTTAGCAGTTTCCAGTCCTTGTAACAGTTGACTTATCCAGGCTAATTTGATTTCATCTTTCTAATCAAATGCCAGGAAGCACTCTCTTCCTACATTAGGAACACGTCCAATTCATTTCGGGGTTTGTGGTTCATGTAAATAGACTTCAGTGGCATTTTCACTATGATGTTGTGCGGTCAGAAAATATTTCCGAAAGGGCATCAGGGCTTTGAGGGAAATTAAGAAGATGCATAACCAAGCAAGTGTAAGGGGTACTTCATTTTAAAGCAAGTAAAATTTCCAAAACCAAACAATATATTTTTTTAACAAAATCATTGAACATTGAGAATGTATTCTAAGAACGGAAGTGTTAGATCTTACCAGAAAATATAGTTGAGATGAGATGGCAGGTGTGTGTAGAGAAATCATACTTGGGATGTAGCCATCAAATAATGACGTTCCAGGATTCAAAAATAGACTTTGAATCTAAACATACTTTTATCTGGGTCATAAAAAGTTCAGCAACAGCCCACTTGGCAAACACAGACCAAGACAGATCATAGCAAACATATTTATTTACTTCACCTATCAGACTATAGACAAATCCATTGATAAATTCTCCCAAGAGCTATATATAGACAGCGATAATGTTTAGTCTCCTGGCATAAAATCACATTAAAATCAATATATGATTAAAATTTTTGAAATTAATTTCATTTAAATCAATCGATATATCAAGGGTTTGTTTTCAAACAAGGCAGTAAGGACCTCATACAAAATAGGCATTTTACCCCCAATTTTCAGCAGTAATAGTATATCCAAAGATGTCTGTGCTTACAAACAAATATATATAATTTTAAAGTTTTGTATTTTGACTAGAACTGGATATATATTAAAACACATTTTGCGACAAAGAATCACTATCCTTTAATTGAGAGACCAGCCCAGGGAAAAACACTACAAGGAAGTCTACTCAGTAACTTGGAAAAAGGAAAGGCAGGAATGTTTTGTTTGCATTAGCCATGTATAAGAAGGAAGAAGTCAGCTTACTTCAGACGACTCATAACTGTCATCTAATTTCATTGGCTGTTACCAAGTTTGAGCTCCAAACACAGGCAGGTCATTTCTAAATCAGTTCTACGCTACAAACCAAATAGCTATTGATTTTCTATCAAGTGAATTCCCGTTTGACTCTCTTACTGTGTTTGTGGGTAATAGTGATGTGTTTGGCTTTATACTTAGGCAGAACAGGATGTAACAAATATTCGCACCACACAGGTTCCTGAACAATGAGGTGAAAATCCATGGGTAATATTTGGTTGGTTATATTGGGAAACTATTGCCCTGGCTCAGCAAACATAAACTGTAGGTCCAGGGTTGCCACGAAGAATCTTAGTAACCGCTCACATTTTCCATGCATTTACTATGCCCCAAGGACTATTCTAGTGTTTTCCATGTAACCAAGGTGATGTCTTGGTTCAGTCATGTCTCCAAGATCCCAGAGCTAACAAGTTTCAGAGTATAGATTTGAACCAGAGTCCTTGCTGGCTGTGAGTTATCTTGGTCAAGTTAAGTCCTTCTCAAGGTGTCTCCCTGTGGTATTTATTTCCTCCTCTTCCAATTTCTACCTTTCTTCCTGGGTCACAGACTCACCCAATCTGTTGGCAGGTACAGAGCTGTTGCTGTGTTGTCCTTGTTCCCAGTGTCTCACCAGTTGGCCTCCTCTCTCTGACCTTTTGTCCAGGGTAGAGGGACCTGTGTTCTCTGGGTCCTTAGGTCTACCGGCCCCTGTAAGACTTCCTGTTGTCTCAGCCATGCTAGGTGCCCTGTCCCAGCTGAGCTCTTTGGGCCATTCCCACGGGAGCCGAGTAACACCAGGCCCTTTCTAAGCTAATTCTCCTCTGCCCTCTCCACACCCTGACCCACTGCTGGAGCTTTTATTTCCTTTCTCAGTCAGGGGAAGCTGCTCCTGTGTCATATCCTACATCTTTTCTGCATTGTCATGTAATAAAACTTGACCTTCAGAACCCCAGGCTCTTTTTCTTGGTAGAGAGAACACCTAGCTTGAGGAACATTGAAAGAAAATGAAAACAGATTGAGAACAGTGTTTCTGAAACAATCTGTGGCAAAGAACCACTTTCTTTGTTTTTCATTTTCCAAGCCACCTCAGACCAGTGTTTTTGTAAAAAGGCACGGTAGGAAGAGATGAGTCCACGGATTACATACTCCTTTGTCATGTCAGTGTCCAATTCCTGTGACAGTTTGCAAATGCTCTCAGTTCTCTACATATCTTGTCACAGACAGTAAGAGTCTGCAGACCAGCACTAGTCCCTGAACCCACCTCTGCCCTGAGCCCCCCTCTCCCAGGGCAAAGGGATCTGTATTTACAACAGTCCGTCGTTCATTTTTCTGGTGTGCCTTCATGTCCATCTTTGTGCAGTCTTTCGGTCCATACATATGTGCACCCTCAAAAGCCAGAGTGCTGGGATTGGTACAAGATTGAGCAAGCCAAAACTATACGTGAGTATGATACATCTCTGAGTTACATATTTTATATATATAACATTCTATATATAATTATATATTATTTTATAATTTATTATATATAATGTCTTTAAATACAAAATATAAAATTTATTATTTCTTTAAATGTGAAATATAAAAATTTTTAACATATATTAACAATTATATATGTATGTATGTATGTATACATATACATATGTATATACATACATACATATCCACATACATGCATATGTACATACATATATACATACATACATATGTATATGTATATATATATACATATATATAAAATTCTACAATACCATATAATGGTCATGAACACAGTCACTGGAGGAAAACTTCTTTAGTTTGAATCCTAACTCCACCACTTATGAGCTGTGTGGCTTTGGGCAAGTTTCTTAGTCTCCCTCTGCCTTGTTGTGCCTATCTGTAATATGGTAATAATAAAAATAACTAATTCCACCTGTTGACGTGAGGCCTGAATGAGTTAGCATATGTAAACCAGCCCCACAGGACAATGACCGGCACATGTATATAAGTGCTATGTGAGTGTTTGCTGTCATTTTTACCATGAGCCATAAGGAAAAGGAGTTAAGGCAAGTATATACTAATGAAGCAGGAAAAACAGAACCCAATATACAATAGAATACCTCATGGGTAATCGAACAGTTATGATTACTTATGACTCAGATAAGGTAGCTTAGCTTCTTTAACATGGTAGGTAGGAAACCTGGGATTTGAACTCAGAGCTTCCTGACTCCAAAACTTGTAGTTCTTGCAGTTATCTCCTTGAGTTGTCCTCTGGAAACCCACAGAAAGTTTTGAAAATCTAATGCCTTGGGGCACCTCAGTGGCACAGTTGGTTAAGCATCCAGCTCTTGGTTTTGGCTCAGGTCACGATTTCAGGGTCGTAAGATAGAGCCCATGTGGGGCACCATAATCAGAGTCTGCGTGAGTTTCTCTCTCCCTCTGCCCACCGCCCCCATAACTAAATAAATCTTTTTTTTTAAGATTTTATTTGTTTATTTGACAGAGAGAGAGAGGGTACAAGTAGGCAGAGAGGCAGGAGGAGAGAGAGAAGGGGAAGCATGCTCCCAGCTAAGCAGAAAAGCTGATGCGGGGCTCAATCCCAGGACCCCGAGATCATGACGTGAGCCAAAGGCAGAGGCTTTAACCCACTGAGCCACCCAGGTGCCCCAAAAAATAAATCTTTAAAATAAAAATACAATGCTTTACCACCAAACTCAAATTCTTTAATTTGACTTTAAAAAGAGTTTTTTTTTTAATATAATTTTTTATTTTTTATAAACATATATTTTTATCCCCAGGGGTACAGGTCTGTGAATCACCAGGTTTACACACTTCACAGCACTCACCAAAACACATACCCTCCCCAATGTCCATAATACCACCCCCTTCTCCCAAACCCCCTCCCCCCAACAACCCTCAGTTTGTTTTGTGAGATTAAGAGTCATTTATGGTTTGTCTCCCTCCCAATCCCATCTTGTTTCATTGATTCTTCTCGTACCCACTTAAGCCCCCATGTTGCATCACCACTTCCTCATATCAGGGAGATCATATGATAGTTGTCTTTCTCTGCTTGACTTATTTCGCTAAGCATGATACGCTCTAGTTCCATCCATGTTGTCGCAAATGGCAAGATTTCATTTCTTTTGATGGCTGCATAGTATTCCATTGTGTATATATACCACATCTTCTTGATCCACTCATCTGTTGATGGACATCTAGGTTCTTTCCATAGTTTGGCTATTGTGGACATTGCTGCTATAAACATTCGAGTACACGTGCCCCTTTGGATCACTACGTTTGTATCTTTAGGGTAAATGCCCAATAGTGCAATTGCTGGGTCATAGGGCAGTTCTATTTTCAACATTTTGAGGAACCTCCATGCTGTTTTCCAGAGAGGTTGCACCAGCTTGCATTCCCACCAACAGTGTAGGAGGGTTCCCCTTTCTCCGCATCCTCGCCAGCATCTGTCATTTCCTGACTTGTTGATTTTAGCCATTCTGACTGGTGTGAGGTGATACCGCATTGTGGTTTTGATTTGTATTTCCCTGATGCCGAGTGATATGGAGCACTTTTTCATGTGTCTGTTGGCCATCTGGATGTCTTCTTTGCAGAAATGTCTGCTCATGTCCTCTGCCCATTTCTTGATTGGATTATTTGTTCTTTGGGTGTTGAGTTTGCTAAGTTCTTTATAGATTCTGGACACTAGTCCTTTATCTGATATGTCGTTTGCAAATATCTTCTCCCATTCTGTCAGTTGTCTTTTGATTTTGTGAACTGTTTCCTTTGCTGTGCAAAAGCTTTTGATCTTGATGAAATCCCAAGAGTTCATTTTTGCCCTTGCTTCCCTTGCCTTTGGCGTTGTTCCTAGGAAGATGTTGCTGCGGCTGAGGTCAAAGAGGTTGCTGCCTGTGTTCTCCTCAAGGATTTTGATGGATTCCTTTCGCACATTGAGGTCCTTCATCCATTTTGAGTCTATTTTTGTGTGTGGTGTAAGGAAATGGTCCAATTTCATTTTTCTGCATGTGGCTGTCCAATTTTCCCAGCACCATTTATTGAAGAGGCTGTCTTTTTTTCCATTGGACATTCTTTCCTGCTTTGTCGAAGATTAGTTGACCATAGAGTTGAGAGTCTATTTCTGGGCTCTCTATTCTGTTCCATTGATCTATGGGTCTGTTTTTGTGCCAGTACCATGCTGTCTTGATGATGACAGCTTTGTAATAGAGCTTGAAGTCCGGGATTGTGATGCCACCAACGTTGGCTTTCTTTTTCAATATCCCTTTAGCTATTCGAGGTCTTTTCTGGTTCCATATAAATTTTAGAATTATTTGTTCCATTTCTTTGAAAAAGATGGATGGTACTTTGATAGGAATTGCATTAAATGTGTAGATTGCTTTAGGTAGCATAGACATTTTCACAATATTTATTCTTCCAATCCAGGAGCATGGAACATTTTTCCATTTCTTTGTGTCTTCCTCAATTTCTTTCATGAGTACTTTATAGTTTTCTGAGTATAGATTCTGTGCCTCTTTGGTTAGGTTTATTCCTAGGTATCTTATGGTTTTGGGTGCAATTGTAAATGGGATTGACTCCCTAATTTCCCTTTCTTCTGTCTTGCTGTTGGTGTAGAGTAATGCAACTGATTTCTGTGCATTGATTTTATATCCTGACACTTTACTGAATTCCTGTATAAGTTCTAGCAGTTTTGGAGTGGAGTCTTTTGGGTTTTCCACATATAGTATCATATCATCTGCGAAGAGTGATAATTTGACTTCTTCTTTGCCGGTTTGGATGCCTTTAATTTCCTTTTGTTGTCTGATTGCTGAGGCTAGGACCTCTAGTACTATGTTGAATAGCAGTGGTGATAATGGACATCCCTGCCGTGTTCCTGACCTTAGAGGAAAAGCTTTCAGTTTTTCTCCATTGAGAATGATATTTGTGGTGGGTTTTTCATAGATGGCTTTGATGATATTGAGGTATGTGCCCTCTATCCCTACACTTTGAAGAGTTTTGATCAGGAAGGGATGCTGTACTTTGTCAAATGCTTTTTCAGCATCTATTGAGAGTATCATATGGTTCTTGTTCTTACTTTTATTGATGTGTTGTATCACATTGACTGATTGCGGATGTTGAACCAACCTTGAAAGGGGTCCTCTAAGCAAAGAGAGAGCCTACAAGGGGTAGATCAGAAAGGAACAGAGACCATATACAGTAACAGTCACCTTACAGGCAAAACAATGGCACTAAATTCATATCTCTCAATAGTTACCCTGAATGTTAATGGGCTAAATGCCCCTGTCAAAAGACACAGGGTATCAGAATGGATAAAAAAACAAAACCCATCTATATGTTGCCTCCAAGAAACTCATTTTAAGCCCGAAGACACCTCCAGATTTAAAGTGAGGGGGTGGAAAAGAATTTACCATGCTAATGGACATCAGAAGAAAGCAGGAGTGGCAATCCTTATATCAGATCAATTAGATTTTAAGCCAAAGACTATAATAAGAGATGAGAAAGGACACTATATCATACTCAAAGGGTCTGTCCAACAAGAAGATTTAACAATTTTAAATATCTATGCCCCCAACGTGGGAGCAGCCAACTATATAAACCAATTAATAACAAAATCAAAGAAACACATCAACAATAATACAATAATAGTAGGGGACTTTAACACTCCCCTCACTGAAATGGACAGATCATCCAAGCAAAAGATCAGCAAGGAAATAAAGGCCTTAAACGACACACTGGACCAGATGGACATTACAGATATATTCAGAACATTTCATCCCAAAGCAACAGAATACACATTCTTCTCTAGTGCACATGGAACATTCTCCAGAATAGATCACATCCTGGGTCCTAAATCAGGACTCAACCGGTATCAAAAGATTGGGATCATTCTCTGCATATTTTCAGACCACAATGCTCTAAAGCTAGAACTCAACCACAAAAGGAAGTTTGAAAAGAACCAAAATACATGGAGACTAAACAGTATCCTTCTAAAGAATGAATGGGTCAACCGGGAAATTAAAGAAGAATTGAAAAAAATCATGGAAACAAATGATAATGAAAATACAACGGTTCAAAATCTGTGGGACACAACAAAGGCAGTCCTGAGAGGAAAATATATAGCGGTACAAGCCTTTCTCAAGAAACAAGAAAGGTCTCAGGTACACAATCTAACCCTACACCTAAAGGAGCTGGAGAAAGAACAAAAAAGAAACCCTAAGCCTAGCAGGAGAAGAGAAATCATAAAGATCAGAGCAGAAATCAATGAAATAGAAACCAAAAAAACAATAGAACAAATCAACGAAAGTAGGAGCTGGTTCTTTGAAAGAATTAATAAAATTGATAAACCCCTGGCCAGACTTATCAAAAAGAAAAGAGAAAGGACCCAAATAAATAAAATCATGAATGAAAGAGGAGAGATCACAACTAACACCAAAGAAATACAAACTATTATAAGAACATACTATGAGCAACTCTACGGCAATAAATTTGACAATCTGGAAGAAATGGATGCATTCCTAGAAACATATAAACTACCACAACTGAACCAGGAAGAAATAGAAAGCCTGAACAGACCCATAACCAGTAAGGAGATTGAAACAGTCATTAAAAATCTCCAAACAAACAAAAGCCCAGGGCCAGACGGCTTCCCGAGGGAATTGTACCAAACATTTAAAGAAGAACTAATTCCTATTCTCCTAAAACTGTTCCAAAAAATAGAAATGGAAGGAAAACTTCCAAACTCATTTTATGAGGCCAGCATCACCTTGATCCCAAAACCAGACAAGGATCCCACCAAAAAAGAGAGCTATAGACCAATATCCTTGATGAACACAGATGCGAAAATACTCAACAAAATACTAGCCAATAGGATTCAACAGTACATTAAAAAGATTATTCACCACGACCAAGTGGGATTTATTCCAGGGCTAAAAAGAGTTTTAGTAAGACATAATGCACATACCTTAAAATCTACCTATTTTGAGTATGCAATTCAATGTTTTATTCCTATATTCATAGGTTGGACATCATCCCCATAATTTAATTTTAGAACATATTCATCCTGAGATGGGCCTGACAGCAGAGTTTCTGAGGTCTTAACTTCAGGGCTACATACCCTATAGGAGTTCTTGAATGGACTTTGAATGGTTCGTGAACCTTTTCTAGGATCCATAGCTTTCCTTACCTTTCCGAAACTAATAGAGATGGAGCCCAGGTAGTCTTACAAAACTTTAGACTGGTGGGTTCTCAAACTTTAGGGTGCTTTCAAATCATTGCGGGCGCTTATTAAAATTCAGGTTCAAATTTAGTAGGTCTGGGACACTGTCAGACCTACTATGATTTTGATTATAGGAATACCAACATTAGATAAGTGAAATATTATCTGCCCTACAATCCCATTCCTCTCATTAGTGGATCTGTGTTACCAACCAACCAATCAATAAACAAAAACCCTGCCGACACAAATGCAATCATTTGTTATTATTTTTTAAATTGTGTCAATAAAACATTTGTGGGCATTTGTTTTCTCTCTTGTTTAGTAAGTATGTACAAAATAGTCATGATTTTGCATCTTGGACCGAAAAGCCTAACGTATTCACTGGCTGGCCCTTAGTAGAAAAATTGTGTCAATCCCTAGGGTAGACCATGGTGTAAGACCACCTTGGAGGAGCGTACATGCTGTTCATCTTACTCTCCATAGCTCTTCAGGGCATTTGGCAGACACAGCATTACTCATCAGACTGAAAAAATACTAAGTATAAGAGGCAGCAAGTTGGCTGTATTTATGGATAATTCCTCCTCTAGAAGAGAGGTCTGGGCAGGTGAGAGTCAGTTGCTGGTTTAGTTTAAAAATAGAGCTCCCTGGGGGTTGCAAGGAATAGCTTTTCACAAAGGACCTAGTGTCTTCTCAGCTAGGTCATGTCATCAAGACTTGGGAAGCAAGATTCCCTAGGAGTAATTTGCTGTTCTCAAGAGAGCTTGGTTAATTGGGGTTGGAGGCTAGTTAGCTCAGTTTATGGGTAGAATATTGCATCTTCTTATATCAGTCTTCAAGCTCCTTAAGACTTCAGAGTTTGAACTTCAGGTTTTGAACTTGCAAGAGCTGTCTGACTGTGTGTTTTACCTGTAGGAAGACATTTCTGCTTAGCTCACTTTGACTCCTGTGAAAAGGATCTACTGGAACATGCATGAATCTTCAAACTTCTCCAGGCTTCTAGTAGTTTCCTGCACTATAATCTCTATTGTAGAACTTCTTCTCAGATGTCCATCTTGAAGTCTTCTTTCCTTTGGTCTTGATCAGTAACTTCAAATCTCCTAACCAATGGCTCATTTCAAGTTAGGTTGTCTGTCTGTCTGTCTATCTATCTATCTATCTATCTATAATGCAAGAGGTTGTCTATTCTTAACACCCATCCCGAATAATCTTTGTTACTGCAGGATCCATAATTACTGGTGAGATTTTAGCATGTTCCAGGGGGACGAGTACAAAACATGACCTTGAAGGAATTGGATTATACACTAAAATAATTGCAAGACTTACTAATTTATGTATTACTAGAAACTAGGATATTAGGGCAAGGAATATTTGATATAACACTGGATTGTGCTAAATTTATTGAGATAATACATTTTCCAAAGATTCTGGGTTTAGTGGGGTATTTCAAGTAGCTGGAGGTGTTTGTAACAGTTTACTCAATTGGTTAATTAAAAACTTAATGGTGGCCTATACAGACTCCAAGTGATATATTTGACTCCAAATCATTAGACTCAACTGCATCCACCACTGTATTGATAATCCCTTCTCAGTTTTCCATCAGCTCATTTGTTCCTTTGTCTCTTCTTTAATCATTGTTCCTTATGCTCCTATCCATGCCCTCTTACGTTCTCCCTTGCATAACTCTTGCCACCATATAGGCACCAGTGATTCCCAGTTAAAGGCTTCTAGTGTAGACTTCTCTGATAAACTCCAGTTCCATATTCCAGATGCCTTTCTGGATACATCTTTGTTGATGTTTGCCTTATAAGCACTTGGACCTCAACATGTATGGATTTCCATTTTTTTTCTCTCAACCTTTTTTGTCTTGTATTCTCAATCTCTGGCAATGGTATTACCATCAGCATTCCTAGGCGTTACTCCAGTCCTATTGAATCAGATTCTCTGGAGATGGACCCCCAGGAATCTGTTTTTGAACGAACCCTGTGGGTGATTCTTACATACAATAAAAATTAAGACCCATTACAGTTCCCCATGGCGGAAACCTTGGAGTCACACTCTTCTGTTCACCACTCACATCTAGTTGGTGGCTGGATCTTATTGGGATCATTCCCAAATATCTGAAAAATGACCCTTAGGTTCTTTCTCACTACCACAATTTAGTTCCTGATTTCTCCCTCACACCCCCTGCAGGAGCCTCCACATTGTCCACGGAGCTTCTGCCCTCTTTTTCGTATGATCACTGAGAACTGATGTCTTTCAAAACCCAGATCTCAGCTAGAAAGCTGACTCTGCTATTTCTTGTCTTAAAAGCATCTGACAGCTTGATGGCATGGGAGCAGTTTTCAGACTTGTTAAGGTCATGGAACTCTTTCTTCAAATAAAATCGGGCCAGGAAACCCAGCTTATAGACCTGATAAAAGCAGAGCTCCTCTGTTTGAAGCAGGGGTCGGCGCCACAGCCTTGGCCACTCAACTTGCCTTGCTGTGTTTCCTAAGAAACCATTCCCAGAGACACAGTTTGCAAAACACTGCATGAAGTCCAGATGCTTTGTTTGGATACCGTGTTCCTCCCTCGCTGGCATCCTCCTTCCTCGCACCTCTCCACCATTAACTCAGCCCCCAGCCCGCGGATTATTCACTATTCCCTGGACTAGTCATGTGTTCTTCTGACTTGTCCTATTTACTGTCTTCACATCCTCAAATGGCCACTCTCCTCTCCCTAATTGTTCTTTGCTTTGTGTTCTCAAAGCCAAGTTGGCATTTATAAAACTTCTTTTTGTGTTTATGTCTGTCTCCATTAGAAAAGAGACAAGCTCCTTGGGACAGAGCCCATGCTTTTTTCATCTGCGTATCTGCTAGTTCCAGCTCTGACACATGGCTTTTTTCATGTTCATTGCATGACCATTTAAATAGTCTGTAACCCATTCTGTCCATCCTTTGGGTTGTTTTGTTTTATTTTCCAGACAGAACATACTATAATGAATTAAACATAACTTTAAAAAATGGCTTTACTAACCTCAATTGATTTATTAACCTATATGACTCTACTAGTGAAATATTTTCCTGTTCAATAGCCAAGAATAATAATCCATGGATATATGCATTGTATATCATGGTGTATGAAGCTGAGTTAATATTGGTAGAATACATTTTTGACAACAATGACATTTGCTGCATTTTTTAGTGATGTTGTGTCGAATATGTGTTCATTGTCAAAGACAATTATAAAGAAGAAATTAAAATACAGCCATAATGTAACTCCCCATAGATAGACATAATATCTTGACTTATTTCCTTCCATTCTTTCTTCTGTAATATTTAGGTGTGTATGTATTTCCTTTAAAACTGAAACCGTACTGCCTAAGTAGTTTTATATCCTGATTTTTTCATTTCATATTATGAGCCTTCCAGCATGTTACCATATATGAGAATCTTAATATTGTTAAAAATCTTATTAATAAAAACTGTGGACTTTCTAAGCAATTTCCAAGAAGTTTGCAAATTCTTTTTTTTTTTAAAGATTTTTATTTATTGATTGATTTGACAGAGAGAGAGCACAAGTAGGCAGAGAGGCAAGCAGAGAGAGAGAGGAGGAAGCAGGCTCCCCACTGAGCAGAGAGCCCGATGCGGGGCTCGATCCCAGGACCCCGAGATCATGACCTGAGCCGAAGGCAGCGGCTTAACCCACTGAGCCACCCAGGCGCCCAGAAGTTTGCAAATTCTTAGTGGAAAGTCTGGGAAGCTAGAGAGAGACCTGTGAGTATTTTGTGACTCAAAAGGAATGGAGTAACATTTTAACTGATCTCTCTTGATGATGTATTGAAGTTAAGCAGAATGAATGGACAGGTCTCAAATGTTTTGAGCAACTGTTAGGTGCCAGATATTGTGCTTTAAGGACATTTCACATTTTATATACATTTTAATACATTTACATACAGTTTATATATTTTAGATACATTAATTCATTTGCGTATTCACAACAAACCGAGGAAGTGGACATTAACATTCTCATTTGACCGATGAATCAACTGAAATGCAGAAGCTTAAAGTAACCTGTCCAAGTTATTCTCTCTGGGGAGCAGAATTTTAATTCCATTCATTTCTGAAGATTGACACTTTCTCCAACCCCGACTCTGAGGGTGCACTGAGCCTGCATTTGATTCCAAGGGCTTCGTATTAGCAGTGATTGAGTCTGGCATATAAGCTTTTGGGTAACCGTAGTTTATGAACCCCTGAAATCTCTTTGTTAAAACATATGTATGCTTTTTTAAGGTAGAGAGTCTGTTGTTCTTACTGGTTGTCTAAGGTATTCTTCAGAAAGCTTTATGAATCTCTACTGCAAATAATGGAGCATCCACAAGTCTTGCAGAAATCCTTCGAGGAGACTTTCGTTTTACTTGCCAGGCTCTGCATTGAGAACATTATCTTTTCTTGCTCTGTTACTCCTTCATGTGTCCCTGGAATCCATGGCATCTGTTTTCTCTGGATACCCGCCAGTACCCTCATTCCTGTTTGTTTATAAGAAAGTCTCAAATAATTTCCATGTCTGCCAACTGTGCTACCATGTCACTGATTCATGTGTCTGCGTGTGTAAAATAATAATAACTCTTGCATGCTTCTCTCTTAACTGCTGAGCATTGCAAACCCTTTTTGCTTCTCTTTGCATAGCTAAAAGTGCCTCTATTTGTACTGATCCAGTACGGTAAATAGGCAGTCATGGTGCACAAGCAATTTTTTTCATTCCTATCAAAGAGCTGAAAGAATGCATGACCCTTGATCTTCAAACCGCCTGGTAAACACAGTCTTATACATCTTATATATTAGGAAGTGACCTATGCTACATTTGAGAGGGCTACAAATTCTTCCCTACTCCCATTCCATTGGAATCGAATCCACCTCCTTTAATCTGGAATGACTATAGCAATTTGTTTGACAAATAAAATATGGTGGAAGTAATGTTCTGGGTCTTCCAAGGGCAAGCCTTAAGATGTCTTGCAGCTTCTGCTTAGATCTTTAGAATTCTTGGTCTATGGGGGCGGAAGACAGCTGCCATGTAAAAATTCTGCCTACGCTGAGACTACCATGAGGGAGGAATCACATATAGGTGTTGTGGTCAACATCTCCGGCTGTGCTCCCAGCCAGCAGCTGACATCAAGTGCCAGAAATGTGAGTGTGTTGTCCTTACCATCCCACCTAGGCCACCCTTCAGATGACTTCAGCCCCAGCTGCCACCCGACAGCAGTCTCAAAAGAAACCCCAAAATGAGTGCCTTCCAGTTCAGCCCAGTCCACCGATGAAACTACAAAAGATAGTGATAAATTTCTGTTTTAAGTCACTAAATGTTGGGGTGGTTTGTTACTGAGCAACAGATAGCTGAAACATGAAGGAATGAGTGCCCTTACTGTATGCAGAGATAATAAGCCCCACTTACATAGAAGGTTTCCAAGGAAAATTCCAATCATTGCTTTCCCTCTTATATTTTGTATGATGGATCTTTCCCTTGTCCTTATGTCCTTACTGACAATGTTTTTTTTTTAATTAAGTGAAACAATTTTCTGTTCATTTTGCATACATCTGTTCTAAAGATGGAAATTTTTTATGACGTTCTGTAACAGAATTATTGGCAGAGTGTTAACTGTCTGATTAAATAGAACCTACCACAGTTTAAGAAGATGGCATCCGTGGTCAAGAGGCCACCATTATGTCATGTACAGTGATTTCAGTGGTAAATTCCACTCTAAACCCACTAACAGTGCAGTGGTTCTCACTGAACTGGAACCTTGTCCACTTTCTCCATCTGAAGCATCTGCCCTGAGTTTGGTTTCTTTTCCCCCTTCCATTTTTACATAGAGCATCACCTTAGGCTGATTCAATGTTCTCTCCTGAGATGATATTTTTATTTCAGTCATTGATTCTTCAATATTTTAGTCTTTATCTCATTCATTAGAAGTCAAAATGGGTCTCAAGTCTAAAATCATGGTGTTGACAGGACTTCCTTCTGGAGGCTCCAGGGAAGAATCCATTTCCTGGCCTTTTCCAGCTTCTAGGGGCTGCCTGCTTTTCTTGGCTTATAGACCCTTCCTTCATCTTCAAAGACCATCACTCCAGCCTCTACTGCTATCATTGCACCTCTTGTCCTGACTTTTAGCTCTACTACCTCCCCCTCCTAAGGACCCTTGTTATTACATTGGGCCCATCTTGATGATCCAGGATAATCTTCCCTTTTCAAGATCCTTAACCCAGTCACCTCTGAAAAGGTTCTGATGACTAGTACATGAGCCTCTTTGAGGTTATTATTCAGCATATCACAGATACCCCAGTTAGACTAGGAGTCAGTCATTTAGGCAGATGCATGTGGATACTTAGGAGTGAGCAGGTGAAGAGAGGAAAAGGTGTTCCAGTCCGAGTCTTGTAGGTAGGAAGATCTGGAGTTGAAGAAACCATGGCTTCTTTAGAAGAATGAAGTGTTGAATGTGGTTAAATGGTAGATGCGTGAGAGGGGGGTAGGCTAGAGTCAGATCATAAAGCGTTTTTTAAACCATATTAAACAATTTGAATTTTAAGGAACAAAGGGAAAACATTGAAAGATCCTAAGCTTAGGAGTAACAATGATCCAATTTGTGTTTTAAAGGAAATCTGATGTAGAACAAAATGGAAGCAGGAAATTGACACAGAAGAGCCCAAGTGGTATCACTTAATTCACAATATGTCTGAAACCAAAATTCATTATTGCTTATCAAAACCAGCACAGCTACCCAAATTCCCTATCATTGGCAATGTCACCTATATTCTTTTAAGGTCAAATTCTTAAAATTATTTTTGGCTTCTCTCTCTTCCTTCTAACCACACTCAGCCACCAAACCTTATTGTTTCTTGAAATTTTTTATTTTTATTTTTTTTATTTTTATTTTTTTTAAACATAAAGAATATATGATTACATGAATGTGTCTAAAATAATAAACAATATGGGGGGGTACCTGGGTGGCTCAGTTAAGTATCTGACTTCAGCTCAAGTCATGATCTCAGGGTCCTGATCTCAGGGATCAAGCCCTGCATTGGGCTCCAAGCTTAACTGGAAGTTTGCTTGTCCCTCTGTGACTCCCCCAACTTGTGCTCACCTGTGCTCTCTCTCAAATAAAATGTTAAAGAAAGAAAGAAAAGAAAATAATAAACAATATGGATATAAATTTCATTTCTTCTGTAACCCCCTAAGCTTTCATTGTTATAGGCAACTTGATTAACAGATCAATATATATTATTCTATGCCTTTTCCTTTGCATTTGTGTATATTATAAATATCCATATATTGATGGTATTGTGTTAGACGCATACATATTTGAAAGCATAACTATATCCCTTTTTTCAACTAGCAATGTAGTTTAGACATCCCCATGTTGGTACACATTTTTAAATACCTCACTTTAATATAGAACCATGGTATTGCTGTAACATGAGGCAATTTCAAAATTTTCACTGGATAATTATGCTACCATGAATATCAATACATACTCTTCACATATATACACAGGTATTTTTCTATCAGATGGATTCTTAAAAGTTATCAAAAGTGCACATCTTAAATTTTTTTATTTGAAAGATTTTTATTTATTTATTTGACAGAAATCACAAGTAGGCAGAGAAGCAGGCAGAGAGAGATGGAGAAGCAGGCTTCCTGCTGAGCAGAGAGCCTGATGCGGGACTCGATCCCAGGACCCTGAGATCATGACCTGAGCCGAAGGCGGAGGCTTTAACCCACTGAGCCACCCAGGCATTCTGCACATCTTAATTTTTAAAACTTCGCTGAGGTATGATTAATGCACAAAAAGCTGTACATATTTAATGTATACAACTTAATGAGTTTGGAAATAAGCATACAGCCATGCAATTATCACCACAATCAATGCCATAAGCATATTCATCACTTCTGAATGTTTCCTCCCATCCTCTGTATGTACATACATACATGGATGGATGGATGGATGGATGGATGGTTAGTTGGTTAGGACACTTAGAAATTTTTTAAGTATATAACACAGTGTTCTTTTTTTTAAGATTTTATTTATTTATTTGACAGATGGAGATTACAAGTAGGTAGAGAGGCAGGCAGAGAGAGAGGACGAAGCAGACTCCCTGCTGAGCAGAGAGCCTGATGCGGGGCTCGATTCCAGGACCCTGAGATCATGACCTGAGCCAAAGGCAGAGGCTTTAACCCACTGAGCCACCCAGGTGCCCCTATAACTCAGTGTTCTTAACTAGAAGCACGATGCTGTACCGTTGAACTCTGGGAATTACTCATCTAGCATAACTGAAACCTGGTACCCTTTGACCAATTTTCAAAGATTCAACTCATCCTCTAAAAAGGGTGATGAGAGGGGCACCTGCATGGCTCAGTTGGTTAAGCAACTGCCTTAGGCTCAGGTCATGATCCTGGAGTCCCAGGATCAAGTCCCACATCAGGACCTCAGCTCATCAGGGAGCCGGCTTCTCCCTCTGCCCCTCGCCCCTTTCATGCTCTCTCTCAAATAAATAAAAGCTTTTTAAAAAGGGGGGGGGTGATGAGAATTCTAAAGGCTCTGAGATTTTACCTTCCTTTCAGGCTAATGAGTATAGGCCTGACATGGTTTTACAGATGATGGTTAAAGACCTGCTACTCTTGGGTCAGATGCAATGGACTTTTATTCAGAGCACAGGATGTCTCAAGGGGTTTCATGTTGGCATTGCTTGCTCTTGTCCTCGAATGCTCGGGTGAAAATAGTCCATGTAGTGCATTTGTGTAATAGCTGAGGGACCCTGAACTTAGGGAACCTCAATTTTTTTTTTTTTATTACAATGAGCTGCCAGGAAATCTGCCTTCTTCCCTGGAGAGAGACTTGCTTTGTTCAACAAATCATAAGCAAATCTGTTCCTTAATCCATACATAGACACAGTGTCTTCCAAGGCTGGTCACTAAACAAAGGTCCTTGGAAGGATTGTCCAGAACAGAAGGCCAGCTAGTGGCTCTGCTCACAAGACATGGTGGATATGGAGAAGATCCACAGAAAATGATCTCACCCAGGGATTGAACTTCTCTCTCCTTCTGCCAGTGGGACATAAGCTTACCTATTTAGGCACACCCTCATTAAACACTGGATGGTACAGATTTTTATATCTTACATTTTTTTTTAAGATTTTATTTATTTATTTGACAGAGAGAGATCACAAGTAGGCAGAGAGGCAGGCAGAGAGAGAGAGAGGAGGAAGCAGGCTCCCTGCTGAGCAGAGAGCCCGATGCGGGACTCGATCCCAGGACCCTGAGATCATGACCTGAGCCGAAGGCAGCGGCTTAACCCACTGAGCCACCCAGGCGCCCCTATATTTTACATTTTTATAATTGAATGGGAAAGTTAAAATGTTTTCTCCTTGAAATTTGCCTTTATATAACTAGTGAGCTAAGTGAGCATCTTTTCATGTTTGTGTGATTTACTTGTGAATTGCTAATACTGTATGATGCCTGTTATTTGCCCCTTATTTTATTATTTTCTTGTACTTATCTTATTATATTTTCAAGATATTAATATTTTCCTGGTTTATATTAAGGCATCACTTGGTTCTTTTTTTTTTTTTTAAATATTTTATTTATTTATTTTACAGAGAGAAATCACAAGCAGATGGAGAGGCAGGCAGAGAGAGAGAGAGAGGGAAGCAGGCTCCCTGCTGAGCAGAGAGCCGGATGCGGGGCTCGATCCCAGGACCCTGAGATCACGACCCGAGCTGAAGGCAGCGGCCCAACCCACTGAGCCACC
The DNA here is from genome assembly GCF_011764305.1 of Mustela putorius furo. Lineage (NCBI taxonomy): Eukaryota > Metazoa > Chordata > Mammalia > Carnivora > Mustelidae > Mustela > Mustela putorius. The sequence goes on from NW_025421989.1 coordinate 33,172,572, forward strand.
CAGGCGTCCCTCACTTGGTTCTTTTATGTGTGGCGGTTTCCTTCGTACAGTTATTTTAAATTTGTATGTGATCCTTTCTATGATGCTTTGGGGGGACATTATAGAATTTTATAGTCATAGTAGTTAAAAAGCATTTAGGGGAGCTGCCAAATGAGATTTAAGTATATCTTCTGATTTTTCTTTTGAATTTTTCTCTCTTCAATTTATTTAGATTTTTTCCTAACCATTTTTAAAAGATTTTATTTATTTATTTGAGAGAGAGAGAGGGAGAGAGGGAGAGAGCAGGGGAAGGGACAGAGGTGGGAGGGAATGGAAGAGGGAGTGAATCCCAAGCAGACTTGTTGCTGAGTGCAGGGCCCAACATGGGGCTCCATCTCACAACCCTCATGACCTGAGCTGAAATCAAGAGTCAGATTCTTAACTGACTGAGCCAGCCAGGTGCCCCACCTAACCAGTTTTTGGTTTTTTTTTTAAACATAGTTGTAGTCCTGTGAAAGAAGTAGGAAGATGTTTTCAATTTAGAAATAACAAAGTAGGGGCACCTAGGTGGCTCGGTGAGTTAAGCCTCTGCCTTTGGCTCAGGTCATGATCTCAGGGTCCTGGGATCGAGCCCCGCATCGGGCTCTCTGCTCAGCAGGGAGCCTGCTTCCTTCTTTCTCTCTCTGCCTGCCTCTCTGCCTACTTGTGATGTCTGTCTGTCAAATAAATAAATAAATAAAATCTTTAAAAAAGGAAAGAGCAATACCAAAATACAAGATGCCAAGATAAGAACTGAATAACATTAGAAATTTTTTTTCCAAACTGAATGTTCCATGAAACTTCACAGTTAACAATAGAACATCAGACACCCTGAGAAATTCCGTAGGAGAAAAAATATTTAATTTGATTTAACTGGACATATATGAAATTTTGTTGGACTAAAGAACTTTTAAAAAAATTCTATATAATATCTTACAACATCTTGTGGGAGGCTATTGGTCAATGGAGGGACTGGGAGGCAACCTCATTAATCATTAGAAGCAGGGTCCCTGAAGCCAAACTGCGCTGAGTTACTTACTACTCGGGCATGTGAATTAACTTCTCTAGGCCTCAGCTTTCTCATCTATAAAATGGGGGTATTAGAACTTATTTAGTGAAGGAGTTCTAAGGATTAGTTGAGCTATTTAAGTGTTAGTCATTTCTGTGAAACATTCCACTCTTGGAACATTGCTATAAAGCTGCTAATATAATTGGCCTCCCAATTAATGTTCAGAGAATCAATAACATTGTGAAATTAAAAAAAAATTCAGGGGCGCCCAGGTGGCTCAGTGGGTTAAGTCTGCCTTCGGCTCAGGTCATGATCCCAGGGTCCTGGGATGGAGCCCCACATCAGGCTCCTGGCTCAGCGGGGAGTCTGCTTCTCTGACACCCCCCCACACACACTCATGTTCTCTCACTGGCTTACTCACTTTCTGTCTCAAATAAATAATAAAATCTTTAAAAAAAATAATTCAACTACTGCACTGCCATTGAATGTGCCACACAGTTGTCCATGTAGGAAAAAACTGCGCTACTGAAAATAAATGCATGTGATTCCATACCACCAGCCCTTGAGTCTTTTGTCGTGAAAAGAACTATTTATTTCACTCCCCACGGCATCTTTATCTCTGTGGTCCTTGACAGACACGTGGATTCTTGCTGGCTCAGCCATTTGAAAGGCACTCTCAGGTGCATTTTGCATGTGCTGTTTCACGTGTATCCTGAGCATCTCTAAGTGTGCCAGAAATCTCCCACACTGTTGTGTTGTCACACAGTGACAAACAAGAAGCTGATTTTATTTTTATTAATTTCATCCTAAGAGCCCTTCCAGAAATAGTTCACTTTTAGAGCTGCATTTTAAGTACTCCTTAATAGGCTGTGTTCAACTCTTTCCTTTGACTAAAATATCAATCGGTATTATATTTCACTGTGTGTTGCTCAAAACATATTTGTGGAGCATAACAAATAGCATGGAGGACATGGGGAGTTAGAGAGGAGAAGGGAGTTGGGGGAAATTGGAAGGGGAGATGAACCATGAGAGACTATGGACTCTGAAAAACAATCTGAGGGTTTTGAAGGGGTGGGGGGTAGGAGGTCAGGGTACCAGGTGGTGGGTATTAGAGAGGGCACGGATGGCATGTAGCACTGGGTGTGGTGCAAAAATAATGAATACTGTTATGCTGAAAGTAAAAAATAAATTAAAAAAAACCCATATGCTTTAAAAAATGATGACTTTTGGTGATGCTGTGAGAATTTTTTGAAGATTTTGTTTTTTAAAGAGAGAGTCGGGGGAGGGGTTGAGGGAGAGGGAGAGGGAGAGGATCTCAGGCAGACTCTGCACTGAGCACAGAGCCCAATGCAGGGCCTGATCCCACGACCCTGAGATCATGACCTGTGCCAGAATTGGGAGTCATATGCTTAACGACTGAGCACACAGGCGCCCCAAGAATTTTTTGTTGTTGTGTCTTTTCTGGTGCTCAGTAGTTAATGACCTGTCCAAAGCTGCCTTTGCTTAAAGGCAAAAGAATGACTTAGAAACATTTTTGTCATCTTTTTAAATAGTTTAGCTCAGTTTGGCAAGGCTGCTGGGCAGAGAGGGGAAAATTCACATCTGAAATGTTCACGGAAATATTTCTGTTTAAGTGAACATATTGAAAAATAAAACAAAAACGGATTTCTTCTGATCAGACTAGTGTTTTACTAGGCATGTTTAACTAAATAATAATAATAATAATAATGAGAATCCGGTATTAAAAGGCACTGGTGATTGTTTCACTCTTTTTTCTTACCTGATGAAAGTGTGAGGGGGCAAAGGATTCTCCAGAAGGATCTTTGAACTAGCTGAAAAGAGGCATTAAACAATTATAGAGATTTAGGTGAATTCATCCCAGCCCAGATGCTGTCCTCCAAAGGGTCAGAAATTTCTTTTGGTTGTTATACAGATAACAGATTAGCCATAGGTTCAAATACAACCAAACACAGAGTGTTCCATTAGCAGGGCCCAGCATCCACTCCCCAGAAAGAGCTTTATGGCAAGCCAATTTACAATCAGAGGTGTCCAGGAGGAAGTGAAATTCAATGAAGAGGAAATGGAAATGGTTGTATGATTTGCGTGATTAATGTCATGAAATTTGCTAGATGGAGGCCCCATCACTCAACATGGACCATGCATGACAGGGAAATAAATGGGTTACCTTCGTTTTAAGGCCCAAGTGCTTTCCTTTTGGTCAGTGCCTGAATGGACATCATGGGCATCTAGCTCCTTAGCTCTCCTTTGTCTGTGCCCAGGCTCACCGTCTCCTCTCCAGAAGGACTATTATCAGTTAGATTCCATGTTACTAAATTAAAATCACAATTCAGTTCTACTTCCTGGAGGAAACACCCTCATTTTCTAGATAAAATTTTAGCTCCTTCTAATCTCCTTGACCACTCATATATAAATCCATTCTGTTCAGTCTTGGTACAGATGAGTAAAAATCTATTAGGGCTAATTTTGTTAATGAAACTCTCCCAGGGCCATTTCCTTTCCTTTATATCCTTGTATGATTTCCCATCTTCTCTGTCACTTTCAGAGGCTACCTTGAGGTGTTACTGCCTTCCCTTTTTTTATTCTCCAATGATTTGCATTTACGATCCATGGCAAGGATAGCCATAAGCTTCAACTCAAACATTTGGTGGCTCCTATCCCCTTGAATAACTTCTAATTACAATTCTACAGAATACTCACACAGGGCATTCAAATCTGAGATTTCAAATATAAAATACATTCTAGGGGTGTCTGGGTGACGCAGTGGGTTAAAGCCTCTGCCTTCAGCTCAGGTCATGATCTCAGGGTCCTGGGATTGAGCCCCACATTGGGCTCTCTGCTCAGCAAGGAGCCTGCTTCCCCTGCACCCCCCTCCGCCTGCCTCTCTACTTGTGATGCCTGTCTGTCAAATAAATAAATAAAATCTTTAAAAACATACATTCTAAGTGAACCTGTCTGTAATGGTAGCATTTTCATCCATGAGTTCCAAGTGGCTTTTCCATTTCAGTGAGACCAGATGTACAATGAAAGGGGTGGAAAAACCAGTTGTGTTCTTCATCTGAGGAGACCACAGTTGCCAATGATGTGAAAAACAAACCATTAACCTTTCTGAAGGCCCCCTTTGCTCTAACCGTGTTGCTTCCTATTCACATCAACTTGGGACTCTCAGATCTCTGCTGCTTCTAGGATTTTGAAGATGGAGGAAAGGCCTGGAGTCCATCTGGAAAGTCTGTACTGACCAGGGCAGTTTTCTCAGAGGGGGGCTAGCTCCTGGCCATATCAGAAGAATTTCAGTTCTGAGTTATTTCAGCCAAGTTATGGTTTGGTGTACAACGTATAGAACAAACACCTAGGGACTTTGGAAAGTTAGGCTTTGGACAAGACCCTGTCCTTTCTGATCTCCTGAGATTTTGATGTCAGCCTAGCCTTGTGGCAACTGGGAGGCCCCAAAGCAGCCTTTGGGTATCTAGTTATGCTTGGAAACCTAGCTATAATCAAGCAAACCAAGTGTAACTTGCACATAGACTCTAATTCATAGACCTGGGAGCGCGATTAAGGGACACTGTCAGGGGAGGAGGCCGTAGGCCTAGAATGTTCATTCTTATGGGGATGTACAGAGAGACTCTATCTACCAAGCTAGTAAAAGAATGTGCTCAAGAGTTAGGATGAGGAACAAGGCCCAGTGAGCTTCTTATGTTGGTAAGGGGAAGTTTTGGAACAGCTATTTTGTGGTATGTTATAGATACCTTGAATAATTCACATATATGTACATCATGAGATATAGTCATCCTGACAGTAAAACATTATCCAATATGGTTGAAGTTCCTGCATTCTCTTTGATCGTATCTCCGAATTCCCCTTGAAATCCCTTGTATCGATACTACAAATGTATATATTTCTAAATTAGACATAATGTTGCTACAGTTTTTTTCTTTCACATATATGCTGTCATTCTGCATGAAGTCTTCTGTAACTTGATTTTCTTTTTTTTCATTCATTGCTACGGTTGTAGGAAACCTTCCAAGGGATACATGTAGCACTGGTTCATATTTGTTTTCATATTCATATTTGTTTTGCCAGCAGTGCTTTTCATGCAATCATCCCAGCTGTGGGGAGGAAGGGAAGCAATAGGGGGAGGCAGTTAAGGAACAGCCCAGACTGTGCACTTGGTGTCCCACAGTGGTAACTCAGTTCACCCATGGGTCAGCTGGAAGGGTGGTAGCAGGACCGAGCTAGTAAAGGAAACTAATTATAAGGCAGAAAAGCTGAATTTGCACAGAGAACCTGGAATCAACTAAATATAAATAATATTTCATGATAATAAGCCATAAAATAAAAAATAATTTATTAAATAAATTACTTAATAATTGCCTGCTTACGATTAACTTTTTTTTGAGTTAAGTATATCACTATTTCAAACAATAGACACTGTGTGTGCTCTTCAGGAAATGGCCTAATTAATGTTCCTACCTAGTTTTTCTCTCCTTTGCCTTCTCTGTCTTCCCTGGGTTTTCTGGATTCTGCCCCAGCAGATATGATTCCTGCTCTGTGCTATTCTGAAGGACTGGCTTTTGTCACCATTGGTGAAACTTAGCTGCCCCCTGACTGGACACTATAGCAAAGGCTTTGGTGATCTTTCTCGGTTAGAACAATAAAGACTTTCTTGGAATGTAATCCCAGTGGTGTCTCTTTTCTGTGTAGCCTGGAAGAATACCTGATTAGCATCCAGAACTGTGGATATCAATTTTCCTGGAAGATTCGACCACCGCTGTTCAGAGCTGCTATTGGATACCATGTCTAAGAACTCGGAGTTTATCAATCTGTCATTTCTGTTAGATCATGAGAAGGAAATGATCCTGGGAGTCTTAAAGAGAGATGAATACTTGAAAAAAGTGGAGGACAAGAGAATAAGGTAATATATTTTTTAAAATTTTTTCTGCTTTTCTTGACTACTGTCTCTTTGAAGCAGGTTAGATCAGAAATTGGGCAACTGTGACTATGCTGGAGACAAATGTTGGTCAGTGACATTATGGGTCCCCAGCAGTAGCCCACACATCAGAGAATGTCTTGGATATTTTATCATTAGCTAGACGGGAGGATGGAATTGAGCAGATGATATGGTGCTGATGAAAATGCCGTTTGCTAATAATATCGTAATAATACCGTTTTTAGCAATTATTTGCTAATAATATAGTAAGCGGTAGTGAAGTAGAAGGCCTGCCCGTGTTTGAATACCAGCTCTGAGATGTATTGTGTGACCTTGTTCGAGTGACTCAGTTTCCCCATGCCTTAGTTCCCTCATCCCTAAAACAAGGATAATAAAATCGCCCACCTCATAGTATTGTTGCGAGGATTAAGGGAGACAATACACGTGTAGTGCCTGGTATGTAAGTTCACAATTATTTATTTATGATGCCTTTCTCAGGTCAGTCTTTCTGAGAATTCCTTCCCACCATAGCTGAGAGCAGAAGGGGATCTGGAGAGATGAAAACTCATTTTATCCCATCCATAACCTGAATTCTTAAAAAAATAAGTCTCTGTGTGAGTAATGTTGAGTAGAATGGGCCCAGTTGAGTTTCCCATCCGTTGTAGGCAAGGCTGATATTTAGCTGGATTCCGAGGCATGACCTCACCTGTGTTTCAGCTCACAGCCATTCTGATTGGTTGCACCACCTCTTCCGAACGGTGCGAGCATTGTTCTGATTGGCTGTCACACCCACTGGGATGGGTTGCTGCTTGGGATGGGTTGCTGCTTGCGCTGGGTTGCTTGTTAAATATATTTGGCTATTCCATCTCACCTCTGACGAGAGGAGCAGAAATAAATAGAGTTCCCTTCTCAGTGACTACCAGCTGTGCAGCAGGTAGCTTCTGTGTCTTACATGTCTCCCAAAACTGTGATCATTTTGACCACAACGCTGTGAAACTGGAAATCAACCATAAGGAAAATTCCACAAACGTAAGGAAACATAAGGAAAAGACCATTTCCACAAACATAAGGAAAAGACCACAAAAAGTTTAAGTTTATTGTATTTCATTTTTTATTGAGGAGAAAACTTGTCATATGGTTATCTTCTTATGTTGTAAATATATTCAATGTGCCTAAAGGAACTAGGATCCTAGAATTGGAAATACACTGAAATATTCTCGATTGATGCTTACTTCATAGTTAAGAGCCCAAAACTTTTATTTCCATCCTTCATAAGAATTCAAGCAATCTTAAAGGAATAAAGGCTTGGATGAAAATTATTGTAGTTTTTCTAGGCCTGGAATTCAGGTTAAGGCAGTTAATGATTTTTAAAGATATCAGAAATGATTTTTTTTGGCATTTGTATTCCAGTCACGAAAAGTGACTAAATTTCCTAATGTGCTGCAAAAAGTTATATTGTTTATGGGAGGTGAGGTACTAGCTGGTAACTGATGACATGCCCGGGGGAATTAAAAATCACTCTACTCAGGAGAACACAATTTTAATAGCCGCAGCCTCAGAAACACCGAAGTACAATGAATACGAATTTCTTCAGAATGTTTGCTTCTATCATTCCCAATAACTTTCCCTAATAATCTGTTACACTCTTTTTCCCCTTTCCTGTTTCTTCTGTTGTCCTTTTTCCTTATTCTCCGTAAAGAAATTTAGTGGACTGTGTAACATACAACAGAGCTATTGAGGATGAAGTTGTTGATTTCCTGGTTTTTCAAACTTATTTGACGAAAGCAAAAGAAAGGCTCTGATAGACCCAAGTGATACCTTTATAGAAAATAGATTTTTTAAAGCTGCTGTATGTTCTTCTCATTGTTAAAAAAAATAGTGGCTAATATTTTATTGAGGGTTTTTTTTTCCCTGCACCAACTGTATTAAATATGTTATCTCTTTTTGTTCTCAGCTATCAACATATGAGCCCAGGCCAGATGACTTGGGTTCTGTCACTCTTAACAGTTTTGTATATTGAGAAGCCACACCAAAGTGAGTGGTGTGGTGTTTTGAGTACATGCTGTTGAATCACAAGCCACGTTTGTTGATTCACATCTCAGTCACACCGTGAAGTCTTTGTGTCAGTTTAGATAGATTGTTTCTATGGATAAATCTAGTTCCCTCATTTGACAAAACAGAAATAATAGCATTAGGCACCTCATAAGATTGTTGTAGGGATTAAATAAACTAATACTATCAAGGGCTTGGAAGAATGCTGGCATACAGCAAGTACTTAATAATTGCTGGCTAGAATCATCGGCCCTATTGTTGGTATGTGTTGTGGTGAACACTAGCAGTGCTCTACTGAGCTCCACTCAGGTCCCTTGTGGGTCTGTGCTCTCTTCTCCCAGTTTTCACATGTTTACTGCTAAGGATGGTATCTAGTACCTTCTTTAGAGGACTACCCTTGGGGGACTAGTGGTGGTGGTAGGGCTAGAGAGCCACAAGTACCAGGCAAACTGGAGTTTCTGTCCCTGCTGGGCAGCCCCAAGCCAATGGCTGACAGCCTTTGCCATGGAGCTTCTGTCTCACAGTTTCCGCTGGAATCATGCTGAGATGGGACTTCCCCTAAAGACCAGACCCTCACTTTGCCCCTCCCCCCTTTTCTCTCCTGCCTCCGCCCTTTCCTTCTGTGGTCCTCTTAAGGGTACTCCATAAGTCGCTTGCACACAAATCTACATTCCAGAGTTAGCTTTTGGAAAAGCCAACCAAGAAGTTTGCCAGACCAAACAGGGATCTTAATTACTTGTTGTGGTGATTGTTTTTACTGTGTTATAGAAGTGTAGGTTGATATTTTGTCAGTGTCCAGAGGAAGTGCAATTAATTATGAATAAAAAACTGAAGGAATGGTTTTCACAGAAGAGCTAACGCTTGAGCTTGGCCTTGAAATATGAAAAAGATTTGACATTGGCAATTACCTGTCAACTGTGTTTTAGCTGTTTACCATGAACCACAAAACTGCCTTCAGAATCTGCTAATGAGTTTCAGAAGGAAATGGAAGACCAAGAAAATTTTTAAGAATTAGGATGATTACAGAGAAGTAAGTGATACGGAAAGTAAGTCAACAAGACTTTGGAAAGCAGTGAATTTATTGTTTCTTTGTGTGCTTATTCATTGCAGTAGGTTATTCTTAAAATAGAAACATAGAGAAATGTCAAAATTGTGTTGAATCAGTGCTTTAGGCCCGATGCCTGGCTGTGTACTACAGCCCACGTAGCCCCAAAGTGTGGCATTAATTAAAATGAGATTGGTCTCTGGGTGTTCCTGAAGGTGCTCTGCACCCAGAAGGCACATGGCAAGCCTGATAATTACCTCCAGGCATGAACTATAGTCTGGAAAGAGGTGTCTACCTACTAACAGAGCATTTTAGGTTCACCCAAAAGGCTCCAATATATTTATTTTCCTTCAGAACAAGCAGGAAGAAATGGTAGGAGATATCTAGACCCAGGTTTCAGCTATTACAGACTGAGAGTATTTTAAATGTTCTCTGTGAAGAACAAATTACTTTGCTTTAATGATGGCTTTCATGCAGTGAAAAAAGAGGAAGGAGGTGATGCCAATAAAATCGAGCTACCAACAGTGAATGCAAATGGAAAAAAAATAGAGTTTGGAAGCACAGAAAGATCTTTGTTGATCATTTTGTACCTTAGATTTTTCTAACTTTGGAAGAGCTCGCCCTAACATAAAAGAAGACATGGTTCATAGTATCTTCTCCTAAAACAAACAAACAAAAAATCTTACTAACAAAATATTACTCTACCTGATCTTCCACGCCTAAAAACAAACATTGTTAAATGTCTACTTTGTGACTTCGCCTGACTAAGAAATCTTCAGTTTATAATTTTAGCAGTTCATTTGGGCTTTACTCTTACCGAGAAGATGTCATTTCCATTTGGCCACAGTACATGAAAACTTATCTGGACTTAATGTTCTCTTTGGCTCCTACTCTTGGGCTTGTCTCAGTAATGAACTCTGCTGGTCTGACAGCATACATTTCTCTTTTCTTCCTCCCTACACAAATTTCAATTTTCTTCACCTCCAGCAGTGGATTTTTAAACATTAATTAATCATCCTTTGACTAATAGTCCTCAAACAGCTGTCATTGGTTTAGATGTAGACATAAGGCCAACGGTGACCCACTCAAACATATAGCCCAGGTTTCTGGAAGGTTCTCTTTCCCACTGTACATATTCAATGAAACGTGTTATCGCAGTTGCTGTTGAGGATGAAAGTCAGCACAGTGACGAAGCTGAGCCAAAACAATGGCAGAGAATTGTTGCCAACATCCTGGTGTCCTAGAACCTGCTATACCGCTGGGCTTCTTCTCTAAGCACTATACTATATTTCCATCTTACTTATAGTGATGTCAGTCTGATTTTCTGTTACATGTAGCCCAAGGCATCCTATGATCTGTAATTCAGAAGTAATCAACATTTGCTGAGAACTTTCTGTAGGCCAAATGTGTATTTATTATTGGGGTAATAAAGGTGAGCAGAGGAGGAGCCTGGGTGGCTCACTTGGTTAAGTGTCTGCCTTCTGATCTCAGGGTCCTGAATGGGTACCTGGGCCCAGCTGCCCCTTCTGAAAGCCCAGCCCAGCAGGTGTAGCTGTCTCTAGCCACTGCCTGAGCCCAAAGCACCTGCTGTTCCTGGGAGCTGAGGTCAACATGGCCTGTGAGGACTCTTCTCCAGCGCCCGCCCTCCCCGAGGCTCTGCTGTCTCTCCATTCCTGTCTCTGTGAGGTTGGACCTCCCAGCTTCACAGAGCACTCCCCTAGTTACACACACACACACACGCGTGCGCGCACGCGTGCACGTACACACTGGCATGGAAACAGGACTGCCCTTGGTGCCTTGGAAACATCCTCCACCGTTGCCTGCTTCTCTCTCTCCCCATCCCCCACTCTTGCACGCATAGTATCTCTCTTTCTCTCTCCAATAAATAAATGAAATATTGAAGAAAAATAAAGGTGAGCAGAGACACAATATTAATGTTCGTTGGACCCAGAAACCTAAAGAAGTTTGCAGTCATGAATCAGGCTTTATCCATGGTATAGACCAGAAGTCAGTAAAATTTTTCTGTAATGGGCCAGATAGTAAATACCTTAGGTGCTACCGGGTATATGTTCTATGTGATGATTGCTTCAGTCTGCATTTGTAGTCTGAAAGCAGCAATAAACAACGTGTAAACAAATGGGTATGGGCCACGAAACTATATTTACTAAAACAGGTGGTGGGCTGGATTTGGCTCAAGGGCATAATTTGTTCACCTCTCCTGTTGAAAATACCACCTTGTAGATTTTAGCCTTGTGAATAGCATATATACCTGAAAGCCCCGATAAACCACCTTCGTTGAGCCACAGGACATTTCTAGTCTAAGAGATAAGATGGAGTTGGACTGAAACCCACCAGCTATCAGAGATAGAACTCTGGCTTCTGTCTGTGAGGTTAGATGGTCTCACAGGGTCCTGCCATTATGGTCCTGCCATAACTACCAAGGGGTGATTATGCCTTACTCAGTCTCTCATGGCTCATGCTGGAACAGCGGAAATGCATTTCATTGCCTCTCTAGAAGAACCGTACAGTGCATCCGGAGGTGGGGAAAGTTCCAAGAACTAGCAGAAGGGTCTGCAGAATTGTTAGGGACAGTTTACAAATTCATTTTCCAGACAAGATAAGAATTATTAATATCCCATTTTACAGATGGATAAACTGAAGTACCACGTTAAATAACTCATCCCAGTTTGCACAGCTAGTAAGTGGCCCTGCTCTGGTGTGTAGCCCCACCGGCTGGTTGCAGAGCTCACATGCCCCTCTTAGGTCAATTTTAACTTCTAGGGGGATGTATCTGACCCTTCAGGAGGTCAGGGGAAAAAGGGAATGATAAACTCTTCACTGCCAGCCAGCCTCACACCAGAGAAGGGATTACTCATTCTCAAGTGATCCTCATTTAATTCCCATGTCATCTGTATGATTCTGATAGCTGTAGCAACTGAAACTTAATTTGCCTAATAATTTCTCCTAAATAATTTGCCAAACTGGTAAACATCAGCAGTGAGAGTCTCCTGTCCCACGTTGAATCTCTTTCCTCTATGTCGTGACGTTTACGCCATCAGGGCACCTCTTCCGACCCTGTTAGAAGTCCCCCCATCGCCTTCCTCTTGGAGAAATGGAACAAAACAGAAAACATTGCTTCAGCCTGGTGTTTATGGGTAGTTCTGACCTATAAGCTGCGTAACATTATCCAGAGTTGCTCTGACATTTACTGAAGCATCACTTTTACACAGTGAAAACTGACAGGAGTTCTTCGTGCTGTTCTAGTCTTTAGGCTGACTGAAATCCAAGTGCAAGTGTGTTATGTTTTGTTCCACACAGCTGGCTCTGCTGAGACCATGAAACAAGCCAGAGCTTAGTGTCGTCAGGAGACCCCCGATCCCAGCCTGGAAACTGCCATTACGGCTTTATTTTTATGTGGTTGATCCCACCATTTTAGAACAGAATAGGGAAGAAAAGAGAAGGGAGAAACGGAAGGGCAAAGCGTATTCAAATTGGCTATTTGGAGTCCCGCGGATAAGCTAAATATTCAGTTCAGATGGATTTGAAGTGATTTCAAGAGTTACACATTCATCCTGGAAGTTAGAGTGACCAGTAAGTACCAAGCAATAATATCCTTTTAATACTCTACAAATGTTTGATCTGTGGGGCTGTTTGTTTTTCCGAATCTTATCACTACCACTAAGAACAAAATTAGTTTGACTTTCTGAAAACTCTAAAGGCTCACTGTCTCCATAAAACACCAGGAGAACTACTAGAGTGGACTTCTGGTTTGGTAAACATTTTGTTTCAATCCTAATGGGATTGCCACAAAGCTTCTTAGTGGATTAACAGAAACTCCCAGCATGAACATACTGGCTCCCTTATAAAACCCAAACTCTTTCTGAGTCACAGAGAAATGAAAAAAGAAAATCCAGTTCTGCTTTAAATGAATTTAAGACCTTAGAGCTTTTATTACTGGAGAACTTAAGAATTTCCATATATACACCTATATAGGGGAATGAACTTAAATTTGGGTTCTATAGCTCTTTCTTCCAAGTAGTTGTTACTTGGAGGGCTCACCCTGGGAAAGGGCCACACATACCTCTATTTGGGGACATGCCCAACATTGGATTATCCAAATAAATAAATATACTTGCCAGACCATATTGTTTTTTGTTTGAAATAATAGGGTCACTGTAGTCATAAGTAAAGTTGTCACTTATGTAGAATGTGTGTGTTCTCTCTTTCGTCTTTGACCTCTCTCCAAATTCCCCTTTCAAGTATGCTTTTCCCTTCCTTGCCTGCTGCTCTAGCCATGATTGGCAGAGAGGACATGCCTCCCAGGCAAGCACGGGTTAATTGACACTCACATCCAAGAACTACCATTCTTTTTTTACTGGAAGTTGAAGAAATAAAGACCCATAAAGCCCATGCTGTTCTTGAGGGAGGATGTTGGGGCTGGGAGGGTGAGTGAGAGCACTTGTCCTCCAAAGGTAGTCAGTTCAGCAGGGAAGTTCTACTTAAGCAAATACCTACTATATTCTTGGGAAAATAGGCATTTGATTTCTAAGGAAATAATACAAATGAAAACTTCACTAGCAAAAATATCACGTCTGACATTTTAGATTTTAAGCACATGACCATTTTATTATATCAAGAGTTTATATGAATGTTTATATGTTAATAGGAATTAGGGTTTAATTGATTTAAATCTGTAATATTAGGTTGATATGCATTGACTAATTTTTCTTTTTTTTTTTTTTTTTGAGATTTATTTATTTACGGGGAGCCTGGGTGTCTCAGTCAGTTGGGTGCCTGCCTTCAGCTCAGGTCATGATCTCAGGGTCCTGGGATCGAGTCCCGTGTTGGGCTACCTACTCAGCGGGGAGCCTGCTTCTCCTTTCCCTCTCCCTGTCACTCCCCTGCTTGTACTCACTTGCGTGCGCTCTCTCTCTCTCTCTCTCTCTCTCTGTCAAATAAAATAAATAAATAAATAATCTTCAAAAGAAAAGAAAAAGATTTATTTATTTATTTTAGAGAGTGCTTCAGAAGGGGGGGAAGGGCAGAGGGAGAGAGAGAAGCAAACTCTCTGCTGAGCGCACGGAGCCCATCGCAGGCCTCAATCCCAGGACCCTGAAATCAGGACCTGAGCCCAAGCTGAGTCCTTCCCTTCACCGACTGAGCTACCTAGACAGCCCACATTTACTAATTTTTCTAATCATTCTTTCACTGCAGAGAAATTAAGCATAATTCATAAACACTCCATGCAAATGTCAAAAATGAATGAAACTTCTCTATAGTACAGGATTTTTCAAAAGTGTTTAAACTCACTAGGATCTGTAAATAGCATCAGTGTCTACAATATATTTTATATCATAAATCTTCAATCCAATGAAATACTTAATATTTTCTTGTACATTTTCACTATAGAAGTGAATATCTTCATTATAGAAAATTAGCAAATACATGGGACTTAAACTTTAAAAACTCACACTCTTCCCAGAGACAATTTCCGGTTGTTGAATTTCTTTTCTGTCACATGACTGTACTTAGCTGCAAGGGAGCTTGAATATGTCACTGGGAAATGTATTCTTCTGCGTGACCATGTAAGCAACTCACATTTCGGGTTATTATTAGTATAAAAGAATAGAAGGAATATTGGGAAACAACTAGCAATCTGAAAAAAATGGGTATAATTAAGAACTATTAATTAGATTTGTTTATTGCTTAACACAGATTTCATCTTCCTTTTCATGGACTCTGAAAGCAATTGTCAGAGGTGAATTTCAGTGAAACAAACATCATGATATCTCTTACTGCAATTAAATGTAATAAAGTCAACTTTGGTTTAAAAAAATAACACATAAAGAAAATAATATTTGTATTCATCCTCGGTGAATTTTGAAGAAATGGTGGCTTGACATCGCTTATACTATGTACTGCTACTGATAACCAGGAAAATTGTTGAAAGTGGTTTGTATGTAATCACCTGCAGTTATGAAAATATGAGTTCCCATAAGTACCACCTAAAGAGGTAAAATGGGAAAAATTAAGTACTGACAATTGTCTTTGCTGAGCATGTAAGTCCTTCCTTGCTGCATTTAAAATAATTTAGTTTACCCAAATTCAATTTATAGATATTTTAGAATAAATGTCAATTCTGTGTTCGTCAAAATTAAAACTAGTGTATGCCCATATTCAGTAGCAGAAGCAGTTTTCAAGAATTTTTCAAAGGGCAGCATGTTCTCTTTAAGTTATCTTTCTTTACATATGAATGCCCAATTTCCTCCCATCAGGATAATCCTCGCAATGTTAGAGCAGTAATGTTGAAAAGCCCTGTAATTTGTCTGTTTTTTTTCTTTTTTGCTATGCTGATTCTGTCTTTACCCCTTCTTTTTCTGAGTGATTTGCCACATTGATAACAGAACTTTCTGAAGTTCTGGTACCAAAGGTATACTTTGGGTTTCAGATGAACAAAACACATCTTTGTTCCTCATGGGGCCAGGAAATTAAGATAATCATTATTAATAGTTATCCCAAGGTATTCCCAGACTTGGTTTGGTCATTAAATATGAGATCCGTTTCTGCTCTGATTTTCAGACTATAGCTAATAAACGGTTGTTTGTCTGTTTACATGGCTTTGTGAGATCTCCTGGTGTATTCCTGTGAGCTGAGTGTTTTATTACCAGGAAGTGCTTGGCGTCATCTGCAGACATGAAGGTTCCACAATGCCCTCAATCATTGCGACAATTTTCTAAACTCATTAAATTGGCACAATTCCCAAGGTTTCTTTGTCTAGACAAGTGTTGTTTCAATCCTGTTCACTACTTTCTCTGAAGCGGCTTTCTATCTAGACTGAACTTGTCCCCATTTCTCAGATGGTCTTGATTCTTTTTAATGGTCCTTGATTTGAAAGCTAATCAAAAGCTAGATAAAGTTTATGAGGACCAGAGGGGTGTTTGTTGAAGAACAGCCCCACTGGGGAATGTTTGACTTTGTGATAAGAGGCTACTTGGACAGATGGCTTTTGGTGGGAGAGGTCAGACAGAAGCAACCCTTCATGTTTACTGAGGTTTAACTCTGAGTGTGCTTTTTAGCACACTTTGCACAACTAGGAAAGAAATAGCATTTGTTACGTTCAGTGTCCTTTCTGAGCAAAAAATATGTTAACAGAATAAGAATCAAGAGGAATCTGCGGGGGAGAGTATAGATCTTGAAATCTAAAATGACGGACCTGAATCCTGATGGTGACACTTACATACCCTGCGGCCCACAGCAAGTTTCCTACCTGAGATTTCATTTTCTTATGCTAAAATGGAAATCATAATGTCTTTCTCATAGGATGTTGCCATTGCTTAATGGCATGATGTTAAAACGGAGTGTTTATGGTTATCTTGGCTGTGTTCTGCTGTTTAGGTTTTAAAAATAGGTTCTGCACACGGAAGTGACAATCAAAATGAAAAAAATGTGTTTTTTTTTTTTTAATCAGTACAGAAAGGAGATCTGATCGCCCCTGGATTTTTCCTTAAGTTATTATGAGCTAGCCCCAGTCTAGCACTAATGGCATTGCCTCTGGATGCAAATGGAAGATGGGAATGCTAGGAGCTCTGCAGTCCTTGGCATCAGGCTGCAGTGACGTTATTTTGCCTATTTTACGTATATTACATATATTATTTCAGTAATTTTTGTCTCACTGTTTCTGGTTTGACAATATTTCTCATCAGTCACTGTGGTTTTGCTCTCTTAAAGGGATATCAGGCTCTAGTTCTAGAGAAGGAATAGCATGCAGGCCTTGCAGCAGAACCCAATAGCTACATTTTTGTAAGTGGACAGTACTGAGAAGACCTAATATTTAATGAGTTGTTATTATTATATTTGTTGGAAAATGGTTTTGGCAGTGGGTGACAGAGACATGTTATAATAACAGCTTAAGTAAGATGGAAATACATTGCTCTTTCTAGAAAAGCCTGGGTTATTTGGTAGCTTCATGATACTGTTCTTGTGACTCCATTATAAAACGGGTCTGGGCACCTTGTCTTTTTTTGTTGTTTCATTGCCTTGATGGCTTAGCTCATAAACCAAGATGGCTCACTCCTCTGTTCTCATCCCAGCCTCTGGGAGGAAAGAGGGGTTCAAGGGAAAGGGATAGCCCTTTCCCATTAGGGTCTTGACCTAGAGATTGCCTATATCATTTCTGATCACATCCTATCCACTAATATTTAGTCTCATGACAAAACTGAACTGCAAGGGATACTGGGAAATGTAGTCTTCATTCTGCGTGGGCACGAGTATAGCTAGACATGCCACTAATACAAAAGAGGAGAACAGGGGCTCCTGGGTGGCTCAGTGGGTTAAGCCTCTGTCTTTGGCTCGGGTCATGATCCTGGGATCGAGCCCCATACCAGGCTCTCTGTTTAGCAGGGAGCCTGTTTCCCCTCTCTCTCTGCCTGCCTCTCTGCCTACTTGTGATCTCTGTCTGTCGAATAAATAAATAAAATCTTTTAAAAAAAAAAAAAGAAAAAAGAAGAGGTGAACAGCTATGGAGAGACACCTACCAGAACTGCCTATTTCATACTCATGACACGTCAAGCTGGGCTTAGCACTTTACGTTCACAATCTTCTTTAATGCACACAACAACCTTACAAGATTGTAGCTATTATGATTCTTTTCTACAGGAGTATTTTGAGACACTGAGAGGCTAAGTAATTTTCTTAAAGTCTCAGAGATAAAAAACAACAAGGTCAGGATTTGAACCCAGGCGGTCTGCCTTCAGAGCCTTATGCTCTGGGCCATGATACAGTCCATGCTTGTTTGTTACCTCTCTTGGGCCTTGATGTGCTCTGCTAGATGAGATGGGGGATTGTTGAAGGCATCAAGGAATCAAAGATGCTTTATGAATTGTTATTAATAGCTTCCTCTTCCCAGCAGCTAATTGCTTCCATTCCAAAATTTCTATCTTCTTTGGTGCAAAATAATGTGCAGTACAATTGAGTCTAGACAGGGTAACAAAAGAAAAAGAATGCCACACAAATGTGGCAGGAATTTTAATGAAAGCAATTCCCAATTTGAAAGGAGTATGTCTATGCATAGATGCTATGCTATGTCTATGCTATGCTACCAGGATATAGCAGTGAAAAGATTGTATCATTTGAGTACAGCTGACATCGTTCATCTCTTCAGTCTTTAAGATTTCAGTTAGGTATGGGTCATCAATTTGCATGTTAATATCAGCACATCTGTGTAGCAACAAGGAAATCTAAGGAATAAAAGGATGTTTCAAAACGCAAGAGCATCCTGAATTCATCTCACATAAAGAATTGGTGTTAGCTGGTATTAAATGTCTTCAACTTTTTTGTGTGTGTGTTGTTAGTCACCATATAGTACATCATTAGTTTTTGCCGTAGTGTTCCATGATTCATTGTATAACACCCAGTGCTCCATGCAGTATGTGCCCTCCTTAATACCCATCACCGGGCTCTTATTTTTATTTTTCATCAGTTTTTAACAGTTGATTTGGGGCCATATTTACCTATACTACCCTTTTCCATCCATCTCCCGTACTCTTCGCTTCTCTCCAGACAAGAACAAATAGAGTAATTGGTTAGACTGTTGATATCGGCAAGAATCGCAGTGGTTTTGCTTTCTGAACAACAGTGTAGGAATGAAGTTAAGGAAGATAGAGAAAGTTCTGGAAGTCCTTAACGAGTAATTGAGAACATTCTGTAGTTTTCTCAGGCATGGATTTCTTTTTCAGAGTGTGTCTGATCTCAGTTTTAGCCAATTTTAATTTGACTTTATTCTCAACAGACCCAACATTGTACATTTTTCTCTTCTCAAATTTCCTTTTAATAATGATGGCTTCATATTGTAAAACCTTTGTAATTTACAGAACACCCTACCACACTTTATTGCCTCTGACTCCTATAAACACCCTTGGAGGAAGATATAAAAGGAAACATTATCTTTATTTTGAGTTTTCCTTCCCTCCTTTTACTCTTTATTGCGTTTTTCCCCGCCTTCCTTCCCTCCCTCTTCCTCTTCCTTCCGATGCTTACTAACATCTGCTTCTGCCTTCTTTTATTCATTCAACCAAATGGTGTCTGCTAAGTTCTGGGCCCTAGGTTATGTGCTGTAATGTGCATAGCTAAACACACCAGAAACAGTCTTGCCCTCACAGAGATTACAGAGGAATTGGCAAGACAAACACTAAACCAGCAAAAGCAGCCAAATAAATGTACAATGAAAAATTACAGTAAGTAAAAAAAATTACAGTAAGTGCCAGAAGGAAAAAAAAAAAAAAACATGGTTCTGTGAATGAGAGTAAGACGGGAATCTGCCGAAGTTTGGTGGTCAGAGAAAACCTCTCTGGGGAAGCAGCAGTAAAAGTAGAACAAAATGACATACGGAACTCAGATGAAGAACCAACCAGATGCAGGACGAGGCTGGACTTACCCATGAGTGCTCAGTGATGCTACAGGAACAGCCCTAAAGTTTTTGTGGCTTAAAACCATGAAGGTTTGGGGTGCCTGGGTGGCTCAGTGGGTTAAGTTTCTGCCTTCGGCTCAAGTCATGATCTCAGTATCCTGGGGTAGAGCCCCACGTCGGGCTCTCTGCTCAGCAGGGGACCTGCTTCCCCCTCTGTCTGCCTCTCTGCCTACTTGTGATCTCTCTATCTCTGTCAGATAAATAAATAAAATCTTAGAAAAGAAAAGAAAACATTGAAAAAAAAAAAAAACCTTGGAGGTTTTTTTCTCATCTGTGCTCCCTGTCCATAACAAAATGGCTGAGGACTCTCTTTCACAGCCTCCTCAGACCAGGACTCAGGCTCACAGAGTAGACAGTATTTGGGACTTTGTCATCTTCCATGAAAAGTAGACGGAATGTGGTAAAGCAAGCACTTGCTCTTAAACATTTTACTTGGAATCCCATCCCACATGTCAGGGACCAGTGCTAGTCACAGGAATCAGGTCCAGAGGGCAGGGCTATGCCGTCTTTCTCCTTCCCCTTTCCTAGCTTCCCTTGCAGCTAGCGGTGTCTGATCAGCAGAACCTGAGGAGAAGTCTGATGGGGCTGGGGGAATGCCATGTCAATTTTCATGTTCTTGTTAAGAGACAGGTATTATAGAGGGCACGGATTGCATGGGGCACTGGGTGTGGTGAAAAAATAATACTGTTATGCTGAAAATAAATAAATTTAATTAAAAAAAAAGAGGTATCGCTGACACAGCTTGCCCCTTCCGCCAGTCTTAAACACAGATGCTGTCTGGGAGCTGGCTGGCCATTTTGCATAAGAATGAGAAGCCACCACTTGAAGATAGGGAACCTTCAGGATGAAAGGATCCTGAGTCCCTTAGTGACCTGATTTGTAGCTGACCTAATGCAAGAACAACTGCTTGATTCTGGATATCTTGTTATGGGACCAAAAAAATGAAGTTGATTTCTAAGCTTGTTGCTTGGAGCCAGAAGCATTTCTAGCCTGTGTAGGTGCGGGAGATGAATAGATATCATGCTTGAAGCCCAGAGAGTCACCTTCCCCAGATACGTTTCTCAGACTGGGTCGGTCAAGGCAGGAACCAAGTCCAGGGAAGGCCTACCCTGCTTTGTTAGCAAGCAGAGGGTTAGTAAAGCAGAAGGAGAAGACATCTCCTGTCCTATTCCTCTCTCCAGGTTCCCTAGGTTCCCTTTCTCCTTGATACCAATTCTCCACTTACATACTTTCTTTCCTTTTCAACCTTTTTCCTCTTGAGTGTCTGAAAATGGCTCTGTTCATTTCACGCACATCATCCCAGGCACGATTAAACTAGGTCAGTTTCTAAGAGCGATCTGAAAAAAGCAGGCCACTTAGTATTTTGCCAGCCTCTGGGATTCTTCCCAGCCTCTCCCACAGTCTCAGAGATGACTCCCAGAATATGTGCAACCATCAGCACCAATTGCCTTAGCGATGTCCCAACTAGTGTGTTGGGACCTTGAAATTCTTGTTTCCTTGTGGCCTGATTTACATGGGGCCCCAGGTCTTTTCCGACGCAAGAACTGAACTAGGTGAAACCTGATTTCTGAATAGATTCTTGTCAAGTAGAGCACAAAGAAAGATGCAAAGAAAATGTTTCACTTTGGGGGATGCCTGGGTGCCTCAGCTGGTTAAGCATCTGCCTGTGTTTCAAGTCATGATCCCAGGGTCCTGGGATCGAGCCCTGTGTGAGCCTCCCTGCTCAATGGTTGGGGGGGGGTCTGGTTCTCCCTGCTCAATGGTTGGGGGGGGTCTGGTTCTCCCTCTCCTCCCTCTGTCCCCCTCAACTTGTGTGTGCGCTCTCTCTCTCTCTCTCAAATAAATAAAATCTTAAGAAAAAGAAAATGTTTCAGTGTATGACCATAATTTCTCCAAGTGATCTCACCCAGTCTAAGGACCTGCTAAGTGATTCGGATACCTGCTCATGGAATTGTTTTCCAGAAGAGAGTTTGGCTCTGGAATGTCCTGGAATACCCTGTTTTCTCCACTTATTACTCTTTAGCCCAGGAGCTTATTCAAGTAGGACTGCTATTCACGAGTGGTATCTTTTTTTTTTTAATAAAGATTTTATTTATTTATTTGACAGACAGAGATCACAAGTAGGCAGGGAGGCAGGAAGGGAAGCAGGCTCCCCCCGAGCAGAGAGCCTGATGCGGGGCTCCATCCCAGGACCCCGGGATCACGACCTTTACCGAAGGCAGAGGCTTTAACCCACTGAGCCACCCAGGTGCCCCTCATGAGTGCTATCTTTGTTCCACCCATTTTAATTACCTGGTTTCTTTGACAATGTTGAATGCATTGTTGTAGATTTCGAATAAGCAATGTTTTATGTCCCTTTCACCCCGAGGTGTTCAAACATCTCTTGTCATTCTCCAGATAATACAATTGTGGTTTTCAAATGAGAACTCATTCTGTTATTTGAAAGCCTGTAGCTTCTACAGGTTTCAAAAGTAAATTGTGTGGAGCTTTTCTTACATTCAATTTCATAAGCCAGTCATTCATGAAAAAAAGGGCACAAAGACCCTTTTGTAAGCTCTAAACCAGGAATGAGGAAAACTTGTTGTGGGTTCTTGCTTGTGTTCTGGTGGATAAGAACGAGTTCTTAAGAGCAATCTGTATCTGCCTGTTATATCCCATGCATCATCTTTCTTGGTTTGTCCCCTTATTGACTAACATGAGGATCATGGGAATTTCTTAGCAAATACCTGTTTTGATTCATTCTTGTCTCCAAATGCCAAAAGGCCTGACACACAATATACACTCAGGAAATGGTCATTGGATAAATGGAGGAGACAGTTAAAAGTTTTAGAAACCTTCGCATTTAGAAATCTCTCATAAGGCTAGGAATGAAAAGACCTAGTTTCTGGTTTTATGTACACTACTCACAATCTTGAACTTGAATGACATCGTAATACTTCACAAGTTATTTTGAAGACCCCAAAGAAGCAGTAAATAGTTTATAACATTTAAGGACCTTAGAGTCTAGCACGGAGTTGGGTCATAAACAGTATATTCAAGAAACTAAAGTCATCATTCCTGCTTTTGGGGACATGCTAGTCTAGTCTGATATAACAAAGTACAGTATCACAAATGTAAAAGGAAATGGTAGATGTGTACACTGATTCTGGGATGTTTGTTTTTTCAGGAACATAGAAATATTGTGTTCAAGAAGAGACTGAAGGGGCATCTAGGTGACCCAGCTGATTAAGTCTCCGACTCTTGGTTTTGGCTCAGGTTATGATCTCTCAGAGTCCTAAGATCCAGCCCCACTGCACTCAGGCTCTACACTCAGCAGGGAGTCTGCTGGGGATTGTCTCTCTCTCCCTCTCTCTGCCCCACACCCTGCTCATGTGCACGATATCTCTCTCCAAAATAAACCTTTAAAAAGAAGAAGAAGAAGAAGGGACTGGAGATGGATAGCATAAAGGAACAACATGTCTCTGAAACTTTAAAGTGGAGACGAACCTATCTTTTAGAGTACTGTCTTCCAAATTTGGCAGTATATTAGAATAAATAGTACCACTTTAAAAAAAATGCCATCAGAGTCTGGCAGAGAGAAGGGTGAGACTCGAGAATCACTATTTTTAAAATCTTCCCAGGTGATTCCAGAGTATACCCAAATTTGAGCTCAAATGTTCCAAAGCTTTGCTTCTCAAACTCTGATCACCTGGAGATTTTGTCTGAGGTGGGGCTTGAGATTCTGCATTCCCATAAAATTCCTTAATTGCTTTGTTGCATCCCTTTAAATAGCTCAATTCTCATGTGTGTATCTAAACAGATTGCATGTCAGGTAGTAAAAGAAGGAACATGGAACTAGCATTCACTTCGTAATTGCAGGGTACCATGCTGGTATCTTTATATCTATCATCTTGTTGAATCTTTTTTTTAAATTACATTTTATTTTTTTCAGTGTTTCAAGATTCATTGTTTATGCACTACACACCCTGTTGAATCTTCAAAACAATTATGTAAGAACCTTATTACCCCCATTTTAAGAAATCAAGAGACCAAGGCATAGTGGGTGAATTGTTGTCTCCAGCTGCACAGCTAATTCATGACAGCACCTAGCCTAGACATATCTGACAGCAAAACCAGAAGTCGGTGGGAGTTGTTAGAAAGCCTCAAATGCGAAAGCACAGGTATTGAGATCTGAAATGGTGGGACCTGTCCTTGTAGAAAACTCTCTGTTGGATCACTGAAGAGAAGTTATCAGTGTTGCCAAATTTGATTTCAGACTCTTGCATCCTGTCTGTTGTGCGAGCCGCCAGGTCAGTGGTGTTCTAGTGTTATGTTGTTGAAAGTCTACTGGAGAAGTTTGCATAGAATGGCAATAAGTACTAAGAGCAAAATCGTAGCACTAGTGGAGGATGTTAAAATTCAAATGCAAGACACAAGCACTATGTTTCTCAACTACTGGTATCAAAGGATTGTTGATTCAAAAGAGAGAAACTGTGTTTTCTGAAAGTGACTGGCTCTGACTACTTGATTCTTTCAAGTCTTCTCCCAAATGAAAATACCCCTTCAATGAAGAGAGCTCCACTCCTGTTTGTTTGTTTTTTAAGTGATTTTTCCCCCTCTCTCCTGCTAGGAAGCTGAAAAATGAACTCTTAGAAGCAAAACGTAGAAGTGGGAAGACTCAGCAACAAACGAACAGAGTCTGTGTTCACTGCCAGAGAAACCTGGGCTTAATATTTGACCGAGGAGATCCATGCCGGGCCTGCTCCCTGAGAGTGTGCAGCGAGTGTCGGGTCCCGGGCCTCGATGGCAGCTGGAAGTGCACTGTCTGTGCCAAAGTCGCGTGAGTTTCTCGCCTGTGTGTGGAAAGCCAGATTTGAGGATTGAAGGGTTTGGTGTGGGGAAAGAAAGAAGGAAAAGCATGTTTAAAATTCAGGGATAGAGAGTAGAATTAAAATCTAGCCCCACCCAGGGTTAGCAATGCCTTCGTAGAATTCTGGAGGAGTAGGGGTGAGCGTGAGCGAGCATACACGAGCAAAATAGAGACAGAGAATGGTATTTTTACTTTAAAAAATTTTTAGTTTTAAAATTGGAGGCTTCACAGAATGAGGTCTCTTTCTACATGTGAAAACCACCCACAAGCTTTCTTCACTTCTAGCCCCACCTGACTTCACACGTCTTCTCGGAGCCACAGACAACTCCCCAAGGCCATCCTTAGATGTCTGGGGTCACTCGCAAGATGAGTATGAAATTACCATCCTGCTCTCCCTAGCAGCTGGGGGGGGGGGCGGCAAAGCTTTTTCTGCCTCTACTGAAATGATCATATGGTTTCTGTCCTTTCTCTTATCTATGTGATAATGTGATATATCATATTGATTGATTTGTGAATATTGAACCACTCTTGCATCCCAGGAATTAATTCCAGTTGATTATGGTGAGTGATTTCTTTAATTAAATTGTTGGATTCAGCTTGCTAGTGTTTTGTTGAGGATTTTGGCATCTTTGCTCATCAAATATATTGGCCTGTAGCGTTCTCTCTCTCTCTTTTAGTATCTTTATGTTGTTTTGGTGTCAGGGTTAAGCTGGCCTCATAGGATGAATTTGGAAGTTTTCCTTCTTCTACTATTTTTGTAGTACTTTGAGAAGACTAGGTAGTCACTCTCTGTAATCATCTGTGAAGGCATCTGGTCCTGGACTCTTGCTTATTGGAAGTCTTTCAATTACTCATTCAATTACAATTGCTGATAATCTGTTCAAATATTTTATTTCTTCCTGATTTAGTTTCGGAAAGTTACATGTTTCTACGAATTTATCCATTTCTTCAAGATTGTCCAGTTTGTTGGCATTTAATTTTTCATAATATCCTCTTATAATCTTTTTGTATTTCTGTCATGTTTGTTGTTATTGCTCTGTCATTTCTGACTTTATTTTACCTCTCTCTCTCTCTCTCTCTCTCACCTTTTCTCGACAATTCTGGCTAGAGGTTTATCATATTTATTGATCCTTTCAAATAACCAGCTCCTGGTTTCATTGATCTGTTCCATTGTTGTTTTTTTTTAAGCCCCTATTTCTTTTATTTCTACTCTAATCTTTGTTATTTCCTTCCTTCTGCTGGTTTGGGGTTTTATTTGTTCTTTTCTAGCTCCTTTAGTTGTAAGGTTAGGTTGTTCATTGGAGAGTTTTCTTGCTTCATGAGGTAGGCCTATATTGCTATAAACTTCCCTCATCGAACAGCTTTTGCTGCTTTCCAAACGTTTTATACCATTGTGTTTTCATTTTCATTTGTCTCCATATACTTTTTATTTCCTCTTGGATTTCTTGATTGACCCATTCGTGGTTTAGTAGCTTGTCATTTAACCTCCATGTATTTGTGGTCTGTCCAGGTTTTTTCTTGTGGTTGATTTCTAGTTGCATATTGTTGTGGTCAGTAAAGGTACGTGGTATGACTTCAGTCTTTTTGAATTTGTTGTGACTTGTACTTTGGCCTAGTATGTAGTCTCTTCTGGAGAATGTTCCATGTGCACATGAAAAGAGTATGTATTCTGCTGATTTAGAATGGAATTTCTGAATATGTCTGTTAAATCTATCTGTCCAATGTGTCATTCAAAGACACTGTTTTCATTGTTGATTTTTCTGTTTGGATAATCTGTCTATTGATGAGAGTAGAATGTTAAAGTTCTCTACTATTATTGTGTTACTACTGATTAGTTCCTTTATGTTTGTTATTAACTGTTTTATGTATTTTGGGTGATGCCATGGTGGGAGCATAAATATTTACAATTGTTACATATTATTGGATTGTCCTCCTTATTATTATATAGTTTTCTTTGTCTCTTATAACAGTCTTTGTTGTAAAGTCTCTTTTGCCTGATAAAAGTATTGCTACCTTGGCATTCTTTTCACATTCTTTTGCATGATAAACGCTTTCCTATCCCTTCACTTTCAATCTGCCTGTGTCTTTAGGTCTGAAATCTGTCTCTTGTATGCAGCATATAGATCGGTCTTTCCTTTTTTATCAGTTCTGTCCCTCTGTATCTTTTGATTGGAGTGTTTAGTCCACTTACATTTGAAGTAATTGTTGATAGGTATGTACTTCTTGCCATTTTGTTATCTGTTTTGTGGTTCTTTTTGTCATTCTTAGTTCCTTTTTTTTTTTTCCTCTGTACTCTCACGGTTTGCTGGTTTTCTTTAGTGATGTACTTGGATTCCTTTCTCATTTTTTGCATGTGTATTACTGATGTTTGGTTTGTGGTTACCATGAGGTTTGCATAGAACATCTTGTGCATATAGCCATCTATATTATATTAAGTTGATGGCCATTCAAGGTTGAACCTGTCCTTTGCCCCCCTCCTACAATGTTTCAGGTATGTATTGTCATACCTAACTTTCTATTATTTTTTGATTCTCTTGACTGATTTTTATAGATATGCTTAATCTTACTGCTTTTATGCTTCCTACTTTTCTTACTCCTGCTTATGGTCTTTGTTTTCCATTTGGAGTCCCCTTTCTTGTAAGGCTGGTTTAGTAGCCAGGAATTCCTTTAAATTTTGTTTGTCTCGGAAACTCTTTATCTCTTCTATTCTGAATGACACAGCCTGGCTGGTTAGAGTGTTGTTGGCTACAGGTTTTTTTCCTTCCGGCATTTTGACTGTATCATGTCACTCTGTTCTGGCCTATAATGTTGCTGTTAAAAAAGTCAGCTAATAGCCTTATGGGATTTCCCTTTTATGTAACAGTTTTCTTTTCTCATGCTGCTTTTAAAATTCTCTCTTTATCACTGCTTTGTGCCATTTTAATTACTACATGTCTTGGGTTGATTTTGTTGTGGACTCTCTGTGCCCCCTGGATCTGGATTTTTGTTTTGTTCTCCAGATTCAGGAAGTTTTCAGCCTCATTTCCTCAAATACATTTTCTGCCCCCTTTTCTGTCTCTTCTCCTTCTGGGATCCCTGGAATGTGAATGTTATTGTGCTTAATGGTGTCACTGAGTTCCCTAAGTCTGTTTTTCCTTTTTTATTATTATTTTTCTCTTTCCTGTTCAGCTTGATTGCTGTCTACTACTCTGTCCGCCAAGTCACTAATCCATTCTTCTGCTTCCTCTAGTTTACTGTTCCCTGTAGTGTATTTTCAACTTCACTTATTAAATTCTTCATCTCTGATTGGTTCTTCTTTTTTTTATGTTTTCTATCTGTTTGTTAAGAATCTCTCTATGGTCCTCCACTCTTCTCAAATCCAGTGACTGTCTTTATGACCATTACTTTAAATTCTCTATCAGGCATATTACTTATCTCCATTTCATTAAGCTCTCTTGCTGTGATTTTGCCCTGTTCTTTCATTTAGGACCATCCTCTGTCTTCTCATTTTGTCTGACTCTTTGTGTCTGTTTCTGTGTTAAGAAAGTCAGCTACATTTCCTGCTCTCGCATGCGCTCTCTATCTCTCAATCTCTCCCCCCTTTTTTAAAGTAGGCTCCATGCCCAATATGGGGCTTGAACTCATAACCCCAAAGATCAAGAGTCACATGATCTAAGAACTGAACCCCTATATCTTCTTCTCTTGAAAGTAATAGCCTTACAAAGAAGAAATATTCTAGGGCCCTACAGTGTAACATACCATGTTCACCAGAACCTGGTTCTTCACAGGTGTCTCCTATGTGTGTGGTGTGTACACTACAATTGTGACTGAGCTGCTTTTGCCTTCAGTCAAGTTGTTTGCAATGGTGCTCTCTGCTTGTGTGTACACTACGATTGTGACTGAGCTGCTTTTGCCTTCAGTCAAGTTGTTTGCAATGGTGCTCTCTGCTTGTGGGCAGGGTGTGGTCCCTGTGGTGTCAACTGACCAGTCTGGGGCCCCCCTGGACTTGAGTTGGGTCAGACCAGACATTTGCAAGAAGTATAGTAGCCCTGAACAGCAGGGCACCTTCCCTGTGTTGTCTCCCTTGCTTTTGTTGGCGGGCAAGCTCTATAGTCAGACCAGGTGTCTGCCGCCAGCCCACGTTTGGGGCTGCCGTGGGACTGGGGTGTATGGTTATCTCCCCCTCTCTATGAAGCGGGAGTCGGTTTGGAGTGGTGCTGATCCCTTTTGGGACTACTTGCACACTACCAGTCTTACAGAACCACTTTGAATAGGGCCTGGTTAAAGAGCTTATTGGAGGGGGCAGGTTCACAGGAAGATGCAAGGGCATGGCCCACTGTTAGCAAGCTGGCTCTCCCAAGTGTCTGTGTGTCTAGGTTGGGTGGGGGGTGATGGAGGGGGAAATGGTGACTGCCAGCTCTTTTGTTCTTAGAGAGGTCTCCCAGTGATCTGTACCCCTCTAGCACACGCTCTGAGATTAAACAGCTCATCGCCCTCCCCTATACCCCCAGGCACTTTTCAAACTGCTGCTTCTGTGATTTATCTCAGTGGGGCTCTTTGTTGTGCTGTCTCTTCAAGGATGGGGATTCAGGGTCCTTTTGCCCTCCTGGCAGTTCCGGAACCAAGCCCTCTGTGTCTTTAAGTCCCAGGAGTTAAGCCCTGCTGATTCTAAGACCTCACAAAATTAGGTCCCTCTGGTTTTCAAAGCCAAATGTTATGGGAATTCGTCTTCCTGGTGCAGGTTCTCCATGCCTGGGATGCCTGGGGTGGGGAGCTCCTCTGTTCCTCTCCCCTTTCCACGCCTGCAGTATCCCTCTCTCCCAGGGACAGTCCTATAGGTCCATTTAGCTCCCAACTGCATCTCTGCCCTTCTTTCTCTATTTGATGTGTCCTCTTACCTATATTTAGCTGTGGAGAGTCTGTCCTGCCAGGCTTTGGGTCATTCTCTTGGTTACATTCACTGATGTGGGTGTTATCTAGTTTTATCTGTGGGATGAGGTGAGCTTAGGGTCCTCCTGCTCCACCACCTTCCCCAGAAGTCCAAAATCTGTTTTCATTTTCTAAGCGGAATTTAATAATCTGCAAGTTAGGATGCAAAAAGTAATTTGGATGTCTTCTTTTCCCATGAAATCAAATTATTTCCTTTGGCTATTTCTCCACCTACCTATTTGGAAAAACTACCAATAATGCACTTTGCTTTCTGGTTAAAAGTATCGTGATACATCTGTGAGTCAAGTAAGTAATGTACAAATTGCTGTTTTCAATCTTGGACGCTTCTTAGCTTGCCTGAGTGGGTTGTAATAGCTTTCTGCTATAATGGTATTATAAAGATTCTTGTACTTGTCTCTTGGTCCACACGTGTATGCATTTCTGTTGGATATTGACGTGGGACTAAAATGGCTGTGTCATAGAATATGTATGTGTTCAATTTCACTAGATGATGCCAGATGACTTTACAAAGTGGTTGTGTCATGTTACCATCTCGCTAGCAATGCACCAGAGTGGTGGTTATTTATATTTTTACTTTTTGTTTTTTGTTTTTATAATTTTATTGGGTGTGTCGTAGATTTACATTTCATTACTCATGAGAATATTATCAGATATTTTTTGACCATTTAAACATCTCTTTTTGTGAAGTGCTAGTTCAAGTCTGCTTATGTTTCTATCGTCTGTCTTTTACTAACTCAGTGGAAGAACCTCTTTATATATTCCGCATACAAACGATGTTGGTTCTTTCTGTTACAGATACGATTTGAAGAACAGAAATCTCTAATTCTTAGTAACTTAATTTATCTTTTCTTATTTGATTAGTGGGGGGGGGGTCTGTATCCTGTCAAAGAAATCTTCCCCTAACTCCCAAGTCATGAAAATATTCTTCTATGTGATCTTCTGTATTGTTACTGAGTTAACATTCACCTTTAGCCCTACAGTCTACCTGGAACTGATTTTTGTGTATGCTATGAGCTAGGGATTTATTTTTCTGTTTGAATATATATATGTACATGACTCAGGACCATTAATTAGAATGACCATCACTTTTTCACTGATCTACAGTGTCACTTTCATAAACCAAGTATTATTTATGCCTGCTCTAAAAGGTGTCTAACATTGTGCCAGTGCCACAGTATTTTGATTATTGTAGTTTTATATAAAAGTTTTATATCCAGTGGACTTGCAACCTGTTTTTTGTTCAGGTTGCCCTGGCTGTTATGGGCCCCTGGTATTTTCATATAAATTTTAAGAATCAACCTAACAATTTCCACAAAATAAACCCTACTGGTATTTCTTATAGGGATCGTATTATATCAATAGATACTTTTGGTGAGTATTGACATCTTTTAAAACTTAGTCTCTCAATATGGAAACACTATGGCCTTTCCATTTATTTGCTTTTAATTTCTTTCAATAATATTTTATAGTCTTGTGGTACAAGTCTAAAACATTATTAAATTTATTCCAAGTATTTGGCTTTTATGTTATTACAGATATAATCTTTCTTAAATTTTATTTTTTAACTGTTGGTGTGTGGAAATGCAATTGATTTGGGTAGTCTGACCCTGTCTTTAGAAATGTTGTTGAATTTACTTCTAATCTGTAACCGTTTTTGTGGAGCCTTTATTTATATACAATCCTATCATCTGTGAAGAATGACAGTTCTATTTCTTGTTTTGTAACATTTGTATCTTTTTGCCATATTGCGTATTTGTTTTTAATTTTATTGCTTTCTGCCTTCTTTATTTCCTTCTTTTTACTTTCTTTGGGTTTATTATATTTTTCATTAATTTCTTGTGTCATGGATATTTAATTTAAAAATTGTGAGTATAATTGATATGTTTAAGAAAAGTCATTCTAAGCATGGCTAATCTATAAGAGAAGGTTATCTGAGAACACTGTCATTCAGCTTTTCCCTATGGTATTTGATGAATTTTAGGTGAATAAGTATTATATCCTCATGTC
Source organism: Mustela putorius furo (assembly GCF_011764305.1). NCBI lineage: Eukaryota > Metazoa > Chordata > Mammalia > Carnivora > Mustelidae > Mustela > Mustela putorius. Next base: position 33,203,891 of record NW_025421989.1, read on the forward strand.
TCCATATGGAATCCTCTCTATGACTTTTGCTCTGGACTGAGATTTGGATCCCAGATTCTTCTCAAGTAACTCTAACATTGTGATGACTCAAACTTTTCCAGTTTCTATATTCCCTGATATTTCAATGGATATAGTCTTATCCTTTTGGTATATCCAGGTTCCATATGTTATATCTCATTCTGCTTTTTCTTACATTAATTATGTTTAGATGTTTGATTTTGTAGCCTTTGTATTCTCTAATATATGCATTTAAGGACACATATTTTCCTGTTTTCACTGCTTTAACTACATCCCCTCCATTTTTATATCAATCATATTTCAGAAATTTATTTCATTCTGTTGTCTAATTTCCATCTTTTTCCTTAATTATGAGTTCTTTATAATTGTCTTTTGCTTCCAGTTCTGTGGGATTTTTCTGTATCTCTTTTTGATATCGATTGCTAGCTTAATTCCATTGCGGTCAAAGAACATACTTTATGTGATTTCAATCTTTGAAATTTGGCCCAGCGAATGGTCAGTTTTGCTCAGTGTTTCTTACACCATTGAAAAAAGAATTCTGCAGTTGTTTATTTGAATAACCTAGATATGTTCATAAATGATGTTTGTTAATTGTGTTGTCCAAATACCACGTATCCTTACTGATCGTTTTTTCTCTGTATTCTATCTGATATTGAGAGGTATATACTAAACTCTCTCAATAATGATTGTGGGTTTTCTCTTTGATCCTTTTAGTTCTGATAATATTTTCTTTATATATGTTGAAATGGTAGTCTTGCATGCTTAAATATTTTGGATTGTGTGATATTTTATGGGTGTGCAGAAACCTTTTTCGTTATGAAAACTCCATCCTGATGTCTAGTTCTGATTTTTTTCTTAAAGTTCACTTTGTTTGTTGTTATGGCAGCAGCAGCGTTGTGTGTGTGTGTGTGTGTGTGTGTGTGTTTCTTTCAGTGTGTGTTTGGTAAATCCTCTTTTATTCTTTTATTTTTGACCATTCTCTTTCCTTATATTTAAGGTGTATCTCTTATAAGTAGCATGTAATTGTGCATGTATGTGTTAAATCCTGTCCAACAATTGTTGTCATTAAGATATTTATTCCATTTGTACTAACAAAATTACTTATATATTTTACTTAAAATGTGTCACCTACATACTCACTCTCTGTCCCATCTGTTCCATTGTTTTTTATATTTCTTTTCCTTAATTTCAGTTGTCTATATATTTTTTCTGTTTCTCTCCTCTATTATTTAAAAATTTTTTATCACTTATGTAATGATTACTCTAGAAATTACAACATACACTCTTGACTTATTAAAATCTAGTATAAATTAGTACCTTTGGCACTTCTGACACAGTACCAGAATCTTAAAATCCTTTAACTCCTTTTACTCCCCTTCTAGTGCTATAGTACATTTTAAATATCTGTATATCTGTTTGTATCTGTACACATGTACATACATATGGATTTATACTTAGAGAGATTTGCACACATACATACTTTCTCTTAGTCCGTTCAGACAGCTTTAAGAGAATAACATAGACAGGGTGGCTTATAAGCAACAGAAATTTATTTCACACAGTCTTTGGACTGGGAAGACCAAGATCAAGGTTCTGGCAGGTATGTTGTCTTCTGAGGGCCTGCTTCCTGGTTCATAGATAGTTGTGTTCTCATCCTCACATTGTGAAAGGGGCAAGGGAGCTCCCTATAGTTTCTTTATAAGGGGAGCAGTCACCCGCTAAAGGCTCCACCCTCAAATACCATCACAATAGGATTATGTTTCAACATGAATTATGAGGGGGACACAGACATTCAGATTGATATGACTAACGTATAACCTATACTAATGTAATAATACATCATGTAGACTAACAATAATATCCCACAAGATATTATTTTTTTATAGTCAGTATTCACTTAGATTTCCATTCCATTATTACTACATTTCTGTGTTTCTTTCTGGTTAAAGGAACCCTTCAGTATTTTTTTTTTAGTGGAGTTCTCCTAGTGATAAATATTCTCAGTTTTTGTTTTTCTTCACAATGCTTTATTTTACTCTTAATTTTCAAGCATGTTTTTGCTTGTTATTGAATTCTAGGTTAGAAGTTATTAAGTTTCACTCATTTGAAGACATTATTCCATTGGCTTTTTGTTTCCAATGTTTCTGTTAAGAAATCCAAAGTCAGGGGCTCCTGGGTGGCTCAGTGGGTGAAAGCCTCTGCCTTTGGCTCAGGTCGTGATCCCAGGGTCCTGGGATGGAGGTCCACATTGGGCTCTCTGCTCAGTGGGGAGCTTGCTTCCCCCCCCCCACATGCCTCTCTGCCTTCTTGTGATCTTTCTCTCTCTGTCAAATAAGTAAATAATCTTTTAAAAAAGAGAGAGATCCGATGTCACTATGCTGTTGCTTTTTTGAAAGTACTGTTGACCCTTGAACAATGTGGATTAGGGACACTGACCCCCCCCACACACACACACATAGTCAAAAATCCATGTATAACTTTTGACTCTGTGAAAACTTAATAGACTTTGTTGACCAGAAGCCTTACCAATAATATGTACAGTTCATTAGCATATACTGTGTATGTTACCAGTATTATATACTGTATTTTGACAATAAAGTAAACAAGAAAAAATGTTTTATTAAGAAAATCATAAGAGAAAATACATTTATAGTACTGTATTATATTTATCAATAATGTAAATTTCCATCATCTGTTTATAGGATGAACCATCTGTCAGTCCCTATACCAGTATTGTCCTCTATGATATAAAATACTGTAGATGTTAGGGGCATATGGGTGGCTCAGTTGGTTAAGCAGCTTACTCTTAATTTCAGCTTGGGTCATGATCCCAGGGTCCTGGGGTCAGGCCCTGCATCTGGCCTCACACTCAGCAGTGTTTGCTTGAGGATTCTCGCTCTCCCTCTCCCTCTGCCTCTCCCTCTGCTCACATGTGCGCTCTCTCTAAAATAAATAAATCGCGGGGCGCCTGGGTGGCTCAGTGGGTTAAGCCACTGCCTTCGGCTCAGGTCATGATCTCAGGGTCCTGGGATCGAGTCCCACATCGGGCTCTCTGCTCAGCAGGGAGCCTGCTTCCTCCTCTCTCTCTGCCTGCCTCTCTGCCTACTTGTGATCTCTCTCTGTCAAATAAATAAATAAAATCTTAAAAAAAAAATACTCTAAAAAAAATAAAATAATAAATAAATAAATAAATAAATCGTTAAAAAATACGGTAGACATTACATATCTTATTAACATTAGACCTCAAAAGATAATGTGAAAAAGAAATTTGCATTTATTTATAGGTATGATGACTCATGCATTGATAATGAGGAAGAAGCAATATGATTGCTTTTTGGTGGCCTAATGTAATTGATACTCTTGCTTTGTGGTAGCCTAGCCTATACATGAATGAATGAATTGTTAGACAATTTTTTATGGTGTATGGTATTAGAGTCGTATTAATAATACAGCTTGGGGAACATTGTTACTTTTTTAAAACCACTTACCTGTAATGATAGGCTGATACACAATTTCTCCAACTAGGAGAGAGAAGCTTAATGTAGGGTAATATAACAGTAAGAAAACTAATGAAAGGCTTCTCCTTTAACAGTGATGGCATCTTCAGTGGTGTAGTTCTCCCATGCTCTCATGTTTTCTCTATCAGGGTTCTCTTCCATAATGTTGACAGTCCATTCCATAGAGTACCATGTATAACAAGTCTTAAATGTCCTTATGGCCCTCTGATCTGAGGCTGAAGTAGAGACATTATATTTAAGTGGCAAATGGACCACTTCAGTGCCCTTGGTGTGGAACTCATGGGATTCTGGGTAGCCAGGGGCATTGTCCAATATCAAAAGAACTTGAAAAGGCAGTCCCTTACTGGCAGGCTATTTCCTGACTTCAGGGACAAAGCATGGATGAAATCAGTTTAGAAGTAGGGTTCTCATTGATCAGGCGTTCTTGTTCTACAACCAAAACACTAGCAGCTAATGTTTATCTTTTCCCTCCAAGGTTCTGGGGTTGCTTTACAGATAAGGGCAGTCCTGTTCATAAACCAAACCGCACTTTCATAAAACAATACAGTCAGCCTATTTCTTCCTGCCTTAAATCCTAGTGCTTGTTTCTCTTCATTAGTAACAAATGTCCTTTGTGGCATTTTTTTTTTCTCGCAAAATAGGGCACTTTCACCTGCATTAAAAACCTGCTCTAGCAAATATCCTTTCTCCTCAGTGAGTATGTAAGTAACATCTAGGAACTCATCTGCTGCTGCTTAGTTGGCCAAAGCTGATTCTCTTGTTATCTTGACCTTTTTTTTTTAAAGTCAAACCTCTTTATGAAATTATCAAGCCATCCTTTGTGGGCATTAAATTCTCCATCTTTAGATCATTCACCTTCCTTTTGCTTTAGGTTATCATATAAAGATTTCATTTTTTCCCCAAATGATTAGAATCTATAGGTTATGCCTTTCTTCTAGCAATCTTGCACCTACATAAAATCTGCATTTTCATTATGAGCTAGGTATTTTTCAAAAAGCGCCAAGGTTTTTGCACCTGCTGGTTCTAACTGCAGCAAGGGCTTCATGAGTTTCTTTTTCTTTTTTTTTTTATGGTCTTCCACTGGCTTCATATGTCTTGAACTGCTGGCTAAGCACAGCTACAGACCTCAATCTTCGTGCCTATCAAGCAATTCGTCCTTTCCTTATGATGCCATGTCTTTTCTCTGCTTCTTGGGAGCACTTGCAGCATCACTAGTGGCACTTGGTATGGGTCCAGTGGTGTTGTTGGAAGTTTGAGGTATTGCACTAAAACAACAAATAGGAAAACCATGAGTGATCACTTTTTCTTGGGATATGCGGTTTACTGTAGAGATAACCGTCCATGTGATGATGACTAGTGTCACATGGCATGCACTTGCAACACTGGAGCTCACCACGGTAGCAACAGGAGGGGACTACAAAATTACTACATCAGAACAGTTTATACTACAAGTAATTTCATGCAGTCGTGCTTTAATCCTTCATCTTGACATTTGCTTACATTTTTCTCAACTGCAAAGAGTACCCTGTATGGTCTGTAAGTCTTTGCATAAATTCTGATAAACTTTAACTGTTGATAATATATTTGTATGTATTTTATGATATTAAATGATAAGACAGACTAGTGTCTGCATATATTTTATGCATTCATGACATACCTAAATTTTTCTTGATTTTTAAGAAATATTTCCAGGCTGTGCAGTTCATCTGTGAGTTTTTTCAAATTGTCACTAAACTTCAAAAATTTTACCAGTATTTTGGAAAAAATCTACATGTAAGTGAACCCATGCTGTTTAAAGTTGAGTTGTCCAAGAATCAATTGTACCAGTAGTTTCCATTGCCTCCTTTTAATATCTTCCTCTTTTCTGTTGGATTTACACGGTTTCTATAACACATCTAGCCTATGTCTGCTTTTCTTTATATTTGTACATTTTGAGGTATCTAGAATGTCTTAAGTCTGCATCTATTAATATCTTTTGTCATATTTGAATATTGCTCACATAAAATCTCTTCACATATTGCTCTTTCCCCTCTCTCTCCTCCAGATACTCCAAATATGTATCTTAGTTTTATTCAATAGCTTTCATGTATCTCTTATACTTCTTTCCACATTTTATCCCTTTATATCTCTGAATTCGTTTTGTATATTTTTTCTGATCTTTCAATTCACTAATCTTATGCTTGACTATGTCTAATTTGCTGCTGAGCACAGCTATTTAATTCATTAATTCAGTTGTGTTTTTCAGTTTTAGATTTTTCTTTTTAAAAATTTTTAAATTAATTTTTTTCAGTTTTAGATTTTTTTGTTTTGCTTTTGTTATGTTTCTGGCTCTCTGCTGACTTTCATCCTTTCCCTGTAATTTCTTGGAAAAATTATAATTACTTAAAAGTCTATGAATGATCATTCTATTTTCTGAGTCCCTTATGGGACTGATCTGATTGTTTTTCTTGGTTTTGGTCATATCCTGTTTTCTCATAAACCTGGTAACTTTTGACTGATGGACAAAGTATTTGAAAAATTGTAAAAATTGGCGAGACTCTCTGTAACAATATGTATCAATTGAGAGCGTGTATTTTACTTCCAGGAGGGGAAGAAAACAGGACCACTGAATATTCAAGATTATATTAATCAAATCAGAGATTGAGCTGATTTCAGAATTGGGGTTCTTCCTCTGTGAGAGCTGATCTCGTTTTGGGTCCCATTTACTCCTCAGGAATAGTCCTTCAAGGTCTCAAAGTATACTGATTATGTAAGAGAGGCAATTGATTTTAGATTTTATAAATAGTGGAAATTAGAAAATTAAGAGGTTAGGATGTGTATAAGGAGTTAATAGAGTTGGGATGAGTATCAAAGTTTATTTCTTCACCCAGCTCTTTTTCCATAAAATGCTGTCAAGGTGGGGTTTACCATTTCAGGGCAATGAAGAAGAAAATAGAATTTTAATAAATGACTGACTTTCCAGTTGCAGAGTCTGAAGACTTATAAGGAATTTCTCAATAACTATTTTTCTAATCTTATACAGTATTTTTATTTGATTCCTAGTATTAAATCATTTCTATTTCTTATTCCATTACTGTTCTCCCTCCAACACTGGACCCTCATTTGCTCAGACAATAGTAACTAGGGACTGTGAGTCATGAGCCCTTCAATCAATCAGGAATTGTCTCGAGCTTCTATATGGGAAGAGGAATTTTGTTTTTAGCCTCTGAATGCCACTTGTAATCACTGAAGCATACTTCTCAGTGTAAGACCCTAGGGTCTTACACTGGTGTATTCACACACTGGTAATTGAAAGTTTTGCCATCAGCTGGTCTGCTAGACAGCATAGATGGTAATTGCAGGTCTGATTGACATAAACTTTCCTCTAAATCTTGTCAGATCAACATTCGGTTATAGTAATAAGAGAGAAGTTTTAAATGTGGTAAGTCAATGGAATTTGGAAGTTGTTTGTTATGGAAGCCACTCTACCCAAACTAATACACCCCTTCCTGTGTTTTTTTTACCTTACTGCATGTATGCTATGTATTTTACTTATTATTCCTGTTTATTATCTTTCTTCGTCCATTAGAATATAAGCTTTATAACCACGAGGGCACAGATTTTTATCGACAGTGTTCACTGATGTAGTTCTAGTACCTAAAAGAAGGCTTGTAGTGAGTACTCAGTGTACATAGTGACTGTTAACGATGGATGGATAAGCAAAGGAATGGATACACGGGTGAGTGAATGAGTGAGTGAGTGAGTAGATGGCAGGTTTCCACTTAAAGCATTTCAGGTTTAAGCAATTTTGGAACAAATGTGGTTTTCTTCTGTCAGCAGCATGGGATTGAAAAAAATACAAAAAAATCCATGAGCTATACCAACTACATTTATCCTCAGAACAGAGTAAATTCTCAGCTGTCACAGAAAGTTATAATACCAGTTGTTGTCAGAAGAGTGTAAGAATAAATAATAATGATTTGAAAGTGCTGTGTCTTCCTTAGTAGATATCAGTGCATTAATATAGAACTTCTGAATCACTGTACTACATATATTGATGAAACAATAACTTAACAAACACATCCATCCACCTGTCCAGTTGATCCATCCATGCATCAACCCATCGATTCTTCCCTTCTATAATATTTATTGATAACCTATTGATAGAGAAGGAGTTGCAGATACAAAGATGAATAAAACATGGACCACCCTGAATGGTTTCACAGTCAGAGAAGGAAGATGATTTCATTACAGTATTGTCTTCTCAGTAGCATAAATGCTGTTTTTATGCTTTCAAATGTCTGGAGGCAGAAACAGAGCTTTCAATTAATTCTTACGCTTCTGCAACAACTTACATCCTTCTGTGACAGCTGGAAATTTACATGATGAGTGTCTAATTTGACTTCTCCAAGTCCCTCCTTATTTTTAAAGCTGAAAATAGACCATTGCTGCTCTACTATCCCTACTCCTAGTCTGTGTGATCTCTGAGACTTCAACTATTTGTCAGGATTAGAAATATCTTATTTGCTGTCTATGGAGTGGTTTTCAAAAAGGAAGCATGGATGATATTTTCTTGGCAGTAAACACCCTTTGTTTGTTGGGAGGGAATGCTCCAACAGCCACTGGGCTGTCTCCATGCTTAATAGACCGTAAAATTGAAATTCTCACCCTGACCTCTAAGAGATGAGATTAGTCAGAAAGTGACTCATTCTCTAATCAGCTGGAAGCACAACCTTTATTGTAATTTACCTTGGATGGGATCAAAGTAAAGAGATTTTTATTGCTGGACCGCTGGAACAATTTATAGCAAGGACTCGTGGGTGGGGGGAGGCGACCTGTTACAAAGGGCTGAGCAGCCCTTGACATTTTCTACAATCACTTCTCATTTTGACAAGTTGGTTGCTATAGGTCTAGTCTCAGATCTAACTCTAGGAACAGAATGAAAGGGACCCTGACACAGCCAGTTCATTCATTTTGCTCTCTTAATGAGAACTACAAAATTCCACATAATTATACTAACGGAGGCGGTTGCCGTCCAACACAAAGACAGTCATAATGGTCATTTTTCCTCATCAGTACTCCAGTTGAACTCAGACAACATGATGGAACCAAAAAATGAATTACCTTTATGGTATTGATGACTTGATCTTCTGTTCATGCCATGCTATGACATTTCATGCCATTGCATATCCTTGTGAGAGTCTTTCTCTTTTTAAAGAAGGAGGAAACTGATTTTGTTTTCAACAAATTAGTAATAATTACTGAAGTAGATGAAATATCACCAAAATAGCTAAAATATGAGTCTCCATCAGTAAACTTGAAAAAAGATAGTACAGAGAGTGCAAAAGGGAATGTATAGCCCTTTGTTATGACAAAGATTCATTCAGCCCCTGACATCTGGAAACTGGCCTGATGTTTACACACAGGCTTTGCTGTTAGTAGGAGATGAGCTGACACTCACCAGAAGGCCATGGTGTTCTCCTGTTGGACATCATCTCAGAGCACGGGCATCCCACAGGATTATACTGCAACCATGATGAAATGAAACAAAGTAAAGACAATACATAGTCTTGTCCAAGAACAGACAAAAATAAGATGACTGTTCAAGGCACAAAAAGCAAAACATCCCCCCTTTTCCGACTAATGTGAATAAACTGCTGCTTCTTTACCAGTTGAAGCTTCAGCCTTGTTCCCATTTGCCTCCTTCTACAGGAAACGCAAGACCCTGGTTGTAGCATTGTTCCCACTTCCTGACATCACCTAATCTAGACCAAATCCCTGCTCCCTTGAACTCTCTCCAAAATTACCTAACAAAAACCCAAATCCTATATTAACCTCTTACAAATGCCCTCTTCCTGAGCTGTCCCGTGGTTCATGGCCTGTCTTGTCCTTCATTGTGATGAAAAATATATCAACTCGTCCAGCCGTAAGCGGGTTCCTGGTGATCTTTGGTTTGATGGGCATTGACAGTTACCACAGAGTGATTTCAAAATCACCCTTACTTTGTCAAATTTCCATAATCCAGCTGCAAGGGAGAGATTCACATCAGAGTGATCCCACATTGACCCAGAGAATTTTGGAGTGGTAAGAAGCTGTTTTGAGTGCCTTGACATGCTATTTTTCACTCATATTTTTCAATATATGATTTCAATTTATTTCAATATATAATTATATATATGAGCACTCCCCAGTTTTTAGAATGCTTTGTTAACTATGGAATGGTCTCTAAACACCTACATAGACTAGGGGGTTTCTTTTAATGTGAAAGTATCATATATAGAAAGACACTCTGTAATGTGTATGTACAGTTTAAACAATAATAAAAGGAGTGTCTGTGGGGCGCCTGGGTGGCTCAGTGGGTTAAGCCTCTGCCTTCAGCTCAGGTCATGGTCTCAGGGTCCTGGGATCGAGCCCCGCATCGGGCTCTCTGCTCAGCTGGGAGCCTGCTGCCCCCCCCCCCGCCTGCCTCTCTGCCTACTTGTGACCTCTTTCTCTCTTTCTAAATAAATAAAATCTTTTTTTAAAAAGCATTCTAAATAAATAAATAAATAAATGAAGGAATGAATAAATAAATAAAAGGAGTGTATCTTCATCACCCCGTTTAAGAATGAGACCATTCTCGTTTTCTATTTTTCATTCCCTTGCTTTGCTTTATGGTGTTGCTGCACTTGGATATGTCCTTAAGTGATATGTTTTATAATCATTCATTTTTGAGGGCTACAAAACTGCAAACACTACTGTATGTATTCTTTGTGACATTTTCATCTCAGCATTCTTTTGTGAAATCTACCCATGTTTCTGTGAATACCATTACATGCATCTTTATCGTCACTATTGTATCATCATGTAAGGTGTCTATTGTTGATGGGCATTTATACTGTTTTACTTTATAATGTTATAAAAATGCGGCCAGAATATTTTTTCCAATTTCATTTTTTAAATTTTATTTTCATCATGATTAAGTGTACTCTTTAATCCCCATCCCCTAAATCCCCCGTCACCCTACCTACCTCCCTTCTGGTAACCATCAGTTTGTTCTCTTTAGTTAACAGTCTTCTTGATTTCTCTCTCTCTCTCTCTCTCTGTCTCTCTCTGTCTCTCTCTCTCTCTCTCTCTCTTTCTCTCTCTTTCCCTTTGGTTGTTTTTTCCTAAGTTCCACATATGAATGAGATCATATGGTGTTTGTCTTTCTCTGACTTATTTCACTTAGAATTATACTCCCTAGTTCTACTTATGTTGTTACAAATGGAAAGATTTCACATTTGTGACTAAATGACATTCCATGTGTGTGCGCTCCACATCTCTATCCATTCATCTGTTGTTGGACACTTGGGTTGCTTCCACAGTTTGGCTTTTGTAAAGCTGCAATAAACATAGGGGTGCGTGTATGCCTTTGAATTCATGTTTTTGTGTTTGGGGGATAAATATCCAGTACTGTGATTCATGGATCATGAGTAGTTCTATTTTAATTTTTTTGAGAAACCTCCATACTGTTTTCCATAGTGGCTGCAGCAATTTGCATTCCCACCACGAGTGCAAGAGCGTTCCCTTTTCTCCACATCCTTGCCAACACTTTTTGTCTCTTGTGTTTTGATTTTAGCTCTTCTGACAGGTGGAAGTGAGGTGATATCTCATTATAGTTTTGATTTGCATTTCCCCGATGATAAGTGATATTGAGAATCTTTTTATCTGTTGGCCATCTGTATGTCTTTTTGGAAAAATGTCTGTTCATGACTTCTGCCCATTTTTTAATTGAATTATTTGCTTTTGGGGGGTTGAGTTGTATCAGCTCTTTATATATTTGGATACTAACCCTTTATCAGATATGTCATGTACAGATTTCGTCTCCCATTCATTAGGTTGCCTTTTAGTTTTGTTAATTGTTTCTCTCAATGTGTAGAAGATTTTCCTTTTGATGTAGCCTGATACTTTATTTTTGCTTTTATGTCTCTTACCCCAGGAGGCATACTGAGAAATATGTTGCTGTGGTCATTGTCACAGATACTGTGGCCTGTGCTCTTTTCAAGGATTTTTCTGGTTTCAGGTCTCACATTTACTTCTTTCATCCATTTTGAGTTTATGTTAGTGTATGCAGCAAAAAAAAATTGTCCAGCTTCATTCTTTTGCAAATGGATGTCTGGTTTTCCCAACACTATTGAAGAGACTGTCTTTTGGGGCACCCGAGTGGCTCATCATCCATCCATCCTTGTCTTCTTCTTCTTACTCTTGATTTTGGCTCCAATTGTGATCTCAAGGTCATGGGATGGAGCTCAGCATCCAGCTCCATGCTCAGCAGGGAGTCTGACTGGATTTTCTCTCTTCTTCTCCCTCTGTCCCTCCCCCAAACTCTCTCAAATAAATCTTTTAAAAAGAGACTTTTTCCCACTTTATATTCATTCTTCCTTTGTTGAAGATTAATTGACTATATAACTGTAGGTTTATTTCTCGGTTTTCTATTCTATTCCATTGACCTATATGTCAATTTTTTATGCCAGTACTATACCATTTTTAAATTACTACCACTGTGTAATATAACTTGAAATCTGGAATTGCGATACCTCCAATTTTGTTTTCCTTTTTCAAGATTTCTTTGGCTATTTGAGGCCTTTTGTGGCTCCATATAAATTTTAGGATTGTTTGTTCTAGTTCTGTGAAAAAATCCTGTTGGTATTTTAATAGAAATTGCATTAAATCTGTAGGTTGCTTTGGGTAGTATAGACATTTTAACACTGTTTGTTCTTCCAACCCACGAGATGGAATATCTTTCCATTTCTTTGCATCTTCTTGAATTTTTTCACGGGTGTTTTATAGTTTTCAGAATGTAGATCTTTCACCATTTTGGTTGAGTTTGTTCTGAGCTATTTTACTGGGGTTTTTTTTGTCCAATTATAAATGGGATTGTTTCATTAATTTTACTTTTTCCTGCTTCATTATTACTATATAGGAATGCAACAGATTTCTGTACATTGAGTTTATATCCTGTGACTTTACTGAATTCATTTATTGTTTCTGGAAGTCTTTTGGTAGAGTCATTATAGTTTTCTATATGTGAGAATTTTACTCTTCCTTACCAATTTGGATGCCTTTTATTTCTTTATGTTGTCTAATTGCTGTGGCTAGGACTTGCAGTCCTATATTGAATGAAAATGGTAAGAGCAGATATCCTTGTCTTCTTCCTGACCTTAGGGGGAAGTCCTCAGTTTTTCCTCACTGAGTATGATATTCGCTGTGGGTTTTGTATATATGTCCTTTATTATGTTGGGATATGTGTCCTCTAGACCTACCTTTTTTTTATGAATTTATTTATTTATTTTTGACGATTTTATTTATTTATTTGATAGAGAGCAAGAGATCACAAGTAGGCAGAGAGGCAGGCAGATAGAGGGGGCAGAGAGCCCAATGCAGGTCTTGATCCCAGGACCCTGAGATCATGACCTGAGCCAAAGGCAGAGACTTAACTCTCTAAGCCACCCAGGCGCCCCTATTTATTTTTTATTATTATGTTATATTAGTCATCTAGTTTGTGCAGGGTTTTTATCATGAATGGATGTTGTACTTTGCCAAGTGCTTTTTCTGCATCTTTTGATATGATCATATGTTTTTTTCATCCTTTATCTTATGAAGTAATATATCACATTGATTGTTTTGTGAATATGGAACCACCCTTGAATCCCAGGAATAAATCCCTCCTAATTATAGTTTATGACATTTGTAGTGTATTGTTGGATTTGATTTGCTAATACTTTGTTTTGATTGTTGCATTTATATTCATGACAGATATTGGCCTATAGTTCTCTCTCTCTCTCTCTCTCTTTTTTTTTTTTTTTTTGTGGTGTCTTTATCTGGTTTTGGCATCAGGGTGATAGTGGACTCATTAAATGAATTTGGAAGTTTTCCTTCCTTTTGTGTTTTTCATGTAATTTGGTCCAGGATTTTTGTTTGTTGTAAATTTTTGTTTTGTTTTGTTTAGTTTTTGATTACTGATTCTATTCTATTGCTGGTGATTGTTTTGTTCAAATTTTGTATTTCTTCCTGCTACAGTTTGGTATCTGTTTCTTCTAGGTTGTTCAATTTGTTGGCATATAGGTTTTCATAATATTCTCTTAAAATTGCTTGTATTTCTGTGGTGTTGGTTGTTATTTCTCCTCTCTCATTAGTAATTTTGTTTACTTGGGATCTCTCTTTTTTTAAAATGAATCTTCTTAGAGATTTATCAGTTTTGTTGATCTTTTCAAAGAACCAGCTCTTGGTTTCATTGATCTGTTTTATTGTTTTTAGTTTATCCTTTATTTCTGCTCTAATCTTTATTATTTCCTTCCTCTTGCTGGGTTTGGGTTTTGTTTGTTCTTGCTATGACATTCTTGTACATATGTCCTGACAAAGACATACAAGAGTTTCCCTAAGGTGGGGTTTTTAAAACTATAGGTCATGACCCATTGTCCCATTGATGGGTTGTGACCAGCACTAAAAAGAAAATAGAACAGAAAATGTCGGTATACGGATAGTTATATGTGTGTGTAAATATAATAACAAATGTGTTTGTATATATGTATGTAAATATGTGTTTGTATTTTCTGGACTGTTCTGGAATATATTTTCTGATATAAAACATATTTTTTACTGTGACCTATGCCAAAAATGTTTGAGAAGACTTCTCTAGGGAGTCCACCTAGGAATGAATTTGTAGGACAAATGATATGAGCATTTTTCATTTTTACAAAATAATTTAAAATTGTTTTTCATAACGATTATAGCAGTTTAAACTCCGCCAGCATTATATAAAAGCTTTGTTTTGTTTTGTTTTATTTCACAATCTGACCAACACTTGGATTCACAAAAATTTTAAATTTTTGCCAAACTGAGAGAGATAAGTAGATATCTTACTGTGATTTTAATCTGAAATTTTCTGATGACTAACGAGGTTGATCACATTTTCATAGGTTTATTGGTCTTTTTGGTCTCCTTTTTTGTGATATGACTATTGATGACCATTGCCCAATCTTCTGTTTGACTGTTAGTCTTTACTAATTTGAAGGTTTTTTAATGAGTTTCTTCACTTCTAGAAATGCTTTTGTCTTTGTCTATTTTGTCTGCCATTAATACAACTGTATCAAGTTTTTTAAATTAACATTTACATGGTATATCTTATTCTACCCTTGACTTTTAACATTTCTATGTCCATATGCTTACAGTGAGACTCTTCTATATAGCATATATGCTATTTTAAATTATGTAAATATTTTCTATACTTGTATGCTATATACATAATACATGTATATACATACACATGCTATACATATATGCCATTAAAGTTTAATCTGACAATATTTTTTCTTAAACTGTAGTTCAGGTTACTTATATTCATAGTAATTAGTGTAATATGTACATTTGTTTCTATTGTCACTATAATATTTACTTTTATATATTATCTGTAGATTTTATTTGCTTTTATTCATACTTCTTACAGATTAAAGTATATTTTTCTCATTCCATTTTATATTTTTGACTAGTACAGATATTATATATGATTTTTTATTTTCAGTGGTTACTCTAGAAATCACAACATTCATATTCAATTTTATGAATCAGTAGTTTTATTTTTCTTCTAATTAAGAAAAGGAATTTGATATTCTTAAACTTTGAATATCTTCTCCCTGGCTTATATATACTGTTTTAAAAAAATTATTATTATTTTATTTTTTCAGTGTTCCAAGATTCATTGTTTATGCACCACACCCAGTGCTTCATGCAATACGTGCCCTCCTTAATACCCATCACCAGGCTCACCCAACCTCCCACTCCCCTCCCTTTCCCTCCCCTCCAAAACCCTCCATTTGTTTCTCAGAGTCCACAGTCTCTCATGCTTTGTTTCCCCCTACAATTTACCCCAATTCACTTTTCCTTTCCTTCTCCTAATGTCCTCCATGTTATTCCTCCAGAGAATCTTCTGTGGGTTGTTATAAATAAGTAGCTGGGATGCACAGTCACATGAAGAAAGTTAAGGGCCAAATGCATGGAGGAAAAACTTTCAGAAAGTGGCTGATTTTCTGTTTCTAGAATTGCTGCTCTTCTCTTAGCTCTCCTGTTGGATTTGTAGGTGTTCGGAATGGTTTGATAACTATCTAACTGAACTCCTGCAACCTGATGTCATCTCACCTGCTACTCCTCCGCCATCTTGACTCCCACCCCCTGGCTTATATATACTTTTTGTTTTGTTTTAGATATATCTATTTGTAGGCTTTCATTTTTTAAGTTATTGCTTAGACATATCTTATTTTTTTAATTCAACAATTAGATATTTTAATTTTGTATATATATCACTGTTTAGATTTATCCACATGTTTTACTAATTTCATTTGCCACCATTTCTTTTTTTTAAATTCTTTTATTGTGTTATGTTAGTTACCATACAGTACATCATTAGTTTTTGATGCAGTGTTCTAAGATTCATTGTTTATGTACAACACCCTGTGCTCCATGAAATACGTGCCCTCCTTAATACCCACCACCAGGCTCACCCATCCCTGGACCCCCCTCCCCTCCAAAATCCTCAGGTTGTTTCTCAGAGTCCACAGTCTCTCATGGTTTGTTTGTTTCCCCCTCTTCACTTTTCCTTTCCTTCTCCTAATGTCCTCCATGTTATTCCTTATGTTCCACAAATAAGTGAAACCATGTGATAATTGCCTTTTTCTGCTTGATTTAATTTCACTCAGCATAATCTCCTCCAGTCCCATCCATGTTGATGCAAAAGTTGGGTATTCATCTTTTCTGATGGCTGAGTAATATTCCATTGTATATATGGACCATAGCTTTCTTCATTCGTCTGTTGAAGGGCATCTCAGCTTTTTCCACAGTTTGGCTATTATGAGCATTCCTGCTATGTCACCATTTCCTTTTATATCTGAGATCTCTTTTACTTCTTGAAGTACAGTCTTTTAGATCTTCCTTTAGTGAAACTCTGTTGACAATTAATCATTTCAGTTTTTAATTTGCTGAATTTTTTTTATTTCATCCTCATTCCTGAACAGTAGTTTTCTGTATACACAATTTTTGGTTGGTAGTTATTTCCTGGAGATCATTGACTGGATAGATTCCATATTTTATTATTACTATTGAAAGTCAACTATCATTCTAATTGTCATTTCTTTGTATGTAATTTGGGAAATTTTTTTCCTCTCTACCTATCTGTAAGATGTTCTCTTTTTCTGGGGTGTTCTGCCGTTTTACCATAATGTATCTAGGGATTTGTTTTTCAAATTTTGTGTTTGGAAAAAAAGAAAAAATATAGACTATCTTCTACATAAGGCCGGGGTCCCTGCTTGTCTTATTGACATTTTTACTCCTAGCCTTAACGGAAGGCCTAGTACCTAGTAGGAATGCAATAAATATTTGATATGTAATGATTAAATTTGTAAAAGAATTCTTATTAGTTTCCTTATGAATAACAGGAAGGAAACTTCTTTCGTATCTCAGCATATTTAATAAACATGTCTTATCTCAGATCTCTCCGGTAGCTCATGGAAGATAACCAGGAAATGAATGTTTTAGTTATTTTCTTTTTTTTCTTAAGGGCAAGATTACAAATTTTCCCTCTATAAATCTAAGGAGAACTCAACTTTACATTTAAATAAGCTTCCAAGTGAAAGTTTGAAGTCCAAGGAGTTTGACCTTGAAAAAAAAGTAGGGCCTAGAAAACTCTGAATAGTAGATAATCATTAAGGACAAATAATGAGTGTAACTCCCTTAGTTTCAGTCAAACTCATTCTTCAGAGTATGTTCTAGGGGAAACACCAAATATATTCCAAGCCTTGTATCTTTCAAATATTAGATGATGTGACAGAGAGGGATATAAATTTCACAGTTGGTGTCATGTTTATATCCTCTCACTCTGGCCCTAGGGTCCATGTGCGGATGTGCGGATGCACATCTTTGTGTAATCATAGCCCATCATATGAAATGCTATGTATTATTCCTTTACTTCTCTATGTTTTCATCTTTGCTTAAAGCCTTATAGCTGGCACCTATGTGTTCTTTTCTGGCAGTTTAGCCAAATGTAAAGAGTATGAGCTTTCAGTATAAATCCCGTTTCTGTCATAATACCTTTATACCTTTGGCAAGTTATTAAACCCTTGTCAGCTTTGGTTTTCTCATCTGAAAGAGAGAATAATAATAACTACTTCATGGCTTAGAGTAAGGATTCGAGATCTGTATTAAGCGCCTAGCACATTCCTTGGTACGTGGTATACACTCCCTCCGTATCGGTTCCCCATTCTTCCAGCAAGACTCCCATCTATCTCCAGTATCAGAGAACATGGCAAAGGCACAATCCTAAGAGCTTGTTCTGATGTTATCCAGAGCTCTGAAATGACAAATGACTCAAGTGCCCATCTGAGTTGAGCAAATACAGGGATTATAGTTATTGTTTTTACAAGGATAGCAAGAGGTAATGACTAACAATTCTGGGAAGATCTTATTTGTGTTAGGTGTTGGCAGCAGTTCTAGGCATATATTGTAAAGACGATATGGAGTACCATTTCCTGGGACATGTAGACAGGTGGTTACCCACTTTTCACTGTCACATATGAAACTGCTGTTGGTGTGCTATCCAGCTCACCCCATATCCCAGAAAGATTAACAAAACAAAACAAACAAAAACCACAAGTGTGATTTTGGTATGCCACTATTGGGTCGTTTTCAATTGCTGATTTATATTACTCTATTTAGTTCTTGTTTTTTTTTTTTCTTTGTGTGTAAACTCTGTCCTTCTGCAGAGGTTGGCAAATTTTTAAAAACTGAAATTTCAGAGAATAAATATTGTAGAGTTTGAAGGCCATGAAATCTCTGCTAAAAATACCAAACCTTGCATTTATAGTGGAAAAACAGCCAGAGATAATACATAAACAAGTGAGCATGGCTATAATCCAATAAAACTTGACTTACAGATCCTGAATTTTGAATAGAATTCATATAATTTTCATATGTCATGAAATACTGTTCTTTTGATATTTTTTTTCCCCAACCACTAAAAAAATATAAAAACCACTCCTAGCTCCCAGACCATACAAAACATGTAGTGGGGATGAATTTTGTCCACACACCATTGTTTGCCAACCTCTGCCCTATTGGTCTCCTGAATTCCCTGTATTTATTTTATCACACGTCATTTCCTGGGTTGACTATTAGAACAAATATGTTTCTACGTTTGAGTATTGTTTTCCTTTTTCTTGCCATCATAACAAATTTAGCAGTTTCAAACAGTGCCAATAGATTATCGCCTGGTTCTGTAGCTCAGAAACCTGGGTTGGCTGGGTCTGTTTCTGTAGTCAAGGTTCACAAGGCTGAGATCAAGGCGTCGGCAGGCTGAGATCCTGTTGGAAGGCTTTGCAGAGATTTGACTTCCAAGTTCTCTTTTTAGACAGAATCTGATTCCTGATGGCCATAGGAATGAGGCAACTGTGTCCTTGTTTGTTGTTAGCTAAGAGTCAGGTTTAGTTCTAAAATCCTTTCTCTCTGGTCCTTACCTGTTGATGTCAATATCTCAGAACCTTCTTAGTGTGTTGGATCTTTCTCATATTTGGAATCTGACTTCCTGTTCCATAGCTTTGAAGTTTCACAGATCTGACTTCCTACTGTTCATACTGATTTTAAGGGCTTTAGGATTACTTTGGGTCCACCTAGATCATCTAGGACAATCTTTCTATTTTACGGTCAGCTGATTCGTAAATTTAATTCTGCTAACGACATGTGATCAGCAATACCAAGCATTTGGGGGAATAATGAAGGGACAGGAAACTTGAAGAGACATGTTTTAGAATTCAGAGTAGCATGATTACCACCTCTGTTTCCAACGTAAGTAATGATATATGTCTGTGGAGCACTAGAGGTATCCAGAAATAATTTATCCTATCCAAGCATTTTGTGTTGGTAGATTAGATCTCAGATTTGATATATTCCATAAATATACTGGAAGTAGTTGGTAGCTAATCCAGTAGCCCTTGTTTCTTAACAGATGATCTAGCTGCTTGGGAATAAATCTGAAATATACATGCTATGGTCTTTCCTTTCAATGAATAATTTGCTCCAAGGGTAACGTTTTCACTCCCCTCCAACTAGTGGAACTGTATTTCATATATAATTTAATTTTTTTAGATTTTATTTATTTTACAGAGAGAGAGAGAGAGAGAAATCACAAGTAGGCAGAGAGGCAGGCAGGGAGAGAGGGGGGAAGCAGGTTCCCCACTGAGCAGAGAGCCCAATGCGGAGCTCCATCCCAGGATCCTGTGATCATGACCTGAGCCGAAGGCAGAGGCTTAACCCACTGAGCCACCCAGGTGCCCCTCATATATAATTTAATTTTGTCTTTTATAATTGCTGGTAAGGAACATATTGACATATTTTCCTGGGGTGGTTTTTCAAATTTAGGATCCAATTATTAGTTTTTAAGTCCACTTAGTTACTGAATCATATGTATATGATTCTTAGGGCTAGAAACCTCTAGTTGATTCTCAGCTGCTTTCTTCAGCCACCATGTCTGACCTGTCACCAATCTTTTTTTTTTTTTTAAGATCTTTTATTTATTTGATGGAGAGAGAGAGAGAGAGAGAGAGAGAGTGAGAGAGAGATCCCAAGCAGGCAGAGAGGCAGGCAGAGAGAGAGAGGAGGAAGCAGGCTCCCCAATGAGCAAAGAACCCGATGTGGGGTTCGATCCTGGGACACTGTGATCACGACCTGAGCCGAAGGCAGAGGCTTAACCCACTGAGCCACCCGGCACCCCATGACTTGTCACCAATCTTGCTGATTCTCAGTGACCCAAGAATCTGTATCTTTCTTTGTATCCCTTGCCCCCATCCCTGATACACATCTTCATCATTTCCTATTCTATCTGTTGCAATAACTTCCTAATTGGCCTGTGTCTGGTTTCTCCTTTGTCCATATAATGACCCAGAGATGAAATCATCCAGCCTGAGCTTTAGAAAAACCGAGAATTCATTCCAACTCCTTAACATGACATTCAGAGATTTCCATTATATGACCCAACCCTACCTTTCAACCTCATTCCCATTATGGTCCTGGGGAGGAAGTGTTCAGATGGTGGCAGCTGAACACTGCTGTACCAACACTTCTACAAGCCATGGTCAGAGAATGGTAAATAGGCCTGGGGTAAAGGGTTTGTGTAGCCATTGCAGGCCGGGCTTCTAAAAATGGACATGGTTGTTCAAAGATCCTTCCTTTCCACCTTCAACATTCAGTTGATTATGAAATCCAAGCAGGCCCTTCTACTTCCTATATTTTTAATTGATCTCATTTCTGTAAGTCTTGCCATTGCCCCAGTATGGGTCTTACCTCTCTTCTGGACGACTACCCTGTACAAACCTGTCTCTTTGTTCCCTTTGCTCTTTATTCTAAGCCAGTCATCATATTGCATCAAGGTATCTATCGTTCTAAAGCAGAGTTCTAACTTTAGTCCCTCTGTAACTCAAAACCTTCATTCTTTCCCCATGGTTTCCACTGAAGAGTATTTGTGTTAACAAATTTGAGTGTTAACAATTTGAGCCCTAGACCAGGCTGCTCGGGCTGGGATCCTGGCTCTATTACTTACTTACCAGCTATGTGATATGAGACATGTCATTTTATTGCTCTAAGTGTCAATTTCCACATCTATAAAATGAGGATAATAATGTTTACATGGGGTTGTTATATGGATAAAAGCATATGAAGTATGAAGAGCTATTAGCAAGTAACTGGTATATAGTATATATTCAAGTAATAGTAGCCATTGTAATGACTGTGAAATACTCAAGACATTCAGGTAGACTTTGTAAATGACTGGCCAGTTTTTACTCAATTAGGGATTTGTGAGAGTTAATGATTTGGCTAAATAACTCAATTTCAGTGGTCTCCCCTTTTCCCTTGAGCAGACAGCTAAGGATTATAACTGGTGAATGGTTTTTTGAAGAAAAGGCAAAGCGTTTCAAGCAAGTCAACGTTCTGGGCACTGATGTAGTCCGACAGTCCATCTTAAGAAGAAGTCCAGGTAATTAAAATAATTATTTGGTTTCGAAACTGTCTTACTCTTCATTTTGGTGGGCTCCATAATTTCCCTATATATGTTGCAAATGAACATAGCTGAATTTCCTGAATCCCCTAGGTCATTTCAAAACTCAGCATGAAATATAAATCTGCAATTCATACAAGGGAAGAGGAAGTCAGTAGAAAATAAAATCCACAGCGATTTTCCATATATCTGACACACTGTGATTTTCAAAGGAGGCATTTATCTTCATCATAGATAGTTCTTTCCCTGAATGCATTTCCAGTATTTTCCTAGACATTTAAGAAAGTAACATAAAACAGATGAACTAAATGATTCACATTGTGAAAGCAATCCTTGATTTTTTTCAACACGATGTATTTCCATAAAATATCTTTTACATGTTCCTTTTACTAATCCAGTGGTTCTCAACCAAGAGATGGTACTGTGCACTGTGCCCTCCTCCCTCAAGCCAGAGGAGCATTTAGAAATGAAAGGGGGGTGTTTCTGGTTGTTACAATGCCTGGGGTGGAATGAATACTCTTTAGTTCCTAGGGTGTCTCATCTTTCATATCCAGAGACAAATGCCCTTGTTTTTAAGTCCGGAAGGTAGAGTTGGGAGATTTGGGACTGATTTCACTATCACTTTTAGATGTGGCCCCAGCAAGGAAGGGCTTTCCCACATGGGTAAGATCAATTCTGATGCCACAGGGAGTAGAGCTAGGGGGAAGCAGTTAGCTCTGGCTGCTTTCCCCACCCAAACTTCAGCACCATTCGGAATGTAGACTCCTTCAAGCCGTGAGGTGTAGACAAGCAGCTCACCCTCACAGGAAATCTGGTTTATGTGCTCAGAAATCAGGTATTGTTTCTACAATCCCGTCTCTAGGGATTTTGATTCCTCATGAACCCAGCCTCCTCTACCCTAAAAATATCTGTAGAGGGGGTGAGACATCCTTCCTCCATCATAGTCATCCCTAGAAAGCTTACCTCAGCAAACCTCCCACAGATGAGTCCTGATCGTCATCTTCATGTAACTCTAGAGCACTCAGCAGATTAGAAATAACTGTGTGACTAGGAGACAGGATGGCAATGTCATTGCCAATTATTATAGACTTCTTTGTCCCATGTGAACGTAGGAAAGTGAATGAAGAATAGAAAATTGCTCTCATTTCTGGCCATTTTGTATGGAAATTTGTCTTCTGATTGTTTTTAATGAGGAACTGAAGAAACACAAAGTCAAGAGCAATCCCGCCAGGACCCAGAAAAGGCAGACACTTCACCTTCTTCTGGGCAAAAGGCCAGTCGTGATGGACCCAGGAAAAAAGGGTAAGACACACCCTTTCCAAAGGAATAGTTGATCTTTATTCCAGAAACCTCTGAAAGAAAGACTCCATGGTTTTTTCAAGTTGGATATCATTTCAGTGACACAGAGAAGGTCATCATACCCAACCAAGGCAACGTTCTATCATTCCCCTCAGTAAATGCAGTCTTACTTACTTTTGGTCTTAGATAATTAAATTTCCCCTTGGACCTGAACCTGTAAAAGTTTTTATTTCATTTAACATATATGGTCCTGCCCAGAAAGGTCCTCATTACTTCGAGGTAGAAGCTTTCCTGTCAGGACCAGTCTTGTCTATAAAGACATGACAACTGGCTTGGTTGTAGAATGTTGCCACCCAACCCCCAACCTGAGTGCTGATACAGGAAGTAACCAAATGAAAGACTGATTAATTGGGCTTAAAACATAGTGTCCCCTGTTTAAAATGTGGGCTTCCTTAAGGAAGAAATCCCATTTGGCTACCTCATTAATTCAGAAAAGATATGTTTCAAGTACCAGAAATGAGAACGGGAGGCATATAGAGGAGCACAATTCAGAGAGGCACTAGGAAACCAGGGGTATAGGGGCTTCCTCAGGGAAGGAAAGAGACCCCCAAAAATGCAGGTGGAAAGGACCAAAAGGCCAACTTCTGCCTTCCAGCTCTACATTTTGCTGGTCTTTTTTTTCTCAGGCAACTGTTGGTCTATTTTGTTGCTTAGGTAGTGAGTGTTCTAACACCTGCCGAGTCAGTGCATGATTCTCTCTAGGTAGCAGTGTTTTGTTCTCTCAGTGGGAAGCAGCGTGAGAGATTACTAGTATCTGAGCCTTTCTCTGACTCCAGAGAAAGTCTGGTTTGGTTTGGCTTTTATTCTTTGAATCACGAACTCTGAGTGGGAATGAAACCTAAATGCCCTGTAGCTCAGACACTCATGACTAACCACGTTTTCATTAATTAGTGGGTATGAATGTGAGAGAGAGCGTGGAGTGACCAACTGTACATCCCACCCCACGGATGGGTCATTCCTCCCAGGTTGAATCCATTCATCACCCTTCAGCATTCCCACAAGGCCTTGTGCCTGCATATCCCTCCTTACCTGGTAGTCTGACACCACGCCCTCACTCATCTTAGAAAAACTGAAAGTTCATTCCAACTCCTTAACATGACATTCAGAGATTTCCATTATCCTACCATTCAACCTCATTCCCATTACAGTCGTCTCAGGACGTACTTAACTGTGAGTTCCCCAGCACTGGACCTGTGGCTTTTTTCTTTCTTTTCATGCTACAGTTTCTGGCATGGAAATTCCAGCCTGGCTCATCAGGCTTGATTGAACAAGCCACGCAGAGCACACAAGTGCTTGCAGGAGCCGTAATTTGCAGATGCTAGCCCAGGCTTCGCTGCATAGGTCACAGAGCCGGGAACTTGGAGCCGGGAGACAAAAAGTAAGCCACCAGCACAATGAAGTGCAGGTGCTCTGAATTTAAAACAGTCACAGCACCGGGACCGTGCCCTGGGGGAACTCAGAACTGAGATCTGATGGAACTGTCTTCAATAACTGTAACAGCTAGTTGGGTAGAAAAGGTTCACGCCTGGAAAGTTCATCTGTATAGAGGAAGTTCGGGAAAGTGTAAGAGGACAATATGAGCTACCTGAAAGCCTTTCTAAATGGAAATGAGGTGTTAATTCCCTACAAGAGAGATCATAATGCAATAAATAATTAAGTAAATCTTAAAGAAGAAGCTTAGCTAATCAGTGGCGGGAGGTCACAGAGGCCATTGGGAATGACATCAAATTGTAAGTGTGACTAGATGAGGACCTGGAAAGATGGGCAGGGATCCAGGATAGCCAAACGTGGGGAAGAGTGATTCCACTTGGAAATACAGCTTAAGTGGAAGAGTGGATGTGGGGTCACGTTTAAGGGGGCTCAGAGCAGCCCAGACTGATAGTATATTAAGTGTCATTTTCACCAAAATATGTAATTTTCCCATTAGATTGAAGCTTCTGACACTTTGACAAGACACTCTTGATATATCTTTGAAACAGAGGCATTTGGCAGCTTTTCTTAAGATTGTCCCCCTACCTTTGGAGTACACTTTTTCCCCCTAGAAAACTAGAATATAAGGTAAAAGAACTGGCTTTTCCCAATGCTGTCACAACAAGAAGATAGCTTTGGTTCTTTATTAAAGTATATTTGAAAACCCCTAGGTTTTGGGCATTCAGTAGCTTGGATCATGACTCAAATCTCAGTTCCTGAAAAGCTATTTTTGCTCAGTTCTAAATAATTTAGTAAAATGGCAACGGAGTCAGATCTCATCGTACATGAGACGCTCCATTGTTCAAACTTCACTCCCACGGGGAGAAATGTCACGAAAGATAGAAAGATGGTTTCCACCACCTGGGTTTAGTCATTCATTCCGCAAGAATTGATTGGGTTCTCGTGGGTGCCAGGCATCACTCTCAGCTCAGGGAGCTGTCAGGAAACCAGCAGGGCAGAGCCGCTGTTCTCACGGAGCTGTAAGCTAATCTGTGGCCACCTCGGTTTGTCCCAGAGAATCATTTTAGCTCCCTTCTCTGAGCAAGGGGAGTCCAGGCTTCCAGTCCTTAGTATCCCTGAACGTAGGCTCAACCCAGGCCATGTTTCTCCATTCTCAGGTGACAGTGGGGAGTTCGAAAGCTGATGGTCTTTTTCCTTTCAGGGATGG
Organism: Mustela putorius furo; assembly: GCF_011764305.1. Lineage (NCBI taxonomy): Eukaryota > Metazoa > Chordata > Mammalia > Carnivora > Mustelidae > Mustela > Mustela putorius. Next base: position 33,229,458 of record NW_025421989.1, read on the forward strand.
AAGCCTGGTCTACCAGCAAGTGGTATGGCCTTGGGACAATGTGATAACTTCCTCTACCCTCACCCTTGACAGTGTACTTGCAGAGGTCTCCCCAGGACCTCTCAGCCCAAAGGCCGTTTTATTGAAGAATTATTTACTGTTGAAAATATTAGAAATGGTATTTTTTTAAGAAATGGTATTCTTGAAAGGATATCTTAAAATGCCTTTTCTCTCATGTTACTTTTTAAGTATAGACCTATTTATGTAATTTCAGATTTCTTCTGAGCAAGTTCAGATCAGCAACCAGGGGAGAGATCATGACTCCAAAAACGGAAAGTGGGCGGAGCTACAGCTTGGACCTAGACAGCCAGAACTTGCGGAGTTTAAAGTCAGTCCCTGGTTCGGACAGGTAAGGTGCATATAGATTAGGCAGTGGTAGAGCCTGAGAAGAAAACTAATGTATTTTCAATCAGATGGTGCTTCTGGGTACCTATAAAGTATTACATCTTGGAGAACTCCCAACATAATATGAAAAGACAAGAGGATATTTTTTTAATTGAAATGGAAAGCACTTACCCTTCTGGAATTACAGCTCTCAAAATCTTCCGTGTTACCTGTAAGGATGAGATTTGATGTTCTGGTGCTTAAGGCTGCGGTTCGAATGGAGATATACAGGAAAAATAAATTCTGCTCCTTGAGTTCATGATCTTTCTGTTTAAGTTTCTGAAAAAGAAACCTCTGAGGGATATATATACTCCTTGCAGCTTTTAAAAAAATTGATAATAATTTCATCAGTTGAACTGCTCCAGAGAATTTCCATAAATTCCACTTCTTTCTAGTTCTACCTCTTCTAACTCATTAACAATGGGGCCAGTGGAGAATCTCCTATACACAGAGTTTTCACCTTGTCAAGAAAAGGAAAATGAAAAGGTAGCCAAGAGCATAGTCATCTCCTATCTGGCTGGATTTTCTTTATCATCTCAGGGCATAAGCCAAGGCTTATTTTCGCGATGAATACATTATCAGAGGCCATGAGGAGAAAAAAACATCTATCCTCATGTTTCACTGGTTTGTCCAAATGTTAACTGCCTTTTTTTTTTTCTTGGAGCTGCAGTAATTCTGCAAAGCCAGGGAGTGAAGCCTTTTTGGGTTACGCAAGCAGAATTGAATTCTCCCTTTTAATTCATTTTAGAATATGGAACACCAAATCCCCATAGAGAGGACCCTCTTTTTACTATTCATTTTCACCCCCCATGGTTAATCTCCATACCTGCTGCTTTTTTTCTCTATAGCATTTTTTCAAAGTAGTGCCCTTTTTGTAAAACCACACAGGAAAAAAAAAAAAAAACGAGGAGGTAGGAGATAAATCCTTTATCATCCACTATCAGAAGATCATCACGATATTCAGTATTTTTTAAATTTTCAAGAATATAGATATACTGGGGTGCCTGGGTGGCTCAGTGGGTTAAGCCTCTGCCTTCAGCTCGGGTCATGATCTCAGGGTCCTGGGATCGAGTTCCGCATCGGACTCTTTGCTCAGCAGGGAGCCTGCTTCCTCCTCTCTCTCTCTCTGCCTGCCTCCCTGCCTACTTGTGATCTCTGTCTGTCAAATAAATAAATAAAATCTTAAAAAAAAAGAATATAGATATACTTCTTCGATGATAAAAAAAAAAAATTCAAACCCTGGTTTCTTTTATCTTTGAAATAGTTTCCTTTGACTGACCTTGGGGCAGCCTCATGCCAATTTCCACAGAATCTTTCTATAAAATTCTCATTTTTGTTTTTGGTTGTTGTTGAACTCCTGAGTCTCAGACATGCTCCAAATTATTTAGAGATGATAAGCAACTAGGTTAGTGTTGCTATTTTTGCCCAGCCTCTTGGGGACTCCATGGATGAACCGTGTTGGTAACGAATTCAGGCTACCATTTCAGAAAGACAATATCTATAAAAAGAGGAAAGATAGGAGTCCTATTTGAAAAAAAAAAAAAAGGAACTTGTAAAAAAATCTCCTGACTCAACCAACAGGTTATTCCATTTTAAATTAATTAGTCTTCAGGTTACTCAACAAGAATAAGGGGTATGATCTCTAGTATCATAGTGCTTTTGTTGTTCTTCCAGAATCTACCTGCCTGGGTTTATTTCTTGGGTCTTATCCACGGCTGGGTGTAAATAATCATTAAGTTATAAAGCCATATGGACGTGTTTCTGGTGCACTGACTCAGGATTTTCTTGTTCTTGTTGTAAACTGAAAGGAGGCGAAATAGATTGATCTTTAAACCTGAAATGGTTTCTAGAAGATCAGAATGTAGTGGTCAGGGATGGTTTGGCTTCAGCATGTCAAGAACAGTGTTTTCCCATTAAGAAAGAGGGGGGAAAGAAAAGCTGTTTGGGAGATCAGTAGAGCAAAATGTTCTTTTCCTAGAACGTGCATTTATCAAAGTGATGACTCATTAATGGACTGCCACAGTGAGATGAGCTACATCATCCCAAAATTATTCCTTAGAAAGTTGGGCAGGAAGTAGCCCATCTTTTCTCAACTCTCATCACCAAAAGACGTTGTTAGCTTCTTTTTGTTTGCTTGAAGCTGCAGTAATTCTGCAAAGGCAAATAGTAAAACTGGCAGACTTTCTTTTCTCCTTAGGTTTTGCAAGCAAAACTGCCTTCTCCCCAGTAACTCATTTTCGAAGACGGAACAGCAAATTTCTCTAAAGAGAGTCTAAGAGCCCAGGCTCTTTGGTCTCGTACCTGACCCAGTTTAGCAATGAATTCCCCTTTCCCCTCCATAATGCCTACTTTTTCATGGTTCATTGCTCTTTTTCAGGAGCAGCTGGCCTTGGGCATTCTTGTTTGAAACTCCTATCTTACCAGAGTGGAAACGATGTTTTACCAGATACCTGGTTGATTTTCTCTTCAGTAGTTGGAAAGCAGGGGAGAGTATGAAGGGGCTAGGCAAGGCCCCGCAGCCTCCCAGGAGAGCATGGCAAATTGTTCTTCCCTTGTTGCTAGGGACTTGACAGAGGAGGCATAGGAGACTTTTGAAAAAATAAAAAGAATATGCATTAAGCTATAGTTGTTAAACAGAATGCTCCTCAGGGCAGGGATACCTAATCCCTTTTACATTGTGATGAGTTGTTAATGTGGTCTGATTTGTGAGGTATCTGCCTGAAGTCATGCTCGTCCAGAACCATACCCTCAGACAAGGATTTGTAAGTGAGTGGTTTATTAATGAAATGATTCCAGGAGAAACCAGTATAGGAGGAATGGAAGCAGAATAAAGAAAGGAAAGAACCCAAGCAATGTGCCATCTCAGATGAGGTCTGCATGTGAAAACCCAGCTTGATCTGACAAGGGATTCTGGATCCTAAATTGTGTCTCTGAGTTTTTTCATTTCGAGGAGCTGGACCATAGCACTCCTATACCAATTAGCCATTGACTGTGGATTCTTGTGGAGAGGGTTTCCAGATTTAATGAATAAATGTACAGGATGGATGCCCAGGTAAACCTAAATTTCAGATAAACAACTTTTTTTAAAAAGTGACATCTGGAGTGCCTGGGTGGCTCGGTGGCAGCCTTCAGCTCAGGTCACGATTGCAGGGTCCTGGGGTCAAGCCCCACATCAGGCTCCCTGCTCCGCAGGAAGCCTGCTTCTCCCTCTCCCTCTGCCTGCTGCTCCCCCTGTTAGTGCTAGCTCTCTCTGTGTCAAATAAATAAAATCTTTTCAAAATAAGTATTTAAATAAATAAGTTAACTCCCATTAAATATTACTTTCATTTACATACTCTATAAATAGTATATTTTTATACTAAAAAGTATTCATTGTTTATCTGAAATTAAAATTTAACGGAAAGTTCTGTATTTTATTTGATAACTCCAACCATGGGGGTCAGAGGAGACACACTCCAAAGCATATCTAGGCCCCCGTGCTAAAGGGCAAATCTTTGAAGGCCATAGGTGCAAGTCATTAGCAGGAAAGCACTCAGAGCTGGTACAAGTGATCTGAGTGGATCTGGGTAGGACATCAACAATGTCCCTTAAAAAAACAAAGGAAAAATGGAACTTTGAAGTTAAAATTCACTCTGTTCAGTAAAAAATAAATGAGGGGTGATGCTTTGTTTCTTAGCAGCATTTCTGTCGTCACACTGGAGAATGTGGCAAGCATAGCAGATTCACAAGGGTGTTTAACTTGGGTTGTGGCCATATCAGTGGGAGCAACATGAGATTTGGAGTTGTCAAACATGTCTTCAGCTAGAAACTTCTGCTTTTTTCTCACAGTCATCCCTTTTCACTCATCTTTTGCCCATCATACACACCCACCTTGATTTGGGCTCCCCCAGAACAGACCCTGAAATAAGAATTCGAGAGCAAGGGGCGCCTGGGTGGCTCAGTGGGTTAAAGCCTCTGCCTTCGGCTCAGGTCATAATCCCAGGGTCCTGGGATCCAGCCCCGCCATTGGGCTCTCTGCTCAGTGGTGAGCATGCTTCCCCTTCTCTCTCTGTCTGCCTCTCTGCCTACTTGTGATCTCTCTGTCAAATAAATAAATAAAATCTTAAAAAAAAAAAAAAGAATTCGGGAGCAAGTCATTTCTTTATGATATTGTCTTGGAAACCCAGGAGGATTGGGGAAGTTATCCAGGGAAGGAAAGGAAGCCAAAAAGACAGTATCATTAAGTCAGTTACCATTGTGGGTAATTGTAGGAAACAGTGTATAACTCCAGAACTATCCAGTCAAGAGATTGGGAAGCTGGGGTATGTATACACCAGGTCCCTATTGGTCACTGGTTGAGGACTATTTCGAGGGCACTAACTCTCTGGGCACTTGGGACTTGTTCTGTGTACAGGCACCCCATGCTCTCATGATCCAAGAAAGTCTTCGGGCACAGACTTGTGGGTATTCCCAGTAAACAGGATTCTGTAGGTAGAGGTGAGGGCTAAGGGGCAATGAGTGGGGGCACTGCTCTCTGCTACAGCATCCCTCCAAACCACGCCCCCGTCCCTCCTCCAAAGGTGCAGTTGATCAGACCACCAGTTGCTCCATCCCTGATTTGTGTTTACCTTATATACACGTGACTTTCCTTTTTATAATGACAGTAATGTGAGGAGTTACAGAGACTTGGTGGTTCAGCCAGATGCCTGATATTATACTTTGGTTGGATCACAGCTGGGTTCTTCACGTGCTTCATTGTTGTGGCCAAACAACTGTAAGCCCAAAGATACCTCCTTGCTATCTGATCTGTTTCTCCAGTCATTTCTCAAAGATTCACTGCCCTAACGTGTTCTGTTTCAATGAACTAAATTTAACACAATTCTCTCCTCCAGTATAATAATTTTTTTTTCACTCGGGTGTATTATGTGCAACATACTTTCTCAGGGTCGCTAAGATACAATAATGGCCTTTCTTCTTCATTGAGGAGTAGAGGTATATGACTTGCTCACCTATAAATTGTATTTATACAGATAAAATTCAATACATAATTCTGCCCATATTATAGATCTAGTATCGTATTCTAAATGGTGATTAAGTGTGGAAGAGTTTAGACAATGATCCTATCCAACCCCTTCACGAACTTCACAAACTTTGTAAGGGAAGATTGGGACAACCAAATAATTTCAAGACAATATTGTGTCATGTTAAAAAGATGTTCTGTGTGCTATGGGAAAACCAGAAGAAGGCACTTACTCTTACAGAGGATTCAGAGAAGCTTCAAGGAGATGACCTCTAAGCAGTTTTAAGGGATGAGGAGGACTTGGCCACGTGACCAAAGATAAGAATGAAACAGAGGAACAGAATACGAGGAGGGGGAGGGGCAGAGGGGGAGAGAGAGAGAGAGAGAGAGAGAAAGAGAAGGACAAGCAGACTCCCCACTGAGCATGGAGCCCAATATGGGGCTTGATTCCAGGACCCAAAGTCATGACCCGAGCTGAAGTCAGATGCTTGACAGACTGAGCCACCCAGGCACCTCTTGGGTATGGGGATTTTTAAAAGCTTCCCCAGTGTTTCTGATATGAAGCCAAGGATAAGGGCTACCCATCTCCCACAAGACTGTTGACAAAGATGAAGCATTTTGGGATCACCAAAGACTGGAAAGTTGAACTACGTTCACCTTTTTTCTCTTTTCTTTCTCATGTTTAACATCTCTTTCCCATGTAGTGGGATCACCTCACTTTCTCACTGCCACCTCCCTTGCTTTTTGTTCATATCCGTTTCAGATCTGATTAACAAAGAAACATTAGGAGAGTGCATAAACCACAGAAAGAATACCATGCAGTCTCTGTGTCATGCTATGCACTAGCCAGTGAGTGGTAGTATCTCTCAGATTAATGCTGCCTTTTGGTTCACCTTCCTTAGGGGAGTACTTGTTTAACCATGCAGGCACAGACTCAACATTGTCCGTCCCCTCTGGGAAGGTTGCATCCTGGGAAATGCTTTTCAGACTACAACTCCTGGGAGACAGTTACATAATCCACAAAGGCAACTCATTAAATTATAGTCTCTCTCCCCTATCCTTAGAAAGACAGATAGAGCTAGGGGTACCTGGGTGGCTCAGTCTGTTAAGGGTCTGACTTTGGTTCAGGATATGATCTCAGGGTCTTGGAATCCAGCCCTGCATCAGGCTCCCTGCTTTTGGAAGTCTGCTTCTCCTCCCTCTGCCACTCCCCCTTCTCATTCTCTTTCACCCTCTTAAACAAACAACTAACTGACTAACTAAATAAATAAAATAGATACATCTAGGGGCACCTGGGTGGCTCAGTGGGTTAAGCCGCTGCCTTCGGCTCAGGTCATGATCTCAGGGTCCTGGGATCGAGTCCCACATCGGGCTCTCTGCTCGGCGGGGAGCCTGCTTCCTTCTCTCTCTCTCTCTCTCTATCTCTCTGCCAACCTCTCTACCTACCTGTAATCTCTCTCTGTCAAATAAATAAATAAATAAAATCTTTAAAAAAAAAATAGATACATCTAGAAAGCCATTATCAAGATTTGGGGCCAGCATGATATTAGAGATAATAAAATGGAAGGCTTTTGTTATATTTCATAAACTAAAGTAAATGAGACTGCTTCCTCCTCTAGGAAATATGTCTTTCAAGTAACCTGGAATGTCCAAGCTCCCTAGGCATTGTCCTATCCTCATGCTTTGGGATCTATTAGAACAGGAAAAATATACCTCTTTCTTGCCAGTTTCCCTTTAAGCAAATTTTAGCTTGAAGTTTTGTTGATGCTGATTTGTAATACTTCTGATTTAAGTAACAGTAACATGATATCTGAATCAGAATAGCTCTTTCAGGGATGCCTGGGTGGCTCAGTTGGTTAAGCATCTGCCTTCAACTCAGGTCATGATCCTGGGGTCCTGGGATCAAGTCCTACATCCGGATCCCTGCTCAGTGGGGAGCCTGCTTCTTCCTCTGCCTGCTGCTCCCACTGCTTGTGCGCTCTCTCTCTCTCTCTCTCTTGCAAATAAATAAATACAAATCTAAAAAAAAAATAGCTCTTTCATTTTTTTAAGTACAGCTGACCCGGGATCACGTTAGTTTTAGGCATACAACAGTGATTCAACCACTCTATATGTTATACTGTGCTCCCAGGAATGGTAGCTGCCATCCGTCACCACACAACACTGTTACAATACCATTGACTGTATTCCCTCTGCTGCACGTTCTATTCCTGTGACTTCTTCACTCTATGCCTAGAAGACTATCTCCCACTCTCCACTCATTTTCCCCATCCCTCTCCCCTCCAACCACCAGTTTGTTTTCTGTATTTATAGGTCTGATTCTACTTTTTGTTTATTCTTTTGTTTTTTTAGATTCCACATACGACTGAAATCATACGGTATTTTTCTTTTTCTGACTGACTTATTTCACTGAACCTTCTACCCTCTAGGTCCATGTCTGTTGTCACAAATGACAAGGTTGCATTCTTTCTTATGGCTGAGTAATATTCCATTGTATACATACCATATCTTCTTTATCCATTCATCTATCTGTGGTCACTTGGGTTGCTTCCATATCTTGGCTATTGTAAATAATGCTGCTCTAGACATAGGGATGCATGTATTCCTTTGAATTAGTGTTTTTGTAGTCTTTGGGAAAATACCCAGTAGTGGAATTACTGGATCATATGATATTTCAACTTTTAATTTTTTGAGGGACCTCCGGACTGTTTTCCACAGCGGTTACACCAATTTACATTTCACCAACAGTGCACGAGGGTTCCCTATTCTCCACCTCCTCACCAACCCCTGTTATTTCTTGTCTTTTTGATTCTAATAGTTCTGACAGGTGTGAGGTGAGATCTCATTGTGGTTTTGATTTGCATTTTCCTGATGTTGTGTGATGGTGAGCATCTTCTCTTGTGTCTGTTGGCCATCTGTATGGCCTTCTTTGGGAAGATGTCTATTCAGATCCTCTGCCCAAAAAATATCTCTTTCTTAATTGAACTTTAAACTTCTTGAATTTAAACTTTATCTTCTTCCTATTTAAGTGGCAAAGATTTATGTATTTCATGTCATATTTTTATATAACATCTGAAAGAGTTGGCATCCAAATATTTATGATATTCTGCCTCATTAGACTAAGTCTTTTTTAGTCTAACAAGCTGAGACAATCAGCTGAGAGGAAAATATTTTTGAGATGTTCACAGTAAATGTCAGGGACAAATGTGAAATTGTATGTCATTTTTGAGATAATGATTCTGGCAACAATTTTCAGTAGCTGACTTATAAGAATTTTTTTCTTATTACAGGATAGCCTTTTGAATGTCATCACCACAATTAATCAACATATGCTTGAGCTTCTACATAAGTAGGACTTTTGGTTCCAGCAAAGCTATTCCATGATGGGGACTTTTTCAAAACCACCTGGGTCAAGGAGAACCTTTAGGACAGGCACAAACAGATAAATCTACATGAGTCCCTTTGGGTCGTAACTTCTTGGCTCATTTCTGAAAAATTCATGTGTATTCTTTTTTTTTCCCCAAGGAGATTTTACCTAAAAGTGTAGAGAGAGAGATTTTTTGTGGTAACATTGTTCTGAGAGTAGAGAACTTACCGTCACAGCACAGCATTCCTGGATAGATCTTTCTATCCAGGTCCTTTCTAAATAGGACTTCTGAGATGAGCAAAATCACTTGGATGGTGAACTGTTGTCAAGTGTGGAAGCGTAGCCCCTGAGGGAGATATTTACCAAGGAACTTATAATTTCAAATTATAGCAGTTTATTTAATCACAAAACTTTATATTCTCTTGTCATCAGAATCAAGACACAGTCTTGACCCCTCCTGAGCAATCTATAATTAATTCAGAGTGCCATCTCTAGACGAAGCCAGAGACCATTTCTATGTGGTATCAGAAGAATGCTACCCGGGGTGCCTGGGTGGGTCAGTCAGTTAAGCACCTGCCCTCGACTCAGGTCATGATCCCAGAGTCCCGGGATTGAATTCCACATTGGGCTTCCTGTGCAGCAGGGAGTCTGCTTCTCCCTCTAACCCTCCCCCATCTCATGCTTTCTCTCTCTCACTCTCTCTCTCTCTCAAATAAATTTAAAAAAAAAGAAGAAGAATGTTACACAGAGGAATTTTTAGTTCTCTTAATCAGATTCCAAGAAACTACCTCCCAGCTCTCTGATCCTAGGATTATTTTCTGCATGATATATCTCTGTCTGTCAATGTAGAAACTGCTTGTTGTATCAATTTGATTTGGGGGAAATAATGAGCAAGCAGTATGAACAACTGGAATGAGCACAGGCTTTGGGTAGACAGGCAGGTCTCAGTTCTTATCCTGACTTTCCTATGTACTACCTGGGTGAGAGTGTGGTAATCGTAGTGATGGTGTGTGTTATGTGTGGACACAGACACATGTGTGCATATCTGGAATAATTGTTTAACCTCTCCAAGACTTAGTGTTCTCAGCTTTAAAAGAAGACTGTTGGGGTGCCTGGGTGGCTCAGTGGGTTAAAGCCTCTGCCTTCGGCTCAGGTCATGATCCCAGGTCCTGGGATCGAGCCCCGAGTCGGGCTCTCTGCTCAGCGGGGAGCCTGCTTCCTCCTCTCTCTCTCTCTGCCTGCCTCTCTGCCTACTTGTGATCTCCATCTGTCAAATAAATAAATAAATTAAATTAAATTAAATAAAAATAAAAACAAGACTATAGGTATCTTTTTTTTTTTTTCTAAACAGGGATGTTGGGGAATGGAGAGTGTCAAACACCTAGAAAATACTCAGTAAATGTAGCTTCTATTTATGTAGTGATGGAGGGCGGTCGTAAGTAGTTGTATCAGTCAGGGCATATTTGATTTGATTTTAGTGGCTTCTCTGGTGCACAGTCTTGAAAAACTTATAAGCTGTGGATGATAGCTGCAGCGGTCAATGCCCGTTCTTTCTCCTGCCAGATTTGTCTTCTAGTAATGTCACCTGCACAGTCATTCTTTAAAAACAAACAAACAAACAAACAAAAAACCATTTCTCTCTTCTTTGGCATATCTTTTCTTTAGCATATCTTTTCAGTAAGTTCTAATCACTGTTAACTATCACTGTGAGGCTTTAAACAGTAAAATGTTTATTGTTATAGACGCATTTATAACTTATTAAGTAGTGAATAAAAGAGGAAATTCGCAAAGGCTTCTATTTTACCTCTTGGTGTATTTTGTGCTCACTGAGGATAAATAATGAAATAGAACAGGCACTTCTCTTAAACTCTAATTTGTCAAAACTTACACTGAGTTATGAAATTCCCATTTAATGAGAAAATTGTGTTCACCTCAAGGGCAGGAACTATTTTTTTATTAATCATTATTGAATGGAATTGAATCAGTTTTAGCAAACAAAGTGAGTCAATCCCATTTACCAAATGTCATTATTTTTATACCATGTTTATTAAATCTGTACCGTGAGTCAGACACTGAAATAACACAGAGAAATACAACATAATTCCCACTTTTTGATTAAATATGTACTGAGTGCCTCCTTTGCACCAAGGTGTTATGAAGGTGGTGGAGATACCATGGCAAATATGAACTCTGTCCCCAGGGAGTTTAGGTTGAAAGAAGAACCAAGGCACACATATGTGTATCTCTTGGGGAGCCAAATAAAACATTCTGTAGTCAAGGACTACACAGTTGGGTCAAGACTGTAAGTCAACAAGAACTGAGCAGAGCTTGAAAAGCCTTGTAAATGTCAGGAAAACACTGAAGGGGAGGCTGGACTTCAGCCAGGCCTTGAAGGATGGAGAAGATTTGCATAAACAGGGAGTGGCAAAGAGGAGAGAGTGGAGCAGGAGCAGCATAGCAGGTGGAGAGAGTGTCCACAAAAGCTTTAAAGGTAGAAGCAGAAGTGGGAGCCATGGGTGTGGTGGGTTGAGAGGACAGTGAGGAGGCTGTCTAGGAGCCGGGAGAATGCTGGTGAGCAGTGGGAAATAAAGCTGGAATGGAAGGGCGAAGCTCACTTACAAAAACCCTAGAGTCAGACAGATGGGCTTGAATCTAGCGAGTCTTTGAGGAGGAAAGGGAAATGGTAGCTGCTGACCATGTTAAATCCAAAATATTCTTTCTCATTTAGGGGAAGCACGGGTTCATCCGATCTTAATGACCAGGAAGCTGGCCCCTCAACCCCGAAAAGCAGCCGGAGCAGTGGTGTGACCCCCATCACTCAGAGGTCACCAGCCCCAAGCACACACAGTGTGGCTTCAGTCAGCTTTAGAGTAAGTACCAAATGCAAAAGGACCCCCAGCTTCTGAGACCTGACCGCACCATCATGTCCTGGTTGGGTTTGGGTTCTCTGTATCTCGAAGCATGCTGTTTATGCTGCTTAATTGTAGAAACTTCTTTATCAAGACTGAGCTTCCTACGTCCTTTGCTCCTGGTGGGAAGCCAGAAGTGTGAAGCAAAAGAGAAGGAGCGGGCTCAAAGGTGATGGTTACATGGTTTAAACAAAACCTGAATAATGTTTAGAAGTCTCCCCTTTAATCCTCCATGTTATCTGTAAAGACATTTGTAAGTTGCCTGCATGAAACATTTTCCACACGGATTTAAATCAGGACAAGTAGACTCTTGAAAATTTTTAATAGTTTTCCTTTCTAGAACACTGCCAAAATTTGGGACCAACACATAATGAAGACATAAATTGCATTATGCATAAAATATATATGGAACGTGGAAGTTGTTCTTTTGAATGACTGAGCATCTAGATTTTTTTTTTTAATTAAGCAGCAAACTCCATAAATGTAGCTGGCACGTATACTTAAGAAATCTTGGTCCTAGTCAGGCAAAGGTGGTGGGAAGTGAAAGAATCAGCCATGCAGGAGTCTGTAGCAAGGTGTCCCTTCGGGCAGGAGCAGCACTGATACTCAGCAGGTACACATATGGGGAAGGCTGTTCCAGTTACTTATGGCTGGGCTCCACCTTGAATGGCTGATGCACTTGTCCACCCAGCAGCTAAAAGATTTTTAATCCCCTATAGAAGCAGCCAGTGCTAAGACTCTGAAGTGGGAACATGCCTGGTATGTTCAAGGAAGAACAAGAAGGCCAACATAGCTGTTGCAAGTGAATAAAGAGAGGGGTCCTAGGAAATAAGCTCAGGGATATAACATGGCCAGACTATTGTAGGCAATTTGACATTTAGTTGGGATAAGATGAGGCCAACTGGAGGGTTTGAGCAGATGTGGCTTTTCTTTTTTGTAATTTTTTTCTTGTTTTTCTGTCTGGATTATTTTTTTTTAAACTCCAGTATAGTTAACATACGATGTTATAGTAGTTTCCGGTGTACGATATAGTGACTCAACAATTCCATACATCACCCAGTGCTCATCATCATAAGTGCCCCTCCTTAATCCAGAATATATAAAGAACTTATACAACTCAATACCCCGAAAACAAAAAATTCAATTAAAAAACGGGCAGAGGATATGGCTTCTCTTTACATGGGATCTGGGGGCTGTGCTGAGAAGCATTTGTGGGGGAACAAATGGAGAAGCCAGGAGGCCAGTTAGGATGCCATTGTATTACTGCAGGCGAGAAACTAGACTTCAGAACGAGGAGATCGAAGGGGAGGTTGTGAATCCCGAGCCCTGTTGGTGGGAACGCAGACTTGTATAACCATTGGGGAAAACATTATGGAGGTTTCTTAAAAAAAAAAAAAAATTGAAAGTAGAATTACCATATGATCCAGTAATTCCACTACTGGCTATTTACCCAAAGAAAACCAAAACACTAATTCAAGAAGATATCTGCAGCCCTGTGTGTATTGTATCATTATTTACAATAACGAGGATATGGAAGTGACCCCAGGGTCCCCTGATAGATGAAAGGATAAAGAAGATGTGGTGTAGATACACACACACACACACACACACACACTCTCTCTCTCTCTCTCTCTCAATGGAATATTTCTCAGCCATAAAAAAGAATGAGAACATAGCATTTGTGACAACACAGATGGACTTCCAGGATATTATGCTTGGGAAGTAAATCAGACAGAAAAAGACAAATACCATTTATCTAATATATAGACTCTAAAAATCAGAAGAAATGAACCAATGGGACAGAACCAGAGACAGACTCCTATATATTAGAGAACAGACTCATGGTCACCAGAGGAGAGGGAAATGAGGGGATTGGTAAAAGAAGTGAATGGGGATTAAGAAGTACAAACTTCCATTTATAAAATAAATAAGTCCCAGAGAGGAAAAGGAGAAGATTAGGGAATAGAGTCAGTAATACTGTAAAAGCATTGTATGGTGACAAATGTTGACTACACTTACTGTGGTGAGCGCTGCAAAAGGTATACAACTGTCGAATCACTGTGTTATCTACCTGACACTACCATTATATGTGAACAATGCTTCAATAACAAGAGTAGCTAAATACTGAATATAAAAACTATTTATCTAAAATATCGACTCTTCCTAGAATGTGACTTCAGAAAAATAATCATGAGCTTAAAAAAAAAAAAAAAAAAGGCAGAGGCTAGGAACTGTCAGATTCTGTAATATTTTTAAGGAAATGCCAAAAGGCATTCAGAAAGACTGAAGAATAATAGAACATTTCTTTTGATATTTAAAGTCTGAATTGTACTTGCTGATAAGGTGAAAAGCATATTTAAAATTTCATAAATTTTTATACGAAGCTCGGTGAGTAGTACTGTTCAATAACCAGAAAAGTGTGTGGATATTTGATTATTTTACTTCTTGGCAACCTAACAAGGAATGATATTCAAAATATTTAGTAACTGATGTGGCACTGAGCAATCAGCACAGACTCTGGACCAAGGCAGGGGCAGTGTCCTGGGGACCCTTCTATGCCATGCGTTCACCTGGATTGTGGGTCATGGTCTTCCATTAAGTGGGGGTAGAGGACGTAAGGGTTGGTTGAGGAAAGAGGGTGTTGAAACTGGGGATAAACATAGGAACAAGAAGAATACTAAGCTTGAACATTACTCCGGAGATGTGAAGCTAGCCAGAGTCCCATATATGGGCCCTGTAATATTGGAGGTACTTATATCATCTTTCTTGCTAACCCTGTAGTTGAACACTCACAATTTTGTGAATGAAGTATTATTTTGAGTGACTTCTGTGTTAATTAACAAACCTCTTGGTATTGATTTTATAGAGAAATTATTGATGGGTTCGGGGTTCTCTGAACTCATGATAAGGATCCTCGCCAATGTCCACCGGTCCTCCCTAAAGAGGAATATGATGTCAATATGGTTACACTGAAGTATATTCAGATGGGAGGCTTTTAAAGTAAATTACAGTCATCATAATGTTGGCTTTTTTTTTTATTATTATTTTTACTTTGTGAGAAGCGACATGGTTTTGAAAGTTCCGTGGATTTGGCTGCCATTGAAAGCACGTATGAGAACCTCACAAAGAGTCATCGCAGAAATGTTTCTGGTACACCTTCCATAGCGGTGTCTGAGATCTCCCTCTCCTCAGGTGGGTGTTTACAGCATGATTACTCTTCTTTAAAAAAAAAAAAATGACTAAATCACTTGAAATTAACTGCCTTGTGTGACATTCCGTGGATGTGCCATGCTTTAGAAAATCACCATTTGTTCCTTGACTCATCATGGTAGTCCCGCTCCATAAGAAAAGCTTAAATCTAGACCCAGGTGATGCCCTGAGCCTCTTGCATTCATGCAAAATCCATTGATTAAGTGCACCCTCTTGTCAGGCATCACTGCCAAGTTTCAGAGCTGTACCAAATGTCGGTACAGGAATGTAGGACATAGAATTGGTTCGTTTGATGGAAAGATAGAGGCGCTTTCCCAGAATTCAAGGAAATGATCGTTCATTTGACATGGTAGACATAAATGCCTTATGTCTAGACAGATGAATTGTCCTGTGGTTTAAATAAAGAGTTATTTGCAAGCAGCAGTAAGGTATCAGTAACAATGTTTTTCATTTGTATGGTATATTCCAGTACAATATATCCTTCCACTTCTTCATCACAGCAACCCTGGGAAGCAGGTATTAATTGTGTTGTAATTTTATTACCTATGAATAAGAAAATTCTTTAGAGAAATATGCTGTAGTTATAAAGCTTATGTCCCTTGTGTAGAATTAAAAGCATGACAAAATCCTCAACAGGAGAAAGTTAACTGTTATACCTAATGACGATATTTACATAAAGCCTGAGGCTAGATTCTGTGTGCTGAGCTGGGGAGCCTATTCTTTGTCATGGGGGCGGGGGGGGGGGCTCCCAAAGCGCTTTCTAAATATATGTGGCTATTGTTGCATTTTGATTGGGACGACAAGATTAGTTCTCCCATTAAGAGGAAAATTTTAAACGAGCATAGAAGCCAACCTCATAGATCATTTTGCTCCTACTTCTGGTCAACAGCTCCTGTTTATGGAGTACATACTCTGTGTCGGGCACTGTCCTAAGTCCTTCTGCATTATTTAATTTACCGTTTCAAACTCAAGCATGTGATGGCTCTCATTAGTCTTTCTCATTATGAGCAACTCTATCTATTTTAGCAGGACTTTGATATAGAACTGCTCTGTGTAAGTAAACCGTGCCTTAGTAAGTTGCCCACAGTATTACTGAGTTGTGCATCATTTTTTTAATTATATTTTTAAAAGCAAAGTATTCACCTTGCACCAGTTAGAATGGCCAAAATCAACAGGACAGGAGACAACAAGTGTTGGAGAGGATGTGGAGAAAGGGGAACCCTCTTACACTGTTGGTAGGAAAGCAAGTTGGTGCAGCCACTTTGGAAAACAGTGTGGAGATTCCTCAAAAAATTAGTAATAGAGCTACCCTACAACCCATCAATTGCACTACTGGGTATTTACCCCAAAGATACAGATGTGTGAAAAGAAGGGCCATCTGTATCCCAGTGTTCAAATACTTTAAAAAAAAATACAAAGTACATTAGTGTATTAATATTAGTTACTGACTCTGTTGCTTTCATGACACTCTATGCCCTGTGCCTAGAAGGAATGGGAAAAAAAGATAAAATATTTGCAATAAGAAGAATAATCTTCTAACAAAATTAGCTGGATTCCTATCTCTCCTTCTCTCTTCCTTCCTCCAGACCGGAGTCGATCTGAGTTAGATCTGAGTGGGTCATATCCGGAAGACTTAGAGAATACTGTAAACATAAGAAGCAAGTCCGTCCCTGGGGCTTTAGACAAAGACTTGGTAAGTTGGATGTGGAAGAAAGTCATGATCATGAGGAAAGGACAGTCTTGTTCCAAGCCTTTCCAATTTTAGGGAAGAATAAAGTGAAGATATATGATTATCTGTTCCTATTAGTATTCACATTCAATACATTAAAAACAGCTAAAGAATGATTTAGGAAAATTAACTGGTAATCAGGTTAATGAGTGAAGGTTTTCAGTAAAGGAAAAAAAATACCTATTGGGAATTTCAGTTCCTGGATTAACATCATTTCATCTAAACCTGGAAAGTAAAGGATCCTAACATTTCCTAAACCAAATTTTACTAAACTCAGCTGACTATATAGCTTGTATGAACATTTCTACATCTGAAGTTACCTCTAATAAACTACCCCCTTAACTGAAACTAAATTATGTGAAAATTAATGTTTATGTGAACTCATTTACGAAAGGTGAAGGTTAAGTTAGATTATTCTTAAGGTTCCTTCCAGTTCTAATATCTTGATTCTGATTTCTCTAATTGCTGTAATGCAATTAGAATTCCTTGGAAGAAAGATATAGCACAAATGTTAAATGACATTAATGTAATTTTCCGAAGCAAGACAGGAAACTTATCTTTAAAACTCAGTGTTATTTACTAGAGTAAATAAACTTGGAAAGTATTTTCTTAAATCCACTAGAGAAAGCAGAGGGGGAGGCTATAAGATCAAATGGCTTCAAAGCTTACTTCTCTTCAACCTTTAAAGAACAGCTAATTCCAATGTTATTAAACTATTTCTGGTCCTAGAGAACTCAATAACTGGCATTAAAAATGCATTAAAGGGTATCAACAGCAAGTTAGAATATGCGGAAAAGCAAATCAACAATCCGGAAGACAGGGTAATGTAAAACAACTAAGCTGAACAACAAAAAGAAAAAAAAGATTAATACAAAATGAGAATAAATAGCTTATGGGAAGTCAACACTATCATTAAGCATAATAACATTTACATTATAGGGATCCCAAAAGAAAAAGAGAGAGAAAAGGGGGCAAGAAACTTTTTAAAAGAAATAATGGCTGAAAGCTTCCCCAATCTAGGCAAGGAAACATACATTCAAATCCAAAACGCACAGAAATTCTCCAATAAAATTAACCCAAGGAGGTCCATATCAAGACACATAATAATTAAAATGGCAAAGGGTAGCGATAAAGAGAGAATTTTAAAAACAGCGAGAGAAAATAGTTAAATACAAGGGAAACATCATGAGGCTATAACCTGAGTTTTTATCAGAAACTTCACAAGTCAGAAGGGAGTGGCATGATATATTCAAAGTGCTGAAAGGGGAAAAAAAAAAAAAACAAACCTACAACGAAGAACACCCAACAAAGCTTTTCAGAACTGAAAAAGAGATAGAGTTTCCTAGATAAGCAAAGGACTTCAACACCAATACTACATCTGGAAGAAATAGAAGATTTGATTAGACTATTTAGTAATGATGAAATTGAATCAGTAATAGAAAAACTCCGAACAAACAAAAGCCCAGGACCAGATGGCTCCACAGGTGAATTCTACCAAATATTTAATGAAAAGTCAATTCCTATTCCCAAAAAATATAAGAGGAGGAAAACTTTCAGATTCATTTGTAAGGCCAGTATTATGCTGATACCAAAACCAGATAAAGACACGATGAAGAAAAATATTGTAGGCCAATATGTCTGCTGAAGACAGATGCAGAAATCCTCAATAAAATATAATTAAACTGAATTGAACAATACATTTAAAAAATCATCCACCACAGTATTAAGGAGGGCATGTATTACATGGAGCACTGGGTGTTATACAAAAACAATGAATCTTGGAACACTGAAAAAATAAAACTAAAAAAATCATCCACCATGATTGATTGGGATTTATTCCAGGGATGCAAGGGCGCTTCAGTCTTCACAAATCAATTAACATGATACATCACATTTACAAGAGAAAGGAAAAAATATGATCATTTCAGTAGATGCAGAAAAAGCATTTGACAAAGTACACTATCCATTCATAATAAAAATTCTAAACTAAGGGACGTTATAGGAAATATATCTCAAATAAAAGCCATATATGAAAAACTTAGAGCTAACATAAGCTTCAGAACTTTTCCTCCAAGATCAGGAAAAAGTCAAAGATGTCCACTCTCACCACTTTCATTCAACATAGTACTGAAAGCCCTGGCCACAGCAATCAGACGAGAAAAAGAAATACAAGGCATCTGAATTAGTAAGGAAGAAATAAGGCTTTCACTATTTGTAAATGACATGATACTGTGTATAGAAAACCCTAAAGACTCCATGAAAAAACTACTAGAACTGATGAATGAATTCAGTAAAGTCACAGGATATAAAATTAATACACAGAAATTTGTTGCATTTCTACACACTAATAATGAAGTAGCAAAAAGAGGAATTTAAAAAATGATCCCATTTGTAGTTGCACCAAAAAGAATAAAATACATAGAATAAAATACATAGAAATAAACTTAACCAAGAGGTGAAAGACTATACTCTGAAAACTTATATAAACAGTGATGAGTGCTCGCTTCGGCAGCACATATACTAAACAGTGATGAAAGAACCTGAAGAGGACGTAAGCTAATGGAAAGACATTCCATGCTCATGCACTGGAAGAAAAAATATTGTTAAATGTCCATACTACCCAAAGCAATCTACAGATTTAATGCCATCCCTATCGAAATGCCAAAAACTTTTTTCACAGAACTAGGACAAATAATCCTAAAATTTGTATGGGACCACCAAAAGACCCCAAATAGCCAAATCAACCTTGGAGAAGAACAAAGCTGGTGATATCACAATCCCAGATTTCAAACTATACTACAAGTTGCAATAATCAAAACAATATGGTACTGGCATAAAAATATTCACAGAGATCAAGGGAACAGAATAGAGGACCTGGAAATAAACCCACACTTAAATGGTCTATTAATCTATTGCAAAGGAGGCAAGAATATGAAGGGGGAAAGACAGTCTTTCCAACGAATGAGGCTGGGAACACTGGATAATAACATGCAAAAGAATGAAACTGGGCTATTTCCTTACACCTTACACAACAATAGGCTGAAAACGGATGAAAGGCCTAAATGTGAGACCTGAAACCATAAAAATTCTAGCAAAAAACATAAACAGTAATTTTTTACATCAGGTATTGAAACATTTTTCTAGATGTATCTCCTCAGGCGAGGTAAAAACAAAACCAATCCAATTAAACAGTGAGGACTTTCATGAACATTTTTTTTTTCCAAAGAAGACGTACAGATTGCCAACAGGCACTTGAAAGGATGCTCAACATCACTAAGCATCAGAGAAATGCAAATTAAAACCACAATGAGCTATCTCTTTCTATCTGTCAGAAAGGCTAGAGTCAAAAAGAAATAACAAGTGTTGGTGGAGATGTGGAGAAAAAGGAACCCTCATACACTGTTGGTGGGAATGCAAATTGATGAAGGCTCTGTGGAAAACAGTATGACAAGTCTCAAAAAATGAAAAATGGAATTATCATATAGTCCAGTAATTCCACTACTGGGTATTTAACCAAACAAAACAAGAACATTCATTTGAAAAGATACATGCATCCCTATATTTATCACTGTATTATTTGCAAGAGCCAAGATATGGAAACAGTCTAAGTGTGGATCCATAGGTAAGTAGATAAAGAAGATATGTCTATATACAATGGAACAGTACTCAGCCTTCAAAAAGAATGAAATCTTGCCATTTGCAACAGCATGGATGGACCTAGAGGGTATACAGCTACATGAAATAAGTCTGAGAAAGGCAAATACCATATGATTTCATGTGTATGTGAAATCAAAAAAGAAATGCATAAACAAACCAAAAGCATAATTAAACCTATAAATGCAAAGAACAAACTGGTTATTGCCAGAGTAGACCGGAGTTGGGGGGGATGGATGAAATAAAGGGGATAAGAGTATGCTTAACTTGCTGAGTGCTGAGAAATACTTGGAATTCTTGAATCATTATATCATACACCTTGAACAAATATAACATTGCATGTTAATTATACTTAAGTAAAAAAGATATTGAATTAAATGGGAGCCTGGAGGCTCAGTCAGTTAAGCATCTGACTCTTGATTTTTGGCTCAGGTTCTGATCTCAGGGTCATGAGTTTGAGCACAGCATCAAGCTCCATGCTGACCAGCGAGTCTGCTTGAGATTCTCTCTCTCTCTCCCTGTGTCCCTCCCCACGCTCCACTTGCGTGTGTGCGCATGCTCTCTCTCTCTCTCTCAAATCTAAAAACAAAGAATATTGAATTAGTAATTTAAAATCTTCCCCTAAAGAAATGCTGAGTAATAAACTGCTTCATTGATGAAGTCTATCACATATTTGAAAAGGAAATAATATCAATTCTTCATAAATTTGCTCAGAAAATTACTTTCTAATCCATTTTGTGAAGTCAGTATTACCCTGACACCACAGCTAGAGAAAGACATTGCAAGAAAGGAAAACTACAGAAAAATATCTATTATGAATACAGATGGGAAAACCATTTATAAAGTATTAGAAAACTAAGTCTGGTAATGAAGAAGGATTGCACGCCATAACCAAGTGGGATTTATTCTATGAATGCAATATTAATTTAGCATTTAGAAATAAATTACTGTAATAAAGCACATCAGTATAATAAAAGACAGGAACCACATCATCTCAGTAGATGCAGAAAAAGCATCTGACAAAATTCAAAATCTATTTATAATAAACTCTCAAAAAAATAGTAGTGAACGTTCTCAGTGTAATAAAGGGCCTCTACAAAATTCCTACAGCTAGCATCATACATGATGGCAAAAAAAGAAAAAAATGCTCTTCCCCCTAAGTGCAAGAACAAGGCACAAAGATTTTCGCCTTCATCATTTCTGTTCAACATTTTATAGAAGATTCTAGCCAATGCAGTTAGGAAGAGGAAAAAGAAAAGAAAGGAAAAATAAAAAGGAGGAAACAGGACAAAGGAAAGAAAGGCATCTCATTAGAAAGAAAGAAGTAATAACTGCTTTATATGCAGTTGACATGACTCTATATATGGAAAATCCTAAAGAATCTAGAAAAATATTACTAGAACTAATGAACAAGTTCACCAAGGTTGTAAGATATAAAATCAATATACAAAAATCAATTGTATTTCTGTATATCAGCAATGAACAATCTGAAATGAGATTAAGAATAGCATGAAAAAGTGCTGCACATCACTCGGCATCAGGGAAATGCAAATCAAAACCACAATGAGATACCACCTCACACTAGTCAGAATGGCTAAAATTAACAAGTCAGGGAATGACAGATGCTGGCGAGGATGCGGAGAAAGGGGAAGCCTCCTACACTGTTGGTGGGAATGCAAGCCGGTGCAGCCACTCTGGGGAACGGCAAGGAGGTTCCTCAGAAAGTTGAAAATAGAGCTACCCTATGACCCAGCAATCGCACTACTGGGTATTTACCCTAAAGATGCAAATGTAGTGATCCAAAGGGGCACATGCACCCAAATATTTATAGCAACAATGTCCACAATAGCCAAACTATGGAAAGAACCTAGATGTCCATCAACAGATGAATGGATAAAGGAGATGTGGTATATATATACACAATGGAATACTATGCAGCTATCAAAAGAAATGAAATCTTGCCATTTGCAATGACGTGGATGGAACTAGATTGTATTATGCTTAGCGAAATAAGTCAATCAGAGAAAGACAATTGTCATATGATCTCCCTAATATGAGGAAGTTGAGAGGCAACGTGGGGGATTTGGGGGATAGGAAAGGAAAAAATGAAACAAGATGGGATCAGGAGGGAGACAAACCATAAGAAACTCTTAATCTCACGAAACAGACCAAGGGTTGCCGGGGGAGGGAGGTAGGGAGAGGGTGGTTGGGTTATGGTCATTGGGAAAAGTATGTGCTATGGTGAGTGCTGTGAAGTGTAAACCTGGCAATTCACAGACCTGTACCCTGGGGCTAATAATACATTATATGTTAATTTAAAAATTTAAAAATTTAGAAAAAGAAAAGCAAGAAAAAGAATAAAATACTTAGGAATAAATTTGTCTAAAAACTGTAGGACAGTTTTATTGAAATTTAGAAAAATATTGCTGAGCTAAATTAAAGAAGATCTAAATAAATAGACATTGTATGCACATGGATTAGAAGATTCAATATTCTCTCCCAGTGAATCTATAAACTCAATACAAACCCTATTAAAATCTAAGCAGGCTATCTTGTGGAAATAGAAATGCTGACTCTAAAATTTACACAGAAATGTAGAATGTCCAGAATAAGAAAATAAGTTTCAAAGAGCAAAGTTGGAAGATTTTCTCTAGTAGATTTCAAAACATTGTATACAGCTATAGTAATCAGTGCAGTGCAGTATTGGCATAAACATAGGAAATCAAAAGAATATAATTGAGAATCTGGAAATAAGCCCTTATTGTCAGTTGATTTTGGGCAATTCAATGAGGGAAGGATCTTTCATCAGATCATGATAGGACAATTGGATATGCATATGCCATAAAAAAAAAAAACCTCCAAAAACACACACCATGAATAAAAACTAACTCAAAATGGATTATATCCCTAAATGTAAGAACTAAAACTAAAATTTCTAAAATGAAGGCTAGGAGAAAATCTTTAAGACTTCATGTTAGGCGAAGAATTCTTAGATATGACACCAAATGTATGATGCATGATACATTGAAGAAAAATATAAATTTTACCTTAGTTAAAATTTTTGTATCTAAAAAGACATTGTTATAAAAATGAAAAGCCATAGGGGCGCCTGGGTGGCTCAGTGGGTTAAGCCGCTGCCTTCAGCTCAAGTCATGATCTCAGGGTCCTGGGATCGAGCCCCGCATCGGGCTCTCTGCTCAGCGGGGAGCCTGCTTCCTTCTTTCTCTCTCTCTGCCTGCCCCTCTGCCTGCTTGTGATCTCTCTCTGTCAAATAAATAAATAAAATCTTTAAAAAAAAAAAAGAAAAGAAAAGTCATAGACTTGAGTAAAATATTTGCAAATCATATATTTGTAAAAGGACTTGTATCTAGAATATATAAAGAACCCATACAATCAACATAAAAAAAGACAAGTAATCCTATTAGAAAATGGGTAAAAGATTTGAATAGATATTTTGCCAAAGGATATTTATAAATATTCAATAACTGTGAAAAGATGTTATTAATTATTAAAGAAATGAAATATTAAAACTACAATGAGATACCACTTAACATCTACTAGAATGGCTATCAGCTAAAAGAACTATTGGCAAAGATGTACAAAAATTGAAGCCCTTCTACACTGATGTTTAGGAAGGTAAAATGTACAGACACTCAGGAATAAAAGCTTGGCAGTGTCTTTTTTTTCTTTAATAAAAATTTTTTTTAATTTCACAGAAATCACAAGTAGGCAGAGAAACAGGCAGAGAGAAGGGGAAGTAGGCTCCCTGCTGAGCAGAGAGCCTGATGCAGGTCTTGATCCCAGGACCCTGAGATCATGATCTGAGCTGAAGGCAGAGGCTTAACCCACTGAGCCACCCAGGCACCCCTGGAAGTGTCTTTAAAAGCAAAACATACCTGGTGATTCACAGACCTGTACCACTGGGGATAAAAATACATGTTTATAAAAAATAAAAAATTATATTAAAAAAAAAAAAAGCAAAACATACAGTTTCTATACAACCCACCATTTCCATTCCAGAGTGTCTAAGAGAAGGGAAAAGCTATTTCCCCACAAAGATGTGCACACAAGTATTCATAGATATATATATTCTAAAAGCCAAAAAGTGGAAATAATACAGATATCCATCAGCTGGTGAATAAATAAATTATACATTGTATTCCATACAATGGAATAATATTCAGTAATAAAAAGGAGGGAAGCAGTGATTCACACTACGAGATGGATGGGCCTAAAAGCCCAATGCTTAATGAAAGAAGCCAGACACAAAAGGACACATACGTATGATTCCATTTATATGAAATATCTAGAAAAGGCGAATCTACAGAGAAAGCAAAGCAGATTAATGGCTTCTAAAGGAGTGGACTTGGATTGGAAACAGGCATGAGGAAACATATTGGGCTGATATATTTTTAAAACTGCATTATGTTGATGTTTGCACAACTATAAATTTGCTAAAAGACAGTAGGGTATACACTTAGATTTAGCAAATTTTATGGTTTTTAAATTATACCTCAGTAAAGCTGTGGGAAATAATTAAACAGCATGAAGAGTAACTGACAAAACTTTGGCAATATATCGATCATTGTAAGTTGGGTGGTCAGTTACAAGGGTTCATTATACTGTTTCTCTATTTTTATGGATGTTTGAAAGTTTTCATATCTTTTTAAAAAATAAATATGAGAAGTAATAGTTTAAGTGCTATCAACTGGACAGTAGCATAACCAGAAAAAGCAGAAGATAAAAATATAGAAAAGGGACCATAAGAAAAAAAAAATTGGGATATATGCCTCGTATTAAAGAAAAATCTGTTTCAATTGGAAAGTGCCAAAGATGAGATATAAGTAATAACTTACACATAGGTACATTATAGTGAGATCAAGAATATAAATTATAAAAGAAAATCCTAAAAAAAAACTTCTAGAGAAATCCTATTACATACACATGAACAAGGATCAAATTAATATCAGAGTTTTCAACAACAACAGTGGGTACAAGATAAAAAGGCTCAAAGTTGGGCACCTGGGTGGCTCAGTGGGTTAAGCCGCTGCCTTCGGCTCAGGTCATGATCTCAGGGTCCTGGGATCGAGTCCCGCATCGGGCTCTCTGCTCAGCAGGGAGCCTGCTTCCTCCTCTCTCTCTCTCTGCCTGCCTCTCTGCCTACTTGTGATCTCTCTCTCTGTCAAATAAATAAATAAAATCTTAAAAAAAAAAAAAGATTCTCTTTAAAAAAAAAAAAAAGGCTCAAAGTGAAATAGGTTTAAATGAAATACTCAGGAGAAAGAAATCCCAGGAAATGTTGCAAGGGATATAAAAAGTAAAGGTGATTAAATAAGCTAGTAAAGTTGCTCTCTTAATAACTATAAAGCTAAGACCAAAGAAGTGAGAGAGAATGTATACCTAATAACTCAGTCTTAAAATTCTGTTAAAAATCATACTCAGCATGTTCTCTGACCTTAACAATTATGATGGTATTAATGACAAAACATTAAGTTACTCCATAGATCTGCCAAGTAAAAACACACTGCTCAATAATTACTGGGTTAAAGAAGAAGAAATCTTAATGAGCCTATAAAAACAATCCAAACTATATGAAAATAACAATACTACCAATAAAAAGTAAAGAATGCAACAGAAGTCTCACTTGGGCCAAAATTATATAGCCTTAAATATCTATATGAGTGAGGAAGAAGGGGTGAAATTATATACTATGAATTTAACTTGTAGTTAGGAGAAGAATTACTAAACTCAACGGTAAAGATACACTGAATGGGAAGAAATCAGAGAGGGAGACAAACCATGAGAAACTCTGGACTCTGAGAAACAAACTGGAGGGTTACAGAAGGAAGGGAGGTGGGGGTATGGAAACTGGGTGATGGCTATTAAGGAGGGCGTGTGTGGTGATGAGCACTGGGTGTTACACACAACTAATGAATCACTGAATGCTACATCAAAAACTAATGATGTAGTCTCTGTTGAACATAATTTTTTAAAATTAAATAGGAATGAAAAAATAAAGATACAATTAAGAATAAGAATTTGAAAAAATTAACTACAAAACAAAGATAAAGCACAAAACAACAAAACAAAAGTTGGTTCTTTGAAAAAACACTAACATGGTAAATAATCTCTGGAAAGACCACCAAGGGAAAAAATACAGAAGCCAAAAACAAGTAATACTACAGATGAAAAAGTAAATGTAACTACAGATAAAACAGATATAATATCAACAATGATATGCCGAGAATTTTGAAAACCTAGATGAAATGAATACATTTCTATAAAAATATAATTTCCCCAAATTTGAAATTTCTAGACAGGAGAAATAAAATTGAAATAGTTAGAAATCTTCTCATGAAGAAAAACAAGAGAGACCTTGATGACTTTATTGGCAAGCTCTATGACACCTTTTTTTTTTAAATTTTTTAAAAAGATTTTATTTATTTATTTAACAGAGAGAAAGAGCGATCACAAGTAGGCAGAGAGGCAGACAAGAAAGAGACGAGGAAGCAGGCTCCCTGCTGAGCAGAGAGCCCAATGCAGGGCTCGATCCCAGGACCCTGAGATCATGACCTGAGCCGAAGACAGAGGCCCAACCCACTGAGCCACCCAGGTGCCCCTCTATGACCCTTTCAAGGAAATTATAATTCTAAATATTACACAAACTTTTGTATTGTGATAAAATATATATGTAACATAAAATTCATTATTTTACCTATTTTTAGGTTTGTAGTTCTGTGGCATAAAGTATATTCAGGTTGGATGGATAGTAAAAGAAACCTCAGGTTAGGGTGATTTCTAGATATTTGGATAGGATTTTTTAGGTATTTTATTTTTATTTTATTATTTTATATTTATTTTATTATTTTAGGTATTTTATTTTAGATATTTAAGAAGAAAGTTTCTTTCTAGAAAAGAAATAAAACAAGCTACTGATTTTCTCCTTCTTCCTCAGGACTCCTTGGAAGAGACTGAGCAAGGTGTTCATGGCTTAGCATCCTCCCGGTTTTCTGCCAACACCCACAGTCTAGCAAGTGGCCTGTCAACCGTAAGCGCTTCTCTAGCTTGTGACTGGAAGCTTCTTCTTTCCCTTTTTGGTTTTCTGTATTTTTCCCAAAGGGGAGGGGAATGTTCTTGAGAATATGTGTGACAGCGAGTTAAAAGACACTATAATCTCCCGCTTGCCCTTTGCCCGCGGAGTACTTTTTGGTCGAATTTTGTGTGAGCTTTTCCGTCTCTCTTCTTCCATGGTCCTCACTCAGTTTTTAAAACCTCTTCACTCCCTAATTCAGGCTCTCATCAGCGCAAGCCCATAATCTGTCACAGGTCTCTGATGATGGCTTTCTTTCCCTGCCACCATTCTGTCCGCTTTGAACCACCCACCATGCTGTTGCCCGTCATTTTCCCAAAATACGGAACTGGTCAGCTTTCTCTCCTCCTCAGACACTGGCCGTAGCTTCTCACTCACTGCCTGTAGAATAATGTCCCTTTTTATTTTCATGTTCAAGGCTTTGCTTGAGAGGCTGTCTTTAGGGGCCCCCGTGTCCACATACGCGTCTGTGTGTCTGTGTCTGTGTAAATCTTTTTCTTTGGTCCTCTGATTTCTGTCCATTGCTTTAATACCCTTTTCTCTTTTGACCTTTGGGTGACTTTCTTAAAGAATTCTCAACCAGGCTGTGACAGGAAGTGGACCTACCTAAGTGTCCCTGATGCGGACTCAGACACTGTGAGTTTTCAGTCTTTCCTTTTCCTTCTTTCCAACCATGCTTTGCAAATTTCATGGTATGCGGAATCTGACTAGGTGGGCAGGTTTTCCAGCATGTATCATTTTCTGACTTGTGAACCGTTACCCGGAGTTTCTCTTTAAAGGGTAAACAACGTTATCGGAATCCAAGTATCTCAAGGAAAGAAAAATTCATTAAATGTTAGAACCTAAGTGCCAGTCAAAGAACATAGGGTTCCACATGCTTTACCACTAATGAGATACCTTTAGAAGAAATATTTCTATATTTTTTGATTTTTTTAAAGATTTTATTTATTTATTTGATAGTAGGCAGAGAGGCAGGCAGAGAGAGAGAGGAGGAAGCAGACTCCCTGCTGAGCAGAGAGCCTGATGCAGGGCTTGATCCCGCATCCCAGGACCCTGGGATCATGACCTGAGCTGAAGGCAGAGGCTTTAACCCACTGAGCCACCCAGGCGCCCCAGAAATATCCCTATTTTAAATCTCAACGTTGTCGCGGTTAAGAGTATAAAGTTTGATTAGTAGGAAAATTGCCTTAGCTGCCTTAACTTCTCCCAAGCTTCAGCATTTATGGCTTCTTAAGTTTCCTATCATTAGGGGCCCGCTGCTCACTGAGGACTGCTTTGAAGATGTGGCTACTGAGAGAGACGTGGTGTTGGCACAGCTGAGTGTTCAGAAGGTGTTCAGACTAAAAATCCAGAGCTCTTACTCTGTGTCTTGGCACTGCCAACAATTTCTCTGAGCCAGTGTTTCCTCCTATGTAACACAAGGGCGTAGTGGCTTACCCGTGAAGCCCTTGGAAGTCAAAGAATAGTCCCGGGACCGGCAGCCTTGCCTCACTTGGGGCAGAGACGAACACTTTGTCCGTTCACAGAGCCCCTAGTGATTTTTTCCATCCAGCTCCTGAGTCAAAAGTAACACCTGATGAATCCATTTATTAAGTAGCTAGTGATAGGTGATATATAGCGGAATGCTGTGGTTCAGGAACAAATTCTTAAGGCATCTTTGGTGTAAAAAGGGCGGTTTTATTCAAGCACGGGACAGAAAGAGCGACACTAGGGTCATGAGGAGTGACTGATTATACACTTTCAAGTTGGGAGGGGGTCGGGGACAGCATAAGTCTCTAAGGAATTTGGAAGCAAGGTTTCCAGGACCTTGAGGGGCTGCTGTTGAAGATAAGGTCATTTACTACTGTCTAGTAAAACTCGAGGCATGAGACCCTTCAGATATATACCAGGGGGCCATACGTTTGGAGGATGATTGCTAACTGGTATCTTGGAGGCTGGTAGAGCTTAAGGAAGTTTCCAAGGGGGTTTTATATCTATTAAAGAAGACTTATGGGATCCTGGAGGTCAGGCTCATGTCAAGTTAAGCTTGCCTTTTGACTCTAGCAAAAGTATGAACATTGAGATATTTGAGCTCCTGGAGGAAGGTCACCCTGTCTATCTGAAGTATTTGCCAAATATATTTCTTTTGCCTTTGTTCTCCACACCAGTCAGACCAAAAAAACTTAGTAGACATGCAAAACAATAATATGCATACATTGAAAGAAAAATACTTTTATTCCATTCTTAAATAGCCCTTAATCCTTCCTACTGGGATGTGAGTATCTGTTGGGCATTTAACAACTCGTCAAATCTCGGCATCTGACTGGACAGCACCACTTTTATTTCCTGTTCCGTGTTGATTTTTATCTAGTACTTACTTATTTTTCACAGCAGTTGTCAAAAAGTCAGCTTCACACAGATAGGACTTAACTGAAAAAGAATAAATTGTGATTTAATGTTGACACTGTGAACTACTGCTAAGAGTTCGCATGGTGTCTGATTGATGTCACTGCGTTTCTCTTGAAATTTTAAAAATGCCCCCGTGGTCCCCTTGGGAAGCTGCTGTGGTGTTCTGGGATGTCTCAATACACATTTTCAAACTGTGCACCTAGGAGCTAGAGAGGAAGACTCTCAGACCCCACCGGGAGACTGATTGCATCAGAATCTTAATCATTTTAAGAAGATCCCCTGGTGATTTATGTGCAATTAAAGTTTGAAAAGCACCACTCAAAGCCACCTGTTATGAAAATTCTGTTTTGTTTTAGGAATAGGGAAGAAAAATGAGATCACTCACTGGCTCCCATTATAATTTCTAAGTAATTATGAAATTCTTGGTTTACTCTTGCCCTTGACTTAAGCTTAGAAGAGATACTGGCCACTTTGCCAGCATCCTGTTCTTTGATCAGTCTCTGTGCAACTAGAGAAATGTCCTGACTTTCATTGCGCATAACAGACAAAGTGGGAAGTCTAGGCTCTCTTTGGACTTACTCTAGGCCTTCCCAGTGGTTCACCGACAGGGCTCCTGAAACTGCTAGGTCACTCATGAAAGCCTTCCACGTGGTCTCTTGTGACGGTCATGTTGCTAAGATACAGTTTGGGTACTAAAGGGTAATTTTGTTACATTTAATTTAAACTGTGTCTCTTGTCACTAGTGTCTAATCAGAAATTCATTCTGGTGGATCTGGACTTTTTTATTACCTTTTATTTTGTTTGTCAGTGTGTTGGTTGTTCTGTGTTCTCTTTTGTGGGTGGTAATTTTGCAGAGGGTTTGCAAAGCCCTAGTCTTTGACCTACCTCTGGAACCCAAACAGTTGCCTGGGGATTTCACGGCAGCCCAGGGTCTATGATGCTCTGGCATGCCCTTGGTAAAGCCGCTGTTAAGGCTTCCCAGAGACTGCTGGAAGGCTCTCTGTGGATATCAGAGAAAGAAACTTGTGGCTCCTGCTAGTACGAAATATATGAGCTTCTCTTTGTCCAGATGGATGCATTCTAGACCTTGAAGTAGATTGACCTTGAGTCTTCCAGGGAGAGAGACAAAAGCTACAGGCATGGGAAGAGGACTCCAGATTGAGGAAATGCCCCTAATGACCCTGTATTCATTAGAAGTGAATAAACAAAGGCTATCCACTTGCCCAGAAAGGCAATGCTTCCCCTATCAGCAAGCTTCCTGCCTGCCTTTAGAATGCTTCTTTAAGTCTTCTTGTCCCTTGTAAGGCTTGGATTTTATATAATACCAGAAAACCAAGCAAAACAAGTGATTTTTTTTTCTTCACTCACCCTAGATTTTGTTCCTCATTATAAAGAATAAGAATTATAATTGAATAAAGGGGGTGGTTTCTGTGTAGAGCTAATTAGAATAACACTGGACACCTCTTTTCATCTTGTTTATTCCAGACCAGCCTTAACAGCATGATGAGTGTTTACAGTGAAACAGGGGACTATGGCAACGTGAAGGTCAGTGGTGAAATCCTTCTCCACATCAGCTACTGCTACAAAACTGGCGGGCTCTACATTTTTGTCAAGAATTGCAGAAATCTGGCCATAGGAGATGAAAAGAAACAGAGGACAGATGCGTAAGCACGCAGCGTTTTCCTCGGATTGTTTCAATCACTGCTCTCTTTGTCAGCGTGTGTGGTTTTGTCTTAGCGTTCTTCTTGATTCAGAGCCTTCTCAGAAGGTCGATTGTCCTTTTCCTCCTGTGTAACCCTTCTAAATACTCTCTAAGTGTATGTATAATGGTTGTGTCCGTGATTATCTGATTTTTCCAAAGCTATGAGTCAACATGACTCAGGACTATTGGTAGTTTACCCAGAGGCCACTCTGAGGTAGAGGCTGGCTGACACGTCGTCATTCCCCGGGATCGCTGAGTATCCTGTTCTGTGAGACCCTCCAGAGAAAATCACCAAGCTGTTAGCCCAATTGAATGACTCGAAAGGACAATTTGAGGCTCTCAGGTTTCCAGATATCAGCGGGGAGGCAGGTATGGACCATAGGTACGTTGGAAGGGAGCTAGATGAAAGATGTGTCAGGGGCTCCCAAGGTCATTGCCAGGCTTGATGATTTACTAGGAAGACTCACAGCCACAAAGATATAAGGCATGTGTGGCGAAGTTCTGAAGAACTGTTTACTGGGGAAGCTCATTTAGAGCCTCAACTGGTCACGTACCAAAATTCCAGTCTCCGTGAAGGAAAGAAGATGTTCTGCCTCAGCCATACTGTTTTTACAAATAGCTTAGTCCCAGTGAGCCACTCACATCTGTTCCGGGAGTGATGAGAATCCTCCAAGTTTCCAGATGCCTGTCAATGGCTAATGTTGTACGCAGGCATTTCCAAGGACCTCAATCTGAGGCCGGTCGGGTTATCCTTCTCCTCTGTAACAGGTGACCTAGGTCCAATAAACAGCTCAGAGAAGCTGTTTCCAGGTGTCTAAAGATAGACAAATGGGAGTGGGGCACCTGACTGCCTCAGTCGGTGGAGGGTACGGCTCTTGATCTCAAGGTTTTGAGTTCGAGCCTCCACGTTGGGTGTAGAGATTACTTAAAATGTTTTAAAAATTTTTAAAAACAGACAAAAGAGTATAGACTCTGAGTATAGATTGGTCCACCTCCTTCCTTAACTAAATATCCAAGGGCTTCAGGACCAATATAATCATTCAGAGTAGCATGGAAGGAGGTCATTTAAAGCCCTGATCAATATGCTTTAGGACTCTGGTACATCTTGTGCATTTCTAAGTCTGCCTTGGTGCCCCTGCTCCAGGAGGGATAGCTATTGTGACATTGGATTGTTATTTCCTATTTGTTCTTTTTCACTGTTTTCCTTCATTCATCCATTTCCACATTTCCATTGATTTCACTCATCAGAAGTCCTGACATCAGAATGGAGAGGACTATAACATTACAGTATTTTGGGAGAGAATTGATCCTATGAACAGATGACATCTGTTGAGTGATATAACATGTCAGCTCCTGTATGTATCAACCAATTTAATCCTTGCAAGGCCATAAGTTAGATACTCTTACTATCCCAGTTTTACAGAAGAGGAAACTGAGGCACAGAGAAGTTAAGTAAGTTCTTGAGTTTACCAAAACTGTTGAGGCATAGAGTAATTCAAGTCTAGTTGGCTGGATTTCAGAGCACACACTCTTCATCACTATACATTAACTGCTTCTCTCTTCTTGGAAGCCTGGAATTATATTTTAAGGTATCCTGCCATGTAGACTACATTCTCTTTGGTTCTCTCATGTCTGATGACCTGTTCCCTTCACCTCTTTTGTTCACCCAAGTCCCTTACTGTTCCTTGCAAAGTAGAGGTCTCCCAATAATTACTTTCACATTTTATCATCTACAGTTATGTCAAGTCGTACCTTCTTCCTGACAAATCCAGAAACAATAAGCGCAAGACCAAGATCAGAACAGGCACCAATCCAGAATTCAATGAGACACTAAAGGTATGTACAGGCTCTCTCATATTCACTCAAGTGACACCATTCATACCCTCATTGGTTTAAAATTGACTATGGGGGATTTGCATGTCCAGGTTTAAATATCTTTTAGAAAAGCAGAATTTGAATAATCTGTGTTTTACTCTTAGCTTTTCTAAGAGTTCTTGGAAAAGAAGAACTGTAAGCCATCTTTACTCTGTTTATTTCTCTGCTGCTGCTAACATGACACCTGATGAAAAGATGATCCAGTGAAATTGCATCTGAGCTGATGCATCTTTTTTTTTTAAATTTTTTATTTTTTATAAACATATATTTTTATCCCCAGGGATACAGGTCTGTGAATTGCCAGGTTTACACACTTCACAGCACTCACCAAAGCACATACCCTCCCCAATGTCCATAACCCCACCCCCCTTCTTCCAACCCGCCTCCCCCCAGCTAAGGTCAGGAACACGGCAGGGATGATGCATCTTTTTTTTAAAGATTCTTTTAATTTACTTGAGAGAGAGACGGTGAGAGAGAGCATGAGAGAGGAGAAGGTCAGAGGGAGAAGCAGACTCCTCATGGAGCTGAGAGCCATGGGGGGCTCGATCCTGGGACTCCGGGATCATGACCTGAGCCAAAGGCATTCACTTAACTAACTGAGCCACCCAGGCGCCCCTGAGCTGATGCATCTTGTCAAAAAATATGTTTCACCCTTGGGAAAGAGGTTTTTTCCTAGTTCCCCTTAAAAGGTGTTTGTCACAGTTTTGACACTAACTTAGCAAGTCACTTTGTACACACTCCTTGATGTGCTCCCACAGCATGAGTCTGTGCTATTTCTTGTCAGATCTCAGAGTTGGGCTAAATTTAGGCCCATGGTTAATGAACAGTGGAGATGCACGGTTGGATTTGAGGAAGCTCAAAGAAAGTGGCCCTGGTAAGACACAACCCAGGCCACATTCCTGGAGACATTACTTCCCCCATGGGCTACTGTGTAATGACCCCTTCTCCCACCCTGGACCAATCTAGCATGGTAAGAAGGATCCGGGGAGACTGGAATGTAGAAGTTATTGCCAGTCGCAGGAAAATGTACGGGCCTTGTACCCAGAGTAAGGGAGTCAGAATCCACCATAGCAGGAAGTTGGTGAGTGGGGACATCCATCAGTGCGGTCGTGTTTGGAAGCAGGAGCCAATATGAAGACAGATCAAAATGAGAATGAGTGAATATGGGCAGGGGGTGAATCTGGCGGCTCTAACAAGGTAGCAAAGACGAGCCTAGCAGAACAGATAGAGTGATGTGGCAAATTCCAGAAGCCGGGAGCCAAAGCCAGTCACGCCAGGAACAGCAAGGATGGGTATAGAAGCAAATCCAAGATCCAGAAACAGCCTGCAGTGTGTCTCCTGTGGTAGTGATTGGCCACCTGTTGCCTGTTGTGAGGTTCAAGGGTGTATAGGCATGTGGCTGTGGATCACGTTCTGCTGAAAAGGAGAAGCTACCCCAGCAACATTGTCTTTCTGCTCCATCTCTGTAGCGGGTCTCTTCCCTCCTGCACTTAGGCGAGACTTGATGAAGTTTGGTGTTTGCAACTTCCTCACTGACAGGACTTTTCTGGATTTGGGGGTTCTCGTCATGATTAGAAGAAGACAGAGACACTATGGAGTATTATGCCTCCATCAGAAAGGACGAATACCCAACTTTTGTAGCAACATGGACGGGACTGGAAGAGATTATGCTGAGTGAAATAAGTCAAGCAGAGAGAGTCAATTATCATATGGTTTCACTTATTTGTGGAGCATAACAAAGAGCATGGAGGACATGGGGAGTTAGAGAGAAGGGAGTTGGGGTAAATTGGAAGGGGAGGTGAATCATGAGAGACTATGGACTCTGAAAAACAATCTGAGGGATTTGAAGTGGCGAGGGGGTGGGAGGTCGGGGTACCAGGTGGTGGGTATTATAGAGGGCACGGATTGCATGGAGCACTGGGTCTGGTGAAAAAATAATGATACTGTTACGCTGAAAATAAATAAATGGAAAAAAAAAGGAGAAAAGAAAAAAAAAGAAGACAGAGAAGTTGGAGAGTTGATGCAGCAAACATTAAGCTTACAAAGTAGATTTTTTAAAATGATTCACATCACACACACACACAAAAAAAACCTGAGGGTTGCTGTGGGGGGGGGGGGGATAGAGAGAGGGTGGTTGGGTGATGGACATTGGGGAGGGTATGTGCTATGGTGAGTGCTGTGAAGTGTGTAAACCTGATGATACACAGACCTGTACCCCTGGGGCTAATAATACATTATATGTTAATTAAAAGAAAGAAGGGCGCCTGGGTGGCTCAGTGGATTAGGCCTCTGCCTTTGGCTCAGGTCATGATCTCAGGGTCCTGGGATCGAGTCCTGCATCGGGCTCTCTGCTTGGCAGGGAGCCTGCTTCCCTCTCTCTCTGCCTGCCTCTCTGCCTACTTGTGATCTCTGTCTGTCAAATAAATAAATAAAATCTTAAAAAAAAAAAGAACAGGGACGCCTGGGTGGCTCAGTTGGTTAAGCAGCTGCCTTCGGCTCAGGTCATGATCCCAGCGTCCTGGGATCAAGTCCCACATCGGGCTCCTTGCTCGGCAGGGAGCCTGCTTCTCCCTCTGCCTCTGCCTGCCATTCTGTCTGCCTGTGCTTGCTCTCCACCCCCCTCTGATAAATAAATAAAATCTTTAAAAAAAAAAAAAAAGAACAATTCACAGATGAAAACCAGGTAAAACTGGAAAGGGGCAATCATCATTACCTAACCCTTTTTATGTACTATTTGAAGTTTATTGACTTTTTCTTAAATAACTGGCTGATACATCTTTCAGTTGAAGGTCTAACACAAAATAAGTGTACGGCCTAGAACCCCAGCTGTAGCACCAACAAGGAGAAATATGGTGGTTTTTTGTGTTTGTTTTGTTCGTATTACAAGTGCATATGGCCTGAAAGTTGGTGAAAGTAAATTTCAGCCTGTCGTAGAACTGGGCAGAGCCATCCACGTGGAGTGTAATGTTGTGACTCTCCTTTGCAGTACACCATCAGCCACACCCAGCTGGAGACGAGAACTCTGCAGCTCTCGGTCTGGCATCATGATCGATTCGGCCGTAACAGCTTCCTCGGGGAGGTGGAGATTCCTTTTGACTCATGGAACTTTGAAAATCCAAGCGATGAGTGGTTTGTGCTTCAGCCCAAGGTAGGAAATGCCTGGAGATTAATCAAACAGTTATGCAACGGGACAAGTTAGGAACAAAATTGATGTCCTCGGCCTAGAGAATCTGAAGACTTCTCATTTTCAAGCGGTAATCTGAACAGATGAATGCAGCTAATTTTGGAATAATATAAGACACGTAAATCCTTTCCTTGGAATTCTCTTTAATACAGACTATCTGTACCATGCAAGTCACATAGTCATATATAATATTAATTTGACTTACTAAAAATGTATTCATCATTTGGAGGTCTCCATAGATTTAAAAAAGAAGGAATACATTATATGACCCTATCAGCAGGAAAAAGCATTCGATTTCATGGAAGTAAAAACAAATCCATAGAGGCAAAGAGTCTTAGAACATTCTCTCTATTCCCCATTCTCCACAATTCAAACATAAGCAGGAATGGTCTTGCCTTGCCTCAGGAAGCAATCAGTAGCTAAAGTATCTGGTTTCCTATATTCTGACTTTGGAGATTCATAACCCAGATTTAAGTTATAGTCAGAAAAACAGTTTTGAAGCTCGTTCTAGAAATTAAATGCAACAGAGCATGTTCTGAACTAGAGCAACAGTACCTTGGCTTCACCCTATGCAACCGGAGTCTCTGTACATTTATAGTGATTTTTTAAGTCAAAAGTGGGATGAAAAAAGGTCACATTGATGTATCCGAAGATTGTTCTTTTTATTTTTTTCAAGATTTTATTTATTTATTTGAAAGACAGAGATCACAAGTAGGCAGAGAGGCAGGCGGGAGGGGGGAGCAGGTTCCCTGTTGAGCAGAGAGCTTGATGCAGGACTCGATCCCAGGACCCTGGGATCATGACCTGAGCCTAAGGCAGAAACTTTAACCCACTGAACCACGCAGACGCCCATGAAGATTGTTCTTTATATACAGAGAGGCAGAAAGAACATGACGGTAAAGATAGTAGACTCAAATCAGACTTGCTGGGTTCAGTCCTGGCTTCATGATTATCTGTTGACATTTGACACATTAACTCCCCAGGCTTTGGTGTTCTCATTTGTGAGGTAATGCTTAAACATATCTTACTGGGACATTGTGAAACTTGAAGAAGCACCCTGTGATACCCACAGTACCGTGTCAGGTACATTTTAAGTCCTCAATAAAGGCTAGGTAGTGTTTCTGTTACATCACAGCCCTTGTATCACAATTGACAGAAACCCTGCTCATACCACTCAAAAATATACAAGGAAATTATTGGCCAGTGATTATCAAACATGGTTTTACCCAGATAACTCACATCATATCTAGGCCTTGGATTCTCTTGATCTCTCTCTCTCTCTCTCTCTTTTTAAAAGATTTTATTTATTTATTTGACAGACAGAGATCACAAGTAGGCAGAGAGGCAGGCAGAGAGATAGGAAGGGAAGCAGGCTCCCTGCTGACCAGAGAGCCCGATGTGGGGCTCTATCCCAGGACCCTGGGATCATGACCTGAGCAGAAGGCAGAGGCTTTAACCCACTGAGGCACCCAGGTGCCCCTTGGTCTCTCTCCTCTGTGTTGGCTTCATTTTGAGACTCTGTGCGGTTGGTCTCCCTCACTAGCTCCAGTATGATTCTCTTGGACATTACAATATGCGCGAGCCCCTCCTCCTTGCGCTACACAGTCGGGGAGAGGAAAATGTCCTCCTCTTGCAGCAGTGCACTCAGCACCCTGGGCCTGGTTCTCCTCACTCGGATGACATCACTTGCTCACCCTGAGCTAACTGCCATGGCCGGCCAGGGAGGTGAGAAGTACTGGCTGACTTAAGACAATCAGAACATACCCCTGTCCTGAAGATAGTATTTCCCCAAAGGGAACCCAGGGATAGTAGTTCTAAAACAATGGTGAGTGGAAGCTGGACAGCAACACATGCATCGATCATCAGCAGCAACACAGTGTCCACGACAAACATCGTGAGGTCTAAGTATCATCATTTCCGTTGTATCTGAGATTGAAGCTCAGAAGCTGAACACAATTTTCTGGTAGACTTTTAGAACTACGGACCTCAAACTTGGTGTAATCGTAGGAAATCTTTGGGAAGTATAATTGGGCTGTGGGTAAAATTAATAATAAAATATAATAAAAGCCCTTAAACATAAAATAACTGCAGACCTCTGACTAACATAAATATGATAGGAAGCACAAAAGTCACAAGAAATAAGTCCGCAATAGTTTAATATTCCCTTGATGTTAACTGTGGGAAATAATCAGTCATTAAACATGGAGTCTCTTGGAATGGAATGAAAAGCCTTACCATGAAGGATAGCACTTAATCTGACTTCAGCAGTCTCCTGGCACTTGCTTCCTTTTGTGTGTAATAGATGGGCACCACAGACTCATAGTTAGAAAATGTCTAAGACATTATATGAAGCATGATGTAGATGAAGAACAAGTAACGTTCATTTTAGTACCTGAAAATAACTGATCTGTCATAAACGTAACATTAAAGCACATAGGGGCTCTTTGGAAAACAGCTTGGAATGTTCCAGTCAGTTTCCTGGAAATGGTGGAAGTACTTGCCCTGGGATGTTATCTAAGCTCTCCCAGGTGCATCCTCTGTGCTTAGGGACCAGGCACTTTCCAGGCAATCACCTTCACATTGCCACTGAGTGATTTCTTTTTCTGTCATAAGAGATAGCTCTCGGGCTGCTCAAGGTAGAAAAGTTCTGATTGAGTGTAACGTTTGGAACCCCTTGGTCCTCTGCCAGATCCCCCTTGCATTCCTTTAACTGTGACTGTTAGGAGTTTGGCCTCCAACAGCCTTCACCTGAGACTGTTTAGAAGACTGTTCCAGACTACTGTAGCTTTTTCCATGAGCAGGGAGTCCAAAGCTCCTAGGAGCTTACGTACTGCCTCTCACAAGGCAGCCCTTTGCCAATAACCCATACACTGGGGAGTCGGAAAGCCCAGTTCCCTTACTGAGAGTGGTGCGGGGGTAAGGGAGTGGTGCCCCAAGGCATTACTTACACTCTACAGCTTTCCCACCAGATCAGGCTACCCTGACCCTAAACTTCATCTTTGTCACCCCTTCCCTGGTCTATCCTGGGAACAATTCTTTTTTTTTTTTTTAATTTTTATTTTTTATCCTGGGAACAATTCTTAATGAGGCAGTGTGTAAGAGACCTCGAATAGCTAAAGGGATATTGAAAAAGAAAGCCAACGTTGGTGGCATCACAATCCCGGACTTCAAGCTCTATTACAAAGCTGTCATCATCAATACAGCATGGTACTGGCACAAAAACAGACCCATAGATCAATGGAACAGAATAGAGAGCCCAGAAATAGACTCTCAACTCTATGGTCAACTAATCTTCGACAAAGCAGGAATGAATGTCCAATGGAAAAAAGACAGCCTCTTCAATAAATGGTGCTGGGAAAATTGGACAGCCACATGCAGAAAAATGAAATTGGACCATTTCCTTACACCACACACAAAAATAGACTCAAAATGGATGAAGGACCTCAATGTGTGAAAGGAATCCATCAAAATCCTTGAGGAGAACACAGGCAGCAACCTCTTTGACCTCAGCCGCAGCAACATCCTCCTAGGAACAACGCCAAAGGCAAGGGAAGCAAGGGCACAAATGAACTATTGGGATTTCATCAAGATCAAAAGCTTTTGCACAGCAAAGGAAACAGTTAACAAAATCAAAAGACAACTGACAGAATGGGAGAAGATATTTGCAAACGACATATCAGATAAAGGACTAGTGTCCAGAATCTATAAAGAACTTAGCAAACTCAACACCCAAAGAACAAATAATCCAATCAAGAAATGGGCAGAGGACATGAGCAGACATTTCTGCAAAGAAGACATCCAGATGGCCAACAGACACATGAAAAAGTGCTCCATATCACTCGGCATCAGGGAAATACAAATCAAAACCACAATGAGATATCACCTCACACCAGTCAGAATGGCTAAAATCAACAAGTCAGGAAATGACAGATGCTGGCGAGGATGCGGAGAAAGGGGAACCCTCCTACACTGTTGGTGGGAATGCAAGCTGGTGCAACCTCTCTGGAAAACAGCATGGAGGTTCCTCAAAATGTTGAAAATAGAACTGCCCTATGACCCAGCAATTGCACTATTGGGCATTTACCCTAAAGATACAAACGTAGTGATCCAAAGGGGCACGTGTACTCGAATGTTTATTGCAGCAATGTCCACAATAGCCAAACTATGGAAAGAACCTAGATGTCCATCAACAGATGAATGGATCAAGAAGATGTGGTATATATACACAATGGAATACTATGCAGCCATCAAAAGAAATGAAATCTTGCCATTTGCGACAACATGGATGGAACTAGAGCGTATCATGCTTAGCGAAATAAGTCAAGCGGAGAAAGACAACTGTCATATGATCTCCCTGATATGAGGAAGTGGTGATGCAACATGGGGGCTTAAGTGGGTACGAGAAGAATAAATGAAAGAAGATGGGATTGGGAGGGAGACAAACCATAAGTGACTCTTAATCTCACAAAACAAACTGAGGGTTGTTGGGGGGAGGGGGTTTGGGAGAAGGGGGTGGTATTATGGACATTGGGGAGGGTATGTGTTTTGGTGAGTGCTGTGAAGTGTGTAAACCTGGTGATTCACAGACCTGTACCCCTGGGGATAAAAATATATGTTTATAAAAAATAAAAAATTATATTGAAAGAAAAAAAAAAGAAGAAGAAGAAGTCCTGTTGGAACCCCAAAAAAAAAAAAAAAAGAACCCTCACCACACGGTGAGCTTCTGGGGAACCCCTTAGAGGTTTGTGTCTTTTTTTTTAAGATTTTATTTATTTGACAGAGAAATCACAAGTAGGCAGAGAGGTAGGCTGGGGGTGGGGAAGCAGGCTCCCTCCTGAGCAGAGAGCCGTATGCGGGGCTCGATCCCAGAACCCTGAGATCATGACCTGGGCTGAAGCACTGAGCCCCCCCAGGTGCCCCTAGGTTTGTGTCTTTAATCCCTGTCATCTTTCTCTTCCAAGAAAAAGATGACACATAGAGGCACACATGTGGTCTCTGACCCATGGGGGACGTGCATATGTGTCTCTGACACATACAGAGGAAAGCCCGCAGAGTCAGCCTTGTTTGGGCACCATGCCTTCCAGAAATGGGAAATGGGGAAGACAGATGCAACATACTCCGTAGGCTGCCTTCTCTTATTGGTGGCTCATCCTCAGGCTGGGCTGGGCTCTCGGTGCTGGGGTATCAGCCTGTCACTTCGTTTTCAGTCTCCTGTCTCAGCCCCTTCAAGGCAGTAGTCACTTCAGCA
Organism: Mustela putorius furo; assembly: GCF_011764305.1. Lineage (NCBI taxonomy): Eukaryota > Metazoa > Chordata > Mammalia > Carnivora > Mustelidae > Mustela > Mustela putorius. Next base: position 33,271,236 of record NW_025421989.1, read on the forward strand.
GCTCTGGATAGAGTATGAGCAGCCTTGGACACTCGATGTTTCCTTCTAGATTATCAAGCGGGAGACGTGAAGTGTAAACTACAGGGACCAATTTCCTTAGTGACAGAGGATCAGAATCAATAGTCCTTCGGTGTTCGGAAATACTGACATCCCTTTGCAGTGGGAATACTGGAAAGACACAGTGCCTTATTTCTTACTGACTCTGCGTTAGCGAATGTCCTTTGACACCGCCTTTGGTTTTGGTACGCCTTATGGCCCTAAGCCAGTGGGGAGGCTGGGGCGGACAGAGGAAGATCTCAAGCTGTCAAGCGTCCTGTAAAGCAGTTTCACAGTATGACTTCCATTTTACTGCATGATATGAGACTGTTTATTAGCTGTAACTCATTATCTCTCTGAAAGGCATATTAGGTAGTTAGACGAGAAGGGTTTGTCAGTATGAATTGCCTTTCATGTCTTCCCAGAAGGTGCTATTATAAAAACAAGGAGCTTTGAAAATCACCGGCAAGCTCGAGTATTTTCCAAGTAAATCTGTGCTCTGCCTTCAGGCAGGGAGTTGATGCAAATTTCTGTGAAATTATTCCTGAGCTGAAAGGCTCTCTGTAACTGGTGGTTTGGGCAGACTCTTGTCCATAATTTATTACCCCCACTGTAGTAGACCTGAAAATGTACAAGGAGCTCTGCTTCCAACACTGATGTAATGTGGATTGCTCTTTTGAAAAGGCAGATAATGGGGGTTCCCTGGTGACGCCACACTCCCTGCTCAGTCAGATACCCTCACTGGTTCCCTACTGCTTTTGCATATGGTTTGAATAAATCTTGACCCATCATCCTGGCACTTCAGTGCTCCTTGATATGGCCCCGCCTTCTGTACCAGGGGAGGATGTCAGTGCTCTACCCGGATCCCCAGCATCATTCGTATGTGGCTCCCCATGGCTTTTGCTCACACCAGCCAGCACCTGTCCGTCTTCGTAGGAGAGGAGCCCTCAGGGTGCTGATGTGGGCTTGGTCTGTGGTCATGAAGAGGCAGAAGAACCTGGGTATTTAAGTTTTCTGAGGAGTGGAGGGCAGAGCCCTTGTTCAGTAACTGATGGCCGAAGGAGTGTCATCAACACTTCTATTCTCTTGTCTCTGGTTGAGACAGCACTCAGAGATGTGATCCGCCTTGTTCGCAACGCTCCCTTGCGGAACTGAGAAAAAGCTACTCATCATAAACCTTTGCTTGATATCACAACTTCTTAAGCCTCCTTGACTTTGTGGTCCCATTTCCCCACTCCCCATCCCAATAAAACACACTAAGATAAATTTGTGTCTTAGGGTCTTCTGGGCAACCTGGAGTAGAACCCCGTTTTGTCTTCCTTGCTACCACCTCCCTTCACACAAACCTCTGATCTATTAAACCTGACTCCCCGCCAGCTTTTAAACACAGCACAGTCCCAACTGCATTTGATTATGAGTGTTTTCTTAACCCAGGCTGACCTTCTTCCCATCCTCTGTCAGTCATCCTATCTCCCATTGGGATAAAGGTCACCCCTTTATCCCAATCTAGGTGATTCTGTCTCTTCCCCCAGTAGTTTCTTTGTACCTGTATTGGAACAACTGTCATCCTTTGTCAGAACTGACCTTAGGTCAGTTCATAAATCCACAGAAATCACACTTACACAAACACACACCCCGAGTGCATTTCTTAGTCATTTATTTCAACTTAAACCAAATACGCTAAAAAAATAAAAAATAAAATAAAAAAAATAAAAAAAAAAACCAAATACGCATTGATTTTCAAGTCTTTGAACATAAGGATAATTCATTTTGCTTGAGGATAGTTTCGGTGATTAGAATTCTGTCCTATCTTCCTGGCTTAAATTCTGACCCTAGTGCATTCTAATCAGTAGTTTCTAGTTTGAGCTTTTCTAAAGTACAGCAGGAACTTGAGAATGCTTTCAAAGTAAACCAAATATAAAAGCTTTCTAAATATTCATGATTGTTTTTTAATCTTTTACAGCTTCGAGCCCAAATGTAATCCAATAGCAAATTTATTTTCAAATACTTAGTTCTTTGAAAGTATTCAGCTTAATGTTTATAGTAGTAGCTGTCTTTTTGCATTCTTTAGTTTACTGATATTAAATTATATAATTAGAACCACAAATGTGCCCAGCATAGAGAACCTGGGAGATGAATGCGGCTGGCTTTTGGTGAGCATACAGTTCAACTGACAAGAGTAGGCATGCATGGTCTCTTCAGTGGGAATAGAGAACATTAATCTGATGAGTCAGTTAAGGACAGATTTATAGAGCTTCTATTGAATATATGTCTCCTGGATAGATTGAAAGCTCAGTAAGGTCTGTGTCTTATATGCTCCTGCAACACTTAGCAAAATGCCTTCAAAACATTACTACAAGAAGGCATCCCGTATGTGATGATAGGATTGAATGAGTTTAATTGAATTGAATTCTACCTTTTTCAGAGCAAAAGGTGGTTGAGTGATGTAAAATGGTGGTATGTCAGGAGATGAGACATTGCCTTGGAATTTCCTTGCAAGAATATCAAAACTATCCCAAGATATTAGCTATGCACAGGCTGTAGAATGACTCCCTTCCTTGAATTTCTTTTGTATGTGATTATAATGCTACAAGTCTTCATCTTTACTCTTTTCTACTCTTATAAGTTTTCAAGACTGTATTTATAGAAAGTCACCAGTATATTTTAATTAATATAAGCTAAAGACCAATGGAACATTAATAAATCCCAGTATTGGATATTCTAACCTCTACTGATATGCACACACCTGCATACATCACTTTTTCCTACCAACATATTTTCCCATCCAAAGCTCTCAGCTAAAAGCAAATAGAGCCTGCATTGGTTAATTTTTATAAAGAAAACTACTCTAAACCTTAGTGGCTTAAAATGACAATTTCTTATTGCTCATGATTCTGTGGAGTGACTAGGCTCAGTTAGGTAGTTCTCATTGAAGGTCTCTCATTTGGTTGCAGCTAGATGGTAGACTGAGGCTGAAGTCGTATGACGGCTTGACTGGGCTGATTGTTCGAGTTGGCCATCTCACACTTTCTGTTAGCTGCCAACTGGGAATTCAGCTAGGACTGCCAACCAGAGCACCTACATGTGGCTTCTTTCTGTGGCTTGGGCCTCAACACCATGGGTACTCAATGGGAGCATCCCAAGGATGTTCATTCTAAGAGAGGAAGTAGAAATTGTTAATCTCGGGCTTGGAGCCCAGAAACTGGCACATTGTCACTGGTGCCATGCTCTCCTGGTCAAACCAATTACAAGGTCCACTCAGACCCAAAGAGAAAGGATAAACACCAATGAGCTGTAGCTCATTGGCTATAGCACTGAAAAAGTAATGACCTTTTTACTTTGCTATAACGTCCATTATAACTTTCCATTTGTGACATTCACATAAAGTAAAATGTACTAAAACTGTCAAAACAACAAGAAATGTCCTTTTTACAAGGCATGTGACTTAATTAGATTAAAAATTAGATGGATAGTCTGTTTCACTGTCTAATCTCATGTTTGCCCCTAGCAAGAAGGTTGAATAAAATACTTCAAATGATTTTCCCACCTTTGCTGATTAAGTTTTATCACCAATCAGGAGGAAAGTCAGGTAAGGATTCCTTTGCCTGGTTTCCATCATCTTTGCAGAGGCTTGAATAGCCTTTTGCTTCTCAATTTAGTTTGGGGGTTTCTGAATTCTTTCGGTGTACCCTCTTGGAAGACAGTAGTTCCCAGCACCCAGGAGCCAGTTCCTGAAGGAAAGGCCAAAGAAAATATACTACTTTTCTTACCCCTTTTATAAAAAGTCAGTTGAGTTGACTCAATGGCAATGAGGAGACTTACAGAACAAAGTCTCTGGGTATGTGTTCACATTGAATTTCTGAACTGAAACTTTTGATTTTGAGATGATTACAGAGCCACATTCAATTGTAAGAAGTAATACAGAGAGATCTCATGTACCCTTTACCTAGTTTTCCCCAATGGTAGCATCTCGCAAAGCTATAGAGCAATGCCACACCTGAAGTGATGACATTGATACCACACACCCATCTTCTTCAGACTTCCTCACTTCTCGTGTGTGTGTGTGTGTGTGTGTGTGTTCTATGCAATTTTATCACATCTGTACCTTTATCTATCACTATAGCCAAGGTACAGAACAGTTCCATCATCGCAAAGCTCTCTTGTGATCTTTTATAGCCATACCCACCTCCCTCCTGACACCCCTCCCTACCTCCAGAGACCACTAATCTATTCTCCATATCTATTATTTTGTCACCTCAAGACTGTCATTTAAATGAAATTGTATGGTACTTAGCCTTTTGAGCTCGCTTTTTCACTTGGCGTAATTCAGTAGAGGTGCATCCAAATTGTCTTGTGTATTGTCTGTTCATTCCTCTTTACTGCTAAGCAGTAGTCCATGGTATGGCTGTACCACACCTTGTTGCACAAGCCACCTCTCCTCTTGAAGGTCATCTAATCCATTTCCGGTTCGGGGCTAGTCCACAGAAAGATGATATGAATATTTGTATACAGATTTTTATGTGGACATAATCCTTCATTTCTCTGGGATAAATGCTCAAAAGTGCAGTTGCTGGGTTGTATGGTATCTGTATGTTTAGTCTTACAAGAAACTGCCCTACCATTTTCCAGAGTGGCTACCCCATTTTACATTCTCACCAACAATGTTTGAACCAGTTTTTCCACACTGAATTTTTTTTTTAAAAATTCCAGTGTGCCCAGTGTGGAGCTCCGTGAGGGACTTGAACTCATGACCCTGAGATCAAGACCTGAGCTGAGATCAAGAGTCAGATGCTTAACCAACTGAGCCACCCAGGTGGCCTTCCACATCAAATTTTAATCATGTGAATTACAATATAGCTTTGAATAATTAGTGGCTGGGCAGCCCAATGTGAATCACGCATTCCTGGCTATTTCCCCCTCTTGGTCACTTAGGAAAGCTTTGAGACATCAAGAGCAGACAGGGAGACATATCTTCTGGAGCTGTTCTCCGTGGCATCTTTGTTTGTGCCTCATACCCCGAACTCTATGTTCACTGATGGGTTCTGGTTCTCCTTGCACCACAGGCAGTCAGCAGCCACTGATGACCACACGTGTGTCATATATCTCCTCTCAAATTCCTTTATTTTAATGTTAAACGTTACACACAAATACCTTTTGTACAAAGAATACGAAGTTTTCTGGCCTCTCTCTTTTCTTAACTAAGGCATATCTTAAACCAGTAAGTACTAACAGTTGAATAGGAATGGACTGTCGTGTTTAAACCAGCAAGTAAATGTGACAAGGCCATTCAAACATGGACTACAAAATAATAAACCAAACATTCTCACTTTTTGTCTTCACCTGTCTCCCTTTGGCCAGGTGGAATTCGCTGCAGACATAGGCCTTCACTATAAAGGAGAGCTAACAGTTGTTTTACGTTACATCCCCCCAGAGGAGAACCTGATGATTCCTCTAGAACAAGTTCAAGGTAGAGTAAAAATCAATGACTTTGACCACGGGCATTCTGTGTCTAGATGTATGGTAACAGGGATCAGGAATTGGTTGGATTATTTTACTTTGGCATTACACAGATGAAAATGTATAGGGTTGGGTGTCACTGTCTTGGAAGAGAGTTGAGAAGTATGTCCTACAAATGGGGAAGGGGGCAGGATCTTTACGAGTAAAAGGCAAAGTTTATACTGGAAACCAGGCTCACTGGTGGCATTTGTTTCCTGGAAATCCCAGAGATCTAGGATGTTCCCCAGGATGGAGAGGGGAGGTGGGGAGGAGTACAGTCTGCGGAAAGGAGAGATGTAAAAAGCTGCTGTATAGATTTCTGACAGTCACAGTTACTCAGGGAGTCTGGAGGAAGAAGTTGACCTAGAACACAGGATGTAAAGGAAAAATCCAGATGGAGTCAACTTTTAGGTCCTTTTGGCCTTCTGCCATCAACTGATCCAAGCAGCCTTCTCCAGCCTTCCATTCACTGTCACCCTCTTCAGTGTAACCCTGTGCAAGTAATTCACTGCCTCTTCGCCTCCGTTTCCTCACTTCATAGGGATAGTGCAAGGATTAAATAGGTTCATTCATGGAAAGTGCCTAAAGCAGTTCGGAATAAAGGTGGTGGCGGTGGTTATTACTCGCGTTGAGCCATTTCCTCAGAATAAAAATGTGACGTGGGGAGAATTGTCTCTCAATCAAAAACATAGTTGTGCCTGGGCCCTGTATAGCCTTTGGGCTGGCCTTTGCACAGTTCTAAATTTATAAGACAAAAACACCCAAGAAGGAAGTTACGGAATTTTCTCTTTTGGAGTCTTGGCACTTCTGTGTGGCTTTCTCTGTAGCTGTTCTCACTGAGAGCAAGAATATGGCTCAGGCAGCTCTCAGATTCACTTCCATTTTGTTCCTCTATACCCTGTAAAAAGGTACTCCTTGTTGGGAAGTATTTATAGTTTTACATTTATTTGTTCTTTTTTTTTGCAACAAACACAAATGAAAGACCTATCCAGGGCACTGGGTGTGGTGCAAAAATAATGAATACTGTTATGCTGAAAATAAATTTTAAAAAAATTTACCCAGAAAAAAAAGATAAGTATATTTTATGTAATATGGCACTAACTTTGAAAAAAAAAAGTGTTTGTAATAAATATATTAAAAATTACATAGAAAAAAAACCACCTATCCAGAAGGAATCTGGTGGGGTAGAAACATTTGAATAAATCATGGAAAAACACAATAACATAAAGGCCCAGTTCAGTCAGCAAATGAAATAAATCTTGGCAGGTTTTCTTTGTGAATTTTGAAATGGAACCCATGATTTCTCTCTCTTCCCTTCTCTCCCTTCCTCCTCCTTCTCCCTTCCTTTCTTCCTCCCTCCTTCTCTGTCTCTATCTTTTCGATGGCTGATGCAGGAAAGAAGACCTTCAAAAGGGGAAAGAAGAAGGAGTCATCCGTAATCTTTGGAGGAATACTGGAAGTGTTGATCAAAGAGGCAAAGAATTTGACAGCGGTGAAGTCAGGAGGCACTTCTGATAGCTTTGTGAAGGGGTAATTTTGTTCTAACTCATCTTAGAAGATACTTAATGGGAGTTGAGAGGTTCTGTGACCCATGAGACAGGGTTGGCTGTGAGACTTCTGTGTTCATCTTACTCTAAATGGACAAGGAGAAAGCTACCCTTATATGCTGGCTTTTAGATCCGTAACAACACGAGGCGAGGAGGCTCCTAATTCTAGTTTTCCCCTTGCTTCCAGCATATCTCAGGATTTCCCATCATTCTCACCCTCAATACTGACAGATTTTCCTGTGAGATTCATTTCTCAAAAGAGGAGAAAATGTGATTTTCTCTGTATAATATATTTATATTGTGCTTTGTTATAATTTGGTACTGGCAATAAACAACAACAAGAATATTGGCTCCTTCATATTTTGCTCTCTTAGGGGAAATTGTAAAAAGTAGAAATTTCAGAGCATCCTCCCCGGAGATAGTGACTGGAGAGTGTTTTGGGGACAGCATATTTCTTTTTTCCAATTTTTTTTCTTGTGCTTGATTTCTAGTTTCATAGCATCATGGTCAGAATAAATGCATGGTGTGATCTCAGTCTTCTCAAGTTTATTGAGGCCTATTTCATAGCCTAACATGTGATGTATTCTGGACAGTGTTCCATATGTGCTTGAAAAGAATGTATATTCTGTTGTGGAATAGAACATTCTGTGTACATCCGTCATGTCCATCTTGTCTAATGTGTCATTCAAGGACACATTTTTCTTATTTATTTTCTGCCAGGATGCCTATCCATTGATGTAAGTAGGGTGTTAAAGGTCCCTGCTATTGTATTACCATTAATTTCTCTCCTTATGTCCATTAATATTTGTTTTGGTATTTAGGTGTCCCAATATTGTATGCATAGATAGTTAGTTACAATTGTTATACCCTCTTGTTGGATTAATCCTTTTAGCATTATGTACTGTCCTTCTTTGTCTCTTGTTACAGTGTGTTTAATTAATTTTTTAAATTTTAATTCGGTTAGCCAACTTCTACTACATCATTAGTTTCAGATGTAGCATTCAGTGATTTGTCAGTTGCATATAATACACAGTGTCCATCATAGGGATACCCTCCTTAATGCCCATCACCCAATTACAGTCTGTTTTAAACTCAGTTTGGTCTGATATACATACTGTTTTTTCCATCTGCTTTTTTTTTTTTTTTTTTTTTTTGCTTCCATTTGCATGGTAAGATTTTTTTCATCCCTTCACTTTCAGTCTTGTATGTTTCTTCAGGTCTGACTTGAGTCTCTTATAGGCAGCATATAGATGGATCTTGTGGGGTTTTTTTGGTCCATTCTGCCATCCTCTATCTTTTGGTTGGAGCATTTAGACCGTTTATGTTTAAAGTAATTGTTGCCATGATGTGCTTGGAACTAGAGGGTATTACACTAAGTGAAATAAGTCAAGCAGAGAAAGATAATTATATGACTTCACTGGTATGTGGAATTTAAGAAACAAAACAGAGGATCATAGGAGAAGGGAAGTAAAAATAAAATAAGATGAAATCAGAGAGGGAGGCAAACCATAAGAGACTCTAAACTATAGAAAACAAACAGAGTCCCTGGAGGGGCAGTGGGTGGGGAGATGGGATTACTGGGTGCTGGGCATTAAGGAGGACATGTGATGGAATGAGCACCGGGTGTTGTATGCGACTGATGAACCCCTGAACTCTACCACTGAAACTAACAATATACAATATAAGTAGACACATACTGCCATTTGTTCATTGTTTTCTGGTTGGTTTTGTAGTTCATCTCTGTTCCTTTGGTTTTCTCTTGCTCTCTTTCTTTGTGGTTGATGAGTTTCTATAGTGTTATGTTTGGCTTTCTTTTTCTTTCTTTCTTTCTTTTTTTTTTTTTTTGTCTATTTATTACAGGTTTGGGGCATGAGGTTAATTCTTTGGGTCAATAGCATTATTGTTCCTCTCATCAATCCTTCTTAGAAAACTGTAATTGACTCTGTAAGAAAATGAGTCAAACCTTTACCCTCACACATTCTAATTTTGGTAAAGCCAGTAGTAAGGTGAAGCAGATATCTGGGGCTTTCCTGCTGGTGAATGTGTGGGCCTGAGTCCCAGTTCATCTGTCCTTCATTTTTTTTCACAATAGTTTTAAGCACAAAAAAAATGCTTTATTTGGATCCTGTGACTACGATTTGCCTCACCAGCCCCACCATCCTGTTCAGGCCTCTTCCTGCCCACTCTCTAATGGGATGAGAGAATGGCTCCTCACCTATGGCCTCATTGTGGCCTTGCAGGGGTGACTAACATCTTTTGAAATAGTTTTCACTGTATCATGTTGAACATTTACAAAACAGAGATAATAAAGGATGATATCTTTATTCTATAATGAAAAAAAGGCCAGTGACTTTCTAGTAAATTCCCTCTCTAATTACACTTAAATATTGAGCTGATCTTAAGGAACCTCAGGGTTTTTTTCTAAGAGTGCATTAGAAAGGGGGCACCTGGGTGGTTCAGTCAGTTGAACCTCTGACTCTTTGTTTTGATTCGGGTACTGGTCTTGGGATCCTGGGATTAAGCCCTGCATAGGGCTCTATGCTCAGTGGGGATTCTGCTTGAGATTCTCTCCCTCCCTTTCCTTCTGCCCCTCCCCAACATGCTCACTCTCTCTCACTCTCAAAATAAATAAATCATTAAAAAGGAAAGAGAACGTCAGAAAGCAAAATTTCTTTCTCTCACATGTATACAAAGACAAAGGGTAAACCATCTAGGGCAGGTATGAAAGCATCATGATAATTAGGGACTCTTGTTTCTTCTATCTTGGTGTGGTATCCACCTCATGGCCAAGGTCACTGCTGGAGTATCAGCTATCCCATCTAAACTCCAGCTGTCAAGACAATTCTCAGAAATTGCATGCAGAACCACTTTCTATATCCTTTGGGCAGGATCTTAGTACATTGGCTATGCTGGCTGCAAGGGAGGCTGGGAATGTAGTCTTTATTCTGGGCAATCTTGTGCCTAACTTAAAAAAAAAGAATCTTTTTAAAGAGTAAGGAGAGAATGAATATCAAGGGATAAGCAGTCTCTTCTTGGTACATGAAATGAAATCTTAAGTGTTGCAGGGTGTCTTCTTTATTGTAAGTACCTACTACAGGAGATATTTTCATTTCGAGAAGAGGGAAGGACCAAATAGGATTAGAAAGGAGAGTATAGGCATTTTGCTATTGTCCTACTTAAAATAAACAATAAAATCTTCCACTTAAATCTAGATGTAAGCATATAAGTACCTTGAAGAAAAAATGAAATATACACACACAGGCACCAAGAACTACGGGGAATGGAAATAACTACTCAAGGAAGCCATTTTCTGTTTTTCCCAATGGCTTGATTACATTTTCTCTTGCAGCTACCTGCTCCCAGATGACAGCAAAGCTACCAAGCACAAAACTCTGGTGGTAAAGAAGAGTGTTAACCCTCAGTGGAATCATACTTTCATGTTCAGCGGCCTGAACCCCCAGGATATAAAGAATGTTTGCCTAGAACTTACTGTCTGGGACAAGGAGGCCTTCTCCAGCAACATCTTTCTGGGAGGAGTTCGTTTGAATTCTGGAACCGGTGAGGGACTAGGGGACCCTGAGTCGTGTGTGACTAGTGGTTCCTGTGGGTTAGTATGTAGGAGATGTACATATAACTTCAATGTTTATATTCAGTCCTTTTATAAAATACCACTTACACTTTAGTCTAAGTGAATGTCAACTACTTTCGTGGGTGTTGTTTCAGGTTTTTCTCAGGGGAGGATCACTGAGACAGCACAGGCTTCTGACAGGGGAGAGAATGATTCCCAAGACCAACTTTACTTCATCCTCTTCTCAGATGACTCACTGGTTGAATTGAAAGGAAACCCATTTTTCTCCCTAAAAAATAACACCTAATGTTGTCCAAACAGATTGTGGCAACATGCCGCTGATGTCACAAGACACGGCCACAACCGGGCAGATTGGAGGGAAATGGTGGGGGCAGAGCACAGGTAGCCCCCAAGACCCTCATTATCCCATAACTTATGTCAGACACAGAGGGTCGATGTGCACTGTGGTCAGTACTGTTAAGAACAACCCCACCTGTGTGGTGCTATGCGTAGTTATAGATTAAGGAAAACCAAAAATATCTATACCACTAAACCAAAAAGTCCCCAGGTTGGAGAAGCGGCCTTGTTAAAAAAGGAGAGCCCCAGAGCCCACTTCATCCTGTTCTTCTGTCCTGTTACCTCAGTCCCAATGAGCCAGCTTTCTGTGAGACTACCAGAGCAGGGGAAGAAATGAGCCATGAGGGCCATCCTGCTTTGTTTCTCATTATCTTGGCAGAAGAGAGTAGTACCAACTGGAAAGGGAGTCTGCCATTCTAACACTACTCACTAGATAGGGTGAGTGAAAACAAGCCAATGAAAGGCTCTGCTCAATAACGCCCCCTCAGAGGTTGATAGGTGTCTTCTAGAAGATCCAAACATTTCATCTGTGAAGGGTAATGCTCCCTTGTCCCTTTCTCTCAGGTGTGAGCCACGGGAAGAGTGTAGATTGGATGGACTCTCAAGGGGAAGAGCAACGCCTGTGGCAGAAGATGGCGGACAATCCTGGGACTCCCGTCGAGGGTGTGCTCATGCTCCGGTCCAGCATGGGGAAGTGTAGGCTCTGAAGGTACCAGTCTCCAAAGTGAGGCCTCGAGGCACTGTCTGGCTGCTATTTGATCCCAGTATTGGTCTTGCGACCTAGGATTCTGCTTCCCTGCCATTTTTCACCTGAGTGTATTGGGACACATGAGTAGAGATGTCCACGTTATGAACATTTAGGGTCTCACTGAGTGTCTCAAAGAGCATGTACCTCTGTGTGTCCAGGGACCAAGGCCTTTTTGATTGGATGGTAAAAAGTGTGCCACACTGTCCTGTCAACGGCAAGTTATGCAATGATTCATAGACTTCATACCATAAGGGAAATGGTATAAGCTTTTTTGAAACTACAGTTGAAATTTGGAATCCCTAAACTTTTTCTATTACTGAGTTATTTTACATTTCCTAAAATGGTTTGAGGGTTAAAGGGGCCACTCATTACGTAGTTCACTTGAAGAGTAAGAAGGAATACTGACTACGCTTTCCTCACCCTGGGAATTCCCATAATCCCTAAAAGGCATTGTGGGGATGGTTGCTTAGACAAGGAGATGGCCCTGTTATTGTAGCAAGCTTGTGGATTAACCAGGTAAGTTTTCAAGATAAACGGACAGGTTTTTCTATGGTGATTATATAATCTATAATCTAAATCAGCCCACTTTTGAGAGTGGAAAGAACTAGATCTTTCTATCCGAACAATAGTTGGATCGACCAGGGAAAATGGAGACATGTTGTCACCCTAATTATGACTTAGGAATTAGAGAGCTCCATTGTAAATATCTATTTTGTAAAATATTCTAAGCCACTGACTACAAGGGAATAAGAACTAATGTACATTTTCAGCCCCTGCATGTGTCGTATCTACTGATATCCCACTGGTCAAAGGAAGTCATATGGCCAAACCTAAAATCAGGAGGCAGCGAAATCTACTCTGTTCACAGTGAAGCCATGACAAGCATGAGGATCCAGGAAGGGAAGAAGAATCAGTAGTTCAGTAGTTCAATCTACTTTACCTTCTATTACCTGGAATTCCAGGTGCGTCAGCCACCAAAGTTAGAGGCAAAGATAGTTAATGTTGAAAGGTACTTCAGACCTGGTTCCTCATTTTGCATGTTCCAAACATGAAGCCCCTAGAAAGCTAAAGGACTTGCCCAAGATCGTATAGAAGCCATGACGATATCCAGACTTAAATCCAGGGTGTGACTTGTCAGCCAGTGTTCTTTCTACAGTAGCCCTTGGCATAATCTTACACTTCTCAGGGTGGATGGGAGGGCAGAGATGAAGGAAGGTGAGCGGAGTTGGGTTATTTCAGTATGAAGTACCTGCCTCTCTCTTCTTCTGGAGTCCTATTCTAGCCCCTCAGTTCATTTTTTCACTTGAATTCATATAAAATCTTCAAAAAGGTAGAAACGGAATTTTACTGATATAAAAGCTAGAATCATCTTCAGGCTTATTCAAGCTATTTTTTTTTCCATATTCTGAATTTCTTCCTGAATTTTAAAAACTGATATAAGAATATATTTAGCATTGCTCTTGGGAATAAGCAGTCTTTTTTCAATATTATTCAAAAATGGGCTAATTCTCAAAAATTGAACTTATTGGTCAGTTTTAGCTTAGTACATAGGGAACATTTTTTTTTTAACTCAACACCCATATCCCTGTGCTACTCTTCTTAAAAACAGAAAGCTAAAACTGTAAGATCATCACTACTTCCTATATTAGAATAATTAGTTGTCTTCAGACTTGATCTGACTCATTCTGTCTGCAGTGACATTTTTCGGACACATGAGAGGGTGATGTCGGTGACGTCTGGAGACCTCTCCAGTGTAGACAAACTAAAGTATATTTTATTCACTAATCACAGAAGTGGCAAAATATTAAATTCCAAAATGTATACCTTGGACTCTAGATGAGCATAACTCTATGAGTTTAGACCTTTGCCACTTTTAAAGCAATTCTCTATATTATGTTTTTAATAAAATTCAATATCTAACTGGGTCTTTCCATAATGCAAAAACCCAAGTATGCAAAAGTCCATCAGAAACCTGCAGTGGTATTCTCAGAAAGAAAAGGTGAATTGACCTTCAGGTCACTCTGTTTTACTAAGTGTTGTGTACTAGTACAAATATTTTTAAATATAGGTAATATATGTGAATGGCACAAAAGTTAAATGGTTCAAAACTGCGAAAAGTAAGTCCGCCTTCTTTATCTTCCCTAGCAGAAATGATTGATAGCCTCATTCTTTCTTATAGCTATATTAGATGTTGCATTATAGGGATATGGCACATTGATTTAACCCCACCTATCAAATGCCACATTAAATATGGTTAACTTCCCTACCTACATTTGGTGGCTTTTCTGAGCAACCTTTCAAACATCAACACTTCCACAATCAAAATGAGGCATATGTATTATACAGCCATTCCACTTTGGGGTGTTTATCCTCTAGAGGTGGATATAGATGTGAGAAATGAGTAAGTACGAAAGTATTTATTGCAAAAGATAGGAAAGATCCAACAGCCCATCAGTAGAGGCCTTATAATATCATATATGCCTACTTTCTCTGTTTCATTAGTCTCCCTCTCCTTGTCTGCTGAAGATCGCTCAGTGAGAAACTCTGGATTCTCTAGTGCTTGTTCTTTCCTTTCCTCCTCACTTCAAACACCCCTCGGGCATTATCATGTACCATGCCTCCATGGGTTTCTGTGCTTATAACTTCACACTCGCAGCTCCAACCCACACCATTCCTCTCAGCCCCAGACCGAGATCCAGCTGCCCATATGACATAGCCACCAGCACAGTTTGTGTTTTCAACAGAGTCAAGACTGAACTCTTCACTCGAGCTGTCCTCTTGTACGCATTTCTATCTACTTCAGTACATCCGGTCTCTCTACCTCGTACCTTCCTCTACCCAGTCACCATAAGTAATAGAGTTTCAGCCCAAGACAGCTCACCCCACCCTGTGTCAGCACAGTTCTCCGTATCACCTTCTCAGAAGAGACCGTGGCCTGGCCTGGAGTGTCCTCCGCCTTATTTGGAGATCTCGGCCTTCACTGTTCCCTCAGATGAATCAGACAAGTTGTAAAGGGCCGTGGGCAAGCTTTAAAGCCTGACTTTATCCATTCAGTTTGTCAACAGCACTTGCAGGACACATGGAAGATTATCTGCCAACTCCCGTTTCATTCACACGGTCACTGGAACTGGAATCATTGGGATGCAGATTTTCCAGGTCACAAAAATGCCAAAAGCGAAGCTATTTCGCGGGACTTCATATTCCTGGCCTCTTTTTTCCTTAATAAACTTATATGAATTTATGACCAATGACCATTAAGTATTTAACTAACTAATGGATGAATTGAACCTACCTGATTCACAGTAATAGGGGTCTCGTCATCGCCTGCTACCCCATGGTTTCCATTTGCTGGGGGAGGAGAAAGTTATGGACGAAATAAGAGCAAACCCCACTTTTAGAAACAGAAGAGATTGAAATATCAAGTCACCCCAGAAGTATCTCAGAATAAAAGCCTATGGCATTTGGGACTGTGATCAGTGTTTATTTTTTGTTCTGTATAGATCTTTCACATCACACTGAGCATTGCCCTTAGGAGTTGGCAGAATGGCTTCCAGTGGCTTCCAAAGCCATGGAAATTAGGCCACATCAAGGATTCCAAAGGATTGTCTGAGTCATCTGGAGTGTGAATTTAATACACTGATTCCAGAGCATTGTCCCAAACCTACTGAATAAAATCTCCAGGATTTTTAGCAAGCTTCTTGGGTGATTCTAATACAAATGGATCACAGTTTGAGAAACACTGCATTAGAGGACAGAATAACTCCACTGTATTCTTTGGGCTAACTCTATGTCATGATGGCAGATTGGATTTGGTTAACTTGGACATTGCTCATTGCAAGGCAACCGTGGTGAGGTGAAAGGAGCCTAACCTTGGACTTAGAAGATGTTAGCTCAGCTCTTGACTACTTACCAACTGTGTGACCTTGGTCAAGTTAATTCTCCAGTCTAGGCCTTGATCTATTTGCCTGTAAAGTAGGACTAATTGGGTTAACTTGGAGTTACCGAAGATATGAAATAAAGTAATACATGTAAATATGCCTTGTAAATTTTAACGCACTGGTCGGGGGAAAGGTCATTGGTGAGCTAGTTATAAAACTCTGTGGTTCATAATCTCTTAGGCCCTTCTTTTCCTGAAGGCTTCATTAGGGCTTAATCATTCCATGTACAGTGAAGTGGTTTCAGTGTACAGCAGAGATATAAGAAAGAATAAAAAATCCTTATTTTGTGCCATGTGACCTATTGTGGGTGGTAGTAATTTATTTATTTTAGGCTGGAATTTCCTGCTTCATCTGACAAGATGATAAATATTTCAAAATGTGTTTTATTTGATGGACAGAAAAACTGTGGTCCATTTTTTAATAAGTTGTGGAATCTGCAAGCAAACCATGTTGTTGCACCTTTCCTTAATACCCTCTTCCATTGGGAAGACCAACTCTTTCTGTGGCCCATTGCCTAGCCTTCATGCCATGGAGATCAAACCTGCCTTCCTCCCAGGGATGTTGTTGAGAATCATGCTTTTTATTTGCAGAAGGAAATGTACCATTCTGTTGAAACAAATTCCACAGAAATATAAGCCACTGTTGTCATTATGAGGAAAGCATAGTGTTTCAAAGATTAATAGTCGTACCTCATTTACCTCACGAGAATTCATCAAGCTATTCTGGTAGAGAGTTCCTTTCCCACTTGGATAAGGGATGTGGAATATATAGTTACTATTGCCTGTAGATTACAAAACACTCACATAGGGTAGTAGATCTTCTCTTTCTCTTTAGTAGTTCAGCACAAGAGGAGACTTAGCTCTGCTTTCCTTTTTTCCTTGGTTGAGGCAAAAATCAATACAGCAAACAAATGTAATATTATTATAGTTAAAGCAGAAGTTTAAGTCATTGGCATTTGTGAGGGGAAAAAAGTCTCCTTCTAGAAGGGCAGGGAATTAGATGTGTATTTGAATCCAAATATTTTGTTTCATCCCTTTATGGTATGATCTGCTTACTTCAGGGAAGGAATCTCATGCCTCCTTCCATGCATTTTTTTCTGCTTAGCCAAAGATTCCTTTTGTCTTAAGAAAGTTGAAACTTGTTTGTGCCAATCCACGAGAAGGGATGAGGCCCAACAATATAACTTTTAAAATCTTTCTCATTTGGAAACGAGGAAGGGAGGGAGCCATTCCGTTACAAGGCAGATTATGTCCATCATTTATGGTTCTTTTTTATCATGTCCCCATATTCTTTATTCATAAATGGACATTTTGAAGAGAGATCATTGGTTCCAGTGGATGTGAAGAAATAGATGTCTAGGCTTTCTTGAATCTTTTTGCTTTTGACCTGCCTCATTACCACCAATTAATCTTTCCTTCTTAATTCCTAAAGCTCTTCTTACACTGTCCCTCTGACTGATGGAGTGGTCTACAAGAATCTCAGGAGATGCCCAGAAGCCTTTTTTTTTCACATGGATTAATGGAAATATTAATTATTAATTTTCTGCTTTTTCCTTTCACTTCCAAACCCAGCTCCCTAAGAGTCATAGGTTTGCAAAGCATCTGAATCCACAAAGCCAGTTTGCAGTGTTGGATGGGGACTGCCTTGGCTACTTTCCAGGGTGATAAGGGGCACGAAACATCCCTGAAAAGGTAATGAGGTATTGAACTTCTCTAAGTAAAAGTACAGTATTATGGTATTTCAGTAGGTAAGTGAAGAGGGAACCCCATGCCTGGAGAGCAATTCATGGTTAATAAATTTCAAGAAAGGTCTCTCTAGAGGCAAGGTTTTTGTTTTGTTGAGTAGGGAATACAGTGTGGGCCAGACATGAATTGCTAAGGATGTAGGGAAAGGAGAGGGCAGTTACCTTCATTGGGGGTTTCCATTGTACCTCTTCCACCAGGCAGGTGTTCCTCAAAATAAATGCTATACAAATATTTAAACAACCCCTTAGAGGGGCACCATATCATCAGGGCAGAAATGGGCCCAACTGAATGCATTAGATCCCCATCTGTACATTGAGGGTCGTTGTCACAAGCAGGTTCGGGATTTTGTTGTTGTTGTTGCTTTTTCTGGGCATGAAGATGAGTCTAGCAGTTTAGCGAGCTGGAGAAGGAAGGTTAACACTTTCAGGACCCTGAGAGCAGCTAAAGATGACTGGGTCACTGTGACACTGGAACGGAGGATCTCCTCACGAAGAAATAAGAAGGGTAACTTTCCAAACAGCCAAAGACTGGGTCTTCTACTTGTGAGTCTGTTCATTCTGCTTTGTCCCTGGCCCCTACCTGCTTTAGCTGTCCATTTACTCTCCTCAAATCCTGCTTGGATAGGAAGCTGATCTCTTGGTTTGCATTTGAATCAGTAAAATTTTATTGATCATTGCAGTATTAGATCTACAGAAAAGTGAGCAGAAAGTACAGAGAGTTCCTGTATCCCACTGCCCCCTCCCCTGCAAGTTCCTCCTCTAACAAATCTCATGGTATGGCACATTTATTGCAATTGATGCATCAGTATTGGTACATCATTATTAATTAACGTCCATAGTTTATATTAGGGTTCATTCTTGGCGTTTTACAGTTCTGTGGGTTTTGACAAATGCAAAATGTCATGTATCTACAATTACATCATCGTGCAGAATAGTTTCGGTGTCTTAGACATCCCCTGTGCGCCAACCTGTAGCAACCACTGATCTTTCCACCATCTGTAGTGTCTTGGCCTTTTCTCAGTATGTCATAGAGTAGAAATCCTACCGTCTGTGGCCTTTTCTGACCTACTTGTTTCACTTACTGATGCATTTAAGGTTTCTCTGTGGCTTGTTGTGGCTTGATCGTCCCTTTGTTTCTATTTTTTTTTTTAATCGTAGCAAGAGCACTTAATGTGAGATTGCCCCCTCTTAACATGTTTTTAGGTGTACAATGCAGTATCTTTGTTTTCAAGTAAAGAGCAAAGGATGGAAAACTCTAGGAAATAATAATGTGTTTTAAAATCCCCTGGAGATGACGGGCGGGCTCTATGCATTGTGCTAGTTTTCTTGGTTCTATTTTTGACTCCAAACAATTGTTCCTATCCACTTGTCTTGCTGGGTTCAGTGCAAAATTGGTAACAATACTTAAATGTGTAACGTGCCTACTTTTAAGCTTCTGTATGGAACATGCACCCCAAACCAAAGCTTTGTGCCACCCTGTCCTTGCTGTAAAGTTTAATGTCTTTTCCATTAAATTCACTTTCCTAATATCTCTAATGTGTTCTATTGCAAGTTACTCCTGAGTTCTTGAAGATGGCCTGGAGACCCTTGAGGACTCATTGTATGTCACCTGTTCCTCCTGTTTTTATACTTATTTGTCTTCAGATAAAAACACATTTGCTGAACTGACACACAGATTGAGTGAGTAGGTTTTGTTTCTAAGGCGAGGTGATGTTAAACACAACTCTTCCCTTTTTTTAAGATTTTATTTATTTGTCAGAGAGCTAGAGAGAGAGAGCAAGCGAGCACGCACAAGCATGCAGAGTGGCAGACAGAGGCAGAGAGAGAAGCAGGCTCCCTGCGGAGCAAGGGGCCCGATCCCGCACTCGATCCTGGACCCTGGGATCATGGCCTGAGCCGAAGGCAGTGGCTTAACCCACTGAGATACCCAGGTGTCCCTGAACACAACTGTTCTTGGTGCTCAGCTATGAATCCAACCATCATTGTGGGTCTAGCTTACTTATCTTCCTGTAAATCTGAATCCTGATTCAACAGCCCCCTTTGCACTCCCTGGAATAAATCATAGGCAGTGGTGAGGGAAGGGTTCCCAGGTGACATTTGTTGAGCCCCTATTATTATGTATTGGGTGCTTTTCCATACTGCTTTGTGCTTTGCTCCTTTGCCCTCTGGTTTTGAGCTGAGTTTGGCCAACTGGAGCAATTAGTGGTAGACTAGAAGACAAGAGGAGAGAAAGTTCAGGATGTTTATTCCCCATACTCCTTTGCTGCGGGACTGAAGGCTGTTAGAGGCTGTGTTCCTCTGTCCCAGCTCCTCTTGGGTAGTCTGTCCTAAAACTATACCTACAACTCTCTCTGGGTTCCACTGATTCCCCCCACCCCTTACCCTTCAAGCTTAGGGTGGTAAATATCCTTTGATGCTGCAAGTTTTGAAGAGCTACAGGACCCCCCACTGAGTTCCTTTACCACACCCACACCATTATAATCTCTTTCATTATGTCCTCTTTCCCATGTGAGTCTGTTTCCCAACAGGACTTTGACTAAGAAGGATGTCACTGATCATAAGACATTCCTCGCTTCAGAGATGTTAAAATGTAGGGGCAGGGGGAATGTGCATCTTAGAACCAATGAACTATGCTAGTTGTGATATAGTTGTGATATATTCCTGGTGAATGAATGAATCATTGAATGATTAGCATTCATAGTGCAGCTCAACTCAAAGACAGATACAGTATAGTGGTACGACAGATAGCGCGTTCAGAATAAACCTCAAATATCAGAGTCAACACTTATTCTTCCTACGTACTGAGATGCTTTTTCTCAGTCTTGAGATGGATAGTCAACAAGAAGGTCATGGCCTAGCCCGGGATTCCTAGTTTTTATAAGCTGGGCTAAAACATTAAAATGCTGCATAGTCATTCCATTTCTCATAGAAGGGGATAGCTCTAAAGCAAACGCTACCAATGTGGGTAGAAATTTGCTTTTCGTGAAGCGGTACTGTTTGTGACTTGCCATGAACTGAGTTCAGAGTTCTCTGCAAGGAGAGAGTGGTCCCCAAGTCTGGAACCCCTCAGATTCCTCAGTTAGCTCACATCCACTGCTCCGTGTAACAACCAGCATATATTCTGGTCAACTCTGCTTTTAATAGCCTTATTTACAATGGTAAGACCTTACTTAGGCTAGGCTGCCTGTCTAGAATTTTATCAGTCCTTTAGTGAGACATCTGATTGGAACTGCACAGGCTGTCTTATTACAGACATCTAGCAATGACTGAGTCTCGTCAGTCACATATAAGAGCTACTGTGCCTTTGGAAAAGTCTGCTGTGTTTCCTTTTCCTGATTTGTAATTGTCCCCGTAGAGACAAAGGAAGAAGTGGCTCACCTCTGGATCTCCTCTAGAACAATGATACTCAGAGCACTGGTCCATAATAAGGAGCTTACCTCCAAATTCAAAATCAACATGCTGCCTCTGTTGAGAAGGTTTTGCTGTCAAAAAATATCAGCCAAACCAAATAATGTGTTTATCAAGACTGCGGATTTATGTTGGGAAATTACATAGGGAACTTGCAGTTCCCTACCTCTTTGTGAAACAGTAGTAGCAAATGGTCCAGGAACCGGCAGCCAGTAAGAGAACTACACTTTGAGAAGCAGCAATTTAGATGTCCCTGGAACTCAGTCCCTTCCCAGAACCATCTTCTAAAATGGCTGCCACTTGTTGAGAAAGGAAAGCATTTCTTCTCGTTCTAATATTCCAAGAAAAAGCATTGGTGGTATAGTGGTGAGCATAGCTGCCTTCCAATATTCCACGAAAGGGGTGGCTCCTCTCTCCAAGACTTTAAATCCGTCCTTGGTCTCAGAGGGCATCAGAAACCCACTTACTAGTCTGCCAAAGGGTCAAACGGAATTCCGTGAAACAGAGACATTTTGGTTCTATTTGAAGTCAACTTGTCAGTCTCAGAACAGCTGCCTAAGTACAGCGTTGTCCTGCTGGAAAACTCGTTCCTTCTGATGGGGGGACAGACAGAGGAGACAAATCCATATTCTGTGCACAGAGATAAAATTTCACCCAAGCTCTGACACAGTCATAGAGCAAACAGGAAAATAAATCCTTTAGTGGAACATCTTCAGAACAGACACCATAGTAATAGACAAGCATCTTGACTCTGCACATTCACCAATAAAATTGATTCTGATTAACGATGTAAGATGCCTTGGCACCATTCCTATGCTTTGATTCCTAAAGAGAAACAAGTGCTATATTTTAAATGAGTTAAGTGTAATTCTTACTTTGCAATGCATACTGTAACCATTGGCCATAGCAGAGAAGCAGTGACTTTGGTAAATGTTTCTTTTCTTTTCTTTTCTTTTTTTTAAGATTTTATTTATTTATTTATTTGTCAGAGAGAGAGAGAGCACACAAGCAGGCAGAGGTGGAGAGAGAAGCAGGCTCCCTGAAGAGCAAGGAACTCAATGCAGGACTTGATCCCAGGACCCTGGCATCATGGCCCGAGCCAAAGGTAGCGGCTTAACCAATTGAGCCACCTTGGCATCCCTGGTAAATATTTCTAAGGCTGATTATACCAGCATCCTTCTCAGTGGTTCTCGTCCAGGGCTATGAGAATCCGCTTGGAAACTCTGAAAATCCCCCCAGGCCATGCGGCTACCCAGGCAAATTACATCATCACCATCTCTGGGGACGGCACCCAGGCATCAGTATTTTTTAAACTCCCCAGATAATTCCAGCGTGTGCCCAGGGTCAAGAAGGACTGACATAGAGTATTGAGAGAACTAGTAGGCCAACAAGGGTGTGGTGTTTGCAGGTCCTGCTTTAAAAAAAAAAACATGCCCCTTGCCTTAGGGCACTAAACTAAGAAGAACCTTCCAGCGTTTCTTCTGTTACATTGAGTCTCAAATTTGTGTGGTTAAAAAGCCAGTAAAGCTGGAAGGAAATGAAATATCTGTGACCTTTTTGTGATGATTAAGTGCAATACTGTGTGTGTAGTATTAGTTTGGATTCTTGATGGGCTGAAAGATTCCACTCATCCCTGCTCTTAATTTCCGATTAATTTAGGGCAGGATATAGAATTTATTGAAAGAAAGAGATCGGCAGAAAACAGGAACAGATACAACAAATTCGAAGGGGCTTTCCTTTGTCTATAAAGCACACAGCTACCAGGAACACACTCCGTGAGTCCTGTCAGAGTTGAGAAAAGAGCCAAATTTTTGGTACGATTCCACTCCTTTCTACACAAGCTCCTGTCACCATTCCTGGATTCTGTCACATTCCAGAAACTTCAGTGCACTTCTGTTTAGGGAAGTAGTTCAGAGTGTGTGGTCTTCAGACCACTGGGTGTCTGAAAAGCTTTTCAGGGGGTCAGCAAGGTCCTTAACTTGCTTTTTTTTACCGCGTCGACGTTTGCACCAATGGTCTGAAAGCAATGGTGAGTAAAACTGCAGCTACTTTAGCATAAATCAAGGTAGTGTGTTTCTTGGCCTTTATGCATGCATTGTAAATACATAAAATGCCACTTGGATTGAAGAAAATCCTTCATGAAGCAGTGAAAATTATTAACATTATTACATCTTGACCTTTAAATGCATGTTTTTAATTTTTTTTGTACATGGCAGAGTACAAGGGTTGTCACAAGGAAAAGCCTTTGTGCTTTTGAGCTGCAAATTGAACTGGCTGCATTTATCACCATTTCATTATTTGAAAGAACAAATAGCAAATGAACCATCGTCACACAGTCTTGAGGACTGGGCGGACAGTTTCTCACAAATGAACAATGTATGCCTGTCGTTTCAAGAAAAACAACTGAGTATTATTAACAATTATAAAATTTGAGCTTGGAAGTAAAAATTTGAATTTTGATAAACTTGTATACACCTTTTTGAGTATGACAGCTTCCCAACACTGAGAGAATTTTCTGAAAAGATCGATGGTGATGTGAATTTTCTTGATACTATTGAACAAATTTTCTCGACCTTTGGAAGGTTTACCTGACCCAGTGAACCAATATTTTCTAAACGACCAATGTGCAAGGTAGAAAGTCATACATGGGTAAAAGATCCATTCAAAGTGCAAGATAGACCAATGGACTCTAATGCAATAGAATATAAAAATTTTTCTATAATAACATTAATCTTGAAGGAATGACTACTTGCTGTGTTTTGGTGAAAAGTCAAAAACGTCCAGTTATATAAATAAGCTATTAAAATACTCCTCTCTAGTCCAAATATATATTTCTGTGAAGCCATATTTTCTTTATATGCTTCGATCAAAACAATATATTGGTATTACAACAGACTGAATAGAAAAGCAGATATGAGAATCCAACTGTCTGCTTTCATGGCAAACTTTGAAAACACTAGTAATAATGTAAAATGTCACATAGCTCACTTTTTTTGAGAAGCATATTTCATTTTCTAAAAAATATAAAATAACCCTATAACTAAACTATGTAACTAATTATGTAACTATAACTGAAAAATATAAAATAACTATTCTAACATGAGATTATTATTTTTTCTAAATGAATTAAATACAGATTTTTAAAAATTTGTTTTAGCCTCCTATTAACTTATACTTGACCTATATTACCAAGAATGCTATAATTTTTATACCCATATTATTTTAAGGTATAATTGACAATTCAAGTGTACAATTGTGAAATGAAGACCACAATATGTCTGTTTAACATCTGTTACCATATGTAGTTAGAAAAATCTTTTTCTTGTGTTGAGAACTTGTAAGGTTTACTCTCTTAACAATTCTGAGATATGGATTACAGTATTAATTATAATTGCCATAGTATACAGTAATCCCAATGACTTATTTTATATTTAGAAGTTTCTATCGTTTGATCCCTTTCACCCTTCTCACCCATCCCCAACCCCTCACCCCCAACAACCACCAATAATAAATCTTTTGTAATTTTGAGGTTGGTTTTTTGGTTTGCTTCTTTGCCATTTTAGATTATAAATATACGTAACACCATATGGGATTTATCTTTCTCTGATTTATTTCACTTAGGATAATGTCCTCAAGATCCATCCATGTTGCTGTTGTAAATGGTAAGAACATATTTTTTACGGCTGAATAATATTCTTCACACACACACATACATTTTCCTTACTCATTCATCTATCAATGGACATTTAGCTTGTTTCCATATCTTGACTGTTGTAAATAATGTTGCAGTGAATGTAGAGGTGCTTATATCTTCTTGAGATACTGATTTTGTTTTCTTTGGGTAAGTATCCAGAAGTGGAAATGCCAGATCACGTGGTAATTCTATTTTTAATATTCTGAGGAACCTCCATACTGTTTTCCACAGTGGCTGCCCCAGTTCACATTCAATGCATGACGTTTCCTTTTTCTCTACATTCTTGTCAACACTTTTGTTTCTTGTCTTTCTGATTCTAGCTATTCTGACAGTTGTGAGGTGAGATCTCAATGAGATTTGGATTGGGATTTCCCTGATGATGAGTGATGCTGAGCATCTTTTCACATACCTGTTGGCCATCTGTATATCTTCTTTGGGAAAATTTCTATTCAGATCTTCCACTCTTTTTTAAAAATTTAAATTCAATTAGCCAACATATTGTATGTCATTAGTTTTTGGGTTTTGGCTTTGGAGTTGTATGAGTTCTTTATATATTTTGGATACTAACCCCTTTTTTAGCTATGTGATTTGCAAATGTCTTCTATTTAGTAAGTTGCCTTTTTATTTATTTTTATTTATTTTTAATTTTTTATTTTTTATAAACATAGATTTCTATCCCCAGGGGTTAAAATTACCAGCATATCTTCCTGAACTCGTGGAAGCTTGGTTTTAGGATTTATTGAGCAGGTCTGTTTTGGTTTATTTTGGTCCAGAGGCTTAGTCTTTACTTCTGGGTTTTCCATCGAAGCCTCAGCTGTTCAGTGAACCCCTTTAACATGACTTGATCTCTGGCACGGACCTGCTGCTGAGCTATCTGTTGAGCTCTTTTACCTTCAACTGTTCTTTTCCCATCTGGACTTTGTGGAAGTTAACTATGCACATGTACAACTCAGGGGTCAGTTAAAGATTTGAGAAAAAATTATCTGCAGATTCAGAGACTCCTTCACTATGGCTTTCTCTTCCCTCCCATGTTTCTCAGTTTCCAGTCTCTGTAGCCACCCTGCCTCTGTCCTCTGAATTTTCAGCCAAGACTACGGCTTTCTGCTTGAGTTCCATGTCCAGTTCATCAAGCAAATGGAAAGAGCCTCAGAGGCTTCCAAAGCTAAATATGGAGATCATTCTGTGTGTTTCCATTCTTTCAGGGTCCTATCTTCTCCAGTTTTTGCCTGCTTTTGACTGAGTTCCAGTAAATTCAAGCTACCTTTTTTTCTGGTTTTCCAGAGTTATAATTATCAGCAGGAGAGTTAGTATGATGTGAGCTCTTCTGCTGCTAAATGATGTGGAACCCCTGTCTCCTCCCATCTTTGAACCAAGATCAGCAAGGCCATGTCCTCATCTGTAGGAAGATAAGAGTCCATAGCTGGTCCTTGAAAATATGTTCTCCTCCACCTATGTGGTGTTCTAAAAACACTTTCTTCCCCCGAATCCACACAGTGAGTCTAATTTAACATCCTCTTACCTGGATGTTTCTGATTTTGGGCTAAGGGCCATCATCAGACACTCATTTTCTCATAGTCTTCCCCTTCGGTCTCAGCAGCTGGGCATTTGTCCAACATCTTGCACTCACACCTGCATTTTGTGATCAATTCTCATCATTACATATGCCATTTTAAAACATACTTTGTGGGGTTTTTTTTTTACCATTTTACATCATTGTAGACTTGCGGCTCTAGTTGACATTAATCAGGATCATATTTTTGGTGTTCAGATTGTGGGCACTTGGGCTTTAACCTACATCCTTATCGAGGAAGACGTTTTCCAATAACCCATGCATGATGCCTCCTTTGTGCTCCTTTCCAATCAGTTTATTTCCTGACAGATGAAACTGCTGTTGTACTGGTTCCTGTCACTGTGGACAAGTTTTGCTTGTTAAAAAATTTCATGTGAAGGGAATTGTATAATATGTATACTCATTTGAGTCTGGCTTTTTCCCCTCAGGATGATAATTTTATATCATATCAGTACAGCACAGATTAGTAGTTTGTATATTTTTGTTTTGGGTAGTATGGCATCATGCCAGGTTAAACATTCTCCTGGGCAATTTCCAGCAGAGTTAATGATGAATAAAGCTGCAATTGTGTATCTACATTTTCTTGTCTCTTGAAAATGTACCTAGGAGTGGAATTGTTAGGTTTTCAGGAACTTACATGTTTAACTTTATAAGAAACTATCAGTTTTCCAAGATGGTTTCAGCATTTCACGCTCCTACCAGCAGTGTAGGAGAGTTCCAGTCATTCTGTATCCTGCCAACACTTTCACTACTAGTCCTCCCCCCGCCACAAAGAGACTTTATTCATATGGGTTCTTTTTTCCCCCGGATATCAAACAGTTTTAGTTCCATGGTGTAATTTTTTTAACTTTTAATTTGAAATAATTTCAAACTTAGAGAAAAGTTTCATTAAGGGTTAAGAATTCCCAGGGCAACTGGGTGGCTCAGTCAGTTAAGCATCCAACTTTTAATAACTTTTAATTTCAGCTCAGGTCATGATCTTGGGGTTGTAAGATCAAGACCCACATTGGGCTCCATGCTGGGCATGGAGCCTGCTTAAGATTCCTTCTTCCTCTCCCTCTGCCCATTCCCCCTACCCCCTACTCATGCTCAATTGTTCTCTATTTCTAAAAAAAGAGAGAGAGAGAGAGAGAAAAGAATTCTTGAATACTTGTTACCCAGATTCACTAATAACAATTTGCTACATTTGGGGTTTTTAAAAATTTTTTATTTGAGTATATTGGTCTTTTTTTTTTTTTTTTTTTTTTGTAACCACTCAAGGGGTATTTTCTGTGGTTTTCACTTTTCATTTCCCTGATGACTTCTTATGCTTACTGGCTTTTCACATGTCTTCTTCATGAACTGTCTGATGAAATCTGCTCATTTTTTTTGTTGTTGTTTGTATTTTTAATTGATTTTGAGGGATTCCTTCTTTATCTTTACCTTTAAGAAATATTACCTCAGTTACCTCTGAAAGTATTCTTATGTTGTGACAACAGCAAGCTGTCTCAGGCTCCCTTTTGAGTTTTCCTGCCCCACACATGGATCTAACGACTCTCTAGGAAATCCTATTACCTTCTGGGATTCATGATGATTCCTGCATAAACTCTTCTAGACTCCAAGACAGGAAGAGACAAGTCCAGCACCTACTATGAGCTCAGTTCTAGCCACATTTGAGGGATGGACCTGGCTCTTCCTGTCTTGAAGTCTAAGACAGGTTACACAGCAATCACCATGAGGGTCAGTCCTGGCACCAAAATAGGGGTACTCTGCAAATGGGGACTTCCGAACCTGCAAGCTTTATCCACGCCTCTTATTTTTATAATCCTTTAATTATAAGCATGAACATCTTGCCAATCTTCTAACTAGTCTTCTGTTGACGTCTCATTCTCATATTCTTTGAGTCAATCCCAGATCTTTCGGTGATGCCTTCTGGACCACCGCTCTTCCGCACAGATATTTCATAGGAAAATAACCTTCCTGTATCTTTGGTATGTTTATTTTCAAGACAATTCTAAGTAAATTCTTTTACTTAGAAAGTAAATGACTTTCCCTTGTATCATTTTTCATAGCTTATCAGTGTTCTTTTTTCCATTCCCCAGTATCTCTTATTTGAAAGGTAGTATTGATATCCTCCTCCTTCCCCACTTCTCTTTGATCTTTATTTAAATTCAATTAGTCAACATATAGTGCATCACTAGTTTCTGCTGTTGTGTTCAATAATTGATCAGTTGTATATAATACCCAGTGCTCATCACAACTCATGCTCTCCTTAATGCCCATCACCCAAATACCCCATCCTCCAGCCCCCCTCCCCTCTAGGAACCCTCAATTTGTGTTTTATAGTTAAGAGTCTGTCATGGTTTTTCCTTTCGTCTGATGACTTTCCATTCGGTTTTCCCTCCTTTCCCCTATGATCCTCTGTGCTATTATATTCCACATATGAGTAAAACCATATGATAACTGTCTTCCTCTGATTGACTTATTTTGCTCAGCATAATAACCTCCAGTTGCATACACATCAATGTAAACAGTAAGTATTCATTCTTTCTGATGGCTGAGTAATATTCCATTGTGTATACACACAAACACACACCACCATATCTTCTTTATCCATTCATCTGTCAGTGGACATCTCAGCTCTTTTTACAGTTGGCTATTGTGGACATTACTGCTATAAACATTGGGGTGCAGGTGTCCCTTTGGATCACTACATTTGTATCTTTGGGGTAAATACCCAGGAGTGTGATTGCTGTGTCATAGGGTAGCTCTATTTTCAACTTCTTAAGGAATCTTTAACCATTTCCAGCTTGCATTCCCGCTAACAGTGTAAGAGGGTTCCAATTTCTCTGCATCTTGGCCAACATTTGTGGTTTCCTGACTTGTTAATCTTAGCCATTCTGACTGGTGTGAGGAGGTCTCTCATTGTGGTTTTGATTTGTATCCCTGATGCCAAGTGATATGGAGCATTTTCTCATGTGTCTGTTTGTATGTCTTCTCTGGAGGAATATCTGCTCATGTCTTCTGCCCATTTCTTGACTGGATTATTTGTTTTTGGGGTATGGAGTTTGAAACATTCTTTATAAGAAATGAATTTATTAAGGTTGGAACATATACAAGCTGAATATTTTACAGCCATATAGCAATTTTGCTTTTAACTATGATAAGGGACCGAATTTTCTAGCGATCATTCAGGTTTTAGAGTAAGAGAAACTGGGGTTCAAGTCCTGGCTCACCATTTATAACTCGGACCCGTAGCAAGTTATGTAAGATCTGGAGATCATTTCCCCATCTGTAAAATGAAAAAAGTTGTCTAAAAATGAAATTATGTATATGTAAAACATTTAGCTTGGAATTTGTGTTTCTAGAACAAAGGTTCTTATTAATATCGTTAAATGACATGGAATATGCTATGAGAAAAAGTGGGACTCAAAACTGCAGCCCAGTGTCCATTTTGTGAAAGAAAAAGTGTGAATATATGCATTTTTGAAACACTGGAAGGAAATACAACAAGTTGATGAAGTTGGAAAAAAAAGTTCTTTATAGATCTTGGATACTAGTCCTTTATCTGATGTGTCATTTGCAAATATCTTCTATCACTCTGTAGGTTGCCTTTTGGTTTTGTTGACTGTTTCCTTTGCTGTTCAGAAGGTTTTTATCTTGATGAAGTTCCAATAGTTCATTTTTGCTTTTGTTTCCCTTGCCTTTGCAGAAGTGCTTAGCAAGAAGTTGGTGCATCCAAGGTTGAAGAGATTACTGCATGTGTTACCCTCTAGTATTTTGATGGATTCCTTTCTCACATTGAGGTCTTTCATCCATTTTGAGTTTATTTTTGTGCATGGTGAAAGAAAATGGTCCAGTACCATTCTCCTACATGTGGCTGTCCAGTTTTCCCAACACCATTTATTGAAGAGACTGTCCTCTTTCCATTGCATACTCTGTCCTGCTTTGTTGAAGATTAGTTGACCACAGAGTGGAGGGTCCATTTCTGGGTTCTCCGTTCTGTTCTGATCAATGTGTCTGTTTTTGTGCCAGTACCATACTCTTTTGATGATTACACCACTGTAATATAGCTTGAAGTCTGGCATTGTGACGTCACCAGCTTTGGTTTTCTTTTTCGGTGTTTCTCTGGCTATTCAGGGTCTTCTCTGGTTCCATACAAATTTTAGGATTATTTGTTCCAGCTCTGTAAATAATGTCTATGGTATTTTTATAGGCGTTGCATTGAATATGTAGATTGTTCTGGGTACATAGACATTTTAACAATATTTATTCTTCCAATCCATGATCATGGAATATTTTTCAATGTCTTTGTGTCTTTCTCAATTTCTTTCATAAATGTTCTATAGTTTTTAGAGTACAGATTCCTTACCTCTTTGGTTAGATTTATTTCTAAGTATCTTATGGCTTTTGGTGCAATTATAAATGGGACCAATCCCTTCATTTCCCTTTCTTCAGTCTCATTATTAAGTATAGAAGTGCCACTGATTTCTGTGCATTGATTTTATATCCTGTCACATTACTGAATTCCTGTATGAGTACTATCAATTTTGGAGTGGGGGCTTCTGTGTTTTCCACATAAAATATCATGTCATCTGTGAAGAGTGAGTTTGACTTCTTCTTTGCCAATTTGAATGCCTTTGTTGTTGTTTGATTGCCGAGGCTAGGACTTCTAGTACTATGTCAAACAAGTGGTGAGAGTGGGCATCCCTGCCATGTTCATGACCTTGTGGGAAATTTCTGTTTCCCTCAATGAGAATGATATTCATTGTGGACTTTACGTAGATGGCTTTTATGATTTTGGTGAGTGTTCCCTCTATCTCTACAGTGTGGAGAGTTTCAACCCAGAAAGGATGCTGTATTTTGTTAAATGCTTTTTCTGCATCAGTTGAGAGGATCATATGGTTCTTATCCTTTCATTTATTAACGTCATGTATCACATTGATTGATTCGTGGATCCAGTGAACCACCCTTGCAGCCCAGGAAGAAATTCCACTTGGTCATGGTGAATAATCCTTTTAATGTACTGTTGGATCCTACTGGCTACTATCTTGGTGAGAATTCTGGCATTCATGTTTGTCACGGATATTGGGAATTCTCTTTTATGATGTGGTCTTTGTCTGATTTTCAGCCCTCTATGATCAGTAAACTTGGTGAGAGCCAGTTGTTTGTGCTGGTCTTCTAGGAGAGGGGCTTGCTGTGCTGATTCTCTGGTGCACTTGCCCTAGTGGAAATGGGCCTCCAGTGCGCAGAGGCAGGGCTTGGTGTAAGTGGCTCCGGACTCCACTAGGTGGCACTGTTTTGTCCCAGAAGGCTTTCAGCCCTGATTTGGGGTGGGGTGGGGGTATCAATATGGCTGTGCCCTACTCTCTAGCCCTGGAACTGAAAGTCCTTCCCCCCATCCTTTAGTGAGCCCTCACAGAAAAGCAGTCACTCTTGCCTCCCAAGTTTTGGTCAGAACTCTGTTCACCCAGCTTGTGACCAAGCATTTTTTTTTTTTTAAGATTTTATTTATTTATTTGACAGAGAGAGAGCACAAGTAGGCAGAGAGGCAGGCAGAGAGAGAGAGGGGGAAGCAGGCTCCCCGCTGAGCGGAGAGCCCGATATGGGACTTGATCCCAGGACCCTGAGATCATGACCCGAGCCGAAGGCAGCGGCTTAACCCACTGAGCCACCCAGGCGCCCCTGACCAAGCATTTTTATCTCAAGCACACAACTGTTTTAAAACTCTAAATTTTATGGACTCTTCTGCACTCTTCCTCTCGGAAGAAGGAAGGAGTCTTGCTACACTTCTGCATTTTGCTGGGCCCCCACTAGAAGAGTGGTCCCCAGACCATGCAGCTGTTTAGTTTATGGCAACACAGAGCAGAAAGCTGGGCCTGGACTCGCTGTTTTCAGCCAGCTTCCCTGCTCTGATGCCTGGAAATTCTGCTGCATTCAGGCATCCCTGTTCTTCTTGTGCCTCTCCCCCCCCCCCCGGGGATCCTGAGACCAGGCTGTCCCACCTAGGATCCTGCCCTGCTTTTCCACCTGAACACCTCTAAGCCAGGCGCATCCCCCATTGTAGCAGACTTCTAGAAGTTCCCATTTTGCACTCCTCTGTTTACAATACTTTATGGTAGCCTTCTTAAGCAGGCCCCATCTCTCTGCCATATCTTCAGCTATATCACACTAGATTTAATCTCCTTATCTCCAACCTTCAAATGGTAGTCACTTTTCTACTTGTAGACTTGCAACATTTTCTTTCTCATATCTCTGATTTCTCAGGTGTTCAGAATGATTTGATAACTATCTAGTTGTATTCAGGGGAAGAGACCAATTTAGGGTTCCCCTACCCCTCCACCATCTTAACTCCTCACTCCTCTGTTTCTTGTTGGTTCATGTTCTGGAAAATTGTGTCTCTAGAAATTTATCCATTTTTTCCTAGGTTGTCCAATTTGTAAGCACATAAGTTTTTGTAATATTCTCTTATAATTCTTTATATTTCTGTGGTGTTTTTATTTCTCATCCTCCATTTCCCATTTTATTGGAGTTCTGTCTTTTTGATGAGTTTAGCTATAAATTTATCAATTTTGTTTATCTTTTCAAGGAACTAGCTCTTGGTTTCATTGAACATTTCTATTCTTATTTTGTGTGTGTGTGTCTGTGTGTCTGTTTTATTTCTCCTCTAATCTTTATTATTTCCTTCCTTTTACTAGCTTTGAGCTTTGCGTGTTTTTTTTCTAGTTCCTTTTGGTGTATAAGGTTTGTTTTTTTTTAAATACCTTTTTTGGGTTTTTTTTTAAAAGATTTTATTTATTTATTTGACAGAGAGAGAGATCACAGGTAGGCAGAGAGTCAGGCAGAGAGTCATGCAGAGAGAGAGGGGAGGAAGCAGGCTCCCTGCTAAGCAGAGAGCCCGATGCGGGGCTCCATCCCAGGACTCTGAGACCATGACCTGAGCCAAAGGCAGAGGCTTAACCCACTGAGCCACCCAGGTGCCCCTAAAATACGTTTGTTTTTTTTTTAAATTGTGTTGTTAGTCACCATACAATACATCATTAGTTTTTGATGTGGTGTTCCATGATCCATTGTTTGCATGTAACAGCCAGTGCTCCATGCAATATGTGCCCTCCTTAATATCCATCACCAGGCTCACCCATCACCCATCCCCCCCCTTCTAAAACCCTCCAGTTATTTCATAGTCTCTCATGGTTCGTCTCCCACTCCCAATTTCTCCCCCTTCATTTTTTCCCTTCTCTTAATGTCCTCCATGCTTGAATATTGTTTCTTGATATAGGCCTGAATCAGTATAAACATTCCTCTTAGAAGTGCTTTTTCTATGTCCTAAAGATTTTGGATTAATGTTTTCATTTTTATTTGTCTTCATGTATTTTTAAATTTTTTTATATGTCATAACTTGTTTAGTTGTTATTTTTTGGCCCACTTTTTCTAGTTTTTAAAATTGTAATTGATTTCTGTTTTATATCATTGGGGTTAGAAAAGATGCTTTAGGTATTTCAGTATTCTTAAATTTCTTTAGACTTGTTTTGTGGCCCAACATGTAATTTATCCTGAAGAATGTTCCATGTGCTTAGAAAATAATGTGTATTCCACTCTTTGTAGAGGGAATGTTCTATATGTAGCTGTTAGGTCCCGGTCTAATGTGCCATTCAAAGACAGTTTGGTTGTTGATTTTGTCTGGATAATCTATCCATTGATGTTAATGGGGTATAAAAGTCCTTATTATTATTTTGTTACTTTCACTTTCTCCCTTTATGTCTATTAATATTTGCTTTATGTATTTAGGTGCTCCTATGTTTGGTGCATAGATGTTTACAATTGTTATATCCTTTTAATTGATCCTTTTATTGTTATGTAATGGCCTTCTTTATTTCCTGCTACAGTCTATTTAAAGTCTTTTTTGTGTGATATAAGTTACTTCAGCTTTTTTTTTTGCTCCATTGGTATATCTTCTTCCATCCCTTCACTTTTAGTCTGTATGTCTGTGACTCTCTTGGAGGCAGCATATAGATGGGTCTGGTTTTTCTACTTATTCAGTCACCCTCTATCTTTTGACTGGAGCATTGAGTTTATCTACATTTGATGTAATTATTGCTAAGTATTGCTAAGTACTTACTGCCATTTTGGAAAATTTTCTCTCATTGCTTTTGTAGTTCTCTTCTGTTCCTTTCTTCTTTTGATGTCTTCCCCTGTGGTTTGATAGCTTGCTTTCATTTTTGCTTGGATTTAATTTTTTTGTGTGTGTTTACTATAGGTTTTTTATTTGTGGTTATCATTACATTCTCATAACATCCTATGTGTATAGTACTCTATAATAAACTGACGGTTATTTAAGTTTGAAATGATCTAAAAACACTTAATTTTTAATTCCCTCTCCCTGTTTTATGTATATATCTTATAACTTTTTTATATCCCTTGACTAATTTTTGTAGATAAAATTTATTTTACTACTTTGTGTTTTAACTTCCACACTGGCTATTTATAAGTGATTAATCTGCCTTTTCCATCTGATTGCTTTTACTTGTGAAATTTTTTCCTTTTATACTTTTCATACTTCCAGGTGTGGCCTTTTCTTTCCACTTAAAGAATTCTCCCTTCGTTTCTTGTAAGGCTGGTTTAGGGTTGAGGAACTCCTTTAATTTTTCTTGCCTGGGAAACTCTTTCTCTCTCCTGTTCTAAATGATAGCTATGCTGGCTAGAGTGTTCTTGGTTGTAGGTTTTTTTCATCACTTTGAAAATGCCATGCCATTCCTTTCTGGCCTGCAAAGCTTTGCTGAAAAATCACCTGACAGCCTTACAGGATTTCTTTTGTATATAATTGTCTTCTCTTGCTGCTTTGAAATCTTTATCATTACTTTTGCCATTTTAATTATTATTAAAAGACAAACTTGAGTTTATCTTTCTAGGGACTCTCTAGGCTTCCTGGACCTGGCTGTCTGTTTCCTTCCCCAGCTATTATTTCTTCAAATAAATGTTCTGACTCCTCTCTCTCTCTTCTTCTTGTGGGACCCCTTTCGTGTGAATGTTAGGACATTTGATGATGTCACAGAATCCCCTTAGCCTACTCTTTTTTATTCTTTTTCCTTTTCAGCTTGGCTGCTATCTATTACCATTTTCCGGATTGCTGATCCATTTTTTCCTACATTCTTTCATCTGCTATTGGTCCCTCTATGAATTTTTCATTTCATTTACTGAATTCCTCAGCTCTGACTGGTTCTTTTTTAAATTTCCTATCTCTTCATTAAGGTTCTTAGTCCATCCACTCTTTTCTCCAGTCCAATGAGTATCTTTATGGCCATTATTTAGAAGTTATTATCAATATTATCTCTGTTTTATTTAGTTCTTTTACTGTTATTTTGTCTTGTTCTTTCATTTGGGACATTTCTCTGTCTCCACATTTTCTCCAACTCTGTGCCTCTGTGTATTTGGAAGGTCAGCCTTGTTTCCTGTTCTTCAAAGTAATGGCCTTGTGTAAAAGGTCCTGTGGTGCCCTATAACACAGTCCCACCTGGTCACCAGATTCAGGCTAGACTCTAGGGCGCCCCGTGTCATCTGCATACACTCTCCTTTTGTGACGGAGCCATGAATGTCTCCAGCCCGGCTGTCTGCAATAACTTGCTTTGCTTTGCCTGCTCTGAATGCATTGGGCAGTTTTACTCTCTGGGCTGTTGAGAGGTCTGGCTGTAGTCCCCCCAGGCTCCTTCATGGGCAAGGATGGTAGTCAGCCTAGCTGTCCGCAGTTAGCCTGATACAGCTGCAGGTACACCAAAGGGCAGGGTGTGCCCCATGAACAGACAGCTGAAAGGTCTGGCTGCTGGAGCTGTGAGTGTGCTGGTGTGGGAGCAGCCATCACATTGCAGGGGGTGGTCCTGGCCAGGGCTGCCTGCCAACTGAGGCAGGGTTGCAGGTTGAACCGGGTGGTTGTACAGGAGATGGCCAGGTGGAAGCATGCTGTGCTAACAAGAGAGATGGACAGTGTTAGAGGTGGCTCCTATAAGCATCTGGCTGTCTGGGCTGGAGAAGAGGAAGAAAAAATGGTGCCCACCAGTACTTTTGTTCCCAGAGGAATCTGCAGATCTCTGACATGCATTCTAAGATTGGTTGATAAATCTCCATCATGGAAGCCCTAGGTGCTTATCAAGCTGTTGCTTCCGTGCTGGGTCTTGGGCCGTTATTTACTCGGTTTCCTGTCACCCTTGGGCTCTTCCTGAGTGAAGCCCCAGTAGTTTCCACAGCCAGACATTATGGGGAAGTATGTGGTGTGGGGTCTGGTTGTCTCCTCCATGTTTATGATGTCCCTCCTCTTCACAGTTAGTTGTGCCAGGGGTCTGGTTCCCAACCATATCTCCACTCCTCTTACCTTTTGTGACATGGCCTTCTTTCTATGATCAGCTGTAGAAGATCTGTTGTGCCAGTCTTCAGGCAATTGTCAGAATTCGTTTTATACGTGTAGCTGATGACTCGATGTGCCCATGGGATAAGGTGAGCACAGATCCTTCTCCATCTTCCGAATGTCTGTTTGCTTTGATTCTAATAGTTCAACAGTTAGTCGTTAGGGAGATTTTTTTTTTTTTTTTTTTTTTTTGCCAGAAAGTAGTGCCATAGCACAAGTTCTTGGTTTCTCCTATGGGAACTGACTTGCTGCTAAGGTTCTGAGTGCACACATTAAAAATGTGTTAGCAGACTGGAGGTAAGTGTGTGTTTAGCACTTGTGGCTTTGGGCGTGGCCTGGTAGGACTATCTTCAAGGGGAGGGTCCCAGAACATGGAATTCCCGCAACAGGGTGACGATCCCTCTGTCTTTGCTGATCCTTCTGACCTCTGACTCATAACAGCGGTCACTGGGGAAAAACAAAAGGAGACAATTGGTGCTTCTTGTTTATGCTGTCAAAGTTAGTGATCAAAGGCTTACCTCTTTGATTTTTGGCTTGTTGCTGTCATGAGCTACTCTACCACCTGGAAGGTGAGTTAGGGAGCTCTCCCAGCTCAGCTGATGAAAGGAAGGACATTTTTCCATTCCTAAAACCACTGAGCCAAGTAGGGCTTGTGCTTAAAACAAAATAAGTTTTAGTAAATTTGCTCCAAAATATTTTATTGATATGTTTTATATAAAAAACAAAATAGAAGTAAGGTATGTGTTACCCTGAATAACACACTGAAAGCATGTAGAAGGTTGTAGTTTCTAATTTCTCTAGAAAGTTGACCAGCCATGATTGGAAGAAGGAGAAAGAGTACCTATCATAGTCACCATTTCTGGGGAGTACACTTCAAAGTACAAAAAGCACCATGGTAATTTTTAAGTGCAAAGAAAGCTCATATTAAAATAGACTTTAAAAATTACAAATAAAAATCTGTACATCAAGAATATTTTTCTGGCCTTTCCATGTGCCTAGTACTGTGGAGAACGAGAGGAGGAACCACCAAGAGAGGAACCGTCACATCAGGTGTTACAGGTCTGGCCCATTTCAG
This sequence comes from Mustela putorius furo, assembly GCF_011764305.1. Classification (NCBI taxonomy): domain Eukaryota; kingdom Metazoa; phylum Chordata; class Mammalia; order Carnivora; family Mustelidae; genus Mustela; species Mustela putorius. The sequence continues at coordinate 33,308,792 of NW_025421989.1, forward strand.
CTTGCAGTGCCATCTCCTCTTTTCGCAAGGGGAAAGTGTCGATCAGGTTGAAGAGGGCCGCAGGCATCACCAGGGAGACATAGCGCTCCTTGTCCATGCCATGCTTATCCACGAGCACCATACTGAAGGAATAGAGTGGGATGCGCAGCAACAACCTAGGGCAGACAGAGAGAAGACTGTCAAACCGGACTCCCAAGCGTTCTGTTGGACCAGCCAGAGCCCTGTAGGGACACTGTGGGCAGAGGAAGGCTTACTACTGCAGACTTACTCATCTAAAGACCCTTGCTACTCATAGTATGGTGTTTGGACTAACAGCGTCACTGGAGAATCCCAGGCTCCACCCCAAACGTGCTGAAATAGATCTGTGTTATTAACATGATTCCCCCAAATGACTGGTATGCGCCTGCAAGGGTAAGTGGTACCGCTTTATACCCATCAGCAAGATCCTGGGCCTCCCTTGGTGTGCTGTGTGCCAACAGTTACTACAGGGTGTGTACAACCGTCCTAATAGGTTTTCTGCGTTAAATTGGAGTCAACCCAAATTTACAGACTAGGTCTGCACAACCAGGTACATACTAGAACTAAGTCCATAGTTAATAGGGGGTGACTTTGCCTTCTAGGGAATATCTGGCCATGTCTGGACACATTTTTTGTGGGCACAGTGAAGGGGTACTTCTAGCCTCTAGGGACACAGGGATGCTGCTTAATGTCTTCAGACCCACTGGAAAGCCTCCCCCACAAAAGAATAAGCCAGCCCCCAAGGTCAATAGTATTAAGGTTGAAAAACTGTGGACTAGGCAAAGGTGATTGAAGTAAGCTTCCAAACATTGTAATTGTGGCCCATTCTGGCTCATGCAGTAGCCAGCTCAGGACGGCAGTTAGAGGAGATTAAGCTTGGTCTATGCTCCAGGTCCAGTAACTTGGTTCATTATAATTTGTACCTCAGATAATTCCCTCCCCAAAAAAGTCTGATTTTTTTTCCCTACTCTATCACGCTAGAATTTATCTTGTGGAAAATAATGATTTTTGTAGCAACAGAAGCGTGTTTAGACGAAATCTGCCAGGGAAAGCAAACAAGTTGATCAGCTGAGCCCACTCAGTCTCTTCTCGGTTTTACTTTTGAATTTACTTAGCTAGACCTTCTGTGTAAGGCAGACTATACACTGCCATCTGTATTTAAAGTGAAATATTTTTCCTCCCACCCAAAGATCAAGGGGAAAATATTTGCTACTCAAAATCCAAACTGACGATACTTGCTTCTGCCGTTTAAGAGAGTTTCGGGGAAGATGGGAATAATTTCTGTTTTATCTCAGTGGGAAGCTAAATTGCTAATCTGCTGCTAGTGACTAGAAGGAAAGAATGACAACAGTTAAATCTCTCCACCAGGTCTCTTGAGACAGGAGAGAGCAGCTCAGGAGGAGCTGACTGAGAAATGCATGAACTGAGTGTTTGTAGACCATGAAGTGGGTCAAAATGCAGATAAACTGCTCTGCATCTTTAAAAAGAGGAGTATTTAGGTTTTTCTAGAGGAGAGAGGGATGTCTTAATGCAGAATGGTCCCAGAGAACAAGAGTAGAAAAGAAAGCTGGTCTGGAGAGCGAAAAAGGCCACGTGTTGTGGCGGTTGGAATCTGTGGGAAAAGGGCAACCACTGAGGAAACGTGGCATTTGATGCTCTAGTGCTTCTGAGGCTATGGTGGCAATCTCCCATGGTGCCACCATGTGCTGCCACACATGCTTTTCATGTGAGCCTTGTGCCTTGATGGACAGAATATAAAGAGGAAAAATGACCATGGGAAGAAATGAGTGTTCAAGTCAGCAAGCGATCAACAGTCACTGGAAATGTATCCCACCATGCCCGAGAGACCACAGAAATCTTGGAGATGGATGATGGGACACCCCACAGGCTGAGGGGTGTTGCCAGCAGTGTGTTAGAGTTACATAAATGCCCATAATGAGCTCTTTCTGGAGAGTCTTCTAGAAAACTCTGTAGACTCAAAATAATAATAATAATACGGGCTATTCTGTTTCAAGATGGCAATGGAAGATCCTGAAGTCACCTCCTCACCTGGACACAACAACTTTACAACTACATCTAGAACAGTTTCTTCTGAAAAAAAGAAAAAGAAAAAAACCAAAAAACCTGAGACCAGGCAGAGCGTCTACTGCATTATCAGGAAATGAGAACAAAGCCACATCAAAGCAGGTATGAAAAGACGAAACACAATCTCAGCAAAGTAGCCACATGCCCAGCACAGTGATACCAATCATGAGGGAACTGAAAACCTGGAACTTTTCTTTGAGGATCAGAGTCTCTTCACCCCACGTAGGGAGCGCGTTCCCCCAAATGTCTAGCTTTGAAAACCAATAGGGCTGAAGCATAGGAGACGTGCAAGTCTGTGGTAAATGGAGAAATGGTGCTTACAGGGCTCAACCTACAAACTCCCCCAAAGGGCAGCCCAGAAGGAGCCATTTGAAAAGCACCCAGACATCAGGTGAAAGAAGCTCCTTTGATCATTTTTAAGTGAGTGACTGAGCCTCAGGGACAGAGGCTGGTGGGTGCCGTTTTCACACTCCGTCTTGCTAAAGCCAGTGGCAGCCATCTCTTTCTTATTTTATTTTTGGCCTTTGGGCTCCTTCTTCACACTCCAGCCAGCAGGCGCCATCTTGGTGCTATCCTGCCTTCTAAAGCTGGTGGGCGCCGTCTCTCTCCATGCAGCTCTCCCTCTCCCTCTGTCCCTCTCCATCCATCCCTTGCTCCCTGTAGTTCACACTCGAGCTCTTTTGTTCCTAACCTGCCCCTCAGGTTCGCTTTCCCCCCAGCTCTGTCCGTCCCGCTTCTCCCCCAGCTCTCACAAGCGCTCCGTCTCTGTCGCACTCATCTTCTCTCCACCTGTCCTTTGCACACTTATTCCCCATTTCTCTCTCCTTTCCCCTCTCCTCTCCGTATGCCTGTCCATCTCCTGCTTTGTCTGTGTCTCTCCTTTTCTCTCCTTTTTATCCTTCTCTTTCTCTCTCCCTCTGTTTCTGTCTCCCTTTCTCTGCATGTGTATCTCGGTGTTGGTGTCTTTCTACCTCTGTATCTCTCTCTTCCCATGTAGGTCCCAGTCTTTGTCTGTGTGTCCCAGCTTCCGCCCCTCTTCCTCCTCTTTCCCCCAGCCCCTCTGACCATCCCCCCGACTCTGTACGTCTCTCTCTCATTCTTCCCCCTCATATCCCTCTCCCCCCTCCATTTGTGTGTGTCTCTCTCTCCCTTGCTCCTCTCTCCCCTCTTTCCCTCTAACCATCTCCTTATGACTCTTCATGTCTTCGTCTCACTGTGTGTGTCTCTCTCCTTAACACTGCCCCCCCCATCTCTCTTTATCCCCGTTGCAGTGAGTACCACACTTGGCTTCACTCAAGCCGATGGGCCCTATCTTCACACACTCCATCTGCCTCCCTACAGCTCTGTAGTATTTTCCAGGAAGGAGTGCACACCTTCCCTGGCTCCCTGATACTTACCGATGATGCTGCCAGGACACTTGTACATCATCTGGCTCTTGAGCCCGTGTTGCTGACACCTACAGGTCCTACAAGCCAGTAACTAACAGGAAAAAGTTCTTAAACAGGAACCACCCCCAGGAGACTGCCATTCGTTCAGACCCAGGAGTTCAGCCTTTCTCTGAGATAGGCCTATTCGTTTATCATCATAGCTACGGCACGAGGGGCGGACTTCTTAAATTGACCTCTGGGGACTGACTATAAACCCTTCCGAGACCTTGGAGGGGAGACGCTATCTTTGTACTGTGCCTCTGCTGCTCTCCAGAGTGCTAGCTAGCATCTACTGGAGGAGAGCTCACAGATGTCTGCTGCCCCAGTTTTTCATCTGGTAAAATGGATTTTGTGGATGCTACCCAGAGCATATCCCTTGATCACAGGTTCCAGAGGCCAAAAAGACTTGCATTCCGGGCTGCCATCAGACTGTATCAATCAAGAAGACAGTTCTTGGTAAGCTATCCCTGGCCTGGGGCACCGCATGGACAGATTAAAACAGATCCCATATTCCTGTGAAAAATTCCCATTTGCTCATCCTGGAACCTCCTCCTGAGGGGCAGCCTTCAGCTTCGGCACACAGCTAGGAACCTACGGAGGGGCTCTCGGGAAACATAGTCCCAGGGATGCCATCTTGGTGCTGTCCCTTTGTCTCACTACAGCTCACCCATATGTCCCAGAAAGGAGCTTGTGCACTTGTCTGAGGTCCCAGGTTTTTGACTGCTACCCAGGGGACACCTCCCGATCATGCAGCTCAGATGACCAGTGGAGCTAACACTTACCAGTGGAGCTACAACACTGTATATATGTTTGTAACCTTAACAGCTGCTGTTTGGGGGGCTCGCTTCTAATGAGCCTGAATCGAAGTGCTAAGATTCTTACCTTTGGCACAATCTCAGATATTGGAAGCTACTGACAATAAAATAGTCTGCTTAGAGACTCAGAAAGGTTTGAGAGACCATCAAAAGCTACAGCAACAGATGACCAATAAGGATCATCTCCTATATAAGACGACCATTTCAACAGTGGGAGAAACGGCTGTTTCATCTAATACAACAGAAGAAGATGCTCCAAACAATGTAGCAAGATCAAACCTTGGAAAATAAACCTTAATAAAATGGAGAAAAGTAGTTTACCTGATCAAGAATTCAAAGGAATGATCATAAAAATGCTCTCAGAACTTGGAAAAAGAACGGTCTAGTCCACTGAGAACTCCAAAAAAGAAAATATACAAAAGTATCAAACAGAAGTCACAGAGCTGAAGAATTCAACAACAAAATGTGAAAATATATGAATCTTGGGGCACTGAAAAAATGAAATTAAATTAAAAAAATTAAAACCATTATGTAAAAAATTTGTGTGTGTGTGTGTGTGTGTGTGTGTGTGTGTATGGAATTCAACAAGAAACTAGATGGAGAAATAATCAGTGAACTCAAAGGCAGGGCAGAAGAATTTAAAGTTCTTTTTTCTTTTTGCTGCTCTGAATGTGTAAACAATTAAAATAGCTTTCAGAACATATGGAACAATGCCAAGCAGACTAACATTTGCATATATGATTCCATTATTTGTACACAAGAGGTCCCAGAAGGAGGAGAGAGATAAAGAGACTGAAAACTTCCCTGACATGGGAAAGCAACAGACAACCAGATCAAGGAGGCCCAGAGAATTCTAAGTAAAAAGAAACCAGAGATCTACACCAAAACACATTATAACTAAAATGTCAAAAGTTAAGACAAGGAGAGAACCTTAAAAGCAGCAAGAGAATAACAGTTTGTTACCTACAGGAAAACCCCGGAGGACTATCAGCATGTATTTTCAGCAGAAACCTTGCAGGCCAAAGGGAGTGGCATGATACATTGCAAGTGTTCAAAGAAAACAGCTTCCAACCAAGAATAGTCTATTCAAAAAAATTATTCAGAATTGAAGGAGACATAGTTTTGCAGACAAGCTATAGGAGTCCATCGCCACTAAAACAACCTTACAAGAAATGGTAAAGGGACTTCTTTATGCTGAAAAGGATGGGCACTGATGAGTAACAAGAAAACATAAGAAAGTATACATCTCATTGGTAGGGGTAAATATATAGAAAAGCTAGTGGATTCATCACATAAAGGTAGTATAAAAGGTTAAAACATGTAAGTAGTAAGAACTGTAACTACAGTAAGTTAAGAGATACAAAAGATAAAAAGATGTAGTTGTGACATCAAAAACGTAAAATGTATTGATTGGGTAAATACCTAGTAGGGCAATTGCTAGATAAGAGGGTAGCTCTATTTTTAACTTTTTGATACTATTTTCCACAGTGGTTACACCAGTTTGATTCCCAGCGACAGTGCACAAAGGTTCCCCTTTCTCCACATCCTCATCCATACCTGTTGTCTCTTCTGTTGAGATCAGCCATTCTGCCAGGTGTGAGGTGATAGCTTAGTGTGGTTTTGATTTGCATTTCTCTGATGATGAGTGATGTTGAACATCTTCTCATGTGTCTCTTGGCCATCTGTAAGTTTTCTCCGGAAAATGTCTGTTGATGTCTTCTGCCCATTTTAAAATTAGATAATTTGTTGAGTGTTGAGTTGCCCAAGTTCTATATGTATTTGAATACTAACTCTTTGTCAGCTATGTCATTTGCAGATATCTTCTCCCATTCAGTAGGCTGCCTTTCAGTTTTGCTGATGGTTTCCTTCACTGTGCAGAAGATTTTTATCTTGACGAGGTCCCAGTAGTTCATTTTTGGTTTTGTTTCCCTTGCTTCAAGAAACATATGTAGGGGCACCTGGGTGGCCCAGTGGGTTAAAAACCTCTTCCTTCGGCTCAGGTCATGATCTCAGGGCCCTGGGATAGAGCCCCGCATTGGGCTCTCTGCTCAGCAGGGAGCCTGCTTCCCCCTCTCTCTCTGCCTGCCTCTCTGCCTACTTGTGATCTCTGTCAAATAAATAAATAATCTTAAAAAAAAGAAACATATGTAGAAGGAAGTTGCTGTGGCTGATGTCAAAGAGGTTATGGTCTGTGTTCTCTAGGATTGTTATGGGTTCATGAACCTTCAGGCAGACACCTAACGACTGAGCCACCCAGGTGCCCTGCAGTAATTTTTAAGGTATTATTGGATTCAGTTTACTTGTATTTTGTTGAGGACATTTGTATCTAAGTTCATCAGAGAAATTGGCATGTACTTGTCTTTTTTGTGGTGTCTTTTTCTGGTTTTGGTGTCAAGGTAATGCTGGCCTCATAGAATGAATTTGGAAGTTTTCCTTATTTTGAGAAGAACAGGTACTAACTCTTCATTAAATGTTTGGTAGAATTTGCCTTTGAAGATATCTCGCCCTGGAGTTTTGTTTGTTGGAAGGTTTTTGATTCCTGGCTCAATTTCTTTGCTGGTAACCAGTCTATTCAAGTTTTTTCTTTCTTCTTATTTCAGCTTTGGTAGGTTATAGGTTTCTCAGTATTCATCCCTACCTTCTAGGTTGTGTTCCTGGTTTCACTTATCTATTCTATTGGTCTTTTAGTTTCTATACCATTTATTCTGATCTAAATCTTTATTATTTCCTTCCTTCTGCTGGTTTGGGGTTTTGTTTGTTCTTTTTCTAGCTCCTTTAGGTAAAACATTTGGTTTTTTTGAGACTTTTCATGCTTCTTGAGGTAGGCCTGTATTGCTATGAACTTCCCTTATAGAACTGGGTTTACTGCATTTCAAAGGTCTTCAACCATTGTTTTCATTCTCATTTGTTTCTTCTTTGATTTCCTGATTGACCCATTCATTGTTTAATAGCATGTTCTTTAACCTCCATGTATTTGTGGTCTTTCCTGATTTTTTTCTTGTGGTTGACTTCTAGCTTCATAGCATTGTAGCCAGAAAAGATGCATGCATGGTATGACTATCACTTTTTCAATTTGTTAAGGCATGCTTTGTGGCCTAATAGGTGATCTATTCTGGAGAATGTTTCGTGTGACTAGTGGCCTTTTAAAATATATAGTACTTTATGTGTTAGTTTGTTCTCTAGAAAAAAGTCAATAAAATTATATTTATCAACAAAATAGTTTGAGACCAAAAAATGAAAATATACTAATACTCATAGAATGTAATAAAACCAGTTCTAAGAGGAAAATTGATAGTGATAAATGCCTACCTCAAGTAGAGAAAAAATCAAATAAATAATGTAACTTTACACCTCAACCAGCAAAGGAACAAGTAAAGACCAAAATAGAAGAACGGAAATAAAGTTCAGAGTGAAAATAAATAAAACAGATTAAAAAGACAATGGAAAAGATCAATGAAAGAAGAGCTAGCTTTTTGAAAAGATAGTAATATTGATAAATCTTTAGCTAGATTCACCAAGAATCTAGCTCAAATAAGGGCTCAAATTTGAGGGCTCAAATAAGTAAAATCAGAAATGAAAGAGATGTTACAACTGATAACGTAAGAATACAGAAAATCATACAGAAAACCATAGACTATTTATGAGCAATTATATGCTAACAAATTAGACAACCCAGAAGAAATGTATATAATTCTAAAAACATAAAACTTTCCCAAACTGAATCATGAATGGAAATATCGGAACACACCAAATTCTAGTAAGGATACTGAATAAGTAATCAAAAAACTTCCAACCAGACAGAAGACCAGGTCCACACATCTTCAATGGTAAATTATAGCAAACAATAGTAACAATCCTTCCCAGATGGTTCCTAAAAATGGAAGAGGAGGGAACACTTCCAAACTTATTTTATGAGGCCAGCATTTCCCTAATACCAAAACCAGATGAAGACATTAGAAGGAAAGCCCAATATCCCTAATGAACATAGTTGCAATTATCCTCAAGAAAACACTAGCATGCTGAATTCAACGATACATTAAATGGTTCATTCACCATGATCAAATGGGGCTTCTTTCAGGGATGCAAGGATGGTTCAACATCTGTTAACATGTTACAACACATTTGCAAAATGAAGGATAAAAAGAATAAGCTCATCAATAGATGCAGAAAAACTGTTTGCAAAGCTCAATATTGTTTAGGATGAAAACTCTCAACAAAGTACAGAGGAAACAAACCTCAACATAACACAGGGTACATACGCCAAGCTCACATCTAATATCATACTTCTGTTGAAAAGCTAAAGGTTTTCCAGTAAGGTCAGGAAGAAGACAAGGATGCCCACTCTCACCACTATTATTTAACAGAGTATTAGAAATCCTACCCACAGCAGTTAGGAATGGAAAATAAATCAAAGGCCTCCAATTGGGAAGGAAATACTACACGTGTCACTATTGGCAGAGGACATATTATATGTAGAAAGAGAAAACCCTTAAAGATTGCACTAATAAAGTGTGAATACCTGAATTCAGTAACATTACAGGATGCAAAAATCTTTTGCACTTCTATACAATAATAATGAAATATCAGAAAGAAAATAAGCACTTTCACAATTGCATGAAAATGAATAAAATACCTAGGAATAAATTCAAGGAGGTACGAGACCTGAACACTGAAATCTATAGGACACCGATGAATGAAATTGAAGAAAATACACAGGAAAAAAAATAGACATTCCATGCTCATGAATTGGGATATTATTGAATGTCCATACTACCCAAAGGAATATACAGATTCTTCTAATTGTATTTTTTCACAGAAACAGAACAAAAATATCCTTAAAATTTGTATAGAAGCACAAAAGATGCTGAATAGCTAAAAAGTTTTGAGAAAGAACAACAAAGCTGGAGGCAGTGTGCTCCTTGGTTTCCAAATATATTACAAAGCCATAATAATTGAAACAGTATGGTACTGGCATAAAATCAGACCCATAGGACAGTAGAACACAATAGGGAGCCCAGAAATAAATCCATACACACATGGCCAATTAATTTATGATGAAAGAGCCAATAGCTTCCAATGGGGTAAGACAATTTCTTCAATAAATATTATTGGGAAAACTGGGCCACTGCCATACACTGTATACAAAAATAAACTCAAAATGCCTTAAAGACTTGAATGGAAGACCTGAAACCCTAACATACAGGAGAATACATAGTCAGTAAATCCATCTTCACCATGATGCTTTTTTTGGATTTGACACAAAAGTAAAGTCGACAAAAGCAAAAACAAACAAGAGGGAATATATCAAATTAAAAAGTTTCTGCAGAGGCCATTATCAACAAAATGAAAAAGCAACGTACTAAAATGGAGAAAATACTTGCAACTCATATCTGAGAAGAGACTAATACCCAAAACATATAAAAAGTACATACAACTCAGTAACAAAACAACAAACACAAAATTAAAAATGGGCAGAGGAATGGCATAGATGTTTTTCCACAGAAGACATACCCACGGCCATCAAATACATGAAAACAATCTCAACATCATTAATCAGCAGGGAAGTGGAAACCAAAACCACAGGGAAGTATTACGTCACTCCTGTTAGCACAGATACTATTGGAAAGACAAATAGTAAGTGTTGGTGGGGTGTCTGGGTCGTACAGTCCATTGAGTATCCAAGTCAGTTTCAGCTCAGGTCGTGATCTCAGGGTCATGAGACTGAGCCCTGACTTATGCTCTGCACTCAGCTGGGAATCTGCTTAATGCTCTCTCTTCCTCCTCTTTTCCCTCTGTCCCCCCTCCCCTCCCCCACCTCAAATTAATAAATCTTGGAGGAAAAAGCATTAGTGAGGTTCTGGAGAAAAGGGAACATTTGGGCATTGTTGGTGACAATGTATAATGATGCAGCCACTTTGGAAAACAGTATGGATATTTTTCAAAAAATTAGTAACTATATAATGGCCCAATTCCACCTTTAGGGGGTTATCTGAAGAAAACTTTAAAAACTAACTTGAAAAGGTATATGCACCCTCATCTTTACTCCAGCATTATGTACAAGAGCCAAGATATGGAAACAACATAAGTGTCCATTGATGGGCAAATGGCTAAAGGAAATATGGTACACACACACACACACACACACACACAAGAAAATGTTGCCGTTTGTGACCATATGGATGGACCTTATGGAGATTATCCTAAGTGAAATAAATCAGAGGACAAATACCATGTGGAATCTAAAACAAACAAAAAAAAACCCTCATAGATACAAAGGACAGACTAGTGGGTGGGTAAGGTGTGAAGGGGGTCAAAAGGTAGAAACTTCTAGATCTAAAATAAGTCATGGGGATTAATGTAAGGCATGGCAGTTATAGTTGATAATACCATTTTACGTGTTTGAAAGTAGCTAAGACTAAATCTTAAAATTTCACAAGGAAAAAAATGTAACTACATATGGTGCTGGTTGTTAACTAGACTTAGTCTGATGATCATTTTGCAATATATACAAATATTGAATCATTATGTTGTATACTCATGTAGTGTCAATTATAACTCAAAAATAATATGCGTATAAAAATAATGGCCTCCTTTTTCCCTATCACCCTTGCAATTGCTGGAAAGTTACTCTAGGGAACATGCGTTTGCCCAGACCTTCAGGTCTCCAAAACATCGGCGCTGGGGACACCTGGGTGACTCAGTAGATTAAGCATCCAACTCTTGGTTTCGGCTCAGGTCATGATCTCAGGGTCCTGGGATCAAGCCCTGCACCCGGCTCCACGCTCAGTAAGGAGTCTGCTTGAGATTCTGTCCTTCTTCCTCTACCCCTCCACCCCTCTACATGCATGCTGCCACACATATGCACCCTCTAAAATAAATCTTTAAAGAAAAACACATGAGAGTGAGAAACAGGGAGGTGGGAACTTTGCAACACCAGGTATTGCTGCTGCCTGTCAATTGCTTCATGATGGCTTCAGTGCTATTGGAAAGTAGTATTCTACCCAGACAAGAGAATTTTTAGGTTCTCCAGGCATTCTGCATCTCCTGTTCTCTCATGCTTTCTATTCTTAGCCAAATTTGGCTCTTTTCATCTGCACTAGACCCTAGGGTGGAATTCAAAGGGAAAAAGATAAAGCATCTACCTGCCAAGTCCCTTATTCCTGATCGGTCTGATAAAGGGAACATGTGTCCTGACACTGACTCCATTAGGTAATACCTGTGACAGATCCTCTCTGCGTGACATCTACCTGGACTATCTCCGGCTCCCCAGTCATGATTAACCCTCTTTTTACAGGCTGCTTTGCAAAATTTCCACTTCAAAGTTGTAAAGCCATGAGGCCCGTGGTTCTCACGATGTGAGCCCCAGAGCAGCGGCTTCGCCCACGCTTGGGAACATGCTCAAAGTGCCAATCCTCCGGCCCTATCCTAGACCTACTGAAGCAAAGACTGTGGGCATGCGGCCCCATTCTATGCTTTAGCAGTGTTCCAAGTGATTCAGAGGCTGCTTCAATTTGAGAAGCACTACATAATTCATGTATGCACTTTCTTGTTGCTTTGGCCGTCCCCAGCCCGCAGAGCTCTAGAGTCATCCTAACGTCTACGACTTAAATCAGATTTTTCTGTTCTTCAAATTCTAGTCGTTTAAAATCACATCAGAATTTTACCCAGATTCCCTCTCTCTGTATAGCTGCAATCCACAGAGTAACATCTAGCAGATTCTGTGACAGGTTTGTAAAAAAATCATGAGCACAGGGTGTGAGCCAGTAGTTCTAAATTACCAACAGCTTCCAACACATACTTTGGGATTTTTTGTTATACATTTTCAGATGTCAACATAGTCCTCTCCCTAGGTTTATGGTTTTCAACTTGAAAGAGAACTCCAAGTACACTCCGAGAAGCTCTGCTCACCCCTGGAAATAGTAACTTTAACTTTGTCTTACTTTTGAGTCATTTGCTCCAGTTACTTAGCTCCAACAGGGTTCCAAGCACTGTGCTAGGTACTGGATAGCAAATGTTGAGGGGATCTTGGGGTGACCTCGTAAGTGTCACCTTTGGAGAGGTGTTAGCCGATGCAGCAGGACAAAAAAAAAAAAAAGTATATCCCAAAGGTTCTGAGTATACCCCACCTTCTCCCTCTTTCAGCCAACTAAAGATTATTCAGATATCTTCATTTTTTCCCTCCCTTGCCCTCTGAGTTTTTGATCTTAGTATGGATGGGGTGCTCTTTCTGGGGGGGGGAGAGAGAAATCAAACATGGAGGGGGGTTGCCAAAAAGCAGATGGAAAACAGCATGTTAAATAATCTGTTGTGTCACTGGCTAAGGATGTATTTCTCTCCTACACTCTCCCAAGGGAACTCTGTGAATCTCTTGGAACATCTAAGCTGGGACTCAAGTCCTCTTTCATTTTCTTCTTCTGGGAATATGGAAAGGCTGCACTGTCCAGCCTGCCTTGAAGTTTGGTTGCAATCATGGGATGGATTCTAGCCAATGGACTTGGAGAGAATAATCTTATGCTTCCATGAGGAAGCATGGAAGAGGGGTAGGGTTTGTTGTCCTCTCTCCCAACCCCTTTGCAAAAACCTGGAATTCCTGTGTTCTAAATGTTGACTCTACAGGGTGGTGGGACCACCACCAGCCTTGGCCCCGAAGGACTTTGAAGAGTAGTGACTGTGGACTATGAACACGTAGCCCTCCTTGCACTGTGGGAGAAAAAGGATGGGTGAGAAAGGAAGATTTTGAGCAGTTTTGCTTTAGCCTAATTATCCTTTTCACAGTAGTCAAGAGAGGCAAGTAAATATTTGGGATTGTTCTGAAATTACCTTTTGGCTGTTGAGTTCTGCTTTTTGAAGGCACCATGACTCCGAGCCTGAGCACCACGATTCTAGCTTTGTTAAATGTTACCAAAGGAAAATATAGTTGTTAAAATGGGGGTATTGACAAGTACCCTGGAAGCACGGAGGTAAAAGAGGCCAAGCCTGGAAAAGCTAACCGGATGCCTGCTCTCCTAATAGCACAAAGGATTGCGTAAGTCCTTTTCATAGCCTTTTCCCTACCCACGCCAACCCCACCCAGCAGAAAGAAAGACAAAGAAAAGACAAAGCATAGCCCCTTGGTTAAAGGGGGAAGAAGACAACACGGGAAATTATCCACCACCTGATAAATGCGCACGTGCAGCACCATGCCAGTTAGCATGGTCCTAGAACACTCAGACTACAAGCAACTCAACATTGAAGGTTACGTGGAATTAATACTGAGTAGCAAGAAATCAGGGAACATGATCCCAAAAAAAGTACATTGTAAGGGTACAATTTAAGGCCAGGACTTCCACCTACCTGAGCTGCAGGGCTAGGGCTGGAGGCATGATCTTTGCTCCTATCCTGCCGATGAGGGTCGGGAACACACCTACAAGCTCCACCACCGTGATGTGTCGAAGATCCAGGCTACACTGCGCTTGCTGAAAAAAACAAAACAAAACAAAAATGCAACAACAAAGGGAGAAGTGTGAGCATGAAGAAAGACTTCCAGGTCAAACTGCAGAGTGCCAGCGACAGCAGTGTTCTGCTCTGGGTAGTTTATTTGCCTGCTCCAAACATTCTTGAAAACAGTGGAGAAATTGGGGTTCAACCAGTGGTTATAAAACCTAAATACCCTCATAGAGAGACCACTTGGAGATGGCTTAGCAATCAGATTTTGAAAACCTAAGCAAGTTGGCAGTCTGTGTTTTTCCAGAAGGGGTGAGACTTTGCATGAGCTGAAGATCCTAGAAGGTATCCAAAACTACCCCCCAGAGAATTCAAATTTGTTTTCAAGGACAGAAGAGTATTGCCAGAGTCCCTTATCTGCCCTTGCTTCTCCCCCAATCCCTCATCCCAAGCTCCTCAAACCCAAACACAGTAAGAAAAGACACAGTAATCAAAGGCTTCAGTCTTTGTCTGGTGCCCTAGTTTTGACATCTGGGGACCTATTATGCCTGCTGCCCATAGGACACCCTTTGAGAGCCTGACACTAGAGGCTGGGCATAGGGAGGAGAGAGCTTGCATTTCTGGGTCCCAAGGGACCATAAAAATTGGAGACAGAGTTATTGGAGAAGTACAATTCCTACAGCACAGCAGAGAGGAAGACTGAAATACACCAGCAGTCTTTCTTTTGAGATTTTCTTTGAGAAGAGAGCATGTGAGCTCTCTCACAAGTCGGTGGGGGTGGGGAGCAGAGGGAGAAGGAGAAGCAGACTCCTCTGCCGAGCAGGGAGCCCGACATGGGACTGGATCCCAGGACCTCAGGACCATGACCTGAACCTTTAGGCAGACACTGAACTGACTGAGCCCTGCCCCCCACCCAGGCACCCCTATCAGCATCCGTTCTGAGAATGGGACCTGCCTGCTTGTCCAGGAGGTTTGGCCTAAGAGGCAGACTTCCAGATTGGCATGCATCTAGGGGCCTCCAGAGGTGCCCTCAGGGAGTGGCGACCAGGGGATGCCATCTTCGGGCTCTAGCTCTGCCTCATTTTCTACTTCACGGTTATCTTCCAGAAAGGAGCTTATTTCTTTGTCTGGTAACTTGATTTTTATGGCTGCCACCCGGGAACCCATCCCTATCACCCGACTGTGGTGTCTCGTGGGGCTTCGGCTAGTGGTCCTCCAGGCCAGAACCCAAAGAGAGAGGGTTCCTCACTAGCTACCTCCTTAGGGCACAGCAAGGGGTGCCAGACCCAGTAGCTCAGTCATATGTGAAAGAGGCCTGTGAGCTTATCAGCACAGCTGCCTCTCATTAAATACACCTCAAAGGACAGCCTGCAACCCTTCCCTTGGACGGCAGACCCTGTCCCTTCATGCTCTCCCTTGTTCACACTCCAGAGCGACAGCATCTACCAGAGGGGAGCTGTGTAAAAACTGGTGCCCCAGTTTTTAATGTCTGGTGCCTGGACTTTTGTGGCTGCCACTCACAAAATGCCCCGTGATGGCCTGGCTCTGGTGGCTGGAAGGGCCTGCATTCCTGGGTCCTATGGGATGGGAACAGTCAGAGTCCCTGGAAGGCTCCCACCCCCAGGGAACTGGACAGCCAACTGAGGCACAACCCTGGTATGGCTGTGAAAGAGGCCTGTTTGTCCTGGATCTTTGGCCAAACGGGCGGACTTCAGGCTTGGCGCACATCTAGAGGCCTGCAGAGATGCTCAGGGAACACTGGCCAGGGGACACCATCTTTGTTTGCTCTTACTCTCCCCCCCCACCCTCGAGGTTTTCTGGGCTATGCCCAGGCAGCACAATTCACTCACTGCCCCACCCATGATGGGTCAAGACTCACAGCCACTCCTGACCAGGGAGCCTCTTTGGGCAAATCTGCGAGTTGCCATAAGTGAACCCTTCCAGTCCTGCCAAGAGAGGAGCATGAGTCATGGCCCTACCGGCTGTGGAATATGGCTTCTATCCACCTCCCTCTGACAGGGAGGATTGGTAAGAACACCAGGGCACTACCTAACCGGACCACTCCCAAGTTGGGAGGTAGGTGGGCAGAGCTGATTACCACCAGAGTAAACACAGTAGTCCTGTTCGGACATGAACTTGAGGCTTGGCTTGACTGGAGTCAAGACCAGAAATGAAGAGCATTAGCAACCTTGGAGCTGCTGCTCCCACTGAACCCAACAGGGAAACCAAGGCACCACCCACTCATTCGTCACCTGATTGCTGAGTACAGCTTCCCGACTGCCCGACCAGGGTGTCTTCCCACAGCACAAGGGCTGCTAGGTGGCCTGTGTGACAACCCTGCTTAGAGTGAAACTTGAACAGAGGGTAGGGTCCATGACTCTTCCTGTCTGCAGAGCAAAACTGGCAGCGTCACCTGACCGTGACATTCAGTGCCTGCTTTTGCCTCATTCAGGTCCACAAACAGTGAGCTGTGCAGGCCCTGGGTTTCATCCTGCGCCCTGCCCTTGCCAGAGCCGGGAAGCTGTCATAGGTCTACTCCTGCTGAGGATAGTAGCCAGTCCTGCCTAATAAGCCTGACCTGAGAATCCAGCCCATCCTACAACTTCACTTAGGTAAGAAAGCAAGCCAGCTGTCCTATCCAGCTCTTCTCAGTAGTGGTCCACACACCCATCCTCCAACCACCGGCCTTAGAACTCGAACAGTTCTAAGGTCTAAATAGGTCTAAAATATACCCTAAGAGCAGGACCCACATGCCCAAAGACACTACCAGCAGACACAGCCAAAACACCAAAACTGAGCTGGTTGCAGAGGAACTATCTTCCCCAGAGCGAAACTGCAAAGTCTGGAAGAGAACACTTACTCACATGTGTACAGACCAACATAAGGAATCGAGGATCATAAACAATCAGCAAAGGAAACCCATCAATGGCAGTTCCAAAGGGAACTAATAAAGCTCTCTAATAACTGATGCTAAAGAAATGGAAATCTATGAATGGTCAGAGAATTCAGAATAATTCTAGGTTTAGTGAACTACAAGAATGCATAGACAACAAAATTAGGAAAGCAATGCATGAACAAAACAAGAAGTTCAAAAGTTCAACAAAGAAAGAGCAACAATTAAAAAAAAAAAAACAGGGACACCTGGGTAGCTCAGTTGATTAAGCATCTGCCTTTGGCTCAGGTCATGATCTCAGGGTCTTGGGATCAAGCGCTGCATCGGGCTCCCTGCTCAATGTGGAGCCTGCTTCTCCCTCACCCTCTCCCTCTGCCATTTCCCCTGTTTTGTGCTCTGTCAAATAAATAAAATCTTTTAAAAAATAAATTGAAAAAAAATCCTAGAGTTAAAGCATATAGTAACTCAACTGAAGAATTCCATACAGAGCATCCAAAGCAGTCTTGGCTATGCAGAAGGGAAAAAAAAAATCAGCGACCTGGCAGATGCAGAATTTGAAACTATTCAGAGGATAAAAAAGAATAAGGAATGAAAAAGAAGGAATAAAGCCTAAAGGACTTATGGGACAGAATGGAAAGAAATAATATTCACATTATGGGAATTCCAGAAGGAGGAAAAAAGGGGAGAAAGGGGCAGAAAGTGTATTTAAAACAATAATCACTGAAAATTTCCCAAACCTGGAGAGAGAAATAGAGATTCAGATCAAAGATGCCCAGATGATCTCAAATAGGGCTATACTGAGACACACCACAAGTAAATTGTCAAAAGTCAAAGATCGAACAAGAATTTGAGAAACAGCAAAAGAAGAGAGAAGTTACTTACAAGGGAAGCCCATAAAATAATTAGTGCATTTTTCAACAGAAACTTTTCAGGCCATAAGATAATGGGTTGGCATATTCAAAATGTTGAAAGAAAAAGAAAACTGTCAGCTAAGCAAAATATACCAGGTGAAGGGGTTCTTCAGAAACGGGGAGATTAAGATTTTCCTGATCAAACCAAAGTTGAGGGAATTCATCTCCATTAGACCTGCATTACAAGAAGTGCTAAACAGAGTTCATTAAGTAGAAATAAAATAATACTTAGCTGACATCATAAGAAGGCAATATAAAAGTCACTGTTGATGGTAAAGTATATGATCAAAATTGGATGGTAAGGATGATGCTTAATTCACTTACAACTCTAGTTTTAAAGTTAAAAAATGGAGTAAAAATGACTCAAACTACAATCATCTGTTATTAGTTACACAATATAAAAACATATGAACGAAAACATCAATAACCTAAAATGTGAAAGGGAGGAGAAGTAGAAGTATAAAGCTTAGGAATTCTATTGAAGTTAAGTTGATATTGGTTTAAAATAGAGTGTTACAATTTTAAGATATTTTACTTAAGCCTCATGGTAACCACAAGGGAAAAACCTGTAGTAATTGTACATAAGAACATGATGAAGTCAAAGCATATTGAAACCATAAGACATCAAACACACACTCAAAAAGACAGAAGGTAAAGATTTAAGAAACAATAGATCTACAAAACCATAAAGAAAACAAATAACAAAATAGAAGGTACATTCTTCTCAATAATTATTTTAAATGTAAACACATTAAATTCTTTAATCAAAAGAATACGTGAATGGATTTTTTTTTTTAAAAGAGATCTAACTATACGCTGCCTACAAGAGACTCACATTAGCCTTTAACACACAGAGGCTCAGAGTGTGTGGATGAAAAAGAATATTTCAAGTAAATTGGAACCACAAAAAGGAGAAGTAGCTATACTTGTACAATACAAAACACTTTAACCTAAAAATGGTAAAAAGAAACAAGGGGCACCTGGATGGCTCAGTTATTTAAGCGTCTGCCTTCAGCTCAAGTCATGATCTCAGGGTAGGGTCCTGGGAATGAGCCCCGTGTTCAGCCCCCTGATCCTCACTGAGTCTGCTTCTCTCTCTCCCTCTCTCCCTGTGCCCCGCCCTGTACTCATATGTGCACTGTCTCAAATAAATAAATAAAATCTTAAGAGAGATGAAGATGTTCATTATGTAATGATAAAGGGATCAATACATCGGGAAGATATAAAAATTGAAAACATTGATGTACCCAACATCAGAGCAACTAAATATATAAAGCAAAAGCAGAGCTAAAAGGACAAATAAACAGCAATAATACTTGTGGACTTTAATATCCCTCCATCAACAACAGAGAGATCATACACTCTCCAAAGATAGCCAATAAGGAAACAGTGGATTTGAACAATACTATAGACCAAATGGACCTAAATAACATACAAAGAACTTTCTATTTGAGAACAGCAGAGCACACATTCTTCAAATACTCATGGAACATCTCCTAGGATAAACCATAGATTAGGCCACAAAACAAGTCTTAGTTCAGTAAGGATAAAATCCTACCAAGTATCTTCCTTGAACATAATGATATAAAACTAGAAATCCGTAACAAGAAGAAAGTAGAAATGCCCAGATATATGGAAATCAAACACTTCCCTGAACAGCCACTGTATTGGAGAAGAAATCAAAGGGGATATAAAAAAAGTATCTTGAGACAAATGAAAATGAAAACACAACATATCAAAATGTAAGGGATACAGCAAAAGCAGTTCTGAGAAGGAAGTTCATAGCAATAAAAGCCTATATTGGGGTGCCTTGGTAGCTCAGTCATTAAGCGGCTGCCTTCAGCTCAGGTCATGATCCCAGGGTCCCAGGATCAAGGCCCACATCGGGCTCCCTGCTCAGAGGGAAGCCTGTTTGTCCCTCTCCCACTCCCTCTGCTGTATTCCCTCTCACTCTCTCTCTCTCTCTCTGTCAACTAAATAAAAAAAATTTTTTTAAAAGCCTGTATTAAGAAATTTCCCAAATAAACAACCTAATTTTATGCCTTAAGTAACTAGAAAAAGAAAAACAAACTGAGCCAGAAGTTAGTAGAAGGAAGGAAATAAGATTAGGGTAGGAATAAACTAAACATAGAACAGGAAAATAGGAAAAAAATTAACGAAACTAAGAGTTGTTTGTTTGAAAGATAAGCAAAATTGACATAACTAGACTGACTAAAGTAAAAAAGGTTCCAAATCAACAAAATTATAAATGAAAAAGGAGATGTCACAGCTGATATCACAGAAATATAAAGAATCACAAGAGGCTACTATGAACACATACATGCCCAAAACTGGACAACCTAGAAGAAATAGAAAACTTCTTAAAAACATAGAAACTACCAATACTAAATTAAGAAAAAGTTAAAAATGTGAATAATCTGGGGTGCCTGGGAGGCTCAATTAGATAAGCATCTGCCTATGGCTCAGGTCATGATCCCAGAGTCCTGGGATTGAGCCCCATGTCGGGCTCCTGCTCGGCAGGAAGTCTGCTTCTCCCTGTGCCTCTCACCCCACTCATGCCCTTTCTCTCTCTCAAATAAATAAATAAAATCTTTAAGAAAATGTGAATCGTCTAAATACTAGTAAGGAGACTGAATCAGTAATCTAAAACCTCACAACAAAAAAATGCCCAGGACAAGATGATTTCACTGGTGAGTTTTACCAAATTCATCCTTCTCAAATTCTTCCCAAAAGGTGAAAAGGAGGGAATTCTTCCAAATTCATCTTATGAGGCCACCATTACCCCAAAACCACAGCCAGAAAAGGATAAACCAACATCCCTGATGTTGATATTGGCTCAGTCGGTAGTGTCTGACTTTTGATTTCAGCCCAGGTTGTGACCTCAGGGTCCTGGGTTTGAGCCCCACATCGGGCTCTGTGCTCAGTGTGGAGTCCACTTGGTCCTCTTCCTTTGCTCCTCCCCTGGCTTGTACTCTTACTCTTTCTCTCAAATAAATAAATAAAATTTAAAAAACAAAACAAAACAAAACAAAACAGGGACGCCTGGGTGGCTCAGTTGGTTAAGAGGCTGCCTTCGGCTCAGGTCATGATCCCAGCATCCTGGGATCAAGTCCCACGTCGGGCTCCTTGCTCAGCAGGAAGCCTGCTTCTCCCTCTGCCTCTGCCTGCCTCTCTGTCTGCCTGTGCTCACTCTCTCTGACAAATAAATAAATAAAATGTTTAAAAAATAAAACAGAAAATGCTTAGGAATAAACTAACCAAGGAGGTGAAAGATCTCTACTCAGAACTACAAGGCAGTGATGTCAAAGAAAACACAATTAAATGAAAAGTTATCCTGTATTCATAAATTGAAAGAATACTGTTTAACTGTGCATACTACCAAAAGCCATCTATAGATTCAATGCAATCACTATCAAAATTGCAATGGATTTTTTTTTTACAGAAGTAAAAAAAGAAATCCTAAAATTTTTATGGAACCACAGAAGAACACAAATATCCAAAGCAATCCTGAAAAGAACAAAACAGGAATCATTACACTTCCTGATTTCAAGCTATGCTACAAAGCAGCTATAGAATCAAAAGACTGTTCTACTGGCATAAAAAGAGACACACAGATCGATGAAACAGACTTGAGAGTTCAGAAGTAAACCCAAGTATATGCAGACAACTAATATTTGACAAGGGATGCAGGAATACTCAATGGAGAAAAAACAGTCTCATCAATAAATGGTGCTGGGGAAATTGAATATTCACATGTAAAAAAAAGGAAATTAGACCTGTATCTTATACCCACAAAAATTAACTTGGCATGATTAGAGACTTAAACATCAGACCTGAAACCATGAAATTCTTAGAAGGTAAATTAAGGAAAAAGCCCATTTACAGGAGTCTTGGCATTGATTTGGATATGCACCTAAAGCACAAATAATAAAACAAAATGGGACTAATCAAACTAAAAAGCTTCTGTACAGCAATAGAAACAAAAAAAAGTGAAAATAAAACTTACAGAATGGGAAAAATATTTGTAAGCCATATATCTAGTAAGGGTTTATAGTCCAAAATATATAAAGAACTCTTACAGCTCAATAGCAAAACAGAACAATGGAATATTACTCAGCCATCAGAAAGGATGAATATTAACCATTTACACCATTGTGGAGAGAACTGGAGGGTATTATGCTGAGAAAAATAAGTCAAACAGAGGAAGACAATTATTGTGTGGTTTTACTCATATGTGGAATATAGAAAGAACACATAGGATCATAGGGGAAGGGAAAGAAAACTGAATGGGAAGTCATCAGGGAGAAAAACCATGAGAGACTCTTAACTCTAGGAAACAAACTGAATGTTGCTGGAGGGGAGGTGGGTGGGGGGATGGAGTATCTGGGTGATGGGCATTAACAAGGGCATGTGATGTGACTGATGAGCATTAGGTGTTATATGTAACTGATAAAACATTGAAGACTACATCTGAAAATTATTATATATTATATGTTGGCTAATTGAATTTAAATAATTAAAAAAAACTCACAAAAATTCCCACAAATAATCTAATTTAAAAATGGGAAATATCAGAATAGAAATTTCTCCAAAGAAGATACACAAAAAGTCAGCGGGCAAATGAAAAGATGCTCAACGTCACTACTCATCGGGGAAATGCAAATCAAAATCATGAGATAGCCTCATCCTGTTAGAATGCCATCAGCAAAAAGACAAAAGATAACAAGTCCTGGTAAGGATGTGGAGAAAAGGGAACCCTTGTGCGCTGCTGGTGGGAACGTAAATTGGTGCTGTCATTATGGAAAATAATATGGTGGTTACCCCCCAGATTATCCATTTCTGGATAGTTATCCAAAGGATACTCAATAGAAGACTGTTCAGTGCAGAATTGTTTACAAGAGCCAAGACAAAGAAACAACCTCAGTGTCCATTGATGAATGAATGGATTAAGAAAATAGGAGAGGGGCGCCTGGGTGGCTCAGTGGGTTAAGCCTCTACCTTTGGCTCAGGTCATGATCTCAGGGTCCTGAGATCCAGTCCCACATTGGGTTCTCTGCTCGGTGGAAAGTCTGTTCTCCCCACCGCCCGCCTGCCTCTCTGCCTACTTGCGATCTCTCTCTGTCAAATAAATAAATATTTTAAATAAGTATTTTAAAGAATACTTAAAAAAAAAAGAAAATTGGAGATACACACAATGAAATATTACTCAGCCAAAAGAGAATAAAACCTTGTCGTTTGCAACACCATGAATGGACCATGAAGACACTATCTTAAGTGAAATAAGTTAAAGAAAGGCAAATAACATTTGATCTCACTTATATGTGAAATGCCAACAACAACAAAACACCAAATTCTTGGAAAAAGCTATCTTTTGATTTTTGGGAGTTGGGAGGGAGGGGGAATTGGAGAAAGGTGGTCAAAAGGTAGAAACTTCGTTACAAAATAAATATATCCTAAGGATATAATGTGAACCACAATGAGTACAGCTAGCACTGCTGTAGGATATGTATGGAAGTTGTTAGGAGAGAACAACCTGAGAGTTTACATCTCAAGGAAAAATTTTTTTCTTTTTGATTTCCAGTTTTATTGTATATACATGAGCTGATGGATGCCAACTTAACTTACATATATTGTAAAGTGATCACCACAGTAGGTCAAATCCTTATGCTGTACACCTTAAACTCATACAATGATGGAGGTCGATTATATCTGAAAATACTTGGAGAGAAAAGACCCAGAGAGAAGCAAATGTGGCAATGGCATATAGTAGATTCTTAATAACTGGGAAGTCAGTTCTATAAAGAAGATACAATGAAATGATGGAGATATGTGACTTACTTGATAAGCAGTTCAAAGTAATGGTCATAAAGATGCTCACTGAACTTGGGGAGAAGAAAGAATGAGCAGAATAAGAACTTCAAATCATAGATTAAAAAAAATGTAAGAGTAGTTAAAGATCAGACTAGATGAAGCAGAAGAAAGGATCAATGAACTTGAACACAGGGCAGTGGAACCCAATCAACAATAAAAAGGAAAAAAAAAAGAAAACAGTAAAAATAGCTTAATAGACTTATGGGACATTAACTGGATTAACATTCACCTTGTAGGGACCCCAGAAGGAAAAGAGAGAGAAAGGGGCAGAAAACTTACTTGATGAAGTAATGGCTAAACCCAGCTCTAATCTGAAGAAGGACACAGACATCCATCCAGATCCAGGAAACACAGAGAGTTCAAATAAGAGAAACCCAAGGAGAGGCACATATCAAGACACAGCATAATTAAAATTTCAAAGGTTAAAGTCAAGAAGAGAATCTTAAAGCAGCAAAGGAGAACTATCTTTTTAAGTGCAAAGGGAACCCCCATGATCCCTCTTAAGATTTTTCAGCAGGAACTTTTCAGGCCAGAGGGAGAGGAACAATACATTCAAAGTTCTGGGGAAAAAAACACAAAAAACAAAAAACGAAAACAATGAAAAAAACAACTCCCAACCAAGAAGACTAACCAGTAAAAGTTATCATGCAGAATACAAAGAGATAAAGATTTTTACAGACAAAAGTTAAAGGAATTCATTACCACTAAACCAACCTTACAAAAAACTGTTAAAGACAATTCTTGAAGCTGAAATGAAAGGGCAGTAATTCATAACAGAAAGACTCACTGGTAAAGGTAAATATATAGTAAAATTGGTGGATTGATCACATAAAGCTAGTATGAAGGTTTAAAGACAAGAGTACTAAAAATACATTAAAGGATAAACAAGATAAAAGATGTCCACTATGGGAGGAGGGGCAAGATGGTGGAGAAGTAGGAGACCCTGTTTCAACTGGTCCCCTAAAGTGAGCTAAATAGCTACCAGAACCCTCTGAACACCCATGAAATCAGGCTGAGATGTAGGATTATACACTGCTGGATCTCTACAGGGGCAGATGGCAACAGTGGACAGGTTAAGCGTACTGGGAACGCACAGACTAATATCAGAGGATAAACAGAAGGGGGAGGGAGCCACCACCCATGGGAAAGTAATACCCCAATACGAAAGTGCCCTGTGATTGGAGACCAGCATTGACTTGGAGTCTGGTTAAAAGCACTCACAAAGAGCAAAAGATCTTCAGGGGCAACTGGTGGAATTTGGTGGTCACGGGCCTGGGCCTAAGCCCATGGACCCAGGACAGCCACAACTGGCGACCACCCATGCCAGAGAGAGTGTGGCAGCACAGCCTCCAGTTCCTGGTCCTGGAGCCCCCAGGGTTGCACAGCTTGAGGTAGTTTGGTGGACGCTCTCTAGAACCACAGCCTTTTGTGCTCTGCACACACTGTGCAATTGGAATCTGAACCACACTCCCCACCTGCACCTGAGAGAGCTCCATGTAGGTGCTAGCTGGCAGTCTCTAGGACCGGCCAAGGGTCGGGATGCTCCCAGCCCGGGCCTGAAGGAACTCAGCTCCATCTCTGGAAGGGATCCCTTGGAGGCAGAAGCAGATGTGGGGTAGCCAAGTGAATGAGCACACCTGGCCTGGTCCTCAGACAGCAGTCCCGGAAAGGGCAGCCCCCAGAAGTGGGCTCCCTGGACCATTATCGCTCATGGTTTTGGTACGGGGGTGCAGGGACAGGCAGGCACTTGGGCAACCCCTGAGACGGTGGCTGGGGATGTGCACTGCCTATGGGAGTTGCATGGTTCAGTGGAGATTGCAGAGGGGGAGTCTGTGTGTTCTGGACCAACCAGATGGGAGCTGACTGAGGCTTCTCTGAGAAAGAGGTCTGGGTGCAGTTTGCTTTCCTCGAAATCTCTGAAAAGCTGCAAAAAGCCACCAAAGAACAAGAACCTCCAGAGAACAAAAGCCTGAAAAACTGATTTCCACAGAGCCCAGCCCCCTGATATGGGGCAGGAGGACTCAACCCAAGCGAGAATGACTGAAAAACAACATGGCAGGCCCCTCCCCCAGAAAGCCAGCAGATAGAAGGAGAGGACACCACCATAGGGTCCCCATAAAACTGTAAAGCCCCAATATCAGAAGAAAACAATATATTAAGCTCCCAGTATTTCCCTAAAACCTATTTCATAGATACAGCTTTTTAAAAAATTCATTCTCACGATTCTTATTCTTTCTTTAACCTACCTACCATTACAACTAGAAGTTTAATACAACATATTCCATAATAACCTTTTAACGTGAACTTTTTTCATATGTATACTTGTATTTTCTTTTTCTTTTCTACTTTTTAAAATATACATACAGATATAAGCTTCAAGGTAATCCTCTTTCCCTAATCAATACTACCCCTATATATATAAATCAGTTTTAATTTCCCTTTATCTCTAGAAAGTTGAGTCCTTTAACAAAGATATCAAGATACACCCAGGAAGAACAAAAATAACCTTCCTTGCCCACATCCAGGATTTATAACCACCCTCCCATCTTCTTCTGTCAGTGTTTTGTGTATTTGTTTTTCTTCTGGTATTATAGAAATCTTATTCTTGGGGTTCATTTTGGCGAGTTCTTTTTTTTTTCCTTGTCATTTACTTTTGTCAGTCTTTTTGTTTGTTTTTGTTTATATACCTTATAAACCTTACTTTTGGGGTTCATTCTGGCTGGGTTTTCTTTTTCCCCTATCTTTTTTCTTTCTTTTTGGTGGCAACTTCTGATTGCTTAGAAGCATTCCAGGGTGCACCTTGCAGGATCGTGGTTGATACATTCAGCTATACATTCCCTCAACCACCTCTCACCAAAATGACTAGGAGAAGGAACACCCAACAGAGGAAAAATTCAGAGACTGTGCCCTCTCCATCAGAGCTACAGGATATGGACATAAACAGTATGTCAGAAAGGGAGTCAGGGTTAACAATTATCCAGGCAATGGCTAGGATGGAGAAAACCATTAGTGACCACCATAGGGTCACATAGAATCTTTAAGGGCAAAAGGGAGACCCGACTTGGCAGAAGTTAAAAATGCTATCAATGAGATCAATTCTAATCTAAATACTCTAACAGCTAGGGTAACCGAGACAGAAGATAGAACTAGTGATCTACAGGACAAAATGATAGAGAAAAAGGATCAGGAGGAGGCATGCAACAAACATCTTAGAAGCCATGAAAACAGAATTAGGGAAATAAATGATGTGATGAAATGTTCCAATGTCAGAATTATTGGGATCCCTGAGTGGGTGGAGAAAGAGAGAAGACTAGAAGATATAGTTGAACAAATTCTGGATGAACATTTTCCCAGTCTGGGGAAAGGAACAAGCCTTCGGGTCCTAGGGGCAAGAAGAACAGCCATCAAAATCCACAAATCTAGAAAGACCTCAAGGGACTTAATTGTGAGGCTCACAAATCATAGTTTTAGACAGGAGCTGCTGAGGGCAGCTAGGGGTAAGAGTCCTTATGTACAGAAGAAGGTCCATTAGAATAATGCCAGACTTGTCCACAGAAACCTGGCAAGCCAGAAAGGGCTGGCAAGACATATTTCAGGCACTAAATGAGAAGAACATGCATCCAAGAATACTTTATTCAGCAAGGCTGACATTCAAAATTGATGGAGAGATAAAGAGCTTCTAAGACCGGCAAGGTTTAACAGTACGTGACTACCAAGCTGGCACTACGACATATATTAAGGGGGGGTTTATAAAAGAAAAAAGAACCCAAGAGTGACATAGAACAGAAATTGACAGACAATCTATAGAAACAAGGACTTCACAGGCAACATAATGTCAATAAAAACGTATCTTTCTATAATCACTGTCAACATGAATGGCCTAAACGCTCCCATAAAATGGCATAGGGCTACATACTGGATAAAACGACAGGACCCATCCATATGCTGTCTACAAGAGACCCATTTGGAACCTAAAGATACATCCAGACAGAAAGTGAAGGGATGGAGAAGCATCTTTTATGCCAATGGGCCTCAAAAGAAAGCTGGGGTAGTGATTCTCATATCAAATAAATTAGATTTTAAACTAAAGACTGTAGTCAGATAAAGAAAGATACTACCTCATTCTTAAAGGGTCTATCCACCAAGAAGATCTAATAATTTTAAATATTTATGCCCCCAATATGGGAGCAGCCAACTACATAAGCCAACTGTTAATAAAAATACAGAGTCCTATTGATATGAATACTTTAATAGTAGGGGAATTTAACATGTCCTCTCAGTAAGAGACAAATCATCCCAGCAGGAAACCAGTAAAGAAACAAGAACTTTGAATGACACGTTGGACCAGATGGACCTCACAGGTATATACAGAACATTACACCCTAAAACAGAAAACTCATTATCCTCAAGGGCACATGGAACTTTCTCCAGAATAGACCACATACTGGGTCAAAAATAAGGGTTCAACCGATACCAAAAGATTGACATTATTCCCTGCATATGCTCAGACCACAATGCTTTGAAACTGGAACTCAACCACAAGAAGAGGTTTGGAAGGAATTCAAACACTTGGAAGCTAAAGACCACCCTGCTTAAAAATGTTTGGATCAACCAGGAAATCAAGGAAGAACTTAACCAATTCATGGAAACCAATGAGAATGAAGACACATCAGTCCAAAACCTTTGAGATACAGCAAAGGCAGACCTAAGGGAGAAATACATAGCCACCCAAGCTTCCCTCAAAAAAACCTGAAAAATCCAGAATACATCAGCTCTCTTTACACCTTAAAGAACTGGAAAAGCAACAACAAATTACGCCAACCCCATGCACAAGAAGGGAAATAATCAAGATTAGAGCAGAGATCAATGAGAAAGAAACTAGAGATACAGTAGAACACATCAACAAAACGAGAAGCTGGTTCTTGAAAGAATCATTAAGATTGATAAACCACTCGCCAAACTAATCCCAAAGAAGAGAGAGAGGACCCAAATTAATAAAATAATGAATGAAAGGGGGAGAGGTCAAGACTAACACCAAGGAAATAGAAAAAATCATCAGAAATTATTATCAACAGTTAAATGCCAATAAGTTAAGCAACCTAGAAGAAAGGTATGCATTCCTGGAAACCTATAAACTGAATTGGGAAGAAATTGACAACCTGAATAGACCAATATCTAGTAATGAGATTGAAGCAGTGATCAAAAACCTCCAAAAAAAAAAAAAAAAAAAAAAAAAAAAGCGCCCGGGACCTGATGGATTCCCTGGGGAATTCTACCAAACATTCAAAGAAATAAGATCTATTCTTCTGAAGATGTTTCAAAGAATTGAAGCAGAAGGAAAACTTCCAGACTCTTTCTATGAAGCCAGCATTACCCTGATCCCCAAACAGGCAAAGACCCCAACAAAAAGGAAAATTTCAGACCAATATCCCTGATAAATATGGATGCTACGATTCTCAACATGATCCTAGCTAATAGGATCCAACATTACATTAAAAATATTATCCCACAGTACATTAAAAAGATTATCCACCAGGACCAAGGGGATTTATCCCTGGGATTCAAGGTGGTTCAACATTCACAAATCAATCAATGTGATAGAAGAAATCTATAAGAGATGAGTGAAGAACCACATGGTCCTCACAAGTGATGCAGAAAAAGCATTTGACAAGATACAGCATCCATTCCTGATTAAAATGCTTCAAAGTATAGGGATAGAGGGGACATTCCTCAGCTTCATAAAATCTATCTATGAAAAACCCGCAGCAAATATCCTCAATGGGGAAAAGCTGACAGTCTTCCCCTTGAGATCAGGAACACAAGGATAGTCACTATCACCACCATTGTTCAACATAGTACTAGAAGTCCTAGCAACAGCAATCAGACAACAAAAAGAAATATAAGGTATTTAAATTGGCAAAGAAGAAGTCAAACTCTCTCTTTGCAGACGACAAGATACTTTATATGGAAAACCCAAAGACTTCACCCCCAAACTACTAGAACTCATACAACAATTCAGTAATGTGGCAGGATACAAAATCAATGTAGAGAAATCAGATGATTTCTTATACACTAACAATGAAAATAAATAAATGGAAATTAGAGAAATCAATTCCATTTATTATATAGCACCAAAAACCTTAAGATTCCTGGGAATAAACCTAACAAAAAGGTAAAGGATCTCTATTTGAGGAACTACAGAACACTCATGAAAGAAATTGAAGACACAAAAAGATGGAGAAGCATTCCATGCTTATGGATTGGAAGAATAAACACTGCTAAAATGTCTATACTGCCTACAGCAGTCTATGCTTTCAATGCCATACCAATCAAAATTCCACAAGAATTTTCCAAAGTGCTGGAACAAACAATGCTAAACTTTGTATGGAACCAGGAGACCCTGAATTGCTAAGGGAATGTTGAAAAAGAAAAACAAAACTGGGGGCATCACATTGCCTGGTTTCAAGCTTTACTACAAAGCTGTGATCACCAAGACAGCATGGTACCGGCACAAAGACACATAGACCAGTGGAACAGAGTAGAGAGCCCAGAGATGGACCCACAATTCTATGGTCAACTGATCTTCGACCAAGCAGGAAAAAATATCCAGTGGGAAAAAGACAGTTTCTTCAATAAATGGTGCTGGGAAAATTGGACAGCTATGTATAGAAGAATGAAACTTGACCATTCTCTTACACCATTCACAAAGATACACTCAAAATGAATAAAAGACCTCAACGTGAGGCCTGAATCTATCAAAGTCCTAGAGGAGAACATAGGCAGTAACCTCTTCGACATCAGCCACAGCAACTTCTTTCAACACATGTCTCCAATGGCAAAGGAAAAAAAAAGTGAAAATAAACTTTTGGGATTTTATCAATATCAAGAGCTTCTGCACAGCAAAGGAAACAGTCAATAAAACAAAGAGGCAACCCACGGAATGGGAGAAGATATTTGCAAATGACACTACAGACAAAGGGCTGATATCCAAGATCTATAAAGAACTCCTCAAACTCAACACACACAAAACAGATAATCATGTCAAAAAATGGGCAGAAGATATGAACAGACACTTCTCCAAAGAAGACATACAAATGGCTAACAGACACATGAAAAATTGTTCATCATCATTAGCCATCAGGGAGATTCAAATCAAAACCACATTGAGATACCACCTTACACCAGTTAGAATGGCCAAAATCAACAAGACAGCATGTGTTGGAGAGGATGTGGAGAAAGGGGAACCCTCTTACACTGTTGGTGGGAATGCAAGTTGGTGAAACCACTTTGGAAAACAGTGTGGAGATTCCTTAAGAAATTAAATATAGAGCTACCCTATGACTCTGCAATTGCACTCCTGGGTATTTACCACAAAGATACAGAGGTAGTGAAAGGAAGAGCCATCTGTACCCCAAAGTTCATAGCAATGACCATAGTTGCCAAACTGTGGAAGGGCCAAGATGCCCTTCAACAGACAAATGGATAAAGAAGATGTGGTCCATATATATAATGGAGTTTTATGCCTCCATCAGAAAGGATGAATACCCAACTTTTCTATCAACATGGATGGGACTGGAGGAGATTATGCTGAGTGAAATAAGTCAAGCAGAGAGAGTCAATTATCATCTGGTTTCACTTACTTCTGGGGCATAAGGAATAGCATGGAGGACATTAGGAGAAGGAAAAGTGAATTGGGGGAAATCAGAGGGGGAGATGAACCATAAGAGACTGTGAACTTTGAGAAACAAACTGAAGGTTTTAGACAGGAGGGGGATGGGAGGATGGGTGAGCCTGGTGGGTATTAAGGAGGGCATGTCTTTCATGGAGCACTGGGTATGGTACATAAACAATGAATCTTGAAATACTGAAAAATAAGATAAATAAATAAATAAATAATCAGTGGTCTCAGATGCAGGAGAGCCTGAAGGCTACAGGAAACTAAGTCCCTGCCCTTTAAGGGGCAGCATAACAGAAAGCCCTGCTGAGATACAGCACAGATACAGCAGTTTGAAAAATGTTTGGGGCATATGGAGAAAAGATCTGTTTATTCATCTCAGAGTGTATACTGGAGAGGCAGTGATCTTGGAGAGATTTCTCTAAGAACAGAAGAGCTATAGGGCCTCTTACTCGACCCCTCCAATGTAGATACACGGACACCAGCAGGACCAGTGCAGCACCAGCACTCTTCACCTATCTGGCTAGCAGTGGGCCCTGGCACCTTGCTGGCACTCTACACTACCTCCCTCCATTCTCCTCCAATACAACCTTGGCAGAAATCCATCCAAGGTTGTGCTCCAAGTACAGCAGTGTGTAAGCAACCCCAACAGGGGCTAGCACCTTCCCCAAAGTGTCTCCTGACCTGGGGAAAGGGGAAAAAAAACACACATATCAATTCGACTTTGGCCCCAGCAGTGAACCGGGAGCAAACTCCTGGTCTGAGTGCAAGAGGCACCCACCAATGAAAGCTTCTGGGGTCCAACACATGGAAAGTACCCTTCAGTTTGGTGCTACTATACTTCTGGCCCAGAGACAACACAGGGACCAAACCCTGCTCAGAACAGGCAAACATGTTCTGATGAACAGGATACATTGCTCTTCAGGGCACTACAGAAAGAGAAGGAGATGTATCTGACATTCTTAACATAAACAGACACAGAAAGTTAGGCAAAATGAGGAGACAGAATATGTCCCAAATTAAAGAATTGGGGGGGGGGGATCACAGCAAGAGCACTAAAATAAATGGAGATAAGTAATATATCTGATAGAGAATTTTAAGTAATGGTCATAAAGGTACTCACTGGACTTGAGAAAAGAGTGGAGGACCTCAGTAAGACTCTCAACAAAGAGAAGGAAAACATAAAAAAAAAGAATCAGAGATGAGGAACTCAACTGAAATTAACAACATGCTTGATGGAATAAATAGACTAGAGGAAGCAGAAAAACAGATCAGCAACCTAGAGGACAGGGTAATGGAAAGCAATCAAGCTGAATGGTAGAGTAAAAAGAATAAAAAATTAAAATATACTAGGGAAACTCAGTGACACCATCAAGCATAATAATATTTGCATTATAGGGATTCCAGAAGAAGAAAGGGGGACAGAAAATTTATTTGAAGTAGTAACAGCTGAAAACTCCCTGAATCTGCAGAAGGAAACAGAAATCCAAATCCAGGAGGCACAGAGAGCCCCCCCAACAAATTCAGCCCAAGGAAGTCCACATCAAGAAACACAGGAATTAAAATGGCAAAAAGCACTGATAAAGAATTTTAAAAGCAGCAAGAGAAAAGAAAACCATTACATACCAGGGAAACCCTACAAGGCTGTCAGCTGCTTTTTCAGCAGATAACTTGCAGGCCAGAAGGAAGTGGCAGGACATATTCAAAGTGCTGAAGGAGAAAAACCTACAACCAAGGATTTCTGTCCAGTGAGGCTATCATTCAGAATAGAAGGAGAGATAAAGTTCCTGGACAAGCAGAGGTTAAAGGAATTCATCACCACTACATCAGTCTTTTGTAAGAAATGTTACAGAGGATTGTTGGAGTGAAAAGGAAAGACCATAAGCAGGAATAAGAAAAGTAGGAAGCACAAAAGTATTAAATATATCTATAAAAATCAGTCAAGGGACTCACAAAATAAAAGGATGTAAAGTTTGACACCCCATACCTAAAACTGGGGTTGGGGATGGAGCAGAGTAAACCTTTAGGGCTTTTAGAATGGATTCAAACTTAAGTTAAAGCAAACTTTAACTTAATATGCAGAGATGTTATATATTAAACCCAGTGGTAACCACAAATAACAAAACAGTAATATATATGCAAAAAATAAAGAGAAAGGAATCCAAGGACATCACTAAAGAAAGCCAACATATCATAAGAGAAGAAAGCAAAGAAGAAAGGAACAGAGAAGAATGACAAAAACAGCCATAAAACCAGTAACAAGGTGGCAATAAGTACATCCCTATCAGTATGAACTTTGAATTGTGAATGGACTAACCATTCTAATCAAGACATAGGGTGTAAGAATGGATAAAAAAATCAAAATCCACCTATGTCCCCTCTACCAGAGACTCATGTCAGACCTAAAGACACATGCAGATTGAAACTGAAGGGATGGAAAAATTTTTGTCACGCAAATGGAAGTAGAAAAAAAAAGCCATGGTAGCAATACTTAGGTCAGATAAAACAGACATTAAAACAAAGAATGTAATGAGAGACAAAAAAGGACACTGTATAATTATAAAGGGGATAATCAAACAAGAAGATTTAATAACTGTAAATATTTATGCATCCAAGGTGGGAGCACCCAAATACATAAAGCAGCTAATAAACATAAAGGAAGTAATCGATAGGAATACAGTAATGGTAGGGGGCTTTCACACCCCATTACATCAATGGCTAATTCAATGAGAAAAATCAACAAGGAAAAAGCAGCTTCCAGTGACACACTGGGGGCCATATATACCAACAGATATATTCAGAACATTCCATCCCAAACCAGCAGAACACCCATTCTTTTAAAATGCACATGGTACATTCCTCCAGAGTAGATCACATGTTAGACCACAAAACAAAGTCTTACAGAGATTGTACCGTGTATCTGTTTTGACTATAACATTTTGAAACTTAAAATTAACTAAAAGAAAAAAATCTGGAAAGAAACAAATACATGGAGGTTAAATGACATGTTACTAAACAATATATGGGTCAAGGAAGAAATAAAAGAAGAAATTACAAAATAATGGGTGACATATGAAAAGGAAGGAAAACACAATGGTCCAATGTCTTTGGGATGCAGCAAAATCTGTTCTAAGAGGGAAGTATATAGCAGTACAGGCCTACCTCAAGAAGCAAGAAAATTCTCAAACAATTTCACTTACAACTAAAGAACCAGAAAGAAGAAATTAAAAAAAACCAGTAGAAGGAAGGAAGTAATGAAGATTAGAGCAAAAACAAATGAAATACAACAAAAATAGAACAGATCGATGAAACCAGGAGCTGATTCTTTAAAAAGATCAATAAAATTTATAAATCTTTAGCCAGACTAATCAAAAACAAAAACAAAAATACAAAGGTGAGAGACTCTAAAACAAAATCATGGAGGAGAAATAAGAACCAACACCACAGAAAAACAATCATGAAGAGAATATTATGAAAAACTAAATGCCAACAAATTAGACAACCTAGAAGGAGAAATTCCTAGAAACATGTAACCTCCCAAAAGTGAATCTAAAAAAACCGAGGGCTTCTAGAGTAGACAGGGGGTTGGGGGGGATGGGGTGGCTGGGTGATGGACATTGGTGGGGGGGTATGTGCTATGGTGAGCACTGTGTATTGTTTAAGATTGATGAATCACAAACCTGTACCCCTGAAACAAACACTACACTATATGTTAATTAAAAAATAAAGCAGCAAAAAAAGAAGAAATGTAACATTAAAACAGACAGATCAGCAATAAAACTGAATCGGTAATAAAAGAATTCCTAAGAAACCAAAGTCCAGGACCAGATGGGTTCAGAGGTGAATCCTACCAAGCATTTGAAGAAGAGTTAATACGGGTGGCTCAGTCGGTTAAGCACCTGCCTTTGGCTCAGATCATAATCCCAGGGTCCTGGGATGGAGTCCTGCATCATGATCCTTGTTCAGCAAGAAGCCTGCTGCTTCTCCCTCTGCCTGCCACTCCCTCTGCTGTGCTCTGTCTCTCTCTTGGTCTCAGGTAAAAATAAAATCTTAAAACAGATAAAGAGTTAATACGTGTTCTTCTCAAAATATTCCAAAAATTATAAGTGGTGGGAAAGCTTTCAAATGCATTCTATGAAGCCAGCATTACCATGATGCCTAAACCAGATAAAGATACCACAAAAAAAAGAGAACTACGGGCCAGTATTTCTAATGAACATGGATGTAACAATTCTCAACAAAATATTAGCGAATCAAATCCAAGGATACATTAAAAAAAATCATTCACCATGAGCAAGTGAGATTTATTCATGGGATGCATGGATGGTTCAGTACTCACAAGTCAATGTTATGCATTACGTCAATAAGAGAAAGGACTAAAACCATATGATTATCTCCACAGATGGAGAAAAAACATTTGACAAAGTACAACAGCCACTCATGATAAAAAAAAAAAAAAAAAACTCTCAACAAAGTGAGTGTAGTGGGAACCCACCTCAACATAATAAAGGCCATATATGAACACCCCACAGCTAACATCATACTCAATGGTGAAAAATAGAGCATTTCCCCTAAGCTCAGGAACAAAAGAAGTAGGTCTAATAATCACCACTTTTATGAGACATAGTATTAGAAGTCCTAGCCACAGCAATCAGACAACAACAACAACAAAAAAAAAGTCATCCAAATTGGTATGGAAAAGCTAAAATTTTCACTATTTACAGATGACATGACATTACATATAGAAAACCATAAGGATCCCAACAAAGGCCTAGTAGAACTAATAAATGAAGTCAGTAAGAGCAGAAGATACAAAATCAGTACAGAAACCCATTGTATTTCTATACACTAATAATCAAGTGGCAGAAAGGGAACTTAAGAAAACAGTCGCATTATAAATTTAATCAAAACAGTAAAATACCTAGGAATCAACTCAACCAAGGAGGTCAAAGATGTGTATTCCGAAAATTATAGAACACTGATAAAAGAAATTAAAGACGACACAAAGAAATGCAAAAATATTCCATGCTTATGGATTGGGAGAACAATTATTATTAATTTGTCTACACTACCCAAAGCAATCTACAGATTTAGTGCAATTTCTATCAAAACACCAACACCATTTTTCAAAAAACTAAAACAGACAATCCTAAAATTTATATGGAACCACAAAAGAATGCAAATAGCTAAAGCAAACTTGAAAAAGAACAAAATTAGTGGTATCACAATTCCAGATTTCAAGATAAACTAAAAAGCTGTAGATGGGCACCTGGGCGGCTCAGTTGGCTAAGTGTCTCGTCTTTGGCTCAGGTCATGTTCTCTGGGTCCTGGAATTGAACCCCGCATCGGGCTCTCTGCTCAGAGAGCAGTCTCCTTCTCCCTCTCCCTCTGCTTCTCCCCCTGCTTGTGCTCTCTCTCTGTCAAATAAATAAAATCTTTTTTTAAAAAGCTGTAGTAATCTAAACAGTATGGGTACAAGCACAAAACAGACACATAAATAAATGAAACAGAATAGAGAGCCCAGAAATAAACCCACAATTATATGGTCAATTAATCCTTGACAAAGGAGGCAAGACTATGCAATGGGAAAATAGTCTCTTCAACAAGTGGTGTTGGGAAAACTGGACAGCCACATGCAAAAGAATGAAATTGGACCTCTTTCTTAAACCATATAGGAAAATACATTCAAAATGGATGAAAGACCTAAATGGGAGACCTGAAACCATAAAAATCCTGGAAGAGAACACAGGCAGTAATTTCTCTAACACTGGCCATAACACCATCTTTCTAGATAGGTCTCCCAAGGCAAGGGAAACAAAAGTGAAAATAAACTATTGGGACTACACCAAAATAAAAAGCTTCTTCTGGACAGCAAAGGAAACCATCAACAAAACAAAAAGGCAACCTACAGAACGTCATTGGCAAATGACATAGCCAATACAGGCTCAGTAGTCAAAATATGTAAAGAACTTATAGAACTCAACTCTCAAAAAACCAAATAGTCCAATTAAAATGGGCGGAAGAGATGAACAGAAATTTTTCCAAAGAAGAAATGCAGATGGCCAAGAGACACATGAAAAGATGCTCAACATCACTCATCTGGGAAATACAAATTAAAACCACAATGCGATACCACTTTATACTTGTCAGAATGGCTAAAATCAAAAACACAAAAAGGAAAAAGTATTGGTGAGGATGTAGAGAAGAAGGAACCCTTGTGCACCGTTGGTAGTGACGCACACTGGTACAGCCACTGTGGAAAACAGTATTTTCTCGAAAAGTTAAAAACAGAACTACCATACAATCCAGTAATTCCACTACCAGGTATTTACCTAAGGAATATGAAAATGCTAATTCAAAAGGATATATGCACTCCCATGTCTACTGCAGCATTATATACAATGGCCAAACTCTGGAAGCACACCAGGTGTCCATCAATACATGAATGCAAACTAAAGATGTGGTACACACACACACATGCGCGCGCACACACACACACACACACAATGGGATATTACTCAGCCATAAAAAAGAATGAAATCTTGCCATTTGTGACAACATGGATGAACCTAAAGGGTATAATCCTTGAGGTGAAATAAGTCAGAGAGTGACAAATACCATGTGATTTCACTTATATGTGAATTTAAGAACAAAAACAAAGAAAAAAGAGACAAACCAAGAAACAGATGCTTAACTACAGAGAAGTGATGGTTATAGGGCTTGGTGGGAGGCCGGGGGAGGTAGGTGAGTAGGGGGACAGGTAAAATAGTTGATGGGGATTAAAGGAGACCCTTATCTAGATGAGCACTGGGTAATGTATATAATTGTTAAATCACTATTTTGTACACCTAAAAGATGACACCATATGCTAATTATACTATAATTAAAAATTTTAAAAAGGAAACAAAAACAAAAACTAGTAAGAATATGTCAAACCAAAAAGCTCTGCACAGCAAAGGAGTCCATCCACAAAATGAACATGGAACTTACTGAATGAGAGAAAATACTTACAAATCATTTATCTGATTGGGGTTAATATCCAAAATATATAAAGAGCTCATACAACTCAATAACAAAACAACAAAAATCCAACTGAAAAATGAGCAGAAGACATGAACAGATGTTTTCCCAAGGAAGTCATCGGGTGGCCAACAGGTACATGAAGAGATGCTCAACATCACTGATCATCAGGGAAATGCAAATCAAAACCACAATGAGATATCACCTCACACCTGTCAGAATGGCCAAAATCAAAAATGCAAGAAACAAGTGTTGGCAAGGATGTGGAGGAAAGGGAACCCTTGTGCACTGTTGGTGGGAATGTGGTGCAGGTACTGTGGAAAACAGTAAGGAGGTTCCTCAAAAAGCTAAAAATAGAATTGCCACCTGATCTATCAATTCCAATTCTGGATATCTGTCTGAAGAAAACAAAACCCTATCAAAAGATATCTGCACCTCCATGTTCACCGTAGCATTATTTACAATATCCAAGACCTGGAAACAACTTAATTTTCCATCAATGGATGAGTGGATAAAGAAAATGTGGTATATGCACACAATGGAATATTGCGGAGTCATAGAAAAGAATGAGATCTTCCCATTTCCAACGGCATGGATAGTCATTGAGGTCATTACATTTAGTGAAATAAATCAGACAGAAAAACATAAATACCGTATGATCTTACTTCTATGTGGAATCTCCAAGAACTGAAAAAGACGACAAAAAAATAAAAAGCGATCTCCTGTGTATAGCAAACAGACTGGTGTTTTCATGAGGCGGGGGTGGGAAGATGGGTGAAGTGGGTAAAGAGGGCTGAAAGGTACAAGCTTCAAATTATAAAATAAAAAGTCCCGAGCACATAATGTACAGCAGAGAGACTGTCGTTAATGATACTTTATCGTCTATTAGAAAGTAGGAAAGTAGATCTTGAAAGTTCGCATAAAAAAATTTATATCGAGGTTTGGTGACAGATGTTAACTGGGATATTGTGATGATCATTTTGTAATCTATATCAATATTGACTCGTGGTGCCATATAACTAGTTACAGGTCAATGATACTTCAATTTATTTTTTTATTTTTTTATTTTAAGATTTTTTTTTTAAGATTTTATTTATTTATTTGACAGAGAGAAATCACAAGTAGATGGAGAGGCAGGCAGAGAGAGAGAGAGAGGGAAGCGGGCTCCCTGCCGAGCAGAGAGCCCGATGCGGGGCTCGATCCGGGGCTCAATCCCAGGACCCTGAGATCATGACCTGAGCCGAAGGCAGCGGCTTAACCCACTGAGCCACCCGGGCGCCCCTTATTTTAAGATTTTATTTATTTATTTGACAGACAGAGATCACAAATAGGCAGAGAGGCAGGCAGAGAGAGAGAGGAGGAAGCAGGTTCCCTGCTGAG
Source organism: Mustela putorius furo (assembly GCF_011764305.1). NCBI lineage: Eukaryota > Metazoa > Chordata > Mammalia > Carnivora > Mustelidae > Mustela > Mustela putorius. The sequence continues at coordinate 33,348,310 of NW_025421989.1, forward strand.
CAGAGAGCCCAATGCGGGGCTCGATCCCAAGACCCTGAGATCATGACCTGAGCACAAGGCAGAGGCTTAACCCTCTGAGCCACCCAGGTGCCCCTTATTTTTTTATTTTAAAGATTTTATCTTAGAGAGAGAGAGAGAGAGCATGAGCCAGTGAGTGGGAGCAGAGAAGGAGAGAATCTCAGACCCTGTGCTGACTGTGGAGCTCAGTGTAGGGCTCGATCTCAGAACCCTGAGATCATGACCTGAGCTGAAACCAAGAGTCAGACGCCTAACGGACTCAGCCACCCAGGCGCCCCAGTGATACCTCAATTTAAAAAGAGAAAAAAGAAAGTTCCAGCCCTGTGAATCAGCCCTTGGCAAGAGGCTTGGGAATGTGGTCTCCTCAGCCACATGCCAGGAGGTCACATTGGGAAGAGCAATGGCAGTTGGTAACAGCAAAGTAATATAAGATGAACCTGGCCTATTGAGGAAAGAAAATTTAAACTCCTGAGTTACTGTAACACCAAGTATTTTACTACCATTCCACTGAAGCATCCCTCCAGAAGGTGATGGAATTGGTAAGGATAGAAATACGTATTTTTATTATTCTAACTGAATGTCCTACGTCAATCAAACCATCCCTTGAAGGCTCTGGTTAGAACACCAGTGTAAATATGCTGGGTGGGCAGGGGGTCACATATAAACACCTGGATAGCAGGTAGCTTCTCCGACTGAGCTAGGCAAACTGAAGGACTCCATGAAAATCTGCTTTTTGCTCCTTTTCCTACTCCTACTCTTGCATCCCTGCTTTACAGGCAAGCAGCGTAGGTCCTCCTTGTAAAGGACAAGGTGTTAATGACTTCTTTCAAACAGATGACATCTAAGGAAGGACCAGGTGAGAATGACCCGAGGAAGTCATCAGATGCACATTCCAGACCAAGGACACTAGGCCTCTTCAAAACCAAACACCCCCCTCCGCCCCCGCCAGCTCTAAGGACTGACATGCGGGTCCTCGTCTTCATTCTAACTGGTTCCCGGATGCCTGAGAGGACATGTACCCCAGACCACGATCCTCAATAACATCGCAGACCTTGAACAAAGGCACTCTCTCCTTCCCTCTCAGAGTTTCCCCGGACGCTCTCTAGCTGCATTCTCTCCACACCTTCCATCAACTGCACTTTCACTGCTGGCTTGCATCTGATTTCTATCCTGGTGCACACAGGGACCCTCGTGGCTGGTCCTCAGGGACCCCATTCTGAGCCTTTGGACTCTGCCTACCAACATCAGCATGATTTAATTTGTAACTTAGCAAGTACCCAAAAAGATGGGATAGACTAGGGCAGGGGACAGCACACATTTTTTGGTAAGGAGCCAGGGAGTGACTATTTTAGGCTTCCAGGGTTTGGATAGTCTCCTTCCTAACTAGTCAGCTGTACCACTGGAGCGCAAGACCAGCCACAGACCACACGCAAATGAACGAGTAGGGCCGCGTTCCCATCAAATTTCACTTCCAAAAGCACAGAGGAAAAGCAACACAGAGGAAAAGCTTGCCAACAGAGGAAAAGCAAGTTGCCTGGCTTATTCATTTTTCTACAAAATGAAGAAGAAATGAGGAAACATATGCTTGTGTAGCCTTCGAGGCCAATCTCCCCCACAGTGGAGTCATACAGCCCTGTGACACCTGAAGAGAAGTCCCAGCTGGGACAGGGCGATACAGAGATGGAGGGAGGCACGGAAGGTGGCAGGTATTGGGAGTAAAAATGTAATGAACTGAGTTTCTGTCAAAGGGAAAAAAATAAAAACTTTACATGGTTCTTCTGAGTTTATGGGCACCTTTCGAGTACATGGGGAGAAGGAAGAAAGACTGATCCTTATTCATTGTATAAATGCTGAGATGAGAAGTAAAACTGTAAACTATTAAACCAAAATTGTTTTTTTTTTGGTTTTTTTTTGTTTGTTTGTTTTTTTAGATTTTATTGAGAGCGAGCGAGCGAGCTAGTGAGAGCACATGAACAGGGGAAGGGGACGAGGAGGAGAATCCCCAGCAGACCCTGCATGGAGCCCAACTCAGGGTTCAAAGTGGGGCTGGATCTCACGGCCCTGAGATCATGACACGAGCTGAAAGCATCAGACACTCAACGGACTGAGCCACCCAGGTGCCCATCAACCAAGACTGTCTGAACACTTATTTTTATTTTTCTTATTTTTATTCACTGTAGTAAGGAGAAGAGAAGGGAGTTGAGGGAAATTGGAAGGGGAGGTGAACCATGAGAGACTATGGACTCTGAAAAACAATCTGAGGGGTTTGAAGGGGCAGGGGGGGGTGGGAGGTTGGGGTACCAGGTGGTGGGTATTAGAGAGGGCACGGATTGCATGGAGTACTGGGTGTGGTGCAAAAACAATGAATACTATCACGCTGAAAAGAAAAAAAAAAGGTTAATAAAGGGGGAAAAATAGCAAAAAAAAAAAAAAAAAAAGGTGCATCACAGTGCCCACGACCCGGCAGAACATCCTGACTCTTCCGCATTCAGTCATGGTCAGCTCCTGTTATCCCAAACCAGCTTCTGGACAAAATCTAACAAGCTCTAGTTTGATCCTTTCTGTTTCTAATTTCTCCCCCAAAAGACTCTGGTTGCCTCGTTTTTTAGTTATAAAATGTACACAGCTCAGAAGGGCACATTTCCTAGAAAAGTGTGCTTCAAACGTTCAGTTGCTCAGGAATCACCCGGAGGTCTTGTTAAAAAGTAAATTAGACCCCATCGGTCTGAGATGGGGGAGACTTTGCATTTCTAACAAGCTCCCAGGTGATGATGATGACCACACTCTGAGAACCACTGTTCTTACAGAAAGCTGTCACTCTGAGAGGACCTGGCGGGGCGGAGGAGGGGGGTTGTGGTGAGGGAAGCTCCCTGGGGCAGGATCTGGGGCCTGAAGGCCCCTGGACTCCCCTCATCCCTTGAGCCAGCCTCTTGGGCAAACAACAGAATGACGGCCTCCAGCATAGGCATTTCCCGGACAGGTCCACCAAAGAAGACTCTTCTTTGGCTGGCCCTGGGCAGCAGGTCGATTGGGCTTACCGGTCAAGACAAAGAAACCCTATTAGTTGCACAACAACTAGGTTAGCTCTGGGGACTCAATGTTCATCAGGTTATGCCCCAGAGCCAGAAATGAACGGCGGCAGGCCTAAAGCGCCAGTTCCTGGAGGTCCTGGAAAATAGCCAAGGCCCTGAATCTGACCTTGGCCTTTAATGAAATCACTGGGCCCTTCCTGGGAGAGCTCTACCCCCCGCCCCTCCGCACCTGGGCCCGGCTGGCCGTAAGGACTCACCTGCAGCATTCCCAACTGCAGCCTGTAGAGAAGGTTCCGGGCTGTGGGGGCGGACACAATGAGGAGTCTCCTTTTCTCGTAAAACTGATCCAGAAGTGCCGCTGCTGTTCTGACGCCCACGTTGACATTCATGGCTGGGATTAGAAAGGGCCAGATGGATGAGAAACCCCCTACTTATTCTGGCTCAGCATGGCCTGGGATGACACCCAGACCATACACAAACGCGCAAGTAAACCCCAATACAAAGTTCCAGTTGTTTTTTTTTTTAAAGAATTTGAGAGAGAGCGTGTGCTCGTGCCAGTGGGGCGAAGAGGCAAAAGGAGAGGTGGGGGGCAGTGACAGAGAGACTCTCAGGAGGACTTCTCACTGAGCACAGAGCCCGAGGCGGGGCTCGATCCCATGACCATGAGATAATGACCAGTGGTGAAATCAAGAGTAGGCCATGGAACCAACAAGCCACCCAGGCACCCCAGTTGTAAGTGGTTTATTTGGGAGATGGTCCCAAGTAGCACTGGGTTGGGGAATGGGGAGCTATACTGGTTTACTCTTGCTGCTCTCCCAGATCACGATAAATTTAGGGGCTTAACAGGCACAAATTCTCCTACAGCCCCGGCAGTCAGAAGTTTCAAATGGGTTTCACTGGGCCGAAGTCAAAATGTTGCTCCCCACCCCCTGAGGCTCTAGGGAAGAATCTGTTTCCTTGCAGTTTGCAACATTCACAGGTCACCTCCGTCTCCCGGGGTGAGGCCTTTCTTGGCATCTTGGAAGTCAGTAGTCTGGCATCTTTGCCTCCCTCTCTCTCTCTCTCCCCCTCTGCCTCCCTTTTATAAGGACACTTGTGCGAACACTGGGCCCACCTGGAGAATCCAAGATGGCCTCCGCATCTCAAGAATCTTTCTTAATTTCCTCTGCAAAGTCCCTTTTGCCATGTCAGGTCATATATTCATGGGTTCCAGGGATTAGGATGTGTACATCTTGGCTGAGGGGGTGAGGTGGTGGGGGGATGGGCATTACTTTCCCTGCCTCAGGAAGTGAGACAGGGAAAGAAAGAGCTATGTTCTTTCTACTTTAAGATATGAAACTGAAGAACCTTGGGCATTTAGCTGATGGTCTACACGTGTGTGTGTCTCTCTCTCTCTTGCTCAATCCTGCATGGCTGGGATGAAAGGAAAGCATAACCGAAATAAGGAGGAAAGCAAAGTATATAAATAAAAGATATGTCCACAATTTTCTGACTAGTCCAAATTTCACACCATGATCACTACGCAGCCCAATTTATGTTTCCTTGATAATAAGAGTGGACGTGCACTGAGTGCCTGCCCCAGGCCAGGCACTGCTCTATCCCACTGTTCAGTGGATATAACCTCATTTAACCCTTACAACTCAAGTAGTAGGTATTATCTTGCTCATTTGGCATTAGGAGGAAAAGTCCCGAATGCCCAAGGTCTGCGTGACTTTCAAACCAGTGCTGCAAAGTGGGAATTATATTGTCCATACGTAGTAGTGTCCTGGCTTTGCGTAAAATAATAATAAAAAAAAAGACCCTTCCATTTGTAGAAGGGAAGAACACAGGTACCTAAAGCAGACTCTCCTGATTCACACAGTCGCGAACAGTGGGCCCTGGGCTCCCACCTCCAGCTTCTTCCTTAGAGGACGTGAAAGAGAAACTCAAAGATGGACAGAAGCCCAAGGAGGAGGGTGGGTGAGACAGCTGCCCTCGAAATCTGAGGACCGTGTTCACCCGTCCGATGAAGAGGGGTGGCACTGAACCTCTCGAAGTGTATGGAGTGAAATCCTCCCTCCCTCTACTGGAATCCAGAACCCAAGGGTCTTTAGGTTCAGCTGCTGGCGGGAGAGAGGGCTGCACGCATACCTGCACACGTGGGCTCCGTGCCAGACCAGGCCAGGTTGGACTGACAGACTCGGGCAGGGCTGCCCTGCAGCTCATAGCCACCGATGCAGGAGAACTCACAGGTCGCCCCATAATTGTCACCGTCACTGGAGCACTTCATGTAACCATTCTCCGGGGCGTTGAGTTTGCCACAGCGTCGGACTGTAGGGACACAAGGCCAGGGGGCGCTCAGTGCCGAGCTCCCCTCCACAGAGGCCCAGCCCATACCAGCCTGTGAATGAGTGAGGGGGCATAGGACTCTCTGGCCAGTGGGTGGGCCTTGGAATGGTCACCGTTCATGGCAACGAGACCACTGAAATCAAGCGCTCTAGCCTCCTGTGTTACAGAGGAGGAGGCTGAGCCCAGAAGAGTAAAGAGGGTTCGTCATTAGCTGCCCAAACCATGAGGCATAAAATAAATCTTCAAAGTATTTTTTTCAAGGAGAATAAATGTTCTGGAACACCAAGAACATGGACTCCTGGTGGCCCAAATTAGGGGGCTCTCAACTTCCTTTACAGAAGGACTTTCAGGCTTTAGCTGGTCACCCAAGCCCATGGAGGAAAATGTTATCAAAATAATATGCTTCTGGGATAGCCAGCTGTGGGCTCATGCGAGACTAGCTTACTGCTCTCTCGGGCCTCAAATAATCAGCCAGCACTGAACCTCATCCGGATTTGGATTGTGAAATTCCGGCTTTAAGATGGCACCCTTCTCCTCGCCTCATCATCAGAGGCTAATCCGAAGCTGGCAAGTATCCCCGTGGCAGTGGGCATTCACAAAGGTTTCCTGCTGGAGGGCCGATTTCATTTTACTCTTGTAAAGAGAGGAAAAAGCCAAGAAGCAGTAATCTTACCTCGTACTTTAACTCGAAATTTGCAAGTGCCCTTGTTCTCAGCTCTGTCATAGACTGTGTACTGGATCTTGTGGTCTCCTTCTGGAAAATTCGAGCCTGGGGGGAGGCCTTTTAGAATAACACTTAAAAGGGGAGAAAAAAACAGGAACATCAAACATGGTCATTAAAGGCCTAACAACAATTAGGTCATCATAGGCACTAACTGGATGTGGAGATACTGAGGGGCAGCCTTTAGGTCAGGTTTGACTAGAACAAAGATTTCTTTTTTTTTTTATATTTTATTTATTCATTTATTTGAGAGAGAGAGAGCACAAGCAAGCAGAGAGAGGAGGAAGCAGGCTCCCCGCTGAGCAGAGAGCTCGACGCGGGGCTCGATCCCAGGACCCTGAGACCATGACCTGAGCCGAAGGCAGAGGCTTTAACCCACTGAGCCACCCAGGCACCCCTAGAACAAAGATTTCTTGAAGAACACAGCTTTTCCTGAGCTTTATTCTGCTTTGGAAGAGAAGTCTGAGACCAGAACATGGAAGTCCCCAATTCCTGGAAAGTATGGATCCATTTTTCTCACTGGAGGATAGAAGAGAAGATGGCAGAGGCTGAGAAGCCAGGGCCCCAAGTCTTCTTCCCGCCCAACTTTGTTCCAAGGAGAACCGTAAACTGCCTCACTTTGGGAAGGATGAACAAATTTTCTGTGAGGAAAACCATTTGAGGGTATAGTCCAAGCAGCCATTGGCGATTTGGGTTTACAGGGGGGTGCTAGAATTAGCTCTAGTTTTTTTTCTCTCTGGCCCAGTGTGGAGATCTTTCCTGAGCAAAAGGCAAGTTTATTGTGATTCCTTGATTATCCTAATGTAGTAGTAGTAGTATTAGTAATAGTTCTTTGCACGTACATAAACACTATATACACATTTTAGGCATGGTTCTAGGTATTTTACACATACTGGTTTCTTTAATCCTCCACACAATCCCATGAGATAGGAATTATTATTTCCATTTCACAGAGAAATTGAGGCACCAAAAGCTTAGGAAACTTGCCCAAGATCACACGGCTAGGATGACTAGCATCTTTCTTCTTGGCTGTCTGATGAGAGCACCAGTAGTTTCGGACAGCATGATCAAATACCAGGCTGATGGGTTGGTTTCCCAACAGATACTTAATTTGCCTTCTCACTACAGTTCTTAGCAATGATGAGAATATTTGCTAAGAACGCAAGTGTGCCAGAGCCTTCCACAGAGGTGGTACGGTGTGTGCTTGTAAGGTATGAACTGAAGCATGGTTAAAATGCAGATAACCCTGAGAGGAATCAGGCTTCAAATATGGGTGGTTGCTGACTTCTCGGAGACTCCGTTTTCATCAGTGGCCTGCACATTAACAGCCATGAGGAGTAACTAAGGCAACTCACAGGAAGCACCTGCTTTGGAGACGCACTTGCTCTCCAGAACCTTCCCTCTCAGAAGGGGACCATAGAACAGTAGCTTGTACGAGAGACAGGCCGGAGAAGCAAGGAGCCCAAGTGAGAGCTGAAAAGGTGACGAGACAGCCTTCTCAGAATTCCTTGTTCTGTCTGGAGTGTGTTCCCCGCAGCCTCCTGCTCCAAGCCTCTGCTGGTTCGGGCTATAGAAGTCTAGAAGCAGACAGCTGCTTGGAACGGAAGGCTGGGGGCTACTAAGATAGTCTTTGAAACAGTCACGTTTCTAACCATAACACACAGGCGACCCATAAAGATGCCAAGGTCTATATCCGTGCTAGACAAACACAGTCATCTGGTGACCCATTACTTGGTGTTTATTATGCAGGATTTCAAGAGCAACCGTAGTTGTCAAGATCTCGGAACCTATTATAGGCTAGGGCATAGACCAGGCATTGTTCTAGGCCCCAAAGTTCCAAGATCAATAAAAACCAACCCCTGTTTATATCAACTGTGACTTACTCTTTAATCCCAATTGCCTAAAATTTCTCCTTAGAGGTTTGTGACATGTAGATATGACAGCAAGTATATAATTTTCTTAATACTCAAGGAGTAACTTGTAACTTGTAACTCCTTTAAGCAGTTACAAGGAGGCACACAGTCAGTAAGATTATTTAAGCTAAATGGTGTACTGGGAGAAATGATCAGGATGTAGGAACAAAATGTCTTGCTCGGGGTGAAAGACTCAACATCTTCCCTGTAAAAGATGTTTTCTTATTGCCCATAATTGCCTGGGTCGGATTTTAACAAGGGCTGCCTTGCTGTGTAGTTCAGAGGGGCGGCGAATCAGAGGTATCTTGTCTGCAGGTGCACACTCAGTGGGTTGGTCTGACAGGGCCATGAACTTGAAGGCAGGGATGTGAACATGCCGACATGAAATAGTGGCCTCTAGGGACAATGAAGGCCAAGCAGATCGCTGCAGGGGTACAGGCCCAGGTGCTAGATTAGAACAATATTTAGCCAAACTTTCACAAAGGGAATCATGCATTTTTAAAAGCATTCTGGAGTTATGTCAAACTATTCACCCAGCTGTTCGTGGGGCATGGTGTTGGGGTAGAGAAGAAGGTAGAAGCAAGCTTCTCTTTTTTTCTTATAAGCTTTCTCTGTAAGTGTTTAATGTAGTCACAAGTTTAAAGATTTATTTATTTACTTTAGAGAGAGTGGGCGGGGGAGGTGAGGAGGGAGAGAGGGTCTCAGGCAGTCTCCCCACTGAGCACGGAGCATGTGGGCTCCATCCCGTGACCTGAGCCAAAACCAAGAGTTGAATGCTCAGCTGACTGTGCCACCCAGGAACCCCTATTGTAGTCCCAAGTTTAAAAAAATAGACTAAGAATCAAGTTTTTAAAAAAGCAGTTGCAAAAAACAAGGGCTAGAAAGGTCTGCCTTAAACCGTATTCACAGAACACCAGGGAGGTAGGTGATGGCTTAGTAAGGCCTGGGGGCTACAGTAGGAGCACCCTGGGCAGGCAGTGGGGGTGGTTCTATCCCAGAGTGAACCAGTTGGTTTCCTCTTCCTCCTCCTGTCCCTCTTCTTCCCACCACCCCTTCTTCCCTTCTCTCCCTTGACAAATACTGACCGAGTCCCAGCTCTGTGCTCAGCATGGTTCTGGGCATTCAGGGTCTGGCAGTAAACGTGCTATGGTGGAGACAGGCAAGACACAAGGACAGAAGTGAAATATACAGGAGGTCAGGTGCTGAAGATGACGAGGGAGAAAAACGCAGCCCGAATGAGGGACTTGCTGAAGGAGCGCCACAGTGACTCTGTGCGCATCAATGGACCTGCACAGATACACTTTCCCACTCTGGCTCATTAAATGTCTCTCAGAAAAGAAGCAACAGCCTCCTCACTGCCAAGTTGTACTTACTCAGTTAGGATGCCATCCGCTGTGTCTCTTCCTTCCGGGGTGTCCCAGGACACCCGGACCGTCAGCTTATTGGGTTCAGCGATGCGTTCCTTCACACTCGGGCACTTGATTCTAGGAGGTTCCATATCTGAAAATATAACCAGAAGATTCTCACCATCATCAAGAAATATCTTGTCCACGGGGGGTACAACACCCAGCATCTGACATGCCCACAGCTCTAGGCGCTCCCCATTTTTGAAGGGTTTAGTTCACCCCACTGTATTTTTCTTCCCGCCATTCATCCTGCCCCTTCTCTCATCCTGAGTTCAGAAGATGGCTGGAGAACTCCTACATGCACGACTAAACCTGGCCGGGCAAGGCAGCTTTCGGGGTAATTCATTAGCTCTGGCAACTTCTCCCTGGACTTCTAGACTTCGCTTACTGACTTCACAGCACTTCAGCCCTCCGAGCTAGAAGTCATTCAGGCACAGGGAATCCCTCTTCCTTTAAAGGCAGCATCAGAGATGATCAGAAAAGGGAACCTTAGCTGTCTTCTACTTTGATTCAGCTCAAGGCAACACAACTCTACTGAAGGCTGCCTATCCAAGGCATCATTCCAACTGCTGTGTCATGGGCTGCTCAAGCGTTTACGGTCTATTGGGGCGGACTATTGTCACCATACACAAAATAGAACATGAGGCAAATGACAGCATGGCCCCAGGTGAGGTAAAAGTAAATGGGATGGAAGTTTCAAGGAAAAACCCAATGCTCTGTTTTACAGATGTGGAAACTGAGGCTCAGAAAGTTTAAGTGATTTATTTAAGGCCAGGCATGTAGACAGTGATAGTGTGGATTATAACCCAAGCCCAAGCCTTTACTCCTGGAACAAGCTCTCTCTCTCTCTCCTCTGGCGATGTCCATTCCCAACTGCTCGGTATCTTACAACAAACAGTGGTCTGTCTGGATCCACTGTGCCCTCCACCTGCCACAGGACCACACCTATGGTTTTGTTTCTGGGGATAGCAGTTTTGCCTTGGCTCTGGCCCTCCAAAGGGCCCCCGAGTAGCTTCTCGAGTAGTGTCTCCACCTGGTAAAAGATCTTCTGCTTCCTCAGTATCAGGGATGGGTTGATAATGAGGGCTAGAAGTAAATGAGATGTCAATCCTCACTGGGTTGGATTTCATTTTGTTATAGCTAAAGTGAAGTCACAAGAAGGCGAGGGAGCTTCAGACTTTTGTAAATTCCACTTGATTCCGAACAGGTAGAGAATGTATTTAAAGATGGCCTAGGAGGCGCCCAGGTGGCCCAGTTTGTTCAACACCTGCCTTCAGCTCAGGTCACGATCTCAGAGTCCTGGGATCGAGCCCCCTGTCAGTCTCCCTGCTCAGCGGGGAGTCTGCTTCTCCCTCTCCCTCTACCCCTCCCTCCAACTCATGTGTACTCTCTCCCTCTCTCTCAAATAAATAAATAAATCTTAAAAAAAAAAAAGATGGCCTAGCAAGTCAACATTTAGATACACATTGCTTTCCATGTCAACTGGTAATTATTTAAATGCCGTTATGCTACAACCTGAATGAAAATAAAAGATCATTTGGTTCTGAATCACAAACACCACGTAATCTTCATACTTTCTCCTACATCTTGTTGAAAAACTTCTCATTTTATTTAGGGTCTGAAATTTTGAATAATTTGCTAAACGGTTTTGTCTTCAGCTATCCAAATTCAGATGCATTCTATGCCATGCATCGAGAGAGTGTGAATTTACAAACCTTGATACACTAATCCCCAATCGAGTCACTACCATATACTATGGCATCTAAGTTAAAATCCATTGTGAGATGTGTCCCAATTTCAGGGGTATTAAAACATACCATGATATGCCTCTCAAAATTGATAAAGTACACACATGTTCTGATGAAATGGAACACGCTTTAAATGCATTCAACGTGTCTATTTTCATTTGCTAAGTTTAAAAAAAAAATCCGGGGCATCTGGGTGGCTCAGTGGGTCAAAGCCTCTGCCTTCGGCTCAGGTCAGGATCCCAGAGTCCTGGGATCGAGCCCCACATCAGGCTCTTTGCTCCCCTGGGAGCTTGCTTCCCCCCGCCCCCGCCTGCCTCTCTGCCTACTTGTGACCTCTCTCTGTCAAATAAACAAAATCCTTAAAAAAAATACAAAATAATCCTTTTGTTTTTGTGACAAGAAGGGGACATTAGACATACACATATAATTGAGATGACTGTTTCACAGCTGTGTGTGAATCACAAAGATGAGTATACGACACCTGCCCCCTGCTGGTCAATTCTAGCTGGCTCGCTCATCATGGAAAGCATATATATATATATATATGTATGTATGTATGTATTTTATTTTATTTAAAATAAAAGGGGAGAGGTTGAGGGCAGGAGACAGATTTCTTTTTTTTTTTTTAAAGATTTTATTTATTTATTTTACAGAGAGAAATCACAAGTAGGCAGAGAGGCAGGCAGAGAGAGAGAGAGGAGGAAGCAGGCTCCCTGCTGAGCAGAGAGCCCGATGCGGGACTCGATCCCAGGACCCTGAGATCATGACCTGAGCCGAAGGCAGCGGCTTAACCACTGAGCCACCCAGGCGCCCAGGAGACAGATTTCAATGCAAAATTACAGTGTTCCCATATTTTCTTGGGGTGACATCGTCCAAGCGAAGAGATACTCCTACTCTCTGCGTCATGCAGCTAAACATCTGAATCATGTACTGGGTTTTCTCTATCCAACCACGTGTGCGGACATTGTGAGCTAACATGCTCCAAATCAGGTTATCTGGGTGAAGGCTCTCAGAGCTTCCCAAAGCCAGCTTGGGTCCGCCTAACAATGATCAGCCGAAACTGGCCTAGTTTTTCAGAATCCATGCTCTTCCAAAGTAGAAACAAGGAGAAAAAAAACCCAATCATTAGAAATAACAGCTAAGGGGCACCTGGGTGGCTCAGTGGGTTAAAGCCTCTGCCTTCTGCTCAGGTCATGATCCCAGGGTCCTGGGATCAAGCCCCGCATCGGGCTCTCTGCTCAGCAGGGAGCCTGCTTCCTCCTCTCTCTCTGCCTGCCTCTCTGCCTACTTGTGACGCCTGGGTGGCTCAGTGGGTTAAAGCCTCTGCCTTCTGCTCAGGTCATGATCCCAGGGTCCTGGGATCAAGCCCCGCATCGGGCTCTCTGCTCAGCAGGGAGCCTGCTTCCTCCTCTCTCTCTGCCTGCCTCTCTGCCTACTTGTGACCTCTGTCTGTTAAATAAATAAAATCTTTAAAAAAAAATAACAACTAATATATGCTGCACCATCCCGCCTGCCTGCCCCAGGCTGAGTACTCGGCCTGCACTATTTCATTCTCCCGTCTGCCCATTGATGGAGTGTTGTTAGGACCATCCTCATTTGTACCCTGGGAAGTGTTTCCTCTTGTGGAATTTCTCGTGGTCTGGGATTTTAAGATATGATCACATGTTTTTTTTTAATTTTCATACTAAGCCGAACACTTCTGTGTGTCTGCCTGCCAATGACCTCATAGTGTCCTCCAACATGGACATTCTTTTCAGGTCACCTGCTACAGCTGTGCCCTGAATCCAAGAAAAGCAGGTTCAGTTGCACCCTCACTTTCAGCCGACGAGACCAGCTGGCCTGCCCTTCTTCAGCAGATGTTCCAGAAACCTAAGCCTATTATTACCCAGCCATGGCCATCATTGCTTTTTATAAGTGATCATAAATTTCCATGAATGAATTGAATAAAGTTACTATAGAAACATAATTATAATTCCCTGCTGAGTCAGGATGCCCACAGAGCCAGTTATTGTGTAGAAACCCTGGCCTCTGCATTCAGGGGAGACATCTCACCAACTGTGTCCCTCCCCTGTGCTCTAGTCACCTCTCTGCATATGCAATACCGGAAACAAGGGGCGCTTGTGTGGCTCAGTCTGTTAAGCATCTGCCTTCAGCTCTGGTCATGGTCCCCGAGTCCTGGGATCTAGCCCCTTGTGGGCCTCCCTGCTCAGTGGGGAGTCTGCTTCTCCCTCTCCCTCTGCCCCTCATCCCCCCACTCCTGCTTTCTCTCCAATTCTTTATATATAAATATAGATACAGATATCAGAAACAAATATATTTCACTCTATCAACTACTGTTTATCTGGCAAGCTTGGGAATCCTCAAAACATCTCACCAGGTGGGCAGTAGAAATAAGAAAGAAGTTCAAAAGGGTAATGTCCTGGCCAACAGGTAACAAGAAAAAAAAAAAAAGCCTTTTAAACTAAGGCTATAAATTAACTGCGTGGTAAAACGTTTCCTCAAAGAGTAGAAGATTTCCACTGGAGATCTGTGTTTGGAGATGACTGCTAGATGTGTGATTAACAGGTGCTTCACAATAGGCCAGTTACTGGTATCTGAGACTGAATGACCTGGGGCGGGGGGGTCTTCTTTCTGCCTCATTCTAAGGCAGGATGCTATTCTTACCCCAAGTCAAGGGCTGCCCCACTCCTCACAAGGCGCAGACTCCATTCAGCGCCCATTTCCTGACTTCCTACATACCCCAAGCAAACTGGCTTTCTACCTGCTGCTACTCTCATTTCTTCTATCCCTTGACCTGTCACGCCAACTTGGTCTCACCCTCTACAGTCAATGGGCAGGGACTTGGTGGTGGATCCCCCAGTCTCTGATCCCTCTTCTTTAATAGCAAAAGAACTGCCTGGACCTTTCATCTTCCGGAATATAAAGACTACATTTCCCAGCCGCCCTTGAAGTTAGGCGTGGCCATGTGATGCGTTCCACCAAAGGGCTGTGAGGAAAAGTGACATGGGCAGTTTCTGGGCTGTGCTGTTAAAAGGGGTGGGCGGAGCATACCCTTTCCTTTTTTCCTGTGTCCTCTAGTCCTCTACCCTGGTTTGAAAGTGGATGTGTGGGAGAGCGAGAGCAGTCATCTTAGCCTGAACAGCAAGTGAGGGATTGGGCCTATGACATGGCCCAGGGCTGCTTAAGCACAAATATTTATATAAGAATAGAATTGCTGGCTCATTTGAAGCATTATGATTTTGGCCTTGTTAATAGTACCTGAACTGGTATATGAACAATCACGCCAGTTTTTTTCAAACTACTCTGTAGAGCATCTTGTATGGCATCTTCAAGATGTATTTCATTAATGACTTTCAAGCACTGATTTTGAACAAAGGATATTGTGGTGAATTTCGTGCAAAGGTGGCTCATAATCCCCTTATATACATGCAGTACCTCCTACCAAGAGGTAGAGTCGAATTTTCATCCCTTTGAATCTGTGCCAGCCTCGTGACTCACTTTGACTAACAGAACATGAAGTAACGCTATGCCCGTCCTCAGTCTGGGCCCTTCAAGAGTCTGGCACCTTCCACTTTTGCTGTCTTCTAAGGAAGACAGCTGACATCTATGGAAATCCAATTATCTTATTGGAGAGGCCATGTGAGGAGAATAAGAAATTATGAAAGGAGAGATAGACTCAGCCAAACCCCAGCCAGCAGAGCCAACTGAGGTTCCAGACTTGTGAATGAAGCCATCTTGGATCCTCTGACCCCAACCATCATCTCAGCCATTAGCATGTGGAACAGAGTTGAGCTGTCTCCACTGAGCTCTGCCCAAATTTCTGACCCAAAAACCAGGAGCAAAAGAACATGGTCATTTGGAGCCACTGGATTTTGGGCTGTCTGTTATATAGCAATAGCTTACTGATACAGATATAAAATAGTTTGAGGTTGGTGACAGAGGAAGCCACTTCATGGGACACAGGAAGACACTGACTGCCAAAGGCAAAACAAACCTGGACACTGAGAACTTGCCCAACTGTTTGCTTCCCCCAGCCAGAGTATAATCTTTGTGGATGTCTCTGGGAAGTGGTTCCGATTCTTTGGTATCGTGGAAAGTATCAGAAGATTTTCCCCACTGGACGAAAGAGGCAAGAGTGAAAGCAATTACTTCCACAGTGAAAAGTCACCATCCTCACCAGAGAGACGCCCAACCGAAGAGTGGCTGGTGGTGTGTTTCTATTAGAGATGGCCACCAGAAGGTTACATGTTCACTTTGGACTAAGAAATCAGGCCAGGGAAAAAGTGCACCACTATCTCCATCAACCCAGCTGTTTCGAAGCTGACATTAGCTTCCTGAAAGTTTGCAGAAGGATGTGTATTTGTTGACCCAGGAGAGATTTGGTATAATTTAAGATCCACAACGACACACTGATAGGTTCATTCTTAGCCCCATAATGTTTGCATCTTCAAGGAATCTCTGGAAATAAGGCAGGGCAGCCCAGCAAACTTCCCTGTGCATCAGCGGGTGAGCCCAGCTGTCAGACAGTTGAGAAGCCAGTAGAACATTCCATCACTGTGCATGGGTATCTGCAATCTCAGAGAATTTTTTATTCCAGAATCTCATCTGTGCTAACTCTCTTGATCTATTCTACTCTGGAGGCAACACAAAACAAGCAGGGAGCAGTGCCAGAAACCTACTCAGTTTGTACATGGTCCTTTGTTAATACAGCTAACTGGGGCTCTTTGCATGTCAAAAGACACCCGCTGGGTTCTCATTATCTGTGGTTTTTAGACTTTCTTTAATGTTTTCCTCTTTTGGCCCAGGAAATAGGGTTGGTCTACAGGAGAAATCACGTGTCAACTCAAAATCTGGTTTCTAGATGAGGACTTATAATTCTCACTGTCCATTGTTCTATCTAACTGCCAGTGCAACCCAAAATAACTACAAATGGAAAGAAAGAAAAAACATCCCCTAAAACAATAGCTGTTTCATTCCAAGGTTTTCTTTTTATATATATCAATGGCTGTTGTGGCTCTTCAAATACTTTACCCTCCTGCGACTGCAGTACAACTCTTCCCCTGCCCTGACTTCTTTCTATATCTGTTTCGGAAATAACCATGGGTTTGAATCCAGTGCCAGCGTGTGGTCTGCAGGAGAGAATTAATTTTAACTGCTGGCACTTTTGAATTAGCCAGACCACAGGACTGACCGCCTCAGCGTCAAAAGAGAGCTGAGAGTTCGCTCTTCCCTCTGGGTCTGGAGGAGAGTTGGGATGATTTTCTCAGCACTCAGCAAAGTTCTGGCCAAGATGCAGTGCTAGAAGTTGTGTGGAAATTTGGGAACTACTCAGCCACCATGTGTCAGCATCTAAAATAGGCTGAGGCTCTGGTTTATGCTCAAGGACCCCCTAGCCTTGCCAACACACCCACAAAGTGATTAAACTAATGTCATGCATTTAAAGCCAAAAGAGTCAAGGACATCCCTAGTGTCACGTTCACTGGGGATGGCCTCCAGCTTATTGTTGTCTTACTGGAAAAGAACTGCCTGCTTGCACTGTCCCTTTGTCTCCTTTTCCTGGGAACTCTATGCGCTCCTGTGGCTCACGGGTCCCCCCTTTTCTCCCTCCCCGACCCCCACTGTAGGCACAAGATCCTCTCCCACCTCTGCAGCATGCCTGAGACTTGCTCTGGCAAACTCTAAGATAAATCCCCCGAAATTGGGGTTTGTTGCTTAGTTCTTTCTCCCTCTGGGAAGGTTCCAGCCCCATCTGGTCCAGCTTAAGCCATGCCTGTTGCTTTTTGAGAACAATCAGCACGTTCTTTCCACGACTGCACACGATCTGGACACCTGAACAGTGTGATCCCAAGAGGAGTCGTCACCAATGCTTGCCTCCAGAAAGATTCTCAAGCATCTCTTCTCCTCCTGTCCACCTCTGTCCTTTCCCACGCAAGAGAGGAGAGCTGAGAAAATCTGAGTGGTGGTTCTGAGGCGCTAGCTTGCACACACACCAAGTCATGGGGGAGACACTGAAAGTGGCATCTGGGAGGAGCCCTTGACCCGAACCTCTGGCCTTGGGCCCCATTCTCCCTGCGCCGCATGAGTAGGACTGCGTGGCCCTCTGCCCACTGAGAACTATGGTGAGTCCAGGCCAGGGGCCAAAGCCTCAGAGAAAAAGTTACTGAGGCCAACAATCCCTTGGTGTTTAGGTTTTCTATAATCTCCCCGTTCCTGCCCGCACTGAAAGTCTCAAAATTCTATTTCCTAGACTCCTCCTGCCAGCTGGACGCCAGGCAGGTTTGCCCACAGGAGGCACCGTCCTGGGAACGGAAGGCCATTATGCTTCTGGTGCGAACTTCTGAGAGGGCTTCCTGGGCTCCTGAGCCATCGGCCAATGTTTGCTTCTCCAGCCCTCAGTCGGCACGGCTTTCTGCTGTAACTCATCTCGGGTAATAGTGTTTTTCCTCTTTTGTTCCTCTGGCTCTTTTTAGATTTTTTTTTTTTTAACCCATTCTCTATAGGAAATTCTCCTCTGTTCGGAGTACCTAGTGTGGTGTCTGTTTTCCCAATTACCCACCAAGACAAACTCCTACCTACGTCCTATAGAGAGAGAAGCCTTGAGTAAACCTGAGTCAGCAATCGGAGTTTCTTTGAACGGGTTGCTTGCGTCAAACGGATACTAGGTGAGGTCCAGGCTGTAGCTTGGACAGAACGGGGTTTTCTGTCACACCCTGGGCAAGGTCCCTTGGCTACAGCTCTGTCCCCATGTAACTGCAGAGTGAAAAAGGCTGCCAGGGAGGACCGTGGACAGCAGCGTTCTCACAACGACACCGCTGGGACTGACCTAGAGGAGTTGCTGTTGTTTCTGCCCCCAGGAGGCATCAATCTCTGCCCCCCCGCGCCCCAAAGCATATGCCCCCAAACAATGAGCACTCAGAAAGGAGACCTTGGGGTAAAGCACATCAGCAGACTGAGCTGACTGGTTCTCAGGAGGATGGTCAGATCCCAGCAGCACAGGAGCCAGCCTCATAGGGCCTGTGGCCTTAGCTTAGTGCCAGAGCTGTCTCTGGATTCAGGGACTTTGGGCCCAAGAACCTGGAGCCACAGGCTTGGTTCTATGCAACCTTGAGTAAGACAGGTGACCTCTTATCCCTCATCTGCAGACTAGAGGAAGGGAGTAGAATGTTCTGGAAGGCTGGGTCCTGGCAGCTCTAAAAGTTTATGAGTAAACGATCCTCTGGCATGGTAGTTCTCAACCACGTGGAGGGAGGTTTGGAAAAATACCAGAGCCCCAGTGATTCAGATTTAAATAGAAGCCAGAGTTGAAAACCACTGTCCTAGAGCAGTCTCCCTCAGTGTTTAAAGGGCACAGGAATCCCCCGGGGAGTTTATTAAAATGTGGATTTTGATCTGCCAGGTTTGGGATGGGTCACACCATGCAACATTTCTAATAAGCCTCCTGCTGGTGCTAATGCTGCTGGTCCAAGGGCACAATTTGGAGAATGAAGGTATTAAAGTTCTGCCCAAATTTGATATTCTAAGGCAGGCTCTCAAACTGCAGAGCATCAGAATCCCCTGAAGGGCCTGAGAAAATGCCAGCTGCTAGACCCCACTTTGGACCTGCTGAATCTGCATTTTCACCAGCATATCCAGGTGATTTGATGCACTTTAAAGTTTGAGAAGTACTGTCTTCTATCAGTGGCTCTCTTGAAGCCCTCTCAGAATGCCCAGAATGCGTGGGGGTAGGCTGCTCCTTAAAGCACACAGTGCTGGGCCCCTTCCCCAGAGCCTCTGATTCAGCAGATCTGTAATGAGGCTAAGAATTTGTATTTCTAAAGGGTTCTCAAGGCTGCTGCACGCTCCCAGGACCACACCGTAAGAACCATTTCTCAACAAACCCTGAGTCAGGTAACATTTCCAAATCCCAGCTTAGGGGCGCCTGGGTGGCTCAGTGTGTTAGAGCCTCTGCCTTCGGCTCAGGTCATGATCCCAGGGTCCTGGGATCGAGCCCCGCATCGGGCTCTCTGCTCTGTGGGGAGCCTGCTTCCCCCTCTTCTCTCTGCCTGCCTCTCTGCCTACTTGTGATATCTGCCAAATCCCAGCTTAGCACACGGAATACTTGCTGACCACAATCATCAACAACAAATGAACTCCAGCTCAGCTGAAAGGCACATAGGTGTTCTCTGCGGGGCGGTCTGGCAAATGTCAATGACTCTGCTCAGTGCCACAGGCAGATCCCTGGACGGAGGCAGCCCTCTGCCAGTCTGCAGAGGCCTCATTAGCAAACCGAGAAAGAAACAAAAGTCGGACGAAGCTACGGGCTATCAGGTCCGCTCCAAGTTACAGACTGATGTTAGGTCTGGGCTAAAGGCCTAAGAAGTAGGGAGGAAGAGAGCTTCAGAAATCAAAGCTGGGGGGCACCTGGGTGGCTCAGTGGGTTAAACCTCTGCCTTTGGCTCGGGTCATGATCTCAGGGTCCTGGGATCGAGTCCCATATCGGGCTCTCTGCTCAGCGGGGAGCCTGCTTCCCCCCTTCTCTCTCTCTGCCTCTCTGCCTACTTGTGATTTCTCTGTCAAATTAATAAATAAAATCTTAAAAAAAAAAAAAAGAAATCAAAGCTGGGTCATCCGGGGTGTTGATGCTTCCTTTAAAATCCACTACACACGCACACACACCTTGCTCCTCCCAAAGTATGTGCCCCCTAATGAATGGTATTTTCTTACCAACACAGGAGGCTGGGCGGCCACTCCAGGCCTTGTTGTCCATACACGTGACAGTCCGCTCCCCTTTCAACGTGTACCCTGGCGAGCAGTAGTACTCACACCGGGAGTTAAAGTAGGCGCCATCTACGCACTTAAACCCTCCATTCGCCGGCATGGCCAGGGTGGGACACCGCTTTTCTGAAAAAGAGAAAACCGGATACTCAGAGCTTCTTAGTTTTTGTCCGTAGTCTTTCAGAGTCCAGAAATGCTGAAAACACAGTGAGTGCCAAGTCAACTGAAAGACAATGGACAGAATCCGAGAAACAAAGGGGTGGCTGCGTGCCACACAGAAGGGGCCCACTGTTTCCTATGGGACCTGCTTGGCTTGGCATCCCAGCTGAGCCACTGTTTTAGGTTGGGTCCCTCAGAAGCAGACCCTGAGATGTGGATTTGTGTGCAAGTGATTTAGTTAGAAAGGGCTCCCAAGGGAGACCAGTGAGGGATGAAGAAGATAGGCCAGGGGAGGGAAGGTGCCCCGGCAGGGGAAGTCCCAGAGTTTGGCCTGCCTCCAGGCAAGGAAACTGGGCTTCCCTAATCCTTTACCAGTCAGTCCTGGACAGCTACGCGCCCAGTGGGGATGCTCCCTCTCTGCCTCAAAAAAGGCCCAGTCCTGTAGGAACAGGGCCTCAGAGTCTACCATATATTCACGGTTACTGTGCATAGTGCACATGGGCTGAGACACATGGCTGCAGTATCGGCCCCCCATCAGTAGACTTGTTGCAAAAACTGGACACAGGGCAGATGCTTGGCATACAATACGTGCTCAATAAATGGTGTCTGGTTTGAATCACAATGGCATCTCATAGGTGCTTCAACAATGTTGGGCCTCTTGGAGTGGCCTGAATGAGAGGTGATTTTTCCTCAAGCTGGATGTCCACCCCTGAAATGCTCTCCTATCTTCTTTGTCCGCCGAGGCACAGTTGCTTTCCCAGGATAGTGTTCTGCAGTCACTCGCCCTGCCTCCTGAAGCTCCATCCCTCAGGAGAACACTTCCAGACTGTCCCTAGGGACACAAGTCGGTGACTTCTCCCTTCCTGGTGCTTCTGGTGCGATGTGTGTCTCTCCCCTGCTCTCTGCTGCTACTCGGAGACCTTTGACAGCAGAGCATGTGTGTGTTTTGTTTCTAGATCCCCAGCACACTTCCAGGGGCTGGCTAGCATGTCCTGAACAAACACAACCTTTGTACTCGCCCCGTTGCCCAAACAGTCCATCACACTCTCTGGTCTGAAAAGTGTCATCACTCTTCCAACCACATCTTCCAAACCCACTGGCGTCTGCCCACTGTGGGGGGGGGGGTTCTCATCAGAGACCATGCAACCTTCAGCTTTTTAACAACAACAAAAAAAGCCTAATCTCAGAGCACAAGAACTTCGGTCCTGATTGGGCCAGGCTACTCACGCTTGCAGATGACCTTGTCGGACCACCGCTTGTTTGACTGGCACACCAGCTGGGGAGAGCCGTGCAGCTCGTAGCCCTTCCGGCAGCGAATGTCGCACCTAGTCCCCAGGGCTGTTTTGTAGTATCCTCCTTGAGGGGCCCTGCAGTACACATCCCCATACTTCACCTTGATGGGGGAGCACCATGGGGTATCTGCAGGTGGCAGAAACAAAGGTGGGGAGAGATAGGACAGCACAACTTTAGAAAATGGGTCTCCTCTTTCTCCAAGTCCCTGGCTGGCTTTGCCCCAGGTTTTGGAATCTTTTAAGGAGTGTTTAAGATGGGGACACCTGGGTGGCTCAGTTGGTGAAGGGTCTGCCTTGGGCTCAGGTCATGACCCCAGAGTCCTGGGATCAAGCCCTACACTGGGCTCCCGGCTCAGCAGGGAGCCTGCTTCTCCCTCTCCCTCTGCCCCTCTGCTCATGTTCCCTCTCTCTCTATCTCTCTCAAATAAATAAATAAAATCTTTTAAAAAGGAGTCTTTAAGGTGTGTCTGGGTGGGGAGGTTATGATTATACGACTAGGTATCAGACATATCTGACTATAGACCCAGGTTCTTCCATTACTAACTTTGTGGTCTTGGACAAGTTACTTAACCTTTCTGGGTCAATACCTATACTTCTGTCACAGGGGCACTAAGAAGAACAAACAGAACCCATTAATGCATATTAAGCACCTAGCACAGCACCCAGCACATAGCACTTACTCAATAAATGCTTGCTCCTTTTCCTTTACCCCTGAAGGAGGTAACAGAATTCTTTGGAGGCAACTGGTATCATTGTGAATCCTAACCCCAACCATCTGTGCATAGTGGCAGGGGAGTCAATAATTGGGTAGAGTTTTCCCAAATCTGCATGCATATTCTCTGTAAAAACTTGCAATACTATTTTACTTCCTGTGAATGAAGCTGCGATTTCTAGGGTTTTGCCGTGGGATATCATTTTGGCTTAAAATCACAGAACACTTGCTCCTCAGAGGGAAGCAACCCCCTTTTCAGATGTCCCCAGTGACGCCCCCTCTTTAGGACATGGCAAAGTTCCCAAATGGCAGAATACCGGGGTGACTTGATTTGGGGCTAGGAGTTGCCCAGAGCACAGATAGGATCACACTGATAAATCAGAACCTCTCTCTGGTGCCTTTGGAAGGTGCTCGCTGAAAGCTGTAACATTGTTAGGGCAAGGCTAGCTCCCCGGTGGGCAAGTTTCCACAGTGCCCACCGCACAATCGATGGGGACCAGGGCCAAGCTCCCTCAAGCCAGCCGGTGGCTGTCTCACGGATGCCAGGTGTAGGAGCCCCCCTCCCTCCAGCTGCCTGGCTCTCCCCGCCTCTCGGGCCCCTGAGCTGTCCGCGAGCAGGGTGCGTGCGCCATCATGTGGCCGAAAAGGAAGACACCTTGTCTGACTGTCCAGGGAATTTTCTGACAGTGTGTTTCTGACTGCTTCTCAGTCCTGAAGACCAGGACCCATGCCCAGGGCTTGTGCACAGATGGCTTTTTCACTTTTGCGCCTTCACAACTCCTTTGGATAATACTTTTATCCTATAATATTTGTGGAGACTGTGGCCACACGGGGCCTACAGTCAGGACTCGAGCACAGAAGGCGTGCCCTGTGGGCTTGACCCTGTGGGAGCAGACTTAGAGGAGCTTGCCCCAGGCCTGCAGACCTTCCTTGAACCAAGTTTCATTCCTCTGGATTTTACACACACAGTCTGTGCTAACAGTTTTACACGAGAACAATCTGGACCCCAAAGTCAAGTACAAAACAGCATACATGTCTCCATTATTTTCTTTAAGTATAAAAGAATCTTGAACCAGTTTTAAATACCCTGGTTCCTTCTTTGGTGATGGCTCCAGGTAAGCCATGAAAGTAGATTTCAAGATCACAGGGAAATGAGAAGCCCTTGGGGTGTGTTTGCTTAGCATGCCAAGCTGTGGATATTTCTTCTGTCACCAAAAGATCTTAAGATAAAGTTTGGAAAAATCCACAGATGCCTACTACTCAAAGAGAAGTGAGATCTGGACCCTACTGACTTCCGTGACTACTGGAAGTGAGGTATATTTCTCTCTCCCTCTCTCCTTCTCTCTGCCTTTCTTTTCCAACTGTAATAGGCAAGATCACCTACAAGGAAACTCCATTATACACCAGTTGTTTGGGGTCTCGGAGAAGCATTTTTTTATAGTTCGGCAGAGGACTTCCGTGGTATTAAAAAAATCTTAAAAATCACCTGTTTACCTCTTTATTATCTTCCCCACCCCTCCTCCTTAACCTCCCCACTGCCTCGTTTCCTCTTACTTTCCCTGCGTGTCTTGTTCTTCTAGAACAAGCAAGGCTTCTGTGCCTCCTCCTTTTGCTGGCTGGGTCCCCCTTCCTGCCTCTCTCTCCAGAGAAAGTGAAGCCCCCGCTGGGGATGGGGGAAGGGTGGCGAGGGAGGGGTGAATACCGGGGACACAGAGAGAGGGAGGAGGGAAACGTACTGAGCTGGCAGGGTATGGTGCATGCAAGACCAGGCAGAGGCAAAAGCCCCGGGGGGGCATCCGTTCCAACTCTGTCATCTCCTAGCAGCCCTGAACAAGTCACTCAATCTTTCAGGGAATTAGATTCCTCATCTAGAAGTGACAGGAGTGGATTAAGTTCTTTTCGTTCGAAGTGCCATCATCCGGCTTTAAAGCTGTAGGATTCAAACTCTGCCTTACCCCTTGCCAACCCCTACGCTTGCCTGTCTCCTTCCTCCCTCTTCTGGCTGATAACGGAGTAGACTCTGGTAACCCTTCCAGCCCAGGGCGAATCCTTTGTGCATTCTGTGTCCTGATCACAACTCCACCGATGGAAACCCGGGAAGCGTGTCCAATTTTCAGCCTGTCCTTCACTCGCATGTTGAAAATGCTCACATTCTCCAGCTCCTGGACTTTTTCAGGAGGGACATGATTCCCGAAGAAGCTACCAGGAAGCAGCATACCTTCCCTTGAGCACACATGTTACGGTTGGCTTTTCCACACATGTACCCAGGTCAAATATTGAAGGCTGGCATTTCCGGGAGAGGATGACCCGGGTATACATGTATCACGAGTTCATCTAGTTCGAGATATTTTCAATGCAATTGAAAATTGCAGGAATATGTCCCATATTCTGAGTCCTCAAATCCTCCCGGAAGTGTTGACTGTACCTCCAAAGGGTGTGCCGTTGTCAACATGTGGGAAAAAAATCTTGTTCTCATTTACTCGCAAAAGGAATTCCTTTTGGATTGCTTTCCAAGAGAAATCTCTAGAAGATATTTTGACAGTTTAACAGCCCTGCAGTAATAATAATTAAAATGGTAGTGAGTGACTTGAATCGGAAGTGCACCAAAGCACCATGAGTTGAAGTGCAGGAGCAAAACATTTACCACAGAGGTTCAGCGAAAGAAAGCTCTTACACTGCTTCCGTTAAGACAGGGTTTATTTTGGAAGAAATATAAACTGATTATTCGGGAAAGTTTTTTCGGCCCCCTAGGCTGAAGTGGTAAGCACCCCAGTTAACTGGAGCTCCTGGGATAGACAGTGTCTTACAGCAGACAAGTGAGGAGCCACTAGCAAACTCTGGCCATTGAGTTAAAACAGCTGGATTTCAGACCTCAATGCAATATGGCTAGCTGTGTGACTCTGGGCAATTCACCTACCCTCTTTGATCAGTGGTTCCTTCATCTGCATAAGAAATAATGATATATATTCCACATGCCTTCCCCCTTCCCTCAGTTGGTGTGATCATATGATGGCATTCCATGCAAGAGAATCGAAAAAGCAATGCCTGCCACATTCTGGGGTCACCGGAAACACTGATTCCCTCTCACTTTCTTCTTCTCTTTAATTCAAGAACACTTATTGAGTAAGTGCTCTGTGCCAGACACCATGCAGGGACCCGAGGAGCTAGAGCTAAATTAAACCCTCTGTTTACAATGGTTTGCATCAAAGTATTAAAACTTAAAAAAAGAAAACTGGGGTGCCTAGCTGGCTCAGTCAGAAGACGGTACAATTGGGGACGCCTGGGTGGCTCAGTTGGTTAAGCAGCTGCCTTCGGCTCAGGTCATGATCCCAGCGTCCTGGGATCGAGTCCCACATTGGGCTCCTTGCTCCGCGGGGAGCCTGCTTCTCCCTCTGACTCTTCCTTCCACTCTGTCTGCCTGTGCTCACTCTCACTCACTCTCTCTCTGACAAATAAATAAATAAAATCTTTAAAAAAAAAAAAAAAGACGGTACAATTCCTGATCTCGGGGTTGTGAGTGCGAGCCCCTGGTTGGGTACAGAGGTTACTAAACAACAGCGACAACAACAACAAAAACAAACAACTGAAAAAAACTGACAATAAAAACAATTTCCTATGACAGTTTTATTACTAAAACTCTAGGACAGGCACTAGCTATCTGGTCTACCTCCCACACTCACACTGCTATGAGGTGAGGGCTAACATTAGGAACAACAAGCTGAGGGCACTAAACAACTTCCACTGTACAAGTGAATGTCCATATGTGCATGCATGTGTTTTAGGAAGATCTTTCAACAAGGAACTCAAAGAAAAAAAATTTTTAAGCCCTCAGTTAGGGCACCTGGGTGGCTCAGTCGGTTAAGCGTCTGCCTTTGGTTCAGGTCATGATCCCGGGATCCCAGGATGGAGCCCCGCACTGGGCTCCCTGCTCAGTGGGGAGTCTTCTTCTCCCTCTCCCTCTGCCCCTCCTCCCTGCTCGTGCTCTCTCTTGCTAGCTCTCTCTCAAGTAAGTAAATAAAAATTTTTTTTAAAAAATTCCCAGTTAATTAAGAAGCATGCAGAATCACAATATCTCCTTCCTCCAAACATCTAATTAACAAGCTTGTCCTTTACTTGATTGGTTAATTCCTGAGGCAATTAATGTAGAGGTTGTGTGTAAGAATGAGGGTCTGTCTGCATTCACAGAGTATACGAAAATGTGGAATATGGTGGGAAATACACCTGGACATAGGCACCAGTCATTATATTAGATTGTTTACATCAATCCAATGGACTCTAATGCTATTTCCTAATGGAAAACAGCTAATGGACTCTCTATGACCAAAGGCTGACCAGTACTATCCCGACTCTCCCACAGCTTAGACACGTCGCCACAGAACAGGGCAGTGTCCTCTTGCTAGACTGTGGGCAAGTTTCCTGGGCGAGACGCCACAACAGAACTTTATTAACCAATTCTTCCTCAGTTTCAATCTGCATTTACCTTCCCTTTACCAAGGGCTCCTTAAGCTTCAAAGAAACGACTCACCAGTAGAAACACTTGTAGACATACTTACCTGAGCCTGTACAGAAGCTTCTTGATTAGGCTTTTTATACCTGGTGGGGGGGTGGATGGCCAGATGTGTGTAGAGATGGAGTTCTTTATCATGAGTTTAAAGCTTCACTGGACAACACACTTTACTTAATCATTTCAGGAGCCAAGCTGGACTCAGAGCACCGTGAAATGAGCTTATGAAAATCAAGTTTTCTCATTCCCCATTCATCTCAGTACATTAGCAGCATGGGGTCCAGATCTGACCTTGGGTGGTTTACTCTGGACCATTCTAGCCGTAATGTATGAATCAGGCAGAATTCATGGCTTGATTTTCACTTTCATCAGCTAGAGCTTGGCTTTGCAGAGGTGAAGACAGTAAAGAAACTTAGGAGAATAAAATGACCACCGGGTGCTGAAGGACAGCACTTCAGAAAATTCTAAAGTTTCCTTTTTATTTTTTTTAAATGGGAGCATAAGCTTATTTATTTTTCAATATATTTCGCACTTTAATGTGTTGGTTGTCTGGTCACTTTATTATAGTTTGCTCTGCAAGGCAAAAAGGAAAGTTCTCCTGGCACCAGCAGGTCCCTCATTAGCACACAAGCAAAGCATTCACCTTTATATCTAGCGTGTGAATACCCGACTTCATCATCTTCTAGCGGTGAGTCTCCAGATCCTACAATAAAAAAGAACAGAAACTGCAGCAAGAAAAGCCACCTCATATGGACGACTATTTCGAAGCATTGCTTTGGCACAGTCATGCGAGAGGGGCAATTAGAACGCAGAGCCGAGAGTGAAAGCTTCCATGGCCATTCATGAAGGGACAGGGGACCTCTCAGAGTGAACCTGGCTGGGTGGAGATTGCCAGAGCCAATCAAAATGAGCCTCCAACTGTTTTTGGAATCACCGTGTGCCAACTGAAATTCTGGACTCAGAATAGAAAGTCAGCTTCACTCTGAGAAGACGCCAACATATATGACTCTCACGCCAGGGGACACGCAGTAAAATGTGTGTGACTCAGACATGGCCTACATTTTCTCCAGCAGTCAGAGAAAACTCAGTCGAACTGAGTGTTTGTGGTATCTGAAAGTCCATCTGTCTTGTGAAATGAATTTAGGTGGAGGATAAGGAGGAAAATCAAATCTCTTATCTTAATGGCAGAAGAACTACAAGGCTACTTTGGTATACTTGTAGGAAATGAAGGCCGAAATCAACAATCTGGATGGTTATTTAGAGCCTCTCACCACAGCATCGCTGAAGTAAAGTTTCTTAATGAATCTTGCTGTCCTTGAAAACCACAGCCTCCAAGAGAAAAACTGTATTTAATTTTAAGATTTAAACTCATTTGGAAGTTGGAACTGAATCATGTTTAGAATATTAAATATTGGATTCCAGTAAGTGGTAGGTTCTTCGTCTTTAAAGTAGTACCAGGGCCCAAACTTCAAAACTGGAGTCTTAAATTTACATATCATATCTTTCCCTGTAGACTTCCTGGTCTGATAACTGACCACGGAGTCGGCACCATCTTGGTCCCATGTTTACCTACAGGGGCCTGCAAGCATAACAGACAAGCGCAAGGAGGGCATTCTCTACTATGAGATTTTTTCAAATCCCCATACAGGAGAAGGAAAGGAGTAATGGTCCTTGCTCCACATGTATTCCGGATGAGAGATAGAGCGGAAATTCAAAGTCGGAACTTGAGGAAGCCTGGACCATGTCCATTTGAAAAAGGCCCCAACTCCCCAACCAGACAAGCCCAGTTCCATGTTCTCCTTTGCTCCAGGGTTCTTCACTAGCTCTCTGGCCATCAAGACAGGTACAAAGTTACACAAACTGTTCCTTTCTCAATATCAAAAAGTGAACATGAAAACCAGTATTACCCTTCAGGAAAGCAATCTAACAAAATAAATCAAAAGCCCATGTTCAAACCCCATTATCCAGTCATTCCACTCTTGGGAATCTACCCCAAGGAAAGAATATTGAATATCGGAAAAAAAATGTACACACCAAGACTTTCTTGCGATATCACTTATAATAGCAGAAGATTACACACAGACCAAGTAGTCAATCACATGGTTAAATAAACCATAGTACATTCATTGGATTCATTGGATTGTAATGTCATGCAGCCATTAAAAATAATGTTTATAAAAAGATACAATAGTGTGGAAAAAACTTATGTTATCACATTAAGTGAACAATGTGTCACAGCAAAATTATACGAATGGTGTGATTTATAACAATGTAAAACAATCAAATTCAAAATAATGTATCAAAGAGCCTATGATAATTGGATGTTTTTCTTCCTTCTCATTTAAATTTTCTACTATAAACATGTATTACTTTCACAATGGAAAATAAACTTTATTATGCATGTAACTCAAAGAAATTTAGTTTCTAAAATACATTCTGAATATATTAAAAGTGTTTCAGAATCTGCTGTCCCGCCCCTCCCACCCTGTCTCCATTTCTCTCCACATTCAGAGATGGACTGGAATTCTCTAAGAACTGTTGCATTCTTCATCTCCGTATGGCCTCTCTCCCAGTAAGGGTCAAGGGATCTAGCTCATTAAGAGCACTTCCCTTTTCCCCCCTGTCATCCTGGCCTCCAGACAATCTATCTAGGCAGTAAGAGACTCTGGACTTATTCCTGATTCAAAGCAAAGAGGACAACTGTCACAGGTTGGATTCTTTGGAAAGTAGCTTTGGGGATGGAGTTTGGGGCACAGGAAATTTATTAGGGATCATCAACACCTGTGAAAGGGATACGAAGGAAGCAAGTTTGGAGAGAAGAGGTCAAGTTTTGATGGCAGCCCAATGACAGCCTTTCAGGCTGGGCGGAAATGGTAGGGCCTGTGTTGGAAGGATGTGAGCATGGGTCAAGCATTTCCAACAACTGAGGCTGTCTCTGAAGGGGCTGAAAGCTGATGACTGGCCAAGACCAGCACTGCCTCCAGCTGAGACCACTGGTCCTTCCTTGAAGGAACGTCTGATCCAGGCATCTCTGGGACCACCATGACACTCACTCATGGATAAACAGCTCGAGATGTGTAATTGCAAGGGGGCGGGGGTACCTTCCATAGAGAAGGGAAGGGACCTATTGGAGAGGCAGGTGTACAGCCCCATCCTGCTGGTCCATCAGCATTCTAAGACACCTTCTTCATATATTATTTATTATAGGGAAAATTTAATAGGGGAATGAGCAAACAAATTATCCTCTATCAACAAGCTATTATATATTCACTAATCAAGTTTGGAATAGGGAAATGTACATGAAATACAACTAAGCAGAAAAGCAAATATTGTAAACTACATAGAGAATGAAGTATAAAGCTACACACATGTGCACGCGCACACACACATAATATAACACTGACACACATATGTCAAACTGGAATACAATAAGGCAGGATTGTTATCAGCAGGGGGAATGGTCCGTAAATATGCTAGGATTAAATGGATATGCACATACAAAAAAAATAATAAGTCCTATTTCGCACCATACCAAAAAAATCATTTCCAGAGAGTTTATAGGCCCACGTTTGAAAGCCAAACATTTGTGGGGAAATGCAGACCATCTGCATGGTCACGAGTTAGGGAAAGACTATTAAATCAAACGTACAAACCGTCACTTAAAAAGTAAAATACTGCTACACTTCACCACACTAAAATGTAAAACTTTGGTGCAATAAGAAACACATAAGCAACGTTTAAAGACACGTGCCAGGCTGGGAGAAAACATTTGCCATGCAGATGACAGAAATACTATCCAGGATAAATAAAGGAAAGAGTCCCCTGGGCGGGGGGGAAGGATACATACGCACAAAGCTCCTGGATTTGGAGCCACAACATGTTAATATCAAAGAATCCTCAACCTCGCTGGTCATCAGGGCGCAATAGAACAAGATTCCAATTCACACTCATCAGATCGGCACAAACCTCACCGGCAAGGATTTTGTGACAGTGGAATTCTCAAGATCAGCCAATGGAGTAGAGCTGGTACAGTGAGGTTGAAGATATCCTGGGTAATGCACGTGAAACTACCCTTCAAATCAGCCCTCCCACTTTTATTTTATTTTATTTTATTTTTAAAAATATTGTATTTATTTATTTGACACACAGAGAGAGAGAGAGAGAGAGAGAGAGAACACAAGTAGGCAGAATGGCAGGCAAGGGAAGAGGGAGAAGCAGGCTCTCCACTGAGCAGAGAGCCCGATGCAGGCTCGATCCCAGGACACTGGGACAATGACCTGAGCCAAAGGAAGAGCCACCCAGGCGTCCCAGCCCTCCCACTGTTAGACGACGGCCTCAGGAACTCCCACATAATGCAAAGACAGCCATGCACTAGAATGCTCAGGGCAGCACTGCCTCTAGTAACAACAACTATATAAACCCATTTCTAGAAGGAAACGGGGAGGTGAGGGGGTGGGTGTTCAAATGATAGACAGCTGTCACCGCTCAAATGGCTGAATTCCATCTACATGAAACAAGGTGGAATCACATACACAATCATGGACAGAGAATAAAAGCAAGTTACATAATAAATAGTGTGACGTCAATTATGTCACATCTTACAATGCAAAAATCACTACTATATGTTTCCCATAGATATGCAGGAAACTGACAATGGGTTGGAAAAATATATACCAACTTCAGATTAGTGGTTTCCTCTGGGCAGAGAGGATGCTATACATGCTATACATGGGGGCCACTGACATCTTATATCTTAGCAAAAAAAAAAAAAAAAAAAAAAAAAAAAAAAACCTGAAGAAAATATGAATATCAGTTGAGTCTACAGGGTGAATCATTTACTTATACTTGAATTACTTCCTTATTTAAAAAGCAAGAGAGGAAAGGAGGGAGAAAAGGAAAGAAATGGGGAAGATGGCTGGAACAACATACCAGAAGCCTCCATGCTCGAGCAGAACTCATGGGTGAAAATTTCCCCCTTTATTCTCTGCTTTTCAGGTTTTCTCCATTGAGCCTATCATTACTTTGAAATTTCTAAAAACGTACTGAACAATTGTGAAAGACTGCACCTGGCGGACTGTGGTATTTAATATTTCTGGTTCATTCCCCACCGCCAAGTCTTCACATCCCAAAGCCTTGATGCGCCTCTAAAAGGACTGCCACACAAGCAAGTGTAGGACCAGTTGCCAGAAGCTGAACTTCTACACTCTGGGTAGATCCCCTTCACCTGTGCCCGCGTAACTCCCACTGTGAGCTCCAACCCTGCTCCTTGCCTCCAGGGCCGTTAGGAGTACACTCCGTGTGTGGTCACACCACGAGCTCAAGTCAAAAGCACGAGCTCCACTCAAGTGTCATGGGGAAAGTGGGAGATGTTTGCCCAAGAGAGGAAACCTCTAGGTTACACTGTGACGAGGGTCTTTATAATGAGCCAGAAGGGGAGACAAGCATTCTCACTGTTGCTTTTACTAAACTTAGAGACTGCGAGGCAGACAATGCAGATCACCTCAATTCAGAATCTTGGCAGAGGTTACCCTGATGAGCAAATTGATTAGCCGCAGCTCACAGACACGGGTCCACCCACCTCCGCTTAGATCCCAACCCACTAGCATGGCTTTTCCTAGCACTGACAGCCCAACAGCAAATGGCCTTCTCGTGGTCCAACGGCAGGCATGCCAAGGAAGGTGGGGCCCCCAAAGCAAGACCAATCTGGGTGTACCAAAAGCTGCGGATTGGCGGCCTGGCAGCCATTCTCTTTTCTCTTGCTAAAAGACCAGCAATGTCCTATTCAGCAGCAATGTGCCCTTCCCTAGGAGATGAGCGACCATGACTTTAAACCACAAATCGCCAATGACCGTTGCCAGGGTAGGCATGAAGCTCAGGATTGGCCAGTGACAAGAAAGAAGTCCAATTTGGGGGGAATATGGGAAAGATTTTCTCTCTGATGAAAAGAGAAAACTGCCCAGGGAGAAAACTCTTCTTCCCTCTTTCCTCGATTCCTGCTTTGAAGCTATTGTGTAAAGGTAAATGCCAGAAGCTATGGCAGCCCTTTTGCAACCATGAGATAAGACGTTGGGACTTCTAAAGATTTTCAGCTGTGGACCACACCGTGGAAGGATAACAAGAACTTGGGGTCTGTGATATACCTTATTGGGCTACTAAATCAGGCTCAGACATCTTACCTCCAGACTTCTTGTTAGGTCAACAAGAAATGTCCTTTTGATTTAGGCTTTTGTAAAGAACGTTGCTTATTACTTGTAACTGATTGTATCCAAACCGATACACAAATGAATGGGAAATTAACTGCCTATTACTGACAGGGGATAAAAGAGGGGAAAAGAAAATAAATGAATACTAGCCATCCCTCTCTGAAAGTGTCCAGTTTATATTCAGCCTAAACTCACGCACTGACTTCTATAAAAAATAATAACCAGTCTACAAAATGGACATAGGGAAGGATGCCATCAGACTAAAGACTAACTTACGTGTAGCAGATTTTACTTACTAAAGTTTAATAAGTACTAAAAGAGATTCATACATATCGGGGATGTTCCACAGGTTTACAGTGAAAAGAAAGGAAGGAAGAAAAAGAGAGGGCGGTGGGGAGGACAGAGGAAGGGTCCTTAACATGTTCTTCTTGATTTATGAAAAGTCTATCCCTCTAGAATTCTGGTTAACTAAGGTCTCATTATGACAACCATTAATCAGTCCTCATATGGTTCGGATTACCACTCTTTGGAAAGAATGCTTCAGTGCTTCTTCCACACAAACACAAATTCAACATTGGCTCAGAAATCAGAAACTCGGTGCCATGAAGGCTTCTGTCCCTCAGCCCTACCTGGAGCCAGTTCCATTTATAATTCTGCTCTCCTTGCAGAAACTTCATCTACGTCAACAGATTTCCAAAGAAACAGCCACTCCTCTCCTCCAAAGTTCAAATACGGGTCTTTCTGGTCAACTGAAACCCACCTTATCATTCTGAACATCCACGTATCATTGGGGCACCAAACCGCTCTTAAGAAATATCTATTATATGTATTAGAATTACATCAGGAACTTCAGTTTTAGAAGGCTAGGAGAATACTCCTTCCGTCACCCAAACGTGTTCTCAAGGTGGGTGGGGGGAAGCATTGGAGACTAATGAAAATACAGCCAATTTGCTAAAACTCTTTATTTCTTTATTGATTGTGACACATGATCCAAATGGACAGATCTGCCGGTTCTATGTTATATTTTTAACTCAAAGGGCTGGGCTTATTTTTTAGTTATTTTGAAGAGAGCTCTGCATTCTTAGTTTTTGGTAGGAAATTTCTATTTTTCCCTTCATCCTCATTATTCTAAATATACTCTTATTATTATCAAAAGTCATTGTGTTAAATAGCAAACTGCATCATCAATTTTATCCCAAAAGCCTATAGAAAAATAAAATTCCCTTTACAGTAGAGATTCTTAATCTGAGTCCCCGGCATCCTAGAGGATCAGCGGAAAGGCTCTGTGCGCAAAGTGCATGAACCCCTGTAATCGGGTATGCCTTTTGCTACATAAATACACTTTCCAGGGGAAAAAGCTGCTAACCTTCAGTAGATTTTTTTAAAGTTTATTTTCTTTTATAAGATTTTATTTTATTTATTTGACAGGCAGAGATCACAAGTAGGCAGAGAGGCTGGCAGAGAGAGAGGGGGAAGCAGGCTCCCCGCTGAGCAGAGAACCCAACTCGGGGCTCGATCCCAGGACTCTGGGATCATGACCCGAGCTGAAGGCAGAGGCTTTAACCCACTGAGCCACCCAGGTGCCCCCCTTCAGTAGATTTTTTTTTAAAGCCCTTCAGTAGATTTTTAATAAGGGTCTGTGATCCAGAAAGTATTAAGAACCACAGTTTTATATCATTCTTTTTTTTAAATTTTTTAAATTATGTTCAATTAGCCAACATTCTTTATTTTAAAGGATGTTTGAATGTTTACTGAGGACACATGCAGTATCTCCTTGATATTTGACTCATTTTAGTACAGAAGAGAAAAATATATTTAAAGCAGAGATAAATGTTTGCCTTTACTAGATCTTATTGTTTTTTCCCTAGATTTTGATGTCAATAGAAGCTTTCTGCAATGATGGAAATGTTTTCTATCTGTGCTGGCCAACAGGGTAGCCCCTAGCCATATGTGGTCAATTAAGCGCTTGAAATATATGGCTAGTACAACAGGAAAACAGAGTGGGTTTATGTCATTTCATTTAAATTTGAATAGCCACATGTGGCTAGTAGCTACCATACTAG
This sequence comes from Mustela putorius furo, assembly GCF_011764305.1. Taxonomy (NCBI): domain Eukaryota; kingdom Metazoa; phylum Chordata; class Mammalia; order Carnivora; family Mustelidae; genus Mustela; species Mustela putorius. The sequence continues at coordinate 33,383,163 of NW_025421989.1, forward strand.
ACAGCATAGTAGTCTAGACTTAATTCAAGAAGAAAACTATGAAGATAAATTATGTCTCTAAATAGCACAGTGGTGAGAACCACATCTAATATGTCTCGTATATCTAACATAGGATTCAGGATTGGTAGTCAACAAATGTTGGAAGGAAAGAGAAAAATTCCCTTAAGTTTCTTATGACACATAAATCATGTGTCCTTATGCTCCTGTGTCTGCAATGGTTTATCCTGCTTGGTGCAGCTTCAGTACATGAAGATGAAATGTGACAATCCTGGCGAGATCTGGATGTTTAGAAAAACGTATTTTAAGATTGTATTTATTTTGGGGTGCCTGGGTGGTTCAGTGAGTTAAAGCCTCTGTCTTCGGCTCAGGTCATGATCTTAGGGTCCAGGATCGAGCCCCGCATTGGGCTCTCTGCTTAGTGGGGAACCTTACTTCCCCCTCTCTCTCTGCCTGCCTCCCTGCCTACTTGTGATTTCTGTCTATAAGATAAATAAACAAAATCTTTAAAAAAAAAAGTCTCCATGATTGGGCACCTGGGTGCCTCAGTGGGTTAAAGCCTCTGCCTTCAGCTCAGGTCATGATCACAGGGTCCTGGGATCAAGTCCCGCGTCGGGCTCTCTGCTCAGCAGGGAGCCTTCTTCCCTTCCTCTCTCTCTGCCTGCTCTACTTGTGATCTCTGTCTCTGTCAACAAATAAATAAATAAAATCTTTTTTAAAAATTTATTTATTTTATTTTATTTTTCAGGCGGGGGAGGGGCAGAGGGAGAGGGAAAGAGAATCTGAATCTCCACACTGGGCATAGAACCCAATGCAGGGCTCAATCTCATGACCCTGGATCAAGACCTGAGCCAAAACCAAGAGCTGGATGTTTAACTGACTGAGCCACCCAGGCACCCCAGAAAAATGTATTGTGTACTATTGGAAGCCATAGGGTATTTGTGGGAACCAGATGATTTAGTGCTAGCAAATGATTTGCCAAAGGGTTTACACTGTAGTCATAATAAAGTATAAAGGACATTTGGATGGCTTATGAACAAAGATCAAATCCGGGGCACTGCCAGGAAAACACAGTCTAAAGATGAAGCCAAAGATATGACTGTCAAATCCTTGGTTAAATCAAGATGGCGACTCAGAATCCCTTCAGTGATACAATAGGCCCCTGAAAGAGATTAAGGATGTGTCTCATAGATCCTCTCAATCAAACAGAAAAGAATCTATATCTCTAAAATGTATGGGTATGGCTTTTGTCTAGTTGAAGGAACTCCAAGAAGATTCACAGGAGACCCACAGCGTTCTTAATAAGTTACACATGCAGAAATACCCCTGGTATGACTGAGAGAACAGAAACATACAGAATGAGGGGAGGTCTTTGGACTCCCAGAACTCTCCAGTCAAGAAGCAGGCTCACAAGACTGCTTAGCTGTCAACAGGTGTGACCTTTCATGAGAAAAGAGAGCATGCTCAGAGGGTGGAATCAAAAGCCAAGAGGGTACGAAAAATCATAAAGAATCTTCTTTATGCCTGGGTGGCTCAATCGGTTGAGCGTCTGCCTGTGGCTCAGGTCATGATCCCAGGCTCCTGGGATCAAGCCCAAGTGGGGCTCCCTGCTCAGCGGGGAGCCTGCTTCTCCCTCTGCTTGCTGCTCCCCCTGCTTATGTGCTCTCTCTTGCTCTTGCTCACTCTCTCTCAAATAAATAAATAAAATCCTATAAAAAAAGAATTCTTTCTAGACTGTGAGGCATGACCAAGTAACTACCAAAATTTGGGCAGATTTCAGAATTTCTATAGAATAGTGACTACTGTGTGCCCCCAATTTAACCTCATTTTTTAAAATGATGGGGGCGGGAGGGCAATCCTGCAGAATACAAGTTTTTGAGCATCTTCTGGCTAGACTTGACCTGAGACTCGTCTCACTTGGCTCTCGTTTGCTCCTCTCCATCACTTATAGGTTTTCCCTGAGAACAGTCTGTCAACAAGCCACAGGCTCAGCTTCCCGGGAACCAAGTTAAGACAGCCATTGACTCTCCCTAAAACTCAAATACCCCAATTGGCCATGCCTCATAGGGTTGCTGGAAAGGCTAAATGTCATATGTATATGTTTTCAAAATACCATACTAAATTAAAATAGTTACTACCATCCTTGGTTTGTTTTAGAGGCTTCTTATTTGATGGTTCATAATCACATCTTCTATTTAATTAGGCTTCTAGTGCCCTGAGACACTGTGCATGTCAATGAGCTTCTGGTAAAACTATTAAAATGTGACAAACTTTTATCTGGCCTGATAAGTTTTTCAAGAATTTTTTTTATTTATATATATATTTTTTTGGTATTTCAGAGTACTATTTATTTTTACGTGATTTTTACAAGTACCTTTTTTTTTTTTTAATGCATTAAGCATTGTCAGGAGCGTCAGTGCTACCAAAGTTTTCTCTGTGTGTTTTCAAATTCCTCCATCTAAACCATCTTGTATGGGTGTGTGTGTGTGTGTGTGTGTGTGTGTGTGTGTGTGTGTGTGTAAATACCAGGAAAAGTCATGTACTCAACCCTCTGTAGTAAAATAAACTATTGTCAAATTTAGTCAATGGATTCAGATGATCAGATGATAAAATTTATTTAGGAAAAAGTGACTTTCAGGTTCAATATGTTACCATAGCATATCCTTTGAGGCTGGAAAATCTCTGTGTTCCCCTATATGCCTTCATAATCTCAAGATCTTTACAAAGTGGGAACCTACAGAAAGTTATTTTATTGCTGTGAAGTATTATTCCCAAGTCTCTCATTTTGTGGCTCTTGGTAGCACATGTATGAGTGTTCAAACATTTTGGGGGACCCCGAAGGAAGTGAGACAGAGGGGAAAGTGGTAACCCTTTTCTCCTCCATGGGTAACTTTACAAATGTTTCTTAATATATGGGAGGCCACTGAGGAGGGGCAGGAGTGAGTCCCACGTGCCTGACCGGCAGGCAAGATCTGCTCTGTTAGGTCTTGGCAAAGTTCTGAGACAGATGAGCAATGTCCAGACGCTGTGTATAAATGTGTGTGTTTAAAGGAGCACAGCAGAGACAACACTTTAGCTCTACAAGACCATCGGCTTCAACTTCAAGATGCAGGCCCAGAAAAAGTACACAGAGGGCCAGAAACTATAAATGAGCCACTTGTCCTTGGAAGCCTTACTGCTCTAAATCAATGGCAGGCTAACAGACGAAAGCCCAAAGCTAAGAAAAAGGGTGCGGGTAGGGGTGGGAGGGAGCAAGTACACCAGGAGGAGACGTGCTCCAAGTGGAACACATGGATTCCAGAAAGATCGATCTAAACCTTTTGCGAATCATGAGGAATAGATGGAAGGAAATGTTTGTTACCAGTGTCTTTCTTGGGGGAGCACATTTATCAAAATGTTCAGAAGTGACAAGTTTATAGTACATCTCAGACATTCACTTCACCATACGCCCCCTCTTTTTCTTTCTCCATCATCATCCCAAGCCCCTCACATGTACCAACAATCAACTAGAGTTGCGTGTTGCAAACTTTCAACCCAATTTAATGGGTCATATGGTACTTTTGTAGGGAAATAGAATTGAAAATGTCAGGATTTTCAAGTGTCCATGGATAGATAATGGTTAAAAGAAGGTGTGGTGTGGCTGTGGGTGTGTTTATATATATATATATATATATATATAGAGAGAGAGAGAGAGAGAGGAAGAGAAGATATGGTATATATGTATGTATATGGCATATAAAGAAAATGTGGGGGCACCTGGGTGGCTCAGTGGATTAAAGCCTCTGCCTTCGGCTCAGGTCATGATCCCAGGGTCCTGGGATCAAGCCCTGAGTCAGGCTCTCTGCTCAGCAGGGAGCCTGCTTCCTCCTCTCTCTCTGCTTGCCTCTCTGCCTACATGTGATCTCTGTCAAATAAATAAATAAAATCTTAAAAAAAAGAAAATGTGGTATATATGTACACATTATATATTATATTATATATGTAATTCTATATTACAGAGTAATATCGCACCTTGCCATAAAGGATGAGGTCTTGCCGTTTGCAACAACATGGATAGACCTAGACAACATTACGTTAAATGGAGTAAGTCAGATAGAGACAAATACCACAGATCTCATTTATATGCGCAATCAAAAAATTAAAACAAACAAAAAGCAGAAATAGACCCATAAATGCAGAGACTAAACTGATTGTTGCCAGAAGGGGGGATGAGTAAAATGCGTGAAGGGGAGTGGGAGGTACAGGCTTGCAGGCTTCTGGTTAATCAATATGTCATACGGATGACAGGCCAGCATAGAGAGCATAGGGAATACAGTCAATGGTGTTGTAATTAACATTGGTGACAGGTGGCAGTTACCTCTGTGCTGAGCACAGATTCACGTATAGACGCGTATGAACTCGTCTATTGACTACATCCTGGCCTTGAGACTAATGTAATGTTGTGTGTTAACAATACTTCAATTTTAAAAAAGAAAATATCACACTTTGTTACATATATTAAAGATGAATACTACTTTGTGCAACTTTGTTTCAGTTACATGGGTGTGTATGTGGTAGGGTGTCCCTGGTTTGCAAGAGATAGTCCCATTTCGCGTCTGTTGTCCCAGCATTATCAACAGCACTGCTTTTCACACTCAGAAGTGGAAAATTAATAACACATTCACCCTAATGATAGGCCACTGTAGAATATATGTCTTCCTATGCATAGAACATATGCCTTTTGGAAAAACAGTGATTCTGAATATTTTGAAAACGCATAAAGAATGGCCTTGTCCTGTTCATTCTGTGTGTCTTCCCTCGAAATGAAGGCAGCCATCTAAGAAAGGCTTCCAGGAACAGTGACAGAAGCCGCTGCTTTCCCCCTGATTTTTTCGGGACACAAATGTCCCATGCCATGAGAAGTCAAGCAGGTCCTGAGTTTCTTCAACCACCCGTCGCCATCCTGGCTGGCAGCATGCAATTGGAAGAGCCCTGGGATCAAGTTCTAGCTCCTCTACTACCTGTATGTTCTCGACTGGGGAAGCCACTTTCCTTCCCTGAGCCTCAGTTTGCTCATCTGTAAAAGGGAGCGACTGTACAGTACACTACGTGCTTTCGAATTAGGTTCACCTTCAACCTGGAGTTGGGCTCGCTGTAGTCCAGCAAATCAGCTTGCCCTTCTCCTTCCCCTCCAACTAGTCATAACCAATCAGTCTGGCACAGCAGTAAACTTCACCAGCCTCTCTCTCTCACTGGCATTTCCTCTTCAGATCCTCGGCGCCACCCCAAGAAGGAATGACGACCCAGGGACTAGGACGTAAAGCTGGCAGGGCAGCAGCTCTTTGCCACCTTGCTCTTGACTGTAGTCTGTGCTCCGGGAATGAAGTGAGTGTCGATTTTAAGAGGAAAAAGGACTGAACTCTTCTGACCATAAGTCTTGTGCAATTTCACAACCACTGGTCTCTCTGTCTTCATGCCTCCTTCACACAGCCAGCCTGAAAAGCCCTTCCTCTCCTTAGTCCCTTGCCTGTTTTCAAAGCTATTTCAAAGCCTGGTTCCTCTAGTTTGTCTTTTCTAATCTTTACTATTTTTTAAAAATATTTTATTTATTTATTTGACACGGGGGGTGGGTCACAAATAGGCAGAGAAGCAGGCTAAGAGAGGGAGGGAAGCAGGCTCCCTGCTGAGCAGAGAGCCCGATGCAGGGCTCAATCCCAGGAACCTGAGATCATGACCTGAGCTGAAGGCAGAGGCTTTAACCCACTGAGCTACTACTATTTTTTTTAAGATTTTATTTATTTGAGAAAGAGAGAAAACGTGAGAAAGAGAGAGTGTGAGCAGCAGCGGGGAGGGGTGGGGGGAGAGGAGCTGTACAGAGGGAGAAGCAGGTTCCCCGCTGAGCAGGGAGTCTGATGTGGGACTCGATCCCAGGACCCCAGGATCGTGCCCTAAGCCAAAGGCAGATGGTTAACCAACTGAGCCACCCAGGCGCCCCTCTAATCTTTACTTTAAATCCTCTTCACACTGATATGTTCTGTTTACATTTTTCAGTTAGGGCTGATCTTATATTGCTTTGGATTTTCTGAAGTCATTTCAGATGTGTGTCCCCACACCACCCATGTGGTTCGTCTGTCTTCCCAGCTAAATATCAGACTCCTCAAGGAATATGGTGGGGTTTCATTTCCTCTTTCTGCCCCAGTGAAATTAACAAAGTACCCCTCCACCAAGAGACCCTAGAAAGGGTTCTTCCCCTCAAGCCTTTATAGACTACTGATCTGTTCGAGCTGTCCCACCAGTGTCAAATGAGACACCCACCTCCCCTTAGTAAAGGCTGTACTTACAGAAACAGATACTGTATTTAAGATTCAAGAAAGCTGCCCAAATACAGTGGCAACTGGTACATCATTCTTGGCACTAAACCAGTGGTATAGTTTACAAAATTCTGGCACATCATGGCAAAACTGAGAATAGCAGGCTTCAGGGAAGATACTACAAAAATAAAATAAAAGTGTAGCAGTGTGTACTGAGCATGCTAGATGGGGCGCCTGGTGGGGGGCGCAGTCATTTGGGCATTCAACTCTTGGTTTCTGCTCAGGTCATGATCTCAGGGTCCTGGCATCAAACCCAGTGCTCAGTGCAGAGTCTGCTTCAGACCCCCTCTCTCCCTCTCCTTCCATCTCTCAAATAAACAAGTAAAACCTTTAAAAAAGATAAATGCACAGTTAGTGATATTTTAATATAGATTAAATGGCAGATAGAGAAAGACAGAAGGAGGGAGGAGGTTGAAGAAAGACACTTTCGGCAAACAGCCCTGACATGAACAGCGTGAGAATGTCTACAAGGGACATGCCACAGCCTGCTCAGCTAAAACCTGAGGCTTTGTCCTTCGGCAACATTCTCTGGTTCCCTGGCAGAGGATGGAGCTCAAGCACCCCAGGATGAAAACCTGGACTAAGCCTGAAGCCTTCATGCATGATTTATTTAACCAGCTCTGCCCATGACAGGAGGTAGAATGGCTTCCTTTGGGGTAGCTTCTCTCCTTGATTGTGCAAGCATCCATTTTTCGTCCAGTGCCCTTGAACTGACAGTCACACACTGGCTGTTGTCAGTTACTATTATCTTCACTGGGAGACCCGCGCTCTAGGGAAAAAAGGAAGGCGGAGCTGAGCCAACAGCCATTTTGGTTTTCAGAATGATCATCTTCAGGCTTTGCATAATACTCGTTGGGGGAGGCTAAGCCCAAGGACACGAAGCCCGGTGCTACCCCCTGTCTAGGTGTGAGGGGCATCTATGGCATCCTTCTGGGTGAAATGAACCTCCTCCCTTTGAAGAATTACATCATTGTCCGTGCCACCCACGTGGTTCTCATGCAGATGGCTTTATCCTAGCCCCTGACCACAGGGACAATCAGATCCTCCAGAGGATCCTCCTCTGGAGGAAAAAAAAAAAAAGAAAAAAGAAGGAAGATATGAGCCCTGTAGTTGTCAATGACAAACGTTAAGTCTCAAAGAAAATGCCAGTCCGTGAGAATGAAAACACCAGAGAAAAGCAGAGACAAAAGGGAAAGAGGGAGATAAAGAGAGAGTCCACGGTGTTTGAGTATTTGAGTCCTTAGCTCCGGTATTCTTGAGCCCACCAGCACACCCCTGCCTTTACATAAAACGATAAAATCTCCTTTTTGCCATGGCTAGTTCAAGACGGGTTTCTGTTACTTGCCAGCAAAAGTTCTGACTTAAACAGTAGGCCATCTATTCATATCTGAGTGAAATGAATGGCCAACCTATGGCATGACATCTGGTCTGGAATAAGAAATCGGTCTCAGCATATCACCTCCAATTCCTTATTTCAAAACAATACCATAGCTCAGTTTTAAAACACGTGTGTGGGCGCCTGGGTGGCTCAGTCGGTTAACTGTCTGCCTTCAGCTCAGGTCATGGGTCCCGCATCAGGCTCTCCGCTCAGTGGAGAGTCTGTTTCTCCCTCTCCCTCTGCTGCACTTGTGCGCGTGCACTCTCTCTCGCTTGTGCACACGTGCGCGCGCTCTCTCTCTCTCTCTCTCTCTCTCTATATATATATATATATATAATAAAACACATATGTGCAGGGCGCCTGGGAGGCTCAGTCAGTGGAGCATCCAATTCTTGATCTTAGCTCAGGTCTTGATCTCAGGGTCATGAGTTCAAGCCCCATGTTGGGCTCCATGCCCCAAAACAAAACACATGAGTGCTGTTGAACAAATTTACTGGGACCAGCTTATTTTGAATAAAATACCTTAGATCACAGGGCACCTGGGTGGCTCATTGGGTTAAAGCCTCTGCCTTCAGCTCAGGTCATGATCCTGGAGCCCTGGGATCCAGCCCCATCATCGGGCTCTCTGCTTGGCAGGGAGCCTGCTTCCCCCGCTCTCTCTGCCTACTTGTGATCTCTGTCAAATAAATAAACAAAATATTTTTTTAAAAGACCTTAGATCAGGATAGGTTTAAAAAAAGTAAATACTAATAACACACTCTACACAGAAAAGGATTAAGAAGCTTTTGTTTCTGTTATATATATATATGCATATATTATATATATAACATTTCATGGATTATAGGAAGCACATTTTTTACAATTAATTTCTGTAAACTCATGGTGATGACCTTTATAATCTATGGGAGGGCATCACTGAATCGGCATCACTTTTTTTTCATGGTACCCAAAATAATGGTGCCTCTGGCAGCTGAAAGAATCTTAGATTGGATGACTTACAGTGTGCATGTATGTGTGTGTTCTAGATTGTGATGTAAAATATATTTTCTTCGGTAGGTAGCAAAGAATTTGAAAATAACCATATTACAGAACTTATCTAGGGATCCCAAACTGATGACAGAGTAAGCTTTGCTAAACAGATCAACTAAGGCATTTGTCCACTCTCATACTTACCTAATGCCTTAACACAACCAGTTACAGAAAGGGTTCCCAAAATGGCTTCCTTCTCGTTGTAGAAACCCTGTGATCTTCAGAGAGAAATTTCTGGTAGCAGAACAGGCAAGTGGGGGCAATATTTTGGATCAATGGACTTCTGGCATCATTTAACAAATACCACATGTAGCTTCCTGCTCAAAGAGATGCACAGGGTGGCTTCCAACCCCACCAAGATTTCAGGCACTGGTGAGAGGGGAACCCAAAGTGCTGCCCACTGACAGATGGCAGTGTCTCAAAAGCACAATTGTAAGTCAGTTGCTTGTAACTTGCACTTGGTGTCCCCTTGGAAACCGTATTATAAATGGTTATCAGATCCCCCGAAGAGTCCACAAGAGAAATTTTGAATCATCATGTAGTGGAACTTCAGATGTTCCTGGGGTGACTCAGTACTCACTACAAAGAGAGGACATTCTCCTCCCTCCAGCGCCTGCAACATCCCACATCTGCTGCTCCCCACCACCCTGGGACACGGCATTCAGGCTCGTTCTATTTCCAGTACAATCATCCTGCTAGTTGGCAGTCTTGATCCGCTGACCTAGGGTCTAGCATAGAGACTCCTACTGATGTGGATATTTCTCCGTGTGTCCTGGTTTCTCTTACTGAGAATCCCCTGGTCCAAGAATTCAAAGTTCATAAATTCCAGATGCAAACACCAATTCCCATTTTTATGTCTTGGCTGTTATCAAGGATGCTGCAACTTGTCAATACAGGAGGCTGCTGGCAAGTTGGCCCCTTCCCAGCCCCTTGCTGGAGAAGGGCCTGCAGTGACAAGCTCCTTTTGTCCTTCCTCCAGCAACTTATGTCATCAGTGAGCTCCAGGGTCAAGGCAAGACAGTGTGCAGGGAGGGGACTGGTAGAGCTGGTCAAGTCCCCATCTGCAGGAATAAGACCAGTGCTCAGAAACCATGGGCCAGTGAAGAAGGAAGTACACACCCTCATATCTTTCTGAGCTATTTTCCACCACTCTGATGAGCAGATACAAGTCCAGTGTAAGAAGGAAATGGCCAAATGAAAGGTAAATGAAATGAAGGAGCAGTGATTTCTCTAACCTTTTATCACACGGGGCAGCTCTGTGTAGCACCACCTTATTCTGCCTATTGGTCAAAGTAGACACCAGGGAGTCCTAACATAGGTGTTTATGACTTGTAAGGAGGAATAAGAACCTACTCTTCAGGGCGCCTGGGTGGCTCAGTGGGTTGAGCCGCTGCCTTCGGCTCAGGTCATGATCTCAGGGTCCTGGGATCGAGTCCCGCATTGGGCTCTCTGCTCAGCAGGGAGTTTGCTTCCTCCTCTCTCTCTCTCTCTGCCTGCCTCTCTGCCTACTTGTGATCTCTCTCTGTCAAATAAATAAATAAAATCTTTAAAAAAAAAAAAAAAGAACCTACTCTTCAGCGGACAGACTCTACCCCACGCACTGCCCTGGATGACATACAGGAAGTATTTTATTCAATCTGTGTATTCACGTGAAGCGTATCCAAAGGGAATGGAAAATGGAAACACACTATTTTGCATCCCTTACAAAACCTGTCAGTAAACTGTTTTGGTGGTATTGGTCTTTGAAAGTTTTTCCTAGATGTATGGTAGTCACGTCCCATTCAAATTATATACAGCATAATCAAATTGGGTATGGAATCTTTTTCTTCATTAAGGATGCATTGGGGAAGCCAGGCGTGGGCATTTTTAGAACATGGAGGCAGATGTCTCCTAGAACTGCCACTCTTCAATGAGTTGCTGAGCAAGGAAATGCAAATGAAAACCAAAGGCAGGCAGGATATGGGAAACATCTTAGCACATCAGCAAAGGTAACTCTTTGTTTTATTGTAAAATCCTGAACAAGTGATGGGGTAGCCATCTCCCCTGAGAATTCCCTAGTATGTGAACTTGAGAAGGTGTAAGTGTCCTTAGACCCGTCAAACTACTATATTGTGCTGGTCTAATTCCATAAAACACAGTTAAAGTAACTATAGGTTGGAAAGGGAATCAATTTCAAAGTCAAGCAAGTAGGACTTTATTTCAGGCAGTATTGGGAGGCCTTGGGGCCTGACCATGCTCATATAAAAATCAACTAAAAATTCTGAATTTTCTGGTTTACTTTTTGAAATCCATCTTGAGTTTGCAAAAAAGAAGGAACAGTCAGAAGCCAAAACCTTTGCAAGGGCAGGAACCTGGTCAGACAAGCATAGGCTGAGTATCACCTCTCATCTCAAGGACAAGTATCAAAATTGCGGTTTGATTTCCGTGGATGAGGCCCACTCAAGATTGGCAGTTTCAGAGGAGACCTCCCTTTTCCCCTCATCACACACACAGAACCAATATACCAAAGGTCTACACACTCAGTGTAAAGAGTAAGCTAGAAAGAAATCCATTCCATGTACCAGGCCTAGAAAGAAAAGTTCTTGTCTTATACTCTGGCACTGACTGGAAGATGAAAAAACTCTCCCAGGAGAATATAACTACACTATTGTAAGTATTTATAATGACATTATTATTGCTATTATAGGATTACTAAAGTCTCATTAATAATAGTAGTTAAAACCACAGTGATGCAACCAGTTTGGGAAAAGATTAAACATCGAGGAAGATCAAGTGTTGACAAGGATGTGAAGCAGTAGAAACATTCTGGTGGTCGAATTTTTCATTGGTACTATGCCTTTAGGAAATGATTTGGCATTATTGCGCAAACTCAAAGTTATGTGTGTACGGTGATCCACCAATTCCGCTCCTAGGTATTCATTCCAAAAAAATTCCTGCACATTCTTCCAGGGAAATGCACAAGAACCTTCCGCACAGCACTGTTGGTGGCAACATAAAACTATCAAGAACCCAAACTCATGCCAAGATACCACAAATTAATTATGGCACATTGATGCAATGAGATTCTATATCGTAATCAGGAGGAACAAACTGAAACAACATGCAGTAATATAAACAAATCTCAAGAATCTAATGTTGAGTGAGAAAAGTACATTGCAGAAGAACACATTGAGGATGAGCTCATTCATACAAAAGTCCAAAAAAGTGTGCAAAAGTAAATAATATATTGTTAGAGATAGATACATATTCACGGGTGCCTGGGTGGCTCAGGCATTAACTGTCTGCCTTTGGCTCAGGTCATGATCTCAGGGACCGGGGATGGAGCCCTGTGTCAGGCTCCCTTCTCGGCAGGGAGAATGCTTCTCCCTCTCCCCTTCCCCCGCTCGTGTTCCCTCTCTCGCCATCTCTCACTCTGTCAAATAAATAAAAAAAAATCTTTAAAAATAAATAAATAGGGACGTCTGGGTGGCCTAGTTGGTTAAGCAGATGCCTTCAGCTCAGGTCATGATCCCAGCGTCCTAGGATGGAGTCCGACATTGGACTCCTTTCTTGACAGGGAGCCTGCTTCTCTCTCTGCCTCTGCCTGCCACTCTGCTTGCCTGTGCTCTCTCTCTCTGACAAATAAATAAATTAATAAGTAAATAAAATCTTTAAAAATAAATAAACAAACAAACACACATATTCAGTAATAGCATAAAGAAACCCAGAGGAATAACTAATGACTAACCTGAAGTTTGGGTATCAGTTACCTCTGAGGGGATAGAAGGGATAAATTTGGGGGGCGGGCAAGCGAGGACTTCAAGGTAACCCTTATGTTCTTTTTGGGTAATATTCTTTTTATTAAACTGGCTGGTAGGTACAGAGCTATCTATTGTTGTTGTTGTTGTTGTTATGAGACCCTATTATATATTCTTTTGTTCTACTCAATGTTTAATTAAACTTTTTTTTTAACCAGAGAAATTATAATGTCTTTGATGCAAAAAGTTTGTTAGGTTGGTTTTTCATTTGTTTGCAATTAGAAGAACTTGTTTATCCTCAAAGTTCTTAAGAATGACCATTTGGGCTTCAAGTAAAAGGCATGCTTTGCCAATGAAATTAGAGAGTCTTAAATCTGGAAATGCTCTCGGAAGATAATCTGATGCAGACGTTGGCTTCCAGGACAGAGTGTCCCAATGAAGACTCAGATTTGGAGACCGTGCCATCCCCAACCTACTCTCGAGCAGCTTTCAACATGTTACCTCTCAGATGGTCCGCAGTCCTTCCTTAATGTCTACCTAAATACTTTTTTGCTTTATTTTTTTTAAAGATTTTATTTACTTATTTATGTGACAGAGGGTGAGCGAGCATAAGCAGGGGGAGTAGCAGGCAGCGGGAGTGGGAGAGGCAGGATCTCCACAGAGAAGAGGGTGCCCGATGCGGGATTTGATTCCAGGACCTTGGGGATCATGACCTGAGCCAAAGGCAGTCACTTAACCAACTGAGCCCCCCCAGGAGCCCCACTTTCTTATCTTAACATGTATGCCAGTATCCTACCATTGCCACTACCAATGCTCAGGAGAAACTTTCTGTGTGGTCAGTACATCTGGAAAAGGGCTGAGAAGAGTGTTATCAGAGTGGACAGAAAAGGCCTCTTGAGGCTCAGGCTACAAAACTGGGCCATCTGGAAGCAAGGTCATGTCCATGAAGTCACTTAAGCAGACAATGGAACTTCCCATCTCTGCAGCAAGAAGTTGGGGACTGCCCAGGGGAGAAGGACTTTGGAAGTGCTGCTCACCATGGCAAGATGAGAAGGGATTTGAAGTCTGGGAAAGAACAAACGAGGCAAGGCTTATAAATTAAATCTATAAAATGTATTTTCCTGAAAAGATTGGAAAAACTTTAAAAGATCAGTAATATCTGGTATTGCTCAGAGTGTGGGGAAATAGAAACGTTGCTTATAGATGTACAATGCGGAAGAGTCTTTCAGGAAGGCAAAGTGACAATACACATGAAGATCCTTAGAAATACACACGAAATGGGGCTCTTGGGTGGCTCAGTGGGTTAAGCCTCTGCCTTTGGCTCAGGTCATGATCTCAGGGTCCTGGGATAGAGCCCTGCATCGGGCTCTCTGCTCAGCAGGGAGCCTGCTTCCCACTCTCTCTGCCTGTCTCTCTGGCTACTTGTGATCTCTCTCTCTCTCTCTGTCAAATAAATAACTAAAATCTTTAAAAAATACACATGAACCATACAAGTATCGAACCATTATGCTATATACTGGAAATTAATATAATGTTACATCGATTACACCTCAACTAAAAAATATATATATCAAAAAGGAAAAACTACACAAGAACCTTGAGCCAGCCACTTCCAAATTCATCCTAAGGAAGCAATCAGACAAGTGTGCACAAACAAGGATGTCCATTGTGATGGTGTTTATACTAACAAAAAGTTGAACATACTCTAATGTCCATCAAGAGGACACTAGTTAGGGGCGCCTGGGTGGCACAGTCAGTTATGCGTCTGACTCTAGGTTTCGGCTCAGGTCATGATCTCAGGGTCATGACATTGAGCCCCGTGTCGGGCTCTGAAGTGGGTGTGGGGCCTGCTTGAGATTCTCTTTCTGGCTCTCTGTCTTCTTCTCAAAAAAAAAAAAAAAAAAGAGGGGACTAGTTAAATAAATTGTGATATGGCCATTAAAATAATGATACAAATAATAATTGAAATGATAATGGTATGCAGACTAAACCACAGGGGTGCTAAGATCTATATGTCTAATGTGGGTAAATCAGATTTCTAAACTTTGAAACACTAGATAGATAGAGACATGGATAGATTTGGAATGAAGCATATATAATAAATATTCATTGTTGTAGGATCCAATCAGTACCACATGGTTATTCACCATAAAAATGCTTTCAACTCTTCAGCATGTTTGAAATTGTTGCCAACACTCCATTGGCAAGAATATTAATTAGAATGGAGAGGGGACCACCACAAATTTCAAGTTTACAAAGAGCAGATTACCCAAACATGGATGGATAAATAACATTGCTTTCATTGCCTGAATGTATGTATAGAATAGAGTCTAGAAAGACAAACACCAATAGTAAAAGTGGTTATTTATTTCTGGGTAGTAGATCACAGGTGGTTTAATTTTTATATTTTATGCTTTTCAGTCTTTTAGGATTTTTTCAAAGGCCTTCTGTGACTTTCACAATTATTCAATAGCTATTTGCAAAAAAGCAAATAGAAAAAAAAAACAACATAAATGTCATGTCTCAAGGATGGAAAGCAGGAAGGGAGAGTTTGGGAGGTTTCAGGACCCGCCTCTAAATGCAGTCTTGCCCTCTCAGGAATCTGGAAGCTTCCACCGTGGCCTGCTACTCCCACAGTTAGGTGGAAGAGCTGCTAATTAGTGACCAGGAAGGGCCACGTCTTTTCCATCCTATTATGATACAAAATGCCCAGATTCCATATATTTTAGTGTAAAGGAGGAATTTTAAGGTGACAAAAAGATAAAGATGAATTTTGCACTACTTGAGAAGCTGAGGAAACATTAATGGGTTAACTGACGAAAAGGAGATTTTCTCAACTCCTGCTGTGCTTTGGGCACCACTGAGGAGATGAAGCGCCATCAGACTAGGGAAAAAGCACAAGACAGAAAGAGGGCTTGAAACAGGAGTAGGGAGCCCCCTGCGGGCTGCCTCACCAAGCTCAACTTCCCAGATCCAGGCAGCCTGCCCCTGGGGACCTAAAAGAACATGGAGGGCAGACTGTGGACCGATTCCTCACAGTCACTGAACAATGACAGGGAAGCAAAGAAGCGTCAAAGACTAAGGACGGGCAATTTTCAAACCAGTCAAACTATGGGGTGTGGAAAAAGACAGACATGAAAACTTTCAATTCTAGCCTCTGTTGCGTTTAAGAACATCTTATTAAACAGAAAAACCAGGATATTGTTTTTAAACAGTGATAATTTGGAATCCGCATTGGTTCACAAAGAACAAATCAGGCCAAATTAACCTCACTTCCTTGGTTTACTCCAGAGAATGCCCCTCTGACCCAGCACACAGCATGCACAGGAAGAGCCACACTTCCTCATTTGCTATCCCTGTGACTAGATGGTAATACCTTAAGCTGATAGGAATACCCTAAAAATATACTGATTTATATACCATGCTTGCGAAAGCAGTGACTTTTCAACTTCTTTTTTATCACAACCCACAGTAAGAAATAAATTGTATCTTGTGACTCAGTAAACACATACATTTATATGATCAAAAAATAAATGTCACACACCAATACTTAAGGTGTCATGCCCTCTCATAGTTTCTATTTCATTTTCGTTTCAAAATGGTGTTGGTCTTGACTCACTCACTGGAGTTCATAACCCACTAATGGGTGATGCTCTTCTGGGAGACACGCTGTAGGGCTTTGTGGAATTCTAGGAGTGGAAGAAGAATTAAGAAGAATAGTTTTCAGAAGACACAAAGCTGGATAGGACAGGTTCTTGATTTTGTTCCTCCCAAAGCAGACCCTGAGACAAGGACTTGGGTGCAGGTCAGTCACTTGGGAGGTGAGAAAGAAAGAAAGGGAGAGAAAAGTCCACAAAGTTGTGCTAATGATCAGGCTGCTTCTGAGGAAAACCAGACTCATTCCCACTGGGGAAGCTCTGGGGACCGAAGTTGGAAGCTAGGGCATTTATCCACTGACTCCTGCCCCTCCTTGGCTGAGGAGGGGCCTCATGGATGTTCTATCTTCTACCCTTCCAGAACTTTCTGCCAAGCAAGCTCCCACAGCAGTTGAAAGCCTGTAGACAAAACCTCTGAGGCACAGTGACATGTGAGGTAAGAAGCTGTCATCGTGAGTGGTAACGGTCTACCTGGGCGGCGGGAGAAAGCAGAGGCGGGCCAAGGGGAGATGGGGGCAGGACATCAGCAGCATTGGCTATGGCAGGCAAAAATGACAGATGAAGAAATCATCAGAGGCAGTAGCTGTTTGGAAACCTACAAGGAGAAACTGACTAGAGATTATAAGCCTGAAGTCTTATACTTCTCTTCCCAGACTAAGCCGTACAAACTCTGTGTGGTGGGATCTGCCCTGGCAAACTGGGTCTAGTTGTCCACACTGTGAACTCACAGGGGAAGCACGTCCTAAAAAGGAGAAAGCAAAAGTGACCAGCAAGAGGGCAGAGGCTACACTCCAGAAGACTAGTTTATTCTAGACTGAACCAACTCCGCCAGGAGGACCAGACCGTTCAGGCCAATTCCTGGGGCCACACTTTGTGAATGACACAGATATGCTGGCAGATGTTAGAAAGAAAAACCAAAAAGCGGCCAATGGGCTCTAGCTTCAGTAACAAGTAAATAAGGAAACAAATAGTCTGTTGAATTGTCGGGAAACTTCTGATTTATAGTCTGAAGAACATTAGACTACAGGTAAACAGAATCCCTGCGTTCCAATTTCTCGTGGCTGAAACTATAGAAAGAGAGACGTGGTCTCTATACTCCCCAAAGTGAAAAATAGGGACAATGTCTGGAAGTTTGCCCAGAGGCTGATTTCAACTCAATTTGGGGGAAATTTTTCTAAGGCTTTGAGATCTATCTTGAGACACCATCAAAGCTCACAGAGCAGGGGAAGTGAGCTGGAGAACCCTGCCCCGGGGACAAGGGTGGAGACCTAAGGTCCTTTCCAAGGTTAAGATTCTGTGGTTCTATAAAATTGTAATACCAAATAACGTCTCGCACACAGACTCTGGGTTGACTTGTACGCGGTTGCAAAGCAAACTGGGGAGAGGGGGTGGGCAGAACAGTGAAGGTAGGGACAAAAGACAACTCTAAACATGAGAGAGAAATAATAAAAAGGCGGAGTGTTGAACACCTCCAAAAGATCACTTTGTCAGCCCTGGGGAGGGGGGAAGGATCTATGGCTTTCAATCTACTGTTGGGTACAAACTTGGGCTCCTGCCCCTTCCTCTGCTATAAAAGGAAAGGTGGGGACACAGAGAGAGAGAGAGAGGCCTCAAAGAAGAATCACTTCCTCTGACTCAGATTCAATGCAAAAAGAGAAAAGAGGAGGTACCTGGGTGGCTCAGTGGGTTAAAGCCTCTGCCTTCGGGTCAGGTCATGATCTCAGGGTTCTGGGATGGAGCCCCGCATTGGGCTCTCTGCTCCGCAGGGAGCCTGCTTCCCTTCCTCTCTCTCTACCTGCCTCTCTGCCTATTTGTGACCTCTGTCAAATAAATAAATAAAAATCTTTTAAAAAGATAGAGAGAGAAAAGAGGTTTCGTGCCATCATTTAGAAAAGAAGCTACAAACCTCCTCACACATACTGTTGGAACCCTGGAGCACTGACATGCAGGGAAATTCTAAATCCAGATGGGCCCTGGCTTGTTCGAAAGCGCACACAGCAAATACTAAATAAGTAAGTGCCCCGGGGTGGGGGCCAAGCTCATGGCATGATTATCACTGATTTTCGGCAAATGCCTGCTTTGAAGCAGGATCCTGCAACACTGATGGTACAAAGATTAGGCAGGCGCTGGGAAGCCAGCATACCCGGAGAGCAGAATCAAAGATCTTGAAGAGGAAAATGAATTTTTAAGATGGATGAGAGAGATGACTTGTGGCATCATAAAGGGCATTCGTAGAATATTAGGTTCTGAGGCCTAAGAAAAAAAATCAGGGGCCACTCCAGGTGCCACTTGTTTCGTCTTCCACATTTTCCCCAGCCAGTCCACCGTGAGAGTCATTGCTCTTCCATATACTTTTTATCAGTGTTTTGTTTCCAGAAACATGCATAGACCTATGAGCTGTCACGAACTGAGCAGTAAAAGCACTCAGCTCAAGAAATGAACTGCAACCAGACTCTCACATCTGTCCTGACTTCTAACCTCATCTCGAGTTGATTTCCTTGCACATTCTTTTTTTTTTATTATTAAAATATAATGTATTATTTGTTTCAAGGGTACAGGTCTGTGATTCATCAGTCTTCCACAATTCGCAGCGTTCCCCATAGCATATACCCGCCCCGAAGTCCATCACCCAGCCACACTATCCCTACCACCCCAAACCCCAGCAACCCTAAGTTTATTTTGTGGGATTAAGTCTCTTATGGTTTGTCTCCCTCTCTGGTTTTACCTTGTTTCATTTTTCCCTCCCTTCCCCTATGATCCTTTGTCTTGTTTCTCAAATTCCTTCTATCAGTGAGATCATATGATAATTGTCTTTCTATGATTGACTTATTTTGCTTAGCATAATACCGTCTAGTTCCATCCACGGCATTGCAAATGGCAAGATTTCGGGATTTTGATGGCTGCATAGTATTCCATTGTATGTATATACCACATCTTCTTTATCCATTCATCTGTTGATGGACATCTAGTCTCTTTCCATAGTTTGGCTATTGTGGACATTGCTGCTATAAACATTGGGGTGCAGGTGCCCCTTCGGATCACTACATTTTTACTTTTAGGGTAAATACCCAGTAGTGCAATTGCTGGGTCATAGGGCAGCTCTATTTTCAACTTTTTGAGGAACCTCCATGCTGTTTTCCAGAGTGGCTTTACCAGCTTGATTCCCACCAACAGTGTAGGACGGTTCCCCTTTCTCCGCATCCTTTTTGCACATTCTTGAAAGGTACAGAAAAAAAAAGGTGAAATGGTTGAACCATTCAGCATGGTCTTTTCAGAGGTGAGGTTCTACAAATAGCACAGTGCCTTTCTAGAAGCCTGGGAATAAAAAAAAACAGAGTGGGATGCTAGGAAACCTCATCCAGCTCTGCTGCCAACTGGCCGTGCGACCGAGGCTGGCCTCACCATCTGGGAGCCTGGGTGTCTTCCCAGTTAAACATGGAGTTGGTGTATTCTTTTGAAGATTGTTAAACACAGCCATTGCGTCAGAGGGAAAGGCTGAGTTCAAGAGCATGAGCAGAAGGGCACAGATGAGGAGGAAGATGAGCTTGAAAGACGACAGATGCTAGAGAGAATGAGAGGAGGTCTCAGATATCCAGGTTGGGTGTTCTAGTTGAAAGCAACAAGACTCCATTTTACAGCCCATCCTGATTTATATTCCCAAAGTGTTTTTATGAGCTAATGATGAATTACACGTCAACAGTGTTGTTTCACAAGAGAAGACTTCAAAAGAGCCTATTCAATGGGGGGATTTGGCTTTTGTTGATATTTTGAGCAGAACTTGGATGTTAATGCAAACTGTTGTTTCCTGAGCTCCGGCTCTCACTGGAATTCAGCTGCAGTCAAGTTCAGATATCTGCTCAAAATCACGATGCATGGTTGCTTTCCCTGGGATATGAAATAGCTTGTATAGAGTGGGGAGCAGAGCCAACCCCCTGAGCCACAGTCGTCCTGCGCATGACCTGCACGGCTCCTAGGTCTGTGGCAGAAAGCAGTCAGCAGACAGTATGTGGCACACACTTCCTCACAGGTTCAGTCTTCGCTACATAAATGGATATAATTTCAGGTATGTATGAAAGCTGTTTCATTTGATATGAAAACAGTCTTAAAGTAAGAAATTGAAAAGTTTATCAGACGCCTCATTTGCTTAAAAGGTCATGTTTTACTGAATCTATTAATTTCACAATTTCCAGTCCAATTTTGGACTGATGATAGGATTGGTCATTTGCTACTAATATGAGTTCTCTAATAAAGCAAAAGAAGGATAAATAGCATTTGATGCGTAACTGTTCTGCATGGTTCAGTTCCTTTAATCATTAACAGATATTTATTGGCATTATGTCATGAAAAAAAAAAACTTTAGATGGAACTGGGTTCACTCAAGGAACAAAAATAAATGATACCTGTGTCACAGATAGGTATATTATCCTTTCGAACTCTTGGGGTGACCCCATAAGCATTCCCTATTTTTAAAATTGTGATTGTTTCCTAGTCTCATCCTAGTAGATATATCTTTGGAAAGCAAAAAAAAAAAAAAAAAAATGTTTTCCAACACAAAGCATTCCCATCATTTCTCAAAATTGTGATATTTATAAAATACCATGCAAATGCAAAAAGCATGTTTGCACTGGAACAAAGTCAAGTCAGAAATTATTTATCAAGGTCTAACAGTATACTTGGTATCACAGTCAAGGAAATGTAAGAAAGAGAGAAAAGAAGAAACAAAAGAAACAAAAACAGGAGGAAGGAAATCACCTACTTGGCCACCACGAAGAAGATCATGTAACATTAGAAAAACAGCTCACAAGATTCCAGGTCTGGGTAAGATGGGGTTAAGTACACCCCACCTTGACCTTCCTACAGAATGCAACTAAAAAACCCTAACAGAGTAAACTGAACAGTGATTTGAGGACTCTGAAAAGTAAACATTAACAGGCAGACTGGAGAAGACAGAATCCGAAGTACTACCGAATCAGTAGTGATGTTCCCCTGGGCTAAACTCAGGTTAGCCCAGGCACAGAAGTGGACACTGGCTGCAGACAGAGTTCCAGAAGAAGCCCTGTAGCTGTGGCTCATGGAGGGGGAAAGGACACTCCTGGTATTCACAGGGAGTGGAAAATCTCCCAGTTTTCTTGTGCTGGTTTTCTTTGTTCTCTTGTGTCCCAGACCCCAGGTAACCTTGCGGTGGTAATGGGCAGGAGTGATAGCACATAGCAGCGGGTCTGCAGGCACCTAAAACTCTGAGTCTTCCCCCTTGGTCAGCTTTTTTCAATCCCTCTTCCTGTTGTTTGGGGACTTACAGGACAAAATCAAAAGGCCCAGCATTGAAGGCAACAGAGTTCAAGAAAGAGAAGAGAAAGAGTGCAGTGGGATGCAGTTAAAGTGGTACTTAGAGGTAAATTCATAGCATCAGATGCTTCTGTTGGAGAAGAGGGAACAGGGCACCAGGGTGGCTCAGTCGGTTTAGTGTCTGACTCTTGGTTTCAGCTCAGGTCATGATCTCGGGGTCATGGGATCAAGTCCCTCATCAAGCTCTGTGCTCAGTGAGTCTACTTGAGAGTCTCTCTTTTGTGCCCCCTACCAAATAAATAAATAAGTCTTTGAAAAGAGAGGTCTTTAAAAAAAAGGGGGGGGAAAGAAAAGAGGAAAGTTATCAAAACAATAACCTAAGCTTCCACCTAACAAATTAGATAAAAAGAAGATAATAAAACCAAAGCAAGAAGGAAATAATAAACATAAAAGCAGAAATCAATGAAACAACACAATAGAGAACATAATAGAAAAAAAAAGTCAACCCAAAAGCTGGCTCTTTGAAAATATTTATATAATTGATAAAACTCTAGCAAGACTGACAAAGAAAAACAAAGAGAAGAAACAAGTTACCAATCTCAGGAGCAGAGAAAGGGTATCACTTTAGACACTACATACAACTCTACATATAACTTTGACAGCTTAGACGAAGTGGACCAATTCCTCAAAACACAAACTACCAAAACTCACACAGGATGAAATTAATAATCCAAATAATGCCACAAATACTGAAGAGATTGGACTTGTAGTTAAAATCTGCTGGCCCAGATGACTTCACTGGTGAATTCTACCAAATATTTAAAGAAGATATAACATCATATTGTACAGAATCTCTTCCAGAAAGAAGTGGAAAAAATATGTCTCAGTTCATTTTATGAGGCCAGCCTAACTCTGATGCCAAAACCAGACAAAGAAACTACAGGAAAATAAAAATACAGGACAATACCTGTCACGAACATAGATGTAAAAGTCACCAGTTAAATAATTACTAGATAAAAGTTAGCAACATATAAAAAAAATTTACCAACATCAAGTGATATATATCCTGGGAATATAAGTCTGGCTTAGTATTTAAACACTCAATCAATAAAAAAAAAAATCAATGTAATCTACTACATTAACAGACTAAAAAATAAAGTTCACATGAGCATATCAAATGATTATTTTTAAAAAGCATTTGATAAAATGTAACATCCATTCATGTCCAAAGTTCACAGAAAGAAACTTTGTCAAGAGGATGTATAAAAAGCTTACGTTAGCATTATGCTCCATGGGAAAGATGGAGTGTTTTCTCCCAATGATTGGGAATAATGTGAAGACATCTACCCTCTTCAGTCTTATTCAACATTATGCTGCTAGTCCTAGCCAATGCAATATGACAAGAAGAAAGAAAGGCATGCAGATTGGAAAGGAAGAGGTACACCTGCCCCCTTTGCAGATGGCATTATTATCTACTTAGAAAGTCCTAAATAATGAATGAACTATCTCCTGAGGTTAGCAAGGTTTCAAGATACACAGTCAAAATAGAAAATTTAATTTCACTTGTACATGGAATTTAAGAAACAAAACAAATGGAAAAAAAAGACAAAAAAAAGACTCTCAACTACAGAGAACAAAGTAGTGGTTATCAGAGGGGAGGTGAGTGGGGGGATAGATGAAATAGGTAAAAAGGGATCAAAAGCACTTACTAGCGGCACCTGGGTGGCTCAGTCAGTTAAGCCTCTGCCTTTGGCTCAGGTCCTGGTCCCAGGATACTGGGATCGAGCCCCTCATTGGGCTCTCCACTCAGCAGGGAGCCTGTTTCCCCCATCTGACCTGCCTCTCTGTTTATTTATGATCTCTGTCTGTCAAATAAATAAATTTTTTAAAAAAGAACACTTACTGGGGCACCTGGGTGTCTCAGTGGGTTAAAGCCTCTGCTTTGGCTCAGGTCGTGATCCCAGGGTCCTGGGACTGAGCCCCACATCAGGCTACTCTGTTCAGCATGGAGCCTGCTTCCCTTCTTCTCTTTCTGCCTGCCTCTCTGCCTACCTGTGATCTCTGTCTGTCAGATAAATAAATAAAATCTTAAAAAAAAACATTTACTAATGTATGAAATTGTTGGATCATATCACACACCTGAGACTAATATAACATTGTATGTTAATTATACCACAACTTAAAAAAAAAAACACAAAAATCGATAGTATTTTTATCTGCTAGCAAAGAATCTTTAGAAAGTGATTTTTAAAAATACCATTTCCAATAGCTCCAGGAAATGAAATTCTGAAGTACAAATCTAACATATACCCGATCTGTATTCTGAAAACTCCACAATGCTAATGAAAGAAATAAAAAAATGACCTACATAAATGGAGAGATATATTGTATTTGTGGACTGGAGGTTTCAAAATAAGAAAGATATCAGTTCTCCTCACACTGATTGGTAAATTTAACATCATTCCAATCAGAATCCCAGCAGGCTCTTTTGGTAGATATAGAGAAGATGATTCCAAAATTTATATGGAGTTTATAGCCAGGACAATTTTGGAAAAGAATAAAGTTAGAGGAAGCACACTCTCCAATTTTAAGACTATTTACAAAGCTACAGTAAATCAAAATAATGTGACACTGGCAAATGCAAGACATCGAGATCGATGGATCAAAACAAAGAACCCAGAAACAGACCAGCAATAAGCAAACCCGCCAATAAATTTTTGAAAAGGCACAAAGGCAGTTCGGGGAGTTTACTGTGTCAAGCATACCTCAATAAAGCTGTTAAAAAACAACAACAACCCTGTGTGTTCCTCTCACAATATTTTTTTTAATTTTAGGAATTCCAGGAATTTTAAATGCATGGAGAGGGGCCTTTGGGATTCACAGAAATGGAAAATCAGTTGGGATACTGCAGCTGTTCATCCAAGCCTCTTTTTCCAAATTTAGACACTAGATGAAAAATGTTCTGTGACTTCCTCCTCACATAATCAGTGTCCTTACTAAGCATTCAGCGTTGAATTTAACATTAGGTCCTAGAGAAAATGATAAAATATGAGAATTCAAACTAATACATCTCAAGCTTGACCACTGTTTACAAATGCAATCAAAGAAAAAAAAATCAAAGTCAAAGTAAATCTCTTAGGTATTGATGGTACTGAGAAACACTAAAGCCCTTTGCTGTAGAGCTTACATGATACAAGTTCCTTGAAATGAAAGGACATTAGGACACTTGAGGGTAGAAGAAGCAGACAGTGGGAGGTTTTTTTAGGGAGCCCTACAAACCATACTGGTTTGGAAAAGCATGGTGGGAGGCACCCTCGTCCACTCAAGCTTACAGTAAATGATCAGCCTCAAATTGCTAGTGGCCAGTGGTTACCGAGCAGTCATAGCCAACAATTTGCGGGTGTCTGTCACATAAGGTCCAATGAGGGAGATTGAGAACTGGCTAGTCAGCCCTCTCCAAGGAACAAAAATGTGTGCAAGTTATTTTTTTGGGAATTATGACCATGCCCTATATTTGCACTGTACATTGCAAATCACTTCCCTAGGGGAGCAGGTGGCAGTTTACATTTGGCAAAAGAAAGCGGAAGTTCAGCTGGCCAACTTCATCCAGCTAGTAGGTGGGTAATGATGTTGGCTATATTTTCATATACCTTCTCTGGTGAAGTGTCTGTTAAAATATTTTGCCTACTCATGGGGCACCTGGGTAGTACAGTCAGTTAAGCGTTAGATTTTGGTTTTGGTTCGGGTGGTGGGATTGAGCCCCATGTTGGGCTCTGTGCTCGGTGTAGAGTCTGCTTCAGATTCTCTCTCCCTTGCCTTCTCCCTCTGCTCTTCCTGCTCATGCTCTCTCTCAAATAAATAAATAAATAAATCTTTAAAAAATATTTTTGCCTACCCTTTACAGTGGATTACTTGTTTTCTTATCCTTTGGGGTTTAGAGATGTCTTCATATATTTTGGATAAAAGTGCTTTGTCAGGACTATATGGCATTTGTAAATAACTTTTTTCCAGTCTGTGGTTTATCTCCTCTTCCTTCTCTTTTTTACGACTTTTTTTTAAAGATTTTATAATGCAATTAATGAATCATTGAACACTACATCAAAAATTAATGATGTACCATATGCTCCTTCACTCATTGAATATGATAAAAAATAAAGTACGCTAGTTAAGATTTTATTTATTTATTTGACAGAGAGGGAGAGCAGCACAGGGAGAGAGAGAAGCAGACTCCCCACTGAGCAATGACCCCGATGTGGGGCTTGATCCCAGGACCCTGGGATCATGACCTGAGTCAAAGGCAGACGCTTCACCGACTGAGCCACCCAGGTGCCCCCTCTTCATTATCTTAACTGTTTTTAAATTTTAAGTTTGGATGAAGTGATTTTTTTAAATCTTTTATAGTTCACGCTTTTGGTGTCATATCTAAGAAAATCTAACTCAAACTCACAAAGATTTTTCTCCCATATTATCACCAACAAGTTTTAGAGGTTTTATAATTATGCCTATGATCTATTTTGAGTTACCTTTTCTTCGAGTCTTTGCCATTGATGAAAATGAGAGAAAATGAGAGAAGCCTGGAGGAGCAAAGTATGGAGGTGGGGCTAGTATCAGGAAATACTGGCAAGTGAACCTTGGATACTCCTCAGACACAGATGTATTCAATTCCATGTCCTTGCAGTGGATCGGGGCAGGCCACATTCTGTAACTGAACAGGCTGACATGCAGAGAGCTCACCTGAGATGCAGCATTTCACCAGAAGGCACCTGGCAAACACCCTGGGAAATTAAACTCACATCTCCAGCATGTTCTTCCAAACCAAACTGACCGATTCTGCCCACCCTGCACATGACGATACCCCCTTTTCCATTTCAGTAAGCAAAGTCTACCCACTCTCACCACCACCTGGGCCTGCCTTGTGGTTTGCTTTAACAAGTAGAATGTGACAAGAGCGACACCATGACAGTTCTGTACTGGGGCCTTAAGAGTCACAGTGGCTCTGGATTTCACTCCTCAAGAAGAGGGGAGTGGGGGTGGGAGGTTGGGTGAGCCTGGTGGTGGGTATTATGGAGGGCATGTATTGCATGGAGCACTGGGTGTGGTGCATAAACAATGAATTCTGGAACACTGAAAAGAAATTTTAAAAAAATAATAAATTTTTTTAAAAAGTAGAAAAATCCCGAGGGCCAAAGGTAAACTTACATCTAAAGGAGCAGAAGAAAGAACAGCAAATAAAACCTAAACCAAGCAGGCAAAGAGAAATTTTTCTATTTTTAAAAGATTTTATTTATTTATTTCAGAGAGAGAGAGATTAAGAGAGAGAACAAGGAAGGAGCAGAGGGAGACAGAGAGGAAGACAATCTCCAGTAGATTCTGACTGAGCACAGAGCCCGATGCGGGATGTGGTGATGGGCATTAAGCAGGGCTTGTGATGTGATGAGCAATGGGTATTATATGCAGCTAATGAATCACTGAACACTACATCTGTACTTAATGATGTAGTATCTTGGCTCATTTAATTTAAATAAAAATGTGGATTTTAAAAAAAAGAAGCTATCTGTATGGAAAGAAAAGAGGAAGGCAACACGGAGAGACAGAGAAGATGTAGAGCACAGGAGACTGCAAAGAGGTAGAAAGGGAGGCCCAGCCATCTCGGCCATCCCAGTCATCCGAGAGGAAGTGCCAGGCACATGAGTGGAGATATCTTGGGTGGTTGAGCAGAGAGGGGCCATCCCCACTAAGCCCTGCCCAAATTGCAGAATCACAAGCAAGTAAGTGGTTGGGGGTTGTTTTAAGCCACTAAGGTTCAGGATGGTTTCTTACACAGCCAACGATGACTGAAACACTCCCCAGGCTTCTTCATGAAGTCTGACTTATGGTTCAATGACTGACCTAGACAGTTTCGCTTGACAGGAATGAATTCAACAGTAGAGAGAACTTTGAGTCAGAACCTAACATCTTGGGTTAAGTCCCAGCTTCGACATTGTTCATGTGAGTTTCCCCAAAAGCAGACTCTAAGAGAAGGTACGAGTAGCTCATGGGAGGAGATCCCAGGAAGCACCATGATGGGCTGGGGAAGGGAGGGAAGGCAGTAAGGGTACCACCGGCTGGGCCACTGCTGTGGGCAACCAGAGCTCCATCCTACTGGGGACTCTTCCTCCCTGTCTTGCACCCAAACACCTTCTCTCCCCATTCAGCCTCCTCTTAACTATCTATTCTAACTTTATTTCCTCTAGAAAAAAGAAATACAAGTGGAAAGGCAGGGAGCTGGTGAGAGAGCGATCCCACCACAGAGCAGCTCACAGAGACAGCCTTGCTTCTACAGCTGCCTCTCCTGAGAGACTATTCCTTCCTGTGTTGAAACTCTTCCACACAAAACCTCAAAGGGGAGACACTGGGCAGAGTGGATGGCGCCCACAGTCCCCAGGCACTCCGCCTTTCATCAGCAAAGACAAGACAGCATGTGGTGTGGGAAATTTTCAGGGCGGGCATATTTTACACAGCTAACAAAAAGCAGCTTAAAAGGAGGACTTTATAAAGGAAGGCATTACTCTCGTTCGAGGGAAAAAGAATATATTTTTGTCAGTTTTTTTTCTCCTTCTATTTTTTCATATTATGAAGAACCACAGCGTGGCCGTGGCCCCCCTTCCACCTAAAGCTGGAAGACAGGAGAAACAGGGAGACGACAGGCGCCTGATTCTGAGGTCAGCCCAAAGCAGGGGCCCTCAACAAACAGCAACTCCTGTCCCCACCAAGGGGGATCCCCAAGGCCCTCGAGGCTGATGGCACACATATGAGGCTGACATACAATAAGATGTCAGCCTTTAACATGAAACCAGACAGCGGCGTGAAAGCAATGGCAGAAGGTCCCGCAAAGGCTCAGCGGGCCTCCTCAGAGGTCAACTGAAACACACACAAAATCCAAGAAGGGAGGCAGGCTGTGGCAAGGCCTTCAGCAGAAGGCCCCAGAATGTGGCGCTGGCCGAGGTCACATGGCCTGACAGTGAGGTGACTGTGTTTCTTTACAATTCTGGGCAGAAGGTAAACCAAGCCAAGAACCCGCCCACCACGTCAGCTCTTGCGGCCTCACCTCTGTATAAACAAGAAGAGGAAAGGGCTGGGCAAGAGAACTTTGCGTCCCCATCCCCTGGCCTGGTTCCTGCCTCAGTGTCACTGGCATTTTCAAACTCAGAGACAACACAGCATTTATAAACTCTTCGACAGCAAAGAATGAAAAACATCCACCCAACCACCTGCCCTGACAATATGCAAAGAAGAAAGCTCTGGAAGGTGAGGTGGTGGGCTGAGCACTGAGAAGGAATAGCCAGCTGCCCTTCACTGAGAGGTGCTGCCTGGGGAGAGGCCATCCCCTCAGATCTGAAGGCTTCCCGGGGCATTCCTGTGGAGAGAAGAGTCACTCGCTGTGGGTAAGGGCACCAGCAAAAGCCAACTGGACTTGACTGGTCTAGAAAGGTGGGGTGGGATTTGCCTGAGGAAATTTTTCAGGAGGGGGAAAAAAAGAATATCCTAGAAGGGGCAGTTGTGCAGAGAGGAGAGAAATAGATCTCAAGGGCTGTTCCCAGCTTTCTTCACATTTTAATACACAAAAACACATTTTAAAGAACACATGTTCGCACCAGCCAAAAGTTGGTGGCTTCAACTGAAAGAAACTTCTATTAAGTAAGTATGCATACAACTGCTTAGTGGGACAGATGTGGGACAGATGTTGCTACCCAAAAGTTTGTGGGTTTTTCTTCCTTCTTTTCCCCCTGAGTTTGCAGTGGGCACTTCCACCAGCTCCAAGAAATTCAATGTCGGGGTGCCTGGGTGGCTCAGTGGGTTAAAGCCTCTGCCTTCGGCTCAGGTCATGGTCCCAGGGTCCTGGGATCAAGCCCCACATCAGGCTCTCTGCTCAGCAGGAAGCCTGCTTCCTCCTCTCTCTCTCTGCCTGCCTCTCTGCCTACTTGTGATCTCTGTCAGTCAAATAAATAAATAAAATCTTTAAAAAAAAAAAAAGAAATTCAATGTCATCTTCTCAAACGTCCTATCATGGAACCAAAAACACAGTTTCCTTTAAAAACAACAAGTGTGGCGCGCCTGGGTGGCTCAGTGGGTTAAAGCCTCTGCCTTCGGCTCAGGTCATGATCCCAAGGTCCTGGGATCGAGCCCTGAGTTGGGTTCTCTGCTCGGCAGGGAGCCTGCTTCCTCCTCTCTCTCTGCCTGCCTCTCTGCCTATTTGTGATCTCTGTCTGTCAGATAAATAAATTTTTTTTAAAAATGAGGAAGTGGTGATGTAACATGGGGGCTTAAGTGGGTAGGAGAAGAATAAATGAAACACGATGGGATTGGGAGGGAGACAAGCCATAAGGGACTCTTAATCTCACAAAACAAACTGAGGGTTGCTGGGGGGAGGGGGTTTGGGAGAAGGGGGTGGGATTATGGACATTGGGGAGGGTATGTGCTTTGGTGAGTGCTGTGAAGTGTGTAAACCTGGTGATTCACAGACCTGTACCCCTGGGGATAAAAATATATGTTTATAAAAAATTAAAAATTTAAAAAAATGTGATGACACAAACCAATGGAAAGATATGGCAACTCATGAACTCGAATCATTAATATTGTGAAACTATCCACACTACCCAAAGCAATCTACAGATTTAATGTAATCCCTATCAAAACATCAATAACATTTTTCATAGAACTAGAACAAACAATCCTGAGATCGCTATGGGACCGCAAAAGACCCCGAATAGCTAAAGCACTCTTGAAAAAGAAGAACAAAGCTGGAGGTATCACAATCCCAGATTCCAAGCTATACTACAAAGGTGTAATCATCAAAACACTATAGTACCGGCACAAAATCAGACACATAGATCAAAGGAACAGAATAGAGAACCCAGAAACAAACCCATACTTCTATGGTCAATTAATCTATGACAAAGGAGGCAAGAGTATACAACAGGGAAAAGACAGTCTCTTCAATAAATGGTATTTAAGAAATATAGGCCCACACATGCAAAAGAATGAAACAGGACAACTTTCTAACACCACACACAAAAATAAACCCAAAATGGAGGAAAGCCCTAAATGGGAGACCTGAAACCATAAAAATCCTAGACAAGAACACAAGCAGTAACTTCTTTGACATTGGCTGTAGCAACTTCTTTCTAGCTATGTATCCTGAGGCAAGGGAGACAAAAGCAAAAATAAACCATTGAGACTATATCAAAATAAAATGCTTCTGCCCAGTGGAAAAAAACAATCAACGAAACGAAAAATTAGCCAACTGATTAGGAGAAGATATTTGCAAATGACCTATATAAGGTATTAATATCCAAAAATATGTAAAAAAAAAAACACTTATATAACTCAACACACGCATACAAAAAAAAAGAATCTGATTAAAATGGGCAGAGGACCTAAACAGATAATTTTCCAAAGACACAAGATGGCCAGCAGACCCATGAAAAGATGCTCACCATAACTCATCATCGGGAAAATACAAATCAAAACCGCAGTGAGATCTTACTTTGCAGCTGTCAGAAGGGTTAGAATCAAAAAGACAAGAGATAACAGGTGCTGGTGAGGACGTAGAGAAAAAGGCACTGTTGGTGGGAAAGAAAGTGGTGTAGCCACTGTGGAAAACACTATGGAGGGGCTTTAAAAAAAATTAAAAATCGAATTACCATATGATCCAGTAATCCCACCACTGGGTATTTACCCAAAGAAAACAAAAATACCAACTGGAAAAGGTATCTGCATGCCCACCATTGTACCAGCATTATCTACAGTAGCCAAGATATGGAAGAAACCCACATGCCCATGGATACACAAATGGATAAAGACAATCACACACACACACACACACACACACACACACACACACACAGAGTGGCATACTACTCAGCCATAAAAAAGAATGAGCTCTTGCCATTTGTGACAACAGGGATGGACCTACAGGATACTATGCTAAATAAAACAAGTCAGACAGAGAAAGACAAATACCATAAGATCTCACTCATATGTCAAATCTAAAAACAAAAACAACAAAAAACAAATGAACAAACAAAAACAACCTAAATGGATCCTTAACTATAGAGAACTGGGTGGCTGCCAGAGGGGAGGGGGTGGGGAGCTGGGTGAAAGGGAGAAACTTCCAATTATAAAAGAATTACAAAAAAAAAAAAAAAGAATTACATCACAGAGATGAAAAGTAAGGTACAGGGAATACAGTCGATAATACTGTATTAACATTGGTGACAGATGGTGACTACACTTACCGTGGTGGGCACTAAGTCACATCTAGAATTGTTGAATCATTATGTTGTACACGTGTAACTAATATAACACTGTATGCTAATTGTACTTTAATAAAAAATAAATAAAAATCATAAAACCAAATGTGAAACCCTAGTCTAGTGAGATGCCATGAGAAAACAATTTGGAAATGAACCGCACGGGTGGATCTGACACTTGCACAAAGCATCAGCATCACCAAGAAGTTTTGTTAAAACACAGACTGCTGGGTCCCCCTTCCCTCACAGCCAGGTTCAGTAGCTTTGGGATGCGGTGGCCTGAGAATTTACAGATCAAAGAAGTTCCCAGGTGGTGCTGCCCCTGCTGGTCGGTGGTCTTCCCCTAGCCTCCCTGGTCCTCTCCCTGAAGACTTAATGAGCACCTGGGGGGGCTCAGTGGGTTAAGCCTATGCCTTCGGCTTAGGTCATGATCTCAGGGTCATGGAATTGAGCTCAACATGGGGCTCTCTGCTCAGCGGGGAGCCTGCTTCCCCCTCTCTGCCTGCTTGTGATCTCTGTCAAATAAATAAATTTTTTTTAAAAAAAGACTTAATGAGGTCATTAGCATATCAATGACCCTGAGCAGTCCTGCAAGAAAGAAGCCTCCTTAACCCAGCAGTTTCCCAGCTACACTGCTTTCTGCTGCCCCTAGAATATATCTATGAACTTCCCCGGGAAGCAGTGCTTCAAGGAAGCCACTTATAGAAATGTTCTACTAGGGATGGTCCTGACCAGCAGAAAGACTAACCGCTCCTAAGAGAACAGCACCTTGTAAAAGATACATTGTCCAAGTCAAGCCCCCAGCACCCAGGTTAGGGGCCTGGGGAGAGTTGCAGGCCATGCCACATAGCAAGGTCCTGGCAGGGCAGCAGATCCAGTAAGATGCTGAGAAATGCACGCAGCCTCAAGGAAGTCTGCCAGCAGCTAGCAAAGGCCTCCAGCTTTGAATTAGGATACCAGACCTTGGCCGAGAATTGGCAAGAATAGACCCTCGTTTCTAGAGGGCCTGGAAGGTGACCAAGCCTCAAACACGCCTCAAACAAGCATCAAACAGATAACGAGACACCCTATTCTCTGTCACATGAATTCACAGCAACAGTGTATGGTGCTAGTTACAGCCTATATCTCTTAAAAGACCCTCGACCAAAGGCGAAGTTGAGCCTCACTGGGAATGAGCAGCAGCCCGAAATACCTAGGAGTATGTTAAAAGGTAAATTCTGATTTCTTAGGTCTGAGGTGGGTTTTGAGATTGTAGAGTTCTCCAAAGCTCCCGGACGATGCTTGGTTCACGGTCCATACCCTAGTTCAGGAGTGGCAGATTTTTTCTGTAAAGGGCCAGACAATAAATACTTTTGGCTTTGCAGGCCACATGGTCTGGGTCATGACTGCTCAACCCTGCCGTGGTATCACCAAGTGGCCACAGACAGTACCCAAACGGGTGAGCCAGGCTGGGACCCAGTGACACAGATATCTGAATCTCATAGAATCTCCCGTGTTAGAAAATATTCTCCTTCTGACTTCAACCATTTTAAAACTGAAAAACCATTCTTACCTCACTGGTCATACAAAACCAGGCAGCCGGCCCCATCTGGCCTGCCCGGACTGACTTTGGAGATCCCTGCCCTAGATTCCTAGTCCCCAGCCCAGATCTGCCAAAGGAGAATATCAACCCTAACTTCCCCTGCCCCCCCGCCTTGGAAAAGTGGGAGGCTCCCTTTTTATTGCTGTTACCAGTTCAGTCTTCCTGACTTGCCCAATTCGTGGGGCTACAGGGAGGGCCGGGGGCGGGGGTGTGTGTGTGCTGAGGGCGAGGAGCAGCGTGTGCTCTTCTGACTTCCCACTGGTGTTGTCCCCTGCCAACAGGGCTGCCTCCTCCCTCACCCCAGGGCATCAGTTTCTAGGACAAGGATGTGTAGTCCCCGAGGTGCCAGTTCTCAGTCACAGGATGATGTCTCGCTGGCGGGACAGGGGAGGCCCAGACCGTCCTCCTCTGGCTTTCTTAAGGAGCTGAAATTATTTCTAAAGGACAAATTCACTGCAGAGCACAGCCACACGCAGTCCCTGTCACCCATCACAGAAAGACGGCTTTGCTGCCGATGCCGCTGGAGGTTCAGCCAGGAGAGAGGGCTTAAAAGGACACAGAGTCAAGGTCCCTCTCGGGGCTGGGTTTGTTTTGGAGTTGGAAGAGGGAGTAGAGACCTAAAGGCTGGGCTGGCTTATCTCAGGAATGTCGGGAACTTCGGAAAGGAAGTCTAGCGACAAGATGAAAGCAAAGCCCACAGGAAAGGGGGAAGGAGGGATGGAGAGCTGTTGTGTGGCGCATAGCAACAGGCCAGCCGCCCTGGTCTGCCAAACGGCTAAACTCATTCATCACACCAGTACTTCTGAAATTTCACCGTGGATAATGATCAGGGGAGGGGTCTTATTCGAATGCACATGCTGCTCCACGGGGCCCAAGCCTCTGCTAGTCTGACTTGCTCCCAGGGAATCCCAGGATTCCTGCACGCCAGGATGCTGTCCATATGCCAGTACCCTTTCTTGCTTTGTTCTTTTAAGCAGTCACAAGCCGTGAAATACTATGGTGGATTCCACATGGGCTGAGCCACTGAGAGCAAGGACCAACACACGCTTAAGGTTGTTCAGGGACTGGCCTACATCATCACATACCCCAAAGAGGGAGCAGGGTCTCCAATCATCCTGCCCACCATCTTCAGCCCTGAGTCCTGGGTCGGCCTCCATCCTTTTCCTAATGAGCCCAGAGTCTTGTCTCCTGACCAAGCCCAGTACCCCATACCCGCACAAGGCGTTTCCTTCTCACTTTTCCTTCTAATGCACCCAAGGGTGCCTGATAACCAGCAGTGGACCTGCAGCCAGCAGTGAAAGGGTGGCAGGCAGCCGTAGGTGACTCTCACCAGTCTCCTTTCGTAGCTGGCAGAACAGACGCTGCTTTCTCACTCTGTCCTTGAGTAGAAGCCATTAATGACCTGAGCTAAAATGATAGCACTTAATCAAAATGACAGATAATATCAAGAATCGTTGAGGTGTGCAGGAGCTGGAACCACCACATGCCGCTGCTACGAATGGACAAGGGTACAGTTGCTTTGGAAAATCATCTAGGTATCTAGCCAAGAGAAATGAAACCATATGCCCACAAACTTACGGGACTGTTTACTGCATTACTCATAAAACGTGGAAACACAAATGTCTATCAGCTGCTGAATGGATAAAATGTGGTATACCCACGCAGTAGAATAGACTTCAACCGTACAAAGGAATCAAGTAGTGAGTGATACCTGCCTCAACACGGATGGGCTTTGAAAACATGACTCTCCGTGAAAGTCGCCAGGCACAAAAGGACAAATATTGCACGATTCCCCTTATACAGAATGTAACAAGTGGGTAAATGTGTAGTGACAGAGAACAGGCCAACGGTTGCCTAGAGCTCGGGTGTCAGGGGTGGGGAATGATGGCTAAGGGGCACAGGGTTTCTTTTGGGGAGAATGAAAACGTTCTAAAATTGTGCTGATGGATACACAACTCTGTGAACACACTGAAAATCACCACATTAGTTTCCATGGGTGAATGGTCTGGGATATGAATTCGATCTCATTAAGAATATGGTGACCTGGGGAGCCTGGGTGGCTCGGTGGGTTAAAGCCTCTGCCTTCAGCTCAGGTCATGATCCCAGGGTCCTGGGATCGAGCCCCGCATCGGGCTCTCTGCTCAGCAGGGAGCCTGCTTCCTCCTCTCTCTGCCTGCCTCTCTGCTTACTTGTGATTTCTCTCTGTCAAATAAATAAATAAATAATAAAATCTTTAAAAAAAAAAACAAAAAGAATATGGTGACCTATCAGTTGGGGAACTCAAAGCAAGTGGTGGAGAGAGGGAGCATCTGGGACTCCCAGCCCTCGAGGAACACGCAAGCGCCCCCAGGCGTGAGAGCCTGCCGTGGCAGCCAAGTGCCGAAATACACGGGGACCAGCCCAGAAAGCACAGGCCGTGTGACTGGCTCCAGCCTGCCCCTCTCCCCCGGGGCCCGGCAGGTGCCTCACACAGGGTGGCCACTCGAAGACTGAATTCAGGGCAAGGCCAGAGCAGCGGCGGGGCACAGTGATGGGAGCTCTGGAGCCACCACTTAGCTCTAAACCCAGCTGTGCTTCTCATGCCCTCGGTCACCCTAGACAAACACCCTCCAGCTCGCTGGGCCTCAGAGGCTCATCCCTAAGACACAAGGAGCTACGTCTCGGGCCCTCCCAGTCGGATATCCCATGGTTCCAGAGACCAGGTGGCCCACGCAGGGGAGCCTGGATGTGGATGAGAAACTCCTCTGAGAATCTCCACAGAGCCTGAAAGCCCAGCAGGGTCAGCTCTGGCCGGAGGCATTCTTCCTGGCAGCTCTCGTGCCACGAACACGCTGAGAGCCACCATGAGGACACGAAAGGGACAAGAGACCCCAGGACCTGCTCACATAGCCGGAGGCTTCAGATCCATGAGTAACTAATGGAGAAAGAGTATGTTTCCACCCCTTGGAAAGCTAGATGGGAATCTAAGTGGAAACAGGATTTCAACACTGGGTATTTAAAGGACTCGGAGCTTTTGTCTGACGAATGCTGAGTCAGTGGCAACAAGTCTGTCAGAGTTCCTATATGCAACGGCCAATCTGGGGGCAGAGTCACAGAAGGTGGGGGACGTGGCCACGCCACCACTTCCTCACTACTCCACAGTGGGCCTGCCAAACCCTGGCTCAGTCTTTACCCTGTGGCCCTAAATTAACCAGTGTTTTTGAACATTCCTGGATCCCTGGATCTGGCACGGTCACTCAGCTCAGCCACCCACACAGTAAGTGGCCAGCCAGAGTCATCAGTCAGAGGGTCCCAGGATGCAGTCGGTGTTGGACAGACAGATGCTCACAAGGCACAACTGGGAAGACGCTGCCGACAGCCAGCAATGGGACATGAGAAATCAGCGGCCGGTCCCCTGGAACCCAACACGTGACAGGTCACCGCAAGAACAAGCGGGGCAGGAGAAAGCTCACAATGCTATTTCCAGGCCAAGGCAGAAAATCTGCCCCCAAGTCTGTGTTCGGATTTGTCTGACTATTACTCATAAAAAAGTTCTAAAACCATGATACTCAATTTACAACCCCAAACCTCTGGGATAATCCAAGCCATTAGGTCCAAGCCCATTTATCCTCTCCCTGGAGAACAATGCAGAAAGAGACATCCAGTATGAGCTAAGGATTACGGGCGAGTGAATCATGCATCTCCGGAATGAAAACTCCAGAGGTTTCTGGGTCGAACGCGCCATGCGGATCGTAAGGTCCAGGTGAAACCAATTATCATCTGGAAAACTTGGGAGCTCAGCAATGCTACCAATGGCTTCTCTCTTGCACAAGCTTTAGCCTTAAACCTTGATCTGCAAATCCTGCCTCTGGGTCTCCCAGGAGTTTCTGAGTCTCCCAGAATAGTGTCCCAGGGGGATGTGACATCCAACAGCCCCAGCCATTAACTATGCCTTGGCTCGTCGCCTGTCCAGAGGGGGTCTCCTGTTCAGGACAGTGCAAATTTCCTCTGATGTTTTGCTGTCGTGCATTCCTTTTTCTCTGGGAATTAGCATCTTGGAAATTCCAGTGAAATCCTACAGGGATATTTGAAACAGAACCCTTGTTCTCCGCCACGATAAATTATTTTAGTCGGTTCTTTAAGCCACGAATACAGACTAAAGATCCTCCTCCAGGTCGCAGACTCTGGGCTAAGCGAGGGGTACAACGAGTTGCCAACCCAGGCCCGAAGGCAATTACCATCTATGATTATGCCTGCTTTGTTGGGTGTTGATTTTTAGGCGAGGAGGAGAAGATGTACCTCTGGTCGCGACCTGAGGGACCCCCGGCTCAGTGGTTCCATCGCAGTTTTCCTACTCTGACAATTTCATCTTACTAGGCATGTGCAATGTTGTGTCCATTAAGGGCAGCTTGCTCATGCAATTCATGAAGAGCTTCTAGTTGAGTAGTGGTTCTGAATTGGGAGAAGGGCCTTCTCCCCAGAAAAAGAACACCCACGTGGATTTTTCTTTTCAATTTCCAGATGTTCATAGGGAAGTGCCCGGACCTCTGCTAACCTTTCTTGGGCCTGGGGGCCACTGTCACGGGCCTCAGCCATCCACGAACATCATTCTCCAACGTCCAGGCCAAGTGCGCCTGCAATGGCAGCTCTCTGGGCTCCCAGAGCCTGTCGACCCGCCGCTGCTACATCATTTCCCCCCATAGATAAGCCCCTGTCTCTTTGCCATAAGAGAGAAAACACCAAGAGAAGGAATTCCCCAGTTTCTTCACCCCGCTGTCCCAAGCACACCATCATTCTGTGTCCGCTTGAAAAAGTCTCTGGGTAGAGCCCCGTTTTCATTAAAAAAGGCAGAAAAAAGTTTCCATTACAGAACTACTTTCAAATATCCAAGAGAAAAGAACTGGGGCTTAAAAGGCTCCCATAAACAATGGCCCATAAAAGCTGACAGTCGAGAACTCACGCAAGGGCCAACCTAAGGAAGGGGCCGGCGTGAGCGACTCCCCAGGACCTGGAACTCGTTCACGCCGCTCGGCTGGAAGTGAGTCTGTAACCTGGGTATTCATCATAACTTGGCTGCCACAAGTTCATACTATGGGATAGCCTGGCAAAAGGAATCTTTCTTCTGTTTAAACTCAATCTTCACTTTCAATTACCCATTTAAGCTGTGTTCTCTGAAAGGGGAATTGATGGAGCGCACACATTTGCGTTCACTAAGGAAAGCGTTCAACTACTATAGCAAAGAGGCCAAGAAAAATAATAAATGTACGCTCCAGCTTGTGGCTGCAGTAAGTCTCTCGCCTTACAGCCCCCAACAGAGAAGGTTATTGCTTAAGCAGAGGGTGTTCAGGGACTGAAAAAGCAACCTCTATGGCCAGCGAGCCACAGTCGCTCTGCATGGAGATTCATGGTGGCACAGAGCCCTGTTGACCCGTGCATGATTCTCTCAGCTCCTTTCTTTCCAGTGGCCCATCAGCCACATTACAGGGCCAGTAACTTGACCAGCACAAACACCCTCTTGGCTCCAGGTGCTCGGCTAGGCCCCAGAATACAAAGAAAGGGAAGATGTGGTAGTACCCACCTTCCAGAAGTCAGAATCTAGAAGTATACAGGAGTGTGTAAATTATTGTACCGTACGACACATGTCATAAACACTGCAAGAGAAACATGGAGTGCCGTGGGTGTTTAACAGAAGGCAGAAGCTTTCCATTTAAGGGATCAAGGAAACGTTTCATCCAAAAGAGGGTGACACTGGAGGATGGGCGGAATTT
Source organism: Mustela putorius furo (assembly GCF_011764305.1). Classification (NCBI taxonomy): domain Eukaryota; kingdom Metazoa; phylum Chordata; class Mammalia; order Carnivora; family Mustelidae; genus Mustela; species Mustela putorius. Next base: position 33,422,217 of record NW_025421989.1, read on the forward strand.
GGGCGGGCAGGTGGCTGGGGTTCAGGGGGATGGAGGGAGGGAGGAATTCCAGGTGCAGGAAGCAGCAATCGCCAAGAAGAGGGAAAATGTGGTTCAAGCTCTGTGAAAACAGGTAGTCTGTTTGGCCACATTTTAGGAAACCAGGAGAGAAAGACCGAAAATTTAGGCTGGAAGCAATTGTGTAGTCCGCTGAAAACAACTGAGAACTTTCTAGTTAACGTGACAGAGGACAGGCAGCTGCCACTCTCAGTGTTTGAGTAGGTGTAAAAGTAGTTGTACTTAAAGACCAGTATCAGTTATGATCCCAGAGTCCTGGGATCGAGCCCCACATCGGGCTCTCTGCTCAGCAGGGAGCCTGCTTCCCCCCCCGCCCCCCCGCCTGCCTCTCTGCCTGCTTGTGATCTCTGTCAGATAAATAAATAAAATCTTCTAAAATAAAAAAAAAAAAGACCAGTATCTGGCCAGAGAAAGTAGAATGAATTAGAATAAGGGAGACTGTAAGCGAGAATGGTACGGTAACCATGGAAAAGAGAGGGCCTATATTTCAGTTATGGTGTAAAAACTGATGAGATCGGAAGGTCTGAAGACAGTGCTTGAAGGACAGTTTCTAGTGTGTCTTCGAGTTCACAAAGCTGTGACTGGACTCCAAGTTTCTCGGTGAAGAAAATGCTCGATGAAAATGTCCTGCTCTCCCCAGACTCCCTGCTTTTTAATTCCCCTTTTTTAATGAAGAGGAACTTTCTCATATCCTTACACCTTTTAACTCCAAAGAGAAATTTCTAGCTTAGCCTGCCCCGGGAGAGACTTTAATTGTAGATTGTGGGGCAGGTGTTCACTTCCTAATACTTATCTATGAAGGTGGCACTTCGGAGGACGGCTCTGGCTCATGTGGTCTGGCTGGGCTTTGAACAAACCTCACTGGGTTTTCCTGACTGGTGAAACCACGCCTGCTCACCAGTTTTCTCCCAGGATAAGATTCACGGAGCCTTTCTTGGGGCCCACTTTGCTCATTCTTCATCTTCAGCTTTGCTTCCAGGATGAGGTAGCGTGAACCTCTGAACTCTCAGGTGTAAATGAGGTTTTAAGAGTTGATTTAAGCACAGAAGAAAAATGGAAATGCAGATCAAAACCACAATGAGCTGTCACCTCACACCTGTTAGAATAGCTATCATCAAAAAGACAAGAAGTAACAAGCGTAGGCCAGGAGGTGGGGACCAGGGAACCCTCTGCGCTGTGTTGGTGGGAATGCAGACTGGGGCACCACTGTGGAAAACAGTATGGAGGTGCCCCCAAAAGTTAAAAACAGAGCTACCATATGATCCAGCATTCATTCCACTTCTGGGTGTTTATCCGAAGAAAATGAAAACATTAACTCAAAAAGATATCTGCATCCCCATGTTCTTTGCAGCATTATTTATAATAGCCAAGATATGGAAGCAACCCATGTCCACTGATAGATGAATGGTTAAAGAAGATGTGGTGTAGATACACACACACACACACACACATACACAACAATACTATTCAGGCATAAAAAAAAGGAATCTTGCCATTAGCAATGGACAACATGGAACTTTGAGGACATAATGCTAAGTGAAGTAAGTCAGATAGAAAGATAAATCACCATCTGACTTCCCTTGTATGTACAATTTGAAATACAAAACAAAAAACCCCAAGCTCGTAGATACAGAGAACAGACTGGTGGTTACAGAGCTGGGGGTAGGGGAATGGGAAAAATGGGCAAAGGGGGTCAAAACGTACAAACTTCCAGTTACAAAATAAATAAGCCATGCGGATGTACTAATGTACACCATGGTGATTACAGTTAATTAATACTGTATTAGATATTTGAAAGTTACTCAGAGTAAATCTTCCAAGTCTTCAACACAAGAAAAAAAAATTGTAACTACATATGGTGACTGATGGTAACTAGACTTCTGGTGGTGATCATTTCACAAAGTATACAAATAGCAAGTCACTGTGTTATACACCTGAAACTAACATGTAATGTCAACTATACCTCAAAAAAAAAAAAAAGCTCCAAAAAAGACCAGAATAAAAACTTTTATCTCTTATAGCCATACAAACACAATCAAACACAAACAACTTTGCTACAAACTTTCTATACATTTCATGTGGATTTTTGTAGACACCGTGTCTTTGCTGGGCTGCAAAGAATGAATCCGATGCCAGAAAAGCTGCATCAAATTCAAAGATGGAAGAACTCCAGAGACCTTCTAGGAGTGGGAATGATTTACTCTCACTCTGACAGATTTGCTATTAAATCTCAGATAGTTATATAATGGTGGTGGTTGTGATGGGGCCCTTTGTCCCCGCCTCCCTCTTTTAGAGGTTCCTGATTCCAGGCCTCTTACCTTCTCTCTTACTGGAGACATAATGTCCAGTTGCTAAGGTAGTTCCTCTGAAATGATCTGCAAACCCTCTCTGTCACCCAGCACTTAGGGTGAATTCTGCTGATGGGATTTGCCCTGGGACCCACTGGCCTAGAGTTTCCCCTCCCCAGGCTTCCCAAGCCCCAGCAGAGCACATTTCCTGAGAGACCTCACTGAGAGGGGCCCAAGAGGAGGCAGCCTGCTGGCTGGCTGAATTAGCCAGGGGCAGTTCCCCAGAGACAGAGAGGCGTGCCCAAACTGGCACACCCATTTTCCTGTGGATGCCTGGGCCCTGGCAGCAAGCTACACTATATTAGGGTAGAAGCTGGGAGAAAGGAGAGCAGAGGGATTTCAGATGGAAAAAGAGAAGAGGCCCCTTGGCTGAGAAAGGCTCCAGCAGACTTACAGGCAGCTCAGAGATGCCTGGGACTTCAGCGTGAAAGGCTGTCTCCAGCTTCTCAACTTCTCTCTTGCTCCCTGTCCAGTACTGACCTCCCCTTCCCCTCTTGGTTCACGGTAACCCAACTCCTAAACAGCAGTGGGCAGCATGGGAATGGCACTTGCCTGGGGCAGAGGATGAAGTCTCCTTTCTACTTTGCCTGGAATCCGTTCCCACCAAACAGCTCAAAACCCAGTTGCTGTATATATCACTTTACACACTTGTTTGAGTCATTCATTCATTTAGGGCTGTGCGGAGTATTTCCAGCAGCCTTCTCTACCTCTTCGTACCCCACTACCTGGGAACCCTCCACCGCCACCCAGAACTTGGTAGGTTCATTCCTTGGACCCCCGATTTAAACTGCCCATAGTGTTGAGCGCAAAGTCAAATGTCTGCACGCCCTCAAGTCCACACCACCCACCTTCCCATTAGCACTAAATTAAACTGCACCCCCGGATTTCTTTTCCATTGCTGGGGGATAGGGGTGCATCCATGTTGTCCTGCTCTCCTGAAGCCCCTGCTGACCAAAGACTCCCAGATGAGGGAGTCAGCTGAAGCTTTTTTAAAGGGCAAATCTAGAGATTTTGTGAACACCAAATCGGAAGATTTTGTCAACACCAAGAGAGCCCCGAATAACTACCTGGGGCCCCTTAGATGCTAGAGACCACGCCCCCGAGCAACAAGAAGCCACACCCCCTGCCTCGCCGAGCCGCGGGCCTGTAGTCCCGGTTCCTTGGGGCTAACCGAGCGCCTGCCACAAGTGACCACTCTCTGCCGGCACCTCTCTCCCAGAGGCGCAGACTTTCTCGGAATCCCCAGCAGGGGGGGGGGGGGTTGGGGGATGCGGGAGAGGCCCCAGCCTGTGCCGTCCCAGGGAGCTGCTCGCCCGCGGCGCTTGCCCTGCAGCCCCCAGGGGTGGCCCGGCCCCTCCAAGGGGAGCGGGTAGGGGCTTCTTCCAGGACAAGCTGCGGGCCCGCCCCCCGCCCCCCGGGCCTCGGCGGTGCGCCGAGGTGTCGGCGGGACACCGTGTCAGGCACAACTCCAGGTGGGGAGAAACTAGCCCGCCGCCAAACTTCCCTTCGTGGTCTCGGGCGCTAACCTGGGTCCGCTCAGGCACCCGGCAGCGCAGACCACAGGGTCCGCGGCTCGTGGCGCCCGGCGTGGGGCCGACAGCCGGCTCTCCCCCCCCGGTGCCCAGACGCGAGCCCGCTACGCGCCGTCCCCTCCCTGGGGCCGCCAAAGCCAAGTCCCGGGCAGACAAAGGGCTCCCGGCCGGGGACACTGCCCCGCCTCCGGTCCTACCTGGGAAGGCGCGGCTCGGTGGGACCCGCAGCAGCAGCAGCAGCAGCAGGGCGGCCCGGAGTGCGGGGCTCCCCATGGCGCGCACAGCGCTCGCTCGGCTGGGCTCGGCTCCGGCTCGGCTGCGCCGCGCGCCTTCAGGGGGCGGAGGAGACAGACCGGGCCGAGGGGCTGCGCAGCGAGCGGGTGAAGCCCAGCTGGAAAACTCCTCCCTCTCGCCCTCCCTCCGGCTCGCCTGGGGCCTGCCCTCCTTCCGCCGCCTCCCCCGGACGCTGGCGCGGTCTGGGGCTCCGACCTAGCCCCTCCTTTGCTGCCAGCCCTTCTTCTGGAAGCGGGGCTGGCCCCCCAGGGCCGGAGAGCTCCAGGAACGTGCCCTAGCACGTCGGATGACCCCAAACACTTTCCTGCTCTCTGATTCCGCGCACCCCGACTACACACACGGGTGCCCAACCTTCTCCCAGATCCCGGACCCCCCACGCTGTCATCTGTGCTGAGAGCCGCGTGAGCCATTCTGTGTGAAGGGACAACCGGTCGGGTCCACAATAGCCCCTGCGGCCTGGCTATTAACGGCCGCGTTCACCGACCTGACCCTCACGACCCCGTCTCAGGTTCGGTACTATTATGCCCATTTTACCCAAGAAGACACCGGTGCTTGGAAACTTGCCCAGTTCACCGTTATGGGCACAGAGGGGATTTGAAGTTAGGTGTGCGGCTCTGAGGACACCAACGTCCATACTACAGCTTTTTTGTTTCTCTCTTGTAAGGGAATGAATCAAGGGCTGGAAGGGGAGCCTGCTGAACTGCGGTTTGGAATGGGGTTTGGAATGGGGCTTGAGGTTCTCTTTCCAGGTCGGCTGATGGACAGGCACAAGGCACAGAAAATTCCCCATGTCTCACCCCAAGTCTTGGGAATGCAGCTGTTGCAGTTTTCTGCAGCCCCGTTTCACCATTTCCTGGGTTGTTCTCCACCACCTCCAAGGACATCAGGACAAGCCCAAAGCCTCCAACCTGTGGCCTGCCATCAGGATAGGGTTTCTAGGCTGCCTGCAGGAGGGATCTGGTTTCTTCTTTGAGTCTTTCCCAAAAGTTTTTGTTTTGTTTTTGTTGTGTTGTGAACCCACAAGTTAGCACCTGGCTTGTTTCCTGCCCCAAGGGGGTCTTAGCTAAGGCAAATTGCAATCAGGGCTGCTGCATCAGGTTGTGCACTGTGCAAAGGTGCCTGGAGGAAGAGGGATGTCGGAGCGGAAATCCAGCCACCTCTGGGTCAAGGAGCCCTGCACCTAGGCAAGGTCACATACATTGAGGAGGGGCAACTTTCTCCTTGGTCACTAGTCTCATCCACTAGCTAGGCTAAAAGCCCTGGGAACATCCATCCAGAAGGGTTTCAAATTCTTTTATCCCAGTTCTCACAAAAGCCCCTGACTTGAGCTTCCATCTTAGTGGGGGTAGGTGCTTTTCTCCATCTCCAATGAGATTCTCCACAGCTGCTCCCTGCTCAGGAAGCCAACAACCCTTCAATAACACCCTGAGTCACAAGAAAATGAGGGAGAGCCACCTCACCTGTGGACTCTGTCAGACCAGACTCACCTGGGCCTCCGAGTGGTTCTCAACCCTGGCCAACCACAAAGGGCCAGGGGGAGGGGTGGGCACTTCATGAAAACATCACATCAGGGCTGGACCCCAGACCAATGAAACTAGAATCTTTAGGGAGGTGGCCTGGAGTTTGGCCAGATGCATATTTTTCTTCCCCCAAGTTCAGTGGGGCAGGTTTTTAAAATGGGCTAAATTCTGGACCAGCATTTCTCAACCTAGGCACCACTGACATTTGGGGCCTGACACCATTTTGCTGGGGAGAGTGGCTGCCTGTGCACCAGATGCCAGGGAAACACCTCCTCTTCCAAGTCATGACAATGAAAAACTGCCAGACGTCACGTGTGCCCCAGGGGAAAGTTTGCCCCCAGGGGAGAACAACTGTTCCGGGCTCATGAACAGAGGTGAATATGCACCCCAAATTCCAGGTCCAGGTTAGCCTGCCCGGTGGCCTTCCTTCACCACACCACTTCTGAAGCGAGCTCTCCTCACAGAAACCAGCCTAAGTTCTATTACAGGGCTGAGAAGGAACCCCTGGCTCTCTCCTAGCACCGGAGTCTGGCTGAATTACAGCAAACACCACTCTGTGTTGAAGAGTTTTCCTCTCTGCGTGTATAAGGCTAAGCAAAATGAGCTGTCAGAGAAAAACAAATACCATATGATTTTACTCACATGTGGAATTTAAGAAACAAAACAAATGAACAAAGGAAAAAAAAAAAGAGACAAACCAAAAAACAGACTCTGAACTATAGAGAACAAACAGATGGTCACCAGAGGGGACAAGGGTAGGGGGACAGGAGAAATAGGTGACAGGGACCCAAGAGCACACTTGCCATGATGAGCACTAATGTAGAAAAGTGTTGAATCACTATATCGTACACCTGAAACTAATACAACACTGTATGTTAAGTATGCTGAAATTAAAATTAATAAAAGATTATACCAAGTTTTATGGTAAAAAAAATTTTTCTCTTTGCTGCCCTAAAGCAAACTCCAATCAGATTTTATTATTCTTACTATTACTACTATTATTATTTTTTAAAGAAGGCTCCACACCCAATGTGGGGCTTGAACCCATGAACCGGAGATCAAGATTTGCACGCTCTACTGACTAAGCCAGGCACCCCAACACTGCTACTATTATTCCAGGTTTCTCTCTCTCTGATAGATGAGATGGGGGCAGAGGAAGGGAAGGGAAAGAGGTTATCAGTTCCTCCCACAATATCTTGCTAGACAATAGGACAGTTTTGTAGAATAAATCTGGCAAACCAGAACCCAGAAGATGGGGTACTGAGTCCATGGAAACAGGAAGAGAAGTCACTCAAGGGGTGCCACAGAGCTCTGATCTCATTCCTGTCCCACTGGACATAACAATTGAGGAACTGAAAAAAAGGACACGGTTGGTGTAAGACACCAAGACAGGCAGCCAAGAAGCAGGTTCCAAACATCTGTATGGGCAGGAATGCTGTATAGACGCTGAACGGCAAAGAAGGATCAGTACGACATGCTGCATTAGACCTCAAAAACCAAGCACACAGATACAGAGGAGGTGAAAATGGCTTCAAGGGAAAACCCGTGAGAGCACAATCTAGCTGCTTCCAAAGGAAGAAAGAAAGATTTCCCGGGCCCCTCAGGGCCATGCTGACAGCACCTCTTCTGTCCACCGAAGCATTCCTGAAGGCTGGGCAAAGTGCCAGAGGAGAGGAGAAGAGAACACAGACATCAAAGCCTGGTGGGGGGTGTGGAGGTGTCTTTCCACTCTGTGCAGTGGCGAGGAGCTTGGCTTAACCACCACATTCTCCTGAGTCAACGCAGGATGACCCACAGCGGAGAAAGAAGAGGATTCCAGAACTCACCCCCACTTTCTGCCTTGCGTTTGTCAGCTGAGACCAGTGAAGGAGAACCTGCCGGCCACCTCCCTCCCTACTGAAGGACAGATTCCCTGTGGACGGACGTCACTCAAGGTCCTTCCCTGCCTGTGCTCCTGCCATTTCCCCCACTCCTCCTTGTCCTCCTAGGCTTTCCAACCAGTTCTTCTCTTCTCTTTCCACCTCTTTTCCAAGTAAAGGGCCTGCAGTTTGAGGGGAAAGCTGGTGGCCCACTGCACCTCAGGAAATGGACTGACATTTCCCAACGTCGAGGAGCCACTCTGAAGTGAAGCAGCCTGCGTCGATGCTTCCCAGACCATCTGTAGTAAAGGACCATTATTTTAAGATGTCCAATCCAAAAACTAAAACAATAACAAAATAAAATAAAACAAAATGTCCAGGGGCACCTAGATGGCTCAGTTGGTTAAGTGTCTGTCTTTAGCTCAGGTGATGGTCCCAGGGTCCTGGGATCTAGTCCCGCATCAGGCCCCCTGCTCAGTGGGGAGCCTGCTTCTCCCTCTCCCTCTGCCCCCTCCCATAAGCTCTGCGCACTCTTTCTCTCAAATAAGTGGATAAAAAAATCTTTAAAAAGATTTCAAGGGGCACCTGGGTGGCTCAGTGGGTTAAAGCCTCTGCCTTCGGCTCAGGTCATGATCTCAGGGTCATGGGATCGAGCCCCGAATTGGGTTCTCTGCTCAGCAGGGAGACTGCTTCCCTTCCTCTCTCTCTCTGCCTGCCTACTACTCTGCCTACTTGTGATCTCTGTCTGTCAAATAAATAAATAAAATCTTTTAAAAATTTTTCGAATCCATCATCGATCAATGCTTTTGTAAAAATCACTAAACAGGGCTCACTAGAAAAACAAAATGGAAAAAAAAAAAAAAAGCCAGAGAGCAGCATGGCTCTGGGAAGCACACTTCGAGTAGCACAGGGACAGTGGATTTAGCTTTTATGCTCCTGTACGAACTACAGACTACAGTAGACACTCTAGGTTTGTGGGAACTCGAGACAAGGACAAGGAGATTTGATCTCAATCTCTTGAAAATCCTGCTAAAGGAATGCCAGAAAGATAAGGCGCGTTGGGCTTTTACTGACCACTAACTATTAAATATCTGGAGGGGAGAGGGTTAAAGTAAGAATGTTCCAGATCAAGATCAAAAAGCAAAGGCCCGTCCAAGAATAGTATCTGTTTACAATACCTTGGCTTCAAGAGATTTCTTCTCTTTCTAAGATAAATATTCAGAACGAAACAACGCAGGCTCTAGAGTATGAAAAATGTCTGCAGCATAAGGGAAATGGAATATGTCTGTTCGAAAGATTCAAAGGAAATCATTTCTTTTATAAAAATAATAAGCTACCAAGAAAGGGAAAAGCAACTTTAGAATATATTTATTTGGCGTATTCAGTAACAGATTCGAGGGAAATGCTTTTAGAAAGTAGAAACGGAGGTCATACTGCGAATTGAGAAATAAAAGAACGCAGAGATTTACAAAGATAATTAACGGCTTTTGGGTTCACTTGCCACATGCTAGGAAGTGATCATTCCTGCCCTGAGAACCAGAAAAAGCTGGCCAAGTGGAAAAATCAGTCCCTTTTCTCGGACCCAACGAAGCACTGGATTTTCAGGGCAAATCGTCACCTTTTGCTATGCAGAAAGACCGGCATAGCCATACAGTGCTGGCGGAGATGGGCTTACCTGGAGCAGGAGACACTCGGGAGCCATAAATTGGTAGGAACACATAAATGGCAATTTAGAAAAATTGCTGTAAGCTTGAGTGCGGCCTGTCAGGAGCGTGAGAAACTCCTGGGGCTGAGGCACAGCACAGACTCCCATGGTGCTATGGCCTTTACCTCCACGAAGCCTACCAGGTTTTCATGATGAAGATCCAAGACAGACCCCGCCTGCTCTGGCACGCGGACCAGGAGAGCAATCCTTCTGAAATAGGCCCAGAGACTTCTCCACACAAATGGGCCCCTCCCCGAGGGGAGGGACTTCACTTCCGGGAAGGGAATTCCCAGAAGAACCTCATTTGGGGAACTGCTTCCGTGGTCTGGAGTTGGGGGTGGGGGTTCTGCCAGCCACGGCCACTCCAAATCTGGGTCATAGGTGTGGGTACAGGAATCAGACCGGGTCAGGAGTAGAACTTTATCCCCAGCCTCCGTGATTAGAGGGGCAAGCACAGGTCCAGGCAGGCCAACCAAGCTTGCGCAAAAAAATGTTCAAACAAAGCCGGATGGAAAGAATCCATCTTTGGTTAGGCACCATATGAACTGGACCTAGGAAATGCTAGCTCTGAGTCGGGCTCCGAAAGCCGAAAGACCCCACTATGCAGGACACCCTGCCACTGGGGCCATAGGCCCCGGGACATATAGCAATACTCAAGGTGGCAGCGGCAGATGAGGAAGCATCTTGAAGTCTCTGGCAACCTCCTCTGGGTGAAGCAAAACCTGACCCTTAAAATTCTGTAGTAAGTCTCTACAGCCTCTTCGGGATTCTCACTCTGCTTTCTAGAAACTTTGGTCTGCTACTGGCATTACTGGAGACTGAAGGCTTGACCACAGATCACCAAGTTCCCATGGAATCTGAGCTGCCTGTCGCGAATGGAGTGTTGTCCAGCTGGCCAAGCCATGCAGTTGGGTGTGCAGAGCAGCACTCCCTCACCAAACAGAAGGCACATGAGATGCATCAGGTAGAGGCCCAAAGTTCCATGGCTCCTACTTGCACTACATGACCTTCTCTCTTCCGGTCTCCATCTTGGGCCTGATGGAACATTCCCTAGGACTGGGTGACTGAGGAAGAAAAGCCTCAGAGAGTGGTGCCTCAGGGCCACCTGAGATGGCAGAGCAGCGCGTCACGCACCGCAGCCCTACTCTCTGACAGCTTTGAGAGGCCGCGTGGAGGGGAGCCCTAGAAGGCAGGACTTTGACTAGTTTACCTGATTGTGTGGATAGACAGTCACAAGGGATATGGATTTTCCTCCCCTGGCCACAGGTTTCTGCCCAGATCACCAGCCCACAGCCCCACAGAATCCCTTCTGTGCCATCCTGGTATTTCGCAGGTATAGCCTCCCGTCGGGGTACTGCCTTCACGGCGAAGGGAGTGAGGCCATGGGCGTGTGTGCATGGACTTCACTGGTCTTACCATGTCCCCATGAGCCTGTAGCAGCTTGCTAGAGGGACAGCACCCTTTCGAAGACACCAGCTAAGTGCGCTGCAGGGTTGGCTGAAGTCCTTCTGGATGTGTACATGCTTCGAGTCGGCCTCCAGTCTACCATGCTGTGACTCCCATTACCAATACTCACCATCCGTGAGTCCAGGGGTGAAAACAGGAAGGCCACTACTCCGCGCTACCTCTGGTGATCCATTAGCAACACGTTACTTCTCATCCTTGTGATGGTGCGTAGGCTCTGCGGGTCTCGAGGTCTCAGTTCCAGAGAGAGGAATGCTCCCACCAGGGGGTCCAACCATGACCCCACTCAAGAAGAAGTAGAGACCGCTGCCTGGGCACTCTGGGTGCCTTGTGCCACTGAATGAAGAGCAGAGAAGGGGCCGACTACCTGGCTCGGTGATCGATCCTGACCGCCAGGGAGAAGCCGGGTTGCTACGACTACACAGTGGGCATGAGGAGAACATCTAGAAAGCAGGGAATCCTCCAGGTGCTTTGGCTATGCCCGTGTCCTATGATTAAAGCCCACAGAGAACTACAACAACCCAGTGCAGGCCGGGCTGCTAGTATCCCAGAACCTTCTCGAATGAAAGCTTGTGTCACTCCATCCACCAAGCAAAGAGCCACGACCAGCCACTGAGGTAACTGCTGACAGCAAAAAGAATACGCAAGGCTAGCAGGTAGGAAGAAGACAGCTGTGAAGGTCAGCGAGGACCCTGTGACCATGGCAGAGACAAGGACCATAAGAGTGATGAATATTTCTCCCTTTCTTGAATATTGATGTCTCTACATACGTTAACTGGATATTTTTGTTTTTTCTTTTCCATCCCCTTCTCATCTCACGTAAGCTGTATTAGTACTAAACTTGAACTCAGGAGCTCAGGATTTAAGTTATACGGTATCAGTGGAAGAATGTGAACCAGTTTGGAGAAGGATCCACATCACCCAAGGACAAAAATGGACAAAAAATGCATTCTCTTCCGGGGGAAAAAGTTACCATTTTTTTTTTTTTTTTAGTTGTATAATGCTACGCAGAAGTAGGACTTCGATACGGTCCTTCTGCAGAGATTAAGTTACCTTGAGGAGATTGTGTACGGACGCTAAGTTGACTGGGGGTGGATTTTATTGGCTTTGTCATGAGTCAACTTGGCCAGGCTGAGCTACAGTTCCCAGAATTCACTCTCTTGTTTGTTTCCAGTTAGGGTCTGTCACAGGGGACATTCTTGGGGAATCTGGAGGCCGGAAGGGGAGCAGTGGCCATTTCATGGTTCCCACCTTGCCGGTTTGCTGACTTGCCTCACTGGCGTGAAGCAGCTGGGCCTGCGAGCGCCCTGCCCCTCCCCCATCCTCCCTCAGACGGAGCCGAGTTCTAGGCCACGTGTTATGTGCTTAGCTCTTGACAGAGAGCACCGCTTCTGCTGGATACCCTCATCACCAAGGTCAGAGGCAACAGGAGCTGACATAGGTCATGGCCCTTCCCTATGGGGTTCCAGCTCAAGCTTGTGGGGTCCAGTCTACCTTGGTCTCCCCACTCTACTTCACAGCTTGCCTTCTCTACCACCTCCTCTGTGAACCTCAAGCTCCAGCATCAGACTCAGAGACAACAGCCATACAGACACTGCTTAGCAAGCGCCTGCGATTGCGGAAGAGCATTTCCTGTACCCCATCCATACCGGTCGTATGCAACACAGCTCCCCTACTGACTCTGCTTCTCTGCCTGGACTCACCCTGCCACAGGTACGGAGCCAGTGCAGAGGGTAAATACGGTGGGTTTTGAGCATGCTAAGCCCGGGGGGAAGGCCCACGTGGAGATGGCTACTGCTAAGACCACCAGAGATTCAGTAGGAGACATGAGGATGTGCTTGCCTGGAGGTGGAAGCTGAAGATACATGCCTCGAGAACACTGGAGATAAAAAAGCAAGAACAGGAAAATGAGGATATACAAGCGGAACAGGGGAAAGGGAAGAAAGCCATAGCAAACATCAGCTCACAGGTCCTGACAGGGGTCATCTGAGTCTCAGAGGGGAAGGCCTTTGTTCTCGCCCTCTTGCTAGATAGGACCTGTGGAAATATACCCAAAGGAACACGACCCAGGACTAGAAGCTGACAGAAAAATGCAAGCAAGTGAGGAAACATCAGTTAGGTCTCCTGGCATCACCTCTTTCCTATATGGCATTGAGCCCCATGACCTCAAAGCCCTCTCCCTGGGTCGGAATGTGGTTTGTGGCATTGCTTTCCCTTCGGAGCAGAGAAGCAGGCGGCCAGCACACTTCTGAGGCTGGAAGATTCGCAGGTAGTAATGAGGAAACAATCGATTTCTGTCCCAGAGGCTATGCACCTGAAAAGGAGAGTTAATGTGTTTTGCATAAAGACCATCCTCGAGGACAGGCTTCCAACCATGATGATACCGATTTCCCAAAGAGGACCCCAGCCCTTGGCCCAGTGGGGTCTGTGCAGGATTCTGTAGAAGTAGTTCGGACCCCTTCACCCTTTATTCTCGCCAAGATTCTCAGGCTGCCAACCTTGACGGGGGTACAACGGACCCCTGGCGGAAGGCTGTAGCACTCCACTGCTTCCCCTCTCTCCTCAATCCCTGAACATCCTGTGGACGCTGGCACCTCCTGGGGCCTCCGTCTTTTAGAATGCTGATTCATCCCAAAGCATCTGCGGAGGTAATGGCCTTGACATATGTTTCCAGTCCAAGAAGGATGCGTTGGAGGAGAGGGAAAGTTTTCATTTTCTCTCTTATAATCAACCCAAAGGTCAGCATAGGACATAGACTGGAAAATTAGTCTTTGAGACTCCAGAAGAGCTGCCAGCCACAAGAAGAGCTGACACACGCCCCTGTCTCTGTATGGACGGGACTGGCTGCCTCTCCCTGTGCTTGTACCCATGCCCTTTCTCCTTGTTTTCCTCAAGACCTCTCGTGGATCCTGAGGGTTTCTGGCTCGTTGTGAGGTCCTCAGGGAAGCCAGAGCACATGCAGAAACCCTGCTGCTTGGCCAGAGCTTTGAGGGCTCCAGCCAAGTAGAAAAGCAAGCCAAGTTTAGAAACAATGAGTTAATAGTCCTTCCTGGGTTGCATCATACTATTAGTGATAACTAATCAAATGCTTCATTTAGTCAAATCCTGTTGGACTTTTTGTTCTGAGCGCTTTTCAAGGATCAGCCTCCCTCTGACCCTGGTGAATAGCCAAAGAAAAGTTGATGCATGGAAAAGTTACAAGATTTGCTCAAAGGCCCACAAGAGTTGAACACGCCCAAGCTAAAAAGAGATTCTGAGCTATCCACATTGGGATTCTACATGAATATTTTTTAGGTGGCTATTTGCAGCTTTCCCACATTGCTTGGGTCCTTCCCTCTCTTTGCTGGAGTGGGTCCAATTTCTGTTGGTTTGGAACATATATGATACAGGTGGGAACTTCTCTCACGTGCCTCATGCTCCTTCTCTTTAAAAGGAGAATGCATCCGTGATGGGTCTCTTGAGCCTCTGATCTGGTACAAGGAAATTGAATGCTTTACACACCTTATTCTCAAATGTGTGCTGTTGCACGATGGTCCTATTATAACATTTTCCTTCAATTCTTTCTCTTTCAAAAAAGTTTTCTAAACTCTGCCTCTGTCAACCTGTGCCAATTGGGGTCCCACATTGTTCCTCCAAATTAACTCCTGCTGTCATTACCACCATGTTGTTTGTCTCAATAGACCTGTTTTAGTCATCTTCGTACACGTCTCAAAGGCATTCAGTACTAATGACTCCTTGCCCGCCCCAGTAACACTACTACTATTCAGCTTTAAGGACACCACACCATCATACTTCCACCAAGTCTGGATGCTCCTTAGCTTCCCATCAACCTCTGGGCAACCACTGAATGTAATGTTCTATGAGAATCTCTATACTCTTTCCCTAAGGGATCTCATCCACACTTAGAACTTTAATTGCCAGCTGAACACCAAGAACTCATAAATCTATACCTTTAGGCTCCTCTATGTGTTCCTGACCCCGCTACATGACTCCTCTTGATTGTTCAAAGACATCTCCAACACTACACGTACTGAACAGAATCGAGACCTCTAACCTGCAAAGCTGCTTGTCTCTAGTATTTTCTGTCTCTGTGACAGGCACCACTATTCATCCTTGACTCCTTCCTTCCACTCCACCCTACCCATAAGTCCTGTTGATTTCCTCCCCATCATGGCACTTGAATCCAGCCACGCTGGTTCATCTTCATGCCATCCACCTGACCTATGCTACATTCCATCACTTCTCAACTGAACTCCCATCAGGGACTTCCTACGAGGTCTCCTGAATCCACTCCTGTCTTTCCTACAACCTCAATACGCTCTCCACTTGCCATAGTCAGAACAAATGGTCAATCAACAGCTTAAACCCTGAAGGACCACTGGTCCATGTAGATGAACAAGCGTTCTACACACAGCATACAAGGCTCTGCTGATCTGGAGTCCGTCTTAATGCTCACCGCCCTTGCCGTCACTCTCAGGACTGAAGTCACGCTGACCTTTCACAGTCTGTGCTCTGCTCCTTTCTATCTCAGGGCCTTTGCACATACTTTTCCTTCTGCTTGCTTTTCCTACTCCTTATTCTAGGTAACATCCCCTTATTCTCAGGTCATATCTTAAGCAGAACTTCAGGGAAGCTTTCCCAGGCTCCCCAGTGGATAAATGGAAGTCTGCTTGTTTTATGTGCTGTGTTTTTATCAAGATGGCTGTGATAATACCACCTCCATCCCTCGTGTTCTTCACAGTGGGACATTGAACACTCCTCCCACCAAGGAAGCTCTATACGCGCTGTCTTTTATCAAGGGTCTGTGGGTCTGTGGCTATGCCAGAAATGAGCAAGCCTAGGTCATATGAAGGGATACAGCATTGTCTGTTTTTCCATTTTATTTATTTATTTATTTTTGGAGATACTCATTCTTAGAAGCCGGCAACTGTGCTGTGCAGAAGCCACATGAAGAGTTCACATACAGGCATACCGTACCCTGACAGCTCAGATGAGACCTCAGCCAACAGCTAGTGCCAACTGCTGGACAGAGGAGTGAGGAAGCCTTCAAAATGACTCTGACCTGTGTTTCACCTGCTCCAGAGGCAAATCCTCCTTGCTCTAAGCCAGTCATGCCAGCCTCCCAGGGACCCATTTAGGGGGATGTGTGTGACACAGCAGGACATTAAGTTGGGAGGGGACACCAAAAGGATTTCTTTACTTCTTCTTATAAATCATGTTCCCCAAGAAGCAGGCGCTGAGATAACAGTGAATGTGCAGGAGGTTCATAAAGGCGTGTACTTAGGGTCCACACCTGTGCAATGAAAGAGGAGGCAACAAGAGGGGGCAGAGGGAGATGTGCAGCTGTGATACGGTCTCAGCGAAGACCTCAGCCAACACAACAAAGACCTGAAGATGGTCCCATAGAGTTGTTCTGAGTTGGGGTGAGGAGGCTGGGCCTTTAAACACGTGTGACAAATAGTTATTGAATATTGGCTACTCCCAGGAAGGGAAGGTGAACTTGGATAAGGCAGTTCTCATCTGCAGAGAGCATTTCCGAAAAGGGCTGCCAGCTGCAGGCTCTGCCGGAAACACTCCCAGCAGCTGGGAGAAGTCCTCGGCTCCTGAAGAGGGTTACAGGCAGCACATCACAGCATCCACTATATTCCTACAAGAATCATACAGACAAGAGAAGTTCCTCTCTTTCTGCTGATGGTATGTATGGATGCGATGCCTGGAATGTCTCAGCCATTTCACGAGAGCCAACATATGAATGAAGAGAACTGCCAGCAAAACAGAACCAGAGCCCCGATCCATGGGGCTCGGGGCCTACTTGTACTTCTGACCTGCTTGATACAGGTGGTAATAAATGTCCTTATCATTGGCATCGGTTGAGCTCTAGGGCTTTCTCTTACCTGCATCTCAACCATCCTAGCCAAGGACAGGTAGCTCAGGCAACAGATGCTAAGACTTGGGAAGCATATAAAGAATGGGGAAGAAGGCATAGGTACAAGAAACATTACAAAGAAAGCATCAGCAAAACCTAAATCCTGGCAGCATATGAGGTAGTAGGGTGGCTTCTTTTTTATAGTAGCCACAATCTTGTTTTTGGAATGGCCAAATAAATTGGATGGGACCAATATTCCATCTGTGATAGATATGTTTTGTGATAGACCAACACCTCTTTCTTTCTAGGAAACTGTATTTCCCTTTTGTCAAAAACCTAGTGGGATGAGAAATCCAAATGGCTCCCTTTCCAGCTATGGACACCCAAGGGGTTTCAGGAGGAAACATCCATCTGATTCTTCCTTATTTCCCCCATGCAGTGTAAGGCAGGCACCATGTCTTGGTTATTTGGACCCCGAATCTAGAACAGGTGACAGAAAAATGACAAAATGGTTGGGTTTTTATTTTTTTAACCCAACAGCAGCACCTTGACTATTCTCATAGTGCCCATTTCCCTGGACACCCCATCCCCATCCAAAGCCACCCTCCTTTGGCATCTTTCCAAATCCTTTTCTTCTTCGTTCCTGTAAATATTGTGCACTCCTGAAACCCTATTCATTTCCCACCAATATCCAGTCTCTCTTACACACTAGTGCCCCAAGCTTTAGCTAGGCACTTGGATTCCCAATTCAGTATGATATTTCCTCCCTTGCCATTTGGTGTGGTCATGAGACTAAGTTTTGTTCCTTAGAGGTAAGTGGAAGTAATGTATGCGACTTCCAACTTGTCTTCCACCAATAAGTTCATGTGCTCCCTTAAGCCTTTCCCTTTAATCTTGGCTGGGAAATGAGAAGTAGGCAGCCATCTCCTATGAAGTAAATGGAAGCCCCACACTGAGGACTGTATAGCCTTTTTCTCGAGCTTGGACTGCACGTTTCAGAACCGTGATCTGGGAGGGAAATAAACACCTTGAATAAGCTACTGAAGAGTTTTCTGTTGCAGCATCTTATGTGCCCTGAGTGATCCAACTTACAGTAAGCTTGTAATTTGTGATCAAACAACCTTCTCTGATATGCCTAGGAAATTAATAATATGTGTTCATAATATGGAAATATTAGTAAGACTCATGCTTTCATGGGGCTTCCCAGCCCACATATTGATGGACATGAAATATTTAAACATTTCTGCAGCCAAGAGACGCTGCTGCAGACACTGGAGTATTTATAGCATAAGACAGGAAGAATCATGGTATTTGTGTTTCCGTAAGACTAAGGAACCATTTTCATCTTGGATCCAACCTAGACATTACTTTTCCTGCCAAAGCTGAACTTGGATAAAATTCTCTCTTTCACCAATGTGGAGCAGAAGCCATAGGAAGAGAAAACTTGAGTTTCCACTGAACACAGAATGGAGCCACAGCACAGAGAATGTGATCTTCTTTCCAGAGTTGTATGGTAAAAGCAATGGGCTTCTTTGCAGAGTATTGGAAGGGATGGACGGTATCTCGGGACTTTAAGTAAACTTTGGGCAATTACTCAATGTAGACATAATTTTCTGTAAACTTTTTGAAAGTTTATGACACAGACATTTATTGACTACCAAATAGCTATGTTCTCCCCTATATTTCCTAGCCTTCTTGCAATTAGGTGGAACCATGGGACTGATTCTGGCTATGAGAAGTGTGATCCATCAATCCTAGGCTTTAGCATTTAAGAGCCACCAAGTATAGTTAAAAATCTTCCCACAAAGAAAATTCCAGGCCCAGCTGACATTATTGCTAAACTATAACTAACATTTAAGGAAGAAATAATACCAATTCCCATAAACGCAGAGAAAATTGAAGAGGAAAAGATACGCCCCAATTCATTCTATGAGGCCAACACTACTCTGACAGTGAAACCAAAGATATCACCAAAAAAAAAGAAAAAAAGAAAAAAAAGAAAAAGAAAAAGAAAAAAAAGAAAAGAAAAAACTATGAAATAATTTCCCTTATAAACATAGATGTAAAATTTCTTTAAAATTTAGCAAATTGAACACTGTATAATATAAAAAGTACAATATATCATGACCAAACGGAATTTATCCTAGGAATAGAAATTAGTTTTAACATTCACAATTCAATGACTGTTTTCACCACATTAAGAGACCATAAAAGAAAAACTATATGATAATCTCAACACAGCAGTAAAAGCATTTGACAAAATTCAACATCCATTCCCAGTTTTAAAAAATTCAGCAAACTGAGACTAGAAGGAAACTTCTTCAAACTAATAAAGAGCATTTACAAAGGAGCTGTAGCTAATATCATACTTGGTGGTACATGACTGAATGTTTTCCCCCTAAGATCATGGTGTCCACTCTTGCCATTTAACTCAATATTCAATATCGCATTCAAAGAGCTAGCCAGTGCAATCAGGCAAGAAAAGGTAATAAAATATTCAGACCAGGAAGAAAAAAGCAAAATTTTGTACTCAAAGATTAAATGATTGTCAACATAGAAAATCAAATGGAATTCATAAAAAGCTATTAGAACTAATAAGTAAGTTCTCTGTACTATATACTAGATAAACAACTGAAATTTTAAATATAGTACCATTTGCCATAGCATTAAAAATATGAAAGATTTGGGGATAAGTCTCACAAAAGCTGTGTAAGGTCTAAATACCAAGACAACAATATTATTGAGAGAGAGAAATTAAAGTTCATGGATCAGAAGCCAAACTGATCTATACATTAAACTCAGTCTAAATCCTAATCTCAGTAGACTTTTAAAATAAAAATTAACAGTCTGATTCTAAAATGAATATGGAAGGCAAAGAAACTAGACAAGCAAAAACAACTTTGAAAAAGAACAAATTTAAAGAACTAACACTCCTTGACTTCAAGATGTTTTAAACATCTACATTAATGAAGATAATGTGGTATTGACATAAAGGTAGACAGACAGATCAATGGAATAGAAAGTCTAGAAATAGGCCTGCACATATAAGGTCAATTGATTTCTGACAGAGGTGCAAAGGCAATGCAGTGGAGAAAGGATAGTCTTCTTGACAAATGGTGCTGGAACAATGAAACATTCATATGTCAATAAAAAAAGAACTTTAACCCATACCTCATACCAAAGACAAACATTAATTCAAAAAGAATTGTAGTCCTGAATGTAAAACATAAAATTACAAAATATCTAGAAGAAAACAGGGGGAAAATCTTTGTGAGCTTGAGGTGGGCAAACATTTCTTAGATATAACACCCAAAGCACAACTCATAAAAAAAGAAAAATGTTGTTAAATAGAATTTCATCAATATTGAAAGCTTTTGCTCTTTAAAAGACAGCATTAGAAAAACCACAGATGGAGAGAAAACATCACATATTCAACATATAAAAGGAGCTCTCAAAACTCAATATTAAGAAAATAAACAATCCCCTGAATTCATAAAAGAGAGTTCATCAAAGTAGATATATGGTTTCAAATTAAAATGAAAATGAGGGGCGCCTGGGTGGGTCAGTTGATTAAGCACCCGACTTTTGCTTTCAGCTCAGGTTGTGATCTTGGGGTTGTGAAATCAAGCCCTGTGTCAGGCCCCACGCCCAGCACAGAGTCTGCTTGGTATTCTCTCTCTCCCTCTGCCTGTCCCCCCCAACCCCCGTCGACTCAAGTACGCTCACTCACTGTACTCAAATAAATAAATGAAATCTTTAAAAAAATTAAACCAAAATGAGATCACTACTTTTCAGAAAGACTCAAATTTAAAACACTGCCATATATACTAAGTGTTGGCACAGATGTGGAGAGACTGAAACTCATTCATTGCTGGTGGAAATGTAAAATGTTATAACCACTTCGGAAAATAGTTTAGCGGTTCCTTAAAAAGTTAACAATACACCTGCCATAAGACCCAGCCAATTCACTCAGAATAATCATGCTGAGTGAATTCAGCTGGACAAAAAAGAGTACACAATGCATTATTCCATTTACACAAATATTAGAAGATGCAAATTAATCTATAGGAACAGAAAACCTATTAGTGATGGGGGGCATAGATGGAGAAGGGTGGCAAGGAAAGGTCACAAACGGGCATAAGGAAGCTTTAGGAAAGAATGGGTTCATTACATTGAGTATGGATGTAAATACACGTACACCCACATATGTCAAAACTTGTCACATTGTACATTTTAAATATATGCAGTTTAGTTCAATTATACTGCAGTAAAGCAATGTTTTGAAAAGTGCTATGATTAAGGGTGTGGCCCTCAATAAAATCTCTCCCTTATGTAAAATTACTTAGGGAAAAGATCTGATTAAGAGTTTGGTCTTCTCTGTCCTCTAATCCCTTAATATCCAATCAAGAGAAAGATAAAGATAGGGAAGTTAGAAAACAGAAAAAAAATGTGCCAGATCTGTTAATTATGTCCCCAGAAGAACTGTGGGTGTGACTGCAAGACAGAAGTAATTACAATCATATGTTAAGAAATCTAATAAGTTTTTACTAAGTTTACTTTTTAAGTATATAATTCAATAATGTTTAGTATATTCACAAAGTTGTATAACTATCACAATGATCTAATTCCATAACCTTTTCATCACTCCAAAAAGAAACATCACGCCAATTAGCAGTTACTCCCCACTCTGCCTCCTCCCAGCCCTTAGGAACCATGAATCTGTGATGTTTTGTATCTTTTATCACTTAGCATAATGTTTTAAAGGTTCATCTGCACTGTAGCATGTGTGACCACTTCATTCTTTTAAATAATATCTGGTTATATGGCTATACCACATTTTATTTTTCTATTTACCTATTGTTAAGTCTATTAAGGTTTTTTCAAAGATTTTATTTGTTTATTTGAGAGAAAGGGAGAATGGGGGGAGGGGCAGAGGTAGAGAGAGAGAGACAGAAACTCTCAAGCAGACTCCCCACTGAGCACGGAGCCCGACATGGGGCTCGATCTCATGACTCTGAAATCATGATCTGAGCCAAAACTAAGAGTCAGAGGCTCAACCGACTGAGCCACCCAGAAGCAACAAGTCATTCAGTTTGTGAGAGTCTTATTCTGCTCAGGAAGCCACAAGCCTGGGCAATACCAAACAAAAGAAGCCTTTGAGTAGTTAAGACTTAAAACCAATCTTCTAATTTTAATTTTAATCTGCGATATTCTAAGGGCAACTGAAAGAGCTATACAGACTTAAAGAGGGCATATGTATATCTTAAAGATACAGCAAGGAAAAACCTCCAAAGAGCAGGTCCAGAAACCATAAAGAACAGTGGACAGTGGCATTACTGCAAGAGAGAAAACCAGGTCCTGATCCAGAATGTTCTTCACTCTCAGCATAGGGCCTCCAATCATCTGCAAAGCAGAGTTTTTAAATTGCCACATTTCAGCAACTTCTGTGTGTCTCCCTTTTGCCCCTTTCCAAATAGGAGTGTTGATTTTTGCCATTACACATTAGGTGTTTGTTGGAAGGTAAGCTGGATAATTTTTCGTTTTTGTTAGTCTTTCAGACCAAGTAGAACCAAGGCTGGTCCAGATGTAGATACCATGCATCACCCAGAGATGCAGGACTATGAGCTAGATTCGTTGATTAGATGGGACTTTAGTGGCTCCCTGGGAGAATGATGGAATATGTTCTGTGTGTGGGAATGTTTTAGATCAGGTTTCATAGGAGTGTAAGATTCTTGTTCAAGTGATTTGTTGGGGGTATGTTCTTAGGATAAAGAAATTTAGGGAAAGAAGATAGAGCATGAGGAAATCCAAGCAAATGAGTAGTGTTAGGTATAGAATCGATTCGGTCCAATACTAGGGGATACTTCTGGAGCACTACAATTAGTCCCACACTGAGACAAGAGAGATGGCCTTTGGAACCCTCTGTCATTCAATCATTGGCTGAGGTCCACTCCCCAGAGATAGAGGTATCACCTTCTCTCTGAAGAGGCTTGCTTTTGGCCAAGGGCAACTTTCTAAAAGACGAGAAGCTGTGAGCCATTGGCCAACACCTTCAGCAGCTGGGGATGTGTGCATCTGCCTAAAGGAAGAGATCAGGGTGGGGCACCATTAGGGTCTACTGCAGGCAAGAGGAAAGCATCTGGGTAATAAATGGAAGTGTGAGCTGTGAGTGATTACACGGAGCAGAGCCACCCCAATCACCCACCTTGCTGACTCACCTTGGACTTAAAATCTGAGCTCCAAATAATCCTTTGTTATGTTAAGCCGCTGGTTCTGTTAGTTGCTTATCACAGTAGAAATGAGTTTGTCCACTAGAGTTCAATTGGGAAAGCAGAACCACCCTATGTGATATGGAATTAGGAATTTACAACAAGGACGAGACCTTAGATAATGTGGGACCTGGCGAGGTGCTGCATGGGAAGCTGTTGTCTCTGCACAGGGTGATGAGCCTGAGGTTACTATGGGTATTAGGGCTAGAAGAAAGAGACACTGAACCTGAAGTGGAAGAGACCAAGGACAAACTGGAAGCCACAGAACAAAGTGGAAAGCATCTCTTACCATTTTTAGTTTTGACGATGTGGGTAACCTGCAGAAGCCAGCATCTTTTCTCATGGAGCTGCATGTGGCCCAGAATTTGAAGCTGAAGGAGAGCAGGCAGGAGCTGAAGAGTCTGCAGGCCCGGAATCTCCTGTCCCAAGCCACCCTAACAGTGGCAACGCATGTGCTCCCGCTGTTGCCCAGCGCCTTACACTGACCTTCAGGGAATAATGACCATTGCTTCGTCTTTACCTTCTCAAATCTGTTGTGGTCCATCAGAAACCAAAACTACATCAGGGACAAAATTCTGGAAAACACAGTTCCAGTTTAGCTAAGTTGACATGCTACAAAGCCAACACATGTGGCCTCACTTAATACAGACCCCAGTGGAGGTGGCAATGTGACACCCAGAAGAGGACTTGTCACCAGAACTTGACTAACAACGTAACAACAGAACAACATAAACCAAAACGGGACCAAAACAAAGACCATTTTCTTAGTCACACCTGGCAAAGGATATTCATCAATTCTTCAGAGAGAAAATAAGAAAAATTACTGTAGGAAATGAAAGGCGGGAAATAAAAATTACTGTAGGAAATGAAATGAAATGCTATATTCTACATAATCCACAGTGGTTAAAAGCACAAGTTTTGTAAAGTCAGGAACCCATTTACAAGTTGTGTGTTCTTATGTTAATTATCTTCTCTGTGACTCATGTGTACATCTGAAAATGGGGATAATAAAACATTTTTTATGGGCTTGTTGGTAAG
Source organism: Mustela putorius furo (assembly GCF_011764305.1). Lineage (NCBI taxonomy): Eukaryota > Metazoa > Chordata > Mammalia > Carnivora > Mustelidae > Mustela > Mustela putorius. The sequence continues at coordinate 33,446,169 of NW_025421989.1, forward strand.
ATTAAATGAGTTAAATAAAGAGAAAGCACTTAGAACAGTGTGTGGTGTGTAGGCGCTTTTCAAATATTAATGTTATAATTATTGTAGAACATCATGCTTTGCCTTTATGATAAAATGTATACATTTATGATTCTTAGTAAATTTCCAGGTTGTCCTCATGGAGTTCTGGGTGAAATGTTTCTTCCAAGGGTTATGTATTTCTGCCTTATAGTTGTAGGAAAGGGTCTGGTGTCCAGAATGGGGAAAACCAAGTGTGGGTCTCTCTTGCTGAACACTTCCCATTCAAGAAAGTTTCTGATACAATATATACCTCCTTGACATGAGTTATTCTCATTTCTCTATACTTATATGTCTCATCAACACAGGGCTTCAGGCCTAGAAAAATGACTCATTCATGTTCTATGAATAATCAAAGAGAAAGCAAAAAACTGTCCACTTCTTAGGAAACTCTTCTAAAGTCCGTGCTGTGTGTTCAATGAAGATTTCTCTGGTAAATAAAGATATTCAAGTAAGTTGCAACTGTGGTTTATCAGAGTCAGTTCTAGATCTGGGATGATATCTAGATCATCACTAGAATGTGTGTGTGTGTGTGTGTGTGTGTGTAAGAGAGGCTGTTACCAAATCTGAGTTTGTATTTAGTAGATTTTCATAGCCAATTTGGTTGATTGTATTTTGTTAAAATGCTATTTTAAAACACTGGATACATTCTTGGGGGTAAGCCTGGGGAGCCATGATCATGCAAGACTACACTGGTTAAGGAAGTTTATAACAGAACCATCTCCCCTTTTTAAAATGAGATATGGTTGAGCCCTTCCAATTTCTGTTATTCAAAACAAAAAAGAAGTCTTCAATGACATGTAGAAAAATCACGAAGTTGTATCCTATGGAGTCTCATGTCTGAGTTCTTTCCAGGGTCTCTAGAGTAGTGAGTTGACTCTTGTATGGCAACTGTTGGTCATGGAAGATTCTATCGCATGGTTCACAAAAGGGGTTCGATCTGCCCTCTTGTCTCTCTTGTGGGAGCCGTAAGGAAAAATGTTACCCCAAGATCCTCTCTCTTTCTGGTCATGCTGTTCAACTTCAACTAGATCAATGTAGATCTTTTAAACTGAAAGATCATCGTGGCAGGCTTCTGTTTAATAACAGAAACCTGGGTACAGAATAAAGGACTATATTTTATGCTCTCTTTTGTTGTGATCAAGTTTTAACCAATAGGATTTGGTGGAAGTGGTGTATGCGACTTTGGGGAAATTTCTTTAAAGGAGCTGACTCAGTTTTGGGGGAAAGCCTTTTTGCTTTCCTTCCATTCGCTTTCCTAGACTGCATACATAATGGCTGGAGTGTCGGCAGCTACCTTGCAACAGAAAAACAGAAGCCACATGGTGAGAATGGCTGAGCACAAAAGATGATCCTAGATCCCTGATGACTTTGTGCAGTTGTCACACGAATAGTAGTCTGACCATCTGTGAGCTTGTTTTATGCAAGAAAAAAAACCATTGTGTTTTTAGCCAACGTATTCAGGTTTCTACTTCTAGCAGTTAAATGCAGTTCTTGAATACAATTAGGAAATCTTAGAAGGCTGTTGGGAATATGCCCCCTTTTTACCTCTTGGCTCAGGCTTTCGCCCAGATATTCCCTGTGGATCCTCCCTTGGGTCCTAATCTAGCTTTCCCACAACAGACTGGTGAAAACTGACTAAATTCAAATGGCCACTGAATGCCCCCCAATATGATTGCCTCATCCCTTCCCACAGGAAGACTTTTCCCTCTGGGTTCCTTCAGGCATTGAGCAATATCTTTGATTTAAGCCAGTAGACCTGGACAGAGATGAGTTGCTGGTTCCAGAGCAGTCCTGGTTTCATGAATGAGGATGATTCCAGATCATCCAACTAAAGTTTGGATACCTCATCAGTGAAAACTGGAAAGCTGATCCATTTAACTATGCCATCCACTGTGTCCATTTAGGTACTCTGAAAAGCAGATGCCAGTATGGAATTAAATGTGCAAGAGATTTACTGGGGGTAACACCTGTGAAGAATAAAGGGTAAAGGTTGGAAACCCACAGATTTGCCAGTAATAAGTGACGGACTTGGTTTTGGGGGGGGTAAATCCCAGCTTTGATAGTCGAAGGCTGAAGTTCTGCTTTGAAGTGAATGTTGATTTATAGCCAGATATGTAATCAGAAATCAGAGGAAATCAGAGATTTCCCTGGAAATCAGAGAAACACAGAAATACTGAGATAAATTCTCCATACCTCCTCAGTGGACGGCCAAATAAAAACACTGGGGAGGCCCAAAAGATCCTGGAGAAAAGTGAAAGCCCAGGGAAACATGAGAACTGGCTATGCATTCCTTAACCACACATAGTTCATCCAGCAGAGGGTGGAAGCATTGTGGACTCAGTTGTTAGAACACAACTGCAGCCGAATTAATTGGCCAACTGCCAAGCTATTCAGACCCAGAGTGAACCTTTAGAAAGTGGGGCTAAAGTATAAAAATAAGACCTAAACATCTGAAGAGATGTCACCAGCTGCATACTGGGAGTTAGAGGGGGATGATGTGGGTTGGGGTTGGGTTAAAACAGATTCTACAGCTTACATTCAGACAAGTTACTAAACACCAGACAAAGCAACCAGACAAAGAAACTCTCAGAAAAATAAAACAAGTCAGGGTTATTATAACATATTATATAAAATATTGTCTAAAATGTCTACTTTTAAACCAAAATTTACCAGACATACAAAGAAACTAGAAAGTGTAACTTAAACTCAGGAAACGAGTAGCCAGTTAGAAACTGTGAAGGGACACAGATGTTGGATTTACCAGAGAATGTCTTTGAAGGGGGTATTATAAATTTGTTCAAGAAGTGACAGAAACTCTATTTGATAAATTAAAAGAAAATATGCCAATAAAGAGTTAACAAAGAGGGAGTCTCAATAGAGAAAAAATGATAAAAAAAAGAACCAAATGAAAATTCTAGAGTTGAAAAGTATAAGAACTGAAATGAGAAATATAATAAAGCCATTCAAAATATTGGTTTGGTCAATTTCTTTGAGCTCTATTTTTTTTTTTTGGCAGCTGTAGAGGATAAATTTTTAGCCTTCCTATTCAAATATAGAGTATTTCTAAAAGCAGAGAAAATTGTTTTCAAATGTTGTTATATTTCACTGTTTTTTTTTTCTAAAAATTTCTGAGGTGGTAAATAACTAATTATAGAAATATAAACACAATTTTCTTACATGGTCAATTAATCTGTGACAAAGGAGGCAAGAATATACAATAGGGAAAAGACAGTCTCTTCAATAAATGGTGTGAGAAACTGGGCAGCTACATGGAAAAGTATGAAACTGGACCATTTTCTAACACCATAAACAAAAATAAACTCAAAATGGATTAAAGACCTAAATGTGAAACCTAAAACCATAAAAATCCTAGACAAGAGCACAAGCAGTAATTTCTGTGGCATCGGTTGTAGCAATGTTTTTCTGGATACGTCTAAGGCAAGGGAAACAAAAGCAAAAATAAACTACGGGGACCACATCAAAATAAAACACTTTTACACAGTCGAGGAAATCATCAATAAAATGAAAAGTTGACCTACTGAATGGGAGAAGATATTTGCAAATTATATAGCTGCTAAGGGGTTAATATCCAAAATATATAAAGAACTCCTACAACTCAACACCAAAAAAGCAAAAACAAAAACAAATAATCTGAGTTAAAAATGGGCAGAGGACCTGAATAGACATTTCTCCAAAGAAGACATTCAGATGGCCAACAGACACATGAGAAGACACTCAACATTACTCATCACTAGGGAAATACAAATCAAAACCACAATGAGATACCTCCTTACACTTGTCAGAATGGCTAAAATTAATGATGCAAGAAACAACACGTGTTAGCCAGGATGCAGAGAAAGGGGGACCCTCTTCCACTGCTGGTAGGAATGCAAACTGGTGCAGCCTCTCTGGAAAACAGTATGGAAGTTCCTCAAGAAATTAACAGTAGAAGTATCATATGACCCAATCATTCCACTGCTTGGTGTTTACCCACAGAAAACAAAAACACTAATTTGAAAAGACACATCCACCCCTATGTTTACAGCAGCATTATTTACAATAGCCAAGCCATGGAAGCAACCCAAGTATCTACCGATAGACAAATAGATAATGAAATGTGGCATGTACGCACAATGGAATATTATTCAGCCATAGAAAGGACAAGAGTGTGCCATTTGCAACAACATGGATGGACCTATTGCGCATTATGCTAAGTGGAATAATTCAGGTAGAGAAAAACAAATACTGTATCATTTCACTCATAGATGGAATCTAAACAAAACAAAACAAATGAATAAATGAACAAAACGCAGAAACCGACCTATAAATACAGAGAGCCAACAGACGGTTGCTAGAGGGGAGGGGGCCGGGGGACGCACAAAATGGGTGAAGGGGAGTGGGAGATGCAGGCTTCCCATTGCGAAATGAGTAGGTCACAACCATAAAAGGCACAGTATAGGGAATATAGCCAATGATATGGTAATAGCACTGTATGGTGACAGACGTCACCCGTAGTGAGCATAGCATAGGATATAGAGAACTCGGATCTGTATGTTGTACACCCGAAACTAATGTAACACTGTATGTCATTTAAAAAATTAAAAAAAAAATTTAATTAAAAAAATTAAAAAAAAAAAAAAAGAATGGTCAGGACGTGCCAACTTCTCTAACGTTTGCCCCTGTTTCCAACTCAGGGCTCACCAGAGAAAGGCAAATTCGCTCTTCAGTACAACCACTAGGATGTCCCTCTTTCTTGTTGGCCTGCCCCCAGCTTCCCCAGGCCAAGGACTTCTCTAACTGGAGCATACCTGAAGCCTTCCATCTGTTTCCACCACAAAGCTTTCCCATTGCTTACCTACCTGGGAGTGTCTGCCAAACGCAAGTGACAGTGGCTGACCCTCTTGCTACAGAGAGCTGCGAACAGTTTCTCTTTGTTCGGAAATAAACACAGAAACAATTTTCCAACTCCACTGAGCCTCGCACCAACAAAAGAACATTCCCTGTAGGAGATCGTGAGAGGTCAGATTTTTACCCTAAGATTTAGAGGGTTTGGCACACTCTGTGGTCATCGGTAAAGTCATTTATATTGTTTCAAGAAACTTGGACATGGCAGGTAGTTGCTTAAAGGAAAGTGCCTTTGTGTTACGAAACCAGATTGCTTCTGCCTCTTCAGCGATGCTCAGATAGTTCAAGCTCAAATTCAAACATAACATGCTTCTCTGTGTTATTTGGGTTTCATTTCTCTTTCAAGCTTTGCCATTTCAATCCCTTCAAGGCAACTTTTTAATGTCTCCCACGGTTTATGAAATGTCGCATTTCCTTCAACCCCCCCAATTTTCTCTCTCATGAGGACTGCCCTCAGTATTGGACACCAACTCTGAGACAAGTGCTCTGCTGGGCTCCCTATGAGAGTGTAAGAGGGAAAGCATGGGGAATCGGAGGGAACAAGGGACACAGACACTTGCAAACCACACAGCCGCTGCCTAGTGGACATCAATTTTGTCCGTCTACACATGTATCTTCTTTCCCTTTTCTTCTTCCTTCACCCACACGCTGAGCCTGAGGTCTCACATTTCAATCCCCAATGAAAGCAAATTTTGCTGGTTTTTTAAATGTGAAATCCTACCCCTACAAAGTCATAACCCTACAAGGTTGTTCTGACACTGACCTCATGCTGAAGCCTGGGCTGGGGCCTCTTGGGGGACTCGCTCTCCTGACTCCTGAAAACACTTACGTGAAAGGACTGATTGCAGGAGTCATCCCTTTACTAATGATTATGAGAGAAAGGAAAAACACTGTCCAGGTATGTCCCTCCATTCAGCTTTTCAGGAAGGAGGTAGCATAGAATCCTTTGCGAGTCATCAGGTCCTGGAAACAAAATTTGCTTTCAAATCAATACAAATGCTGTCTGTTCCGTGTGTGTGCAAGAGGTGCCCATTATTCTTTTTGTTTGATATGTAGGCTTTTCTCAGAAAAGAGCGGATCAAGTCCTCTCTCAGGAGATCACAGACAATCTCTATTCTTCCATTTCCTCCACTTTCCACGTCTTCATACACTTACAAATGTTGCGGGCATCCCTGTCACACGAGCCAAAAAATCATTTCTCTAGTGGCGAAGTGGAGAGGGTGGAAGGTATGGGACATTCCATGTGTGATTTCTTCTTAGAGCCCTTCTAGAATGCCATCACACGGACCCCACCCAATTTATCACTTGTGCGAAGATAGTACACGTTAGAGTTATGGATCATACTTTCACATACTGTCGTAAGAAATGTGTAGAGAATGGGTTCTTTCAAGTGCACGTGGTAGGGAGGGAAGAAAACAGTCTGAAGAACAGAGATGACCAAACCTACAGGACAAGTTCATTCCCTGGAGTACACGGGAAACGATCATGGGTGACGTCAGCAGGCCTTTGAGATCAAAAGCAAGAATGGGGTGGGAAAAAAGTGACTTCTAGATACGACACCTAGACTCTGAGTGTTACAGCAAGACCAGCTCCTGGGTTCTTGAAGGTCACATGCAAAAGACCTACTGGGAGAGAGAAGGAAAAGAAAAAGTCCGAGAGTTGTGCCAAGATGTGTCATTGCTGCTGAAGCTAGCATGTACTTACATTGGCAAAGGGGAATTTGGAATTCAGTTCGACTCCTTTATGTGTTTTCTAGTCTTTTTCAGAACACACACTTAACGCTTTGGAAACTTGACTGTTCTATGCTGATTGGATGGTCTTAAAATGAGTTCTAAACTACAGAAAGTAGAACATTATCCATCGTCCTTCACTCAGATCATTGCAAAGGCACATGCACATGCCCTCCATTGGCCTGTAGAGGAAGTACGTCCAACTGTGGCAGTTTCTCTGTGTTCCTGGAATCATAATTGGCCTCCATTTTCAATTTCCCTTGAAGGTGGAGCCATACCCTTGAATGCCAATGGAATGTAGGCAGAGGGGAGATGTACAGCTTCCAGGCCTGGAGGACACTAAGGCATAAAGGTCAGACCAAAGCCACCAAATGATAAGAGCTAAGGTCCCTGAATTACTGGGTGAAGCAAGGCCATCTGCTTACCCTTGTATTACCATTGGTGTATTTGGACACGACCAAGATATAGACACTTACTGCATGAAATGGTTCAGACTTAGGGAGTGTTTGTTAAAGCAGTTAAACTACCTAGACTGATACCAGTACCTTTCACAGAAAATAATGTGGACATTTCTGATGCCATTATTATAGCAGCTGGCTTATGAGAAATAACATTCTGAGGTTTTGTAGTAATTTGTGAGTTGAAATCAGTTATTTTCCACTTGATGCAGGACAAATGCTTACAAAGCCATGTTAAAAGACATATCTGGGCCCTAGTCTTGACCCAGTGAATGAGAACCAGGGAAGGCATAGGCAGTTATTATTTTAAAAAACTTCTCTTTTACACAGGCCCTTGGCTAAGAACCATGCATCTACGATAAGCCAAATTTTACCCTTAGATTAGGCTAAACTGTCAGGCCTCATTGCCTTGGTACATACAATTTGGCTGAATAAAGTTTTTCTTTTTTTTGAATAAAAATTTTTTAAAGCATATTTCTGTTGTATCTAAAAAATTAACATGTAACAGAAAAGACCTTTTTCGGGTGTACAGTTCTATAAATTTTATTATTTTCAGGTAACACCACTCAAATCAGGACACACAAGCAAAAAATACCCTCATACTACCTTTTTGTAGTCACACGCTCTTCCTCTCACCCCAAAGCCTTGCAACCACTGATCTCTTCCCCAACATTAGTTTTGTCTTTTCAAGAATGTCCTAGCAATGAAATCCTACATCAGTAACCAGTTGAGACTGGTGTCTTTCACTCGGCATAATGCTTTTGCGATTCACTTGTCTTTGGTGTGCATCCATAACTTTTTTTTAAAGATTTTATTTATTTGACAGAGAGAGATCACAAGTAGGCAGAGAGGCAGGCAGAGAGAGAGGGGAAGGGAAGCAGGCTCCCTGCTGAGCAGAGAGCAGGATGCAGGGCTCGATCCCAGAAACCTGGGGTCAGCACCTGAGCTGAAGGCAGGGGCTTAGCCCACTGAGCCACCCAGGTGCCCCTATCCATAACTTTTTAATGCGAAGTGGTAGCCCATCATAGGGACCTACTACAGTTTGCTTTCCATTCACCACAGAAGGGATCTGCGTGTAGTTTCCAGGCTTCGGAAAGTGTGAAGAGCGCTGTTACAAAGCGTGCACCAGTGTCTATGTCATCCTAAATTTCCCTTCCTCTAGGGCAAGGTTTCTCAACTGCAGTACTGCTGACATTTTGGGGCCAGGAATTCATTTGTTTGGGGGGCTTCCCTGTGCACAGTAGGAAGCTTGGCAGCATCCCCAGACTTCTACCTAGATGTCTGTAGCACCTCTACTTCTCACCCCCACCCTCATTGTGACAAATACAACATGTCTCCAAATATCGCCCCCTCACCCCCCACCTGGTGGAGAACAACTATCTTAGGGAACAAAACCCTCCATGATTACTTTAGTGTGGGATTGCTAGTGACGACTATCAGTTTTTGTCTGAAAATGCCTTTGTTCCCCTTCATTTCTGCAACAAATTTTCTCTGGACATAGAATTCTCATTTGACAGTTGTTTTCTTTCAGTGCTTTAAAAAAAAATCAGTATACTCTAGATTTTGTCGTTTCTGTTGAGAAGTCAGTTACGAGTTGTAAGTGTTCTTTTTGAGGTAATCTCTTTCTGATCACTTTCACTATTCTTATCTGTAGTGGTATTGTGGGTGAAATGAACCCTTAAGATTGACTTCTGATGATGAAAGTGATGAGGACACACACACACCCAGGAGGTATGGAAGGTTTATTACACATATCACGAGGCTTATGGGGTAGAGCAGGGCTGGCTTCCCAGGCTGGTCTGAGAATGGTTTGAGAAAGCAGGGAAAGAAGACTGGCTTGAAATTTTTGTGGTCGTCGGGGAGTGGGGCTGGAGTAAGTGTTCCAGCTACAGGCCAAGGTTCGAACTTTCATCTGCTGCCAAAGACAAGAGCACCTGGGTTTTTCTTCTTTTTAAGACTGTGTTTCTAAGTAATCTCTACACCCACCATGGGGCTCTAACCCATGATCCTGATCAAGAGTCGCAACTATACTGACTGAGCCAGCCGGGTGCCCCAGTACCTGGGCTTTCTTACCAGCTTGCCCAAATGTGGGACAGAATGGAAGAGGGAGAGGTGGGCTTAAAAACTGTCCAAAGCAGGGGAGGGGGCAGTCTTGTGGGAGTGAACCCTTACCCTGTGGACTCTGACCCTATCTCTGGGTACACAGGGTCAGAAAGGAGTGGAGGCCAGGAGAACTGGCTGGTGCCAGAAAACCCGCCCCCAAACGCAATGGAATTGGGTCCAGGAAGCAATTTACTCCCTCTGTGCTTCAGGCTCCAAGCCCACAATGCTCACAAAGAGGTCTGGGTAATTCACACCAGCAACCACACACACATGTTCACAGCGGGCTCTACCTCTGAGTATAAGACTAAAGATGCATTCATTCCTTCTCTTATTCTTGGGTGCACATTAGAAAAAAAAATAGGAGTCATGGTCTATTACAAGTGTTAAAGGGTTTTGTTTTTTGTTTGTTTGTTTGTTTTTAATGAACTGCACTGGTGTGGGTTTATATTTTTCCGGCTTGAAGTCTGTAGTGCCTCTTGAATTTTAGAGCTAATATCTTTCTGCCTTGGTAAGTTCTCAGAAATTCTTTCGTTAAATAGTACTTCTGTCCTATTCTCTCTTCTCCTTTGGGGATTCCAAATACACATACCTTCAACCTTTTCATAGCACCATAAATATCTCACAGACTCTCTTCTACACTTTGCTTCCTTTAGTCTCTTTGTGCTTCAGTCTGAATATTTCCCTCAGGCCGAGCTTTCAGTTCACCAGTTTTTTCTGCCAATCTATTAAGCCCATATAATTATGACTTGATTTCACTGCTTGTATTTAGCTCTCAAATTCACATTTAGTCTTTTTTTTAAAGATTTATTTATTTTAGAGAAAGAGAGACTACAAGCAGAAGGAGGGAAAGAGAGAGAGAGAGAGGGAGAGAGAGAAACTCTCAAGCAGACTCCATGCCCAGCAGAGCCCAATGTGGGACTCAGTCTCACCACCCTGAGATCAGGACCTGAGCAAAAATCAAGAGGCAGCCCACCTAACCGACTGAGCCACCCAGATACCCCCATGTAATCCTTTTCAAAATAGTTCCCTTTTCTACCCAAATCCCCAATCTTCTGCATTATTTCCTCGGAAAATGTTAAACTAGGAAAATGTTAATACCTCTTGCTGAAAAGCAGCCCCATATGCAAAGTCCATCTATTCAGGCTTCCTTCCTCCCAAATTTTGGCCCTGTAATATTTTGATAGCACTCTGATACTTTCAAGTGCTTCAAATACATATCTATGTCCAACTTTTCTCTCTATTCCCAGTGCTAGGATGGTTTGAGCCACTTACTAGGAATTGCCAGAGGACTAGAGACTTGCTTTAAATCCTGTGATTATTTTACAAGACATGTGTCCCAGTTTGTAAAAACTTAGTGTCATGAAAAAAACACGATGAAAGAACTCCTCAAGATTAAGAGAGACTTAAAGGACAACCTAATACAACAGAGGGAGCTTGAGTGATTCTCGATTTAAGTGAACTGGCTTATCCAAGGTATTTGGGAAAGAACACGGGAAATTTGAATGAGACTGAGTGGAAAGTAGCTGATATTAGAAAATTATTGATAACTTTGTTAAACAAAAACGCTTACCTTGCAGTTACAAAAATGTCAGTTTTAGAAATGCATACTGATGTATTTAGGGTTGGAATGTCAGAATGTCTGAGTAGAACACGGAGCAAACACAGCAAAGTGTAATTGACTTAAATCTATGTGACAGGTTCATAGGTTTTTATTATATTGATCTTCCTACTTTCCTACGTATTTGAAATGTCTCCCAGTAAATTAAAAAAAAAAAAGAGATTAATGTTAATAACAAGATCTCATAATTAAACTCTCTAGCTTTAATTTCTAGTACCTAATAATGAGGAAAATCAACTTTTAAATCCCCAAAGCAGTAAATTAAGTAATTATAATAATTAAGAAGTTAATGTAAATCTGATGCCAAGTTGGGAAATAAACATCTGAACATATGAAAACAAACATTCCTATGGACAGAATTTTAATGATTTTTAAACTATTGACAGACTAAGACTTTTCATAGAAAACCCTTGTTATAATAACCTTCATGCCTACAAGGAAAGTTCTGTAAAATCTTAGTAAGTGTGCTACTATTTTGACAATTCTAAACAAATTACTCATTAAGACTGTGAGGAAGTTTGACAGGTTTTCTAGAACATAAAAAAAAATCATTTTCACCTGGGGTCAGATGTTTACCAGCAACTGAGCCAGATAAGACTTTTCTTAAGTAAAAATAAAAAGGTATCACTGTCATTTGTACATTTTTTAAAAGTAATTTCTACACATGATGGGCTTGAACTCACAACCCCGAGATCAAGAGTCGTCTATTCTTCTGAGTGAGCCAGCCAGGCACCCCCATCTCTGTATTTCCTAGTTAGGTACAGCTCTCCAGTCTACTGCTAAGCTTACTTAAGATACCCCACCTATCATAATATACATGTATGATACATGCTAGATGAATGTAGAATCGAGAGGAACTATCTGGGAATGCAGCCTGGCCTGGGCAGGTACGTTTCCCTGCTGTAGTTTAAGTAAGTAATTTGAGGGTTATGATGACATTTCCTGATATCTTCAGTAGTTAGGATTGTGTAGTGACAAGATGCCAAAGTATCATCTGTCACAATTGTTGGAGGAACTGTTGATCAAAAAGCCCATCAGTCCCTTGTCTCTTAACTTTAATGTAGCTTCTTCCAGCAAAGACATCTCAGTTCACTGCATTCAATATGGTTCCACTCCCTCATGCCCCCAACTCCCCATACTCGAGAAGGCCTAAAGTACATAGGTGTGCAACAAAAAAATGATGTTAGTAGAATGATCAGGTCACTCTTCCAGTTAATGCTTTAGCTCTCATTTGCTGCTTAAAATCTGATATCAAACTAGGGAAGATTACAGTTCAGATAAATCCAGGGCCTAATTAATTCTTTTAACATATTTTCCATGTGGACAAATTTCTCTTGCCAAAACACTGTCCTCTGTTTAGAAGAGAGGCTGCAAATTGCTTCTTGTGGGCCAAATTCGGCCTACAGCTCTGGCTTGGCTACCCCTAACTTATACACGCTCATGCATGGACATACATGCACACTGAGTTGTCCAGATTAAAAACCCAGATTGCCACCTTCTTTTTAAGATGCTGAGGATCTGGGAGTGCTGGGCCCAGCCTTGAGAGACAGTGGTTAGCCGCTGGAACAGAGTGGCAGAAGCTCCAATACACATTCCGGGTTAGCCTTTGAAAATACCTCAGTGACACAATCCCTGGTTTAAATGCATTGTTTGTTTAATTCGATAAAATATCCCCTTCGCTCCTGAGACGAAGACTTCCTAACCTTCTGATTTGTCTCCTCTTTTGACTTCTTCTTATTCTTATAAGGTAAAAAAGTAAACCACGTTTTAAAGTTCTGTCTAAAAAAGATACTCAAAGATTTTTAAAGAACTACTATCATTAAAAATCTTTAAACCATGTGTCCTGGCAAAAGGAAATTTTGAGTATGGAAATGTTTTCAGTTTCAGTAGCCTCACAAAATCAGAGCAGGCAGAAAAATGCTTAACTGAAAGTCAGAAGCATGATAAAGAAATCAGTCTAGCTCTCTCCCCAAATAATTACTCCGAGTTTCATCTCTGATTCCACTGCCACTTGGGTCCCTGACAGTAGAAGCCTGTGACAGTGGCTTGGGCTTCATTGTTGTTGCCAGCCCTGATGATTTTAAAACTGTTTGGCCTAATTTTCCCCTTTTGGATGCTTCGGGTGGTGTTCGCTACTCCTGCTGGAAGAGATTCTCTTCTGCTCATGGAAAGACTTTCTTTTCCCTCTACAGATTTATAATAGCCTATGGGTAGAATTATACTGCAATACACCATATGGGAAATACGTTAAAAAACTGAGCTCAGGCTTACAGTAAATGTGTACAAATTTCTAAGAAACAAATCCTTATCCAAACTCTACAATTGCACATGTGATCACTTATTTGATAATCATTTGACATTGACCATGTGCCCACTGGGTCTGGGACCCTGGGAAAAATAACCCCGCTACAATTCCTGCTTTGATGAAAGAAATTTCAACATCACAAAATATCTCCACTGAAGATACTTTGTCATTGAAGAGCCAGGAACTGTATTCTTCCATAGTAAGAATACAAGAGAGGAGAGACCATAAACAGTTGAGGATTTTTTGTGGGATCAGTAGCTCTGAAACGAACATGCTACTGTGGGTTGAAAGGTCTCCTGGAAAAGACACTGAAGACCTAAGTCCCAGGACCTCAGAATGTGATATTATTTGGAAACAGAGTCTCCAAGGAAGTAATCAAATTAAAATAAGGTCATTACAGTGAGTTCTACACTACTCTCCTTGTAAAAAAGCAAAATCTGGAAACAGAGATAGACATGCGCAGAAGACAATGTGAAGACACTGAAGAAGGCCATGTGAGGACCAAGGACTGGAGTGACGTATCTACAAGACATAGAACGTCTGAGGCGACCAGAAGTTAGGAGAAAGGGAACGTGTCCCGCAAACACCTTAATTCCAGATATCTGGCCTCCAGAGCTCCGAGACAATATATTTCCATGGTTTTAAGCTCCCCGGTTTATGGTACTTTGTTACAGAAGCCCTAGGAAAATAACACAAGCACCTTTTCAGAACTGGATAGTTTCTTCATACATAGGAGGGCCTTAGTGCCTACCAATTTTTTCCTTTTTCTTTAATGTTTTGACATGGATTTGCATGCTGTTTTAAAAATTCTACCTCTACGAACTTTTTCTAAATTAATATTCATTTAACGCTTGGTCCATAGTAATCTGAACATTGTCAATGACCCCCTAATGTTCAAGTCAACAGATTCTATTTTCAGGTCCCCCAAAAGGTCAGTAAAAATGGCCAGAGGAAATTTATATAAAGGAGAGGGGATTTCATGGAAAAGATCATGAAGTTGAATAGTTTGGGGATTAAGACATATCATTTCATTTTCTAATAAAGCTAAGGTTATTGGTAAATATGATTCCTTTTATTTTTGAAGCTAGCCTAAATTGATCATTCTATTCCATTCTATCAGTGATCTTTCCTGGCTTCTTTCTAAGAGTTCTCAAATATGTGAGCTTTGCTTTCTGTTTAAGTTTAGTGCCCACTAATCTCCTTTCCATCCAGTTAGGAAACCTGGGCTCGTAAGTTGCCCTAAGAGCTCCACTGACAATGCAGTCATTTTTCCATTTGCTTCCTTGTACTCCCCTGGAACCAGGACTCTGGTCTTGGTTTCTGGCATGATATCTGGCACATAGGAACTGCTCGGTTAGTATTTCTTAAAAGTAAAAGCCAGATATGAAGCCATGTTTAAGCAACAAATACAACACAAACATTTACAGTCCACGGGCAGACAACTGGTAGAGTATTTTCATGCAGTTTTTCAAAAAGCATTTACTCGTACCACTGAAACGGACTCTTGGTGTTGATAATCTCTACCAACTCCTTTTTTCAAATCTGAACTGTTTTGAGGCCTCTGAGAAAGCAGGGGTACCCTGTCTGCTGGTTATGCTGGTCTCACGTCCACCTCTTCCAAGTGCTCTGACTCAATCCTTTCTTTGGTCTGTAACCTGTCCCATTCTTTTCAGTCATCAGCCAAACATCTGGTATGGTGGGTAGGCTCTAAGATGGTGCCCACGACCTCTGCCTCCTGGTCTTCATTCCGTCATTCTGAGTAGGAGTAGACCCTGTGACTTGCTTCTAACCAACAGAACGTGTCAAAGGGGACAAGACACCACTTCAATGATTATGTTACCTAAGACTGTGACCCCTGTCTTGCTAGCAACCTCTATTAACTCTCTTCCTGGCTCTGATGGAGGAAGCTGCCATACCGAAAGGCCTTTTGTCAGAGTAAGAGTGTTGTTAGTTCCTATCACTACATAACAAATTACCGTAAACTTAGTGGATTAAAACTACATATATTTATTATTTTGTAATTTTCATGGGTCAGGAGCCTGGGCAGTGCTGAGCTATGTCCTCTGCTCAGGGCCCCACAAGGCTGCAGTCCAGATGTCAGCCAGGGTTCTGGTTTATTCTGAAGCTTGGGCTCCTCTTCCAGCCTCATGGGTTATTTGCAGAATTCAGTGCCCTGCGGTTAGAGGACAGAGGCTCTCACGGCCTAGAGGCTTCCCACCCTTCCCTGGTACACGACCCTCTCGGTAATAGAGCAGTTTGCGTCTTCAAAGCCGACAGGAAAGCATCGCCGCTACTTTGAATTGCTCTGACTTCTTCCATGTCTGACCTCTAGAGAGTTTCTGAAAGGGCTCACTTGATTAGGTCAGACCCATCTAGGATTATTTCCCTTTTGCTTAAAGTTAACTGATTAGGAATTTTAATTACATCTGCAAAACACCTCAGCTTTCCCATATAATGGAACCTAAGCAATGGAAGGGTATTTCATCGTCTTCACTGTTCCTGCCCACACTCAGGGGGAAGGGAGGATTCAGGGCCAGCGCAGCCGCTGACGGAAACCGTGGGGGCCATCTGAGAATTTTACCTACCACAACTGGCATGTCTTAGTGCTATATGTGAGCTTTATTGCCACTTGGCTCTTCTAGTTTACATTTTTGTGAAGTATTTTTTTGGCGATACTGTACTAGTGAGTGCTATAGTGGCAATAGCAAAATTGAATTCCCCTATATGTAATATTTACACAGAAAACTATTCTGTAAGATCTCAAGATCATGTCTACTCTAGACTAACACCCTTTTGTGTGAAACACAAGAATGGAGCTTCTTTCCCTGTCTTCCAGTGGGGCAATGGTCACTACGATTGAAGGATAAAATGTGTTCGTCAGGAGCCAGAATGGTGAAAGTGAAGGTGGTTTGCTCCACCGGATTGAGTAGTATCAGTGAGCACAGGACAGCAATGTTTCTGTCCGAGGAGACATAACCGCTTTACCCTTCTCCGTCCCTGTGGCAGAGGACTGCGTGCTGGAGCCCACCTTGCTACAGACAGCTGGAGCCAGTCAGCCTGGCTGTGTGTGGTGGTACTACGGTGGCGAGCTACGGCAGGTGAAACACTCCAGATCACAGCACAGAATCTGCCGTTTCTGTGCCATGCCGCCTCCCTAAAGAAGAGTGGGAGGCAAAGAAATTTTGACAGTTTCTCTGTGAAGCTGTACTGTTTACACAGTGGCCCTGATATCTTCTTTACTCAGAGGTAAATGAAGTTTGTGTCTCACAATATTTTAACCATAAACAGATTTTTTCGGCCCCCATTTTGTCAACTGATGGAGGATTCCAAGTACCTCTACATTTTATTTATACTCATACATTTAAACAGTGGAAACGACCAGATATAGTTTATTAAAATATGTTCATTGAAACAATTTTGACTCGGTTTTTAAAAATTGCAAATACATTAAAAACTGTTACAGTGTCATAAGATTGTAAATATTGCCTTATGAAATTATAAAGAATTTGTTTAGCAAAAACTATGAGATATTTTAATTTAAACTTCACATATAAAAATATATGTTCTTTTGCAACACTGAACAGTTAAGGCCACAACACTTGAAGGAGAGTTTCAGATACACATATTTTGAAATTGCTTGTCAAAAATATTAGCATAAATAAATATCAAAACTGGTCGTAACAGTCAAACCAAATAAAACATATTATTAAACTTACATCTTTAAAAGTTTGTTATCAGAAACTTTCCTTCAGAAGTCATAATGTTTTTCAAGTATAAATTACAATGTGCTTGGTGACCACGGAAACAGATATATATTTATAGTATTGTACAAGATTTTGACCTTCTCTCCATATTTGGGGGTGAAGTATCCTGATGATTTTGCCCCATGTGGTTCTGGTTGGCATCTTTCTTACTGCTTTTAAAAGCTATTTGATCTCCTATTGGTTTTATCTCTGGGAGTGGCTCATTATTACTCTGCATACTTTTTTGACTCGTCAATGACATCCTTTTAAAGAGGAAAATCTAGAAAAAAACCCACACACACAAAGAATTCATTTCAGTAAGTGAATAGTCACTTAATAGTATTTTAGGGGGTATAATTTTCGACTAGTCTTAACATTATTTCATCACATCTTTATGGGGCACCATGTGTACAAAGGTACATTCTCAGTGTCCATCTGCCTCTTCTTTTACCAACGGCAATCATGACTCCTCCCTGAATTAAGGCCTTTCAGGGTTTAACGTTCATCATCTGTGCCTTGGTAATACATTATCATTTTTCCTCAAAGAGAAAATTCAGTATTTCACTTTGTTGTGTTGTTAAAGAGGACAAAGACGAAAACTAGGATGTTCTGGAGGGGGAGAGACCCTCCATTCCCATAGATCAGAACTTCTGGCAAAATGTTAGCGCTGCCAAATGATGGCTTTGGGAGCCCCCAAGGATCTGGAGGCAGGTGAATATATGGATCTGTTGCTCAGGAGAGGCCAGGGCTATAAATGGGCAGAGAGCAGCCGGACAGAGGAAAGCAGACGTCCTAACCCACAGCGTGCAGGCAGGCAGAAAGGAGAACAGAAGGAGAGAAACTAAAGAGCCAAGTGTGAGATGCAGTCAGAAGAGGAGGAGCCAAGTACTGGAGACAGAACTTTGTGGAAACGAGCTCAGGAAAGAGGTACCTCAGAATTGAAGGAGGAAAGTGTATCAAGAAGGGAGTGCCAAATACGGCACATATAGGAGAAACTGGGGAAGCTGATGATGGAAAAGAGCCCCATGGGATTTAAGCCTTTTGAGGATGTAGCCAGAGAAAATAAGATTCCTGAAGAGTGACAACATACATACAAGTTTTGACAAGATGCCAAAAACAAACAAACAAACAAAAAACCAGGTGAGGACTTGACTCCTTTGGAAACCAAAATGATGTGAATAATAGCTAGCCTTTAGTCTTAAAGAATGGAGGAACTTAAGTGAAAAGTGGCGACCTGAAAAATCGGAGTCTAGAGAAAGGGTCTGTGGGCTAAAATGGGGGAACTCCTGCTTTGTTTCTGCTGTTGTGGAGGAATCCATATCTTGAAAAATTCTGCTACTACAAAATACCAAGAAATGCTCAGTAAGTACAAAAACATTATTTTATAATGTGTAAGGAAGTTCACAAAAACAAAATGAAGGGAAATAAATCCCTGTGGGCAAAAAAAAAGTAGGGAACAGGTAACCTCAGAGGTTAGGGAGCAATGGAATGACATTTATTGATCTCACAACTTAGACTCATTTTGTTAATGTATATTTATTTGTTTTTTTTAAAAAGATTTTATTTATTTGATAGAGAGAGATCACAAGTAGGCAGAGAAGCAGGCAGAGGGGCGGTGGGGGGGTGCTGAAGCAGGTTCCCGGCTGAGCAGATAATGTGGGGCTCGATCCCAGGACCCTGACATCATGACCTGAGCCGAAGGCAGAGGCTTAACCCACTGAGCCACCCAGGTGCCCTGTTAATGCATATTTAATCTCACAAAATAGAGAGGCTTGGAACTGAGACCCTTCCACAAAGTGGGGACCTCTAAGAACTATGCCCTTAATGTAAGTTCATCTACAAACACTGGGAGATGATAAAATAACATGCTCTCCTGGTCTAGACTTTGAGTGAAGGATAACCACATTTTCCTAGTGGAAGGTTGGGGTTCCCATTTACTTTACCGGTGTAGGTGGGAAAGCCCTAACTGAGAAATTAACTGAAAGTGGTCCTGGAATGGTAACACCCAGGGGAGCTAACAGAGGCTAATACAAATTCTCTACAGATGGATTTGCCTTAATGTAAGCCTTAAAGGAGTTCCACAAAAATCCGAGTTGAACATGAACTCACAATCCAAATTTCAAAACACATAAGGAAATAAGAGAGTACTAGCAAGTCAACCAGAGCAACAAACAGATTTTGATTCCTAAGGGATGTCTGACATTGAAGTAACTAAATATACAATATAAAATAAGTATGATTAACTATTTAAAGAACCATAATAAAAAAAACATGAGCACAAAAAAATAGTTTTTAAATGATTGATTTGAAAAAGAATCAAAATAAAATTACATGTGAAAAATATAAACACAATAGGTAGGTTGAAAAGATTAGTCTCAGCTGTAAGGAAACTATGGAATCAAAGAGCTCTGAAGTATGAGAGCTCTGAAATCCCCCAAACTATTACTTAGACAAGGACACCAGGAAAGTAACATTAAAAGACACAGATAAAAGAATGAAAAGTTTTGTGTCAGAATTCCAAGAGAAGAGAGGAAATATTCAAATTATAATGGATGAGAATTTTCTTAAACTGATAAATGACATGAATCCTCAGATTCAAGAGTCATAATGAATTAGAAGAAGGTTAAAGCAAAAAATTCCCACCTTGGCATCTCATAGTGAACCGAAGTACATCAAAATAAACTAAAAAAAAAAAAAAAAAAAAAAAACCAGTGAGGGAGAAAGGATAGATTATATATAAAGTTATCAGCAATTATACTAAAGCAAATTTCTTAATAGGAACAATGGGAGCATATATCAAAAGAAAGTATTTGCCAACCAGCCATATGATCATTCATTTGCAAGTAAACAGAAACTTATAAAGTTAACTATAAGAAGAAATCTATGACAGGAACTTCCAAAGGATTTCTTCAGGGAGAAGAAAAAGGATCCCAAGAAGGATACCTGAGATGTAAAACAGAATGGTGAGTAAGAAAGTGGTATAACAAATAATAGTAACATTTGATTGGTGAGGCTAAAAAATTAAAATACTAGATAAAATAACATGTAAAATGGGAAGGAAGGAGTGATAGGAGAGAAAACTCTTCTAAGATCTTGGTATTATTTGGGGAAAAGACAGGAGCATTAACTAGCTTTAGATTTAAGGTACATATATTAAAAATATTTAAAGACAAAATCTAGCTTATAGGCCATTTACAAGAGACTCATCTAAAACACAAGTAAAAGAATGAAAAAAAAGTATCAAAGTGCTAGTCAAAGGAATGCTAGTACAGCTCTATTAATAACAGATAAACTTTGGCATTTTTTTAAAGATAAGGAAGAATACAAATAGTAAAGATGACAGACTTAAATGTAACTGCATTAATAATCAGATTAAATATAAATGGGCTAAATGCTCCAATTAAAAGGCAGAGATTTTCAGGAAATCAAATGCATTTCAAATATAAAATCACAAATGAGTTAAAAGTAAAAGGATTAATAAAGATACAACATGATAACTCTAATCAAAAGAAAGCTAGAGTGGCTATGTAATATCAGACCAACCAGATTTCAGAGCAAATATTATCAGGGATAAAGAAGTCCTTTCATGATAAAGGGGTCAATTAATTAAGAGAATATAACAATCCTAAATTTTCTAGAACCTAATAAGAGCTTTAAAATACATGAAGCAAAAACTAATAGAAGTACAAGGAGAAATAGATAAATCCACAGTGGTATTTAGGGATTTTAATGCCCCTTCCTCAATAATAGATATTACAAGTAGACAGAAAATCAGGAAGGATAGGAAATACTTAACACTATCCACCAACTTGAAGTAACTACATTGATAAGACAATCCACCCAACAACAGCATGCTTCTCAACCTACTCAAGTGCACATGTAATACTAACCAAGACAGCCTGATTCTGGGTCATAAAACTGATCTCAATAAATTTAAAAGGACTCAAGTCATACTAAGTATGTTCTCTAATCACAATGTAATTAAATTAGAAATTAGTATCAGAAACCTCAATGGAAAATAACCAAATATGTTGAAATTAAGTAACCCATGACTCAAAGAAGTAGTGAAAAAATATTTTGAACCAAATGAAAATGAAAACAATATATTCAAGTACTTCAGAGAAAATTTATAGCACAAAAAGCCTCCTTAAGAAATAAGAAGAGTCTCAAA
This sequence comes from Mustela putorius furo, assembly GCF_011764305.1. Lineage (NCBI taxonomy): Eukaryota > Metazoa > Chordata > Mammalia > Carnivora > Mustelidae > Mustela > Mustela putorius. The sequence continues at coordinate 33,467,262 of NW_025421989.1, forward strand.
TCAGTGACCTCAACTTCCATATTAAGAAACCAGAAAAAGAAGAGCAAATTAACCCAAAGAAAGTAGAAGAAAAGAAAATATAAAGATTAGAGTGTACATAAAAAATAAAACAATACAGAAAAGTAAATGAAACCAAAAACTAGTTCTTTGGAAAGATCAATAAAATTGACAAACTTCTAATTACGGAATAAAAAAACAGAAGACATAAAAAAATCTGACAAAATCTGTGTAAGACTTGTACACTAAAAACTACAAAACACTGTGAAGAAAAATATAAAACATCCATAGATGGATATAAAACATCCATAGATGGGGAAGTATTTTCATGAGTTAGGAGACTTAATATTGTTAAGATCTTAACTCTTCTCAAATCCATCTGTAGGTTCCAAGCCATCCCAATCAACATCCCAGCAGGCATTTTTTCTCCAGTAATTGACAAACTGATCCTAAAATTTCATATGGAAATGCAAAGGGCCTAGAAGAGCCAAAATGAGTTTGAAAAAAAACAAAGGTGAAGGAGTAACACTTCCTGATTTCAAGACTTATTATGAAGCTACAGTAATCAAGACAGTATGGGACTGGCACAAGATAAACAGATCAAAGAAACAGAATACAGACTCCAGAAATGTGCCCACACATGGAAAAGTTAATTGATATCTGTGAGGACAATTCAGTAGAAAAAAGATAATCTTTTTTCAACACATAGTGCTAGAATGATCAGATGCCCATAAGTCGGAAAAAAAAAAAGAACTTTAATTCATACCATCACCATATAAAAAATTGACTCAGAATAGTACTCAGTAAGAGAAAGGAATGAACTATTGATACATGTGTGGATGGATTTCAAAACAATTAAGCTGAACAAAGGAAGCCAAACAAAGAGTACATAGTGTAGGATTTCATTTCTTTTTTTTAAAAAATTTATTTATTTGATAGACAGAGATCACAAGTAGGCAGGCAGAGAGGGGGAAGTAGGCTCCCCGTTGAGCAGAGAGCCTGATGTGGGACTCGATCCCAGGACCCTGGGATCATGACCTGAGCCGAAGGCAGCAGCTTAACCCACTGAGCCACCCAGGAGCCCCTAGAATTTCATTTCTATAAAAATCTAGAACTTACAAAACAATGTACAATGATAGAAGGAAGATCAGTGGTTTGGATAGACAGGGATCACAAAGAGGCACAAAGAACCCTCTGCCAATAACAGCACCAGTTTTCTGATTTCATAGGTGTATGCACATGTCAAAAGTAATCCAATTATATACTTTAAGTATGTGTCATCTAGCATATGTCAATTATACCTCAATATAGCTCTTTTTTAAAAGCAGGGGAGTCATTATTGGGTGACCTGAGAGAGACTGTCTCAGTTTTTAAGCTTTGGAAAAAACAATGACAGGAGACCACAGGTATAATCTACCTCCAATTTTCCTCACAACATAGAGTCTGGCTAACTGTGTACTTGAAGTGAGCATGCTCATTTGTAACTTGCAATGGGGAACAAAGCATACCATCAGAGAAAAGGCAATAACTAGGAAAGGCAAGAATTCACAAGCATACTTTTTTGGTGGAGATACTCTCATCTCCGCGTCTTTTATTTATGGTAGTGACAGTGAACAGGAAATCTATTGACTGAACTGGCATTGGAACTACCCAGGGGATCTGCCATGTTGCAGCTAGTTTCTGAGGGAAGGCTCTCGAACTTTAACCTCTGTATCTGCAGTCTCTGGCCTTGTGCCTGGCACATTAAGAGATAACCAATTAGTATATGCTAAATAAATACACAAATAAACTACCTCTATAACATAAAGAAATTATTTTTAATAGCTGAAAAGTTTACTACCCTTTTTATTAGCTACCTTAGGTGGAAATGAAGCCAATAACACATTAACACAATTTTCTTAGTGGCTAACTGTGGATCCAAATAACCGGCAGTGGCTACAGTGGAGAAAAGTAGTATCTAGGAATTTCTAGATACAACATTCACCTACTAAAAGATCTCTGCCATCAGTTAAGATCATAGGTCCTAACCTGCCGATCTGAAACATCTAAAATCACCAAAACAAAACTCAGAGGTGAATTCTGTTCTGTAGCTGCCAAGAGTACAGTTCCTTCTTTTCCTTTTTTGGATTATCTTTGCAATGTCTGTCTAAATATTCTTTTGATATGAGTTAATGCATCTTTTACTTTCCAAGCTTTAAAAGGTTTTGATTTGTTTGGCTTAGATGGTATAAAAAGGTTAGAGACACTCTAGATTTAAAAAGGTCACGTGGAATTGACTAAAAGAAAATCTCACCTAAACCATCTATGTCCTTTTTAAAATATGTAGAATAACAGTATATTCTTTAAGTAGAAATACATTTGTTGTTACTTGACTTTTTAAATATGATTTTCATTACTTTTTATTTCTTTTAACCAAGGACATGTACATTTACTGAAGTATATTCTTCCATTATGTATCAATGAGAATTTGAGCAGAATCCCAGTTAAAGATTACATCCTTGAGCCTGGCGCCTGCAGCCCACTGTCCGCTGGCCTGACCTCCCATCTGTCCCGCCCACTTGTGCCAGTGCTCAGGCCCGCTGCCTGGCCTGCTCAGGAGCAGGCCACTCCGCCTCCCACATGGCATTTCTCCCCTGGCTCAGCCCCCTCTCCTAGTCTTGTGTATCCAAATCTTCCCACTGGTGGGCGATGCCATGCTGAAGACTGGACAGCCTGAAAAAGTCCCGAAACTCAATCGTATATTCTAGAACACAGGTTTTCATTTGGTCTGAGATGTGTTTCGAATATTTTCTTCTGATGCTTCACTTCACTTTTCCTCCTAGGTTCTTCTCTTTCCTGACTCCTTTACTTTTCATCTCTCTCCCTCAAATCTGACTTTCTTTTCCAGAGTCTTTCCCTAAGCTCTTATAATTGGAAAAAAGTCTTCACAGGATCACTATGTAGTAGAGTATCTGTTAAATGTTCCTTTCTACTAGACAGAGAATGTTCCTAACACTTCACGACACACATTAAAATTCTAAGAAGGAGAGTAATTCTGAGAGTATCCTTTGAGCCAGGTCACAGCTATCTCTAAATATAAGGCAATTTTTATACAGTAAGAATACTCACAAAGTAATTTTTAGTAAAAGATAAACAATAACCCGGGACCTGTACCAAAACTTTAGCTTGAAAACGTCTGTGGCAAGAGACAGGCTGTTTACTACTCTAAGGGCTGCTCCTGGTTTTACCCTCCTCCTCACCTCTTTCTTACCTCCTTACGTTTTATAGTTCGTTATCAACCAAAAGTATTTCCTAGGCATTTACCATGTCCCGTGTACCAGGGACTGTGCTACATGCTAAGGATCCATTGGAAAGCAAAACAGAAAATGGTTTCTGGCCCACAGAGCGGAAGGCCAGTGGAGAGAGAGCAAGTCATAAAGCAAATAAATGTACACTTCACTGTGAAATTGCCAATTACGATAAATACAAAGAAGGATGAGAAAAGGGGGTTACGTGAGAGAACAGTAATGGGACATAATTTATGGAAATGCAGCTGGTCACAGACGTCCTCTATGTAGAAATAACTACTTGAAGCCCAAACCCAAAGGCCAAACAGGAATTAATAAGGCCTTTCATGGATCTTTTCTTCCACATTTCCTCCTAACGCTTCTGCCTGCAAATGTGCTCTCATGATTACAGAAAGTTCTCCGGCAAGTGGAAAGAGTAACTTTCAAGAAGAAGAACCATATCTCTCAGACTATTAACTCCAAAACAGGTATTCGGCAGGAGAGGCTGACGTAGCCTGTGGTCACATTTCCTAAGCATGAACATCCTTATTTTTTGCATTTATCCTATTTCTTGGTTTTGCCTTACTTTCTTCTAGACTCTCATGATGATTACACTCATAATTTAAGCAAGAAAGTTCTTTTGTGTATCTTTTCCTGTAAGCTGACTCTCTATGAATGGGATCATTGAAAGAAACGTGTTATTAAACTTTGGCAGGGTCACCTGACTCCATCTAAAACCCAGCAAATAAACAGCTACGTTAAAACACGAAACAACACTTGAAGTTCGTCACATGTTCTGGAGCCATAAAAGCTCATATTAAGGAGTTAAATTATGTGGATCACTATATAAAAGGTAAAAGGAGCAATTCAATACTTAACACCAAATGAAAAATAAATTTCACTCACCTTCTTTGATTTTTTGACATCTTTACTTGATGTTGATTCACTGTCTTCCAGGACTTCAGAAGATCTGCTCTTTGCACGATCATGCATGTTTCCTACAATAGAATATATTTAGAATTATGTTTTCCTAAGTAATGAGAAAAAGAAAAGTCCTGATGCCTTCAGTGCAACTCTATCAAGCCTGACTTAGAGGGATTACTAAAGAGAGTGTACCACTACCACTGGAGCAGTAGACAAGGTCTATATGGCCTACTTCCTAGAAGGTTGAGTTAAGGCAAAAAGCCAAGAATGACCTGACCAAAGTTGGAGATGTTTGCATGACCAGTACCCAAATATAGCTACAAAGCTAACAGTGAGAGTTAGGAAAGACTTCCATAAAATAGAAATTACTCTTTTTAGTTAACCTAGTTATAATTAAATTCTTTGTACTCATACGGACATGGTGTTTCAAATTGACCCAGTTATATAGCTGAATAATCATCTTTAAAGTATACTCATGAAGCATATGCATTCTTATAATTTTATATTATCAACTACTTAAATCTTACTTTTAATTAGTTGCTAATAATACATACAATATTTTAACATTTTGCTTCAAATATTCCAAAACGTACTACTCTGCTGAAGTTAGAAGGAAAAAAGTTTGAAGGAACTACTCTTCCTCCTGCCCAAGTTCAGATCAGATATCCACTACTATGAATGGTTATTTTTAATGAGGACACAGCAAAAAGCACACTTTGATGTGATGGTGTGGAAACATAAGGGTTGCACAATAAAACCCAGATGATTTGGCTGTAGAAAATGTAGGTCTCAAGGGTAATCACTGTCCCCTCAATTCTGTGGCAGCTGTTCTCTGACACCAACAGGAAGGCCTGGGAAAGGACCTGCCTTAAATGTCCATGACAAGATGAAAGACCCAAGTCTGAGCCCTGGGGGAAATAATGGGCTGGCCAGCCGTGGCTCCAGGCCAGCCTGGTCTTTAGCAACGGGGTCTGGCAGTGCCTACCAGAGATATAAATTAAGATGTGGAACAACAGCCCAACTTAATACTACTGGTTGAAAAGTGTAAAAAAAAAAAAAAAAAAAAGGTAGTGAAAAGGCTGTCCTGAACCACTTAACACTGATATGTGAGTCACCGTGAGTGACGATTAATGAGAACAAGTACACCTGGGTCACGTATTTCATTGCTTGCTATGAGGCTCGTGTGTAAAAAGCAAGAAATAAAATACACATGTGTAAGCTCTAATGCCTCAACCACTGCACATGTGTGCACATGTATGTATACATATGCATGCATGCATGTGTGTATGTTAAGGTAGCTGGCCTTTTGAAGTCAAATGTGTTCACACCTTTTGGATTTTCATTGTATTCACAAATAGCCCGTTCTTCATGGTTGGTTTTCTTGTCCTATAAATGATAAAGAAGCAATATAATAAAAAACATAATTGTGATGGGCTGGAAAACATCATCTAGGTTTTAGGCAAGGGCTCTCGAGTCCGCTTCTAGCTAACAACATAAACATGAGACAACTGCCTCATTTTGCTGGGCTTTTGCCTCAGATGCTAACTGATTGCTAACGTCCCTTTTAGTTTCAAGTTTTTTGATTCCAAAAAGTTGAATGATTCAAGAATTCTACTCAAAGAAGATTCAGGAACATTAGCTGGTATATGAATTGGCTTGCGAACTGGAGATTCGGTTATTCTATGTTAAAGAATTTCAGGGACCACCCAAACTGGAACTCACAAATATTCCTTATAAATCTTTCCCTCCCTCTGAAAGAAAACAGTAACTGCTAGAAGCTTTTTTTCCCCCCTCAGTGTGAGGAAGGAGTCTTGAGAAAGGAATTAAGGAAGAAAATGACCTCAACAGCACAGCCCCATTTTGTAAATGAAAAATACATGCACATGAAACAACACAGGTTTACAAGTACACATTCAAATAAAAGGACGAGCATGTTTCAGCGGTTGTCTGTGTTATGGAAAAGGAGAACTAAAAGGGAATCAATTTAAATAAGGAGGACCTGCACAGACCAAAGATGCGAGTGATTCATCAACAAGAAGGTATGATTAACTCAGTGCTCTGTGCAAGAGGTACAAAAAGTGAAAATGGAAACAAATTGACATGGCGTCATTCAGTTTGGGTTTCTGAATTCCCTACCTGTGAAATTAACCCAGAGCAGCATTAGCAAATGAATGATTTCAAACCTACCAACTGTCTCCTAGCAGTGTCCCTCTTGGACAAAACTGCTAGATGGAAGAGATGTTTCTGCCATTCCTAGCGTCACTTTTAGGATGACTTCCTTCAGTTACAGTTCCTCCTTTCCCTCCTACAATTCCTTTCTTCTGCACTGCATTTACGCAGCACTGAGCACAGCCTCAAACACTGCTGTGAACAGCTTTCAGTTGTCTACATACATGTAAATATACACATGTATGTGTGCGCACACACGGCCCATTTCTGCCACCAGTAGAGGGCTCCTAACTTTGTAATTTCATCATTTTAAGGACCCAGTGCTGAACTTCTCGGTTAATTTCTCAACAGTATATTGTACTGACCCATATCAGTTCATTTCCACCCAAACGGGGAACAAAATGCTACCAAGAAGTGTGGAAAGGGTGTGAGAAACAAAGTGTGCCTGATTCAAAGATCTGCTAAAGCTTTTCCTACAGCACAAGAACCAAGTTTTTCAGAGAAGTATTTCTGCTCCCAAAGGAAACTCCAGTCTGCTCTCTGCAGAAACCACGGAACCCATATGCTTGCTCTTAGGCAGGGTCTCAGGATTTAAGTGCATATCATCATACCTTTTCAATGGTGTCAATCAATACCTTTTCAACTGAGTTGTCCTTGGCTTCATCCGTTGGTATGTTCTTCTTGCCTTCCGGATAGTCATTAATTTCCTCATCCACGTCCTCGAATTCATCTTCTGAAAATTCGTGATCCTGTGTCAAAATTGATAATCAGAGAAGTAAGATTTTCTTTTTTTAAAAAGAAAAACAGATTTGATATTGTGGTCATAAATAATTTATACCATCTCAAAGAACACAGAGAATAAAAATTCAAATACTGAAAGCAAAGAAAATGCTGCATAACCTATCATGCATATCAAGTTACTATATTAAACAAGGTTTTTCGGCATGTTGATCTATTTCACCATTTTCAATGACTAGGATTCCCAAAATTCTATTAGCGTCTACTACAAGGTTAAAATGGGAAAAAATAAAACCTAAATATGCTTTCTGAGCTGTCTCAAAAGAATGCTTTTAAACTTTAGAGAAGTTTAAAAGCTTTCTACTGTAGCATTATAATATAATCATATCTATATATTATGTTCATTTTTCCAAAACACAGGGATTTAAAATCACTTCAGAAGTACAATTCACTGATATTCACAAGACAGAGTTAGGTATAATTACTTACATTCCAGAAAGAAGATAAAGGGACATAGGCAGTTTAAATGGTTTGCTCTTGGTTATTTAAAGCAGAGGGAGAAACAGAGGCAGAACTTAGTCTACCTGGCTCCTGTCCACCTAATCCAAAGTCTGTCTGTCTCTGGATTTGATAGAGTAAATCATGTAATACTAAGTCTAGGTGGAAAATATTAGTTATATTCTTTATTCTATACTGAGATTTTTTTTGCAGTTTCATATTTTGGGTGGAATATTGCTTATTTTTTGTCATTAAGAGATCAGGCTCCTTATTGGACTTTTTTCTTATGCTTTTCATTTATGCACTTCACTAATGGCCCCCAAAATAGGCAAGGCAGTAAGTAATTAGTGCCCCTTACGCCCCTGAAGAATGTTTTTACAAAATTCACCTCGGCCATGTTTACCTCAGACGATATACACACTTTATATTCCTTCAACACAGTAACTAGCTTCTCGTGGTCACCTTCCTAGTTGCTGTTTGGTTAAGGATGAGCTGGACACCGGAAAGACTCTTTAGTGGGTGCTTTGAAAATAACACCTCTCATATTTAACTCACCTTTCTTCTGGCAAAAATACCAAATGTGAGAGTTCAGGCTAGGGAGAGGATAAATATAAATGTTTATATTTCACACCTCAGTAACAGACATAAGTGGCATCCTCAGGCCAACAGCGCTAAGGGTGTGGCCCTTACAGCATTGTCACTAAGGACAAGCAATCCGGAAGGGAAGCATGGAAGCCTGGAAATTTAAGAGTTTCGGCAGTTAGGCAGCTATGCTGGGAGGGGTTCACTTAGGTTAAGCAAAGGTCACAAGGGGTACACGTGGGAGGGGAAGGCGAGAGAGGAAGACAGGGGACCAGGGTAGATAGCTGTATTGAAGGACATGCTGCACTTTCAGGTTGGATAGGGTTAACTACGAGGTAGCTACCATTCACCAGTAATTTCTAAAGCTTTCTTTTTTTTCCCTGTGTAACTTCCCCTCTAAGTGACTTACATTGTATATTATGCCTGGCCAGAAGCACATTCGAGAAGGTAAAACGATCAGAGACTACTTTGGAGGGAAATGGGAAGCAAGATTACTAGATTTAAGATTTATGGCTGATAGACAGATGTATTCATGTATATAAAACAGTGGGAAAGAACAGTGTTCCCGAGACGGAGAATTTCAGACTCCGTGCATCTCTCTCCCACAGGGAGGGATCGGTGAGCTATGTTCCAGCAAAGTCCTCCTCTCTTGAATTCTGCTAGTCTAGCACCTGAGTCAACTCCAATCATGCTAGTTAACGAAGATATTAATGTAACCATAGAACAATATCATGCTATTATAAAAAGGAACATGAGGTTTTATCTTATTTTAGAAATAAGCAAAACACTCATCTCTTTTTATAATGAACTGTAAATTTACTCACAACTTTATGAAAATCTGTAACAAAGAATAACTGCTGGAATGGTATCATTTTCTAAATTTGAGAAAGCTCTTAGAGAACATTTTCACTAGAAATCACATAAACTGTAGAACTTTGCACTTAAGCACATTGAGAATTAATCTACTCACATCTAGACTACGACTTTAAATCACAGTACTTACCTTCAAACCGAAACAATTTAGGAGACATTGGCAGAATACTGTTATTTTACAAAGAGAAAGGGCAAAGTTTAAATACAATCTTGTCACCAGAACTACATAAGACATTAAGTAGTCTAGAATAGTCAGCGGAAACCCATCTCGTGTTGGGGCCACAGTAACGAAGTGAACGGGCCTGGTTCTCACAAAGGGAACACTGTCTCACCGGTCAGGCACAGCACAGGTTGCTGCAGTCTTGGGTCTGCCCCAGGGCCACATTTCTTATGGGGAAATACCAAGAAACCCCGAAGTTCCTCACGATGTTGCAGGTTGCTTAAAACCACGACTACACTGCATACTTGAAAAACTAAAGGAGGTCCCAGCAGTTGGCGGAGTGGTGACCCTGGGGGGACAGGAAATGCTTTGAAGGGGAGCCCCTGGGAAGCACTTTCCCTTGATCTGGGTGTTGACTGTACAGGCATGCTCACTTTGTGGAAAATGCACTGAGCTCTACACGCATGAGAGAGGCTCTTTTCTAGATGTTACTAATCTCAGTAAAGAGTTTTAAACAAGTTTTTTTAAAGGAGCTATAAAGTGTAAAATTTTGTGCTACGGTTCTCGATTTATGAGAACCATATGTACGCCATGTCGTACAGGGTAGACGGTGTTTTCCAAATAGGTTAATAGAACATTAAACTATAGCTACATAACACCAGGTAGGAAGAGATATATTTAAAATCTCAGTTTCAAGGTTTCTTAGGACAAGAAGGGCTCACATGGAAGCTTACTTTTATACTACACTAGAGCTCACAAAGGCAGGAGGAGAGAGCAGGAAGGCATTCGGTACAAAGACCTAAGTACTGCTTTCCAAGCTTTGCACCATCAATCACGGCCTAAGAAGCGTCACCTTACAGTCTTTCTATAAAACGGGAAAGTGACACCAGCAATACCTACCTACCTTGGAGGGTTTGTATCAAAATTAAAAAGATTATTTACAGAGAAAATAGCACAAGCAATGAGCATCTGCATATAGTTGATTTTAAGACTCCCTAGTGTACACTGAGGACCATCAAAAACAAAAACAAAACAAAAACCAAGATGCTTGGATACCGTTTTGCCATAATGTCCCAGATCTTACCACTACAAAATAGTTGATTTAAAAGTGTTCGCTTGGGGCGCCTGGGTGGCTCAGCGGGTTAAAGCCTCTGCCTCTGCCTCAGGTTGATTCCAGGGTCCTGGGATCAAGTCCCACATCGGGCTCTCTGCTCAGCAGGGAGCCTGCTTCCTCCTCTCTCTCTCTCTCTCTCTGCCTGCCTCTCTGCCTACTTGTGATCTCTGTCAAATAAATAAATAAAATCTTTTTAAAAAGTGTTCGCTTATTTGTTCTACCCTCTTGTGCAGCTCCCTTTACTCTCTGCCAGGAGCCCCGCAGCTAGACCAAGCAAGGGAAGAGGGCAAGGGACTGTGAGCAAGTGCTGCCTCAGGTCCAAGTCATGTCCGGAAAACAGTTACAGTGTAAAGTTCCTCGGTATTTCAGTGCTGGATTCAAACATTACCAAAATCACTCTGTAACCAAACAAAGTGAGTCTGCAAGCCAGATTGTACCTCAGGGCTCCCAGCGTGACCTCCAAATTATTGCCTTCGAATGTCACTACTTTATAATCTCTAAACTTCTCCTTTCTGTGTGCCAATCCCTTAGTTCATTCCTAATCTGGTATTTTTGCCACCAAATCTGTTCCAGTATGACTCTGATAAACAGGCCTGTGAAAGTGGCCATAATGCTGAGGATACAGAACTTCTTGCTGGTAGGCAGTTTTACTCTTTACATGTGAGTTATTTTTAAATCTATTTTGATAAAAACGTTAGGACACAGGGAAATCTGTTGTCCCATACCATCAGCTTTTCATCACACTTCAACCATCGAGGGGCAGTACTGGACCCACATATGGTGTGCAGACTTTCACTCTATCCCATATTTAAGGGGTTTATAATTATTGTTACTTCGTTTGCACAGATCTACCTCCATAAGCCAATGTTGGGTGGGGGGCTAGCAGCTATGTTGGATTTAAAAAGAAGTCAGGTAGACAAAACTAAACCCATGCACATTTGTCAGTGACCTGGAGATGATGGAGGGTAGTTCTGCACCTGACTTGATGTGGTCAGAGGAGATAATTAGAGGGACACGGGCTACCATTTGATGAGGACCCCTAACATGTTTCATGTGTGAACTAATTTAACTATCCAAAGACCCCTCCCTTTATAAAAAGAAATCAGTAAGACTCAGGTTAAAAAAGGAAAAGTGTTTCCAGGTGTCCACACAGCTAATCCGTGAAGGGCTGGGGTCTGACTCCAGGCCGACCGGGCGCCAGTGCCCAGGATCTTTCCTGGCTCTGCTCACATATGTGCAGACGGGAAGAGCTGCCCTCAGAGCTGTCCCTCACACCCCCACACTGAGACCAAGAGCACTGCAGGCTCTTCCTGTTGAGCAGCTCACTTCATCCTGTGCTTATGTGCCCTTGCATATAGTAGCAGCAAGTGCAAGTCTAAGGTGTTTTTCCCTAGGGCACCGGAGTCCCTGACTCTAAGGCAGCCTTCCTGCAGCTCCCTCTTTGCTGGCAACGTGGGCTCCGGCCGGGCCTCACCCAGCCCTCTCTGCAGCCCGCCACCATGCCTTCCTGGGCTTGGGCAGCACCCCTCTTTTCTAGAAAGTGTCCCAACCCTGCCCTCCTTCTCTGACTTCCTTTTCTCAATCTCCCATTACCTATTGAGGTTTCCTCAAACTTTGTCTTCGGTTCTCTTCTTCTCGTACTATGAATGCTGCCTCTCGCTCCACTCCATGGTTTCAAAGACCCGTAAAAGCTGGTGATTCCCAGCCATCTCCCCTGAGCTCCAGCCCAGACACGATCTGTCTGCTGCACGGGTCCCGGATCAACAAGCGTCCAGCAGCCTCCTACACCTGCCCCTACTCCTCCATTCTCACCCTTCCAGTGGTGCCCCTTCCACCTGTTCTTCACACAGAAACAAGAAAAGCTTGGCCTTTTCCCTCCCTCCAGGTGGCATCTCTTTACAAAGCCTTCTGATTCTATCCCCAAAGCTCTCTTGGTAACAGAGGTCCCCGACTCTCTGTCCACACTGTCCTAGTCTCCTCTCCTGTCTCTGTCTGCTCTCCTCGAGCTGCCTCCTAACCCCTGGCTCAGGTCCCATTCCTCTCCAACCCACCAGACCATTACTAAAGCCCAAGTGTGATCACCTTCCTCTTGCTGTTCAATGTCTTTCAGAAACACATAAGGCCCTCCGCCTCTCTATGCAGAACCAAAAGATACTCTAAGTTGCAATCACACTGAAACGGTCTCAGGGCTGCCGTCAACCGGGAAAGCCTTCTGGCCCTGCCCCAGCTGCCTGTGTGGCTAGCTTTGACTTCTCACAACTCAGCTGACATTTCCCTGTGGCTCCCTGGAAGCCCTTCCTTGGCCCTTCTCCGAGTGCCACTCCTGAAACTCTCTCTGGTATGTGTGAAGCTTCTGGTCAGCCTATAGAAACAGCCGTGAGTTCCCTGAGATCAGGAGCTGTATCTCACTCTCGCCGTACTCAGGGCATAAAACCACCATCTTCTTAATTAAGGGACTTCATGAAGGAACGCCATGGATTTGTTTTCAGATCCTATTTTTATCTTTGGGTAGCCCTGGCTAAAAAGAACCTGGGAGGCGAGGGGAAATCAGGTAACAAAAGGGCACTGTTAAGCCACAGTTAAAGACAGGGTCACAGGAACTCTTTTGACCTGGTGTTCAAGTCATCTGTACCTACCTGATGTCCCTGACAGGTAAAAGGACCACAGGAGGTTGCGTGTAAGCAGCGCTCATTTCCTGAGCTCTCGCTGATTTGGGAAAGCTTCCATTCACTTCTGGGTGCTTGGTACATGCTTATTTGTTGAATGAAGAGTATGTACCAAATATTAACTTACAGGTCAGGTGCAATGGAAAGAACGAAGGAAGAAGGAAGTACGGCGCCTTCCGCTATGGTAGCAATTCATCTTGAATACACACGTGTATAGCAAGTTTACCTCTATAATGAAGTAACAGAAAACATTTCATTGCACTCACCTCAAGAGCTGTTTCTGTGGTACTCCTTTGTCGCTTACCTGAAAATAGTTTTCTGCCAGAGTCCTCATTTGAAACTAGAACTCAATAGATTCTACACACACACTGCACACTGGCCTCAGTAACAGCCAGTGAGAAACTACCATCAAAGCCCAATCAACCAGCAGATGGGGACAATAAAGGAGCCAGTTACTCAGTTCTGTTTAATCAAGTGCTAATTTGCATCTCAAAAGGAGGAACACGGTGCCTGCCCAAGCTACTCCTTCCAAAAGAGCACAGGGCACTTTTGTTGGCGAGGGAAATGGGAAGAAATGGGAAGGGAATGCTGTTTAAAAGTGGTTCTCTACACCAGTTCTAATACTGAGATGGGCACAGGTTCGGAACGCCATTTCAGTACTGCTGGCTAGTTGAGGTCTCCCCTCTGACATAAGTAACCTGAGGGTAAGAGTTTCTTTTCTCCCTGAAGGCTTTTCCTTTATGAACTTAATTCTGTCACTCATCTCAGTTAATCACTTTAAGTCAGCTTTTTAAATAACCATGTTGGGCCCCAGCATTAACAACACAGAGCTGTACACACGAGATCAAAGTACCAATTCCATTCCACTGACACTCACTGAATGTGGCAGAATTTGGTAGAACCCTGCAATGCCAAATTAGCGTGTTTGGTTAGTTAGGGGAATGACCAGAGATCCCTGCAGCTGAAACAAAATCTATAGTTGCTCCTAAGAGTTTCTTCTCTTTTTGTATTCTAGTCTCTCCCCCCATATTCTTTCTCACAGAGAATCAAATGTGCAAAGGATCCGGCAACACAAAATTCACAGGAAGTTTGCCATTGAGATTCTCCTTGCTCAAAGTATAAGAAATCCCTCATGCTCAAGATATGGAAGGGACTGGGGTGGGAAATCCGTTGAAAAGGGAGCTATGAATAAAGAACAATCAGACAATCTAGCTGTAAGATAAATACTGAAAATTGCAAGGTTAGATGGAATATACGCGAACAGAAATCTAGCGTCTCTAAAATTCAATACCTGTTGTTAGTTTCTCTTTCCACAAACAACTACTGACGGTATACATTTACATTTTATTTTACTTGAAACATTCTGAGAAGCAACAAACAGAATTACAGAGTAGTCAAAGGACACACTGACGGTACGTAATAGACACTGGGAATGAGGATTCCGATAGTACAGTTAAAGCTCAGAAGTTATAGTTCAGAAATACAGAACGACAGAAGACAAGAGACATTAGAGCGCTTCGTAACTTTTTGTAACTTTTTAAGAGGAAAGAACAATATATAATTTATAGAAAACTCCTTTAATTTTAAAGTGCAATTTTTCTTCCTTAAAAAGCTTTTGTGCAAATGACAAACACGATGAGAGTACATCAGCCCATTAGAATGAAGGAATCGGAGTTAGGAGGGACTATAGTTCTATCATCTAATCCGCCTCATTTTACACATGAGGAAACCGAACCCCAGTGAGGCACTCTGCCTGGCCAATAAGCACTTAGAAGTTTTACATGCTTCCTGAATATATATTCAAGTTCACCTCTATTTCATGGGATACACTGCCATTGGCCCAGGCAGGAACTAAAAGACATCACATTAAGATCTAAGCTCTGAATCCAGCTGACACTTGTAGATTGTTGCAAAAAGGGCACATAAAAGGATTTTTTTTTTTTTAAAAAGCACTTTTTAAAAAAAATGCGAATTCTTCACTTCAGCTTTACAATACCATCCACCTTATAAAATTATTCCATATAGTAGGCAAATTGTAATCAGAGACCAAAAAGAACTCATAAGAAATGCTTTTCTAGCCCTTTAGGATCCGTGTCATCTTTTTTCCCCCCCCAGTTTATATGCATAAATGCAACATTCTTATACTATACTCCTATTTCCTAAATCTGTCTTTACTGGGGAATATATCATGTTAATTATCTGCTATTCATATTTCCTAGTATCCCCCTAATTTGGAGGGAACCCCCCCTTTTCTATTAAAGAGGAGCCCCCCCCCCCCCCCTCCGCCCTTCCCCCCCCCCCCCCCTTTTTTCCCCCCCCCCCCCCCCCCCCCCCCCCCCCCCCCCTTTTTTCCCCCCCCCCCCCCCCCCCCCCCCCCCCCCCCCCCCCCCCCCCCCCCCCCCCCCCCCCCCCCCCCCCCCCCCCCCCTCCCCCCCCCCCCCCCCCCCCCCCCCCCCCCCCCCCCCCCCCCCCCCCCCCCCCCCCCCCCCCCCCCCCCCCCCCCCCCCCCCCCCCCCCCCCCCCCCCCCCCCCCCCCCCCCCCCCCCCCCCCCCCTTTTTTTTTTTTTCTCCCCCCCCCCCCCCCCCCCCCCCCCCCCCCCCCCCCCCCCCCCCCCCCCCCCCCCCCCCCCCCCCCCCCCCCCCCCCCCTTTTTTTTTCCCCCCCCCCCCCCCCCCCCCCCCCCCCCCCCCCTTTTTCTCCCCCTTTCCCCCCCCCCCCCCCCCTTTTTTTTTTTTTTTTTTTTCCCCCCCCCCCCCCCCCCCCCCCCCCCCCCCCCCCCCCCCCCCCCCCCCCCCCCCCCCTTCCCCCCCCCCCCCCCCCCCCCCCCCCCCCCCCCCCCCCCCCCCCCCCCTTTCCCTTTCCCCCCCCCCGGTCCACTTCCACTTCGTCATCCTCTTTCTCTCCACTACTAAATTCTACTGACTCCGGCTGCTCGAAGCCGTCAGTGGTGCCTTGCTGACTTGCACTTTCGCCTTCCAAGAAACTGTCTGGCTCATCTAGAGAGTCTCTCTCGCTGTCAAAAATCATATCTCGCTTGTTCCTCTTAGCATCCTCAACAAAATCTTTACTGTCTTCATCATCAATATTTATGTCTCTATTTGGTAAGTTGTCAAAGAACATATTAATATCTCTTAAATTCTCTTCGATTTGTCTCCTAGCCTTCAGACCTGCCATTTCGGCCAGCTCAGTTTCCTTCTCAGAGACTATTTCTTCTGCATCTGGATCCTTCTGCCACTGGCCTGCATCGCTTGCCTTTGCTATGGCCTTACTGTCAGGTGGATAAAGACCATGCTTACTCTCACATCTGAACAGCCCTCTTTGCACACCCTCTGCACGGGTGTCAGCTCGAGGCCCAGGCTGGCCTGGGTCACTACCTATGTCCTCATCTGAAAATGCTTCCGTAGTCATAGCTGCTTGCATCACGTACATTCCTTTTGCCAAAAGTTGTTTATAGACTCTCCCTTCATTCACTGTTTTGGACATCTCTTCACTTGCAAATCCTTTACTATCATCGTTTTCAGAGTGAGCTGTATGCTGCTTCAGTTGCTCAATTGTTTCTTGTTTCTGTAAATTTTTGAAGTAATCGTCATACTACTATTAGTTGACAAAGGGGACTTATCTACTTCAAAACACTGCCCAGATTTTGCATTACTCTAAGTTTCGCTAGCAGAATAAAAATGTCCAATTTTCCCAGACATTTTGCTCAGACTGGCCTCTTGTTGGAGAGGACCGCCACCACTCTCTGAGTCTGCGGCACATGGGACTCCGCCGTGGCACACAGGTAAGCATCTCACTCGCACGCACTCACTACCTACCCTCATGTTGTCTCTATTCACACAAGTCAACTCATGTCAGGATGTCTTCACCCCTTAATTGGAATCAAGTCTCAAAGAGAATACATGTCCATACAGATTGTGCAAAATACCGATAAAAAAAAATGTACACTTCTCTTATATGAAATCAGGTTCGGTTTCTTTTTTTCCTACCTTCCCTGTTATTTTAATTGTTAGACTTTGATTGCTCTTTGAATTCCGTGAAATTCACAGAATTAAAGAAAATTAATGAAAATATGAAATTGTTTAATATTGGAAAAAATGAATATGCCTTCTTATGCCTAGAAGGAAAATCTGAGATGAAAACTACAAAACTTTTAATCAGTATACTAAAAAATACGTTTCTTTTCAAAACAAATCTTTGAGTTTTCAAATTTTTGACCCTCTTCCTTTTATCTATTGTATTCTTTAATTATAATAACTTACATACATGAAACTAACCACTATGTGGAAAAAATACCTACGGTAAAATGTAAGACTTTTATAAAAACTACGAAATTAAAGACTGCGATTTGAATGATATATTACGAATATGAAATTCATTTCCTGCTGGACAAAATAAGGCAAAAATCAAATCATTGACCTAAATTCTGTAAGCTAATGAACTGAAATATTTGATAAATTTGGGTCTCTGGAGAGTAAAATCTCACTAAATCAAGTGCTACAAATTGTCATGAGTGCTAGGCTTAGGAAGAAGTCATTTTTTGCTCCCCCCAAAATTAAAACAGCACAAGTTAAACATTAATATATGGAAATACTACAATAAATCATTTTTTTAATTCACTAAAATAGGTCTGGTTGAGCCTCTACTTAAAAGGACTATGTCAAGTATAAAATATCAGTTTAAAAGGAAGTGCTTTCCTTCTGCTTGTTCTAGGTCCTACTTTTTAAAAAGTCACAATTCTTTCAAGAGCCCTAAAGAGAGGTAGAGGCCCAGCTGCCAGAAATGATTTCTAAGTGTATGTGCCTTCACTTCCCTAGCATAATCAAACAGCATAGAAGAGGCAGAGCCCTGAGTCTAAGAGAAGAGGAAGGAGAGACAGAGGAACAGATGTCTGCTTGGAAGTGCAGTCAGTCAGTAAAGTCAGTCAACCTTCGCTGAGCTTCCCCCCTGGGTTAGGAGAAGAGTTCTCCCATATTCAAAATGAATGCAGTTACTCACCACGCCTCTGCCTCTCAATAAAACAGAGGTAAGACTTAAAAAAGACTGGCACAAATTTTTAAAAGTCAGCAAGATCCTCTTGCATTTCAGTGACTTTGACTTTGAGGATTTTTTAGTTTAATAATGTGACAAAGGCACTGGAAATATAAATTAAATATTGTCTATAAGCCTTCTTCCTTCAATTTCTATTTCTCCAATTTACTTTTCTAATCTTCAAACCCCTCCTTTCTTTCACCCCACTGGTCCTTAAAGCCAGGAGAAGCAAAGGATTTCAGGTCAGGCCTTTGTCTCTCCAGGGTTGTGAAAACCACCAACTATTCCTTTCTCCTGCTACTCATTTGTTATTCATTAAAAACCTCTCTTTATCACCCATGCATGGTTTCTGATTGATTTCCAAATGTTTAATTTTGTTTTTATGCTATCAATTCCATGACAGATTAAAGCCTATTCCGCACACTGGAAAAGCAATTATCAAATATTTTGACTAAAACCACCAAATTTTAGAGCTCAAGAAGATGTTAATATCATCTTTGAGAACAACATGGTAACTCAACCAAAGTCATGCTTAGCCCAAGTCTGAGAACCATTCTGATAAACAGTAGTAGCTTCTTCCAATGCTTTTGAACTGCCATAATAATCCTTTGCTTTGGTGGTAAGAAAATGTGACTACTACAACTTGTTAGTGACAACAAAAAGCAAATTTCAGCAATGAAATCCTGCCATATATCTGAAATACATACCAACAGAACAAACCCAAATTGAGGCCATCTACAATGTATTCCTCTTTCAAAATCTAAAGTAAACGAATACTTATCTTTCACGTATTCTTTTCAGAAAGCTTTCAAGAAAAAAATATAAACTGTTCTTACCCACCACAGTGAAAAGAACTCTCTATATTATACCTTTTGTTTCTGAATTGGTGATAATTTTAATGACTTCTCATTGGAATTCAGGCTCATCATATGTGTCTGCAAGAAATAAAAAATATGTTCTAAAAAGAATAAAGAGTATATATAAGATTATATATTTACGTATTCTTATATAACAGTTCAGACAGTAATATAATCTACACTCAACTGCATACTAATGATACGAAGATCATAATTAATTGTACTGTATGTCATCTATACTTCAATAAAATAATAAACATATAGCATATAAAAATAAACAAAATGGAAGCAAACCCTTTTTAATGCAAGGAACATCACATGTATTCAACACACAAATATGAATACATGATGAACTAAAATCCAAACATATCTATATCGATAAATGAGCAAACCAATACCATATTTAAGACATCAGTAGTTTCTCCAAGGCTTTCTGAATCTCCGGCTGAAGAATTGTCTGCTTCTTTCCCTTTGGCCATTTTATCACGAAAATAATCTGATTAAAAGGGAAAAGAGAAAACCAGCTTTCAGTGGAAAATTGAAAGACACCTGGACAATAAGTTATTCTCTAATATAAAGTGAAGGCATAATTTTACTGAAGTCCTTTAACCTCATGTTAAGGGAACTGAACAGAATTCATTCACAGTGATAAGAGGTTTTAAAGTCTCTTTCTGAAAGTTTAAAGACTTCAGTGCTGGTGAGATAGGAACTGCTTTGTTCATATGAACAGGCAAACCTTTGGGAGAACTGCTACCCAGGTATCAACCACTGTAACAGTGAGTCCCCAAAAAGGGCCCTGGTGACCCACATCCTCCCGAAATGGGGCCCCTTATGTCGTTCCTTTCCACATTTTACCAGGTAGTTCTATATGGCCAACAAAACAAAGCAGCCATAATTGTGATGTTACCACAGTTTGTATGTCTGTCTTTCTTGCATCACTTTCTCTGGGGGGAAGCCATGCTAGGAGCATTCCTAGGGAGAAGCCCACGTGCTGAGGAAGTAAAACCTCCTGCCAATGGCCATGCGGGGCAGCACAGAAGAGCATCCTATAGCCCCAGTGGAGCCTTCGGGTGACTCCAGCCCCAACTGACAGCATGATTGCACCTGCATGAAATGCTCTGGGCCAGAACCCCTCAGCTAGGCTGCTCCTCAATTCTTGACCCTCACAAACTGTGAGATGAGTTTTAAGGCCACTTGTTACATGAAAAATCAGATAACTAGTAAAAGCACCTAGAAATGTTCATGGAAAACTACAAGGTTATTATGTCATCGAGCAGGTAACTAAAACTTAACGAGCTCTCCTTGATCTTACATTTTTCTCAATTACTACAACCCCGTTTAGCACCCATATATTTGAGAGGAGCTCCTAAACAAAGTCCTTGCTAAAAATGCCAGTCCCCACTGATCTTGCCGTTGTAAATTCATTCAGTGCAAAGGAGCAAATAATCCATTTGTGCTTATTTCGTGTGCGGCGCTATGTGCAAGATAATCAACTTAATTAACGGCTCACTCTGAATGAGCTTATCATCTAAAGGGAATACACTGGCATGAAAAATCACATCCAAATGCTGCGAATCAGGAAATGTTTCACTAAAGAGGTGCGCGGAAGAGTGAGTAGAATCCTGGGAGGTGGAGGTGGACAGAGAAGAAAGTGAAGCCCCATGCTAACAGAAGCAGCAGCAATGGCTTGTACTAAAGGCTGGCCATGTGCTGGGAATACATGCTTTCGCACATGTCACGTGACCTCCATGACAACAAGAGAGGTAAGCAGAGTGTCCCCATACTTCATAAAGGAATAAATGAAGTGCCAAGTGTCGGTCTCGACACTTGACTTGACTTTACAGCCTTTTCTACCAAGTCTGACTGTGAAGACCTCTGTTTGATCAAAATCAAGAGTTGGGAAACTTTCCCTGTAAGAGGCCATCTAGTAAATATTTCAGGCTTTGTGGCCACACAGTCTCCGTCCTAATGACTCAAACTCTGCTGTTGTCGTGTAAGAGCAGCCAAAGGCACTACATAAAGGAATGGCCCGATGGGGCTCCAATAAAACTTTGTATACAAAAACAAGTGGCTGGCTAGACGTGGCTCACTTTACAGACCGGTGACCTGCATTAAGGTTATAAGAAAAAGATTACTATCAAAACCACAATGAGATATCACCTCACACCAGTCAGAATGGCTAAAATAAACAAGTCAGGAAATGACAGATGCTGGCGAGGATGCGGAGAAAGGGGAACCCTCCTACACTGTTGGTGGGAATGCAAGCTGGTGAAGCCACTTTGGAAAACAGCATGGAGGTTCCTCAAAATGTTGAAAATAGAACTGCCCTATGACCCAGCAATTACACTACTGGGTATTTACCCTAAAGATACAAACGTAGTGATCCAAAGGGGCACGTGCACCCGAATGTTTATAGCAGCAATGTCCACAATAGCCAAACTATGGAAAGAACCTAAATGTCCATCAACAGATGAATGGATCAAGAAGATGTGGTATATATACACAATGGAATACTATGCAGCCATCAAAAGAAATGAAATCTTGCCATTTGCGACAACATGGATGGAACTAGAGCGTATCATGCTTAGCGAAATAAGTCAAGCAGACAAAGACAACTATCATATGATCTCCCTGATATGAGGAAGTGGTGATGCAACATGGGGGCTTAAGTGGGTAGGAGAAGAATAAATGAAACACGATGGGATTGGGAGGGAGACAAACCATAAGTGACTCTTAATCTCACAAAACAAACTGAGGGTTGCTGGGGGGAGGGGGTTTGGGAGAAGGGGGTGGGATTATGGACATTGGGGAGGGTATGTGCTTTGGTGAGTGCTGTGAAGTGTGTAAACCTGGTGATTCACAGACCTGTACCCCTGGGGATAAAAATATATGTTTATAAAAAATAAAAAATTAAAAAAAAAAAGAAAAAGATTACTGAGAGATGGAGCTACAAAAGCAGGTGGCAGTTACATGGGGAAACTCACATTTATCTTCACAAATATTATGGATATCAGAAGCCACTGGAGCAGAGGAGAACTAAAACTGTGCCTGAGGAAGATTAATGTAGAAAGTTCTAAATGGGATAGACTGGAGAGGGCAGAGAATGGAGGTTTGGAAAAACTGATAGTAGATCACTGAAGCTCACGGGCCTTGCCTTATACTTGACTAAGGAAACAGAAGTCATCAGACCTGATCTGCCTTATCTTCCCCCCAAGAAATGTACACATTTACTTCCATTTTCCTGTTGAAATACAGGATGTGTCTTTCCTCTTACCAAAGACTGCTCTGTATGCCAGCACCACTGTGATGTTCATGTTCATTCTCTCTCTCTCTCTCTCGGGCTATCGGTCAGTCTGGGACTACTGGCTCACATCCATTAGCATACAAAAATGTTCTACTATTTCTCATTGACCCCGCATCTCCCTCGAGCTGCCAGCCCTTTTCTCTGCTCCTCTTAATGACCAAAATTGGCAAAGGAATTTTCTACATTCATGCCTCAACTCTTTGCCCTCTGGCTTCTGCTCTTATCTCCCCCTGAAGCTACTCTTGTCAAGATCAAGGACACTCTCCACAAAGCCAAATCCATGGGATGCTTCTTTGAGCTTCCTCCTTGACCTCTGACCAGTACTTGGAATTCGCGACCCTACTCTCTCCTGGTTCCCTTCCTCTTACCCTTCTAGCTGGTGGGGCTGAGGAAAGTTTCTTTGCCACCAGCTCTTCCTCCCCTACCCTCAAAATGTTAGATGTTCTTCAGGTCAAACCCTGGGCGCTCTTCTCGTGCTACTCTGCTATCTAACAGGTGCTTTCACCAAGTCCCACAGACTGTAAATACCAATTCTGTGTTGTCGGGTTCCAAATGTATCTCCCTGGTTCAGACCTCTCTTCTGAACTTTAGGCTGGCATCTTCAACTGCCTCCTCCATATTTCTGCTTCGATGTTTCGCAGCAAGCTTGATTTTTTTTTTCCCTCAAGCTTGTCAACCATGCTTTTGCCTAGGAATCATTCTGGATTCTTCCCTTTCCTTCACCTCCATGTGTAAATTCAGGTAGTTCTAGGTCTCAAATGCACTTCCAATCTGCCCCCTTCTCTCCATCTTCACAGCAACCTGGACCACACACCATCCTCTCTTGCAATGGGCTCTTGAGTATGCTTCCTACCTTTAGTCCTTCCTCCCTACAATCCACACAGAGGCAAAAGTGAGCATCTTAAAATGTAAACTGGACTGGAGGACATCACTCCACTGATTAAAAACCTTTAATGACTTTGTATTGCACTTAAGAAAACACTCAAACAGGCTTCTCACTGCCTATAAAATCATGAATACTTTTTTCACTCTTCTCTCCAACATCTTATCTAGCCTTTTCCTGTACTCTCTAGCTCCAACAGTCTTCTTTCCTTTTCTTATAAACTGCCTCCAAACCTTTGCCTCTATTACTTTCTTTGCCTAGAATGCACATAACCTCTCTCTTCATGTGGCTTTCTTATCCTTTATGTGTTAGCTTAAATGTCACCTTCTCAGCAAGGTCTTCCCTGACCTTCCTCCCTCCACGATAAACACTGAAGTCTGCAAGTAATTTAGAAGAGGTCCTGTTATATGTTAGATATAACTTGCAGCATACTTTTAAGACAGTTTCAGCGAACAGTCACAAAAAGATAAGGAATAGCTTTTCCTTTGGCTCTAGCTATAAAACTCTGTATATGTTCATATTCAGATCTCTTGAAGTGAGAAACAACTTCCTCCAAACCACAAACTTCTCTTTTCCTTGTACAAACTGTTGTCAGACTCCACTTTTTCCATGTACAGGCCTGAAAGGTGTCAGTGACGCTTACCTCAAAGCAAAGCATAAAAAAGTTCTCTGTGAGATGCAAGGAACTGGCTCATTATCAGGGGCGCCTGGGCGGCTCCGTTGGTTAAGTCTCTGACTCTTGGTTTTGGCTCAGGTTATGACCTCAGGGTCCTGGGATCAGCATGGATCATATTTAAGATTCTCTCCCCCTACCCCTCCCCACACTCACACACACACACCCTCTCTCTCTCTCTCTCAAAATAAATAAAATAAACGTTTGGAAAAAATACAGTAAGAAACTGGCTCATGATCAAGGTTCTAGTTGTAGATAATATTCTATTCCCACGGTGCACACCTCTTGCTTTTACTACTTCAACTTTTGATACCAAAATACTAAAATTTATCTGTGCCATGGTTCTTAATCACAGGTACCCAGATCGTCTTAATTCCAAACCTACTGTTTATTCTAATCTCTTGACCCTGGCTTCTTGTCCTGCCCCTACTATTCAAGCATGTGCCCTGCAATAATACATACACACTCCTAAGATACACAAATGCCTGTAAACAAAATTCTTTCCAAGAGATGTATAATAATTGAAGAGCTGGGATTACAATTTAAAATACAATGTGTATCTATAAGGCAGTGAGGTAGAAGTGTTAATAATAACCAACTATAAAGAGCTTCCTAGAAGTGCTAGGCTCAATGGTAAGTATTTTATATACCTTATCTCATTTAACCTCAATCACTCTAAAGGAGTATTACTATACCCACTTTAAAGATAGGAAAACTAAGGGTTAGACACAGTTAATAAATGTCAGGGATGGCATCTGACCCCAGCTCTACTTAACTCCATGCCCCATGCTCTTTTTTTCTTTTTTGTCTTCTTTTTCTTGAGAGAGAGAGCACGTGTGTGCATGCATGCATACAGGTGAGGGCAGGGGAGGGTTAGGAGCAGAGGGAGAGGGAGAAAATCTTAAGAGGGCTCCATGCTGGGCAGAGCTCAATCCCACAACCCCAAGATCATGACCTGAGCTGAAATCAAGAGTTAGAAGCTTAACCAACTGAGCCACCCAGGTGCCCCCATGTCCCATGTTCTTGACCACTATGGTATACTGCCTAAATTCAAGACTTCACATAGGTCCAGAAGATCCACATTCAAATCTGACTCTCTTCATTTATAGGCTGAGTGACCTTGGCCAAGTCACTCAGTCTTTTCAAGCCTTGCTTCTCTCATCTACCAAAATGAAGAGTTTAGAACTCCCACGGATTTCACAGAGTTGCTTCAGGTTTAAAGGAGATAAGGTAAGAGAAGGTATTACATATTCTATGCATTGCTCTATAAAAATATGCCGCTATTATTATTATGGGGTTTTTAGGGTCACTAGTGATGCTTTATATTTATAAGAGTAATCTGGACTGGAACTCGAACGAGAGATGTCAGCCTCCAACTAGGAAGAAAACAATTTAATTTGCAAGAACATCCTAACATAAATATGACACTAATAGGCATAAAAGGGACCCTTTTCCTGTGAGCAGACAGGATATCAGCTGTTACCTGGTTCCACTAGTTGCACGGGGTCCTCCTTTTCAAGTATCATTTTCCCTGGCCAATTACCTGCAGACATATAGAAAGGATCTGGGGTGGGGGGAAAGCTAACAGGTGGCACAGAAGTTCCTTCAATTGGAGGTAGTGTTCGTGTCATTTGAAAAGCATCAGGCGATCTCTCCTTAAAATAAACAGGTTAAATAAACTGTTACATGATATTATATGTTTAGTATTGACAGAAACTACCCCCCAGCTACTAAAAATATTTAAGAGACTTCAAAGTTGCCCACTGTCCCACATTCATCTTTAAATTATCACCAAGGACTCAAAAATGTTTTGTTCTGTCATCTCTGTATCTAAGTTGCTCTAAATTGTTAATTTAGAAGCCCGTTTTTCACACGATGGGTAAAAGTGTATGTATATTCTCTCTGCTTTCCTTAGGAAACAAAAAATTAGTCACAAGACCTAAAAAACAATAACTACAAAATACTGCTATTTCTCAGTCTTTCCATATGTACTTTTTCATAACCAAAAGCCAAACTTAACCTTTTTACTTCCAAAGGAATATGTTTTGGAACTTCAAGTAACTTTTTAAAAAAGGGATGTCTCCTTTAAATATTATTTGGCATTTTCTTTTTGTTTTTTTAAATACAAGTGCCATCGAAACAATAATTCTAAAGCAGAATGAGAACCTCTAAATTTAAGCGAGAAAGAACATTCCCTATCTTGAACTGCAGTCCTTATTTCTGTTTCCCACATTTCATTGTTTATAGTGTAGAACCTTACACGGCTCACGAGGTGTAACTAAAAGATAAAAAGCAAAGTAAAAGTCAATCCATATAGAGTTGAGAAAATAATTCAGCATTCAACCTGAAGTATGAAGATAGGCCTCTAAAAGGTTGCTTTGTATCTTTGCTTTGTATCCACTCTCTATTAACTCAAGGTTATCCATGATTATTTGAATTTTCTCACTTGTGTGTTGAACACCTTAACTCTGAATTTGCTTTAAGTTTGTAAGCCTCCAACTCTAACCATTTTATTTAGTCAATCTATCTTAAAAGACCCTTTTAGGTTTAAAAAGAAAATGAATTTTTTCCCATTCTGTTTGAAGGGCCATGATATAGAACTGGCCACAAGCCTATACCCTCTCTCTTCGCCGCACACGTGCTGGTAGAGTTCTGTGCAGTACACTGCCTGGGCTCAGATCGCTGAGGAGCAGAGAAGGCGCTGCAGGAAAGTAAGAATCGTTGCTTTCTTCTAACTCCAATTCTTCTGTCCCGCTGGGTCGCGGAGTGGCAAAAACAAGTGTGTGGCATCCACCACAAGCCACCTGTAGCATTAAACCACAGATTGATTAATCAACATTGGTTTCAAACACAAATAGGTTTTTAAGTTTTCAGCTACAAAACATTTACTTAGTGGTAAACTTCCTAGGTAGTCAGCCATCTCCTCTCCTCCCAAATACATACACACACACACTAATGTGTCTTCTTTAAACACTACAATTGAAAATTAGAACAAGTTTACACACCATTTTCCTTCCAATTCTGTTTCTCCTCATAAAGTTGAGAAAATGCTATTTTAATCTGAGAGTAACATGAACACCTTGAAAAAATCACCCAGAGAAGTTCTACTTGGAAAAAAAGTGATCCAAGAGGAAATCAACCTCTTGGGATAATTATATCTCCAAACCTTTTTCTTTACATGAACACTTTTGAAGTTCAATGCTTTAAAGTTCTTAGAGCAAAATGTAACCATGCATGATGGTGGAACATGAAAATTAAACCAACATTCAAAGAATTTTGAGAAATAAGTGATTTTCAATAAAATGCCTAAAAAACCATTGTGTAGTATTTGTAATACACAGATTTTTTAAAGCAACCTTATAGTGTTCTTCACAGTGATTATAAGAACTCATACTCTGAACCTTTCCTTCATAACATTGTGAAATTATTATTACTATTTTAAATAAGCCTCAGTAATATCTAATTCAACAAATATTTATAGGTGATTGTCAGATACTCTGCTGGCTGCTGGAGGAGACAACAAGCTTTCAGGCATGGCACATTTCTGGTTCTCAAGAGACACAGGGGAGCAAAGCAGGAGAGTCAAGATTAGGGTGAAAAGGACAATGTTCAAAGGAGAATTAGGAAAGGGACAGATTTTCTGAGTGGCATGATGTCTGACATTTGGCTTTTAGGAAATGAGTACACTCATTAGATATAGGCATGATATTCTTTCACACAAACATAAAAGTACCTATTTTCTATGAAATACTGCAAGACTCAAATATAGGAATATGACAATGTAAACAGGGAAATGTGATGTCCTTACCAATTGAACTATAAATCTCAAAAAATTGGAGCACAAAGTGGGAATGAACTGATTGGTAAAATTCTCCAGTCCAAGTCCTAATTTTCCATGTCGACCATCCCCAAAAGTATACATGAGACCTAAATCTAAAATGCAAAAAAAAAAAAAAAAAAAAGAGAGAGAATTATAAAGACTTACTTGTATGGACCTATTTGTAAATAAATATATCTACTTATTTCTTACGTTGCAATTATAATTTCCCCCTCAAATGCTGCACCAAGTTTACTCTGATCCATTGATATTTCCACACTCTCTATGGTCTCTGTGGTCCTGCACGAAACACTAGGCAATAGATACTCTGAGAATAAATCACTAAGCCGTTGGTGGTTTGTGAATTTGAAGCCCAGTCGTGTGAGGACTGTGTAGAACAGCAGCAACCCAGCACGAGCTATCTCTAGATACGCACCATCTTCTCCGGGGGAAGGAGATTTTTGGAGTCTGACCCTCTATGTCCCAATACAATCTAGTGGAAAAACACTCAGGTCTCTCAACCTTGGCACCCTGGACATTTAATGCCAGGTAATTCTCGGTTGTGTGGGTCTGTCCTGTGCCCTGCAGGATGTTCAGCAGCATCCTTGGCTCCTACCTACTAAATGTCCATAAAACACCCTGCCTCTGCAGTTGGGACAATCAAAAAACGTCTCCACTGTTGTGTATCTTGGGGCAACAAGATGGCCACTGGTGGAAAACTAGTGGCTTAGATCAATCCAACTGTCTCTTTCACTAAGTCAGCTCTGGGGCTGTGGAAGCTGCTGAGGGAAGTGCCGTAAAACGACCCCGGTGACTAGCCCCCATAGCAATGGCAAGGCCTCTACGGTCCACAATAATGTAAGGGGTCTTCCTGCTGCTCCCCAGTTCACCCCTCTGCCCACTGCCAGAGCAACTATTCCAAACCTTCAGTACTCTTCTCAGGCCCTCCTTCACCCCCACTCTCTCAATTGGCGGAAAGTGCCATGGAAGCAGAAGAAAGGAAAGGGGGCCAGGATGGTTGCCGAAGAGGCCGAGTTTCCTTCTGGTCTGGGGATTAGGGGAGGCTTTTAAACAGACCTGAAGGATGATTAAGGTTTTAGCTGCAGGAAAACACATACAAATGCTTTGAATCAAGAGAGAACATAACACAGTTAAGAAAGGCAACCAGTGTGCTTGGAGCACAAAGGGGACAGTGGTATGAGAGGAGTTTGAAGAGGTAGGAAAGAACCATACCACAGAGGACCCTGTTGGTTCATATTAAGAATTTCTGAACTCTATCTTAATGGCAATACATTGAATGAATGGTTTTAAACCAGGAAATGGTAAGATCACATCTGGGAACTTCTAGTTTAAGATGGTAAAGTAATCTCATACTAATAAAATCCAAGAGAACCAAAGGAAAAATGCTGAGAAATAATAACATAATTCAGTAAGTGTCAAGCTCAGAAATTAATACAGAGGGGTGAATGGGTGACGTGGTCGGATAAGTGATTGAGTCTTGGTTTCAGCTCAGGTTGTGATCTCAAAGTTAGATGAGATTAATCCCTGTGTTGGGCTCTGTGCTCGGCATGGAGTCTGCTTTAGATTCTCTCTCCCTCTGCCCCTCCTGCTTATGCACTTGTCCCCTCTCACTCACTGCTCTTTTTCAAATAAAGAAATCTTTAAAAAAAACTAATAGCTAGAAAAGATCCCCTATTAATAAACAATAACCATATTTAACCCCCAAATTTAGACTCTTATAATTCTTATCATCAACTACTTATTTCCCTTCTTTATATACATTCCTTATCATTCTTTTCTCTTCTTCTTCCTCTTTTGACCCTTGATTTCTTTACCCGAAGTGCTAATTTGTAGGCTTTGTGTTTTAACTTGATTATCTTTACCAGAAAAGATAAACTCTGATCCAAGCTACCTGATTGCACTTCCAACTTGAAAACTTTTGTAAACCACAAGTCACTGGCTACATAACGCGGAACTGGTAAGAACTTACAGATAACTCACTACACACCTCTCATTAGTCCTGGAAAAAAAATTCATAACACCTTTCTCCTGAGAAAGCTTTATGAGCAAAAAGCAAGCAAAAGTAATGTTCAATTGTTTGTACTATAAGTTCTTTCATCAGGGGAAATAGTAGTATGAAAGTTTAACCAAATAATCTAATTGTGTGTTAGATGAGCCATAAAAAGTATGTATTTCCCATCAAAGGCAATTTAGAGTTGATGAAAAATAGCAGTTTAAGGACAGTGAATTGACATTAGGACTTTGCAGTAAGGGATATAGATCAACAATTCTTCTGGGACTATGAATGAATAATAATTCTCTACATTCTATATAGTTCTATTTCATGCTATATTAACATGGACATTGACACTTGAAAATGGGCAGGTAGTTCTCTCTGAAAGGCTCTTTAGGGAAGGAGGAACAGTGTATGGTAGTATACATTGTATTTGTGGATTACTCGTTGTCCCAACTAGATACCATTAGATGAGTTCCATTTAGCAGTAGCTTTTTTAGAAAGAAGGAAACAAATGAAGAAATATAAGTATATAGTTTATTTCAAAATACTCTATAATCTCTACCTTTTTAATGCTTTACTTCATTTGCAGATAGAAATAGTGAATTACAGGGGCTTTTGTTCCAAAGCAATCACAACTGTGGAGTCTAACAATTACCTACAGGGAAGAGAGTTATTTCTAGAGTAGAATCTTTACTGAGTCCGTAGGTTGAGAAGTAGGCCCAAAGCAGTGTCTCCCTGGATAAAGGAGAAAGTACAGAGCAAAGGGTCTAGGGGAGCCAGGTATCTGCCTAGTGCCCTTTGAGGTGCCTTTCTATCCCTGCGGAGGAAGTAGCAAAGAGTCACTCCTGAAAACGCCTCCTAGTGGCAAAAGCTTCACAGGCATTAACTCAGCCTGTACATAGCTGGGTCAGACTGAATATGGACAACATTTTAAAGTTCTTCGCCGAGTTAAGAGCCTTCAAACTGTTGCAGTTTCAAAAAGATTCCAGCCTTCTGCCAAAGTATAATATGATATTACCTCTGACAACACTGACTTGTTTTGAGGTTCTAATCTTTAGATCATTTATACTGATTTGAAATTGAACTAAAATGTTAAAAAAGAGTTTACAATTTTACACTTTGGCATATTAAACAAGAACTTCCATTTTCTCAGTCACTGATTCCTTTGCTTACGCTAGATACATTCATTCCACACAGTTTGTATTTTGTAGTAAAACATACCCCATTCTAGATATATGTAACAGAAATTCTCATCTATACCTGTTATCAGAGCTGTGTGATTTTCTCCACAGGAAATAGAACTTATTTTCTGATCCGTAATATGCTCAATGACTTTGGGTACTGAAGTTTCAAAAAGAAAGGTACCAAGACCCAGCTGACCAAACTGTCCGAGCCCAAAGGTATACACCGCTCTCTCTGAAAGGGAATGAGCAAATATAAGAAAAAGATTGCAGGGAAGCAGAAACTGTCACCATCATATCTAGAAAACTGTGACATTCAAACTTTCTTAATGAAAGTTAGGTGCCTCTGAAATACCCATGTAAGAATACTGAATACTTAGGTATACATTCTCAATGATGAAGGAGAAGAAAAAAGCTATGGCATGGGCCTGATTTTACCTTTTACATATAACCATAAAAAGAGTTGTTAAAGACACATCAGTCAGTGAACTACCTAACATGTCCCTATAAATTACCACTTAGCTCTTTAAAAATAGCATCAGTTGTCATTAAGCTAATTCCTTTCATTACCTTAAAAAAGTGGGGGGGGGGGACAGTGGGGCACCTGGGTGGCTCAGTCGTTAAGCATCTGCCCCTCAGGTCATGATCCCAGAGTCTTAGGATCCAGGATCCCTGTTCAGTGGGAAGCCTGCTTCTCCTTCTCTCACTTCCCCTGCTTGTGTTCCCTCTCTCGCTGTCTCTGTGTGTGTGTGTCAAATAAATGAATAAAATCTAAAACAAACAAACAGAGTAGTGTTTCCTACAGAAAAACTCCTACTTCTCAAAAATAGTTTAACAGAACAATCTATTTTGTAAAACAATTTCAGAGGAGAATTTGCATGAGAATTGAAACTTACTATAGATATGCTTGATTAACTCACAGGTAAAGCTCTTTTACTAGGAAGTGCAGTAATAATGAAAGGGGGACAAAAGCTTTTCCTTTACATTAACGTTTTTTAAGTGACTCCAAAGGACCTCCAATAACTTATTAAACATTAGCTCACATGTTCTCGAGAGATGGAAAAGCACAAAAACAGGATAAGTGAGTGGTGATGAAAGGGTCCCTTTACACAACTCTGGCTGGCCCTGAGTCAGGAAGCATGATCTCTTCTCCAAAGCCCCACACATCACCTTTCCATGCTACAGAAGGAAGAGGAAGAGCTTTGGTTTCAGGGAGGAGTCCACACCTCCATTATTACTAGAGGGGGAAAGCAGGCCAGTTACCTAAACTCTCTGATGTTATAATTCCTAACAGGGTTGCTGGGAGGCTTACATGAAAAAACATTCAGGCAGATTTTAACACACACTAGGAAATTTTTTTATAAGATTTTATTTATTTATTTGACAGAGAAAGATCACAAGTAGGCAGAGAGGCAGGCAGAGAGAGAGAGGGGAAGCAGGCTCCCCGCTGAGCAGAGAGCCTGATGCGGGACTCGATCCCAGGACCCTGAGATCATGACCTGAGCCGAAGGCAGCAGCTTAACCCACTGAGCCACCCAGGTGCCCCAAGACATTTTGTTTTAAGAACATTTTTCTAAAAACTAACTAATCAACTCATCTCATTTCTGACAGTGGAGGATCCTGAGGAAAACATAACTATCTACTGTCATATGGTTTTACATTCTTCCTGTCTAATAACACTTCACAAATAAGCCAGAGAGCTCATACCTCTTAAAGAAAATAGGCTGTGTCAAGGATATGAAGCCACACTGAGGCTATGGCAAAACATCCTTATTTTAATGTAAAAATTAGTATAATAACCGTATGGCATGTCACCAGTTCCGAATGTCAGATTAATAGTAGAATGTTGGGTAAATGAAAACAAGTGTCCATCTCTAGCTGGCCAATAACCACTTTAGGTTACGTGGGCTATCTGAGATGAGCCTGTGAAATGAGGCCATATAGGCAGCCTGAATCACGTGATAAAAGTTTTGATCCTTACCCTGTTGGGTTTGCTTTCAGGTACTGGGCTGACACTTCTAAAAATTTTTTTAATTATTTTTATTATCATATAATGTATTATTTGCCCCAGGGATACAGGTCTGTGAATCGTCAGGCTTACACATTTCACAGCACTCACCATATCACATGCCCTCCCCAATGTCCATAACCCAACCACCCTCTCCATACCCCCCTCCCCCCAGCAACCCTCAGTTTGTCAGATTATGAGTCTCATGGTTTGTCTCCTCTTTTTTTTTTTTTTTAATGACCTAACATTCTTTTTTTTTAAACATGTAACAACTAATATAATTTTTGGTCTCATCACCTTTGTAACATTTAACAATGTAATTCGATGCTAACAAATGATACCCTATTAGGAAAACAGGTTTTAGTAGGTGGCTTCATATGAATACTACTCTAGTTTCTCAGAATACATTTGATTTCATGAACAGTAACTTGTTGCCCTGTAGAGATCATGAGTTTGTCCAAATATAATCTAGAGGGGCGCCTGGGTGGCTCAGTGGGTTAAAGCCTCTGCCTTTAGCTCAGGTCATGATCCCAAGGTCCTGAGATCGAGCCCCGCATCAGGCTCTCTGCTCAGCAGGGAGACTGCTTTCCCCCCACCTCTCTCTGCCTACTTGTGATCTCTGTCAAATAAAATCTTTAAAAATATATATAATCTAGAAAAGCTAAGTTCTTATTTTTCCTTGGGATCCAGACTTCACTGTGGACCCTATCTTACAACCAGGACTTTCTTAGCTTTTGCTAACGCTGACGAAGACATACATCTATCACTCTGCCTCACTTACCCTTTCTCAGGAGTCCACTGTTTCCCTGATTCAAAGGAGAAACTAATCATAGCATCGCCACAACCAGTAGTTTAATTTTCTCACCTCTTATGGTCCCATGGAGTATTACATTTTAAATAAATTCACTGGCAATGAACTAATTTAAATTATCTTTGAAGTATTTTAATGAATGGTACCCCTAAATATTTTAAGATCAGAGTTATAGACAAAAGGAAAAACAATGCTAGGGAAGGCCACCCCATAAAATCATCTAATTCAAACCCTTTCCTTTGGTGAAGGGAAAGCTCTAGAACAGATGGTTAGCTATTCTTTCTTTAAGGTCTTCAAAGTATCCTATAACTCTTAGGTATTCCGTTTAGTACTTAGTCAAACTAATAATCAGTATGTGCTTCAGATCCACTTCTTCATCAGTTAGGACTAACTATTATATCCATACTGTACTCCAGAACACAGCTTTCTCACCAGGGCTGGCTCATAATAAAGCTCTCACAGGTCCATGGGGAAATGTGAAAAATAGGCAAAGCAGTAAACTTTCCATAGAGATAAGTGAATATAATTTAAGAGGGTGTCTTTTACAATAAAATTGAGAGCTCCTTAATTTTTATTTTGAAATGCCCCTTTATTTATGATATAACGGTGAAAAGGTTGCGTTTGGCCTGCAATACCCTCATTTAGTCAAATGCAAATCAGAAGATCGCAACCATCTGCTGGTCTTCATATTTGTGTCACAAGATTAAAAAACTTAAAATACAATAACTTTACTAGTCTGTGAGATCCCAAAGTCTGCAAAAATCTAGAGAAAATAATTTCTGGCAACATAGTTTTTAACCTCAAAATTAAGTCCACAGAAAGCTAAACGTCTATAATATTGCAAAAAACCCCCACACTTTTGTGTATTTTAAACTTCTAAGCATAATTAAAAGTAACATGGATTATTTGGGTGCTCATTTTATGTAACAATACTTTATACTATATAGTTGAGATGTTATTTTTATATAATCGACATTTGTGTTCTTTAGAATAACCTTCAGTCACCTAATAAATGTTTGTTTAAACTAGAGAAATTATAGAACACATAAAGAATAAGTTGAACTTCTGCCTACCAAATGCATTTTCAGATAATTTATAAAGATTAATTTCTAAGTTTAATTCCTAAAATAAATCTTAAAAATATATGAAAATCCTGGGCGCCTGGGTGGCTCAGTGGGTTAAGCCGCTGCCTTCAGCTCAGGTCATGATCTCAGGGTCCTGGGATCGAGTCCCGCATCGGGCTCTCTGCTCAGCAGGGAGCCTGCTTCCTCCTCTCTCTCTCTGCCTGCCTCTCTGCCTACTTGTGATCTCTCTCTGTCAAATAAATAAATAAAATCTTAAAAAAAAATATATGAAAATCCATTTTGTTAACAGAAATTCAAAGAAATCTTAAACCTCAGAATTATTTCCAAATATAGAATGGAGGCCTTGGAAAAAAATTATTTCTAACTTGGAAACAGATTTCATCTGGGAATTGTAATTCTGGGAAATCACCACTTAAAAAGCATGACTTGGATTAGAACAAAAAGTCAAGGAAAAACGATGTAAGAGAGGAAAATGGAAAGATAAAATATCGCACAATCACCTAGCAACATGAAGCATATCATCTGAGAACTGGATATTATTCAAAATTTGCCTGCAACACTGCTAACTTTCGGTTACTGAAGATTAAGTGGTGACTTCAGAAACTTGTTAATTTCTTTTGGACCAAAAAAAATATAACAATTCACTAGCTGTATTCCCTGTATGCTACTCAAATTAATGCCGAACAAATCTGGAGGCAGCAATTCGGTAAGCATGTTATCAAGTAGTGTGTATATCTTACCATATTGACTGGAATCCTGAAAAATGAAATGTCATACCAAATATAACATACAGAAGTCAAAATTGACATTGCTAATAAGTGTCTAACTTTCTTTTATTATTTGTAATTTAAAATCTTAACACTTTTTGCTAAATTACTATAATAGAACATAAAAATGCAAAATAGATTACCAAGTTTTATATTCTGAACATTAGAAAGAGAAGAATTATCAATGATACATAGAAAATAGCATGAACAGGGGAAAGAAGGTATTTCAGGAAAAATTATACCAATTTTAGAGAAATATAGAATACACACACACACACACACACACACGAGGAAAACAGTCTATCCTTGAAAACAAGCTAAGAACAATTATCAGCTGCCAAGAAACATGTGAAGATCATGAAAATGTCCATTATGTTGGCAAAAACAATTCCACAAGATTCATTTTTTTCTACTTACAGTTTTCTTCAATAGGCCAAAGATGTGTAGAAACTATGGAAATCAAAGCTAGAGATTTTAATGAAAAGAGATGCAAGGCCAGTTTGTAAGCTCCTAGAAGCACAGACTAGGATGGTGGCGCCAGGGGCTGGGAGGGGGAAAGGGGTGCCCCTAATCAATGAGTATAAGGTTTCAGCTTTGCAAGGTAAGGTCTAGAGGTCTGCTGTACAACACTGTGCCTATAGATAACAATACTGTATTAAAGACTTAAAAATCTTTGAGGAGATTGGATTAGATGTTAAGTATTTTATCCCAAAAGAAGAAAATGAATGTAATTTTTTTTTATTAGCCACCCCAGAAAGCAGGGAATGGAGTAGCAGGAGCCACACGTACCTGTGAGAACCACGGTGTGCCCTCCACCACAAGCTACTTGGACCACCTTCTCAGGAATTCCAGGCACCGGCTGGGGCATTCTGTGATTGACCAGCAGCTGATTGGGAAGACCTAACTTCCCAGACTCTGGTTCTCCAAATGTGTACAGTTCTCCCTCCGCTGTTGAAGGAAAAGAACAATGATCAAGGATGGCATAATTATGGACAAAATACTAGTGTTTGGGGTACACATTCTCATGTTCAATAAAAAATTTAGAAAATGACAACTTGATCAGTTTACACTTAAGATATTTTTACTGGATGGTAAGGAAATCAAGCTAAGATTTTCTTTTCTCCTTGATTATGCTAATCCAATTTCTTTATGAATTCACGACCATCGCTACTAATGAAGTAGAAAATGATTTTAGCTGTTTCACATAGAAACCATCTTACTTCTACTTCCTTTTACAGTAAAGCAAAAATGACTAGACATTAAGCCTCCATTAGGACATGGATTTTGTCTTGTTCACTTGGGTATTCCAAGAACCTAGCAATGTCTGGTATATGAAATATTCAATGAATGCTTGTGAAATAAAAAATTGCTTTTATGAAACTGGTTTTAAGGAAATGCATTTCTGTGTGAATATGTTGACTGAGCCTTAAAATAGCAGATTTTGTACAATTTAATGGCACTTCCTCCAGATTCTCTTTTATCAAGGAACTCGTGATGTTTAATCACTGTCTTGTCCATACCAACACTACTAACTTGCTCTCTTATTATACTTATCACACTATGACTTGAGCTTCTTGAAAGCAGGAACTTCTTAGAATTCATTTCTATGAACTGAATGGAGTTCTATAAGCAAGAATTTAAAAACCTTTGTAGATATATAACCTAATCGGACACAGAACCTGTTGCCATTCATGTCAGGAGAGAGGTAACACAGTAAATCTGGTTGTTTATTATGTATTTGTTATTTGCATGTCTCTAAGAGAACGATGATTGGTCACTGACCAACCCCTGGGAATGTGGCCCTTGGAGTGTTATGTTAGTGACTGATGATTTTGTTTTGTAACCCAAACAGCAAATTATGCCAACTGGGGTTCGTTCTTAGGGTTGCTTTGAACAACCATCAACACTGATGATGTACACTTGATGATGTATCAATGTTAAGGGATCAGAGTTTCAGTCCCGGTGAGTAGTTGCTAGCAGGGTATCCCTACATAATCAGCACTCCCACACAGAAGCCAAAGACCCTGAGAAGAGTGGGCTTCTCTGGGCAGGGACATGAGGCACACATCCCTGTAGTTCAAAGCATGTCTTGTGCCGCAAAGAGTAAGGACTAGGAAGTGTATGTGAGACTACCCTGGAGGACACAGATCTCCTTCCAGCCGTTTTTGCTCTGTATCCTTTGCTGTGATAAATCTTAGCTGTGAGTAGAACTCAAGCTATTGCAGCTTGAGAGTTCTCCTAGCAAAACAGAACTTAGGGAAGTTGTGGGACATTCAACACACATAGTATGCACCACTGAAAACTTGGTCAAATACTACAAACCCAGCTCTACTGATTTTCTGGAGTGATCTGCACAGAAAATGAAATTTTTTGAACTACAGCTTTCTAAAAAGTATTTAGCACCAGCACAGAAATGCTCTTCTGGCTCCCTTCCTCTTTTTCCCATGCCTCTTGCCTCTGATATGAAAGGAGTTAGTAGGCCAGATGAGTTTCTTTCCACTTTTGTCTATAAATTCCTGCCGCTCCTCACACCTTAACATGGGTGAATTGTATGGTATGTGAGCTATATATGTCAATAAAGCTGGTCTTGTGTATGTTTTTTTTTAATTTTTAATATTAGTTTCAGGTGTACTATATGGTGAGTCAACACTTCCATGCACCACCAGGTACTCGTCACGACAAGTGCCCTCCTTAATCCCCATCACCTAGTTCACCCACCCCACCTACCTGCCCCCAACCATCAGATTATTCTCTACAGTTAAGAGTCTGATTCTTAATTTCTCTTTTTTCCCCTTTGCTCGTTTGTCTTCTTTCTTAAATTCCACCCCACAAAGCTGTTTTTTTTTAAAGGCATAAATATAAACAAAACAAAAAAGCCCCGTGTAATGCCTGTTGGCTACAATGAGCAATTCCTTGTTTTCCTACTGGCTGAAAGCAGAGTTTAGTCATAAAATTGAATTTGTCAGTTTTGTTAAAATCTAAATAAGACAATGCTCTTGCTTGGGATTTTTGTGTTTTTCCGTTTGTGTTTTTTGTTTGTCTCATAAACAAAGTGAGCACTACACCAACCCCAGGATCCAGAAAGTTGCCAGTTAGTTGGTAGGTAGCACTGCCCCAAGGAACACAGTTAATTGTTCATTCACTTA
Organism: Mustela putorius furo; assembly: GCF_011764305.1. Taxonomy (NCBI): domain Eukaryota; kingdom Metazoa; phylum Chordata; class Mammalia; order Carnivora; family Mustelidae; genus Mustela; species Mustela putorius. Next base: position 33,505,826 of record NW_025421989.1, read on the forward strand.
TTCCCTCATTTGACGATATTTATTATTAGTTTGTCCAAGATACAAGCTGATAGAGCGGCAAACAATGGCAGCTGAGTCAGAGTTTGCCCTCTCCTGGTACCATGGTGCTACCAATTCACCAGTAAATCCGAGGGCCACTGGAATGGGTCAGTCAGCACTTTCTAAATCTGAATCTGAGAAGCACAGAATGGAAAACAAAGACTTAGAGATATCTAAAAGGGGCCAGAAAACTATTTCCTCAGGTGTTTTTGCTGTTAAAAAAAACCCACCAATCGAACGATCACACTTCTACCACTCTCTATGTAGACACAGACTCAAATAAACATTTCAAATATTTAACTAAGGCAGATAAAGGTTGCCAGGGAGCCCCAGAAAGGGAGAGATTGGGGATGCTAAGCAAAGTTTGGCAAAGGAAATCCTGTCTCATACTGAGCAATCTTCCCTTTCCACCTACTCTACATCCCTGCTCTCACCATGGAAGTGTATGACTCCCTTACTGAACTGATAAAAGCAAATTAGCAGGACAAAAGTAGACAAGGTCTAAGTACAGAGGCAAGTGCACCCAAGGGAAAGTGGCCCATAGATCTCATTTCCAATGTCAAGCAATCCAAGAAGTTGAGAACCAAGGTTTAGAAGTTTCTAACACACACATTTTGCTTTTCTAATATTCACAAAAAAAGTTAACGTCTCAGAGAAAGTAAACTCTCATTAAAATGCAGAAAACACTGTGACCCCAAATGGACCACTATTATTTCATGACAGACTGCCATGGCATTATTTCCACAGTATGGTAGAGAATTAGATTTTATTATCAATTGAGTAAACACTTAGAAATAGGAGGTAACATGATGAATCCAAAATGTTCTGTCTTACTTGTTACAAAAGCTGAGTGATAATATCCACAGGAGATCCAGGAGATAGGTTTCCCAACAGTCACTTGTTGAGGGACACACACATTAGTTATATTTTTTAAACCAATTTGCCCTTCGGAATTGTCACCCCACATAAAAAGCTCTCCATCCTCTACAAAGAAAACACAAGGAGGAAAACAAGGTTTTAGGAGGTAGCAAGGCTATCGAGTTATTATATTTCCAACACAGCACTTATTCTTTAATTCAGAAAAACTATGTGTCTTGATAGAAAAGTGCAACTAAGACATTCACACCAGCTAGCTGCATAAGAGTTCAATTTTAACAGGAAAGGCTTCTAGGATAATAAAAGAGGATAACATGATGTAAATCGTGTCCATATTTTTATCTCAACAGCAAAGACAGAATCTTCTTTCCTTTTCTTAGTTTACCATCTCCGAACAGCAAATGTTTCTTCCTCTCAAGCACTCAGACTGCAAACAAACTGAACAACAGCATAAGCAGCCCTGGACCTTTCCTGGGCAAGTCCCTGGTCAAAACGGCCTGGAGGACCTTACTCTTAAGAACACTATATAAACGTTTTAATGTTTTGAAGAAAAACAAAAAAGAAAAAGAAATGCAGTTCAGGGTGGTTTTTGTTTTGTTTTGTTTTGTTTTACAATTTATCCTTAAAAACACACACTGCAGCTTCAGAGATTAGGGAGCCACCTGAGCACACAGAGCATCTCCAGAATGCAGCAGCTTGTGCTCTTTCTGATTAGGGTTTCAAGGGAAGGAGAAATGAAACTAGGCAAAATATTTTAGGAAGGAAATTATCAAGACTTAGGTCTTTTAATTCATTTAAATTTTTTAAAACTTTGAAGTGGTTTAATAATAAGCCAAATTAAAGGAAAATGGAAAATCAGAACCATAAGGACATCGAGAGGCTAAGTGGACAGTGGATGGTACTGCGGGCACGGTGCTGCCATGTGACTCCAGCCCTCCTGGCAGCTGGAGTGGCACCAGGGGCCACTCAGCTCCCCTACTGGAGCGGAGAAGCCCACTGTAGCTCCTTCACAGACACCGTGGGTACCTTGGCTCCCATGTTAAAGACATTTCTCATATGGGCTTAGAGAGGGAGAGCAGAGAGATGCAATGACCAATACAGACTGTGTAATTTATTTTGTTTTTTAAAGTGTATTTATTTAAGTAAACTCTATGCCCAAGGTGGGGCTCAAACTCACAACCCAAGATCAGCCACGCGCTCTTCCAATTGAGCCAGCCAGGCACCCCCCAGACCATATTCTGATAACACATATCCAACCGATTTCTCTGTTTCTGATAGCAACTTATTAGAGCTGCAAATATAATGTCCAGAACACAGGATGAATATTTAGTATCTACAGGAGTAGATGGAAGCATGGCAGCTACGTGTGTTTATGTCTAAACCTAGGTAAGCACAAAAATAGACTATATGTCATGATTCAAAGTTCAATTTTTATGTCTTCTGAAAACACATGGTTAAGGAAAGAAAACGAAACAGACCGCTGGGGTCAGGTGACTCAGTTGGCTTATCCTGGTCTAACGGAAAGGAACGATTCCCAGCCTGATGTGGAACAAATTCTCACCAGTTAGTGCAGCTGAAGTGTTGGATCCAGCAGAGAGCTGTTTAATCTTATGCTGGGAAGTAAAAAAACTAATTAGATGAAAAGAGTTTCTCTCGTCAGTGTCACCAAGTCCCAGCTGTCCTTCATTATTTCCTCCAGCTGCATATACTTTGCCTCCTTCTGCACATGGAAAAGGAAAGAAACATCCATATACTACAGTCACCATCTTTACGAGACAGGCCAGTTTCCAGATATTTCCTCTATTAACAGTGAAGGAAGCCGAAAGCTGACATTATCCCACCATTTGGTGAACAACTCCAATTCGTTGTCAAAAATCAAGCAAAACAAGCAAGGTTATACATTTTTGTGAGATTTTCTAAATTGGTCTAGAACTTAAGTAGCAACTAAAATGCACAGAACGCTAATGCAGCGCTTTATTAAATCAGAGCAAAAAGAGAAAAGTAATTTCCAAATTAGTTTATAATCCAAATCAAACTATTTTAAAAGAGATGTGGTTCATTAATTTTAACTTCCATACCCATTAAAGTTGAGATATAATATGTAATGAGTAAAATGAGGCAAATCCAGAAAGAATATAATTAGAAACATGAAAATTCTATATGTATTTTAATTTTCTAGCTAAACAAGAAGGCAATATAGTATTGTGTTTTAGGAGAAAGGACTGAAGAGCCAGATTTCCTGGATGCAAATGCTGGCCTGCCATTCGTGAGGTGTGTGACCTAGGCAAGCTGTGCGTCACAGTGGCTCTCATATTCCTCATCTGCAAAATGGGGATAAGAATAGTGCCTACTTCACAGAGTTGTTAATGAAGATCACATTAGTCTACGGCCATACCACCCTGAATGCGCCTGATCTCGTATGAAGATCACATTAGCTGACATTTATAAAATTCTTAGAACGGCATATGTTTGTTGTACACACTATATAAATGTGTGTTAATTACTTTATTAATTAAATATGAAGTATATCATGCCTAGATAATAAAAATTGTCAGTAAGCTCAAAAGTAATGAAGATTTTTAAAAACATACACATATTAAAACTTAGTTTTAGGGACGCCTGGGTGGCTCAGTTGGTTGGACGACTGCCTTCGGCTCAGGTCATGATCCCGGAGTCCCGAGATCGAGTCCCGCATCAGGCTCCCAGCTCCATGGGGAGTCTGCTTCGCTCTCTGACCTTCTCCTCGCTCATGCTCTCTCTCACTGTCTCTCTCTCAAATAAATAAATAAAATCTTAAAAAAAAAAAACTTAGTTTTATCTGTCATACAGATGCACACAAAGGTAAAGCCTCACTAAATTATAGGGGAAACTGTGAGCAAAACCAGCCTGAGTCAGTAAAAATTTAAGATATTATTTTAGAAAAGATGAAATCTAATTGAGGAACCAAGACCAGCTTTCCAATGGAACATACGACAAGGCCATGGAATTTAACACATATTGGGTGAACCAGAGTTGGTGGAATGCTAAAGCAGTTCAGAGGATGACAGGAGTCAAAGTTGAAGAGCCACAGAAAGCTCCATGGAAGAAGACTTAATACTGGATCTTAAAAGACAAGAATCTGTATAAGAGAAAGACATTTTAGCAAGGCAAACGTATGAATGAGGGGAAAGGGCCAAGGAGGAGCCAGAGACGATGAGAATAACCTGAACACAGAAGAGGCTATGGGGGTGGGCGGCAGGAGGTGGGGGGAAGGAGGTAGGAAAGGTAGCTCAGTGATCAGCGCCTGGATGGCCACTTGTTCCAGGAGCATTTGTTGAAAAGACTACTTTTTCTCCATTGAATTGCCTTGGCACTTTTGCCAAACATTAGTTGGGCATGTATGTGTGTGTCTACTTCTGGACTCTGTTTTGTTCTGATAATCTCTGTCTCTCTTTTTGCCAGTAGCCCAATGTCTTGATTACTGTGGCTTTAGAGGTCTTGAAATCAGTAGTGGTGGTCCTCTGCTTTTGTTTTTTATAAAAACTGTTTTGGCTATTCTGGGTCTTGTCCTTTTCCATACAAACTTTAAAAACACCTTTTGAGTTTCTACACACAGACGTATACAGCCCATTTGGATTTTAATTGGAACTATGTTCACATCAATAGCCTTTTGGGGGTAGGTCCCACTCACCCTCAGAAAAGAGGAAAGCGCAAGACCAGGAGCGGGCGGCCCCTGAGGTGTACACATAGGTAAGGATGGGCTGCCCCTTGACATAATCCAAGATTTTCTGCAGGCATGTAACATTTGTCTATGTATTTTCTTTTAAATTTTTTTAATGATTTTATTTATTTATTTGAGAGAGAGAGAGAGAGAGAGCACGCGCCAGCATGAGAGGAGAGAGATCAGCGGGAGGGCTCAGCAGGGAGTCTGATGTGGAACTCGATTCCAGGACTCCAGGATCATGACCTGAGCCGAAGGCAGTCGCTTAACCTACTGAGCCACCCAGGCGCTCCTATCTATGTATTTTCAAAGGCAAACAAGTGTGCTAACCATTTATATTTTTAAAAATCCTAATCTTATTATTGCCAAGGTACCATTTCTATTAATTTTACAAAACCATACTGGAGATCTGTTCTCAAGTTGGGAAGGAAGTCACACAGATTGAATACTATACCTGTTGAAACTAGGGTGTGGTTCCGTCCACAGGCAGCAAATTTCACTTTTTCAGGTTTTAAAGCTAAAAATATTTTAAAAATGACAAAAGATTTTATGTTTACAACAGTGATAAATAACACAGGTCAAATGGTAACTAACCAGTAGAAATGAGATTTTAAACCCAAGCCTGTCTGACTCCAAAGTTCTTAATTAATAAGCCAGAAGTTTTTAGAACTAGCTGTGCATCATAATGACCAGTGGAGCTTTGAGAAAAGTACAGATAGCTCAGCCCTACCCCTGGAGAATCTGAGTCAGCAGGTCTGAGGTAAGGCCTAGGCATCTAAGTGTTTTTAAAATGTCCACAGGTAATGATTATGTACTGAGATTCATGGCACTGTTACACTGCCTCCTCACCAAACTAATCACCTAGTCCCTAATCTGCTATCGCCATTGTCAAGCTCACCTTCTATCTCACACAGCGAAACACTACAAGTCCAAGAGTCACAGGTATAACCTATGGTAAAGCTCTTCACTCATTCATTTACATGTTCAAAAGAGATTTAAAGAACACTGCCTAAGTGCTTACCATAGAGGCTGCAAAAATCACTAAGACAGAGAGTCTCTGGTGTCAAAGATCTCACAGTCTAGACAATCCTGTTACTTCATCTATTAGATATTTGAGAGTAAAGATCATGTGAATAAACCCAGGGTTTAAAAAAAAAACCCAGGGTTTAGTAGATTGTGCTCAATAAATACTTTTTGACCAAGTGGAATACTTTGAAAATTCCATAACATTATCTATAAATAGCATGGATATGCTAAACTACACTGACATTTTGAGCTGAAATTACAAATTTGGATAGGAAGATTAAGAATATTGCTCTTGTCACATCCCAAGGAATCTCCATCACCTGTTCACAGGTTACAGCAAAATAGAAGCTTTACACATAATGCCAGGAAAGCTTTGTAAAGGTATTATATATCCCATATTTTCTGGGAGAGTCCTGATTTAAAATATTTTGTCCTGTACTTTTAAGGACACTACTAATCAACCCCTAGTCCAAATGTCTCAGTCAGTACATCTACTCACTATATACAGCAGGGTCAAGTATAATTCATAAAGCCAACAGCTACCTAGAACCATGATGCCAACAACTCTAACAAGTAAAACAAAGCTCAAAATTCTTATATATTGTATTGGTTATTCTTTGTATATATAATAACAGTAATATTTAAGCAGGTTAACAAACAGGCAAAATAAAAGGATATTCAAATGTAATACTGAAGAATCATCACTTCCTTTGTGTTCTTTGGGTTTAAAAGCAATGTGATTTTTAGACCCTAACACATAAAAGTAGTTCTGATTATCATATAAAAAATAAAGTCAGACACCAATAATAGCCAAGTAAATAATGGAAAATAAAGAACTAAGGGCTTTATTATTCCTAATATATTAAAGAACATTACAATCAATACAAAGTACTTTATGAGGTTTAAGTATTTAAAGCAATAAAGAAGAAAAGACCCCAAACCTTTGACACACGTTGGCTTGTTAATAGTTGACTTTGATCCTAATCCTAACTGGCCCCAGTTGTTACTGCCAAACATGTAAAGTTTATTATTTCCTGGTGGGAAGGAAAAAGACATAAGAAATCGAAGCATTTTCAACATAAAGTGATGTGAGATCAAGTCATCACAAAGCAATAAAAAAGGCTACACTTAAAAGTTGTATTGCTTTCCCGTGTTCAAACAGGTTACCTTGCCCAGGTTAAAATGAATTATTTTAACTGTCCATTACAGGTTACCAGATTCTGTTAGGTGTAAAAAGTTTCTAAGATTATGCAGTAGTCAGTTTGATTATATAGATATATTAAAATAAATTTATTCCAAGAAAGTAGCATTTATACAAAATCCTATTTAAATATGCCAAGGGGATTTAAAATTTAAAACACTCCCTTGATGCATCACATTGTCAAGAAATCTCTGATGAAAGAAAGAAAAAACATTATTCTGGTAAAGGAAAGTATATTCAACATGTTTGAAACACAGCACATCTATAATATCTAGGATTCTTTCAGGATTACCATCCTCACTTAGGATTTCAGTACTAACCTGTAACAATAGCAGTATGTTCATCTCCACATGAAAGAAATGTAGGTATGTCATTTTTAAACCAAAATTTGCTGGGAATATTTTCAGCAAATTTAGTTTTTCCAAATGTAAACACAGCACCCGAACCTGCAAATATATGATAGTTTCTATTTTACAAGTTTTACTATGTTGTCTGTTACAAAAATTTTTTTTCGGTAATTTATCTGTACAGATTCCTTGTCTCATGGCAGCTCTGCTCCACTCCAGCACTGTTTACATCCTCCTTCTACCTTAATTCAGTCTTACTGCTCAGACTTTATTCTGGTTTTATTTATGAAATCTACTAAATAAGTATTACTTATTTACTGGAGGAAAGTAGGGAAAAAAAAAAAAAAGGTAAGGCAGTCCTCCGTTACTGAAAGTCTGTTTCCCCGGATGGACCATCTGCTCCCTGGAATGAGCTGATTGATAACAATCCTGCCCTATTAACACTGGTTTACAACACCTCATGGTCTAGCCTGACTGAAGGCTTTTCTCCACACACGGGACTAGGACAGTATTGAGTTTCATCTTTAGCATCATGTCCATAGAGTATGTTGAAATTTAACACTCTTAAGTCATTAAACACTACCTGATATGAGTAGTAGTCACAAACTATTTTGGTCCAGTACCATTTTAGAGAAAGATCAAAAATCCCTACCAGTTCTCTATAACATTTTAAACACACACACACGCACGCACGCACGCACGCACACGAGGCCAGATCCAACTTTTGAGATAATCTCAAGGAGAATAATCACACAGAAAGAAACTAATGGGTGCCATAAAGTAAATATAGGGAACATAAGTATTAATAATAAATGATAATGTACAAGGGACTAGCCACTATGAAAAACCCTTTGAGAACAATTGTGAGATGTGTCAATTGAAACCAATTACTTAGATTGGAAAGGCCAGGTTCTAGAACACACTTTGGGTATTTCTAGAATGAATAATTTCGTTTTGTTCTATTCTGGCTTCCCAGTTAGCCTGCCCTGATACCCTCACCCCAAGCCAAGGTTTGGTGGCTTGCTCTGTCCCCTAGTAGTTATTATCTATTGTGAAATGGTACTATCATTATGCTTACTTTCTAGTATTTCTCACTAGATTGTGAACTCCAGGAGGTCAGGAATCTAATCATGTTAGAGACAAGAACATGGCAGAAAACGCTACACACACACACTTGATACTGCTGTAATCCAGTACTTTTTTTTTTTTTTAATTTTTGGTCTTGACCCATTAGTGGGTGAGAAAATCAATTTAGTAAGTCACGACTATCATTTTCAAAGGAATGTACTATACGACAGACCTGAGAGCAACCAAGTGGTTAGAGTAAGCACCACTTCATGAAACTTGTTACACTATATGTGTGGTACAGCGTCACAATGTCAAACGTATTTCTGCAGCTCAGGGTTAAAGTTTTACAAGAGCGCTCGTTAATGGCTCCCACCGCCCCTTTTCTCTAAGTAGCTTTCCCCTCTCGTCTGTTACCCCACGCCCCCTAGTCACCCACTCTTTACTGCAATCAATACATAACTGGGTCTTGGGGACCTCGAAGGGGGTACTTTGGGAAAGTTTATAGGGAGGTAAAAACTGCCCCTGCGTTCGAGAAACTCATCGAAAGCTTATTTCAAAAGAAAGAGAAAATAAAAAACACAAGCACCCCTTCCCCGTGCTCCCCCTGCCCTTCCTTTCTGTTCCTCTCAGACTATCGCCCAGACGCGGCCCGAGCTCCAGACCCCGTCCGGCGGCCGTTGCCTGGGCCTTTCCCTCGATGGGGCGGCCCGGAGGCGGGACCTGGCCGCCTGCCCGCCCGCGGACCCTCCCTCCCGGCCCGCCACCAACCCCGCGGACGCGACTCACCGGGCACCACCTCCTCGGGTTCCCCCATGCCAAGGGGGATGCGGGGAGCCTGCGCCTGACCCGGAAAGGTGGCGGGGGCGACTCGGTGGGGCCTATGGCAGGGCCTCAGTCCCGACGCGGGCCGCGGAAGCCCCCCGGGCCCCCATAGCGACACCCCGGACATCGGCTACTACCGCGTCCCCGGAAGTCAACAAACAGCCGCTAGGGGCAACGGAGGCGGAACGTTGGGGCGCGAGGCGGGGCCGACGACGGGGGAGAGGAGCAGTGGGCCGGGCTGCCGGCACGGCGCGGGCGCAGGCGCAGACGCAGCGGGCGGGGCGGTAGAGGCCGCGCGCCCTCTGGTGGCCGGGAGGAGAGGGGCGGCCACGCCGCGCGCAGGGATGCTTCTGAGGCTGCTCGCTGATCGTGGTGGTTTATCTAGGCCTGGCAGGGACCTCGTAAGCGTAATGACAAACGTCACAAATATCACATACTCTGTCACTCAGACTATGTGACATAGGCAACCCTCGACACATAACCATAACAATACTAGTAATAAGTGACCATCTCTAACTATAAATGAAATAGGGACTCTGCTAAATATCCAAAACGCATTTGTATTCCCAGCATGTAACCGGAGACCTTCCGTATACTAGATGCTCATTAAATCTTTTTCGAATGAATGAATCCTACCGCGATCCTGTAAGGTGGTTCATGTTACTCCCTCGTGGATGTGTTGATTATACAAAGGAGGAGAGCTAGGGTCTAGCTTAGCCAGCCCAGCCTGTCCTTTGGACCTCTCCCTCTGTCCTCCCTGAGAAGGCTGAGGTGTGCCACCCACTACTGACAGGAAATGCACAAAGAGATACACAAACAGCAGACCACCATTGCTTTAGAATTCGTCCAGAGATATTTTTCTACAAACTTTAGTTTCCCATACACCATAATACACAGAGGCAAAAAGCCATCTTCCAGGATGAGGAAATGTATGTACATGTGGTAGTTGTGGGCACCAGCTAGAAGCCGGATTCAGGGACCTTGTGTGGAGAAGAGTGTATTATTGACTTTCTAAGGGAGTTTGGTTAAAACCAGAAGGAGAGATTAAATGAGGCAATACACAAATAATCATTTACTTAAAAAGCAAAGTCGGAGGTACTAAGAAAGTGTTTAATGGGGAGCACTGGCCTGGTGTGAGAGGTTAAGAAATGCTTATCTGAAGAAACATCATTAAATCTAAGAACTGGAAGGAGAAGCTGGGAGAGGTGAGAGCTCTGGGCAGAAAGTAAATCGTGGGCAAAGGCTCATAAAGAACAGAGCTCTTTGCAGGAGCTCAAAGAGGTGACACTAGCTCATGGCAAAGTGGCGGGGTTGTGGACCTGTGAAGGACTGAGATTCCACCCTAAGGACAGTGGGGAGCCATTGAGAGGTTTCAGGTAGTGGAGTGACAGGATCAGCTACGTGTATTCCTGGAATCGTCCTGCCTGGCTGATGTGTGGGGAATAATTTGGAGGAAGGAGGAGGGTTCAGAGGCTACTGCAGATATAACGACAACCAGTCAGTATGGCTTAGAACATAGTGTATTGGGGGCGCCTGGGTGGCTCAATGGGTTAAAGCCTCTGCCTTCAGCTCAGGTCATGATCTCAGGGTCCTGGGATCGAGCCCCACGTTGGGCTCTCAACTCAGTGGGGAGCCTGCTTCCTCCTCTCTCTCTGCCTGCCTCCTCCTCTCTCTCTGCCTGCCTCTCAGCCTACTTGTGGTCTCTGTCTGTCAAATAAATAAATAAATAAAAATCTTAAAAAAAAAAAAAGAATATAGTGTATTGGCCGATCTGGAGGAGGCCAACCTAAAAATGTCTTAGGAAGCAGAATCACCAGGAATTGGTAACCAACTATGGACTCTTGGGCAGTGCAGGACACTGTGGGAAAAGAAGAATTTTTAAAGACTTCCTTTAGTTATGGTATGCTTTAGGGTTTCTTTTTTGAGATTTTATGTATTTATTTATTTAAGATAGAGAGAGCTAGAGAGCAGGAACAGGAGAGGAGAGGGAGAGAGAGAGAGAAGTAGGCTCCTTCCTGAGCAGGGAGCCCCATGTGGGGCTCGTTCCCAGGACCCCAGGATCATGACCTTAGCTGAAGGCAGATGCTTAACCCACTGAGCCACCTGGGTGCCCCAAGTTAGTTTGTTTGTTTTATTTCAAAAAGAGAAAGCATATTTTGCTGCTGAGCGCTCCAGAAGGTACTTATGCAGCTCTACTCCAGGGTTTCCAACATAAGCAAATGGGGGACGGCTGGTGCCACTCACTAAGATCAGGAACACCGTGGAAAGGGAAGGAAGGGTGGAGTTAGGTAGGCAGGGGGAAGAGAACATTACAGTTCAGCCTCAAGCCCACTAAGGCATCAAAGTGGAAGTGCTGAGTGGAGCAGCCAATTGGCAAGTAGGAGCCGCAGGTGGAGGGACATATTTGGGGGTGGCTGGGTCTAGGTGCCCTCAGGTAACCCTTCTAGGTGAAAGACTGGAAAGTGACTATAGAATGAAAAGGGAAGAGAGACTGGAATGGGTCGTGCTAAAGGTCAACACTTAATGGCCCAGCAAGAGATGATGAAACTGAAAAGCAGAGAGTAGCCACAGAGGGAGAGTTCCCAGATTAGGGGTTCAATGGAAGGGTGTGGTCAGTTGTGTCACGTGATGCTGAGAAATGTAAGATGGAAACTGCCCCTTGAATTTCACGATGAAAAGATCATTTATAGTGCTGAAAAGAGGTGTTCGGTAGAGTGATGGAAGAAGAAACATTACTTGAGTAGAAAGTGGGAGAAACTGAGAGCAACAAGTGAGGGTGAACCCTTCAGACATCGGAGACTGAAATGGGATAGGAGGGGACAGGAGATAGTATTTGGAAGGGGAAGGGACATGGACAGAGGGCTTCTGCTAAGTTTGGAGAGACTTGAGGGGCACCTGGGTGGCTCAGTGGGTTAAGCCTCTGCCTTCAGCTCAGGTCATGATCTCAGCATCCTGGGATCCAGCCCCACTTCGGGGTCTCTGCTCAGTAGGGAGCCTGCCCCCCCCCACCTCTGCCTGCCTCTCTGCCTACTTGTGATCTCTGTCTGTCAAATAAATAAATAAATAAATACATAAATAAATAAAATCTTTTAAAAAAGGTTTGGGGAGACTTGAGAATGGTGAGGGGCAAAACACGTAGGAGAGAAAACAGATTTAGGAGAATGAAGGAATAACCAATCCTCTAAGGGTGGAAGAGATGGCATCCAGATCTGTGGAGAGACTAGTCTTAGCTAGAAGGGGAGACACTACTTTTAGCATAACAAGAAGAAAGTAAGAAAACCTCCTTGCACATTATACCCATGATATATATATATATGACATATATATCTATATATCATAGATATATATGTCATATATATCTATATATCATATATACATAAAACTGATATATATGATACAGATGCATATTGCATATGTCATATAACATATGATAATACTATTGTCTATCCCAGAAGCTGAGGGACTAGATCATGCCCGTGGAGCTTACAGCATGGTACCTGGGCTAGAGGGTGTCACTCAATGGTGACGAATAAGGTGCTCACGAATAAGGCAGAGTCAGCTCTGCTCACTGTATCCATGTAACCCAGGCTATGCTTCATTGCAAGCGACACTCAAATCTCAGTGGCTTAACACAAACCGAAGCATTCTTTCCCTCACTCATGCTACATGTCCAATGTGGGTCAGCGGGGGGATCTGCTTTACCTGATCACTCCGGGGCCAGGACCACTGATGGAGGTCTGACGATCTTGTAACTGTACTGTTTGTGACTCCTGACCTCTTTGGTGGCTGCAGCAGGTCTGGGGGGGGGGGGGCGGTGGGGAATGAAATATTTCCGGCTAGAGGTAACATGTTTCTGCTTCTTACCACCCCGTGGCCAGATCCAGTGCTCTGGGCCCCCGTGAGCTGCAGGCAGGCGGGGAAAGGTGGGAGCATTCCTGACAGTCAGTAAGAAGTACGTGTCTCCACCACATCCCCGTAGCCAGATGGTCTCAACCTGCAGAGTCACGTTCCTCGTGTTGGAGAAGGCAGAGAGTGCTAAGGGATAATTTCATGACTCTTGGCTGCAGTGCTGTGCTCTCACCGTGAGTGCTCCCCTTCCTAGCTGGCCAACCTCAGGAAATCATGTTGATATAGAGAAGTCATCACATGTCTGACAACCTGCACAATTCTGGGCAATTTCCCCCATTAATTCTAGTTGTTATTCAGTTCTGGAGCATTCTGTGTCAACTTAAAAATAGAAGCATGTACAAACAAGGAAGACATTTGGTGGATTATGCTTCCTCACTGAACTAGTTCCTTTCTTGGCAGCAGTCAACAAAACTTCCAAGGCTTGCATTTTGAATTACATTACAATGCAACTGCCAACACCATTTCTTTCTTGGCAATCAGAAAAACAGGTGTATCTCCACTTGGAAAACCCTACTACCAAATCTTGTAGACATCCAGACTCATAAATGAGATTCTTTTTTTAAAAAAATAGATTTAGGATTTATTTATCTGAGAGAGAGCGCACGTGCACACTGGGGGGCAGGGGGAGGCGGAATGAGAGAGAATCTTAGCAGACTCTGTGCTGAGCACAGAGCCAGATGCGGGGCTCTATCTCACAACCCGAAGATCAATAAATCCAATTCTAGTAGCTTCTTTGATTTCTGAACTTTTGTGGTACAGCGCCAGGATATATGAACTGAGGACATACCGGTCCAAAGCTGGGGAGTTTCATTTATAAGAAAGTAGCAGAAATTAGGTGGGGACTACTACGCCATTACCCTAAGGAAGAAAATTTTCACTTTTCTTAATCATTTAATCCAGTATTTAAAAATCTTGAAGACACATACAGATCATATAGTGGTCTTGTTAAAATTCAGATTCTGATTTAGCAGATCTCGGGTGGGCCCTATGAATTTGCATTTTTAACAAACTCCCAGCTGATGCTGATCCTTCTGGTCCATGGATCATACTTCATGTAGCAGGAGTTTAACTCCCAGAAAAGCCTAAGAAGTACTTTAGAGAAACAATAAATGAACAGGCTGGCAAATGTGACTATAGATAATTGTCGGATAAAGGATCTCGTATTCAGAATACGTATAGAATACTAATTAGTCAAGAAGAAAAAGACAAAAATGAAAGACATACAAAATAATCAAAGGATATTGCATTCACAGAGATAAAAATCCAAATGGCCAATAAACATGTAAAAAGATCATTAACCTTAATGGAAATAACAAAAATGCAAAATAAGCAATCATGAGAAACACATTATTGGCAAAAATAATATTGTTGACTTTAAGTGTGTTTGAGTATTTAGGGATACAGGAAGCTTGCTAGTGAGAATGCAAATTATTACAATCCCATTATTTAAATAATTTGCTAAAATGAAATAAAAGTGAACAGGTAACTGTGCCCAAAGAGGCGTTCATGAAGTTGTTCACAGCAGCATTGTTTATCCTCGAAAAAAGTGGAAATAACCTACATGTCCATCACTAGAGGAGTGGAAAGACTGTTTATTCACATAGGGATGAATATTGTTTAGCAGTTGTAACAAATGAAACAGTTCTACATGTATAAACATGAAGGAGTTTTAAAAATGTAATGTTGAGAAAAATAAAATTACAAAGTGCACTATACGATGCTATTTTATTGAAAATAATGGAAACATGAAAAACAGAATATTTGTAGGGGCACCTGGGTGGCTCAGTCAGTTAAGCGTCTGCCTTTGGCTCAGGTCATGATCCCTGGGTCCCGGGATCAAGCCCAATGTTGGGCTCCCTGCTCAGTGGGGAGCCTGCTTCCCCCTCTCCCTCTGCTGCTCCCCCTGCACGTGCTCTTTCTCACAAATAAATAAAATCTTTTAAAAAAATAAGAAAAAAAACTATTTTTTCTTTTTAAGTCAACTTGATTGGACAACCAAAATAAAATAAATGCACCCGTTGAAGTGTATACTTTGGTGAGCCTTGACAGAGGTTTATACCAGTATACCGTGTGACTACCACCCTAAGCCAGGTAAATATTTCCCCCTTCCATTCCCATCTCCTGGGAAAAAAAAAACTCATTCTGATTTTTCATCAGTCATAGATTAGTATTCTCTTTTGTATAATTTCTTTCATGTCTAGTTTCTTTCACTCAGCATAGTGGTTTTTTTTTTTTAAGATTTTATTTATTTATCTGACACAGAGAGAGAGATCACAAGTAGGCAGAGAGAAAGGGGGAGAAGCAGGCTCCCTGCTGAGCAGAGAGCCTGAGGTGGGTCTCCATTCCAGGATCCTGAGACCTGAGCCGAAGGCAGAGGCTTAACCAACTGAGCCACCCAGGCGCCCCGAGCATAGTGTTTTTAAAATGATTTCATGTTGCTGGGTTTATCAGTAATTTGTTCCTTTTTACGCATCTACCTTAATTTATTTATCCATTTACCTGTTGATGGACCATTAGGTCCTTTCCAGTTTAGTATAGTCATAAATAAAGCAGCTATGGCTATTCATGGGTGTGTGTGTGTGTGTGTGTGTGTGTGTGTGTGTGTGTACAAATCTCAAACTTCTTCTTTGGGTAGATACTTAGTATTTGCTCCCAGTTTTATGTTTTGCAAATATTTTTTCCCAGCCTATGGCTTGCTTTTTCCAAATCTTGAAGAGGAGAAAAAGGAAAAAATAAATAAAAAGAACCTAACCAAAAAAAAAAAAAATTCAATGCACAAAAATGGGGAGTATGTACAAAAAGAATTAAACTTTAAACATTTGAACAATGAACTCTAGTATTAAAAGTGCAAATTAAATCATAAAACTTATTTATCTTCTCTACTGGACTGGCAAAGATTAAAAAGATTGCCAGAATATAGTTAGTAGGCAAATAAGCACATTCATTCAGTTTGTGGGAATTTAAAAAATATATATGATCTTTTCAAAAGGTCATTTGGCAATATAAATTACAATAGTTTACGAAAGGCATATCATTCTTACTCATTCTAACCATTTCTGTAGATGAGTTCTTTCAGAAATTTTTCTTGCAGAAATATAGAAATTTGCACCAAGACCATGGGCAAGGATGTGACTGTAGCATTGTTTGTTACAGTAAAAAAGGAAAAATAAAGAATCTAAATGACTTCAATAAGCAACTGAATGAATACACTATTGGGCCTCCATACAATGGGTTACCATGCAATCACGTATAATAGTTTTATGTGAACTTAAATGGAAAAATACTTAAGATAGAATTTTAAGTGATAAAAACGCATTGCAAAATAATATGCAGAGTATTATCCCATTTCATAAAAAGTAAATTACCATATGTGCATACATGAATAGGTGTGATAAACACATAGGTAAAATCTGGAGGAACATTTACTATACTGTTTAATAGTACATTCCTCTCGGATGTGGAATTAGAGAGGACTTCGAATTTCTAAGTCATACATATCTGTATGGGTTTAATTTTCTTTTTACAATTAACACCATTTGCTTTTTCAATCAAAAGTGTTCAAAACGAAAAATAAGAAATCAAACAACTAACAGAAGTTAGTCAACAAAAATAGTTCACATTTCATGAGCATTTACTGTGTAGCAGGCGCAGTTCTAAATTCTTTACATACATTAACTGAGTGAATCCTCACAAAACTCTCTTGGGTATATTTTACTGAATCTCCTCATTTTACAGGTAAAGACACTGAACAGAGAGGTTAAGTAACTAGCTCTAGGTCAAACAGTAAGAGGTGGAGCCAAGATTTGAACCCATATCTGTCTGGCTACAGAACCCTAGCTCTCAGGACCATATTATCTGCCTATTGAGGAAAAATTAAAATATGTTAGGAATGAAAAAATAAGTTACAAGATCTTAGTTCATACCAATTCTGAACAAACTGGCCATTCACTGATTATTGTACAAATTTTGGCATGAAGTAGTAATGATTATGTCCTTTTATTGGTTTTATTGCATAGGAGGCCTTTTAACCTACATTATCCCTTTAAATATATGTTCAGAAAGATGTGGCTTCAAAATATATCTGCAAGCCTAGCATAATACCCTCTAGGTCCATCCACGTTGTCACAAATGGCAAGATCCCATCCTTTCTATGGCTGCATAATATTCGTGTGTGTGTGTGTGTGAGAGAGAGAGAGAGAGAGAGAGAGATTTCTTTATCCATTTATCTATCTATGAACACTTAGGTTGCTTCTAAATCTTGGCTACTGTAAATAATGTTGCAATAATCATAGGGGTATATATATCTTTTTGAATCAGTGTTTTCATGTTCTTTGGGTAAATGCCCAGTAATGAAATTATTGGATCATATGATATTTCTATTATTTTTCAGATTTTCTATCAATATATTTATTTATCAAAGCATCAAGTGATTTCAAAATCTTCCTAAAATCCAAATTTTAACATTTTTTTAGGTATTTCTATTTCTATTTTTAATTTTCAGACTAAGAAGGATAAATACCAATGATTTCACTGATATTTGAGATCTAAAAAACAAAACAGGGGTGCCTGGGTGGCTCCGTGGGTTAAAGCCTCTGCCTTTGGCTTGGGTCATGATCCCAGGGTCCTGGGATGGAGCCCCATATCGGGCTCTCTGCTCAGCAGGGAGCCTGCTTCCTCTTCTCTGCCTACTTGTGATCGCTGTCTGTCAAATAAATAAACAAAATTAAAAAAAAAAACAAATGAATAAACAAACTAAAAAGCAGAATCAGACCTATAAATACAGCGAACAGACTGATGGTTGCCAGAGCGACGAGGGATGGGGGATGGGCAAAATAGGTGAAGGGAAGTGGGAGGTACAACCTTCCAGTCATGGAATGAGTAAGTCATGGAAATGAAAGGTACAGCGTAGGAGCAGAGGGAGTATAGTCAATGACATTGTAATAACGTTGTATGTGACAGATAGTAGCTACACTTGTGATGAGCATAGAATAAAGTATGAACTTGTCAAAATTTCAAATACCTGAAACTGATGAGCATAGAATAAAGTATGAACTTGTCAAAATTTCAAATACCTGAAACTAATGTAACATGTGTGTCAACTATGCTCAAATAAAAGAATATATATATATATGTATGTATATATGCAAGCTCATTATGTCTAATCGCCTCTACTATCACTTCATCACCTCCCTGTCCCAAAACACCTGGACCATTGCCATCACTTCTTTTTCTTTTTTTAATTTTAATTTATTTTTTAAAATTTCTTTTCAGTGTTCCAGAATTCATTGTGTATGCACCACACCCAGTGCTCCATGCAATATGTGCCCTCCACAATATCCACCACCAGGCTCACCCAAACTCCCACCCCCAAAACCCCTCCAAAACCCTCAGATTGTTTCTCAGAGTCCAGTCTCTCATGGTTCATCTCCCCTTCCAATTTCCCCCAACTCCCTTCTCCTCTCCATCTCCCCATGTCCTCCGTGTTATTCCTTATGCTCCACAAATAAGCGAAACCATATGATAATTGACTTTCTCTGCTTGACTTATTTCACTCAGCATAATCACTTCCAGTCCCGCCCATGTTGATACAAAAGCTGGGTATTTATTCTTTTTTTTTTTTAAGATTTTATTTGTTTATTTGACAGACAGAGATCACAAGTAGTCAGAGAGGCAGGCAGAGAGAGAGGAAGGGAAGCAAGCCCCCTGCTGAGCAGAGGGCCCAATGTGGGGCTCGATCCCAGGACCCTGGGATCATGAACTGAGCCAAAAGCAGAGGCTTTAACCCACTGAGCCACCCAGGTGCCCCGGGGTGTCCCTGTCTCCATCCTAACAGTCCTCACAACCCAGGAGTCAGATGGATTCTTTTAAGAGCATGACATACCTTCCTCTTCCTCAAGACGCTCTTATGGCTTCCTTGCTCACTGAAAATAAAAGCCATAACAGTATTCCAAAATATCTGACTCTTCACCTCACTGAGCTCATCTCTCACCCCAAACCTGCAGCAAGGAGTTTTTATTTATTTATTTATTTTTAATTTTACTTTTATTTTTTCAGTGTTCCAAGATTCATTGTTTATGCACCACACCCAGTGCTCCATGCAATCTGTGCCCTCCTTAATACCCACCACCAGGCTCACCCATCCCCCCACCCCCCTCCCCTCCAAAACCCTCAGTTTGTTTCTCAGAGTGCACAGTTTTTCATGGTTTATCTCCTCCCTCCGATTTCCCCCAATTCACTTATCCTTTCTTTCTCCTAATGTTCTCCGTGTTATTCCTTATGCTCCACAAGTAAGTGAAACCATATGATAATTGACTCTCTCTGCTTGACTGATTTCACTCAGCATAATCTCCTCCAGTCCCGTCCATGTTAATACAAAAGTTGGGTATTCATCCTTTCTGATGGAGGCATAATATTCTATTGCATATGTGGACCATAACCTCTTTTTTTTTAAAGATTTTTAGAATTCATTTATTCAACAGAGAGAGAGATCACAAGTAGGCAGAAAGGCAGGCAGAGAAAGAGGGGGAATCAGGCTCCCCGCTGAGCAGAGTGTCTGATGCGGGGCTCGATCCCAGGACCCTGAGATCATGAACTGAGCTGAAGGCAGAGGCTTAAACCATTGAGCCACCCAGGTGCCCCTAGACCATAACCTCTTTATCCACTCATCCGTTGAAGGGCATCTTGGCTCTTTCCACAAGTTGGTGACTGTGACCATTGCTGCTATGAACATTGGGGTACAGATGGCCCTTCTTTTCACTACACCTGTATCTTTGGGGTAAATACCCAGTAGTGCATTTGCAGGGTCATAAGGTAGCTCTATTTTTAATTTTTAAATCACTTTACAAATGTTAATGATCTGTAAGTGATTCTATTAGCAAATACTGAACCAGAAATCAAACTTAGTTTTATTTGACACTGACAATTGAACTCCTGTATTACACCATGCTCTAATAAAATTATATATATTTTTTGCAGTAAAATAACCATTATTTTTGCTAGACAGCCAGATGAGACATATTCCCTTCTTTGGAGAAATGTCTTCTGCTTAAGTCTAACATCACTGAAATTGTTGAGAATGTGCTTTGACCATCTTGGAAGAAACTCCGGAGCTTGAGGTATGTTTCTGTAAAAAGTTACAGAAATGTAAATCCTTAATCTTTGCATTTGTATTGGGGTTTAGAAAGCAGATTTGTCTTGAGATATAATCTGAAACTTAAGTTGATGTAAAGTATAAAAAATTTTCAGGAAGAAAAATATCCTTTGGGGTGACAAAAAGAGTGTGAGTATTAAGAAATGGGCCTGATGATCTCAGGTGGCTCACAGACTAACTCAGGAGCCGGTTCCTAAAGAACTATAAGGCATATAGGACAGTAGTTGTATGGCAAGGTGCTTTCCTGGTTGATGACTTTGAAGGATCATGTAACGTGATGACAATGGTTTATATTATTATATTCTTATTTTTGCCAGATATTGGTCTAAACACTCTATGTATTAATTATTTAAATCTGCATATTGTAGAAGAGAAAACTGAGGCACAGAAAGGTTAAATTATCCAACATCTCTCAGCTAAAATGGGGTAACTGAGGTTTGAACACATGCAGCCTGGTTCCAGAATCCACGCTCCCAACAACTACACTATAGTATCTTTTGAAAGAGCGGAGAGCAGTGGTCTTCGGATTTTTTGGCTCACCCATCACTTACAACCAACAAGAAGGCAGAAGGGACAAGAGCTCATTGATGGGACCCAGGCAAATCAGTTCTCCTGGGTCTATACCTAGATTATCAGCTGGTGTAGAGGATCAGCGAATAGTTTGAGGGATGAGGCTCAGAAAAAATAAAGACAAATATCGACGAAAAGTACCCAGTAGAAACCATACATGTGCATTTACATATTTACCTGCATGTACTACTGTACGAATATATTACGTATATTATGAAACATGCGCACAAAGATTTCAGATAATCTGACAAAAATTAAAATAACGAAAAGTTCTTCTTTTAAAAAAAATTAACTAAAAGTTCTAACGTTGGCTTTGCTCCACCAAAATGGATTGTCCTGAGTACCTCCTGGGGGGGCCCTTGCCTCAATTTTGAGAACAGGTTTGACAGCATGGCCCTGAACTGTGGATTTACCACTTGTTATGTGAGTAATCTGGGAGAGTTGCTTACTCTGCCCCTGATTTTTCACCTGTTAAATCAGGAGAATAACTACAAATTGATAAGACTGTACAGTTTAAATGAGATTATGTGTACAAAATCTGTGGTGCCTGGCTTTTCAGTAGGTTCTTCACATATTGTTTACTTTTTCCCATAGCTGTAATTCCTAGTTTTTGTTTCACGGTCCATGTTTTTAGAATTTCATTACTTTGTACATATCCTTCTAATGAAGCTGAAGGCAGCCCTGCAGTTAGGCTTGGTGCATCTAGATGGAGCTAGATTAATAGCTTTTTCATGCTGCATCGCTCCAAACAGGGTGCAGCTGTGTGTCTCTGACAGCGAAGAAAACCGTAGAGACGTGTGGAAGAACCCATGTGCGTTTTCCTTTGTGTAAAACACCACAGGACTTGAGAGAGAGGGAGGGAGGAATTAATGGCTGTCCAGACACTTAAAAATGAATGGCCCAGCTCTTCAGCAATTGTATGTCTGAGAACAGAAGCTTCATTTTACATCAACTGTTAGCCATTGCCCATTATGATTAGGGGTCAGGTTTGAAGACTTTAAGTGGATTTTGAGCTATATTTATTTATGCCTTTCCATGGGCGACTTTTTCCTAACAGACTCCCTTGGCTACATTCAGACTCATTTATCACTCTTCACTGAAAATTTCACCCTTGATCCCAACTCTGGGCTTTTGCTCCTTCTTCATCCTCCTGTCAGAATGCTAAGTCTGTTGGGTTTCTTTGGCACAAAGTTAACCAGAAAATGAAGGCATATCAGTCAGGTCTCTGACAAACAGAAGACACCCTCTTATTAGAATAATTGGAGAAGGGTTTATTTACAAAGGACCTAATTTAAAAGTGTTGGGAGGGGGTTGGGGCAACCGCAAGGCATAGGGCAAGGACCCAGGGCAGACAGCTCTGGCCCCAAAAGACGAAGAGATGGTGAGCTTATCAGAACTTGGAAGGAGAGAGAGAGTTGTGTAGAGTGGGCCACCTTGGGAGGAATAGTGAATTTCTCCTGAGGAACTGCCAACCCAAGGTGACCTCCTGAGAAACCAGAAGGATAAATCTTTTGGCTTCACTTCCCTCCCTTCCTGTATTCTCCAGCTGAGGTTCTAATGGCCAAATCCAACCAGAAGCTAGAAGACAAGAGAGCTCTTTGATATAGCCCATGCAAACCAACTTTCTTTGTTGACATCTAGCACTTGAGGCTATCAACTAAAGCAGAGAATCAGTGAGAAGGTTGGGGAATGGGGCTTGTTTAAAAATAAAAAGGCATAGATCAAGGAAAGCTACACAGCAGGAGCAATCTGGCTAGGTAGGACATCACTGCTAGACAAAGCCACTGCTTTCACCATGCTTCTACTCTCATTGTCCATTTGTCTTTTGGTCACATTCTCAAGAGCGAAGACTTGAGTGGAAGCATCCAGTTGGCTGGGGCTAGTTCACCTACTAGTTCACCCTCTTTGTCAAGGGGAGGGAATAAAAGGCAATATTGCTTCCTTTGGCTTCCTTGATGGGCTGCTGCTTTCTTCTAAAACTCACACATTTTGGGATTTCTAGAAATTTGGCAAGAGCTCAAAACCAAGACAGTTCTGTCTCCTCTTTAAAAAAGACAAATCTCGGGGTGCCTGGGTGGCTCAGAGGGTTAAGCCTCTGCCTTCGGCTCAGGTCATGATCTCAGGGTCCTGGGATTGAGCCCCGTCTCGGGCTCTCTGCTCAGCATGGAGTCTGCTTCTCCCTCTCTCTGTCTACTTGTGATTTCTGTCAAATAAATAAATAAATAAATAGAATCTTTAAAAAAAAAAAAAAGACAAATCCCCATTACCAAATGACATCCTAGATATCCTTCATTAATCCGCAACAGTAAAGCTATCAGCAAGAGTACACAGATTTGGTTTTGATTTCTAGTTTGCTGCTTGGTCTCTTTCTCTCTCTCATTTTCTTCCTTCCCACATTTCCCCATCTTAGGAAGTTCCTTTTATGTCTCTAGATCTTTAATTAAGAGAGTGGCGATTAGATTTTTTTTTAAGATTTTATTTATTTATTTGACAGACAGAGATCTCAAGTAGGCAGAGATGCAGGCAGAGAGAGAGGAGGAAGCAGGCTCCCTGCTGAGCAGAGAGCCCGATGCGGGACTCGATCCCAGGACCCTGGGATCATGACCTGAGCCAAAGGCAGAGGCTTTAACCCACTGAGCCACCCAGGCACCCCAAGCAATAAGATTTTTAAGTCTAATTGGGGGTTCAAATTCTGGGCAATCAAAAGTATATATGTATTAGCCCACCCAATAAAATGTCCTAATCAGTGTTTTCCTGATAGAACACCTAAATCTCTTGGGCTGTTGATACTTAAACTTCATTGAAAATATATTTCTCTCAATACAATGCTGGTGTTTTTTTTTTGTTTTGTTTTGTTTTTTTAGCAGCAATTCATACAGGAAACAAGTCTCTATGTTTAATCTTGTCCCTTCCATGTCCCTAATCATCTGGCCAAACCATTAACAAATGCTTGTGAATTCCTATAGATCTATGCCTCAGGGCTTCTCTCCCTCCAGGCTGAATGTCTGTCAAGGTACTCTACTTGAAGTTTTGCCCACTAGAAGCATTTCCCTTCTTTACTCCTTGGACTCAATATAGTTACCCAATCTACAGTGAATTTTGAACTGTTGGATCCAGACCAACCCCAGATTACATCTGTGATCCTTGATCAAGCATCCTTTTACTCTATTCTCATACACACTTTACAGAGTACTTCCTTCACTATAAACTCTAAATCCAGCACTTCTTTGGGCTTCCTTGGCTTCTGACTTTATCATTGCGATCCCCTTCCCAGAATTATGAGATCTGACAATCTTGGGAATTGGTGGGGGAGGATGAAGAGAACTGTCTTCATCTTACAAGGTAACTCCCTTTGGTTAAAAAAAAAAATCTTCAACCAAGGGAAGAACAGGGTCATTAGACAAGGTAGGAGAGATTTCTTGAGCTGGCAAGGGAGCATCAATGAGAATGAAGGGTTCGGCATGCTTAGAGTTCTCTAAATCCTCTCATATATTTCCATGTGAATTTTCCAGCTTTCAGTCTAACCCAGATAACACCACAATATGCACCTTTGAAACCAGGGCTGTGAATACCACTGATATTGTAATTCATCAGCACACAGGATCAAAGCAAAGTCTGAGTTTATCTTTGACCTTCTCAGATCTGCTGAGGCAGATGACTTTTTTCACCTTTACGGTATCCATTATAAGAAGCTGCCATCTCATTGGCTGTCACTGAACTCCTCAATACCCTTCACATGCTTCTCCTTAAATTGTACTCTCAGCCAGCATTCCAGGTGACCATAAACAATTGTTTAATCGGCTGTATTGCCACTGTATTTCTTTCTTTTTTTTTTTAAAGATTTTTATTTATTTATTTGACAGAGATCACAAGTAGGCAGAGAGGCAGGCAGAGAAAGAGGAGGAAGCAGGCTCCCTGCTAAGCAGAGAGCCCGATGCGGGACTCGATCCCAGGACCCTGGGATCATGACCTGAGCCGAAGGCAGAGGCTTTAACCCACTGAGCCACCCAGGCGTCCCTGCCACTGTATTTCTAAGGGGAGGTTTTAAAGTCAGTCAACCAATACTGATTTTATCACTTTTCCCTGAGGGTCAGTTGTCTGTGACTCACTTTGTGGAACCATTTTCTGAATCAGCCAGAGTTCTTGTAGGGGAGTAGAGAAGAGGGTTAGTAGGAAATCATCAGGGAACCCAGAGAATTAACAGATGGTCTGGAGAGGAATAGCCTGAGAAAAGGGGAAGATGAGGGAGACAAGGCAGCCAGAGACTGGGGAAGGATGTTGCTGCTGACTTCGCTGTAGTCCACAGCCATCCCTGGGCCTAGTCACCATGGCAAGAGGGTGTCAGCCACTGGACACAGCCAGAAATGCTGGTAGATCATAGCATCGTAAATCTTATCTCCCTGGCTCTTTTTCTTTACTCTTTCAAGATTCAAAGCCGCAGGTGAGAATGTCTACTGGATTTTTTTTATTTATTTGACAGAGATCACAAGTAGGCAGAGAGGCAGGCAGAGAGAGAGGAGGAAGCAGGCTCCCTGCTAAGCAGAGAGCCCGATGCGGGGCTCCATCCCAGCACCCTGAGATCATGACCTGAGCCGAAGGCAGAGGCTCTAACCCACTAAGCCACCCGGCGCCCCGTCTGCTGGATTGATTATGTGTCCATGACCTGGCTTTGCAGGGGGTGGAGGGAGGGAGGGAAGACTTTTACGCTAAGACTCCACTAAAATTCACACAATGAGAATTAGAGGGCATTTCAAATGCTGGGCAGAGAAAACCCCTCCTTTATTGTCAATCAGTAATGGAAAGAGCTTTCCTTAACAGTTGAGAAGCCACTTTGTATTTCTTGCTCTCTCACTTGCTTTTTCTCATTCTCCCTCCATTACCCAACTTTGAGAAAGTCGCTATATTTCCCTGGTCCTCTGGAGAAAAGAATTGGATTAAGATATTCAGGGTCCATCTATGTCTAACTCTCCATGATCTCAGACCTCTCAAGGATCTAGTAAGGAAGATATTATGCTTACATTAAATGTTTAATAACTGCATAGCCTAAAACCTTTCCTTTTTTCTAATGAGTAGTCCTAAACGGCCAGTTTGACCCAGTTTCTCATGGTCTTTGAAGCTTCTACATATATCAGCAAATCATAATATTTGTGGAATTCCTCCTATGACATTAGATATTGAAGCATTCTAACTGTACTTGCCTTTTGATATTTCATGTTGATTTTATTAGATTCCCCAGCAACTGCCATCCAAGTTAAGAGGTGTATAAAAATCAAGGTGAACCTTAGGGAGAACAGTGATAAAGCAAGTTAATATTCCAGGAGGCCTTAGGGTCTTATCAAGGTTGATACATCAGTTTTACTTTAAATCTCTTATCTATCTAATTATTTCACCACTTTGATTAAATGAAGCTAAAATTGGTATTGATGAAAAGAGAAAGCACAATCAAAGAAGCAGATAAGCAAATAATTGAACGTAAATAACTTTTAATTATACTACTTAGTAGAGTTAAGGAAGAGTGTCAGGTGCCAATATTACTTTGTTAAATGAAAGGGTAGTATTGGGATGAAAAAGAAAAAACAGCACAAAATGTTCTGAAAATTGTGATCAATTTCAAAATGGTTAAACACTTTTATATGTGTTGGGTTCCAAAACAACCCTGAATCCTGGGTGGTGAATATGTCCAGAGCCTCTAATGGAAACCCAATTCTTTGGATTCTTCACTATGTCTTAGTCATTTGTAGAATCATACTAAAATTTCCAGGCTTCCCCAAACACCAAGAAGTAGGTGGCCTTCTAGGTGTGGCAGTTACACCTAGCGACTTCAAAATATTGTCCCATTTGGAATTACAATAGGAAAACTAGCAAATAGCTTTCACTTTAAGTTGATCAAACAGTTACTTCTAAACTCAGTAGTGCATTTACTCTTTGCCCCCTACCTAATCTAAGGTTACCTGGATTATTTATCCTCTGTATCCAGTGTCCTGCTCTTATGACGCATTGTGCACAAAAACACCCGGTAGTTTTTACCTGGGTGGCTCAGTCGTTTAAGCATCTGCCTTCAGCTCAGGTCATGATCTCAGGGTCCTGGGATTGAGCCCCACATCAGGCTCCCTGCTCCATGAGGAGTCAGCTTCTCCCTTTCAACCTGCCCCTCCCCCCTGCTCATTCTTTCTCTCTCTTTCTCAAATAAAATAAAATAAAATAACATGAAACACCTGGTAGTGATATAAACTAACTCACACAAGACATGAGATGTGAATGGAACATTCATTGCCAAAAAAGGGCTTGTGGGTGGGGGAAGAGTCAGTCATATCATCTGAAACTGAAGGTGATTATGATGTGTTATTCTCATATGAATTTCACAAAATGTATTGCTGATGTCTCCAGACTTTTTGCATTCAGCTGATTAGGGACACCTATTTTGGAAAATTTACTGGACTGTTTTCATGTCCCTCACTGCTTTGAACAAACAGGCAACAACTATAAATTTTAACTGGCAAAAAGAGTAGTGGCTGTGGTATCAAAAAGACTTTATGATCTGTTTTTATTACACTGTTTCATTATACTGGAAAGCAACACTGGCTGTTGGCGTTTTCAGAGCCCTTTGTATTTTCAAAGCACTTAATCATTAATTATTTTATCTTATTTCCATCTCAAATGGGATAGGTTGGTTAGCATGGCAGGGTTCCAGAAGGAAAATACTATGAGGTAATAAAAGACTCTGAATATGGAAAGTTAGTGAAGTTCTGAGGGAGAACAAAGTCCCTGGTTTTCCCATCATTGAGGGGAAAGAGAAACAAGAGAGAAGAAAACATATCATAGGTCCTCACTGAGAAACACTGGTTTTATTTCTTCTTGATTTTCATTAGTTTAGAGGACAATGGTGGGGAAAAAAAGCAGGACGCGCCTCTCTTTTATTTTTAGGAGAGTGACTATAATAAACCAACAACTGGGAGGGGGTGTGGGCTCTCACTGCATGGTCTGATGCCTGTAACTACTAAAAGCTAACATTTATTGAACACCAAGCAAAGTAGACTACTGCAATATAGTATGCATAAAGTAGCATATGGAGTATATCCATCAGTCACTATATCCATCAATCATGTTTCATCTTCACAACAAAGTCATGATATAATACCACCAGTTAACAGAGGATGAAACATGTTTAGTGAGGCTGAGTAATTTGCTCACAATAAAAAGCTCAACTGTAACTGACTCTGAAATCTCTGGATTAAATCTCTTTATATGACTTCCCAGATGATTTGCTCATTTCTTAATGGTAATACACTGGGGAACTATAGAGGTTGACCTGGGAATTCATGAACTCCTTGGTTCTTTGGAAGAAATGATGTTGAATTCCAGTTGAAGAATTCTGGAAGATGGAATTGATCATGTTGGGTGCCTAATCCCCTGTCCCAGACTCCAAACAGTCAACAAAGCTCCAGGGAAAGGGCTTGTTCTCTCTCACTTTAGGGACAAGATACTCATAGTTTATCATCTGGGCCCTGGTTAGGTCCCATCTTTATAGGCCACAAAATCGTTACCAGTAGAGCAGGCTTAAAAGATGAAGGCTGTGTTTAATAGTCACTTAAGGTGAGGGCAGAGCTTAGAAGATGTGGTCAAATAAAACAGTTGTGAGGAGATGAACAGGACTTCACAAAGAGGCAGCAACCACAGAGAGAATTTCATCAAGACCCACAAAGGGGTGGGGAAGGCATTCACCAATCAAATGGTGAATTTTTAGGACATCCAGAAATTGTGTCTTGGGCTCAAGGTGAGAATATTGCTATGGTAATTACTTTTGGGACAGTGCTTCTAGACCAAGTGCTGGGCAGCAGGAAGAACTGCCCATAGCCTCGCAGGGCCCCCACAGCACTCAGACTCTACAAGTATCTGGCCATCCTGGGGAGCATCAGGTATGATTGTTGAGGCCTTTGGTGGACTTTGAATCTCTGTGATGTCCCTGTTTGCTTAATGCCTGATAGCCTTTGGTCTGCTAATAAATCTCCTTTATGCACAGATTGACCTCTGTGCTTTGGAGGGGAGGAATTGGAATCAGCCTATTGGGAAAGAGATGGCTCTAGGATTCTGGGTGGGAGCTTACGCAAATAAAAGGGCACCCATAATAGATAACCTCACCTTTTACATCTCATCTGTCTCTGGCACTAAGGTTGGATCATTAACCATATTTATTTGCCCTTTTCCTACCTCATAAATTGTGTGTGCATTTCCTAATATTGCCTTCTAAAGCCAGAATTTACCAGATCACAAAACAAAGAACACCAGGTAGGAAAACTTGAGATTTCTGTCCCTATGTAAGCTCTGAAAAATTCAAGGTCCTGCTTAAAATCACCAACTGCCAGAGTAAATGATTAACAGATGAGTGACTTCAGTGGAAATGTGATTTTATGACAAGAGAGAAAAGAGATTACACTTGAATTTGATAATCAGCATTTCACGCTCTGGTTCAGAATTTGGGTTTTCATGTAGGACTCTGTCTACCTTCTTCACATGCCTCAATTGAAAGGATATGGTGGGAAAAGAAGTGGAGAGGGGATGAGAGATAATCTTCACTGATTTCACAATTTCCCCTAGGGCCTGCATGTTTGAACAAATACTTAGCAGTGATGCAGCAAGAAAACACCCCTGAATCAATATTTTGAAAAAGTCCTATTACTATCTGTTAATTAAAAGGTAATTTTCAAATTCTCTGTAAAGCAGGAGCTCTGTGGGTGATATATATATACGAGAGAGAAAAACAGTAGCCAGTGGATGGGTGATTTATTTTACAATCATAATTCTAATTTATTTCCTATTGTCAAATCCAATGCATATCCAAGCCACATTAAAATACATTCAATATAGGAGCATGGAGGAGGGGGTTTGGGAGAAGGGGGTGGTATTATGGACATTGGGGAGGGTATGTATTTTGGTGAGTGCTGTGAAGTGTGTAAACCTGGTGATTCACAGACCTGTACCCCTGGGGATAAAAATATATGTTTATAAAAAATAAAAAATTATATTAAAAAAATACACTCAATACAATAGAACACAGATTTACAGTTTGAAAAGCATCCCAGGGACACTAACATACAAGGATTTTTTGGATTCTTCAGCAAATTGAATGTGACCCAGGACATAGAGGGCTTTTACAGAAAGGGAAAACGAATTCCTGTATGTCCACCCCCCAAACCCCTCAACCTAAATTTCATACCTCAGAAAAAATTTAACTCAGAATGGATCATAGATCTAAATGTAATTTGGAAAGTTATAAAACTTTTAGAAGACAGGAGAAAATCATTGTGACCTTGGCTTAGGCAAAGAGCTCATGGATATAGCATTGACAGCATAGTCCATAAAAAGAAAAAAAAAAGAGTGCAACTTGATCAAAATTTAAAACTTTTGCTCTGCAAAAAACATTATCATGAAAATGAGAAGATAAGCTGCAGACTGAAAGAAAATATTTGCAAACTGCATATCCAATAAAGATCTTGTATCAAGAATATATAAAGAACAACTCAAAACTAAGCGGTAAGAAAACAAATGACTCAATTAAAAAATTAAATAGGCTTGCTGTATGAAATGTAGGAAAGTAATAGTTCTCATCACAAAGAGAAAAATTTTCCCTTTTTATTATTTTTAATGTATGTATATGAGAAGATGGATGTTAGCTACACCTATTGTGGTGATCATTTCCCAACACATACAAATCAAACCATCATGCTGTATGCCTTAAACATGTGCAGTGATGTATGTTAATTATTTCTCAATAAGAATAGACAAAAAATAAAGTAGGCAAAAGATTTGACAGATACTTCATCAAAGAAGATATATGGATGGTAAATAAACACATGGAAAAGATGCTTAACATCATTAGCCTTTAGGGAAATGCAAACTTAAACCACAGTTAGAAACTACTACACACCTATCTAAATGGTAACAGTGAAAAATCTGATAGTACCAAGTGCTGACAAGGACACAGAGCAACTGGAGCTCTCATGCATTACTAGGGAAACTGAAAAATGGTATAGCCACTCTGGAAAATAACTGGGCAGTTTCTTCAAAAGTTAAATGTATGCCTACCACATAATCTAGCCACTCTATTCCTAAATATTTACCCTAGAGAAATAAAACCTATATTCATGCAAAAACCTATATACAAATGTTGCAACAACTCTATTTATAAGTTTTAAAACTAGGAAACAATCCAAATGTGTTTTAATGAATAAACAAACTATCACACACACACACACACACACACACACACACAGGAATACTTCTCAGCAATAAAAAGGAACAAACTAGTGATAAACACAGTATACCATGAATCTTAAAGGTACTACACTGAATAAAAGAAGCTAATATCAGAAGATTACATACTACATGATTCCATTTATGTTACATTCTGTAAATGGGAAAAGCACAGAAGAGAGAGAAAAATCAGTGTGCCAGGGATTGGGGGTGAGAGGAGGGCATGACTACAAACGAATTTAAAGGGGTATTTGGGGGGCAGATGGAACTGTTCCATGTCTGATTGTGATAGTTGTTACTACACTACAACTCACAGCTCTGTGCACCAAAACAAAAAAAGGTTAAGTTTACTGCAGGCTAATTTAATAATTTTAAATTACACACCATAATAAGTATGTTCATTTAATCAAAATAAAAAGAATGAAGGTGGGACACCTGGGTGACACAGTTGGTTAAGCACTGGACTTTTGGTTTCTGCTCAGTTTGTGATCTTAGGGTCATAAGATTGAGCCCTATATGGGGCTCCCCGCTCAGAGGTGAGTTTGCTTGAGATTCTATTTCGTTCTGCCCTTTCCACTCATGCTCTCTCACACAACTCTCTCTCTAAAATAAATAAATATTTTTCAAAAAAAGAAAAAGAGTGTTGCTTTTGCTTGCAGATAAGGAAACTGACTTGCTTGAGGTCATTCAATAAATAAATGATAGATTCTGAATTAGAACCCGTGTCTTTGAAGGACATTATTCTTTCCCTGCTGTTATATGAGAAATAAACCTTCAAAAACCTAAGCCAAATTATGTATTAGTTAACATGAATTTGGTTGTAAGTGACAAAAACCTCAACCCAAAGTGACTTAAATGAAAAGACATTTATTACTTTATATAATAAGGTGTCTAGTGGTAGGGAGGGTCATGAGGTCGGTTGATTCTGCAACTCAATGATGTCATAAATGTCCAAAATTCCTTCCTTCTTACTTTCTGGCAAAGCACAGCTTCATTCTAAGGCTGCTTCTCCTCACAGCCACAGGATTGCCTCTGGTCTTGCTTCTCTTCATGGGTATGGGACGGCTTCTGGTCTCAGATAGGAATATGTGCTTTTGGGGTCCTTATCTAGCCTAAGATAGAGCGGCAGCAACAATCCCATAGAGCTTGTAACTGAAGCATGTGCTGAATGCAAATGCTTTGTGTTTCTTAGGATCCTAAAGATTCCAGACAACCAGCTATAAAAAGTATTCATGTAATTAGTAACACTGAAATAAACAGAGTTTCTCACTGCAGTAACAGCCATATGTCTTATTTGTACAGAGCTGAAATTTGCAATAGATCTTTGGCAATAGCCATGCCAAGGCACTTAGACACTGTACTTCATGTTTGGTTAGCATGTTGAAGTTTCCCAAATAGTGTAATAGCTCACTTTATAAAACCTCTATTTATACAGGTGAGGACTCTGAGGGTCTTAAGGCAACTAAGTGATTTGGCCAAATTCAGTATCTGTTAGGAACCCAGCCAGAGGTCACATGTGATCTTCAAGCATCCTTCCCACAATTCCTTATATCACATTGATTCCCCCTTCAGTGCTTGGACTTCACTAGGGAAACAGTAGCAATTTCAAAGGAATATTGCAAGTTCATACATGATGCTTATAAGCTTTAAATGTCAAGAAACTAACATTCTTGATATCCCCCCCAATGGTAACATTTGGCCATTTGGAATTTTAGACTCAAATGTCAAATGACAGGATAAACTTGAAATCCGGGAGTCTCATTAATTTTATCATCTCCCTTCTGTCATCATACTATCAGTTGTTCTGATAGGATGCAATCCTATCAGATAGGTGGAATCCTTCTGATAGGTGGAATCTAATCGCCAAATCCCTCTTGCATCCACCCTGTTTTCTAGTTCCACATCCCCAGTATGTGCTCATGTCCTTGTTAGAGCACAATAACCTTTGTCTCTTTGCCTCAATTTTCTGTCCACCATACTTCTTACACAATGCTGCTGGGTTGATATTTTCAAAATACAATGCAGATAATAACATATGCCCACCTGTCTGCCCCAGCTCTAAAACTGTAGTAATCTTCCTTTGACTACAGATTAAGTTCTTAACCCCATAATCTGGCTTTCAAGGCCCTCAACAATCTGGCTCCAATATTCCTTTCCAGACCTAGATAGGGTTCTCCTTTCAGGGTGGGAGCTGCTGGCAGTGGTGTGCTCACAATGGCTTGCAAGACCCAGTCTTACCCCTCTCTTCCCGACTCCATGTTCAGTGATGTCACTTTGGTAGCCTGAATCTGGCCACGATGGGAGCATTTACACCACACAGATCAGTCAATGCCACGGATCACAAGGTTTTTTCCTATTCTTCTCTTTTTTTAAGAGCTGGTTGTTAAACATTTACTAGCACACTGCCAGTTTCAAGGTAACCAGGGCTCAATCTGAGAGTGAGTGTTCCATATGGCAGGGGAAGAATGATGACACTGAAAGCCCAGGTACCAAATAAGAGATAAGAGGGTCTGTGGGAAGAGAACACGAGACAGCATGGAAAATTACTGAGAAGGTAGATCTGGGCAAATAGTGAGTTCCCAGAGAAGCAGATTTTGAGAAAGGAATTTGAGGTCAAGTGATTTGTCTGGAAGATGATCCCAGGAAGCACTGGTTAGGGGAATAAGGGAAGAGTGACCATGAAGGGACAGCAGCTAATATGGGATACACTGATGAACAGGTTACAACTACGGGTAATCAATGCTCAGTACTACCAGGGCCCTTTAGGGGATTGTGTAAAATATGCCTCATGGTTGCACACAGGGGTGAGGAGTGTCCTTAGGCAGACAGCTGTGGGTGTTCTCATTAACAAGTGGCAGGTACGTAGGGGGAGACTGAATGCAAAGAGGATACAAACAAGAGATGAACACTCATGGTTTTATGTTTTACATAAATTCCTGAGTGGTAGTGGGGTGTCATTTAAATGGCCAGTGATAGGGCACCTGGGTGGCTCAATTGGTTAAGCATCTGCCTTCACTCAGGTCATGATCTCAGGGCTCTGGGATGGAGTCCCACATCAGGCCCCCTGCTCAGCGGGGAGCCTGCTTCTCCCTAAGCCTCTCCCCTACCAAACTTGTGCTCACTCTCACTCAAATAAATAAATAAAATCTTTAAAAAAATAAAAATGAATGGCTAATGATGAGGCGGATTCATCACTGCGAAAGTTGTTGTTACCCCACACACCCTATTTATTCCTTCCTTTGGGTCTACTCTCCGGTTTCTTCCTTTGCTGTAATATCCTTTGTACCTCCTTCCAGTTTTGACAATTCCATAACTCTTCTCAACTCATCAAGAATCGT
Source organism: Mustela putorius furo (assembly GCF_011764305.1). Lineage (NCBI taxonomy): Eukaryota > Metazoa > Chordata > Mammalia > Carnivora > Mustelidae > Mustela > Mustela putorius. The sequence goes on from NW_025421989.1 coordinate 33,540,123, forward strand.
TGTCACCTCCTCCAGGAACCCCATCTATTCCCTACCCTACCCCCTGATGTTGGAAGCTGGAAGAAGAGCAAGCCAAGCTGGAGGTCCCATGGGGTCTGATATAAAGAAGCAGAGAACAAACCCCTCTCCCCTGGTTAGGATGCCTGGGGTCAGGGAACAGAGACAAAAGTTGTCCTCCAGAGCCCACCTGGTACAGAGACCCAGCCTGCGAAAGCGGCAACAGCTATTGTTGGTGGAAGAGAAAAATGAGTGACTGGAGGACTGGGGGAACAAAGGGAAGGCGGTCGGGAGCCAAACCAGGCAGTTGACGTAGAATTAGAGGAGTCATGGTGTGGGTCAAGAAAAGCCTCTGGATGAATTCTGAGGGCTAATGTCAAATCCTGTAAGGTGCTTTCCCACATGTTACCTGGATATCTTACCTCTTGAGATTCAGTGAAATTGCCCCAACCTCATCCCACTTGCAGTGCAGCTTCTCTATTCCAACCTCCCTAAGGGTTATGGGTTGTTTCAGTTTTCTGAGTCCCCTCTGGGGGTCTGAGCTCCTACCTCCACAGAATTACAAGGGTTTCTGAGTTGCTTTGGCATCTCAGAAGTGCTGCCCCCTTTCTGTACCACAACATGGAAGACACTTCTTGATTTCTCCCCCAGCATTGCTAATAGGAGTTGTTTGTGGAGGTAGCACACTTGACTAAGATACAGGCTTTACGTTAGCATGCCCTTCTAGCAAGTGCTCACCTGGGTTTGCTAAAGTTGTATCAATTGACCAGAAGAGGCAGCCCCTACCCCTTTCGCTCTTTTCCTGCCTCCCACCCTTCCCAGCGTAGAGTACTTTCTCTTCCCTGTGATATGGCAGCACTTTATCTGGACCTCTCCTATGGGTCTGTATTGTGGTATCTATTTACAGATCATGTACCCTTACTGAACGGTAAACTCTGTGAGAGTGAGAGCATCTTCCTTCACTGAAATTCCAGCCTAGTCCAAAATCCAACACAAAACTGATCTTGAAAATATCTGATTTATAATTGTGGATGAACGAATGAATGTAAAGTATTGGAGGACCACTTAGTGATCTGGAGAGGCGATCAGGGGAGGAGGAGCATATGCTACTCCATCCCCACTTCTACTGATTGTGGGTTCCTGCTAGAATAGGCAACTACTTGTTTATTGAAGACCTACTATGTGCGAGGAACAATGGGAGGTACAGGACTGAGATCTTTTTATTAGACCTCTATCCCCACTCCAGCTTCTTGCCACCAAAAAATAGCTCTAGGGCTCTTCTTTCTATTTGTTTTTGTGGGAAAGATGAGACTTTGAGTTACAAAAGTAATATCCCTGGAAATACTCAGGGCTGTCATGTCTATCTCTGGGGTTTTGCACCGATGACTCACATTTTCTGAAAGTGTTATTTCTATGTATGCTCGCAGCAGCCAGTACTGCAATGCCCTGCATATATCACGTGCTCAATGAGTTGTCAATTGACTTCATACGAGTATGTGACAGTGCAAATATATTATGAAAAATGAGGAGTCTGTACTCCAAAAGAATCAAGATTCCTGCTACACACAGACACACACACACACACAGACACACACACACACACAGAGTGGTGGAGCTTGGCTTAAAGTTCAAGTGTTCCTGTACCCTGCCCTGCGTATCTCTAACTAGGAGAATTTGATAAGGTAGTTGAAGGGTGATAGTACCTTTGCTCTCTCACTGCAATTGAAATCGTTCTTAGCTTTTAAGTGGACCCCACTGTCTACCTTGGTGAGGCGTTTTCAAGAGCAGAGACTCATCTTTTTCATTATCAAAAGAAGATGCTGCTTAATTTGAGGATCCTGTTGAACAATGCAGTTCTTAGAAATGGTCACAGTTTCATGGTTCGAAATTTTCGGTAAGTGATGGCCAGAGGTTGGGGTGTGACTTAGGAACCATAGTGATAACTGAAGTTCTAGTCTGCAAAGGAGTGCAGCCTGAAAAGTCCTCTTTCTGCAGGGTGTAATGCTGGGTTCTACCCTTATTTGAGCCTGCTGTCTCTAATTCCAGCTGAGCTTTCATTTCTCAGTCCTGTATAATCAAATTTCATAGCAGGCTGGTGTGGCGGGGTGGGGGAGGTGTGTGTGCTAACCTCGGCAGGTGAAATGGACTAAATGTTCTTGACATCTTCTGTTTGTGTACATTTTAAATGGACTACTGCCTGAAGAAAATTAGAATTAATTTATACAGGGCCTTCAGCTTGTATTTGGGTTTGCTTGAAAATAATCTATCATTCTAGGGAGTGGGGATTAATTAGTTCTTTTTTTTTTTTTAAATAAAAAGACCCCAAATAACAACTGGATAAATATTTACGAAGCTGCTGCAAAGGGAAGTTAAGTGTGCTGAGGATAATAATATATTTTTTTAACTAAAATTCACATGGGAAATCCATCCTTGAGATTCTTGGTAGCATGTAAAAGGAGGCCATTTCCAGTGAATTCATTATAAAAGCGACATCTTGCTTACAGCTAGTGAACATGCAATGGAAGGAGGCATGGTGGGTGTCTGTGGGGAAGGGGACAAGGATAATAGGTTAACCAAGGAAGGAAGGCCATGAAATGTGCACATCATTGCCAGAAGGCTTCTAGAATAATTATGTGTTAACAATCCCATAGAATTTTTTCAGAGGCTCTTTACAAGGTACCTCAAAACAACCTCACTGACTTCCTAAAGGGAGAAGCTTCTAGTTTGAAGTTCTCTCCCACTGTTAGGAAGCAGACCTGTGACAGTGGCCTTGAGTCCCTCCTCTGGGCCACCTGGAAGCTCTGTGCTTTCTAGACTCTGCCATAAGCACCATTTCTTTGGTGAAGAGAAGACTCTCGGAAGCCAGATGACATTATAGATGATACTGTAAATTAAACCAGTAGTATTAGACCTAGATGGGACCACAGAGCCATAGAATAATATTAGCCTTCTCTTATTTTACAGATAAGGTCAACGAGGCCTAGGCAGATGATGGCGTTTACTGATTAGTACTAGAGTTAGAGCACACAACCCAAGAATGTGGAGGAAAGCTCAGGTTTTGGAGTCTAAACTAGGTTCAAGGCCTGGTACCACCACTTGCTGGTTATATCGACCTTGAGCAAGTCAATAAAGTTTCCGTAATGTTGCTTCACCTATAAAATGGAAAAAGAGTAATATCTGCTCTGCTTACATCACAAGGTGGTTCAATGATTCATTTAATAAATACTGAAAGTCAAGCAGAGAAAGTCAATTATCATATGGTTTCACTTATTTGTGGAACATAAGGAATAGCATGGAAGACATTAGGAGAGGGAAAGGAAAAAGGAAGGGGGGGGTAATCAGAGGGGAAGATGAACCATGAGACACTATGGACTTCGAGAAACAAACTGAGGGTTTTAGAGGGGAAGGGGCAGGGAATGGGCTGGCCCGGTGATGGGTATTAAGGAAGGCATGGACTGCATGGAGCATTGGGTGTTATACACAATGAATCATGGAATACTACAGCAAAAGCTAATGATGTACTGTGTGGTAACTAACATAACACAATAAAAATCAATAAATCATTAAATACTTGTTGAGCGCCTACTTTGTGCCACACTATCTGTAAGGTGTTGGGGATAGAGTGGCAAAGAAGGTAAGGAAAGTCTCTCATACCAGACACATGAAGTCACAGTCTACTGATAATCAGTGAGATAATGAGTGTGAAAACTGTAAAGTGACAGACGAATGTTTATTATTTTATTATTCCATCCCACTGAGTTATATCAGATAAAAGTATGATGAAATTTTTTTCCATGGTTTCTAATAAAGAATCATCACTGAGCTGAAAATAATCAACTGAATGAATAACCAGAGCTTGGAGCTTAAACTTATACTCTTCTTTGAAAATTACAGTGATGACTGATTTTTAAAATAATGATAACAAGTTCAAGTTTTTAAAGTAAAACCCCTTCCAAAGAATTGGGCTTCTTTGGTATTTACTAATAATCTATCTTCTATATCCAGTAGCCAATCTGTAATTCACAGAGTTTTGGCAAGCCATCTCTCACAGTGAATGGGGACTGAGGCAAAAACATGTCTAAATTAGCCCAAATCGATACTTGTTATTTGAAAATATGAAAGCCTTGAATCACCCATGTCATTAGAGACTTAAGAGCATAAGCCTTTCGTGAAAATGGGATAATGTTGAAATGGTGTTGCTCTCCTGTGGCATGGATATTTTTTTTCCAGTTCTTTTATTTAGCTATGCTACCTGTCAGCGAGATGAACTCAGAATTGCTGATCTTCAGTAAGACCTCTGGCTTTTGATGACCTCTCAACAACAGAGAAAACTCCCTATCAACTCTGCCTGTATTGTACTTTTACTTTGATTTTCAGCCTTCCACAGAGATTTGAGCTCTTTATTTCCCCCATATCTCTTGAGAAAGGTGAAGAGACCTTGCTACAGAACATATCACGTGATCTTAACACCATCGAATAATAAGAAATGTGTGGTTAGGGTGTGGCAATGCCACAAAATAGGGACTGCAGAGATTTAAAGTGAGCAGCCATATCGCCATGGACAGGATAAAAATAACAGCTTAAGTGAGGCTGAAGCCATTCATGCAGGTTCCCAAATCAATCATTTTTAGTCAATTATTATTTCTTTTTTCCTCCAAAATCGATAGGATCAGACACCAAGACTGCCGAAAACACCCAATCCATATGCTTTTCATCTCACAAACAAGGCTCTAGAGCCTGGCGGTGTTTGGATAATAGACAGTGTCCCATGATTTGTTGCCTATTAGGGAAACCACTTATAGCTTTTAAAGAAACCACTAAAAAAATCTCTTTCTTTATCAGAGAAGACCAATTTGTAAGTGCAGTTCAATTTCATCTCACAAATAGAAATTTCTTCAGAGAATATTGAGCTAAGCCACCCAATTCTGTGGAGGTTATGGACTGGGGTGGAGGTGACTGGTTTTCAGGTATTTCATTCCAGACCTCTCTTAAGGGCTTACATAACTCATTAGGCTCCCGTCATCCCACACTCATATTATCTCTACAAGCATGGACACACAGATGAAGCAATTATAGGCCATCCATGCTCTTGCCTAGAGGAGAGAAAACAGTCCTTTTTGATTCTTCACACCTTCTGTCATAAGTTAAAATGAACGCCTTTTTAAAAACATCTTTCCTGACTTCAGAAAACTGAAGTCAGTTTCTGAGAAACTTGTCATGATATTTCCCTAGGCCAACAGTAAAATTTAGGTCTATTTCCGGTTTGTTATTTTTAGTAATTTAGTGATTTAACTGAAATAGAAGTAGATAGTTTTTCAGAGTCTGAAAAACTATCTGAGGGGTTTGAAGTGGCAGGGGAGGGGTGGGAGGTTGGGGTACCAGGTGGTGGGTATTATAGAGGGCACAGATTGCATGGAGCACTGGGTGTGGTAAAAAAAAATAATGAATACTGTTATGCTGAAAATAAATAAATTAATAAAAAAAATAAAGTATGTTCCTTGGAGCAGCAAAAAAAAAAAAAAAAGAAAGAAAAATAAGTAGAGGCAGATACATATTTTCAACAGTTTTGGGGTTCTAGCCCTTTTAATAACATCTGCACAAAGCTAACCCTCTTCAATTTTCAGATGATGGGAAGTCACGCCATTTTGGGTTGACAATATCAGGTTTCTTAGAAACCACTAGTCACCCAGTTACAACAGTGACTTATACCACACATGATCATGCAGCAACAGTGAGAAAGGCTGCAGGTCAATTTTTAGTAAGAGACTATTATTATTATTGTTAAAGAAGTAAAGAAATTTTAATCGGTGCTTTTTTTTTCAGATCAGTAGGATGAGATTCAAGAGTTTTGTGAAAATAAAGTCACTGTCCCTTGCATGCACTGCAGTGTGACTTCTTGAGATGGCAATAAAGGGATGAAATTAAAGGCAGGTCACTGAGAATTCAGATAGCTCCAGTATGGCCCATGGAAAATCTTGTGTTTATAAACTTCACGAGTGTTGTGGAAGACAAAGACAAGAAGGATCACTGATTTTGAGTTGATTTTCTTAATTTTTCAGATCAGGAATTGAGGCCAAGGATGGAAAATGATATTCCCAAGGTCATAGTTGAACTAGGACTAGAATTGGAATAATTAAAACCACTGCCCTTTTTCTTCCACTGCTTTGATTACTTTGATCCTTCCAAACTGATCAAATTGGCCATTCTACCCTTGCACAATCTCCTTTTTAAAAATACAGCCCAAATATCTCAGTAAAGAAAAAAAAATAAGAAAAAATATGCCTTAATGGTTGCGCCAATCTGGAAGATTAAAGAAACACAAAAATCTCAGCCATAAGGCCCACTGACTCCCTCTTAGGCCTCCAGAAGATAAAGTCTTCATCTAAAATTTTCCATGGGGATCAAGATACCATTTAACACTGAATTTTTTCCTATTCTGGTGAAGTCTATTTCTGACTGACCACATTTTACTCAGATCAAGCACTTTTTCTTCCAACAAAATACAATTATACAAGGGAACACATCCAGATCTCCTCCCGTGCTCCAAACAATTTACCAGAGTTGGAAAACGCAGACTCTTGCAATGAAAGGTTTTATTCTGCCAATACAGAATATGCTTCCATTTTCTAGCTAGGAAGATATTTGGGTAAAACTAACACAAAGGTCTACTATTACCTTGGCTTAACTTCTTAGCATTCAGTGATCTGGGGCTGAGAAATCTCTGTAATTATTTTTTAAGGGATAAAATTAATGCAAGGAACTAGTCTGCTTTTTTCAAAAGTTCAGGCTTTAACCAGACTGTAATGACAGTTTGACAGAAAATCTGTACATGGTTCCCATTGTTTTCTCTAATATTATATCCTCCTTATTATGTGTTGGCTGAAGAATGATAATGTGGTTTAGGTCTGGTTTACCAAGGAGACACACTGAAATATAAGAAAACCAAGTATTTTATGGGAACACTAAAATAGTATTCTGGCCCTGGTTCAGGTGCTCCAGAACCAGAGAAGCCTGCCTCCAACTGAGGCTCAGGGTCTCTATAAGAACTTAGAAGCCATTTTTGCCAGTGGTTTTAGCTGGCTAATTCAAGTATGGATTTATCACGAGAAAGCAAGAAATGTCTGATACAGAAAAAAAGGGGGTCTGTGGCAGAGGCATTTCAACATGGTACAGTTGTGGAACTCTTCTACTTTCCTCGAATTTTTAAATAGCTTAGGAAAGAGGTGTGGCAGCTCCATTTCAGAGCCAAGAGTAGGTCTATGAGGAGACAGTAAACAGGATAGGAACTTAAACTTGAACTATTGTGTTTGCTTTCCTTCCAGTGATAAATTTTCCTGGTTAGTTCTCGATATCTATGAAAAACAGCTATTTTTCCTATGCAAACATTTCCTGCCCCACCTCTTGAATAGAATCAAGAAAGGTGGTGACTACTTTAATGATTTTCCAGTGGTGAACAGTACGACTCCCCTTCACTGATTGAGATGCAATTTAAAAAATTTCCAGGATCTACCTCTCTACCCGTTTTGTCCCCAAGAACCCTAGGGACTTATTCTGTACAAGAGGGGCTTATGGAGAGAGGGAACCAAAGTATTGGTACAGTTCACTGTTCCTGCACTTTGGATTTGGCTCTCATGGTGCTATGGGCAAAAGTTTGTCCCACCAGATCCTCTCATCAGTTTTCCAGGGTTATGGACTTGACTCAGACTGGTGTGCCTGAGCCCCAAGGTTATAATGCTCTTGTTTCATATGCATGTGTCCAACTATTTTTCCCAGGAGTGTAAATACTATGTGAGAGTAGTTGAGCCATGGGGAATTTCAGCATTAGCAAAACACTAGTCCACAATTAGTTTTCCTCCCTGACACTCAATCCTTGTGTTCAACCTGGGCCCTTGCTTTCCCTCAACCTTAATTCTGTTTTGGGGGCTCTTGGTATCTTTATTTTTTGTCATCAGACTTTGATCAGAATATTGAAAATTGATCATGGAAAATTTCTCTACCTTCATTCTCAGAAATATGCTGAATTCATTCTTATACAAATTATTCTACTTCTACCCAGAGACATAATTTCATTCATTCATCCTTTTACCTGAGAAATATTTATTGAATACCTACTCTATCCCAGGCATTGCAATAAGTACTGCCTATATATTAATAAATAAACAGGCAGGATCCCTGCCATCAATCATATAGTTCAATGGGAAGGTAAAAAGTAAGTAATATAAACAGACACATGAATATATATTTAAATATTTTGATAAATATCATGAACAAAATGAATGCAAAATAGAGACTACTTAGTACAGTCAGGGAAGGAATCTCCCGAGAGGTGATATTTATGCTTAATGGTGAGAAGGAGCCAGGATTACTGAGATAATAGTGTTCTGGATAGAAAGAATGGTATGTGAGAGTCCTACAATGAGAAAGCATTTGGAGCACAGGCAGTCCTACCTTTGCAAGGTCCCAATATACAGGAATTTCAATTAGTGCAGTTGAGTCAAATGCCAGTCTTTCAAGTACACAGTTCAAGTTACAGCTGCCATAGTATTTTAATTGTGAATAGTTGCATAAAGTAAAAACCTCATTGCTGGTGTTATTGTACATAAATTGCTATGTAAATAATAGCTGCACATCATGGTCAGTGACCAATCGCATCAAGTTTTGGTGATTGTTCACTGTGTATCTGTTATTCAGTTTACATATGAACAACGAAGTGTAGAGTTGTGCTGCTTTTTCTCCCAGCGACAAAATGATGTGCCATTTGATAAAAATGAATAACTGAAAGGAGGGACTGCCTGACAGAGACCAAAATGCAGCAGAGAAATAAAAAAAATAACATTGGCAGTTACATTTGAATCAAATGGGAATGCATTTATAGAAGAAATATCTGATGGTGGGATTGTTGACGCTGCTACTGTTTGAGAGGCTCTAGCTATGCAGTCAGAGGTCTTGAGCAAAGACAAACTTACCGACATAAATGAGCAAAGTGGTTGTGACACAAAGTGTAAAGATGTAGGAACTGACACCAGCAAAACACTTATACATTCAAGAAATTATCAGAGATATTTTACATATTTTACACTTTCAGTGCAAAGGATAAAATGTTGGAAGTTGATTCAAACTTAGAAAGCCTGGCAATTCACCAAAGCATAGACAAGATGTTTGCTCTGTAACATATGTAATAAGAGAGCATGCATGGTTCAAACTACTCTTGACAGTTTTTACAAAAAATAAAACACTTTAATTCTCAATATTGCTAATGTTCTAAATTACAGTGTAATAAATATATGTTTTACTATTTTTTTCATTTCCCTACACATTTATAACTGACAATATGAGAGTGTTTAATGTCTTGACAAAAAATTAAAAGTCATGGAAAGATTGTGAATTTTCCAACTTATTATTATGGTTGCTATGCATGGTTGCAGGCTTAATGGTCATTTACAGTGCCACACTACCATGTAAACCAGAACGAACTGTATTTTTTTAAAAAAGAAAAGAAAAGAAAAAGCTTATCTGCTAATACCTATTGAAGGTGCCATCCCAGGGCAAAAGGGAAGGTAATATTATCAGTAACTGCCCTGTGGAGACTGGAGTCACAAAGAGGTATTCTTCTGACTAATTATGGTCTAATAAAAATACTTTGAAATAAGGTTTCTGTTGCTACATAAACTTTAAAATGAAAGGTCTGGACAAAATGGGAAGATTCAAGCAGGATGTTTGTATCTTCTTTTATCTTTAAACTTGAATCTGTCAATGGAGAAATAGCAAGAGCCTCACAAGGCAATCCCAATAGCACGACATTAACCTAACCCTAATCTCAATGTCTTAGAGCATAAGAACAAATCTGAGAAACACCCAGAGACATTTTACTTCTCCCATTCTGTCCCCTGCTTATAAGAGCTGGAAGTTGGAGCTTTTGTGAAGTAGCTGAAGGTGGTGTTGGGTCTCCTTTTTCACCATTATTTTCTTGCTTTCTCTCATGTGAAGGGGGGAGAAAAATTAAGTTCCACGCATCCTTTCCTTTCTTTTTCAACACCAAAACCATCAGCAGCACAATTGCAAGGTCCATGCTATTCTCTCTCTCTTTTTTAAAGATTTTATTTATTTATTTGACAGACAGAGATCACAACTAGGCAGAGAGGCAGGCAGAGAGAGAGAGAGAGAGAGAGAGAGAAGCAGGCTCCCTGCTGAGCAGAGAGCCCGACGTGGGGATCGATCCCAGGACCCTGGGATCATGACCTGAGCTGAAGGCAGAGGCTTTAACCCACTGAGCCATCCAGGCGCCCCCATGCTATTTTCTTGAATGAAACTTGTAGTCCTGTGAGTGTTTAGAAGGAAGTAGATACAACACAATCCTGCAAGGGCTGAGAGTGTGGGAAGGTTCTTAATTCCTTAAAAGGTGCCCTGATGACTCAGCTTTTGTGGGCTCCAAAATTACCAGGAGAAAGATCTTGAGCTCTGGGCAAAAAAATAAGTCCTCAAAATTAGCATATGAGTGGTTTCTCCTGTTGTCAATGGGAGTTTAACAACCATAGCGATGTTTCACAAATATTATATGTTGGCTAACTGAACATTATAAAAAATTTTCTTAAATCCTGGGGAGCAGGGTTTCCAGCAAAGATTTTTCCCCTTTTAAAAATAATACTGGAGGAAGTCTTAAGCTGTGGAATATTAATGTTTTATTTGAGATACAGAGTCAAGAGAGTTTATCCCCTGTGATTTTATCTTAATTGGACCTTGTTCCAGGAAAAAAAATGTTTGTAAACATGCCCTGTGAATTGGGAAAGTATAAGTTGCAATGCCTCCACTTCACGTCAGACATGATAAACCTGTTTACAAATCCCCAAATCCAACTGACTCTAAAAAATACAATATCAGTCTAAGGGTTTACTTCTCAACAGTATCAGTACTTGTATATTCCAAGTGTTGCTTAATATTATCACTAATTAACATTATCAGAACCAAACACATAACCAAAATACATATGTAAAAGTACATTTTCTGCCTAACTGCCATGTCTTTAAATTTTCAAATTTCTGAATAGTATTATCCAAATCTTGGACACAGTTTTGTGATATTTACTAGGGTTCCATTGGAAGGAAGAAAATAAAGGTCTATTCTAGAAACTTGGTTATCCAGTATATTTTTGTATATTTACAAATTTGTTTTTTAAATATTTGATTCTTTTCAGTCTAAACTTCTGCATTTTTTAATGTTTTGTTTTATACACAGTCTATTAGGGTAGTAACACATATATAAATAAGTAAACATACATTGTAGATCCATATCCAAAAATTTTTTTTTAAATATTTTATTTATTTGACAGAGATCACAAGTAGGCAGAAAGACAGGCAGAGAGAGAGGGGGAAGCAGGCTCCCCGCTGAGCAGAGAGCCCAATGCAGGGCTCGATCCCAGGACCCTAAGATCATGACCTGGTCCGAAGGCAGAGGCTTATAATCCACTGAGCCACCCAGGCGCCCCCCAAAATTTTTTAATGTTAGAGGTCTGTAATAAAAAATAAATTGTGGACCACTGCTTTAAAGAAAATTCCATTTAGAGAGTAGATGAAGGACATATTTTTAAAAGTTATAAGTGATAAATCACTGACTTCTATTTCTAAAACCAATATTGCTCTGTATGTCAACTAAAGTTTAAAGAAAATTTTAAAGAAAAATTTAAAAAATAATAATAAATAAAATAAAAGTTGAAGGCTATGGTACATCTTTGAAATAGGTATGTTAACCAAAACTTTGATCTACATGTAAACTGAAAACACTAATTTCTATTAGAATTGAATGTCATGGGGTGCCTGGGTGGCTCAGTGGGTTAAAGCCGCTGCCTTCAGCTCAGGTCATGATCCCAGGGTCCTGGGATCGAGCCCTGCATCGGGCTCTCTGCTCGGTGGGGAGCCTGCTTCCTCCTCTCTCTCTCTCAGCCTGCCTCTCTGCCTACTTGTGATCTCTCTCTGTCAAATAAATAAATAAAATCTTTTAAAAAAGAATTAAATGTCATTAGTATCTTTTTTTAAAAGATTATTTATTTATTTGAGAGAGAGAGGGGAAGCAAGAGTGTGAGCAAGGGGAGGGTCAGTGGGAGAGGGAGAAGCAGACTCCCCACTGAGCAGAGAGCCTGACACAGGGCTTGATCCCAGGACCCCACGATCATGACCTGAGCTGAAGACAAATGCTTAAGTGACTGAGCCACCCTGGCGCCCCTGTCATTAGTCTTATATTAAATCAATCAATCAACCATCAGCCAACTAACTCACAAACCCTTGATCTTTATGGAAGTTCCTTTCCTTACTAACTAGAATCTCTGAAGGACCTAACATTACAAAATGTTAACTGAAAACGATCTACTCATCTATCAAAGACTAAATGAACCAATCAACTCTGCCAGAAAGTTGGATGTTTAGTAAAATATTCCTTGGTCTAAGTTATTTGACATCATGCAGTGGAAACAACAAATTGAGTGAATTTGTGATTTTTCCTACCTATCCTCTTGTCATCATTGCAAAACATACATAAATCCCACCAAAGGATTTATTCTTCATCTCAGGTAGCCCAAGCTCTTTTGTTAGGCTGAAATGAAGCATGACCATTTTGTGATGTTGTTTTACTTCTAATAAGATTAATGTTTAGTACCTGTGGTGAACCACAATTTGCCCTTCATTATTCATAATTTCTAATTGTATACAATATAATTATTGTTAAATAGAGGTAACACTGGGAAAATGAAAGAATAAATGTTTTCACTTTTAGATTCTTATTATCCCAAATAATAACTATTGTCATCACAATGTAACCAAATGTTAAAATGGGACTCTTTCCATCTCAGTTTCTGCTCAGGCCCAATAGGTGTTGACTCTTCCCTCATTCCAACATAAAATGCTATGCCACTAAAACAGGAGCAAAGGAGATACACAAGAATTAGTTTTGCAACCCACTGGTGACCACTTCCAGTTTCTAAAATGGACTACAAAAACCAAGAGATGGGTTGTTGATTAGAAGAGGATTTTTAAAGTGCTACCACTGTGTACGACAGGAAGAGGTACTCTCTCCTCACCTTAAACCTAGGGAAAGTGACTCTAATGGCATCGGTATTTTTAATAGGAGAGCTTGAGGACACCATAGGCCAAATCCAGGCCTCTACCTGGGAAATCTAGAGTAAGAGGGAGGGGTTGACTAGCTGTTTTGATGGCAGAACAATAGAGGAGTCTATACTGGAATGAAACGGACTCTCGTCAGAGCATAGAATATGAAGAGTTTCCCATGAACCAATACAGACGGAGAAAGAGACCTAGCATGGTATTGTTTCACATGGTGGCCAAGAGACCTCCTGAAGGATGGGGAGATCTCTGCAAAAGGAGTCAAGATGCATTCCTTTGGATGGCATGAGAAATGTAATTGTCCACCACCAAAGACTACTGTGAGAAATTCCCAGTGATGGCAGAATTCTCCAAAGGAGCCTCAAAAGCACCCTAGAAGAGAAGGAGACAGCCTCAAGCACCTATACCATTGCTAGATTGCTAGAACAGAACCAGACTTTACCTGACTCTTAACTCCTCACCTTCCCGAGGCTTTACTTGGAGGGACTAAAGGCGGGGAAATAAAGGAGACAGCTCGTGGTCCCTCCTCCCTCTAGAGTGGTCCAGCTTGAATTAGGCATGAACTGGAAGGAAAGAGGGTGTTAACTTGCAGTACATTTCTTAAAGTTAAAAAAAATCATTATTATTATTACATATTATTTTAATGAGACTCGTTGTGGAGGAATAAAGTAAGCACAGAGGATTTTTTAAACTTCATTTCCTGAAAGTTACCAGAAAAGCCACAAGGCCCACTGTATTTGACCAGGGACAAGTATAGAACAAATCTCCAAGAACAGCTTTGAAAGGCGGTAGGGGAAAAAGAATGCAAATGTTTTCTATTGTATGGACATTGCAAATTCTGTTTGTCTAATCAATCATATATATAACCAATCAATAACGACAGCTAAAATTTATCAAATGCTTATTATATGGCAGACCCTGTATGATCTCCATGTATTAAATCATTTCATCCTCACAGCCCTATAAGATTATTATACTCATTTTCTAGGTGAGCGAGAAATTCAGGTGCAGAGAGAGATTAGGTAACTTGCCCAAAGTTGCCAGTTAGTAAGGGGCGAAGCCACTGATATGGCTACTCCCAGCAAATAAGAATTCAATTCCTTCCTCAAATGTTTCTTTTCTCTCAATATCCAACATATTGGATATCTAAAATGTAAATTAATGCCATATCAATTTTAATGCTTTAATACTTTGCAGAGATACATGAGGCTCCAGGCGATTTGTTGTTTTGTTTCAAGAATAAAACAACAAATCACCATAGGTCATGCGTTTTTTTCCCTCAAATATATATTTCTCTTTATTTTTCTTTCCTTCTTTTTTTTTTGTAGATGTGGACAACCACTACACAATAAAGTACAGCTGAAGGGTCGTGACCTCCTCACTCTAAAGACCTTTACAGGAGAAGAAATTAAGTATATGTTATGGCTATCAGCAGATCTCAAATTTAGGATAAAGCAGAAAGGAGAGGTATGGAGCATTTTCATCTTACTTTCTGATACTACCATCCAGCCTTTTTAAAGACAGCCTTTCCAAAGAAAGAGGGGAAAGAAAATACATTAAAATTCCTAAACAGTAGCTAAGTAATGAAACCACACAGTCAAGGTAATTGATTATCACGGAGTGTACAGACATATAAAAAGCATAAAAATCAGTTATTCAGTGACAAGTCATTGTACTTCTTTCATGTGGAATGTTGAAATTCATTATTAATTGGATCAGGACCTAAGGAATCATTTCTCTGGAAAGATTTTATTTTTCTACCTTCACTCTTCTCTCGGTGCATTTTCTATCAAGTTAAAAATAAGGATGATACTGGTTTTTTTTTTTTTCCTGGCAACCAATTTCAATTAATTAATGCAGCAGCTTCATTTAGGCTGCTTAATTATGAAAGCATATTTGTGTTCCAAGCTGATTCAAAAGCACTTTAAAGAGCTGGTTTCAGGTTGAGGAAGTTTTATACAACCTTGGTTCTCTTATCTATTTCACTAGCTCTCCAAGTTCAGAAAACAGGAGAGTTTCCAACTGCTGTGAGTTGATATTCTCATATAAGACCTGAAATTGGAGAAAAGGTCCCCAAGACCCCAGGCCTAGTCTTCATACTTTGTGTATAAAGAAAGTTAGCTGGCAGGAATCTGTTTGTTCCAGAACTCATCCTATTGAGACTCCATCTCTGAGAAGAGGAAGGAGGAAAGCCCCACCCCACACCCAAACTCTGCAGATTGTTTCCAAATGACTTCCAGAAACAAAGCCTTTGCACTCCCAGGAGGATGTATGATGAAAGCGTAGCTGGGGCTTCATGTTTAGGAGTCTTAATGCCCCATGTTGTGACAGAGTAGCATTGCATCTAGTTGAGAAAACACGTCTGAACCAATCGTTGTCAAGGTCCTTGAACACGGATATGGGTTTCCATGAATTTAGGTAAAAAGATGGTTCCAGTCGGAAATATCAGCATAGTTTGGAACAAGTATTCAGGTTGAACCCAGAGCAACTAATATTTTCTAATTACATGTCAACAAGCTGTAGGAGTTTTCCTGTTCCCTTCCTCTACTTGTAAAGAACATGAAAAGAGGAACACTTTAAATTCACTTTTTAAGTAATATTTTGAATGCTCATTTGGAGGCAGTGATTAATTATTCTACATCTCCTCATACTGTAAAGAATAGATTTTGAAACGTAATCTTTGATATTGGATATAAAATATTTTTCATTTTAATTGTATTCTTGTCCTTAATTTTCAGTATTTGCCCTTATTACAAGGGAAGTCCTTAGGCATGATTTTTGAAAAAAGAAGTACTCGAACAAGACTTTCCACAGAAACAGGTGAGTCCACAGCCAAACTTGCGCTTGTGCTGAGGAGGGGGCCAGAGGGTAAGGATCGGGAGGAGTCGCCCAGTGGGGGAATTTGTCTGTCTTGTTAGCAAGCACAAAGGGAAAACACTGTCACTGGGAGTAGCAGTGTGAGCCTCTGGGTGTTCTTTCCAATTCTCAAAGAAGCTGTAAGCTGAAAGATTAGCGTCATCTGTAGGAATTCCATGAAGACTTGATTACGAGTCCCAAAGAGCTTTTCATGTTCAGTACAAAATGTGAGTGGACACAAAATCTCAGTCCTCAAAGTCATGTGCTCAAGAAATGTGTTTTTTCCTAACAGGTAAAGAGTTTTTTCTTGCTTGTTCTAATTTTGCAGGATGGTGGAAACTGAATCTCCTCAATGTTAGGCATCCTCAACCATTTCAGGGTTTCCTTCATCAATGTAGGCTCTCTTCTCTCTTTCCCCACAGTCATGGGTAAGCCCTAGAGAGTACGTGAAGAAGATCCTGGGCATTGGTAATCAGGGTATCATCAACAGATATCCATACTGGGGTCTGCTGGGACTTCTTTTTTTTTTTTTAAGATTTTATTTATTTATTTGACAGGTAGAGATCACAAGTAGGCAGAGAGGCAGGCAGAGAGAGAGAGGGAAGCAGGCTCCCCATGAAGCAGAGAGCCTGATGCGGGGCTCGATCCCAGGACCCTGGGACCATGACCTGAGCCTAAGGCAGAGGCTTTAACCCACTGAGCCACCAGGCACCCCTCTGCTGGGACTTCTATATCCCCATTGGACCTTGGCTGCAGTTTGCTTCACTCAGATCACAAGACCTGAAATGTTTCTTGGTTTGACTCTCTCAACCCCCTGAAAACTCTCCATGTCATATTGGGTACAGAGATACTGCAAGGCTTTCTCTCTCCTTCTTTCTTTAGGCTGCGTGCCAGGGAGTTCTAGAACATGTGTTGCCTCCTAGAGCTCTGTCTTAAAAGTGAGACATGGGTGTTATTAGCTTTGGGATTCCCCAGACTCATCTGAAATTTCCAGCATGCTTCCCACACTTCAGTAGCAGGCCTGTGGGACAGACCACAGGATACAGTGTCAAAGGTCCATCAGTTTCTGTTTCTGTTGCTGCTCCTCTCCTGCTCCTCATTTTCTGCTCTCAAGTGCCAGTATCAGGGGCTAGGTGATAAAGCAGGAAGAAAAAACTGTCTCTGACTTTCCAAGATTTCTTTCAAATCTACTGTTTGTGCCTGGAATTGTAAGCTATAGAAACTCAGAATTTCTTTTTTCTCAAACTATTAACTCTGTTATGTTTCCAAAAGTCCATTTTGAAACTCAAAAGCCACATATCACCTCTTTTCTTTCTCTGCATTTCTGCTCTGTCAAATCTCCCTGGAATTAATAACATGACTGCTCAAATGGACAAATGGAGAGGATCAAGGAGGAGGCACCACAAAAAAAAAAAAAAAAAAAACACACTACTTGATTCTTCAAATATCTCATCCTGTCTACAAGCATCAGAGCTTTCTAGGGTTAATTAATTAATTAATTAATTTCAGAGAGAGAGACAGACAGAGAGAGAGAGGAGGGGCAGAGAGCGAATCTTAAGCAGGCTCCACATCCAGGGCAAAGCCCAATGCAGGGCTAGATCTCACAACTCTGAGATCACGACCTTAGCTGAAATCAAGAGTCAGATGATGCTTAACCAACTGAGCCACCCAGGTGCCTCATAAGAACTTTCTAGGGTTTAGAAGCAAACAACTACTTCATGCAGTTCTTGCCTTGTAATAATCAGTAATGAGGTTCATCAAATATATAGCAAAATAGAGTTCAGAGGGATTAAGTGACTTGGTAATACAAATAGCACCAGGATTCAGATCTCAAGTTTACTGTTCTTACTAATGCACTCCCCTTGACCCTGGAGAGAAGAAAGGAGGGTGAGGGGAAACACCCATAATGTGTCACCTTGTCTTTTAGTCCCAGGAAGAAAACATGTGAGAACATACTGCCTTTTTAAAAAAAGATTTTATTTATTTATTTGACACAGAGAGAGAGAGAGAGAGAGAGAGATCTCAAGTAGGCAGAGCAGCAGGCAAAGAGAGAGAGAAGCAGGCTTCCTACTGAGCAGAAAGCCCGATGCAGGGCTCGATCCCAGGATCCTGAGATCAGGGCCTGAGCCGAAGGCAGAGGCTTAACCCACTGAGCCACCCAGGTGCCCCTACATACTGCTTTTTAAAGATGGCTCCTTTAAGAAATCATGTTGACATTTGAGGAAAAATAAATATTGCATAAACCAGTCAGTAATTCGCAAATTCTGCTCCTTTATAACACTGACCTTCTATGAGTTGGGCAGAATTTTCTTTTATCATTAGTACTTAAGAGAGGTGTTGTTGTTCTGAAGTCATCAAAAAGATGGATGAGTACATAGACATGAGTACATACCTCAATTTTAAGGTTTTTAAAATTAATTTTTCTTCGTTGTTGGTGTTTTCTACAACTTTTCTCTGTACAGACGCTATGCTATTTTTGATGTCAAATATCCCTGAATAACTGATCAGTTTTGCCACTCACATATAATGTGGTAGTTAAGCTATTCATAAAACCAAGAGGGAAGACTTAATAAGCCTTCGGGTGCAGACCCTGTGCCAAGTGTTCCACATTAATTATGGGGATTATCTCACTTAATCCTTATGACAGTTCCATGAGGACAAGACCATTGAGGAAAACAGGCAGAAACGGGTTCAGCAAATGGCCCACAGACACATAGCTAATAAATGGCAGACCCGGGACTGGAAGCTATGATTAAATGTATTTTTTAAGTATCTAATTTAATTTGAACAGGTCATAGTCATGTTTTATTCCAGTAAAATTGTTTCCACAGATGGCATTAAACATTTTGTTAGACGGTGGTTTTCTATATTGAAGCTCTCTGAAACAGGCACAAAATTGCAAACTGTAACAATAAATACATGAGAAAAGCAACATCTGACCATAAAAAGTTATGGTTCACAGAGTAGTCACCATTATCTTCAATAAATATCCATGAGTCTAATTGTACATGGCACCCAGTCAAACTCAACAGGAGGAGAATCTGTCAGAGTAAGGAGTTGCTTTAAATGTTTACAGAAACAGTAAACCTCAACCAAAACCACAGCAGAGCATTTCTATAAAGCGCATGTGCCTCATCCGTTGTCCTTCGGCACAATTCTTCATCACAACCTGTTATGTTGGTATTCAGAATGGAAGTAGGATGTAATTAAAACTGTCTTTTCTTGCCTCGGATTTGTGCCAGCCTCCTCATAGGAAAGTCCTGGAGGATTCCATCCCCAGCCTGAGTGGCAGAGATACAACCGTATTTCTACTTATCTCAGAGGACAGAATAAAATTCGCCACTCAACTTAAGCCATACAAATTGCTCATGTAATATTTTCATTAAGGTGCAACATGCCTACCGAAAAGTGCACAAATCCTGAAGTATATAGTTCCATGAATTCTTACAGTAAACATATCCTTGCAATTAACACCCAGAGAGAGAGAGAGAAACAGGACATTAAGAGCACCCAGAAGCCCTCCCTTGTATCTCCTTCTAGTTGCTACTCCCCCTACCAAAGGGTAACCATGATCCTGGTTTCTAACACCACAGATTCCTTTTGCCTGTGATGGAGTCATTCAGCATATGATCTTTTGTGTGGGGTATCTTTTGCTCGGCACTATGTTAGTGAGGTGTGGCGACATCGCTGTGTGTAGCTGTAGATCATTTATTCCTCCCCCACTCTGTGTATACGCCTGCCAGGCAAACTGTGCAATTCTCCTGTGTGTCTACCGATGATTATATTCTTTTATTGCAAATTAATTGAGCAGATAGAGGGATACATTTATTAATCTTGGTAAGTGCAGTAGCTGATAGAAAAAACGCACAAGGCATCCTAAGAGAGGGTTCTTTTCATTATTTAACTTTGGCATTTCACTTTCAAGGAGACAGGGAAGCTGATGCTTTCCAAGCTATTTCAAATGTATCATCTTTACGAAGGTGACAATATAAAAAATCGTGATGCTATTCTGCAGGTATGAAAAAGAAGGACAGGGAGGCTCATGGCTGCCTTAGTTCTACCACCAAGAGCCCTCAGAGCCCTCACATTTCTAGTGCATGAATTCTATTTATACCTCTCCTTCCAAAGCTTGCACAGATCTGTGAGGGAAAGAGCAAAATCAGATGTACACTTATCTTCCCAGGCAGAAACCAAGATATTAACAGAAGAAAATCTTTGTTCAAAAATATCCCCCACAA
Organism: Mustela putorius furo; assembly: GCF_011764305.1. Classification (NCBI taxonomy): domain Eukaryota; kingdom Metazoa; phylum Chordata; class Mammalia; order Carnivora; family Mustelidae; genus Mustela; species Mustela putorius. The sequence continues at coordinate 33,560,323 of NW_025421989.1, forward strand.
ATGCATAAACAGATGACAGATAAAAGCAGACCTCTATGGATGAAGGGTGAAGAGAGAGGCGAGCCCCATCCCTTTGCCCCCTTCTCCTCGGCCATGGTGGTTCCTGGAGGCTTCTCCAAATCCCTGATGCTCTCCAGAAGCACTTATTACCAGCCAGGTCCGGTAAGCTGTGCTTTTAAACTGGGGTCTGAGGCTCCTTTCTGACCAGTGACCACAATTGCAGAGGAAATTCCTTCTCAGAGGCAATGTCCCCCTATCTTATCTCCTTCGAGAACTGCCGAAGTCTTGGACTCCCACTTCTTAACATTTCTATAACTGCTCTCCCTACTCCTATCTCATAAGTCCAGGCTTGATGTGAATCTTCTTTGTAGCTCAAAGAGGAAAGTGAAAAGGCAGCACCCTAATCCTGCATTGTTTTAGCAAAATAACTTTTAGTCAAAGAAAGAGTATGACTTGGAGCAGACCTGCCGAGAGATCTTAAACTGTTTCAAACCTCCCTCCATAGTTTCCAACCCTCAATGACATTCAGTACTGTACTAGGCATACAGTAGGTGCACAATAAATACTTTCTTGGTAAATGTGCAGTATTCACATTTGTGTAGGTGATGTTCCCCGTTTAGAAACAGATTAAATACTCGAGTGATTATGGACTATAATCACTAAATTCCCATCAGTCCACTTCTCACATAATAGAAAATTCTGTTCTTTCTGCTAATAACACTAGGAGACGTTTGCAAGTGAAAAGAATGGGTCCCCTCCCTAGAGTCAAACCCTCCCGCTTTCATTCAATAAGGATTTGTTGAGTCCTTACTATGTACAGTATGTATTCTAGGTTCTTGAGAGTGATAAATCAATGAACAAAACAGAGGAACTTTCCTGCCTTCATTGAGCTTATGTTCTAGTGGGTACACAGACAATAAACAATAGACATAATAAATAAGTGGATGATACAGTATGTTGGAAACAAGGAGAAGAATGTTCCTGGAACTGAGGGCAAAACATCTACTCCATTATTTGAACTTGGCTTTTGCTCTGAGTGAAAGGGAGAATCTTTGGAGGGTTTTTTTTTTAAAGACTTTATTTATGTATTTGACAAGAGGGAGAGTACAAGCACGGGGAGAAATCACAGGTAGGCAGAGAGGCAGGCAGAGATGGGGGGATGCAGAGGGACAGAGAGCTAGATGCAGGGCTCAATCCCAGGACCCTGAGATCATGACCTGAGTCAAAGGCAGAGGCTTAACCCACTGAGCCACTCAGGCACCCCTCTTTGGAGGGTTTTGAGCAGAGGGATATGATCTAAGTTCCATTTTAAAAAGCTCTCTAGGACGGCTCTGTTGAAAATAAACTGCAGGGATTGGGGGTGGAGACAAGATAGAAGCAGTGAGATCCATCAGTAGGTAGCATAATACATGGAGGCAAGGGCAGAGTGGTAGCAGTGGGAGGGGGAAGTGAGAGGGGTTGTGGATATGTTTTAAAGGGACAGCCAAAAGATTTCTGATGTATTGGGTAAGAGAAGAGACCTTAAGGATGACTTCAAGGTTTCTACCTGAGCAACTGTAAGCAGGATGGACCAGGTGGAGCAGGATGGAAAGGAAGATCAAGGGTTCAGCTTGGGAAGTATTGAGTTTAAGAAGTCTGTTAGATACACCAGCAAAGATGTTGAGAAGGCAGTTGGCTATTAGTTTGGGGTATGGGAGTGAGATTTATCCTAGAGATATTTGGGAGTCATCACCATATAGATGGCATTTTAGGCCATGAGTCTGGATATGATTAGAAAGGGAATGAGTATGGATGGAGAGAAGAAGATGAAGGACTGGGCCTGGGGGACATCAAAATTATAAAGATTCTCCTGGGCAATGTGTGAGGAAGTTTATCAAGGAGAAGATGGTGAACAGCTTTGTTAAATGCTGCTAATCCAAGAAAACTGAGAACTGAAATGGCCATTAGATGTATCATTGGCAACTGATGAAAGGAGTTTTGGTGCGGTGTTGGGGGTGGGCAAAGTCTTATGGGGATAGGTTTGAGGGAAATGAGAAAAGAATAACTCAAGAGAGAAAGAAAAAACAAGGTTTTGCTGCAGAGGGAGCAAAGAGTTAAAGGCTTACTGAGCAGGGAAAATAGGGACAAGAGAAAATTTGCATTTGTTTTTTATTAATGAGTGAAAAAATGAGAAGAGAATTTTTATGATGAAGGTAATGTAAGGGAGGAAGGAAAAAATTGCTAGAGCAATGTTCTTGAGTATGCAAGGAGGCATGGTTTCTAGTACACACATGGGACATAAAAAGATCATCTATTCTTAATAGGAAGGAAAGCAGACTATATGGGTACTGATGCTGGCAAATGGGGAAATGGGTGGTGGAATCTGGAAGTTCTCTGATGGCTACTGTTTTTTTAGTGCCCCATGAAGCAAGGTCCCCAGCTGAGTGCTGGCTCTACTTTCCAAAACATATCAAGACTCCAATAACTTTGTCATCATTTCAGGGGCTACCATCCTGGTCCAAGCTATCAACTCTCACACAAAGTTTTGCAAATAGGTCTAGGAACTGGTCTCCCTGCTTCTTCCCTTGCCCCACTACAGATGTTGTATTAAAACATAAGTCTACCATGTGACTCTTCTGCTCCAACCCTCTAAGGGCTTTCTGTCTTACTCAGACAAAAGTCAAAGTTGTTGCTTCCTCTCTACCTACCTTCTGCAACCTCACCTCCTAGTACTGTCCTCCTCACATACTCTGCACCTTTTGCCCTACCAATCTTCTTGTGCCTTGAACCCACCAGTCATGTTCCTTTCTAAGGATCTCAGGACATTCTCTTTCCACCATCTCGTATGTTTCAGTGTGGCTTCCTTGACCACATTCAAATTACAACTCATATTCCTGACATTCCCTATCCCCACCCCCCACTCTATTTTTCTTACAGCACCTATCAACATCTAACATACAACATATTTCATTAACTCATGTCTCTCCCCATTGGAATGTAAGTTCTATGTAAGCAGGGACTTGTACCCTGTTGTTTATAATGCTTTCCCCAGTGCATAGAGTATCACCAAACACATGCTTTTAGAATGAATGAATAAATTTCAGAACCATGCTGTGATGCCAAGGCCTATTATGATCACGCTACAGAGATGAAATGTGCCTTCCACCAAATTTTGGTTTGATTGTTGATGGTGAGGATGCTACACATATACCAGAAGGGTATGAACAGGTTTGTTACTCACATAATGTGGCTTCCTGGGTAGGGTAGGACTGTGTCCCATGTTGGCCTTAGAGTGGCATTAGAGAGTGGAGAAATGATATTGGCCTGGATGTGGATAGGAGGTAAGGTTGGGGTGAAGATTCCCATGCTCAGAGCAGGCCTTGTTTAGTTTGAACCTCCTGCTAGTGCCAAAGGAAGGAGCATGTGCACTTTCTTACTAGCTTGCCCAGATACAGGGTAGAAAGAGAAGGAAGTGTGTGATGGTTGGCTTTACAACTGGTAGTAGTTAAACATCATAAATGGACAGACTCTTTACTACAGGACCCATTACAAGTAGGATCATTACTGTGTTTCATGTTGTCTGACTCTACCTGGGATGTAGCACAGCACATCTGCAAGGGATCTTAGGGCTCTAGGCCAGTTGCCTGATTTTCCAGATGAAGACTGAGTCCAGTTCCACTATATTGTCCTGTCTTTGCAAATTCCAATGTAAGTCGGCTCAGGGCATGGCTCCCCTGTGGTAAACCCTAGGGGCTACAAGTTCTTAAAAACAATCTTGAACAAGGTTTTAAGCTCTTGACTCTCAGAATCCTTGTCTCTAAAATTCTTATATAGAATATCTCCTGTACTTTTGTTAGAGTGAAGATTTCAATGGAAGAATGTTTATTAAGTGTCAGCTTATGGTAGTGTTCTGTTAATAGTCATTGCTAGAGTCGGAACATCGTACCCTCTAGCTAAAAACCATTTGGTTTGGACATATTTAAGCCAACACTCTTAAGCAGTATAAGATAGGTAGGATATAATTATTTCATTCCATTTCAGAAGGAACTACTTACTTCCTCTTTTTTTTTTGACCTACAAATTCTATCAAGGTATAAAATAGTCCCATTACCCTAGAAAGTTCACCAATGCTCCTTCCCAGCTACTCACCCTCTCCAGAAGCAACTGAATTTTAAAATTTCTGTCACTGTCTGGCAGTTTTGCCTGTTCTAGAACTTCATATAAATGGAATTATAGGGGTGCCTGGGTAGCTTAGTGGGTTAAAGCCTCTGCCTTCGGCTCAGGTCATGATCTCAGGGTCCTGGGATCGAGCTCCACATCAGGCTCTCTGTTTGGCGGGGAGCCTGCTTCCCCCTCTCTCTCTGCTTGCCTCTCTGCTTACTTGTGATCTCTCTCTGTTAAATAAATAAAATATTTTAAAAAATAAATGGAATTTTACATCATCTACTCTTTTGTATGTAGCTTCTTTCATCTAGCCTAATGTTTGTGAGATTGATCCATCTTGTATGTATTAGTAGCTCATTCCTTTTTATTACTGAGTAGTATTTCACTGTAAGCCACAATATCCCACACTATAGTTTATTTTCCCATTTTCTGGGATGAATATCATCATATATTTTAAAGAACCAAAACCAGGCATGGCCTCCAAAAGAGAATGATGCCCCATTATTGTCAGGTTCTTAACAATAGGGAGAAGTGGGTACATATCTGAAGGAGAGTTGAGGGTACAGAATTCCCTAGCAGAGACAATAGAGAGCTTTAATGATTTTGACTTTTCAATTGAGATAGTGCCAATTCCTCATAATTTTGTTTTCTACTTTGGTTCGTTTTTTTTTTTTAAGACTATTTTTTTTTCTTTTTATTTTATTACAGGCTTTGCACTTCTGGGAGGACACCCTTGTTTTCTTACCACACAAGACATTCATCTGGGTGTGAATGAAAGTCTCACAGACACAGCCCGGTTGGTAAATCTTCTCTTCAAAGCTTATTTCAGAAGTGGTGAATTTCAAAAAGAAAATATACTTCTCTTTAAATAACTCCCCTCCCCCCCCCGCCCTGCTCAGCATTGTTTTGTACTGTTCTCTGTTTCCTCCCTTCTCTCTTTGCCTGATGTTCCGAATGTTTCTCCCTTCATCCTCTGGTTACTTTCTGTGGTTTAAGATAATTTTCTTCTTAGCAATTTGAAGAGATTACTGATTATAAAATTTCAAACTCAGGGAAACTTAGAAAGTGTCAAGTGTAACTCATATTTTACAGTTGAAGAAATAGATGTCCAGGGAAACTGACATGGTCAAAGACTCATAACTAGTTAGCATCAGAGCAAGTAATACTATTAATAGCTAACATTTATTGAGCATTTAATATGTGTTAGGCATTGTTCTAACTCATTTAATCCTATAACAGCCCAAATAGATTGACATAAAGAGGTGAAACAACTTAATTAGGAATGTACTAGCTACTATAATATAAAATCTCGAAATGTTGGTGGCTAACATAGTGTGGATATTCCTGATTGGTAAGACAAAAGAATTTATCTACCCCATTTGAATTGCTAAAGAGATTTGAAATAACTCATCTTTAAGCCTTTTAGTGACATTATTTCAGATGGGACAATGTTAGTATTAAGAAGTGCTGTGTTCATCTTCTGGATGCATGGAACTAAAAGAATAAGTAAACATGAATGAGTTTTTCTTCCAACTATGCTGCCACTGACTGGGATTACATTTGCCTAATAATTCTGGTTCCACGAAAGTAAACTAAACTTTACTCAAAAGCAAATATTACAAGCAGGTTAAGGGATGAAGCCCAGGGCACATCCAGGAGAGAAGTTTTAGTGGAGATTCGCCACAGAGAACCAAGAGAACGATGGTGAATAAGTCCCGTGTGAAGTAGTGGCTGGAAAAGAATAAAGCTAGAGGAATAGCTGAGCATCCAATAAAGGGTTACTGAGTGCAGACTGGCTGTGAGAAAGAGGTCAGGACCCAGAAATCAGTGGAGTGGGCAGGACCCTAAAAACAACAGACAAATAACCAAGCATGGGTTGAAAGCTGAGAATGAGTATAAATGTGTTCTTTTCTGTGCTCGCTCTCCACACAATTCCCACTGCAAGTCCTTAGTTAGAGGAGCTCTACGCAGATACTAAGAAAAACAATCTGCTCACAAGTTCCAACATAATTGGAACCTTTTAGTCTATATAATTAGTTCCACTGCTACATGGATATATGGATAAATAAATGTGGATCCATAGAATTAATTCTGATCATTCCATCTTATCCAAGAGTCTGAATAAAAATAATTGCTCTTCTCTAGAAGGTGGATGTCTTGTACTATTATATCAAAATCTTTGTAAAAACCTTAAAAATTACATATTATTGGCCTAGTTTTATCGACAACAAAACCATGACTCAGAAAAGTAATGGAGCTTAGCAACTAAGTCAGCATTTAGATCATGCTCTTTTTTTTCTTTAAGGTGATGCTGTTTTGACTATTCCTACTACCTCTTATGGATAGCCCATAAGAGTGGCAGTGAAATACATTATGGAAAGCATTGGCTTGCATGTCATGAGGCCCCCAAGACCACCCCATGTTTGATGATTCACTAGGAGGATTCATGGATTCATGGACTTAGCATACAGTCATAATATTCACAGCTGTGATTTATTACAGTGAAAGTATACCAAGCACAATCAATGAAGGAAAAAGGCACACGTAGCAAAGGCCAAGGAAAACCAGGTGCAAGATTCCAAGAGTCCTTTCCCGGTAGAGTCATTCAGGACACCTTTAATTCCCTTAGTAACAAGTTGTGACAATGCCTGTGAAATGCTGCCAACCAGGGAAGCTCTTTAGAGACTCAGTACTCAGGGTTTTTATTGGGGGCTGTTCACATAGCATCCTCTGTTTGACATGTACCCAAATGCAGACTCTCAGAAGGAAAGCTGGTGTTCACTTTAAACCATATTTTTTTAAAGATTTTTTTTATTTATTTGACAGAGAGAGATCACAAATAGATGGAGAGGCAAGCAGAGAGAGAGAGAGAGAGAGAGAAGCAGGCTCCCTGCTGAGCAGAGAGCCCGATGCGGGACTCGATCCCAGGACCCTGAGATCATGACCTGAGCTGAAGGCAGCGGCTTAACCCACTGAGCCACCCAGGTGCCCTAAACCATATTTTTTTAAGAAAAAAAAATTAGGCACAGTAAGCCACTGTTATCAGTCCTGGAAACCTTCTTCAAATCAAAGTTCCCAGATGCCATCCAAAGGCCAACATTATATGCAGGCCTTTCTTTAAAAAAAAAAAAAATTATTTTATTTATTTATTTGAGAGAAAGAGAGTGAGAAGGTGGGAATATCAAGAGGGTCTCAAGCAGGCTCTGCTCCACCCTGAGCACTAAGCCTGACATGGGGATTGATCTCGCAACCCTGAGATCATAACCTGAACCAAAATCAAGAATCATGTGCTTAACCGACTGAGATACCCAGGTACCCCCATGCAGACTTTTAAAAGGCTATCAGTCAGGCATGGCTTGAAAATTATAAGGCTTGAGATCTAGTCCAAGCTTTGCCACTTACCTATCACTGTGACTCATAAGTGAAAACTTCCCTGGATCTTAGTTTCCTTTTCTATAAAATGAGGGCTTCTATAAAATGAGACCCTTAAGGTGCAATTTATACTTTCCATTGCATGTGAATGGATTAGGTATCAAGTGGTGGTGCTTACACAGAGGTGTATCTCAAGGCAGAACTCTAGGCCCCACACTCAGAAATTTTAATTCTGCAGCGAGAGCTCAGATCGTTTTCAGGAATCTATAACAAGCTCTTCAAATGATTCTGTTGCCCGGGTGGCCAGACCATAATTTGCGAAACCCTGAATTAGAAGGCTCTGTAGTAATCTTGGGGTATTGTGCTGTCAATCTATGCTAGAGTGTGAGTGAAGGGAATGGTAAAGAAGGGATAGCTAATAAAATATGTATATGGTTTCAAGATAACTTATTGTGAAGGGTACATTGATAGTGGAGAAAGAATGATTTCAGATTTGTTATTCTTTTTTAAAATATTTTATTTATTTATTTGACAGACAGAGATCACAGGTAGGCAGAGAGGCAGGCAGAGAGAGAGAGAAAGAGAGAGAGGAGGAGGAAGCAGGCTCCCCACTGAGCAGAGAGCTTGATCCCAGGACCCAGAGATCATGACCTGAGCCAAAGGCAGAGGCTTTAACCCTCTGAGCCACCCAGGCACCCCCAGATTTGTTATTCTTAAAATATATGTGGGTACATTAGCAGAAGCAGAAAACTGAAAGGAGTTTCTGCTTTGGAGAGTAGGTGCTAGATTAGGTATTAGACATATTGCATTAAAGGCTGAACCTCCGATGCAAATGTCCACTAGCCACTGGAGATAGACCTTGGATGAAGCTGAGAGCTGGATAAATAGAACCATAAACTCGGTGGTAGAAAATGAGCTCCAGAATTTCCTTGTGGGAGAATTGCAGAAGGCTGAACCTTAAGGACAGGTGCAGTTAGGGAAGGCAGAAGGAAATACTTAGGGTACAAGGAGAATAAGCATAGTGCACTAACAGAAGAGGCTGAAATGAGCAATGGAGACGTCAGAAAGAGGGGCACAGTAGCTTCTGTGGAATCTGACTTTCTTCTATGTACCCCATTACTGCTTAATCTGCCAAAATATCTGACAAACAAGATATGGCTGAAATTCAGAAATTCAATAAATCTAAATTGAAGAAGGCAAGAGAAATCCACCGCCTTTCACAGAAGCAATTGAATTGGAGAAGCAAGGAAGTGAATCTTAATGACATCTACCCTGCCAATATGCAGCGTACAATCCATAGCAATTGCCTCCTTGCTTTTTGTGGAAATCCAACTTTGTAAGATGCAAAGAGATTGGATGATGTTTAAATGACAGTGCTGGCCTTTTCAAATCAAGAAGATGGTGCACACCTGACACTGATTGATGGTGTTGCTTCTCCATCTGCCTGTCTGGCTACTTTGGGGGTCCGGGGAAATGAAAACAGTGACTGCCCATTGATGAAAGGAGAATGTAAGGGGGAATACAGTGAATATGGCAACAAGAAAAAAAAAAAAGGCAAAACTGGGCTAGTCTCCTAAAAGCTGTTAAGTGCAATTTCCAAATTGTTAATTATTTAGTCAAATGATTTAATTATTTGTGTATTCAAAAATATTTATTGAATGCCTAGCTTTTCTTCCAGGAATTGTTTTAGCACAGAATAAAATGCTGATCAAATCAAACAAAATCCTTGTTGGAAATTATATTTCAGTGGGAGGAGGCTTTCACTTAACAAAGCATGAATAGAACAGCAGGTTGGGATATGTCCTATGATGCAGCAAAAGCAAGGTGATCTGTGGGTCGGGTGGGGCTGACTTTAGATAGTGTGGTCAGGAAAGGCCTCTCTCCAGGGAGATGACAGTTGAGAACAGACTGAAAAGGCAGAGGCAGGTATGCAAACCTGTGGGAAAAAGCACTACAGATAGGAAAAGCTGCTACAAAAGCTTAAGGCAAGAACAAGTTTAATGTATTCAGGAACAGAAGGACGGCAAGCAGTATTTTAAAATTTGCAAACAAACATATTTTAGATATTCAAATAATTTAAGAGGTACCCTTACAAGTTAGTCCTGTTTCAGCCACCAAAGGAAAGATCAACCAGACCAAGAAGTACCCAAATACACATCCAAAATAAAACGTGTTGCTCTTTCTTGACTACAAGAATAAAACCTGTCCACTCTTCAAAATATCATGGGTAAATTCTCCTTAGCTAAGTCTGAGTTCAGTATTGTGTAATCTGGGGGTGCTAATGGGGAATAGGGGCACACTGAGATGGAACTGTTGGCTGATATTGTGGAAGAGCTGGTGTGTCAGGGTCACCCAAATCACCCGCAGTTTCAAGAATTCATTAGGAGGACTTACTCATAGGACACAACAAATGGTCATACGAATGGCTAAGATCCATAACAAAACAAAACAAAAACAAAAACAAACAAATAAAAACCTATAAAACAAAACCAGCAAAGGGAAATGTACTTGGGGCCAAGTCCAGGGTAGACCAGGCACAAGCTTCCAAGGGTCCTCTCCCTGTAGAGCCACACAGGACATGTTTAATTCCCCCCCAGCAATGAGTTGTGTCAACACATGCTAAATGTTGTGTATCAGGAAAGCTTGTTAGAGACACAGTTCCCAAGACTTTTATTGACAGCTGGTGACCTGGGCACCCTCAGCCTATTATAAACCCAAATTCTAGAATCCCAGAAGGAAGGGAAGTGTTCGGTATAATCCATAGTGTTTATACAATTTAGGCAGTGAGCCATCCTTACTATATCCATGAATGGTGGAAACCCTCCAAAAGTCCAAGTTCCCAGATGCCTGCCAAAGGCCAACCCTGGAAATGGGCATTTCAAAGACAGCCATCTCAGGACTGCTGTGTTAACTCATGTTTTGCACCACTGGGCTCTCATCTCTTATGGATTTTGCTAAATGTCCTTTACCTAGATACACTCTAACTGGTAAGGGAGAATATATTGTACCCATGGAAGGATAGCCTCAAGATTCGAACTGTTTCCTCAGTTCAGTGTGGATCCCTATAGGGCCAAGCTCCCAATAGAATCAATCATCGCTCACTTCCCTCTTTTGAAAAATCTCTCTTAGTAATTCTTTTCCATCCCCTAACATATCACAAGACACACAAAATACATATTCTTTCATCTAAACTTGCTTCAGACTTGAGGGTGTTTTCAGATTTTGTCAATTCTCTGGTACTCTACTGGGGTTAAGAGTTGGGCAGTCTATTTTTGCCTTCACTCTGGCCTTATCCTTTTAGATATAACACCAGAAGTGACACCTTAGCATGACTGAGATCATGGATTCCTTGGAAGTTTAAAATTGGATGGAACTTCACCACGAGAGTAGGACGTTATCTCTCCAGGTTCAAGGCTTTCTGTGTCTTCCATCATGACGACTTGTTGGTGCCTAAACTCTGAGTCCACAGTTGAAAGGGGGCATAATAGCTTTACCCTCATTTTCGCTTTATACAGCACCTAGTGATGCAGCTTCAGGAACGATGTGTATGAAAGGCTCCCCGGAAAACCAGTGTAGCCTTGTTCTACTCTAACTACTTTCCCTATAGGTGTAATTTACTTATGGAGGAGATTACTAAAATGTGTTCCACCAATGTAAAACTAGTAGAAAAGAAAATCAGCAGAAACCACTATATTCGTTTCTTAGAGCTGCCATACAAATGACCACAAACTTGGTGGCTTAAAACAATAGAGATTATTTTATTTGCTCACAGTTCTGGAGGCTAGAAGTCCAAAATCAAGGTGTCAGCAAAGACATGCTGTGTCTGAAGGCTCTGGGTAGAATCCTTCCTTGCCTTGCCTAACTTCTGAAGGCTTTTGGCAATCCTTGGTGTTCCTTGGCTTGTAGCTACATCCCTCCAAATTCTGCCTCCATGTTCAACTGGGCATCTTCTCTGTATGTCTGTGTAACCCCTCCCCTTCTTATGAGGACATTGGTTGTTGGATGTAAGGCTCACCCTATTCCAGTGTGACCTCATCTTAACTCATTACTTCTATGAAGACCCTATTTCCAAAAAAGGAACCATTTTGAGTTTCCAAGTGGATATGAATTTAGGGGACACCATTCAACCCACTACACACACATCCACATGCCCCTGCAACAGCATGGAAAGGTCTCAAATCCTTGTCATTCTGACAGCTCAAATAATGGAAGTTACAGAGGGATTTGTGGATGGGACACAGTCCTCAAATAATGGAGTGAACCACTACCATGTTGAAAGGAATGTTTTTAAAAAGCTGGAAAACTCATATTGAAGGTATTTATATGAGTGATATTAAGACCGAAAAAGGCAATCTTTCTTAGGTTTCTTACTAAAATGTTCTAAAATATTACACCAAATTAGGTACTAATAAATTGATGTATTTATAAATTGAAAATATGATATTTCCATGAATCTTTACAGAGGTCACCAAAAAGCTAGCAGTCATGGCTGTTGTATGTCCTTGGGTAAATTGTGACAAAATTCAGTCCTTCACACCATGAACTATGACTCTTTATAGTATAGAGGCAGTTTGCCACAGTGGAAATTGCAGGGGCTATGAAACAGGGTTGGGGTTCGGTTGAAGTCACAACTCATACCACACTGGACTAGTTGCTTCTGAGTCAGGTTCCTCAGCTGTAGAGTGGAGATACAAATACTTATCTCAATGAATTACATGAGGATTAATGAGATAATGCTTATAAAGCACAGGTACACAGAATAAATTCAAGTAATATTGATTGAACCAAGTTATGGCCTGATTCAATCTCAGGAAAGTTCTGATTTAATTTGAGACATCACTGTGGTCTCCTAGTCAGCTTACAGTGACCCAAGGCTGAAATTCCTATGACACATTTTGAGGAGGTCATTCTCAATGCCATTATGCCCTACCCATTTATCCCCGAGGACCTCAAAACTAGGCACTAATACCTAAGTCAAAGTAATCTGGCCATTATAAAAGCTTTCATGAATAAATCGCATGTAGCAATTATTCAGCATCCCTGGATTTCTTCCAACACCAGCCCATTTGAGAGGAGACCATCTGGCTTTGTTAAAGGTATTGTTTTGTGTCCTCATTATTCTTATATTGATATAACTAAAAAAATCTGGCTGTCACTGATAACAAACTGGAATTTAGGGGGCACACAATCTGATTCAAGGCAGGATAAGGACAAAAGGAAGAATGTGGGGGCAGGACCCCATGAGAATACAAGTTCTGTTTGCCTTTGGCTTTTGCAACACATTCACCACGCTCCAGTAAGTTTAGGAACAACTCAACTTCTAACAGCATCAGGATTATTGTATGATTGTCCATCTCACCAATATCCATGCTTGCTCATAAGATCTGGCCCAGGACACTCCTGGTGTTTTCTTTTCTGTTGTGTTGGTTGTTTTGTTTTGTTTTGTTTTAGCGTCTGTTCACCCAAGCACAAAGACTCTGCAGGGGCTTTCCTGAGACCATGGGGAACTTTGCTTATGGTATTTTTTTGTTTTTGTTTTGTTTTGTTTTGGTCTTCTGAGGGTTTTAATTAATTCCTAAAAAAAAGTTTTGATCTTATACCAAAGGATAAAATATCAACGAATCATAAAAATTCAAGGTTAGAAAGGTCTTTATGGGTTCTTTAGATCATCCATCCTTTTCATGCCTCCTCCACACCATTTCTTCAGAATTGGCCTGAAGTTTGCATGAAATTATCCACTATCAGGGCATGCTACATACCGTGCAATCTTGTTTCATTTTTATGCAGTCTGACTGTTCTGATGAGAGTTTATACAAACTGCCTGAGAGTTCCCTTCTACATTAACTTGAAATTGTTCTTGTTATGACTCTTGTCAATGTTCTTCTGTTCTTTCATCTCTCTATAAACTCGTGTATTTTAACATATTTAAAGGCTTCAATTCATTGCAGTTATTATTCTTATTGTTGTTCAAATTACCCATATTTGGACAGTGTGATCTGTCCTCCAGCTGGCTACTGGGTCGTTTTGACCTAACTCTCTCAGGCTTTGATAACTCCCTTGCTTTTTGATATGGCAAAATGTTCCAGGCTCATCCTGTACATTTTACTTACCAAGACCACGAATTAGCCATTGCTCTAAAGAGCCTTAATTTGTTCTCAATTACTTTCAAAATCATGTTTGGAAGAAATTTCTTTTTTTGAATGGTATGAGGTATTTTTTTCCTGGTTATTACAGTAATCATCTTTTTTGTAGAAAATACTAAAAGAGTTATAAAAATATAGACAGAACCACCAATACTGCCATCATCCTAAAATAATCAATGTTAATATTTTATCTTCTGAACCATCTCTCCACTTAAAGTCCTATGTCTCTTTTCCTAGGGGAAGAAGTGATGGGGGTAATTATAGGGGGAATAGACCACCTTTTAAACATTCAAGTAAAATCAAGTTGAATAAATGTTTTAAATTATGGATTATTTTTTCTAAACCTTAATTGGCCATCAAACATCCAGAAGAAACTGATGCATGTGAGAAACTTTAAATTTGGGTAATTTGGATTTTGTAAAAGTTGTTTTGTTACCATCAGTGACAGAGGCCCAAGATTGTCTACAAAGCTGAAGAAATCCACCAGATGGCAAACAGAATTCTATATATTCAATGGAAATGAAAACTGACAAAAATCAAGTCATTATAGAGCTAGAGAGAGTATTTTAACTTGTCAGTCTTTCATTTGTAGCACATATAACTCGGCTCTTACAATACTTAAAGCTGGGTAAAAATTGATAGAGAGGCATAGAAAGCTCAAATTACTGTTAATGGCTCTGCAAGTCCAGCTCCAGTTACAGCTTTGCCATTGTTTCCAGTGAAAAGGTTATTTTGTTTTGTTTTGTTCTTTAAAGATCTTTAGTAACCTGGAAGAAGAAAAATAAGAGTGGTAATTTCTTTATGATTTATGGCAACTTTAAAACGTTAAGTAGAACGAAGCATTATTGACAAAAAAACAGATAAGTAACTAAAGGTCTTTAATATCTTTGTTTCCATAAGTGATTCCAGTGTGAAAACAGCCTGGAGACTGTTCCTTTCCCCCTTCTATCATTAATTCTACTTCATCTTCAGCTTCTGTGGTAGAAGAATCAAAGTGGCATTTTCTATCAAGCTTCATCATACTCCCTTTTGCCCATAGATGCTTTAATCTCCAAGGGGCTTTCTGAGCCTAAAGCCATAAACCCTAGTTTTTGTACTTTGTTGACATCCCAAAATATTAATCTTATGAATTTATCAAGCACTTAGCATTCCTTTAAACATAAAATAGCTAACATTCCTTGGTGGTTCTCAAAGTGTGGTCCCCAAGCCAGCAGAATAAGCTGTACCTGGGAGTTTGTTGGAAATGCAAGTTCTTTGGGGACCCAACCCACACTTACTAAATCAGAAACCCAACTGACTGTATTTCAACAAGCCCACTTGGTGATTCTGATGTGTGTTCAAATTTCAGAACAACTGCTTTAAACAGTCACATACTACTTAACCAATAAGTCAAATACATATTAACTGAACAAAACAAGTCTCCTCAACCATTTAAACACTGATTGCAAACTTAATTCAAATGCTCTTAAACATTTAACTTAATCACAAGCCTAGTGTTTTGGATTTCCTTGGATGCTCTAAACATTTTGAAAAAGGAAAAGATACAAAAAAATGGCCCATTGATTTACAGAGCTGATTAATATTTTAACAACAGAACTGGGCACCATGCTATTAATATCATAGATGTTGCTCTACATCTTTTTTTTTTTTTAAAGATTTTATTTATTTATTTGTCAGAGAGAGAGCGAGCGAGAGCAAGCATAGGCAGACACAGTGGAAGGCAGAGTCAGAGGGAGAAGCAGGCTCCCTGCGGAGCAAGGAGCCCGATGTGGGACTCGATCCCAGGACGCTGGGATCATGACCTGAGCTGAAGGCATCTGTTTAACCAACTGAGCCACCCAGGCGTCCCAGTTGCTCTACATCTTTATCCCTACTTTTATTCTTATCTTTTATGACCCTGGAATTGAAACTTCTCTACATTGCTGGTTTGTAAGGAATTCTACAAAAGACTACTTTGATACCTTTTCAGAACTTACCTTTGTAATTCTACCAAATCGGAAAGCCGGGGGGCGGAGGGAAGAGAACCTCAAGAGGCTAGTAATGCAGGTTAAGTGGATTGCTGAACACTCAGTTTTGGTTGGGTTGTGGGAACTGGTTGCTAAGGTCATGATGAACTAAACTCACATGGCTGGCCACTAGGCTGAATATATTTTTAGAACATCACTTTCACTTTTTATCATGGATCTATATTGGTTTCCTATTGGTGCCTTAACAAATTACCATACACTGTGATTTCAAACAACACAAATTTATTATCTTACACTTCCGGAGGTCAGATGTCTAAAATGAGTCCACAGTTGTGTTCCTTTTGGAGGCTCCAGGGGAGAAAGAATCCAAGTCCTCACCCTTTCCAACCTTCCTCCCTTTTCAAGAAGCTAGCATCTTCTCTCTTTCCTGATCTCTTGCCTCTCTTATGAGGACCCTTGTTATTACATTGGGCCCATCCCAGGATAATCTCTCTGTCTCAAGATCCTTAATTAATCCTATCTACAAAATTCCTTTTGCTATCTAAGGTAACTTAATCACAGGTTCTGGGTACTGGGACATGGGCATGTTTGGGCGGGGAGCATTACTGTATGTACCATAGGACCCTAATTTTAGTTTTTTCATATAGATTCTGACTTTTTACAGAAATTAAAAGATAAGGTATCTTTTAAGTTTTATTTTCTTTGTTTTTCATATCTGGCAGACCCACTGTAATGTCTTCATGATATATTAACCTGGCCTGGTTTGGATATTTTAAAATATATGACATTGTTTTATAATTAGTCAGGTCATTAAGAAGTTTTATTCCCAGGGAGGCAGGAAGGTGAGGCTGAAAATTTAGATTCTTCTTCAGGACCATTAACTAAGTTATTTTGGAATAAATGGTCATGTCATCTTTCTAATTGGAAATTGTATATGGCAACTGGTGCTAGTTAACTGCTACACTCCTTTTCTACTTCACTTTCTATAAAACCACAAATGCTGACAGCATCTGCCCATTTGTGTTACGGTTTCTACCATTTCTAGGAATTTGGCTTCTAAGTTAATGTAATACTTTGTGATTTATACACATTATAAATGGTATGTATCTATGCTTTATAAACAGAAATATACTAATGAATCATTGAACACTATATAAAAAACTCATGATGTACTATACAGTGGCTAACTGAACATAATAAAAAAGAGAAATATACTTAACAAAAACCCACAAAAGATCTATCTGTAAATGTAGATATATATAAATACTTTCTTACTTAGTAAATAAATTCAAATGTACATGGTAATAGCCATTCTTCACTGATGCTACAATTATGTTTTTATACTTTTTCTTTGCATTAACTCTTTCTTTATTAGCATGATGGACTTTTAGAGGCACAAATTATTTTATTTGATGATTTTTGGTACTATAAGTGACCACAACTTGACAAATGGGAGCTCTTCAAGTTGATTTTTTTTTTCCTTTTAGCACTGCCTCTGCCATTTTAAAATCGCTTTTGCTTCCTGGAAACCACAGGGTGTTATAGACCTGTACTGATTTAGTCCAGCCCAAGGACATGGAATCAACAATCCTGTAATAGTTTCTCTTTCCCCCTTCTTTTTAAAAGAAGATTTCATGTATTTATTTGACACAGAGATACAGTGAGAGAGGGAACAGAAGCAGGGGGAGTGGGAGAGGGAGAAGCAGGTTTCCTGCTGAGCGAGGAGCCTGATTAGGTGCTGGATCCCAGGACCCTGGGATAATGACCTGAGCTGAAGGCAGACACTCTTTTTCTTCTTCTTCTTTTTAATATAACAATATTAAGACCAAATTCTGGGTACTAGGGATACTTATAAGTGCTGAAAGGGAAAAGATTAGTTATTGCAGCTGCCATTGAACTGTTCCTGGTAGTGACTGAGCTGAAAGGAAAATAAATATGTCTTCTTTTTTTTTAAGGTTTTATCCATTTATTTGTTTAGAGAGAAAGAGAGCAAGTTGGGGGGGGGTATAAAGAGAGAGAATCTCAAGCAGATTCCACACTATGTGTGGAGCCTGAGGCAGGGCTTGATCTCACAACCCCGAGATCACGACCTGACCCAAAATAAAGAGTCAGCCACTCAACCAACTGAGCCACCCATGCACCCCCAAAATGCCTCTTTTATAAGTCTATAAGATCTTGTTCTTTCCAGTATAGCACATCATGTTTTTAGCTCTTATTTTTCTTCTACTATAGGATTCTGAGACTACTGAGACTTTCTGCCTCTCCATTGTTCCATCCCACAGCAGAAGATCCCACTCTCTTCCCACATCCTCTTTCTATTTTTGAGAACAACTGTTCTCAGTCTTGTTGTCTTCATATTGGAATAACTTGGTAAGCTTTAAAAATACCGATGTGAATCTTCCACCATATCTCTGCTTTCATTTTCCAAAGGGCAGAATATGGCATCAGGATTTTTACAGCTCCATAGGTGATCCTAATGGGCAGCCAAGGTCAAGAACCTCTGTCCTAGGAGGTGTTGTGCAATCTCAGTAAAGCAGGCCAGGTACTCTCTCGTTAAGATTCTACCATATAGGTTCCTGAGGCATCAACTTCACATTATAAAAAGGTCAAGTAAATGCATGTTTGTCTTTTGGCTGCTTTGCTTCGAGAGCTCTTGGAATTGTTCAAGGGAGGGAACCACAACTGCCCTTTTTCAAGCATCTTGAAATCTTCATGTCCATAGGGCACTGACTTCTCCAGCTGCTCCCCTCATGTCTCCCTCTTTCAGCTTCATCATTCTTCATTCTTTCTAACCTTGTTCTAATTACTTCAAGGTTTGCAAGGCCTTGGTTTCCTCATCTATGAGGTTAAGATAACATTTATATATAACACACATTAAATCTAGCAAAACTCAACAATACATTGTAAAATTCTTGAAACCTTAAGAGGTTGGAAGGGTGCCTTGGTGGCTCAGTGGATTAAAGCCTCTGCCTTCAGCTCAGGTCACAATCCCTTTGGGCTCTCTGCTCAGCAGGAAGCCTGCTTCCCCCTCTATCTGCCTGCTTCTCTGTCTACTTGTGATCTCTGTCTGTCAAAAAAATAAATAAGATCTAAAAAAAAAAAAAAAACCCTTAAGAGGCTGGAGACCTATGGTTCTAGCTCACTAAGATTATTTGAGAAGCTACAATATAAGTAAAATAAGGTCAACTGCAATGGTTAATCCAGATTGTTTTTTTTATCCTATTTGTACACACTTTAGGAAGTGATGCATATTTCAAGAAGTCCTTTCCAGTCAAACACTCCTCCACCTCTCTCTCTCAGAATTTTAGGTATCATAAAATTAACCAGTTCTTCTGAAATAGGAAACTGATAAGTGATTACATTTACAAACCTTAGTGGGATATCTACCTCCATCTAAATGACTTCATCATGATAGAGTTAAAAGCCTGCATTCCATACCATGAAGCATCAGTATATCTGTACTGGGGAGGGAATTTTTATTAAGATCTTGAAGAAAGGAAGAAGATTTAAAATTCTTTTAACATAAAGCTTATGCCTTAGGACAGTGGTTCTCAACATTTGTAAGGTTATCTGAGTTACCTGGGAAACCTGGTAATAGTACAAAGACCCAGATTTCTCCCCTATTTCAGGAGCTTGGGGCTCCGTAGTTTATTAGTTCTTTATTTAGTTCTGATACACACCAAAGTTTGGGAACCATTGCCATAGGTCATCGGATGGCCCAGGGCACCTGGTTATTCTAACAAGGGAGGCCTTAATGGAGTGGATTATTCATTTCTTAGGATTTGAGATGCCTTTTTCCTTCAATTGAACTAGAAAGCACTCTCTGCCAGAGATTATGGACAAAATCCTATTTTGCCAGGTTAGGGTTCTAAGAAATGAATGGATGGTACTTTTAAAAATTTAATGGCCTCAATTATGTCTCTGTTAGTGATCTCAAACTTTAATATGCAAATTAATAACCTGGAAACCTTATTAAAATGCAGCTTCTGATTCAGTAAATTTGAGTAGGGCCTGTGATTTGGAAATTCATCCATCCTTCCTCTCTTTCCCTTTCTTTTTTCCTTTTCTCTTTCTTTCTTTCTTTCTTTCTCTCTCTCTCTTTCTCTTTCTTGAGTTGGTGTGTTTGGTTTTGATTTTAGCCATTTGAATGGGCGTAAATTGATACTTCATTGTGGTTTTAATTTTTTGCATTTCCCTAATGATGAGTGATACTGAGCATCTTTTCATGTGTCTTTTGGCCATCTGTATGTCTTTAGAAAAATGTCTATTCGGGTCCTTTGCCCATTTTTTAATTGGATTCTTTGTTTTTTGTTTTTGTTGTTGTTGTTGTTGAGTTGCAATTTCTTTTGACATGGTAATAATATCTACTACTTACTGATCTCTTACTATGAATAAGACATCATACTATTCCCTTGAAATAGGTAATCTCATGTAATCCTCACAACTCAATAGGATAGATATTACTGTTGTTGTTTTAGAGATGAAGAAAATAAGTCACAGAGAAATCATATAACATTTCCAAGGTCACACAGCTCGTAAGTTACAGAACCAGAACAAGAACCCCAATGGGTACTTTATAATCACAATTATATTTACTCTAACTACTACTATGAGTGGCTTTCCAAATTCTTTTGTCATTAAAAAAAAGATTCTTTAAAACCAAAATGGTAGAAGCCTCTATTGTAGAGGTTTCCCTTTAAATAATAAGAAAATGAGATTTTAAACCAAAGGCCATCCTTGCTAGTTTTGTAAGGCTGAAGCTTTAGTTGAGGAAACACCATCACTCTGATTCATGGAAAAAAATTAAAATATGGATCCCAGACTTTCCTTCCAGATATTTACACATGCAAAGTTGAGGAAATGTGCTTTAACAGTAAGAACATGGACTTTTTAAAAGATTTATTTATTTTTAAAAAAATTATTTTTATTTTTATCAAGTTTAATTAGCCAACATATAGTACATCATTAGTTTTTGATATAGTGTTCAATGATTCATCAGTTGGGTATAACACCCAGTGTTCATCACATCACTAGCCCTCCTTAATACCCATCACCTGGTTACTCCATTCCCCCACCCACCTCCTTTCTGCAATACTGTTTGTTTCCCTGAGTTCAGAGTCTTTCATGGTTGTCTCCCTCTCTGATTTCTTCCCATTCAGCTTTGCCTCCCTAGGAACAACAAATGTTGGCGAGGATGTGGAGAAAGGGGAACACTCTTATACTCTTGGTAGATTGATTTATTTATTAGAGAGAGAGAAAGGGAGAGAAACAAGTGGGGAAGAGTCAGAGGGAGAAAATCTTCAAGCAGACTCCCTGTGGAGCAGAAAACCTAACACAGGGCTCAATCTCATGACCCTGAAATCATGACCTGAAGGGAAAGCAAGAGTCACTCAATCAACTGAGCCACCTAGGGGCCCCAAGAACATGGAGTTTTTTGTTTTTTGTTTTTTTCTTTTCAGCGTAACAGTATTCATTGTTTTTGCACCACACCCAGTGCTCCATGCAATATGTACCCTCCTTAATACCCACCACCTGGCTCCCCTAACCTCCCACCCCACCCCGCCCCTGCAAAACCCTTAGGTTGTTTTTCAGAGTCCATAGTCTCTCGTGGTTCACTTCCCCTTCCAATTTCCCTCAATTCCCTTCTCTCCATCTCTCCACATCCTCCATGTTATTTGTTAAGCTCTGCAAATAAGTAAAACAATATGATAATTGACTCTCTGTTTGATTTATCTCACTCAGCACAATCTCTTCCAGTCCCGTGCATGTTGCTACAAAAGTTGGGTATTCATCCTTTCTGATGGAGGCATAATACTCCATAGTGAACATGGAGTTTTGACTTAAATTGACTTCGGTTTGAATAGGAGCTCCTCCAGCTTACTCAGCTGTGGGGTCTGGGGCAAGTTACTTAACCTCTTTGTGTCTTAGGTCCTTCAGCTATGAAATGAAAATAATAACATTCACCTTTCTCTGTGCTATTCGAATTCATGGCCATGATTTGGTTTGCCTTGCCTTTTTGGTGGATTTTTGTGTTTATGATGTCGAACACTTTCTGTCTTTTTTCAGAGATGCTGATAGCTATGTAGGGTACAGAGACAAGGGCTGAATGCCCTCTCAGGCTCAGCCCCTACAGAAGTTTATTGTGGATTATGTCATTCAAGTTCATGCAGAAGCAGACTCCATAATGAAATTAGACTTGCAAGAGATTGATGGGGGAAACAACTGTGAAGGATGAAGGAAGGAGGAAGCAGAAGTAGGCAGGGAAAGCCTTCAGACCACAGTGCAGGTCCTACCGTATTGAAGGAAGAAGAGGGAGGAAGGAATAGGGTAAAAAGAACCTGAGACTGCAGCAGAGGTCTGAGAAAGTCTTGGCCAGGACAATGGGGAACCTCAGAGCAAAGACTGCCCATTGGAGCAGTCCCATGTCAGGCAGACTAACTCAGCTCTCGTGCCCCCACTCTGCTCAGCCATTGGCTGGGAATATAGTACGGAGGCCTTAGTGGAAACACTACAGTGTATCCCAAAAGTGCAGCAGCTGGGGGTTGTCGGCTAATGAGACTCCTCCAGAAGGTTCTTTCTTGTGCGGGAACCTGGGTGTGCAACCATGGCTGCCACACACGTACTTTCAATTTTACATTGAAAATGTATATATGTCTGTGGGATGACATTAAAGAAAATGAGCCACATGCCAGACCATTAATGTCACTCTGTATACCTTGTTTTGGTCTTGTTCCTTTTAACTTTACCAACTGCCCCTTATCAGTTATAATTCATTGTCATAACTTGCTAGGCCCACAATTGATTTCTTACCCCTGTAAAAAAACAGTAAAATCAGTGGTCACTGGATGAGATCAGTGGAACAACATCTGGCTCCTATAATGACTACATGTTTAATGTTAGCTTTTATTTTTTTAGATTTTATTTATTTATTTGAGAGAGAAAGGGGTGGTATGAGAGAGAGAACATGAGCAGTGGGAGGGGCAGAGGGACAGGGACAAGCAGACTCCCCAGTGAACGGGGAGCCTGAGGTGGGGCTGGATCTCAGGACCCTGGGATCATGACCTTAGCCAAAGGCAGATGCTTAACTGACTGAGCCCCCCAGGTGCCATAATATTAGCTTTAAAATCTGTCATGTTACATCGCTGTAACTTTGTAACAATTCTAATTTATTAGCATTTCTTATTCCTGTTTAAGATCATGTCTAAAGAAGGAATTATTAAGCATAATTAACTTAGATTATCTTTTCTTGGTCTCCTGCAGTGTGTTGTCTAGCATGACAGATGCAGTGCTGGCTCGAGTGTACAAACAATCAGATCTAGATATTCTGGCTAAAGAAGCATCCATCCCAATCATCAATGGGCTGTCAGATTTGTACCATCCTATCCAGATCCTGGCTGATTACCTCACGCTCCAGGTTGGCTTATTTCTTTGCCTTACATAAAAGCAAAATAAATAAATTGTTCCCAACTAGCTCTAAATGGAACCATTTAAATCATGGTATTGGTGTTTTGTTTTCAAATATCACTTTGGCAAAGAACTATAGCATATGTGTGAATGCTAGATCTCCAAAGGAGACAGGGCATTGTTAAAAACAGATCATCAGATCCTTCTATTCTCAACTCAATTCACAACCTCTTTTATTCCCACCCCCACCATGCCCTCTTCTTTCAATCACTGTTTTCTGGGGACATATTTAACAGAGAGGATGACAGAGAATTTTGGAGCATACAGAATGGAAATGTTTTATGTAATCCTACATACATCCGGCTCTGTGGCTTGGGAATGAAGACTGGTTGAGTATGCTTTGAATATTCAAAATGGTCCACTACCAAATCACTTTCTGAGAGGGAGGCCATTTTCTATCACTTTAATAAACTGACTGCTTGAGACTGGAGTTAAGAACACATAGAATTTATAGAACCGAGGCAAAATTAGCCATGTCCCCTTAAATTAGAAACTTGAATAACTTTGAAAAGATTCATCTCATTTGGCTTGCCACAGCCAATCTACATGGTCTTGCCATCGGGAATCCTGACAATCATGGTTTCTCTGTGGATGGACTGTTCTGGAAGACAGGGAGAAGTGATGGGTCCATATTCCTCCTTATTTCAATAAGCCACACACATATGAATGTGAAGTTAAACTCAAAATGAAATAGAACTCTTTGGTGATGAGGATAGGATTCATGCAGAGAAGATGATACAACAATGTTAGATACCAAGTGGCTGCTGGCAGGTGTGGCTTTACATATATGCCAGATAATTTAATGCTCCCCCTCTGGGGCTTCATCATTACTAGATTACAGATTTATTGAAGGACAATAAAATTTCCTATTCATCATATTGTCTGCTGCATGGCCTGGTGCAATGCCTTCATATAGAAGATACTCAAAGCAGGAGTTGAGTGAATAAATAGCAGCTTATTAAAAACATGGCATTTAAATCAGATGGACTTGGATTTAAATCCTAGATTCACCATGTAGTAGTTCTGCGATCTCAAAGTTGTTTAGCTTTTCTATTTTTAAAATATTATCTTTATGAATATATAAAATCTGTGAAGCCTACAGACACTTCAAGAAAAATAAAACAAATGCCCTGAAGCCTATTACATAGTTTTGTCAAATCTTACTTTAGAAATTTTTTGTTTTTAAATAATAGAAAGAGTTGCAGCCTACTGGGAAACTCTCCCTGATCCCATTTCCTTTCACCCCACAAAGAAATTATTTTCCTCATGTTTGTATTTATAATTCCCAGGCATGTGTTTATATTTTGACTACACATCTATATCTGTAAACAACCAAAATATTAATGAGCATGTTTTTGAATTTTATATAAATGCAAACATAGACACCATGTTCCACTGTTCCAGATGCACTGTGTTTCCCCATTCTAATACCAATGAATGTAAGCTCCATAAAGGTAGTGATTATTTTTTCCTCTCCTTTCTTCGTTGTTCTATCTTCAGGACCAAGGAAAGCCTCTGGACATTGATGGCACTCAATTTGTTGAGTGAATGAATGAATGAACGAATGAATGAATGAATCCAACAAAGATTCAGATTTTAAATGTATGAAACTATGAGTCTCTGTATGAGTTCATATGATGTCATGGTTTAAGACATTAAGTCATTTTGCTATTTATTGTGACTGTACATTCATATTATTGAATTGCTCTATATAATGCAAAAACAAAAAACTAGAAGTTTATTCATTCCAACAAAGCTATAAAAAATGAGGTGAAGGCTGACTCTTTCCTTTATTTTAGCTTTAATAATTGTTTCACACAATGGCTTTCCTCCTGGATGTAATCTCCTCCTCCCTTGGCTTTTAGGAACACTATGGCTCTCTGAAAGGCCTTACCCTCAGCTGGATTGGGGATGGGAACAACATTCTGCATTCCATCATGATGAGTGCTGCAAAATTCGGGATGCACCTTCAGGCAGCTACTCCAAAGGTAGGGGAACTTTCTGCCTTGAGACTAAGCCCCTCTTAAATCATCCCAGATACAACTACCAGTGAAAACAAACCAGTCTTCCATTCAAGGAAGGTACAGGTGAGGCCACAAACTTAAGGCTATGTAACTAGGATTACTATTACATTTATGTGGCCTCTTGAGTGCCCATTTCCCATGAAGTCTCTCTTCTGTGTGTCTTTCTTAAAAGCCTCTCTGAATTATCCCTTTGATGGCTCTGAAGCCAGCCATTATGATGACTGGCATCCTTGGGCACCGCTACAACAGAGGCTGAAGAAAGCAATGAAATCCAGACAGTGTAGAATTCCCAAGGCATAGAGAGAATGTCATCGCTTTTCTAATACTGCAGTTTAGTAGAAAAAATGCCAATCTAGCGTGAAGGTCACAGTGATGGCTTCTATACCAGCTTGATATTTCAAACTCAACTCCAGGGGCCCTGCAGCTTTTCGAATCTGAGTCCCACGCGGCTGTGAAAATGTCCCCAATTTACTTCCTACTCTGCTGCTAATCTCACACAGAATGTACAGGAGGCATGACTTCTTTCATAGGTTATTTTCAAAAGTAACACTTTTAGTATGTAAGAAGTTGGTAATAGTTGCTGCCTCTGAGAAGGGGAACTGGGAGGTTCAAGGACAGAGATAGGAGGGACACTTTATTTTCATGGTATATCCTTTTATGTGGTTTGAATTTCTCAACATGTTAATGTTTTACCTACATAATGACATAAATCCATAGATAAACACACCCAAATAAAAAAGTGTAGATGCCTCCAAGAAAAGCCCTATGTTAAGACACTCCCTGCCTCATACAAAATAAATAGGCCTTTTACAGGACAAAAATTAATGTACAAGAGACTCATACACAAACCAGTACTGAAGAATCCCCACAGAACCTTTTAAATATTCCATCACTGGGGCACCTGGATGGCTCAGTGGGTTAAGCCTCTGCCTTTGGCTCAGGTCATGATCTCAAGGTCCTGGGATCAAGCCCCACATTGGGGGGGGGGTGTCTCTGCTCAGCAGGGAGCCTGCTTCCCCCTCACTCTCTGCCTTCCTCTCTGTCTACTTGTGATCTCTGTCTGTCAAATAAATAAATAAAATCTTTTAAACAATCCCATCACTGCTGAATATTTTCCCCATTATGTTTCTGATTGGCTAATGATATCCAATTAGGAGTCTCTTTTTTTAATCAATTTTTTAAAAGATTTATTTATTTATTTGACAGAAAGAGAGATCACAAGTAGGCAGAGAGGCAGGCAGAGAGAGAGGGGGAAGCAGGCTCCCTGCTGAGCAGAGAACCTGATGCAGGGCTCAATCCCAGGACCCTGAGACCATGATCTGAGCCAAAGGCAGAGGCTTAACCCACTGAGCCACTCAGGCGCCCCTCCAATCAGGAGTCTTTAAAGGGAAAACTCCCCTAAACAGAGACTGTTTCAGAAACAAAGTGAAAGATAAAATCGGCCCTGTCATTAAGAGCAACTATTCACAGTTACTGTGGACGAATGTGTTTCTGACCAGGCATCTGTTTGCTGCTATTTCAGTAGTGAGTGCGAGGGTTCCCTCTAACAAGCTAAGACATCCAGAGGCATCTTAAAATTACTAAGGCCTAAAATTACTCCCTGCTTCTGCTTCTTGAGTTTGAGATGTTTATTTGCCAATCACCAGGAACATGAATTTCACAATATGGGTTAATGACTGAATTTCTCTAATAGGAAATTCCCCAGTCCCCCAGGCTTTCATGCACTCTTCATCCCTTCCTGCACCAGTGTCTCAGGCTGAGTTCCCCACAAGGGATTTAGTGAGGATTTGTGTACAGGTATTAAAGGAGTACTTCTAAGGAAGACCTGTAGGAGAGTAGGAGAAGGACAGAGAGAGGGAAGAACCTAAGCAAGAGGGCCATTTAGAGTCACTAACCATCCCGGTTTGCCTCAGACGGAGGGATTTCCAGGGACATCGGACTATCGGTGCTAAAAGTGGGATACTCCCAGGCAAAGGGCATGATTTGGTCACTCTAGTGCCATGTCAGGCATCATCCTACAGAAGGAAGCTACAGCCTGATCCCACAGGTGAACTCAGAAGCGTAACTTATGCCCCAGAGTTGTCTCAAGCTGAGGCAAGGAAGGTGGGCTTGCTTCCTCTTTTTTAAAGATTTTATTTATTTTAAAGAGAGAGAGAGAGAGAGAGAGAGAAAGCGCACAAGTGAGGGGAGGGGCAGAGAGAGAATCCCAAGAGGACTCCGCACTGGGAGCCAATGCGGGGCTCTGTCCCAGGACTCTGAGATCATGAACTGAGCCAAAATCTAAAGTCGGATGCTTAATCAACTGTGTCAGCCACACACCCCAGTAGGTGGGCTTTCATCCTTTGAACAGTCATTGGTCAAAGGCAGCAAGGGGAGGTGGGGTAGTAAATCCCCTGGCACTTTTGGCAGGAAAAGCAGCTGGGTAGCCAGAGAGCTGTCTTCCCAGGAAGAGCTGTAAGTGCTGTTAAAAGCCCATTGAAATGGGGAGAGGGAGCAAAAGCTGTGAAAAGAAATCCTACGATGGCATCTGCGTAGAGCACCGGCATTGTCCACTGTCTCCTGCCAAAGAAAAAGAAAACAAAATGCTTTTCACTAGTGCTCTTGCTGAACCAGTTTGAGTCAATGTGCCATCTGTTATAACAAAGTACCACACACTGGGTGGCTTCAAATGATAGAAATTTATTATTTACAGTTCTGGAGACTAGAATTCCAAAATCAAGATGGCGGCAGGGCCATGCTCTCTCTGAAATCTCTAGGAAAGAATCCTCATATCTCTCCACAGCCCCAAGCTTCCTGGGCTTGTGGCTGCAACCTTCCAGTCTCGTCCTCCATATTCTTGCCTTTATGTCTCTGTTTCTCTGTAGGAGAACATCAGTCATGTTAAAAGTAGGCCCGCATTGGGGCGCTTGGGTGGCTCAGTGGTTTAAAGCCTCTGCCTTTGGCTCAGGTCATGATCTCAAGGTCCTGGGATCAAGCCCCACATCAGTCTCTCTGCTCAGCAGGGAGCCTGCTTCCCCCTCTCTCTCTGCCTGCCTCTCTGCCTACTTGTGATCTCTGTCTGTCAAATAAATAAATAAAATCTTTAAAAAAAAAAAGTAGGCCCACATTAATCCAGTATGACCTCATCTTAACTCCTTACATCTGTCAAGACCCTCCTAGATAAGGTTACATTCTGGGGTTCTGGCTGAAAATGAATTTTGGGAGGATACTCTTCTACCTAATACACTTGCCATAGAAGAAATGGCAGACACAGACAACAGCATGTATTAGAAGTCACCCTATTATAGTAAACTGTGGGGACTCAGAGAGAGAATTCTTTTTTTTTTAAGGATTTTATTTATTTATTTGACAGAGAGAAAGAGGTCACAGGTAGGCAGAGAGGCAGGCAGAGAGAGAAAGAGGGGGAAGCAGGCTCCCCGCTGAGCAGAGAGTCTGATGCGGGGCTCAATCCCTGGATCCTAGGATCATGACCTGAGCCGAAGGCAGAGGCTTTAATCCACTGAGCCACCCAGGTGCCCCTCAGAGAGAGAATTCTTACAGCAGATAATTCTCTTTCTTTTAGCATAAATGGAAATGAAGGGTCAGATCCGACTTGTGCTTAAGGTGGTTGTCCTTCACTTTATGGGAAGAGTTAACACACCGTCACCCAAATCTAGTTGGAAGAAAAGCTCTGTATTAATGCAAACTGTGATTGCATTTAGTTTTTACAGTGACAACATTTATTGACAGTAACTGTTCCCTGATAGAAGATGCTCCTGGAGAGGCTTTATTCTGCTGGAAAAAATAGAGGATTTAAACATTTTATGGTGTATCAGAGATGTTTTATTACCACCAAAGGGAAAAATCTGAATCTTACAAAGTAATTTCAATATTGTTCTTAGGCAAAAACTCATTTAAATGACAGACAGCGTTAAAACTTTGTCAAATCTTGGTGGGAGTGAGAGTTTTAAAAAGTCTTTGGGAAAGCGTGATAGTGCAGAAGTTGTTCAGTTAATTTATAAGTAGGCCTATTTCCTTTCAAGATAAAGCTAGGAGATTTATTGTAAATTTAAGAAGCCCTGAAGTCTCCAAGGCCATAATTAATCTATTTCCCCATTATTCAACTGGGAATAACTTACATGTTCAAGAAAACATAATTTTGTCCTTGATTGTAAAATTGCTCCATAAACTATTGATGGTAATGATTTTAACATTGTTCTAAGTGAATATTTAGACTGAACTGGGTTTGTTAATCACCTTCTTCCTCTGGTTTTAAGATTTATGTAAAAGCCAATGAGTGATTTAGTATTGAAAGCTGAGCTGTGAGTAAAGAATTCCTCTTTGTATTCTCAGTCATGGCCCAGTGCATGCAAGGTTGGGTGATTTTCTAATTTCCAAACCTCTCTGTTGGTTCTCTAAGTACTTATTGATTCCTTCTGTAAGAATGATTATATGTAGGGAGTATAAAACCTGCTCTCTAGAGGGAAGGCTAAATTTTCAGGGCAGGAGGCACATGGGGTAATGGCCAAGCCTCTTCATTTATGTTTACTGGTATGAATGGTCACATTAGTTACTAAATTAGCAAAGCTTTATTAATTACCTTCTCCACATCCCGATAAAAGAGCTCTAGAACTTACGGCTATTTGAGGGCGGTCTAAAATGTCTGTGTCACCATCATCAGCGTCACGTGTAGTTTCTTTCAAGAATTTTGTTATGAGAAGGAACTACGGTAGACACTCATGTGCAAATAGACAGTTTCAAAGGAATGAACCTGAACATGCCTGTGACAGGCTGAGGTTCCTAGGAGTAGACTCTGAGACAGAGTTTGGTGTGCAGGATGCTTATTAGGGCACGCCCTTGAGACCAACACCTGTGGAAGGGAAGGGAGGAAAGCAGGAGTGGGCAGAGGAAGAAGCCGAGCTGCACTGCAGGTCGAACAACAGCCTCGTCTGACCTTACAGAGACTTCTAGATCCGAGATGGCCATTTAGAGCTGTTCCAAGTTGGGAGGAGGGAGTCAAGTTTCCAACCCCTTCTGTCAATCAGTCATTGAATGTAGGTCGCCCCAGAAGGGGATGTGACCTTGGATGAGTCAGCTCTCTGCAGCTGAGGCAGTGCGCAAAGAGGGCTGGCGGCTGAAAGCCATCTTCTGGCAGCACGCCCAGCAGCTGGGGGAATAAGTTCTTTATTCATGAAGGGGGGATGTGAGTGGCATATCACAGTGTGTATCACAATGCTCCACTGAGAATTTCTAAAACCCAACTTCTAATAAATGCTAAGAATTCGGGAAAATGAGAAGGATGGAGGAAGGTGAGAATAACTGCGCTGTTTGGACTGACAAGACCTCCATATGGAGGGTCCAGAGGTGAGGCTGGGCTAAAGTCTGACAAAAGAAGAGCTGACATGTTCCAACAAAGACCCCCAGGAGGGGACAGGAGGAGGTGTTCAAGGGTAAAAGGCTGAGATGGCAGAAAGGGGCAAGACATAGTACGGAGATAACAAGAAGATTGCCTTTCCTACAGCAAGATGTTGAGAAGAATTAAGAGAGACAGAAACAGGGAATGTGGGGGTAGGGGGAAGCCTTGATACTCTTAATCAGCTTGGACTTAAGGAACAAGTGGTAAACATTGCAGGCTTCAGAGAAAACAATCCTTGCTGCTGTTGACAGAACAGATTGGAGGGGGAGAGGGGAGGTGCAGGGCTACCTGAGGCATCTGGAATAGCTTGGGGGTGGGGGAGGCTTTAGTGCCCTCGAATGTCCCCTCACCCAGAGCTGAGACTCGGCCAAGCAAGCGAGGCCCCTCTGGTGTGCCATTTGTGCTCACAAAGACTCCGACAGTTCTGCTTAAACTGTCTCAGCGCCTCGCTTACTTCACCCAAGCCCTGACCCTGCTCTCACCAAATGATCCCAAACAAATACATTTGAGCGAAAGCAGGGTGCTTGTGGTATAAATGGCATTTCAAAGCACGAGTCCTGCACTCAGAACACTGGCACGTGGCCTGTGCGTATTTAGCTGGGGTGCTTGGGGAAGGTTCTTCTGCAGAGGAGACATTTGAGCTGAGACTTGAAAACGTTAGCCACATGAAGCAAGCGGAGAAAAGCATCCCAGACAAAAACAAAAACAAAAACACAAACAAAACATTGCAAAAAAAAAAAAAAAACCCACACAGCTCGTGGAAAGATGGAGACAAAATGGCATCTGCTTGTAGAATTACGTATGTAATCCTCTTAACACTATTAGAGGAAGGAGAAGGGGCCCTACTGAGAGCTGCAAAGCACCACGCCCTGTTTATCTGATAATTAAAGAGGTCAAGGATAATAAGAGAAAGATGGGGCAGCTGGTTACTTTGTTAAATTCCCAAAAGCCCTATGAAGGTTTGGAATTTAGATGTCAATACCATATCCCACTTGAAGCAGCAAAGGGAAGGATAGCGGGCTTGCTATTGAGAGGAAAATAACGAATATATAAGACAGCCTAATACAAAACAATTGCCTAAATAACAGTTGACTTCTTCCCCCTGCAGGGTTATGAGCCAGATCCCAGTGTGACCAAGGTGGCAGAGCAGTATGCCAAGGAGGTATGCTCCTTATATGTAAACTTACAATGGCCTTTCTCTGTCCCATGAACTTGTTTAACGGCCATGCTTGTGTATGCTAGAACGGCACCAAGCTGTCACTGACAAATGATCCATTGGAAGCGGCTCGTGGAGGCAATGTGTTAATTACAGACACGTGGATAAGCATGGGACAAGAAGAGGAGAAGAAAAAGCGGCTCCAGGCTTTCCAAGGTTACCAGGTTACAATGAAGGTACAAAGTGATGCCTCTCTGAAGGTTCATTAATTCCATTCACAAAGGGCCGA
This sequence comes from Mustela putorius furo, assembly GCF_011764305.1. NCBI lineage: Eukaryota > Metazoa > Chordata > Mammalia > Carnivora > Mustelidae > Mustela > Mustela putorius. The sequence continues at coordinate 33,592,276 of NW_025421989.1, forward strand.
ACCATCTGATCACTCATTCGCTTTAGGGACAGTAGACTGTCCTCCCTTCCCTATAAAGGACTCGCTGACTGCATCCTCCAGGGATTTCTCTCCTCCTGAAGCTTAGCTATGGATGTTCTTTGGAAAGACTCTTTTGTCCTGGATGCAGGCATTTGCACTCAGGCAGAAGAGAGAAGCAAGCTTTTCCCTCTCACAGCGATGGAGGCAGGGAGGCATCAGAATGCTTTGCTGTGTGTGTGTCTAGAGACACTGTTACTTCTGTTGCATGCAGTTTCTTCTGATTTCTCCTCTAAGAAAAGCTGCATAATTAGGTTCTTCAGGCTAGTCCTTGCCTCTAGTTGTTCAGGACACTCGAGTCCAGTTTAGCTTTGCTTACGGCTTCCAGGGCATTCCCAGGGGAATCCCATCTACTCTGATGCCTTTCATTAAGATCTGAAGCAAGTCTTCTCAGTGCTGAGCATGCCTCTGAATTGCCTGGAGCTCTTAATACATAGCTGGCAGGACCCCACTCCCCCAGGGTTCTGAATTAGTAGATTAGAGGTGGGACCCAAGAACTGGCATTTATACCAAGTTCCCAGGTGATGCAATGCTGCTGCTCCAGGGTCACACTTTGAGAACTGCTCTTCTGGAAGAATACTCTACCAGGCAAGTATACATTGGGATTTTGTCAGCAGAGCAGCTAGTCTGTTTTGGTGGAGAAAGAGACTGAGCAAACACAACAGATATTTCATTGATAAAGCAATATGTAAATACTAGCTCCTTATTTATCCATGTGAATAGAATGAAGTTTGGAAAATAAAAAGTGGAAGTGTCTTTCCTATATCCTTTCAACAGTGACTATTCCCAGAGGGAGCCATGGTTCGACAATTTGATGCATCTCTTTGCAGACCTTTTCTGTGTATTTATATATGACTTCATACACACACACACACACAACTATTAATGTCTCGTAAATGGCATATCGGACATATTATTCTGACTTACTTTTCCCACTTAACAAATCTTAGATTTTCTTGTCCATTTATTTAGATATTTTTCATTATTTTAAATGGTTGCATAAAATTCCAAGGTCTGGGGGAACTATGATTTATGTTGATAAATTGGGCTTTTTTAATGATCCCAATTACAAAAAATGCCGTGATGAATATCCTTATACGTATTTCTCTGTGCAAGTATTACTGGAGAATAGATCCATGGAAAAAGAAGTTTTGTGTAAAGTGGTATATACTTTTTAAAATAGGTAAATGCTGCTAAATAGCCATCCAAAAAGAATTGATAATTTCTACTCTCTCCATACTCTTTCTACTCTTAGTTGTTATTTACATTTTTAATTTTTAAAATCTGTATCTCATGCTTTTTAAATTTTGCATTTCCTTGATTACTAATGAAGCTAAACATCGTTTCATGTTTACTGGCCATTTCCATGTGTCTTTTTCTAAAATGCTATCGTATCCTTTGCCCATTTTCTATTTTTTTTTTGCCATTATTGGTTATAGAAGTTATTTATACATTATGGCTAATCTGTTGGCATATATGTGGAAATACGTTCATGGAGAAATTCTAAATTCCTTGTGGCTTACCTCGTCCTTGCCTTGACCAGCCTTAGGCATTTTTGTGTTGCTAGGACTGCAGGCTTGAAGAACATTCATCACACTGATGTATGACTGACTCGAATGTTATTCCTTTCCCATGTAACTTTGCCATTATTTTAGAAATTCAGAAGGTTCTGAACCTCGAACAAGTACGGGAAGTAAAAATTTTAGTAAAAGGCAGTAATTTTGAGGTAAGAAATTATGAGGTACTGCAGTTTTGACTCTGTAAGCGAACAATGGAAATGGATGGAAAATGTAGCTTTCAGGACTTAATGGCTGGAGAAAATCACAACTGTTAGGGACTTTTGCATTAAGAGGGAAACCTCTTGTGTATAGTGCCCATAATCCTGTTTAATGCACTCCTATCTCAGCACACTCTCTTTCAAAAGTGTTTTAATTAGTGACGAGGTATGCTTCAACTGCTAAAAACCGTAACTTGTAGATAAGCTCAAAATGTAACATAACCTCATAAAAGCAACTTTTAAAATATATTGGGGCATAATGGGTAACTTTTGCTATCAGCCACGCATTACATCCATGGAACTCTTTACTGAAATATTCACAATCCCTCTAGACAGAGAACCAGAAAACTGAATTAGTGGTTTAATTTGGAGTAACATTCTCCCAAATTAAAAAAAAAAGACTATAAAATTCCATAAGTTGAAAGTACCATTTATGTTTCCTTTTGGTGCCTTGAATTTAAACCACTGCTCTCCCTCATCATCTCTCAATTTGCATTTGGTCTCTGACTCCACACCATATGTGTGTTTTAATATTGAAGAAGACAAAAGTAATAGCCGTATATACTAGTCAAAACACAGATGCATCCTATTTCTTCTTTAGACTGCTAAAGTTGCTGCCTCTGACTGGACATTTTTACACTGCTTGCCCAGAAAGCCGGAAGAAGTGGATGATGAAGTGTTTTATTCTCCACGATCACTAGTATTCCCAGAGGCTGAAAACAGGAAGTGGACAATCATGGTAAGCAAGAAATGGGGAATGGAAGCTAAGAAGAGGTTCTCTGTGTGGTCCTAACTTGGTCATTCATGCCTTTTGGTAAATAATAAGCAACTGAGATTATCTACCTATATGACTTACTCATAAGGCATCTATTTTTTCCCAGAAAGTTCATAATAGATTATTATTGTTTCTTAGCATTTATATTGTATTTTTAATGGCATAAAATTGATGTCCTTCCAAATATATCTATTTTATTTTATTGCCTTTTTTTTTTTTAAGAAAGAGAGAGAGTGAGAAAGAGTGGGTTAGGGGGTGGGGCAGAGGGAGAGGAAGAGAGAATCCCAAGCAGGTCCCATGCCAACTGTGGAGCCCCAGGCTGGGCTCAGTCTTATGACCCTGAGATCATGACCTGAGCTGAAATCAAGATTTGGGTGCTCATCCGAATGAGCCACCTAGGTGCCCCCAAATATATCTATTTTAATAAAAATTGAGGCTACTCTTAATCAGCCTGAACACCAGCCACCATTGCCTGCCAACCATTATATTGTATAATTCTTATTTTACAGTCCCCTTGTTAATATTTATAGATTCCAAATTCAGTGCCTGGCACAAAATGAGTATTTAAAGAAATCTTATTTCCTTTCTCTTTTCTTCCTTTTATGACTTACCTAGATCATTGTTTTGGTTCTCTACTTGACTTTGGCTCTATAGATATATCTGCTTTAGGTACTAAACATTTCCAGAACTGCAACAAAACAAATTTAACAAAATACTTCTCCACTTAACATAAGTTTCATCTTCATCACTGCTATTCTAGGAAATATTAACCTTACATCTGTGTGTTACAATAGTCCAAGCATCACCTTCTTCTCTGAAAAACTGAGAATCATGTATCATAATTTAGTACCACTGTGGGTTTTTTGTTTTTGTTTTTGTTTTTAGTTTTTTAGTTTTTAGTGATTTAACTGATTTCAATTACTGTACCAGCTGGGGTCTTACTAGCAAACAGAGGCCACTCTAGGAAAGATAAAAAGATAATATAAGAATTTATTAAGAGACATTTAGCAGTGTCCAGAATCTCTGGGGAAAGAAGGTGCAGCAAGTCATTCCTGGATACCACATATTCAGAAACAACACACACAGGAAAATCGCCCAACAACATCGTGGTTTTTTAGTAGCCAAACAGCACTGACACAGCTATGCAAAGCCTGGTACCTAAGACCCCTGAAACTAAATGCCAGATACTCCATTATTGCTGCCCCAGCTGAACCAGATACCCCACATCTGCTTAGACCAGAAGATCTAATCTCTCAGACGATGGCTTTCAATGCACATTGTTCGCTTATGACTCTAAGACTTGAGTACCTACAATTGAGTGTCATGTCTGCACTGTAGCTTTTGGGAAAAGTAGTTTATAACTTTCAAATTCTGGAGTACAGAAAAATGAGCTGGAAAGGACTCTGGTAATTTTTTTATCTAATGGGAATTCATTTTATCTAAATGGGAATAGATAGGGTTATTTTATCTAAATGGGAATAGATAGGGTTATTGTGAGCATTAAAATAATACACGTAAGCATTTAGTATGGTATCTAATACACTGTAAGTATTATGATAATTATTATCACTGACATCTTCTTCATTGTTGACCTAATACAGTGACCAGGGGGGTTTTGAGCTCCACTATGGCTGCTTGAAAGCCAATCATGGTTTCCTTTCCAATGGAAAGTTATATGTCAGGTCTAAATTTGTCATATATAATAGGAGGGATGGTTTTGTTTTTACTGTACCTTCCAGCTGGCCACCTCAGGACACTAGCTTTGGCCAAAATGGCAACTGCCATGTTATCTAGACCAGTGCTTCCAAAGCTTTTTTAAAAATTTTTTTTTATTATGTTACATTAGTCACCATACAGTACTTCATTAGTTTTTGATGATGTATTGTTACATGATTCATTGTTTGCATATAACACCCAGTGCCCTACCATCATCTCTCCATACCCTACCTTCCTGAAGTGCCCACTATTAATAGGGGAAAATATATTTCAAAGCAAACAAGAGGCATAGCCATGTTAAAATGAAGGTAGAGCATCTAAAATAGAAAGAATATTGCCTGGGAGTGAGAAGACTTGCACCCTAGATGCATTCTTTATATATTGCATACTTTATATACTTTTTTTTAATCTTCAGTTAGCCAGCATATACTTTATATATTTTATATAGTCTTTAATGCTCGTCAACTCTGCCACCTTGGATAAGTATTACCTCCCTGGGTCCTGGTTTCCTCACAGATAAGATCAACAGATCAAACTATACAGATGGCAAATGATTTTTAATCATAGGGCCCTCAGTCTCAGCAACAGGCTACTTAAGTTATCTATGTTCAGAAGGTTCTAAGCCTGCCTGTGGTCTCAGAAAGAAAGTGGCATAACTGACTAGTGACACCTGACATGGATTCTGGAAGAGAGGTGGTGACACACATGCTATATTCTTCAATTCTCTGAGTTAGAGACTAGAGGTCCCATTGAGTGAAGTTCATGTTGGCAGTCGTATACTATGCATCTACTGGGTGCTGGTCCCTCTGCCAGGCATTTGGAGATTAAAAAAAAAAAGAACAGTATGTAGTCCCCACTTAGCCTGTACAATTCATAGGAATATGATATTTTCAGGGGAGATGAGACCCTAGAGATTGTCTAGTCTAAATTCCTATTTTACATGGAAAGAAATGATTCTTAGGTAACTTATTTAGAATGGCATTTAGGCTCAACACTACTGAGATACATTTCTCTGGGATGTTCTAAAGGCACAATACTTGTTTTCCTCTAGAAATTCCCTAGCCAGTGCAATAGCTACTAGGCACTTGTGGCTATTTCTATTTAAATTTAAACTATTTAAAATTAAAATATAATGAAATGTAAGAGTGTATTCCTCAGACATACTAAGCACATTTTAAGTGCTCAATAGCTACACATGGCTGGTGGCTACATTATTTGTATCTGACAGCACAGACATAGAACATTTTGATAATTGCAGAATGTTTTACTGGACAGGACTACTGTCTAGAGAACGATTTCCACACATAATTTCATTTAAAATCAGGATGGAAGAAGAAAAGAAAAATACAATCTAGCCTCAAGTTCTAACATGTCCATAATGACTAATGTCAAATACATAACTAAATAGGGTGTGGCTTGCTCCAAAAGCATATAACATTTTTATTAACATATAATGTATTATTTGCTTCAGGGGTACAGGTCTATGATTCATCAGTCTTACACAATTCACAGGGCTCACCGTAGCACATGCCTTCCCCAGCAAATGCATATTCTTTCAGTACTTAGAGGAGCTTTTCAAGGCCTCCATGTTGGGTGAATTCTAGCTGTGCTCTTTAGAACACTCTAGTAATCATATCATTCTCTCCATAGTGCACAAGGGACAAGCCTTTGGATGCCTTTGTTTTATTTTGTTTTTTTATTTTTTTTCATTTTTTAAAAATTTATTTTCAGCATAAGAGTATTCATTGTTTTTGCACCACACCCAGTTCTCCATGCAATCCGTGCCCTCTCTAATACCCACCACCTGGTTCCCCCAATCTCCCACCCCCTGCCCCTTCAAAACCCTCAGATTGTTTTTCAGAGTCCATAGTCTCTCATGGTTCACTCCCCTTCCAATTTCCCTCAACTCCCTTCTCCTCTCCATCTCCCCTTGTCCTCCATGCTATTTGTTATGCTCCACAAATAAGTGAAACCATATGATAATTGACGCTCTCTGCTTGACTTATTTCACTCAGCATAATCTCTTCCAGTCCCATCCATGTTGCTACAAAAGTTGGATAATCATTCTTTCTGATGGAGGCATAATACTCCATAGTGTATATGGACCACATCTTCCTTATCCATTTGTCCATTGAAGGGCATCTTGGTTCTTTCCACAGTTTGGCGACCGTGGCCATTGCTGCTATAAACAGTGGAATACAGATGGCCCTTCTTTTCACCACATCTATATCTTTGGGGTAAATACCTAGTAGTGCAATTGTAGGGTCATAGGGAAGCTCTATTTTTAGTTTTTTAGGAATCTCCACACTGCTCTCCAAAGTGGCTGCACCAAATTGCATTCCCACCAACAGTGTAAGAGGGTTCCCCTTTCTCCACATCCCCTCCAACACATGTTGTTTCCTGTCTTGCTAATTTTGGCCATTCTAACTGGTGTAAGGTGGTATCTCAATGTGGTTTTAATTTGAATCTCCCTGATGGCTAGTGATGATGAGCATTTTTTCATGTGTCTAATAGCCTCTTCACTGGAGAAGTGTCTGTTCATACCTTAAAGAACTAGAGAATCAACAACAAATCAAACCTGCTCCACACATAAGTAGGGAAATTATCAAGATTAGAGCTGAGATCAATGAGGTAGAAACCAGAGATACAGTAGAACGTATCAATGAAACTAGAAGCTGGTTTTTTGAAAGAATCAATAAGATCAATAAACCATTGGCCACACTAATACAAAAGAAAAGAGAGAAAGCCCAAATTCATAAAATTATGAATGAAAAGGGAAAGACCACAACTAACACCAAGGAAGTAGAAAAAATCATCAGAAGTTATTATCAACAGTTATATGCCAATAAGCTAAGCAACCTAGATGAAATGGATGCATTCCTGGAAAACTATAAACTCCCAAAATTGAACCAGGAAGAAATTGACAACCTGAATAGACCAATATCTAGTAACGAGATTGAAGCAGTGATCAAAAACCTTCCAAAATTTGGTGAGTGATGTGAAGTGTGTAAACCTGGTGATTCACAGACCTGTACCCCTGGGGAAAAAAATATATGTTTATAAAAAATAAAAAATTTTAAAAAACCCTCCCAAAAAACAAGAGCCCAGGACCTGATGGATTCCCTGGGGAATTTATCAAACTTTCAAAGAAGAAATAACACCTATTCTCTTGAAGCTGTTTCAAAAAATTGAAGCAGATGGAAAATTTCCAGACTCTTTCTATGAAACCAGCATTACTCTGATCCCCAAACCAGGCAAAGACCCTACCAAAAAGAATAATTTCAGGCCAATATCACTGATGAATATGGATGCTAAGATTCTCAACAAGATCCTAGCAAACAGGATCCAATAGCACATTAAGAAGATTATCCACCATGGTGGGATTCATTCCTGGGCTACAAGGATGGTTCAACATTCACAAATCAATCAATGTAATAGAACAAATTAATATGAGAAGAGAGAAGAACCACATGGTCCTCTCAATTGATGCAGAAAAAGCATTTGACAAAATCCAGCATCCGTTCCTGATTAAAATGCTTCAAAGTATAGGGATAGAGGGAACATTCCTGAAATTCATAAAATCTATCTATGAAAGACCCACAACAATTATCATCCTCAATGGGAAAAAGCTTGCAGCCTTCCTGTTGAGATCAGGAACACGACAAGGATGCCCACTCTCACCACTCTTGTTCAACATAGTATTAGAAGTCCTAGCAACAGCAATCAGACAACAAAGAGAAATAAAAGGTATCCAAATTGGCAATGAAGAAGTCAAACTCTCTCTCTTCACAGATGACATGATTCTTTATATGGAAAACGCAAAAGACTCCACCCCCAAACTACTAGAACTCATACAACAATTTATTTTGTTTTTAAAATATACCCTCTCCTCCCCACGAAGTTTGCTTTTGTATTTTTCAGTAATTAGGAAGGCTGTAGAACTCATAAAATGTCAGGTACATTTCTTCCTCTGCCTACAGTTTTTACTGTGGACCTGAAGTAACCTAAAGAGACTGCGCAGTAGAGCTGATACTTCAAAGCACTGCTATCAGAATGGTCCTTAGATATGCAACACCACTGCAAATCTAATTCACAGTATTTTTGTACTTTATTTCTCTCCAAATTAGGGATGGCAGATCAAATACAGGATACCCAGTTAAATTGGAATTTTAGCTAAACAACAAATAATTGTTTAGTATAGGTATGTCCGATGCAATATTTGGAACATACTTACAGTTTAAAAAAAACTGTTGCTTTCTTAAATGCCAATTTAACTGTATTTATTTATTCATTTAACCAAATCTGGCAACTCTACTCCAAGTTGACTTTATAAGACTTAACATTTGAAAATAAATTTGACACTTGCAATGACCATTAACAATAAAAAAAAAAAAACTGAAATGTGATCCTAAAAACCCATAAAGAAGCTTAAAATATTTTACCTGGAAGGTGTTCTTATCCTAGAGTTTGGCCTTCCTAGTTTCTTCTTGTCATTCAAATCTCAAATGTTATTCCTTTAACAAGGCCTTCACTGGCCACCCACTCTTTTTTCTTAAATTTTATTTTATTTTTTCAGTGTTCCAAGATTCATTGTTTATGAATCACACCTAGTGCTCCACGCAATACATGCCCTCCTTGATCCCCAGCACCAGGCTCACCCAACCCCTACACCCTTTCCCCTCCAAAACCCTCAGTTTGTTTCTCAAAGTCCACAGTCTCTCATGGTTTTTCTCCCTCTACAATTTCCCCCCAACAATTTCTCCCTCTACAACTTCCCCCAACAATCTCCGTGTTATTCCTTATACCCCACAAGTAAATGAAACTATATGATAATTGACTCTCTCTGCTTGACTTATTTCACTCAGCTTAATCTCCTCCAGTCCCATCCATGTTTATACAAAAGTTGGGTATTCATCCTTTCTGATGCAGGTATAATATTCCATTGTATATATGGACCATATCTTCTTTTTTAATTAGTTTTTTTATTTTTTAAAAACATATAATATATTTTTATCCCCAGGGGTACAGGTCTGTGAATCACCACGTTTACACACTTCTCATGGTGGGTGAAGGGGGTAGGAGAAGAATAAATGAAACCAGATGGGATTGGGTGGACCATATCTTCTTTATCCATTCATCTGTTGAAGGGCATCTTGGCTCTTTCCACAGTTTGGTGACTGTGGCCATTGCTGCTATGAATATTGGGGTACAGATGGCCCTTCTGTTCACTACATCTGTATCTTTGGGGTAAATATTCTGTATCTTTGGGGTAAATATCCAGTAGTGCAATTGCAGGATTATAGGGTAGCTCTATTTTTAATTTATTAAGGAATCTCCACGCTGTTTTCCAAAGTGACTGCACAACTTGCATTCCCACCAAGAGTGTAAGAGGGTTCCCCATTCTCCACATCCTCTCCAACATTTGTTTCCTGTACTGTTGATTTTGACCATTCTAACTGGTGTGAGGTGCTATCTCAATATGGTTTTGATTTGGATCTCCCTGATACTAATGATGATGAAAATTTTTTCATGTGTCTGTTAGCCATTTGTATGTCTTCTTCGGAGAAGTGTCTGTTCATGTCTTCTGCCCATTTTTTGATGTGATTACCTGTTTTGTGGGTGTTGAGTTTGAGGAGTTTTTCATAGATCTTGGATATCAGCCCTTTGTCTGTAGTATAATTTTGTGAATATCTTCTCCCATTCCGTGGGCTGCCTCTTTGTTTTGTTAACTATTTCCTTTGCTACCCACTCTTAAAGAGGTTCTTCATCCTCCTTTATCACATTATTTTATTTTTATTTTATTTTATTTAAATGTTTTAAAAATTTATTTATTTGAGAGAGACATAGGGCTCGATCCCAGGACCCCAGGATCATGACCTGAGCCAAAATCAGACACTTGGTCCATTGAGGCACCCAGGGGCCCCTCCATTTTTTATTTTACTTATTTTTTTTTTAATTTTTAATTTTTTATAAACATATATTTTTATCCCCATGGGTACAGGTCTGTGAATCACCAGGTTTACACACTTCACAGCACTCACCAAAGCACATACCCTCCCCAATGTCCATAATCCCACCCCCTTCTCCCAAACCTCTAATGACATTTATCCCGACTTGGTATTTTTCTGTTTGTTGCCTGTCCCCCTACTATAATGAAAACGCCTTCATAAGAGCATCGATCTTGTCTATAATGCTCTTTGTTATACCTGGAAGGGAGCACGACACCCTATATTTGTGCTCAAAACATTTTTTGTAGCCTACTGGTGATATAGGGTATTGCTTCCAGAATACAGACTTTGGAAATTAAGTTAAAATTCTGACTCTCTATGTGATCCTGAGCAAGTCCTGTTTATTCATATGATAATGGAGATAAAAATAGAAATAACTTCATAAGTTTATGAGGATTAAATGAGGTAAGAGTCATCTAAGCGTAGTGATTAAGATCTTAGGGACAGGCAGATGTAAATCCATCCCCTACTACTACCACTCAGGAAATACCTACACCTTCCTCTCTCTTACCACTTCACACAAGTAGGGAAGGATATGAAGTGTTATGGTGCACATAAAGCACTCAATACAGGGCCGAACACATGGTTACTGTTCAGTAAATACATTCAATGAATACCTATGAAATAGAAAACTTGCATTTCTGGTATAGGCTAGGGACACATGTACAGTATGGTCAAAAGGAGACAGTAAGAACATGTAAGGCAGTAAAACCACCTCCTAAGGGTGAAGTCAGAGAAACCTGAGTCTAAACCCAGTTGTTTACTATCTGCTTTTTCCAGGATCTTCCCATATATAAATGATAGTAACAGAAGTTACCTTAGAAGCTTATTGCATTAAATGAGATAATGGATAGACATTTCTACCTAGTAGCACCTAGCACAGTGCCTGGCAAATATTTCTTAAGTGACCAACATATGATAAGGCATTTAGTCCGGTACACAGTAAGCACTCAGTAAGCATTTGTTGTGGTTGTTTCTGATATTATTACTATTGTCATTATTGTGGAAGCTGGGAAGAGTAAAAGTGCAAATTACCATTTGTGGGTAAATTATAAATATTCCTTCATGAGGACCCAGATTCAGGCAGACATTATTTGTTAGCCCAAATAATTTACTTTTCTTATTCTACATCTGATTGATTCTAAACTTCTCTAGGTTATAAGTGACCAAACCACAGCATAAACATCAGGATGAGAGGGATTATATTTCTCTAAAACCAACCAATACCTAGGTTTCACTTATGACTGGAAAATCCAATAATGGTTACCACCATGGTATCTCATTTTAACTCTCTTATCCACTAGTTCTGGAATGAGGCCTAAGTAAGCATGGCGTTTCTGCATTTATTTGGGTCGGTCTGATCCTTCCAGACCTTCCTCTATCCAAATAAAAATGATATTAATTTAGAACTGTCCCCTTATCATTTCCTTCGGAAAACACATTTTAACTACAGGCCTTCAAAGCAGCAATCCATTTCCTCTTCCTTAGATCCCTAAGCAGAGTCTTGCTAATATTTGCCCATTTCTTTCTTTCTCTTTCTTTGTTGTGTCATCCCAGGCTGTCATGGTGTCCCTGCTGACAGATTATTCACCTCAGCTTCAGAAACCAAAGTTTTGATGCAGTGATGTTTGTCAAGAGAGAAACAATGTTCTTCAGTACCTGAAAAAGCCAACGTATGGAGGAAGGAGAAGAGAATCTAAGAAATAAACAAATCTTGACACACAGTATAGGTGAATGATGTGATACTGCTTTACCATTGTGAAACCTTCCTGAAGGCCTTAATTTAAGCGCTGATGCACTACAATACATGGCTTGACTTGGTTTAAACTCTCTAATGCACAATTTCGAGTTACATTTGGGTATTATATTAATAGTCGTGTACACTTGCTTCAACTAAACATAAAATACTGTGTTCATAATGCATAATGTCTAAGCCATTAAATATAATCTATGCTTATTACCTTAATAAATTATCACTTGTGCTAATTTGTAAGTAAACATTTACCAGGCAGTCAGCTGCTGGTAGATCTGTGGGCTGTGTTCATATCCCCCAGGACCAACAAGGAAGCCAAATGATCCATCTTGCTGATGTAGTAGTTTTCAGGCAAATGAGGTGGACAGACATTTACTTATGCATGGAGGAAATGATGAAATTCTCGGAAAACAGCTATAACAGTGCCCAAATTCTAGTTTTTTCTGGTTATATGTGGGAAGGATTTTTCAAAAGCACACACCTCTTCTCCGTAATGAACATTTAATGTCAAAAGCCTAAAGAAGCCTTTGTGAACAAGTGGCAAAACCATGGAAACCTAGGTGGGAACATAAGATCTGTTGCAGAGTGATATTTTCGTAGGTTCAAATTCTCTAGCAGAAGCAATTTAATTTTTTCATGTTTGTGCTTATTGTGCATCTACTCACACCCCACACCGGATGTGTCTATAAATGCACTACTTGCCACATTTTAGCCCATTCTCTTCTCTACAATTTCTAACCAGGATAACAAAAATTTGCATCACTGGATTATTATAATTAAGGCTACATGCTTTTGTGGGTGATCAAAATTTGTATTGTTGTATTATTATGGTACAAATTAAACATTTTTAGTCAAAATATTAAATAACATAAGTGGAACTTTAAGAAAATAATGTATTTCACAGGGGACAAAAAAAAAATAACCATCTTTATGTTCTGCCTCTACTATTAGAAGAATGTTTCCAGGCTGGTTGACAGATATTCTTTAGCAGATAACTATGGCTTAAGTGAGTAAGAGATGAATTACAAATTAGATTTGCAATGAATATGCAATAAAATATATTTTTAGGGAGGAAAAGGCAGATAATGTTATAAGAGAAAAATCCATTTTTTCTAGTAAATATCAAAGTTGACTTTCTTGTCTATGGTAATTTCTTAGGACCACTCAAGAAAGAAAGAATGGAGTTTAACAGACTATCTTCTTTCAGTAGAGAGTATAGAATGATTTAACCAGAAGGTGCCATATACACTGTGGAAGCTCTCCCTCAAACTACCTATATATAAAGGACATAATCCTAAGTATACTTCTACTATCTAAATGGTAGCCCATGGTAATGACCTTTCTTTACAGGTTACTCTCTGAACCAAATGGAAGGTATATTCTTCACTCAATCAAAAATAACTTCTAGGGCGCCTGGGTGGCTCAGTGGGTTGAGCCGCTGCCTTCGGCTGGGGTCATGGTCTCGGAGTCCTGGGATCGAGTCCCGCATCGGGCTCTCTGCTCGGCGGGGGGGCCTGCTTCCTCCTCTCTCTCTGCCTGCTTCTCTGCCTACTTGTGATCTCTCTCTGTCAAATAAATAAATAGAATCTTTAAAAAAAATAACTTCTAATCATTTTCTTGTCATAATGTAATCACTTTATCTCAATAAGCCCCGAAATTTTCTTTTTATGTATACACCAATTTAATATCTTTCTCAACATAAAACTATAGGAATTTATTTGCTTTCTTAACTTTTCATCTTACAAAGACATTATTTATAACATTAGGAATAAAGAAAACAAGGGAGGAAGATATAGCCTTAATTTTTCCAAAGCTATTTTTAATCTCCTATTTTTACTTTTTATGTTTTCTTCCCTCATCACCTTTTCTTTATATCTACTGCATCAGCAAAGATTAACAAAAACTCCAGCAATGACCCTTGGGTCTCTGGTGTACATAATAGATCCTAACCATTTAATATAACTTGCCAAAGATTTCCTTTCTTCCAGGCTTTCTTCACACAATATTGGAAGTAAAACATCAAGTAATTACACTGCGATGATTTCAGCGTTGGAGAAGAATCAACAGGTTTCTTTCCCCCCAATTTTAAGTTTCTAGGAACTTAAGTAATTCATTGTCAAATATTTCTAACTGATATTGCATTAATGACTTAACTATAGTAAAATACCCAGGCAAATCTGCACAGATTAGCATGGCAATGCTATGTTAGACCTCCTACACAAGCAAGTGACCCTAGAACCTCAGTTAAAATGGCGGGGACCCCTTAGTCCAATGCCAAAGTGTCAAGGCAAGTATCCTCATGTGATAAAAATGAACAAAGAATACATACAGAGAAGGTATATACAGAATATATTTGGGGGAGGGGGTTTCTGTTTTAGAAGCTCTCCTCAACATCTATATTATGGAGGTGGTTGAAGTACATCTTGAGGCATGGCACCACTCAGCAATTTTGTAGCCTTTATGTCTTTTGACAGATATAAAAGGTTATATCAAAAAATGGAAAACCAGTTTAGTCACAATGATCAGACTCTTACAACTGGGAACACATCATTGATGGTGTTCCACATCACATTACTGATGTGAAACTTGTGCTCTGTGCCAAAGTCTCAGGCAAAAGGTGTGAGTAGGACTGAAACCTGGATTGCACTTCAGTTAGCAACTCTTGTGCTTCCTTCAGGCCTTACAGCCAGGAGAAAAGAGTGACTTTTTAATAGTCACCCCTACCCAGGGGGCACATTTTTCAGCATTTCATAAGCCTGAATAGGTGTTTTATTTTAAGTCACACAAAGGGCCAGTATCTGGCAGGGGTGGCCCTACCATCAATTATTTACATTTAGAATTTTTTTCAATACCATCTTATACTTGATTGAAATAAGACACATAGAGACACTTCAGTGTCTTGCCTCAGTTTCTGCCACAGTTTCATTAAGACTTCACAATGGAAGTGAAAGTGTCTGTTTATTTTTGTATGGCAAATACATGACTGATCATTGAAGCAGAACTTTGAGATCAACTCTGCCATTCTTTGATCTTTTGAAGAAATTCATCCCTTGTCCTGAAAATTTAATATCAATTAAAGGTAAAAGAATCATGGTCAATAATGAAGCTGAAAAGAAGAGGGAAAGAAAGGTAATGGATCACAAAGGTAGACTTAGGGAACTCAGCAGCTTATTAAAATGTAGTAACATTTGTATCATAGGAGCCCCAGAAGATGAAGAGGGAGAAAAGGGGGCAAAAGTTTTATTCAAACAAATTATAGATAAAAACTTCCCTGATCTGGGGAAGGACACAGATGTCAAAATCCAAGGAGCACAGAGAACTCACATTAAATTCAACAAAGGTTGATCATTGCCAAGGCATATCATAGTCAAATTCACAAAATACACAAAGAATCTTGAAGCTACAAGGGGAAAAAAGCCCTTAACCTATAAGAGAAGATGGATCAGGTTCATGGCAGATTTATTCACAGAAACCCAGAAGGCCAGAAAAAAAGTGGCAGGATATATTCAAGGGGCTGCATGGGAAAAATATGCAGCCAAAAAAAAAATGAATACTGTTAGGCTGAAAATAAATAAATAAGTAAATAAGGGAAAAAAATTAAATTAAATCTTTAAAAAAAGTTTAAAATACACAATTTTATATATATGCCAAATGTGAATGAAATCTACTTTATCTCCATCCACTGAAATATGCATATGTGTGCACTGACACCAATAAAAAGATGATATATCAAAAAAAAAAGAATTCAATTTTTTAAGACTGATTTATTTATTTGAGAGAGAGAGAGAGAGCATAAGCAGGAGAGGCAAAAAGAGAAAGAATCCCAAGCAGACTGCATACTGATCACAGAGCCTGATGCAGGGCTCAATCTCACAACCATGAGATTACAGCCTGAGCCAAAACCAAGAGTCAGACACTTAACCAATTGTGCCACTCAGGCACTCCCGCAACCAAGAATTCTGTATCCAACAAGGCTGTCATTCGAATAGGAGAAATGAATAATTTCCCAGACAAACAAAAATGAAGGGAGTTTGTGACTACTAAACCACCTCTGAAAGAAATTAAAAGGGGGACTCTTCGAGTGGGAAGTAAAAGACCAAAAGCAACCAAGATTAGAAAGGGCCAGAGAACATCACCAGAAACACTAACTCTATGGGTAACACAATGACATTAAATTCATATCTTTCAAATATCACTCTCTGAATGTAAATGGACCAAATGCTCCAATCAAAAGACATAGGGTACCAGAATGGGTAAAAAAACAAGATCCATCTATATGCTTTCTATAAGAGTCTCATTTTAGACCCAACAAAACATGCAGATTGAAAGAAAGGGGATGGAGAACCATCTATCAGGCTAATGGACATCTAAAGAAAGCCAAAGTAGCCATACTTATATTAGACAAACTAGATATATTTATTTAATTTTTAAAGATCTTCTTTGAGAAAGAAAGAGTGTAAGCAGGGGGGGGGAGCAGAGGGAGAGGGAGGTAATCGGTAGACTTCATGCTGAGTGCAGAATCCAACATGGGGCTTGATCCCACAACTCTGAGATCATGAACTGAGTCAAAATATAAGAGTTGGTGCTTAACCGACTAAGATACTTAGGCACCCCCAAACTAGATTTTAAAACAAGAATTGTAACAAGAGATGAAGAAGGGCATTATATCATAATTAAGGGGTCTATCCATCAAGACGATCTAACAATTGGGGGCACCTGGGTGGCTCAGTGGGTAAGCTTCTCCCTTCTGCTCAGGTCATGATCTCAGGGTCTTGGGACCAAGCCTCGCATCAGGCTCTCTGCTCAGCAGGGAACCTGCTTCCCTCTCTCTGCCTGCCTCTCTGTCTACTTGTGATCTCTCTGTCAAATAAATAAAATCTTAAAAAAGAAAACACTTAAAAAAAGGGAAGATCTAACAATTGTAAATATTTATGACCCCAACTTCAGAGCACCCAAATACATAAATCAATTAATAATAAACATAAAGAAACTCATTGATAATAACATAATAATAGTAGGGGACTCTAACACCTCACTTAGAGCAATGGACAGATCCTCTAATCCGATCAACAAGGAAACAATGGGTTTGAATGACATACTGGACTGGACAGACTTAACAGATATATTCAGAACATTTCATCCTAAAGTAGCAGAATACACATTCTTTTCGAGTGCACATGGAACACTCTCCAGAAGAGATCACATACTGGGTCACAAATCAGCCCTCAACAAGTACAAAAAGACTGAGACTATACCATGCTTATTTTCAGACCACAACGCTATGAAACTTGAAGTAACTTGAAGTCAACCACATGAAAAAAAAGTGGGAAAGACCTCAAAT
This sequence comes from Mustela putorius furo, assembly GCF_011764305.1. Lineage (NCBI taxonomy): Eukaryota > Metazoa > Chordata > Mammalia > Carnivora > Mustelidae > Mustela > Mustela putorius. Next base: position 33,609,703 of record NW_025421989.1, read on the forward strand.
ACATGGAGGTTAAAGAACATCCTACTAAAGAATAAATGGATTAACCAGGAAATTAAAGAAGAAATTTAAAAATCCATGGAAGCAAATGAAAATGAAAACACAACAGTCCAAAACTTTGGGATGTAGCAAAGGCAATCCTAAGAGGGATATATATTGCAGTACAGGCCTTCCTCAAAAAGTAAGAAAAGTCTCAAATACACAACCTGACTTTATACCTGAAACAGCTAGAAAACGGACAGCAAATAAAGCCTACAGACAGCAGAAGGGAAATAATGAAGATTAGAGCAGAAAAAAATGTTATAAAACAACAACAACAACAAAACCAGTAGAACAGATTAATGAAATTAAGAGCTGGTTCTTTGAAAGAATTAATAAAATTGATAAACCCTTTGCCAGACTTACCAAAAAGAAAAGAGAAAGGACTCAAGTAAATAAAATCACAAATGAAAGACAAGAGATCACAACCAACACCACAGAAATACAATTATAAAGGAATATTATGAAAAATTATATACAACTAATGAATCATTAAAATTAATGATGTACTATATGTTGGTTAAAAAAAGGTAAAAATCAAGAAGTCAATTTCCATAAATAAGAAAGAAGTCATAACGTCATCAAATGAAAAGACAGTTTATTTAGTGAATCAAATAAATACTATAAAACAAGGGAAAAAAGAAGAAATTATATGCCAACAAACTGGGCAATCAGAAAGAAATGGACAAATTCTTAGAAACTTACAATCCATCAAAACTAAAACAGAAAGAAATAGAAAACTTGAACATGCCCATAACCAGTAAAGAAATTGAATCAGTAATCAAAAATCTCCCCAAAAACAAGAGTCCTGGGTCAGGCAGCTTCCCAGGGGAATTCTACCAAATACTGAAGAAGAATTAATACCTATTCTTCTAAAACTGTTCCCAAAAATACCAATGGATGGAAAACTTGCAAACTCATTCTATAAAGCCAGCATTACCTTGATTCCAAAACCAGACAAACACCCCACTAAAAAGGAGAGTTACAAGCCAATACCCCTGATGAACATGTATGCAAAAATTCTCAATAAAATACTAGCAAATCAGATTCAACAGTACATTAAAAAAATTGTTCACCTCTGTCAAGTGGAATTTATTCCTGGGCTGCAGGGGTGGTGCAGTATTTACAAATCAATCAATGTGATACACCATGTTGGTTAAAAAAAAAGGGTTAAGAGCCATATGATCATGTCAATAGATGCAGAAAAAGCATTTGAGAAAATACAGTGTTCTTTCCTGATAAAATCCTCAACAAAGTAGGGATAGATGGAACATACCTCAACATCATAAAGGCCATATACAAATGACCCAGAGCTAATATCATCCTCAATGGGGAGAAACAGATCCTTTCACCTAGGATAGGGAACAAGGATCATCATAAACAATGACAAGGATCATCTTTGTCAGGAACAAGACAAGGATGTCTACTCTCACCATTACTACTTAACATAGTATTGGAAGTCCTAGCCTCAGCAATCAGACAGCAAAAATAAATAAAAGGCATCCAAATAGGCAAGGAAGAAGTCAAACATCCACTATTTGCAGATGACATGATACCCTATGTGGAAGACCCAAAAGACTCCACCAAAAAATTTCTAGAACTCACACAAATTCAGGTAAGTTGAAGGATATAAAATCAATGTGCAGATATCTGTTGCATTTCTATACACCAATAACAGAGCAGCAGGAGAAGAAATCAAGGAATCAATCCTATTTGCAATTGCACCAAAAACAATAAGGGGGCACCTGGGTGGCTCAGTGGGTTAAGCCTCTGCTTTCAGCTCAGGTCATGATCCCAGGATCCTGGGATCGAGTCCCACATCAGGCTCTCTGCTCAGCGGGGAGCCTGCTTCTTCCTCTCTCTCTTTCAGCCTGCCTCTCTGCCTACTTGTGATCTCTGTCTGTCAAATAAATAAATAAAATCTTTAAAAAAAATAAGATATCTAGGAATAAACCTAGGAATGAACTAAAGAGGCAAAATATCTATACTATAGAACACTTATGAAAGAAATTGAAAAGGACACAAAGAAACAGAAAAGCATTCCATGCCCATAGATTAGAAGAACAAACACGGTTGAAATGTCTATTCTGCCCAAAACAATCTACACATTTAATGCAATCCCAATGAAAATACCACCAGCATTTTTCACAGAGCTAGAACAAACAATCCTAAAATTTCTAAATTTAGAAATTTAGAAATGAAATTTAGAAATTTAGAAATGAACCACAAAAGACCCTGAATAGCCAAAGCAATTCTGAAAGAGAAGAACAAAACTGGAGGCACAGTGATTCCAGATTTCAAGCTATATTATGGTTTATATTACAAAGCTGTAGTCATCAAGACAGCATGGTACTAGCACAAAACCAGACACATAGATCAATGCAACAGAATAGAGAACACAGAAATGGACCTACAACTATATGGTCAACTAATCTTTGACAAGGAAGGAACGAATATCCAATGGAAAAAAGACAGTCTCTTCAACAAATGATATTGGGAAAACTGGACAGCAACATGAAGAATGAAACTGGATCACTTTCTTACATCAAACACAACAATAAATTCAAAATGGATGAAAGAGCTACACATGAGATAGGAAACCATCAAAATCCTAGAGGAGAATGCAGGTAGTAACCTCTTTGACTTCAGCCATAACAACTTCTTACAAGAGAAACAAAAGCAAAAATGAACTATTGGGACTTCATCAAGATAAAAATCTGCACAGTGAAGGAAACAATCAACAAAACTAAAAGTCAGCCTGCAGAATGGGAGAAGATATTTGCAAATGACATATCTGATAAAGTATCTAAAATCTCTAAAGAACTTATCAAACATAACCCAAAAACCAAATAATCCAGTTAAGAAATGGGTAAAAGACATGAATAGACACTTTCCAAAGAAGAAATCCTGATGGCCAACAGACTGATGAAAAGATGCTCAACATCACTCATCATCAGGAAAATACAAATCAAAGCCACAATGAGAGACTACTTCACACCTGTCAAAATGGCTAAAATTAACTTCACAAGCAACAACATGTGTTAGTGAGGATGCAGAGAAACGGAAACACTCTTGCACTGTTGGCAGGAGCGCAAAATGCTGCAGCCACTTCGGAGAAAAGTTTGGAAGTTCCTCAAAAAGTTAAAAACAGAACTACCCTATGATCCAGCAATTTCACTGCTAGGTATTTACCCAAAGGAGACAAAAATACAGATTCAAAGTGTATACATGCATCCTGATGTTTAATGCAACATTATCAACAATAGTTAAACCATGGAGAGAGCCCAAATGTCCATGGACTGATGAATGGGTAAAGAAAATGAGGGTGTGTCTGTGTGTGTATAATATGTGTAGATATAGTATGTGTGCATATATATGTATATATAATATATATATATAATATGTATATATATATATAATGTCATATTACTCAGCTATCAAGGAAGAATGAAATCTTGTTATTTGCAATGACATGGATGGAACTAGAGTGTATTATGCTAGGTGAAATAAGTCAGTCAGGGAAAGACAAATACCATATGATCTCACACATTTGTGGAATTTAAGAAAGAAGACAGGTGAATATATGGGAAGGGGGAAAAGAAAAAAAGGAGAGAGGGAAACAAACCATAAGAGACTCTTAATGGTAGAGAGCAAACTGAGGGTTGATGGGTACGGGATGGGCTAGATGGGTGATGGGTATTAAAGAGGGCACTTGTGAGGAGCACTGGGTAGTGTATGTAAGTGAATTCTACACCAAGAACCAATATTGCACTGTATGTTAACTCAAATTTTAAAAAAAGAAGGGTACCTGGGTAGCTCAGTCGTTTAAGCATCTGCCTTCAGCTCAAGTCATGATCCCAGGGTCCTGCTTAGCAAGGAGTCTGCTTCTCCCTTTCCCTCTGACACCTGCCTCACTCATGCTCTCTTTCTCTCTCAAATAAATAAAATCAAGTAAATAAAATCTTCTTTAAAAAAAGAATCTTGATGTCCATCAACAGATGAATGGATAAAGAAGATGTGATATTGATATATATATAATGGAATACTATGCACCCATCAAAAGAAACGAAATCTTGCCATTTGTGATGATGTGGATGGAACTAGGGGATATTATGCTTAGTAAAACAACTCAACCAGAGAAAGACAATTATCATATGATCTCCCTGATTTGAGGAAGTGAGAGGCAATATAGGGGGCTTGGGGGTAGGAAAAGAATAAATGAAACAAGATGGGATCAGGAGGGAGACAAACCATAAGAGACTCTTAATCTCACAAAACAAACTGAGGGTTGCTGGGCGGAGGGGGGTAGGGAGAGGGTGGTGGGGTTAAGGACATTGGGGCAGGTATGTGCTATGGTGAGTGCTATAAAGTGTATAAACCTGACGATTCACAGACCTGTACCCCTGGGGCTAATAATACATTATATCTTAATAAAAAATAAAAAAAATTTAAAAATGAATCTTGATCAGAGCAAATGGAAATGAATTCCTGATATGGTTGAAATCTTTTCAGTTTCAATAATGCCTGAGGTCTATCAATGACACCAGACTTAATTTCTAATCAATGCTTTTGTAAAGCTTGTTCCCGAAGAATACAAGCATAACAACTGCCTTGTGGAGCAAAATCATTAGCCAAATGAATTTTTAAATTGGAATGAAGTTTAGAAATAAGCCAGACTATCCTTTCATTTTGCAGAAACAGGAAATAGGAAATAAGAACAAAATGTTCCTGGGATAGAAATATATTCTATAAGAAGGGATAATGCCTATGTTCAATACCCTCTGCAAACTATCTGGGATCCTATAAATGTATCCACTTGAGCTGATTTATCTTATAGACTGAGTGGAGAACAGAAAGCTGGCTAGTCCAAGATTATTGTTCTGTGAGGCCAAGGGATAGAGAGGAGAAATCATACCAGAGGCAAGCATGGATATAGATACCCAATGATATGAACAGAGATCCAAAAAATATTGAGGTAGTAGATACTGTTGGTGCCCCATCCAGATCCCTTTTATCTAGGTTTGCCCATCCCCCATCTGCTGTCGGGGTTGTCTGCTAATGGCTCAGAGCTGCCCTGAAGTGCTACCCTCAGCTATCAGGAACCACTTGGCCCAAGAGATTAGACTCTCACCCTCATCCCACTACCAGTAGCCCACAGTCAATAAGAGACTGGAAGAGGGGTATATAAAGACTTGGCTCCCTTCCCTCCAGGTAGGATCAACTGTGGTAAAACTCATGCTCCAGACCTCCACATAGGATCAGGTTGAAGTTAGGATCTGTTTAAGAATATGTCCTTTAAGGGGCCCCTGGGTGGCTCAGTTGGTTAAGCCGCTGCCTTCAACTCAGGTCATGATCTCGGGGTCCTGGGATCGAGTCCCACATCGGGCTCTCTGCTCAGCAGGGAGCCTGCTTCCTCCTCTCTCTCTCTCTGCCTGCCTCTCTGCCTACTTGTGATGTCTCTCTGTCAAATAAATAAAATAAAAAATCTTTAAAAAAAAAAAAGAATATGTCCTTTAAAAAAAAAGAAGAAGAAGTCCTTGGTTAGCGTTCCCCTACTGCTTAACCTGCGTCCTTTCTCCTGAGAATGCTTTGTCAATAGATTACTTGCAAAAGAATCCCCATCTTGGGCTCTGCTTGTAGGGAGTCTGATCTAAGATAATCCCTAAATAAGATTTTTTTAGAGGTCTATACTATACTGATCATCCTTCAAACATCAAGGGATGAGCAGGGAGTTAAGAAGCCATTAGAAAATGGTAAAGAGAGGCGCCTGGGTGGCTCAGTAGGTTGAGCCTCGGCCTTCAGCTCAGGTCATGGTCTCAGGGTCCTGGGATTGAGCCCCACATTGGACTCCCTGCTCAGTGGGGAGCCTGCTTCCCCCTCTCTCTCTGCCTGCGTCTCTGCCTGTTTGTGATCTCTGTCAAAAAATAAAATCTTAAAAAAAAAAAAAAAAAGGAAAGAAAATGGTGAAGAGCTTGTGCTTAGCAAGCAAAAACTTCTCTGGTTACCAGGATCAGGCTTTCTTAGAAGGAAGCAGAACATTATACATAGCAAATAATATTTTCCTGCCCCATGTACAAATTCCTAATAAGGAATTTATTAGCCATATGGAATAGGAGACCAATTTGCTTTCCCCACAGTAGAGTAGAGCTAACTGGTACAATATTTCTGGTATATTTCTGTAACATTTTAGTATCTTTATAGACTTAGTTTAGTTAGCCTGCCCTCTGTGTTTGCTTCTTGACTTCCCCCAAGGCTTCTTATTCAGCAGGTCTGGATTGGGACTTGAGAATCCATGTTTTTAATGAGTTCCCAGAAATGCTGATGCTGCTGGTCCAAGGACCACACTTTGAGAGTCATTGGTCTGAGACGATTCTAAAGACTTAGTTGAAATATTTTTATCCCTATTTTTATCCCTACATCCATAAGTAACCATAACCATTTTTATCCATAGAACCATAAAGCATTTGACACAACCCAGATACTCTATTAATCTGTCTTTGGAGCTACTGAAGCCTGGATTTCATATCTCAGCTGCTATGTAACAGCTATCTCCCTGCTCTTCTTATCTGTAAAATGAGAATAATGATGCCCATCGCATTGTATGTTGGGAGGATTAAATGAAGTAACATATATAAGAGTATTTGACTTAGAGCAAGTGTTAAATAAATATTAACCCCTTTTTACTTGGTCTATTATTTCTAAGGCTTTATATTTGTCTTTGTCCCTTCATCACAAAATTATATTCCACCATCAGAAATATATTGAGTAGAATAGCTGGTATCCAAAAACAAAACAAAACAAAACAACAAAATGCAAGGAATGAGCTTGCCTTCTGAAGTTGGCAGAACCCAGATGATGCTTCAGTTGAGCTATGTCTCTCTAGGAGCTGGGTTGTGAATATGTTAACCCTGGTGAGTGACCTGGCTCTTTACCATGTCAAATCATTGATGCCAAAAAGTTCAAAAATCTAATCAAAGTGACTAAATTCTTTGCTTAGGAAAGCATGATGGGAATGTACGTTTGTGTGAAATAAACTAAAGGCCTCTGGCAATTGTTGGACTTGGGATCTTGTTGATAAAAGGAGAAAGGGATTGGGAAGAACTCTTCAGGATTTATCTATCTCTGAGGCTAGAACTCCTCAAAGAAAGACATTTTCAAATTGTTAAGGCAGCAGTTCTTGAACATTTTAGTCTCAGACCTCTACACACTCTCATAAATTATGAAGATCTCAAAGAGCTTTTGTTTATGTGGGATAATATGTATCTCATATACACAGTAGAAATTAAAACAGAAAGTTTAGATATAATTATTTATTGATTCATTTAAAAATAACATAGTAAACCCATTATAGGTTAACATAAATAATATATTTTTATTTAAAAAATTACTATGTTTTCCCCAAAAAAGTTAATGAATAGATTGGCTGACTCTATGTTATACCTCTGCACATATTTTTGATGCCCACCTTACTAGAAGACAGCTGAATTCTCATATCTGCTTCTGCATTCCATTAGTGGTGCTATGTTGGTTTGAAGTATAGGAAGGAACATCCAGCCCCACACAGATAAGTAGTTGAAAAGGGAGGGCTATTTTAACAGCATTTTCAAATAATCATTGATATTCTTTGATGCTACACTGAAACTCCTCAAGTGATAACTCCATGAAGATTAATTGCAATTTGGAATCTGAAACCACTTTAATGAACTTGTCTACACTGTTACATTAAGCTTCATGCCTGTATTGCACTTTGAATAGATTTTTATCCATGCATGATTCTGCATTGGTCATTTGGAAAATATTAGTTCACTGAACTATGCAGATCTTCCCAAATGATGGCATATTACATTACATAAAATTTTAAATATCACATTTGTTAATATCACCACTGCTATGGTCTGGATGTGTCCCCCCAAATTTCATATATTGAAATCCTAACCCCCAAAGATTATGGTATTAGGAGGTGGGGACTTTGGGAGGTGTTTCAGTCATGAGGGTTCTCCATTCATGAATGGAATTCGTGTTTTTTTTTTATATATATAAAGAGACCCTACAGAGCTCCCTCACCTTTTCTACCATTAGGGCACAGCTAGAAGTCAGCCATCTATGAATTGGGCATTGGGCCCTCACCACACATTGAATTGGCCAGCACCTTAATCCTGTACATCCCAAGCTCCAGGATTGTTAGAAGTAAATTCCTACTGTTTATAAGCTACCCAGTGTGTAGTGGTTTGTTACAGCAGTCCAAATGGACTAAGATAACCCCCTCACCCATTAGAAAAATGTTTAAGTATTGCAAAGCAAACACAAGATGTACACACAAATCTAATTTTCTCTTGGAAACTCAAATTTTATCTTTGGCAATAAATATTGTCAGTTTGTTTCCTTGAAGTGACAGGTTTACCTCATTCATTTTCAAGATATCTGCCAAATACCCAAGACCTAACGACCATAGTTTGTCAGTTGCTGGGGTTTTTTTTTCCCCAATTAAAATGGGTGTACCATGCAAAAGGGCAGCTAGTTCAACACACAGCTCAAGGAATTGCACAGGTGCTTTTCTCCAAGACAATTATAGTATTTTGCAATGTTTATGTCTCAGTCATTACACAGAATATTAAAGATGTGTATTCAAGGGTTGAAATTTAATATTAATGATATTTACTGCTTTATCAAGGATATTCATAAATGAATCTGGCTTTCAAGAATACTGCCTGAATGTGCTAGTGAAGAAGAAAATAACTTTTGGTTCTACTGCTTTGATTTGTGCTAAGCTGTCAGCAGTTTTACCCACCATTCCTTTTGTACCATCAATTGGTACTGCTGGTCCAGAGACCAACCATTGTGAAGTAAGGTCCTATATTGCGCTCAGGGATCCAAGGGAGTCATGTGGGAAGAACTCTGGAACGCTTATTCCTGATTAAATCACAGCAGCTGCCTGTACTCTGATTTTATCTGTAATTAGTAGCATCCCTAAAAAGATTCTGGTGGAAAATAAAAAGTTTATGACTCACTTCTATAAAGCAAGTCTTGGCTGAACTAACTATGGATAAAATCCACATTGAAAAATTTTTTTATTTATCCTGTGCATAGCAAGCCATCTATTGTTTTGAGTGCCAGCTTTGTACCATGTACTGTTTTGGGTACTGGAGATCTAGTAACTGACAAGAAGGCCATGGTCCCTGACCACATGGTGCTTAGAGTCTAGCAGGAGACACAGACAACCAACCACGTGTAATTAGATATTGTAAGAGAGCTAAAGGAAACAAATGGGATGCTCTAATAGAGAAAAAAAGGTATGAAAGGATGCATACACATTCAAATCAGTAGTTCTCAAGCTTTGATGAGTATGAGAATGACCTGTAGAGCTAATACAAAATACAGAGGCCCTGACTTATTGAAGTAGGGAGGTCCTGGGCCTCTGTAGTTTTACCAAGTGATTTTCTAAAATTTGAGCAGTGCTGCTTTAAATACAGTGCCCAGAGCAAGCCTCTCAGAGAAGATGATTGTAAAACTGAGTCCTGACTGATAAGAATAATTGGGGAGGTGGAAATGGTGCATTTTCAGTGGATTTGGGTCATATTTGTCAGAGGTGATGCTAATTCTTCTACAGCTGTAGGCCAAGCTTTAGGGCTGGTAAGTTCATTTATTGCTTAAGTGAGCCCATTCCGTAACTTATTACAAAAATATTTTGTCTCTTTAGTGAACTACAAGTTTCTATAACATAGTTTTATGAGCATAAGTGGTTACCGTAGACATTTTGTATTTATAAGCCTTGTCATAGAACATATCTCTGAAGATCTTATCCCATTAACAAAGGACATAGCACATACCTTTATTTTTAAAAATTTATGTCCCTACTGGCTACTTTCCAACAGTGCCTTTTTACATGGTCACTGGAAGGTAAATGTCCTCTGACTTCTCTTTGTTATCTTCCTGAGACTTGTACAGTCATCACGACAATTTGAATTAATTCTCAAAGTGCTTATGCTAATAAGATTAGCTCCCCTCAAGGCTTTTCATTAAATATAATTGTAAAAATTACATTCCTTTAACTAAAATCAGGAAAAGAAATTAAGGTATTTAATTTCTGATTCTCATATAATTAAGTGAAAAATGGAGGATAAGAGTATTTCAGCTAGAGGGAATAGTATACAGGTTCGGCCCTGAGGAGAAAAAGGGCTTGGCTTCTTCAAAGAACTGGAAGAAGATGGTTATAGCTAGAGTGTCATGAGTAAGGGAGAGAGGAGCACAAGACAAGTCTGGAAAGTTCAACAGGGGTTAGCCTATGTGGGTCTTTGAGGCCAACACAAGGATTTTGGTTTTTATATTACTATATTACTATATATATATATATATATATATATATATAGTATATATTACTATATATATAGTATATATTACTATATTACTGTATATATAACTATATTACTATATATATTACTATATATACTATATATATATATTACTATATTACTGCTGGAATGGGGTAGCAGTTGGGGGAAACAGAAGAGGATTTTGGTTTTTATATTACTATATATATAGTATATATTACTATATTACTGCTGGAATGGGGTAGCGGTTGGGGGAAACAGAAGATTTGATCCAGGAGAAATCGGATGGGATTTGACAATTGAATCTAAAAGTTAAGGAGAAGAATAAACACTTTGAACTTGAAATCATTACAAAACATATAAAAGCAGGTCACTTTGCCTCTTTGCCTCTGTAATTCTATCTTTAAAGCAGTGTTAATAACATATAATCTCTCAGCTACACAGGGATGAAAAGAACATAAACAAGATACTCAGTGTGAAGCATGACTATGATAATACATGCAAGGACCCCTAGCCCCTTACCAAGCACGGGGAAAGCAATGAATAAACACTTGTTAATTTTTAATTATTTTGATACCTTGGAAATAGAGCCTCACATTCAAATCAAAAACACTAGATCAGGGAAAGGATTAAAGGAGGTTCTGGATCTATATTTCTTGACTTCAAATCCTGATTTACACATTAATAGATTAAACAAACATATTTCCTGCTCATGGGCCTAGGATTAAAATAAAGCAGGGAAACTACTTAGTTATAATTATTAATTGTTTCCCCATCTTTGTCTTTCATAAGTAAAAGCTTGGAACAGTGGAACCTCATAGATGTAAACATCTGTTTCTCTGATCTAACAAAGTCCAAGCTCTTTCATAATTAAGTTATTAATCCTTTAATTGCCATTGAGAAGAAGTTATACATATTTAAATAAAAGTGGACAGTTATTCTCAGCAATAAAATACAGGGTCCATTCCCTGAAGATGACTCCTTCTCTGACCCGTGAGGTGACCATTTCCCCCTTCATCCCACTACAATTTGGGCCAGAGACTTGTCTTTCAGTTTCCAGGAATACTTTTCAGTGGCTTCTAAGGGCCCTTGGAATTGTAAATCTGTTACTTCTAGAGGTCTGCTTCCAAAGAACCAAGAATACTCTAATAAGTAGTCAATAAAATAAGCCCACATCAAAACCCTGCTTATCTAGCATGGCAAAACCATGCCAAGCTCTCTAAGAAGTTCTGAGAGCATGGACATGGCTTCTTCTTGCCAGATAATAGCCCAGTTAGTCTTACTTGAAAGTGGAGAATTTCCACCAGAATGGCTAAAATTTAAAGGAATTACAATACCTATTGTCCTTAAGGCTAGAATAGCATAAGGAATAAGAAATAGCTGAAACTCTCACCTCTTGCTGATGGGAGGGTGAACTGATGCAACCACATTACAGAACTATTTGACAATATCTAGCAAAGCCAAACATATGTACATCCCATGACCCAGGAATTTCACTTCTGGATATGCACTCAAGAGAAATGAGTGTTCATGTCTATCAAAAGACATGTTCAAGAATCCATAGCAGCTTTTTTCATAATAACCCCAAACTGGCAACAACCCTAATACACATCAATAATAAAATGGGTCAGTAAATGATAGTATATTCATGCAATGTAATACTAAACAACGATGAAAATAAATGAAACTCATGAACATAATGCAGAGTCAACCCAGTCAGAAAGGAGCTCATGAAACTAAAAGACAGGCAAAGTTAATACATGGTTATAGAAGTCAGAAGAGTGGTTACTTTTACATGAATGGGTACTGACTGGAAAGGAGCATGAGGGAGTCTTGGGGTTTTTTGAAGTGATCTATATTTTAATCTGATTGGTGGTTCCATAGGTGTATGCAAAATTTCATTGAACCATTCTTTTAACATTTGTGCACTTTGAAGCATATAAACTTTATCTCAATTATAATTATAAATTAATAAAAAATGTATTTATATTGTTGAACATTAAAAAAGGTAGGGGGATCCAAAGCACAGGAGTTAAATGAGTTGCCCAAGATGATCCTTTGTCTGGATTTGGATATGTATTCCACAGCATTGCTTTGACTATACTGCTTACCAAAGTGAAATTACATTTTGAAAACATTTCATTTGATTATCAAAACTGGGCATCTTCTTTATTAGAATGAAAGTCTGAACCTTCTGCAATTGGTAGATTGACCAACTTTCTGCTCTTCCAAACTATGAAACAAGAGAGGGCGTCAAGAATGAAAAGCCACTGCTGTTTCCCAATCCTAGTGCTGAAACTATCCCCAGAATGGGACTATTTTGGCTGGGATCTTATTGGTTACCCATCCAACATATTTGTATTATCTATAATGTATTTGGTACTGTATCTTATATTAAGAGGATATAGGCTCCTCCCTTTTTAATGAAGAGGCTATAATATATCCTTAAGAAAGTTAGTGTCTTTAGAAGATGTGTTGCTTACCTTTCAGATAAAAGCCCACAGAAGTCTCTCGTTAAATGAGATCAGCAATAAATTCTGTTAACTGGTGTTCTTAACCATCCATATGGTCCCATGAATGGACTTGAAGGGGTCCATGAATCCCATGAAATTACACACATTTTTCCATGTGTATATTAGTATTTTTCTATGAAGGTAAAAAAGCTTTTGTGGTAGCCATGAAAATGGATGTTTCAAATCCACTGCAAGGACCATAAGTGACTAATGATCCCACCTGCTGCACTCCGAAATCCATCACTGTGTTGATGCCAAGGCCATGATTCCCACAGCCTGCTCCAAGCCAATAATGTGGGACTTTTCTGGTGGCACCTCTAGTTCAAGGAATCCCTGGCAGCTTTGCAGAATGCCTTCAGAACTGCATTACAGCCTTAGACCCAACCTTCCTACTTTCCTTTCTCCTTCTATCTCTTTCACCCAGAGTCAGATCTACTTTGAGGGCTCCAGCCCCTATGGGTTTGCTTGCTATTTCCTCTCATAGTCACAGACCCCAATAAGTCTCATATGGCTAGTTCCATTATGGCATCTTCTTCTCATGAGGCCTGGACTACATAAATAGTACCAGGGGTCTGAGAATATAGGCACTAAGATATACAATTAAAACATGGTCATTCACTGCCCTGCAGGTGAACATCACATTGTCCTGCTTGGTAGGTGGGGCACAGACTGTCCCTGGCACAAAGTTGTGACTTAATTGTTAAAGATTTCACAGGTGGTTATCCCAGCAGAGGAGTCCAGTGGTCACAGGCATGCTGGAATACTTTTCTCAAAGTATAAAATAGTGCTGTATCTTATATCTCCTATCACAGAAAAGCACAGCATCTGGGAGGCCTCTTTGGGTTCTGGAGGTAGCACATTACACTTCTAGGAATATTCCTCCAACATAGAAAGCTGCCACCTTTCGGTAGGTTCCAGAGCAGGAAAAGGTTCTGCAACAGGTCCAGGGTTTGTAACACCATATAGTCTGCTGGATTGTACATCCCAAGTGGAAAGACTTTATGGTATTACAAATATCAGCAGTGGAAAATGATACGGTATGGAACTTATGGCAAGCTCCAGCAGGAGAAAAGCAATGCAGGCCCTGGGAATCAGAAGAAAGGGCCATCCACAGCAGAAAATGATATGCCTTTTGAGAAATGAGTTCTGATATGCTACTGGGCCCCAGGAGAGATAAAATGTTTGATTACAGGCACTGAGTGACCATGCAGCTGGAGCTACCCATTGAGTTGAGTTTTTCTGAGCTGTCAAATTATAAAGATAGACTTTATAAGAAAATAAGTTACATATTATAAAGACCTAACTTATAACCAAATAACTTACAAATTATAAAGGCCTAGTATCCATCCATAATAATATGGAAATGATGCATCCTGAATGGGACCTGGGCAAGATGAGAGGAAACAACTAGACTGCATGAGCAGACACCCCAGATGCCCATGTCACTCAAAGGAGTTGTACTAGTGCCCCACTAAGGCTTGAACCTATAATTATATGGAGGAGAGTTCTCATATGACCTGCTGAAGGAAGAGAATAAAGCTCTTGCTTGGTTTATAGTTTGTTTCAGCGTGTGAGTGAAAGCTGAAAAGGGATGTTAGCTATATTACACTACATTTAGGAGTATCCCTGAAGAATAATAAGAGGAAAAATCTTCCCAATGAGTGGAAAATAAATGGTGCATCTGGTCATCCACTTTGTGTGGAAGGAATGATGGTCTGAGATGAGAATATTTAGATACAAGGGCAGTGACCAATGGCCTGGGAAGAAAGACTCAAAGATCAGATACAAGAAGTTCTGGGGTAGAGCAATGTGGATGGAAACATAGGAGTGGATACAAAATGTGAAGATATCTGTATCACATGTAAATGTCCACCAGAAAGCATATACCACAAAAGAGACACCAAACAACCAAGGAGGCAAAATGATTCAGCTAGTTGACATCAGCTAGCCTCTATCATCAGCCACTTCAGAAATGGCATGATAGGCATATTCATGAAGTGGTCATCGTGACCAAGATATAGGCCAGTAACATGGATTCCAACTTATCAAAGTTGATCTAGTTACTGCTGCCTCTGAATGTTCAACCTGTTGGCAACAGAAACCCATACTGAACTCCCAAATATGGCACTTCTCTTGGTCATTTGGTGTTAAGTCAACCCATCCTGGAAGGGTCAGTATGGGTTCATCATTCCTGCCTATAGAGCCTCAGCCACTAGCACTATTCAGGGGATTTTGGAAGGCCTGATCCACAAGCATGCAACATAGCATCTGACCAGGGGACTCATTTTACAGTGAAGGTGGGGTTGAAGTGAGACCATGACCATGGGATCCACTGCTCATATCATGCACCATGTTATCCAAAAACAGCCAGCCTCAAAGAACACTGAAATGGATTTGGAAAGGAGTAACTAAAGTACCAGTTTTGAGGCAACACTCTAAAAGAAGGGAGACCTTCAGATCATATTGTGCACATTAAATCAGAGACCTCTATCTGGCACTATGTCCCCAGTAGGAAGAATACATGGATCCAATGGCACTTGAGCTGTGTATTTGGTTAAGCAACTGACTTGGTTTTGGCTCAGTCTGTGATCTCAGGATGGTGAGATCAAGCCCTGTGTCAGGTTCCACCCTCAGCACACAGAATCTACTTAGAGTTCCTCTATTCTCCCTCTGCCCCTCCCCCACTCTCTAAAAATAAAAAAAAAATTAATAATTTTTAAGAAGAATACATGGATCCAGGGACTAAGGGGTGGAAGTATGAGTGGCTCTGCTTACCACTGAAGAACTCTGCTTTCAGTCCCATGGACTTTGGGCATGGCAGGATTGGTGGTCATGGTCTTTAGCAAGGGTACAGTCTTGCCAGAGGATACAGAAAGGGTCCCACTGAACTCTAAGGACATTTTGGACTTCTTGTGTCCAAAGAGCAGAAGGCAAGAAGAGGAGTCACAGTCATGGCAAGAGTAAGTGACACCGATTATCAGGAGGAAGTAGGGCTGCTTTTACATAATGACAGTAGGGAGGAATATGTGTGTTAACTGGGTGATACAACTGGGTACCTCTTGGCATGCTTTTACCCAATTATGACTATGAATGGGCAACTGTAACAATTCTAGCTTCAGAAGAGTATGATTCCCAAAGGCTTAGATATCTCAGGAGTGAAAGTTTTGGTTATACCATCAGGTAAAACCAGTAAGACCTACAGAGATGATACGTGAAGGTGAGAGAACTTTAGAATGGATAGTAGAGGAAAGAGATGATGAATTCTAACTGTAGCTCTAAGACCAACTGTAGCAACAGGGGTTACAATTTGCCCCACTAGCCCTCCTTTTCTGAGATTCCCCCTCAGGAAAAGAGGCCCATGGTGGAGGACTGTTCTCTGAATTTGTGTGAGGTAGTTCTGTGCAGCACAAGAAATAGAATAAGAATCCCCTTTTTAAATCTCTGACTATAGGGAGTAGAAGTGATACATCGCCTGTTGGCTCCCAGACAGTGAGTGAGTGTAGTAGGAACACTAAGGCAGGCATGTTCCTGGCAGATGAAGGATTCCTAAGCCAGGCCAACTTTGGCTCAAGGACTCCTGAAGGACCTTGTTGAACTCTCTGAAATCTTCAGTGAAATCTAAGACACTTCCACCTAACCTTCCTTCCCTTCCTTTCTCCTCTACAGGGGTCAGATCAGATATCCGCAGTCTGACAGCTCTCCTAGCCTTTCCTGTTCTGCCCTCCTCCCTCATATTCCCTCAGAAGCCTTTCTCTCAAATCTCTTGCACAACTAATCCCATTTTAGAGGACTTGACTCAACACAGCTTTCATCAGATACTCAAAAGTTCTGTGACCTAAAACAGGTTACGACCCAGATGCCAGATGCTGAGTTTGCATTCTTGTCTTGGAAGAACAAGGAACAGAAATTTTAAGAGTCCCTGACTCAGATCAATGGTCTCATTCTTGCTATGTCAAGGTGAATAAGATTGTGCTGATGCATCTGGGAAGATGAGTCAACATTGGGAATAAGTTTAGGCCAACAGTGATTTCTCTTCTCTCTGGCCAGACAGGTCACCCTTCCAACAGAGTCAGCCTTATTTTATAAATTATGAGAATTCAGTGGAATGTCACAAAAGCAATTAAGCTAGAGAAATTGTCTGTTTTAAATTTTTATTAAAATAATATATTAAAGAGAATAAAAATCCTTCCCAAATCATCCAAGTTGCAATGCTATCTGTCACTCCAAGAACTTGAAGTATACCACAAACACAATGGCTTTCTCCATCCTGAAAAATGCGGTGATAAGGGAAGATGATTGCAAACCACTTCTGGAGTAAATTAAATACATACATTTTAGGTTTTAGACAGTTAGCTTTTTTATAAAATGTGCACTCCCCAACCACACTTGAGCTTTCTCCATGACATTAATTGTGTTTTGCTGTCAGGGAGGGGGACAATATCTACCTAATAGCTCTATTACCCACAGGGGAGAGTCTCAGAGGCTGGCAATATCCTCCTCTTATTAATGACAAGACTGATTCAGAGTACTCTTCCTCGACCCATTTATTCATGGGTATGTTATCAAGAATAATCTTAAGCTTTCTCTTTCACAGCATAATACAAAACAAATGGACTCAAGTAAAATTTGTACTCTGCTTTCTGTCCTACTCTTATTCTGGTAAAATTTCCTGGGTCTTTCCTCCTCAAAAGAGCAAAATAAAAACTTTTCTTTTTTTTTTCTAAGAATTTTAGTGTCTGAAATCTCCTCAAGATGTCAGCCCAACTTAAAGTAGCTGAGGGTATGACACATCTAGGGTAATGTGAGGGAAGAGGAGAGGCTGAAGTTGGGGTCCAGGATATAGGTGGAGTGAAGACTTTTTCAAAGCACAAAAAGTCCCAAATGACCTTTCCTCCAAAGTGATGTCTCTGGGGGAGCATCCTGGTGTAAACAGCAGGATATCAGAATGACAAAACTGTAGATTGATTGGATGATTGGATCTTTTCCTCATTTTTACATCCATAGCTGATCTAGTTGTCAAAACCATCTGGGCATTCTCTTAGGGACCCACACACACAAATGCTGGAGGTACATGCCAGCTCTGCAATTTAATTAATCAGGAGACCCAATTCACCAAATGACCCTAGTGGGAGCATTTAATTTCTTGCACCTAAACTTCTCCATTTGTGGAACTGAGGTAATGTTACTTATCTCTTCCTTACTCCATAGGTTCTTAAGACGGGGAAAGATACCTTGATTTTAATTTAATCAGGTTATAATGACCAAAATAAAGTATCAAATATGATTCACAGGAATCTTTCAATGTTAACCACGTTGGTTTTGTTTTTACCAAAAGAAAACTTAGTACCCTCATCAAAATGCCAATAGTTTTTGTCACAGAATTAGAATACTCCTAAAATTTGTACGAAATCACAAAAGACCCCAAATAGCAAAAGCAATCTTAAGAAAGAGGAATAAAATGGGAGGTAATACAATCTCAGATTTAAAATTAGATTACAAGGCTACAGTAATCAAAATAGCAGGATATTGGCACTAAAATAGGTGCATAGATCAATGGAACAGGATAGAGAACCCAGAAACAATCTCACACTTAAAATGTCAATTAATCTGTGACAGAGGAGGTTAGAATGTACAATGGGGGGAAAGACAGTATCCTCAATAAACAGTGTTGGGAAAACTGGGCAGCTACCTGCAAAAGAAGAAAACTGGACCATTCTCTTACAACATACACAAAAATAAACTCAAAATGAATTAAAGATCTAAACGTGAAACCTGAAACCATAAGACTCCTAAAAGAAAATGTAGGCAGTAGTCTTTTTGATATCAGCCTTAGCAACCGTTTTTTTGTTATGTCTCTTCAAGCAAGGGGAACAAAAGCAAAAATAAAACTACTGGGACTACACCAAAGTAAAAAGCTTTGGCACAGCAAAGGAAACATTCAACAAAACAAAGAGGCAACCTACTGAACGGGAGAAGACATTTGCAAATGATACATCTGATAAGGCATTAACATCCAAAATATATAAAGAGCTAATGCAACTCAACACCAAAAAACCCTAATAATCTAACTTCAACATGGGCAGGGGGCCTGAAAAGATATTTTTCCAAAGACATATAGATGGTCGACAGACACATGAAAAGATGCTCAGCATCACTAATCATCAGGGAAACGCAAATCAGAACCACAATGAGCTACAACCTCACACCTGCCAGAATGACTAGTACCAAAAGACAAAAAATAACAACTGTTGGCAAGGATATGGAAAATAGGGAACCTTGTACACTGCTGGTGGGAATGTAAATTGGTGCAGCCACTAAGGAAAACCGTATAGAGGTTCGCCCAAAACTGAGAAATAGAAATGACATATTATCCAGTAATTCCACTAATTCACACTAATTCAAAAAGATATCTGTACCCCTATGTTCACTGCAGCGCTATTTATAATAGTCAAGATACAGAAGTAAGCTAAGTGTCTACTGATAGATAAATTAATAAAGCAAATGTGTACACACACATCACTCAGTCATAAAAGAGAATGAAATCTTGCCATTTGTGACAACATGAATGGACCCAGAAGGTATTCTGCTAAATGAATTAAGTCAGACAGATAGAGACAAATACCATATGACTTTACTTATATGTGGAATCTAAGAAAACAAACAAACAAAACACGAACAGAAATAGACTCATAAATACAGAGAACAAACTGGTGGTTGCCAGAGGGGAACAGGGTAGGGGGATGGGTGAAATAGGTAAAGGGGACTAAGAGGTGCAAATTTCCAGTTATAAAATAAATAATCAAAATAATTGGTAGCTCTGACAGACTTAAAAGATGTAGCTTGAAACGTTCTTTGAGAACCTTGAGCAGGGAAAGGGACAAAATAAGATGTTACTACTTAGTTATTACTAGTTTATTTTTTTTAAATATTTTATTTATTTATTTGACAGAGAGAGACACAGCAGAAGATGGAATACAAGTAGGGGGAGTGGGAGAGGGAGAAGCAGGATTCCCGCTGAGCAGTCAGCCAGATGCAGGGCTCACCGGGCTGGATCCCAGGACCCTGGGATCATGACCTGAGCGGAAGGTAGACATTTAACGACTGAGCCACCCAGGTGCTTCTAATTATTACTAGTTTAAAGACAACAATGTTAGTGTTATAAAACTATTCCCCACATGATGCTGTTCTCAAAAGAGCATATTTCATGCAACTGAAGGTAAATTTTAAATGGCTTAAAATATTTTTGCTTATATTTCAGCAACTCCATGAAGAGAAACACATAGTTCTCAGCAATGTCTTAAAATTCCTTTTTGTATTCCTTTCCCATACACTCCCATCACACATCACAGGTGCTCCCTTATCTCTCTCCTTTCAACCAACATTTTGACATTAGCAACCAATGTCTACATGGATGACGGTCCAAGTCTAGCAACTCATGATTCCACAAAACTCTTATCTATATACTCTGCTTCACCATTTCTTTCTTACTGCAGCACAGAAACTCTCAAACCAATTTGTCATTAGAAGTCCTTCGTTGGAAGGCAGAAAAAGGAGTGAGCAAGAAAAGAATTCATTTTAAAAGACACTGGGAGGGTGATGGCCATAAACTCTCAAATGTCAGGAATTTTTATTCTATTGCACTATAATCTGGCTTGCACCTACCACATTACATATTTAAAAATATTAAAATATTTCCTGAATGGTTTTTGCTACTAGCATATAAAGAGTAATGCTTCTCACTAGAGGGAGAAACGAGCCATTTGACATGGAAATAACAATAGCCTCTGTCTCTAGTTGGCCAGCTGCAGCTACACTAGTAATTGAGTTGAATGTTTTCCAAGGCTTCATTCACTAAGAATCGTTCATAATGATGTCCAGGAAAGGAATTTCTTCTTCTAAATTTCACAACCCCTTTGAAAACAAAGAGAGAGAGAGAGAGAGAGAGAGAAATTTTGTATCTATCTATCTATCTAGAGAGGTGATTATTATCAAAGAAAAAAAATTTTAATAATAGATGGTATAAATTAAATAATTTCTTTGGATATGGCGTGTGTGTGTGTGTGTGTGTGTGATAATTGGCCATTTCAGATAGGTAGGTCAAGTTTGGGGAAAATATGTTCATGTGCTAGTAACTAGTTCTTATATTAGAGCACGTATTGTATTCTACCTTGTATTATTGTTGTTAACAGATGTGTCTCCATTTGCCCATAAATCTCATAAATACAACAGCAGAACCTTTTCTTTGTATTCTCTAGAACAGTGTTACACAAATGATAAAGGGAACAATCCAATAAAAAGATGTAATAATTATAAATATATATGCACCAAACATGGGCACACTCAAATACATTAAGCAACTACTAACAGAAATAAAGTAAGAAATTGATAGTAATTCAATAATACTATGGGACTTTAATACAACACTTGTATCAATGGGTAGATATTCCAGACAGAAAATTGACAAAAAAAAAAAAAAAAAAGAAACCAGTGGAATTAATGATACATTGGACTAGATGGATCTAATAGGTATATTCAGAACATAACATCCAAGAACAGTAGAATACACAGTCTTCCAAAGTACACATGGAACATTGTCCAGAACAGATAACATGTTCAGCCACAAAACAATCTCAACAAATTAAAAAAGACTGAAGTCATTATCATTTATCTTTTTCAACTACAATGGATAAAACTAGAAGTCAATTATAAGAAAAAAATCTGAAAAGAACATAAATGCATGGAAGTTAAATAAACAATGAATAGGCCAACCAAGAAATCAAAGAGAAAAATCAAAAAATACATGGAGACAAATAAAAATGAAAACACAAATGTCCTAAATCTTTGTGATACAACAAAAGCTATTCTAAGAGGAAAGATTATAGCAATACAGACCTACCTCAGGAAGGAAGAAGAATCTCAAAGTAATAGCCTAACCTTACACCTAAAGAAGCTTGAAAAAGAACACTCAAAGCCCAAAGCCAATAGAAGGAGGGAAATAAAAATCAGAGCAGAAATAAATGAAATAGAGACTTTAAAAATAGAATAGATCAATGAAACCAAGAGCTGGTTCTTTGAAAGAATAATAAAATTGGTAATTCACTAGTCAGACTCATAAGAAAAGAAAAAGAGAGACAGACTCAAATAAAACCAGAAATTAAAGAGGAGAAATAACAAACAACACTACAGAAATACAAAGGATTATTGTGAAATAAAAATCTATAATTATTTATAATCACTGAGAGATATCTGCAATCTCTCTACAAAGAGAATATTATAAAAAAATTATATGCCAATAAATTGGACAACCTAGAAAATGGATAAATTCCTAGAGACATACAACCTTCCAAAACTGAATCAAGAAGAAACAGAAAATCTGAACAGACCAATTAGAAGCAATGATATTGAATCAGTACTTTAAAAAAAAAAGTCTCAACAAACACAACTGATAATCCATTAGCCAGACTATAAGAGAAAGAGAGAGAGACAGAGACTCAAATAAAATCAGATGGTGTCACAGGTGAATCCTATCAAACATTTAAAGAAGAGTAAATACATGTTCTTCTCAAAATATTTCAAAAAATAAGAGAGAGGAAGGAAAAGTTCCAAATTCAGTGAGGGCAGGATTACTCTGATACCAAAACCTGATAAAGACACCACTAAAAAGAGAACTACAGGCCAATATTCCTGATGAACATAGATGCAAAAATCCTTAACAAAATATTAGCAAACCAAATCAAATAATACATTAAAAAAATCATTCACCATGATCAAGTGGGATTTATTTCTGGGATACAAGCGAGTTTCAGTATTTATAAATCAATCACCATGACCCAACACATCAACAAGAAAAAGGATAAAAACCACATGATCACTTCAATAGATGCTGAAAAAGCATTTGACAAAGTAAAACATCCATTCATGATTAAAAAAAAAAAAAAAACTCTGAACAAGTCAGGTTCAGAGGACACATACCTCAACATAATAAAGGCCATATATGAAAAACCCACAGCTAACATCATACTCAATGATGGAAAAAGAAGAGCTTTTCTTCTAAGATCAGAAACAAGACAGGTGTGTCCACTCTCTCACCCCTTTATTCAACATAGTACTGGAAGTCCTAGCCACAGAAGTCAGACAACAAAAAAGAAATAAAAGGCATCTAAATTGGTAAGGAAGAAATAGAATTTTCACCATTTGCAGATGACATGATACTATATTTAGAAAATCTTAAACACCTCACCAAAAACTACTAGAACAGATAAATGAGTTCAGTAAAATTTCAGGATACAAAATTAATATACAGAAATCTCTTTCATCTCTATGCATGAATAATAAAGTAGCAGAAAGAGAATTTAGGAAAACAATTTCATTTACAATTTTACCAAAAAGAGTAAAATATGTAGGATTAAACTTAATCAAGGAGGTGAAGGACTTGTACTCTGAAAATTAAAAAGCACTGATGAAAGAAATTGAAGACGACACAAACAAAAGGAAAGATGTTCCATGTTCATGGATCAAAAATACCAATATTGTGTGTGTGTGTGTGTGTGTGTGTGTGTGTGTGTGTGTGTGTATATAGAGAGAGAGAGAGAGAGAGAGCGAGCAGTGCTACTCAAAATATGGTTTATGGATGAGAACTAGTCCCTGGCCTATGAACTCTTTGTTACCCGTCTGCAACAAGTACACAAACTGAGGGTATGTATTCACAATCTTTTCTAGAAATTTAAGATTTCCATATTGTTTAAGTGAATGATCATTGTGGTCATCTTGCTAAGCAAGGCATAGACTGGATTGAGTGTTAAGCTTGCTCAGATGAGTTGTATGTAGTAGGAGCTGTGTACTTGTGCTGGACAGTAATAAACAAAAACAAAAAGCTGGGTTTTTTTGTTTGTTTGTTTTTACCATAGAGAGTTTGAGAAGCACTGCTCTAAAAATGTAGTTGTCAAACTACAGTCTGTGAGACTAAAGCTACTGGTCAGCTATCTGGTTTTGTATAAGTTTTAGTGGAACAAGCCTTGTCCACTCATTTTCTTATTATCTATGCTGCTTCCACCCTACAGAGACAGAGTTGAGTAGTTGTAGCACAGACACATGGCCCTCAAAGCTTAACATATTTACTACAGGATCCTCTAAAGAAAAGTTTTACTGATCCTTGCTCTAAAGCTATGTGGATTTTTTTTGGACTATATTTGAGTGTAATCCATAGTGAGAAGTACATTTTACTCTAGAAACAAGTAGACACAGATATATCTATGTGTCTGAGACAAAAGTTTTACAAACAATATTTACTCACTCTACATTCAATGCACTCATATTTGTATTCTACTCTGCTTTGCTCTATTTTATTTAAAAAACACTGGACATACATAATAAATCAAAATTACAACCTATCATAGATTTTTATCCATAATTTAAAAAATCACTGCTTGAAATCCTGTAGCATGTGCCTGGCACAAAGATGGCACATAGAAAACATTTATTGAACAGTTCACTGATGTTTACTCATATCGAGTTATTTTCCTTCCATGTCATATAGGGTTTACTGATATTGGTTATTATTTGCATCTTTCATGTTCTCCCTTGTACCACAAGGACTGTATTTTCCAGATTCCTTTGTCATCAAGGTTCCAGTAAGATTTTGCTCTGGCAGAAGGAAGAAAGAGCTATTATTCCCTACTGGCAGGTACAGGGGGATCAATGGATGCAAGCGGTAAGCGTAGTGTTTTGCCACACTGAGAGTTGTGAGAGAGTCATCCACCTGAGAGTTGTTCTCTCCAGGGCTACAGGCAGCTGAAATAATTGGTGGCGGCTTTGCTGTGCTCCCTGTACTTCAACAAAAGGAATTTGAGGGGAAAATTATGCAAAGGAGGAGTTATAGTCAGGGGTATGCTGGCAAATGTTTAACACCTGCCTGTCTTATTTGTAGGGTGTGCCCATTTCCATGGTGTAAATACTATGCCACAATGGCCAATTTCATTGTGGAATCAATAAATGGTGGAGTTGGGAAGAGAGGCACATGATCAGGTCTGTAGGCTAGTGGGAGCTGGCTACAACACACTAGGTATAGTGGTCCTAGTCCCAGTTTTCACTCACTGTCTAGGCATTCCATCTTTCACTTCCCCAAATATTTTATTATTCTTGTTATTCATAGTAATGTTCTACAAAGTCACTGCAAACACTGAATTAGCAAATACTGAGCCAGTGCTCCTAAGGAAAATACAGGGTTAGGTTCCTGAAAGTCTTTAGTCACAACATTTTCATCAACTGATCAGCACAAAACTTTGTTTTATCTGTGTTTCTATGTAATGGTACCTGATTTTGTACACATTGTTAGTTCATTAACACTGAACTAGTAGCCAAAATATTATGTCTGAATGAAACATCCAACACACATATTTTCCTTATAAAGCACATCACAGCCTTCTTGCACTTAGGAACACTGGCCAGAACTTCAGCACTTTGCTTGGCTGCCATTTTAAACAGCAAAATCACTAGCAGAAGCATGGAAATGGGGGAAACATGGCACTACATAGGCTGCAATAAGGACACTTATTTATAGCATGAGATCTGAAGCAAGAAGGCAGAGCACTGCCATGTTCAATCTCGGCTAGGAACATGCACACTGAGGAAGCAACTCAAAATTTTCACTGCTCTGCACATGTCTGTGAATGACAGCAAAAGTACCACTAGCATTCATTTGGGTGTTACAAATAAATTTTAGTTAGTAGGCAGATTCATAAATAAAGAATCATGAATCCATTTGTCAATCATGAAGATCAACTATCTATTATGGTCACCCTAATTATGAAGTGACAAAAATAATTAAGTCTTTTCACGGATAGAAAGAATAGGAGTGCTGGAAGTGTTATTTGGAGAGGAGAAAAGATTTGGAATCTGGGTAAGATGTTGTTGAAGAAGATTGTTTAAAAATCAACTTAAAGAAATTGCAAGAGGCCAGACAAATTAGATTTGTTACAGGCTTTATCGTTTTCGAGAGCCCCAGGAGATCAGAATTCTAATCAAATCTAGACTCTTACTATAGATGTTTTAGTCTGCTAGTTGGCAAATGGGATGAACAACAGGGTCACTACCTTCATCCTGAGGACTTTATTGGAATTTATTGCAATACCAGTCTGCTTCTTATTGGTTTTCAAAATGAGGGACAAATTGAGAAATCCAGAATTTTGGGAGCATCCTTATGAAGTCTGACCTTGTGTTCAGGTCTATTAAAGAATTATACTTGTGCTGAAAGTGTTTATCACTTGTGCGTTAGATATTCCCTATTTATGCCTCTGGTTTTACTCTCCATTTTTCTCCATCTTGCTACCTGCCCTAGGAGCCAGCTTTTATAGACTGTATCAATAAACTTCTTTGTTCTCTGGATCCTGGTTATCCAATGATAGACATCCATAAATCATAGAATGGTAAGAGAGTAAAGTCAAGGTATTCATTCCTCTGATTGCTTCCCTGCTGGGTTGCCCAAGTGGTTAGTGGTTACATCTCTTTACCATACGACATGGCTGCCATTGGGTGGCCTTCTCTTGCAGCTACAGCTCTCTTTTTAGATTCCAGGAGTGCTCTCTTTACCCCTCCAAGCCTAGGGTTAATGGTCCCTTCCCATATGAATTCTGGAGTACTTTATGTTTCCGTGTTGATTTTCCTTAACCATGCCTACACTTTGGTAAATAGTCTTTTCACTAAACTGCCTTATTATCTTTTTCGGCTTGTATGACAATAGGGTCATAATGTTTCCTTCTGTGACTCAACTGATGACAGTGGGTTCAAGTGCTGTCAGCCCGATCCTTCCATTATAAAGTTCCTTACTGATGTCCATCTAATGATTTTTACAACTTTTGATGATTGCTGCTAGGATTCTTCAACTACATAGTTAGTCTAAAATATAGCTTGTATAAGAAACAGAATAAGTATTTGATTCTTTCTCTTTATTAATCAATTTTTATTTAAAACTTTTTATTTATTCATTTGAGAGAGAGAGCACACAATGGTGAGCAGCAGGAGAGGCAGAGAGAGAAGTAGATTCCCCGCTGAGTGGGGAGCCTGACACAGGGCTCAATCCCAGGACCTGGAGATCATGACCTGAGCTGAAGGCAGATGCTTAATCATCTGAGCCACCCAGACACCCCTTTATTAATCAATTTTTAAAACAGTGACTTGATGCTCTAGTAACTCCCAAACAAATTCATTTTTTTTCAAAAATCATAAAATCAGAATTAGGAAACATATGCATTTTTAGAAAGTAAAAAACAAATCACGAGTTTATACTGATATTTCCAAGTCAAATTTAAAGTTAGAGTGTTCTTATTTGATTTTATTTTTGTATCCCTTTTCTCTGACAGTGAAACTCTTTGCTCCTAATTAAGTTAAAATAATTAATAATTTGATTTATCTTTGCATACACTTGAGAGCATTTGCATATCTATTTGTATGTACCTCTGTCTTTTTGCGAGAGGAGAGATTTGGATACTCTTCAAATTATGTAATATGAATGTGTTCTGTTAGGTTGCTAAGAAGCAGACCTTGAGACAAGGATTCATATGTCAGTGAATTATTAGGAGGTATTTCCATTAGGCAAATGGAGAAATAGGACAAGGAAGGAAAAGAGGCCAAGCTGGGGTGGAATAGCAAGCAAAATTCAAGGAATCTTACTTTGGGTCAGTGTCATATGGGTGTTACAGAGATAATGTAAAACACATCTAAGAATTGTCCTCATTAGAGGGAAAGGGGGCTATAATATTAATTCTCTTCACTGTCCATCACTGTTTAGGTGTTGTTCTTAGGGAATATCAATTCCCAGGTACTTCCAGGCTTCCATGTCTCTAGGCATATCAAGGTTCAGTTGCCTGAAGGTAGTCAGCCAGCTAAGAGATTTAGGTGCTGACTACTGGGAGTGAAAGCCTGAATCAGGACAGAAAGCATGAGAACATAAAGGGATTGGAGGAGTCAGGGTAGAGCATGGCAGCATCTGCTTCAATGAATAACTACCCATCCCATAATCATGAGAGGTGAGCACTGTACAAGAGACATTTATCAGAGGGGAGGAGTCAAGATGGCGGAGAAATAGCAGGCTGAGACTACTTCAGCTAGCAGGAGATCAGCTAGATAGCTTATCTAAAGATTGCAAACACCTGCAAATCCATCGGCAGATGGAAGAGAAGAAGAACAGCAATTCTGGAAACAAAAAAACAACCACTTTCTGAAAGGTAGGACTGGCAGAGACATGAATCCAAAGCAACAGGAAGATAGACCCCGGGGGGGAGGGGCCAGGTCCCGGCAAGCGGCGGAGCAACGGAGCACTAAATAGGACTTTTAAAAGTCTGTTCCACTGAGGGACATTGCTCCAGAGGCTAAACCAGGGTGAAGCCCACATGGGATCAGCGTGGCCTCAGGTCCCGCAGGGTCACAGAAGGATCGGGGGTGTCTGAGTGTCGCAGAGCTTGCGGGTATTGCAACGGGAAAGCCAGCTACAGAGACAGAGCCGACAGTAAGCTCACAACTCGGAGTTACCTTGAACCGGTCACAGGCTCGGTGAGCTCGGAGCACCGCCGGAGGTCAGGCAGAGGAGAGTAACTGGGTGCTATTATTTGAGGGCGCACTAAGGAGTGGGGCCCCGGGCTCTTGGCTCCTCCGGGCCGGAGACCAGAAGGCCGCCATTTGTATTCCCGTCCTCCGGAACTCTACGGAAAGCACTCAGGGAACAAAAGCTCCTTAAAGCAAACCCAAGCGGATTACTCAGCCCTTGGTAAGGGCAGTGCAATTCCGCCTGGGGCAAAGACACTTGAGCATCACTACAACAGGCCCCTCCCCCAGAAGATCAACAAGAAACCCAGCCAAGACCAAGTTCACCTACCAAGGAGTGTGGTTTCAATACCAAGGAGAGCAGCAGAATTCCAGAGGAGGAGAAAGCAAAGCACGGAACTCATGGCTTTCTCCCTGTGATTTTTTTAGTCTTGCAGTTAATTTAATTTTTTTCATTTTCATTTTTTTTCTCTTCTTCTGCTAAATTCTTTTTTAACTTTTACCCTTTTCTTTTTTAATATTTTTTAACTAGTTTATCTAATATTTTTTTTCTTTTTTATATTTTTCTTTATTCGTTTTCTTATTTTTAAAATTCTTTTCTTTTTTCTTTTTTTTTTCTTTCTTTCTTTTTGAACCTCTTTTTATCCCCTTTCTCCCCCCTCATGATTTGGGATCTTTTCTGATTTGGTTAAAGCATATTTTCCTGGGGTTGTTGCCACCCTTTTAGTATTTTATTTTTTTTATTTATTTTTTTAAGATTTAATTTATTTATTTGACAGAGAGAGATCACAAGTAGGCAGAGAGGCAGGCAGAGAGAGAGAGAGAGAGAGAGAGGAGGAAGCAGGCTCCCTGCTGAGCAGAGAGCCCAATGCGGGACTCGATCCCAGGACCCTGAGATCATGACCTGAGTTGAAGGCAGCAGCTTAACCCACTGAGCCACCCAGGCACCCAACCTTTTAGTATTTTACTTGCTCCTTCATATACTCGTATCAGGACAAAATGACAAGGCAGAAAAATTCACCACAAAAAAAAAGAACAAGAGGCAGTACCGAAGGCTAGGGACCTAATCAATACAGACATTGGTAATATGTCAGATCTTGAGTTCAGAATGACAATTCTCAAGGTTCTAGCCGGGCTCGAAAAAGGCATGGAAGATATTAGAGAAACCCTCTCGGGAGATATAAAAGCCCTTTCTGGAGAAATAAAAGAAATAAAATCTAACCAAGTTGAAATCAAAAAAGCTATTAATGAGGTACAATAAAAAATGGAGGCTCTCACTGCTAGGATAAATGAGGCAGAAGAAAGAATTAGTGACATAGAAGACCAAATGACAGAGAATAAAGAAGCTGAGCAAAAGAGGGACAAACAGCTACTGGACCACGAGGGGAGAATTCGAGAGATAAGTGACACCATAAGACGAAACAACATTAGAATAATTGGGATTCCAGAAGAAGAAGAAAGAGAGAGGGGAGCAGAAGGTATACTGGAGAGAATTATTGGGGAGAATTTCCCCAATATAGCAAAGGGAACGAGCATCAAAATTCAGGAGGTTCAGAGGACGTCCCTCAAAATCAATAAGAATAGGCCCACATCCCATCACCTAATAGTAAAATTTACAAGTCTCAGTGACAAAGAGAAAATCCTGAAAGCAGCCCTGGAAAAGAAGTCTGTAACATACAATGGTAAAAATATTAGATTGGCAGCTGACTTATCCACAGAGACCTGGCAGGCCAGAAAGAGCTGGCATGATATTTTCAGAGCACTAAATGGGAAAAACATGCAGCCAAGAATACTATATCCAGCTAGGCTATCACTGAAAATAGAAGGAGAGATTAAAAGCTTCCAGGACAAACAAAAACTGAAAGAATTTGCAAACACCAAACCAGCTCTACAGGAAATATTGAAAGGGGTCCTCTAAGCAAAGAGAGAGCCTACAAGTGGTAGATCAGTAAGGAACAGAGACAATATACAGTAACAGTCATCTTACAGGCAATACAATGGCACTAAATTCATCTCTCTCAATAGTTACCCTGAATGTTAATGGGCTAAATGCCCCAATCAAAAGACACAGGGTATCAGAATGGATAAAAAAACAAAACCCATCTATATGTTGCCTCCAAGAAACTCATTTTAAGCCCGAAGACACTTCCAGATTTAAAGTGAGGGGGTGGAAAAGAATTTACCATGCTAATGGACATCAGAAGAAAGCAGGAGTGGCAATCCTTATATCAGATCAATTAGATTTTAAGCCAAAGACTATAATAAGAGATGAGGAAGGACACTATATCACACTCAAAGGGTCTGTCCAACAAGAAGATCTAACAATTTTAAATATCTATGCCCCCAACATGGGAGCAGCCAACTATATGAACCAATTAATAACAAAATCAAAGAAACACATCAAAAATAATACAATAATAGTAGGGGACTTTAACACTCCCCTCACTGAAATGGACAGATCATCCAAGCAAAAGATCAGCAAGGAAATAAAAACCTTAAACGACACACTGGACCAGATGGACATCACAGATATATTCAGAACATTTCATCCCAAAGCAACAGAATACACATTCTTCTCTAGTGCACATGGAACATTCTCCAGAATAGATCACATCCTCGGTCCTAAATCAGGACTCAACCGGTATCAAAAGACTGGGATCATTCCCTGCATATTTTCAGACCACAATGCTCTGAAGCTAGAACTCAACCACAAGAGGAAGTTTGGAAAGAACCCAAATACATGGAGACTAAACAGCATCCTTCTAAAGAATGAATGGGTCAACCGGGAAATTAAAGAAGAATTGAAAAAAATCATGGAAACAAATGATAATGAAAATACAATGGTTCAAAATCTGTGGGACACAACAAAGGCAGTCCTGAGAGGAAAATATATAGTGGTACAAGCCTTTCTCAAGAAACAAGAAAGGTCTCAGGTACACAACCTAACCCTACACCTAAAGGAGCTGGAGAAAGAACAAGAAAGAAACCCTAAGCCCAGAAGGAGAAGAGAAATCACAAAGATCAGAGCAGAAATCAATGAAATAGAAACCAAAAAAACAATAGAGCAAATCAATGAAACTAGGAGCTGGTTCTTTGAAAGAATTAATAAAATTGATAAGCCCCTGGCCAGGCCAGACTTATCAAAAAGAAAAGAGAAAGGACCCAAATAAATAAAATCATGAATGAAAGAGGAGAGATCACAACTAACACCAAAGAAATACAAACTATTATAAGAACATACTATGAGCAACCCTACGCCAACAAATTTGAAAATCTGGAAGAAATGGATGCATTTCTAGAAACATATAAACTACCACAACTGAACCAGGAAGAAATAGCCTGAACACACCCATAACCAGTAAGGAGATTGAAACAGTCATTAAAAATCTCCAAACAAACAAAAGCCCAGGGCCAGACGGCTTCCCGGGGGGATTCTACCAAACATTTAAAGAAGAACTAATTCCTATTCTCCTGAAACTGTTCCAAAAAATAGAAATGGAAGGAAAACTTCCAAATTCATTTTATGAGGCCAGCATCACCTTGATCCCAAAACCAGACAAGGATCCCATCAAAAAAGAGAGCTATAGACCAATATCCTTGAAGAACACAGATGCGAAAATTCTCACCAAAATACTAGCCAATAGGATTCAACAGTACATTAAAAGGATTATTCACCACGACCAAGTGGGATTTATTCCAGGGCTGCAAGGTTGGTTCAACATCCGCAAATCAGTCAATGTGATACAACACATCAATAAAAGAAAGAACAAGAACCATATGATACTCTCAATAGATGCTGAAAAAGCATTTGACAAAGTACAGCATCCCTTCCTGATCAAAACTCTTCAAAGTGTAGGGATAGAGGGCACATACCTCAATATCATCAAAGCCATCTATGAAAAACCCACCACAAATATCATTCTCAATGGAGAAAAACTGAAAGCTTTTCTGGTAAGGTCAGGAACACGGCAGGGATGTCCATTATCACCACTGCTATTCAACATAGTACTAGAAGTCCTAGCCTCAGCAATCCGACAACAAAAGGAAATTAAAGGCATCCAAATCAGCAAAGAAGAAGTCAAATTATCACTCTTCACAGATGATATGATACTATATGTGGAAAACCCAAAAGACTCCACTCCAAATCTGCTAGAACTTGTACAGGAATTTAGTAAAGTGTCAGGATATAAAATCAATGCACAGAAAGCAGTTGCATTTCTCTACACCAACAACAAGACAGAAGAAAGAGAAATTAAGGAGTCTATCCCATTTACAATTGCACCCCAAACCATAAGATACCTAGAAATAAACCTAACCAAAGAGGCACAGAATCTATACTCAGAAAACTATAAAGTACTCATGAAAGAAATTGAGGAAGACACAAAGAAATGGAAAAATGTTCCATGCTCCTGGATTGGAAGAATAAATATTGTGAAAATGTCTATGCTACCTAAAGCAATCTACACATTTAATGCAATTCCTATCAAAGTACCATCCATCTTTTTCAAAGAAATGGAACAAATAATTCTAAAATTTATATGGAACCAGAAAAGACCTTGAATAGCCAAAGGGATATTGAAAAAGAAAGCCTAAGTTGGTGGCATCACAATTCCAGACTTCAAGCTCTATTACAAAGCTGTCATCATCAACACAGCATGGTACTGGCACAAAAACAGACACATAGATCAATAGAACAGAATAGAGAGCCCAGAAATAGACCCTCAACTCTATGGTCAACTAATCTTCGACAAAGCAGGAAAGAATGTCCAATGGAAAAAAGACAGCCTCTTCAATAAATGGTGCTGGGAAAACTGGACAGCCACATGCAGAAAAATGAAATTGGACCATTTCCTTACACCACACACAAAAATAGACTCAAAATGGATGAAGGACCTCAATGTGAGAAAGGAATCCATCAAAATCCTTGAGGAGAACACAGGCAGCAACCTCTTCGACCTCAGCCGCAGCAACATCTTTCTAGGAACATCGCCAAAGGCAAGGGAAGCAAGGGAAAAAATGAACTATTGGGATTTCATCAAGATCAAAACTTTTGCACAGCAAAGGAAACAGTTAACAAAATCAAAAGACAACTGACAGAATGGGAGAAGATATTTGCAAATGACATATCAGATAAAGGACTAGTGTCCAAAATCTATAAAGAACTTAGCAAACTCAACACCCAAAAAACAAATAATCCAATCAAGAAATGGGCAGAGGACATGAACAGACATTTCTGCAAAGAAGACATCCAGATGGCCAACAGACACATGAAAAAGTGCTCCATATCACTCGGCATCAGGGAAATACAAATCAAAACCACAATGAGATATCACCTCACACCAGTCAGAATGGCTAAAATCAACAAGTCAGGAAATGACAGATGCTGGCGAGGATGCGGAGAAAGGGGAACCCTCCTACACTGTTGGTGGGAATGCAAGCTGGTGCAACCACTCTGGAAAACAGCATGGAGGTTCCTCAAAATGTTGAAAATAGAACTGCCCTATGACCCAGCAATTGCACTACTGTGTATTTACCCTAAAGATACAAACGTAGTGATCCAAAGGGGCACGTGTACCCAAATATTTATAGCAGCAATGTCCACAATAGCCAAACTATGGAAAGAACCTAGATGTCCATCAACAGATGAATGGATCAAGAAGATGTGGTATATATACACAATGGAATACTATGCAGCCATCAAAAGAAATGAAATCTTGCCATTTGCAACAACATGGATGGAACTAGAGCGTATCATGCTTAGCGAAATAAGTCAAGCAGAGAAAGACAACTATCATATGTTCTCCCTGATATGAGGAAGTGGTGATGCAACATGGGGCCTTAAGTGGGTAGGAAGAATCAATGAAACAAGATGGGATTGGGAGGGAGACAAACCATAAGTGACTCTTTTTTTTTTTTTTTTAAGATTTTATTCATTTATTTGACAGAGAGAGAGAAATCACAAGTAGACGGAGAGGCAGGCAGAGAGAGAGAGAGAGAGGGAAGCAGGCTTCCTGCTGAGCAGAGAGCCCGATGCGGGACTCGATCCCAGGACCCTGAGATCATGACCTGAGCCGAAGGCAGCGGCTCAACCCACTGAGCCACCCAGGCGCCCCCCATAAGTGACTCTTAATCTCACAAAACAAACTGAGGGTTGCTGGGGGGAGGGGGGTTGGGCGAAGGGGGGTGGGTTTATGGACATTGGGGAGGGTATGTGCTTTGGTGAGTGCTGTGAAGTGTGTAAACCTGGCGATTCACAGACCTGTACCCCTGGGGATAAAAATATATGTTTATACAAAATAAAAAATTTAAAAAAAGACATTTATCAGACATGATTTCAAAATCAACACTGCTGTCTATGATAAATGAGAAAGCACCATTGGCATTTTATGTACTTGATTTGATTCCATAATGTTTGCTAATAACATGTGTTAAAAGAAAAATATGGTGTATTTTGTACATCCAGTTTTCCCAAGTCACACAATGTTGAGTCAGATGGCTCCTGTGAGGCTGCCTTAGAACTTCCACAGACACCTAAGCTAATCCCTTTGTGTGAAATCAACACTTAGACGTGTGTTGGAATTAAACCAGGGTCCCCCTGACACTAGCATGAGAAATAAACAGAACCTTGTTTTCCCAGCTAATGAGAACAAACAGCTCTATCCCAGGTGGCCTTCCTTAGAGGTTTTGCAACTGTAAGATAATCACATGCAGGCCAGAGGTACGGTTCAACAATCCTGAATGAGCAACCAGGAAAGGAATAAAACAAAATGCCTTGCTTGACACTATCTAGTGTATTAACCTGTGGCAAGAATTTTACTGGAAAAGCAACAGATTTTACCTGTTAGGCCTTTGACCCTGGACTCCATGTTTTGATTCACAAGAGGATCTAAAGAGCTGGAGAGCAGAGAGCAGTTCCTAATTTCAACTATTTTCTTAAAGCTTAAAATTAGTGAGTGGAAACATAGACATTGACCCAGAGCGTAATTTCCCCATATTCACATTTTTTCCTCCTCAGCTCTAAAGTTGAACATAAGCAAATTTTAGGGTGAGCCAATTTGTCTCAATTTTCCTGGACTGTCTTGTTCTAGCACTGAAAGTCCTAAATCCAGAGTAATCCCTTAGTACAGGGCAGACTGGGATACTTGGTTATCCTAGCAATTTCTTGAATAATTTTGGTTACATTAATGGTGTAGGACTGGGCTTCTCAAACTAAAGTGCATCCAAATTCTCTGGATCTTGTTAACACACTGATTCTGATTCAAGATGTCTGGGGTGGGGTTTATAAGCCTGCATTTCTAGTTCCCAGGTGATGCTGATGCTACTGGTCTACCCATGGACCACACTGAGGCTAGGGTCAAGGGCAAGCATAATACTGATGCTAAAGTCTTGCTACAAATCTCCAACATTTGAAATTTAATATTAGTTCATCTCTGCTTTTAACTAAATGAAAGAAAAGTCTTCATGTGATAATATTATTTCTTTATGAGTATTTGTAGTAAAGAGAAAGAAATTAATTTACTTGCCCATAGTACAGTGGGTTTATGAAAAACAGTTTAAAGGAAGGGTATTCAACTTATAACTAAGCAAATTTTAATTGATAAGAAAATTATAGATGATGGTTGTTACTCTACTTTTTGTATTACAATAGTCACCTTCTATTTAGTTCTTTTTTTGGATTTTGAAAAAATTTTGAACATGGTATTTTTAGATAATTTTAATTTCATTAACAATTCTGTATTGCCCATTCCCATCACAACCACATTCAGGCAGCATATGTACCTTCTACTGGAGTTGTGTGTTTTTAAACTTATTTCCTTATTCTTACTTTACAGGGACATATTTCTTTATAAATCTTATATATTTCACATATAAGACAGGAAAGTGTTTAATAAGGATTACTCCTAGACTTATTTCTTCAACTTCCTACCTAAAAAACTTCATTGATTTACTTTTCTTTGGGTACACTTCCCAATGGCAAATCAGCTTTGTACAATACACTTCATCAATGCCATGAAACAGCTTTGATTCCAGGAAATAAAAGCTGAATTTGAGAATTCCTAAATACCATAGCAGCAGGGTTTCTTGTTATTAAACTCCATTGCTGTCATTAACATGATAAACAATATCAAAACCCACACCATACTTCTCCAATGAGTTGTCTAGCATTATTTTTTTTTAAGATTTTATTTATTTATTTGACAGACAGAGATCACAAGTTGGCAGAGAGGCAGGCAGAGAGAGAGGAGGAAGCAGGCTCCCTGCTGAGCAGAGAGCCCGATGCAGGGCTCAATCCCAGGACCCTGGGATCATGACCTGAGCCGAAGGCAGAGGCTTTAACCTACCAAGCCACCCAGGCGCCCCGTCTAGCATTATTTTTTTCCAGCTTTCTCAATTACAGGGTATCCACATTTATCCACATTAGTCACATTTGGTAAAGTTTCTATTTTAGAAGAGGATACATAGAAAACAGCAAACATTTCATTTATTAGTCTTATCACAGCTAAAAGTTATCCTCTCAAATCCACCAACTTTATTGGACTTCTAAATCTATTAATGGTTAGTAATTTTGTGTGCATATGAACTAATATGTGTGTAAGTATAGTAAAGTGAAAAGTATGTATTAACCTTGTCTATAATTTTAAAAAGTCCAAATAAATTAACTTAATTTACTTTTAATTTGAAAAATTTTAATACTCTACCTTGTACTAGAAATTATTTCACACATCTCAACATAAAAAAATAGCAGGCCTTAAAAATGAGGTGAAAAAAAATCAGAGGATAAAGTGAAACTGGGAATAAATGCAGAAGTAGATACCATACTAATATTCACATCTAGAGTTTAAGTTTCTAAAATCGGATACAATAATGTCCAAGAGATAAAAGCAAGCCAACTGATCTGTATCTTGCATGAGACTAGTTCCATGTAATATTTCATCTTTTGCTACTGGCATCAGTGCCAAGAACAAACTGTTTGTCCTAAGAAAATGAAACTTTCAATCAACTAAATTGACATGTTGTTTACATACACTAAAATGTACCTATTTTAAGTGTATATTTTGATGAGATTTGACAAATTTACAAACAGGTATAAATACTACCACGAGTAATATGCAAATATTTCTAAAACCCCTAAACAATGTTCCCATGTACCCCTTTCTAGAGAGCCTCCCCACCTCCAGCTCTGGGCAACTATTAATCTGCTTTCTGTTAGTATGGATTAGATTTTTCTTTTCTAAAATGTCATATAAACAAAATCATAGAATATATGTTCTTTTATGTTGGGCTTCTTTCCTTCAGCATAGTATTACTGAGATTCAGCCAGACTTGTGTGTTATCAAAAGTCTATTTCTTTTTATTACTGAGTAATGTTCTGTTGTGTGGATATACAATTTGTTTAATAATTCACTGGTTGATGGACTAATGGACTAATATGAAATAAACAAGCAAAACAAGACCATAGACCTGTCACTTTGGCTTTATGAATAACAGAAGATACAAAGAAAGTAGGATTCTTGCTAAAATATTCTTTAACTCAACAGCTAAACTTCTGCCTCCTTTTCTTTCTCTGGGCCGGTTGCTTTTCTAATAATTAGTAATAATGTTATTGTACAAACCTAAAATACTTTAGACTTATGTAAATTGTCATTGGTAGAAATCAAAGCATGCCATATTGATCAACTTTGGCTCACATACCATCCCTGAATAGCAGGCAGATGGCAGAATCTATGATCCTCCCTCTATTGAAAAGGAGCCTTCTGGAAGTAAATATTTGGGACTGTGGCAGAAACTTGGGATCAAAACCAGGAACAAAATATCAAGTTCCCAAGCCCCAAATTACTCTACTACTCTCTTCCCACACCTGAAATATCAGCTGAGAAAAGAGGCAGAATGGAAATGAAACAAAAACATTTATTTGGGTTCTCATAATTGTAATCAGTAGCACAGATTTGCATGGCACCCTAAATTGTGTCCCACTAGGGAACAAAATCAGTTGTTTTTAAAGATTTTATTTGCTTATTTGACAGAGAGAGAGAAAGACAGCAAGAGAAGAAACACAGGCAGGGGGAGTGGGAGAGGGTGAAGCAGGCTTCCCACCAAGCAGGGAGCCCGATACGAGGCTCAATCCCAGGACCCCGGGATCATGACCTGAGCCGAAGGCAGACACTTGACTGAGCCACCCAGGAGCCCCCAAAGTCAGTTTTTAAAGACAAAAGGAAATGCTTGTATATGCTGCTTACAAAGAATTGTGAATGGTGTTGGTGGCACTAAACTAATCTCAGCTAAACATAATTGGTTGCTAAGGCTATCACTAAGCAAATATCTGTTACTATAGCAAGTTGCTGATGTTTATGCAGAGTCCTTGGAATAGCTGCAGTTTGGCCCAGTGCTGAAGTTCATGGTTCCACCTAGTGAGAATGAGCAGAAGGCCCACCACCTTAATGGCCTCCTGGCTTTATTTTAAAACACTGTTGACGTAAGTAACTCCATTTTATTTCACCTGGTACATTATCCTGAAAAGGATGGAGGAGCAGACTGAAAAGGTAAGGCATGGTTCCCTTCCCCTCATCCTCCACCCAACCACCTCTTCTAACTTCAAGCTGGCCTTTAACTTGTTTTATCTATTGAATTTCCATGTAAGATTTCATTTGCTAAAATGATTCTCAGGTTAAAAAAAAGTGAAAACCCACTGAAACCAAATCATCCTAAGAAAATGAGTATTCTATTTTAAAATACAAACTTTCAGTAATATAATAATGCTTTCCACTTATATGATACTTCTACTTCTTTAAAGACTTCTCACACACATTATATTTGGCTAGAAGAACAAAGTTCATCAATAAAGGCAATCAATTAAGAGTACACATTCACAAATGTGTTAAGTCCAGTTAACATTTAATTATCCTTGTTAATAAGAAATGAACCCTGTATGTGCATGCAAAATCCACACAGAAACTAAAAACTTAATTAGAACAAGTAGTTTCTAACTTCTTTCTCATTAAACTTTGCCTGGAAGTCCTAAAAAGTATCCACAGTATCCACCCACTCCTCAAAAAAAAAAAAAAAAAGGCAATGTGTGTGGGTTTCATTTCCTGTCTCTCCCATAGGAGTGTGATGGTGGAGAAATGAAATAAGAATCTTGGGAAAGCAGAAATTTTTAAACCCTTAAAAATGACTTTCCAAAAACCAATTGCCAAAATTTGACATGATAAAGACATATTTTTAAAAAGTGACTTTAAAGTCTTTCAATGGGCAAATATGAAAAGATCAACAAGAGCATGGCTTAACTTTGGGCCATTACTGCGACCAAGAGAAGAGGCAGGCCATAGGAGAGCAGACTAACAATTGATTCCACTTTGATTGGATAGTTACAGTTAACAACCATCAACCATTGCCCTGGCATAACTGTTTCTAGCAACCTCTTTCACTTTCACAAGTGTCCTGATTTGGATAATAAATTCTGTAGTTATCCTATCCATTAAAAAAATGGTGCTAAGCACAAATGACCAAAAGTGGGGGCATTTCCTACATGTTTTCTATTTCTCCTTCCCCAAAAGATGCTCAAACTAACATCTTGCATGACCTAAATTACAGATACAATGAGACTTCCGCTCCTCTTATTCATTTCCGCCATTGATTTGCAGCCCTGTGGGCTTGTTAGAATTATTCAAAATACTGATGCCTTAGAAACATCTCAATACAACTAAATCAGTGTTGCTAGAGGTTGGGCCTAGTCACTGATACCATCTCAAAGCTTCCCGGATAATTCTAATGTGCAACCAGGGTTGAGAACCACTAATCCTAACAGATATCAAGCAATTATTTGTATTGTTATACAATAAGGCACCTCGTAATCTGAGTGATGTTTGAAACTTATTGTCTCCTTGGGGAAGAAGGATAACCCTGCCTACCACCCTTAATCAAGGACCATAGCTTACTCCCCTTGGCTCCGTATTCTGGGTGGCCAAAGGTCCTGCTCATTCTTGTTATTCTCTGTGAACACAAGAATAAATCATTCCACTTTTTCCTCTGAAATTTTCAATGCCCATAGTGACAATACAACAAAGCTTGAATTGTATAAGCCCAAGTGAAGAGCTGTTTTGCCCTGAGATAAAGCCTCTTGAAATAATAAGTCACAAAATCATTTGAAGGGACCTTCAAGTTGGCCACTCATTATTTGATGGAAGCTCTGACATTCTGAAAGTTTAGCGACTGAAGCTAGGTGGCAGTCCTGCTTAGGCAATTAAAGGAGACGCCATTAAGACAATTACAAAGCTCCACACAGAAGAAAACTCAAAAGAAGTTATGATGTAACACCAGCATGGGATCAAGAGGGTACAACAAATTTACTAACATCGTGTCTTTAAATATAATCTTCCTTATCAAAGTTGGAGAGTTTCCCTAAAATTATGACAACTCTTGAGTTTTCTGGATGCTTCTCAATATTCTTCATTAACTCCTTCACTTTCCAGTTTTCTGAAGATTGCTGCTATCACCACCCCTCATCTATAAACGGGCACTAGCTAATTATTTATTTTCTATAAAATAAAATAATATGAAGGGAATATGGAGAATATTGAGAAACATTTAAAATAGTAATGTACATTACAGATAGCAGAAAAGTAGGTAAAGGTAATTCTTTTGAAAGAACTTTACCTATATGTCTACAAGGATGTTTACCAAAATATGAATAGCATTTATGTTGAGGTGGAAGGAACTGTGGAGATTTTTATGTTCTGTCTTGTTCAACTTGTTTTATAATAACCATATTTCCTCTTATTCTAAAATTTCACTATTTTTATGAGAGTTGTAATGTCCCTTAACTTACTAACGTCCATTAGTGATTAGATAATTAGCAGATCGTGACTGTTTTCTGTCATGTTTATTCTCAGCCCAAGGCCTGCTTTACTTTAATTGATGGGTCCCCTAATTAGAGTTGTTAATGGATGATGCCAGTGTGTGTTCATCCCAGACAATCAATAGATCGTGCTTGTACTCACTCTAATTTGGAAAGCTAACCAGAAGTTGATGTTTTTCTTTGTTTGCTCTTGTGTTGGGGACTACCCAGTATGAGGCTAGGGTATATTGAGTTGTGTAAATTTTATAGATCCTAAAGTGTTTAACAAAGTATTTTTCAAAGCATGTGTAATTTTAGAAATTAAAAGATAAATTGGTACATCAGAACTAAGATATTGAAAATATTTTGTGATTCTTCTAAACACATGTTTGTTTAGTTATTTGAGTTAAGCCCAGTACACTGAGAACAGTTGGGAATACAATTGAAAGTGATAGTTGAGTAACCCAATGCTTGATCAGCCCTTCTCAAAAATAATGCTTTGATGTGTAACCAGATGTTGAGTGGGATTTTCCTACTACACTTGCATTACAGCTAAGGCCCAAGTTTGATGACAGAAGACTATTTAGTACCCTCAGTCTAAGTTCATTAAGCCATCTGTGGTTGGGACTAGCCACACCCCTGCAAGAAATATAAACCAGAGATTTAAAAAAAAAAAAAACCAGACACTACATTACCCACTCTACCTCATCCCTTTCCTAGGCAATATAAAAAGAAAACTGGAGGAAGAGCCCATGGGCTTTTAGTAAAGTAAGCTGTTTTGACCCTTCACCATTACCATACACCCTTTCTCTGGGTTGGGGGAGCATGCTTCCTGCATTCGTTTTTCAAAGATGGAGGCTTTAAGAGACTCATAAAGTTATGGATGTTTTCACTCTCTCCTTGGATGTCTCTCTAGTCAGAAGACTTGTTAAACTGTCCCTGTACTATGGGGGGAGGGAAACAAGAATCGGGAGATGGCAAGGGGGAGGACTACCAAATAGAGACTATCAAGAAGGAGAAAACCCCATTTATGTTCATGTTTCCTGAGAGGTATAAAAGATGCATTCCTCATGGATGGAAAGAAGATGCAACTGGGAATTCTAATCCTGCTCTACAACTACAGCATGGGAGGAGAGAGGCTTAGCCATCAGAAGAATGTGTTGTGGCAGTACCAACTTGAAGATCTAAGAACTATCTAGAATGTAGCCCAGAGACAAGAGATAAAATCTATAAAAGAAAGATTAAAAGACAAGGGGGAAAATAACCATTTAAAGAGATCATGGATGAGATTTTTTTAAAGATTTTATTTATTTATTTGACAGACAGATCACAAGTAGGCAGAGAGGCAGGCAGAGAGAGAGAGGAAAGCGGGCTCCCTGCTAAGCAGAGAGCCTGATGTGGGGCTCAATCCCAGGACCCTGAGATCATGACCTGAGCCAAAGGCAGAGGCTTTAACCCATTGAGCCCCTCAGTCACCCCATAGATGAGATTTTTCCAAAATTGTTGACAGACACTAAATCTCATTATGAAATCTTAATAAATTCCAAACAGGATAAACAAGAAAAAATTCACATCTTCATATATCTTAATGAAACTATGGATTAACAAAAAGAAAATATCAAAATCAGACTATTGAAAAGAGAAAAGACTAATAATAACTAATAAAAAATGGCTATTAGATCATTAGCCGCAACTGAAGCCAGAAGATGGTAGAACAATATATTTAATATTCTGAGATTACATAACTGTCAACTTAGAATTTTGTGCCCACAGAAACTATACTTCAAGGTTGAAAATAAAGTAGAAAACTTTTTTTGGAAAAAAGTTACAAGGTCTTTATCAATAAATCCTTATTAAAGTAAATTCTAAAGGATTGTCATTCGAGCAAAAAATAATCTCAAATGTAAGATCTAAAATGCAAGAAGGAAAGATAATGAATAAAATCCAATTAAGTATATGAAATAATATAACAAGTGAATATACAGATAATAATATTTAATACTTAAGCACATAAGGAAACTGAGAAAGAGGAGTTCGTTTGGTGCCACAGATGTAGTCAACATACAGTCATGATCATGATCATAACAGAAAACTAAAGATAAAAGGGACCTTCTCTAGCCTGATAAAGGACATCTATGAATATTGATAGCAATCATTATACTTAATGGTGACAAAATGAAAGGATTACCATTAAGATCAGAAAAAAAGATAAGGAAGACTTCTATTACCACTTCTAGTCAACATTGTATGGGACATCGTAGTGCAAGAAAAACAAGAAAAAAATTTAATGTATAAGAGGTAAAAAGAAGGAAAAGCTGTTATTATGGTAGCTGATGTGATTATCTGTATAGAAAATCTGACAGAATTTATAACTTATTAGAGTTAAGAAGATTTAGCAGGTTTCCTGAATTTAATAAAAAAGTATAAGAGTCAATTGCACTTTTACAAACAATCAGCAATCTGTTAGAAAACGTATCTCTTCTGCTTGAGTTTTATTAGTAACTTTATTGCTTCATTTCCATATTTTAGATTTGCAGTCTACCATTTACTTTAGTGTGAAGTTACTGCCTACTACACGTTCACTTGCCATGGAGCCTCCATTCACTTTTGAGAAAATAGATTTTAGTTTCATCAGGAAGATTTCAAAGGAATGTATGTCCTGAATTCTTGTGTGTATCTGAAAATATTAATCTGTTGGTCCTATATTTGAACAACATTTTAGATGTTTGTAATAGTCATAGGATTCTTTTTTCCTTAGAAGTTTATAAGCATTACTGTACTTACTGTTTTCTAGGGTTGAATATTATTGTGTAAGAATCAGAAGTCAACCTGAATTTTCCCCTTGTAGATGGGTTTATCTTTTTTTTTAAAAAAAGATTTATTTAGGACAGAGAGAGGTAACACAGGTGAGCAGGGGAAGGGGCAGAGAGAGAGAAAGAATCTCACGCAGACTCCCTGCAGAGCACAGAGCACAATGTGGGACTTGATCCCATGACCCTAAGATCATGACCTGAGCTGAAATCAAGAGTCAGAGGCCCAACCGACTGTTTTAAGGCCAAAAGGATACCCTCTTTATTTCTGAGGTCTAAAAATATTGGCTGAGATAGATTTTGTTCTTGCTCACTCTATCAGCTAAGGTCCAGTCATTAAAAGAGACTTCATGCTAAGTATTTCAACAGAGGGAATTTAATACAGGAAAATCTTCACAGATGTGAGTGAACTGGAAGAGCAAAAGGAGAACTCGGGGAGGGGTGACCCAGAGATAATATCTGCAGGAAATAGCTATCCTTTGGAAGACTAGGAAAACAAAGGGAAATGATGATCTGAACCTAGAACCTTAGAGAAGGGGACTCCAATCCCCAAGGAAAGGCAGCTGCCTGGCTGGTTCTGTCACTTAAAAAGTTTGAAGAGATCAGGCAGAGCTGAAACTCAGACCTCTGAAGATTATGCACTTCTGACTGCTGCTGTTATCTTGAAGGAGCTAGATCCATCAGTTATGGGAATGCCAAAAGAATCTGGAAACACGAACCAGCAAAGACCTTTGTTGGGTCTGTGCGAATGGGGAGTATCACGCAAACAAAAGGAAAGATGTTCCCTAGTCCTGCCCCCTATTG
Source organism: Mustela putorius furo (assembly GCF_011764305.1). NCBI lineage: Eukaryota > Metazoa > Chordata > Mammalia > Carnivora > Mustelidae > Mustela > Mustela putorius. The sequence goes on from NW_025421989.1 coordinate 33,654,566, forward strand.
ACAGAGTCTAAGAAGGAAAAAGCTGGCAAATGAAAAATGTAATTTGCAGAGTCTCAGGCCCAACATCACCGAAGTGGAATAGAGAAGGGAATGTTTGGAGAGGAGGGACTAATAACCGGCATGCTCATTACATGTCAATTTTCCCGGGATACAGTATGCCATTCCCCTCTGTACATACAAAGCTCCTTTTGTTTCGGCAATGTTTTCTTAATTTGTATTTGTGATCTTTTTTTTTTTCCCATTCCACTATTTGTTCCTTAGGTTATCTTCTTGTGGGCTACAGATTGGTGCAAAGAAACCACGTCATGCACATACTGTATGGCTAAATTAATTCCCAGTTTGTTATGCATAGCATGTGTAAATCTAGCAGGATATGCAAAGTGGCTACACAGTGCACCATGGCTTTGCACACCTTTTGAGGTCACCACCACCGCTACCGCAAATGCTAAGCCCTTAACAGGGAAACACAGGTGCCACTGTCACTATCTGCACAGCATAGGGCCTTGCTGCTTCGAAGAAGCTGAATTTCTTGTTTGTAATCCAGGATGACACTCTGGGAAAATTCTCATAATGTCACAGACATAGTCTTACTTCCCTCATTCCCAGCCCATTTTAGAACCACGAATCCCTTCTCCTGGGGTCTGAGAAAAGAAATCCAGACAATAAAACCCAAAATATAGTAAAGGTAAAAAATCATATAGTGACTAGTTTTAAGAGTCTTTCCTTTCTTGTTCTATTTACAGCTTTTGACTAAAAAACTTTCTCCAAATCCTTACCTTTAAAAATTTCTGGAGTGGGGTGCCTGGGTGGCTCGGTGGGTTAAGGCCTCTGCCTTTGGCTCAGGTCATGGTCCTGGGGTCCTGGGATCGAGCCCTGCATCGGGCTCTCTGCTCTGCGGGGAATCTGCTTCCCTTCCTCTCTCTCTCTACCTGTTTGTGATCTCTGTCAAATAAATAAAATCTTTTAAAAAAAAAAAGTTTCTGGAGTGACTAGCACATAAAGTTCATTGAAAGATATTTTATCTGTGTGGAGTATAACCTTTAGTTAGCACAGAAACCAAAAATTAGATGTGGAAATTGCATTTTGTTTTAGGATGATTGCTCTCCTGCGGAATGATGAGTGTGGTGGGTGGACCCGTGAGCTCTCACTGCTAGTCAGGCACCGCTATTCCTCACCCTGATATAGTCATCTTTTGCAAATTGCTCTTCCAAATGGCAAGCTTCATCTGCAATTAGACACTTTACTAGAGACATTATTTAAGTAACAAACTGAAAGATTCTAAGCTTAAAGAGAGTGGGGGAGGATGATCTCTACATCAACCACAGAAAGCTGTAATGAATGAGTTTATTTACCTGATCAGTGCCTGCGAAGACAGGAAGAATACTTACGTTCTCTTGACCTCAATCTCTTCTGGTGACACTTTAGATCTAGCCCCATCAGTTTAAGTTTTTAATTACTTCCGTTTTACTCTTCCTTCCCTTTGCTTACATTTTTAGTTCTACCCGGTATTAAAAATATTTATATCCTACCTCCCATAAGCTGCCAAAATCATTACAATCAAACTTCTTGAAAAAAACTATTCTTATAACCTGCTCATTGTTTATCCCCTTCACATGTGGATTCCCGTTTTGCAGCCCCACACAAACTACTCACCAAAGTCACAGACGACTTGCTGATTGTCAATCTCACTGCTGTCTCCTTTCCCCATGCTTCTGCTTCTTTCTCTATATTTTCATCTTGTTTTCTTTCAGTCTCTCTCTTCCCCTGACTTGTATGATACAGAGCCTCTTTGTTCCACTTCTGGATGCTCCTTCTCTGTCTTCTGCACTGATTTTATTCCTCTTTTTGCTCTTAAAGACTTTCTAAGACTTGTCATTCTCACTCCTGCACCTTGATCAGTTCATCAATGTCTGTGGTTTCATCTTACCAAGCCTAAGCCTCAATTCATTTATTTCCTGAAGCTCTATTCCTCTGTTCACAACTTCCGGATGGACCTCACTCCTGGGATAATTCAACAACATCTCAAACTCAACAGATCCAAAGGTAAATTCATTATGTTCTCTCATGAATTATCTACTTTCCCAAAGGCTGGAAGCCTGATCTTTGTTCCTCACCATATCCAATCAATCAGGAAATCTGTGGCTTTCTGTTTTGCCACATTTGCATCCATCCCTAATATTCCATTTTTTTTTTTTTTACTTCTTCTCCATTTGCTTTTTTAAAAATTTGAGTATAGCTGACACACAAAGTTACATTAATTTCATGTGTACATATTAGTAATTTGACAAGTTTATATATTATGCTATGCTCACAAGTGTAGCTACCATCTGTCCCATTATATCGCTATTACAACATCATTGACTGTATTCCTCATGCTGTGCCTTTTTTCCCATGACTTATTCATTCCATAACTGGAGGCCTGTATCTCCCACTCCCCTCCACCCAACTCCCCACCCACTCCCCTCTGGCAACATCAGTGTGTTCTCTGTATTTATAGGTCTGATTCTGATTCTGCTTTTCCTTTATTTATTTATTTATTTTTTAGGTTCCAAAGCTGTAGTATTCAAAACAGTATAATCCAGGCACAAAAACAAAACAAAACAAAACAAAACCTCACATAGATCAACATAAGAGAACAGAGAGCCCCAAAATAAACTTACACTTATAAGGTCAATTAACCTGGACAAAGTATATACAATGGGGGAAAAGACAGCCTTTTCAGTAAGTGGTGGTAGGAAAACTGGACAGTTATATATAAAAGAATGAAATTGGACTACTTTCTAACACCCTATACTCCATTCTTAACACTACTGTCCTTACTCCCAATCCTCACAATCACTCATGTTGTCTTTTGTAATATGCTTTTAATTTCTCTTCCCCTATCCTTCTTTTCTTATTCCAATCCATCATATTCAGCAAGGTCAAGTTAATTTCCAAAACTAGAGCAATGGTCATTTGCTTGTTCAGAAGCCTCCAATAGCTCCCTAGTTCCTTCTCAATTGAATGCAAATTTATCATCCCTACATTCAAGCATCTTTGTGATACATTCCCAACCTATCTATGCTTGGCTTTCCCCCCTCTACTCCTACTATAAGCAAGAAAACTGAAATACTTGTTGCTCCCTATACTTGTCCTTAGATTCTCTATGCCTTTGCTCATACCACTTCCCTCACCTCTACTTGTAAAATCCTAATCAATATTCAATATCATTTAGGATGCCTCCTCTTCTAGCTTCTCTTATAAAGACTTGGTTTGAAACTTTTTCCAAGACCCAATCTGAAAATTCAATTATGTCAATTGTTATATGTTGCATCTAATTACAGTTTTTTATGAACTTGTTTTATCTCCCTACTCAGACTGGAACCTCCATTTTTTTTTGGAACCTCCATATTTTACTTGAGTAATATATTGGACAATATATTTATGCTCCACAGATAACATTTTTGGCCTTTTTACTATTATGTGCCCTTCTTCCACCAACATCAGTGTTTTTGGAATTGCCAGGCCAGCACCTGGCAATTCCAACTCTCTTTGTCAGAGAGTTGCCTTCTGGCTCTTAGACCTGCTTTGCCCACCAGGTCAGACAGCTAGTGCTGGGAGTCGCCATCCTCCCCCTCTACCCTGAGGTGGGTACTTGTTAACCAGTGGATATAGATTCTAGGATCATGAAATTACAGCTGCCAGACCTCAAAATGATACAACTTAGAAAGCTAGCTCACACTAAGAATCCCCTGCAGGATCAGGCTGAAGGTGGTCCTTGTGTGATCTTTGCTGAGATCCTATCTTGCTTGCCTTCTTTTCCTTCCCTGCTCCCTAACCCATTGGCCCATCTTTTAGGGTGCTGCCAGGAAGCCCTGGCTAAGACAAGTAACATTTTCGAGTACCTACCACATGCCAGGAACCATGCTAAATGTGCCTGTAAATAATTTCATTTCAATTTAACCCTCACAACCACTCCGAGACTTAAGTACTATTATTCTTCTGAATTAACAGGTGAGGAAACTAAAGTTCAAGAAGTTACTTTTTCAAGGCTATATGGCTAGCCCGTGACAGTATCAGAAATACAAATAAGGATTCAGAAGCAGCTCAGTCAATCATTTTGCTATGCTCCTTCCAAAACTGCTAAATAGAAGGTATATATCTAAAGTGGATCCCCATGATTCCTCCCTCCTAGTATTCACACACATATCAGTCCCTTCTCCTTCAGTGTGCACAGGACCTAGTGATTTACCTCTAATAAATACAATATGGCATAAGTGATGAGATGATACTTCCGTGATTAATTATTTTAGACTATGACTTCCCACTTGCTAACAGAACTTCTTCCTGGCTTTGATGAAGCATGCTTTCATGCTGGGGAGGCCCGTGTGGCAAGGAATTCAGGATGGCCTCCATCCAGAGCCAGCAAGAACTGAGGCCTTCTGTCCAAACCCCTGTAAGAAACTGCATCTTGCTGACAAGCACAAGAGTGAGCTTGGAAGTGAATCGTTTTCCAGTGAGACTACAGCGACAGTCTACATCTTTTTTTTTTTTTTTAAGATTTTATTTATTTGACAGAGAGAGACACAGCGAGAGAGGGAACACAAGCAGAGGGAGTGGGAGAGGGAGAAGCAGGCTTCCTGCCAAGCAGGGAGCCTGATGCAGGACTCGATCCCAGAACCCTGGAATCATGACCTGAGCCAAAGGCAGACACTTAAGGACTGAGCCACCCAGGCGCCCCGGCAGTCTACATCTTGATTGCAGTTGATGAGAGATCCTGAGCTAGAGGACTCAGCCAAGCTGTGCCTGGATTTGTGACTCCCAGAAACTGGGAAAAATGTTTTAAAAACCTGATGCCCGGAAAGCAGAAAAGGAGTCAGTCTTACTATTCTGTGTAACATTTGCAACTCCCCACTCAGCAACTCACTGAAGGAAATGCTAACCAATAATCTATCATGTCAGGTGATTTGATAGTCCAATAAACTTAGCTATGGGGCAAAGCTTAGGGCAGTGGCAATAAACTGCCTGAAAAGCATTACATTTCCAGGGTGATTGGTACTTGGTATCCTTAGAACCAAGTGAACAGCAAATAAATTATGACTGAGGATTGGGTAAAGAATTTTTTAACGCATCCACAATAAGTGGTTTGGTGCTTGCTTCGAACAACTAATCCATCAATAAGGGGCAATGCAAATCAGGCACCAGCTGGCTTATTGCACAATGATAAGCAAAGATATGTTCAGCGTCTCCCAGTCAACATCATGTTTCCCAACATGTGCCTGTCTCTGCCCCTGCATCTCCACCCACATATAGCACAGCTGTCATGGAAATGGATATTAGCCAAGGATGCTTTCTCCAACTCGTTATTCCTCTTGTTGCCATGGGATGACAGATTAAAATGCAGAAAAGATAGAAGTAAAATTTAAAAATATGCAGCCCTCGGGGCGCCTGGATGGCTCAGTGGGTTAAGCCTCTGCTTTCAGCTCAGGTCATGATCTTAGGGCCCTGGGATCGAGCCCCACATCGGGCTCTCTGCTCAGCAGGGAGCCTGCTCCCCCGCCCCCCGCCTGTTTCTCTGCCTACTTGTGATCTCTATTTCTCTGTCAAATAAATAAACAGAATCTTTAAAAAAATGCAGCCCTCCAACCTTCACAGCAAGAAGAGGTAATACAATGGAACGGACAACATTTAGGCACAGCCAGCCACAATGATAGTAGCAGTAGAAATAGTCCAGAACATAAAGGCAATTGCATAATGACCCACGGGGAAAAATACACACCTTTTCCATCTTTTTCTTTATCCTTTAAGTGGCTGACAACAACTGTCCTGATTTGTCTGAGATTGTTCTCATTTTAGCACTGAATGTCCTGTGTCCCAGGAAACAGTTCAGTTACTGGCAAGCCAGAATGGCTGGTCACCCGTAGCAACAACCATTAATTCCCAAAGGGCTCTGTTCCCATTGACATTTGCCTTTTAATTGGGAGGGGGGTCAATATAAAGCAATTTTCTTCAACTTTCTCTGTAAAAGCTATAAATATTCTATTGGCAGGGCCTATTTTTTAAGGTGGTTCCACAAAATCTATGTCTTCCACTAAAGAGTGATAAAGATGATGGAAAGATTTTACTGATCTCACTCAGGTGAAGTATTGGAGCTGAAAGGTGGGGGTGAGATAGGGGAGTGGGTTTGGGAGAGAGAAAACTGCCAAAAATATGGACTAAGAACACATTTAAATTATCAGTATATTACTAATTGGTGGAATCATTTGCATGGATACAAAGGCACAACTTAATTAAGTTGGCAATCACTTTTCATCCCCAGAAACCTGTGCCTTACAAACGGCAAATTTTACAGTCAGAAGATGTTTCAAAAATAGCGCAATTCAAAATGCGACCGTTTAGATAGCCTTCAGGGAAGCCTCAACTTGCATCGGGCAGTCTGTTACTAACACTGGTTTGGGTAGATCTAAACAGGTGTTATATGATCAAAGGGTTCCTTGGTCATGTAACTTAAGGAAATATCAAGGTAAGCAATAATAAACAAGTTTCTTGACGGCAGAAGTTTTCTAGGCACTACACACACACACACACCCACCCACACACACACACACACACACATTAGAATCACCTGGGGAACTTTTAAAAACCACAGATGATTGGGTTCCATCCAGACGTAGAGAATAAGAAAAAAAAAATCACTCTCTGGATAGTTCTGATGTTCGCCTGATTAAGAATCAGTGGCTAATGCATACTGTGCATCTACAAGAGTAAGAAAATATGTGCAATATCGGCTGTCACAACAGTTTTCTAGCCACATCTCCTCAGGCAAGGGAAACAAAAGCAAAAATAGACTATTGGCACTATACCAAAATAAAAAGCTTTTGCGCAGCAGAGGAAACCACCAACAAAATGAAAAGGAAATCTCCTGACTGGAAGAAGATATTTGAAAATGATATTTATGATAAGAGATTAATATCAAAAATATATAAAGAACTTATAGTTCAACACCAAGAAAAACAAATAATCTGATTAAAAATGGGGAGAGGACCTGAATAGACATTTTTCCAATGAAGACATCCAGATGGCCAACAGACACAAGAAAACTGCTCAATATCACTCATTATCAGGGAAATGCAAATCAAAACCATAATGAGATCTCAGCTTACACCTGTCAGAATTGCTAGAATCAAAAAGACAAGAAATATCAAGTGCTGGCAAGGATGTGGAGAAAAGGGAACTCTCGTGCACTGTTGGTAGGAATGTAAATTGGTGCAGACATCATAGAAAACAGTATGGAGGTTCTTCTAAAAATTAAAAATAGAAATACCATGTGATCCAGTAATTATACTACTGGGCATGAATCCAAAGAAAACAAAAACACTAATTTGAAAAGCTTTATGAACCTCTGTTTATTATAGTACTGTTCATAATTAAGAAGATATGGAATTAATGCAAATGTCCATTGATAGATGAATAAATACAGAAAATGTGATATATATATACAAACACATATATATCTATATATATAATATATATATAAGTTATACATATATATTAATATATAATTAAATATTATTTGGCCATAAAAAAGGAAGAGATCTTGCCATTTACAACAACACAGATGAAGCTAGAGTACTATGCTAAGTGAAATAAGTTAGAGAAAGATTTCATATGATTTCACTTATATGTGGAATCTAAAAAACAAATGAACAAACAAACAAAAAAGCAGAAATAGACTCTTAAATATAGAGAACAGACTGCTGGTTGCCAGAGGGGTGGGGGGTAGGGAGATAAACAAAATAGGTAAAGAGGAGTGGGGGGAATAGGCTTCCAGTTATGGAATAAGAAAGTCATGGGGATAAAGGGTACAGCATAAGTAATAGTGACAGTAATGGTGACAGATGTAACTACACTCATGGAGAGCATAGCGTAACATACAGAGTTGTTGAACCACTATATTGTACACCTGAAACTAATGTAACACTGTGTGTCAACTATACTTCAATGAAAATAAACATGACAATAAATAAAAACAGAACAAAATCTGCACTATATTCCACCTTTATTTAATCACACACACACACAGTCATATACCTATGTTCTTTCTTACCTCTCTCTGCCTCCTTCTGTCCCTCCTTCTCCCCCTCCCTGCCTTTCTTTTTCCTTTCTCTCTTTCTTTGCATTTTGGTCTTGGGAAACACTAGTTTATATTTTGAGGTTTTGTTTGATCAATTATTCTAAAAAGAGAAAATAGAAAATTATAATATCTGTAAATAGAAATTGATTTATTTAAAAACAGATTACATTACATGTTATTTAACTCTTTAATATGAAAATTTAAAAACATACAGGAAAGTAAGAACAGTAGTATAATGAACTTCCTTACATCATTACAACGTTTCAACAGTTATCAACACATGGCCATCGTGATTCACGTATATTCTAAACCACTTCTCCCCTCTCTCCACCACCAGCATTTTTTTTTTTTAAGATTTTATTTATTTATTTGACAGACAGAGATCACAAGTAGGCAGAGAGGCAGGCAGAGAGAGAGGAGGAAGCAGGCGCCCTGCTGAGCAGAGAGCCCGATGCGGGGCTCAATCCCAGGACCCTGAGATCATGACCTGAGCTGAAGGCAGAGGCTTTAACCCACTGAGCCACCTAGGCGCCCCCAGAGTTTTTTTTTAAGCAAATCTCAGATAATCATATTATTTTATTCATAAATATCTCAAATTGGATCTCTAAAAAGTAAGAATTATTTTTAATATAATTGCAATATCACTAAAAATTAACAATAATTTTTGAATACTATTAAATATTCAGTCAGTATAGTCAAGTTAACTTAGAAGTTAACTTAAGAGGAATTGATACCTTAATGACAATAAGTTTTCCTAATGCAGAACATAGTATGTCTTTTTATTTTTTCATATGTGTTTTTGTGTATTTCAGAAGTGTCTTATAATTTTTCCCATATAGGTTTTAGACTTTTAAAAATAAGTTTTCATCAAGGAATTATATTATATTTATTTTGGATTATTCTCTGCTCTTTTCATTTATTTTTCTTTTTTTATTTGAGTAGTTAATACACATTACATTAATTTCAGGTGATGTAGGTTTCCAGTTATTCTTTGCTGTTTTAAAAGGGTCTTCACTTCCATTATATTTTCTAACACACTATCATTGGTATATTTCAAGTTTATTAATTTTAATCAACTTTATTAAGGTATAACTTATATGCAACAAAATGCACAGATTTTAAGTGTATAGTTCAATGAGTTTTAATAAAATATATACCCATTTAAAGAAGAGTATGTATCCATTTACCACCAATCAAAATAATGATTTTTAATATGATTTTATAATCTGCTAATTTACTAAATTGCTTTTTTAATAAATACTTTAAAAGTTCTTACTAGTTTTTGGCCAGTCATTTCAAAAGGCATCATATTCCGATTTGTTTTTTTGGTTTTACTTCACACTCTATCTCTTCGTGCCACAAAAGATTTTCCAGTCAATGCTGTTATAGGAACAGATTTAATGTCAAATTTTGACTGCTCATGGAGTTTTAAATTGTTTTTATAGGCATAAAGAAACATGATCCTCTTTGCAACAGGTGTCATGTTAAAATACAAGTTTACTGATGTAAGCAGCTAATAATAATTGGAATGTGAGCTGACTCAAGAATAGAAATTCGGTTCATTAATATTTGCTTCAGAGAAATAGGCGCAAATGTTTTTCTCAAGTCTCAGTGTGTCCATGACCTGGATGTTTAGATGAATAAATCCGTAGTTGATTCCAATATAAGGCTGTCATTCCTCAGAGAATTCCAAGTGACCACCGTCTGGAAAAATGTGTTTACCAAGCCCCAGCTGTTGGACTTATGAATATTTAGAAGTTACAGAGGCTGGTAATGGTCTCAGTGGCCACCCTAAATGTGACGATTTATTTGAAAGTTGAAAGGCAGCCAACTCACTTGCCTGGCTGAGAGCAGAGTAAAAGAAGCAGTTTTGCATGGGAGTCAGAGCTTTCCCCCAGAGCCATCAATACCATAAGGGTAGACTGTTATCTAGGGGCAAGGTGGGGGATGGGCAGAAGAGGGAGGCATACTGGTTAGAGGGTAAAAGTAGAAAATAATGGGGTTTTCCAGAACTTCCTAGAGCCAATAGAGACTATAACACATGAGTTATTCCTTCATTTTTGTCTTAGTTTGTGGTTGTGAAAATGCAGACCCTGAGCAAAGGTTTGGGTACAAGTAGTTTATTGGGAGAAGAAGTGTGATCTCTGGAAGCAAAGCGAAGGAAGGAAGGAAGGAAGGGGTTACTGCTGTGGGCAACCCAGTCTCCATCTCACTGAGTACTTCCTGAGATACTTTGTAAAACATGCTTCAGAATTGTCCTACTGAGAGCTGAGGACACTGAGATATTTATATGCTAACTTCCATCCCTTATCAGTTCAAGGTCACTGTGAGGAAAGGGATGAGAGTTAACACTGGGCACTTCTCCATTCTCCCACATACAGGCCAAGTATACTCCCACTGCCAGAGTGCCCTTTGGCAAGGGGCTGTATGGGAACGATTTACAAACAATTTCCAGGGTACATGAAGAGGACGTGGGTGCTCTTATTCTATATTGCTTGTGATTGTTTTTTATGTGTCAGTTTCATTCACTAACAGGAACAGAAACTCTGAATGCACGGGACAAAGCTTGTATTTGTATTGCTTCCTCCATAAATTCTGGCCAGCTCCTTGCTACTGCAAGATTAAATCCACTAAGTCCACCATGATGACCTAGGCCTTGCCCAGATGTTCTCTCCAGACTTCTTTCTGTGGCCCACTTTTTCATTTCAGGCACTTCAGTTATTCCATTTACCTCAAGTGCTTAGAATATCTTTTATTCCCTTGTCAACACCTATCATCTTTCAAGATGAGCTAAGTAACTCTTCTTTCATAAAAGTGTTCCATGTTCCACCCAAGTAGAGTAATCTTGTCCTCTTTTGCAAACCACTACCTGACTCTTACCTCTACTACACAATTTATCACATTGTACTGAAGCTATATTTTTATGTGTTAGTCTTGACTACCAGAATGTGAGCTCACTGAGAAAAGAAACCATATCATACATTTCTTTATCTGCCACATTTAGTTCAGTGCCTGGTATAGAGCAAATGCTTAACAGATATTTTTTGAATGAGTAAATGAACATGACCAATAAATACTTCCTGATTATGTGAAACAAGAGGTTGGACATACCTGCTTTGGACACTTCTGATAATACCGCTCAAATACTTATAGTTTGAGTAGAGCATATTCCCCCAGAATAGGGTGTCATTGTCCTTCAGGCAAAGATGACCAAAAACATATCTATAGTGCTTGCACAAAAATAGACACATAGGTCAGTGGAATAGCATAGAGAACCCAGAAATAAACTGACACTTACATGGTCAATTAATCTATGACAGGAGGCAAGAATATGCAACAGGGAAAAGACAGTCTCTTCAGTAAATGGTGCTGGGAAAACTGGATAGCTACATGTAAAAGAATGAAACTGGGCCACTTTTTTAAACCATACACAAAAATAAATTCAAAATGAACTGAAGACCTAAATGTGAGACCTGAAACTTAAAACTCCTGAAAGAAAATATAAACAGTAGTCTCTTTGATGTTGGCCTTGGCAACATATTCGTGGATATGTCTCCTGAGACAAGAGAGAACAAAAGCAAAAATAAACTACTGGGACGACACCAAAATAAAAGGCTTTTGCACAGCAAAGGAAACTATCAGCAAAACGACAAGTCAGTCTACTGAATGGGGGAAGGTGACTGCAAATGATAAATCTGCTAACGGGTTAAAATTGAAAATATATAAAGAACTTAAACAATTCAACACCAAAAAAAGAAAATAATCCAGAAGACCTGAATGGACGTTTTTCCAGAGAAGACATCCAGATGGCCAACAGACACATGAAAAGTTGCTCACATCACTAGTCATCAGGGAAATGACTATAAATCAGAAATACAATAAAATATCACTTTACGCCTGTCAGAATGATGAGACTCAAAAAGACAGGATGTAAGTGTTGGCAAGGATGTGGAAAGAAAGGAACCCCTGTTGACTGTTGTGAACCCCCATGCACAATGCAAGTTGGTACAACCATTGGGGAAGACAGTATGGAAGTTCCTCAAAACATTAAGAATAGAAAGACCATGGAAACACTAGTTTGAAAAGCTATATGCACTGTTAGGTTCATTGCAGCACTGTTTACAATTGCCAAGATATGGAAACAACCTAAGAGCCCACCTACAGATGGATGGAAAAAGATGTGGTGTATACCTTCCCCCACACACTGAAATCTTATTCATAAAAAGAACAAGATCTTGCCATTTAGAACAATAGGTGAACCTAGAGGGCATTATCCTAAGTGAAATAAGTCAGACAGAGAAGACAAATACCATAGGATTTCACTGTTGAACTTAAAAAACAAAACAAAAACAGAAACAGACCCATAAATAGAGAAGAAACTGAGGGTTGCCAAAGGAGAAGGAGGAGAGGGATGGGCAAAATAGGTCAAGGGGATTAAGAGGTACAAACTTGCAGTTATAAAATAAGTAAGTCACAGGAGTGAAAAGTACAGCATAGGGGATATAGTCAATAATTTAATAACAGTGTTGTATCATGACGGATGGTGACTATACCTATTGTGGTGAGCACTTCATAACTTACAGAATTATTGAATCACTAGTGCACCTGAATCAAATACGACATTGTATATCAACTATAATTTAAAAATAAATGTTAAAAAATCAAAAAACACACCCATAATTAAACAAAGCAGAATTTTACTCATTGCAGAAAGAGAACACACATCATGAGGGACTTTGGGGTATCTCAACAAGGGTATGTTTGAAAGAGACTATGATAAGATTTGGGCTTTTGATAGATGATTTTGGGAGGGACAAAGGAAGCAGAGATTTTCTCTAGATTAGATGCTGTCAGAAAGCATGGGCAATGCTATGACTGGGTATTTTGTGAAGGTATGGTCACTGATTTTGTCTGTGCTTAGACAAAATTATGAAATGACCTCCTCGTTTTGTTTCATTTTATCATGATTGCAGAGTAATTGTATCTGAGTTCAGTATTCTGTGAGATTGTTGATGTTTCACAGAACAAAATGGCCTGGCTATGAACATCATTTGACAGGCTTATAATAATACTGGGGACTAGTTATAAACCTCTGGTAAGTTTAGAACATCAGAGAATGCTCTTTGTGATGAGTGGAAAGGAAGGCCCAAAAGAAAGTTTCTAAGTACAGGTGTTGTTAATATTCACAAGTGTGGAATGAGAATTGAAAAGAAGGGAATAAAAAAGAAAATCAAACTGAATCTTCCATCCTGTTCTATGATATTTCAGATTGATGGGAGTTTTAAATCCTGAAGTTCTGCGTAGTACTAAAGGCATATAATAGCAGCAAAAAAGAATTTTTTTCACTGGAAAAGCAAGTAGCCCAGATTCTCCTTGGAAGATTAAAAAAAAAAAACTATAAGGTCTGAAAAAATTAAAATACTCAATCCAGCAGCACTATCATTCGTGTAGTGATAAAATGATAAGATTTCCTTTTCCTCGTCTCTCTGTTCTGGCCACTCTTTAAAAAAAAATAGTTGTTGACATCCTTTTTGGGGATGAGAGATAAGAAATATGTAAGTATATAATTTATATTCAGGAAGAAAAATGAATGGAATGTTCCGGTAGTTAAATTGTTTATGCAGCCCTGTGACTAGAAATTTAAGTTCACCAGGGTCATCTGAAAGCTATTACAGATTTATTCAACAAATTACTTTTGAGCACTTAGTATAAGTTAGGTACTATGCCATATGCAGTAGTTAAAGGACTAATTTATCTGTGATTGACTTTTGTGGGACAATTTAATTAGATACTATTTCAAACTTACAGAAACATTGTAACATCAGTTTACCCTTCATACAGAGTCCCAGATTTCTTTCTTAACTATATGCAACATGGATAAAGTGGACCCAGCCACCCCTAAATACTTTATAGTGTGTGTTTTCTACAAGGAAAAACATTCTGCCTCTTAACTACCATGCAATTACTCAAATTGGGAAATTTAATGTTGGTATAATACCATATCAAGTGAAAATATTATTCATTGTTGTTTTTTTTTTTCCTCGCCTACACAGATCCAGCCCAGGCTCATGCATTTCGTTGTTAATGCTTTGTAGTTCTTTAACTGGGGACAATTCCTCAGTCTTTCTCTGCCTTTCTTGACCTTCACGCTTTTGAGATTACAGATAAGTTGTTTTGTAGAACACCCCTCCATTCGGATCTGTCTGATGTTCTCTCATTATTAGACTCAAGGTATGAATTTTTAGCAGGTGTCTGTGCTTGATTCTAAATCCCAGCATAATCACCTCTACCCACATCTCCCACACTTCAACTGGACACCTTGTGCAGGTGGCAGTCTCTGAGGTCTCCTGGTGAAATGTAGACTTATCTCTGTTTCTTCTTATGATCCCTAATTTAACCATCAGAATTGCTAAGATCCTGAGGAAGATGTCTGCTTCCTAAAGAATTTACACTTAGCTGAAACCTTTTATTAATTCAAACTCTTTCCTAATGTGTTGCCCCCTGCCCCCATCAAATTCCCCATGTATTAGTGCCTGCTTCATTATTACTGTGAGGATTAAATTATTCATCAAGGTGGATAAATGGCTTAGGGAGATAAATGACATGACACGAATGTAGTAAACATGTTTTCCTCTTCAAAAGAAGTAGCATTTTTAGCCCAACCCTTTAAGAGTATACATCTCTGTGGAGAGAAACAGTCAACTGCACAGTTTCCCCCAAAACTAGAGTTTTCAACAGGCCCTAGAATAAAGAAGTACAAGGCCTCAGCAATGCCTGGGGTTTTGACTGTGCCTATTCAGTCTCTGCTCCCTCATGCTGAATATCCAAGGCGACCAAGAAGTGGAAGGAGGAGGATGTGTGGGTGAAGAGTGGGCAGAGAAGACTCCTAAGAATTGGAAACTATGCAAAGTGTAGCAGCCAGCAGCTAATTAGCTTCAGCTCTGAAATGACCCCTTTGTGTGGCTTGTCCTTCCTGAGAGAAAGGTTCAAATGCTGTCATGCCTGTTTTTAGCAGCATGGTAATTAAAACAATGAATCCCAGGTCCTCAATAAGGTGGCTTCGCTTATCGGGCTGAAGAGAGAATGGTCATCCTTCATTTTTTCCCCCTTCCTACTCACTGAACATCACATCCAAGAAATGAGAAAGTTCCTACATTTTACTTCTACACATAGGGCCTACTTAGAGAGAGGAATGACGACATTAAGGAAGATTCTAGAATCTACAGTTGTCT
The DNA here is from genome assembly GCF_011764305.1 of Mustela putorius furo. Taxonomy (NCBI): domain Eukaryota; kingdom Metazoa; phylum Chordata; class Mammalia; order Carnivora; family Mustelidae; genus Mustela; species Mustela putorius. The sequence goes on from NW_025421989.1 coordinate 33,669,911, forward strand.
ATCTTTCTAAAACTGAGAAGCAAACTTGAGATGTTGCTATCACAGCTCTTTATGAAGCTTGTTGGTTTACAAAGTCAGCGGATAAGGATAGCTAATGATTATTGTGTATTTAGAATGTGCTAGGCCACATCATAGAGTTTTTATTCTCTGTTTCTTAATCTTCCCTGAAATCTATGAGTTGGGTAGTACTGTCTTTATCATAATCCTGTCCAGTTTGTCAGATGAGGAAGCTGGGACCAAGAAAGGTGAAGAGACTAGACTATGATGAGTCAGAGTAGAGGCAGGATCTGAACACCAGCAGTCTGGCCCAGAGCCCACTGGTCAACCACCATGCTACCTGTATTTCAGACGCCAACTTGCCTATAATCTAGTGGGTATCATAACACAACTAAGAGAAGATGAATCCTTGCCAAAGGAGTGGTTCAGGTTCATCAGGAAAGATTTCACAGAAGGCAAATTTAAACAAGGCTGAAAGGTAGACTGAGTTTGATTTGGTGAAGAGGGTTATGAAGGGCCTACCAGGGAAGGGGAGCTACATGAAAACTATAAGTACTGAGACAAGAAACTGAACACTTTAGATCTGGCAGAGTGTGCCTGCAGCCATTCTCAGAAGACCTTTATCTCCTAGGCCTCATACTTCTTCTTCTTCTTCTTAAAGATTTTATTTATTTATTTGGGGGGGGGGCATAAGTGGGGTGGGGGGGAGAAGAGGCAGAGGGAGAAGGAGAAGCAAACTCTCCCCTGGAATCATGACCTGAGCCAAAGGCAGACGCTTAACCAACTGAGCCACCCACACTCCCTTAATATAAGGAATTTTGTCATAGCCTATAGGAATCATTTATTATAACTCTGTGCAAGTCTGCACGTGTGTGCGCGTGCACACACACACACACACTGTGTGGTTAGCCATAAAGGAAATCACTGTGGGACCTGTTTCCAAATTAATCTCTAGAGTTTTAATGTTATCAACTCCTCATTTTTCCACAAATAAACTTGCCAAGAACCTTGTCATTTTTAAAAGCAAAACTAACATGTTGTCCATATGTCTTTGAATCATTTATTGTCTGCCCTGCAAGTTGCTATTTTCCAAGAATTATGTGATGACCAAAGATAATTTCAGCCTATTTGGGAGACTTCATAAAGCTTCCTCTTAACGGTCTCATTCTTGACATTGAAGGACACTAATAAGTAATGACAAATATGATGTGATTATTTGGAAATAAATGTATCTTTCTACCTAAATAATCTACCTCAGATTACAGTCTTTCATTTGATTTCACAATATTAGGTGGTTTTTTCATTCTGATTAATGTGTTTAGTTTGATCACTAATTTGAAAATAATTTTAAGTGCATATTTTAAGTACAGAGATCCAAGCTTTAATTCAAATCTGAAAATTGTTAACTGCTTCCTTATATCTCTTACTGCCAACTACAAGCAAATGGGCAAAATTCTTTTCTTCAGGAATAACTTTTCCAGTATATTCTTTTTTATTATCAAAAAACTTTGCATGAAAACAGGAAGATAAGGTTTTCTCCTTAACTGAGCAGAAAAATTGTCCCAATCTCTGTAAAATATTCTTCATATGCCTCTGACCCTTGTAAGATAAAAGAAATGATAGTATGCCTTTGGTCTTCCTGCTCCAGGAAGGAAAGGTGCTGTAGGAAAAGAATTGATTTTTTTTTTCACTTCTGTGGTTTGAGAACAAGTTATAATTCCAGGTTTGCAAAGTGCAAGGAAAATAATACACAATTATTATATTGGTATCTGTGGGACACAAATGTGTGCATTTCATAGAAAAGAACTCACCAGAAAAATGAAGAACGTTTTTAAAGGAATGCCATATTTTACTGCTTCTCTTTCTCTTGGCTTCTGGAATTTAACCTCCATCTTGACCCACCTCCATTCTAATCACTTGGGCTCTGTTAGTGCTTCCTGAAAGTTATCTTCTCTTTTCTCTGAAATGAACTGCAGAGCCATTTTTAAATCAGCATATTTAAAGTTTATTTATCTATTTATACACAACCTTGTTCTAGAAAGGGCTTAAGATGGCTTAAAAGGATCCATAACATACACCAAGAAATTAGTAACAGCAGAATCAGAAATGAAGCCTGTGTAAAAATGCTTATACAATCCTACTTTTTTATTCTGGGTGGACCACAAATTTCGCTCTAAGCTTTCTCACAGGCAGTCAGAAAAGGAAACTTAATTAGTTACATCATTTACAGTGTCCATAAAACAAAAACAAACCAATTACCCAAGCGAAGAACTCTTATTCCTAATACTAAGACCAGAAAGAAATTTCTCCTGAGAGGCTTCCTAAAGAGGTCAGTGCATGATGTAATAATCAGTGTTCTTAGTAGCAACCTAATTGGAGACACAAAGATGAATTTCGCAGGGCTTTTTCTTATTATATTCAATATACCAGATGGCATCACAGCAACTTGAAAACCAGGAAAATTGATTTTATCATGAGTTTGAAGGTTGGGGGAGGGCACAAGATGATATGGTCAAGGTACTCAGCTATCTCCTCTGCTAGGCAGAATCAAAGGTAAATTTTAAAACAATGAAGCTTAGTCTAGTACCGAGAATGGTTTCAGAGAAATTCTAAAATCTCTAAAATTGTATGCATCTTATGAATAGGCAAGTTCATTTTTCTTGAACATAGATCCTCAACATATACAGAAAATTCACAAAAGTTAGGTACATTTTCTTTTGAAAATCTAGAGAATTAAACATACTACAAATCCTCCATCCTATTCTGCATATCCCTCCCACCCCCTGCAGCCTAGCTTTTTTTCCCCCTCAGCACAAAGAACCTTTTTTGTTTCTATTTGATCTCACAACTTGGACAAGGGTTTCATCATGGTTAAAAAGTTGCCTCCTGGCTGGAGAAAGAGGCTCCAGCAGAAATCTCCACACCAGGGAAGGCAGGCGGATGGGTTGCTCAAAGACTGCTGGGCGCAGGAGTCTCCTCATCAGACTTCAGGGTGAGCTTTCCGAAGAGATACTCACTCAGCCCCCCTTGGGGGTTGGCCAGCCTGCGGAGGTTAGTTAGGTGGTCACCCATCCTCTTGATGATCTTCATCTCCTCTTCCAGGAAGTGGCTCTCCAGAAAATCACAGAGATGAGGATCTGCGTTGGCAGCACCCAGGGCATGCAGATCCAGAAGGGCCTGGTTCAGGCTCTTCTCCAAGACCATCGCAGCTTCCATAGCATCCACGCTGCTAAGCCACTCATCTTCGGACAGCTTCTGCTCATCCGGGAGAACGGGGAAGTCGCTCCACTGGCTTTGCATCTTCAAGAAACACCGGGCACCTTTCTGCTTCTCCTCAGCCAACTCTTGGAAGAAGCGGCCCATGCCGTTCAGAGCTACATTGTTACCTTCAAAATAAAAGCGCAGATAGAGGTAGGTGGAGGAGGCCTGCAGATGCAGGTTGATGAGGTGCTGGAGTGTGGCCTCCACCTTGGCAGAAAAATTCTGGCAGATATGGTCGCTCATGGTTGGTGTGCAGTGAGGAGCTAGGCACAGAACCTGATGTTTGCTGGTCCCAGAAATCGAAGTCTGGGATAGCCAACAAGATGATTCCACCAGAAGTTGCTCATGGAAGGGGAGGGGCTTAAGGGTGGTGAGAAGTCGGCAGGGATACGAGGAGGTGGAGAAGGGGCGGGAGCACCCAGTCTGTTCAATCTAAGACACAGTTCTAGGGGGCCACTGTGTGCACTCTGAGTTTAGCTTTTGATAAGAATTGAATTCTTATTTCTTTCCTAATTATGAGAAACAAGTCTTTATCTCTCATTTTGTCCCAGTTCTTCCCATAATTCCAAGATGAGGTAAGAAGGTCCATGGTAAGAACATTAAATATTGATAGTGAAGCTCCTCCAAAATTCATTTCTTCATTTGTGATTTGAAACTCCTTTGTTTCTTACTTTAGAATCTAAAACAATATATTGTTTCCTGTTACTAATCCCTCATTGAGAGGGTGACTGTTAGTTCCAGTTTGCCCTGAGCAGTCTTGTCCTTGTGGAATTAGTAGTGTTACCTAATAAAAAAATAAATAGTGCCCCCTTTCACACTCAAAAGCATCCCTGTTTGGAAAATACATTACATGGTCATCTTACTTATTAAGAAGTTCAAGATCCACACTGTAGAATGAGAAATGGAGAGAGCTTGCAAGACATTGAGTTGGGACATAATTCATTTCTATTCTATTAATTGATCACACTCTAAGAATCCCATTAAATTTTCTACTATTCAGCCTTCATTATTTTTCATGTGTTGATACATTTGTTCCTTTGAATAGAAGTTCAGCTGAATACTATTTATGTGCCGGGTGTCTTGTTAGGTACTGGGGCTTCTTGTGATTACCCAGATATTCCACCATTAACTGAAACATGTCATGTGAAAGAGCACTAAAGGTGAAAATGTAGACTTATGAATCCTACCGGAATAGAAAATAACCCATATAGAAAGAGTTAGCTATTCTCAGTCAGAAGATGAAGGCAGAACTAGATGTTCTCATAGGGTCTCTTCCAGTTTTGTGATTTCATGCTTAGCATTTTATTTTCCTAAATACCACTTGCCTAAGGCTGTTTCACTATTAGAACACTTTCATGTGTTTTCTATCAAACAGGAAGGCATATTCTGCTCAGAGTAAACAATATTTGAACCCAGAGAGGAGAGTTTTGCTCTAAATCTTGGACCCACTTCTAAATGAAAATAAAAATTCATTCTTTTGAAGTTACTTTCAAATTTTATTTTCTATGTTGCCGGAAACTAAGATTTTAAAATTTCAAAAAGAGTTCTGCAGTCCCTGTTCACTGCTTAAGCTAAAATATGAGCACATATCCTGTATCTACATACAGGATACATTGTAACTTTTTTTCATGGAGGGTTGTTGTCCAAAAATGTTCTCATGTTGCATTTGAAGTTTGCAAAAACTGTTAGAATTCTGGAATAGCACATTCTTCAATCCTGGAGGGAACTGGGTAAAGCAGCAGTAGTTCTGCAGCCTTTCTGGCCTTGGTTCTAGGGCAAAAAAGAGGCTGGGAGTGAAGATTAGGGGGAAAAACAAAAACTCAAACCCAAGAACAATCCTTGCACCTACTCACATAGGAAATACATTATACAAGAAGGAATATCCTCCAAATGATTGCAAAGAGAATGTTCATTTTCTACCTTGTGCATAAACCATTAATCATCATACTGACCTTGTAATAAGAAAATGCTAAGCTTAGAGAAAACTTCACCATATAACATATTATCTGTATTATAGCATGTCGGGCTCATTGAATATATTTCAATTTCCTATATATTTATTTATTTTTCTAGGAAGTGAAAAATGTCTATATACACCTTCTCAGATGAGATAGTTTTCTGCCTTGTGAAAATGTTAACAAACCCTTCCCTCATCGCTTTAGAGAGAAGAGAGTCAATGTACTCTGATGTGTGGTTAAGCACGTAACTGTCAGAATCAGACCAATGTGGGCTCAAATCCCAGCTTTGCCACTTCCTGTGAGTCTTACCTGAGGTAGGTAGCATAAGCTCTTCGAGCCTCAGCTTTCTTGCCTGTAAAATGGGACTCTTACTATCTCATAAGTATACCACAAGGATTAAATGATACACAGGAGAAAACACTGCCAAACAAGTAGAAAGCATTCAAAAATAGTGCTGTATCGTCAATGAATTTTGCAATAAAATTGTGGGAATCGTCTCAAACCCTAGTATCAGATTCATCCCAACAGGTTTGTTTTTTTTTTAAATAAATTCAATTAGCCAACATACCCTAATAGGCTTTTGATCCAAGTTTCCTCACCACCAACTTGTTTGGTTGAATTACTATTCTCAACGGCAATGTCCTTTCAAGTATGAAAGCACCGAGGCATAACCTTGGGTGCCAACGATTTAATTCATTTAAAACTTGAGGAAAAGAAGCTTCTCTTCTTTCCCTTGCCTGACTTAGATTCGACAACAGCTCCTGAGGTCCTCTGTGGCTTTCTCAGCTGTGGAGGCAAGGGGAGCAGTGCCTAGGCAGCAGAGGTCTATTTGTTTTCCCATTTCTCCAGCCCAAGGTTACCATCCACTACAGCAAGAAACATCTAGTGAACACCTACTTTATAGGTGAGGATAAGATTATGGAACATCCCATGTGAATAATGAATTCATCTCCTCTCCCACTTAAATGTAGACTTTGGAATGCTTATGTCTTGGGTCAGATTCCCCAGAAGCAGACCTTGAAATGAAGACTTCTATGCAAGTAGTTTATTGGGAAAGTGCTCCTGGGGGAAACCAAAAGAGAGTGGGGAGATTAGCACAGAGAAAGAAAGGATAGCCAAGGAGCAAGGCTGCAATTTCAGGAAAAGTCTGAGCTTCCTAATAATCTTCAGGTTTAGCTTTGGAGTGTAAATTACAACCAGCGTTCATTTCAAGGGAACTGGATTTCCATAGTCCTGTCCATTGGCTATGGGTATCCCCAGGGAAATATAAATTATACAGGTGAGGAAACTCCAGTAGCCCAAGGGAACGCCAATGGTCAAAGCTCTGTCCAGGTGGTAGTCATTAGCAGAAAAGCACACCGGAACTGGGTGCTGAGCACACCAAACTAGTTAAAGCGATCAGACAGGGTTCTGGCAGGGTCTGTATAGTATCCACACCAGCCTGCTTCCCTACTTGACTTTGGAAGGGACAGTGGAAATGAGAAATCCCAATTAATAGATTTTTATGATGAATCCAACTAATGAAATGAAGAGATGACCATAGGTATTAACCTATACGTATATCTCTTTGCTACTTCTATTTATAGGGAATACAGGGGTTTTGGAGTCTACATCTGAAATCTCTTCTGACAACACTAAAAATCTGGAACTCTTTTCAGGGGTCTCATTTCCCCTCCAGGGCCCACATATTCAAGGCCAAAGCAGACCCAAAGCTCCAGCTAAGAAAGTATTTGCATGTTTTATCAGATCCTCTGCTGTAACTGACAGCACTCCTTCTATTGGAACCACATATTGATTTGTTTAATAGCTGCACAGAAGTACTTACAAGTGAAAATGTCCCTAACAACCCAGAAACTGACAGGCTGTGAAATGGCTGCTTAAGAACCTGTCATCCAAACTGAACTCACCTGAAAACTGATGTTATACAAACAGCAAAATGGTCTCTGTGTGCTTGTCATTTTTTTAAAAAAAGGACCAGTAAGGGGTACAATTTAGTTCTGGGCTGTTCATCTACTGTAGACAAGGGACAGCTTGACACGAGGCACAGTAGTAAAACAGAAAGAGTTCATCATTTTTCTCTCCCACAACACACACACACACACACACACACACACACACACACACACAGCCTCCTTCTCATTCCACTTGCAACCCCAGGAAACTCTGAAGCACACTGAGAAGCTTGTCTACAGCCTGGTCCTGCAGGTCCACCGTGCAAAACCTACCCTCCCTGTGCTTCCCATGGGAACCTCAAATAAGCACTGATTCTCAACGAGGGATGATTTTTGTTCCCCAGAAGACATGTCTGGAGAACAATGTCTGGAGACAATGTCTGAAGACAATGTCTGGAGACATTTTGATTGTCATAAGTAGAGGGAGGAGCCTCTTCTACTTAATAATGGCTGTGTAACTTTGGGCAAATTATTTAACCTCTCTGAGTCTTAATCCCTTTAACTATAAAATAACAGTAATATCATCTACCTCTTAAGATTACTCTAAAGATTACATAAGAGAATACAAGGAATTTAATACCACCTCTGACACATAGGTAGCTGCTAAATAAACATTAGCTGCCTTTACTCCTTTTCCCTCTCCATCCTCTCAAATCTTTTATGTCAGCTCTCTGTCTCACCAGAAATCTGATCCTTTCATTCAGGTTATAACTTCCGAAAGAGTATAAGATTAGTTCATCCCACCTTTCCACTAACCTAAGACTCCCCTTCTCCACCAAAATGGGCCTGGCTTCTTCCACTTCTCCTTATGGCCTGACTCCATGGGGCTCTACTCCCTGGTCACTTTCCAAAAGGAAGTAGAGTTCCCCCAGGAGACAACTTCAACCACATCCTTACCTGGAATGAAATATACTTGAAGAAGACATCCTTTTAATTTTGATGCATGTGGATCAAAATGAGTTCTTCATGGAATAGTGTTCTCTTTTAACATAAAGAACAAAATATGTCTAGTCAGGAAAGTGAGGCAGGAAATGATTTTGTCTTTACTTATCATGCTCCATTTTAACTCTTGTGAACACTTCCTCTAACCTTTACTTGTCCTTTAGCCCTCCCTAAAGATAAGTACTTTTTGTTACTTTTTAAAAGTGAAATTGTAATGTTTCATAGAAAGAAACAAGATTCACATTCCAAATGGAGGTGGTGTCATAATTCAGGAGGGCTGGCAAATCTGCCCTTAGTGGTTGCCAAGAGGTGGGTTGGACAGACCCAGCTTGAGCTGGAAAGAACATCCAGCCTTGAAATCTGAAGTGGCAACTTTTGCAATGCTACCCTCCCTTTCCCTGCTTGAAGCCCCTCAATGTTCCTTCTGGTCCTGCTGACATCTGGCTGGAGAACGGAGTCACACAGCAAGAGATTTTGCTTTTCATTACCTATAACACGATCTCATTTTTGTAAATATATGTGTGCATGTGTACGTGTGTGTGTAAAGACACATACCAACATGTTAACAGTGGTCTGTATGTTTGGGTGACCAATTTACTTTGCAATTTTCTATATCATCTGATTTGGGGGGCACTGAGCATATACTTAAAATCACTGCAGAAAAGTTAAAAAAAAAAAGACATTTCTATATTCAAAGAAAAGGAAAAACTTGCTCTCCTGTCTCAAGTATATATCATGTGATCTTGGTCCACAAAGCAATGAACGGGACTCAGTGTTGTCTGTGAAACCAGAGCTGGCTTGATGAGTAGCAACCTCCAGCCTGCTGGGCACCATGGTATTTTACAAGCGAGAAACTAAAATTCAAGAGAATGAATGGCTTCTCTGTCCATGCCCCCTCCACTACTTTCTTGGGACTTCATGAGCAATCCTTCCACCCCCCACTGGCCACCAATAATTCGAGGTGCAGCCTGAGGACTGGGAAGAAAGCAAAATCCCTCCTGGGACTGAGTTCGCACATAGGGCAGGGATGCTGCCTTTTATTTCTTCCTTATTCCCTGCTGGACCTGGCAATACGACTGACAGAAAGAATCACAGATTCTCAGGGATGATGAAATGACAAAGGTCATTTGATCCCAGTCCTTAGCCTTATAGTCAATGCTTAATAATTACCTGATGAACAAATGAAATGTGGCTACTGGTCACTTTAGTTGCTCAAGAGATTTGAGCCACAGAGTCAGATGTCCCTGTTCACTCAGACACCATCCCCAGCAAGTCCCCTCTGCCAGTGTTCCAGGAATACAGAGACACGACTGGGCATTTATGCCTCCGTGAGTGCGACAGGAGAAGGGGCCTCTGACCCGTGGTGGGAGCCACACCAACAACAGGTCCCATTTACAGCTTCTGGAACCCGTGATGGCTGCATGTTTGGCATCAGTACAAGCCTCTGCTCCCATGGTCCCCCCGCCCCCTCCTCAGGGTGGATGCCCATGGCTGCAGGCCAAAACACAGCACTGCTCACCAGTTCGAGATAACGAAATATCTATCTGGGCCTGACTCTCTATATAAGCACCAGATGGTAATGATTAAAATGAAATTAAATTAATGTTTGACAGTCCGTGAAGGGCATAAATTGCATGGTGTGCTGGTTGTCCAATCTGTCATCTTGTTTCCCTTGGCTTCGGTCAACAAACAACAGCTGAAAACTCCCTCTCTGGGTCAAACAGTAGCTTACTTCTCTGCTATGGAAATGGGTGCTCAGTTTACTAAATTGAAGGCTCCTAGGTTGCCAAAATCGTGATTAAGATGCCTGAGAAGACAGGGAATTCTATCTTCTCCCCACAATCTCCAGCAACCATCTCCCAAAACACACTGTAATGGCCACTACTGGTTAGAATTCAGAAATGGGGCATCTGAGCCTGGCCTAAGCACAAACCACTGCCAAAATCACAAAGCAATTTCCAGCTCTAATGACAGCCTTCTTCATTCACGTGGTTTCTAGAGCATGTGGGCAGTGCTGATGTGTTATCCAGTTGCAGAAGAAACCATGGTATCACATTTTAAAATCCCCCATCTGCCAAGTACTCCCTTCCAAAGAACTTTCAGATTTCAACTTCTGCTCTTCCTCCCACCCCGCCCCATGTTATGCAGGAATCAAGGTTCCAATATTTATATTGTCTTTTTACCTACTGACACCTAAAGTCTCACTTCAACCTTTCTCCTTCAGCAAAAGAAGTTTAATGACATTTTCAAGCTGTTTAGTATCCATTCTTTGGTGGCAAGGATCTGTTTCCCTATGTTTAAGCCAAACGGAACAAGCAAATGAAGCACATACAAGGTGGTAGAAGCCAGCATGTACCACCATCCAGAGGGCCCTTCAGGAATGAAAGTCATTCCCCCAGTTGCCTGGAGGGCTGCCAGACGGTGGTCCTCAGCTGTCAGCCCACTTTGGAGATGGCTTCTGTTGAAGAAAACTGCCTCACCCAAGATCTCATCTCATTCTGAGGGTAACCCACGTATCCCGATGGAGGACAACTCTGACAAGCCTGCTTTGTCCTCTCTTTTCTCTGTTCGGGCTTGTTTTCCAGATTATATATATATTTTTATTAATGATTTTATTTATTTGAGAGAAAGAGCACGCGCACAAGCAGGGGGAGGGCAGAGGGAGAGGGAGAAGCAGACCCCCACTGAGCCAGGGAGTCCAACATGGGGCTCCATCCCAGGACCCCGAGATCATGACCTGAGCCGAAATCAAAAGTTGGACGCTACACTGACTGAGCCCCCCAGGTGCCCCCATCTTCCTGATAGTTGCCTGACTCCTCCCACTTCATTCAGGTCTCTGCTCAAATGTCACTTCATCAGAAAGTCTTCTCCTGACCATATTTCCTGAAGTAGTGCACACTCCCCCCTTCCCTCTAGAGCCTTCTTCATTGCTTCCTGTGCCCTTGTCATGCTTTGTTTTCTTCATAACTCTTACCACTACCTGACATTATTTAGGTATTTATTTATTATTTTGCTTATCACCTGTCTCCCCACTAGAATAGAATGATGGTTGGGACTTTGGCTGTTTGGTTCATTTTTTTTTAAATCCCTACTACCTAGAAAAAATGCCTAGCACTTATAGAAAGGGTAAATATTTGTATTTTTTTTGTTTGGTAAATATTTATGAATCAATGGATGAATGATTGCTCTCCTAATATCTTAACTACTTGTTAGTATTTACACTGCCTAGCTCTCACCCTTCACATCCTGAGAGTCAGAGTCCTGCCAGGGCAGCGTAATAGTCAAGAACATAGGCTTTGGAGTTAGGCTGACTGACTCACTTAGTTTATGCACAATTACATAGCTCTTAAGCAGTATCAGGCATTGCTCTTGGCACTTTATTATTTTAGGATCTTTATTTATTTATTTATTTGAGAGAGAGAACATGAGTGGGGGCAGGAGCAGAGATAGAAGGAGAAGCAGACTCCCCGCTGAGCAGGGAGCCTGACACAGTGCTCAAACCCAGGACCCTGGGACCATGAGCAGAGCCAAAGTCAGATGCCCAACCTTTGAGCCACCCAGGCACCCAACTCTTGGCACTTTAGTATAAATGCACTTAATGCTCATAATAGCTATAAGGAGTAGGCATTATTATTATTATTCCCTTTTAAAAAAAGATTTATTTATTTGAAAGAGAGGTATAAAAGGGTGCAAGGGGCAGAGGGACAGAGAGAATCACAAGCCGACTTCCAGCTGATAATGAAGCCTGACACGGGGCTTGATCTCATGACCCTGAGATCATGACCTGAGCCAAAAACAAGAGTTGGATCCTCAGCTGACTGAGCCAGGTGCCTCTTAATATCGCCTTTTTAAAAAGGAACAGCCTGAGCAATAAAGAGGTTAAGGATTTGCCCCAGGTCACACATCTAGTAACAGTCAGAATTTGAGCCCAGAAAGCCTGTCTTTAGAATGTCTGCCACTTACCAACTGTATAATTTTGAGTAAGTTCCTCTCTGAATTGGTTTGTTTGCCCGTGAAAATGGAGAGAATAATGCCTGCCACAAGGAATTAAAAGCCAGAAATGAGATGATGTGTGTAGAGTATACAGCGAGGTCCCTGATCCACATACGTATTTAATAAAGGATAGTTGTCATTATTTTCCCCCTGCGTCCCAACAGACTGCATGAACTTCCAAGTCTCACCCCCATCTGACTTGTGTTTCATTCTGGACACCCTATATTGACTGCATGGCCCTTGCTGAAGGCCTTGGATGTTATACAGCCACTCACCATTCTGATGCTCCATGGATAGCCCCAGCCTAGTCACCCTCCCCGCAGGTCCGCGGTTTGCCTCCAGCCTGGCTTGCCTCACCCGCACAGACAGATGTAGGGCCACATCCAGAACACTTCGCTTACACCCTTCCTCGTGGGACCTCAGAATAAAGTGATCCTTAGAGGCAGAAGCAGCAAAATTCAATTCAAATTCAATTCAACTCAATTCAAAATAACTTGCCTTTGACAACTAGCCTTAGAGTTCTTTTGGGTTCCCACTACCTAGTATGATCGCTCAGATAAGCCATGGCCCAAATTCGACCAGGTGTGGTGGTCACTTTCATGCCCTGCCCGGATCCCCCTTCAGTGAAGTCCTTGTTGTCACAGCTGCTAGGAGTCCTAGTGGTAGACAGACGACTGTCAGCTCTCAGCCCCCTCAAGGGTGGCTTCAGCTCCAGAGAGCCACCTGGAGCAAAAGGCAGTTTCCTTGATGACCTTTGGAGGTTGTCCATATCCAATAACAAATCAATGCAGGAAGAGAAATTCCTACCATTCTGAAGACAACTCTGAAGGGCCCTTCTAGCTCCAGAGCGACTTGTGGGTCAGCTGAGGCTGCTGCTGGGCCTGCATCACAGCTCGGCTTCACCCTGTGCCCACTCCTGCTTCCTTCTCCTCCTTTGCCCACGTGTTGATCTCGAGGGCATGCCCTAATAAGCATCCTGCCTCCGATGCTCTGTCTCAGAGTTGGCTTCCCAGAAAGCCCAGCCTGTATCACAAGACTAGTTCAATTCACTCATACTCATTGTCATGGTCTCTGCATTCTTCCAGAAACTATAAAACAGCAGGCAAAATGGCCTCCCAGGATTACAGCTCGCTGGCCAATTCCCCACCTCATCCCCAACCATTTTTTTACTTTTTCTCAGAGGTATGTCTAGTCTAGCCTGCCTGCTTACACAAGCATATAAGTGAAGCCAGAAAAATGATCTTGCCTGATGCCTATTAATCAATTTTTTGCCTACTGTTCATCGCCTCAGCTCAGGGCTCTCTTTCCTCAAGGAAATGAGACAGATGATCGTATGTTGCCACACAACACTGATTCTTTACTTTGACCTCATGAGTCTTAGGAGGATTTATCAGCAAACAAGCTCATTTAACTATAAGTCAGAAGCAGAGAAAGAGTCAGTCATTAAGGGAATATAAACAACTAGGTGCTTTACCCATTCTGTAAAGCTGATATATTTATAAACATGCCCTTGAGCAAGGGTCAGCCTCAATGATAGCCCCTTGGGGAGTAACAAATCCCAAACCACTTATTTGTTATGACTATAAATGACATTTTGATCTGAGTAATCATTAAAATATCTGTACTTTTAATGGCCCATAAAATCTTAACATGCTTCCCTACATCAGATTTCCTACACAACTGGATGACCCTCATAGGTTGCATTTGATCTTCTAGATAAAATAACTGCTCTATTTAAGTGTGCAGCACTGTGTGTTTGGTAAGTTTCATAAAGTATAAAAATGCAGCAGAGGATAAATGCATTTTTTAAAGATTTTCTGTGGGAAGATAATTCATCTCATTAAGCAGGTTTTCCTCAGTAAATCCTTTGCTCCTGTAACATGCAGCCTAATTCTTAAAAGGGAATTAAAAGAATACTTGAGAGTCCATTGGTTTCTCATGTTAGATTTTGTTTTATTATGTCCCTTTGGAAATACGGTTTCATTTTTGATCTTACTATGTCTAGCTATCCAAGATGGAGCTGGTATTGTTAGGCATGGACACTGATCAATATTCTGTCCTTTATAGTGAACGATGATATGATTGATGCTGACCTCAATCCATATGGACAATTACAGCTGTAAAAACAGATGCTACTCTCCTAGGCCCATCCCAGCCATATGCTTTGATTCATAGTTCTGGGCACTTGGCAGAGATGGGTATTTTGTGTAAGTCAGACTCTGATACCCCTGGACTATCTGAAGATTATTTTTAAAGTTATGACTCACTGCTGGTGGGGCTAGCTGCCTCTGTTGTTTCCTAGGTTTCTACTCCTATGGGTCATGCTCTGAGATTTTGCTTTTCTGCCCCAGATACTTACAACCACCTTATTTCAGGCCTCCCATAAAGTAGTTACTTGGATCACTGGAACAGTGAATTAATAAAGATTTTAAAAAAATATTTGGTTTTGGGGCACCTGGGGGCTCCCTCAGTTAAGCGTTGTCTGCCCTTCGGTTCAGGTCATGATCTCAGGGTCCTGTCCGCACCCCGGGGGGTCAGGTTGCCTTCTCAATCAGGAAACCTGCTTCTCCCTCTTCCTCTGCCCCTCCTCCTGGCCCCCGACTTGTGCGCATGGTCTCTCTCTCTCTCTTTCTCTCTGCTCTTTCTCTCAAATATAATCTTTTAAAAAATATTTGGTATTTTAAAAACCATGTACAATTTAACATCTTCCCATAGGAGCTTCAGATTCTTTGGGAGAGCCAAAATGAAAACAGAGTGATGTTTGCCATCATTGAAATGGGTTGAGTTGAATGATTACTCACACAACCGGAAAGTGAATCATGGGGGTCCTTGTTAAACATGCAGTTCCTATCACAGAGCTACCGAATAAGAATCTGGGGATTGGCATGGATATCTGCGTCTTTAACAAGTTCCCCAAGTGATTCTCATGCACACTTAATATTAAGAACCATTGCCCCAGAGACGGATTTCAGCCTAAGCACGTTTCCTGCACTGCCACTAGTTAGTGACTCTCTGTGTTTTGGCAGGAAATGGCAGCATTCAATGATGATCACCACCGAAATATGCAATTAATCACCAAAATGATGACACTGATGCCCCACCTAGAGGCCCTTTACTAGTCAAGTGCACCCAGCCTCAGCTACTGCCTCCATCTTACCCAGAACCAAGACTGGCTCTATTTATTTGCTCTTTAGCAGCTGTGAGTGTTAGCTGCTAACAACTCACAGGTGCACCTTCTCTGGAGAGATGTTCTAAACTCACGGAAGCCACCTCATCTAGAGATGAGGTGGGGGTTATATACCCATCAACACAGCAAATCACGAATATGAAGGAGCAAAAGAACCCCTTTGCCTCAATAGAGACAGCTCTGCCATCTTTGCTCTAGAGCTCTCCATAAAATCAGGCTGATGCTAGACTTTTGTTGAATCCACCAATTCGCTTCGGTCCTTCTCCTGCCTTTCCTGCTTTCTTCATGTCCTTCTTTGGAGGTTTCTCCTGAGAACACTCCCTCAGTAGCATCCCTGTATCAGTCTTTGCTTTTAGGCTATGCCACCTAAGGTAACACTGTTATTCAGAAGTTGAGGAGGCTTTTCGAAGTGAGAAAGTGTTATAAAAATAACAAAAGAAATTCTGTGAATAAATACACTTATTTGTAGAAAGATATAAAAGAAACAAGAGGTTCTGGTTCTAAGTAAAATGGGTTAACTACATCCTGTTTATCCAACTCAATGCAGCTATAAAACCTGGATAGAATGCATAAGGCAGCTGTCTGAGGACGCTGAAAAGTACACAGTAACATGCAGATTGGGAGAAAAGAAGAAAAAAAAGAAAACAGACCAGAATCCAAAGTACTAACTAGTGATGAGTTTGTTATTTATTTTTCTTCTGCTATCCCTGGCTTAGATGCAAGGCAACCCAAAACCTGGAAGTGGGAACAAGGGCATGGATAAAGAGAGCTCCAGGAGAAGCATTCTTGTTTGTCTGGAAGGGGAGGAAAAAGATCTCCTGATGCTTATAGAGAGTGGGAGAAATCTCCCAGACTTTTTTTTTCCTTTTCTCTGTTCTCTTGCACTCCAGGAAATCCTGAAGTAGCAGCAGCAGCAGCAACAACAACAAAGACAGCACCAGCAATGGGGGCCTACAGGTGTCCAAAATTCTAAGGGAGGAGAACCATTATGTCTGATCAGAAGAGCTTGGTCCCAAGAGGATGTGGCGAATCCCCATTGCTATTTTTCTCTCTCTTCCCTCCTACTGCTTGGTCTCAGACATAGGTACAATTGTGGGAAGCACACAGCACAACATTGTAGCCAAAAGTCCATCTTTCTGGGGTCAGAGACTGAAAAGTGAGCCCCAGGGAAGAAAAGGAATGGGGAAATGTTAAAGAGGGTAAAGCTTGGGAAAACAACCCCATAAAATTGTTTATGAATGAATAAGCTCCATCTTTAGCTGTGCATAGGTGAATCTGACGCTAAACAATATAACAATTATTTTGAGAACTGATTTATGGGATAGAATACTACCCAGGTCCCAGATTGGCCACTGGGTGGCACACACATGAGATAGAGTTGACTAGTGCTACAAAGGCTTTTAACTGAACTGACACTGGAAACACAATCCATAGAATGCTCATTGGAATGTGTGGTCTGAACTCAAACCAATTGCCTGTTAATAATATCTACATTCCCCACAGGATTTAAATAAGACCCAGAAACTCACAACACAGAGTCTCCCAAAATATCCAGGATAAAATCTAAAATTACTCACCATACAAGGAACCAGGAACAATCTCAACTCACATGGGAAAACACAACCAACAGACACCAATGTCAAGATGACACGTGCTGGATATATCAGACAAAAGCTTTAAAGATACTATTATTAACATATTCCAAGAATTTAAGGAGAACACTCTTGAAATAAATGGAAATGTAGAGAGTCTCAGCAGAAAAACAGAATATATAAAGAGGTATCAAATGAAGACTTTGAATTGAAAAATGCAATAACCAAAATAAAAAGGAAAATAAAGATAATAAAGAAAACTGAATTTATTGGTATATTAACAGGAATAATCCAACCTAAACAACAGGGAGAAAAGTACTAAAAAAAAATGAACATAGCCTCAGGGACCTGTAGGACAATACTAAATGTTTAACATTGTGTCATTGGGATCCCAAAAGGAAATGAGAGAGTATACCATAGAAAAATTCCTTGAGGAAATAGTGGTTAAAACCTTCCCAAGTGTGGCAAAAGACATAAACCTACAGATTTAAGAGTTTCAATGAATCTCAAATAGTATAAACCCAAAGAAATTCATGCCCAGACACATCATAATCAAACTGCTAAAAAATAAACACAAAGAAAAAGTGTGGAGAGCATCCTGAGGAAATGATTTTTGTGATGAGTATAAGATCTATGTCTTTTTTTCCCCCCACATGCGGATGTCCAGTTGTTCTAGCACCATTTGATAAATAGACTAT
The DNA here is from genome assembly GCF_011764305.1 of Mustela putorius furo. Classification (NCBI taxonomy): domain Eukaryota; kingdom Metazoa; phylum Chordata; class Mammalia; order Carnivora; family Mustelidae; genus Mustela; species Mustela putorius. Next base: position 33,687,491 of record NW_025421989.1, read on the forward strand.
CTTTGCTCCATTGTGTCACCTCTTTTCTTTTACCAAAGATTAGTGGTCTATATTCATGGGGGTCTATTTCTGAGCTCTTTATTCTGTTCAATTGATCTGTCTCCTTTTTCAACAAAACCAAACTGTCTTGATTACTGTAGCTTTAGAGTAAGTTTTTAAGTCAGGCAGCATCACGTCCTCCAAATTTGTTCTCCTTCAGTATTTATGTTGGCTATTCTGGGTCTTTTACCTCTCCATATAAATACTTAGAATCAGCTTGTGAATATCCATGAAATAACTTACTGCAATTTTGATGGCTACTGTGTTGAATCTATGGATCAACTTGGAAACAACTGATATCATGACATTATTGAGTCTTCTTATCATGAACATGGACTAAATCTCCATTTATTTAATTCTTCAATTTCATTCATCAGAGTCTTGTAGTTCTCCCCAGAAAGATCTTATATATATTTTGTTACATTTATACATGACTATTTCATTTTAGGTGTGCTAATGTAAATGGTATTGTGTTTTTAATTTCAAATTCCACTTGTTCATTGCTGGTATATAGAAAAGTGAGTAACTTTTCTATATTTACCTGTGTCCTGCAACCTTCCTATAATTTGTTATAACTCCTAGGAGTTTTTTGTTGATTCTTTTGGATTTTCTACATAGATGATCATGTCATCTATAAAGAGACACAATATTATTTTTTCTTCTTAATCTGTGTACTTTTTATTTCACTTTCTTGTCTTATTGCATTAGCTAGAACTTCAGACACAATGTTGAAAAGGGATGGTAAGAGGGGGATATGCTTGCCTTGTACCTGATCTTAGAAACATTCAAGTTTCTCACCATTATGTTATCTGTAAATTTTTTGTATATAGTCTTTATCAAGTTGAGAAAGCTCCCCTCTCTTCTTAATTTACTGACAGTTTTATCATAAATTGGTACTGGACTTTGTCAAATTTTTTTTCTATATCTACTGACACAATCATGTGATTTTCCTTTTACTAGTTTGGTCATATATTGATTTTTGTATGCTGAACCAACCTTGTATAACTGAAATAAATTTCACTTAGTCCTAGTGTATAACCTTTTTATACTTTTTGGGATTTGATTTACTAATATTTTTTGAGTGACTCTGAATCTATATTAATGAGAGATATTGTAGTTTTCTTATAACTTCTTTGTCTAATTTGAATATCAGGGTAGTTCTGGCCTCATAGAATGAGTTAGGAAATATTCCCTCTGCTTCTATCCTGTGAAATAGATTACAGAGCATTGGTATAATTTCTTCTTTAAGTGTTTGGTATAATTCACTGGTAATCCCATCTGGGTCTGGTGTTTTCTGTCTTGAAAGGTTTTTAATAACTGACACAATTTCCTTAATAGATATAGGCCTATTCAGATCATCTATTTCTTTTTTGTGTGAGTTTTGGTAGATTGTGTAATGGGATCTGTAGTAATGTCTGTGTTTTCATTTCTGATATTAATCATTTGTATCTTCTCCCTTTTTCCCTTAGTCAGCCTGGCTAGGGGCTTATTGATTTTATTGATCTTGTCAGAGATCCAGCTTTGGCTTTTGCTGATTTTTCTCTGTTGATTTCCTATTTTCAATTTCCTTGATTTCTGCTTTAATTATTAATATTTATTTTATTCTGCTTACTTTGTATTTAATTTTTTCTTCTCTTTCTAGTTTCCTAAGGTAGAAATATAGAAAACTGATTTTAGATCCTTTTTAAAAAATATATTTATTTATTTATTGGAGAGAGAGACTGAGCGATACAGGGCTTGATCCCAGAACTCTGGGATCATGACCTGAGCCAAAGGAAGCCCCTTAACCAACTGAGCCACCCAGGTGCCCCTAGATATTTCTTTTTTTCTAATTTATGTATTCAATGTTATAAATTTCCCTATAAGCACTGCTCTCAATGCAGCTCACAATCTTTGATAAATTGTGTTTTCATTTCATTTAGTTTAAAATATTTGTTCATTTCTTTTGAGATTTCTACCATGGTGCATGTGTTATTTCGAAGTGTGTTGTTTAATATCTATATATTTGGGGATTTTCTAATTATCTGTTATTGATTTCTAGTTTAATTCCATTGTGGTCTAAAAACAGACACTGTATGGTTTCTATTCTTCATAATTTGTTAAGGTATGTTTTATGGCCCAGAATGTGGTATATTTTGGTGACTGTTCCATGTGAGCTTGACAAAAATGTGTATTCTAATATTGTTGGATGAAGTGATCTATAAATACCAGTAATATCCAGTTTATTGCTTGTGTCGTTGAGTTCAACTATGTCCTTACTGCTTTTCTGCCTGCTGGATCTGTACATTTCTGATTAGGGAGGTGTTGAAGTCTACAACATGATAGTGGATTCATCTATTTCTCATTGCAGTTCTGTCAGATTTTGCTTCATGGTAAAAAAAAAACTGCACTTCACAGCATAGTTTGATGCTCTATTGTTAAGCACATACATGTTAAGAACTGCTATGTCTTCTTGGAGAATTGACCACCTTATCATTTATATAACGCCTACTTTACTCCTGACAATTTTCATTACTTAGTAGTTTGCTCTGTCTGAAATTAATATAACTACTCCTGCTTTCTTTTTTTTTTTTGATTAGTGTTAGTATGGTATATTTTTCTCCACCATTTACATTTTTTCTTATTGAAGTATATTTGTTATACAGTGTTACATTAGTTTCAGATGTATAACATAGTGATTTGACAATTCTATACATTATTTTATGCTCTCCACAATAAATGTAGTTACCATCTGTCACCATAATGCTGTTGCATATTGTTGACTATACTCCCTATGCTGTACTTGTCACCTCTGTGAATTATTTATAAGTAGAACTTTGTACCTCTTAATCCCCTTCACTTATTTCATCCATTCCCCCTAACCATCTCTCTTCTGGCAACCAACAATTTGTTCTCTCTGTATTTATGAGTTTTGTTTCTGGTTTGTTTGTTTTGCCTTTTAGATTCCATATATAAGTGAAATCATCTGGTGTTTGTCTTTATCTGACTTGTTTCACTTAACACAAGACCTCTGAAGTCCATCCACATTGTCACAAATGGCGAGATCTTTTTTTATAGCTAAGTAGTATTTCATTGTGTGTATACATACAAGTACACACACATTTATATATCTGAAATGTTTATATATATATATAAAATTTATATATATGAAAAGTTTTATAAAACATCCATTCATCTATTGATGGACACTTAGGCTGCTTCCATAACCTGACTATAGTACATAGTGCTACAGTAAGAGTAGGGGTGCATATATCTTTTCCAAATTAGTGTTTTCATTTTCTTTGGGTAAATACCCAGTAGTGGAATTACTGGATCATATGGTTATTCTATTTTTAATTTTCTGAGGAACCTCCATCGTGTTTTCCACAGTAGCTGCACCAATTTATATTCCCATCAACAGTGTAGGAGTTTCCCTTTACTTCATATCCTCACCAACATTTGTTATTTCTTGTCTTTTTGATTCTAGCCATTCTAACAAGTGTGAGTTGGTATCTCATTGTGGTCTTTCTTTGCATTTCCATGATGATTAGTGATTTTGAGCACATTTTCATAAGTTTGTTGGCCATCTGTATATCTTCTTTGGAATAATGTCTATTTAGGTCCTCTGCCCATGTTTTAATTGGATTATTCTTTTTGTATAAGAATAAGTTCTTATGTATATTGAATATAAGTATAAGTGTACTTATATAAGTTTTTCGTATATTTTGGATATTAACTCCTTAACAGATGTGTCATTTGCAAATATTTTCTCCCATTCAGTAATTTTCCTTTTTGTTATGTTGATGGCTTTCTTCAAAGTGCAGAAGCTTTTTATTTTCATGTGTATTCCCAATAGTTTTTGTTTTTGCTTCCCTTGCCTGAGGAGACATATCCATAAATAAGTTGTTAAGGTCAGTGTCAAAGAGATTATTGTCTATATTTTCTTTTTAAAAAATTTTTTATTTTTATTTTTTTATTGCCTATATTTTCTTTTAGGAGTTTTGTGGATTCAGTTCATCACATTTAGGTCTTTAATCCATTTTGAGTTGTGTGTGGTGTAAGAAAGTGGCCCTATTTCATTCTTTTGCATGTAGGTGTCCAGTTTTATCAATACCATTCTCTGAAGAGAATGTCTTTTTCCCATTGTATATTCTTGCATCCTTCATCATTGATTAATTGCCCAAAAAAGTGTGGGTTTATTTCTGGCCTCTCTATTCTGTTCCATTGATCTATGTGTCTATTTTGTGCCAGTACCATATTTTTCTTACTATAACTTTGTAACGTATCTCAAAATTTGAGACTGTGATGCCTCTAGCTTTGTTCTTATTTCTTATTATAGCTTTGGTTATTCAGGGTTTGTTTGTTTGGTTTTTTTTTTTGTGGTTCCATATACATTTTAGGATTATCTGTCCTATTTCTGTAAAAAAATACTATTGGTATAGATGGAATATCTTTCCATTTGTTGCATCATCTTCAGTTTCTTTAATGTTTTATAGTTTCCAGAGCGCAGGTCTTTCACTCCCTTGGTTAAATTTCACTCCCTTGGTTAAATTTATCTCTAGGTATTTTATTCTTTTTGGTACAATTATAAATGGGATTGTTTTATCAGACCTAATAAATGAATTGGGTAAAATTGCAGAATACAAAATTTACATATAGAAATCTGTTGCATTTCTATATACTAACAATGGAGTAGCAAAAAAATTAAGAAAACATTCTCTATACTTTTTAACCTAGATAAGTCTTTATATTTAAAGTGGGTATATTGTAGAAAACATAAAGTCATCATGTTTTTTGATCCTCTCTTAAGTCTCTGTTAATTGGTACATTAAGACCACTGAATTTAAAATGATTATTAATATAGTTGGATTAATGTTAATCACATGCACTACTGTTTTCTATTTGTTGCCACTGTTCCTCTGATTGTTTTCCACTCTTTTTCTGTGGTATATGGTTTTAACTGAGCATTTCATATGATTCCATTTTCTCTCCTTTCTTAGCACAGGTTATGCCTCTTTTTTAAAAAATCTTTTTTTTAGTAGTTGTTCTAGAGTTTGCAATATGCATTTACATCTAATCCAATTCCTCTTTCAAATAACACTGTACCAATACACTGGTAGTGTGAGTACCTTATAATAACAAAATAATCCTAATTCCTTCCTCCCATATCTTGTAGTACTGCTGTCATTAATTTCACTTACATTTAAGCATACATAAGCATATACATAGAGAGAAAGAGTTGTATATATGCATACATGTACTTAAACATACACAAACATACACTGAATTTGTTATATTGAACAAACTGTTATCTGTTAGATGAATTAAGAATAAGAAAAATTAAAAACAAATTATTTTACCTTCACTTATTCCTTCTTTGACGCTCTTCCTATCTTTACATAGATCTGAGTTTCTTTCCCATGCTATTTTCCTTATTTCAAAGAACTTCTTTAACATTTCTTGCAAGGCAGGTCTACTGGCAGCAAATTCCTTTGATTTTTGTTTGTCTGAGAAAGGCTTTCTTTCTCCTTCACGTTTGAAAGATAAATTTACATGGTATAAAACCCTGGATCAGTGTTTTTCTCTTCTCTCAACACTTTAAATATTTTACTGTACTCTCTTCTTGCTTGCACGCCTTCTGAGAAGTTGTATGTAATTCTTAACTTTGTTCCTCTTTAGGTGAGGTGTTTTGTACCTCTGGCTTCTCCAGGACTTTATCTTTTATATTTTTTGCAATTTGAAAATGATATGCCAAGTTGTAGGGTGTTTTTTTTTTTCCTGCTTGATGTTCTTTCAGCTTCCCAGATCTATGGTTTGATGTCTGACATTAATTTGGAAAAGTTCTAGATCAAATTGTTTCAAATAATTTTATCTGCTCTTTTTTCTTCTTTTTCTGGCATTACCATTACTGGTATGTTACTTTTTTTTGTAGTTGTCCCACATTCTCTGGATATTCTGTTCTGTTTTTAGTCTTTTTCTCTTTGATTTTTAGTCTTCAAGCATTCTATTGATCTATCGCCTGGCTCACAGATTTTTTTCCTCAGTTGGCTCCAGTCGACTAATAGGCCCATCAAAGGCATTCTTCGTTTCTGTTACAGTATCTTTTATCTCTTGCATTTCTTCTTGGTTCTTTTTTAGGATTTTCATTTCTCTACTTACAATGCTCATCTGTTCTTACATGCCATCTACCTTATCCACTAGGGCCCTTAGCATATTAATCAGAGTTGTTTTAAATTCTCAGTCTGATAATTCCAAAATCTCTGTCATGTCTGGTTCTTGTTCTTGCTATGTCTCTTTGAATTTCTTGTATTGTCTTTTGGTGTGCCTTGTAAGGGGTGTGTGTGTGTTCTTTCTTTAGAAAGAAACTTGGAACATTAGAAATGAAAGAAGAGCAACAAAATGGTAAATATCTAGGTAAACAGAATATCTTCTCCTGTTGAGTTCTTTAAAATATGTTCAATAACTGAAAGCAAAATTTATCACATTTTCTGATGCATTTTTGATGAAAGTTTTCATCATGTGTGTGTGTTTGATAGCCAGATATGATGTACCAGGTAAAAAGAATTGCTGTAAATAGGCCTTTAGTAATGTAGTGGTGAGGTGCAGGGAAAGGGAAAGCATTCTGTAATCCTATGATTGGGTCAGTCTTTTAGTGAACGTATGGCTCTGACCTATAAACTTCACAAGTGTTTCTTAATTTTTTTTTCCTCTTCCCTCTTGGGTGGGACAGGATGGCTAGAGTGTGTTGGGATTCGGTATTCCACTTCTCTCAATCATTTAGGGTCTGAAAATACCCTATCATGTTAGACTATGGTTAATTAGTTTCCTTTGAGAACAGGCCTTGTTAAGAACAGTGTTCTAGCATATTTCAAAATGGTTCCTTTTCTCCATCCCCTGCTGGAAGCTTGAGAGGATTTTTCTCTGGTATTTACGTGGGAAGTTGGCTGAGCTTCTGGAGGTAAATCTTGCAATACTGTAGGGGTTCCCCTATGAGTGGATCCCCTAGGGTTTTTAACTCTCAGAGTTTTCAATACTCATCTTCTAGCAATTTGTCAGTTACAACTCAGATTTCCTTACCCCAGCATTGGTTACCACTGTGGCTTCTGCTAGTGAGTCTCTGCTCCAATAAGCTACAAATTCCTTTATTTGCCTTTCTGTCTCCAATCTTGGGGGCAGTGGCTTGCCCTGTGTCCTTCCTTTTCTTATGGATCTAAGAAGAGCTGTTCAGCTCTGTTTTTTTCAGTCTGTTCAGCTTTTCACTTGTTAAAATAAAGTAGCAACTTCTAAGCTCCTTACATGTGGAACTGGAAACTGGAAGTCCCTTGCCAGCAGAACTTTTCTGAAAGAATTGCTCAAAGAAGTTCTTCAGACCGAAAGAAACTTGGAACATTAGAAATGAAAGAAGAGCAACAAAATGGTAAATATCTGGGTAAACAGAATATCTTCTCCTGTTGAGTTCTTTAAAACATGTTCAATAACTGAAAGCAAAATTTATCACATTTTCTGATGTGTTTTTGATGAAAGTTTTCTGATTTTTTGGATGAAGTTTTTGATATATGTAGATATACTACAAAAAAGGCAACCACAATATAAATGGTAAAAGGACCTGTATGGTGCATGTAAGGATCTATTTAGCCAGAGGCTTCCATCCAGGTTAAACAATAACCTTGTTGTTTAACCCTTAAACTGTCCCTGCCCCCCTTCCTCCAAGGGGCTTACTCAAAAACAAGTCCTGGAAACCAGCCCCAGGTAACAAAGCCCAAATACAAGGGTGGGTCAGGCCAGGTGGAGACATCAGGTCAGTGGGCAGATGCATACTGTCTCCCTAGTTACCAAGGAGTATGGGCCCCACCCTTTAGACACCTTTTGGGCACCAATTCTGACCAAGGTGATAGGCTGTTTCAAATATCTACTAGGGTAAATTGTAATTCAATTGGTCACTGTCCAGCTTTCTCTGTGTGTTACAATTTCATTGGCCACCTGTGCGTGGCCAGGCCCAACCGCATGGCCTTTGCCCTTAAAAGCTAGTCTGTGAAACAGAGAGAGGTCGCCCTCTCTTGTAAGAGGTGTGGCCCCAAAAGTTCGGTCTGATTCTAGATGCTTGGCGCGAAATAAAGCTTTGCTTGACCTTCACTTTGTATCAGTCTCGCTCCTTTAATCACAGACCCATTATTGGGGGACCTAACAGTGCTAATATTTTTCCACTTAAAATAGTAAAATATTGATTCTGAGCAGACTGTGAAAAGTTGAGTATGTATATTATAACCTATAGAACAAATATTAAAAATACTACATAGACAGTAAAAAATACAATAGAAAAAAATTAAATGGAATATTAAAACATGTTCAAATAATTGAAAAGGAAGCAGGAAAAGGGAAACAGAAATAAAAACACTGAGGGCACAACCACAAAATAATAAAATAGCCTAAATCCAAACATCAATAATTATATTAAATTTAAATATAAAAGAGATTGTCAGAATGGATTAAAAAATAACAAGATCCAACTATATGTTATCAACAAGAGATTCACTTCAAATAGAATGATATAAGTATATTAAAAGTAAAATATATATACTTTTATGCAAATACGCAAATACTAATAAAAGGAAAGTTGGAGTAACTAGTGAAAAAATACAATAGACACTTTGGCAAAGTGGCACAATGCTGAACCAAAGCTACTTGGCACCAATAATTCCTTAATAAATGATTTCCATTCTTTTCTCAGGAAAATTTACTTCATCTCACCCGCAGACCTTCCAAGCCTCTAGATACTAAAAAAACTATTGAGCTCTGGCTGGTCTAGAATTAGACTCTTGCAGATTCCCCTAATCTGATGGCTTCCTTTAAGAACACAAGACATAACATCTTTTTCCTTTACTTTCCCCATTAGGCAAAGGGCAATTTTCCAGACAGATCTCTGTTTCCTTTAAACTGAATAGATCTTTTTGTTTTCCATTTTCCATTTTCATCTTACCTCCTCGGTAGTACAAAGCCTTGTGCTTCAAGAAAACTAGGTGGCCAAATAACTAACATTATTTGCCTTGTGTCTCATTTGTCAGCTAAGAAAGCTATGCACGACCACAAGTAAGGAGATACCACTCTGAAATCTTTCTTTATAAGAATAGTTGTTTAGAAGGATAATTTTCTACCATTTCTATATTATATCACACATCAAAAGTGATAATAATATTTGTGACATTCTGGGACAAGTCGGAGGAGAGTGCCATGGCCAGCAATCGGCTCAGGGCACTGAGCTCCTCTAAGCTGCACTGGCCTGTCCTGAAGGCTGTAGGGAATGATACACTGGCACACCTGTCATCCATTTGTGGGAGCTGCAGTCGGAAGGATGGGCACTATTTTAGCATGAAATATAGGATTGTGCTATAGCGATCCCTGTGGATTTCCCTTTTGAGTTTCCATAATCCTCAGCTTAATTGTACTTAATCTCTTTCACTTTTTAAATACTTCAAAAATTTTTAAGTAAAAGAGAGGATTAAATCATGTTATACAGTGGTTTCCTCACACATTAAAAAAAAAAATCAGTACAAAGCTATGTATGCTAACTTCCCACGGAAACGATAGGCAGAGAAAGGATAGGGATTTGGGAACTAGTTTCCTAAATTCTGGAATGTTACAGATCCTTTATCATTTTTGTTTTCTGCTATATAATGGAGATAATCACACTTGTATGGTAGGATTGTTGTGAGTGTTAAGATGAGATACCTTCTGAAATGTGCTTAGCATAGTGCCTGGCACATAGTGGGTACTCAATGAACATAGTTAGCTTCCTCTTCATTTTCATTCTCTAGAGTAATTTTTGCTAAAGACATCGAGAGTAAAGAGATATATTAGCTTTGAAGTCTCATGGAAGTCTTTATGGAGTGTATGTAATGATCTTGACCTTGAGGGGAAGCTGAAATTTGATGGACAGTGAAAAAGAAGAAAGGCCTCCTAGGTCCTGGTAATAAGATGGCATGTAGATAACCTTTGAAGTCTCAGGAAGCCAAAGGTAGGACTAATGAATAAAGAACACTTGCTAAGTAGAAGAGGTATTGATTTTTTTAACCTAGCCTTAAGGAAACACAATGAAAAAGTTTTACTTCTATGGGTCTGAGAGTTGATTCAGGTTAGCCCATGACCACATGGTGAAGTACGGAAAATCTTCGTTCAGTGTTTTTCCAAAATGACTGTGCTGTCTTTTCTTCCCTTTCAGCATCACTTCTCCCAAGGACTCCATTATACTACTTGTGCTCAACTACCACCTACTTGGGAAGGAAATGAGCTAAAAATATCTAATTCATACTAAAGAGTTTTTGACCTAATGAGTTAACCCTTCTACTTCATCAGCATTTTAAAAGAGAATCTTGGAATGCCTTGTGATTAATCAAGAGAAAAGCTCTCCAGTGATTGAATTTCCAGCACTTCTCCTGAGTAGGGAAGATATTTCTGATTATAGAGGATACCCACTCAAATCACACCACAAAGATAACTTCTCACTCCATCTATGGGTGATAAGGACCCTAATTAGTAGACCGGGGTATGCACAGTCGAGACATAATCATGCCTTAATATCAACATTCTAAATGAGGCTCTAGAAGAATTTGTCTGAATCACCCCCATGTGAGTGTCAGTGTTGAATAGTCGGAAGAAACACTACAGGGATTCCTGGCTGAACCAGCCCACGGTACAAAGAAATGGAGGAGCAAGCAAGTGAGAAAAGCCAAGACCAGAGTGATAGTATTAAATCCAAAGGGACAGATGTCTGATTAACAAGCGTCCTCCTTTCTTTTGGAGTTAGGGAAGGTGGGGTTCTAAAAAGAACTAGTCAGGAATAGCTGTTAAGTCCAAGGGGGTTACAGTGACCAGTCTATCCATAGCATCCATGGCTCATGTTTCTTACTCAGCGACTGCCAGCTGTGACTGCCCACTGGATTAGTTTGAAAGGTTAAAGGCAGAGTGAGCATAAAGGATGCAGCAAAGGACTTGTGATGCTATGGGAAATTTTTAAATAAATATTAGAGAGTAATTGGTAGCTATTAAAATACAGAAGCTATGAAGCTATTAGAATACAGAGGTTACACACATGCATTCAGAGGAGATAGTAAAATCACAATTTAAAGACTCATTAGACACCCATTCATTTTTAAGACAGGATTTAAGAAAAATAACGAGATCTATCTTGTGGTAGTGCTGAGATATGAGCTAAATGACCCACGAGAGGTCTCTTCAAACCCAAGAGATTCTGTTTAAACGTTAGAATCCATCTGCTGTAATGGAAATTAAATCCAATAAGCATTCTCCTCGGAAAAACATTGCTTCATATGTGCAATGCTCTATTTGCTCTTCTATTTCTTTCTTTTCATCCCTTCCAAATTAAAAACTGGCTCAAACCTATCTCCAAAGTAATTTTCTTGATATTAACCCCTAAGAACAGGATTCATAGCCTAAAATACCAAGAATGGCAAACAGGCTTCCTCTTGATAGAGGTTTCCTGAACTTTGTGTTGAGAAGTATTTTGAAGCTGCATTCAGAGGGCTGTGCCTGAGTAGCAATGTCGCCCTGCAGGAAGGAGGGATTACAGTGTGCTTAGCAGGTGTTTGCTACTCCTGCAATATAACAACGTGAGGAGTATTTATAACTAAAAGCAATAAAAAGATAATCTAATATTTTAATGTTCTGAAGCATATATAATCTCACAGGTATCAACGAGATTTGATGCAACATATAATGGAGTCCTTCCAAATATATGGAAATAAGGGGCTAATTATTGTTCAAAAGAAAAAGATCCAATAAAGGAAGAAAAGGCATAATACTGGCACACTAAGAATAGATAAACTTTTTTACAAATCCACTAGCCTAAGGTTGGAACCCTAAGAAAAACATTTAGGTATGATTTAAAGAAGAGAGGAAACAGAAACTGATATTTTTATGGCCATATACCACACAGTTTGGCCTAACGGAGGACACAGATAATATTCTCCTAATATTGATGACAAAACTGATTTTATAGGCATAGAGCTGAACTGCAACTGTCATCCATTTCCAAAGCCATCTTGTTAACCAGAAAACTATACTGCCTAGATCTCAGCTGAAACTCCAACCCCCTGAAATGCTTAATAATTTTTATTTCTTTAGACAGCCAGCCCTACTCAACCGCCTACTGGCCTTCAGGGTCCAGAAGGTAAGTCCTGTTGGTAAAATCATTTTGGTTTCCTGAAGGGCTCTTCCAGCGGATTCAACTCCGAATTCCTCAATCCTGGAGTTAAGCCCCAGATTCCCTCTGTACCACCTAACATTGTGGAGATTGCATGTGGTTCTGGTGGCTGTGGTCCCATGGACCATTCCAGCACAGCATAGGGCTTACATTCCTCCATCCTCCTACCTGCTTTACCTGAGATGAATCAAAGGGGTGTCTGTGGGAGTTGAGGGTGAGGTAGAAGGAGGAAATGAGGGGATATTGCTTGACATACTGTTGGAACTCAAAGATTTATCAAAGGAATAGTTGAATGAATGAATGAATGAATGGAATCTGAGGAACCACCTTAAATAATGGGAGGAAAAGTGTCTTCTAGCATTAGAAAAATAGATATATATAGCAAGCCAGAAAAATAAAACCAGGCCACTGTAGATTATATCAGTACTTTCCTGTCTTACTATCACCAACCATCCTCCACCTAAGACTGGAAAACTGAGATAGCTTTGCACAGGAGACTTATCTGTCAATGGGAGAATCCCAAGACAGACAGGTTAACCCTCAAGTTAGCAGGGGGAAGTGTTTTTTGTTGTTGTTGCTGTTGTTGTTTATTTATTTATTTATTTGAGATAGAGACAGTGAGAGAGAGCATGAGAGAGGAGAAGGTGAGAGGGAGAAGCAGGCTCTCCATGCAGCTGGGAGCCTGATGTGGGACTCGATCCCAGGTCTCTGGGATCATGATCTGAACCAAAGGCAGAGGCTTAACCCACTGAGCCACCCAGGCACCTAGCAGGGGGAAGTTTATACAGACATGAAATTTGGCAACACTTAATCTGGGAGTTTTCTAGCATGTACAGAATGAAATAAGAAGGTAATGTACAAGATCACTGAAGTATACACTGTATTCTACCTTTGAACCTGGGCTTTGACCAATAGACTCTTTTCTCTTTAACAATATACTGGTATGTTAGGAGATAACAATATCAAAAATCCAGAGACTTTAACAACTTTATTTGAGGACACAACTGTGCTTAGTTTTAGTGACTAGAGATGAACCTAAAATCATTTCTGAATAAGAAGCTGATTTTGTTTTCAGTTTAATCTTTCCTGAATTGTTCATTTTGGATTCTAAGCTATGTTGCTATTGTCACTTTTAAAGAAATAAAGAGTTTGGTGGTATTTGGCCATCTAAGTAAATTAGTGCCTAAGGCTGTATGAAATTGGCTATGTACTGGCTTCATTTAAAGCCACCTATGCAGAGGATATACAGTTTTGAAAAAAAGTGGTATTTATAATCTGGTACCAGAACAAGTTTTGCCTCGGCAAAAGCCAATTTCATAATTACTTGGTCAATGCTTCTGTCTTTTGTTTCAATTTCAGCTATTTACAGGCAAAATATTGTTATTTATGAAATTAAATATGTAACTTAACCTCCACTTAGGTTTTCATACTTTGCTAAGTGGCTACTTGGTGAAGTTATATGGAAGAGGACATGCTCAGCCTTGACTTACTCATTATCATGGACTGCTGTCAATGGAAAAACATACTTCACACCACCAGCCCTGTTCCTCAGAGTTAGCATGTTTTGAATCTAATGCCCTTCTGTGTAACTTGTTAGACTGCTTAATTCAATCCATGACTGGAACGCAGGAAAGAACATTTAATTCATTCTGTGCTGTTGGGATCAGAATAGGACTGAGTTTTCTTGGGAATTGAGAAGACTGGGAATTTACAAAATGTCTATTTTCATGTTTAATTAGGGAAAATATGAAATTATGCCATCTGGAGTTGAGAATTCAGAATTCCTGGATGTTCTGTAGGGCAGGCTATATGAGCACTGGGAAATGAAAGCCCTCGAGGAACACTCGTGTGCTGATGGATGGGAACTGGATGAGGACACCAGCTCTCAAACCTCCCCGGTGGGATAACCCTGAAGTGTGTGTCTACATCACAGGTAGCACACTACTTCTGCAGAGGGCTGGAGAGTAAATATTCTAGACTCTGCAGCCACGGGATCTGTGTCGCAGCTCTTCAATTGTGCTGTTGTGGAGTGAAAGCACCCATAAACAATTCACAAATAAGTGCGTGTGGTGATGTTCCGATACAATTTTATTTATGGACACAGAAATTTGGATTTCGCACGATTTTTACATGGCATGAAATATTAGCCTTCTGATTTTTGTGACTATTAATAAACATACAAGCCATTCTCAGCTTGTGGGTCATATAAAACCAGGGGCTGGATTTGGCCCACAGGCTGTAGTGTGTGAATTCCTGTTCTACATTATCTTTCGAAGTTTCCCGTGGGATTCCACAGTGGTATCTTGCTGGAAAATTCACCCTTTATTGCTTTCCTTATTTTCCCCGTCTTGCTCCCTGGGTTACCTAACAGTATTCTCAGGAATCACCTCTCAAAAAAGCTGCTCGCACTTGGATACTTGTCTCCAGGTCTGCTTCTGGGCGAGACACAACTAAGACAACCAGCTTAGCTGATTATATCACTGAATTCAGCCTTCATTGCTTTGGCACCATGAAGACCCTCAGAAAGACTCCTGCCCATGAGTAGATTTAATAAAAGCCTCCTTTCGTTTCATTTTCAGACTGACAGCATTAAAAATGCATAGCCTTTACCATTCCAGTCTTCTGACTTGTCCCTGAGATAAAACTGAGAATGTGAACACCTGCCACGAGCCCAAGACAGCATTTCATCTTGCGTCCATGGCTCTCAAACCCTCATGCTGGGCTTCTCAGCAGTGAGGACATCAAGGTGCTTCTCAGCAGCATGTGTCTGTGAGTCAGGTAGCTGAGCCACACGACAGCCCCTCGGAATCCAGGGGCCTTAGGAGGTATGATAATCACTGCAGCAATCTCTGTAGCCTTGGGGACTTAGGAAATGGGTCTCCTTCCCAAAACTCCTTGAAAATAACCAAAGGAATGAATTATTTTCAAATTAAGGATAGCAGGGGGATAGATGGGGCATTCATTTTTTTGGTCCCATATTGCTCCTTTTATGTAGTAATTTCTTTCTTTGCAAATTGAAAAAGCTTTCCTCACCCTGTTCCATGCTGTTCCAGATGGCTATACCCTCTCAACCTGGCAGGTGCCTGCCTGTTGGCAATGAGGCTGTGAACTTACTAAGTACAGAATTTTCAGATCTGCAGACACAAATGAAGCAATGTAGATTCTTTTATTAATGACAGGCTTCTCTAATGAAAGGATGGGCCATGACATATGACATATGAACTACAAGCAGATTATGAAACCATATCTGGCTCTGAAGTGCTAGGGACCTGTGCATTGCCTAAAAATTGATTAACAGACATTGGTTTCCTCTACTCCTAATTGGTATGCAACATACAACACAAATATAATTGTAAACGTAAAAGAAAAAAAAGCTGACATTCTAGAACTAGCTCTGGGGTGTTTACCAGTTCTAACAAAACCCTTCAAAAATGTGTTTTAATTGGGTTTCCATTAGTAAGTCTAATCCACTGGGACTCCCTAATTACTGAGGTAGGTCTTAATTCCCTTTCATCATTATGTTCTCTCTTTTAGTCCAAAATAGAAAGAAAGAAGTTCTCTTTATTAAGATGTGAATTTTAAATTGAGCTTCAGTCCAGCAAAGTAAGCTACTACTGGTCCTTTCTGAGCCTAACCCTCTGGAGGGCTTCATTTTAAAATTCAAATACAGGGAGATTATTTATCAGTGTGGTTTTGGCAGTGACATAATTGCCCCTTGAAGAAAACAAATTGGCAGCCTTGCAAAAGAGGAAGTGATTTTTATTTATTTATTTATTTTGTATGGGAATTAGGTTCTGCAAACAAATGCCTCTGACTACTGGGGCTTAAAAAATGCTGTATGGTGTTCAAATGAGAAAGCAACATGAAGCCAGTGAATGCCCATGGTCACAGAGTGTGGGAAGCGTGGCCATGGTAATAAAAGCCAAAGTGCCAGGGAGTAGCACACCAGTGCCCAGAGCCATAAGCTAGCTGAAATTTCTACCCTAGACCCTGCATTCTTCTGGAAAAACACCTCCTTCTTGATCAGATGCAGAAAGACCTATGTTTCTGTGGTGTAGGAGGATGCAGCTAGGGTAGAGTAGGGAGGGAACTGGCTCAGGTATGCAGCATCCAGGTTATCTCCCTGCTTGTACAGGTCTCTGGGTCTGTATGCTGCAGGCTGAGGAGGAGCTATTTCTTACCATCAGCCAGCATCACAGCTCTGGCATGTTTTCATCAATTTGCATACCCAGAAGCAGCAGGTGTCTTTCGGAAGCATATGGATCACTGCCCCACCTCCCCAACGCACACATACCTTCACCTAGGTCTCCCTCCAGGGCCACTCTATCATATACACTCCCATCTGCTTTTGAATGCTGAAAGATTCACAACTAGGGATTTATTCCTTGGATATAAGGCCTTGTTTCTTAGTAATGTGCACCTAATCCTGGCATATATAACATCCTAACCCCTTAGCTTCTGAATTTAAACAAACCCATCACATTCGTTGAAATTAACTCCCTGAAAACAGAAAATTAAAATGAATAAGCTCTATTAATCACTTATACTTCACTGAATACAGGTAGGGAAAGGATTAGGCAAAGAAGGATTAAATAAAGGGGGAGACTGTGTGATCTCTATAATGATGAGGTCAATGGAAATGAAAGCTGCCATTATTCTGTTCAATCCAACCTCTCATTGTCACAAAGAAAGAAGATTCTACACAGGTGTTTACTCTTTATACTTGCTAAGGTATAATTTTCTGTGAATGAAATACATAATAAAGTACTTTTTAAAATAAGATTCATATTAAATACCCTGTTTGGGAATGTGAAAATGAAATTCATCAGAAAACTCTTCATAATTTAATCTATTTGGCCGGTAGAGATATCGTTACATGGCATTTCTCCAAGTCCCCAAGCTTATTTATATCACTTTGCTATCCTCATAACATCTGTGCTCTTAGGAGAGTAGGAATATATTTCACTGAATACCTTTCTATTTAGCTGGGAAAAGATGCATAAAAGCATGGAATTGTAAGAACTGTCATACTGTGATAGTGTAGGGAATGTAAAACACTCATAAACAATTGGTTAGAGTAGAATTTGGAGGATAAACCTGGTCACTTTATCAAAATGTATCATGTGACATAATTTAATATATCAGTACTTTTTGCAGAAAGTTCTGGCATAGGAACACCCCAACAAACAAGTGAACCAAGGTGTAAGATATATGGGAGATACCAAGATACTCATTGTAACATTGCAAATGTGGCAAATGATGGGAAAATGTAAATATTTGTCAGTAGGTTAAATGAATTATGGCTTATTCACACAATGGAATGATAACACAACCACTAAAAAGAATTAAGTAAATTTAAATGTACTGATACAGAAAGTTGCCCAAGATACTCCATGAAATAAACTGTAATGCATACAATCATCCGTATATTTTTCACAAGGAGAAATAGACAAGCACCTATTCGTTTGGTTACCTCTGAGGAGAAGTGTGTTGTCAGGAGAAAGTTTTACTTTCCATTTCATAGTCTTCTGAACTGTCTGAATTTTCTTTTTGGAAGTGTCCATTCATGACATTTATAAAATATTAATAACAAGGAAAAATAAAAAGGGCAAAATGATGAAAGTGAATTGTCCTTTTGGAAGCATACCTAGGTATCATTTGGGCCTACATTCTTTCTTTGATAGCAGCCATACTAGACTAGAGAAAGGCCAGAATTGCCTTCCCTGATGTGCCCTGAGTATCAGTGTTCCTGCATAGGTTATAGATTTGCCAGCATGAAATAACACCTATCTTATTAGAATCAGTGTACACTGCTCATAGTACTTCTTGGGGATAACGAGTTTCATAAACTTATCAGCCCTATTTCACACCCTGATCAGGGGTACAGAGGGGAGAGGCCTCTAAATTTAGTCCTTTCAATCTTCAAGAGCTGTTTATAAGGTTTGATGAATAAGTTGATGTTTGTCCCTCCATGTCTTTTACAAATGTATAGTCTTTGACTCTACCTCTTATGCAACCTTGCCTTTCTGGCGGAAGAATAAGAAATCTTTTAATCTGCCTTCAGTAGAGGGACCCCCTGCTTTCCCAGTCATTTTAGCTCCCCTTCTCTGGGCACTGTTCAGCTCTGATATGAATTTTTTGGAGAAGTTTCAGAATTAGAATTGCAAATGGTTTTCTCAGCATGGTTGTGCAGGGAGTTCATGCAATGTTCCCTGTTTTGTTTCTACTGCCTTCTTTCCTGGCAACTGGACTGCACAGCAGCCTTTTGGAACAAGCTCTTCCAACTCCTTTTAGCCATTCTTTTCCCTCTACAAGATATAAAACCTCCAAGGTGAAAATGGAAAAAGTTCAGATGTTTCTAAATCATAAAATCCCAGAATAGAACTCAAAATGTCATTAGATTTAATCTTGTCCAAACCTCCCATTTTATAAGTGGGGGAAACTGAGGCCCAGGGAAGTTAAGCAAGGACTCCAACTTAAATTTCCCAACTTACCATGCCAGCCCTCTCTCTGTATCATCTGTGTACAGAAGAGATATTAGAAATATTTAATAACAGTATACACCTAAGGCACCAGACCTCAGACCCTCCTGAGTGCCTGGGTTAGGGTCCTGAAGACACCCTGCTGTGGAGGACAATAGCTTTTCATTTGCTGGATCAAGAAATGGGGTGTCCATTCTGAGAGGATGGACAGAGATTATTGGCGGGGGGGGGGGATCATGGAGCTCACAGCAACACTTCTTCACCCACCTATAAAGAAGTATTTCAATATATTAACTGAAACAGTAATCCAAGTGTGTCTCAGTTGTGTAGCATTTGTGTCTATATAGTTCGTTGGTCTAGTTTAGGTAAAACTTAGGTATATGTTTCTCTTAATTGCAATGCTTTGATGTGTAAAAACTCAGAAAGAGTCTCTGCAAAGTGATATGCTGTAAATCTTTCAAAACATAGGCATCAAGAAAGCAACTTCTAGGCACTCCGAACATTACACGTAATTAACCAAAACCTAGGGGTCTCACACATCCAGTGGCATCAGAATCCTGCAGCCTTTCAGTGTCACTCAAAGATGAGATATTTAAATTGCAAAACAGACACATCTACACAGAAATGCGAGCTCTCTAAAAATGTATGAGCTGATGCTTATCTGTCTTCAAGGAAAAATGAGTCACAGTAATGTTTCCCTCTGTGCAACAGATTTTGAACTGTGATTTATGCAGTTTAAAAGCAGCTGAGTAGCCCTTGTCAGTAAGACTATCGCAAGATTGTTTGATGGTCACCACTTTGTACAAATTACCTAATCAATTCAATTCCCCGTCCTCTGAGCAGAATAACACCGAATACCAGCCCCAGGAATGGGTGGGGGTATGTGCATGAAGAGGCTCTTTGTTCTCTTGTTCTCTTTTCCTCTCTCCAGCTCCTTAGGAGCTATGAACAATGTAAGACAGCATCCAAGAAAGCTAAACAATAGGACATACCAAAATATTCCTGCTAAGGAACCTGCCTAAGACCCCCCACCCCTAACATCTCTTCCATAGCTTGAAATCCCAACATATTTCTTGAAGAGTGGCCAAATAAACAAACTTATTCCTGATAAGCCATAGATGCTTATATCTCTGGTAACATTTTCCCCCACGGAAAAATGAGGTCTAGGTTTTCCTCCAAATTTATTTTCTCATCTATGTACTTAACAGGTTTCAAAAATACCAAAAGTTAATCATACTTAATCATACTTTTAAAGAAATGGTCTGTATTGAAAATAAAGGACTAGATGAATAGAGGTATGGAAGAGACTCAACATAAATGTGATGGCGGTTGAATGAAAAATTAATCAATATGGATGTCAATTATACCTCAGAACATGATTTACAGGTTAACTCACAGGAACTTGCATATTGGAACTGAGGACTTCTGATGCCAAATTTTGTATCCTATAGAGCTCAGTCAGAGAAACAAAACCACTACATGCTACATACACACACAGACACACTCACACACGCACGCACGCACGCACATTCGAGTGTATGCACAAAAGAGATTTGTTACAGGGATTTGACCTTACACAATTGTGGAAGCTAGTTAAGCAGTCTCTGTCAGAGTGTTGTCTTTGCTTCTGATGCTGGAGCTTAAAGTCCACAGAGCAGGCAGTGGGGGAAGGGAAGATGGATATACAGTGAGGGAAAGCTAGAATGAGCTGAAACCCACAAACGCAAGCTAAAGACCACAAGGAGGGGCTGAAAAACTGTCAGTTCGTGTGTCTAACCTTAATGGAATGGTTGTTCTGTAGAAGCTGGGGATCCTTCATCCCAGAACTCAGCCCACACAGCTAGCCCAGGAATAGAAGCAGCTGAAGGAAGCATTAGGGGAGGGGGGAGCTGCTGAGAGCCCAGCCACTGTCTCACGCAGCAGATCCGTGACAATATGCGTGGGCTCCAGGGTGGCTGCTGTTCCCTTCTTCCCTCCACATCTCATAGATGAATCTCTCTTTTGGCCCACCATAACCAGGAACATATAGGAAAGGGATTTCTGAAAAGTGTAGTACAGCCTGGCAAAGTCGACAGTGCGAAGCCATCCTACTAGTGGCTATACTCGGGGAGAAGGCATAAGGGTTAATAGATTTCTGAGTCTCTAACAAATAGAAATGAAGGTCTCTGGCAGAGAAGAGGGCAAAGGTACTGCAGGGACGGAAAAGACAGTGTATATTTGGTTAGTCACCCTCCCTCTCATTCATTAGAAATGTATACTGAGCATTTACTCTGTGTCAGGCCCCATATTAAATTGCATTTTTCAAAGATGGCCACACCAATACACCCCTTCCATCATGTTCATCTTATACTGTGATACTGAAGCTCCTCTATCATGAGGTGTGATTTACATTCACTCCCCTTAAATCTGGGCAGGACTATGACTATGGCAGAAGTGATACTGCATAGCTTCTGAAGCTAGATCGTAAAGGTTTTTGAATTTCCACCAAGCTCTCCATCTCTCTGGAGATTCTCTCTCTCTCTCTCTCTCTATCTCTCTCTCTTTCTTTTTTTGAAAGATTTATTTATCTATTTTAGAAAAAGAGAGCATGAGCAGGGGGAGGGGCAGAGGGAGAAAGAGAGAATCCTCAAGCAGACTCCCCACTGAACAGGGCTTGATCCCAGGACCCTGAGATCATGACCTGAGCCAAAATGAAGAGTCAGATGCTTAACCAACTGAGCTACCCAACAGAGCCACCTCTCTGGAGATTCTTATCATCAACTCAGTCTCCGTGACGAGGAAGCCCAACTGACATGGACAGGTCACATGTAGATGTTCTAGTTGAAACTTCCAGCTATAATCTCAACACCAGTCAACTAGCATCAATCACTAAAAATATGAGTGAGTTTTCAAATGATTCCTGCCCCCAGTCTTCAAGTGTTACCCTCAAAACTGATGTCAAAATGAGGAAGATGAGCTGTCCCCACTGAGTCTTGCTCAAACTACAGATTTGTGAGCAAAATAAATGTCATTATTTCAAGACACCCAGTTTTGGGGGTAATTTATTACACAGCCACAATAACTGAAACAGGTTCTTTGTCATACTGATAGGGGGTATAATGACTGATATATAGGTATATGGAATCATACATAATTACCTAAATCCTTTTTTCTATAGTATTAAATGCACTGGCTTGAAGCTAAGTTTTTAATGAGTGATTGTGTATAAATAATGGTATATTTTAACTTTTTATTCTGAAGTAATTACAGATTTGCATGAAATTGTAAGAAATAATACAGAAAGATCATATATACTCTTCATCTAGTTTCCCTTAGTGGTGCTGACATCTTATATAACAAGTAAAAATATTACAACCAAGAAATTGACATTGATACAATTTATCAATTTTATTTAGGTCTCACCAGTTTTATACACAGTTGTCTGTGTGTTTAGTTCTAGGCAATTTTATCACATGTAGTGTCATGTGATGACCATCACAGACAAGATCCAAAAAAATTCCATCACAAGGATCTCTGGAGATCCCTTCACAGCTAGAGTCATTTCCCTCCCATCACTACCACCACCCCCAATTCCTGGCAACCATTAATCTGTTTTCTGTCTCTATGACTTTTGCATTTCAAGAATGTTATATAAATGAAATCATACAGTATGTAAACTTTTGAGACTACCATTTTTTTTTTTTACTCAGCATAATTCCCTGGAAATCCATCCAAGTTGTTGTGCATATCAGTAGCTCAGCCCTTTTTATAGCTGAGTGGTATTTCATGATATGGATGATGTCCCAGAGCTGTTTAAGCATCCACTCAATAAGGAACAATTGGGTTGCTTTCTGCTTAGAGATATTATGAATAAAGCCAGATGAACATTCATGTGTAGTGTCTGAGTGAAAATGAATTCTTATTTCTCTGGGATAAACATACAAAAGTGAAATTGGTGGGCTGTACGGTAAGCACAATGTTTAGTTTTGTAAGAAACTGTCATAGTTTTTCTGAAGCAGCTGTACCATACATTTCCATCAGCAATGTGTAGGTGACCCAGTTTCCTCTGTATCCTCACTAGCATTTGGTGATATCACTATTTTGAATTTCAGCCATTCTGATATGTGTATAGTGATAGAAGGGTATATTTTGTAATATGATTAGACCAGATGTGCATAAATTCTGTGCACATCTAAACTCTTGTTTACCCCAAGGGTCTTATTTTCTTTAGGGTCTCTAGGCCTAGGGCCTGAAGAGCAACTTCTCACCCATGTCAAATGTTAAGAAGACCTTTTTTTTTTTTTATACTACCTCCTCTATCCTTTGAAATGAAGAAGAGAACAGGTTACTTAAGGTCTACAGCTAGTGGCTGACTTTACTTCCTTAGAAATCATTCCTAATAGATATGCAGATGCAAAATACATTGCTTTGCTCCAAAAAATAAATTAAATAAATTTTCTACAAGATACCTTAATGAGGAATGATGAATTCAAGATAAAGAAAGATAAGGATAGGGAAAAGATTAAATTTGGAATAAAATTAAATATATAAAATGCATAAGGTCTCTTGACATTGAGTCATAAATCTGTGCATTTATAGAGTTAAGAGGGCCATGTAGTGAGTTATCTAATTTATAACACTTATTAGGAAATACTCAAGAGTTGCAAGGGAAGCAGATTGGGAATAAGTCAATAAGGAGTGCGGGGTTGAAGCCATGCTAAACTGAGATTCGCATGCATGGTCTAAGAAGATAACCACTACTCAGCTTTAGCTGATGCTGCCAAGAGGAAAAAGTACACCCAGTGTTTCCAGATTTTCCAATTTTTTAAGAGGCTACAATGCTGGGCTTGTAGGGAGTTATCTCCTGATTTTTAATATATTAACAACTATATCAGTTAAAGTACTAGCTGAACAAAATACTTTTGTAAGCCAGAGTTGGCCTACCACTGCCAGTTGGAAACCTCTGGCCTGGAAAAGTAGACAGGTACATTTTATGCAAGGCAATCCTTATAAATAGGACCTCTCTCAACTTAGCTTTGTGTAAATATTGAACATCACTGAGTTGATAGTTATGCTGACATGTGTACAAAATACAGATTGTCTGTGGTTTTGGTTAAGTGTGGGGTCATATGCTTTTGTGGTTGATTAGCAATAATAAAAAAAAATGTAACCAAAGGCTTGAACGGGCACTTCACAAAAGATATCCAAATTGCCAGTAAGCACAGTAAAAGGTGCTCAACATCATTAGCCATTAGGGAAATAGAAATTGAAACCACAATGAAATACAACTATATAACCATCAGAAAAAAAAAATATCAAAAACACTGAGTGTGGGTAAAGATGTGGAGCAACTGAAACTCTGTAACATTGCTGATAGGAATGCAGAATTTTACATCCTGTTTGTTTCTTTTGAAATGTATTTTAGTCCTTTTTCATGATCAGCGATTCCATTTCTGAATCTATTTTAGCTAAAAGACATAAATGCATAAATTCATAGAAAGACTTATACAAGAACAGTCAGAGCAGCTTTATTCAGACTAACCATCCACTGAAAATATCACAAATGTCCATCAACAGGCAAATGAATAAACAAAAAACTCCATGGTACATTCATACAACTTCTGAGCAATGAAAGGAACTCATTAAGATGCATCTAACAATATGGATTGATCTTTAAAAACCACATTAGGGGGGACAAGATGGCAGGGAAGTAGGAGGAGGCGCCTTTTCAACCTGTACCCTAAAGTGAGCTGATCACCTACTAAAGAACTCCTATCACCCATGAAATCAGCCTGAGATCAGAATTATACACATCTGGATCTCTACAGGGGCAGAAGATGTCAGTGGGCAGGTAAAGCGGTGTGGGAATGGCGGACTGATATAGGAAGATAAATAAAAGGGGGGGGCACCAGAGGCGACCAGTTGGAAAGTAATACCCCCAATACGAGGGAGAGTGCACTGCATCTGGGGACCAGCATTAACTTGGAGACTGGTTGAAAGCACTCCAAAAGAGCAAAGGATCGCGGGGGGGAAATTGTGGGAATCAGGGCAGCTAGGGACAGGGGCTTAAGTCCCTGGTCCCAGGACAGCCTCCCCTGGCGCTGAGCCAGAGAGAGTGCGGTGGAGAAACCAGGTCTTGGTCCCTAAGCCGCCAGCGCACCCTAGAACGCGTGGGTTCTGGCTCCTGTGAGGGGATGGCAGAACGCGCGAGCCCTGCTACAAAGTCTGATACGGGCGTCCCTCATCCTCCCCTGAGAGAGGTACAAAGGCCCAGCCTGCGCCCTTTGATACGCGCCATTGTTTCAGAGCCTAAGTCGCATGCACCAAACTCTCCCCTCAGAGAGGTGCGCGAAGGCCCAGCCTGGTGATTTCGGACCTGCGCCCCGTTCTCAGAGCCTGAGACCCGCGCGTGACCCACAGCCTCCCCTGAGAGAGGTGCGCGCAAGCCGGGTGCTCTTACACCCAGAAAGACCAGGCGCTCCCAGCCGGGGCCAGCAGGAAAATCTCAGTGTGTGATCGCTGCTTGGAACCTCTCTGGCGGTCTGGAGCTGCCCAGACAGCCGCCACTGCCGTGGCTTTGGGTACAAGCAAAAGATCCTGCATCCCCAGGGACCGCGACTCGGAACCTGCTCTGCCAGTGGCCAAGGGGGAACTTATTTGGGCTCTGCAGACTGAGGCTTCTCTCTGAGAGGGAGATCAGGGTGCGGTTTGTTTTCCTCTAAAACTACAAAAACCATCAAAAGCGGTCAAGGTGAGAGAAAAAAAAAGTGAATAAACAAAAACCGCCAGAGAACAAAAGCCTGAAAAAAAACAGTTTCCTCAGAGCCCACCTCCTTGAGTGGGGCAGGATGACTTAACTCAGGGAACATCACTGACTGAAAACCCACGTGGCAGGCCCCTCCCCCAGAAAACCAACCAGGAAAGAAAAAAAAAAAAGGATGACAAGAGAACAACCACCACTACTTCATAGGAAAACTTTTATTTTTTACTCGTTCCCACTATTTTGGTTCATTTTTTTTTATATAGATAATTTTTTAACCTATTTACCATCACAGTGAGCTGTTCAGTACATCAAATTCCATAATAACCTTCTAACCTGAACTTTTTGATACATACACCTATGTTTTTCTTTTGCATTTCTATTTTTTGAATTTCTTTTTTTTAATTTTAGTTTAGTTTAGTCTTATTTTTTATTTTTATTTTCTAATATACATATAGACTTAATCAATCAATGTGATAGAACAAATTAATATGAGAAGAGAGAAGAACCACATGGTTCTCTCAATTGATGCAGAAAAAGCATTTGACAAAACCCAGCATCTGTTCCTGATTAAAACGCTTCAAAGTATAGGGATAGAGGGAACATTCCTGAACTTCATAAAATCTATCTATGAAAGACCCACAACAATTATCATCCTCAATGGGAAAAAGCTTGCAGCCTTCCTGTTGAGATCAGGAACACGACAAGGATGCCCACTCTCACCACTCTTGTTCAACAGAGTATTAGAAGTCCTAGCAACAGCAATCAGACAACAAAGAGAAATAAAAGGTATCCAAATTGGCAATGAAGAAGTCAAACTCTCTCTCTTCGCAGATGACATGATTCTTTATATGGAAAACCCAAACTACTAGAACTCATACAGCAATTCAGCAACATTGCAGGATACAAAGTCAATGTACAGAAATCAGTGGCTTTCTTATACACTAACAATGAAAATACAGAAAGGGAAATTAGAGAATCGATTCCATTTACTATAGCACCAAGAACCATAAGATACCTGGGAATAAACCTAACCAAAGAGGTAAAGGATCTGTACTCAAGGAACTACAGAACACTCATGAAAGAAATTGAAGAAGACACAAAAAGATGGAAGACCATTCCATGCTCTTGGATTGGAAGAATAAACATTGTTAAAATGTCTATACTGCCTAGAGAAATCTATACTTTTAATGCCATTCCGATGAAAATTCCACCGGTATTCTTCAAAGAGCTGGAGCAAATAATCCAAAAATTTGTATGGAATCAGAAGAGACCCCGAATCGCTAAGAAAATGTTGAAAAACAAAAATAAAACTGGGGGCATCACGTTACCTGATTTCAAGCTTTATTACAAAGCTATGATCACCAAGACAGCATGGTACTGGAATAAAAACAGACACATAAACCAGTGGAACAGAGTAGAGAGCCCAGATATGGCCCCTCAACTCTATGGTCAATTAATCTTCGACAAAGCAGGAAAAAATATACAGTGGAAAAAAGACAGTCTCTTCAATAAATGGTGATGGGAAAGCTCTATGTAGAAGAATGAAACTCAACCATTCTCTTACACCGTACACAAAGATAAACTCAAAATGGATAAAAGACCTCAACGTGAGACAGGAATCCATCAGAATCCTAGAGGAAAACATAGGCAGTAATCTCTTCGATATCAGCCACAGCAACTTCTTTCAAGATATGTCTCCAAAGGCAAAGGAAACAAAAGCCAAAATAAACTTTTGAGACTTCATCAAAATCAAAAGCTTCTGCACAGCAAAGGAAACAGTCAAGAAAACAAAGAGGTAACCCACAGAATGGGAGAAGATATTTGCAAATGACAGTACAGATGAAAGGTTGATATCTAGGATCTATAAAGAACTCCTCAAACTCAACACACACAACACAGACAATAAATGGGCATATCAAAAAATGGGCAGAAGATATGAACAGACATTTCTCCAATGAAGACATACAAACGGCTATCAGACACATGAAAAAATGTTCATCATCACTAGCCCTCAGGGAGATTCAAATTAAAATCACATTGAGATACCACCTTACACCAGTTAGAATGGCCAAAATTAGCAAGACAGGAAACATCATGTGTTGGAGGGGATGTGGAGAAAGGGGAACCCTCTTACACTGTTGGTGGGAATGCAAGTTGGTGCAGCCTCTTTGGAGAATGGTGTGGAGATTCCTCAAGAAATTAAAAATAGAGCTTCCCTATGACCTTGCAATTGCACTACTGGGTATTTACCCCAAAGATACAGATGTAGTGAAAAGAAGGGCCATCTGTACCCCAATGTTTATAGCAGCAATGGCCACGATCACCAAACTGTGGAAAGAACCAAGATGCCCTTCAACAGATGAATGGATAAGGAAAATGTGGTCCATATACACTATGGAGTATTATGCCTCCATCAGAAAGGATGAATACCCAACTTTTGTAGCAACATGGACGGGACTGGAAGAGATTATGCTGAGTGAAATAAGTCAAGCAGAGAGAGTCAGTTATCATATGGTCTCACTTATTTGTGGAGCATAACAAATAGCATGGAGGACATGGGGAGTTGGGGTAAATTGGAAGGGGAGGTGAATCATGAGAGACTATGGACTCTGAAAAACAATCTGAGGGGTTTGAAGTGGCAGGGGGGTGGGAGGTTGGGGGAACCAGGTGGTGGGTATTATAGAGGGCACGGATTGCATGGAGCACTGGGTGTGGTGAAAAATAATGAATACTGTTATGCTGAAAAGAAAAAAAAAACACATTAGGTTGAGTGCAAGGAGCCTTACATAAAACACTAGATATATGATGCTATATGGCATTCAAGAACAAGAAAACTGATGGTAATTTGAAAATTGGTTGTCTCTATGGGGGGAGGAATTGACTAGAAAGGAGAGTAAAAGATGTTTCACTCTCACAGAAATATTATTTTGGTATTGCTCACTATGGCCTTCTAGTGGAGAAGGCCAAAATATAAATTTGAAAATAGTAATATAAGTAAATCTTATTTTAATTTAAAAATTATTTTCTCAGTCTTTCCTATATGCATTTTCCTCAGTTTGAGAGAAACCATGTACTGCCACGCTAAAATATTTTGTTGAAAAACTTTATTACCAAAGTTTTTATTTTATTATTTTATTTTTTTAATTTTTTAAAAAGATTTTATTTATTTATTTGACAGGCAGAGATCACAAGTACGTGGAGAGGCAGGCAGAGAGAGAGGAGGAAGCAGACTCTCTGCTGAGCAGAGAGCCCAATGTGGGGCTCGATCCCAGGACCCTGGGATCATGACCTGAGCCGAAGGCAGAGGCTTTAACCCACTGAGCCACCCAGGTGCCCCAATCACCAAAGTTTTTAAATTCAGTTAGTGTGTGTGTGTTATAAGATTTTATTTATTTGACAGACAGAGATCACAAGTAGGCAGAGAGACAGCGGGGGTGGGGCGGGGGGGGGGGAACAGGCTCCCCGCTGAGCAGAGAGCCTGATACGGGGCTCGATCCCAGAACCCTGAGATCATGACCTGAGCTGAAGGCAGAGGCTTAACCCACTGAGCCACCCAGGTGCCTGTGTGTGTTTTAAAGATTTTATATATTTGAGAGACAGAGAGCATGCAGGAGTTGTGGGGAGGAGCAAAGGAGAAAGACAACCAGACTCCACAATGAGCATGGAGCCTGATACAGGGTTCAATCCCCAGGACCCTGAGATCGTGACCTGAGTCAAAGGCAGAAGCTTAACCCACTGAGCTACCCAGGTGCCCCAACATATATATGTGTTATAGTCTTTGTATCTTGACAATTGACTTTTTAATTTTGTTTGTTATAATAGCATAGCTTTTTGACTTAGTTTGGAATCATGTGTGCATGTCAACCAATTCCAAATACACTTCTGTTCCCTAGGAATCTTCAAGTAGTAAAACCTTGTTTTTACTATGATGCAGAACTTCACAAAATATTATTTCCATATTGTATCATAAGACAACTATATCTTCAAAGTTGAACTTTTTCACTGAATATTCAATTTAATTAGTAATAACCTCATATTTATCCTTGTGATAGAATGAACTTCTAAAAACTTTACTTTGATTCCATGAATTTTGTGAAAATAAAATTAAACCATCATTGTTATGAACAGGTTTTCCCATTTGAAGATTCCACTATCACTGGTGTAAAACTAACCTCACTTAATTCCTTTTGCAGTTCTTCTACTAATGGAACTAACACAATAACATGTATCATTTCATTTTTAATATGTGTACATGAAAACTTAGATTAAAAATGACACGAATTTAGTAAAATGGCTATTTGATCTAAATGAAAATTCATGTCTTACAGAGTGATATATAAATACATCTTCTGAAGATCCACATGTTAAACTGATATCCTCAGACCCAGGCTTCTTAAAGTACTAAGATTCAAAAGAGATATTTATGTATCCCACAGATTTATGTCCCTGGATTTTATACAGTCAATTATTATTTTTGTCTTCCAAGGTGAATGATAAATGTCTCCAGAAATTTTGTGCAAATTATAAGCCCATGATCAACTTTCTTGACAAATGCATATTCAGTAGTTCGTTTGTCATTAATAATCATGTGTTTCATGTTTTTAAGCTAGCGGAACTAAAAGGGTTTATTGCAAAATAAAAAAGTATTATTAAACAGTAAAATAGTTGTTTATTAGCATCATACAATAAATGACAAAAGTACTGTGTAATATTCCAGCTAATCTATCAGGGGTTGGCAAACCACTACCTGTGGGCCAAATCCAGCTCATGATCTGCTTGGGTAAATGAAGTTTTATTGGAACAGAGACTCTTTCATTTATGAGTGTTGTCTATGGTTAAACCAGACACCAGATGATCCACAAAGCCTAAAGTATTTGCTCTCTGGCCTTTTAAAGAAAATATTTGCCAATGTCTGCTCTGGAGCTGGATAATTCTTTGTGGGGGAAGAGGAGGCTATTCTGGGCATTGCAGGATGTTAAGCAGCATCCTTGGTCTTCAATCTCTAGGTGCCAGTAGCACCCTCCCATTTGCAACAACCAGAAAGGTCTATAAGGCTTTGCCAAGTATCCTCTGGTGGGCAAAATCATCCCCCACCGAAAATCTCTGACTTATGCTCTAATTTCCCTTTGATCCCACCAACTGGGACTTGACAATTTTGTGCATCCTGCAGTCTGTGGCTTAATACGCAGCCACAACTGGCTGGTACTTCACGTGGCCAGCAAGGGCAAAGTAGTGTCAAATACTTTTTCCAGCACCTTCCAAGGCCAGTGGGCATTAAGCTGTCTCTAGTCACAGATGAAGCACACTTCATCAAATCATTGAGCACCCTGCATTCTGTCTTTGGAAAGAGTGTGTCAGTTATTTTGTGTCTGGAAAGGGTCAGGAAATGAGCACTGGATCATTACTAATCATTTTTGGCTTTGAATACATGTTAAACTGAGCACTTGGTTCACAGCCTGTATATCTCACACACTACGAGAGATTATGGCACAGGCTCTTAGTATCAAACCGTGAACTGAATGAAAGAATGGGTAATGCATAACAAACCCGCTACAAAATTTCTATCTTCTTTTTTACTCCTTCACCTGTATCATACCAAGAAATTTAGCATCTCAACCTCTTTTACCCAGGCCCCCTTACTGAGTTCAGCTGAACAAAGCATTGGAATCACTTCTAGTATCTTAAGCTAGCACAATGAATTCAGAACCTCCTTGTAAGTGCTTCCTCAGTAATGATTTCGGACTGATCTAGTGCTTTGTTCTGCTTTCCTTGGTATAGCACTCACTGAATCTATTGTGATAAATTGCCGACATACATTTGTAAATTCACAACTGGCCAACTGGAGCCTGCTATGACCTAATTCTAGTTGAGGTGTGGCAACAATCAGAGGCAGTTAGCTAAGAAGCCAAAAGGAACTTTCTCTCCTTTTAAAGTTAACACTCTCAGTAAGATTGTTACAGAGTCTTCAAGGAATGAACAGCTTCATCAACCAGGAGAGGAAGGAAGGCTCTGCGGGGTTTGGGGGGCTGAGTTATCTGTATCCTAAATGACTCCGTTCTAATTCTGGGGATCCTACTCCCACCCAAGCCAAAAATAACTTTTATGTAAAATATCTGGTAAACCAGTGTTTTTTATATATTAGCCTAAGAATCAAAGTTTGAGTTTTGTTTTAGCTATCTCAGCTTAGTACCACCAAGTGATAAGATTCTTTGCATAAAATCATAAAAATTCCACACATTTCTGCTTTTGCCTTGATACAGGCTCTTCTCTTTCTTTAAACTGTCAAGTTCTTGGGGCACCTGGGTGGCTCAGTGGGTTAAAGCCTCTGCCTTTGGCTCAGGTCATGATCCCAGGGTTCTGGGATCAAGCCCCACATCAGGTTCTCTGCTCCGCAGGGAACCTGCATCCTCCTCTGTCTCTGCCTGCCTCTCTGCCTACTTGTGATCTCTCTCTGTCAAATAAATAAATAAATAATCTTAAAAAAATAAAATGAACTGTCAAGTTCAGCTAGAAGAAACTTACACTATACATTTGGAATTCCTTAGGCCTTTTGTATTTTTCTGACTTCCCTTATATACCTCAGAACCTTACCCAAAATGAGCATGTAATTCCTAGTAAGCAAAGATAATAATTTAATTGGGTTATTTTTGTTTTGTCTTGTTTTCTTGAGGGGGTTTAGGGGGAGCAGCAGCAGAAGAAGCAGAAATAATCTTAAGTAGGCTCTATGTCCAGCATGCAGCCTGGCTCGAGGCTCAATCTCACAACCCTGAGATCATGACCGGAGCAGTAATCAAGAGACAGATGCTCAACTGACAGCCACTCAGGTGCCCCTGATAGCTTGTAAACCATCATATTCCCCAACTATGGAAAAACTATCCAAAAGCTAATGGGAAGCTATGAATATGCGGACTATGATGGATACCCTCTACAAAAGGTATCCACCAAAATATGAACAGTGTTTAGGTTAGGGAATAGAATTATACATTTTCTGTATATGTTTTCTGAATTTTCATTAACACACACATATTCCTTAATTTAAAAATAAGATATGCAATGTGGCTGGGCAGCTCAGTCAGTTAAACATCTGCCTTTGGCTCAGGTCATGATCTCAAGGTCCCGGGATTGAGTCCTGCATCAGGCTCCCTGCTCAGCAGGGAGTCTGCTTCTGCCTGCAGCTCCTCCTGTTTGGGTGCTCTCTCGCTCTCGCTCTCTCTTTGGCAAATGAGCAACTAAAATCTTCTAAAAAATAAAAATAAATAAAAATAAGATACGCAAACACACACTCAAATTTAATTTGAAAATTAAGGAAGAAAAAAGTTCAGGATAAAATATCAGAAAGAACACCTATAACCTAAATTTCTAAAACATTTTTAACAGCTACATTGAGAGATGATTTTATATCATAAATTCACTTCTTTTTAGGTATGCAATTAAATGTTTTTTAGTAAACGTACAGTGTGTAACCATCAACAAAATCCAACTTTAGGAAGTTCCCACCACCCCAAAGTGACAGCTCCTTTCAGGTAATCCCACTTTTAGTCAATCTCCATCCCTACTCCTAGGTCTCTACAGATTTGCCAATTTTCTTGGACAATGTGTAGTCTTCTCTGTCTGGCTTCTTTCCCTTTGCAAAGTGTTTTTGAGGTTCATCAACGTTGTAGCATCTATCAGTCTTTTGTTCCTTTTTATTTCTGAATAAAATTGCATTGTATGACTATGCCACAATCTGTTCATTTGTTCTGCAGGTGAAGGGCATTTGGATTGTTTCTAGTTTTTAACTGTTATAAACAATTCTGCTATTAACATTCACGTATAAGTCTTTTCATTTTTCTTGGATAGATACCCAGGGGAATTGCAGCATCATATGGCAAATACATGTTCACATTTTAAGATACTGCCAAACTTCTTCCAAAATTGCTGTACCATTTAATCTGCTCCTCTTTATTAGGTTATCATTTCTCTATATCAGCCCTAATGTTTTTTAATGCCTGTTGCTGACTGTAGCCATTCTTGTAGATGCAGGGTGATGTCTCATTTTGCTTCTTATTTACACTACCCTAATGACTGATGGTATTGAGCACATTTTCATATACTTATAAGCCAGTTATATGTCCTCTTTGGTAAAATATCCTAATCTTTTCCTTTTTAATTATTTGTCTTATTATTGAGTTGTAAAAGTTCTTTATACAGTTGAGATATAAGACTTTCACAGCTATGTAATTTGCAAATACTTCCTTCTAGTATGTAAACATTCTCCCAGTCAGGAACCTAGATTTTATGCTTTCAATAGTATAAACATCACCAATTATTTGATTCTCATCATGGAACACACCAAATTTGAAACAAATTGAGTTAATGAGAAGGCGTGCTCTGGAAAAGCTCTGTTTCTAAGTTTTGAAAATGAAAAGGCAATCACAGTTGTCTAGTAGCAAGCAATAATTTAGTCACTTTGAAAGCTTGCACAATTATATCTTGACTACCAACTTGGATTGGGAGAAAAAAATAAGGAAAAAACACACAAGATAACTAAATATTTCCTGAAAAACCAAATCAATACTCTTATTTGTTTTTGAAGATTTATTTATTTGAGAGAATGAGTGAGCAGGCACAAGTGTGGGGGGTGGGGAGGGAGAAGCAGGCTCCCTGCTGAACAGAGAGCCAGAGGTGGGGCTCGATCCCAGGGCCCTGAGAACATGACCTGAACTAAACTCAAAGGCTTAATGGACTGAGCCACCCAGGCTTCCCCCAGATCAATACATTTAATACATGTTCCTGACACTGGTTTACATTCTAGTAGCATTGCAAATTGTTTTGCCTTTTATGTAGGGGTTGAGAATCAAAGCATAAGAGCATATTTTCTAAAATGATAAACTAAGGGGTCTTTTGAAATAAGCATTTCTTATTTCAAAAGGAAAATAGTAGTTCTGGATTTTAATTTCACAATTGAAATGTAAATCATTTTAACATTTTATCTGCATCTGGCTGGTTCTGTCAATGTAAAATAAAGCAGGTGGCTCAATTCAGCAAACATTTATTGAGCATCTGTTAAATGAGGCCCTGTGCTAGGTGCGGCAGGGAATATCGGGACAAGAATAATTGCTTAATTGTGGTTTACTAAATGAGGTAACCTCTAACCGAAGTGGTAAGATGTGCAGGACAATTTTATGATATGCTTAATCCTGTATTCTGCTAGTGAAAAGTAAAATTGTATAAGGGGATATAAGAGTGAAAGTCTTTCTGCCTCACTTTGGCTGAGTCCCCAAAGGAGGAGAAAAACCAGCAAATTCTAAATACGTTCATGTGCCTGAGGACTTGCGAAAAGAATGGAATAAAAGTAATGTTTTTCGATCCTTAGCACATCCTCTATCTTGAAGACACATAATTGGCTTCAAGGGGGCCACACAGCTTTGCAAGTGCCTCTGGGTTTGGGAGACTGATGTCTGACACTCTCAGAGACAAATCCAAAAGTTGGGAAGCAGGTTTTCTTTTTCAATTATTCATATATTTCCTTATACAAAGGGGTGAACTGAAGATGTGCATTTTATTGTTTTACCTCCGGTTTCGATAAAGTGGATATTTTGTTTGATTGCTTGTTTGTTTATCCTACCAGTATTTGAACAAAAATATGTGTATTTCCTCCTTCTTCACACCAAAGTTGGCATATGCACTTTACTGAATCTTGCCAGTTTTACCTAATAATATATTTTAGGGGGGGGTGCCTGTGTGGATTAGTCCATTAAGCGTCTGCCTTTGGCTCAGGTCATGATCTCAGGGTCCTGTAATGGAGCCCCACCTTGGACTCCCCACTCAGTGGAGAGTCTGCTATTCCCTCTTCTCCCCACTCTCCCCTCCCTGCACATGCTCTCTCTCTCACAATAAACAAAATCTTTTAAAAGAAATAACATATTTTAGAATTTGTAACATGCCAACACATAAAAGCATCCTCAATTTTTTCATATATGCATAGCATTTTGTTGTAAGGATATATCATAATTTCTTAAACCAATTCTAACTTAATGGATATTGGATGGCTTCCAAACTTTTAAGTATTACCAAAATAAAAAAGCAACAATGAACAACCTTGCATACCCACCCTCAGATACATGTGTATGTGTGCACGTGTAATAGATGAATGTGCATTTTGGTGCCTGTGAAAGGTGTCCCAGTCTCCCCAACTGCATAGAGAGCCTATGGTACCTATATAATCTATTTAGCTATGAAGGAAACCCTTGACAGTATAAATGACAAGTGCATGCACACATGTACACATTCAGAAGTGTAATTCCTGGGCCCAAAACTGCCTGTGTCATTTTGATGAATATTGCCAAATTGCCTTTCATAAGAGATATACACTCTTTTCTCCCAGAAATGTACATGGGTGCTTGTTTCATTACACAGCTTTCAATGATCTCAGATTTTAATTAAAAACAAAAACACAAAGAAACAAAACTAGTTTTATAGTCCCTTAGCCAGAATCATGCTTTATTTCTGTCCCTATGTAGGCAAGTTCATTCTTCTAATTTGCAGACAGTCTAACCCAAGTGCAAATAGGTTCTTTCTTTTTTTTTTTTTTTTTACAGAAACAGGATAAATGTTATTTATTTATTAAGCTTAGGTATATCTTTACACCAACTTAGCTTTTCTTTTTTTTTTTAATTTTTTATTTTTTATAAACATATATTTTTATCCCCAGGGGTACAGGTCTGTGAATCACCAGGTTTACACACTTCATAGCACTCACCAAATCACATACCCTCCCCAATGTCCAAATCCCACCCCCTTCTCCCAAACCCCCTCCCCCCAGCAATCCTCAGTTTGTTTTGTGAGATTAAGAGTCACTTATGGTTTGTCTCCCTCCCAATCCCATCTTGTTTCATTGATTCTTCTTCTACCCACTTAAGCCTCCATGTTGCATCACCACTTCCTCATATCAGGGAGATCATATGATAGTTGTCTTTCTCTGCTTGACTTATTTCGCTAAGCATGATACGCTCTAGTTCCATCCATTTTGTTGCAAATGGCAAGATTTCATTTCTTTTGATGGCTGCATAGTATTCCATTGTGTATATATACCACATCTTCTTGATCCATTCATCTGTTGACGGACATCTAGGTTCTTTCCATAGTTTGGCTATTGTGGACATTGCTGCTATAAACATTCGGGTGCATGTGCCCCTTTGGATCACTACATTTGTATCTTTAGGGTAAATACCCAATAGTGCAATTGCTGGGTCATAGGGCAGTTCTATTTTCAACATTTTGAGGAACCTCCATGCTGTTTTCCAGAGTGGCTGCACCAGCTTGCATTCCCACCAACAGTGGAGGAGGGTTCCCCTTTCTCCGCATCCTCGCCAGCATCTGTCATTTCCTGACTTGTTGATTTTAGCCATTCTGACTGGTGTGAGGTGATATCTCATTGTGGTTTTGATTTGTATTTCCCTGATGCCGAGTGATATGGAGCACTTTTTCATGTGTCTGTTGGCCATCTGGATGTCTTCTTTGCAGAAATGTCTGTTCATGCCCTCTGCCCATTTCTTGATTGGATTATTTGTTCTTTGGGTGTTGAGTTTGCTAAGTTCTTTATAGATTCTGGACACTAGTCCTTTATCTGATATGTCGTTTGCAAACATCTTCTCCCATTCTGTCAGTTGTCTTTTGATTTTGTGAACTGTTTCCTTTGCTGTGCAAAAGCTTTTGATCTTGATGAAATCCCAATAGTTCATTTTTTCCCTTGCTTCCCTTGCCTTTTGCGTTGTTCCTAGGAAGATGTTGCTGCGGCAGAGGTCGAAGAGGTTGCTGCCCGTGTTCTCCTCAAGGATTTTGATGGATTCCTTTCGTACATTGAGGTCCTTCATCCATTTTGAGTCTATTTTTGTGTGTGGTGTAAGGAAATGGTCCAATTTCATTTTTCTGCATGTGGCTGTCCAATTTTCCCAGCACCATTTATTGAAGAGGCTGTCTTTTTTCCATTGGACATTCTTTCCTGCTTTGTCGAAGATTAGTTGATATCTCTCAATAGTTACCCTGAATGTGAATGGGCTAAATGCCCCTGTCAAAAGACACAGGGTATCAGAATGGATAAAAAACCAAAACCCATCTATATGTTGCCTCCAAGAAACACATTTTAAGCCCGAAGACACCTCCAGATTTAAAGTGAGGGGGTGGAAAAGAATTTACCATGCTAATGGACATCAGAAGAAAGCAGGAGTGGCAATCCTTATATCAGATCAATTAGATTTTAAGCCAAAGACTATAATAAGAGATGAGGAAGGACACTATATCATACTCAAAGGGTCTGTCCAACAAGAAGATTTAACAATTTTAAATATCTATGCCCCCAATGTGGGAGCAGCCAACTATATAAACCAATTAATAACAAAATCAAAGAAACACATCAACAATAATACAATAATAGTAGGGGACTTTAACACTCCCCTCACTGAAATGGACAGGTCATCCAAGCAAAAGATCAGCAAGGAAATAAAGGCCTTAAACGACACACTGGACCAGATGGACATCACAGATATATTCAGAATATTTCATCCCAAAGAAACAGAATACACATTCTTCTCTAGTGCACATGGAACATTCTCCAGAATAGATCACATCCTCGGTCCTAAATCAGGACTCAACTGGTATCAAAAGATTGGGATCATTCCCTGCATATTTTCAGACCACAATGCTCTAAAGCTAGAACTCAACCACAAAAGGAAGTTTGGAAAGAACCCAAATACATGGAGACTAAACAGTATCCTTCTAAAGAATGAATGGGTCAACCAGGAAATTAAAGAAGAATTGAAAAAAATCATGGAAACAAATGATAATGAAAATACAACGGTTCAAAATCTGTGGGACACAACAAAGGCAGTCCTGAGAGGAAAATATATAGTGGTACAAGCCTTTCTCAAGAAACAAGAAAGGTCTCAGGTACACAACCTAACCCTACACCTAAAGGAGCTGGAGAAAGAACAAGAAAGAAACCCTAAGCCCAGCAGGAGAAGAGAAATCATAAAGATCAGAGCAGAAATCAATGAAATAGAAACCAAAAAAACAATAGAACAAATCAACGAAACTAGGAGCTGGTTCTTTGAAAGAATTAATAAAATTGATAAACCCCTGGCCCGACTTATCAAAAAGAAAAGAGAAAGGACCCAAATAAATAAAATCATGAATGAAAGAGGAGAGATCACAACTAACACCAAAGAAATACAAACTATTATAAGAACATACTATGAGCAACTCTACGGCAATAAATTTGACAATCTGGAAGAAATGGATGCATTCCTAGAAACATATAAACTACCACAACTGAACCAGGAAGAAATAGAAAGCCTGAACAGACCCATAACCAGTAAGGAGATTGAAACAGTCATTAAAAATCTCCAAACAAACAAAAGCCCAGGGCCAGACGGCTTCCCAGGGGAATTCTACCAAACATTTCAAGAAGAACTAATTCCTATTCTCCTGAAACTGTTCCAAAAAATAGAAATGGAAGGAAAACTTCCAAAATAGGTTCTTTCTAAACACAGGCCTCAAGTTATTACATTTCCAAGCATCTTTTCTTCCAGTTTCTGCTATAATTTATGTTACACTGCACATTTCCTTTTAATTATTTCTTCTTAAAAATATGAAACATTTGACCCATCAGGACAGGGTGATGGTAGCTCTAAATGGAGAGATAAGCTCATATTAATACATACTATAGAACCATTCCACTTCTTTACTCAAAGAAGAAAGATCTCTGTGCCTTGATTTTATATTCTGACACTTTACTGAATTCCTGTATAAATTCTAGCAGCTTTGGAGTGGAGTCTTTTGGGTTTTCCACATATAGTATCATATCATCTGCAAAGAGTGATAGTTTGACTTCCTCTTTGCCGATTTGGATGCCTTTAATTTCCTTTTGTTGTCTGATTGCTGAGGCTAGGACTTCTAGTACTTTGTTGAATAGCAGTGGTGATAATGTGGAGAAAGGGGAACCCTCCTACACTGTTGGTGGGAATGCAGGCTGGTGCAACCACTCTGGAAAACAGCTTGGAGGTTCCTCAAAATGTTGAAAACACAAACGTAGTGATCCGAAGGGGCACGTGCACCCAAATGTTTATAGCAGCAATGTCTACAATAGCCAAACTATGGAAAGAACCTAGATGTCCATCAACAGATGAATGGATAAAGAAGATGTGGTATATATACACATTGGAATACTATGCAACCATCAAAAGAAATGAAATCCTGCCATTTGCGACGATGATGGAACTAGAGGATATCATGCTTAGCGAAGTAAGTCAGCCAGAGAAAGACAACTATCATATGATCTCCCTGATATGAAGAAGTGGAGATGCAACATGGGGGGTTAAGGGGGTAGGAGAAGAATGAATGAAACAAGATGGGATTGGGAGGGAGACAAACCATAAGTGACTCTTAATCTCACAAAACAAACTGAGGATTGCTGGGGGGAGGGGGTTTGGAAGAGGGGTGTGGGGTTATGGACATTGGGGAGGGTATGTGCTATGGTGAGTGCTGTGAAGTGTGTAAACCTGGCGATTCACAGACCTGTACCCCTGGGGATAAAAATAAATTATATGTTTATAAAAAATTAAAAAATGATAAAATTTTAAAAATTAAAAAAATAAAAATAAATAAAATGGGGGAAAAAAAGAAGAAAGATCCCTTGAGGCTGAACATTATCAAATTCTACATTATTTTCAGAAATATTACCAGTTTGTGAAATACAAAGAACTTACAGTCCTCAAACATTTATAATTTATCTTTTTGTGCTTGCTGCGTATCTAAAAATTACTTAAAATATAAAATCACTCATTTAGAAAAAGTTTTTTCAAATAGTTTTCCCATAAAGAAAAAT
This sequence comes from Mustela putorius furo, assembly GCF_011764305.1. Classification (NCBI taxonomy): domain Eukaryota; kingdom Metazoa; phylum Chordata; class Mammalia; order Carnivora; family Mustelidae; genus Mustela; species Mustela putorius. The sequence continues at coordinate 33,727,813 of NW_025421989.1, forward strand.
TGATTTGCTTATTTTCCCAAAGAAAAATAGGAAAACAAGCTTGGTGATACTATTAATATAGTTTGTGTTTAAGTAATGACATGAGGTTGATCAAAAATGTAATGCTTTGATACATAACCCCAGATGAATAAGTAGAATTTGGCCTCCTATTTAGGTGTAGTGTTATAATAATAAGCATAATACACATTCGTATGGTGCTTTATAATTTACAAAGCTCTTCCATGTACATGATAGTACATGATAGCTACCATCGATCATATACCAGGTATTTTGATAAGCTGTACACTAGAAAGTATTAGTCTATTTTTACCCAGGATAAAGAGAATGAAAATGCATTATTTGTTTAAGGTCAAAAAGCCAATGAATTATATTTTACAAGAAGTAAAATGGTAGTTGCTAGGGGCTAGGGAGGGGGGAATGGGGAGTTAGCATTTAATGGGTAGAGAGTTTTAGTTATGCAAGATGAAAGAGTTCTGGATACATTGGTGGTGATGATTACTCAAGATTCACTGAACTATATACTAAAAAATGGCTATGCTGGTTAATTTTATGTTATGTGTATTTTAATAATCTTTATTATTTTTCTTTAAAGGTTTTAATTATTTGTCAGAAAGAGAGAGAGAGCAGAAGCAGGCAGAGTGGTAGGCAGAGGCAGAGAGAGAAGCAGGCTCCCCACTGAGCAAGGAGCCCAGTGTGGGACTTGATCCCAGGATCCTGGGATCATGACCTGAGTGGAAAGCAGTGGCTTAACTGATTGAGCCACCCAGGCGTCCCAATAATCTTTATTCACGGGGAAGAGAGAGAGAGAGAGAGAAAGCAAGGACGAGAAGAGGGAGGGGCAGAGGGAGAAACACACTTCCCGCTGAGCAGGAAGCCTGATGTGGGGCTCAATCTCAGGACCCTGGCATCATGACCTGAGCCAAAGGCAGACAGCTAACTGACTGAGCCACCCAGGTACCCCTGTTATGTGTATTTTGCTACAATTTAAAAAATTGGGGGGGGGCAATGAATAGGAAGCTTGCATTTCATTGCATTTCTTTTTGTTTTAAAAGATTTATTTACTTATTTTAGAGAGAGCAAGAGAATGGGAGACAATCTCCAGCAGACTCCCTGCTGAGCAGAGAGCACATGACCCTGAGATCATGACCTGAGCCAAAATCAAAAGTCAAACATTTAACCAAGTGAGCCACCCAGGCACCCCGATTTCCTTTCTGTCTACCTTCTTCTTTCTATTCAGAGCAATTGTTATTCCCATGTTATAGATCAAGGGACTGAGGCCCAGAAGGACTGAATTCACTTAAGTCACATAACTAGCAAGTGTCTGAGTTGGAATTCAGTCCAATGGAAATAATTTTACAACTAGACGTTAAGCACAGGAAGTCAAAATAAAATCAAGGGCTCATCTAACCACTCAGGATTGGGCAATCTTGAGTTAATCATTTTACCTGTTTGGGCAGCAGTTCATGCGGTTGTAAAATAAAAGTATTTATATAGATCAGAGTTGGGTTTCTTTTTTTAATTCAAGGCTTTTGACCACAACTTACAGCAAGAAATGTGTACACGCGCACATGTGCATGTGCACACATACATACCCCACATTACCCTAGGCTGGATTTCCCAGAAGCAGATCTTGAGATAAGCATCTGAGTGCAAGTGATTTATCAACGATGTGCTTCCAGGAGCAACTGGTAACTGGTATGGGAGTAGAAGAGGCACAGGAGGAAAAAGACAGAAATCAATGAAGGGTAAGATTTCGGTTGAAGTCTCAGCCTCATCCTGATCCCAAGGGGACCTCTGGAGCACAAAATACACTGAGGAGTTTGACTTGCCTTGAAGCAAGAGAGCTGGGCTTTGGCATTTCATTCCTAGTCAGTCACTGGTTACAGGTCACCAGGAAGTTGTAACCTCCATGCCTTTCTGTCCACGGTACCTGTTGTAGCCTGTCCCCAAAGGTGGCCCCCGGTGATTCCTGTCTTGTGGTATTCACACTTTTGTGTAGTACCCTCCTAATACTGTTTCACAGTTGGGTCTGTTGTCGCCAATAAAATACAGCAGAAGTATATGTCACTTCTGAGATTAAGGTATAAAAGACTGGGTCTTCCATCCTGGATTCTCTTTTTCTTGGATCACTGCCTCTGGGGGAAGCAAGATCTCATTTTACGAGCAGTCCTACGAAGAAGCCCATGACACAGATTTTCATGACGAGGAACCAAGGCCTCCAGCCCACAGGCAGCTGCATGTGTAAATTTGAAGGCAGAGTCTCCAGCCCCACTCAAGGCTTGAGAGAACTGCAGCCCCAGCTGAATAGTTTTACTGTACTCTCATGAGACACCCTGGGCCAGAACCACCTAGCTATTTTGCTCTTGGGATTCCTGACCCTCAGAAATTATGTAGGATAATAAATGCTTGCCATTTTGGGGCTCCTGGGTGGCTTACTCAGGTACACATCTGTGTCAGCTCAGGTCCTTGTCTTCAGGTCCTACAATCAAGCCCCGCCTTGGGCTCCTTGCTCAGCAGGGGATCTGCTTGTCCCTCTGCCCCTCCCCCCCTGCTCATGCTCTTTCTCTCTGGCTCTCTCTCTCAAATAAATAAACAAAATCTTAAAAAAAATAGTAAGTAAATGTTTGCATTTAAGCCACCAAGTTTTTGAAAAATTTGTTATCCAGCAACAGATAAATAATAGAGATATATTAGACTAATGTATCTCTAGTAGCTGAAAAGTAGTTTTCTAAAGAAGCACAGGGAAAATTCTTTAAGAGAAAGGCACAAAGACACTGAAGAATGGGCATAACCAGCAAAAGAGACCTGAGGGGATGTGGGCAGAGCATCAGTCAAGTCTGCTATCACTCTAAAACAAATGTTTCATGAGACAACACTTATCCTTATTACAAGTAATGTACTTTGATAATCTCTATTTTATTATATTCTTATGTGCTTTATTAAATGACAGAAGTAAGCCCTTAAACTGATTTCAAAATCCACTAAGAGGCTGTGAATTGCCATTGAAAAACAGTGAACTTAATCATCTTTGAGGTCTCTTTTAGATCTAAACTTTCATAAATAGAAGGCACCCCAATGTTCTCACAATGACGATGAACATTTATTGAGCACCCACCACGCCACAACTATTTAAGACACTTCCCATACACTGCTTCATATAAGACAGCAAGAGAGGTACTATTAATACCCCCATTTTACAGATGTGAAGACTGGTAAATCACAGAGGCCAAAGGGAAACCCAGGCAGCCTGAGTTCACAAGTTTGGGCTCCTACACCAGACTGCTTGGGTTCAAGTCCTGATGCCAACAGATGCCAACTGATGCCAACAGATGATTAGTAAATGTTTCTAATAATGATCATGAAATAAGTCAGTTATAAGAAGTCAGCAGATTACTGATGGGAATGATTCTAACAAAAAATGTTCAGAGCCATGGTTATGCGTGTCAACTGAATTCAGAGGTTAACTCCTTGATAACCAGCTCAGTGTTCTGCTCTGCTTTGGCCATGATGGCCCAAGTCTTCACCTTAAACATTGCCATTTGTACATTTAAATAAGATAGGGCTCTGGCCTGGGCTATACAACATCAGCACACTTGACTATCTAAAGTACAGATCTGGGCGCCTGGGTGGCTCAGTCATTAAGCCTCTGCCTTTAACTCAGATCATGATCCCAGGATCCTGGGATCAAGCCCCACATTGGGCTCCCTGCTCAGCAAAAAGCCTGCTTCTCCCTCTCCTTTGCTGCTCTCCCTGCTTGTGTTCTCTTTCTGTCTCACTCTGTCAAATAAATAAATCTTTAATAAAATAAAAAATAAAGTATATTTCACTATAACTAGATAGAAGGAATTCCAAAGGACTCATTTTTATGTATTGGTTTATTAAGGTGCAATCAAAGATAATTCTCTAATAAATGTACATACATTAAAGTAGATTAATCACCACTGTGTAGAAAATAGTCCTACAGGAGTCAATGAACACTAATCTTTGGATTCAAAAATAGCATCCAATAAACATTATGATATAAATGAATAAAAATGGTAAACAACTGCACAGAACCTGGATACCTGCAATGATCATCTTTTTGGCTGCATTCTTCTGAGCCAAGTGTCCATCAGTTATATCTTTTATGTTATAGGAACACAGTATTTATCCCAAGTATTGGGGTCAGTGTAGGAGCATGCAATCCTTTTAATAAAAGATTATCAGTAACCAAAGATTCGTATATCTGCTGAGTGAATTATCTAGAGCTGGACACCTCTAGGGGATACATGTCAAGATGATGTTTCAGGAGCTGCTATGTGGTGAGGTGACAGAATATTTAGGAAGAGGACAGAAGGAAAAAAATGGTTTATGTCCCACTTCAGAAGCTGCTGTAGGATTATGGATTATGGGGCAACAGGAGTAATGCAACCTATCTTGGAATACTGCTCTCAGAGGTAAGACACTGGTTTCTTGTGACCTATTTAAAAAAAAATTCATTTATAATATATTGCTAAAGAGGTAGTTACAGAAGGTATCATGGCTTCCCTAAGCCAAATATCTATGTAGATGTCCTGAAAAATTAACAATGTGAATTTTTTTCTAATTACAAAAGAAATACATGCTTTCATAGAACATTTAGTAAATGCAGAAAATTTTTTAAAAATCACAAAATGTAGGGGTGCCTGGGTGGCTCAGTAGGTTGAAGACTCTGCCTCGGATCGAGCCCCACATCGGGCTCTCTGTTCACCAGGGAGCCTGCTTCCCCCTTCTCTCTGCCTGCCTCTCTGCCTACTTGTGATCTCTGTCTATCAAATAAATAAATAAAATCTTTTAAAAAATCACAAAATGTAAAGATATCAGTTCATGAGGTAAAAATTATCACTGTGTGTGTGTGTGTGTCCAATTTGGCATCATACTATACATTTTTTGATATTTTCTTCTTTTTTCACTGAAAACATACTGTGATAATTTCCCTGTATCCACGTAGTCTACTACAACATTAATTTGATGGCTGAATAGAATTCTATTCTATAGACATGTAGCGTTTGTAACAGTATCCAGTCAAGCAAACAGAAATTACTCTATACATTCAATGCAGAAACAACTTATTGCTAATGATTTGCCACAAAGTTACAAAAAGTGCTGACAAAAGGGAAAAGGTGCTATTGCCGTGTAACCATTGCAAATATACAGGTGTAAAACCAGTTATTTAAGAAAAAGTTCTGTGCTCACCCATTTAGGTTGGTCTCCTCTATGCAGTTCTCTGGTCTCACTTGGGGTCCCTAACACATTTGTGGTTGGTTGTGGATTGGCTTTGCTGATCTTGGCTGGGCTCTCTTACAGATTTGAGACCTCAGCTGGGACAGGAGGTCTGGCTAAACTGATACACATGGTTTCTAGCATGGGCTTATTCCATTAGCAGTCATGAGGCTCCAGAGAGTAATCAGAAGGATGTGCTCCCCTGAGGCCCAGGCTTGGGACCATCATAATGCTATTTCCTTGGCATTCTATTGTTCAAAGTAAGGAACAAGGCCAGCCCAGATTCAAAGAGTGGAGAAAAAGATTTCACTTTTTATGGGAAGAGCTTCAAAATCGCATGACAAAAGGGCATGGAAATAGGAAGAGAAAGAATTCTGTCCAGTTTTACAAACAAACGATCACAGTATGTCTTACCTAGGAACCAGAAACCTGCTACCACACTTCAGTTGGAGGCCACAAGCTCAAACCTGATGCTTCCTGAGTGAGGAATTACTGCTACCACTTTTGGAGGTTCTGCTACCACTGAATAGAAACCCAGAAGTCCATAACCTTACTAGTGCCATTAAAAGACCACATGAAACATTCCCCAGGATGGATCACATGTGAGGCCACAGAACAAGTCTCAATAAATTTAGGAAGACTGAAATCACATCACACATTTTTTTCTAACCACAATATGAAACTAGAAATCAATTACAAGGGAAAAAAATGCTGGAAGAAACACAAACACATGGAGGCCAACAACATGATGCTAAGCAACCAATGGGTCAATGAAAAAATCAAAGAGGAAATTAATAAACACATGGAAACAAATGAAAATGAGAACACAATAGTCAAAAATCTTTGGCATGCAGTGAAAGCTGTTCTAAGAGGGAAATTTATAGCAAAAAAATTTATAAACAATACAGGCTTAATTCAAGAAACAAGAAAAATTTCAAACAATGTAACCTTACACTAAAAGGAGCTAGAAAAAGGAGAATAAAGCCCAAATTTAACAGAAGGAAGACAGGAATAAAGACCAGAAAATGAAATAGAGACTTTAAAAATAAAAATGATCAATGAAACAAAGAGCTAGTTCTCTGAATAAACAAGACTGATAAACCTTAACGCTGATTTGTCAAGCAAAAAGAGAGGACCCAAATAAAATCAGAAATGAAAGAGAACTAATGACCGATACCATACCACAAAAATACAAAGGATTATAAGAAACTACTATGAAAAATCAATATGCCAATAAATTGGACAAACTAGAAAGAAGGGATAAATTCCTAGAACCATACAGTCTTTGAAAACTGAATCAGAAAGAAATAGAAAATCTGAAGAGATCAATGTCTAATAGCAAAATTGAATCAGTAATCAAAAACTCCCAATAGAATTCTGAGGCAGAAGGATTCACAGGTGAATTCTATAAAACATTTAAAAAAGAGACACTACCTATTCTCCTCAAACTACTCCACAAAATAGAAGAGGAAAGAAGCTTCCAAATACATTCTACAAGGCCAGCATTATCTTGATACCAAAACCAAAGACAATACAAAAAAAGAAAACTACAGGACAATATTCCTGATGAACACAGATACAAATATCCTCAACAAAATATTAGTACACTGTATTCAACAATACATTAAAAGGATCATTTACTATAATCAAGTGGAATTTATTCCAGGGATGCAAGGATGGTTGGATATCTGCAAATCAATCAATGTGAATACCACATTAACTAAATGAAGAATAAAAATTATATGATCACCTTAATAGATGCAGAGAATACATTTGATAAAATTCAACATCCATTCATGATAAAAACCCTCAACAACATGGGTTTACAAGGAATATACCTCAGCTTTCTGAAGGCCATATATGAGACACCCACAGGTAGCATCATGTACAATGATGAAAAAACTGGGAGCTTTTCCTCTAATATCAGGAACAAAACAAGGATGTCCACGCTCACCACTTATAGTACTAGAGTTCCTAGTCACAGCATTCAGGTGAGAAAAAATAAATAAAAGGCATCCAAATTGGTAAGAAAGAAATAAAATTATCACTATTTGCAGATGACAAAGAAAACCCTAAAGACTCCACCAAAAAACCATTAGAATAATTCAGTGAGGATTCAGTATACAAAATTAATATACAGAAATCTGTTGCATTTCTATACACTAATAATGAAGCAGCAGAAAGAGAAATTAATAAAATAATTCCATTTACAATTTTACCAAAAAGAATAAAATAACCATGAATAAGCTTAACCAAGGTAGTGAAAGGCCTGTGCTCTAAAAACTGTAAAACACTGATGAAAGAAATTGAGGTTATACAAACAAATGGAAAACCAAATCATACTCATGGATTGGAAGAATTAATATTGTTAAATTGTCCATACTACCCAAAGCAATCTACAGATTCAATGCAACCCCTATTAAAATACAAATAGCATTTTTCCACGGAAATAGAATAACCCCCAAATTTGTATAGAACCACACACACACACACAAAAAAAAGCCCAAACCTAAATAGCCAAACCAATCTTGAGGAAGAAGAACAAATCTGAAGGTATCACCATTCTAGATTTTAAAATATATTACAAAGTTATAGTAAAACAATATTGTACTGGCACAAAAATAGACACATAGATCCATAGAACAGCATAAAGATCCCAAAGGAAACCCACATCTCTATGTTCTACTCATCTACAATGAAGGAGACAAAAATATACAGTGGGAAAAAGACATTCTTCTCAATAAATTGTGCTGGGAAAACTGGACAGCGACATGAAGATCAATGAAACTGGATCAATTCCTTACACCAGACACACACAAAAAACCCATTATATCTTGAAGGACCTTTGTTTTAATACAGTTAAATGTATCTAATATTAAAAGTGGTCCATATACACTATGGAGTATTATGCCTCCATCAGAAAGGACGAATACCCAACTTTTGTAGCAACATGGATGGGAATGGAAGAGATTATGCTGAGTGAAATAAGTCAAGCAGAGAGAGTCAATTATCATATGGTTTCACTTATTTGTGGAGCATAACAAATAGCATGGAGGACATGGGGAGTTAGAGAGGAGAAGGGAGTTGGGGGAAATTGGAAGGGAAGGTGAACCATGAGAGACTATGGACTCTGAAAAACAATCTGAGGGTTTTGAAGGGGCGGGGGGTGGGAGGTCGGGGTACCAGGTGGGAGGTATTATAGAGGGCACGGATTGCGTGGAGCACTGGGTGTGATGCAAAAATAATGAAAACTGTTATGCTGAAAATAAATAAAAAATAAATAAATAAAAATGCACTAAACCCCTAAATGTGAGATCTAAAATCATAAAACTCATAAAAGAAAACATAGATAGTAATGTCTTTAACATTGGCTTTAGTAACATTTTTCTAGATATATCACCTCAGGCAAGGGAAACAAAAAGAAAAATAGACTACTAGAACTACAGCAGAATAAAATGTTTTGTACATGAAGGAAACCACCAACAAAATGAAAAGGCAACCTACTATATGGGAGAAGATATCTGCAAATGATAAATCTGGTAAGTGTTTAATATCCAAAATACATAAAGAACTTCTACAACTCAACACCCAAAACCCCCAAACAATCCAGTTAAAAAAATTGGCAGAAGACCTAAATAGACATTTTTACAAAAAAGACATGCAGATGGTCAACAGACAGGTGAAAAAATGCCCAACATCACTCATCATCAGGGAAATGCAAATCAAAACTACAATGAGCTATCATCTCACACCAGTCTAAATGGCTAATATCAAAAAGACAAGATATAACAAGTTTGAACAAGGATATGGAGAAAAAAGAATGCTTGTGCACTCTTGGTAGGAAAGCAAATTTGTACAGCCACTGTGGAAAACAGTATAAAGGCTCCCCTCAAAATTAAAGAGAATTACCCAATAATCCAGTAATTCCACTACTGAATATATTCCTGAAGAATATGAAAACACTAATTCAGAAAGCTATATGCACCCTCATTTTTATTGCAATATTATTTACAATAGCCAAAATATGGAAGAAACCCAAGTGTCCATCTATAGATGGATGAAGATGTGATATATATTCCCATTTGGTTGAGATCTGAAGGGATTATTCATGAGTTATAATTATACATTTTTGTATTGTATCCCCAAATACACAAAAGTTTTATTTGCATTTCCCTATGTCCAATAGCTGCAGAATAAATATGAGATCCCAATAACAATTAAAAAAATGTTTCTAGGGTTTAACCTCTATACACAGTGTTTCTTTTTAATGGCTTATTTTTTACTATAAATACAATATTGCTTGTAAAAAAATCAAATGAACATTTTCAGTGGTGAAATTCCACTGTAATACAATCCACTGCTCAAAGATTGTCATGTATATTCATCCTGATATTTTCATATCAATACTCTAATACACTTTCTTTTTATACTTATAGAGGATTATAACCCTCTTCTATAACATTTTTTATAAGTAAAAAATTATATATTATGTATTATATCTTGAAGGACCTTTTGTTTTAATACAGCTAAATGTATCTAATATTAAAAACCTATATCATAGAATTCTGTATTATAGATATGCTAAAGAAAATTTTTTATGCTCATCTTCCCCAGTAGAGTACACACTCCTTGAGGACAGGAACCTAGTTTGGTTTGGTCATAGCTATATTCCCAGTGGTTAGAAAAGACAGATAGCAGATGCTCAAAAATTTTGGAGAATAAATGACTAAATGGCAAAACACTATTGATGAATATTTGTACTGTTTCCATTTTTTACTCTTCCAATAATGAATTTTGTAGTTAGTAATCTTATAGGTATATTTTGTACACTTGTTTATTTTTGTAGGGCAAAATCCTAGAGAAGGAATTGTTAGGTCAAAAAAAAAAAAAAACCCAAAAACCAAAACTGAAGAACTTCAACCCCTCTGAAATTCCTTCCAACATGTTCAGGAAGTCCCCAAGTGTAAAGGGAGGTGGCACTTGAATTTATGCATCTGGTCTTCCTATCACCTAGTGCTGCTACTATAGTCTCACAAATGTAGTCCTGTTACTAAGTGTCATTGACCTTTTCCCTCGTTTTAGGTTGTGCCATTTGAGGAAGTTGTCTGAATGTCTTATGGTTCTACCCCATGTTCTGAGACATTCAGCTGCTTGTCTGTGATAGGAGAATAGTACCCTTTGTTCCTGCTAATTTTTTGTTCAGCAGACTATATTTGGCTACAAAACTTTATTGTCTCAGTATCTTTATGAAATTTTTTTCTCATTTAGCTTTTTTATTTTTTTTTAACATGTGCTTTTTCCCCAGGCTCAGGGGTAAATCCGTATGAGGTTTTCCTGAGGCATCATTCATTCCACATCCTCATCCAGGTCCTGTGGAGTTGTCCTCAGAACAAACCTAACCCTCTGATGCTTATGAAGGCTCCTTAAACCAAATTTGCAAACTTCAGTTCTCTCCCCTCTTTGGCTGCGTGCTTTCCCGGGCGGCTTTTGCAAACATACCTTTAGCGGGTGCGGAGTCAGTCTTGCAGATGTTTCTGATACCCAGGGTAAAAGTCATCTTTGTGTTTAGGTAGGGAGGGACCCTGGAAACGCACAGAGAAATTGAGATGAATGCACGTACACTCAAATTTCATCTTGGTAAGTTTTTGAAGAGTTCAAGATCCTTTCTCCTCCATTAAGTCCTACAAACTTTAGTGTTTTAATCTTTTGGGAGGACTTCCTTTATAAAGTCTCTTTTTTTTGTTATAAATGTTATATATGCTCATTTCAAAATTCTAAGAAAGAGAGTAAATACAAAAAAAATAAAAGAGGAAACAAAATCATTTATAACCCCACCACCCTGAGCTACTGGTGTGAAAATTTTATACATATTTTTAAAATGTTATCTCTATGCCCAATACAGGGCTTGAGCTCACAAGCTGAGATCAAGGGTCACGTGCTCTACCTACCTACTGAGCCAGCTAGGTGCCCCAATTTTATATACATTTTCTTCTCATTTCTTTTCTATATGTTCTTACATAGTTGAGGTTATATTGTATATTTTCCTATGACTTTTTTCTTATTAGAACAAAAATTTCCCAGGGTGCCTGGTTGGCTCAGTCGGTTAAGCATCTTCTTTCAGCTCAGGTCATGATCCCAGGGTCCTGCAGTAGAGCCCCCCAACTAGCTCCCCACTCAGCAGGGAATCTCCCTCTCCCCCTGCCCCTCACCCTGCTCGTGCTCATGCACACTCTCTCTCTCTCACAAATAAATAAAATCTTTAAAAAAAGATAAAAATTTCCTTTTGTGAGCAAGAAGTTCCTCCTACACATGCTCTGTAATAACTATAAGCCAGTCCCTTGCTTGGATGTACCATATTTTGGGATTATGCATTTTCAAAGCTGCCCTCCAAGTTTACTCAAACTAAAAGTCATATTCATTTCCTCCTTTTCCTTCCTTACCCAAATCCACGCAGTCCTGAGGGCTGATCTATTTTTTTAGGCAGGGGAGGGGCAGAGAGAGGAGAGAGTCTTAGGCAGGCTCCACACGCAGCTCGGAGTCTGACATAGGGCCCAATCTCAGGACCCTGAGATCATGACTTGAGCTGAAATTAAGAGTTGGATACTTCACCGACTGAGACACCCGGGTGCATTTTGTCTATTGTATTTAAAAACAATTTATTTTATCTGACCCTGGGGCTTTTGATCCAGCTAGGGCATCTGGAAGCTTTTAAAAAAATACTGATTCCTATGGCCTCACCACAGACCGAGTCAACCAGGATCTCTGGGGGAAGGAGTCCAGGCATCTGTGAGCGTACGAGCTCTCTAGTGGATTTTTATGTAGCTGGAGTTGAGATGCACCACTCCTCCAGCCTCACTGCCACTTCCGAGGTCCGGCCCTCATCAATGCCCAGGCAGGTGATTGCAGTTACCTCCTAACTCCAAAATTACCTCCCAGGAAACACAAGTCAGATCATGTCACCCCTACTGAAAAACCCTTCACTGCTCTCTACGGCCAAACAAGAGAGCGTTACCTGGCCTGAGCAAAGAGGGCCATCACAGCCCCACATTTCTGCATCCTTTCCCACTCTAGGGCCTCTGGTGCACCTCACCACTCTTCTGAGGAAGCATTCTGCTTTTGTTCAGGCTGCACCCTAGCCTATAACAATGCCCTTCTCCGTCCTCCAAACTACATTACCTTATTCGTACTTCATGGTCCATTTCAAATATCCCACCCTTCTTCAATCAGTCAATAATCATCTACTGAGTGACTAGTATGTACCATCCATTGGGTCAACATTTTCTGATTTGCTATGCATCTAGGTGGGGGATAGAACAGTGAATACAGTAGACAAAAACACCTATCATGTGGAGCCTGGTGGGAGAGGTAGATAGCAAAACAAAAACATGAATAAGAAAATGGTAGGTAAGAGCAACGTAGGGAATTAGAGCATGTAGTGACTATATTGGCTGTTTTGGACTAGATGGCTATTTTCGTCTGAAATGATCTTTCTGAGGTGGTGATGACTATATTGAGATCCGAATGGCAGGAAGGAAGGGAGCAAGCATTCTAATGATAGGACCAGCCAGCATGAAGGCTTTCAGGTGGAACAAAGTCTGATTGAAGAACAGAGAGAAGGCCAGAGCAGCTGAAGCACAGGGGTGAAGGGAGCATAGTGGGAGAGGACACAGGAGCCAGATCCTGGATGCTTGCTAAGTCAGGGCAGAGGGTTGAAATTTGATTCTTCGTGCAATGATGGGAAGCCACGAGAGGGTTTTAGGCAAGAGAGAGCCATGCCATGGTTTGTGTTTGAACAAGATCACTCTGGTGGCTGTGTGAACAACAGATTGAGGGTTGATGGTAGCAGGGACCAGCTAGGTGCTTTGGTGGCACTCCAGTTCTCCTTGAAGTACTGAACTTAAGGCAAATAAAAATCAAAAGCTCCCCTTATTTTAGGCAAAATACCAAAATTCATATTATTCTCTAATAGGACCTGGATGGGCTGACCTCCCTCTAGCCTCCTGTATACCATCTTTGCCCCGGCTATCGAGCCTTGCTGACTTTGTCAGCTCCCCCAATGCAGCATTCCTTCAGGCCTCAGAGCCTCTGGATTTGCTGTGGTTAAGTTATTTGTATGATAAAATACAAAGTTTCTGGGGCACCTGGGTGGCTCAGTGGGTTAAAGCCTCTGCTTTTGGCTCAGTCCCAGAGTCCTGGGATCAAGCTCCACATCAGGCTCTCTGCTCAGCAGGAAGTCTGCTTCCTCCTCTCTCTCTGCCTACTTGTGATCTCTGTCAAATAAATAAATAAAATCTTCTAAAAAAATACGAAGTTTCCTATTTCAACCATTTTCAAGTGTACGATTTAGTGGCATTAAGTACATTCACAATGTTGTACAACCATCACCACTGTCCAGCTCCAGAAATTTTTCACCACCTTGAGGGAAATCCCTGGGAATTATCAAGCAGTCATTTCTCATTACCCCTCGCTGCTACCCTAGGAAACCACTAATCTGCTTCCAGTCTCTATGGACTTGCCTGTTCTGGATGGTTCATACAAAGGTAGTAATACAGTATGTGGGCTGTGTGTCTGTCTTCTTTCCCTTAGTATGTGTTCAAGATTCACCCATGTTGTAGCATGTGTTGGCACTATATTCCTTTTTATGACTGGGTAATATTCCATTGTATGGAGGGACCACGTTTTGTTCATCTGTTTATCAGCTGGTAGATACTGAGGTTGTTTCCACCATTCAGCTTCTGTGACTGGTGCTGCTGTGGACATTCATGTACAAGCTTTTGTTTGTATACGGGTTTGCAATTCATTTGGGTATCTACCTGGCTGTGGGATTGCTGGGTGATATGGTCGCTGTGGTTATATTTTGAGCAACCGGACATTAGTGATTCTTAGGCATATTATTAGTCGCCTGTGGCCGCTCTAACAAAGTACTACAAAATGGCTGGCTTGCATGACAGAAATTTATTCTTTTACAGTTCAGAGGCCAGAAGTCTGAAATCAAAGCGTCAGCAGGGCCATCGTGCCTCTGAGACTGGGGAGAATTGTTTCTTGCCTCTTCCTGTCCTTGGTGTTCCTCAGCTTGCTTGCAGCTGTGTCATTCCAATTGGCCACATGCCCTTCCCCTGTCTCTGTGTCTTCCCATGGATCCCTCCTGTCTCTTCTTCTTTTAAGGACATCAGTCATACTGGATTAAGGGCCCAACCTCCTCCAGTATGGCCTCATCTCAGCTTAAATAATTGCATCTGCGACAACCCTATTTCCAAGTGGGGTCACATTCTGAGGTACTGAAGGTAGGATTTCAACAGATCTTTTGAGGGGACATAATTCAATCCATGACAAACTGACAGACATCACTGCATCTGAATCCCATAAGGATCTTGTTAACATGGGCTTGGAGAGGAGCCCGAGGTTCTGCATTTTCAACAAGCTCTCCCAGTAGATGCCAGGTTCAAGGACTTGTTCTGGTTTGGCACAGACTTGGTTTGGCTTTAGCAATGAAAATCCAGAGTGCAAGGAAACCCCTCATCCCTGGGAAAATTGGGACGGTTTGTCACCCCGTGGAATTACCAGATCACAATTTGAGTAGCATAGATTTAATGGGCTATGTAAATTTACCCATTAATTACATTATTGAATATTCATATTTATCTTTATATTTAAATAATCTATTTTGCTAGAACAGGCCAAGTTTTCAAGAATCTGGACCTAAAACTTATCCCCAAGAAAGCTCCAAACTGTGAAATAGTTGAGCTGATGGCACCATCTGTGTTAACTCGTAAAATTATCTATGACACTCAGCAGTGTCCTTGTTAGTTTGAAAATGGAGATTTCTGACTCCTTTACGGGGTAATTATGCATGAGCAAGACCTTGAGGCTAAGCGTAGCCACAGGATTTGAAGTGCTCAGTATACTTTTCCCGCTGCTTCCTGGGGACTGGAAAAATATAGGAGAACGGTCCTTTCTGAAGTTGGGTTTAAGCCCATCGCAATAGGGACAGTATCCTTCAACTCTTGATTCTTATTGGACCACCTAAAGAACTTAGAAACTGCTGAGACCAAATGATTCAGGCTACTTGAGACTGGCCACAGGCAGTCATAGTTTTTTGCTTTTTTTTAATATGCTCTCCAGGTGATCCAAATGAATAACCAGAGTTAAGAATAATTGTGTGGGAACTTCCTTTAAAACAGAAATCTTGCCAATCCATTCCTAACCTTTTTTTCACCTGTACCCATATTCCTCTCCACTTCCCTCTATGCCCACATAACCTTTTGTTATGGCTGATAATTTCCTTAAGCAAGTTCTCCTCTTCCTCCTGTTTGTGTCCTGTTTATACAATGACCTCACTGACCTGGGACCACATACAACTTACTGGAGGTAATAATTACTCCTGCAACAACTGCCCTTGGCAGGCTTTCCTCAAGCCTACTGGCTGTTTTTGTTTTTGTTTTTCTTTTTTACTCTTTCACAAAAGGTGTCCTTAACATCATCCACGATAGAGTTAGCCTGTGATAGTGTTGCTATTTTGACAGCAGAAACTCTCAGGAATCAAGCTAAATCTCCCAGAGAATCTGTACTGTGTGTTCCTCTACAAACCAGCCACAGGAAATCTGGGTGGAGTGTACATTATTCTTTTATTGGGATATAATTCACATGTCATAAGAGCCGCCCTTCTAAAGTGTCCAATTCAGTGGTTTTTAGTAGGTTCACAAAACTGTGCAACCATTACCACATCATTTTCCAGAATATTTTTGTCACTTTAAAAAGAAACCCCCTACTCATTAACAGTCACTCCTAACAGTCATTCCTGCCACCCCTTCCCCTGTAACCTCTATTTCTGTCTCTGTGGATCTCTCTATTCTGGGCATTGCTTATAAATGGATCATTCAACACTGGTCTTTTGTGTCTAGGTCACTTCATTCACTCAGCAGATTTTCAAGGTTCATACGTGCAGCATGTATAAATACTTCATTCCTTTCTGTGGCCAAATAATTTTCCATTGTAGGGATTTACTACATTAGGTTTATTCATGCATAACTGATGAACATTAAAGTTGTTCCTGCTTTTGGGCTACGATAAATAATGCTATGAACATTTCTGTACAAGCTCTTGTGTGAACATGTTTTCAAATCTCTTGGGTGTACGTGTAGGAGAATTGCTGGGTCATATGGTATCTCTCTGTTTGGCTTCTTGAGGAACTTCCGAAATGTTTTTGAACATTATTTTTTGGCCTTGATACAGCTCTCTCTTTCCTGGCTGTGAGGTGGTTTGCACTTGTTAGGTTGGGAGAAGTGGGTCTCAGGCACTCTAAACATTTTTTCTGTTATCTGCTAAACTTTTTATGTGCAGAAAGAACGGTACCTTCATACAGAAACAGGTCGTTCGACATCATTTCAAAATGTGAAGACCTCTAAAAAATGGCGTTCCTCCCGTGGCAAGGGTTTGGGGTGTCTGAGCTCCCAGGTTCCTCACCATCCCTCCAGCTGTGTCGCCGGCCACCTGTTACAGTCTGTTCCTGCCACAGACAAGGCCAGCTGGTTCCAAGGACACGACTACTGGGCCACTTCCATCTGAGAAGGGCTGGTTGGGCGCCTAAATGCAGAAACGTGACTGCTTTTCGGGGATACCAATAAAGCTCCTGTCGCCAGGTGCAGACAGCCCTGCAAATGTAAAGCCCTACTGTGCATCAAGCAAAAACTTACGTGCCAAGGGCCGCCTGGAAGAGGCTGAGCTGACCTCCGACCCCGCCCCAGGTTCTTCCACTCCCTCCCCGCGGCCCTGCCCGGCTCTTGGCCTGGGGGTCTGAGCCTGCGCGGGCGTGCCGGCGCGGGCGGCCTTCTCAGCATGCGCAGTCGCTGCCCGCCCGACTCCTTAAATCGGTGCCCTGCGGAGTGCGCGCTCACGCACGCGCACCGCCTCATCTGCGCGCGCACGGGGCCTCTCGCGGCACGCGCTCCCGCCCCGCCCCGCCCCGCCTCCTCCCCCCTCCCGCGCGCCCGCCCGCCGCCCGCCGCCGCCGCCGCCGCCGCCGGTGCTCTGTAGTATGGCATCGAGGAGAATGGAGACCAAACCTGTGATAACCTGTCTCAAAACCCTCCTCATCATCTACTCCTTCGTCTTCTGGGTGAGTGGCCACGCCGGGCGGGTGGCCGGGCCTCCGGCCGTCAATCCCTGTAGTGATGCTCGGAGAAAGGAAGAGGGGGCAAAAAACCCAAACCAAAAATCTCATCTTGTTCCCTCCTTAAGGAGATAGGCTCAGGGGGCTGGGCTGGGGCTGCAGGATGGCGGGGTGCAAGCTTGGAGCTGCTCGGACTCTAGACCCCACCCGGTGCAGCCTGCAAGGGGCTGCGTGGTGGCGGTGACTGCAGGATGTCGACCTTTCCCAAATTTGTTTTAATACACTGATTTATTTTTTTAAGCTCGCGGGATAGGGTCAGCCTCTAGGGAAAGTTGTGGGTTTATTCCTCTGTTTCCTTCTCTGGACACCCCTCCCCGACCTCCCTTACCAGCCTGTTCGCGGTGCCTCTAGGAGCTAACCCGGCGGGGAGAAGGGCGCGGGAGCACTGGGTTTGATCCCAGATTCCCGGTTATTCCCAACCCCGCGGGGCTGTGAGAGGGAGGTGCCAGGAGCCCTGTGCCTGCCTGCCTGGCTGGGCAAGGGCGACCAGAGCCCCCCAAGTGCACTGATGGGGAGAGGGAGCTGCCGTCGCGCGGAGACGCACTGGAGGGAAAGGGTCTTACATAAACTAGGGGCATCTTTGAGCTGCCCCGGGGATCCAGGAGGTGGGTCTTATGACCCTTTTCCCACTCTCTTCCACCCCTCCACTCTTCATCTGGTCTTTCTGTTATTGCACGAACCCAATCCGCAGAGTCCTGGGGGAAGACCCCCGCCACTTGGTGACAGCAATAGCGCCCCAACTCTACTCCCCATCTAACCAGTGCTGCTCCCAGTCCTTGAAGCTCAATGCAGAAGGGTGACGTCAACCCCTC
Organism: Mustela putorius furo; assembly: GCF_011764305.1. Lineage (NCBI taxonomy): Eukaryota > Metazoa > Chordata > Mammalia > Carnivora > Mustelidae > Mustela > Mustela putorius. The sequence continues at coordinate 33,746,035 of NW_025421989.1, forward strand.
AGCTGAGGCCTCGGGGGGCTGCGTGGTGCACCTCGCGGAGGGATGCGCCCTTCTGCGCGCGGGGGTAGCTGGAGGGGGGGGGCCAAGGCTTGTGCCTTACCTCATCCTGTTTGGCAATTCGTGGCATCAGTGCAGGGCTGACACTGCAGTGATTCACTTCGAGGGGTGGGTGATACCTAAAGACCGTTTCCTGTTGTTTCTCTTTCCATGTAGAAACCCTATACCCAAGTTCCCCATTTCCACATCAAGCCACAGCTATCTTGCAGGAGAATGTCTGTTATCAACGCCCCCCCCATCACACACACAATAATTTGGGTCATTTCACCTTTCAAGGCAGTCATTTTGAAACCTGAGGCTCTGTAGAAAAAGCGAATCCCTCCTTTGGTTGTTTTTGTCTGTGCCACCCCCCCCCTCCCACAATTAGGCCTAATTTTGGCTTGAAACCGAGCACAGTACTGTACGAGGAACCCAGACCTGGGTTGATGGTGAACTAGGCTGTTTGAAATGATGACCAGCTGTTTGTAATGACCAAAGCAGGAGCTGAGATTTATTAAGGATGGAAAAAAAAATCTCTAATGCACGCACCCCCCCACCCCCGCTGGCATTTCCTTGTCACTGGTGTTGGTGGTGATTCTTCAGGTCGGGGGGACTGTGGGCTCTGGGGACCAGATATTCCAAGAGCTCTGCAGTGAGATAGGATTAGATTAATTGAGTATATCACCCAAGGCAGACACAGAAACGGACTTTATTTGGATTGAAAATGGCACAGGTTGAACATTTTTTGCTGAAAGTTTCCAGTAGCCATTCTTGGGAACTGGTTGAGGTTTTTTTTTTTTTTTTTTTTTTTTTTTTTTTTTTTTTTTTTTTTTTTTTGGTTTATTTCCTTAAATCTCTGTGTGGCACTTTAGTATTTACTTGACTTCCTATTTGTTACTGGAGTAAATCATATGGGTGATTATTTTTAGCTTCCTGAAAAATAAGATTTACAGTATATGTGGAGTGTTCTTATAGCATCACTGCAGGCTGGTGAAGAAGGGAGTCTTCCAGGCAGAGGCTTTTCATCTCTTTAGCTCTTCTTGCTTACCTCCCGCCCCCACCCGGTGCATATAATTACTTAATGTCCCCTAATACATCTTAAACAAGCACTGCATTTTATGTCCTCTGAAGTTCTTGATGCCTGTGTTCTAAGCTTTTTATAATTTAAATAAAATGTTGACCCGGAGCATTTTCAGCAGTTTAGCATTCAATAATCATTCATAACCAAAGGAATGAGATCTCTCCCGATTTGAGGGTATTTTAAATAAGATATTCTCATTAATAAAGTGTTGTCCAAATGTCCTGTTTTCCATTGTACTTTAAAAAAAACAAGATTTTATTTATTTATTTGACAGAGAGACAGCAAGAGAGGGAACACAAGTAGGGGGACTGGGAAAGGGAGAAGCAGGCTTTCTGCTGAGCAGGAAGCCCGAGCACCGTGCCGCTCCCCCCCCCAAGGCTGAGGCTGGGCTGCATCCCAGGATCCTGGGACCATGACCTGAGCCCCCCAGGCGCCCCTCTATTGTACTTTAAATGCTGGTTGCTTTTTTTTTAACAACTTCACTGAAATATAATTCATATACCATATAATTCATACTTTGAAGAATGTACAATTCAGTGGTTTTTAGTATATTCGCAGATATGTGCAACCATCACCCTCGTCAATTTTAGAACATTTTCATTACCTAAAAAGGAAACTCCATACCATTTAGCTATCATACCCCACTCTCCTCTCCCTAAGCAATCACTGATCTACTTTCTGGATCTCTGTAGATTTCCCTGTACTGGACATTTCATATAAGTCATGTAGTATGTGGTCTTTTGTGAATGGTTTCTTCCACTTAATGTAATATTTTCAAGACCCCTCCATGTTCCTTTTTATTGCCAAATAATACTCTGTTGTATGACTATATCACATTCCTTCATCTGTTTCTCCATTGATGGGCATTAGAGTTGTTCCTACCTTTTGGATATTGTGAATAATGCCGCTATAAATGTTTGTGTACAAGTGCTTGTGTGAACGTGTATTTTCAGTTTGCAGGGAATTGCTGGGGCATATATTAACTCTATGTCTAATTTTTTGAAGACCTGCCATCGTGTTTTCCATAGTGACTGCACCATCTTTTATTACCTCCCCCAACCCAGCCGTGTATGGGGGTTTTAATTTTCCCACATTGTCGCCAACATTTGTTAGTATATGACTGTGATTCTGATCATCCGCATAGGTGTCTTATTGTGGTTTTGAGTTGAATTTCCCTGGTGATTAATGATGTTAAGCATCTTTTTATGTGCTTCTTGGTCATTTGTATATCTTTCTTGTAGAAATGTCTATTGATAGCCTTTGCTCATTTTTTATTTGGGTTATTTATTATTGAGTTGCAAGTGTCCTTTATATATTCTTGATTCAAGACTCTTATTGGATATATCATTTGCAAATATTTTCTCCTGTGTGTTGCCTTTTCACTTTCTTGATGGTGTCTTTTGAAGTATAAAAGCTTATTTTGATAAAGTCCAGTTTACCTATTTTTCTTGTGTTGCTTATGTTTTTAGTGTCATATCTAGGAATCTGTTGCCAAACCTAAGATCATGAAGAAAATGCCATTTATTAGAGTGATTTATCAATTCAGTAAATACAATTGAGAAATTTATCTTTTTCTAGCACCTAGAACTATGTCTGGCACATAGGTACTCTAATATCTGTCAAAACTTCTGGTCTTAGGTTGGGTAACTAACAAAAAAGATGACCTTGGTGTTATTTTAAGTGGAAGATGTAGAAAAGATTAAACCGAATTGTTTCCTTTGCATTCTTTTTGAATTGTTTTAACAGGAATACCTCTCTTCCCTTCCTTCAGTTTAGACTTAGGACCAGAAGACATTTGAGCTTAAAATGGTAGTAGACCATATGATAATTGACTCTCTCTGCTTGACTTATTTCACTTATTTGTGGAGCATAACAAATAGCATGGAGGACAAGGGGAGTTAGAGAGGAGAAGGGAGTTGGGGGAAATTGGAAGGGGAGGTGAACCATGAAAGACTATGGACTCTGAAAAACAATCTGAGGGGTTTGAAGGGGGGGGATGGGAGGTTGGGGGAGCCAGGTGGTGGGTATTATAGAGGGCACGGATTGCATGGAGCACTGGGTATGGTGAAAAAAGAATGAATACTGTTATGCTGAAAATTAAAAAAAAATAAATGCAAAAACATTTAAAAATAAAAAAATAAAATAAAAAATGGTAGTAGACCAGTAACATCAAGAGGTGAATGTACCTGAGCGTTGGCTAAAGCAGAAGCCTAATGTTAGCGAATAGACCTTTGTTTTATCTGGTCTCCTCTTCTGTCTACAATCACTCTCCCCTTCCCAGGTGTTCCGCTAAAGCAGTGGTTCTCAACAGGTGACCTTATTGCCCACCCATCTCCTGACATTTGGCGATGTCTGGAGACCTTTTGAGTCCCAGCTGGGGATAGAGTGCTATTGGCATCTGGGGGTAGAGGCCCCAGGTGCTGCTAAACGACCTATAAAGCATAGGACAGGTCCTCACAGCAAAGATTTTCTGGCTCCATATGTCAACAGTGCCAGCAATGTCTACACTATCAGACTTGACATAATCCTATGAAGAAAAATAGAGCCTTATGCAAAACTAAGTGTTTTAAAAACCATGTTTACTGGTGTTTGCAACCACCATGCCAGAACATACTGAACACAATCCCAAGTGAGAAGAAAAACAATCTCTGTGGTATACTGTAATTCTTTTTTGAAGAAGAAAAGTGGGTAGTTCTTTATATAATAGTGTCTAAATGGATAAGATGATTTGTCTTCCAGTACGTGACATCTCCTGAATGCTAGGTAAATGGATCCTTTATTTTCCCTGATTTATGTGTTTCATTTTCAGATTTATAGAAGAGGAGAAAAAAAAAACACACCTAGGAGTAAGTTACTCTATGCTTCAAAGACTAGCAAACAGTGCCTGGCACTTAATAGGTTTACCCAGGAAGTATTTACTAATGAATGAATGAATAAAGGAAATTTTATTGACTACTCTTGGGCTCATTTATTTATTTCAATTTACCTTAATCGGGAGGCTTTAAAAAACAGTGTTCTTTTCCGTCTATTTGCGGTGACTAATATATGTGTTCCTGACATTGGTGTATACAAACATGGGATAGAGGACTTTATAAAGAATTGCTTATCCTAATGGTAGTTCAGTTACTATATTTTTATGATCAGCTAGTTTGCCAGAAATTTTAGTTATCTAAAACCTAAAGCTGGAATTGGAATTTAATTTGTTAAACTTGAATAAAAAATATATCTATTTTATCCTAATATAAAGCAAAATATCTGTTCTTCACAACAAATAATTATTTCAACAACAACCAGGACAACTTTATAAATATACCACTTATTAGGTAAATTCTGTTTTGATTTGTAATTTGTAATGCATTTTAGACACTCATGTGAGTTCTAAATTAATTGCATCTAAATCCACTAAATAATGTGTGAAGAGAAATATCCTTTGCTTCATTCCAGCATATATTGGATTTGATTTCTTCTTTGAATATCCAAGGACCTAATTAGCTCATCACTAGTGCTATCAAATTCTCTTATTGAAAAATATGAGTGATTTTTTTTTTCATTTAGTAAGCATCATCAGCCTTTCTTGGGGAGGATTTAAAAGAATAATAGTCAAAATGTTTTTCTTTTTCTTTTTGTTATCCAGAAAGTTTAGTTCTTTGGGTTAAATAGAGAAGAAAAATATCTTAAAGAGCATTCCCCAACATTTACCAAGTGTTTGAATCTTGGCACATACTAAAGCTTATGCTAACTATTTTACATATTATGGTAACTCAGTAAACATTCATTAAATGGTTTTTATATGCCAGGTGTCTCAATAGAATGTTTACCAACTTTTGCTAGGTGCTGCTTCATTTTTAAGTAATACCCTCATTCTACTACTTCTCAGCTTTTTGGTATTAGGTATTATATATTGTCTTCCCCTAAGGAAGACGAAGATTTAGCTCTCCCACATCCTTTCCATATTTTGGTAGACCCCAATATATCATTGATTATTATCATATATCATTCTGGTTAGAGCACCAGTGGTTACATTACTATAAGCCTACTCACTAGGTAAGCCTACTCACAGCTGAGCCACTTAGTGTGTATATTATGATTGCTTGCACAGCTTTTTGTTTTCCCTGGAGTTAAAAACTGCCTCATTTTATATCCTTTGCTTATGTCCTTTTCCATGTTTGCCCCTAATTTATCCTCCCACTTTCCCCAAGAGCTGTGTATCTTCATTTCGTATATTCAAACACTTCATGAATCCTATCCGTTCCCATTGGAGACATTTTCTTCTAGAGCACTCTGACCTTCAGTTTGGACTAGTGTTCCTTGGGCCTTTGAAAGAGCCAACATCATTTTAATCTCCCTTTACCTTCATCCTGGGGAATCTGGTCTCCTTTTATGTTGGATCCTCAATTTCCTATATATCCTGTTTTTCTCTTTTTTGGTTTGTTCTTTCATTTTGGTGGAGCAAATCTTCTAGTAACTTTCTGGAAAAGGATGCAGGGTGGGTTAATATTTTGAGGTCTTGCAGGTGTGAAAATCTTATCTTGCTCTGGTACTTAATTTTATAGTTTGGCTGAGTATAGAATTCTAGCTGTAAACTATTTACCCTCAAAATGTTGCTGTCTCCTCCCCTCCTCCCAGTGTTCTTGCTCTTGTTACTTCTGTGAAATCAAATCTTATTCTAATTCTACTTAAATTCTGCTTTTCCTTCTCTGAAAGCTTTTGGAAACTCTTTCTTGTTTTTTGGTGCTCTGAAATTGCATCAGAATATGTTTTGCTATATGTTTATTTGTATTTCTTTCCTGTAGAGCCTTTCAATCTGGTAACGGAGGTCTTTCAGTTTGGGGAAATTTTCTTGAAAAATTTTTTTATTACACTTTCCTTTCATTTTCCCTATTCTCCCTTTCAATATTTCACCTCTTAGATTCTCTTAATTTTCTTTCCTATTTTTTACCTCTTCATCTTTTACTTAAAATTTTATTTTTTTAAGTAATCTCTATACCCACCATGGGGCTCAGACTCACAACCCCAAGATCAGGGATCATGTGGTTCACCGACTGAGCCAGCCAGGCGCCCCAAGCTCTTCATCTTTTTGGCTCTACTTTATGGGACATCTCTCGCACTTGATTTTGCCTGGTCTTGTATTTGTCATTGGTTTATATGTTGATTTCTAGGAGCTCCTCCTTGAGATCTGAATATTCCTTTTCCTAGCCTCTTGTTTCAAAAATGTTATCTCTTTTTATAATCCATCTGGCAACATTAATGATTTTTTTAAGTTTGCTTTTTCTGTATTGTTTCCTTCAAACATCTCTGTTTTCTCGAGTATTACTTCCAATTTCTGATCAACTTTTGGTCTTTGTTCCGTATTTGTTTAAGAGTGGAGCATGAAAAGGCTGATTGGAAGCTCCTAGTAGATGAGGTGGGAGTTTGTTGAATTTAAGTTGGGTGATTTGGCTTGACAATGGAGTTTTGGAACCAAGGTCAGTATTTTTAAGTCTTTTCCCTTGGTCTGATCAGATTTCCTACAGAAGCATCTTCTAATCCTCTCTTTGAATGAAAATGTTTAGGAATTTGGATGTCTTCACGTGCAATATACAAACCTTTGTTAAGCTCCTATTTGAGTTATAGAATCTATGTCCACTGTGCTTTTGTTTCTTAGTTCCACCCTAGAAAATAAATCCAAGCCTATGCTGGCATGGGGAAAGGCCAGAGACAGAAGATGGAGGGGATCTAATTACTTGTCTAAAAAACGTATTTTTTTTTTACCAGCTCTTCCTTATTTTAGTCTTTTTTCCATCCCCAGTTCCAGGTGTGCACGAAGCTGCATTTTGAGAGTGCTTGCATGCAAATATTTCATTCTTGGCTTTTCTCATAGCTGCCTTAAGATCTGGCTCAGCTTCCAAAGTGTCACTGCATTTGTCTCCTCTTCCATTCTGTTATTGTGGATTTTAAAGATCCTTTTAGTGTCATTTCAGTGGAGTTTTGGGAGATAGCCAAGGTAAATGGATGTGTTCAATCCATCATCTTTAACTGAAAGTCTTTTATATTTGTATCTCTTCATTGCATGCTACTAATTAAATACATAGTTGTTTGTGAGTGATTGACTAGAGCACCTACAATGGCAATAGCTGGGTTGTTGTAATAGATATTGGTGTATACTTTTCAATTTTTAAAAAGCTTTTCGATGTCAAGGGGAGTGTTCTAGGTTAGAATAGTCTAACTAAGGCACAGCCTCTTTAAGGCCACATGGCCATCAGGGACCAGAGTTGGATAAATGAGAATGAAGCTCTGAAGGTTGCTGCTGCTTTTTTTGCTCTTCTAATTTCTTCCCACCAGGTGAAGGCCCATGTGCCTTCTGACCTAATTCAGACCTTGCTGTATTAGTTTAATGTGGAAGCACCAGAGTTCAAAGTAGGATGTTAAACGGGTTATTGCTCTGCTCTTTTTGTGTTTCTACAATGATAACCCTTCATGTTTATTATAGGACTTGTACATTATAATCTGAACAGTCTTTTCTTAATCAACTCTACTTCCCATATGCAATATGTAGTTAAGATATCTGCACTACCTTTTATAGCATTTGGGGAACATTAAGTCTTTTCTACTTAGTAGTTGCTTGGAAACTAGCTGAATTTTTGTCCAATTAGAATGAAATACTTTCCTCAATTTTAATTATAGCTAGAGTTCTTGATTTGACCCTACCATGAGCTACATTACTTATGATTCATTGACTGTTCAGCATTATATACTCTTTTAAGTAAGCACCTCAGAAGGGGCTGAGAATTGAAAATCATCTCTGACTGCGTTTCTTTGTTCAAATGTATTAAACCCTTGACGTGAGTGACTAATGCACTGCTAAACCAATCTGAAGCACATTTTAAAATATATTCATATGTCTTTTCCTTCCTTGTTCCTATTACAGCAGCCTCTGATTTGGGCTCTCTCCTCATGGCAAGCAGATCGTTGGATTCTTGCTCTTAAATTTCTTTTCCGGGGGCGGGGGTGCTTGGGTGACACAGACGCTTAAGTGTTTGACTCTTGGTTTTGGCTCAGGTCATAATCTTGGGGTTGAGATTGAGCCCCAACCCAGGCTCCTTGCTCAGCATGGAGTCAGCTTAAGATGCTCCCCTCACCTCTAAAATAAATAAATATTTTTAAAAATTTTCCCTTTTTGGCCGTTATTCCCTCTTGCCGCAACAGAAGGCTTTTCACTCTTTTTTTTTTTTTTTAGATTTTTTATTTATTCATTTGACAGACAGAGATCAGAGGCAGGCAGAGAGGCAGGCAGAGAAAGAGGGAAGCAGGCTCCCCACTGAGCAGAGAGCCCGATGCGGGGCTCGATCCCAGGACCCTGAGATCATGACCTGAGCCGAAGGCAGAGGCTTAACCCACTGAGCCACCCAGGTGCCCCATGGCTTTTCATTCTTGTCTCAACATTTTTGGCCTCTTTTATATAGAGCCCCAATATTCATCAAGAAAAAGACATCAGGGGAAAAGATAGAAGGTTTTTCTTTGTTTTCCCTTTTCATTATTTGATCAGTTGAACATAAAAGCAGGTTATATGGTTTGGTGGTAAAATTGAGAATCACAGTTCTATTGTGGAAAATTTTTCTTAGTGTATTCTGTAAGACATAGTGGGTGTTTTCACCATCTCTTTTAGGAGAAACTCCAGGTGCCTTTTACTGGAAGATGGAGTGGATCAGGTACAGGTACTAATTGAGCAGTCTAGTGATTCTCAGCCCTGTATGCCCGGCAGGATTGCCTAAGGAGACCTAAAATACATGTTTAGGCTCCACTCTAAGTGATTCTGAATCAGTTGGTCTGGAGTTGGGTACCAGCATTTCTATCTTTTAAATGATCTCCCAGGGGCTTCAGCTATTCAAGCAAGAGTGAGAACCATTGATTCCAAAAGAACTCAATATATCACAGTAGGCCTGGTTCACCTTGAGTCTCCTGGGTCTGGAGATTGCTAAGGAATAGATATCTAGCTGCTGAGTATCTAGTGTTGGCTTATTGATTTGTTCTGCTTTGCTCCAAATCTGAAGCTAGGTTTTCAATGTCTCTTAGTAAATCAAAGTGTCCTTGTCACTCGTGGGAGACCTTGCTAGTCATTTCTAACTATAGGCATACTCATCAGAATCACTAAGGGAATTTAAAAAAATGTGTGGTCCTATCTCCTGAAGTTTTGATTTTAATTGATCTGGAGAACAGCCTGGGTACATATTTTTTTAAAAACCATTCACAAGGTGTTTCTGATTCCTGGGCTGTGATTCTGTGGTCTGTGTTGCAGTTTGTTTTAAATAAATTCTTACCATATGAATGCTTTCCTGTGATGTGATCTGTGGTACCATAAAGCTAGTTTGAGAAGATTCCACAAGCAAGATGTAGCCCATCTAGTGCTTTTCTTACCCACTGAACTGGTCTCTTGTAACTGTCTCCAACTGAACTCTTGGAGTTTGGCGTAGTTTCTTTTCTCCAGGGTGAATCTATTTCTGCTCACGGTTGCACTTAAAAGAAGTTAATAAGAGTCATGGTTTGCCCTCTGTCAAAAGATTCAACTATTATCTGATATATAAAACAAAAAGCAAAATAGGAGAGACAGAAATTTATGAGTAAAGTAGATTTCTGATCTTTTTGGGAGGTATGGTCATGTTTGGGGGTTGCTTTGATTACAGAGGCATGAGTGGTTGACCTTGGCCTTAGAGCCATTTGGGTGAGACTGTTGTTGATTGACTCTGAAAAGTGTGTTCACTGCAGTGCGTCTGCTGCTGCTTGGTTGACCTTGGATTTGTGAGACTGTCATTGTAATTGGCTTTCTGAAGTATGTTCCCTGAAGCGAGTTGAGTTGTCATTGACAATTAGACTGAGGTGAATCGCCATTGATCAAATAGGTTTGAAAGTGCGTGCTGGTGGTTTACTAGTTACCATGCCTATTGAATAATCAATTTTCCTTTCCCCAGAAATATAGAGACATTTATTCTTGCCTGAGACTACCAATTCTTGATTCTCCGTGAAATAAAGTTGCTTCTGCACTTCAGTTCCCATTCTCCAAACCTCATCGTGGTGATATACAGAATTCCGGGGTCAGTTAATTGTTCTAATTATTCCACAACAATTACTTGAGAATTTCTGATTTCTGGGGATTGTTCCAGGACTTCCCAAAAGTAGACCGCATTGCATTGAAAAGGAACCTAAAGCTCAATAATAGGGATCTTGGTGGTACATGTTCCTTGCACCTCCTCATCGCTTCTTATGTTCATTTTCTATTTCTGATGAAACTTTTGAGGATTTCTCGCTTTACTTGATTTCTGTTTCACATTCTAAACTGTATCAGTCATTTGGTATTCTTTTAATTATTGCCTTCTCTTGTAGGGGATCCAAAATCAGTCCTGTGTGAAGTCTTGATTTGGACCATTTGCTGTGTGACCTTTGGCAAGTCACCTAAGTGTCTCTGAACCTCTGTTCCCTCTCCAGAATTGAGATCCATGCTTACCCGCTTAGTCAGGTGTTTGAAAGTTAAATGACATTTAAGTGCTTCGTAAAGTGTGACACACGCATGTTTTGGCAACATTATTCCTTATGGTGTAGAGTGTTGCTTTTTTTCTTGATATTTTGTACATGGGAGGTACTATGTCTATTTGTTAAATGAGTAAATTGATCACAATACTTTCTATTCTGAAAATCAAGGCTTAACATTTTGGATTTTATAGTTTGCTATGAAAGAGAGCTGGGATTGCAAAAGGGTTTGAATAAGAACCAAAGATATAATGAGTTTGATCACTGAGTTTAGCTCTGTCATTGAAATAAGAGTATTCTTAAGTAGGATAAAAATAAATATAAATCTGTCACTTAAAATTAAACGGAGTATCGATGACTTGCCTTATTATATTTCAATAAACTTTTAATTTTAGAACAATTTAAAATTTACAGAAAAATTGTGGAGATAGTACATAGTTTCCATATACCATGTAACCAGTTTTTCCCATTATTAACATCTTACATTACTATCATACATTTGTTACAGTTAGTAAAACAGGATTGATACATGATGAACTGAAGTCCACACTTCATTCAGATTTGTCTGAGTTTTTACCTAACATCTAATTTAGGCTACTGTATTACATTTAGTAGTATTACATTTAGACTTCTTTTGGCTGTAACAGTTTTCTCAGACTTTCCTTGTTTTTGATGACTGACAATTTTGAAGAATAGGGGTCATATACTTTGTACAGTGGCCCTCTTTTGGGATTTGTCTGTTATTTTTCTCATGGTTACTAGGGTTATGTGTTTTGGGAAAGAAGACCACAGGTTAAGTGCCATTTTCATGACATCATATGAAGGGTACATACTATCAAGATAACTTACTGCTGTTGATATTGACCTTGATTACCTGGCTGAGATAATAAAATTAGTCTCTTTCCGCCTTCCCATACTATACTCTTTGGAAGAAAGTCACTATGCCTAGCTCACACTTGTGGAGTGGGGAGTTATGCTCCACTTCCTTGAGCGTAGAGTATCTACCATTATTCTTTTATGAGAAGAGATGATTTCCACTCAACAAATGTTAAAACCAACAGTAAATATTTATTTTAAAAATAATAAAATATTAAAAACATTTGAGTCAGTTGGGGACTAGACAAGGATTCTTTTTTACCATGATTATTTATGATTTTGGTTTATCTAGCCTATGTAATAAAAGAAAAAAAAACCCCTTTATGTTGGATCTTTTCATGGATACAATTGTTGTATACTAAGAAACCCAATAGATTCTAGATAAAAAACAAAAAATAAAAACAAAACAAACAAACAAAAAATCTACTAAGAGAATTTGGTAAAATGGCCAATTGGATACAAGATAAAAATACAAAAATTGCTTGCTTTTGATTATTTTAGCACAAGTCTTAGAAAAGGAGAGGAAAAATTCCATTCTTAGTAGCAACAGATACCATAACTACTTTAGAAAAATGTTAACAAGAAAGGTAAGCCTCTTATATGAAGAAAACGAAAGATTTACTGAAGGTCATAAAATAAGATCCAACCAGATTAAAGGACACTGTGTACTTGAGTGGGGGAGATTTTATATCATAAAAATACCAGATTTTCTAAAAATGTGTTTAGGGCCATTCCATATAGAATCCCGATAGGACGTTTTCTGAGGGGTAAGGGTGGTACTTGATAAAATAATGTTTTTTATAGAAGAAAAAATGCCTGAAAAATCCAGAGAAATTGGGGGGCGGGTAAGGAAGTGCCCCACCAGTTATCAGAATGTGCTCTTGTGGCAGACAGACCATGCGATGGCTGCCATAACCCCCACTTCCTGGTATTCATGCTCTTATGTAACCTCATCCACTTGGGTCTGAGCAGGACCTATGACTTGCTTCTAATTGAGTACAACAAAGATGTTCAGACACATGTGAATACATGTTCACGATTACATCAGATACAACTGTAATGTCTGCCTTCCTGAGAGACTCCTTCCCTGGCTGGCTTCGAAGAAGTAAGCTTCCATATCGTGATCTGCCCTATGGAGCAGGCCACATGGCAAAGGACTGAGGGCAGCTCTGGCTGCAAGAAACTGAGGCCCCCAGTTTGACAGCCTGCAAGCAACAGAATGACGCCAATGATCAAGTGATCTTGGAAGCAGATCCTTCCCCATGTAGGCCTTGGATGAAACTGCAGCCACCTGACCCCTTGGAAGCTTTGTGAGACTCTGAAACAGAAGACCCAGTTAAGCTGTGCCCAGACTCCTGACACTGCAGAAACCATGAGGTAATAATTGTATGCTGTTTGACACCTCTATATTTGTGGTAATACATAACTAATACAGCTAGGAAGTCACTAATTGATTCAATCTCATATTGACTTAGAAATATACAAATAGGTTAGTGGAACAATAGCAAATCCAAAAGTGAATTTTAGTGCATATGGTTTACTATATGAAAAAGAACATTCATCGCAGTGAGAGGATGGATATACAGAAGAAAGTAAAACTGGAGCCCTTACGTAAATAATATTAAAACTTGTAGTTGGTGTAAATGCATAAATACAAAACCAAAGCCATATCCTGTAAGAAAATATAGAGATAATATGCACGACATGAATTAGACTGCCTTAACCCAGCTGGGGACTCAGAAGCAATTTAAAAAAAGTTTCTTTGCTTATAAACGTTTTAAAATTGTATGGCAAAAGGTACAACAAAGTCAATTAAAATGGTCGTGGTGAGATAAGGGGATAGTGCCAGACTGTTAACTAATATACTATTTTCTTCATAAAGAAAGTCCTGTTACAAAAAAATATATATATATATTCTGATGCAAGCTTCTTATCTTGGACTGATAATAGTTTGCTGACCAGCGCTGGCCCACTGACCACACTTTGGAAATCACTGCTCTAGGAAAGGGATCAGCAAACCATTTCTGTAAAGAACAGATAATAAATATTTTAGGCTTTGTGGGCCTTATGGTCCCACGTGCAACTACTCAGCTTTGCTATTTCATGTGAAATCAGCATAGGCAAATGTAAATAAAGAAGCGAAGCTATCTTCAAATGCAACTGTATTTACAAAAAGAGGTGGACAGCCCAATTTGACCCATGGGCTATTGTTTTTGGACTCCTGCTCTAGGGGATACCTATATAAGGAATAATCCTTAGCCTCAAGAATTGAAGTTTAAATGGGAGGAGTGCCTGAGTGGCTCAGTTGGTTAAGCCTTTACCTTCAGCTCAGATCATGATCTCAGGGTCCTGGGATCGAGCCCTGCATTGGGCTCCCTGCTCCTTGGAGAGCCTGCTTCTCCCTCTCCCTCTGCCTGCTGCTCCCCCTAGTTGTGCTCACTCTCTCTCTCTGTCAAATAAATAAGTAAAATTTTAAAGGAAATAAAGTTTAAACGGGCATATAGGAGTGGGAGAGAAGCAAGCCTCCCAATTTGGGGCTTGAAAGAGCTAGCCATGTGCTATCCAATAAAGCAGCCACTTGAGCACTTCAGTTGTAGATAGTCCAAATGGACACCTAGTATAAAATACGTAGATGTTGAGTATTTAATATGAACAAATATCTGTTTTTATATTATGTATTGAAATGTTAATATTTTGGACATACTAAGTTAAATAAAATATTATTAAAATTAATTTCACCAGTTTCTTTTTAATTTCATTGTGGCTACTAGAGAATTTAAAGGTAAGTATGCAGTTCACCAATAGATCTCTATTGGACAGCACTGAATGAGAAGTACTAGAAGTTTAAATGAAGTGCTGTGAAGCCAAGGGAGAGAGCTCATTTAGCTGGGAATTTGGGCAAGTCAAAGGAACAGAATCCACCTTGGAGAATGAAAAAATTTTGACAAGTAGTGCCCTGGGAGGATCATGAAGTCTCTCAGTTGGAGGAAGTGGCGTAAGTACAGGTCTACAGAAAGCAGGATGGTTTCTGTGTTTGGGGCAGAGTGGGTCCATCTATAATAAGGGATCAAATGTGGTACTTTTAGGTAAGCAGGCCTAGGCCTTCTGGTGGGTTGTCTGCATGGGTTAGGGCTTTGGACATTTTTGCTCGGGATGGGTAGGAAGACTAGACCATACTTTCAAGCACGGAGTGGTAGCTCTGGAAGCTGTTTACAGGTCTAGTCTAGAAACAGTAAGTTGGTTGGGTTGGAATAAGAAAGGCAAGAAGTGGTGAAACCTGGTGAACCAGGAAAGCATAGGGTCTTCTCTACAGTGACAATGAGAATGAAGAATAAGGATAGTAGACAGCCATTTTTTGATGTGGCAAGGATATTTGTGAATGAGGGAGAACCCCAGAGTTAATGTGCTTGAAGAACCTGGATGATGGTGATGCCCTCGTGAAAATGCAGACCTTAGAAGTTGGTTTGAGATTAATAGGATGAGCTCCATTTTGCACGTGTTCAGTTGGAAATGCCCACAGATTTAAGAGCGAGGCCAGCTCTCCGAAGCTTGCTCGCTTGTGTTCTTTGCTGACAAAAGTGGCCCTGTGCACTTCTTTACATTTGGCCATCTCTGTACTTCCTGGCCCTTCCCACTGTCCACCATGAGCACAGTGAGTTGAGCGGGAGAACAGTTCTGACCCTTGACTACTTGCTAGTTGGCTGGTCAGTGGAACTTAAGATGACCTGGCTTCTGAGATATGGATGGAGACTTCTTTCAGAGGTACCGGAACTCAAGATACAAGAGACACAGCTGGTGTAGGGACAGAAGGAGAAAGAGACACAACAACAAGTAGCAGAGAAAGGAAAAACTTCAGAGTGGGGCCAGTGGACTCCTGGCCACTAGATTCTGCAGGCTCCCACCTGAGACGCTCAGTAGCAGCCCCCACTTTTCCCCGTAGCCTGGAACAATGGCTTTTCATGGTTGTGGTGAGGTATGGCCGAGCAGTTGCCATTCCTATACTCCTTATTCTCTCCATTCTCCTAACAGTAAAGCTCCTTGGCTATCAAGAAGGGTGATTCGGTGATGTTTAAAGTAGTACAACAGGCAGGTTCAGAATTAAAAGAGGAGGTTGGTGTGGAGATGCAAAATTGAGGAAAGTTCATTTTTTTCCTGTAGGAAGCATGAGATCATAAACAGGATTCTTTTCAACTGCATGGTAAGCCCCGAGTTCTACATACGGTCAGTGCTGAGTTGCGTGCTGGTAGTTGATATAACAGGTGGAACCAAGCGTTCAGGCCAGCACTTAGCACTAATGGAAGACTGAGTTTCAGTAAATCTTGCTTAAGGGATGAAGGTTCTGCTGCAGGGTAGAAGCAAGTTATTGGAGCAAGTTACTTATTAATCTCCATAACAGCAGCTGCTCTATTTGTGACGTGAAGCTGGCCATTGTTTATATCCTTCAGAGATGTTTGAGAACAAACAAGTCACTGCTTTGTATGTTGTATTTCTCATAAGATCGTCCTGGTTTGCAGAGGTAGCTAGCCTTATGGCTTTTGTAAATGGCTTAGAACAGGTAGCTCTGAAGGGTGGCTCAGTGAGTGCTTTAGGGGCCTTTGATTTGGTCTAGATGACACATGGAGGTGAAATGCCCTTCTCTACATCATTGGAAACTCAGATCAAAGTCTTTTAAACCAAGATGTCAGGAGCCAACTCTGTCTAGCATGTGAATTCTTTTGAGATAAATCCAGGAAAAGAGAGGTGCATAAATCAATAAATATTCTAATGAAAAGCTGTTTAAATAAGCTGTCTACAAAACAATCTGTGTACCTGGTGTACCATTTTTGTAAGGAAGAAAATGCATGTTACAAATCCTGGAGGGGGACCCATATCAGAATGGTATTAGTTATAGCTGGGTGTGAAGATAAATCATGGGTTACTTTTTTTCTCTATGCTTTTCTTTATTTTCTGAGGCTCCTTTCCTGCCCTCACATATAGCATGAGTTACATTGGCAATTAAGAAAGCAGTAAATGCTGTTTTTTTAAAGATTTTATTTATTTCTTTGACAGAGAGAGATCACAAGTAGGCAGAGAGACTGGCAGAGAGAGAGGGAAAGCAGGCTCCCCGCTGAGCAGAGAGTCCGATGCGGGACTCGATCCCAGGACCCTGGGATCATGACCTGAGCCCAAGGCTTAACCCACTGAGCCACCCAGATGCCCCTAAATGCTGTTTTAAAAACAAAAATTTGGGGGCCTGCCTGGCTCAGTCAATAGAGCATGCAACTCTTGATCTTAGGGTTGTGAGTTCAAGCCCCATGTGTGGTGTAAAGTTTAATTAAAATAATATATGTATATATATGTATATGTATACACACACACACACACACACACATATATATACACACACATATATATAAAATTTTCTGGATCATTTTATAGTCTGGTTTTCCTTTGTTTCTCAAGGATAGAGTGCCTATTTTTACATCATCAGGTCATTTATAATGCAGCAGGTTTTCAACCCAGTCTATTTTAGCTGTTGGATTATGTTAATGCAGAGCAAAAACACATTTAACTTGATTTTTAAGTCTTGTCTCTTCAAAATAAAAGAAAATGCCTGCTTCTATTAAACAATAAAAAAATTTCACAATGTATTTTAAATATTATATATGCATATATATTTAAATATTTTATTTATTTATTTGACAGAGAGAAAGATCACAAGTAGGCAGAGAGAGAAGGAGAAGCAGGCTCCCTGCTGAACAGAGAGCCCGATGCAGGGCTCCATCCCAGGACCCTGAGATCATGACCTGAGCTGAAGGCAGAGGCTTAACCCACTGAGCCACCAGGTGCCCATCAAATATAATATTAAGACAGGGCATAATATGATAATTATCTTAGTATCTGACACCCAAGTTTATCAGATGTTGGTATTATGCCTTATTTGCTTTGGATATTTAATTTTTAAAGAAAAATGAAAAAAATACCATTGATTCCTCTACATTGCTCTGTCATAAATTGAGAGTTTATAAGTTGAGTAAATATAAATTTTGTACATTTACTAATACACGCTTATCTCTAATGATTATAAAGTATCACTTTCAGGTTTTTAAATTTTGTATAAATGAACCACACTACGTATCTTGTTTTGAAATTTGCATTTTTTTTTGCTCATCATTGTTTGACATGTTTCCACACTGATAAATGCAGCTAAAGTTTAAGAGGCTGACAAAGTATGGTCCATGGGCCTAATCTAGCCAGCCACCACTTTTTGTGCCTACACTAGAGCTGCATTCACACCCAAACAGCAGAGTTGAGTAGTTGCACCAGAGACTGGATAGCCCAGAAAGCCCATAATATTTACTGTCTATGGAAAATATTTTACAGGAAATGGTGAATATTTACTATTTACAGAAAGTTTGCTGACCTCTGATCTGGTTCATTCTTTGTGTGGATATATCATTATTTATCTGTTTTCTTGCCCAGTGAGGGCACTTAACTGTTTCTTTCTAAGAAGTGATGCTTTGATGAACATTGGTGTGTGTGTGTGTGTGTGTGTGTGTGTGTATACATACACATACACATATCTTCTTACCGGATGAGTGAGAACATTTCCAGTGTAGTGTGTTGATCATGAAGCAATTAAGCTTTTTATATTTTTTGGTCCTGTTTTCCATACTTAGCAAAAAAAAAAAAAATCCAAAGCAGACAATGGCCCTGCTGGCCAATAGGTGTGTTATTTAGTGGTTTGAGATAGAGAAGATATTTTTATTGTTGACTTAACTGCTTTTTCATGGATTTTTCTTGCTGAAGAGGGAAAAGTGTAGAGTGATGCATATGGAGCAAAGGGAGAGTTACAAATGGTACTGTCAGCAGCAAGGAGGTCCCCTCTGCACTCAGTTAACTCTATTAGGTCACAGTGATGTTATGATTTAGAGCTGTTACTTGATTACTGAGCATTTACTGAAGGACAAGGATAGTAATTTTTTAAACGATTTTTATTATTTTTATTTAGTTGAAATGGAGTGAGAGAGGAAGAGAGCAGAGCAGGGGGCAGGGGCAGGCAGAGGGAGAAGTAGAAGCAGGTTTCCTGCTGAGCTGGGAGCCCCATGTGGGGCTCGATCCTGGGACCCTGGGATCATGACCTGAGCCGAAGGCAGATTAGCTTAGCGAACTGAGCCACACAGGCATACCAGACAAGGATAGTACTAAACACTTCATGTGCATTATCTTATTGAATTCCCATAACAACCTGTTGAGGTAGTAATTACTGTTCCTCATTTTGAGAAGATGCAGCTTGGGTCCAGAGTTTGGCCCAAGGTCATGTTTAAGTGAGGCTTCAGTTTGGACCTCTCCACCAGCACTGGGCCTGGTGCTCAAGCAGCGGGGCCCAGTTCTCCATGGTGGACCTTTGAAGATGGGTTAGAGGGTGCTCTGAGTGTCCACACTGCTCTGAGGCACAAGTGCTCATCAGCGCGAGCCTTGGCTCCCATAAGCTAGCCATGGCTTCATGCACAAAGAAGCAGCCTTGGTTTTCCAGAAAGGTCAATGTTTACAACTTCAGTGGGAGTCATTACCACCTATGGTTCTTTTGTAGAAAACTGAGGCCAGGGCCATCTTTTCTCATGTTCTCCTGTCCTCTCAGCTCAAAACTCCCATTTTCTCAAGTGGGCATTCTACTGGTCCACAGGTAAGCGGTGGAGGCCCAAGACTATCTAAGGGATCCTAATGTCAGGCACAGAGCTCTTCCTGAACAGCTGGGCAGCTGCCCATTCACTTCCCAAGGTCTGAGTCTCTAAATGTCTTTGTCCCTCTTCAGTTTATGGCCCCGGTGGGCAAGACATAAGAGATCCTGAAAACTTTCATGGGGATAGTCTTGCTACTCTCATTAAACAAACAAACATATGCCTACAATACTAAATATCTGTCCCAAACTGCATGGGTGTTATTTGTCTCACTGCTGTGAAATATGGTAAGGATGTGAGTTGGTCTCTTATGGCTGGAAGCTCCCAACCACTTTGAACAAGACAGAAGCCAAGTCGTGAAAAGCTGCTGGAGATGCAGTTTTTTTTTTTCTTTGCTTTAAAGAAACAAAGCTGAGAGCAGTGGGAATCATCAGGCATTTTCCTATGGAGCTGACACTAGCTTAAATACAGTTATCTAATCCACAAGTTAAGGTCATTGGGACAATTGCCAAGTCAAAGTTGGTCAGCTGCAGTGAACTTGCTTCCTCCCTTGAACTTGCTTTCAAGCAATAATCTGACCAGTCATTTATACCAGCAATGAATGGCAAGAAGACAACAGTATCCTGCTTTATAATGACAATAAAAACTTTTTTGCTGTGAAATATAATTGTCAACCCAACATTTTCCATGGCTGATGAATATCCATTGTGCCATCCGCCGATGTGTAGACTTGTATACACAATCTTAAGTCTCTTAAATCTGCCCCAGGTGTTTGCCTACAGAAGATGCCTATCGAACATCAATTCAGGGACCTGTTGCTATTCTAAACTCATTGTCAATTGGACTTGTTTTTCCATATTGATTTTTTGACACCACCAGCTCTAAACTTAATCCGTTGTGTGACAGCAATCAAATAGTTTTGAAGTTATGAACCTGAGCACGCCACCAGGAAAAGCCCCTGTTGCACATCACTTCCAATTAGCCTGTGGGCTTTGTCACTGTATGTTCACATCTGTGCAATTGTAATCATCCTAAATATGCAGTTCTGCTTTTTCTAGTTAATGTGATTCACATGTGGACTGCATCTGCATGTGTTGAAATGGTTGTATTACACTGTGTTTGAAAAATTAAGTCTTGGGGTGCCTGGGTGTCTCTGGTTTAAAGCCTCTGCCTTCGCCTTGGGTCATGATCTCAGGGTCCTGGGATCAAGCCCCACATCGGGCTCTCTGCTCAGCGGGGAGCCTGGTTCCCCTCCCCTCTCTGCCTGCCTTGCTGCCTACTTGTGATCTCTGTCAAATAAATAAATAAAAATCTTAAAAAAAAAGTCTTTCTGGTATGAGAAAACCATAGAGGAGTGGAAAAACACATATAGCTTAAAGAATAATTAAAAAGCAAATACTCATCTAGTTAACCCCCAAGGTTAAGAACTAGAATATTGTCAGTACCCCTCCATAGTCTCCTGGGTGACCTTCTCTACCATATTTTCCTCTGTAGGAAAACTATCCAGACTTATTTATCATCCATCCCCTTGCTTGGGTAGTTATACCACATATGAATGCACCCGTCAATAGCCTAGTTGTTCTCTTTTGTTTTTTGTCTATCTTTGAACATTAGGTACATTGAATAATATTCCATGTGTTCTGTGACTTCTTTCACTTAACGTGTAAGACCCATCTATGTTGCTACCTGGGGCTTGGTTTATTCTTTTTCATTGCTTTATAATATTTCAGTATATGACTGTACCACAAATTATTCTGTTATTGGACATTTGGGTGGTCCTCCATTTGCTTTTATGAATAAGGCTGCTATGAATATTCTTTTGTTTCCTGTTAAACATCTGTGAAGATGTAGGTGCATCTTTAATTTAACAGATGCTGATAAACCCCTTTCTTTAGTGGTTATGGATTGGTGAGAATTCTGGTTGTTTCACATCTTCTCCAGCACTTGGTCTTGGTAAACTTCTCAATGTTTCTCCGATTCAGTGGATGTTTAATAGTATTAAGGTGCTTTTAATTTGTGTTCCTCTGGTTAATTACAGGGAAGTACATATTTTCATTTACTTGTTGCCCATTCTTATAATCAATTTGGGGGTCATATTTCATTGTCCCATGAAAACACATCTTATTTTTTCCCTAGCTCCTATGATTTAAAAGATTTAATTTTTAAAAAACAATTTTTGAGTATAGCTGGCACACAATGTTACATTAGTCTCAGGTGTACAACATAGTGGTTCACCTTCTTTATATGTTACGCTATGCTCTCCACAGTGTAGCTACCTTTGGACACCATACAAAGCCCTCCTCGATGCCAAGAATAGGGAACCTTTGTGCGGTGTTGATGAGAATGCAAATTGGCGCAGCCACTGTGGAAAACAGTATGGAAATCCCTCCAAAAATTAAAAAATAGAACTTCCGTATGATCCAGTAAATCTCCTACTGGGTATTTACCCAAAGAAAATGAAAACACTAATTCAAAAGATTTTTGATTAATTGCATTTTTAAAATGTAATTGCTTATATTTGAATGTAATATATTTGTATATGATTTTAGAATACAAATAATTTATATACAGTACAAACATATGTAATTATTAATTGGTTAATTTATTCATCTGACTGTGCTTGTTCCTTTGTTTTTCCAAACCTTGTAGCTGAGCACCACTACCTGGAGCCTTGACCTAGGCACTTTTTAAAAAAAGTTCTGAAAATGCCCAGTGGGCCCTTTTTACTACCTTCAGTTCCCCGTAGTGTCTGGAAACCAGGCCTTAGACTAGAAACTTAGGTTTCTTTCAGCCATCATCTGTGTGTCTGATAAAAGCACAAATGTCCATTTGTTTGCTTCCATTTGCAGATTTGGGAGCTGTGTAATATTTAATATGGAGAATGTTTTGAATATTTTTAAAGATTTTGTATTTATGTATTTGCCAGAGATCACAAGTAGGCAGAGAGGTGGGAGGGGGGTTGGCGGGGAAGGGGGTGCAGGCTCTCTGCCGATCAGAGAGCAGGATGCGGGGCTTGATCCCAGGACCCTGAGATCATGACCTGAGCCAAAGGCAGAAGCTTAAACCACTGAGCCACCCAAGCGCCCCCTTTGAATATTTTTAATCTAATTTCTTTTGGGGGTTATTTCCTTGGAATATATTTCCAAATGTGGAATTAGTAGTAAACATCTTTTTTCGTTTAACCTGGTGTCTCATACGGTAGGAGATAAACAGATCGCACTAGCCATTAACCCACAGTGTGTCTCACAGCCTTATTTCATATGCATGTTGTTAGTTTAGTTGGTAAACAGACGTGGTATAGATTTCTCTTTTAATTTGACTAAACACTGAACTTAGGGACTTGATTTTTAAAAAGCCGATTCCTTGACAAATCATTTATTGAAAGTCCAATGTATATTTGCATTCTGTCCTCAGAGTAAATGATCAGTGCTTTAATTCCTTTATATTCTGCTAGAACAGATGACCAATTAGTGATGTGATTGAGTTGGTCAGTGGGGATGATTTATGGCTATGAAACCTAACATATAAGTAAAGGACGACTCTTAGAAAAATATGCTTGAGATGTTTCCAGATTTATCTGTGCTTATTAGCTGTGGAGGAAGTCATTGATAACATTGACCGCCTGTATTTGAAAGTGTCCTAAACAGTGTTGAATGTCTATATTTTGCACCCAAAACAAATAGAACATTGTATGTTAACTAAAGGGAATTAAAAGAAAAACTTTAAAAATAAGTAAATAAATGTTTGGTAGAGTTCACCTGTTTAAAAGAAGAAGAAGAAGAAGAAGAAGAAAGTGTCCAAAATAACTGGGAAGTCTTTAACATTCTCCATTTTTTTTTTCTTTCTCTGGGACCATTAACTTTCACCACTGGCTTTTACTGAATTTCCGTAAAAAATCCTTACATAATAGATCCTTGTTATAGGGATGTCATGCAGAGGTTCTCAGTGGGAGGGGGAGGTTTGCCCCCAGGAGAACATTTGGCAGTGTCTGTAAACATTTTTGGTTGTCACAACTAAAAGGGAAGGTGAGGCTGAGAAACCCCTGCTCTAGGCTAAGCAAGTTTCTTTCCCTCGGTTTCCTCCCCAGTCACTCTTGGTTCCATGTTTTATGAGTGAATCATCCGTTCTCAGTTATGTTTCATTTACATGGGTGCAAGTTGCAGATTTTAAGTGTATGATTTGATGAATTTTGATAAAAGCATACCATTGTGCAACCACCATTGTATTCATGTTTAATATGTTTAAATTTTAATTCTGTAGCACCAAATATGTATTCATTAAATAATACTATATTATGGGGAAGAAGGAAACTTTACAGTAATTCAAGGGATGATGGGTAGCTTGTGACTAATAGGTAGAACATATATGGTAATCCATGAAGGATGCTACCGTTGAGCTGAGTTTCGAGTTCTGCTCCCATTTTAATGTGAGTCTGGTAGGTGTTTCATTTTACTTGGAGGGTCACGGTTAGTCCTCTGAATGATTGGATTAGGGGAGAGTTGCTACGGTGTAATGTCGGAAACCTGTACTAACCTCTGTCATAAGCTGTCAAGTTTTAGGCCCACGAATTTCTGGATTCTTTTGTGTTTTCTAGGTTTGTTTTTTTGTTTTGTTTTTGTTTGTTTGTTTGTTTTGGTCCAGGTTAAAATAAAACTGGGTGTTTGAAAGCAAACCCAGAATATATACTACTGTCCTAAAGGATAATTTCCAGAATGTTGGCTACTTTGGTGGTTAAATTTAACCTCGGTAAGTAGTAGCAGTTGTCTGCGGTAAAGTGAATGGAAACCCTTGGTTACATTGCTGAACCACATTCTTAGAGGGGGAGCTTTGCCTTGACCACAAACTGCTGTATTTGGAGCTTGGGAGACGATTTGAGAGGAGAATTGGAGTTATATGTGAGTCTGAGTGTTTGGCAGGTGCTTTCTCTTTTCCCCTTTAGTTCCCTTTCCCGGCAAGGTGGTATTCATATTCCGGGTCTCATAGGGAGTTTGTTAGTGTGTCTCAAGGAGAAATCCAGAAAAGTTAGGTGGGGAGGTGGTCAGCAGTTACTCTCGATTTGTGTTCATATTACTACGTTATAATGAGAATATAACAAATCTTACATAATAGCAAAAAAAATGAGGTAAGTTTTGGACCATTGCAACATTTTAGAGGCATTTAACTACATTTTAATACTATAGGTTATGGCTCAGAATAACCATAGAAATCTTGCTGGTTTTATTTGTGGGTTTAATTTAGGCAAGCTATCAACAGTACCAAAATGATACTCTGTGAAAAGGAAAAAAAATGTACCCACAAATTTAAAATGCTGTGTCTGCTGGTTTTCATTTCCTGGCCTTATGCACTGTTCAAGAATTGCTGGAGAAAGAAGTCATGTTGAACTATTCTGCCAATTCCACCATGTAATCTTGGGATGATTTGTGTCACCCTTCATGGTAACCTGAGTATTTCGGAACACTCATGATGAATAGAGTCTTCCAACTTAAGAAAATCAGGACTCTTTTGGCCCAACATTTCAAATGCTAAGAAAATATTTTTCTATATGGATGTTTGTCCTCAGTCCCTTCTTCCGTGGCCTCTTAACCCTGGGACGCCATCTTACTCACTGGCAATCGAGTTCCAAGAGTGAGTGTCTTGTCCAAAAGAAGTGATATTTTGGAGTAGCCTTATCTTTGTTTTGAAAGAAGGCATTCATAGAACAATCCCAGTTTATTTTTGATAATGGGCTAGAACAGGGACAAAAATCTCAGGCATTTAAATTCCCCATTTGTCCCTGCTTCTCTTCACTGCTTACTTACCCTTCTCTACCACCTACTTTCAGTAGCACTCTTGACAGGGAGGGTGTTTTGCTAATGGATGTGTGGTTATTTAACTCCCAGTCTGAGGCTAGGTTAGCATTAGAAGGGTGGGTTGGAGTCTCAGAGTTTAGAATTTCTGTTTGATGGTGCTCAAACCTTTTAGTTGGTTAGCTTCATGATTGGCACTGAGCCACTAAGAGATAACAATTTGGTGAAAGTGCTTAAAGAGCAGTGTAAAACTTTTATTTTTTTTAAAATCTGGAGGAGTTCAACAGATTTGGAACCCTGCTGTACTAAACAGATTGTGTCCTGATGCTTTTCATTCAACGAGAATTTTCCCATGTCTTTAAAATTTCTTTAAAAATAACATTAAACAGTCATGTAGTTTTCTATCCTGAGGTTCATTTATTTAGCAGTTTTTCTGCTATACCATATATAGGTTGTTTCTAGTTTTTCACCAATACGAGATTGTGATTAGTAGTTTGAAAGCAATTTTTGGCTTTGCATTTCATTATTTGCTTAAGCTAACTTACTTATGGAAGGATTAACTATGAATGTTTTTAGATATTGAAAATTTTTGCCAGAAAAAGCTTTCAGCAAGGATGTTTGCCAATATCCTCCTGCTAATTGCCTAAGAAAATGTTAATTAGAGCGTACTCCTGCCATTGACAAAGATTTAAAGACATTTTGGAATTCAAAGTTTTAAAAGATGAGTAAAATATATCTCTGTGTGTGAATTATAAGGTGAAATTTAAAAATCTGTTTGTATTTTATGAATTTTCTTTTACTCTGGCCATTTTTCTATTAGTAGTGTTTTACTGTTTTGAAAGAGTGTTTATACATGAGAGCAATCTATCCATTTTTGTGTGTGTGTTGCACATTACCTAATATGTCCTTCCACTTGTAATTTATGAGGTAAGAGCTATATAAATTGCAAATTTGATCAAATAAAGTGTAAACTTATATATAGCTGTAATGCTATAGAAAAGTTGGTATTAATGCCTCTTTACTTCTCTATAAGGACCTGACTGGGCATAATCCTAAAGGCATTTTTGTGGCTGAGAATTTGTCATCTGATCTGGATTCAGTTTTTCTCTAGCACTTTTATGACCCCTCTGTCTTTTTATTCTTAATTGCCTTACACCTCATGGGCTGGGTTGGTGTGTTACTTAATTGTACTAAGGTCATCACTCCTAATTGCAGGAAGTTGTTAGTCTTTGCGACTTAAAACTTTGAGCAAAGTTTCCCAATACTTGGGATGGGTGTTGTTCTCAAGGAGTTTATTCTCTAGTGGTGGGGAGCATGCAGTGAACATGGAAAGAAAAGGTAGCATTTTGCCGCACATATTTGTTTGCTTGCTTGATGATTTTTAACAACTTTATGGAGGCGTAATTGACATACCGTAAACTGAACCTATTTAAAGTGTACAACTACTGATCTGCTTTCCATCAGCACGGTTTGGATTTTCCAAATTTTAGAGAGACGCAATCATACAGTACATACTTTTTTGGTCTGGCTTTTTTCGCTCAGCGCCATTATTTTGAGATCCATCCATGTTGTAATGTATATTTATTTCATTTCCTTTTTTCATTTCAAATGTCTTCATTTTTATTCCTGAGTAGATTTTCATTAAATGGATGTATCTCAGTGTGTTTACCCATTGATTGGCTGATGGACAGAGATTTGTGTTTTTTCCAATTTCTGGCAATTAGCAATAAAGCTGTTATGTATATTTATATACAAGTGTTTCTATGGACATATGCTTTCATTTCTCTTGGACAAATACCTGCAATGGCTGAATCATATGGTAGGTATCTGTTTAACTTTTCTAGAAACTGTCAAACTGGTCTTCAAAATGGTTGTACTGTTTTACATTCATATTCACAGTTCCAGTTTCTTCATATCCTCACCAATACTTGGCATGGTAAGTTTTTGAAATTTTACTTATTTTCATAGATGTGCAGAAGTATCTTGCAGTTTTAAATTTGTATTTCCTTGAGATTAATGATGTTGGGCGTTTTTTGTTCTTATCCATTATTTTATTGTGATAAAATATGTATCATATGAAATTTACCATCTTAATCATTGTTAAGGGCTCCTTTTAGTGACATGAAGTACATTCACATTATCATATAATCACCACCACTGTCTATCTGTAGAGCTCTTCCCATGTTGCAGGGTGGAAACTCTCTACCCATTAAATTATAACTCCCTCTTCCTCTCTTCCCCAACTCCTGGCGACCACCATTTTACTTTTTCTCCATGTATTGGACTACTCTAGGAACCTCATATAAGTGGAATCACACAGTATTTGTCCTGTTGTTCATTTCACTTAACACAGTGTTCTCAAGGTTCATCCATGCTGTAGCATTTGTCAGGATTTCCTTCTGTTTTAAGGCTGAATAACATTCCATTGTACGTATAGAACACGTTTTTTCATGTGCTTATTTGCATCTGCATGTGTTCTTTGGCAAAGCGTCTGTTCAAATCTTTTGCCCATTATTTTTTGGAGGGTTATATTCTTATAATTTTGTGTTGAGAGGTCTTTATGTTTTTTGGATATAAGTCCTTTATCAGATACATGAATTACAAGTATTTTCTTCCAGTCTGTGTCTTGCTCTTCATTCTCTTAACAGTGTCTTTAAAAGAGCTAATGTTTTTAATCTTGATAAAGTCCAATTTATCAATTTCTTTCTCTAAGGATCATGCTTGTGGTTTCATATCTAAGAAATCTTTGCTTAACTAAAGGTCACAAGTGTTTTCTCCTATGTTTTCTTCTAAAAGTTTTATGGTTTTATGTCTACATTCAGATCTAAAATCCATTTTCATTTGATTTTTGGATAAAAGTTTATTTTTTCAGCATGGACATCCAGTTGTTCCAGCACCATTTGTTAAGAAGGCTTTTCTGCTAAATTGCCCTTGCACCCTTGTTGAAAATCAGTTGCCTATATTCGTGTGAATCTGTGTCTACAATCTCTGTTTTGGTCTATCTATTTATACTTTAGTACCACACTGCCTTGACTGCAGAAGCTTTATAATAATTCTTGAAATCAAGCAGTGTTAATACTCCAACTTTGTTCTTCCACTTTTTTCCATTTTCTGGAAGTGATTTATAGAATTAGCATTAATTCTTCCTTAAATATTTAGTTGATTTCACCAGTGCAGCCATCTGGAGCTGGAGTTTTCTTTGTGGAAAGGTTTTTAACTATAAATTTAGTTTCTTTAATAGACATTTATCTATTTCAGCTTTTTGAATTTTTGAGTAAGCTGTGGTAGTATGTATCATTCAAGGAATTAGTCCATTTCTTTTAGGTTATCAAATTTATTGGCATAAAGTTTTTAGTAATATTCCTTGATTATGCTTTCAATATTTGTAGAATCTGTAGTGATTTTTCCCCCTCAAACTTGTTGTTGTAATTTGTGTTTTCCCTCTGTTTTTCCAGATCAGTCCACCTAGAGGCTCAACAAATTTATTGATCTTCTCAAGGACAAATTTTTGGTTCTGTTGATTTTTCTGTCGGCTTTTTTTTTTTTTTTTTTTAATCTTAGTGATTTTGGCTCTAATCTTATTTCCTTTCTCTTACCGACTTTGGGTACAATTTTCTCTTGCTTTTCCAGTTTCTTAAAGAAGAAGCTGAAGCCATGGATTTGAGACCTTTCTTCTTTTCTAATAAAAACATTCAATGCTATACATTATCCCCTAAATACTGTTTTAGCTGCCTTTAAATTTTTAGTATGTTGTCATTTCATTTTCATTCAGTTCAAAATTCTTGCCAGGATGTGGTCTTGGCAAATCTTCCATGTGTGCTGGAAAAGAATATATATTCTGCTCTTGTTGTGTAGAATGTTCTATGTATATCAACACCGATAATGTTCAAAATTTCTATATCCTTAACTAATTATACCGATACTTACTTTATCAATTGAAAGAGTCTTTTTGAAATCTTTAGCTATAGTTCTAGACTTGTCAAATTCTCCTTGAAGTTCTATCAGTTTTGTTTCATGTATTTTGAAGCTCTGTTCTTAAGTGCCCTTGTGATGAACTGAGACCTTTTTCATTATGAAATGATCTTCTTTATCCCTATTATCTTATTGCTCTGATATGTACTTTGTTTAATGTTAGTATAGCTACTCCAGATCTCGTTTGACTAGTGTTAGTGTGATATATTTTTTTCTATCTTTTTAACATATTTGTGTCTTTATATGTAAAGTGTGTTTCTTATAATCAGGATATAGGTGGGTTCTGTTTTATTTTTTTCAATTTGACAATCTTTGCCTTTTAAGTGAGGTGTTTAGACCACTTTTATTTATTTTTTAAAGATTCTATTTATTTATTTGAGAGAGAGTAGAGCACACTACATGCATGAGCAGGGGGAGAGGCAGAGGGAGAAGCAGGACCCAGATGCTGGCTTAACTGACTGAGCCACCCAGGTGCCCCTAGACCACTTACATTTAATATGACTGTTCATATGGTGAGGTTTAAATCTATTGTTCTGCATTATTTTCTACTAGTCCCACCTCTCCTTTATTCCTTTTTTGTGCCTTATTTTTTATTATTTTTTATGATTTTTATGTTAGCCTATAAGTTATACATTCTTTGTTTTGTGATTTTATTGGTTGCTTTAGCATTAATAGCATACATTTTTTTTCAGATTTTATTTATTTATTTGACAGAGAGAGACACAGTGAGAGAAGGAACACAAGCAGGGGGAGTGGGAGACAGAGGAGCAGTCTTCCCTCCAAGCAGGGAGCCTGATGCAGGACTCCATCCCAGGACTCTGGGATCATGACCTGAGCCAAAGGCAGATGCTTAATGACTGAGCCACCCAGGTGCCCCAATACTATACATTTTTAACTAATTTCAAGGTTGGCCAGGATAATATACCCCCTCTCTATTGTTATAAGAATCTTATAATAGTATACAGTACTTCTGTTTCTCCATTTCTAGCCTTTCTTCTTTTGTTTTATACCTTTTATTTTTTGTGTGCTTTAAACACCACACCACATTGTTACTTTTGTTAAACAGTCCTATTTTAAAGGCTTCAAAGAATAAGAAGAAATCTTATATTTACCCACTATTTATTTCTAGTACCCTTCATTTTTTATGCAGATCCATATTTCCATCTGGTATCATTTTATTTCTTTCTAAAGTACTTATTTCTACATTTTTCTTGGTATAATTTTGCTGGTAATGAATTCTTCCAGCTTTTGTGTGTCTGAAAAATTATTTCACCTTTGTTTTTGAAAGATACCTTTGCTGCTATAGAATTCTAGGTTGATAGTTTCTAAATTCCTGTATTTTAAAGATGTTGCTCCTTTGTCTTCTTGCTTGTATTGTTTCTAATGAGAAATAGGTCATTCTTATCTTTATTCCTCTATACGTAATATTCATGTTTTCTCTGACAGCTTTAATTTTGAGCAATTTAATTATGATATGCTTTGGTGTACTTCATGTTTTGCTTGGGGTTTATTGAACTTCTTGAATGTGTAGGCTTAATGATTGCACAAAATTTGAGAAATTCAAGCTCATATTTCCACAAATCTTTTTTCTGCCCCACCCTTTCTTGATTTCTTTTATTGCAGAATGGCATTTAGAAATTAGGGCCTGTGCCTTATGGGTGCTCATTGGGTACTGGGATGTCATTGTTTCTAGGCCTTCCCAGTGGTTAGGACATATGTGTAAATGTATACTAACTATGCAAGCATATATATCAATATCTTGTCTTTTTTCATTCTTTCATCTTTCTTTCTTCCTTTTTCCCTTTCTGTCTTTCTGCCATCTATCTATCTATCTTAGTCATGAGCTCCTACTGAACCTCTGATTCTAATTCAACACCACATGGTTCATTCCAGTCTTCTTTCCCTAATGGTGAGAAACCTGGCTCTCATTATCTATAATATATGTAAATATATTATCTTCTTTAATCTTAGTGTACATTAAAGTGGAATTAGGATTGCTAACCCAAGCCCTTGTGAGAAACACATTGACTGGCTAGAATACAGTTCTCGGTATGGTTCTTATTTGTCTTTTTTTTTTTTAAAGATTTTATTTATTTATTTGAGAGAGAGGGAGTGCAAGCAAGTGCAAGATCAGGGTGTAGGGCTGAGCAGGGAGCCCGGTTTGGGGCTCCATGTTGGTCTCAATCCCAGGACTCCAGGATCATGACCTAAGCCAAAGGCAGACGGTTAACTGACTGAGCCACCTAGGCACCCCAGGTTTTGAAATTTTTTTTTATGTCTTAAATCAAGATATTGTTTTCCACACTTACTAAGATCTTGTGACTATGTCAGTCCAGGTCCACATCCTTTATTTCCTGGATCCTAGACTAATGTTCCAACTGTTTTTACCTCCACCCCACCCTCCAATATAGCCCACCTTCTAGGATAGCAAATCTGATTCTATCCCTCCATTATGTGAAATTGCTCAGTGGCTCCTAGTTACCTTGGGATAAAGTTACCAATATTCTGAGATCTGACCTCTGACTTCCTTGCCCCTGCACGGATCCCTAACCTCTTAAAGTTCTCCCACCCCTGTGCCTTTGAGTGATCAGTCCCTCTGCTTCCCTTTCTTCATCTACTAAGCAGTTGCTCCTAGGTCTAAGATGCTGAAAATTACCTTTTGTATTGGGACTGTAGATTTAAAAAAATTTTTTTTTTCCTCCCTCCATTAGGCAGTGAGAACCTTGATGGAAAGGAATGATTTTGTTTAGTTTGGTGTGACTAGTGCCTTTTATAGAAGTGTGTGGCCATGAGGTCACTGGAAGGGTTGAGTAAATGAGAATTTAGGGCTGAGTCTTATCTGATTAGTGTCATAATAGACTGGTTTTGTATCAATAGCCCTGATCTTTGCCAGTTCTGAAATCACTAATCTTCAGGAAAATCTAGTGTAGAATACATAATGAGCATTTAATCCTGGAAAATACCAAAAAAATTGAGGGTGAGGAGATTAGCTATGAAGCACAATAGCAACTTGTTTTATGTGGTCAGTTGTTTTTTTTTTAAGACTTTATTTATTTATTTGACAGAGATCACAAGTACGCAGAGAGGCAGGCAGAGAGAGAGAGATGGAAAGCAGGCTCCCCACTGAGCAGAGAGCCCGATGTGGGACTCGATCCCAGGACCCGGAGATCACGACCTGAGCTGAAGGCAGTGGCTTAATCCACTGAGCCACCCAGGCACCCTGTGGTCAGTTGTTTTAAAACAAGTTAGTGATGCTTAGTGCAGCATTTTTTAAGAAATAAAGAACATAAAATGAATTAATGCAATACAATATTGATACCCTAGATTTTAATTCTTCCTTTTCTTGATTCATACAGGAAGTCATATGTAGTGGTCAAAATAAATGAACTATTGCAATGAAGAACATTGAGGGAATCTTATTAATATAACAAATGAAAGTGGGTCACTCAAGATTATATGATAGGTATATATCAATGTTCGGTGCAAGATTCCAGATAGTGGTTACCTTGGGAGGAAGGAGGCAGGGGAAAGGGATTGGGATAACCACATTAATCACATAGAGTGATTGATTGTTCATATTCTCGTCTCTGTGTTAAGTTGTGTGTGTGTGTGTGTGTTTCCACAAACAAGGCTGTGAAGAGTAGTCATGAACCAAAGATTTTGATTAATATGACTTACACAATTCTCTTTACCTGAGTTCTACACTTTAAAAAAAAATCCTTTATTAAGAAATGTTAAGGGGACGCCTGGGTGGCTCAGTTGGTTAAGCGGCTGCCTTCTGCTCAGGTCATGATCCCAGCGTTCTGGGATCGAGTCCCACATCGGGCTCCTTGCTCGGCAGGGAGCCTGCTTCTCCCTCTGCCTCTAGCCTGCCACTCTGTCTGCCTGTGCTTGCGCTCTGTATCTCTCTCTCTCTCTAACAAATAAATAAAATCTTAAAAAAAAAAAATGTTAGGGGAATCTCTACCTCGTTTTCCTTTCTTGAAGTGAACCAAGCACATATGTAAGAATTCTTATGTATTCCATAGGGGGAAGAAAGCAAACAAAATGACCAAACATAAAATGCAATATTAATGGTAAATTCAAAGACAAGAGGCATTATGAAAATGAGAAAATAATGGGAACAATGCACAAATGGTCCATCTTGTTTGAGTCAATCGAGTACTGGAGATGTGGAGATGAATTGCAATCAGCTTTAATGGAGTCCCCCATTTTGTGGTGCTTATATTAGCTTGTCCTACATTCTCTTGGCAGCAGGAAGAAAAGCACAGGGCATTATTGAAAGAAAAGCAACTCTGCGAGGCCGGTGAGAAAAATATGCATCCTATCTCTTCCCTGTGGCACACCACAGAAAAAGACCCTTGTCTTCCAGTTTTATGAGAAATACCCTCTGTTGGAAAATGATTTTGTTTTACATTTCTCCCAAGAGCAGTCACTCTCATGCTCGATTTCTCGTCAATCACGCCTTCCTTTTCTGCTAGAATCCTTGAGATCACTTTCTAGTAGCAGTTGGTGCAAGACAATGTGCATTTATTTTGGTGGCAGCTTTTTCTAGTTTTCATGCCAGAATGTCTGCCTTCACAATGAGCTAGTTTCTAGGCACTTCAGATTTCAGCTGATTCCCAGTATCAGATGTGAACAGACCAAACTCCATGTGAATTCTCTCTTTTGGCACGAGCTTCAGTTACCCTCTTGGTGGAGTCCTGAGAAAGGAGTCGAGGGTTGCTTGGATTCCTAAGTCTTAAAAAAAAAAGACAAAAAAAACCAAAAAACAAAAAAAACAAAACTCTATCATGAGGGTCTCCTGGTCTCCTTGGTGATGTGTGACCATTTTCCTCCTGGAAGAGCAATTCCATGTATTTCTATTAACAGCAGGAAAGGATAGATATTTGGTTGAGCTGTGTACCCAGCTGGAAAGCCTAAGTACACAAAGGCTCTTAAACTTCCCTTGATCTAGTTTTTTTTTTCTCCCCAACCCCCTACTTTCTTGTTTTGTAAAGCAGAGAAATGGAAGACCCACTTGTGAAAAGCACCTTGCTTAAGGCTCAAGCCCGCCCCCCCCCCCAGGTCTGTGGCTCTTTTTTTCTGTTTCTTCCAACAGCAAGAGAAACTTTTCTTTTTTTTTTTTTTTAAAGATTTTATTTATTTGACAGAGAGACAGGAAGAGAGGGAACAC
The DNA here is from genome assembly GCF_011764305.1 of Mustela putorius furo. NCBI lineage: Eukaryota > Metazoa > Chordata > Mammalia > Carnivora > Mustelidae > Mustela > Mustela putorius. The sequence continues at coordinate 33,780,124 of NW_025421989.1, forward strand.
AAGCAGGGGGAGTGGGACTGGGAGAGGGAGACACAGGCTTCCTACCAAGCAGGGAGCCCCACGTAGGGCTGGATCCCAGGGTCCTGGGTCATGAACTGAGCCAATGGCAGATGCTTAATGACTGAGCCACCCAGGTGGGTGGCTCATCGTATCTAGAGATACGATGCTGTTTCTGTCACTTCTGTCCAGCCTCGCATCTTACTGTTTGATGACCTATATATAGGAGGCCCAAGTACAATTTAACCATGTTTGTGTGTTTCTCCAGTCCTGTTCCTTTTGTTTCTGCAGCTAGCAAGTGTCAGGTACTTCTTACCTGAATGAATCTGGGGAATTGGGGGCTTAAAGTTGATATTTTTTTTGCCCAATTAGCAGGGAAGCTAATTATGCTTTCTAATAACAAAGTATTACCTCCACATTGTCTCCCATCTTCCAGGCCAGCCTAGGTTTTTCACGTCTTAGCAGCAGTGTTCCCAGGAGTGGCACAAGTGCGTGCCTCATGCCTCTGCCAACAAGGTGTTGGCCAGAGTCCCACTAGTCAAAAGCAGTGACATCACCAAGCCCAGAGTCATTGTGAGACAGGACACAACACAAGGGCTTGGGGAGGAGGTGTGACTTTACTGCGACTGTTATTGTAATAGTCTCTCACAGTGGACTTTTGAGTTGCCAGATGCTTTCAGTAAAATGGAAGTAGAGCTGCTCGTTGCTGGGATGAAGGAGGAGAGCGGAGGGTGGAGGAAAACCCAGTTTCTCTAGTGGTGCAATGAATGGGCTTTGTGAATGAGAGCTTGTAAGACAGACCAGCAAAGAGATTTTTATGAAAAGTGTCTTTAGTATTAAAGCCCATTCACTTTTGTGAATCCTCGAGCAGAGAAGGCACCAAAGGCAGTGAATAAATGTAAAGACTAATAGATCAGTCTACATAAAAATGAAGAACTCTTACATGGCAAACACTGTGAATGAACAAGGAAAACACAGCTGGGGAAGTTATTGATAATACACAAAGGGGAAATATTCCTAAAAATTAACAAAGACAAATATGCCAATGGGAACATCAGCAAAGGTCACAAAGGGGATATTTACAAAAGAAGAAATATCAATATCCACATGGCTGCCTGTAAACATTTAAGAAAGCATTCATTTTATCCAGTTAACCAAAAAAAGGCAAACAAATATAAATTTCTGACAAACATCAACTGCTGCTATATTTTCATAGCACTTCTAGAAGAGAAGGGTAAGGGAATGGAGAAACAGGCAAAGGGAGTTGCAGTTCTAGAGAGGGCTTTTCTGGGGTGTTGCCATTGGAGCAGAAGCCAAATGAAGTGAGGCCACAGACCACATGCTCTAGAAGAATTCCAGGCTGAGGTAAGGGCAATAATGAGGTCTTGAGGTGGAAGGAAGCAGTGGGAAAGGCAGCTGGTATGTGGCTTCAGCCATCTGAGTGGGGGAGTAGTAGAGAATATGTTGATATATATGTTGACATATATAGATAGATATAGATATATAATGATGCAATCAGACACGTTGTGTGATAAATTTTTAAAAAATGAATGTCAGAGCCTACAAAATGGAAGAAATGTTTGCAAATCGTGTGTCTGAAAAGAGACTTGTATCAAGAATATATGAATAGCTCTTAGGAGTCAATAGTAAAAAGGCAAATAATACAATTAAAAAGTGGGCAAATGGTCTGAATAGACATTTCTCCAAAGCAGATACCCAAAAGGTCAATAAGTCTGTGAAAAAGGCTTGATATCATTATCCAGTAAGAAAATACAAATCAAAATAACACTGAGATACCATTTTCCACCCACTAGAATGTCTATAATAAAAACGATAGAAATACCAAATGTTGGCAAGGATGTAGAGAAATTGGAATCCTCCTATATTGCTGGTAAAAATGTAAAATGGGGCAGTCACTGTGGAAAACAGTCTGGCAGTTCCTCCAACACTTAAACATGGAGTTACCATGTGATCAGGCAATTCCACTCATATATATACACCCAAGAGAAATAAAAATGTACTTCCAAGTCACCTGGGAACCTCATTTGGTTAAGTGTCTGACTCTTGTTTTCAGCTGAGGTCATGATCTCATGGGCTGTGGGATCAAGCCCCATGTGGGGCTCCTCTCTCAGTAGGGAGTCTGCTTGAAAGATTCTCTCCCTCGGTCCCTCCCCCTGCTCATGTTCCCTCCCCCCCCCTCTCTCTCAAAATAAATAAATCTTTTTTTAAAAAAAATAAAACATACTCCACACAAAAACTTGCGTAAGAATATTCACAGTGGCATCATGCATAATAACCAAATAGTGGAAACAACCCCAATGTTTATCCACTGATGGATGGATAAATCATATATGATATATGCATACAATGAAATATTAGTTGGCAATTAAAAGGAATGAAGTACTGATTCATGGTACAACACATATGAACCTTGAAAACATTATGCTAAGTGAAGAAAGCCATAAAAGACCATATATTGTATGATTCCATTTATATAAAATGTCCCAAATATGCAAATCTACAGAGACCGAATGTTTCCTAAAGTTGGGAGGATGGGGAAATTTGGGAGCAACAGCTAAAGGTCATGGGGGTTCTTTAATGTTGCTTTAAAAATATCCATATCTTATTATGCATTTAATGAATCTTTTAAAAAAGGAAACATAGGGGCGCCTGGGTGGCTCAGTTGGTTAAAGCCTCTGCCTTCGGCTTGGGTCATGATCCCAGGGTCCTGGGATCGAGCCCCACATCAGGCTCTCTGCTCAGTGGGGAGCCTGCTTCCTCCTCTCTCTCTGCCTGCCTCTCTGCCTGCTTGTGATCTCTGTCAAATAAATAAAATCTTAAAAAAAGGAAACATAAACAGGAATATTTTTAAAAATATTAATAATAATAGGAATGATTTTTAGAAAAATCAGTGATAAATGGAAAATAGAATTCCAAAGAGGCAGCATCTAGCTCAGCTGAAGAGGGGGAGGGGTAATAGGAAAATGTGCAAGATAAAGCATTAATTGACTTTGGTCTTGGTACCTGCCAGAGTTACAGCCTTCTGCAAGATATTAGTTCAGAATTTTTTGGTAGATCTTTTGGACCAGGAATCTTGAATCCAAAGTCCATGATATTGGTAGTCTACAATCTAAAGATAATGAATGCAGAAAAAGACATCTGCCCCCCAACATTTCTCTGTCACAAGAGAATATCCCTTTATGAAGATGCATCTAAATTGGAGATTGGAATATGTTTTTTGCTAGTGGAAGCCTTTATGTTTTATATTTTATTGAAGTTCAATTGAGTTAACATATAGTGTATTATTAGTTTCAAGGGGTAGAATTTAGTGATTCATCAGTTGCATACAATACCCTGTGCTCATTACTTCAAGTGTCCTACTTAATGTCCATCACCCACTTATCCTATCTCTCCACCCACCACCCTTCCAGCAACCCTCAGTTTGTTCCCTATAGTTAAGAGTCTCTTATGGTTTGCCTCCCTCTCTGTTTTTATTTTTCCTTCTCTTACCCTATGTTCATCTGTTTTGTTTCTTAAATTCCACATATGAGTGAAAATTTTAAATTACTAAGTTTTTCATACTATCAACTTTATTGCAAATCTGTTGTGATTAGACATCTAAGACCATTTATATTGTATGAGGAAATGTGTCCAAGTTTCAAATAAATGATTTGGAAGTGATCTTCTGGGAAGCCAGCTTTTTTTGTGAGATAGAACTACCTAAAGTTCAGAGCTCCTCTCTGAGTCTTGGTGTGGATATAGGTAAGAACAGCCTGAGAAAATAAGATAAGGAGCTCCAGCTCTTCTTGTAGATTCATGCATAGTCAAATTCCTATTCTAGTGTTTGCCGTTCCAGTGTTCTGGGAGCTAAGGTCGAAGTCTGCACTTTAGCTTGTTAAATGTGATTTGCATGCAGTCGACATTTCAGGACTCTCATGTATGATGAATTTCATTAATCCAGTGATTTGTAAAAAGAGTCTGAATTAAACCCTTCTTCATGCTCCAGAGACCATGTTGGGCTGTTCTGTATTGGTTGCCACAGTTTCTCCAAGTGTAGCCATGTAAAAAGGAAAAGACAGCTAGGAATGAAAGATAATCCAGAGACCTGAAGGTACATTTTTGCAGATGTTGAAACAGGGAGAAAATAAGGTTGCTTTATTTCGATGTCTCACTTAGAATAACTGCTTTTCCCCTCTAGTTTTGTGAAGACAGACAGACTCACGTGCTTCCGTTTCTTACTGTGTAATAGTAATTTTCACTTAGATTGTTGGCCTTATGTGTCTGGAGAGCTCATGAAACTGCAGATACCTGGACCTCACCGCTAGAGCTTCTGGGCCAGTAAGTGCATGCTGGGGCCAGAGAATTTGCATTTCTAGCAAGCACCCATGTAATGCCGCCGAGCAACCACACCATTAGTAGCATTCATCTTTGACACCACCGAGCAACCACACCATTAGTAGCATTCATCTTTAACACTTAGCGCTTTCAACTCTAATATTCCACAATTCTGTGATTTCATGTTCCAGGATCTGAGGCATATGCTTGGGACCAGAAGTGAGCACTCGCTGATCCTTGAACTGCAAGGCTTTAGGGACTCCTTTTCTTCATGACCCTCTCTGCAGAAACCATATCAGAGCTGTGTTTAGTGTCTACAAATGTATTGGGTTTTGCTCTAATTTTAGTTTTGAGAGCAAAAGGTGGGGAAGAGAAGCCAATTCTGAATTGGAACTAAGATCATCAAGTGAGTCTCGAATGGCTTCAAAGTTCTATCTTCTTGCTTCCTAAGCATCACCAGCCTCTGGTACTCCCTGAATCTTCACTGACTTATCCTGCCTGTCCCTCGTGGGGAAGGATCCCAACTTTTAGGAAATTTGGGAGAACTAGAGAAATAAAGCAAAGGGAGGAAAGACAAAGAGGCTAGAGGGTTGGTTGTAAGAAAGAAGTCAAATAAATTGGAGACACTAAGCTCTTAGTTCCTTTAAACATTTGTTCCTTACAGGCAATTCACATTTTCAGGAAAGTTCTAGAGATGCCATTTAGAGAGAATAAATAGGGTCTCAAGAATTTACCATTGCAAAATAACTTGACTGCCAGCCACAGTGACAGCAGGATCCATTGCAGGCAGCCCTTACTTGAGAAGACAGTATTTGATTTTAAAATGTTCAGTCCTATGGCCCTTGTTTTCTGGCCATTTCTTAGTGGATAAAGAGCTGTGTGATAGTTTCCTTTCCTAAGTGTTACTCCTGAAGCTTCTCAAGGAAAGGGGGAAAAGTTAAAAAGGGATCTACTCTCTTTTTGATGATATATATTTTATTATTTACTGTGTCCTTATTGAATTTTAGTTTTGAATTTTTTCATATTTTATTCATTCATTTGATTGTAGCAGCCATACATAATTAAATAATTAGAAATTACTCCCCCAGAGAAAAAGCCCGACAATTCCATTAATCAGAGATAACTTTCTTTAACTTGATATAGCCTTCCATACATTTTTCTAATATTAGTATCCTTCTATTCCATACTGATGGAGTCCCACTACCCAAATAAGTCAACGACCCTTTTTCCCCACTAGCTTTATTGCAGACACTTTTCCACTTCACTTGATACATGCCATAGGACTCCATTGCGTGAATATACCATCCTCTAGCTAACCAGTGGTCCATGATACTTTTGTTCCCCTTTGTCTGCCTTTAAAGAATGTGATGACCTTTCTTGTGTTCATGTTTTTGCCGGTGTGTACAGTTAATTTCCAAGAATAAATCCTTAGAAGTGGAATCCTGGGTCAGAGGATATATACTCGGTGAATGCTTTTGATCCCCATGGAGAAGTGTGGGGCCTGTGTACACACTCTCTCAGCGGTGTCTGATTAGTAATCTGCATGTTTCAAAATGAGTTTTTATTCTTTTTAAGAGGCTACTTCATGGCATTAGAGAATTTAAGTGTGAGTTTTTGAATGAAAGCATTAGCAAGCTGAACATATTTGAAGTGTTGTTGGTGAATATTATTTAGAGCTCTCTCGACACAACTCTATTTAGGAGTTGCACGTATGAAAATATCTTTCCTCAAATACTAGTTAATGTTTATTCTTGCACTTGAAAAGCTCACACAGCCAAATATCTGTTCACACATATATTTCAAGACTGTATTCAGTTTTGATCTCCCGCTTTAAACATCTTCTAGAATTAATGGATTTCTGTGCGTGGTGCTTGGCATACAGCTTTTTTTTTTTTTAATTATAAAAAAATTCAGGGGCCTCTGTTTCGTACAACAGGACAGAGAACCCTTTGAAAAAATACTGCTTTATCCTCTGAGTGGAGGCAGGGACATGTCCCTTGGAAAGGAAAAACTTGAAATTCTAAAGCCGTTCTTGCCAATTCCTGCAAATTCAGCTCTCAGACTCACACCAAGTTATTAACAGAGACACAGATGTCTGAAATGATGGAGAGAAGGGTGGACACAGCAAGAAAGAATGTTGCTGTGTTATGTTAAATTTCCCTCTCGGACCTCAAAATGCCCCTTTTGCCAGAACTGGATAAAGTTCCGTTATAAAAATAAGAGGCAGCACAGAAAATCTGAGGGATGTGTGTCTTAAAAAATATGCAACTGGCATCCTAAAGAAAGTTTTATCTGATTCTGAATTATTTTAGTTCATACAATTGCCAGTTTCTTTTTTAGCTTCTCTTTGGAGCTTTTATAGAAACTGGGTCAATGTTTTATTTAACAAACATTTCTGAGGCATGTTCTATGTCATAGACATTGTTGTAAGCATCCTATAAATATCAACTGGTTTAATACCCACCACACCATCCTATCCTGTAAGGTATGGGTAATAATATGAGCCCTTTTCACAAATGAGCAAGCTGGGGCACAGCTCAGGTATATAAATTGTCCAGTACTCAGCCAGCCAGTGACAAAGCTGGTGGTCAAAGTCAGGCAGCCTATCTCGAGATTCTGTGCTCTTAATCGCTTAGCTGTGCTGCCTGGTGTCTGGAAGCATATACACTTTGTTATAGCAGAGATGAGTTTTAGGAAACGTTAACTTTTTTATTTTTGACAGGAAGGAACCAGTCACCATTATTCTCCGATACATCATAGTTCTCACCCTTGGCTGCACATCAGAACCACCCAGGGAAGATCTTTAAGCTCATGTAGCCTCTGGCCCAGTAAATCAGTGAACCCCAGGCATCAGCAATTTTGAAAGCTGCCCAGGTGATTCTAGCGTGTGGCCAAGGTGGAGAAGTTCGGGTCCAGGAGAAGTATATTACCGACGGCTGTTACTTGATCAGGAACATTAATGAAAAAGAGCACTGTGACCATGTCTTGCTTCATTTCACTGAGCCTTCTAACAGGTGAACTTACAAAGGGGCCCTCTTGTCTCAAATGGGAGCAGTTGAAGTGGGGGAGGAAGAAGGATTCCTTCAGAAGATTCTGGTTCTGGGCGCCTGGGTGGCTCAGTGGGTTAAGCTGCTGCCTTCGGCTCAGGTCATGATCCCAGGGTCCTGGGATCGAGTCCCGCATCGGGCTCTCTGCTCAGCAGGGAGCCTGCTTCCTCCTCTCTCTCTGCCTGCCTCTCTGCCTACTTGTGATCTCTGTCTGTCAAATAAATAAATAAAATCTTTAAAAAAAAAAAAGAACATTCTGGTTCTGACAATGCTTTAGGAACGTCGGGGGTGTGTATCTATTTGTGTTCATATCATTTCGCCAGCTATTTCACTTTACTGCTTGGATGAGTGGAATAGATACCCTCGCTCAAAGCCTGAACACCTGCCCCTCCAGGTGAACCCCAAAAGAGGTGAAGTGAGGATGTGTCTCAGCTAGATGGCTGGGTAGTGGCCAGAGGCTCGGGCTCTGGTGTCCTGAGTCTTACGTGAGAGCTGCAGTACTCTTGCTCTCTTTCTTTCTTTGGCTGGACAGAGAAGGGGAACATAGAGCAACAGGAGAACCTCCAGAGACTTTTTCTGGTAGAGCAGCTTTGTGAAACTGAACAGCAAAACGCCTTTCCTGGAAAAACGATTTGCAGCCATGGCGCCCTGAGCACAGCATACGTAGTGTTTAAGGAAATCTACCAAACAGGGTCAGCAGCTAATGGTAAACATTTCTCCTGTTTTCTTGCGCATCATGCTGGGAAAGTGAATCAGTTGTTGAGGGTACTTATCTTGAGATTGCCTGTCTGAAGAAGAGTGAATCAGGCCGGGGAGATGGTGAACACAATGTCTCCCGACTAGCCCCTTCAGTTTGTCTCAGAAGCCTGGAAGTGGCGGGGAATCCCACCGGTAGAGGAGCACGAGATGTTTCTCATCATGGCTATACAGGAAAGCTAATTATAGAGGGGCCCGTTCTGCTTCTCCCTATTGTAAAGTGTCTTGTAGAATTGCATTCCTGTGACTGCTGTCTTGGGCCACATAAAAAGGAATGTGATGACTGGAATAGAGTCTGTCTACTGCCGTTTGTGGGGGGGGGCAACAGATGAATGGTACAGAGTCTATGGAATGTGTGATGTAATCTGTGACCCAAATAATTCTTTTCTCTACGGAACGTGTCTGAAATACAGAAGAATGTTTCGTAGCTATAATATAGCACAAAGGATATTAAAACAAACACCTAAGTGTCCACCTTCCAATTTAAGAAATAGGACATTAGCTCCAGAACCACCTTTGCCCCTGCCCCTGCCTCTACATTGAACTCCTTCCCCCGCCCCAGGGACAACCACTACTTTACCTTCTGTTGCCCATTTTCTCTTCTTTTTCATGCCCACATGTACGTGGGTCTCCCTAAACAATATGTTGCTTTCCAAACAATCTAGCAGTAAGTGCAAACCTCGCTGCGTAAGGAAGGGGAAGCTGTGGCTTCTACTTGAGGAAGGTGCCAAGAGAAGGTAATCCAAGTCCAGTCTCTGGGAGCAGTACAGCTGTAGGTCGCATGAGGTTGTTCTGGGGAAGTGGGTGGGCAAGGGCACGAGTGGAGCCACAGGAAAACGGGGCTGTCCACTCCCAGGGCACAGGATGGTGCTGTAGGGTGGTGCCGGGTATTAGGGGCCCACCAGGAAGACCCTCAGGGGGCAACAGCAGCTCTGCGTTTCCAGCTTTTCGGCTCCCCAGGGCCTGCCTCCCCTCTCGGAAATAGGTCAAGGCAGAATGCCACTGTGCAGTGAACTGCGGGTCCTCTGCCTATGTAGGCAGCAGAGTGTGCTAAGGTTGGGCATTTTCAGGAAGACCCCAATGCCTGAGACATTGACCCCAGTGTGCTACAGAGAACTGCCAGTGGCCCACAGTCAAGAAAAGCAGCACGGGAAGGACTTGGGCCTTGCTCACCTGTTTGTTCTGTCTGCCAGGTCGGGGGCAGCAAGCATCTTATGATGACAGCCCACAGCATGTCCATCCCTCGCTCCAGCCTCTTCTTTTGGTGCCCAGCCCTCATCCCAGGGCTGCCTTTTAGCCTCCTCAGGCTGTTTCTTGACCTCTCTCCTGTGTCTTCCTCTTGACCTGTTTTGGTGAAGCCCGTCGTCCTCCAGCATCTTTCTAGGAAAGGCTACACGGGAAGTAAATTGTTCGAGGCCTTGTCTGCCGGAAAATGTCTATTCTCCTGTCACCCTTGATTGGCAGTGGGGACATGAAATGCCAAGTTCAAAATCAAAGTTCTGAATTAACACCTTGCTTCCTTGTCCTCAATTTCTACTCTTGCTATCAAGAAGTGTGAAGCAATTGTGATTCCTGATAGGTTGCTTCTGACCTGATTTTTTTCTCTCTCTCTCTCTGGAAGCTTATAAAGTCTTTTTTTGTCCCCGAGGATCTAAAATGTGCCACTAACGGGCTGGGGCATGGATTTGTTTTCCTCCCCTGTGCCGGGTGGAGCGTGCCACGACACATGACATCCCGACTCCTTCAGTTTGGGAAATGATTCTGAATATTCCTTTCATTTTTCCATTTTCCCCTTCTCCTCCCACAGCTTACTTTTGGGGATGATACCTTCTAACACCTCTCTTGTTCTTCATGTCTCCTCCATGTGTTTTGGATTCTGAGAATGTTGCTTTTGGCTTCTTCATTGGGAGAGGGGTTTTTGCCTTTTCTGATTTCTTCGTAGATATAGTGTATTACCTCTCCAAGGATATCACTGACACGTATTTGCCTAAGTTTCCTGTGAACTCAGTAGCCTCTGTTCCCACCAAATTATGCTTCCTTGTTTTCATTGCTGTCCCCTTTGGTAGAGGCTTTGTACAGATGTCTGGTAATCCTGGGTCGCGTGATGGACTAGAAAGCTGTCGGGAAGTACTGATTAGGTGAGTAGAGATCTGGGTTGGGCATTTTCGGGAAGACCCCAACGTCTGATATCTTGAAGTCTTTCTCCTTGAGTTGCTTAGATGTTCCCCCACCCCAGAAGACTTCTGGTCTCCTGCTGGAAGGAGTGTGTCCGCTGTTCAGCCTGGCAACTCCTGGGGGAAGAGCACCGGGGTGGAGGCTATCTCTGCTTTCAGGGCTCAGCGCCCCTTTATCTGGTCACTCAATGTCCCTGCCTGCCCCCAAAGAATGCATGGCCCACCTATGGCTCCCAAGCCACATGCTATGTTTTCCAGTCTTCAGGAACTAGTCCTCTGGATGTTTGCCAGAGTGGGGAAGAAACAGTGGGATGGAGCAAGCAGCTAGTGGGAACAGCTTCTAAGGCTGTTTTCTTTCCACTGTCGTCCTTATGTCCTTATCCGTCCCCCAACCCCAGCTCCATCTTGCTGAGAAGCCTGAGGCCCCTTGCCAGCTTTCTTCCTTGCTGGTTTGAGATCAGGTCCCCCCTCCTCGCCTGCCGCCCACTGAGTTGATTACCACTCTCATCTGTTTTGCAGCTTCCAAATCGTTCTTCCTGTTAGCCTCTCTCCTTTTCTCCCGGATTTGTCTTTTACAAAACCAACTTCTTTCTGTGGTCTTCATGGCATACAAGACCATGGAATGGGATGCATGTGTTTAGTCTACCAGCTTAACCTAGAAGCTGGAATTTTTCCTTTTCTTTTTTTCTTTTTTCTTTTCTTTCTTTCTTTCTTTTTTTTTTTTTTTAACATTATTGGATCCAGCACTTTTTTTTTTTTTTTTTTTTTTTTTTTTACGATTTGAAGCCAAAGGCCAAGTCCAGTAATAAGGTGATGTGGAAATGTTGGGGTTCGGAGCTGACGGCCAAGAAAAGAATTCTTGAGGTGTCTTTGGTGCAAAAAGGTATTTTTATTAAAGCACAGGGACCCAGGGACAGGACCCTTGGGCAGAAGGAGCGGCTGCCCCAGGATTGTGAGGAGCAACTGATGATTACACCCCCAAGCTGGGGGATGTGAAGACAAGGGAAGTTTCCAAAAGGACTTTCATATGCTAAAGATGACTCTGGGGATACTGGAGGCCTTGCTATTATCAAGCTAAGGATTTTGGTTTTTTGTTTTGTTTTGTTTTTCCTCTACTAAGGCATTAACATTAAGATTGGGAGCTCTGGGAGGAGGGAGGAGCGTTCTCCTTAGCCTGACTCAATGGGCTAAAGTTTTTAAGGACAGTTAATTTTTTGGACGTTTCTTCTGCCTTTGTCCCGCACATCAAAGTTTTCTGGCCATTTATGGAACACCTTTGTGCCAGGTGCTGGTAAACCCTTTGCCTGCACAAAAGACAAAACTGACACTCAGATTAAGCAGTGCACCCAAGGTCACTGCTCAAAAGCGGCAGCGCTGGCACCTGAATCCAGTCCCAAGATCTGGGTTTTGAAACCCTGTGAAAGTTTCTAACACACCCAGTGCTTCCCTTTGGACCAGGCGCTGATTTGAACTAATGCCTCTGAATTCCATGAGGATCTCTGAGTTAATTGGACTTCGAAGGAGAAAAAAATCTTCTGGCATGTATTGGGTTGAGTAACCTTGCCTGGGCTTTTGAAAAGTGAATGGGGTCCCCACAAAGCGTGAGAAGCACCTGCTTTCCCCAGCTGCAGTGCCTCCCGCCTCCCTGCTAGCGTGGTGTGTGGCGGAAGGTCATTCACAGACGCCCTTGTGCCGGCTGTCCCTAGAACAAAGCATGCATGGTTCTCTAGCCCACCCAGGAGAATGCGTGCCTTACTGGGGAGATGGTGCTGTAATGAAGGCCTTATTTTCTGTGTAGCCACAAAAAATAAGAATTTCATTTTCCTGCTGACAGTTTTGTCTTTTGCTGCAATCATATGAAGCCGTTGAGTTGCAGAATAAAAACGGCCATAAATGGGAGCTTTATAGTCTTGACAGATTTGATGATGATGATATTTTTGCAAACCTTTTTCAGACCGTCTTAAGTATCCAACAAACAAACAAACAAATAAACAAACAACAAAATCTATGCTTCAAACCTAAAAAGGTGCCCGTAGCTCTAAGTAGGCACTAGGTAGATCTGAATATTTGAGGACTGGAAATATTGGAAAACAAGGAAACCTTTTCTCCTGAATGTTGAGAGTGTTATCACTCTTATAATAGGTTTCAGCTTCGGTGAGCTTTCTAAGCATGGCTGCTGGCTTGTTAAGAATAAAGTTCTGTTTCTGTTCTTGCCCATAGCTGTAGCGCATACTTTGCTTAGAAGAATGGAATATAAACTACTTATGAATAACTGAAAATAAGATTTCTAAAAGTGCAAAGTAGCAGCAACCTGCCTGTGCGTATGGACCCTTGAAATTAGCGAGGCTTCCATTTGAATACAGTGTTTTGAGCCAAATTATTTTTAGTCTCTCCAGAGAGAACCCTTTTCATTTAATGGCATTTAAAAAGTGCTGGAGCTATTTCAACTGTTTTAAAATGCACATTCGGGACCCTCTTGTGTTCCCTCCAGTTCTAAAGAAAAGACTATGCTAAGGACACTATGGAAACTGCTTACAGTATCGGCTTTCATATTTAATTGGACTTTTACCTAGGACAGAAAAGGATGTGTAACATACGCCTTGCATCTTTTATTTGAGAGAAATAGAGGGCTTTGCCTTATATTTTATCTTTAACAGTTTTCATCAGGGGAATATCGTCTTACATTCTAATTACTGAAGGGAAAATATTTAGGGGTCTTATATCAGAAAAACCTGCTATAGCAAAGCCAGATTTTGTGTCCAAAGATAAGTTCAGAAAACCTTGTCAGCACAGACCTGTAGTCCCGAGGTCATCACCCCTTTTAGACTGTGTGTGTGTTGGGGGGGGGGTGCAATGCTGGAAAAAGTCTGGAGTTTGGAGTTGGATGTAGGTTTCAGTTCTGTGTATACTTTGCATTCTTGGAAAAGCCATTTGACCTCCCTGGGCTTATTTCTGCTTCAGGAAAATGGGGATAAATCCCAACTTCCTGGTTCTTCTAAGGTTCAGAGAGGGTGCACGTGGAGGGGGCGGGGCATACTGTGGCCACTGGTGTATCACTGGGGGTCCTACTTATGGTATAGCACAAATTGACATTTACTACCTGCTAGCCTCTGTTCTCAGGGTTTTATGTGTATTAACGCTTAATATAGGCACCATATTAATATTCCCATTTTACAGAAGAGAAAACTGAGGCATGGAGAGTTTTTTTTTTTTTTTTTTTGTTGTGCGGCATGGAGAGTTTTAACGTGCTCAGAGGTCTACAGCTAGTAAGTGGTGGAGTCAGGCTTCACACCCATGCCGTCTGACTGCAGAGCCTCCCATCTTAACTGCCACGCGGTGGTCACTGTGGTCATCTGTCATCTCTTTCAACTTTGTGACACCCATTGCTTGCCATATGTAGCAGTAGGTACTTCCTCAGTGGTTGCTGAGTGAGCGGAGGAAGGAATTTCCCCAGCTGACTGGGGTGGGCCACTCTTACCACAGGAAGCGTGTTCTTCAGAGACAACCTGCTCCATCCCCCCAAGCCCCAGTGCATGTCCTCTGACCTCGGGCTGCTGGCGCCAAACCCTCTGTCAGTGTTTCTGTGGCGCTTTCCACAGCATGGCTGACATCCGTGGCCAAGCTAGCTCCAACTGCCCCAAAATGCCTCTGAAAAATGTGCTTGCCATGTACAGAACTTTGCAAGCGGTTCCTCTAGAGCAGGGGTTGGCACAGTGTTCCCATAAAGGGCCAGATAGTACATATTTCAGATTTGGTCGGCTGTAAGGTTTCTGTCACAACTTCTTCACTGTAGCTCAGAAGCAGGCCCAGACAAGAAATGAATGGCTGGATGTGGCTGGGCTCCAAGAAAACTCGATTTACCCAAAGAAGCCGGCCGGCTACATTGGGCCCGAGGGCAGTGGTCAACTCGGGCACCGGAGCACTGGTTTCCCCACTTTGTCTAGTGCTGAGGAATCACCTGGGGTATACCTTTTTAAATAAAGATCCTGGTTGCTACCCCTGTTAAAAGATGATATTCAAAAAAAGGCAACGTCGTTTCTTTCATGCACAGATAGATGAAAACGAACACGCGTTAGCGATTTTGGTGACTCCTATGAGGGAACACGACAGATGCTATTAGCAGTTCAAAGGGGAAAAGGCAGAAAGCATAAATTTATCTGGAGTAAAGGAATTGAATTGCAAATGGAGGCCAACCTGATTTTATTAGGCAGGGAGGAGGGAGATCCATCCAGCTTGGACAGTGACAGAGTTGTTGTTGTTGTTTTAAAGATTTTATTTATTTGACAGAGAGAAAGAAGGCAGAGAGGCAGGCAGAGAGAGAGGAGGAAGCAGGCTCCCCACTGAGCAGAGAGTCTGACATGGGGCTCGATCCCAGGACCCTGGGATCATGACCTGAGCCGAAGGCAGAGGCTTAACCCACTGAGCCACCCAGGCACCCCAAGTGACAGAGTTTTTATGTCACTCAGTCATCTACAACTCAGAGAGGGGCATCATAGCTCCGAGGCGATGAAAGCCAGGAGGCTGGTAATCTGGAGGGTTATGCTCTGTGGAGATAGAGACAAGGCAGAGTTTTCCTCTGAAACACAGATTATATATGCTCCTGGGACCCCGGTTCCCCAGGTCTGATGTTATACTCTGAAATCTGTATATTGAACAGCTCTCCAAAGCTTCTGTCAAGCAGGAAGGCTTTGGCACACCACATTCAAGTCCGTTAGTCAGTGCGGTCTTCTTTTTCCTGGGATTCTCCTTTCTGCTCAGCCCTCCTCTCCCGATTTAGGGAAACCCGCCCTCACCTCATGAGGTTCACCCATCCATTTCACCAGCTGGGCGACAAGGAATCTCTCTGTTGTCCGGAGTGGTGTGGAGACAGGGAGAGCTTACATATTGGGAAAAACTCATCCCCGTCTTCTAGGTTTGCCATTAGGTTTGCTCATGTCGGGGAAGAGGATCAAAGGGATGGTGAGCATAAAAGTAGTGCGCATGGACTAAGGAAAGGGTGTCTGCAACAGAGGATAAAGGAACTTTGAAAGCTTTCCATGCAGTCCCAGGAGGGGGGAAGAAGGGAGACCGGGAGAATGTAGCCAACCCTGGAGGGCCAGTCGGGTGGGCCTAGGAAACCCGACACTCAGGAGCACAGAGACCCCAGTAAGCACCTTAGGAGAGTCCGAACTCATTAAGTTGGCAATCCATTATGGATTGACCTTTTTTTGCAGATCTTTAACTGTCAACAGCTGCCCTGCTCTATCAAGTGCTTTTCCTCCCTGGACAGAATAGCAAAGCTGGCTTGTGCATTTCCGGAGGATGGGGAAGTTCAGAAAAGCCCCAGACTGTCATTCAGTTGACTTCCTTTTTACTAGGTTTTCTGTCTTTTTGAAAAAATAAAGGGGACAGATAGGTGGGTGTCCTTGATACAAGGTTTCTGGAAATTACCTTCAAGTCAGGGCGGTTGGGACATAATTTCCCTCTAACTCGCTATCCAGTGGACGCTGTCCCCTGTGAAGGTTCAGAAGGGTACAGTCCCCCCAAGCCTTTCACTCAAGCAGTTCCAGCTTTTCCAACTATACCCCTCGTCACAGAAACGCCTTGGAAATGGTACTATTTCATGCTCCTGGGAGAATGTCCTATCAATTCCTGCAAATTACCCCTGCTCTGCTAGTTCTGCCATTTAAAGGGAAGACCTGTTTCCATCACGTAATTCCCTACAGGATGCTTTGCTAGGTCCAGGGGCCTTGGGAGACAATGGATACAGATCTGGTGTGGAGTTGGGAGTGGGGAGCTCGTCATCTCTCTGTGGATGATGGTAGGTGGGGAGGTGTGCCTGGTGGCTCAGACTTTACCAGTCAGTTGTGTCCTGGGAGCTAGGGAGCTTCGCTTCCTGGCATTGAAACATTGGTCCCGAGCATGTCCTGCTCCCTTGACATCTTGCTCTATTTCGTCTTTGCTCTGAGGTTCTATCTCAGAACTTGCCAGTTTGGCTGACACGGTCAAGTTACCACTCATTTCGAAATCTTAGCCATCCCAGAAATGCAGTTTTCTGCCAGGGCCAAGAGCCTTAAGTGATAAGAAGGTCCTGATGGTGGCCAGTGCTGCCCCTGCAATTTCCCAGGTGTCCTGCTTGAGCCGGAGGCAGAGGTGGCAGCAGCCATGGCAGCTGTTGGGGTCCCACCATCGCCAGGAATGTAACACTGGAGTCTGCCCTCCTGGAACTTGGCAGTGCCCAGACAAACCAGAACCTCACACTGCAGCCCAGCCCCTGCCGTGTTCCCTCCGCTTGGAATGCTTGATGCCTCCCCAAATCACCCAGAAACAGTGCTCTTCTTGCAGGAGACCATCTTCCTGCCCGCACCTAGTGTGCACTCTCAAGGGCACCTGCGATGAGAAAGGTCCCCAGCATTAATTAGCTAAGGCAGAGCCTCAGGCCCGAGTCCCTCTCGGAACGCTACCTAAAGAGGTCTTCATGTTGTTTCTGAAACGAGCCTTTGCCACTTGTTTTTTTAGAGGTTACTCCCAGCGGCCTTCAGGGGACGGAGAACTGGGTGACAGGCAGGAGCCTGTCAGGCAGAGCATATTGTCATTTCAGATTCATAAGCCTGAGTTCCTGATTTAGACTGGAAAGCTCAGCAGCACTGTGACTTTGACAGTATCATCATGCTCTATTTTGTAGTTGTAGGCTGCCAACTGCAAAATTCGGTACAACTGAAGAATGGAATTTTAGGATTGCTTGGCATGCTTTCCTGCATTGTATGCATGATTTTATTTTGGGGGGGGGCGGTGGGCGTTGTAGATAGTCATAAATACAGAAGTTTTAAAAAGCTACTCTGGGAGAGGACATGAAAAAGAAAATTCTCTAAAGCAGTGAGCTCTCCAAAGCAAACATGAAGCCATTCAGACTTTCCTAATTTAAAGATAATGTTTTTTCATTCTTTTCTCTGAGACTGCTGTGATCTTCTGTGCTACACAAATGAGCATGATGTATTTACTGTTCTGCAGACCCATGTGGAAGTTCCCGAGGGACAGGGCAGGGATGGATGGACCTGTCTCCCTGTGTAGAAAGGGTGGGAGTCATGTTTTAGGAGAGAAAGGATGGGACATGGGAGGAAAGGCAGGTAGGGGAATCCTGAGTGGGGTAGGCTAACTTCAGCAAGAACACCGTTCTGACTTTCTCCATACCGTTCGCTTGCAACTCAAGCCCATCAGTGATGGCAGGCCACCAGGAAAACCCTCTTGCTGGGTCTCACTACCCTGAGCACCACCAAGTAAAGAATCCTTTCCATGGAAACACATGGGAACAGCCAGACCTAGCTCTTGTCTTTTGTTGCCAAGCAAGGTCCTGCTTCAGTCTTCGAGTCCCTTTCTGGGAGCTAGGCCCCGACTCTGCAACACAGGATAATATGTGGCATTTCAGAGGCCCCTCTTGGAGTCCTTGGCTTAGAAATTGCTTGCCTTTTGTGTTTGGCCTTGACAACCAGCTTTGTCTTAATCCTGTGTCCCCAGTGAAGCAAGGAAGTTGTCCCCATGGACCTACAGAAAAGTTATGAAAAGGATCAGACGTCTTCCCCCACCCCATCTCTCCCAGTGGTGTGTAGAGACTTGGCTCTGACGTGTGGGCTGTTCCTCGCTGTCCTTTGTCAGCCCTTCAAGGAGCCACCCCAGGTCTGGAATGCACGAGCTCTCAGGGCAGAGGGCACCCACCATCACCAGGCAGAGCATCAGACAAGGCTCAGGTGGGTCTGAGCATGTCTTGCCCTGACATTTGGTGAGCACTGAAGAGTGTGGGAAAACTTGTGACTGCCTGCTGCCCCGCGGTGTCCCGAACACGCTGACTCACAGAGGACAGGGCACATGCTTTTCGTCACTCTCTTGCCGACACTGAGCATGATGCCTGGCCCAGAGAAGCCCCATAGATAGGTACGTAAAGCCTGCCAGCACGAGGGAGGCTTTCTTTCTGGATAGACTGGGACGGCCCCTAGATCTTGGAGTCAGGATATATGGGCCACCAAAGGTGTTGGACTCTGTGGCAGTTCCTCATCAAAGAGTTTCTGGCTATATTCTAAGCAACAGCCAAGTCTGTTGCCAGAAGGCTTAAGATAAAAGGATTGGCTATCAGCAAGCATGGCAAAGGTTTCCAAAGACATGGAGATGTTTTAATTTACCCTTAGAACTACTTCACTGGTTTTAAAGCAAGATCAACCCATCCTATAGAATTTTACTCTTCATGTTTAAAGATAACACTTGTCTTTAAACCTTCATTTGACAACAGATTTTTATAACAATCCCGGCAGATACACCTGGTTTTTCTGTCACTGGTAGTCTTTTTTAAGTTTTACGATGTCATCCCAGCAAGCCAAACCTGAGCCTCTGAACAAGATATTGTCTGCCATTACAGCTATATGGGAAAAATTGGTAGACCCTAGCTTTCCATGTGGTTTTTTTGAATGGTATATCTTAAATGAACCACACAATAGAAACGCAGCTAGAGAAAGGACAGAAAGAACAAAGAAATAAGATCTAAGACTATAAGGAAAAGAGTAGAAGGCCAGAGGAATTCTCATAAAAATATCTCAAACAGGGGCGGGTGCTGAGGGGCCCAGTCAGTTAAGCCACTGCCTTCAGCTCAGGTCATGATCCCAGGGTCCTGGATCGAACCCTATCTCTGGCTAAGGACAGTCGTTTCTGGCCCTCCCTCTGCTCCTGCATTCTCTCTTTCTCAAATAAATAAACAAAATCTTTAAAGTATACATACTTCAAACCGTTCCCCTGAGCACCAGCTAGTAATGATGGTCAGCTCCAGAAAAGGGAGCTGACCAAATAAATAAACAAAATCTTTAAAGTATACATACTTCAAACCATTCCCCTGAGCACCAGCTAGTAATGATGGTCAGCTCCAGAAAAGGGAGCAAGGAGCTTAGGGGTGGCTTCTGGGTAAAAGGCAGATTCTCTTCACCATAGAATCCTTTTGTATTCTTTAAATTTTGTATTCTTTAAATTCTGTATGACATTCATTTATGAACTTTCAGAAATTAATTAAAAACAAAACATGGCAGCTTCCTGTTGAGGAAAAGGGAATAATTGCTAGATCATTTGGCCTTCCAAAACCTAGCAGCCCAGCTCTGCTGGCCCATCCCACTCGATTTTGCTGATGTAATTACTTTCCAACCACGCTGGCTTCACAAACAGATGCACATACAGAATTTTAATCCTGGCTGTGCTGTGCAAATAAGTAACCTCTACATTTCCAGTCTACCCTGTGGCTCTGTATAGCCAATAGTCCACACATTTGTAATTTATAAAGGCAAAAAGAATCAATTTAATCATAGTGCTCTGCTTTTGGATCCCCGAAGAAAGTCTCAAAATTTTCAGGTAGCCAGGTCTTGGCAAGAACTCAATGTATTGATGACTGGTCTTAAGATTCATTCTTTAAAAGATTTGAAAATTTTCATGCTTATATCCAGGATCTAAGCTTCCTTTGATTTGCCTGGGGCCGAAATGCTCCAAGTCACTGCATTTCCTGGGTTCTAAAACAAAAGCTATAATGTTGCTGAAGACTCTGACTGGTAAGTGGTGTCTGGCATTAGATCAGGTCCCAATGCTCCTTGGACAGATGGATGAATTGAGAACCATGTTGGCAAGTTCGCCTTCAGTGGGGAAGGTAGCACAGTAGTGAGGCGAAGAAAAACAGTCCTGTTTCACTGGCCTGGGATTTGGGGGCCCGTAACTTATTCAGCTCAGAATGGGTTCTTTTCTTTCTTTCCCCAATAAAGAGTGTGTAATGGTGTGATCCCCAAAGTGGTGTGCAGATCTCAGTTGTATGGCTATTTCTCTGTGTTTGGGACAGGATACCCTTGTCTGCTGAGGGTAAGAAGCTGGCTTTCTCCTCATTCATCATAACAAGCAATAGGGCGAGAGGGCATGGAAGACAGAAGCAAAGATTCGAGGTCCAAAGAGCCAAATCCTCAGCTAGCTCCTCCACAACCTCCGATGGCCACCAGCAAGTCCCAATTGAGCTGTAAGGTCTTTGAATCTGAGTTGTCAAGGCCACCCCCTCCTCCCGTCATGGGGAGGCTATAGGGTTCTATGGAAGGAGAGCCCGTATGTGAGGCAGCACTTGGTAAACAGGGAAGTGTTATCATCGTCAGTTTTATTTATTCCCACTCATAAGTGTTACTGGCAGACCCTGTCATTGCTGAGAAACTTGGCTTTCCCTGGAGTGAGGAGACAAGCTGCTGAAGCTAATGCCATGTGGGAAGTAAGATCAAACCCCTTTCTGGAACTCGGCTTCCATTCTTCCAGTTAAGCAAGAAGAGGATCAAATTTCAGTCTCTGAGAATTTTGAAGCTTCCTGTAAGTTCTGGGGATTTTTCTTGATCTGGCTTCCAGAGCAAGCACCCCATTCTCGTGGTTTTCCTTACAACTTGCTGGGTTTCTCAGCTCCCTTTACTAGTTCTTCCTCTTTCTCTGTACTCACTCTCTCAGTGACCTCATTGCATCTCCTGCCTTTTTAAATACCACCAAAATCCCAAAAGCTCCCTGAGTCTCTCCTGATGTCCAGACTCTTCTCCCACAGTCTTGGCTGCTTAGATATCTCCAATCAGTGTGTCCCCAATGTGAACTAATCTTCTCCCCTCACAGAAAACAAAGAACCAATTCCACCTACAGCCATACTCATCCTTAAGCTCCCACCCACTCCTTTCTTTCCCAAATTATCTTCTAGATACATTTCCAAGCTCTTTCCCCTCCCCACCAAGTGCCTGTGGTAGAGTTACACAGAGGAGCAATAAGTATCTATTGGCACTGAATTATGTCATCATCCCCCTGATTTATTTTCAGGCTGAGGGTACAGGTCCAAGGTATCAACAGCCAAGTTTCATGGATTCTTGTTCTCTTGCCAAACAGGTGAATGAGTTTTGGGGTGTGTTTGGTTTGGGTTTTGTTGTTGTTGTTTGGTTGGTTGGTTTTTTAGAGCCCTGCAGTATAGTTCTTTATAAAGATGGGATAGCCCAAGCTGGCTGTAGGCTAGAGATATGACCAAATAATATATTAGCCATAATTTTCCATTCAGCATTTCTGGTTTCTACCCAGGAAGCCACAATACTCAGCCCTCAAGAGTGTGGTTATTAAAAACGTTGAGTCATAAGGCTGTATGAAACCCAGCAACTAGAGGAAATGTTGCTGCCAGATTGGTTCTGACCATGCACATTTCTTGAGACCCTTAAAGTCAGATTCATGATGAAATGCATCATGGAAAGGCAAATTATTGTATTTATTTTTAGGTTATTAAATTATTTATGCTAGTAGTGGAGTAACTTCTCTGCTTTTTGACTGATAAATGTTGACTTAGTGGGGTCTTAATAGGGCTTAGGAAGCTCCAGGTCCTTAGAAATAGGTCTCAGTTTTAGTTATTCTTTACATTAAGAAATGTTGTTTAGAAATATTTCCCAGAGCCTATAAGATTAAGGCAAGAAACAAAGCTCAGGGCACCACATTGCCTGATTTCAAGCTAAATTACAAAGCTGTGATCACCAAGATAGAATGATACTGGCACCAAAAAAGACACAGACCAATGGAATAGAGTAGAGAGGCCAGGTATGAGCCCTCAACTCTATGGTCAACTCATTCTTGACAAAGCAGGACAGAAGATCCAACAGAAATAGGACAGTCTCTTCAATAAGTTGTTCTGGGAAAATTGGACAGCTATAGAAGAATGAAACTGGACCATTCTCTTACACCATACACAAAGATAAACTCTAAATTGTTGAAAGATCCCAAATGTGAGAAAGAAATCCATGAAAATCCTAAACGAGAACATAGGCAGTAACCTCTTCAACCTCAGCCACAGTAACTTCTTTCAAAACACGTCTCTAAAGGCAAGGGAAACAAAAGCAAAAATGAACCTTTGGGACATCATCAAGATAAAAAGCTTCTGCACAGCAAAAGAAATAGTCAACAAAGAGGCAACCCACGGAATAGGAGAAGATATTCACAAATGACACTACAGATAAAGGGCTGGTATCTAAATCTATAAAGAAATTCTCACACTCAGCACTCAAAAAACAACCAAGTAAAAAAATGGACAGAAGACATGAACAGGCACTTCTTCAAAGAAGACATACAAATGGCTAACAGACACATGAAAAAAATATTCAACATCATTAGCCATCAGAGAAATTAAAATCAAAACCACATTGAGATACCACTTTACACCAGCTAGAATGGCAAAGATTGACAAGGCAAGAAACTACAAATGTTGGAGAGGATGTGGAGAAAGGGGAACCCTCTTAAACTGTTGGTGGGAATGTAAGTCAGTGCAGCCACTTTGGAAAACTGTGTAAGTTCCTCAAAACATTAAAAATAGAACTACCCTATGACCCAGCAATTGCACTACTGGGTATTTACCCCAAAGATAGAGATGTGGTGAAAAGAAGGGCCACATACACCCCAATGTTCATAGCAGCAATGTCCACAATAGCCAGACTGGAAAAAGCAGAGATGCCCTTCAGCGGAAGAATGGATAAAGAAGATGTGGTCCATGTATACAACAGAATATCACTCAGCCTTCGGGAAGGATGAATACCCACCATTTGCATCAACATGGATGGGACTGGAGGAGATTATGCTGAGTGAAATAAGTCAAGCAGAGAAAGGCAATTATCAAATGGTTTCACTTATATATGGAACATAAGGAATAGCATGGAGGACATTAGGAGAAGGAAGGGGAAAATGAAGTGGAGAAAACAGAGGGGGAGATGAACCATCAGAGACTGTGGACTCCAGGAAACAAACTGAAGGTTTCGGAGGGGAAGGGGGTGGGGATGGGTGAGCCCAGTGATGGGTATTAAGGAGGGCATGTAATGCTTGGAGCATATACGCAAACAATGAACCATGGAACACTACATCAAAAACTAATGATGTACTGTATGGTGACTAATGTCACATGAAAAACAAGCAAAACAAAACAAAAATGACCAAGGCAGAATGATCTTGCCTGACTGTAAGCAGTGTAATATTTCTGTTTCTTGTTCAAATTAAAAAGAAAAAATAGAATATTAATGCCCATTCTTCTAAGGCAGTGGTTCTCAACCTTGGCTGCACATTGGTATCACCTGGAGTACTTAGAAAACATTGATGCTTGGCCCCGCCCCCAGAGATTCTAATTTAATTGGTTCTGGGTGTGCCTCAGTCATCAGGATTTTGCAAAGCTCCCCAGACGATTCTAATGTGCTGCCAAGGGTTGAGAATTCTTATAGTAGGGACTTAAATACTTTGCAAACACCTCTCCTGATTTTTTTGTTTTCTGGAAGAGACAAGAACCTTTTTGGAATTTTCCCTTTTATGTATTTGTGGAAGACATGAAAATGAACAACAGTCCCCTTCACCTTTAAACTTTATATTTTTCCAGAATCGGGAGCACTAGCTACATGTAGCTAGTCAACAGGGCATGGGGCAGATACATTTTATACCCTGTTCAGTGTAGGAGACTCATTAGGGTCTCTCTCAATGTGTCTAAACCCTGAGACCAGCTTACCACCACCTTAGCCAGTAAGTTGTAGGCCTGAGATTTGAACTCTGATCTTTCTGGCCCCCAAATTTCTGTGTTTCGGGAGAAAGGACAAAGCTTACTAGAATCCACCAAAACCCATTTCATCTTCTTGTGAGGCACACAGCTAGACTACCTTTCCTGGCCTCCCTCAAAGTTAAGGTGTGGCTGTACGACCGGGTTCTAGTCCATGCAGTGAGAGCAGAAGTAACCTCAATGCCTGGCCTCCTCAGATCATCCTCCATTCTTTCCCCATTGTCTGGCTATGAGTGAGGACCACCTTCAGAAGGCCACCTGCCACACAGCCACAGTATCATTCTACATGAACAAGAAAAATGGCATGAAGGGAGACATCTGGTGTGTTTGAGCAGCTAGTCAGTCCTACCCAGAGAAAACTACTGTGCGTTCATGACTCAGTAGAAAGGGAAAGGCTGAAGATTAAGTGGAGAGGGGAGTAAATAATGGAGTAGAGATCCTGGGACGTAGGGTCCTGGGCACCAGTGGGAGTGTTAGGCTTGAACAAATGAAAAGACACATCTTTGATGTTGACAGCTGGGAAAGAGGAATAAGCAAGTGTGGGGAGCACGTGCATTTCGAGGCATGGTGGGAAATTAAGGTGATTTTTTTTTCCCCTGATGGCTTCAGTTTTCTTTATGATGTATAAGAGATAAATCATCTATGGGAACTTCATGAGAGAGGGTAGGTGGTTCAAGGAGATAATGTTTGAAAAAGCCCTGTGGAGAGTGGGAAAGAGATACAAGGGAAGTAGTAGCAGTTAGTGTCCAGAATTCATTAAGGATGGAAATCACATAAATTTGTCACTTCAAACGCTATGTTTCTCGTTCACTGCCATTTCTTCAGTGTTTAGCATTGTGCCTGGGACTTAGCAGGTTTTAAATAATTGAAGAATAAATATAGTGACAGTAAAGAAGGGAGAGCTGGAAAAAATGAGAGGGTATGGGCAGAGAGTGGGATTTTTAATTTACTCTTCTGGAGGTAGAGTGTTTACAGGTACCGACACATTTTATGTGGTGGCCAGGGGAGTAGGTGGCAGCCATGGAATGAAGGTGAGTCTCACTGACATTGGGGGAACCTCAAGACTGAGACGCTAAAGGCAGGAAGTCATTCTGGACAGTACGGCATGGTGTAGAGTAAAACTGTCAACCAGCTGTCAATCTTCAAGACTACAAAGGGATCGGGGCTTTAAGAGGAAGAGGGAGAGTGCAGTATATGGCATAGCCAGTTAGTCTGAGCAGCAGGGGAGAAGGGATGACCATTTGTGAGTGGAAGGGCAGTGGTCTGGAAGTGGGATTGGGTTATGAGAGAAGTTCTAACGAGCTGGTTGGCCATGAGTGGTAAGTAGTTACAATGCATGTTTCTAGAGTTAGATGGCGATCACCGAAGTGGCTGTGATGATCTTGGTTGAGCTTATTTGTATGTCTAGGGGTTAGCTAGCTAATCAGCTGATCTATGCTGGGATTACTTGGCTGTGTTCTGTGTACCTCTCGTCTTCTTCCCGGGACCAGTAGACAAGCTGGGCATAGCTTGATCATCGTGATGACAGCAGACACGAACATGAGCAAGTACAACTGTTAAAGTGTTTTTCAAGTTTCTGCTTGGGTCATGTTTGCCAACATCTTTTTGGTCCAAGCAAGTCACAGAGCTAAGAAAAAGGGAAAGTCATAAAGTCATATGGAGAAGGGTAAGGATTTGAAGAGAGATAGGAGAGAGAGAGAGAAAACCCAGGGCTGTTTTTGCAATTTGCCACACTTTGGGAAAGTGGGTAAAGAGAGGAACTGAAGAGCCTGACAGAAGGGTTTACATCCAGGGGTGAGCAGGGATGACTTATAGGTATAGCAGGTGTAGCGTATGGGCTAGTAGAAGCATTGGTTCCAGTAGATCTCTGATGGATTGAGGTGAGAAATAGGAGCTCTCTCAGGAAGACCTTGATCCGCTTACCCTCTTAGCCTTGTATAAATGGGGATGTTAACATTTTTCAGAGTAAGATTACAATGAGGTAATACATTTGAAAACATTTCGTAAATGATGAACTTAAGATGGGGGGTGTCAGTGTGTATAGATCAGCTGAAAGCTAGTTAACCCCCAGCCTGTGCCATACACCCAGCCAAGATCATCTAAGCCACAGAGGAATGTCGAGACCAGATTACCACATCAAGTCTATACAAAGGTCTCAACCCCCCACCAATGCTTCAGTGCCTCCAACCACAGGTCTGCTTTAAAAAAAAAAAAAAAAAGTATTTTTTTTTCCTTTATCATTAGGAGACTATCACACCAAGTACCTTTGCCCTTGGGATGGATGGTGGGGATGACTGATAACAGGTGGCACCGAAGAATACAGACCCTGAATCACTAAAAAGCATGGCTCCTCTAGAAGGTGGTGCCCTCTGCTCAGCCCCTGCTACGCCCTCTAGGGGCCACAGTAGGACGTTCTAGCTCTTTCAGAGTCCCTGCTCAGAGTCCTCTGGGCTGGATGGAATCTGGGCAAACAAGCCTGCCTCACCCCCAGAGTGGCTTGCTCTAGGCTGGCTTTCTGACTGGTTAGGGAAGTGTTCTCAGATTAGGGGGTCTAGACCCTAATTGCCTGGGCAGTGTCCAGAACCATGGGTCCATTGTCATTAATCCCAAGTTCTTTTCTTCCTGTGCCCATCCCTGGTGCCCACCATGGGTCAGGGGGACTGTGCTGTTAAGTGTCCTTTGGGTCCCAAGCCTGGTATGCCAATAACTCTGGCATTATCCTGGTCACATCCACAGGGCCCATCTGTTACTCCAGAGGGACCGTACCAAACATGATCTTTTCATCCTGGGAGCACTTGTAGTTAGTGGCAATTCTGTTTTTAAAAAAATATTCAGTTTTTTACTCAATAGTGAAATAGCCCTTACCTGTATGTGGTATGGCCCAGGTACTTCATGCCTGCCTGGGGAGGCTTCCAGATGAATGTCCTGCATCTTGACTTCAGTAGCACAATAAAAATCTTGGCATGCAAGGTTTTATTATCTGCCATATTGCTCTGTGTTTCAGCTCAGATCAGTATTAGAGCTGAACCTCAAAGCTTCTCGTTTTAAATTCAGCTGCCAACTAACTGTTCTCAATTGTTTTTAACACCTCTGCCCTCTTGATCATTCCTTGGTGGATCTGGAAAGCCAGATGATTTCAAGCATTTCTATTTGTCAGTGTATTGAATTGATTCTCACTTCACATTTATGATTATTTGATTTTCATTTGTTTTTTTTTTTTTTTTTGATTTGATGGCACCATCATTAAAGATAGCTCCTTTCCCCAGGGTATATTTGTTTGTTTTGTAAAACTGACATATGGGAAATGTCAAAAAAGTGGGATCTGTAATGAGAAATTACTGCCCATTTATTTTAGAAATCTGGTATGTGGCTTAGTACTTGCCTGGCCCTGACAACGTAGGTTCCTACTGTGAGGTTTTAAATTTTGACCAGAGGCCAACTTGTTTACAGATTTACATGAACACAGATACATTACAGAAACTTCGCAGTTCCAGAAGCTCAAAAAGTATAATTAGCCAGTCGGTTCTTTTCCTGTTTGTTTAAGGAAATGCCTCTGCCACTGAGCTTTGGTGCCTGGAGCAGGATTTATCAGAATCAGTGTGGGGACTGTCATTGCAGTGTCCCCAGGGGCTGGGAACAATGATCAGAGCTCTAGTGAGACACTGAAGCCTTGTCCCTGGCTCCTGTGGTTGGGGCTCTTTCAGAGCTCCAAATGGGGAGTTGGTCCCTCTCTTTCTCTCCGCCACCATCCTCTGCTGAGAAGGCTGGCTCTGACTTAGGCCCAGCCTTTCTTCCCCTTCCTGGGGAACCACAGTACCCCACTGCTGCCTCTGCCAGCCTTTTTAGACCACCTGCCTAGTGGCTTTCTTGGGATGTGGAACTAGCAGCAGGCGAGGAGAGTTAGACGGAGAGAGATCAAGCCTACCTCCTGCCTGTCACCAACTAAAGACAGGAACCTCTGACCTAAGGAAATGAGTGCAATGCAGGATGTTTTGGATTTTTACAGCTATTTTTAATGGCCAGTAGGTTTTAGGGCTTTAGATAGTCCTTGGGTTTGGGCTAAAGTAGC
This sequence comes from Mustela putorius furo, assembly GCF_011764305.1. NCBI lineage: Eukaryota > Metazoa > Chordata > Mammalia > Carnivora > Mustelidae > Mustela > Mustela putorius. Next base: position 33,808,072 of record NW_025421989.1, read on the forward strand.
ATAGATCTAGCAAAGAACTAGGTCACATGTTTCAAATGCTTTTCCTTTTTTAAAGAACATTGGCAACAGTTTTATTCAATAGAAATATAATGTGAGCCTGATAGGTCATTTTAATTTTCCAGAACCCACATTAAAAAGTAAAATGAGGTAAAAAGGAATGAAATATTTTGCATTTCTTTATGTTTCACACCAAGTCCTGGAAATCCAGTGTGCGCTTTACACTTAACAGCACAGCTCAGTTTGCAGTAGCCAAGTTCAAGTGCTCAGTGGCCACTGCGACTAGTGGTTACTGTAATGGAGAGCACAAACCTATAGCATTAAGGAGGTGATATGATATGGTGTGGAGAATCTTCTACTACAGTTCCTATATTATTGTTGTTAACAGCAACATTTTTGGAAAAAATTTTTAAAGATTATTATTTATTTGAGAGAGAGAGAGAGAGCGTGCACACAAGTGGAGGGAGGGGCAGAGGGAGAGGGGCTTGACCCCAGGACCCAAGATCATGACCTGAGCAGAAGTCAAAAGCTTAACCGACTGAGCCAGCCTGGCACCCCTACAGCAGCATTCTGCTTAAACTGGGGGCAATGCCCTTGAAGGGCTTAAATTGCATCCACGATGATCATGTCATTCACTTGATCACCCTTCAGCACCTTGTGTTTTGATTAGTATTGGAAGAGAACTTGGGGAAACCCCTGCTGTTTCTGGAAGAACCTGGAAATAGCACAGCTGAGCAGAAATAATTCAGCCCGATTGCGACATAGGACAGTGTCCATGTGGCAGCAGATGCACGATTCAAACTCGCCGCTTCCTTCTTTCCCTCCTGGAAAAGGACAGGAGGTGTGATACTCAGGGCTAAAATCTCAAAGAGCTTTAGAGCTTGGTTGCAGCTTAATGCTGTCTGACTTGAGGGCCTCCAGTGCCCCAAAGTGTGGCTAGTATGGCACATGTTTATAGGGCTTTGAGAAAGGTGGCCTTCTCACCGTCTTGTTTCCCCTAGACTTATTTCATCTTTAGGTTCTTACTCAATTTAGCATTTGTCATTCTACAGTGATAGAGTGTTTTTACCTCCTTATCTACAAGCTCCGGAAACCAGGCCATGCTCATCTAAATAAAATTGGCTTTTTTTTTTTTTTTTTTTTTCACAGAGATGGGGAGGAGTGACTCTGGAATTGGCCTGATTGTCTAGCTGTGGCCGGAATGAGTTTGCTTTCCAGCTCACAATATTGTACTTTGGAAGGTTTAGGATTCTTGTGGTCATGTTGGAGAAGAAAAATGGGGCATTTTCAAAATGCAGAACACTGCAAAAGAAGAAAGAGCACCTAAATGATCATTTTCATTCACCCATTCCCATGTAGTTATTTTACACTTATTTATAATCCAAAATGTCTGAGTCAGTTATAAGATGGTTGTGTCCTTTATGTAGTCTCAAAAGAGTTGGTATGCACTATTTTGTGTATGATTTTGATATATTGCCAAATATCTATTCGTTTTGAGGAGAAAATATGCAATGAGTATGCCTCTCTGGCCTGTAGCTGTCTTTATATGAATGATTTTTGAAAATAAGCCAAGAATTTCAAGAATGGCAAAACACAGTGCCTCCTAATAAATATTATGCTAAATGGGTTTGGTTTTGGGGGGTTCTTTGTTTTTTAGTTTCTATTCCCCATGGTAGTACCGGATTTACTTCCATCTAGACTCAAAGTTGGGCCTAATGGTGAGGACCACGCCATCTTGGTATGCCCAGGTAAAGACAGTCGATGGATATAGCACTGTCCTCCATATACTATGATTCAAAATCCAAACAGGTTTACAAATGGGGACCAGACATATACAGGGCAGTTTTTGTGTGTATCTCTCTTATTCTGATGTAATGATATGCTATGTGTACGGTATACTTTTGGGGGAGGACATCAGTATATCTTTCTCTTTGTATAAGATATTATATATTTATTTGAGAGAGATAAGAAGTTGGCAGAAGAGGAGCAGGGGGAGAGAGAGAAGTCTTCCTGCTGAGCAGGAAGCCCAGTGTGGGGCTCAATCCCAGGACTGACCTGAGCGGAAGGCAGATGCTTAACCAGCTGAGCCAAACAGGCTCCCCCATATCTTTTTAGTCCCTTTTCTCTCTTCTTTCAACTTTTACAGCTGTCTTTTTGGTGTGGTCTCACATAGATTCTAGATGCTCTGTTTTTACTCTCCAGTGACCTTGAGAATACTCCTGCACAATTCTGCCATAAATGCCCCATCAGGGATGGCAAGCGAGCTTCACTCACACTCACATCTGCACAGCGCAAGGGCAGGAATCCGGTACAAAGAACTGGCTAAATCTCGAATCCTCCTCTTGTAACCTGTGTTGCCCATTCACACATTTCTCTGGGGACAAAATGGGGCAACGGGTAGTTTTTTTTTCCCCTTTAATTTCCCTTTAAGTTGGATCATAAATGACTGGTTTGCTAGAATTCTTCATTATTCAGAGATATAGTAAGTTCTGGAATGCAAACTGCTCTTATTTTTAAAATTTTTTAATCCACCAGGCTTAAGAGTGAGTATTTCCTATCCAATTCTTTAAACATCAGTTATGGATTTCCTTTTTATTCTGGCATCCTAATGGTGGTGGTCTCAGTGCGTTTTGTGGCAGAGAGTTCGGGAGCAACTTAAAGGAAAATGGGTGATGATTGGCGTGGATGTGTGTTTTTGTATTGAAATGCAGTGAATATACAATGTTATAGTAGTTTCAGGTACACTACATGGTGATTCAACAAGTTTATATATTATGCAGTGTTCACAATAGTTACCATCTGTCAGCACACAAAGTGACTACAGTATTATTAACTACATTCCTTATGCTGTACCTTACAACCCCATGACTTCTTTTACAACTGGAAGTTTGCACCTGTTAATTTCTTTTGCCTATTTTACCCATGCCAGAACCCTGTAGTGTATGTACAGATGCATGTATGTATGTGTGTACACACACGGTCACACACACACACACACACACACACACAGGAATATTACTCAGCCAAAAAAAAGGATGCGATCTTGCCATTTGTGACAACATGGGTGGACCTAGAGAGTATTATGCTAAGTGAAATCAGTCAAAGAAAGACAAATACCATACAATTTCACTTATACATGGAATCTGAAAAACAAAACAAATGAACAGACAAAAACAGCTCCTAAGTACAGAGGACAAACTGGTGGGAGGGACATGACGTTGAAAGGCCATAGTCCTTTTAGGAATTTCAGTTCCTCACCTATTTGCACAGGGACCCTTTGAATCAGCATTATTTCACTTTGTTTTGATGTGTTTCCAGAATCCCAGGTTTAAAATGGAGTAATTGCTACAGTTTCAGGACATCATTGCTCCCCTAATTTGGGAGATACAGATTGAAGAAAGAGCAGTTGCTTCCTTCCTCTATAATCTATTATACCTTAGTGTAAGCCTGAGTGTAATTACTTAAATTCTCAGCTTCCATGCTGTGACATTACTTCTCCCAGACAGTATTTTCAACAGGTATAAAACTTGCAAAGGCTTTTTTGAATCGGGTAAATCTTTGATATATCTTGTGCACTTATATTTGTAGGTCATGTGACTGTGTTAAACTCCAGAAAAGACACACCGCTTAGAGAACATTCTCTAGTGGATTGGTTCTAAAATTACATTTGGTTTAATTGGTGTAAACTGCTCACCTTCTAAATGTACTAATACCATTAAGGTTTTAACAGTGTGGCACTCTGAAGTTGCCGCAGATAGTTGGGCTTCATCTTGTATCTCTAGCAATCACGATGCTAATTGGAAAAATTCCACTGGACAGAGTTGTAGGATTCCAAGTTAGTATTTATTTGCTTGGGTTGCATAAAACTCTCTTGTACCCACTGGCAAATTCAGTGTCTATTAAACTTTTTTAGAAAATTTTATTTCTGAGTAAAGCTACTCTAAAAAGGAGAATCGTTAAAATAGTAAGTTTGAGCTGGGGGCAAAGAGAATTGTGTTAATGAACGGAACCAGTTAATTTCAGCTTCTAAATCTGTTGAGCTACTGTACCATCAGGAGTTCCTTTCTGGCTGCCAGCAGATAAATGGAAGTGAAGGTTGGAAATGGTTGGCCTTCTGGCATTTCATTAATCTCGGAAAAAGTTGAAGTCCAGTTGAATTTCTTGACTTAATGCTGTAATATTCATTGACTATCATTTATCAGCATTATAACTGTCAGGAAGGTACCTCTTTCAAGTGTTACATAGGTGACTATCTACAAATGGCTTTTATCATAGAGGAACACTTTAAGGCTTGAATACTGAATGGTGATTTCATTGTCGTCATCACTGTTAATGAGAAAAGTTTTTTTCTTCTAGTACTCAGGAATATAAACCAGAGCATTAACTGATAAAGAGGAAGAAAGATGATCCGTAGGAGAATAAACCTTGGGAGGGTATGCAGCCGTATAGGGAAAGAAGACTAGAGGTCATTTAGTCCAGTTTTTGTTTTTTGGTTTTGTTTTTTGTTTTTTTGACTCCAGAAGCCTCTGTTGCCATTCCCCAGATAAGGAGTACCCAAACTCTAGAAATGGGGAGCGTACGAGCCCACCAAATAGTCTAAGGCAATGTGGTATAGGTTTATGCAGAATTTTCTTAAATATGCCTTCTTTTTTGTTTAATATTTTTTTATATATATAGAGAGAGAGCCCAAGCACATAAGCACGGGGAGTAGCAGGCAGTGGAAGAGGGAGAAACTGGTGTTAGTCATGGTTTTGCTTTGGGGAACAAAGCAGAATAAGCCTACTTATGATAACCCTTAAGATTTTTAAAAGCATTTATCATGTTTTCCTGATGTGAAAGTCCACTTGATTTAAGCCATTTGTCAAGCAGAAGATTCTAGTTTTGTTTTTTGTTTTCTGTTTTATTTTTTTAACTAAGAAGCTGGTCTTCCTAAGCCATTCAGCCATCAGATAGTTACTGTTTAGTTTGAATAAGCTCTTGTAAAGTTAGGTAATGCCTGAATTTGGCCTTGAGAGAAGTAGTCCAGGGCTCTTAGACATGTAGCTCAGTCAGTTAAGTGTCCAATTCTGGATTTCAGCTCAGGTCACGATCTCAGGGTCATGAGATTGAGCCCCAAGTTGGACTTTCAGCTAGGCATAGAGCCTGCCTAAGATTCTCTTTCCCAGGTGCCTGAGTGGTTCAGTGGTTTAAAGCCTCGGCCATTGGCTCAGGTCATGATCCCAGGGTCCTGGGATCGAGCCCCACATTGGGCTCTCTGCTCAGCAGGGAGCCTGCTTCCTCCTCTCTCTCCCTCTGCCTGCCTCTCTGCCTACTTGTGATCTCTGTCAAATAAATAAAATCTTTAAAAAAAAAAAAAGATTTTCTTTCCCTCTCCCTCTGCCCCTCCCCCCCTCTCTAATTAAAAAAAAAAAAAGAGAAGTGGGGCTCCTGGGTGGCTCAGTGGGTTAAGTGTCAGCCTTTGGCTCAGGTCATGATCCTGGAGTACTGGGATAGAGTTTCACATTAGGCTCCTTGCTCAGCACGGAGTCTCCCATCTCCCTCTATCCATCCCTCTCCTTCCTCATGTTCTCTGTCTCTGTCTCAAATAAGTAAAATCTTGAAAAAAAAACAGAGAGAAGTAATCCAGTAATAGAAACTCTGTACACAAATGATGGTTACAAGTGATGGACCACAAAACCAGTACACTTACAGATGTTAATAAATTTAATTTCTGAAGGTATTTCACCTCTATTTTTCAGCCAAATAATCATTACACCAGAAATATTTACAGTGTTGATCAAGGCTGAGCTCTAGCTACTTTTCTAGGTAAATCTAACTGGATAATTTAATCATGAGAATTTTCTTCAACACACGCATTCACAGAGAAAGCACTTTCTTTGACTTTTATCCATTTGTTATAAAATTTGACATGTTAATATTATGTTCATGTCAGTGTAAACTACTTATTGAGTTAATCAAACATTTCTTATTTGTAGATTAATGCCATTTGGTCTCTTAATTTTTATTTTCCTTTTACATGTCTTTTCATTTATTTTAGCGAGAGAGACAGTGGGGGGTGGGGGCAGAAGTAAAGAGCGAATCTTAAGCAGACTCCATGCTGAGTGTGGGGTTCAATGCAGGGCTCGATCTCACAACCCCAAGACCATAACCTGAGTGGAAACCAAGAGTCAGATGATTAACAGACTGCACCACCCAGGCACCCCTTTCTGTTTACATTTCTTTTTTTTTTTTTTAAATTTTATTTATTTATCAGAGAGAGAGAGGGGGAGAGAGCAAGCACAGGCAGACAGAATGGCAGGCAGAGGCAGAGGGAGAAGCAGGCTCCCTGCTGAGCAAGGAGCCCAATGTGGGACTCCATCCCAGGATGCTGGGATCATGACCTGAGCCGAAGGCAGCTGCTTAACCAACTGAGCCACCCAGGCGTCCCTCTGTTTACATTTCTAAATGCTTTCTCAATTTGAATAAAGTAGATCATAGAAGGTCTAATATTTTTAATACCTATGGATTGTATTACTGTTCTGTTTTAAAGATGCTTATCACATTAATGATCTTTTATATTGGGTCCTTGGATGATATCCATTAATTTGCTAATTTAATTTTCTTGAACATTGTGTTAACTAAGTTTAACATTCTATTATATTTGAGGTGATTGATAGATGCCTTTGTCAGAACTAGCTCCATTGTATTAGTGAAAGATTGAGGCAAGACACGCTATTATCCTAGTTCCTCGTCGTTACTACTTGAAAGTATACAAATGAAAATCTTTAGGATCAGTCATTCCCACTTTTAATCCAAATCGATTTGCCTATTAAATATGCATAGAAATGTTCTTAATTCAAAGAAGTAACTGACAGAAAACTCCTTGAAACCAGGTAGCTGACAGCAAAGGCTCCTGGGGTTTGTGAAGAGTTGGGGGCGAGGAAAAGGTAAATTGGCCCATGCCCTTAGAATCCAAAAGCTCCAACAGACACATATAAGGCTTTAGAAAATAACCACCATCAAAGGACCCCTCAACTCACATACAGTTATTCATATGTGAATAAATGTAGGAGCTCGGAAATGATTTGTCCATATCAGTTTGAAGATCTGTCTTGAAGATAATTGAAGACAAAAGCGATATTTTTGGGAGTTGGACTCACCTTGTTCCCCTGTTAGGGCTCTGACTCCCTCCCCCATTTCTGTGTTTCACCCAGCAAATCCCTATCCAGTTCATGTGACACAGCCCTAGGCTCTATTCCTTCTCTCTCTAAGATCAGCTGAGTTCTAGAAGTGGGCAAGCGAGAGCTGCCATGGTAGCGACGCTACCAATTCTTTCGTCTTCTTAAGGACTTGATTCTCAGCATCCAGATTTCTTTCCCTGCCCCTTTTCCCTCATGAGGGACCTCTTTAAAACTTCTCTCTAGAAGGCCAGGGACACAAGACAATTGAGAGTCAGAGGTGCCAGAACTAGCATTTGAACCTCAGCTGTCCAGTGTTGCTAAACCTCTCTGCTGCCTGCGTGTGGAAGCTGATAAGAAGCCATGGTCAGGCGGGATCCAGGAAATGAGCCCTTCCCCATGAACAGACGTGAGGACACTTATCTAGGGCAAAGGCCGTGAGCAAAGCAGCATGTGGCCCAACCAGCAGCGGGGTGAGCCCTGGTTCTGACTCCATGGTCAACTTCCAAGCGGTGACCCCTGCCTCCTCCCGGGCCCTCAGTATCTGCTGGCTGCACTCTACGCAGGCTCTTACTACTGCCATTTCAGAACCTCGTCCCTCTCCTTGTTTGCCGGCAGCCCGACGCGGACATGCTTCCAACTGGGGGCGCTTCTAGGCCTCGTGATTAATTCAGTCAATGAAATCAATTTTAAATTAATTTTAAAGGAAAAACACCTGAAGACCTAGTTTGAATTTTCTACTTTAATTTGAGTGGAGGGGTTTTCTAGTAGAGGCTGAGATACCCCTGAATGAAGAAATATGTTATGGGATGACTCTTTCCTGATATTTTGCCAAGACTTTGAGGGGCAGAGGCAGTATCCTAAGGGTTTTCTACACTATTTCCATTTCCTGTGGAAGTTGATAGAAGCATTTGGTTAAATTCCTTATGAAATAGACACCATTTCCCATTCTCTCTTGATGAAGTATAACTGTATTTTGTTTCTAGAAATGTCCTTGCCAGAAAGAGAAGAAAAAGAAAGCAAGCTTTGAAATAATCTAAAACACTGCTGCTGATACTTGAATGCTTATCAGACACTTATTATATGGCCCACACTGTGTGTTTCTTCATTTAGTCCTTGGGGAAAAAGGTAGTAACATTCTCTTCATTTACCAGATAAGGAAACTGACACAGAGGAAAAGTAAGTTGCCCAAAGTCCCACATCAGGAAATCACAGAGTGAAACTCTAACCCATATTCTTTTTTTAAAGATTTTTGTTTATTTGAGACACAGAGAAATCACAAGTAGGCAGAGAGGCAGGCAGAGAGAGGGGAGGAAGCAGGCTCCCTGCTGAGCAGAGAGCCCGATGCGGGGCTCGATCCCCGGACCCTGGGATCCTGACCTGAGCCGAAGGCAGAGGCTTTAACCCACTGAGCCACCCAGGTGCCCCTAACCCATTTTCTAAAACTTACTCTAGCTCTGTGGTCCTTTCCAGGGGAGGTGGGCTGTGGATCAATCAGTGTGCCCCCGCATTGCAAACTCCAGGGGGTGCCATGCAGGCCTTGGTTTATGAACAGTACCCTATGAAGTTCACTGCAGACTTCCTATTTCTGGTTGAGGATTCAATTACTCCATTTCAGACCAAACTTTTGAAATTCCTTACTGGCAGCCCTGCTCATTCATATACACTTGCTAATTCGGGTAAAATATTTTTGCAAAACTTAAATGTGCTGTACCGCAGCTTCAGGACAGGCCACACTGAGCCAAAGAGTGCAAAAACCTCTTGATACTTATGATTAGAATAGCTAAGTATCCCTACCCTCTCCACTCTTTAGTGAGACAAACCACTTAGAAATAGGACCAAGTGGTTTCTTTTATTATTTTCCTTTCCCTTTGCTCAAATTGCTTCTTAGCCATTACCCTGACTTTGGGCAAATGGCCCTTATTCGTTCTTTTCTCCTAGAGAAACATTTAAAATTGCATATTACCCTCTGTTCCAAACAGTTGCCCCTGTTTACAATCAAATTTCTTGTACTCTGGAGCAGCAAGGAAAAAGGCAAGTCCCCAAAGTAGTTTCTGGAGGAGAGTCAGCACAAAAAGTAGATCAGAGAAAAAAGTTGGATCTCGGCCCCAGTGCCATCCTGTTGGGCAGAAGTGAAAGTTGACACCCACGACAGAAGGCAGTTTGGAGGCACCTGGGGGGATGGGCTGAGCCAGCGAACTGAAGACCTTTGCCCCTTGTTCCTAGCAGTCAGTATGAGGAGCAGACAGGGATTTTTTCCCCTGTACTTCCTCTAATAAAACTATTGTCCTCTTGAAGCGACATCACAAGGCAAATTGCCAAGTGTCACAAAGTGTGGGGGCTGTAAGAAATGACCACTTCATGGGCCAGGTTTATCATCGTATCCTGACTTTCTGGGGGGCTTTGCCTTCTCTGGCCACCCTGCAAGTTCCTGTGTCCTTGTAGGATCTCAGCTTACTGCTGCTTTTGCTGTCCTGCAAGTTGGCCTTTGGGTATTCCCATGAGCAGATTTCCTTCCTGTAACATTCCAAAAACGCTGTTTTTAATTCATATGACCTGTGAATTCCTGTGAATACAGTTATTCTGATGTTGCTTTAGCCTTGTGTGCCAGGGCCCATTATTTGCTTCCTGTAAGAATCCTTCCTCACTTGACTTCTGTTTTACACATTCAAGGTCATGTACATATCTAAGAGAGAGAGAATCTCGCATCTTTGGTCCTAGATGTAGAAGTGTCATGGCAATCACTGCTTCATTCCATGCTAGGTCCCTGGAGTGGGCTGGTTCAGCAGAGCTTGTTTTCCTTCCTGTGCTGCTTAGTTATTGTTGGGGATGCTGAACTCAGTTTTTCCTTCCCGGTACCTCTTGAAATGCAGCCATCTTTCCTCACGGGAGAGCAAGCCCTTGCTCATAGGAAATCTTTCCATGTGCACATGCACACAGCAGTTTGCAGCATGGCTGGCTGCCAGTGGTTTTTCCTAGTTGCAAGGAGTTTATTTTCCCTGGGTGACACTGCTGTGCCATCCAGGTGGCCTGCGACATAGCAGGTTCCTCACTGATAGAAGCTTCTTTGTGGAGAGGCACCTCTGGTGTGCTTGGGGTTCCCATAGACATCTGTGGTGTTTGAGTAATGCAAAAAAAAAAATGGTTTTATGTTGCATGGAGTTTTGACTCATTGTGAAGCACAGGCCTCTCAAGAGGTAATGGGTTGCCTCAGCCCCGGGAGGGCTGGCTGCCTGTTACCTCAGATCCGAAGCCCACAGAGAGTCCTTCAGAGCTACTCACCCTTGATTGGCTTGTTGAAGGGAAGTGCTAAGGATTCCCCCTGTGTGCGCTGACTTCACTGGGCATATCATGGGTCCCTGGCTAACTCTGAGAGGGGATCAGAGAGGGAAGGAGAAAAGGCAACTTTCTAGAGCTGCACCTTAGGGAGCTATATACCCCCCACTAACTCCCCAATTCTGACAAAATGCTGTAGCCTTTAACCTGCTGTCCATTTTTTTCTTTTGATTTTATTTATTATTTTTATTTTTAAGGAGGGGATGTGGTGTGAGTAGCGCCTTCCTTTTTTTTTTTTTTCATCGAACTTATATTGACTTAGCTCCTTCTCTGTGTGTGTGGTGCTCTCCAGCAGTAGAAAGCAGACTCTCTCTAGGTGCAGTGTCAGTGCTACCTATAAAAAGGGTTTTATTTAACATGAAGAGAAAATACCAGCCGGTATGCTCATAGTGAGGGTGAGTCGTTTCAGTTGTGTCTATGAGGTTTCAATAGAAACCTTATTTCTTGGGTAAATGGATTGTGTTCAAGTCAGAAGCCCCTGGCTTAGGGGGTCCCGTCTTCTATCTTAGTCTCACATCACCTCCCACTCCCCTCAACTTGCTTTTGCCGTTGGTCCAGCCCCTGCTCTGCCAAGCCTCAGTTGTGGGGAACCCTCCTTAATTATATGGTGGACCTGCGGCCCTGATAGGTCTTTAATCATCAAAGATGGATTTAATTATGACCACACTGCACTTTCTGAAGCAAAGGATATACTCACGGGCTTACCATGTCCTTATGAGTTAAAACAAATGCGTTTTGTATTCTCAGTTAATAAGAAAACTCTCTGAACCCCAGCGTGACCCTTCGTAAGCATTTGGTTCCTCGATGCTTCTCCCTAGATCCAGGAGTTCAGAGTGGACAGCAAGCAGAGGCCTTGTACGGGGAAAGGGCAGGCTTGGGTAGCTAGCATTTTCATGCTTTAATAGGTGGGGTCCCATGATATGCGTGGATAATGCATTTGGCTATCTACATGACACTCTTTACCCCTGACCTATGGCATGGGAAATGAATTGTTCCAGCAAGCTCTTCCAAGCCACATATACTAAGTCTTCTTAAAGGCATATTCATGTAGTCTTCAGAAGGGGAATGATCAGAGAATGGTCGCATCTTCAGGTTATTGGGCACTGATTGTAAGACATGGGCCTAATGGAGAGAAAGATATCAAACAGACGCCACACTGAGCATGGAGCCCAACGTGAGGCTCAATCTCATGACCCTGAGATCACAGCCTTAGCCAAAATCCAGAGCTGGATGTTCAACTGACCAAGCCACCCAGGCGCCACTCTCTTGCTCCATCTTTGGGTTTGGTGAGGGGGTACCTGCTGTCTTCATTGGTGGGGTCTGCTTCGGCAATTTCAAACTCAGGCTCGACCTTTCCTTCCTCTCTGAGCAACGAATCTTGTCCTTAAGGGACGAAAATATTTCCCTTCACGCTCAGTAGTCACTGAGAAGTAATCTTAAATGTGGGTCACTTATTTTCTGATTGTGACTGTATTTGCCAATGGGACTCTTTCAGAACTTTCAGCCATGGGGCGCCTGGGTGGCTCAGTGGGTTAAGCCTCTGCCTTCGGTTCGGGTTATGATCCCAGGGTCCTGGGATCGAGCCCCTCATCGGGCTCTCTGCTCAGTGGGGAGCCTGCTTCCTTCTCACTCTCTGCCTGCCTCTCTGCCTACTTGTGATCTCTGTCTGTCGAATAAATAAATAAAATCTTAAAAAAAAAAAACAGCTTTCAGCCATGAACAGCATAGATTTTTTGAAGATATGTACACAAGCAAAAATGACAGCTTTTTTTTTAAACAAAAGATCTGTTCCGTGTTTTGCTATAACATGCCTTCATGAGTTTTGAAAGGGGATAGAGAGGAAACCAGGAGGAATAGAAATAGGTTTAGAATATGCTGGTACCAAAATTGGGTTTTGGTTGCATTTTAAAAGTCTGAAGGTAATCAACACTTGGTTTTATCAGGGTTGGATGTCTAGGGGATCTTCCTTGCAGGGGAAGGAAAGAGCCATTTCTCAAGCCCCTGCTCTATGCCAGGCTCCACATTTGACATGTTTCTGCTCCTGATTTCCTCCGCAACCCCTGTGAAAGCTCATAAATAGCCTGATGCCAAAATGTGGGAACAAATGGGCAATTCCCAAGATTGCGGCTCATGACCATTATTACAGATAGGGAAACAGGCTCAGGGAGGTGGTGCTTGAAGTTACAGCACTCCTATCTGGTAAAGCTCAAAACCCAGCCCACCATGCCCCAAAGCTATGTGTCCACAGCTATTGTTCAAGGAGAAGCCCTGGAATTTTCTAGGTGGGGTAAGAGAGCTACTCTTTCAATTAGCCGTTTCCTGAACAAGCTCACTCCTCCTTTTGCCAAGGCTGACTTGATTAAATCACTGACACTTTGAGATGAATTGCTGTTTTATTGCCGGTTAAGGGCATTTTTCTCTCCTAAAATGTTAAAAATTTAACTATAAAATATGCCTTTAAAAGTGAAATTTTAGGGAGTCTGACATTTATATGGGAAGGAAAGATGGGAGCCAGATCACACCTCACGCTTCTCCAATTACTTGAAGCAGGAGACGTGCCCATGTGTTGAGGCTGGACCCGCTTTGGACATTAAGTAGCAGCAAGTGATACACTTATCGGACACTTTCCAAGTGTGAGGCACTAAAACTATCCCCTTAGTGATGTTTTGTCTAATCCTGACCATACCTGCGGGAGGTGAGTATATTATCCCCATTTGACACATGAGATAAGGGAGGCTTTGCCCAAGGTCACAGCCCAGGTGAGGCAGTCCAGGGAGCTGGCTTCTGTGTATTCGTCTTTGTGCTAGAGGATTCGTGTGTGATGTCTTGGTCTCAGAGACTGAGCACAAGCTCTCGGGGAGAGGACCCAAATGTGTTCACATATCGTGAAAGCACGCGATTCCTTCTCAACTTGCCAGACCCAGGTCCTGGCTGATTTTTATCTTCAGGGTGATGTTGGCAGTTAGTGAGGGGAAACAGAGGCTGAAACCCCTCTTTGAGGGAGGCAGCAGCCCACTTTTTTCAAAGTGTTTGCCATTTTGTCCCCAAAGCATAGACACTATCTTCCATTTCTCAGGTCAAGATCAAGGCTCAGACCCAAAGTGGCAGAAGTAGGTTGTAAAAGGGGGCAATAAAAAGGGGATAGACAAAAAAGAAATGCCTTTTTCCCTAGATGATCTCCTTCTGGTCTTTTGGTCTCTCACCCTTTTATCCTGGGATTTGTAAGGTCTGGCCCAGTTAGCCACCATCTATCGCTGCTGGCACCACTTAATTTTCCTTACGAAGTAGAAAATACTGATTTCCATTAGGTCTGAAGAGTCCTCTACCTGGGACAGTAGATAGTTGTCACATTTTTCTTTCTTCCCCATGAAAGCCGTGAACCATTTCTTTTGTTCCGTCTCGGGCCTGATCTGGTACATGTGTGTGTTTTGCAAGAGTGACTTTATAACTCGTCTTCAACCCTGCCTGCAGTGATTCCTGGGGCTTAAAGAAACAACATGTCAAGGTTAAAGGGACCATTAAGTTGGACAGCGGTAGCTAGGCCATCTCAGGACTAAACTGAGGCTTCAGGGTGACCACAGCTAATAGAAGAAGTCAGCAACGTGATGTGGAATAAGGCAGGGCAAGTGGACAGTACAAGCAACGCAGAGCAAGCCATCCCATCTTCTAGTGGACAGGCATACGGCTCTTCGCTGGGCTTGTCGCTGTGCTGAGGACTCTGGCAGACCGAAAAAAGGCCAGGAGGTCTCCTCCACCTTCCAGCTATGGTCTCTTTGGAGAGATAAGACCTAAAACATGAAATGGATAGGAAAAGAGTAAGCATCTGACCGGGTCAGGGCAGGGTGGCCTTTGTGAGGTAGGGTGCTGGAGAACAGCGGTTAAAAGCACAGACTGCAACGATGGTTCTTGCGCTCAGATCTTGCCTCCGCCACTTACTGATGCTGTGACCTTGGGTGGCTTATTGTACCACTGTGTACCTCCTTTTCCTTATCTGCAAAGAGGGAGGAATGACTGTGTCTACCTCATGGGAAGGGAAATGGCTCTAAGGGTGAACTGAGTTCACACACATGTACACGCAAGTTCTGGCACACTGGCATTGCTCTGTAAGGGGCACGAAGGAAACCTCTGTTGGGAAAGGACAGGGCGGAGGTCAGTGCCAAGCTGGACAATGGGTTCTCACCAACAGGGTCTTGAAGATGTCCATGAGATGTCCCAACAGACGATGAGGAGAGACACAACATGGGCTGTAGGGAGCCACAGGAAAGACTCAACATGATGGGCTGTAGGGAGCTACAGCTTTGTGGGGGTCAGAGCACAGCAGATTTGGGTATAGGGGATTGCAGTCCCAGGAGAATAGATGATTTGAGTTGGGCAGTAAGGGATGATGGAGAGACCCCGTGTAGGCTCTGAGGGAGTGCTTTTTCAGGTTGGAGAGAATTATCGCTATGCCTTTGCTCAGACAAGTATGTTTGTTCAGATAAATATAAAAGAATAGAAAAAAAAAGGTCATGCTGGGGACATTTTTAGCAATGGGGTTGGTGGCTAAGCCTTGGAAAGAAAGGGCCCAATACTGAAACATGGAATTGAGCGTTAGCCTTTCAAAAACTGGAGTTTCCCCGATTTTACCAAGGAAAGCGAAAATGCTGGGATTGGAGCGGGGCAAGATAGGAAAGAAATCGGTCACAAGGAGACAAAGCAAAGCAGAGCTTAAGGAGGGACACTGGGGAACAGAAGCCAGTTTCACATTTGGTAGTGAATGCAAGATGATAAGGACAGGCAGAAAAGCTGGGATCTTTGCTTTCAAAAAAAACCAGTTAGCTGACCCACTGGAGTTCACGGCACCCCACGAATGCTCTGTGCTGCCCTGACTGCTGTGGGATGAACCGTGCTCTCACCATAGGGTGGATGGCTCCAGTGAGTGTGAGAAAATTGGTGGAGCCCAAAGTCCCATCCTTCCCAAACTCTGCTGACCTCAGTGAACTACGCACAGGAGAGACATTTTGATTCAAGAGGGTGATGTATAGGCTAAAATTATTCTGAGTCACCTGTTTCGGGGACCGTTTCTCTGAGAAGTGCTGATGCTTCTGACCTTGAGTTTAAGAAACAGCAGCACTGTTGTTCTGGTGGCCTTCTGTGGTGTTAACTCTTTATTTCAACCTTGTGTGACCAGACAGTGGTTGAGAATGGGGAGAAGGCACACAAATATCCAAATAAATCCTTTTTTTTTTTGGATGATTTTATTCTTTAAGTCATCTCTACATCCAGCATGTAGCTCAAACTTATATCCCCTGAGATCAAGAATCACATGCTCTACTGACTGAGCCACCCAGGTGCCCCCCCCCAAATACATCTTTATACAGTATAAAACCATAGCATGGTTTTTTAGTAATTCAACAAGTGTTCTTTTTGATGTTTGTCTTTTGCATTTCCTTAATAATTTTCAAATTTCAGAAAAATTGACAAATTGTCACTAGAAACAGTCCTGATAAACCTATCCTTGTCCCCCAGAAACTCTCTTACAGCCTCCTCTAATAGAAATTGTTTGGAGGCCTTTCAAGGGGACACTTGGAGTCTGTGTGGACCAATGAGTGAATGACTCAGATTGTAGTGCCAGCTCAGCCTGTAACCGGCTGTGTGCTCTCGGGCAAATATTCCGCTTCCCTGGGCCTCGGTCTTCTCATGTGTAAAATTATATAGAAAAATTTCTTTTGCCAGGTTGAAATATTCATTTGAAAAACTGAAAACACAGGTGCAATGTATTCTACAAAGAAAGGACTTAATACCATAATGAAGGTATCGTTGGAGGGGAGCAAAACCAGTGGCTACCTGTCCTGGGAAGGTAGGCACTCAGTGCAAAATGAAATTCATTTATAGGGACTGTCCTAATGGAAAATGGGGGGAAAGTTTAAAAGCAGAACAGAAGAAAAACAACCCCAACCTATCCCTGCGAACCTAAATATGAGTTTGTCGTAAGTTATCAGCAAGATTTACTTGAACCCCCTGGGTTTGTCCCTAGGAGTAGTAATCAGCTTCTTAGGGCCTTCAAAGTGAGGTAGTTGAGGGTCACCCAAAAGACACATCTGGGCATGATTTGCTCTCAGAACAGGACTCAGTGGCATCTAACCAACTGCTTCCCCTTTGCTTTGGCTCCTGGGAGCGAGAGGTTGCGACACCGCTGTGGGTTGCTGATCCTGCATTTGGCCTAACCCTGAGGGACGAAGGCGGCATGAGCAGCAGTCAGCCAGCCCAGTTTGCTGTGGTGAAGGCTGGCAGGCCCATGGTGGTAGTTGTCTAGGCTACAGAGAGTGAGGTCTCTGGAGGACTGTGGATGGCAGAGAGAGGCCAGAGCTCGTCTCGTGGAAAGGCCAGTGCCGGGATCCAAGGCTTTCATTGGCAGGAGGGATTTCTGGGGACTGGCAAAGGTGGTAAAAGGGAGCAAGAGCTTTACCAGTTGTTAAAGACCAGGGTAAATGGTGGCAGTAGACGCCTTGGGATTAAAGAGGTGGCCGAGAAGTGAGCATTTCTCAGGCACTAGCTCTGAACCAGCTCCTCATTGAGAGACCAATGCAAACCAACCTGACTGAGGGAACAACATGCATGGTGCCCCCATAGTACCTGGTAAACCTTGGTGTTGACTTAGCTCCAACACTTCCAAGAGAGAATGTTCTAGAGGCAGGTAATGATGCCAATGATGAGAGTAGCTAATATGGACTGAATGCTTCTCAGGCATCAGGCAGCCTTCCAAGTACTTCACCCATATTCACTCCAGTAGCCCTCCCACAAGCCCTGTCAGGAGGGTACTGTCATCACTGAGCCCATTTTCAACTGAGGGAAGGTGCACACACAGGTGGCCTGCCAAAGGTCTCCCAGGTGACAAGCAGTGTAGGAACCACTATTCTAACCCAGGAGCACTGCCCCCAAGCCTGTTCTCGTGGCCTCCACTGACTCCTGCCTCTCACTCTTTCCCTGCTGACAGTGGTGACTTCTGATGTGCTATCCAGTGACACTTTATCCATGTCAGGACCCCAGAGTTTCCAGTGAAGTCACCGCACTGATCTATACTCATACTGTGACAATAGCTAGGTCGAGCCCACTCAGGCCTCTCATCGCTCCTGTGATATGTGGCATGTCGTGACTTGGCTGGGAGTTGGGAGGGCACATGCTAGAACCTTCCTTGGCTCCCAGGAACTTCTAGTCCTGCTGCTCTCTGAGCCCATGGCTACCCGCTAGGTCTCACCTCCTGAAGCAGAGCTTCCCAGAAAGGAGCCGAGAAAATCCACATCTCTTCCAAGAGTTCCATTTAAAACAACTTGTTATGGATTCGAACATGGATGAAAACAAGCTTTTTCTCGAGAAGGCAGAAATGGCTGTGCAGATGGGTATCCTCTAGCTGCAAAACATGGTTTATTTTTCTAAAAGCCAGAGCAGACCTCTGGATTCAGAACTGTCTAGATGCTTAACAGAATCAAAAGACTCTCCCAAGAGGCAATTCCAAACATAAAAGGATTCTAGGCAGTGCAGACTCTTGCTAGCATTCATGTGTGTGGAAATATTTGGAAGGGCTTAATAATAACAGTATTAATCATAAAATAGCAATGGGATAACCACAGTTTTTGTTTAACATTTACGGCTTCCCAGGCCTGAATGACTGCTGAGAACATTGACACATTATCTAAACCACTCATCAACCCTATGAAGTGGAAAGCAGAGCCACGGTGCACATGAAGAACTTGGACGTGTACATTTGTTTTCTTGGTGTCTGCCCAACCTACGTGAAACTTTGAGTAATTCTTGTCAATCACTTGGCAGTGAGTTACTGGCAAGCACTGGCAACTTCCAGATTTTTATTGGTCAAACAGACCTAAAACTCTGGTTTTTAATCTAGTAATAGTTTCTTTCTTTCTTTCTTTCTTTCTTTCTTTCTTTCATTAAAGAGAGCAAGCAAGCGAGGGTGGAGGGAGGGGAAGAGAGAGAGAGAGAGAGAGAAAGAGAATCCTAAGCTGGCTTCCCACCCAGCAGGTAACCCAACTTGGGGCTTGAGCTCACGACCCTGAGACCATGATCAGAGCCAAAATCAAGATTCCGGACGTTCAACACACTGAGCCACCCAGGCACCCCTAGTTGGTGCACTTTCTAATCGAGCCTTTAAAGATATTAGAAAGTCTTCTTGTAAAGAGTACAGATGGTACCACAAAGCTTTTGCTCTAAGATCATTTGTATCACGCATTCACTAAAGAAAGGAAAAGCTGCAGGGTCTGGGAGCCAGTGCGTCATGGCTACAGCTTCATGTTGTAAATTTTGTTTGGCAGTTTGGCTCCCACACATTGACACAGCCAGCCACGGGAACCTGCAAAGATGGCATTTGCTTCTATTCTGTCCCTGAGGGGGATGGTGGAATCGGGTTGGTGTCTTGGGAGGGTTGGGTACATGTGGCACAGGGGTTCTCCACAGGGGATGTCAGACACGAGATGAGAGAGGTGGCTATAGCTGGAGAAAGCGTGTTCACAGCCACTATGGCTTGAAAGAATTTCTGCAATTCCATATCATCTGAAAGGAGGGCATGAGCTTTCCTGCGCTGACCGAGAGGGGTACAAGTTTAAGAGCAAGGAGCTCCGGGACTTGACTGTTGTAGTGCGTCACAATACATGAGCTCTGTACTGTCATTATAGGCATGCGTGTGAAGTGACATGTTCCTAAATTTTTAAAAATTGTGGTAAAGCGATAGGGTGTCAATGCGGTTTGTGAAGTTCTGCCTTTGGGAGAGAACCAAAGCAACCAAAGTTGCGCCATAGAGCAACTTGGTGGCTCTTGTCTTCACTATTTGTACCTTCGGATTGCCCATCACTGGTGGCCATGGGAGAGCAGATTGTTTCATTTCATGGTCCTTTGTTGAGGTCGGTGCTTACATGCCCCCGTGCTCCACTAAGCATGACCAGTGCTGAGGTGTATCTTGAAGATAACCCCAAAACTCTCTGGCCTTTGGGGAGAATTAAGGGTGCTCTGGGGGAAGAAGATAGACATCCAACTTTGGAAAGGGCTGGCTTCCAGATTTTCTTCTAAGTACCGCCAGCTAGAAATGCCACCACTTAGAAAAATCACCCTCGCTGCACTAGTCTAACAGAAGTTGCTGCGGGTCAGTTTTGCTAGCTGGTGTCCTTTAGTGAAGCTGTGAATTACTCCCCCACTTCGATTAAGGAGAAGGGAACACATGCAGTTAATATACCAACTCATCACAGTACATTTGTCCTGCAGAGTACAAGACAGATGGAAACCACAGCCTGCCAAGTAATCCAAGTGTAACAGTATTGATGGCTTGGTTTTATTTCCACTCTTTGATTTTTCACTCTTTACTCTCAGGGTTTGAATCCCAAAGAGCTCTAGACACTGGCTGTTAGGCGTGCATGGAGTCTTGGGGTTTGTGGCGGATTGGATGGTCTGCTCTGATTCCCCTACATTTGGATGATATTAATAAAATCAGTTTTCAGGGGAACTTCACAGTTTGGAATATCAGGTCAGGCCCAAATCGGATACACAAAATGAAATGAATTAAGGAAAGTTCCATCGTGCAAGGGGACACGCTGATCATGGGTTCTTACAAATATTCAGTGGAGTCTATGAATGGACATACTTATAAAAAAAAAAAGCTGTAAAGCACATTACAGATGTGATGATATTTTAATCTTCCCTGTTACATAAAATTCAGGCACCATTTTCTTCCTCCTGCTGTCTCCAATGGTTATGTAATAACATTTCTTCATTCTTTTCTGCTTGTGTTTTGAGGTCCTCTCAGAAAACACACTCGGTGAAAGACAAGAGTCACCCCTGTTACCACTCGTTCCCCTCTTGTCAGTCTTGTCCTCTCCATGGATAGTTACTCGTGATTTTCTCATTGTTGGTTAGTTGAGGTTTTTGCAATTTAAGTGAATGAAGAAGCAACACTTGCGAATATTACATTATCCCCGTTGTGTTAAGGAGGGACCCTGGTGCAATGCCAGACTCAGTTTTTTATTTACTATTCCATTTACTTAAAAAAAGGTTTTATGACTACCCTCTAGCCTTGCGGAAGGGGTCTGTTTCACGTGCCTTTGATCCTCACCCTCTTTGTCCTCCCCAAAAGAATATGCTGGCAAGCAGATGCAATGTCACAGCTCTTCCTCTGTTGTGTTGTCCACATTTTCTCCTTTCGTTCCCAACAGCCAAGCCCCCATTCTCAGGTTGGTGGTGTCCCAGCGGCAGGACCAGAAGCCACCAGTGGCCAAGCTGGCAGGTCGGAAGAGGGGTAGTAGTAAACCAGATTTGGCAGATGTTCAGTGTAGGCATGAGGGTGTTCCAAGGATCCAAGCAACTGCATCGGATTTGAAGAGAGAACTGCTTTGAAGGGTCCTCAGAGTAGAGTGAGTTCTGCAACAGGCAGATTGCTTGAGGAGAGTGTCTTCATTTACTTGAGGTCACATGGCATCGAGCCTCACCTGTGGTCCAGAGCCTGAGCCATGTCTCCAGGAGAAGCTGAGGGAAGGATCTGGCCTCCCAGGGGTTGCCCAGTGCTGTCCACTCCTGGGTTACCCCAATTAGGAGGCTAGGACTTCGTCGCGTAAGCCGGTTCTGGCTCCTTGAGTGGGGTCCCTCCAAGGCCCCTCCTGGGCAAAGGGTTGTGCTGGTGACAGGGCTGTCTCCAGAGGCAGTGACTTGGTCTTCCAGCAGAACCTTCTGGTGCTGCATAGACTGGAGTGTTGAGCTGAGGCTTCTCAGTCCCTCCCTTATTCCAGGAGGAAAAGGAAGGCCAAGCCTCTCCGAGGCAGGCGTGGTAATTGCTCTGTTCCCAGCTTTTTCTGAGCGTCTCTCCTCCTAGCTCTTGCTGACAATATGGGGCAGAGGGATGTGGTCAGGGCCTCGTCACCACTGATTGCATCAGAGAGGTCACCTGACCTGAGGTCGGCCCCTCAGGTCCTGTCCTGCTTGAATCGGCAGCCGGTATCCAGGGCAGCCTGTCACTCTCAGTTGGGTGTGTGATTTGGGAGGTTCGCTGATGGGAGGCTCTTGTCACTGAGACAGCTACTCTGAACCGAGAGAGGGGAATGGTCGGGGTGCAAGAGAAGCACACCCCAGAGCCCTTGCTGTGGGGGCGTGAGAGGGTAGTTCTGGCTCCCATCCTCAAGAGTTACCAGTTACCCCTGCCATCCCTTAAGATGCCTGCAGCCCTCCAGGAAACCCCGCTGTTTGCTCCAGGTGGCTTGTATGGCTTTTCCCGGAAGCCACAGGGCCCATGGTTATAATACTTTCTGATCAAACAACCCAAGGCAAAATGAGTTGGAAGAATAGTTGAGCAAAAATGACCATGCCCATTGATTTCTGGGGTCAGAATATATCTTGCTGCCTGCTGGTCCATGCAGTCCTGTGGCCGCAATCACTCCCAGCACATGCCAGGACTTAGGATGACTCTTGGCTTGGAGTGCAAACGTGGGGTAAGATCCGATGGCTTCTGCCATGCCTGGAAAGACTGTCCTTGGTCAGTAGCTGGTGGGTGGGCAAGGGAGGGCTCAGCAGATCTGGCCCTTTATAGGTTCCTTAAGGAGTGGTCAGCAGACCTATCACGTGACACAAATACCATCCACCAGCGGGCAAGGAGTGCTGCTTTTCGCTGAGAAGCCTAGGTTTCTAAAATAAGTTGCTGATGGCAACTTTCAGGGAAGGCGGCGGGGGGGGGGTGTTCCATCTCTGGCCTCTGAGTTTGGGGGCACCAATTCCCAGCTTGTACTTTCTGAGCTGCTGATCTGCTTCAGACCACAGCAGTCCTATTCATTTCTCAGCACAAACTGGAAGCAGTGCAATAGCCTGTCATGTCCCTGCTGCCCTCGACTGGCGGTTTGTCTCCATTTCTGTGTGCCTCTCCCGTCCCGTGCTGTCTGTACAACCCCAGCGTCCAAAGTGCAGGTCCCCAGTGATGCGTCCGAGATGAGACCTCTTTGCTCTGAAAGGACTCCCTTTGAGCACATGTAGATATCCAGACGAAGCGCTAGGTGCCCCAGGACATGCATAGGTAATAACACAGACTCACGCGGGACTCATCTGTTGGTGGGGCATGGGTTAGGGGATGTCATAAGGTGTCCACAGAGGCTTAGAATGCAAGGTAAAATGCTACTCCTAAGAGCTATGTGGAAAATCTAAAGCATGTTCAGAGGAGGATGAAATCCTTCCTGTCTTGGGGTGTCGGGAAAGGCCTTTTGGTGTGGAAAGGGCATTTTAGTTACACTTGCAAGGGCAAGTAGGAGCCGGCTGGGCGGCCATGGGACTGGGGCAGAGGGGAGCAGGTAGAACCAGCGTGGGCCACGCAGGAGCGTGCTTGCCAGTGGCAGCTTTGTCACCTCAAGGGCAAAAAGATGGAGCTGTATTTGCCCCCATGACCATGACCAAGAGCTAATTACATAGCTTTTTTAAGGAGCTATGTGGTTGTTTTCTAGGGAACAGATTGCCGGTGCAATGTAGCATTCCTAACAACACCTTTTTAGCTACTTTCCTTTTTTTACTGCCAATGTATGTCAGGTTTTTGACAGAATTTTTGTCTCTATGTGGAAAAGTATGAAGGTCACCTCTACAGCTTTTTAAAATTTATCTTTAACCAGCTTCACTGATTCTTAAAATCAGCCAGTATTTGTGACTCTCAGGCAAGACAAGGTCGAGCGTGTGTTTGCCTCGGGAAAATAAAGAAATAAACACAGTTCCTCTTAGTTGCAACCTCATTATGCTGAACTGGTATTTCTGTTGCTCTTCATGTGGCAAGATTATGTGACCTATCCGTTCCTTTTGGAGATCAAAGGAAACGTAACTCGGAGTCTGGGAAAATGGCTTCCCTGGTCCGTGTGTTGCTAATGAGCCTATTTGTTCACGTATGAACATCCAGGGAGATAATTGGCTGGGAAACGTGCAAAGCTTCCAGGACAATGGTCAGGGTCAGAATGACTTTTGAGGCGATTTTGCCTTTCCTGCTGGCTTCCCATCCATAGGACTTCTGTCCCACGGTTGCCTCTGGAGACACTGTGGGAGTGCCCAGAAAGCTGTTTACCTTCTGTTGTCACACTTCCCGAAGCAGCCCAATCCATTTTGGGCAATGCCTATTATTAGAAAGTTCTTCCCCGTATTGAGACAGAAATCTGTTTCTCTATAACTTTCCCCAATACTGGCTTAAATATAGACTTTTGAGGACTGACCTAGAAACACGGGCACCATGTCTAACACTGCTTCCAAAGAAAATGCTCTCACCGTTCCAAACAAGTAATGTATAAAAAATAATCTTCTGGAGCACAGTCCCATTCATAAGCGGGTAACGGACATGAGCGGCAGGTGCCAGGAAAGGGGAAGGGAGGAGACCAGTGCTCGCAGGGTCCGTCTGTAGGGTCCATCTCTTCACACCCCTGCCTTTCCCCATGCTTCCTGCATGTTGACAACTAGAAAGTACATACAGAGTTTCTGGAAATCGGTTCAGAATTCTGGTTTCCTCACAAGCCATCCTTCAGAAGCACCTAGGCCATGTAAAGAAAACCAGGTTTCTCTCTACGTTGCTCCCCTTCCTGGACCTCAGCCCTTGGGAGGTGGCTAGCATTGCTGACACTGCCTTGGGATGCAGACCCTCGTGATGGCAGGGGAAGCTGCCTTTGAGTTGGACAGAAGTGAATTTAATGCTGGACTGCACCCCTTATTCCCATGCTTTCTTATTAGCTTTGTGACTTTGAGCAAATTGGCAAACCTTTCAAATCCTTGGTTTTTATTTTACTTTATTTTAGTTTATTTATCAATTAGAGAAAGCAGAAGGAGGGGCAGCAAGAAAGGGAGAGAAAGAACCCCAAGCAGACTCCCCACTGAGTACACAGCCCAACGTGGGGCTCAATCTCATGACCCTGAGATCACGATCTGAGCCGACACCAAGAGTCAGTCTCTTCACCGACTGAGCCACCCAGGGCGCCCTACAAAGCCCCAGGTTTTAAAGGCCATCTTTCATCCGCAGAGCAGAGATTAAGGACAAATGTGGTGAAGCATGTAAGGAGTGCAGTACTGCTCAGGAAATGCCATTTACCACAGGCGTATACCCGGGTAACTGCGGACTCTGTCCTTAGTTTGTGAAGGACAGATCACCTCCCCCTGGCAGGCTATGGGGCCAGCGGTTATGTCACAACCACTGTGGCTGGCAGCTCAGCCCATCACTTTGGGTCAGAGCTACTTTGACAGTCCAGGCTTCAGAGCGGCTTCCCCTCGTGTATATTTCAGCCACAGAATTTGTGTGTGTGTGGGGGGGGGTTCCCCTCAGGGTGAGACCCAGAGTACTTCATTCTCCTAAACTTTTCCCAGAAGGTGCTGCAGTTTTCCGTGTGCATGCCAAGCTATCCTGAGTCTTCAGATCGGTCCTCGTGTCGACTTGTGTGTGAAGTTCGTGACACTTGACATTCCTGGCTCATCCCATCACATTCATCGGAGTATCTCCTCCCCAGCTTGGCTCATTTGGAGTATCAAGCTATTGCTTGGAGAAGAACATGTTTCCATTTCTATAGATTTGCCTGCTCGAAAGGGGAGAAAAAATGGACAACATTTTTAAATAAGTCATTTAGTGACTATGCCCACAGTTTTGTTTTGTTTTTTTTAATGTGGCAGCCAAATTCTCAGGGTTGAGCATCAACCTGGCGTGATTGCCAGGATGCATGACTCCAGCTTCTGGGCTTTTCTTACAGAGGCGGCAGGGGCAGAGGGCTGGGGAGAAAGAACCTTCTCCTGGGCAGGCTACCTAGCAAGACATTAAGGGAAGGCAGTGGTGGAGGGCCCGCCTTTCAACATCTGTTCTGCCACTTAGGGCTGATGACCTCAGACAAGTGTGATGGGATTATTAGGAGACCAAGCCGGACAAAGCAGTAAAGCACTTAGCATAGTGCCCGGCTGGCAGTAGGCACCCCGTCCAGGCCTCCCCGCCCCCTCCCACACACGGTTGTACATATTTTAAGGGAGAGAGCTTGCTGATAGAAGCACTCCTCATTCTCTCAACTCCTGACCTTCAATTACTGACCTCACGGAGCTCTAGGATGTAGGAGTTTCGAATTACATCTCCATTAGTGGATGAGACCTAGCCCTTCCCATGCTTGCTCACGCAGTCCCCCTGGTGGTCAGAGGCAGACATTCATGAAGCAGTGTGCTGCATTAGAAGCAAATTGGCCAGAGAATAGGTTTTTATTTTTTTGTTTTTATTGTTTTATTTTTAAATTTTTAATAAACATATAATGTGTTTTTATCCCCAGGGGTACAGGTCTGTGACTCGCCAGGTTTATACATTTCACAGCACTTGTCATAGCACATTGGGGAGGGTATGTGCTATGCAGAGAATAGGTTTTTAATCTGAGTGCCAGCGCCTGGCCCTGTGAGGGTCAAGTCCCCTACCTGGCTTCCTTAGTGCAGGGCTAGTAACTGTTGATGTCCTGGCCTCCAAAGCTCGCTCTTGCCCACCAGTCTGTCCTCTTGTATTCAATCACATAACATGTATTTACTGAGCCCCTGCTATGGGGCAGTCATTTGTCTTGGCTTTGGGGGTTCATCAATAAACCAGGCAAAATCCCCTGACAATCAAGGAGCTTAAGATTCGTCTGGGGAGACAGATGAAGCAAGTAAATCCAGTCGTGTTTGGAGATCACAAGTGTAGTGAGAAAACAACAGGAAAGGGAGCAAAGCATGCTGGAGTGACAGGGTTCTAGTTTGAAGCCAGGTCATGAGAGAAGGGCTCACTGATGAGCAGAGACTCGAAGAAATGAGGGATCTCGGAAGCCCAGACAAAAGAGCAAGTGCAAAGTCCCTGTGGCAGGAACCAGGCTGGGAGTACTTGGGGCGCAGCCAGCCTATGAGGGCTGGAGCCAAAGCAGGGAGGGAGCCCCTGGAGGTCACATCAGAAGAACCAGAGGGGGGTGCAGGTGGAATGTGGAGAAGGGTTTTGAGCAAATGACTCATATTTTCGGACTCCATCGCCCTGGCTGTGGTGTTGAGAACAGAGCCATGGGAGCAAAGGTAGAGGCAGGTACAGATGCCACGGACAGCGACTTGACCCAAGTGGTGTTGGTAGAAAGGGCAAAGTATCCTCTTTGTGCTTTTCTGAAATAACTGATTGTGGGGGCGGGGGGGGGTGTTTTGTTTTGTTTTGGCCAAGAACCTGTGTTACATAAAATTAATTTTTTTCCCTGCGGTTTCACATAGGTGTGTGGTATAGATATTCAAATACTGAGAGAAAAGTTCATTAAATCAGGAATAGAAGGAGGGTGGCTTTTCTTTTTTTCCCTTAAATCATCTCAGGAGAAAGTTAGGACCACTGAAAGAAGACCGCCTTACTATTTGGGTAAGAATCTTGGTCTTCAGTGCTGCCTACATGTTTCTTCCACACGTTGTTTAACTCATCTCATAATAGGCCCTCTTCTGGCATTGTGTGTCATCTGTGCCAAGTTCATCTGAAGAGAGGCCTGAGCTCCCCCAGACACCCCACCCCCCGAGTCCCCATCCACACATAGCCGGATCGAGCACTGGCCTTCAGGGATCACCTCTCTATGATCTAGCATCTTCCTGTTGCCTTTCCACATGTATGTAGGAGGTGTACATATCCATGGAAGACTGTGGGTTTGTCTTTGCTATTTTGGAGATGATAATCATATATAGAAATGCTGCGAAAAAAGTTTTCCCTTTTGCAAATAATGGAACTGCTAGAAAGCTCAACCTGTTCAACAGCCTAATCAAGAGAGAGACATGTGCTTGTCAGATGTATGGACTCGCCTATAGGACTGATTTATCCATGTCCATTCCCATCCGGTAACCCCCAAGGACACAGCCCCTGGAAGGGAGCTGAATTTGAAGACGAGAGATTGCCACTAAGATTCATTTATTGAACTCCCACCCTGTGCTCATCATGGGCCCAATGGCTGGCTTTTGAATTAAAAATTGGGAATCACACTCAGACAAGCAGTGATTCTATTAAATGCGTATTAGGACGGAATGTCTGAACGACCCGTTGTCTTGGGAGATTGGACACAAGATGTGGGTCAGCGAGGCTTTGGTGGATACAGAGGAGATAACGGACCTTACTTCATCCCACGAGACTCTGCAGATCTTGACACACATACACAATTAGCAATGCAGGACAGGGTAAATGTGCAGTCAGCAGAAACTACCTGTCCACAGGCATTAATAATGCAGGCGTAGCTCTTGTTTATAAGCTTATGCTGACATGATCTTCTCTTAAAATCTGTCTTCTTATTAGTGTGGAATTTGATCCATCTTTTCACAGTGCTGCTCTGGTCCCAGGTCGGGGACCCAAGGAAGGGAAGCAAAGGAAGGGGTTTCTCCCCACAGCACTTCCTTCAGTTGCTGGGCCAGCCACCTGCTAATGCTGCTGATAAGGCTGGTCATTGGTGCTCCCGCTCTCAACTGCCGCTGCGTGTGTGCCCGCGGGGCCAATGGCTTTTAAACATGAGTGACAGCATCTTGGGGGTTCCACAGAGGCAGAGTGGCATAGAGGGAATCCCCCAGACATTAAACTTCTGTCAGTTTAGCCACTATAGCCGGTCCCGACTCCTAAGTACACAGATCTCCCCATAAGGGGCTTTGCTGCCCCAGTTCTTTGTAGACGTTCACCTGTGTGCCCTGTTTATACACCTGGGCCATCCGAGACACCAGAGGTATGAGCTTTGTGCACTTGTTTCTTTTCCGTGCTCTTAGAGGCTGGAGGGTGGGTTAAGACACCCTGCAGTGGTGTAAATCACACTTCCTGTTTTGAACATTGGCAGGGAGAACTCAGCAATACTTACAAATGAAGAGTAACACCGAGAAGCTGCTCTTAAAATTTCTCCCAGATATAATGGAACATTACTCAATGTGCTCATAAGCACGGAGCGAAATTCTCTTTTGCTTCTGGGCCCTTTCTTTGTGGATTTTTTTTAAAAGATTTTATTTATTTATTTGACAGAGAGAAATCATAAGTAGACTGAGAGGCAGGCAGAGAGAGAGAGAGGGAAACAGGCTCCCTGCTGAGCAGAGAGCCCCATGCGGGACTCGATTCCAGGACCCTGAGATCATGACCTGAGCCGAAGGCAGCGGCTTAACCCACTGAGCCACCCAGGCGCCCCGGATTTTTTTTTTTTTAAAGATTTTATTCATTTATTTGACAGACAGAGATCACAAGTAGGCAGAGAGGCAGGCAGAGAGAGAGGGGGAAGCAGGCTCCCTGCTGAGCAGAGAGTCTGACATGGGGCTCGATCCCAGGACCCTGGGATCATGACCTGAGCCGAAGGCAGAGACTTTAACCCACTGAGCCACCCAGGCACCCCTGGATTTTTTTTTTAAGAGGGAGGTGACCTAAAGTCCAGAATCTTTTAGGGTAATATACAGGAAATGCAAACTCAATTCAGGGATGCCCATTCTTTCTCATTTCCTAGTAGGATATACAGAGTCCCTAATAACGTGTATGGAAATTTCCCGTGACCCTTTGTTGGATAAGAATTAAGTAGAAAGTGGAACAGGTTGGGCTCACTTGAAGGGGTTTAGTGAGTCAAGTAGTGAAAGGCTCTTTGAATAAGTGGTCTTGAGTATGATTTTAGCAGCTGTGTAGCCCGCCTTTGCTGTGTAAGGTCCATTTCCATTGTCTCCATCATGTTCAAAGCCAGTTCTTAACTCACGAAGTTCCGCAAACATATTGATCAATTGCCACCACTTCCCGGGCCTCTAGGACATTAGAGACCATTCCATGTCCAACCAGTCACCTGTGGGAGCCCCTCCCCAGCTAGCTTCCCCCAGGCTGAGTACGAACCCCAGCCAGCAGAAGCCCTTGGGGAACATACTTGACCGCTGTGGTCTGCATCCTAGGGACCAGGTGGGCTAGATCTCACCCCTTTGATGACCTCTGAGCAACTGAAAGCAACACAGGAAACTTACACACCGGAAGGGCTCCTGTAGACGTTTACCAGGAGCAGTACTGTCCTTTCACAGATGGAGAACTAAGGCACAGATCTGCAACATGACTGGCGCAAGCTGGTGGTTGCATATTTAAGACGTCCGGGAGAAGGACAGAAGTGATGTTTGATAGACTTAAAGCATTCCTGGAGCCATTGCCCCTGACACGCTCCGCTGCCTTTCTACGCACGTGAAGAAAGGCCTGTGGTAAGCCCACAGCAGGAGCCGGAATTCCTGACTTTTCTTAGTGCTGTTCAAAGCCCTTTTCATATTTTCAGAAGCATCTATGTATGATCTGTTTGACAGTGTGTACATCAGACCCTGGGCGCTCACTGATAAAGTCCAAACAGAAGCTCGAGTTTTTGACAAATCACTCTGGGCTCATGCTGTAGCTCCTTTCATTTGAATTCTAGGAATTGGCTACAGGATGAAGTAATATTTAAATATAAAGTACAATTGTAGTGGGCGTGGCTGGCTGTATAAAAGCAGAGTACCAGGTCAGCCTGTGGGCATCCCTGTAGCTCATGAACTGCGTTGCCCTTTTGTTTGTGTCTTGAGGGAAATAAAAAGTCTCTTTCTTCCATGTCTTCTACTTCTGTCGGCAGCCACTTTCACAGACTTGTCCATTCGCTTGGGCGTCTCCTCACTGTTCCCCCCCCATTCTGGCATCATTCCCCAACATTCTAGTGGCTCTCTTCCTCCAGGCCCGTCCTTCCTACCGTCCTCTGCTTCTGTTTCCTGAGACACATCTTTCCCTCGGCTGTCACTTCCGGCCTCAGCCCCTACCTGCATCTCTTTACTCACTCACTCCCAAACTGCAGTCTCCCCTCCACGAGGACCTTCGGAATGCTCCCCGGATGGCCTTCAGTCACATGGAACCCAACCAAAAACAGGGTCGGGACCAGACTGTCTCTGGGTTCCCTAACGGTTTTCAAACTCAGTTTAAACAATCAGTGTTTAAGATCATCTCAGTTCTCTCCCTCTCCTCAACTTCCCGCTTTCCCTTTTATTTTTTTTAATTTTTTTTTCAAATTTATTTGTTTGACAGATAGAGATCACAGGTAGGCAGAGAGAGAGAGAGAGAGAGAGAGAGAGAGAGGAGGAAGCAGGTTCCCTGCTGAGCAGAGAGCCTGATGTGGGGCTCGATCCCAGGACCCTGGGACCATGACCTGAGCCGAAGGCAGAGGCTTTAACCCACTGAGCCACCCAGGTGCCCCCCCGCTTTCCCTTTTAATGCTCACACTCCTCTCCCTCTCTTCCACACAGACCACAGCCTTAAAAGTGAGGGAGCAAAAGGGTTGAGTTGGCTAACATATCTGCCTAGAAAGAAGCAGCCCAAAGCATACGTCTTCTTGCTCTTAAGAGGACCTGTCATCTTCAAATAAAAGGGAAAGCTTGTTGTCATGCGAATGACTTTAGGAATGTTTGAGGGTCCTTGTAAAACTGCAATGGCTGCTCCCCTGGGCATTTTTCTTTCTTTCTCTTTCCCGGAAACCACTTGTCACCTCCGAAATCTGGCAGAACAGTGGGCATTCTGTCCAGAGACGAGCCGACTTTCCTACTCCCACTGCTGACAGTTTGCTAACCCTAATAAACTTTCTGGTGCTTATTTTCCCAGTGGGCACGTCCCTAAATAGATTTGCAAGTGAATAAGCATGTTGAGTTGCAGATCCTGTTTTGGTGTCTCAATGTTAGAGCTCGAGGGGAGCACTGGAAATCAGCTTTTTCCACCTCCTGAGCTGCCAGAAGAGGGAACCAAGGCCCAGAAAATTTAGGTGATCTGCCCCAAGTCACACAGCTAATTTGTCATAAACTGCAACTAAAGACCTGGGATCTTGACTCCCAGCCCAGAGCTCTTCCCTTCACCTACCTTTTAAATAAATGCACTGGCTCGCCTTCTATCCCTCAAGGTTCTCAAGCCCACTGGAAAGCTCCGATCAATTCTGCCTCTTAGCCCAGCCCTGGATTTTCACAAATAACTTGTAATAAAACCCTAAGTTGTAAATATGACAGACTCACACTGTTACTTCTTCAAGTTTGAAGAGAAAACCACGATGTGGTGGGAACTGCTGGTTTGTCTGCCTTTCTGGTTGCTTTATCTCCCCATGTACAAAATCAGGTTGGAACACCGGGCAGAGCGCCCTGCCCCGCCGTCTCCTCTCAGCATCATGCTTCAAGTAAGAGGGGGCTAAAAGCACGGTTTGCTTGTCTGCTCCTTCAAAATCTAACTTCTGAGGACCCTGTCTCTATTTAATTACTGTTTAATCATTATTGAATTATTTGTTTTAATTATGATATGGCTGGAGTTTCTGTGTCATGTCGTTTTTCCAAGTTAGAGAATCCTCTGGAGTCAGGGCAGAATGTTTCACAACGCCTTTGCGTGGAGTCACCAGGGGCGAATTCACTGGGAAGCTTCTGGGGTGACGGATCTGTGACCTTCACCCACCATGTTGTCTAGCTGAGCTTTCAGCCTGTGATTTCTTCTGTGTGTTTCTTTAGGCTGATTTTTTTGTTCCTGAGCTTTCTATCCCAGATGGCTTCTTAGGATGGGGTGTCTTCGAGAGAGCCGGTGCTTCTCTAATTCAGTTTTTGATGGTCCTTTTTTTTTTTTCTTTCATTGCATAATACATGGGTTCATGAGCCCTACCTACAAGAACAGATACACATTATGCCAACAGTGACCCAAGGGCCTTTGTATTTCATGCAATTAAGGAAATAAAGAGGGCAGGGACTTGGCTCCATCAGCCCCAAACCTGGCTCAGCCTTTCTTGGGCATGAGAGGTGCCACTGCCGTTGCTCAGTCAGAAGGCTGTGGTCCGTGTGCAGGAGAGGCGGTGAGCCCCAGTGAGATGCCTGTGGGCATGTTGGCCTGGTGGGAGGCAAAGGACCACACGGATCTCTGCCATCGCTCCCCCAGTATCTCCTTCCAAATGAGAATGGACGTCGGGAAACCTCTTCCACAGCATTTTGGACACCCCATGCAATATTGGCCAACCTACCCATAGTATCCTCTCAGTGAGATTTCAAGGTAATGTGAGCCATCACATTTTCTAGTTCTGATCTACCTTTTCTGGTGCTACCATTGTAGCTTTCATGGTCTCCTCACTAAGCCTAAAGTACAGGTAGTCACAAGTACTCTATTACCCACATACTCTGTCTGAACTGCACCAGAAGTACACAAAATGTCAAGCCGCCATGACAGGCTAGGAATGAAAGGAGACCCTGTGCCACAGCCTGGCTACTACTCCTGAGCAGGGTGCCAGGCCTGCCCTCCTGACTCGTGGTTGACATGGGCGTGTGTGAGGTGGGGGCGGCACCTTCCCCAGGGCACTCGTGTAGGCTCTGACCTATAGGCTCTGATCTGTCCCCTCTTGAGGCGCCATGTTGGCTGCTTGCTCATGGGGTCTTCTGAGAAAAAAGCAAAGCTTCCTAAAAAGCTATATCAGCGACACACTGATGGGTTTAGAAATTGCAGGGCTCTGAGGAGCTCAACCCAAAATTGCTTCGGTGAGCCCTGAGCCTATTCATGGTGACCAAAAGTGGAAGAGGTGTGTCAGAGGAGCCTGAGCATTGCTTTTCACCCTATGGGTGCTTATACAGGTGCACGTAGTGGAGAGCATGCACGCACGTGTGTGTGTGTGTGTGTTGACAGGAACAGAAAGAAAATCACACACTGTATAACAATGACTTTTTTTTTATATATATTTTTTTAATTTTTTATTTTTTATAAACATATATTTTTATCCCCAGGGGTACAGGTCTGTGAATCACCAGGTTTACACACTTCACAGCACTCACCAAATCACATACCCTCCCCAATGTCCATAATCCCACCCCCTTCTCCCAAACCCCCTCCCCCCGGCAACCCTCAGTTTGTTTTGTGAGATTAAGAGTCACTTATGGTTTGTCTCCCTCCCAATCCCATCTTGTTTCATTTATTCTTCTTCTACCCACTTAAGCCTCCATGTTGCATCACCACTTCCTCATATCAGGGAGATCATATGATAGTTGTCTTTCTCTGCTTGACTTATTTCGCTAAGCATGATACGCTCTAGTTCCATCCATGTTGTCGCAAATGGCAAGATTTCATTTCTTTTGATGGCTGCATAGTATTCCATTGTGTATATATACCACATCTTCTTGATCCACTCATCTGTTGATGGACATCTAGGTTCTTTCCATAGTTTGGCTATTGTGGACATTGCTGCTATAAACATTCGGGTGCATGTGTCCCTTTGGATCACTACATTTGTATCTTTAGGGTAAATACCCAATAGTGCAATTGCTGGGTCATAGGGCAGTTCTATTTTCAACATTTTGAGGAACCTCCATGCTGTTTTCCAGAGTGGCTGCACCAGCTTGCATTCCCACCAACAGTGTAGGAGGGTTCCCCTTTCTCCGCATCTCGCCAGCATCTGTCATTTCCTGACTTGTTGATTTTAGCCATTCTGACTGGTGTGAGGTGATATCTCATTGTGGTTTTGATTTGTATTTCCCTGATGCCGAGTGATATGGAGCACTTTTTTCATGTGTCTGTTCGCCATCTGGATGTCTTCTTTGCAGAAATGTCTGTTCATGTCTTCTGCCCATTTCTTGATTGGATTATTTGTTCTTTGGGTATTGAGTTTGCTAAGTTCTTTATAGATTCTGGACACTAGTCCTTTATCTGATATGTCGTTTGCAAATATCTTCTCCCATTCTGTCAGTTGTCTTTTGATTTTGTTAACTGTTTCCTTTGCTGTGCAAAAGCTTTTGATCTTGATGAAATCCCAGTAGTTCATTTTTTCCCTTGCTTCCCTTGCCTTTTGCGTTGTTCCTAGGAAGATGTTGCTGCGGCAGAGGTCGAAGAGGTTGCTGCCCGTGTTCTCCTCAAGGATTTTGATGGATTCCTTTCGTACATTGAGGTCCTTCATCCATTTTGAGTCTATTTTTGTGTGTGGTGTAAGGAAATGGTCCAATTTCATTTTTCTGCATGTGGCTGTCCAATTTTCCCAGCACCATTTATTGAAAAGGCTGTCTTTTTTCCATTGGACATTCTTTCCTGCTTTGTTAACAATGACTTTTGACTTAGGCTCGTCCTTGTAGGTTTCTTATCCTTGGTGAGAAGTGTTATTATAGTAGACAAAATGAGAGAAAGTACGAGTTTGTGTTTCAGCCCTTGGCTTGTCTTTTTTTTCCTTCAACTGCCTGGCATTTTCGTCGCATGCTTGTAGATGACAACGCCTGTACCAATTCTGAGGGCTCTCTTTCAGAGAGATTCAGAGTATAGCAAGTCGATGGTTAGCAGGACACTTCTTGTCCCTTCTCACATCCACCATTGCCTGTCCATTCATTCATTCGTTCATTCAGCAGACATGTACTGGCTACTGATCATGTGCAAGACACATCTCCTGCCCTCAAATGGGGTGGGGGCGTGTCATGGTCCTGGATGTGTATCGGGGGGAGGGAATGAGAGGGCAGCACATGACAGCGGCGTAGTACAGAGTAAGTTCTGTGTAAGGAGACCGGGAGGAGTGGGTACAGTACGCCGTACGAGTTAAGGAGGTAGACAGGTGGTGATAAGAATGGGAAGAATTCTCACTAAGAGGATCGTCATGAGCAAAGGTTGAGAAGTAGTAAAGCACAGGAAATACAGAGAGAACAGCTCCATTTTACCAGACCGCACAGAGCGCCTGAGGAGGAGGGAGGGAGATGCGGTACACAGGTGGCTTCGATGTATACGTAAGGCCTTGTGTGTTTGTGGGGTTCGGCTTTCCAAACACAGAGTTGGGCCATCGGGGATGTCTGAATATGAGAAGAGCAACACTGGAGAAGGCCTTTTCTCTCTGGGCTGTTCTTCGATTCCAAGCAGACAGGTGACGGATGGGGCCCATCTGTGCCAATCTCCACGTCATTAGGAGAAAGAGCTCCTTAGAGGATGACTGGCTTGGTCTAGGTCAAGATACTGGATGGCTTTTCTCCCACACAATGTGGGGCCCACAGTGTTGTGTTTCTTTGCTCCCATGGGCAATCTTTAAGAGGCACCTCTGAGGTATGCAAAGATAGCTCTTTAATTTTAATATAATTGACATTTTATGAACATTTTAACGAAGTTGATGTTATAAGTTTTGTAATTTACCAGACAGCACTGTCTTACACAAAGCAATGGGGGCCTTCAGAAGAATTACTTTTTGAAAGGAGAAAAGAGATCAAAATGTTAACACCATTACCCTTAAAATCTGGATTTAGATTAACTTTGATATACCGCATATAATATTTGTTGTGGTAGCAAGTGCACTGTATAAAGTGGTCACAGAAATCTAAGCCATCTGACTTCTCTTTGGTTACTAAAGCCACCGCATCCCAACGACGTGTGTCTGAAGCATGATGAATCCCAGTCACGTGAAAGAGCAAGTCTGGAGAGGAGGCGTGTCTTCAGCCTAAACAGTGCCCGGCTGAACTGAATTCTTGGTTTTGATTAGTACCTTGGCACCGTGACATTTACAGCGCTAGGCAGATAATGGTAGAAGTGGGAAGTAGAGGAGTAGGTTTTTCTCTGGTTTATTTTAAGGTCCCTCACAATATCCACCTGATGGAGAAGTTTTGTCAGTGTGTGATATTTGAAAGACTCTTATGAGGCAGAGGTACTAAGACTCAGAGAGATGAAATGGCCGTGTTTGGCACTGGGACATAAAAGGTAGCCCAGGCACTCTCCTTTCTCCCTAATGGTCACTGCGTTCTCACTCCTAATGAGCGGAGAGTTGATTCTCAAATTTTGCTTCTGGTGCATTAAAAGCATTTTACGTTTCCATTTTATGCTTCCCTGTGGCCGAAGAGGCTGTTCAAGCCAGCTACTTTCTTTAGCAACCACC
The DNA here is from genome assembly GCF_011764305.1 of Mustela putorius furo. Classification (NCBI taxonomy): domain Eukaryota; kingdom Metazoa; phylum Chordata; class Mammalia; order Carnivora; family Mustelidae; genus Mustela; species Mustela putorius. The sequence continues at coordinate 33,844,370 of NW_025421989.1, forward strand.
AGGTGTCAGCAGAGGACTTGAAACGCGGGGTAGGCTCCATCCTGGGTTTTCTTAACTAAGGGAAGCATCCCCTATTGGAACTTTTCAAGGGCGGTAGACCTCTGCTGGGCCACGTTCTGCCTAGTATTAGTGTCAAATGCTTTCTCCACGTTCATCCACCTTCCCCTTATAAAACTAGCACCAGTCCCTCAATCCTTTGCTGATTGGAAGCTTTTAATTCTTTCATGGTGATGGTTCTAGAGAGTAGAGAGGCGACTGGGGTGGGGATAGGGAAATATCACCAAGCTCTTGTTTTTCCCGCAGATCCCTTCCTCCAAATGGGTAAGCGCGCCGCAAAGAGAAACAGTCTGATAGTGAATCTCCGTGGCTCCAGACCGCGGGGCTTTTCGGAGTGTACAGGAAAGAGGCACGGGCATCTTTACTGACCCCACTGTTTGCTTCCTTTTGTAGCACACACTTGGGACAGTGTGTTGATGGACAGGGGAGACCTTCACAAAGTGGGTGTTGATTTGTACCCTACTGCTTTGCTCCTGTTTCTCACCACGCCTCCTCCCTTGAACGGCCAGGCTGGACAGGAAGCTGAGGCATTTGCTATAGGACATCGGGCGATAGAGTGGGACAGAACTTGGGAAAGGGCTCCCTTGGACACCCAGGCTTCTTTTGAGCCTCACAAGGTGTCAGAAGAGGTGGCATTTAGAGGACTATCTGTGTGAACGAGTGGCTAAGCTATTGGAAAACTGAAGTCGAGACCCGCTGAGGGATAGAGACACAAAGTCAACCTCTGGCTTTAGCAGCTGAAGCCGCTGGGTCGTGTGGCCTGCTACAGGTAGAGGGTAAGGTGTGACGTGGCCCAAAGTCTGTTCCCGAAAGTAAGGTCCTGGCTGATGCAAGGTCTGGCAGTTCAGACATGCTGTGGCAGTTTCCTTTGAACCAATCAGTGGGATTTGCCAAATCGCATTAAATCTAATTCCAGGAACAATTCAGATTTTTCTGTTATTTTATGTTGAATAAATCACTGGAAAAAAGGCAGTGTGTTGATAGGGATTCAAAAATACTTTGGATGTTTTGCTTTTGTAAAGATCTTTGTTCTAACAGGACAAGAAAATTATCTTGCTCCTTAAAACATCATGCAAAATGTCCTTAAAACGTACCATATCCACATGCGCCGTTGAAGAGGGCAGCCCACATTCTTATTGGCCTTTATGTGCAGCTCGGCATTGGGTGGTGGCTCTCTGACCAGGCCCGGGAGGGCTCTCAGATCAGTATTAGCATGAACATGCATTTTTCACAAACAGCTTTCAAAAAAGGTTTCTTGTTGTCGGCTAAACTTCCAATCCATGTGGTAACCGCATATGGCTTTGTGTAAGGGCCAGATCTAATTGTTCAAAACCCAGTGTCTTCAGTCTGGGGTGGCTTGAGCGACACTTCCCACTGCTTCAGGGGCTCCTGCGGGAAAGCCATTTGCCCACGGAAATGTGAGTCTTCACATCCAGGCCCCATCATGGCGTTGATTGTCATCTTCACAGTTTCATAGTCCCTTTTCTCCCCTCCCCCCACTGCCTTTTCAGATCACTGGGGTGATCCTGTTGGCTGTTGGAGTCTGGGGAAAACTCACTCTGGGCACCTACATCTCCCTGATTGCTGAGAACTCCACAAATGCTCCCTACGTGCTCATTGGAACTGGCACCACTATCGTGGTTTTTGGCCTGTTTGGATGCTTCGCGACCTGCCGTGGTAGCCCATGGATGCTGAAACTGGTGAGTCTGTCACAACATAATGCTGCTCTTTCAACAACTTTGTGAAAAAATTTAAATCACATGAAAGCGACATGGCCCATCTTAAAGCCACCCACGAGCCAATACGCATGGACGCTAATTTTAGTCCAGACTCTTACCTAATCCACCCTTTACTCCCGTAGAGGACAAAACAACCGCAAACACAGCCTGGCACCAAAAATTCTGGTTCTGGTGCCTCGAGGTAGGTAGTGACAAAGCAGTGGCCTGTGATTTCCAGAAGCCATTTATATCCTCTTGGCACAATGCCTTGGTCTCGTTCTGAACTGCTTCTTAGAAATCTCTTCAGGTGTGTGACGTGCAGCTTTGGTGGGCAGGGCAGCCTCTGGAACATCAACAGCCTTTCGGCTTTAGGTTCCCACTGTAGAAATACCTTCTGCCTCCTTGAACTTGGCCATGCTTGGCTGCATGGGCACGTTCTTCTCTCAACCTGTGTACTCCGGCTCAGAGCTATGAGAGCAGCTCAGCCAGAGCTCCCCCCAACCCTCAACAGAGGGTTGATGCTGTGCCAACTGTTGGCTACCAGGCCCAGGGCTGGGCGCCTTTACTGCAATAGGACACACACAGCGTGATATTTCCCAAAGGGTAAGGGGCAGGCTGTCACAAGGCTGTTACCATGATTCTTAATTTTTTGGGTAGACTCCTTGCCTAATTGTCCACTCACCACCCAATGCTCTTCATCGATGAGTGTTAACGTTAAAGGATTTTATAGATCAGAGGTAGCAAAGGCCTCTTCTCAAAAGAACACTTTGTTCAAAGACATTTCTTTCAGACGCCTCATTTTGTGAAAGGGGAGAGTGAAGAGCCCCTCAGTGCTGTGGTTAGCTCTAGGTTAGGGTGACATTGAATACCCTCTAGTGACAGATATGGGGGAGAGGGTGACTCACTGCAAAGGAACCACCTTCCCAAGTGGCACTGAGCAGTCTCTCTCGACAACTCTGTGGAGGTAGTGGTTGCTCTGGCCCCTTCCGTTCTGCAGACCAGACAGGAGGCCAATGGCCCGGCCAGCATGGATTCTTCCAGGTTGGTGGAAGAACCACAGTGAGGCCATACAGAGGCATTTCTGCTGCTGTCACCTGCCATTCCACTCCTGGGTCCACCTTCTAGAGCTTCTTCCAAGCACCGGCATCTCTTTTGGTCTAGTCCTCAACTCTGCATGCCTTCTTCCATCACCTGGACAGCTTTTCAAAAACACTTTTGCGAGGGGTCCCACCTCCAGCCAGCTGAACCAGAATGTTTGGGGGGGGGCCTGGCACCACATTCTCCAAAGCTCTCCAGGTGATTTGATGCTACAGCAGGGGCGGAGAGCCTCCCATTTAGTACAATGCGTAGCAGGGGGAGAATTCATCTCAGAGGCATAGAAAAGAAAGATGGCTAAGAATCCACCTGTCCAAACAAGAAGGTAGGAGACCTGGTTTAGGTCTTTAATGTCAGGGATGTAACCTCTCTGGGCCTCTGTCCCTATGTATGAAAGAGTGCGCTGGACTCTGCTAAAGGACACTCCAAACCACTCTGCCTTTTTCTCCTACCACTCGTGAGCTCCCTGAGCCTTTGGGGAAAAGTTTTGGGGGGTTTCATTTAGTTTTTGGCTTTGGCCTTTGAAAAAAAATCAGTTCCTTTTCTCTGCTAGATGCCATACTGAGTGCATAACCTGCCCAGCTTCACCCAGCTAGTGTGGGGACAGCTGGAACTGGAACCCACACATGTCACCTTCCAAAGCACGAACTCTGTCTACTATAGTATTTTCACATGGAGAAAACCCGACCCCTACCACTTGTACTTTAGTACAAGCTTTCACCAGTAGGCTTTTGGCCAAGGTCTTCTGAAGGAGAAGCAGCTGTTCTCTGGAAGCTTCTGGAAACAGGGAACTTCCCAGAGACAGGAAATTGCTGATCTGGCAGACAAGAGCAGAGATCACTTGATTAACTGTCAGTCTAGAATTTAATGGTCCTCATTTAACCTCATTAATTGCAAAGCAACTGAAAATAACTGCTTCCACTTTATGGAGGCCCAGTGTGGCTGCCTCTTTCCTAAGAGTTAGCCCACGACAAAGCTAGGACCTAAACCATAAACTTCTGACCATGTGGTCAATTGTCCTTTGTTCCCCTGCCTCCTGATGGTTACTTTCCCACAGGACTTTCTGGTGGGTTGTAGGCCTGGTGTGAGACTCTCTGCGGAGTCACATCTGCTTCTCACTGCATTGTGTACTAAGTTGAGAGACCAAGGTCATGTACATGGAGCATTCTACTCAGAACTATGTTTGCTGTTTTACTGGCTGTGCTATAAGTGTGTATAGAGACTTTTGTTAAGGTTTCGAACAAAACTGGCCTTTTAAGCCAGTCTTTCCTCCTTTTAACATATGTGCCACTGGCCGAGAAAAATAATTTATGATCCTGTGCACATATGTACACTCTAAAGTAAGTAATGTGACCATGTCGAGTCTATCCAAATTCTACAGCATCACCTAGGACCATTCCAAACATTCAGGACTGTTGTATTTCATTTTGAGATGAGAAGAAACAGATTGTAAGACATATGCCTTGTAGGAAAAGAATCCCTTCTCTTTCCTTTTATCTGCTTTTCAAAGGCACAAAAATGGAAACCCTTAATGTCTCATAAGTACCATGTAATTTATCCCTGAAGTAAGCGCACACGTGCGCGCGCACACACACACACACACACACACACAAACACACAAACACACAATTAACTTGGAAAGTACGGGAAGCATGAAATGAATAAGAAGCACTAAGGGTTTCAGATACTTCCAGTCATGTAGCTTACTAGCTTTTTAAACACTATCAACCCCACATGCTGTGCAGAGCTGGAGAGGAAAGTAGGCCCCTGGCCCTGGCTCTAAGTGCTGCACTCAAGCCCAATTACCACATCGAGGAAGAACGTGGACCTGTGTGCATTCAGGGCTCTCTGTCAGCAGGAGCTCCATACGGTTGCAAACAAAGAGGGTCTGAAGCCATTTTAGGAGACGTGCTGAAGAAAACTGCAGGGATTCACCCAAACGAAGAGAAGCAGTAGGTTCGCGTCAGGGCTGTGGTCCCACATCCAGAGGGCCCTTGCCTAGGAGCAAGGCTGGGCTGGTTCTCCGATCTCCTGAAAGCCATGCTAGCATCAGGGAGTGGAAGTTACAAGTACTGTGGCCGAGAGAAAGGACATCTTCCCAGCGATGGAAAAGCTGGGAAACGAAATGGGCTCCTAGGGGTCCGTGGGTGGAGGGACTACGCTCAGCTTGCAGAACGCAGCTGGAGGATGCCTGCGGACGCCAGCCAACCGCCATGGGGCAGGTGGTCGGAAGGACGCCCCTAGACAGGGCAGAACCGTGACCTCCTTATCTTTTCCTCCCAGCGTACCTTCTTGCTCCCTAATTCTAACATCAAAAACAGTAGCTTACCTGAGTTATAAAAAGCCCTTCCACATTTCTCCTGGTTGAGCTGAGTCTGCGGATGAGCTCTTCTCAGCGTGTGTGGCCCACAACACTTATGCATATTAAACAGACACATTTCTATATTGAGGCTCATGTAGGGAAATCTGGACAAGAGTATTTTTAAACTTTTTCTCCGCTTTGGCTGGGGGAGGTGAGGATCTGTGCGGTTCCCTGAAATGGCGAAGTCACCTAACCCCAAAGGAGCCCTCACCCCAATCCTGACATGTCTGCCTTTGTCCCCGTGTGCTTGATTTTCAGTATGCCATGTTTCTGTCGCTGGTGTTCCTGGCTGAGCTGGTTGCCGGCATTTCTGGATTCGTGTTCCGTCATGAGGTAAGTATACGCAGAACAGAGAACGCAGTTAGAGGGTCTTCTGGGACGAGGACTTTTAAAGCCTCTTATAATGTGTGAGGGGCACAGCGAGGTTAGCTGTGTCGCCGACGGTCTCACTTCATAGGGGGTGAAATGCCAATAAAAAATCTAAACGCAGGAATTTCACCAGACTCGAAACCTTAGGTGTGGATCCTCACTCCATTCTGTGAAAGAGCTCCTGCAGGAAGTGATTCTCCACCTTGTTTTAAAGCAGTGACCTTCGCTGTCGATCATATATACTCTTTTAAAAACAGCAGCTTCGGGGGCACCTGGGTGGCTCAGTGGGTAAAAGCCTCTGCCTTTGGCTCGGGTCATGATCCCAGGGTCCTGGGATCGAGCCTCACATCGGGCTCTCTGCTCAGCAGGGAGCCTGCTTCCCTTCCTCTCTCTCTGCCTGCCTTTCTGCCTACTTGTGATCTCTATCAAATAAATAAATGGAATCTTAAAAAAAAAAAAAAACCAGCAGCTTCAGCAAAAGGCCCAAGTGGGTGTCTATATAACGAGATTTCTGTGACTACTTGATTTCCCCCAAACAGCTTACACTCCCCTCTTCCCTCCCCAGAGCCCTGGCAGCCACCCCTTGCCAGCCCAGGAGTGAGGAGCCCTGCTACTCTGTGGTGGCGAGGGGAATAGAGGAAAGGACCATCATGATCTGACACCCCTGCGTGGCTTTGTTTCGAAGTGACATGTAATAGGTTTAGACTTCGGAGGCTGGAGAAAAAGAATTCTGAATGCTGTTTTGTGATCGTAACTGTGGTTTCAAGGACATTGCTGGCTGTTTTGCATCCTGTGTGGCCCTCCTCCCATGGACTGTCACTGGGGCTGCTCTATTGAGACAATGGGTAGACACTCAGGCAGAGACGAGATGCCATCATGCTGTCTGTAGCCACCACGGTGTCCCCTGTCAGACATGTATAGTGGTGACAGGTCAGACAGGGTACGTGCTACCCTGAAGCTAACTCCCCCCACGGTCTGGTATTGTGCCCTGTAAATAGCAGTAAAGCCAGAAGTCGGGATGCATGTGTTAGAAAGGGGCGGTGGGGAAGCAAGTTAAAGATGGAAAACGCACCGAGGCTGTTGAAAGTCTGGCATGATCTGTCCTAGGCCCTGTTTCTGTGCTTGGCCAAGTTCGGTTCCCAGTGAGCTAGCTCGTGGCGCCTTCTACCCCTTTCCCCATTGTTCTGGTTTTCCTCTCACCAGAGGTGAGATCTCGGGTGTCGAGGCCGACTTCTAGAACCCATTTTGTACGGGTGCTGCATCTGGAATTAGACTCCCCATTTTTATTGTCAGGCGAGGTGAAACCTGATGAGGTCCTGACCTCCACGGCCCCAGAGGTGCCCCTGACGCATGTGTGAACTCCAGACACAGCTGAGCCCCTGCCCGCTCTCCTCCCATATGCTGCCGTGACTGGGCTCCCCGGGGGGCAGGAGGAGGGATACCCAGGGCCTGGACACCCTCATCCAGCTTGCACCCGTGCCTCTGACACCCTGAGTGGAGTGGGAGGTGGGGATGGGGTGCCACCCTTTGACAAGGGGCAAAGGGCTTGTTTCTCCAGCGGAAGTCTTCACAGTGGCCCGGGGTTTACTCCGTGTGCCCCTGCCCAGCCCACAGAAACCGTGCAGGTGCAGTGAAATGAGGACACAGCCAGGTGCAGTATCCACCTTGGCTTAGAAGCTCCAAGGGACTAGTGTCCACTGGTCCACGGGCAGAGCGCCCGGTATTTCCACAAGGTGCCTGCCTCTGTGAGACTGGCGCCGTACTCAGCCCACCGCTTCCCACCAGGCCATTACTGTCATCTGCCGTCCTCCCCCTCCAGGGTCATTTTGGCAGTCGGGGGCAGTCTCACCAGACGTGGGGAGTTGCATGGTAACACACCTGACATGCCCCCTTCAGTGGGTTTCCAGGGGAACAGAGAGCTTGAAAGTTAACCCTCGGCCAAATGTGCTCCCGGAGGAGGAAGAGGGTTTTGTGAACTACCTCGTAACAAGAAAAGTTCACGTCCTTCTGCCTCTCTTTTTGGCCTCGATAAAGACAGGTTAAGTGCAGGCTGGTTTTGCCCCACTCCTGTATGCTAGAACAGCGATCCGTGTCTGGTCACAGCGCCATCAGTCTTCCCGCCCCTAGTGGCCTGCCCTTTGTTATTCTTCTGAGCGAGGGCAGGAAAAGTTACAGACAGAACGATGGCCATCAATCAATTTGAAGAAAATCAGGAGAAAAGCCAGGCCTGAGGTTGGGACTCACTCACGGCTCTTTCAGAAGCTGGCCACGAGGCAGACTTCTTTCTTTGGATTACAGATGAGGAAAACCTTTTTTTTTTTTTTTTTTTTTTTTTAATTCCCGAGCTAATAAATCCCTCAGCGGATTTCCTGAGATTTTTCGTCTCAGAAAACAGGGCATTCCACCCCCACCCCCTGGCCTACATTGATTCAGAGATTTTTCAGAAGAGGCCATTTTGGGGTAGAATTCGGTACAAATCTGAGTCCGTCTGGGTGGCGGTGGACCAGAATCGTATTCCTCCCTGCCTTCTGCAGATCAAGGACACCTTCCTGAGGACTTACACGGATGCCATGCAGAATTACAACGGCAATGACGAGAGGAGCCGGGCAGTGGATCACGTGCAGCGCAGCGTAAGTGACGTCAGGCCTCAGACTTGGGGGTACTGGGGGCGTGGGGCCATCGGCACTTGCTACTGACTTCTGTCCTCCACTTCCATTGCCAAGAGTTCACACCCAGTCTTTGTCCAGGGTCCAGTTATCCGGGTAATTAGCATCAAGGGAACCAGTGCCTGTGGCTGGCCTTTCATCAGTATGAATTAGGAGCCTCCCAAGGAAAGCTAGCTTGCCCTTAACACCCAAAGCCTTAGAAAGGAGGTACTCAAGGTACAGCAGCCTTGCTTAGCACTGGCGCCCAAAGGCTGGCATTCTGGAAGTGGTTTCTTCAGACTGAGTGGAGCGCTCTGGTGAGCTGTGTTTACTGGCTTGGGCAGTGTGGTGGGGGTGAACGGTGGGCCTAGGAGAAGCCAAGGCAGGAGTGGGAGTGCCCCAGGCTGCCTGGTGCTTTGCCGAGGAGCTGAGGGAAGTAGCTGTCCCCTACCGGGAGGTGCTCAGGGGGACAGATGCTGGTGCCGAATCCTCCCGCTTCAGCTGGATCACCTAGGGAGCTTTTTGGATGGGGTGCGGGTTCTGTGTTTTCCTTTGTCTTTTACTTCAGCAGCAGTATTTTTATTTTATTTTGTTGTTGTTGTTGGCATTTTGAGAACCTTCCAAACTTACCAGAAAACTTGACAGCAGAGTATAAGAAACCATATACACTTTACCCAGATTCAGTAATTCATTTCTACTTTTGCCCCATTTCCTCTAACATTCTCTACGTCAGAGGCTGGCACACTTTTTCTGGAAAGGGTCCTGTGGTCACTGTTTTAGGCTTTGAGGGCCATGCCGTCAGTCTGTGTCACGACTACACAGCTCTGTTCTGGAGGCACACAAGCAGCTGTAGTCTGTGAAGGGCTAGGCATGGCCATGTTCCCCAAAATTCTCACTGGTAAGAGCAGATGGCAACACACAGTTTACCAACGCCAGCACTCTCTTCCTCCCCACCCTTAACCATTTGCTTATTGGCATAGATCCTATGATCTATAAGCCTTAAAAAGAGCTTTTTAAAGCCTTTCTTATCTTGGCTTCCCCACCAAGAAGCCTGGTTTAGTCGCTCCGTACCTGGAATAGCAGCCAGTCCACACAGGTGATTTCCGTGCAGAGCCAGGCCAGAGAACCCGGCTTTACTTTGTGGACGTGGTAAGAAAGCCAACACCATATGCAGTCTGGGGCTGGCTTCCTTCTCTCAGTTCAGGCAGGCTTCCCAGTGAGTACGAGCGTTTGTGGAGCTCACCTTTCCTCACCAAAGCTGTGCCTGTTGACTTAGGGTCTTGGCCCAAGTTCCTCGTCGAAATGGCGCACGCGGGGTGGTGGGGCAGGAGAGCACGATGTCTGTGATCCGCACACTTGGATTCACGCCCTTGCCCCCTTGACAGCTGAGCTGCTGCGGCGTGCAGAACTACACCAACTGGAGCACCAGCCCCTACTTCCTGGAGCACGGCATCCCCCCGAGCTGCTGCATGAATGAAACCGACTGCAACCCCCAGGACCTGCACAATCTGACCGTGGCTGCCACCAAAGTGAACCAGAAGGTAGGCTTGCTCTCAGCCCTGACGGGATCCATGGTGAAGGCTGAGGGGGCTGGAGGCCGGGGGGCTTTTGGTGGGTGTGCTTCTGTGAAACTGTGTCAAATGGATCAGAAATGGTAGTCTTGGCGAGAGGGCGGAGTCTTTCCCTGGGGCCCTTCCCTGTCTGGGACGAGGCACCTGAGGCCATCCACTGCTGAAGGAGCTCCTGTGACTCAGCAGAAAGAAACCAGGCACCGAGAGGGAGGTTGAGCAACAGTTCCTGCTCACCTGGGCTGATGTCAGACAGGGACTGTGGCCTTTCTTCTTCCTGGCTGTCTTTCTCCTGCTCAATCTACCTTCTAAACATGGGGTTCTTCACAGCTGGGTGCCAGTCCTTAGCACGAAGGGGGATGAGAGTTGACAGACAACATCTGCTTCTGTCAGGATGGTGGCCTTTATTTTAAGGTATTCTCTGCTTGAGGAAAAGAAATCAGCAACTCCGCTTCAACTCACTGTCAGCATCCTGACTCCCAAAGAAATCAGAGAGAGAGAGAGAGAACTGGCTAAAAGACATTGGAAAGTAGTCGGTAGTGAAAATGAGGGAAATAGAATTTCAGTCATCAGAAGGAAGACCAATTCTGTCTTCCACTTCACAGAGAATAGGGTGAAGGCATGATAAGACAGGTTTGAAGGCTGTGTCCGTAGTCTGAAAGATTTAGAGAAATGCCACATAGAAAATATGTTTTGGTAGAACAGAAGGGAGGAAAACACCAACCCTCTGTTGACTTCACCTGCTGTTATGCAGCCATCGGGTCAGTTTTCTTTTCTGACTCAGATAAAATTCTATTCTTCCAAGGTCTTCAACTCTTGATGCGATCTGGGCCAACTGCTGAATAATTCATAGACAGTAGCCATCCTCTCAAGATGAGAATGTTAAGAGATGGCTTCTGTATTTTACCCATTTAATGTTGGTATTTGTAGCATAAATGCTGCAAAGCATTGTTGACGTTCTAGAAGTTCATTGTGTCATTCTGGGCTTATGACCTGTTATGGATGCAATGCGGTCAGATGTTTCGTGCTGACTGCTTCTTGTCTTAGCTAAGAAGACATCTTTTCCTCTTGGAATTTTCTTATGAACCCAAAGGTTGAGCCTTCCTTTGTGTCTCATTGGTAAGGTGACTTCTGGTCTCTTCATGGGCAGCCCCACTGAGCCCCCAGAGATGTCCTCATGCTGCCATTTTACGAAGCTCCGAGCATACCCAGCTCCAAGGCAGTGAGGTCCGAGCATGACAGAGCCCCAGGAGGTTGTTTGTGGATGCAGCACCCATCAGACTGGGTCATCTTTTTTTACCCCCAAACTTCCTTTCCCTTTGTGAAAGTTGGGGATCTAAAATTCAGGGGCATGGGCTATAGCGTCCAACTCCAGTTTCAATTCCGGCTTAGCCACCTACTAGGGGTGACCTTTCTCAGTCATATTTTCTCATTTTTTCTCAGCTACAAAAGGGGATGATCATTCCTGCCTCTTAGGATCAGCAGGAGGACAGAACGAGATAGTTGCTACAACACAGGGCCTGGCCCTGAGTAAGGACCAGAGAAACATTAAGTGTGATGTTCAATGTCAGCTACAGTGCACACAGCACCAGGGAGGTGGTGAGGTTTGTCTCCCTCTCTACCACACTGTCCTTTATCAGGAATGATGTAGCATATCCTCAGAGGGAAGATCTTTGTTAGTCTTCAAAGGCATGTTCGGAATCCTATCCTATAGTGCATCTCTATGATCTTTAGAATTCTTCCCAGAAAGAAAGATAGGGCACCATTTTTTTTTCCATTTCATTCATTGATAACCTGCAAAGTGACCTCAATCCCTGTCTCCCCCCCACACACGCCCATCCTGCTTGATTTACATTTTCCGGGACAACTCAGATACCTGGAAAGGGGGTTTAACTTCAACCTGGCTTTCTCTGTGGAGAAGTGAGGAAAGAGTGACATTTGCCTACTGAGGCTCATTTCATGCCCATGGGGACCTCTGAGACAAATGAAGGCCCAGGTCTAAGTCTCGGAGGCCTCACCTGTAAAACGCAGGAGATAGGGCTGGGGTGAATACCTAATGGGAAACACTCATAAATGTTAACCCCCCTCTCCTGACTCCCTCCCCCAGGAGGCTTAAGCACTGCCCCTGTAGTTCCACGGAATCGTGCTGTCTAGAATACACACATTCTTAATCCCTGTGGATCCTTTCATGTCTTGAACCCTACGATTTAATAGCACTGAAAGATGACTCTTGGCTCTCACCTGGCAGCCTGTGCAACCTGCCTTGTTCAAGTCCCTGGGAGAGAAGCAGGAGGGAGGTGAGACTAGCTAAACAGGATATTTATTTTTTTTGTGTAGGGGACAGGATTTATTTTGTTTTTGCCAGCAGGATGTTGAAACGTCTGCAGTTCACGTGGCTGACAGCACTAACTGGGCCCCTGCTCCCTCGAATTCTTGACATTTTTTTTAAGAGCGAGGGCAAGAGAGATATTTCCCATCCGTGACTGTGTTGGTTTCGACATGCAGAGAGGGCAAGCAAAGGACCTGTTCTGTTTCTGAATGTTTCCTAGGACACTTAGCAGGTCTCTGTAGGTTTCTCTCATGCCTGACCACCAGGCTTTCATTTGAGGAAATGAAAAGAGATTGTTGTGGGCAGATAAGATCACAGTGTAGTAGGAAACATGAGGTAGAATGTAAACATGGCCTTGCCCTCTGCAGATCTGAGCTGAGATATGGAGAATGGGCTCATGGGTCCCACCTCGTAAACAGAGGAATCCAGAGGCGGAAAGTATTGATTTCAACCTTGATCGTACACTGTTTACACAATGGCAAAGAAGCGAAATCACTTTCATCTCTTCATTTTAAGGAACCGTCCTACTGATAGGATTCATTAATTTGCTGTCTTCTTTAGAATGAAAAGCCATGGGAGAACTTTTCTTCTAGAAGAGTGTTCCTCAAGCTTTAATGGGCAGCTGAAACTCTAGAGATAGTGGTCACATTCATTAAAATTCATGAAAAATGAATAACCCAGGGATTTGGCAGATTCTGATGGAGGAAGTCTGGAGGGAGGCCTCAGATTCTGCATTTCTAGCAAATTCTCAGGGGATGCTGCTGCCCCTGGAAGATCTCCACTTTGAGGAGCAACGTTGAGAGAGAACGATTTTGTCACAGTTGCACTAATGGCAGAGATGCATGTTTCCAGTTGCTCTTGCTGGTTGGAGTGGGCTTACCAAAAATGTGATTGACTCTGCTCCGAGTCTCCTACAAACGGAACAGAAATCATATGTCAGAAAAATATATTCCGCTTACATGCAGAATTGAAGTTCATAGGAAAAATACCTATGCCAATGTATATTATAGAGTGAGAAAAATCACCTGCCTTGCTTTTCTCTGGTCTTTATTGTTGGGTTTGGGTTTCCGTATCTTGAGGTGACCTACCACTGGCGTTGGACTGAATGAACTTCATCTCTCAGCCCAACCATCAGTGGGGGGGGAGAAGATAAGGTCATGATGGCCACCTGGGCAAAACACGGCCCTAGCTAGTACCATCCGGGAAAGTGTTCCAATACCCATGTCTCTTCTTGCATTGAGTTCTTCCTAACCCAACCTGCTCTCCCTTCCACTACCTTTTGAAAAGTAGTGTGACAGATACTTTCACTAGTAAAAATGAAATCAGCAAGCAGTCTTCTACTACAAAGGGAGAATTAAATTTCAAAATCTCTCATGAGTAGAAGCAGATTTCCTTTCCCACCCGCCTCCAGGCTTCACATTTGCATCAGCTAACCAAGGAGTACAGTCGGCCCATTGCACTGAAAGCACGTTGTCAGAGCGCTGCTGCTAAGTCAACACACTTCTCTGCAGACAGACTGCAGACGCATAAAATATCACTTATTAGAAGCTACAGCACTGGTAGAATTTTCCTAAGCTCTGAGAAATGTTAAATTGGTAATTTTGAATTCCAGTGTGGGAGACATGGTTTCTTCTTTGTGTGTGTGTGTGTGGTCTTCAGATATCATTGCAATTTAGTGTGCCTTTCTTGATAAACAAGAATTCTTTTTACCCTGTTTATAAAATTAATGTCTTGGTTTCTGCAGACTTATATATTCAAGTAGAAGCCGTTTTTCAGAAAACTAGAAAAAAAAAACATGTCTTCTGAGACTATATAAGTCAGTTCAGAAATCTAGGCTGACTTGGCCCAGTTTCAAATAAATATACATATAAACACACACACACACACACACACACAGAGAGAGAATTCAACCTGTCAGGTGTTTAACAGGAAGAGTCAGCTTGTGCCTTTGCATTATGGGCGATACACAAAATTTGGTGTTTCCTACTTGGACCAGGTTGATAAAATGTAATCCCAAATAACAACAGCAAACAAACTTATTTAGCAACCTGGTTGAACTCCAGCCAGATCATTTATTTTAAAGAAAGGTGATTGACTTTATCAGTATTACACTAACATTGAAATTGATAAAATGGGTGTTGGTTTTGGGACACCTGGGTGGCTCAGTTGGTTGAGCAGCTGCCTTCGGCTCAGGTCATGATCCTGGCGTCCTGGGATCGAGTCCCGCATCGGGCTCCTTGCTCGGCGGGGAGCCTGCTTCTCCCTCTGTCCCTGCCTGCCATTCTGTCTGCCAGTGCTCACTGTCGCTCCCTCTCTCTCTCTCTGACAAATAAATAAAATCTTTAAAATTTAAAAAAAAAATGGGTGTTGGTTTTAATCACAGCATTTGGAGATTTCATTGTATGTGAAAGGAAAATTCACTTCATTTTATGGACGAAGTTATTGACACCTAGAAAGGAGAAGTGAGGGAACGCCTTGGTGACTCAGCCAGTTAGGCGTCCGACTCTTGGTTTCAGCTCAGGTCCTGATCTCAGGGAGTCTGCTTGAGATTCTCTCTCTCTCCTCCTCTCCCTCTGCCATTCCCCCCACTGTCTCCCCCCTCTCAAAATAAATAAATCTTAAAAAAAAAAAAAAGGAGATGTGACTTGTTCAAGGTCCCATAGTAAATTTATGGAAAGGAGGACTATAAAACATAGGTTTTTCCGTGTTTTTAAAAAAAAAAAAAAAAGCTTAATCGTCTCCTTAGGAAAAACCCCAAAACACAATAAAGGTAGTAGGCATTCACCACCCCACAACCTGATGATTTCACTTACTTTTCTAAGATTGTGTCACTTGTTATCAAAATGCTAGTAACCATGTTTATTATTCTGAGTCTTCCTGTGCAAGGATGTGGAATGCTTCTGTACGGTCGAAGTCTGCGGGTTTGTTTCATAGGTCTGACAGATGTCCTGCTACACTTCATCCTACCGCTGAAACATTTCTGGATGAAACGACATATCTGGGACTTGTTTTAAAATAGACCAGCCAGGGGAGGAGAGCTGAGATTTAAATGAAACCAGATTGGCTACATGTTCATTGTAAGGTTAGAGAAAGGGTCACTCGGGAGGTCACAGTACTACTCTCTGTACCTTTACTTATGTTCGAAATTTTCCTTTTTTTGAGTTTGGACAGAATGCTAGCGAGTTCCTAGGGTGAGAGGCAGCTGGATTTGCCGACTGCGGGTTGGAGTGTATATTGGCTAGGGTTGCAGGTTAACACAGCTCAGTCTGGCCTGGGTGTGAAATGTGTCTTTGAGGCCCTGACACACACACACTCTCTCTCTCTCTCTCTCTCTCTCTCTCTCTGTTTGCAGGGTTGTTATGATCTGGTGACCAGTTTCATGGAGACCAACATGGGAATCATCGCCGGAGTGGCTTTTGGAATTGCGTTCTCCCAGGTAGGCTGTGTAATTGTGCGGTCAGGCCTGGCCTTCCCCAGCCTCCTGCCCTGGCTTCCTTCGCCGGGCTCCCTGCCTGGCCCCCCTGGGCCTTGGGAGAGGCTGATAGATGGGGTTAGCTCCTTGCTCATTAGTCCTCAGGTCATCTGTTTATTGATTTTTCTTCTTCAACTTAAATGAAGTTTTGCCATCAAGGGAATATCGGTTACAGTTCAACTAATGACTAGCTCCAGAAAACAACTTGCTGCTTCTGTAGGTCAAATGGAGGTTAACTGAACCAAGCGCTGGCTTAATTAGAGCATAAACAACTCGAAACGTCAAATGGCTGATCTGGGTTTGGGGGGAGGCTCTTTTTTCCTGGTTGACCTGTCCCTGTTTTGTTCTTCGTTCCTGTTGATTATGCAAGCCTACAGTTAGCGAACTTTGGCGCTCATTACTTTCATCCTAAGTTTGACTACGGTTCCTTACGATGGAAGCGGAATTGTTGTCTTTGAAATTGTGCAGCCCTTTATCTCCATCCAGCCTCTCTAAAAAGCAGGAGAAGTCATTCTGCCAGCGAAGTGCGCCACGCAGACTCATGGATAGAACACGATTAAGCGGACTCTCAACCTTGGCCCACCTCAGCCCGGCAGCTCAGTACCCCACAGGCGTCTGATCTCCCGGCCAAATGGTCACATTACTGCGACGACAGAGCTCTGGGTGGGAGGGTTGGCATGTATACTTAACAACCAAATGAAAACTTGGTGTATGTTTAACTCCAAATTTTTTCAGACCAACAGATCATTTTTCCAACAAAGCCCAATTAACGTTCTCTCGGTAATGTTTCCACCACTCTAATTTCCCCTGCCTGAATTCCATCTTTGCTCTCTCGGACTATACTTACCTTTTCCCTGCCCCCCCCGCACTCCCTTCCTTCCTGCCTAGCAGTGTAGGCGCACGTTCATTCTAGCCAAGTTCGTTCTTCAAACGTTTTAATTGAAATACACATAGACGGAAAAGTACGTAAATTATAAGTCCACAGCTTAACAAACCAGCACAATGTGAACATATATATGTGTGTCACCCTCACTTAGATCAAGGACTAGAACATGGCCCTAGTAGTTTTTGCAAAGAAAGGGTTTCACCGCAGGTCAGTTGACAAAACTTCTTCCTCAGCAGTGATGAAAACCTAGGTGACATTTCATCTCACAAAAGCATGTAGACTCATCCCACGGGAGTGTGTGCTCCTTGTGGTCTTTTACCATGCTTCTTCGTTGTTGGCAGCCCATGAAGGGAATTACACCCTCAACACGCCAACACGCAAACCAAGATGGCACCACAAACCATGCCATTTCGTCTCCAGAGATGTTTCCCAAAGAGTTGCTGCCCCAGACTTTCTTCCGACAACTATTGTGTTTCAGGGAGGCATCTGTAAAGGTCAAGAGATGTGTCAGGGGATCCGGGACCCACGTCCGAGCTAGACGTGCAAGGTGCACTGGGGAGCTTGCATATTCATCTGTGCATGTATATGCGGGGTCATGTTGATGTCACTGACAGGCCAGACGTGTGCTTGGTGGCCGGGGACAGCAGTCCCCTCAGAGGAAGGAATACAGGTGAAGCTTCCCCTAATGGCTCTCCTAGAACCACAAAGGGACCTGATGCCAGTACTCTCTCCATGAGGAGAAGGGAGCCTCACAGAGCCTGGAATCTCATGGATAAAAAGTTATGTGATCTAAGAATATTCCTGCCCGGCCATAAGGGGCATGGGTGATTCTCCCGTTTTCATTAGTGAAGTGAGCCAGGTCATGAAGAATCCGATGAAGACCTCTCTTCTTCTCTCTCATGCTTCCCTATGAAGGGGAGGGGAGGCATTTCTACTTTAGACAAATCGCTTGATGAGCATGAAACTGTCTGTCCTAACCTTGAAGAAATGCCCAACGTGGGGATTGTGGAGTTTGCTCTGTGGCCCTCTGGGGCAGTGAGAGAGGGGCCAGTGTCCCTGAGGGAACCCCCACACAGAAACTCTGCAGAGATTTTAGGGCTCATCAAAGTACCACATCGTTGCTGGGTTAAGACAACAGAACACAAAGCCCAGGGGCATCGCCTAGCCAATCCCATTCACCCGCAGGACCAGACAGGGGCAGTGAGGTGGAGACTTGAGACCTGCCATGCTCGGCTGGAAGCAGGCAAAGAAGAGCCCTAGCTGCCTTTCACTAGCGGGATGTGCTAGGAGCCTTGGGGGTCCCGGCAGCTGAGGTTGGCTTCCAGATACCAGCAGATCCAAGGCCTTTCTGGGACAGCGGCAGCCACTTACCAGCTGCCAATTCAGGAAGAACCAGCCACACTGGTCCTGGTCAATGACCCAGAACCAAAGCTTTAGCCAGAATTTTGTGCTCAGAATTTTTAGGACTAGTACCAGAGCAAAACCTAGCGAACGTTGGCTGATTTAGGTGAATCAGTCATGTTGGCTGACGTCTTGGCCCTCCTGTACTAAAGGAGGTTCTACTGAGGAGAGGCCAAAGTCGGTAGGAAAGAACAGAGCTCTGTCACGCATTCTCGCTCTCTCTCTGCCCTCTGCCTCTCCTCTCCCTTCCTCCTCCTCTTTCCTCACCCACCTCCACCCACTCCTTGCCCTTCCCCTCGCCTGCTCTGCTGATCCACAGTCACACTATCGTCTGTGGAAAAGAACTGGCCTTGCTCATCTGTTGTGTCGGAAAGGAAAGGTACTATAGAGTACAAGGCGGCCGAGCCGAGCCAAGCCTTTCCACAGACTGCACAAAACCTCTGTCCCTGGTTAGCTCCTTTAGCCAACTGAAAGCCCTTGAGTTCTGTTCTGGGCAGCAGGATTTGCGCAGACATTTCATGTTTCTCTTACAGGCTTCCATGGCCTGAGCCCTATCAAGGGAAAACCCATTTGTCTACACTCGATGGGCAGGTCCTGCTCCCTTTAAATTCATTCCTCGCAGGAAGTTGAGTGTTTGGATAGGCTACCTCTTCCCTGCATTTTTGGCAGCCTCTCTCACTCAAGACAGCTTGGAGAGGGAGACACACACAGGCAGAGTGTGAGTGTGTGCACATGTGCCCTTGTGGAGGGCACCCCATCTCCCGCCCTTAACATGACCCAGTGCCAAAGCTGAGGGTGTCTGACACTTACTCCATTTGTGACGCTGCCCTTGACCTTGGTTGGCTTCTACTGTGGGTTGCAAATGGGGAGTGGCAACACTCCCACATCTAGTGTACACAAACACACAGCCTTGCTGGACGTGGAACGTGTTAGGCTGGATTAATCCTCCACATCACAGAATAGTCCTGAATGGGGACAGTAGAGCGATTTTCCAGAATTGGACAGTTGAGTGGCTTGCTTGAGTCTGGGCTCAAGATCTAAGCTTACAATTCTGACCTCTCCACCCGGATTGCTTTTGCCACCAGAGATCACCTTTGTTTTTGCCTCAGGAAGCACCTAAAGGGAACTTGTTCTGTGCTTTTATAACAAAATGGGGGAGTCTGTGAAATTGAAAGGGAAAAGGTACTCATCAAAAAATACAGATCCTCCTCCTATCCATCCATCGCCTGACCCGCACCCCTTCGGGGCCTCCCCCGGGACGCACAGGCTACTGGGATGATTCATTATGAGTAAGGAACTCTCTTCTGGAACTTGCTGACCTTTTCCATGTAGAGGTCTGGACAAAGCTGTTCACAGCCTTGATGAGATGTGGCCAAAGAAGGCTAACGGAGCTCTTTACTTATTTCCCTAATATCTTCAGAGCCCGAGATGGTCCTGAATAGCATTTATACAGTTTTATGTCAAACCAGATTCCTTGGCGCATGCCAATGACACGGAACCCCCACCTCGGTCATCCGCACAACCCCCCCCCCGCCCCCGCATTACAAGGATCTAAGCTTTTGACCTATTGCTTGTCGCTTGCTTGTTCAGAAAGTAGCCTTTACAACTCTGCTGTCCTCTCTGTGGACAGGAATCAGGAATTGGGCCACCTTTACCTCCCATGGCGATGGCAGGGACAGTGCCCTCGGCCCATCGCCCCTTACCTCTCTAGTCTTTGCTGACCTGGGCCCCACCTCTCTCGCGCTCCTCTCTCCCACCTCTTGGCATCGGCCGGGTCCCTGGTGACTTGCAGGGCCCCTGTGAGGCAACCCATGTCGCTCGAGCTTCACAGCATTCAGACCTCGCAGGCTGTCTCTGTGGGAGGGCCTTTACGAAGTCTGGAGTCAGCCTTCTGTTAAGTAGAGGCCCTTTCTTCTCTCTCCGCCTCTCTGGCTTCTCAGTTCTGGAAGCGGCAAAATGTCCTAGAGGTCCCCATGACGCAAAAGAAAGCAGAATATAGTACTAACAAGGCAGACAGTGGTAAAAATAAAATATAACCTCAAAAAAAAACTAGATGAAGATGAATTATAAAGTCTTCGTCATCGAAGTATAAATAATCTGATCTGAAACTCTGGAGGCCGTCAGACAGCAGGCCTTTCACCGGCCACGGGAATGGCGAGGGGTGGCTCTGGGGTCCCCATCCTGAGGGGTTCCAGCATGAGAGACCAGCCCCCTTTTTCCCCTCTCTATCCGGGGCTTAAAGCAGAAGTCTGGCCCAGTGCCTGCTTCCTGCAGCCTTGCTACACACCAGCAAGACTCTTTGAGGGGCTTTTCCCATACAGTTAGTGTGAAACAAGGTTTTGTCAAAATAAGGCTGGGCTTTTCTGGCTACAGAGAGAGGAACTGGGTCTAGTGTCACGCAGGTGTTTGTCCTGTCTCACACTGAGGCAGAGGCCCTGACTTTGGCTAAACAGCTCCCTGTCACGTACCCAGAAATCACCCGGTAACAGCTGCTATGAAGTATGGGACCCTCCCCGCCCAGCTCCTGACTTTCCATTAACTTGGTACTTATGGAGGCAGGAGGGTGAAGTTTCTCTCAAATATGGTAAAAACATGAGAGCAAATTTGAAATCCACAACCCTGTGAAGAATCCCAAAATGCCTACTACACCCCAAATCCTAGTTTTTCTTACACTAGAATTAAATAAAATAAAAGCCAGTGTGTGTAAAATACTGTTTTCAAATAGCTTCTATGATCCTCAGTTCAGGATGCTTTTTTTTTTTTTTAAGGAAAACAAATTTCTTAGTAGATGTTAAAAAATAACTTTAAAAATCTGTCTTCTTCTGTGGGCAAACAGAAGGTATGTTCTTGCCCGAGAAATAGAAAACACAGTAAGGTTTTTGGTTTGGTTTGGTTTGGTTTGGTCAGGTTTGGTTTTTTATTTTTTGAAAAACATCTTTTTAAAAAAAATTTTTTAAATTTTAATTCAGTTTAATTAACACATATTATTAGTTTCAGGGTAAACTACAGTAAGTTTAAAAGCAAGTCGCTTTCATTTGTAGCCATATTTTAAGAAGTTCTTGTTTATCTGACAAAGTATGTCCAGTGCTTAAGAATGATGCTATTCCTGTTTGGGGCGGGGTGGGGCGGGGGAGGTGGAAGCACATGCTATCCTTCCCTGAAAGCAGAGATTTTAGATACAAGACATAGGTAAGCATCCTAAGGAGTCTTCTGGCTGTGTGGCTCAAGCACTGCCATGGAGGCCAGGAGCATCGGAAAGCATTGAATTATGGGAGCACTGCCAGCCTCTTAGTGGGGTGGTAACTCTCCGAAGTGCTTCCAGCACACATGAGCTCAACAGGGAAACACGAAACGGATCAGCTTTACAACAAAAAAGAGTTTAGGAACTTGAAATCAAATAAAGAGATGCCCACTGAAACCCCTCCATCCAGAGTTTGCAGGGCAAGGCAGGAGGGAGCCCTCAGCGTGAAACCGAGGAGCGATTCTGGAAAGGGCAAGGTCCAGGCTGAGCTATAGAAGTGGGCGGCAAGGGAAGAGGCTGTCCTCTGATGGGAAAGAGGGTGGAAACTTAAGCTCTATGTGAGCTACCAATGTGGTTTGGGGGAAAATCGTTTAATGTCCCCTGAGCCCGTTTTCTTATCTCGAAGGTTGGGATGATAATATTGTACGGGGATATGGTGAGGGTTAAATAGCTTAATACACTTGAAAATGCTCTATGTCTCATGCTTGTTTTTTTGGCCCAAATCTGATTTTTAGGAGAATCAAGTGTGTTAGGGGCGCCTGGGTGGCTGATTTGGTTAAGCGTGTGACTCGGTTTCGGCTTTGGTCATGATCTCAGGGTCATGAGATTAACCCCCAAGTGGGGCTCTGTGCAGGGTGTAGAGCCTGCTTGAGATTCTCTCTCTCCCTCTCCCTTTACCCCTCCCCACCTGCACTTTCTCTCCTTCCCCACCCCTCCCCTCTTAAAAAGTATCACGTGTGTTCTGGTGTACGTTGGCTCCAGAAATTAGCAGTTCTAATGAAAAGGGAGAAACTATAAGGTTCAAAGTCCTTACAGTCAGTTGGGGGGGGCAGTTAATTTGTGTCATGTGGCCCAGAATTCTGGAGGTTACAGCCATGGTTCCTGTGGTGATTTGGTGGTTTAGGCAGGATACTATATGTTTTATGGCACAAAAATGATGGTAGCTCAAGCCTTGGTAGGAGATAGGGGAAGTCCAATAAGGTGGTGATTTTTCTTCACCTCATGGAACTTATGGTTTTTATATTTCACAGGTTAGTTTTACTTTTAAAAATGAAGCTAAGAATCTGGGATTTCAGCAAGAGAGGTAGCCGTGTTTCAGGGGTTGCCCTGAGCCGCAGTGGGATGTGCTGTGGCTGCATGTGTCCCACCTGTAAAATAAGGGCGACCACGTGGCCTGGATAAATTGTTTCTCTCACCCGGAAGGCTTGTGGACGCACCAGCATTGGGCGCCAGCCCCCAGAGCATCAGAGTCCGCATGTCTTAGTGGAAACCAAGATGTAGGCCGAAAATATCTACATGGTTAGATTAGAGACAAAGAGAAGTTTAAGCCTTGATGTCCCTTTTCCCATAATCCAACACCTACAGCTCTCAAGCCATGGCTTTCTTACCTCAACTGGCAAACTCAGTCAAGAATAGCGTCTCATTGCCTCAATGAAAGAGTGATGATCCTATTGGCCATGAATGCCTAAGGGATCACACTGTGTTGAGATATCTTCCGAATGAGCGTGTTTGGCCTTTTGGGGCATACCTTGCTGATTCTGTGGTCCTTCCATTTTTTTCTCCTACTCTCTTTACATATGGACCAATCATAATACTGCTTATGTGTCAAAAGTTGTTTTTAAGCAGCCAGAGCATGCTAGACTGGAACCTTATGGCCAGTTCTGGAAACTCCAGTTGTCCTGCCCTAGTGGTCAGACTCTGTAAGTCGTGGATCTCACCAGTGAAATCACGTTTGATCTTTCTCGTTAGTGCCCCTTTCCTTATTTGCATACAAAAGCCCTTGGTTGTTAAAAATTAATCTGGGGGGGGGCGGTCAAAGAAGTGTGCAGTTCAGGGACTTCAGACTGTGTCTTCCTTTCTCTCCTGGAAACAGCTGATTGGCATGCTGCTGGCCTGCTGTCTGTCCCGGTTCATCACGGCCAACCAGTATGAGATGGTGTAAGGAGAAGGTGAGTGCATGCAGAAGTGTTTAATTTCAGGGTTTTCCCTCTGGGGCACATGCTGCCCTGCAGAGGGGCAAGGGTTCCGCCCAGCCACTTAGCTACTTGAGCTCGGCACCACCTGCGCATGCGCTGAAACCTCGCTTCTGTGGCTCAGGGGCGGGGGAGGGGGCCGGGGTATGAAACATCTGAATGCTCCCTGTAGCTTGTTCCCTTCAAGTCCCTGTTAAGTCACTCACTTGTTTTCATTTCTCCCCCAGTCTTTCAAGCACGATGGAATGAGAGACCTGTCTTAAAAACGAACCACAGCACTCTCCGAAAGACTTCCAGAGGATGTTAGAGCACAGCACCTAACACACCCACCCCACGCTCCCTAATCCCCCAGCCAGTACCCCAGTGACCTGCCCACGCGGTCTCCACTCCGCCTTCCAGCCCGCATCCCGTGTAGCGTTCCATTTTGTGAAGCCCCGTCGTGCCAGAGTGTAGCCAGGTTCCCTGCATCCAGTCCTAGTGGACCCCACCTGAGGCCCCCTGCGTGCCAGCTCCTCCATCTGTACTTGGTCCGACTGTAGCTCATCGTAGGTGACTGGTTATCACACCACCCCTGGCCCCGCTGGGCCCTGCATGGAGTGTGGAAGGTTCCCGCTCACCCTTCATCATGAGTGAAACCCCATACCCCTTGATGTAGATAGGCTGATAGCGCTCTGTTCTTTTGGCTTAATCTCCTTTTGGTTTGGTTTTCCCTTTACTAAGACTCTGTTCCTACCTTCTTCAGGCTGCCTAAGATATGTAGAGAAACATCAGTAACCATCCGTGAGGAGAAAAAAGCCTGCATCACGCATGAAGGACACAGTTGAGCGTTAGGTGGCCTCCTGACTCATTATTGTTACATGCCTGGGCACGTGTGGACGGTTTAGTGACCCCCATGACTTTTGGATGAAACCTATATAATCCTTTTACCAAGCTGTATTGTCGCCTCCTGTGAAGGAAATAGTATCACTTCTGTTCTTCCCCAATTAATTGCTCTTGTGTTCCTTTACTTCTTTCTGTATTTTTTTCTTTGCATCAACATTACGGACATCGAGGACCTCAGCAAATCAGTTTAAAAATGAGTGTAAAGGGGGAACTAAAGTCAAAATATTTTTAGAAGATCTTAAACAATGCCTCTGTCTAGCATGCCAACAAGAATGCATTGATATTGTGAACATTTGTGATACATGTATTAATAAATAGAATCATTACAAATTACTGTGTTTTGTTCTTTGCTTATCGTGTAAGCTTCTACGCACATATTTCCACTTCGCCTTGCTCCATGGGATTGGGAGTGGATCATCTTACGCGCTGCCACAGCCCTCCACGCATGGGCCCACCCCTCCATGCGCACGCCCACCCTTCCATGCATGTGCCCACCCTACCGAAATAACCTTGGGTGGTGCAAAAGCCAAAGGGTCAGACTTCTTTATGGACATTTCAGAAGCTTGAATCATTTATCATGAGCAGGATGTATCGTTGGCTGCGAAAATAGAAGCTTCATACTATTGCAGGCTAGAGGCAGAAAGATTTCAGCAAAGCCTTGAAAACAACGTCATTTGCAAGGAAAAAAAAAAGAGGAAATGAACACCTATTCTCTCCTTCCTTGTTTCGAATGAGCATTCTTCCTTTCCTTCTTTCTTGTCTGGATTGAAGAAACTCGGTCTGGAGAAGAGATGACATCAGACCATCTCATGCTCTGGTTTGTACTAAAGTATGGAATCCATACGCTTGATTTAAGCATTTTAGCAATAGGTGGAGTATAGATTATCTGCGATCTGTATTTTCCTTTTTTTTTTTTAAGATTTTATTTATTTATTTGACAGACAGCACAAGTAGGCAGAGAGGCAGGCAGAGAGAGGAGGAAGCAGGCTCCCTGCGGAGCAGAGACCCCGATGTGGGGCTCGATCCCAGGACCCCGGGATCATGACCTGAGCTGAAGGCAGAGGCTTTAACCCACTGAGCCACCCAGGCGCCCCTGTATTTTCCTTCTTAATGAGTCACCTTAAAAACAAAATAATGAAAGCATACATTGATCTGTCCCCCAAAACAGTGGATCTAAAACCTCCCTCTTCACTGTAGAGCAGATAGTTCTTCAAAGGGTCAACATTTTTAGAGAATTAAGGAGATCTTTCTTGGAGTTTCCATGGGTTTTTCTTTAATTTCTTGTGTTGCATTGTTAGCTCATTAATTTGTGCCTTAAAAAAAAAAAAGGTGTTGCTTTAGCTGCATTTCAGTTTTGGTTTGCAATTTTTGTTGTCTTTTGTTCCAGACATTTTGCAGTTTTCTTTAGGATTTATGCACTGAACCAGATAGGAATTTTTTTCATTTTTAATTTCCAAATATGTAGAGTTTGAGGCTGCCTTTTTGTTCCAACAAACTTGTTTTGTAAGATAAAGATTCTTTATTTTTGTTGAGGCTTGCTTTGTGTCCTAGCATATGGTCCATGTTTGTTCTGTATGTGTTTGAAAGCTTTGTGTATTTTCTAATTATAGGTGCGGGGTTAGAACAAGGTTGTAAATGTATTCAAATAGTCGATTTTAGGACTATTGTTGAAGTTGTGCGTTCTTAGGAATATTTTATCTGTTTGACCTATCAGGTTCTGAGAAACGTACTTAAAATCCCCTGCTGGGGCTGTAGATTCTGTCAGTTTTTGCTTCGTGTATTTTTTTTTTAAATACTTATTTGGGGCACCTGGGTGGCCCAGTGGGTTAAGCATCTGCCTTTGGCTCAGCTCACAATCCCAGGGTCCTGGGATCAAGCCCCACATCTGGCTCTCTGCCTGCTTCTCCCTCTCCCTCCACTGCTCCCCCTGCTGGTGCGCGCTCGCACGCGCCCGCTCTCTCTCTCTCTCGCTCTTGCTCTCGCTCTCACTCTCTGTCAAATAAATAAATAAATACTTTAAAAATGCATTTATTTATTCCTCAGAGAGGGAACGCGGCAGGCAGCAGGCAGAGGGAGAAACAGGTTTCCCCATGCAGGACTAGATCCTAGGACCTTGGGATCATGACCTGAGCTGAACGCAGACACTTAACCTACTGAACCACCCAGGTGTCCCTTGCTTTGTTTATTTTAAAGCTATATTGTTAAGGACAGGCAAATTCAAGATTATGTTTCATTGATTAATTATTTCCTTTGTTATTATGGGCTGACCCTCTGTATCCCTAATTATGATTTTTCTTTTAAAGTTCATTTTGTCTGATACTATAGTTGTTATAATTACTTTTCTTTTGACAAATATTTGTGAAGGATATTGTTCCAGATCCCTCTGCTTTTAGCCTCTCTGTGTAATATTTTAGATGTGTCTCTTAAACAGCATATAGTTGCATTTTTTCTTTTTTAACTCAGTCTGAGAAAGTCTTAACTGAAAAGCTTAATCTGTTATATATTGCTATTACTGATATATTTGGTTTTATTTCTAGCACATTTTTTCTGTCTACTCTTCATTTCTTTCTCATTTTTCTTCCCTGCCTCTTTGTTTTATTTTGAATTTATGCATTATATGTTTATGCTTTTAGTGGTTAATCTTAATTTCTGATTGTGCATACTTGAAATGGAAAGATAATCAGAATCTCCATCTTCTTCCAAAATAACACAAAGATGTTGGAGTGTTTTAACTCCAGGCACCTCTCACTTAATGTCTCCACTTCTATTCCCTGACACTGTATTTCTCCCATCTCCTGAAATGGATCCCATCACTGTTTTTAGAGTTTATTTAGATTTACCTAAATGCATAGGAATTTTTGTTTCATTTGGGGTTTTTAAACATTGTTGCTTACATCTCTTGGAGTTCATTTTCGTTTTTGGTTTTTTTTTTTTTTTTTTTGAAATGCATGTTTTGTTATTTCATTAAGGGGTTTATATGTGCTAAATCATCACAGGCTGAAAAATCTCTATGTCATTCGCATTCTTAAATGATAGTTTAACTGGGGCTAAAATTCTAGCTTGGTAGTTGAAGGTAATTCTGGCCTTTTACTATTATTAACATTAAGTCCAATTGTTCATTTTTGGGTCATTTATCATTTCTCCCCAGTCATGTCATTTCTCCCTAGTTGGCCTTTAAAACTGTCTCTTCCGCCCTCCCCCCCACGCAGCTTTATTGAGATATAATTGACCTATAACACTGTGTAAGTTCAAGATGTGATGATCTGATATATGTATACATTGTGAAATGTTTACTACAATAAAGTTGGTTAACACATCCTTCACCTCCTGTAATTCCCAGTTTTGTTACCGTCATGGTGAGAAGATTAAAGGTCTACCTTCATATCACCTTTCAAGTATACAATACGGTATTTTTAATAGCAGTCACCATTCTGTATGTTACATCCCCAGAACTTATAAGTGAAAGTCTGTGCTCTTTGACCAACATCTCCTCATTTCCTCCACCTCCCAGGACTGGGTCCTGTTCTTTTAATAGATGCTGGAAAAGATAATTGCACGGTGACCTCCTTTGGATAGCTGAATCATGGTTAGTATGAGATAGCATTGGTCATCATTACATGTAAAGCCCCTGGAAGAAATTAATGTGAATCTTAGAGTGATGCTAGTCCAGTGCTCTTGGATTGAGTATTTTAATACTTTAAATCTAATTGGTAAACTTTCTTCTTTCTAAATCTTTATGAAAAAGCAATCACTAAAGCCCTCTAAGACTACCTTTTATGATCCTCCTATATATGATGGGCTTTCTATCTTCTGTGTCTCCTAGAGCCTTTCATTTCTTTTTTTTCATGTCTTCATTTTTGAAGAGCATCCTGGATCACTTCCTCGGTTATGTCTTCCAGTTTTCTCAATTTTATCTAATTATTTGTAATATTCTTAAAGTTATTTTTCATCTTTTTGTTTAAAATCTTCTGTTCTTGGGGTGCTTTGTGTCTTAGTCTGTTAAGTATCTGCCTTCAGCTCAGCTCCCAGGGTCTTGGGATTGAGCCCCACAATGAGTTCCCTGCTGGGTGGAAGACCTGTTTCTCCCTCTCCCTCTGCCCCTCTCCCTGCATGTGATTGTTTTTCTCTCTCTCTGTGTCAAATAAATAAAATATAAAAATAAATAAAACCTTCTCTTCTTTTGCTTTAGTGGCCTAATCTTTCACTGACTTTTCATTTTGTCTCTACTAATCCTTAACTGTCTTTATCCTTTCAGATAGTCTGATATCTAAAGTTTGTGAGTGTTAATCCTCTTGGACATTGCGTTTGCTGACTGTCACTCATGGTGGATTGTTTTCTTGTGTTTATAGTTTTTGTAAACTTCAAGAAGAATTTTTAAAAATGCCTTCTTATTTTGGATGAATTTTAGATTTATGCAGAAGTTTTGATGACAATACAGAGATTTCCCGCCAATCCCCTTGATGTTAACACCTTATATTATCCTTGTACCTTTGACAAAACTAAGAAACCAGAAATGGTACATTACTACTAACCAAGCTCCAAATTTTATTTAGACTTCCCCAGTTTTTTCCTCCAATGTCTTTTTTTCTGTTCCAGGATCGAATCCAGGATACTACATTACCTTTAGAGAGTGGATTGGTTTTTCTGGGATAGTACCATGATTTCTGGGTTATAGAATTGTCCCTGTGGAGAGATTTTACATTTGTTTAGCCAGGCACCCAGAAGTTTTGTTGATCCAGAACCAGATTTTATATTAGTTTCTCAGCTTGAGAAAACATATAACACTTAGATTTAGATTCCACACCTGCACATGATTGTTGCTTCTGTAGGGTTTTTTCTCCTTTCCCCATCACTGGATTTATGCAGGGTCATGAGATAAATATCACTGCTCAATGTGGACCCAAGAATATGTCTCTTGACCCTTTGTAAGGGTTCAACTCTCAAGGCATTGAAGAGTGTACTAGGTCAATTTCCCACCACACCCTCTACCCCGGTCACTGATGGAACACAACCCATAAACCTGTTGCTCTAGCTTTAAGTTTCTTTGTTTCTCTTGGTGATTCATCTTTTTGTCTTTAGATATATAGTTAATTCTTTTTTTTAAATTTTTATTTATTTATTTATTTGACAGAGAGAGATCACAAGTAGAGAGGCAGAGAGAGAGAGGGAAGCAGGCTTCCTGCTGAGCAGAGAGCCCAATGCGGGACTCGATCCCACAACCCTGAGATCATGACCCGAGCAGAAGGCAGCAGCTTAACCCACTGAGCCACCCAGGCGCCCGATATATAGTTAATTCTTAAACATACTTTTATCTACTGTTTGAGGTTTTGCCTAGTGTGTATGGCTTCATTTGTTTTTCAGTTTTTCATGGTGCCAGGACCCATATTCTGATATTTGCAATGTATTACACATTGCCTCCTTGTTCTCTAATTGTCTCATGTGTAAATAATTTCACTCACAGTTGGTTAGGATCTTTTAATAGTGTTCTTGAGGGCAAGGACAATGTCAATACTGCCTTTATATCCCCACAGTGATGGGCAAAGAAGAATTTTTTTAGGTTCTCAAATTACTTCATAAATAACAAATGAATCAACTTTAAGTCCTTAAACTATGTGCCAGGAGATTAACTGATTTTAGGTACATATATTTTCTTCATTTATTTTCGTTGTTCCTGGAGTCCTATTTATTGTTTTATCTCTAGAATTCTATGGCATTCTATATTTGCCTCATGTCTTGTTTTCCATTTAATGTATTTCTATTTTTATCTGATGAATTTGTCATAGTTCCTCTCACTGTCCTCAATATAAATAACTCTCCATGTCTTGAGTAGTACTGGTAGGATCCAACACAGATTCCTGTTCAGAGTTATAGTTAGAATCCTGAGATTTTTATTTCTTAGAGGAAGGAAATTGGTGGCTTCTGTCTCCTAATAGAACCTTCAAGATAGCCTGTATAAATGTGCTAACACTCTGTGTATGCACAGCAAGTTTGACCTATTACCCAGTACTGTTTGCTGCAGAGAGCTACCAGGGCTAGGAGGAATTCCTTTATCTGTTCTTGGACCCCTTTGATCCATTGTGTGATGTTTCCATGGAGTAATAGAATTTAACTCAAAGAAGAGTAATAGAAGACTTACTGGATTTAGACCATGGGGCTTGTGGAGAAAATGTCTTCAAGGAGTGTTGATTAATTTCCACATATATAACAGATCATGCAAGCTACTAATCTTTTTACTGGAATAATTTAGGTTTGTACAGTTGATTGTGAAAAGGTCAATATAACATCTTCTGTGAACATAGATGTATTAGTCACCTATTGCTTTATGAAAAATTACCCCATCACTTAGCAATTTAAAATAACAAACACTTATTATCACAGTTTCTGTGGCTCAGGAATCCAGGTGTGGCTTAGCTGGCTGCCTCTGGTTCTCAAGGTCTCTTTTGAAGTTGCAGTTAAGTCATTGGCCCCGGCTGCGATCTCCTTTAAAGGCCCAGCTTGGGAGAGGAAGATCCACCTCTGGCCTTGTTCAGGTGATTGTTGACAGGCCTTGGACCCTCACCAAAGGGGCCTTTCCACAGGGTTGCCCTGCCCCTCCATAGTGGAGCTTGGCAGCTGGCTTGCACCGGGATGAGAGATCCTTGAGAGAGCGAGTGAAAGAGAATGTTTAAGACAAAAGCCACTTTCTTATAACCTAACCTCAGAAGTGATATGCCATCACTTCTTTAAAACTCTGTTAGCTGCGACATATCAGATAAAGGGCTAGTATCCAAAATCTATAAAGAGCTTAGCAAACTCAACACCCAAAGAACAAATAATCCAATCAAGAAATGGGCAGAGGACATGAACAGACATTTCGGCAAAGAAGACATCCAGATGGCCAACAGACACATGAAAAAATGCTCCACATCAATTGGCATCAGGGAAATACAAATCAAAACCACAATGAGGTACCACCTCACACCAGTCAGAATTAACAAGTCAGGAAATGACAGATGCTGGCGAGGATGCAGAGAAAGGGGAACCCTCCTACACTGTTGGTGGGAATGCAAGCTTGTGCAACCACTCTGGAAAACAGCTTTCAAAAAGCTGAAAATAGAGCTACCATATGACCCAGCGATTGCACTACTGGGTATATACCCTAAAGATACAAACGTGGTGCTCCAAAGGGGCACATGCACCCGAACATTTATAGCAGCAATGTCCACAATAGCCAAACTATGGAAAGAACCTAGATGTCCATCAACGGATGAATGGATAAAGAAGATGTGGTATATATATACACAATGGAATACTATGCAGCCATCAAAAGAAATGAAATCCTGCCATGTGCGATGATGTGGATAGAAATAGAGGGTATTATGCTTAGCGAAATAAGTCAATTGGAGAAAGACAACTATCATATGATCTCCCTGATATGAGGGAGTGGAGATGCAACGTGGGGGCTTGGCGGGGTAGGAAAAGAAAAAATGAAAGAAGATGGGATCAGGAGGGAGACAAACCATAAAAGACTCAATCTCACAAAACAGGCTGAGGGTTGCTGGGGAGAGGGGCATCGGGAGAGGGTGGTGGGGTTATGGACATTGGGGAGGATATGTGCTATGGTGAGTACTAAATGTGTAAACCTGGCGATTCACAGACCTGTACCTCTGGGGATAAAAATACATTATATGTTTTGGGATTATGCTGAGTGAAATAAGTCAAGCAGAGAGAGTCAATTATCATATGGTTTCACTTATTTGTGGCGTATAACAAATAGCATGGAGGACAAGGGGAGATGGAGAGGAGAAGGGAGTTGAGGGAAATTGGAAGGGGAGGTGAACCATGAGAGACTATGGACTCTGAAAAACAATCTGAGGGTTTTGAAGGGGTGTGGGGGGAGGTTGGGGGAACCGGGTGGTAGGTATTGGAGAGGGCACGGATTGCATGGAGCTCTGGGTGTGGTGCAAAAACAATGAATACTGTTACGCTGAAAAGAAATAAATTTTTTAAATTTAAAAAATTAATTAAAAAAATAAAATTAAAAAACTCTGTTTTCTAGAAGTCAGTGAATAAGTCTAGTCCATGCAGAATTGGAAGGGATGACTCGAAGGCGTGAATAGCAGCAGGCTAGGATCATCAGCGACCATCTTAGAGGCTGCCTGCCGCAACTAGATTTGCTTCCCTTTGGGACTTACTGAATGACACACCCAGTTAACAGAGAATAGTAACTAAATTAAGGAATAGGACTTTCGTACAAGTAAGTTTACACTCTGCTGTCATTGATCTTGGTGTTTGCCATTCATTTTTTTTTTTTATGACTAGCCAAGGCTTGCCTTCTTTTTTTTTCTTTTTTGGGCACCACTTCCTCAAATATTTTTCTTTAGGAGTTAGAATTTCTGATGGTCAGCAAAATTAAATGCTGCAGATTTCCAAATATTAGAACTACTTTTCATTATCTTGGAATATTTTCTAATTTGTTCCTGTCTACTCTTTTTTGAAAAAAAAAATCTAGTAATTATCTCATTTCTGTACTGCCACACACCTCTTGGCAAAATAACCTTGAAAAGAAATCATTAAAAGTAAATGACTTGGTATTTGATTTTTTAACCCCTTCTTCCATTACGTTTACTTCATAAGGATTCTTTTTTTTTTTTTTTTCATGGATTCTTCTAAATGATGCTTGCTACAGTTGAACAAATGGAACAGTGGGGTTGATACTGCTTCTATTTGTAATTTCTTTGGTAGAAAAAAATACATTTTTAAGAGGACATTGTTAAACTGATAGATGAATACATCCAAAGTAAGTCTCCAGAATACTGAGCCTCTAGAAATCATGTTAGGGTTGAAGGAATCCGTGATAGTCCAGTTGTGCAGGTTTGTGTTGGGGGGACTGGGGCATGTTTGGGAGATACAGAAAAATATGGGGAATAGTTTTTTTTTTTATTGCTTATTTATTTGAGAGAGCAGGTGAGCACAGAGGGAGAGGGAGAAGCAGACTCCCCGCTGAGCAGAGAGCCTGATGCGGGGCTCAATCCAGGACCCCGAGACCATGACCTGAGCTGAGGGCAGACACTTCACTGACTGAGCCACCCAGGTGCCCCAATAATTTTCTTTTTCAAAGGTTGAATCCATGAGAGCTCAAGCCTGGGCCATCTGCATACTCTCCTGCTGGACAGTTTTCTCCACCGCTGTTGCTTCAGTGGCCCCGTATACACCAGTGATTTCCATCTTCCCTCAGCCGGCTCACATATCTCTTTGGAGCTACAGATCTGCACGGTTCAGGGCTGAGCGAATAGAAGCCCAGTGTGGTGGTAGTGGTGAGGCTGACTTGGACAGCAAATCGAGGGAATGTCCAGATCAGTCTGGTTTGGATTGAGAAGAAAGAGAATTTTTGGTGGCCTTTACTTATGCAACCATTTCATAGATATTTATTGAGCACCTTAGGCTGTGCCAGGTACAGCTTTGAAAGCGGGGCTGTATTGGTGACGAGACAGAGCAGGCCTTTGCCCTCGTGCAGCTTACATTTTTTATGGAAGCAGGTAGATGCTCAGCGCATGAATGAAGAAAATTAGTGATCTCTTTTAGAAAGACCATGAAAGTGTGTGACATTGGTGGCTGGGAGCGTGCTGGCCCTGCAGCATCTTAGG
Organism: Mustela putorius furo; assembly: GCF_011764305.1. Lineage (NCBI taxonomy): Eukaryota > Metazoa > Chordata > Mammalia > Carnivora > Mustelidae > Mustela > Mustela putorius. The sequence continues at coordinate 33,877,994 of NW_025421989.1, forward strand.
CCCTGCCCCAAATCGGAATCGGGAACTGCATTTTAACAGGATCTCCAGGGGGGCTCATAGTCACAAAAATTTGAGAAGTACTAATTTAGGCCACTGGTTTCCAAACTTGGCCATGCTTTGGAATCACCAGAGAGTGAAAGCTCCCCAGAGGATTCTGATGTGCAGCCAAGGTTGAGAACACTGATGGAGGCCACAGACTGAACCCTAAGAATGATCGGTTTCCTGAAAATGTGCGCTGTTTGGCCACCTGGAGAACTAGGTTTAGAGTGTTAAGTCAATTGTCTAGAACCTTCCACCACTGGGGTAGGGTGACAGCCTCCCACTGCACCCCAACCCAACAGCCTCCTCGAATATGGAAGCTGGTGCATAATGAATGGAGAATGGCTATTCTTGTAAGTGGGTGGGGGGAGTTGCGAGGGCACTGAGAATTCTTTTCCAGCAGATGGTATCATTTATCAGCTGGTTTAGACAGCAGCAAGATCTCATTTATATGCAGCGATTTTCCCTCTTCACCAGGGATTAACTTGGTAGAAACACTCAGAAAGACTAGCCTGCCTGCTACTCACCCTATCCAGTTTAAATTTATTTTATGTAATTGTATGCAATAATTTATCTGTGCGATTCCTCCAGGGGAGGAAGCCACATGGATCGCTCAAACCGCTGAAGGCAGTAAACAGAATATGGCCTTATGCATTTGTTAAGCCATAAAGCAAATAGCAGGGGATTGTTGAGGGAGGGGAGAAGGTGGCTGAATATTCAGAAGAGGATATCTTTGGGGGGTACTTCTTCCTCCCCCCCCCCCGTGTCTCCCAGAAATATGGTTCAACAAATTCAATCTGCATTACACATTTCTGATTTTTTGGAAATGAAAACTCAATTGTGGAAACAGACAAGCACACGCTCTAGTCTTTAAATTTCGGTGAGTTAAATTCTTTGTTGTCCCTGAATTGCTTTAGCAGAACAGTTGGAGGTGAGCTAAGAGAAGATTTGCGTGAAGTTCTGTTCTCTTGCTCAAGAAGCCAGCTACTCTGAGCTTCTGGTTATGGGACACACAAGCTAGCCCATTAGAACATGCGAGAAATCTAATCTGGTACTTTCAGAAGGCAGGTGTTCTTTTCATTGAGTAGATGAAGGTACTGAGGCTTCTGAGAGCTGTGATCTTCCAAACGCAGGGTCCATGACAGCTGAAAATACCAGAATGTGCTTACATTGCAAACCTGGAACTCCTAACTCCATATGTGAGTACCGTTTCACGCAAATTAATTATGGAAATACCCATTGCCTGTCTCCCAGTGCACAGATGATCAGTGGGTGAACACAGAGTGGCCAATCCACTTGGACATAGATTATTACATGTAATTCTATACCCACCCAGTTCCTTTGACATAATAGCATTTCACTTAAAAAGAGACTCCGGCCCTTTGTCAGAGACCTGTGCTAGGCCTTCTTATGTGGAAGAGACAGGAAGTCCAAAACCTGGCTGTTTGCCCCAGAACAACCCTTAGTCCATGAAATTGTTCTGAATTAAGAAATTTGAGGGGCGCCTGGGTGGCTCAGTGGGTTAAGCCGCTGCCTTCGGCTCAGGTCATGATCTCAGAGTCCTGGGATCAAGTCCCACATAGGGCTCTCTGCTCAGCAGGGAGCCTGCTTCCTCCTCTCTCTCTGCCTGCCTCTCTGCCTAACTTGTGATCTCTCTCTCTGTCAAATAAATAAATAAATCTTTAAACAAAAAAAAAAAGAATTTTGATCTTCTCAGCAATTTTCATTCTCTTTTTCCTGTGGTAAGAACATATACTATGAGGTTGGCCTTCGGAACAGATTTTAAGCGAATAATACGGTATTGCTGTTTGTAAAGATAATGTTGTACTGATAGCTCTAGAACTTATTTGTCACGCTTAACTAAAACTTTATACCCATTGAACAGCAGCTCCCCATTTCCCTCTCTCCCTAACCCTTGGAAAACACCATCCTACTTCCAGCTTCTTTGAGTTTAAACAAATCTGTATGCCATAAGATCCTTGTTATACAGGAAATCGTAATTTGGTTTGAGGATTCTCTAATTTCTGTTTATCTTCCCAATTCTAGTGTCTCTACGCCTTCACTGTTGCAGGGAAGACTTACTCCCATAGGAATAAAAATGGTGGTGGGAGAGGAGACAGTAACATCATTACTATTGTATCAACCAAAACAAGGATTCAGATGATCAATGAACTTGATCACAATACCCCACCTCCAAATAATTTTATGATAACCATAAAGTTAGGGAGTAAAAATTACTTATTCATCTTCTAAATGTTCACTTCTGGATCCTGAGTATAAGAATTGGGAAAATATTTGAGGGACCCAGGTGTTTTGAGGGTATGGGACCTGACTACAAATGTAGGTATAAGGTAGACAATCTCTAGCCTTGTTCAAATTTTAAATTTAAAAACCAATTGCAAGGCTTACTGGTGACTATACTTTTTGTGGTGAGCACTGAGTATTGTATAAAATTGTTGAAACATTGAATTGTATACCTGAAGCTAATATAACACTATTTTAATCACATGTCAGTTAAAAATGCTGAGATAAATGAATTGTAAGAAATCTTGAAACTTTTAAAACAGGGATTCCTTAATGTGACAATTTTCCTGCAATGGGCAGTTGTGAGTAAGAGTAGAAGGAGACATGGAGCCAAAGTCCTGGGCATCACTGCCAATGGAGAATTTCCAAAAATGAAGTCATGATGACTCAGAAATCATAATATAAACCAACGAGAAAACCGGACTTTTGAAAATTCCCTTTATATAGTACTCTCTCAGATCTCGTGTTCCAGACCACCAGTAGATTTGCCTCCTGACTCAGAGGTAAGTCAAGTCCCGCTGGCAACCCCGAGGATGCTGTTGATGCCTTTGGGCCATGTTGGGAGGAAAATTCTAGGGGCCAGGACATTTCTCTGGATTGCTTGCTATTCACCCACAGCCTGATTTCTAGATAACAGTTGGAACGCAGGGATGAAGTCTGAGCTGTCAGCCCAAAGGCTGGGAATGAGTCAGTTTCCACAAAAATGTCAATACAACCTTATCATGCTTACCTCCAGAGTCTCCTTAAAATGAGGTTCTAAAGAAAGTACAATTCTCCAAGGAAAGCCCAAGGGTGCCCGCCACATCCCCTGCAGAACTCCTTGCAGACTGTCCCCTACCTTTCAAGCCAGCGACCTCGCACAGACTAACTCCCACAGAGTTTCATGGGAAATAGAGAAAGGGTCATTAATTGCTTTGCAGGCAGGGGCCAGCAATGAGGATAAATGTGCCCTTTCCCACAGAGTCCCGTGAGATTTGTGGGAGATATTATTTAAAGTTCAAAACAACTATATATTAAAATGAATCTGAACAGGCAAGAAGGCAAGAATCAGTTAGTCAGTCACATCCGTTGTCCTGTAGGCAGAGTCCGCGACTTTTTTCATAAAAAGGTAAGATTATTATGAAGGGTATCGGCAATAGCCCCTAAGTCCGTGGTATCTTCTGCCGAGTGCCCGGATGTATAAAGGTGTGGTACAGAGCGAAGTGAGCCTAGCCTGGGGGTTTTGTATCTTCACATAAAAAAACAATCATAGCCATGAGGCCAAGGGGCCTTATATCCCTCTACCTACCTTGACAGGGTGCTCTCACTAGAGAAGAAGGGGGAAAAAAAGGCAATCCCTTTGATGGCTTCCTGCCTTTGCCCAATTTGGGGTTTCTCCATCACCAATTCAGGTGAAGACAATCAAACATTCCCACTCAGGGGAAATCACCGTGGCCGCCTTTGAAACCCTCCAAGGGAGCTCTGGAATGTGCTAGGGCCCTCCTGCTGCCAGTGAGCCTATTTCCTGCTGGCCTTGGGAAGAGAAGGGATGCTCCCTGGGGAGAAGAAAAGGAAGCCTCCTCTGCTTACTGACAGCCACGGTAACACCCTGGGAATTAGAAGGGCAAAAATTAATCACCAACAATGTTAAAGTGGATGAATTAAGAGCGCCTAGCTATGGTTCATAATATGCTCTTCCTAAGTATAGACCTGAAAATACTGAGTACATATGTTCTCCAAAAAGTCCAGCAGGAATAACCATAGCAGCTTTATTCACAATAGCCGGAAAGCAGAAGCGACTCAAGTATCCAGCTGCAGCAAGAACGGATAAACTGTGATGCATTCCTAGTATGAATGGATAGAGTGATTTGAAACAAGATTGCTGTGAATGGAGCCCAAAAACATACAAAACCAATATGTTTTAATACATAGGGTTTATCTCAGGAATTAGCAAACCTTCTCTTCTATCTTGTACTGAAAGTTCTAGTCAGGATCATCAGACAAGACAAAGAAATAAAATGCATTTAGACTGGAAAGGAAGAAATAAAAATGCCTTTATTCACAGATTTGCTATGTTTAAAAAAAAAAAAGGCAAAAAACCTGAAGGAATTTCAAAAACGACAAGTGAATCCATGAGCCGGCAAAGAATCATCAGAGATCGACATTTTTAAAAATATCATTTACAACATCAAAAAACATGAAATACCTGGTGACAAATTTTATCAAAGATGGATCAGACCCACCTACTGAAAAAGATAAAAAACATTGCTAAGAGAAATTAAGGAAGAGCCAAATAAGAGAGATCTCATTAATGGTTCAGAAACTTCAACAGTATGTCGGTTCCCCTCAAACTGAGCAGTTCAATGCAATCCTGACCAAAATCCAGACAGGCTTTTTTTTTTTTTATTGGTAGAAATGGATATACTGATTCTAAAGTTCATATCAAAATGCCAAAAAACAACTGAAAAAGAACAAAGCTGGATGGCTAACACTATTTGATTTCAAGAAATATTATAAAGCATCAGTAATCAAAACAGTGTGGTATCAGAGTCAGGTAGTTAAAGAGATTAACAGAGTAGAATAGAAAGTCCAGAAATAGATCCATGCATACACAGATGACTGATTTTTCACAAAGGCTCAAAAACAATAGAGTAAAGGAAAGACAACCTTTGCCTCAAATGGTGCTGGAAATGCTTGGACAGCCACATGCAAAAAACTGAACTTCTAGTCACATCTTGCACACAGAAATTAATTTGAAATTCATCACAGACCTAATGTAAAATGTGAACCTATAAAAGTTCTAGAAAAAAACAACATAGGAGAGAATATCTGCTTTAGACTGGGTTATTTCTCAGGGACACCTGAGTGGCTCAGTGGATTAAAGCCTCTGCCTTGAGTTTAGGTCATGATCCCAAGGTCCTGGGATCAAGCCCCACATTGGGCTCTCTGCTCAGCGGGGAGCCTGCTTCTCCCCTCTCATTCTGTTTGCCTCTCTGCCTACTTGTGATCTCTCTCTATCAGATAAATAAATAAAATCTTAAAAAAAATAGACTGGGCTATTTCTCAGGTAAGCCATTGGAAAGGAAATGCAATGACAAGCTATAGACTGGAAGAGAATCCTTACAAACCATGAATTTGATAAAGGATTTGTATACCAAATATATTTAAAAAAAATTCACAAAACTCAATAAGAAGACAACCCAGAAAAAATTGGGCAAAATATTTGAATAGACATTTCACCAAAGAAGATATACAGATGACAAAGTGTATGGTAATATGTCCATAATCATTAGTCATTAGGGAAATGGAAATTCAAACCAGAATGAGCTGCCCCTATTTACCAGTTGGAAAGTCTAAGATTAAAGTGATCGACTGTGCTAGGTATTGATTTTCATAGTAACTGGAACAGTGTGTGAACGTTCCAATTATTCCTGCAGGCAGGAATGCACAATGGTACAACCACTTTGGCAAATATCTGGTCAACTTCTTAAAACATTCAAGAAACGTTTATCATTTGATCTATCCATTAAATTCCTAGGTATTTATTTACCCAAGAGAAATGAAAGCCTGGGTCCAGTCAAATATTTGTACATGAGTGGTCACCGCAGCTTTACTTGTAATAGCCAAAAATTATAAAGGACACAAACGTCTATCAACAGGGGAATGGATAGACAAATTGGAATGAACTATTGATGCACACGACATGGATGAATCTCAAAATGCGGAGTGAGAAAAAAAATCCAGACCAAAGAAGAGCATGTACTGCGTGGCTCCATTTATAGAGAAATTTGGAAAATATGAGCTCCACTATGTGACAGTAATGAGATCAGTGTCGGCCTGGGGCCAGGGGTGGGGATAGGTTGGGGCAGAAGGGAGGGAAAAAGGGACACAGAATTTGGGGGTTTGGGAGGGAGCTGTTGATGATCACAATGGTGCTGATGGTTTCACCGGGATAGCTTATGTCAGAAGTTATCGTGTTGTGCACTTTGAATATGTGCAATTTACTGTATATCAGATATGTACGTACAGACCCAGCAGTTCCATTCAGGTAGAAATGAAAATGGCTTGTTCACACAAAAACCTGCACTCAGAAGTTCACAGCAGCATTACTCATAATGGCTCCCAAAGTCCATCTAGTGATGAATGGATAAAGAAAATGTGGTATGTCCACTCAACAGAACATTACTGAAGAAGAAACAAAGCACCAGCACAGGTGACGATGGGGATGAACCTGAGAAATGTGCCAAGTGAAAGAAACCGGCCAGAAAAGAGCATATATGGGTGTAATTCTACTTCTGTGAGTGTAAGAAAGAGCCATATCTATAGAGACACAAAGTAGATCAGTGGTTGCCTACGGATTGGGGGGAATGCGTGGATGTTGGGGAGAGTCATAACTACTAATGGGCAAAGGCTTTCTTTTAGGGGATGATGAAAATGTTCTAGAATTGAGTGTGGTGATAGTGGCACAGCTCTGGGAATATACTAGAACCATGGAATTGTCCATTTACATGGGGGAATTGTATGAAGTGGATGATATCTCAACAAAGCTGTTACAAAACGCTGTATGCCAACCATTATTGATTATTCTTTAAAAGATCTATTTTGTGTCACCGAGTTCTTCTGAGTCTCCCCCTAAGCATGGTCGATTTAAAAAGTGGATCAAATTCTTGTTCGGGTTAGCGAGAACTGTGTCACATTTTTCCTAAGTAGTTTCTTCAGGTTAAGACATTGTAAGAAGGCTGTTTGAATTCCCGGAATTCTTAACACACCTGCTTGCTTATGAGTCACTTCTCTTGGACAAAATAGTCATTTCTGTACATGCTAATGCGTAAAAATGTTGTTTCTATAAGCAAGCGTGTGCTTGGCTGGCAACAGGATTGCAAGCTCAAGTCGCTGAAGGGTGAATCTCTGTTTTTAAACTTTTCATACAAGTGTAAGAGGCATACAGAAAGTGCCCATATCATGAACATGTTTTTGATGAATTTTCTCAAACTAAGCATACTCATATCACTAGCACCCAGATCAAGATATAGAATGTTCCCAGCGCCCCAGAAACACCCTCATGTTCAGAAGAGAACGGTTTTTTTCTTCTAACTATGGTAAGGAAAATCACATAAAATTTATTATCTTAATTGTTGGTAAGTACATGGTTCAGTAGTGCTAAGTATATTCACGTTGCTGGGCATTCAGTCCTCAGAACTTTCCCTCTTGCAAGTCTGAAACTCTGTACCCATTAAACCAACTCTTTATTTCTCTGCCCACAGCCCGTGATAACCATTCTACTTTGTTACTTTCTGTTTCATTTTTCTTTCTGAATGTGATTACTTTAGATACTTCATGTAAGTGGAATCCTGCAGGATTTGGCTTTTGGGGACTGCCTTATGTCACTCCGGGTAATGTTCTCGAGCTTCGTCCATGTTGGGGCGTGTGTTAAAATTTCCTTCCTACGGAAGGCTGAATAACGTTCCACTGTATGGATACGTCACATTTTGTGGCTCTCCTCATCTGAAGGTTGCCTCCACCTCTTGGCTACTGTGAATAAGGCTCCTATGAGGACAGAAGTGCAAACCTGAGAATTTCTTTTAGTACTGAAAATAGCTAACATTGATGACACTAATGTCAGGCATTGTTCTAAAGGCTCTATGGACAAGATCTCATTTAATCTTCACAGCAACAGTATGAGTTAGGAAGCACTCTCATTATCCTTGCTTTACAGATGAAGAAACAGAAACAGGAAAGTTTCCCAAGGTCATACCATTGGAGCTGGGATTCTCACCAGATCAGACTGGGCCCAGTGCCACACGCTTCACCATGACCACTGTGCTATATTGCCTCTTTGGGGGGGGGGATGGGAAGAAAAGGCTAAAAAAAAGATACATATTTCTGTGTTATCTCAATAACTTTATAGTGATTGTTACATACTCTATTTTTAAAATGAGCCTTATCTTACACTGGTTCCACCAATACAGTGTGATCCAAATGATATCGTCCCAGTTTTCAGCCTAAACCTCACGGGAATCCTAGTGGCTTCTGTTTTCGCATCCTTGAATCCCAGTTATCAGGCTGTGACAATGCCCAGGACAGACAACGGAATGATTAGAGACCAAAAAAGAGCAGCTCTGAGGGTTGAGAGGCTAGCTTGGTTTCGCTAGCCCCAGCCAAGTTCCCAGATGAACACAGCTACACGGACATACATCAGCCACCCCTATAGGGACAGGACCCGTGCCGCTGACCCCTACTTCAATACTTAATCCACAGAATTAGAAAAAATAATAGATTGTTGTCATGGTTTATTTTTAGGGAAAAAAAAATCACCTCTTGAATATTTCTTTTTGTAGAGTTTTCCATAATGATGTTGTAGAGTATCTCCCATAAAGTATTGCATGAGTGTGGGCTCATAAAATGTTCAGGTCTCCCAATTGCAGTCCCCTTTAATTAAAAACATGAGCATTCCCTCTTGGAGTCCCCGATTTCTTTCAATTTTGACTCATTTACAAACTGCAATATCATAAAGCATATTTATTAAGCACCTGACCTTCTAAAGCTCCTTTTCTTGCGCCGGCCAAGTGTTTCAGATATGCTATACATTGGAAAGAAGAAATCAAAATTAGCTTCATGTACTTGATTCTATAAAAAGTTATTAGCAATTAATACAGACTTAAGGGGGAGGGGAATAATTAGCCCTCTTGCCCTGAAAATTAATAGGTCCTTTTCATTATACTCCTAAGGGGTATTTTGCCCAATAACATTCCATTTCAGATTAATGTAAAACGAAAACTACATTATTTGAGAATGCCGCCTACAAAACGATTACAAACCGCAAATCTCACAAAGATTAACAAGGAAGGAAGATCAAGCAGAACAACGAACTATTAATAATTCCAAACAGGATGAAGGTAATAAAATCAATGCGTCAATCATTCTACCAGAATAAAGAAGCCACAGTATTTCAGAGGGCCACTGCCAGACTTCAGCAAAGTTAAGAGTTGATGTAGTTTTTTCTAGGTTAACCTCTAGCTAGTGACCGGGCATTACAAAAGGAAGGAAATACACTCCAGAAGCTCCAATTTTATAATTCATGGGCCAGGACACAAAGATACTCAGGTTTCTTCATTTCTAGGGAAAACTGTCTCCCCTTTCCTGCACGGAAGGCCAAATGCTGCACAGGGTTAAGTGTGTAACAGTTCCAAGCGAACCACTAGGGGGCAGAAGGTTGACCACCAGCTGCCTACCGGGTTACTCTGACAACCCGCTCACCCTCCCAGTGACTGGAGATAGACTGCTGATAATTGCCTCCTCTAGGTTCACTGGAATTTGAATTTACGATCTTGGCTTACTAAGAACCGGAAACCAGGATAAAACTGCCTTGTTTTCTCTTGTGTGTCTGTTGTGCTGCTTCGGTCACCGAGTGGGGAGTAATATTGCCCTGGGCAGGGGCCCACAGTAGCCGCTGCTGGAGCACAAGGCAATCCAGCCTCCTTTTCTGTTCCTCTCCAGCTCGTCTTACCGTCTTCCTCACCCTGGCTGCTGCTCGCAGTTCCCCTGGTCACGTGGCAGGTTAGGGTCTCTGTCTGGGGGTATCAGGCTGCCCTGGCCACTGTATTCAAGCCCCTCCAGTCCCATCACACCAGGCATACGTTAGCCTCTCTAGTCTGTCACCCCATGTGGACATGTAGCCAGGAGAAGTTGCAAAGGAACGAATAAACAAGTATCAAATACATGGCATTCATGCCGATTTCTGAAACTTTCACCCCATGTAAAGGCACAAAGACCTACCTTCCATAAGACACTAGAAGATGCATGAGGAAGTACCCTCCGCAATCTCATTCACATATCCCTGAAGTCATCTCTACACTGAGGAGAAATAAACACTCATGTTGTTTCATTTAACAAACTGGGCGTTTAATGTGTCAGATTAAAGATGCATGAAGTATGAACCCTGTCCTCATAGAGCTCTCAATCAAGTGTGAAGCTCGACACAAGAAAGGAAAAATATAATGAATACATAGAACATTACATTCTATGTGAAACCAGTGATTTGGATGGAGTATTTCTTAGCTGGGAGTGGGGATCCCACATGGAGGGATCGGGTATCAGAAGGTGGAAGAGTGTTAGAGTCAAGGCAGACATTTGGAGCAAAAGGCAAGAAGGCAAAAAGAGGATGGTGCATGGGTTGGGGGTGTGCGGGGAGCCTGAGCCCTTCTGTGTTGCTGCTGTGCTCAGCGAGAGTTGTGAGACACGCAGCAAGAGGAGTGGAGACAGGGACTCAGCTCCATGGACCTTACCTGCCAGGCTGAGAGTCGGCGACCTCATCCTGTGGCCAGCAAAGACCTGGGGAACTGTTTCAGTAGGGGAGAGTGATCATTCTGGAAGGATTTGAGAGGCATGAGATTAAGGTCAGGGAGACAAAGTAAAAAGTGGCTACAGTTATCCAGGGATGATGAAAACCTTAATTAAGGCACTGAGAGCTGGCATGGAAAAGGGTCACATTTGGTGGCTCCTGGTCATTGACTGGATGTCGGAAGGCAGGCAAATGAGGTCTCAAGGACTCTTGGGTTTCTAGCTTGGATGACTGGGAGGGTTGTGGGCCCACCATGGAGATGGAGGACACATGAACAGGAGCAGGCTGGGGGACAACAATGAGTCAGGTTTTTGAGAGGTTGAGACTGGGTACCTTAGTGACATGCCGGTGCGGATGTCTAAAGGGCATATGAGTATCCGCCAGGTGAGCCTGGCTTTGGATTCAGTGGTTGTTCAGGCTACACTCTTAAGTCAATGGGGGCAGACAATAAGGGGCAGAAGAGATTTTTCCAGAGCAGAAGGGCAAGGACTGGGCAGGTGGAGTACCCCAGCATTGGAGGGATAGATGGAGGACGTGGATGGCCATGCTGGGAAAGAGAAGGAATGGCCAGAGGCAGGTACCTTGTGGTAGAAAGTTTTGAGAATGACCCCACATGACATGCTGGAAGCATCCCAAAGTCCTACTCATTGTCATTTCAGTTAGTAAATGTTGGAGTGCTTAGCATTGTGATGGTCCCTATGTGGGGAGGGGGCTACAAGAAATCTACCACAGGCCTCTTGACGTCAAGAGCCTTCTAATCTAGTTGGGGAAACAAAACTCACTCATAAAAGAGGTTAAATAAGAGCGTAAGGAGGAGACAAATAGGTGGGGAAGGTTTATAAGACTCTGTGGGAGTGAAGAACCAAGATTTCAAAGAGAAACAGGACATGACAGACCTTGGGGGCCAGATAGGCCATGGTGGGGAATTCTCCAAGGGATGGGGAGATGACGACAAAGCCCAAGAAGACGACAAGGTGATGTCCACTGTGGATGGAGGAGCTACTTCACACTTCAGAACACAGACAAATCTCACTGGAAAGGTAGCTCAAAGCCAGGTCTGAAAGGGCATGAACGCCCACTTGGGGGAGTTCAGAGTGTGTATAAGGGAAAATGGAAAGTTCAGTGCAGGAAAAGAATTGCCTTCATTAACCAAGTGTGTATTCTCCAAAGAGGAGTTAAGAAGAAATGTTTCCGACCTTCAGAGAGAAATGAAAGCCGTGTCGTAGAGAAATGAATGCCATGCTGGTGTATTTCTTACTTCCGAATTTTGAAATAGTCTGACAAATCTGATGTTTCTTTTCTTTTCAGGAGGTATAATCTATCTGCTCTCTTTTTGTTGTCACACTTCCTGGCAACTGTCGTTTTCTGCCTAACCCACCAACTTTAGAAAAGAGTACAATTCTAACACGGTGAGACTTAGCCTATGAGATTCAAGAAACTTCATACTTCCGTAGTAGCTCTGTTCCTTCCGAGAGGGTCAGAGACACCTATGTTCAGATTCTTCTGAAATCATGAAAATATGGGTACATTGGTCAAGTGAATACACGATAATATCAATGTGGCACTATATAGCAAAAGAACTTTCTGAAATGTGAGTATATGTCACCCTTACTTAAAACCCTTAAATCTAACAATTCAATAAAAGAAAGGGTAACAAGTTAATGGAAAAATGGACAAAGAGCATGAAAAGGCAGTTCAAAGAAAAAGAATTGCAAATAGCCATAAGTACATGAAAAATGCTCTCCTTTATTCTTATAGTCCACTAACATTTAAAGAAATACATATAAAAACAGACAAATGACTGCTTTTCACATTTGATAATGTTCATTGTGGTCCTCTGTTGATGGAGTTTTAGGGACACTTGTCCAAAGTAAATGGCAGTGTAAATTGGTAGATCTTCTGGGAAGGACTGTTCAGCAGCAATTTCACTCCTAGAAATGTCTCCCACAGATATGCTTGCACAAGTGTTTCAAGACATGTATAAAAGGATCTCCACTGCAGCATTTTTATTGTTGATTTTTCTTTTTCCCTTAAAAAAAAAAAAACAAATGAACAAACCCTAGACCATCTAGTAAGAGATGGCTGGTTAGAGGCACTGTGGTATCTGCAGGCATTAGACACTGGGAAGTCATCAACTGAACGGCTGAGACTGGGTTTGCTCTGGTGACTTTGGCCATGATCTATACCCTGAGAGACCCTCTACATCCTCCTTTCAGACTCTGATTTGTTCCTGAAAGCCTGGCTGCTAAGCGAAGAGCTGTTTCATGAAAACTATGTACATCAATCTCACTGGGAAAACTGTGTCATGCTCTAATCCAACATCAAATACTCCAAAATGTTTTGTAGATAGAGAGATCAGCTGTGTGATGAAAATGAGATGATGCAAGGAATTAGCATCAGTTTGCAAGTGTGCACATAATGATGGTCTGGGGTTCTTGCCCAAAGGGGAAGAGACTGAAAAGCGGCCGGTGGCTGGGGGAGTGGGGTGCCAGAGAGCTGCTCTTTGGGAGGTGAATTCTGCTTTTCTGCACCATTTTCTCCACTTTTAGGTGGGCGCCTGCTCATCTTGCCCTGAAACAGTTCTTGAAAGTAAAGTTCTAGTATAGAAGAACATTGTTGGGGGGGGTGACATAAAGGCTAAACCCTGAGTGGAAATAGCACATGTCAACTACACACTGAAAGTAAGGAAGGTACTAGGGTTGCATAGCTCTCGCTTGGTCTGCGTGAATGAAACAGAACACTTGCCCTCCATTGCAACATGGGGCACAGTTCAGATGAGTTCTAGATCATAATCTTTTTTTTTTCAGATTTTATTTATTTATTTGACAGACAGGGATCACAAGTAGGCAGAGACACAGGCAGAGAGGAGGAAGCAGGCCCCCTGCCGAGCAGAGAGCCCGATGTGGGGCTCTATCCCAGGACTCTGAGATCATGACCTGAGCGAAAGGCAGAGGATCAACCCACTGAGCCACCCAGGAGCCCCTAGATCATAATCTTTGACTAGAAACTGCTCACCAAGGAAATTGGCAAGTGTGTCTTTGCAGGAAAGCAGAGTGTCAGAACTCTCATTTTAGTGCATCTATTTAGCATATTTTATAGAGGAAAATTCATTATGCCAATCCAAAAAAAAAAAAAAAAAAGTGATGTCCCCCCCACTCCGGCCCCCAGTGGTGTGGTTTTTCAAGAGCAGTTGTAAAAAGATGGGTAATTAAGTGGGGAAAAAAAAAAACCAGGTCAGTACAACATAGTACAATCTCCTTTTAAAAAGGAGACATACCCATAATAATGACATGTTTCTGGAGAGAAATGCAGAAAACAAATATAAGAAACTAGAGCGGTGGTCTTTTTGGAAGAGAGAAGTGGAGGTAAGAAAGACTTATGTGTGCTATTTGAATGTTCATTATGTGATGGTAAGATTTTGGTAATAACAAAACAGGCTACAAAAGGAATCCATCGGCGACTTCCCACAGACTAGAGACTAGTTCAAGTTCGAGTTCAGGTACTGACCTAGGGAATGCTGCAGATCTGTCTGTTTAGGCACCACCCATGCCCCTGCATGCTTTTGTTACAGCCCCAGCAAACCACTGGCCCTTCCCAGAATGCACTAGGCATCCCTGAACTTCTGGGCTTTTGTGCTGTCTGTTCCTTCTCTCAGAAATGCCCTTTCCAAACTCATCTATAAGAAAACTCCCTTCTTTCCTACAAGATCTAGTTCAAGTGCACCTTCCTATTGGATTTCTTTCCTAACCTCTCCACAGCCCAGTCCCTCCCAGGCAGCTATGCCCAGGAGTGCTTTTCCCTGGGATGAATGCCTGTGGTCCCACTGATGTGTTATGAATGGCTCCTGGCCATCCCCAGCTCTTTGGGCCATCATTTTCCAATCTAAGGAAGGAACTGCTTAAGGGAAGGTATGGGACGCATATTAACAACTGCTGCCGTCTGGGTGCAGGTTTCACTCACAAATGTCATGGCATGTCTCCCAGCTTTTATTCATCAGAACCAAACAGCTGCTTCCTGGACCCTTTCCCTTAAGACTGTTAGACCTGAAGCCAGAGGCTTATGCCTTACTGGCTTCATTCATCCTAGAATGTGAGAGGGTGGGGCTCCGACAGCCATGGGCTCACTTACTTCTTTTTACTTGGTGAGATAAGGTCATTCTTCAGAGCAAGATTCTGCTGGGTTATGCTGACTAGTGCAATGTTCATCTCAGGTTCACAGGCAACCCTTCCATCTAAATTTCGTGATTGCATTCAGTTTCAGTTTCTGTAAGAAGAGAAAAAGCCATCTATAGGAAGAAGTTCCTATAACATAACCTTCATGTCCATACACCCAAGGTCAAATGGTTACAAACAAAACTCTTAAGAACTACTCGCTACAAAACTGTAAGAGTCGTTAGTGAAATTCTGAAAAAGGAAAACAGTACAATGACACTGACCCTACCAAAAGAGAAAACTTACAGGGATGGCTCAGCAGTTGAAAAGGTGCTTGAATAATGATTGAGATCACTGAAAGAGAAGAGAAAGTCCTGAAATCAAGCTGGATACATGATGTCAACATACGATAAAGATGGTCTCTCTGGTCGGGAGGCTCATGAACGCTTTGGACAATGGGGTAGTGATCTGAGAAACTGCAAAGTGGGTTCTAAACCTCCAAATGGGAGTCATACTCTGGGGTACAATGATACCCCAGAACAAGCTCCATATGAATCAGAGATTTAAATGCAAGAAAGAAACCGTAAAAGCATTTCAAGAAACGTGGTTGAACAGGCAAAGAATATACACGGTTCACACACATACACACACGCGCGCACATACACCAATGTAAATGGCACCCGAAACATGTAAAAATCCACCCAACCTCAGTCATAATTAGAACAATGCAAATTAAAATTAAACTGAGGTATTATGTCTCACCTAAGATTGGCCAAAATCTAAGCACATCACAGCATGTTCTCTTGGTAAAGTGTGGGGCAGAAGATACCATCTCGTACATTACGTGTGGAAATGCAAATGTTCTAACCTGTATGGAGGGCAAACTGACGCTATCAGTCAGAATTACAAATGTGTTTACCTTTTGAACCTATTGCACAGATGCACCTGCACATGTAAGAAATGACATATGTTCATGATTATTCATTGCAGCACTGTTTGTAATTGCAAACGATTGGGCGCAACTCAATCGTCCATTATTAGCAGACTAAAGAAACTTGGCCATAGCCACACAATGGGATACTATGCGATTGCTACAGTAGAATGGAGGTATTCTTCTCTAGGTACCAATATGGAAAGGAAAGCTCTAGGGTATACTCAGTGAAAAAGGGGGGGACAGAATATCATCTGTGCTATGCCTCCTTTTGCATAAGAAATGGGAAATATGAAAATATTCATATTTTCTTGTATTTGTGTAAGGAAGGACCCAATAAACTATGATGACTGATTACCAAAGCAGTACAGGCCAGATGGAACTGGATGGAGACAGAGGTTAAGAGGGATATGCTTTAATATATGTCTTTCCATCTTACTCTAACTTTTGCCTAATGTGACTATACGTCCTTCTCAAAAAAATAGAAATAAAATTTAAAAATATGCTCTGAAGAAAACTTTTGCTGAAGGCAGAGATAAATAACCCAAGAGTAAGGTAGAGCTTATGCCTTAGAAGAAATCAAAGTCAAATATGTTCTACTGCATTGTTAACCTTGCCTTCATATTAGCATGTGCTGAGATCATTCGCTTGGTGCGATGGTTCTGTTGTATGTCAAACTAGGATGTCAACACCGAGAGAAGTCTGGAGAATACTAACAATACATTATTAGGTCAATAGATTAGAAGAAGATATCCATAAGAGGTACAATCTAGATTTCCATCCATTATTCATTGAGGATCCATATGGTGGAGGATGGTTGAGTATTTTGTGGGTAAATAAAAATGTGGTTCTTGGCTTTGAGAAAATGACATCTGATGATCAAGCCATGATTAGACAGACTAATCATTTCCAAGTGTGAACTTACAACCAAGATATACACACTAAGATGAAGCTGTTAGACATCATTATTGTTAGGGAAACATACCTTGGAATCTTCTTCCAGCTCAATGACCCTGAGGCTGATTTTATCCTCTCCGGTATGAATCCCAGGTTTTTCAGTGGTGTTCTGAATCAGAGGACTGTCATAATCCAAGATTTCCTTTTCACATCTCTATCAACATCGTTTTCTTCATCTCCATCATTGAAGCTTGCTCTGTCCTCTCTCTGTCTTTCTGCCAGCACATCTCTCTCCCCCCATCTCTTTGATGCTGTTCAGTCACCTAGAAAGATGTGCAATGGCATTCACAGGCAATGATTGGCATCAGCTTTCCCTCATTATTCTGCCATAGAGTCAGCATTGAAATCAATGGGAAACCAAGTGCAATCACATGAAATTGATTGCCATTTGGGTCCTATTGATTATCCTGCCAAATCTACGACAAGAAGAATAGCTGTATGGGATGGCAAAAAGGCAGTGACTACACATACTTCAGCTGCCATTGGAGGTTGGTAAAATGGCAGCTGCCCACAGATCTAGTTCAGAAAAGGTGAAAGGGATGTCCTTACAGGAAAGCATGCCAGTGAAGGGAAAACATTTATTCTTGCCCATTAATAATGGTCGCTTAAACGTACCTTCAAAGGTAGTCATTCAGTGATTCTTTTTTCTTTGACCCTCAAAAGTTGTTTGAGAACTGAAGACTTCTGGGACGATCTTGGACTGAGCTATTGTAGATGATCCTTCCACTACAAACACATAGAGATGCTGGATAGACTGGATCAACAATAACTTTTAAGTATATAGCTTCATTCAGTATAAAGGAAAGCAAACAAGTGTAAAACTAAGAGGAAATCAAAAGCAAGGTCCCATGGGGTTGGGGTGGGGATAAGGTGCAGCATCAGACCCAGATATAGGGCACTATGGTCAAGCATTGGGATTTAATGGCCATAAAAGATGTGGCTTTGTGTCCATGCAAGACAAGTTAGAATTTATTTCATTTCATGAGGCCAGAGTTCCAAAAAGAGCTGTCCCCTCAGTGAAGGTAGACTAGAAAAACTCTCCTGATTGGCCCAAGGATTTAACATGAATAATGTGTCTGCCCACAACTCTAGGTGCACTAAAAAAAAAGTTTCTTGTCAGAAAATTAAGCCACTGGTTTGTGCCTCAAGTGGTTGTAGAGGATGAATTTTCAGTTCCCATATGGTGAGAATCCCTAAGCTGAGAAATCAATATAAAAACCAGTTTTAGACCAATAAAATCTCTGAGCCACCTCACTGAGGGAAATGGAAACACATCCTGTAGAGATCCTTCTACAATCCAGGACACATAGGACTTCAAAAACATGATGGTTTAAAAAATATCCTTGATATTCCACTGAGGGGTAGGATCTATGCTTCTTCACTTCATCCAGGAAAGGCTTGTGACTACTTTGATCAACAGACTACGGCTCAAGGGATGCTACATGACTTCTGAGGCTAGATTTTACAAGGCCTTGAAATGACCAGCTTGTTTGCTGAAACATTCATGCTGGAGCCGTAAACCTCCACAGAAAAAAGAATCACCATGTTGAGCCTGCCATGCCGGAGAGTTCGCATGTAGGTGTTCCCACCTACATGTCAGCGGAGCTGTTGGCTGACAGCCAGAACCAAATGCCAGCCCCGTGTGTCAGCCATCTTGGATGTCTAGCTTAGTAAAGCCGTCAGATGACTCTAGGCCCAGGGGGCATCTAATTGCAACAACACGAAACAAGTCAAGCAAGAACTTCTCAGTCAGGCCCTTCTAGAATTTCTGACCCGCAGAATCGTGAACAACATAAAATAGTCACTTTAAGCCATTATGCTTTGGAGTAATTTGTTTGCGGCAATAGATAATCAGAAAAAGAGGGGAGAAAATCTCTGGTGAAGAGATGCTCCCTAATACAAATCCTGAATGTGAGAAGAAATGATGCTTGATGAGGGAGAAGTCCACAGACAACATGCAGGGGGATAATGAGAACTGTAAAGAATGACATACTCTGAAAGAGATTATGTGTGAGTTGTGTTAAAAAATACTTAAAAAGTTTGACATACACAGTGAGATTGTAGAGAATCAGGCAGTTTCATACATTGTTGGTGAGGCACAAAATGTTCTAACTTCATGCAGAACAATTAGGTTACATTGATCAAAATTACAAATGTAGTTACCCTTTGGCCCAGTGATCCCACTCTGAGCCTCAATCCCAGAGACAGGCCTGAGCACATGCAAAATGACAAGTTACCCACTACAGTATTATGGGTAAGAGTAAAAAGGCTGGACAACACAGGTGCAGGGTACTGATTAAACTAACCATGGTGTGCTCACACAAGGGAAGGTGCTGCCATCACAAACAAGCACAAGGTCATGTTTCTCAGTGCTAAAAGTAAAACAGGACACTGTCTATACAGTATAAGATGTTACCTTATAGTAAGAAAGGGAGAAAATCTGAATAGATATTCAAAATCCTCACATTTGTATGAAGAAACATGGTGCGGATACACAAGAAACTAATAAATGAAGTTCCTTACTGAGGGAGGAAGGTGTTGTTTTAAGTTGTAAGCTTTATGAATAAAATGAGACTTCAAACAAGACCCTTGAAAATGGTAAAGGGAGGAGTCAAAATCATAATGAATGAAAAAGACACTATGAAAAAGGAGAAGTATTTTTTAAAAAGAAAATGAAAAACAGAATCATTAAAATTAAAAATTCAGGGGCTATGTTATCCCTAGCTAGAAACAAATCTGGGAAAATGATTCACAGTTCAGCAAAGAAAAATGAAGAGGTGGAACACAGGACAGAGAGATTAAGAAACATGGAGGCAAGAATGAGAAAGTCCAACATATATCAAATGAGAATTCCAAGGGCAGGGGTGCCTGGGTGGCTCAGTGGGTTAAGGCCTCTGCCTTCAGCTCAGGTCATGATCCCAGGGTCCTGGGATCGAGTCCCGCATCGGGCCTCTCTCTCCTTCTCCCTGTCTCTCTGCCTACTTGCAATCTCTGTCTTTCAAATAAATAAATAAAATCTTAAAAAAAAAAAAAAAAAAGAATTCCAGGGGCGCCTGGGTGGTTCAGCTGGTTGAACATTCGACTTTTGGGTTCAACTCAGGTCATGATCTCAGGGTCATGGGATTGTGCACCCCCATCAAGCCCCATGCTCCAGGGGAGTCTGCTTGAGATTCTGTCTCTCTCTGCTCCTCCTCCCACTCACTCTTGCTCGTTCTCTAAAATGGGTAAGTGAATCTTTAAAAAAAAGAAGAAAGAAAATAAATAAACAATTAAATAAATAAATAAATTCAAGAGTTCCAGAAGATGAGATTAGAAAGGATGGGGTAGAGATCATCACAGCAAAACTGCAAAATACTAAAAACAAGGAGGAAGTTGTAATCACGGAAAAAAGACCAAAGAACCAAAAATTAGACTGAAAACAGACTGTTCGTTAGTAAGAATGTCAGAAGACAATTGAACACCATTTTCAACTGTGGACCTCATTCTATTCTCAGCTAGATTTGTATTCCAGATCAAGTCAAAACAGAGATATTTTTAGAAGAATAAGGAGAAAATTGACCACTTATGGACCTTTGTTGAAAAGCCTCTAGAGAAGATACTTTAATAAGGAGAGAACTGAGGATGAAGAAGTAGGATATAAGAGACAATGTGAGTGGTCATTGTTCAACATGCATTCAAATCTAAATAAATGTCAGCTATAAAACTGATAACAATGATAATATGGGATAGAAAATTAAAAACAAAGGGCCACTAAATACTAGAAAACAAAAACATGGCAGATAGGGGGATTATGCTTAGAGTTTGTGTTTGGAGGTCTTACGTTGTTCAGGAAGAGGGTAGAGATACTAACTTTTTAGGTCAAATGTGCATGTTAAGCATTTAAGGGTGACCTGCAAAAGAATAGAAATGGAATAATAACTTCCAAACCAGAAGATAAGAAAAGAGGAAGCAATTTTTATTTCCTTTTTTTTTTTTTATTTTGTTGAAGAAGCCATTTTTAAAAGATCAATTTAAAAAAACAAAAACAAAAACAAAAAACCCCAGGAAACCAAGACAAGTCATGTGCAAGGGAAATGCAAAATCAGCTATTAGAAATAAATAAAAATACATTAGTAACCACAGGAATATGTATGAATTCAACTCAAAAGTCCTAAAAATAGTTTCTTGCCTTGGATTTTTTCAATCCAGAAAAACTCCTTAAATCTGATAACAGAAAGGGGCTGAAAAGAGAGGGATGAACAAGAAAGACTGACCAATCAAAGAATAACAAAAAGGAAGTCAGACATAGCAATATTTATGTCAAATGAAATAATCTTCAAGGCAAAAAGGCATTGAGATTAAGTAGGTCATTATGTAGTAAAATAATAGACCAGGAATATAAAATAGTCATAAACTACTATGCATCCAAAAAATAGATCTAAAATATGTAAGGCAAAAAGTCAGTAAGAGTGCATAGACAAATTTAAGACTATACAATCAGTGGGAATTTAAACACATCTCTTTCAGGAAGACATAGATAAGAAGACTTAGTAAGTGCATAAAGGAGTCAAACAACATGATTGACAAGCTGGATCTAATAGAATGTGTAGAACTGAGTCCAACAACCTGTGAAGAACTACTTTACTCAACAACACCTAGCAGTGCATACAAAAACTGAATACATACTGAATTATAAAAATGTCTCAAACCTGTCAAATAATACCTCACTACCAGGCCAAAATGACGATATAGAAATCATTATATTGCCTTACATCATCTATCATTTGACTTACTAAGTGTTTCCTCGCATGAGTATGAACTTACCAGATGAGTGTATCTTTGGAGAGCAAATGGAGAGTGAAGGTTTCCTAAAAAAAAAGAAAGGTCATTTGTCCTGTTTGCTGGAGATTCCATCTCCTCTGATTTCACCATCCATGTGTTGCTATTTTTCATTGTGTTATTGAGCTGTCCATCAGAAGGGCAATGTGTAATTGACAGTGTCTGTTCCCCACATCTCTGAACAAAATTTGTGAACTCTCAGTTGGAGAGCTCAAAACTTGAGGATTTGGTGGCAAGGATGAAATGTAGGGTATCAGACAGAATAAGAGTTTTTTAAAAGATCTTTCTTTTTCTGCCTTGTCCACATATTTAAACATTCTCACAAGCTTTGTATGCTAACAAGCAAACAGCTGAAATATAGACTCATTGCTTTATTAATAACTCCCCTGACCTTAGTCCTGTGAACCTGGCAGCAGAAGAGAACCTGGGCTGGCAGAATGGTGGCAAACAAATAATGAATGGAGTCTGACCTCTTTCTCTAACCATAGCCTGTGAAGCTCCACTGAATGGTAGAAACATGTCTTTGTTTTTCTTTCTTTCTTCATCAAGCTCCAGCACAAAAAACTATAGTTCTCAAGCCTATTATTACAGCCTTGTATGTCTGACAAGTTTAAGGATTGGGCCTGTCTTTTCTTAAGTTTCAGATGTTATAATTTCCAAACAATATCCTAATTGTACATGGCGGGGGCTTGGAATGGAAAAATCTTGTCTATGTGACAGGAAGATAAAGATGTATTCTTTAAGTCTGTTCCATTAACTCTAGCAACTCTGAGGGCACTTACCCAAGTTTAGAACATCAATGCAAAGCTTGGAGTATCAATGGATACACAATGTAGAGAATCATAGCCCTATACTATTGGGCCAAGTTGAGAGCATAGCAAGAAGAATAGGGACCGGGGGAGGAGTCAAGATGGCGGAGAAGTAGCAAGCTGAGACTGCTTCAGCTAGCCGGAGATCAGCTAGATAGCTTATCTAAAGATTGCAAACACCTGAAAATCCATCGGCAGATCGAAGAGAAGAAGAACAGCAATTCTGGAAACAGAAAATCAGCCACTTTCTGAAAGGTAGGACCGGCGGAGAAGTGAATCCAAAGCGACGGGAAGATAGACCCCGGGGGGAGGGGCCGGCTCCCGGCAAGCGGCGGAGCAACCGCGCACAAAATCAGGACTTTTAAAAGTCTGTTCCGCTGAGGGACATCGCTCCAGAGGCTAAACCGGGGCGAAGCCCACGCGGGGTCAGCGTGGCCTCAGGTCCCGCAGGGTCACAGAAGGATCGGGGGTGTCTGAGTGTCGCAGAGCTTGCGGGTATTGGAACGGGAAAGCCGGCTGCAGAGACAGAGCCGACAGTAAGCTCGCAGCTCCGTGTTACCTTGAACCGGTCGCAGGCTCGGTGAGCTCGGAGCGCGGCTGGAGGTCAGGCAGACGGGAGTAACTGGGCGCTGTGCTCTGAGGGCGCACTGAGGAGTGGGGCCCTGGGCTCTCGGCTCCTCCGGGCCGGAGACCAGGAGGCCGCCATTTGTATTCCCGTCCTCCGGAACTCTACGGAAAGCGCTCAGGGAACAAAAGCTCCTGAAAGCAAACCCGAGCGGATTACTCACCCCGGCCCCGGGTAAGGGCGGTGTAATTCCGCCTGGGGCAAAGACACTTGAGAATCACTACAACAGGCCCCTCCCCAGAAGATCAACAAGAAATCCAGCCGAGACCAAGTTCACCTACCAAGGAGTGCGGTTTCAATACCAAGGAGAGCAGCAGAATTCCAGAGGAGGAGAAAGCCAAGCACGGAACTCATGGCTTTTTTCCTGTGATTTTTTTTAGTCTTGCAGTTAATTTAATTTTTTCTTTTTCATTTTTTTTTTTTCTCGCCTTCGGGTAAATTTTTTTTTTTTTTTAACTGTTACCTTTTTCTTTTTTAACGATTTTTTACTAGTTTATCTAATATATATATATATATATATATATATTTTTTTTTTTTTTACATTTTTCTTAGGTGTTTTCTTTTTTTAAAATTCTTTTCTTTTCTTTTCTTCTTTTTTTTTTTTTTTTTTTTTCTCTCTTCCTTTTTGAACCTCTTTTTATCCCCTTTCTCCCCACTCACGATTTTGGATCTCTTCTAATTTGGTTAAAGCATATTTTCCTGGGGTTGTTGCCACCCTTTTAGTATTTTACTTGCCCCTTCATTTACTCTTATCTGGACAAAATGACAAGACGTAAAAATTCAACACAAAAAAAAGAAAAAGAGGCAGTACCGAAGGCTAGGGACCTAATCAATACAGACATCGGTAATATGTCAGATCTAGAGTTCAGAATGACAATTCTCAAGGTTCTAGCCGGGCTCGAAAAAGGCATGGAAGATATTAGAGAAACCCTCTCGAGAGATATAAAAGCCCTTTCTGGAGAAATAAAAAGAACTAAAATCTAACCAAGGTGAAATCAAAAAAGCTATTAATGAGGTGCAATCAAAAATGGAGGCTCTCACTGCTAGGATAAATGAGGCAGAAGAAAGAATTAGTGATATAGAAGACCAAATGACAGAGAATAAAGAAGCTGAGCAAAAGAGGGACAAACAGCTACTGGACCACGAGGGGAGAATTCGAGAGATAAGTGACACCATAAGACGAAACAACATTAGAATAATTGGGATTCCAGAAGAAGAAGAAAGTGAGAGGGGAGCAGAAGGTATACTGGAGAGAATTATTGGGGAGAATTTCCCCAATATGGCA
Organism: Mustela putorius furo; assembly: GCF_011764305.1. Lineage (NCBI taxonomy): Eukaryota > Metazoa > Chordata > Mammalia > Carnivora > Mustelidae > Mustela > Mustela putorius. Next base: position 33,902,233 of record NW_025421989.1, read on the forward strand.
AAGGGAAAGAGCATCAAAATTCAGGAGGTTCAGAGAATGCCCCTCAAAATCAATAAGAATAGGCCCACACCCCGTCACCTAATAGTAAAATTTACAAGTCTCAATGACAAAGAGAAAATCCTGAAAGCAGCCCGGGAAAAGAAGTCTGTAACATACAATGGTAAAAATATTAGATTGGCAGCTGACTTATCCACAGAGACCTGGCAGGCCAGAAAGAGCTGGCATGATATTTTCAGAGCACTAAACGAGAAAAACATGCAGCCAAGAATACTATATCCAGCTAGGCTATCATTGAAAATAGAAGGAGAGATTAAAAGCTTCCAGGACAAACAACAACTGAAAGAATTTGCAAATACCAAACCAGCTCTACAGGAAATCTTGAAAGGGGTCCTCTAAGCAAAGAGAGAGCCTACAAGTGGTAGATCAGAAAGGAACAGAGACCATATACAGTAACAGTCACCTTACAGGCAATACAATGGCACTAAATTCATATCTCTCAATAGTTACCCTGAATGTGAATGGGCTAAATGCCCCTGTCAAAAGACACAGGGTATCAGAATGGATAAAAAAACAAAAACCCATCTATATGTTGCCTCCAAGAAACACATTTTAAGCCCGAAGACACCTCCAGATTTAAAGTGAGGGGGTGGAAAAGAATTTACCATGCTAATGGACATCAGAAGAAAGCAGGAGTGGCAATCCTTATATCAGATCAATTAGATTTTAAGCCAAAGACTATAATAAGAGATGAGGAAGGACACTATATCATACTCAAAGGGTCTGTCCAACAAGAAGATTTAACAATTTTAAATATCTATGCCCCCAATGTGGGAGCAGCCAACTATATAAACCAATTAATAACAAAATCAAAGAAACACATCAACAATAATACAATGATAGTAGGGGACTTTAACACTCCCCTCACTAAAAATGGACAGGTCATCCAAGCAAAAGATCAGCAAGGATATAAAGGCCTTAAATGACACACTGGACCAGATGGACATCACAGATATATTCAGAATATTTCATCCCAAAGCAACAGAATACACATTCTTCTCTAGTGCACATGGAACATTCTCCAGAATAGATCACATCCTCGGTCCTAAATCAGGACTCAACCGGTATCAAAAGATTGGGATCATTCCCTGCATATTTTCAGACCACAATGCTCTAAAGCTAGAACTCAACCACAAAAGGAAGTTTGGAAAGAACCCAAATACATGGAGACTAAACAGTATCCTTCTAAAGAATGAATGGGGTCAACCGGGAAATTAAAGAAGAATTGAAAAAAAAATCATGGAAACAAATGATAATGAAAACACAACGGTTCAAAATCTGTGGGACACAACAAAGGCAGTCCTGAGAGGAAAATATATAGCGGTACAAGCCTTTCTCAAGAAACAAGAAAGGTCTCAGGTACACAACCTAACCCTACACCTAAAGGAGCTGGAGAAAGAACAAGAAAGAAACCCTAAGCCCAGCAGGAGAAGAGAAATCATAAAGATCAGAGCAGAAATCAATGAAATAGAAAGCAAAAAAACAATAGAACAAATCAACGAAACTAGGAGCTGGTTCTTTGAAAGAATTAATAAAATTGATAAACCCCTGGCCCGACTTATCAAAAAGAAAAGAGAAAGGACCCAAATAAATAAAATCATGAATGAAAGAGGAGAGATCACAACTAACACCAAAGAAATACAAACTATTATAAGAACATACTATGAGCAACTCTACGGCAATAAATTTGACAATCTGGAAGAAATGGATGCATTCCTAGAAACATATAAACTGCCACAACTGAACCAGGAAGAAATAGAAAGCCTGAACAGACCCATAACCAGTAAGGAGATTGAAACAGTCATTAAAAATCTCCAAACAAACAAAAGCCCAGGGCCAGACGGCTTCCCGGGGGAATTCTACCAAACATTTAAAGAAGAACTAATTCCTATTCTCCTGAAACTGTTCCAAAAAATAGAAATGGAAGGAAAACTTCCAAACTCATTTTATGAGGCCAGCATCACCTTGATCCCAAAACCAGACAAGGATCCCACCAAAAAAGAGAGCTATAGACCGATATCCTTGATGAACACAGATGCGAAAATACTCAACAAAATACTAGCCAATAGGATTCAACAGTACATTAAAAAGATTATTCACCACGACCAAGTGGGATTTATTCCAGGGCTGCAAGGTTGGTTCAACATCCGCAAATCAGTCAATGTGATACAACACATCAATAAAAGTAAGAACAAGAACCATATGATACTCTCAATAGATGCTGAAAAAGCATTTGACAAAGTACAACATCCCTTCCTGATCAAAACTCTTCAAAGTGTAGGGATAGAGGGCACATACCTCAATATCATCAAAGCCATCTATGAAAAACCCACCGCAAATATCATTCTCAATGGAGAAAAACTGAAAGCTTTTCCGCTAAGGTCAGGAACACGGCAGGGATGTCCATTATCACCACTGCTATTCAACATCGTACTAGAGGTCCTAGCCTCAGCAATCAGACAACAAAAGGAAATTAAAGGCATCCAAATCGGCAAAGAAGAAGTCAAATTATCACTCTTCGCAGATGATATGATACTATATGTGGAAAACCCAAAAGACTCCACTCCAAAACTGCTAGAACTTATACAGGAATTCAGTAAAGTGTCAGGATATAAAATCAATGCACAGAAATCAGTTGCATTTCTCTACACCAACAGCAAGACAGAAGAAAGAGATATTAAGGAGTCAATCCCATTTACAATTGCATCCAAAACCATAAGATACCTAGGAATAAACCTAACCAAAGAGACACAGAATCTATACTCAGAAAAACTATAAAGTACTCATGAAAGAAATTGAGGAAGACACAAAGAAATGGAAAAAACGTTCCATGCTCCTGGATTGGAAGAATAAATATTGTGAAAATGTCTATGCTACCTAAAGCAATCTACACATTTAATGCAATTCCTATCAAAGTACCATCCATCTTTTTTCAAAGAAATGGAACAAATAATTCTAAAATTTATATGGAACCAGAAAAGACCTCGAATAGCCAAAGGGATATTGAAAAAGAAAGCCAACGTTGGTGGCATCACAATTCCGGACTTCAAGCTCTATTACAAAGCTGTCATCATCAAGACAGCATGGTACTGGCACAAAAACAGACACATAGATCAATGGAACAGAATAGAGAGCCCAGAAATAGACCCTCAAATCTATGGTCAACTAATCTTCGACAAAGCAGGAAAGAATGTCCAATGGAAAAAAGACAGCCTTTTCAATAAATGGTGCTGGGAAAATTGGACAGCCACATGCAGAAAAATGAAATTGGACCATTTCCTTACACCACACACAAAAATAGACTCAAAATGGATGAAGGACCTCAATGTACGAAAGGAATCCATCAAAATCCTTGAGAACACGGGCAGCAACCTCTTCGACCTCTGCCGCAGCAACATCTTCCTAGGAACAACGCCAAAGGCAAGGGAAGCAAGGGAAAAAATGAACTACTGGGATTTCATCAAGATCAAAAGCTTTTGCACAGCAAAGGAAACAGTTAACAAAATCAAAAGACAACTGACAGAATGGGAGAAGATATTTGCAAACGACATATCAGATAAAGGACTAGTGTCCAGAATCTATAAAGAACTTAGCAAACTCAACACCCAAAGAACAAATAATCCAATCAAGAAATGGGCAGAGGACATGAACAGACATTTCTGCAAAGAAGACATCCAGATGGCGAACAGACACATGAAAAAGTGCTCCATATCACTCGGCATCAGGGAAATACAAATCAAAACCACAATGCGATATCACCTCACACCAGTCAGAATGGCTAAAATCAACAAGTCAGGAAATGACAGATGCTGGCGAGGATGCGGAGAAAGGGGAACCCTCCTACACTGTTGGTGGGAATGCAAGCTGGTGCAGCCACTCTGGAAAACAGCATGGAGGTTCCTCAAAATGTTGAAAATAGAACTGCCCTATGACCCAGCAATTGCACTATTGGGTATTTACCCTAAAGATACAAATGTAGTGATCCAAAGGGGCACATGCACCCGAATGTTTATAGCAGCAATGTCCACAATAGCCAAACTATGGAAAGAACCTAGATGTCCATCAACAGATGAATGGATCAAGAAGATGTGGTATATATACACAATGGAATACTATGCAGCCATCAAAAGAAATGAAATCTTGCCATTTGCGACAACATGGATGGAACTAGAGCGTATCATGCTTAGCGAAATAAGTCAAGCAGAGAAAGACAACTATCATATGATCTCCCTGATATGAGGAAGTGGTGATACAACATGGAGGCTTAAGTGGGTAGAAGAAGAATAAATGAAACAAGATGGGATTGGGAGGGAGACAAACCATAAGTGACTCTTAATCTCACAAAACAAACTGAGGGTTGCCGGGGGCAGGGGGTTTGGGAGAAGGGGGTGGGATTATGGACATTGGGGAGGGTATGTGATTTGGTGAGTGCTGTGAAGTGTGTAAACCTGTTGATTCACAGACCTGTACCCCTGGGGATAAAAATATATGTTTATCAAAAATAAAAAATTAAAAAAAAAAAAAAAAAAAAAAGAAGAATAGGGACCTGTAATTGTACGTAAAATACGTGCAGAGACACACAGATTAGGTGATGCCCATTAACCTGTCCAAGGCCACCCAGCTGGGGAATGCTATGTCAGCATTTGACTCTAGCTGTCTCTTATCCCAAAGTTTCTGTTCTTCCCACCACATGATTCCACTGTATGTTCTACTCTGTACTTTGGACTAACAGCTTATGTCACTCGAGAATACGATGTGTTTTTAGCAACAGAATCCTTATCTACCTTGCAAAAGAAAGCCAGTGTAGCTTCATCTTTGGGGTCTCCAAAGCATCTCCATCCGCCCACAGTTTGAAGAACATATAACCAGTTTTATCAGGGAAACTTGATAGTGAACCAAACAAAACCAAACTTAAACATGTCTTCATTTACTCGCTTATTTGTTCCCTTCTGTAACAAGCATTTGTGAAATGCCTGTGGTGTGCCCAGTATTGCATTAGGTCTTACAGAAGATAAAAGGCAATTGAAGATACCTCTGCTAACATGGAAAAACATAAAGTTCAGCTAGAGAAAAGCTGTATAGAAATAGGCACTTAAAGACAAAACACTGTAGAATGACCCTACAATAATGTAGAGACAAAAATGAGACCGTGTGGGATGGACTTCAGAGTTCAAAAAAAGAAAAATGTCATTATAAAATGGTATTCAGGAGACGAGGTGTACCTGAGAAGTAGAATCATAAAGACTTGACAAGTGTGAGTTAGTTCCATTAGGAGGACACCTTGCCTTTGGAAAACAGCAGGAGCCAGAGTCAGAGTGGCGGACCGAGCCCTCTCTGACCTCCTAAACGGACATAACTTTCCCTCTTCTGGTCCTTGTTTGAGCACCCATCCTGTTTCCTGACACATGACGAGGCTGCCGGCTTCGTTCCCCTCCAATTAGGGCTATGTCGTCTCATCTGAACAGCTCTGGCATGTGGTAGATTTCCCACCTACCTGATGAATGAATGAGTGACAGGTGAGCCTGGGCTGTAGAAGGACTTTGTGGGGATCATGTATCATAATTCTAAATGCTCTTGATATATGCTCTGCTACTGCATCCTATTCTGCCAAAATAATGTTGCATACACTGAGTGAAAATTATATATTACTGCCTCATTTTATTTACAAGATAAATGATTATTAAAACAAACAAACAACAACAAAAAACCAATGGTGTGTCTTTTTCCAGGTGTTGATCAGTAGCTCTCACCTGCTCTAGTTATCACAGGGTTTACTACTTCATGAGATAATAATGAAGAATGTAATGGACAGATTTATGTTCCAGACGAACAAGGCTCACAAATAGAACTTTATTCATTTGGTGAGGGTTTTTACTTTTTAAGCCAAATTTTAAAATCATTTTCATATTCAGTGCTTAAGCGAGACCCCCTGTGCCCTGCTGATGACAATGACACCACTTCTCTTCCATTTTGTACTTCAGCCTCTGAGATAATGCGTGCCTGGGTAAGAATAGCTATAGAAAGTGGGCTTTGCCAATCTCATGCAGTACTTAGCTGTTGGTTAATGGCCCTACAGTAAGTGCATCAAATCCAGAAGTTCTTACACGGCCTTGAGTTGGGGCAAGATCATGATGGCAACGCCCTTTCTTAAATCTTTCCAAATCCTCTCGCAACAAGTAGGATAGCAAAAGATACAAACCACGGACAATGTCTTCAACAACAGGGAGTGATCGCATGCCCAGGAACTCCAGCACATGTGTGCGTGGGCCCCAACCCTGACAGCAGCAGGACTGCTATGGGTTTAGAAGCTATGCAAGGAACTAGAGGCTGAATAGGGGGGCACTCCAATCATCCTAAGAGACTTAGGACACAGAAATTGCCCACAAATGCTTCCAAAAGAAATGTTCCCCCTTGAGTAGGAAGGTTCCGCAAGCAGATCTGAGAAGACCCCTGACTGATGCCTTTGTAGCTTCCGTTTGCAGGCCAGCCACAGAAAGGACCTCAGGGCCCCACCCGGAGACTGCAGGAAGGTCACAGCACCCTGAGTGGAGGAAAGAGTACGAGAACCTCAGGAATACCCAATAATACCTCCCCCATCCCGAAGAACAGAGACCCTTCCTGAAAGAAATCATGTTGGGAATGGCCTCCAAATTGAGCAAACCAGAGCCTAGTGGGAGAGAGACAAGTGTCACGGTGGCCCGGAGAGGTCTAGAGGGTGCCACCTTCAGAACTGTGCAGGGGGCAGTTCTATCAAGGCCATGTCCTTGATACTCCTCAGTGGGACCAGCAACATCATTTGCACAGCACAATGCAGCCTGAGCACGCAGCGCCCCTGGTCCACAAATTCTGAAGCCCCTCGAGGCGCTAGCAGAGCAGGAAAGCCCGAGCAGGACCCTGTGCAGCGACACAGGCCACTGGGGTGCCAAGCCTTGCCTCCAAGTCAGAGCAGGGAAGGAGCTGTGGAGCAGGAAGAGGCTCCCATTTGTCCCTTCCCTGGGTAGGATCCCTCTCAGAAAAGCGCAGGACCTCCCCTCTTCCCCGGCCTCATTTAAACACAAGCAAGAGAAACGGGTTGTAGGCAAACCCTCTACAACCGACCTGGTATTATAAGGAAAGAGAGGGATGAATCAAATAACACACCGACAGATAATGAAGGCGCAGCAGAAAAACAATGAAACCTAGTGTGTAATAACACAAAATAAGGTTAAAAGAAAATAAGGAAACTAGCAGGCTATCAAAGAACAGCATAAATCAGAAACAGCAAAGCTCTGAAACGCTCTGGCTAAGCGCGGCAGGCTGTTCAAAGAGCTTGCGGGACTTAGGGGTGAATGAGCAAATAAAGAAAGAGCCATGTCAGAAACAAAGACTCAGTAACACAAGAGCAGACAGGCTCACAGAGGACAGAAGAAGAAAACGGAACAAGCGGGAGTAAAAATCCTTCTGTGAAGAGCAAATTTCACAAGCGCCAGCCACTTGAATCCTGCCCCCCAAACACTCAGTTTATGTTTCTACTTTGTTTGTTGAAGTTCGATTAATCTTACCCGAAGAGGTTATAGATAATTAATTTTTTTAAAACTCCAGTTTCAAGTAGATATTCCTAAAACCAATTTTGCATTCATATTCTTCACAATGCATTTGATAATTCGAAAGCATTAACAAAAAACATTTTTAATCTGCTTTTCAAAGGGAACATCTGGGCATTATTGTGTGTGACAGTAGCTTTGTTACAGCAAGTGAAACATCTGGAGAGACTTGATTACTTGTTGACAGAAACTCCAATGCAAAACACAGGTGAACGGCAATGTATTCTCAGAGGGCTCAGAGGAATGAGCTCAGCCAATGGGGTTGACCTAAGCTAATAAACTGGAACACAGCGGTACTGGAGCCCTTTATTTCTGAGCCGTTCCTTATAGGGAGGCTGTATCAATGGCCAGCGATGGTTCTTACATAACTTAAAAGAACAGGAATTAAGACCTTTCGGCGTGTGGCTTTTATTCTGGGGGTTCGGAATGTGGTTGACACTCTGCCAGAAATCAAGAAAATTGAAGTCTCAACGATCCAGATTGTCTGAACCCATGTTGATAGGATTTTTCGGTCTTTCTTTTTAATACCCATTTTCAGTCCACTTGGTTACTTGGGTCAGTTCGGGTCAGGGTCTGGGTCAACGAACAGCCCTAGGACTGCAGAGATAAACAGATGAGCAAGTGGGCTTCAAAGACCCCAGAAGGTGATTAATTGAGCATTCTAACTTTATGACAGCTTCACTGGGTGAATAATGCAATTTACGTGAAGGTGCCTAGCAGAGTGCTAAGCTTGTGCTAAGAATTCAGTAAAGGTGGAATCTGGGTGTAGAAGATACTGCCAATCGTAAGCACAAAGGCCATTTCCACCTCCTTTCTTGATGCAGAGACCCTCCCATCCCAGAGACTGAAAATGGCAGCTGCTCGCTTCCGGCAGCTCTCGCAGTTAAGGCATGGACACGTGACCTGATTCTGGTCACGTGGAAGGGGCTCCTGGGGAAGCCTCATGGGTAGAAACAGCTCTCTTCTTCAGTTAGATATTGTTGTGTTTCCATTCAGTGCCTGGGACCATGACAGCCACTTGGCAACCATGGGGAGTGGGGACAGGTCTAAGTACCTAGCTAAAACCCTGAGGAGGGCAGAGGAGAAAGATAGAGGGGATCCGGGTCCTCAGTGACACTATGGAACCACCAAACTGACCCTGGTACCGAGCACCTCGAGATTTCTCGTATATTAAATGAGAAACATCCTGATGGTGAAGCAATTTTACTTGCTATTTTGTTATTCGCAGCCAAAAGCATTAGAGCCAATATAAAGAGGGAGCTAGCTCCTTTTCACATATCTCAATAGAAGCTAAACCCAGTTTTCCTTCAATGTGCCCGACAAATGTCCAGCAATGAGCTGTAACTGGGGACAGCGGATCCCCCAATTCCCTGCCCCACGTCCATTTTAACATTCACCCACCACTTGTCCTCAAATCTTCTTCATCCACAAAATGGAGGTGGTTCCCATTCCTGTTTCTCAACCCGTTGAGTGTTTATGGTGACTGGTAACCTAGCTGATTTGTGGTTCCCAAATTAGAGACCCTAGAAAAGATTTTTTTTTAATGGTAGTTTTCCATAGGAGTTCTGCCCAGGCTGTGCTGTAATTTATGGATGTGCTAACAGGCTAAAGGACAAAGTGATCTGTAATTCACCAGCAGAGCCCTGAGAGGCTGCATAATGTACGTTCCTCCCCATCATCACACAAGTAATAACCATCAAACACACTGTGGGCAATGAGCGACTCCCTTGCTTCGGAGCTTGTACCCTGTCCTGGATCCCAGCCCGGCGCCCAACAGCCCTTGGTGATGACATCCCAGAGAGACCAGGAGCCCAAACACGAGGAGAGCAGATCAGCACGGCACCTCACAGAATCCAGCCCGGACTGAAAAGTGAGGAACAATTACAGGGTATGATATGAATATTTAATGAAGATGTAAATGATAAGTGTCAATACCGAACTGCTTGGTGAAATCTATTCTAGCAAGAGAAAGCAGCAGTGGTCTGGAGAGGGGAACTGTCTTTCTCATGAGCCATTGTTCTTGAACTTCTCTCCAGCTCTAGCTGAGGCCTTGGCCCAGATGCCCCAAACGGCTGACTGGCAGCTCGAGTAAAATCAATCTTATGATCCTCCTAGCCATTTTATTCCTAATCTCCCTCCTTTGTCCACTCCTTCTCTCTGCTCTGACTATGCACTCAGAAACAGATTCCACAGTAGGGTTTCTGACATCGTGCCAACCTCCTCTCTGTCCCCTGTCCATGGGGTGTGTGCTGCTGAGAGGGCATAGTCACCCCAAGGCAATTCATCACCCCTCCAAGCGCGGATTGCTGCTGAACCCACTTGTGTCAGAGGAACCTGCCAATTCCTCCATCAGAGCTGGGGGTGTGTTTGAATTTGCTGGTCCATGAAATAACACAGGAGAAAGGGAGAAGGTGCCAGAAGCAGAGGATAGAGAATCGTGGGCTACAGGGGGTAATGAAGAATGAGAGCTAGTTGCACAGGATGGTAAGCCCCTAAGAGGTCAAAAGATGCCAGGGGCTAATCTGTGTGACTCGGTTTACTCTTTGGCCCCATGCCCGAGAGGCGGTAGCCAGGCTGGGGGCCGAAAGCAAAAACAATGCCTGAGGAAAACAGTTCCCCAGCCAATAGCCCCTGCCCCCGAACAAGCAAGAGGTTGAAAGATGAGGAACCAAACCCAGAGAGAGGCTCCTTTTCTCTTTTCCCAGGTCAGGCTGGGAAAGAGTAGCTACTTCGTCCAGCAGGGAAAAGAATGCGTTGGGTCTGCTGGTGCACCAGGCCTCCAGCAGTCTGTAGAAACCTCTTCACCATGCTAGGGGCTGAACTCCATTCCCAGAGCAGCTAGGCTCTGACCAAAGCCATAGGGGAGCCCTCGGAGAGACTGCCCAAGCCCCAGAGGATGTGGTCTTGGCCCTCTGCTCAGGATCACGTCTGCCCCTTGAGCAGCCTTAGACACACCCCCACCCTGTATGGCTCCAGGGAGACTCAGCAAAAAGGAATCCCTAGGATGGCAGCCGCTGCCATTGGAGAATACCCACTCTTGGTCACTCCCCCTTTCTCTCTGCTCCCAAATGCTCGCCGCGGACCGGAATGGTGAGGAGGGCTGCTCTGTCACCCTGTCATCACCTTTTAGAACTGTTGTGCGCGATCTGGTAGCTCAGTGGGTGGCTTTCTGTCTTAACCTATTTTATTCGTGAAGACTGATTCTAGGACCTACAAGACTCTTGGTCCCACGCTAATTTTTTTTTCTTTTTCTAAACAGACTTGTGAAGGCTCAAGTGAGGCTACGTGTCACAGAAGATGAACTACTTTACCCTGCAATGCTGGAAACAGAAACTCTAGGTATTTAAAACACGGGGTGGGGGGTAATACCAGGAGCTGGTTACATGGGTCAGACGAGGCTAAGAAGTCAAAGAAGGGCCCACAGGAACACAGATGTTAGCCACAGTGGGAAGGTGCCACTACCCTTGGGACTAGGAGGCCGTGGAAGGAGGTGGTGTTACCAGACTCCAGAAGCTATGCTCACATGGCAGGAGCTAGAGGCAAGCTAAAGGCTGCCAAGTGGGGGCTTATATTTGTCTATAGGTGACTAATAGGTCAGCCCCCAAACTGAACAGAGGCAAACAACAAACTGATTATCTCACAGTTTCTGCCACTCAAGAATTTAGGAGCAACTTAGTTGGATAGTTCTGGTTCAGGGTCTCCCACAAGGCTGTGATCGAGGTGTCAGTTGGGGCTGAGGTCATCTCAAGGCTCAGCTGAGAAGGATCTCTTCTTCCGAGCTCATTCACATGGATGTTGATGGGCCTCAAGTCTTCACTGGCTGTCAGTTGAAGACATCAGTTCCTTGCCACATGGACCTCCCCATGGGGCCATTCACAATATGGCACCCTCTTCCTGTAGAGCAAGAGCTCTGGGGGAGAAAGAGAGAGAGAGAGAGAGAATATGAGAAAGGGAGAGCAGGATGGAAGTCAGTCTTTTTGTGACCTAATCGTGGAAGAGACATCCCAACACTTTAGCCATATTCAGTTTGTTAGAAGGGAACCACTTGGGACAACCCACACTCAAGAAGGGACTAAAAAAGGCATGAAGGCTGGGAGGCTGGGTCATGGCGGGCGCCCGCTTAGAGACCTCCTGCCGCAGGACTGTAACCATAGAGGCAGAGGCAGTTAGGCTTTGGGGGCCCAAAGCTTAGACAATCTGGGGAACCCTTTTTAAGATAAAGAATGCAAAGTTACAAATACAGAATTACACTTGGGTCCAACAATAGGTGAATGAACAAAGGAACTGAGGACTACTCATACATGGAATAGTATTTGGCAATAAGAAAGTAAAAAAAAAAACTATTGATTCATGCTACAGCGTGGATAACCCCCAAAACCATGATGCTCGGTGAAGGAAACCAATCACAAAGGACCACTTACTATACAATTCCATTGATATGAAACGTCCAGGATAGACAAATTCTAGGAACAGTAAGTAGATTCGTGGTTACCGGGCCCAGGGCTTAGGAGGCAAGACTGACTGAAAAGACCAGAGGGAACTTTTAGGGGCTGATGGAAACGTTCTAAAATTGGGTTGTGGTGATGGTTGCACAATTTGATACATTAACTAAAACCCATTGAACCATATACTTATAATGGGTGATTTTTATGGTTTGTAAATTATCTTTCAAAAAAGCTGTTTACAAATTATACACACAGGGCATCAGAAGGTGCCTGTGTAAGTGAGAGGCCCTGGGCCTTAAGCTTCATTAACTCTTCAGCAAACTTGTCTTGAAAGAGACAGAGCTACTGTGGGCACTGGCGGAGGCAGTGAGGCCGGCCCCTCCCTTCCAGTCTCTGTCTGGACCTCCTATTGGCCTAACCTTCCCAGAAGCCAGGAATGTAGAAAGCTTTGTCATACCGAGTGGAGGAGACGCAGGGCTGGGAATAGATCTTAGAGCAGACAGGAAAATGACAGGCTTGTGGGCCAGACCCCACATGGTACCTCCACACCCAACTGCCAAGACAACTCAGGCCAACTCTAGTCTTTTGGTGTTGAGAGATGTCTTGAGGGGAAATCCAGAGAAAACCCATGTTTCCAAATGAAGCCCTAAGCTGTTGATTATTTATTATCAGGCAACATAGAACACTGGATTTGTTGGTTACCTTGTCATTCGCTAGTCACCTGAAGGCTCAAAATCATACTAGAGGATGGAGATCCAGGTTTTGGGTTGGTAGGAAGAGCGGAAGGTAGTGATAACTCAAGGAAGAATAGTGGGTATATCAAATATTTGCTGTTGAGTGAATTTCCCTGGTGGCCTTTCTCATTGAACTCTTGCATGCAATGGGTACCAAGGGCAAGGTGGCGGGCGCAGTGGGCCCCAGGTGCAGGCATTAGGAGGATGCACTGTTGGTGGGCAAATTTTAAACAATAATAAAACCTACTACAAATCCATACCTCCTATTATCAGCATGGGCCAATAATTCAGAACCACAGTGATAATACTCTTACTCTCACTACCCAAATATTGTATTGGGTTTAGTTCTAAGATTCATAAGGTCCCTGTGGAGTTTTAAATGTTATATATGTGGTTTCAAATAAGCACATATGCATTACTTGTCCTTTAATAAAGACCGTTTTCTGCATTGAAGACAAAGCAGGGGACCCACCCAGGACACGGTAGACTGCTGACAACAGGTAGACTTATCCACACACACATTGGCTTCTAAAGTAAGTTCGTGTTGGTGGGAAATCATCTGCACTCACTTTGGGTGCAGTTTGGGACCCTTGTCCTGGTGCTACTACATATTCCTGCTTTCAAATGGTAGATCGGAAACACACAGATAACACAGTGACTGTGAAAGCAAAGAAACTTACAATGCCTTGATCTGCCATTCTAGGTACAAATCATTCTTGGAACCATGTGGCGTTCACTCTAGTGGGTGTGGTCCTTCATGTAGTTTCCGCATCTTTTTTTTTTTTTTAAGATTTTATTTATTTATTTGAGAGAAAGAAAGAGAGAAACACAGAGGGCAAGCAGGGGGAGCAGCAGGCAGGGGGAAAAGCAGGCTCATTGCTGAGCAAGAACCAGAGGAGGAACTCAATCCCATGACCCTGGGATCATGACCTGAGCAGAAGTCAGACACTTAACAACTGAGCCACCCAGGAGTCCTGGCTCCCCTGTCTTTAAAAAGTATATGAATACAGATAAAAATATTGATCCAATGCCTTTCTCCTTTTTGGTAGGAGGATACTTATTTTTATTTTATTTTATATTTTTACTGGAATGGAAGTTCAAGAAAAGACCTTTCTTCATTGTGTTTTTTTGCTGGCTGTTAGAATCATTTGTTTCCTTTTGTGATTCTTACAGGAAAATAGTTTGTCATATAGGGGTAGACAGGGTTAAAATTATCTGCTCTGGGTATCAAATACACCATGTATGCTACCACTTCTTTTTTATTTTTTTTTAGTTTTATTTATTTATTTGACAGAGAGAGAGATCACAAGTAGGCAGAGAGGCAGGCAGAGAGAGAGGGGGAAGCAGGCTCCCCACTGAGCAGAAAGCCTGATGTGGGGCTCGATCTCAGGACCCTGAGATCATGATCTGAGCTGAAGGCAGAGGCTTTAACCCACTGAGCCACCCAGGTGCCCCTATGCTATCACTTCTAATCAAAAAGTATTACATCCCCCCAAATAATGATACCGAGGCTCAAAGAAGTTAAGAAATCTGATTAAATTTGCAATAGCTTTACACTTATGAACTCATACTAACAATAACCATACAGTTGGGAAGTATCATTACCCCCATTTTTATAGATCCAGAAACTGAGGTAGAGGGGCCAAATGACTTTCCCAAGGTCCCACCACTGTAAACGGCAGAACAAAGATTTGAACCCTGGTCGTAACTGCACCAGACGCTGTCTGTGTAACCAGAACCTATGTATTCTCCTGAACGGAGGTTTACTTCTAAAGCCATGCTCCATTCTATGACTGCTGCAGCCGAGCGACTTGGGCCCACTTCCGTGGGTGCTGTCCTCTCTATCATCCTCTCCCACCCAGAAGAAAATCTCCCAGCAGATGCATGTGGGTGATTCCTAAGGACACAATTGCAATATGTTCTGAATTTAGCTCAGTTCCGTTGTTTACCAGAGGCTTTGAGAAGGGAAGGATGAGAAAGAAGCCTGAGTTTTAAGAAACTGGGATCCTTGGGATTCTAAGAACTATTTGACTCCCGAGGCTGTCCTTGCAAGCTTTCCTAAAGGCTCAAGAAGCCTGCGGGGCGCTTAGCACAGGTAATACTGCCCCGAGACACTAGATGGCAAAATGGTGCTTTGTTACTGTGCTGTGAGCAGACGGAGCCTGGTGTAAAAAAGTCTTCCAAAAAATCCAAATCCACTGAGCTGTCCTTTAGGAAAAAAAATGTTTATTTTTGGAAAACAAAGTTCTGTACGAGGTTAATATCTTAATTTTTTCTAAATCATTGTTTAGAAATGCCCGATTTTGAATTGTCCAAGGCTCCCAGTCTCTATCAAATAGGTAAATAGATGTCTCTTTGCCTAATGGCCAGCTGGTCAAAAGCTACCTCCTAATTGATCAGATAAAAACGGGAGGATAACAGAAGATAATGGAGATACTATGAAATGTACTTTCAAAAGCTGCATGTTAACATAAATGTGACAAATGTATATGGCACAGATGTCATCTGTCATGGCCTCTTCTGTTTAAATAAACTTAGAAGCCAATAACAAATTGGACACGCCGCTGTTTCTCATTTCACTCATTCAAGAAGAAGCACCGCTCACGTTCAAGGCAGTTGCAGGCAGCACAGAATACAAAGAGAGTTCTACTCTCGCATTTAAGAAATCTGTGTTCTAGATGGGGACAAAAGACATATGCACTGGTAAGGGACTGCCAGCCTCAGCCTCTGAATCGTTCTTTCTCTAGAGCATCACAGTTAGAGCGGCTGCCCCTCCTCCCCTCCCCCACCCAGCAAGCCTTGGGACCACCCAGGGTTCTGACGGGTGGGGGCTGGGGCAGCAAGCCCATCTACATAGCGAGATTGGCCCCATCCAGCAGGGGCTCAGGGCCAAGTCTGTAGTATCGCTCTCTGAATTGCCTTGGCAAATCAAATCTAGCAGAGTCCCTGCCTACCAGAGGGGCAGAATACCTATTAGTGGAAGGTAGAAAAGAGTGATGGTGTATAACCCCCGAGGAGAATTGGTCCAGGAAGTTTTCTAGAACACTGCCTTGGGCAGTGAGAAGAAGGTGGAATTATAGGCACAGAATATCATCCACAAAGACACAGAGGCAGAGCCCCCCGTCCTGGTCAGGGGAGCCTGCAGGGCTTAAAGCTGTGGTCTTTAAGACATCACATGTGGTCTTACCAGCAGCAGTCACATCGCTAGGAAACTGTTGGGAACTCTCAGGCTCGACCTCAGAACTACAGAATAAGAAAGTTCGTAGGTGGGGCCTGGTCATCCGTGTGTCAACAAGCCCCCACTATGTGGTTCTGCCCTGCGTTCAAGGTTCGGAACCCCTGGGTCACAGCATGGGCCGTGCCAGGGAGAGAGGATAGACAAGGTAAGCTACCCAAGGGTTAGACCTTGAAGAGACTTTTGTGTTACGGAGATTGTTTCTTCTGGTTGTTCCATCTTGTGCAATTCGGCAGCCACTGAGGGGTTTTGAGCAAGGACAGAGACAGATCTGTGCTTCAAGCCCATCAGACTCAGGATGATATGGAGGAAGGGGAGGGAGGAGGCAAGAAGCCCTCCTTCAGGGAAACTCTCGCTTCGCTTTTGCCTTCACCACCAAGCTCTGCCCCTGGTTCTCCTTTTTCTCTAACCTTGTGTCCCAGTCAGCCCACCTCCCTCTTGGTGTCAGCCACGCCCATCAGCAGGTGACTTCCAAACCTCTTTGGTCTGTGTCTTAATGCTGAGTGGTCTGCCTAGACTTCCTGGGTAACCTAGCTGCCTTCTCACTCAGAACACATAGATTGGGACTCATCATCCACAAATCAATTTCCTCTCCTGCCTTCCAGACTTCTGCTAATGACAAGACTGTTCCACTGCCACTTACGTAGGCTACGACTGCCTTGGGGATCCTTCCCACAGCTCCTTCTGCCCCCAGACCCACTGAATCACTGTCTATTCAGCATTCTGGGAGCCCTGGACAAAGGCTATGTGTTATCCCAACGCATAGACACGAGAGTTGGTGTCTGAGGGTGAGCGCCTTAAAGGGAAAAATAGGCCTCATTTGTATAGGAGGCAGAGAAGCAGGATCAGGTAGAACATGGATGGCTAGTGAATGAAGGAGTGAATTCTGCCCCTCAAAGCCGAGGGAGAAAGCAGAGAGATGCACGCAGTGCCAGCTGGGATGTGGGCTCAAAACTCACAGTGGGTCCCTGGTAGTGCTCAGAGTGCGTGCTACCGGCGGGTAGGAGGGAACGGGCAGTTATGAGGAGGTGGAATTGGGCTCCAAGAAATTACAGAGGGAGTAGGTATTGAAGCACAGGCAGGAGGTATAGCTAAAGTCTTCTAGAAGAGTAGAGAAGAAAGGAAGGGAGATGCACTAGCATTTCATAGAAGGGAGGAAACTTGAGTACGCAATTCAAGAAAAAGCAAAAAAAAAAAAAAATCAGTGGAGTAGGAAAGACTTAAGATGACAGAGAAGGGTCGAGGGAGAGCGCAAAACTCACAAAGACCAGGGCGGGTGAGGTCAGGGACAGAGGAAGGGGCTGGTCTAGGAGCAGAGGCTCTGGCTCAGAGGTGTCAGCAGGTGGGCTGGATTACAGCTTCTGAACATTTCATCTCCAAGGGAAAGGTGGGAAAAGCTCCAGAGATGTTGGGGTGCGGAGAAACAGAGGCCCGCAAGTTCACAGAGAGGTCTGTGATGTCAAGGGGAGGTAAATGGAAGCAGGACAGGGTTGGGAGTGGCCTTGGGGAAAACGGAAAATGTTTGGCCCAGGCAGAATCCACCGCACAGTGAGCGACTGGCCCCCAACATGAGCTTCTAGGCTTTGCCCACCTTGGGCCCATGGTCCCGACTGCCTTTGCTCCTCACCTTGCCTGTTGAAAGCCTTCTGGTCTTCAAGGCCTGGGACAAAAGTTCTTTTCTCTCTGAAATCTTCCCTGAGTGCCTCCCGGCTCCTCCCCCAGGTACCGCTGTTCTCAACAGCATTTCTCTAGTGCTTTCTAGCTTAAAAACAATTCTGAATCCCTTTTCTTACAGACCTTATCCTAATGAGCCACTCTCTCCTCTGAAGCTTTATCCTACTCTATTCGTTACCGGAATGTAGCACTCTATCAGTTCATGTTCCCTACCAAACTCCACGACACTGAGTTTATTAGAAGCCAGAATTGCATTTGGTTCCCCTTTGGAACCCCTGTGCTGGGCATAGCACCAGGCCCATGTTAGAAATGCAATGACATGGGTTGAATTAAAGAAATGAATCTCTATTTAAAATACACACTTACATAAAAAATGAAAAAGAAAAGGAAAGATATGCTTAAAAAAAGCCTACTGAGCCTGGGGGGCTCAATGGTTAAGGGTCTGCTTTTAGATCAGGTCATGACCCCAGGGTCCTGGGATTGAGCCCCACATCAGGCTCCCAGCTCAGCAGAAAGCCTTCTTCTCCCTCTGTTTCTCCCCTGCATGTGTTCCCTCTCTCACTGTCTCTCTCTCTGTCAAATAAACAAAATCTCTAAAAATAAATAAATAAAACAAGCCTACCGATTCTTCAAGACCTTCAATTGTCTTCAGTGACAATTTAGTCTTACCCCCATCGGTAGCACCTTCTCCAGGTTAAATGCACACAGTTCCTCCTACTTGGTTCCCAGGAAAGTGTATTTTCATTCTTCAGGTTTCAAAGGAATTTTCTTCTGACTTCTCGAAATTATTCTTAAGCCTTTCAAGCTGAGGAGCTACAAATGGCCTCAGGTGAGTTCTGAACACCAATTCCTCATGACCTCAGGTTTGGCACAGGTGTGGGGAAGGCTTTGGCTAGCTTTTCCTTCTAGCTACTAAGAGGCATTAGTGGGCATAACGAGGATCTGGCCCCTGAACTCAGCTTGTGTTACTCTTCATTGTTAAGCACGATGAGCTTCTGTCTTGAAAGACATAGTAGAACACCATCCTTTTGCTTGGGATCAGCCAGAGGAAATTCTAAATATACAGTCTGGTTTTAAGTACATCCCAACAGTTTTGGTCTGTAGGCAGCTCCGAACCTTCTGCTTAGCCTGTGGCATTCAGGTGGAGAATGAAACAAACAGAATGACCTCCTGAAAGTGTAAAAGGATGAGGGCAGATTGCTCTGCTCCATGCTCCACCTACAGTTTCCTGGAGTTGGTAGGATAGCCAGCAAGGAGGCGCGGGAAGCTGGAGCACCTGGGTGGCTCAGTGGGTTAAGCCTCTGCCTTTAACTCAGGTGATGATCCCAGGATCGAGCGCCACATTGGGCTCTCTGCTCCACAGGGAGCCTGCTTCTCCCTCTCTTTCTGCCTGCTTCTCTGCCTACTTGTGATCTCTGTCAAATAAATAGATAAAATCTTTAAAAAAAGAAGGTGGTGAGGGAAGCCACGCTTGAGTACTTTTGAGTGCAACTTCACTGATGGCCACCATGTTCTAGAAACCATTCCTGCCTTCCCTTGCTACTGCTGAAGTCTGTGGGGAGAGACGGACTGTGGTGAAGGGGTTCTCAGTGTTTTCCAGCCAACCACACCCGAGGGTTACTTGCATGTGTTAAAAATCAGTGTTTCCTGGGCCTCGCTCCTCTGAGATACTGATTCAATTGATCTGAGGTTGAGCCAGAGAACATATAGTTTTTTTTAAAAATCATGGAAGCTTGGATTCTTTCAGAATTGGACTTTGAGACAAAAACGTGAGAATGAGCTTGTTTGGGAGATAGTTCCAGAAAGTAACGACAGGGGAGTAAGGAAGGGGAGAAGTCCAATAAGGCATGTGTTATTGAGCAGGTTCCCACAGTGGGAAACCACGGCTCAATTCCACTAGGAACCTGTGGGGACAGTAAAGATCACATCTTAGAAATATTTCGTCCAAGGTGCAGATTAGCCCGAGGCAGGTGGCACTTCCGTTGTTGGCTCCCCAACACTGCCAGCCTGACTTATGGGTAAACCAGGAGGGCTCTGGCAACCAGAGAAAGCCCAATGGCAAAGAGCTATAGATGTGGTCAGTTGGAGGCCATCTGGTTGGCTTGCATGGAGATGGGCTGTGTCCAGGGTCTAGGGGTGGGCACTGACAGTCATCCCTTGTGTTTTGGACACAGCCAAGGCTCAGAAGAGACCCGATTTAGGGAAACTCACTAGGATTTTATGCAAAACTCTGCAGGCTTCTTTTTTTTTTTTTACCCTTTTTGCCATGACCTTGCTGACCACACTCCCTCCTTTGCCAACAACCATCAACAAAGATGACAATTCCAAGCTTTTACATTGAAATGGATTCCAGTCCACTCTAAAATTTCAGCTGCAACACTTATTACTAAGCAACTCATGTGAACAATGCACCACTGACAAGAGATAGTTGGATTAGGAGGAAAGATAAAAGCACAGTGTCTCGTCTATTGCTAGAGAGGAAGGAGGGAAGGGTCATCACAGACCACACTGAGGTGTCTCAATTGTCTCTGTGGCTTATGAAGCCAAGGACACTGACAGTTTCTATGCATCAGGACTGCCTGGGATGCCTTCCAGCTGCAGCATTGGGACCTTAATAAACGAGCCATATTATGTTTATACTTTACTGTTTAAGTAATGCTATTTCACTCTGTGTAAAGCCACTTAAAACACTAGTGGAAACACATGCATGGACCATGAAACAACTTTAAATGGATAATCAATTTTTATCACATATTGAGGGTTAGACTGGTATATCAGAGTGAATTATGAAAGTCTGTGTGTGCTCTGGCTAGGAGTGTTTGCATACCAAATCTTTTCCTTTGTCATAGAACCAATCTGTTGAAGGGAGTTGGGAGTTTTCAAAATCTAACACTGAAAAGCTTTTGTCGAGAAAGAATTTTCAGGATTGCAAAAACATGGGTGTGTTTTATCTGGGCTTACATGGGAAAGTATTGAAATATCTTAATTCCTTCATACAACGATCCTCCCCTAAGATGAAGGGGACAGGATCAACAAACAGACACCAAGAAGTTATGGCCAGCAGTCACATGAGCTTATTGGTACTAAGTCTAGAATGTGCAGTGTACCCTAAAATGTACAGTTTATGGTTTGAGAACAAACATGAAGAACCTGTTGATGCAGGGTCTAGTCCACACAGGGAATCCATTAGACTCGCAAAGCTGGGTGGGATGAGAAGGTGAATGTGCTCAAGGAGAATTTGGATCAATTCATGGATCACAGAACCTTAGCAGTTCACTGAGGGCAAATTAGGCAGGTTCAAGTTACATCCCTAACTTCCGAAGATGATGTCATGAATGCAAACAGCCACATCCTTACAGAGGAGTGGTATCACCTTCCCATATAGAACACGAGACTGGTGAACTACTGACACGTTGTGACATTTCTTATGTTAACTAGTGGATATCGAAAAAGTCATAAGACCCGAGTGCCCTGAACCACCAAGAAGCTATCAGCTCTTTGATTTCCCGGGTTCCTTGAGGCACTTGTCACTGCTTTTCAGGTCCTAACTGTAAATGGAATGGAGAAGGTGTCCTGTCACTATAACCGTTCCAACACACCCCAAAGAACACATACCAGCTGTGACCTAAGACTTCCTGAAGGACTTCCAGAATTAGTTTTTTCCTCTCATTGTAAATGAGGACCCAGACTAGTGGAAGACAACAGGCCAATGTTAATTTCTTCAAAAAATGACCCATGCTTCATCTAAACATTAACTTATTAAGTCAGCATGTTTGACCATTCTAAGCGCTAAGCTAGGTTCAGAATCAGTACTCCTGCTGACATAACCTAATCGCTGCTTGGTCTCCCTTTTAGAACTCAATATTACATAAGGTTTGACTACATCACATATCAAGGCAGACTATTTCAATCCAATCCCCATTTGATAGTTGACCATGCGACATGTTCGCACACCAGCGCAAACCACAGGTGTGACGTAGGTTCCTTAAATCTGAACCTTAACATCACGACAGGTTCCTATCAAGAGCTCTGATGTTGTGAGATAAGATTTTGTGACAATTTTAACTGGTGTTAATTGATTGCATTAAATTGTGGAATATTTTTTTAACCATAGACTGACCTATGTGCTGAGATGAATAAACATCTGTCTTAATGTAAAACACTCTTACGTGAGAAAGAACATTCTGGTTTTCTTTTGGGTCATCATTCACATAGATCTTTTCTAACTCATTCTATTTTTCAAAATGTTTATAATCCTCTGGTAATTTATTTCTATTACCTCTGCCCTCTTTTTGATTTGCTGGTCAAGAAGAAGGAGAAGGAGAAAGAGAAAGAAATGTAAAGAGCATGAATTTGTTATCAAAGAAAAAATAATTTGTGCATAAGAAATGTGCATTTTAGCCAACAAATGACTTCGGTCAAACCCTCACTTTAAGCGATGAATGTATCAAGTTCTTTAAAGAAGTAAACACTGGTAGTAGTCCTTTAATCTATATAAAATTCTTTACCAATAATTTATAGATTTGGGTTTAAGAGAAAAATAACTAGAAATTTCCATTTGAAACAATCTGCTATCAAATGGTGGACAATGTGATACACAATAGTGATTCTGGTTAAATCTAGAAATAGTTTGAGTACAAAACTGATGCATCAAAAGAATTTTTTTAAGATTTTATTTTTAAACAATCTCTATACCCAATGTGGGGCTTGAAATTACAACCCCCAGATCAGGAGGTGCTCGATCCACTGACTGAGCCAGCCAGGCACCCTTACATCAAAAGTATTTTAAAAATTAAAATTGAGAAAGTTCATTCCTGCTTAGTAAATGTCATAGAAAAGGAGCGAAGTTATGTTTTCATTTCCTTTCAGTCTGAAACTCCTAGTTTCAGTGCAAAACTGGCATGAAAATAGAAAGAACATACAAGGAATTGAAGAAAATACTAAACTATGAAAATGATTACTGTTACTAAAGCCAACGAAGTATAACATTCTAGAGTTGTTTTATATCTCACATCGATTCCTTGAACTCTCAGTCTAATCTCTTGAAATAACTCAGTGGTAGAGAATAGTGAATAAACTCATTCATTTGTTTAAAAGCAATTTTAAGTACCTGCGTGTCTTGTGTTTTATGCATTTTCATGGGAACAGTCGAGGGGGGTCATGAAAGCAATTAAAAACCATTTTTAAGTTGTAATTAAATTGCAAAACAATACACAGAAAATTATAAAATAACATGTGAATGAGGACAAATGAAATAATACAGCTTAATCTGCATACAAAAATGCAAAAAGGACATAGATGGAAATGTCTGATTTGGGGTTAGAAGAAGAATTTACAAACTCTAGTGGTTAGCCAAATAACAAAAACATGAATATGCATATACTCCAAATATCCGCACAGGCACATGTATGTGTACATGTCATCGAACATTCCCGTTGCTCCCAGATTACGCCGCAACCAGGTTTTTTCCTAGCTAACACTGTATCCATTGCAATTTCTATTTCCCAAGTCTTTTAAGATTTTGTCTATGTATGTATGTATTTGGAGTGTGCGTGTGCAGGGGGAGGGCCAGAGGGAAAGGGCAAGAGAAAATCCCACGGAGACTCTGAGCGGAGCACAGAGCCTAACACGGGGCTTTGATCCCATGACCTGGATATCACGACCTCAGCTGAAACCAAGAGTTGGACACTTAACCAACTGAACCACCAAGGCACCCCTCTATTTCCCAAGTCTCTAGTTGGAGAGTAATTCGGCAGTATTCAACAAATGGTGAATTAAGAATAAATAGCAACAGATAGTCTGCCTAATGAGGAGATCCCATGCACCCCAGAAATGAACTTCAACTCTTCCAAATTCATGCAAAAACCCTCACATATTTGTTTCCAATTATTCCACATTAGGCAAAAATATGCAATATTGCTATGTTCTACTTTAATATTCTCTTCCTCACATCTCTGAACTCTAACGCATCTATAACATTCATTTGATGAATAATAACATTTCAGTGCACTTGGTAATACATATGTTTTTTATTTGCCACAAAGAACTGTATTTCCTCAACTGATTTATGTACCACCTGAACAAAATTATTTTTATTATGGTTTATTTCATTTCTCCAGCATCCACAACTGAAAAACACTTGTAAAACTCCAATGACAATGCTAAAAAAAAAAAAAATGCCTTGACATTCAAAATCAAAACTCCACATTTCTTAAGAGAACCCCAGTGAAAAATGCAGCTGCAGTACTTTTAAACTAGCAAATTCAAGGTAAACCAAGCAGTCACCTATTTTTTGCTGCATCTCCTTATAGACACCTCGATAAAATTCACCGACAGTTCCAAATTTTTCCCAAATAGAGATAACTAATTAGGTTTAGAGCTTGCATAAGGGACTTGTAAAGAAACTATCCAAACCATAAAAAATGATCATGACATAATAACAAGGAAAGTTAATGATATTTCCTAATCACATGACTTCATTTCCTGAATTATACTTCATCTAAGACCCAAGGAAAAAGCACAGGGAATGTTCTCCTATTTCTAAATTAAAAGTATTTCTTCACAGATCATTATGTGGGGCATCATTTCCGTGACTTCCACTGGATTTTCTTGATAATTTTTTAACCAAAAAAATTGCAACATGTTAGAGCTAGCAATTCACAGAATGTTTGGGTAACTTATCAAATGTTGGAGGCCATTAGCCTAATGAATGTAACATGGACTCATTTCATTCTTCCTTTCCTGGAATAGCTTTGGATTTCAAACATTTGTTAGCCATTAACTACACTTTGCATCTAATACTTCATATGTGTATCATGCATTTTAGAGTCCATATGCAAAACTAACTTATTTGTGACCCTAGAACTCTACTAATGGCCCTGCCCAATAACCACTAAGGTCACCAACCCACCACCCATTCTGAACAATTACTTCTGACTTGAGCTAAACAGATGAACAGAACTTTTCACCCAAGGATACTTCCTGTGCCTTTCAAAGTCACCCAATCAAAGTTCTCCGGAATCTTCTCTAAATGGTTCATTCTTTTGCTTTTCTTTCTTTTTAGCTCCTACCTAAGTCAACATTTGAATCACTAGAATCCCTCCTTCAAAATCTGGTGATCCTTTAGTTATTTTTGCATGATTCTGTGAAGTCAACCAAAATAGAGGTGCTCATTTGCTAATGAAGAAGGTCCCAAATATAGGCCATAACACAAACACACAAACATGCATGCTCACATTGTCGGTATTTCATGACTCAGCCATGCCTAACTTATGAATGTCCTTATGTACCCAAACAGCTAACCAGCGATGGCATCTGTGGCTTTGTAAGTAGCCCTAAGAGTCTTCTCTATTGCCCCATCTCATTCTCTACTCAGACTGACCCACAGGCTTTGGGAAAGGAAGAGTGAGGTATTCTGAATTCTACCAGACAACATACACATCTGTAAGTTGCAGATTTACAAAGTAATTTACAAAGTAGTTATACATGCTGCTGCTCACACCCACCAACACACACACTCATACACACACTCACAAAAGGGTGGCTATATGTATGGTTTCTGTAAATCCTCACTCACATGTGGAGTGTCTTCATATATGTATTATGAATTGCCCAGTAACTTCTAGAGCCTTCCAGATACGTTCCACAAAACTGATTTGGGTCATAACCCAGGACCAGCAGCGTAGAGTGACCTAGCTGGGGACTGCAAGCCAGTTCCCAGAATAGCCCAACCCAACTCTCAGAACAGTCAGTAAACTCTACTGCCTGGGTTGAGTTATTCCTCAGTGTACCTCTAACAAACAATGACCTTTTTTCTGTAGTCAAGCCTCTGTAACTGTATTTTAAGTCCCAAATAGCCAAATTGATAAATGATTCTCATTCATCTATTGAAGAATGAATTTATTTTACATTTATTGAGTACCTACTGTACTCAAAACTGTGTTTTGTCTATGGACAAAGAGGACACACACACACACACACAAAAGACCAGACAAGGAGAATACAATAGTTGCTATAAAAGAGACTCAAATGGAAATGAGAATTCAGTTAGAAGACAGTACTTTGACCAAGGAGCTCAGGGTTGACTTCACGGAAGAAGTCTTGGTTTGGCTATGCCTTGAAAAATGGATGTGAGGGGCACCTGGGTGGCTGAATGGGTTAAGCCTCTGTCTTCGGCTCAGATCATGATCTCAGGGTCCTGGGATCCATCAGGCTCTCTGCTCTGTGGGGAGCCTGCTTCCCCCTCTCTCTCTGCCTGCCTTTCTGCCTACTTGTGATCTCCCTCTCCATCAAATAAATAGATAAAATCTTTAAAAAAGAAAAAGAAGGATGGATGTGAATTCAAATGTGTGGACATGGGGCTGGGAGAAGGGGTAAGTGTTTAGGCACAGAAGTGGAGAAAATACAGTGTCGCTGAAGAGGATAGTATGATCAGAACATGGTGTACATGATGGGGAGAAGAGGGAACCAGGCAAGACAAGGAGCTGGAAGCAGATGTGGGGAGCACTCCCTGACAAGACGAGGGGTTGGGTGGTCAATGGAGTCACAGAGCAGAATTTTCATCATCTGTCTGGAAACTCTTTTTGTAACTATGAAATATCCCAGATATTCTAAGAAGTAAATAAATCATAAGGGAATAGCTAAGGGAATTATCATAAAGCAAACACCTATGGCCCCACCACCCAGGTCAGGAAACAGAACACTGCCAGTGGCTCAGAGGCCCACTCTTCATGTGTCCTCCGAGTCATTCTGTCACCCCCTCAAGGGTAACCACTAACCTGACTTTTATGACGATGACATCACTGCTTTTCTTTATGGTTTTACCACCCAGGCATGCAATCCTTAAACACAGTTTAATTTTGCTTGTTTTGTGAGCTTTACATAAATACGATAATGTAGTAGACATTCTTTTGTGTGTCTGGCTTCTCACATTCAGTGTTGTGTTTGTGGGTTTCGTCCAGCTGTGGTAGCTGTATTTCATTCATTTTCAACGCTCTAGAATATGCCTTTGTGTGAATATACCACATCTATTGACTGTTGATAGATATTTGGATTGTTTCTGGTTTGGGGCGATCATGAACAGTGCAGCTGGGAACCTTCTGGAACCCATCTCTTGATGCGTATGCTACCTCCCAGGGTTTGTAGCATTGCAGCAACACATGGGGATGGAATGGCCTGCAGAGAGGCTAGTGACAAGGAAACTCTTCTGAAGATCAAGAAACTAGATAGGTGCTCCTAACTAGTCTTGAGGCTCTGACACGGGATGTTACTTCATTGGTCAAAAACTCGTTAGGTAGAAGATCTTAGGGTTCCAATATTCAAACCAAAGTAGGAATATTTTCTTTTTTCTTTTTAACATTGGATTGTCTAGGAGCAAGGGATTCAACTTATCATAATCCTTGGTCCGTGGTGGACTCATCATTGGTCCATTCGTGGCCTACTTTAATTTTTCACTCTGTTTATTCAGTTAGTTTGAATAATGTAATAATCACCTGCAAATCCATAGCCCCAAACAAAAATCAGGACCTTGGTCTTAACTCCAGCTAACTCTGTGTTTCCCTCATCACTCCATCCTCTGGCTTCTCCCCACCTGGAGTAGAGGTACTTTTGAGCATTACATAAAACCCTCAAAAAGGACGATTGACCCCAAGTAAGTATCCATTTGTGCTAGGCAAGTAGAAAAGAATATTGATTTCATTCTCTTTATGTCCTGTTATTTCCAGGGAGGCAGATAAATGATAAAACAATAAGTTGTGTGAATCATGTGAACACATATTCTTCCAGGACAAAGAAAGCGACTGCAAGGGTTTCATGGTGTTTTCATATGTAACTACTCATTCCTTTTAGAAAGGTTTCTAGCAGAAACATTGCTTACACAACACAGACTTCAAGACAAGCCAGGAAATCTGAGAAACCCATTCCTCAGTGATGAAATTGAACAACGCCATAGAGTTGAGATTGCCTTTAATATGTCTTGCCACCCAAATCCCTTGGTTTTCATTTTCCCCGTGAATGCATCCCTTTGGTGGAATGAGTAATGCCTGGACAGAATCAAGGGATCGGAACACCGTGGTTTCGAGAAAAGGACAATAAATCTATTATTACAAAGTTACAGTAGATGGTGCTAGACGGGTACAAAAGATTCCAACAATCATTTGGGCCACCTTCGAGATTTCTCCTGAGCTTAGCAGTTTAGAAAATGTGCAATTTAGATTTATCAATTCAGGAGAGGCACTCAGATAAAACAGTTGAATTAGTGAGATCAATGAATGCAGAACCCTATAATTAGACAAATGTTAAGGTTTTTATGGAAATTAACAATGGAGACAACTTTAAAGCCGAGGTCAAATCGTCTATCTTTCTGGGGTATTGGTGCCAATGTTAAATTACTAAAAGAATGATTTTCCATTCATTTAAAATAATGTCATCTGTAAAGTTAATTTTTAAGCTAATTTGCTCTTGGGCTTAGTTATTTAGTATTTATAAAGTATTTGTACACTTCATAGGTTGGCTTTGAGATTTTAATGTCCTGTATAATGGATGAAAAGTGATTTATGAAGTCTCACCTAGTTATAAATTATTCTATAGATGTAAATTCGTATTTTTATTTTTACTCCTTAAAAGTGCTTTTTGAATATTTGTGTTCTTTCCTTTTTCACAGCTACCTTGCGCTGGGTAGTCTTCCTCTTATTCTTGTAGCTTTTGGCCGAGACATAGGATAACAGAGTAAAGAGCTTCGAACATGTATATATTTCCCCTCGCAGCCACGGTACAAAATGACTCAGATCGGAGAGGCAGAGATCAGGCCAGCACGCACCTGCCCTTAGTGAGAGGATTATCTGGGGTTAAGAAGAGAGGTTCCGAACCATCTCACTGGGCACATTTCTGTAGCAGATGCTTCCTTCCCATGATCTGCTCAGCTCACGGGATGTGTTGGTCCCTGGCTTCCCTGGAGAGGGGAGCAACACGACAGCCCTCACCACACCCAGGATGTGACTTATCTCTGAAACTGTCAGTGATTGCAGGAAAATGTCGGATCTAGTCAGTCACCCTTTGCCTCTCCCCGGAGCCTCATTCAGTCCAGGTTCACTTATCGAACAAGGCCTGGAGAAGACTCCTTTTTCTGAAAGGTAACCCACATTCTCCAGCATTCGGAAAACACTCTCTTAAATGCGTATTAGCAAATCCTTGGAACTACAAGTGCTCTTTCAGAGGCTGGAAGGTCATACTTTTAAGTGAACTCTTTCTCTCTATTGATGAATCACTATGGCCTATTGATTGTACGTGTGAGATACAGTTCTAATACATCCGTCTGCCTTATCCAAACAGAATAGAAAATGTCCTGTGGCCAGGGATGTTATCTGCAGTGACAGGCTTTGGGTAACGTTTTGCTCTTTATGAGAACCTAGCACCCACATGCTTCAATACATAGAAAATTACTATTCATATTAAATAATGGTAGTAATGCAAGGATATCTTTTACTCATTTTTCAATATGTGCTCAGTGATGATTGTCCCCGAAAGAACTCATCCTTGCTGTGATCAATAGTGACAGTAGCCACGGTGGAGATGACTTCTTCAATCCCAATGACAGTATATCCAGAAACTAATATGCAACCGGCCCATCCAATAAGAAGGAGGAGAAAAAAAAATCCATACTTTTAAATGTCATAGAAGCTATTCCTGCAGTTGCCCAGCAGCCGACTTTCAAATGTTAATAATTAGGCTGGGGGCCAGGCCTCTGGCTCAGCAGCTAATGCGCCTGTGCCCGCCACACGCGGGAGACCTCCCTCCGACGCTCCCTGGAAGCCCTCCTATCTTCCAGCCCGAGCAGGAGCACCGTAGAGGTGACACCGGGCGCCTCAAGAGGAGAGAGCCGCGTGATGTATCACCGCTCGCCAGCCCTCGCCGGAGACCTGTTTAGAGTGAGATTACAGTCTCAGCAGAGCCTCTCATTTCTCCTGGTCACGGGGTTACGAAGCACTTTACAACTTGTGCTACAGGAAGGCAGGGAGGGATTTAAATGCAAGGCTGGAAGAGCCCCTCCATAAACCTCAGCCAGATCAGCCCTGATTCCCAAGAAGTTTCTGCTTCCCCAGCCTTAGCGGCAGCCGGATCAACCTGCATAGAAAAATGTAAACTTGAAACGTGGAATGGAATATGAGTCGAGCATATTTCATCGGATCACAGATTTAACAGACAACTTGAGAAGCCTCTGAAATTCTGGCACGGAGAAGGCTCTTTTGCAGAGTCGAGGTATCTTTACTACTGATCTCTGTGGGGCACCTACCAACGTTAATGGGGGAACAACCCTAATAAGGTCAACAAAAATGTTCCTGTAATAGTGTTCATTAACAGCGCTGCTCAGTGACTGTTTAAAATTGTTCCTGCTACAGTCTCTCCCATGGACGAAATAATTTGTTTCCTTTTTAACCATTGCTTGGGATTCTATGATTGCCAAATCTTCCCCTATACTCCTTACCTTTAACCATGACCTAGCCTTATTATTTTTATTATTTTCAATTGACCATTGCTAGGGATGGTTTTAGCAGTTTTTCAAAGTTAATCCATCAGAAAATGAGCTCATATTCCCTTCTGGAAACTGCTATCAGTTTATAACCATCTGCTTCCCAACGTCATAATATCATCACTGTGCTTCCTTTCCTCTCCTTTGCCTCCTGCATACATTTCACCACAAAGTCCAGCTTCTAATTTTGTCCTCTATGGTATCTCGAAGGTCTATTTGTTAATTCACTAAATATGTATTAAGTGACAGGAACAATGCAACAAATAGGGGTTGTGTGCAAGAGCTAGTCCTGGGATCTGCTTATGTGCAGAGTCATTACCCAGGACAGAGTCTGTGGTGGATTAAAGATGGCTGCCAACTCCTTGACAGTTCTCCTGTTGACAGGTTTTATTTTTCCTATGAGATTCTACGTCTCCTAAGGTATAGACTTTAGGCCCTGTACATGGACTAAATAGAAGACCCAATACAATGAACATTTATTAACCCACCAAAAATATGCATGTCAATTAGAACTTCACAGCATCCCATCAGTGCTAATGTGACCTTTGGGGTTTTCCCAAGAGTCTGGAAAGAATTTTATCTCTACAATCAGAGATTTTGTACTGCATTGTCTTAATTTTGAAAGAGCTCATTAGGACTCTTTCTGATGGTGCTTCATAAAATTTGGGGGAGGGGGGTTGTTTCTCTTACAACAGAAAGAAGCAAATCAAATATTTCCAAGGATCTTCTGGTGGATTTCAGGAGGCTAGATCTGCACACCTATTAAAGAGACCCCACGAATGGTTCAAATTTGTCATATCAATGTCATAGGGCAGTGATAAGTCTTGTCCTTAAATTTAAGCACTGATTTTAAGGTATCAATAAGCCCTTTGAATTCTGCAAGTGCTTAGCAGTCATTCTGAGTAGGACCTAACTAACTTAATTTGAAATTTAGTGTAGTTGGCAAAAAGCTATTAAGAGGAAGGTTGATGTGTCAAAGCATGGTAATTTTAAAACTACATAAATATGCTGTACAAACACAACAACCTTCGGTTGTTCAGAGAATTCTTATTTCTTCAGGAATTGCTTTGGGTCCTCTCCCACCACCCAGTAGATTAAAACAAAGCCAGCAAAAGGATGAGTGACATCCATTTGGTTTTCAAAGCCATGAGCAATGTTGGTCCTAGTTATTATGTGTGCTTTATTTTTACAGACATTTAATAAAAACAAACAATTCAACGAGTATGTATTGAGCACTTAACCATGTAAAAGCTCTGTGCAGGAATCGTTTTTCCATAACCTATTGGGGTGGGGGGGAAATGTACGTAAATAACCAGAAAACACTACATGATGTAAATTGCAATACTGAAATATAAAAATACAAGCACAATGCTTTGGGAATCCCGTGGGAGAGTGATTAATTTTATTTGGGGGAAGGAGTGGATGAGGACCGGGCTCAGTGAAGGAGTCCTGCAAGGATCAGTTTTCCTCTAGGGACTAAGGAGTATTTTCAACCAACATGAACAGAAGAGGTGGAAATGGGGGACAGGAAGAAAGAGGTTTTGGTTGAGGGAACTACATGAGCAATGTGCAAGGGAAATTTGGGGAAATAACATTGGTGAATGGAGAGGACAAGTTCCCCTGTGGCTGCTACACGGGGTCCAGGATGGGTAGGGGGAAAACCGGTTGGGGAAGGTAGATTGTTTCGGATGTTAGAAGACCTCCAAGGGCATCTGGATTTTGCAGGCCACAGAAAGCCGTAGAGGTTTTTGAGCAAGGGAGCGACATTGCTGCTAAATTTATTTTTTATTAAATTTGTCATCAATAAAAGAATTTGAAATAACCCAGATGTTCAATACGGAGACTGGTTGGAAAAAGAATAGTACACCTCCATGATGGAGTATTAAGCCACCATAAAAAGGAAAAGGGACAATCTCTGTGTATAAATACATCTCCAGAATATGTCATTCAGAAAATAGAAAGCAGTGTATTTAGTATGCTATCTTATACTTAAGAAAGGGAGGAAATACTAATAATCATACTTACAGACACACATTTTTGCTGTATTTGCCTCCCAAAAAAGAAGTCACTGGAAGGGCAAATGAAAAACTAATAAAAATACTTCCCCAGAGGAAAGGGAGGAGGCAGGGCGGAAGAGATAGTGATTGGAGTGGAACTTTTCGGACTATAGCTTGTGATATTATTTTGACTTTGGAAATCCACATGCATTTTTGGGCAATTAAAAGCAATTGTGAAAGGAGCCAAATCGGTGGCAAATATAGCAGACAGACTGGGAGCAAGGCCGCTCCTTAGGAGGCTACTATCAGAATTCAGTCTGGATACAATAAAGGTCCTGAACTACATCGAGGGGTTCGGTAGCGGGAGGTGAAGAAGGGGCACAGACGCTGGTGTGGCCCTCTCTGACTGCTGCTTTCCTGGGTCCCTTGGGAGTATCCGTCTGATGAAGACAACTTGTACAACTTTTGAGTTTACCCCTGGGGACCACAGCGAGTAGGCAGGGTGGGGGGGAAGAGCCACCACAGCTGAATGACATGAGGGCAATGAAACTTGCATTTTATTAAATATTGATTAATCCTTCCTAGCTCGGCCTGCACTGGCCCAGGAGGGTGGACAGATGAGGGTGTGGATAGTAACAAAACCACCTTGACGCTGAACGTTTCGGGCTTCCTAGAGCCTCCAGGGCCTTTGGCTTTTCCTGGAATGACTCATAGTCAGCCAACTCCGTGGTGATTAAAGTCGTCCCTTCGCTTGGCTGCCCCCATCCTTCGCTGCTTCCCGAGGTGCTGCCTTTGCTTTGTCCATCCAGACTGTTCATTGTGAGCTGATCTTGCCACCAGCCCAGACCCCATTCATCCCTTAATCACTGCCCACTTTGATGCCATTGCTCCCAAGAATGCTCTGTTGACCTCACTGAAGGTGGCCTTGCTCTGACTGCTCTGGCCCCCCTCAGTGCAGAAGTCTGCTAAGGGTGGGGAAGGCACCGCCCAAGGAGCATCGGCCGGAACTGGGCTCACAGCACTCAATGGGTCTCGATTCTCTATAGAGGCCAAGGACCTGCTGTCCTCCGAGAGACTGGGGGAGCCATTGTCTCCTTTACACTGGGGAATTTTCATCCAAGGACCCACGTGTTTGTTAATTCTAATTGTGATCATTTCACAGAAGGCCACTTTGAAGAACTTCAAAAATGAGTGTATTTGCTTGACACTGGGTGATGGGTAATAGTTTGGTTCATTGTATCGTGATTCTTTATACCTTACATATAGGTTATAATCATTCTTTAGTATCTGTTCAATATTTAGTGTTGTTTTTAAACAGTTTCTTTGACCCCTCAAGGGAGTAATGAGGTCTGCTTCACCTGCGTTCAGGTCACAG
The DNA here is from genome assembly GCF_011764305.1 of Mustela putorius furo. Lineage (NCBI taxonomy): Eukaryota > Metazoa > Chordata > Mammalia > Carnivora > Mustelidae > Mustela > Mustela putorius. The sequence continues at coordinate 33,935,859 of NW_025421989.1, forward strand.
CTCCAATACTTAGTAGCAATGTGACTTTGAGCGAGTTACTTGATTTCCCCATCTGTGAAATGGGAAGATCATAGTGCTCAGCTCAAAGACGGTTGTGAGGATTAAATGTGAAAATGCATGTCAAGTGTTGGCCATGTAGGAAGTGCTTATTAATATTCACTATCACTTCAACTATTATGATGGTGAGGTGAGGGGAAATGTTCCGAATAAATTGTGAATGGAAGGAGTCTAGAAACTCATTGCCTTTAAATGACATATATAGAATATGTAACATATAAAAATACTATCTGGCTGTTATGTAGAGAAATAATACTGTAATGAAAGAAGACACAAGGATATCAGTGGTTACCTTTTAGGAAGCATGGCAAAAGGCAATTTTTAATTCCTTTTTTATACTTCTCTTTCCTAATTCTCTACCACTGAATACAGTCACTTTCATAATTTCATAATTTGAAGAAGAACAATAAATGTTATCTTAAAAGGATAAGAGAAGGTGCAAGTGACTGGGGCATCTGAGATTTGTGGAGCCAGAAGTGAAATGAGGCCGAGCAGCTCAATCAGAGGTGGGCCATACAGAGCCTGGTGAGCTACCCCAGTGTTCTGGGACTCGACCTTTGCGTGGCAGTGGAGGTCAGTCAGAGGCTGTAGGCATGGGAGTGGCAGGACCACGTCTAGATTTCTCAAAGCTCACACTAGACTCAAGGTTTTCAACAAAAGATGGTGAAGTAAAAGTATCCTGTCACACTCTTGCGCTCCAAGCCTACAGATCTGAATGAAGGAAAACAAAAGAAAATTCCAGCCATAATGAAACTAAGAGATGGCTGCTACGACCCACACAATGGAGCATATCTACCAAGTCATGGGCCCTTGCTGAAAGCTAACAAGTAACTCTCCAGATCTCAAGGCATCTGGAGCCAAGTCTCGCCCTGCTGAGGATGGGCTGGGGGAGTGAGCCAAATATGGTGGAGTACGGCCCATCATGGTGTAGACTTCTTTCCACCCTAAAGCACTACAGGAAAGTCATGGTGAAGAAAAGACACCGTGGATATGCCATTTTTGTTTACCCCAGCCCAGATAAACTTCCTTTAGATAAGGCAGAGGTGACAAGGCTTGCCGCAAGCAAAGAAAAACTGAACGAAACAAGACAAAAACCAAATCAAACCATAAAAAAAAATCCAAAAAACAAAACAAAACAGAAAAACAAACACAGGTCCATGAAAGGAAAAAAATCCAGGGAGCTAAAAAGTTAAATAACCAACCTTCCCTGTGAATGAGACCTTCCTCTTAAGGGCTATGCCAAGAACTGACAAAGATCAGTCACCTGTAGGGAAGAGACACACATTTGGCCACACAATTTTCTAATCACCATACCTGACTGAAAGTCGCAGGCAACCACAGCTTACTTCCTTTCATCCCCCTCACAGTGTTCCTTTGGTTTGTTTGAAGTCCGATCTGCCTACAATAAGAGACATAAATCTCGAGTTTACAGCTCAATGAGTCCTGGTAAATGTACACGCCTCTGTAGTCACCACCTCCCATCAAGAACACAAGAGAACAGGCCCATCACTCAGGAAAGGTCTTTTGTGCCCCCGGTGCTCAACCCCTCCCCGCCCTCCACCATCAACCATCACTGTCTGATTTTTGTCACTCTAGGTTAGCTTTGCCCATTCTTGAACTTCCTATCCATGTGATCTTAAGAGTGTATACTCCTTTGTGTTTGGCTTCTTTTGCTCAACGTGTTCTTGAGAGTCATCCTTGCTGTCCCGTGTATAAACAATTCAGTCGTTTTCATTGCTGACTAATATTCCCCTGTGTGACTATGGCGTATCTATTTATTCAGTCTTCTGTTAATAGATGTTTGGATGGTTTCAAGTTTGGGGTTATTATGAATAGAGGTGCTATACACATTCTTGTACAAGTCTTTTTGTAGACAAAAGTTTTCATTTCTCTTGAATGAATTAGAGGAGAACTAATGGTCAGAGCACAGCTGTGTGCTTCTCATTACAGAAAACTGAGAGTTTCCCAAAGTGGATGAACCATCTTACACTCCTGACAGCAAGACTGAGTTTCAATTATTCCACATCTTCACCAAAGTTTCCTTTTATCAGACATTTAAATATGAGCCATTTTAGTGGGTGTGTAATGTCACAGTGTGGTTTTAATTTGCATTTCTCTGATTGCTGATGATGTTAACTACCTTTTCATGCAGTTCTTAGCCTCCGTATGTTTTCTTTTGTGAAGTGTCTTTTGAAGCATTTTATGCAATTTAAAACTGGGCTGCTTATTATTTTATTATTGAAGATATTTTTTATGAATTCTGAATAAAGCACCTCATGAGACATATGTATTGTGAATATTTCCTTCTAGACCATGCTTGCCTTCTCATTTTCTTTTTCTTTAAGATTTTATTTATTTATCTGAGAGAGATAAAGAGTAGAGAGAGGAAGATAGAGCACACATGAGCCAGAGGAAGGGCAGGGAAGAAGACTCCCCACTGAGCAGGGAGCCCAAAACAGGACTTGACCCCAGGATCCTGGGATCATGACCTGAACCAAAGGCAGATGCTTAACCAACTGAGGTGCCCAGGGGCCCACCTTTTCATTTTCTTGACTGACTTTGGATGACAAGAACTTTTTTTATTTTTGGTGAAGCCCAATTTACAATTTGTAATGATAAATTTCTTTTACATCCTGATTTGGAAATCTTTGCTTCCCTAAATCATAGAGTCTCCTGCATTTTATTCCAGAAATTTATAATTTTAGCTTGTGGACTTAGGTCTTTGATTCATCTAGAAGTAACTTTTGTATATGATGTGAGGTAAGGTTTGTTTGTTTTTAATATAAGAATAACCACTTGTTCTAGCAACAGTTGTTGTAAAGACTTTCCTTTCTCTCAATAAATTGTCTTGGCCTCACAAATCAATTGATTTATAACTTTATCTACTTATTCACGTATTATATTTGGTTTCATTAAACTCTTTGTCCTCTATGTCTCAATTTTGGTAGCTTTATGGTAATACATAGTATGAGTCTTCCAAATTTTTTTTTCTAATCCCAGGACTATATTGGCTATTCTAGGTCCTGTTCTGCTCAGCTCCCTCATCTCTGGTACACTTTCAAAAAATTCCATGTGTTCCAGCTGCTCTGAACTCTGATATCATCAGCCCAGTGAGACTGGCATATTCTGCTTGGTTAGCACCATGACCCAAAAAGTACCCCAAAGCAGAAAAATGATATGAGTTTGAGGCTCATCTCCCATGTTTCCATCCTCTGAAGGGTCATGTTCTTATACTGCCCGTTGTCTAAAGCCTGAAAACAGTTGTCATGTGTTTTTTCCAGTTTTATAGTTGTTGTTGTTTTTATGGTGGGAGGGTAAGTCCATTTCCAATTGCTCTATCCTGGATACAAACAGAAATACTCCTCATGTTACTACCAAATAGTGGCCTTTTCAGAAGTGTCACCATCTAAATAAAGATAAGCAAAATGAAAGAAGGATGCTATATGGCCTATATGTAGATATTATTACCACTGCTGGCACTCCCCCACCTGCAAAAACAGAAAAAGAGAAGTAAATAAACATGTAACACAAATTAAAGGAAGAATTCACTTCAGAAGAATCATCCTCAGAAACAAAGAAAGTCAGATACTCTAGAGTAGCTCTCTCCAATAGAACTTTCTACAACAATGGGAAGGTTCTAATTCTGAGCTGTTAAATACAGTAACTGCCAGTCACATGTGTCTATAGACACTTGAAATGTGACCAGAACAACAGAAGAACTGGTCACTAACCATCAGGGAAACTCAAATCAAAACCACATTAAGGGGCACCTGGGTGGCTCAGTGGATTAAAGCCTCTGCCTTCAGCTCAGGTCATGGTCTCAGGGTCCTGGGATCGAGCCCCACATCAGGCTCTCTGCTCAGCGGGGAGCCTGCTTCCCACTCTCTCTCTGCCTGCCTCTCTGCCTACTTATGATCTCTGTCTGTCAAATAAATAAACAAAATCTTTTTTTTAAAAAAAGAAATACTTAAAAAAAAAAAAAAACATTGAGATACCACCTTATACTTGTTAGAATGGCCAAAATCAACAGGACAGGAAACAAGTGTTGGAGAGGATGGGAGAAAGGGGAACCCTCTTACACTGTTGGTGGGAATGCAAGTTGGTGCAGCCACTTTGGAAAACAATGAGGAGATTCCTCAAAAAATTAAAAATAGAACTACCCTATGACCCAGCAATTGCACTACTGGGTAATTGCCCCAAAGATACAGATGTCATAGACAGAAGGGCCATATGTATCCCAATGTTCATAGCAGCAATGTCCACAGACGCCAAACTGTGGAAAGAGCTGAGATGCCCTTCAACAGATTAATGGGTAAAGAAGATGTGGTCCATATATACAATGGAATATTATGCAGCCATCAGAAAGAATGAATACCCAACTTTTGTATCAACGTAGACAGGACTGGAGGAGATTATGCTGAGTGAAATAAATCCAGCAGAGGGAGTCAATAATCATATGGTCTCACTCACTTGTGGAGCATAAGGAATAACATGGAAGACATTAGGAGAGGGAAAGGAAAAGTAAATTGGGATAAATCGAGGTGGGGATGAAGCATGAGAGACTGCAGATTCTGAGAAACAAACTGAGGGTTATGGAGGGGAGAAGGGTGGAGGATTAGGTGAGCCTGGTAGTAGGTATTAAGGAGGGCATGTATTGCATGGAGCACTGGGTGTGGTGCATAAACAATGAATCTTGAAACATGAAAAAAATAAAACAAAATTAATATGTTAAAAAAATTACTAATGTCATTCAAGGTTTGGTTAATTTTAATTTTAATTTACTTTAATTAATTTAATTTTAAGTGGTTTAATTTTGGCTAGTGGTTACCAAATGTTTGGTGCAACTGTAAACTCTCATTTTATCCTCTCATACAGACTTTTTGGAGGATAAAAAGAGACATTCAGAAAATCAAGTCAGTGAGGGAAGTCTTCTTTTACCAGAATATATTGAAAAGCCACTTTTATCAAATCAATATAATATTGACATGGGAAGAGACAAAGTAATCAGTGTGAAAGAAGAGAGAGTCGAGAATTATGTCCCAATATATCTGGGAAATTAATAAATGACAAAAGTCATAGCTCAAACCACTTTCTGGAAAAAGTAGGGATTTGTTAAAATAAGGGAGACAATTGAATATCCATCTGGAAAAAAATTCAGATGGACTCCATCTCGCATGATAGAAAAAATACGTGTCAGAAGATTTAAAGATGTAAACACAAAATTAAACAACCAAAAAGGGGAAACATTTTTACCTGAAATTAAAAACACAGAAGCTATAAAAGGAAGAACTAAGTTTGCCTAGACATAGTCAAAATTGGAGGAAATCGTGGAAGGCGGGGCCAACTATACCAGTCTATCCAGGACAAGAACCTTGGTGGCGGAGCCTACAGAGTCAGGCTCTCCACGGAAGGCATACCAGATTCTGTGACTGTTTGTTTCCTTTTGCGATGGGAATATCTACCCTCTCATTGTCAGTCATTGTATTTGGGAAGCAGATAATTTATTTTCTAGTTTCACTGGTCTGCAGATGTAAAGGACTTTAGCTCCAGGATCGCTTAGCCTCCAAATCTTATATCCATACCTGATTTAGATGATTTACATGATAAGATTTAGAACTTTGTGAGATTGTGAACTTTTCAATAGCTTGATTATATTTAGACGAGATTTTTTGGTTTAAAGTTAGTGCTGGAATGAGTTAAGACATTGGGGGATGTATTTTGCACATGGAAATGATGTGATTGCGGGGGGGCAGCAGGCCAACGGCTGACTGTACTGAGTTTAATAGTGTCCTTAAAAAATTTGTATCCACATAGAACCTCAGAATGTGACTTTATTTAGAAACATGGCCTTTGCAGAGGTAATCAGTCAATATGAAGTCAGAGTGGATTATAGTTGGCCCTATACCCTGGGACTGGTGTCCTTTAAAGAAGGCCATGTGAAGATAGGCTTTGAAGACATCTACACAATGATGGAGGCAGAGATTGGAGTCAAAAGCCTACAAGCTGAGGAATGCCAAAGATATCAGGCAACCACCAGAAGCTAGGAAAGAGCCTCCAGAAAGAACAACCTTGCTAACACCTTGATGTCACACGTCTACAGCTGTGAGACAATGAATTTCTGTTGCTTGGAACCATCAAGCTCCCGGCGCTTTGTTACAGCAATCCTCGGAAATGAGCACAGTGCTCAGCTGAGCTCCTCCTCCAGTCCTAGTTAACTCAAGTGGGTTTTTTTTTTCTGTTAAATAACAGTTGTTGGGGCCTCAATCACATGTTCTTTACCTGTGACTTCTCATTTATCTCTCTCCTCTTTCAATTTGGTAGAGGTATAATTGAAATGCCCTATTTCATTTCTCTTTTGCATGCACAGAGGATTTGGAGGAAGCTCCAGGCAGTGTCAAGAGATGATCCCTCTCCCCCACTCCACCTCCTGATGCTTATTCCACTGGCTTAGCTGGCATAGCGGCTGTTTCAAAAAGCATCTAATTTAATAAATATTTAAATAGCAAAAACAGCCTCAAACAGAACTTTTGCAGGACAAAGGATACTGTAAACAAGGTCAATAAACAAACAAAGACCTGGAGAGATAATGTAACCCCTAAGCCAATCAAAGACATACTTTCTATAATATACAAAGAGCTCTTACAAATTGACAAGAAAGTGAAAAACAGCTCAACAGAAAACTGAGAAAAGGGTATAAAGGGGGGCGCCTGGGTGGCTCAGTGGGTTAAGCCTCTGCCTTCGGCTCAGGTCATGATCCCAGGGTCCTGGGATCGAGCCCCACATCGGGCTCTCTGCTCTGCAGGGAGCCTGCTTCCTCCTCTCTCTCTGCCTGCCTCTCTGCCTACTTGTGATCTCTGTCAGATAAATAAAGAAAAAAATCTTAAAAAAAAAAAAGGTGTATAAAGGGACTAGTAACAGAAATGCAAACTCAGGATGACAGATTATATGAAAAGATGCTAAAATTCACAAACAGAGAAATGAAAGGTGAGGAAGCAATGGTCACTTTATGCACAATAAAGGGGCAAAGATTATGAAAGAACAATGCCGCCACTTCTTGGCAGTAATGCAGGGAACCGTGTCATAAAGCACTGATAAAATTGCAGTATCACAGCCTCATTTGAAAAGTAAGCTGACTTGGGCTCAGGTTGTGATCTTAGGGTCATGGGATCGAGCCCTGCCTTGGGCTCTGAGCTCAGTGTGGAGCTGGCCTGGCCCTCTCCCTTCCCCTCTGTCCCTCCAAGCACTCTCCTTCTCTCTCTCTGAAATAAATAAATAAAATCTTAAAAAAAGAAAAGAAAGAAAAATAACCTGGAACTTTCTATGAAAATTAACAATAGACATATCTTCTGGTTTTTTTCAAGTTTTTAAAAAAAATTCTAGTTAGTTAACATATAGTGTAATATGGTTTCAGGAGTAGACAATAAACATATCTTTGATCCAGGACATTCTTTCCTGAAAAACTACTCCAAAAGGATTTTTTTCCGTACTCTTCAAAATGAATGACTGATATAAGAAAAGGAAACAAATTGAATACCCATCAAGAAAGTTTTACATATTTATGTATGTGTAACCATATATATTTAGATATGTGTAACCATATATACTTATATATATATGTATTTATATGTAACCACATATATGTATATATGTGTAACCATATATATTTATGTATGTAACATATATGTATATGTATGTAACCATACATATTTATATATATGTAACTATACATATTTATATATATGTAACTATACATATTTATATATATGTAACTATACATATTTATATATGTAACCATATATATAAATATGATTTAAACCATATATGGTTTAAAAATATATTACATATAGTTAAATAATTATAGATTCACAAGATGGAATAATACATAGCCAATTAAAAACCGAATCAGAGATAAAAAGATGACTTAGAGTTATTTTCATGGTGTCACTGAGAAAAGCAAGATGCAAACAAATCACATAGCATGATACTATTTCTGGGAAACAAATACTCAGCAAATGAAGGCAGACATGTTTGTTTATCATATCCATCTATGAGATAGATTGCATTAATGGACCCTATTTTTGCTCCTTCCTATATCCAGGCCCTTGCCAGGTAACTTCAGTGTCTTCCATCAAGAGATGGAATAGATTTCTGTGCCCACTGATTATGATTTTAACCCATGGGATGTTAACAGATGTGACACAAGTGGACACTTGAAAGAGTGCTCGTGTGGTTGGATTTGCCCCTTTGTACTTCCGCTGTCTCCACAGGAAGGATATTCTCAGGCTAGCCCACTGGTCCCAGGAGGAGGTTGAGAGATGGTGAGGCAAAGCCACTCTAGCAAAGTTAAAAGTCACTCCAGACAAATCCAATCTCGACAGAGACCCCAGATGATCCTGAGATACATGAGCAAGCCCAGCCAAAATACCCAAATCTCAGTCTCATGATCTATGAACTATAGTAAGACATAATGGCCATATTAAATCACTGAGTTTGGGGGGTAGTTCATTATGCAGGACAGCTAACCGATACTGTGTGTGTGTGTGTGTGTGTGTGTGTGTGTGTGCATACATTCTGTCTGCATAAGATTAGATGTCTGTGGGTAAAAATAGAAGGATACACAGTATGTTAACATGATTTATGAGAGATGAGGGTAGTATGATGTAGGTTGATGTGGGAAGAGAGAAAGAGAAGAATCAAGTAAAAAGTACAATATATATAAATATATAAATAAAAGGACTGCTCTAAAATAAAGCTACATACATACGATTCCACTTATGTGTACACACACATGTAGTGGGTTAGACGGTGCCCCCCCAACTATATATTCACTCTGAATCTCAGCATGGGACCTTATTTGGAATAGGCGTCTTCGCAGAGATAAATAAGAATCTCTAGACGAGATCATCCTGAATCAGGGTGGGCCCTACATCCGATGACTGGTGTCCTTGTGGGAGACAGAAAATGACAAGACACAGAGACTGAGGGGAGGTCATCTGGAGACAAGCGCAGAAATAAGAGTAATACATAGAGGATGTCAGAGGTTGCTGGCAGCCAACAGACACCAGGAGAGAAGCAGGAAACAGATTGTTGCTCAGAACCTCTAGGAGAAAGCAGCCCTGCCGACACCTTGATTTTGGACATCTGGATGCCAGGATAGGGGGGAAATTTTTCTGTTGCTTTTAAACCACCAAGTTTGTGGTGCTTTGTTACGACGGGCACAGGAAATGAATAACTATTGTTTACACGATGTTCATCAGTCAAGATGGTTCTCACCCGCATGTACCAGAAAACTGACCACGATAGCTTAAAGGTAAAAGGAAATATGGGGCTAGACATCTTATGGCTGATAGAGCTGCTTGTAGATGTCATCTACACCTAGCTTCTTATAGATTCATGCTATCTTCCTTATAGTGATAAATGGTTGCCCCATCTGAAGCCCCAAGCTGCTTTCCCAACAGTAAGAAGGGAAGAAAGACAACTAGAAAAAAGCAGAAGGCACATACCAATGCTGTCTGTCTGCTTTTAAAAAGTTTTTCCCGAAAGCTATGGAGAATTTTCCCCTTTCATGTCATTGGCCAGACCTGACCTCTTTAACTGCCAAGGGGCCTAAAATGATCCTATCTGGAGATATTTTGAAGTTGAAGCTAGTGCGATTTATTGATGGGTTCTATGTGAAGGTAGGAGAGATGTAAAGAAGGAAAAAAAAAAACGCACACCTGGGAAAATGTGGCTGCCCTCCGCGCAGAAGACATGAACGATTATAACGAAGTTACCCAGAAAGATTGTTTTGAGAAAGGAGAAGGAAAAGGGCTCAAGGAAGATAGTGAGGGATGAGAAGAAGCTGAGAAAGAGATATAAAACGTACTGGCGGGGCTCAGGAAATAGACATGATAACAAAATAATTATAGATACCAAGAGCATATTTGTAATGTAAACTATGGGCTTTGAAGGGTGGTGATCATTGCCTGTAACAAATGGACCACTCTGCAGCTAAAGGTAGAGGCTTTGGGCATGTGGGGGAATGCTCTGTACTTTCCTCTCAACTTCGCTGTGAACCCGAAACCGCTCAAAACAACAAATCAAAAACAAAAGTCTATTTTTAAAAAACCAAGCTCACAGAAAAATATAGAGAATAATAAGCAACATGTACACCCAATCCAATTTTATCAAATATTGGTATATTCACCACATTTTTTTTTATTTTGAGCTTTTGTTAACATATAATGTATTATTTGTTTCAAGGGTACAGGTCTGTGATTCATCAGTCTTACACAATTCAGAGGACTCACCATAGCACACACCCACCCTCTTCCCCACCAGTGTCCAACCCCAAGCCACCCTCAGTTTGTTTCCTGAGATTAAGAAGTCTGTTATGGTTTGTTTCCCTCTCTGATTTTCGCTTATTTCATTTTTCCTTCCCTTCCCCTCTGATCCTCTGTCTCATTTCTCAAATTCCTCCTATCAGTGAGATCATATGATAATTGTCTTTCTCTCACTGACTTGTTTCACTCAGCATAATACCCTCTAGTTCCAGCCACATAGTTGCAAATATATTGGCCATGATTTTCCAAAAATCTTTTTTAAAAGAAAGTATTACAGATTGTTGAAAAAAAACAACAACACAAAAAAACCCATAAAGACAAAGACCCCCCAAAACAAACAAACAAACAAACAAACAAACAAAAAACCCCATAAAAATAAAGAAAAAAACCACAAAGACAAGACAAAAAGTAGACTAGATCCTACTGATACCAGGAGTGAGTAGTAGGGAGATAGGCTTGGAGAAACTATTCAAGGGACTTGAAAAAGGACAAATAAATGAAACTAAATTTTTAAAAAGTGACAGCTCTGAAAGAGAGACAAAAGCATACAATAAACTCTGGAAGAAGAGGCTCGAAATCCCAAAGGAGAAAAAAATATTCAATGATAACATTACAGGAAACTTGCTCGAAAGGAAGGAAGACATGATCTGGGGATTGATAATACATTCACATTTCTCGTGTACGGCCTCCTGATAGAGACATGCAGTACACAGTGGAAATGTGTCACAGCTGGTACCACACTGCTGGCCCGATGCCTGGTACTCTATCATGGGCATACCTCATCTTTCTCCTTCCATGAACTCTGCAAGGTGAAGAAACTGAGCCTTTGTGCCTGCTTTGAGCTCTGGAGGTTGGAAATGGCAGAGAGGTGATTTACACCTTGGGGTTGGGATGTGTGTGGGGAAGGAGCATGGTCTGAGTCCAGAGACTTGGCTCTTTACGCTACCTGATGTGGCTTGCCACCCTCTCAAGGAAATAGGACATTTGTTAGAGAAAACTTATTTCTACCTAATTTTGTATTAGAACACAAATTTACTACGATGTTTCTATGGTCTTTATGAGAATCCAGTCATAACTTTAGAATGAATCACTTTCTTTGCAATGTGTGGTGGGTTTATTTTTTCTGTTTTGTTAATTATTATGTCACCTTATACAATATCTTGTGGGTGAACTTGACCTCCCTGCATACCTTACATTTTCTGAGGGAATTACAGAAGGATTCCAAAATGGTTAGGGATTTGGGAGAACATCATCTACCCATTAAGCATTTCTCTCTTTTCAATTTCTGGCCCTTTTGTTGGGGAGAGAGAGAAGAGAGGAGAGGAGAGGAGGAAGGAGACTGTTCTCTGTCTGGGAACATAGGTCAATGATTGTATTCTAGAAGGAAGGCAAATTTATGCCTTTGCTTGAATAAATAAAAAATGGAAATCTGAATAAACATGGTGTTAGGTGGTAATAACCCAGGCATTCTATTTTCTGGTCATGGAGGAATAACACAAATGGAACAAAGAAATGTGAAGTACTTGAACCAACTGGTTGAACATACAAAAGGCATGGTCCCAACAGTAGGTCAAAACCAACATTTATAAAAGGAGCTGAACTGGTCATTCTTAACATCCAATTTGCTTCAGCCTAGATCTAACAAAGGTGAATGGACTGTCTAAAACTAAATGGAAAAAAATAGAATGGAATGAACAAACATTAAACCCACACTTAGGATGTCTTCACTGAATATTTCACAGACTCCAAGAATCTTCAATTTAGAATGTTCTGGATTCTGATTTTAAAGCCCTTCTTCTAGCGAAGAAGACTAAACAGGAAAGAGATGTTTTAACTCCTAGCCACATTGTTTTCTCTTACGGATGTTTTGTTATGTAAATCAAGGTTGTTTTTTCCCAAAACCCCAAATGTAATCCCTATGCGGAACCACTTCAGCATTTTCACTTAACATTTGCTAATATTTTAAAACAGGGTTGAAATGATATTTAAGCCCCTCCAACGGAAACCAAGCAAGTCATTTCCAGAGACCTTGTGTAGCCCCAAATAAACATGTATAACAAACACTGCCTGCTGAGCTCCATGCCACAAACACCCACTTTATAATCCCAGACAAGGTAATCGCCCGCTTTGTACAAAATGAAATTACACAAGACACTGTGTCTTAAAGTTGGAAAACATACGTTTCCTTATTTAATGTTTTTCTAGGAAGAAGGTGCTCATTAATGGTGTACACATGGGTTTATTTCCAAATTTCTACTAATCGTGAAGCTGTTTAGGAAAAAAGGAAACTGACCACGTGCCGCAGTTGGATTTCGAACTGCCCAGGACCAATGCTGACCTAAGTCCAAACTTTGCAGGCCAAACTGGCAAGGATAACCTTTGCGCAGCAGCATGATAAACAGTATATATATATATATGTTATAGATTAATATATTCCTCTGGCCGGGTTTGGGGTATAGATGAGCACACAGGAGACTCTTAGAACTGCACTCACATGAACTTTTTTACCTTTAGGGTTGAAGAAATGCAGACTTCACAGAGAGAATGGTGGATACCAGGGTTCTAGTTTTATGAATCATCTGTAATTGATACACAACAAGGAACAGCATAACAAAAGCAGATACCCACCCATAAATACACTGTGTGAATGCACTTTTAGAAACAGTATTTAAGGCATTTACACAAAAATGCTGTTTTAATGGAATCACGTCTGAGAATATCATCTCTCCGGGACCAAGGCTTGGAAACCCCCAACGCTGGACTCCTTCAACTGCAGTTGACAGGAACAGAGAGCAATAATTTCTGCTCTAAGGGTCAGAGTTCAGATAGCGTACTGCTTTCCTACTCCCACGTAATATTTGGGTTCACAAGTGTTTTTACCAAAACAATACTGAGAGCATTTAATTCCAAAACAGCTCACCAGATGAGACTGTTGACAAACTATCAGGACAATATATATAAATGGAATTTCCAAACAAAGTATAGCACGTGGGAAGAAAGTTTTCGAGTATGTGTCAGTTTAACAAATTGAACACACCTATGTAAGTAGCATCTAGTACTCAAATGAAGAAATAGAACATTAGTTTACATGCTACTTTAAATGAAATGTGAAACTTAATTTTACTTGAATTTTGAATAGTAACTGGAGCGACATGGAAAGAAATACTGAACTTTAGAAAGAGATATTTTTGCTATAAAAAACATTAGTTCCTCAAGGACTCCTTTAAGTGGAGAAAAAAATTGTTTGAGAATTAAGATGTTGGTGTCTTCATTTTGTAAATGGCACAATTTGGTTTTAGATTTCACTGATCGACGGACTGCAATGAAAGTTGATTGCCTTTTCTAATCTCTTCTCCCATCTTCCAACTTTGATGCTTGCATTATTTTCACATTGTAGGTGTTTAAAATATTTATTCTGTCCTGCAACCGTCCTACCCACAGTTTAATCTTCCTTCTGTATTTCTGTGGATTGAAGCTCACCATGAATCCTTTCATCAAGGTTTCTTTGTTCCCGTGTTCTTTCTTTGGGTTCATTTTGTTGTTGTTGTTGGCAGAATTTTATCCCTGAGTAATTTTGTTTTTTCAAGAAAAGCTCTGAGTTCATGTTTGAGAATTCTATTGTTTTTTACTTGAGTCATATAAAATTCTTGACTCACATGTTCTTTTTTATAGTTCTACTGTCTCCTGCTGTTGAATGTTTCTGTAAAACTAGCTTGATTCTACCCTCCCCTGCAAGCGCTGTCTTTCTGGCGACTTCTTTTCCTACTTGGATCCTTGAAGACTTTTTCTTCTTCCTTGAAGTTGAAACATATAACTAGCTTGTTTTTCAACGTCAGCTTTTCTGAATAATTTTACCTGTTATACAGCATGCTATTAAAGCTACAGATAAACACATTTTATTAAGGACAATTTTCTCTATCATGTCTGAATTGTTTTCTAGCTCATGGATCGAGATCTCTACTTCTGTGACATCAGTTACATCCATGTGTTGTCTGCTGTCTAGACCCAACACTTCCTTTAACTGTTCGTGGCTCTTCTCTGTGATGGTCTGAACCCTTCACTCTCTGGCAGTAACTAGACATTCTGTCATGCTTATTCTGTTTCTGGTCCATTTATTACCTCTTCAGCTGTTTGTTTGTTTTTTGGTGTTTTGTTGCTGTTGTTGTTCAAATTTTGTTTCCTTTGCTCTGCAATTTCCTTTTTTAAATCTTCCCCAGGGTTTATTATTTTTCCTATTCTTACTTCCTTCTATAGCTAGAGGGACTTGTGAGTTATGTTTGCTTCCAAACACATCTCTCGCAGACTGTTTTTTCTTTTGCTTTTGTTTGCCACACTATTCTTTTCTCCTTGCTCATGAGATTAGCCTAAGCACTCTGTCCAGACCTGATTTGATATAGGTGAGTCAGCTCAACTCCCGTATACCTCATCTAGGCCCATTTTCTTTCATTATTAGGGTTAGAAGAGTAAACTATGGTGGGGAACTCTTGACATTTTCTATCAGATAACATTGTATTCATGACATTGTAGATTCAATAAAAGGGTGTGTGTGTGTGTGTATGTGTATAAAATACATATAAATGATATATATATAACATTTATATATAAACATACATTAAGTTATATATACAACATTAAAATGGAATATATATATATATACATATATGTCACTCGTTAGGACTTGAACACATGCAATATTGATACTTACATCTTTTCTTCCTATGTTAATTTAGCATTATAATCTATAAACTCTGAATCTAATTTCATAATTTAAAATAACCCAGTAGGGCGCCTGGGTGGCTCAGTGGGTTAAAGCTTCTGCCTTCAGCTCAGGTCATGATCCTGGGGTCCTGGGATCGAGTCCCGCATTGGGCTCTCCGCTCAGCAGGGAGCCTACTTCCATCTCTCTCTCTCTCTGCCTGCCTGTCTGCCTACCTGTGATCTCTCTCTGTGAAATAAATAAATAAAATCTTTAAAAAAATAAAATAAGCCAATAGATACACAGAATAGAGTGAAGGAAGAACATTGTCTTGGTTCCTTCTATGCTCTGCAGTCAAATGCAAATAACTCCCTGGAGTTATTCCCCTTGCCCATGTCCTCCTATGTTGGTGGTGCAAGGAGGTCCTGGAATTGTAGGGCTCCAGGAATAACCAAATTGAGATGCCCCTATAAGGTAGGTAAGCAAACCTATAATGAGTCTTGTACTTTTCTTATCTACCACACTCAAATTAAATGATTCATTTTCTATATAAAGTTCCCAAAGATAGAGAAATGCTGAGAACTTAATAAAGACTACCTTTTGTTGTATTTTCAACTTTTTCTGTGCTTTACTCCTCCTGGATTCAATGCTAAAGAGGCTGTTTTAAAATGAGATTTGACAAAGTGCTAACTCCAACGTATTCAGACATGTCAGAACCTGGAAGCTCAAGGGTTGAGGCCAACAGACTCACTCCTGCCCTGTTCCTGGGTTTTAGCCTTCTCCCAACTAAATCTTTGTGAGGGTGTATCTTATAGTAACAATGACAATGAGATTACTCCTCCCCTCCCAATTTTTAACTCAGAATATTGTGATGCTATTTCTGCCACATTTGTACCATGTGACAGTGGTTTCTCCATGGCAGATGACAAAAAATACCCTGCTTCCTGACCCCATAAGAAAAATACGAGCCATTAAGTTGGGATTTGAGCAAGGCATTTAGCAAGGTCGCTCATAATATTCTGTAGTCAAGAAAAAATTTTATGTAGGCTAGATGATTGAACAATTAATATGATTCATAGCTGGCTGAAACAACATACACCAAAAGGTGCTAATTAATGGACTGATATCAAGCTGAAGGAGCTTTCCAAATGTTCTACAGCACTTTGCCCTTTACTGAGTGCTGCCTTTTACCCATTATCAATAACGTGGATGAATATATAGAATAGTTATCAAATGTATGGGTAAGACCTGAATACATCAGAGCAAAAAATTGGGGCCTAAAATATGGAAACAGGGTGGAGTAGCGAGCCAAATCTAATGAGATAAAATTTAAGTAAGATACATATAAAATTCTATGCTTTGGTCCAAAACGATCTGCCCTGCTCAAGAATGGGATACACAGAATTTTGTTAACCAGCAGCTTACGGAGGAGGTAGCTGTGAAAAGAAATCCATTCGAAGTTAGGTGGCATTGTAAGGAAATAGGTATTTGTGGAATAGTGTAGAAGGAACATTAGTTCTGGCAGCAGAAAACTAGGTCAAATCCCAGTCCTGTTACTTTGGTCACTTAAACTCTCTGATCCTTACTTTCTTCTCGGGGTTGTTGTAGAGTTCAAATGCATTAACATGTCTAAGTTCC
Source organism: Mustela putorius furo (assembly GCF_011764305.1). Classification (NCBI taxonomy): domain Eukaryota; kingdom Metazoa; phylum Chordata; class Mammalia; order Carnivora; family Mustelidae; genus Mustela; species Mustela putorius. Next base: position 33,952,572 of record NW_025421989.1, read on the forward strand.
AGGCACTTGCGTGCAATAACGATGACCTAGAAAGTTACCACTTACAATAAAATAGGTGGTCCCAGCACTCCGTTCAGTCCTAGGAGAGATGGTGCTTAGGATGAATTCCAGGTGCCACACTTACAAACAAACCAGAGCTACTTGCAAAGAGTGATCAGGATGGAGGAGCGCCTAGGAAATGATACTGAAGAATCACGGTAGCAACTGCGGGTAGATGGCTGGAAGAAGAATGGATTCAAGGGAGACAGCGTCTCCCCTGATGGTGTGCTGCGTGGCCTCCAGGAGGGCTCCAAGGAGGGACAACTAGTACTGGGGGATGCGAATGAAGAGAATGCGGGCAGGGTGACCACTTGGTGGGGATGTTGGGAGCGATTTCAGTGGAAGTGGATGGCCGAAGGGCATGCCCTTGAACAAGAGTCTGACTGTCCTGTTTCTTGGACACTGTGCATGAGCTGGTTCCTTGTAAGTTCTGCCACAGAGTAATCCAGAATCTCCACTACCTTGACTTGGGCTGGTTTCTAGTCTTACAGACACTTCCTCCACCTTCTCTCCACCTCTCGGCTGAACCTCTTACTTCTCTAAACTGCCTTCTCTGACCAGTTGACACTTGCTCTCTCTTTCGTTTGTGAATTTCTGGCCTTTTAATACGCCACCATTCCCACTTGTTCAAAGGACACAGTGGAAGGGGTAATTTGCGGACACTTTTTGGGAGACGGGCCAGCAATGCATGATTTCCTGGTTGCTGAGGTTAGGAAGTAAAGTGCGAATTAAGAACTGGAATTTCGGAGCTCCAGAGTCGGAGCTGTGGAACGAGAAGCTGGGGTGGGAGCCAGACCCCAGACAAGGCTTTCACAGAGGCTTCAGCGTCTTGGGCGGGAGGCTGAGGCCAGGGGCCCTACCTAGCTTTGAGCCTGTTGGCCTACACCAAGTACTCAAAAGTTGTTTGCTCACGGACGACTTACTTTGTTTTCCGGAGGCAAAATAAAGCCTGGGCAGGTGGCTCAGCATCTCCAGCCAGGTCCAGATCTCGATTTGGGAGAGTGCCTGAACCAACCAGAGAGGCTGGCCCCCTCGGGCCAGGCCGGGACCCGCCCGCTCCGCTCCCAAATGACCCCAGGGAACCTTTTTTTTTTTTCCCAGCCCCGTCTGAGGGAAAATTGAATGCGCGCCAGTTGCCAGGGACGCGGCCGCCACTTCGGCGCGACTGGGGTGAAAGAGGACGCTGGGGGAGGGGGCTCTGGCTTCTGACTGGCCGGGGCGTGAAGGCTTATTTGCATAATATGCTCAGACGGCATCTGATTGGCTGAAGCTGGAGGGGCGGTGGTGGGGTGATTCTAAGGGCCCGGAGCCCTGGCCCGGGGACTTTTTCGTTCCGGAGTTACTCGGTGGGCGTGAGTAGTTGCGCGGGCACCCGGGAGCTGAGGAGGCCCAGGTTGGGAAGTTTTGCGGGCAGGTGCAAGAGCCATCGTACACAGTATTTGAGAAACGTGAAAGAGCAGGGGCCGAAATCAAGAACTGGAGGATGGAGAGGGACCGCGAGACTTGAGGAAGGAAGGAAACGGGTGGGGGTTGGGGGAGAAGGGTGGGGTCCAAAAAGAAGGCTTTAGGGGCGTTTTTCCAACCTGAGCCTTTTTGCTGGGATCCCTTTGCTAGATCACTTGGAGTTGCGTTTTCTGCAAGTTATTATCAAACCGTGTTGGAACTGGGACCAAGACAAAAAGAGGCGGGATTCCAGCTTTTAATTAACTCAATCTGAATACCAAGTTTTCATCCAGAGGCATACATACTTAAAATATCAAGAGAATCTGTAATGGGGGACAAATATGTTCTAATTAGTGAGACGATCACCTACTGGAAACAGGATGTGTGTTTTTCTCGAGCTGTCCTCTTGCAACGCTCTTTGTATCTCATTGGTTGTAAAGATTTAAAATTGATTTTTGTACTCTCCTGCTGCCTAAGTACTAGGGGAAAGGGTCTGTGGCTCATCATAGCCCATTTACACGTTTTTAAAGTTTCTGACTTCACATAAACACCTCTTGGCTACGATGTCTTTCAGTAAGTACAATTAATCTTTGGAAAGTAGCTTCTAATTTTCATAAATTTTACATCCACTATCTTATTTAACCTTAAACAAAATTGGACATAGCCCCTGGGAGAAGCTCCATTTTCTTGATAAGGAAACTGACTGTGGGAAAGTTTCCCTAAGTCTCCATGAGTGCAAGTGGGAGGATGAGACTATCTTCATGCTTCAAATTTATGTAATGATTTTTGCCCAACATTTTTCTTTCCATTGATCCCTCCACCCAAAGACTGGTAGGTGAGCAGGTAGTGTTATCCAAGTTTTATCAATAGGAAAACATGGCCTATGATCTAGCAGAGCTAATAAGGCCTGGAACTGGAGGTCCCCTGGTTAGGCTCTGCCTCCAGAAGTCTCTGACTAGTGTCCTGTTGTTCACAGGTCAGTCCACATTGCACCAAATCTGATAGTTTGCTGTGGAAAAAACTTAAATATACACAATTAAAGTGAAAGAAGGAGGGAAAGAAATAAACTCCTTTATTAGGTGCCTCTCTCTTCTTTTGGCAATTTTTATCCTGTGAGAAACAATATAGTAGAAGCGCCACTGAAAGGTTTTAGAGAAAAGCAATTTAAAATTAGAAGCTTGAGGGATGCCTCGATGGCTCAGTCACTAAGCATCTGTTCTGCTCAGGTCATGATCCCAGGGTCCTGGGATAGAGCCCCACAAGGGACTCCCTGCTCAGCAGGGAACTGCTTCTCCCTCTCCCACTCCCTCTGCTTGTGTTCCCTTTCTACCTGTCTCTTTGTCAAATAAATAAAAATTAAAAAAAAAATAAAATTAGAAACTTGTATCTTGTTATCTGTAGAACTATTGGAGAAGAGGAGCCAGTGAAGGACAGGACAAGGGAAGTGAGATGGTGAAACAAAAATAAATGAAAATGGGCTGTGGTCTGGAGTACCAAAGTGAAATTTAAGGTGCAATGCTCTTAAAACTTAAATTCAAAGATTCAGTACATGGCTTTGGCCCTATTCAATGACCCTGTGTTTTAAGAACTATCTTTGGAAAGTAACATTTCAAACTCCACACCCACACCATATATATATATATATATATATATATATATATATATATATGACTGTATGCCTCCCAGCTTTTCTGTTAAATGATGAAAGATACCCAACACCAAGCTTAACTACCATCACCCTCTCCTGGCCCCTTGGCAGCCAAAAGGCCACATGGCCAGGGCTCCCCAGCATCTCTGAGTAGCAGGACTTGGACAAAAGTGAGGAATTTGGCTACTTCTCCCCATTGGCACTACTGTTCTCTTGGGGAAAGGTGCAGATCTGGCGGTGGGTTGCTCTTCATCCCTGGCAACAGCTGTTACAGAAAAGATTGGGAAAGACCCGGCCTGGACCTAGGCAAAAGGCTCCGAGGCACCCTTCCCCCAGCAGCTGGCCAAGGCCAGGGCCACGGCGAGAACACCATGCGTCCACGTGCACCAGGCATGACCAGCCACCCTTCTTACGCAAGAGCCCTGAGATGGAGTTGCGGCTGCTGCTGGTCCCTTTCCCGCCACCCCCCTCCCCGCCTCCCCCGCCCCCGACGGCTAATAATAAACCAGGATCGTAGTTTCTGGGCAGCGTACACTATCGATTCAGGGTTGGGGGCTCCGTTTGCAACCAGGGTGCATTTCGGTCATCCCACTCCAGGAGCGTGTGCCAGGCCCACCCGAACCAGCACGCCTGCCCTCCTTCAGGCGGGTCCGGACGCCAGCATCTTTCCCCGCTCGGTCTCCCGCCCTCCCCCAACTGGCCTGCTCTGCTCTCTGGGCTGGCAGGGTGCGGCTGCTCCATCCCTCCTCCGCCCAGCCCAGCCCGGCCAGGCCAAGGAGCCCTCCCTCCGCCCGGGTATCAGGCGAGAGGCGGAGCTGGCCCGGCGCGCCCCGCCCTCGCTGTAGAAGGGACCAGGAGAGTGTTACTCTCGGTCATCCTGGCCCGGGCCTTTTATCTTGGCGCTGCCGGGGAGGCGGGAGGTGGAGACACCAGGGGTGGCCCTTGAGCGCCGGCGACACCTTTCCGGGGCTCTATAAATTGAGCACCTGGGATGGGTAGGGGGCCGACGCCACCACAGCCGCCCGCAGTCACAATCCGGCCACTGACCGCAGCAGCGCCCGCAGGCAGCAGCCGCCAGCAGCGGGAGCGCTGAGATACCCAGCGGCAGGGGATCTTGAGCCACAGCAGTAGGTGGGTGCCCCCGCCCCATCTCTGCCCGCTCACTGTAGATGCTGGGACTCAGCCTTTTCCTAGGGGGACGGGGGTGGGAAGCACTCCTTCCTTCTCTCCGCGGCCTTGGCGGGCGAGGGGGGGGGGGACCGCGGGGCTGCGGGGGGAGCGCTGGGTTGCTGGAACCCGCGGCGCTCCGTCCCGGGCGAGCCGGCCCCGGGGAGGGCGCTGTGCGCGGGCGGGGCCGCCGGGCACCCTCGCCGGGTGGGTAATCTCTTTCGTTCCCGTTCCCCAGCCAGGCCAGGGCTCGACCTGCGGACCACGCGCCGCCATCGCGAGCTTCCGGGCGCCCAAGCTCCGAGCTGCTGCGCGTCCCGCAGGGCCCGGCTGCGAGCTAGACAAGAGTTGGAGAGGGCGGAGCAGGAGCCGGGAATCCCGGCGCACCGGCTCTAGGCAGGCCCCCGGCGCGGGCCTCGGAGAGCGCGTGAGGGCAGGCAGCCCGTCGCCCCGGCCGGCCATCCCTTGCCTCTGCGTCCCTGTGCCCCGGCGCCCGCGCGGCCACCATGATGCAGATTTGCGACACCTACAACCAGAAGCACTCGCTCTTTAACGCCATGAACCGCTTCATCGGCGCTGTGAACAACATGGACCAGACGGTGATGGTGCCCAGCCTGCTGCGCGACGTGCCACTAGCCGAGCCGGGGCTGGACAACGACGTCGGCGTGGAGGTGGGCGGCAGTGGCGGCTGCCTTGAGGAGCGCACGCCCTCGGCCCCCGGCCCGGGCAGCGCCAACGGCAGCTTTTTCGCGCCCTCCCGGGACATGTACAGCCACTACATGCTGCTCAAGTCCATCCGCAACGACATCGAGTGGGGGGTTCTGCACCAGCCGCCGCCGGCGGCGGGGAGCGAGGAAGGCAACGCCTGGAAGTCCAAGGACATCCTGGTGGACCTGAGCCACCTAGAGGGCGCGGAAGCCGGCGAGGAGGACCTGGAACAGCAGTTCCACTACCACCTGCGCGGGCTGCACACTGTGCTCTCCAAACTCACGCGAAAAGCCAACATCCTCACCAACAGATACAAGCAGGAGATCGGCTTCAGCAATTGGGGCCACTGAGGCGGGACGCCCGCGGATGCCCAGCACCCTTCCTGGCCCCATCTCTCACCCTTTCCTCAAAGCTGTTTTCTTTCTGGCTGTAGGGCGCGATGGGACGATGGGCGGACTGCAAAGTTGCGGGGTGGGGGGTGGCTACGTACGTGCGGGGGGGGGGCGCAGCGGGGCTGCCTGGAGGAAGGGGCCTCCTCTGCGAAGAGGAGAGGAAAGTGGTGGCGGGAGTTAAGGTTGGGGCCCCCTCCCCCTCTCTCGTAGTGGTGGTGCTGGGGGCGCTGTGTTCTAAGTTGCTGGAAATGGGACTGAGCTGACGCCCTGCATTCATCCTGTGCCTTCCTTGGAGTTTCTTTTCTGTTCTTTCTGGAGGAGATAAGTTGAGAAGGGGCCATGCTGGGGCGCGGCGCTGGGTTGCCACACTTGGGAGCGGCGCCCGGAGCTGGGCGCTGGGGAAGGCGGGGCGCGCAGCCTCCTACCGCCCTGCCGTTGGGCTGGTGGAGGCCGCAGCGTTGCTAGGATTGCATCAGTTTTCCTGTTTGCACTACTTTTTGTAACAGTGGCCCTGTCTTCAAGTATTTCCAATCTCCTCCTTGCTCTGAAACTTCGTCGATTCCATTGTGATAAGCGCACAAACAGCACTGTCTATTGGTAACCGGTACTACGAGATTAATGATTTTCTGTTACACTGTATAGTTGTCCTGTGGCACCCCTACCCCCAAGCCCTTTCACGCCCTCCCCGCCCCCACCCCAGTGTGTGGAAGCTGGCACCGTGCCAGCCCGTTACCAAGCTTGCCACTCAGCCAGTGAAAATAATAATGTTATTATGAGAAAGTGGACTTATCTGAAATGGAACCAACTGACATTCTATCCGTGGTGTACATAGAATGATGAAGGGTTCCACTGTTGTCATATGTCTTAAATTTATTTAAAACTTTTTTTAATCCAGATGTAGACTATATTCTAAAATTAAAAAGGCACATGTGTTAACGAAACTCAGCAAAATTTTGTTGCTTTTAAATCTGTCCATGAATGGCCTAGCTAAGTAAAATAAAAATAAATTCAATTGCTTTTTATTTATTTATTTTTTTTTAGCCAAAGAAAATGTTATTTTCTCTCTGGTATTTCAAAGTGGTGGTTATTTGGTTAAACGTCTCTGTAAGGACCCGGTTTTGTTTGGGACGCAGCTACCAACGAGATTCACTGCCAAGCTTTTTATTTAAGTCCATCCCCTGGAGACCCAGACACCTCAACAAAAATCCAGATACCCAAGGTTATCTGGGGAGGCAGCGATATTTTTCAAGACCCTTGGCCAGCTTTTTGCAGAGCTTGACGAACATTTTGGGCTTTTTAAGGAGCCCAAGCCCACAGTGAAGTGTGTTTTGAGGCAGAAAAACTCATTTTAGAGGCGGAAATTTCACTTAGCTACTGAGAAGTGAAAAATCTGTAAACACCAGCTAATACTAGCGCACACATCTCACAGGTCTTTACTTCATGAGACTCTCAGGGGACTCTTAGGAGATAACTGAAACCGTATTCTGTAACGTGTGCCGGGGCCTCTTTCCCTGCTTCCCAGAAAGAGCTAAGTTTTGGTAAGCGAGGCCCAGCAATGCTGCCAGTTTTTCGATGAGCGGGCGTGCAATTGTGGACAGCAGATTGGAGCCAAACTGCCGCTGGGCCCTGGGGAACACTTCTCAGATGGCGACTATGACGCTTTCCTGGGAGGGTGCTCTGCATTTTCTTTAATTATTTGTTTAGGGGCAAGTAGTGTTGGATCAACTTCAGTTTTTCATGTGGCATCATGACTTCATTGAAGTCATGTGGCATCTCTAAGCTCCTAGAGCTTGAATTTAAAATACATAGAATTTTGCAGTCCGAAAAATAAACAAATAAATAAAAACCAAGCGCTTTTTTGGTGTGGACAGCTCAAGTCTATTAGCAGCTTTTAGCAGCAGTGAAAAAAATGGGTAAGTGTCAAGACTGGGGTGCTTGCCTTTGCCAGAAAAAGTTAATCATTAATACAGAAAGATAAGGGAACAGCATCGAAAGTAAGGTATAGAGCCTCTTGTAGCGTATTCCCTTTAAAATATCCAAAGTGCAAACAACAAAGAAAGGAGACCGCAGAAGCCACACGGTGGAAAGAAACACCAAGACTTTGGAGCCAGAAAGTGGTGTGTTCAAGTCCTCTTGTTACAACTTATTACTAGAATATTTGACCATCCACGCTCACTGCCACACTTGAAATTAGGCATAATCACTACAGGGCTTTCTTCGTGCAGTTGCAGTGAGGATTACATGAGCTGACACAACATAGAATGACTCTTCTGAGTTCCTTCAGGCACTACCGGAAAGGGGCCTTACAGATTTCTGTCTTTGCTCTAAATGTTGGTTCATGTCTCTGTTGACCCCCTTGCTTCTCTCCAGGAATACGTACTTGAGGCACGGAATGCATAATTTCAGTTACGTCCTTGAAACAGCAGCTCACCTATTTCCCTTCTCAAAGTCCAGAGGGAGAACCTGAACTTAAAGCAAAAAGTCATAATTTGGGCAGATAATTTGCAGAAATTTTAGGAGATGCTAACTGCAAGTTATTTTCAGGGTGTGGTGTTACATAGAATACAGATAGCAAGACTTAAACTGTACATAGCTACCCATATGGGAAACCATTCCTTCACATAGGGGTATTTTTATTACGCAAATAGTGATTCTGACCTAGGAGTAATAACATGCACTGTTAAAGAGCATTGGGTTTTTTTTTTAATGAACCCATGGGGTTTCCCAGCCCCCAAAAGTACTAGCCCACAGATAGTAACTACTGTTTTATTCAAGATCAGTTTATGAGACAAAACAAGGTCAAATCACGAAAACTTTAAACATGGGGACTCTTGGATTGGTCTCTTAAAATTAATTATTAGTCTTAAAATTTTCAAGCTTAAAAATAAAATAAAATGTTCAAGCTTTATGTAGCTTCTGATCAAGGATAAATTGCTCTAATTAGAAAGATAATTTAAATGTAAAGTTATTTTTTTTTAAAGTCAGATCCTTTTTTTTTTGGTAACTCAGGGAAATTTGAAGGGTGTTCTTGAGTTCCTCTAAACACTTTATTACATCTCCAGTTCATTTGGAACTCTGTAGACTTTTCAGACTGACCCAGTCAAACTTCCCATGCTATTTAAAATTTGGCTTAAAATCGGTAGATAAAGGGATGAGCCACTTTATTTTCAGAAGGTCTCTCCTGAGGAAGCTCAAAGTACTCAACAGATTTTAAAAGTTGCAGAGACTGAGCGGCAGGTCCCTCAAAGAGCTCACGGCTGCCTGATGGTGCCCATCTCCATAGCGGCCTGTGACCAAAGGGAAGGCACAGCTAGATGAACCAGGCAAAACGGAACAGCTTAGAATGGAATTGATTACCCTCCAGATATTTACATCTGATGCGATTTCCTACATCAAAACTGCACGCTGAAGCCTTTGAGAAGGCCTGCTTTTGCCTCTAAAAAACAGCTTTCTGCTTTGCTCACATGGGGTTTTTCATGTTGTACATTTACACAGTGTTCCTTAGTGGTCTGGCCTCATTTACTCTTTCTCTGAACCTGAACTCAATTGTTAGAAAGCAGCTGGGATTGTTATCGTTTGGACCTACTTGCAAACTAGCCTATAGTTAACATTTTTTTTTAATGAAAGTTATTGTCGTTTGCATATGCCCCATAGATTCCCCTTATTTGTAGTTGATGAACAAAACTCACTGGGGAAATCGTGTCTCCCGTTTGCCTTCCCCTGCCTTCTCCCCTTAGTCTCTGGTTCTCATTGCAAATTGGACACAGTTCTGGTGGACTGAGGCCTCAAATCTTGCAGAGTATACCTTTTTTTTTTAAAGGAAATTATCTTTTTATGGGACGTCTAGTACATTGATACCAATCACTGTATCCTTGTTTCATTTATTTGGAAGAGTTGAATGAAATAATGACAGAAGGGATGTTTTCTCTAAAAATTTAGAAAGGATTTTTGCCCCCAACAGATAAAAAAAATCTGGACCAGAAGCTCATAAAAACTTTAAACATGTGGACTATTGGATTGATCTCTTAAAATTAATTATTAGTCTTGGTAAAATCTCAAGCTTAAAAATAAAATAAAACAAAACAAAATAAAATTTCAAGCTTTATGTAGCTTCTGATCAAGGATAAATTGCTCTAATTAGAAAGATAATTTAAATGTAAAGTTTTTTTTTTTTTAAAGTCAGATCCTTTTTTTTTTTTTTTTTTTGGTAACTCAGGGAAATTTGAAGGGTGTTCTTGAGTTCCTCTAAACACTTTATCACATCTCCAGCTCATTTGGAACTGTGTAGAACTTTCTGGTAAGTGGTGGACATAATGATAGTCTATTACCAATAACCGTTTCTTTTTCTGGAAGTCAATACCATTCTTTGCCTCATGCAATAAGGGTTCCTTTCCCGGGTCCCCAACTTTCCATGGCCCCCATGATTCTTGTAAGGCCTTGTGACTCCCCTGGGGCAAGGAGGTCTCAGAGCCAAGGGAATGCCCAGAGTTTGTGCCCCTACTTCTAGACCACACTTGGGTACATGAATCACCAGAGTTCCTTGTCCAAATGACGCTGACCCCCTTCCGGGGACTTCACAGATATTGACCCTGAGTTTATTCTCCCGGTGGTGGACATGCTTGGATGGTGGGCAGGGCTTGGAAGCAAACTGTCTTGTCCAGAGGATGAAGCTTGGGGAGGAAGATGAGGGAATGGAGTGGAGACGGGAGGTCCCCTCTGGCTTTCAGGATGGACAAAGGGTTTGAAAGCCTGCAGAAAGGAAATAAGAGGTAAAAGCAGCTCAAGCCTTAAGATCTCTTCCAGCATTGGCAAATGAGGATTCTAGCATGTTCCTTTGTGTTTCCCACATTCCTCAGGATCCTCCCTGCTCCACAGAAAGAATGTTATTTAATTAATGAAATATTGGTTAAGGAGAAGGAAAACCACATCTGTACACAGAGTTTTTCCAGCTGCTTGCCATTCAGAGCCTGAATGGAGGTCATTATAGCAAATACCCAAACAGATATGCCTTCCGTAAAACCGTGCAGCATTTGCCATCTCGAATCTTCCCTCATCTATTTGTTGTTGTTATTGTTAATTACTGAGTTTGTTGTTTTCTTGTTAGTGTCAAAAGTCTTGGTCAAGTTAAAGCACAAAACTAATAGTTGTGTGCATCTGTCTAAACAAGGCCAGCTAAAACCACAACTGTCTCATCAGTCCTTCCTGTTTTGGCATTCTCTATATTAAGAGGAATGTTTTTGTTTTTTCTTTTTTCTTTTTTTTTTTTTGGTAACTTCCCATAATTTTTCTTCTATTTTATTACTTCTTTGTCTATTGTTTCAGAATGCTTTGCCTAGCAGTGGTAAAATCTATCTGCCAGTGTGGCCCACTTCAATAACCCCGAACTGGGAAGAATTTTGATTGGAGAAACTTTTTATCATTTAGTTGAGACCGGGGTTATTGAAGGTAACTTTCTGACCTTGAGCTGTCTAGAGAAAGTGCTTTCCAACACAGTAAATGAGACTGAGAAAATACTAGCAAAACACAGAGCCCAGTTCTTTATTTTAGCTAAATAAACAATGCTGGGGGTGGGGCATTTTCAAGACTCTTCTTTTACTTTTGAATACCAGTCTTACTAGTGTTGATATGTGCACTTTTATCGAGCATTCAGTTAACAGGATGAAACCGAACATGTTTCGTTTGATGTTTTCAAAGGTAGGAACTACCTTTGTAGTTTTTTTTTTTTTTTTTTAACTTTTGAATACCACACTGCTGAGGTAAAGAATCTTGTAGCTTGTGGGTGAGCTCAATAGGGCCAATTAAAACCCGACTACTCTTCCACCATGTTGAAATACCTGACAGAACTTGCTGTGTCCTTGGATAATGGCTTTTTTTTTTTTCCTTCTTCTTCTGAGCAGACATCTAATTGAGGAGATTTCCTGTTTGGTGGTCAAACAAAGATGAAAACGAAAGTACCGCATTGTTGGGACCGACCAAGATATTTTAAATTTTCCGGTTTTTCACAATGTGATGTTAATTTTAAGCCCTGCTATGTTGTTAATGGGACACGTGCGTTGTGAAAGAGCACGGGTGCGTAGGGTAGCAGCCGAGCTATGTGTAGAATGCGAGGAGTGTAGTTGCTGTGTTTCGGTCATTCAAAACAAGGTGTAGTATTCTGTGACATCTAATTGACATTGTAACTCATCAGTGCTTGGAGGGTATAATTTAGCTTCTGTTGTGATAAGTACTGCCGACAGTTCCTCCATAGTTTGAATGTTTGGAGGGAAAGTGCCAGAAATTTAGATGTTTTACCCAAGTGTTGGGGGCTGGGCGGAATCTTCACAGCAGCAGCCCCTTCCTACCAGTGGTTTTTGAGAGTTGGGGCCAGTTTAGCCTCAAGGAGAAAAAGGGAGGTGCCAAGATGAGCTGCTGCTGAATTTCATGTTTCTGAATTGACCAGATGTCACCCCTGGGTCGGCGTGATAAGGGCGATGATGGAGAAAGGCGAAGTGTGTTTCGGGACACTCCCACCCAATGGATATCCGAGGAGTGCCGAAATAATCCTTCTCTTTCGATAGTGGGTTGGTACATTTTCACTGACTAGAGAGGCAGCAGATGCTAGGTTGAAGCATATGAAATTGTCATTTTTGTCCGTGCAGAATGGTTGAGTGGACTCCGATTCCAGCCACGAGCTGCCCGTCCTCTGAGCATGGGCCACGGTCCCTCGCTAGCACCTCATGAAACTATTGTTCGCCAACTCAGGGTTGGCCTGATTTCAATCCAGAAGGAGTGGGAGACCAAAAAAGAGGCCAGCGGGGGGGGACATTATGGGTTTTTAAAGATTTTATTTCTTTACTAAAAGAGAGAGAATACGAGCGAGGGGAAGGGCAGAGGGAGAGGGAGAAGCAGACTCTCCGCGGAGCAGGGAGCCCCACAGAGGGGCTTGATCCCACGACCCTGGGGTGAAGGCAGACGCTGAACCGACTGAGCCACCCAGGCGTCCTCAAGAGGGGCATTATGTAAGGGGGAACAAATCAAACAAAAGGAAGAGGAGACTTTAAATGAAGAGAAGAAATGGAAACGTGGTAAAGAAGCTGCAGCAAACTGCGTTTTCTAACAAAGGGTGCCGAGTTCTTTTTGGCCTTAAATTTTCTTCCGCCACTTTGCCACCTTCCATCAACTGGTAGACTCTACCTCTCCTGACCGTGAATTTAGGTGGGGCTTTGTGGCTGCCTGATAAAATATATGTGGCCGCCACTTCCAAGGCCAGACCACAGAGAGCGGGACATTCTCTTGTGTGACGTACATGGCTGTCTCTGGAGATGCTCACGCTGGAACAGGGCTGAAAGTACCACAAGGAAACCCAGGCCACGCGAAGAGGTCCCATGTAGCTGTCCCGGCTGATGGCCGCAGTGAGGTCACCACCCACAGCCAGCATCTGTCTGCCAACCCTAGGAGCCAGCCTTCAACTGAGCCTAGCCCCTAGCCTCTGAGTTGCTCTGGCCGATGCCGAGAGGAGCAGAGGCAAGCTGTCCCCACTGAGTCCTGTCCAAATATCAGACCTGCATGCAAATTATTTTCATTCTTTGAACCCACTAAGTGGTGTGTTACCCAGCAATCGGAGTGGAGACCTTTATCCAAATTTCAGGAGACCGTAGAACTAAGTGAAAGCAATTGCAAGTAGAGTGTAGGGCGCCTGGGTGGCTCAGATGGTTAGATGTCTGCCTTCAGCTCAGGTCATGATCCCAGGGTCCTGGGATCAAATCCCACATCAGGCCCCTTGCTCAACAGGGAGCCTGCTGCTCCCTCTCCCTCTACCCCTCACCCTTGCCCATTCTCTCTCTTTCTCCCTCTCAAATATATGAAATTTTCGAAAAAAAGTAGAATGTAGGGGCACCTGGGTGGCTCAGTTATTAAGCATCTGCCTTCAGCTCGGATCATGATCCCAGGGTCCTGGGACCACGCCCCACATTGGGCTCCCTGCCGCAGGGGGCCTGCTTCTCCTTCTCCCTCTCCCACTTCTCCCTGCTTGTGTTCCCTTTCTCACTTTGTCTCTCTCTGTTGAAGAAATAAATAAAATATTAAAAAAATTATTTTTTTTTAAAAAGTAGAATGTAATTCTACAGGACAGAGTCTGTTTTATCCCAGCTTCGAATACATCTGGAACCTTTTGGAAACATTCCTCTGAAGGCTGCTATGCAGAAGAGAAGGATCTGAAGTCACATTTTACAGTTAAAGCTCAGCTTGGTAGGCAAAATCGTAGTCCCTCAAAGGTGGTTGTCTCCTAATCATCCAAACCTGTGGCTATATCTCCTTCAATGGCAAAGGGTAATGAAGGTTGCAGTAGGAATGAAGGCTGCTAATCATCTGAGTTTGAGATGGAGAAATTATCCTGGACTATCCAGGTGCATCCAGTGTAATCAGAAGGGTCTTTAAAAATGGAAGTAGGAGGGGCACCTGGGTGCCTCAGTGGGTTAAAGCCTCTGCCTTCGGCTCAGGTCATGATCCCAGGGTCCTGGAATTGAGCCCCGAATCAGGCTCTCTGCTCAGCGGGGAGCCTGCTTCCTCCTCTCTCTGACTGCCTCTCTGGCTTGTGATCTCTGTCTTTCAAGTAAATAAAATCTTTAAAAAAAAAATGGAAGTAGGAGTCCGAGTCAGAGTTAAGGTCAGAGTGATGCTGCATGAGGAAGTCGCGATTTGACCCCACTGGCTTTGAAGACGGAAAAAGGAGCCAAAAAGCAGAGGCAGCTTCTAGAAGCTGGAAAAGGCAAGGATACAGACTGTCCCTAGAGCTTCCAGAAAGCACGCAACCCTGCCAACACCTTGGTTTTGGCCCAGCGAGACCTGTTTTAGACTTCTGATTTCCAGAAATGGACGATAATAATTTTGCATTGTTTTTACGTCACCAAGTTTGTGGAAATTTGTTCCAGAAGCAATCGGAAACGGAAACAGCTGACCTCTAGCATGTGGCTGGAAAACAAAAAGGTTAGACTCTTGACACTTAATTCAGTCACTGCCTTGGGCTGGCTGAGATATAGAATTTCGAGCACAACAACTTGTTGAGAACAGCATTAAAGGTTCTTTTTGCCTTCTTTTGTGAAAGAGACTTTATTTTTCTTTTCAGCTCTAATCTTGGTGCCAGCAGCCCCACATAAACAGACATGAGTCGTGGCTCTGCCACTGGGAACTTGAAAAGCTTACTTCAAATCTAGCAGCCTTCTTTATTACCTGTTCTGTGGCTAAGATCTTGCGCTCCTGCCTTCTTCATTTTTATTTGTTCGATTCTCACTTCTTTCCCTTCTAAAACAGTTTGGTGACATTGAGGTGTAGCATTCATTTCTGCAGCCCTGCTCATCATTAGTTCTGGTTTTTTAATTGAGATACAATTACTTGCAATAAAACATACAGTACCTAGTTTGAGTTTTGACAAACGCACACACCCATGTAACTGATACCTTAGTAAACGTTCACAGACTTCCCATCACCCATGACTTTCCCTTATGTTCCTTTCCGGTCCTCCCCTCCCCCACAACCCAGACAACCAGTCTCCTGAGTTCTAGCCCTCATCTACCATTTGACCTGTTCTTGAACTTCGTATTCATGGAATCCTGCAATATCATCTTTGCATGCTCTTTGGGGGTCTGGTTTCTTCCATTCAATGTAGTATTTCTGAGATCCACCCACACTCCTGTAGGACTTAGTACATGAATCCTTCCTTTTTATGGCTCAGCATCTTATAAATGCTGTTCCATCTTATAAATGTCCGTGTTTTATTTACCTCTTTTCTTGATAATAGACATTTAGGTTGTCTGCATTGTTCATTTCTCTTAGCTTTTATTAATAAAGAGCATTCTAGTTGGAGCCCTTTTTAAAAAAAATGAATACATAGGAATCCATTGCTAGTTCATAATAGAGGTAAATGCTTAACTTCACAGGGAACTGCCAAGGAGTTTTCCACAGTGGATATACCGCTTTCCCCCAGCCAGCCATTAATGACGGAGCCCAGCGTGCAGCCCCTTTTGATTTGTGATGCTTTCACCACTGGCACCTGGTTCTCCCAGTTCCCATTGAACGGTGACAAGGTAGTTCTGGGGTAGAGCTTAAGAGATTTTCCAGGGAGAGGAGCATAATAAATGCTGTCTTAGAGAACATGAGGATCATAGTGAGAGACGTGGTTGTGGCCAGGTGAGGCTGAAGGAGGGGTGGCCCCCAGGAGTGAAAGGAAACCAGGATTCAGAGTCCCAGAATATGGATTTCACCCCAGTTCTACAGGCTCATTCTCTGTTTCCTGGGGGAGTTCATTGGCTTCTTGGAGTCTTCTCTCTTTTGCAAAATGGGGGGTACTACCTCATTGGATTAAAAGTAATAGCAATGAACTACTACTGGGCTCAAACTCAGTGCACAATTCCTCCTTCCTCTGAAGAAGGAAGTCGTTACTAATGTGACTGATGCCCATCTCATGCATGATCTCATTTTTTTCCTCACGAGGGCCCTATGAAGTAAGTGTTAATATTATTCTCATTTTACAGAAGAGTAGATTTGTCTCAAAGTCTGCCTGTTGTCTCCAAATATCTGTTCTCTCCTTGTTCCCCCAACTTTAGCTGGGAACTTGGTCACCCCAAATAAAGCTGTAATTTTCCTCTTCCTTTGCAGCTAGAGGTGGCCATGTGAGAGTTCGAACCAATGAGCAGAAAGCGTTAAGTTTCATATATTATTTCCAGGAGGTATCATTAAAGGACAGGAGAATACCTTTCTTCCTTCCTTCCTGTTGTGAAATGGAGCAACACGGGCTGGCCAGAGCTCCAGCAGCCATGTTGGATAATAAGGTGGCAGCACTGTGTTTAGAACAGCAGGAAGAGGGAGGGGGAAGGGACCCAGGTTTCTGCTCATCATGGATGGCCTACCTCTGAACTCTGATCTCAAAAGCCAGAAATAAAGTGCTATCTTGTTCAAGTCACTGCCATTTCTGTTGCTCATGGCCAAATCTAACCCTAACTAATTTTGAAACCAGGATTCGAAGAATTTGTTATAAGGGAAACCAAGTCTTCAAAATATGTCAATGATTAAACCATGACTTGTAACAATCTTAAAGTGTTTGCTAGTTGTTAATTAATATGTTGGCCAGGAAAAGGATAAAAAGGAAACCTTAGAGGAAGGAGATGCTTTTCTTTTACCTGATTTGTTCTTTAAGGCTTTATAAAACAACGCAACCACATTCTAGACTATTTTGACTATTTAATATGTGAATTTTCCAGACCTCTTTCTTTTGTTTCCTTTCTTCTTCCTTCATTGACTTCATTGGTTTTTAGTATATGCACTGATGAGAATTCACACTAGAAGCTTTAGAGTCTTGTTAATAACTCTCATAAAGATTTTGAAAGAGCACAAACTCAACCTCCAAGCAATCATTCCTGAATTGGGGCCCACAGGGAGTGAGAAGGTGGATAAAGGAACTGGAATGTTTCCCAGCCCCCATCCCTCCCCAGTGTGGCGTTGGCAGGCAGAATAAACAGGAAGTGGAGTGTGGGGGGAGGGGTAGCTGGGAGAGGGACTCCAAAACAGCCTGCACCTGCTCCACACAAACTCAGAAGGAAAAAAGTTCTAGAACAAAAGACCCAATCTCTCCCTTTCTCCCTCCCTTCCTTCTCTCTTCCCTTCCTTCTGGGTTAAGGTGCACTGGAATCAAGGGCAAGAGCTCTGATGTGGCTCCAGGAGTTTCCAGTTGAACAGGAAAGACCAAAGGTAGTAAACAATCCAGCAACACCAAGACAGAGATAATGGAGTGAAGCAGAGCTCCGGGAGCATGCAGGAGGAAGTTTACATGGAAGTGATGCTTCATTTAGTAAGTATTTATTGGGCACCTACTATGTGCCAGACGTTGGGTTATGTGCTAAGTGATGTTAGTGAACATTACACAGTCCCTGCCATCAAATAAACAGGGAAACAGGCAATTACCACGCAGCTTAATAAGTGCAATGGTAAGTGGGTGCAGGGCACTATGCGAGCTCAGAAAAGAGGCTCTTAACCCAGGCCTGGGGTTGAGCACCAGCCCCTTGGACAGAGTGACCTCTACAATGAGACCTGATGGACAGCATGGATTTGCCAGGGAAAAATGCAGTCGGGATGGAATCTCTAGGGCTATGTCTGAGAGCCTCAGAGCAGAGGTGGGCGGAGGGTGAGAGATGAGGGTGGCACCTGCATAGAAGCAGTATTATGAAGAAGTTTGTAAAGCAAACGAAAGACCTATCTCCTGATAAGATGCCCAGAGAAGGACACACCACTTCTGTGATCATCTGGTCCAACATACTCGAGTCACATCCAACCATGAGGAAACCCCAGACAAATCCAAATGGAGGGGCGTTCTGCAAAATGGCAGGTCTACACTCTACCCAAGTGTCAAGGTCATAGAAGGCAAATGCTGAGGAACTGCTCCACAATAAAAGAGATCAAAGGACCAGGATAACTGAATGCCACATATAATCTGGGACTAGTTCTCAGTCCAGTAATGTTGACAACATCTATATCTACAACTATATCTCTTTGGCTGTAACAGACATCATTTGTTCAATTGGGAAACTTTAAATATGGTCTATACATCGTATGGGAGTCCTGCTAATTTTCTGATTCTGATTATTGTATTGCAGTCACACGTTGTCATTCTCATTCCTAGGCATTTAGGGGGAGGGGCATTGTGTTTCCAGTTTATTCTCAAATGATTCAGAAAAGAGAGACGTCAAATGGGGTATCTGGGTAAGGGGTATGTAGAAAGCTTTTAGACTAGTCTTGCAGCCTTTCTGTAAGTTAGAAATTATTTCAAAGCCAAGAGTTAAAAGAACCCCTACCCTTTAGCATTTGGACTTTATCTGAAGACAATACGAAATGGTAAACCATTGGCGGGAGGGTTTTGTGCTTTCGGATGAAGTCTCAGGGTGCACTCCAGTGAATGGTTCAATCTGGGGTGGATCCATGGCCATTTCAGAGGCTCTTGTAAGAATTTGGATGACCAAGGTGCCTGGGTGGCTCAGTGGTTAAGCATCTGCCTTTGGCTCAGGTGGTGATCCTGGGTCCTGGGATAAAGCCCCAAGGCAGGCTCCCAGCGGGGAACCTGCTTCTCCCTCTGCCCCTCCCCCTGCTCATGTTCTCTCTCTTTCTCAAACATAAACCAAATAAAAAAAAAAAAGGAGTTCAGATGACTGATGACGGTCACCTCCAATAAAACAATGGCTATGGAGGACAGAAGTGGATGGATGAAGGAGATTATCTTGGAAGTGGAAAGCAGAGGGTGTGGTAGGCATGACTTGGAGGTTTTGGAGAGGGGAGGATCTTGGGTGACCTTTGGGATGAAGTGTCTCTGCATAGACTATATCAGATAGGCATGAGAGGCAAAGGAGTCAATTTTAGGGGGGAAAGAATGGTTTTAGTTTTCGACCTCAACTACTAAGCCAGCTGTAGCCACATGCAGCCTTGCCCAGCTCAGCGGATGGGAATTCCATTCCCCCAGTTGCTCTGGTCAAAACTTTGGAAGTACTTTAGACTCTTCTCCTTCTCTCATATGTCATATTGCAGTTTGTCAGGAAGCCTGGCTGGCTCTGTCTTCGTAAAACACCGACCACCTGACTGCCTCTCGCCCCCTCTACTGACACTGAACGGGTTCAAGCCGCCATGATACCCTGTCTGTGCTATTTGGGAGCTTCTTGTCAGGTCTTTCTGCATCTACCCTTCCTCTCCACAGTAACCAGATGGATGTAATTGAAACAGAACTCTTATCATGCCACTCTTCTGATCTGAACATCCCAAGGACTCCTAATAACTCTCAGTGTAAAAACCACCATCTTTCCAAAGGCTTCCACGACTTTGCGCAGAGTGGCCCCTATTAGGGCTCTGACCTTATCTCACCCTCTTCCCTTTCTACCCTCTGTCCCAGACACGCCAGCCACTCCAGCCACTCCGTTTCTCCTCCAACTTGCAAGACATGCCCTGGCCGTGGGCCCCTCCCTCTTGCTGTCCTCTCTTCTGGAATGTTCTTTTCCCAGATACCAATGTAAGAGAAATTTCCAAAATGGAAAGGAGTCATTTCCCTCTCTTGCATAAAGAAAATAGGGAGATGAGGTGCTCTTGTGACCCCACTGGAGGTATGCTGCTGGGCCTGGGTGTGAAATGTATGTTTCGAGTTGCTCATGTTTCCCATTTTCATTTTTATTTCAGCTTAGGGCACCAGTAATGCTTTTTAGCCACATGCTATTATCTAGTGCGACTTGTACAAAGAACCCCAAGTGTGAGTGAAGCTTTGCTACAGAGACAGAAAGGACTCGAAATGACAATAAATTGCAGTAATATATTTTCTGAGGTGTAAACTTCTTTGTGAAAAGAATGCATGTATAAATTTATCTGTTTTAACAAACCAGCGGGATCAAGGGGTTACAAGAGTTTAAAAAAAAAAAAAAATCGAACACCAGGAGAGCACTTCCCAGAATTTGACATATTCACAAATACCTTTTAAAAGTCAAGGTAGGCAAAATATACATATTATAATACTTCCCACAGAGGAAAGACCTTTAGGGATATGCAATATTCTCTGACTCCTGCTTGTCCCTGTTTGAGCGACAAGAGGAAATGGATTTTTTATGATCTCTTTTGAAAATGATAGGCTTGTTCCTTTTTTTTTTTTTTTTTGGTGTACATAACACCCCACCTTCAAGCCAGAGGCAGAACAAACAGGCAAAGGGTGATGCATAGGTCTCAGTGAGGTGGTGGCTAATGTGGGAAGACTCCCGTGGGCCCCGAGTGACACGGGCTTTGGCATTGCAGGGGTGTGGGGGGGGAGCCCCTGCTTCTGCCAATTCCTGAGTTACCAAGAAATCCTGTTCTAACTTCCTGCAAACAAAATTTCCTTTGGGGGAGGTGTGGTGTGGGTGAGAAGCTACCTCTCTGTCTGCAAGGGTCTTGGCTCAACAGGAACCCCTCCTCCTCCTCCACCTCCTCCCCCACTCTGGGTTTGCATTGCTTTGAAACCCAGGGCATAATAATCAAACCAGAGCCAACACAAATGATCTGTTCTATCATTTCCAGCTCACATCAAGACTTCCCATGCCAAAACCTATTTGGGGGACAACGGGGAAAGGATCAGGATTTTCTAGGTGCCAAACACTGGGAAATAGGGATTATTCCAAACTTTTCAGCCGGCAGTGATAGGGGCATTTGGCAAAACCCTTAAAGGCATCCGTAGCAGAAGAGGAAGGTACAGGCTGGGGGCTTGGACACTTCACAGTAAAGAAATGGAACCAAAGAAGATGAAATAGTGTGACAGGTGTGGAAGGTACCTCTGAGATGGCAAGGAAGCCATGAGGAGCAGGGTACAGCTTGGTGGGGGGGTGCGGTACAGGGACAGACAAGCCTGCTGTTGGGGGGAGGGTGGGAGTCACTTGCAAGGTCAGAACCAAGGTCTGTGAGAAGAGAGGTCAGAACCAGAAAGGTAGAAATAAACATCTCAATATGGGTGTTTTGTAAGATCAAATGCATTCCCACCTCAGGAAGCTAAGTCCTCCTCCAAAGATGTGTTTGCAAATCTGTTGAAAAGCTTAATTCTCTGACATAATGCCTGCTAGGAATTCTAGCCTTTTCTCCAGAAAGGCCAATTCCTTCCTAATGATTCTTCCATCATGGAAACACACTATTGTCTGAAGTGGGTTACAGAGCTCTGATGATTATTCCAAGAAAAATGGATTGGCTACCTGTGTTGATTTCAACATTTTGCCAAAAGAAACCCTTTCTTCTTTCCATGGAGAGAATAATCCTAGCTAAAAAAAGTAATTTCTTATTTTTGTTGGAGTTTCCCTTTTCGAGGTGAGCCCAAGACTCTGCATTCACGGACGCCATGGCTTGACATTTCATAGCAATGTGAGCATCACTGTTATATCAGAAAGAAGCCCTATGGAAAAGTTTTACTTCTTGACTCAGGTGATAATGGTACCTTTATATCAGTTGCAAGGCAATTTATTAATTTTGGTCGTTTTAGCAATACAATTATCTGTGCTCATTCTGAACATTATGATTTTCAAAATACAATTCATTCACAAATGTTTGCAGCTATTATATTTGAATTCTATTCAACGTTGAAAGGACTATGTCTTTTTTTTCAAAATCATGCAAATTTGAATGCCGAAAAATAGCCACCATGATATTCGAATCTGACCCATTAATCACCTACCTCAAAGAAGTCAAGGTTCCATTTTCATGGCAAATACAGCTTGAAGACCTTGTTCTTTCTTTGCATTTGTCCCTAGGGTGTATCAGGGGTCTTACAAAGTCTTCACACCAAGAGAGCTACTGGAGTTCATACTATCAGGCTGACATCAGGAATGTCCCCTCCTGATGGTTTTTCCCCCCTTGAAAAGCAGATGATTTTATAACCTTCAAACACTCAAACTGAATAAGGGTTGTATCTCACTGAGGGTTAGAGTGGGAAGAGACATAAAATACTGAAAACCCAGATGTGAGAAGAATAGTGTGCTGCATGGAAAAGTTGTCAAATGGTAATCCTGAGTGTATGAAAAGGAAGCACCCAAGAGATGACCTTATTTGTCCATTTGGAACAGAAGTGAAATGCCCTACTAGGAGCCTTTTCTGACCACTGTTGTTCTTCATGCTTCTGATACTTACAGATTAAGGTGGCGTCTGTTCCCTTCAAAGTTAACTCCATTTGTACATACTGTTTTTCCCAAAGCAATTTCTTTCCATTTAAATAACCCAGGCTGCCTTTAAAAAGTCTTGCATGAGAATTAACTTACATATGATCCTTAACCACTCAGTAAACATTAAAGTGTCGCATGAATGCTTAATCTTACAACAGGGGGACATAAATCTACCTAAAAATAAAGATGTAAAAGGCAATGCTAAATTTCCATCAGATTGTAACTAAAAAAAAATTAATGAAGACATTTTAGTATTATAATTCCTGTAAGGCGAACATCCATATGACTTTAACAAATGCTTCTCTCGTCTAATGCTCCCCTACCTCGATTACTTTGAAGTGGGTGAAAGCATTCTGATGAAGCAGTTGCTTATACAAATATCTGTGCTCCGTTATTTATGTGTGCATTGAAAACCAGACAGTGGAATTCATGAAAGGTTAAAGCTGAAATCTGTCTAGTATATTTCCCGTTAACTAGTCTGTGATATAGGTAAGATTCGAATTTAAGTCTCTACTTCTCCATTGTCGTTTCATTCATTATGGAGTTCTTTATTGTCCTTCTTTAAATTATTTAATTTTTGAGAAAATTAACAATTTTACCAATGCTCTTTAAAAATTTTATCTTTGGATATGAATGCCTAAAATTTGGGAGATATCACTTACCAGCTCCGATGGGAGAGTTTGGGAAAGATCAGTTCATAATGCATATTATAAGTCATTTTTAAGTCTAAGAAATAGCTCTAGGTTCCTCAAATTCAGGATGTTTATTAGCAAAGTAAGTCTTTTTTTTTTTTTTAAGCAAAGTAAGTCTTTACTTCGAACCTTGAAAAGATTTCATTTTCGTTAATGAATTCTGCAAACTTTTTCTTCGATGATGGTCACATTGAGTCCCTGTTTAAATCAAAGATTAAATCCCCAGACTCACTGTAGGAAAACAAATGTTCCAAGTTTTGGTTGTACAACTTTAAGGAAAATCTAGTCCTTTTTTTTGTTGTTGTCTCATTCAGATCATAATAAATATTTCATTCCCAATCTAATGGATTTGGCTTGGAGGTACCTTACATAGCCATATTGCGATGTTAGGGTTTGGTTTGTTTTAAAAATTTATAGCAATTCCAAGCAGAAGTTAGATCTATTCTCACAACTGCCAATACCGCAGGCCATTTTCTATAAACATTTTCTCAAAGAAAAAAAAAATCAAACACACATTACCCAAAGAACCAGAGACACAGCTGTTTCTGGTTCTGATCTTAAGAGACAACAACTTCTGCTTGGCCAAGTGCAAGTGAGAAGGGGATTGATGAAGTCTGATCACCTATTCCAAGGAATTCTGCCTGGGGATGGAAAAAATGGAAGAGGATGTCTCTGACATCACTTACTTTAATTCAAAACTTATTTCTGAGCGGAGATGAGAATGCAGAAGTACTGAGAGAATCCATATAGTCCAAAAGGAGATGAAGAACCATTTATTTTGTCTTTCTTTTTTAACAGTATAAGCCCTTTGAGTTAAATGTATACTTGCCATATGACCTAGCAATTCCGTTCTTCAGTATTCATCCAAGAGAACCTAAAACACGTGTTCACACAAAGACTTCCACACAGTTTTCTTTCTAGTCCTGAAAACTCCATACTGGAATCAACCCAAATGCCCGTTGATAAAGTATAGTATAACCATACAATGGGATACCAGCCAACGAAAAGGAACAAACTACTGATAAACAAAATTACATGGATGAATGTTAACATTCTGCTGCATGAAAAAAGCCAGAGATAGAGGAGAAACAAAGTCTTATTCTATCTATATGAAGTTACAAAAGAAGCAAAACTACTCTACTGATGTAAAGAACATCAGAATCATTGTTTCTAGGGACAGGTAGTGGCATATTGACTGCAGAGGAGCCCAGAGACTTTTGGGATGTTGCCGTCTCTTCATGGAGAGTAGTAGGTATAAGAGTGTATAACAGCGTTTCTCAACCTTGTTGCTACTGACAGTTTGGGCTAGATAATTCTTTCCTGGGGAAGGCTGTGTTAGGCATTATAAAATATTTAGCAGTGTCCCTGGCCTTCATCCACTACATGCCGGTAACACCTCCCCTTAGTTCAGAAATGATAACCAAAAACGTCTCTGGACATTGTCAAACGTCTCCTGGGTGACAAATTCACTCCTGTTTGAGAACCACTGGTGTGGTTCATCAAGCTATACACTCAAAATGGGTACACTCATTTGATTGTATGTAAATTACACCTCGATAAAGTAAATAAAAATAAGCCCACTGTTGGGGGGGGGTAACTTGACAGTGGAGAACCCGACAAACCACTACTTCAGCCAGGTGATCAAGGTCAACATCAACAATGATAAGTCATTCTGAGAGTATGTACCCTGGATAGGATGTGGTGAGAATTGTATTTCACCTCTGTGCTCTTCCTCCCACAAACACATAACCCTCGTCTAATCACGAGGAAAATATCAGATAAATTCCAGTAGAGGGGCAATCTCTAAAATACCTGACCAGTACTCCTCAACACTACCCAAAACTAGAACAGTCTGAGAAATTATCACAGCCCAAAGGAACACGAGGAGAGACAGCACAACTAATATAGTGTGGGGTACTGGATGGAATCCTGCAATGGGCAAAGGACAGCAGGGAAAAGGAAATCTGAATGAAGTTGGGACTTTAGTACATAAGGATAGCATACTGACTTTGATTCACTAACGGTGACAAGGGTACCACAGTAATATAAGTTGCTAACAATCTAGGGAATCTCAGTGTGAGGTGTATGGGAACTCTTTACCATTTCCGTAGTTTTTTCTAAAAACCGAATGCTTTTCTAAAATAAAAGATTTATTAAAAATATAAGCCCTTTTTTTTTTATCAATGCTGAATTTATAGGGCATTTGGAAATCTGGCTTATGTCTTTAACTGTTCATTTTGTTGTTCTCGTACATTGCCAAAGACATCTTACTGTCATTGTCAGCTACCTGGAGACCTCTGATCTCCTAAATGGACTTCAGGTCTGCTCAGGACATGTTGGGGCTAAATAAGGTTTAATTAAATTAAATTTAATTAAATTCAGTAAACATATTTTGAGCACTTCCTACATGCCACACTTCGAACTAGTTACTGGGGACATGAAGATGGATGAGAGCTGGTCCCTGTTCTTCAGGAGCTTGATGTCTCGAAGGAGGGTACCATCTGGTGTAATGGTGGAGTTATTTATTATGGGAACACCAAGGTGGAAAATATTATTTTATGTGAGAGCCTATTCCTCTTCCACAAAACATATTGTAGTGATTCTGGCCTAGGAAGGGCCCAAGACTGGATTAAGGTGGTCAAGGGTTAGTTTGAAGAAGAGAGCAACACAGGTCAATGGGAGGTAGGAGAAGGTCTTCTACATGCTGCCCTCATCCTAATGACGCTTGTGGTGTTGGGCTGGGGGCCCAGCTGGGAGAGTTTGGTGAGCCATGATACTCACTTTTTTTATTAATAGCAGAAGAACAATTGTATTCTGCCAGGTGGGCCAACCTGCAGGTGTTCCTATGGCAATGCTTCTACCTAAGTCTCCACAGCTGGACGGATGTGTGGAAGGTTCAGACCAGATGTGGGCTAAGTCCCTGAGATTTCCTGTATCTCTGTTTCTTTCTCTGCAAAGAAAAGAAAACCTCACATCTCATGGAGTGCTTGGGGTAGGGTAAAGGAAAAAAAAAATTTTAAAATAAGTGGTTAGGTACCTCACAGATGTTTGTGGGTTTTACCATCCAGATCTCTATCTCGACTTGGAACTAACGTGGACACTTTTATCCTGGGCTCCTTTCTGTTTTAGAATCTTACCTGGCATGAGGAAGATGGCATGGCATGGTGATGAAGAGCATAAGGCTTTGGAGTCAGAGAGACCCTGGATTTAAATCCCAGCTTGGTTGTTTGCCAGCTTCAAGGAGAGAATCTGCTCTTCCTTTGCAGCTTCCAATGAAGAGTCAATAAAATAATGTACAGTTAAGTGCCAAGCACAGTGCCTGATGGGCAGCAAGCCCACGTGATGATGAAAACTGTCATTTGACCCCTTTTGCTCATCTACTTTCCACTGGACTGTAAGCTCTGTGAAGGCAGGAACTTTGATTTTATCCACAGATGTGTCCCAAGCACCTGGAACAGGTGGCTAGCATATGTGGGGGATGGTGCTTATAGAGTAGTTGTTGACTGAATGAATGAATGAAACTGTGGACTTTACTTCAGGCTCTGTCTGCCACCCACACTATGGAAGATACTCTGGAAGGGACAGAAAACTGTGGGTCCAAGGAATAGTTGTGTAATTTTTTAATATCCCAATAGTCCCATTGCCTCAGACACAGATGATCTGTTCACGTTCCCCTGCTATGGTGGGCTGAAGATGGTCACAAGGTTTGGACACTCCTCCCATACAGAGAGGCCCCTCCCCATGAATCTAGGCAGGCTCTGTGACTGCTTTGACCAGTAGAATATAACAGAAATGAGGTTGTGCCAGTTTTCAGGCCTATCCTACATGAAGAAAAGAAGTAGCCTCCATTTTGCATCTCTCGGAAGCTAACCACCATGTGAGAAGTGGGATCACCCTGAGACCACCATGCTGTGAGAAGCTAAATCTACATGGAAAGGACTTGAAGAACAATATAAATGATATACCATGTGGAGATAATAGATAACTGGATACCAGCCATGGAAAAAGTTTCCAGCTGTGGAGAAAGAGACTCTAAAGTGTGCAGGGACCATGAAACCTGGAATCAGAGGAGTTACTTACCGGTTTTCCTCTTCCCCTCCCCTCTGTGTCCTGAAACAAAACGATGATCTGCCCACTTTGAGCAGAGAAGACAAAGAGGCAATTTGCCACATCACTGAACCCCACAATCCTTCTTTGGGGTGACATTATGATAAAGGTGGGCCACAAGCTTCTCATAATACCTTTAGTGGCCAATGTGGTAGGCAGCCACCAAGATTTCCCCCAATGATTTTCATCTCCTGGTATTCACATCCTTGTGTAGTCTTTACCCAAATGAAGAGGGTGACCCAAGTAACTAGTAAGATAGTATGGGAGTGACGGAGTATGGTTTCTGAGGCTAGGTCCTAAATGATGTTGCAGTTTCCATGTCAATGCTCTTGGACTGCTTGCTTTGGGAGAAGGGAGCTGCCATGTTGTGAGGACACTCAAGCAGTCCTATGGAGATGTCCATGTGGTGAGGAGTGGAGGTTTCCTACCACCGACCAGAGGCCACTGTGGAAGTGAGCTGTGGAAGTGAGCCATATTGGCAGTGGATCGATCCTCCATCCTTATTCAAGCCTTCAGATGAATCTAGCCTGGTTACTGACTTCTCAATGCAACTTCCTGAGACCACGCATGACCCAGAAGAATTTAGAGCCAAGCTGCTTCCAGATTTCTAACCCACAGAAACTGTTAGATAATAAATGCTAATTTAAAGTTTGGGGGTGATGTGATAGACATCAATAGATAAGGTAGCCACTATCCCCATCCATACTGCACTTATTTTTTTCTTTGCTAGTCGGTTGCTCTGTTCATGTAGATATAACTTCTACTTGGAACTCAAAGCTTTAACAACATTATTTTCTAGCTCTGTGGTGTCTCAGGAAACTAGATCCTGCAATATTGCTTTTCTTTACTTCCTTTAATGGTAAGTAGATCTACTTTGTTATGAGCCAAAAAAGCCAGACTCTTTGAGGTGGTGACACTTACAAAGCTGTCTAATGGACCCATGTGTTCAGAACCATTATGACTAATATTCCTATCTAAGCCTTAGGTGACTCTTATTTAAAAAACAAACCCAAACATTATTTGGATGGGGAAATCCATGTGGAGGCCCAAATAGGCTACATCATCAGGACATGGGTCACCCATGCTGGCGCAGGTGCAGACCTACAAAGAAAAGGGATGATGGTGGCACGAGCAAATTAGAGGCTCTTATCTTTAGTGGCTAGCAGGAGAAACTCTCAATATTGTGACTTGGACCCTGCTTTTCTGCCTTCTTCCCAAACAGCGTGTTGGCAGTTACACTAGGAACTTCTCACCTAGGCTTTCTTCGAAGTGACTTTTCTAGATGAGTGCTTCTCCAAAGGTTTGGAATTAATTAACCAGAGCAGGGGGTAGTTGTCTACACTGTAGGAGGAGACTTTTCACGTGGCCTTCCTTACTCTCCACCTGTGGGTCTGGTTGTGCTTTCAGAAGCTGACAATCACCTTGGTTTGAAATGATTAGGGAGTGGTGAAGAGGACCCCTGAAAAGTTCTGCCCCCCACTTAGCAGGGGGAGACAAGAAAGAATAGGCTTTGATAAGGCTGAGAATAATTTCCTTTTTTTAAAAAAAAGATTTTATTTATTTATTTGACAGACAGAGATCACAAGTAGGCAGAGAGGAAGGCAGAGAGAGAGGAGGAAGCAGGCACTCTCCCGAGCAGAGAGCCTGATACAGGGCTCGATCCCAGGACCCCGGGATCATGACCTGAGCCAACGGCAGAGGCTTTAACCCACTGAGCCACCCAGGCGCCCCAAGGCTGAGAATAATTTCACTGAGACTCAAGACCTTTTGTCAACGGGGACCAAAGAACCCAAGAATGGATTTCTGAGCTAGGAGTATGTTTTTATCTCTGCAGGAGAATTTTAAGAGGAGAATCAATGATGGTCTCACCTGAATATTTTATATTTTCTTGCCCTATAAGTAGGACATTGGATCATATGACCTCAAAATTGTTTGGTCCAACTCTAAGACTCCATGAAGAGTCTACGTGGTGTGGTTTGTTCTCCAGAGAACATACTGGTTTCTCATTTGTATGAGAATCCAGGAGCCTTACTAGCTGCCATCTTTATTTTTATTTTTGTCTTGTGCCAATGTAGTCATGGTCACACAGTAGAGTCTGTTGTTCCACAGCTTTCTTTTCATACAGTTTCACAAAGCGGGTTTATCCCCAATTTGAATATCTCATGAACATATAGGGGGAACGTAGTGAATTATGTTTGCGTGGAAGTAAGTTCAATAAAGCTGAGTGGGAACAGCAGTAGAGGTTAAAAGTTACTCCAATTCATGGACTAGGAATAGGATGAGAAGGGAGATCATTTATAGCCAACCGGCAGTTGGAAAGATAGTGAATTGATAGGGCCACAGTGAATTGGTAGGGCCACAGACCCAGACCTTTAACTGATGGCTCTATCATCTGTGCAGAAACCATGTGTAACTAAGAACACATAGTTTGGGCAGAGAGCTCAATGTGACTCTGTGATCGAGTTTCAGAAAAACCAATGGCCAAAAAAGATCAATTTAATTCTCATAGTTTATGTTGTTCAGTCTACCGGTTGGGAATGTTTTCTCAACCATGGCTTAATGAATACCTCATTTTTATGATTCCACTGGAGAAGCTTCTACAACAACACAATAGCAACAGGACCACGAACATTTACCTAACAATTATCCTTTGTGGGCATGTTCTGGTCAGGTCTCTCAAGAGAGCAAAGAAACAACCACCATAAAAATGCTATGTATGCATATGTGCCAACTTGGATTCTGCCTTGTGTCGACATTTCTCTGGCTCGGGCCGTATACAGTGCGCAGGTGCAAAGGCCCTGTGTTTCCAGGAGGCTCCTGTGTGGTGTGTCTGCAGTGATTCAGACTGAGGATCATGGTCTGCTTGATTTGTTCCTGTGGGTCGGGTCATCATGTGGATCTCTGACACGTGATGAGCGCAGAAGGTGAACATCTTCAGAAGCACCTGCAGGTGTGTGAACATCTGCCAGTTTGAAGAAAAGGAGAGGAGAGATCTGGTCACCTCTTGCAATCTGTGCAGCAAGGCAGAGTTATATAACAATTCCATCTTAATCCAGCCATCCGATGCCGAGCTCATGGAAGTAGAGAAATGAAAACAAAGAAAGCTGTATTACTCTGAGACCCCAGCAAAGCGAGTATGGGCGATGTCCCTATGGCCAGACTCCAGAGCAAGCAAAAAATCTTTACTGTTCTGTGAGCTTCTGTTTATCTGTGGGACATACATGCCCCTTATAACCGTGGCTTTTTTTCCCTTAACATTTCAGTTTTTCTCTCTTAAAAATAACTTCTTAATCATAGTAGAAAAATAGGAGATATAGCTAAGTTATAAAGTAGAAAACAATAGTTCCTCAGAGAACATCCCCTCAGAAATAACCTCTGTTAATATTTGCTGCATTTCACAAATTTTTTTCCCAATGTGCGTGCGCACACGCACGTATGTGTGTATTGCAAAATTAAGATTAAATATGTATAGGGGTGCCTGGCTGGTTCAGTTGGTAGAGCATGCGATTCTCAATCTCAGGGTCGTGAGTTCAAGCCCCACGTTGGGCACGGAGCCTAGTTTAAAAAAAAAAAAAAAAGATTAAATACATACAATTTTCTATCCCATCTTCACTCAACATTAAATTTTTAACCTCTCATTAAAATTTAATTTGCACGCATAATGTTCTCTGGTACAGAGACACTGTTTAAGTGCTATGGAGTCAAAGAGATCCCAGTTCTTGCCCTGATTCCTTCAGCATCCAGTTCTGTCTATGGGCAAATGACCTCAGTTTCACCATTTGTAAAATGGGGGTAATAGTAGCTACTCCATGTGGTTTCTGAAACGATTAAATAGGGTCATATCCGTGAAGCCCCGACACAGTCTGTAGATAGCAAATGTGAAATATTGGTTAGCTAGTCCCAAATCATTGCTTGATAGTGGGAATGGAGTCTGTGTTCCTTATTTTTGTTCTTTATCATGTTGCCGTGTTTGCCTCTGTCCAAAATTATTTCCTCCAGGTCAATTCCAAGCCGTGTAATAAAGGGCAGAAACATTTTAAAGGCTTGATTTGAATGCTTTTCTAGACCAGTTGTATCTATTTGCACCCACACTGATGTTGCCTCACACCGGTCATTTGGCTCCACCCTTCCGTAACTGTGTTAATGTAATAGGCAAATAACGATATCTCATTTAAATACAAATTTTGCTGGTTGCCTAGTGACATTTACTATCTCTCAGACATTTGTCTTCTTTTGTGAATTGTTGGCCCATCAATCAATACACATTATCACGTGCCACTTTTGTGCCAGACACTGCCAGATGTATCACAGGAACACACTTGTGTCAAGACAGACATGATCCCAGCTCTGATAGCACACAGCCTTTGCTGAAGGTGCTCCTTGTGGCGGGCGTGGGACTACGTGCTTGTCTTGGGGATAATGTGAAGCACTCTGGGTTTCCTGGTTAATAATTAGCCCCCTTTGGCTAATCCAAAGTCTGTTTTGCCACTTCCTTATTTTGGCCACATTCTTCAGCACGGGGGATGCGGCGTTTATATATTCTGGATAGGCACACTGCTATGGTGTGAATGTAAATTTCGTACACATACGTGAAACAGACATGATGGGGGATGTTCTCATTACAAAAGGTATAGGGAAGAGATGTATGGTGATGGGTTAATAATATTTGGCTGGCCAGAAGAAGCTGGAGAATCTGTAAACCACAGAAACTGAACTAAACAGTGTTAGAATGTGTAAAGCTGGTACACTTCATCAATTTAAAGTGGTATTCTTCGAATCATCAGGTTGAAGAGCCTGTCCTACATTTGGCAACTCAATGGAGGCAGCTTGTGATAGCCACCCACCTACCCGTGCACCCATTGTCTGGTTGTGTTCTAGATTAGAAAATCAGCTTTGGTTTGACAACTGTACGGTGGCAAATTTCTCGCCTTTGGAGGTGAACTGCAACAGTCCAATGGTAGGTACAGGTGAGAAAGTTTCCCATTATTTCCAACGAAATAATAGGAGTCCCCAGCATCTTACAACACTTTCAGGGAGCTGTCATTCCCGGGGGTGTTTATATCCCCTTCTGGAGTACTGTCACCTTTTGCCTTAGCTGGGCCTTATTTATTGCCCTCCATTTATGGTCATTCTGCCAACTCGTACTTTCATTGCAATTGACAGCATTGGGAGAATTCTCACATATGTTATCACAGTGATTCTGGGAGGTGTCAGAAGCTGGGTCCCCAAATATCACCAACACATAATAAGACAAAGCTGAGCTTCTGGCTTTGGCTCTGTCTCAGAGGGATGAGGGTAAGGTCAGAGTTCACTGAGAACCGGAAGTTTGGTTTAAGGCACGTCTTTCAATGCAGGGGGCTCGGTTAAGATTGGGTGAGAATCACCATACACATCCAGGATTGGTGAAAACAGCAAGATGGAGATTTTAAGATGAGGGATTCAAAGAATGTCAGGGTGCAAATTGTCTATTGATGCTTTCCATGGGGGAGTCGATGGTTCTGCTGGCAGAACAATGCAGTCATCTGCTTGGGCAGGGCAGTCCTGGAAAAGTAAAGTAATACTAATGGAGATAGTGGACTAGCAAAGTCATGTTCGCATAGCCAGTAGAGTGTGGTTTGGGTTCTCAGGGTCCATGCTGAATGTAGGGTAGGCTGTTTTGGTTCTCAGAGGAAACATATTCACAAATCCATTTTATAGGTAAGGACACGTGAGGCTCAGGAAGACCGAGTGGCTTTCCCCGGGTCACATATCTAATTAGTTCCGGAGCTAGAACTGGCCCTGTGCTTTTTTCCCATTTTGTCCATTAAGCACTGTCCCTCAAGCTGTTCATCTTGCCCTTTGTCTCAAGTCTCTCTGGGCATCGATCAGTTGCTATAGCAAAAGGAAGTTTCAAATTGATTTTAGGGTTTAAGCCATGCAGTCTTACTTGAACGAATGATAAAATGCTTTGCTGAGAATAGGTGCGTCCGATGAGTCTAAATGCACTCTGCTCACCATGTTTCAAAGATAATTCTCGGGTAAAGAATAGGGAACTGTGTCCTTACTAGAAGTTTGATGTGACGTATTAATCATGAACATGCCAGTGGCAGCTGCGGCAATCGTAGGCAGGAGGCAAAAGTCTTGTATTATTTTCTCGTGGGGATGTCTTCAAGAGGGAGCGAAGGAAGGAGAGAAACATTGACAGTGGATCTTATTCTCTCTCTCTCTCTCTCATTCTCTATGTACACGTGAGTCCCTTCAGTTGATTTCGCCTCCCTGCCACCTCTGTCCTCCCAACCCCCACCCTACCTCACCTCCGGTGGTGTAGTTCACCTGCTTCTGTGCATATATCCCATGAAGGTAAAATGTCCTGAAAGCAAAATGGCTACAGACAGAAGTACAGTGCTGAGGGGAAGCTTACTAGTGGAAATCCAAGTCCTGGCGGGGTAAATGAGATAGATTATCTTTTTGTACATCCAGCAGAAGGGAAGCTTCAGATCAAATCACTTCCAGATTAGATCCCCAGGGCTAAAAGCATTCAATGGGGCACTCAAAAACATTTGTTTGAAAGAACAAATGTGCCAACAAGTGGCCACTTACGACCATTTTGCTTCTGAGCAAAATTCACGATGCAATTCAAGATGACGTTTTCTTCTTCGAACTCCAGTCCTGGCCATGTTAGGGAGGATTTATTCTAATATCAGTGGGGTGTGAATCAGGTCACAGGTAGGCATAGACGGCTAGGATTTGGTGGTATCTTTCCCTACTGCTGCTGCTGCCGCCAGGTCCTTATCTAGGTGTGGGTAGAGATGGGATGAGGGAAACAGATGCTCAGAGGAGAGGCCTGGTGAATGAACCCCAGAAGAAATACTTCAGTCAAGGCTGGGGAGACATGCATAAAGAGGTGGGTGACACTGGGGAAGCAGAGTTAGTGTGGTTGGAAACCGAATGGATTTTTTTTTAAAGATTTTATTTATTTATTTGACAGACAGAGATCACAAGTAGGCAGAGAGGCAGGCAGAGAGATGGGGAAGCAGGCTCCCTGCTGAGCAGAGAGCCCCATGTGGGGCTCGATTCCAGGACCTTGAGATCACGACCTGAGCCAAAGGCGGAGACTTAACCCACTGAGCCACCCAGGTGCCCCCCAAATGGATTTTTGACAGGTTAGTTGGTTCTAAGGTTTTCTGTGAATCATGCTCTCATGTTATTTTCCATGAAATCATATCAAATAAATCCCTGAAATTCCAGAGGCTTTCCAACAGCAGATCAGATCTGGACTGGGGACTTTGACTCTTGGGGGAGTGTGTTCTTAACTATGGTAGAGCATCTTGAACCATTTTCGGTAATTTTTACAACTCAGACCAGGGTGGCCGCTAGACAAATTTCTCACTATGGGAAAAAAATTCTAACCCTTCAGGCCATAGGAAGGTCAGTGATAAGCACAGTACAACTGAAGCTTCTTGTTCTAAATACTCATCTAAAGATACTTGTAGCAGGGGTGCCTCGGTGGCTCAGAGGGTTAAGCATCTGCCTTCCGCTCAGGTCATGATCCCAGGGTCCTGGGATTGAGCCCCGCATCAGGCTCTCTGCTCAGCGCGGAGCCTGCTTCTTCCTCTCTCTCTGCCTGCCTCTCTGCCTACTAGTGATCTCTGTCAAATAAATAAATAAATAATCTTTAAAAAAAAAGATGCTTGTAGAAATATTGTAAATTTCATTAAAAGTTATTCGCTCCTCAAGTGATCTAACAAATATTTTAAAATATCACAAATAGGATGTTATCTATTTTGATAAATATGCTTTGATATCCTTACCTGTATATACATGTAGTGAAGACCATTGCTCTTCATATCTGCTACATGGAGGAACGATTTTCTGGTAGAGTATAAATTCTATTTATCTGTTCAATTAATTATTTATTAATTTAAGGGCACATCACTCAGAGTGTTAGTAAGTGAAAGTATCTGTCGAGTCTAGTTAATTTGAATAGTTATGGGGCACCAAATTAAATATGAAATGCAAATATACGCAAAATATGAACACATGAACAAACAGATAAAATTGCTAATTGCTCTGCCTTTTAAGAAAAGCTTCTGTGTGGCAAGCGTATGGAAGAAAAGATTGCTCCTAGCTCTATCATTTCTTTGTTTCAGGCTTGATGCAAGCAAATTAGGCATATAATCTGTCACGTATACACAGGAAAAGTTGAATTTTGGGATGATGAGCATTTTTTTTTTTAAGCTGTCTTTCTGGTATCGTATTTGTTATGTAATTAAAAAGCAAAAACTCTTTTCATTTCCTTTCTAAAAACAGAGTCCCAAGAAGGACAGAATAATAGAATGGCCAGTAGAATAGCATGATTTAAACCACTGTTTGGTGGCCATGATGTCTGCTTGGGCAGCGTAGAAAGGACAAGGCTAAATGAGTCTTTGGTTGGGGTGTTTCAAGGTAACTTAAACGTGAATAAAAATTAGATCAACTTAGAATGAAGTTTTCAGAATGTGGGTTCCAGACCCTTAATTGTGGACTTTTATTTTTTTCACTTTTATCAGACGTTTGAATGTTAGATGGTGACACGAATTAGGAAACAAAAGCAAGAAGATTAAAACTGACAGAGACGAATGTAATTTCTTTTTGTTTAAAGATTTTATTTATTTATTTGACAGACAGAGATCACAAGTAGGCAGAGAGGCAGGCAGAGAGAGAGGAGGAAGCAGGCTCCCTGCTGAGCAGAGAGCCCCATGTGGGGCTCGATCCCAGGACCCTGAGACCATGACCTGAGCCGAAGGCAGAGGCTTTAACCCACTGAGCCACCCAGGCGCCCCTAAATTTCTCATTAAGGGTTTATACTTTAGATACGTGGGTATAAGATGGGGGAGGTCTCAGAAGTTCTTATGAAAATGACCACGGAGATTTAATTGGCCCCAAGTTTAATACAAGTCAGTAGGCCTAGGAAGCTATTCAAAAGCTATGATTCCTTTGACTGTGTAAGTTAATGAAGGAGCAAGAGCTTGTTTTCCTTCCTCCCTTCAATCTACATCTAGGGAGGAGGAGTATTGTTTGGATTCATCAGATTCTGGGACATGGTTGTGCCATATTTCCAGTGGGCACAGTCACTGTGTGTTAACAGGTCAGTGTGAGGGTGTGGCCTTCTTGCTGCTCTCTTTGAAACACTGCTAGAGTCAAAGGGTCAAGGTTAGCCCCTCTGGGAGACTCTCTTCCTCTCTTCTTGTTCTCTGCCATCCATATGGCAGAAGTGATAAGCTGACACAGGGCCTCCTGCCTTGGAGCATAGCCAACCAACTAACTCACTTTTCTTTTTTCTTTATATAGGGCTGGGGCAAGCTTGGGTGCAGGTGAAACATTAATAGGCTTCACTCACAACCTGCTTTGGGCTGAAGGTGTTTAGACTCGGAAACCTAGAATAAGGTTACATGCCACATGGCTGTGTGGCCCAGCCTAAACAGGGCACTCAACCCTCCATATTTTAGTTGGTCACCAAATTTGAAAACAAAAAAAGTCTTTTGACCCTGTGTACTTATGCTCTCACCTACTTTACCTTCACTCTCTGTCACTTGGATTATTTTAAGTCATGACCTATGTTTTCATTCCTGCCACAATGCTTGCAGCATAGTTTGTGACTATGGAAAAGAAAGCTTTTGTGTTTACCTTCAAACATTTAATGGAACAGGATGTTTGAGAGATAATACATTTATTCTGGGTTGCTCCAGATGTCAGGGAGGCAAATACTTGTTAATATAAAATAGAACTTAAAACAGAAGGATCCCAGCTATGGGCTAAACTATTTCACAACACTTGGAGCTCTTCATTGTGGGGACTCTTCAGGGAGAAGCAGGATTGGCATCAGCGTGGTGTGCTGTGGAAAGGGTTTAATTTTACAGGTCTGTGTCAAATCCAAAGTATGAATAACATTTGTTCTGACAGGTAGAATTAGAGATCGGTGTAATCTTCTTACTGCTTTTCTGTTTTTTAAAAAATTTTCCAAAATAGAGAGGTATTATTTTATAATCAGAAAAAAAGTATTATGAGTATTAAAAATAACATTTGCTTTTTTTTTCAAATAGGAGCATAACCTTTTGTTATGGGTATCAAAGAGACATTGTTGTTGTGGGATATATGTCACTTGTTAGTGTTCTTGGTTTGGCTGCATACAGCAGAAAATAAAGAATTAACAGTGGCTTAAGCTAGAAATCTGGTTCTATCTCTCTTTTTTTTTAAGATTTATTTTGTTTATTTATTTTAGAGAGAGCGGGACAGGGGAAGAGGGGAGAGGCAGTGGGAGAGGGAGAGAGAGTCCCAAGCCGATGCCCAGCTGAGCATGGAGTCTGACCCCAGACTTGATCACGTAACCCTGAGATCAGGTACCAGCACCCCTCTCTCTTGTTCAGGATTGTGTGGCTTCAATTCCCGAGGTCACCTCACTGCATGGAGTCTGACCCCAGACTTGATCACGTAACCCTGAGATCAGGTACCAGCATCCCTCTCTCTTGTTCAGGATTGTGTGGCTTCAATTCCCGAGGTCACCTCACTGCCCAAACTAGCTGTAGAATATCGGCATTATATCATGTTCCAAACAGCAGGAAAGAGGAAGGAGAAGTAAATAGGCCTGCCTCCTTCATTTTAAAGATCATCCCAGAAATATCATACAACCCTTATATATAAAATTGCATTAGCAAGAACTTGGCCATAAGGCCATACCTAGCTGCAAGGAATTCTGGGGAAGAAAAATCAGGCTTTGTTTCTAAAGAAGAAGGGAATGGATATTGGAAAGCTAATAGCTGTCTCTGTTACACCCAAGGATTAAGGGCAATCATTTTAAAAAATGCCACTGGCTCCAGCTTTTTTGCTAATTGTTTCAGGAACTTTATATTGGCCTCCATTTATTTACAGCAGTCAACAATTATAATAGCATCTTGGATTTGTCTGTCTATCATCTATCTATCAATCTATCTATATTTTAAATGTCTATACTGCCCAGAGCAATCTACAGATTTTTAAAAAAAGATTTTATGTATTTATTTATTTAGAGAGAGAAAGAGAGAAAGGGCAGAGGCCAAGGGAGAGAGAATCTCAAGCAGACTCCCACTGAGCTTGGAGCCAAGCCTAGGACTCCATCCTATGACCCTGAGATCATGACCTGAGCCGAAATCGGGTCAGACGCTTAACGAGCTGAGCCAACCAGGAGCCCCAGATCTTTCCAATTCTTAAAAGTTCTGTGGGAGAGGCCACAGGCTCCCCCATTTCCTTTTAAGCCCATTTGTGAAACTATTAGCATTAGCTTTTTTAGGGCAAAAACTCATGGATTAAAGTAAGATTTTTTTTCTTAGTTTAAGAATATGCTACCTACTAAAAATTGCATCAATTGAGTGAACAACAACACAGGGATGGGTGAGAATGGAAAACCTATTAGAACAGATATTGCCTGCTTTTTTTTTTTTTTTTTTTTTTGAGAAGAGAAGTCTTTCCTAGCATTGCATTCTATTTTATGCAGTACATTTGCTAAGAGAATTCAAAAGAACAGATCGGGCCCATTGTCCTTCATTCCAACAGTATTGAAGGCCCAATTTCATCTTTTGAGGCTCGTAAGGAGCATACTACATAAAAAGGAATGGACTGCTTGCTATTCAGCCATAGCTGGAATAGCAATACCAATCATTATACTGTTATCTATTTGAAAAATGTGGATTTTACTTGGAGATGGTATTTATTGAAGCTTGCAAGAAATCCATTTTCTGTCTACCTGGCAAGAGCAATTTGAAATGGAAAATTCAAGCTCAGAGATCAGTTGAAATTTGACCTTCTCTATATCGCCTGGATTTTGCTATGATGATGTATGCAGGGGTGGGGGTTAGGGGTGTCCATTGGCTTCCAATCCTATGCTGGGTTCGTCTCCTGTGGTACAATAGGGCAATCTAAGAGAAACCTTCTCCAGCTGTATTAAAATGGGGGCGGGCGTGGGATGCTGGGCTGATGCACTTAAAATGCACTTTGAAGCATCATGGAAATTTTGCAAAAGACTTTTATGTAGCAATAATTCTATTGATGGAGTCAATGAGAGTTTTGTCTGTGTAAGAACTGCAGGATAGGACCCCAAGTCACATGCTTTCAAAATTATTCTCCCTTTGTTGGATATCACAAAGGATATTTTCCCATGAAAACAAGATCTTTTGTTTCTTATGAATTCATTCTAATTTTGAAGCCGGCTGACAGGGTTACTGCATGTTCTTCTCGCGCTGGCAGGTGGCCCGAGGGAGCTGGTGGAATGGGCTCAATCCTTTATTAAGGCTTTTCCTGGTCGTAATGTCATTCACTTCTCATCTAAAACCATAGTCCTTGATGTTCACTTCCAAAGGAGATAACAGTGAGGTCATGGATATGATCTGTTCCTCTTTGGATTTTAAAGGCAGCAGGCAAGAAATCTCTGCCTTTCTGGTTTTCCTACCTTTTTGCAAATACATATGGCTAGCAAAACAAAAACGAAAACAAAACAAAACAAAAAACAAAATAGCAACAACAACGACAAAAAAGCAACGCATACAAAATACGGACAGGTAGTGAAAGTTTAGACAAGTCAGAGCATCCATTTTCAAAGGCACTTACTAAGTTGCACGGGCTAAGGTCCGTGCAGAAAAGAAAACAGATACAGTTCCCTCATCCTGAGGACTCACGCTTGATCCAGCCTGTGTGCTGTGGGAAAACATTTAACCACAGTTTGGCAAACATTTATGTAAACGATCCTCAGATCAGCGCTAACTACTGAGGATTCAAAGACAGGGAGGGAGGGCCTAGGCTGGACCCTTGAGGAAGCCCTGCAGGAAATGCTGTGTAAGTTGTGGCAGGACTAGAGCCCAGAGATGAATCTGAAAGTGCTGTAGGAACTCAGAGGAAAGGAAATTCAACATATGCTCAAGAGACTGTCATCAAAAGTTGACAAGAGAGTAAGCTGATATAGGAAAGATATATTTTTAAATTTCCGATGTAACCCATTGTGGAAAGCCTTTGCACTGAATCCTTTAGTAAACCTGATGTTGCAGGGAGACACAAGAGGGGGGAGGCAGTGCTGTGTTACAAGATGGGGGTCCAGCACTCGGACCCCTCCAACTAGTACTAGTAATTCCATGGACTGGGCCTGTGTACATGTGCACACGCGACTTTCGACCACCAAGCTTCCGGAGATCTCCGCGGAACAAAGGAAGGTGAGATGAGGGAGCCTCAGCCATTCATCGTGTATCTTTGATCTTCACGACATCAATTGTACCTTTTGTGTGCTCACTTCTTACCAGGCACGAATTATCGAGTTATCGTTTCCATCAATCTTGGAATGCACGCTGGCCTTTGATGTCCAGAATAGCTTATCTGTGGTGGCTTTTAGGGGACAGGGTGGGACAATATATGATTGGAGGCGCAGATGTCTTGGGAATGTCATACATGGACAATACACAGTGTCCTTTTTGGAGCAAGAAAAGAGGACTTTGCAAGTGGGTAGGCTATGGTTGAGTTGGTTGGTTAATTTGTTGGTTGGAAAAGAAGAGATTGTGTCCCTTTCTGGTGGAGACAAGGAAGGAAACCCTGGTTAACAGGGATGAGTGGAGGAAGGGAAAGGAAATGTCCTTGGCCCAAGCATAAGGGTCAGGTAGAGCATAGAGTGAAAGGTGGCAGGAGCCTTTGGGCAGTCGTTGAGCCTGGTTTGGCTGCAGGCTTCTCAAAGACAGGAGTGCAGCACTGAGAAGGGAGGTAGAGGGTGCCAAGCTGAGACCAGATGCAATGATGTGGCGACCATCGTCTTGAACCAGAAATGGGGACACATGGTCTGATGGGAGACTGTATCCAAAGAGGAAAATAAATGAAACAGGCAGGGGGTGTTGGGTGGTGAAGTCAGTTAAGCCTCTGACTCTTGATTTCAGCTCAGGGTGGTGAGATGCAGACCCCCGTTGGGCTGTGTGCTCAGCGAGGAGCCTGCTTGGGATTGTCCCTCCCCCTGGAGTCCCTGCCCCCCAGCACTTGTGCACTCTCTCTCTCTCCAATAAATAAATAAATCTTAAAAAAAAAAAAAAAAGAAAGAAGCAGGTGGCCTGGGCAGGACATATGATTTTAGTAATGATGATAATGAAATAACCAGAGAGGACTATATTAAAAATCAGGCTTCTAGTGAAGTCTGGATTGCAGAGAGAGAAAAATACTGCTTTATATCCATCAAGCGGCATCTCCATGAGATGTTCAAGGTCTTCGGAATGCATGAGCTGCTTGTCATACGGCTTCATCAGACTTCAGAAGGCCTTGGTCACATACTAACCTAAAAATACACAAAAGCCAAATTGAGTCATTGGTATGGGGAAAAGAAGGTTTTCTTTTCCACGTGTTGTTTTGAAGAGGGTGTTAATGAACTCAAATGGGTCTCACACAGCCGCTCAGTATAAGGGGCTTTACCTGAAGGTCAGCTCCAAGAAGAATTTTTAAGAAATTTTTTCCCTATTCCCGTTCTATGCCTCTTCCTGAACCTCACTCTAAACATTTTTAAGAAAAGGTCTTAGAAAAATAGAAAATAAAGGGGCCAGGGATGGGGGAAGGGGAAGCCTGCTAGAATGTTCTTTGTTGAACAGCTGCAGGCACTGTGAGTCAAGGCCACAGGGAGAGAGCTCTTGCTTGCTCAAGTGTCTGAGGACTTCGGTCCAGACCACCGTTTCTTTGGAAATCTCCTTGACATAATGGTAATGTGTCTTCTTTCTATTAGGTGATATACAGTTGTACCTGATCCTTATTTCATAACTTGACAGAGGCAGGAGCTGGCAGATGTGTTTTCCTAATCCTAGACTGTTTGAATTCATGTCAACATAATGGACTAAAATGGCTCTTATAAAAAAACAGAATGCCACAGACTTAAGGCCAAAATTTCAAGGGACCAAATCTACCCTAATTCCTTATAATATCCCCACCGAGTGCAAAGCTGGACCCTCTATCACCTAGATGCCAAAGAGGCAAGGGACATGGGATGCCTGGGTGGCTTAGTCACGTAAGCCTCTGCCTTCAGCTCAGGTCATGATCTTGGGATCCTGGCATCGAGTCCCGAATTGGGCTCCCTGCTCAGTGGGCAGCCTGCTTCTCCCTCTGCCTGTCGCTCCCCCTGCTTGTGCTCTCTCTCCCTCCCCTCCCTCTCTCTCTGACAAATAAATAAATAAAACCTTTATAAAAAAAAAAAAGAAGCAAAAGACAGCAGAGCTTTTGTGCATCTAGGTGGTGGTTGTTACAGAACAGGCCCTTAGTGTTTGATCCACTGGATACGCCGTTCTCAGAAATCTTTGCAGACGCACGATCTTGCAAACCACTTGGTCGTTCAGCACTGCAGAAGATAATGCCGTAAGTATTTCATTGGCTTGTTGGTAGACCACCACAGAAGAGAGCCTCTAGCTGACCCACTCAGTGTTGTGCCCAAGCATACTCACCCTAGGCCACAAGAGCCAACTATGATATTTTTGGAAAGTGTCTTGAAATTGGCAATGTGGAGTGTATTGACGCCATAAAAATTAGCAAATGCCAAAAACCGGGGCTTTTTTTTTTCCCCTTTCCCCCAGACAGCTGGTTGTTAAATATTTACTAGCACACCACTGGCTTGACTCCATTCCTGGGAAGTACTAAACTAATTACAAGGCTAGAGAAATAGCATGGATGAATCTCACAGACATGATTCTGAGTGAAAGAAGCCAGACGCAGAAGATGACATATGGTATGATTCCACTTACGTGAAGTTCTAGAGCAAACTAATCTGTGGTGAAAACTCGCATGACTGAGTTACCTCTGGTGGGGGGGGGGCATGAAGGAGCATGAAGAATTTTCTGAGTGATTAAAATATTCTGTATCTTAAGGTGGCTCTGGGTGGCCAGGTATATGCTGTTAATCAAGCACCCATCAAATTATATGATTAATATCTGTGCAGATCATTGTATGTCGGTTTTACCCCAAAGGGGGGAAAAATGACAAACAAATATTAAACCCTACTTAATAGGTTTGCTCTGTACAATTGTAAGGGCTCACCATTTTGAAACTATTTGTGTATTTTAGTTTTGAGTCAATGTGTAAATACATTGAGGATAATGAGAGTCAGTTTTCTCACTGTTGGAGGAAAAAAGATCCTCAGGTAGGGATCTCAGGATAGAATGAAGACTGTGATAAAAAGAATTTAACTGTATCACAAAAGTACGAACCCACCTCACAGAAGGGGGCAGGAGTGGAGGTCCCGACAATAAGTGACTTAAGAAATGATTGGATTCTCTAAGACGAAAGGCAACAGGAGCTTCACATAAGCACCAGCTTAACAGGAGCTGCACATAAGCACCACCCCCAGTGGGGGGCCAGATTGGCCATTCAGATCCTGGTACACAGGTGTACTGACGGGGAGCAATTTGGCACCCGGTGGTGCATGGTGGGAGCAAGGTTTCTCACTGTGGAGATGGGAACTTACAGGTAAGCAAGGGAATGGCCCACGTGGTAATGGATTAGAGTTGGAGACATAGATATGAATGCATGGTTAGCCTCAATATAGATACAGAAGTATCTGTAGATGTGTGTATATATTGAGGTTAGCATACAATTATATTTCTTTGTTCTGTCAACTGAGAAGGCCTGGAAGTGGTGATAGCCCAGTAGCAAAAAATACACCCCATGCCAAGATCTTGGTTCCTAAAACAATCCTTCAGTCAAAGAAAATGGCGCAGATGATTAACTCTGGGACTGGGGCAGATAAAATACGGGACAAGCCTGGAGGATCTTGTAGTGTCAAAGAGTAAAGAAACACAAAACAAACAAACAAACAAAACTCCATTGCTACGAGTGTGTCCAAGAAGCTGTCTAAAAAGAGTTCCCAGTGGCTGAAGCTGAACAACTTTTTTTGAGCAACAAAAAGAGAGCAATACCAAAGCATAAAATAAATATCCGTGAGTCCACACTGATATAAGTAAGTTCTTGGGCAAGAAGAGACAAGTCTCCACTGTAGGAGAATTCCAACTATTTCCTGCAGACCCTTGAACCAAAGGATATGGTACATAATTCCCACACCTTAAGCGGGGGCTGCACACAGTCGTGTCCTTCCAAAGAGTGGAGTGATGGAAAGGAGGAACAAGAGGAGATTTACAGTACAGATGATCAAGGTCAACATCAACAGCAAGAAGTCGTGCTGACAGTATACCTGTACCCTGGATACTTCACCTTTGTGGTCCTCCTCCCTGAAACCCATGCCCCCCCAGTGTAATCATGAAAAAAACACCAGAAAGATTCCTTTTGAGGGACATTCTACAAAAACATGTGGCCAGTACTTTTCAAAATTGTCAAGGTCATTAGAAACCAGGAAAGCCAGAGTCACTGCCATGGAGGAGGAGCCTAAGAAGTCATGAGAACTACAAATGGCATGTGGTACCCTGGGTAGGATCTTGGGACAGAAGGGGGATCTTAGGTAAAAACCAAGGAAATAAAATAAAGCAGAGCCTCTGGTTAATAACAGTGGATCAATACTGGTTCATTAAGTGTAGCCACATATGCCTACCGCACTGACGCAAGATGTTAATAGGGGAATTGGTATGGGATATATGGAAATTCTGTGTACTCTCTGTGACTCAATAACCACAATTTTTTCTGTACAACCGAAATCTTTCTAAAAAAGAAAATCTCCTAAGAAAAACAAAAGCCCTCAGCAACCGATGGCTGGCCATCCGTGGCTTGGGAGTGCAGAGGAGAGTATGGCCCAGATGTGCGGCTCGGAGCTACCGGGATGGTCCTAGCGTGCCCCTCTGCGACATTTTGAAAGTTCCCCTCTGTCCCAGTGGCCCTTTCTTTTTACACTACACTCCTTCCAATCTTGCCAGCAGAATGTGAGCTCTGATTAGAAACTGCAGTGGCCTCAGGGGGATGGGAAGTTGGAGCAGAGCCCCCAAACCAGCAGAGGCAAAACCTGGGGTGCCTCCTTCCATGAACTTTGCAGACCCAACGGGTGGGGCAGCC
This sequence comes from Mustela putorius furo, assembly GCF_011764305.1. Taxonomy (NCBI): domain Eukaryota; kingdom Metazoa; phylum Chordata; class Mammalia; order Carnivora; family Mustelidae; genus Mustela; species Mustela putorius. Next base: position 33,997,423 of record NW_025421989.1, read on the forward strand.
TGCCTGTGTGTGGATTATTCCAGTCTTATTCCAGGGAGACACAATGATGCGGCCATTCCCTGGGCTGTTCTCTTTGGGCTTTGTGCGGATCTAATTTGCATGAACCAAGAGGTTCTGTTTTGAGAGTTTCATTGCATTCTCCCCGAATGACGCAGTTGGGAAAGCTCGGCCAAAAAAAGTGCTCCAACTACACAGCTGAGGGAAGCGCCTCCTCTCTGCAGCTCCTCTGCAGGCTTGCTGCTGTTGGTGGAACTGGAACATCTGAACATGAGCTAAAGGTGCTGATGTCTTAATTTCTGGAAGAATCCCAAATGAACAAGGCTTTGCACTGACTGCACAGGTAGCCAGGAGCATAGACTGCTCTGCTCATACCTGTCTGGTGTGCTTTGGTCAAGACTGCCTGAATGGGTGGTTCACTGACCTCAACCTGGTCATTACACTTCAAAGTAGTCACGTCCAGCCCAAGGTCAAGTCCATGCTCAGGGGTACCAGCCACAAATGGTCACTGACTAATACTATTTGAAAATGGCTTATGCTTCCTGATTTTTCCAGTTTCCCTCTTGAATTTTAAAATTGGTAGCCTGTTGTCTTACTACCAGAAGGAACGGTATGTGACAGCAATTAATATAGATTGATGGCTCCATCCGTTTTCCATATTAGCTTTGGGAGAAACACTATTGCACGATGTGTTGGGGCTCTATCAGACCAGCATAAAACCAGAGTAACTAACATGGAAACATAACCCGACCAAACAACATTAGAACATTCTGTCTTGCCCACAAAGGATTCCCTTCACCAACAGAACTGGAGAGAGGGGCGTTGGAAAAAAGTTTTTCTCTGACTTTTTGTCTAGCCCATCACTGTTAGCGGGTATCATCAGTAAAACTTCATTCCTAACTGACCGTGAGGCTCAGGGCTTTCATATACTCGTAAATACACCCAGAAGAGTTGATAAGAGATGCCTGGCTCTATACATATTGATCTACGATTGGGATTTACTGCTGCCTAGAAAGTTCTACCCAATTTCAGCTTCGGCACTGTACCCAGCAGAGGCAATGATAAATACCAGTGTGCCATTGGGGCTGTCACTTTGGAGAGTGGCATGAATGATGATAGAACACAAACACAAATTCCGGAAAGACTTGGATTGGCTTTCCTGTCAACGCTACTGAAATGCGAGATGGGAAACTATTGATAGAAAGCACCAAAAACTATTGATAGAAAGTCCCTGATAAAATGTTACATAACAATGACGGTGCTGTGCAGAAGGCCCGTTTCACCGTCTCTGGAAAAGCAGGAATACGTCCTCCGGAGAAGCCTGTTTTTAGAAAAGACTTTTGTGGGGCACCTGGGTGGCTCAGTGGGTTAAGCCTCTGCCTCCGGCTAAGGTCATGGTCTCAGAGTCCTGGGATGGAGCCCCATGTTGGGCTCTCTACTCAGCAGGGAGCCTGCTTTCCCCCCTCTCTCTCTGGCTGCCTCTCTGTCTGGTGATCTCTCTCTCTCTCTGTCAAATAAATAAATTAAATCTTAAAAAAAAAAAAGAAAGAAAGAAAAAAGAAAAGACTTTTGTATTTTCCTTCCAAGGGAAACCAAAGCAGAGAGAGAATGGAAACGTGGTGAGCTGGAGAGACAGGTTAGGAACCCATCAAAAGTTGCAAAGTTATGTTTCAAAAAAATGCTCTGACCACTGTGCCTTCCTCCCTACTCAAGAGAAATGACTTCAGTTAGGCTTTGGGAAAGCAATTTGGGCTGTTTTTACTTGAGTACTTGTTTTCCCTGTGGTCTGATAAAGCCAGCGACACAGAACTGGCTTCAAGGAAACTATTGGGCGATGTAAGTGACAAAGTCAAAGGCAGTTGGAGATGTGGTACTGAAGCCCTCACTGTATTAAATTAGTTAATACATATACATAAAGGAGCAGTGTGTAGAACATAGTAAGTGCTCGATAAACAGTGGTTCTTGTAATAAATGCTGTCAATGTCCTGCCCCATGTTCCCTTGGCCAACCTCCGAGCTGGCTTGCCCCTGAGTTCCTGGGCACATCCCCAGGTTTCTGTCTTGAGTGCTGGCCTTCCTTGGTTTCTATGCCCCAGGGTTTTCAGTCACCCCTCCTACCCCCACTACCCAGAGCTCATTCACTTCTTGGCAGGAGAGCCCCAGGAAAAACCCTGAACCACTAAAAAATGGGGTTGGTGTTTAAGTACCCAGCTTCCTTGCCCTGAGGTGGAACGATTCTGAGGCCTGTTCTCCAACATTCCTCAGAGGGTCCTCAGCAGGCAGGATCGCGCTCTAGCTGCCCACGACAGAAGCCCAGTCATGAAAGCCTCCTTTTCCTGTCTTCTCTCCTTTTCCCCACCCTCTCAGTTGTGCTTCCTGGGATCCCCTTTCCAAGCAAACTGCCCGAACCGTCCGTCCGTTCTCAGAGTCTAGTTTTTCCCAGCAGCCAGAACTAAGCAAAGTCTGGTTGGCCCTCCCCGCTGAGGAGCCTGGGAAGCAGAGCTGTGCAAGGTCGTGACATCAAATTTATTATTGGCGCCTCCACAATGATCTGGTCATGGGAGTCCAAATGGATGCATGTTGATTTGGGAAGTTATTGAAAATGGCCACAAATTACCGGAGAAGTAAGGAACAGGCTTTGGGGATAGGACTTGGAGCTAGAAACCAAAGAAAAAGGCCCATGTCTACTAAAATTTAAGAAATGTTGGCTACATTGTAACATGTTAGCAACTCCTTTGCTCCTGGGCCACAAACTTCGTAATTCCCATCATGTTCCAACATGGACAGCAAAAACACGTACAGTGGGTATCACAGTGGCCTGCAAAACTGCATTTGCTGCGTGGAAAAAAAAAATAAACAAGCAAAAAAAAAAAAAAAGCTGTTCAAGGCTTTTAGTTCAGTATAAATTCATTCCTCTAAAGGAAAATGCCATCCTAAACATTTTTTACTTGCAAAACAATCTTCAAGCTATAGAGCAATTTATTTCACATGACATTTACAGAAAATCAACAGAAGTAGCTTTTATAACGTGTGGATCCACAAATCACATCTCCTCACTACGGTTGTGCATCGCAATCTCTTGAGGTCTCCTTTGGTGCTGCCCCTGGGAGAGGGCCTTTAGAGATGATTGGTTCTGTTCACATAAGTATCCTTCCCTCAAAGGAAAATTTATATGATTCCCTACCCGGGCACCGCTGTTTTCTCCATTCCCAGGCCCACAAAGACAGTCATTGACAAGGATTGCTGCCTTGTGCCAACATTTCGTATGGTGCTTTATTTGAAACAAACAAACATTTGAAAAGGGAATTAAAAAAAAAAAGGCAAACTGAACAATTATAACAAAATCCAGTAAGATCTGGTGACAGCCTTAGTGCCCAGCCTTAGCATGTCATTATTCCAAGTGACGTTTCTTCCCTTCCCATTCACTCCTTTCAGTCCTTGGAGGGTGGCTGTCCTAAGGCCAGCTGAGCTCAGGGGTGGAGTGGGCTCTCACTCGGGGACGCGAGACCACAGTGTCTACTCTGCAGCCGTGATTATTGTTAGTTACCATTTAATGCTGGTCAACAGAAGACAGATGGTAAGCAATTACTTTCTGAAGACTTGTTCAGAAATAATCAGTATATTTAAAATTTTAATCTATTATGGATTTTTTTCCCTAATTAGGCCTAGATCCTCAATGAGAAGGATTTACAGTCTCTGAGCAAGGACACGAGAGCGACAAAACAAAGGTACATTAAAATATAAAACTGGGCAAGCTTTCAAATGAATAAGGTGGCATCAGAAGGCAGAGGAGGCGCTGTCCAGGGATGCAGGAGACCACAGGGTTTGGCTCTGATCTGCGTGGTTTGTGGACAGTAACCCTCACATTGGGATAATGGTCAGGGAGAAAGTGAGCCCCCGTCTTAGTCTGCTCGGGCTGTTATAACAAAGTAGAGTGCACCAGGGGGATTAAACAGCAGAAATTTCTTTCTCACAGTTCTGGAGGCTGGGAAGTCCAAGGTCAAGGTGCTGGCCTGTTCTCATCCCACTGGGGGCCCGCTTCCTGGCTTGCCGATGGTTGTCTTGTTTCATTTTCATATGGTGGAGAAAGGGCTCTGGTCTCTTCCTCTTCCTCTAAGGGCACTGATGTCACCATGAAGGCTCCACCCCCACAGCTTCCTCTAGACCTAATGATCTCCCAAAGGCCCCACCTCCAAATACCATCGTGTTAGGGATTTGGGCTTCAACATGTGGACTGGGTGAGACACAAACATTCAGTCTTTAACACCCCCAAAGACAGATCTTTGTTGAGTGTTCATTAGCCGAAAGAAGACAGGGGTCTTGCCAGATTCCCTCCCCTCAGCTCACCTCTCTAGTGCTGTGAACAGCCTGGAGCACACAAAGCCACTCTGTGTGAGTGAACTCAACCTGCTTCCTATTCCTCTGGAAGAATGGCATGGAAATTTCCAAACTCGAGTTACAGGACCAAAAAAAAAGTGTTTATTGATAACCACAGTGGCCTTCTTAGGAGGGTGGGCCTCACTGAACCTGAACCAGAGCTGCTCTTGCAGCTTCTTGTTTTTCTTTTATTGTAGTAAAATTCACATAAAATCCTCCATTTTAAACTCGGGCTTTTTCATCATTTTTGTGCCATGCATCCCACTGGCAGTCTAGTAAAATCTATGGACCCCTTCTTAGAACCATGCTGTTAAATGCCAGAAATAAAATACACTTGACCCTTAAACAATGTAGGGGTTGGGACACCGACTCCCCAGGCAGTTGAAAATCCATATACAACTTTTGACTCTCCAAAAACTTAACTACTAAGAGTCTACTGTTGTCCAGACACTCCTTTGATAGCATAAGCAATCGAGGAACACCTGTCTTGTATTTTATATGTATTATATATCTGAATTCTTACAAAAAAGTAAGCTAGAGAAGAGAAATGTTAGAAGAGAAAATACATTTCCAGTCCTGCACTTTATTTTGTTTTAAAAAAAAAAAATCTGCGGATAAGTGGGCCCGTACAGTTCAAACCTGGGTTGTTCAAGGATTAACTCTACATAGACTCTCAAAGAAAGCCAATTTCTTTGGAATTTTGTCATTAAATGTTTGAGGACCAAATGTGCCAAACAGCAATATATGTTTTTCTTAATGAATGCATTGCTAGCAAGGGCTAGTTGGCAGAAGTAATAACTGGTAGAATTTTGCTTGTTGGCAATGGACTCAGGTACCCGATTCATAACAGATGCAAATGCTGAATGTTAGCTAGAAGGTTGTGAAAGTAAAGAAGTAACATTTTTCTGTCCGTGCTCACCAGCAGGGCAAAACTTGGAGGCCTTGGGCCCCCGGGGGAAGTTCTGGAGAGGACTTTGGACTTTAGCTGCACATGGAGCTTGAGTTGGCCTAGACCCCCAAGGAACAGAGGACGCCAGCTGAAATCCAGGTATGCAGAAGTACACTGAAGTCACTGCCGAGTGCAGCATTGGCATGGGTTGGAGGGCCTGAGTGAGTTCCTGTGGGGTAGTGGGCAAGCGCTTGAACTCTGGTTCTGCTACTGATCTTGGGCAAACACCTTCACCCCTGCAAGCAACAATCCGCTCCTACATTGAGTGAAGAAATCAGCTATCCGCAATTCATGTGGCTTGCATGAGGGCTCAGTGCAATAAGCTGTGTAAAATTTCTAGCGTGGTTTCTGATATGTGAACAATGTAACTATCATCATCATTATTATTGCTATTATTATATCAAGCTTCTCTTTATAAGAGAGGTCAGTCCTAGTTTTTTTTTAATTTTAGTGAAAAATGAAGACAATTTTTGCATAAAGGTTTTAAATGCTCACAATAACATCTCTTCTAGTCCTTATTCATATCCGCTCCAACCATTTCACTTGACTTTCTCCTCTTTGCCATCCTTTGGGATGACACCAGATTAATTTTTTTTCAGAAGGATGAAAAATTTCTTGAGAAAGTATCCTCACTCTTTGCCCTCTACTTGCTACCACTGTAAACACACACACACACACACACACACACACACACACACACTCATTCCTCTCTTTTTTCCTGCAGTAAGAGAATCAAATCCAGGCCTCCTGCCTGGAACTGCAGAACATTACCATCAGGCTGGTCCATTAAATATCATTTGAAAGTCAATTTTATCCCAGAGTGGTAAGTAGTATGCGTGCTTATGTCTTCATCTACCTTAATTAGGAAAAGCAATTTGCTGCACATTTCTTAAAAAAAGAAAAAAAAAAAGCTGATCAAATTTGAGCTCCTGATAGATTGAAACACAGCGTATGTTGTGGTGGTGGTACAAAGATGTGAAACCACTTCCCACATCTAAATTATGGCTTGGTCTAAAAACAGTCCAGCCTTATGACTCGCATGTTTCCTAAGTAACTTGTACAATTGCCCGTAATTATGGAAATAGGGGCTGTCTCCTGAAAGGCAGCCCCTCCTCATTTTGTTTCTCGACCCAGAATAGAAAACTCCATTTTGAGTCTATCACTGGAGATGTTTCCGTCCCATCATATTTTCTGTGATTCTGTACCATTAACAATCTCAAGACCATTTTCGCACATCTCCTTTTGCCAAAATGGTTGGAGCGTCTGAGAAAGTACAGCTACGTTGAATGTAGGTGCCTGCTTTTCTAATTTCTTTTAACTAGGCCAGACCAATTTTAACTCCCATGGGTGCCTCTGAATTGAGTCCTCCTGAGACACTAGTGGGGTGTCAATGGCAACTGCGCTGGCCCTCAGATGCCCTGGGAGTGTCCGGTGGGCTGCAGATGTAAGCCCTTTGGAAGTGGTTGTGTATGAGGGACTAAGGAGACTCTTGAGAGTCCCTCAGAGAAGGATGAGCCAGGCCTAAGGAGCTCCCAGTAAGAGAGCTCTGCACTTTAGAAGAAGGTGTGATAGTGAGTATCTGTCCTGTGGTCTGTGGCACTCAAAGCAGACTCCTGTGTACCTGTAAACTCGGGTCTGGGTCTTGGTAAGACATGAGCTGTCATTCTTTCTTACCACCACCCTCCCCCCTGCCCTATTATTTCATTTGCCATATAGCAGCCAGACAACTATTTTCAAATCATGTATCAGATCATGCCCTCCTCTGCTTGAAAACCTTCCATGGCTTTCCACCCTGCAGAGTGGTAAATAAAACTCTCCTGAGAGCCTACAGGATCCTACCCAAGCAGCTTCTGCCTGCTTCTCCCATCTCGTTTTGTAATTCTCTTCCCTTTGTTTATTTCAGCCACATGGCCTTATTTCTCATCCTGAGCCAGGTCCAGTCTTACCCTACTGCCTTTATATCTGCTGTTCCTCTGTCCTCAATACTGTTCCCTGGAAGACATCTTGTCATCCTCTCGCTCTCAATTTAATTCACCTCCTTAAATCATCCTTTTCTGACCTCCCCTGTCTAAAGTGGATACACTTCTCATGCCTCATAAAACTCTCTCACATCCCCCTTCCTATTTTATTCCTAGCCCTTATCCCAGGCTGACATGATCTTATTTGGTTGCTAGTTTATTGTCTCTTCCCTCTTAAGGACAGGGTTTGTCTTAGTTTGCTTCCCTTTCAAAGGCAAAGCCTGAGACAAGTGTTTGGTGCAGGTACTTTATTTTGGAAGACAGACATCTTCCAAATATTGTAGTAATAAAAAGGTTTAATATAGGAATCAGAACTTGCACAAATATAAGTAGATGTAAGGGAATGAAGATCAGGAAGACTGAGGCTACAAGGTCAAGGAAACACTGTTGATCTCAGCCTGGAGCAAAGCACTGTAATGGCTGGTTCTTAAAGGTTTTCTGGGGAATTGTATCATACCTGGCTCCTATAAATTCCTGTAAGTAATAGCCTTTTCTCATTTCTTCCTTTCCAATCTCACTTTGGTTTTTCTTATTGGCAAATTCTAACCTGTGCCCAGGCAGGTAAAATGGGTTGAAACCTATGTGGAACTGTTCACTGTAGCCATGGCTGGGATCAGCAATGAAGCTGAATGGATAAAAGGTACCTGACATTGGAAGTTCCCAGTCTTTTTATTTCTCTGTCCCAGACCCTGGAATATGCCTAGTACATCAAAGATACTCAATAATTGCTTCCTGAGTGACTGCTTTGCAAAAGGGCTATAAGGAAAAACTAACAGAGTTGTGATACTCAATTTGGGAGCCCAGCAGCACACAAACCACATTGTTATGGGATCTGACTAGTAGAGGATACTTCAAAAATCTGAGTGCATTTTCTATCGATTGGTCAGGACAGCTGGGCTCTGCCAGCATCTCAGGTTTTCAGGGTTTAACAGGGATGCTCAGTGGGAGGTAATAGAAAAACAATATGGCTCCCGCTAAGGAGTAGTGGATAGACACTGAGATATCTGAGCAAAGCTGTCCAGGAGCACATGTGAGACACCCTGGCACCTCCTAGAACTACTATAGATAAGGGCAGGACTGAGTGAAACCTTTGCTATTATTTGCGATATAAATCCATTAGTACCACTGACTTGGCTGCGGGGAACTCACATAACAATATCTGTAAGAAAACGTGTCATGAACAAAGCACCCAAGGATGAGGCACATCGCTTAAACGTTCAGAAACTCCTAGAATAGGTTGGCTACCCATGGGATTCCATTAGCCAGTGAGAAATTGTACTGGCCAGGAGGAGGAAGGAGGATATGAATTTGTTTTAATAGTGTCATTCCTGTGTCTGTTGATAGTGTGGCCATGGAAGTCAGCGTGAGTCCATAGGCCTAGGGACTGGAGGAAATTAAGTGGTGGAGAGATGAATTAGAATTTAAATCAAACAAGCAAACCAAAGCACGGGTGGTGTACGGGGCAGTGCATTAAAAACCCCTATACCTCTACTCAGTCAGTATGAGCCTGCTGAGGTCTGGGGATTAGCTGATGAGATAGATGAGTGCTGGTCCATGAATTCAATAATGGAAATAGTTGCTGTCCCAGAAGGCAATAAGATAAGATTTTTTTTTTTTAATAAATATCTATGTAGCATATAGGTGGTCTAATTCTCAGCTTTTATTTGAGTCTTTCTGGGCATGAAGACTGGTCTTCATGGCTTTGAATAGGCTGCTTTTATGTTCATTCATTCAACCAATATTTATTGAGCTCTTACTACATGCTGAGCAATGAACTAAGCGCTAGGGATGTAAGCCAACAAAATGAAACACATTACACATTTATCCAAAAGAAATGAAAGGGTACATCCACACAAAGACCAGTATGCAAATGATCACTGTGGCTTTATCCATAATGGAAAAAAATGACCCAAAGGTCCATCACAATTGGAGAACAGATCAACGAGGACTCCATATGAGGAGTGCTACTGGAACAAACTACTGATACATGCAACCATATGGGTGAATCTCAGGAGGTCTGATGCTAAGAGAAAGGAGGTGACCATGAAAGGCTACATCCTGTATGATGTCATTTACAGCATATCATCCCATCCTGGAAGAGGCATATTCTAGGCACAGAAAGCAGATCTGTGGCTACCAGCATCTGTAGGGTTCTGACTGCAAAGGGGCACAAAGAGAATTTGGGGGGTATTGGAATGTTTTATGTCTTCATTGTAGTGGTGGCTCTCTTATTGAATACATTTGTCAAATTCATTGAATTCTACCCTTGAAAAGGCTAGATATTATTAAATCGTACCTTTAAAAACTTGACTTTAAAAAACAACGAAAGCTCAGGGGTGCCTGGGTGGCCCAGTTGCTTAAGCATCTGTCTTTGGCTTAGGTCCTGATCTCAGGGTCCTGGGATCAAGCCCTGTGTTGGGCTCTTTGCTTGGTGGGGAGCCTGCTTCTCTCTCTCCCTGTGTCCCTGCCCCACTTGTGCTCTCTCTCTCTCTCTCTCTCAAATAAATAAATAAAAATTTGAAACATAGCAAAACAAAACAAAACAAAACAAAAAAAAACACAAAAGCCTCAGCTCATATCCTAGTGGGGCAGCATATATTAATGAACACATTTAAAAGATGGTGCCTACAACATTTTCCGTCAGCCCTCCTCTGATTTCACCTGCTGTTCCAGGAGACAGTTCCCTGTAAACTCACATTCCTCCCATGTCACAGCCTCTCTTCTCAAATGTGAACTTCACGTTTTCTTTTCTTTTCTTTCTTTCTCTCTCTCTCTCTCTCCTTCTCTCTCTCTCTCTCTCTTTCTTTCTTTCTTTTTTTACTTTCTTCTTTTCTTCTCTGGAGTTTCTCCAATACCTTGGGATTGTTCAGCCCTCAAGCAAGTCCCCTGGCTGTGTGGGGGAGTTAACGATCAGGGGTAAACTCAGTGCTTTGGGCCAAAAGTTCTGGGAGGCACTCTGTGCACTTCTCAGGGGGTCCCAGTGAAACTGAACACAAATGACCCCAGCTCACAGTGGTCTGAGTGACAACCTTGATAAAGCACTTTTACATTGACCTTTCCTTCTCTTCCATGTCTTGCTGTCCCTGTCATCTCACTCCTACTTCATGCGATTGCTTCCCAAAACTACTTGTGCTGGAGCCCTTGTCTTAGGCTCTGCTTTTGAGGGAACCAAAGTAATAACAGCATATAATGTCAGATTATATGAAGCAAGATAAATCAAATAGAGGGATGAGGAGACAGGAATCCTATTGCAGATAAGGTTAAGAGAGAGTTCTATGATGTGGGGACCTCTGAGCAGACATCTGAACCCAACAAGGGAATGAGCCATATGACTATTTAGGGGAAGAGAATTTGGGCCTGGGGAAACAGTAAGCCTAAATATGGAATATTCTAGAAATGGCAAGGAGTTCACTGTAGCTGGAGCTAAGTGTACAAAAGATGAGGGCCTAGAGGTAGTAGGGAAGGCCATGTAGGATCATGTAGGCTGCATAGAGGACTGTGGGTTTCATTCTAAATGAGCTAAGAGACCACTGGAGGATTTTGAGCAGAGGAATGAAACGATCTGAATTATGTCTTTAAAAAGACAACTCTGGCTTTATGCTGAGATGAGACTGTAAGGGTCAATGGTGGAAATAGGGAGAACAACCAGGAGCCTTTTGCAGCCAGACAACTAAGAAAAATGATGGCAGATGGATTTCTTATGGTAGTGGTTGGATTCTGGATATATTTTGCAGGTATAACTAACAGGATTTACAGATGGATTAAATGTATATATAAGATAAAGGGGAAGATGTGGGGTTGACACCAAGAATTTTGTCCTGAGCTATTTGAAGAATGATGTTACTTACCGCCTTGGGGAAGACCTCAGGGGGAGCAAGTTTGGGTGAGGGGAAGGGAGATTCTGGTTTAAGGTAGGTTAAGTCTGAGAAGCCTAATCAACATTCAAGTAGAGATGTTGAGAAAACAATGGGACATCCAAGCCTGGAGTTCCGGAAGTTGTCAAGGCTAGAGATTTAAATTTGGGAGTGGTCAGCAAGTAGATGATGCTTAAGGTCCTGAGATTCAAGATGAGAGCACCTAGGGAGTTAGTGTAGACAGAGAAAAGAGGAAGTTCAAGCATTGAATGCCAGTTTACTCCAACATTTAGAGGTCAGGAAGATGAATTGTAACCAGCAAAAGAGACAGAAAGAGCATCAAGAAAGATAGGAAGAGATCCAAGAAGGTGTAGTATCTCCAAGACTCAGAGAAGAAACTGTTTCCAGAAGAAGAGTGCTGATAGGTCAAGTTAGGCTGAGGTCCAAGAATTTGTCTTGGACTTACTTGCGGGCATCACTAGTGACTGAAAAAGAGCAGTTTCAGTGGGATGCTGAGGATGAAAGCCTTGATAGAACAAGCTCAATAGGGAGAGAGAGAAAGAGAGAGACAGAGAGACAGAGAGACAGAGAAAAGGGAAGAGGTACAGAGAACAAGTGGAAAGAACATGAGTTTTGCTGTAGGTGGGGAGTGTAGAAATGAGGCAGTGCCTGGAAAAGGATATAGGGTCAAAGGAGCGCTTCTGGGTTCTGTTTAGATTCCTGACATCCAAGGAGGCTTGTGTGTAGATGGGGGTGCTCTAGCTGGGTGGCTAAATTCATGATGCAGGAGGGGGCAGGAGGCAAGTCTTGAGCAAGCTGGAGCTGGGGCATCCAGTGCACATACATTTCATTTTGGCTTTAGGCAGGAGCATGGACAGCTTGTCTACCATGACGGGAGAGAAGTTTGAGGATCTGATCACAGTTGCAGGGAGGCTGGGAAATTGGGTACAGGTTCTGGAAGTGGACTTCTGATTACTTCTATTTTCACCACAAAATAGGCAAGACCATCAAGCCAAGAGTGAAAACATAAAGGGGAGTTTTGCAGGTTTGAGGAGAGATGAGAAAGAGTGACCTCATTGCTGCAGAGGGTAGCATAGACTGAGTAGGAAAATGTCAAAGGATGCCAGCAGCCTTCCAGACCTACTTGGAATTCATGGTCATGAATGGAAGGTAAGAGCAGCTCCTTGTGTGCGGGTGCCAGGGAAGTGGGGAGGTGGATTTAGCTAGCCTTGGGGTGCAAAGGCAGGACAGATGGGGAAGGGACTGGGATGGCTGAAGTGGAGAGAAACGGAGTGGGAGTTAGGATAGGATCAAAGCAGGTGAGGAGGGACATGAGGCTACAGAATATTGATGGGAATGAAGAGCTACCAGGATCAGTGGATAACTCCCAGCGAGATCCAAAAATTGCTGGAGTGGAGGGATTAGAGAGGGTGATGTGGGAGATTGGGAGGTGCGAGATGGAGAGTGGGACACTTAACATTGGGATTATGTTAGGAACACAGCTATTGGTAATGATTACATCTAGGGTGTGACAGGTCTAGGCATCTGGCATAGGAGAGAGACACAACTGGGAGAGGAGAAAAGGTCAAAGATCTGAGAAGCTAGAGTTGGAAGGACTATCTATGTTGGATATTGAAATCACCAAGAATATTGCTCATGGCAGTGGTAGAGAGGCAAGTGAGCCAGGTGATAACATACTCAAGACATGAGAGGGGGGTGACTGTGTGACATGTAACTCAGAGACAGCCTAAAGGCATTTTTCATATTCTACCTGCACTGCTCACTTTTCCATGCATAGTTCTTGTTCAATCTCCCCTGACCCTCTTCCCCACTAAGGATGGGAAAGGAAAGCCCATGTTGTTACTGTTCTTGTAGCTAAGCTGGTACTTAGCCTAAAGATACCGTTTACTCGACTGACAGAGAGAGCAAGATCTGCTTTCCCTAGGCCTCTTCTAGAATACCTGAGATGCCAGGTGGGTGTCCAGATGTGTTTCAGCCCTGGTAGCACCTGCCCTTGTAAGGACAGCACAACGAAGTCAACTTCCCGCCACCAGTCATGCTCAGTGTTCTGTCAAGGTGGGTGTCCAAGTTGAGGACATAGTTTCTTCAACTCTACACCGGCCTGGACCAAAGGTTGGGCCTGAGGGGAACTGGAGGCAGTCAACATTGTTTCTGATGCTTCTTCCTTTCACTACATGCCAATCGTGGCACCCAGGTCCCCACATCTGGTTTCTGATCACTGTGTCACCTGGTTTAATTCCTGCTCAGGCAGTGCATTTCGAACTGACATCAGTTACCATTCCACTGGGGAACTACAAAAAGTCAAGTCCTGGTCTTTGCCATAATGAGTTATGCCAGAACCCTTGAGGGTAAGGCCCCAGGAATCAGCATTTCCAGTGATTTTCAGGCCCTTTCAGCAGCTCCAGTTTGAGAAGTGTTGCACTAAAGCAGTGCTTGGCAAGTACGGACTTTTCCAGGTGCTTTTCCGGTGACTTCTTTAATGGGAGACAACTCTCCAGTCCAAAGGAGCAGATTGCTAATGGTAGAATTTGGGATGCCTGTCAGGATCCTAGTAAGAAGCAGAGGGCTGGTGGGCAGCTATCCAATTTTGCCAGTCAAGATAAAGAAGGAAATGCTACCAGGTATAGTCAGAGTTTCATGGTCTCATGGTTCTCAACATCGTGTGGGCTCCAGAGCAGCTGTGGTGGGATCACCTGAAACTTATGAGAAATTCAGATTCTCAGGCCTCACTCCATGCTTGTTGAATCAGAAACTCTGGGAGTGGGGCTATCTGAAGTTTTCCCAAACCTGACAGGCGATTGTGATGCCCACTCCCATTTGAGAAGCACTCTTCTTCCAAGCTGTGAGCCCAAGCCATGGAGTGCCCCTTCCTGTGTGACTCAACTCAATGTAGGCTGACCTCATTCACTCTCTGGATCCAATATGGCTCCCTGCATCTGGTGCTCTGGGGTGTTTTGAGTGTGAGAGGCGCTTTGTTCTGATGACCTATGCCAACGTACGAAGCGGCAATGATGTCCCTGTGTTCTCTGCTACCACCCTGAGGACAGTGGAACAAAGATCTTTGCATAGGGGATAGCTCTTCCTCTCCTGCAAGTGCCCTAAACTCTCATCACTGGGTGGTCACCCCATGTTTGTTCTCAAAGTAGGTCTTGGGTAATACCTTCCGATGTGTCTATATAGCAAATTATTCATTTTGACAGAGGTTGGGGGGGTTGCCTTCTGATGAGCTTTGTGAATGCTTACCTCTTGGTTTGGATTTCAGTGCTAAAGTTCATACACTAATACCTCCCAGGTGTTGTCTGGGTTTTCCTGCCACAGCTGTCCTTTCCTTAAAGAATGTCGTTAATTGAAACAGACTCTTTAAGGAACACAGAAGGTAGGAGTGCCCATCTTAAGCAAAGTCACACACAAATGATGTGGAATTACTTCCCTCACTGCCTCTTTCATTAGCCCAGAAAATAAGGGTTCGATTGAATTATACAGGAGTCTTACATTGGCTGTTGATTATTTTTAAACTTGGTCTATTATTTAAGAGTAATAGAGATTGTACAGTTTTATATGATCTGATTATTATTCAGATTTGAAAGTCATTCACGTCAAATTAAAATTCCTTTGGGCCCTTTAAGATGCCTTAAATTAAAGTTTATGATTTAATAACTAAAGGGTACAGAGGGAATGCAAACTGACTTTCTGAATCTTCAGTGATATGGAAATTTCCAGAAGATTCACAGTCTCTCCAAATTAACATTTCTTCTATTTAGCAGACACGGTGGCGATGCGGGGAGGATCCAGGACTGTGAGCCAAGATACCTGGGTTTCAGGGTAGGCTTTGCTGAAAGTGAATTAGTGCAGAGAAAAGACCTGAAATGCTTGGTCACCGTCCTTGAAGGACTTAGAAAAACCAGAGTGCAAACATAGAGGGAAAAGAGGGGAAAAATTGGTGTGGAAAAGGCTGATAGTACCAAACAAATCACAGTTAACACAGACTGCTGTACTAAGGCAAATGATGTCTAAGTCGAGGGGAAAGAACTTCTTTTTCCTTCCTGCTCCTCCTCCCTCTTTCCACCCTTCCACACTCCTTACTCCCCTGTTCTTCTATCAAGCAACCCACATAACAGCAAGCGTTCACTAAACATCTCCTGGTCCCACACTTATGGGAAGTACCATCTCCCTTTAGACCAGCGCCAGAGGGATGCCTGCCCTGGGTCCTAGTCCTTTAGACTCTTCCTGCTCTAAGTGTGGTCTATGGACCAGCAACATCAGCATCACCTGGCGCTTGTTAGAAGTGAGAACGTTTGGGGACTCCTGGGTGGCCCAGTCGGTTAAGCATCTGCCTTCAGCTTGAGTCATCATCTCAGGGTCCTGGGATCGAACCCTGCATAGAGCTCTCTGCATTTTCGCTAACCCCGCAGGTGATTCTGGTGTGCATTAAAGTTTGAGAAACACTGTTTCTGAAATTCTCTCTTCTGGCTCCTCCCCTCTCCCTCAGGCAAGATTCTGAAGGGCCAGTGGATGTGCCCACTCAGGACTTGTCCTCCCAGAACACTCTGGATTCGTGGACTCCTGAATTCCCTGCTCAAAAGTCCCAGAGCCTGCTTCCAGGGCACCCTCCCCCACCCCCTGAGGGTTGACTGCCCGGCCAGGCCTGTATGTGTTGCTCTAGGCTGGAGGGCCAGGCAGGTGTGGCTGTTCAGTAGGTGGAAATGAGGAGGTCCGTAGAAGAAGCTTGGTGAGGCAGCCGAAGCACCCACATCCACGTACCCACACTGCAGGTGGGAAAAGCAGGGTGGCGGGGTGGCTAAATGCCAGCTCTCTCTGCACCCCCAAATTCCACTGTGGCACTCTAATGAGCCCTAAATTCGGAATTCACAGCTGGCCTTCCAAGTTGTTAAGACGGTTTGTCAAGATAGGAGGAAAGAAGCTTTTCAATGTAAACATTTGTTAGCTTGGTATATAACTTTCAAACACTAAGCCATATGGTGCGTGGACCTCCATTTGTATGGTCGGCTCAGTCCGGCAGGTGTTAGGGGCGAGCCTCCTGGTGATGGGGTGAGGGGACATTTGAGGTTTTCCAGAGCACTGTGCCCCCCTTGTCTTCTGGGGACAAAGTTAGAGCGGTACATCTGCTTAGCTCTCTTCCTCAAGCTGCATTCCTTGGTGCATTTCTAGACTCTTCCTAAACCTGGAAGCCTTCTAGTTAGGGGATTTTCTTTAAGATTTCCTTGGGAGCTATGTGCTCATCATTTAATCACGCTTTCCTCTGGCCTCTCTCCAATTTCTCTCTCCCTCTCTCTTTTTAAAGAAGTAAATCCAACACCTTTGTCTGGCATTGGGTATCCTGACGTTAGTTCATCACAGTTCCTTAGAAAAACAACTCCCCAGATCACAACAAATTAATGGAAAATAAAGATCGAATGGCCCTATTTACGTATAGTAGAGATAGCCCAGACATCTCCCGTGCGTGCCCAACCCTTCCACACATCCTGGGAGACAGTTAAGGGGTTACTAAACTTTGGGGAGTACAGGGGGGCAGGTTCCACATTTCAGCAATTTTAAAATCCCCCGCCCAAAGTAAGAATGTCTCATATGGATAATGGAAGGACAAGAGTGTGGTTGGCAGCTTTATTTTCCCTCTCAAGATGTCTCAGAAAATAACCCTGCGTTTGGCAATGGACTGTGTCTTAGGTTCAATGAGATGTGCTCTTTTTAGGTTCAAGCTTGTAACAGAAGTAGCATTTTCTCAAAAGCACCTGCCAAGGGCGGGAGAGAAGGTACTAGTCCTCTAATCTAGCACCTACCTTTCGGGGCCCCAACCCCTCCCTTCTTTTTTCCTAAGGGCGGGGCCACACGGATCTGAATTTTTAGCAAACACCCCAGTGATTGTGATGCTGGTAGGTGGCAGGCTATACTTGGAGAAATCTTGGTGTGGAAAGACGGTGGCCTTACTGTCCCTAGGTGGCCCAGTTCCATTTATATCCTGGGTCAAGCCTGTCAATTAACTGTACTGACGCCAGTGACTCACGAGTGGCTTGGAGCTCATGAAATCCCTGCATTCAATTTAACAAACATTTATTAGGGCATCAGCTCTGCGCGGGGGAATATAATGGGCCCTGGGAACCCACCAAAGTATCAGCCACAGCTCTAATCATGAGGTGCTTGGACTCGTCTCTATTTACATCGAGTCAGGACTGTCAGTCCTATAACTTAGGGATATCTGTTTTGTTTCCTGGGTAGAGTCCTGTGTCAGATTGGAAATAGGCACAGAACAGAATGCAGATGAATGACACATCTTTTTATTTTTTTCAGGGGCGTTATTTATTTATTGAGAGAGAGCGCCAGCATGTGCTGGGGGGTTGGGAAGGGGAGGCAGAGGGAGAAGCAGACTCCTGTCTGAGTGGGGAGTCCAACGTGGGGCTCTATCCAGGACCCTGAGATCATGACCTGCGTCAAAGGCAGACGCTTAACCCACGGAGCCACCCAAGCGTCCCTAAATGACGCCACATCTATTGAGCCAGAAGTACCCAACTTGATTATCTGTATTGTCTCCAAAATTCAGGGTAATCATTCAGCCTTGGCTTTTTGTTGTTGTTGTTGTAGTTCAGGTGTGGATTTTAGGTGTGAATTCCGTGTGAGGCTCGGTGATCGGGCACACTGGCGGACATGCCTGGACCGAGCAGAGCCATCAACCCACCTGCACGCTGTGGTTGAGGATTCTCTGACATAGTTCATTGTGGAAGTTTCGAGCCTCTGAAGAAGAGTTTGTGAATTAAATGCCTTTTAGTCATAAGGTTTAATGAGACCACTTTTAAAATATATTTGGGGGAATTAATGGAATATCTATCTTCCTTTTTTTTAAAGATTTTATTTATTTATTTGATGGGGGGATGGGGGGGAGAGAGAGAGAGAGAGACAGCACAAGCAGTGGAGCTGCAGGCAGAGGGAGAAGCCGGCCTCCTGCTGAGCAGGGAGCCCAATATAGGACTTGATCCCAGGATCCCAGGATTGTGACCTGGGCTGAAAGCAGACACTTAACTGACTGAGCCAGATAGGCGTTCCAAGGAATATCTATCTTCTTTTCAATGTCTCCCCCACCACACACACACACACACACACACACACACACCAGTCCCCTGCTTCTATCTCAGAGAACACAAAGCTGTGTTTGTGATTTATTATCAACCTGAAGCTAATGATTAAAAACTCCTCCCAGGGTGAAGTCTGGGGAGGAGGAACTCCGCCCTTGCTCACTACAAGAGGGGGATGACTTTCTCATTTACAGAAATGTGCCTCAGGTTTGGAATATCTTCCGTCCTTGACTGAAAATGGCCTAAGCCCCCAATTCTCCACTCCCTACTTAACCTCCTGCTGCTTTTCTCACCTCTATTCACCACTCACAAGAGACCCAAGTGACCTCAAGTTGAAATTTGGGGCCCCCCGAAGCAGATGCCTGAAACAGGCGCCATCTTGTTTTGGAGATTGCGAGAAAAAAGGACCCTCAGCCCCTCCCACATGAACTCCCCCTCTCTCTTGACCTCTCTGGGAAACGCAGGCCCTCATCACACCTATCAGACTCTGCGGGATTTCAAGTGTGTGGGAGTAAAGGCGGTCCCATGGCTGGTGTTTCTTTGCTTTTTCCTTGACAGGGAGCACCATGGCTCCCAGGCTCTCCAGCCAGGAAGTCCCATCCTCAGGCTGCCTGGCTCAGCAAGGGAGCTGCCTGACTCAGGGACATGGGGTGGGGGTGGGGGGTGCCTAGTCTTCACTTGGCACCACAGGCAGCCTTTTAGAGTCCATACCTGCCAATAAGGCAGCCAAGAGGGTGGTTTAGTAAGTAGAGAAAAGGTGAAAACGCAGTAGTGAGCCAACTGTCTGTCCCCTTTTTCCTGCCCTTGATGACTTGCATTTTCTCCCAGACGGCTGCCATTCTGTTCCCCCAGCCACCGTTGAGATGAGATTAGAGCTTTGGCTAGAGCAATGTCTCTGCCAGTCAGAGGTGAGGAGAAATGAAAGGGGTGCTGGGGCTAAGTGCTGCCTCTCTAAGAAATCACTCAACCCTGGGGCCTGTGAGTGGAGGAGGGGTGTGGGACGGGGCGGGGGGAGGGGAGAGGGTCCCATCAAAATGACTCAAAGTCAACAAAAATCCAATTGACTTCATACTCCTTGCTTTCCCAGGCTGTGTATTATCTGCACACACACACACACACACACACACACACACACACACTTTCCAGGGGAGGACTTCTCTCCAAAATGCCCCTTGGTGATGGCCACTCAGACCCTGCTTTAAATGCTTCCAGTGATGGACATCTCATTCCCTCGCGAGGTGAGCTTGCTGGTCACAGTCCACTCGGCAGCATCTCAGGGATATTTGTAGGCTCGTGGGGGAATATGTTTAGTCGTGAGCTCAGCCGACCCAGTCCCTCTGAGCACCACAGGCCTGGACCAGGAAGCCAGTGGCTTTTAAGATGAAATCAATGGTGAGCCTATGTGTCCTCCAGGGCTAAGGCTAGGGCCCTCGTGTGTTTCACGCCAATGACTGGATTGTGCCTCGAGTTCTGTTACAACCACTTTTGCTAAAAGTCGTGCTCTCCTGGTGTTTTGGGGGGCCCAACTAGCCTAGGTGGAGTCTTTAAGTACCTCTGAATAAGGAGGCATATTTTCACATGAAGGCACGGGGAAACCGCAGTCCCGGAAAGGAGGTTTAAGCTGGATTTTCCCAGAGAGGCTTGGATGCTCTAACACCATGCGCCATGATTTCTGTTGAATTTTCCTCAAGCATTTGGTCTGCTCTGTTCTTCCCTAGGCTTTCTCAGCTTTTTTACACTAATGGTTCTAAGGACATTTCTGTTGCAAGAACTGACTGGCTAAACACTGTCAAAAAACCCAACTTCAACTGTCTTAAGGGACACTTAGAGAAAGTGCTGGTTCACATCCCAGAGAAATTCAGGGTACAGGCTGGCTTTATGGAAGGCTTGATTCGGAGACTTGGGACGGTCAGGGAGACCCATTTCTCTCAGACTGGAGATTCTGCCCCACTCTCCTCCAGCCTCTGGCTTGATTTTCAGATCTCACACAGTGTGTGTGTGTGGCGGGGGGGCAGGACATAGGCAGTGGCTTCTCATTATATCCTCACTTCTAAGACTTGCTACTCCAATCAGAAGGAAGCTTGAGACTTGGGCAGGAACTACCAGAACGTGACCCCTTCTCTCTTTCTGTTTTCTGCACCTTGTGTAAGGGGCGGAGCTCCACCTAGATCATTGGTGCTTAGGTTGGAAGGAGGGATGCATGCCTAAGCAGAAATCTGGAGTGTTGCTGGAAGAAGGAGGGTAAACAGATACCAGGAGGGAAAACCGAATGTGTCTGTACCATGGACCCCTATAGATTTTGCTCTCAGAGTCTTCTACCCCATCAGTGGGACTCATAGGTCCACAGAGTTGGGAACCAGCCAGCACTGGCAGCTGTGGCTTCAAACACAAGAAGGATAAATCAGGAGCCCTCTTGGAGTAGAAAACCAAGAAGAGTTTTGCAGTCAGGGCCAACACAAGGAGGGCAACACAGGGAATCCTGCTGTGTATAGGGGGAGAGGAGGGGAATGGGAAGAATCGGAGGGCACCGTGTATGAATGTGGCTTGGCCACAGGACCCTCCTAAACTATATACTACTACTACCTTGCAATAACGTACATTGAGTATAATGCCAGACATCATCCAGGTACTTCAGAAGATCGCAGAGCTCGTAAGTGGCAGAAGTAGGACTCAAACTCCAATAGCACATAACCCCCATGTTATAGTGTCCCCGGTGAATACACAGAGAGGACAACACCCTCCTGGCTCTAGGGACAGGTACATGACTGAGGGAGCAGCTGAGCCATTCTCTAGAGCCGGCAGCCAAGAGACCATAGGAGAAGGACAGATGAATGGGAGAAGGAAACGTCATGTCTTCAGGACGGAGGTGTGAAGGGAGAACTGTGCCCAGGACAGCACCAGAAAGTGGCAGGGATGCTGTATTCTAGGAGGAGTGCAGGGAGCAGAGTAAGTCTGGGCTTTTGCCAAGCTAACCACTACCTTGTAGTGTGATGGGGACAGGGCACATCACCTCTCTGTGCCTCAGTTTCCTCTCCTGTGAAAGAAAGATGACTGTACTTTGTCTCCCCTGTTGTATACCATTATGGAGATTAGACAAAATAATGTAAGGTAAAACACTTTGTACAGAGAACTCCCAGTCATAATTATGCTTTCTTTACACACTTAAAAGCCTATTTGCAATAATTTACGGCATTGTCACTGAGGTAGTGTTATTAAAGAAAAGCCTGTTTTTCTAAAGAGTATCAGACAGTATCTTCTAGAAATAACTTCCATTTAAGAAATTACACGTTCAAGGTAGATGATTTACAAAACAAAAATGAATATGGGAAGAAAACAATAAAATCGCCCAGAAAAATCTACTTGGTATTTTCATTAATATTTTTTCCATTGTTTTTCTAGGCCTCTCTGTGCTTTCTTGTAAGCTAATAGTGTTTCGATTTAATATTTTATCTTACACACACACACCGTCTTTACTCTTACAACCCACTTCTTTCCATTTAATTTATTATGAACATATTTCCTAGTCATTAATCTTACTACAATGATTTCTGATTTTTTTTTTACCGTGATCCATAGTAAAAGATATATTTATGTTGCTACTGAGTAAACACACATACACCTGTACGTATAACTATCCAACACCCCCCTTAGTATATATCGTGCACCCCGGTATTGTGTACTCTGTATTAGAATGAAATGGCGTATAATAGAATACACTGTTTCATGATTCATTAGCAGATTACATGATCCACATAAGGATCACAATCCATAGTTTGAAAAGCACTTAAGCCACGACCTAAGTTTTATCGGATCGACAACAGCCCATTTATGGGCTATACCATAATTATTTCACAGATCTTCAAAGGTTGAACTTCTGTAATATTTCTAATATTTTGCCATTTATTCTTCTGTTTATTAAAATTTCCAGGAAATACGTATCGAGTGTGTACTAGGAACCCAGCAGGGACCTAGACAGATGAGGTCCCACGTTTTTGCTCTTACATTCTCTGGGGGCTGGAAGACCAGTGATCCGCATGTCCACAGAGCAAGAAACTCCAAGATAACGTGATGGGGAGTCACAAGGTGGGAGCTATCTTAGGCGATGGTCAGGAAAGTTCTTTCTGAGGGGTGGCATTTCAGCTAGTATTTCCATAATGAGAAGATATTGTTGAACTACTTCCTGAGAAGACTTGGGGTCAAGAGAATCTGGGGTGGGAAGAGAGTTAACAGAAAGGTCCTAAGGTGGCGGTCCAGAGCTTGGCCCATTTGAGGATCAGAAATATGCCCAGTGTGACCCTAGTACAGTGAGCCAGATGGAAGAGTGACAGTCCTAGGACAGGAGTTTAGAAAGGTTGGGGCGGAGGTCAGATCATCCAGAACCTCTAACAACACAAACAGGCTCCAACTTTGCTTACACCCACAGGTATGTCCCAACGGAGAAGCTTACAAAGCCTCTTGAGCGGCAGCGGCTATGACCTGGGAACACTGGGTTGGTAGGGAGATTAAGAAGCAGGCATATTTTTCTGAAAGAAGACTTCTGTGCGAAGATCCAAGTTTTGTTGGAGGAGCAGGTCCCTGGCCCAGCACCTGGTTGTGTTGTAAACAGATCTTTCATGAGGGACTTTAAGGTCCCAGAAGATAGGGTCTTTGTCTAATCCCCTGCCATGTCCGCAGCACCCAGCACAATGCTTGACTCAGTAGGCGTTCGATAAATGTTTGTGAAGCAAACGAGCCAAAAAATGGACACCAACCCCAGACTGTAGGCAAAGGACAGATGTAATTTGGGACAAATCTTAAGTACACATTCATGTTTTCTCAAATGTGACCCTCTATCCCCATGTGAACAAAGAGAAAGGCCTTCTATGTACCAAGGGGACAGTATTTCTCCAGCTTCTCTCTGGTGAAGTCGTAAATAATCTCTCAGAAGGCATGACTTATTTCACTTGGTCTTTTTTTTTTTTTTTAATGAAATGGCATGACAACTCACCAGCTGCTTTTTGCAATGAAAAAAGATAACACATCACGATTGCCAGAAACAGATGTTGAAGAGACCTAGAAATCTGATTTTTCCACATCAGGGACTCTGTTGTGTATTGAAATAAATGGACAGGGTTATTGGAAGCTAGACTATTGCTTCCTTTGCGGTTACTCACTCATTGTGTTGAGGAAGGGATAGTGGGGGACATCACTGGGGATAGGCCCTGGAGGAGGCATCAAAGGCAGACCTTGTCGGCCAGGGTTTCCTACTGCTTTGGGGCCAACTGGCTTCCATGTAACACAGCCCTCTCCTGCCCTCCTTACTGGCCATTATGATCAACCCATGTGCCCCAGCTGAATACAGATGGGCCTACAGAGACATCTCATTCCAGTGGTTCATGAATGCCTCTGTTGACTGCTTTCCCTTTTCTGAGTAAATGAGCACCTAGGCCCAGTGCTTTGGAATATAGAGAACATTCCAAAAACCAGCACAGGGCAGAATGTGAGGAATAAAGAGAGATCTCTGAAAAGCAACTTTATACCTCCCTCAGGAATCTGAACTTACAAGTGTGATCACCCAGTGAGAAGACTGCTTTAGTCTTCATTGAAATAATTTTCCTTCTGGGGGAAAAAAAAAAAGACAGCCTGTCTATGGGAATTAGGTGGTGGGAGGCTTTCTTTCTCTCTCTCTCTTTTAAAGATTTTATTTATTTGACAGACAGAGATCACAAGTAGGGAGAGAGGCAGGCGGTGGGGGGGTGGGGAGGAGAAGGCTCCCGGTGGAGCAGAGAGCCTGATGTGGGGCTCGATCCCAGGACCCTGGGACCATGGCCTGAGCTGAAGGCAGAGGCTTTAACCCACTGAGCCACCCAGGCGCCCCAGTGCTTTCTTTCTCTTCACAAAATTGTCTTCGATCAGGTTTTTAGCTTTTTATTGAGCTATATAGTATTCCTCCAGGAAGTACACAAATCACTAGTGTATGGTCTGGCGGATTTGCATTAAGTCAAGACACCCAGGAAACCAGCCCCCGGATCACAAAACGGAACATGACCATTGCTCTGTAAGACCCCTCCTGCCCAGTTTCAGGCACCTCCCACACCAAAGGTAACCACTGTATTGTCTCCTAACACAATAGATCAGTTTTGTCTGGTTTTGAGCTTAATGTACAGGAATCTTGCCATATATGCTCGTGTGGCTTCTTTTGTTCAACATCGTGTGTGTGAAGTCTCCCATAGTTTTCTATGTAGTTAGAGTTCTACGACTCCTACTGCCATAGGGTCATCTGTTGTGCAAGTCTACCCCAGTTTATTTTTTCCTTTCTACTTTTGATGGACATTTGGGTAACTTGCAGTGTTTGGTATCATAACAACACTATTTTAAACCCGTCTTTTGGCGGATCTATGAACCCATTTCCATTGCTTTGCCCTTCCTACCCCCTGCCTTGGGTAACTCTCAGCCTCGACCACTGAGACTACCTGAAAGTGTGCTTTGACAGGATTTCCCTTGGAAAAGTCTGTGCTCTGGAGCTGTCTTTCCTATTCTCCCTTAAGTTGGATCCTTTCTGTAGCCACAGACATGCAGACCGCTCAGCATCTGCTCAAGTATGAAATTAATCTTTACATAATGTTGGCTGGGATCGGGGTGGGGGAGAGGCGATGGGAGGAAACCCATTCGGGTTATTGAGATTTGTTTTTCAGGATGATAGTTTCAAAATGTCCCTGATTCCCTGGATATTAAAGCTTACAGAAAGAATGAGGGAGGGCTGAACTTGCTTTCTGAAAAGGAACATAAGCAGATGTTAAAGAGAGTTATGAGAATCGGTGTGGATTGCGATTGTGGTTGGATGGGGTGGTTTTGAATCTGGCTTTGTCACTTACAGTGTGGCATGGGGCAAATTACATGACATCTCTGTGCCTCAGTGGTCTCAACTGCCAGGTAGAGGTATTTGTACCATTGACCTCATGGGGTAGATTTGTAAGGACTCAACGAGGGAATACACATGAAGCACTTAGAACTCCCGACACGTGGGGAGTGCTATGTTCCTGGTGATCATTTTAGTGCCTCTTATAAGTCTTGAGCCCTAGAAACTGTGCTTGAGATGGAGATTCTTGTTCAAGTTCATTGAGAGAGTAGTCTCAAGAGACGGGGAGGGCAGGAGGCTAGACAAGGCAGAGGGAGCTAATCGAGGGTGTGGTGCGGTGGGAGTCCAGCATTAGACTACTTTCATAGTGGCTCTTGGAGTCACTTGGGGCACCAGAGTCGCCCTACCTTGAAGCAAGGGGTTTGGCTTTTATGTCCCCATTTCTGTTGCTTATTGACTGTGGGCTGCCAAGGGCAGGGCACCGGGCCCTGGCTGGCTGGAGCCAATCCTCTCAGCAGCCAACAGCCCACAGCATGGTGGACAGGTTGCATTGGCCAAAAGGGGGATCCGAGTGGGGGCACCTATACTGTCTATCATTCCTAACCAGGCTTGTGTTTGCGGTCAAGTCAGAAGAGCCACAAAACCAGTGGGGGAAGAAAGCCTTTTAAAGGTAAGGCTGGTACCTTCTGGGACATTCTTTGGCAGGAACAAGATGACCAAAGGTGTGCATGAGCTCTGGAAGTCCGTGCCTGCAGGAGTGAAGAGATTGTGTGTGTGTGTGTGTGTGCGTGTTCACCGGCTCACACTAGCAATTGCCTTGATACAGGCTTAAAGCATGAAGGCTGCCCTGTCATTGGTCTCTTCCACTCCACCAGCCCCTCCCTTAGCCCTGCTTCTTGGGACACTTACCATTCTAGACCACCACTTTTCATCTGAGTTTTTCCCTGCCTTCTGGCCATCTCTATCCCTGTGGGAGAAATGAATGAAAAGAAATGTCATCTCTTTGAGGCTGCCTGGATCTCTGGTGCTTCAAAGTGAAATGTCTCAGTACCAACAGCTCATGACTTAATCAGCATTTAGATAATCTGCCCCTCTCTGTGGGAGATGGAAACCAGTGAGCTCTGCCAGATGTGTGTTTGGTTTCTAGGAGGTGGCTCCACCGGCCGTGGCTCTCTAGTAGCCAGATTTCCACTCCCACAGGACAGGGCGAAGTTAAAGCAAGATGAATCACAGCGGCAAAAGATAGGAAGCCGCTCTGCTGACTTCCCTAACTCTCAGGGGGAGGGGATAGGATGTGGGAGGAGCCTGTGAACACCCGCGAGGTGCTGAAGGGGGTGGGGTTTAAAGTCCACCAGGAAGCCGGTCTCACACTACCCTACGCATTTCCTAATTTCAATCCCACAGACTCTGGGAGGTACATCTCAGCCTGCCTGGGAGATAAACTCTAGAAAAGGGAAAGAGGCTGTCCGGTAGCACCCAAGTGACATCTGTTGCACATATGAGCTTCAAGCATTGGTGGGTGAGGTAGGAAGCTATTCATTCATTCTCCATTCATTCATCTGGCCAACCGGTATTCACCACGTATCCTCCGTGCGCCTGTTTCTTGGCTCCGTCATGGACCAGTCAAGGAAGTCGGCGACCGAATGAACAGCCATAATTGCGATGAGTGTGACAAGGCCAAGCCCAGCACCGACCGGGAGCTCCAGTGCATGGCTCACTGCTCCCAGAGCAGAGCTGGAAAGCTTTTTTAGCTTGGGGCCTGCTGCTTCTGACACATGCGAAGCCCATGGGACAAACAGAAGGCCAAAGCAAAAAACAAATGAAATGACCCCATCAAGGAAAAACTGCTCATTGTGGTTCCTAACAGCCCCCTCTCCACCCCCATACCTAAGGACAGTTTTAAAGCACGCAGTGAATTTTCATGGGTCAAATGGGAGGTTTTGTTGCTAGCTTTACCCCCCGAGGAACAACAGGAGAGCTGGCCAATGTTCCGTGTGATCGTTGGTCACTACGTGACTCAGTGGTCAAAACAAAACCCATGGGGCCTGACCGCTGAGGCTCGGGCTTTGCCGCCAGCTGTAACTTCCTCATTTCTTTTTGTAGCCGGTGGACCGGGCTCTTGAGGATGGTATCAGATGAAGCTGGTGCAGCCATCCGGTCCTCTCGAGAGTGGGACGGAGGTGGAGAGGCCGCACGATAACCATAGAAATAGCAAGGGGAGGAGTAGGAGCAGTAGCCTTTCTCGGAGGCACCCAGCTCTGAGTTTAGCTAGCCCTTGTCTGCACTGCTTCCTTCCATCCCCCACCCCAGGTTCCACCATGAAGCTTGTGGCATTTTTCTCCAGTAGAGCTAAGCTGACTTGCCCAGGGTCCCAACACCTTCCATGCCAGACTCCCTAAGGGGGAGTTGAGGTCTGTCGGACTCCGCAAAACCCATTCTCTCAATTATTTGGCTTGACAGTCTTTCAAGAAAGGGAGCTTTGGCATAGAAGGAAAAGAAAGCTGCCAGTTAAAGCTCCATGACCGTGGCGGGGGCCTGCTTAAACACTTTGCCCTTTGATTTTCTTCTCTGAAAACTGTGCACAGCCCAGAGAGGTTGGGAGGGTTAAGTGGAGTAATTAATTTAAAGGCCCTGGCACACAGTAGGCACTCAATAAATGAGGGTTCCCTTTCTCTCAGCAAAAGCCACTTGGATTCCTTGGCCAGATGAAAATCAGGGAAGCGTGAACTCAAATGGAAGCTTTCCCGAGGTCTGCCATGAACAGGGCCTGAATTTTCCCAGCTCCGGAGGGAGGCTAGTGAAAATCCCAGCCCTCAGCCACCCAGTGGGTGCCACACCTGACCCAGCAATGGAGATGGTGGCAGGGAACGCCTTTCGTTAAATGGAGAAACCATCGCCATGCAAATATTTAATTTTTTTAAGATTTTATTTATTTATTTGAGAGAGGGAGCACAAAAGCTGGGGGGGGGGGTCAGAGGGAGAAGCAGCCTCTGTGCTGAGCGGGGAGCCAGATGTGGGGTTGGATCCTGGGATCATGACCTGAGCCCAAGGCAGACACTTAACTGACTGAGCCACCCAGTCACCCCCAGCCATGCAAAGATTTTAGTGCACAACCTGGCAAAACTGTAGGGACTTCGAGAGAGCTGAAAAAACAAACAAACAAACAACAACAACAACAACAACAACAAAACTTTTGAGAAAAGAGCTCCTGGCAGGTTGAGGGACTCCTTCCTTGATTGTTGAAGCTTCTAGAAAGTGAGCCCAGTGACTTCTCAAGTGCTGTATTTTTACTGGGCACCGAGTCATACAGCCACCCACCCACCCCTGGCCCCCTATGGCATCTCCCAAGTGGCCTTCCTGCCCGCTGGTCACATCCCCACAGAGGACAGGTCAACGCCTGGGTTTACATCTGGCTCTACCTTGGGCTACGGGGAACTCCCACCCTTTTCTTCAAAGAACTGCCTTGGGCTTTGTAGATAGTTTCTCTATTGTATGTAAATATTCTTTTGATGGTCTTTACAACTTCCTTCCTTCTACTGTGACTTTAGTTTGCTTTGTTTTCCCATCTAAGGATGAATACTGACTTTCAGTTTTAATTTTTACTTTATGAATTTGAGGCTATGAATTTCCACGTAAGCCTGGCTCTAGCAGCATCCCACAAGTTCTGATGTAAAATATCTTCATTCAGGGCACTTCCGGGCTCAGTTGGTTAAGTGTCTGTGTTCATCTCAGGTTATGATCCCGGGGCCTGGAATGAGCCATGTGTCTGGCTCCCTGCTCAGTGGGGAGCTTGCGTCTCCCTCTCCCTCTCCATTCGCCCCACTTGTGCATGCTATCTCTCTCTCTCTCAAATAAATGAAATCTTTTTTAAAAACTTCATTCATTGTTCAAAGTACTTTCTAATTTTTACTATGATTTCTCCTTTTACCCAAGCCTTATTTACAAGGAGAATATTTAATTTCCAAATACTTGGTGATTTTCTAGTTATACATATTTTTATTTTTTTAAGGATTTATTTATTGATTTGAGAGAGAGAAAGAGAGAGAGAGGAGGAGCAGAGGGAGAGAATTTTTCAAGCAGACTCCCCGCTAAGCTCAGAGCATGACCAGCCAGATCCCACAACCCATGAGATCATGATCCGAGCTGAAACCAAGAGCTGGATGCCTAACTGACTGAGCCACCCAGGAGCCCCTAGTTATACATATTTTTAAATTGATTTCTACCTTAATTGAACTGTGATCAGGGAACATATTCTAAGTGACTTCAATTGCTTGAAATTTGTTTTGATGTGTTTAATGGCCCAACATATATTTAATTTTTTTTAAACAGACTCTCTCTTTTTTAAAGATTTTTATTTATTTATTTGACAGAGAGAGATCACAAGTAGGCAGAGAGGCAGGCAGAGAGAGAGGAAGGGAAGCAGGCTCCCTGCTGAGCAGAGAGCCTGACACGGGGCTCCATCCCAGGACCCTAAGATCATGACCTGAGCCAAAGGCAGAGGCTTCAACCCACTGAGTCACCCAGGTGCCCCCATATATTTAATTTTGATAAATATCTCATGTACACTTGCAGCATGTGCCCATGCGTGCGTGTGTGTGTGTCTATGTGTGAATTTTGTTGTTTGTATGGTTCAAATCTTCTGTATTATTCCTGATTCTTTTTGCCTTTATTTTTCTCTATCAGTTATGGAGGAAAGTAACAAGACAGGAATTATAGAAATAATTTAAGTCTCTGAATAAACCACTCATACCCACACTTTTCATTCCTTGGAATCCTTTTAGCTATAATCCCTGCTTGCCAGAACATAAGTATTTGGGAAAGTGTGGTCCAAAGGCTTGCTGGTGGTCTTGGATTTTTCAAGAATAAGGGAATTAGGTTAAAAGTCCTCATCAAGGGGCACCTGGGTGACTCAGTGGGTTAAGCCTCTGCCTTTGGCTCAGGTCATGATCCTGGGGTCCTGGGATTGCGCCCCACGTCAGGCTCTCTGCTCAGCAGGGAGCCTGTTTCCCTTCCTCTCTCTCTGCCTGCCTCTCTGCCTACTTGTGATCTGTCAAATAAATAAATAAATAAATAAATAAATTTTAAAAGTCCACATCAAGATTGTGGGTTTCTCTGTTTCCTCTTTTTTTTTTTTCCAGTCACTTTTTGCTTTATATTTTGAGGCTGTGTTATTATGTACATACATGATTGTTTTACCTTCCCAGCAGACTGACCCTTTCTTTATCAAATGTCCTTTATCTCTCATAGTGCTTCTTATTCTTAAGTCCACTTGATTTGCTATTACGGTAGCTATGCCAGCTTTCTTTTGGTTAATGGTTTCGTGGTATAGCTTTTCTATCCTTTTGCTTTCAACCTTTCTGTATCTTTACACAGAAAGGAAGGGCATTGTGTCAAATGCCTCAAAGAATATCAGGCTCATTTTAGTACGTTTCCCTTCTCTCTGAAATCTTGGCCCTTCAAATTCTTGCCTCCTGGGTATCCCTGAACTTTAAGTTTTTTCTCCCCATGCCATGAGACTTCCAAAAGCTCCATGGACTCCCCAGGGTCTTGGTTGTCATTTTTCACTTGGCTTCTTAGACTCTTGGCCTCAAGTTTCCTAAGAATCAGCAGATGCCTCCAGAAGGGGATTGAATACAGAATGCCAGATTCTCCTCCATGCACTTCCCTTCTCTCTGGGATCCTGGCTACTATAGACCAAATGTTGGCATGCCCCCCAAATGCATATGTTGAAATCCTAATCCCTGATGTGACGGCATTAGGAGGTGAGAGCCTTTGGGAGATGATTAGGTCATGATGGCAGAGCCCTTGGGAATGGGATTAGTGTCTTTACAAAAGAGACCCCAGAGAGATCCCTTACCCCTTCCACTATGGAAGGTTGTGGTGAAAAGATGGAAGTCTATAAACCAGGAAGCAGGTCCGACACCTCACCAGACACCAAATCTGCCAATGTCTTGATGTTAGACTTCCCAGTGTTGAGGACTGTGAGAAATAAATGTTTGTTGTTTAAACCAACGACCACTGTTTTTTGCTCTGGCAGCCCAAGAGGACTAAGATACTGACCTTTTAAGACCTCGTTCTTCTGGAAGCTCTCTGAAGCTTTCAACCACATTCTTTGTATTTCTGCCCCCCTCTTCTTGTCAGTCTTTGTGGAAAAGCTAGTCTGCAAAAACTCCTCCAACACTGTCAGAAGTAGATGCTGAGGTGAACACTTTAGATGGTCATTTAATCTGGGTAAGCCTCAGTTTGCTCATGAGTAAAATGGGGGCATATGAGACACACCTCATGGGGTTGTTTTGAGGCTTGGATATATATTAAATATATTTTGTAAGCCTAAAAGCTATTTAAACACAAGCTGCTATTATTAGGTTTTTATATGATTAAGGTTCCTGATGAAAAATAGTGCTGGGTGTCAGGGCTTTATGTATTTATTTGAGAGAGAGAGAGAGCAGAAGAGCAGGGGAGGGTGGAGGAGGGACGGAGGGAGAGGGAGATGCAGATTCCTCGCTGAGCAGGGAGCCTGACGCAAGACTCAATCCCAGGACCCTGAGATCATGACCTGAGCTGAAGGCAGACGCTTAACTGACTGAGCCACCCAGGTACCCCCAAGGCAGTTTGTTTATGTATCCAAGTCTATCTGGGGGCATGACTAGAGGTTCCTTCTGCTAGGAACTTGGGTTGCTATGACTGCTGACTTGTTTGGTAGAACAAGTTACCGGGTAGAATGTCCCAGAACACCATTCCAAGCACTTTCTCTGAGGGCTCACTTGTGAAAACTTGTGAAAGGCTATCAGCAAGACTTCTGGAACACTTTCTCCCAAGTACACATCTTTTTGGCTAGCAAGGGTTTACCTAAAAGGACTGGCAGGATTGTGTGTTAACTCTACTTCGATAAAAAAAGAAAAGAAAAGAATTAATAGGGGTGAAAACTACTGGTGTCCATGCTTCATTCTGAGATGAATAGCCCCTGGGATTTCTGTCCCACTGGTTACAATCTTAGGGTTCATCCACCTTCTCCCCTGAGCAAGTCTGGCTCAGCTCAGGTGGTATAAGAGGGTTGCACAACTTGTTGGTCTATTCTGAGTAAATGCATCGCCCGCACCCCTTTCTCTTCCTGTCCTGTCAGATCTACATTTGCCTACCGTTGTGGAGCTCTGTGGCTTTTTCTCCCTGCGCAAGGTAAGAAGCCGCCTGGCAACACAAAGATGCATCTGTCCATCACTTTTTGAGAAGACCACTTTACCTCTTTCCTGCTGAGTGGTGGATGATAAGACCTGCTTCCTGTTCATTCTGCTTGGCATTTGAAATATCACCTTTCATATCTGTTATCATGTCCCAGGATCCTGATGTCTTTTTTTGTCTTGAGGAACCCTGCTGTAACTTGAATCGGGCATTAAGAGCTGCACAATGCCATCCCTGATCAGGCCTCAAACACACTTGACCTACAAATGTTAACTCAGAGGGGTATCAGTGTGATTCAGAACCACACATTAACACCTGAGCTCCAACCAGCCTTTTGAATTGGCTAACATGTTCCTTGCCTGACCTGATGGAATAGAACACCAGACACTGTGGGGGCGAGTGAGAAGGAAAGTTCTAGATGCTAAAGCCATGGTTCTTACCTGGGAGGTGGGAACAATACTTTCAAAATGCAAATTCCAAGCTATACCTTAGTTTTACTGAATCAGAACCCAGAGTGGAGACAACACTTCCCCTTTCCTTCTTCTTTCCCTATCCAATAAGAATCATGGTGTCCAAGCACAGAGGGGCTGAAGGCACTGGCATCTGAGGGTGATGAGTTCAGCGCCATTTTGATTGTTCCATGGTTTAACAGACAGTCAAGAATGAAATTATCAGACTACCAAAATCTTACGTACAAGACACCTGGTTCAGCCACACTGCTTATTCACTCTGTATCTAGAAGTAATAAACTTGATCTTTCAAACAACAATTTTTCAAATGGGAAATGCACTAATGAGAATAGGTGCTTGAAAAAAGTTCAGTGTCTGACTGGTTGGTTTTCGTTGTTGATGCCATCGATGCTATCAATGAAATGATGAAGAATCAGGTGTGATTCTCTGCTGTGCCTTTGGAGGTTCCAGAGAAAAACTGGCTGCCTGGTTTCAGGTTGATTTATACCAAATACTTCTTCATTATGCTATGGATTTCATGGTCAAGTTGGATCTGCTTTTCCCCATTCTCAAAATTTTAGGAATATATGTTTACAATTTTTGAACTTTCTTGGAAAGACGTATAGGTATAAGCAGTCTTCAAATGTTTATTCCTGGAGCAAGGAAGTTTTTAGATAGGTATTCTAAAGAAATAAGCTTCTATTTTTTTTTTCTGTACCTGGAATAGTTGTCAATACTATTACGTTATTTAGATGAGCTCAGGGGTCTTTTTCTGTTCAACATTACATGCTCAGGACAGTGCACAATGCCTGGCATGCAGAAGCTACTCAATGAACATTTGTTAAATGAATGGGTTGATAGTTAAATGTTACCTGCATGTCTGTGGATAAGTCATTCACTTGTTTTGTCCTCATTCTTCTCTCCTGTAAAATGGGACCAATAATGAATAACCCTTGGAGTATCGGGAAGAAAAGAATTATAGTGGGGACTGTGACTTGCCTCTTGGATCTCCTTTATGGAATGAAGAACTCATTCCCCTAGGGGTTGAGAGTGTTGAGTCCCAACAGCCTTAAGCTGAGCCCCACTTTGTGATTTGTCTTAGCTGCAGAGAGCTCCCTAGCCCAAGGTCATGCTCCTTCCACATGGTATCCCATACCCAGCCACTATCTAGTACAACATATAAAGGCTCAGCTTCCTTGCTTCGACTCAGAACAACTATGATGAGCCATTTCAGGTCTAGAGCTTTCCAGGGGGTCATCTGAGGCCTTCAGTGGAACTGGACTGACTATAGTTCAGATTCTTGGTCTGGCCCCCCCTGCTTCTTGCCCCTCTCTTCCCTGGGTGTTGATCCCAAGAGCAAGGCCTAAAAAATCTAGAGTCTGGTTCCACAGGAATCCAACCAGAGACAGCAGAACACAGTATGTGCTAAATAAAACACTTATGGGGGTCTGGTGGCCAAGCTAAGGCAAGGATCCACTGCAACACCTCCCAGCCCAAGAAATAGGCTCTTCTGTGAGCTCCAAGATCCTAATAAAATTGTTTTCTATTAAACTTTCTCGGAGGGAGTTGCTGCAGTGGTCCGCAGTAGACCATAGACCTTCATCCTTTCCCGAGGGCATACAGCTATCCCCCACTTTTCAAAGTCTTGCCTTAGGCCACTTCGCTTTTACAAAATACCTACATCTGGGCCTGTTTTTGCTAACCGAATGAAGACTGAACAGGACTTCTGCTTTTATGAGGGAAAAGGCAAAGAGTGAAAATAGCAGCAAAATTAGCATTCCACGTTTGTGTTGCAGCGAACCGTCAAAGAGGTGGTGAGAGGGGCCCCCCAAGCTCCTTCCCCCAGAACTCCACTCAGCACCTCCGCATCAGGCTGCTGAGCTTTGAACTGTGTCTGTGAGCATCTATGCTTTATCTTGATGTATTTTATGCATCCGTTAGCAAGATGTGGCCTAAGGTATCAGACAAGTCTAAGAGAGGTGATTTTGGGGGTCGGGGAATGCTCAACAATTCCTCCATATAAACGAACAGCAATTGCTTCTTTGCTTTATGTCAATGTGGCTTAGGGGAGGTTTTGCCAAGAACACCCGACTTGGGGATAGCAGGGCAAACCCATAGTGTCATAGATTAGAGAGTGGACTTTGGAATCAGGCAGCCCTGGGTGCAGGTGTCAACAACCATTCATCAGGTCTAGGCTATGTGATGAGTCATCCTTCTTGCCCTCAGTTTCTTCATCCTCAAAATGGGAATTTTAAAATCCCTGCCTCTTGCGGTTGTTGCGAGAATGCACGGAATGGTAGGTACAGCTTGTAGCATGGGGCTGGTTAGTGCTAGGCTGGGCTCAATGGAAATTGATAACGCCATCTGGGCTGGGGAGTGACCACAGAGATGGAGGGAGGTGGGCTACGCTCACGTCGGGGGTGGCCAATCTCATGCCCATCCAGGGAAGGACTTTGTATGGCAGCCCAGGTGGAGATGCAGGGATCTCCCTGCCCAAGAGCACGCCCTTGGCTTTGCAAAGACTGAAAGTGAAAGAGGGAATACATTCCCAACCGTTTGGTGCCAACGCAGGAGCGCCCTGAGCTCTGTGGGGGAGGGGGACTGTTCGGGACTCTGTCCAGCCTGCATCACGGCTCGGCTTCTCCCTCTGCCCAGTCCTGCCCCTGCCTCCTGCCTTCTGCCATTGAGGGTCTATCCTTCCGAAATAGCCTTCACCCTAAACTCCATCACAGGGGCTGCTCCGGAGACTCCAACCTATAACAAAGTCTGAAAGCACAATTAAAGGGGACGTCTTCAGGCCCCACCTCCCCCCAAAGCCCCCCTCCACACTTCCTTTGTTCATCCTTTTATCTTTCAATCTTATCCCTTTGTCTGTGTTTTGTACTCTCCCTATTCAGAGCATTTCGTTTTAATGGCCTGTTGTACACAGCTTGTCCAGGAGCTGTCAGGTCGTGCCAGAAGCCTATTTAGACAAGTTGTCAGGTTGAACGGGAGAGGGGGGAAAAAATCCCAAATCAATGTGTTTTCGCATGCAATCACACGTGGGCTAATTTATCTGTAGCCACGTTCTACCCCGCCAGTTTGGCATAAGGGTCCTCAGACAAGGGGGCTGTGCGTTGGCTGATTAACAGAGCGATTTTTATTGGGAGAAGGACAACACAATTGTTTTATGGTAATTATCACCATTTGAACCTGCACACACGCTCCTGGGGAAGATTAAAGAAAAGGCTCTGTACGGATGATGAAGCAACTCGAAACGTGCGTTGGCTAGAGAAGGCTGGAACTATTTAGAATATTAACGTTTTCTACCTTGTGAAAGCCCCTGGGAGGCCCCAGATTGGCTAACTTTTTAAATAGCCCCTGTGCCTTATCTGTAGGACTGAACACAAGTACATTCCGTTTATGGAGTTGGGGAAACAGGACGGTGCTGGCTAGGATGACTTGCCTAGAGACAACAATCCAGTCTATTTCAAGGCTAAGGACAGAGTCTTTCTGAAGTCCTGCGCTGGGCCAGGAAACATCCTCACATTTGCACTTCGTGAAAGCAAAAAACCAAAACCGAAAAACTGAGCGAGAAAACACACATACACACATACACACCACTCACGCTCACACACACGGAGGAGAGTGTTTTTTTTTAGAGTGTTGGGACTGTGATGGTTTTAAACTTGAAACATGCTACAAACTACAAAACACTTCCCAGGTGAATTGAAACCTCCAATGGGGGAAAACACAGACTTTGGTATTTTCTTCTTTGATATTTGATAATTCTCATTGCATTTTTCTTTTTTTGGTCCATTCCCACTGTCATGTCTGAGTTTAGGACAAGGACAGAGTGAGAAAGTCTGTCACCGCAAGGCAAAACAGCTGTAAAAATGGTCTGCTAACCAGAATATGGCTGTTTTAAAGGTTTGTGGCATATGATTAGCTTAACAGAATCTTGCTTAAATAGGGAAGAATAAACCCTCTTGAGTCTGTTTCTCTTCTGAAATTTGAAAGTTGATGGTCCTGGGGGCTGACTTGTGGAGATCTTCCCACTTCTACCACTTTCTCTGCTTTTTTTCCCCCTTCCCTTTTACAGGTAAGAATCATTAAGTGATGCCTCTCTCCTTGTGGCTGGAGCAGGAGAGTGGAAGGCCAGGAGCATTCCCGACAGTCATTTTGTTAAGAAAACCCAGGCCTGGGAATCAAAACAGCTCGCTTCCCCCGCCTCGCAAACGAAGAAGACAGATGAAAAGTCTGGAAACTCCCACCCAATTAAGAAATGCTTGCCCCAGAAAGGAACATTAGAAAGTTGAGCTGCTAAGAGCAATTTAGAGCCCGCAGCCAGGCTTCCATTCTGCTGCCATTTCTAGAATGTCTTAGAAAGACAGATTTTATAATTGAAAATTAAAACATTTGACATGCAAATGTAAGAGTTAATTTTTCCCCTTTGTAAGGCCACTGAAAATTTTTGCTAAGGGAGAGAAAATCAATTCTCCATTAAAAGAAGATGCTCAAATGAAACAAGGCATTTACCATTTGTTTTGTAATTATGCACTTGGAGGGATGAGACTGGCGATGGGATATATATGGGAGCAGACATCTCTCAGCTGTGGCTTCACACCTGAGATCTGTGTGTGTGTGTGTGTGTGTGTGTGTTTAATCATCAGCTGATCGCTCTCAATTTGCTGTGGTTTTCTAGAAAACAAATTTTGGTCTCCGTTTGGTTTCTCTAGAAATCACCAAAGATCATTTCTTTATCCACCAGGCTAAATGGGGGATGGACAGCACGTGTGAGGCACTGGGCTAGACGCAAGGAACAAAGCTACAGCCACAGCCTGTGCTCTGAAATTACACACAGTCTCGTGGCAGAGTGGACAAAGTGGTCAGAATTCACAGCCAGGCAGATAGATTCCCAGTGTGTGCTCTTCACCTTGACACTGGGGATGTGGTGACCAGCTGGGATCGGTGGGATTGAGGTAGGCTTGGGATGGGGACGAGTCAAGTAAAACACTCCAGAAGAGATGATCTAAGGGCCTCAGAAATACTTCCATTGGCCACTGGCTTTTCTGGACTTTTCTGGAGTCAGGATGAATATGCACAGAAACCTAAACAGTGTGCATGTTGGAAAGCTGACAGCAAGGAGAGAGGTGGCTTCTAGGACATGCCTCCATGGAAGAAGGGTCCACACGACTCTAGGGTGGCTGTGCTGTAGGGTAGTATTTCTGTACCTCTTATCTTGGAACCTTAGTGCTCTCTGAGATGGTAACGGGCATTCTGCCAACGGGATGCCAGGGTCAAGTAAGTTTGGAAAATCAGTTTGGTTCAATAAAGGTAAATGGGTGTGTTTGCTTCACATTTGCAACAGCCTTTTAGCATGCTCGTGTATACTGTAAAACTCCAACAGGGGAATAGAATTTCAGCACATATTCTTTGTAGAAAGCCCTGTGAAGATCTCACAGAACAAGAGCGTCCCAGAGAATGCAGTCCAGCAAACGATGTCTTCCAGGAGGCATGGAAGGGGTGAAGCTGTCTGGAACCCTGAAGCCTGTTTTGCCCCCTTGGCAGCGTGGTAAGAGAAGCCCTCCACTGGGTGGCCCGTGGTGTGTTGTGGTCTTGGTGCTTGGTTCCTTTCCTTCTGACAGTGACCCAGCCTGTGTCTCATTACGGGAGCCCTTTCCCTGGCTCTCTGCTCCTTTGGTCCCTGGTTGCCTCCTCAAGGTTATGGCCTCCCTGCTTCAGTTCACCTTCCAGGACCTGTGAAGTCAGCCTGTTACTCCAGCAGGAGCTGACTTTTCTGAACTTGGCCTTTGAACATGGGGAACCTGTTAGTCTTAACCTTCAAGTTGGCTCAGCTTCTCCTGCTGGTTTCTCCTAACTAAATCCGCCCCTCTGCTTCTTCCTCCATTTCTTTCTCCCTCCCTCCCTCCCTTCCCCCTTGCCCTCCTTCAACATTTATGATGCATGTTCTATGGCCGCCACAGAGTTACGACGGTTTTACTGCAGTCGTTCATGACTTCTGGGTCATATCAGAGTTCTGAATCAACGGGCCAAACTCCAGTCCCGTGCCTGCCTCCTAACTGGTGCATTGAGGGGACATAGTTATTGCAAGGGGCATGTGTGAGGGGCCTGGTGAAAGCCTTGCTAGATAACATGTCCTTCACATATGATTTACAAATCACCGATATCCTGTTGTGATTAAAAGCATTTTGTGTAGGTACGATTGGGACTCATAAAGTAGATTTTAATTTATATGGATTAACATTGCTTTGTCATTATGTATTTTTTAAAGTTTTTTAAAGATTTTAATTTCTTTTTTTTTTGAAAGATATATGCATTTATGAGAGAGAGAAAGAGAGTGTGCGTGCGTGCGTGCATTCGTGCACGTGAGCAGGAGGGGCAGAAAGACTCTGCACTGAGCACAACCCCACTTGGGGCTGCATCTCACAGCTCTGAGATCACGACCTGAGCCAAAACCGAGTTGGATACTCAACCAACTATGCCACCCAGGGGCCCCTAAAGATTTGATTTTCAAGTAATCTCTACACCAAGCATGGGGCTCAAACTTACAGCCTTGAGATCAAGAG
Source organism: Mustela putorius furo (assembly GCF_011764305.1). Taxonomy (NCBI): domain Eukaryota; kingdom Metazoa; phylum Chordata; class Mammalia; order Carnivora; family Mustelidae; genus Mustela; species Mustela putorius. Next base: position 34,036,758 of record NW_025421989.1, read on the forward strand.
TCTCTTGCTCTACCGACTGAGCCAGCCAGGTGCCCCTGTCATTAATCAATACATGCTATAAGTACATTATCTTGTTGGTATCTATAGATTTTTTTAATGTTGAGAGGGGGTCCTTTATCCCACCTATGCCTCGGGCTTTGAAGTCAGCCAAACACCAGCTCAAATCCCACTTCTGTTATACATTAGCTGAGTGACTTTGGGCAAGTTGTTTCCCTTTTAAAACCTTAATTTCCTTACCTGGAAATGGGAATCATCATGTGTACTTCGTGGGTGCCATGGAGATGAAATGATGAATGTAAACCGCCTACCAAATTGCATAATTGCTCAACAAGCGATTATGGATGTGCTTATGACAAAAAAGAAAAGGAAGAAAAAGAAAAGGGGAAAGTGGAGGGGGACAGAAAGACACTAACCAGGACCTGGACAGAAATACTTGGGACCAGAAATACCAGGGGAGATTAAAAACCCGTTTTCACTGCCATTACAAATCTGCTATATCTTTGAGTTGCACAGACCCATTAACAGCCTACATGCTGCCAAGAGTGCTGCCCAATGCTAGGTAACACTTGTAACATTTTGGCTACTCCACGTTTGAGCTTTCTTCCCATGGTCCCAGTTGGAGTTTGGTGGGAGACGAGGAGCTGGATGACTCCTACTGATTAGCGGGAACCTCAGGAGGCATTTTTCTCAAGTCTTTGAGCTGATACCCTGCCAACAAATTCTCCTTTGACTTTAGTTATCTAGGGTCAGTTTCTGGCATTCGCAACCAAGAGAGCCACCCAGTACACCCATGATACAGACTTGATCTCATCTGGCCGGTCTGAGATGGGCAGGCTCCAGATCTGATGATCAAACCAGAAACTTTCGGCTCAGCCCCGTTCCCACTGCAGAGACTTGGCGGACGACAATCGCGCCTGGTTTCACAGTCTGGTTGGTGGCAGAAGACCCGTTACTCCTCACTCCTCCTCTGTCCCTCGGTGTCTGACTTCTTCCAGCTGTCGTGGGGGGAAGGCAGTGGAGGAATGGCCACAAAGGCTGCCTAGGGCCATGTACAGCGAGGTCTTGACTGGTGGCTCTGTCCCACGGCTGAGTCACCTTTGCAGGACCCCTTCATCCCAGAGAACATGGCAGCAGTTCAACCAGTGCAAGGGGGTGAACGATAATGCCGACTCCCCCTCCTCTGTCCCCTCCTCCCTCCCCACACATACTGCACCCCAGGGATCAGCCCTCCAGGGTGACCTCTGGATGTCCCACCCCGGGCACACCCTGTTGTTTGCAGTGGAAAAGACTGCCCTAAAATCCTAGTCTCCCTGAAAGTGCTCCACGGAGCCCAGACGCCTGCAAAGCACTCTCGTTTTGTTTTCGCATTTCAGATGTTAATTATAAGGAAGAGAATTAGGCATATAAAACAAATTACATTGGCAGCGTTTGCTTCACTCGTGCACCACAGGGCCCAGGCGCCCCTAATGAGATGTGACTACAGATCATCGTGCTTCCTGCAAACAGCCAATTGCTTCTAACGTGGCGGAGTCTTCTTGTGTTGCCTGAGAATCAGCCACAGGTGTAGGATTTGACTCGTGAGCATCGCTCCCCCCAGGGAAGGGCAGTTAGGTCAACAGCAGGGTGAGGAAGGCTGGAAGGAGAGAGAGGCAGAACCCTCCCAGGCTTTAGATCTTCCCCCAAATCTCCAATAGGGCTCCTCCTCCACCCACCACAGCCACCCCAAATAAATGCACAACCCAAGAACAAGCAGCGTATCTTGGTCCTTTCTAGAAAAACAAACTCTGCAGCTGCCACGAGATGCAAGCCATGAACACTGTCTTTTCCCAGTGCTTAATAATATTAATGTCCCTAGCGAAGAACAAACAGGCGTTCTACCATGGGTCGAAAACTGTTTGTGAGTTTAATTGGAAAACATTACTTAATGTTTCCCTTAATTGGAATTAATTACAAGACCCTAGTGAAGAAATAACTCCATATGCGAGATTCGAAGACCTCACACTGTGATGTGAAATTTCCCTTAGAGAGTTCGCCCCATCGGATGTGCTCTGACAACCTACAGAATTCGTGCACCTAAATGTGTTGTGGGCGCCTGTCTTGAGGGCAAAGGACACTGGCTTGTTGGTAAACAATAGGGAGACTCAGCGATGTTGAGTCTGAGGAGATGGCACAGGGAAGCAGGGTGACTTCTTGATCTATTAGTGAATGGAAGGGTTTGGAGTTTTCTCAAGTTCTTCAAGCTCCAACACTCCGGGTTTCTCATTTCCGAACCCCAGGATTCTGTCTTGAAATTGCTAACTGGGAGACAGAATTGAAACAAAAGACAGACTTGTATTTATTTATTTAAAAGAGGGAAAGGGCCGAAGGAGAGAGAGAATCTTAAGCGGGCTCCACACCCAGCTCGCAGTCAGACGCACATGGGATTTGATCTCAGTACCCTGAGCCGAAGTCAAGAATCGGGACTGAGCCACCCAGGAGCCCCTGAAAGAAGGAACGAGACAGTCCTGGAGAAATGATCTTGATTGGATTTCCAGATTTGCATAGTTGGTGTTACCTACCTGCAGAAACAGATTTTTTTTTTTTAAGGAAAATCCTCTTTTTTTTTTTTTTTTTTTTTGCTCAATCCTTGAGCTAAAAGTCAAATGTGCAGTCCTTTTGAAAACAACCTTTGAAAGCAACTCATGACCACATACTAGTTTGCATGAATCAAACCACAGTCGGCAAAACCATGTGTGCACATAGATCCAGCCATCGTGTGCTCTTAAGAGTCTCCTGAGCCGTGTTCTGAAGACAGGAAGGGTTGTATGATCCATGATCACGGGTCCAGTGGAGAAGAGGGAAGGTCAACGATTAAATAAGCTTTGGAAACACGGAATCAAATAAAGTTATATAGGTTTCTTCATAACAGGCTTCTCAGAGCATTGGTCATGCCAAGGGGCTTTGTCACTTTCCTAGGACACACAGTTTGCAGTGTGATCTTATTTGACTTTGGAACTCATTTTTATTGGCGTGTCAACAATTCATGGCAGACCAGAGTTCTGCAGAATCAGCTTAATATGCTTGAGAACACTTTAGTATTTCAGCCGGAAGTCCAAGAAAACAAGCTTAGAAGAAAAAATAAGCTAGGAGGGGGCGCCTGGGTGGCTCAGTTGGTTAAGGGACTGCCCTTGGCTCAGGTCATGATCCCAGAGTCCTGGGATCGAGTCCTGCATCGGGGTTCCAGCTCTACAGGGAGTCTGCTTCTCCCTCTGACCTTCTCCCCTCTCATGTTCTCTCTCACTGTCTCTCTCCCTTAAATAAATAAATAAAATCTTTAAAAAAAATAAGCTACGAAAATATGGAGAACCGTGGACTTGAATACATTTCCTTAGTGATAGGATTCAAATCAGTATATGAAAGAATTTGCCATTAACAATCAGAATAATTGTTAAATCGGATAAAGTACGATCAAATGATTTCTTATAAGTGGCAAGTATAAAACCTAATGATATATTAAATTTGCTCTCTTTAAAAGAGGTACAATTCTACTTTGCTCTTAGAAGATCTTCAAGTTGTATGATTTAAAGGGTTATAGAGAAGATGAATGATTGATAGTGATTTTGTTTTTCTACTTTAATAGCTAGTGAATCCAAATCTATTAACAGAAATTCTAGTTTCAAAGAAACAGAATTCTAGTTTCTTTGTGCTAAGAATAGGGAGTAAATTTCTAAGTGCATAGAGGGACTTGTGGCTGTGACATTCTTGTTATTATTAGCATGACTTGGGTATGCTTTAACCCAGGAAAATCTGTTTTGTAAGTGACCATTACATAAGGCTTCCTCTAGAGAACAAAAATGACCCTTGGAATGTAGATAGCAAGAGACCAAATAGAGGTGTACGAGTCAGAAGTTTCCAGAATAAGGATATTTCTTATGTGGGTGGTAAATCTTTTTTTTTTTTTTTTTTCCCGCAAGTCATGAGATCACGTATTTCCTTCAAAAGAACAGATGCTTTAGGAAGAAATTTTGAAGTGAGGACAAGATTTCATTCTGAGCATAAAGAGTTTTTGTACGTATTTGTTAGCAATACCCTCCAAAACTCAATTTATTATTTGCGATCGGGTTAACAGTAATGTCTTTGTTCCTCTCCTTTCCTTTCCCATGTTGCTGAGTGCCCAGTATCAGTGATGTCAAAAGAAGTCAGGAGGGAGAAAAAAGAGATCACAAAATCGGATGGAATAATTTATCGGAAGGGGTACTTCCTGCATGCACTGTAATTTTGTTTTCAAGTAGGAATTTTAAACCTTTACTCCGGGAGTCTTTGCCTCCTGGGAACAGGAGGTTTCCCTCATACCAGACCATCCCTCATCCTAACGGCGACTGTTATGCTTCTAGTTGAAAAGACACTGGGTTTATGCTGTACAGCATGTGCAACTGGGACAAGGGACTGCAAAGGCTGATTGATGGAATTCGCAGCAGGCCGTCAGAATGCCCCACGAGGCGTGTGGCTGGTGTGCCCCAATTCCCACACGGGGCCGCGGGGCCGGGGATGAGCTGGGCCACATGGGGTGGGCTGCGCTGCTCAACCTTGCTCAGCTTAGCTGTGTTGACACCAGCCAGGGGCACCTCAAGCTGTCTGGGGCTGTGCACTAACCAAGTCTGGCAGACGCTTTTGCCACCGGCTCCCACTTCCCAGCAAGTAGGGTCTTTACTTGAAGCCCTGGGAAACCCACCCTTCTCCTCCAAGAGGAGATGGCAGAGGTGAGGCCTGCCTTTATTTCATATTATAATGAAAGGAGGGTTACATGCCAGCAGGATATTAAAACCATAAATACTATAAAAGATGAGTTTGCAAACACCGATTCCTCAGAGAAATCTTTTCTTAGACCCCAGACTAGGTGAGGACCCTCTCTAATATAACGCCCTGAATGCCTCCTTCGTGGCCCTTGCTGGTGTTGTCATGAATTAATGTCCTCTTGGAGGAATTTTTTTCTTTCTTACTGGTCCTCAAAATTCTAATGTTAATTCTCTAAGGGTGGAGACCCCTCTGTCTTTCTCCCTAGCACCCAAGGCCAAATGGATTCTAGGCCTGCCCTGGCCTGTCCTCCTCTCCCCTCCCCTTCCCTTCGTGAATAATTTAGTCCTAAAGCCATTAGGTTGGGCAGAATGGGGTAGGTGTCCAGGGGGGTGGGAAGGGGAGGGGGTGTGGAAGCCTAGACTTGGATGGGCTCGTTTCACTTGTGTCCCAGAACAGGAAATTCTTGGCCTACTCAGCCACTTTGGGAAGGGGGGGGGAGAGGGCCATCAAATTATGAGTGCAATTAGACAAAACATCTGTTAGATTGATTTTTTTTTCATTGTTTCAACCAGTTCTTGTGGCTTTGTAGAGACAGATCACTAGTTAATTTAGTTTGATGACCAATAGTATCTGTTCTAATTGAATTTTTGACTGGATGTTTGGGAGTCATAAAAAGATATGTGTATTTGTGTGTGTGTGTGTGCACGCGTGTGCGCATGTGCGTGCACGTGTGTGTGTGTGCACATGCGTATGCTGTAGTAGAAAGATCACAGCCTTTGAAATCAGATAGACTCTGCTTTAATCCTCTGTTTCTTCCTTCATAATATACGATCAATGAGAAATTTGCTTGTGGGCTTGTGGTGATTATTTGAAATAAGCTGTCCATATTCATTTATGATAGACCCTTGACATCAGATGTTCAAACACGGGAGTGCTGCGTATATTTCTGCGCCATGGACCACTTTGGCAGTTTTGTGAAGCCAATGCATTCCCTCTCAAAAGAATGTTTTTGAGATGCATCAAAAATACATCAGATTCAAAAGGGAGCCAATTATATTGAAATGTAGTTATCAAAATATTAGTAAACACATTTGTGAGATAGTAATTGATGTGTTTTATTGATATATTCAACAGCAAGTTCTAGTGACAGGTCTAATAGCTGGCATAATTTTGAAGCACAGATGAGCAGAAATGATAGATTGAGATATTCTGAACAACCACAACGATATGAACGGATGTGACGTTTATCGGTGGCAAAAGACACTAATAAAATGGCGGCCTGTTTCCTACGTTCGCGAACAAAGAAAATGCTGAATTTTATTAGATTTTTCCCCCTTTTCAAATTTTGATTTACATTTTAGTTAGTCCACATACAGCACAATATTAGTTTCAGTGATTCACCGCTTACCTACAATGCCCAGTGCTCATGAAAATGCTACATTTCAATTAGAGGTCAGGGAGTCTAAAAATGACAACCTTTTCGCATCTCAGTCCACAGACTCTGAATTCGAATTCCTCCTTGGATCCCAGGTTAAAACCCCTAGTATAAGGTGACATTGACTTTCGTCCACCTGTCTAAGCCTCTTAATTTCCCCCCAGCTGCTGTCATAGGCTTGTCTTCACCTGGGGCTTCTGGAGGCGATGTCTGTGACCTGGGGCAGCATGTGACCCGGTGGAGCCAGTGTGTGCTTGCACGTGGAGAGACCTCGGAAACGTCCCAGTTAAGTTCCCTCTGCCTCCTTACTGAGGGGTCCCATGTGTCCAGCGCCGCGGACACTTTCTAATCCCTATCCCTGACCATGCCAGCCAGGTTTGCTTTGGAGGAAATGCCAATGTCGCCATAGCCACTTGCTTTTAAAACGATCTACCTTGCCTCCAGCAAGCTATTGGTTCTCTGAACTTTATTTATAAAAACCCTTCTCCATCCCTGGAGAAGGCATCCATTCCTTCATGTGGATTTTGCCAGAGCCCATCTTCCTCTAGCCCCCAAGGAGAGCTCCAACCCGTGGGCCGGAAATGTGAGAGAGGCCCTGTCCCCGGGTCCAGGCTGGGACAGCAGACAGAAATGCAGGGATAGGGGCACGGGTTCCTGACCCACCAAGCCCTGAAAGCCAGATGGGCACGACTGTGCCACTGTTCAGGCTGTGCATCCAAGTGTGAATCCAGAAAAAAAAAAAAAAAGCCCACTTTCTATGTAAGGGTGGAGGGTGGGGGTGGGGGATGCTGGCCAAAGTTGGAATCAAATGTCTCCTCGCTTTTATCCTGGATGAATGCTGCCTCACATGTGTGGCTTTCTCAGCCAGGAACCTGGCCTCTCCCATCAGCCCAGAAGAAAATCAGAGAGAAGCAACACGTGTCCCTTGCCTCGTGGTTACTGTGGCTGAACCGGCTCGCTTCTGTGTCGGCTTGCTGAGCTTTTCACACGCTCCCTCCCAAAGTGTGGAGGAAACTAGGGCGCTGGGAGTTGAAAACAAAGGAAGGGGAGCAGAAGGCACGTAGTTTTGTGCTGGGACTTCTGAGGTGAGCCGGCAATCACCAATGAAAAGCTTGAACAGGGCTCCCCGAGGTGGCCCGTGGTCATATCACGTAATGGTGGAGAGTGTCCCCTGAGAGGGAGAGGGGCTGTCACTCCCTGACTGAGGAAAAGAGTTCCCAGCTGAGGAACCGAGAGCTGGTGGCCGTGGTTAGAAGGGGACAGAAGGATGAGAGAATGATTAATTAAAAACCCAGGCTGAGCCTGTCAGTCTGGTTTTCTGATTTCTCTAGCCGGCCACAATCTTAACGGTTGATTTTCCCCACACAGTATGGTCAAATTGCACGCCTCGGGGAGCGCCCCTGTGTTTATCTGTGAGATAAACTTGCCCTAACGATAAGTCCCAGCTCCACTCGGTCAAGGACACGTTATGCAACAGACCTGCGGGTCCTCTGTGAGACAAGACTGGAGAGGGACATTCTGTCCCCCTGACCCCGGGATCCTACCGCCACTCTTTAGATAATGTTGATTCCCTTCTTTGTTTGGATTGTCAGGTACTTATCTATGAGACAAAGGGAAATTTCACCTTATAGTTTTACCAGCCAGAATTTCCCAGCTGATTTTCTGTATTTCTTCTCTTTTCTTGCTTTTAGTTGCATCTGTAGAATTATAGATTGGACTTGATTTATTTAATAGCCGTGTCTTGAAGGCTATTAGAGAGGCTGATGGAGACCAAGCCTTTGGCTCTGAGTGGCTCACTGTTCAATGGTCACAGTATGGTCAGTTGGTTGTCCCCGGCAGTTGGACCCTCTTGCTTGGCACTGCCTTGGCACTTTGGATGACCTTCCCTTATCACCCTGCCAATTCCCTAAGCTGAGCACTCGGCCCGATGCTTTTCAATAATCATTCTTTGAACCAACTGCTTTGAATCCCTACTTTTGCATTGGGCCCAGTGCCGGGGGCTTTAACTTCCATTTCGCTCAGTTCTGTTCATGTTTATACGCCGAGGGCAGGGCCAGTCGCCGGCACACAGAAGGTTGGGGAGACAAAAGGGTTTTGGGAGGGAATGCCAGTGCTGGATGTAGACTGGGTCTGGGTAGCAGCGCTCTTGTCCAGCTGTGTAGCCTCAAGCCAGGGCTCTCCTCTGGCTGAGCCTCAGTGCCCTCATTTGTAAAATGGGTGCCATAAAAGGCTCATGATAAAGATGAAGTGAAATGCTCCCTCAAAAATTCTGGCATATCATCTGTGTTCCACATATACAGAATGACTGATTGGCTGATTAGAGTCCCTGGAACCAATGATGAATGAAGACTGACTCTGGGTCGCAGGCCTTCATTTTCTCCCTTCAGATGCGCTCTCCGGAGAGCTCCTAACTCGAGCTGCAGAGACTTTCAGGTGTGAGTGTAGGTTGAAACACTCGCTCCCTCCCCGAGAAACATTTGCATCGTAAATCAAATTTCTAATCATCTGGTTTAAATAATGTTTCCTATTATTTCAGAGGGTTCGCAGTTTCCCCTGGAGCCCATCTGCTAACCCGGTGCCACCCATTAAAAGAACCCCTTATGTTTCAACAAGTATTGATTGGGAGGTCACCGGGAAGTAGATAAGAGACTTGTCGGGCGGGATGCATTTTAATTGGAAGCAAATCAGGATACGATTTTAGTAATTGAGGCATGAAGCAATAATCGCCTGAACGCTGGTGGTGCCAGTATGAGCAGAAAAGAAAAACAGCTTCCAGAGACCTTAAGTGGTGAGAAGTGAGCATCACAAGGCTCAAGCAGATGCAAGGAGAGAGAGAGAAAAAACGATGCAGAGAGGCTCCAAGCCTTGAACTTGTGCCTGGCGTGTTGGGGTGGGGGAGGTTAATGGCACCTCCCTTGGGAGCCATGAGGCACCATAGAGGGGAGCTGGCTCTCTGGGGGACGGATCCTAAATCTGGCCTTAGCCAGAGGGAGTTTGGGATGGTTACAAAGCACCCAGGTGGGGGCGGGGGGTGTCTGCCAGGCGGCTGGAGATACAAAGTACCGCAGGAAAAATGAATGGTTCCTTCCGAGATCACCATCATGGTCGTGTGATGATCAGGGGGGAGGCACTGGGGCCAGAGCTTTGATCTGGGGGATCTTCACCTTTGATGTGAAGCCAGAAAGGTAGATAAAGTGTCTGAGGGAAACAAAGTAGGAAAAAATGGCGTAAGATCAAGTACTGAATCTTGAAAACAGCCCATATTTAGAGGCTAGACTAAAAGGAATCAAGAGAGAGACAGGGAAAGAGAGAGAGAGAGACAGAGAGGAGGTATATCATTCAGCAGAGAACAGACCACCCAACCAGGAAAGCAAGAGGACACAGGCACATCTTGAAAGACATAGACAGATGGCGACTTTGAGGAAGACCCTCTTCCTGCTGGTGTTCAGACAACATTTGGGGAACACCGGAGCCACGCACCAGCCTAGGGAAAGGAGGGGAGGCGATGCAGGGAACTGTGTGTTGGCATTGGGTTTCAATCTGGATGACTGAGAAAATCGCCGGAGTGTCTGACAGCCTATTAGTGACCGTGCTATGTTTTCTGCATCAGACAGATGGGAGCCCCAGATAGGATTTAAGTCCTGTTTACGGGAAATTTTTGAAAGTTACAATTTTGTGTATTTGAGTTAGTGGCTATACCATTTCTACTGTCCATGCCGTAATAGCTTGAGCTCGCAAAGGCATTTGTTGTCTTCTTTCTTGACAGGTGCATCGATACAATCTCCATGAACTTATTCGATTCTGCTCATGAGGCAGGTAAGGCAAGTGTCAAAGTTCCCATTTTGCAGATGAGGCGACAGGCTTGGAGAGATAATGGAAGATTTTCCAAAGTCCCAGAGCTGGTAAGTGGCTGGGCAAGAACTTTAACCCAGGATTTTGGACTCCTGATTTTTCTACGCCAGGCCTGGCTCTAAGGATAGATTGATTACCCCCTTAGGAGTCTGTTTTGGTTTATATCTTCCACATTACATAACTCAAGTTAGAGACTCTAATGGATCATTTGGGGTAATGTGCTGTCAATTTCGCTTATTGATTGTAATGATAAAAGGAGTGTGTTCTGTGTGTGTGTATGTGTGTGCATGCACACACTTTGGGGAGGGGGCAGTTCAAAGATGATTCCGAACCGTGGGCATCCTCAAAAGACGGGCTCACGTGGCAGGTGCCACATGGACTTGCTGGAGTGCTGTGGGCAAGTTCGCTCCCTTCCCCTGGCCTGGGGTCCTTACCTGTAAAAAGAGGATGGTAATACCTATTTTGTAGAAAGGCTGTAAAGATTCAATGGGGTCATCTGTGTCCAGTGCCTGTCCCTCTAACCTTCTTTTTGGAGGTGGATGACACACCAGGGCCACGGTCACCACCCTGAGCAGTACCCTGTGGAGGGCGGCCCAAGATCGTGTCAGGGTTAGTGGAGCTGCTCGGGGAATGGTCCTCTGGGGGGCCTGGGGCTCAGCTGTGCTCTCAGCCCCTTCTGCACCCTTGAGGAAAAGCCAGTGACAGCAAAGTGGGGAGAGATTGATGCAAAAGTGAGGCTTGCTCTATGGTACACCAGAAACGAATAGAACATTGTGTAAAATAATCATTTCAGAAAAACCCCAGGGCTTGGGAAAGTGAGGAGACCCTCTTTCGTGAGGCAAGTCTCACAAAAGGATTGTTTTAGAAGCATCTGCTACTATCTCCTAAGAAAGATGGGAAGCGGTGAGGGCTGGGAGCTCCATACTTTTAGATCAGCGCTTTCCAACGAGGGCCTAGAATTCTGCTGACACCGTGAACCTGTAAGGCCAGAGAGCACAGGGAGACTCAGGCGGAGATAAAGAAGGAGCCTGGATGCTGACAACCAGGCCATTGGGCAGGGAGCTGTCCCAGGCCAGGAAAGATATAGTTCAGACACCTGAAGGGCCCTCCAGGAATTGCAGGCATTTGTAGAAGGAGCTAGAAGGGAGAGATCTGTGGGAAGGGGGCTGAAGGGGGCGGAGGGGTATGGGAGGCAGAAAGAAGCAGTAATACCACTTGAGCTAAATGAAGCCACATGCCGAGACAGAAATGCCTTACAAAATGCGGATGAGCGCCGCGTCCTTTGCGTTGCTCCTCTTGGGGTGCATTAAGTCTCCCCTGGGGGTTTGACAGAGGTGGGAAATCCACGGAGTTTGGGTGGAGTGAGTGGGGGCACAGAACACCATCGTGCCCTTCTCCTATCGATACCTCCTTTGCAGAGTGACTGATCAAATACGTGGCCAGTTTGCCTCTGTGATTCTTCTGGAAGTGTCTGCCTTTTGGCCATCTTCTGCCATCCAGAGGAAAGCGTGTCTGCTTCTAAAGCAATTTCTGACATCAGGGAGCAGATTGGATGGTTTTTGTGAGGCGTGTGGAAGCTTCCGGAGGGTGGGAGGAGGGGCCGTTGCCGCCGACTGTACCCCTATTACGGCTGGGCCTGGTTAGCACCCCTGTGATGTTCTCTACATCCTGGCAGCCCTGCATGCCGTACATGGATCTTTCTGTTACCCGCTGTGGCTGGAGAAGACAGTTCATCTGCCTTTGAACTGGTGAGCTGGGTGAGGATAACCAACTAGAATCTCACTGAGATGGCGCTGATTCCCCCCAGATCAGTGGCAGATTACCTGGATACCCTTAGGAGAGCACAGGGCCTGTCCTGGGATCCATTCAAAGCCGTTCACCCTTTAGAAAGCAGCCAGGCGTGTGCTGCTTTAGTTTCTCCTTGACCTCTGGCTTGCTCTGCTTTTCTTGAACATCTCCTGTCTTCTCATCTAATGGGGTCTCCAGTCTGTAGCCCCAATTTTCAAACCTGGCGATATACCAGAATTGCCCAAGAAACTTACACAGGGCGGGTAGCAACAGTGCATGCTTCCTACCTTCCAGGCATTGTTCTAAGGAGTTTCTATGTTCTAAGGAGTTTCTATGTATGTATTCATTTGTTATCACAACAATCCTGGAAAAATGAGTGCAATTACCATCACTACTTTGCAGATTAGCACACTGAAGCTCACAGTGTTGTAGGCATCTGCTCAAGGTCCTAGAGTTATGATGAGGTCAAGATTTAGGACAGAGAACCAGTACTCGCCCTGTTAAGTGTCAAGTTTCCCCAACAGAGAAGACCCGACCCTCACCTCCTTCTGTAGGACAGAGAACATACCGTTGTTCATTTATCCATTAATCAATTCAACAAAATGTTACTGGAAACCTCTACTATGTGCCAAGCACCTTTCTGGATGCTGGGAAACATGGAGCATATATTCCATAAGACGGAGGCAGACAACAAATAAGGAAGTAAATACATACAGAGCATCCCAGGGAGTGGGAAGCACTATATGATGAAAAAAAAAATGCAGGGTACAGTGACCGATGGTGGGATTGGATGGAGTGAGGATGTGTGGATGACTTTAGGGTAAGGGGTCTGGGAAGATCTCTTTGGTGAGCAGACATGCAAATGAAATCAGGAAGAAAGAAATGGAGATATAAGGGAAGGGCATTTCTAGGCAGAGGAAATGGCAAGAACAAGGGCCTGGAGGTGGGAGCAGCTTGATAGATTTAAAGACCTTTGAGGAAGCCAGAGTAGCTGGAGCCCAATAGCAAGAGGGGAGAATTTCCTCATTCTGTAGAGTTCCTAGAAGTTCCTAGAAGAAGCCAAGGCAGAGTCAGGAAGGGCTTTGCAGGTCTAGGGACAGACTTGTCTTGTAGGGACAACTTGAGGTTCTGGGTAGAGAGGTAACATGATCTGACTTGCCTCTTTAAAGGACCAGTCTGAAAGAGAATAGACCAGTTGGACAAGGGTGGAAGCTACTGTCATAGTCCCAGCAAGAGACGATGAGGGCTTGGAGCAGGGTGGTAACGGTGAAGGTGGAGAGCGATGGTTGGTTCTGGAGAGTTTTTGATCTCCTGGTGGATATTGTAAAGCTGAGGGACTGGATGAGCTCACTTAGGAACATGTGAATAGCTAGAGTAGGCAAAGACTCAGAGCATTCTGGAACATTCCAAAGTTGAGGATAGGGAGAAGTGAGGGGACTCAGGGAGGAGACAGAGAAGGAGAGGCCAGTGAGATGCGAACCATGTCAGAGACTGTTTGAGAAGCAGAGCCAGAGAGCTGGAGTGCAGGTCACTGGGGCTGACGACATGGAAATCTCTGGTGACCTGAAGAAGGATGATGTTGGTGGAGTAGGTGAGGCCTGACCAGAAAGGGATCTGAAAAGACAAGGAGCAGAGAAAGTAGACACAGCAAGTTAGACTCAGGTCATATTTTTTTAACTAAACAACGGAGTGGAGGAGCAGCTTGGTAGCTGGTGGTGGCCACAGGGTCAAGAGAGACTGTGAAGGCCGGGCCGCAGTTCTGAATGTCCGCGTGCAGAGGGTGCCACTGGGTTGGGAGGGGTAACCAGTAGTTGCAGGAGGAGCATGTTTGGAGCTGATAGCATCCCAGGGCACCGGGGGAGGACGTGGCCTTCCAGCATTGTGGGAAGGTCTTGCACAAGGGAATGTGGAGAGGAGGGTAGAGAGGCCGGGGAGGTGGGGGTAGTTGGTGGTAGGCTCACACGTGGGATTTCACTTCTGCTGACTTCAATTTTCTCGGTAAATAAGATGGAAGGCGGTGAGCTGAGAGCAAGGAGGGAGACTTCTACTTTATTCTACTATACTGAACAGCCAAGAATTTTAATTTCAAAGCTGTCCTTGCAGGTTTTCCTTTTAGAAACATCAGTTTTCTTTTATAACATATTTATGTGACTTTTTAAGCCCAAGCTTTGGGGGGACTTGGCAATTTCAGGCATGCGTGGTCTTTGGGGATGTTCACTTCATAATCAAAACACCATGCACTGGTCCCAACTGACTCCAGACAGTTTTTCTGCTGAAAAGCCACCCCCTCTCCCCTAAGGAAACATCAAAAAGGGTCCTATTAACATTAGAACATTAATTCAGAGAAGTAATTCTGGTTTTTTCCTCTGGTCTATGGCCATTTTGCTTTTTTAGATATCGATGGCATTCATTTCAGGAATCCCATAAGAAGCGGCGACACATCCTGATGTTTCCATCCCATTCTCTTACACTCTTGAAAAATTCTCTTTCGATTGACTCTCCAGATTATCCTTGCCTTGTCTTTTCCTGATCTAGTTCATCTAAAACTTGGGTGTGCATCCGAATCCCTGATGGGCTGGTGGGGGGTGGGGCTAGTTAAAACACAGAGTGCTGGGCCTCATCACAGAGTTTCTGACTCCATGGGCCTGGAGTCGGGCCCAGGAATCTGCATTTCTGACAAGTTCCCCACGCCTGCTGCCACCAATGTTGTCACTGCTGGTCCGCGGCCCACACTTTGAGAACCACCGCCCTGACAGAAGTACACTTTTCCAGTAGTGTTTGTGGGAGGGCCAGGCAGCTGCATCGCCTCTCTCTGGCCCCACAGGAGTGATAGGGAGGGTGATATAAAAGAGGGAGCTTGCCGGCTTGTTCCACCCTTCTCTCCTTCCCACAGAAGCGCCCGAGCCACCCCTGACAGAGGAGACCCCGGACCGGGGGGACCTTTGGTCTCCCCTGCAAGCATCTCAGATCATTCTTGTGTCTGTCCTTGCCCGAAAGCAGTCATGACTGCAACATCCCTGGGTGCTTTCAGCTTTCAAGTCCTGATCCCTAAGTGCCCCTTCCCACCCTCGGCTCACACACGTTGCCTTCCCCCTGCTCAGATCCCTGATCTCTGACTTTCCCCTGTCTGCTGCCACTTGCTCCCAGCGAGCTCCTGGTCTAGGATGGAGGGGACCTTCATAATAACCCTAGCAGGCGGCCGTGGGGCCAGGTCCTCCCCTTTGAGGCCGGTGTGTCTTTGATTCCTTGACAGATTAGCTGCGCACAGAAGCAGAGCCCGCATGAGAGGCTGGAGTGAAAGGACCTGCTCTCCCCATGACACATGCCTATAGTACACGGTGACTGACAGGTACGGTGGAAAGCTATTTGCGGCGCCCAGCAAGCGAGATGCTCATTCCGAAGAGCCCGTGTGGCCTAAAAATATCACAGAGGGTGAGAGGGAGAGAAAGGAAACTTTGACATGGAATATTTTCAACAAATTAAAAATAGAAAGGCCTTCGGGAAACGGGAGTCACCAGTTGCTGTCCTGCTCATCTTCGACGAGGCTTTAAGGATTCCCAGCAGCCGGCCGGTAGCCAGGAGGAAGGGAACGGGGAGTTGATTTCGGGGAATGGAGTCAGGCCACCAGTAGATGGATGGCAGAAGCCAGGCCAGAAAGATACAAGCGCCACGTGGTGAGCCACACGGATTGGGAGTGACAGAAAGGCAGTCTGGGAATTAATGAAATCCAAGAGATGGGGGCTCACCTCCGATTTGATGAACCGCTTTGTCAGGCTTGCTTAACCTCCGTCTCAAATCAGTGAGATTGTAGAGTGTGCAACAGGAGCCTGTCTGATTTTACTTCTCTTCTTGTTAGGATGTTACTATGCAGTCTTAGCCCTCCAGTACGGCTCCTCCCAGCCCGGCACTCCTCCCTCCCCTCCCTGCAGCCTCCTCATTCATTCTAAGCTCTGACAGAGAAATGATTTGGTTTAGGCTCATTCTTATTGTCTTTCTTTGAACATGTCTGGATTACTGATGTCAACAAATGTCCTCCCCGTGAATGAGTTGCCCTGATCAAGGACCTCCTGCATAGATAGATCTGACCCACCACTTGCAAGATTCTGGAGAGGGGAGGCAAGCTGCAGCCCGTTAGCTGGATCCAAAAGGTTTCCTTTGTACGGCTGTCTAGTTCAAGGAGGAAGAAAATGGCACCCAAGAAGAGACCAGAATTACGCAGAGGCAGAAACTGGATTTCTGTTCTCTAAGGAGGGTAACAATTCAACCCATCAGGATGGACCCAGTTGGGAGACGCAGGAAACTGGGCATGCATTCTTTTTTTTTTTTTTTTAAGATTATTTATTTGACAGACAGAAATCACAAGTAGGCAGAGAGGCAGGCAGAGAGAGAGGAGGAAGCAGGCTCCATGCCGAGCAGGAGAGCCCGATGCGGGGCTCAATCCCAGAACTCTGGGATCATGACCTGAGCCGAAGGCAGAGGCCTTAACCCACTGAGCCACCCAGGCGCCCGTGGGCATGCATTCTTGAAAAGACACTGCCCCGGGAAGACCCAGGGCAGAAGCACTGAGTGCAGGCACTGGACGCAATCTGATTTATTTCCCAGTTCCCTTCTAACAGATGAAGCAGAGGGAACTCTAGGTCCATGTTTGCTGATTTCAAGGGTGATGGGCTGGGTTGCTATTCGTGCCAAACTATGAGACTTACTACCAAAGCTGTTGCATTTGGCTGGCATTGTTTCCATGCAGGGAGGCATTGAGTGTCTTGAGGTACTCTGAGGGCTGGACTGGTTATTACCCCAATGGTGTCTGGGCCCTACATTCCCAGCTGTCAAGGTAGCAACTGTTCATGAGGACTCAGGGCCAGTATCACCCAGGGAGACAGCTGGCGAGGCTACTGTGTCAGCAAGGTCATGTACTGAGCTTGACTTTAGGGTGCCCTCACAGTCCAGCCCCACCCTGCTTAGCTTTTGAGCTCTGTTATCAAGCCTGAACAGACTTGAAAACCCCTCCTCCCAGAGATGAATTGGGTCCGTAAGTATTAAAGGTTGCTGAATTTCCATGGCGCACTCTGAGAATTTGAGAAGGCCCCATATGGTGGATGTTCTTAAGATGTCAATTGTCTCGTATGAGATGCATCAAACACTGCTAGGGGTATATGGAGGTATTTAGATAAACAGATAATCTGGGGGGAAAATTGCCTCTTACGGAGTTGACTCAGAGAAGAAAGTCTTGGGGGAAATTCCAGTGTCCTCTGAACAGCTTTGCTGGCAGCGATTCACAGATGGTATCTCGGCCCTGAGGTTTTTAAATGTGTCCCTAAGACTAGGGAAGCGTCTAATTTGATACGTTCAACATCTAAGATTCAGAGAAGTTAACGAACTTTCTCAAGGATCATCACGAGTTTAGGGCCTCACAGTATTTTTTTTTTTAAATATTTTATTTATTTGACAGAGAGGTCACAAGTAGGCAGAGAGGCAGGCAGAGAGAGAGGAGGAAGCAGGATCCCTGTGGAGCAGAGAGCCTGATGCAGGGCTCGATCCCAGGACCCTGAGATCATGACCTGAGCCGAAGGCAGAGGCTTTAACCCACTGAGCCACCCAAGCGCCCCCTCACAGTATTATAATTAGAGCTGTGGGCTTAGAATGAAAGACAGAGGCAGAGGTCTTTCTGTGGTCCCATGCTGCAGCTCCTTCTCATGACCAGATATCCCTGGTTTCAAGGGCATCTCTGGGAGAAAGATGAAGGAAGAGAGATTATGGAGCATCTTCTGTGTGCCTTGCATGGGGCCAACTGCTGCAAATACATAAACGTGTCTGATTCTTTGATGTTCCTTTGAGGTGGGTATTAAAATGTGGATTCTGCCATAAATGAAACCAAGATTCAAAGAAGTAGCTAGACTAGCTTACTGATTTGGGGCATATTAATATGTCTACGAAGACCATACTTAGTCTACCTTACCACACATGAGACTGCCAACCAGATTAGCCCAGAGGGCTCAGTAGATAGACCAGATCCTGCTCTGGTCGACTGCCAAAGTACAAGGGCACTGAGTTATGAGACAGGAAATATCGCCGAGGCCTTGCTACATAATAGAAGCCTGAATATTCCTTCTTTGCTAATCAGTGAAGCCATAGCAAGATTAAAAATAGAAAGGTTACTAGTCTAGAGTAACTATGACATCAAACAGTGTTTGCCTCATCCTAACCCCCAGCTGCTGCTTGCTTTCACCCTTCTTAAACTCACCTGCTGAATGAGGACAGCTTTCTCGAATACTGAATGGGCTCCTATGATGTTTGCACAGTGGCTAAATGAAAAAAATAAGTTTATTTTCAAGGCTCTCAGACTGCAAAAAGAGGACCCATAGATGGAAATTAAAAGAAGGCAGCTTCAAGTTGAAAGGAAGAACTTTCTAGAAAGTGGTTCCATGTGACTATGGGATGGGTTGCTTTAGAATGAGCTAAGTTTCTTCCCTTAGATGTGCTTAAACAGAGGTTTGGAAATACTTTGGGGATTTGGCACTGGGTAAATGTTGGATTAGATGATCTCCAGGGGCCTTAAAGATCTGAGAGCCCATGTCATGTGGTACCAAGAGTGAGATGATCAATAGTGGACCGGACCCTTTGACTTTCCTAACCTCTCATTGTGTAACACCTCTGCTTAGTTTGCTCATCATCACCATCAATGCTGATGGAAGCTGTAGTGAGCCTTAATCCATTTGGAATTGGAAACAGATTTCATTCCTGTCCAAGCCAACTCTGGTCTAGCGTTCAGTGCCAACAGAAGGATTTGGGAGTTGCAACCCAAGCCAAAGGAGTATGTATGGTTCTACTTGAGCCATGAGGGAATGTAAAGGGATGAGTGGATGGAAGCCACAGGAGGCAGAAGTATCCAAGTCCTTTGGAGATAGTGACTTCTGCTTCCTGAAAGTGGCCCAGCTCAAGTCAGCTGTGACTGGAGTGAGGGCAGGACTCCAATGTGGCGTGGGAGGTCAGGTCACTGCCTCTCTCGGTTCTTTTCCAATGAAAGACTCCGGTTTTTATTGAGGAGACACTTAGAAACAGGAACTTTACTCCCTGCCAGCCTTGCCAGGTGAGGGAAAACCCTTCTCATTTCCCTAAAGTAAGGCATCTTTTAAAGTGAAAGATATGCTAATCCTATGACCTAGCAATCCACTTCCAGGTATGTGTCCAATAAAAATTGGAATGTTTATTATCCAAAAGACACAATTAAGAATGTTTAAGGCACCTGGCTGGCTGTCAGAAAAGCACACAGCTCTTTATCTCTGGTTTGTGAGTTCAAGCACCACACTGGGGTTAGAGATGACTAAAAAAAATAAATAAATAAAACTTAAAAAAAAAAAAAGAATGTTTATGGCAGCTTTATTTATAATAGCTCCAAACTGGAGATAACCTATAATGTACATCGACAATAGAATGGGTAAGAGAGTTGTGATGTATTTATACAATGATATGCCATCCAACAAGGAAAAAGGATTGACTACTGATATGTGCAACCTTGATGTGTCTCACAGACATAGTACTGAGTGAAAGAAGTTAGATGTCAAAAAATATATATTTGTGTGATTCTATTTATATAAAGTTCCAAAATGGGCCAAAAGTAATCTATGGTATGAGAAACAGAAACAGTAATTCTCTTTGATAGCATTCAGGGTGGGGAAAATTGACTGAGAGGGGTCATAGAGACAATTTGGGGATAGCTGGAAATGTTGAATCTCTCAATCTGATGGTGAAAAAATGTAAAAATTCAGGTAAGGGTGGTCTTTCCATTTCACCATATGTATGTCACATCTCAATTAAAAAAAAAAACTGGAAAAGAAAGAAGAAGAGAGAGTTTCCTTTCCATGGAGACTGGGTTCTAGTCTAGATTCTGCTGACATTCTACGTCATGGAAAAATATCCCATCCTAGTGCTCTGGTGAACTATGTCCTACTTTCCAGGTCTGCGGCTAACTGGCTGTGGATACTTGATCTCATATCTTTTGGGGCTCCAGTATTCTCATCAATACAATGATGAGTTCTTGATTCATTGAATGCCTGCTATGTGCAAGTCCCCAAGCTGGGTATGTGGGGAGCAGGGGTGAATTAGACTTTCAGAGTCGGGAGACTCACCTGGCCAATTCAGTGCGGTAATGTAATCCTTTACTCCAGGAAATGAATACTTTTGTTCAAATATTCTTCTTTCTTCCATGTACACAGACCTTTGCATCTCACTGGAAAGTGGACTCTGTGCTGGGATTTTTTTCACGTTCAAAAGCACCCATAGACATTAGTGGGATATGCATCGAGAAGGATTGAACACAGAGTTTGGTGAGTTGGACGCAGCCTCATTGTTCGACATTTGGGAACAAACTATGTTTTGTGCCAGGTTACTTTTCCATGTGCCAGAAAGCTGCAAAATGAGTAAATAAGTCACAAGTGCAAAACGCAAGTTAGTATGATATCATTTATATGGAGGTTTAAAATGTGCGAAAGAATGCATTGTGATACCCACGATAGATAGTTGCAGGAGAGCCCGGTCTCAGATTGGGTCCCCTCCCCCAGGGGAGCCTGAGACCAGGAATTGGGGGCAGGGCATTCACTGAGGGGCAGCCCCAAGCAGTGAGAGGGCAGGGGGGAAAGCCAGGAAAGGGTGCGTTCTTGAGGCCGCTGGTTGAGAGAAAAGTGTCTCTGGGAAGTGTCTGTCCGGAGGGCATTTTTCCAAGTCTCTGCCACCTTCTGTCCTTCTGTCGATATTTCTCCTGTGGGTACTCATTCTTATTCTTCTGGACTTTGGTGATGTGCCTGTGAGGGTTGAGTACACTCTTGAGGGTTTTGAGGAAAGCCTGAGAGTAAAGGAGCAGAGACCTAAGGTGGGCCCAAGGGGTAGGACCCTGCCATGTAACCGAGGGCTCAAACCACAGGTGGGCTGGAGGAATGTGACACTTGGCTCATCTGCTCCCATCTGTTTTAACTTGCCCCCAGGAGAAGGGGCACAAGGAAGGGATACACAGGGAGCTTCAACTGGGTCTCTAATGGGTTACTTCTGAAAAGAATGGGGGATGAAAATCTGGCACAATGCCTGTCTTCCAAACAGCTGGATGGTGTTTGTGTGGGTGCTCATTATATTATTCTGGATACTTCTCTGTATTCTTGAACTATTTCAGAATTAAAAAAAAATTAGGCTGCATCAGCATTAATTTGTTTCAGGGGAGCTCTGATTGAATAATTATGCAGAGCAGTAATGTGTCAAATAGTAATACAATTTGCCACTAGTTCTTAAATTAAGTTAATGTACCTAAGTATAATTTCGATGGAATTTGACTAACAAAATATTGAGTTTTATCCAAAATGTCATGCTTTAATTTCTATTCTAGTTGAGAGATCTCACTTGATAAACTTTCCATTATATTTCCAGTTGTCTTGCCAAAGCACTTTGTAAACAGGGGGCGATTTCTCCATTTTCTGGTTGGGAAAACTGTAACTCCGAAGCATTTAGTAATTCATTCAAGATCACTCAGCAGGAAAAAGGCAGAAAAACAAAGCAGGAGTTCTGCCCTTTTATTTTTAATCTGTCATGCCATCCCTGTTTGACCCAAGTCTTTGCGACATGAGCACCAGAACATTCCGGGGCACACACAGCAGGGTTAGCACTGTGTGTATGTCTACAGCACACACACACTTACACACACACACACACACACACACACAGTTCCATCAACACAGGGCCATCAACACAGGGCCATGAGGTGTGGGGGTGGTTACAGTCTCCACATTCGAGGGGTTTAGAATCTAACGAAGATATGAATAAACATATCAGCTGTATCTGTCCATCTCTCCCAAGTACAAGGACAGGACCACCGTGGGTTTTTGCTTATGGAATGTCAACAGCAGCTGCACCAACCGGCAACTCTCTGCTGAATGTCTGCTGTGTACAGGGACTGTTGCTAGCTTTGCTCATTTCCAGACTAGCCCAAGGTTACCAAGTTCCACTTAACCTTTCCTTTGATTTGTATGCACTGTGTTTTGTACCCCCCCCCACCTCCCCCCAACCCTGGGTTGACAGACCCTTGTCCAAGGGCCATTTGTTGGCAGGAGGTGTTTTGAGGAGAGACCTAACTCAATCCAGACAACAGCAATCACAACCACAAAACCCACTACAGCCCAACCTTGAGTGAACTCCCCCTTTGTAAGGCTGCTTTTGAGACTCTATGGCTCCACTCAAGTCAAACATTTCAAGTGCTTGAACTTGGAACTTGGACTCATAGCCTTGTTTTCCGGAAGGAACTTGATCGGCCGTTTAAATGGTCATCGGGTAATACTGCAGGACAACAGCTGTGGACCTCTGGGCTTTTGACATTTATGACTGATGGAAAATGCCATTTGCCCCCCCTTGATTTACATGAAAAAAGCTCAGCACAAAATTACAGCTGAAGGGTTTGTTTTTCTTTCTGCCTCTTTTAACTGAATGGCATTTTAATTGAGGCATTCTTGTGGCACAAAGGAAAGTGGCTTGGCCTCGTCTATATTCTTTCCAGACCCTTCCACAGAACTCCTGAATGTTTAAATATCCCCTTCAGTCCTGGCTCCCCTGATCCTGGAGTTGCACCCGAATCTCCCAAACTGCTCTCCAACCAACTGTTGGCAAGCCCAGCCTTCCATTTGGTCTTTGAGTCGTCACAGCAGGCAGCGTCAGGACTGGGGAGCTGAGAGCGACAACAGAAGAACCAAGCTCGTTGAGAGCACTAAGTTCTCTGTGAATGCTCAGCAGCTCCAGTGGGGACTCTCACAGGAGGCGTGGTTCCCTGGTCTTGATCGCTTCCCTGCTGTTGATATGACAATGCCTTGTTTTGATTTGTTTCCCTACTTCCCTGGTGGCGCTGTATGCCACCTTGGCGTTCCTCAGCCCTCTCTGGCAAATATTCTTACCCAGGAATATCTGACTTCTGTGGCCGGTGGTGGTGGTGGTACCCTACCTCTGTGGGGCGCTCATGTTGGAGCCAATCTGATGGTGTCCTCCTGTGCCTCTCTGCCTGGGGCATTCTCTGGCCACCGAACCAAGCTGTTCCTGAGCCTGCGGGGATTAGGGACAGGATGGCCAGTGGGTCCTAGGTGCCCGGAAAGGCTGGAGAGTTAAGGCCTCCTGGGCGACCCTCAATCAGTGAGGGATGGGAGAGGGTGGGTGAATCCCCTTGCCATAGGTTTTCTCTGGGGGACCCAGTGGGATTGGGCCCCAGTTGTCTAGTGGCCCAAACTTGATGTAACTTTATTGGCTTTTCCCCCTTCCCTGCTCATTTCTCCACTCCGTCTCCACATTTTCTGAGCTCACCTTCCAGATGAACCTCTTGCATCCAAATCTTGGTTCCAGGGTTTGCTTTTAGAGGAACCCATCCTAAGACAAGTTCCTGACCTTTCATATGAATTCAGGTGTAGAGTTGTGAGTGTAAAGAGCTCACTTGTCAGAAGGATCTACGACCCCACGACCCCAAAGAGACCAAGAGCCTGTACCTAACTCCTCTTCCCAGGGTTAGGGACCTCATCTGCTCCTGCCGTGGGGACACGGAGAACCAGGTACTTCCTGTGTGTTCCCCACTGCACGCCTCACAGCATCTCACGCTTAAATGTATGCTGCAGATGCTGGGCCGTGCCACCTAGAACCCCCGTTATGACACAAGGGCCTACTCCCTGAGCTTCTGGAAAGGTCATTGCCTGATGGCTTAGCTGTTAACCCTCTCTGGGAATTGCCTTCAGCTGAAGGGAGCCATATCACCCAAGGTTCAATGCTCTCCCCCAAAGTCATGTGCATCCAATGGCTGGGTGATATGGGTGAACGGAGGCCTGGCTCCTTTGCCGCCAGTCAGAGCAACCCTTGTGGGGACCTCCCAATTCCAGAGCTCCCCATGAGTTGGGCTGAAACCTCCATGGAGATAGCATCACTATCCAGCTTCCACCTTTGCCCCATCTTGCTTCTGCAGTCCCTTTCCCCCAGCAAGGGCCAATCCTGAGAGCACTTTGCAATAAACTTCCTGAACTCTGGTTTCCAAAGATGAGTCTGCTTCTTGGGCATCTGGACCTGTGATGACCGGGGGATCATCACTACCTCTTCTCCTACTTAGCCATTCCCACACAGTGAATCCCTCAATCAATCAAAACTTGAGTTTTGGTGATCGTGACTTTGGAATGTGGCTTGAATGTGCTCATGTTCCCCCACTCCATCCCGATGAACTCTTCTAGGTGATGGCCTGAATGTCTGAGACAACCTCCTA
Organism: Mustela putorius furo; assembly: GCF_011764305.1. Lineage (NCBI taxonomy): Eukaryota > Metazoa > Chordata > Mammalia > Carnivora > Mustelidae > Mustela > Mustela putorius. Next base: position 34,060,868 of record NW_025421989.1, read on the forward strand.
ACAGTTCCCAGACTCTCCTGCCCATCTTGAATGTATTCCACCCATTGGAAACAGAGTGACATTTTTTTAACAGTAAACCTGGTGTGGTCAGTATTTTGCTTAGAGTCCCCCAATGCCCCACTGTTGTCCTGAAGACCAAGTTCTTAAAGTGACTTAGACTTTCAAGACCTCTGCCCCCTTTGGTACCCCTCCCACTTCACGTCTTGCCACATCCTGGCATGTATGCATTGGGTACCAGCCGAAGTGGACTGTTCGCTGGTTCCCAAATTCACAACGTGGGGGCTAGGGGTCAGCTCCTACCCCACTTTCAGTTCGCTTTTCCATCGCCACCTACCATACACGCATGCGGACAGACACCTACCGATGTTGGTCCTATTTAGAACATTTTTACAACCCCAGTGTCCCTGCCAGGGGCCTCCCACAGCCCCAATTTGGTGTTCCACAATTGCAGCATGTCTTAGATTGGATTTCTCAGAAGTAGATGCTAAGGTGAGAATTTCAGGAGAAGCAATTTCCTAGGAAGGATTTCTAGGAATAAGCAGCAGGGAATGGGGAAATGGGCGATGGAAGGAAGGAAGCCGGGCCAAGGTGTAATAGTAAACCAAGCCCCCCAGAAGGTAGGTAAAATGATTCTAGTGCCAATTTCAATGCGTGGAATTTCCCCTCATGCCAAGCAGTTCCCTGCCACCAGCTGGATGTCCTATAATTCAGCTCAATTCTGGCACTGTCTACCGAGAGAGAGAGAGAGAGAGAGAGAGAGAGAGAGTCAGATCCCACAGGGTAAGGACTGGGGCCGCCCATCCCACTGCCACCAACGTTGTCACCTGGGCTTCTGACCTGATAGCCATGAAGCAGACTTTTCCACGGTTCCCTTCTCAGATTTGGTCAATTCCCCAAGGAAACGTTTTACTCACTAGATCACCAATTTATTACAAAAGGCTAGAGCTCTGGAACAGCCAGATGGAAGAGATGCACAAGGCTCCTGCCTCCTGGGGACAGCCCACTGACAAAGGGACGCAGGTGGTCCCCGTGGGAGTGAGTCAGGGAGGTGTATGGTGAAGCGGTCCAAGGGGATGTGGGCAGAGACCAGTGGAGTCGGCTACGGGACCCGCACCCCCATGGGGCTGTAGTCTTGCCCCACCCCCATGAGGCACTGAGCCCCGGCCATCGGGACCCCTGTGTTCATCATGGTCAGCCTCGCCCACTGCAGGTGCCCACGAGATGTTTGTGAGACGTTTGCGAATGAATGAGTGGGTGGATGGGTGCGTGAATGATGACTGAAGAAGGAATGAACGGGTGGTTGAACAACATCCCCCTCTACCAACAGACTTTGAAACAGGAAACTTCTATAGTGAGAGCTCCAAGGGCTAGGTACCCATTTCCCGCTTTTGAAAAGAATTTGTCCTTCTTGAGAGGGAGATGTGCCAGAATGTTTAGAAAAAGGGGATCTTATTTCACGAGGAGTGGGGCTTATGCTTCCTGCCAACCACATGCTTCACAGAAGTCTCGCTTTCCCAGCTAGAGGGGCCTGGTGCCTGCAGGACCGCAGAAACATGGGGCCTCACCAGGAGAAACCAATAGATAGTTCTGGATGTCTTCCGGTGCGACAGCAGCCAGGAAGGACTGCTGTCCTTCCTAACATGATCTAACATGACCTGTTAGTCCTGGAAGGGACTGTTGGAAGTAAACCCACCACCCGCCTTGTTGCCTTTAAGACTGTGAGTGTCAAAGGGACACCTGGGTGGCTTAGTCGGTTAAGCACCTGTCTTTGGCTCAGGTCACGATCCCAGGGTCCTGGGATTAAGCCCCACGACAGGCTCCTTGCTCAGTGGTAAACCTTCTCCCTCTTCCTCCGCACCACCCGCCCCAACTCATGCTCTCTCTCTCTCTCTCTCAAATAAATAAATAAATAAATAAATAAAGTCTTCAAAAAACACTGTGAGTATATACATATGAATTATTTTCACCCCCTTTGTGGCTTGCTTTCCCACATCTTAAAGATGTCTTTTGAGAGCCAAAGTTTTCTATTTCAACAAAGCCCATTCCCTATTTTTCTTTATGCATTTGCTTTTCTGTTGTTGCTGGTATCTAGGAATCTTTCCCCACCCCAATGTCACAAAGATGTTTTTATTTTTCTCTAGCCCTTTTATTATTGTCACTTTTATATCTAGGTCCGTGATCCTTTGTTGAAACCCTCTACCCTGTTGACTCCAAGGGGATTTCTGCTCCAGTGGCTGAGTGGGTGTGTCCATACACTGATGGGCGCAGGCACGACAACTGGCCAATGGGGGTTGTCTCCTGACAGGTCCCCGGTGCCCCCCGGGGACACCCTCCAGGAACACAAATAAGCGAGTACCTCCAAATGCAGAACCCCTGAGTGACCTTTCAGGTCTCTCAGAAGCTACTGGAATGCAGGGAGGTCATGTGACCTTCCTGGGTTGGCACTGGCATCTGTAAAATGGGCGGACTATAGCCTTCCATGCAGTGCAGTCAGTCGCCCGTGCAACGGGGAGACGGCATACAGAAGAAAGCACTTAGCAGCTCTGTCCCATGGAGGCTGTCACTGGGCAGGGGCTGCTGTCACTTCTGTCTCCGCGGCCCACAGTTACCCTGCCTCAGCACTATTTGAATGCCACGCTGATGGCCAGGCCCAGGTTTTTTTTTTTTTTTTTTTTTTTTTTTTATAAAACTGTGCTGATGGTATGTGTTGATGTCTCACTGAAAGCTCATTTGAACCTTTTTAAAAATAGGGCCCCTGCTATATTTGGCAGGTCACTGCTCTGGTATGAAGGGACTTTTAGGGCCATGCTGATGAAGCGTGGCTCCGGAGTGGACACCAGCCAGTGATGAGTCAGAACACCTTTGGTGTGCTTCTCGGCAATATTTTAAAAATGAGTCCATGTGGGAACTTTCCACTTATTCTTGGGAACAGGCACAGATGGGAATTATGGGAAGGGCTTAGTCTTTGTTCTAACAGATGATGCAGTCAACATCGTGTCCTCCACAGCCCTCCACAAAATCAGAGCCTGTGCCCCTGAATGTAATGGAATAGAGGAAACCAGACAGAAGTACTTCTGGATATATTTTAAGACTCACAGTTTTGGTTTTTTTTTTTAAGATTTTATTTATTTATTTGAAAGAGAGAGAGAGAGAGAGCGCACACACATGTGGGGGGGCAGTGAGGGGGGGGAAGGAGAGAGAGTCCCAAGCAGGCTCAAGCTCATGACCCTGAGATCATGACCTGAGCCAAAACTAAGAGCCAGCAGCTCAACCCACGCGCCCCAAAGACTTACAATTCTACACTTTGGACTTACTTTCCTCCTAAACTACCTGTGCAGCTTAACACATTTTCTTTCCAGAACTACTTCTGAAAAGTGAAATTTTACAGGTGGGAATTCTGGTTGCGTGCCTGGTTTGGTTAGTCGTGCGTACACAGGGACAACACACAGAACCATTAGTCAAGATATATATATGTATCTCCCCTTCTGAGCCTCGGTTGTCTCATCTGTAAAATGGGGATAATAATAATGCCTTAGATATTTCCATGAGGATTGAAGTGGTTACTACAGAAACTTTGGAGAGTGCCAGGCTCATGGTAATAAGCAGTGTAAGTGTTATCGACTTATATTGTTTTCACTTGAACTTGTTTTTTTCTTCCCTCTGTGAGTATGTGTGTGCACACACGTTGAGTATCTAGGTGAGTGTTTGGGAGGGTTTTATCTGCATTTTCATTTTTCCTTTGATCAACTGAGTGTCTATTTCGGAAGTCCTTAAGTAGTAGACAATTACCAATTAACAATAGCCAAGATTCCTCTTAACTTTTATTTAACGTACTAAAATTCTCCTTGTTTCAATGACAGGTTGTGCCTTCTCTTCTCCAGCCTAAGCAGTTTCTGGAGGGCTTTCAGGAAGTTTCGGGTGAGCAGATCAAGGAACGGTAATTCTTGTCACATCCTGTTGAAAAGTACCTCTTCAGCATTCTCAGCACTATGTGCCCCTCTCTACCAGCCCCATTCCCTCCAGCTGGTCACCCAAGCCTCACCCTCCTCCTCTCTGAACGTTGTGCAAGGAGCCTGAGAAGTGGGAAAAGGTTAAGTGTGCCATGGAGATGGGGTGGGAGGAGGAGAGCTAGAGCTCTTAGCCCGTGCTACGTTCAGGAAAGCGTGCCCACGGCACTCTGAGTTTCAACCAGGCGCCTCTTACCGCAGGACCCTGAAGGCAGAGGCTGCCACCCCATTCTGGTTCAGAAGCCACAGATCTCCCCAAACACACAGACGCTCCACAGGCCTAGCTGCATGGCCCAGGAGCACACAGCTCCGTGCTCAGTAGTGCCTCGCACTTGGAACTTAATGCCCTGCAGTGACCACCTTGGAATTGTTAATCATTTCGTCATTGATTTTGTACTTTGTAAATGCAGTCCGGTGGCCCAATGGAAGACTATGGTGTTGGGGGCTTGGAGGCTCAATTCACCATGGTCCTACCTCCGGCTGCCTCCCTGCTTCCCTGGGATGGATTCCTGGCTGACGGCTATCCTGCCTTCCCCCTGTGACTATGGTCACCTTCTGCCCTCAGCCCTTGGAGAGGGCCTGGGTCCAGGTGCAGGAGGAGTGGGGTTCTGAGGTCACGGGCTCCACCATCGTGGTGGGGGACAGAGCTGTGGCCATTTCAGCCCTGGGCTTGCAGTGCCCTGGCTCATTTGGAGGGCCACGAGGTAGGGATAGGCTACAGGTCAGAACGACAAGTTAAATCATCTCTGGTGGCTTGGGGGCTCGCTCTTTCCCCAAGTTCCAGCTGATGGGGAGTGTGGGGAGAGCACGATGAGGTCCCCTCACTGTGTGTCGAGGCCAGCTGGGCCTGGATGCCCAATACTTCTATTCACAGTTCGTTGGCCAGAATCCAGCGTCAAGGTCACATTTCACTGCAAGGGAGAAAAGAAGCTATAGCCAGGGGGTATGTGCAGGAGGAAGAGGTGAGTGCTGGCGGCGGCAGGGTGCTCTCTGCCACATTCCCTACCCACAGTTCTCCTGTCAGTGGTGACGCTGTCCTCCCCTTCATCACTTTATGGCCAATGCTTTCCCAAGCCCTGACAGTTTTACCTTTGTACATTGCTTTGACCTGTCTACTTCCCTCCAACCCCATGCCCTCCATCCTAGTCGAAGCTTCAGGGTTTCTCAGGGATTTTCAAACATGTGGATGGCGCCCACTGCGGTAATTAACAAATCTGGAGCACAGGCTCCAGATGTGCTCTGGGGACCTTCTTTTAGAAATAACTTAAGTATGGGGACCTTCTTTTAAAAATAACATCCATACGCTCTGGTTTCTCTGACTTGGAAGTACGAAGAAAGCTCAATTTCTTTGTATGTCTTTAGAACACTCCAGTTTTGTGTTTTTCCTCACACCTCAATAGATGACCCTCACATGCCCTTCCCAGGATAAGGGCCCCTCACACTGATGATCGCTGGCCCAGTGACCTGCGAGACACTCTGAGCTGTCCTTTTGCTTTTATCCTTACCCATCGCCCTCCCTAACTGCCTCCCTGAAGCCATGCTTCCATTCATCCCCAAATAGTTACTAAGAGACCACTGTGGGCCAGCTGCCCTTCCCTGTGATGGGATACGTGAGACTGACTAAGTCCGGGCTCAGCCCGCAGCTGATTTGGGGGGCACTGGTTGGGAGACAGAAATCAATGAAATAAATGTGTTGGGTTCTGGTGAGTGCTCTGAAGAAAAAAGAAGCCGGGAAAGGGAATAGGGAGGAACTAGGGCTGGGGATGGCAGCGTGCTATTTTAGAAAAGGCTTTGCTGATGAGGTGACATTTGAGTCCCAGATGAATAGAGGTGGAGAGCCACACAGCGATCCAGGAAGGCAGAGGGCCTAGTAGGTGCAAACGCTCCACAGTGGAAATGCAGGCAGCTTGGCCAGGGGACGGTGGTGAGGAGACACATGGGCTGGAGTCCAGTGAGCATGGGGAAAGTGACAAGAGAGGAGGTTGGGGGAGCCAGGCAAAGGGCCAGTTCCTATAGAACCTTGTTGACGATGGTACAAACTTTTTATTGTGTTCTGAAGATGGTGGAAAGACACTGGATGATATTGAGTAGAGGGAAGGCAGGATCAATTTTCTAGTTTTCAAAGGATCATGATAGCTGTGGAATGAACAACAGACTGTTGCGGTAGTTAGGGGCAGGGGAGGAAACAGGGGGGCCACTTGGAAAGTGATTTCAGAGATCAGGTGAGAAGTACAGTACGGTTGCAATAGGCTGGTGGCAGTGGGAGTGGGGAGGTGGTCCAATTTGAGTTGTTTTCAAGGGTAAGGTTAACAATTCTGATACCATCTCCTTCATATTCAAAGCACTTTGATGGGTTCCTAGTGCTATTGCTCTTGAGATAAAGTCTCAAATCACTAGCAAGGTCTACAGAGGCCCCAGGGCCCAGCCTACCTATATCTACCTGATACAGCATTCCCTCCCAATTCTCTATTCTAGCCCCAGTTTTGAGAGGTCAACCCACATACTGGTTCCTCCACCTAGAATGTTCTCCCCCTTCCCCTACTTACATCTTAGTCTCTTTTCAGACCCCGGTTTAATCACCAAGTGCCTCGGGGAACCGTCCTATGACATCCCTTACTACAGGGTGACCGTCCTATGACATCCCTTACTACAGGGTGACCTTCGTGCTGGCCTTCCCAGTGCCAGAGCCTCATCCCTCCATAGCGCTTCTTTCCGTTCCTTTGTATGGTGGTGTGACCATCTGTCTCCCCTAGCAGACCACCAGCTCCAAGAAGGCCAGAGCTCTGTTGCTTTTGTTACAGTACCTCTTGCCCCAGTGCAGTGCCAGACGTTGTTAACTGAACAACCATTGTTGAATTGATGGGCAAATGAGGAAATGCAGATGGAAGAAAACGAGTTGCTTCTTCAAGAGCACTAGCACGCGTGCGTCCGTGCCACGGGGTGCGCACGGAAACAGCTCTGGGACCAGGCAGCACTTTCAAGGGCACTTGTTCTAGCAGTTGGATTGGTGCCAGTCTCTGGCCCTAACAGTGAATATAACGCGGGGCTGCGAGCCCATTTGAAGTCACAAGCATATATTATAACTTGTGTTTGACTTGTATCTCAACTTGTGTAGGAACTCAAGGGCGATCTCATTTCAGTAAATGAAACATCCCATCCTGTCTCTTCCGGAAAACTAATCTTTTATTCAATTTCTTTTTTTTTTTTTTTTTTTTTTTTTTAAAAGATTTTATTTATTTATTTGACAGAGAGAAATCACAAGTGGGCAGAGAGGCAGAGAGAGAGAGGAGGAAGCAGGCTCCCTGCTGAGCAGAGAGAGCCCGATGCGGGACTCGATCCCAGGACCCCGAGATCATGACCTGAGCCGAAGGCAGCGGCTTAACCCACTGAGCCACCCAGGCGCCCCTTTTATTCAATTTCAAGCACCTGACCCTGCCCGTCTCCAGCTCCAGTCTAACTCGGACTGGGATGTGTACAGGGGAGAGGGAGAGGCACCGGGATGTCCTCTTTCTCCCTTCCCCCTCACCATGTCCCCCAGTCTCTAGTCGCCATGTCCCGTCCTTCCATAGTGGATGCCCAGGAAGGGACAGAGGAGAGGGGAGGGAGCCTATCACTAGACTCGGGTAGCTGCTGCTGGCCAAGGAGTTTCCGGGATGTGGAGGATGTTCAAAGCTCTTAGTTTGGCAGCTCTTCTGGTCCTTGAGGGACTTTGCATTGCTGGGAACCTCTCACCAGAGAGGGTGCTCTTGAGAACCGGCATCTTCTGGCAGGCTTCTCCCTCAGCCCCCTGGCTTGGGTGCAGTCCACCCTTGATGGAACCAGCTGCCCCACACGTGGTCCTTCTGGGCAGAGCCCTCCTGGGACCACTCAGTCCAGATCCCTTCCAGGGTCCGCATGCAGCTTGGGGAAATGCGCACGCAGCCCAGACCCTCCCAACAGTGTGGTTCTCCAGGCAGTTGTCTTTCCCTGCATTGCGTCCAGCTGCTCGCCATGCGCTCACACCTTCATACTTGCCCCACGAAGAAGTCATATGGCTGCTTTTACCTCCCTCAAGCTTCAGGGAGCGCAGGTCAGGCTCTCAGTAGTTCTCATAAAGCCCTGGCCACCTGGATTAAGGTGAAGGGAAAGCCCCCCTGCCCCCACCATTGCCCTCCCTGTCAGTGGTGCGGACGCCAGCACTCCAGCCACTCCCTCCCCACCTTCAACTTCAACTGAGTCACTTGGCTTCTCTCATGTGGCCTGGCGTCAGACTATGGCAGGGTGACCTTATAATCTGTTATCTGAAAAGGGTCACCTTTCTTTGGTTTGTAGTTGTTTTTCTCACTTCATGTAAACTTTTTCTTGAAGTAGGGCATTCATTCAGTGACACCGATGAATCACAAGTGTCCGGCCTGATGAGTTTTCACAGAGTGAACATACCTGAACATTCCTTACACCCTAGTAGCCCCTTCATGTACCCTTCCCTCGGGGGTAACCACTACCAGCCTGCCTTTTAGAACTACAGATTTATTTTGCAAACCAAGAAAATTTTGAGAGGGAAAGGGGCTGTGTGGTATCTGGTCACCCACAGTGGCTGCCCTCAGTCCCCTCTCTTCCTGTAAACACATGCTCTGTCTCCGTTAAGAGGAAGCAACAATCCTTTTTTTGTTTTTAAAGATTTTATTTATTTATTTGACAGACAGAGATCACCGGTAGGCAGAGAGGCAAGCAGAGAGAGAGGAGGAAGCAGGCTCCCCGCTGAGCAGAGAGCCCGATGTGGGGCTCGATCCTAGGACCCTAGGATCATGACCTGAGTTGAAGGCAGAGGCTTTAACCCACTGAGCCACTCAGGCGCCCCGAGGAAGCAACTATTCTTTATGCCCCCTTGAATCTGGGGTCACCTGTGACTACTTTGACCTACAGAATATTGCAGATAGGATACTTTGGCACTTATGGGCCTAGACTTGAGGAGGCCTGGCAGTTTCTAATTTCAGCCTTGACCCTGAGTGTCCATAAAAAAGGTCTGGAGAGAGAGGCCATGCAGGGGAGCCCTGGGATGTCAGACATGTGAGTGAAGGAGCTGACCTTGAATGTTCATCCCAGTAAAACCTTCAGATGGCTCCTGCCCCAGCTGCCATCCAACTACAAATGCTGAGAGTCTCACCCTTGGATCTTTAAACAGAAAGTCTCTTTGGGTCTCAGCTCCTATAACCCATCCAAGTGCAGATAATGTGGCTCCCCAGAGCAAAATTATTCACTGACTCCTTTTACCTTTCCTCCAGGTGTCTTCTGCCTCCTCATGGAAGCCTTCCTTGGCTCTCATTTTATCTGTAGATCTTTGGCATGGGGACCCTTCTGTTTTTCTCCCATAAAGCAGAGGCAAGTCTTGTTGACTGATGGCAATTAACTCCGATGAGGATGCCTTGATTGTAACGTGGACAGCGAACACAGGATATCATCTGCTCAGAAGCAGATGAAAGTCATATAAAGGACAGACTGTAGTATGAAACTCAGTGATAACTGGCTTCTGCACAGAGGCCAGGGGCAGCTCTTACGAGGTTAAGTGTAATGTCAGGAGAGAAGGGCAAATCAAGAGGGCCTGTTGGCTCTGCTCTGGCCCTCCACTACTTCCTCTCCACCCTCCCTGCTGGGCTGCCAGGCACCTGCCCCCAGAGTACTCAAGGACAAAGGAAACCAAGGAAGACTTAGCCAAGGCTGGATGGAAACCAATGGTAGAATCATTTGTACTGATCCCTTGGAGAAGGGCCATTTTTCCTTTCTGCAAACTAAGGGTGTGGCTTTTTTTTTTTTTTTTAAGGCTCTGATGTGAGGTCACAACATCTCTAGGTTTTTACCATCAGTCTTTCTATTGGAATTGAGACTTCTTATGTAACTTTTCTTCCCACCCTTCCAGATTGTGTAGACTGTAGGCCTAATATGTAAGAGAAATATGTAAAAAGAGGCAGGGTATTATCAGTAGTTATCAGAATCTATGCCTCCATACTCTCAGCTATGAGATGTCATATCAATCCCTAGTCACTTGTACTATTGACATTATGAATCCATGACCATGTTGCTTGGAACTTTCTTTTATTTGAACTGCAGAATTTATCATTTATCAATATTTACATGCCTACAGAATGTGGCTGTAACAGGTCATATCCTAGGAGGGGAGCAATTCACATCCAAAGTTCTTTTGGCATTTTATCCCTGGTTACACTTTCTACGGAGTGAGTAAATACTTTGCCCACACTGCCTCAATGATTTGAAGTATTGTGATCGCTAAAGGTGCTTGTTGTATCATGTATATCTGGACTCTGTGATATGTTTCACCTATTTTCCTATTATCTGAAGCAATTCCTTCTGAACCTTATCTGAAAGACATTCCAGAAATGTGAGCATGGAATAAAGAAAGGGAAAATGAATAAATTGTGTTTCAATGATCTATTGCTATATAGTAAACCACTATGAATTTAGTGGCTTAGAACAACAATGGTCTATTATATTTTCTGATTCGGTGGATCGGTGGGACTTGGCTGGGCAGTCCTTCCTTTCGTGGTATTGGCCAAAGTGACCCCTCTGGCTGCATTCAGCTAATGGCACACTTGGATCTGACTATTTGGATGCCTTTGTTCTTCTCCCCATGGCCTCCTCATGCTATTAACTTGGACTTCCTTATAGCAAAGTGGTCTCAGGGTATCTAGAACAAGGAAATAGAAGGGGCTAGCCTCATAAGGTCTCAGGCCAGTACTCTGAAATGAAACTGTATCAATTTTACAGCATATTATTGGTCAAAACAAGTCACAAGGCCAGCATGAAATTCAAAGAAATGAGAAATAGATTTCTCTTCTAAATGAAAGGAACAGCATGTACCGGAAGGAAGAAAGAGTTGTTGCTATCCATCTCTAAGGGTAGTTTACCAAAAGCAAGAAAGAGAAAATATTAGAGAAAGGAAATTTAAAAAAAAAAAAAAACACAGAAACCGAAGAAAGAAAACGCAGGAATAAAATAGGGATATTCTTCAAATATCCATCCCTTCATGTATATCTTCCTAACATTTTGCATTGTGTCTGGCCCATAGAAGGCCCTTCATTAATGTTCACTAAATGAATGAATTTGATGAAGCTTCTGTGGCAGAGACTGGCTAGTTATTCATCAAACCAGTTCTTCTTTTTCTGGACACATAAACAGACTTTATTTCCCAGCCTCCCTTGTGATTAGGAATGGCATGTCAGTTCTACTTGATGGAAATGGAAGGGAAGTGCCATTTCCATGTCTGACCCATAGAGACCTCTCAGATGGTACCCTACATGCTCTCTCCCACTACTGGATTCTTGGAATGGCGACAAACACTAGGGTGACCTTGGAAGCCATTTTATTTTATTTTATTATTATTTTTTTAAAGAGTTTATTTATTTATTTGACAGACAGAGATCACAAGTAGGCAGAGAGGCAGGCAGCGAGAGAGAGGGGCAAGCAGGTTTCCCTGCTGAGCAGAGAACCTGATGCAGGGCTCTATCCCAGGATCCTGGGATCATGACCTGAGGCGAAGGCAGAGGCTTTAACCCACTGAGCCACCCAGGCACCCCTTGGAAGCCATTTTAAAGATAGGTAAGCAACAAGATGGAAGGAGCCTAGTCCCTGAATCACCACTTTGAGGAGAACCAACAGATCAGAAACAACCACATTACATGGGTATTCAAAAGCAATAAATGACCTAGTTTGTGTTAAGCCAGTGACACTTTAGAGTTCATTGGTTACAGCAGCCATTGGCATCTGAACTAACACATCTCATCTCTAGCTCTCAACTCTTCTACCATTTCAAGCGCTACAATCAAGTTCAATTTAGAACTGATGTTGTTAAGCTCTAGTTGGTATGGTGAAAAGTGTATTTGGAACCACACTGGAGTAGGCAGACTTCTACATGGCCCCCAATAATTCCTACCTCTTAGAATTCACATCTTCATCTAATTCTCTTCCCTCAAATGTGGACGGACCTAATGACTTGCTTCTCACCAAGAAAATATGGCAAATTCTTGCAGTGGAGTTTACTTCCACAATTAGGTTACAAGAGATTGTGAGTTCCCTTTTGTTAGCAGACTCTCTTGGTGGCTCTGATGAAGCAAACTGCTGTTTTGAAGAGGCCCATGTGGCAGGACATTGAGGATGGCCTCCATCCAGTGGCCAGTGAGGAAATGAAGCCCTCAGTCCAACAGCCCTCAAGGAACCCGAGCTTCCCAAGAACTACGTAGATGAGTTTGGATATGGATCTCTCTGCAGTTGAAACTCGAGATGAGACCAAGGCCTAGGCCAGTATCTTGACTGCAGCCTTGTGAGAGACCCTGCCACAAAAGACTCAACTAAGCTGTGGCCAGAAATACAAGTAATACACTCTTAGACCTGGGTTTTACCTACAGTCTATTGACGCTGCCGGTAACCTCCTAGTTTCAAGCAGGTGAGCTTAGAGATTAATACATGTTGAAGCATTTCTGGTTGCCATTAGCATGTTTAAACCATGAACTTATGGAAAAATTGCCTGATGGCACTACTCTGGTTCCCTAATCCATTATTTACTATGAAGGAACTGCTACATAATTTCTTAAAATCTGTTTGGTTTGGTGTTTGAAATTGTTGTAGGAAAATATCTGTAAGAAGAGAAACAGATAGGCAGACAACTGAAACATGAGTGTTGTGTTCCAAATGACCTAGGCTAGAGACATCTGGAACATTCTATGTCCATCTGAAATACAGAAAAACACCAGATGCTCAAAAAATAACAGGGTAACTCTAGGAAAGTTATTTGTGTGTTCATCCTGATCAACAGCCTAGTTTCAGGAGACGAGTTAAAGTCTATGGGAAAAGTGTGGAGCAGTCTAGAGACAAAAGAGAGGGGAAGACAAGTAAATACATGTGGAAGGTCTGGCAGCAATGGGTTCACAGTCTTTTGAGACCACTGACGACTGAAGCTAGGGAAAAGCTGACCCTCTGAATGGAGCTTGTCTAGTTAGTTCCCGGATGCTGACCCCTGATTCAGAAGCCATATCTCTTACCCTGCTTATAATGGTCCTTTTCTCTGTGGTTAGACATATTGTGTTCCCCCATCTCTAATGAATGTGTTGGGGGAGGGGAGCTGGAAATGAGGGCCGCATGATCTCAAGAAAAACAGAAGGGGAGCATTTTTCATATTGGAAGTGAAAATTAGGTGTTTAAAAAGCAAATTCAAGACCTGCTATACTCGCTGATACTGCCTCCCTGATCCCAGAAGGCATTTGAATGAGAGCCCTTGAATTAACCTTTTTGCCCTTAACTATCCTCATCTAAATAAAGGGATTAAACTAGTTGAACCGTACAGTCTGGTTTCCTCAAAGTTTTATGACTCAATGACTCTTCTGGTGGAAATTTCAGGCCAGAAAAAAAGAAAAACCACTTGAAAGCTTCCTTTAAAAGGAGAAAGATGCCTCATTGGAGAAAAACTTTATGATTAACTTGAATGCTATGCTGTAGGACAAGTTGAAATGACACTAGATGGTGAGGATTCATCTTAACTGTGCTTTTAATACAATCCTGATATCATTCTTATTTGGCTAAGCAAAAAGGAACTTTCCCTGTTCTGACAGCTGAGTCTCATCCTAAGAAAAGATTAACTGGAATCAGTCTCTTCCCCAGTGACTTGGCGTTTCTCACACGCTGAGTCACTTGGAAGAGATTGAGCATGCTGAAAATATCCAGTACACCAGGCTTTTGACACTTGCCTATGAACAGATCCCAGCATGAGTTTTCCTTCCAAAGAGATTTTGTTGAATTGTCTGTTGGATCTCTTTAAGTTACATTACCCATACACCTTTAAAAACCCAACTCAAGATGATGCTGTTTTCTTTTTCCCCTCAATTTTTGTTTTGACTTCCCCAAACAGCCCATATTTACCTGATATTAGACGTATGAAGTCTTTTGTGTCTATATTCAGTTGGTTACCAAATATTAAACTACTGACCTTACTCAAGGATTCATTCTTGTTCCTCGTCTCTCTTCACTTGGCACACCTCCCATGACTTGTTCTACCACAAGTTCCTAAATTTACAATCTATATGCAAGTACCTTCTAGATGTAGCTCTCCTGTCACTTATGTTAAACTGTACCTCCACTTCAATCACCAGCAGGACCCTTAGACTCAACATGTCTTAGAGCAGAATTCATCATCAAGCTCCTCTTCTGGACTTTGGTATTTGGTGAATGGCATCCTTATTGACCAAGATGTCACCCAAGACTCTATACCCAGTTACTAGACTCTGCCACTTTTCCTTCTAATCATTTCTCATATCTGTCACCTCCCCCTTATCTTCCACGCTTCCTTCTCCATTTCAACCCTTGTAACCTCTGGACCTATGTATCATTACTGTGGATGCGTGGACTTCCCCCAGGCCACACAACCCCAGCACGGGTGTCAAAATCAAGGCCAGAAAATTGGCCACAAAACTGCTTTTCTCTTGCTCAGCCCCTGACCATCTACTGGAATTCCAGCTCTCCTCACATGGGTTCTAAATGGTTTCAGTATTTTCCAGGGAGTGTCTCACGCACAGTCTGGGAGCCAGTGGTCTTGGCTGCTCCAAAAGAGTTGTCATTTTCCTTTCCTCCTGCAGTGGCATGCTCTACTGATTTGTGTTGCTACTATTGCCCCAAACAGCAGGCATGTCACTGCTGCTTGTGACTACCAATCCCCAAAGCCTTGTCCCCTGAGCCCACTGAGGTGTGGCCATTGCTGCTGGTGCCAGAACCCAATTATCCCCCATCCCTGTGGAGACTGTGCTGCTGACGGCCAAGTTCTTGTGGCCCTATGGGTAGTCATGTTCATGAACTGGATACTTTTTAAGATTTTACTTTATCCTTATTGTAGTCCTCCCTCCTTAGAACTCAGGTGTAAATCTATGAGGTCTGAGACAGAAAGCAATCTGAGTGACAAACTGATCTTTCTGTAGAATCGTTACCCTTCCCATACAATTTTATCCTATTGCACTTGAATAAAGATGGCACACCTGCCTGAATAGAGATGTTTTTCCCTTAAGGATAGTTATTTCCCAGGATGCACTTCAATCTCTCAGATGTACCCTAGGTTGAGCAGTTTCACCCATTCCCCTAGTTCTCTAAGAAAGCAAGCCTGAACCGTGGAAAGAACACAATGTATGCTCAAGAGTGGGGTGGTGAGAATTCATAAATCAAGCCACTATTTTCTATGAAGATTTTTCAGATGAAGATAATAAACTTATTGACCTAGCAACCAAAAAAAAAAAGTCTTTGTGAGTGTGGAGCTACCAGTCCACTCTTCACACTCTTGCCAACAAATTATTCTACAAAGCAAAACAGCCTATGTTTAAAATTTCTCTGATTAAAATCTCCCCTGATTAAAATCCCCAGTGGTTTCCCAATGTCTAAAGGATAGTCCAAAGTCTTCAATGAAGCATGTAAAACTCTTTAGAATTCAGTCAGAGCCTCCCTCCCCGCATTGCTCGTAGAACCAGAAAAGGTTCCCCAAGCTCAACAGGTTCCTGGTCATTGTATGTTTATCCATGAATCACCTACAGTATAGCACAGAGATTAAATACAGAGACCAAACTGGTGGCTGCCCAAGGGGAAGAGTGTGGGAGGATGGGCCAAATAGGTGATGGGGATTAAGAGGTTCAAATTCTAGTGATAAAACAAATAAGTCACAGAGATGAAAAGCGCAGCATAGGGAATATTGTCAATAACATTGTAATATCAGTGTATGGTGACAGACGGTAACTACTGTTACCGTGGTGAGCATTGCGTACTGTATAGAATTGTCGAGTCACTATATTATGCAATTGAAAACTAAAGTAACATCGTATGTCAACTCTACTTCAATAATATATATACATATATATTTTGAAAAAGCATGAGCTACAGTTTTGACGGGTTAAGATTCAAGTTCTGCTTCTGCCTTTCCCAGCTGCGTGATTTTAAGGAAGTTACTTAACTGCTCTAAGCCTCAAATGACATATCTGTAAAATGGGGATAATGATTGTGTCTATCTTGTGGAAGTGTGGTCAGGAATAAGTGAATTATAAGTATCTTCAATTTACTCCCCCTACTGTCTCATAGCAAGGAAATCTCCATTGCTTGCTTGACCGGTGAGGCCTTTCCTGGCTCTTCAGGGTCAGGAGGGGCAGGCAGGAGAATAGTAGCACTATTTGTGAGCTCAGATGAGGTAGGAAGAGAAAGGGGGAGAAAGTGAGTAGGACAAGCCAGCATGAGGATAGGGGCCAGAAGGCTGGGGCAGAGGAAAAAGATAAAAAGACAAATTTTGGAAAGAGTGGTATGTGAATTAGATTTTAATTAGTCTTCCTATATGTTCCATAATAAAAGTTCCTCCTCACCATCATCTCAAGAGAACTTTGGTACTTTTATGGCTTTTTTGTAATGAGATTTTTGTTTCTTTCGGATATGCTGAGACAGAGATTGGCCTCAAGGCAACCCAAGTTTATTTGGGTTACACTTAAAACAATCAGGTTACTCAGGGCTACAGGGCAAATGACCAGTTTCTCTCCAGGGGAGCCAAATTATGATGGAGTTGAGTATAATTTATATAGCTTTCTCAATCAGCAATTGGAGAATTGTCTTTATCTTTTTTTTTTAAAGCTTTTATTTATTTAGGAGCGAGGGAGAGCACAAGCAAGGGTGAGGGGAAGAAGAAGCAGGCTCCTTGTTAAGCAGGGAGCCCAATGCTGGGCTCCATCCCAGACCCTGGGGTCATGACCTGTGTTGAAGACAGTTGCCCAACCGACTGAGCCATCCAGATGCCCCACCTTGTCTTTATCTCTTAACGGAAGAATTCAGAATTAGAGCCAGACTGCCTGTGTTCAGGTCCTCACTTTCCACTTAGTGGCTGTAAAAACTTGATCAAAGTATTCAAAAATCTCTCTTTCAGCTTCTTCATCTGTAAAATGGGAAAATAAGAGCTTATGTCACAAAAGGTTGTTGTAGGACTTGAATGAGCTAAAACATTTGAAGAGCTTGGAACAGTTCTCAGTGCATAATAAGCAGGCTACAAAAGTTAGCTATTATGGTATTTCTAGTTATTTTTGTAAAATAGAGAACTCAATTCAGAGCATGAATATAGGCATTGAAAGTTAGTATTCGGGGGACGCCTGGGTGGCTCAGTTGGTTGGACGACTGCTTTCGGCTCAGGTCATGATCCTGGAGTCCCAGGATCGAGTCCCGCATCGGGCTCCCAGCTCCGTGGGGAGTCTGCTTCTCCCTCTGACCTTCTCCTCGCTCATGCTCTCTCTCACTGTCTCTCTCTCAAATAAATAAATAAAATCTTTAAAAAAAAAAAGAAAGAAAGAAAGTATCGGGACGCCTGGGTGGCTCGGTTGGTTAAGCATCTGCCTTCGGCTCAGGTCACGATCCCAGTGTCCTGGGATCGAGTCCCACATTGGGCTCCTAGCTTGGCAGGAAGCCCCTCTGCCTCTCCCTGCTGCTCTGTCTACCTGTGCTTGCTGGCGCTGTCTCTCTCTCTCTCTCTCTCTGACAAGTAAATAAATAAAATCCTAAAAATAAATAAATAAGTAAATAATAGTTTCAGGAGATATAAATTGTTATAGTTTAAAAAAAAGAAAGTATTCACATATTTTTGCTTTTATTTATTATCTACTTATGCATATTTTGTTAATATATTTGTTAATATGTATATGAGATGTATACACACACACACATTATATATATATGCCTACACCCAAACATACCCACACATTCAGAGAAAAAGAGAGATGGGGGATACTTTAGTAATTAACCCCAAGAGATATTTCCACCATGAGTGAAATATTCAGCAGATATTTGTAGCATCCCTGCAATGATCCCAGCTAAAATGGTGAGATTCTAAAGATATGCGTACCAAGTGTTGCATTTGCCAACCCCCACACTATCTCAGACCCTAGAAAATACTCAATCTTAACAGATAAACAAGGAAAGATCCGGGGAGAGGATGAAGGGAGATGATCTGCCCAGAGCCTTGTTTTACCAGCACAGTTTTGAATACAGCAGGTCAATCTGCTAACCCTTCATTCTCTCTGCGTCTCCACCTGTGCAATGGAAATGATCACAGCAGCTTCATAAAGGGATTGGGAGGATTTGTGAGTTAAATACGAACTCTTGCTGGCTCAAGGATCATCCTCTACCTTCCATGAAACAACCGTGGTTTTCGGGCAGAGGGATAACGAGCGGGAGCATTTTCTATGCCCCTCGCATAGGTGCTGCAGTTGTGTCTTGGTTTCTTTCCTTTTCATATATATATATATATATATATATATATATATATATATATTTTAAGATTTTATTTATTTATTTGACAAGCAGAGATCAAAAGTAGGCAGAGAGGGAGGCGGTGGGGGGGGTGTGGGGAAGCAGACTCCCTGCTGAGCAGAGAGCCCGATGTAGGGCTCAATCCCAGGATCCTGGGATCATGACCTGAGCCGAAGGCAGAGGCTTAACCCACTGAGCCACCCAGGCACTCCCATGTCATGGTTTCTATTGGCACTCATTCTGGAGCACCCTCGGAGCTTCCCTGGCTGGTTCTATAGTCTGGATGGGCTCCGTTAGGGGATAGGAAGCTACAGTTAAATCTCAAGGGAGAGGATGGAAAAAAGCAGGGCCAAGACTCCCGTGAGATACCCACATGGCGAGGACTAGCCCTGCTATGGATATGCGTGTGTGTGAGAAGCCCCCTTCCGTGGTCCTTGGACACAGGAACCCTGTCTTTGTCAGCTGACATCCCATCCTTTGGTGTGCCTGGGAAAAGAGATATGAGCCACAGAGATGTGTACACAGCATTCTTGCTTCTGCACGGTGAGATCTATGTCACCATCCAGCCCAGTTTCATTGAGAATCAGGGTCAAACCTATGATAGCAAACACAAGAATGATGTTCATAAAAACTTGACCGTGGCATCCTCCTGGAAAGATTGCATCCAGGATAGCACAACCAATGCAGTTTCACACCTGTGACAGGTGTGTTATATGGGAATGGGTGGTCGAGTACTGTTCACTTTCAGGTCATATTAATAGGAAAATAAACTCATGGTCTCTCCTCACTGTGATCAACCCTCCCACTGTTGCTGCTGGTCTGCCTTAAATGAGAATCTCTTTAGTGTTGTTGCATGGAACCTTCAATAGTTCCTGTTTGCTTTGGGAGTTAGGATTTCTTCATATGGCTCAGCACAGCCTGCCTTTCCAATGTCATCTCCTGCTGTTCCCCTCACACACTCCATGATCTAAGCAACCAGGACAATTTGGAAATTAAACGAGGACATCCCCACGGCGGCTTAGACGGTGCATTGGACCCTTGGTTTGAATTCAGGATCCCCCTCTGGGTGGCCCACCTCAGGTTATCACTTACCTCTTTGTGCTTCCGTTTCCCCCATCTAGAAGCTGGGGAAAATAATAGGGTCATAGGCTACCATGGGGAGTCAATGAGTTCATGCAAATAAAGGATTTTAGACTAGTACCGGATACATAGCAAACATCAGGGAAGATTAGGCATTATTATTATTATTATTATTTGCAATGATCAGAATGTGGTATTTTCTTCAACATCTCTGTGCCTTCACCTGGACAGTTTCTGCAGCCTGCCATGTGCTCTCTGCCTCTGGGCCCCAGCCTCACTGGAAACACCTCCCTCAGATGGCATATCTGTGGAAGATTGTGTCTTCTTGAGGGCAAGGGTTCCATTCATTTTTGTATGTCTAGGTCCCCAAAGTTTTGGTGTGAAATGGTTCTCAAAAATTACTGGTGGATTCACAAAATGAGCTTGTTTAAAAATGTTCAGACTGGGGGCACCTGGGCGGTTCAGTTGGTTGAGCAGCTGACTCTTGATTTTGGCTCAGGGTTGTGAGATGGAGCCCCACGACAGGCTCTGTGCTGGGCATGGAGCCTGCTTAAGATTCTCTCTCTCCTTTTCTCTTCACTCTTACCTATCTCCATCTCTTAAAAAAAAAATGTTCACAGCAGCATTATGTGCAATAGCTCCAAAGCGGGAACCAGCCAAATGTCCATCAACCAATTAACAGATTAACAAATATGGTCTATCCCTACGCTAGACTCTTACTCCAATAAATAGGAGTGAAGTTCTGATATTTGCTCCCACATGGATGAATGTGGAAGACATGATGCTGAGGGAAAGAAGGCAAACACAAAAGACCACGTGGTGTATGATTCTACTCACATACTGTATGAAATATCAAGATCAGGCAAATCTAGAGAGGCAGAAAGTAGATTAGTGGTTGGTTCAGGCTCGGGGCAGAGATGGAGGGGTTGTGGGGGGTGTACAGCTGAAGGGTAGTCAGTTTCTTCTGGGGGTGATGAAGATATCCTAAAATTGACTGTGATGGTTGTGCAGCTCTCACTATATGAGAAGCCATTGAATTGTGCCTTTTAATTGGGTGCAGTGTGTGGCATGAGGATTATATCTGAATAAAACTGCTGCGGGGAAAAAAAAGGAAGAAGAAAAAGAAGAAACAAGGAAAGAAAAAGGGAAAAAGAACAACAACATTGACTGAATGGATGCGCCAATGAGGGGAAGCCCTTTCAGGTTTGTGTTGAATGTAGACACATCCAAGAGCAGAAGTGGGAAGCCACTTCCCAGATTGGGGACCAGGTAAAGGCTCCTGGGCTTCCAGCCTTGTTGTGGCCACATCCCTCTTCTCAAGCACTTCCTCCCTGCTCACTGCTTGGACTCCTCACCCCCTTTTAGTCTTCTCTCTTCTCTCCTATTCAAATTTTCTTTTCCTGCATCCTGTGCTGCCGGCCCCTTAGGACAGTTGACGAGAGACCTTGAAAGCACGCTGGGGCCTTCTTGGGGGAGACTGGAACATGAAAGCCCAAAGAAAGCCTGAGAACATCCTTTTACAGATAAAGTGGAGGCCCCGTGGGGTCGAGTGTGTTGCTGCACCTCACACGTTGACCTTGTATCAGAGCTAAAATGATCCAGTCTGTGCGCCTGTTCAATATAACTCCCAACACACTGCTTCCTTCTTCACCTCCTACATATCTACTTATCTCCAGGCCAGAATGATCCAGAAGCCAAAGCAGCCAGAACCAAAACACTTATCGAATGGCTCACTGTGTATCAGGTGATCTCTGTTCATTATCTTCCAAGATTGTTTTGGATAAAGATGATATCCAATTCCATTAAATTCCAAGAGATCTTTTAAATGTCCTTTTTTGTACTTCCGTTTTGTTAGTAGAGAGACCACAGGACTGGGAGTCCAGAGAGCTAGCCCCAGGTTCTCAGTCTGTCACCGCTAGCTGTGTGACTTGAGCGAGACATTTGCATACTCTGGGCATCACTTCCCTCACTGCCCAATTAGGGACTGGATTGCATTACTCCTTCGCGTACTGTCTAGGGCTCTATAATTTGATAACTATAGGTTGAAATTAAGAGACTATCATCTAAGGTTTGGAGCTCTTTTTCTTTTTTAAGATTTTATTTATTTATTTGAGAGAGAGAGAGAGCATGAGAGGGGAAAGGTACAGAAGGAGAAGCAGACGCCCCGCTGAGCAGGGAGCCTAATGTAGGACTCGATCCTGGAACTCCAGGATCATGACCTGTGCCAAAAGCAGTTGCTTAACCAACTGAGCCACCCAGGTGCCCATGGAGCTCTTTTCTGGGGTAGAGATTTTCTCTCAGAGATATTTGGTGGCAGTTGAATCTGGCCTTCAGTGTATCTTGGTTCTCATTTTAACTCCCACGGCATCCTTAGAAGGAAAATGGTACTCACCCAGTGTTCAGATGTAAATACTGACTATCGGAGAGATAGCCTAACTTTCCCAGGGTCACAGTGAATTATGGGCTCCATGGGGAACGTGGCACCAGGTCTGCCTGACTCCCTGAGTTACATTTTCCTCTGCCCTCTTGGCTTCCCAGAACAGCAACTTCTTAAATAATGGGTAAGGGATGGAAAAGTCCTCTATTTTGGGGTCAAGATCCCTGCCACTGTCATTACCTCTAATGCTTCTGTCCTTCTTATGTGATACTTAATCGATTAGGTATGTTCCTTGGTCCCAGCTAATTTCTAATTTGAGATAACCTCCCTGCAGCATTGATTGACCTAGTTTGGCTAGGCAGAACTTGTGGTTTACATGGGAGCTGGAAAAAACCCTACCAGATCTAATCATGAATTAGCATCTGGAATCCTTCCTGTCACTTGAGGCTATTGGCAACTGTAGACCTAATATGAGAGCTGCCAGCAGGAGAGAGGAAATCTTGATAAGAAGAGACTGTTTCCTGGGGAATTTTCTAGAATTTGAACATTTTTTCTGGAAGTACCCCCCAAATCACAACATGCACAATTTGAGTTGTTCCTGTCACCTTATACCTTAATCTGGGACTCAGAGGGGTTTCAGGTGACTGTGAGGCTCTTCATATAATCTGCACTTTTTTTGGCATATGATTTGATTTGGGGAGAGGGAAAGAATCCATGGTTTTTTATCACTCTTAAAGAGATCCTTCAATCGAGAAAGACTAGAACCCCTGGCTGGTTTCCTGAAGCTTTCTCTGACCCCTATTCCTTAGGCCCATTACTCCTGTAGAATTTGTGATTTCTTTCCCCTCTGGGAAGGTAAATCTGGGCCTGCATCAGCCATAGTCCCTCCTCCCCCCCACCCAACCAGAGGCAGCCTGGTGGTGAAGGATGGCTGAGGTCCACAGACTGTGTGACAGTCCCCACAGCACCACTTTCTTGTGTGTCCGTGGGTACTTTGTTTAACTCAGGGCCAAAGGTCAGCAGATAAACACAGGTGCAGCCTTCTTGGTTGTGAAAACATTGAAATCTGCAGGCTCTAGCTGTAAATAGCTGCTTTTCCATCCTCCTGTGCTCCCTTGGCTCCTTGCGGGACTCTCGCATTCAGAAACAAAGACTTTTTTGTAACTGAAGTCTGATTCTAAGTGTGGTTCAAAAGAGCACACTGGAGGGCACCTGGGTGGTTCAGTCATTTGAGCGTCAGACTCTTGGGCTTGGGTTGTGATCTCAGGGTCATGGGATCCAGCCCCGAGTCGGGCTCTGCACTCAGCGGGGAGTCTGCTTGAGATTCTCTCTCCCTCTCCCTCTGCTCCCCCCCCCACCCCCACTCACACACATGTGCTTTCTCTAAATCAATCAATCAGTCTTTAAAAAAGAGTATACTGGTGGGCTGGACAAGTGGAAGTGTTTGTAAGATCTCACTGAACATATAACTCTTCTTACTGACACAGATTTAAAGGCTGCAGTTTCTATAGCACGCACTGTCCTTGGACAACCAGAGATACCGTCCACCTGTCCTGGAGACTCTCTGCCTGCGGGTTCTCTCTCAGGCCCTACTGGTGGGGCAGACTGCAAGTGCTGGGTGTTAACCCCCTTGGTAGTACCCTTCAGCCAATATTGGATGGGATTTAATTGTGATGCTGTGACTTCCCTTGTGACGGGTAGGACGGTTATCCATATCATCTCCCAGAGGTCCCTAACAGGTCTGAGCCCCGCCTTCCCCTGTGATCATTAATGAGCCCTGTATCAACTCTTTCCCCTACCTGACTCCCCCACTTCCCAATTGGTACTTCCTGGGGTCACCTCCCAAATAAAGGACCTGCTCCCAAATGCTTGTCTTAGGGTTGGCTTCTAGGGGAACTCAGCCAAAGACACTTGAAAATAAATATTTACACATATTTTAATGCATACATAATATTTTATAGATGTTGGGAGAAGAAAATTTTTCATATACAACCTCCTCCCCAACATCAATAAAAAGGCAAATTGAGAAATGTGAGATTTAATATTCCACAGTGGGCTGTCAGCAGTTTCAAAGCCCAAAGATGTCTGATAAAACATGTAATTTATTCAACCTCATTTCCTATGATCCTCCAATATTTGCTTAACTGTATTAATACTGTGGGACTCATCTGCCTTAGTTGGAAGCCCTCTCCTTAAATTCTTTTTTAAAATTAACTAACAAAAACTTCTAACAAAAACCTTTGCCTCTGAAATGTGTATCATCCTATGTTGTTGTGCGTTCTGGAAGGGACGGATGGAAGGCATAGCCCCACATTTCTCATAGCATGAGATAGATTTTCCTTGTCACTTTTCTTACCACCCTGCCCACGCTTTATGAACCCGCCCCAGCCTTTCCTTAGCATCTAGCTACTCGCCAGAGAGAGAGAAGTTAACATTTTTCATCTGTGACTGAAGTTCTGCATTCCCCATGTCTGCAGGATACTTTTCAAAATTTGGCCACAGCTACACAAACCAGCTCATTTCTCCTGGGAAAACCACCTCTGTCTGTTTTCTGGCTCATGGGCTGCTTTGACGTGCATCATATGTGTGTTTTTGAAGGAGCCACCAATTTTAAGAAAGAACGACAAGAAAGGGAGCTGTGGAGGTATTCAGGAACAGTTAATACCTGGGCCCTGCACTGCCCCGACACAATCCAAATAAAAGTCTTTTTTATAGGATCGGCAACGGGCGACAGTTCTTATAGCTCTGTTTTGGGAGACGCGCTTATGTGTTTCACGGAGGGAGTGTGGGAGAGAAGTAGGTGGTATGTTGGCAGAGAAGAGCCCCAATAAAGCTCTATTCCTGTCCATCCCTGTCATACCTCCCATGGCCTGTCTCAGACAGCTCTGAACACATGTCATGTAATGAATCACCCTAAAACTCAATGGCTTAAAACGAGAATTGACTTCTTACGTTAAGGGTCTGTGTGTTGGCTGGAGGTTAGCTGAACCAAATTGGGTTCAGCTGGGTTTGGCTCCAGGCTGCTGGCTGGATCCAGCTTTGCTCCTCTTGTCTCTTGTGTTCCTTGGCTCCGCAGAATATGTGTGGCATGTTCTCTTCATGCCTGGGAGGAATACAGGATAGAAAAGTCATGTTAAGCCCCTTCTCACGTCATATCCATTCATCTCATTGGTGCAAGTCAGTCACGCAGGGAAGCCTAAAGTCAAGGGACCAAGAAGGACTCCAACCACGATGGGGCCAAAGCAAGGTTATATATGTAGGTGTATAACAGCAGAATAGGGTGGAAAATGAAGCCAATGCTTCGGTCTATTGAATGTCCTTATTTGGACGCGCCAGCACTATGGACAGGTCATCTATGGTGCCACTACTGTGCCCTGTGTTCACATTTCTGACTTGGCCACTTAGTCTGAGAGGCCAAGGCCAGGCTTTTTTTTTTTTTAACCTTTGGATCCCCAGGACCTAACAAAGTGCTTAGCACACAGGACCAAAGCAGCCTAATGTGAGCATGTAGTTGCTTAGTAAATGGGCTCTTGGAAAAGAACAGAATTGAATTGGAATGCCTTGAGGAAAGTCTTACAGGCTGTACCTTTTAGCCACCCATCAGACAGTGTCCCCTTAATACAGTGTATATAATATCCCTATGAGTTTCATTTGAATCTTCTTTACACTCACAGTAAGAGGCAATTTTAAATCATCTATCAACTAATCTTTCTTTTAAACAGGAGATATTTGAATGGCAACGTAAAAGAGTAATTGTGAATGTTGACTTTCCCAGTTTAATCTCATTGTTTGGTTTGGCCCCCAATTCTCTGTCTGTTCCCCTTTGGTGAGAACAATCATTCCTCATTCCTTATTAGTCAAAATTCTGTAGCTCATCCTTTTTGATGTTGTTAGATTGTTTCATTATGTCAATTTTTTTTTCTCAGCCGTTATCTATCCCAGAATGCTTTGGTACCTGGTACAAAGGTTACGTATAATCCATCCACTCCCATCAACTTTTATTTGCATAATGTATGTACCATTACAAGTGTAAAGGCTACATTTGATGAGAGCAGACTGTGTGACGGAAATCACATCCACGTGTGTGATTTCATTGTGTGACAACAAGAATGAGGATGGGGTGTACCAGGGACCTCCCCTAGCCAGGCAGTCTGATTCCGAGCCCACACATTTAACCATGAGCCTGTACTGCTGCTAGATCTTTGGTCTCCAGAATATTGGCAAGAGTGTGGATCACAGGCAAGAGACTTCAGCACAAGACCTCTCTTTGACTTCCTCTGTAACCATAGGAAAAGCTTCAGACCCTTGTGAGCCTCGGTTTCTTCTTTTGTAAGTGGGAGCTCGCCGTTCCCTCACTTGCCATGCAAGGGAGTTGTATGTAGAAATAATTCAGAGATGTCGCATCCTGCTCAAATTCTAAGGGATCCTCATTGTATTCTCTTCAAGTGTTCCTTAAACTCCGGTACTGAGCCTCCTTTCATCAGAAGTGATTTTGCTTCTTTGTTTCCTCGCCACGTTTGCTGACAAGACACACTTGGTCTTCGGTCCTGAGAAATTTCATTTCCCTTGAGCCTTCCTATTTGTTTGTTGAACAAATGACACATCACTAGCTATGCCATATTCCCAGGCTTTCTTGATATTTCCTGATTAATTTCCCTCTTGTCCTCATGGCTCTACTGTTTGCCCAGGCTGTCCCCTCAGAAGAGCGGCAGATTGTGTCTGATTGTGTCTGCACTTGGAAAAAACCCAAATGGGAATTTGAGGGTTTCAGGTTTTTTTTTTTTTTTAAGTTGATATTTTATCTAAATGGCCCCCAGTATTTATAATTTTGAAAAGATAACAGTCTCATTTAAAAACATTTCTTTGACCTAATTATTCAATCTTATAGTTAGTTTCTGTTTGGGGCTTTCATCCCTCAATTCCTGGGGATATAATGGTGAGACCCAGCAACACAGTCCCCGCCCCTTATGGTTTATAGTCTCACAGCAGGTGCACATGCACAAACGTGCACGTGTGGATGGTTGAATGGATGCTAAGTAGTTCCACTTAACTTGTGTTGGCCTAATAAGAAAACCACAAAGACAGACCTTATATGTTAATGAAGCATTTGTGCCGAATGCACATCGCTTGAGCAAAGGTTTCCTAGTAATTGGAAAATAATTTGCAAAGCACTGGGAAAATGTAGCCATTGTTTGACCTGTGGTTGTGTGGACATAATGTCCTCTCTCATACTTAGTGCTGGTTGCAGCTGAGTTTCAGGAAAACAATATTATCCATTATTTTAAATCAATGTTGTTAATTGGAATTGCTCTGCTGTTATAGTTCGAGTTCCACTAATTTGTAAATGTTTAAGGGCTTCCAAGATGCAGACAAGCTAAAATATGAGGAATCTGTGGTCTTACGTTTGCATGTAATGAGCAGTATTTTAATTAAATATTTTTATCCAAGAGCGTACACCCAAGAGAAAATTATTTCTTCGAAAAGGTCTGTATGTTACTCAAACTTGAAAAACACTAAGTTGCAGAGTCTTCTCTTAACCATCTCCAATAACGATGACAGTGAAGACATGTCCTTCCCCACCTCTGCCATCTTTATCTTCTATTATGTAAAATTATATTGTATTTAATATAGTTATCTATTACTAAGTAATAGATCTACACATGCATATTACTGTATATACATATTGTATATACGTGCATCCTCAGGTGTCACAGTACAGAATTCCAAAGCCCCAAATATGTGTATGGTAATTTGGGGGAATGCCATAAGAGACTTTTCATGGGAAATTGACTATGGCTTATCTTCTGGATTTAGATCCCCCATATATCATGTGGCTCAAGTCCATTTGCCTTTGTTTCAATATAAATGCTTTCTAGTGGGAATGTAAATTGCTAGAACCACTTTAGACCAGCTTGTCAATTTCCTATAAAATTAAACATAGCCTTAACTTAAGACTGGGAAACACACAAAGACTCGTACACAAATGTTCATAATGGTTTCATTCGTAACCGTCCCAACTTGAAACAACCTAAATGTTCATTAGCTTGAGAATGTTATTAAAAATTCTGCTATGTGTAGGGCACCGGGTGGCTCAGTGTTTGACTCTTGATTTCCTCTCAGGTCATGATCTCAGTCTTATGAGATCGAGTCCATGTTGGGCTCCACGCTGGGCATGGAGTCTGCTTAATATTCTCTCTCTCCCTCTGCCCTTCGGCCCCTCTCTCAAAAAAATAAATTCTGCTGTGTTTGTACAATGGAATCCTATCTAACAATAAGAAGGAATGAACTGGTGCATAAAACAACATAGATGAATCTCAAGCTAGTTTGCTGAGCAAAAGTCAGACAACAAAAGGAAATACTCTATGATTCCATTTACATGAACCTCTGAAAAAAAAAACAAATCTAACTTGTAGTGACAGGAAGAAGATTAGTGGTTTCCTGGGGCTAGAAGAAGTATTAACAGTGAAAGAGCATAAGGAAAATTTGGAAGATGATGAAAATATTCCATTTCTTGATTGTGGTGGTGTTTATACAGGTGTGTTCATTTGCTAAAACCCATGAACCGTGTGCTTAAAATTTTGTTTTATGTTGCTTCTATCTCTGGAAAACAGTTTCCAAATTAAAAAATAAACATATTTAAAATACTTGCCATCAAGACTGATGCCTTTGAAAGATACGTTACACTTACCCCTGTGGTCCATGCGCTACTGGCATTCCACTGCCTTCCCTTGTTTCAGAAGCACAGACCTGGTGCTTACCTGTCTTTTCTCAAGTGATAAAACCAGTGGCTGAGATTGGTCTAGAACCCCTGCAATTTTGCCTCCTGCCCAGTTCCTGGATTTCTTAGCACCACCCTTGGAAATGGTTCCCGTGTTTTCCCGACTAATACCAACTCAGACCTTCAACTGGCTGCCTTTGGGTCTAAGGTTGATATGTCCACCACTTCAACTGAGAGCTGGCATGCAAAGGGGGCTTGCATATGTGCATATGTTTAAGCCCAGATTTTTCATTAGACTAATAATTCATCTTAATTAATTTCTTACAATTGCCATCCCCTACCTGCTGTGTTTGGCGGGAGTCCTAGGACCCAGGGTAACTTACTCCAGTGTTCCTTGTGGTGGGCTTGTCTGTGAGTGCCGCTGTAATGGAGGCCATTCTGAGGTTCTTGTGCCTTGGTGTGGGAAAGTAAACTGCTCCAAGCATTGTGGGTCATCTTTTTCTTTGCTTGCTGTCTTCTTCAGCAGGGAGGGCTACTGACAGCTGAGGAGGCTGCCTTATTAGAATTTACTAGGTAAGCTGATTCTCCATATTTAACTGATGAGGGAGTTCTAGCACCAAGGGGGTGGGGGAGAGGTTCATTCTGTCAGCTCCTTTCTTCTGGCTTTTCTGCCAGGGGAGGGAGTGGCTGGTAGACGATCTAAAATGGCCTGTATAGGAGATACTAGGAAACACCAAACCACTCTTCCACCAAGGAACAGCAAAAATGATTTCCAAAGATCTACTCATTTCAACATGTCACACACACCAGGTCTTCCCTTTGAAGAAGGGGAACTACCCTTTATTCCCCTCGGAGAATAGAAAGTCTCTGCCAAGTAGATACCCCTTTACTCCTAACAGTTTGCTATGCACAGGAATTTGGGTCCTTCACTAAAGGGGATGGTGAAAGGAGGGAATGAATGTCCCATTAGGTCACACTGAGGCTTTAGCACTCTGCCTGTGATGGCACCATGGAAGGCTTCTTTCCATCATTGATTTGTCTGACATGTTGCACAGAGCAAGACCCGGGCTTCTGTTTTAGCTTCAAGCATTATAGGCTTCATAACTACGAGAGGTCTTCCAGACCATCCAGTCAGGGACGCCTGACTGGCTCAGTCAGCAGGGCACATGAGTCTTGATCTCGGGGTTGTGAGTTCAAACCCCACCTTGAGTGTAGAGCTTACTTAAAAGAAATAATAAATAAATAAGAATTTTAAAAAAGACCACCCAGTCAAACCCCTTTGTTTGATGAAGGCAAAAGCCAAGAGGTGACATGA
The DNA here is from genome assembly GCF_011764305.1 of Mustela putorius furo. Lineage (NCBI taxonomy): Eukaryota > Metazoa > Chordata > Mammalia > Carnivora > Mustelidae > Mustela > Mustela putorius. The sequence continues at coordinate 34,090,657 of NW_025421989.1, forward strand.
ACGCCCTTTCCCTCACCCTAGTTGCAAAACCAAAGACCCTCTGAGGTCCCTTCTGATCCAAGATTCTAAAGACCACATTCTTAATATGGAAGGTTCTCTCTGAAGTCACACCGCAATGATGCCAGGTTAGACTCTAAAGCAGATCAGTTGCTCCTTTGTTCTTAGCAAGGTTTGAGCTGAGTCATTTTATGGGGACGGTTCAGCCAACTGAAGAGCGTAAGGACACGTGCAAAATGATGTATTCATCCCAAAGGACATCAAGCTCTTGTCTCTGAATCTCGGAAGGGCTTTGCCCTGTGCTTACAGCTCTTTAGAACAGGAACTATTTTCTCTGAGATGACAGGAGGCATCAAATGGTAGTTTCCTTCAGAAGAGGGAACTGACTAGCCTATGACAATCCAAGTTGAATCCAGCATTAAGAGAAGGTTGTTGGAGAGGCTAGTGAAAGGAAGAGTACAGGAGATTGCCTTTCTCTTTAAAAAAAAAAAAAAAAAGTCTTTCTTCTCCTTTAACTTTCTCTTTCATATTTTTCCCTTTTATTTTCAAACTGGAAAGAGAAGCATGTGTTAGTTGTGAAAATTCAGACAATAAAAGAATGCGTTCTCTACCAGTTATATATTGCTATGTAACAAACCACCCAAAACCTTAGTGGCTTAGAGAAACAGCATGTATTTTCTTTCAAATTTGCAATTTAGACAGACACAGCCTGCCTCTTCACCTCCAGATGCCTGGGTCCTCAGCAGGGAATGGCTGGAAGGCCTAGGGGTTGGCTGAGCATTTCTCTCTCTTTCTTCCTATGGTCTCAAGGCTCTCTATGTGGTTGTTTCCTGTGTGCTTTCCAGCATGGTAGCCTCAAGACGGGCAGATTCCTTACATGGCCACCAGCTTCCTTGCAGCAAGCAACCACAGAGATCTGACATAGGCTGCAAGGCTGCTCATGACAGCCTTGGAAGTCCCAGAACATCACCTCCCCTACATGCTATCTGTCATGTAAGTCACAAAGCTGAGCCTAGATACAACAGGCAGGACATGGATGCTACCGCTCCATGGGAGGAGTCCAAAGAACGATTGGACCATCTTCAATCTACCAGATGATCATCCTTATGAAGGCTTAATCACATGCCCCACAGGTAACTTCCACTAACACTTAGGCATGCATTTGAGCATATATATTTTCTGAAAGTATGAAGACGACTATGCCAATGTGTGGGAATTGAGGCCGGGGAATGTGGGTTAGATTTTGTTTTTCTTTTGTTGGGATATGGTAAGTGGTGGGGGCCTTCTGTAATCCTGCCGTGGGCTCTTGCTTCTCTCAACCCTAAAGCCCCGCTTCGACAGTATGGTTCTCTCTGGAGTTTTATCTATGGCTGGGCACCACCTCCCCCCCAAAAAATCCATGATGAGTATTCTCAGTGTTCTTCATGAGATATTGAGTATCTCAGAGAGTTACAGTCACATGTCATATCGTGCTTTGTCCTCCCAGCTGCCTTGTGAGGTCAGTACAATGGGTGTGCACTGTAACTAATATTATCAACTGATAATACTTCTAGCGCCACTTTTCAGATGAGTTTAGAGATGTTAAGTAACTCACTGAGGTCTCTTAACTAGCACCTGGCAAACCCAGCTTCAGACTCTAGTCAGCCTGACACCCAAACCCATGCACCAAACCTCTTCCATGAATCCTCATTGTATAAAAGGAAACCCTAAAGGTCAGAAAGCTATCTTGCATGATTCATTTCCCAGAGTGGGTACAACAGGCATGTAAGTTTGCCCATCTGATCCAGGTATTCTAGCACGTTATCCTTTCATCAACTGTGTTTTGCATTGCCTGTAACGACAGTCCAATGCAGCTTCAGCTTGTGGGAACGACTTCCGCAAGCTTAGCGTCTTGAGTTAGCTAAGTGAGATGGGAACATGACTGAGTGGAGAGAGGGCTGAAAAAAATCCAGTGGATTCTCTGGAGAACTAAAAGAGGAACTAAGAACCACCGGATGCTAGATTTGGAGTGGAACATATATAGTTTAGGAAATAGTTTAATTCAGCATAAACAGCAGCATGATTTCAAACCATCATGCCAGGGCGGTGGTTTCCTTTTGTTAGTTTCGGGTTTGGAGGGTACTACCTGTTCCATTGCTTCCCTTACGGCTATGAGACAGCTATGGATGCAGCATTGGGCTGATTTTAGAACAGGTCCCCCTTTATCTTTTGTTACCCATTTCTTTGTTGTGCTTTGACTTGATTTCTATATTCACGTGCTACCAGTTCCACTGAGATAAAAGCTGGACTGATCATCTCTCTACTGACAGGTCAAACCATCAAGATCAGGGAGCGTCTTGGAGATCTGCTTTGTTCTGTGTGGACTTTCCCAGCTGTGTTTCCATGGCCCTCGCTCTTTCTGTCCCTCTGCACTTTTGCTTCAATCCATGCAGGGCTGGAATAAAGCTCTCAGCATAGCCACAGTCTAGAAAGTCATGAGCGCAGCTAAGCCCTGCTGTGAAATGCTTTCCACAAAAATGTCTGCTGCTTCTGGATGGCTATACACAGCCTTGGCCAATGACTGTCTGCCATTGCTAAGATGGAATAAGTTTGGGGAGCTACATTGGGTTTTAAGAGAGAAAAGAAAAACTGTAGTCCAGAATACTGCCCAGAAGATTTTCCTTCATTATTCCTCAGTCCTTTTACCTATAGCTTCTTCATTTGTTGCTGCATTCATTCAGCAAATCTTTGGTGAGATCCTCTTCTATGCCAGAGACTAGCTGAATAGATATCAGACGTGCAAGTTCAAATAGGAAATTTGCTCTTTTGCTCTCCTTGTCTCTTCTTGCTGCCTGTTTTTACAGAAGTCACCTGACTCTGATTCTGCCATTATATGATGAAATTCATTCTAAATTTCCATTCCTCTTCTTAAAAGATTTTATTAGTATTTCAACTCTAGCTGCTCCTTATTCATATTATCCTTCACTTTCATTACCATGTCTATTTATTCTTGGTATCTTTTTAATCACTTTCAGGATCTTTATTTTATATTCTTCTCCAGATGTTTCTATTATTTCCTGGGAGCAGGCTATATTCTCCCTCTTTATTGCAGCTGCCAACTATCCCTTATGGTAATTCATTTCCTTGTGTAGCTGGTCTTTGTTTTTTGTTTGTTTGTTTTAGTTGTGAGACTGTCTTTAACTTTTGTTTCCTTTTGCCGAGGTCCTTGTAGTATTCAGAGTGATTCCACACTGACTTTTGCCAAGGCCATAGGGTCTCCCAGGCTCTGGACCAATTCTTATGTTGACCCTTCAGTTTGGGCTTTCTGTAACTCGAACTTCACCTCTACAAGGAATGGAGGCTTGGGTTCTTGACTTTTTCATAGGTGTCTTTTTTTTTGTTTTAGTTTACCTGCATAAAGACCAAACAGACAGCAAGTTTCCTTATCGCTTTAACAAGACAGTGGACAGTGTGATTGTATTAGTCTTAGTGGATGGGAATGATTTCTGAGGCTTCTAGCTTCTGTGTGTGGGAGAGTGTCAGAGTCCTCATCTCAGTCCCCAGTGGCCTATATCTGGGCTGAAGCTTCTGGGGGATTCCATGGTGCCAGTGTGAATTTATTGCTCTGACTTTCATTTCCCTTTGCTAATAGAGAATTTGGGGGTTTCTCATTCTTTTCAGTGAAGCTTTGCACTTTTTTTTTCAACCTGGGGAGGAATAGTGTCATATTTTTATCTAGACTTTCTATGTGTTTTATCAGAAAAGTTTTTCTTTAAGTTGATAATATTTTAAAACCTATTTTGAGTAGCTGTAATATTCCAGGCATGGTACCTGTTTGTATATTGTCATCTCTTGAAGCTTGTGTCCTTTTCCCAACATGTTTCATTAGAAAGGACAGATTGGAAGATGGGGTGGTCAGTGATGCTGGAGGCAGATGCAATGACACCGGAGGATAGAACTGATAGCTGACAGGACCAAAGGAGTGAGAAAGGAAGCTATGGAAGCCAAGAACAGAAACAGAAAGCATAATGTCCTGGAACAAAATAGTGTGAACGAACCAAGTGACACAGTTGTTTCACACGAGAGCATCATTTTCTTACAACACAACATGATAGCTGGCATGTGCAAGGATGCCCCGTCGAGGAATTTCCACATCGTAGAAAGTCTATCTGCTCTTGCCACCATGTGTTAAAGCATTTTGGTATTGGGTACCAGCCATACAAGGATTGTGAAAGCTCGCATGACTAGGAGTGTGGGAATGGGGATTGGGTGTAACGGTGGTAGAGAAACTTGACTGGGTCACTGGGGAGAACATAGATGGCAATGGTCCTGTCAAGAACCATTCAGTGGATGTGGGTTGGTTTTAATCATATCTGTTCTACAGATGAACTGAGACCTAGATGTTTCCCATTACATGGAAACTGGAATTGCATGGGAGACTCAATAGGGATGTCGAGGGTTTTAAAATGAGAAGAGATGGAATTAGAAGTGAATAAGGACAGTGATGTGAGAGGGAGCCCAGGGCAACCTTGGGGATTCCCAGGAACATGGCAAAGCTGTCAATAAAGTCTCAGGCTGCCAGCAAAGCCTGGGCTGGTAGCATAAAATAATAGTCAAGAGGCCAAGCTTCACCTGAGGCCAGAAGCAGCCTTGGCAATTTTCACATGAACTCTGTTCAGGCAACCGGAATGAGAGAGACAGAAGGGGCCAGTGCAGAAGGGAAGAATTCCAGGGTCCAGAGAATCACTGATCTCAGGGTAGCAAAGATGATACCTGCCAAGGCATTGACAGCCATCCAAGACAGTGCCTTCCTTGGCTGGGGCAAGGACCAGAGGAGGACACTCTGGTTGCTGCAGAAGACACAGGTGGTGCTATTCTGAGACTAAGAGGTGTCTGGGGAGAGTGCCGAGCTTCCTACCCAGACAGAAGTGAAGGGACAGTGGCCCTGAGACGTAAGGTGGTGATCCAGGTGGGTTGGATCTAGCTGAACTTTGAAAATGGGTGAAGATTGGTTTTAGAAACTTCCTTTATTATACCAGCTTCATCTCACAGGGTCCTCTCTGTCTCTCCTTAGCTCTGTTCTCTCAATTTCTCTCTGGCTATGTTAAACTCCTCCCCATCCCCACCACCTCACTGGAACTGTCTTTTCTAACATTGCCGATGGAAGCCAAACCCAGGGGAAATGTCTCGGTGCTCATCTTCTTTGACACTGTGCTGAGATTGACAGTGGAACTGAAGTGGGTTGAGGAGAGAATGGGAAGTGAAGGTGTGGGGAAGATAAAGGTGTTCTCTGTATTTTCTTCAGAAAGAGCACAAAAGGTTTTTTTCTACCAGCATTTGGAGAACTGACACTTCATGGACCCTGAGGTTTTGAGTTTTGCTTGACTTTAGGTGGGGCCGTTTCCATCCTGAAAACCTGTCCAGGTGGGAGAAGTGAGAAATACAGGGGTGGGTAACCCTTCCTTCTGGTGAGGACAGACCACAAACATAAGTTTACTCCACCTCCTCAGACCCCAGCTGATATGAAATAGTACCGATTATTTCTCTTTATGTAAATTAGCTCTCAAAATTTTTGTCTCTTACCTTACGAAGCAATAAAATCGATCTACATCATTGAGTGGAAGTCAGATTAAGTTGTGAGTTATTTTGGCTTTCAACTCTCAACTCTGACACTTAAGGTTAACTGCAGGACAGTTGAAAGTTGAATATGTGAGTTGACAGGCCAATTGCACTGAGACCTTTCAGTTTGTATATTTACATCAATCCAAAATGATTTTTAATAGCCAGAAAGACCGAAAACAATCAACGTAGTCATCAACAGGTGAACGGATAAACAAAATGTAATAATTCGTACAATGGAATTCTACTGAACAATAAAAAGGAATGAGCACTGATAAGCATAACAGCATAGATGGATTCTAAAAATGTTATGTTGACTGACAGAAAACTTGCAGAAGAGTGAATATGGTATGATTCCATTTATAGGACTCTTTAGAATATATAAAATTAATCTATGGTGGTTAAAAAAAAAGCACAATGGTTGCCTCTGATTGTTAGGGGTGGGGATTTACTGGGAAGGGGTATGAGGGAACTTTCTGGTTGATGGCCATGCTCTTTATCTTGATTGGATTTGGCTTGCACTGTTTTATGTCTTTGCTGGAATTTGTCAAGTACTAACTGAAGATATGTATGTGTGTTTCATTATCTATAGATTTAATCTCAAGAGGCAAAAACACCAAATATTGAACAACCAACCATTAATGACACAAGTATGGATGTATTTGGGAGGTAGTGAACTGACATCTGTAACTCCCTTTTTTAAAATTTAAATTCAATTAATTAACATTGAGTGTATTCCTAGTTTCAGAGGTAGAGTTCAGTGATTCATCAATCTTATATAGTACCCAGTGCTCATTATATCATGTGCCCTCCTTAAGGTAAAAATACGATGGCCAGACAGATGGATGAAGGGCTAGATATGTAATAAAGCAACTGTAGCAAAATGTTAATTGTCAAACCTAGGTGTTGGGTATATGGATGTTCACTGTAAAATTCCTCCTGCCTTTCTGTTTTTGAAAACGATTTCATGTTAAAGAGAAACAAGTCAACCAACTGAAAACAAGCCTCCCCTGGGGAACAGCTTGTGTCTGGAATTCTGAGCCCATCTCTGGTTGAGTTGCCATCATTGCTAGGCTCAAGGCTGTATCTTCTGCCCCCTTTATCCCTCCATCATCCTTATAGCCTAGGTGATTCTTTCCAACCACCCCAGGCTGCCTCCTTAAGCCAATTTTTATCACTGAGCCTGCCTGTGGGTCATCTGTCCTGCCTGTCCTTCTTCCAGTGGTGTTGTATATAACTTACAAACACATAATTGTTCCACTGAAAATATTAGGACTGCGATATTTCCCCAGAAGCTGCCGATGATCACTCTTGATTGCGTAAAGAGAGATATGGGGACTTAGAGCCTGACAAATTGGCAAACATTACTCCCACTCCCCTCCTTTCTTGCCCTCTGCTCTGAACTCTATTGACTTTGTAATGACACGATCTTTCACCTCCCCAAATTGTATTGTAAAACCAGAAAGCATACATTCTCTAGAATTGACATTCCTGTCCCATGACCTCATTTGGCCAGAGGTTCAGCTCCGATAGGCCTGGAGGTTCACATCCCCCTGCGTGGGCTGCGCTGACATGGCATGACCCGTGACCTTCCCACCATTGCAATCTCTTGCACATGGACATTACACAGAATGCCAAGTGTAGGTCAAAAGACGCTGCCAGGAAAACATAAAAAAAACAAACAAACACCAAAAACAAAAACAAAAAACAACAAAAAAATCTTCCTTCTTCTCCAGGCTTGTCAGATTGAAAATAGAATGCTGCATTTGATATTTTTCCATTGCTGTCTTAAACCTTTTGTGCAGGGAGATGAGGCATAAATAAATAAACACATAAGTAAATCTTTATTTGGAGGCAGGGAACTTTAAGTTAACCCCTGCCTTAGCACATAAAGTTGTTTCCATCGAGCGATGTGATTGAGATGGAGGATGCTAATTTATTTGATCTAATCTGCACCGAGTTCGCTAGGAAAGGAAGCTGATGGCCCCCATCTCAGTTTCCAAGGTAATCAGGAGGCATTTGTGCCGGCAGTTAAATGTGGCCTGGAGTCCCTCTCATCTCAAGGGTCAGAGGTGACCTGGGGAGCAGAGGCAGGTTTTAGCAAGGAGGGCCAAACCTGTTTGCAGTAAGATCTGAGAACAGACATAAGCCCTGCTTCTGCAGCTGGGCTATTTGTATTCCTTCATCCCACAAGGCTGTACTGAGCACCTACTATGTGCTGGGCAGTCTTCCTGGGCTCAGGTGCTTTTGCCTTGTCTGCTGTGGTCTCTGCTTTCACCAGGCGGTTTGGCAATTCTGCTGGGCTTCCCGCAACGGGCTGTGTTTTGTTCCTTTCCTCCTAGCAGTTTTTTCCCCCACTCTGTTGTCTTCCTGGGTGAGCTAGCAGGCCCCTCACGGTTGGTTAATTGCAGATGTTCTGTGACCACAACCAGAGCACAGAAATGGTCCCAGTGACAGACCATGAAAGGTGGCAAGAGCAGCAGCTGCGGGCACGGGCTCCTGCCAGTTGGCAGCTGCTAACTTGAAAAGCCAGGCAGGACCCAACGGTGCCAATCCAAGAGATGCCAGGCTCTGGAAAGATATGAACTTTCTTTGCTGTAACCTTGGTTTTTGCATAACCACCCGCAGTTGGCCGGTCAGCTGCCCTCACCAGGCCCAGGAGTCGCTGGCTAACGGAGATGGTGGGTGGTGTCCATTCTGTTGGCTCACCTGGGTCAAAGGCCTCCAGCTGACTCATTGATCCCAGTTTGTGGGCAGAGGCTAGGAGCCTGCAGCTCTGTGATTAAGCCTGAAGTCTCCTTATGGCCAGAATCCCCAGGTGAGAATCCTTTTCTCCTCCGTTCTATTTTCCCATCTCCTTTTTCCTGCTTCTCTACTCTAGACTCCCCCACAAAAGCCCGTTGACAGTGAGACAAAGGGCAACCATGAGCTGGCTGCTGATTACAAGGAGAGAAGGGCTTAGAATTCCTCCTTCACATGCCGAAACAAAGTTCTATAAAAGCTGGTGCCCCTTCTTTTCCCTAGGCATCTGTGTGCATTTGCATATGTGCTAGTGTGTGCATATGTGTTTACATGAGGAATGACTTCAAGGTTGTGGGAGAAAGAAGGGCAATTCAGCATCAAATAATAGTCACCATGAAACATCAGAAGCCCTGGGAGTGGAAGGATGCTATTTGTATCAGCCGGCTTCTGGTGTGTAACAAATCAACCCCAACCTGAGTGGCTTAAAGCAACAATAATTTTTCTGCTTATGATTTTGTGGCTTCTTCTTTGAGTTTGATGATCTGAGATGGTCCCATTCAAATGTTAGGAGCCTCAGTGGGGATGGCTGAGATAGCCGGGGTTGCTCGAGCCTCTTGGTCCACACGGTTCCTCACTTTCCGGTGGGCTGCCCTGGGCTTCTTCACCTGGCAATGGCAGTGTTCCCAGTGGTGAGAAAGGGCAAGCCTCCATATGCAAGTATTCCTCATGGCTTTGCTTGCAGCATATTTGCCAATATCCTGTTGGCCAAAGCAGTCAAGTGACCATGCTTAGAATTCAGTGGGTGGATAAAAGGACTCAATTTCTTGATGGGAGAAGCTGCAAAGAATGTGTGGCCATTTCTCAATAACCTTTAGCACTGGAATGATGACATAGGGAACAAGCAGAGGTTTAAGAAATGGAAGACACAGCCAAATCACAGCTCATCTTCACTGCCAGGCAAACTTCGGCAATCAGCTACCTCTCCTGAATCTGTTTCCTCAGCTAAATATGGGGAAAATAACCACACCTACATCACCAGATGAGATGAGATCTTTCACCGATTCTTTTTTTATAATAAACATGTACTGATCCTATGTGCTAGGCCCAGGCCATGGCAGGCATGGGATATATAGTAAATGTCATGGTCTCACCCTCATCACAATGTCAATAAAATGGATATTATTCATAAAAATATCTTGAAAACTACAAGTCATGGTGTACATTGTTAGTACAGAGTGTTACATCCTGGCAACTCGTCTTCCTTTCCCCCTCTTTCTTCCTTCATGGCATTTCCTCTGCTACCACTCCTGGTCCGCTATGGAAACAGAAAGGCCAACCTTCCCTGGGAAGGCCAGAGCCCTATGTTACAAGGTTGTGGACAGGGTCTGGACTGGCTCCACCCTGCTTCTGGGAGTTGACTTATTCATCATTGTCATGTAGGGGAGGTGACTGGTTTGTTGAGCCTGACTGGGGAGAGCACCATAGATCACTGAAAGCTGAGAAGACACGAGAGATGATGTAGTCTGGTTTGTTCATCTTATCGGTGAGCAAACTGAGGCCTCAAGAGGTGACAGGGCTTACACAAGGTCACACAGCTAGTCAGTGCTCATACCAGGATTCCTAATGACATTGATCCCCATGGCTTTCTGTTTGTGTGGGTCTCCCTTTTATTTTCTGGCTGCTTTTCTTTTTCAAATCACCACTACACACACACACACACACACACACACACACACACACACACGGAGGCTTTTTAAAAAAACTATTTTATTTGAATTTATTTGAGAGTGAGAGCATGAGGGCGAGCAGGGGAAAGGGGAGAGGGAGACAAGCAGATTCCTGCTCAGCAGGAAGCCTGACATGGCGCTCAATCCCACAACGCTGAGATCACGACATCAGCAGAAACCAAGACTCGGACGCTCAACCAACTGTGCCAGCCAGGCACCCCCATATAGGCTTTTAATAGAAAGAGATAATGAATGGAATCTTCTCCTCTTTATCTTCCATGGGAATAGGAAAAATATTTTTCATTTAGCTCTCCACATCTAAACAACATAAAAGAAGTAAAACAAATATTAGTGGACCAAAATTTATATATGCCTTTGGCTTAGCACTTGTGAATTTCTTTCATCTACTCTTCACTATAAGAGGAGGATGGTGGGGGAGTTGGGCCAGCTATCTGAATGTTGATGTGAAAGCTGTGGCAACCAAGGAAGGTCCAGAGAGGTTGAGTGAGTTGTGTGAGGTCACAGGATGGGCCTGGTGGTCCAGAGTGGGTCTGGGACTGTGTTTTCTCCACACAATGGTCTAGCTGAGGATAGCTGGCCACTCGCTACACAGCGGTTCCTTCTATATATTATGAGGGAAGTTTCTGGTGGCCAAAATGAACAAAAATTTGCTCAAGAATTGTACTGAGGAGCATCTGGGTGGCTCAATGGGTTAAGCATCTGCTTTCAGCTCAGGTCATGATCTCAGGGTCCTGGGATCGAGCCCTACATCGGGCTCCCTGATCGTCAGGGAGCCTGCTTCCCCCTCTCTCTCTGGCTGCCTACTTGTGATCTCTCTCTCTGTCAAATACATAGATAAAATCTTAAAAAAAAATTTTAATTATTAAAAAAGAAAAAAAAAGAATTGTACCAAGTAGGTGAAATAATTCTGGAATGGGTATGCCTGAACTGCTGTTGAACCCTGCCCAGATAAATGTAAATGACTCTAGAAACAAATGGTATATGTAATTACAAACAGAAAAAACAAAAGTATTTAGGGTCACGGAAAACTCCCTTTTTGTTTTTATCAGCTACACACCCTGGATCTGTCCTTCTTATTTAAATTTATCATTGACACATATTTTTGAGAAAAATCCTGGTATTTTACAGAATTTTCCTCAATACTGCGCAAAATAACTGAAGGTGCCAACCTTCTGAGTTGCCCTCTAGAAAGAACAGCTTGAAACAATACAGAGGAAAACAGTCAAATCAACTCTGAATCATCTGGAAGATAGAACTGCTCCTAAGGTCTCCTTTCAAAGTGAAGGTATTTGTGCTTCAGTATTTGATGGTTCATTTACGCAACGGGTTTTTTGACCTGCGCAAAGCTGGGGTCTCTAACATCCATTGCTTTTATAACAACTTCTAAACGAATTGTTCATTCTGTCTTGAGATTTAGACACACACAGCCCATTCCAGGGCACCCAGAACAATCTTAGTCGAGATTATAAACCTAAGCTAGAATCATCTATGACCACCCTTCGTAACGGTCAAGTTCAACTCTACTGAGTATCAACTATGTGTTCACAGTACTGTTTCACATGGATTATTTTATTTAATCCTCTTGACAGCTGTACAGCCTGTTCCTATGTTACATGCATCTGCATCTTGCCCAGAAAGACAATGAGGCTAAGGCAGACTAATGACTTGTCTGACTACACAGCAATGCGGGCTATGAAGTTGAATGAGGTCAACTCATTTCGGAGTCTCATTCTTCACCACTGTTGTTTTAGAGCCATGGGAAAGAGAAGTAGGAACCAATCATATCTTTGTATATACCAATTTCCTGAGCTCTTTCTTTTGGGAAATAATGATATTTTTTTTTTCATTCCAAATGTTGGCCATCGTAACCTAACACTTGGCATTTGGGAATGGCAGATATCACTTCTAGATCACAGAGAGGAAGAATTTAGCTTGGCAGGTTCCTGCCTAACTTCAGCACTGGAGAAGCAACAATTTCTTGAAACAAAAGGCCACTGATGGTGTGGGCTGAATAAGACCTTGTTGCCTCACTAATTCAGTCTTTCTCAGGCTCTAATGGTCTCTATCCCCTAGGGGCTGGGTCTTACTAAACCGGGGAGCTCTGATTCAATGGTCCTGGGTGGGGCCCAGGTTCTGCATTTCTAGTAAGCTCCTAGGGGAGGCCAATGCTGTTGGTCAGTGGGCCACGCTGGGCTTTAGTAAACCCCTACATCCTTCAGTTAAACCTATCTGTGCCTCAGTTTCCTCCTCCAAATTCAATTTGGTTGATTGAATTCAATCAAATGAGCAGAGTTAATAATAATATCTGTTTCAAAGGACTGTAGTGTATTAATGGAGATGAAGTATTTGAAACAGGCTTGGCGTACGGTAAGCACTCCATAAGAGCTAGTTATCACTATCATTATTCCTTTACACTCTCCCATTTGTCTTTCTGAATTTCATACCAGCTTATCCCCACAGGCCATATATTAACAGCTAACTCAGATTTCAAACAGTATTATCCTGCCTCTTCCCCTCTGATATTGGCACATCAGTGAAGCAGTGAATCAAGGCAGCCCTCCGACCTCTCACCTTGCTGCTGCTCCTCCCCAGGTGTTCATGGAACTGGCGAAACTTAGAGTCAGAGTGGGCTTAGGGGGTCAGTTACTTCCACCTAATAGGAGGGTTCTCATATCACACTGGCACCTAAGTCAGAGATCTGGGCAGAGGGAGGGAGGAAGAGGATGGAGTCCTCCACGGAGAGAGATACAGGATGGCTCAGAGCACTCCCCTCCCTGCTCTCTGCCCACTTCTGCCCACCATGCTGGGACATCCCTGGGAAATCACTGTGCCCCAGGAGCCCTTGCTTCCAGCCCAGCCAACTGCCTCCCCTCTGGGCAGCTCTAAGAGCTCCCAGGCATGGGTCTCTAGAGCGGGGCATAATCATGCTAGAGGGTGTCAAGCCAGTTCAATGGGGTGGAAGCAGAAAATAATGAAACATATCTTAGTATATATTTCTTTACTTAAAACACACACATACACACACACAAAGAAATCAAGCAAATCAAATATCTCATACATATGTTGGCTTAAGGGCATATACATAATTTCTGTATAAGTCTACACCTAGAAGTGTAAGGACCTAAAGTGTTTTACCATCCAAGTAGTTCAGAGATTGTGTCTAGAGATGAGTTTGCCCCTTCATGGGTGAAAATAAAAAATCACTCTGTGGCAGTGATAATTCCAGTGCTGACCAGCCTTTTATTGTCTTCCGAAGTCCCAAAAAGAGCTTTGTGCTTGCTCCTTTGCACTGATGAAGGGTTGTGGAACTAGTTCTGGTCAGTACAATGTGGGGGAGGTGGCCCACTTGGCTCCCAGGTATGGCCCCTCGAGTAACTGGTGAGGTCCTTCCCTTGCTCCCAGTCTTTTCCGGTCAGCTGGTGGGGACAGATGGTCCCTGGGGCTCCAGGGGAAGATGGAGCCAACAGTGGAAGGTTCCTGGGTCTGACCTAGGTGGGAGGAGTACTCCTAGGAAAGCAGCCCACCTAGGAACATCTGTGATGGACTTCCTGGTGGGGGGGGGCAGAAAGCAAACATTGGTTGTTTTAAGGCACTGAGATGTTGGGGGGTGGGGGTTGTTGCTGTCATATATTCTAGCCCACCCTGGCCAATCCCATTTTCTTCATAGCTCACTCTCCTCCCCCAGCTCTGCTGCTTGGGCATCTCATTGGCCCTGGCTGAAGACCTTCTGGATCCTGAACATATAACATTTAACTCCTTAGAGTTAAGGAGCACAGAATCGAAGTCATGAGATGAAACTCTGAAGCCAGAAGGCTTGGGTTCTTGCTCTTGTTTTTATTAACAGCATGATCTTTTGAGAAGGCCTTTTGCCTCTTTCTCACTTTATTTCCTTATTTCAGTTAAGAGGTATTAGCGATTTTTATATGGTTCTTGGAAGAATCAAATGAGAAAATCCTTGCCAAGCAAGTTAGCACTGCACCCGGCACAGAGTAAATGCTTGATAAATGTTAACTTTTGCTATTTCTATTATTGCAACTGCAAGGTTCTTTTCCTTCTGCAGCCATAAAGCCTTTCTCAAATTAAAAAGATGAGGGGCACCTGGGTGGCTCAGTGGGTTAAAGCCTCTGCCTTCAGTTCAGGTCATGATCCCAGGGTTCTGGGATCGAGCCCCACATCAGGCTCTCTGCTCAGTGTGGAGCCTGCTTCCTCCTCTCTCCCTCTCTGCCTACTTCTGTCAAATAAATAAATAAAAATCTTTGAAAATAAAAAGATGAATATGGTTGCCCTCCTCCTGCCTGTGTCACCTTTGCCCCACTGACTCCCCCACCCCTCGGGCTCCAGGTAGCTGGAGAGGTAGAACTGGTCTGGCTGGAGGGACCCCCCTCAACCGTCCCCAGCCCCCGATCCTGCAAGCCAGAGATCCATGGGACATTCCTGAAGGGCTTTTGTTACTCCGGTCTCTTGTCTCCTGGCTGGCTCAATAGTGTCATAATCAAAGCATAAAATCCCAACAGAGGCCTAATGGGAGGTTCCTCTGCCTTTCCAGGACCTGTAGAGCTGTGGGGAACTTAACAAGGCAGCCTCTGCCATTACTGGAGAGACCCATAGAGAAATTTTCTGTGTATTCAATGGAAAACTGTCTCCTTCTTAACCCAGAATATGCTTACCATTAGCCCAAGTCTTCTCTCAAGCTGTAGCATGCATCGCAACCCTCCCGAGTGCTCCTCAAAGCAGCCCCAGGTCCCATCCCAGAATTTCTGGTTTGGTGGGTCTGCGGTGGGACCTGAGCAACAGTGTGAGTTCCCAGGTGTTGCAGTTGCTGCTGGTCTGGGGACCATACTTGAAGTAGCTTTAGATTAGTCCATTTGGCAGCCGTTCACATATTTAAAGACAGAGAGTGGGTCCTCCCTGCTTCTTACCCAATTAACTCTTCTCCAGGTTAAACATCCTCCCCTTTCCTTATCCTGTGTCAGACTTTGTCCCTAGTTGGGAGTTTGCAAAGATGGAGAATACCTAAACCATGTCCTCCAGGAGCTTATAATCATGTGGAAAATAGAAAGGAATCCGCTATAATGTGACCACAGTAAGTATTCACTCCATGCCTGCCGTGTGTTATAATTGTTCTTGAAGGCTGGTGATTGACCAGTGAACAGGACGGCAGAGTCCTTACCTCCTAGAGTCCTCTGGCCAGTGGGAGAGACTGAGCAGGGAGCAGGACCTGATAGCCCAGGGTTATCTGAGTGTGGAGAGGAAAAGCCATGTGGCTGGAGTGTAGGGGAAGGCTTCCTGGGGGAGGGGTTGCCTATTGCCCACAGTAAAATGGAAATAAAGCAGGTATAGTGATTCAGGCAGAGGGGAGAGATGGCGCTGGAGCCGAGTGCCATTCAAGATTGGCAAGAAGCACTGTGTGGCCAAAAAGAGGCTGCACGTGGGGCCCCGTAGGGTGAGCGTGGGCTGGAGCAAGGATGGTGAGAAGTGGGGTGGGACATGGAGGGACTGCCATTTCCCTGAGGGAAAGTAGAAAGAGAGAAGCAATATTCCCAGAGGCAGAGCTGAAGATCTGTCTGTGATGGTCAGGCAAATGAATAGTTCACCAGGGTTTGAAACAGAAACATTTTTTTATAGGAAGTGATCCAGAAGGTCAGGAGAATCCGGTAGAGGGAAAGTAGAAGAAAGGCGAGCATTCAGAGGATTGATTTTTCGACAGAGAAAGCCTCTCCCTTTGCAGAGAAAAGGGCAAAAGCCAAGATTCACCAATAGGAAGACAGCATCCTGAACCCTGTACTTGGCAAGAACATAAAAGGATTTCTGTTGTTATCTTTTGTGAACTAGACATTGAAGATTGAGTATGGTACAACACATCGTAGACTGGAAGTAATGATGGGTGCATCATTTCACAGTTTGAAATTACTTTCACTGCCATCATTTGTTCATTCAACAAACATGTATGGTGTGCCAGGTTGTGTGGATATTCATCATCCTCCCAGTACTTTTATATCGACCCTCTTTGGGCATCTTCCTTGCCTTCTATTGATGTGAATAATCAGAAGTGATCTTAATTTCCTTTCAAATTCAGCCAGGCCAAGGGGAAATCCTCCATTAGCATTCCTTCCCCTTGGCGATGTCTGAGTGGTTAGCTGGTGGTGGTTAGTCAATCCTGTTGGTTAACGAACTAAGCAAAGAGGGTAAGGTCACAATTTTGATCCCCAGGGGCTGATTTACCTGTGTACCTGTGTAGACTGTCCCTCTCTCTCTACCCCCAATGTATATGCTTCCTCCCCCGTCAAGGCCTTTGTCCAATTTTTTTTTTTTTTTTTTACTCTACCAAAGGCATGTCACTCCAACCCCCTGGTTACTGAGATTCAATGTCATTTCCTCCACAAAGCTTTAATTGCCTCTGAGTTGGTCAGGTGCCTCAGCTTACCTTTCCACAGTGCTCTGTACTTCTCTAGTGTGGCATTTATTCGCATTTATTTTTTTATACTGATTAATGTCTGGCTCCTTGTGTGAGTTACAGTCATGTTTAGCCGTAAGTAATAAAAAAACTTGGCTGATGGTAATTTAATGGGGGTTTATTTATCTCCCCAAATAAGATAGGCTATTCAGCACCATTCTTACAGCTCAATAATGCCACACCAGACTCAGGCTCCTTTTCTCCTCTTTCTCTGCTGTCTATAGCAAGTACATTTTGTCCTTATGTTTACAAGATGACTGCTGCTACTCAGGCATAGCATCTGTATTCCATCCAGAAAGAAGGGAGAAGGGGAAAAGTGAGTGTCCATTGACTACTCTTTATGTCGCATGGGCAGAACTGGGTCCCATGACAACTTCTAGCTGCAAAGGAGTCCAAAGAGTTGAGCTGTTATTGCTGTTGAGCTCTCATAATGTACAGAATAGAGAGAAAGGGTAAGCCAATTAAACTGCACTGACCTTTCATGCCTTCCATGCTCCTTTACTGAGCTTCCAGAACAAAGACGGTGGGGACTGTTTCGTTTGTTCACCATGGTAGGTCTACCTTGTACAGAACTGTTCCATTCGAGGTGCCTGGTAAGCATTTTCTTAAATATCAATAGATGAATTTTTAAAGAGCGAAATCTCCCATTTTAGGTCTTAAGCGGGAAGAGAAGACAGAAGGATCAATGCCATCTTGCTCCTACGGGTAAAAGAACTTAAAACAGACAACATCAGGGGCCCCACTTGCCCCTACACTGCCTTTGCATGAATTAGGAAGAGGTGCCCACCCCTTCCTCAAGACACATTACTGCCATCTACTGGAAAATTATCTTACTAAAATGATAAATTTACCACATCTACAAGGTCAACAGTGCCTCCACAGATGGGCTGAGGCCATTTGCAGAACAACCCGCGTGGCCACGTGTGGCCACCTCGCAGGAAATACGAGTGCACGTCACTGGTAGGGTGGATGTGGTCAGTGAGGAAGCCATCACATCTGTCTCCCGAAGCAGAGGAGGGGGTTCTTCCTGGAGAGCAGTGCTGCACATTTTACTAGGGCCGATGGGAGCTTGCCATATGTAAACACTTAGTATACTGAAGCCTCAGGGGTATGGAGAAAAGAAGACCAGAAGGGGTATTCGACTTCTGCTCTTCATTTCCCCCTCTATAATATTGTGAGGGCCACTTAATCCTCCTCTATGTCAGTTTCTGCATCTCTAAATTGGGGGCAAGCACTCCTGCCTCACGAGATGTGTTTGCTTATCCAGTGAGATAATGTACATGAAAAGTTCTGGGAATCTGCCCAGCATCCGGAAAGTGTCCTCTATTGCTAGCATGGAGAGCTGACAGGAAGTAAATCTTGAATGACTGACCATTCAATTCTCATTTCTACCACTCTTCAGCCACATGACCTTGGGCATGTTACTTCATTTCTCTGGGGCTCAGTCTTCTCATCTGTTAAATAGGTGCAATGATATTAGAACCTACTATCCAGGAAAGTTGTGAGGATTAAAATTAGTAAGAAGTGTTCAATGAAGGTTAACTACTAACTTTAATTAAGATAGTTGTGGGCTGTTTTATGCTCTGCATTTTGCATTTAGCATTTCACTGTAATTCCTAAATAAGTCACCTCTGGGGCACCTGGGTGGCTCAGTCAGTTAAGTGTCTGCTTTCAGCTCAGATCATGATCCCGGAGTCCTGGGATCAAGTCTTGTGCTGGGCTCCCTGCCCAGGGGAGAGCCTGCCTCTCCCTCTGCCCGCTGCTCCCCCTGCTTGTGCTCTCTCTCTCAATCTATCTCAAATAAATAAAATCTTAAAAAAAAAATAAGTCACCTTTGACTTTTGGTGGGGGGAAGTGAAACAAAAGTGTTCCTAGGCCTTTTTGCAAAAAGAGCTGAGTCTCCAGGCATGGAGTGACTCAGCACATTTCTATGACTCTGGGTCTGTTGTGATGTCTCTGATGTGTGAAAAGGAAGCCTCCTGTTCACAGACCTTCTCCACTCTCTCCACCCCAAGCCACTGTGATCGCTCTTGGCAAAATCTGGATGCTGGCCCTACTAGATCATAGCCGGAATTTCTCACAAAGTGGTCAGTGATACTGATTTCATGTTCGTGATTTACAAAGCACAAAAGGAACTGATGCGAGGGAAAAGCCTGCCAGGCGGGCAGGGTGCATCAGGTCAGCCAAGCAGAATCCTGTTTCCCATATGCTCTGGTTCTTCCCTCCAAACCTCTTCTCCCTGCAGCTCCTCAGGGACAGGGCCTTGTAAAGGCTGAGAAAATCCACTCAGACACTAGCAGAGTGAAACAGAACTGGCAGAGTGTATTGGAATAGAGAGCCCCCAACAACGTTGCTAATTGGACTGCTGTCTAATGGTTGATTCTCTTATACACTGCTTCCCAGAGCCCGACTGGCCTGTCTAGTAACAATATATTATCTTGTCCTGTTTTCCATTCGTCTCCTCTTCACCACTGCCAATACCCCTCCCCCTAGTCTCTTCGGGGCACAGAGTTTTGGAAGAAACAAGATATCTTCCCTTCCTTTCTCACCTCACATTTCACTGGAGTAAGTAGTACTCCATTTTCCTTCCTTCTGCCCCACAGAAGGCAAACTGCTGTGCACCGGGTTCCTGGGCTTGGTCCCTATGTAACCTGAAGCTCACATCTTTTGTGTGTGTCATGGTTTATAGCAGAGTGGTTAAAAATCAGCTCCCATTCTGGTGACTAAATTTTATTGACTTTTCCAGAGCCTGTGGTGGGACTGACATGTCCCCCATTTAATTACTTCCTCCTTTTTGACAGCAAATTGAGTTAGCCAGAGGACACGCAGGTGGCTCTGGGGCCAGGGAGCTCAGAGTGGCCACGGCTAGGCAGCCGGAAAGGGGCCGGGGTGAGCATGGGCTGGGGATACAACAACCTGCAGGCAGTTGTGAGCTGCGGTTTTATGGCTGCGCTGGGGGCAATAACCAAACAGTGGGGCTTTTGGACTAATTCAAAGAATGCTTTGCATAAATCCCAGCTGCTAGCCATATGTCCGACCCTTGTAGAGGGGAGGGTGTGTTTCCCTGAGCTCTTGTTTCCTTCCCCGGAAGTCAAGACTAACCAAGCCTCTAAATGCCCACCCCGGCTCTTTTAGGAGAGGATCGTCGGCCACAAAACCTTGAGCTGATTTAATCACAACCTAAATTTATATTATGCTTTATCAGATTTTCCCTTCCAATAACATTGTGTCATTTTGTCCTCATAAAACCCAAAAATATAGGCCAGGTAGGAATCCTCCATTTACAGCTGAAAAGACTCAGGCCCAGAGAGATTGTGACCGCTGAGGAGAGAAAACCTGTGGAAGCTTCCTAGGTGTCAGGCACTCTTCTGAACCCTTGAGAGCTATGAATTCATTTCATGCTTATGTCCGTCCTCCAAGACAGGTGCCATTACTATCCCCACTTCGTGGAGGAGGCAGCTGAGCCCAGAGAGGTTACTTAACTTGCCCATGGTCACACAGCTGGGAAGTGGTGGAGCTGGGATTTAAACCCAGGCAATCGAGCCCCATTGTCTGTATTTAGGACCACTGTCCCTGCTGCCAGATGGCTTGGCAGTGACTGAGCTGGAATTGTCATGTAGGTATTCACATGCCGAGTTAAGGTTTTCTCTCATGCCATACCATCTTCTGTGTTTTTCTCCTTAAAGATCCTTAATTCCTGGAAGCATTAGCAGAGGCAATTTAGATTTGGACTCTTTTCATCTGATACCGCAAAGTCTTTCACTTAAATCCGTTTAATTAGTCCCTCCTACCCACTTACCCTGACGTCGGAAGCATACTCAGTCCAAAGGAGCTGTAACGCATCAGGAAATGACTCCCAAACCAAGGCTTTGGAAAAATACAGGTATCTAGGTGTTGGGAGCTGTAAAGCTTGGCAGCTCGATGCCTGGTGAAGTAGAAGGAGCGCAGGCTCCGGGAAGAATGGGCGTGGCTCTCATCACGCACGCGCACTCGCATGCCTGTGGCTGGGGTTATGAGCAGGCACACTCCCAAGTGTCACACACCGCCGGGGAGAGTTGGCCTCTCCCTGTGGGAAAAGGTCAATCCAGCCCACAGTTCCCCGACAGTTATGGGTTTCTTGGCTAAGATGTCTCCAACGGCCTTTGGTAAGTGTGAGCAATCCAGGTGGAAGGGAGGGAGCCGTTTTAACATGATAGGATCTCCAGCTGTCCAAGGCAGACTTTCTCACAGGAAAAAAAAAAAAAAATCTAGTAAAACCTTTGCTCCTCATTCATTGGTGTCTGCAGGAAAACCTATGGGTACATGCAGATTTTTTATGTTTTGTAGCCTGGATCAGATATAGGCCAACTCCAAATCAGAATTCGTGATAATGGCCACAAAACCAGGAGTGTGACCTCCCGCTTTCTATTCCTAACGGCCACCGCCCCCCCCACTCATTCGCAAGCTAACTCTGCAGCCGGGCATTAGGTAACCGGAAACAAATAACAGGACTCACCTTGGGCTGAGAAACTTCATAAAGAGACGATGAGAAAGATAGGAACAAAAGAGTTTGGGTTGTAGTAATCATTAGTCATAATTACCTGATTTTTTTTTTTTTCCCGGCAACAGTATATTTCTCTCGGTTGGATTTCCCCAGAAGCTGACCTTGCAACAAGGATTTGGGTGCAGGTAGTTTATCTGAGAGGCGATTCCAGGAGGCATCAGTAGGGAGTGGAGAAGCGAGACAGGGAAGAGAGGGAAAACAATTCAGGGTCAAAACAAGTTACCACCATGGTAACCAAGGGTCGGCTGTGCTGGGGATCTCAGGGAAGTGATGTGCGATGTGCCTTGCAGTCCTGCCTGGGGAGCCGGGGAGCTGGGCTATTTATCTACCATCTCCTGCTGCTCATTGGCTTAGAGCTGGCCCTGTATGTGTTAAACACAGAGCCCTGGCCTGTCCTGCTGGTGGCCTAAGAGTGTCTCATTTGCCTATAGTAAGAAGGCATCGAGTCCTGCACATGAGGACTGCAAGTGCCAAGGGGGCATGAGCAGGACCCTGACATCATCTGCTGCTCTCTGGAGGAAGAGGGTATGAGGGAAGGAATATATTGTAATTAGGATTCTTCTGGTTGCAAGTGACAAAATCCCAACTCAATCTAGCTTAAGCTAAAAAAAAATAAAAAATAAAAAGAAAAGAAAAAAAAATAAAAAGAAAGAAAGAAAGAAAAGAAAAAGAAAAGAAGTAATATATTTCTAGGTGTACAAACAGTGCAATTAGGGCCCTGTTTTCTGTCCATCTCTTGCTCGTGCTCTCTTCTGTGTTGACCTTATTGTCTGCGAAGAGACCGAAAAAGATGGCAACATTAGGCTTACAGGATTCTTATTCCTGCTGAATGCAGGAGAAGGGCATTATCCCCTCATAGCTCTGGTTAAAGTCTTTTTCTTTTTTTAATTTTATTTATTTATTTGAGAGAGAGTGAGTGAGAGGGAGAGAGACTCTGAAGCAGAGCCTGCACTGAGCACAGAGCCTGATGTGAGGCTCAGTCCCACAACTGTGAGACCACAGCCTGAGCCAAAATCAAGAGTGGGAGGCTTAACCGACTGAGCCACCCAGATGGCCCTCTGGTTAAAATCTTAAGGAAGGCTTTGATTGGCTTATGGTGTGTCACAAGCCCATCCTGTATCACATTATATGGCCAAGAGGATGGAGCACTCTGACTGACCAGACTCAGGGCAGGTGTTCTGTTGGGGAGGATGGTGTCATCCTATCCTAACATCATGGATCAACCAGAATTTTGGGGACCTGGGGGATAGGTGGTTCTAGAAGTATGTTGCTAAGCAAGCTTTTAAACAATGAACAAAGGCCCTGATTTGTAGCTGATCTCTGTGGTACAGATATTCCAACCATGCCTAATTTTAAGCTGCCTACGTGATGCCACCAAACATGGAGCTGAGAAGAGATACACACAGTCAGCTCTTGTGAGCTGTTATGAGCTAACTCCAGCATGCCACCGACTGATTGCCATACAGAGGGACCCTAGGCACACCATAGCCATGAGAACTGTCAAGGAGAAAGCCACGGTCTAGCTTGTGGGGTCTTGGGAGCCACAAAGGCCCAAATTAAGACCTGACAGGATAGCTTGCTTGTTTGCTGCATGGGCTGCTTGGGACAGATGGGTATATTCAAAGAAGCATCCTTCTTCCCCCACAGTCGTCATCTTGCAAGCACCTCCAGGAAGTACTTAACCAATAGGGTCTGGAAGAGAGTTCAGGAGAACACGTAGGCATTGAGTGAGTGGCCAGCCCGTGGAGTTAGATGCATTCCCCCCCATCACAAATGTGCCCAGCTTATGAGTAACCAGCCCCTCCCTCAAGATGCCTCAGTTCAGCAGACATCACATTATATCTCTTGGCTGTCTTCCACAGGCCTTCCAGGCTTTCTCATCCCAGTCCTGGGAGGGACCACAGTTGGCCACCAATGCCCTCATTGCCCTTGCCACCCTGCTTGAGGTGTGTGAGGAAAGTGCCACTTTGGGCCTCTGTCCTGTAACCGTTATTGTGTTCCCCTTGCTCCCTGGCTGCTCTAAGCTGATAGTGTCCTTGTGGTTTGAGGCCGGGAGGGATGGCTCTCCCTTCCTGCCTCAGGGCCTGGCCCTTCCCAGGTGGGGGCAGAGCACAATGGCTCCTCCTCACTGGGTTACATGAGGCTGGCAGGGCTTCTGTCTGATTAGTCTCCTCACCCATTGGCACCGAGAACTTTCTGCCCTTGCAGTTCTTTTGTTTCAAAATAAAAACCATAGTGAAGAAGCTGCAAGGTTGGAAAGTTGTTCTGCATACACACACACTCACACACACACACACACACACACACACACACATACATTCACACCAAACCAGATTTGCTGAGAACAGGAGAATGGGAAGGCAGGAAGCTCAGGGAGTGTTTCAAGGTCACAGGCAAGGAGGGGCCTGCGGTGGTGGGGATGGAAGGATGAAGACACAACAGTCGAATGCATTATTTAGTGTGTTCCACATCGCAAAGCCAAGAATGGCTCCTTTGCACCAGAAGATTTGATGTATCAGGCTGGCTGTCTCCTCAGAGGACACCCCCGCCCCCAGTCTCCTCTTGAGTTCATGGGGACATGGTTGTCTAGGTGACAACTGTCAGGCAAGAAGCTGCAAGCTGAAGAATAAAATCGCCTTAGCTAATAGACCGGCGTGCTATTATGTACCTGAAGGTTTAACTGCTATATTACCCTGAAAGAATCATTTGGAGGGGAGGAAGGAGCTCGCTTTTCCCTGGGCTACATCAGTGAATTCAATTTCTATTGAAGAGAGACTAGCATTTTAAAAACCACGGTGTGTGGAGCTTCGAGTCCTTTTCTTCTTTCGGTGAGAAATGATTTAATAATGAACTTACAACTGCAGGGCCTCCAGTCAGCCCCCTGGAGCCCTGGGAGAGGGAAGAGGCGGTGTAGAGGGGCTGCGGGCTGGCAGGCTCCATCCTGTTCCGTCCCTGCTCAGGCCCGGGCTCTGTGACTGGGGTTACCCCAGAGCAACTTGCTTCAGACACGTGTAGAGTCAGAGCGATAATTTTCCTCCCTCACAAGATTGCCGGGTGCCTCTAATTAACGGTTGTGAATTCCTTAGATGGGGCTGTTATCAGATGGAAAGGGGCTAATTGTACCGGTCACAATAGTTAACCTCTTCCAGAAGGAAGGGGTGTGTGTGTGTGTGTGTGTGTGTGTGTGTGCGCGCGCGCGTGAGTCGGCCTTGGTTCTTTCAGCAAATGAGGCAGAAAAGCTTGAGAATCACTGAAATGCTTTGGCATCAAGATACCAGCAAATGAAAGATGGTATTCACTAAGACTTTCTTGCCACGTGATTAGTGGCGGACATTTCCTGGCCTCTTTCCACATGCCTGCCAGGCCACTAAGCGCTTTCCCGGCCTGATCATGTTTAACCCTCGGGGTGCCCAAGTCTCACATGTGGCTGTTGTTAGCCTCAGCCTCCAGAAGGGGAAATTAAGGCTTAGTGAGTTTAGTGGACTGGTCCAAGGTGGCACCTACGCTGGCGACAAGTGAGGATCTTTTACACTCAGAAGATCCCACCAAAGGCAGAGAGTTCAGTAGGGGAACTTGAACTTCCTTCATTAAAAGAAAAGTAGAACCTCTCATGCAAGGATCTGGACAACCTGGCCGGGGCTGCCCTGCCCTCCACACATCCCGACAAACTCTTGCCTTGCCTTGTTCCCCAGAGCCTGGCTCTGCCCTGTTTTCTATGGTCCTTTTCCTGCACTACAAAGAATATCCCTGTTCTATGCCCATGTGGCTCAAGTATCTGGACTTGAATTTGCCTTTACCCTTTCACAGGCCACCCCGCTAAGATACACATGTTAGTCTCTACCTTGTCCTGGGTGGTGCCCAGTAGCTGAAGAGGCAAAGATAAACGGCACCAAGACACTGCCTTGAGGGAACTCACAGTCTGGAGAGAGAATGAGCTGTGAAACTCCACAGTCAACACAGCACGATCAGTAGAAGAATAGTAGTAATGAAAGAATACTATTAACAATGACGATGACTGTTTCTCGAGGGTTTTCAATGCGCCTGACCTTGTGAGGCTCTCTGTCCAGAACATTGAAGACAGAGACCAGATGTTGGGCTCCTGTTGTTGGCTTTATGGCCCATCTCTAAGGTTGTAAAACAAATCACCCCAAAGCTTCATGGCTTAAAATAACAGTCATTGTTTATTATTTTGCATGGTTTCTGTGGGTCAGCGATTCAGGAATGGCTCAGCTGGGTGGTGTTTGACTCAAGTTCCCTCATGAGATTGCACTCCTGTGTTATTTGGGGCTATTGCCACCTTTCAGTTTGATTGTCTCACATGGATGTTGAGTTGGTGCTGGCTATTGGCCAGGGACCGAGGTTCTTCTCCATATGGGTCATGCCACGGGGCTGCTTGAGTGTCCTCAGGACATGGCGGCTGCCTTTTGTAGAGCAAGGAGTTCAGCGACCAAGGGAGAAGCTGTAATGCCTTCATGACCTACACAGAAGCCACACACTGTCATGTCTGCTTATTCTCTTGGTCATGCATACCAGCTCTGATGCCGTGTAGGAGGGGACTACAAAGGAACACAAATATCAGAAGGCAGAGATCATTGGAAATGATGTTATAGTTCACCAGTCTGAGTTGAAATTTCCCATATACTGAAGGCAAAGAAACTTAGGTTTGCTATTCCAGCCTTGAGGCCTTTAGGACAGAGGGGCCCAGAATTTTATGAGGCCATGTGTTTGATTATCTTAGAAGCCTTACAGTCCTGGATGAAATGGTGGCTTTGCTGAGTAAGAAGGAGATAAATGAAGGCTGCAAGGGAAGCTGGGAAGTGGGGCTGGAACTAGGGACATCTGCAGGTCTCTTGGTAAGTAAGCCAGCCACACTGGAGACCATTGCTAAGAGGCACTGACCATTTCTGTGTAGGGTTCTGGTGTGTACCTCTGGAGCTGTAAGCAATAAACTGTAATGATCAATATTACTATTCTATCAAACAGCAGCCATGTCATGTCACCAAGTGTTCCCTGGAGGCCTTCACTGAACAGAGTAATTCTCCTAGTTGTTTTTTATTGTATAGCCTATAAAACAAGATGGGTTGTCTCAAAGATGGGTTTTCAGGTGGGGCTTTCAGAGTGGCCCATCCTTGAGAGTGATTTTAGACTGTACATCTGAAATTAGAACTGCACTTAATTTAAAAATATAGGTAGCTTATAGATAGGAAGACCCAAGACAATGGAATGGGTTGAAAAGTCTAGAGATGGAGCCAAATACATATAGCAAATTTAGTTATAAGGTGGCATCTCAAACGAGTGTGGGAAATGATGGATTGCTTAATAAATGGTACTGGGATGGGTTGCCTGGGTGGCTCCATCAGTTGAGTGTCTGATTCTTGATTTTGGCTCAGGTCATGATCTCAGAGTTGTGAGATCAAGCCCTACATTGGGCTCCTCACTGGGTGTGGAACCTGCTTGGGATTCTCTCTCCCCCACCCTGGCTCTTTCCCTTTCTAAAAGAGAATGAAACAAAATAAAACAAAATAATAAATGCCATTGGCATAACAGGTTAGCTATTGAGTTAAAAATAAAAATGAATCCAGTCCTCATATCATATAATAGGAAAAAATCCAAATCTGATCCAAGATCTAAATGCAGAAAGATGAAATCTTCAAGATTATTAAAGAAAAAAAGAGGAAATTCTTGCATACCCTTGGAGTAAGCAAGGCCTTTGTCAGTATGATTTGCAATCCAGGAGCCATAAAAGAAAAGGTTGACAAGTTTAGTTACCTGAAAATCAGACTGAACTGTCGGCATGGCAAAAAGTACAATACACGAACTAAAACAAACCAATAAATAAAGACAAACTAGCAGGAAAGTTGCCACTCATATCACAAAGTATAGATCTACTTGAAAAGAAATCAATGAGCACAACAAGCTAATAGAAACATAGACAAAAGGTATAAGCAGACAGTTCACAGAAAAGGAAATAGAAATGGCTCTAAGAGTTAGGAAAAATGGCTAACTGCACTTATAATATGAGAAATATGAAATAACACGATCCTATTATCTCATTTCTTTTTTTAAAATATTTTAGTTTTTTATTAACATATATTATTAGCTCCAGGGGTACAGGTCTGTGAGTCGCCAGGTTTATATACTTCACAGCACTCACTGTAGCACATACCTTCCCCAATGTCCATAACCCCATGACCCTCTCCCTAGCCCCCTCGCCCTGGCAACCCTCAGTTTGTTTTGTGAGATTAAGAGTCTCTTATGGTTTGTCTCCCTCCCAATCCCATCTTGTTTCATTTATTCTTTTCCTCCCCCCAAACCCTCCACACTGCCTCTCAACTTCCTCATATCATAGAGGTCATATAATAATTGTCTTTCTCTAATTGACTTATTTTGCTAAGCATAATACCCTCTAGTTCCATCCACATCATTGCAAATGGCAAGATTTCATTTCTTTTGATGGCTGCATAGTATTCCATTATATATATATATATATATATATATATATATATATACACACACACACACACACACACACACACACACCACATCTTCTTTATCCATTCATCTGTTGATGGACATCTAGGTTCTTTCCATAGTTTGGCTATTGTGGACATTGCTGCTATAAACATTCAGGTGCACATGTCCCTTAAGATCACTACATTTGTATCTTTATGGTAAATACCCAGTAGTGCAATTGCTGGTCATAGGGTAACTCTATTTTCAACTTTTTGAGGAACCTCCCTGCTGTTTTCCAGAGTGGTTGCACCAGCTTGCATTTGCACCAATAGTGTAGGAGGGTTCCCCTTTCTCCACATCCTCGCCAGCATCTGTCATTTCCCGACTTGTTAATTTTAGCCATTCTGACTGGTGTGAGGTGATATCTCATTGTGGTTTTGATTTGTATTTCCCTGATGCTGAGTGATGTGGAGCACTTTTTCATGTGTCTATTGGCCATCTGGATGTAAGACCCCATTTCTTTTGACCTATCAGATTTGAAAAAAAAGAACAAAGTACTATTTGTTGGCAAAGCTATGGGGAATAGGCAAATTTGGTGTGATCCCCCATGGCAGATAATTTGGTAAAATTCATCAAAATTACAAATGCCCTGCTCTTCAAGTTTCATACTTTTTTAAAAGAGATTTTTAAAAATTTATGTAGCTTTGAAAGAAAGAGAGTGCACATGAGCATGGCAGGGGAGGGGCAGAGGGAGAAGCAGGCTCTCTGCTAAGCAGGGATCCCCATGCAGAACTTGATTTCAGTTCCCTGACATCATGGCCTGACAGATAAGGCAGACACTTAACCGACTGAGCTACCCAGGTGCCCTCAACTTTCACACTTTAATCCTATAGCAATCCTTGCCTCTTGTGCAATAGCGTACATGCAAGGCTATCTGTTACAGCATTATTTGAAAGAGCACAAGATTGGACACAACCTAAATTTCCAACAATAGAGAACTGATTAGACATATTATACCACATCTGTTCAATAGAATAGCATGCAGCCATAAAAACGGACGAGGGCGATCTTTACATACTAATATGATTAGACCTCTGAGATAGACTTCAAAGTGAAAAAAACAACAAGGAGACCATTAGGTACTCTGCTCTCTTTAGGATGCAGAGCTGACATCTGTACTTGTACTTGCTTATATATGCATAAAGGAACTAGAAAATGTGTGCAAGGAGACCACCCTATTTCATGGGTTCTAAGACATACATGTTTTTCTCATTTGGATATCTGTGAAATAGGAAGGTGTCTTCCATTATGTGGCATTTTAGAATTATAATCCACCATATTATTTTCTTTCTTAATAGTACATAAAATGATACATCTCAAAACCGATCATGTCTTCGATTTGCTACAGTGCAGTAATAACATGCAGGAGGGGGGAGACTGGGGAGTGGGAGGAAGTGGAGGTTTTAATTAGTTTTTGCTTGAAACACGTGAGTTTGTTGTCTACTCAAATAAAAATGAAAAAAATAATATTGTTAAAAATTACATAAATAGGGGCACCTGGGTGGCTCAGTGGGTTAAATTCTCTGCCTTCTGCTCAGGTCACGATCCCAGGGTCCTGGGATCAAGCCCCGCATTGGGCTCCTTGCTCAGCAGGGAGCCTGCCTCCCCTTCTCTCTCTGTCTGCCTCTCTGCCTACTTGTGATCTCTGTCAAATAAATAAATAAAATCTTTTTAAAAAGTGCATAAATATGCATATGTATATTTTATGTAATATATCTGTAATAATATTATTTCTCTTAAATTTTTATTTATTTGAGAGAAAGAGCACAAGGAGGAGAAGGGGCAGAGGGAGAAGGAGACTCCCAGCCAAGCAGAGAGCCCAATGTGGGGCTAGATTCCAGGACCCTAGGATCGTGACCTGAGCCAAAGGCAGACTGAGCCACCCAGGCGCCCCTATAATAATATTATTAGAATTATATATGCATGTACATGTGTTATGTTTGTGTGTGCATATATGTGTGTGTGTATATATATTGTGTGTGTGTGTATATATACACATACACATATACACAGTATGTGTGTATATGTATATATGTGTGTATATATACTGTGTACACACACACATACGCAGTAGGTTAATTTCTGAGGTTTACATCCCCTTGTAGCAACGGTTTAAGATACCAGGTTTGAAAATATTAAAATGGGATAAAAACTGACCCACACTTGGAACATGCTAACTGATGAGAAGATAACAGCTGTGTGCCATGCTGACCTGGGTACACCTGGAAAGCCCGTGGCTTCTCAGCATCACACCTGGCTTGGCCAGTAGGAAGGGCATGTGATTCTTCTCCATGCGTCCAATCCAACTTTAGTTTGGGAGTCCAGAAAGACATTGCCTCATCATAAAGCTTTATGAGAGGAGGAGACATGCAGTTAAGGCTTCTACTCTGACCTCGTAGACATTTTCAGAGCTCTGAGGCAAAAATCAATGCTTGGGCAAGCACACAACTAAACCAGGATCTTGTTTTTACTTTTTTCTCCCTTCAAAATACTAAATAAGCTCTGAATTAAGTCAGTTTTTCTTTTTGGCTATTTATTTTAGTCATGAAAGCCATTGCTTCTCTTCCCCTCCTCCCCACTTCCACAAACCTTTACAAGCTTCTTCTGGGTTAAATGCAGCTTCCAGGTAAGTCACTGACAAGAAGCAGGGTGACAGATGCCACTGAAAGGGCCAGGCATGGAGCATCTAGAGTTGCATTCCAAACAAATATTTTTAATGAAAAATAGAACTGGGAGAAATCCCAGCAGGTCTTTCTTTTGGTGACAGGAAAGGTTCATAACTTTATGGAAAACAAACTGATGAATGCTTTCTGGAAATTCTTTTAGAGGCCCTTTCCTTCCGTTTTCTGCCCTGGATGGTGGAGGTGGTAATACATATTCGGCTTTCCTTTCAGGGCTGTAGCAAGAAGAAATGAGATAATGTTTGCAAAGACACTTAAACGTACGTCTGTCAGAGTACTGGACATCAAGGTGAGGTTTTAGTTGCCACTGTGTGACAGGGAACCAAGACTTGTGCAGAGAGGTCATTTGCCAGACATTCGTCATGTCTCAGCTGGAGATTCTTCTTTCCCAACTTTCTCCATGCAACAGGAAACATCCCTGAACAATGACCGTGGGGTGCAGGGAGGGGCTAAGCTTATCACCACCTGATGAAGTAACAGCAGTACTAACCAAATTGTCTTCCCAAAGTACTTTCACACCCTCTCTGTTACCTCATCCTCCCAGAAGTCCTGTAAAGTAGGCAGTGGCATTACTCTTCCTCTGTAACAGATGAAGAACTCATGTTGTGAGCTAAGCTAGAATTTGGACCCAGGTTTCTCTGGCTCCAAAATTTGCACTCCTTCCCTAATACTGTCCCCCTCCCTTCTGCTCTGAACTGAGCTCAGCAACACGTTGCAGAAAACACAGAAAGCTGGGGCCTGGGGTGCCCTGGGGACCAGAGGTGGAAGCAGGGAGGCGAAATGGAAACTTTTTCTCCTTCTAACAGAGGCTATTAGCACACGTGTACTAGGACATATGGCGGCCATCTGGAACTGGAGTCACTGAGGTCACTGCTGAAATTCAGCCTAAGAACAATGTACTCAGTTTAGATAGCACTGCAGTGCCCTCATCCCCTAAAATATTGCCTTCAGGGAGAATGCTCCTGGCAAATGGTGGTCAGGAATAACAGTAATCTATTGATAAGCAAAATAAAGTGAGTCGATGTGCAGGACCAGGGTATTCATTGTCCTTAAATGTTGTCAGGCAGATTGTGTCCTAACTCAACCATGTATGTCACCATTAATGATCCAGCCATGCAAGATTATACAAACAAAAGGGACAACCACAAAGGGATCCGACTTAGTTCCCAAACCCAGGTGCATCTAGTGAAGAGCTAAATAACCAGTTCCAGGTGGTGATGGGTAGTGCTAGGCTAGGGGTAGACAACAGACAGCCTTTGGGCCAAATCTGGCCCCTGAGTTGTTTCTGTAAATAAAGTTTTATTAGAGTACAACCACCCTACTTGTAGATGTATGGTTTGCTTTGTGCTACAGTGGCACAGTTGAAAACTTGAGTGGTTGACAGAGACTATATGGGTCTGAAAAGCCAAAAGTATTCACCGTCTAGCTCTTACAGAAAAAGGTTGCCAACTTCTGTTCTAGGTGATAAACATGCAGATGAATTCGGACTGTGCGTGTGGCCCAAATCCCGGCCATGTCCCCTGCTGATGAAGCACAGGAAGAGAAAAGTAAAGGTAATCTCTGGATAACCATGCCCAGAAAGATATTTCAAGGGCCAGACTTCTGCTGAAAGAGGCTATGGTCCTGTGGATTTAAACACCTGGAAGTCATAAACACATACATATAGGATATCTGTTTTAATTGGGGTCTGAAGAGCATCAGAGACCTGGCTGGCCACTCTGTTGGTTGCTCTCTCTATCTACCTCTGTGATGTTTGAATTAAACTGAAACAGAGTGAGCCCTTGTTAGAAGG
This sequence comes from Mustela putorius furo, assembly GCF_011764305.1. Lineage (NCBI taxonomy): Eukaryota > Metazoa > Chordata > Mammalia > Carnivora > Mustelidae > Mustela > Mustela putorius. Next base: position 34,122,725 of record NW_025421989.1, read on the forward strand.
CTACTGTGAGTGCTGGCCCTGGGACGCTGGAGGCCTCTATGGGACAGTTAAGTAACTTGGCAGTCTTCTAGGGGTAGTAGAGAATGCAGTGGCAGCAGTGAATCAGTTGCTCATAGTCCTGGGGGGGAACCTCTTGAACCAGGAATCTGAGCTAGGAGACCTTGAGGCACCCCAGAGACCATCTAGGTTTAAAGAATGGAATGGCTTGTTCAAGGGCTCATCTCAAGTTACATGGTGACATCTTCTAACCCCATTCAGGGTGTTTCCCACCATTCCATGTACTGTCACTAACATCAATCCACTGCACATTATCTCCAGTACCCAGTGGGCTGAAGGAGTGTTTATAGGTTCAATTTGGTCTGACCCCTGTAATCTGAACCAGCTAGGAAGAAGTGATTGAGGGAAGGAACAAATCCATGATCATCCCTGAAGCTTGGTTTCTTATAGGGTTAAGAGAAAAGAGGGTTTTTAGAAAGCTTTTGTGGACATATGGGGGCTGTAGGAAGGAGCTATCTGAGATGACTGATGTATGGCTTCTCCTTAAAGGGCTTGAAGAGTAAACCTGGGTCAGAGCCAATGGGGCAGGAGCCAGGATGAGTAGCCAAGAAATTGGGAAGAAAGGAAGCACATCCCAAGAACATTGCCAGGGTCTATGCCCTTGGATAAGAAAACAACAGGATCAGAATTAGAATCCAAAGTCATAGCCACTAAGTAGAAGTAAGGACAATCCTGGGAAGGTAAGGAGTTCCGTTCTAAATATTGGGACCGTGGAGACAGGTTGAGGTAAACAGTGCTTGGCAACAATGTGAAGTGTGTTAGAGATTCCACATACCAACTTCCCTTTGATAATGACTGCAGTGTGGGTTCCTGGGATTCTAGAATGACAATGTTGTTTTGTAGGTGACCCTGTAAAGGCAGTCTGCATGATGACCACTATTGGTACAAATACATAAAAGGAGAACCAATTATAAACATGGAGTACCCAATCAGGGGAGTTCACTGTCCTTATGAGCTGCTTAGGAGTTGGTATGGTTGCAGATGATGGCCACATTCTGTTCAGCAAGAACCAAGCACCCACAAGTGGACAGAAGGCCAGGTCAGTGGAAGACCCCAGCAACATGGTAACCAAAAATAAGAAAGTAGACTAAGGAGGACCTTGAGAAATTAGGTCTGGAGCTTCCCCACTGAATGTGGAGCTCTCATCTGCACTCTCTAGAGGATTGTACCTTTAGAATATGAGCCTTTGAGTCAAAAAGAAAGAACATGTGCAGTTGGAAATGAAATCCTAAACAAACCATCAAGCTGGAAATCAGTCCAGATTGCCTTTGGCATTCGTTCCAAGCTGGTTGAACAAACTTTATGGTGTACCTGTGGACATTGTAATCTGTGACAGGCACTAAGGCCATAGCCACTTCCCTCTGGGCCCTTCTTGCTTGATGGGGAAACAAACATAAACAGATAATGTTGATATAACTTGGTAAGGGCCAGATCATCAAGGGAGCCTGGAGGAGAGTTCTGTAACTTAGCAGAGGGTGATATGGATGCTTCTGGAAGGAGATGACACTTGGTTCCCAGCGGGGTTGGTAGTGGGAGAGTCAGTGAGGCAGGAGGAGACACAGGAGACAGAGACCAGGGGAATGGAGAGATTCAAAACATTGTGAAAGGGTAATGGTACAGCATCCAGCCAATGAGGAGGGGAAAGTTTTCCCCAGATTTGGAAACAGGGAGGTAACTGGTGATCTTAAAGATCCCATGTTTCAGTAGAGTGAGGGTGAGAGGCCATAGCCAGGGTCAAGGGCTGAATGGAATTGAGGAAATGGGTCAAGCCAGCAAAGACCACCCTCTGAAGGACTGTGGCTAAGAAGGGAACTTGGGCAATGGGCAGTGGCTGCAAGAGGTTAAAGGAAGGGGTGTGTGTGTGTGTGTGTGTGTGTGTGTGTTGTGTTTTTGTTGAGTTTGATTTTGGGGATTGGAGGGATATTTTTCATGCTGAGAACTGAGAAGAAAGTGAAGAGACACCATGACAGAGGAAGGGAGGGATGGTGTGTGGAGCGGTGAGGGAGAGGATGGCCTTGAGCAAGAAGGCTACCTCCTCCTCTGAGATTAGGGGTGGGACTGAGGAAGAGTGGGTGCCCTATGAGTTAAGTGAGTAGGCGGGGAAATGTGGCAGAGGGGACAGTCCTGATGGCTTGTTTTCTCAGTCTGTGGGAACACCAGCAACCCCAGAGGGTCTGGGCTGTGGAGGCTGCACAGGAGACCAGAAGAAGGGAGTGAGGGTCCAAAGGAGGAATGGATGAGACATGGAGTGGGGCCTGGCTACTTGAAGCTCACACTTTCTGGGATCTCAGCCACCATAATGCTGTGGAGGGGACCATGCCTGGCATGCTTCCCTCTCTCCCTGTAAGAAATACTGCATTTTTTTTTTTTGGTGATAGATTTGACTTGACAATTACTAGTCCTGTGTCTCCCTGTGGAAGGAGAGTACTACTAAGACCTTGGCGTAGCAAAGAGTTTGGGCAGAAGGTGGAGTTGGAGGAGTATATGAAATATCCCTTCAATCAAGGTTGGGCACCTGATCCATCCTGTCAGTCCTCAGGATGGCTCTGGCCCTCCTTGACAAAGGTTTTTTTCTGGACCACGCCACAAGCCAAAGGAGGAGTCCTGCACAGAGTAGAAACCTCTACTGCAGCCACTGTCCCCAGCTACGGCTCAACTGCACCCCTCTCTCCCAGTTTCACAGACCCCTTGATCTGTCCCTTATTTTCTCTGCCCACCACTGAATGCCCTCCCCTGTGACCTCAGGCTCCCAGATAGCTTGACCACCCTCCACCCTCCTGCCTCACTCCTGTTACAATGCACTGCACTCTGTTCCAGGCAACTACACTCTCTTTCTTTGTTTTTACCACTCTCTTGACATTTACTGTCTCCTGCTTTGTGAACCCTAGTCTGCCATGTTAGTATATTCCACCTGCCCCCACCAGACACACACACACACACACAATGGAGGCCTTCTTGAGGGCAGGGACGGAATGTTGCACACTTAGTTTTAGCCTTCCCCAGCACCAACTCCATTATTGCTGCTAAATGAATATTGCTGAGTTACTTGGCCAAACTGCTGGATAAAGCAGGCAAGGGGCATGCTCTGCCTTGGGGAAGACGGGTTCTTCTCTGACCCATGGAACACCAGGGTGTAAAGAGCAGCTCCCCTCCCTGGGTGAAGCCAGGGGGAACGTTGCTAATAAACATGACTCTCTTACTGATAAGCGTGTGGATGGTGCCTGTTAATACTCCCTGATTGTCTGAGACATCTCACTGCCCGAGTGAGCTCGGAGAAGGATGTGGAATGGAAGCCTATACCTACCATGGCTCCCATGGCTCCTGCCGGCCTCCAGCCACCTGCTTATCTGCCACCCTGCCCTCATTCCCAGACTTGTTCATTTCTGCGAGCAAGGACTGCCAGGCACACAAGTGGCCCCCCCAAAGCAGAGGGCAGGGTCCCCCAGTGCTCCTTCTGCACATGTGTGGATCTGTCCTGTTGCAAAATCCAAACAAGAGTTTCTCCCCCCACCCCACATCTGATTTATGGAACAGGAAAAAAATGTGTAAATAAGAACCACAGAGATAGCTGCTATCCCTTTTGCGGCTGTATTGGAGAGATTTCAGGGCCTGAGTTTTGTGACCTTGGGCTACCCCTGTTGAAGCCAGTTGCACCCAATTACAGGGTGGAACCTTAGAATGTTGGAAGGCTGAACTCTGTTTAAATGTCGGTCTAAAGAAAGTCCTTCTTGGGATTTTCAGAAGAGAAATACTACTGGGTGAGTAATAGTCTTGAGCATCCTATTACATAAGATGTTTGGATTTGGTCCTAAAACTGGAACAAATCAAAAGGCCATTTCGTTGTTTCTTATGGTTAGATGTGAATTAAAATCATGGATTTTCTGATTCACTCAAGGCCAGACTATCCTTCATTTTGAGCCTTGATGTTTTCCCATTTATCTTGGTTTCTTGGGTTGTTTCTCACACTAAAAAGGACAATGTACTTGGGCAGTGCAAAAAACAAACAAACAAAAAGGTTTCAAGGCGTTTCATCATGAAATTTACAATTCCCTTTTCATCCTTGCTCCATTCCAGATGACAGGCCAGGTGCCCTTCACAATACAGGTAGAACAGGTGGCTTCTGCTACCCCTTCTAAAATAGCACCAGCGGTCACCATGGTAGAGCATGGGGTCATGTACTAAAGAGAAGAATGAGGGAACAGCTAAAGGTCAAGACAGGTGATGTGTTCATCGTTCATCTCAACTACCCTAATCACTGAAGCCTCTAATGTTGGATTGGTGGGTTCCAGAGCACTGGATTGTTGGATTCCAAGGATCAAACTTGCTTTCCTATTCTCTCAGTCACTACCAGATTCTGAGATACATGTTCTGTTTGTTTACTTTAGGCTAAACCCAGCTGTTTGATTTAGCATGAAATCACTTGGGCAGCAACTGTCCGTCTTCCTGTAACCGTGGGAACCAGTTTTGCAGCCGGAATGGCCTTAATGCCAAAGATCCTGTCCTGTTGTCTTCCTAAATATGTTCATACTTGTTGGGTCATGTGTCCCATATTTGGATTGATGGCATAAGACTGCAAGAAAGCAACATTTTTTGGTCAACTCTAGTGTAGAACACTGATTCCAAGGTCTTTTTTCTTTAAGATTTTATTTATTTACTTGAGAGAGAGAGAGAGAGAGAGCACGAAAGGGAGGGCTGGGCAGAAGGGTAGAGGCTTCCCACTGAGCAGGGAGCCTGAGGTGGGGCTCAATCCCCAAACCCTGGGATCATGACCTGAGCTGAAGGCAGATGCTTAACAGACTGAGCCACCCAGGTGCCCCTAATTCTCAAATTCTAATGCGCCTCTAAACTCCCCAGGGCTCTTGTTAAAATGAAGATTCTGGTTCAGTATGTCTGCGAGGGACTTGAGACTCTGCATTTCTAACCAGCGCCTAGGGGATGCCACACATAGAACCAGTCTCCTATAAGGTAACTGCATGTTTAAAACCAAAGATTCCAAATACATATTTCATATTCAGCAGAACAAAACCATCTGTAGGCATTGGGTTCTGATTTAGTCCCACGCCCCTTCTCCTCAACTCTTAGTTCACCTGCTTCTGACCCTAGAGGACTAGGGCTAATTGGCTTTTAATTTCAAGAGACAGGAAACTTTGGGATCTGCCTATTATTAATGCTTGATGAATATTATTTGCTCTTATTGGAACTGATTATGAACGTTCTTTGAATATTGGGTTCTAAGTAAGCCTTGCAAACATAGTGGCACCTAACTAATTTTAGTACTGGCTCATCTCCCTTCTGTTTGGCCCCCAATGCCTCTCATCAGACCACGCTCTTTACTTGGCTTCAGATATAGCTGGTATCTCTTTACGCCACAGCTTCACTCTGTAATCCACCTGCTCCCTGAATTCTGACTGGCTTTACCTAGTAAAGGTGGACTGGGTGGACTCCCATCTTATCAAGACCAAAAGGGACTTGGGAGGCCAGGGCCTGCACAGACCCCTGGAGATCATTCCTGAGCTTCTTTTGAATCTCCTGATTCAAAAGTGAGTGGGAGTGATCCTGCTTCGTAAAGCAGCCCGTTCCGTAGCTGGGGTATTCTGGGACAGGGTTCTTATGTACCTTCAGCTGCACATCACCCCTCTGTAATTCTACTGTGGCAGAATTCTAAAGCTAATTCCTCATCTATAGTATGGCTCATCAACCAGATTAAACCTACTCCGATTGACTCCTTGTGTCTTATCTCCATGCACAAATGTCCCATTTCTTCAAATATTTCTTATATATTGAAGTTCCCAAATCCCTTACCTTCCCAGTCACCAGGCTCTGACTTGCTCTATTTAGCAGTATCCTCCTTTCCCGAGCCTTCTCTGATATGGCCGGCCTAAGCCCGGTTCTGAATGTCTGTATTGGCAGCCATGTTTTACTTGTGACTCACACTGAACCAAAAATTTCCCAGGGGATTTTCAAAGGAAGCTGTTTTCCAAACTGGGGCCGTTGACCATTTGAATCCAGTGCAGATGGTTACACTTATCTTTCTCGAATTTCATCTTGTTTCTTTCACCCATTCCGTCCATCCAGTTGAGATCTCGAGTCCTGAGTCTCTCATCTACTACGTTGTGGCTCCTTTCCAGCTTTGGTCACCACAAATTTGCTAGATACTGCTCTTCTATCTTCATTGTTGGAGATAATACTTGAAATAGATGTGACCAAATGTTGATCCCTGTGGCCTTTTGCTAAATCCATTTTCCCATTCATTTATTCATCCACTCGCTCATCCTTCCAATAAACTCTGGTGAAGGGCTACTGTGTTCTGGACACTGGGCTTGCTGCTAGAGACACTGAAGCAAATAAGGCATGATTTCTGTTCCTGAAGAGCTCAGTGTCCAGCAGGATGACAGTCTGCTTCCAAACCCTCATCCGTGATTGCCTATTCATTATGAGGATACTCACATCCTGTTAGATCATTATGACTCTATCACCTGCCAGGCCAGTCAGACTCCCATTCCATTCCCCTACCATTTACTTTCCTTATAAAGTGAGGACCAAGATCCTGGGATTTGGAAGAGGAGGACACCGAGACTGAGAATAGCAAAATGCAGTAGGCTTTACAGAGAGGAGTGAAAAGGGAGCAGGAGAAGGAGGGAGAGGGAGGGAGAGAGACCGAGGGAGAGAAGTGGAAAGGGGAAGGAGTGCCCAGAGGAGGCTGAGAGGGAAGGAAACCCTTTGACCTCTTGGCTGGTTGGGTAGTCCAGTGTGGCTGGCTGGATATGACTGAATGTATGTGTGAGGTGAATAAGCATCAATCAGGACATGCCTGTGTAACCAGTATACAGATAAGCATAGCTTCTGCTGTGAACAAAGCAGCGCTCGGTTGTTTGACTTGATTCGGGGAGGGTAATCTTCTCCAAAACCTGTGTGCAAACTAAGCAGGTCTTATTTCTATTTATTGTTAGGTAATAGATGGTTACAGGTCACTTCAGTTCACAATTGAGCAATGCAGATGTCCCATCTAAGACGACAAAGTCAGAACTCCAAGCTTGGCTTGGCACTCAGTTTTTCCCTGCCTGCCTCAGGCCCCCCTTTAGGCAGAAAGGCTGCGACGGGAAGATTGGGTGGGGAATGGAACTTCTCCTCTGTCCCTGCTCACCACCACCATTTGTTGGGGGCCATTTTGCCCCAGCCACCATTGGTTGGCCCTGGGAGAAAGAGCAGACAGCTCTAACTCGCTGGAGCCATTGCTCTTCTTGGGTCTCATTTTGAGGTTAGAGCTAGGGTCCTGGATGGGCATGAAAGATGAATAAAACCAGCTTTTCCTCTCCGGAGGTGTTCTCTTGGGCCCTTCAGAGGTTCTCATGGCTGGACACCTCTCTCCAGTTCTCTCGACCTTGGGCTGATAGGTCACCATGAAGGGTGGTGGTCACCATGAAGGCATGCTCCTGAGGTAGCCAGCTGGCAGGATCTCCTTAGCCTCTTCCAGCTGGGATTATCTTGTCCTATGACTCAGGGCCCGAGTTGGCGCCACATCAGCTCTCTTTCTTCTGCAGCTTCTTCGAGTCTGTGGGTCACACTCCTGTATCTCCTGTTCCAATATATTCTGGGAGACCAGAGTCACCCCAAGGCAGTAGTCTCTACTGACTTGGCCATGAAAGCACCTAATGGCCCTTCTGTCCCCCCACCCACCCAAATGGCCTCTGGAGGCATGGTCTGAGGGCAAAACCCAGCCCACGGTCTGCTTTAGCTTTCGGGGTCATAGGTGAGCTGCTCTGGGGCTCCCAGCTGCAGGGAACATACTGCAAAACATCTTGAAGACCCTCACCAGGCCTGGGGTTAAAGAGTGACACCACAATCCCTGCATTAAAAGGAAGAGAAGAGGGCATTCACTGTGGAGCTATGGCTCTTCACCAGTGTCCTCACATGTAAGCCTCTCCTCCCCACTCTGATGCTTTTCATAGTCTTAAAATGGGAGATGGGGCTCAAGAGTCAAGAGCTGCCATTTAAGAACACGGTTTGGTGTTAAGGTCCTGAGTTGGGATTCACACACCTAGGTATAGACCCAAGGGAAATCTTAGCCTGTCCAGTGGAAGACACATAGAGACATGTTCACAGCAGCTTTGTTTCCAGACTAAGGCTGTCAGATAAAACAGAGGATGGCCGGTTAAATTTGAATTTCAGACAAGCAGTGAATACTTTTTTGGTAATAAAGATGTCTCAAATGTTCCATGGACCTACTTATCCTTAAAAAAATGGTCTTAAAATCAAATTTAACTGGGTGCCCTGTATTTTTTACTTGCTAAATCCGGCAATGCCACCCCAAGCCAAATGCCCACTAAAAGGTGAGCAGAGGAATAAATTGTGGCATAGGCACACTGTGGAAAATTACACAGGAGACTGAGTGACAGTGACATAGGAAAATAGGGATACATCTTAGCCATGCAAAATCTGGCAGGGTGGGGAATGCTCCAAAAGATTATGTGCAGAATGTTCTTTTTTGTTGACATTAGAAACAACCAAAATAAGGGGTTTTAATTTTAAAAGAATGTACATAGCTGCAGTAAAATATATAAAGTAAATATATAACGTATATAATATATATAAAATATATAAAGCAAAATATAAAAAGGAAAGAATTAGGATGATGAATATATGATTTGAAAGTATGATAAACCTTGTCAAACAGGGAGTCAAGGTCATAGGTTAATGAGGGGTGGGGGATGTTGTGTAGGCTATGGTCACAGTCTTGCCTGGCTTTGCTTTTGGGTAATAGCTTTGCTAGTGCTTATGGAGTATGCATGAGCCAATGATGAGAGTAAGTCATTCACCAGTAATTATAAGTCATGCAGTGATTGCCCTTGATATCCAGAAATTAAATTAAATTAGAAAGATGAAAAAAAAAAAAAACCAGAGGTAGGGATAATCCCATCGTGAAAGCCCACTTCTAGTGCTTTCCCATGTAGGAGGGGGAAGAGTACTGGTGGAAAAGATGTCTCTGCGCCTGAAGAGGTGAGAGCCGAAATGGACCTCGAAGGATGACTAGAAGTTCACCAGATGGAGGAAGAAGGGGAAGCATTCCAGGAACAGTATGTTGGAGAGCCACACAGTACCACAGAGCCTGGTCTGCTTCCAGAACAGCAGCAAAGCCCAAGGTGGTCTCAACCAGAGGAGGGTGGCAGTGATGAGTTGAGAAGGTAGGGGTGGAAGTCAAGATGTGGAAGAGCTTACGTTCCTTGCCACGGAACGTGGCACTTACCCTTGAGCTTCAGGGCAAGAAATAGCAAAGGGGTTATGAGGGATGCTGTCCTTGGGAGCCCCTAGAAAATCCTTGCCGTGAGATGGGGAGTCTCTTGACTTCACCTATGCAAACTATTGCTAATAAAGCTTTTGCAGATGATGGAGGGTAGCAAGGGCTGGCAAGGCAGAGGCTGAAAAGACAGAGCCTCCTGAGCTTTGTGGATGCTGAGCAAACCATGGTCAAGGGATGGGTTATACCTCAGGTTTAAAATCATAAAATACAGGATGACCAACAGCTCGGAGAATAGAGAGGGTTATCGATCTGGTGGAAGAGGGAGCAAGTAGCAGTAAAGTTTGGCTAATTCTCCAAAGGCGATCCTAAGAAAAATTTAAAAACCATTAATGAAGAAATATAATAGAATCCCTTAGTGGTGCCTCTGGATTTCTTGTGTCTTGCCTGCACCAGCCACTCCTGCCCTGCCAAACTCACAGCATTTGTTCTTTGAATATGTTCTGTTCTAGTAACCAAGCGCACTGACTACCCCATGTCAGGTACAGGGTCGAGTGTTAGAAAGACCAAAATGAGTAAGTTATAGCTTATGCCCTTATCGAGGCTACAGCCAAACGCAAACCATCTATGACTAGTTATACTAACATTTGGAAAGTACCAGAAGGGAGGATCAAACAAGTCACTACAGGAATACAGAAGAGGGGACTGTTGGTGCTTGTCTGACATGGGGCTGTCAGAAAAAGCGTCACACTCGAGCTAGAGGCTGAAGGTCAAGCAGAAGTTGGACAAGCTCAGGAAGGGGTGGAGGTGGGCACGCACAGCAGAGAGAATGGCAAGAGTGCAGGGCCTGAAGGTGAAGCAGCCTGGAGTCGGCTGGCGCCAGGTTGGGAAAAGCCTTCTAGATCCTGTTGAGGAGAGTGAACTTTGTTCTTCGTGTCCTGGCTGTTCGGCAGGGCAGTGCCAGGAGCAGATCTGGGGCTTTGGAGCAAGCCTCCTGGCCACAGGCAGAAGATGGAATGGAGGGGGCCAAGGTTAAGGTCACAGGGACCAGCTGGGAGGCAGCTTCCAGAGTTCCTGTGAGTCCTGATGAGCCTGCGGAGGGGCTGCACGGATGGACACCTGGTGATGCTGGGACCAGAAAAGGTCTTGGTTGGGAGGGAAGTCATTCCCCTCCCTGCCAGCCACATGGGTGGGATGGCGTGTGAGGGACGTCAGCCTACAGGGAGGCTGGAGCCCAGGCCAGGAGAGGCCATTGATTTGGGAAGGGCTACAGCGACAGGAAGGGTGTTCCCTCTGTACACCTGCCAAAAGAAACATGTGATTCAGTGGATGGCATTGTCTCATTACCCAGAAGGCTTTAAGTCTCCACTTATCCTGAATCCTATCTACTTCTGTAATTCCACAGGGCCTCTGAGCTGGGATGGCAGCCAAGGGGTGGCATTTCAGGGAAGTTGCTCTGTAGAAGGCACAGACCATGGGAAGGTTGATAAAGAGCAAGGAAAACATCTTCTTTCAGGACTGCAATTCTCCCCTCAGGATTGGTGTGATCTTCTTTGTGCCAGAATTGTGTTACAGATATCAGTCATTGATAATATCAGGTGACCTCCTGTTTAGAAAGCACCCACTATAGGCTGAGAGCTGGGTCAGCTACACTATCTGATTTATTCTGCAGAATACCTCCCCATGGTAAACCTCACAAGCTCCATTTTAAAGGTGGGGAAGTAAGGCTGAGAGAGTTCGATATGCACGCTCATCGGGAACCGTCTAAAAATAGCTCCCCTCTCCAACATGGTGATGGCTGTGCTTACAATCTGACCTGTATCTTGTTTTCTTTGCTAATGAACACTGGCCACATTTTCTGATGAAAAAGCCTTCCCTGCCTCCCACACAACAAAGTACTTCTGCAAGCAGTCATTCCAAAAGCCATGTTTATTTAGTTGCAGGGTCTTTAAAAACGCAGCCACCATGGGAATCACGTTAGTGCAGGGCCTGGGCTGTGACAGCATTCGGCAATGCCTGGTATTCTGTTTGCTTCAGATGATACTTAACAGTCCAGCGGTTAGGAGATGGAAAATAATTAGTCCGTCTAGCCGGGAGATTGGGTGATAAAAGGAAACTGGGCTGCTGATTAAATTGTTTATTTAAGCTCAAGTTTAGCTATGTTTTTGGCATAATGTGTTGTTGGAAGAAGATAGGAATCTGTCCTCACGGGGAGACACCGCCAGCGTGGCCATCATCCCCACCTCTGCTCACTCACCACAGTCTTCTGTGCTTTCCTTTCCTGCCTGGATCTGGACTGTGAGGGTCTGGGGACTGGACAGAATGACAGAAGGGCAGACAACGGCCTGGAATCAGAGCCCATTGAGCTCTGATCTCGTGTTCTCTGTCTTGTGTGCCTCCGAGTGTGCGCTGCTCCCACCAAGACACGCTTTGCCTCCTCTTCCTCATGGCTTGTGTATACATTCTTCTCCCCCTAGCTTATGAACTTCCTTTCTTCTCTTGTATCACTGTTTTCCTTAATTCCTCCTTCTCTGTGTTAGAACACATGTAATTTATATGTAACACATAATTTCAACACTCACTTTGCCCATACTTTGAGCATAGGCAAGCCCAACTTTCTAGGAATGTACTAGACCAGCAAATTACAGCCCACAGGACAAGTCCAGCTTGTGCCTGTTTTTGTAAATAAAGTTTATTGGACAAAGCCACGCTACAGCAGCAGAATAGTAATTGAAGTAAAGATCGTATGGCCTGCAAAGCCTAAAATATTTACTATCTGGCCCTTTACAGAAAAGTTTGCCAACCCCTGCACTAGACAAAGGTATTACAAGTTAAATTCCAATTTAGATCATTCTTGCCTCTAGAGAGTCCTGGGCATAACTTTTATGTCTGCAGAATATGGGAGACCTGGGCCATGTTTGCACTGAACTGTCAAGAGGATTCAGGAAGAATGTTGTGGTTCACTAACCAAAGTACAATTTCATTTTTAAACTTTCATTTTTGATATGCTGAACATTAAGGAACCTCAGATTCAGTTTCCTCTCCCACTTTTTAAAAAAACTCTAATTTTTTAGAGCAGTTTTCAAAAATGTTTTATTTCTTATTTAAATTCAGTTGAGTTAACTTATAGTGTATTATTAATTTCAGGGGTAGAATTGAGTGATTCATCAATTGTATATAACACTCAGTGCTCATTCCTTCAAGTGCTCTCCTTAATATCCATCACCCAGTGACCCCATCCCCTCAACCCCCTCCCCTCCAGCAACCCTCAGTGTTTCCTGAGATTGAGTCTCTTATGGTTTGCCTCCCTCTCTGTTTTTGTCTTATTTTATGTTTCCTTCGCTTTCCCTTTATTCATCTGTTTTGTTTCTTAAATTCCACATAGGAGTGAAATCATACAGTATTTGTCTTTCTCTGACTGACTTATTTCACTTAGCATAATACCCTCTAGCTCCATCCACAGCACTGCAAATGGCAAGATTTCATTCTTTTTGTTGGCCAACCAGTATTCCATTGCATATATATACCACATCTTCTTTATCCATTTTTCTCTCAATGGACATCTGGGCTCTTGCCATATTTTGGTTATTGTGAACATTGCTGCTATAAACTTTGGGGTGCATTTGCCCCTTCAGATCACTATGTTTGTATCCTTTGGATAAATACCCAGTAGTGTGAGTGCTGGATTGTAGGGTAGCTCTATTGTCAACTTATTGAGGAACCTCCATACGGTTTTCCAGAGTGGATGTACCAGTTTGCATTCCCACCAATAGTGTAAGAGGGTTCCCCTTTCTCCAAATCCATGCCAACATCTGTTGTTTCCTAACTTGTTAATTTTAGCCATTCTGACTGGTGTGAGGTGATAGCCCACAGTGGTTTTGATTTGTATATCCCTGATACCGAGTGATGGTGAGTATTTTTTCATGTTTCTATTGGCCATTTGGTTGTCTTCTTTGGAGAAATGTCTGTTCATATCTTCTGCCCATTTCTTGACTGTTTTTGTTGTTGTTGTTGTTGTTTTGGGCATTGAGTTTGATAAGTTCTTTATAGATTTTGGATACTAGCTCTTTAAATGGTAAGTCATTTGCAATATCTTCTCCCATTCCGTAGATTGCCTTTTAGTTTTTTTGACTGTTTCCTTCACTGTGCAGAAGTGTTTTATCATGATGAAGTCCTAATAGTTCATTTTTGCTCTTGTTTCTCTTCTTGCCTTTGGAGAAATGTCTAGCAAGAAGTCGCTGTGGCCAAGGTCAGAGAGGGTGCTGTCTGTGTTGTCCTCTAGGTTTTAGAGTCACAGTAAAATGGAGAAGAAGGTATGGAGATTTCCCAGATAACCCCTGCCCCCAATACATGCATAACTTCCCCGTTATCAGCATCCCCACTGAAGTGTACATTTTTTTTTTAAGATTTTATTTATTTATTTGACAGACAGAGATCACAAGTAGGCAGAGAGGCAGGCAGAGAGAGAGAGAGAGAGAGAGAGGGAAGCAGGCTTCCTGCGGAGCAGAGAGCCCGATGCGGGGCTCGATCCCAGGACCCTGAGATCATGACCCGAGCCGAAGGCAGCAGCCCAAACCACTGAGCCACCCAGGCGCCCCTGGAGTGTACATTTTTAAAAGTTGATGAACCTATTACTGGTACATCATTATCATCCAGAGTCCATAAGTTATGTTAGGGTTGACCCTTACCATTGAACATTCTGTGGGTTTAGACAAATGTAGTGATGTGTATCCACCATTATAATATCATACAGACTATTTTCACTGTCCTAAAAATCTTCTGGGCTTCACTTGTGCTTCCCTCCCCTATCTCCCCAGCTGCCCACAACCACTCATCTTTTTGCTATTTCCAGAGTTCTGCCTTTTCTAGAATGTCGTATAGTTGGAATCGTATGTAACCTTTTTAGATTGGGTTCTTTTACTTAGTAACATGCATTTGAGGTTCCTCTTTATCTTTTCATGGCTTGATAGCTCATTTCTTGTTAGTGCTAAATCATATTGCATTGTCTGGATTACCACAGTTGATTGACCCATTCACCTACTGAAGACATCTTGTTTGTTTCCAAGCTTGGGCAATCATGAATAAAGCTACTGTAAACATCTACATGCCAGTTTTTGTATGGACATAAGTCCTTTCCCACTTTTAAGTCTTCAGTGTCTCTTCTTCCGTAGGGCAGACCCTTATAGCTGTGCCGGCGCCTCCTGCTGGCTGGCTTTTGCACCTTGGATGCTTCCTGGCTGTGGTCTGAACCACCTTGCTCTAGGCGAGACATACATATACTTCAGCAGAATTTGTCACCCCAAAATATGTCTCTTTGGCATAAAGATGATTTTAGGCTGATTATTTTTAAGGAACAGCAGACTTGGGAAAAACTCTGAAAACGGAGCACAAATTACCATTTTGTAAGAGAAAATTACATGTATAAGGGAGCTCTCCTTCTCTAAGGGTGTCTCCTTCTCTGTACCAGGATGACTCAGTCTCTAGAAACTCTGATCATTGGAGAAGGCAATGACCTAAATCTGCATAACACCTTTAGTCTTGATTACTGTGCTTTGCCTGGAAACCTCCCAGAACCAGCCTCTCCTCTCCCGATGTCTTCTCTGGCCTTTAGCTGGAGATGGTATTTAAGGGGGTGGCTTGGGCCAGTTTGGAGCTAGTCTATTTTCCTGGGTGTCTTTCATGTACATGGAAGGTATCATTAAACATCTGTTTGTTTTTTTCCTGTTAGTCTTTTATGGGGGGGGGGTGCTGTCTGAGCCAAGAACCTAGAAGGGTAGAGGGAAAGTGACTTTTCCTCCCCCAGCAGACAGACATCACACAAGGAGCAAGTCTAGAGGGTGTAACTTCAGGACCATAGTCTCATTCAGTGTTGTACCCACTCTGCCCCATAATAAATAAAAGTTATTTCTTTCATGAGGTACTCTGAACTCAGGTATTCCTTCTGGCATTTTCTTTTCCTTCCTTTCTTTGCACCTTGCATGTGCTGAGATAGGAACCTCTAGTTTTAGATTTATTGATGATCTCCTAAACTCATGGAATTTCAAAGAAGATCCATCCAGCCTCCCTTCTCTTGAACGGCCACATTTTTACGCCTCTTCTTTTCTTTGGTCATAAATGAGACTCTCTATACAATATAATTTTTTTCCATTTCCATTCTGCATTTCTACCTCTTTGTCTCCTCCCACCCCCTGCAGTACCTAAGAACGGAGTCTACAAAAAGCGTATTTTGTCGAAAGCTCTTCGTGGATCACAGTGCTCACCTTATTTGCTGAGAAAAATATTCATTAGGTTGTGTTAGAGTTTTCTGGAATCACCTGGAAGCTGAACTCCTAGAGAACATGTTTGGGTCTGGATTGTTAATTGAACGGTGTGCAGCCTAAAAATCTCCCTGCAGCCTTCTGGGACTTCTCAGCCTGAGTGCTAGGGATGGAGCATGGGCTTCATCACCTGCTGCCCCCGTCTCAGCAGGTGACTGGCATTAGTCCAGCCACATGCTGGATCTGAATTTTACTACCAGGGAAGACAGATGATAATGTCTCACTCCTACAGACCTACGATAAGGTGGGAAATGAGGCAGTGTGTGTGCCCATGGAATGTGGAGTTCCTCTGAGGATTAAGGCTGAGACTCTGGACTCAGTCCAGCCAGTGGGGCCTCCCAACGTTGCAATAGCATCTGGGCTGTCCTGGCACCTCCTTGTGTGATGCAAGTTGACCTGGTGGGATGTGCTACCCTTGCTGGCTTGCCAGTGAGGGGGAAAATGGAATTGTTACTGTAACATGGATGCTCCCAACAGTTTCCTTCAGGCCAACAACTAGATGTCAGGGGTGAGGAAGCTGAGGCCTGAGGTCAAAGTCACAGTGGTGGGTTTACCATAGTCGCTAAACGGGAACTATGTTTCACACAATTCTCGCCTTTACCCTCCATGGTCAGGGGTGGCCCAAAGAGAAACTTGTGTGAAGTTTCTGTGGTCCGACCATCCTAGCAGTACAGGCACGGTCCCAGCTCACACATGTCACCCATCCACCTTCTCACATCATTGGTGTGGGTGGCAGCGGGCCCGCAGCCGCTGGCCACCCTCCCTGGGCTTCTCTGAGTGCCGGGGCCACTGGGTGTGCGTGCTGGAAGACCCCCCACCTGGCCTGTAGGTCACCTGCATCTATGAAGTTGGAGGCTGTGAGAAACTGGGAAGGCTCCCTTCTGTCCAGCTGGCCTCCAGTTTGTCCTTGCCTTCCTCCACTTCACGTCCATCTCTCCCTCCTGACTGCCTGTGCTGCTGTTTTCAGGGTCCACACTGCGGACCTACAGACTGCTCAACAGGTCCCCAGCTGTGGAACGTTCTGCCCTATCACAGGGCACTTACTCCACAGCTGTGGCCCTTCTGACCCACTTCTGGCCGAACTGCGACATCCAGTCACATAGCCTTGCTGCAGAACCCAGGTCCCTGGGCTTCCAGAACGAGCTCCTTGTTTCCAAGGTCACCCCACTTCGAGGCTCTGTGTGGGTGTTGCAATGCCTGTGTTGCTAAATGCTGAAAAGCAAACAGGGAGGTTCTGAGCAAGGAAATCCTCGGGGCATTGAGCCAAGAATTTGTCTTCAAAGTGCTTGGGCTAGCCCTGAGCTGCAGCTTCCCAGTATAAGCTAGACCCTGCTTGCATCCCTCTCTGAGCCAGGCCAGAGTCTGTCAGCATGGTAGACCCTAAATCAATCCTGGGTGCTTGCGTCAGAGACTCAGACCAAATCAGATGAGTCTAGGACACAACCAAGTCTCATCTCCATGCTTTCTGTGGGGAAGGGTCAGCCAAACTTTTATTGAATCATTCAGTGTATGGTGACAGCTTTTGTAGGGACCTGGGGATGGGGAGCGGAGAGGGACACTTCCAGATCAGCCTCCCTCTTCCTACACATCTGTCTCCAGGATGCCTCCATCTGCGAGTTG
Source organism: Mustela putorius furo (assembly GCF_011764305.1). Lineage (NCBI taxonomy): Eukaryota > Metazoa > Chordata > Mammalia > Carnivora > Mustelidae > Mustela > Mustela putorius. The sequence goes on from NW_025421989.1 coordinate 34,139,954, forward strand.
AAGCATTGGGAGCTATGACGTCTGTCCAGGAAGTTGGGGGTGGGGCTTCCCCTTTAGTTAGTAACTAATCAGGACCCTCTCAGGGACTAGGTGGTAGCTGATAGAGAATCAGGGAGTATAGGCCCCTAGAGGCGGCTCTAAAGAGGCCAGCGCAGCAGAACAGGCTGATGAGGTAACCTGGGCACTGGCTATGATGTTCGGTGACTCTCTACCGCGCTCAGAATCTGCAGCGACAGCCTTCGTGTTTCCATTTCAGCTCCAGTGGCTCCCACGGTGCCCTGGGCCTCTGCCAGGCCTGCTTCGAGCTCAGGTCATTGGCACTTACTTAGAAGGAGCCCTCTACTTGGGTCCTTCTTCCCTCAGAGTGTCTCCTAGAGGGGCTCACTCCTTCATCTTTGCTCAAAAGTCGCCTCCTCCATTCTCCACCCCTCTCCTGGATGTATTGTTTCTCTCTTTTTAAATATTTTATTTATTTGTTTATTTATGCGGGGGGCAGGCAAAGGAAGAGGGAGACAGAGAATCTCAGGGAGACAGAGACTCTCAAGCAGACTCCCCACTGAGAACGGATCCTGACGTGTCATTCAATCTCACGACCCGGAGACCATGACCTGAGCTGCAATCAAAAGTTGAATGCTTCACCAACTGGGCCACCCAGGAGCTCCTCTCCTGGATAGGTTCTTGATCTGGCACATATCCCCTACTAACATGCTGTTTAATTTACTAATAAGAATGGAAGCTTCGGAACAGAGACCTGCTCTGTGTGGACATTGGCCTATCCCAAATGGTGGTTCATAGTGGGTGCTCCTTAGGGCATTCGTCTTGGCCAGTAACACCTCTGGAAAGAACTCCATGGGTATCTGTGGGAAGAGGGCCCCCTAGGCCTGTGCAGATCAGCGGAACAGGGCCTGCTTTCATTGAAAGGAGGCCACCTCTCCCTGCTTACCTCCGCCACCCACTGGCCTCTCTCAGTTCATTCCAGTGGCTTTGAATTCTGCAGCTCTGTTTCAACCTTCCCTGTGTCAGGATGGGGAAGCCGGCATGAAGAACGGGACTGATTTTGTTTGTTCATGGTTTATGTTCAAACTTTGACATCTTATTTCAGAGCGATGTGAGAAAGGCACTTGATAAGCTGCCGGCAGGCGTTTCTCCTAAGGGGTCTGCCAAAAACTGTGGGATTTCAGGGTCTGGTTTTCTTCCCCTTCTTCAGGTAAGCTTGTTTATAAGGAGGAAACATTTGTGCCGCTCAGCAGGTTTGAGAGACCCTGTGGGAATGGCTGTTTATTTGTCTTTTGATCACAAAGCCTGGGGTTTGGCTCCGAGGCCAAAGTTCTAGAGGCCTCTTTATCTCCTCCCCTGGAGACTTGAATCTCTCCTCTGACATTCCTTGGGCCCCTGGAGTGGCTGGGCACTGTGGGAGGGGCTCCTGTAGGTGGACAAAATCCCCTAGCTGCCTGCCCCCCGCCCCCGTGCCTGCCCCTGCCCTGGCGTAGCTGTCTTTAGCCTGACCTTCCACCAAGAACTGTGGTTCCTTCAGAGCCAGGCCCCAGAGCCTAACCTACCCCCCCCAACAAAGCCCTGTCAACATTTATTCAGGGAGCGAGACTTTTGTGTTTTATGCCACATCTTAGCCCTTGCCTTCTACCAAATCTGGGGAAGGTCGCAGCGCAATTCACTCCCTCCTCTAACACGGAACCCAGCGGGCCGCAGGAGCTGTGGGTGGGGGGAGCTGTCTGTAAAGGTGGCCAGACCAGGCCCTGGCTGTGGGATACCCCCAGTCTGTGCTCGGGGTGCCCCCACTGCCTGGTGCAAGGCAAGCTACCCACGACGAGCCTTCAACCTCAGCGAGCAGAGAGACCGTTTTCCTTGAATCAGCATGCGACACCACGCAGCTTTCCCCATGGGGGCACATATTGAGAAAATGAAATTCAAATCACCCCTTTGGTACGCTTTTCATTCCCTTTCCTGATAACGCACAGAGAGAAGCCGATTCTCTAGGAGAGCAGGTAGGTGCTTAGAGGGCCTTTCTCGTGTCCCCAGGTGCTTGCAATGGGACCCACGGCCAGCAGCCTGGGCGGAGATCACAGTCCACTCCAGGACTTTGCTCCTTGCCTTGAGGCTTGCTTGCTTCCCCAAGGAGCGGGACAACCTTCTAGGGTCAGTCTCTGGCTGTACCCACCTCCGGTCCCCCCAACACCTCCCTTGGCACGAGACTTGAGCGAGCTCGAGATCGCGCCCTGATTTTGAGCTTGCTTTCTCAAGTCATTCCACTTCACAGTAGATTGCCTTACATCTTTCTCTAAAAATAACTAAATAAACGAATGAATGAATGAATGAATGAATGAATAAATAAATAAAAAGTCCTTAGCTTGGCGTTGTGGTTTTACTGATGCAGAAAAATGTAAAGATAAAGACGAACCCCCCCCCAGAACAAACCTTTGTGCTCCCTGGCTCTCCTGGGAAAAGAGGCCAGGCAGGGCCTGTGTGCACGAGGCAAGAGCTGCTTTTGCAGAAATGGAAATGCTCCCCCATCTTTCCTTCCACATGAAGTCGCTTCATTATATTTTCAGGCGAGCGAGTCATGGGTTCCTGGTGCGCGGTTCTGTCTTTTTCAATTAATGCTTTTCACAGAAGTTCAGGTTTTAAACATCTCCCCCTCTCTTCCCAGGTCTGTTACATTTCCCAGAATGGTTCCCAGCGCTGGAGATAATTCCTTTTCGGAGAACCTACATTTCTCACCTGCTGATTGCAATTAGCCACTGCCAGCTGGGGCCTGGTGTGCAGCTGAAAAGCTAACAAGAAGTGGAGACCACGTGGAACCCAGACAGGGCAGAGGATGTGAATAAATAAGGAATAGTGCCCGTGTGTATGAGCCGCTCCCGTGAATCCAAGGTTTCCCGACCCTCTGGATGGCCCTCCCTCTTCCGGCTCTGTACTCCCCACCCCTCCCCCTCACTATTTTATTTTTAATATTTTTTTGGTCTCTGGCTTTGTAGCCTACACTTAACATCATGGTCACGAATTTACCACTAAGTACATTTTGTTAGGCAATAAACAGCCTTGGAAGAAAAATGAAATCGGACTAGGGCTTCTGTTCCAATCATGTTTGTGAGCTGTGGTGGAATCAGGCGGGCCCTGTGTGCAGGCCCTGGAGCTAACCTCGGATATGAGGACTGGCAGGACCTGGAGAGGCCTTGGGGACCACCAGATCCGAACCCCTTCATTTTATGGGCGAGGACACGGAATCCCAGAAGGGGGGAGCATGACTGATCCAAAGACTTGGAGGAAGTTGCAGGGCTGGCTGAAATCTACCTCTCCTGACCTCCAGCCCAGTCTCTAACCACTGAACTGCCTTGCCTTTGTCCATTCTCTAGAGTTTGTGAGGAAAGCACCAAGGAGATCGCCAACGGTTGGAAGGTAAGCCTCTGTTGGGCAATGTGATCTCCAACCTAAGCAGATATTTCCTTCTTTTCTTCATGGGCTGGGCCTGGCCCCAGGGCCAGGGTTATCCCCCCCCAACCCCACCCCGGTGTCCTCCGGGGTTGTACATACCCATGTCCCCATGGCTCTCAGCTGCTGACCTTGATCCCCTGCCTGGTCTCTAAGCAGAGAGTGCTGGGCCTTTGGGGTTGCTTTGTCTACATACCGCAGGCAGTGGTAGGGAACAGACAACCAGCCAGGGGGAAACGAGTAGCTCTCTCTTCTAGCTCCACAGTGGAGAGATGCTGGCCCAGTGAGGTCTGTGGCTCCTGATGCAACTGTATCTACCTGGTAGGAGCAGGCTGCGTCCCCCCTAGCCCTCCTCCCCACCCCACAACTCACACTTAGAGGCTCAGGCGTTCTCTGCCTAGCTCACTTTCCACTGGGAGACGTCGCCTTGTATGGTTTAGGGTCAGAGAGTGGATAAGCTCCCAGACAGCCATAAGTAACCAAACATGCCTGGACTGTGGACTCCAACCTGGCCATCTTCTATGATAGGCATGTTCCTCAGCCTGTCTCATCATCTGAAACTTGGACACTCCTAATGCCTGGCTCACTGGGCTAGCCGAGAGGATAAGGGAAGGTAATGTAGGTAAAAGAAGGTTCTGCGTAATCATTCATTTTCCTTCACTCTAGTCCTATCTCCATTTTACAGAGGAGGAAACCTGAAGTCAAGGATGGTAAAGCCACTGTCTCCAGCCACCAACTTCGTCTCCCTGTGAGGCACTCAGGGAAGAAGCCTAACACAAAATCCGTTCTCCAAAGACAAGCAATTCTGTGCAGGTAAATGTTCAACAACTCGCTGGGGGTGGTGGGGAGGGGGAGCGAAAGGGGAGGGAGGAAGTTCTGACTTGCAGGGTTGTTGACTTTTATTTGGAGATAATCGTAGATTCACACACAGTTGTGAGAAATAATACAGCAAGATTCCCCTGTACCTTTTATCCGGTTTCCCCCAGTGATAACATCTCAGAACACTGCCGGGCAATCTCACAGCCAGGATATTGACATGATATCATCCGGCAGTCTTTGTGTTTTCCCAGTTGGACTTGCACTCATTTGCCCATGTGTGTACTTGGACCTGCGCAGTCGCCTCCCGCATGCGGGCGTGTGGAGATAGCACACAGTCAAGACAGAGCAGTGCTGTCACCACAGGGCCCCCCGTTGTTATCTTTACTCCCTCCTGCTCTACCCTGTCCTTAGCCCCTGACAACCTCCACTCTGTCCTCTGTTCCAAAAATCTTGTCATTTCCAAATCTCCTATAAATGGAATCATATAGTATATAACTTTGGGGATTGGCTTTCTTTCCCCTACTCGGCATAATTCCATCAAATTTGATTCTAGTTTTTATATGTATCAGTAGTTCATTCTGTTTTATTGCTGAGCAGGAGTCCACAGTATGGATGTATGAGTTTGTTCAACCAGTTACCTATTAAGGGACATTTAGCTCATCTGCACATTTTGGCTATGATGTATAAAGCGACTATAAATATTCATGCCCAGGTGTTTGTGTGAATGTCAGGTTTCCATTTCCTTAGAAATTCTGCCCTCTGCCCAGGGGTGTGATTGTTGGCTTGTATGGTAGTTGCCTGTTTACTTTGATAAGAAACTACCAAATTGTTTTCCAGAGTAACCGTACCATTTTACATTCTCACCAGCAGTCCTAGCCAGCATTTGACATTGTCACTCTTCTTTATTTCAGCGGTCCTGATAGGTGTGTCATCATATTTCATTGTGGTTTTTTTTTCTTTGCCTTTCCCTAATGGCTAATGAAGCTGAATATCTCTTCGTGTGCTTATATGCCATCTGCGTATCCTCTGCAGTGAAATAGCTCTTCATGTCTTTGGCTCATTTTCTGATCGGACTGTTTGGTTTTGTTACTGTTGAGTTTTGCAAGTTCTTTATATATGCCACATACTTGTCCTTTGTATCAGATACGTGGTTTGCAGACATTTCTCTCCAGTACATAGCTTGTCTTTTCATCCTCTTAACAGGGTGTTTTGCAGAGCAAACATTTTTAATTTTGGTGAAGTCCTATTCACCAATTTTCTTTTACTGACTGCACATTGGGTGTCAAGTCTAAAATCTCTGCTTAGCTGGAGATCACAAGATTTTTCATCTTTTCTTCCCCTAAATGTTTCATAGTTTTATGTTTTACATTTAAGCCCATGATCCAGTTTTAGTTAATTTTTCTGTAACTTATAAGGTCTGGGTTCAGTTTCTTTTTTTTTTCCCCCTTACAGATATCTAATTGCTCTGGCAGTATTTGTTAAAAAGGCCATTTTTCTCCACTGAATTACTTTTGCACCTTTGTCAAACATTAATCGGACATATTTGTGGAGGGTTATCTCTGGTCTATTCTGTTTCATTAACCCATGTGTCTACTTATCCAACAATACCACTGCCTTGATTATTATAACTAAGTAACAAACCTTAGTATTAGGTAGAATGATTCCTTCCTTCTTTTTCTAGATTATTTGGCTATTCAAGGGCTTTTGCTTTTCCATATACATTTTAGAATAAATTTGTCCATGTTCACAAACAACCTTGCTGGGATTTTAATAGGAATTACATTAAACATATATATATATATATATCAAATTGGAGGGAATTGACATTCTAACTATGTTGAGTCTTCTAATCCCTTTAATGGAATGTCTCTCCATGTATTAGAGATCTTCTTTGACTTCTTTTACCAGTTTTTAAAAAATAATTTTCAGCATACAAATCTTGGATATGTTTTGTTAAGTATATACCAAAATATTTCACTTTCTCTGGCATGAAGGTAAATTCTATCATGGCTTTCAATTTTAGTTTCCACATGCTCATGAGTAGTCTATAAAATGCAGTTATCTTTGTGTGTTGGTGTTATGTTCCATAAGCTTGTAGAACTCACTTTTTGGTTCTGGAATGTTGGGTGTTTTGTTTTGTTCTGTTTTTTAAATAGATTCCTTGGGATTTTTTACATAGACAGTCTGAAAATTGGCACAATTTTATTTCTCTGTTTCTTCTCTCTGTATCTTTTACTTCTTTTTGTTGCCTATGGCACTGGCTAGAACTTCCTGTACTCTGGTCAGTATGAGTAGTAAGAGTGACCATCCATCCTCATTTGGTGCCTGTTCTTAGGACAATGCATCCAGTTGCTCAATTAAGTACGATGTTGGTGGGTTTCTTGTAAGTGCTCTTTATGAAGCTGTGGTAGTTCTGTCTGTTTCTAATTTGCTGTGAGTTTTTATCATGAAGCATGCTGCATTTTCAAATGTGTTTTTTTCTATTTTCATTGATATGTTCAAATGATTCTTCTTGTTTAACTTGTTGATATGATGGATTACATTGAATGATTTTTGAATGTTGAACCACCTTTGCATTCTTGGAATAAATCCCCAATTCATCGTGATGTATAGACTTACCGTATAGGGGCGCATGGGTGGCTCAGTCAGTTAAGCGTCTGACTCTTGATTTTTGGCTCAGGTCATCATCTCAGGGTTGTGAAACTGAGCCCTCCATTGGGTCCCACACTGGGCATTAAAATTCTTTCCCTCCCTCTCTCTCTCTGTGCCTCTGCCCCAGTAAAAAATAATAAATAAAATAAAATCTTTAAAAAAAGAATTATTTGTATACATTGTTGGATTGTGTTGGGTAATATTTTGTTGAGGATTTTTGTTTGTAAATTCCTGAGAGATATTGGATCTGTGGTTTTCTTTTTTTGTACTGTCTTTTCCTGGTTTTGGTCAATATAATACATGCCTCATAATAAGAGTTGGCAAGTGTTACTGCCTCTTCTATTTTCTGGAAGATATTGGGTAAAATTAATGTTAATCTTATTTAAATGTTTGGTAAAATTCTCCAGTAAATCCACTGGGGCCACGGAATCTCTTTTGGAGTTTAAATTACAAATTCTATTTCTTTAATGGTTATGGTATCTCCACTGAAGTTTTTTAGTTCAGGGTTTTTGAGAAACTGGTCTATTTCTTCTAAGTGGTCAGACTACGAGAGTAAAGTTGTTTGTTGTATTCCTTTATTATCCTTTTAATGGCTACAGAATCTATAGCAATATCCCCTATTTTGTTCCCAGTATTAGTGATTTGTGTCCCCTCTCAATTTATATGCCCATTTCACTGGAACGCTATTGATTTTTTTCCCCCAAAGAACCAGCTTTTTGTTTCATTGATTTTTTTTTCCTGTTTTGCTGTTTTCAGTTTCATTTATGTCTGCTCTTATTTTTATGATTTCCTTCCATCTGCCTGCTTTGGCTCTACTTTGCTCTTCCTTTTCTAGCCTTTTGGAATAGGAACTTGGATTATTGATTTGAGATCTTTCCTCTTTTTTAATGGAAAGACTGAGTGCTATACATTTCCCTCTCAGTAACGCTTTAGCTGAATCCTACCAACTGTGATAGGTTGTATTTTAATTTATCTCTATGTGTTTTTAAATCATTTTGGAGACTTCCTTTTGGGCCCATGGGTTGCTTAGTAGTGTACTGTTTAATTTCCAGTTCTTTTATTTTTGTCTTTCTGTTACTGATATCTACTGTGATTCCTTATGTGTTCCCACAGAACATATTCTGTATTGAGGTTTGCTTCATGACCCTTTAACCATTCTTTAAATGTAGGTTTACTAGCAGTACATTCTCTCAGTTTTTCCTTGTCTAAGAAATGTCTTTATTTCCCCTTCATTTCTAATAGATAGTTTCACCAGGTACAGAATTCATGGTTGACAGTTGTTATACTTCTGCACTTGAAACATGGGGCCCCTTCTTTAGGCCACCCTTGTTTCTGATGAGAAATCCGCTATCCTTGGAATTGTTATTCCCTCCAGTTCATTTGTCATTTTCCCCTGGTTGTTAAAGAAATTGTTTTCTTCATCTTGAGTTTTCCTATGTTTAGCTATTATTTGTCTTTGCATGAATTTCTTTGTGTCTACTTAGTGGGGTTAGGTCTTCTTCCACTTTGAGAATTTTTCAGCCATTATTTCACCAAATACATTTTCAACCCCACATTATTTTTTCCTTCTGAGACTCTGATGAGACAAATGTAAGATTTTTTTTTTATTGTCCATATTGTTCTTGGAATTCTGTTCTTTTTTTTTAAGTCTATTGTTAATGTGTTGGTCAGATTGAGTAAATTTTATTGAGCTTTTATTAAGTTCACTGATTCTGTCTTCTGTCATCTCCACTCTACCATGAGCCCATCAAGTAAGTTTTTTGTTCAATTACTACTGTATATTTCAGTTCTATAATTTCCATTTAGTATTTTTTAAAATATTTTCTCTTTCTTTGCTGTGGTTTTATTTTTTTATTTGTTTTAAGAGAATTCATAATTATTTGTTGGAGCAATTTTATGGTGACTGCTTTAGAATATGTCTCATATTCCAAAATCTGATTCATCTTCTTATTAGTATCAGTTGATTATCTTTTTTAAAGATTTTATTTATTTATTTATTTATTTATTTATTTTACAGGGTGGGGAGGGGAGAGGGACAGAGGGAGAGGAAGAAGGAGAGTCCCAAGCAGACTCCATGCTGAATGTAGAACCTGATGTGGGCCTGATGACACAACCCTGATATTACAACCTGAGGTGAAATCAAGAGTCAGGTGCCCAAATGACTGAGCCATCCAGGTGCCCCAAGTTGGTCATCTTTCTAATCCATGTTGTGATTTTCCTGGTTATGAGAATGATGAGTAATTTTTTAATTGTATTTTCGACCTTTTAATTTTTATTTTAGAAGACTCTGTCTTTGAATCTTTTATTGTATCTGGCATTTGCCCTGTTTTGGTTTCGCTTGCACATTCTGTCCTACCTTTTTTTAGCTCTCAGTTCCAATGGCAATTTAGTTTCCTGAGCCCTTGCAATGGTATTCTGGTCTGTTTGATTTATGTGGCTCTGCCTGAGCTTCTGTTAGATCCCTGCTAGTGCCATTTGTGAGGATGAACAGTGTTTCCCTGGGCCTCTCAGTATTCTTAAGTAGAATATGAGGGATTCTAGACCTATGAGAGGGAAAACACTACCCTTGGCCTGTTCACTGGCCACCTGTGTCATTTGGCTTCCTGTCCTATTTTCCTATTTTCGTAGGTGCTTCTGGGGGAGTGAAGAGGCTACTAGAGCTTCCTTCTGCCATTGATTGGAGGATCAGGAGCCATGGATTTGGATGATTCTTTACCATTAGGTGAAGGGTTGAGTGACATTAACCTTGGGTCACCTGCAGCCACTGAGTGGATAGATAGAAAACATGGAGCATGCTAGCTCCATTGATACCTGTTTAAATGTTGCTGGTCTATGTGGGGGTGGAGTAGACGGGTCCACTCTGGACCCACTCTTGCCTGTGCTGTAGACAGATTGAGCCTGCTGCTCTTGTTGGATGTGGACAGGGGATGGGACAGCATCCTGAGCTCTGCTGGTACCACTGCTGTGAGTAGATTGGCCTGCCATGTCCCTGGGTGTGTCTCCCAGTTAAGTCCCTGATGAGATTCCCTTTTCCTGGAAAAAAAAAAAATGAAAACCCAGGGATTTATGACAGTATTGGTCTTCAAGTCCTGAGGTCCCTAACCAGTCTGTCTTCTTCTACCCAACATTCTGAGTTCTTTTATCATTGTCTGTGGAATTATTTCCAGGGTTTTAGTCATACTTTGAGGAAAAAAGAGGGAATATTGAGTCTATGCTATCTTATCGCAGAAATTAAAATTACTGCTCAGAAAAGGAGTCCATTCAGTGTGGTGGGTATGCAGGTGTTTGTTTTAGTTTATTATTTATACATTCCCATGGATTTGAAGTATCAGAAATAGTTGTTTGTAAGGTGGTACCAGGTGTAAGATAATCAGTTTCCCATTGACATTGCACTGTGTCTCCTATTGTAGTTTATTATATTAATTTGATGAACAAAATACTTGTTTGGTCAAGACACATTAGCTAGAAATGATTTCAGTTGCATCCAAAATACTAATTTTGGATGACCATCTGACAGAATAGAGTTAAAAATGAGGCAAATAAATTTAGTGCAAATGTGACCATGCATGGGAACATGGCTTCACAACTGCAAGAGTTAGATCATGATGTAACCAAGCCTTTTAAGGATTACTTGTAAGTGGTCACCTTTGGAGATGGTAAACATAAACCTATAGGGTGAATTAAAAAAAAAAAAACTATCCTAATATGGGGATGAAAACTTAATGCCTCAGATATTTCCAGTGACCCCATTAAACATAGACCAAAGAGGACTGTATCTTAACTTTGAGGGAAGTGAGGATAACATGTGACCTCAAAACCTATGTTCAATGTCACGAACATATCCCTAAATGTGTTCTAAGAAAGTCACTGACATCAAAGATGCATGATTAGTTTAAAACAACTGTTTCACAAGGCAAAAGGACAGTGTTTCCAATTAATACTTCTTTTTATGTAAAACATGTTTATAAATATGGATATCTAATTTTATTAGAAAATTAAATAATGTAAGTAAACCTTTCACTATTCCATCTGTATCTTTGAAAGTTTGTGTATTCAAGGTGATAAAAAAATTCTTTTTTTAGAGAGAGAGAACGAGAGAAAGCACATGAGCAGTGGGGGAGGGACAGACAGAGAGAGAGAGAATCCCAAACAGGCTCCACACCCAGCATGAAGCCCAACACAGGGCATGATCTCACAACCTCAAGATGATGATCTCAGCCGAAAATCAAGAGTCAGATGCTCAACAAAATGAGCCATCCAAGTGATCAAGAAATCTTCCTAAAAGATCTTTTCATTTGGAAATGTGGAGGCTACGTTGCATTTGGTATAGATTTATATATAGTTATTTTAGTATTTCAAATGCTCAGAAAACTACAGTTGTGTGTCTACTACCCAGATTATGGAATATTAACCTCTGGTCATATTTACCACATAATTTTTAAAAAGGAACAAAGTCTGCAGTGAAAGTTCTCTGTGTACCCTACTTCTATACCATTCCTTTCTTCCTTCCCCCAGAGATTGATATTCATTTACATGACTGTCTATTATAACTTACAACACAGATATATATCTGAAAACAACACTTGGAATTATCTTACGAATTTTAAAACATTGCATAAATGAAATCATGCTGCATATATTCTGTAATACTGATATATTTGAAATTATTTTTATATTCCTATTTTGTGTTTTCTGCTTACCACACTTGTTTTCCTTTCGAACTGTCTAATAGACTGGAAAAAAATTAATTGTCCTTTTTATTCATTGCCAGTTTGGAAACTGTGTGTTATATTTCTCTCCAATTTTACTAGTTATTCTTACATTCTAAACATGCATATTTAATTATGAATTTTTTTCAAAGTCTAAAGCTATTTAATATATCTGTTCTCATACTCCGACCTTTAACTAGCTCCACTAGCCTCCTCAATTTCTTTGTTATTTTGTCTAGAACATTAATCCCATCTGTTTAAAAAGACAATTTATGGGGGTGCCTGGGTGGCTCAGTCGGTTAAGCATCCAGTTCTTGATTTCAGCTCAGGTCGTGATCTTGGGGTCTTGAGATCAAGCCCTGTGTCTAGCTCCATGCTGGGTGTGGGGCCTGCTTAAGATTCCCTCTCTCCCTCTCCCTCTGAAAGAAAAAGACACAATTTATGGCTCTATTTTTTATTGGTCAATGGTTAATTAAAATTATTATTCTATATTATTCTATATATATTTCTTAATCATAGTTTCTAGTAGCCTACTTTTTCTGGGTTCACTTTTCTGCTTATTAAAGTATATCCTCTAATTGTTTACTTAGTAAATATCTGTGAGTCTTTATTTTTGAAAATGTCTTTATTTGTCCTCACCTTTAAATGTTATTTTTGCTGAAAATTAACACCTTTGTTGACAATGATTTTTCTTTAGTAATTGGAAGACACCATTGTCTTCTATCATCTTTTGCTGTTAGTACTTTTTCTTTTGACAGAAATTTGTCTTCTCATTCTTGTAGTTTTTGACATTTTCTCTTTGCCCTTGATATTCTGAAGTTTTATATGAGTTTAGATTTGTTTTTATTCATACTCTTTAGAATTTGTGTGACTGAATCTGAGTCCTAGCCTTCTCTAACCAGCATGATTCTGGGTAATTATGTTCCCTCATTTTGAACCCCAATTAGATGTATATTAGAGCCCCCCTCAGTCTCTCAACTGCTCTTTCTTTATATCCTTTTAACTCTTTGTAGTGTATCTTATAAATTATGCAAGACTATCATCCAATTCACTAATTTTCTCTTTGATTAGGTTCATAATTCACTCAACAAACATTTGCTGGGTGCTTTATTATGTGTCAGGTGCTATAGTAGGCACTGTACTCTTACAGATGAATGAGTTAGGGCCCTACTTTTGACAAATTCCTTCTGTTGTCAGGAAGAGATGCAAAGTAAGAAGCAATCTCACATGGTGTCTGAAGTGTTACGGCAAAGCTTTGATATTGCCAAGTACTGAGGCTGGCTACCTAAAAATCAGAAGGGGCCGCCTTAGATAAAAGCTATCCACACTGAACCTGACAAGCCAGGTAGACTTTGCCAGGTGCATAAGAAAGTGAAAGCACGTGGCTGTCAAAGAGAACAACTATAAAAAGAGGAGCAGGAACGACTGTGCCTGTCAGTAGATGGAGAAGTGGCAGGAGAAGATCTGGGGGAGGCGTGGGAAATGACACTGGGGAGGTAAGCAGGGAGTAGGTTGTGAAGGGCCTTGTACACTCCATTCTTGAATGTGATTTCATTCCAAAGTGGGAGGGAGTAATTTAGACATGTTAAGCGGAGGAATGGCATGGTTAGATGTGGATTTTAGGCATGCCATTCCAGATTGTAGGAAATTGGGGCTAGATGCAGGAAATGATGAGGATATGGGTTCTGGAAACAACGAGAAATGCAAGACAGGATGGCATAGTGGGCAGAGATGCTTGGGAGGCAGACATGATTGAGCTTGGTGGTGGAGAGGCTGAGTGGTCTGAGAAAAGGTAGGAGGCAAGGACAATCATCAAGTGTGGGAATCTGTGATTTAGGTGGATAAGATGGTGTTGGCAATAAGGAGGAGGAACAGATTTATGGGGAGGGTACGGGGGTGATAATAAATAGGGGTTGAGACATGTTGAATTCTAGGAGCTTGTGACTTTCACAGAGGAAGATGTGAACAGTAGGTTAGAAGTAAAGATCTAAAACTCACAAGAGAGCTGTTAGAGTTACGTGGAGGAAGCTGTTATAATTCAGGCTCTTTGCCCATAGATGAGTGGTTAGAATCACCTCATCGATAAAGGCTAATGTAGAATGTTTGTCTGTTTTCCATGTATCATCGTTCTCACAAAGAAAAGACCCTAGATTGTCCCCGTTACTGAGAAAAGAGGGTGATAGGACCTGGAATCATTATTTCCAGGAAGAAAAGATGTGCAATGGTCTTGCTATCTCTCTCGGAATGCATTTCCATTATTCCCTTGTCCCTTGTCCCTCTCTATGGCTGTGCCAGGTCCCTCCTCATTCAAGCTACCACGTGTAGCAAAATGCCCGCCATCCGAGCGGGGAACTTACAACACCAGGCTCTGACCTATTCACCAAGAGCTTCCTACCATATGCAAAAACCGTAAGGAATGGTAAGCAGTATGTCTTAGGCCCACATGACCAAAAAAGAAATATACTTTGGTTTAGGTTAGACTCAAGGGAACCTTCCACGAGGATCTATGGAAATGGTTTACCTCAAGCGTCAGGGAATCCCCTCCCTCAAATGCTCCTAGAAAAGTACAAACATTTGTTTTACTGGAAAAATTTTAAGATAGCTTAGTGAAAGCATCAACATAGTTTGGTGGTTCTTTCACTGCCTCTGGGATGACATAAAATCTTGGCCTGGCTCACACAGCCTGTCACCATCTCTTCCCTGCTTGACTCTCACCACCTACCTCCCTTCAGCTCAAACATGTTGAGTTTTCACTCTCTCCAAAGCTCCACACTCTCTCCCCTTGGGGCTTCTCTCTATCTGGAACCTTCTTCCTCCTGCCCTTATCCCTCTTGCCTCTGACTCATCCTTCAAGCCTTACCTGAGATGCATCTTCCTTCAGGAAACCTTCACTAATCTTCTGAATTGTAGCTGTCCCTCCCATGTGCTCCTATTTATTAATTAAATCCTCCAGTACATGTTTTTAAGAGCCTATCAGAGGTCAGACCATGTGCTAAATTACAATATAAGTCTGCCCCAGTAGAACCTACTGGGGGAAAGGGAGAATAAATGAGTCAACCAATGGTATTAATTAGTGTGAAAAGTGAACTCCTATACCAAAATATCCAGCAATAAAGTAGTGTGAAGAACAAAGACACGCATTCTCTTTCAACCGTCAGAGATGAGTGTTCCAGGTCAGTGAGACGCTCAGCTTCAAGCAGTTGTGCTTGACCATGAATGGCTCTGCCATCGTCATTGCATGGCTTCCAAAGTCAAAGTCCCTCTAGTCCACTGCTCTCCGATAGAATATTCAATGATGATAGAAAGTTTCTATTAGTATCTCTGAGGTCCAATATAGTAACCCCTAGCCACATGTGGCTACTGAATACTTAACATTGTGGCTAGTGTCACTAAGGAACAGAATTTTGAATTTTAATTAATAAAAATCTGAATTTAGGTGTGCCTAGGTGGCTCAGCGGTTAAGCCTCTGCCTTCGGCTCAGGTCATGGTCTCAGCGTCCTGGGATCGAGCTCTGCATCGGGCTCTCTGCTCAGTGGGGAACCTGCTTCTCCCTCTCTCTCTGCCTGCCTCTCTGCCTACTTGTGATCTCTCTCTCTGCCAAATAAATAAAATCTTTAAAAAAAATAAAATAAAAGCTGAATTTAAATCATGACGTGAAGCTAATTAGCGGCTACCATATTGGATAGTGTGGCCTCATTGCCTCTCCAGCCAGGGGTTGGGAGAAAAAGGGGAATTCTGGGACCTGGTGTCTCCTCTTAAGCAGGCGAGGCCAAATTTATACCCAGAGCTTCTGCTCACATTCTATTGGGCCTACTGTGTTTCACTGCATCTAAGTTGACATCAGTTGTAAGATGGATCATGTGTCGCTAAGGGAGAAAAAAAATGCTGCCAATTAAGCTGTTATAATGCATTTAAAAAATCACATCCACTTGTGATTTTATACATATTGAAAGGGCCTTTCAGATGTACTAAGTACACACACAGAGTAATACACAAGTGAAATAAGTTCCTAAAAACTTCTTTGCATTGAGTCTAGCTCTCCTGAAATATTTTTCAACTCACACTTGCTGATGCATGTGCTTTTCCACAGGTGATTTTTTTCCATGCCCCCAAAACATCAGTGATAAGGCCTTTCTTCCCAGTGTGCTCTACTCTTGTATCCAGGATTTCCTTCCAAGAAACTGACACCCAGTTGGCAACTTTTGACTCTGGTGCTTTACTGTTTGATCAAATGGAGGGTACTGTTTTTCCCTTGGTTGAAACAAATGTTGCTAGAAGTTGGCCAGTTTGGGACAAATGGATATTCATTGTCTTAACAATGATCTTGCTCAACGTGTGAATTGGTCACGTCAGCCTCTCACTGCTTTGAAATTTCTTTTGTCTGTTCTGAAGGATTTGGCAATTTCTCCTGCTTTCAATTGCATTACTCGACAGGAGATAGGCTGTCCTTTTGTTTGTATCTGGGAAGCACAATGTAACACAGCTTCATCTACTTGTAGATGTCTTCCTGCCTTGGGTCTTGTAAACACTTGGTTGTTGCTTTGAAAAAAAAAATTACGAAATTGCTACCATTCCTCCAATAATGAATATTTGCTTTGCTAATATCAAATGTATGCCCCACCGCTCTGTTTACCCGCCTTTCTGTGTACACGATACCTTTTCATCTCAATGAGAAATCATAGTATAATCTTTCTGAAGACATTTTAAGCAGCAGTTCAATTTAGCACGCATAACACTGACAACGCACAGATCTCAGCTGGCGCAATGACGATGTGAATAGCTATGACCAGCATTGCGTGGACCGGGGCAATGACAACCATTTCACGATTGCCATCCAGCCTGCAGCAATGGTGACATGCCATTGATGGCGGGGGGAGGGTGGGGGGGCACCCAGGAGTCAGTGCTGAGACAAACCAAAGCCAAAGTCAAGCCAGTGGCGGGTGAGCTAAGAGGATTCTGGCCTGTGGGGAAATAGAAGAAAAATCCACATAGGGGCAGAGAGGTGAAAATGAGTCTGTGAGAGCCTAGAGAAGGAGGCAGAGAGGGAGGAAAGACGAGAAGGAGAGTCGTTTCCTGAAGACTCCTCGGCTTCAGGTCGGTGATACATACATCCGTGTGTGTGTGCACACATACACACGCCCCCACACCTAGACATGCATGCACACACGTTTCTGTTTTCCTTCTTGCCCAAGCTAGCACAAGTGGATTTCTGTACTTGGAAACAAACAAAGACTAGAACACTGGCCTTTTAAGATCTGTTTCAGTTCAAGGGGTGACCTTCAGAAAAAGTCCAAAGCGGCTGATCTGACCACAAAGGGAACTGCATCGGTTGGGTCAGTTTGAGGGATTCTGACTAAAGAAGAAACATGAATTTCATGCAGCTTAATAGGAGCTGACGCCAAAGCACATTCCCTCTATAGGATTTCACCCGTGACTAATAAGCCTTTTAATCATGGCAAGAAGACACGGAGATTTTGCAAACATGCTTTTGCAGTACCCACATTTAGTGTTCCTGACCCTGTTTTCTTGCCAGACTGTGAGAAGCACCTGCTCCTTTTCAAGCCGTTGTCAGATCAATATTTAATCAATTGCCTTTTGATATTTGGTAGCGCTGAATAAATGGGATGCCGATATTTCTGCTCAGAGCTGCTCCTCTGGTGTCCCTCATTCCGTGTCTGTGAAACCCTTCAGGAACCTCTGAACACTAAGTGGCATGTCCTCTGAGTTGTCTGATACCCCCCCCCATTGCTGCAGAGGGGCTCTGTGGCCCAAGGAGACGTGGGATGCTGGTGCCAGGGCCACTCTTATTAAAGCAACGTCCAAACTGAGTCATGAAAGCGGGGGAGCAGAGCTACATTCAGGACACTGGGGGGCTTTGCCAGGTGAGGGCTATTTAATAGACCAGCCACATTAAAGAAAAGCAATGATGTAGTGAAAGGAGCCTAATGAGCAGAAGTGAGGCTACTGTACCTAGAGAGAAAAAATAATGAGCTGCGAAATATCCCCCAAGGCGAGATTGCCAGTCTTCTGCAAGGAGGTCTCAGCCTATAGGTAAAAAAGGCTCATGTGGTCCCTTTTCCTTGCATGGTAAACAGAAGTTCTGTGGGCAATTAGGGGCTGAGCTGAATGTGAGATTTGAAGACCGGGAATTCTGTCGCCAACTCTTTGGAGATTTCCACACCCAAGACCCCAGCTTTAATTCCCAAAGGAAACCGGGAACATACGTGACCTGTGAATAGAAATTAGGAACATCACATCATCAAAAACAACCCTCTCAGTGTCTGTGCAGCAGACGGACATCTGGATGTTCGTTCGAGAAATCTCAGGGACTGGCACTACAGAATCTTTCTAAAGCTGTCCTCGGGGGCCATGCCATGGCGCTGCCTTGAGGGCAAAGCCACTTTCTAATGAGACCCTCTCGGTCTTTCAGTAATGACCCCTCCTAGAGTGGGATCCGAGCTGGGCATGCCATAGCCATACAAGGTTCTGCTTTACAGTCTGTGTGGGAATGACAGGCCAGAGTTCGGGACACGTGGGCGGGGGGAAAAAATTATTAAACCCAATGCATTACTACATCCCGAATGTGAAGGAAATCAAAGGAACAGAAGACCTGGTCACTGCCCTTAAGAAACGTACAAATGCCTGCCATATAGACAATGGGTCATTTACAGAGAAACTTTTCAAGTTCACACAGTGGGAAAGAGGTTGAAGCCTGTGCTTTCCAGATGAGCGAGGAGACAGGATGATGAAAGATACATCATGAAAGTGGAAAAAAGATACACTTTATGATAACAAATCCTTACTGCTTATAAATGCTTTCTTCAGCATTTTCTAAATAGGTGTTCACAGCAACCCCACGAGACAGGCAGGGTGAGGATAGATCCGCCATCTTACATGTGGGAAACTGAAGCTTCCTAGAGATTGAGTCAGGAATTTCTAATCTTTTAGCTATGGGGGTGCAAAGACGAGTAGAGTTCCCATGCATGATGCGCTGTCAAGGCCATAGCCAAGTTTAGAAGAAACTCATATTTCTAGGGTAAATAAATAGTACTATAAACATTTTTGGCAAGGGAGGGAGCAAGGCAGAAATAGGCATTGCATTCACAAAAATTTTGCAAATACATGAATAATGAAATCAATGTTTAAAAATACAAGATTTTAGCAAGAGAAACTCTAGAGAGATGGCCAGTCAGGGCTCATATAAGTACTATATTATTTTGACTCCCCCAAGCAAGCCATGGAACCATTCATGGATCAGGGACAATAGTGTATGTGCCATTAAAGTTGTTATTGGACAAATTACCCCCAAACTTAGTAGTTTGATACAACAGCAATTATCTTTCACTGTTTCTATGGTGATTTTGGCTTGGGATCTCTCATGTGTTTGCAATCAGATAGTGGTGGGGGCTGATGCAGTTGAGGTCTCTCTCTCTGTCTGTAATCTTGGGACTTCCCCATGTGGTCTCACCCCATGGGCTAGTTTGAAGTTCCTTACAGCATGGCAGCTCGAGGTTCCAGCTTGAGTGTTCCAGCAAACAAGGCAGAAGACCTAGCCTAATCTATGGTCATGAGTGAGTCACAGGTCCTGCCTAGTTTCAAGGGGGAGAGGACAGACAGCTCCCCCCTCTATGGGAGGAGTGTCCAGGTCACATTGTTCCTGAACATGTGAGAGGGAGTGACCACTCCAGCCATCTTCAGTGAATAAAATCTGGCAGAGCATACCTTGAACTAAGGATTATGATGAATCTTATTTTGTGCCTTCGAGGTCTGCACAAGGGAAAAAAAAATGTGCTCAATCAAATTTTCCTGAAGGGAACTTATTTTGGAAAAAAATGAATCTTGAATTTTTCCAGACTCCCATTCCATAGATAAATGTAATAAAGCAGTAAGCATGCAAATTGAAAAGGAAAATATAAATAATTCTTATTTTGTTGTTGAATATCACAAAAGGTAGAATTTATAGAGACAGCATCTTATTATAAACATGAAGAACATTTATAATTTTTCTTGTGTTCTCACTCTGTCTGCCTTTTATTTGGAAGGTGACTGTTGTATCGTAGACAAAAATGTTCCTAAGACCCCTTTCAATCATGTGCAATATAGAAACCCAAGCCCTTCTTTTTCTTCTCTTGTCTTTCCTTGCAGTTTTGTTATTAAAAATTTATCATGGGGGGTGAAATTTCAAAAGAAATGGAAGCAAATGTCGAATCACAACTCATGGGTACATAACTTCTATAATCTTTATAACTAACGCCTACTGATGGGGTGGTAACTGTCTGGTTTGACAGAGACATGGCTTAAGAGTTTCACGAAATTTCTACCTCAAGACCCATATTGGCCAAGGACAAAGAACATATAACTCTGAGTTCTTGGGGTCCATAGCCCCAAGGAGCCCCACGTCTATGAGCACTCTTGAAATTTCATGCACATTTCACTTTCTCTCTTTCATAAGGCATTGGTGTTTGTTTGTTTGTTTGTTTGTTTAAGATTTTATTTATTTATTTGACAGAGATCACAAGTAGGCAGAGAAGCAGGCAGAGAAAGAGAGGGGGAAGCAGACCTGCCGAGCAGAGAGCCCGATGCGGGGCTCGATCCCAGGACCCTGGGATCATGACCTGAGCCAAAAGCAGAGGCTTTACCCACTGAGCCACCCAGGCATTGGTGTTTTTATCTTCATATATAAAAGATATTTTAGATACTATCAGTTAACGTCAGATGGCCGTATCTGTCACGTGGCTTCAAGCTCCTCTGTGTACCCCCTTATCAGTTCAACGGGCAATGGAATGCCCAGTCCCCATGATATGCTGGTTATAATTTCCCCAACACTTTCTCTCTCCTTTGAGGAAACACATGCAGGTAAATCAGAATGATGGAATTATTGGCATTACTTTGGATTCACTCTAATTTATGTACTTTAAGTTGCTTTCAAGTCTCAGGACTTGACTATTATTGAAAGCTAATTACTCAAGGCATACCTCCCGGTGATAATAATACCCTCGAATGCTGGAGAGACTTCTGCTGAGAATTTCTGGGATTAGTGAGTAACCCAAGGTCATGTGGTTAATTAATAACAATGCTGATATTCAGACCCTATCTTTGGAGTCCTTATCTTGTGTATTCTATTGCTACACTTAGAGTCATAAAGACTACTAACAGCAATTCACATTCCTAAAGAAGCCTGGGGACACGAGGTAGGTGTAACAACGTTTTGCAGAGAAAGTCAACTTACTAACTTAGGCTCTGTTATTTATACATTCAATTACTTATTTTTTCTGAGAGGATTAGAGACAAAACATGTGGTCTGGTATATTTTTTTTTAATTTTTATTTATTTTTTTAAATTTCTTTTCAGTGTTCCAGAATTCATTGTTTATGCACCACACCCAGTGCTCCATGCCATATGTGCCCTCCATAATACCCACCACCAGGCTCACCCAACCCCCCACTACCCTCCCCTCCAAAACCCTCAGTTTGTTTCTCAGAGTCCACAGTCTCTCATGGTTCATCTCCCCCTCCGATTTCCCCCAACTCACTTCGCCTCTTCAACTCCCAATGTCCTCCGTGTTATTCGTTATGCTCCACAAGTAAGTGAAACCATATGATAACTGACTCTTTCTGCTTGACTTATTTCACTCAGCATAATCTCTTCCAGTCCTGTCCATGTTGATACAAAAGTTAGGTATTCATCCTTTCTGATAGAGGCATAATCCTCCATTATATATATGGACCATATCTTTTTTAAAAAAGATTTTATTTATTTATTTGACAGAGATCATAAGTAGGCAGAGAGGCAGGCGGAGAGAAAAGGGGAAGCAGGCTCCCCCCTGAGCAGAGAGCCTGATGTGAGGCTCGATCCCAGGACCCTGAGATCATGACCTGAGCCAAAGGCAGAGGCTTAACCTACTGAGCCACCCAGGTGCCGCTAGACCATATCTTCTTTATCCATTCGTCCATTGAAGGGCATCTTGGTTCTTTCCACAGTTTTGTGACTGTGGTCATTGCTGCTATGAACACTGGGGTACAGATGGTCCTTCTTTTCACTACATCTGTATCTTTGGGGTAAATACCCAGAAGTGCAATTGCAGGGTCTAGGGTAGTTCTATTTTTAATTTCTTAAGGAATCTCCACAGTGTTTTCCAAAGTGGCTGCACCAACTTGCATTCCCACCAACAGTGTAAGAGGGTTCCCCTTTCTCCACATCCTCTCCAACACTTGTTGTCTCCTGTCCTGTTGATTTTGGCCATTCTAACTGGTGTGAGGTGGTATCTCAATGTGGTTTTGATTTGAATCTCCCTGAGGGCTAATGATGATGAACATTTTTTCATGTGTCTGTTAGCCTTTGTATGTCTTCTTTGGAGAAGTGTCTGCTCATGTCTTCTGCCCATTTTTTGACATGATTATCTGTTTTGTGTGGGTTGAGTTTGAGAAGTTCTTTATAGATCCTGGGTATCAGCCCTTCGTCTGTACTGTAATTTACAAATATCTTCTCCCATTCCGTGGGTTGCCTCTTTGTTTTGTTGACTGTTTCCTTTGCTGTGCAGAAGGAAACAAAAGCAAAAATGTGGTCTGTTTTTAAGCCAAGCCAGATGTCCCTAACTTTGTCGTCCCCCACTCCCAGTTTCAGAGCAGCGTCGCTCCGCGCCACCGCCCCCACCCCCAACCTATGTCCAAGAGGCTCTATAGGTGCCAGGGATGCTGGGACTCCACTGAGCCTTGAGATGATAAGCAGAAACGCCATGTCATAGGTCTTGCAAAGTAACGAGTGCCATGACCGGTTAGGGTGAGGGTCCCACAGAGGGCTCTAGAGCTGAGTGTTGTTGTTTCAGCGGTCTGGGGCAGGGGCTGGGGGGCACTCACATCCACAGGGTGGCAGGGTCTTACCACTGTTCTCCATCATGTTTTATCCAGAAATCACCCTTTGCCTCAAAGATGTAGGTACGGTTGTTGAACAGTCCTCGCTTCATTCCTTATGGGGATTTCCCTCCCAGGGGCTCTGTTTCTTCCATAAGACCATGTTTCTATCAGCGACCTTCTAGAGAAGTATCAGATCTATCCATGGGTCTGTACCCTAAGGTTCTTTTTTACCCAGAAAACACTTCCTAGCTCCTGTTAAAACAGCCGATATATGTAGTGTGTGTGTGTGTGTGTGTGTGTGTGTGTGTGTAGTAGTGGAGTAGTGGGGAGGGAGGAAGTCACCAGACTTCGTTCACTATAAGGATCCAAGTCTGAACTTTGTGTACTCTAATAGAGCTTGTTGCACTGGCTATAGGAAGATCATTGGTGAAGGGTCTGAGAGAGAGAGATTGAGAGAGAGGGGGGCTGGCACTAGCACAGAATTGCTAAAGTAGCTCATTGCATGCACTTGAATCCATCACAAAATACTGAACAAAACAATGTGGAATGCCGGCCATTAGGATATCACAGCTGCTGTTTCCTTCCTCCCCCTCCCTCCCTATTTCCCTTCTCTTCTTTCTTTCTTTTCAGGTTTGAGATGGCTAATGCCTCCCCCTTCCTGAGCATCAGTCCCTCGTGTTTTCCAGAGGCTTAGACAAGACGGTCTCAGACTTTGCAGTACTAACACGCCATGCTTCCATGAACTTGTGAATTATGCAAAGTGATCAGAGTTGTGAGATGCCTGCACAATCACCCCACCCCGCCCAGGTTTCCTATGAACTTCCCCAGAGGGGAGCTGACAAATTGTTAAACGGACTCATGCAGAAAGTGCAGAAAGTTCCGAGTGTCTAAAGGGGGACCCTGCAGCATCCTGGAACTTGGGACCCATTGGTTGCCTGCCTCTCTGTAAGTCTTAATAGATAAAACCAGAAAAAAATAACTGGGCTTGAGCTATCTTTTAAAGAGTCTGAGCAAAGAGAATGCAGGTAATCTGTAAGGAGGAGGCAAGAGCTTGGATTCCAGAAGCGAATGTCCCTGGGGGCACCTGGGTGGCTCAATGGGTTAAGCCTCTGCCTTCAGGTCAGGTCATGATCTCAGGGTCCTGGGATCGAGCCTCACATCAGGCTCTCTGCTCAGCAGAGAGCTGAGCAGAAAGCCTGCTTCTCCTCCCCCTTCTGCCTACTCATGATCTCTCTCTCTCTCTCTCTGTCAAATAAATAAACAAAATTTTTTAAAAAAGGAAAGTCCCTGAAAGTATGAATAAAAGAGTGGTTGATTTGAACCTTCTGTGGCTAAAAGCCTGAGTAAAATGCCTCTGTGGCAAAGGTTTTATTGAAACTGTCAACAGGACCAGAGAAGAAGGCAGTGAATTGCTAATGAGAAGACCTGAATGCAGCCAGTGGCCACGCACCTTGCACCTGGATCCCAAGTCCCCAGAAGGGAAGGGCCAGCAGGTGGAGGTGAAGGACAAAGGGTCCACTCTAGTGATGAGTGATCCAGTTCTGGGTTTACAGGCTTCAGAAACAGTCTCGGAGTACAAACCAGAGATACGCTCTTTCTTCAAGAAGTCTAGGGTTGTTTTTTTTTTTTTTTAAGATTTTATTTATTTACTTGACAGAGAGAGATCACAAGTAGACAGAGAGGCAGGCAGAGAGAGAGAGAGAGGGAAGCAGGCTCCCTGCTGAGCAGAGAACCCGATGTGGGCCTCGATCCCAGGACCCTGAGCCGAAGGCAGCGGCTTAACCCACTGAGCCACCCAGGCGCCCAAGAAGTCTAGGGTTTTACATCAGGAAAGGGTCTTGCTCAAAAAAGGATCTCAACTCCATAACGAGCACCCAAACCATCCAGGTCTGCCAGGCCCTACATTAAAAAAATATATATTAGGGCGCCTGGGTGGCTCAGTGGGTTAAGCCTCTGCCTTCAGTTCAGGTCATGGTGTCAGGGTCCTAGGATTGAGGCCCACGCCAGGCTCTCTGCTCAGCAGGGAGCTTGCTTCCCCTTCTCTCTCTGCCTGCCTCTCTGCCTACTTGTGGTCTCTCCCTCTCTCTCTCTGTCAAATAAATATATAAAATCTTTAAAATATATATATTTTATATATAAATATTATATATTATATATATATAATATTTTAGGTGTCTGGGTGGCTCAGTCAGTTAAGTGTCTGCCTTCTGCTCAGGCCATGATCTCAGGGTCGTGGGATCCAGTCCCGCATTGGGCTTTCTGCTAAGTGGGGAGTCTGTTGCTCCCTCTCCATCTGCCCCTGCCCCCCACTTGTGTGATCTCTCTCACTCTCTCATAAATAAATAAAAATCTTTTAAAAAATCAAAAAATTATATTTAAAAGCCCTCTGTCCATTCTTCTCCTTGATCACTTCCCATTCATCTACCAATACCTCGCTCAATGTTCCACTCCCCTGAAATTCCCCAGGTCCAGAGACAGGAAGAAGAATTTCAAGAGGTAGTCTTCCCCCCACTCCCAAGCACTGACATCTCACCATAACCCACCCCTCTGTTACAGACCAGATTGTGTCATGTCCTAAGGATCTCTCCCATTTTTCGTATCAGTTAGCATGTTTTGGTTACAAGTATCGGAAAACAAAACAAAATTTTAAAAACCAGCTTAAACCAAAAATGAGGAAGTACTCGTTTGTGTCACTGAAAAACTCACCTTCCTTTGCAGCTGAATTCAGTTGCCCGACAAATTTTCCCGGATCTGTCTGAGTGAGCTTCATTCTCAGATCTCCTGTGTTCTCTGGATTTATATGTTGTTCCTCCTGAACTTTGAATTTAAATAATCTCAGAACTCCAGCCAAGATGAGACAGACACTTCTCTTCCCTGAAGCTACAGTAAAAATGTAGGACATGAGTCTTTTTGATGCTGATTGGCCTGGCTTCGATCATGTGCCCCTCTCTCACCAATCACAGTGGTCTGGAGGATGGAAGTCTCTGATTGGTTTAAAAGA
Organism: Mustela putorius furo; assembly: GCF_011764305.1. Taxonomy (NCBI): domain Eukaryota; kingdom Metazoa; phylum Chordata; class Mammalia; order Carnivora; family Mustelidae; genus Mustela; species Mustela putorius. The sequence goes on from NW_025421989.1 coordinate 34,165,435, forward strand.
GGTCACCTATCCTACCCTTAGTGTCTAGTAGTGGAGGCTGGACTCTAAAAATAGCAAGTGCCTGTCCCTATACTGTGAGCTCTTCAGGGCATAGCACCGTGTCACATACAGTAGGTGCTTAACAAACGCTGACTGCATTCCTGAATTAGGAAGAGAATGAATACAGCCTGTTCCCACTGCCTTCTTTCCACTCCATCCTCATCCATTGCCTACCCTGGCCATGGCAAGCCATCAGTCTTTCTGGAATTGAGGCTTAAACAGTTGGTGTCTTCCTCCACTTTTCTTCCTCCTAAGCTCTAGCCAACATAACTTTGATGGGTCATGATTGAATTGCTTTTGTTCAAGAAGCCACAGAAAGAAATTATTTCTTGCTAATATTCTTGAAGGATTTTCCACAATGTGATTAGATTATTGCTAATCTAATAAGACACCAGACTAATGGTGGTATTAATAATATTATGTGATTTTTGCAGCAATCGCATTGCTCACTGAATGAAAACTTTGGAACATTCTCTCTCTGGAAAGTCTTAGACCACGGAGATACAGATAGAGTTAGCTGTGTTACTCTGTAGGCACCTTATAGAACATTCATAAAACCAAGCAAACAAATGACAACTTTATATTCCTATAAAGTAGTGGAATTATGAGTGTTTTATTTCCTTCTTTATGCCCGTGTGTATTCTCACTTTCTCCACAATGAGCAGCCTTTGATTCATACTTTGGATGTTTTTTTTATTGAGGGGGGATCTTTATAGAAGATTCCATTCTCATTGACTTAATGATCACTTTGGGGCAGATTCCTTAAGACTAAGGTGGATTGGACTCAGCGGCTCTTTGGTGAGACTCAGAAGCACCATCCCCAGGCCCAAGCCCATGCTTAACATGTGCAAAAACTCAGAGCACACCTACCAATGGAGGCCTGCAGACCCTATATCTGACTATTTACAAAGTATAATGAAGCTTATACATTGTTAAGTGAAATACATCCATTCTCCTATCTTGACAAATATAACTTCATTTCAATCTGGAAATTCGGCATTGCTTTTAGGATCTCTGGACTCAGAGTTGTTCACTGGAATGTGGTGGCAGGGAAGAGGGGGGCCCTCTGGCCCTCAGACCACTGTCCTTCTCTTCTCACCCCTGGTTCCAGCCCACATTACAAAGGTCCCATGATGCTCCAAGTCCAAGCTCCATCACCTCACTTTGGAAATACCCATTCTTTGGCCACTTTGGAGAGTTAGGGGGACACATCAGTGTTAATCGATCCTCAGGGGGAAGGCTTTGTGTAAGCCTTAGGTATATTTTCTTGCCCCTCAGAACTCCCCACCCCATGAGAAAGGCCAGAGTGGGATCCTGTAAAGCACAGGGCCCAGGGCAGGGCACCTCTTATCTGGGCCAGGAGAGGGACTGCCAGTGACTGAGGGTGCTGGGTCACAAGTAAGATGGGGTGACCTCTGTCATTATGACTGTTGCTCCAGAGGTACCCCCATTCACCACACGTACCATAGTCTAAGTCTTGCAAATGCTGTCTATAGCAAAAAGAAATCTGTCCTCACATGGAGCCATTGTTGAATGTGGAAGCTGCTTGCCCCCTTGGATGTGGGTGTTTTCTGGTTCTGGGCCCCTAGCTCCCTAAGGCCCCACTAAGGGGCCAGCCTTCAGAGTTATTTTAAAAGATGTTGTCACTCCCCTGCCCAGATTCCTTCAGTGCTTCCCATTACAGTTCTTGCCAACAATGTCATTTTGTGTACAACCGAAACTCGCCACCTGATAGAATTTCCACATGGGAGCATGGGCAGGCCAGAAGGGCCAAGGGGTTAATGCTTTTGGGAGCACTGCTCAGCCACTGATGGGGGAGCTGCAGGGTGAACACACCAGCTGCCTCATTCTTCTAGTAGAATCATTCAGAGGCATTTAGCCCTACAGTCTCTCCCAGAGGTGCCTGACAAGATGGAGTCCCAGTGGTCTGCAATGTCAGCCTGATCATTCATGCATCTTTTGTTAGCATCCTTCCACCCCCTGGCACACTTCTCCATTCTGTTTCCTGGGATATTTTCCTGGTATATTTCCCGAGTGAACTCCTTGTACCCACATCTTTTTCTTGGGGTCTCCTGCTGGGGCAGCCAACCTAAGACAGTTGTCTGCTTCCGGTTACATCGATTTTGATTGCTTATGGCATATCCGGTGCTGTTCTCTGCATGTGACCATTATCATCTCAGTTTAACAGATGAGGAAACCAAGGCTCAGTGAAACCAGATCACCTCCCTGAGCATCTCCAACTATAGAGCAGTAGAGACAGGATTTGAATCGTGGCTCAGACTCCAGAACCCAAATGGTCGATTATTGAGCTGTAATTGCATGATATGTGGTGGCTGATGGCCATGCTTCACTTGGGCGTAGATTCCAAAAGGAGAGTAGGACAGGGTTTTTGAGATTCCAACTTACTTTCTTCTTGGTCTGACCCTCCACTATCTTCCCTGTCTATTGGCCATAGTAGTAGTAGCTACTTTCCAGAGTCATTAGGACAATTAAGTGGCATGGTAACTTCACAGTGTTTTGTACCCATGCCAGGCCCATGGGCCATGCACTGTGTGTGTGCAAGTTGGCCTCCCCATCACCCCATCCTCCTCTTCATCATGCCCATTGGCTGGGCTGCCAGAAAGATGAGTAGCAGAGGAGGAGAACGCAGCCTCAAAAACCTGTTGTTACCAGCAAGTATCTGGCTAATTTATTTCAAAAGGTTTTGCTTCTATGAAGTTTAATAGAGTTGATGAGTATTAAAGGAATCATTTCATCTTCATTTGAATGTGAGCAGTAAATGTGTTTTGGAGATTATATTCATTCCCCAGTGACTCCAAGTACTTTCCCATTCCAAAGCTGATTTTCATCCATCAGAGCAAAGGGTTTTCAGCTCTACGGAGCTGTCTGAATGAAAAGCAGGAGTTCCTCGTGGAGGGTGCTGCTTGGCTCACCCGGAGTGAGGTGGCAGAGCTTCCTTCTGGGCACAGGGGTACCCCTGCCGGTGTGCAGACATGTGACTCCCTCCTGGCCCCTCTCCTCCTGTCCTCAGCTGTTCCTGAATCCATGCAAGGCTTTGTGTCTCTGTAAAGCAGCCTTCAGAAGCCCGGGACTCTGAGACAGGTCTAACTCCCCTTCTCGGCCTGCTGGTTCTTGCACCTTACTGCACCTAATGGGGGGTCAGCCCCATTTGTGAAAGGTGAAGCTGCTAAGATCTGTCTGGGGAGGCATTTCACCAAATGAATTTTAATAGCTTGGAATCAGGTTAAACTCATGAAGAAGGAAGAAAAAGAAGGTTTCCTTGGTATTGAATGTGTAATAACTCCATTTTTTACAACCTGTAAGCACTTGGGATGTGCACGTTGCTTCGAGGGCAGGAAGAATTTGTGCTTCCGGCCAAGGGCAGTTTGGTCTTTAGCAAGGCCCAACAGCCCTGGAGGGAGGCCTTGGAGCTTAGGGTTTCTCCTGTGGGTGAGCAAAACATTCTCAAATCAGAGCAGAACATTGATGGGCTGGTTATGCAATTAGCTGTGCCCTGAGTCCAACGGGGGGAATGTGTGAAGGGTGCATTGATCAGGAGGGAAGGTGGCCGAAGGTTTCCAAGGGAGCGGGAGGAGGGGTTTTATGCCTTCCTACACCATGTCTCTCACCCCCACAGGACCCTCTCAAGGGTGGCCCAGGCATATGGGGCCATATTTTCTCAAATGGGAACCCTGGTAAAATTCCAATCCCAGTTGGGATCGGAACCCAAACCTTTCTCAGACACCTGTGGATCAGGAGCGAGGCCTGCATTCAAGGTCAGTTCTACCACTCCTGTCTTCTCGACCAAGTCACTTACTCGGTTGGACGCCCTGTTCCATCGGTAGAATGGGAACGCTCATGCTGATTTACATAAACTGTAAGATCCTCCTGAGGAGCAAAAGCACGTGGAAGTGATCAAAAGGCAACTAAGTGCTATGCAAATAATTATTTGTCGCTTGCTGGTGATAGTGGTAAGGATGACCCCCATGCTAGGAGTTATCGTAGCACCGGGGACAGCCAGTAGGTGACCGCTTCAAGCAGGGGCATTCGAGGGCACAAAGGTCGCTGGGGAAAAAGCCATGGGACGTGGTCTTGGCGAGGCTGCCGCTAATCAAGTAGAGCGAAGAAGCCAGACACCGGAGAATCAAAGGCAGTGTGGGGCAGAAGAAAGGCAGACATGCTCGAGTATTCAGGTGGGGAATTCAGACCAAGAAGCCAGAAATAAGGCAGTAGCTGACGGTCAGTGGGGGCAGAGGCCAGCAGAGCAGCAAAGGAAGGGGCAGGGGGAGAAGCCAGGTGGGACCTAGGCCCTGAGCCGCAAGGAGAGCTGAGCGTGTTTGTGGGCTGTTGGTTTCGGGTCACATATCTGAACAGCGAGCAAGCAGCTTTATGCCAGAAACCCCTGGGCCCGCTCTGGGACGAGCCCCCAGCTGCACGAGTACATGTAGGTGGAGTCTTACAATATTTATGGGCTTGAGATGCATGCCCTCTGGAGCTCCAGGAGGCGAAAGCACATTCCAGATACATAAAGGCTGAGCCCCACTGCGTGAAACACCATGGGAGGCCCTGGTTACGAGGGTCGCCGCTGGGGCTGGGTGGCTGTGTGGGCAGATGAGGTATCCGGAGCCTCAGGCTCACAGATTTGGGGGCAGGCCCTGTCTGGGGTGACTCTTCATGTCGCTTTTTTGGCAGAAATAGCAGAGAGACCCTGCCTCGAGGGGAGAGGTGGTATTTAACATGACCCCTTGAACGGGCTCCTGTGGGAGTATGAGTGTAGCTGTCTGTTGGCTCTTTCTCTCCCCGGTTCGAAATTGAACTCCTAAGGGGGACAGAAGTAGGTTAGCTTTGTTTCCGAAGGTGCTAGAAGTAAATCCAGCCCTTCTTCGGTGTCTGTGATACAAAAGGCATCTTGTTCTCAGCGGCCGGGGTGGCTGCGGTGCCTTTGGCCCCAGGCCTCTGTCTGCAGCCTCTTGGCAGAGGGTTTACAAAGGAGGGACTGTCCTGAGGCTTAGAAAAGGCCACAGGCTGTCGAAGGTGAAGGGGGAAAAACAGGACCTTCTGTCTCTTCGGGCCAGGTGGAACCATCTGGGGCTTCTCAGGTGTGAGTTCAATCTGTCTGTGACTGTGATAAGGTGTCCCTTTTCTGGACCCATGGTCTGTCGCCACACCACAGTGCCCCTTCGTCACCAGCTGAGTAGCTAGGGCCGTGTGAGGTCGTGAGGGGTAACAGCCGGAGCAGCAATCAGGCCTTTTGCCCTTTGAAACAACTTCAGCTTCTGGTGGGCACACGGGAGGGAAATGACAGCAGAGCACTGGGGTGACTGGTTCACCACGATGGAGGATCCCCCTCCCCTCAGAAGTGGGCCAAACACCCCAGGCAGTGCTTCTCGGAAAGGAGGGAGGCAAGGGACAGTCCTAGCAAGGGCGAGGATAGCCTGTTTCCACCCACTTGAGCTATTCAGAGCTCTCAGCAGCCAGCCCCAAAGAGACAGATGACTCCTAGAAGGTTCGACACTGAAAATTGTCTGGCAACCACATAACTGAACAATGGTCATCTTAGGGAGTCCTTAGGGGATCCTTGGGCTCAATGTCTGTGTCTGACCAGCTTGGAGGGTGGGGGGCCCTGTTCTCAGCTTTTGGAATCCAGGCCATCTTTCCACTGCTCCCTTATGTCTGCTCTACTTCGTAGGGTGCTTGTGAGGATACGCATAGAGAACCAAGCAGCAGTTGTGTGTTCAGTGTGTAATAACCTTATTGGTGGAACTCGTCCAATGGCTGTCCCTTTGCGAGAAACCCTTGACCATGTTCTGCTGCTCAATCCGGAGCATCGTTCTAGGGAACAGATGAAATATGGCCCCCATCCTCAAGGACCTTAGAGTTGAGGGGAAGAGATGCAAGTAAGAAGAAAGGCAGCCGCAGAGTCAGTAAGTGGGTGCTGGAGAGGCATCGGAAGGGAAAGTGGCTGAGACTCCATGGAGTGGGAAGTCTTCCAGAAGAGAGGTTGCTTCAGTTAGCTCTGATGGGCAGACAGAGGTGGCCCAAGCAGAGAGAACGGGCAAAGGGGCGCTCTCTTTGGATCAGAAAGCGTTGCGTGAAAGCCCAAAGGTGTGCAGAAGCAGGGCACAGGTGAGGCACTGCCTGCAGGTTAGTGGGACATAGGACAGACCTGGAATGTAGTGGAAGGGGCCGCTGGAGAGGCTGACAGGCTGCCACCAGACCAGGGTGTCTACTGGGGATTAGCCAAAGACACTGAAGGTTCCCCCAGAGTTGCTGCTAAAAAACTTTTCAACAGGGAATGCTTTAGCCATGCTTGTATGTTAGAAAGGCTGCTCCAGCCCCAACCACAGGCTGATTTGGGAGAGACCTAGGTGGAGAGACCAGTGATCCAGGGGGCAAGGATAGGGGTCCGAACAAATTCACTTGTCATGGGAATCCGGGTGTAAGGCTCAACCTGAGGAGAGAGACATTTAGAAAGTAGACTCTTCACAATATATTCATCTAGATGGATGGGAGACAACAAAGAACAAACCAGAAGCTGGAGTCCTACTGCGCCCTTCCTTCTCTCTCACCTCCCACATCTAATCGGATCATGTCATTTCTTTCTGGTTAAATGCTTTCCATGATTTTCCTTAGCTTTCAGGAAAATATTCCAACCATTAGATTAATCAAATAAAGCTTTTTCTAATCGGGTCCCTGATAACCTTTGCTTTAGCAGGAGCAGGGACAAAGTTTGTTCGCTGGTTTACCCAGGTTGTACTTGGAAAATTTGTAAATTGCAGGAAAGCCGCCCAAATGGTCAGGAATGCCTCTCTGTGCTTCATCTAGACGCATCCCTTGCTAACAGTACACTGTGCCTGCCTTCCCTCCCCCGCTCCCTCCCCCACTCCCTCCCTCTCTCTCCCTCACTCCCTCCCTCTCTGGTCTGCAATGTGTCCACAGTGACACGCAGAAACATGTTTTCCCCGAATCGTTTGTAAGATGCAGACATTGTGATACCTTACAGCTCGATACATCAGCATGTATCTCCTAAGAGCAAAGACATTCTCCTACAAACCTGCAATTCTCAAGAAATGTAACCTCGTTTACATCCAATCTAATCCACAGTGCATATTTAAATCTCCCCAGATGTCCCCCACGTATGTGCTTAATAGCTTTTTAAAAAATCTAGGACTCAAAGATCGTGGATTGCATGTGGTGGTCCCATCTTTTTAGTCTCATGGCATTTACCACAGTCCTCTCTGCCATTTTGTGTCTTTTATAACATGATCTTTTCTCAGAGCCTAGGCTGGTTGCCTTGTAGAGCCACAATATGAGTATGGCTGATTATTTCCTCAGGATAAGATTCAGGTTGTGCATTGTGTGGAAGTATTCTACATGGATGATGTTGTATCTTTCTTTCTGTGTCTCATCAGGATATACATAATAGCTGTTTGACCCGTTATTAATGATGCTATGGTTTTTCTTTTTTAATGATGCTAAGTTTGATCTCTCCCCTGAAAAAGCACATTTCTCCTTTTGTAATCAATCAGTAATCTGTCGGGGTGAAGCTATGTGAATGTGTAAATATCTTGTTGTGAATGTCTCACCAGTTATAATCCAGGAATGACCTTTGCCTCAATCAGTTACTCCATTGTCAGTTGTAAAATACTGATTTCCTAAATTTTCCATACCTTATACATTCATTAGCTGGCTTTCATCTGTAAAGAAGAGCTTTACCTCTCCATTTCCCCCACCCCCTCGCCATTTTTAAAAAGGTATTACTACAGACTCCTGGATTCCTTTTTTTTTTAATAAGATTTTATTTATTTATTTGAGAGAGAAAGAGCACAAGCAGGAGGAGGGGCAGAGGCAGAGGGAGAGTGACAAGCAGACTCACCACTAAGTAAGGAGCCCAATGTAGGGCTTGAACCCAGGACCCTGAGATCATGACCTGAGCCTAAGTCAGATATTTAGCCAACTAAGCAACCCAGGTGCCCCTGGACTCCTGGATTCCTTAAAAAAAAAAAAAAATATATATATATATATATATATATAAAATATACATAATAAATTCAATATTATTATACATATATTATACATATATGTATAATATGTGTATGTATATATGTATACATATATAATAATACAGATATACATTATAATACATATAACTATATTACATATACATATAATACATATAATACATTATAATATATAATGTATACATATATATGACAACATATTTATTATATACAATATATATTAAATTTATATTATGTATATGTGTACATTATGTGTATACATATGTATGTTTATGCACATGTATATCATACATACATATTACACATATAGAATACATATATATAATTATATACAATATAATAAAATATACATTATATATTATGTATAATATGCATAATATTATGCATAATATGCATAACATAATATTATGTATAATATGCATAATATTATGCATAATATGCATAATAACACAAAATATATATTATATATACTACTACAGTCATTCTTTTTGATGTTCTAACTGTCCCAAATCTGGCTAGTGGGAGCCCCTTTAAACCAGCTATTGTGTCCTTTTGGCATATCCCCCATAGACTTTGAACACTTCTTTGCTTTCTGACTTACTATTTTCCAACATCATCTGGTAATTTCCTGAAGGTCAGAGCTTTGGGAAGAAAGGTGATGAGTTGAGTTTTGTACATGCTGCATTTAAATTTGGCGTACATCTATGACATCCCTGTCTGGTAGGCAATCGTGTATGTGTGCACACACACATGCACACATACACTCCAATTTATATCTTCACTTTTGTTTCCAATGTGTTCAAATGGTGGTTTTTTTTCTCTTGAAAGTCCAAGTAGCCCCTCCCAGCTGTGCCACTATTATGGAAAGGGAAGCATGAATTGGTGGCAGACTGCTGGCTGTCTCTGCCTTAGGGAGTAATTGGTTTGCCAACCAGTAGTCTGTGAGAATGTGATGCAAGATAGTCCATTGGGTGGGAGATGAAATGATTAGACCTTCTATTTAGATTTATTTGTATCTATTTGTCACACTTCTATTATATATCCTTTACAATATATGGAGTATAAGAAGTGCATAAGAAAGTACAAGAATGCATAAATTCACCTGTAGATAAATAACTACACATACAGAGAGGTCTATGCTCAATTCTTAAAATAAGAGCATGAACAAAAATATTTGGAGAACCTTGGTATAATTGTAGTTGAAGCTATGGGTTGAAAGAAGTCAACTGGAAGGTGTTTACAGAATAAGAACTTAGGGTCTAGAATGGAAGCATAGGGAAGCTTCAACCTTCAGGACATGAGAAAAGGACTAGAACAGACACCTAGAAAGGAGACTAAGAGAAAGCTGGCCAAGAAGTGGGAGAAAACCTTGGGAGAGTGATGTTATCAAAACACACAGAATGGTGGACATGGCAGCAGTTCCAAATACTGACGAGAGCTGAGGAAAAGAGGTCGAAAATGTCTCCATTCAATTTGGCAATATGGCGGCCATCACAGTGCTCATGGATTGTGGTGCGGAAAGTAAGGACAACTCGAGAACTGTGTGAAGGGAAGGAGAGAGGCCAGAGAGTATGTGGAACCAGCTGGTGCCACAGTCCTTTTAGCTGCTGCAACAAACGGCCACCGCTGTGAAGTGGGGATGATGCTATGACGCTGTGTGGAGTTTGGAGAGGCCTGTGTAATAGCCCAAAGGCTTCGAGAGAAAAGGGCTGTGGAAGTCCAACCTACCGGAGCTGACAGCTGAGGGCAGCACAAATGCACAGTGAGCATGTGTTCTGACAGCACAGGGCCAGGCACAGAGCAGGTGTGCCCTCAGTACTCGCCAACTAGCAATGACTTTCAATCATCCTCTACTGTGGATGGACGCGGTCTGAAGGATTCCAGTGGGACCTTATGTAGCCCAGACCGGCCTGCAGCAAACCTGTGACAGACTTGCTTCCGTCTTTAGCACAGCCTGCCTCCCATCTCGGGTCCTTTCCCGTCCTGTTGAAGTGTCGCTCCCATTCCAGGGCATGCGGTCCTCTTCTGTGCCCCAGCTGGCCCTTTCTCTGATTCTCCCACCATACAGAATCTTTCACTCCAGACCTCTCCATCTATTTCCTCTGTCAGCATTAGCTCCTCTTGGGAGCCTTGTCCTCTGCCAGATGATAATAGGAAAATTATGGACACTAGAAGTTGCGCTTGCTTGTGTGCATCCCGGAAATGAGCTTTGGCCCTGCCTCAGGTGAGGAGTCAGGGAAAGGGCCCGTGTGCATGGGTCAAAGAGGCTTTGGTTCGCATCTGGGTTCTGTTGGTTCCTATTATGTGAGACCTGGAGCAAGTACTGAAGTCTGCCATACCGTTTCCTCACCCATAAAATGGGGACAATGCTGATAATAATATCTAGCCTACAGGTCATTATGAGAATTCACTTAAGTAATTTTCAAAAAGGTTCTCAGCATGTCACAGTAAACCTGTTCATAGATATATCCATTCACTAACTATGCATTGAGCCTGTGTCTGGGGCTAGGCATTGTTCCAGGCACCGGGGATCTGGCGGCGGGGGTGGGGTGGGGGAGAAAGAATCCAGACCTTGCTCTCAGGGAGCCTGCTCTCTAGTGAGGAAGAGAAAGAGGAAGCAGACAAATGTCTAACATGCTGTCAGATAAGGAGTCCTGAGAAGGGAAAGCAAGAAAGAGGGCACAGGGAACGAGGGGAAGTGTGACTGGAGGTGGGGGCCTGGAAAGACCTCCTCTGAGGCCAGACTGTGAGCCCAGGGCAATGGGGTCCGGACGCTCCAGGCACAGGGAGAAGCAAGCGCAAGGGAGCTCACCAGGAGAGCACCGGGAGACCCTGTGCGCCTGCGCAAGTGCGTGCGTGCGTGCGTGCCTGAGTGCGTGCGTTTGTGCAGGCGTGCGCATGAGCGAAAGGCGAGGAGATCAGAGTGGAGAGCGGAAGCTAGATCGTTTGAATCTTAGTAGCGTCTGTAAGAACTTTTGATCCAATTTTATGCTGAAACTGTTAAAAGCCGCTGGGCGGTGAGAACAGAGAAAGATGGCGTGCTCTGAAGTGAGCCTTTTGGCCTCTGTGGGGAGAGCAGATTGCAGAGTGGGCAAGAAGGGAATGGGGACACCTCATAGGCGACTGTCTCAGGGGCCTGGCGGGAGCGGTGGTGGCCTGGACCCGGGCAAGGAGGGGTCAGACTCAGCATCTGGTTTACAGTTTGAGCTGGCAGCGTTTGCTGAGGAGCTAAGAGTAGATTGTAAAGAATGGAATCCAGGATGATGCCCAGGCTTTAGGCCTGGGCAACTCGGTCAGTGGTGGTGTCCTTTCTTCTATCCAGCATATTGCATATTAGCGGCAGCAGCCGCATAGCGAGAGCATCTTCGACCCCATTCAGGGACTATCTGGAGCACTGCCTTGAGAGGATAAGGGTCCAGAGGCCAGGATTAGGGTGAGCAGAAAAGTGAATGCTGACTGATGAGTCATGCCATGGGCACAGAAGCAGGGCGAGGTGGCTTAAATCCTAAATACTTAACAACCTGGCCCTACACCAGTGGTTCCCAAAGTGTGGTCTGGGGACCAGCAGCAGAAGCTGAGAATTTGCTACAAATGCAAGATCTTGGGTCCCACCTCTGACCTGCCGAATCAGAAACGGGAACCGGGCTGAGTGCTCTGTGTTTTGACTTACTTTCTAGATGATCCTCACACATGCTTGAGTGTGACAGCCACTGGCTTGATGTGTTCCTCTGCGGTTGGGAATCCAAAGGAGGCTGCCACATGCCCCAGGAATGGATCATCATGCCCCAGAAGGTGTGTGTGACAAGAGCCACATACTTAGGAAGGGAAAAGGAAGATGGGAAGCGGGGAGAGAAATTAGGAATCGAAAAAGGGTATTGTTTGGGATGTTGGAGCCCTCGGAGATGGGGGCCAGAGCTAAGTGAAGTATCAGCTAGAGTAGAATTAGGACCCTTTACTTGGTAAAGGCGGCTTTGTTTGTACTTGCACGTGGTTCGTTTTCCTTTGCCCTTAACATTTTAGATTTTACTTTTGGAATTCATAGCCTCCTCAATGGTCTGAAGAGTTTATTTATTTTTTATTTTAAACATGTTATTTATTTGAGAGACAACTTGGGAGAGAGCAAGAGAGGGGGCAGAGGCAGAGGGAGAGGGAGAAACAGACTTCTCACTGAACAGGGAACCTGAGGTTGGGCTCAATCTCAGGGACTCTGAGATCATCATTTAAGCTGAAGGCAGATGCTTAACCAGCTGAGCCACACAGGCGACCCGGTCTGAACAGTTTAAAGGGAAAGGCCTTTTATGCACACCAGGGCCAAAGTTTCAAAGGGAGACTACTCCCGAGACTGGATGCTGAGGTAGAGGTGCTTGGGGACCTCCCGGCGGGGATCACTCCCCCACCCCGGAACCTAGTTGAAAGATACTCCTTCTGCACCCTGGACTGACCTCAAACCTTGCAGACCAGAGGCTTTACTTTTATAAAAGAGGCCTCTTTTCCTCCCCTGCAAAATGAAACAACAAAAAAGGCATGTCTTTAAAAGAAGGTCTTAGAGTTGGGAATTTTACGGTCTGTTAGGCAACATTTCCAGCGTGGTGTGCCTGCTTCTGGCGGTTGCTGGAGCAGCCTCCCGGTCTGGGCTGAGGCAGGCTTTCTGATCCCTCAGTCCCCATGCTCCGGCAGGCAGCTGTGGGACTTCTAATTGGCTGATCCATTAGTTCCAGTTCCTTGGAGTAATGGCAAGATGCTTACACACACGTGGGTCCCACCGTGCCCAGGAACACCTGGGGAAGCAGGAGGCCTGCCTTGTCTCTTGAAGTGGAATTGAGTTCAGTGTCAAGGAAAAACTTTTTCCCGATCTAAAGCTTCAAATGCATATTGCTGTGGCCTGGGTGGCCTTCTGTGCTCTGGGTAGGGTCTCTGTGACTGGCCGGATGGTCTTGAAGTGCCTCGACTTCTCTTCAAGGCTTTCTGCCTCACCCACCTTTGAGGTTGGCCACAGGCCATTGGCGCTGCTCCTATCAGAGTCACTTTCCATGTCTCTGCCTATCTGACGTCTCAGTAGCTTTTGGCACTGATGAACACCCTCCACTTGAAATTTAGGTTCCCTTTGGTATTCGTGACCTCTGATCCACTTCTGACCTCCCTGGCTGCTAGGAGGCTCCTCCCTTTGTAGCTGATTTATAAGAGTTGATGCTGTTTGGGATTCTGATCTGGGCCTTCTTCTCTCTGGTGGTCTTATCCATCCCCAGGTTTTCAGTCATGTCTGCCTGTATCCTCATGTGTCCCAATCTCCAACCCCGGCCCAGACCTCTTTCCCGAATTTTAGACCGTATGTTACCTTGGAGTTCCATGGCCCTCTCAAACGTGGCCTGCTAAAAATGTGCTCCAGTCCCTCAAGCCTGACACCCATGCCCTGTTCTCACCTGCCTCCTCCGTCTCCCTCCCAGATCCGATGACTTACCAAGTCTCCTTCTATGAAGTGGCTCCAGATCCCTGAATTCCCTTTTCCCTTCTCTCAGCTTCAGCTACGCAGTCACTCCTGGTGTTACTTCCTCTCTTGGTAACACTTGCATCTCCACTAGCCCACCACCATCCCCGTTGAGTCTTAGTAGTGTCTGGGACATAGGGGCACATAGGTGTACAAGATGGAGAAACTTTTGCCCAGCAGACATCTAAACCAGATCTGGGACTGGTCTGGGGTCTAGAGCCCTCAGTGCAGGGACAGAAGCGGTTATCTCAGTGGACTTTTTCTCTGTGCTCTGTCCAGCGTCCGTACAGGGAGGCAAGACGAGTGGGCAGGGATTCTCGGCGGACCTCCACACTCCCTTCATGGGGCCAGGTGACTCTTGTGGGCTGGTGGCCCCCATTACCCAGGAGGTTATAAATGAATGTGCCCTAATGAGACATGGTCCTGTTTGGCTCAGTCGTCTTCAGCCAGGAGTAAAGTGAGTGGATAGCACCTGTTTCCAAACCCTTGTCTGTGGAGTCTGGAACCGCCTTCCTGCATTAAGTCCCTTAGGGGACAGTTCACGCACCCATGACATATGTCACACTGGTTTGTAGTTATTTCTTTAGGCCTCTGACTCTGGGATCTTGGCAGAGACTGGCTTTCACACCTCTGTCGGGTCTCAGGTGGGGGCACGGGGGCTGGCCCAGAGAGCACTGGAGGAATAGCCCAGTGGTATACTGTTCTCTGTTGGAGACGAGTCAGGAGTGACAGTGACGAGTGGCTGCCAGCAACCCGTTCTGACCACAGCAAGCTTGTCCTGCCTTCTCTCAGCGTTATTGAGGGAAGGATGTCACAGGCTCCTTCTGGGGGTTGCTGGAGCCACTGGTCAGGTAACTGGTTAGGTCGTGCTGCTGTGTTACCGGATCAGGGCAGGCGCTGTCCTGCAACACAAAGCAAGGAGGAAGTGACACAAGAGGAAACAAGGTGGATGCCTCGACCCACTCCAGGGACTCTGCCTGGGTGCTTCTGCATCTAGCGGGCACCATAAACCTGTGCATCCCATCTGCAAAGGAGCTCAAATGCTGCACAGTATAGGGGCAGACGTGAGACTGGACCCAAAGAACCGCCCTTTCCCTTTGCCAGAAGGCAACTGCCTCCGTTACAGGAATTCAGGAAGGGAACTCTTCCCCAGCTGCCGAACACACAGTTTTGACCTAGGGATGCAGACGTGAAGTCTCTTGGTTTGGGTTGTCTGGGAAAGACCCTTTGAGTCACAGATGGGCAAGTAGGAAGTGTATTGGGAGCACCCTGGGGCACTCTGGAGCAACACCCATTCTGGAGGGCGGGAAGCAGGACAAGGCAGAGGGAGAAGTCAGAATGTGTGCCGTGCAGGGCTGGGATCAACTTGTACAACTGTCCCAAACTAAGGCAAAGGGACTGGGCCTTGGTACCGTCTCCCACTCACCCTGGAAGGGGCTGTGACCTCGGACAACAAGGCTTCCCATCAGCCAAGAGCAGTCCCCAGAGGGGGACTCAAATACCAGCAGTCTTGGTGGCCAGGGGCCGGAGTGCCTTGGAGGAGGATGGATCTGGCCACCGTGGCACCTGCCACGTGGGGTTGAAAACACAAAGCCACCCAAGGCAAGCAACAAACTGTTTTTCCATGGCCACCAAGGTGTAGATGACAGATACCAGAGCCTTTTCTGATAAGGTTTTGGATAAGGGTCAGGGGAGTGAATTTGAGGTGGAGGTGAAGAGGACCAGGGTGAAGGAAAAGGAGAAGGAGTGTGAGGAAGGCCAACAAAGGGGACTTTGGAGCCCTAGGGACTCCTTGCTTGTGCAGTTCTGCTGGCAGCATCTCTCCAAGGAGTGCAAAGGCCCTGGAGTCAGGCCTTGTCCCCGCAGAGACCCTGGGCAGAGAAGAATCTCCGCTCCTACTCTTCCACTTGGCACATGAGGACGAGTGAGGGTTCCATAATCTGGGTGGGGGAGGGCTTTAGTCTTTACAGGAAAGAAAGGCAACACACATTTCCATGGCTGCTCAAGGGACAGGGAGGTCAGAATGAGCTCTTTATGAGTTGGAAATAAGACTCGCCAGAATCACAGAGGCTCAGAGCTGGTCGTTCAACCCCCTCATCTTACAGATGAGGAAACTGGTTAAGGGAGCAGAAGTGACCAACCCAAGGTCACCAGGTCTTTAGCGTCAAAGTCAAAAAGAGGCCCAAGGTCTCTGACTTGTGGCTCAGTGCCAGTTCAGAACACTCGGCATCTATAGCCTTTGCGGGGCTCCCGGTCTTCAAAGCAACCCCAAACTCTGGCAGACTTGGGATTTTCGAGGCCAGTTTTCTCTAAGGCAGTGCTCTGTCTTGGAAGCTCATCTTCTGTGCAGAGTTCTACAGCCGGTGGCCACGCCAGCTGGAAGGCTGGCCAGCCAGAGAGGCCTCGGAGACATTTGCATTTGGGTGAAAGGAGCTGATGGTCTTGGACTCGCAGCTGAGGGTTTTCTGGGGTGGAAATTAAAGTGGCAGCAGGAAGCAGAATGCGACCTAATTAGCAGTTTGGTCTCCAAGGCTGACCTCCTTTCGGGAAAGCTGGCAGTCACAGGAGCATAAAGCAGCTGTCGCCCCTTCCCTGCCTGGCCAGGTGGGCTCAGAACAGTGCCAGCCCAGCCATCCCCCCATGCCAGATGCCCTTCTGGAAAGAAGTCTCACCTCACCCTCCAGAGCTCTCCATCCTCTGGCTCTGAGGGGCTGTGCAAACAAGGCACAGTCCCAGCACGGAAAACCCTTAAAAAGGGCGGGAAGGAGGAGAAAAAACAAAAGGCTTTCATGTATCTGGGGGCCGGGCGGCGGGGGCAGGGTAGTGTCAGAGGCTGGAGACATGACCAGGGATCAGGAGGTCAGGGATCAGGAGGCCGAGGGGCTGCGGAGGGGAGAGGGGACAGAGGGTGGCACGGGGCAGCGGATGTGTTCCCTGGCGTCTCGCACCTGTTGTCTGCCGTGACCACACGTGCAGGCGACCCCGGGAGCTGCAGCTAAACAGGCGAGCAATGTAATTAATCCATTGTTTAGCATTATTGGAGCTCACTGCTGCGCGGATTCTTCCTGGCAGTTCTCCCAGCCCTGCAGGGGCGGGTGGGGGGGTTGGTGGTGGGTGGGATAGTCACAGCTCTGGAGCACAGAGGGAGCTGGAAGGATTGAGAAGTCAGGTCCAGGGAAAGAGGCTCCTGCCTCGGGGACCCCCTCCTCCGCCCCAGCCTGGCCCAGGAGGGACCATGTACAGCACTTCCCAGGGTTGGGAATGGGTTGTCTGGCTCCCACAGACAAGGCTGCTTTCTACCCTGGTCCTCTGAGGCTGGCTGAGCTGTGGGCGCTGAGTGGTTGAGGTTTGCCCAGAGGCTGGAGCTGCTTCCTGCTGCCTGGCTTCTCATCCGCCGTGCGGTCAGCGGCTCTTCCCCTGGCATCAGCGCCCCAGCATCATGACAAGGTCTGAGCGGCCTCCTCTGGAGCTGAGAGCCAGCACTTTCACAGTTCTGACTGAGCGCCAGGCACCGTTCCCAGCACCGGGCGTCTGTTCTGTCCTTGAATCTCCACACCTTCCGGACTTAGGAGGCACTCTCATCATTCACTTTTTACAGATGAGGTCAGACAGGCCTGGAGAGACTGAGTAACTTACTCAAAGCAGCACAGCAAATAAGAGGTAGAGGCAGGATTCAAACACAACTTGGCTCCAGAGCCTGTGCCCACAACATACAGTCCCTTCCTGGGGTCATGGTTCTCAGTGCACAAGCCTAGCCCCATTGGGATCCACACAGTTTTTTTTGGAATCTCAGTCCTCCCATCCATCTGCCACAGGGCATTGCCATGTCTGCCTTGCGGATGCAGGTTACCAGTAGAGGGGCTGAGGAGTCTGAATGTTTAACAAGCTCTCAGCACGTGTTTCACCAGCTGGTCTGTTTAGTAGGTCCTGGTGATCTGGGGTTATTTCAGGGCAGTGGTTCTCAAACAGATGTGTAAGAAGAAACAGACCCCATGCAGGTCATTAACTGTACTAATTCCTGACCCCTCAAGCCCCCAGATTTCCAGGTTGGGTTCTATCACCCCCTTGCTTTAGTAGATGAAATAAGCCCATGAATTCCGTGCGCCTCCCTGTTCCAGCCTGGTGCCCGCAGCCAGGAGGGCCAGCGCAGCCCTGATGGGCAGCTCTGGGCTAGGGCTGCCCTGCAGGGCAGGGCTCACCAGCTCTCGAAGGCATGGAGAGGACAAGGCACACCAAAGGACTGGCTGATGGATTGGGGATCCCAAAGAAGCTCCCATGATCACTTGCTACCTCGCTGGAGGCTTCCTGGATCGGGGGGTGGGAGCTGAGGCTTGCTAGCTCTTTGCTAAGCAGCCTGCAACCAACGCAGCCAAGATGATGAAAGAGGCTCTTTGCTTCCCTGGACCCATGTGGACAGTGCATGGTGCCTCCTCTCTGTCCCAATTCTAGCACACCAGCATGCTGAGAGGAGGGAAACACATTCCTGCAACCGGACATCCTCAAAGGGCAAAACAAACCATCCACACTTAGCATTAGGAGAGATAACATCTGTCTATGTCTGGCCACCCGACGTGGGGCCCACGATAGCATCTTCACCCCCAAGAAGAAGCAGTCCTTCCCGTGTGAGTACAATTGCCCCTGCTGGTGTACCTTGCCTACTGGCTATTTTCAGCTGTTTCTTCCTGTTCCGTCCTTCAAAGATGCGGGGAGGAGCCAGCCACCAGCTGCTCGGTAATAATCCTTCATGTGCAGCATTCGAGAGACACACGGGGAAGGGCAGGGTTAATGGGAGAGCCTCATTCCAATTCATTCATGAGGGGACCTCAGGAAGTTTTGTTGTTGAATTTTTCCCCCCTGAACATCAACTGTGCATAATGAAGTCAGTTCAGGACGGGCTTTAAGCCCGAATTCACTTGCTTTGGGATTCGTCACTCAGACTCCTATATTAAATTCACCTTGGGGTCTATGGTAAATTTTATTAAATGTGACTTTCCTCTTTACGGCTAGCATAAACATTTATTATACATCCTGTGATATATGTTTTCAGGAAGTGAGGAAATGCAGTTGTGGAAAGATATGATTCCCAACTGATTTGAAATATAGACGAATAGCATGTTTTAGAAAGGGGCCGGAACTTTAATGGAAAAAAAGTAGTTATCAGATTTTTTTTCTTGTCTTTCTCTGCCTTCTCTTCCGGCACCAGTTAAAGGAACATTTCTCAGCCCTTCTCCCCATGCACACAAAAGATGATACCTGATAGGAAATGCTGTCAAATCCTGCTTCATTAAAGCCCACAAAAGCTAACGCACAGCTCCCCTCACACTGCCCTAAAATGGGAACAAAGAGGCAGAATAATGTCAAAATAGAACACAAAGGAAAAGAGTTTGTCCTCTGGGCCCGGGAGATGAAAGATAGCAGGAATCATCCCTGAATGTTGGGCTGGGCCCCTGTTTCTACAGCTCATTTCGTGGATGATAGGGGATTGTCAGATGGAGCAAGTGGTGTGAACACTGCGAAGGTGCAGGAAAGCCCTTCCAGCAAGAGCCCAAGCAGCACTCCTGTTCATAGTTGGGTCATTGGTCACAAGAAGGAGTCTGGCCCAGGATAGGGACCAGTAAGCAGGGACTATGGACTCCCACTCACATGCCATGCAGGAGAATGCCCCCAGAAGGTGAATTTTGTCTGGAGATGTGAACTTCGTTGGGGGAGTAAGGAAACAGTTTGGAGCAGCGTTCTGGGTTCTTAAAGGGCAGTGGCTGTAAGGAAAAGCAAGTCCCATAATGAACTCTGCCACTACTGGTAGTATCAACAACCCTCAACACCTAGGCCCTTAGCTTTGTGGCTCACCGACAGAGTGTGGTTTGTCTCAGATGGGGTTGGTGTATTCCACCAGGTCAGAATATAAGCCCTGGAAAGGTGAGCGAGCAGATTTAGAATAGCCTAGTTGCCACCATCAGGAAATGGCAGAGCCAGGATTTGAGATCCAGCCCCTGGGAGGCAGTGAGATGATGCCCTCAGTAACAGTAGTGATAGAACACATCCCGGACCCCTTCTGCCATCCCTACCGCCTCTTTGCTTTGACTCCCAGCCTCCCCTCTGTGCTTTTTCCTTCTGTATTCTGCCAGCCACCGCTAACACCAGTTCCTGGGGGGCTGTCACTGACCCCGCCACTGGGATCATAGCCTATTGGCTTGACAAGTGAGGCTGTGTCTTGTGTGGATTACCCAAAGCAGAGCCAGAAATAAGTATCTGAGAACAGGTAGTTTGCTTGGGAAGTGATTCCAAAGAGCAAGAGTAGGGGAGGAGAGAGTGGAGATAGGGATGGAGAGAAAGCCAATAGAAGGGGGGGAGGTTATCAGGGCCTAGTTCGGCAAGGGCCTCCTAAGACACATACAGAATACCTCCCAAAAATATCCCCCTAAAAGACAGGAGGCAGTCAGCTTAATTCCCTGGCTCCAATCCCCCACCGGCTGAGGGCTAGCCTGGTGTGTGTTGACATTCCTGAACTTCTGATCTGTGCCTGCAGTGGCCTGACACTTGTGAGTGCTGTGGGGCAGGGGACAAAGGCATGGTGCTCACTTCCGGTGTGGCTCATAAGCCTAAGCTGATATAGAGCTGTCCAGCCCAGCCGCCATCACAGATATGTGACCAGTAGGGTGTGTGACAGGGCACCGGCCATACCCACTACAGAAAGAAAGTCTGCACAAGAAAACAACCTTAGGCTACCACAGGGGAGCCAAAAAATGAAAGGAACTTAGACAAAAGTCCTCTCAGCAAAGGGGCTGATCTGGGATGACTCAAACTGATAAAAAATAAGGAGGGCTTCAAAGAACAGCTGGGGAGGGTTCCTGCGAGCTGGGTGGGGGAGTCTGTCAGAGAAAAGGGCAGAAGTCCTTCTGGATACCCAGCATCCCATGCATTAGAATACACTTGAGCCCTGACCCAGCAGAGTCCCTCAACATGAGGTCATAAAGGAGGTGAGACCAGACTGTAATGAGATTTTCTGGTTCCAACCTTAATAAACCTCTGTGGGTAGGGACCAAGACGGCCTACATCGTATTGATTTCGGGGCTATGGCAGGGTCATGCCTTTGTGAGAATATTCAGAAAGCTTGCAGTGCAAGGGATGGGGTGTTGGGAAACAGGGAAGGCTTGGGCCAGAATCTTGATGAGACTCTGGGAGCTATTTGCCCTACAAAGCCGGAGTCTAGACATTGCCGCTCCGACCTGCCACAAAGCACCTTGGGAAGAGTTGAGAGTCTCTGGGGCACAGCATACTCAAACTTGTAAAGAGAAAGGAAGCCTCCCCTGTGCACCTGTGTCAGAAATGCTTCGAGAGAGAGTCCAAAGATTGCAAGCCTCTGAGATGAGCAGGATGAAGTCTGTCTGGTTGAGCTAATTAAATATTATGAAAGGATCAGATAAGATTCATATAGCAAAGTCCTAGTAAGTCATCCACCGGCAATCGGCAATGTACTTGGGCCTCCAAATACCACAGTCTTTGAAGTTACAGTGACCGTATCTGATTGACCTTTTCAGTGTCCCACCTTTGGAGAACTGATCTCATATCCCCTCTGTGTGGTTCTGGTAGGATGGTAATCACAGTGCCTTGCTGTCTACCGACCTCCACCACCACAAACCCCAGCCATATATGGGTCATAGAAGGAAGGGCCAATCGAATACCCCCATTACTCTAAGCACAGCGATTCCTTCAAGGATGAATGCGTGACTTAAAACAGGAATAATGAAAGTGTTCCCTGAGATTTGATATATGGATGCTGGCAGAATGAGGGTTTCTCATGTTTGTTGGTGAAGCTTCTTGAAAATAAAGTGGCACCAAGAGGGAAGAAAAGTTGAAAGATGAGGAGACTGAAAGATACTGTTGATCTGTATGCATCCATGTCTGACACCAGCATCTCTTCCAACTTGCCAGTTACATGAACAAATAAATTCCCTTTTTGCTTAAGCTAGTCTGACTTGAATTTCTGTCATTTCCAATGGAGAAGATGTCTGACTAAGACAGTGTTGGCTGAGCACATAATGTACTCTCTGCTAGGTATAGTGAGTTGAGTGTTGGTCCCCAAAAGCTATGTCCCTGTCCAGAAGCAGTGAATATGATTTATTTGGAACATGTTCTTTGCAGACATAATTACATTAGGGATCTCAAGATGAGATCTCTTGGATTATTGGGATGGGCCCTAAATGCAATGGTGAGTGTCCCTATAAGAAACACACAGATTAGAAACACACAGACACCAAAGGAGATGATACAGACACACAGAAGAGAAAGCCATCTGAAGACAGAGGCAGAGATTGGAGTGATGTAGCCACAAAGAAAACTGGCAGCCCCAAATGCTGGAAGAGGCGAGGAAGGATTGCTCTCCAGAGCCTCCAGAGGGAATACAGACCTGCTGACACTTGGATTTCATACTTCTGGTCTCCACACTTTAGGAGAATACATTTCTGTTATTTTAAGCCACCTAATTTGTGGTAATTTCTTATGGCAGCCATAGGGAACTAATACACTTGTTGCTTGCCAAAATTCAAATTTGAAAAGGAAGTATCATTGCTCTGGAGGTAGTGGCATAAATTTATCATTTACTTTAAGTAATTAACACATAATAGCTGTGTTAATTGAAGTGTGTGCAAAGTGGAATGAGGGCAAAGAAGAATGGTTCATGCAATGGGGTCATATTATAGATGTAGAACTATATGGTGGCTTAGAGAACTTCTCGTGTTCAAATCCTGGCCCACTACTTGCTCCACCATATATAGCTGTGCAACTTTGGGTAAATTGCTTAACCTTTCCGGGCCTCAGTTTCCCAATCTGTGAAACAGGAATGACAATAATACCATCTTCATAAGGTTGTTGTGAGAGTTAAGCGAGATAATATTCATTAATTGCTTAGAAGAGAGTCTCACACATGGTAGGTACTTGGTAAATGCTATTCTGGAGGAATTATTCTGTAACATAATTGCCCAGGGAAATGAAAAAATCTGGGGATATTACAGAGAAAGAGAGGTTTATGAAAGTAAGCCCGTAAAGTTGTTCATGAATTTCTGAGATCATCTCAAACTTGTGCATGTGTGGATGTGATCCTGAACAGCACAGGACAGATTTTGAGACCTGTACCAAGAAATTGACCAATGTGCTGGCCAGAGACTGACCACTGGGTCATGCACATATGAGACAGATCCAAATTGTATAACAAAGGCTTTGAAAACAGAACTGACATCAAAACCGCAACCCACAGAAGGCTGGTTAAAATTTGCAGCCTGAATGCAACTTCGTTTACTGCCTGCTGAAACAAAACATAGTGACATTCTCCGTTAGGTTTAAACAAGAACCAGAATCTAAAAACAGAATAGTCAAAACATCTAGATGCAATCCAAACTTACTCAGTAAACAAAGAACCAGGA
The DNA here is from genome assembly GCF_011764305.1 of Mustela putorius furo. Classification (NCBI taxonomy): domain Eukaryota; kingdom Metazoa; phylum Chordata; class Mammalia; order Carnivora; family Mustelidae; genus Mustela; species Mustela putorius. The sequence goes on from NW_025421989.1 coordinate 34,188,399, forward strand.
TGCAATGGTAAGATGGCACAAACGTGAGAATTGTCAAACGAAGACTTTAAAATACCTATTACAAAAATATTCTAAGAAATAAGGGTAAACACTCTTGACATACATGGAAAGAAAGTCTCAACAACATCAAAAAAAGAAGATATGTGAAAAACTAGTGGGGGGTTTAGAACAAAACAGTACAATAACTCAAAAATTTTTTTTAAAATCCCACACTTCATTGGATAGGCTCAATAACAGAATGCAGATGGTGGCGGAAATGATCAATAGAGATTAAACAATCTGAATAACATAAAAAAGATTGAGAAAATAAATGAACAGAGCCTTGGAAATCTCTGGAAAAATACCAAAAGGCTTAATAAATGTGTCATCAGAATCCCAGAAGAAGAGGAAAGAACTTTATTTTGAAAAAATATTTGAAAAAATTATGGTTGAAAATTTCCCCCATTTGGTAAAATATATAAATCTATAGATTCCAGAAGAAGAGTGAACTCCAAGTAAGATAAATTTAAATAAATCTATAACCAGACACAGCATAATCAAACTACTGAAAATTAAAAACAAAAGCCATGATTTATTTGTAAGAGAACAATGATTTCAATGACTCTGAATTTCCCTTCAGAAACCATGGAGGGTAGAAGAAAATGACGATATTTCTCAAGTGCTGGAAAAAAAAAAAGAATAGTTAAATGAGAATTCTACATATAGTGAAAGTATTCTTCAGGAGTAAAAATAAACTAAAGATACTCATAGGTAAAGGAAAAGTAAGAGAATTCATAGCCAGCAGGCCTATTCTAAAATAATTGCTAAAGAAATTTCTTCAGCCATAGGAGAAATGATACCAAATGGAAGCTTGGAAGATGAGGAATGAAGGACAAGCAACATAAATGGTAATGTAAATAGTAAATATTTATTTACTGTCCCTAAAAATATTTACTGAGTAAAATTGACTATTTCTCTCTTCTTGAGTTTTTACAGATATATTTGACAGTTGGAAGGAAATTTATATCATTGTTTGATAGGGTTTTCAATGTTTTTAGATGTAATATGTAAGACAGTTACAACATAAATGTAAGAGGGTGAAGGGACCTATATAGTGTTAAGTTTCTTCATTCCACTCAGTTCTAAATAGAATGGAAAAACCTAAATATGCATATTCTAATACCTAGAGAAACCAGCCAAAGATCAACAAGAAGAGGCATAGTGAAAAAACAACAGATGAATTAAAACATATATTGGGTTGCCTGGGTAGCTCAGTCAGTTAAGTGTCTGACTTCAGCTCAGGTTATGATCTTGGGGTCCTGAGATCAATCCCCAAGTCAGGCCCCACACTCAGCAGGGAGTCTGCTTCTCTCTCTGCCTGTCCCTCTGCCCCTCCCCCTGCTCAGTCTCACTCTAATAAATGAAATCTTAAGAAAATAAAACATACTTTAAAATGTTCAAAATAACCAAGAGAAGGCAGGCAAGGAGAAACAAAGTAATAAAAAAGAGAGGGAACAAACAGAAAATGATATTGTAGAAATCAAAACATTCATAATTACATTAAATAAAAATGGTCTAAACATTTGATATTTAGACCAAGAGATGGTCAGAATGGATTTTTCTCAAATGACTGAACTATAAGTTATTTATAAGAAACTAACTTCAAATATAAAGATATGGCTAGGTTGGAAATAAAAGGATGAGGAGGCACCAGGGTGGCTCAGTTGGTTTAGTGTCCAATTCTTGGTTTCAGCTCAGGTCATGTTCTCAGGGCCCTGAGAACCAGCCCCACATCAGGCTCCAGGCTCATCATGGAGTCTGCTGGAGATTCTCTGCCTCTCCCTCTCCTTCTTTTCCTCTTACTACTTGGATGCTTGAATGTTCTCATAAATAAATAAATAAATAAAAATCTTTTTTTAAAGTAAAAGGATGGAAAAATATACAAACTAATTAAAAGAAAGCTGGAGTGGCTACACTAATATTAGACAGACTTCAGAGCAAAGAAAATTACCAAAGATAAAGGAAGAAAGCACATACTGATAAAAGTCAGTTGCCAAAAAGATATGACAACTCTAATGAGTGAATCTAATGACAGAACACCGTAGTACTTGAAGCAAAATTGACGAAAAGGAGAAATAGACAAATCCACAATTACAGCTAGAGACTTCAACACTCTTGTCTCCAAAATTGGTAGACCTAGTACACAGAAAATAAAGCTGTAGAAGAAGTGAACAACATCAACCAACTGGATCTAATTGACATTTTTAGAAAATTTTATGGAAAACCATCAGAATACAAATTTTTAAGTCAACATGGAACATTCACCAACCCAGACAACCTCCTAGGTCATAAAACAAATCTTAACAAATTTAAAAGATTTACAATCTAACAGAGTATGCTCTCTGACCATAATGGAATTAAACTATAACTCAACAGAATGATAACTGGAACTTTCCAAACATTTGAAAATTAAACACACACTTGTAAATAATCTTATTAATCCAAAATGGAAGTCCCAAGGGAAATGAGAAAATATTTTAACTACACATAAATGAAAATAAAATATTCAAAACAATGATTTGAGAGAAATTTGTAGCATTCATTGCTTATATTTGTTAAGAAAAAGGGCCTAAACTAATCTAAGCTTAAACCTTCAGAACCTAGAAAAAGAACACAGTAAGAGCAATGCAGGGGCACCTCGGTGGGTTAGTCGGTTAAGTGTCTGACTTCAGCTCAGGTCATGATCTTGGCATCCTGGGATAGAGCCCTGCATTGGGCTTCCTGCTCACTGGGGAGTCTGCTTCCTCCTCCTCTGCCCCTCTCCACTGCTCGTGCTCTCTCTGTCTCTCTCTCAAATAAAAATAAAATTTTTAAAAAAGAGCAATGCAAAGGACAGGGGAAAGTAATAAAGGTAAGACAACATGATGAACCTGAGAATAGAAAAACAATAGACAACATCAATGAAACAGGGTGCTGTACTTTGAAAAGATTAATAAAATTGGTAAGCCTCTACCGATATTGACAAGGAAGGAGAAAAAGAAACCAGATTACCAATGTGGGGAATGAATACAGGGATACCAATACAAAGCCCATGGTCAATGATATGATAATAAGAGGATACTTTGAACAGTTCTACCCACATGGATTTGACAAGTTAGTTGAAATGGACCAATTCCCTGCAAACCCAAATAACCAAAATGCACCTAAGATGAAGTAAATAACTTGTATCATCCTGTAACAGATAAAAATATTGGTGAAAAAACTTTAAAAAAAAAAAGAAGTATAGAGGAGCACCTGGGTGGCTCAGTCAGTAAAGCAGCTGCCTTCAGCTCAGGTCATGATCCCAGGGTCCTGGGATGGAGCCCCACATTGGGCTCCCTGCTCAGCGGAGAGCCTGCCTCCCCCTCTCCCTCTGTCCCTCCCCCTACTTGTGCTCTCTTGCTCTTTCAAATAAATAAAATAAAAAAATCTTAAAAAAAAAAACAGAAATATCAAGGCCTAGATGGTTTCACTGGATAATTCTACCAAACACTTAGAGAAAAAATAACATCAATTCTATGCAATCTCCTCTAAAATATAGAAGAGTATAGAACATTTCCAAATTCATTTTGTGAGGCCAGCATTACCTGATACCAAAATCAGACAAAAGTATTGTAAGAGTATCTTTCATAAACACACAAACATCCTCAACAAAATAGAAAATTGGATCTGGCAGTGCTGACTACAGTCACTCCAATATCCCTAAAGAACTGATGGGCACTTCCTCCATATTCTCCCTCTACCTCACTCCAACAATAAAATCGAGTTGGCAGAATGTCCCCAGAAGGAGCTTGTGCACACATCTAGCCGCCACCTGAGGGACGGGTCCCCAAATCATGTAGTTTTGAGAGCCAATGGGACTTGTTCAGGAGTGTTCAGGAGTCCTACAGGATCATCGCAAACAGAGAAGCAATTTTTAAATGAGCCCAGGAACAGCTTCTGTGGTTATGGACCCAGGCTGGGCACAGAGTAAGAAAGCAAATATGCCCATCTCAGCTGCTGTCTGAGGGTCTAGCTTCCAATTACCATACATCTAGATACTGATTGTGATCCTCCCCTTTGGGACACTAATGAGTCCTGGAACACCCTCAACTACTGGAAGCCACTAAGAACAAAAACAGCAGCTTGGACCATCACAAAGGTTTGAGGAGCTACTAGGAGCTCAGGTCAGGAAGACTGATGAGCTCAGGCCAGAAAGACTGATGAGTCAGAGACTGACTGGTCTCTGACATGAGACCAGTCTGGCAAGACTGAGAGAGGTGGCTATTTTTTTTTAAATTTTTTATTTTTTATAAACATATATTTTTATCCCCAGGGGTACAGGTCTGTGAATCGCCAGGTTTACACACTTCACAGCACTCACCAAAGCACATACCTTCCCCAATGTCCATAACCCCACCCCCCTTCTCCCAATCCCCCTTCCCCCAGCAACCCTCAGTTTGTTTTGTGAGATTAAGAGTCACTTATGGTTTGTCTCCCTCCCAATCCCATCTTGTTTCATTGATTCTTCTCCTACCCACTTAAGCCCCGATGTTGCATCACCACTTCCTCATATCAGGGAGATCATATGTTAGTTGTCTTTCTCTGCTTGACTTATTTCGCTAAGCATGATATGCTCTAGTTCCATCCATGTTGTCGCAAATGGCAAGATTTCGTTTCTTTTGATGGCTGCATAGTATTCCATTGTGTATATATACCACATCTTCTTTATCCTTTCATCTGTTGATGGACATCTAGGTTCTTTCCATAGTTTGGCTATTGTGGACATTGCTGCTATAAACATTCGGGTGCATGTGCCCCTTCAGATCACTAGGTTTGTATCTTTAGGGTAAATACCCAGTAGTGCAATTGCTGGGTCATAGGACAGTTCTATTTTCAACATTTTGAGGAACCCCCATACTGTTTTCCAGAGTGGTTGCACCAGAGAGGTGGCTATTTTATCTAATGTGTAGAAACCAACACAGGGAATCAAGGACAATGCCAAAGAATGTGTGCCAAACAAAAGAACACAATGAGCCTCCAGAAATTGGTCTAAGTGAAATGGGAATAAATTATTTACCCGATAAAGAGTTCACAATAATGATCATAAAGATGGTCACTGAGGTCATGAGAACAACATGTGAACAAAGTGAGAATTTCAACAAAGAAGCAGAAAATAGAAGAAAGTACCAAACAAATCATAGAACTGCAGAGTACAGTTAACAAATGAAAAAAATTCAGTAGAGGGGTTCAACAGAAGACTAGATCCAATAGAAGACAGAATCAGTGAACTCAAAGATGGGGCAGTGGAATTCATCTAATCAGAGGGACAAACAGAAAAAAAGAATGAAAAAGTGAAGATAGCCTAAAGGAATTATGGGATGCCATCAAGCCAACCAATATATGCATTACAACACAAGAGCAATATCTAAGGTGTGGAAACAACCTATGTGTCCGTGGATGGATGAATGAATAAAGCAAATGTAGACACACACACACACAGTGGAATATTATTCAACCTTGAAAAAGAAGGAAATTCTGTTATTTCCCCCTTGGATGAACTTGAGGCCATTGTGCTGAGTGAAATAAGCTGGACAGAAAGATAAATACTGCATGATATCACTTACATGTGGAACCTGAAGAAAAAAAAGTGAAACTCAGAGAGTAGAATAGAGAATGCCAGGGGTTGGAGGGTGGGAGAAATAGGGCCAGGTTGGTAAAAGGGTAGAAACGTTCAGTTATAAAATGAGTAAGTCCTGGGTGCCTGGGCAGCTCAGTCAGTTAAGCGTCTGCCTTCTGCTCAGGTCATAATCCCAGGGTCCTGGGATCGAGCCCCATGTTGGGGGTCCCTGCTTAGTGAGGAGTCTGCTTCTCCCTCTGCCTCTGCCCTCCTACCACTTATGCTCGCTCGCTCTCTCACTCTCTCTACCTCTCTCTCACATAAATAAAAAGAAATCTTTAAAAATGAGTAAATTCCAAGGATCTAATGTATGACCTGGTGACTACAATTGATAACACTGCATTGTATAATTGAAGTTTGCTAAGGAAATAGAACAGAGGGTTCATGCACAAAAAATAAATATATGGGGTGATGGAGGTGTTAATTATCTCAATAGTAGGAATCCTTTCATGATGTGTACATACATCAAGTCACTGTATACTTTAAATTTGATTTGTCCATTACACCTCAAGAAAGCTGAAAAAAGAAAAAAAGCCGCAAGTGAATGGATAAACAATCTGGTCCTTCCGGACAGTAGAGTATTATGCAGGAATAAAAAGGAGTGTACTACTGATAAACACAACTTGTTCAGCTCTCAAAGGGTGAGTGAAAGAATCTGGTCCCAAAAGGTCACATGCTTCATGATATCGTTTCTATGACATGCTCTGAAAGATAAGACTGTGGTGGCAGAGAAGAGACGGGATTTCGCCAGAAGGTAGATATAGGGGTGGGGATAACTATGAAGGGACTTGGTGAGAGTTTTTTCCTGTAATGGAAGTCCTCTGTATGCTGATACAGGTGGTGGTTACATGAATTAAAATATGTGTTAAAATGCCTAGAAATGCCTGCCCTCCTCCTTCCCCCATGATTGACTTGGATTTATGTGACTCTAAACAATAAAATGGAAAAAGAACAGGATACTAATCATTAACACAGTATTAGCACTGCTCGGATCAGACTTACACTATGCCAGACCATGTTTTAAGGTGTCACTATGTAGTAACTCACGTGGAAAATAAGACCCAGGGATTTGCCTATGCCAGTGTTTCTCAAACTCCACCTGGGGACCTTGTTAAAATGCAAGTTCAAATGCAAGAGGTGGCGGATGCATCCTGAAATTCTCATGGGTTGCCAAGGCTGCTGGTCCCTGGACTAGACTTTGAGTAGCCAGGGGCTAATGTGCCCCACCTTGTAAATCCAGACCAAGGTGCGAACTCTGGTCGTCGGAGACAGAGCCTGGTGTTCTTTCTATTCCACTACTGTTATCTCTAGAGATTTTTTCCCCCCTCCTGCTGCAGTTTGATGGAAGGCATCGCGGCAGTTAATTACGGGCTGCCAGTTCCCAAGCACGGCACCGTGCCACAGAGCCCAGAAAGCACCCGTTTTCACAGTCAGCTCTGGATACCTGTCTAATCCCTAGTAGATTTAACCACAGGTGCATTGTGCTTCAGGATCGAACTTTTAAAAAAATAGTGTGTTGAGGCTGATAAGCCAGTTGCGGACTTCGCTGGGGCCCCTGGCAGGAGAAGGGAAGAGAGGAGGGAATGGGCTGGGGTAAGCCAATGCGTGGCAACTGGAAAAGGATGGAGGTGGTGGCAGGGGGGGGGGGATGTCTGAATTCCTTCTGAGGTCTGCAGGGGCACGATTACAATAACAAGGGAGTTACAAGCATGCTGCTGATGCTTCCTGGTTGGGAGCAAGGCACAGCTACTCCGGTAGAGGGTAGAGGGCTGAGCAGCGCCTCTGCCCACAAAGCCTGATGATTACTTATTTGCATCACGGAGTCCTTGTTTTGCAGGCCTGGCTGTCTCAGCCTGTGTGCTGACTGGCTGTCCAGACGTGGGGCCATCCCTGATGTTGATGGATTTCTGAGTTAGCCCCGTTCTCTCCCTTTGTGGAATGCCACTTGCTCTGGAATGAGAATGCTGTAGAACCATGCGTGACCCTCATACTCCTGGAACAGGGTGCCAAGGACTAGTGAGAGGCAGGGCTTGGAATATTCTAGAGGTGCACATGACTCCTTCATTCTTGCTGGGTTTGGATTTAAAAGTACATCCTGGGTTATGCTGGCAGAGGCTCTTTTCTTTTCCTCTGTAGTTTACTTTTTATAATGAGATAGACCTGCCATGTAACGAAAGAATAAATCTCAGGTGTGACAAATTTGTATATACATACATATGAAACCTGCCATAGGATTTTGAGCCTACAGACAGTATATCCCCAAAGCTTATAGCACAGTGGATATACTAATAGGAATCACCTTCATTGTGGTGAATCAAGTTCCACTGGCTTTTGTCCCATCACTGGTATATGGCGCCTCTAGCAATTGGTCCTTCAGGAGGTGTTCGGGAAGGAGTCTTTCTTACTGAATCAGCTACTATCTCCACAACATTGCTGCATAATACATTAACTCAAAAACCTCCGTGGCTTTCAACTATGTTTATTGGCCGTGCAGCTTGGGGTGGGGGATATGATGAGCATTTGCTGATCTAGGCTCCATCCAGCAGGGATAATGACTTCATTCCATGTGAGCCCAGTGGCTATTCCAAGCACGTTTTTCTTTAAAAAAAAAAAAGATTTATTTATCTTAAAGGTGGGGAAGGGCATAGGGAGAGTGAAACTTAAGCAGACTCCATGCTGAGCTTAGAGCCTGACACAGGGCTCGATCCCAAGACCCTGAGATCACGACCTGAGTGGAAGCCAGGAGTCAGAAGCTTAACTGCCTGAGCCATCCAGGCATCCCTCAAGACATCTCATGGCAATGGCAAAAGAAGGAGAAAGGAGACTTGGAGCTGGCACAGCATCACTTCCACCTCCTTCTGTCAGACAAAGCAATCGACGTTTGAACCCAGAATCAAAGTACACTGTGCCTCTTGATGGCAAAAGGTGCAGATGGAAGGAATCGTGCAGTATTTTGATCATTGATGCCGTGTATCACACTTGCCAAGAGATGCTGCTCTCTCTCTTTCATCAGGCACTGAAAAGTCCTGCTGGGTACCACCACTGTTCCACAGTATGGGCAGGCCCACTGTGGAGGCACCAGACTCATGTCAAGGCCTCCAGCTGTAGGGGAGGAGAGGGGAATGCAGGGCTCCCTTCTTTATTATAATCTGTGACATGGATGCTTGTAACCCTGCATCTTTAAGAAACCCTGATAAAAGGGTTTTTACTTATGACCCTTCTCTCCCTAGAAACAGTATCGACGTTAGAGTTGGGATGGGATGAATTTAAGTGCGAGCCGCTAGCTATACTCAGAAAGACTGCTTTCCTCCAAGAATATGGTCAAACTGGAGCCTGTCTTCTTTTCTTCCGAAGACAACCTCAAGGAATACCAATGAGGTTGTATCAAGTTTCTTTGCCTCATTAACAGATTTCTAGCCACTTCGGCATGATTTGGGTGTGAAATACATAAATCTGCTTCTCCTAATGACAGTCCAGTTAATGAATTTTTGTCATAACAGCTTTTAGAAAGTTATACCACTTCAAGGGTGCCACTTTTTCTTTTTTCATTATTCCTCTATTTCATTTTATTTTGATAGAATTTTCTCACCCCAAAACATACAAAATAGAAGTGATATTTTGACATTACAATTCCAGGGAATGTGCCAAATTAACTGACATATCAGCTTTTAGGCAAAGCGTATGATATGGCATGGATTTGCACTGTGTATAATGTTTGGATCAACCCAAAATGTTTGGCCTTGCCTATGTAGACCTACGTAGAAGGATGGAGGGACAGCATGTTCTGTGACCTTTCTCTGTTGTTCATGTGTACTCTTTACACATTCTTAAAGCATTCATTTGCTTAGTCTTTATTTTTGTCCTAGAGGTGTTTTTTCTGTGCTAGAACATTATTTTTAAGACACTTTGGGGGCACCTGGGTGGGTCAGTGGGTTAAGCCTCTGCCTTCAGCTCAGGTCATGGTCTCAGCGTCCTGGGATTAAGCCCCACATCGGGCTCTCTGCTCAGTGGGGAGCCTGATTCCCCCTCTCTCTCTGCCTCCTTGTGATCTCTCTCTCTCTTTCTTTCTGTCAAATAAATAAATAAATAAAAATAAGTGGGATTTCTAACATTGAACTTTTGGACAAAATGGAGTAAACATATTTCACTTATTCCTAAAAACCCTGGAAAAACTACATGAAACAAAGCTCAGAAGACACTTTTTTTTTTTTTAGAAGTTTGTCAGGGGAGGAGTCAAGATGGCAGAGAAGTAGCAGGCTGAGGCTACATCAGGTAGCAGGAGATCAGCTAGATAGCTTATCTAAACATTGCAAACACCTACAAATCCAACAGGAGATCGAAGAGAAGAAGAACAGCAATTCTAGAAACAGAAAATCAACCACTTTCTGAAAGGTAGGACCGGTGGAGAAGTGAATCCAAAGTGACGGGAAGATAGACCGCGGGGGGAGGGGCTGGCTACCGGCAAGCAGCGGAGCAACAGAGCACAAAATCAGGACTTTTAAAAGTCTGTTCTGCTGAGGGACATCGCTCCAGAGGCTAAACCGGGGTGAAGCCCCCGCGGGGTCAGCGTGGCCTCAGGTCCCGCAGGGTCACAGAAGGATTGGGAGTGTCTGAGTGTCGCAGAGCTTGCAGGTATTAGAACAGGGAAGCTGGCTACAGAGACAGAGCCGAGGGGTGAGCTCTCAGCTCGGGGTTACCTTGAACCGGTCGCAGCCTGGGTGAGCTCGGAGCGTGGCCGGAGGCCAGGGAGATGGGAGTTATTGGGCGCTATTCTCTGAGGGCACACTGAGGAGTGGGGCCCTGAGCTCTCGGCTTCCCCGGGCCGGAGACTGGGAGGCCGCCATTTTCAGTCCTGTCCACCAGAACTCTACAGAAAGCGTTCACGGAACAAAAGCTTCTGAAAGAAAACCCAAGCGGATTACTCAGCCCGGCCCCTGGTGAGGGTGGTGCAATTCCGCCTGGGGCAAAGACACTTGAGAATCAGTACAACAGGCCCCTCCCCCAGAAGATCAACAAGAAATCCAGCCAGGACCAAGTTCACCTACCCAGGAGTGCAGGTTCAATACCAAGGATAGCAGTGGAATTCCAGAGGAGGAGAAAGCAAAGCACTGAATTCATGGCTTTCTCCCCATGATTCATTAGTCTTGCAGTTAATTTAATTTGGTTTTTTTCCTTTTTCTTTCAATATTTTTCTTCTCCTGCTAAATTTTTTTTGACTTTTACCCTTTTATTTTTTAACGTTTTTTAACTAGTTTATCTCATATATATATATATATATATATATATATATATATATTTCTTTTTTATATTTTTTATTTATTTGGGTTTTTTTAATTGTTTCTCTTTTTTTCTGAACCTCTTTTTATCCCCTTTCTGCCCCCAAGGATTTGGGGTCTCTTCTGACATGGTTAAAGCGTATTTTCTTGGGGTCTTTGCCACCCTTTTAGTATTTTACTTGCTCCTTCATATACTCTTATCTGGACAAAATGAGAAGGCGGAAAAATTCACCACAAAAAAAGAACAAGAGGCACTACCGAAGGCTAGGGACCTAATCAATACAGACATTGGTAATATGTCAGATCTAGAGCTCAGAATGACGATTCTCAAGGTTCTAGCCAGGCTCGAAAAAGGCATGGAAGATATTAGAGAAACCCTCTTGGGAGATATAAAAGCCCTTTCTGGAGAAATAAAAGAACTAAAATCTAACCAAGTTGAAATAAAAAAAGCTATCAATGAGGTGCAATAAAAAATGGAGGCTCTCACTGCTAGGATAAATGAGTCAGAAGAAAGAATTAGTGATATAGAAGACCAAATGACAGAGAGTAAAGAAGCTGAGCAAAAGAGGGACAAACAGCTACTGGACCACGAGGGGAGAATTCGAGAGATAAGTGACACCATAAGATGAAACAACATTAGAATAATTGGGATTCCAGAAGAAGAAGAAAGAGAGAGGGGAGCAGAAGGTATACTGGAGAGAATTATTGGGGAGAATTTCCCCAATATGGCAAAGGGAACGAGCATCAAAATTCAGGAGGTTCAGAGAACGCCCCTCAAAATCAATAAGAATAGGCCCACACCCCGTCACCTAATAGTAAAATTTACAAGTCTTAGTGACAAAGAGAAAATCCTGAAAGCAGCCTGGAAAATGAAGTCTGTAACATACAATGGTAAAAATATTAGATTGGCAGAAGACTTATCCACAGAGACCTGGCAGGCCAGAAAGAACTGGCATGATATATTCAGAGCACTAAACGAGAACAACATGCAGCCAAGAATACTATATCTAGCGAGGCTATCATTGAAAATAGAAGGAGAGATAAAAAGCTTCCAGGACAAACAAAAACTGAAAGAACTTGCAAACACTAAACCAGCTCTATAGGAAATATTGAAAGGGGTCCTCTAAGCAAAGAGAGACCCTAAAAGTAGTAGATCAGAAAGGAACAGAGACAATATACAGTAATAGTCACCTTACAGGCAATACAATGGCACTAAATTCATATCTCTCAGTAGTTACCCTGAATGTTAATGGGGTAAATGCCCCAATCAAAAGACACAGGGTATCAGAATGGATAAAAAAAAAACAAAACCCATCTATATGTTGCCTACAAGAAACTCATTTCAGACCCGAAGACACCTCCAGATTTAAAGTGAGGGGATGGAAAACAATTTACCATGCTAATGGACATCAGAAGAAAGCAGGGGTGGCAATCCTTTGATCAATTAGATTTTAAGCTGAAGACTAATCAGAGATGAGGAAGAACCCTATATCATATTCAAAGGATCTGTCCAACAAGAAGATCTAACAATTTTAAATATCTGTGCTCCTAATGTGGGAGCAGCCAACTATATAAACCAATTAATAACAAAATCAAAGAAACACATCAACAATAATACAATAATAGTAGGGGACTTTAACACTCCCCTCACTGAAATGGACAGATCATCCAAGCAAAAGATCAACAAGGAAATAAAGGCCTTAAATGACATACTGGACCAGATGGATATCACAGATATATTCAGAACATTCCATCACAAAGCAACAGAATACACATTCTTCTCTGGTGCACATGGAACATTCTCCAGAATAGATCACATCCTGGGTCCTAAATCAGGTCTCAACCGGTATCAAAAGATTGAGATCATTCCCTGCATATTTTCAGACCACAATGCTCTGAAGCTAGAACTCAATCACAAGAGGAAGTTTGGAAAGAACCCAAATACATGGAGACTAAACAGCATCCTTCTAAAGAATGAATGGGTCAACCAGGAAATTAAAGAAGAATTGAAAAAATTCATGGAAACAAATGATAATGAAAACACAACAGTTCAAAATCTGTGGGACACAGCAAAGGCAGTCCTGAGAGGAAAATATATAGTGGTACAAGCCTTTGTCAAGAAACAAGAAAGGTCTCAAGTACACAACCTAACCCTGCACCTAAAGGAGCTGGAGAAAGAACAAGAAAGAAACCCTAAACCCAGCAGAAGAGAAATAATAAAGATCAGAGCAGAAATCAATAAAATAGAAACAGAAAAAAAACCATAATAGAACAAATCAATGAAACTAGGAGCTGGTTCTTTGAAAGAATTAATAAGATTGATAAACCCCTGGCCAGATTTATCAAAAAGAAAAGAGAAATGACCTAAATAAATAAAATCATGGATGAAAGAGGAGAGATCACAACTAACACCAAGGAAATACAAACAATTATAAGAGCATACTATGAGTAACTCTACGCCAACAAATTTGACAATCTGGAAAAAATGGATGCATTTCTAGAGACATATAAATTACCACAATTGAACCAGGAAGAAATAGAAAACATGAACAGACCCATAACCAGTAAGGAGATTGAAACAGTCATCAAAAATCTCCAAACAGGGGCGCCTGGGTGGCTCAGTGGGTTAAGCCGCTGCCTTCGGCTCGGGTCATGATCTCGGGATCCTGGGATCGAGTCCCACATCGGGCTCTCTGCTCAGTGGGGAGCCTGCTTCCCTCTCTCTCTCTCTGCCTGCCTCTCCATCTACTTGGATTTCTCTTTGTCAAATAAAATAAATAGAATCTTGAAAAAAAAAAAAGAATTGTAAGGGAAAGAATTCATCCAATAGCAAGCTCTTGTCTTGTATCTCACTTCTAAGTCAATTCCTCCAGCCCAGAGTAATATTAAAGCCACCTATGAGCTTGGAAGCCAAAGAAATCTTCATTTTTTCTTCATTTAAAAAAAAAAATCTCCAAACAAACACTCAGGGCCAGACGGCTTCCCAGGGTAATTCTACCAAACGTTTAAAGAAGAACTAATTCCTATTCTCCTGAAACTGGTCCAAAAAATAGAAATGGAAGGAAAACTTCCAAACTCATTTTATGAGGCCAGCATCCCCTTGATCCCAAAACCAGACAAGGATCCCATCAAAAAAGAGAACGACAGACCAATATCCTTGATGAACACAGATGCAAAAATTCTCACCAAAGTACTAGCCAATAGGATTCAACAGTACATTAAAAGGATTATTATACACCACGACCAAGTAGGATTTATTCCAGGGCTGCAAGGTTGGTTCAACATCTGCAAATCAATCAGTGTGATACAATATGTTAATAAAAGAAAGAACAAGAACCATATGATACTCTCAATAGATGCTGAAAAAGCATTTGACAAAGTACAGCATCCCTTCCTGATCAAAACTCTTCAAAGTGTAGGGATAGAGGGCACATACCTCAATATTATCAAAGCCATCTATGAAAAACCCACCACGAATATCATTCTCAATGAAGAAAAACTGAAAGTTTTTCTGCTAAGTTCAGGAACATGGCAGGGATGTCCATTATCACCACTGCTATTCAACATAGTACTAGAAGTCCTAGCCTCAGCAATCAGACAACAGAAGGAAATTAAAGGCATCCAAATTAGCAAAGAAGAAGTCAAACTTTCACTCTTCGCAGATGATATGATACTATATGTGGAAAACCCAAAAGACTCCACTCCAAAACTGCTAGAACTTGGACAGGAATTCAATAAAGTGTCAGGATATAAAATCAATGCACAGAAATCAGTTGCATTTCTCTACACCAACAACAAGACAGAAGAAAGAGAAATTAAGGAGTCAATCCCATTTACAATTGCACCCAAAACCATAAGATACCTAGGAATAAACCTAATCAAAGAGGCTAAGAATCTATACTCAGAAAACTATAAAGTACTCATGAAAGAAATGGAGGAAGACACAAAGAAATGGAAAAATTTTCCATGCTCCTGGATTGGAAGAACAAATACTGTGAAAATGTCTGTGCTACCTAAAGAAATCTACATATTTAATGCAATTCCTATCAAAATACCATGCATTTTTTTCAAAGAAATGGAACAAATAATTCTAAAATTTATATGGAACCAGAAAAGACCTCAAATAGACAAAGGAATATTGAAAGAGAAAGCCAAAGTTGGTGGCATCACAATTCCAGACTTCAAGCTCTATTACAAAGCTGTCATAATCAAGACAGCACTGGCACAAAAACAGACACATAGATCAATGGAACAGAATAGAGAGCCCAAAAATAGACCCTCAACTCTATGGTCAACTAATCTTTGACAAAGCAGGAAAGAACATCCAATGGAAAAAAGACATCCTCTTTAACAAATGGTGTTGGGAAAATTGGACAGCCACATGCAGAAATATGAAATTGGACCATTTCCTTACACCACACACGAAAATAGACTCAAAATGAATGAAGGACCTTAATGTGAGAAAGGAATCCATCAAAAACCTTGAGGAGAACAGAAGCAACCCCTTCGACCTCAGCTGCAGCAACATCTTCCTAGGAACATTGCCAAAGGCAAGGGAAGCAAGGACAAAAATGAACTATTGGGATTTCATCAAGATCAAAAGCTTTTGCACAGCAAAGGAAACAGTTAACAAAACGAAAAGACAACTGACAGAATGGGAGAAGATATTTGCAAACAACACATCAGATAAAGGACTAGTGTCCAAAATCTATAAAGAATTTAGCAACGTCAACACCCAAAGAACAAATAATCCAATCAAGAAATGGGCAGAAGACATGAACAGACATTTCTGCAAAGAAGACATCCAGATGGCCAACAGACACATGAAAAAGTGCTCCACACCACTCCACATCAGGGAAATACAAATCAAAACCACAATGAGATATCACCTCACACCAGTCGGAATGGCTAAAATTAACAAGTCAGGAAATGACAGATACTGGCAAGGATGTGGAGAAAGGGGAACCCTCCTACACTGTTGGTAGGAATGCAAACTGGTGCAACCACTCTGGAAAACAGCATGGAGGTTCCTCAAAATGTTGAAAATAGAACTACCCTATGACCCAGCAATTGCACTACTGGGTATTTACCCTATAGATACAAACATAGTGATCCGAAAGGGCATGTGCACCCGAATGTTTATAGCAGCAATGTCTACAGTAGCCAAACTATGGAAAGAACCTAGATGTCCATCAACAGATGAATGGATAAAGAAGATGTGGTATATATACACAATGGAATACTATGCAGCCATCAAAAGAAATTAAATCTTGCCATTTGCGACAATGTGGATGGAACTAGAGGGTATCACGCTTAGCGAAATAAGTCACTTGGAGAAAGACAACTATCATATGATCTCCCTGATATAAGGAAGTAGAGATGCAACATGGGGGGTTAAGGGGGTAGGAGAAGAATGAATGAAACAAGATGGGATTGGGAGGGAGACAAACCATAAGAGACTCTTAATCTCACAAAACAATCTGAGGGTTGCTGGGGGGAGGGGGTTTGGGAGAAGGGGGTGGGGTTATGGACATTGGGGAGGGTATGTGCTATGGTGAGTGCTGTGAAGTGTTTAAACTTGGCGATTCACAGACCTGTACCCCTGGGGAGTAAAATGCATTATATGTTTATAAAAAATAAATAAATAATAGAGATAGACCCAGAAAAAAGAAAAAAAAAAAAAGAAGTGGTTTGTCTAGTAATCTTGGATTTGAGGAATGACATCTCTACCCCGGCCTGAATACCATAGAAATTCTCAAGCCAGAAACACCAAGCACAGAGAAGTCCAATTAAATCAGTAAGACAAGAGGAGACTTTTCTCTCTACATGAAAAACTGGGAGAGTGGAAACCCTTCGAAAATAAAACCTTTTTGACATGGGAGCCTTACACCACCTGAACACCACAAAAAGCATGTGTTATCCCCAATGCCGCTGTGCAGGACCACCAACACCAGGACCATGTGAACACACCCCTGTCAGCCACCCAGTCTAACAGTAATATGGCAGCAGCCCTCTGACTCCTGATTGGTAGTAGTCAACAGAACCTGTGTGAGCAGAGCCCTGACTATCACCCTGGTTTAGCAGTAATGAGACAGGTCCCTCTATCAGCAACTGGGCATCTATGGAGGGAGTATCTAACAGAGCCCTCAATCCCATCCTGGCACAGCAGTTCTGAGCCAGTATCCCTTCTCCTCCTAGAGCAAATCTGCAGAGGCTGTGTTGTGAACAAAGCCCAGGCTGTCACTGTGGCTTGGCAGTTGAGTAATGAGCTGAAATAGGAACCACAGTCTCAGAACAAATATGGAAGTTATCCAAGATACAACTGAAAATCACCATACCAAGAACCAGGGGGGAGAAATCTCCACTAGAACAAGAAGAAAGTTTCAGCAGATGGCAACATCTAGGTGACATGGATATCAGAATTATCTGACAGGGCTTTTCACACAACCATCACAAAAATGTTACAATGAATAATGATAAGCATCTTGAAACAAATGAAAAAATCAAAAAGCCTCAGCAAAGCAACCTAAGATACAACTGAATGGAAATTCTAGAACTGAAAAAAACGAATATTCTTTTTAGAAAAGCTCATTGAAGGGGCTCAAGAGCACACTGGAGGTGACAGAAGAATCAGTGAATTTATATTTATGTCAATAGAAATTACCCACTTTCCAAGATACTTGAACAATAGAGAAAATAGAATGAAAAAGAACAGGTACCATGCTTCAGGGGTCTGTGGCTCAATAAAAAAAAGATCTAATATTCACTTCATTAGAGCCCCAGAATGAGAGGAGAGAGTGTGGAATTGAAAAAATATACAAATAATGGTGGAAAACATCCCCAATTCTACAGAAGAAATAAACTTCTTGAAAACTGAAGACAAAGAAAGAATCCTGAAAGCAGCCAGAGAGAAATAACATATAACTTACAAAGGAAAACCATTTGAATGACAGCAGATTTCTCATCAGAAACCATGAAGATGCCAAGAAAGTGGCACAGTATTTTTTTAGTACTGAAAGAAAAGAACCATCCACCCACAATTCTGTACCCAGAGAAAATGGACTTCAGGAATGGAAGTGAAATAAACACGTTCTCGGGTAGAGGCAAACTAAGATAATTTGTTTCCAGCATGATCTGCCTTAAAACCATTTGCTCAAAGATGTTCTTTCAATAAAAAAAGAAATGATAGCAGAAGGAAACTGAGAACATCCAAGTAGAGAACAACAGACTGGGTAAACATGAGTAAATATAATAGACTATCTTTTTCTGCTTGAGTCTTTGAAATTATCTTAGAAAGCTAAAAGCAAAATGACAGCATTTTCTCATGTTGTTCTGGAGGTATCTAGATAAATATTTAAGACAACCAAATTATAAAAATAAAAGGAGAAAAAGTACGTTTCCGACATTTAACTTGAAGTGGTAAAATGTTGATACTAATAGACTATGGTAAGTCACATATTTATATTGTAATTCCTTGAGCAACCACTAAACAAACAAACAAAAAAACAAACCAAACCAAAACAAAAAAACCCTCTATAAAGAGGTATACTCAAACCTAGAAATAAAGCAAGATGCAATATTAAAGGACATTCAGATGACCTAAAAGAAGGCAGGAAAAGGGAAACAAGCAAAAGCCAAACAAATAGAAAACATAAAATGTCAGACATAATTCCTAACATATCAATAATTGTATTAACTGTGAATAGTATAGGTACACCAAGTAAAAGATAGTAATTGACATAGTGGGGAAAAAAATGACTGAACTATATGCTCTCTACAGGAAATCTATTTCAAATATGCTGATATAAACAGGTTAAAAATAAGTGGAATGGAAGAAATATACCATGCAAACACTAATCAAAAGAGAGCTGGCTATACTAATACTAATATTAGTATACATGTTATACTGATATCCAGTAGACTAGACTTATGAGCAAAGAAAATTATCAGGGACAAAGACAGATACTCCATGATGATAAAAAGATCAATTCACCAAGACATAAAAATTCTAAATGTGTATTGCAAAATAATGATACTACAAAATGCATGAAGCAAAAATTAACAGAATTGAAAGGAAAAATAGAAAATCCACAATTATACTATGGGATCTCAGTACCACCTCTCAATAACTGATAGAACCACTACACGGAAAATCAGCAAAGATGTAGAAGAAGTGAAAAATACTATTAGCCACAAGATATAATTGGTATTTATAGAACATTTTATCCACCAAGTGGAATTCAAATTTTCTCCAAACATACATGGAATAGTCACAAAAACAGACCATATCCTCCGCCAAAACCAAGAAAAACCTCAGTAAGTTAAGAAGAACTAAAATCACTCTTTTAAAATGGCCAAACAATGGAATATTAGTCATAAAAATGAATGAAATCTTGCCATTCACAACAACATGGATGCTAAGTGAAATAAGTCAGAAAGAGACAAATACCATATGATTTCATTTATATGTAGAATCTAAAACACAAAAACAAAGTGAAATAGACTCATACATACAAAAAACAAACTGTTGATTGCCAGAGGGTAGGGGAATGGGAAGATGGGCAAAATATGTGGCAGGGATTAAAAGGTACAAGCTTCCAGTTATAAAATAAATAAGGGGATGAAAATACAGCATAGGGAGTATAATCAATAATATTGCGTGTGACAGATGGTGGTTACACCTATCATGGGGAGCACTGGGTAATGTCTAGAATTGTCAAATCACTATGTCTTACCCCTGAAGCTGATAGACTATTGTATGTCAACTATACTTCAGTTTTTAAAAAGTATGAAAATCATATAGAGTATCAGCTCTGCTCATAACTGAATCAAACTAAAAATCAACAACTGGTGACTCTCCAAATAACTGAAAATTAGATAACATAATTCTAAACAATCCGTTGGCCAAAAAGGTGGTTTCAAGGAAAATCAAAACCTACATAGAACTGAATGAAAATGAAAATACAACATATCAAAACCTGTAGAATGCAGCTAAAGCAGTGCATAGGAGGAAATTTGTAACATTAAATGTTTATATTCACAAAGAACAAAGATCTTCAAATCAACAATCTAAACTTTCATCTCAACGAAGTGGAAAAATAAGAATAACTGCAGCAAACCAAGCAAATGGAAGCAAATTATAAAACGAAGAGCAGAAATAAATGAAATTGAAAATAGGAAAAGAATAGAGAAAATTAGTCAACATAGAGCAGGTTCTTTAAAACTGTCAATAAAACTGATAAATCTCTAGCAAGACCGACCAAAAAAAGAGAAGTCACAAGTTATAAATATTGGGAATAAAAGGAAATATCACTGTGAACAACAAAGTTATTAAAAGAATAATAAGGTAACAAAACAAACAGCATTACACACAAAAGTTCAACTATAGTATAATAAAGGAAAATTACAAACGAATATCCCTCATGCACACAGTCCCAAAAGTTCTCAACAAATTAGCAAACCAAATACAGCAACATATAAAAAAAAATCCTCTACCAAAAGTAAAGGGATTTATCCTAGGAATGCAAGTATTGTTCAGTATTTGAAAATGAATCAATGCAATCAACTATATATTAACAGACTGAGCAGGAAATGCCACATGATTATATGAACTGATGTAGAAAAAGCAGTTGATGAAATCCAACTTCCATTTCTGAGAATCACTTAAGCAAACTAGGAATTGAAAGGAATTTGAAAATCCTTAACCTGATGAAGGGCACTTAAAAAAATGATTGGCTAACATCATACATAATGTAAAAGACTGAATCCCTTTCCTCTAAGATCAGGGAAAATGCAAGGATGTCTGCTCTCACCACGCTTATTTAACTGCAACTCTTAACCTGTGCAATAAAGCAAGAAAAGGATAAAAAAGACACAGCAATTAGAAGATAAGAAATAAACTTCTATTTGCAGATGACATAATTGTCTATGTACAAAAGCCCCAATAAATCTATAGGAAAACTCCAGACTAAGTGAGTTTAGCAAGGTTAACATTCAAAAGTTAGTCACATTTTTCATATTCAAACAATAACTCTTAAAAAACAATGAAAAATACAGTACCATTTATAATTGTTTTAAAAAAGCAGCACCCAAGTAGAAATCTAACAAAACATAGATTCTATATGCTAAAAACTGTAGAACTGTCATGAGAGAAATTAACAAAACATATGAATAAATGTTTATCAATTGGGAGATTCAACATAGTAAAGATGTTAATTCTCCTGAAGTTGATTTGTATATAGACTCAACATTTCTATAAAAATCCCAACAAAGGGTGCCTGGGTGGCTCAGTGGGTTAAAGCCTCTGCCTTCGGCTCAGGTCATGATCTCAGGGTCCTGGGATCGAGCCCCGCATCGGGCTCTCTGCTCGGCAGGGATCCTGCTTCCCTCCTCTCTCTCTGCCTGCCTCTCTGCCTACCTGTGATCTCTGTCTGTCAAATAAATAAATAAAATCTTTAAAAAAAATTTAAAAATAAAAATAAATAAAAATCCCAACAAATCCCAACAATATCTTTTGTAGATACAGACAAGCTTAGTTTAAGATTTATGTGGAAAGACAAATTAACTAAATAGCTAAATAGCTAATAACTAATAGACAAATAGCTAAAACATCGTTGAGGAAGAAAAATAAAATCACGTATTACACTATGGAATTTTAAGACCTACTACATACTTAGAGTAATTAAAATAGTATGGTATTAGTGGTGGGAAAGAGATGTAGAGAGAGAGAGATTGATCAGTGGAAAAGAAAAGGCTCACAAAGAAAGAACAGGCTCACATAAACATGTCCAACTGATTTTTTCGGAAAGGCCCAAAAGCAATCAATGGGGAAAAAAAATAGTCTTTTCAGCAAATGGTATAGGAACAATTGGCCATCAATAGGCAAAATAATGAATCTCACACGTTACATAAAAGTAACTCAAAATGGATTATATATCTCAATGTAAATGTAAAACTATAAAATTTATAGAAGAGAACAAAAGAAAACACCTTTGTTACCTAAGGAATACTTAGACGTGACCCCAAAATAAATCATCCTTAAAAAAATCACTTCAGTAGACTTCATCAAAACTTAAAACTTTTTTGGGTACCTGGGTGGCTCAGTTGGTTAAGTGACTGCCTTTGGTTCAGGTCATGATCCTGAAGTCCCAGGATGGAGTCCTGCATCAGGGTCCCTGTTCAGCAGGGAGTCTACTTCTCCCTCTCATACTCTCTTTCTTTCATTTTCTTTCTTGCTCTCAAATAAAATATTTTTTAAAACTTTTGTTCTGTGAGATGAAGAGGGTAAAAAGACAAGCCACAGATTCAAAAAAAGTATTTACAAATCACATATCTAGAGAAAGTTCTCATAGCTGGAATATATGAAGAATTCTCCAAACTCAACAGTAAGAAAACATACAAACCACTTCAAGAAATCAGGTCATGGGTATTTTGGCAATTTTTGTGAGCCTATAATAATTGCAAACTAAAAAGTTAATATTCTTTGCTGTCATGTCAATCATTACAATTACTCCTCTGTTTCTTGATACTTTTCCTTTATTTTCATATTTTAAAATATGAAGGAAGTTTTTTGAAATGAAAATATGTTTTCAGGTAATGGTATCACACTAAACAATAGGGTGTTTGGGAATTAAAGTTATTGAAGGACAAGAGTATAGTCTCATATATCTTTTGATGAACTGACCCCTCAGATTCCAAATCTATCACATTTTGTCCTTGTAACATACATCAAGTTCTGTCACAAAGCATTCTTCTACAGTTGCATATCAAAGTTCTTCCAGTTCCTTTCAGTTCACTTTTGCTGCATGACAAATCAACTGTATTAGTTTTCTATTGCTATGTAACAAATTGACACAATTAGGGGCTTAAAACCAATACTCTTTTATTAGCTTAACAGTTCTGTAGATCAGCAGTCCAGCATGATGTGGCTGGGTTCCTTGGTCAGGGTATCACAAGGCTAACATCAAGTTGTCAGGCTGAATTCTAATCTGAAAACTCTGAGGAAAAATTGGCTTCCAACCTCATTCTTACTGTTGGAAGAATTTGAGTCATTGAAGTTGTGGTATAATTGAGGCACTGTTTCCTCATGGGCTATCAGCTGGGGACCATTCTTAGCTTCTAGAGGCCACCTATATTCTTTGAGATGTGACCTTGTCCATCTTCAAGCCACAACACCTTATCAAATCATTCTTATGCTTCGAATCTCTGCCTTCTCTCCTTCTAGCCAGAGAAAACTCTCCACTCTTACAGAGCTTATGTATTAGGTCAGATCCAACCAAGACGATCTTCTTTCCTTTTTATTTATTGTGATAAAAAACACATAACATAAAGTTCATCATCCTAACCATTTTTAAGAGTATGGTAGAGTAATGTTAACACATGTGCATCCCTGGGCAATAGATCTCTCAAAGTGATTCATCTTGTAAAACTGAAACTCTGTGTTCATTGATTAAAATTCCCCATTTTCCCCTCCTCCCAGTCCCTGGCAACCTCCATCCTTTTCCTGTTTCTGAGAGTTTGACTACTTAAATACGTCATATGAGTGGAATCATGCAGTGTTTATCTTTTATGACTGGCTTATCTCACTTTGTACAATGTTCTCAATGTTCATCCATGTTGTAGCATATGACAGGATTTCCTTCTTTTTTTTCTTTTTTAAAGATTTTGTTTTTAAGTAATCTCTCCACCCAATATGGGGCTTGAATTTACAACCCTGAGATCAAGAGTCGCACGTTCCACCGACTGAGCCAGCCAGGCATCCCAGGATTTCCTTCTTTTATAAGGCTGAATAACATTCCAATTGTGTGTGCATGTGCGTGTGTGTGTGTGTGTGTGTGTGTGTGTCAGTTTTTTTATCCATCCATTGATACGGTTGTTTTCATATCTTGGCTACAGTGAATAATGCTGCCATGAACACGTATGTGTAAATATCTCTTCAAGATTCTGTTTTCAGTTATTTTGGGTAACCAGAAGTGGGATTGCTGGATCATATGGTAAGTCTATTTTAAATTTTTTGAGAAACTTCCATACTGTTTTCAATACCAGCTTAGACGTTTTACAGTCCCACCGACAGTACACAAGCATTCCAATTTCTTCACATCCTCACCAACACTTGCTACTTTTCTGGATTTTTGGTTTGCTGGTTGCTTTAGTTTTTTTGGTTTTGGGTTTTTGGTTTTGGTTTTGGTTTTGCTAGTGGCCATTTTAATGGGAGTGAGGTATTATTCTCTATTGTGGCTTTGTGACATGCATTTCCCTGTTGATTAATAGTAGTGTTGTGCATTTTTTCATGTGCTTGTTGGCCACTTGTATGTCTTCTCTGGAGAAATGTGAAATGAGAGGTTCTGTGTCTATTCTCCAGGCTGCTAGATTTTGAGAGGCACTCATGGCAATAGGTTCAGGGGCAGAGGGCCCTTCTTGATTCTGGTTTCCTGATTCTCGAGTCACACTTAGAATGCTCTGTTTTTGAACTCGAGATTCCAGTGGTAAACCAAGAGGCTTGTGCTACCCTGGTAGGCCAGTGCTGTATTGTTCCACAGTCATTCCTGGGGGTGAAGTTTATAAGGTACTCCTTCAGGCTTTCCGGTGATATCATAAGCCCAGAATTCCCTGCATTAAATTCCTGCTTTTGCATAAGACAGGGGTTTTTGTCTCTTGCAACGGCCCCCAACTATTACTTCTTCTAAAGCACCTATCAATTAAACATTCACGCTTCTGCCAAAATAAACAAGGACATCTTTGGAAGTCAGTGCTACACAGGCATTTCCCTTCTCTACTTTATGATATCACATGCTATATTTCCATCTGTCTTCACCCTGCCATCTTCATTGTATCTTTCATTAAGCAGCCCTGGAGGATACAGGGAGGACCACACAGAGAGGCAAACAGGAATCTCCCATGTGGCTAATTCCATCCAAGCCTCCAGAAGGAAGGCTGTAAAACAAAGATCTTGACCATGAAAGGTTTTCTGGGTTCCAATTTGTTGCCACATTAGAAAATCAGCACTCTTGCCTTCTTACCTTGTTAATTTCATTTCCAAAGATTTTTGCTGACCTCTGGTTAAACAAAGGTTCTCTGAAATGTAACTCAAGAGGAGAGATGGATGTGGGCCAATGCTTTGGTTCAGAGATGCTAAGTGACTTCCGAAGTGTAGTGTGAAAAGCCAGGTGTTCAATTCTCCCTTCACCTGTGAATTTTTTTTTTTTTTTTTTTGTCTAAGCTCCAGACTTCAGTAAACAAGAAAAACTCAAAATCTGCATCTAAGAAAGAGATCCTATCAAGGCAAGTGCTGTATATCCATATGTCGCAGAAATAGAGCTAAAAGAAGAACAGGAAGTGTAGATAGGCCAAGAAGCCCCGTGATGACTGACAAGGGTCTTTGCTGTGGGAACACATGGTTGGTGAGAGACTTTAGGAAGAAGTCCTTTTGACATTTGATGACTAAATGCCTTTGGGTGGGATTTCAACCAGACCTCTTCCTTCAAATATACTTCACTTTGTGATAAATAGCTCCATAGAGAGGATTCATTGAATTACTAAAAAGACTAAAATATCTTGCTATGCTACAGCTGCTAAAACTTGCTCTTGTCTACTTTTTCCTAAATTCTATAGAGAAAGGAAAATTATATGTATATTATATATTTGGGTTCTATAAATAGTTATTAAGGGTTTTCTTTGTAAAGAATAGCTGAAAATGGGAAGAGATGGACATACGTACACATTGTGGGTGAGAGTGTAAATTGGCATAGGATTTCTGGAGGGCAGGGCGCCTGGGTGGCTCAGTGGTTAAGCCTCTGCCTTCGGCTCAGGTCATGATCTCAGGGTCCTGGGATCGAGCTCTGCATCGGGCTCTCTGCTCAGCAGGGAACCTGCTTCCCCCTCTCTCTCTGTCTGCCTTTCTGCCTGCTTGTGATCTCTGTCTGTCAAATAAATAAAGTCTTTAAAAAAAAAAAAAGATTTCTGGAGGGCAATCTGGCAGTCACTATTGAATTTAAAATGGGCTCTTCTGGGTCCAAAAGTTTGAGTTGTAGAAATTTATCCTAAGGAGAGAATTGGGCAACTGCGAAAAGATGTATGTATAAGGATGTCCATTGAGGGAGTCTTTTTAAAAAATATAAATAATGGAGAAGCCAAAAGGTCTGTTGGTGGAAGATTGCTTTTCAATGGAATATTATGCTGAGTCAGGGGGATTCATATGTTTTAACATAAAAAGATATCTATAATAGACTGGGTACTGAGAAAAGCTAGTTAGGGAGTGGGGTTTTTTTTGTAAATTCCATGTATTTTTAATGATTTGTGTATTTTGCTACCATTTATACTTGACTCATGACAGATGCTTAATAATATTTAGTGAATTAATTCATGTAAATCTATTTTTGTGTATTTTTATATGCATTATACATTCTGGAAGGATATATGCCTCTCTGTTAACAGTGGTTATTTTTATCATTGGGTGGAGTTGAAGCCTGAAGCCATAGTGGAGATTATTAGAAACAACTTTTACTTTCTAATTTCTCTTCTTTGGCCTTATTTAAATTTTTAAATAAGCATATGTTATTTTATTTTTTTTTAAGATTTTATTTATTTATTTGACAGACAGAGATCACAACTAGGCAAAGAGGGAGACAAAGAGAGAGGAGGAGGAAGCAGGCTTCCTGCTGAGCAGAGAGCCCAATGCGGGGCTCGATCAGGACCCTGAGATCATGACCTGAGCCGAAGGCAGAGGCTTTAACCCACTGAGCCACCCAGATGCCCAAGCATATGTTATTTTAAAATTCTGTTTCTATTCTGAAACAATTTGGAGTTCTCAAATTTTGTAACAGACAAAGGCACCTAGAATATACTAGAACTTGTACAAGTCAAACAGTAAAAGGGAAAGGCCCAACAGAAGAATGGGAAAAGGGGGCAAACAGGTTATTCACAGAATAGAGCCACAAATATATATCGAGGTGTCAAACTAAAATAACGGGGTCCCACTTCTCAGCCATGAGATTGGCAAAACTTTAAGTCTGACTGTCTCACAGATTTTCGAGAATGTAGAGAAACAGGGCCTCTCAGATGCTGCTGCAAATGAGCACAAACACGCTGGAGTGTGTCTGGTGAAACGGGGCCGCGCGCCCTCTAAGCCCACCATTGCAGTAAGTACACACCTTAGCCAGAACGTCTGCAGGAGGAGAGCTACTCCCGTGTGAACCAGGCTTGTCTTTATTTTTTTTTAAAGATTTTATTTATTTATTTGACAGACAGAGATCACAAGTAGGCAGAGAGGCAGGCAGAGAGAGAGGGGGAAGCAGGCTCCCCGCTGAGCAGAGAGCCCGATGCGGGGCTCAATCCCAGGACCCTGGGATCATGACCTGAGCCGAAGGCAGAGGCTTTAACCCACTGAGCCACCCAGGTGCCCCTTAAACTGCTGTGTTTCAGAGTGTTGGAGAGTTTCATGAAGAAAGTACTCCCCACCCCCACCAGGAGCCAGTGAGGAAGGAGGGGAGCAGGATAAAGGAGGGACAGAGCCAAGCAAGGGGGATTTCAGGCCGGGTCCCCACAGCCTCAGAAGGGGAGCTCTGGGCTTTCGTGCCTTCGTGCCAGTCATTGACCATAGGCCCCAGGCACTTCTGACTCCCTGGGACAGCAGGCAATGCGGCTCTAGGATACCCTGGGTCGTCTCTAAGGAGTTCTTGCTGCAGGCTGTTAGAAGCCAAAGCCCACAGAAGCTGGCAAGGGACTCATAGAGCTGGTGAAAAACAAAATCCAGGAAGATCTGGATGGAGTACCAACAGGTAGAAAAAATGCATAGGAAATAAAGTAATGATTTTTGCTGAGAGGTGGGAAAGAGAATGGACCTTATTGCTCTACAATGTTTTGCTCATTCTTTATTTTTTTAAAAAGATTTTATTTATTTATTTGACAGAGAGATAGATCACAAGTAGGCAGAGAGGCAGGCAGAGAGAGGAAAAGCAGGCTCCCTGCGGAGCAGAGAGCATGATGCAGGACTCGATCCCAGGACCCTGGGATTATGACCAGAGCTGAAGGCAGAGGCTTAACCCACCGAGCAACCCAGGCGCCCCAGTTTTACTCATTTAAAAAAAAAAAGCTGAAGAGATGGGCTCCTGGGTGGTTCAGTTGGCTAAGTGTCTGTGTTCTGCTCAGGTCATGATCTCAAGGTCTTGGAATGGAGCCCCGTATTGAGTTCATTGCTCAGCAGGAAGCCTGCTTCTCCCTCTTCCACTCCCCCTGCTTGAGCATGTGTGTGCTATTTCTCTCTCTCTCTCTTTGTCAAATAAATAAATAAAATCTTTTAAACAAAATTTTAAAAGCTGAAGACAACATAACAAATATGAATACTGGCCAGTTCCAGGTGGTGGGAATAAGAATGAAACCAGAGTCCTTGTGTGTGTCCACAGTGGGCATCAAGCACACCCAAGCACGGCTGGTCTAGAAGCCCAGGAGACTTCTCCTACTGGACTTGCAGTGGGAATGAGGGAGCCTCCTAGACATGTAATCCACACAGGCCTCAAATCTTTGGTGCTAGCCCATGACCAGTGCCTGGCAGGTGCTTAAACAGTAGCTGATGAGTTATGGAGCTTATTTGGGGTGCCTTGAAAGATTGTCACACAGATGGTCAAGAGGCCTCGCCCCACTTTGCTGCAGACCACACCTTAACCTTGGCACTTTCAGGATCTTATGTGTTGGTGGCAACACCTGGCACAAGTTTCAGAGTTTGAGAAGGGCAGCCAGGTTCATACACACCTGGGAAACTCCCTCTGTACACTTCCTGGAAAGGCCTGCGGAGGGGAGACCGCTAATGATAGTTGTTTGTAGTGGCTGAGATAGCTCCCAAGCAGGAGTGGGTTACAGCTGAGTTCTTTTAAGGACTGATAGAAATATTCCAGAATTAGATTGTCCTGTGGATTGCACAGCTCTGTAAATACACCAAAATTCATTGGATTATTTATATAAAGCGAATGAATTGCTGCTATGTACGTTATCCCTCAATCAAGCTATTTTTATTTATTTAATTTTTAAGATTTTATTTACTTATTTGAGAGAGAGTGAGCGAGAGAGAGAGAGAGAGGGCACACGCACATGAGCAGGGGCAGAGCGAGAGGGAGAAGCAGGCTCTCCACTGAGCAAGGAGCCTCACGTGAGGCTCGATCCCAGGGATCACGACCTGAGCCGGAGGCAGACGCTTCACTGACTGAGCCATCCAGGTGCCCCCAAATTGAGCTCTTTTTTAAAAAATTGAGTTATCCTTCAGGCAATCTCAGTAAGTGGCAGAACTGGGGTCTACAAGGAGCCTGTGGCTTTGGAGGAGAACAACCTGTGCTTTGGCCCCACACCGTGACTTTCTGTGGAATAAGCTCCAGATCGTTGTTAGTACGAAGCAGCCTGCCCCAAATGGGTGACAGATATGCGGTGACGTCACTGGTCTTCACAGACCTCTGGAAGCCTGCCCCGGGCCAGGGTACAGGAAAGCCTCTGTCAATTGCCTTCGGCCAAGGGTGTCCTCCTCCATCTGCCCCAGCATGTTTGACAAATAGCATAAATTGGTTTTGGGGTGCTGTGACGCGAAAACAAGGCAAAACAAATGCCACACCTAGAAAGCCATTTCTGTAAAGAAATGCCATGTTTTTCAACCTTTTCTTTATTTCTTAATGAGAACCTGGGCCTTGTGGCGGTGGGACGGGCTATAGGCCCCCTGCCATTGGTGGATTTGGGGCTTTAGGTAACCAAAGGGTGTGGAGCTGGCTAGCTAGGAGAGGGTGCCCCGGGTAAATGTGAGGGCAGCCAGCACCAACTGTGGGAATCCACTTGGCTGTTCCCTTTATCCCTGCAGAGAATTATGTTGCTTCACCTGGAAAGCAGAAACTGTTGCTAACTGGAGCAGAAAAGTAATTTCCATTTGGATGTGGCAAAGGAAGACCAGAGCGTCAGATGAGGAAGCCTCCAATCGGAGAGGCGATCACCTTTGCCTGCATTTCCAAAGGCAGAATCCTGGTCCAGGAGTAAAGCTAAGACCAGAGGAGGCCAGTTGCAGGGTGCCGGAGGCCTGTGCTGACCAGAGTAGCGTAGGCCCGTCTTCAGTCAGATTTTAAAAGCCCCTTGTTAGGCTTCTCAAAGCTCGTCTTCTATGACCTATGTGTCCTTGGGGAAGGTTAGAACATTTGCCCTTCCCAGAATCTAGAGATTGTGCAGGTGAAGAACATTTCTCCAGATACACTTTGCCCCCAAGAGTCCCTTCTGGTGTCTTTGTTTGAGTTCCCCAAAGGCAGGTGCTGAGACAATGAACTGATTGTGCGTGGTTTCTGCAGGGGGGAGCGTGCATCAGGGAGGGGTGCAGGGCAGTGAGGCAGGGCAGAGAGGGAAGGAGGCAAATGAAAGCTGTGTCACCAAGCAGGGCAAAACGGGAGCATCTCCCACTGGCGGTGGGGGGGGTGGGGGTATGCCTGTCTGGGAGACAGCACAGAGCACACACTCAGAGAGCCGGGGAACTCCCCACTCGCTCCCCGTTAGTTGAGAACTGTTCCTGCGGGCATTCATTCTCCAGCATTCTGAGCTTACACGGTGGCGAACTAGGGCCTGGGGGGAGGGGTAGAGAAAGGGTCCCCAGGAGAGAGACGCTGGTGGTGGCAGGTCGGGCCCTCGTGCATGGCTGTGGGAAGACAGGAGGACACGGGTCTCCCTGTGTTGGCGGCACCTGCTGCCACATCTCCGCAAAGCCACCGAACTGATTTCCCACCAACCGTTGGCTCTCAGAGCACGGGCCCAGGGAACCCAGGCTTCTGGACCGCTGTGAGGGGGAGCTTGCCGCCACCAAGGGTGCCACCTGCACTGGCTGTCCTGAGAGCATCGCACGCTGTCCACCCGGAGAAAGGCAGAGGCAGGAGGAACTCTGTGCCGCCTTGCCGGGCACTCAGTCATCCGCAGCCACAAGCTGTCCGAGGTCACCCGCTTCTGATAGCAGAAGCCAGAGCCCCTGGCCAGAGCCGTCAGATCTGATTTCTAGGCAGCCCCGTCTCCAATCTGGAGGAGACTTGGTGGCCAAAGAAAGTGGGTCAATCGGCTCTTGGCAGATGTTTCTCAACTGTCAGGACATCCTGGTGAAATGACAGTAAGGATCTTAGTCCTTCTTTCCTCTCATCCCCGAGACACAGGCTTTGGCAAGGCAATGCAGCACAGTGATTAAGATAGAGAGAGAGAGTATGTGTGCATGTGTGTGTGTGTGTATGAGAGTGTACGTGTGTGTGCACACTTCCTTTGGGGTTAAACTGCCTGGATTCAGATGCCAGGTGTGCCACTCATGCAAGTCCCTTCACCTCTCTGTGCCCCGCTTCACTCTCATAATACCACCTCAGAGGACTCGTGCAAGGATAAAGTTACAGAAACCTCTAGAACACTGTAAGAGCACCTAGCAAATACGTGGCAGATATCAACTTTTTTATTCTGCTTGTGAGATCATGAAAACCCTATAAGTGGCGAGAAGTCCCCACAAGGTCACAGACAAGTTGGGCCTGCAACAGAAAAGAGCTGTTCCTGGCAGCCGCTGGCCAGCCCCGAGCCCAGCAGCCTTCCTTGGGCAAACATGGGTAGTCACCTGTCATTGCGATTCTCACCGTGAAGCCCCATCTCTATAACAGTTCCAGCTCTTGAGCCTGGATTTCGGCATCCACTTCCTGCAGGTGACTCAAGCCTGACACTTTCCTCGTTCCTCAGTCCCAGCTTCACACCCCCACGCCCCAATTCCCAAGTCTCAGCCTCCCACACGGGCCCTGTTCCCTTTCCTTTGTGCATTGGGCATGATGCTTGGCACTGGGTAGGAACTCGGGCAGGGGGGTTGGTCACACTGGTCTCTGCTCCAGGCTGAGTGCCAGGATCAATACCGTGACACCCCCCCCCCCCCGAACAAAAGCCCTGCCAGTGACAGGAGTCCATTCTGCACCGCTGGGCCTCTGGTGACATATCCTGTTTCCCCTAACCTGCCAGGCTTCTTGGGTCCCGTGCTCTGAGTCAGCCACATTGTCCCAATTCCTGGCTGTTTGCCTGGATGGGGACCAGAAGTGGCTGCACCTCCTAGTGCCAGACTCTGCTTCCAGGATATAAGTCTTCTAGGTGCACCTGCTGCTGGGCCGGCACCCCACCCCCCACCCCCCCCAATCAGCCCAGTCCCGGGAGAGGGGCGTTCTATAGCCTATTCTATTCAGTGCTGGAGCTCCCAGTCCAGCAGGCCACTCAGACCACACGGGCTGCCCCAGACTCATCTCTTACCCCAGAAATGTATAACAAAATAGAGAGCAGTTCCAAATTCAGAAACTCTTATCCACCTGGTCAGACCCTGGCTGATTCTGGAACCCCTGAATTTATAGATCAAGTTCCAACTAGAGTAATTCTCAGGGCCTTACAACATATGTCTGTTGAAACTCACCATTAATTTGTTTCATCACCAATTCTAGGTGCCAGGGGTATGAAAATTAATAAGTCACATCCTCTAGCTCCTGATGGAGAAGGCAGATGCGTAAGCAAATAGCTATTATATGAGGTTATAAACGCTAAAATACAAGTATCGTTAAAATGCTATGGGAATGTCAATAAAGGAGGAATTAATCCGATGGGGAAGGGTCAAGAAAGCTTCAAAATGGAGATTATGTGTGAGCTCAGCTTGAAGGATGGGTAGCATGGGTAGCACTTTGTCAGCCAGACAAAGGAGAAAGGGCGCTGGGCTTTGAGTTTGCTTCCATTCGTTCCCGAGGTCTAGGGAACTCCACGAGCCTTTGAGAACCGTACCTGCTTCAGCATGTCACAGTTCTCCCTTTGCTTTTTCCCTCTCCTCCTTCCGCTCGTCAAGCGCCCAGTACCATTCCCTTCCCCAGAGGCGCCTTCCAGAAGGTGCGTAAGTGGTGTCCTTAAATGCTCTTTTGTTCTGATATCAGACACAGGGTCATTTTAGGCATATGTGTTTTTAATTTACATAAAAGGTATCATGCTGGATCATTTCCCTTCTCCCACGATGCACGCAACACTCTGTAAAGATGTGTGCGCTCGCTGTATGAGCATTTAGCATTGCCTTCTAGCTACAGCCTAGGGTTCCATGGCGTGCACACACCTCATTTCTCTATCCTCTCCCTTCATAATGGACACCTGGGGTCCTTCACAGTGCTCTTCCTGGGGTCCTACAATCGAGCCCCATGTCGGGCTCCCTGCTCAGCGGAAGGTCTGCTTCTCCCCCTCCGCATGCTTGTCTGTGCGCCCTCTCCCTCTCTCTCAAATAAATAAATAAAATCTTTAAAAAAAAAAAAGAATAGAATAGAAAATGAAGCAGGGAATGCTCTTTTAGGTAAGGTCACCAGAAAAGGCCTCTGAGGGGTGCTGTTCTACATGAGGTATGAAAGAAGTGAGGGGTGCTTGGGTGGCTGAGTCGGTTAAGTGTCTGTTTTGGGCTCAGGTCATGAGCCCAGGGTCCTGGGATCAAGCCCCACATCGGGCTATCTCCTCAGTGGAAAGCCTTCTTCTCCCTCTCTCTCTGCCTGCTGTTCTGCTTACTTGTGATCTCTACTTTGTCAAATAAATAAATAAAATCTTAAAAAAAAAAAAAAAAGTGAGAGAGTGAGCCATGTATTGGGTCTCTGGGGAAGAACATTCCAGGCAGAAGAACAATAGCAAGGCTCCCAGGCAGGAGCAGGTTGGGTGTGTGTGAGCAGGAGGGCAGTGTTTGGAGTTGTTAAGCTATGGATTTAAATCTGATGATAAGGGGCGCCTGGGTGGCTTAGTAGGTTAAGCGCCTGCCTTTCGCTCAGGTCACGATCTCGCAGTCCCGGGGATGGAGCCCTGCATCAGGCTCTCTGCTCAGCAGGGAGTCTGCTTCTCCTTCTCCCTCTGCCCCTCCTCTTGCTCATGCTCTCTCGTGCATGCTCTCTCTCTCAAATAAATAAATAACATTTTAAAAAATAAATAAATTTGATGATAACGCTAACAAAAATGCTTTACCTTGGGCTCCATTTTGACGGCCTGTTACTGTTATAGGAGTACCACAGTTAGATTGGAGGTTTGGAAAGACCCCTTCCCTTGCAGAAAGAAGAAGGATGGTGGGGGTGGGGGGAGAAAAGGGGCAAGGGGGTGCACAGGGTAGGAGGAGATGGGGGGAGCAGGGCGGGATTTCAAACCAGCCAGAGGAGTAGGTGCCTGAATTGGGATAGCGACAGTGGGTTTCAGTTGAGAGTTTAGACCGTCCTAGCCGACTTAAAAAAAAATTATTAGTAGTAGTATTTTTGTCTTCACAAGTGTTTTCTGAACAACTCTTGGGGTCTGGTTTTCGAGCTAGCAACTGAACCGATGGTCATCAACCAGTTCATCACCATTAGGTGATGAAGCACCCAGAGGATGGTCCTTACAGAAGAGGGAGCCCCTTCCAGGACTGAGGAGGCGTGCAGACAGTAAGCTGGACCAAAGTGCATCCTTTGCTTCCTGGGAGCTTAAAGAGAATAGCATCTTGGCAGGGGTGTTGCAGCTAACTGCCCAAACCATCAGCTAATTACTTGGGTCTGAGCACAGCTGAACAAACCCACCTTCCTGAGCCACTGCCAGAGGTTTGAGCAACTTCATTCTGGCCGGATTTCAGCACCACACACCAAGAGCCAGATGACTGGGCCAGGAGGGGCAGTTCTCAACCTACCTACTTCCTTCTGTTAAAAAAAAAACAAAAACAAAAACAAAAACTTACAAAGCCATCAGATTTGGGGAGGGCTAGAGACAATATGAAGGCTATTCAGCCCCACTAAAAATCAGAACTGTGCAATTATGACCAGAAATGAGAGACTGCTCTTCATCAGGTTGGCAAACATTAAAAAGATAGAAGGATCAACAATATGTAGAATTGGGGAGAGTGGGGGAGAACAGGCGCTGCTGTACACTCGCAATGGGAGTTTTAATTGGCAAGAACATTCTGGAGGGCAATTTGGCAGCTTCTAGCAACATTTAAATGGTCATAGCCTTTGGCCCAACAGAGTCCTCTTCCAAGCCAGCCTGAGAAACTATCTTGTAGATATATTTGCATGTGTATCCAGATACATATATATATGTATGTGCAGATATATATATATATATATATATATATATATATGTGTGTGTGTGTGTGTGTGCAGATAGATAGATAGATAGGTAGATAGATGGAGTGAAAACTGCAATTGATCTAAATGCCCATCCATAGGGGAGCTGTTAAATAACTAATTCATGGTGTGCCTCTACAATGGAGTCTTGGATGGATACACAGACAGGGAGAGATGCTCAAGATCTATGATCATGGAGTAAAAGCAAGCTCCAGATGATAGGTAGGATAGAATCTCATTAATATAAAAAAAGAAATCTGTAGATGTTCATTTCTGTGTGTAAATACTTTCCTATGGGGTCTGAAAGGACACACTTGGACTGTTACCTCCAGCCCCTCCCTGGGGAGGGCTGTGGGGAGAGGGAAGCGTGGTCTGGAAGGTTTCTCCCTATGTACTTCTAAGTTAGCGTTCATGCATGATACATGCCTTTCAAGGTGATTTTATCAGAAACCCAGAAAACCAGACCACGTGGCATTGGTATTGAAAATGCTTCCTCTTCCTCCTCTTCCACCACCTGTCCTGATCATCGCTTTCAAACCCCTGAGCCTTTTCTCTTCCTCAGCGCGTGACAAACCCTGAATCCTAAGCACGCTCTTATTGTGGCTGATAGCTCTGTCAGCTGTTAATTATTCATGCTAATGGAAGGGGCTGGAGGAACAGATAATGCAAAATCGAGAGGAGTAAATCTTTCAGAGTCTCTGTCTACTCCCCTCCCAGTTCCTCTGGGAGCACCTTGCATACTGTAGGTATTTACTCAGCTATAAATATTGATTGATATGGATTGATATTTGTCTCTGCAATTTCAAATCCCCCCTCCCACCCTCCGATGTATAGATACACCCCCCTGGGAAGTGCCCTGGTCACAGCTTTCCTGGCCTGGCCTTTCCTGGCAGGTGGGCCCCTGACCCCTGCAGGGGCTTCCCAGGGAGGACCAGCCAGCCCCAGGCATTAGTCACCAGGGGGCTGTTCTGTTCCTGGCTAGAACAGAGATGACAGGCGTCCTTGCTACTACTAGTTTTTTGGGTTGTTTTGTTTTGTTTTGTTTTGTTTTCCACACAGCGGTTACTATGTTAACTGGTGGCCCCACCTCTCTAGTGGGTTTTCTTCTGGCTGACGCTCAGCGCAGGCACAGGCAAATGAGAGCCAAGACTGCATATGCACTAGAATGGCTACACTAAGAAAAAGTACATACTGATAACCCCAAATACTGATGAGGACGAGGAACGATCGAAAGTCACGCTGCGCTGGTGGGAAGGTAAAATGGTGCAACCACTTTGGAAAACGGGCCGTTTCTCCTAATTACACATCTCACCCTACGACTCAGAAATTCCAGCCCCAGGTATATACCCAAGAGAGACGAAAACATAGGGCCCCTGCAAGACTTGGTCACGAATGCTCAAAGCAGCTTTATTTCTGATGGCCACATGTGAGAAGCCCTTCAGGTGTGCATCGGTGGGCAAATGGATAAACAAATCATGGGCACTTGCACAATGGAAGATACTCAATGATAAAAAGAATAAACTAATGATCCATGCAGCAACATGGATGGACCCTAAAAGCATTTTCTTGCATAAGAGGAGCCAGGCACAGAAAAGTATGTACCATATCATTCCATTTTTATGAAGTTCTAGAACCAGCAAGGCTACTGTATGGTGATAGATGTCAGAAAGGTGTTGTTTATGGGCGTGGGGGGGGATTGATTGGAAAAGGGCATGAGAAGTCTGTCTGGGATTATGGTAATGTTCTGGATCTTGACAAAACTCATCCAACAGAACATATAATAAATGTATACTTTGCCCCAGCTGCCATAACAAAATGTCATAGACTGGCGGCGGTGGGGGCGGGGGCTACTGTTTAAACAACAGTTCTGGAGGCTGGAAGTCCAAGGTCAAGTTGTTGTCATGGTTGGTTTCTCCAGAGGCTTCTCTCCTTGCCTTGCAGATAGTTGGCTTCCTGTTGTGTCCCCACTTAGTCTTCCTTCGGTCTACTGTGATGTGTGTCTTAATCTCCTCTTTTTATAAGTACACCATCATATGGGATTAGGGCCCACCCTAACGACCCCATTTTAAGTTTATCGCCCTTTGAAGGTACTTTGTCTTTAAATTCATTCACATTCTGAGGTCCTGGGGGTTAGATCTTCAACATATGGGATGAAAGGGGGGATATCATTTAGACCATAACAATACTGTATATTTTATTATATGGAAAATGTTCCTCAATAAAATAGAAATAAAAAGCAGGGAAGTAATCCCCCCCCGCCGCCCCCACATTCCTGGAAGCAGAGGAGGCCTGGTCACTTATGAACAGTGAGGATGTCTGCCATGTAGATTTAAAGGCACAGTATGCGAGTTACAATACCACAACAACCAATGATTATTGAATGGGGCCCTCTGTATATATCCACTGATTTAATCTTTGCAAACATACTATGAGGTAGAGGCACCATTATTATCCCCATTTTATTAATGAGGGAACTAAGGCACAGAGAAGCTAAGTAATTTACTCAAGGTCACACAGCCAGAAAGTGGCCAAGCCAGGACTTGAATCCAAGCAGATTGGGCCCAGAGCCTGCATCACCATCACACAGCTGTCTCCACTGGGTAGAGAAATCATGAGGTTCTCCTAAAGGAGAATAGAGGTACTCTGGGTTAAAGACTGAAGGCGGTCCCTAGGGAAATTAACTAATCACTGTGTTACTTAATGGAGTGCTCAGCACATAGTAACTTTTCAATATTAGCTTTGAGTGCACTTGATAGGTTTTTCTGCCTGCTACATACAGGTCTCCTTCTCAGGGTTTCTGGCATCACCTATAAGTAGGAAACCACTGCGTGTGTGTGTGTGTGTGTGTGTGTTTCATTGAAATATAACATACACATAGGAAAGGGCACAAATCCCCCCCTCGCTGCCCCTTTCTAAACATCACCCCTGCCGCCAAGGGTAACCATATCCTTACTTTTAAGAGGGTGGATTGGTTTGGCCATCTTGTTTCAGTTTCCCAGAGCTTCCAGAACAAAATATCACAAACCGTGGGGCTTAAGACAATAGAAATGTATTGTCTCACAGATCCGGAGGCTGGAAGTCCAGCATCAAGGTGTTGGCAGGACTATGATCCCTTGGCGGTGGCTGGCTGTTCTGGTGTTCCTTGGCTTATTGATTTCTCACTGCAATCTCTGCACCATTGTCACATGGTGTGCTCCCTTTCTGTATCTCTGTCCCTGTCTCCTCTCTGATAAGGACACGACTCATGTTGGATTGAGTGTTCTTCCTACTCCAGTAGGACCTTTGCCAATTACGACTACAACTACCCTACTTCCAATAAGATCACACTCTGAGGTATCGGGGGTTAGGACTCCAATAAGTCTTTTTGAGGCGACACCATTCACCAGTTCACAACACCGTCCCGATGGGAAATGAGGCCCTACAGGATGAACTCCAGTGGCTGCCTTCTTCACAGATACAGCTTGTGAGATTCCTTCATATTCTAGTAGGTTGCTGTAGTAAGTCCCTCCCTGCTGCTGTCTAGTATTCCGTTTCATGAACATACCATCATTTAGCTACCCATTCTACTGCCTTTTTAAGGATTTTATTTATTTGTCAAGACAGAGAGAGAGGGAGAGAGAGCATGAGCAGGGGGAGGGGCAGAGGAAGAAGCAGACTCCCGGCTGATCAGGAAGCCTGATGCAGGACTCAATCCCAGAACCCTGGAGATCATGACCCAAGCCAAAGGCAGATGCTTAACTGACTGAGCCACCCAGGCATCCCTCCATTCTACTGTCAGTGGACATTTAGGTAGTTTCCTGTTTGGTGCTAGTATGAGTCATGTTGCTACAGATACTCAAGTGTATGTATTCTGGTTAGCTTCTATGTGCCTTCCCGTGGGTATAGATGTGGGGGCAGAATTGCTGGGTCACGAGGCAGGCATACGCTCAGCTCTTATAGATACTGGCAAACGGTATTCAATGGGATTTGACCAATTTACCCTCCTAGCAGCCGTGTCTGAGAGTACTGGTTTCTTCCCCTGCCGGCACTTGGTATGGCCCTTCTTTTTCATTTTAGTTCTGATGGGCCCGTGATGACATCGTGCCATATTTTTAATTTGCTTCCTTTGGTTTTTCGTTCCAGCTTCCCAGCTCTCTCGGATCATCCAGGATGCTTCCCACTTCCTTCATCGCCCATTACCACAACTGGCATTTCGAAATCCCTTCCTTACAGTCAGGTGTCTTGGTCTACAGGGAAACCAGTGTCTTTCCCCAGTTATCATCCTCTTACAGAAGAATTTCTCTTGCAGCATCTTTGAACTGCCTCTGAACTCAAGTTGCAAAAGAATCCATGCCGGTTTGTTGATTATTTGTTTTTTTTTTTTTTTTTTTTTTTAATGCCTTCAGAACACAGCTGGAACAAACATGAGGTTGGAGAGAAAGACGCTTGCCATAACGAATTTACAGAGTCTGTGGTGCATACACATCTATGCATAACAAAGTAATCCCCCAACTTTGCTTTATGGCTGTCTTTCTTATTGTATGATTGTTCAATGCATTTCGTGGTGCAGTTATAACTAATGGAGATAAAGCAATTCCTGAATAGCGTGGGTGGATGCCAGGAGGGATCTATCCCCTGCTTAAATGGCTACAACGGGCCTCCTTCCTTCCTCTTGCCTGCACTCTCTTGTCTAGTCTGTAGCAAGTTTGCATCTATTGTGATTGTACAGGGAAGCAAAGTGGTATCCTGGAAAAGACAAGACTGAGGGTAAAAAGTTCAGTCACCTTAATGCCAAGCCCCATCCTGCCGCTTGGTGGCGATGTGAGAGAGGGGCGGGGAGCCAGGCAGATGGGCATCCTTGAGGAAG
The DNA here is from genome assembly GCF_011764305.1 of Mustela putorius furo. Classification (NCBI taxonomy): domain Eukaryota; kingdom Metazoa; phylum Chordata; class Mammalia; order Carnivora; family Mustelidae; genus Mustela; species Mustela putorius. Next base: position 34,228,293 of record NW_025421989.1, read on the forward strand.
CAGGTGCCTCAGTGGGAGTGGAATGAGTCCCAGCCAGACTAGAAGCCAGTGATGGATGGTAGCTCTTGTGCATTCCGGAATCACTCCCTTTTGGCCCAGTCAAGTGTTCTTTCTTTTAGACAAGGCCAGTCTGGCTGGGGTGCTGTCTGGACTTAGGTTGGAGATTTAAAGGGGAGATATCACTCTGGGGCCATGAGTTAACACAGCTAAAGAGTGCTGCCTTCTCGGACCAGCTTCTTCTCCATCTTCAAGTGTCCCTTCCTAGAACAGCTAAAGAAGGAATGGTGATCATCTACGAGGTCTGTTTTGAACCTGCATTGTTTCCAAAACTGCCCTCAGGTGAGTCAGACTTTTGATGTTTGACATCTATGGACTGTCCCAGTGCATTTGGGTTGATAGAGATTATAAATAAATAGATCATAACCTGCCCCTATAAGGACATTCTTAAAATAAAGATTGATTTATTTATTAATTAAAAGATTTTATTTATTTATTTATTTGACAGACAGAGATCACAAGCAGGGAGAGAGAGAGAGAGAGAGAGAGAGAGAAGCAGGCTCCCCACTGAGCAGAGAGCCTGATGTGGGGCTCCATACCAGGACCGGGATCATGACCTAAGCTGAAGGCAGAGGCTTAACCCACTGAGCCACCCAGGTGCCCCTTATTTATTTATTTTTGAGAGCATGAGCAGGGGGGAAGGGAAAAGGAAGAGGGAGAGAGAATCTGAAGCAGACTCCATACTGATCACGGAGTCCTAAGCAGGGCTTGGTCCCATGACCAGGAGATCATGACCCAAGCCGAAACCAAGAGTCGGATGCTTAAGAGTCTACTGAGCCACTCAGGTGCCCCTATGGACTTCTTATTAAACATGTACCAAGAAGCTTACATGTATGAAGAGAATCTCAGAACCATCCACACTCAGCCACAGGGCTGATGAATGAGGACTGCCAAGGCTTAATGCAAGTGAAATGAAGACTTCCCTCAACAGGCCCAACAAACCAGTGCCAGACCATGACTGTAACATAGGGTTATACTCTTTCTGCCATTTACCTTAACTTTTGCTTCCTGTCTGGAAATAGCTGGTCTCTGTGATTTGTTTAGGTGGAATTTCTCCAAGCATCGTGTCCTTGGATTTATCCTCCAAAAGTGGGAGAACAATTGAGTTTGATGCAAAGCTGTGTAACAGTGACCCCTTCATGGAGGAGAGCACAGGAAGATCAGTTTATGGGCTTGGCTTGAGATGTGGGGCCAAGGGGGAACTGTGGAGGGGTACACTGAGGAAGAGAGGAGTCAAAGAACATTTAGGTTTATCTGTGGCTTGTTTCAATATTAAGCAGTTTGGGTTTGGTGGCTACACAAGGACCATCCCTTGAAGGGAAGGAATGATTGAGGACTATTGTCATGTTGTGGCCAATATGATAAAATGGAAAATTAACGAATGGGTTACATTTTAGCCTGCAGAATGAGAACTGCCCACCTGGCTAGAGACAGGCCCACCACCTACTTTCAGGAAGAAAGGACAGAAAGCTGCTGCACAGAGATACTTCTCCCATATGTCAGGATATCAACCTTCAAGTTGCCAGGAATCAGGGCCAGGTTTCTCACTGGCATTCTTCTATGATTAACTCAATGATTAGTAGGTAAACTAAGTTGTGAGAAAAATACATTTTCATTTTCCCACATGGGAATAAACAGTGTCATTTTCAGTGAAACAAATGCTATCAAGAAGCATTTCTTTTGGGGCACCTGGGTGGCTTGGTGGGTTAAAGCCTCCGCCTTCAGCTCAGGTCATGATCCCAAGGTCCTGGGATTGAGCCCCGCATCGGGCTCTCTGCTCAGCGGGGATCCTGCTTCCTCCTCTCTCTCTGCCTGCCTCTCTGCCTCCTTGTGATTTCTGTCTGTCAATAAATAAATCTTAAAAAAAAAAAAAAGAAGAAGAATTTCTTTCTTTTTTTAGCCCCGAATTGGCAGGAGTTGGTTCATCACCATTCTACTCATCCACCATGGAGAATGGTGGCCTCTCTGGGCTTCTAGTATTACTACTGGAATGACCCAAAACAACCACTTTTGTCTTCTGAGTTAGTCCCTGGTCTAAGAGCTTGTGGTAGATGGCATTGTGGTTGCCAGTTCTTCCTCTCTCCCGATGGCCACACCTTTTGCCGTGCGACTTGCTGTAGCTAATGAGATCCTGACAGACATGATTGCCCACAAAGCATGGAAATGGGCTGGGCCCTCTCATGGCAGCTGCAGCCCCTTTATCCTAGTCTCAGAATTAAAACACGTGGAGCAGACCCGAGTGCTCCCCTGTAGCCTAAACTCAAGCCCAACTGAACCCGAAGCTTGAAGCAGATCCACTCAGCAGAGCCCAGCCTGGGTCCACTGAGCCTGTGGGACCCATAAATGTGAGATGGAATGGTGATTTCGTTGGTTATTGAGTTTGTGGACACATAGTCATAGCTGAAAGTCACAGAACACTTTAAGCATTTTTTTCCCCCATTGAACTCAACAATGTTATATGTGGGCACTCCTGTTATTCCTGTTTTAAAGATGTGGAAACATTGTTAGGTTAAGGAATTGACTCAGGTTCACATTGCTAAGAAATGTCAGAATGGTAATTCAAATACAGGTCTGTGGGATTCCAAGGCTTGCGTGGTTAGCAACTGTGTTTTCTTCATCAAGGGCAAACCTACAGGGTCTAGAGCAAAGGGAGAGCAGCACCACTTACGTGTCAGCCAGAGGACTTCCTGTTTCTGCATCACTGGACAATTTGAAATCTTGAGATTTTGAACCATTCCCCCTTCTCCCCCCAGCAGATTGGGTCCTATTCTTAAGAAAGCTAGAGCCCATGGTGCTTTTGACTGTTCAGAGGGGACGGAAATCCTCTGGTGATATATTTGCTTACAGAACATTATCTGTTTACCTCCCAAGAGATGTAAGGGGTGCGAAGATTATGCTCTCTGGCAGTTGAAGGTCAGTCGGAAGTGATGACCAAGAACCTATGGACCCTTGGTCCAGATCAGTGGAAAACCATGATTTGTTTGATAATATATCCATTTCATTCTAATTTCTAGGAATTGGGGGAGTATGTAAAGCCAGTTGGTTTTACTTTTACTGGCTTGGAATGTGGGTTTTGGAGAAAGGAGCCTGGATTCAATAACTGAGTGACTTTGGGCAAGTTACTTAACTTTTTGGGGTCTCGGGTTTTTTCACTTATAAAATAGAGATAATAATACTACTTCCTTGTATGTGGATAAAATGAGATAATGCATATAGAGTACTTACTTAACACAGTATTTGGCTTTGAGATAGTTTTGGCTACAAGCGACAGAGATCCTGAGTCAAAATGGCTGAAACAATTAGGAAATGTATCATTTCACATAGCCGGGTGAAGGAAGAGAGCTCCAGGTAGGAATCCAACCAGGGCTCTGGTCCTCATATATCTGCCATTCTCTGGACTTGGCTTTCCTCAGGTTGGCCCCCATAGAAACATGAGAGCTGCTGGTTCCAAGTGGACCTGTGGGATTGCTTGTCCATGGCCAGTGAAGGAGAAAGAACAAACCACTCTCAAATATGGAGAGAAATTTCTTGCTTGACATCTCATGGAGCCAACCTAGGTTGCCCTCCTCCTGAATCAGTAACTGTTGCTAGAAAAAAGAGTGCTCCATGGCAACTGGCTTTAGCTTAGCTCTACAGATGGTCAATTGGGAGAAAAGAGAAGTGGACTATGATGATTGATTCACGTGAGTCAGGATTCTTCTTTGTTGCTGGAGGTAGGGCCCACCTTCTCCTAAGTTACATGGTGTGGGTGGGGAAGGAGTGATTGCTTGAATAAGAGCAAGATCCTATTAGAAGAGGGGCAGCAGGGAATGAATTTGGTGAAGGCATTCAACAGGGATGACCACAGCAGACAGAGAGTAGGTGTTCAGTAATTGCTAGCTTTGCTGTTCTACTTTTGCAACCAAAAGGTGTTTTTTTTTTTTTTTTTTTTTTTTTTGTCGTCATTCTTGGTGTTTTATGATAAGGCGACTGATGTCTGGCCCTCAGCCATGCCCTGAAAGACAAATTTGGGAACTCTGGGGTGACAAATGATTTACATTGAAAGCTTGTCTCACCTCTTCTTTTTTGGAAATTAATCTACCTGGAAAACAAATTCCAAGGCCCTGTGAAGACTTGGTTGGTCTAAACTCAATTCCTCATGTCAATGTCACCTTGAAAAGGCAAAGTTGATAATGCACAGCAACTTTTCCCTCCTTGGACCAAGCTATATTTTCCTTCGAAAATATTATACTTCAACAGTTTTTGTACAAAACCTTGGCAGTCTGTGGTAGACATATATTGTTTCTGCCTACCTCCCTACCTTTCCCTCTTTTCCACCTGACAGAGCTTCCATTTCCTATGGGAAACGCATTCTATGTGATTTGAATAAATCTGACCTCATCCACACACACACACATACACACACGCACATTCGCACCAGGTTGGCCAATCAGAAAACACCATCTCTTCCTTTGGAGAGAGTTATTAGCTCCAGGATGGGCACACGACTCAAGTCTAGCCATTCTCTTTCTCGCTGTCTTCTGAAAATTTAAACCTTGGGTTGAATGAATGAGTGTCAAAGGCCACAGCTCAGTCTTTATATATAGGCCAGTGCCTGTGAAATGTACTTCCTGCATTCTCTTTATTTACATCCAGACCTGACACGGTTTCCATCAGTCACAAGTTCCGATTGTCTTGATTATTTAGCTCTATGAACCTCCCAGAATTTCGGTAATAAAAACTGCTATGGGTTGAATTGTGTCTCCTGAAAATCCATATGTTGAAACTCCAACCTGTGGTGTGACTGTATTTGGAGACAGGGCTTTTAAGAGGTAATTATGGTTCAGAGAGGTCACAAGGGTGGGATCCTGATCAAATAGGACTGGTGGCCTTATAAGTAGGAGAGAGGAAGAGATATCTCAGCACACACACACACACACACACTGAAGAAAGATCCGTTGACCACACAGCATGGAGGCAGCCTTCAGGAAGCCAGGAAGGGAGCCCTGACCAGAACCAACTGTCCTGGTACCCTCATATCAAACTTCCAGCCTCCAGAACAGTGAGGGAGAAATTTATGTTGCCAAGGCCATCTACTCTCATACTTTTTTATGGCAGCCTGAGAAAACTAAAACAAAGGTTATTTTCCCTCTTACGGAACATCTCCCTCTTACTGAATGTCTATTACTTGCCAACCAAATAAGTCCTCATTTTGTAGTAGCAAAACAGTTGGCCAATTTGTAACCCCCTGTGTCTTCAGATACAGACAGTATGCCTCTGCACACCAGCTACCGGGCTTAGTAGGAAAATATCAGGATGTGGTAGTGTGGGGTCAACTTTTTGTCGTTCTCCCCAAGGTTCTACCAGAAAACCTATTCTATTTGGAAGCCAAAAAGGAGTAGTGCATACCTCTGGCTGAAAAGCATGCTCCTGAGCCTTGGCAGGACTAAAAAAGTCCGATTTTCTGCCCCACACTGAAGTTAAAGCTCCGGAAGGCAAGGAGGTAGTGAAGCACAGTGGGGGATAAAATTGGCCCCAGGAAGAGATCGCGGAAAATGGGAAATCCCTGGCTCCTTCCAAATACCTCCAGGTGAGGACTCTTTGCCTGACATAGGTAATAATTATCCTCAGTGTAATGAGTCATTCACTCAAATTGAATGGACGCTTTGAACTTGGAAGTGAGGGACAGATTTAACTGGGCTTCATAACCAGGCTGCTGTTTTCATTGCTGAAATGCTGAGCCCCAAATGGAAGCTGTTAGATTAAGAATTAGGGGTTACCTGCCGCACACTGAGACCAATTACGACACAAAAGAAGCCACAGGGCTGGGGTAGGGGTTCAAGCACCAGAACTCAACAAGGCCTTTGGATTTTATTGGAGTCACCGCTAGGTCCGTGGGGGTGCCTACTTAAGTACTGTTTTGGAGGGGAATGGAAGCAAGCTGTAGGTACAATTTAATTTTTTAAATGTACTCTGAAATCCAGGGGCTCGTGTGAGGGGTAGTGATTTATCATTGAGGATTTAGAATTTTTTTAAGATTTTATTTATTTGACACAGAGAAAGACAGCAAGAGAGGGAACACAAGTTGGAGGAAGTGGGAGAAGGAGAAGCAGGCTTCCCACTGAGCAGGGAGCCTGTTGCAGGGCTGGATCCCTGGACCCTGGGATCATGACCTGAGCCGAAGGCAGACACTTAGCGACTGAGCCACCCAAGAGCCCCGGTCAGTGAGGATATAGATTGATGGGTACGGAAGTTGTCCTTATGTACATGCTTCCTGTCCAGTCAGTAGGGGTGAAGCTTCTTCAGAGTGTCCCGGCCCCATGTCTTCCCGTGTCAGGCCCAGGAACTATTCTTTGCGCTGTTTATTGCTAAATGTGTCATTCCTGGATAATTTCTTATCTCTCACAACAAGGAAAAGGTAACACTCCTGTTATTACTCACAATGCTGTAGCTCTTTGGAATCTTTGGAACCTGTTTGCATTGAAACTGGACAGGTCTTCTTGCCTTTCCAGCTCCCTCCTATGACATTTATGCAAAGCTGGTTATGTCACCCAGCCTTCGGCCTCACCCAGAGCGCCGCCGCGAACACGGGCAGAAAGGCCAGTGACTCTCAAAGGTCCCTCCTGTGTCTCTCTGATGACCATCACAGATGCCCATCTTCCTGAGTATGTAAGAAAATGCAAATGATAATCCGTTGTCCAGTCGCGTGAAACTTACCATTTGAAATTTTATAGTTCGAACGCCCTTCCACTCGTATCTTCCTTTGGTCTCTGTAAGCCATCGTCATTGCCTTTCTAGAGTGTGATCTCTTATGACACTGCCTCACCCCTGCTTTTCACACATCGCCGCCAGTGGAGAGCATAGGTGAGGGACCCATGGGCAGAGGGAGAAGAGTCTTGTGTGTGCAAGAGGATTCTGTCCCTTATCCTGCGTAGCTTGAGACAAGCCTAGGAGAGCATGGCATTGCGTTGATTGAAGGTGAGAGAGGACAGAGATCAGAGAGGTCCATTGACGTTGTAGAGCAACAGTCCAGGGAGCCTTCCTGGTTGGAGGACATAGAAAATGTTCAGGTAGGTGCTTCAGGTGACCAGGACCCACGCAGAACTGGGGTAGCAAGATGAGAGGCTGTGCCCACAGAATATTCTGGGCCAGTTCAGGCATTGGAGGGGAAAGCACTCCAAAGTGCTTTGGAAAATCTCAAGGAAAACACTCCAAAGCTGGGATCCCTTGAAGCACTAAGATCAGAGGAGGGGTCCTGTTTGCCCAGGTCTAAGGCCCACACACTGGCTTTGATTACTAACCAAATGTCTCATTGAAAACATCCAATGTCTGGCTATTAATTGAGAGTTTTAATGACACTGGATCGCTGAAGTCCGCACCAAGCCTGGGAAGCAGGGCTCTATGACTGTTCAGTTCCTAGGCAATCCCAGGCCTCTCTAAGTGTTCTGACAGAGCTGCCAAATGGATATATCTTCTAGAATTGAATTGTTTCTTATGCCCTCTTTAGGGAAGTCCGAGAGAGAGAGAGAGAGAGAGAGAGAAAGAATATGAATGTGTGTGCGTGTTGTCCCGGCAAGCATTGAGAATGATTGAGAATTGCATTTCTATGTAATGGGTAGTAAAGTGTCTATTGTTTTTGTTTTTATTGATGAAGAAATGAAGACACGGTGATTATATAATCTTCCCACTGTCGCATGCATAGAAAGTGACAAAGCCAGGATGTGATCTATTTCATCCCCAAGCCCATAATCTACATGAACTCAAATAGGACAGTGAGACAATAGAAACATCCTTTAGCACCTGGGCTCCCCAAATTCACCCAGTGCTTTGCCTGGAAGGCGGGAGGTGAGTGGACGGAGCACAGCGAGAAATTTTCTTGCTCGGGGAAGCATTCACCATCCCAATCCTCTTCTTCCCTCTGACTTTCTCCCCTTGGCCTTGTACTGGGCAGTCTGATCTTACTGCATTGTGCTGCCTGATGTCTGAGGGCTTTGGGAGCCTAGGCTCTGTGATCTTTATAGCCATCCTCTCAAAAAATAAAATGCATTTCTCTAGGTAGTCACTCCATCATTTCTGTCTTAGGTCATTAAATGTGCTAGTTGAAATGGAGGATCCCTTTGAGAACCTGGGGATTTCTTCCCTTTTTTGGTTCATTTCTTCTGTTCTCCCTCCCCCTCTCCCTTTCTCCACTCTTTCCTTCCTTCCTTCCTTCCTTCCTTCCTTTCTTCCTTCCTTCCTTCCTCCCAAGCTGTGTACTTATTTATTTTTTCATTATGTCTAATCAGATATCTCTGTGTGTTTGCACTGGGAGCACAGTGAACACAGCTCTTGTTAGCTCAGTCTCCCAAGTTATTGAAACGCTGCCTATCTTTCTTATGCCAACCTTCCGACCGGTTTTGGATGATTCGCTCAGACTGCCTTCATTCGGAACTGAAGGAAACCCGGATGCTGGGGGTTACCGATGTGACCGCACAGTGAGTTTGGAGAGGAGGGGTTACGTCAACCTGAGCCTGCCTGAGGACGGACTGGGGTCCGGAGATGGTGAGTCTTGTTCTGTCTCCATCCCGAGAAGCATCGCGTCTATCAGATAAGTCCTCTCTGTCACAAGGAGCCCTAATTAATGCACATGCTGATTTGTTCTTCCCCGCTGAGGACTGCAGATTACTGCTTATTGGGTGCTACATATGTTATCTCATACATATCTTTAATAAAAATAACACCGGCTACAATTTACAGTGGCCTTACTGTGTTCTGGAGCCCTGTGCCAAGCCCCTTGCATTCATTATTTCGTTCACCCTCCCACCACCCAATGAGGCCATGCTTGAGCCTTATTTCTCTCGCCGCATAGAGGAAGGAGCTGAGGCTCCAAGAATTTCAGTAAATTTCTCAAGGTCACACTGCTAGAAAGAGGTAGGGCGGGTTTCACACCAAGGCTTGTTTGATTTCATAGCACTTAACCACTTGCCACCGTGCTGTTATGTTTTAATGTTAAGGGGAAGTGAGAAATGTAATAATAGAACTTCGGCAAGGTGGCAATAAAAATGAGGTAGGGCTGTTGCATCCCTCTTACAACTGCCCTTCCCTCAATCCCCTTGCCTTTACGTGCCAGAGGCGCTCGGAATACTGATGGGACCAGGCCAGCGAGGAGGGCATGACTGGGGAAGCAGCAGGCTCCTGGGTCTGAGGCAGACCTAGCCAAGTGGGATGTGCTGTTCTGCTCCGAGGTGCACCAAGTAACTATCAGAGAGCTTTAGGATTGTGCTAGGGAGGGGCCAGGGCAAGAGGATGGAGCTGAATGGGCTGGGAACCCCCGTGGCTCTGGAGGGCTAGGCACCAGCCAGCTCTGTGACCTTGGGCAAGTTCCTGAACCTCTCTGGGCTTGCTTCAGGGAGGTCAGGCTGTGTGGGGGGTTGGTTCAGGCTGTCTACAACACTCTGGTTTTAGGCAGGGCAAACAGAGAAGGCTGAGAAAGTTCCTGAGCCTGCCAGGCCCACAATGACGCTTGCCCTTCCAAGGACTGTCACTAAGAGTGTCCCAGGTGGGAAACAAATGGCCAGGCCTTCAAATTCCTGCCTTGCACACTCACCAGACGTGGCCACCCCAGAAAAGACATGACCTTGGCGAAGTAGCTCCCAGCCACTAAGACAGACTCGGAAGGGCTGGTGTCTGAAGGCTGACTATGGAGCTGGACAGCAAGTCCTCTTCTGAAGGGGCAGTACCATCGAGCATTTACCACATGCATGGAGTTTATAAATGACTGAGGGCATGGATAGAAGACCAACTCAGGCAACAGGGAGAAGTTTCCAGAGCTTGGCAAATGGAAGAGGGCCTTGCTGTGGGGAGAACTCAGGTTCTTGTAGAGAACCAATGGAAAAGTAGGACATCTGTGCCTCCTGCTGTACTATAGGGAGTACAGTACAGGCCCACACAGGGAACTGAAGCCCAAGGTCAGAAACCTGCAGGAGGTGGGAGTTGGGTTCGTCGGGGGCCTGAAGAGGAAAAAGCCAGGGCAAGTGGGCCTCACATCCTGACCAGTGTGAGGGCCCTGGGTGGGTGTCAGCTGTGTGGCACCTTGGTGAGCCTGAAGGTCTCAAGGCTGGACATAGGCCTTGTTAGGTAAAGACCCAATTAAATAGGTGTTAGGAGGAAGAATCCAAAAATATTCTATGGCCCCCATAAGACGGGGGGCCATAAAAAAAAGCCAACTTCTAAAATCTAAAAGCTCTCTCGCTTCCTATTCAGTGTGTCTCCTTACCAACCTGACTCTCCAGTGTCTGTAGTCTGCAGTCTTTTACACCATGACCTCAGCCACTGTGATGATCCCAGCACCTTAACATGGCCCGTTCTTAGTGAATGTGTTCAGTGGGAAGAGGGGCCAGGGGGTTCCCATCATGGCCCCCTTAGAAATTTGGAGATGCCGGCAGAAGCATGTTAGGAAGGGCTCTGAATACCCAGGCAAGGAAGATGGGCTTCCTTTAGCAGGAACTGGGGAGTTGCTGAGGACTTGGTGACAGAGAGAATGATAAAGAGAATTAGACCAGTTCTGGAGCAGGACGCATGTGCTCACGGCATTCTAGATATTCCAGAAAAATGGGAGGCCGGAGATGGACACGTAAAGCCCTCAGGTTTATTGTCTTAGTCCGGATAAAGGAGAGGGGCCTGAGCTGAGGGGTGCGGTGGCAATAGGGAGAAGGATGGGGTCAGAGACACGTTGCAAGGTCCCCATGTTCCTGAAATTGCCACCAAGGAGAGCGGTGGCCCTGGCTAACAGCCAGAGGGGGGTCTGCGGGAGGAGCCGGCTGGGAGGCAGGGGAGCTGGAGAGGGGGGGTGGGCATTTCTCTCAGTTACGAGATTCTGAGGGGAGAATGATGGGATTTTTGATGCATAAGCTACATCCAGTGGCCCAGAAGCCGCCCCTGAGATAAGGATTTGTGTGCGAGTGGTTCTGCAAGGAGGCAACATGCAGGGCCCGAGGGGAAGCAGGAAAGGAAATGCACCAAAAGAGAAGGAGACACACAGGGCCCACACAGGCCTGGCCTGGCCTCACCGGCAAGACAGCTCTGGAGGGTGACTGCGGCTGGCATGGCCCAGCAAGGGGAGCTGGGCTTTCCCACCCCTGTCCCCCGCAGCCAACGACCATGAGAACTCTGGGGGTGGGTGATCTCCAGGCCCGGCCCGTTGCCTGTGCAGGTGTGCAAAATGGCTCCCTTCCTGTAGCCTGAGGACTGGCCTCCTGGAGCAAAGCCCAAGTGTGAAGTCAAAGCAGGGTGCCAGGAACCGAGTGCGCACACGAAGCGGCCAGAGGGACCCCAGGGCCATGGGGTGGGGCACCAACACGGTCTGCCGTCGCTGGGAGCCCGGCCTTGAGAAAGAACAGTGGCTTGCCAGTGACCATTCTGGCCGGACTGATCCTTGTCCTCCCGGCCATCTGCTGCTTCAAGGAACAGCATGGAAGCCTGTGCCGGGGTCTGTGGCAGATTTCACCTCACATTCTCCTTTTTACATCGAAATGGGAAGCCAGGAAGCAGATTTCTCCATGCCCAAGCTCCCAACAGGCTGCAACGTGACCTGGGTGCAGGCACGTCTTTGCTACTCTGGCTGGGGGTTGGGAGGTGGGTGAATGGGCATCCGGCCCTGCGGAGGCCTCCAAGCTCCAGCTCATTAGCCATCCTGATGCCGGGGCTTCCGAGCAGGCCACCAGTGCCACAGCCTCGTGATAGCTCTCTCTAAGGCGTTCCCTTGTCAGCAGGCAGGAGACTGGCCTCGACACCCTAGTGGATGTTCCATGCCCGTTAGGACTTGCTGGAAGATTCCAGAAACCACAGGACACAGGTGCCACCATCACATGTGCATTGCGTGGGCCTGGAGCGCACCGAGGGGGAATTGCAAAGTGAATTAAGCTAGGCCTCTGGGGTTGGGGGAGGGGAGGGATGCCAGCTCCTTCCCTGCAAGTAAGGAAACAACGCTGAAAGCCAGGGAATTCAGAGCAAGACTGAAGAGCCTCCTTCTCAGACCCCCGCCAGGGTTTGGGTCTGTGCCTTGGTGCAGCGTGCCAGGCGCAGGCCAGAGGCCCGGGGAAGTGCACCCCGAAGCATTGGTGAGGATTCTGCTCCTGCCTGTGGCTGCCTTCTGTTCCGATGGGGCCTTGTCGAGCCCGTAGGAGTTGTTAAATACTTTGAGGCCCGACCCTGCCTATATCCACCCCTTTGGCCATCCCTGTGGTCTCTCTGCTGTTCCATCCACTTGTCCCTGCGCCCCTCACCCCAAGAGAGGCAGACAGGCAGTCTGGCCTGGCTTTACCCTCAGCTTCCCAGCAGTGAACAGGAAAACAGTAGGCAGTCGGGAGTCGTGATCTTTGCCCAGAAGCCTCGCCACCACATCTCTGTCCCCACCACCTTCCTGCGGGAGAGCCCAGCGCCATGTGCTCTGTGGCCGCCCCCATGGTGGGGTTAGCCCCGAGCTGAGTCGAGAAGGTGGCGCCTTCTCCCTGAGCAGACCACACCACTGTCTCTGCACCCCCGCTCAGCCCCCCTCTCCGGGTTTGCTCAGGTTTGGCATCTTTCCAATCCCACAGGAATTTGGCTGATAAATGAATTCATACTCAAAGGTTATTGACTTAATTTGTCACCCCCATCCAGGAGCTATTTGCACTGAAAAGAGATCCACCAGGGAGAAGGCAATGTTTAACTGCAAAGAATGCCTTTGGAAGGGGCGGTAGGGCGGGGGGGGGGGTTGTGGGAGCCACCCTCTGCGGATCACCACCCAGGTGACACTTCCAGCACATTCCAACTGCGGGTATGTCACCATTTCAGGGGGCTCTGGAATGGCCTGGGGTGCTTGGGGTGACTGGAGACCCTGGGGCCCCAGGGATTTGACTTAGCAGGCCTGCTCGGGACCCAGGACTGTGCATTTTCACCTGCCTTCCACTTTTCTGACGAAAGATGTCTGGGGACCGCAGTTTGAAAAATTCTTCGGGCTGCAGTAAACTCTGCGTGGCTCAAACAGCAGTCATTCATTCTGTTCTGTTTGTTCAGTTTTAGAGGCCGGGAATCCAAGATCAAAGTGTGGGCAGGTTTGGTTTCGGCCTCGGCATGGAGACAACTGCAGCTCCCTGTGTCTTCGCCAGCCAAGCGCTCTGCCCCCTTAACCACCCCCCACCCCGCCACCGGCCACCCTCGTCTCTCTGTGTGTCCAAATGCTGCGTTCTTAGAAGGACACGGGTCAGATTGGATTAAACCCACCCTAAGGGCCTCATTTTCCTTTAATCACCTCTTTAAAGGCCCCGTCTCCAAAGGCCGTCACCTTCTGAGGTCCTGGAAGTTAGGGCATCAACACCCAGACGCGGGGGAGGGATCCGTTTCAGCCCAGAGCGAGCGTGTCAGAACAGCAATAATTAAGGCATTTTTGAAGTGGTTCCCAAGTTCACACATCTTTTCGGTTTATGGCAAGAGAAAAGATACCCAGGTTTGAGGGGTTGATGCAGGAAGCTGCGGCGACCTGTAGCTGAACCAGAGGCCACGGGGCCTCAGACAGCGCCCCCTGTGGGCACCACCCGCCTCCGTTGTGGCAAATGCCTGGGCTCAGCCCTCTGCAGAGCCTATCCTGTCCTTCCTCTTCCTGGGTTCAGGAACAGACTTTCTCCTCTCCCGCTCCACGAGAAAGAAGTCTCTGGCACTGGCACCAGCGTGGCCGCCCGAGGCAGCCCTTCCTTCTGCCTTCTAGGGTGCTGCTTTCTCCAGAAAGAAGTGAGGACCCTTCACCCTCCCCATTCATCATCACTCCGGGCAATCTAATTACAGACTTGTCTTTAAAGAGGAACTCATTTACAATGGAGACTTATTCCTTATGAAAATGTAACATCTTGAACTATGTTTTTCTGGCCCCCTTTTCAAAAATAAAAAAAAAGAAATTAATTAATTTCCTTGCACACGGGAAAAACTCATGAGGTCTTGCCGGTTGTTCGAGGAAATGATTCGCTCTTCTCTTCTCTCTCTCTCTCTCTCTCTCTCTCTCTCTCTCCCGGCCTCCAGCTGTGTGACAGTGAAATGCTAAAATGATTTTGGCAGGAAAATATTCTCAAAGGCTGTTTTTATTTCAGCAGCAGAAGAGTATCTCTGAACACAGGCTGCACCTCGGCCCTGTGGGGCTGTTTCTAATTGCACGAGGTGAGTTGCAGAAATCCTTCCCCCAGCCGGGTGGGGAGAAAGTGGCAAGATACCTAAGAAAGAAAATCGTGTCTGCCACACTCAGCGCTCACCACTTAAAGGAGTTAACTTGTTGGGACAAAATATTTCTATGGGTGCGCAAACTATGCATGAGAATAATGAGGCTGACCCCTTCCTTTACGCTTTCCAATCACTGGGCTTTGTTGCTTCTCTCTCTAATCACAACATGCTATGTTCCTCCTTGCTCACACCTCTGTCAGCAAGACTGGCTGAGAATACTTTAGATTATCACCTTCTCGTTTTCAGTGTGAAATAATTGCCCAAGGATGGAAACTGACAAACAAGAATGTGGATTTCGGAAAGCAGCCCACTCGGTATTTAGGATGGCCTGCATAGAAGGGAGACAGGTGCACTTACGTGTCATCACCTTCCCCCGTCCTCACACTTGCCCCTTTAAAAAGTAAGCTGTGCTCTTGAAGACCTGGATTGATTCAAAATATGGAAGACAATAGGGGGACTGACATGTTTAATTAAAGTCCTATCTGATGCTGCAGTATAAGGGCAAAAAGTTGTGTGGGGAAGTCTTGTGGGTTTTGCTCTTGGTGCCGCCACTGATGGGCGGTGCAGCCTTGGGCAAATGAACTAACTTCTCTGTGCCTCGCTATTTTCCATCTATACAAATGAGACCATAATAACAATGCTTTATGAGGTGGTGAGGGCTGATTTGGTACATAGAAAGTGCTCAGGACCATGATTGGCATACAGCAGGTGTTCAACCAATATCAGCTATTCTTACTTATGCCCTCAGAAAAGAAAGAGCAGATGCCTTCTTTCCCTCCTTCAGAAATATTTAGTTAGCACTGTGCTCTGGCATCAGGAAAAGTAATCAAGGGCCCTGTCCTCAAGGAGCTCAAGTTTGGTGCACGTGTAAACAACCAGCTATAATACTGCATAAGACAAATTTGAATAAATGCCAAGTAAGGATAACAGTCCCATCAGATGGGGCCCAGGAGAGGAGCCACGCTTACTTTGGAGTAGAGGATCATAGATGGCATCACGAAGGAAGTGGCCTTTGAGCTGGACCTTGCTAAGATAAAAGGTCTCCGTAAGTAGAGAACAAAAGAAAGACGTTCCAGAGGGCAGTACATGACACCTCCAGAGAAAGGCGAGGATGTCCGTGATGTTGAGACAAAGGAACCAAGGGGACCGGGCACCAGGCAGGTAGTCGGGGACTTCATCTGTCCTGCAGCAACCTGGCATCCTGACTTTTTTTCCAGGTGAAAGAACTAGAAATGAAATGGCCGTGTGACATGTTCCCCCTCTTCCCCCCCCCCGAAGATTTTGGGGGAAAAACTGTAATGAGCAAAGTCTCACAGCTACCAACTCTAATTTAGCAGCAAGACCCTACCCCCCCCGCCCCAATTCTGTCCATACAGGTCATTTATTACACCCAGAGAAATCTTTGTAGTCCCCCACAAAAGTGCAGCTACCTCTGGGGTACGACGCGGCTGCTACTTAACTGTCACGTAACATGACAATCGAGTGTCCTATTAGAGCTAAAATTTAATTGTGAAGACGGGTACCATATTTAACTGCAATCCTGGGGGGAATTTAGGTTGACAGGCTGTAATTACCCAAACTGGAACCTGGCCAGGACACACCTACTCTTTGCCAAAAGAGCTATGGGGGTTTCAAGGACCGCAGGCCTCCTGGAGCTGCCGAATCTGTGAGGTGGGGAATCCGTGCTTGCGGCCCCACAGCGCCCCCTAACAGAGCTCAGGGCAAGCGCAGGAGCTCCGGGGAGCCGGCCTTTTCTGAGCACACCGCCCTCCTCCCCCGCTGTGCTTTGCAGCCTACCCCCCAAGCCCTTCCCTGCCTCCACCTGGCTCCCATCCATCACGGGTTATCAGAAACTTTCCATTTAAGGTTGCGTGGCTGTGGGTCCTGCAGTCGGATTCTCGCTGGGTCTTATCTGTGTCTGTCTGTCTGGTTGGCCTTCTCGGTGTGTCTCTGCCCAGGTCCTGCTGTTTCTCTCTTATCATGATGGAAGTGCTTGTCCTGATAAAATAATTACCCACCAGAGCACAGTGGTTCTGATCACCAGCTGCTGTTTCTACATAGAGATCAATTAGAGACATCTTTTCGCAGGGGAAGTGGGCTGGTCAGGCCAGTTTACTAAAAATCCCATTAGGAGTCTTACTGTGAAATGCATTATATTCTGGCCTCACAATGCAGTTATTACCAGAAAAAAAATACAAATTGGGCCAAGAAGAGGTGGAAGTGTGGCTTGCTGATGTCACTGAAGGGTTAAAAGGGAGAAAGTTCTGGGCTGCAAGCAGCAGTGTGAATAAATGTGGTCTTAATTTAAGGTTATGGATTTTTTAAAAAGCCTTGCTTTTTGTCTTCACAAGCCTTGGCATTCATATCAGTTAAAAAATAATTTAGACAGAAAATAAATGTTGGAGCAAACTCAAATTATTATGTGCATTTTAAATAAACCTGTGTTTTCTGCCACAGACATAGCATATGAATAATAACATTAATAGTGATCACAATCATTCGTCAAGTGATGATGTTTTCTCTCCAACCTTCCAGGCCACTGGTTCTTGCTCCTGCTATTTAACACAACCCAAGGCCCGTGTCCTTCATGAGGGGGACTGATGATAACAGCCCCCACTCCCTCTGCAGGGGGGAAAGGTAGAAAAACCCAGGGTTCTGGTTCTAGCTCGGCCCTAATTAGCTGGGTGAATGTGGGTAAGTTGCTTCACACTTCTGGCCAGTTGTCAAAGGACGGAATGGTCTCTAAGGATGACCAGTGGAGCCCATGATGTATGAAATCAAAAGCAATACAGGAATGTCGCCTGGGAAAATTTTTTCCCCTTTTTTAAAGATGAAAGGTCTGAAAAAAGACACAGACTCAAAAAGCAACTTCAACAAAGCAATTATTGAATAGAGCACCAGAGAAAGTTAGGTTAAGACTCTTTTTTTTTTTTTTTTTTAATTTGCAGACGGTTTTCTGCTGTTTCTAAGAGCATACACACATCCATACACACATAGGTACACTCCGGTCAAAGGCAAATCCACGTAAAATGCTCACTTTTCTGCTTTCCTGGAAAGAGGTTTTCACTGATCTACAAAGACAACAACATCATCGGGATATTATGGCCTGTTTAATTCTTCTAGTAGTATAAAACTGTCCAGATACTACCAGCAGAACAATAACAAGTAAGGTCAAACCTTAGGAAGTTGTCATTTCTATAGGCCAAAAAAGAGTTGAGTATCAGAAATTTCTTATGGCTCAAACTAATATTATATATATAGTATATATACACTACATATCAAAAGATATATATGTATTATTATGTTTGTGTACTTATATATGTATTATTATTTATCAAGTGGTATATATATGTATATGATATATAAACCATTATAAATTATATAATAATAATAATATAGCCTAGAGAACTGTGATTCTTCTATATTCTTATTTTTCTAGTGAATACTTTCTCTGCAAAAGACTGGAACTTTCTTCATATTCTTTTTTTTTTTTTAATTTTATTTATTTGACAGAGAGAGAGAGAGATCACAAGTAGGCAGAGAGGCAGGCAGAGAGAGAGAGGGGAGGAAGCAGGCTCCCTGCAGAACAGAGAACCCCACGTAGGGCTTGATCCCAGGACCCTGGGATCATGACCTGAGCTGAAGGCAGAGGCTTTAACCCACTGAGCCACCCAGGCGCCCCCTTTCTTCATATTCTTATCCTAACACTTAGATCGAGATGGCATAAGACTTATTAACAGAACACACTTTGGTACTCCAGGTTATACTTCTAAACATGGGATCAGACCCTGACTTGGTCCCATAAGAATATCCCCAGGCTTTGATGCGTGCAAAGGTGACTCGGAGACGCCGCAGGGATGTTGGCTCCCAGCAGAGGTGAAGGGTGCCCTGGGCACTTGGGGATAACTATCCCAGTGGAGCTGGGCCCAGCAAGACCTATGCACAGCTTCACTCAGAGGTTTGAGGTCGTAATATGTATCGCCAGGGGGAGATGCTTTTTTAGCAGAGTTGAATGGCAATCATTTTTTATTAGTCATTTTAAAAATTAAAAATACATGTATTATTCTATCCAATAATGATTTCAGGGACAGCAACTGTAATAGAATGTTCCAGGATATTTTCAAGAGAAAGAGATGGGGCTGGTAGTAGGGAAGCTTCCATGAAGGAAGTGAGTTGATTCCAAAATGAATAAGGAAATACGGATTCCAGAGAGAAACAATCGAATTTTGCACTGATTAAAAATTTCACTTCCTTATTTTGTGTCCGTAGGTCTTTATCTGTTGTCTCTTCCACTTCCATAAAACAGCCAGAATAACCAGGCCAAGGGCTCCCTAAAAGGCATTTTTCAACAGAGATAACCATAAACTTACATTATGAAAAAAAATCAAGAAATTATGAGAAAGTATAAAAGAAAAAATAAAAGTCACCTGTAATTCCATCATCAAAAAAGTATGATTGTACAGTGTTTTTACCCAGATGCTTTTCTACACATATACATTTTTTAAATGCTCAAAAAAATCAAAGCATCCTACAACTTCTGTTTCCAATTTTTTTTTAATGTGGTGACATCTACATGTCATGGACATCTCTCCATATCAATAGATACAAAGCTATTCGTCTTTTAAAAGGGACTGCCCAGTATTCTATTGTATGCTTAACCAATCATCTACTGATATACATTTAGATAACTTCCGGTTTTGCTACTATAAACTTCACTGAGACAACAAATCTTACCGTCCACATCTTTGTTTACTTGTTTGATGACGCCTTAGGATTCTTTCCTACAGGTGGAGTCTGTGAGTTAAAGGACAAGGCTTTTGTTCTGCATTGCCAAGTTGCTCTCCAGAAAGGCTGTACCTATTTACAGTCCCGTTAGTGGTAAATGTAAATGCGCATTTTCCCTCACTTTGCCTGGGGAGGATCACTAGGTTTAATCTTTGCCTAGCTGACAAATGAAAAAGTATATTTGATAGGTTCAGTCTCACTGGTAATCAAAGAGATACCCAATGAAATTGCTCTCGGTCTTTATACAGAGTTGACCTATATTTCTTATGCTTCTTCTTTTGTGGATTGTCTACTCATGCCTTTTGCCCATTTTCCTATTCAGGTATTCCTCATTTTCTTATTGGTTGAAAGAGCTCTTTATATATTAAAGATACTCTTCTTTCAGTTGCTGTCTATGTCTATTTTTTCACTTGTCCTTTAACTGTTTGGTTTTTTTTTTTTCTTTTCAATACCAAAGATTTATGTTTTATGTATTAAAGCAGTTAACTTCTATCTAAGGATTCAGTCTTCCAGGTCACTCTAGAAAGGCAACCTATTCATCTGCATTTTATTTTTTTAGCCATACTGAATTACACTATAGTTATAGCTCTCTTTTCCCTCCAAACCACATTTCTTGTTACTTTCCAGAGGTTCTGGAGTAAAAGCATAAGGGACCTTGCAAACCAGAGCAGAGGAAATATGACTATTAATAGTAACACTTGACATTTCTATTTCCCATGTGCTATAGGATCACTAATTAGTAAGCCCTTAGCTTAGCCCCAAGGGTCATCCTGGAGGTTATTCACTCACTTCATAGGATACAGTGACATAGGATAGGGAAGGCTGTGGCAGTCATTTGGTGAGCTACACTCTACGTGGCCAAGACCTCAACCCAGGCTCCTGATTCCCCACCTGTGCTCATATGAAGGTAAGGCACTCTCCTCCACATAGGCTGGCAGATCCCTGGAACGTACTCAATTTGTCAGGATGAGTTTTCTGACCAAAACACCATGGCTGTTCCTTCTCCCTTCCCAGAAACCAGAAATCATATAACCTAGAGGATGGTTTGCAACCTGGACTTTTCTAACTTTGTCTCTGACCACCGAAGGGATTGTACCACTGCTAATTTTTTGACAACTGGGATGCTGACTGCGAGAGTTAGGGAAGGCAAAGAAGCATGGAGGAAACGAGCGGATGGAAAATAGCTTCTCAGTTGGTGCATGGTGAGCTCCCAAGGCTCCTCATGTGAAACTCATTCACACCATGAAGTTCGATGGGCTCCGTCGTGCTCCAGGCACTGGGCTAGAGGCTGAGAGTCTTGGCACTGAGGATGAAGTCTGCTGTGCGCTGTTGTTGATGCTATGGACAGTACAGGGCTCTGGGCAGAGCAGGGGAAAGGGTCCTGGAGGGGTGGCCTCTCTGTGGAAATCCAACAGATTCATCAGGAAAGGGGAAATCTGTGGGCCTGAGAGAGATGAAGGCCACCTGCAAACTTCTGAAGAGTGGAGTGGGAGGGAAGCCAGGAGAGTTGGATTCAGAGAAGATAAGGGCTTATCGTGGTATTTCTGACATTATCTTTGGAGAAGGATTAGGGATTCTCCCCTTCATCATGTGTCCCAGACCAATAATTTGGTGATAAAATACAATAAAACGGATTAACAAACATGAACAGGCATCCAAAGTACAAACTTTGGATTTTTTATTATTAGATTTTTTTTATTATTAGATTTTTTTTATTATTATTAGATTCAACAGACAAAAATTCCTCTGCCAGATTGCTATAAAAGTTTCTGTTATTCTTCGTCTCTGTACTTAACCCCCTGGCAGACCAGCAACAGTTTGCCTGCAGGTACGGTCCACAAAGCCTGTATTTTGAGCAACACAGAGGCGGAGGGGCCTGGGAAGAAGGTGGGATCTGCAACAGCAGTGCGGCCAAGGTGTTAAGCCAAGGGCGGTCGCCTAAGGGTCCTTTGTGTGTAGCAACAAATAGGTGGACGCAATGAGCAATTCCTACGGAGCGGCTGAGACATAAGCCAGACCAAGCGTTTGAGGAGTTCACCAGAGTTCTGAGGACTACAAAGCATGGAAGGGGAAATGAACTGCGACCTGGAAGCACTCAGGCCCCGACCGGTAGCCCCGCCCCGACAAGGCGCGCTGGAGCACCCGGGGAGCCAATGCCAATGCTGCACGTCACAACCCTGTGCCCCGGGGCCTCTCAGCGGGCAGGCAGGTGGGAGCAGGTGACAAAGGACCCGGGTGACAGGTGGCGGCGCTGCTGTGCGGGCCTCCCCTCCCAAGCGCACTCCGAAGTGCTTGGCCTTCCTCTTCAGCAACGAGGCTCTCTGGGCTGTGCATCTCCGGGCCGGCAAGGCCTCCTCTTCCGCGCCTTGTTCACGGCCACGGCACCGTGAGCGCTGAGATGCAGCTGCCGGAGGTGGAGCCAGCCGTCTTCCTGGCCCCACTCCAGTTTCTCTGCTCCCCTGAGGTCATGACCACGCAGCCCACTGCCGAAAAGCACGGGATGCTGGTGCCCGAGGCCCACCGCGTGGAGTTCCAGAAGAGCTCCTCGAGGCCCACCACGCTTTCCTACTGCTGACGTGGGCCAGACTCTTCCAAAACTGCAGCCAGCCGGCCAGTGCCTGAAAGACGCCTGGCCAAAACACAGAGACACTCTCTCTCTGCCACCGGCTTTACAGACATCGACCTGGGCACGCTGGTGGCTGGGCTGGGGCTGGACCGCCCGGGCCTTCAGAGATACACTTGTTCAGTGCCCTAAGCCGCTGGTCCTAGGCCAAGTGTCGGCAACGGCAGCCGCAGGTGATGTTGGAGAACAATCGCATGGTTCTAGGCAAGGCCTTCGCCCTCATCTGCTTCCGGGCGATGACCCTCGAGGCATCCGCTGCAAACCCCATGCAGAAGGGCAACCTTGCGGACTGGGAGGTGGGCAGCCTCTTACTGCACTTGGCCGTCCACCCTGGGCCACGTGTGAACTTCATCCATCAGCATGGCTCCTGCCCCCACAGGAAGGTGTGCGGCAGCACGAATGGCCTCCAGCGGTGGGCAGAGCCTCTGGGGGTACTCTCCATCAACAAGAGCATTTTCATGGTTGGCTTTGGGCTCTGTGGCTCCGTGCATGGGGCCGCTGATTACCGCGTGAACATCCAGGTCGTCCCCATGGACAGCACCATGGACCAGAACGACCTGGGCTTCAGCTGTGATGGCTCCACCAGTACCTTCTGGATCATGTTCAAGAAGCTGGGGCTATCTTTGTTTTTGGTTTATTTGTTCATTTGCAGGTGTATTTTCTTTATTTAAAAAAAATAATGTGAGGCTATGGTGTGAAGGCACACCTCTCATGGCTTTGGGGAGGACACAGGTTCCAGATGGAATCCCAGGGGCAGAGACACACAGGGCTGGGAGAGGGTAGGGACTTAGAAATTGGGGGAAGGGGCCATGCCTTCCAGCCCCTCTGCAAAGCTCCAGGGGTGGGGCTACAGTATGTATGGGAGGGCCAGCCAGGGACATGGCCACCAAGGCCGGCTCACAGCAGTGCCCCTCCCAGGCAGACAGGGTCTGAGGTCTATAGGCTCAGCTCAGGGACCAGGAAGGGCCCGTTCCGAGAGGCTAAACCTGAGGGCATCGTGGAGCTGGTCTGGGCTTTGCAAAAAGCTCACAGCAAAAGGTGATGGGGGAATTGGGATGTCGGGTGAAATTATGGTTTCCGGGAAAGCTGGGCAGGAGTCAGGGAAACTCTGCAGGGGGGTGATTTTTCCTTCTTTGCCCCAATCCCTCTAAAGTGAAGGGATCATTGTCCCGATCGTTGGTCCTCATCCCTGTTCTTTCTATAGCTAAGAAATGGACTTGGCGTTCTGTCTTTTACAGTCTCTGATAGCCCAGCATCCCAAATTCAGCAAATCGTGAAGTATCTCGGCAGCTCTTTCTCGCATCCATCATGTATTACCTTTGAACTTGATTCCTAGCTTTATAGACCTCCTTATGGCTGTGTTCCATGTTTCCTTCAGGGCAGAGTTAGCAGAGGCACTGCGCCGTCAGAGACAAAGAGGCTCGGGCACACTCGCACTGTTGGGTCAGAGCAGAGGGAGGGGGCTCAGTGGGGCCAGATAAACGGGGAGCTGCCTGGTGCTCCCAGGAGAGTGGCTCCCAGCTGCTGGGCAGGGTCCCGCCGGTCCCCTTGTATCTTGCCGTTGCTCTTGGCCCATCAAGTGCCACCGGAACAAACCGTTTGGGTGGTTGCGGCCACATCTGGCTGAAGTGCCCAGCTGTTGCTCTCACCTCTCCTTGCTTTTCAGTCTCCGTCATGTGGACTCATTACAGCTGTGATCGTTGCTGATGACATTAATGCACTGTGCCGCTTCGGCGTCACACGTGCCATCTGCTCCTATCAGCCCTGTGGGGTAAGTGGGAGGTAATTGTTTCCCATCGGTAGTCCATTTTCTCGGATAAAGGATGCGAGATTCAAAAAATAAACATCCACTCTGAGTCATGGTGACGAGGCCAGTGTGGATCTGGGGGCAGCCATCCCCTCTACCTCCAGTAGTGGGTGAGCCTGTTTTCCCGGTAATTCAAGTCGAAGGGCAATTTGATTCATTAACAGTGGCTCCAGGAGAGGAGGAGGTGCAGGGAGAGTGGAGAGGCAAAGAAAAAATAAAAAAATCCCCGAGAGTTCTTATATACCAGCAGGGTCAGCGCAGAGAGGAGGGGAGGGCTGGCACAAGAAATTGGTGATTCATCAGCGAGGGCTCGCTGGTGGATGGTGATGAAAGGTAAGCGCGGTGTAGTTTCAGCGAGGGCTCCCGCTCCACCGGTGCACCCCCACCTCCAACACCCCCCCCCCCAGGCTTTGGCTTCCTGCTGAGAAACACGGGTTCTAGACTGGAGCTGGGGAGGCAGAGTGCCAGGAGCAGGGCTCAGAAGGGGGAGGGGGGTCAAACCAAGAGGGCAGGACAAGGCACTGCCAGTGAGGATCCGAGAGACCAGCTCACAGACGTGACGATGGGAAAGAAACATGACTGAGCCGCAGCCTCCCAGTCCCCCAAGAAGACCCGGTCGGGCTTCCTTGCTCGCCTCTTCTCTTTCTTTTCTTTCTGTTCTTGCTTTCAAGGAAATTGCATCCTGCAGCTCACCCCTAACCTGTTAAGCCGTGCTACATGGCACCCTTGATTTGACTTGTGCCTCCCCTCCAAGCTCAGCCCCGTGTACATCAGGCATTCCTTCAGCAAATGCATACCGAGCTCCCAGTACCTCTCTGCCCTGGGGTGATCGCGCCAATTTCTCCTATCTGTCATGACAGTCTCATGAGAGCAAGTGCAGCCCAGGCCAGAGGCAGCAAAGGCCCTTGGTGCTCAACACAGCTGGCAGGAAGCTCATCCCTGCTTTCACACACACCGGCTGTGTTCCTGAACGCCCCTTTATCCGGGAGGCCTTCTTGGGCCACCTCCCCCGGCCTGCCTGCTGCCTGCATTTCCTGCTAGTCCCCACCTGCCACCAGGAACTGTACCCTCCCTGGGTGGATAGGGTGGGGGCAGGGCGCTCCTCCCCCCCCAGCGCTCCTTGGGGCAGCTGAGGCCCCTGAGGGGTCGCAATTGGGGCTCCTTCCTGCCAACCCAGAGCTCCAAAGCAAGGAGCAGGAGATTCCTTTACACCAGGCTTGCTCCAATCGCAGCCAGTCCCGCTAATTGATTCATGTTATTTTATTTTCTGTACTGGTGGTTAGGGCCTCGAGCAATTTTATGCAAATTTATGAACCTTATGCAAATGAGGGCATCCCTAGACTAATTGCACACAAAATGGAAGCTTTGTGGGTACCTCCCCCATTCCAGTGTGCCCTGACTCCTCCTCATCCCTTAAATTACTCCCCAACTCCCCCATGCCCACAAGCCCCTAAGATCAGCAGCCTCCCCGCCTCTACCAGCCTTCCCGCCTGCGGGCTTCTCAGTGGCCTTGTTGGAATGTCTGAGGGACAGCATCAGCTCTGCTTGCTAGGGCGGGTGGCTGCTGATGTCCCGGCAAACCCTAGCCTTGGGGGACACTCCTCTCAGCTTGTTTTTATTTTATGCTGTTTGAATCCCATCCAGCTTCCTCTCCCAATCCTCCCAGGACAGGTAAGACCAGCCTACTGCAGCCTAGAGCCTGCCCGAGGATCATCGACCTGGCAGGTTGTGGCCCCTTTGGGTAAAGACAGGGCTGTATGTGGCCCTCCCATTTCCAGGGAGCCCTGTCCACAGTCTGAGGCCCATTCCTGGTCCAAACACGCTGACAAGTGATGCTCAGGAAGGTGCCATCTTGGGTTGGGCTTCCTAGAAGCAGTGCCTGAGACAGGAACTTAGGCGCCAGTGAATTGTCGAGGGAGGGCTCTTGGGAGAAGCCCATGAGGGAAGCAGCATAGGGCAGGGGGAAAGCTGAGCAGATGTGGGTTCTGCTAAAGTCTGGACTCAGCAGGGAGCTTGGGAGGTGTCCACCTTGAGGCAAGGGAGTGGGTTTCTGTACCCACCCTCCAGCCCCTGCCCCTTCTACAGGCACTGGCTGCCCTTAGCCCTAGGGGATCCAGGGTGGGGGGTGGTAATCCACCAGGCATTCTGGGGCAAGAAGACTTCCGGTCAGACAACACCAAGCAGGTGGGGGATGCGTGGCCAGCCCAGGTAGGGGACCAACAACATTTCCTGCTGGCATTCAGTGAAACGCCGGGTCACGCAAGCGCTGAGACGAAGGCCTTTCCATTTCTTTTATTTGTTTGTTTAACCTAATTTAATTTTAACATCCCTGTAAAGGAAGCCATTTGAATCATACCCATATTATAAATATGCTCGTGCTCAGCGCAGGTTGCCGTGTGCTTCCAACATCATATGACTAGTAAACCTCCCAGATGGAGGAGGGGTTTAAACTTGGACTGACTTCCCTGCGAGCCTGTCCCGTCTGGCAATGGGCCAGGACTTTTGTCTCCAGCCACTTAGATGTGCAAGGTCAGGATATGCCACTTCGAGACTCTAATTTACCTAGCTTTTCTCAAGAGCCCTCTTTCCCTTATTTTCCCTTTTGTGTGGCTTTTTTTTTTTTTTTAATTCCTTCAGATGATGATGATGTGTGTGTGTGTTTTCAGGGAGGCAGGCGTAGAGGACAGGAGCAGAGCCCAAGAGTTCCTGTCTTCTTAACCCTTCCTTCCTGCCCCTGCCCCTCCCCCTCTGTCCCATCCTGCCATCCCCCACCCTCAGTCCCATCTGGGCCTCCTCCCAGCACCTTCTTCTCCTCCCTTCCTCTCCCATCCCCCCATTTCACACCTCTGCCTCCTGGCCCATCCCCCTTTCCTTCTTTTCCAGTTTCCACCTTTCCCTCCCCTCTGCTTTCTCCCCCCCCCAGCTGTAACCCATCACCTGCCCTCCCGTTTCTCTGCTCCCTCTTCCTGTTCCCTTCCTTCCTTGCCACCCACCTCACCCTCCGCCTGAGCCCCCAGGTACGAGGAGGTCTGACCCTCTTGGCTGGGACATCTGAGCAGGCAGCCCCTCCTCCATGGCCCTGTAAGGTGGGGGCAGCTAGAAGGGAGCCCCCCCCCCCCCGTGGACCTGCAGGTGTACCTGATCCTTCCCCCACTGGGCTGAGTGTAGGTCTCACTTGGAGGAAGGTGCGGAGGAGGAGCTGAGTGGGAGAGGGGGGCCGCTGGAAGGGGTCAGCTCATCTCGACTCAGGGACCAGCCCTTGGCCAGTCAGCTCCGCCAGAGAATGGCTAAGCCAGGAACACACAATGGATCCTCGGAACCATGTAGCTGCGCGAATGTAAAAGTAAACTGTGATGAAAGACGTTGCATGTGGGCCCCGTATGTGCTGCCCTTTGGGCCTTTGCACAGATTGCAAGTTCATGATTGACCCACCTTTCTCCAGAGAGGTGCTCTCCTTGCAGACCAGCTGGCCAAGGAGCATACACGCCATCCGAGCCGGCATCAGCAGTAGCTCTTACCATGTGTCTGGCATGGTGCTAAGTGTTCCCATTTTACAGATGAGGAAACAGAGGCACACGAAAGTTAAGTCAGACAGCTGGTAAGTGGTAGAGCTAGGGTTCAAAGGTGGAAAGTCTGGCTGCATGGTCTGGGCTACTAAGCAGTGTTCCAACGACTTCTCCTCACCAAGTGTTTGGCTATTCAGGATGCCCTGTAGGTACAGAGAGTGGGAGAGAGAATACTCGGGAACTCCTTTCTCCAGATGGCAGCCATGGAGGCAGTGCCATTTTTCTGGGGCAGGTGGCCACAAAGCCGGGAGTGATTCTGGATTCTGGAACCATCGGAAACCAGTTTCCGCAGGAGCAGAGTGGGAGATGGGGCAGGAATCTGCGGTTTTTTCTCCAGTGGGAGGGTTTGCCTGGGAGCTGTCCCGCGTCACTGCAGGAACCTTATACACTGACCTCCCCAACTCTTCTGTCCTTGTGGGGGACACTCGCCACTTGTTGCACTCATGCCTAGGGAATGGAACAACCAGAATGAGTCACAGAGGGCACAACTTTGCTGTAAAGGAAGCACGTGACCAGGTGTCCTAAGTAGTCCCCTATGAATGGGGCCAAGAACTCACACCTTCCAAAATCCCTTCTAATTTAGGCCTCTGTGAAAGAGTGGTCATTTGTTGAGGCCTTCCTCAGTTCCGGGCTCTTTACAAATGTCATTGCACGTCTACGAACCAAGTATCATTACGCCGACTTTGGAGAGAGGAAAACTGAGAATTGCAGAGGCTAAGTGACCTCCCGGCCTGAGGCCACCCGATCCCCACACCTGTGCTTTCCCCAGTGGCGTCTCCCTGCCAGGGTTAGAGGGGAGCTGTGCAGTCCACCTGCCAATGCTCCCCACTCTGTTTTGCCCACCACCCTCTTCCTG
Source organism: Mustela putorius furo (assembly GCF_011764305.1). Lineage (NCBI taxonomy): Eukaryota > Metazoa > Chordata > Mammalia > Carnivora > Mustelidae > Mustela > Mustela putorius. The sequence continues at coordinate 34,256,192 of NW_025421989.1, forward strand.
CCCTGCCCTCCTCCTCCTGTCTCCTCTCCTCTTTCTCCCATTCCCCACTGGCAGGTCCACCTACCATCCCCCACCCCAGCTCAAGCCAGAAGGGGGAGCAGTTGTGGTGGCAGAAGGAATGGCCCCCATCCTTTCCTTGCACTGTCGCTCCGGGTCCTGACTCCTGACTCAATTACAGTTACTCCAGTGGTAAAAGAATTAAAATCTAAAGCTAGAGGGCTCACAGGGCTGAGGTCATGGCCAGATGTGTGTGTGTGTGTGTGTGTGTGTGTGTGTGTGTCTGTGTGCGTGCGCACGGGTGCCTGTGGGAGTGTGAAGGAGGGAGTGTCTGGGTGTGGGTGTGGGTGATGCCCGCGCATGCGCTCAGCAGTGTCTATGGCGGAGAGTAGAGTCACTTCTAGCAGAGCAGGAAAGGGGTTTTCTTGCAGGCTCAGTTGGCACTGAGTTCTCCAGCAGGAGCCAGATAGCAGGGCAGCCAAGGGCTGGGTGCACCCCAGCTTCACCAGCCCCATCCTGTACCTGCCTCTGGGTGGCCTTCCTGGTGGAGGTGTATTGTGTCTGCTTAGAGTGTCACAAGGGGCCGGCTGACAAAGAAGGCTGCGACTGGGGAACCTCATGGCAGTTCTGGGGAGCAGGAAGGAGAGGGAAGCTCTTGTGACCACGGAATGGTGAGGAAGGGCAGATTTCCCCACCCCTCTCCAGGGCAGGCACCTTTGACTTGTGGGACTTCAGGAGGGGAAGAGAGAACCTGGGAGGGGTAGTAGGGGTACCTGGAGGGGCAGCTTAAGTCAGAAATGAGGACTCTGGCTAGGACCTCCCAGCCAGTTGCCTCAGCACAAAACTGAGGAAGGAACAGGGGAGGAGGGGACAGGCTGTCATGTCCTGGAAAGACCCAGATTGCATAAGGGCTTGTTCCCAAAGGCCTGGTGAGCCCTCTGTGTGTGGTCCTGTGCCCCACACTCACACCCCTGCCCCTGCCAAACAGGCTGGACCTCACTGCCTTCTCATTATGAGGGCTGCCATTGACTATGCGGCCAAGGGGGAGGTGCGCTCACTCGCGCTCTCTCTCTCTCTCTCTCTCTCACTGGAGTGCTGAGAGACCATCAGGCTCTCTGACAGCACAGGTCTGTGCTAAGAACAAATGGCTTCTGATGGGTAGCGGGCCAGGAAGTAGCAAAACGACTCTCTCTCGGGTGCAGTCTTGGGGACTGTGGATGCGTGCTTGCCAAAGGGCATAGACTGACCCCTCATTCCAGCGGCCACGCACCCCGGTGTCTACACCTGTGCCCCACTATGGCACAGGCGCTGCACTTATTAGGGTAAGTATGATAACAAGGTAACTGAGTGGCCTCTGCACGTCCTGTTGTCGGGAAGACAAGAGTCCCATCTGTGTATGAGATTTCTGATCATTCCCTGGAAATTGGAGCCTCTCTGGAGCTCCTCACGTCTGGGGGTTGGAGGGCTGGCAGAAGTGCCGGCCGAGCCTTTGTCCCAGCTGCTTCTGACCATGGAGGCTTGCTTTGCTAGAAGGAAAACCTGTGCTGCCCTGTTCAGAGTTTTCTTTCAAGTGGGGTCTCCGCAGTCCCCATTTACAGGAAAGATGAGGGGCAGGTCTTCACAGAGAGCACTCCCGGAATCCTACCCCTCAGCCAACTCGGTGTCCCTCAGACAAGGCCTGAGTCTGCCCGACCGGGGCCCGCCTCCCGGAGGCCCCTTTGGACTCCAGCTCCTGAGCAGATTTATAATGAAATTCAAACGAGATCGAGGTGATCTAGGGTGAATGAGGCTGCTCCTGGTCCCGCCTTTCTCTGCAGACGCCTGTGGACTGCAGATGTCAACCTGCTTCAGGAACTGTCTTTCAAAGTGGAGTTCGGTAGGACAAAGTGGACAGGTGCAAGGACACAGGCCAGGGCGGCCGTGGGATTCGCCCTTGCTGCCCACGTGAGCCCCAGGGCTGCCATTCCTCAGCTAGAAGAGAATAGAGACAAGGGGCTTTGGGACCCGATCTGAACACCTGTGTGCCCTTCTGATCTTCAGGAGGCTTCTGGAGCAGGATCACAGTTGCTGTGCGCAGGCGCACACCCCGGGCGTGAACCACCAGGCCCATTCCAGCCACCGTTTGGGGCTGGGCACAGTGGGAGGGGATAGGCTTCATTGCCTCTTCTGACTGGGGATCTGTGCTGGCCAGGGGGTGGGGGAGCGGGGGGTGTGTGTGTGGGGGGGGGACATCCACTCAGAACTGCCCCAGCAGGAAGGGACCAAAAGCCTTGTGCTTTCTGCTTTCTGCCCTGGGGCTGGGCATGCTTCCTACCTCAGCAGGCAGGCGCTGCCGGGTGGCCAGGCCCAGACTCGGGCTGAGCGCTGGTGGAACACTGGCCCCCGGTCTGCGGGATTCCAGCAAGGTGCCATTTCCATATTCTCTGGCAATAACTAATTAGCGATTATAAAGCTCTTTGAAATATGAAGTGCTGCATGATAATATCTGTAATGAGCCTGATTCTTTCCCTCTTGCATGCAAGGGGGGGGGCAGAGAGGAGGTTTTACACCCATTAAGGGGGAGTTGGGCTGCTTCCTTTCCCCGAGGGGCATTGGAGTCCTGGGCTGTGTGGTCCTGGGGAGGGGGCATCACTTTGACTCTCACCCTTCTCCACTATTCTACCCACCTACCCACCCCCCACCCCCATCAGCTGCTTACCAGCTTCTGATGTCGCCTCCCCTGGGTGGGAGCAGGAGGGGGTGCTGAGGATGATGGATGGAAAGGGGAGAAGAGAAAGGTGGAGTTAGGGTGAGGAGAAGGAGCGGGGCTCGTGGTCTCCTTAATGTGATTTAGAATTTCATATTAATATATCACCTCAGAAAAAAATTAATGAGAAACGTGAAGAAAATAGGATAATGAATATGATAATATATGGGGAGTGCTTTGGGCTTCTTGGAACAAAGGTGCAAGGAATTATTGCTGTGATTTTTCTCACGGTGCATATATATTTTTATTAAACTCTAAAAAAAATGCCAGTAGATTCACTTCTTTGCAAGGTATTAACGCCCCGCAGAGGAGTCGTTCTTCAATTAGTTTCCTGAGCCTCAGCCCACCTCTTGGCTGTTTTCTCGTCACTCTTCTGGAGACTTCCAGCTTAAAAGACAGGGGGAGTAGATGAGGATGCTCAGCATCTTTGCCCCGAGTGTCTCGTGCACATGTGCCCGGAGAGAAGGCCCCCTGAGCAATTGGGGCTCAGAAGGGCCAGCAGGGAGTTGAACGCAGACCAGAACTAGAAGGCAGAGCCCTGGCTGGAAGACCACTCGAGGTAGCCAGAGGGAAAGGACCGCGTACTTAGGTTCACTCTCCTGGCCCTTCTCCCCAGCCAAGGGTCTTCTTAGGTCAGACCTCTTTTTGATGATTTAAACATAATTGAATATAAGTTCCCAGTTGGAAGGGACTTTGTGGGACTACCTTGCCAAGGGACTGCAGAGGCCAGAATGAAGCCGAGAACCATGTCTTTCTCAATTTCTCGCTTTCCTGTACGAGCGGTTCTCAGACTGTGGCCCAGCTCTATGATAGGCTAGGAATACTCTTCCTGCCCTCATGGCCTTGAGAGTCTAATGTTGGGGGGTGGGTCAGAAGTCCAATAAACACACAAATATTTAACTACTATGGTGTTACAAAGGAACAGAGCAGGAGGCAAAGAAGATACAAAGGGACAAAATTTAGATGGGAGTGTCCCTTTCCAGGTGCAAACATGCAGCTGAGGAATGAAGGATGTGGAATCTTCTGAGGGGGGATGGGGAGGGGATTTTGAGTAAAAGAAATAGCAGATGCAAAAGGCCTGAAGCAGGAAAGGGCTTGACTCCTTACATAGCCAGGGCAAGGATGGTAGGAGTTGGGCACAGAGCCCCAAGGGCTGTGCCAAGGAATTTGGATTGTATGCACAGTATAGTAGGAAGCCACCAGAAAGTTTTAGGGAGAAGAGTGACAGTGATTGCTCTGGCTGCAGTGTGGAGGGTGGGCTGTTGGGGCCCGAGTGAGTAGTGTTAGGGACTATGGCTCTGTCCTGGTGAGAGATGATGGTGGCTGGGACCAACCAGGTGTTGTCATGAGGGGGACAACTGCAGATAGGTTCCAGAGAGACTTTGCAGCAGAGGTGATAGCACTTGGTTGGTTGGAAGTGAGCAGCTTTGGTTCCTTAGTTTCTGGCTAGAACAGCTCAGTAGAGGGAGGTGCAGTACAGGAGAGTAGCCGTGGGATGCTCAAGGAGGAAAAGAGGCGAGTGGTCCTCAGTAAAGCTTAATTTCCCTTCCTGTTGGCTAAATGCCTGTTACACTGAGGTCCTGACACATCTCAGGGGCCATTGCAAAGAATCCAGGCAGCAAAGAATTGGAATCGGGGGGGGGACCTCACTAAGGCACAGTGAATGAGAAACAAAAGGACAAGGGAAAGGAGGAACAGAAGAATGAAGCAAGACAGATGGTGTAGCAAATCTACAAGAGCTGATAGCCATCGAGTCCTCGGCATAGGCATGTGCTATTCTAAGTACTTGGTATGTATTATCTTATTTCTTCCTGACAGTGGTTCTATGAAGCACAGAACACTGTTATCCTTATTTTACATACAAGCAAGAGGAGGACCAGAGAGGTTCTTTAACTTGAGTGGGGTCGCAGAGCCAGGAAGTGGAGCAGCAGCCCAGCTTTGACCCAGGCAGTATAATTCTAGAGCATGAGCTCCCACACATGATGCCCCTGTGCCTGTCATAATGGCAGGTGACGCTAAATAGCCAGCTACCACGAGAGCAGCTTCACACACCCTTCTCGTAAGCCTCCTTTCACCAGTGCGGAGCCACATGGCTCAGAGGTTCAACAGCCTGCCCAAGGTCACTCATTTAGAAACGGCCAAGCCAGAGTCCAAACACAAGTCTGCCTGATTCCCGGGGCCCTGATGTAACCACCATACTGAGCCTTTCCCCAGAGGCATTCAGACTGTCTTCAAGAGTAAGGAGATAAACTAAGTTTGCTAGATTTCACCCCAAAGGCCAGATCTTATGCCTTGTGATAGTAACAGAGACATGCCAAACATCCCCGCCCCACCCCTGCCACCCCCCCCCATGTTCCTCGATGTGCCCTCAGAATCTCCTTGGAGCTCAAGTGTTCATTCCTCGTCCATCTCTCCCTTCCTGGTTGTAGCCAGCCTGCCAGCTTTTCTCAGGACTCAGCCATATGCAGAGTTCTGCTCTGGGTTCTATGGTTCAAAGCAAATTTAACACTGTGTCCCTGACCCTGGGAGTTTTACAGCATAGTTGGAGAATATTAAGGACAGGTACGTAGCTCTTTTTGGCCACCGGGGCACCTTCACCTCGTGTTTTTACCATGGACCCTCCCCAGGCTTAGCATGGGCCTTTTCACAGTTGAGGACAATTCTGCTGCCAACCACCTGAGCTTGGAAGAGGATCCTGAGCCCCAGAAAGGAAGAGTCTGGCTGACACCTTAATTGTAGCCTTACAGAAATTCAGCAGAGGCCCCACTTAAGCTGTGCTCAGACTCCTGCCCCACAGACATGATGTGGAACGTACATGGTTGCAAACCACCACGTGTCTGGTCATCTGTTATGCAGCTCAGTAAACCCACTCTGATGGCCACACTATATCCCAGCTCACACTCTCCCCTATAGCGTGACCTTGACATTCCTCCCATCAAGACGTGGAGTCTAGTTCCCCTGACCCGGAGTCCAGATGGACTTGTGACTCCGTTGACCACAGAGGACAGTGGAAGTGACACAGATTGCCAAAGCTGGGTCATGAAAGGCCACACAGCTTCCGCCTTGTCCCTGGATCACTTGCACTTGGAGCCTGAGCTGCCATGTAGGCAATTCTGACACCCCTGAGGCTGCCACGCCGGGAGGCTGCCCGCTGGCTCTCTCTTGTTGGCTTATCCAAGTCTTCAGGTTAGCTCAGCCTAGACTCTGGATGTGTGACGGAACAAACCTGCAGATGATCCCAGCCTCCAGCCCCTGAGTCACTCCCAGACTTCTGGTTCTTTCCAGGGGACTTTCTAGACATCATGGGCAAGACGAGCCATCCCCACTGTGCCCTAAGTAAGTTCCTGGCACACAAAATCCATGAACTTATTGAAACAGTTTCTGTTTTACATTACTAAATCGAGAGGATTTTGTTACCTAACAATGGTTACCAGAAAACATGGCTAAACTCCAAATCCAGGGGTCAGGGGAGGACATAAACTCTGCCTACTCCAGTGTGAAATCCTGCAAATTCACAGGGTGAGGGGCATGAACGTCATCATCTTAATATAGCGAGGGCCAGAAGGATTAGGAGTAATACCACAGGCTATCATAGAGCTTTCGATCTCGTTATGTTAAGGATTCAGCTGAGGCCCAGAGAGGGCTCTTGCTTTACCCATAATCACACAGCCTCAGCATCAAGGCTTCAGACTCAACTCCGGTGGGCATCCAGGATCATCCCTCTCTGTGCATTTGTCGCACCCCAAGCTGGAACTGGATGAACAAACTTGACCTGACAATTACCTTCCCAGCAAAAGGAGGAACCCAGTGCATGGAGACCTGGAACAGTGTCCTTCACTTTTAAAAACCCTGGGCCAGTACCTGTTGTAAATGGCCACCCGGTATCAATGTTTATTGGACTTTGTATCCTATGAGTCTGTTTTGTGGCCGCACACCCATGATGGGTCACCGATTTTTTTTTTAAAGATTATAAATGTAACATGCAAAAATCATATTTGTTACATTTATACATATTTATACCATGCATTTGCAGTATATAGAGGCACTCAGAGTATATATTATTTATAAGCGTTGCTGCACGGCTCAGGTTGGTTAGAAAGGCTCAGAGTAAGAGTGTGTTTGTAAAGTGCTCCGGGGTCCTCTGGGATGAGGGCAGCTATGTAAGCTCGAGTCATTATCATTAAACTAAACTGCCTTCCTCCGATTACTGACAGCAGAGAAGAGGATCTCCCGCCTCCCCTGCCCCAGCGCGCGGCCTGGTAATGCTGGGATAATATAAAGATAATATTACTGTAATAAGTGCTTTGCAGCATTTATGCCTTTATTAGCAGCGGCCATATTGTAAGTAAGGGACAGGCCCACAGATGTGCCAAGGGGATGCTGCCCAGGGTGGAACTCAGGGAGACAAGCAGAGTCCTGGGTCCAAGCGAAATGCGGGGGCAATGTAGCATGAGGTCAGATTCTCCCTCCTCATCCCCTCCTGCAGTGCCTGTTTCCAATTTCAATCGGTTTCTGAAAATGCTGTTGAGCCCAGCTGGGTCTGGGGCCGGGTGGGGGGTGTGTGTAAATGAGACATGGCGCAGGGTGTGGGGGGAGGAGCAGCTTCTGGAACCCTAGCCCCAGGGATACCCCAGTGCATCTGAAGTGGCCTCCAAGCCCAGGGGAGGCCCCAAATTGCAGAGGCCCTCACTTTGATCAGTGTGTAACAGAGACGGCCACAAAAGCCAGGGGCTTCCCAGGGTGAAATTAATCCCCATGGGTGAATGGCCTCATTCGTTGTGCCCGTGAAACTATGAGAGGCCATAAAAATAAGCAGGGGCTTCAAAATAGTTCTCACATTTTACAAAGAGCCCCTTTCCCTGCAGCGTGGCTATCTGCTGCACTGGCTTCAGGTGGCATGTGTCCTTTTGCCATACACATGCCACGGGGAGGAAGGTGTTCTTTGTAGACTTGGATCTCAGGGTGCCGAGACATCCCGTTTTTACCTCCACAATCTCACTGGACCCTTCTCTATCAGCTCTGTGAAGCTCGCCTTCTCTGCCAGCCCCATTTTACACAAACGGAAACTGAGGTCCAGCAGCATAGAAAGGGTGGGCCAAGGTGGTACATTGGGAAGAATCAGCACTGAAATTCAGGCCTTTTGGTCCAAGGTCAGTGACCCCGTACCCGCACGTTGTCTGTCCTGCCCAGCCAGGATTTGTACAATGGGAAGGGCCCCACCTTCCAGTCCTGCTTTGGAGGAGACAAAAATCAGCAGCGAGAAGGCGAATGTGCTGGCTGCATAGTGCTGGGTAACAGAGCACCCCATGCCGAACGGTGTAACCCGGCCACTGTCATTATGCAGTGATGGGGCTCAGCGAGGCCACACTTCCTTGGAACTGCTCCTGTTGTTGCGGTCAGACGGCTGGAGGTGGGGACATCTCAGAGCCTTCTCACTGGTGCTCGGGCTCGGGAGACTCCAAGAGCGTGTGCGGGCTGTCTCCATCATCTGTCCAACAGCTGGACTGCTGCCAGGACAGCCCCAGGCCCCGGAGGTGGCAGTCCTGCGAGCGAGAGGCAGATGGAAGGTATATCAGCCGTTAGCATCTTGCCATGGAAATCACACAGCATCTCTTTTTGTAACTCTTGCAATTATCTGTTCGGAGCGAGTCATGACTGCCAGCCCATATTCAAGGGGAGAAGGACTCCGCTCTCCACCACCATCCCCAGACAGGGACCACCCAAGAACTCCACGGCATGTTTTGAAAGCAGCCCAGCACTGTTCAGACCACGTGTCCTTGAGAGCCCTTGCAGGAGCCCAGGTAGGACTCAGGCAGGGGCTAACCAACTCTCCCAACCTTTCCTTCCGCCTGGTCTGGTGAGTCGTCTCGGACTCTGGCTGATGGCCCTGTGCTCAGGTGCTGAGATGTCCTCCTTAGGGAGTTACAGCCCCCCACCCCTGCCCCAGTCAAAAGCCCCAGTAACCGGGCCCCCACAGGAGATGCTGGCAAGGGTGGCAGAGCCTAGTGGCAGCCCCTGGGCCCGAGCCCCGGAGAAGGTGCACTTGCCTTTTGGCTGAGACGCTTTAAAACCCTAGCGGCTTGGTTTCATTTTGAACCTGACAGATAAAAGACCGACTTTGACTGAGAATATTAACTTTCTGGCTCCCGCCCAAGAAAGCTGAACAGATGAGGAAATAATATAAAATAAAAGGCGTCTGCAAACACTGATTGTCGGCTGCTTTCCATAAAATACGCCCACTGTTATGTGTAATACTCTCCCAGCCTTTCATTGCTCGGCTCCCTCCCTCCTTTCGCTCCTGGTGCCTAAGGAGCTGCCTTCTCTTATTTAGGAAAAAAAAAAAAAAAAGAAAAGAAAAAAGAAAGAAAAGACAGACAGGAAGAGAGGAAAGGGTGCCTGTGGTGGCTGTGCTAAAATCCACCCCCAGCTCCCCTCCAGGAGGGCCAAGCAGGTGCACCCACAGGCTAAAACACCTTCTGGCTCCTTGCTGAGGATGGTGGGGGCAGCTCCTGGGGCCACCCCAGGAGAACCTGGCTTGTGAGGGGGGGGGCTGGGGAGAAGGCTGGCCCTCTGGGGAAGCTCCTCCCCTGTCCCCTGCTTGCAGCAGCTTTCAGATGCTAACTGGGGGCAGGTCTAAGGGGAGACCACACTTGTCATGGCTTGGCCTGCACCTTAAGAAAACAGGATGACTTGTCTGTTAGTTTGCTCGGGGGGCTCTAATGAGAGACCACAGAAGGGGTGGCATAAACAACAGAAATGTTCCACCCCACGGTCTGGAGGCTGCAGGTCCGAGATCAAGATGGCTGCAGGTTGGCTCCTTCTGAGGGAGGGAGAGTCCTGAGGAAAGGATCTGTTCGGGGCCTCTCCCCTTGGCTTATAGACGGCCGTCTTCTCCCTGTGTCCTCACACAGTCTTCCCTCTATGGGTCTGTGTCCGAACTTCCTCTTCTTCTAAGGATGCCGGTCATACAGGACTGGCGCCCTCCCCAACGGCCTCATTTTTTTTTTAAATAGATTTTTATTTATTTATTTGACAGACAGATCACAAGTAGGCAGAGAGGCAGGCAGAGAGAGAGAGAGGAGGAAGCAGGCTCCCCACTGAGCAGAGAGCCTGATGCTGGGCTCCATCCCAGACCCTGGGATTATGACCTGAGCCAAAGGCAGAGGCTTTAACCCACTGAGCCACCCAGGTGCCCCCACAACAGCCTCATTTTAACATCATTTCCTCCGTAAAGACTCTGTCTCCCAATACAGTCACGTTCTGGGGTGCTGGGGGTTAGGGCTTCAACGTATGAATTGGGAGGGGACCCAGCTGAGCCGGGAACAACTCTTTAGCCTCAGAATTGAAATAAATACTAATTAATTAATTAAATTATTGATTGAAATAAGTAATAACTGCGTCCCCGCAGCAGTGTTTCAGCAGCAGCCTTGGCTGCTTCTGTCCTCCTCCACTGCCTGGGTCAGTAGAAGCCCTGAGTTTGTGGGCTGGCTGTCAAGGGGCTCCTTGCAAGGCAGAGTCCTTGAGGGCATCGCCTCCCCGCCCCACTGCTCTGGCCAGGGCGCAGCTGGCCTGGTTTGGGAGGGAAGGCCTCTGGGCTGTCTAGGTAGATAAGGTCAGTAAGGGTTGCAAGAACCGGAAGGTGCCCCCGGCCCCAAACACCGTCCATGCCGGGTCTGAGCAAGAGACAGAAACTGAAACTCTGCCAGCAACTTCATCTGGGATACTGGGCACGTTGCCATAGTGCTCCACGCCCAATTCTTTGATCTAGAAAATGAAGAATAGGAGATGTAGCCATTTTCCATTGAGTGGGTCCTGTCTACTGAAGTCTGGCTGGGCCCATGATGTCAGGAGTTCCAGAAGGCCGGTGTGGGGGGAGGTGCTGCTGCTTGCACAGCCCTCAGGGGAAAAGGTCAGAGGTTCCCATGAAGTCAAAGTCATGGCCCTCTGTTTGCTTCACCCATCCTGGGCACATCCTCTCAACACTTCGGCATCCAGGGGCCTGGAGCAGTTACAAGACCTGTGAGTTGGCCTTCAAGTGACCAGAACACAGGGGGAATAGAATTGCTCCTAGGGCAGTGTCTCTCAGATTTTTATTTTTTAACTGCAAAACTAAGAAATTCTTATAACCCCTAAAACACACACACACACACAGACACACACACACACAGACACACACACACACGCGCGCACACACACACACACACACAGGCACACACACACACACACACACCCTGTACCTTCAAATTCTATCCAGAACTGTCCCAGTAGCCTTCTAGCCGGTCTCCCTGCTTTTCCCCTTCTCCTGCTGTTCAGTCATTTCTCAACAACCCAGCAAGGAGAATGAGCCCTGAAAAAGACTAAGTCACACTGTGTTACTCCTTGGCCTAAAACCCTCTCGTGGCAATACCTCGAAGGAAAAACCCAGTCCTCCCACGGACTGACAGGACCTTCTGTGTCTGGCCCCTGTGACCTCTGTCCTCACATCGTCTTCTTCCCCCTCGCTCTCTGTATACCAGCCACACAGCTCCCCCATCCTCAGCTCAGGCCAGTTTCTGGAAAGGCTGTGGATGTTGGGAAGGGCTCTAGAGCTGTCTTTTCGGGAGCCCAGGGGACAGTGATAGTCCCTTCAGTGCAGGGCTGTCCATGCCCACCTCAGCCGCATCCACAAGCCACCAAAAGGGGCCAGTGCCCACTCCTTGTACCGTCACCGAAAATCAGATGGCCATGCTACCATGGGTTTATGTCCAGATGCTTTACTCTGTTTCACTGTTCTACATCTGTCCCCTTGCCAGTACCATAGCATCTTGATTACTGTTGCTATGGAGCAAGCCTGAGAGTCGACTACTGTGATTTCTGTCTTCTTCACTCTTTTTCAGTTTGTTTTAGCTCTTCTAGTTCCTTTGCCTTTTTATATAAATTTTAGATCCAGCTTGTTTATATGTATAAAGGTCCTGCCATGGTTTTGATTGGTGCTGTATTAAATCTATAAATCATTTGAGTGAGGAATTGACATATTTATGATGGGGAACTTGAACAATGCATGACCATGGTACATCCTTCCATTTCTCCAATTCTTTCAGGTCCTCTTTGATTTCCTTCATCACTGCTTGGGTATTTTTCAGCAAACGGGCCCTGGACATGTCTTGTAATATTTATGCCTAAATAGTTCATTCTTTTGGAGTGATTATAAATTGTATTCCTTTGTAAAATTGTGGTTTACAATGGTACGTTGCTAGTACACAAACTCACAGTTTCATTTCGTATGTTGAACTTCTATCTGCAACCTTGCTAAACTTACAGTTCCAGGAGATTTTGTTTTATTTTGTAGATTCCTTGGGATTTTCCATGTCAGCAATCACATTGCTGGCCAATAGGATTGTATTTTTAACTTCCCAGTATATATGTCTTTACTTTTTCTCACCTTATGGCACTGCCTGACCCACTGGTGTTGAATTGGAGGGGTGAGGCTGGACATCCTGGCTGTGGTCCTGATCACAGGGGGAAAACATTCCATTTTGCATCATTAAGTATGATATTAACTGCAGGGTTAATTTTGTAGTTGCCCCTCTATCAGGTTGAGGACGAGGCCTTCTCTCTCCAGTTTGCTGTGAGTTTTTATTACGAATGGATATTAAATTTTATCACATGCTTTTTCTGCCTCAGTCAATAGGATCTAATGGGTTTTTTTTTTTTTCTTCTTCAGACTGTCAACAGTGTGAATTTTATTTATCCATGTTGGAATATTGCATCTCGGTGAAAAATCCCACTTGGTTGTGTTATGGTTTTATGTATTGGTGGATTCAATTTGCTAATATTTCATTGAGGATTTGTATGTCCGTGTTCATGAGAGATATTTGGGTGGGGTTCTTTATTCTGGTGCTCTTCCTTTTTTTTTTTTTGTTGATTTTATTTATTCATTTGACAGATAGAGATCACAAGTAGGCAGAGAGGCAGGCAGAGAAAGAGGAGGAAGCAGGCTCCCGGTGGAGCAGAGAGCCCGATGCAGGGCTCGATCCCAGGACCCTGGGATCATGACCTGAGCCGAAGGCAGAGGCTTAACCCACTGAGCCACCCAGGTGCACCTTCTGGTGCTTTCTTTGTCTGGCTTTAGAATTAGTCATATAAAGTGAGTTGGATGGCATTCCATGCTCTGCTATTCTTTTGGGAGACGTTTTATGGATTGATGTTATTTCTTCTTTAAATGTTTGATAGACTTTACCACGTGGGCCTAGATATTTCTTTCCTGGAATGTTTTTAATTACTTCTTTTATAGTTAAAGGACCATTTAGGTTCTCTATTTCATCTCGGGTGAGTTTTGCTAATTTATCATTCGCAAGGAATTGGTCCATGCCCTCTCATATGCATGGAGTTGTTCCTGTTACTCTCTTATTATCCTTTTAATGTTTTCAGGGTCTGTAATGATATTCCCTCTTTCCTTCCTGATATTGGAGATTGGTATTTTTCTTTCTCTTTTTGTCGGCCTTGCTAGAGATTCACCTATTGTATCAGTCTTTTCCAAGAACTGGTTCTTGGTTTGATTGCTTTTACGTACTGCATATTTGCTTTCTGTTTTACTGATCTCCGTTCTTTATTATTTCCTTCCTTATAATTGATTTGTGTTGAAGTTGTTCCTCTTTCCCTAATTTCTTAAAATGACAGCTATTGGTTATTGTTTGAGAGCTTTCCTTTTCTAATGTAAGCTTTGCATGCTATAAATTTCCCTCTGAGCACAGCTATGGATACACCACACAAATTTTAATATGTTGCAGTTTTATTTTCATGCAGTTCAAAATATATTTAAGTTTCTTCTGATAGTTCCTGTTTGATCCAAGAACTGTTTAAAAGTATGTGACTAACTTTCCCAGTATTTGGAGCTTTCCCTGATATCCTTGTATCATTGAATTTTAGTTTGATCCCATTATGGTCTGAGAGCATACTTTATATAATTTCCATTCTTTTACATTTGTTCAGATTTGTAAAATACGGTCTCTCTTAGTGAGTGTTTCACATTCACTTGGAAAAACTGTGTGCTCTCCTGTTATTGGGTAGAGTGTTCTATAAATGTCAATTAGGTCCAGTTGGTTGACATCATTGTTCAGTTCTATATGCTTGCTGATTCTCTGCCTCCAAGTTCTATCTGATATGGTGAGGCAAGTGTTGAAAAGTTTCTGCCTATAATTGTGGATTTGTCTATTTCTTGTTTCAGTTCTGTCAGTTTTTGCTTCATGTGGCAGAAACTCTTTTGTTAGGTACATACATTTTTAGCACTGTTATGTCTTATTGGTGAATTGATCCTTTCATCATTATGTAATGTCCCTTTTGATCCTTGGTAATTTTCTTTGTTCTGAGATTTCTTTTGTCTGCTATTAATAGAGCCACTCCAGCTTTCTTTTGATTAGTATTTGCATGGTGCATCTTTTTTTTTTTCTCCTTTCACTTTTAACCTACCTGTATCATTTTATTTGATACGAGTTTCTCGTGGATAGCACATACTTGGGCCATGCTTTTCTTCTATCAATCCATTCAGACTATCTTTCATTTAATTGATATGCTTAGACCATTCATATTAATGTCATTATTGATGTTTGGATTAATTCCACCATTTTATGATTTGGTTTCTGTTTGTTCCTTCCCTTCTGTTTTCATTCTTCTATTTCCCCTTTCTCATCCAATTTTGGGTTATTTGAACACTTTCTAAGGAATGTTTTTATTTTGAAAAACTTTTAGATATACAGAAAAGTTGCAGTGATAATACAGAGTTCTTCCATAGCCTTCATCCAGTTTCCTCTAATGTTAACAGTTTACATTACTCTGATACATTTGTTAAAATAAAGAAATCAGTAATTGCTACATTATCATTAATTGAACCCCAGACTTGATTTGTGTTTCACCAATTTTTCCACTCATCTCATTTTTCTGTTTAGTCCAGGATACTATACTGTATTCATTCATGATGTTATTTGAATTTTTTTTTTTTTTGGTATTTGAATTTAGTTTATCTATTGTGATTTTAACTGTATTTCATATAGTTATTTTGGTGGTTGCTCTAGGTATTATAAAACATATACTTAGCATTTCACCATCAATGTAGAATCAATATTTTGCCACTTCAGTTGGAACATACACAACCTACCATTATTTATGGCTCTTTACCCTTCCCCTTCTGTATTGTATTTGTCTTATGTGTTATGTCTACATGTACTAAGCCCTCCTGAAGATGCTGTTATAATTGTTGCTTTCAATGGCCAAACATATTTTAAATATCTCAAAATTGAAGAATGGTCGATTACATTTACTCAGTTGTTGACCCTTTCTGTTGCTCTTCCCTTATTTCTGATATTCCAAGTTTCCTTCTGTTATCATTTCCCCCTTGTTTGAAGAACTTCCTTGAGCAGTTCTTTCTGAGCTGGTCTGCTGGTAACAAAGTCTGTTAATTCGTCATCATCTGAGTATACTTTTATTTCATCTGCATTCATTCATGAAATATATTTTTACTCAATTTAAAGTTTTGTGGGCAGTTTTATATTAGCATTTTAAGAATTCTATGCTAGGGCCTCTGGGGGGCTCAGTTGGTTAAGTGTCTGACTCTTGATTTGGGCTCAGGTCGTGATCTCTAGGCCATGAGGTTGAGCCCCACTCTCTGAGCTCAGCAGGGAGTCTGCTTGAGATTTTCTACCTCTCCCTCTCCCTCTGCCCTTCCCTTGGCATGTACTCTCTCTCTCTCTCTCTCAAAAAAATAAATCTTTAAAGATGCTGTGCCACTTCCTCATTTCTGTGAACTGTTTAAAGTCATTCAAATTGTTGTTGTCCTACAGGTAATGCATTGTTTTTCTCGGGCAGCTTTCAAGAATATTTCCTTCATTTTCAGTTTTTACCAGTTCATGATGTGTCTAGTCACGGATTTCTTTGAGTTTTTCCTAGTTGGGGTTCACTCGGTTTCTTGAAGACATAGGTTTATGTCCTTTATCGAAATTGGAACAATTTCGACCATTATTCCTTTATATGTGTGTGTGTGTGTGTGTGTGTGTGTGTGTGTATAAACATTACATTCTTTCTCCTCTCCTCTAGGTCTCTGAAACATAAATGTTAGACCACACTGGTCCCTGAGGCTCTGTTCTTTTTTTTCCATGTTCATTCTGTCTGTTATTCAGACTGGGTGGTTTCTATTGATCTGTCTTCATATTCAGACTCTTACCCCGCTCCACCTCCACTCTAGCCTTTTTCATAGTAGAGCAGCCAGAATGAGCCACTGAAAACCCAAGTTGGAGTGAGGCCCTTCTCTGCTCAGAACTCTCCATCTCACTCAGAATCAAAGTCTGGGTCTTACCATGGCCTACAGGGACCTAGACGGTTCGGCCCTTACTACCTGATTAGTTCCATCTTGTGCTAGTCCCCCTTGCCCATTTGGCTCTGGCCACCTTGGCCTCTCTGTTGTTCCCCTAATACTTCAGTCTTTTCCTGCTTTGTGGCTGTTTCCCTGGCTGATCTTGCTTCGGGGGCTGTCTTCCCAGCTCTTCACAGAGCTGACTTCCATACCTCTGTAAGTCTTCGCCCAACTGTCTTCCTTTGAGCGAGGCCTTCCTTGACCATCCTACCTAAAATTGCAGCCCCACTTTCACCTTGCCCTGGTTTATTTTTTTTCCTATTATATTACCTAACATGATCTATAATTTTATTTATTCGTTAATCATTCAGAACGTGAACTCCATGAGGGCACGGGGATTTTGTTTTTGTTTTTGTTTTTGTTTCGTTTTTGGTCTTCTTTCCTCCTCCATGCCGTGGCCTGACACATATTAGATGCTTGATAATATATGTTGAAAGAATGAACAAAAATACTGCCTGGGTCTGCTTCCACTGTAGCCTATAGAAGACAGAGAAAGTTTTAGATTCTTATTGAGTGTTTCCAAGTATGGACATTGAAAAGTTCTTGAATAGTTGCACAAGCAGATTCAGTGTCATTGATGGCGTAGGATCTTTTAAAAGAAATCAATGGTTTAGGCACCTGCTGTTACCACATCCTCCTAGAGCGGAGTATCAGAAATGCCAAGAGCGTGAGGTTCTGCACAGATTGACTCGTCGCAAGGTGTTGGAAACAGGTACCAAATTAGAAACCGAGAGCTTTGTACTTGGATTGATTCACAGGTTTCATCTTTTCAACTTCCCAAGTGCCGTTGCTGCTGCTAGTTTCTGAAATATCTCGCAAAGCGCCGGTCCAGCTTCTGCTGGTGTGTGCACGTGTGCCCACAGGCACGCTCATGTGCTCCCTTACCCTAGGTGCTGTTCCAGCACGACCCAGTCTCCAACCCAGCTGACGTCCACAGTGCTCAGAGGATTGTTCAAAGAGGCTTTTGCTAGGACAGGATTTCCCAAGCTCCCTGGTTCCCAGGGAAATGAGGTGTGTCTGATGGTGTCCGCTGTTCCCTCCCACATCTCTCAGCGTGGTGCTGTATGGCAGATAATAGGATTTCACCACATTGTGGTCGTTTAAACAGGCCTGACAAGACTGTGATTTCAAACCTGTATAAGTTGTAGACACCTAAGTGATTGTGGCTTCTCCTCCATGTTACTGGCACGGGAGGGGAGACAGCATGGTGACACTTCCGGCTTAGACCTGGTCCTCAGCCCTTCCTTCCCTTCCCCAGTGCAAGACTGGCCCTGTGCCCCCGTTTAGAACCTGCCCCCTTTCCGTCATGTCTTGCATTCCTAGGAATCCAGCCCCCGTGGGCTTTCGAGTTCTGTGAAGGAAACTGTCTGCTGGGCTTGTTTCCCAGAATACTTATTTGAGGTGCTTTGTTTCTTGTGTGTCATGTTAGGTGAGCTGCAGACATTCTTTTTAAAAAAAAAAAAAAAGATTGATTTATTTGAGAGAGAGAAAGCACAAGTGGGAGAGGCAGAGGGAGAGGGAGAGAGAGAATCTCAAGCAGACTCCACACTGAGTGCAGAGACCAGTGCGGGGCTCGATCTCACAACCCTGAGATTATGACCTGAGCTGAAACCAGGAGTGGGTGCTTAACCGACTGAGCCACTCAGGCGCCCCTGAGCTGTAGACATTCTTATAGGAGTAGAACCTGAGGAAAATGAAAGCCCTTCTCCTATAAAATACACCTAGTCTGACAAAATAGGTGTTGTGTTATGTGTGCCGACAGAGGCCCCAGAGAGCCCCGGTCAAGGATCCCACACTCACCACGTCAGCAACTTACTGATTTTAGTTAGCTTTGCAGATAGATAATTAACTTTTACAAAATGCATCCATTCTGAGTTTATCTTTTGATGAGTTTTGACAAATGCATACAGTTACATAACCACTACTCCAACGACATAAAGAAAGTGGCCATCTCACTAGAAAATTCTCTGTGCTTCTTCCCAGTCCAAAAGTCTTCCCATCCAGGTAAACACCATGACAACCTCTCTCACCATGGAGCTTTGTTCATTCTAGGACTTTGTGCGAATAGAATTATCTAACACGTGCTCTTTTGTATCTGGCTTCTTTTGCTTCTCAGTTTTAAGATTCGTCTGTGTTGTTGCCCGTATCTATAGTTTGTTCCCTTTAATTGTGGAAAGATACAAATCTATCACAGTTGGTTTCCTGATTCACCTGTTGATGGACATTTGGGTTCTTTCTGTTCAGCTGCTCTGAACGTTCATGTACAAGTTTTCGGACACATCTCTGTTCTGTTGGATAAATAAATACCTCGGTGTGGAATTAGAGGCATATGTTTAACTTTTTAAGAAACTACCCACCTTGGCCAAAGTTTTTTTTTTTTTTCTTTTCTTTTTAACCATTTTATATTCCCATTAGCTGTGTCGAAGAGTTCCAGCTGCTTTTTGCATGTCAAAAGAAGGTTCTAGAGAAAAGGCAATGGTTAGTTTCTTGGCGTCAACCACAGTGGTGGAATTTTAGGTGGTAGAGGGGAGCAATTAGAGTAGGGGGAGTTTCCCAGGGCCCCATGACTCACGTCCTCACCTTCCCATTGGTGTCCCGCTTCAGGCAGGAATTGTACTGTCAGATACACTGGTGGGCACGAAGGGAGCCAGGGAGAGGCAGTGACTGGGAGGAGATGGAGTAGGGCAGGGCAGGATGAAAAGAGTGCTGGACTCATAATGAAAAGACCTAAGTTCAAAAGCAGTTCTGCCATGGACCTGCTTGTGATTTGCCCCTTCCCTGGCATTTTAGTCTTCTCACCTGTGGAACAGCAATCATAAGGACTGCCCCACCCAATTCCCAGACTTACAAGGAGGCTTAAACCTGACAGAAGTTCTACGTGTGCAAGGATTTCACTAGGGGCGGAGACTGGTGGTGGTGGTGGACTTGTTGGCACCAGGACGACAGCCAGGATGCTCAGAGTTCTGGAGACCTGGGGTTTAGGCAGAGAGAGAGAAAGAGAGGGGCAGAATGAGGCTGGATGGGGCACCACTTCCTGGGAGGGGTGAGGTCCTAGGTAGAAGAGCGTCTTGCCCTGCTCCCCACCTAACACCTTGGATTGGGGCAGGGAATTGGCAGTAGAAAATGGGCAGCTAGAAATTGGAGACCTGGGTCAGAGCCTCTGCTGTGTTAGCAACAAGTGGGGGAAAATTTCCTTGCTGGCAAAATGGATAGCATGTTCCTCGCTGCCCCTGTCCAGGAGCCCCTGTCCACACAGCACCTTCCACCACACCTTCCCTGTGTGGTGGAAGGTGCTGTGTGGACAGGGCATGGCCGGAGCTGGGGCTGGAGCTGCTGAGGGAGCCCAGAGACCCACACTCCAATCCCGTGGAAGCCCCCCGCCCCGTCCCTTTGCTTAGCACTTCGAGCCCCCGGCCCCAGTGTTAGGACGGCCTAGGTGTCAGTGAGTCAGAGGCTGTGGGTCAGGTGCCTGGCTCAGGCTTGGGCAGAGAGAAGCTGCTTGGTCAGCAAGACAGCAGCAGAGTGAGGTTAAAACTACTTCAGCCACTGCTCACCAGCTGGGTGAGGGAGCCTCCCTACCCTCCTACCTCAGGCGAAATCCCAGGGAAAACTCCTGAGATGTACGTAGAGATGTGAGTGCAGGAGGTCTATCGAGGAGTGCCCTTGTGACGGTAAAGGAGGCAGAAGTGGGCCAAGGGAGACCTCAGGGTACACCCCTTCGGTGAGGAGGGGCAGTGGAGCTGGGCTGGCCCTGCAGAGTTGTTAGGAAGAATTGAGGCAAGGTGGTGGCCTCTAGAGTCCTGTATGACCCTGCCCTTGAGTGTGGGCTGCATCCCAGGAAGAGAACGTGACCTTGGGGCAGTTTCTGGAAGGGTGTTAACCATCCTATGTCTTCAATATATACAATTTTTATTAAAAAAAAAAAAAAGACTTCACTATGAACTATCTGCTTCACACATTCTCAGCAGCTGGGGGAATGAGTGCCCCCGTCCTGAAGGGACAGCTGGGCAGTATGCCACAACATCCACAATGCCTCTCAGTGCCTCAGTTTCCTTATCGGTAAAATGGGGACAATAATAGTGCCTACCTCACTGGGTTAAAATGAGGATTAAAAGAGTTAATGCATACCAAGTCCTTAAAATGGTGGCTGGTGTGTGTTTATTCCTAGCACCAGCATTTTGGAAAACATTCCATAAATCCTTCTTTAGCAAATGAATGCATAGATGAATCAGCTCTTCCAACCCTGTCCAGAATAAAAGACAAATGTCATCTTTGCCCTTTGTGGGGAAGAAACCCTCTAGCCAGGCGACAGTGCATTGGGCTGGAAAGCCGAGGGTTCCATATATTTTAAACCAGGGGCCTGCTGCTCAGAGGAAATGTGAAATCTCCGTTTCGAAACCTTTGCTGCCCCCAAGGGCCTGGCATCCCCCGTGTGGGCATTGCCAGAGACCTTTACCCTCAGTGTGCTGAGCTGCAGTATGGGGATTTGACAGCTGAAGACAGCTCAGCGGGGTGCAGGAAAGCAGACGGTTAATCTGCTTTGACAATACAAAGGGTTATATAAACGACCCAGTTTCTGTAATTTTGCTGTAACTGTCATGGGAATTGCTATAGACAGATACGGAGAAGGCCCTGTTTATGCACTTAAACTTTAAAAGGTTTAACCACTAAACACACAGTTTCTTTCTCTTCCCCTCCCCTCCTGACAATCTTGCATTTAAATTGTAGTGGAGCTGGGGTGCGGGGTGTTGGGGGAGGGACGCGGTGGTGGTTGAAAAGATGGGCTGCCTTTATCTGCCCAGGTCCTGGACCAGAGCCCCACTTTCTGACTCCTGGACCAACTTCCTGTCCCAGCCAACCTCCTGGGGCGGGGCCGGGGGGGGGGGGGGGGGGGGGGGGGAGAGGGGGGTAGCGGGGGGCGACGGGGCGGGGGGGGGGGGGGGGGTGCGGGGGGGGGGGGGGGGGGGGCGGAATTTACTTACCTGCTCCCAGCAACCAGCTGCAGAGAGGGGGAGGGATGGCAGGAAGTGAATTGCACGAGCTCTGAGCTCCCGGCTTTTGCCCAATTTAAATCTGGTCCCCGTCCCAGTGTTCAAAGCACGTCTCTGTTTGATTCTTGCCATCTCATCTTAGAAGACTTTTCCCAAGGTGGGGGTGGGGCGAGTTCTAAAGCCAGAGAGGCAGGAGGCGGGAGGGTTTATATAGGCAGATAGCACAGGCTTCCAAGCTAAGTGCCTTAGCAGGGAGAGAGCTCCTGGCTGCTGCTGACATTTCTCAGACAGGAGATCAATAAGTGGGTAGAGCTTGAAAAGCAAATCATGCTTCTACCTGCCCTGGGGAACCCTCAGCAACTGTCACGGCAGAGGAGGCATCCCAGAGGAGGCCAGGAAAGACAGGGGGACGCAGATAGCCTTGATACAGCCGAGATGAGGGGGCAGGGAAATTGGGACTGCCCAAGGGAATGAAAGGGGCAAAAGCTACAACCCCCCCTCCCACTTATCCCCCGCCACCCCGTTCTTCCACAGATCTTGGTGAGTGTGTGAGGATTCCTGACTTTTGCCTCCTAGGTAAAACAGGACACTCGGAGGTGTGTTTTTCTAGCCCATGTGAGCCTGGCCTGAGCTGGGACAGCTGGACCAGGCGGGAGACCCCTTAGGCGCCCTTGGGCCCCTCTCAGAGACGGAAGTCTTATTCCCTGCCCCGCCAGCACCCATGAGGACTTCGGTGATTTCTCCACAATCCATGTGACGTGCGAAGGAATTTTCTGTAGCAGACGTGAGTTTTCTCAAGAGCCCGACCGGCCTTTGTGGGTGTGTATGTGTCCATACACATATGTGTACGCATGCACACATAGGGGAGACCTGGAAGTAAGTGATAAACTTGGTTCCCATCCGCTCAGCCTAATCCACTCTAATAATTTAAACAGTCTGTTTGGGAAATTCAGTTGTTTTGTTTGCTTCAAACGGTTACTCTTTCCATTGTGCTCTTATCCTCTCCAGGGTGGCCCCTGGGCATGGGGTGGGATTGTGCCATGTCCTTACAGTCACGGTTCGGGGCTTCCTCTGGTATCACCGTTGCTGTCTCTGGGTCCTTCTTGTCTCCACAGCAATAGACACACAACGGTGGCTACTGCTGAAGTCAGTAGTTCAGTGATCTTGCGGTGCCCTCTCCCAGGGATTTGTAATCCTCCCTTGCTGATTTGGGCTGCTCAGCCCTGGTCGCTGTTGAAGAACCCCCCCACCTCCCGAGGCATGGCCATGAGCCCTATTTGGTCTCTCATTCAGGTGACCCCATCAGTTGCCTCGACTTAAGGATCCTTTTCACTCCGTGGTGGTAATTCCCTCTGGCGAGCTCTTCAGCTAATGTCTTGCCTACATCCATGCTCACCTAGGGACTACAGACATGCCTGGGATCTTTCGCAGGCCAGATAGAGCCGAGGATATCTCAGGGGTGCTAACTCAGGCTTGCTCTTGACTTCCACTGTAGCTGCCTTATGTTACTGCCGTGTGTTATGCCGGGCAGGTCCCTCCCAGAGTCCCTGACTGAGAGTGGACAGACGCACTTCTGCTATGGGCCTTTGCCTTGCATCTGCTCCCGTCAGACGACTCCCCACTCAGAAACTCTGGTCTAGAGATAGTCAGAAAGAGCGGGCTTTTCCAGTCTGGTTGGGACAACACCCATGTCATATTCTGTGCCTTTCTGACCCCCGGTTCCCCATGGGTTAGCCTTGGTGGCAGAGGATGGGCAGAAAAAGAAATGGCTTCCTGTCCTCGATTGCATTCTCTCCAATGCAGAGCATGACACAAGGCCTTGGGTGAAGGTAGTTTTATCTGAGAGGTGATCCTAGCACCTAGGAGCCAAGGAAAGGAGAAAATGAGATGGGAAAGCAAACTTTGAATATTCCTCCCAACAACAGGAATCTAAGGAAAGCCTACAGAGGCTGATATCCTAGGGAGCATAGAGAATGCCTTCCAGAACTCTCCACTGGAAGGACAGGAGCCCAGGGCATTTATCTACTGCAGCCATCTGACCCTGGTTGAAGATTGTCCCTGGGGACACACACACACATATGTAGATAAGGCATGTTCCCATATTGCTGGTGGAGAGGGCCCTGGGGCAGAGAGAAGATAGACACTCTCAGCTTGATGTGAGCCTGCCCACTGAAGCTGCTGCTGAAATTCAAGGTGGGCCAAGTGCAGGATCGGAGTCACCAGAGATGTCTGATACACTTACCCCCCAATGGCAATTCAATCAAGGGGGAATTTTTAAAACACAGGACAACAGTCTTAAAGATCTTCTGGTCTCATCTCCTTGTTTTAAGGGGGCCCTAACCATTGTGATTTAGGGATACCTGTCTGGGTCAGCCAGAAGACCATGTGACTCTTGATCTTGGGGTCATGAATTCAAGCCCCATGTTGGGGATAGAGATTATTAAAAAAAGAAAAAGAAAAAAGAATTGACCCAAGGTCAAAACAGTTGAACATGGAGCCAAAACTTGAACTTGAATGCCAGTAGCTCATGTCAGAGCTCTTCTACCGTATCTCACAGATCCATTCAACCAATGATTGTATGTTTATTGACTGCATATGGTGTTCATAGCATCGTGAGGTATAAGACATAATTCCTGCTTTCAAGGAATTTGCAGTCTGGATGATGAGAGAATTTTGATGTTTAGTCACCATATGTACTTGCTAGAAAAGGGACTGGCTGAGGTACCCTATTCAATCAGACAGTACTCTAAAAACATAGGGAAGAGACAGAAAGGGCCCAGAAGATACAGAGTGCCTGTGGCAAATATTCACTCAGCAAACTTTGAATATTCCTCCCAGCTAAGATATGGAAGGAAGATGTTAAGACAGCCCCACAAGTTCCTCACCTCCTGGCATTAATGCCCTTGGGAAATCCTCTCCCCTTTGAGTGTGGCCAGACTAATAACTTGTAGCAGCCAGAATGTGGCAGAAATGACAGGATGTCACCTCCTAGATTAGGTTATGAAAAGACTGGCTCCTCTTCTGGGGGCTTTCTCTCCCTCGTTCTCATGTTGCTGGCTCTAGGGGAGGCTAGCTGCCATGCCATAAGGTAGCCCTCAAAGAGATGCACGGGCATGAGCTTGGAAGGGGATCTCCTGAGGCCTGCCCGCAGCCACGGGAGTGAGCTTGGGAGCAGACTGTCCCCACCCCAAGTTGAGCCTTGAGATGGGACTGCAGCTCTGGTGACGTGTCTTCGAGAGACAGGGATCTGGAGAACCCAGCTAAGTCATGCAGATTCCTGACACTCAGAGATGGTGAGATAAGTTTTCCTAAGCTTTTTAGTTGCTGTGCTTTGGAGTAAGTAAGTCGTTACACCACAATAGCTAACTGATACAGAAGGCATTGCATCAGAAGTGGCCAGTGAAAGCGTGAGTAATGCATAGACTCAGGAACAAGTAACAGAAATCTATTTGAACTGTCTCGAGCAGAAAGGAGCAGCTATTGGAAGGATTTGTGGTTGTGTCTCGGAAGTCAAGGCCCAGAAGGGAAGCAGGACTCATGGGGACTGGAACCGGAGCTTAAAATCCAGCCTGTGGGTAGTGAATCACCTTTGCTCCCGACTGTCTGTGTATGAGGCCCTTAGACTGTTCTGTCTCAGCAACTGGCATTTTCTATTTCTTCTGTACATGGGCCTAAGCAGGGGCCCTTGAGGGCCTTCTATGTCCTCTCCATGTAGACACACCAGATACTTATTTGAATCCTTATTTGAATTCTTATTTGATACTTATTTGAATTCTGGAAAGAGAAGTATCACGCAGCACACCTAAGGTCAGCTGTCCATGTTTGGGCCCCCCAACAAAAGCTAGCAGAGGGGGTGATAGGGCTGACTGCCCTCTGAAGAGGGACTTTGAGAAGAAGGTATAAGAAGTACAGGGAAAGTAGTCAACAAATTGCTTGAACTGCCCTCAAGTAGCTTATGATGGATTTGGGCTGAGAAGAAAGGAATTGGAACAGTGGTACATTTTACAGGCATATCCTTAACCGGAGGACTGGGATTTCAAGAAGAGAATCATGCAGCAAGTTCTAACTGGGTGGCTTCTTGAGAGTCATGCTCTTTGCTGGGCTTTGGTTCCCTCAAGTAGAAGATGAGCAGTTTGACCCCAGGTGCCCTCCAATAGCCCTTCCAGCTTGGGAATTCTGGGCCTCTAAGGGAAAGAGAAAGCAGAAGTGGGGTCTCCAGACATCCTCATGGACCTATGCCTGGCATTATATGACCAGATGGTCTAGGTCTCCTGCGTGCACTAGAGGTACTCAGCATAGAGCAAAAAGCAAGGTGGGGCCCACACTGAGATGGGCCTTGAGAACAATCAAAACACGATGTCCCAGCTTTTCAAGCCAAAGCATGTGGTTTTGTGTGTGTGTGTGTGTGGGAGGGGGAGGCGAGATGCAGATATACAGAGCTTTGGAAGCAACTCAGTGGCCTAGAGCCTTGCATAGTCAAAGGTGACTTGGAAAATTTACAAAGCAGAATATTTGCAAAATGGAAAACCAACTTTACCCCCAAGGCTGTGTTATGTTCTTTTGGGGAGGTGGTTGGGATGACCGGAGCTGCTCTTCAAAGATGGACCAGGACACACTCACCAGCGCTGTTGGTCTGCTGCGCCCGTCCCCGCCAACTTCCTCATCCTTTTCAAGTACGCACACGTGTGCGCACACGTTCCCCAGAGCGCTGAGTAGCATCATCCCTCTGCTTGCTTCCTCCCAGCCACTGAGAGTGCCGCCTGCAATGACGTCAGCTTCTCTGCAGAGCGGTGCCAATCCACTTGTTCCCTGCTTTGCGTCGCCTGCATGGCCCTGCCCCGTTATGGTGCTGGTGGAGGTGTGGGTTTTTGCTTTATGAATCTCAGTGTATGAACCTCCTCGTAAAATTGCATTTCCATCGTAGGGAAGGAGAAATAATGGATAGAAATAACTACCTCTGTGTAGTTGCAGCCTCAAACAGAAGATGTGACTCAGGACTGGAATCTGGCGAGGAGGCATCTTTCTTGGCAACAGGACTTGCAATCAAATGTGGCAGACCTGTTTTTCCCTTTCTTTTCCTTTCCATTTCTGCCCACCTTCCCCCCTTTGCGAAGTGAGGCTCAGTAGGTGCAAAGGGACTGCGACCCCGACCCCTTTGTTATAGCAGGAAGCCACCTCCCTCGCCAGGGAGGATGGATTAGCTAATGGCTGTTAAATGCTTTGAAATAAATTGTCTCCTGTACCCAAATACTCAATCTGATTGTAGCCCTGGGTCTGATATCATGGGGTGGAAATATAGTTCTTGGCTGCCATCAAAGTGGGCCTTCAGGTGTGTGGGGGGGGTGGGATCTGTGATTGCTGCTTATCAAAGGATGACACATCGAAAAAGGGGAATGGCACTAGGGCCTTGCCCAGTGGCAAGGGAAGGGCTGGGAGAGGGGCATAGAGAGGAGACACCGAGGCAAGACTCAGGAGGAAAAGAAGGGGTGGGGAAGAGAGTGAGAACCAGGTAATTCCACTTATTACCAGGATCAGAGTTGTAGCCTACCCTTCTGTTTCTGTGAGACATGCTGAAAACAGGCCTAAGTCTTAGGAAACATAAAGTTTGCTCTCCCCACTGCCTAACCCCCAAAAAGCTTCTGTTCCAATCTAAGGTGTCAGAAATTATTTCACCTGGCTTTGCTTTCCCCATCTGCTTATATGGTTAGTGGGTTGCTGGATTGGCTGCATTTTGTTATTTTAGTTTAAAGTTCAACAAAGTACGACTCTTGTGTTTTCCCAAGGTGGCTTTTTCTCTTTGCCTGAAATGGGGCCCAATCACCTGCCCCAGCTGTCAGAAGACGTAGGCCTTCCCTGCTCATTAGCAGTGGGTCCAGCCCAGTGGACTTGCTTGGACTGTCTTGGATTCCGTTCCGGTCTTTGTCTGCCATGGAAAGACCTGTGCGCGGGCCATCTTTCCAGCTGCCCTCGCTTGTAGGCGGCTGAAGCTCGTCTGTACCCATTGGTCATGCTGAGCCTGCAGAGCTGGAGTCCCTTCTTTATCTGTGGGGAAGAGGACACAAGGCAGCTCAGAGATAGCAAAGAGAGGGTTCCTGTCAGGGAAAATCTGACAAAGGTGTGAGTACTGCTGAGTCTGGGAGTTATCCACCTTGGGGTGAGGGTAGCTGACAGTACCCGGGCCTGTAGATGCTTGGCCAGAATGAACTACAGGATCGATCATTCATTCATTCATTCATCCATTCACCCTGCATTCATGAATTATAATACCCATCGTTCTGCATTCATCGTATGTCTGTTCTTTGAGCAAGAACATATTGAGTATCTTCTATGTATCAGGTTGCTATTCCAGTTCCTGAGCTTACAATGACGAATAAGACAAAAATGCTCCTTAGGGACCTGGACACACACCCCAGCAACCATCATATGGATTAAGCACAATGCTTGTCCTGGGAGAGAGGTACCAGTGAGGTTCTCTGGGTGCCCAGGGAAGAGGGGGGACATCAAGCTGGAGGGAGTTGAGAAACTTCTGCCAAAGAGATGGCATTCGAGCTGAGCCTGGAGGGATGGAAAAGCCTCTCCCACATGGTTGGCCACAGGGGAATGGGCAAGGGAGACGACTGTCAGCCGGCCTTGCTTCAGGAAGGGCAGGAGGCAAGACGTTGGATGAGTGCCAGGAAGTGCAGGCCCCTGAAGACGACTGGAGCACAGGCCGGGTGAGGAGGGGCCGGAGAGGGGAGGACAGAAGTGTCTCCAAAGGCCACGGTTAAGACCTGGAAGTTTGAGGGAAGCAGGAGGTAAGGCTGAGTGGCTGGTGGGCGGGTGGCCTGGAGTCTTTGCCCACCAGCCAGTCAACCTAGATGAGTTTGTCCCATTCCCTAGTTTATATCAAAGAATCATGTATCCTCGTCCAAGCTTGTGGAGTGAGATGATTAAGACTGTTGGGTCTGGTCTTCGATTTCACGGACCAATACGATGTTTTAAAAATCAAGGGGACTGCCATAATGATGTCAATTTTTAATTTTGGCAAGAAAAAATGCACTCAAAATTTGCCAATTTACTATCACCATCTGTGGCGAAGGCTGCTAATTGCCTACTGAGTATCCATTCTTCCCTTCCTCCTGATAAACAGAATGCTGTTTTATTTGGGGTGGCAATATGGCCAGATCAAAACCACGTTCTCCAGCCTCTGCTGGTCACTGGGCAGAGCATCTGGGGCAGACCTCCCAAAGGGGGCCGACTAGCCCGCATGTCTTTCTGCCTCCCGGCTTGCCTCTTCTTCCAACTTAAAATTGCCACCCTTATGGGACCACAGTGTGCCAGCATCATGCTGGATATGGGGCTCACTCTGAGGATTGCCTCTTCTCCAACGAAGCAGGGAGCAGCGTCCCTGCCTGGTGCTTAGAACCCTCTGAATCTCTCTTGGTGTTTCTGGTTCCTTCCATGGCTGCCCTCTCCCTGTTTGTCCCTTGTAGGTATGTGAAGGGAGTGAGCATGCTGGCATCTAACTTCTGGCCCTTTTCTCTTTTTTCTCAGACTCCTCTATTCCATCACGTGGGCTTTCTTCTGCCCCTCCTTTCTGAGAGTAACTGCTCTTGAATCATGCACGACCTTCTCATTTCGTAGATGGCACTATTCCTGCTCGTCAGTGAATGCTTAGCCCAGACAGCATAAAGCCTTCTATGTATTTCAAAATAGAGGCACCCCGACACGTAGATTTGGTTTCAAAAAATGTTAGATGGGCAGGGGTGCTCTGTGGTGGGCACACTCACCCTTCACCCAGAAAATCCCCTTCCAAGAAGGACTTGGGCTGACTACTGGGAGTGTTGTAGGTGCTGGGGGCAAAGAGCTTGTAGCTGTCAGCTCTCTTCAGTGTTAGCCTTAGCAGCAGAAAGCGCTTACCTGAGGCTGTGTCCTCCCAGGGCACCATTCAGGCCCATTGCTGATGCCTCTGACGGGGCCCATCTACTCCAGATCTCTCTGGCAGGATGGCCAAGGCCAAGTCAGAACAGCCTCACAGTTCCATTTCTCCCTCTACCCAGACCCACTGCCTCCTGCTCCCTCCCACAGATGGTGATCCTTACTAAACACCCTGCATGCCAGATTCTGTGTCAGCATCAGCTTCCAGAAAACCTGACCTGTGACCCAAGACTGTTAACGCAGAGATGAGTTAACTAACTGCAGAAAGTCACAGACACCCCTACACTGAGCAGCAGAGGGCAGGAGGCCTGTCATCAGAGCCCAGGGGCCTGCTCACCGCTGACAAGGCTGGAGCATTTGCTGGAACAGAGCCATGGCTGAAACTCCAGAAGCCATCCCCCCACCCCAAAGCCACCATGGCCACTGGAGCCTGGAGATGCTCCACTGCTAGAGATGCCACTATCAAGAGAAAAAAGAAAAACACCTTCTGTCCCCTCCTTGCCTTTCCAGCCACCAACCATTTCTTCCCATTAGAAGAGCCTGCCCAGCAGCCAGCTGGCAAAGGAGTCTGGGACATAGTTTTTTGCAGGCTTCCAGGGCCGAGTGACACAGAGCCGAGCACAGAAGGGCGGTACAGGAGCTGAGAGAGAAGAGGCCAATGACGGGCAGTAAACCCCTGCCTTAAGAGGGACTGAAGGGGAAGGGACAGGGAGGAGCTTTCAGACGAGCTCACAGGCCTGGCTGACCACCCTGAGCGCAGACTCCCCACCTTCAGACAGTGGGAGAGAAGACATGTGTGTTGCTTTAAGCTGCTTATTTGTTTGGTAATTTGTTACACAGCAATAGAGGATGGGGGTACAGAGGCGAGTGGAGGGTGCTGACAGTGTGGGCCAGGAGAAGCCCAGGAAAGCTTCTCAGAGAACGTTTGGAAAAAGAAAAAGGCGTCATTTTCTTTATCCGTGAGATGGCTTTACTAGTCCTTTCTATCTCACAGAGCGATTATGTAGATAAAATGAGATAATAGCTGTTCAGATTCCTCCAGAAATTTAAAAGAACTCTTCAAGTATGATATATGATCACATAATTATGAAAATCATCATCATGCTAATGGCATTATACTAATCATCCAACAACTTGCAAAGCCCGGGATCCAGCACTGTGAAGTCACTGAATTGGGGCTCCCAGAAGGATCTGTGGAAACTGATGGAGCAGGAACTGTGTGGACGACACCTCAGTAAAACCTGGATTTGTTTTTCACTTCCGACTTCCTTCCTCCAGAGTTGGGGGAAATTCCGCCGTACCTCGAGGAGAGGAAATGCATTTGGTTTTGTGGTAAGATTTTAGCTTCGCTTTCCTCCTTGCATTTGAGTTCAAACTTTCTCCAGATATATTATCATTTAAACTGGAGGGGAACAATATTCCTGAACTGGAGCACAGGCCATGACCTTGCCTACATGATGGGCAGCTAATCCACTTAGAACCAGTGACTCGCTTTGTATAATTTATAAGACCCCATGAAAAGACAGGTCTCCATAGATTAATATTTCAGCTGTCTCCCCCTTGCATTTTATCCTCTGCATGTGGCAGCAACAATCACATGAATCATTCCTGAACTGATTCCATATCAAACATCCAGAGCTTTGTCTGCATCCAATGAGGGTTCCGCTCATTCGAGGGAAGTTTCTATAGGATTTCAAATACATGGATGATTTATCTTGGACACCTCTTACCCCAACCTGGCTGTGGCAGATAGAAAAAAAGGAGGGGTACTTGAAAATCTTTGACATTCCTCTTACTCAGTCATGGGTGTCTGCGTCCCCTCCCCTGGAACCTGGACAGGCTTGGGACTGCCTTGCCCAACAGAGGACAGTGGAAATATGTTGCATATGTAACTTCTGACCTCTCCTTGGTCACGAAATGCCATGCAGCTTTCTCTATGTCTCTTGTAATGCTTATTCTCTGAAGACTTTCGCTTGGGATGAGAACCTGGTCATCAGGCTAAGAGTAGCCCAAGCCACAAAGAAGGACAGATCATATGTACATTTTTCTTTTGTTTTGTTGTTTGGTCAACCATCCCAGAGAAACCCAGCCTTTGAATCACTTCAGCCCAGGCACGGAGCATGTAAGAGAAGAAGCCTCCAGATAATTCCAGACCCTAGACATGGACTCACCCGACCATTCGAGTCTTCATACCTGAGGCACATGGTGGAACAGGGACAAGCCATCCCTGCTGTGCCCCCTTTGAAATACTGCCCCGAAGAATTCATGAGCTCAAGAAAATGGTGGTTTGTTAGGCAGCAGTAGATAATTGGAACACTGGTGGACTAGGGTAATGTTTGTTTCTTTTTCCAGGTCCGTGAGAAATTTCTTGGTTAAAGAGGATACAGTTCTTCAAAACCAGCAAACTCTTCCATACTTCTGGCGGAAGTAACAAAACAAGCCTCTCTGTGGGCGCTCTAGATCGTTCTTCCTTGTGTGTTGACTTCTTGAGGCAAAGACATGTTCTCGGTGTCGAATTTCCTTTCTCTGTACTGTTTCCACAGTTTTTTGATGATTCGTGCACAAGTTCATTTATTTATCCAGTAAATAGAGATGAGGTCCCTTCTGCATAGCTGGTAGGCTTCCAGATGCTCAGGATAGAATATTGAGCAAAGCCTACACCATCTCTGCCTTTCCAGAGACAGAGTCCAGAGCGTGCTTCTTAATGGTCTTCACATTGCAGACCCCCTAATGCCTAGTGAGGCCTTTCGACCCTTTATCAGAGAGTGTTTTTAAGTACATAAAATAATATGCTCACAAAGGAAACAAGTTGCAATAGTTACCAAAAAATTTTAAGAACACATTTACGACTTGATAGATCTGTTTCATTATATGACAAGATCCAATTGTGAGTCCAGTAAATTTTGAGGTAGAGTTGAGTCACTGTAATAAATTAAGATACTTGCAAAGACTGGATCATGGAAGTGCCCATGATTTCCACTGGCAACACAAAGTCACAGGTGCAGTCAGTGCTACCATGGTTTATTGCTTACAATATTGCCTACAAACAGAAGGAAATGCTAAATTTTAATAAGATTGAGTGAAAAGAAATATGTGATCTCTTTCTTTTCCAAAGGAATGGAGCTTCTGGATTCTGTAGCCCATGGACCCCAGGTTAAGAACACTTGGTTGGGGGCACCAACAGGCCTCAGCCAAAGAAGAGCACCCACTCCGAAGCCTGCTATGTAAATATATTAGTTTCCTGAGACTGTTGTAATGAGTCACCACATACTTGGTGGCCCAAACAAGGACATTGATTCTGTCTGAACCCTGGAGTCCAAACGGCCAAAATTAATACCACTGGATCATGCTCCCTCTGGAAGGTCTATAGGAAAATTAATTCCTCATCTCTTCCACTTTCTGGTGGCTGATTGTGGTCCTTGACCCATGCTGCATCATTTCAAAATTCAGAGCCAGCATCTTCCTATCTCTCGGCTCTGTCTTCAAGTGGCCTTCTTCTCTCTGTATCAGATCTCCCTCTGGCTCTTATGAAGATTCAGGGCCCACTTGGAAAACCCAAGATAATCTCCCCATGTCAAGAGCCTTCATTTAATTACATCTGCAAAAGCTTTGCCATATAAGGTGACATTCACAGGCTGCAGAGATTGGGATGTTTGGAGGGGTCATTTTTCACCCTACTGTGGTTGGCCAGTAGTCCTGATCCAAGCTGGCACTGGTGATGTGCCAGGGATGGTTTTCCTGAAGAAGAGCCTTTGGACTGGTGAGTGATGGACCAGTAAGAGTAACTAGATGGGAGGGGTGGGCAAGGCAGGTAAGATTGATTTAGATAGGAAGACTGAATCAGGCAGAAATCCAGAAGCTGGAAGATCTCTGCTACAGTATGGACCTGAAAGGTAGACCATGGGAGTGCTGAGAGAGTCCCAGGAAGGGTCAGTGGGGGCCACATTATGAAACGTCGGATTGGATTTAGTTATAAGGGTTTCTCTTATGGCAATGAGAAGACATTGGAGGGTGCTATAGGCTGAGTGTTATGTCCTTCCAAAATTCATATATGGAAACCTTAGCCCCATGGTGATGGCATTAGGAGGTGAGGCCTTGGGTAGGTGACTGGGTCATGAGGGTGAGCCCTCATGAATGGGATTCGTACCCTTGTAAAAGAGGCCTCAGGGTGTTCCCTCACTCCTTACCCCACGTGAGGACATAGTAGAAAGGCAGCTGTCTATGAATCAGGCCCCCACCAGACTCCAGACTTGCCCGTGTCCAGACCTTGGACTTCCCATCCTCCAGAACTGTAAGAAGTAACCGTCTGTGATCGGTAAGCACCCTAGTCTACCAGTCTATGACATTTCGCGATAGCAGCCCAAATGGATGAAGGCAGGGGCTGTCAGGCGCTCAGAGCTGGGAATTTGAAAGGTCACTCTGGCTGAAGTGAGGAGAAAGGATTGTGGGGTGGATGGTCACAAGAATGAGTGGTCAGGGGAACAGGTTGGAGGGTGTGGGGGTCCTGGCCAGAGACGACAGACACTAGGTCTAGGGTTGCCATGATGGAGGTGGGAAGAGTTCAAGAACAGGTCCAATCAGTGGACATTTTAGAAAATCCAATGGCTCAGGGCAGCAGCACAGGGTCAGTTAATGGTAGTAGACAAACACGAACAATGTAAATTGTCAGTGTGTTGGAGGGACTAGTTTTAATTTACAGAGCTGAGTGCAAGAAGTGAAATGTACCTGTATTGGACTAAATGGGTGGGAAGTTCAGTCTCAAGTTACTTGGGATCTACCTGCCCCCTTCTCAAGGCTGTATGAAAAGTCTGAGCGCTTCCTGCAGACGGCATTTGAGGAGGGACCCTGGGGCATGTTCAGTACTCAGTGATAGCTCAACCTTCGTGTTCAATAACCTGTTGTCCTGCATTTCCAAAGCAGTCTCAGCCAAGCTGTACAGCTCTTAGGTCCTTTTCAGTAGGCAGTTGCAGCCATCGGAAATTTTGAGATACTGAAGTATTAGCATCTCTTCCTATAACCTTGCCAACAGAATGCAAGGCTTTGAACAAATTCTGCCACTTGCATGGAAATTTATTAACTTTTTTTTTTTTTAAAGAAAGCACAGTTTAGACAGCTCGTAGCTTGGAAGTCTCAAGTCTCTGTCCTTTTAGGGGCCACAAGCACCACCTTGCTTGAAACATCCACTCAAGGCCCATCTCAAAACTCCAGAGGCAGGATTCTTAAGTCATGCCATTGAATTTCTTTTTAAGGCTGGGGACAAGATCACTTAGAGCTTGGGTCTAGAGCTGTCTGTGCATGTGGGCCTCTGACGGGCTTCTCCCATAAATAGGGGACAGTTTGTTTCTTCCCTAAGCCAGGTGGTCCACTTCGGAGGTGAAGGAGCACCCAGGAAGAGAATGGATAAGGGAGCCTCAGGAAGAAAGCCAGCCAATAAAAGGCATGTTGTCAAGCCAGTTACCACTGGAGGTGGCCAGAGCTTAAATTTGTAGGAAAAATCCTGGGAGCCAGTGTGCAACACAGGCATGAGGGTGATCCTATCTGAAGAGCAAGGGAGCTGGAGAATTTATGTGGCAACTCTGGTTAACGATTGCATGAGGGCAACTCTGAAGGAATTAATTTCCAGGCACTTTTGGCCTGCCGCACAGGCTCCGTGGCCACACAGTGGAGCAGAGCGGGCTCCAGGGACGAGAGCAAGCCCATAGGCCAGGCCAGACAGTCGCCGAGCCTTGGCATTGCCTGGTACGCCCCAAGGGTGAGAGCGAGGGGACGTGGGTCACATGCGATCAGTATCTGCTACCGGTGGGAAGAGAGCCCATTTCTGGCATTCCTCCTGCTAGCTCACACGCTGCTATTCCACCAATGAAAACCCATTTCTGATAGTCTGTACTAATCGAGAAAGTCTTAAGTGCTGATCGAAACGCAACGGGTGCTGTTTTGGGAGGATCCACCTCTGGGAGGCAGCTGAGCTCTCCTTGGGTGGGGTGTCTCCAATACACAATTGATGGTCCCTAGGGTTCAAGTTGAAACTGTCACATACATAAAACTCCCTGGTCTATGCTGAAATCGTTTAGATCTCCATCCCTGCCACCCCACAGGAGGACCAGACCTGACTCAGTGGCTGTGCGTGGAAACAGGCCTCATCCCCCCCCGCCAACCCTCACTGCCAGGACCTGCAAAAACCCAGTCTCTTTCCCCAAAGCATCTCAAATAGTCTCTACCTCTCCTCCCTCTTACGGGGGCTTTCCTCCCTCTTAGAATCCTTGAACTTCAAACCTCCTCCTCCGTGTCCTCACGCTGACTCCCCTCAGCCCCCCACCCAGACACAGATCCATATGTTATCGAGGCAGTTCTTTTCTGTGGCTCCAAGTTTCCATAAAACAAGTCACTAGAGTTGCACTTCCTATCCCTCGTCCCGGGCCTGGCAACTCTCACGGTCAGCATCCCTGCCCAGAGCCCCAGCGGTGACGGAGCGCCCTGCTCATCTTCCTGCAGGGAGCCACGAAGGAGAAATTCCTAAAGCCGCAAGGTCCAACTGCAGATTATTCCCTTCATCAAGTATCCTGCCACGTTGCGGTAAAGCTTGCGCCCTGTGCTTTTGTTTAAGAGTCTCATGCTCTACCGACTGAGCTAGCCGGGCAGTTTGTGCTTTTGTTTAAAAAACAAGTATGCAGGGCGCCTGGGTGGCTCAGTGGGTTAAGCCGCTGCCTTCGGCTCAGGTCATGATCTCAGGGTCCTGGGATCGAGTCCCACATCGGGCTCTCTGCTCAGCAGAGAGCCTGCTTCCTTCTCTCTCCCTGCCTTGCCTCTCTGCCTACTTGTGATCTCTCTCTGTCAAATAAATAAATAAAATCTTTAAAAATAAATAAATAAATAAATAAATAAAAAACAAGTATGCAATTTAAAAACCGGTAATGCCAATTGATGCTCCCAAGCACAGTTACCCATCTATCCCTTGCCTCCCGCATCTCAGGGTCTGTAACCAGATCAGTCTGGAGATTGTGTCATCGAATTCTCGTGAATCTTGTATGAGGCAAGATTATCCCCTTTTTACAGAAAAGGAGACTGATTTTCATAAGGTATCTTGAAAAAAAAACACCTTTTTTTTATCATGATGGAAAAAAGTTAATATGCAAGAAAATTTCAAAGGTCAAAGAAGGAAATAGAAATCCTTGTAATTCCTCAACCCATATAGTTTATAACATTTTGATTATATCATATTCCCATCTTTTTTTCCCCCTTTTTGACATCTATTTGCACATACATTTTGAAAACCCCAAATCGGATGCTTTCAGTGGTGATTATTTTAATTTCTCCTCCGAGAACGCCGAAGGACGATTTTCTGACATGGGTTTTCTCAAGCTGGAAACGAAACCTTCACCAGGGCAATCCACAAGCATGCAGCCTTCAAATCATTCATGGTGTGAAGAGATTGTGTGCTGAAAGTGGGAGGGGTCGGGGGGCCGGCTTCATTGCACAATTTTTGTGGGTTCCTTTGTAAGACTCTTGGCCTGCTGCTTACAAAACCTTTGCTCGCTTTGGTAAATAGCCCTTCTCACTTGGCCCCGCGATCTTCCATCTGATTGAACATCTGCAATTTCGATTGTGTTAACTTTAAAATTTGAGGCCATTCTCATTGATCATCTGGGACCATAACAGAAATCTACGCATTTTATTCTTCCTCTTTTCTGCTTTCTCAAATGCGGGGTAGTTTGAGACCTCTAATTAAGTAGCAAACAACAGTTTTAGAGTGGCTCTCAAAGGCTAAAAGGAAAGAAAAGAGAAACCCTCCTTGAGTCTCCTCGCCAAGCCCCTGACAAGCCCACGATTGTCTTGGGTTTGAGTCCCAGCTGAGCGAGCACATTCCCTGCCTGGGGCAAAGACAGGGCTTGGCTTCTTCCCAGCCCTCTTCATTGTAATGGGAGGCTGAGAGCCGCCACGGTTGCAGTGGGGAGTGGGGAGGACTGGGAACCCCATGCAGTGGGGTGTGGGTGGCCTCACCCGTGGCAACCAGGCTTGCTCTGGCTGCAGCTCCTTTCAGGGACACGACAACCTCCCTCCCCTGCTTGCCGCCTTGCTGCAGACCACAATAACCCAGGCTGGGAATGTTCTCAGACCAAACAATTGTCGCTGACCTATTTCTGAGTCCTTGGCCCCTAGCAGTGCTCAGAGTATGTTTAGCAAAGGAAGGAATGGATGAACCAGCTAATGTCTGTCATACCCAGGCGTTTCCCTGATGCAGCAGGCCCCCTTGACCTTTGAGGGGCCAAGTGTATGGAATATATTTCAGGATAGCCGCCCCTGTGGAAATAGGGGTCCCAATGCCAGATTTAAAGCAACCCCTTCCCCCCGCCACTGAAACCTGACCTAATGATCCAGGGCCAGAACCCAACCCCGCCTCTCCTGCATGATGTCTTTCTTCTACTCTCCCGGGTCCGTCTCCTCCCAGTCAGCTCCATGAGAGGAGCTCAGATCTTGCCTCTGCTTGCCTGTCAACAACCCCACTAGCACCCCGGGGCACTAGCCCCCTCTTGTCACCATGGGATCTAACCAGTCTTAGAGAATACAACCCTTCCATTGAGGGCAATCGTATACAAAGACCCAAGGTGTCACACTGTTGAAAACTGTCACTCTTCTGCTGAAAAGTATGCGCTGCTTCCTATTAGGGATAGGAAAACACCCTGAGTCCTTGGATGGTGTGCAAGTCCTCGATGTGGCTCCAGCCTGCATCTTAGCCCTATCTCCCACCACATCACCTACCGCTCCCCGAGTTCCAACCTCCCTGAACTTCCCTCTCCCCCCTTAACACTGCAAGACTCTTCACCAGCTGGTACATTTGCTGATGGCAGGTCCTCTCCCTGGGATGTTTCCAGTTTTGTCCAGCGAGTAGTACAGATCTTGTGGGGGCCTCCTCACGAGCTCTTTCTTCCACTCAGCCTTCTCAGAGGACAATCTTCTCTGTTAAGTTGTGGGCTTCTTGGGGGGCAGGGACTGTGTGTTGCTCAGGGGCCGTGCTCCATAGGGCCTAGCACAGTGCGCGGTACAAGAACAGATGATCAGTAAATGTTGGTTGAATGAATGGATGAATGGTCACGTGCAATGCAGTCAGCGGACAGTCATTGGCTGAAGCCATCCAAGATGGATCCCCAGAGAAGGCGAGACTGAAGCCGAATTCTAGAGAGCAGGAAGGACTGGGAACTAGAGGACTTGAATACAGTGCTGACTTTTGCTGAAGGAAGCCAGGATCGTTGCCCCAGCTGGCCTTCATCAAGGAAGCAGAGACAGGAACTGGGATAGGAGTCCCTCCGGCGTTTATTTACCTGAGCAGACCAGAATCAATGCCACCCCCTCTTAAGCCACAGTCACTGGCTTGTTGTTCTCCCCTTCTCACCCGACCCCACCCCCCCATTTTCCACCGTTCTCATCCTTGAGGACTGTGGCACCTGGTGCCCTTGCCAGGGCAGTTCTTGTACAATTCTGACAACAGGAAGCCCTGGCAGGAGATCTGGAGTGTGCCAGGAGGGGACACTCCGGGGCCCAGCCCACTCTAGGTTCACACCTTTGGCAGGGGCCACGTCATGCCCCTACAGCTCGGCGGTGCGCAAATGGTCTCCAAATCTGTCTCTGTGCTGAGCCCCAGGACCTATGATTGCATTCATTCACAGTAACCACAGAAAGGGGGCTTGCAGGCATGAAGTTAAAGATCTCGAGAGGGAGATTCTCCTGGATGATCCAGGTGGGCTCAGCTTAACCACAAGGGTACCTGGAAGAGGGGGGTGGGAGGCTCACAGTCGGCAGCCACTGTTGAAAACAGTAGAGCCTGCCACGAGGCGGAGGTCGTGCCATGAGCCAGGGCCGGCCTGAGGCCTCTAGATAAGTCTCAAAAGGCAAGCAGATTGGCCCCTGGAGCCTCTTGAGGAAACACAGCCCTGCTGACACCTTGATTTTAGCCCCATAGGACTGATTTCAGACTCCAGAACTGTTAATGTAGGGAATTGGTGTGGGTTTAAGTCACTATTGTAATCTGCTGCAGTGACAGTAGGGAAAAACATGCAAGCTCCTGGTGGCTCACCCCATATTCTGGGACCCTTTCTCTGGGGGTCCAGGTCCCACCGGTTCAGATAGCTCTTATTTTTTCCCTTGTGCTGCTTTTCTGGTGCCTGCTGTGAGTTTCTGGGTGTCTCAAGTTTCCTTCTTGGTTCTGTAACTCCTCCCACATCTCTGCGCATTTTCCTTTTGTCTTAAGTCACTAGAACCCTCTGATCTGGATCCTCGTTCCTAGCAGGGCTGCACCTCCCCCTCCACCAAGGAGAACCACGCACGTGGGCCTCCCTGGCCGCACTCAGAGCTCTCGGGGGGCTCGTGGGGCTGTGCTGTGTGGTCAGAACCCCTACATGGTAGAGTCTGTCTGTCCCAGGACTTGAAGGCATCAAGACAGTCCCTCTAGGGGTGCCTGAGTTAAGTGCCCGACTCTTGATTTGGACTGAGGACATGAACTCAGGTTCGTGGGATGGAGCTCTTCGTCGGGCTCCGCGCTCAGTGGGGTGTCTGAGGATTTCACTCCCTCTCATTCTCCTCCCTGTGTGTGCTCTCTCTCTCTCTCTCTTTCTCTCAAAAATCAATAAATCTTTAAAAGAAAAAAAGAAGAAGATAGCCCCTCTAGCAGTGAAATATAGAAATCAATCCTGCTCTTCTTCTAGATTAGGGATTTTGAACCTGGGTGGCCCCTGAATGGACTTGGGCTGAGCTCAGTGATTTGCCTAAACTGCTAATGTTTGGTGCAGTTCTGTGCACACATAGATGGGAAAGAGAAGGAAGCTTTTCCGAACTGACTTCTCAAGGGAGCTCTGCTCGACTGCCAGGGTTTCCCTCGGTTTCTCAGATGGAGCAGGTGTTCTCTGTGCCCTGGGCCCCCTCCCCGGCCGCCTGTGACCCCAGGAAGCTGCGGGGACCAGCCCCTGTGAACACAGGCCCACTTTCACTTGCCACCTCTCTGCTTCTCCTAACTTCTGAGTTCTCTCTGAAGCTGTGGAAACCTGCAGGAATCAACGGGAAGTGTCAGGGAGTGAACACACTTGGGGTAAACCGTCCCCATCCCTGCGAGAGCAGACGCCAGTGGATAACCGCTCAGTCACCAAGCTCCCCAGTGGACTCTTCCAGAAGGCATGCTGCACACTTCCTGGAAATACCCCCACCATCAAACTCCAGACTGTGACTACACCTCGATGGTGCACACTTCTGTTGCCTCACTCCTGCTCCCAGGGATCACCTC
Source organism: Mustela putorius furo (assembly GCF_011764305.1). Lineage (NCBI taxonomy): Eukaryota > Metazoa > Chordata > Mammalia > Carnivora > Mustelidae > Mustela > Mustela putorius. The sequence goes on from NW_025421989.1 coordinate 34,296,496, forward strand.
GGAAATACATAGCCTGCACCCTGTCTCAAGCTCTGCTTTCTGGAAAAACAGATCAGGACTCCAGGAGAGTTGGACCGAGACCTGAACACAGGCCTCACCCAGGGCGCACTGCCTCCCCCCGCCCACGTTATCACCCAGACTCTTGGGCTCACAGGAGCTCCAGAAAGCCTCCCTGTTCCACCTTGGAGGCCATGGAGTCTCAGTGGAAGGCTGCTGTCTTGGGGAGAGTGAATCGTTGTTCTCTCTTTACCTTCTAGGACCCAGGATGGCCAACCCCTTCTTGCGTTTGTTGTCTTTGTCTCCCAGCGCCCCTCCCCCAAACCCAAACCCACGCCAGCCAGGCAGCAGAAGCCCCAGGAATGGAGAAGTCCACCTTCATCCTTGAGGGAAGGAATCCCACTGGGGCTTTATTAGGCTTTCTCCTGCCTGTGCATCATGCCTTCAGCCGAACATTCCAGCACCTGCTGTTATTGCCCAAACACCTCAACCGGATCTAGCACATGCTTCATGGGTGGAAATGCAGTGGCAGGAAGAAGATAAGGAAGGGTCAGTTCCATTTTTTAATCTGGCCAGCAGTGGGCGGGGGGGGGGGGTCAGTAATGTTCCTATATCAGTGACTTGTTACTACATAACAAATTTCTCTAAACCTGGATGCTTGAAAGAAGAGCCACTTATTGTCTCATGGTTTCCTTGGGTTACGAGTCCAGCATGGCTTGCCTGAGTCTTCTACTCAGGATCTCACAAGACTGTAATCAAGGCGTTGACCAGGGCTGTGGCCAGCTTCTGAGGCTCACGGTCTTCTCCCAGGCTCATGTGGCCATTGGGCACATTCAGTTCCTTGCACCTAAAGGACTTGCTTCTGATAGCTTGCTCCTGCAGGGCCAGCAGCAGAATCTCTGACTGAGCTCTCTCACCTGCTCTAAAGGTATCACCTGATTAGGTCAGGCCCACCTACACCCCAAGAGAGAGGGTGTGGGTCATGAGGGCTCTTCTCAGGATTCCACTTCATAACCACCTCCAACTGGCCTCCTCTGAGAACTACAAGTGAGGAGGGAGGTTTGCAGCACAAGGAAGAAGCCCATCTGACTTCAGTTTTTTTTCTATGCTTGCCACTCTCTCTGAGTAATGGCTTCTCTAATGAGAAGACATTTTTCATTGTTCAGTTAGCCATCAAGTGAGGGAGAAAAGCCCAAAGGGTTTTGAGAATACAGTTATAGGTTCTCTGGTGAGATTAGGTGGAAGAGAAAGCCTGTGGCCGTCTTTACCTTTGCTATCACCAGGTCCTTAAGTCTGGAACGGGTGGCTGGGTGGGGGGGTGGGGGTGGTGGGAATCACCCTTGATACCTCCGTCTTCTTTTGCCCTAAAAAATCATACAGATTACATCTGTGTCACCTCCTTGATCTTTAGGGGGGCCATGATTTGCTCCAGAAGCCTCCTGGCTCTCAGCTTCTGCTTGTGTCCTCTGCTCTGTTTCCCCAGAGAGCAGTCTGAGCTGGATGATCAACATTCCTGCCCTAGGGCAGGAGCTGCTCCTTCGGATGCCTAACCACAGCTCTGTGGGTGGGGTTCCATCCCTGTCGGAATTTGCTAGAGTTGCGGCAACAAGGTGCTGCACACCAGTACACCGGGTGATGGAAAATGATAAAAATCGATTGACTCACAGTTCTGGAGGCTACACACACAAAACTGAGGTGTTAACAGCGTCGTCCTCCCCCTCTAGTGGCTCTAGGGGAATCCTTCCTCACCTTCTCCAGTTCTGGTGGCCCCAGGCTGCTCCTTGGCTTGGAGAGGCATCCCTTCAGTCTTGGCCTTGACCTTCATGCTGTCTTCCCGCTGTGTCTGTGTATCTCTGAGTCATCACACAGCCTTCTCTGCGTGCCTGTCCAAATTTCCCCTTTTTATAAGGACACCGGGCGAATTGGAGTAAGGCCCACCCTAATGACCTCAAGCTCATCACCTGCAAAGACCCCAGTTCCAAAGAAGGCCACATTTTCTGGTCCTAGGGCTTGGGACTTCAGCACATCTTTTTTTTTTTTTTTTTTTTTTTTTTTCCAGGAGGAAGGGGAGGGAAACCATTCCATCCCATAGAAGTCATGCTGATAGGAATCCAGGTACCCCATTGGTCTGCAGCTTGTGGCCGGTGGGAGAACACAGGCACACGGAGCCACCTGGTGTGGCTGTGGACACAGCCCGGAACTTATTCTGGTGAAGCTTGGAAAATCGCCTGGCCAGATTCACAGCATGGGGGATGGGACATTCCCGCTCACGGTAAGATGGGATTTGGAGCCAGCAAGGATGAGGCACGTGCCTTGGGCAGCGGCCTTGCTCTGGCTCACACCCAGGCATTGTACCCACCCAACCTCAACCATCCTTCAGATCTCAGTTTGAACTATTCTACCACCAGCAAGCCCAAACCTGACTTCCAAGGCTGGCCCAGACCCCCTGACGGCTGCTCTCTCTGCTCCTGTGCTCTTCCTCCATCGAGGCGTTATGGGCGGCAGTGCTGCCAGTGTGCCTCCGGGATTCATGTCTGTCTCCCTCCCTCTAGGCTGGAAGCTCCGTGACTTCAGGGGCTGTAACAGCTTAGCTGGGTCCTCCCCCCAAGTACCCAAACAATGAGAAGGTGTCCAATCCGTGTTTGTTTCATGAATAAAGAAGTGGATAAATAATGAGTGAATGCCTATAGAACTGTTTGGCCTCCTAGACGAGTCGATGACTGGCAGAGAGGTGCGAACAGCTGGAGAATTTTATAGCCCTGATGTGTGTGATGGCTGCATGTTTCATGAATCCCCAAGTCTCTGAAAAGGGAAACGTCTATATAGGCTTTCCCCAGAATTACTTTCCCATGGAAGACAAGTGACTTGCTCACACTAGTCTCAAAGTATGTGTAATTTAAATATGGACTTTAGCAAAAGGACAAAGTGATGTTACGGGTCTTGGGAGAAAAAAAAGCCCCCGAACTCATGGAGCTTCCAGCCTAGAGGGAGGGAGACAGACATGAATCCCAGAGGCACACTGGCAGCACTGCCGCCCATAACACCTTGATAGCACACTGGCAGCACTGCCACCCATAACGCCTTGATGGAGGAAGAGCACGGGAGCTGGGAGAGCAGCCGTCAGGGGGTCTGGGCCAGCCTTGGAAGTCAGGTTTGGGCTTGCTGGGAGACAAAAACAAACAAACAAACAAACAACAACAACAACAACAACAAAACATGAGAGCTCTGTAGGTCAGACCCGGAGAGGGCCCGGATCCAGTGGGGTACAACACAGAGGGTTACAAGTGTGTCGCTAAGACCAGCCTGGATTTAAGAGGATGGAAGTTAGATTCTACTTCTCAATGGGAAAAGTGCCAAGGAATGTGTGGCCGCATTTAATCTGCCACACACCTCTACTCTCCGGGAGTCAGAAATTGGCGTGTGCTGAGGTATTAATGGGCATGTACATGTAAGAATTTATTATGAAGAATCGGCCCCTGTGGCAGTAGAGGCTGAAAAGTCCCGAGATACACAGCTGGCAAGCTGGAGACCTAGAAGAGTCAATGGTTTGGTTTATTCTGGGCCCAAAGGCCTAAGAAGCAGGAGAGCCAATGATGCAGTTCCACTCCAGAAACTAGCCAGCCCAAGACCCAGGAAAAGCCGAGGTTTGAGCTCAAATATGAAGGCAGGAGAAAACCCCAACATCTAGTTCAAGTAGTCAAGCAGAAGGAGCTTCCTCTTACCCAGTCTTTCTGGTCTAGGCATGCCGTTGACTGAGTAGGCAAGGCCCACATTCAGGAGAGCAATCTGCTTTATTGTCTACCAAGTCAAAAATTCATTGCATCTAGAAACACCGCCTCCCTTTGCTTCTGGACATCCTCAGAATAATGTTTGACAAAATATCTGCATGCCCCATGAATCAATTACATTGACATGTTAAATTAACCATCATGGGAGATAAAGGAGTTGAACTGAGTTCCTGTCTCTCACTCTTGGTTAGATCTTGAGCACATTTTTTGGCTGAGTTGGCATCCTCATCTTTGAAATAAGGATACTACCTTTGTCAGGGGCTGATGAGAGAGTCCTTTAGATGGGAAAGAGTCTGATAAACCAGTAGTAGTGTATAAATGTTGGTTACTGTTATTAATGGTAATAATTACGACAGTAGTAGGCTAGGCTGTTACGTTTGCCTCCTACCAGGCAATTTCTGAAGATGTTATCTTAACCCCAAAGAACAGATTGGAGCTTCCGGAGGCTTGGAGATTGGCAAGGGGAGATGTTCCTGGGGATAGAGATTTTTTCCATGGCTGCTGACATGGCCAACACCTGGCTCCATGGTTGACCTGTTCTTCTATAGTGCAAAGTTTCTGGGCATAAGAAGAGCATCACAGGCCCAGCCAGGAAAGGCAGAGTGTCTCTGGCTCTACTCCCATGTGCTTTATGGGGACTCAGAGCCCCTCAGGTTGCTCCCAAATGATTCTGAGCCTTCCCACTATGTTCAGCAGGCTCATGCTTTAGGTGGCCTGTGGCATCACTGCCGACCCCCTCCCCTGCAGCTGCTGCAGCCGTCTCTCATCCCTGCCAAAGCCAAAATGTGCTCTTCACCCTCAGTGCTTGTCAAAGGCACTGGCTGCTGCAGGCAACCGCTGGTGTGTGACCTGGGGGCCAAAACCCTATACCAGATGGCTGGTGTCTGGGTAGAGGAACCATCTCCCGTGGGCCATAAAAGGGCTGGGAACAGAACTGCCAGGTTCTCCCCACTGTTCGGTGTGCCACCGAGGATAGAGGATTTCCGTGATCGTCTTAGTGGAGGTTTGCAGTACTGGCCAGCTCCAAACCCCTGCCCACGAGTCAGGGCAGTATGGTAAGAGATTAGGAGTGTAGGCTCTACAATTTGTCAGTCGGGGCTGGAATCCTTGACTCCATCCTTACTGGCTGTGTGACTTTGATCGGTAACTTAACCTCTCCGAGCCCATGTTTTTCTACCTGCAAATAAAGGATACCGGCAACACCTACTTATTGGGCCTGTTGTGAACTTTAAATGAGGTAATCCTTGGAACAGACTTCATGTGAGTTCTCTCCCAGGGGTTTCTTGGATCACCAGTGCTAACAGATTGATGGTGGCCCCCTGCCACTTTTTACAGACATGCTTGGACAGGTTTGACTCCTGCCATGGCCATCGCATAAGCTCAACATGGGATAGGACTATGGTCAGAATCACTGTTCTCAGATCCAACAAAGAGTTTCAATTGATTTTTCACAGCGCTCCCTTTGGCAGTGCATATACTTAAAATTGGAACAATTTATTTCTCATAGCATGGGTGCTAACGCTAATAATGAGAAGAGCTAGCACCTGTTGAGGGCTTGCTGTAAGCTAGGGGCCAGGCTTATAATGAGCTTTTAACTTGTTGAATCCTCATGACAACCCCATGAGATAGGTGCTAGTCTTACACCCATTTGACAGATGGAAACACTGACACAAAGAGAAATTACATAACTATCTCAAGAGTACATGCTAGCGAACAGTGGCTCCAGGGCTCAAGTCCAACTGTCTGGCTCCTGAGTCCCTACTTTCTTGCCAAACATAAGACTTTTATCCAGTCATTAGTGGGTAGATCAAATTTGGATGCTAAAAATCGTGAAGTGTCCTTGCCGTGTAGCAACTTTCCCAACGCTGAGTGGCTTCCGACCACGATTTATTATTTCTCTCAGTTCAGTGGATGCGCTGCTGGCACCTTCGTTGCTCTTGCCTAGGCAGTCACACAGGCTGCATTCAGCTGCAGGGCTGGCTGAGGGTTGGGCTCAGGGGAGAGCTGGGACGGCTGAGTGTCCCTTTCCTTGTGTCCCTTCCCCCTACACAGACAGTTGTGTCAGGGCATGGTGGTCTCTGGGTTCCAAGAGAACCGAGGGGGGAGCTGCCGGGTCTCTAGGGGCCTGGCTTCAGAACTTGTACTACATCCCTTCTGCTATATTCTTTTGGCCAAAGCAAATCATGAAGTCCGCTCAGATTCAAGGGATGGTCAGCAGACTGTCTTTCTTGAAGGAACAAACTGCAACAATCACATTGAAAATGAGCGTGTGTATAGGGATAGGAGGAATTCTTGGCCACTAAACTAGCTACTGTAAACAGACAGAAAAAAACCTCAACATTGGAGGGGCATCTGGGTGGCTCAGTCGGTTAAGCATCTGCCTTCATCTCAGGTCATGATCCCGGAGTCCTGCGATAGAGCCCTATATCGGGCTCCCCACTCAGTAGGGAGTCTGCTTCTTCTCTGCCCCTCCCCCACTCATGCTCACACATACTCTCTCTCTCTCTCTCTCTCTCTCTCTCATAAATAAACCCTTAAAAACAAACCTGACATTAGGGAATATAACACAATATATAACGTATCTCTTAGTGGGGACCCTTGAGTGTTGCCAACTTCAAACAGCCTCCCAGGAGAAAGGAAGGAAAAATTTATCAGGTCATGTTTCTTTTAAATCCAAGGGTTAGTTGTGGCCCTGGTCACCAGCCCTTGGTGTCTCGTTCCTTCTCTCAGGTGGGACTATTTCTGTGTAGTGCTAAATTTGACACTAGCAGCTTCCTCCTTACACTCCCACTAAAGAGAAATTTCTCTTCCAGATTTTTCCAGCGAACATCCCAAGATGGCCAGTCATTCATCTGGCTCTGGACATGCATCCATCTTGGAAGCTATCACTGCAGCCAGAAAGTTAGAATATGCTGACTGGCTGCCCTTGGGTCATATGTCTGCAGGACAGGGGAAGCCCAAGGCTGTTCTGGTGTCTCATGATGGGCTCTGGGGTGGGGAGAGGGAGGAGCTCATGGGTAGCATTGTCCAAGTTCAGTGGTATAAATTCTCCCGCCATGGCTGGTTTCAGGGTGCTGTCCTGAGGCCCGCTGAACATGGAGTAGGGAAGAGAGAGCATAATCAGAACCAGAAGAAGGGCTTTCTAGCAACTGCCACAGGGCCCTGCCCAAGTCACAGGCCTGGGAGTGGGGGAATGGTTGGTGTCCCAGAGGGAAATCAGGAAATGGAATCTAAATAGATAAAAACAATGGATTTGCATCCTAATTCCTTTGTTCTCTTTCCCCGGGAATGCACAATATTTAAGGGACAACTCTATTGCCTTGCTATTCTGATCAGTTTTAATGATCAAACTCCAAAAGAGGTTTGGAGATCGTATATGTTCAATGTGATAGAAGGTTGACGTGAACCATTTGCTCAGTCTTTGCGGGCTGAATCAGTTCGTTTTCAACCTGGGAAGTGACCAGCCTATTTGACCTCACTCCTTCCCCAGACTGACTGTAGATTGGTCACTGGTCTTAAAAATCGTAATTGAAGTCACAGCCAAGCTTTCCAAATGCTTTCTGTGTGCCCGGCACTGCGCATGCTCTACCTAAGTGATCTCACTTGGTCTCAAACTAATCTTAGGAGGTAAGTGGTGTCATTGTCCCCATTTACTAGATGCAGAGACTGAGGCGCAGAGAGGAGAGGTAGCTTGCTTACAGTCTCGCAGTGACTGACAGCCAGTGTCAGTGTTCGGAATGAGCCTAATGTTGGCAGTTGCTCCTGTCAGTGGGCTCAACTTCTACCTTCTTTCACCTTCTCACTGGCTGACATGGGGGTGGGGGGGAAGTGGTTGGGGGAAGGGGGGAAACTAACAATCTAAAAAAGTCCTTTAGCGAGGGTTTTGCAAAGTGGGGCATCCCTTCATAATGTGTCTGTGACCCCTATTCCCATGTTTGAATATGGATTTTCATTAAGGAGAGAAAGGCAAGCTTTTTAAAAGACTAAGTTCTAGGTCGCTTCTTCTGGAAGGGCAAATCCCATCCAGGACATGTGTGGGCAGGTGGCGGTTCAGGCTGCCTCTGTTCTCGGTAGGAATCCCTGGCTTGTGGCTGTTGGATGTGTGGGGTCCTCTGGCCTCCACTGCAGGGGCTGAACCTTCCCCTCAGCTCCTTTGGATCAGGAGCCCAGAATTAGCGGCCAGTAGCCTCTAGTTCCAGGGAAGACCCAAGTCTTCCTTGGGAACCTTCTGGACCACCGATCTGACCACCACTCCTGGGACTATCAGAGGAGAGTGGAAGTGGAAGTCCCTGGGTGGGGAGCGCTTTCCTGACTAGTATCAGCCCAGGAATACATGAGTATGAGGCTGGCTTGGGTGTCTCCTTCAGGCTGAAAATGATGCTTCCTGGGTCTGGGAGTTTGGATTTTATAGCCTGAAAGTTTAACATTTCTGGGGCCTGAGAGAGAGGCCCAAGAGGAGAGGCTGCCGGAGGCCTTTAACGTTTGGCCTTGGCTGATTTGTTCCATTGGTTTTGCGGCTGGTCCCTCAGTCTGTCATCGACGGCCGGGAGTCCCTGGACACCGGCTCCCAAGCTGGAGGCAGGCTATAGGGAGAAGAGGGCAAGAAAGAAAACAAGGATGCGGATCCTGTCTTCAGGAGACAGAAAGGAGGGCACAGGAAAAGACAGAGCCCTGCTCTTCGGTATGGCATCTCTGAGGGGGTTGGGGGTGGGTGGCTTGTGCTTAGAGACTTTGAGGCTTAGGGGAGGGAGAGAGGGAAGGCTTTTTGGAGGAAGGGCGCTTCTGTGACTATCCAATGGGCATACATAGGCATCTCGAGAGGAAGGCAGAAAGCATTGGAATGGCCCTGTGGAGAGGTGGAGCTGGAAGATTCTAGGCCTGAGAAGGACATAAGCGGCAGAGGACAGAACTGAGGACATTCATATCTGGGGGTTGGGGAGAGTCGAGGTAGGATCAGGGCTGCTTCAAGCCTGGGGCCAACAGGAACACGGAAGGTAGAAGTGATGCAAATGTAAATGAGAGTAAGACCCTGTTTTCCAGGAGCTTGTAAATGAGCCTCAGGGTTTTTGAGGGGCGTCGTTGTCATGCAGGTGATCCAGGCCATTGAAGAAATGTAGAGAAACCACTCAGAGAGAGGCATTGTCCAGCCTCCTACAGTACAGAGAGGGTCGAAGATGCTCACTCGGGTATTTTTCCTGCACCCAGACAAGCTTTTTTCTTCTCGGGGAACAACAAGCCTCCAGCTGGGGAATGGGGGGGGGTGTGATTTAAAAAAACCATTCCGAGAGATAAATCTTGTAATACTCACTGCTAAACAGCTGGCCCTTTAAAGCATAGAACAGCCATTTAGCCATTAATCCATCCCTTTAAAATGCAGAGCCATCCCACCCCTAACACACACAAACACACAGACACGCACACAAGCACGCGAATGCAAACGTACACAAGTACGCACGCACACATGCATACGTGCACACGCAAGGGTAGTGTAATGTCGTTGGTATGGTTCCCGCAGCTGCAGATCTCACACTTTTCCTGCTCACATGCATAGCCCTGGCTCCCACTTAGAGTTTAAACCAGCAATGGGAACCAGGAGAGGGGAAGGAAAGAGAGGTGTAATGAATTCTTAACACCTCTTCACCAAATTCCTCCCAACGTGCTCCCCACGGTTCTGGATCTTGACACAGCCATACCTAGTGCCCTTCCTAGATCCTCCCGTCTGCCTGGGGCTTCTGGGTCTCCTGGGAAACAGTTTGCAGGGACAGCTGTCACCACCAGGCCCTGCAGCCCTGCAGACACTCATCAGACCTCCCTCCCAGGTCTGACTCTATTGTTTCTCTGTCTTATTCCCAGTGGTTACCTTGAGTGATCTCGACCCCATGCTGCTGGGATCGTGCCTGGTTGCCAGAGGACTTCGACCAGACTGTTTTGTTTGTCCCTCTCTGCTTACCCTCTGAGAAACTCTTTACATCTGTGATCTGTGACCTTCCCAAGAGGCAAAGAAATGAAATTAAGCCCCATTGCACCCACACACGCACGCATGCATACGCACACACACGGGTGTGACTGACGGGTTTGGAAAAGAGGAGTGTGTGTGTGTGTGTGTGTGTGTGTGTGTGTGTGTGTGTGTGTGTGTGTGTGAGAGAGAGAGAGAGAGAGAGAGAAAGAAGGGGGGAGCCAGATGAGTAACTGTTTAGGATGGGATGAATTGGTTAGCTGTCAGGTATAAGAAAATTAAAGCCATTAGCTATTTTCGATTTTTTTTTCTGTCATGTCAACAAGATTAGCAAGCCAAATGCTCTAGGAGCACGTTTGGGGGAGTTTCCAGTGCTCCATGAAACCTGCAAAGCTCTGCCAAGGGAGATTGCCTGGAATTCTTTCCCGCCTGCCCTTTCAGTGGGTAATAATAACGGGAGAATTAGTGAGCAGACAGATGCCGCGCGCACTGGTGCACAGCGCTCGGCGTTGTAGAATAATGAATATATTCACAACGGCTGTTTCAATGGTTGTTTCTTAAAATGATAAAGTTAATTTTGCTGGGCCCTCCTGTATTTTTGAAACCCAAGCATCACAAAAGGTGGAAGCAGAAATCATCTCTTATTCTTTGATTCACAACGGTTTCAATAGGACATTTGGAAATACAAACAACAACGACAACAGAACTGTGTTCCGCAAGGAGCTCAGAAACGCACAGAGCCCGGCATGTTTTCCCAGCATCTGGACGTCCGGGGATTGTGGCCGGTGGTCAGACGGGCAGACAGGGTCCTTGGGCGGTGGGCTGCTATTATTGTTCATTACTCGAAATCAGGCTTCGACCTTTTCTGCGGCACTGTCACCATAAGATGTAGTTATCACAGCTATAATGTTACATTGGGTGTTGGCTACGTGCATGTCAGTACACTAGGTGCTTTGGGGATACTTTATTTTATTTTATCTTATTTTAGAGAGAGAAAGTGGGGGGTAGGGAGGGGCAGAGGCAGAGGAAGAGTGCAAATCTCCAGCAGACTCCACACCCACCACAGAGCCCAATGCGGGGCTCAATCTCAGGACCCCGAGATCACAACCTGAGCTGAAATCAAGAGTTGGATGCTCAACCAACTGAGCCACCCAGGCACCCCTCAGATATTTTCAATCCTCACATAAACCCTGCCAGGCAGGTCTTAAGTTGAACTGTATGAAATTGCCATTTCTGTAGCTCAGAATATCAAATATAGGCTGGTTTGTGTGATTCAAATTAATGTTATTTCTCCATTTTATAAATAAGTGGTCTCTGAGATGTTAGGCAGCTGCCCAAAGGCCTCACGACAAGGACAAATCCGTGGGTTATATGCAGGCCCACAGAGCCCAAGGGTTCTCCTCTACCCCAAGCTCCACGCAGCTTGGATCAATGGGCATTGTTATCTCCAATTACATCCAAGGATAGCATGGCTTAGAAAAACAAAATGATGAGGATATATAGCCAGGGAGAGGCAAGGCAGAACTCAAACCCATTGTCTTATGGGAACCCATTAATCTTTCCCATTTCACAGTGAAAACCCAAGAACAGGATAAGCTCTAAGCAGATGATGACTGAGTCGTCACCTTTCCACTTGGCAATCATTGACCTGTGTTTTGCCTCCTGCACCTAGTTTCCATGTCTCCCCAACACACCCCTTTCTCCCATCCTTGCCCGGCGGACTGTCCTGAGATCCTCCCCCACCTTTCACTCCTAACACATTCACTCAAAGAGACCTGCTCCTACTTGAACTCCCAACTCCTTGCCAGCCTAGAGTGGTGGCATCTTCATGGAAGAAGTTCGGGACACTGTCTTTGTTGGAGTTTCCCCTAGAAGCAGAACTTGAGGCAAAAATTTGAGTGCAAGGAGTTTATTTAAAAATTAATCCCAGGATGCTCTGATAGAGGAATGAAGAGGCAATACAGGGTAAGAGGGGCACAGGTGGTCTCTGTGGGCTCCCCCGGTGGAGCTCAGTCCAGCTGGGGGCCCCTGGGAGACAGTGTAGAATATGCCCCCAGAGTTTTCCAACCAAGAGGTGGGGGGGGGGGGCTGGGGTATTTATCCACCAAGGCTTTGGTGGAGGACTGCTTCCCTGAGTAGAAACGCCAGCTTGCCTTGAGTCCTGGACATACTCCCATGAATAGAATCCTGAGGTGCTCCCTGTAAACACCCACAGGATATAGGAGTGAGTGCCAAAGGCATGAGGGCAGGGTACCAACATCTGCTGTGGGTGCCCGAATATTATCTGAATGGAAAGGAATGACTCTGTGACCGTTAACTAAACTCAAGGCCGCCCCTAAGGCTTGGGACATCTTAAGGCATGAGCCCCAGTGTCATTCACCTGGTACCAAGAAAAAAACAAAACGAAACAAAACAAAACCAAAACCCTATTCCCAAGGTGCATCCTAACTGAAGTGGGACTTCCAGAATTCCTCTCTCCTTTTCCCAGAGTCCCCTACCCACAAAGGGGCGCCTTCTCAGTAATCTGTCTTCTCTCTGCTTTGTGAGTAACTATAAAAGCCATGATTTTTCAGCCCGTGGTCTCTCCTGAGGTCACCTTCACCCTCATAAAAATGGGTGATTCCTCAGGGAGATGGGGAGAAGGCACCTTGCAAGTTTCGGAACCTGACTGGTGGTGGGATTTTTTTTTTTCCTCCTTCTTCCCATCTTTAATGTGGCTCTAATTCCGACTTCATTGCAGAGCTGTGAAATCAAATTAGGAAATGGGAGGAGACAAGCAGCCCCTTCAAGCACAATCAACTTCTGATGGCTTCCCCAAAGCTCTAATGAATCTGCGTAGACCTCCACTAATAGAAGGTTGCCTTTTTGCAGCACTTTATTTTTCTCCCTTTCGAGAAAACCAGTTAAAGCAGAGGTGTGCAGGCAGTTAACCCAATGAGGTGTCCGAGAGCCTTGGCTTTTTACCGCTGAGCAGGGAAGACTTGGGGGAGGGCAGGGAGGTCGATGAGGAGGGAAAGCAGCCGCAGCAACAACATCCAACCCACAGCGGTGGGTCTGTTATGTATCTGCCAGCACGAGAGACATTGTATGGAAACAAAGAGACAGAAAACCTCATCCCTGACCTTGAATGGCTGGCAGACTGTTTGCTCAGTGCCTTGCTCCTTCAAGTGTGAGACAGAAGCATCAGCATCGCCAGAGAGCTTGTTAGAAATGCAGAATCTCAGGTCCCTGCACCCAAAACTTCCCGAATCCGGATCTGGATCTTAACAAGCTTCCCGGAGGATTCGTATGCATGGTGAGGTTTGCGAAGAGCCGGCCCAAGAGATGCCAGATGAGATCACATCATGAGTTGGAGCTCAGAACCCCATCCTGAACTTGACTTCCCACGCTCAGCTCTCATACTCCCTTGTCATCCCTTGGGACCCCAAACTCTAGTCTCGTGATGGCATCACGTCCTTTCATCTTTCCTCCGGCTGCTTCCTCCTGCAGCAGGGGCCGAAGCCACGCCTCTGCCCTATCAGGAATCCTCATCACCCTCATGCCCGGGTGTCTCTTCTTTGAAGCCTGACACAGTCCCCCGATTAAAGTGTGTCCTTGCTCTTCATTTGCTACTGCCCAGCTTTATTATTGTTAGATGTTTGCACGCAGCAGAGCATTTGGATGAAAGGGCTCTGGAGCATGACCGTCCTGAGTTCCAGTGCCAGCCAGGTCTACCAGCTTGGATCTGTGCATGCAGATTAGATCACTGCTTTTAAGTTTTCACACCCTCTTTCTATAAGAATTACAAACTCACAGCCTTTGCTGTGTGGCTTTGCCATTTCTTTCACTTCCTTATCCATTGACATTAGCCTTGGCCATGTGACGAATTGGTTCCTGGGGTATGGCTGAAAATGACAGTATATGAGTTCAAGTGTAGACCTTCAAAGGCCTTCAGTGGCATCATGTGTTTCTAGTTGTCCTTCTGTGCTTCCGTCATTATCATGAGCAGAACATACCCCGGTTTGGCTGTTGGGTCCGGAGAGGATGCGATACCCACAGAACAGACTTGAACTCAGCTTGCCGCCAAGCCAGGATGACTCACATCTTGAAGCAGAACGACCTACCAGCTCCACAGGCCCATGTTCAATTTAAAAATAATGCTTATTATGGTATGCCACTGAGTTTCTGTGGTGGTGGCGTGAGGTAACTGATACACCCTGCCTCTCTGAGCCTCAACTTTCCCAACTGTGTCATGGGCATATATATATATCTACCTCAGGCTAGTGCCATGACAATGAAAGTGTGATTATGCCCATAAACTGCGTTCACAGTCGTGCTTGATAAATGGCAGGTAACTTATTTTCTAGCATTATTATTATGTCTTCCCAGTGGACCGGATGGACACCTTTTTAAGTAAGATCTTTGTCTTGTCCATTGTTTTATCCTCCCGAATCCCTGAAGGTGCTTTTTCAGTGAGCAGAACCAAGCATTAATATAGGAAGTTACTCTTTTCCTTGGGTAGTTCTTGTCCCGTAAATCCTTACTCAGCCCCCAGTGATGAGCCTGAACTTGTCAGAGCGTAGATGAAAGCTCCAGAATTGAGGGTCTTCTGTTCAAAGCAATGGTTATAGTAGGCCTTGGGGTGTTTCGTTGAGTTTTGTGTGTAGTTAAGGAATCTAATAGTGTTTTGATTTGTTTCTCAATTAGAAATGCTACCCTTAGAATTTCATGGAAAAGAAGCGTTTCGTCTTCAAAGGAAGTTGTGAGGAATAGGGAAGCACCTGACCCCTTCACTTTCCAACTTCAAGTGTGAGCCTTAAGTGAATTCTTCATCCAGTCTGGAGTTTAACCTCTGAAAAGCCGGCGATGGAGGTGGGAGGGAATGATGACTGGGGCAGGGCCTGGTGGCATCTGTCTCTTTAAGAAACAGAAATGAAATCTAATTAGCATAGACTGGCTGCAATTAACATATAACTCCCAGTTCTGGGAGTTGGAGGAAGGGAAAAGGATAGAGCTAAAACTTAATGGGGTTTTGTTAGACAAAATTAGCTTCCACAGAACAGCCATAAAAATATCTAAATTATGAGAGCCTCTTGCCATTTGCCATTAACACGAGGGGACACGCTAATATTTAGTGGCGCCATGTCCTGGAAATTAACTGCACTGAAGGAAGCCCCAGGGACATCCCCGTGAGCTGTAAGGGCATGTCCACTGACTCGGTTGTTACAAAACCGTTGACTGAATGCTTTACAGAAACTTGGACTCTGTGAATAGCACATGTGCACGTCTGGATTTGGGGGCTCTTTCCCCTGCCCAAGATATTCATAAGGTTGATTTGTGGCCATTGGAAGATACCCCAGATTTTTCCCTCTCCATCCTTATGGCCCTCCAAGGAAATCAGCCCCTTCGCTTTTTGTGTAGATTCCTCCCGTGTTTTTACTTCTTGCCTTCCCTGGAGGGAAAGGGTTAAACCATTCTTCTCTTTTCTCCTCCCAAAAGTCACCAGTGGTCACCTGAACGTACAAAGAGTTTGTTTCATGGTCCTTGGTCTCTTTGGCCTGCGTTTCCCGAGACATAGCGGAGCCTTGATTTTCATACCACTCTTCTGGAAGGCTCTTTCACACTGCCCTTTCTCTTTTAGTGGGTTCCCCTTTCTCCTTTCACATTTGTAGGCATTGCCCATGCCTCCTGGCCTCTGCCCTGGGCTCTCCCCCTTCCATTCTCTTGGAAAATGAATTCATCATTATTTGCTGGCGTCCTCCCTCCCTGAAGCCTAGGCCTCTTAGCCCTGTGCTGCCAGCTTCCATCAGGGCATCCACATTTGGAGTTCTCCATCACACTCATCTTCCTCCACAGCTGACTGGTAGGTGAGGACCCCTGGACACCTGACCCAGGAGCTAAGCTGTTGGGTGGCCCATGGCCCTTTCAGATCCTCACTCTCCAGAATCTGAACTCTGTGCCGGACAAGAGCAAGCCTAGATGGCCGGGCAGCGTACAAGTCCATGACATCTTGCTACGGACGCCTCCCAGCTTAGCCCCTTCCCTGCACTTTTGAAGGCTAGGGTGGTCAGCTCTCTCCCTTGTACAATACAGGATACCCTGATTCAGATTCTACCAGGAAATCACAGTGTTAAGTGAGTTTCACATTTGTTTTTGTTTGTTTGTTTTGGCAGCTATGAAATTCCTGCCTGAATCATACTTGATTTGCCTGCTCATCCCCACTTTCCTTTTGGTTTCCTGGACATTGGGGTTTCTCCCAGGCTTCAAAAGGATAAACTCCAGAGGCATCTTGGAAACCATCCTTTCCTACTTTTTTTTTTTTTTAAGATTTTATTTATTTACTTGAGAGAGAGACAGTGAGAGAGAGCATGAACGAGGAGAAGGTCAGAGAGAGAAGCAGACTCCCCGTGGAGCTGGGAGTCCGATGCGGGACTTGATCCCGGGACTCCAGGATCATGACCTGAGCCGAAGGCAGTCGTCCAACCAACTGAGCCACCCAGGCGTCCCCATCCTTTCCTACTTTAAGGCTTACCTGTCTTAATGTCCTGCGATTCCTTCCTCTGAAGGGCCCTCTTGCACAAGCCCTGATGCCCCGCAGGCTGGGCTTCTCCATGTTCAGCTCTGCCCCTCCAATCTGTCATTCACTGCTTAAAATGCTGCTCTCTTCAAAGGACCCCTCTGCTGGGGAACCTTCCAGGGCTCCATTGTCTTTTGCTTCTCCTCACGTTCAGGACCCTCATTTCTCTTGACCACCCAATTTATTTTTGGCCCTTCGAGATCATACCATCCTCCATAAAAACCTAGCTATTCCCCAGTGCATCAGCTGTTGTTATATAAAAAGCCACCCCCAAATTCAGTGGTTTAAAATAGTACCCATGTTATTTAGCTCTCATTTTTGTGTCGGCTAAGTACAGCTTCTTTGCTGGGCTGGCTCATGCATCCGCGATCATCTGGCGGGGTGGATGGTCACGAAGGATCCCTCTCGAAGGTTTGGTGGTTGGTTGGCGGGCTGTTGGCTAGCCTGTCCCAGTTCTACTCCCTGGAGCCTCTCCGGTAGTATTGTTCCAGCTCATCCACACGATGGTCTCATGGTTCCCAGTGCAGCAAGCGGGACGAGCCCCAACATTTAAGTCCTCTTCGAACCTCTGCCTCTATCTCGGCGGTTAATGTCCCATTGGCTAATGCCGGTCACGTAGACAACCCAGATTCGAGGAGCAGGGAACCAGACCCCATATCTTGAGGGGAGGAGCTGCAATGTCACATTGCGAGGAAGTGAATGCAGAGAGGCGAATAATTGTAAGCATTTTTACAATCTACCGCACTCAGCATGAAGTGGGAGTAGGTCTCATTAGTATTCTCTTCTTGTCCGTCCTGTCATGGGAATAGCCTCACTCTCAGCTCTTTTCCCTTAATTCAGATTTTTCTTCCCAAATGTTAGGGCCAACTTACCTCCTCTCTGATCTTTGCTCGAAGAGTCCCCAGATCACCAGCTCTCTGTCGTTTCTGATGTCTGCCCCCGTCCCTTATTTCTTGTCATTTCCCCATCATGTCTCGACCTCACGTCTGTCTTCTGAATTGGGATGCAAATTACCCAAGGAATGCTTTTCAACTTTTTGTTTATGAAATAGATACTTATGCTTTTCATATATCTTTCACTTCCAGGCCTCACCTAGGGCTCAACATCTGGGAGGTGCCAAACCATACTTGTTGGTTATTTGCTATCAGGAAAGAACTCGAATTCTCCCCAAAGCCATTTTTTCTCTTAAATTCATTTGGGTTTAAAAAAATAAAAACTGATAAATATAGCCCTCAGCACTGCTAAGGTGGTAGGGAAACTCAGATGGTGTAATGATTTCAGCTTTCTGACTAGGCGAGAATCACAGCTCCCACTGACATATTTCTCCTAACCCTGGGCTCAGTGAAATCTTGTGGGCTTCCTCAGACAGCTCTCTTTCAACCTTCTGGCCACACGGGCCACTCTTTTTTTATTTTAAGATTTTATTTTTATTTATTTATTTGAGAAAGAGAGAGAGAGAGGGAGGGCGGGCGGGCGTGGGGGAGGGGCAGGGGAGAGAGAAAGAGAGAGAATCTCAAGCAGACTTTCTGCTGAGTGTGGAGCCCGACACGGGGCTCGATCCCACAACCCTGAGATCATGACCTGAGCCAAAATCAAGAGGCGGCTGCTTCACTGACTGAGCAACCCAGGCGCCCCTCATACAGACCATTCTTGAAGGCCTGCAGAGGTCACTCTGTAGGCTCAGCGCCATATTCCATGGCCAGCAACCAGTGTCTCTCACTCGTGACATGCCTTTTGAGCGCATTCTGTGAAAAATACCCATCTTCCAGGTCTTGACAGGGACAGTCTTGCGGGACCACCATCTGGAAATACCCTTTTCCTGCTGGCTGGGATTTTGTCTGGATTTTCTCAGACAGTTGGGACTTCCTCCTCTTGGCTGCCAGGGACCCTCCACAGACAGGCTGGTGGAGAACGAGACACCAGCCTGGTGAAGGCCTCTGCTCCAGGAAGGCCTCTCTCTCACTGTCTCTATTTTTCTTGCCTCCCCCGACATGTTTATCCAGTGCCCTGTTTCCCCAATTTGAAACTAGAGTATGTTTGTCTCTCAGGTCTCACGTCAGGCCAGCTCTCAGAACTTCCTTTGGAAACCTGATAGGTGTCCCTTCTCTCATTTCCCATTCTGGGAATTTGAAGAGGAACCCAGCAAGAGCCCTAGTCATATTTAGCCACTGATTCTGTTTACACCGCTCTCAAAAATAAAACCAGTCCCCAACCACCAAAACAAGGCTTACCTTCTAGACCCCTAGGGCCGGAAGTGGGGGGAAGGTTAAGGTCAAGGATGCTCTGCTTGTTTGTGATCCAGACACTGGGTTCTTAACGCTGAGGGCTCTTTCTGATGACATAAGGAAGTGCATGCCTCTGGAACGATGGAGGAAAGTGGCTAAGGAAAGAGCGTGTGCGCGCGTAAGCGTGTGTGTGTAAAATACAGCGGGTTGCCCAGTCTAAGAAATTTTTTTTGGCTGTGGGACAAGATTTGCATGCCCTTCTGCGTCGCAGAGACTCAGTGTGTTTGCAGCACGTCGTTGGGGTGCCTGTGTCTCAAATCACTGGCTGTGTGCAGCCTTGATGAGGCATCCGATTTACATATTCTCAATTTAATCTAAAGTAGGTACTAATTGATTACTGTTGAATGTCTGCACGCTCTGATTATCTGTTCAGATCCTAGAGGGGGGTGCGTGGGGGGGGATAGCGACGGATCTTTTTTCTATGAGCAGGATTTTGTTTTCTCTGATCCAAAGGGCCACGCCCACCTCCAGCCTCTCTTCACCTGGACCCCCAGTCCCTGAAAATAAATCTCACCACCTCCAGCACTGGTCCTTTTGACGTTGCAGGATAGACTATTCTCTGTTCAGTTATTTAGTATTTATCAAACAAATGTTTGGAAAATGCCTCCCAAATATATATTCTCATCACCTCTGTAAAGGCAGGACCTCACAGGGCCTGACTGTGCAAACACAGGAGCCGGATGGCTGGGTTTGATCTAGGCTCTGTGGGTCACTAGCTGTTTGACTTTGCGCAAGTTGCCTAACTTCTCTGAGCCATGGTTCAGCTGCCTAAAAAAGGGATCACCAGCAGTCCCCACTTCACAGGGTCGTCAGGAAGCTGAGAGGAGCATGTACACGTAAGCGCCTAGGCCAGCATCGACCCACCCGTTATATGGTGCTGTCTCTTCACCATTCTGTGGAAGGTTTGCTGTGGAAGGCAGGTAAAGATCTTGACTAAAACTCCCTTGGAGGAATTTTAGGGTCTTCATTTGGCCTGGCCTTACCTGTTCTGTCAGTCATCTCAGTTATGGACAGTGACAGGGAATAGGTATAAAGAAGCACAGATCTTGCTACCGCAGGATGCTGTCAGCCAAGGGCCTTCTGAAAAGGCTTCTCCTGTCAGTTTGGGGTCAGGACTGAGAAAGAGGAAGGGGAGGCCAAAGGTGGTAGGTCAGGAGACATTCGCCGGATGCCTTCTCCGTGCTCCCTGTTGGTCCCGGGGACCCGAACGTGGAGGCTGTGGCCTTGTCTCTGAGGGAGTCCCCTGGCAAGTGGCACTGCTTCATTCACTCCAACAGACTATGATTCCTCCGTGACTGTTCTTCAGGCACCCATGCTCAGTTTCATCCCCATAGCTGGACGGCTGGTCTGCTTTCTTCTTCCTTTGATCGATACATACTGTACATGCTGAAGAAATGCGCTAAGTCGTAAGTGCACAGCTTGGTGAGGCTCGGAGTCGGTGCCTTCAGCAAGCAGCACCCAGGCCAAGACATAGAACCTGATCGGCTCCCAGAAACCCCTCTCCCACCCCGTGCTCCCTTCCTGTCACTGTGCTCTGGGATCTGCAGGTGACCTTCCTGACTCTGAGTCCTACCCTCAGGTTTCTCAGCGGGCCAAGAGGAGCTCAGGGAGCAGGGCTGAGAATACAACAAGATGAGGCATGATGGGAAATGTCCGGGCCGTGACGATACCGGTCCAGACCCTGGTGTCTCGGTGGCTCCCCTTAGGATAGCTTTGACTCTTTCAGAGGAAAAGCCATGCTCTACTGCTTCCTCTAAGAGCCAGCACCCGGCAGGGCAGGGCCTCCTTTCTGCTGGTCTAAGCAGGCCCCCATGTAGGAATGTTTCCCCGGCCTGCCCAGTGAAGGGCCAGAAATTCCCACCCTTGGCCGGCCAGCCTGCCTCCTCAGATCTCTTATGAAGACAGACCTCTGAGCAGAAAAAGGCCCTCTGATACCTTGAAGGGCTGGCGATCAGGCAGGAAAAGGTTTAGCAGGAACGGGTGTAGGGAACACTCTGGAAATTTCCATCTGTCACCCAGAGAGTGACCCATCTTAGATGAAATCTTAGATGAAATATCCCTAAAGAGAATGTCCAGAGAGTAGGTGTCCCAAGAGTCTGGACAGACTGTGTGGCTCTCCCTGACCTAGCTCAGAAGTCCCACAGCATCATTTCTGTCACATTCCATGGTTACCATTGAGACGCTGAGCCTGGGTCACACTTGAGGGGAGGGGAATTTGACCCTATCTCCTGAGGTGGAAATGAACAGAGGTCCCACTGTTGAATTGCTTGGGGGATGGGAGCTCCCAGTGCAGCCACCTGTGGAGAATACCGTCTGCCACTGTCGTTAACAGTGAGGACACTGGGGACCCGCCTGGTGTCATTTCCTGCCCCCCCCCACACACACTAGTTGTGGGATCTCAGGCATTTCTTGACCACTCTGTGCCTCAGCTTCCACGTGAGAGAAATTGGGAGAAGAATTCTGTCCTCCTAGGGTGATGGTGAGTATTCACGGTGTGACCCATGCATAGTGTTAGCAGAAGGCCTGACACGTTCAAAGTGCTCAGATCACCTTCACTGACATCTGAGGAGGCAATTGCTCTAGACCGGCCTCACCTATGACACATTTCCTTGGGCCCATCATGGTGACAAGGTGAGCCGCAAAGTTCCCACCCCAAGCTGAATCCCAGCCCAGGACTCCCCAGCACTTAGTGGGGATGACAGAGAACTCAGCGCTCGGGTACCCCACTTGACAATTTCCATAGCACGGCCATCCGCCTCCTTCAACGAATCTGCCAGACAAGCCCACAGGGCACGCAAGACCCTCATTTTACAGATGAGTCTTATCAAGAGGGGACTTACCCAAGGTCACCTGGCTAGTAAACGACAGAGCAAGGCTGCAGTCCCAGAGTTCCCCCCTCTAAAGCTCTCGCTCTTCTCTAAAGATCTCGAGATCATTGCTAAGTTATCCAAGGGAGAAGTACAATTGCATTAGAATGTAATTAATTGGAAAAGTGCTCTGAAAACCTACTAGAAACGCGCAGAAAGGCAAGGGGTCAACTTTCTAGTAGCCGTGGAATGTCTGGGCCACGGACGGGAAGGTGGCTGCCACACACGAGATGGGACTGAAACTTACCCCTTTCCTCCAGAGAGCTCCAAGGCATTCCTGTAAAATGCCCCATCACGCTTTGCAAATTTCATAGCTAATCTCTCAGCCAAACAGCACCTTTTGCTCTGCGAATTCGGAATTCCCTAATTAGCCCTGCTCCTTAAAACCAAAAACCTGGCGGTGCCCTCTTCCCTCTGCTCTTGCCTCCAGATTCCAGTCCACCCGCATCCACGTCAAGTGCACAAATGCTCGGAAAGCATTGTAAATCCCGCCTTTCTGGTGTTTTCCATTTATGTGACAGGAGGAAGGATGGCGCTTTCATCCACTTTTGGAAACAAACCAAAATGCCCATAAATATTCAAGCTTCTAATATTGACTTAAAGCTCAGTTAGAGCCCAGGCTCTAGGCAGCTCCTGATTATCCGTGTGTGACTTATCCACAGCTAATTTTAAAACTCAAAATTACCTCCTCCGAACTCACGGCGCACCCTGGGCCCCCTCTGCAGGGCTTGGCTCAGGGGCCAGCAGGAGATGAGGTGGAACTGCGCCGGGCTGAGGGTCTGACGACCCCGCTTCGGCTCTTGACACAACTCCTGATTCACTGCGCGACCTTGAGCACATGTCTTTACCTCCTGGGACTGCCTAGGTTTTTCAGCTGTAAAATGAAGAAGCTCGGCTTTATGCTTTTTAAGATCCTCTCGCTCTAAAATTCCGTGGGGTGGCGAAGTAGTCAAAAGACATGAGCAGGTAAGTTTGCTGCAAAGATACAGCCGTGAAGCCGGTAGTCCAAAGGTAAGATGGCTTCGGCTTCGGAATGAGTGAGTGGCAGATCCAAGCCTTGCTCCTGAGACTCCAATGATTATTTCATGACTTCCAAGGCCAAACATGCAAGACTTTTGTGTTTTCCAAATTATGATTCTCCTCGATGAGCACAGAGAATCAAAGATTCAGCTCTAGACATGAAAAAGACTATCCCCCCTGCTTTTTTTTTTTTTTTTCTCCCAGAAGCTTGGCCTTCCCTTCTGGAGCTGAGATGGGGACCCAGAGATGAGGGTCTGTGGGAATCGAGGCCTCTGCCCCCTGCCCTGCCCCCAGGAAGCTCCAGCGCGGGTAGAGCAGCAGAAGAGCTCCTGGATCCTCTTCTCATCTCTTCCTTTCCCTCCACCCCACTCCATCCCTGTGGACCAGGAAAGATCTTCTCTGTCTTTCAAGGGAGAAATCTCCAGAGTCTTCTTATTCCCTGCCTCCAGCTCAGCCCCGAGACCCAGGCTTTCTTTATAGGAGGAAGGACGAACCATGGAGGGATGACAAGAAGGGGCTTTCAGCAGGGATGAGAGTGGGTGTGGTGGGCTCCCACCACCATGCCCTCTGGCCAAACATGTCTCAAGTACAAGTTCTATGCCCAGCCACTGGATGATAAAGAACAGATGTTCATCCTGTTTCCTGCAAGATCTAGGGTTCAGGGAAGGGTGGAGAAGACGCACGGGATGGAGTAAGTGGTGGTGGGGATGGGAGAGGACACGGAGGAAGAAGTGGCAGCTTCGTCCAGGTCAGGGCTTATCAAGAAACACTGCCTGGAGAAGGTGGCGCTTGGTCCCTGAGCAGATGCAGTGACATTTTTGGTGATTGTTCGGTTGTCCAGAAACAGAGCAGCATTGGTTCTCTGGTTCAGTGTGATCAAGGGTTAAGTAGCACTGGGAGGCTGACCCACAAAACCCAAGGTCTCCTGTATCATTTCTGTGGGGCAAGGCCTTCTGTGTTTATAAACAATTTGTAAACAACCTCTGGAACCCAGAGCCTTCTTTAGGGGTGTACTGCCTGCGTTGCACGGGAAGAGACCATTGGGTACCTGTCTGATACACGATGTGAAATTGCGACCCTGTGACGCAATTGACATTGGAAGCTTTGAGGCCTAAACAGGTGCTTTCCTGTTTGGGACCCATTTTGTGTCCAGCTAACCACAGTTTGCTTGGCCTGAGCAACAGAGAAAACAGCACACTTGGTGGAAATGTTGTGACCCAAGAGAAATGTGAGAAAGGAAGCTCCCCATCGCCCGCCCGTGGGTTTGTTTCTACTCCCTCTGGTGGCTGATTCATGTCTGCCTGTTCTGTCCCTTTGGCATGGGAGGCAGCCACACCCAGTGTTCTTCGAGAAGCCCAGAGCCCAGGGATCTTGGCCATATTCCTAGGAGCGAATGTACGAAGGTTCGGTGTCTGTTCTGGTTTGAGCTGTAATGAGCTATTGGTTTTTGAGTTTGGAAACTCATGATTTACATTATTACACCTTACTCTTTGGGTGCCTAGCACACAGTTTATACCAGATAGCCTTGTAAAAACTTCAGAGAATCCCGGAGGTCAAGCTCCCGTTCTAGTTAGGCTGTTTGGAGTTTCAAGAAGCAACAATGGAGTAAAGTCACCTCAAGATGTCTTCAGCAGGATAAGGCTACTTGTGACCAGGAGATGCTACGTGGCTGGACCTTGGCAAGTACAGAGAGCTGACAGGAGTCTCTAAAGCTAGTAAATATAGAACCCCTAGAAACGGGGGTCTGTGGGCTCCACACACGCCTCTCCCTCGGTTCCAATCTTCTCTCTGTGGACTTTCTTGTCAGTTCCTAATCCCAGCCTTACAGCCTTGGCTTGCTCAGAGTCCCTTCCCCCTCATCACGTTGACTTGTGTGGGTCCTATCTTGTCTTATGTGACTTTTCACGGCATAGTGACCCTTCAGCTTTAATTCTCTGTGCAAATGGATCCCTTCTCTTGGCATTTCCCCAGGTTATAGCTAATAGAGAGGGACGGTGGTCCACCAGGCTTATCTTTTAGAACCAGGCCATGTTAAAGACGGGGACTTACCCCGGGCTGTGGGCAGACCAGTCTTTATATCAGTGAGAGGCATGACAACCACCGTAACTGGAGGATATGGTACTAACCTAAAAGGGAACTTGGAACTCCTCTGTTTCATCCCATGGGAAAACTGGCACCCCTGAGAGCTTGGAGACTTACCTAAGATTATGTATAACCAAGGAGTGGTGATGGTAGAAGGAGACTCACCAGGAGACAAGTACAGTCTACTGACACCATTTTACACTGATCTGTGTCATCTCCCATATGAGGTTGTGTGGTAGGAATGTTCCCATGCATGGGTATCTTCTTACTCACCTAATGTGGTTGCACCTTGGGGCCAGACAGCCTTCTATTTTCCGACTCCTTTCTTTTCCCCACCTCTTGCTGAGACATCGAATGTAGGACCCATACCAGTGGCAGAATACTGCTTCAGGGAAAGGTGTTTAAAGTTAACTCCCTCTAATAACATTTGTTTCTATTAGAACTGATGGCTGGTCAGTGTGGCAATGGTTTCAAAGTCACTAAACTCAAACTAAGATTGACAGTGAAGCATCTTGGTGGCCAAGTAAGATTCATTCAGAGAAGGGGAATTGTGCAGTAAACTTCAAATGAAAAAAAAAAAAAACTTGATAAATGAACCAAGTTCCAAGCTTATGAGGCCAATTCAGAATGCAGTAAGTGGTCAGTTGAAATATTTCTCTTTGACGGAAGAACACCATTTTTGAGTCCTCTGGATCTAGAACTTCAGGTAGATACTTTCAGTAAGTTGGGCTTGAATTTAGATTTAAAAGTCTATACTACTTATGGCTTTTCCAAGACTTGCTTACTGGAAAAGAAACTCTAAGAAAGTCCTGATACCACAAGGACATTGACAAATCCGTTCATATTGCTAGAAGGATATGGTTAACGTGATGGGATTGTTAAATAGGAAGATGGAGCCACCATCATATGGTCGGTTCACATGGGTTTAACAGGTTCCCATGACTCAATGAACCATCCATACTTACATTTGTTCATTCATTTGTTATTTACTGAAAGGCTGCTATAAGAAAAACACTCTCCTGGAGATAGAAGGAGGAATGACGCTGTTGCCTACAAGAAACATACAATCTAGCGAGGGATATAGATGAGTAAAGGGAATTAGGATGCGAGGTCTGAGGACCTTAGACATACATGGCGATGACAAAGGAAGCCATGCTAAGTTGTCTGGCTCCTCTGTGATATGACTGACTTGGTCATAATCCTATCAACCCTCTGATAACACTGTCCAGATGTCATGACCTCATAAGCAGATGCCCCTCATTCTGTATGTCAATTTCCCTTGCATGGACAGTTCAGTAATTATGTTACATTCTGTTAAACCTCATCTCTTGAGATCTGCCAAGTAAGTCATCCTCATGGGCAAGAGGGATGTTCTTTTCTGAAACCTGAGGTCATTCCCAGAGCAGATACCCAAAGGTGGGTGAGTACTTAGGCAGGGACCCAGGACTCCTGGCGGAGCCCCAGGCAGAGAGAAAGCTCAGCTTCTCCCTTGCTTTATGCTTGAAAGCATCTGGACATCTGAGGTAGGAAGTGAGGAGGTGGGATTTAGAAGTCATAAAAAAGCAAGATATCCAAGAAAAGAGGACTCCAAGAGAGATTTCATCTGCCTGGATCCTCCATGGTTGGGAAAAAAGAAAAATGAGCCTCTGAAAGCAGCATAAAATTTGTAGGCCAGATTCTGAAGTGTCATGGTACTCCCTGCTCAGAACCCCTCGAGCAGCCTCCAACCCAGTGCTCATCCAAGGCTGTGCAGGAAGCTCCTGCAGATATCCCCAGGGCGCTCCAGACAAGCACACAGATTCCTGGGCTCCACTTCAGTTCCATGCCCCTGAATCTGAACAGAGAAGGAGGTGGACTTTGCATTTTAGGAAGGTCCATGAGCTTGAGATCCCCAGGTCTTGTTGTCAGTGGGGTCTTTTGTAAATATTTAAGAATTGGTTGAATATGGTCCAGCTGTTTCTGCACATCAAGAAATGGGTCTTCCATTATCATACTTGGAGCTGCTGGGTTTTATAAGCAGACATAGAGTCATGCTTTCTTTTATCAACTGGACTCTGGCATTCCTTTACAACATCTCCCTTTCCAGAATGTCCTTCTATCATGCCATTCTTCTAGATCAGGAGTTGACAAATGTTGTCTGTGAAGGACCACAGTGTACCTATTTTCCACATCATGGGGTACACGGTCTCTCTCATGACTACTTAACTCTTCAATCAAAGCACAAAAGAAGCTAGATACAAAACCTAAATATATGGGCACAATCGTGTTCCAATAAAACTTTATTTACAAAAACAGGGAACTGGTAGGATTTGCCCCAAGGGCAATAGTCTGTGGACTCCTACACAAAGTCCATAAGCAATGAAATATGTACCTCCTTGTAGCATCTCCTTAGATGGAAATGCTCTGCCTTGTGCTAGTAAACTAGTTGCAAGGAGAAGAAGCCCAGTTGAAGTACCTCAGTGGCTCTCAAACTTAAATGTATATCAGAAGCCCCTGAAGGGTTTGTCAAAATGGATGACTAGGTCCACCCCTAGAATTTCTGACTCAGCAGATCTGGAGTAAGGCCAAAGAATTTGCATTTCTAACAAGTTTCCAGACTGATTCTGGTCCAGGGACCACACTTTGAGAACCATTGCTTTAAGTAAAGGGGAAGAGGTTATAGAAGGGATTTGAGTGGGAATTGGGAGTCTCGGTTCTATGGCTTTGAGGCCAAGAACACAGGATTAGTTCTCCCGAGGTCCTCGCAGAGACTGGAAGGATCCCTAGGACTCTAGGAGTCAAGTTATGATAGAGTCTGCTAACTCTTACCATCGTGGGATCAAGCCACTCCCTTATCTAGAAGAAGCTTTATTTTTTAATACAGGTTCTTAGATAAAATCCAAACTTCTTAACCTCACAGAGCCTTTATGACCTTCTACTCCCTCTATCCCTCTACCCACAATGGATATTTTGCCATCTGGTGTTGGTCCACAATAGACTGGCTTTTTCCTCCACCATATTCTCTACTCTGTTGTGTATTCCCTGTGCAAGTGTCCATATTACGCTGATGACTGCAAGCTTTATGAGAACTGGGACTGTGTGTTTTTGTTTTGTTTTATCTCCAGTGTCTGACATGGTCAATGTTCAGTAAATGTTAGATGAGTATATAAATAAATGTTTTCTTCCTCAGATTAGCTACCAGATACAAGACAAGAGGTGAACTCAGAGGCATAGTGAGGGCTTTTTAAAAGGACCCTGGAAGCTTCTATGGGGTGGATGGGCCAGGAATCTTCATGGTAACAATACTTAAAAGTGGAGGGAGACCACAGTGAGATACCGTGCCACATCTCCTAGGATGGCTTTAATTAAAAAGACAGATAATAATAAGTGTTGACAAGGATAAAGAGAAACTGGGACCCTCATATATTGTTGGTATGTAGTCACTTTGGAAAAAAATCTGTCATCATTTTGGAAGACAGTTTGAAAGCTCCTCAAAAAATTAAATGTAGAGTTACCATATGACCCAGTCATTCCACTCCTAGGTATGTACTCAAGAGGTGTGAATACACGCTCACACGAAGCTCACACAAATGTTCACATAGCATTATTCACAATAACCAAAACGTGGAAACAACGCAAATGTTCATCAACTGATGAATGGATACACAAACTGTGGTCTGTCAAACATTATTCTGCCAGAAAAAGGGATGATACCTGTTAGAACATTGATGAACCTGAAAAATGTGATGTTAAGTGAAATAAATCAGTCACAAAAGGTCACATATTGTGCGGGGATGTGTGAAACAGGAGATGAGGATAAAGAAAGTAAAAAGGCTGCATGTTGTATGACTTCATTGATATTCAATGTCCAAAATAGTCAAGTCTATAGAGACAGAAGGATTAATGGCTGCCCGAGACTGAGGGCAAAGGGCTGGGGAGGCCAAGGGGAGTGACTGCTAATGGATATGGAGCTTCTTTCCTGAGAGATGGAAATGTTCTAAAATTAATAATGGTGGTAGTTACAAAACTGGAACTAGAGAATGTTATGTAAATTCTATCTCAAGAAAGTTACCAAGTGGAGGGGAAACTGTTCAGATTGGCCCCAGTAAAGACTTGGCTCCATATTCAGAACACAGTTCCACATCCACAGTGTTACCCTTTGGCAACAAAGTGCATCATTGGAGCAACTTGTCTAACAATAGAAGTCACACTGTGTTTATTTATTTCCTCACACAGCTTGGAACACAGTGAGTTATAATTGAAAGGTTTTGATTTATTTCTCCGATAAGAAAAATTCCTCATTTTTCCCCCATCAAAAGTACTCAGTACCTTGGGTGTCTAGCACAGTTTCATGTACCCCGTAACTCAGTCTATTCTCATCAATGAAAATGACAAATTCCCCCAAAATGCTAAAATTGGCTTATTTGAAAAACAAAACAAAGCATAGTGTACATTCGTTTAGGATGAAAGAGACTTGCATTGTTTACAGATCCACATCTGTTTTGGTGCACAAAGAGCTTTTATATGGAGGCCAGCTGCTTTTGATTTCTTTCTTTATCATGAAACCTTTCCTGAATTCATGGCCCCAAGAAAACATAGTCTAGTGAACAAAGGTAGACCAGCAAGTTCCCTTTATTTTTGTTGATGTCCTATGCTGCTGAGATCCCCACCAACTCTTTGTCCATCAGTGATATTACAGACCAATTTCTGTCCCTTCTCTAAAGCAAACAAGGGATGGCTTGTGATCAAAAACGTTTTACAGAAATAACACAACTGATTCCGGAGAAAGGGCAGTATTGCCATAGATGGATGTAACCATGAAAACATTCATATTTGGGGGAGGATTAAAGGCTCACTAGAATGGAAAAGAAAAGATATAGCATTGTCAATCTCATGTCTGCTTCAGAATCTGAAAAGAGATGCTAGTACAGAAGGATTAGAAATTGCTTGGTTAGTTTTCACTACGTGTGGCCTCAGTGGACTGGCAAAACCAAACTCAGGCTCCTAGCTGAACCAGGGTTTATCAATGACTTTGGATCACCTTGCCATTTTCTAGCTTGAGCTCCAGCCCCAGGAGACAGGGGCTATCTCCCTGAGAAATCTTCCCTCTCTCAAGCAAAAAATGATCTTCTTCTGTAATTCTACCATTAAAAACTAGTATCTTTAAGGCTTTAAGGGTTCTTCCACATACTGGATTCCCCTATTAAAGTATGAATTGCCCCTGACAGACTTAGTTAGCAGCCACGTTTGTGCCAAGAGAGTTGGAGCCAAGAAAATATATGAGATCCCAGTTGGTATTTCAACAGATAGCCCTTTCCTCCCGGACATCCTTCGAGTGTGCAGCTCTTTGACAGTCCCAGTCAGTGGGAAGAAGGAGTAATTTCTGAGGAGCCATCTTGCTGGGATCTCCTCAATCAGACAGTTGTCACAAGTGATAGATGCAATCTGAGTGCTCCATGATTTGTCATCATGAAAATGAACAATCTTACTGTGCCCGGGTGACTCTGGCATGAGATTCCACCATTGAAGCCAATGAAATAATTAAGAGTGGCATCTTTGTACATTTGATTAGCAATTTATTAAACAATAATTGGCATTTGAAAAAGCCATTTTAGAGGTGATTAAAAGCCATGTAGTCAGGCCTTTTATCTCATTCCAAATGAACAGCAACTTAAACAAAAGTATTTTATAAGCCTTGAAATTTTACCATTCTCCCCTCTCCAGTCTCTCTTCCTGTATTTCTCTCACTCAGCTTCAGTCTATCCCTTCTTTCTACCTTTTCTACATATTTTCTTTTTTCCTAGAGGCTCCCTTCATCACAACTTTTTTCTTGCTTTCTTCCCCAACTCTTTTTCTAGCTTCCCCTCACTCTCTGTTTCTTTTTCCTTTCCTCTACTCACTCCACTTTCAGGTTAAATAACATAATATGAAGCAAATATATCTAGAAATAGTTGTTTAATAAAGTCATTTTCCCCTTTAACTTCTGTTTCAAATATTGTATCTTTTAGTTCTGGAAGTTTTATTTGGCTCTTTTCATAGTTTCTATGCTAAGATTCTGTGTCTTTTTATTTATTGCAAGCATGTTTTCCTTTAAGTCATCGAGCATAGTTATAATAGCTAGTTTAAAATCCTTGCTTGCTAACCCCAACACCTAAGTTGTCTTGAGATGACTCTTCACTGATTGTCTTTTCTCTTGAGAATGAGTCACATTTGCCTGTTTCTTCATACGTCAAGTCATTTTGGATGATGTCTTGGACATTGTGAAAGTTATAAGGACTCTGGATTCTGATATATTCTGCCAAAGAGTGTTTCTCTTTTTAAGTAAGCAATTAAATTTGTTGGACTCAAACTGCAAGCTCTATCTCTCAGGTGATAGCTCAAATCTCAATGTAATTATTTTGTCCTTAGCTAGGACACTTTCTCTCTTCCCTGTGCATGTGGTTCCAAGGTCAGCTGGAGATTTGGGCAAAGGGCATACACAGAGTTTACAGTTCCTCGTCTCTGGGCCCCTCCTCTCTGGCACATTCTGGTAGCTTTCAGGTATGAGTTGCCCCAAACATTTCAGTCTGGAAAGGCGAGATTTTCTCTAGGACTTTTAGCAGCAGTGTTGTTTCTGGCAGTATTGATATAGCCTAACCTCTGACTAAAAGCTGTAAAAAAGGAGAAGCTCATTCCATGTTTTTTTCTGCTTCCCAAGGTTGATGCCCCTGCAAGGATTGTCTTCTCTTTGCTCACTCTCCAGAGCCTTTGGGTAACTGGTTTTAGTATTTTTGTCCAGCATTTATAGCTGTTATCTGTGAGAGGATTATTCTTGTCCGAGCTTTCCCACACTGGGATCAGAACCACCTTTTCTTGATTTTGGAAATTAGGTGAACTCAACCTTTCCTATGTCTTTCTCTAAAAGAATTCTAATTTACATTGCAGGTCAGAGCCTTTGATTTTTCTTTTTTGGTAGGTTAATGACCTTCAATAGAGAGACAGTTCTATAGCCCAATCACAGGAAAAGATGTCACATCAAGCATCATTTCAATTTATTCAACAGAACTTACTGCCCTCTTGTTGCGAGAAAAACCTAAGGTTCCCTGTTGTGGTTGTCTAGGGACCATCCTTGAACTTCGAGGGAGGAGGGCAAAACTGACTGTCACAAAGATTATATGGCTAAGAGGAAAAAAGATCTTCTTACCTTTGAGAAACACTGATTCTGTATCAGGTAATCACTTTATAAATACGCTCTTGTTTAACCCTCGTAACTCTGCCAGGTGGATATTATTGTTCACTTTTTATAGATGAGAGCGGTGAAGCTCAAAGGCTGCACAGCTGGTAATTTTCATAGGCTTTTAATAAAAAAAAAATGAGTCAATGCTAAAAAAATGGTATGGTCATCATGCCATGTTCTCAAAAATAATATTAATAATGATAATAAAAATAACAATATCCAAGTGCCACTTTCCCTCTTAGCAGAAAGGGACTGTGACTCAGCCTGGCCCCTGACTTTTGACTGACAAGGTTCTATAAATGCTAAGTATAGTTTTCTATTAAGATTGAAACCTATGAGAAAAAAGCCGTGGGCTGACCCATCTTCAAAGTGTCCATTTAAGATTATTTTCTGTCAGCCAGGTGGCTAATGGGCTGTGTTAGACAATGGATAGATATTGTATTCTGTCTGAAACCATAGAATTGGAGAAAAAAGAGCAATTCCACATTTATTTGGCTTGTCTACTGCCCAGGAGCCCAAGCTGCAAAGAACATTTATTTCATTTTAACAAATGGATGGCACCTCCCTGTTTTAGGCTGTAAGAAAACCTCTGCTCTGGCCTCAGTGTGAACAGGGCCACTGGTGACAGAATATCCAGGGTGAGTCATTGTCCCCACACTGGGCAAAAATAGTTAAAGCATTCTGGGGCAATTCTAAGGGAAAAATGTTCAGTTAATGGTAGGTTTATCTGACACTGGATTTAAAAATACATATATATGTGTGTGTGTGTGTGTGTGTGTGTGTGTGTGTGTATGCTCCATGTTTTACAAAGGGAACTTGCACACAACAGAAAGTGAGCTCCTTGTTGAACTGAATAATGACTCTGCTAAGAGATGAGAACACAAGAGGAGATGTTTAAAGTACAGTAAGAAGAAGGAAGAAAGAAGCCTGACTTGGGCAACAGACAGTACTTGGCCCCAGGCCGTTGGAGAGACTGGGAGAACACTGGTTTTTAAGTTCCAACCCATTCTGTCATGGAAGCCCTGGGGCCCGTGGGGTTGCTCTGCTCCTCTCAGCTCTGTAGCTCCTGTGGCAGTTGGTCATTTGACCCCCAGGCGTGTCATTTCGCCCCTCTGAACCTTGCTTTCCCCACCAGTGACGCAAGGCGGTTGGATGATGGTAGCCCGTAGGCCCCTTCTAGCTTTACACTTGTAAACATCCAAGACCTTGGCTCTACTTTCCCACCCAGATCTCTGCCCAGCTTTCTCCAAGAGTCAACAATTCCAGGAGGAAGGCCTTCTAGAGCGGCTTAGTGACTTGGAACTTCTGAATTAGAATGGAAACAAATCAAAATAAAAGCCAGGGGAAAATAACATCTCTCTCCCCTGAACTAGGAAATCGGTAGCAGGTAATAAATGAGTAGACTTTGGACTACCTCTCGGACTGTAAACTTTCCTACACTTTCATGTGCGACTAACAGTTCACTTTAAATATCTACAATGAGTTCTGACAGAGAAGAGCAGACAGCTCAAATAATGAAGGTCAGCAACTAATGCCCAAATCCCACTGCTTTAGAATGTGCTCAAAGACAGCCTCAGATGCCTGAAGAGGAACAAACACATTTGTCACACCCATGACCCTGTCAGTAGCAGGCTGGGCCGGTGGCGGACATGGCTGGAATCCAAAGGTCAAACAGACCCAGAGGGAAGGACACACGATTTGGGGAGGTCCCAGTGTAACCTTGATGGAAGAGATGGAATGCGCAGGTCAGGCTTAAAAGCCGAAAGTGCTGAGATCATGGATCGCTTTTGAACCATTTCAGCTTTGAGACACTTTGGAGGTAAAAGATCTGGAAGTTACCGTAGAAAAGAGACAAGGGTGTTTGTTTGTTTCCTAAGGAAACGGTACTTCTCAGAAGGTTTCCAGAAGCCAGACCTTTCCTGTCTCAATTTCTTTGTTTTGTTTTGTTTTGTTTTTGTTTTCTGAGGATAGGGGAGTCCTCTCTCGAGCCACAGTGAGGGAGTGAGGGATGCAGAAACCACAGACCAAAAGAAAGCAAGCAGACATGAAAGGAAAGGGAAAAAGAAGAAGGGGAGGGGAAAAGAAGAAGAAGGCGGAGTGAGTGACGCCAGTGATAGGGCAGCTGTGAGTTTTCACAGGCAGCAGCAAACCCTAGGAACGTTTGCGGTCAGATGGTGAATGATTGGCGGAAACGTTCTCTATATAACACTGCATGTCTTCTCTTGGGTTCTCCCGAGAGCAGACCTGGAGATGAGGACTTACCTGTAGATCTCACATGGCTCAAATGAGGGGTGGGAAAAGCAAGACATAAGAAAGAGGCCAGGAAAAGGCACGCGATGCGTGGCCTGTCTCTGTGCGCAGCGGGAGCCCTCGGTTCTAGATGCACTCTGAGAAACTGTGGATAGAGTGGCCGTCACAGTTTCCTAGGGCTGCTGCTACAGATCTCCATAAACTCGGTGGCTGAAAACAACAGGGAGGTACTCTCTCACAGTTCTTGAAGCTAGAAGTCTCAAATCAAGGAGTCAGCAGGATGGGTTCCTTCTGGAATCTGTGAGGGCAGCTCTGTTCCACAACTCCCTCCTGGCTTCTGATGCTTGCTGGGAGCCTTTGGCTTGTAGATTCATCACGCTTCGCTCTGTCTCCGTCTTCCTGTCACCTTCTCCCATATCTTGTCTTCTCTTCTTCTATAAGACTCTTGTCATTGGAGTTAAGGCCCACCTGAGTGCAGGGCGATGTCATTTCAAGAATCTTAAGTTAATTACATCCGTAAAAACCCCTTTTCCAAATAAGGTCATACTCACGGGTTCTTAGCTGAACTTTTCTTTGGGGAGGGCACCAGTCAACCCACCACAGTCCCGCTGTGTTGCCCCACTGAGGAAGCTGGAATAGACAGTCCACTTACTCTGATCCCCTGTTGGTTAAAGACTGCTCCATCAAGGGCATCAGATCTCCGGCCCTTCTGGGCTATCCCTGCTTGCCGTTCAGCAGGCTCCTTGGGGCTAGTAAAATCCCCAGGAGAGAGAGAAGCAGGTGCTGGAGGTGAGAAGCAGTCAGAGTGCGTGCCCCGGGAACATAGAAGTGGTCCAGGAAGGTGCAAGTAGGGGCAGTAGCGACGACTGCTCACAAGGCGTAATGGCATGAAGACATTGCTTGAGGTGACCGGCAGGCAGGGTGGTGAGAATGGGTGCAGCTGTGAGAAGGCGGAAGGAGATGAAGATGGGAGCCCAGCAGCATGACTTCGCAGACTCTAGCATGCCGTCCTAGGAGTCCCTGGGCAGCACCAGGCCCAGCAGAAGTGGGGAGGTGTTCACTGTTAGAGGAAATGACCAGCCACCCTGGAAAAGCCATCCGAAGGCCCAGGCAGCATACATCAGATGCCATAGCCTCATCCTACTTTGAGAACTTTTTAGATGGATCTCAGCAGGGACTGTAGAAGCTAGTGAAATCCTCAGGGGTTGTGGAGGTATTTCCTGAATGTCTGTCATTGGTGAAGACCCCAGGTATCTGAGGGCACAGAGGCAGACTCCGTCCCTGGGGAAGAATGGGGAATGGCAAAAGGCAGACAGGATAGTTGGGTCCTGCATTAAATAACCTTGGGTATAGTAGGGCTTTGTTCTGGAAGAAGGGAGAGGAAATGAGAGAAGAGCTAACCAAAAATAAGGGTGGAGTTCTGGGCCATATTCTAATCCTTCAGCTAATGCAAGGGCCTGGAAGGGGAAGGAAGAGCCAGCATGATGGCCCAGAGGCTTCACATGGCCTTAAGCAAATCTGGGCACCAGGTATGATCAGCATCAAAGGCAGGTCAGGAAGGGTTGGCCGGTCCCCAGGATGACAGGATGCCAAGTCTCAGTGGACTGAAGGGCAAGCACTGAGATAGTTTCAGCTTCTGCCCGACCCTTTGCTGGGGGACCTGACAGGGGAAGCCAGAGAAAGAAGAGGAAGGTGGTATTTGAGACAGCTGTGTTTCAGAACTGTCCAGACTACATAGGATTTCATTTTTTCAGGCTTAAATTTTCTCCTTATTGTTCGTAGAGGAACATTATCCAACAGTTTTTTTGTTTGGTTTTGTTTGGTTTTTTGTTTTTGCCTTCAGTTCCAATTTAAGGATCCTAAAAAAGTGCAGTGTTTGTTCCAGAAATACCAGGTTTGTACATGGAGGGAAGGCCAATTACAGCAAGACACAAACCCCAACAGTTATAAAACTCAAACCTGGTACAAAAATGATTTCTAGGTCACTTGAAGTCCAAAACAGTTATCCTTGCTCAATGGGAGAGTTTCTTCTTAAGGGGATTCTCAAACCCACGTTCCTTCTATCTTATGGCCCTACCATTTCAACGTCTGGCTTCCAAGGTCATCCATCTCTCTGAAACTCCAATTGGTGGAAAGAGTGTAGATAATCCGTGGAAGAGGTCTTTAGGAGCCCAACCTTGGAGTGACCCACCTGGCATCCCTCCTGCTTCACTGTCCAGAAGTTAGTCACTCCCCTCCCTTTGAGAGAGCATGAGAAATACTGAAAGAAGAAGAAATGAAACTTGCAGACAGCCAGCTAGTTTCTGTCACTCCTCAATAAGGAGCAGCGGGGCATGACGCTAGTGTCGAGGCAGGAGGGGGAATGGCGGCCCTGAGTGGGTTTCCCTGCAGGCAGCCGTTGGGAGGATGGCTTGTCTCTGCTCGACGTCCTCTTGGCCAGGCTTGCTCGCAGGGCCGCATCATTTGGTGACGAGCCGGGAAGTCCCAGATGGCTTTCCTCGCATGCCCTGAGTCTTGGTTCTAGCCTTGGGCTTGGACGCCTCCTCAGAGCTTCGTTCCCCAGGAGGGTGGCCCCGACTGCTTTGCACGATGCTCCCAGATGAAGCACAAAGGCTGGACCTGCCTGGTCCTTTTGACCCTGGGCCCGGAAGCGGCACCGTGTTCCTCTCACTGCATTCTGTTGGTTGGTTGCGCGTCATGTGGCCAGCCCAGCTTTGAGGGGAGAGGAAATAGCGCCAGTCCCCGGATGGGAGTTGTGTCCGGTATGGTCATCTACCACATTTACAGAGAGAAAGTTATGGAAGTAGCAGTCAGCTGAAGGGACCTGGGTCTGATGCTAGGAGCCTAACAAAGTATTGGAGTGGACAGAGAGCAGATGCCTTCATATTGGAGAGAAAAGATGACAGAGAAGGCCAGAAGTAAGAGGCAGTGACACAGCCCCAGGGACTGGCGTGGCCGGTACTATTTTAGTCCTTGGCAGGACTGGTGTCCTGGTGGGGAAGGGTGGGCCAGGGGTCCCAAGATCGGGTTGAGAGTTCCCATGCATGTGTTTATCCATGCCCCCCAAGAGGACTCCTTTGACCCTACCATAATAGCTTGTGGGTTTTTCTGTGTCACTCTCTGTGTTTTCATGTCTTTGAAGGTTGGCATGGGGTCTTCTTTACTGATGTGACCCTAGCACTTAGCACAGTGTCTGTCACACAGTAGATGTGTAATGAGTGTTTGTTGAACACTCTGTGTGGCAAGTCCTACAGAGCTCAGCATGTTCTTGGCTTGGCTGCCCCTCCATTCGCCTTGACAAGGCCCAAAATAGGTCTACAGAAGGGTTCACAGAGCTCCGCAGTCTCCTGGTGTTCTCGCCATGTGCCCATCTATGATATAGCCACATAGGTCTCAACAAGGGAGCCACAATTACAACTAACCACTCAGCCTCTCCCAAGACCATGAGGACTTAGCCCATCATGCCCCACATCCCTGTTTATCTTGGCTACCACAAGCTATCCTGCCCCTCTGGGTTCTCGTCCCCAGGACCCATGTCCCCAAATGGCTCTGAATTTCCCCCAAGCTGATTCCAGCTCTCACCCCCCAACCACCTGGACCCTTCTGCTCTGCCCTCTAGAAAATGCGATCTTCATCCATACAACCATTTATATTCTCAAGCTCTTCTCTAAACTTCTAGTGGGGGAACAGTGGAAGCTAAAATAAAGATTAAGGGTTGGTCTCTTAGTGGAGAAGCTTTATTTTGCCATGTGGGTAACGGGATCTGTAACTGCCAGTAACTGTCTGTTAGTAGGTGGTCCTATTGCCTCTGTGGCCCAGACGACATGCCTGAGTTAAGATTCCAGCCGCCAGAAAGGACAACACTGGTGTTGGTCAGGTCTGGGATTGTCAGAAGTTTCCCTTCACCTTTGGCCTACCTGCATTCTGCCTGAATCCTGCGCCCTCAGAAGGGGTGCTGTTTCCCTGCCATCCCAGCACCACTGGCCCTCATGAATCCCTGGGGCTGGAGGAGGGACACAGGTGCCCCTTGCTCCTCATCGCGACTTCTCCACGATGTTGCCCTTCCCTCTTCCCTAAAGCACCCAGGTCCTTGGAAGCAGTTCTCGTAGATTGCACTCCCCATGTCCTCGCTCTGCTGGTCCAGGTCCTCTGAGACTTGCTGATGGCAAGATAGGATTAGATGTGTGAGAGATTTATTGGAGAAACCCACGTCACGTTGGGGGGAGAAATGGAGGTAGCTGGAGGAAGCAGAGAGAGCAGCCAGAGCGTGACGCAGGTCTAGCCCTGCAGAGGGTGGGAAGGTCGGGTAGGGAAAGTTGTAAACTTTATGGGTGGGCATGCCTGAGAAAGCCTGGGCCCAAGCTGATGGGAAGGCCTGGTGTCAAGGTCGCTGGAAGTACCCTGCATCTCCGAGGAGTGCACTTGCCTTCATAGATCCGTGTTGTGCTCACTTGCTGGCTGGGAGCAACCAGTAGGAGGTGATGGACTGATAAGTGGATGGGGGGCTGGGGGGGTGGGGATAGTCGGTTACCACCCCACTCCCCGCAGCAAGAGCTCTGAGAAGGGCATTGTCATGGCTGCCACAGTCTCCTTGTTGGTGATCTTCTTTCCTTTGCTCACTACGGCCACCACCAGCTTTTTCACCCAACCCCCGCTCATCACCAGGATCCCTGTCTTCCTCTCCACCACAACTTTCTTAGTTCTTGGTCATTTCAATGCGCCCATGGAGAGTCCTTCCAACATTCTGGCTTTGCATGCCCTTGGGTCTTCACCACCCTCACGTTAGCCATTGCCAAGGACTCATTGGCAGGAATTTCTCCATTCCCAGTGTCAGTTTCATGCTTCCAGTATTCCCACCTGCTATCCCCACAGCTCACTCTTTCTAGTGCTCCAACTCTGATCACCGTTGGGTTCCCATGGGTCCCCCAGTCTTGTCACCGCACCAGCTTTTCACTGTACCTCACCCCATTCACTTCTTCCTTTTCCCACTTTTCTGAAGCTTTGGAGTCCATAGTTCATGCACTGTATGCGCCATCCCTTATACACGTTGTCAACTCCTTGTATGATCTCCCAATTCCATTGCTCTGCTTGCCTTTGCTAAACAAGCTCAGCCTTGTTTCATTCAGCCTGTGACCTTTTCCATCCCAGCTCCTGAACATCTGAAGCTGGCTGAAGAGAAGTCCTCCACCATTGCTGACTGATCTCACTGGAATTTTACAGTGGCAGATCTCAAGTGGGATGTCAGTGCAGCCCAGCAATCCTACCTGCCCCTTTGCAACTGGCTCTTCCCTTTCTCTCTGAGATGACTCTTTCAGACTCTTCCATCTTTCCTCAGTCCCCCAGCAGTTCCTCCCCTGTTCAACCTTCTCAGCCATTGGCCTTGCTTCTTAGTACCTTGCAAGAGGAACCATCAGAAGAGAACTTTTACTTCCCACCATGACACCTGCCTGCCTGATTGCATTTGTACTCAAAGCTCTGCCTCTCTTCGGGAAGAAATAGATAAACTGCGTTCTCTCCAAGGCCCACTCCTCCAAGTGGGACCTGGGTCCCATCCCCTGTTGCTCTGTCAAGGCTCTCTTCTTAGAATTAGCTCTGCCCTCTCCTGCTTTTGCCGTATTTCTCTTCCCTCCTGAATCATTTCCATTGGCATCAAAACATGCATAATGCCTGCCATTAAAAAAGAAATAAAAACCTCCTTGATGCACACACCTATCCCGCTACTACCCATTTCTCCCCTCCCCTTTCTTGTAAAACTCCTTTATAAAGTTGTCTATACCTGCTCTCCTCCCCCCACCCTTGAATCCTGTGTTGTCTGGTGTCAGGGCAATAAGAGCCATTTCTCCAGCCCCATGGTTTGATCTGCAGTAGGCAGTTCACAGTGTCAGGCTACTTTCCTCCCTCTGGTGTTCTTCTCTGAGTAGGACATCCTGAGCCCAGCGGGCTCTTCCTGGATAGGGAAACCACCAGGCTCTAGCATCTTCTTGGTTTGGGGCTGGATTGAGCCAGGCTCTTCTCTCCCCAGGATCCTTTCTTGCAGGGCACCCAGTGTGTACTGATGTATGGACTTAATGGGGTGCCACTTAGACTCACCAGGAGATGCCGCTCTGAGTCCCCATCTTGCCCTGAACACTCCCATGCTTAAGGTGTTGAAGGTCCATCCTCTACTCCAGCAATGAAGAGGACATGTCTCTCTTCTTCTGGCCCCCTTTTGTTCCCTGTCCCAGGACCCATGCCCCACCCCATGCCCAAAGATGAGGATCTGTTCTGCCAGTACCCATGGCACAGTTTCACATGGGCCACACTCCCTTCTCTTTTAGAAAATCTGCCAGCTCTCCTTTGGGGTTCCGTCCAACTGCCGGAACTGAAGCGACAGGTACATAAGAAATAGCGAAGCAATCAGTTTAATAAATATTTGTTAATCCATTGCTTTGTGTGAGATGCATGTTTACAGCAGGGAGCCAAACAAGCCAGCTCCTGTCCATATGGATCTTGTGGCCAGATGTTTATCTGTCTATCTAGCTATGGAAGCCAATATGATAATTTTCTCAAAAAGCACAGCACAATCTATAATGAAGGAAATTGTGTCCTGTGTTCAGGTCCCTTCAGACCCTAAGCCAGCCTTCACACCTGTCTATGTATTGTAGTCCCTCAGCAGAAACAGCCCATTTATCAGTGAGCAAAAGTGGTCATGATTTCCAGTTCTTCAATCTACACCAGCAGCCGTCTTGTCAGAGGAAGAGCTGTCACGAGTAGTTCCACATCATCATGAGGGAATTTCTGGCTCAGAGATGTTAAGCAGCTTTCCCAAGATGCATCATCTTTTCAGTGGTGGAGCTGATAGTTCAAGTTCAGGATCCGGATTTGGATTGGATGGTTTCATAGGCCACGTAGGCCCTGAAGAGTCTCACTTACCAGGTACCTATTAAAACATCATAGGAGTACTCGAGGTTTGTTTCCATAGCTGAATTACTTCTTCTGGGGCGTTTGACCTTGTGATGACATGAGTAGTAAAGCCCACGTTTACCAGTTTTCCTTCTTCTTGAACTCAAAATAGTGACCGAGTAAAGATGGCCAAACCCATTTCCATGGAGCCCAAGCAGCAGGAAGGCTGCTCTTCAGTTCTTTATTAAGTAGCCATCCATAGTTCTGCATTTCCCATTTACAACCATGCGTGGTTTTGCCATTCAGGAACGAACATGGAGTAGTATTTCCTGAGAAACTCTTGATAAGTCTTATCCTAAGCATTGCTCAGATTATACAGCTCACACTTGATTTTTAATCATACAAGGTTCAGAAGTGTAATTCTGAGGTACATGCCCTATGTATTACCCATCTGTAGCCCCCGTGTAACCCTGTGCTCCAACGGAGAACCACCTTTATTCTTCCGGGTCTCCCAAACCTTGATGAAGAAACGGTCAGTGGAAACATGTAACCTCTAGGGGGAGCTCTAGGCTTCTCTCTCCTCCCTCTAAACCTTTGGGGAGGATGAGGACTGGGAGCCATGGGTGAAGGGCAAAGTGTGGGCAGGTGCCCTTTGCCTGTGCCTCGCCTGGAAATTCGAGGGCTTCGAGTATGCAGGATGAGGGTCTTTTCATCTTCCCTTGGGATGGAACCTTTTGAGAACTCTTCTCCCATTTGGCTGTCCTAAAAGGGACCCTTTCTACACCCAAGGGATTTTGGCAGGAAGTGGATGGGCAGAGGAAAGGATGACACATGGCCACGGAGCAGCCCGGGCCTTAACCCAGGGGAAAAGTGGGATCCTATGGGTTTTGCCACAACCCAGCCCTGCTTGCCAGAGCTGGGGGTTCAACACAGGGGTACAAGAGTATTAGGGGGTCAAAGCCATACCGCATCAAGCAGAGGGCCTTTGTCTGGGAGTTGCTCTGCTGGACCCTTAGGGGAGCCTCATAGGGCTGCCCGTGGCCACAGTGAACTAAGATTCATGGACCTGAGAATCGGGAGGCCTGACCCACCCCTTCCTGAGTAATACCCATAACACGTACCAACAAAGTAATCCAATTTATGGTGTAGAAGATGCGTCCTGAGGAATATGCATGATATACACATAAATACAATATTGCGTGTTTATGCAAATGAGTTATAAAAATTATATATTGAGTCAAGTTGCAAGCAATGCATTCCCAAACAAACCAGAACATAGCTTAAATATTCAACAAAATGCACACATGTGGCACGGCCACACGTCGAGCGCCCTGGCCTGGAGCTCAAGGGGCTAGACTTGGTGATCATTCACCAGAAGAGCTCTGCCAGTTCAACAGGGGTTCAGGGATGGGAAGTGTCCCGGGGGCGGGGCGGGGGTGGGGAGAGGGTATCCAGTGGAAAGAAACAGGAATCCCCTTAGCTTCTCTGGGCCCCTGTCTTAGTTTGAATCCCCTCAAAATGGACACTGAGAGGAGGACCTGGGTGTAGCTCACCGATTTGTGAGGTGGTCTCAAGAAGCACAGTGAGGGAGTGGCGAGACGGATGGAAGGAAGGGATGGAAGTTAAGATAATGTGAGTTGACGAGCAGATTCCCACTCAGGGCAACTAGGGTTCACCCCCTAGTGGTGGGCCACATAAGACAACACGTGGTTCACACCTCAGACTCTCCTCCCTGAAGGACAGGGAGGCTGGGGCTTCAACATAACCGCACTGTGAGTCACACCTCTGATTCTAGGAAGTGATGTCAGGAGTATGGGGCAGACTCTTGAGGTGGGAAGCTGTTAGTGTGCCCAGAGTTGTCCAAGACTTCAGGTGATTCAAGTGTGCTGAGGGAACATAGGATAGGGCATGAACAACATCCTCATGTCAAGATTCAGCCTAATCTAGATGACCTCCAAGGCTGCTCCTAGCTGCTGTGTTCAATGACTCTCTGATGTATGGAGGGGACTATAGCATGAGTTTTCTATTCCTGGTGGTAGTGAGTTGCTCATCTCTAGAAGTAACTAAGAAGTTGCTTGATAACCACTTGGAAGGACTGTCGTAGTATCAGGTATGTGACTGGAATGAGGAGCTTTCTAACATACTTTCTGTCATGTTGAGTTCCTTGGAAACAGACTACATGATGAGGACTCAGGCAAGTGATGTATTAAGGAAATGCCCCCCTGGGGAGGGCAGTAAGGGAGTGGTGGTAGGACAGGAGGGGAAGGGAGCCTCGCAAGTTTCAGGTCAGCACAGGTCTCATGGGGCAAGGGGTCGGGGTGGAGAGGGCTAGTGCATATGCTACGCCTCAGATTCTGTTGGGACTCCCAGCAAGGGAGCTGGGTTTTCCTAACTCCTCACAGCATCAGTTATTAGCTAAGGGCCATCCTGGAGGAGGTAAGTTTCCAGGCATTTCTGGCTCTCCAAGAGTGCAGGCAGAGTGGTTCCAGTTGGTCTGAGGACCATAGGTGTAGGTAGCCAGGAGAAAAGCACAGCGAAGCCAGATGGGGGTACAGAGACAGTAAGGGAGATCCAAGGGGACACTGTCACTGGCCGCTACAGTTACGATGAGGATGGCAGTCACCCCTCAGAAGGGTTT
Organism: Mustela putorius furo; assembly: GCF_011764305.1. NCBI lineage: Eukaryota > Metazoa > Chordata > Mammalia > Carnivora > Mustelidae > Mustela > Mustela putorius. The sequence continues at coordinate 34,340,012 of NW_025421989.1, forward strand.
TCCTCAGTCCTGATACAGATTTACAAAGCCTCGTGGGCAAAGCCTTGGCACCAGGGCTCCAGAAATCCTGTCCTTAGCCGACTCTACTGCTGCCAATCGTAAACCTGTAAGGAGACCGCATTTCAGAGCTGGAACTTCCAGAATCCCACAGTGCTGAAGAGGGCAAGCTGGGGACTGTCGTACAGAATGGAAATGAAAGCTTAGAAGTTCCAGGAAGAATGACCCCAAGCCCTCACGCAAACTCTGTGGGATCTTTTCAATCTAAAGTAGATCTGTGAGTCGAGACAGTAAACATATTTCTGCAATAAAGGGATAAATCTAGCTATGCAGAAACGCAGCACAATGCCATCATAAAAAATCCACTTTTGTCCATGCCACAGCCCTGAACCTCCTGTGCACTCGATCAGAGACCCTGATAAATCTGGGCTGCTAGAAATGCCAACCAGCTCATATGTTTTCAGTGAGCAATGACAGGGAGCCAAATTGCTTTATTCCGATTAGGGAAGGGCCTCTGACTGTAAAATATACTGTGTGAAAAAAAATATTGAGTTTTAGTTCGCTGACACATCAATTTAAGAGAGTTATGGCTCTCACACGGAGGCCAAGCAGGTATCTCCCCACATGTATGTGCAATAAAAATTAATTGTGGCCTTTTATACAGGGCACTGTTCTCACTCGTGGGATCAGGGGGTGACCCGAGTGTCACCTCCAGTGGCAAGCCATGATGCTGGAGGTGTCACTTTTTTCTGGGAAGCCACAGAGGCAGACAAACGCCAGAGCCGTGAACAAGCTTTGTGTGTAACTTTCTGAATTTGAAAGAAAACATGTGGCCATGATATGTTCATATTCTTTTTTTCCTAAAGCATATACATGCATTATGGTTGTAATGTATTTCTTTTGGGGAAGACAGAAACTTTGGCAAGTCTTTCAAATTAATTCAGGGAATTGGTTACACAGGAGATAGAGAAGCAAGAAAGCCACTCGGAATGATGAGGAAGCTGCTACCACCTCAGGGCCTCAGGGGACAGGAGGAATAGGTGGTATGTGGAGACCAAGAGCTGAGGCCATCCGGGGGTACTTGACCCGTAGTGGAGGCATCCCAGAAGGAGCCGTGGCCACCCGAGGGAGGCACTGGAATATCTCTGTGGCTGGGGATGCCATAGGAAGCAGAGAGCAAGGGGGTAAGACACCCTGGCTTCTCCCTTCTTCCGGTCCTCCAGTCTTCCCCATTGGCCGCGCAGAGCTGGAAACAGGAGGGTAAGGGAGGCTGGGAGATGTAGTTCCCCGTGAGACAAGGCACAGCCATGGAAAGGTAGAAGAAGAGATCTGAGGGCACAGGGGCAGTTGCGAACCATGGCATTTATGTAAATCCCACTTTGTTGGTTTGTCTCCCAACTTGACAAGGCTGTTAGACTCTGTTGACCTTGTGATTTGGAGAGCAGGGAGTTGGCCTGATGTTCAATCCCGAACCGAGGGCCCCACATTCTGCTTGGGAATCTGTTCTATCTGATGGGGATTGCCTTCAGAAAGGGCCACCAGGTGGCTGATGGACATATCACAGCCCATAGGGGTCTTACTGTAGCAGCATTTCTTAGCACCCCTCCCTTTCTTGTGATTTCCTCTCTTTGACTACACCCTTTTTAACGCTGATCCCAAGATAGGAGGTTTATGGCTTTGGGGAAGGATGCGCTCTACCTAGAACAAAGAATTCCATGTCCTCTTTGGAGGGCAGGTGGCAGAGTAGTGAAAAGGAATTTAGGGAGAGCTGGACAAAGTAATGATGTGTCAGCAGCTGGCTTCCCAGTAGGCAGAGGGAGAGGGAGTTGCCAGATATTCCAGAACGAGGAAGCCCAAAACAGAGGACTTTTGTTCCTCTTCTTGTTGGGCCTCTGGGAGGAGCCAGCCTCACTGGCGGCCCTACGCCAGCATGGAGGGGTCATGGCGGAAGATAATGGGGATGTCACGTGAGTCGGTAGAAGGATGGATTTTGAGCCATCTCATATCCTGTGTGGTGTGCTGGACATGGAAATGTGCCCAGTTCACCCAATGTGGGCACAGAGTGTAGCTGGGTTGAGGGCAGTAGCCAGATGTTGGTTCTCCATGGTGGGCAAGGTGACCTCTCAGCAGTGGCTTGGGGAGAAGGAGCAGAGTAGGAGAGCGTGTTTTGACATCAGACAGGCTAGCTTGGTTTCTGGCTCTAACAGTATGTGGCTGTGGGTTTCTTGGACAAGTTCCTTAGCTTTTCCCAGCACAGATTCATCTTCTGTGAATTGCAGGTGACCATCTCTACCCACTAGGGGTATTGGGAAAAGTAGAGATAATGTTTGTAACCCTCAGTATAGTGGTGGGAGCAGACTGGGGAGACAGGGATGTGTAGTTATTATTACAGAGAATAGCAATAATGAATATGGTCTGTGTGGTGGAGATCAGTTGCTTGTTGACCAGATGGTTTCCTTCTCTTCTGGTCTGGTGTGACCATGAGGCCAAGTGAAGGTTGGTGGGATGTCAATGAAAGTGAAGTTCATGGCCTCTGGGACTGGCCCGAGAGACCTCCCATGCTCCCCACCACACTCTCTCTCATTTATTAGCCACTTGAAAAGGATGAAGTGAAGTCTCCAGGCCCCTCAGGGATGGCAAAGCCACCAGATGGAAAGAACCTGGGTCCTTGGGTCGCTGCTTGTCGGAGAACAGCCAGACCAGAAAAAACACATCAGCCTGCTTCATGGGTGAGCAAGACATTTTATTTTGCGAAGGCACTGAAATCATGGCATTGTTGGTTTAAGCAGCTGACCTGACAGAACCAGCCTCTCTCTCACTCAGCCTCCCCCTCCACCTACCTGACAGAGTTATCACGAGGATAACTAGGAAAATGCACGCAGAAGTGTTCTGAAGGCTTTTCCTAAAGGCACTCTCAAATTGTAAAAAGTGTTGTTAAGGATGGAATCGTCCCTCCAAGCCTGCAGCCCAGCCCCACTGGCTTTGCTCTCACTGTTGGCAGGGTTACCTCATTCTTCTGAGTTCTGTCTTTACCTCCTTGAACTGGCCTCCCTCCTGGAGGAAGGAGCACATGTGGGATGGGAAAGTGGGGTCTCATCTCCCTCCAAGACAGCCTGGAAGGAAACCCACTTTCCCTTCCCGGGTCTCCTCTCCTGACTTCCCATCACTGGCCTCCTCTGGTCCTCTGGCACTGGAAGTATCTGCCCAGTGAGGACATTCACATTGCCCTGTCCCCTGTACCCCAGCCCTGTAGCCTACACAGTGGAAAATATGCATGACCACCAGCTCCCAAGCGATGGAGCCAGTGGCCTAGGTGGGGGTTGAAGGACACCCGGAAGTCCCTCCCTCTACTCTCTCTCACAAGATGTCTCTCTTGGCCTTTTATCTTGAAGTCTGCTCTATTACTATGAAAACACCCTTTCAGGGGTGGGGAGTGAATCTTTAAGTTGGTGGTAGGCACTAACATGGTAGAATGAAGTAGTGACTCAGATCCTTCCTTCTGTGATAAAGAGCTGGCAGCAAGAGGCTTAGATGCCACCGGGGAGGGACAGTGGTTTGGGGATACTACAGTGAGGCCACAAATGAGGAAGAAGGTTTCTGAGGAAGGAGGCAGGAGGAAAGAAAAGGAAACGGTGGGAGGGGGTGATGCCAAATGTGGCCTCCTAGCCCCGGGCCAGCCCTAACTATCAAACCACCACCAACTGCACTTTTAATAAAAAGAACACACACTTGGTCTTCTCTATGTGCCAGGCATTGTTCTAAGCACTTTGTGTCCTCAAAACAATCTGGGGAGTGGAGTGGGTAAGTACCATTATTAGCTCTTCAAAGAAAAAAATGTTGTTGAACACCACCAATTGCCCAAGATCATAGAGCTAATAAGTGGCAGAGCTGGGATTTGAACCTGGGAAGACTGCCTCTGGAGGTGGTTCCCTTAACCACTTAAATTAAATTCCTCCTCAACTTAATAAAATTGAACCCGACAAACACTTTGAGGGGAACTTCACATGAAATACTATGGACGTTGGAAAGACAGATGAGCGATACCGTCTTTACTCTTCCTCAAGGAATTTCAACTCTAATGAAGACCAGCCAAGCACACACTTTGAGGGGCGTTGGGACAGTGATGCTGGCAGTCAAAGCAAGCATCTGGCTCAGGTTGGGGACATGGCTCCTGTCCTAGATGAGCAAAACCAAGGACAGTCCAAGACCTTGAGGGGATGAGGGTGGGAACCTGGGAATAAGAAGTTATTGACCTTGGAATTCAGAGCGATACTGAAGCTTGTAACACACTGCATCCATTAGGAATGATTGTTTTTTTTTTTTTTTTTTTTTTTTTTAGCTGCATCTAATACAAAACGTAACATTGATTTGGTTTTCTTTCGTTTCCCCCCTCTGCCACCGCAAATCCCTCTAACTGGGCCCATCAAATTTCCCAATGCACATTCAGCACCGTCCTGGGTCCTGGAACAAACTATTGAGGCAGGAAGTTCTCAGTCATTCTTGGCTTCTGTCCCCCGATCTGATGTGCCTTGATCTGGAGCCAATTCTCCACACTCATTAGGCTGACCAGGAAGCAGGGCATCTCCCGGTCTCCATCACTAGGCTTCAGAATCGGGCATCTGGTGAAGCTTACTCCCTCCCCTCTCCCCCGCCTCCACAGTTCATCCTTCTGAGTTATCAAACCCGGGCCCCCGTCAGTATGATTGTGTGGGGTAAACACTCTTCGTTTTCTGCTTAACACCCATCCTCCCTTCTTCCTCACTAACAGAAAATCCGTTTTGTTTGGGAGCAACATGTCATCCCCAGGCACCAGATCATGATTTGTCTAAGCTAATTATGACAATTTTCTTCTCTATTTTTTTCCAGCCTCCTGGGAAGCTAAGGGATGTCATATGACCCAATTCATTTGGCCAATGAGACTCTGTGTGTGTGTGTGTGTGCGCACGCACGCGCACACATGCGTGCACGTGTACATACATATGGAAAGGGAATATACTATAGGAAAGTTTTTCTTCCTGATAAAAGGAATACAGAAGGCTTACATACCTTCACCATCACTTTGTCTTAAATCTATACTTGATGTCTGGGGGCCTCCCCCTAGTGCATAGCTTCTGACCAAGGTATTTAGACCTGAACAAAATTGAGCCATCATCTCATCTCCAACCTGCTCCTCCTGAAGGTTGACAGTCCCGCGAATTCACCTGCATGCATCAGTCACCCAGGCAAGAGCTGGGGGCCACGTTTACTTCCTGGCTGTCCCTCATTACCACTCCCCGCCAGCCCCATCCTATAGTCCCCAAGTTTTATTCATTTGACCTCTTGGCTCTCTCTTAAATCTGTCTCCTCTCCATCATCTGTCACTGCCTTAGAGCTTCACCCTGCCTCGCCTTGATTGCAGCTCTTACTGCTCTTGTCCACCCCTCTGAACTTTCCAATCAGTCCTCCAAATCTGACTTTGAGTTTCATTTCCAAAATGCAAGTCTGATCAGGGCATTTCCCTGCATAAAATCCTCGTATTGCTCCCGGGGCTTTAGCTTAGACCCTTGAGATCTGACTTTTAACAGACCCTTTGGCTGTGGTTCCTGCCTGCCTACTTCTGCCATCCCCTGAAGGTACCCCTGCCCAAGTTTATCAGACACAGACTATGCTTAGAACCAGCTCAGTGCTCTCTCATGCCTCTCCCTCTGCCTTGTCCTTCCCTCTGATTCTTCTTCCGTTAATCCTATTTGACCATTAAAACTCAGGTCAACTCATCAGCCCTTCCTTTCTCGGGAAGGCTTCCTCAAAGCAACTTTCCTTTTGTCTACCTTACATGTCCTCTTCTCTCCTCCTACATCTACAGTATTTCCAGCTATTCTTTTTTTCTAATTAATGCTTACTTAGATTTACCCACCTGTTTACCAAGTCCATTGCTCACCATTGTTTTTCACATCCTATCACTCCCTTCTGGGTTGAATTTCTGAGGTACATTTCTGAAATAAATCCTTTGGTAATTCTTTCCGTTAAGATCAGAAGCATAATTTCTCCCAGACTTCATTCTAACCACTCTAATTTATTTCAATCTGCTTTTTACTTTTTGTTATGAAAAATTTCAAATATACGGAATGTAGGAAAAACAGTACAGCAAACACACATATGCTTCATCTGGATTTAACAATTGTTAACATACACCGTATTTATTTCATCTGGTTTTGTTCTAAAAATAGATTATAGGCATCCTCACTTTTGCCTTTTTCTTTCCCCTATTCTTTTCTCTCTCTGTTCTTGAGAGGCTGAACTCTAGGACCGCATCCCCAAGACCTTCTTGCCCCCTGGCTGTTGGTTGGGTTTGTTCAGTAGGAGGATCCAACAGATGAGAAAGTGGATTGAGAGTTGGCAGTGTTGTGTTTCTCCACTGAAGTCTACAGCTTCTGGAAGGAATCCTAGAGCGATAGCCACACCTCTTCCTTGGGGTCCTGGGAGCTGCTGCTCCCTGTTTCCTTGAAGACCCACGATTGAGAACTAGAGCTCCGGGCACTTCAGCATATTTTGTTGGTTTGCCCCCATCCTGGTCACACCTTCGTAAATAGTCCCTTTATTAAGACTTTCCTCTACTATGCCACTCGATCCTGGCTAATAAGCATTCCTAAGCGATTCAGCACACATCTTGAAAACAGACTGTTAAAAACATAAACACAATACCACTACTGTACAAGCTGAACAAAATTAACAGTGCTTCCCCAATATTCCCTGATATCCAGTCCATATTCACATTGCTCCAACTCTTTCAAAAACTGTCTTTGACAGCTGATCTGGTCCATTCAGAAGTCAAGCTGAGGACCACATACCACATTTAATTACTCTGTTGCTTAAATTCTTTTTCATGCAGGAGAGTCCCCCTGTCCCTTTCTTTTCATCTTACACATTTTGGACAATATTTTGTAAGCAACATGGCTTATTGGATATTGGATCACATCAAGAGCCACGTGTGGCCCCACTGTTAGTAATGTTGAGTTTGAGCACTGCCATCCTCACTCTTGACAGTTTAGGTGGGTATAGAATGACAGTTTAGGTGGGTATAGAATTTTTGAAGTGCCAGTTATGTTTCCCTCTGCTCTTTGGCCATTGTTCCTTCTGGCCTCTACTGATGCTGCTGCAAAATCTGCTGCTGTCATTCAGTTGTTGCTCTTTGTAAATGGTTTTTCTTTTCTCTTAGGCTATTTATGAGATTCCCTCTTTGTCTCTGTAGTCACAAAGGTGTACTGTGATATACCTGATTGTGGATCAATATTCATTTGCCCCCAGGACTCACTGTGCTTTTGAATCGGAGGATTTGTGGATGCTGTTAATTCTGAAAAGTTCTCTCAGCTGTGTTTCTAATTTAGCCATAGTCCTACATTTTTGAGTCTCCTCTCCTGGAGGCTTGATTAGCTCTGTGTCAAACCTTCTCATTATAGCCCCAATGTTCTCTAGCCCCTCTTTTACTTTTCCTATCACTTCATCTCACTGTACACTGTAGGTGATTTCTTCAGCTCTATCTTGAGGTTCAAAAACTCTCTCTCCAGCCTCGGGTCTTACTCTGTTTCACTCATCCACTGCATTTTTAATTTCATTCTTTTTTTCACTTCCAGACATTCTCTTTGCTTCTTTTTTTAATATGTCTGCTTTATTTTTACATAGTATTATGTCCTTTCTTTATGACTTGTACATCTTTTATTGATTTAATTATTTGAAATATATTTACTTTACAGTCTCACTCAGTTTTTCTATTATACCCAAGTCTTTGGGAATGTTTCTATTTTCATTTGCTTATTTGTTTTCCTGCTGACTCCTTCTCATGGTGAATCATGCCCTCAGATGTGTTGTGATGTGTCTTACTGTGAAGTCATCGTTAGCAGGCTTTTGTAGGAGGTTGGTTGGAAGTCTTTTCTACTCTGTAATTTGGCAGTACTGGTACAGACGAGTTTTGCCTCTGCTTTCTAGGGTCAGATTTTATGTAATTTTATGGCTTGAGGAATTCCTATATCATACAGGTGGAGTAAATTCAGACTCTCTTAGGCTTTGAATTCTCATTGAGAGCTTTTTATTTACTACCTAGAGCTCTGGGAAAAGGTGATACTGTCACTAGCCTGGACTGATGGCAGAGTGGTCCACAACCCTTTTTCAGCCTCCTGAGGTCTCAAATTTATGCAAGACCTCATGTTCAGCTCTCCTGTTTTATGTGGGTCACTACTGTATTTTCTGACTTTGCCTTCTTGTTCAAACTCTGACCCCTAGCTCCTAGAGTCTATATTCTTTCTGGTAGATTCCCTGAATGCTGCCATATCAATTTATAGACTTACTATGCTTCCTTCCATCTATATTTGACTCTGGCACCTTGGGAGTTTCACTTCCCTCATTTCCAGTCTCTCTTGGTTTTTGTCATATTTTAGCACCACATGTTTCCAGTACAGGTGTTTCTAGGTGTTCTTGTTAATGTCTGCCTAATTTCCCCTCTCTGCATCTAGACTGGAAGCACTTTGAGGGCATCATCAAAGGCAGATTCAACTCCATATTCCTCAAATCTAACAAAGTTCCTGGCATATAAATGGGCGCTCAAGGAGAATTTTTATAACTGTCTAAATGAATAAATTCTAATGTACTTGTGAAGTTCGTGTTTTCCGAGGCTCTGATTTGCAATTACTATTTCCTTGTGTGACACTTATTCATTAGTCGCTTTGGCCCATTCTGTCATAGAATCTAGATGTTGACTTTATAAGTTGGCATCCACTCTTTCTATATCTTAGAACACAACATTTTATTCCCGTATTTGTTACACACATTCTACTGCTGCCTTCTTTAACATGTTTTCTTATTATTGGTTAATAGACCATAATATGACAGTTAGTTCTATTTCATCTACAAAATAAATACTAATAAATGCTTCTTCTGTCTAGAAAGAAGAGAACTCCACTCAGGAACAAGAGGTTTACTTGTGAATACACAGATCTTACATAATCTCAGTGGCAGGAAGGGGAGAACAGCAAGTCTCCTATGAAATGGTACTAGGCGTAGAAATTCAGAAACTCAGGGTCTTACTCTCTTAGGAGCATGTCATCGTCTTTTTCCTGATGGACTCTCATTTTTGCCCAGATTCCCTCTCCCTTCAGATGGCTTTCTTCACTAACTCACTCTGCGCCTAGCCTATCAGAGCCTACATACTCTTGTAGATTCAACAGACTACTCAGCAGGGTACAGGCACCCAGGGGCCTGTCTAGTGGGCCTGACTAGAGCATTCATGCTGCCTTGAGGCATCAGAGGGGCTCCAAGTTTATAGAAGAATTGAATGAAAGAAGGTGCATCCAAAAGGAACTTGAACCAAGTGGGGGGTGATTCAGCAGGAAGACTTAAAGGAGGATCACAGCCCTGTTCCCAGCAGCAAGGAGAAGGCATGACTTCATCTGAATTAACGCGTCAGCCTAACCCCATCCCCTCCTGGGACTGTAAGTGCCTCCACCACCCAAATTTCCAAGCACCTGCACCTACGAAAGCTACAGTGAGACATAAGCCATAGAATCAGAGACTGCTTAACAGGATGGTACCCCGGAGGCTCTTAAAGGGCAGATTTCATTTTGCTTCATATTCTGTTATTTGTGTAAATGTCTGTTACCCCCCACCACCAATAAACTTTAAAGTCCTTGAACGCCAAAAATCCGTCTCGTATGACATCTGTGCTTCTCTACAGCACCAGACACTTTGCCTTGCTCACACAGCTGTCTGACTTCAAATCCCAGGCTTGCGCTTTACTGGTTGCATGACTTTGAACAAGTTGCTCCACCACTCTCCACCTCAGTTTTCTCATCTGTACATAGGGGATGACAATAGTACCTACTTCCAAAGGTTGTCCTGAAGAATATATAGCTAACACATGGCAAATAACTTAGAACAGCTCCTGGCACATGTTAAACTCTTGAGAACCATCAGCCATTTTGAATAGGTGTGGCTTTCAGGTGGGGCTAAGTTTTTCAGGTGTCCAAGATGTCTGTGGACTGATCTCTGTGTTGGTCCTGCAGTTTCTGTACCACCTCTGGGCCAGCCATAACCGGACAACCTCATGGCCCAGATTGGCATCTGGAGGTCACTGCTCTGGACAGAAGCTGTGTCTGGTCAGAACGGAGCCCTGGGCAAAGTGGTTGTCACCAAGTCCCTATCCCAGCACACTGGCCTAGGATCCAAGCCCTTTGTCCCCTGCAGGTGCATCTTCAGGCCCTCTGGAAGCTGTACAGCTGCCCCGACACGGGTGCACACATGCACAGGACCTTGTGTGCACCCACTCGCACAGGCACACATGTGCGTGCACACACGCACCCCCTGGAGCAGACTCCCTGCCACCTGCCCTTGCTCTTCTCACTCCTGTTGAGTCCTGCTTCCCCGGGGCCTCTTTTGCCCTGCTCCCTGCCAGCCCCTTCCCCACATTAATAATCTTACATCTCTTGGCTCTCCTCTCTCCCTGCCTTCCCGGGTGACAAATAACTCCCCTGACGAAGCTTCCACGTGAAAGGGGGGGCAGGGAGAAGAATTTTCTTCCCTCGCTAAGTCACATGCGTGCACTTTACAAGAGCTTTTGGAAGATGCCTGCATTTATCCTACTCGAAGGAGCAGATCCTATGATGCCCACGTGTTTCAGTTGGGTTCTTCTGGAAGCAAAACTGGTGACTAAGACTAGGGTGTGGGGCATTCATGCAAGAGGTGATCCCAAGCCTCAGGAAAGAGGGAGCAGGGAGAGGGAGGCAAGAAACAGGGGGAAGCCAGTGTAAGTGTGTGTGAAAGTCACTGCCAGAGACAACCAGGAATTGCCCCTGCTGGAACACCCCGAGAGGTACATGGAATGCTTCAGGACTTGTCCGCCTGAGAGAAGAGAGCCAGGCACATATATCCCTGAGCCCTGCACCTCTGTTGGGTGGAGAGTGCCTCTTTGGGTGTTAACCTTGCCCTTCTGGACTGTTCTCGTGCACTGGCCTTGAGGGGCGGCTTTAGCGTCGGCAAAGCCCTGGGTCGAAAGTGGAAAGACTAGAGGTCCACACCTGAGGGCAGATGCTGCCAGTGGGAAGTGAGTCTGAGCTCGCAGGAAAAGGATGGCCACTCGCCGAAGCTAGCCGGAGGAGGAGGCAGCTCTAGGGACCAGTGTGTCTGGCAGCACATGGCAGGCTAGGTGAGAAGTATGTGAGCAGCGGCATCACAGAGTGGGCGGGTAGGGCCCGTCTTCCATGTGTAAGAGAAACCTGGCTGCAAATAGCCAGGAGCATAGAAGTATAGCCCTTACACCAGCACCTTCCTCTCCCTGCGGCCTGTTCTTTCCAGAAGGACAGCAGAGGCCCCGGCCTGGATCAAGCACAACCCTATCCTGCACGGAGCCCTGAAGCCTGCTTTAAGCCCCACAGGGCTCATGAATGACAGCCCACCCGGCCCAGTCACAGAGTCTGGCCCGATTCTGGGCTGAAGCTCTCTAGTGGCCTTCCCAAATCCAGGGCTGGCTAAGCTTTGTGTCCATTTTCATCCAAACCAGCTCCCAACCTGGTGGGAGGAGCAGCAGAGGGGGCCAAAGGTCTCCTTCTGAACTGCTCATCATTTCCCTTCCTGGGAGGATCAGGGAAACTTCAGGCTGGCCCATCGAGAATCAAACAGGAGCCCCCCAATGGAAGCGACGGAAGGTCCTGTTTTATCAGTAGAAGAGGCCTCAAGCTGGGTGACTGGAAACTGACATGCCTTCTATTTATTTACGAAATTTGTAACTGTGAAAATTAGCCTTAGAAGTTGTAGACCCATTACTATTAGCTTTATCGTCCTCCTAAGACATACCCCGAGGCATTCCTCCAGATTGAATCCTATTGTGCTTTGCAATAAACCCATAATTGATAATGCCACGGAGCTTTAATATGGATGGAGAAATGAAATCTAGAAAGTAAATACATTCAGAATTTTGCTAGCAGGCTGAATTTAAAACTGATTTTCTGAACCCACCAGGATTATTCGTCCTCAATAATGATTTAATTTGAGCAAGCCACCCTGAGAGCTCCTGGTGGGGGAGGGAGAGAGGACAAGCGCAGCCTGCTTTCTCACAGGGGCCCCTTAAAGAACTTTATCCTGCATTTTGCACCTGTAAGTTTGGGAAGATAAAATTAAACTCTGAAATTATACATGGTGGACCAGTAAACAACACAGGCGCCCAGGTCCTGGCTGCCGATCCAGTGTCCTGATGCGATCACTTGTCACTAATGCTGTCAGCAGAAGGGCGCTGATTCAGTTCGCTTCTACGAGGCGAGCAATTACGCCGTGTTTCTACATGAGCCGCACAGCGGTAGGGAGGGCCGGGTCAGAGGAGGGGAGACTGCCTTCGTGACTGCTGGCCTGGAAAGAGCCACTTCGGCTGCAGGTGTCGGGAGAGCCTCCATAGGTGGTCCCTCGGGCTGCCTCTTAAAACGGAGCCCTGGTGGACCCCTGAGGAAATCCATTTTGCTTGCGTTCTAATCGACTGGTAGGGAGGTGGGAGGGGAGAGTCCGGATTGCTACCTTCTCGAGGTTACATTCCTCCACAGAAACAGTTGGCGCTCAACTATCCATCAGACAGGAGTAGCCTTTAAAAGTATGGATTCTCGAGCCTGACTACCTGGGCTCATGTCCCAGTTTTTATCACCTGCTAATGCTGTGGCCCTTAGGACACTTGCATAACTCCACTGGGCCTCAGTTTCTTGATTTGTCCAAGAGAAGGGCTGAAGGCTCAGTTTTTCAGGAAGCTGATTCCGAGCTGGAGATGCGCACGCTGGAAAGTATCAGGGTGTGCTCCTGGGGTCCAAATGCACGGATGGGAAAGGAAGGGAAGGGAACCGAAGGGAAGGGGAGGGGAGGGGAGGGAGCAGGGTGGGCCGAGGGAGAAGACAGGATGTGATGGAATCTCTTCAGAGACGTCAGCTGACCTCACAGGGAGCTCTGGAGCTGGGATGGTCCAAATTTGGGGAACAGGGATCTGGCTTTTAAATCCCTGCATTGATCAGTTATTGGATGAGGGCTACTAGCCATTTTATTTTATTTTATTTTATTTTATTTTATTTTATTTTAAGAGAGTGCAGCAGGAGAGGGCAGAGGGAGAGAGAGAGAATCTTAAGCAGACTCCATGCTGGGCATGAGCTCAATCTCAAGACCTTGTGATCATGACCTGAGCTGAAATCAAGAGTCAGACACTTGACCACTGAGACACCCGGATGCCCCTACTGACCCTCTTAAACTGAGGCATTCCCGTAGACACTCAGAGCCTCGGCCCTTCTGAAGGCAGCCCTCCCATCAACGGGGTGGGGGGAATCCTTCATTTTGTGAAGGGGAGGTTGCATGACCATGTCCATGGCACATGATAGGGACAAGACCCTGCTTCGCAAGCTTTGGTGGGTGACTTAATATGCATGAAGTTTTCGAATGGTGCCTGGAACCATGACAGTGTTATTGCTTTTGTCCGAAGACACCGAGCCCTCTGCCCATTGGTAGGACCGAGGCACTGGGTAGTAGCCATGTGGGCAGGTTCGTGGGGAGGGTGGCTAAGAGTTTGAGAGGAAACACGGAGTTGGGGGGGGTAGCAGACTTCTCTTCTGAGTTCAGCCAAACCTCCATTTCTTCTTACCACTTGCGAGGAGAAGCAGGGTCTGTGTGTGGAGGAGGGGCTTCCCTCTCCCAGAGGACACACTTCCTCAGCGCGCTCTGGATAAAGCAGCCAAAGCGGCAAAGGTGGTATCTTCGTCTGCTCAGGCGGCCATAACAAAACCCCACAGAACAGTGGGCTTCAGCAACAGAGTGGACCCATTTTCTCTTCTTACATTCATCCCCCTTCCCTCTGGCCCCTGGGTAAGGCCTGCTCATTCCCCCATGCCGTACTGCGTCACCTCAATCTCTCCTTCTGTCCCCCTGCGAAGTGCTGTCTGACTGTCCGCCTCCCTCCTCGGCCCTTCCCTTTGCCCCGCCCCCAGTTCCCTTTGCCCTTCCTACAGAAGCTTATCTCTTTATCGTCCCACTTCCTCAGACCGGTGCTGGCTGACAGCTTTGCTAATGGCTAAAAACCAAATCGTACCGAGGTAGAAATGGCTGAGCGAACTACTGAGGGTTTTAATTGCAATTTTTAAATGAAGAGACTTCGGGGAGGGGCAGCTATTCCATGGGGCCCATGTGACTTCTGTTAGTAAGAGGATGAGACACCATCCTGGAGCTTCTGAGGCTTGTGACTTATTGCCGAAATCACACTGAATTTTTGTCATCAGTCCCAGAGCTTTACTCTGCACGGGCATCCCCTGGGGATCTTGTTAAAATGCAGATTCTGATTCAGGGGGTTTGTAAGGTGGCAGAGGGCCCCTTACCAGCTCCCTGGTGATGCTGACGCTTCTGGTCCACAGACCACACGTTGAGGGGCAAGGGCCTAAACCACAGTTTTAAAATTCAGGGTATCCCCTGTGGTTCAGCCTTCTACGGCTACAAGAGCTCCCTCCTTGCGCTGTGAGGGTCCCTCTCACAATGCCATGGGAGGTTTCCAGGAGAAGACACCTTCGAGCCCACCCATCCTGGGGATCACAGTCTGGATTCTCCCTCTTCAGTGAAGAGGAGGAAGAGGAGAGAGGGAGGGAGAGGGAACGTGGCCAGAGGGGAGCAAAGGCATGGGAGAAGGTACAGAGTCTCTCAGCTGAGGAGGCTGTGGAGAATGCTTAAGGAGAGATCAACCGGTGTTGCAACGGGAGGAGACCACAAGGGCTTCCAAAAACCCACGTGGACCCAATGCAGGTGTGGACCCTGGGGAGCCATGAATCTACAAGCCAGAATGAGGTCGTGTTAAGAGCAGAGGACGGAGAGAGTCAGCTGGCAATTACCTGGACTAGGTGAGTGGTCTGGGTGGGCCCTGGTGGGAAGTGTGGGTAGGCCAGCTGAATTTAAGGACCATGAAGAGATAGATGTTCCACCTAGGGTCACCATGTTTGAAAAGATTTTGCAACCAAGCTACCTCTCTTCCATAATGATTTATTTCCCCATCTGTTTCCAATAAAGAAGAATGAAATGATAAAACAGGGCTACTGGTCAGCACAAGCTGAAGTTGGCTGCTCTTTCTGCCTAAGTGAATATAATCCTAGCCCAAAGCAAAGGTATTGGACCTGTTGGTCGCCTGGTGGGCTTCCCAGAGACAAACGTGTGGATAATGGAAATACTGAGAGTAGTTGGCGTATTTCTATGACTTTTTGGGATCTTGGAGTTGAGAAATGTCAAGCTGATAGAATTGAATCAATCCAAGATTCTTTTTACAAATGACAAAGGTTATGCCCAGAGAAGTTAAGGGAAGACCCTTGGTCTGTGTTGAAAAAGGCAGAGAGTGAAGCCGTAGTGGGCTGGACAGGACCAAAGGCAGCCCAGACTCTCTCCTGAACCAAATGAAGGACATTTCTTTAAGCCCTATGTTTCTAGTTGCTAGAGGAAGGACATCATCTGGGAAGAACTGTGTTCCATTAGACCAATATTAATAAACCCTATTTGAACAAGGCAGAAACTGTGCTAGACTCTGGAACATAGACTTGAGCAGCACATAGCCCTGCCCCAAGATCCCCAAGTGAAGGGGTTAGGTTAGCAAGCTGAGGCTGGAGTTGACACTGAGCCCGCTCCCAACCACATGACCTCAGGGCACACAGCTCTGAAGGCTTTTCACTCTCTTCTTTTTTTTTTTTTAAGATTATTTATTTATTTGACAGAGAGAGATCACAAGTAGGCAGAGAGGCAGACAGAGAGAGGAAGGGAAGCAGACTCCCCGCTGAGCAGAGAGCCCAATGTGGGGCTCGATCCCAGGACTCTGGGAACATGACCTGAGCTGAAGGCAGAGGCTTTTTTTTTTTTTTGAAGGCAGAGGCTTTAACCCACTGAGCCACCCAGGTGCCCCCACTCTTCTTTCTAAGATTTTTCTTGATGTCAACCCACAATTCCACTCTCCTCCCACACATTTGCCACTCCCCACTCATCTTTCATCTATCCACTGTCCTACAACCGCTATATTCAGTCCACCTACTCACCAGCCACCTACTCATCCCACCTTCCCTCCTGTTTCTTCCCATCTCATATCTATAAATGGGCTCACCATCCATCCAATCATGTGCCCACTATCTGACCATCCATCCCTCCTTCTATCCACCATCCACCTAGCTGTCAGTCACCAACCCAACCATCTCCCACCTACATATCTAAGCTACCCAGCACCTGTCCATTCAACCATCCATCCACCCACACACCCCCTCCCAGCCTCCATCTCTCCTTGATTATATCCCTTTGATTCCTTATTCATTCAATCTTCGTTGAGAGATAGAGTGGTAAGTTCCAGTTTACATCCTCCAGACATTCACATTTTAGCATATGAAAATAATAGCCTTTGATAAATACTTTGCTGGGGGGAAAGAGCAGGAAGAAATGTGGCTAATGCTGCCTGCCTGGTAGCATCGGAGAAGGATTCTCAGAAGAGAAGGGATTTGAGTTGGGTCTAGAAGACACCTTAAACTTCACCAATATTCCAAGCAGAGGGAATACTCAAGACAATGGCTTGCGGGGAATGGAGAACACTCTCAAGTTTGGGGAGTTGTTGTAAGCAGCTGACACTTAAGATGGTGGGAATGGGGGAAAAGGCTGGTAGGAGAAAAGACTGGATGGGCTACTTGGGACCTGTTTTGAGACTTTGCATCCCACGTTATGGAGGTTGAACTTCATTCCAAGAAGCCAGAATCACCAAAGTGCCAGGACCGTGATCTGTGCTTCAGAATAATCTCAGGTGGCAGTCACTAAGCTGAGACAGAAGGAAGAGACTAGAGGCAGAAATACCAGTTGGAAGATAATTGCATTATTCCAGATAAGAGATGACAAAGATCTATCTGGCTGTGGGAGTTGAGAAGAGATGACAAAATTTGAACACAATTTTGGTGGGTGGGTCATTTGCATTTAGTGGAACTGAGAGGTTTCTCCCAGGGGCCACAGAGTTGATGGTGAGGTCAGTTGCTGAGATGGGGAGCCAAGTGGGAGGAAGCAGATGGTGCAGCCAGAAGGAGGGAAGGAATCAACTGCGTCTTGCCTGAGCGATATCTATGTGGATTGGAAGCACTGGAGGCAGATGGGTGTTCAGTCCAGAGCTCAGAGGAGGTGCCCCTCAGGTGATGAGTGTGGCTGTGGGTGTTAGGGCTCTGTCAAAAGAGCAGAAGGACAACATAGAACTCTAGAGAAAGGAGTCAAACACTAAAGTCAAATGACAAATCTGGAGGGCTGACTACAGGCTTGGGAATTGTCGAGGCCTATCCCAGTTATTCTTCCCACATAACAAATTAGCCCAAAACAGAGTGCCTTAAAACAGCAACGATCATTTCATTATGTCCCTCACTATTTAGCACAGGGCTCAGCAGAGATCGGCTGCCTCTGCTCCTAACGTCAGGGCTTCACCAGAAAGACTCTCTGGCTAGAAGCTGGAATCACCTGGACTGATCTTCCCTCACATGTGTGGTGGTGGACATCAGCTGTTGGCTGAGACCGTAGGTGAGCTAGCAGCCAGGACACCTGCACGTGGCCTCTCCATGTGGCTTCTGGACTTCCTCGCAGCATGGTGGCTGGATTCCAGGAGAGAGCGCCTCAAGAGGACCAGGTGGAAGCTGTACTGCCTTTTATAACCCAGTCTCGAGAGTCCTATAAAGTCCCTGCTGCCACGGTCACAGGCCAGCTCCGATTCAAGGACAGGGAACATGAGCCCCAGCTCCTCGATGAAGAGAGCATCAGTGAGACATGGTCAGAAAGGCAAGCAGGTTGAAGGGTCTTGTGGCGGCCATCTTGGAAAATATGATCTACCAGAGGATCTTCAGGTGTCAGGGCTTTGGGGGTGAAGAAGTCAGACTGCAAGGGGTGTACACAGAGCATACAGCAATCCGGATGTGGGGAGAGCATGTTGCATGCTTGTGTTGGTAGTTTGACCTTAGGAGGATACCGAGAGCGTAGAGGAGGAAGAGTTGGAAACGAATGTTGATTTGAGGAAGAGAGATAATTTAAATGTGTAGACAGGGGGAGACTGAAGAGATTAGGGAGAAGAAATACTTGGTGGAACAAGTTTCCCGAGAAAACCAGGAGAGACAGCATCACACATTCATTCAGACAATGGGTCCTGGAGCCAGAGAGCCAGGGTCCACATTCCTTCTTGGTCAGTCATTACTGGGTGGCCTTGAATAAATTACTCTACTCTTTTCACCTGGGTTTCTCTACCTTTAAAACTAACAATAGAGCAAATCTTTTAGAGCTGTTATAAATATTAAAGAAGATGAAATATTGGAACTGTGGCTGGCACAGAGTGAACTGCTGACCACAGGATAGCTCACATAGCTGGATGTTGGAATTGGGGGGGGCAGTGTGCCGTTCTGCACCAGGAGAAAGGAATTATTCCTGGTGAGGAAAGGGGGGACTTCTCTTCAGAGACTGATGGAAACCAGGAAAAGGTGAAGTCTGAAGCCAAGGAGGGTGGAATGTGTGCCTCAACTTGCCTCTATGTTGTCTTTGAATCAGGATGTCAGGGCGCCTAACAAGACTGGGGGAGCTGGAGGGGTGGCAGTTGTGAGCTTGAGGAGGGAGGGAAAGGAAGCTGCTGCCCTACAGAATGGAGGGGGTCGGGGGAGTGCAGTTGGTGGAACAAGATCCACCCATTGTGGATCATTCCACGGAGGTGGAACAGGAACTTAGACACAGTTGTGAGATTTTTCCTCCAACAGGGTGACTGGTACCAGGGTACCCTGTCCTTGGATTGAGCTAGGTCCTCGGCTGGGAAGACCAGTGCAGGGGGGTGGGCACTGAGGATACCAGCAAGGCCACGAAACTAAGGATTACCAGTGGCATCCAAAGCCAGTCTGAGAGGGAAAAGGCGAAGCTGTTTGCTGGGGGATGCGAGATGGGGGAGAGCCTGAGGCCCAGTGGACAGAGGAGGGTTAGATAAATGGAATAAAAGAGTGGGGGGAAATAGGAAGCAGTGGTCAGGGAAGGAGATTTCCGAGCCCACAGCTTGCACAGGTACACAGATCTTGGCCACAGAAGAGATGTCCACCCAACGTAATTTGCTGTGGCCTTTGACTACCCTCTAGGACTCTGCCTTCACCTACTTCCAATGTGGCCTTTCTCATGAAGTCGTGACCCACCTAACACACACTCTCTCTCTCTCTCTCTCTCTCTCTCTCTGTCTCATCCTCTTGAGTCCTATGTTACTGGGGTTTCTTTTTAGAGTGTCCCACAAAATCCCTCATGGCCGCTAATACTCATCAGGGGAAGAAAGAAAGGCCTAAGAGCAAGGATGATGGTAAAGGGGCCCTCCAGGGCTGAGGCACCCAAAAATACCAGGCACGATGGGTGACCCAGGCCCCTCGGCGCCCCTGAGATCTGGCATCTCAGGGTGTGAAATGGAGAGGGTTATTTCCACGTGAAATTTCCCAGTCTTGTCACTGTGCCAGGGCAGTGTTGCTGTAAAAACAACTTGGAAGAAAAATAAACCAGAAAAATGAGGAAGTTCACATTCATTAAGCAAAGGAAACGGGTTTTTTTTTCCCCCTTCTAAAATTAACTCTTTGACAATCTTTCTTGGCAGTTGTCTGTGAAGAAAGGAGGGCAGGAAAAAGAAAAACAGTATTATTTGGATTCAGGGCATTCTTGCCAGTTGACAGCGTTAGCAAGTTTGTTGCACTATTTAAATAATAAGTACGATAAGGAAATCTCGCATCTATTGATGGCTTACTTTGTTTTAGACGCAATGACAGGCACTTTCCCCATATTGCACTTAATTCTCATAATACTCCTCTGAGGGAGTCGTTCCAAATCTCAATTTACAGAGGAGGAAAGCAAATCTAGATGAAATAACTCACTCCAGATGACGCAGTGAGTGATCGAACTAAGCTGTGAACCCAAGATGATTTGATCCCCTAAATCCACGCCTCCAATCATGATGGTGCTTGGGAAACTCGGAAAAGACAGATCATCCCCAACACGACACTGTAGTGACATAGTGCTTGGGCGTATTTTCATCTGGCCTTTTTACATGTTTTAATTCATGTGCGTGTTTGTGAGTCTGAATCTATGTAATTATCATATACTGCTTTAAGCAAATTTGCCTCCCTTTACCCGTTGACATTATGCGACATTCCTTTTCCCGTGGTGCTGTCTCGACTTCCTCACCACCGGTTTTAATGGATTCATAATGTTTCGTCTGGTAAATGCACCACAATTTATTCTATCAGTTCCTTGAAGCTGAAAGTTCAGATTTTGGTATTTGCCATTCTGCCGCCCTGCCCGGGCATGCAGTGTTTACAATTGCTTCCTTAGACTGTGCTCCTCGGGTTGGAAGTGGGGTTGCCGAGTCTCCCCAGATCTTTTTGCCTTTACCAAATGCCTTGCCAACAAAGCTGCGTCCACTGACGTCGTCATCCGCAACCATCGCGCCAAACCCTCAACGGCACTAGTAAGATTTTAAGTGACATTACTGGGGGGCGTGGGGAATGCTACCTCCTTATTTTAGTTTGCATTAGGTCCTTACTAGTGAGGCATAACATTCTTCGAAATGTTGCTGAGCTGGTTATGTTTTCTCTTTGGTGAATTATCTGCTCATGCTCTTTGCCCTTTGAATTACTAGCGACTGAGTGCTTTCTAAAAAATATTTTATTTATTTGAGAGAAAGAGAGCATGAGCAGGGGGAGGGGCACAGGAAGAGGGAGAAGCAGACTCCCCGCTGAGTGCAGAGTGCCATGACTTGAACTGAAGGCACACGCTTAACCAACTGAGCCACTCAGGTACCACTGAGTGTTTTTCTTTTCTCCCCATTTCTGATCTCTACATAAGAAAGAACTTTGCTGCAAGTGTTTTATTAATATTTTGTGCATATTTATATATGTCTTCTATAGAAACAAATATTTTTAACTGTGAAGTTAGGCTGGTGGGTCTTTTTCTTTTCTGGTCTGTTCTATCATTTTAACACAGAGAAGGTTCTCCTTCCCCCAGAGGCTTGCTAAATATATATTCTATTTCTGTCTGCTTTTTCTATTAGATGAAAAAAAAAAACACATAGGTCTCTCTTTTAGCCATGTGGCATTCTTTGGGGTACATGGTGAAAGTGAATGATGGCCAACTCTAAGGAAGACCACAAGCCCTAATTTGAACAAGGAAATTCATAGATAATCCACCACCACCACCACACCACACAGAAACCAACTAATCTTTTCAAATTATTCATCCGCTAAATCCTTCCAAAGAACTGATAGATTATGTCATAAAATTGACTGGGAAAAGTTTATTTCCCTTGTCCAGCCTCTGGTTGAAGGGCTGATAAACTGTGAAATGATTCAAAGGAGAGCAGACCAAGGGCCTAGGTAGCCCATAAACCGGTCAATAAACCCTCCTCTCCCCAATGACTGACAGGTGTGTACAGAGCTCCCAGCACCAAGTCAGGCACTCACGGAGGGGGCAGGAGCCGGCAGAGACGAGTTTTCATTCTGCGCCTTCCCGGCTGCTCAGCGCGGTTTGCTACCGTTGGCCCCTGTACGGATCCTCCACTGACTTCCCTTACAGCATCTCCTGCTCCCCGACCTCTCTGACCATTCTGCCCCTCCTCTGGGGGCCTCCCCTTTCATGGCCAACTCCTTTAATGGTTCTTTTTCCTGGAATAGGTCTTCAACCTTCTTCATCGCTCTCTCCGTCCACTTGCCTTGGATGAAGCCCTGTGCTCACACGGCTTCGGGTACCATCTACATGCTAATGATGGCAAAACCCACGTCTCCTCTGAAGCCATCCATCCAGCTGCTCACAGGACGCCTCCGTCCGGAGG
The DNA here is from genome assembly GCF_011764305.1 of Mustela putorius furo. Classification (NCBI taxonomy): domain Eukaryota; kingdom Metazoa; phylum Chordata; class Mammalia; order Carnivora; family Mustelidae; genus Mustela; species Mustela putorius. The sequence continues at coordinate 34,361,850 of NW_025421989.1, forward strand.
TCCCCACCTACACTTCAGATCCTTGGGAACCCCAAATGAGAGCTCACCATCCTGCCCTATCACCACCCCCCAAATAACTACCTTTCATGTTCTTCTGTCTCTTGGACACATTGGCTCAGCCAAGGGCTTCATTTTCCATCTGGAAAGTCAAAACCTGGGAGCCAGACACTCCTGGCTTTCCCACACTGTCCAGCGTACCCCTTCAAAGCTCTGAAACCGCTCTCTGCCTGTCTTATGCATGTGCTCCCTCCTTGGTTCCCGTGCTCACATGGCCCAGTGCAGTCGACTTCAGGCCGGCCTCCTCTTCCCACCTTCAGGGATCCGTCAGGGACTTGCCCTGGCCAGACACTCCAGGCCTTCTGTGATCGGGCTCCTGTCTTCTTCCCCCTTCTTCCTCCCTTTTCCTCTCTTGCTTACACCCGACGCAGTAGCCAGGGCCCGGGGCTCCTCCAGCTGCACCACCGTTCTGCACGTGCTGTTCTTACAGCCTGTGATGCCGTCCCTGACCCCCGGGGTCCTCATTCCCAAGCCTTTGGCTGTGCTCGCGTCTCCACGGCGAGCCCACGCCTGGACATCACGTGTGTACCACGAAGGTCGAGATGAAACGCAGATGCCACCCGCCTGCCACCACCTCAGCCCCTTAGAGCTCATCTTCGGGAAAAGCCCCATGACCGGCTGCCGGTCTCAGTAGAGGTCAGAAGTCGGTATAAAGGCCTCTTTGGCTTTTTCAGGCTCATTGCCGGGGCTGCCTATTTGTGAGAAAGCCAAGATGAAAAGTACATTTGATTCCCGTTTTGTTTGTTTGTTTGGGTTTTGTTTTTGTTTTTTTTTTAAAGAAACCTCACGTGTGTTTCATTCTTCACACTTGGATGCTCTTTAGTATTCTTTGCAAGATTCTTTCTCCGGGGTGGTTTCAGCCGAGCTGTGTGGCTCTCACATGAGCTGCGGGGCCAGACCCACATTTGCATACATAATCAGAACTGCCTGTCTGCCCCGGTCTCCCCAGCAGGCAGCTGGCTCGGGAGAAAGCTTGGGCTGCCCGCGTAGATGTGGGCGGCACCTTCCCAGCGAGGAGGGTACCCGACTACTCAGAACACAGGCACAGTTCCTGAATACCGCTGGGGTCCCCATGCGGCCGGAGAGGGCCGGCGGCTCCTGACCCCTTGTTCGCTCATTCCTGGGGCATTTATGGGGCGCCTACCATGCGCAGAGCCCCGTGTGGCTGTTCAGGCCCCTGTCTCAGGTTAGGTTCCCCCAGAAGCCGACCTTAAGGCAAAGTCTAAGGGATGCAGATGGTTTATTCAGGAGAACACCTAGGAGGCACCACTGAGGGAGTGAGAAAAGGGAGACGGGAGGGGAAGCACGGCCTAGGACAGGTGCTTTAACAAGCATGTTACTGCTGTGGGCAATGGGGCGCTGTCTCCCTGGGGACTTTCTGAGGCATCGTGTGGAACGTGCTGAGAATCCTTACTCCAGAGGCCAGGAAGCCTAGGGCCTCAATCCAAGCTGTCAGCAACCTTTGAAGCTGCCCAGCCATGCTGCAGGGAACTCGGGGGGTCAGGGCGATGCAGGACGGACATCACCAGGGTCTGCTACCGATGGAGGCATGAATTCCACATGGCACCTGTCCACCCTGTGGGAAAAAGACAGAAAGGCCAACAATTTGCCTGCGGGCTGCCTGGACAAGCCATGACTCAGAGATCTACATGTGCCCCACGTGGGAACGTGGAATCCGCCAAGGTGGAAGCTGAGGGACATCTTCCAGGGGCATGTGATTATGTGGCTGGAGACTTGAAGGCGGCATGTCACTCAGGTCCAGAAAAAGGAGAAGTGCCCTGCAGGGAGCACGGACAGCAAGCTCTGAGCACGCAGGGCATGTGGCGCCTAGCGCAGGCTCTGCCCAGGGCCCCAAGCCTTGGCTGTTTTGCATGGAGCAGTAGGCATGGCCAGAGTGGAGGCGGTGCCACATTGTAAAGGAACTTGACTGTGGAGGGGGAGGGGAGGGATTTGCACTGCAGACCCATCGGTGTTTTCGTAGTGACGGAGTCAGAGCCTTAGAAAGCTCACTCTGAGCAAAGCTTGGAGGGTGGGTTGGATGGTGACAGGTGACATTGGAGCCCAAGAATCGTGGTGAGGAGGCGCTGGACAGGAGCGGGAGCACTTAGAGAGGGGGAGGCAGGCAGGGCCAGGCTCACCCTGGCAGGAAGGGCGAGGGAGCCCAGGGAACCCATTCTCCCACCTCTCGGCCTGCCCACCTTCTTCTCTCCTGCTGGTGAGGCCCACTGGTTAAATCCAACCAGAAGTTGGGTGGCAAGGCTTCCCTGGGGACGCAGCCCCCAGAGGCCAGCCTGTCAGGGCTCAGGGCAGAGTGGAGGAGCCCAAAGGGCGGGTCTGGAGGGGCAAACAGAATAGCTTGGCCCACGAGGTCACTGCGATGGACCCGGCCGGGGACACCGGCAGGTGAGGTCGGTGCTGAGACTGTGAAGTGTGAGGGAGTGTGAGGGAGCCGGGACACTTTGCAGCAGGAGGTTGAATCGTTGCAGGACACCGGGCTACAGTTCCGGCCACAAAAGGACCAATTCTTGGCTGCTGATCCCTTTCTGGGGACCACACACTACTGAGAGGAGCAAGGCTTTGACTGATCTGGACCCTTCTCTTCAGGGTCAAATGTCCTATTGATGGAGAGTGAGGATGAAGCCTGGGAGAATCTTCCAGACAACCCACCAGATTCCTGGGACAGCCACAGGGCAGCAGGGGACAGGGACAGGCTCTGGAGCCTAGAAGTCCAAGATCAAGGCATAGGAGAACTGTGCTTCTCCTGAAGACACAAGGGAATGATCTGTTCCAGGCTTCTCTACTGACCTCTGATGGTTCCTTGGCTGTGGCAGCATAATTCTCAGTCTCATGTGGTATTCTCCCCACATGTGTCCTTCACGATGTCCAAATTCTCTTTTTTTAGTGGATCGAGACCGGCATCCATGACCTCACCTTAACTCACGCATCTGGGAAGACCCTATTTCCAAATAAGTTCCCGTAACCAGGTTACTACTGGTTAGGACATAACTTTGGGGTGGGGTGCAGGGGACACAGCTCAGTTGGCAATACCCCTCAACATTCACATGGAGTTGGCATGACCCAAAGGCTCAAGCAGTATAAGGTCCAAGGAATCTTGGGGATACTGAGAGCATTAGCTTAGCAGTCCTCGCTAAGGCCGTGGACTGGAGGGCTGAGATGGGGCCACAGGGAGAGGAATCCTTCCTGGAGTGCTCCCAGACAATTTCTTTAAGGAGACACGCACAAAATATAGGCAAAGCAATCCACAATTGGATTTCAAATATCCGGAAACTACAGAAGTCACACAGTAGTGTTTATTGGGTGCTTGACATGCCAATGTCTAGGCTTGGATTCCCACCCAGGCAGACCCTGAAACAAGGATTTCAGAGCAATTGTTTTGGGAAGTGACCCAGGAGGCCCCAGTGAGGGGCGGAGGAATGAGAGAGGGAAAAGGAAAGTCGGGAGAGGGCGAGCGAATCAGGGTGTTCCCGCAGGGGACACGAGGTGCTTGGGGCCTCTGGAGGCCTCAGACAGACCGTGTGGACCATGCCTGGGTGTGGAAAGTTGGGGTTTTATGCATTTCCATCTCTCCCTGGTGGAGGGGGTCCTCCATGGCCAAAGAACACCCTCTGGCAGGTAGATGCGGGAAGCCATAGGCGGAGGGGGAGCTGGAGGTAGTCAGCCTCAGGGTGAGCCCCAGGCACGCAGGTGAAACACGACCCCCCCCAGCGCAGCAAGCACCCCCCCAGCGCAGCAAGCACCCCCCCACCCCCCCACCCCCCCCCACCCCCGCCTGGCTTCTGCTGGCCCCAGGTGTGGCCCTTGAACCTCAGCACAGAAATGCAAAGTAGGTATCACCACCCTCACTTTGCAGATGAAGAAACTAAGGCCCAGGGGATTTACAAGCATTCTCACATTCACAGGTTGCTGAGTGGTTTCTCCAGGATGGGAACCCATTCCTATAGGATTTTTCAGCCAGCCCTCTCAACCACAATCTTCACTACTGCTCCACTCTTCTGGGTTTTGTGTTATGTTTCTCTAAAAGGATGGGACTTGTTTTTCTGAGCTGGGCTGGGAACTAATGCTGACACAAAGCAGAGACTCACTACACCCCCTCCCCCTCCCCCCCTCCCCGACTCCCGCCAGCAAACAACCCACACCCAACATGGCCAGTCTTTCCACCATGAGCTTGATTCTTTTGCGGTTTCTGCAGACCATACCCAGAGCTTTGTTTCTGAGACGTGCTGGAGGGAGGGAAGAGGCCCTGTCCAGACCCCTGCCAAGGCTTGTCAGGACCCTTGGCGGGCTATGAGGACCCAGGCCTGCGGCCGCCCCACCACAATCCCCAGTGACACCTGAGTGCTCCCCCACTTCGGTGGGCTCTCCCTTTTCCAAGTTCGTGGGCTGCCTGCTCCTTCCCAGCTGTTCGCCGGGCCGGGGCGGTGGGGAGACCCCACCGCCACCGCCACCACCGAGGGGCCTGCTGAAGTTTCTCACCACCTACCGCTGCGATGACATTCTCCCCTGGTTGGCGGGGAGTGACAGTGATAGATTAAAGGCGCCAATTAAATTAGATCCTATTTTAAAGAGCTTGAGCTGGATTTACTTTTAATTATAGTTCTGTGCTCGCTGATGAGGTATTGTCGAGGACTTAACAATTGGTTGATTGTGCGTCCGAGTGTTCAGAGCACAGTTTCTGGGGAAAGACCAGGGAGGGCTTTCCTCTTAAGCAGCTCCTTGGGATAACACAGAGGAGGGAAGAAGAGGGCAGGGAGGGAGGGTGGGGGGCCCGGTCTCTCTTGTCCTCGTTTTCTGCTTTCTACGTCCCCCGTTACCTGGAGATCGAACGAGCCCAGCACAGGGTAGAGAAGCGGGCCAGAGGCCGTGGAGTCACGTGGGTTTGGGGTGCCCCTCCCCGCTTCCTGCCTCTGCCCCTCTTGACTGCATGTGTCACCCAGGATGAGGCAAGTAACCTGCCCTGTCTGTTTCCTTTCGGTGACTCATTGATTCATTAATTCACCTCAACAAGAATTTATTGAGCTTTTAGAATGTGCTGGCACTTCTTCTAAGTGTTGGTAAAGGGGCAGTGAACAAAATAGGCAAGATTCTCCATCCAGGGGAGCACACAGTCTGGTGGTGGGAGTGAAGGGAGCAGCTGCAAATGTGCACAGGACACAATGTCAGGGAGCGATGCATGCGGAGAGGAAAATCCAGCAGGGTTGAGGTGTCACAAGAAGACCCCATTTTAGACAGCGGCCAGAGAAGGTCCCTCCGAGGGTGATGTTTGAGCAAGCAAGGGGTTGGGCCATGTGGGTATCTGGAGGCACAACAGTGCAGACCAAGCAGTGCAGACCAAGGGAAGAGTGAAGGCAAAGACCCTCTCCCTGGTCAGGTGTCATCCCTGTCGCCCTGTAGACCCTCCGCCATGCCATCAGCTAAGTCCTGTCCATGTGGCCACTTCTCTGTGCCCTGAGAGAGGTGGGCTCTGAAGTCTTTGTGATCACCCTACTGGGGCGCCAGCCGTTGGAGATGCTGATCTGTAGACATGTCTGGCTCAGGGAAGGAGTGCAGTCCTTGCGCACTGATTAAATGACACATCCCAACAGTCCCCTTGGAGGACACCACTTGGGGGGCGCAACTGTTTGTCATAATGAGAAAGAAAAGAAAGTTCAGAGTAGAAGTCCAGAAGCCAGGTTTACACCTGTGCAGTCCTACCTGAAAAGGGCCTTGAGCCATTAGGCCAGTCGCCTAGGTTTTTCCTTCCTGCTTTGCCGGCCGCGTACAAATCAAGTGAGTTCAGGCAAATCTCTTGCCCCCCAGAGCTTCATTTTTATTGTCCGTAAAATATAAAATGAGTCTATTTTGTGGTATACAGGGTACCTTGTAGCTATAGATGGGGGCAGGACTTTGAGAATCAGAATCACGAAGGGGAAGGGGAGAAGGGTCTAGAAGAGGTCAAAGAAGACCCCACCCCACCCCAGCCAGGTATCGAGAGTGTTCTGAAATCTTTGTCATGTGCTTAGAAGTGGCAGCCCCATCAGTGGCTGGGTATCAGAGAAGTTCTTCCCTGGCTCAGTTTGGGTCCCCGGATGCAGAACTGAGACAGGGATTCAAGGGTGAGCACCTTATTTGGGAGATGAGCCCCAGAAACACCAGGACGGAGAGTGGGGTAGAGACACAGGGTGTCAGCAAGCCAGGGCCATTGTGGAGACGCTGAGATCACGTGCCTCAGAGTCCTCCCGCCTGAGGGCGGGGAGCCGGGACATTTTTACGGCGAGTCCTGTTGGTCAGAGGTGGACAGTTGCTCTGGGACATCAGGAGGGGTATGACATCTCTAGGGCTTCTGGCCCTCGACAGCCGCAGTGGGCAAGGAACACTTCTGGGCTTGAGGGATCCCCAAGGTAAAAGAATGACGGACCCGGCCGTGGAAAATTGAGTGGGGTTCACTAAAGTGAATATGGGTAAGATGTTAGCTGGACTCTGACAGCCCCCTAAAAGAGGCGGCCCCTCATTGCTGGCTGGAGGCCCTGAGCTCGGGCCAGCCCTCAGCAGCAGGGGACAGGTCTGCACCCTGGCCCCAAGTTCACCCTTGTGTGTGCGAGCTTCTAGCCTTTGGGAAGTCGAAGGGACAGAATCCAGAAAGAGAAGACCAGCGGAGAGAGACGGAGCTTCACACCCCCAGGAAGATTGGTATGCCATCCAAACACCACGCGCTCAGCCCCTCGGAGAGTGGGCGACCAGCCAGCGAGTGGAAGCCTCTCGGGGTCATGCCCCCTGCAGGGGCTGCTGTTCCCTGACTGGCAAGAGAGTTACCATGGCAACCAACAAGAACCCACCCAAGGATCCTCCGGTGAGGAAGGCACTGAGTGAAGACCCAAGAGTCCGGGGAGCGCGCGCGTCTCTACAGCCGGTGGCCAGAGCCAGAGAGAGTTGGTTTTCCTTACTCTTGGCGTTTTAGCTGTGACCCATATTGCACCCATACACAACCCTCCCTAAGCTGGTTGGGGCCCAGGAAAACACCTGTCACAATGTTGTGCCGACTTACCGTGTAAGCAGGAACACGTGGGTGTCTCTGTTTTCCCCGGCACAAAGTGATTCAGATGGTACCAGTTCCTTGGCCTCCACCGTGGGAGGCGGCAAGAGCTGATACAAGGGCGTCTGGGAGGCATTTGGAGCATCTTGAAAGAGAGAGGTTGTCAAGAATTCCTGCTATGAAATGGCAGAGTTCTCCTTCTCTTTTTTAATTTGAACCCTCATGCGCTTTCACATTGCATTTAAGATATTCCAAACCAGCAGCTGTTTTGAGACCACAAGCCATCCAGAGCCGCTGACCGCAAAGTTAAGGCAAAAAAAAAAAAAAAAAAAAAAAAAAAAAAAAAAAAAAAAGAAATCTGAATTAAAAAGAGATGCTCCTGACTTGTGGCCAGATTTCAGTTTGGCTCTTAAAAGCTTCCTCTCTGCGCCAGCTTCCTGCGCTGACCCCCAGGCTCACTCGGCTGTGAATTCCTTGCCATTACATATTGAAAACAGGAAATGAAGGGGCCTTTGGGTGGGAGGGATGGGAGAGCTTGAAACAACTTCAGAGAACAAGCTGATGAAGTCATAGATCTTATCTCCCTGCCTTTTCCATGTCAGGTTTCTTTAAAGATAAGGTTAGTGAATCAGAATGTTCTGCCTTTTTTTTTTTTTTCCAAGATGGAAGCAGGGGAGGATTTCTTTAATCCCCCATTCCCTCCCCGTGTTTCTAAAGATAACCAGATGAGAGAAATACCTAGGTCATGAGCACGTGCCTGTAAAATGCTATTATAGGACAGTTTCCCCATCTTGGTCCCTGAGGGCTGGGGCGGAGGGTGCGGGGAGGGAGGAGGCTTGGGAGGGAGGGGGCAGCTAGCCATCCGGCCTGGGCCTGGTGTAGTTGTTGAGGATGAGGATTTCCTTGTCCCTATTGGTTCATTAAGGTAGGAGTTCAAGCCATAGGGGACGCTGTGGGCCTATGTCCCGTCTGTGCCGCAGAACCAAAGGAAGGTGACTTCGAGGGTCTGAAAGGGAGGGGAGAATGTCGTGTGTTTGGGTCCTGTCTGTGGGGACAGCCAGCAGGAATGCCAGCCCCGTGGGGATATTCCTAAGCGAGGGGTTCCCCAGGCTGGAACTGTGCTGACAGGGACAGCAGTGTTAAGGTGACAGTGGCTTGAAGTAGCCCAGGGGAACCTATGTGAGGTGGGGGGAAGGCAGGAAGGCAGCCCAGCTGACCACTCAGGGCTGAGAGGTGAGGCCGGCGTGATGAGCCGTGAGGGCAGATGTTGAGGGGGGCAGGGAAGGTGGGCGAGGCAGGGCTGGGGCAGCTCAGGGGGACTGGAGACCTTAGGGTGTAGTGACTAAGGACATAGGCTTTGGGACCAGTAGACTTCGGTTCCAGCCTCAGGCATGTGACCCCAGCCTCGGGTTTTGGTGGTGGGTTGTAGTTGTTTTTTTTTTTTTCCCCGCCCCTCCTTTTCTGATAAAATTGGTCAATACTTATATCGTTACGGAGATTAAACATGTTAACTTTTTTAAACAGTGCTTGAGGCTGTGAACTGTGCAGGACGCTAGGAGGATGTATTTATGTAGTTCCAGCAAAATTGTGTCGAGGGAGGGGGGAGCCTGCCAGGTTAAAGGGAAAACACGCTAAGCTTATTTATGAAACAGCTTCTATGGCCTCTTGGTGAACCTAGAGAACAATTTACATCTGGCAAAGCAAACCTGCGATGAGCAAGAGATTCTGGGTTTTGTGAGTGGTTTGGGGCAGCCCGCTGGGAAAGGAGGCCCCTTGACTCTCTTAAGCGGTAGACACCTGGCCTTGGCCCTGCCCCACCCTGCCAAGGTTGATGGATGTGAGTCAGGCCCTACAGGGGCCAGGCTTTCCCCTTGAGACAGTTAGGGAGGAAGAACTTGCAGGAAATGAAGTAAAAGGAAGGGATCTGTGGGGTAGGAGGGACTGGGGAGGGATGGCAAGGATAATACAGCAGGGGTTAGGGCAGGGGCGGTTGTGCAGTCCACAACTTGCACAGCTATACATGGGAGCCCAGGAGTGGGGATGTGAGAAGAAACAGAACAAATTAGAAAAGGAAAAGGTGACGGGCAGGGCAGCAGAGTGGGACTCAGGGGAAGGCTGTTCCAGGCTTGATTTCACAGGCAGCCCAAGAGAACGGAAGGACTGTTGCTTTTGCAGTTCTTTCTCCCACTAAAAGGCTTAATGTAAATGAAAGAGCATAGGCTACAGGCCATGTGCTTGTCCCCCAAACAGAAAAAGAGCAGATGAATTAGAATCCCTGAGAGAGGGACTCAGCAGATGAGTTTATAGTCCTCCTCCCCCTCCTGCCCCCTACTGCCCCCTACTCCTCCCCTGGGAGCACCAACATGGAAGGAAGTTTCCTCCATGTACTCTCCCATCTCTGCTCATGGGCCCCATGTTCCCATCTCCCCCCATTCCCCAGGCCCTGGGGAGCGCGCTTCTGATTAGAGCAGAGCTCCCTATGTTCACAGACGGCCTTTAGCCTTTAAAACCTCCTTCTAGGGCCGCCTGGGTGGCTCAGTCGGTTGAGCGTCCAACTCTTGGTTTCGGCTCGCGTCATGATCTCATGGGTCGTGGGATTGTGCCCCGTGTCAGGCTTCTCGCTCAGCGGGGAGTCTCCTTGAAGATTCTCTCCCTCTGCCCCCCCTACTCGGGTATGCACTCAAGCACCTTCTCTCTGTCTCTCTGTCTCTCTGTGTCTCAAATAAGTAAATAAATAAATCTTTAAAAAGAAAAATCAAAAAATTAAAGCTCCTTCCAGTTAAGCAGAGGCTTCCAGGTGAGGCCTGTTGAGGAACTTTCTAAAGGCATCTCGGAGCAGCCTGGTGTTCCCACTGCACCGCTGTGGGCCAGGCTCTTCTGGCTGGGGGCAGGAGGGATTGGGAGACTTAACACCCAGCTCACGGGTTCAGGATGCCGCCACCACCCATGTCCAAGGGGAGCCGAGACGGCTCTTCAGCAGCAGGGGCAATGCGCTTCAACCATGTCAGTGGGTCTCATCCTTGGCTGCCCATGAGCGTCCCCAGGGGACCTCCACAAATTCTGTGCCCAGTTTCCATCCTGAACCCATGGAACTGCAGTCTCTTAGCATGGGGACCAGGCACCTGTCTTTCTTAAAAGCTCTTCCAGGTAATTGTAACAACAAAGGTCAAGAAATTGCTACTGTAAGAACTTCCGTGACTCCAAGCAACAACTGACAGTCCTCCTCCCAGCCTCCGTTGACCCACCAGCAAAACAAGGGAATTGGATTTTGGAGTCTGCATGTCCTGTGAGTTCTGGGATTCTGCAACTCTGGGATAGAGAGGCAGCTGACACACCTGTAGACATAAACACATGAGTGCTTAGGCCCTACACACACACACACACACACACACACGCTCACACATTCACACCTTCTTCCTGCTCTGCCCTACAACTTTTATCTTGTCCCTCCCAATGTAAGAAATCCTTGATCTCAGCTACCCCCCCTTCTTCCCCAAAAAGGCTGTCAGAAAATTCTAGAAACATTCTAGATAGAAGATCAAAGGTCAGAAGTTCTGAGTCAATAACAAAAGGGGGAGTTTGCTGCAGACGTGGGCTCCCAGCTTGGAAGTGCCTTGGATGTCCCCTCCCACCCCTCTGACTGGTCCTGAAGAAACTAGTCTCTAGAAGGTGAAGTTCGTTGTCTAAGGTCAGCTCAGGTAGTTGGTGGCAGAGTGAGGGCAGGCTCAGGACCCAAGTATGGTCTGAGGACTTTATGCATCAAGATGACCCAGACACTGGCTGAGAATTCATGTTCCTGGGCTCCACCCCAAATTTTCATGTGTCAGACTCTGTGTGTGTGAGGAGGGGGGGAATCTGATTTTAAATCTGCTCCCCTATAAGCCCAGAATGTTCCCACACTACCACCTTGATAGCAAAGAAACTGGCCTGGTACACTGGCGGCCAACTAACCCAGGGCCCACATGTGTCCCCTCCCTTTAATCCTGATACCTGGGGAAAATATCAGACTGGCCAGGCCATGCTCAAGGCTTGTCACTCTCTCCTAGAGAAGTGGGGGTGTGGGGTGGGGCGGCTCAGTGTCCAGGGCTAGGAAGGCCGTAATGGGAGGAACCAGACCCAACTGTGCCCCAAACCTGGTGCCTGACTGCACAGCCTAAGGTCTCCTGGCCATTACCCCAGGCTGCCCTCACCAGGAGCCTACACACCAGATGGACACCTGCACTGAGGGGCAGGAGGGGGGGCACCCCAGTCAACACGTGCAGTTCGGCCTGGCAAGGACGGCAAGGCCAAGTTCAGGGGTCCAGATGTGGCACAGGTAAAACTAGCTTGTCGTCCAAGGCAGGTGGGCTGTCATTCCCTGTTTTGTGGCTCAGCAGATGTTAGATCTGCTGGGTTTTGACCCTGTCCGCAGTATAATCTGTCAGTGCAACTTTAAGCTCAAGGGCGCATACTGCAGAAGAGGATGGTGGTAATAATTGCGGGCGGCATGAACGGAGTGCCAATCGTGGGTCAGGCTCTGTGCCAGGGGCCTTATGGACGCTCCCACAATTGACCCGTCTGGGTGTGTCCCACAGAAACGGCCACATCCTAGTCCCTGGAATCTATGAGTGAGACCTCATCTGGCAGAAGGGACATTGGGGCTGTGATTGAGTTAAAGACCTTGTGATGGGGGTTATTAACCCGCACTGTCTGGGTGGGCCCAGCGCCATCCATCACAAGGGTAGAAGAGTCAGAGTCAGAGGAGGAGTGAGGACAGAGACAGAGATCAGAGGGGGCACAGGATGTCATGCTGCTGACTTTGAATATGGAGAAAGGGGCCACAAGCCAAGGAATGCCGGGGATCTCTAGAAGCTGGGAAAGCAAGGGATCAGATTCCCACCCACCCACACCCCTCCTCCAGGAGGAGAACAATATTGCCAAGACCATGATTTTAGGGGCGCCTGGGTGGCTCAGTAGGTTAAAGCCTCTGCCTTTGGCTCGGGTCATGATCCCAGGGTCCTGGGATCGAACCCGCATTGGGCTCTCTGCTCAGCAGGGAGCCTGCTTCCATCTCTCTCTCTCTCTCTCTGCCTGCCTCGCTGCCTACTTGGGATCTCTTCCTGTCAAATAAATAAATAAAATCTTAAAAAAAAAAAAAAGACCTTGATTTTAACCCAGGGAGACCCTATTTGGAATTCTGACCCCCAGCACTGGAAGGGAAGAAGTTTGTGTTGCTTTGAACCACTGTTTGTGATACATTGTTAGAGCAACAGTAAGAAACGCATCCAGTCAGGACTCCCACTTCACAGGTGAGAAAATGGAGTCTCCACGATTACTCTCTCTGCCTCCCTGGTTCCCGACTGTAACCTCCCACTTCTGCCCTTTGTCCAGTTGTCAACATTTCTACAGCCAACATGGTCTCCTTTGTTTTTGTACCTTCCACTCAGAGCCCGGTGCCTGACCACGGTGAGCCCCATGCTGACAGTGCTCGAACCCGTCAGTGAATAGCAGCAGGCGAGCCAACGGTCACCCCCATAGCCAGGCTGGTCAGGGTTTCGAGAATGGCTGGAGTGGGAGGCTAACTTTCTGTTGAAGAACCTGGACAGGAAGGGAAGGGGCAGTACAGGGAGATAAAGGGAGGTGGGGAGAAGGAGGGAGAGCAAGCGAAGGAGGAATTTAAAGGGGAGAAGGAAGGGGGGAGGGGGGGAAGAGCGGGGAGGGAGAGAGGTAGGGGAGGAGGGCATGAGGCAAGAGAAGGGAAAGAAAGAGGAGGAGGAGGGCAAATGAGAAGGGAGAAGAGGCTTGTTCTTAAGAGCCAGGAAGGGTCACTAGCTACACAGACAGCATCCAGTTCGTGCGTTTCCCTGGTGCTTTGCCTGAAGTCAAAGACTCCAGCTGAACCCTTGAAGTGTGCCGAATCTACCACCCAGGGAAACCTGTCTCCACCCAGAGCCAAGGAGACCTTGTCATCCAATAGAAAGGGGTCACAATCCAGATGAAGCCTTTCCAAAACCAGGAGGGCTTGAAACCTAGCCTGAAATTGGGGCGTGTCAGCTGACAATGCATCCCCCCCACCTCCCCCGTGCACTCGGACCTGCTCGGCCAGACCACAAAAGGGTAGAAGCGCAACCTCCCTTCTCCGCCTTTCCTTCGCCCTCATGCTGCTGGCCTTCTTTGTCCACACTGGATTCTCAAGCTTCTCCCAGAGACCGGGGGCGGGACGGGGGGGCAGCCTGTTCCCGTCTCCCAGAGGTGAACCTCTTTACTCACCTCCTGCCAGGAGCCTCCTTCCAGCCACGGATGGGTCAGGATGTGACTGGAGAATCCAGATGCAGAAGGGCAATTGCCCAGCGGATCAGTTGAAAACAAAGCTAGCTCTAGAACACAGTAGAAATTTCTTTCTCAAGGAACATCCATCCAGCAGGTGACAGGGGCCAGGGCTCTGCTTCACAGTCACTGGGGGACTTGAACCAATGGGGAGCCCAGTCACCCTGAGACGAGAGGTTCTAATTCCGTTGGTTAAGGGTGAGACATGGACACAGAGTTGGGTGTTTTGTTTTGTTTTGTTTGATGTTCCCCTAGTGACTTTAATGGGAAGATAGAGCTGAGACACTCCTGTCTTCCCATATCACCCAGGGCACCAGCGGCCAACCCCCAATAGAGGAAATGGAAGAAACAAATCAAAGGGCCACGTAGGAAGTACTTACCGGCCAGGCCCAGAAGGGAGACACCTAACTTCTCTCTCTCGCTCATTGGCCGGAAGTCATCACAGGGCCACATTTCACCCCCAGAGGGCAGCTGCGACATGGAATGCAGCCGCGTGCCCAGGAACAAAGCAAAATGGGTTAGGCACCATCTCACTGGTCTCTGCCCACACCACGCTGTTGCTGTCCTTGAAATCCGATCTCAGGCTTCAAGAAAACATCTCCGTTCTTTCTGTGTGCTTGCTTTGTGTGACAACAAGGATCCGGACCCTGAGGGAGTTAGAAGGTTTAGAAGTCCCTGCGGGAGTTAATGGCACAGCCCTCTCTTGAGATAGTCTGACTGGGACGTTGTGAGCTGTACAATGTCCATTCTCCCTTGAGCTGAGCCAAGGGTGTGGCTGTGGGACTACTGGGTATCTGAGGGAGGGCCTGGTGGTGAGTGAGAAGAGGAGAGTCCCCTAGAACACGATGTGAGAGGCAAGACTGGGCAAGGCAGAACAGAACCCCGGGAGGAGGGGGCGGTGGCAAAAGAAGCAGCTGTAGGAAGAGAGAAAAGGGAAGGGTCTACTCATGGGAGGGAGCCGGGCGTGTGTAAAGCCCTGCATTCCGCCTGATCTTTCATGCCGTGACGGCACCAAGGTGGACAAAAGAAAAGCCACTCCGAATGCCACCTGCAAGAGGTAGCCCTTGAGCGGCCCTGAAGGGTGTCGATGGGTGAAGGGGAGGGGAGGGCACAGAATGCTTCTCTGCCTTTGCTGGTTTGCCTGCGCTGGATGTGTAAACAGCGTTAACATTCTGCAGGGCTCAGATCAGTAAGGTGCCCGTGCTTGGGAACTGAGAGAAGGGTAGAAAGCTTCCATCTGAGGACGGAGCTGCCATCATGTGAGGACCAGAACATATACGTTGCCCTTTGGTTTTTGCTCCTTAGAGCAGGTTAATAGAATGAAGAGTGACTCAGAAAAGGGTATCTGGAAAGCCCCATGAGGACTAACTTGAAAAATGAAGTGTCTTTAATTTGGTAAGTATCTCAGTGTGGGTAGCGTAAACAACAAACACTGGGACCCTGGATGGCTCAGTGGGTTAAGCATCTGCCTTCGGCTTAGGTTATGATCTCAGGGTCCTGGGATCGAGTCCCGCACCTGACTCCCTGCTCAGCGGGGAGTCTGCTTCTCCCTCTCTCTCTGCCTGCTGCTCCCCCTGCTTATTATGCACTCACACACACTCTTTCTCTCTGTCAAATAAATAAATAAAATCTTAAAACACAGCAAAACAAAAAACAACAAACACTTATTTCTCATGGTTCTGGAAGCTGGAAGTCCAAGGTCAGGATGTCAGCATGGTATGGTTCTTGGTGAAAGCTCTCCTCCTGGTTCATAGATGGTCGTCTTCTTGTATACCCACAGAGTGGGGATAGAGAACTCTGGTCCCTGCATCTCTTTACAAAGGCATCAATCCCATCACGGGAGTGCTTCACCCTCATGACCTCACCTACACCTAATCGCCTCCTAAATGCCCCCCACCCCCGCAAAGACCATCGCATCAGGGCTTGGGACTTCAACATATGAATTCAGGGTTGGGCCACAATCAATCAGTCCATAACAGCAAGTGAAGGAAAGAGATGAACACCTATAATGCCGAAGGGTGAAGGAAACATTTCTACCACGCCCACACTGGGAGAGCGGGGGCGGCACCACCAGAAGCTGCTAATGAGGCTTTTCTAGGGCATGAAGAAAAGATGCGTACCAGAGAAGAAAACAGAGGCTCCTTTCTGCCCATCAGCGCCACAGGCCTCAGATGCAAGAAGAGCCAAGAACACTGGTGGGAAATGGGGCTGTCCAAGTTGAGGGTGGTGTGTGAGTCCTGGGCAGGTGGCCATATTATTTTATCTTCTTCCCCCATTGAGATAGACATACAGAAGAAGATGCACAAATCCCAGAATCCCAGTTTTATGGCCTGATGTTTTGTTTTGTTTTGTTTTGTTTTTAACAAACTCAACACATCTGCACCAACACATCTGTGCACAGATCAGGAAACAAGGGGACAAGTGCCCCGAAAGCTCCCTTATATTCTCTTCCTTTGATGCCTATCCCCGGTGGACGTCGCTATCCTGGCTTCTAGCAACATGGAGGGATTCTGCCTGTTTGGGAACTTGGCATAAATAGAATCGTGTCATATGTACTCTTGTGTGCCTAACTTCTTTCTCTCAATATTACATTTGTGAGGTCCATCCGTATTACCGCAGGTGGTTGCCATTTGTTGGTTTGGGTTGCTACAGAGCATGTCATTACGTGGATGTATCCCGCCTTGTTTATGTCTACTCCTGTTGATAGACATTTGGGTTGTTCCCAGTCTTTGACACTTAGCATTATTCTCGTAAGTGTCCTTTAAGCGAACATGTGCATGCCTTTCTGTTGGGTAGACCCCTAGGAGTGGAATTGCTGGGCAAGACATATGTCTTTCTTTTGCAAGCAGGTTCCCAAAACTATTAGGCCATGAAGATACTTTTGAGTGTGAACGGGATTGCTGACTGGCTGAGATACCTGGACCACAGGAATAAACTGGGATTGTCCCAGGCAACCTGGATCGGTCAACTCTGTTCACGGGAGGCCTCCCAATCCCCACACGCTGGGCCTTCCTGGCAGGGCCTACATCTGAATAAGTTGGTGGTGGTTTGTGGCTCGAGGGACATTCTTGGAACAGTATGTGTTCCAGAAAGCCAAGAAGCTGCAGGGATCCTCGCAATAAAAATCCATAAACTACCACCTTTCCCCAAGCAGATCAGGGGGACCTGGCTGAGCTCTTCTTTTATCTTGTATGAGGATTCTCCCCAATATCTCCTTCTCCTGCCTTCTTTGTAGAAGTCGGTTGGACCTTAAACGCTTGGCAGGTCCCTGAACCACACAGCCAAAAAATTATATGCAGCACACATCTGTAGCGAAGACCGTGAGGCTTTCTAGGGGAGATTTATTGCCTCCCTTTCCTCTCTCTTCTGGAAGGTTTCTGGATGCTCCTCCTTGTGTATAGCCTGTGCCTCTGGCTTATCACTACGGTAAGTAGAAAAGCAATTAATTTCTCCCCCTTTTGGAAAACGGAAGTTTTAACTGCACTTCAATACCATTTGCATTTCTGATTTCTATCAAGTTCACACTTCCAGCAAAGAGAGTCCTGCTGATATAATTTGTTTTTTTAATTGCATATTCTCTGGCAGGAAGCTGCTGCTTTTGCCCCCAAAGCAGAACATGTTGGGCGGAGTTGAGCTCCCGACCTCTGCTGCAGGTGAACGCACCTTGCCAGCGTCAGGGGGGCAAGGACAGGTGCGGGCATTTGGAACAGAACCCCCCTCCTGCCCCACATTTTTATATAGACAATCGCATATGCCAAGCTTGTGAAAGACAGTTGC
Organism: Mustela putorius furo; assembly: GCF_011764305.1. NCBI lineage: Eukaryota > Metazoa > Chordata > Mammalia > Carnivora > Mustelidae > Mustela > Mustela putorius. Next base: position 34,379,020 of record NW_025421989.1, read on the forward strand.
CCAGTGTGAGTGAATTGGGCAGATTTCGAGAACCTCAACTTCGTATCTGGCTGTGATTTCCTCATGCGTTCAGAGAAATTTTGTGAAAACAGACCAGATCTCTCTCTTGCTTGCTGTCACTGGTCAATATCCATTGACACTGTTTCTACGTCATTATTTAGAGTTACGGAATGTTTAGGCTATAAGGGACCCAAGGGACCCCCTGTGACTTGATGATCTGCTGGCATTATTGGTGAGGGAAGTGTGGTCATCTGAATGATTGGTCCTGGGGCTTCACCCTGCCTGTTGTCACGGCATCATCATGGGGTGGGGGCAAGTATCCTTTCCTGACCCTTGGTGTGGGACAAGGGACTTGCTTTGGCCAGGGGGATGCCGTTAGTTCTGAGCCTCGCCTATATCCAGATCCTCCTGTCATTTCTGCTTTCATCCGAGAACATGCCCGCCTGGGCTGCTGGCCCAGGAGGGGAGCCATGTGGGGCATAGCTGGCCCAGGCAAGCCCCAAGCCTTGCCTGGATCCGCCAAACCCCAGCCACCCCTGGATCTGTGGTCAGCACCACAACATCCTGCCACATCCTACAACGTCGCTTATTGTCGTATGCTACAGAGACGGCAGGTAGGGCAAGGAGGAAAAGTGACTCACTCACCCATGTTCACACAGCCAGAATGAGTCAAAGGCAAATCTAGAACCCCCGTCCTCTGTAGCAGCTCCCCCAGGATTTTCGTACACATGTGGGTGAGTCTACTCGGTCGTCGTCCTGGAGCTCTTGGAAAATGCAGCTGGTACAAATCATTGAGAGAAAGCAGATGAAACTTTACATGGCCCAGGGGATTAATGATGTAACCGGGACTGCTCCGCTGCTGGTTTGAAGTGAATCTGAACCGGCTTTTCCACCCCCTTCTCCTGTTCCTCTCTGACAGCTGTGGAGCTCCCCAGGACAAGGGGTTGAAGGGCTGGGGAGCCACTCCGAATGCCACCTGCAAGAGGTAGCCCTTGAGCGGCCCTGAAGGGTGTCAATGGGTGAAGCTGGGGTTCCGCCCTTTTCTAGATGAGCAGAAAGGCTGAGTCCATCCCTTGGCACCCCCAGGCCCAGCCAGCCTCTGCGGGAAGCACAGGGAAGACCTGGAGAGATAGACTGCCCCACACCTGACTTTTAGAGCTCTGCCCCTTCATACTCATGGCCCCTGAGATGCAGGTGCCTGGCGGGGGGTGAGAAAGGGAGGTGTCCCGCTACATCACCCATTTACACCACCCGGTAAATAAAGGCTCCCGCCACCCTCTCCAGGACTTGGCGCTTCAGACTTGTCTCCTCATGGCCTGCAGAGAAGGAAGCTGGGCCAGATTCAGGTGCCAATAACTGACAGAATTTCTGTGTATTATTTTTCCTTAGCACTGACTGTGGTAGCTGCCTGCCTCCTGGCGTAACTCTGAAAGCTTTATCATGCTAAAGGGGTCTCTTTCCTCCACCTGTAAAATTCCCTGTCTTGATACAGGCTTGGGCTCCAGACAGAGGCTGGGTGTAAGCAATGTGGGCAGGAAAACCCCAAGCTGCCATATAATTGTGTATATTTGGTATTAGATCAATACCTGCCTCCATTGTCTATTATCCATTCATGGAAGGGAAAGATCCCCTCTCCCTCGTTCTCCGTTGTGCCTAGCTCGGACCACGGCGCCAGGCACATAAGCAGCATCAGGGAATATTATATGAATGAATGGATGGATGGATGAATGAACGAACGAATGAACACAGCTGTTCTGGGAGAAGGCTCACAGATAGCATCTTTGCACACCCAGCCCAACATGGTTCAACATGTCAGACCCAGGCCTGTGGGTCCTCGGGCATCTGGTCGAGGCCCCTCTGCCACTCCCCGTGGCACCATGCCACGCTAAGCTTGTCTCAACAGATCAGCCACTGCTGAGCTGACATCTCTATTGCCCATGCCTCCCTCCCGACCAGAAAGAGACCGGGAACGGTGGCAGCCATGGCAAGTGATGGAACGCTCCTCTCCCCCACCCTGGGGGCAGGCTCAGTCTCTTACTCCTGCTCAGTCCTCATCCTGGATTCACTGACAGGAGCTGGTGAGCCGGCAGCACCTGCTCCCTTCTGGGCCCACGGCTGCCCGTCTGGTGCCTCGTGCCAGTTGGGCGGCTGAGCAAAGTCACTAATAGGAAGGCGAGTCCGGACTGGCCAGTGCCACCGACCACCTCTGACAAGGAAGAGAGTCTGACAGGAGGTGTCTGGTAAGGGGACCACATGCTCTTTATCCCTGCTCACTGCCATGAGAGGGCTTCTGAGTCCAGGTCAGAGAGAAATGTTTCTGGGTGCTTCCAGCTTGGCCACTACATGTGTACCACCACAGTGCAGGCTCCCCCAAGAGCCCCCTCCAGGACAAGATGTGGGAGCAGCAGTTGAGGTGGGGGGTGATCCCACAGAATGGGAGTGAGGGAGAAGAGGGAGTGAGGCAGGGCAGGGAGTGTGCTCATGAACTCTGGGCACCTTCCAGGGCTCCGCTGAGAACCCCCCCCCCCCACTGGAGCACAGCTCAGGGACTGGGGAGGCTGAGGCATTTATACCCGGACCCCCTGTTGCTGGAGGGCTCCCCCTGGGCTGTGAAGTCACTCACATTTGCTGGCTGCACCTGTGCGAAGCTCAACAAGCCTCCTCAAACAGGGAAGCCGAGAAACGCAGCCCTCGGGTGGGCAACGGGTTGGGGAGGCTCTACTGCGCTCTGGAACTGTCAACCTCAACGATGAACTCAGGTGGCTCTTGAGGGGATGGGCGGGACATAGACAGGGGCTGAGTAATTTTGCTTACAATTGTCCTGAGGCTAGAAGACGTAGGTCCCAGCTGTCTTCCGCTTAACTGTGAGATCTCAGTTGGGTCAGCTCTTCCTCAGCCTCAGTTTTCCCATCCAGAGAGAAATAATAGACGGCGCCCATCTGACTTCGAGGGGTTGCTGTGGGAATCCAATTAAAGCAGAACATCAAATATAAATTATTGTGTTTCTACGAAATGCTGTTCCTTTAATTAACATATCCAAAAACCTATACTGCTCACCTGTCAGTAGCTTAAACTGGGAGGGTTTCCAGGGATCCATGTTGTCTTAGAGACTTTAAGAGGCAAAGGGTAAAATCCATTTTCAGGTGGGAATGTGTCAAAGAGTCAATCGGCAGTGGGTTCCAGATGTTACTCTAGGTAAGTCTGGTCTCATAGAAAGGAAAACTGTCATTGCCTCATTCAAAAACTTCTTCCCAGATTTGGCTGGTCCTACTGCAGCCTGAGTTATGGGTTTCCTCTTCCCTCAACCCCTTCCCCACAAATTCTCCAGTTCCTTCGGGTGATGCTAAGGAGGTCCCAGCCTGTTGGGTTCTCCATTATGGGAGTTGGGCAGTACCAGCTACTATCACTAACCAACCTCTACATCTCAAGGGCTTATTACAACACAAGGTTTTTTTTTTTTTTCTTCACTCACAGTCTAGCATGGGTGATCCTGGTCAGAAAGAAAGCTTCCTTGCAATGATCCAAGAACCCAGGCATCTTCTAGCTTATGGCTTTGCCATCTTCAACACAAGGCTCCCAGTGTTGCCTTGAGGGTTGTCTTTTCTAGCCAACTGGAGAAGTATAAGAACATGAAAGATTAAATGGCAGGTCTTTAGACTGTCTTTAGACAGTCCAGGTCTAAAAGGCCTGCACCTCACCACTTCTATCCATGCTCTATCAGCAAGAACCCCATTAACATGGCTGCTTCAAACGGCAAAGGAACCTGGCAATGATGGTGGATGGATGGTCTACCTCAAGATTCAGGAAGAAGAGAAAAGAGTTTGGTGGCTAGATCGAAGTCTCTCACATAGCTTCTGTATTCATAAGACCAAGGAAGGGATGGAAATTGGAAATTGAGCAGAACAGAAGACGTTGGTCAGGAAGCAAGCCAAATCCAAGGAAGGTAGATGAGGCAAAAGAGGAGGATTGGGCAGAGGCCATGACTGAGCAGGCCAGCTCTATAGTTGTATTGTACTCCCTGTGGCTTATATACCTTCCCTCCCACAACTCTGAAGTGCTTAACTTTCCCCCAGATGCCAGAGAATTTCACAACCCCATGTCTTTGCGCATCTCTCACTTCTATCTGGAGCTTCTCCCAGCCTTATTTATCTGGTCAACCATGTGCCAACCACAATGAACCAGGCCTCCTGGTGTTTATGCCCTTATGTAATCCACTTCCCTTGAATCTGGCCTCATCCTATGACCACCTGACCAACTGAATAGAATATAAGTGAACCTTGGACACTGGCCTACCACTTCAGATTCCTAGAAGCTTCAGCTTTTGAGGTCTTGGAAGCCCTGAGTCATTATTTGAGGAGTCTGGCTACCATGCTAGAGAGACCACGTGGAGGAGCTATGCGGCAAGGGAGAGGCCCCAAGACTACATGAAGAGAGAGAAAAGCTCAGCTGAATCCAGCCCCCAACTGAACAGCTGGCTGAATTCATCCACGAGAGTGTTTGAGAGCAAGACCAGCAGAAGAATCACCCAGCCGATTCTAGCCCAGATTGCAGAAATCAGGACCATATACAATCTTATTTGAAGCCACCAAGTTTGGGGGGAGCTCATTAGGCAGCAGGAGATAACTGGAGCCATGCTGGCCTTTGCTTCTCATCGTACACATTTTCCTCAATTCTCCCTCTACCTTCTCGAACAACCCCGAAGCCGAGGTAGGAGACTTCCTTTCTGACACGCTCTTCCACTCCCACAGAAACCAGTACACACATCCTTCTTGCCATTTCTCACTCTGCACCATATCCCTTACAGTCTTGTCCCTCTACTGTTAAGGGCTATGCATTTATTGATGGCTTAGACTAAATCTTAGTCCTTTCTCTGCTTTCTGTGTCAGACTATGTGTCTGACACATAGTCATGCTCAAAAGTGCTTCGTATAGAAATGAATCATTATTTTTTTAATTGGCTCCTGAACTGGCATATGAGCTGAGTCTCAGGGAGAGAGCCCAAGGGAATAAAAAGGTGCATCTCTCACCCATAAGTTCGTAAAGGAAATTCAGATCAGGCCTAGGAAGGAATTGGACTGGATAAGTGCATTTGCTCTTCTCAAACTGCAGTTGAACCTCCTTCTGTTTGGAGCTGTTGGAAAGCTAAAACCTACATTTCGTGGACTCCTTTCAAACCAGGGTTCTGCCCCCTTGACACAGTCCTGAGAGATTTGGAAGGTGGAAGGGTGGTGTGAGGCCATCCCTCTGAGGCTGTTCAGGTGGCCAAGCGCACCATGCCCCATGAGAGTAGGCACCAGCTGGACTCCGCTGTCTGCTCCACAACCTTATGGATGTGGGTGGCTTTATGGATGTTGGATATGGGTGAAAGAAATGAGTAAACTTTTCCCGACCTCTGGATCATAGCTGTAGTGGTATCTGTCCTATGACGCAAAAGCCAAAACACTTTTCTCCTTCCTCACTTCTGGAGGAAGGAGAATTGCCTGCATGAAATCCCTCTCCGCTCGAAATACCTAGACGGCTTTCTGTTTCCCGCCCTGACTTCTGATGTAGGTATGTTGATTAGGAACAGTAAATGGGAAGAAGAAGAGAGATTTCCTATACCTGAAGGGCTGTGGAGGAAGCAGACACGGCGCCGTCCTGGGAGGATCTGGGAGGTTTGGCTGGCTAAGCCCAAGGCAGTGTAGAGAAAGGGCCCCAAGAGCCTGGGGTACTGGAAAACACCACTGGACCCAGTCTAATGGCTGCTAAGAGCCTTGGGGGCCAAGAGGAGGGAAAGTTTCCAAATCAGGAATGGTGTGACTGGAAGGCTTGTTTTCCCTCCTGTAACTAGGAGGTCTGATGCGAGGATGCCTCTGGGGGCTTCACAGGGACAGGGACCACAGACACCAAACCCAGTGTTTCCAGGCACCATCGAGAGTTGCTTGAACAATGCGAACTCAAGATCAGGAGCTGGGGTGGGGAGAGTCTGTATCTGATCCAGTGTGACTGAGAAGAATCTAGGTGAAAACTCAAAAGATGGAGCACTGTGCCATAAGCCTCAAGCACTCTGTTTTCAACCTCATTTTACAACATGGCGGTGATGAGGCCAGCTCGGGGCCATGACATTTTGAAAGTACAATGGAATTTACTCCACTTCCATAACAACAACAGTGACAAAAAGCCCCTTAAGCCCTTGTTTCGAGGGGCATCTCTGTGTGAATGTTGAGGAGAGAATGGCACAGTGGTTTGGAGCAAGGACCTGCCCATCAAGAAGACCTTGGTTTGAGTCTCAACTCCACCACTTTTTAGTTGTTTGACTTAAAGCAAGTTAATTAACTTCCCTGAGCCTCTATTTCTTCGTTGGAACATGAAGACACCAATGTTAGCCCCTTCATAAGGCGGTTACAATGATTTAATACAATATTGCCTTTAAAAGTACTAAGCACAAGGCCTGGCAAAGAGAAAAATGCTTGAAAAATGATGGCCACGAACCCGGTGGATGGTGGGAAATCAGCAACAGCCAGTCTGGGGAAATTCGATTACGGGAAATCTATGGTCAGCTTTTAAAAATTCTTTGAATGACACTTAGAAGAAAAAGAGACACTTAAATCAAATTATGGCATTGTTTGTAAACATATTTAAATCCATGCTGCTAAATAGAAAAAAAAAAAGGAACTTGTTTTCAGTGACTGGCAATGATAACATTTAATATTTATTTATTAAGGGCTTACAGTGTGCTAGACACTTTCTGAAGCACTTCCTATCTGTTAAATCATTTAAAAACCTCAACAATCCTATAAGGTAGATACTATTATTATCCCTATCTTATTATAGATGAGGAAAGTCTGGGCTCGGCAAGGCTAAATAACTTACCCAAGGTCACACAGCTAGCAGGATGTCAAGTTCAGATTTGATCCCAGTTGTTTTGGCTAACCAGCAATTAACCTCTACCATAAAATGCCTCTCATTTGAAGAATATTCTAGAGGAGTTGCAAGATCAGAACTTATTTGTAAGCAGGAATTGTTCTGTTATTAGAGAACTTACAAGGGAGACTAGAAAAAGAACTATATTGCTCATGCGAGTAAATATTTACATACACCAAAATATTTATGTTCATATATGTGAGTACTGCTTTCCGCAGGGGGAGAGGAAAATGTGTAAATATTTACTCACTGGAAATAGCTGACAAGTAGTTAGGAAATAAGAATATTTATACTGTACATCGCTTTTGTGCTTGTCAAATTGTTTCATCTGGAGTCTATGCACTAATTCCCAAATTGGACAAGCAATACAAGAATCCTGAAATTGTAAATTCAAGGCTCCTTTTGGAGGTTCTTGACTTGGTTATGAGACCAATTTCCAAATAAAGTTAATTCCAATTTTCCTAAATCATGTTTTCTAAAAATGTGCACTGCCTTTTAAGATGTCCTCATTCTTTCTAGGAGGAATTATCCCTAGACCAGAAATAGGAGGCTCTGTCTTTATGCCCAGAGTCCCATGCTGTGGGTTCTGGCTAGGAGACATACTCTGGGGACCACTTCTGGAACAACCGATGAAAATGGTTGGGAAGCAGGTCAAATACTGAATTGGCTGGACAATGACCCAGTTTGGGGATGACCCCCAGCCAGAACCAAGGACAAGAACATTTTCAAACTTAAAAAAAAACAAAAAACACTATTTTTACATGAATAGTGGGGATTTGGGGAGAGATTGTAACAAGATGGAATTCAAATAAATTAATAGATAGATATTATGGGTCTAGTGTACTGGCTTTGGGTTAGTGGTTTCACATGTCATCATGTTTAATCCCTACTGTGGCAGATAGCCTTTGTAGCAGTTGGATTGCTTTTAATCCTCATGGTCACAAGATGGCTGCTGTTTTTCAAGAAGTCATTTACAGATACCACAAAGTCCAATAGAAGAAGAGTGATTTTTATCTTTACCTATCTTTTTTTCTTTTCTTTTTTTTTTTTAGATTTTTTTTTTTTTGACAGGCAGAGATCACAAGTACGTGGAGATGCAGGCAGAGAGAGAGGAGGAAACAGGCTCTGCTGAGCAGAGAGCCCAATGCGGGGCTCGATCCCAGGACCCTGGGATCATGACCTGAGCTGAAGGCAGAGGCTTTAACCCACTGAGCCACCCAGGTGCCCCAACCTATCTTTTTTTCTTAACCAGATCTTTTCCAGATGGCTTCAACAGACTTCCCTTCACACAGCATTGGCCAAAATTAAATCACATGTTGGGGTGCCAGGGTGGCTCAGTCAGTTAAGCACCCGACACTTGATCTCAGCTCAGGTCTTGGTCTCAGGCTCAAGAGTTTGGACTCCATGCTGGGCTCTGTGCTAGGGCATTGGAACCTACTTAAAAAAAATAATAACAATAAATAACAAATAATAAAAATAAATAAACCTCATGCCCCTGTCAAACCATACCAAAGGGAACATGACTGCCATATTTCATTTCGACTTATCGTGAGTCCTGTGCCTTCTGAGGACAGGGCTGCAGCACAGTTTCCTTGAAGCACATGGCCTCCTTGAGCAAGGGGCATTCCTGAATGACACTGAGGTTGGGTAAGAAAGGATGGAGGAGGTAAATAATAACTGGGTAGGCCACCAACAGTGTCCTGCATCTCATTTGAAAGACAGGAAAACAAGGCTCAGAGTTGTGACCATGCATTTAGTAAATGCTACAGCTGTAATTTAAACCCGGAGCCTTCTCTGTCATACCACGGCTGTCTTAAGAACCTCCAGCTGCTACTGCTTTCATGTGACTGGAACATTTAAGGTGTGTGGGCACAATTGATATTTTCCACTGAGCTCCCTTCTCTATTTCCTGTCTAGACAATTGTAAAAGGGCTGTTTGTGTAAATTTAATTCATTCATAGGTATTACACACCCACCATTGGCTATAAGCCTCCTGTCTCCCTCTCTCTCCAGCAATTCTGTCAGAAGCCATACTTGCCTTAGCTTGGAGACCTGCCCAGAAAAGCATCTCGGGACCTGGGCAGCAATGAGTGAGGAGCCAGAGAAGGGACTCTGGCTACTTGGCCAATGCCTATCCCACAGTTCATGTCTCCCAAGGTTAGATGCTGGCTGCCCCGGGCTCAGTCTCCCCACCTTAGGTTAGATTACTTCCTCTCATCCAGCTCCTTGCCCCTTGATCTCTGGAAAATATCTGCCCCTCTTTCCTCAAGGTGATGTCTCCAGTCTCTCTTTGCTTCTAGATCCCAGACTCCTTGACACAGACCAGGGTGCATCTCCTTTTCCTTCTCTTTGTTTCTAGAATCTTTCTCTCCTTTCACTTGGGTCATTGTCTTATACCAGATTGCCTTATATTAGACCGTTTTGTCATTATATTGCGAGTCTCCTAAAGGTGGGGTTGACATCTCTTCATCTTAACTCAGCCGGCAGCCATTTTCCTTGCAAGTTCCACACACAAAGACTTTGACGTGCGTGCGTGGGAGACTTTGTGTTTTGGCTAATAAAGAAGGGAGGAGATTTGTTCATATGCATTTGTTTTGTTTATTTATCTGGTTTGTTGGCTTGTTGGCTTCTTTTAAAACATTTTTTAAATTGTTAAAATTTGAGAGCTAGCACAGGTAGGGGGAGGAGCAGAGGGAGGGAGAGGGAAGGAGGGGAGCAGACTCCTTGCTGAGTGTGGGGCCCCGGCCCAGGCCTTGATCTCACAACCCTGAGATCATAACCTGAGCCGAAATCAAGAATCAGATACTTAAATGGCCAAGCCACCTGGGCACCCCATGTTTACTTGTTTTTAATGCTAGAGCACTAGAAGAGTAGAGAGAAGAGAGACAGGGACGTGAAGAAGAGGACGTAGCATCTAGTCTACCATGGCAGAGGCTGCTGGTGGCCTTCTAATTATCCTAAATTCACCAAATCTCCTTTTCTTCATGGTGGCAGTGTGCCCAGCTAAAAGCCTACATTTCCTAATTACCTTGCGGCTGATGGTAGCTACATTCCACCATTCTGACCACTGAGATAGAAGCAGAAATCATTATACAAGGCTTTTAAGAGAGCTTGTGGACTAGACTCCCTGCTAGACACCACCCAGGTGTCTCTTCAGGAATGAAGAATTTGTTGCTTTAGCCATGGGAGCACTGCCGGCAGACATCCCTTGGCTGTTAGCACATGCATGGATGGCCTCGCTGAAGGAATCACCTTCACAGGAGACTTGTCTGCATGGAATATTGACAATATCTGGCCTATTCATCCCAACTTGAGTCAACTCCAAAGTGTCATCCAGGCTCTTGAGCTCCCAGTGGGATTGGTTGAGACCTTCATTGGGACTGCATGATGGCCTGGGTTCTTGCAATACCTGCTTCTGCTTCCTTCCTCTCCTTTCTCTGTGTCCTGATCCTACGAGTACTCCCTAATAAATCTCTTACATGCTCTTGTCCATCGAAGAGTCTGAAGCCTGAGGAACTCATGCTGTGACAGCTCCTTTAAGAGGCAGGCTTTATTCAATAGATAGCTTTTGGCCTTTGGCCTCCCTCTTTCTCTTAACCTGGCACATAGATGTTACACAGACGGAGCAGCAGCCATCTTGTGACCATGAGGTAAGATGCGTAGGATGAAAGCCATACACTCAGGGCAGCCGAATGGAGGCAAGAAGGAGCTTCGGCTTCTGGTGGCATTGTGGAAATGTGGTACGGTCCCAAACTGACAGACTTCCTCTATTTCTTGTTCCATGAAAAATGAAAACAAATCACCATTTGGCTAAGCCACTGTTATATGCAACAAAACCTATTTCTAACTAAAATAGCCATCAATAGCACATGAAAGACAGTTTTGAGGCCCTGCAAAAGAGGGGTTAATTTACTGAGCATTCAACAAATAGTGAGTATGCTTCTATTAGGATTTCCAAGTCTGTGCTAGGTATTGGGACGGAAAGCATTAAATAAGACAGACTCTGTTCTCACAGAGCTTAGATTCACATGAGGGGAAACAGAAAAATACATAAATGAGATGAATAGACAAGGTGTGATATGGGCTATGAAAAGAACAACCATTCTCTACTAATGCATAACTTGAGGGTGTCTACTTTAAACAAGATAGTTGGAGAAATGCTGTCTCAGAAGACAATAGCAAAGTGATTTTTAAAGAATGAGAAGAAGTGAGGAATGTGAAGCTCTGGGAATGTAGGCAAGGGCTCTGGGGAGGGTAGGGAATGTGTCTGAGGAATAGAGGGAAGGCCTAGGCAGGTGTGCCTAGATCCCATGAGCGTGGGGAAGTAGATGGGGGCCAGATGACACAGGTCATTGTAGAACATTGTAGAACAGGGCAATGTGCTGGGATTTTAGTGTAATTATTCATAATGGGAGGCCATAGAAGCAAAGGCATATGACATGTTCTAAGTTACTTTGCAAAGATCACTTTGGGTGTTGTGAAGAATTGGTCATGTGGGTGAAGAATCAGCAAGAGTGACAGTGGGGAGGCCATTTAGGAGGTCAGGTGGGAGAGGACAGAGGCTTAGAATAAAGTGGTAGCTGTGGACCTGAAGAGAAGTAGTAATAGAATCCAAGATTGCGAAGGTAAGTCCAGAAGGACTTGTGGACTGAAAGTAGGGAACAGGAGTGGGGGATAAAGCAAGGAGGAGTCCTAGGTTTTTATCTTTAGCTTCTAGAGGAGAACAAGACCATTTCCCAAGATGATAAAAACCTAAGAGAACACATATGTGGTGAGGAGAGTCATTTAATTTTTTATCTATGTTAAGTTTTAGGTATTTACTAGAAATTTCAAGACATCGGTTTCAGGGCCATGAAAAGGCACCATAGACTTAGATCTCTTGTTGCAAGAAGTAAAATTTATTGTTTAAATCAGCTGCTTCACACTGAGGCCACATTTCCTGCGGCTGCTCTCAGACAATGACTGGCTATAATGGGGTACTAAGGCAGGCTCGCTCCTGTAAGATGTGGGGACATCTCTGATAGGCTGCATTGGCTCAAGGACTCCCTGTTGGACTGGGTGAACATTTCTGTCCAAGACTCCTTCCTGTCCCCTTCCCTCTGCAGTTATCATATCCCACATTGCTGTCTGGAGACTCTGGCCACCTTCTTCAGCTCCCTCCCTGCTTTACTTCACAAGTGCCTCCCCCCAATAAATCTCTTGTGTGTCCAGTCTAGTCTGCTTCTTGGAGGACCCAAAGTAACACAACTAGACAGGTAGATACATGAACCTGGAGTGCAGGAGAGAGGTCTGGGCTGAAAAAATAAATCTGGAATGTAGATGGGTCCATATTTAAAGTCATGAACTGGATGAGATTACCTGAATGTGAGCAAAGATAAAGAAGAGGAGATGACTTAGGACTAAACTTTGGAGTTCTCTTCATAGAGGTAGAGGACAAGGAGTACATTTTTTGGCATGGAAGCGGAGAGATGGGAGTATTTTAAGAAACCAAAAGGGCTCAGCTATGCCAGATGCTCCTTAGAAAACCAACCAGATGAGGAGAGGGGTGTGTTCACTACATGGGGGAACTTGGTAGCATGGAAATCTGAATCAGTAAATGGTGGGTTTGGTGTTGAAAAGATAGAGGTCCCATGGACTTATATCCACTTTCTCAACAAAGGATGAAATGAGGTCACAAACTTGCAACCACAGAGTGGGGCAAATACAGAAGTTTGAAGAAAATGAGGAAAGTATGAAATTGTTTTATCAGAGGGCAAATAATAGACTTCCAATAGAGGCTTGATATGTGGTTAGAGCACCTTTTTGAGGTTGTGGTCCTACATTTTAAGTGAAATCAGTTAGTCCTTTTGGGTAAATATCAACATGCAAGACAGGAGCAAGTGCAGCTGCCCATGACCCAAGTGATAAAGAGCCCACCAAGTCTAGCAAAGAGGTCATTCTTCTCTCATCTCTCTTCATCTCAGATCCTAGCATGCTAAGGGTTCAAGGTTGGCACCTCCAGGAAGGAGCTGCTGTGTGGTGGAGCTGTGGGTTCCACCATGGCCCTCAGGGGAGCTGTGTCCTCTTAGAGGCCCTGAAGCAGGGTCTATGAGGATAGGACTTGTTCTCATGCATAGTCAAGATTCTTTCTGGGCATTCCCAGAAACATTTAGAGACAACTTTGTGATCCTGAGCCTTATAAGTGAGAATGATATTGAAAGGGTTAATTTTATGTGTCAACTAAGATGGGCCATGGGGCCCAGATATTTGGTCATACATTATTCTGGTTGTTTCTGTGAGCGTGTTTTGGGGTGAGATTATCATTTAAATCAGTTGGCTTTGAGTAAAGCAGATTGCTCTCCATAATATGGGTGGGCCTCATCCAATTAGTTGAAGACCTGAATAAAACAAAAAGACTGACCTGTACCAGCAAGCAGAAATGATGATAGCAGATGGCCTCTGGACCTATACTACAACATCAGCCCCTTCCTGGGTCTTTAGCCTTCCAGCACACCCTGCAGATTTTGAATTTGCCAGCCTCCATAATTATGTAAGTCAATTTCTTACAATAAATCAATTTCCCTCTGTCTCTATGGACTCACGTCCTATTGGTTCTGTCTCTCTGGAGAACCATGACTAATACAGATGAATTCTAACTTGACTTTGTTTGTTCTCAAAGCCTGGGGAAGCCTAGATACCAAGGTTACATTTTTTTTTTCATCTCCAGAACTGGGGACAGCATCTGTCACATAAGGGCCCAAAGAGTATTTGTTGAATAGGTGAACAGATAGATGAATGAATAGAAGGATGATGGATGGATGGATGGACGGATGGATAGATGGATGGGTGGATAAGAGGATGGGTGGATGGATGGATGGATGGAAAGATGGACAGACGGATAGGTGAATGACTAGATAAATGAATGAAGAGATAATTGGATGATACTGTTGTAGAAAGAACATTGATCTTGGAGTTGGATGCTTGTGTTTCATTCTCACTTCTGCCATTTACTAGCTTTGTGACCTTGAGTATTTCTTCATAATAAAAATGGGAACAGTAGTGGTACCTGGGTGGCTCAGTCAGTTAAGTGTCCACCTTCAGCTCAGTTCACGATCCCAGGGTCCTGGGATTGAGCCCTGCGTCGGGCTTCCTGCACAACAGGGGCTTCCTGTCCTTCCCCTGCTCATGCAGTCTCTTGTCTCAAAGAATAAGAGAATCTTTTTTAAAAATGGAAAAAGTAATAAATAACAATATTTGACCTACCAACCCCATAGGGACGTCGTGGCAGGGAAATGAGGTGCCCCTGAAATTAATGCCACCCTAGATTGTATGACTCATGTAACCATACAATACTCAGGTCCAAGATCTAATAGTCCCTGGTGTCCTGCCGCACTGAGACCACATTTGGAGTACATGCTGTGTGCTCTTGAGAGCTGATGATGTTATAGAAACCGCGAAACACTCTGTACTTCCAAAGATCTTTTGTTATCAACATTATTTTTTCTCGGTCTCTGAGCTCAGTTGACCTTCCTGAAAATTCTGAGACCTTCCCTGTTGCCTGTCTCCCTGCTAAAGTTTGGACCACATCCCTGGTCCACATAATGTTTCATTATTTTTTAACAGAAAAAGGAATCTATTGGTTTACAGCCATCAGAAATATAAGGCTTTGTTGGGAAATTGGAGTTCAGATTCATAATTTCTCTCATTTTCTCCATCCCACTGCTTTCCTTAGAATTAGTGTCATTCTTGGGCAGTCTTTCCTCACATGGAAAGATGGCACACTGGCCTTCTGTTAACCCGTGGGGTTCTTGGAGCCTAGCTCCATTTCTGATCCAGCTCCCTTTTCTCTTAAGACACTCCCTCATCCCAATATCCCAGATATTCAACCAGCATTGCCTTCTTGCTTTATCTTCTGTCCTGAGGGTCAGACCATCACACAGCCGAAATGGCAGAATATCTTCTAGCAAGCTGGTCCTGGGATAATGAATTAATTCAACAGAAGTCCCATTGGCTGGGTGCAGAGCATGGGATAGAAACTCATGGTGTGTTGAGTCCCTGACTCCCTGGGAAAAGATACTTTGGGGCTGTCATGGGAAGACTTGGGGGATATTGGGTTTCATTTTCCAAATTTCATTTTCAATTTCAATTTCATTTTCCAAATTTAGCTGTGGTTTCCAGTCAGGAGAATTCAGTCTGAGGGGCTCTGTCAGGCCACCCTGAAAGAGATAAGCCTCAACAATTATGGGAATGGGCTCATCATGTTGGATTTAATATAATCAGAGTGCAGCCCCACTCTGGAGAAAAATAATCCTATCTATCCACTTATGGAACCAACTGCTTTTCTCTTGTCTGGAAGAAAAAAAATGGTATTGGGCCTTTTTTAATATCAACTTCTCTAGAGTATGGATATGAAGACATCCCAGAAAAAAGGGACATGTGTTTACACAGCACTGAGCCTGTAACAGGGCTCAGTAAATAGTCCTCCATTATTTGACAGTCTGACTCTCAGCCATTGATCTTGTTCTATTAAAATGAGAATTAGAAGGGCAGAAGAAATGGCTCTCCACAGGCCAGGTTCTGACAGGGTTCTGAAATTGGAGCTTTCTGCTTTACTTCCACAGAACAATGTGTTCAGATATTCATTCAGGGTCACGAGTGAAGCGTGGTATTGGCAAACGGCTCCCTGACCCAGAAAGGCAGAACACCACCAGCCGAGGCCGCCATTTTGGCTCTCTGTGTTGGCAAAGAACTCCAACACATTTTTCTACTTAGAATCATAATGTTAGTGCTGGAAGGAATCTTAAAGATCCATCTAGTGCTCTGTTTCCCAACACAAACTAGACTAAGGAGGGGCAGGTGCTCTAAATTCTCCACCATGGATCAATTAAAATTATATAGATGTAATATATATTTATTAAATTCTTCAATAAACAGTGGAAACCTATTTAAACTCTTTCTCATCCATTTCTTTTATCACTGAAATAAAACATTAATTCACATTAAAGACATTTTATTTAAAGATGAATTTTATGGATTTTAAGAACTAAAGGTTTTTAGTGGTAAATTTGCAGTCTGGAAAATTTGTCCTGGACTAATGCCAGGTCGAATGTCAGGAGACCCTGATTCTATTTCAACCCCTTTTGTTTCTTCTATGAAGAGAGATAACTAAGGCCCAGGATCACAGAGCTGGACACAGTGCATTGACCTTTCTGCTGTCCCGGGCTCCTTCACAGTGAAAGGCAAGAGATATCAATCAATCTATGAATGGATTTAGTGTCGGTAAGGCTCTGTACTCTACCTAAGCAGAGAACAATTTCTATTTACCATCAGGCTGAATTCACAGTCCATGTTTTCAACTCGTGACCACTCTGGTGCTCAACTGCCATCATGAGTATGAAGTAGCAATGATGATATTTCAGTACATCAGAAAAATCTGCCAATGGCAGAAATGGCACCTTTCGCCATGAGTACACATGAGGCACACTTAACAAGGAGTCGGGGGCGCCTGGGTGGTTCAGTTGTTAAGCATCTGCCTTTGGCTCAGCTCATAACCCCAGGGTCCTGGGATCGAACCCCACATCGGGCTCCCTACTTCATGGGGAGTCTCTTTCTCCCACTCCCACTCCCCCTGCTTGTGTTCCCTCTCTCGCTCTCTCTCTGTGTCAAATAAATAAATAAAATCTTTAAAAACAAAACAAACAAACAAAAACAAGGAGTCTGAATGTGGGTGGTTGCAAGGTGGGCTCAGCAACTTAATGAGGCCAACGGTGCCCCTCCGTTTGGCATCCCTTGCTTGGCCTGGTCCCTTTTCCCTCTTAGGCTTGCTGCCTCATGGTCTAAAGAGGGCTGCTGGGGCCTCAAGCATCATCTGTGAGTGGCAGCATCCCAAACAGGAAGTAAGAAAGTGTCTTTGTCCAGGGGCTACTACTTCTCAGGGTCCCTCCATCACAAATCCTCTGACATCTCGTTGGTTCTCGTGGTCTAATTGTGAGGTATTCCCTCATCCAGTGCATGTTGCCGTCAAACTAACCAAGGTTCTATTAGCGAGGAAGGCAGGAGACCAACCTTTGTGTGAACAACCATCCGTGTCTGCCACACGCCCTCACTCACATGCTGACACAGGAAAATGAAAAGGTTTCCACTGGAAGAAACACCCGAGCGCTGGTGCCCCACTTCCTTTCAACATCGTGCAGCCATAATGAATTCGTCTCTAAAAATATAGAGACGCCCTGTCACGTCGTATTTCGCATATCCAGAGCCTACCATGATCCATCTGATAAGCCCCTCTCTTAAAGACACATCAGCCCAGAGGTGGTGCTGCTCAAGGCCACGGCTGGGTGGGGATAAAGGGTGGGGGACAGCTCCCTCTCTGCACTTCTAGAACCTGCCACTTTACCTGCTACTCCGTTGCCTTCTGCGGCCTTGGGACCTTCAGAAAGGAGGTCTGAGAAACTGCTAACACCTCCCTGTGTTTCCCAACGGCCTGCCACCTACCCCCCACCCAAGAGTCCCCTTCACCACAAACCAGGTGCTCAGAGAGACTCTGGCCATTGAGCGAGCTAAGCGCAGAAGAGCTTCCCTTGCTGCCCCAGATGTGACGTCCTCTGCAGGTGGAGGAAATTCTGTTTTAAATGCCAAGGGGAGGCATTTGTTCCGCCCTGATGTTTTGGATATTGCAAGGCAGAGGTGAGAGTAGGGACAGGAGTGTCACAGGGGCTCTCCTGTTCCCCGCAGATGACTCCATCAGAGGGCAGTGCTTTCCTTGCCCAGGAGGACAGCCTCTGGCCCCAGGCGGTGACGGCCACCTCCTTCCAGGCAGCTGTGTGGTACCGGGTAAATGCAGGGCAGTGTCAAACCGTGTGCTAGGACAAGTCTGTCCTGACTCCAGCCTTGAGAAGGAAGTCTCGTCTTTCACAGAAGGCCCGCTGGGGCGTGTGAGTGTGTCACGGTTTTTGCATTCTCAAATCGCACCTCCTAGGTGACTCAGAGCACTGTCACCGCCTCTCCCGCGCTTTGGAGTTGATGTGGTCCGGGAGGTGGTCCCGCACGCCCGCACACTCATGTTGTTCTGCAAGCCGCTCCTCCACGGAGGTGGGCCTTCAAGATGAGCCCCCTTCTTCCTCCAGACTGGGGGGGGGCCTTGGAGCCTGCGGCTGGGTCTTCCTCATTGGTGTTCCCTCATGCCTGCCTCTCGGAGGGGCCTCCGGAGCTGTCCCCTTAATGACAGATGACCAAGAGGGAGGAGAGTGCTCTCCCTTGCTTGACAGGCAGGGTTGAAATAGAGAGGGAGACACTTACCGTCCTGCTTGCTGGCCTGGGACCCTCCGGGATGCCCTGTGGTCCTGACTTAAACCTCGCTCTCCCGCACTCACTGGGAGTCCCACAGATGCCTTCCTATTTACCACAGCCCCACGGCCAGGACCGGTCCCCATGTCCGATTGAGCTCTATCAATAGAACACACTCGGGGACTTTCACTTTGTGCTTGCCTCTTCCGTCGCACTAACGACAGGAATGTCCTGATTACAGCCGCACACAGGCCCCCGGTTGGGAGTGAGCAACCCAGTATCACTGCGGAGCTTTGGGCCAGAAAGCAGAGACTATAATTGTCTCCGCTCTTGCCCACCCTTGACTTTAGATCAGGGAAGTTTGATCCTTTCTTTTGATCTATGCTCTTCTGTATCCTTTTGCCTTATTCCTCCAGTGGGGCCCTCTCTCACTCTCTGTCTCTCGCTCTCTCGGATCATAGCTCCCTCATCTCTTAGCCCGCGTTTTAATGAACAGGGAACCAAGAACAGGGAGATGGTACCAAATGTGATCAGAATTAAGCCACCTGTGTGTCCCTAGGTCTCCCGAAGATGCCAGGGCCAGGAGGGAGAGGTGTTGGTCTCCCTCAGTGTGCAGAGAGAGAGCACTGACGCGATGCAGGGAGGGGAAGGTGCGGAGTTCGCCAGCCACCACCCTGTAGCTTCTGCTCTGAGGCCACCTGATGGGCCCGGAGCTCCTGGGAGTGCGCCGCCTGGGCTGGCTGTGTGCATTCCTGCGGAAACACCGACTCCTTCTCCTTGAGCCCCTGCAGCTTGGAAGCACCAGGAGCACAAGATACACACACACACACACACACACACACACACACACTAGTGTTTCCAGCTGTGCCTCAGCCTGGGGCGCGGGAGCCCCTAGGAGCCGGCCTGTGTGGGCTCAGACCAGGGAGTGAGACTGAGGTGTGAGAAGGAGTCGAGGCTAGAAATCGAAGGAAGCGGTCACTGGCCAACAAGTCAGTGAGTGCAAGCTTCCCCGTGCCTCAGTTTCCCCAGGTCTCAAACAGGAATCACACTCTTACGTGTGTTCTGTAAGGACATCAGACATATCACTTGCTAAGTGCCTGACTCTTTTTCATATGCTTTCATTCCGAGGATCTCTTCAGCCCTCATAGCCACCCACAAGATCAGGACCCTTAGCAGGCCTGCTTTTCACATAAGCATGGAGATACAGAAAGATTGAATAATCTGCCACAAGTGGCAGAAGTGGGTTTCAAACCCTGGCAATCCAGAGCCAGGGTCAGCGCTTATCACTACTCACTGGACTGCTTTGTGCTGCATAAATATAAATGCTGCCAATAGTCAGAAGTTTCACGCAAATGGACTCTTCCAGATGGGGTTGGGGCAGGGAGTACCGTGCCCTGGGGACTTATTGGCCCATGCTGCAGAGCCCGGGACTATTCGGTGGGCGGGGTGGCAGGGGGAGCGGCAAGGGAACAGCCTTCCATGAGTGTCAGACCAGAAATTGGTGCATAAATATTCCGGCTTGCTCACCCTTGGATGGGACAATGCTGAAGTGTGCTCCCCAGCATCTCCCAGGGTTCCCAGTAGGACTGAGCCCCAGTTGTCAGGAGCAGTAAGCCATTCATGAGCCTGCCCTTTATTGGCTGCCTTCCTTTCTCATGTTGCTCCCTCAACCCCATCAGTGCTCCCTAGATCTCCTCACACACAAACAACTTAAAAGCCGACCTTGTCTGAGTCTGCTTCTTGGGGAACCCAGGGGAGTTCTAAGGCGCTTTCTCATTATTTCAACTTAATAACCATCCTACAAAGTAGATCAGGCACGTGATACAACCCCCTTTTACAGATGAGGGAACTGAGAGCCCCCATAACACTCAGAGATAGACCCAGGATTGTATGGCTTGTAAGTGGTGGAGGGAGATTCAGACCTGGTCCTCCTGAATCTCAGTCTCAGATGCGTTTGTCCCATGACCCTGAGGCTCCTTGGGACACTCATGTGATGCTGGACACAGGACAGTGTGTCGAAGCCCTTTCCACTGTCAACAAAAGGGTCTTAGTGATTCCTGATGGATGCAGTCCAGGACTGTGGAGGACCAATATCGTACCTACAACTGTATGCCAAGCCTTGCGCTGGGTGTGGGAAGCTAAGAGAGGCACCTCCTCTGGAGACATGCAGGGTGGGAGCAAGAAGGTGGTGCTTCCAGAAGAAGCGATACCCGGGCTAGTCTTAGAAACCAGAGCTGGAAGCAGCCTGAACAGGTGTGCAGGCACGAGATTCTCAGGCACAAAGGCATAGATAGAGCAGATCGTTTGTGAAAATGAGGTCGTGCATATAGGAGGTGTGAGGGGTGACGTTGGACACAGAGTCAGTAGCCTCGTGTGCCTCCCTAAGGAAATCGGCTTCTTCCTTGAAAGCGGTGGCAGGTCCTAAGGGCTTTTCGCCGAGAAGCGGCATGATCCGATTTGCCTTTCCGTGAGATTATCCCAGCGATAACATAGCTCGGAAAGGGTCAGAGACTGGAGATTGCTGAGAGATGGGTCAGGCTTGCATGAAGACATGGTGGGGAGGCTGAGGGGCAGAAGCAAGAGGTGAGGTCTATGTGACTTGGGGACTGATCATCCTGGTCACTGACATTAACAACATCCCCTTGGGTGTAGAAAAAGAGGCTCTGACCATGTCCTTGGCATCTGTACAGTGATCTGAACTTGCCATCTCACTTGTAAACAACAACAGACATGCAAACAAGTAAGCAAGAAGCCATGTGACTAGCAAGTGTGGTAGACACGGCCGATGTCCTGCCCATTTCCCCTCATCCCAGCTGGGAAGCTGCTGCAGGAAAGTTCCCCTGTGCGCCTCTGCCCTACGAGAGCTCTCTGGCTGAGGCTCTTCTCGGCCACAGGCGGCACATGTAGCATACGCGGGGACTGGCTCAAAAGGCCAGGGGATTATCACACCAGGAGTGGTCCTCCACACTGGGCTATATCCAGCCTCGTGGAACGACCACCCCAGGATGGAGCCCCGATGCCCAGAGCACTAACCCACTTATTAGCACGTTCTTTATCAGCTTTCTTCTCTTTTCTGCCTCATTGCTCACAGTGCTGCCAGAAGTGATCTCCCAGATAAATTACTTGAACCTGAATGCTTGTCTTCAAGTCTGCTTTTGGAGAAAGCCATGCTAAGACAGTGGTTAAGAGTTGGGCTCTGCCTGGGATCGAGCTCCCGATCCGGCTCCCTGCTCAGTGGTGGGGTTGGGGGTGGGGTGGATCTACTTCTCCCTCGCCGTTTACCCCCACCCCTGCTTGCGCTCTCTCTCTCTCTCTCTATCAAATAAATAAATAAATAAAATCTTTTTAAAGAAAGCTGGACTCTGGTGCCAGACTTCCTGTATTTGAATACCAATTGGCCTCTGACGATCTGTTTGTTTGTTTGTTTGTTTGTTTTTAATTTTATTTATTTATTTGACAGAGAGAGAGAAAGAGAGAAAGACAGCAAGAGAGAGAATATAAGCAAGGGAATTAGGAGAGGAAGAAGCAGGCTCTCTGGAAAACAGGGAGCCAGACTCAGGGCTCGATCCCAGGACCCTGGGATCATGACCTGAGCCAAAGGCAGACACTTAACGACTGAGTCACCCAGGCGCCCCTATCTGTTTGTCTTCAGGCAACTTCACGCTCTGGGCCTTGCACCTCACTCTGTTTGCCCATAAAATGCAAACAATAATAGTGCCTTTCCCACAAGGTTATTGGGAGGATTAAATGAGTTACTATATGTGTAGTGCTTCAAATAATGCCAGCCCATAGTAAGTACTATTTATGTGTCTGATATTATTTTTCATGTCAATCAATATTTATTGTATGTCTGTGGCCAAACAGTGTAATGGTTATGAAGACCAATAAGACAGAGTCCCTGCCTGCATAATATTTATGAAATAACTCACCAGTATGTATACTGAGATTCACCAAACCCAAGATATTTTTGCAAGACGGAGGCGATTTATTGCAATCATTTCATTTCATATATGTAGAGACAAAGGTTCAGCGGGATCGACCACCTTGTCCAAGGTCAAATTCATCATTTGCCACAAAACAAGCTCTTCGAATTTGTGTCCGTGGAATCCAGGCCAGCCTGCTTCCTCTTACACTCCACTACTGCCTCATATCAGGCCCAGATATGACAAAGGCACACATTGATCTCTGACACATTTTCACCAGGCAATTCTTCCCGTTTACTTATTTATTTTAATAAAAATTTGTTTTATTGGACCCTGGTCAACACACAACATTAACGTTAGTTTCAGGTGTGCAACATAGTGATTCAGCTTCTCAACATATTATGCTGGGCTCTAAGTACCAGGTTAACTAGTATTCTTCTTATTATTATTACTATTAACTTGTTTGTTGCAGCAAAATTCATTTTGCATCGTAAGATTATGACATCACAAGTCTTCTGCGATGAATGGAAGGGAGACTTCACCAAATGCTGTTGCTCCTTGATCTAGGCTTCACATAATGGAATACCTAGTCAGGAAAGCAGAAACCAGTGAGGGGTTTCAGAAGGGATTTTTTTTTTAAGATTTTGTTTACTTATTTGAGACAGAAAGAGAGCACAAGCAGGGGGAGGGGCAGAGGGAGAGGGAGGAGCAGACTCCCCGCTGAGCAGGGAGCCGATGTGGGATCCCAGGACCCTGGGATCATGACCTGAGCCAAAGGCAGATGCTTAACTGACTGAGCCACCCAGGCGCCCCTCAGAGGGGATTTAAAACAGGTGTTGGAAGTCTTAAAAGACGCCAAAGAAGAAGCTAAGTGAACCCAAAGGCGAGAAGCAGAAGCAGGAGTCTCCCACCCCCAAGGCTAGGAAAACAAGAGGCAGGTGGGGAACAAGGACTTGAAGGGAGGGAGAGAGGGAGGGACCACCCCTGCAGGAGCAGAGACCCTGGAGGAGTGGACGCAGCTCCTCCCAGAGACTCTCAGAGCAGAAGAAAGCAACAGCAGGAAGAGAAAGAGAGGCCGGCACCGCT
This sequence comes from Mustela putorius furo, assembly GCF_011764305.1. NCBI lineage: Eukaryota > Metazoa > Chordata > Mammalia > Carnivora > Mustelidae > Mustela > Mustela putorius. Next base: position 34,402,196 of record NW_025421989.1, read on the forward strand.
GCTTTCCACGTCCACCTTCTGATTTCCGACCAGTGCCTCCCTGTTTCTTTTGGGCATTTGCAGGATTGGGGGTAGGGGGGGTGTTTCATGGGCAGTCGTTGAGCCCTTCTTCTTTCCGGGAGAGAGTTTTCCTTTTCCTCTTCCTGGGACAGCCTGTTCCTGGGCTCCCATTTGCAGAGTCGGCCCTCCCCCTGAACCTGTGCTTCTGCTGACATACATGTGATTTGGGCCCAAAGCTCCGGAGAGCCAGAGTTTGCAATTCCAATATGGCAGCCACCTATCATATAGAGCCATCCTGGAGGGAAGCCTCGAGCCTCTGTTCTTTGATCTTAATGCAAAATGAATATTCCAGCTTATGCCAACGGGTGGTTGGAGAAATTGTTTGGTCCTCTGCCCTATAAAATTCAAGGTATGAATGAGGTGCTTGCTGCCTGCTTCTCAAAAGCCCGCTTACCTTCCTGAAGAGAAGACAGCAGATATTCTTCCTGGATTACCAGACTCCATCAGGCCGGTTCAAGTGTTTAGTGCCAACTGTACACGAATCGCGTTGTAGACACTGCAAAGGGAGAAGTCCCAGCTTCCAGAAATTCTCAGTAGGATTGCATATGAACTACTGATTCCTCATAATAATGATAATATAAACTAAGATTGATACAATACCTTGAAGTTTTCCATACATAAAATGATGATCTCATTTTCTCATGATCACCCTGTGAAGTAAGAAGTTTACCACCCCCTTATAAAGAGGAAACTGAGTTCAGAGGGGCTCGGTGACTTGCTCAAAGTCACACAGCAGATAAATTACAGACCCTAGATTGAAATGTAGGGTTGAGTCCCAAAACAAGGTCTTTGTACTCTGCCCCATGACCCATGAATAGGCATGTAAATGAATGTAGAAAGAGTTAGGGCTCCCAGGCAGCCGGAAATGGAGGAGGTCAGTGAGTTAAAAACAGAACTTAAACTAGGTCTCGGGGCTCCTGACCTTTTTGTGCTCCCCTGGCTCTTGGGTAGTGAATCGGCTAGAACCAAATTTCTAATGAAGTGTCAAGGTCATCATCCATTCCCTAAGATTTCTGGGATTCACAACCATGGATGGATCCTATTCCATGTCGTGGCACAGGGTCATGATGTCTGAGAGACTTCTGTCCCCCTTGTGCCACGTGGGCCTCGGACATGATCAAGCCTAGGTTCAGGTCTTACACCGCCAGTCACTTGCCATGTGACCTTGGATAAATTCTCTACCTCCCAAGATTCTGTGCCGCCATCTGTAGGAGAGGATAATAGAGCCCTCGCCATGGGACAGCTGTGAGAATCAAATGAGGCACTAAAAAGAAAAGTCATAGTAGGGGCTTAGTAAATAGTACAGTTGCTGTTTGGTTTTTGTTTTTGTTTTTGTTTCTGTGGCGAGGGCCATTGCCATTAAACAATCAATCAGAGAACCAAAAGGTAGAAACCTGAGAACAAGAATAAAAGGAAAAAATTGTCACAGGAACTAAAGAACCAATGTGACACATGTTCAGGACTGCAGGATTATGTGGTACCGTCACCCCGCGAGCTCAGGCGCCATTTCTCACACTGTGAGATCGACTTCTCAAGAACCCCTTTCACAGACAAAGAAATGTGCTGCACAGGGTATGGGAGTGATTTGCACAATGTCCCCCAGCTGGTTAGTGACGGGGTCAGGATTTCCAACTGGGCCTCTCCCCTTCCAAGCCCAGGTTCTTTCTACTGTGCTGATGAGGAGAAAGGGAAGCAGGGAATTGCCAAAGATTCTAGCGCAATCTGAGAGAGACCAGTGTACGACTGAACCAGGCTGTGGGGGACGGTGAGGCGAGGTGAGTTGCCTGGGGAAAAGGGCTTTGGTACATGACGAAGGAGAGATCCAAGGAGAAAGGTAGGTTTTAGGCATTGGGGAAAGAAGAAATTAGGTAGAGAGTGTGTGTCTGTGTTTGTGTCTGTGTGTGTGTGAGTGAGAGAGAGAGAGAGAGAGAGAGATGGAGACAGTGAGCATCACCAGCTGGGCTTTCCGGAAGCAAACCCGGAGGCTGGGTTAGCAGGCAAGATGTTAGTTAGGGAGAGACTTCGGGATCCACATCTGGGGAAGGAGGGGAAGGAAGCAGCAGTGGACAGTTGGAGCTGACCAGCTGCCGTGAAGCAGGCCTTGGCCAACCCCACGGAGAGCCACGGAGCCAGAATGGGCCTTCTGAGATGGGTTGAGAAGGCCATGTCTTAATAAGTAGCTGTCATTCAGTCACCGGATGCGGGCTGCCCAGCAGAGGTGTGGCCTGAGGCCAGGTGCTCTGACCTGATGGCTGGAGGGTGCCCACCCCCACTGCTGGCACCCCCAGCATCTGGGCAGCAAGCTGGGCGATCTCAGTGGACCATCAGTCGAGCTGCCAAGCGTGAGAGTGTTTGCTTCGGAGTGTGAGGGTGGTTTGTCGGCCTGTGTTCTCTGCCCTCCCAGTTAGACTTGTCTTCCTGCACTGAATTCCCACTGGAGCCACTGACCGCTCCATCCCCTGAGCTTGATTTTTCTGGGCCAGTCTGGGGAAGGATGAGGACAGCAGAGCAGCTGAGAACGCCAAGCTTGCTCGCCGAGAAGCCACCGGACAGGGGCCTGGAGCTACTCCATCCCTCTGCCCCCCTCCCCCACCCCCATGCCCTCCACATCTCGGATCAGGCCAGGGCCCTGAGTTGGAACCTGAGAGCAAACTGTGCAGGGCAGACAAGTATAGATGGCGGGGACAGGACAAGACACGCTGCCAGAGAGTGGCTCAGGGACATGAAACCTCGAGAAGACAGAAAGGTGATGCGAGAGTGACAGAGACCGAGAGAGACGCACAGGTGCAATGAGACACGGAGAGAATCCTGTGGACAGACAGATTCCCAGAGAGAAAGGAGATGGCCGGGGACAAGTCAGACAAGAACGAAGGGAGGTAGAGGGAGACAGAGGACACAGAGAAAGAGAGCAAAGGCCGTCAGTGAGAGATGCAGAGAGAACAAATACGAAAGCAGAATGAGCAAAGGCAGCAAGACACAGAGAGCGGACAGCGGGGGCAGAGAGAGGGAACCCCAGCTTCTTCCCCCCTCTCAGGTGATGGCTGGGCTCCAGCTCTCTGAACCCATGCACTGAGGAGCTTCTGTCTGTAACTCAAATATCCAGCAAGTGTATCCACAGCTTGAGGATGATGGCCCTATGTGGGAGCCGACGGGGAACTTGAGAGAAAGAACAGAGCCCGCTGGGTTAAGGGGTCGTGGCACATTGGAATCAAAAAGATGGACCTCGGGGACCCCAGAGCCACTGGACTGCTAAGTGTTTTAAGGGAGAAAACAAGGAAGAACGAAGCCGGTCCCACCTTTTATTATTATTATTTAGAAGAGATGATCAGACAGCCATTGCTAAAAAATACTTAAATTATAAGGCGGGCAGTTGTCGTGTTTAAAGAAAATGACTTCCGCATGTCCCCCTCCGTTACCATCTGTGGTGAACTGTGGGTGCGTCTGCTCCGCCTTCCCCAGCACCGATGAACTGAGCCGCACAGGATTATCTTTTTTATGGAGCCCCCTCTCCCTTCCCACCTCCCCCCACTCCCTCCACCCCACCACGCTGACGTGGGGATCGACTCTATGGCACAAGCAGGCACAAAACAAGCAGAAGCTTAATAATCCTTTGCATGTTGGGCCTGCCCCCTCGTACACCCCCTCTTGGGGCCTAGCTGCTGTGCCGGGAGGAGCCCAGGCTATAGGGAGGGGCTGTACCCTGCACCACAGGCCCCTCGGAGCTCCCAGCCCGATGCCCGGGCCAACTGGCCAGCCACAGGCCCCCTTGGGGGTGGACCTTCTGGCCCCAGTTAAGCCACCCCAGGCGGGCAATGCTGCGGGAAGTGGGGCTGGGCCTTTCCCCGGCAGCTTGGCTCAGATTGGGGAATCGAGAGCAAGGACCTGAGTCTTGAGGTTTTAAGCCACTAGCGATCAGGACAACTGGTCACCCAGCAGTAGGTAGCTGAAACACTTCTCGAAACTTCGGAAGAATCTGGTGCTGCTCCCTGGGTCTGACGGAGTTCCTGCTAGTGTCTCCAAGACAGCTTCCCAGGGTTTCTAACCCTTTAGCCCCAGTCAGAGGAGGCAGGAGAACTGCTAACTGGCTTTCCAACCTCCCCTTAACTGTGATGGCTGGGTTTGGTTCTCTGTGTCTGTGTCTTTTTGAATATAGGTTGTTTTCGTTCCCAAGATAAATATCTATTTGCATAGACAAATAAGGGCTGGCGAGATAGGAAGAGGAGGTTTAGGGAATAGTTTTATAGTTTGCTTGCTTATCAGGTAGGTAGGAGTTTGAATGCATCAAGGTCCTAAACCTAAAGGTTAATGTTTTGACACCGAGAATCCATCAGTCAGGGGGTGAGCATGGGGGGAGAGTTTGCATTAATTATTAGTCTGACTCTTAATTTAAATCAATGAAAATGCCAGAATGACAGAGGTGTTTGGACTGAATAATAATCAGGAGGGCTGCTGCGGGCCGGAACAAAGATGTGTAGGAGAGGAGGAGTGGGCCTGCTGTCAGGGGATGGGCATGGAGGTGGGGCTGGTCCTGGACAGGACAGAAAATCGGGAGTCATGGCTGGAGCTCCCGGCCTTGGCGAGAGACATCGGGAGAGGTGAGGAAGCCCGATACCAGTTGTCCTAATAAGTTCAGTTCACTGAAGTTTGCAGAGTTGTGAACTGAAGATCAGAGACCAAGGGTGCCTTCGCCCAAGTCCCACAGCAGGCAAGGGACAGAGCCAGCAGGACACCCATGTCTTGTCACTCCCCCCACAGCTGTCCTTCTGCCAGGCCCCAGGGCTTGGAAGCTTGATGTAAGTTAATTATGCTGATGTATGTCCACCCTCCGGGAGCAAGGCACCAGTTAGACCCTTCCCTGGTGGGGAAGAAGACAGGATCGTTTGAGGGAGATGGATGGTGGTCCACGTGGGTAAGAACGGAACTCAGCAATAGCAGGAAGGAGTAGGTGGCTCATTGCTGGAATTTGCAAGAACCTGGGTTCTCTTGCTCCACAACAGTGAGTCTAAAATTCCACTGGAAAGTCATTTCTTTGAATTAAACATTTCTATCTTCCTATGGTCCTTTAAAACATGGACAAGCTCCCCCCCACCCCGAAAGAGAGAGCATACAAATAATTCACAAGTGTCAGTATGAATGAACAGAAAAGGGTCCTGTCCTCATTTCACAGACTTGCCTCCAGCACCTCTCCTGCTCCAGAGCCTGGGATCTCCAAGTGGAGTCCTTGCCTAGAGAAATTCCCCATCTCGGAGGGGACACAGACCCATGAGGGCAGTACATCACTGCCCTTTGCCGAGCATCTGCTCTGTTCTGGGCGCAGCATAAGGAAACCTCAGCAAGTTCCATAGCGAGGAAGTAGCGATGCTGAGATTGGGACTCAGATCTGCCAGATCGCTAAGCCCACGTGCTGTCCATCCCCCTCACACGGAGGCCAGAGCCTTGCCAAGGACCTCCGCCGAGGATGATGGGAGGAGGGGGAAAGCAGCAGGTCTAATTACTCAGACGTCAAGGCCATCTGGGCTGATAAAGGAAGGGGATGGTGAGAGGGTACCCGGCATCCTTCACGGGAGGGTGTCCCGGACCGAGGGAAGAGCTTGGGTCTCGGCAGAGAAGTATGAAAGGATTGTCTGCCTTCGGGAGACCAGTGGCAAATCCCAACTGAAGCGAGAGTACAAGGGCATTCTGCCCAGGAGACTAAGTTAGAGCAGGCAGGTGGGGCAGACACTCCCAGGGTGGCACGAAAAATCTTGTCAGAGCTGTGGGAAGTCTTGGGCAAGTATTAAGCAGAAGGATGTTTGAAAAGACATAGCTTCAAAGTCCAGCAGGCCCCGGTCTCAGATCTGGATTTCCTCCCGTTTCACACCAACATTACAAGTTATTTTGTATTTGCTCCCCCACCCCGGAATCTAAGCTCTCTGAGGTCAGCAACCATGTCTTCTTGATCACTGCTGTAAGCGTGGGATCTGGAAGTCTCTGGTGTACAGCAGATGTTGGTGTGGGATACTGTTGGTTGCTCTTCTAAATCCATCCTGCCTTTCTTCCTCGGACACATAGGCAGCCAGGTAAACAGAGTATATCCAGCCTCCTTTACAACTAGATGTGACCATGCCCGCTAGGTTTTCCCCAGGGGAATGGGACAGGAAGATGCGGGGACAACTATACCTCACTCACTTTTAAAAGCTGCTTGCCCTGGGGTGTCAGGGTGGCACAGTCAGTTAAGTGTCTGACTCTTGGTTTCAGCTCAGGTTGTGATCTCAGGGTCATGAGATCAAGCCCCATGTCAGGCTCTGTGCTGAGTGAGGAGTCTGCTTAAGTTTCCGTCTCCTTCTCCCTCTGCCCCGCGCCCCCTCTTTTTCTCCCTCTAATATAAATAAATAAATCTTTATAAAAAGGGGGGAAAAAAAGCTGCTTGCCCTGAAATTTTCCTTTCACCTTTTGACCAGCAAGGACACGAAGGTACCCTGACCAGGCTGGGACCTGATGCACGACAGCCACACCCTAGTGAGTGGCAGAGCCTAAGAGCAAAGGATCTGGAATTCTTATAGAAATATGGAGCCAAGCTGTCGTACAAACACAGACTACGGACCTTAGAAATGTTACAGGAGAAACAGATGAATTCTTCTCTTTTGCAAGTCCTGGTCCTGGGGCGGGTATGGGGGGGGGGATGGGGTATGCCTTTGGTTACAGCACCCTCGCCCATACCCGAACTATCACAATGCTTAATACATATTTGTTGGATGAATCAATGAAATAGATTCTTCTATAAATGCTATGGGAATCTTATATTATTTTTCCAAAAAGACCATACCTTGAATGCAGGGTCTGATCTTTGTTTCCCATCCCAGAGCCTCTGAGTTGATGCCAGATTCTTACTGAATTGGATTAAATAGAAGAAAATGAGTTCTGATAAGATGGGTCGCCTAGACTAGCCATTTTAGCCGTCTGCTCTGCTAGAAGGAGAGCAGGACTATCTCCCTAGAGTGGTAACAGTTAAAGAGTTTAGGGAGTGGTTGAGGCTCAGGAGTCACTAAGTGCAAAAGAAGTCAAGGTGCGTGACGGAGGTGAAAACGTCGTGGGTGACATTAGAAAATTGGCAGAATTACAGCTGGCAGAGAGCGAGCCTCGGCACCGCAACTGAAGAGTCACAGGGGAGAAAGGGAACCCCTCTTTGTGGAGAGAAGCATCATGCATCAAATTTAACAACGTCGACACTCACAGGAGCGCACGCACGCGCACACCCAGCCCTGTTCTGCTGAGAACTCGTTAGTTACATCGGAGGTGACATATGGGTGGGTAATACAGTCTGGAGCCTAGATTTCTTTAATTAACCAATAGCAATCAGGAGTGAGGGCAATTCCAGGGGCATGGTAATTGTCTGGAAGTTCTGGATGCCTGCAGGCTGCGCCTCAGGCCAGAAACCCAGCCAGCTCCATCCCTGCGAAGTGCGAGGAGCCAAGGTCACGACTGCCATTTTCGTCGGGGTCTTTCTTCAGAAAGGTTGAGATCACAGCCGATTATTGTGGGCGAGGATTTCCTCTGTGATGTGTACAACCTTGGGGGAGTGAGCGAGCTGGGTGGGGCATCCCACAGCGTCAAAATAGAGGGACCTGACAACTTGCTGGGACTCTAGCTAGGGACCAGATTCTGTAGGCGCTGGGTGGTGGGTGACCAGTGACCCGGGCGGTCAGTCTGAGCTCGGGTTCTGTGGTTCGACAAGTGCTTACTGTAGCACTAGGGCAGTCTAGCTTGGAGGCCAGAGCTGGGTATGTAGGAAGCACTTTTCAACAATTGAGAAGAAATGCAAAACAACATTTTTTAATGCGATGGCAATATCCGCTATGATTGTAAACTCCTCTGAGTCAAGATTACGTTGTTTTCGTCTTGGTAGACCCCACAGGTCCTACCCCATGCTCTGCAGGCAATAGGAGCTCCATAAACATCAAATGGAATTTCAGGGGGTGCCTGGGTGACCCAGTCGGTAAAGCGTCTGCCTTCAGCTCAGGTCTTGATCCCGGGGTCCTGGGATCTAGCTCCCTGTCAGGCTCCTTGCTCAGCGGAGGAACTGCTTCTCCCTCTGCCTGCTGCTCTGCCTGCTTGTGCGCTCTCTCTCTCTCTCTCTCTCTCTCTCTCTGACAAATAAATAAACAAAATATTTTTTAAAAAATGAATTTTAGTTCACAGAATGACACCAACTAGACCAGCAATGGGCCGCTTTAAAAAGTATTTTGATATAAACGGATCAGAACGTCTCGTGGATCTTTTGCCTGTAAACTGAGCTTTTTAAAGTAAGAGAAGGGGCTTTTGCCTCTGGAAAATTGTTGAAATGTTTCCCTTCCAATCTGCTTACATTCCCCATTTGCTTGGCAAGCTCTCTGTTCCCTGATAATACAAAAGTCAACAAACACCCGCCAGGCCACTCTCTGGATCATCACAAATTCCAAATAAGAACAGTCTGAATTAATGAGGTTTTCTTATTTACTGTTCTAAGTGAAGTTGAAAGATAAACCGCTCTCATTTGTCTGGGCCATAGGACGGTGAGCTCAGAACATTCCCAGGCTCAAGTCAGGGCACTTAACATCACCAAGGGGTTGAACTGACAGAGAGGAAAACAATAAGGTGGTTCTGGGTCCCTGAACTTCCAAAGAGAGCCTCAAGCATTCATTTGAACTTGGAAGGCGGTGGAGTCCTTGTTCCCGTCACAGGCTGTGCCTTCTGGAAGCAGGGGTAGGGTTTGCGGGGCAAGATGTTTGTTGGAGATCAGCACCTGTGGAAGAGAAGGGAAGGAAGCAGGAGTTGGGGCCCAGCTGCCTGGCTCAGCGAAGACTGAGCCAAGCCAGGGGGGTGCTCTGGGCAAGGATTTTCCCTGGAAAGACTCCTGTCGGACAGAAATGTCTGGCCCTTTACATTCCCCCACTGCTCAGTTTCGGGGTGAAGTCCACCTCAGACAAAGGCCTGACCTCGGGCCAGATAGCTCTTAGCAGCAGCCGGCATGCTCCGGGAAGGAGCCAACGGCTGGAGGGTGTCCGCTGCCCACACTCCGCACAGCTGGGCAGGGAGACCTACTCTCAAAGGGGGATCTGATGGGGCATCTCCGCCTCTCACAGACCCGGAGGCTGAATTGGTTCTCAGAGCACCCCGGGCTTGGAGGCTGGCCCCACTCACCCAGTCCTCGCAGCAAGTCCACGAGCAAGGAAGCCTGTGGTCTTTCCCCTCAGGGTTTCTTCCTCCTCCCGCCATTTCTCAGCCCCTTAGGATTTTTCCTTCTCTCTTTTGTGTATAATAGGCATTTTTTAAAAGGATCAGACATCAGTTCGCTGCTCCAGGCACTGGGTATAAACAGAGATCAGCATGGACTGGGCCCCGCCCTATTGATCTGGGAGGGGCATGAGAGAGACCTGCGCTCTGGGAAGTAACTTGTGAAAGTGACCGGGGACAGCCACCACGCATTAGGTGTTTGCTGTGCGACGAGCATCGTTCTAAGACAGCTGCCTACACTAGCGTCTGTTTCTCACAGCAAGCCCACGACGCAGGTGCGATCACCACCCCCATGTTGAGGCCCAGAGAGGCTAAGTTAACCTAGTCGCTGTTACCAAGCTAGTGAGTGGTGAGAAGTTAGGGATCCACACCACAGAGCCTAGCTTCAGAATCCGTGGTCTCTTCACCTGTATGCTGAGCTGTCTCCCCCCATTCTCGGATCCTGCTAACAACTGTTGTGACCACTTGGGAGGGGCAGGAAGAGGCATGACTGACAGGCACAGACGTGCTGGGGAAGACCTCCCTGAGGAAGACGGTTTAGAAAGATGAGCAGATGGGCGAGTAAAGGAAGGAGACGTCGCGGGCAGGAGAGCTGCGTGAACAAGGCTTGGGAGAAATAATCACAATTGAGAGGCGGGGATTTGCGTGCAAGCAGTTTGCTTGGGAGATAATTCTAGGAAACATCCGGTGAGAGAGACAGGACAGGGAAGGCGGCCAAGGAAGGAGTGTTAGCAAGGCAGTCTCCAGGGCCAGCGACTGGAGAGTGATTCCTCTGGGGACCTGTAGGGGGCAGTAGAGCACACGCCTCTGTTATCCCAACCCTGGGGCAAGAGAACTGGAGTGTTTATCCGGTAGGGCCTGTCAAGCAGGGGTTAAAGGCCTGCTTGCAAGGTTGGGGGGGAGGGGTTGGGGTGGAGGGGAAGGGTGTGGGAGACTTGGATTCCCTGGCTCCTCCCTCCAGCTATCTTCACAGGCAGAGCGGGCTCCCTTGGCCAAAACCCCTCAGGCAGAGATGCAGGTGTGGGTGGTTGGAAGTCGGCCCACGTGCACAAAAAATGTTAAGCATTAAAGGGGTCTGGTCGAGATACAGGCAGGGTGTGCTAGGAAACATTCTGGGGCTGGTGCAGGAAGTAGTTCTGTTAGAATGGGAAGAACAGGCCAGCCTTGTGATAGGTGGAATAAGGGATCCCTCCCCCCGCAAAGATGCCCACAGCCTAATCCCCAGACCTGTGAATATGTCCCCTGATATGGCACAGAGGACTTTGCAGATGGGATGAAGTTTAGGATCGTGAGATGAGAAGGATGACGTGGATGGTCAAGGTGGGCCCAAAGCCGTTGCAAGGGGTTCCTCCGAGGGAGGCGGGAGATCGCAGTCTGTAACAGGAGATGTGAAGGTGGAAGCCAGAGGCTGGAAAGGAAACGGCCACGCAAGGGAAGGCCACGGGCCAAGGAATGCAGGCGGCTTCCAGAAGCCGGAAAACGGAAGGAAACACTTCCGCCCCTCAGAGCCACCAGAGGGAACCAGCCCTGTTGGCACCTTAACTTAAGCCTCGTGGGACTGATCTAAGACTTGGAACCTTCCAGAACTGGAAGAGAACAAATGTGTGCCATCTGAGCACCCAAATTTATGGTCATCTGTCACAGCAGCCGTGGGAAACTTGCAGGCCTCTTCCGTCAAGCCACCGTGCGCTCCGCATGAACTGTGGCTTTTCCATCCTCATCTTGTATTTCTGTGGTGCTTAAATGTAGAGACTTTTCGGGCGCCTGGTGGCTCAGTGGGTTAAGCCTCTGCCTTCGGCTCAGGTCATGATCTCAGGGTCCTGGGATCAAGCCCCGCATTGGGCTCTCTGCTCAGAAGGAAGCCTGCTTCCTCCTCTTTCTCTCTGCCTACTTGTGATCTCTCTCTCTGTCAAATAAACAAACAAAATCTTTTTAAAAAAAATGTAGAGACTTTTCCCTGTGGCATCTCAAGACAACCCTTTGGGGTAGGTAAGGAAAGTCTTGCCTCCATTTGTTCTGAGAAAACAACTCTGAGAGAGAAGCCAAGGGGTTTTCCACCGGGCTGCCCAGCACCCTGGTGGCGGAAAATGGCGGCCTGCTCTACAGCTTTCTGCCCCACTGTTGGCTCTGCATGGCCTGCGTGCTATGGGCCCGCTAACTCCAGAGCAGTTCTTTTGTTTCTTGAAGGCCCCACTCCAGCTGCAGCTGTGGCCAGAGCCTTTGGGCTGCTGCCTAGGCTGGGAAAACTCTTAGGATGTCATCACCTGAGGCCCCGTGCTTTGGAATCGTGCCCTTGGCCCAGAGGGGGAGACAGCTGTGCTAGAATCACTCTCAGGGATGGTCTTACACTGAACAGTCCCCTGAGCCCGCTGTCCTTGACCTCCATTTGCTGACCTTCTTATGAGTTCACAGTATGACAAGATGGGCCTTTCATATTTTGGTCTCCTTCATCTCACTCTGGGGTGGTGGCAGAATTCTGCTACTCATCAGCTGAGAGATGGTGGGCAAGTTACATTATATCTCTGAGACTTAGTTTCCTGGTGAGACAACCATTTCTGGCTCACCTCACAAAGAGACACAGTTGCGACTTAGCTCTGTAGGGTCACTTGAAGAAAAGCTCACCACAAAGAATTTTACCTGCCAATTGACAGGATGCTTATAATTTCACCATTAGATATTTAGTTCCCTATGGAGATGACCTTCTCATTTTCAAGGGTCCTCTATGGAAATGAAAACACCCTGAGTAGTAGTTATATCTCAGGTTATGATGACCTAGATTATTGTATTGATCTTTCTAGGCTTGTCTTCTGCCTGAATTTAGAGCATAAGATGAAAGAGCCCTCCTTGGTAGGTGGGTTGGGCTCCTTATGAAGAGAGGTAAGGAGGTGCAGAGGAAAATCTTCACATGACCCTACAATCTGGTCTTCCGCTGGTCCTAATGAGACGGAGCTCTAACCTCCATCTCGTGGGCTCAATGCCTCTTGTCTGTCAGTCAGTGACCTATTCTTGGTGAGTGTCCCCCACCCCAACCCCACCGCCCCAGTTAGTCAATTGCATACAATACCCAGGGCTTATTCCATCAAGTGCCCTCCTTAATGCCCATCACCCCTGTACCCCATCCCCCCCCGCAACCCTCACACTGTTTCCTAGAGTTAAGAGTCTCTTGTAGTTTGCCTCCCTCTCTGATTTCATCTCGTTTTATTTTTCCCCCTCCCTTCCCCTATGATCCTCTGTTTTGTTTCCTCAATCACACATGTGAGTGAATTCATATGATAATTTTTTTTCTCTGACTGACTTATTTTGCTCAGCATAATACCCTCTCGTTCTACTTTGTTGTAAACGGCAAGATTTCATATTCTTGGATAGCTGAGTAATATCCCATTGTGCAGGACACATGGTAAGTGTGCCTTCCTAATCTGGCTTCACGGGACACCTGTTTGTTAACCCAAGTGCCTTTTTACAAAAGTGTCTGTGTGTCTGAGGTGAAGGGAGATCTATGGAATAAACTCTCCCCGTAAATCTGGGGCCCCCTTCCCTGCGTGCATGTACTCAAAGAGTCAAACGTACTAGAAGAAAGGTTTGGTTGATGTCATAGCTGGGGTCCTTGAGAAAACAGGCAGAGGCCAACTTACTTGCTGATGCTTTCTGAGGGAGGCGACCCAGGAGAATGGAAGTGAGGGAGAAAGAGGAGGGAGGCAGGGGAGCGAGGAAAACCACGGCAAGGGGGAGTGTTTCGCAAGATGCATGGGGGATATCTCAATCATGGCTGACATCTTCGAGGTAGCCAAAAGCAATCCTTGCCTGGGCCATAGCAGCCTGAGTTTGGCTTGAAGCAAACAGTCCCTCAGACCAAGGGCAACCCATCTTCTAAGTTATCAAAGCACACTGTGTCCGTAGCGTCCTTCCTTCTCCAGGAAATTTAAAGTGATGGAGCAAACATTTGTGTGTTTCCGTTTGTGCTCCAGTACCCAAACCCCCATCATGAGAACACGCTTGGGCCAGCCAGCGAGAGGAAGAAACATGCAAGGGGCAGAGCCAAGTCACCCCAGTTGTACCAGGCCAAGCCGTTCTAGATCAGCCTACAACAAGCAGATCCTCGAATTCATAAGCCGAGGTCAGCAGAGCCAGCTACCTGACCCACAGCCAGCTGTGGATGCGGGATCCCACGCGGTGGAGATCAGCCCGGTCCAGCCCAGAGTCAGTAAAACGCGCAGCCCTTGGAATGAAATCAATGTCTAGTGTTCTATGCCACCAAGACTTCTGGGGCGGCAGGAGCAGGGGCGGGGAGTGTTACCCGAGTTGTTGCGGCAGTAGCTGACTATCATTCCCTCCACCCCAAGTTCACAGACACAAGGGTTACCCTCCCAGCCCCAACTGCGAGCTCTTGAGTTTTCAGGTTTACATTTCTCTGCTTCCCTACAGAATATTTAGCAACCATACCGAGCGCGCGGTCGACCTTCAAGATGCTGACGTGGTTTCTGAGCGCACCTGGCATCCAGTATTTGCATTCATTTCCAGGGCCACTGCTATTTGCTTTTTAGAACATGAACAGCAGAAGAACACTTAGGGAGCATTGGACTTCGTTCTTTTACAGCTTCGAAAAAGGAGGCTTGGGGAGATCAAGTGAATTGTCTCTGGCTCCAAGGCTGGCTAGAAGCAGGGCTAGACAGAGTGGCCAGGCCTCCCGGCTGCACTCCCAGTGCCCCTTTCCTCCGCATCGGGGCCAGATCCACCACCGATGGATGGGGGATGCCTGGCACCGGTGTGGTAAGAAGGACTCTGAGCCCAGATCTCGGCACAGTGGAGGACAGTCCCATGATCAGTTAGTCCCAGTTCCCCGGGGAGAGGAAGAAGGGAGGGGGGCGGGTAGAGATGCCATATGGTCACAGTCCCCGCTGCATCTGGCCACTTCTCGGTTAACCCCTGGGCTTCCGTGCATTGCAAAAGATGCCGCTTTGTTGATTTCACCTCCACTTTGTTCCTGGTTTGAAGGTTACTTCTGAGAGACCGCCAAAGTCACTGGTTGGCCCCCTATCCGCACGCAGCCAAGATCAGCAATCCCTTCCCCTTGTTTCAAGGCTGCTGCTTATGATGCCATTCCGGGTGGTGAGCCCCCGAGGAATGGAGCGCCAAACTAAGGGAAGGCTGCAGAACCGGGTGCCAATTATGAGTGTGTATGCTGGAGACATAACCAGCCTGCCCCCAAGAGCTGGGTTTCCCTTGCCTTGGTCAGTGCCATTCACCCCAGGTGAAGGGGCAAGGTCATCACTGAAGGCTTTGACACGCAGCCAAGGGAGTCGGTAGCCAGGCCTCCCTTGGAGCCGCCAGTAGAGGAATCCTGCTCCAGTAGGAGGACACGGGGCTCTATTTTTCCTTTTCTTCTCCGCAGGAAAATCAAAAGGCCTTCTCCTGGCTTCCTCTTCTTGCATGGGCCTCAACTTCAGGTCACCTCCTCAGGGAAGCCCTCCCTGATGCCCGCCATAGGGTCAGGGGCCCCATGACACATTCTCACACCCCTTCTGCTCTTTTGCGGTGGCAGGGTGCTTCACTGAATCTGCGACCCATCAGTTCTAAGACCTCCTAATATTTTATGTACCAATCAGAAAAAAATATGCCACTGTTGAAACGATAAGCACGATGCTTTTGTACCGCTTAAAATTTTTATTGTATAGTTATTAAAAGAGCACTTTGAAATTTATTTAGACAGATTTGTGTGATATAGCACTCTTGTGCAAAGGAAAATATACTCAAAAGTAACGAGCTGAGGTAATAATCCTTCACCTTCTCCACATTTAAAATTTGGGTATTTGGACTCACTAGGTGACTTGGACTCATTGAGGTCCCAGGAGATGCCACTCAACGTGGGCCTCATGCTGTCACCATTATACCATCCTTTTCCCCTCACTCGCCAGCCACCCAATGGTGTCACCTCCTGCGCTCGTGCTAACAAAGGGCTTTCGCATACTCTGACATAGCGCATCTCCACAGAAGACACTTCAGGGGAGGATTGGAGTTATTTTGAACCCCATTTGTTAAATGAGGATTTTGAAGTTCAGAGCTGTGAGGCCTCGTGGTCAAGTTTACAAGGGAAGGTCATGGGCAGGCGCAAGGCCCCAGAGAGTCCGATTTCTGGTAAACTGAGTCACGGAAGAGGTTAGTTCTTGCAGTCAGGTCTTGCAGGGACAGAACCCAAGGTCGGAATGTCAGCCCCATGACTTCCTAAGCTGTGGGGACTTGGGGCCGTGGCTCCCCCTCTTTGGGTCTGTTTCCCCATGGGAAAACTGGGGATGTCCGATGATGTGATGCTGTGAAAAGTCAGTAAGTCGATGCTGGGAATGAGAGGAGCACAGTGCCTGCCCCATGGCAACTGCTCAGTAGGGGTTAACTCTAATTATTAGGGCAACATTATATGCACACGGATCAATGCTTCCTGCGGGGGGATAGGCCCAAATGCTAACACTGTAGCAGAAGACAGGGTCCACAGACATAAACGAATACAGTGTAAGGGAAGGGCCAGCAAAAGCCAGGGTAGACCGGCGTGGTGCTCTGGAGCAAGAAGGGAAGACAGAACGGAATTGACTGAAGACATCTGGGAAGGCTTCAGAGCCGGCATTTGAAGGTTGAAACGGAGTAGCATTCTGTTGTGGGGGAGCGGGGGCTGGGACTTGAGTCCCATATAGAGGTCTGCGAGCATGAGGTATAGTCTCCCAATAGCAGAGTGTTCATTTTAGCGGGAAACTAAAATAAGACAGAATCCAGAAGCAATCTGAGTTTTCTTCTGTGGGAGAATGGAAGTCACTGGAAGATCTCCAGCAAGGGGATGTTTTGCTCAAGGTCGCCCTTCAGAATGACCACTTGTGGGCAGGGTCTATAGAGGATGGCATGATGGCGGCCCAGGAACCAGTTAGGAGGCCATTTCCATAGCCATAAGGAGAGGATTTGAGGGCCTGGTCTTGGGCAGGCCTGGTGGGAAAAAAGAACACAAAGACCAATCAATTTGAGCCACCCTATGGAGGGAGAGTCACGGAATTATGTGGCTCTTTGCCGGGTGGCCAAGGCAGGCCACGGGAGCAGTCAAGCTAGTCTCTCCATTCGTCGGGGTCCTAACGGCCAGAGCCATGTGGAGGGAGGAACAGAAAGCTTGTGTGGACCCCTTTGGAGAAGGGGCCAAGGTAGGGGGTGGAGGCAATGGCCCAGAGAGGGACTGTCATAAAGAAGGAGAGGCTGTGAGAGAAGTGAGATCAGGCTTTGCATGGGGCTCCACGTTCTTCAGTTAGTCCATAAGATCACATGGGGTCCAAATCCCTCCCAGAGACAATGTATTGGAGAGCAGGTCACGATCTCTCTGGAAGTTTGACCCAGCCGCCCTCCCCATGCCGCTACAATGGATCCCTCCTTCTTTCATTGGTGACCAGATAAACTAGGTGGTTTTCCCTGTCACTCATCACATGAAAATCCTGTTCAGTGGGGAAAGACGGTCCCATCAGAAAGAGAGGGAGATGCAGAAAGCAAAGATGACCACGACGGGCGCCTGGGTGGCTCAGTGGGTTAAGCCTCTGCCTTCAGCTTGGGTCATGATCTCAGGGTCTTGGGATGGAGTCCCACATCGGGCTCTCTGCTCGGCGGAGAGCCTGCTTCCCCCCCGCCCCTGTCTACCTCTCTGCCTACTTGTGATCTCTCTCTCTCTGTGTGTGTGTCAAATTAACAAAAAAAAAAGGAAAATAAAAGAAAAGATGACCACGAGAAGCTCCCCCTCACGCCCCAGGCCATCAGTATGGAGCCGCACACACCACTCTCCGTCACATGTGCACAGAACCACAGTTTAATCTGCTTAGGGAGCATGTGTTTGTCATGTGACTCCTTTGAATTTACATAAGCCTCTTTAATCAGGTGTGGAAGGTTGTAGAAGTGCTAGGGAGTGCAGGCCATGCCTTTGAGAAACTCTTGGTTTAGGTTGGATTAGCCTAAGACGTCATGATGTGGAAGAACCCCAGGGTTACCTAGTGGTGGACACAAGATTGTATTTTGTTCTACATATACAAAGGTATTAAAGAATTTTATAGAAGCTCAAAGCCATAGTTTTATTGAGGGAATGAGTTAGGAGGTGTGTCCTGATCTGTGTCACGAAAGAAAAAGGCAAGTTAGAGAAACAGAACGGAGTGGAGAGGGTACTCCAGGTCAAAGGAACAACGTGAAGAAAGACACAGAGATTAAAACTGATTGCAACAGCACATTGGAGCACAATTAATATACCAGAATTGTGTTCCACTGCATTAAAAAAAAGTCCAAGGAGTGACAGCTTGCAGAAATAAGTGTTGGTTTCATAGTACAAGAAATCGACAAGTTGACAGTTGCTCATGTTGATTCAGTCACCTACACATGTCAGAGATGGAATCTCTGCCACTTTCTTAGCCTGACCCTCATTTTTGGTCCCAGAATAGCTGCTTAGCTCCAGCCATCACATTTGTATCTGCATTCAAGATAGAAGAAAGAGGGAAGGTGATGCCAGCTATTTTCATTTAGGTTCTTCCAAAAGCAGATCCCGAAACAAAGACTTGAGCATGCATTGTTTATTTGGCAACTGAGAAGCAGAAAAGGAAGCAAGGAGAGTGAGAGAAGAAAGGAAAAAAGATAATAGAATGGTGTGACAAGGAGGGTGCTGTCTGGGGCAACAGGGCTTCTGTTCCATCTGGACCTCCAGAGAAGTGTATACAATGTCTCCCAAAATCTTACCCCTGAAGGACAAGTGGCTGGAGGATCTATCCAGCAGGCCCTGTCCACTGGTTGAAGGTCAACCCCAAAGGCAAGAACCGCACACCTCCAGGCTTTGCTCACGTGCAGACGCAAGGAGCTTACGGTGTCAGAGCAGCCCTGAAACAGAGAGCAGGGAGAGGCACGGTGCCCACCTGAAATCGGGCGCTGTCTTGGTGATGAGACTTCGAACAGCGCCACGTGGTCCACTCTTTCACTGCAGCAGCCGAGGCTGAAATCAGAAGGGGGCTGAGGCCATGCATCTGGGGGGGGGGCCCCACAGTCGACCACCCCAGCGGCAACCCTCCCAGCATGTGACTGGCCAGAACTGTAGCACGTGGTCACTGCCAACTGAAAGAAAAGCCAGGAAGCGAGCCTCCTAAGTCCTGCAGCCCCTTGGATAGAGGCCAGAAAGGAACAGGACCAGCGAAAAGACCATGGATGGGAAATCTTACCATTTCAGATTTCAGATCGCCCAAGGCGATGCTGGATTAGATCCTCTATCCTGAAGGCATCTGAGAAAGGTCCCGAGTCCTGGGTAGAAAGAGTACCTTGGCCGCCCAGTCCTGCAGCTGGGATAGAGGTGGGGTTTGAACCAAGCCTTCCAGCCCTGGAATCAGCTTCCGTAATCAGCTCTCTCCGTAATCAGCTTCGGGCTGCAGAAGAATGCCTGGCCTGGAGAGCTGTTAAAACCCAGAAAGGAAAGGAAAGAGCAAAGCTCCTGCTTCACCAAGGTAGGGTCTGTTGTCACAAGACCTGGAACAATAAGCCCAGGCATTTGGACTCGCTCCAAGGGGCAATGGGGAGCCATTGTCGAATCTTAAACAGGAGCACGGCAATTTGAGTTGCTCGTAGGTAGATATTATATAAATATAAGGGGTTATTTCTCTGTTGATTGCGGCTGCTGATTCAGCCAAGGGGAAATGGAGTTCTGGACAAGCTCGCACCTCCAGCCGCGAATGCAGGTGCTCTCGAGGGGAGGTGCGGGCTGCCGTCTGACATTCTCAAAAGGCCCCTGCTCTCCCGAGAACGGCTTGATGCTTATTGCTAATAACAAGGCTGGCAGCCGGCTGTAGCTTTCACTCAAAATTCCCCGGCTTTCAGTAATCAGAGCCAGGCCTGGGTTGGTCCTTGGCCCTCGACTGCAAAAGGAATTTCCTTTATTTTTGAACATGGGGAGAATAAAAAGAAGTACAAGTTGTTTTATAAGACAAGTGGGGCAGCAATTGGAAATAGGCATTTAGGCATCTCGTAGGGATTAACATCAGGACTCATTTAAGGGCTTGGAGTGTTAATAAGGATGAGATGTATTTATTTTTCCCTGGGTTCTTTTTAGGAATCCCTGGGCAACGCTCTGGAATTGATCTACGCTGGTTCGAATTTCACGCATCCCCCTATTTTCCACACTGACTCTCCCACCCCTCTTTGGATCGAGTTGCCCTTCCCAGTACACATGGACAAAGTGTCCCAGCCAGGGCATGCAACTGGGCAGAACTGGTAAGCAGAAATACCGTCCATCGTGTTGAGGCGGTTCAGCAAACAAAATGGGCTTCTTTTACCTAGGGAATCTGGTTTGAAAATTGGACATTAAGTTACACTTCTAATTGAAATGAATTTGATGGTTTCAGAACAGTCCCCAGTGAACACAGCCCACATCATAAAAACCACCATAGGCAAATTGGCACCATTCAGCCTTGGCTCCAACAGGCTAGGGAGTAAAAGAAGATGTAAACTGAATTTGCGGTTGCTTTTATCTTCAGATAGACAAGCTGAGGGGAGCTTCCAGGGCAGAATTCTTGGGTCAGATTACATCATTTTCCTGATGGTCTGGGAGGCAGTGTGGTAGAGTAGGAAAGCCCTAGGTTAAGAGTCACTCTTGTCTTGGCCAGAATTGATGCTGTGTTCTTCAGTGCGTCATAAAAAAAAAAAAAAAAAATCCTTCCATGCCTCAGTTTCCTCTTATGTGAACTGGGGATAATGGCCTCGCCGTGGCTCATGGGTCCGGTGTTGGGTTCAGGCAATGAGCGGTTTTCCCCATGGCCTGAGGCAGCCCTCAGCACCGAGGGCTCCTGATCAATGGGCCAATACATGCCTTGCATTCCTCCAGCTGACACCCTGAGGACGAGTTGCTTGTCCTCGCGTAAGACTCAGCCATGAAGTCAGATGAGCTCAATGCGAAGGAGAGTGACAAGACCGGGAGTGTTTACAATCCTCTCTCCAAACCTGTCAGGTCGATTGTAATATTGCCACTCAACAATAAAGAAGAGTGAGGCCCAGCAAGATCATGTGGCTTAGCAAAGGTCACCTAGCTGGGACATTACCGACTAGAAATGGTGCCTGCCAAAACCTCTTTTTCGGCTCTACTGTATTTTTAATCACTGCTCTAAGAGGAAATGGTAAAAATGAATAAGACCCCGTCCCAGCTTCTGAGACATTCACAGAGGTGAATGTGGCAGAGACACAGAAGGCCAAGTGCAACCACACAAGCGAATTTCAAGGTGATGCTGGCTTCATCTTTGCTAACATCTCACTGGCTGAAGCAGGTCACATGGCTAAGCCCCAAAGTCAAGGGACAGAGCAAAGGGTAGGGCGGGATACAGAAGGGGTGAAGAACTGGGCCCAGGACTTGAATCTACCCCCAGAGAGCTCCAGTTTTTACAGCAAAATATCAGCATTATTAA
The DNA here is from genome assembly GCF_011764305.1 of Mustela putorius furo. Taxonomy (NCBI): domain Eukaryota; kingdom Metazoa; phylum Chordata; class Mammalia; order Carnivora; family Mustelidae; genus Mustela; species Mustela putorius. Next base: position 34,422,940 of record NW_025421989.1, read on the forward strand.
TTTTTAAATGATAAGCATGCATTCTTTTAAAATACAAATCCCCATTTAAAAAAAATACTACCATGCAAAACCCATTCAAGGAAGATTAGAATAGATATTCCCTATGGGGACATAGCCCAAGGTGACATTTCCCAGCCATATCCCCCAATACACACACACACACACACACACACACACTCACACACACACTGCAGTTGCTGTAATGTGTGTCCCCAGTGGACTGGGACCCCATATGAGAGGTATTTTTCATTCATTCAACAAATATCCATTTAGTATTATTGTGTGCCTAGGCTTTAGAAACAAAGGGGAGAACAAAACCAGTCAGATCGCCACCATCATCAAGTCAAAAGTCTAGTGGTGAAAACAGACTGAGGAAGTACAACTGGGATGAATTCTTGAAGGAGGGACAGGGAAGCTATAGAAACAAACCAGAGGAGAACTTCGTGTAGACTGGGGTTCTGGCTGAGATTCCTGGGGGCTATGGCCCAACACCTTTCCTTTCTTAATAGTCAAAACCCCAAATTTTACCTAACCATGTGGCTATGCAGGATAAAGAGATTTTCCAACGTTCCTTACAGCTAGCCATGACTACTAAGTTTTGGCCAATAGACACAAGTGCAAATGCTGTACATGACTTCTAGGAAGTGCCCTTAGAAGGAGGAGGCATACCCTTCTTGGCCCTCTCACTGTTCCTGCTGGCTGGAATATGAATGTGATGGCTAGAGCCAGGGCAGCCATCTTGAACCATGAAGCGCCCTTGAGAATGCAGACCACACAAGATAAAATAAGACAGAAGGAGCCTGGGTCCTCTGAGGATTTCTTGGAGGACCATGGCCAAACCCACCTTGCCCTGACTACCTCTGGACATTTGCTTGAGTGAGAAGTACCCCTCTATCTTGTTCGCTATTATACTGAACTTCTGTTCCTTGCAGCTGAAATCTGCCCTAACAGATAAAGGGGTTCCAAGGCAGGCCTCCCTGCCAAAGTGAGATTAAGCTGATACCTGAATGATGAGTGGACAGAAAGTGTGGATTAGTCTGTTCCAGGCAGAGACAAGAACATGTGCAAAGGGCCAGAGGTTGAAGAGGTCATGAGAGTTCAGGGCAGGTGTGGAGGGGAAGGAAAGGAATGATCAAGGATTGCCCTCATGAGCTCTGATCTCTTTCAGTAACCCCCACTCTGCTCCCTCCATCTCTCTTCCTGTCTCTCCGCCTCCTTCGCCCCACCCTTTCCCTTCTCCCTCACTGCCTTCACCCCTCTTTCTTTGCCTTCCTTTCTTCCTTACTCATTTTCAACCGCTATTGGTTGAGTATGGGTTATGCATTCAGGGCAATATTCTAGGCTCTGGAAACAGGGTGCCATGGGGCTGACAGTCTTTCGGAGGGACAGATGTAAACTGGAAAGGAGGGGGTGAGGGAAAGAGTGTGCTTTGACTTTCTACAGCAGACATCGAGAAGCCCTATTCAGATCCCCCTTCCAAAAGGACTCCCTGCCTGAGGATGAGTACAAGACTCGCAGTTAGCTGCCTGTCTCCCACTGTGGGCGTCCTCGGGGTCAGCCTCAGCTTCTGAGCTGAGCTTATACTCTTCTCAGGGTGGCCTCGACCTCCAGCTGTACAAGGGTGTTCGTGCTCGAGGCTGGGCATCTCTGCCCCACTCGGGGCTCCCTGAGCACCGTACCCTTTGCTCGGGGCTCCCTGTGGGGTCTGCATTGCCACCTGCTGGCTCCCCCTGCCCTTCAGCTTTCAGGGGCGCTCCTCCCAGTGAGCTTACTTCAGCACTCCTCAGTCTTTATCAGAGCCTGCTTCCTGGAGCCTGAGATAGGCCTTGAGGCAGCTGAGAGCTTGTCACACACATTAGACAAAGCAGAGGGAGACCCGCAGGTCCGGAGCGCACAGAGCAAAGGGACAGTGGTTGGTGAGGGGCCCTGGGCTAGAACACCATGTGTGACCTGAAAGGTCTTTGAAATTCAGTCTCGGCACTTGCACAGGTCGGGGGAACCAGAATACCAGTGGAAAGGCACTGCAGTTAATCCCAGGGAGAGCCAAAGGGGGCTTTGTCCCATGCGGTGGCTGTGTGAGAGGAGAGCCAAGAACCCACATGTCCTGACAGTGTGTGGCAGGGGGGTCATCAGCACCGAGTGTGGGTTCCACCTTGGAGGGAGGGAGGTGGAAAGACTTGCCCTCCTCTGCGATGGTGAATACGGATGGAAAACAAACAGGTCGGGGGCTGAGACTCATGAGCCCCGTGGTGGATGGGTGGGTTCCGAGACTGTTGGACAGACGGGTCTGCTCTGGCTTTGAGAGACACATTTGGAAGTTGTCGTGGCAGCTGGCAGCTGACAGGGAGTCTTAGGGAACTGTCACGTTCCCTCCAGTTTATCTGCTATGTCCTCTCACTCCTCCACTCTCTAAAGCTCCTAAAACCTGATTTCCTTCCAGAAAGTGTTCTCACGTGGCAGGGAGACAGCGTGTGCTCCGGGCTTGCCCAGCCCTGCCCTCTCTTGCCTCAGGGATTTCACGATGCTCACGTTCCCTTAGCCCCATGCTCAGCCTTGTCCTTCAGCCGAAGTGCCCTTGTCTGATGAGTCTTTCCTATAACCGCTGTGTGCCCCACCCTTATAGACACCCCCTCCCTGGCCCCGCACTGGGCTCGGGTTCAGCTGCTGCAGACGAGGAAGGGCTGCCCACTTGGGGCCATCCCAGGGACCTGGGAAGGCTCTCCTTCCGCCTGCCTAGCTCTTCAGCGCTGCGCATAAAACACTCCTCCGCCTGCTAATGTCTAGACTGTACATCGCAGATACGCTGCGAAAGTGTGTTGGATGTATGAGGTCATTTTATCATTGGGTTGCCTGCTCAGCGTGTCTGTCATAAAGCCCATCTCTTCGATTTTACCTTTCAGCATAGATGAAAACAAGCTGGCTATTATTTTCAGGCAAGTGCTTGTCAAGTGCAAACTCCTCCCGGAGAAGTCACTGGTCACAGAGCGAAAAGCACGGGAACAGAGGCACAGCCTTCTCATCTGTGTGCGACAGAAGGGCAGTCTCCATACCCTGCGCCTTACAACGAACTTAGCTTGAGGAACGAGCCCGATGAGGCTTTTGCCCTCCCAGAGAGATAAGAGGGCTTCCACACCATGAACCGCACCCTGACCCAAGTCTTGGTAGAATAGAATCATCCCACTTCCTCTCATTTTTTCCTTAGATACGACATCTTGCAGCCGAGCATTTGATGCCTACAGGCCTTGGGAACTGGCATTGATCCAGAGATAATACGCAGTATGCGAGACATTTTTCACACCTCTGGCCACCTGCACGTCTTTCTTCTTTCGTGGCCCACTATTTTGCTTGGGGAAATTTGCTCTTCCTGGTTACATAGGTGGTGGGGGATGGTTATCAAGGTGCCTGCCCACTCCCGTGGAAGCCACTAGGCACTGTCCTTCACTACCCTAGTCCATTAAAATGTGGTCAGATGACTGAATCTTCTAGAAGGACCTGGAATGGGGAGCAGGGGGAGGCAAAGCCAAAAGAGGACCTGGGGGAGATCAATTTGCCCCAGCAGTGGAGCCTCATCCTGACCTCCCTGGGGCCGGCTGCCCAGCTGGGTTCCTGCCCACCTTTACTGATCTAAGGTCTAGATCTCATGCCCTAACACCCCCTTTTACCCCAGGGAGCCAGGAGTCCGTCTCCATCACTTGCAACCGCAAAATTTTGAACCGATACAGGCACTTTCTGAAAGGGGCACGATGTTATCATTAATACACTGCGTTGCTGAAGAGGGAGGATTAATTAGTGTGAACCCTTTTCCTTCACCTATCTTTGGGGCCGTCCACAGAGGATTTCTCCCTGAGCCACTAATGAATTTTGCAACTGTCACAAAACAATGCAAATAAGTAAGACCCACATCTGCTGAACACCGTCATGAGGTCAAACTGTGTGTAAATAAATGCTTGCTTCAAGGAGAGGGTAAATCCGAAGGTGAGGAGTGACAGGGCTTTGTTTGCATAAACCCAGCAAGGTATTATGGGTAGGATATTAATTAAATCATGCTCCTGGGCCTCACGGAGCCCCAGCTCAACGGCTTCAGCTTGTTACAAACCAAACGCAGGGCCCCCGGAGAGAGCACTAACATTTTGATGAACAGGGTTTGTTGGGGGTGATGTTTCCTAACTAGCATTTTAATATCATTTTTGATGCTTTATCTGAGCGACCAACAAAGAATGTTCAGATAAAAGAGAGGGGCCAACATCCAACGTCCAGAAGATGAACTTTTCCATCTCATCTTGGTCTACCATACTTGCTCCCCGGGAAGGATTTTTATTTATTTATTTATTTATTCATTTTGCTCTTGCCATCCAGGAGCCCTCCCTGCACTGCCCGGATTCCCACTCCCCTTCTCACCACCCCCACCCCACCCCCAGGGCACGCACAGCTGGGAGAACCTCTCGGAATGAGGCGGAAGGTGCCTGAGGTTTAAGTGAAGTTTTCATGATTCTGCGAGTCTGCCTAACTAAGACCCCTTTAGTCTATCCTTTTGTTCTTCCTTCCTTTTTGAAGAAATTAACTGGATGCTGGGTACTGTTCCATCTTCACAGAAGGGGCTTTCATTTTAAGGTTGAAATAAAAGGACCCCTCTCAGCTGGAGTGCAAGGTTGGTCATTGAAAGGCTGTCTGTGACCACCAGATGTGCCCGCTCTCCGAGAGACACTGGCCAGGGACGTTCGGGCTCCTCGTAATTGACTAATGACCCTGGCCCACCCATCCCAACCATTCCCGCCTGCATTTCCTCTCCACGGCCTCCTGAAGCTCAAAATTTCATGCTTCATTTGAGGATTATAAAGCCTCTTTTATCGGAGAATATGCAGACAAATATGAACTAATTAATGCTCCCACTATCCCCCTGGGAGCCTGCGATCATCCTGTGACCCACCAGCTTCCCTGCGCTCCCTGACTTGGGCCGGGGTCTCTGCTTCTCCACTTCTCTCCCCTCACCACCCCCAGCGGGCAATTCTCAACCTCATTTCCTCCAAAAATACATTAAGAATCTGCCCACTTTGGGCCACCTCTGCTCTCCCGACTGGCTGCTTGCCTTGACTACAGAATCAGACCTCCACTTCCTGTCACACTCTGTCCATTCTGCCACCCAGCAGGTAGAGGGAGATTCCTTTTTTTTTTTTTTTTTTAAGATTTCATTTTTTGTTAGAGAGAGAGCAAGTGGGAGGAAGGAGAAGGACACGCAGACTCTGCACTGAGTGCAGAGCCCCACGCGGGACTTGATCCCACGACCCTGAGAGCATGACCTGAGCCAAAATCAAGAGTTGGACACTCAACCAACTGAGCCATCCAGGCGCCTCTAGCGGGAGATTTCTAAGACATAAATCGGGAAACTTCCCTTCTTACATAAAGGCATGCAGGGAGTTCCTCTCCCTGCAATCCCCTCCCTGCTCTTCTCCGGCTTCCTCCAACATTGATCTCTCTCCCTCTCTCCTCTGCCCCTCCTCCCCACTCACACCCCCTCTCTCTAAATAAATAAAATCTTTAAAAAAAATGTTCTCTTCCTCAGCCTCCCAGCCACCTTTTAAGCACTCGATAGCCACACGTCACTAGCGGCTGCTGGACTGGACATCACCGATAGAGAACATTTCTGTCATCAGAGAAAGTTCTATTGGATAGGGCTCAGAGAAAAAGAGTACAGTCTGGCCTGGCTATTTAGTAAATGACCCTGGGCAAGTTTCTTCCCCTCTCCCCTTTCCTGTAAGATGGGGATAATCACACCTGCCTCACAGTGATTTTCTGTGTGAGAAAATTGAGGAAGGCGGGGTGCGGGGTGCGGGTGGCCATTCCTGGCCTCGCTCAAAGGGAACGGGCTCCTCGGCCACTCAACCCTGAGAACTATTTCAGTTCTTCTCACCAGAATCCTTCCCCTGCTTCCTCCCCATCTGTCGTCCCCATGGCTGTTAGGACTCCTCCTCCTGCCTGTTTTGCCAGGACAGACTCCCCAGTCTCCCTGTCTATAGCACTTGGCTTGAGTGTTCTGTCGGCACTGCCCAGCCCCAGTCCTGAGCTTCCTGCTGTTTCTCTCGCCTCCCCCCAACTCCCACACCCACGCTAACTCGGTGTTGTTGGCCTTCCTCAGCTCCCAGGAAACTCGGTCACCCCCGCTGTGGAGGGCCGGGCCCGACCTCGGTTCTTGATGGCGCTGCAGACACTGGAGGTGTGACCATGACTCCCATTCAGCCTTCCAGATCAAGTGGCAGCAACTTCCTCTGACAAGGTCCCCGAACTGACTCTCAGTTTTCTTCTGTGGTCCCATCGGGGACCCGTGGAACATGGGGCCACCTTACACAGCCCCGGGAGGTCGAGGAGGGCTCCACGTGATAGCAAGATTTCATTCTTCTCTCTGTCAGCCTGTGGCCAGTTCTGTTTTTCACGGGCAGCGGAGCCAGTATATCCCACCCCACATGCTCTTTTTACAATGTGAAGTTCACACTCATTCTCCAAACAATGGGGCCCATGATCTCTCCCCTTGAATCTGGAAAGGCCAGTGATTATGGTAAAAGGGATGCTGTCTGACTTCCGGGGTCCTAAAAGAACCATGGAGCCTCCACCTGGCCCTGACCAGAGGCTCACCCTGGGAGTCCTTCCACCGTGTTGTGAGGAAGTCCAGCTCCCATGGGGAGGCCACATGTGGGGCTGACTTCCCCACTGAGCGCCTAGCCAATAACCAGCACCAGGTGGCAGGCATGTGAGTGGGTGAGCCTTCATGATTCCAGACCCTAGTTTTCATGCTCTCTAGGCTGATGCTTCGTGGAACCAAGAAAAGCTGTCCCCACCATGCCCTGCCTCGATTGTAGATTTGTGAACAAAATTAATGGCATTATTCTGAGCCGCTCAGTTGGTAGGTGTTCTCTATTACATAGCGGCAGAAAAATCAGGTGGTAACAGTCCACCTGAAAATCCTGATTTGGCTGGTGGCAGGGCGGGGGCGCGGTGGGGGGGTGGGTAGTGATCGTAAGTGAAATGTGGGAAGGGCAGGAAAAATACCACAACGCCTCCCTCCAGGTGAATCCCCACCCCCACCCGTAGGAACACACCTGTGTCACTCTCACATTTCAAGAGTCCCACTGTCGCTGTATTTGCCTTCACCTCCGGGATGTCAGCCTAGAGTGGGGAGGCAAGAGTCTGACTGTGTTTTTTCCCTCCCTCTCTCTCTCTCCTCCTTGTCCCATCCTCTGTCTGGCCTGGAAGGGGAAGATGTTTCTCTACCTATCTGGAAGGAATTTGCCTCATAACAAAATTCTTCCTTCTCCTGAAGGCATATGCTTCTCCCCTTCCTTGGGGCCATAATGGCAGACGGAATGCTGGGAGAGACGCTGACCGAGCCATAAAAGAAGGTCTGAAAATATTGAACCCGCTACACCATTCGAATGAGTTGTCGACCTTATTACAGAATCACAGTGCGGGGGAGGGCACCAAAGGGGTACGACACCCCACGGAAGGCAGATGAGAAAGACCTTACTTGCGTGATTTAGTGTGTGAGAGGTTCTAGAAATTCGGACTACGTTGTAACAGAATACAGGTACAGAGGCCCAGACCCACACAATGCCTTAATCCTATGGCCCAGCTAAGATAAGGATAGTGTTGTCCCCATGGAGCGACGGAATACTATCTTCGATTTCCATTCCATTTCCGTACGCTGAATCCTCTTCACCTGCAGGAAACCCGACTACGTGGACGCTCCTCCCTTGAATGAAAGCTGCAGTGATCTCATCTTGGCTGACAGCAAGTTCATCCTCACAGTAAGTTGTCCTTTCACATTTCTATGGATGTGGATTTATCCAGAAATAACCCCATTTGTATAGCCTCATTCATGTTCTTTATCCCTGTAATTGTCAATAATGCCATGTTTTAGAATTGGCAGAAAGCTTCAATACCAGCATAGTGCATGCTTATTACTGTGACTGCCCAGTCCCCGTTCTATAAAGATCGCCCACCTCACACACAGGGTTTGCTTCCAACACACTTGGCGGCCATGTTTTTTTCCACAGGACTCCACTTTCCTGATTTGCCTGGGGGGCAAACAGATGATAAAAATACAGGAACCGGATTCTTTATCTTCAGAATATAAATGGAGACATTCAGAAACTGGAAGTTAGTTGTTTTATTTTCTTTTGAGGGTTTTCGCTATTGTTGTTGTTGTTTAAAGATTTTATTTATTTGACAGAGAGAGACACAGTGAGAGAGCGAACACAAGCAGAGGGAGTGGAAGAGGGAGAAGCAGGCTTCCTGACAAGCAGGGAGCCTGATTCGGAGCTTGAACCCAGGACTCTGGGATCATGACATGAGCTGAAGGTAGATGCTTAACAACTGAGCCACCCAGGTGCCCCTGGAAGTTAGTTGTTGAGTTGCATTAACTGGAGAGGTCTGGTGGGAAGTGTTAAGGTAGAGGAGGCAGTAAGTTCCGATGTCCAGACCATTGCTGGGAACCCAGTTGTGGCCCTCAATGACTAGCCAGAATGTTGGTGTGGATTCTCTTCTCCCATGATCTGCACTAACAATAGATATGACCCTCAAGTCCATGGGTTGGCAAATGGCCTTAACTTGCCCCCACCCCCACCAGAAGGAGATCCTAAGACGGGGATTTGAATGTAAGTGGTTTATTTGGAAAAGACCGGTAAGGGGATGAGAATGTATATTATCAGCGTTCTCCAGGGAAATAGAACCAATCAGTGTGTGTTGGCAGCGGTGGGGGGTATGCATGCATACGTGTGTATGTAGTGAGGGAGACTGATTTATTTTAAAGAATTGGCTCACATGATTGTGGGGCTGGCGATTCTGAAATATTCAGGGCAGGCTGGCTGGCTGGAGGTCCAAGGAAGAGCTAATGTTGCAGCTCAAGTCCAAAGGCTGTGTGGAAATCGAATCCGTTATTGCTAGCAGGGAGGTCAGTCTTTATTAAGGCCTGTAGCTGAATAATGAGGCCTCCTTATCCCCTCACACTATGCAGGATACCCTACTTTACTCAAAGACCACTGATTTCAACATTAAGCACATCTAAAAAATAACTGTACAGTAGCACTTAGACTGGTGTTTGACCAAAAACTGGGCACCATGGCCTAGCCAAGTTGAGACAAAAAGTTAGCAGGCACCAGGAGTGACACAAGGGCAAGAAGGCAGCCAGTAAAGGGTTCACGATCAAGCTAGGCGTCGCTGTGAGCCACTGGAACTAAACTCGCTTGAGAACTCGGACACGATAGAGAAAATACATCATGGAGTTATTCTACCTGAGGGGCAAGGGAGTTGGGCAGTTTATCCACCAAGTCCTGACTGTCACCAATGGAGGACTGCTGTGGGGAAAGGGCACTGATTCTGCAGCCCTCTGGGTCTGCTGCGTGCTCAGGTGTAGTAAGCGACAGCAGCCAGAGAAAGCCTAGAGGGCATGGGACACAAGTGCCTGGGCTAGGGCAGCAGGCTCTCATCCGCAGGACAGGTAAATGCTAAGGGAACATAAGTGGAGCCCCCATGGCATCTGCTTCATTATCATAATAATGACCCCCACAGAATCCCAATTCTGTTTGGAGTGACTACGTGCCCAATTAGACTGCTTACTCCCAGACTCCCTTGCAGCTCTACGCAAGCAAAAGACCCAGTTTCCCACCAAAGAGGACATGCAGATAGAGGTTCCTAAGTAGGACTGTCAGGAAAATTCTTCTTTTGTTTTTTGTTTCATTTCATTTCTTTTTGTTTTGTTTTAAGGGGAAAGACTTGGCAGGCAGGAACCCTCTGACTTATGTCCTTGGCTCATCTCCTGTCCTCCTGCCTGGGTCATGGTCATAATTTAATAGCATAACAGCAGGTGGAGTGGCCTGGCTGTGGCCGTGTGAGCTGGGCAGAACAAGGAGTGAGAAGCGGTCTCTAACCCTGATGATTTCCTGGAGCAAACACACCAGCTCTATTTGAAGACTTCTTACAGAAGAAAGATAAAGGCCTTGTCCTTAGGCCATTGGAATCTGGTTTCTGTTCCATCTAGCCAAATGCAATCCAAACTGATGGGAAGTAGCAGAAAAGAAGGCACAATTAATGAAGCTGCAATTATTCTTCCAATAATTTATCTATACCCCCTGCTAGAATACAAGCTTCCTGGGGGTCCTTGTCGTGTCTGTTTGTTTACTACGATAGCCCCGACACTGAGCGGTGTAGCCGCCCACTAAGTCCCTGCTGAATGAAGGGATAAATGAACACAGAACTCAGGCTCATCTCCAGGCGCTTCACGTGTATCGCTTTATTTCCCCAGAAAGATTATTCCTCAAGTTCTGCCCTCCGTGGCGACCTCCAAAGAACGGTTCACAAAGGCAGAGGATACTGGAAGGATTGCATTTCTGTGCAGACAGCCACCTCCTGTGTGACCTTGGCCAAGTCACTGCCACTTTCTGAGCCTATTCCCTCTCTGTAAAATGGGAAGTACACCTACGTCCCAGGGTTGCCGCGGAGATTCGGAACCACGTCTGCATCTCAGATGGGGTGTGTGTCCTGGATTTGGGAGGTAAGCTCAGGGAGCAGGAGTGAGGCGGCATAGAGATGGAAAGAGAAACAAGGGAAGGAGGAAAAGCCACAGTCAGAACTATTCAGATCTTCAATGTAGGCAGTCGGGGGCTGGATTCCGCCAGGACCTCTGAGAAATATGGAATGCCTCCCGGGTTTAACTGTCGGCTATACCGATGCCAGGGTTTGAGTCTCCATGAATTGAGTTGAGCATTTGCCCTCATCCTCCACATTTCTGGACTTTGCCTCTAGGCTAAGCAGGTTCCCAGGCCTAACAAAGGCCTTGAGGCAAAAAGAAAAAAAAGGTCAAGATGCATGCTGCGTGTTGGAGATGAGACACTATTGCGGCGTGAGCCTGAAATTCACCCGGGCTGCTCTGTCAGAATATCTGCTATGGTGTGTAAAGAGCCCGATCTCTTAGAACCTTCTGCGTGGCCGAATCTGAGAGAGGTGAATCTACACAGTGTGGCTGAAGGTGTGAAAAGAGGGGTGACTCCCGCGGGGCCGACGGGTGTGTAAACCGCAGCAGCTTTCCTGCGGAGCAACCTGATTTTGCAGTTTACTTGGCCCCGGCCCTGAGATCTAGTGACCTCTCGGCCACGTGCTGAGCCCAGAGGAACGGTCCCACGTACAGGTCCAGAAGGACATCTTTATTAAAAAGGTCCACTGTTGTGCCACTGCCAGGGATGACTCAGGAAAGAGGTGGACACAACCTGGGTGTCCAGCCTTCAGGGAACAGATAAGAAAAATAAGGCAGAGGTAAGCATTGGGAAATGCCATGCGGCAGAGAGAAGGAACAGTCTCCGTTCACACACAGCAGCGGCGGTGGCTTTTCATGATGGGGGTGCAGGGGGCAAAAAGGTAAGAAAATGAACAGGTGAGGGGGGTGCCTGGGTGGCTCTATCGGTGAAGCTCTCGACTCTTGACTTTGGCTCAGATCATGATCTCAGGGTCCTGGGATCGAGCCCTGCATAGGGCTATATGCTCAGCCCCTCCCCTACTTGTGCTCTCACACCCCCAATCCACCCCCGCCTCAAACAAATAAGTAAAATCTTTTTTAAAAAAAGAAAAAAGAAAATGAAGGAGGTGTATAGCATAATACGGGTCGCGTAAACTCCAAACCCACTGGCAGAAGGGCAGCGCCTGTTTTCCCTGGAGACGTGCCTGTAGGAGGACCCATCCCAGGGGCACGGAGGGTACGCCTGTGCTAGAGCAATGGCTGCAGGTGTGGATTGCTGCCGATGGGGGAGGCGGGGAGGGAATGAGGCACAAGCGGGCCTTACGTGGCCCCAGGTCCATTATGTGCTCTGAACCAGGGCATATGATTAACCACCTCCCGGTACCTGGAGTCCTAAATAGATTTTTTTTAAGTAAATAAAGTGCCTGGAACACAGTAGGTGTTCAATAAATGACTGCTAAGAATGTGGCTGCAGGGACAATTGAGCAATTTTGCACAAAGAAGAACGCCTGACGTCGCCCCTAGAAACCAGAAGGGCAGGAAAAGGAATGGCTTTTTCCACTCCATGCTTCATATCTGGGGAGAGGGGGTTAATATTGGGTCATTGGACCCCTCAGGGGAGGGGATCTGTCAATTTGGGTTGGAAAAAAAAAATCTCGTATTTATTTTCACTAACCTCTGACTGCCATTTAACAAGTCCACAGTTCCGTCAGTAGCGTCTATGAGTTTATCACCAAGAGAAATCATAGATATTTTTATGTCACATTATGGTTGTTACCGGTATCTTGAAATATGCTCGGCACTGCTTGGAAATTATGGTAGTTATTAGACCCGCCACTAGATCATATTTAATGCCTTAATAAATGTGCATTTATCACATATCTGAGTTTTTTTAAAATATATTTTTGTAACTGCATTTCATCCTAACAGGTTTCCTTTGTGATGTTTCTGTATTTTATTTTATACACTTAACACTGTCGTACTGAGAAAAGGTCTGTAGATTTCCCCAAGTGTCAGAGGGGCCCATGGCCCAACAAAGGTTAAGACCCAACCAAAGGTTTTATCTGTTCGCCTTGAACCAGAAGCATCGTGGGAAAATTCACAATTAGGACCTGCCTTTGTCATCCTCGTGGACAAGAATGAGTTAAATGATGGCCTCAGCTGGTGTCAGAGAGGCTGCTCCTCTCAGACCTGCGGTGGAAGGGCGAGTGGCGGTCTGGGGGGATGGAAAAAAAAGAGAAATGGGAAAATTATTTCCATGCTTCATCACATCATTGAACTTTACTTTTAATAAAATTATTATTAAACAGAAACGCCACGCTCACTTTTTTGCATTAGGTGATATTCAGAAACATGTTCCCAGTAATTATTTTGTGCTGGGTAAGCCTAGAATGTTCTATTCTTCTGAGTGTGGTTGAACCAGACTCTCCTGTTCCCGGCATAGCCTTTCCCTGGGCTATAGAGAGGTATAGACAGCCCCTGCTGGTGGGGCACTTAGAGTACCTGCGGCAGGCCCGGGACTTGCAAGCCACCCGCAGCCCCTCGAGGGCTCTCTCTCTGGTTCAGTTTCCCCACCTCCACAAGAGGCATGCGTTCTCCAGGGGTCACGAACTGGAGGCCCGCATGAGAACTGAGGTTCTGGGGGTGTTTTATTTGGCCCACATAGCTTCTTAAAAATTTTATAATGGAACCAACTTAAAACGAGGAGATCTCGCAGGAAAAATACTTGTGATTTTCTCTAGAAGACTCTAATTGGCAACACCAGATGCCAAACCAGGGGATCCCCAATACCACACAGTTCTGGAAACCTAGACTTTTTTTCTGCCCAAAGTCATGAGGTTTGAGGGGACACTTTTGTAGCTAACCAACAGATTTGCTCCTGGCCCCTCGTCTGAAAAGTGTTTCTTGGTTGTTCTGTGGGTAGGGAACGATGGCGCTCTCTGCCTTTTCACATAGTGGAGGGTGGGGAATTGGGTTAAAACCTCAGGGAGTCTCAGCCTGCCCTGCTAGGGTTCTGGGCCAGGATGTTTTAGCCTCAGCTGGCAGGGCGGCTGCTCACACAGAGGACCCCACCATCTGTTCCCTGAGCCGGTGAGGAAGCCGTCTTCCTCAATCCACACACCTGCCCCAAACTCAGGCCCAGGGACATTGTGTCACCCAAGAATGGCTCTGTCCTGCGTCAAATAGGGGACCCTACATTCCTCTGCTCTTTCCCGCATTCTCCTTCAGCTCCTTGCCCGTGAGATGAATCAGATGAATCAGCTGCCTACAGCTCAGAGAATCTCTCCTTGGCTGCTGGGTTCCAGCCAAGCCCCAGAGGCCACCAACTGTGCCCATCAGCAGAAGTGGAAGTCGAGGGCTCTCGGCCCGTGGCGGCGCTGCCCTGGAAGGCGGCAGCTGATGACACGGGCTGGCCTCTGATTGCCAATCTAGACGACGCTTTAAAACATCCCGTCCCCAGCCGTCCTCTCCGACGCAGCTGTGATTAGTCTGGTCTCCTAGCCTGCGAGGAAAACCTCAGTGACTGAATAATGATGGCAACGCCGGCCTGCAGGAGTGGAGAGTCTGAGTCCGAGAGGGTCTTTGGGAGCTAGATGAAGTTTTATTCATTCCGTGGGCATGAAATAAAGGCTAAGGGGTTGGTCAAGGGGCAGCTGGGGCTTAATGTATGGGTAAGAATCACCAGCTGGGTCATTTTCTTTTTCTTTTTCTTTTTTTTAAGGTTTTATTTATTTATTTGACAGAGATCACAAGTAGGCAGAGAGGCAGGCGGGGGGGGGGGTGCGGGGAAGGCTCCTTGCTGAGCAAAGAGACCGATGTGGGGCTCGATCCCAGGACCCTGAGATCACGACCTGAGCTGAAGGCAGAGGCTTTAACCCACTGAGCCACCCAGGTGCCTCATTTTCTTTATCTTTTCCTTTCTTTTTTTCTAAGAACAGACATGGATATTGTTGAAATGATTTTTGGGTTCTTAGAAGCAATTTGAATTCTTGATGGAGCCGGGGCCTACGTGTCCACCTGTGATGGAGACCACGGCTCTGATAACAGACCGCTCGGCGTTCGAATCCGTGCTCTAGCTGTGTTACCTTGGACAAGCCTTAACCTCTCTGTGCCTCAAAATCACTGCCTATAAAGTGGAGAAGATCATAAGGCCTTCCTCATGGCGTGGCTCTAAAGATCAGATGAGACAGACAATCGACGTAAAGCCCTCCAGTCGGTCCCTTGTTTCAAGTCAGAACACAGTAACCGCGATGTATTATTGTCGTATCACTCTGAATGATTTTTTCCCCCCAAGGATAGCACCAAGATTAACATCAGATCTGGTTCTCAAGGAGCAAAAAAAAAAAAAAAAAAAAAAATCCAAATTTCTGCATAGTGGGGTCTGAATTGATGAGCTCATGTGTGCACTTTGCTTTGCTCCCAGCCCTCGTCGCCGTAAATCCGATCAGCCTGGCAGAGGGGTGTAGCTCTCAGCGACAAAAGCCTGCTGCGGGGCAGACGGACCGGCCGGCCCTTGGCAGAGGAGGGCAGGGGCCCAGCCACAGTGGAGTGGGGCTTTCGTGCAGTGCCCATGGGCCCAAGGAATTTGTGTATTCAGCTGGCTTCCCCGATCGTTCGCAGGGGGAGCTGGAACATCAGAATCCAATTTTTTGTCACCTTGTGAAATTCTGAGCCTGCATTCCGGTTACGATGGTAGCATCAGAGCACAGCGGACACGTGGGGTGATGGCTGTTGCTGGGTTACTCCTTGTAAGTTCAAACAGTTCCACATGCTGAATGACAACATATTTGCCGTGACCTGGGTAAATTAAACCGATGCTTCCTGCCTAGGTAGACTTTGACGTGATTCAGTACATCTGCTTCTGATGAAGGACTACCTCACTCGCTAAAGCAGGAAATAAAACCGCACAGCTCTACCTTGCCAGTGGTTTTCCTTCCTCCTTCCCCTCCTCCCTCCCCTCCCCCACCCCACCAGTCCCCCCTCCCCCTCCTCTTCTGCCTTCTTTCCCTCCTCCCCTCCTCCCTCCAGTCCTCCACCCTTCTCCCCTCCCTCTCCCCCTCCCCTCCTCTCCCCCTTCCTTTCCCTTCTACTTTCTTCTTCTCTCCCCTTCTTCCTTCCTTCCGCCCCTCCCTCTTCCTGCTTTCCTCCCCCCCCTCCCTTCTTCTCTCTTCCCTCCTTTCATCTTTCCTAGCTTCCTTTTTCTTTTCCCTGTCATTTTTTTTTTCCCTAAGAGGAGAAACAGCAGTGCTGAGCTGCTCTGTGTTCTTGGCGCCAGACCCCATTCCCTGTGTGTACACAGTCCGAGTCCTGTGTCCAAACACAAGACAGAAATGGGGGGGGGCAGGCAGAGGAAGGGATTTGACAGGTCTTCTGCATCCCAAATCTCCAAGATGCAAAGGTAAAGTCAGGCTCTTTTCTTAAAGGTTAAATTTCACATTTTAATTGCCTCATGTGGAGGCTGCTCTGAGCTGGGCTCCCACAGTTGGCTTGGCAGCCCTCCCAGTTCACGGAGGCTTAGGGCTGTGGAGCGCCTCCCTCCTCCCTCCGGCTCCATGAGAACTGGAGCACCGACAACACACACCAAGGAGTTGAACACTAGGTGAGTCTGCGGTGTGAGCGGGGTCTCGTGCTGACCCCACATGCTTGCACCGAGTGGAGGCTCCTTGCAGCTACTGTCACTGGGTGACAAGCCACTCTAGGACATGGTGGCTTAAAAGGACAATTATTACAGTCTCTTGGGTTCTGCAGGTTGACTGGACTCACCTGGAGGGTTCTCACTTGGGGTCTCTCAAGCCATTGCTGCCAGATAGCGGCTGGGGCTGGAGTCTTCCAGAGGCTCAGCTGGGCTGACTTCCAAGATGGCGCATGCACAGGGCTGGTGGCCGGTGGGAGCTCAGCTGAGACTGTCCATCCCAGCATCTACACGTGGCCTTTCCTTGTGATTTGGGCGTCTCTTGCCATGGCGACTGAATTACGCGGGTGTCCTAAGAGAGAACCCAAGAAGCTGAACATTCCAAGAATGAACATTCAAGAAGAGATATCCTAAAGGCATTAGGTAGAAGCTGCCTGACCATCCCTCACCCAGCCTGGAAGTCACGTAAGGGTCACTTTCTCTGGGATCGACTGGTCAAAGGAGTCACAGAGCCCAGCCAGATTCAAGGGGAACGACACAGTCTCCAACTCTCAATGGGAGGAGTGCCAAAGAATCCAGAGCACATATTGTAAACTTCTACAAAATGTTAAAAAACAACACCAACAGGGCACCTGGGTGGCTCAGTGGGTTAGAGCCTCTGCCTTCAGCTCAGGTCATGGTCCCAGGGTCCTGGGATTGAGCCCCGCATCAGGCTCTCTCTTCAGCAGGGAGCCTGCTTCCCCCTCTCTCTCTGCCTGCCTCTCTGCCTACTTGTGATCTCTGTCTGTCAAATAAATAAAATCTTAAAAAATAAAAAACAAAACACCACCAACAACTCTGCTCATTGCCTTTAACTCAAAGGTCCTGTTTACCCTAAAGTCTAAACTACCCTCTCTTGGCTACCGATGCCAGCATCTGGAGGGGAAACGGGAACATTTGAGGGGAAGAATGAATGGCACATTTCACTTCTCAGCTTCCAGTTGTCCTTCTAGAGCAAAGGTGACAATCCAGAACCCCCCAGGGGGAGTGAAGCCTGAAATGGGTTTTAAAATTTTGATCCAATATTTTAAAAGTTGGAGATGCCACATAAAACTGAGTTTGTAGCATCTCTTAAAAATTTAGATCTGGGCTGCCTGGGTAGTTCAGTTGGTTAAGCGGCTGCCTTCGGCTCAGGTCATGATCCCAGGGTCATAGGATCGAGCCCCACATTGGACTCCCTGCTCAGTGGAGAGCCTGCTTCCCCCTCTCCCTCTGTCTGCCACTCTGCCTACTTGTGCTCTCTCTATATATCTCCCTGTCAAATAAATGAAATCTTAAAAAAAAAAAAAAAAAGTCAGACCTGACACTCTAGACCTGGCACTCCCTCAAGGCAACAACAACAACTGGAGCGGAATGGTGGCCACCTCCTTGGCACGAGCCACTGTGCATGGGAGAGCCCAGGGAGCCACAGTCCCCACCCATCCCTATCACCCTCAGCACTGGGATTGGATGCTAGTGCCCATTCATCTGTACCGCTACACTGGTTTGGTTTTTGTTTTTGTTTTGTTTTTTTCCTTTCTTTTGTTTTTGTTTTAGTTAGGAAAACATTTCTCTCTGTACCATGTCTTTATCAGAAGTTGGAGAATACAATACTAAACCAATAGGACGACATATCCAACATGGACGGGGAAAGGCATAAATAACTTCCTGTAGTAGGGGCACCTGGGTGACTCAGTCGGTTGGGTGTCTGACTCTTGATTTCGACTCGGGTTATGATCTCGGGGTCGTGGGATCAGGCTCCTCATCGGGCTCCCACACTGGACATGGAGCCTACTTAAGATTCTCTCTCTCGCTCCCTCTGCCCCTCCCCTGTTCTCTCTAAGAACAAAACAAAACAGCACAACACCAAAATTCCTATGGCGTGGTTAATACACACCAAAGGGGATCTGTGTTAACTTTCCTCGCATTCCTTTCTCTCTCCCTCCTTCCTCTCCTTCTTCTGTCTCTTCTTCCATCCCTTCTTGCACCCCTCTTCCCCCTGCCCCATTGTCCTTCTCTTCTTCTCTCTTTCTTTTTCTTCCAGTAGTTTGCGGGCGGGACAATGGAGAGACCTGATCAACTCTCGTCGATCGCCCTGAGTTGATTTCACTTCTGTCAGATGCTATTACTTGAGTTAAAACAGTTTTTCTCTGTCCTGCTGACTGTCTTTTACGTGACAGCCAACAAAATAAACATTCAGGACCTCAAAACACTATCTTTGGTATAATAGACACATCAAAGGCCTCCTGGACAAGCCTAATGTGATTTCCCCAACGACATGGGTGGTCTGCCCTCCCCAGGCAGAGGCCCTTGGCTGGCCGGGCCCTAGGCCGTTATGGCTATGTTTATGTTCCAGGCCAGGAGAGGAGGCTATTCCAGAAAACCACTCTGACTGCTTGTGCCAAGTGCAGCCAACTAGGAGACAATGGATATGCGTTTTTATTGTTTCTTTTTGTTTTGTCTTGTTTCATTTGTACTGACAACTCTGTCATGTCCACATTTAGTCTAGGCATGAGAGTGGCCCATCACCTCTCCATGCTTGGCTTGGGACCTTTCTGTTCCATCCACCATTTCAGCCTTTTTCTGATCGTTTCTGGAGACGTCTGGTTTTTACCTCCGCCACGTACCCCCACCCACCGCCCATTCCAGTTCTTTCTTTTCCTCTCCCCTACCCTCACCCAGAAGTGTGAGCCCAACCCTCTGTCCCTGGTTCATAGCTCTTTGGTCCTGTTTCATTATTGTAGAAGACCATTTTTGCAAATGCTTGTGCTCCTTTATAATACACAAACGTCTTCAGAACTTTCCTCCTGAATTTCTTCGAAGAGGAGGAGTTCTTTTGGGAGGGAACCTTGGAACATCCAAGTCCTAAGTAGTCCTAAGAAGAACAAGGCGGGGAGAGCCCCCGGATGGCAAAGCCCCCAACCTCCTGGAACCAGGAGCCCTGCAGCCACACCCACCACATACTATGACACAGAGGAGCCAAGGACGGGGGGGGGGGGTGGGCACTGCTCACTTGTCCTCATGTCAAGAAAACAAATGTTCAGGCAGCAGATTTCCCTTCAAGAATGTTCTGATTTGGGAAGGAAGCATTTTTCTGAATCATTTCCTCAGGGGAACCCGCTCCGCTATCTCAGGGAAGAAAATATTCCTCCTTCTGAGCCCAGTGTGCCACTTTGACTCATAGAGGAGATGTACCTGTGTGTTAATGAAACTGCTTCCGAACCCTGCGGAAATCAGTTTGCACGCATGTGTGTGTGCGTGCGCGGGAGTCTGCCTGCACGTGTGTGTGTGGGGGTCTGCATTTGTGCATGCACAGGTATCTGCGTACTCATGGTGGTATGCCAGCGTCAGCCTGTGTGTGTGTGTGTGTGTGTGTGTGTGTGTACGCACGTGCACTTGTGAATCCTAACAGATCACAGAGATGCCTCAATTAGAAAGAGGAAGAAGGCTGTACTGGAAGCCTGCTGAAGGGTGGGCATTCGGGGACACAGGGGATTCCACACAGGACCCTCCCTTCCACGCCTCTGTCACAGCTGAGAGCCCCCAGGCATGGGGCACTAGGAAAACATTCCACGTGTTCCCGTGCCCATCGCTGGCAGTCAGGTCAGACAGTCCCCGCGCCTGCATGCCCCCTGCCACAGCGCATCCCTCACGCCCCCTGCTGCCCCTCCCCAGCCCTGCTCGGAGCCTCCCTAGACTCTGCACTGCCACCCTAAGTCTGGGCATTTCCCATTTTATAACATAAAGAATTCGAGAATTAGGGAGTTGACCAAAAAGGAAATTATTTGAACTCCAAGATTTTTTTTCCTCTATTTTCTGAACGTCGGTGTCCTCATGACGTGAAGATCTCCAGGCCCCTTCCTCGAAGAAGTCAGCGTGTGGATCTGGTTAGTAGACACGTGTAAAACTAGCCTGTTACACAGGCTGAAGCCGAGGAGGAGGGGCGGGGAGTAATAGGAAACAGAATTTGTCTCCAACACCTGCCTTCACACCTGCGACCGTCAGCTCCCCCTTCTCTATTCCTTGACATCTTTACAAGCTCTCACACCTCCCAGTACCTCTGGGGATTTAATTGCCCAGACCGATTCTCTCAGGCCTGGCCTGAGCCCCGGGGACCCATGCTGGGGACTGGGGACGCACTTGCCCTGTTTCTATTTCATCCTCCCTCCAGTCCGTCCCCTTGGCTCTTTCTGGGCCCTCCCCTCCTCTTTCTCTCCCTCCCTCCCTCCTGCTCCCCCCTCCCCCACTTCCTTCCATCTCTGACATACTAGCATCTTCGTGGGAAGAAATGGGAGAGAAGAACGCAGTTATACCTGACTGGCCCTCCCATAATCCCACCATGGGCTGTCTCCAGAAGGGCCCAGATGATGCCCTCTCGTGGGGCATATTTATGAGGGCTTGGGAGGCCCCAGCTCACCTCACCAGGCACCCGTCAATTCCTGCCCACCGTGGCTCATCCCATGGCGTCTTGTTGTCGCCCCCTCCCCAGGAGGTAGCTTACCTTCAGCAGGACATGCTCGGTCGCCCTTGCCACTCCAAGCTCTGCGAGTCAAGTCTTGCTACCTGTCTTGCCCTCTCTCCCTCACCTGCCATCATGGGGGCTTCTAGCTACCCGTCCTCCTTCCAGATTCTCCAGGCGGGAAGCAGGGGCTGGTCTCTACTCTCCTGGGCCCCCAGCCTCCTAGGGCCAAGTCAGGCCCTCCCTGGAATAGCAGGGCACTTGTAGGGGTGGGGAGACGGGGGGTGCGCAAAAGACTCATCAGCTCAGATCACACGTCTGCGGACGGTTGCCAGCCACCCCTTCTGGCAGGTTCTCATTGCACAGGTGACAACAGTCCTCTTGAAAATCCTGATTTGGCTGGTGGCAGGGAAGGGGCAGGGTGGGGGTGGGGGTAGTGATCGGAAGTGAAATGTGGGAAGGGCAGGAAAAATACCACAACGCCTCCCTCCAGGTGAATCCCCACCCGCAGGAACACACCTGTGTCACTCTCACATTTCAAGGGGGGCCGGTCACACAGGCTCACAGCTGTGGGAGGGAGAGGTTTACCAGGCAAGTTTGCACTCGCACACCTCTCTAGAGAGCCCACGGTTGGAGGCAAAGTTGAATGTATGGTTGAGAGTTGAAAGTGCAGGCTGAGGAACAGGGTCTGAACCCACAGCACCTGAGAAAACACCAGAGGCCGGGTAAGCACTAAGGGTCTTCAGAAGACCAAATGGAAGCGGGAGGAAGGCAAGCTAGCTGTGAATGTGGCACCAGGAGAAGGTAAGCCTCCGAGAAATTCTTCAGAACCAACAAAAGGAAAAAAAGAAGGAGAAGATTAGAAGAACAATTTCCATATTATTCATAGATTTCAAAAATCTGAATTCTAGGGCCTGACCCTAATTCCGAAGTTCCATGGGCCAGAATCCATGCAACTCGGTCTATTGCCAACCCTTTTCTTCATTTGATGAACACGAAGCCCTTATTTTCAAATGAAATTTGCTGAGGAAACAGGATCCACTTTGGAGACATTGGGTAGGACCCGCCGTATAATCCAACACTGTTTGCAGAACACCAAAGCCCCCAGAGCTGACTAAAGAGACTTCAGCTGAGGGAGCCACAGCCGGAGCAGGGCCTCTGGAGGAGTGGCAACCAAGACCCGCAAAGACAGAAGCCGGAGTCAGGGCCTGCTCGCTCGCCAGGCCACACGTCCACACTTCGGCCTGGCAAAGACCAGTGTTCCTCAGCCCTCTGACTGAGCAGACCCACTAAGCTTCCTGGGTCCCGATTTCAAAGCAGTAAGAGGGGGCCTCGCTTCAGCCGACTGTCAGTGCTGGCCTCAGCTCTGGCCAGAGGGTGAGGTCTCAGAGCCGCTGAGCAGGGCTGTGGGAGGAAACAAAGAAAAAGGGGGCAGGCCCTCGTGGAGGGCCTCACCCCTGCATCCCAACCTCATAGCCGAGCAGCCTGGAGAGTCAGAAAGGCCTCATATGCTATGCCTCTCTTTTCATCCCGGAGATGTAGGAAGTAGAGGGCACCAGGTTTGAACAATGTTTTCCTCCAGAGCCCAAGTCCATTACTACACCAACCGTCTCCCCAGACTCTTTATTTCTTTTTTTAAGATTTTATCCATTTATTTGACAGAGATCACAAGTAGGCAGAGAGGCAGGCAGAGTGGCAGGCAGACAGAGAGAGAGAGAGAGAGGAGGAAGCAGGCTCTCTGATGGGCAGAGAGCCCGATGTAGGGCTTGATCCCAGGACTCTGGGATCATGACCTGAGCTGAAAGCAGAGGCTTTAACCCACTGAGCCACCCAGGTGCCCCTCCCCAGACTCCTTAAAGAAATCCTCAGCAGCACTTTCTTATTTGCCTTCAGCAAAACCACGCGCTCAAAAAATACCACACACACACACACACACACACACAGCATTGACCATTTTAAGGCATATTTTTCCGTAATTCCCTCATAATACCAAAAATCATTCAAAGCCACTTTACTTTCAGAAAAGAAATATCTATGCATACAATTAGATCATTTAAGCCAAATGCCTTTTTAACAACATTTCCCAATTAAATATTCAGCAGAGATAATGTTAAGTCTGACGCATTACATCCAGTTAAAAAAAAAAAAAACCGGAGATGAAAGAATCCAAAATGTGGAATATAAAAAATTAAAATGAAAGTACTGCAGCATCCGACGTGTGTCCATAAGGGCAGAACCACAGGTCAAAGTCACATCTCTCCGGATTTGCTGGCATTTAACTAGATGCAAAATGTCAGCACAGAAAATGGCTTGTTCAATGCAAATATTAACAAGACAGGAGTGTGTCCATGTGTAAATGGAGCTTCAGCCTGCCACGGCCTTTCTGGCTCACCGTTCACAGGCAGTCCAAGGTAGGAAAGGAACTTTGTTTTTGCTGATTGTCACCGTCTTCCCTGGGGGCGGGGGGTGAAGCTGCAGGACATTTGTTTCATGGGAGAAAGGGAAGGACTGATTCAAGAACCACTAAGTAAAATGGTTTTGTTTGCCTGTAGTGGGCTCAGTGTATCCTATCTTATTCTACCATCCTATCCTATCGTATCCTATCATACTTCTCTTCTCTTTTCTACTCATCTCTTCTCTTCTACTTCTATCCTATCCTATCCTATCCTATCCTATCCTATCCTATCCCACCACACCCCTATTCTATCCTATCCTACCATAATTCTATTCTATTCTATTCTATCCTACCATACTCCTATTTTATCCTAGCCTAGTCTACCCTACTCTATTCTTACTCTAGTCTGTTCTTATTCTATATGTTCTATTCTATTATTCTACAATCTATTCTATTATTCTACTCTATTCTATTCTGATTTTTTTCTGCACACATTCAGAGGAGACTGACACTTAGCAACCTTAATTTTACCAAGACAAGGGAGAAGGCAGAAGAGTAAGAAAACTTTTTTTCCTCTCCACTGCATGAAGGAGGCTTGGTGGTAGCTCAAAGCTGCACATTTAGCTTTCTGTCCTTACTCTGCTCTGCACAGAGCACCCGCAGAAAGATCCTATTGGCACCTTCCCCAGATCCCTGCATTTGCAGTCTTGTACTGAAAAAGGAAGCTTACATGTGAGTCTGATTCAGGGACAGGTGGAAAGCTTCGTGCCACTCTTTCAAATAGAAGGAGCCTGGATTTAAGGGACATGGAGGAGTGGTATCTGCCTGCCCTCCTCTGAGGTGGCATTTGGGTGAATCCACAGCTGGCAGCAGTCAGACCTTCAGTCTGGCAGCCTCAGAAACCAGATGCCCTCAGCCCCCTGAGAATGGATTGGCTGGCTCTTCGAGCTCAACGGAGACATAAATCTACAAACTGGGATGACTAAGCAGACTAATGCAGAGTGAGGCCAAACATTCCCACTAGTCTGACTATCACTTTCTCTGCGTATGAGCAAATGGCATGGGCAGTCACATTAGTGGGCACTGGCTTGGTGTTTAGAAGGGAGACTGGCTCCACGGGAGCATTAAAGGAATTGCTGGAGCCATGCTAGGTGGCCCGTTCACCAGGTTGCCAGTAAAGTGACCGAACCAGTCTTGGAAAGCACATAAAATCAGAGGGCAGCTGGGGAGCCAGACCAAAGCCAGAGAGAGCCCCGGCTTCTACTGCCAACAAATGACATTCAGCTCCTTGATCGCGGGCGTCTGCTGGAAACGATGCTTAGCCTCGTCGGCTATTGCCAGAAAGAATTCCCGGCCGCCCCTGGCTCCAGATTCCAATCTACGGCAGGTGTATCTGACTGGCTGAGCCTGAGTGCCCTTGACCTACCACGAGGCTGAGCCTGAGTGCCCTTGACCTACCACGAGGCTGAACCTGAGTGCCCTTGACCTACCACAAGGCGTGTTGGAGAGGCGATCGTCCTCGTTTGGGTTTCTCCAGGAGATAATTCTGCGAGAAGGCCTGAAAGGCAAGTAGTGTCCTTGAGAAGTGATCCCTGGAAGTACCGGCAGGGAAGTGAGCTAGGAAAAGGCAAAAGCCAATAAAGGACACAGGAGGAAGCAGGTCACTGCTGTGGACAACTGGGGCTCCTTCTTCCCAGGCACCTCTGGGAGGCAGTATAGACCCTCTTGGGGTTGTCTCACCTGAGGGGTGAGTCCACCAGAGTTTGGATCCACCAATCCCCACCTGTCTTTGGTTGAGGGTGGCCTTCCCCCTCCCCTGGGGGAGATGTCAACGTCCCTGCCAGTCCAGCCGGCCCTGTATGGAGTCACGTGCGCTTCCGTTGGCGCATACAGGAGCCGTGAGTTCCAAGTGCTTATGCGTGGGCACAAGAGCATCTGTTCTAGCAAGTGCCGTGCATTTTTAGCTGCTCGAGTGACGGGGCCTCTGCCTCCTTCGTAGATTCAGAGAAAGGGGCTTCAAACGCCAGGTGACCAAAAATGTGGCGACGCTGGCTACAAGTGGCTCCAAACTCCCCTTCGCTCGCTCTCTCCGTCTACTGCACCTCCCACCCCTCCTGCCCCAGAACCATGGGAGCAGCTGCTTTTTTTAAGATGGTCACTGTGCCCTGCTAATTGGTCCAGAGTGGCACCTGACCCTGAGAAACGTTGGCACGTGACATGCCAGAAGTACATGGAGGGGAGTCCTTGGAGTAAGCGCTGGTGGGAGAAGTGGGGGAAGCCGGACTGGGCCAAGGAGGAATGACCAAGAAGCCTCAGCCGATCCTGGGGATTTGGAGCTGAGAGGGCCTCTTGGAATTGCCCCAAATTGGGGTGAGGTCCTTGGGCCTCTGTACCCCTAGACCACCAATCATTGGATGCAGGTTGCCCCGGGAAGGGAGCTGAGGCAGCTCCCTGAGGGGGCAGACAGTTAAGACCTTCGTACAGTGGTTCCCTTGGCAGCTTGGGGCAGGGTGGCGGCCGAGGTAGGTTCAGCCCTGCAGTCCTGAACAGGAGCCTGGGTAGCACACTGTGGCAGCCATTACAGTGACCTCACGAAACCTGTCTTGGAGAAGCCTGGGTGATGACTCACTCCTTGCAGAAGGGACACCTTGCCTAGTGAGTCAGAACCATGGACAGGCCTCTCTCGTTTTATTGTGCTGCCCTTTGTGCCGCTTCAGATACTATGTTTTTTTCTTTCTTTCTTTCTTTTTTTTTTTTCAAAATTGGAAGTTCAAAATAAAATAAAAATGGAAAGTTCGTGGCAATGCTGCGTCAAGCAAGTCTGTCGGCATCATTTTCCCAACAGCATTTGCTCACTTCAGGTCTCTGGGTCACATATTGGTCATTCTCGCCGTATTTCAAACTTTGTCATTATTGTTACAACGACCTGTGGTCAGCAATTAGGACTCACTGAAAGCTCAGATGATGGTTCACATTCTTTAGTCATAAAGTATTTTTCACTTAAGTTCTGGGCATTGTTTTTATTAGACACACTGTCATTGCACACTTCCCTGACTATGGGGTAGAGTAAATATAACCCTTATACGCACTGAGAAACCAGAAAGTTCGTTTGACTCGCTTTATCGTGATATTGGCTTTATCATGGTGGTCTGGACCTGAAGCGACCATATCTCTGAGACATGCCTGGGCTGAAGGCTCAATGCTTAGTACTCTGCAAGCATCATCCTCTATTATCCCTGAGATTGAAACAGCATCCCCATTTTGCAGATGGAGAAACTGGAGCTTAAAGCCTTAAGGAACTGGTTGAGGATCATCAGACATAACAATTGGCTGAGCTGAGATTCAAAACACACCTCCCAAGTCTGGAGCTGGTGTCTTTAGCCTCTTTAGCCTCCCAAGTCTTTAGCTGGGACTTGGAAGAAGCAAGAGAGGCACCTGGGACCCACTCAGCATCAAGTACAGACGCTGACCATCCATGACCTTGGAAGTAAGTGTTTCCTTAACTTACTTTCCTTTTCCACTTAACTTTTCTAACTTGTCTCACCTGAGTCCCGGAGCCCTACTCTTGGCCACTGGGCAGGGGAAACCCACATGCTCAAGGATCCTGGGCCAGGCCCTCTGCCCTGGAGTTGCTCAGTGATCCCCACCAGGCTCTGCGTCCAGGTCTCATTTTTCTGGAAGTCTCCATGCCTGACTAGCTGCTGCTTCTCCTTCCTCTTCCTCTTCTTTTCTTTTTTTCCAGATATAGCTCAAGACAAGGGATTAGATTTTATTAATTTAGCTTTTCCTCATTCCTGGTCACATCCCAGAGCATGATCCTTCTGACCTTAGGCTGGCATTTTGGAGCTCAGGCCCTCTCCAGTCGACCCTGGACACTCCATTTCTACGTCTGAAGAATCCTCAGACCTCTTGCCACCCGCAGCACATAGCACTATGGTGGTCCCTGGCCCACCTCTCTCCCTTCTGGGCCGGGTTCCTGCAAACCTAGTGGTGGATTGCAGCCCTCATTCCCACCCCCGCCCAAGGGTGCTCAAGATCTATTTCTTGGGTGAAGATTGACTGACCCTCTCTAGAGTCTAGCTCAGGTGACACTGCTGTCCCAGCAGAAGTGAAAATCCTGCCAGGCTTCCGTCTGTTTCTAAATGCTAGAAGGGCATCCCTACCTTTTGGGGGGAAGCCACAAGGATTTAATGGGGTTCCCTAGCAATTAATGTCTTCCTGCACCATGAATTCTGCACTTTGCACTAACTCAGCAAATCCATATGAATTTAGGCTACTGACAAGGACCTTAGAAACAATGTGTCTTCTGCAGGTTTAAGAAAGGTGAGAACTTGAAAGCAGTCCTAGTCAAGTCTGAGATCCCAACCTCCACAATCCAGGGCCTCTAAGGATAGACTACAGCAGCACATGTGGGCTTCCTGCCTCTGGTACCCCTGCCCGAGGGCTCCAGACCTGCCTCGGAGTGCCAGCCTAGAGACTCTGCAACCCACACCTGCCCCTCGCCCTGTATTTCCCTTGCAGTAAGAAATCGCCAAAGCACGCCATCTCTGGGCAGCCCTCCAACCCTGGGGCAGTTTTGTTCATCTCCCTCAGTGTGGTGTGGTGGAGCAAGCAGGCTTTGGCATTAGAAGCCTTGACTGTGACCCTGGCTTGGCCATTTACTGACTACGACTCAGAATTTCCCAAAGAAGTTCCACTGAGTGTGAGGGTTCTACGACACAGTAAGCAGGAATAGTGTATCAGGCAGCTGTTGCCACAGATGATGATGCTGTGTAACAAGCAACCCCCAAACTCAGGTGCAAATGATGATTAGAATTGATTTTTCACTCATGCATCTGCCAGTTGGCTGGGGTGGCTCTGCTCCATGTGTCTTATTCTGGGGTGCAGGACGGAGCGCTGGCAGCCCCCTAGGGCATGTTCTTCTCACAGAGAATGGAAAAGCACAAAAGACAAATGGAAACACGCGATGTCCCTTAATGTCTAGGCTTGAGGTTGGCACACCGTCACCTCCATCGTCATCTGTTGGCCAAAGCAAGCCACATGGCCAAGTCTTTCATCAGAGGGGACAAGGAAGTTTACTCTTTTTGTGCAAGTTTAGAGAGAGGGAGCAGATTCTGTTGCACAATGATTTCTTTTGCTGCAAGTTGCATGGGGAAAATGTTCAATGGTCAAATAAGTTGGGGAAATGTGTGTGTGTGTGTTTTTTAAGTGAAAAAGAAGGAGGTCTAGGTGGCTTAATCAGTCGAGGGTCTGACTTTTGGTTTTGGCTCAGTTCATGACCTCAAGGTTATGGGATTGAGCCCCACATCAGACTCTGTGCTCAGCAGGGATTCTGCTTGAAATTCTCTCCCTCTCTCCTTCTGCCCCTCCCCTGCTCATGTGCTCGCACATGTGCGCTCGCTCTTGCTCTCTCTCTCTCTCTCTCTCAGATAAATAAAGAAATCTTTTAAAAAAGTGTAAAAGAGTTGAGATTTTAGGCATGGGGGGCTGTCAATTTCCTTAAGAAAGTGAAACAGTTGTCAGAGCCTTTAATGTATATGTTATATGTCTATTCTGAACCTTCAAATGATGCTTTCTGACAGAAGTCATTTTAGGAAAGATTGCTAGCGATGATGGGCAAGTCACCTAACCAGTCTGAGTTGCAGGTGTCCAGGCTGTTTTTTTTTTTAAGATTTTATTTATTTATTCGACAGACAGAGATCACAAGTAGGCAGAGAGGCAGGCAGAGAGAGAGAAGAGGAAGCAAGCTCCCTTCTGAGCAGAGAGCCCGATGTGGGGCTCGATCCCAGGACCTTGGGATCATGACTGGAGCCGAAGGCAGAGGCTTTAACCCACTGAGCCACCCTGGTGCCCCTGTCCAGGCTGTTTTAACAGGACTTAAGAGAACTTCCCCAGAGGACAACCTGGTGAACCCATGAGATGAGGTACAGGCCGCACTGTAGCACAAGCCTGGGCACACATAGACACCCATTCAGTCCTGAGTTCTATCCATCAAGAACCTTAGTTAGTCAAAAAGAGGGCTCCCTAGCATGGGACAGGCCAGACGCAGGCCCCTGGGGCTCTATGTACTGGACTAGGCAGGCACGTGGTGGTGGAATCAGCTATAAAAAGGGACAAGATGGCCCCCTGGACTCTGACAGTGGTGACTTCACAGATAGGGGTCAGGAGTTAAGGGGCTACGAGGTTGTGGTGAGGTGTGGGAAGCCATGATTATCATTATGCCCCCGACCCCAGAGCACGAGCTGATTTTAGTCAGAATCCTACCCCTTCCTTGAAACTTCCAGAAGAGTGCCTCCTTTTGCATCTGTCTCACCCAGCCAAGCCAGTGGGAGGCCTGGTCCTCTCTGCTTTCACGTTTCCAAAGCAGGACCATCCCTTCCTGTGGCCTCCGCAAACAAGGAACCACCAGAGTCCTTAGCCTAAGGACATGGAGGCAGGAACAAAGATCACAGATTTCCATTCCGGTCAGGTACAAGTGGAAAATTCCCCATGGAATGGCAGGGTTCCCCTTCATTACACACGTTGTTTTCATTTCTCTGGAGGGAAAAAAAAGACTCCAGGTGCCATTCCAAACCTCACCCCTGGCCCTCACCGGCCAGCTCCCAACTGCCCAAGTCTGTAGAAGTGCCAGCACTGGACAACTTCTAGCGTCTTCCACAGCCACCACAGCACAACTGGCATTTCTTCCAGCAAAAACACTTGGGTCTTTGTCCTCTGCACCTCTCAGGCTTGTGTCTCCTCCTTCCTTTGCCAATGGCTCTGACGATATTTGGAGCTTTCTTCTTCCTTGCCATTAAAGATCCTCACCCTAAAATCCCAGGAAAGGCGTCTCGAAGGCCTGCGGGGCTGCGCCCTGGGCCCCAGTGTCTCTGAGTTACAAATATGGCACAACATCCGCTGGTCCAGGTTTTTGTTGTTCTTTTAGACCTTTTTTTTCCCTTTTTTTTTTTTTTTAAAGGAAACAGATACCACATTGTTTCACTTTGCAAAAATACCTGGGGAGGGAAACGAAATCCTGGGAATATGCTGGTGGCATCCTGAAGCTTCCAGAGGAGGAAACTTACAACCACAAGACCTCCCTCTGAGTACCTCTTCGGAGGCAATGCTGTTTGAATGGAAAAGCAAAGTCTCTGGGCAGCGACAGG
This sequence comes from Mustela putorius furo, assembly GCF_011764305.1. Lineage (NCBI taxonomy): Eukaryota > Metazoa > Chordata > Mammalia > Carnivora > Mustelidae > Mustela > Mustela putorius. Next base: position 34,453,087 of record NW_025421989.1, read on the forward strand.
GCAGCAATAACCCATTAGCTTGTGGTCTGAGTTCTTCCACACACAACCCGTGCAGGAGGCAGCTACGGATGGGATCCCAGTCCCCGCTACCCAGCAGCCATGTAACCTAGAGCATCACTTAGCCTCTCTGTGCCTCAGTTTCCTGCCGTACCAGATGCAGATACTAATACACCCGCCTGAGACGATCATTAGGAGAATTACACGCGTCAGGTTTTGCACAGCTCTTGCTCCGATGCCTGGTGCGGAGTCAGCACTAAGGGTTTGAGATGAAACTATTGGAACAGAGCTACCCTGAGAACATAACAGGTGCCAAAACCCAGGACATGCTGGAAACACGGACCTCACCCCACCTCCCTTTTCTCCATGTTCGTCCCTCTGTGCTAATGACCTCTCACGCTGCCTTTTAAGTCTTCCACTTCCTTCCTTTAAATGGGAAAATGGAAAAAGAGAGAAAAGATGATTGCAGAAAAGACAGCAGGGAGGACTTGCCTTTTAATGTCAGTGAAACACAGAGTCAAAGGAATGAATCTTTAATTGTAGAATTTGTGGTTGCCAACGCGGGGACTGCTGGGTGAGGCCGAGGAGCCAGACCTGAACAGGGTGAGAGAGGAGGGCTGAGGATGGACATGAAATCCTTCCAGGAAGGCAGCTGCCTACCAAATCTTCCAGAAATGCCAGCCCCTCTTGTGTGTTTCCCCGAAGTCGCCCCTGTTTCAAATGGAAAGCCGCATGTGCCCCGGGCTACAGAAAAGGGCCCCGAACATCCCCTTGATTGGCACGCCACATAAGCCGCATCCCCGCAATAATGATGATGTTAATGACATTGGTAATAGCCACAGTGCAGCTGTTACTTGGCCACACAAATCTTCAGAGCCTCCCAGGGATTGGCAGCGTGCTAAGAATAGGTGGGATCCTGCACACCCAGGGGGCTCTGAGGTGTGAAAGGAGGGAAGGAGAGAGGCTGAGTCCAGACCTAAGAAACCCTGGAACAAGGAGCAGGGAGAGACTCTTCGAGACGGCGGCACTCAGAGGAACCCTGCTCTCAAACCCCACCTGTGGCCCAGCTGCTAGGACTGGCTCCCCGGCTGACCTTGCCATGCGGAGCAGAGAGCCAACCGCAGGATCGCACAATCGGTGACCAGGGTAGATGCCAAATCAGACTGCTTGGAGCTGTTTTCCCATGTAAATAGGATCCAGGGCTAAAAGGGTGGCCCCACAAAGTCAAGGAGCTTGAGGCTGTCGTTATCATATGATTGTTCATATTAGCGTATAATTTGCATACGTGTGGAGCACACAGGTCCTGAAGGTACAGAGTTTAATGAATTTTGACAGATGTGTACATCAGATAATCAACAGCCCCACCAAGGTACAGGAGGTTTTCATCACCTCCGATGGTTTCTTCGTGCCCCTTTCTGGCTGCCTTCCACCACGCCTGGGCAATCACTGTTCATACACCTGCCACCATGGAGGGAGTGCTTTTGCCTGTTCTAGAATTCTCTATAAATGGAATGATACAGTATGTATTCCTTCAGGCCTGGTGTCTTTCAGTCTGTGTACTATTTTGAGGGTCTCACTGAGCTCTCATGTGTATCAATAGTTTGTTTCTTTGTATTCCTGAGCAGTAAATACATTATAACTTATAAAGTCACCCATTGATGGAAATTGGGATTGTTTCCAGTTTGGGGCTATTATGGAAAAAAAAACAAACTGTCATGAACATTTCTCTGCAAGTCTTTGTGGGGACATAGGTCCTCATTTCTCTTGGCTAAATATTTAGGAGTGAGATCTCTGAGTGTAATGTAGGTGTGTGTTTAATGGTAAAAAAAAAAAAAAAAAACAAAAAACCTGACAGTTTTCCAAAGGGATTCTACCATCTCAGACTCTTTGTCTCTTCCTTCTCTACGATTTTCTTGACGTGACTTCTGCCTCATGGTATGATATGGCTGCCTGAACCCCAGTCATCCTATCTGCATTCCAACCCAAAAGGATGATGGAGGAAACACTGTGCTTCCCTTGCTTTGATAACACTCCCTGGAAACTCCCCACAGTACTTCTGCTGACATCCCATTAACAGAACTTTGTACATGGTCACATCTAGCTGCAAGGGACGCTGGGATATGTCATTTTTATACTAGAGATTCATGCACCCAACTAAAAAGCAGGGGTTTTATTATTGGGGAAGAAAGGGATATTAGATGTTGGGGGCGGGCAAGAAGCAGCTTCTGCCAACATGGGTAGCTAGAAACTGGGCAGGGGACCATCACTGCCTTGCTCACAGAGGCTTCTCCAGAACCCATCTTGGGCCTTTGCTCATAGACAAAGGCCCAGATGATATGTGCTCAGTAAATGTTTGTGAACAGGAGGAGGCGGGAGGGGAGAAGGAGAGGGGTGAGAAGAGAAGAGAGAGCCGAAAGGCAGCCTGACCCACAGCTTGAGGAAGCTCTCTAGGACCATTACGCTCGTCTGACAAGAGGGCTGTTCTTAAAAGCCTCTCACCATTCTTCAGTTTCTGAAGTTGTTTCCAAACTCCTCTTGGATGCAATTAAATATCATTCTCGAATTGTCAAGTGAGTCCTGCAGTGGCCTGATGGGTAGGTAAAGGGACGTTTTGACTTCGTTGTCGGATGGAGGTGGCCCGGGGATTGTTACTTATCACAGAGGAGGGTGCGTGTGTATACACATGGATACAGACACGTGTGTGTGCGCGCCCGTGTGTGTGTGCACGCGCGTGTGTGCAGGCACGCCCACAGCAAGCCTTCCTTGGACCTTTTCCCGTCAGAGCCTCACAATCCGTATAGTGACAAAGGTGTTGTCCTCAAAGGCTTGTGCCTTGGGTATTGGAATTAGGACTGACACGCTTGAGGGGAGGGCTCCAGGAGCAAGAGGCAGCAAGGTGGCTGGGAGCAGAGCTGTGGACAGGCAGGCAGCAAGAACTTTCCTGCAAGAGGGCCTCGGTGCTTCCAGCCGGGCGCGCCTTCAGCAAACGAGGGGTCACCGGGTTATGTTATTTTACGGTACAAAAGCAGATACGGTCCACTGCCTCCGCTCTACCCTGATAATTTTGTCTTCCTGGCGGGTTTGCCATCAAGGATCTGACATGCCATTAGGTTTTTATCTCTGTTGCCCAAGGAGGGGCAACGGTGAGCGAGGGTCTGCTTTTCATTAAAGTGAGACCGGTTGCGGGAGCCCTTCTTTGAACAAAACAACCACGGTTCACGACAAGGTTAGGGGAAGGCGGGGCGGAGGGAAGGTTATTAGTAACTACCTCTGCTTCCTTAGCCAGAGTGGGGGCTACTCTCCCGGGGGACTGAGAGCTAATTCTGTGCTCAGGCTGTGATCCCCAGGCCGGCCTGAGAAGGGGCGTCTTCCTTGGGGTCCAGCCTTCCAGCTGATTCTGGGACATCAAATGTGACCCGGGAAGGAGCGGGCTGACACCAAGGAAAGGATTTCGCTTAGTCTGGGCCCTGTGCCGGAGCTGCCATCCTAGAGATGAGAGGTGCAAAGTTGCTGGAAGGAGTTCTGCCATGGAAGCTCGCCCCATCCTGCCAGGGACAAGGGACTCCCTACCAGCCCTGAGCTGCTGCCCAGGTTTCTCACTCCCTCCCCGCTCACCGAGGAAAAGCGGTATCTGGGAGGGCCTGTGAGGAACCGGGGTAGAGCAGGGGTGGGGGAAGGGGGCCTTGGGCTGATGGCAGCTCAAACCGACTCTGCCCTCTCTGCCCTCCTGGAAACGCCTAGTACATTCTAAGTCTTTCTCATCGGCATTGCCTTCCTCATGGCAGAGCAAACAAAACATGCAGAGACATCACCTCAGGGGCAGGTCTGGGGGAGAAAATCCTCCAAGTATCTCCATTGTTTCATTTCAGATGTGGGAGATGCTACTGGGCTCAGGAGGGGTCCCAGCTGCCGTGGTGCTCACATAAACAACTCCACTGACTTCAGTCATTTCTGATAAGAGCCACTTTTGTCTCCCCCCCCCCCCAAATACCCCAGGCCACCTTCTTTGTGTTGCTCTCATCAGCAAAGTCACACCGGGCAGCTGATCAGTGTGGCACCTTGGCCTCTTGTGAACTGGCTGGCTGAGGGTGGGACTCTGAGCCTTCCTCCCCAGCCCCCTCCCCCGTCCCTGTCCTCCCTCCTCCTCCACACACTCACCCCACCCACTGCTGGGTGCGATTCAGAAGCACCGAAATCCCCCTGATCCCTGGGATACGCGGTTTCCTTCACCCAAGAATTCCGAGAGCTGCGTCTTCTCCCTTGCAAAGTGAATTATAACAGGAGCATAGAATTTCAATTCCAGGCTTGTGGAATTTTAATCCCCAAGTTCCCACGAAGTGCTCCTGTCCGTGGCGAATTGGTGATGAGCCCTTCTGGCCAGCGTCATGCACAGTCACCTGGCGGGGGTGGGGCGGTCCTCTGAGCACCCCGCGTCTCGCTCCTGCAACCTCACACCCATTCTCGCATCCTGCCGCTGATTTGGTGTGGGTTTCTGCAGCGCGCGACATCCGTGGGGCATCTTAAAATCGCCCTGCATAGTATTCCATTGTGTATATATACCACATCTTCTTGATCCATTCATCTGTCTAAAAATATATGTTTATAAAAATAAAAAAATTAAAAAAAAAAAAAAAAAAATCGCCCTGCGGCCGGCAGAGCCTAAGTCAGGCAGCCGCCTTCAAAATGTCACCATCCATTAACTGTGAGCAAGGATGAATTACGCTCATCCTTATGGCCAGGTCCTCGCGGAGGCAGCCTGCCCCACATGGGGAGGGATTTCCAGCTCCATGCCCGACCCCACGTTGTCCTGGGGCCACCAGCCGGGGCTTTCCAGAGACACCGTAGCTCTATTGGCAGTTAGCTTGGGTTTTATCTGGTATTCACCTCTGTGAGATACCAGACCTTGCACTCAGCCCTGCGATCCCAATAACTCCCTTTATTTCCCAGTGGCAGGTGACAACTGAAAGGCTTAGAGCCGGTGGGTGCACCGCTCAAGGTCACATGGCTTGTGCGTGGCCACAACATGTGTGCTACTGAGATCTGTTTTCTTTTTGTTCCAACATCACGCCCTAAGACTTTTCTGTCAGTCTTCGGCATGGTTTTGACTGCATGTCCCGGTAGGATCCCCAGGGGCCCACATTTTCATGATGGCACAGCTTGAGCCCAGAGAGGTTAAGTGGCTGGAACCAAAGACACACAGCTGTGTGGGTAGAGAGAGAGCAGGCACCATGACCCAGAATGCCACAGACTTTTATTGAGGGTCAGTGACCTGCCAGGTTTGCACCAGCTCTGGGGACATCCAGCTGAATAAGATTCAGCCTTTGCCCCTGACTGACAGTCACATGGGCAGATGGTAGCAGACATGATGATATGCATCTCTAAGTGTGGAAAACCATCTTGTTTGTACGTGGTGTGTGGGGAAGGAGCCCAGGGCTGGAGTGACTCATTGACTGAAGAAGTGACATTTGGTGGAGGCCTAGGCCTCATCGTGACTGTTGTAGAATCAATCTTTTCAGTACTCTCAAGGATAATCGGCCTCTGCAGGGCAGACCCGCACTAACCAGACTCCTAAGAACCTAGTGAATAAGACCAAAGACCACTTCATTAATCCCTACGCCTTTCCAGTGAGGCTACTATCAAAGAATACAGAATAGTACACTGGAGATGAAGGATTTGCCTGGAGGAGATGAGTTTTTTTGATTGCCCACAGGGCCATATTAAGCATTCAAAAGATTATGGTGCCCAGAACAACCCTATGTGTTACTTAGAATAAAATTAAGTCCCAACTGTAAAACAATGAAATTGCAATGAAAACAGGTTCCAGTTTTTCCCCTATGACTTTGATGTTTTTAAATATATGTATGTTAAAAATTAAATTGCTCCTTTTAATAATCACGTTTGATCCTCCTGTTCTGTTGGTAGCTCAGCCTTGTGCTTGGGATTCCTGTGAGACAGTCCAGCTCTGCTTGTCTTCCCAGCATGCTTTTTTCTACCCAGAAGGCAATAGGACCCCGATTTTTCCTTTGGCGACTCCTCCCTCATTTTCAGTCAGCTTCATCTGTGGGGATGGACCTCCAAAGACATCGTCAATGAGTTCTGAGGAGAAATTTGGTGGGGCTTTTGAGAAAGCCTCTGGGCAGTGTGATGTGAAGATACTTAAAATCTGGTGCTGCGTGACATACTGTTATCATAAATAGAGTCATGCACAAGTAAGGGCCATCATGTGGGCCTGGAGCCAACGTGACATAATTCAGAGAAGACAGATGAAGAGAAACCAGGTCTTTGGTAGGATGACTTATGCTGCTGGATCAAACTCTGCCTGAAGTCCACATTTCTGTTCAATGTTTGTTTTTTTCCACTTAGGTTAGCCAATAAATTCTATTTTGGTTTAAGTCAGTTTGAGTTAAATTTCCTGTCACTTAAAACCAAAAGATTTCTAACAGATATACTTTGTAAACAAGAATCATTGCATAGAGAATTGAACAGACTTTAGCACCTTTCTAGATGTATTAAGACTGACACATTCTTACAACCTTTACGAATCTGTGAGGAATGATTCCTTTCAGTTAAGAGTCATATCATCTTGGTTGTGTTATCATTAACTAGGTCACTTTATAAACTCCATGAGGGCCAAAATGTTTGTCTGTTTTGTTTACTACCATATCCTCCGCACTTAAAATAAGGGCAGGCCCCAGGAGGCACTCCAGAAATATTGGCTGGCGGCTGAATGAATGAATGAAGAAACATAGAAGGGACACGTAATTAGTGATCAAGATAACAAGACAGGAAATGCACAATATACCCTTGGCAACATACTTATTAATGTTTGTAATTCATCCAAAAGAAAGGAGAGAACTACGTTAGCTGTGATCCTTCCCTAGGCTAGGCACATTTTTGGGTGTGTTTACAGCCACAGCAGCTTATTATTACACACGAACCACCTCCCCCCCACCCACATACACACGCACACACTATCAAGAGGCTGGTATAATTACTCTCATTTCACAAATGGGGAAACTGAGGCATGGGGCTTGAAGTTACATTCCAAAGATCACAGAACTATTTCTTCAGTTAACAGCTCAGCTGAGAGGGGTTCCAGCATGGAAAATGTTTACAAGAGTGCCGGGGTTATAGAAAGCTCTCAGAAAATTCTATAGGTAACTGAACTCATGTGTCCTACACAGGTTTTTATTAAATTCCATTTCTGAGACCTATAGGGTGATCCAGACCCTCAAATGGAAAGGAGACAGCCTTCCCTTCCCAAATCACACTTGTGTGGGTGGGTGGGAAGAGAGCACACACGGTGTTGTGACTGTGGTGTCAGAGTTCACACAAGCCACGTGTTGTCAGCAGGGGCACCTGGTACAGAAAAGTGTGTGTGTGTGTGTTTGTGTGTGTGTGTGTGTGTGTGTGAGTGAGACCTAGTCTCAGAGCTCCAAGACTATTTCTGCAGCCTGCCCTGATATAGTGTAGACACATCACAATGAAGGGAAGTGATAGAAGCTTCTGGTCCCATCCAACTACCCAGATGTGTTCTTAGCGTGGCCATAATTTAGGCAGAGCCTGCAAGAAGATACAACTTCTCTGAACCAAAAAAAAAAAAAAAAGGCTGAAGGGTCTGGGCAGTAATGCCGAGGGGAACTCAACATAAACCACAACAGAAATTTGACCCCACTTTCCACTCCAAGATGTGCTAATTTACACAGCCTGTGACCACTGCCGCTGCCTCCCCTTGCCCCTAGTGTGCTCAGAGTGGCTTCCATTAGTGAGAATACAAAGGGCCATGGGGGTGACCCCAAGCTCAGCCATGTGGGAAGGGCCCCGTGGGGGTCAGAAGGATCCCCCATGAGACATCAGCCTGGTGCCCTTTGTAAAAGCTCTCTACTCTCCGGGCCTCAGCACCCTACTTAGGGTAAAGGGCTAGTGGATATAGAGCCCTTAAGTTCTCTCACGCCCTGGCCAAAGCAGAATGCCCCAGTCACAGAGATGAGAAAATATCCTGCAGCTCTTCCAAGCAAGGGGGGGAGGCTGGGTTGGAATTATCATCCAAAGGGCACCCAGAATTTTGACGGCAGCCGCAGGCCTCATTCACCGCCTGCTTCAGAGGTTGTGCGCTGACTTACATAGACGGGTGTCTGGTACTCCCACTTTGCAGGGAGAAACAGAAAACTGTGTGTGTGTGTGCACGTGTGTATGTGTACTTTTTCTTAATTCACGCAGGTCACCAGGGAAACTGAGAAAGCAAACATCTAACAGAGAGAAAAGATTTCTCTCCTTTGTGTTTTTCCTGCTGTGGAGACAAATGCCCAGAAACCACTGGCAGAGGCGGGGCCTGGGGCCTGGGGAGAGAACAGGGTGCTGTGAACCCTCCCCTCCTGCCTTTGAAGGTGGCCGGGCCTCTCTGTAAACACAGTGACTTCTGACTTCTCACGGCTCTCAAAATAATCAGAGTGTGGGGGTTCTCAATCAGGAACAAAGAAGAAACAAGGGTTAATGAGAGGAACACAAGTTTGATGTTTCATTGGATAAACACAGAGTCAGCTAGGAACAAAGGCGCCAGGGGCTGGCCTTCCCTAGGAGGTAACAAGAGGAGCTTTTAGTCCTTGAAATTTCTGTTTCAACAGCATTGCTGTTTCTTCCTTGGTTTGAGAACGGCACCTCACACCCTGCTCTTTGGACCAGCCCCTTTCAAAACCATGGCAGTGAAAAGTTGGCCCTCCCCCTTACCCTGATCAAAGCCTTACTGCAAGATCTAATTCATACTAACGTGTGAAGGATTGATATGACCTCGGCAGCCCCAGAGGCAGCAGCTCCCATTTACCATGGAGCTCATTTTCTCCACACCCTGTGTGCATTCTCACTGCATTCTCATGCACCCCTAAGAGGCATCATTACCCATCAGCTCAAAGGGAAATAGCTGTCCTTGTCCAGTGTTAATGAACTTCTGGGCTCTCTCTTCCCCCACCCTGACTCCAGCTCTACATACGGCCCCCGGTACTTTCAGGAATTCCACACACACACCCCCATCTAGCTTTTTTCCGTGGAACAAGTAGGTGCCTGTCCCGGCCAAAGGTCAGGTACTCGAGATCCCACTGCAGGTGGGCAAGCCAGGTGGTTCATCATCACCTCCTGCCTCTTTCCTAATTCCACATCACAAGAAAGTCACAGTTCCTGGTCTGGAGGAGCTACTCAGAGAATATTTGTTGAATGAATGTGTAGAGATGTGAATAAATGAATGAACGGATGAATGAATGAATGAACCGTGTTCTTTCCACGAGTGGTGGTGTTGTCTCAACCTCTCCCTCGCAGCTAGGGGGACGGATTCTGATTCTAGAGTCTGAGGTGGGGCCCGAGATTGTGTGTGTGTAACCGGCTCCTGGGTGAGGTCCCTGCCGCTGGTCTGCGGACTGCACTGTGGGCAGTGAGTTCAAGGTCACAAAAGAAGAGGGTCTCATCTTTGCCACGGACTATTTGAATTCGATTTCCCCCTCCTTTTCATCAGCGTTCGTTCGTTGGTCTGGGGTGTGGGGTGCTGCCTGCTAGATTCCATCCGTGCTGCCTTTTATCCTCAGCTCATGCAGAAGTGCGTATCCTGAGAAATAATGAGGCTGAACCACAGGGTCCTCTCTTGCTCAGACCTCCTCCCTCCACTTCCAACATAGATAGCCGTGTAGTTCCACGGCAGCACGCGTATTTGTAAGAGTAAGAAAAGTCTTGTGTGTTTGTACAAACCCCCCCGCCCTGCCGAAGCCCGACTTCACCCCAGCAGCTGCCCTGGTGAATTTCTTAGAGCAGATAGATCTTCCTCTCGTGCCCACGTCTCTATCAAAAAAGAAAATGAAGGAAAAGATGCCCTCGAGTTTTAAGAAGAATGTGAAGGAGCTCAATTCTTTGAGAAGGGGAAAAACACACCTGTGTATTTAAATATGCAAACAGCCTGCTCAGATTTATGACTCATGCTGCCAACCTGGCCCAGGTAGGCATCTGCATTTGCAAGCACTAATCTGACCTTTAGTAAAGAAGCATTATGAAGAAAAACGTTTCACCGGTCTCAGCCCGTTACCTAGTCAAAGTCTGTGGACCTATGGGCCTTGGTGTCCTGGAGAAACGGGGTCCTCACCAGTTCAGGCAGGGGGCGGTGAGCAGATGGCTTGGTGACACGGTGCAGACGGAGTCAGTGAATTGCATATCCTCTACTGAATGGATTGTCCCACACGAGCCTACGTGGGTGGCCCACCTCAAGAGAACTGGCACCATCTTTGCTCCTTGGAATCACCAGGGGATCTTGAAGGATTATTGTTGCCTGGGTCGGACCCCCAAAGATTCAGAGGTGACTGGTCTGGGAGGCGGTCTGGGTGATGACAATTTTGAAAGCTCCCCAGGTGATTGCAACGTGCAGCCAAGGATGAGCATCACTGCCCTAGGTCAGTGGGGTGCTCAGACCCTCAGCGTCAGCATCACCTATCAGCAGCACGGATCCCAGACCCCACCCCAGTCCTACCCATTCGGGATCTGCACTTCTAACAAGCCCCCAGGGGTCACACGTGCCCGCTGACATTGGAGAAACACTGCATTGCAAATCTGTTTCTGGATGCAGAGACTGGAGGCCCATCCCACAAGACGGTCTGGCCAAGGTCCCCAGATCGCCCATCTCCCAGCTTCAACCAGATTTCCTCCTCCTCAGCTGGACTTCATGTCATCCTGGAAGGGGCCTGAGAGTCCTCAGAGATCCCACATGTGGACAGCCCCACGTCCAGGGACAGCCCTCGTCTCAGCATTGCAGAGAGCGCACCATTTACTGCGGAATTCTGACTTTTTCTTGCTAGGGGAAAAATATGTCTCGGTAAGATCCATTATGTATTCCTGGTGTACGCAATGAGTTTGTCTTGAGACATATTTATGCCTGAGAATATTATGTATTCTCTTTATATACCATGCAAGGTTAAATTTTTTGAAAATTTATATTTGCTTTTTATCACCCAGACATATAAGCGATTTATAGCCAGGCCTGATGGATTGGAATCAGATGACAAAACCCGGATTAACCCCCTGGATCCTGGTGGTCGTTGGTCAGTCCTTGCTATTAATGATATTTCCACCTGAGTGAATGCATTAAGGACTTTCCCTTGAAGATAAATATGCGGGTAGGTATCCCTTTGCGAGGCAGGCTCTCTCCCTCTTGCTGCGTAAGCTCATCCAGCATTTTTTTTTTAAGACAGACATATTGAAACAGTCATACACTGAATAATTCATGTGGAAAAATTTGGGGGAGAGCTAAATAGAGGTGACTCGTGGTATATTCTTCCTTGCGGGTGGTTAGAAGGTGGAGAGTTTTCTGCATTACATAATTGCTATTCCCCAGAAACACAGTGCTTGGAGCAGCTACTGTCCCTTCCCAGAGCCCCTTTTATACTAACCCACCAGCCATGAAAACGACTCTATTTTTTAAGATTTTATTTATTTATTTGAGAAAGAAAGACAGAAAGCACAAGTGGGGAGGGGAAGGGGCCGGGGGCAGACGGAGAGGGGGAAGCAGACTCCCTGCCGAGCAGAGAGCCCGATGAGGGGCTCGATCCCAGGACCCCAAGATCATGACCTGAGCAGAAGGCAGAGGCTTAACCAACTAAGCCACTCAGGCGCCCCTCAACCAACTCTTCTTGATAGCCCTCTCTGGGCAGTAAAAGATGCTCAGAAGACCCTAGCCCGGCCCAAGGGAGGCCAGGGAGCACCCCGACAGGCACTTCCTGCCGAACTCGGGACTTCATCACACCTGCCGTGCGTGGGCACAGGCGCATGCAGTTTTCCACCAAACCCAAAGAGGGTCTTTTTGTGCAAATCCCTGGCCAAGGGTGGTCTAGCGCAACTGCTCAGCATTCACCCAGGTGCAAAAGGCAGCCAGAGGATGAATCATTATTATTTTTTTAATCAAGTAACAGACCCAGGTGTAGAAGCCGCCCGGCTTTCTAATATCACTGTGGCTTTGATAAATATGTCCCATTCCTTGATAACTTTTCCAAATCCTTTAATATCCTGCAGCTCAGTCCCTGATGTCTGGCTGTCGCAAAATGTGTGAAGGGAGACCAAATGTCAATAAAATCTCCCTGCCTGCCTCAACCCAGGACATAATCAGCTCCAAGGTAAATAAATGGTAAGTTAGTTATCTGCTCCGGGGAGGGGAGGGCGCGGGGCTTATCTGCCGTGCGTTTCGGCCTTCCTAGGGAGCTGACCAAAACGTCTTATTCCAGCGTCTTCTGGGGGAGGGTGTTGGATTCCCCCCCTCCCCATTTCTTTTTCTTTTTTCCCTTCCCCTCTGAGGACCACCGCGCTCCGCTGTTGGGAAGCGGCTGTCCGCTTTCTGCTCCGCTCTCCTCAAACTCCATTAAATCACCTTTCATCACGTTAAATACAGGTCTTCAGGGTGGTCAGAGAGCTTCGCTCTGAGGGATGATGTTATAATGAGGGCGACGTGTATGAAAAATCATTTTTCAGCTCAATTCCAGGCAGGCCACAGGGAAGCCTGAAGGGGAGGGGCAGGGCGTGGGGCGTTTGTCCCCGTAGATGGGCGCCCCGTTCCTGAGGCGAGCTTTCATTCATTCATTCCTTACTCCCTCCATTCATTCATCGGACCGGTAGAGAGCACTACTCCGTGTCTGCCTTGGGGAATACGCGGCTGAACAAACAGACAAAAATAGCCCTTCCCTCATGGAGCTTCCACAAGGAGAAGCATTTGAAAGCTTCTCAGGGCACATGCTTCCCACGGGACTCACAGGAAAGCAGAGCGGGGCTGATTTGAAGAGTTTCCGGAGCCCCTGCCCGTCCATTCTGCCCGTGCCAGTGCCAAAGGGCGGTGTTCTTCCAGGAGACACTCTTTCTTTTGAGCTAAATCGTCCTTTTTCCATGAGCAATTGCCCTTGGAAGGGATTAACTGTTATCAGTCTCTGGCACCTTAGTGTGAATTTATTTATTGGCTCCTCTTCCTGCCTAAATAGGAGGGCCTCCTGGGCTGCGGAAGACAGGCAAATCCTGAAAAGGCAGCGGGCTAGAGAGACGGAGGACTACCAGCTCCATCTCTCTCCTTGGAGCCCCCGGGGGCCACCTGTTTAAAGAGGGAGATGCCTCATCGCCATCTGATCCCACCGAGTGGGGTCCCACTCCCCAGCCCAGTCCTCTCCCCTCCCTTTGCCTCCCTCCCACAGACACATGGTCTTCCCACTGGACGGCTCAGAGCCACTAAAGGATCTCTTTAGAGAAGAGGCCCAATGACATTGAGGTTCTCCAAGTTCAGATCACTTCTAACTGCCCTTCCTAGTCGCGATGACAGCCCCCCACTGCTACTTGACCGTAGGCACTGCCCTATGCTTGCCTGGTGTCTTTAAACCCTACTCACACCATTGTAAGCAGTCCCTTATTAAGCACACACACCCAGTCTGAGCAGGCCATCTGTTTGCTGCCTGGACCCAGATCCACACGGAAGGCAAAAGAAGAAGCGGAGAAATCGGGTCTAGGCCTGGGACCTGGACACAAGGGGAGTGGGGAATAATGGATGCCTTCAGAGCCCGACATAAGGCAGTGTTTTCATATGTCATGGACATGAGGTCCATAAAATGTAGATTCCTTCCTCATAGCCCTTTATTTTTTTTAAAGAATTTATTTACTTATTTGACAGAGAGAGACAGCAAGAGAGGGAACACAAGGAGGGGGACTGGGAGAGGGGGAAGCAGGCTCTCCGCCGAGCAGTGAGCCCGATGTGGGGCTCGATCCCAGGACCCTGGGATCATGACCTGAGCCAAAGGCAGACATTTAACTGACTGAGCCCCTTCATAGCCCTTTCTGATCAGAGACCTGGAGATGTGCATTTGCAGCAAGCATCTCACTGACACTGAAGCGTATGGCCCGTGTACCATAATTTAACACCCGTTGATATAGTCCGTCCTAACCCCTCATGACTCTCTCCTTTTGCGAAACAGCCATGCTTCTTTCTGCTTTGTCCAAACTCTGCTATCACGGTCGCCGGTGATCTGAGCAACAGATGGAAAGAATGAAAATTCAGAAAGATAAAAACCTAAAGAAAAAAAAAAAACAACAACAGTGTGGTTTTTCAAGCAGACAAAATGTCAAGGAACCCAAACTTGCTGGTTTCAGATTTTTTAAAAAATGGTTTTTCATCCCTGGTCTTTTCCAGCAAAAGAGTCTCAACCTAGTGATTGGCATCCAGACTACCAGTAAAATGTAGCCTCTGGGTAAGATCAGATCAAGGGTACAGCCTTAAGACCCTTCATTGAGGGTGCCTGGATGGCTCGGTGGGTTAAGCCTCTGCCTTTGGCTCAGGTCATGATCTTAGGGTCCTGGGATCGGACTCTCTGCTCGGCGGAGAGCCTGCTTCCCCCTCTCTCTCTGCCTGCCTTTGCCTACTGGTGATCTCTCTCTCTCTCTCTCTCTCTGTGTGTGTCAAATAAAAATAAAAAATAAAAAAAATAAAAGACCCTTCATTGAATTCTCAAAAGAGTTAGTGTGGTGCCTCATAGATGCCCCCATGCAGACCAAACATTCTCTAAGAAGCCTGAGCCTATTGTTCCATGGCCCTGGCTTGCCACCTAAAATAGAGAAAGGCCTGTCTCAGAGGAGTTTGCAGATGTGGCTTTGGTCTGATGGACCACATGGTTAAACTTGATACAGAGGAAGTCCGCTAAGTTGTGAATGGAATTACATTGGCTTGCACGACAAGGACAGAGATGGTTATAAATAAAAAAAGATCTCTGAGCTTTCGGCCTCCTCAAGGGGAGAAGTAGACTGAAGTTGTGCTTTGGATCGAAACGTAAATACTTGGGATGGACAAGGACAGGTGACTCAGAGGGAAGAATCAGAAGCAATAGGTAGCCACTCCCAGGGAGAAAGCCTAGCGGCTTTGACTTTCGTGCTCTGGGGGAGGTCAGCGGCCATGGAAGAAACCCAACGACCCAACAGGCCAGCACGCCATGGGCAAGCTCGAGCTAACCGCATGAGGAGGCCCAGTGTCAGAAAATCGAGGAGCCGGGCCCCAGGCATCTGAACCAAGTGAAGCCTTTTTTCTTTTTTGCAGGATTCCGCCTGCTTGAGCAGCTCCTGCTCCTGCCCGGCAGAGTGGAAATGAGCTATTCTGACCAAGCCTTGCTCGACTTGCAGAACTGTGAGCAAATACACGCTCTTGTCTGAGGTCACTAAGTTTGGGGATATTTTGTCACATGCAGCAAGAGGTAATGAACAAATGAGCTTAGCGTTGTACTCACGTAAGGGGCCCTTGGGGAATGGTTGTCCTGGGGCCTGGGCCCTGCTAATGTGAAGGTCTCCTCAGCGATGTATGCTCACCGTCTTGGGCATTGCCACGCATGGGAGCATTGGAATGGCCACTGGAAGAGGGGAGAGTGCAAGAAGAGAATCAAGGAAGATGGGGTCTGGTCTGACCACTGATCCCTTGTTGGTCCAAAGCCAAATCGATCCTATGGATGGGAGATGTTGTGAGTCTGGGTAAGGGCTGAAGGCCCAGGCTACCAGAACCATCCTGAGGGATGTTGCAGAACTTGACCTACCCCGAGACCCAGAGCAGAGAGAAAGCCGGCTTATCGCCTCATATGTTCTGCTCAGCTTGTTTCCCTCCCACTTCCTATGACAGGGATCCCCAACACCCACACCGAAGCCTGAAGTACAATGTGACAAAAATAGCTCAGGGAGGTTAAGTGATCTGCCTAAGGTCACACAGCTATTAATGGTAGAGGTAGGCTTTGAACCCAAAGAGCACTGACTCCTCTGCCCTGACCCAAGACCAACTACTGAGTCCCTGCGAGAGATGGGTGCCCTAAGTGTCAGTCCTCAAGGCTTTTTAAATTTATTTCATAGGAATTTTATATGAAATTCACATGAGTTTCATTCTTACCATTTATCACAAAATTCCTTGCAATTTTTACCACCCTGTCAAAGAATGAATGGAACCAAGACTCGTGTTCGTCACGTCGCACAGATGATTTCATGAACCGTCATGGTTCACCTTGTGTCATACTTACCTGTTCCAGGATGGTGGGCCATTGTTGGGTGGGAGCAGGAAGGAAGGCCCCAGGCGGCACAGCTCCCCCCCTCCCTCGCTGTCCTCCACCCTGGACGGCTCACTGTGCCCTCTGCCGCGACTTTGCTTATGGAGGCCCTACCTAACTAAGTAGTCCAAAACCGAGCAACTGGCAACAGCTGTCATGTCATGATGTTATTCTGTGGCTCCAGAATCTGGGCAGGCCCCAGCCAGAAGGGCTGGTCTCTGTTCCAGAATGTTTGAAGCCCCAGTGGATAAGGCTCGAAGACCAGCGGTGACTTCCGCCTACTGGAGGAAGTTCCTGGAGCTCAGGCTTCCTGCCGGGGTGGTAGCCTCGGGGCGTCATCAGACTGCCCACTTGGAAGCTCGGGACTCCACGTGCAAGTGATCCAGGGACAAGGCGGAAGCTGCGTGGCCTTTCATGGCCCAGCCTTGGAAGCCAACATCAGTCCCATTGCGTGCTATTGAATGAAGCAAGCCCTCCACCCCACGTTCAAGGTGAAGGGCCATAGACCCCACCTCTCAAGGGGAAGGGTGCTAAGGTCACGTTGTAAGAGACGTTAGCCACCATTTCTGGAAAATACAGTCTGTCGGCCTGCTCTCTGACCACAATTGATACTTTCTCACCAGTCCTTCCTGGCCTTACGCAGGCCTCCACCTCCAGGAAGCCTTCTCTGATCACTACAGTCCACTTGAAGCACTATTTTCTCTCTGGCAGTTCTACTTCATATCACAGTGCGGTGGAGTAGTGGAGCTAATATGATGAGGCATTGAACATTTCATGTATGTTAATTCATCATAGCCACACGGTCACTAAATGGCTCAGCCAGAACTCGAAGCCACGTGGTTGGTTGCAGAGTCTCACCTCTTCCCACCTCCTAGCGTGCCTGCCAGTACCTCTCACTCACCACAGCTGCGTGTCCAGCAGCTACGCTCCTTGGCACAGCCACAGCTCCTGGCATGGTGCCAGGCTCGCCCACCCTTGTGGTCTAGGGATTTCTTTTTTGACTTTATATTTTAAAGATTTTTATTTATTTATTTGAAAGAGAGACAGAGACAGCAAGAGAGAGAGAGAGAGAGAGCAAGCGGCATGAGGGCCAGAGGGAGAAACAGATGCCCCATGGAGCAGGGATCCCGACGTGGGGCTTGATCCCGGGACGCCAGGCTCACAACCCAAGCCGAAGGCAGATGCTTCACGGACTGACCCCTCAAGGCGCCCTGGTCTAGGGATTTCTAAATGGGTATCCGTTAATGCCAGCCACACCAAAGCCCAGAACTGAACATGTTCACAAGCCCCAGAGCGCACATTCGTGGACTAGCCTGCTGACCCCGGCCTGGGCCAGGGTAGGAGGACACTACTGGCAGAGTTGGAGGAAACCAACTGCACAGCGGAGCCCCCGGAGCAGGGCCTGGCGGCAGGGGCTGACAGCCAACAGCGATGTGTAAAGTGCCTGCAGAAACGCACCAAAAGGGCAAAGGGAACTATGCTGCTGGATGGAGAAGGAAAAATTAGATCTCAAGATGGTTTTAATTCTAGGCTCTGGGAGTCCTGGGGATGAGAGAGAGTGGGGAGGGGAGAGAGAGAAATGATTTAGAACCTCAGAGCTTTATGGGCAGCAGGCCTCTTTCAGCCGGAGCAGACAGATGGGGAAATCCGTAAACAGCCAAGGAGGAAGGCCGAGATAGAGCGCGGTCTAACAGGCAGAGGGATAATAGCGTTCAAGTCCAGGGAGGTCCTGAGCCACATGGAAATGATTCGGGGCATGAAAGACTGCGCCCAGGAGCTTTGTATCTGAACAAAAGCATTCCACATGCATGCAGACGTGGCTTCAGAAAAAGAACAGGTTTTCCTGACCTGCCATTCTGGCCTATAATTTAATGCTTTAGACCTTTACCTCCAAGTTGCCTTGGCCCTGTAAGAGCCAGTCTTGGAGGTGAAGTGGGGTGCATTCAATATTAGCCAGAATATCAGCAATCCTTGGCTGCCAAGTGCCTGAAAGCGTGCCTTCCATCAGCCCTGGCCAGTCTCTGTGACTCCGGAGAGGCAAAGGGCAGCGAGGGCCATGGCCTTGACCTTAGGTCATGGAAATGGGCAGTGTTGTGGAGGGAGGCAGGTAACTTTATCATCCTTAATGGGCTACTTAACTCCTTAGGGAAAGGGTCGAGGAGCCCCCAGTGGCTCGCCTCACACAGCAGCGTGGGCCGCCAGATAATCTGTCTGCCGGGGGGCATCTGAACTTGGGTGGCCCCTGGATTTAACCCCGAGACACAGGTATGCGTGCAAGTAGTTCATGTGGGGAATGCAAGAAACACTGGGGAGGGGGTGGGGAAGCAAGATGGGGAAGGGAAAGCAGCCAAAGCAGGTGTGTTATCATGCCTGCTGGTACAGCGAGCAAGCAGTACTTCGTCTCACTGGGGAAAACAGGAAAGAGTGAGAACAGTGCTTCTCAAGGTATCTGCGTCCAGGACCAGGTTGTTTGGTGCTGTCACCAATCTATTGTCGATTTCTTTTGTAAAAGACAATACAAATGTCCTGGCCATGTCAAATTGCTCTCCAAGTTCCTAAATGCTGATTCTTGGGCCACTCATTGCTCGAGGGTGTGTGTGAGGGTGGGGCGGCTCCTCCGTGCACGAGGGCAGAGTGGCCAGGCGCAGTTTCTAGAATGCCATGGTGTAAAGAGGTGTTGGCGGATACTGGCAGGTGGGAGTCGGGCTTCACTCATCAGGGAACAGAGGAGGGCGTTGAAACAGCATCTGCTACAGAGGGGTCCACACTGCCCTTCTCCCTCATCTTTCCCTGGTTGGCAACCCTCTGGAGCTTGAGGCAAAAGCAAGGCAGAGGCCAGATGGGAGAGCCCAGAAAGCAGGGAGCTCCGGACCCCCATGTGGGGGCTTCACCACAGCTGGCTGTAAACAGAGAGGCAATACGGGGGGAGGCTATTTTAGCCACTCAGCCTGGCGTCAGAATTGCCTTATTTTCCAGGGGGACCCCACAGCTATTTCTGGTCCTGGGACCAACTCTGGGTCTGCAAGTGAGAGGCAGGGATGACCCCAGGCATGGCAGGCGGAACAGGGGACTGAAGAGTCTTCCCCGGGGCCACCCGGCTTGTCATCAGGGAAAGGCCTGAGCAGCCAGTCCCTTTGGCAATCCGAGGGGCTCCTGGGACAGCTCATTGCAGGGCACCCAGGCTGATGGGAGTGGTGGGAACGGTAGAACTGTGCCCGGATTGAGAGCGAATACCTCCACACACCTCCTGGGCGTTGACTTTCCACCGGGCCCTTTATGCACACTGTCTCCCGGGTCTAAGGCCAGCTCTGGGACGTGGATGACAGCAACTAGCAGCAGCAGCTTGGCCTGGACCCAGGTCCAAATGCCGAATCTTCCACCGCCAAACTGCGTGAGCGAGTGCACCCTCATCTCCTCATGGGTCAGCAGGGGACCTGCTGGCACCTGCGGTCCCACTCCCACTCCCCGTCCCGCTCTCCAGGGAAGTGATTAGTAGCAGGTCGCCTGCCCCCCACCCCCCTCCCCCACGCACAGCACGATTTCACCGTTGTCACCCAGATGGCAGGCAAAGAAAGGAGTGTGACTAAAACTTTCCATTTTCGACTGTCGGCTTGATGATGACACGCAGGCCCCAGACGGAGCACATCAGCCAACTGCGGCTGCTGCTCCCAGGATTGCCACCTGGGAAACTTTTAGGGCTCACCGCCTGCCAGGCAAGTAGGGTTTTCACCTCAGGGGCCCGACCCCGGGGTCATGGTTGTCCCCTTCCCCTCTCTGGGCTGTGTTTCTCCAGCAGTGTATGGTGCCCAAAGGATGCGAGCCATTCCCAGATTAGATAGGTTACAGGTTCAAGGTTCCCAGATCTGCCTTATCCAGCCCAGAGTCACACAATCCAGACCTTCATAATCATTTCCAGTTTTCTAATTAGTTCACTCTTATTTCCACCCACGGTTCAGGTTGCCAGAGGAAATGCAGGACACCCAGTTAAATTTGATTTTCAGATAAACAACGAATTTTATTTAGTATAAATATACCCCCCAGTGCATAAGACATACTTATACTAAAAAGGACCCATTATTTAGCTAAAATCCGAATGTAAGCGGGCATCCTGTATTTATTTGCAAAATCCAACAATCCCCATACAGGGTCACAGAGGGGTTTCTCTGGATCATCAGTAAACCTGGCCGCCTCCCTTGTCAGTTTCAGTGTGTCTTAGTCCATTCAGGCGGCTGTAACAGAATACCGTGGACTGGGTCACTGACAAACTAGATCTCTGTTTCTCATGGTTCTGGAAGCTGGGAAGTCCTAGATCGAGGTGCTGGCAGATTAAGGCATCTGTTGAGGACCCACTTCCTTCATCTTCTCCCTGAATGCTCACATGGAGGAAGGGGCAAGAGTGCTCTCTGGGATCTTTTATAAAAGCACTCATCCCATGCAGGAGGGCCAGCCTCAAGACCTAATTAGCTCCCTAGAGCTCCATGTCCTAATGCCATCACACTGAGGGTCAAGTTTTAGCATGAATTTGGGGTGGGGGACACAAACATTCAGTCCATAACAGGTGTTTCCAGAAGGCAACCCTGAGAAAGGACTCAGATGCGGGTGGTTTGATCAAGAGAGAACCCAGCAAGGGAGCAGGGAAGGGAGAGAAACCAATAGAAGCCAGTTTGTTAACGAATAAATTACCCCCATGGGCAACTGGGACTCAGCCACCACCACCCCCAGAACCTCCCGGAAACATGTCAAACATGCCTTAGAATCACCCCACCAGAGGACAAGGAGGCTGGGTCATTTACCCACAGTCTTAGCTTGGGTTGCCATAACGAAATACTGTACATTATAGTGTAACAAGCAGACCTTTATTTCTTAGAGTTCCGCAGTCCGGAAAGTCTAAGGTGCCCGTGTACCACTTCTCATTGAGGACCCCTTCCTGGCCTGCAGACAGCCTCCTTGGTGTCCCTTCACATGGTAGAGAGAGAGCTCTGATCTCTTCTCTCCTTATAAGGACAGAATTCCATCATGACAGCCCCATCCTCATGACCTCATCTAAACCTAATGACCTCTCAAAGACCCCACCACCAAATATCATCACGTTGGAAGTTAGGGCTTCAACATATGAACTTGAGGAGGGGATGACACAAATATTTAGTTCTTAAAGTCTACCAACCCCCATCCCTTGTGACTGACGGTTGCCCTGAGGACATCAACTTCCTTGTCCTTCCTGGTTATACCTGTGCTCAACTGAGTATGCCCAGGGCATCAAAGCAAGGAGGGCAGGTGCTGGAGGGGGAAAGCCATCAACAAGCTAGAAACAGTCTACCACAGCTGCAGGTGAATGGCCCTACCCCTGAGATGTGACAATAAGCTGTGGGACCTTGGAGCACCTGTTTCATTTTTCTTTGTACAGGTCTGACCCCTCAGTCATAGGAGGTTGGAAGAATTTGCCTAGTTGACCTCAGAGGGCTGTGGTCAAGGTTAGATGAGATCGCATGTGTGAGAGGCTGTTATGGACTGCATGTCACCCCCAAAATTGATACGTTGAAAGCTGATGCCCAACGGGATGGTCTTAGGAAGTGTGTTGGGGAAATGGTTAGGTTATGAGGGTGGGGTCCTCGTGAATGAAATTAGTGCCTGAAGAAAGAGACCTCAGAGAACGCCCTTGCCCCTTCCGCTATGTGAGGACACAGAGAGATCATAGCCATCTGTGAGGAATCGGGCACCACCAGGCACTGAATCTGGTGGCACCTTGATCTTGAACTCCCATCCTCCAGAATAGCGGGAAATTGATTTCTGTTGATTATAAGCTACCCCATCTACGGTATTTCTGTGGAATTACAGCAGCCCAAATGAACCAAGACAGAGGGTATTAAAAACTGTAAAGTGCTACAGAAATGGAGGTGTAGTAAGCATTATTTAGTTAAGAAGGAGAGAGAGTGAGCAAGAGAGAACATTGGAGAAGGAGGAAAGGGAGGGGGAAAAGGGAGGGAGGAAAGTGTAGACTAAGACCCAAGGAGATAAATTAACTTTGTGCTTTCGACAAGATTTTATTAAGCATCTTAATTTGTCCTGGGCCCTGGTCTAAGTATTAAGGATTCAATAGTAAACCAAACAGTCCAAATTTTTGCCTTCACAGAGCCTACATTCTAGCAGAGAAATAAAAATATATAGCAAGTTAGCCAAAATAAAACAGGAAGGAGGTTATAGCGAGAATGGGGAACATGGGACTGCAGTAACGAGTGGTCTGGGAAGGTGTCACTAAGAAGGTCAAGGGTCAAACCCTGAAGGAGAGGAGGGAGAGTGCTCCAAACAAAGGAAGAGCCAGACAAGGGCCCAAAGACAGGCCGTGTCTGGCCCACTGTGGGGCAGGCAAGGAAGTCGTGGGGTGATGTGGGGCGGTAGGTCTCTGGGACCACAGAAGCCCCTTGAAGGCTTTGGCTTTACTTGGGATGAGATGGGGGGCCGTTGGAAGGTGAGGTGACATGTCTGACATGTTCTAAAGGAGCATTTTAGGTGTCGTATTAAGAACAGGCTCCAAGGGCGGTGCCTTGGAAGGCGACTGCTGTAATCCGGGAGTCTGCAATGCCGACAGAATCAGCCAGTCCTCCGGAAGAGATTCAGGGCCATGAGATTGGATGAGGTCACCTGGGGTAGAGGTGGAGACAGAGGAGAGTGCTGAGTGAGTCCTGGGCACTGGGGAGGTGAGGGATTCTTTCTTACCCAGCAAAAAGGAACTATTACAGGAGTCTGAAGAAGAGTGGCCAGAGGGATGAGCAAAGCCAGGAGAGGAAGATGCCCTGAGAGTCAAGTGTAACATGGGACAACCTTAGGACGAAAGCATGGTGGGACTACTGGGGTAGCACAACCACGGAAAGTTCCCCCAACAACAAGAGCAATCCCTCCAGGGAAAGCAGACCTCTGGGGTTTTCTGACTGGCTCAGCACCTTCCTGGCCTCCCCTCCAAGACAAAGCTGCACTGGGGCCCCCCACTTACCTGTTGCCTGTTTCTTTCAACAACCCTGCTGCTCGATCACCTTCCCGCTTCCAGGCTTGACTTCTGCCCTGCCCTACTGTGTCATTCCTCCTGGCATCTAGTCCGGTCCTCAGCCAAGCAGCCGTGAGCCTGCCTGCACATGTCTGTCGCAGCTCCGCTCTCGTTCTCGCCTTGTTCCAAACCCATCAGACCCCCAGCCCCAAACCAACACCTGCCAACCTTTGCACCTGTACCAGCCTCAAACCATCTGGCGGCGCCTTCACAGCGCCCCCTCCTGGTATAAGACTTGCTTGTGACTTGTGCTCTTTGCCTGCCAACATGTTCTGTCCATCTATATAGCAAGACTCGTCCTTCCAGAAGCTCTCCAACAAGCACACTTTCCTTCCTCCCACTTGGTCAACTCGGTCAACCCCAAAGTCACCGGGCCTTAAAAATACACGTGAGCAGAGCCAAGCTGGTTGTGAAGAAGGATAGACACACCTGGGCACACGCACACACACACACACCACCATCACCACTACCGTCCTGTGCAACCAAATTCATCGCCGATCCACTCGGCTGTCAACAACTATTGGAATCATGACTGGAGAGGCCAAAATTGCGTGCACACATCTCTTCTCTCCTTGCCACTCCGAGGCAGCAAGAGCCCTTAAAAACCGATTAGAACATCCTCCCCTCCTACAGAGTAAATAAATGCTGGTCCCTGAGGAAAGAGTGGGGAAGGGAGGCTGGGAGGCACTGGGTGGGTTTTTCCTTGTTATAGCAAGCTCTTCACTCATCGGAGGCTGGCTCCGAGGTTTTAGAGGGAGGCAGTGCTGTAACTCACGAGATTAAAACACGCCCGCTTCTCCTCAGACATGTATTCTATATGAAAATGTGGTTTATGGGCATCAGGTCCACAAATCTAAAGCCCAAGCAATTCTACCTATGACCATCAGTCACGGAAGTTACACTCACTGAGAATGAAAATTTACACGACCACTGTTAGCCCATAACCAGCGACGGTGCGTCCCCCCCGCCCCGGCAGCCAGGTCTCCCTGACAACAACTCTCCGCCCCGTTTTTACTGGCCGGTACCCAGACTCGTGGCAATGACTCTCAGATGTGAGTATTTATCATGAGACGCTCTCAAGGCCCATCTCTTCTACTTTGCAGCGAGGGGGCTAGATTAGGAGTCCGAGAAAAGAGGTCGATTTCCATCTCTGCCCTTTATACCACCCACAGGAAACTCAGCCCACCGTCTCTGTCCCAGGATCTTCCTCCGCCTACCTGTGCCCTGACAACCTCATCTGCAACAGTTGTTAGAAGAATTCTCATAATTCAGTGTGGCAGAGCGGCAAAGCCCTTAGGCTCCGGAGTCAGGGTCGCCTTTTCAAATTCTGACTCTGTCACTCACTCTGCAACCTTGGATGAGTTACTCCACCTTTCTGTGCCTAAAATTCCTCCTCCTCTGGACAATGACGGTGGTGACAATACTTGCCTCATAGCTAAATAAATCACATCAAAGTCATTCATTCAATGAACATTTACCGCGCACTGTGTTAGCTTCTTGGGGCTACCATAAAAAGGTATCAGGAATCAAGGGCCTGACGACAACAGAAAGGTGCTGTCTCATGGTTCCAGAGGCCAGGAGTCCAAGATCAAGGTGTCAGCAGGGTTGATTCCTTCTGAGGGCCGTGAGGGAAAATCTGATCCAGGCAACTCCCCCGAGCTTTGGGACTTTGCTGGCGGTCTTGGATGTCCCTTCTCTTATAGAGTCACTGCCCGGCTCTCTGCCTTCACGTTCCCATCGTGTTCGCCCTGTGTGCATATCTCTGTGCCTCAGTTTCCCTTTTTTATAAGGACACCAGTCCTGTTGGATTAGGGCACACTCTCATGACCTCACTTTAACCCGATGACCTCCATAAAGACCCTCTCTCCAAATAAAATTGCACTGTGGGGTACTGGCATTTAGAACTTCCACCCATCTTTTCTGGGGGATACAACTCAGTCCATAGCAAGCACCTGTTAAGGATCGAGTACTTTGCAGGGCGCCGAGGATCCCAAACTTAATGAAACGCTCAGCTCATGCTTTAGGGAGCTCATGTTTGAATGTGGGAAACAGACTCCCATGCATTAACTCAATAAGTATTGTAGCAGGGAAATACACAAAATACAAAGACAAAAGGAACAGGGGCTGTGGCACCAGAAGAGGGATTTCAAAAGGCTTCACATGTGTGCTGGGCCTTGAAGGATTAGCGGGGTTGACATGCCCCAAAGGGGTAACACCCGATCAGAGCCGCAGGAGTCTGGAAGCACATGGTGCTTTCTGGGAACACAAGTCCTTGATGTGGCTGTAGTGTCAGATGGAACTCAGAGAAAGATGAATCCGGAAACATTGTTAGGACCAGATTTCAAAGGGCCTTGATTTCCAGATTTAGGAGGTTTCATTTTATCCCCTGTGTACTTATCTTAGGTCAAGGTCCTCAGAAGCAGACCCAGAGACGAGGATTCTTGTGAAAATGATTTATTAGGAGATGTTACCAGGAGGAGCTAGAAGGGAAGTAGGTCAAAAGCCAAGGCGAGGGTTCATACTAAGCATAGTGCCTCCAAGGGCAACTTTGGCCCAATCTTGCAGTCACTGGTCCCGGGCTACCCCCTGGGACACTTTGGGCAGTCCATGTGAGCAGCACAGATCAAGCGGCTCTGGCAGCCCGAGGGCAGGCCCTCCTCGAAGAGGCACTGGCCTTCAGCTGTAAAGGCGCGCTGGGAGCTGATGTCCATGTAAATGACCAAGATTGGAGGGTGGGGTCCCGCTAGTGTCTGCTACGTGTCCGGGGAGTCACGCCACTGTTTCAGTCAGAGAGT
This sequence comes from Mustela putorius furo, assembly GCF_011764305.1. Lineage (NCBI taxonomy): Eukaryota > Metazoa > Chordata > Mammalia > Carnivora > Mustelidae > Mustela > Mustela putorius. Next base: position 34,478,982 of record NW_025421989.1, read on the forward strand.
TTAGGGATCCTATCTCTGCGTCGGAAACCTAAATTGTAATAGTGTAACCAGATGGAATGGTGGGGAAGCGGGCTGGTGGCAAGGAAAAGACCCAGAAAACCAGGCCAGTGGGGGACCTGAATGAGGCCTGCTTTGGGGCAGGGGAGAGACTGGATGAGAAAGGGGTGGGGGGCGAGAGAATCACAGCTAGGCTTCAAGAAGGGTAAGGGACGTAAAGCATGTCTACCGATGAAGGTGGAAGGAGGTTCTGGAGATGCCGAATATCTCCGGGATACCCAGCTCGAGATGCCTGGCAGGCTGGAACAAGGTGGGCCTAGACACCAGGAGAGAAGCTACAGACGGAGCAATACATTCAGAAGGCATTGATGTGTAGACAGAAGATGACAGCAGGTGCCAGGCAGAAAGGGTAGAGTCTAGAGAAAGATCAAGAAGAGAACAGCTGAGAGGGAGGATCTCTGAGACGTGCACAGGGAAGGCTAGATGAAGAAAGCACCCTAAGACAGGTTCAGAACCAGAAGGGCGGTATAGCAGGAGGCGGGGGGTGGGGGAGGGGAAGAAGCGGTCAGTGGTGTTTAATGATGCCTGGATGTCAGCTTAGGGTAAGGAATGAGCAGAAGTCATTAGATTTCACTGATGCAAGCGAAGGTTTGAGACCCCTGATGTATTTGACTTTCGAAAAGCTCAACTGTGAGTAGAAAGCAAGGAGGCAGCTACCCCAGAGGAAGCCAGTGACCCAGGTAGGATCCAGAGTCGCAGAAGGAGGTCTTGAGAGAACACACAGGTAGCCCATTGGCTTTGTGACTGACAAATGCTGTCTGGATGGTAGCCTTCGCCTGGACCCCTTCCTGCATCTGAACGAGGTGAGCGGTGGCCGATTGTGGCTGTGGGTGCCCTGCGCTCCACCCACCATCAACCCGCACAGGAGAAATGATTCAACTTCTATGTTTCTAGTGGCAGAGAAGTTAAGCTGCTAAAGGAGCTCGATTACTGTCCCTGTCCCCGTGTTTCTGCAGGCCGGCTGGGCTCACCCGGGAGAGGCTAGCTACCGGTGTCAGGCACGTGGTGGCTTTTTGTGCTTTTCGTGCAGGTCTGGCCATTGATGGTGGCTGTAAGCTGGGACCTCGGTGGGGGCCGTGGTCAGGAACACCTCTCCTGTGCAGCCTTGCCACGTCGTCTGGGCCATCTCACGGCACGGTGGCTGGGCTCCAAGGATCATAGCCCCAGAGAGAACCAGGCAGAGACTGGGCTGCCTCTTCTGGCCCAGCCTCGGAAGCCATGTAACGTGACTTCTGCCGTGCATGATTCGTAGAGGCAGCCAGAAGGCCTGATCAAGTTTAAGAGGAGGGGATGCAGACTCCACCTTGGTATGGGGGGCAAGGCAAGTTTCCGGAAAAGCACGGAGGGCGGGCGGAAAGCATTGTTTTAGCCATTTGTGCAAAATAGTCTGCCACAGGGAAATAAATCCTCGATGGTCAACCCCATTATGACCTTGCTCACTCTGGCAGGTAAGCTCCAGTCCGTGTCTAATTACCCATGACCGGGCTGATTCGTCATTGCAGTGACCTTCCCTCAGAGGAGGGGCATGGACAGTTGGAAGGCAAATGCTCAGAAGGCCTCCACGGCCAGAAATCCTGCCCCGGGTCCAGCCTGGAGGCTCTGGGAAAGCCCCACTGAGAGCCCCTTCCTCCTTTAGGAGTTAACCCCGGTCAGGGTGTGGCCGCCGGAGGGACAAAAGGAATTGATCAGCAGCCAGAATTACATCACCCCCTCTCTTTGTTCATTTTTCATTACTGTGGTTCTTTTTCCTGTGTTTAATTTCCCTCCTTCCTCACTCTCCCCTAGGACCTCCCCCTGAGAGATGGGGTTGGGGGCTTTGATTGATTGGTGCTGAAAGCAAGGGAGGTTGCAAGTAGAGAGAGATCACCTTACCCCAGATAGTTTCCATGGCAACAGGGACAGGTTGGTGGGAGGGGCGGGCAGATAAGGGCCCCACTTTGGGGTTCGGTGCTTGGTGGAAGCGAAGGCTAGAGTGTTTACGGGAAAACAGCCTGCTCGGCTGGGTCGGAGAGTGGAAACATTATTGGAGACAGCTTTGAGGCTAACCTTCCATGACCCCTCCCCCTTCCCTCTCCCCTCGTTCATTACCCAACAACCTCAGTAGTGGCATCTGTGTGCCCGCCACCCCTCATCCTGACTTGTAGCCCTTCTGGTCATTATTTCCTCCAAGGAAAGCGCTCTCCTCCTCCTCCTGCTCTCTGCTCTCACTTCCTAACAACAAAGCCCAGCTCCCATCCCACTGAGTGTTGGTGAGGGACACAGCCCGGCTTCCTGCTGCAACCTGATGGGTGGTATGGGGAGGTTCTCGTGGTCCACCCTCCCACCTTCTATGGCAGCCTTTACCTGGCATCATTCCTCGGGGAGCCGGAGGTCGCTGGGAGAGAAGCCAGGGGATCGCCCCAGGCCAGTCATTAGCCCAGGATACACAGGAAGCCTCTGAATGGTGGCCGCCCAGGCATTGCACACTCTGTGATGGGCCCTCTGTTGCCTAGGACTTCCGCTTGGCCGGCCCTGGCCTGCTCCGACAAGGTATGGCCCAGATGTTTCTCTTGAAAGCGAAGAGTGATTTTTGATTCTTTGCTTCGGGGCTACCCCTCCTTCCCCAAGGATGGATCCGCAAGTGATTCTCACCTTCCCTCACTGCCTTCTCTCCTCCATCTCTTCCCATGGGGCGCTGATGGCTCCCCACACATGAAGACTGCATCACACATGGGCACTCTCCCTTTGGTTTCTTCAGCCCCCGTTGGTTTCCTCCAGTGTTCCTTCAGGACCAACAGAAGTCTCCTGGGCTGGAACATCTTAGAGGAAATGCTCTTCCAGTTCCCTGAAGGAAAGTGTGCAGAGCAGAAAAGCAAAATGGTGGCTCTCCAGCCTGGGCCAATGACCCAGGGGGGCATCTTGGGCCTCAGTGGGCAGGCCCGCTGACTCACCCCTGGACTGGGGCCCCGAGGGTTGGGGTCCAGGGAACATTTCCCTCAGGATCTTAAAGGTCTTTTCTGTGCCTGGCCCATAGAAGGGCTTAAAAACACATGTTGTTCCTCAATGAGCTGAACGTAGAACTACTGTGGGACCCAGCAATTCCACTCCTGAGGGGTACCCCCAAAATAGCTGACAGCAAGGATTCGAGCAGGAACATGGACAAAAATGTTCACTCAGCCAGAGTGTCCACCATCAATGGATGAAATGTCCAGAATAGATGAATCTACAGATACGGACTGCACATGGGGGCAGGGTTTCCATTCAGGGATATGGAAAAGTTCTGGAACCAGACAGTGGCAATGGTTGCAGAACACTGAGAATGCACTTATTGGCCCCAAATCACACACTTTCAATGGTAAGGCTTCTGACGTTTGTATTTAACCACAATTTAAAAAACGCATGTGGCAATGATGTCATATCCCTCGGCAGCCAGGGCCCCAAAACTCTGCACTGCAGGCAAATTACGACAACCACACCTGTTTTCCCGGGCTGTGCTGACTTGAGGTCCAAAATCCCCTCTGTCCTGGTGCAGAGGGCAGCTCGCTGACTTTCTCTGCCCCGGAGTCCCACCTCTTGCTGCCTGTGGGCTCCGGGGCAGCAGGCTTCTCTCGTCTGAGTCTCGGTTTCTTGCGCTGTGGGTGTGCTGCGGGATTAGATGGGATCATAAATAAGAACAGTACTCACAGCCAACAGCCAGAGAGCACTTATTAGGCTCCAGGCTCTGTTCCCAGCCAGTGCTTCGAGCAGGCACGTGAACCTGCTCCGGGTTGGCAGGTCCGGGACAGATGAAGCCCAAGACCCTTCATAGCCAATGAGCCCTCAGTGACACAGAAGGTGCCGGTCCACGGACCATGCTCAGGGTACTCCAGATTCCAAATCCCACACAGATGGTAATGCCCTTAACCCCTCTTCCACCCGAGTGAGGTGGACGCTCAAGGTCATATAGCTAGCTGGGATGTGGCGGATGGCACCAGGATTGGAGCCCAAGGCAGTCTGTTCCCCAACAGAGATAATGTAGGGAAAGGATCCCGCACCAGGCTTCCCACGGGGTGACCTTTCACAAAATAGTAGTTATTGTTGTCAGGGGTTACTTACAAACCAACTTTTCCTTGAAAAAACCAGTCATCTTTTTAGACTCGTCACTAGATGACGCGGTCTCTATTGTCCCTCCAGCTCTCCTCTCTTCAACGGACAAGGGACAGCCCTTCCAGCCAGTGGTGCAGAGCAGTCTTCTTTCTCTTGTCTTTGCTTGTCAGTAAGTTGTGCAGAACTCCCCAGGGACAGGCTTCCCACGCCACCCCCCCCCAACTCTGAGTCTTCATTTATGGTATGCGTGGCCGTGGAGGGCAGACTTGCATCGTCTCATTCGGCAGTAAGCCCTCCGGTCTCCCGGGGCTCAGACATGATGCCTTCGTCATATCCATCATCCCTGGTGGATATGGCCAATCCAGAGCCTGGCCCAAGCGCTTACCAGACACAGAGTACCTGTTAGCCCACTGTGCCTCGCCAACCTCACTTTCCCTCTCTGTAAAGTGGAGGCATTCATACCTACCTAGAATTCTGGACACCGGAAGAACAGAATTCTATCCCAGGAAACCAGACATCTGAAGGCTAATCATTTTCTATTGCACTGGGGAAGATGTATAATGAAAACACCTAGTGTGTGTTTAAAACTATGGGACAGCAAGCAAGAGAGACAGAGAGAAGGAGGGAGGGGGACAGAGGGGGGACATCGGAAACAGAAACCTCTCTGTCCCCCATCTGGCACTTTTGTGATTTCTCACAGCAGATGGTTCTAAGGGAACGGGGAATCGAGAGGCGGGCTACAGAGCACAATTGAGTGCCCCTCCGCGTTCTGACCGGGCTGTGGGCAGGAGCCCGGGACGGCTCTGTGAGAAAAGAGGAGGACAAGCTCGATCTGGATCTTGATCAAAGTCCGAGAAAATATTTGGATTTACGGAATGGCGGAGATTTCCCAAACCAGAGAAATACCGGGAGCTGACAGCTGTCACCCCCTCCCCCCCCCCGGGCCCTATCCAGTCTCCTGGACCTCTCTGGTCTGGGAGGGTGTGCGAGGCACGAGGCCTTCCCTGGGGCTGGGCTCCTTGCGGTGGGTCTGTGCCAGAGGGGGCCCATCCTGAAGTGGTCCCCTCCCGCCCAGGCAGAGCCAGAGCCCCTGCAGCCTTTCCAAGCCCTTGCTTATGCCCCCCCCCTTCCCCCCAGCCCAGGCCCTCCACAGGGACAGCTTCCAGAGGTCTCCCTGAATCCATATGTGGGTTTTGGCTCTTCCTGTTTTTGGCTCCGCTTGGCGGCAGGGGATTTGAGGGGCGGTTGTGTGATTTGTACAGCTGTCATTAGGGTAATTGCATGATATTTTCCCAAATTTCTCCTGCAGCTTCGGGCTGGGTTTCCAAACTTCCTGCCCTAACAGGGGCTCTGGTGAGAGAGGGGGCTGGCTCGGAGCTTTCCCAGCAGCTGCCGATGGTGCCCGGGGGGCAGCTCTCCCTACAAGTCCCCAGGGGACCAGGCACCAGGCCATTGCTAATTGTACCCAGTGTCACCTCCCCCTCTCAAAATGGAAACAGATACAAATCGACCCGGGCCTTTTCTGAAACAGCAAAGAGGCCATCTCCCGATGCCAGGATTTGGAAAGTTCTCTCTCTGTCCTCCAAGGAGGTTGACAGACCAGAACCCCACATCCTGTTTCTCAGCAGCTTATCAACTCAGCCCTGATTAAGGGTCCCAAGCTGGCAGAGGCCAGTGCCCCGCTAGCTGGCACTGAAAGAAAGGAGGGAGTTATGTGCACCTGGCCCAGGTGGGGAATCAGAGCACTTGGATTACCTTCCTCCCTTCTCAAGCCGATGTGCACCCCCCACCCTGCTTCCTATTCGGCCTGACAGGTTAATACTCTAGATCGGCTCCTCCAGGCTTCTCACGCACGCACACACACACGCACGGTGAGAGGGAGAACAGCCCCTTTTCGCTGCTTGTGTGCAGGAGCTGGGGGTGAAAAGGGGTTGGTGCATAGCTCCACACTCTTCCAGAAAGGGAAAAAGCACTGGGGATGAGGTTCCCCAGACCTGGCTTCCTGGACCACCCGGAAAAGATTCTCTGCCGTGGGTCCTCTGAGGCTGGAACAGTCAGGGAGAGCCCGGGGTGTCTCTGTTGGCTTTAGGCCCTGGGGCTCCTGCTCCTTCTGACCCTCCGGCTGGGGAGGGGGACACACCATGGAGAGCCTCGTCACTTAGCATTGCGTCTGCTCCAACACGATGCCTCCGAGTAATGTGATTTATATTTCATGCACAATTGAAGCAGCTAATGGTGTAATTCTCCAAGGGGGAAACAAGTTGTTATAGTGTTAATTACATTGCAGGCGTGTTCCCTCTCCTTTGCCCCCCAAGTGCTCCAAGGGAAGATACCAGGTAGCAACTGAATGCATGTCCAAGACAGTGGCTTTGATGGGCTCCACTGATGTCAGGGCTGGGCGGTGGGTGGAGGGCCAAGGGTGCCTTCTTCCCCGCTGGGGGCAGGAGGGGGTTCTGGGGGCCAGACTTGGCTTAAACTGCCTGGTGGTCTGGGTTTCCTTGCCCAGCCTGGAACTGGAATCTTCTTGCCGGGTTGGGGTGCTCCTTTCTGGTCATGGGGACTCTGCTGGAGAGGGAAAAGTACAGATGATCCATTTGGGAAAGGAAGGAAAACACAATGAAAATAAACCGAATCCAGCCTCGACGTTGGCAGAGGACACTGTAGAGTGTGGTGGTTGAGCTTGTGGTTGTCAAGGGCCGACCGCTGGGATCTGAAGCCCAGCGGTCGCTCGTAAGGTAGGAAACCCCCAGGGAGATTGCTTGGCCTCTGTGTGCCTCAGTGTTCTCAGCTGTAGAATGGGGGTAATAAATCACCAGCTTCAGAGGGTTGCAGGGAGGATTCAATGCGTCGATATGTATGTGCTGAGTGTCGGTCTGCAGCCCACTCTCGGTGGATGGAAGTTATGAGGACAGAAAGCAGTAAACGGAGTTAAGCTATTAGAAGGTTCTGGTAGTTTCTGCGAAGTGGTCAAAGTACTTATTTTTTCTATGTTTGTGGGAGCTAAATCTACCAAAAAAGAACAAATGTCCAACTTCTCCCCCCCCCCCAAAAAATAGGAGAAATACAGATTTGAGAAATTATAGAACCATATGATTGAAGATGATTCCTAGAAAAAAAAATTTAAGTCGAGTGTTAGGTGTTCTTTTTTTTTTTTTTTAATTCCTGGTGAAAGAAAAGAAAGAAAAAATTAAAGAGAAAGGAAGGAAGGAAGGAAGGAAAGAAGGGGGAGGGAGGGAGGAAGGAAAGAAAGAGAAAGAAAGGGGCAGACGAAGGGAGGGAGGACTCTGAGTCCTCCCTAATAAAACCCTATAATGGATTCGTGACACACAAGTAAGGCCAAATTTACTCTACATCTTTTTATAGGTAAATCAGCCAGTAGATCAGAGAAAAGTAACACACACAATGATTCTTAATTTATGCAAAGCATTTTATAAAAATCTCACAGCATGTCCTTATGGAAAATACGCTCAAAAGTGGGCTGGCTCCTAGTACAGTTTTCTGAGTTGCAGCTGATTGACTCACCGTATGCCCATGTGGATTCAAATCCCATGTTTGGTACCCATTGCGGTATCATTCAGGGTAGCTGTGACAAACATCCCCCAAATCTCACCGACTCAAGCACCAAAATCACTTGATCCCATCAGAGCACAATGCAATCCCTACCCCGCACCAGAGTCATCTAGACACGCGGACACGTCTTACGAGGCAGCCATCTTTAATTTCTGGCCCAAGCCTTCCAGGGAAGGAGAATCTTGTGTGGGAGATTTTTGCCAGCCAGGAGTAGAAATGGTGGGTCTCATCTCCACCCACGTTCCATGGGCCAGAATTCAGTCACAGGGGACCACCTGACATCAATGGGCTGGGAGATGGGGTTTAGCCCTGTGACCTGGGAGGAGAAGACAAGACGGGTGGCCGTGAGTGCCTGCAGCGTGTATAGATATGTGTTGATGCTGGTGGACTCGGGTGGCAAGCCACACTCCATCTCTTGCCCCTCCCTAAGCAATGTTACTTCTTTCAGTGACTTGGGTAAAGACATAGAACGTGCCTTATTAGTCTTTTGCATGTGAACCCTTCAGGTGACCTTATGTAAAGGCAGCTCGCTGGAGGTGTCCAGGAGGAGAGAGTTGCATGGCCAGATCTCACACGGACTGGATTATTGTGGAAATGGAGGCACTGGTTGTATCTGTAGGGTTTCACGGATCTGTACCTGATGCCGTCATATACGTAACTCGACCACTCTCCTGGACACCTCTCTCTCTGCAGGTCCCTCTCCTTCCTATCCTCCCCACCAGGCGAACGACCCTCCAGCCTGCTCTCACTCTCTAGCACATCGAATTCATTCATGGAAGGCTTGTGATCCCCACTCCCTCAGAGGGTGAGCTGTTCATGCCAGATCCCCTTATAGGCATTTGGGCAGTGTGGGACTTGGCTGACTCTGGACAGGAAATCGGGCTTGGTTAGCAAGTTTCCAGGTAAAACAGAGCTGGAAATAAAAACTATTATGATGGCTGAAAAACTAAGCCTTGAAAAGATTTCACCGGACCGTAGTGAGGAGCTGAAGTCAAGAAAAATTAAACGATTTCTGTCAGGGCAGGAACAAATCACACACTCGGAAGGTTTCATTGAAGACAGCGCAAACCAAGGGGCCACTTATAGAGGTGGAGGCGGGTCTGGGGGAGCGCATATGGGATGAGATGCTGGCACCATTCCTAACCCTGTACCGTAGCCTGCATTTCGGTGTCCTCCCCACCCCGCAAAATGCATATGCTGATGTGTGATATTAGGAGGCAGGGCTTTGGGGACATGATTGATCAGGCCATGAGAGTGGAACCCTCATGAATGAGGTTAGTGTCCTGATAAAAAGACACCAGAGCGCTCGCACTCTCATGCCGTGCTCTCCACCATGAGAGGATGCAAGAAGACAGCTGTCTACAGACCAGGAAGCCAGCCTCACCAGACCCCAGAACTGTCAGCACCTTGACCTTGGACTTCTCAGCCCCCATCACCGTGAGAAATAAATGCCTGCTGTGTAACCAGCCCAAATCGACTGAGACAGCCTCCAAGGACGAGAGGAATGAATGGTTTGCCACAGTTCAGCATGGCAACCACAGAAAGAAGGGCCACAAGACAGGCACTGTGGCTATGGGTAGAGAAATACAGCCACTGCCAGAAGTATGACCTGGAAGAGAGACTGGGGGTGGGGGTGACAAATACCCAACCCCACCCCCTCCCTCACTCTAAACTCCCACAGCCACAACCAAATGGAGTCACAACCAAAATGGAGTCAGAGGACCAGGGGGGCCAGCGACACCATCGGTAGAGAAAGCAGAACAGAACAGAGCAAAGATCAAAGAATGGATTTGGGGGGGAAAGGAGAATACCTAGCACAAAGAGGAACCGAAATGCATGTAAAATTTTGCATTCAGTTTAGAAAGTCAGTTGCATAAAAATGATACGGGACATATTTCAATGTGAAGTGACACAGATTTCATGTGAAAAAGTTTCAGAAGTGTGACCAGCTCTGAGTTCTAGTGAGAAACAACAACTGTGGATGCATTAATAGGAGCAAGGGGTCTCATTCAGGGGAGGCCATGGTGCATGTGCCTGCTGCTTTCTGCCTTGATCACACCACTTGGGGTTCTGAGCTAGGCTGAGTCTCACACTTTAGGGGGAACATCTACAAAGGTGTATTCAGAGAAGCAACCAACATTCTGAGAGGTCTGAAAACCAAGCCTAATGAGTAAAATCTAAAGAGGATAGGGAGCAACAGTTTGGCTGGAGAAGTTGCCCTAGGGAAAAGGACTATACTTTCTCCAACTTTTAGTAGGGCAACAAGAGGACTCCCTTTCAGGACATGAGCTCCCACGGCACACTGTGAATTTTCACAGACTTTCCCCACCCAAATTGTCCATTTGCTTGTTTTTCTTTCCTATTAACTGAAGACAGATACCCTTTCATCACTACACCCCAATACGTACTGCTTGACTCCCGGGTGGGGCTCAGAGTCTTTGTTTGATGAATGTAGTGCTCCAACGGGAGCCAGACGATCCCCTGCAGGAGTGCTGAGAAGGGAATGCATGTGGGGACAGCAGTGGGGAGGCTCCCTTCCAGCATGAAAGTCTACAACTGTAGACATGTGAGTGTGGACAGTAACGTGCTTTCTTGAAACCTCAGCTTTCTCACTGCCACTCAGGGTGCTTTGAAGGCTCCAGGGGCTCCTGTGTTTGTAAAGAGTTCAGAACATGGCAGGTGTTCTGAAAAGGGCTGCTGTTGTTATCGTTCTTTGAATGACTCAGGCTGGTGTTACTGTCTTACGACAGATTTCCCAGAAGCAGAGCCTGAGACAAGGGTCCATGTCAGGGGCCTTCTTAATGTTCTCAGTAAAACCCAGGAGGGGGAGGGGCACCTGGGTGACTCTGTGGGTTAAGCCTCTGCCTTTGGCTCAGGTCATGATCTCAGGGTACTGGGATCGAGCCCTGCATCGGGCTCTCTGCTCAGCAGGGAGCCTGCTTCCCCCTCTTTCTCTGCCTGCCTCTCTGCCTACTTGTGATCTCTCTCTCTGCCAAATAAATAGATAAAATCTTAAAAAAAAAAAAAAAAGCCAAGAGGGGGATAAGGAAGTGGGACTAGGGACTAGAGAAGGAGCCAGATGAAGGTGTGATGTCGGGTGAAGTCCCCTGGAGGGGGACTTTGGGGACAGCCAGGATCACACCTCATCCCCATCAGGAGCGTGGGAGCAGGAGGATTTACCCCACCCTCACACACACCCATCAGTTACTGGGCGGGGGCTGGCCTGGGGGTGTAGAGTCCCTGGCGCTTACTTTTCTTGCTCCCAGGGGCCTAGAGAAGCCTCTGAGAGCAGATTGGCCTCGTGTGGGGCCATTCTCCCCGAGCTGATTTCTCTGAAGCCATTTCTTGCTTTTCCTCATCATAAGTGTGAGAAAGGATGATTCCTCTGGATCCATTCCCATCCCCTCTCCTCTGTCTCCGTGTGACACATTCCTCTGGACTCCAGGGCGGTGGCTGAGATCCTGGGAGCCATTAGGGAGTCATCAGGACACCGACACCCATCCTTTGTCACTCGGCTAAGGTTCTTTAAAATGCTTTCTGAATTTTAGAGGCTACACGGGTTTTGCTCCAGAGCCCCCTACCCTGTGGAGGTGGGCGGAGAGGGAAAAGCCCAACATGCCCAGAATTCAGGTGCCCTATGTCCTAGGGGACATTGATCCAGACCCTAAAGCTGCCTGCAGTGATCCCAGGGGCCCTGAAGGATGTGTATTATGGACTAAACATGTGTCCCCAGAGTTCATATGTTGAAGCTCTAACCTCCAACATGGTGATATCTGGAGGCAGGGCCGTGGGGAGGTCATTAGGTTTAGATGAGGTCAGGAGGGTTGGGCCCCCATGATGGGATTAGTGCCCTTAGAAGAAGACACACCAGAGGTCTCTCTCCCTGTCCTGTTGGGGACACAGTGAGAAGGCAGCCATCTGCAAGCCAGGATTGGCCCTCACCAGACACCGGTTCTGTGAGCCCCTCAATCTTGGACTTGTAGCCCCCAGAACTGTGAGAAATACATTCCTGTTCGATAAGCCCCGCAGTGCATGGCATTTTGTTACCAGCCCAAGCAGACAGAGACAAAAGTGTGAAGAATGCGTCCTGCTTTCAGGGGCCCACGATTTTTGAGGTGCCATAGACAGGGGTCACCTGATACCCCCCAGGCCGCTTTGGGGCACAACAAAATTTCACCTTCCACTTCCTTTCCCGAGTATGGTTGGAGCAGGAATCCCTAACATCGGTACAGACTTTGTAACACACAAACACCTTGTGTTTAATGCCCACCGAGGGCTGGGGATAGCACCCGGCCCACAGTGAGGGCTGTTGGTGGTGGCGGAGTTGCCACTGGTGACGCCTGGGCCAGGAGTTCTCAACCATCAGCGGCCATCAGAATCCCCTGCAGGGCGGGTTCAAGCTCATGGTGCTGGCCCAGACCCCCAGAGCATCTGATGCAGCAGGTCTGGGGGCCAGGCTCCCAGATCTGCTTTCCCGGCAAGGTCCCAGGCCATCTGAGACTCTGTGAGGCCAGGGTGGCTGGAGCTACCATGCGCAAGAGGGCCGTGCCCGCCGGAGTTGCAGGATGAGTCTAGAGATATCCACAGGGACCAGATCTTGCAGGGCGAGGGCCCTGCATTTGGTGTCTACTCCAAGAGTGATGGGAATCCGTGGGAGGGTTCCAAGCACCTCAGTGCTATGACCGTATTTACAGGGCTCAGGCTGCTTTGCAAAGAAGGGGTATGAGCAGACCCCAGGGGGCCAGTCACACAACCCCAGGCTTGTACACACCCTGATAACTTTTTTTGTCCACAGCTTGCTTCTGTCACCAAACAAGTCGACTACATCCTACATCCCTGCCCTTTGCCTGCTGAGGCAGAAGCTTTTGTGGCCGTGGTTTGCTGTAGGGTACAGGTTTCTGCTGGGGGCTGGGCTCACAGAGAAGACATGGCCTCTCTCCTTGAAGGGTCTCGTGTTGTGCTGTGCCATTTGGCATTTGTCCCAAAAAGTAGCACATTTGACCCCAGAGGCTGTGAAACGTGGGCTTTTGAAAACATGAAAACCACCGCAAAAATGAGTACGGGTTGACATTCAGAGTTGATCTCTAAAAATGGAGTGTTTGGGGAGGGATGAAAGCAGTGTTTCTAATGCTGGGGGAGAGGATCACGTCCCCGTGTTCTGACCACATGCTGGGGGAGACTGGGCGTAGCATGCCGGTCATGCTCTGGAACCAGTGCTCCTGGGTTCAAATCCAGGCTCTACCACTTATGTCCCCTGGGGAAACCACCTGTCTCTGCACGGGTTTTCCCATCTGTAAAATGGGGGAGAATGATGGTAACCATTTCATAGGGCTGTTATGGGGATCTGTCAAGTTAACAAACATGAGGCATGTAGATTTGTGCCTGACACGTGTTAGCCGTCAGGGCTCTGCCTGATATCCCCACCTTTACAGTCAGACACATTGAGAGGAATCCGGGGAGGCCCTGAAGGTTTGAGTCTAAGTGTGGGAACTGGAAATGCATGGGACTTTAACATCCCCCCTCCCTTACCCCCCACAGCCAAGGACAAACCACTGTCCCCTGGTCCCTGACCTGGGTGGGGTAGGACAACTCAGGGACCTCACTTGCCCCCCATGGTTCCCCTGTACAACCAGGCCAAGCCTGCCTTCCACTTTGCCTGAGCTGATCCCTTTACCTGGGTCTCCTTCCTGGTCCTGTCCGCACACCCCTCTTCCCAGAACCCCCAGGAGCCTTTCCTTCCTAAATCCCTTATGCATGAATCTTCATTTCATGGTTTGTTGGTAGGGTGCTTGTGTATGACCTCACCCCAAACAATCAGCTTTTTGAGAAGGGGGAACCAGTGTAAGAATTCCATGCCATCCAAATCGGGATCGAGGGGGTCCTATCTGCATTGTGTGGGTGGACATAAATGCCCAAGTCAAATTACTAAGGGGAGCAGGAGGAAAGAAGCCAGTCCCTGCAGCAGAGAAATGGCCAGAGCAGCTCCGGGGGGGCCTTGCTTCTGGGCTGGACTCCTACATGGTCATGTCTCTAAGCTGCTCATGGCCGGGTTGGGAGGGCTGGGGGAGGGGGTGGGAAGCAGGTGGTTCTGAGGGACCTACAGGGGGAAAAAGAGAATACAGTGTTGGGTTGGCTGATTTCACAGTCTGCTTGGGACACCCTCTCAGGCTGTGAACTGCCACAGGGTCTGGGACAGAGACAAAGAGAGAGAGACTGAAAAATTGAGGGAAAGAAAGAGAGACAGGCAAGGAGACTCCCAGAGAGGCAGAGAGACAGAGAGAAATGGCAAGACAGACAGAGACAGAGAGACAAGAGAGGGAGAGAGAGACATTAAGAGAAACACAAGAAAGATTAAAAACAGGGAGAGATAGACAAGAAGTTGGAGACACAGAGAGATAGAGATGGAGAAATAGACAGAGGCCAGGCAATTTGAGGGCACACAATGGAAACTGAGATACACAGAGACAAAGGGAGGAACAGAGAGGCTGAGAACAGCAGACAGAAGAGGGGAGCCGGCTGTCAAGGAGATCACTAGAGGGCCATAGAAGGATGCCCGGAAATGCTCTCAGGGGCTGGGGGTGGGGCAGCAAACAGCCCCAGGGCCAGGTGTGATGACCAGCCCCAGCCCCTCCAGCCAAGGGACAAGACAACACGGTTGTGGCTCACTTTGAATCCAAGTGGAGGGTCCCGAAGGCCAAGAAAATCCCTCAGGGCCCCGAGGACTGACCCCCGCCAGGGGCTGAAGGATACCCAACCTCAGGGCCAGAGCGTTCAGTCTTCCTCTGTAGCAGAGCCCTCCTTAGCGCTGGGGTGAGCCCCAGAGAAAGGCCAGTGGGCCAGTGCGTTGTCAGGGAGCTTGTTTTCCCAGGAGCCGTCGCCGTTCAGATGTGCCGTGAGCAATTGCCACTCTGCGCGCCTTCCCCTGGCAAATTATTCTGCTGGAGTTTCTTCCAGCATTCGGAGCCGCGCTGCTGTAAATGCCAGAAATCATGTACATTAAGCCCAGAGTGACGGCAGGCTTATGGATGGATTTACCTTCAAACAGAGGCCGCCGAGGCGCCCGGCGTGGGCGGCTGTGCGTTATGGATGTCGCTCTCCGCTTGCCGAGGCCTTAAGCGGTCAAGTTGGCCACGTAATCAATTTCTCATGTAGGCCTGGCTGTGGGCCACAAGGTCCCAGGCAGGGATTTGGGAGGCAGCCTCTCTACCTACAGCCCCCCTCCCTGAGACCTTGGCCTCACCTCCGGGATGGGGGGGGTGGTTTCCACCTGCCCCAGGTGCTGGTGTCAGGGGACCACGACGAGAGGGTAACACCAAGTCAACTCAGGCAGATGCCACATTCCAGGGCCTGCCGTCCTTCCTTGGTGCCCTCTTCCCGGCAGCCCTTGCAAAGGCAGCAGCCACTGTCCATGCCGACTCCCTATGCTGGCCTTGGCCCCCACTCTTTCCCCTCCCCTCCTCCAGGGCAGTCTGAACTCAGCCACTCTTGCCCCCTGATCTACTGCTCAGCCTTTCTGATCTGTGAGGCTCGGGTCACCGATTCTGCCGTCCTGTCACTCAGTTTGTTCAGCCTCCTGTGACCCCTCTCCTCACTGCCTTCCTTCCTCCCTGACCTCCCAGGCCTCCTCCTCTAGGCAGGTCGCCATGCAGCAGCTAGTTAGCATTGCTGGGCAGTCCTGTTGGGGAGCCAAGAGGCAGAGGTATAATTATCGGGGACCCACTTAGGGCTCTCACAGTGTCCTGGAACCCCTGACATTCCCTGTTTGTGGCAGATCATACTTTCCAAGGATGGATCTTCATGAGGACGTGGAGAAGTGAGGTCTGCACTCTTACCCTAAACCTAACCATGGTGGAGACGACCCTGTGTGACCTCTGAGACCAGGTCCTAAAAGACGATGAGGCTTCTGCTGGCTTCAGCAGGACACTTGGGCCCGGAGCACCAAGCCACTGTGTCTTGCTAGCCTGAGGCTGCCATGCTAGAAGGCAGGCCAAACCAGCCTGTGCTAAATGACCACATGGAGAGGCCCCAAGCCTGCAGGCAAGGAGAGAAATATCCGGCCAACCCCCCAAGACCCCCTGTCAGTCCCCTTCCAACTGCAGCCACATCCGAGGCCCCGGGCACAACCACCCAGCTGAGCCCTTCCTGGAGTCCTGACCCACAGAAACCATCGGAGATCCTAAAATAGCTGGTTTGTACTGTCACCCACTAAGCTGCTATGTCCACAAAACCAGTTTTCCAACGTCCATGAGTCTAAATACAATAAAAATAGAAGACATACAGTAATAACCAAGACAAGATTAACTATCCAATCTTTCTTTGATCTTCAAAAGGCATTCAGTGAGCCCCAGAGCCCCATGTATGAAGTGTCCACTGTCCCTGCCCCTGGAGGGGCATTTCCGTCACCATGACTCCCAGACCTTACCTCAGTTTATTCACTGTCCGGCAACCTAAAAAGCACGTGGGACTAGAACTGCTTGGCCACTTCACCTCTGGCAGGTAACAAACAAGCAAATGACATAAAGGCAGGAATCCTTCTCGAAAGCAATGCTGATGGTCCACACGGATTCAGTTCCGCATTTCTAGATGTTCTCTCTGGCGCCAGAAACTATGTCTTCTATCAATCGCAGGGCTTTTTGGTATCTGGTAATCTGGGACATGAGGTGCCCTTTTGGGTTTTTTGTTTTGTTTTTAAGTGTGCTGTAGATTTTCCCAGGGTCTGGTGCTCTGCAGTGCAGACTTTCCAGAACTCCACTCCTACCTGGGGCTTAGCTTTCTGTTTTCCTTCTGCAAGGCAGTTACCAAAACCTGTAGGAGAGGGGGTATAATTAGTGCTGTCACTTCCGGCATAAACGACCCGAAGCAAATGACTTATCCTCTCTGTGCCTCGGTTTGCCAGTCTGTAAAGTAGAAATTGTAATGGACCTTTCTTCATCAGGTGCTATCAGGGTTCAGTGAGGTCATACATTTAAAGAGCTCAGAACAGGACCTGCACGGAGCAAGGGCTGTATTATTATTGTTGCTGGGGAGTATAGGTTACTGGCCCTCATAGATTCTGTTAACTTCCTTCACAGTGACATAACCATCAGGTGAGAAATTCAGCACTGCTCACACTTCTCCCCCCCTTCAGCTTCACAGGCTCCCCCTAACATGTATGCGAGCGTACGTGCGCAGACCAGCACTCAGTAATCAGCGCTCGCTTGCCACAGGCCACGCCACGGTAATGTAGTAGAGCAGGAGGAACAAGCTGCTTTCTCTTTCTCTACAGGCACAAGCACGTGCATGGAAGACGGATGTCTCCTGCTGGAGCATTTGCCTCCATCAGCAGAGGAAACCGGGTCCCATGTGGCTTGCCGGCAGCCTCTGGAGAAGCAGGACAGAGGCTGCCCCTGGAGGCAGGATCCCCGGAGTCCTTGGGGGGCGGGCTGGACCATCCCGTGGGCTGCTTCCCCTTCTCTCCAGTGGTCTGGCTTCCCTAGCCCCCTCCCTCATCTGGAGGTCATGTCTGCTGCAGGCTCTCTGCATACAGGGTCTAAGTGGACAACACACTGCCTAAGGGGCAGAGGGACAGGGAACGGAGTGAGCCACGTGATGAAAGACAGACGAGCCTTTCCCTCTAGAAGCAAGGGAGCCTCCCCTCAAATTTCTGTCTTGTGGCAGGTCTGACCCCAAGGTGGCTCTGTGGGACCAAGGCTCTCCCCAGAGAGACAATCCAGCCAAGCCGTTGTCGTCCCCAGGCAGTGGACGAGGCCCCCGCCTCTCAGCCCGGAGGACTTCCCGAGCGAGCTGCGCCAGGCCCTGGCCACTTTTGCAAAAAGAGCTGAATGTCATGAAAGGGAAACATTTCAAAAATAAAAGGAATCGATCTTATTTTGAGGGTATGTAGAGCAAAAGGAAAACAAAACCCTCAAGACAGAAGAATCCAGCTTCCGGTTCTGCAGCTGGCTGACAAATATTTATAGAATGACAACGACATGGGAGGCACTGCAATGGGCTTGGGGCCCCTGTCCCCGGAAAATGTCAAGGTCTTTCCCCTTCTGGTAGGCAACTGAGTGGAACGCGATTGTCCTGTAAGCTGTGCCTCACAGCGCTCGGACTCCAGGGAACAAAAGCACACCAGGGCCCCCACCGCCCAGCTCTGAAATCGGGCCAGCACGAGGCCAAGGCTGCCCTTCTCACCCGAGGCCCCCGCCACTGACCCAGAGACACTTGGCACTAAGCCAGCCATGTTGCTGCGAGAAAATGGGATTCCTAGGACTGATGACTGGTTGGAGGACTGTCTGTCGAACTTGCGGAACCTTCCAGAGACTCTAGGACAGTCCAGGCTTCTCCTATCCACTTCCTTGCCTTCTCTCTTGGGTCAGAGGGCACCACTAGCTCTTGAGAGGCTTTCCCAGCGTTGCCCAGCTCCTCCCCGTTTCTCTCACAAAAACGTCCCCCAATAACATCCTTACACATTTAATCCTCTTCTGGCATCTGATTCTCGGAGGACCTAGACTACCCCCAGGAGCACTGTCATGTCCTCTTCCTCCTCCTCCTTCCTCTGCATGGCGTTCCCAGGAGGACCACCCCCACCTCTAGCCGATACGGGCCCGGTCTAGACACCGGAATTCGCCCATTCCTTACGAGTCTTTTTATAACTTGGCATCTCCCTGGTAAACTCGAAGTTCCATAAGAACTTAACAACATCCCCAAGGCACCTCACTTTTGTGGCTCTCTCAGGTGTAGCTGACCCACGGTAGGGAGGTCGTTGCCACTAAGCCCTTAGATCGTATTTCAAAATGCCTATCTGATTGATTAATATAATCCACCAGAAAACAATTGCACGATGAGCCCACAGCACAATGCGAAGCATGCATTACCTCATTCACTTCCTCTCTCCGCACACACCCACCCCCCAAAGCACACTCTTCTTCGAAGACAGCTCTATGACTTACTCTCACTCAGAGAGCGCCACCTCCTCTGTGAATCCAAACCAAGATATTTGCAGGCAGAACACAGAGATCTGATCTTAGAAAGTGTGAGCGTTTTGCAAGAGACAACCCACCTGCCAGTTGAGCAACTCTGGGCCCACGGCTTAGTGACACGGTCCCGCTCAGCCGCGGCTAACAGAGGATAGCGTCTCCTCCCCGGGTTGATCTACCCTGCTTCAGGCACCCTGGCCACTTCTTTTCTCTGTGCACCTTGGCTTCTCGGTGCTCAAAAACAGGGCCTTGGGGTTCACACGCCAGACGCATCCTAGGCACTCTCCGACCCTCTGAGCTCAAGCCGTCCTCCCCAGCGCACCCCCCACACACACACAATGGCAAATGTCCTCCGGCTCTCCAGGAGACGCAGCTCTACGTACAAAACAAACAAAAAGCCGTGGACTGGCTGACTGGGGACCTCACACAAGGTACTTGGCATCTGTGAGCCTCAATTCCCTGGGCTGTGAAACAGGGTCACTCGGAGGACTCGAAGAGAGAACGAATGTTAAGATGACTGTGAATCCTTACTACTCAAAGTGTGGTCCTCGGACGGGCAGCAGCAGCATCTGGAAACCAGGGAGAGGCAGATCCTCAGACACACTGAATCCGAACCGCCAGGCTCAGGGTGCCCTTTTCCTCCCAGCTGCTCTGTGTGCACACTGAGGGCAGCAGGCTTGCCCTTCAGCTGTAGATGCTTAGCATTCTTCTCCCTTCTGGGTAAGTACCCTAAGGAAGGAGCTCTGAGCCCATCCCTCTGCCTTTGCCCACAGGGCCCTCTTTCAATCAGTCCCTTGGCTTTCTCCGCCCTCCCCTTCCCCTCCCCCTCTTTCTCCTCCCCACCCCCTTCCCGGCAGAGCCCTCCTCTCCATCCGAGTCCAAAGGCTACAAAGGCGCAGAGAGAGGCCCAGATCTGCACAAAGGGGGCCCAGCCAGGGATAAAACCTGGGGCCAGCTGAGGCATCCATTCACCTCTGGTTCCAGGCCCCACTGGGTGGTGAATTGCCCCCATTTCGTGTGCCTGATGTGTAATATATTTTCTATAATTATGGTGATGCCTCTGTGTGTATGTGAAATGACTATAGCAGTTAATTATCTGTGGGTAAACAAGGGATGCCTCTTTGCCCCAGGAGAGACTGAAAGACACCCGCTCAAAGAACCACAAGATCAAAGAGAAAGGGAGGGGACAAGTAAGAAGAAAAGTCATTCTTCCCCTGGGAGCTTCTGGGAGGGAGGGTGTGAACTGATTTGGCCTTTAAGGAGGCCTCAAGCCAGGCAGAAGCGGCCTTACAGCAAGAGCCAATGGTCCTCCTGGATCTAAACTGAGGTGTAGAGATGAGGGATGATCACCAAAGACTGGCAGGCTGGGCAGTCCCCACACAGCCTCTGCCCTCCCTGGGGCTCCAAACAGCCCTAGGTAGCTTTGTTGGGGTGTAGGGGGGCACACATCCAGTGCTTCCTAGTTGTGGTAAATACCCATCTACTTCTTTTCCCCAAGACATAAAATCCCCAGTTTTGCGCTGGATACACGCCCATCTCCCCCAGTGAAGACTATGTGTCCCAGCTTCAGCCTGCAGCCTTGTGTGGCCATGTGACCAAGTCTGGCCAGTGGGATCCAAGCAGAAGCAACGTCTGGAATGAGATCTGGAAGAAAAGAGAGCGTGCATCCCTCTTTGCTCTCCTCTGTCTTGCACGCTTGAAGAGGGATCCAGTGGGGAGCTCAAGCTGCCATCTTGAACCATGAGGTAACTCTGGGTCCAGAAACCACATTGTGCCACCAATGACGTCAAAGGATCCCGAGTTACTGATGCTTTGATCTTATAGTCCTTACGGTGGCCCTCTTACCAGCCTGGGACTTCCAATCTCTCAAATTTTACATGAGAAATCAATTTCTGGCATATTTAGGTCACAGTTATTTTGGAAGTTTTGTTATTCACAGACTACCAAAATCAGATGAGAACGATATGAGCCCCAAGTTAGACTCTGCGCTCAGGGGAGTCTGCTTGAAGATTCTTGCTCTCTGCCCCTCCCCCCACCTCGGGCACACCCTCTCTCTCTCTCAAATAAATAAATCTTTAAGAAAAGAAATTCGGAAAAAAAATTTGGTTGAAGGAGGTTTACTGGGTCATGGTCTCAAGGTCAACACTTATGTCCACACAAGGGAAAAAGACTGAGCAGGGGGAAAGCTGAGTGGCAATGGGGTCACAGTAGTGGCCTTGTGGATCTCGCAATGACCTCTGGAGTAGAGATAACCCTTCAAACTTCAGAACTGAGATAAGAGGCCTGAGTCTTGGGACCCCTCCAGGCTTTGGTTTTCTTATCTTTAAAGTGGGTGTATTACCAGTCTTGCAGTTATAGCAAGGATAAGAAAAAATTTGTGGGCGGGGTCAGGCTCACAGGTGAACAACCACGACAGCCAGCCTGGGGAAGACTTGAGAAGTTTGTCCATGTCCTCCAGGGGCCCATGTGTGCGTCTCAACCAACTGACAAGCAGCGCAGTGTCACTTCTCCAGAACCTTCTCTAACACTGTCACCTTCTGCAGCTGGGAGAATGGACAATCTCCTATGCTTGATACCATCCCGGCTCTTACCAACCACATCAGACATGGCTGTTTTGCTGGGACTATGAGGTCCTCCAGCAGCCATCGCTCCTGTATCTCCAGCTTCTAAGCCCAGTACCGGGCAGGTGGAAAATGCCTGATGTATGAGTGTTCAATCAATGAACTTCACTGAAGGGGCCAAAATCCTGCCGAGGTCAAGAAGACAAAGACAATTCCCCTGAAGCCAGGAGATTTACTTAACACCTCCCCGAGCCTCAGTGTTCTCATCCACATCATGGGAGTAATCATAATAGCAAACAACAAAATGCTGAAACAATACAGTAATTTGAGAACTGCAGACCACGATGTCGACACTGCGCTGCTGGAGCAAGACCAGGGGAGGGTTTTCATCAGTGGAGTCAAAGGGGTTCCAAGGGATTGGTTTGTTTTTTTTTTTTTTTAAGATTTTATTTATTTATTTGACAGACAGAGATCGCAAGTAGGCAGAGAGGCAGGCAGAGAGAGAGGAGGAAGCGGGCTCCCTGTGGAGCAGAGAGCCCGATGAGGGACTCGATCCCAGGACCCTGGGATCATGACCTGAGCCGAAGGCTTTAACCCACTGAGCCATCCAGGCGTCCTCCAAGGGAGGTGCATACGCTCTGGCTACAGAGTTCTGCAAAATTAAGCAGCTGCCAAAGTGTAGAACCAGGGACAACTGGCCACCTCCCATGGGTAGCCCTAACACAAGCCTCTCTTGCCTGAAAATGCAACCCGATTGGCCACCCCACCACCGGGGGAAGGCTCTCCAGTGGGGCCCAGACCTGGAGCTACAGATCCAAAGGGGTAGCTGAGACAGAGCTGTCGGAGGTGGGATCAGAGCCGCTTCACCTCCTGACAGCGATGGTGAGGGGCCCCTGGCATGATGCACGCAGGACCAGGGGACAGGCCAAGCTCCCTCAGAGGACGGCCCAGTCCTAAGTGGAGCTCCCTGGCTGCCATCCAGGAGTCAAATCTTGCCTCTGTGACAAATTAACTATGTTAACTTTGTGGTGTTCTCTAACTCTTTTGTGCCTCAGTTTTCCGAGCAGGAGAATGGGGACAGGCATCATTCCCATCTCAGGGAGTGGTAAGGGCTGAGCTAGCCTGCAGGAATCATGCCTGGTGGGCTTCAAACCACGAGGTGGCTCTGGGACTTATCTGCCCATTCGGTCCGTAATGATCACCTGTGGGCTGCTGCTGGCATGCGGGAGACATGTGCCCCCTCCCCCAGCACCCACAAAGCCAAATGTGGTCAGAGTCCAGTGAAGGGTCAGGGAAGCAAAGATTTGGAGCCCCAGAGAGAGAGAGGTCTCTCAGAGCTAGGCCAGGCTAGCTGTAAGGCCGAAAAACACCATTTAAACTGGCTCGGTCCAAAAAAAAAAAAAAAAAAAAAAGCATTGGCTCGGGAAAGCAACATGTTAAAAGGTACTTGGCTTCAGGCATGGCTGATTCCAGGCACTTATCCCAAGTGATGACAAGATGACCACCAGCAGTTTCAGACTTACATATTATTAGTCAAGCAACCATGACTGAGAACGGGCGTCCTGTCCCCATGGTTCCAGCTTTCCCCAGGACTGCTGCTGCCTGGCAGGAATGGGCAAGGCCCAGCCCGGGACCCTGGGAGCATGGCTGTCTTCACTTGAACCATGGGGACTGGGGACAAGATGGAGAATGGATCCCGACTGCTCAGATCTCCCCTCAGAAGGCTTCACTAGAGAGGTGCGTCCTGACCGCCTCACCCCACTCTCCTATGCTCCTGGAAATGGTAACCAGTGTTTGTTCAACACCGCAGATAACAAAGGCCTGATACCCACACAGTCCACCCTTGACTCACTGGAATCAGTTCTAAGCGCAGAGGTGAGAGACAATTAATTCAGCAGCTGCGTGTGGGAGGGATCCGAGGTCGAGAGCCCAGTATGGGCGGAGGGCATGGTTTTCCGCTGGAGGGGAAGGGGCCCATCCCTGTTTCTCAGGGGTCCCAGGAGAAGGAGGCAGGAGAAGGAGGCTTTAGTGCTGATGAGGGAAAAGAAGAAAAAGAGGGTGCGTAATGGAGAGGAGACATACACTCACGTACCGTACACACAGCCATACGACATGCGCAAACACACACACACACACACACACACACACACGGGCTTGAGAAGGTAGAGAAAGCATTTCTGCTCCCAGAGAATATTCCTTAGAGAATTGTCCCCAAACAATGTCTTCTCTGGAAACCAGGTTCTTGCACAAGGGCACGTGGGCACACACACACGGTCATGCAGAGGCACATGTGTCCCCACAGGAACCGGGCCACTTGGCTCGCACCTGGCTGATGGGAGAATGACACGGTGCTGGGCCGGGAGTGAGAAGAAGCCAACCTAGCAGGGGGCCCACCCTTCGCTGGGGCGAGAGCCCGGGCCATGGTGGGAGCACGGGCGGACGGGAGCTCAATCCTCCCGGCTGGCAGGCCTGGGCAGGCGCCCATCCCCAGATGTCAGCGCTAATGCCTTGATAAACAGGGAGCTTGCTGGAATGTGGCTGTTAATTGGGGATAGAGCCGCAGCCTTTAGCTCAGGGAGCAATGGTTAATGACGGGCCCGCTGGGGGAAGCCGCACGCTGTTGCCACTGTTCGCGTTCTGTCCTCTCTGCGTTTTAAACAGCAGTTTATCTAAAATTGAAAACACTTTCCTGGGAATAATTATTTCTTGAAAGCTACAGGAGTGCTATCAGATTCCACAGCCTGCTGTCGGGTTGACCTTCTAGAGGCCAAGGGGCCGGCTGCCTTTGGAGGGGGGAATGGCTTTGCTTCTGCTCGTCGGGGCTCCCACACTCCCTTCTCTTGCCTGGGTCCCTGCTGCACAGCGACCGTGGGCATGTTTGAAGGGCCGTTGTCACTAACTCGGGGCTAAGTGGGAGGTTCGCTGAGTAAAGGGGAGCCTGAGAAGGAAGAACAACAGGAGGGCGGGAGATGTTTCTAGCATTTGCCCAACCCACCTGGAAGCCTCAGCATCTCGGTGTGGGCCTCCTGGCTGAGGCTGAACTCTGCCTGGTCTGCCAGAGCAGAGCGTCAGGGAAAAGGAGCTGCAGTCATCGGAAGACCCTCCACGAGCCCCGTTCCCTCCTCAGAAGGGCAGAGGGAGGAGGGGGGCAGGAACCGGGGGCCTGCCAACTGTTCGGAGGAAGGCAGGGGCAGCCCGGTGGAGCGGCGCCCCAGAACCAGAGCTGGCCTCTCCTTCCGCAGCTGGGTCCAGGCGCCGCCGCCCAAAGCTGTGATAGGATGGTGGGGTGGGGATCCCCCCCACCAAAAGCCGGCCCCACGTGTGTCCTCCCAGGGTCAGGCCACGACGGGGTGCTCTGCCTGGAAACACGGCCACGGGCAGCATTCTCCTTGAATGTGGAGGGCAGTGACACAGACGGTTAAACTCAGTGTGCTGGCCACGGGCCAGCCTTCCGGCTTGGCAATTACACACTGTCTACCTCCGCCTCTCCCCACTGCCCCATCACCTCCCTGTCAGGCGGCTTTAATGCCGCTCGCCTCTTCCTGTCAGTAAATGTTTGTGTGTGGCGTTGCCGGGCGACAGCTGAACGGGACCTGCATTTTCCCGGGGCCCTGGGCCCCCAGCGGAGCCTGCCCTCCGAGGGCTTTGTAGGCCTTAAGTGTCAACGCCGCTGCGCAAGTCACGGCTCGAAGCGGCACAGGCCTGGCTCCTGGAGGAAGGGTTGCTCTGGCCATTTCGGCTGAGGATCCCTGGAAGGCCAAGTGAGGCTACTCCCATGCTCCCAGCTCCTTTGGGAACTGTTCTGTTAGTCCCCTTCTCAGACGCATCTGAGGACACTCGAATTCCTTTTGCCAAAGGCTGATAAAGACAGGATCCACGACTCCACCCCTGAGTGAGGTCACACGTGGCTCCCTGCCCCTGGGAATCTGGACAGCAGGATGGACCACCAGGCATTCTGCAAACACCCTGTGTTGAGGGAGCCCTACCTAGGTTTCCAGGCAAACTGAGCTCCCAAGGCCTGGTCTGCCCACCGCCGGCTGTGTAGCCTCGGGGTTCCCATACTGCCTCTCTGGGCCTGCTCACTTCTCCGTGGTGTGGGGTGAGAAGCTGCCATGGCAAAGAAGTTTATATGGGGAAAACACAGGGAGATTAGTATCAGTGAGCCAGAGTTCTGGGAAGGAACCACCAAAGATGGGAAACTGTTTTCTGTTCTTATTTGCAGGGATTAGGGGGGGAGGATCTGAGAGAGGGGCACCTAATGGGAGAAGGGGCTGGGTAAAGGACCGGTGGCCTGGAGCAAGAAAACCAGCAAGAAACACTGGTCGTCAGCTCACCCACACCTGAGTCCATGTTTTTGCCGCGTCCTGTCCTAGCTGTGTGACCTCGGGCAAGTTGCTTACTCTTACTGAACCTTATGGATCAAACACCCTCCAAGGACTGACCTCCTAGGGGAGCTGTGGCTTAGCATGTCGTAGGCAACCAGCGAGTTAGGCCCTCAGGCTGCTTGGGGACAGTAAGAAGTACAGGTGAAAAACCAAATGATTCCTATAGGGCAGTTAGTGCCAAAGACAAGACACGAGAGACAAGTGCTTCCCTGTTCTCCTACCTGCACTCCCTGGGATCACTTTACAAAGAAACTACTTTCAATCAAAGTCTCATCTCAGGATCTGCTTCTACAGACACAAACAAAGGCAAATACTGAGGCTTCAGGTCTGGCTAGTTCTAGGTGCTTAAGAAATAGCCTTGGGAAGCCGTTCTTCACCAGCTCTCAGATCAGCTCTTCCTCTTACCCCCATCCCTGACAAGGATAAGAACTATTCAAAGTGTTTGCAGAAAGACAGATATCAATCTATTTTAGCCCAGGGGTAGACAGGGAATCCTCTAGAACAAGAACTGGAAAGGGAAGACAGACAGCCATGATGGAGACGAAAATGATTGGCTTGGGCAGAGGGCTAGGGTGGCCGAATGCCCAACACCCCCACCATGCCTTTCCCCAACACCTGGCAGAGAAAACGATGCAACATCCAAAATATTTTAAGGGAAATGCCCACGTATCTATCAATATCTTAAATGTCCTTACCTTTTGACCCAGAAACTCTATCTCTATGAGCCTTTCTTTCACAAACACTCAAGCTTGTGCCCAAAAATATACGCACAGGGAGATTTACCACAGCCTCACGGGTCCCATTGGAAGATTAGCAGTCCCGTAATTATCCAGTAATAGGACCGTATTAGGGAAATGGTTACGGAAATTAAGGCATATCCATAATTAATAAAGAGCAAAAGGTATTTTGCAATTGTCATAGTTTGGGTTCCTGAAGAAACTGATTCTGAGACAAGCATTAGAAGGCACATTATTTATTCAGGAGGTGACGGGAACCCGGGAGAGGCATGGGTGGGAGGTAGGGAAAAGTAGGAGCAGGAGTTAGGGTAGCGAAGGCAAGCAATAGTTGGGCCCTCAAGGAGGGCCAGCTCTTGATTTCCGCTCAGGTCATGATCTCAGGGTCGTGAGATCTGAGTCCTGCTTCGGGCTCCACACTCAGCCAGTAGTCTGCTCGAGATTCTCTCTGTCTCTGTCTCTCCCTCTCCCTCTGCCCCTCCCCACACTTGCGAGCAAGCACATGCATGCTCTTACTCTCTCTTTAAAATAAATAAATGTTGGGGTGTTTTTTTGAAAAAAAAAAAGAAGAAGAAGAAGAAGTGCCCTCAATGTCAAGCTGGTTACCCCTCCGGACAACTGGGACTCCTTCCTGCAGAGGGGCTCTAAGAAACGCCTCCAAGAGCTATTGCCCAAGAGCAAGGGAGCCAGCAGGACTGTAGACCAGCTCCTGAGATCCCTTGGTTGAGGACGGCTTGCTGAGCTCTTAATTCCCTGGCGCTTCCAGCCTTCCCTGCCTTTGGCATTGGAGACAGCCCTCGAGCCCAAAGACGTGGACCTTGGCAGTTAGAAGGCACAACTGCATGTGGGAAGATCCCAGGGGCACAGCAGGACCCCCCTGCCAAGCGGTCAAGTGCTGCTCTGTGGTTTCTCCCCCCATATGCTGTTGAAATGGGGGTGGGCGGAGGTGCAGGGGCCGGGCAAAATGTGATTGCACTTTTAGTATTAAAATGTGAGGGTGCCTGGGTGGCTCAGTCAGTGAAGCTTCCGCCTTCAGCTCAGGTCGTAATCCCAGGGTCCTGGGATGGAGATCCATGTCGGGTTCCCTGCTCAGCGAGAGGTTGGAGGGGAGTGGAGGGGGGGTATCTGCTTCTCCCTCTCCCTCTGTGCTCTCTCTCTCTCTCTCTCTCTCTCATTCTTGTTCTCTCAAGCAAATAAATAAAATCTTTAACAAATAAACAAATACATAAAATGCGTGTGCTCACACGAATTTCAGGGTATACCTCTGCGAGTGTAGAAAAGTAAAGAAAAAGGAAATAATGCAGTCACCAAGCCAGGACAAAGAGCAGAGACGGGGTCCTCTACTTCCATAGCCTGAAATTTTCCACACAAGTTTTACCTTTGTACTTAATAATAAAAATTATTATTATCATTATTTACCAGGAAGGGGGAATTTTTTAAAAAATGGAATGCATCATCCATGAGGGGAAAAGGAGATAAAGGTCCCTAACCTCTTCCTAGACCCTTCAGGGTCAGACGAGTTCTGAACTGAGAAGTTTTAGTGGATTAGGAAGGGAAGATCCGCGAAACCAGGTCTTCGGAAACATCCCCTGGCGGGCAATCAGGCACGTTAATATTGCTGTGCTGAAACATATGAAGAGACATACAAAGTGCGATAAATAATGACTATAAAAAGCCTCACATCAGTTCAAACCAGGTTTTGCTGCCAAATGCATCTGTGCCAAACTTAACAGAAAATCTTGGGGCTTCTGCTGCAGAGAAGGGATCGTGGATTGGTAGTAAGGAAAAGACAGTTTCTAAAACCGGGGGCAGGGTGATGGGGCCAAGAAGGCAGGGTAAGGAAGCCCTCCAGGGACAATACAATGGTGGGGGCCTTCTGTCCAGCTGCTCCCCAGTACAGAGCACCCAGAAGGGGTCACCGAGCTCCGGGTCCTTCTGGGGGCCCCTGCTTCCCGATCAAGGGCCCACTGCCCCCTTAGAGTGCCTCTTGGTGTCACAGCCTAAACATTATGGACACGTGAATCCTCTAGGGATCCGGTGACAAAGTTCAGTGGGTCTGGGATGGGGGCCTGGTGTCTGCCCTTTCTACCACGTTCCCAGATGGGACCGATGTCACTGGACTGAGGACCTCAGTCTGGAGCATCAGTTTGATTGAACCAAAGTGGGTCTCCATGTCACTTGCACACATCAGTCATGGTGGTCACAAAGAATGTGTCAACTTGTAAAGATCATTGGGCTCCTTGGTTGGGGTGCCAGCAGGGAGAACATGACGAGGCAGGGCGGTGGGTATAGGAGGGGATAGGTGCCCGCCCAGGGACGCCGTGTTCCTTTGGGAGGACGAAGAAGCCTTGAGACCCAGGGAGACCAGAACAAGAGAGCCTCTGCTTAGAGGCTGCTGAAGAGAAGAGGAGGGCCAGTTCGCTGGGCAGACCTGTTTCATGCTATTTTATAACCTGGCATCGGGAGGTCGGGACCGTGCTGGCGATTGGGTGCAGCTGAGTTCTGGCAAAGCTCAGCCAGAAAGTTCGATCTGGTCACAGCTCCGCCCTACCCCACGTGCTGCAGCCTTGCCTCCTGGCTCTCCTCTTGCCTGACTACAGTAGACAGGGAGAGGGGAGTATTACCCCAAAATACCAGGCAAGGAACAGAGGCGCACAGCATAGGTGCCATTCAGAAAACTCTGGGCAGCCTGCACACAATGGTAGCAGAAGTGAGACTCACAGTTACCTCTGGGAGTGGGTGTCAATGGAATCCAGGTTGGGGAGCCTTCTCGGGGGAGTAGGGGGCCTAAAAGTGTTCTGTAACTTGATCTGGGTGGTGGTTACATGGATGTAGACATACATTAAAAGGTCCTTGAGCCATGTGCTGTAGATCTGTGAACTTGACTGTGTGAGGGTCATATCTGAGTTAAAATTAGGAAAAAGTGAAAATGAACCTCACCCCTGGGATGAAGTAGGGGAGCCAGTCCTTGGCCTTCTCAGAGCATTACCCAAGCGGCTGCTGGGCCACAGGGAATGACAAGCCACAAGGCGCGGAATGTGTGCCTTTACCTGAGCTGAACTGATGACATGACTTGACTCCACCCCGGGAGATATAAATGAGCAAATGAGACATATGCAAGTATGTCTCCTGATTTCAGTCACATACCATGTTTGTGAAAGACCTCCTTTGGCAAAGATCGCAATATCCTTTCTGCTCCTCGTCCTTAATCAGAAAATGTATTAGAGTATCAATGTGCCCAGCTTTTCCTCAGTCACCCTAGCAGGTAGATGTGTCCTGTTCCTGGAAGACTGGCTCATTTCAGACCAATGAGATGTCAGCAGGAGTGAGTGAGACTACTGAAAGGCCTCTCTTTTAAGCGAAAGATCAGTTCTTCTCCTTCTCCTCCCCATTGCTGCCTGCAGATGTGATGAGTGGAACTATAGCAGCCTTCTTAGACCATGAGGACAAGGGAAGTTGTCCGAGGGTGGTAGGCATCCGTGAGCTAGAAGCAGCCTTGGGCTCTGATGATTTCATTGAGGCTCTTAGATTCTTTGCTTAACCTGAGAAAACTTCTATTTTATTTAAACCCTCTGTTATTTTGGATTTGTTTCTGCTATCATACACACAGCAAAGATGGTCCCTTTGCTTGTGCGTGATGATACCCCAAATCCCTCACAGAGTGGTACACATTGACCCCACGCTGCCTATCTGTGGGGCAGAAAGGCGGAGCATCAGGGAAACCTACACCAGAGAAGTGGAATGGAAAGGCCTGGATTCAGGAGTGGTAGGGTTGACCACAAAGCCTTCCCTTCCTGACAACCCTGTCCCTACAATGGGACTTCACAGCTCCTCCCAGCAAGGATTAGAGTCTATTTCCCTACCCTTCAATCCAGATTGGCCACCTGATTTACTTTAGCCAATGAGACAGTAACAGAAACGACCTGAGCAAAGGTCTGACAAATACTGGAGCTTTGGGACTTGCCCTCTTGTTGCTCTTGGAACCCTCCGATGGCCGTGTAAACAAGCCCAGGCTAGCCTGGCAGGCGGGCCGGTCCGGCAGTCATCACAGCAGCTTGCTGGGTGCCTAAGTGAGCCCCGTGGAGACCTAGAGCCCAGCCCAGACAAGAAGATTCTCCTGGCCAAGCCACAGACCCATGAGAAATAATAAACGGTCCCTGTTTTAGACCACTACATCTTGGGGACGTTTGTTAAACAGCAACAGCTCACTGATGCAGGGCTCACGGCTCCTGAATGGCATTATTCCCACCACCTTAGCCTGGGGTGATGGCAATGAAGAAGAAACCGAAACGAATCTGGAAAATCACAAGACACCCCAGCCCTCGTCTTGCCCCCGACTTCTCCCATCTCTCGGTTAGACACATCCCTCCTCTGGGAGCCCAGAGACAGCTCCTGGTTGACCTCCCTGCTTCTGAGCCGGGGGCTGTGAGTGGGAACAGCAGGCGGCCACAGAAGCCGCACTTTCCTAGGGCAGAAGGATACCTCAGCCCTGGGAGCCCGGCAAGGAGCGCGGGTGGAGGAAGACGCAGCCCTTGGGGCTAGTTTATGCCTTTAAAACATGCGGACGTACAGAGAGAACGAAAGAGTCTTTTCTATTATAAAAGATGTGCTTAGCATATTTATGCAATAGTTTCACCACGTGCCCTGAATCCAGTTACTGCATTAAGGAAGGAGGTTTTCCTTGCTGGTTTTGACAGACTTTGGTGTCTCTGCAGCAGGGGGGATTCATACACAAAAGGAACCCTGGGGGCTGGAGGTGGAGGGGGGGGTGGGAGGGAGGGTGCAGGGGGAGATGGAGGGTGGGGAAGTTGCCCAGGAACGATGCCTGGCTTTTAGATCCATTTCCATAACTCCTTGTCCATTGCGCCTGTGAAAGACACATGCAAAGGTGTTTCTCGAACAGAGCTCCATGTGGGCACTGGGGGCGGCCCCCAGAAAGATGGGGTGCTGGGATAGAACTGGAAGACTGCCAGACTTCCGAGGAGCCGGAGCCAAAGGACCTGAAATGTGGGGCTCGGTCAGCAGAGAAGACCGAACTTGCTGACATGTTTGGCCTCACACCCCCCCCTTAAGGGGGGCTTTTTTTTTTCTTCTACTTCCACCTCTTCTCCCACTTTCCTTCCCTCCCTCTCTTGTAATCTCTTCCCCCTTAACTTTGTCTATCTTAATTGGCCATAACATGGAAGTGAAATTCTTTTTATTATCTACTATATTTATTGAATACAGTTTTATGTTCCTTGCTCTTAATTTTTAAAGTGGATGAGCTGAACACTTTATGGTTTTCTTTCAAAAAATTTTATACCGCGGCGGGAGTCATTAGGGCTGTTCACAAATATTTCAGTTCTCCTTGGGGGCACGTGGCTGGACCACATGTCCCCAACCCCACCCCACCCCCACCTGCCCCACCTCCGATTTGGCCGTATGACTTGTCTGGGCCAATTAAACCTGAGCACTCCCGGGGGGGAGGCCTGGCCATCAGCAAGTTTGGGGGCAGCCTGGTTTCCTGCCACTGTGGCGACAAGGCACACTTGGGCTGAGATGAAGACTCTCTCAGTCCCGGCATGTCCGGGATTGTCATGGGTATCTTCCCCGGCCGGCCCGTGTCAAGTTCAGATTATGAGTACAGAATAAGTTTTTTGATGGTCAGCCACTGAATTTGGTACTAAGGCTTGGTCTTACCTGCGCCGACAGATGAAGTCATTGTATTACCGACCCTCCCTCTTTGAGTCTCTTCTCTAATAACAAAGTATTTACTGTGACGGTAGCTCATTATCTGTGCCGATGGCTTTTCTGTCTTTGGGGGTGGGGAAGTAGGGTGGTGGCTCCAGGATCCTTCTGAGAATCTGTTGAAACAATGAGCACCCTTGTCCCCCAAAACATACACGTGCCATTTTGCCTACAAGTGTTTAACCATCACTGCCCCAGCTGGGCACCCTCGGTCTGCCATGCCGGGTGGGGTGAAGTCTTCCTTCCCCTGCATCCACACTTCTGTCTGTTGTCCTGAAACCACCACCGGCACGGGAGTCTGCCAGGTCTAGCGGCATCCTCGTGACAAGAAGTCATGCATCATTTCAACTGCTGGAGCCACGGCAGTCATCGGAATATGGATAACTAGGTTTCCGCAGACGTTCCCTCTGGTGGGAATGCACATCTACGAACATCTACAGGCAGCCGAGAGGGATTTGGGCACTTCAGAGAACCCCTTTCCTCCCCCACCACACGTAAGGGGAGAACTGAAAATAAAGGGTAGCAGGCAGTGGGGAAGGGCCGGGAGGGGTCAGTGACAAAGCACTTGACCGTGACCCCCGTGTGCTTGTCCAGGTGATTTATTTGGTACAGAGAACCCTCCCTTGATCTGTGATACGATGTGCTCTACATCAAGAAGAATGAGTTCTTCTTCACTATGACACATGTAACACCTTTTGCCCTCCTGAATGTCAGTTTTGTCATTTGTACAACCTAAATTACTGACTAAAAAAAAAAAATTCACAGGGCGCCCAAGTGGCTCAGTTGGTTAAGTGTCCAACTTTTGATCGCAGCTCAGGTCATGATGTCAGGGTCATGAGACAGAGTCCCACGACAGGCTCTGCGCTCAGCAGGGAGTCTGGTTCAGATACTCTCTCCCTCTCCCTCTGTCCTTGCTCATTCCCCCCAAAAAATTCACTTTGGAATTTTCGGAACTGGGAGCAAATGTTCCCTCCATGAAAACAGTTAAAATGGGGGTCGTCTCTTTAAATAAATTATGGAAGTCCATCAGATAAAACTTTGGAAGCCAAATGTAGGAGTCTCAGCAATGTGGTAGCGAAGAGGAAATCTGCCTTCGGGGCAGCTTCTTCCCCATTCTCTGTCTCTCTTCTCCCTCCTGCTACCCCTTCCTTCAGGTCCTCTGTCTCTGCAAGCCTCTTCCTGCCCCCAAGGTCACGAAAATGACCCCTCCTTCTTGCCCCAAATCTCACTGTCTCAGTGTAGCTGACCCCGCGAAGGTGTTCAGAGCAAAGCAACTGTATTTCTCACTAATTCTCACTAAACTGTGAGTGACTGGGAATGCCCTCATCCTCTCCAAAGTGTTCACAGTTTTATAAAAACAAATCTCAGAAATCCAATTGGATGCCTAATTGGTAGACCGCGTATCAAAGTAAAAGAAAAACTGTCAAGAGAAAAGAAGGAATGTCTTCTGGGAGCTTGCCTCCTGGGATCATGTCCCCCATAGCATAGTCTTTCATTGTTACAGCTCCTTCCCATCTTTCCCCCAGCCCACGCAGTCTCTAAAACAAAAGTATTTTTCCAGTTAACTCTTAAGGTCACCATATTGAGGCTTCATGTACATGTGCATCTGTGTACGTGGTGGGGGGGGCGGATTGGGAAGGGGGCATCACAGGCAGGAAAGCAGCAGCGGAGTCTCCCGTAACAAGTGAGAGGCATTGTCTGCAAAGCAGTCTGGCGTTGTGGGAAGGGGAAACCCTTATTTGAGGGAGTGGGCGGTTGAGGGTGGGAAGGATAGATTTTTTCATTCCTCAAAAACCACTCACAGAATATAAAATTAGTCACAGCCCCTTGATACCGGGAACAGAAATCAAATTCACATGGCAACTAATCTGGCCTAAAAACACCGCTCTCCAAGCCATGGGGCTGCGTCCAGAGGCCCGACAGACGCCACGGTCTTTGTTCCCTTCCGCGGGGGTGGGGACAGCTTCGCCCCTTGCTTCATTCAGCAGCTTCGTCTGCAAGATCAGGGAAAGGCTAGTTGGTGTATTTCGAGGGAGCCAATAATTAGTTCTCTTGGAATCTCGTTTTAGATTTTAATTCTTAGTCTCGGAGCCAAACTATAGGAACAGAGATTTCTATCTGTGGCAGGAGGGATTCAGTTTCGGCTCACTAAAAAAAGGCCCTGCTTCGGAGGCATTTTTTTCATGCATGAATCAAATTATTCCAGCTGGGTTTTACCAACACGTAGGCAATCAAAACCTACTTTAACTTGCGATTTTATTCTTTATTTACTAGTTCTATAAATACTGTGATGGGTGTGCTTTTATATGGGGCTGGTGGGGGGGTGCGAGCAGGAAGAAGGGCAGCTGTTTGCAGCCAAGGGTCACGTGTAGGTCTGGGACGCACAGGGAGCTGGGCCTGCCATCAGCCATCCCACCCCCACACCCTCACCCCCGCCTCCCATCTCTGGGTGAACCCATCTCCTGCCCGCTCCAGTCCTGGGCTCGCGAGTGTGGCCACAAGGTCTCCACTTGGCAGGCGGGTACAGAACACCTTTGCCACGCTCCTTTTCCTTCCCTGGGATGACAAGGCCAACCTGATCTTTTCAAAAGGGCACCTGAGTCTGGCAAGGAACTAAGAATTGAATGCTATTCAAATCTGCAAGAAGGAGACAAACACGGTGGCAGACACTTGGGCCATGGCTGGTGCATCGGGAAGTGGCATCGGAAGCAGGAGAGGGAATTGAAGAAGAGGGGTTGGCCTTGATGGCCTCCAGCTCTGATAGCTGATGATTTGATGAATTATACTTGTGCGCTGGGCCCCAGTGGATAAACCGGGATTAAGGGGTGAAGTGCAGGGGAGAAGGATTCTGACTCAGCATCGGGACGAATTTGATAAAGATTAGAGTTGTCTAAAATGAATTGGGTTGTCTTGGGGGCAGCAAGTGCCCTGTGTCTGCGGTTTTTGCAAACATGGGTCCCACGGAGGAGCGGCCCATGGAGAGCGGGCTCAAAGCTATAAAGAAGTTTCCATTTGGCGGCAGCTAATGTCACATCGGACTCAGGAATGCCAGAACCTCTGTCCCGGGATGGGGGAGGGGGTAGTCCACATCCTCCCAAAGTTGCTGCAGTTGCTCCCTGGGCTCTCTGCTACCCCTCCTGTGTGCATGCAGTGCCTTCTGTCCACGGAGACCAGAGACCCTCCCTCGAGAGCCAGCACCAGGGCACACAGGCGGGGAAAGGCCACAAAGTCACTGTGAGGGCCGATGCAAGATCCCCAGGGCGGAAAAGCTCTCTCTGAATGATGGAAACGTGGAAGGTCCGGGTGTATCCACCCCTGACATCTGAGACACAGGTTCTCCGGGCCCCTGCGGAGCCCCTCGGAAGGGTCTGAGATTCATCATGCAAATTGTCTGTGTGCTCCCTCTCTCCATGCCGGAGATTCATTCTTGAGCCACTGGAGGCTGCAGGAGCCCTTCCTGGGCGGCAGCTGTCTTTCAACTTGTCAGGACAGATGTCCAGGGCCAGAAGCGGCCTGGAGTCAGACCTGGGCTGCCGGAGCTCGGGGGCCCCAGGGACTGTATGTCCTGCCCAGCACGGGGCAGAGACTGCCTCCTGCCTCCACATGATCCTTGCTGGGGGGAGCCAGGCCCACCCTCTACCGTAGCCCTCTGGCAACCAACTGGGCTGCCCTGGGCTCCCACCGGCCCATCTGGGCCAGCAGTGACTCGGAGGTGGGCCTCAGTGCAGCCTGATGGGACTGTGGCCTGGACACCTGGGACATTCACCTGATGAACGTCCGAGGCAGGGATTTCACTTGGCCCACGTCCTGGGTTGAATAGTTCCCCCCTAAAAAAAACTCATATCCACCCAGAACCTCAGGACATGACCTCTTTTGGAAACAGGGTCTTTGCAGATGTACTCGAGTTAAGAGGGCGTCCTACTGGATCTGGGTGGGTCCTTAACACAGTGCCTGCTGTCATAAGGAGAAGGAGCTATGGAGAGACACAGACCCTCACAGGGAAGGTGGGCAGGTGCGGTGG
The DNA here is from genome assembly GCF_011764305.1 of Mustela putorius furo. Lineage (NCBI taxonomy): Eukaryota > Metazoa > Chordata > Mammalia > Carnivora > Mustelidae > Mustela > Mustela putorius. Next base: position 34,515,063 of record NW_025421989.1, read on the forward strand.
AGACAGACAAGGGAGGGGCGGTATTCCCGCAAGCCAAGGAATGCCAAGGAGGGCTGCCTGCTACCGGGAGCTGCAGGGGATAAGGAGGGATCTTTCCCCAGGAGCACAAGGAGGGAACATGGTCCTGTGACACACACGGCCTCCTGGACCAGGTCTGTGCATTTCGAAGGGGTCTATCTTGGGGAAAGTTGACCATCCCACCCCGAGGGACACTATCCCCAGTGGAAATGTGGAGGAGAAAGTACAACTTAGGGGTCCCCATTCCACTGCTGGCCTCGGCAGCATTGTACAAAATGTGAATTAGCTGCCAATGTTCCAAAACTGGAAAGCTTTTATATTAAAATATTTTTTCCCCACTTCTTTGGCTGCATTAGGAAATCTGGCCCCAGAAGCTGAAGCAGAGAAGCCAAAGGCCCGTGATAGGTCTGGACACGTGTATTCAGCTTTCCAGCAACCCTGGCACCCCCCGACTGCTCCCTGACATCGAGTTCAGGTATCCGTTGCCATAAATCATTTCTTTTCATTTTGCGGGTCTGGTGTGGTGTCATTAAAAGGAGAGTGAAATATTCCTTACACCCACATCTCCCTCGAAAGTCCGGGAAGGAAAGGGCTGTGTCTTTTAAAGCGAAGTGGGAGCGAACATATATCTTGGTGGGAGTGGAGATTCTCCTTATGTGATTACTATGCAAAGTGTTTCTGCGCCTAACACGACAGAGCCTAAGACACCATTACGGGGGAAAAGAGAAAAGAAAGGGGGGGGGGAGAGAGAGAGAGAGAGAGAGCCAGTCTGCTCATTCCCTTACATCACCTGCTCCATCCCTGTGGGGAGCTGACTGAAATGTACGTTCCCCCTTCCTGAGCTTCCAAGAGCACAGCCACTTCCGCTGCCCTGGCTCACCTCACTGAACCCCTTCTCCCAACTTAACCCTTTGCGCCTCAAGCAAGCTTTTCCTTCTTGAGGTCCTGCTGGCTTCATCAGCTCATCAAACTCAGAAGCTTAGGAATGGTCATGGCTGGCTCCCCAGAAGCTTCTAGATCCCCGAAAAGAAGACTTTCAGAACTTGCTGTATTTCATTATGCCACCCCAGGGGATTTACTGGACCCCTCTAAAAATAGAAGCCCACCAGAACATGACCCTGTCTCTGGGAGCAGAGCAAGGCCTCCCCGGGAGGCATGGCTCCCCTCACCCACCCAGCGAGGGCAGCTAAAGAACAGGAGTTCTGATGTTCTGATAGGTCCTGGGTTTAAACCCAGCACTGGGGTTCTGGGCCGCGGTCCTCAGGAAACTAAGTTATGCTAGCCAGGCATCTCAGAGTTTTATAATCACTCAAAGATCAAACCACATAATTTCAGTGGTAATTACTTGAAAAGAAAAAAAGCTCCTTAGACCTCAGTGGCAATAAAATGTTGGCGACCCGTGAAGTACAGAGATCGCTTTGGGCTGCAGGGCAGTCTGGAACACCGAGCAAAATGCTGGCTTGTAGGGCGGTTGGGTCAGAGAGAACAAGTGCAGGAACTTTATGGAAAAGGGGGGGTTCTGTGTGCCCCTAGAATGATCACCCGAACCCTTAACACTCCTCCATCTAATCTTCATCTGCCAACAAACTCCTACTCAGCAGCTATACCCTATTTGGAATGCCCTCTCTGCCCAGACCCACTTCCCTTTGTGCATCCTCCAATGTGACGACTTTCATAGTGCTTTCCTTGTCCCCAACCCCAATAAGCACCCTGTCCCCCAATCCTTACCCTCCAACTTGTGGCCTCCACCAATCGCCTTCAGCTTTACTTTCTCAATGGCTCACTTGTCTTTCTTGTTTCCCTGCCAGCCCTTTGGAAAAAAGCCAGCTCCCCTCAGTTGTTCTGCTCTGCACTAGGTACTTTGGACTTTCTGGAACAAACTTGCTCCAGTCCAGGCACAGACCCAGTTCCTTTTACTCCATGCCCTGCGGCTGTGGGCCGGCTGGGCTACTCCCACACACAGTCCTGGCTCCCACAACTGCAGCCCGGGCAAGGTTCCAGGACCATGGATTCACAGTGTGGGAGGACAGACATCCCAGCGACGAGACGCATTCCCACCTCTGGGCCCCTGCTCTTTATCCGCCTTGTGTCTCATGGATAGCACCCTCTTGTAACTTTGTTGGTCGCTCTGGCCAGTCTGTCCTTCTCAGAGGCTGAGACCCTGCTTTATCTTCCTGGGTCTCTCCAGAATTTCACGTTGGGGCCTGACACCTAACAGGTTTAGATAGATAATATTACTTGTCCCTAATTCTTTCTTTACTCCTTGTCTCTGACACCGTCTGCTGTGGACAGAGTATATCTCCCCATCCTCTGACTTGGAGCTTGGCCATGTGGATTGCTTTGGCCGAGGAAATGTGGGTGACAGTGACGGCGTGTCAATGACAAACTAAAGCTTTAAGCTTCCGCCAGCCTACTTGAAGCTTCTGTCCTCCTTTATGAAAAGAGCATGTCCCAGATAGCCACGGCCTCTTTGTCCCGGGTCACAGAACGAGTCTGTGTGGAGCATCGGCAAACCCAGACTGAAGCCTGGGCTCTGATCTTGCCCACCTTTTTTTTTTTTTTTTAAAGATTTTATTTATCTATTCGACAGACAGAGATCACAGGTAGGCAGAGAGGCAGGCAGAGAAAGAGAGGAGAGAGGACGAAGCAGGCTCCCCGCTGAGCAGAGAGCCCGATGCGGGGCTCGATCCCAGGACCCTGGGATCATGACCTGAACCAAAGGCAGAAGCTTTAACCCACTGAACCACCCAGGTGCCCCCAATCTTGCCCACCTTTAGGTGCAGAGCCAACTTCCAGGTCTGCAAGTATGAGACACATATTTGCGATTGTGAAGTCATGGAGATGTGGGGGATGGTTCATTACAGATTGTCATCACACGCAAAACTAACGAATACACAGTCCCTTAGGACGCCATTGAAGGGTAAACCAATGGGGAATGAATGAGTGAAAGGAAAGCCCCAGATACAGTTCACAGGGACTCAGTGGCTCTGCACCTGTTCTCCTCAGACCAGCAGCATCTGCATTACCTGGGAATTTTTGAGAAGTGAGGATTCTTAGGCCTAGCCCTGGACCTACTGAGTCAGCAACTCTGGGGAGTGGGGCAGGGGGAGGGGGGCCCAGCAACCTGTGACCACCACAAACACTGCCATCCCATTTCTCCCAGGGTGCCCTGAAGCATTCCATCCAGCATAGAACTGTCGCATCCAGTGGCTCTCAGCTCTGGCTGTATACTAGAATCTCTTGGAAGCTTTCAAAAATCCCAATGCTCAGGCCCTACCTAGGCCAATTAAAACAGAGTCCCTAGGGGTGAGATCCAAGCATTGGAATTTTTAGAAACTTCTCCAGGTTTTTTTAAATGTGCAGCCAAGGTTGAGAATAAGCTTTCCTTTTTGAAGGGAATGGGGGCAGCCTGGCCCTGGGGTCCCCTGCCCCCGCGTGCCCCCCCCCCACCTCCTGCCAATGCTACTGCCATGGCGTCTGGCGTCCCCACATCAGCACTGAAGAACCTAAAGTCTTGTCAAATGTCCTATGCCACGGGGCCTTTGCAGATCTAAGCAGGGGGGCTTTTGGAAGCATGGTGCACAGGCAGGGAGAGCACGGAGCAACTCCGTGCAGTCACTCAACCTCCCCGGGCTACCTTCTGCATGTCAGGCAGCACGCTGAATGCTTGCAAGTCTAACCAGTGGCCAGACTGAGAGCAAGGGCCTTGTGTCTGGCTTCAGAGGCCCTCAGACATGAGTTTGGGCTTTGGAGGGCCACTGGCAGTGCTGGGCTCCCTGGAAGGACACAGGTGCCCGGGCCCCTCTCTGGAGGCCAAGTGGCTGGCAACCCTCCGTCCCCAGCCAGACTGGGAAGGAGTCAGGCTACCTCATTCCGATGCTTCCCTCTCCCTCGGGAGCTAGGCGGGACCTGGGCCTTTCTCTCTGGAAGCTTCCCTGCTGCCTCCACCTTCCCTCTTTGCAGCTCACTGTAAGCCTCCATCCCTCCCATCTAAGGACCACCGCACCCCACCCCAACTTAGCTGTCTTGGGCAGAGTTTCTCCAGGAGCAGACCTGGAGCCAAGAATTCCAGTGCGAACTATTCTCAAAGGAAGAGTTCCCAGCAAAAACTGGCCAGGGCTCAAGGGAAGCAAGCCAGGCCAGGGCGCAAAGCCCATTGCTTGTGCAGCGTCGGGCTCAGCTTGGCAAAGGGGAGCTTCCATCTGACCCTTCCGGACCCAAGGCAGGAGAGCTGGGCCTTCCTACCCCTGGTCCCAGCAATCATTGGCAGTGGGCTCTGGACCACCCTGGGGCAGGGCAGGCAAAGGGAACCCCACATGTGCAGGCGGAGAGGCTCCAGCAGCAGAGACCAGGCCTGCGGGGAAGAATCCCAGGCATTGTCCTCTGGGAAAAAGTCCACTGGAGCCATTGGGAGGGACGTGCAGCGACAGTAACAGGGACCCGAGGTAGAACTGCCAGATCCAGCAAGTATAAATAAAGGACGACCAGCTAACATTCAAATTTCAAATAAACAATCCATCTTCTTTTTTAGCATAAGTATATCCTAAATATTTAATGGGGATATACTGGGGATATACCAGTATATCCCCATGCAATATCTAGGATATACTTACACTAAAAGTATTGTTTACCTAAAATTCAAATGTACCTGGCCATCCAGTGTTTTCTTGAACACCTCCCAAAGGGGACGATGTGGACCTTTGCTGGCTCCATGTGTGCCCTGGAGAGCCACAGGCATCGCCACAAGGCTGCCACTTGTGATATCCAGGGATGCCGGCCACTGTGTCCAGGCTAGGGACCGAAGTCTGGACTGAGAAGGTGGCAGGGACACCTGTACTAAATGTCTCCTTGACCCCTTAGGCACCTCTTCCATGTTAGATCAGAGCTGTGGGGCTCACCCAGAGCCACCCTACCCCAACGACAAGGACAAAGTGATTGCCTGCGTGCCCAGTCTTCCCACTGGGCCTCGGAGATGGAGGCACTCAGGCCTTAGCCAGTCTGTCCCTTGGTCAGCCCGACCCTCTCATTAAGTATTTTTGCATCCTTTTGCCTGCCTTTAAATAATAAAAAGAGGACTCTGATTGTTCTGGAAGTTGTCCCGATGGCTGGCAGGTCCTGAAAATAGGTTGGGATTGATTGATTGTAGTTATAACCAGCAGGCCCCGCTGTGGGCGCCCCCGGCCCATGATAATATAAAATATACAAACAGCAGACAGGGAACAAAGCCAAGACTGTGGCTCTTTACTTTGATTTGTGATCAGCTCCTTTGAAATCCCCTGTATTTAGAAGACTTGGGGAATGAATACAGTCCAGCTTCAGAGCCCTCCTCTCCCAGGTCCCGAGACCTCTGGAGCTGAAGAAAGAAATGCAAAGGGCATGTGATGCTTGAGACATTGGTGGGGGTCCCCAGGCCGATGGGAGAGAGGGCAACGGTTAGCTAGTGGCTTTCAGAAAGGCAAGGTGTGGATCGAGAGAGATGACCACAGTCCAGCAAATCTCACTCGGGATCATTTTCTCAGACAGATGAAGACATGGAAGGGATACAAAATGCCTCTTGATGGAAAACCAGGGTCCCTGATGGAATTGCTGAGCCACCGAATTACCCAGCCCCGAGGACCTACCGGGCTTCTTAAAATGCAAGAGAACATATTTTTCTGATTATTTTAAAAGGGGGAGAGGAGAAAATGCCTCCTGAAGGACTCTAAATGCTCTTTAAGTCTTGAGATATTTCAAAAAAAGTTATTTCCATGTAGAAACTTCAAGGCATTTCATTTCAAAAATACAACTACTTGAAAATCACAGGATGTAGCAGGATAATTAGAAAGGGCTAGAAATCATTGTCTTAAGCTGGGTTCCCCCCAGAAGCAGAGCCCGAGACAAGAATTTGCGTGTAAATCCGTTGTATGGGGGACTAACTGGGGAAGCGCTATGGGGAGGTGGGGAATCCCAATAGGAAAGGACAGACCGGCCCACGGAGCATGCACTAGGAGTGGTGGGGAGAGACACGACTTGACCCCACTGCCCCACACTGGGGACAGGAGACAATTCTCCACAAACTATCAACAGTGAAGGATTTGGTCTGTGGTGTTGTGTTTCTTGTTTTGTTTTGTTTTGTTTTGTTTTGTTTTGTTTTGTTTGTCTCAGTAGACAATAAAAATGAATTACTAGAAAAAAATTTAAAAAAACAAAAATGTGCAAAATACAAGCCCACTTTTTTTTTTATTTTTCATGATTAGGGGCAAGAGACCTATAACTACCCACAAAATTCCTACAGAAGTTCCTAAATGCTTACTCCCAATTCCCATACTTATCACAAATCAGCAATGAACAGCTCTCAGACTGGCACGAGTTCGAGGACCACACTCAGTTTGCCCATCAGAGAGGCAAGGGAGCTGGGGTATTTATCGACAAATGCATGGGGTGAGGCTTGCGTCCAGGGAAAGCGAGCAGGGGCGGGAGCTTGGCACCACGTCTCTCTTGCCGTGTGTGGGGGTGCAGCAGAAGCCCTTGGACCAAGAGATGCAGAGGAGGCTGGCATCTGAAAGTGCAAGAGGTGTGCCCTAATGGGGTAAGGGCCAAATGGGGCTGGAGACAGGGCAGCCACAGCCTTCTGCATTCATGCCCTAGGATGGGACCACGAAAGTCACTGCCCCCCCATCACCCACCTTCTCCTGCAGGAGCTGGGGAAATTGGTCCCTAAGCCAGTGAGTGTCCCACGGGGGCACTCAGATGTCACAGAGGAACGTCGCAGCCAGGACCAGGGGAGGGGAGAGGGCTCTCTCCGCTTGCCTGTCTCCTGCCCATGCTAGCATTCTCCTAGACCTCTGCTTGCCCTGTCCCTGGCACCACGGGGACAACCGCCAACTGGGGCACAGGCAGTGTCACCCGCCACACGGCCAACTCCCACAAGGATGAGGCTGGTTAAACTCTCATCCGCCCATTAATCGCCTGGGGAGTGGAGGAAAGGTCTGTGGATTTAGCGCAAAGCCGGGGCCAGACCACAGATCTCCTGGCTTGAACCCACCGCGTGACCCTCTGAAGCTCTGTTTCCTCATCCGTAAAATGGAAATGCTAACCTGTGCCCTACTTACCTCCCAGGGTTGTTGTGAGGATCAAGTGAGATAAAGAAGCGAGTGAAGTTTCAGAAAAGTTTCAAGTCCTCTGGAGCAGGCAACCCAAAGAGACACACGTTATCCAGCCTCCTCAGCTCTCACAGCCCAGACCCCAGCTCCACAGTGACTTGAAAAGGTCTCTGATTCCACTTAATGCAGGACCTTGGTTTGAATCCTAGATCAAAAGACAAATGTTATAAAGCATATGACTGGGGGCAATGGGCACTATTTGCACAAGGCCCGAATGGAAATAGTTGTGTCGGGGTCCGATTTCAGAATCTCTGTATCATACCAATGCCAAATCTCCTGGACTTGATCATTGTAATGTGGTTACATAGGAGAACGGCTGTGTTCCTAAGAGGAACATCCAGAAGTATTTACGATTAAAATATCATCATGTCTGCAAGTTATGGTCAAATGGTTCTACCCTAGCAATAATACCACCAATAATAGTAGCAGACAAGGAGTGATATCGTGTGTATGTGCACACACATGCACATGCACACGCGCACACACAGGGGAGAGAAAATGGGATAAAAAGGTAAGAATCATTGAACCTCAATGACTTTTCCATAGGGGAATTCATGCTACTGTTTTTGTCACTTTACTGTAAGCTTGAATTTTTTTTTTTTTCAAATCAGAAGATTTTAAATAAATAAGAAATAAATTGGTCACTTCCTTCCTCAAAAAAAAAAAAAGTCTTGGAGCCTCTGAGCCACTCTAGACGTTGTACTAACCCTGGAAACATCCCAGTCCCTCGTTAGGAGCTTACTGACTCCTATTCCCCACAGGTTCCTAATAAAACTTGGTTGCTTGATTTCTCAGCCCAGGATAGAATTAGAGTTGGAAAGCCTTCAGATTAGAAAAGGAGAGGGTAGGACCTGTCAGAGACCTTACAGCCGTTAGCAATGGAGCACAAATTCACTCATATCTGGGGTGATCTCTTTTCTCTACTCCATGCTGAGTCTACCCTAAAGGTGAGGGGTTCTGCATCTTTGTTCAGGAAGAGAAAGAAACACAGCTGTCAAAAACACCTGGAAACTCTTCATTGCTACTTGAAGAAATCACGATGGTGGACTTTGTTGGGTGCTTCTCCAACACCTCTTTCCCACTTCTTTCTTCCTGTCAAAGCCTATCTGCCTGAAAAGACTAAGACTGGCAGATACTCACTTTCCCAGGCTCCCTTGTGGCTGGGTCATGGCCATATCACCCTGGGCAACTTGAGGAGGAGGTTTCTGCATAGCTTCTGGGAAAGGAGATACTCCCTGATTGAAAAGGATATGTAATGAGGAACTCCTCTTTACGCCCTGCCTCAGATATGGTAGGATAAGGGTCTGACGGCTGGAACTGGGGCAGCCATTTTGTAATCATGAGGAGACAAGCTGAAGATTAAAAAGCAGTATTCTGATGGTCAAGAAGGATAGGAAGAGTTTCAGTTTTTAATGACCTGTCTAAAATGTTGAATTAACCAACCCTGCAACCAGACTTCATTAGATTTTCTCATTACTTAAACCATATTTCATTTGCAAACCTATTACTTGTAGCCAAGAAGATTCTTATATCTTGCTGGGGAAACACCTGTTTTGTGGAAATATCTATTTCTGCAGAGCCTTCCATTCTCTGTAACGAGTTACCGTAGGGAGGAAGCTTGGGAAGGTCTGAACAAAATGTGAGAGGAGAGTGCTTCTTGAAAAACTGTTTGGGAGAGAGTAAATATGACTTTCAGTGATCTTAAGGAGCATGTCAGCCCAACAGGGATTTTGAAACTGTCAATATTGTTTATAGGACCTCCTTGCCCAAACCAACTGCATCATGATAACGAGGAAAGGTTGTTAAAAATTGAGATGCGGGACGCCTGGGTGGCTCGGTGGGTGTTAACTGTCTGCCTTTGGCTCAAATCATGACCCCAGGATCCTTGGATCGAACCCCATGTCGGGCTCCCTGCTCAGTGGGAAGTATGCTTCTCCCGCTCTCCCTCCCTCTCATAAATAAAATCTTTTTTTTAAAAAAATCCAGATGCTTTCATTTTTTCGGATTCAGAACCCTGAAGTCCACAAGCCATTCATTCTCCCCAGTGACTTCATGAGTTTCGGAAAGTTCCTGATGACTTTACGTCATGCAACTTCTGGTCTGTTCCATCTGATTTGTTCTCTCCATGCTTCCTTATCCCTCAAGCCAGCTCCCCCTCAGATGCAAATAGATTCTCCTCCTCTTCTTTTGAAGAGCAGCTTTCCCAGCCCAATTCAGCTTCTACCCCAAAAGGCTTCTGGAGGCACTCCCACACAAATACAAGTCTGCTCCCTAAGAAACATGTTAATGTTTATGTTTATGTAATGTTAATTTATGCATCTTATTGTATTAGCAAAAATCAGCTGCAATTGTCAAATATGGCTTCTAAGGCAGGAAGGCTCCAAATGTTGTAGAAAATAAGGGGAGATCATGCTCGCAGAAATTCCCCTGAGGTGTCCTGGGAGTTATTCTTATTTCTCTCTTGTGGGTGAGATTTGGCCCGTGGTTCTACTGTGTTTTCCAAATCAATGACTTTTGGTGTCTCCTAGCCAACCACGGGAGGGAGTTCATCAGGAGCCAAGCAAGGCCTGCTTCGGGGCATGGGAGAGTGAAGCAGAGCTAAATGTGGACAAGACCCATGGAGAAAAGGGCATCCAGCCTCCCCCCAGGGAGAGGGGTTTTGCCGTAGCACATCCCTAGTACTGACTGCCCAGTTCCCGCTTGCCTTCCTCCATGATAGGGCCCCAAAGCTTCAAAACGACAATTCCTGGGATCCTCTAGAGTCAAGGTCAGGCACGTGATCTGGGTACCAGCAATCCTCACACCCCATGAGGCTGGGCCAAAGATGTGAGTGATGAGAAACGTCAGACCCATGCAAGGACATTAGATCTTCTGGCAAGAAATGTGGCACAGGCTTACGTTTTGGGACAGCCGAGGCGGAGCTGCTGGCACCTGATGCTGAGGGTCAAAGGGGCTGAGCTGCAGGTCCAAGGGTCAGGGAGATTTCAGCTAAAGCATTGGCTCACTGAGGATGGGTGTTTCCTGCTAAGTTGTCTGGGCTGCCTTGCCCTGGGGCAGAAGCATCTAAAGCCAGGTCTTGGCCCTCCTAGGGGTTCATTAGCTACCTATGATCTTTTGATAAATCACTTTCTCCTTTAACAATTCTGAGTGGACCCTATTGTTTGCAAGTGAGAACCTTGAGCTATTGCGGAGGCAATTCCAATATTCCCCCAAGCGAAAAAGAGAGAAAATGAATGTCTTTTTCAAACGCAAGAATGAAAAGATACAACATGGCAAGGAGCCCAGAAAGCACCCTTTTACCCATCGCCCATCCATTACCTTCCAAAGGTAACCACTAGTATAATTCGTATGCACCACAGATTAGTTTAGCTGGTTTTCGAACTTCATAGAAGTGGAATGAATCATTCTATACTTTTGTGTCTGACTTCCTTGCTTAGCCTTTTTTCCAGTGAGATTCATCCATGGTCCTTCTTTTTCAGTGCCGTGTAGTGTTCTGGTTTATTTCTCTATCTTCATATTGACGGACATCCGGGTTGTTTCCATTTGGGAGCAGCCCTTACAAGTAACGCTTCTCTGTGAACCCTCTGAGCTCATCTCCAAGTGGACTTGCTGGGTTATGGGCTTAGGGTTCACTTTAGCAGATATCGTGAAACAGGCCTCCTTCCAAAGGGGGATGGAACCAATTTACATTCCCACCAGCAGTAAATAGGGCAAAAGACCTTTGCAAATGTCTTTGTCTAATTTTTAAAAATAGCCACAAAGGGTAAGGAAGTCCGCATCTACCAAGGACCCATCATAGTGCAGGCGATATTATCAAAGTTCAAGGGGAAGGTCCCAAAGAAGCCTATCTCCAGCATTCTATGGCAGATACTCTACATTGGACAAGATCATCTGAGATGGGAAAATCTCAGACTTCCAGCACCCGGACTCATGAGACAGGCAAGGTACAGCTGCATAGAGAGAACAGAGCCCTACCATAAAGACTATAATCCTAAAAGGTCAAGTCCAAGGATGATCCTGTCAAGATAGAATATGAAGGGATCCTTTCCCACTCTTTCCTTTTTATCCCACCAACTCCGGTTAGCATTCTTGCTCCCTCCATCATGACTCCCCATCTACCCTGTCCAATCAGTCCACTGCTAGAAAGGAAAATCCCTGGGCATTCACTTGGGAGAGTAGATGCTGAAGTTGTACAAACCTGGGTTTGAGTTCTGACCCCTCCCAGAGTGCCTGCGTGCAAACTGTTAAGGATTGGCAGTCACTTGACCTGAGACTAAGGGTCTCCTTACATGTCGCGCACTTTGTGGCGGACTTGCCTCACGCTAGTCCAGCCCTAATCTTTACCATTACTAATTGAGTATCTTGGACAAGTTGCTGAAGTTCTCATTTTAAGCCATAGCTTCCTCATCTGCAAAATAGGAATCATATTAATATCTACTTAAGAGGGTAGTAAATGCTCAGTAAAGTTTAGCTGGGGCTGTAATTAAACCTGAGCCAGATTCGTTTTGCTAACAGCATGATTATTGGAAAGTGTGAAGACCCTGAGCCAACATGACTGAAACCCCTACCTCTTCCCCCTCCACCAGTTCTGTTCCACCAAGTCCCATGATGATCCCTTTCCTCACCATTCCCTGGACAACTCAGTTTGAGACCAAAAAATAATTTTGACCTTGGATAGCTTTGGTTATGATGGACACAGTGCAGCCTACCTTCCCAACTCGGAATCTCACCCCTAACACTCTCCAGGTCAGGCTCACAGTCTGCTTGGGGTAGCTGGTCTACCAGCCTTGGGTGGAGATGAGGGTCAGGGAAATCAATAAGATAGTCCCAAAAATCCTATTCACCTGTAAAGGCAGACGGAGATCCACAGAGATGTATGGATGAAATGATTCGAGCTTTGAAGACACATTCCAGAATAGACTAGTGTTTTTCCCCCAGACAGAGTAAAACCCTAAGCCCCCACATCCTCTTCGAAAATGAAGTCTCATTTATTTCCTCTACAGCACACCACCAAGGTGTGGTTGGATTGGCTCATCATGTTCTGATCATTTTTGTCCCCTTTCCCAGCCCAGAGGGTAGAGGAGACAGGGCGATGCCTTTTACAGAGTCTTGAAGATTGATTTCTCTCTCCATCACGTTCTCAAGGAATTAATGTGGTATCAGCAAAATGAGCAATGTGATCTAGAACTTTTTTCACTTTTTAGTATGGAGATTTTGAAACATACAAAAAGAGATAGAATTAAATAATAACTCCCCACATACCCATCACACAACTCCAATAATCATCTATTCATGATCAATCTTCTTTCACCCACTTCCCCTATCCCTATGTTATTTTAAAGCAAGTCCCAGACATCATATCATTTTATCCATCAATATTTCAGCACCCATCACTAAGGATAAGGACCCTCTGTTTAACATGGCCATATTCCATTATCATACCCTACAATTAACAAAAATTCCCTAATGCCATCAGAGATCCCCGATAGTCTCAAAAAATGTCATAAAAAATAACCACGACACACAGTTTGTTGGTTCTGAATGCAGATTCAAATAGGTTTGGGACTTTTCATTTGTCTTTACTGCTATTCCTTTCTTCTCTCATGGCCACCTCTCTGGGGATGATTACATCATAGTTCTAAAATTCCTGCCCCAAATGTGCACATGGCTCACTTTGCTGATACCACATAAATTCCATGAATACATGATGGAAGAATCGGGAGGGGCTTAGCACACACTCCTAATTGTAGCCCATCAGACAGCTATGTGCTGGGGCTCAAACTGTCGACACATCATAAATTCACAGAATTCTCAGCAGGGGGTGGGGGGCTGGGACCCTTTTGATTGCAACCTCTCAGGGAACATTGTGTTCCCGGGTTCTCTCTGCTTTGCTAATTCAGCATCCATTCTGCCAGCACAGGGAGGGCTGGGGGACAGATTTGTTTCCAGTATGGACTCTCTCTGCCTCCAAAGTGGTTTGCTGGCTCCATCAACCCCCACAAAGTCCCCGACCACCCCCCAGGCACCCCTGCTCTACCAGCCCAATCATCAGCCCTTCATAAACATGGTAGACTGTTCCAACGTGGTCCGCCAAGGCCACCAAAGTGGCCTCGAGGGCTCAGACAACGACCTTAATGGGAGATGTGTCAAGGGAGGTCCAAAGCAGGTCAGGGAAAGGAAGAGGGGCCTCTGAAGGTTCCGCTCCCCCCAATCCAAGAAGGGACTCTCACCCCAGCAAAGACTCCCTCCCACCTGCCTTCCCACACCCAAAACTCATTGCCATGGCACCTGCACTTTGTGCAATCACATTTCAGCCAACCGGCCTGTTTCCGGATTTGGGAGTGCCCCGGCCGAAACACACACAGCCAGCCAAAGCCTAGCCTCTCAAAGCACGGTGCAGGGACCAATAGCATTGGCATGCTCGTCAGAAAGGCGGAAGCTCGGGCCCCATCCCACCTTGAGCCCACTGAGTCAGAATCTGCGTGGTAAGCTCTCCATGCATGGGTCAGAGTTTGAGAAGCACGGGAGCAGGAACAAGTGTCCAAGGACAGGGTAGGCCGGGGGCTCGAAAGCTGGGATCATTTTCCTCTGTGCCCATGCAATACACAGATGCTTCCCGCAAGGGCCACCCTTCCTTTAAAAAAAAAAAAAAAAAAAAAAAAAAAAAAAAAAAAAAAATTGGGAAGCCGGAGCCTGCGAGAACTGGCAACATTGTTATCAGGACTAATGGGTCTCACAATGGAAAATGAGGTTTTTCTCTGCTCGCGCCCAAGGGCACCGTCCTTGGCCCCCTCTCCTGATGCCCACCGTTGCCCTCGGAGATCTCTGTTCGGGGAGAACTTGCTTTTAAATGAGAGTCAATGGAGCAGGTCGCGAAGCTGTCAGACGCAGAATTTCTGGTGCTCGTGACTGTTGTAATTAAAATCATCCGAGTTGACTAAATTGGCCGAAAAGGAACCAGGCCCACATGACTGCCGTTCAAAGGGGAGCAAAATAGCTCCTAATTTGTTAATTAAAAATATGAATGCACTCCACACGGAATGGCTGTGCGTTAAATTCTATTCAGATTCCATTAGAAAACAAATAAGCTCTGCGCCCTGATTAGAGGGACCCGGTTCCCCCAAATCTGGGTGGATTTGGCCAGGCTTTTTTCAGAGAACAAATTTAGAGCTCGCAAAGACCTTGCAGAGAAGTCAAATTCCTGGGGAGACTTCTCTGGTAAATCAATCTGGTAATTAGAAAAACACGCCGATAGATTGGATCTGCTCTCTATTTCTTCATCATACTGATGAGGCTGGTTCAAAGAATGGATATTTCCAAAGAGCTGGGCGAGGCATTTCCTGCCAGCTCCAAAATGCACCTGAGATGCAGACATGGGGAGAGGGGGTGGGAACTGATGGCTTGGAGGCTGGAGAAAAAAGCAGGGGGGACAGGCCAGATGAAGCCGGGTCAGGGAAGGGGCAGGGGCGAGGAGGCAGTGGAAGCCACGCCTGGATCCTGCTTGGCCTGCTCTCCTCTGGCCCAGGTTTCCAATTCACTAAGCATCTGTGGGGTGGACAGCTGAAAATAAAAAAATTAAAAAAACAGCTGAGATGCACAGTCCCCAACGGCCCTGCCAGTGTTGAGGTCCTGTCGCTTCTTGGCCCCCGAGGGTCCCCGAGGCTGCCTCTCTCCAAGCCTCCACCGCCGAGCAGGGATTCTTCATTCTCCAGCCTGGCCCACCAGGGACCCAGGGCTCCGAGGCAGTTTGGGGATCGCTGAGAGCCTGAGGCCAAATTTGAAAGGCTCTCTCCAGAGGAGCAGGGCAAGCCTCCTCCGCCTCCCAGGGTTTTGTGCTTTCCCGACGCCCAAGGCTTTCTCCAGCGGTCAGCAGAGCCCCGCCAGCACGTTCTCTTCTCCATCACCGGCCCTCCTCCTTCTTTCATTGCTGGGCTCGGTGGCTCATGTGTCTTGGTGAGGCAGGAAGACCACGTGGGGGGTCAGACCAACCGTGGCCATCAGGACAGAGCAGAGGCGGTGACCTGGCACACTGACCGTGCCGCGTCTGTCCCCTGGGCTTGGCGCAGCCCACAGAGGGCAGTTATGATGGCACAGCTCACCAAGCTCTCCAGGGAGAAAGTGCACGGGGCCTTCAATCTCCCTCCCTGCCCTTGGATGGGGGCCAATTGTGCCCTCTGGGGAGGGGGCGGCGTCTGTCTGCCACGGCCTCCCTGGCGGCAGGTCCGCGTCTGCGGGGAGCGTTTTTCTCCAGCAGCAGCAGCTCAGGGCTGTGTCAGGATGTATTTATTTTAGACTCGCTGGTGTTCTTTCAAGGTGTGGAAGCCGTGGCTTTGCCTTTATTAGAATGAATTACTTTTAACACCGACTCCAACGGGTCATCAGAAAAAGCACTGTGGCTGTATGTGCTCTTTTCCACCGCCAGAGAAGCTCAGGAACCAAGAGGTCAAGGGCACACACTTGGAGTCAGGCCAATTGGGTTCAAACTGCAGCTTCGCCGCTTACCGTCGCCGTGACCCTGGGCGAGTACTTAATGTGGCAGATGCTGGCGGCACCCTGCTTGTGTGCACTCAGCGCTCAGGATTCCCTTGCAAGCTGACAGCTTCTGGCTGCAAGAACCTGCGAGGAGCCTGGGGGCTTTCTCTGAATGCACGAGCGAAAGCCGCTGTGGTTCCACAGGGCAGGACCAAGGTGCCAAGAAAGTGGAGACTCCCAGAAGCAGTCTTCAGCCAACGTGGCCGGGAGTCGGAGGACAAGTCCCCCAGCTCCCCTGCCCTCAGGTGGGACAACTCTCAGCTGTGTTCTACACTGTCCTGGAGTTCCCTGGGAGGACTGGGGGGCGGTCAGCCACGGCAGCATCTGCCCATCGCTGCTGTTTCCTCCTGGAGCTCTCTGGAATCACGGCTTTTCACCAAACACTCGCACTCTGATTTCAGCTCAGGGTCTGATTCAGGGGGGAAAACCCACCCTAAACTGTCTAACTTTGGGATTTGTTTACCAGTAAAATTGAGGCAACATCAGTACCTTCCTCATGGAAATCGTAGTGAGGACAGAGTGGGACGCTCCATGCAGAGCACTTAGCGAAGTGCTGAGTGCATAGGAAGGGCTATGTAAGTTCGAGAAACTACTCTCCCATTCTCGGGGCCGAGCCCTCACAGTCCTTGCCAATGCAATTCATGCGGCTCGTTCATTCATTCATTTACACCTCACACACAAAACCCCAAAACGGATAGTGGATGACTTTGAAAATATCATAGCGTCCAGCCCCTTCTTTTGGCTTGGCCTTTCAAAGGGTCATTTGTCTAGTCCAAATAATGAGATGGGAGGCCCCTGGATGTGACATGCTTTCCCTGTCACTCACCAGCACCCCAAGCCTGCACCTCCGGCAGCAGAAGACCACACCCTCTCACTTCTTTGCTAGGAGACCAGAGAATCACCATTGCTGATCTTCGGTCAGCTGAGGTCACACATGCAGCCGCGGACATCAGGACACTTCAGCGGGGCTGGAATGTCTAAGATGGACTCAGTCATACTCATGCTGGTCATCACTGGCTGTTGGTAAGGTGACCTTGGCTCTTCTCCAGACACTGGGTTGGGTTTTCTCACAGCATGACTACCGGTTACCAAATGAGAGCATTCCAAGAGGACAAACTCCAATGCAGAAGTGCTTATGAAGCCTCAGCCTGATGCCAGCTAGTGTGTCCCTGTAACCACAGCAAGTCATGTGGATAAGACCCCAGAGGCAACGTGGCAAAAGACCACACAAGAGGTGAGTCCTGGCGGCTGTGGTTCACTGGGGCCACCAATGTGACAAACTACAGCAGAGGGCTCCAGCTGCACAAGGCCTTCTTAATCAATCATGGATGCAGCCTCAGCCTCCCAGTATATATAATTGAAGTGGTTAGGGATGTTCCGTCGCCATTTCCCCAGCTACCTTTACCCTGAAGGGGCTGACCCACTCAGCCACACACATTAAGAGAAAAAGCCCCTGAGTTACTGGATCATTTAGGATTCCTTCAGTTAAAAGTCACAGAAACTCAGTGAATTTAGAATTTATTGGTTCACGCAGCTAAGAAGTCCAGAGGAATGTAGTTTCAGGCATGGCTTGATCTAGGCATTCAAATGACGTCCTTAGTACTCATTCTCTCTGTCTGTTTCCATTTATAGGTTCTGCCCTCCTTTGTACTGACTTCATGTCTGGGAAGTTTCTCTGGCATGGTGGGAAGTTGCCCCACTAGCAACTCCAGGCTTATATCCTGCTACCTGAGAAACTAAGACTTTATTCAAGGTCTACCAATTTAAATTTTAATGTCACCCAAAGAAACCCTCACAGAAACATCCAGAATAATGTTTGACCACATACCTGGGCAGCTGTGACCCAGCCAAGTGGACACCCACAATGAAGCACCATGGTTGGTTTCTCAAATGACAACATGCTCTTACCAGATAAAGGGGAGGCAAGACCACAGACATCTGTGAGAGTTGCAAAATAAACAGGGGAGCTCAACAAAACCAATGGCCAGCCGTCAGAGGAACGATCACTTGGGCCTCCCCTCGACTTCCCCTCTCTCTTGCCGCATGTTTTTGACCATCTCGGTGTTTGGAAAGTCTCCTCACAGGGCAAGACAATGAGAGGCAAAGCTCAAGTCAGCAAATCTTCCTATTTGCTAATAACCCTAATACTAAGTTCTCTAAAGAGGAAGGTAAACAACTATTTGAAATAAAGAGTGCGCGATTGTTTTTGTTATAGTTATTATTATCCGCAGCAACATCTAGTGATTTAGAGTGTGTTATCTAGTCATTTCTCAGACCAGCAATTATCAAGAATTAATTATTTCCAGGGTGACACATGCCCTCTTTCTAATGATGGAGAAGAACAGAATGTATCCAAATGAAATGATGATTGCTAAGAAGTGGGGGAGATTTCCTGCTGACAGCAGTAAACCAGTTTCCACAAGTGTTGTGAACCATTGTCGCAAATGCTAAGCTGGACCGTGGCACATTAGCACCCAGTGGGCCGTTCCAGGAAGCCAAGGACCTGGCACCTTTTTCAGGGGACACTGAACCAATAGAGCCCTGGAGCAGAGCAGGAGACGAGAAATGGAAGGAAAGAGGATGTGAGGAGCCTGGGATACTGGTAGCAAAAAAGAGCTAAGACCTTGGCCCCATGATGAGCTCTGGAACTGGAATGGCCCTTCCAACTGGTCCCCCATTGGGCTGAAATGACCAAGCCTTTACACTGTCCCATGGATTAATCACTGGATGTGAGTTGGCCCGGGAAGGGGTGTGACCTAAAGTCCCAACCTTGGAGGCTGTCCCTGATGATGTTGACCACCAAAGGCCCAACACCATTCCCAGCAACTGGGTCAACCGATCCCTCACTGAAAGGGACCTAGGAGGTGACCACCGCACCTACCCTGAGTGCTGTCATTCATGCCAATCCTCACAGGAGACAGATGTGTAATGCAAACAGTGCTTATGGCACAGATTCCCTCTAACACCTTGACCTTTGGGAGAGGAGGTTGGAGGAGAATGTCCTATTGGAGATTGGACTTGTATTTACACCTCTATGGCATTTAGAGACGTACAAGGGAATCTCTCAGGCTCCCTTTGGGAGTGTGAGTCACCAGTGAAACACGACGTCCCACCAGGCCTGATAGAATCGGCCTTTTGTGTTTAAGGATAAAAAAATGGGGAGGTGCCGGGTCAATGTGGGCTTCCCTGAAGCCAGAGTATGAAAGGATTTTTGTGATTTAAAGGTCTGGGCCCAGTCATAGATAGTCAAGCACAATTATCAGAAGAAGAGGGTAAGATCAACCCCTTTAGGGGTTG
Organism: Mustela putorius furo; assembly: GCF_011764305.1. Taxonomy (NCBI): domain Eukaryota; kingdom Metazoa; phylum Chordata; class Mammalia; order Carnivora; family Mustelidae; genus Mustela; species Mustela putorius. The sequence continues at coordinate 34,534,052 of NW_025421989.1, forward strand.
GAGGCCTGAAAGGAGGGGTGTCTAGGCCTTGAGGAGTAATAGGGAGGCAGAGAAATAAACAGGAAGGTGGCACTTTGGGCCCCTGAAATAGTGAAGGAACCTGTCCTGTCTTGTCTCTCATAGTTGGTTTGTAGCCCAGGGGTTTGGGAGGACTGTGGCTGTGGGAAGTAGGCATCACATGACTGCCCAGAACAGTGACTGCATTCCCCCTTGACAGTGGGGAAACTCGCACAGGCGGGTCGCCAACAAGCTGGATCCTGCCCATTTCTGTGCATTGGAAACAAGTCTTATGAGTTCCCTAATCTTCCCTTTGCCCTGGAAGTCCTCAGTCTCTGCACCTGAGCCCCCTCACCCCCACTCTCTTCCTTCACCTTCCCCACGCACCCCTCCCTGCCTCCAGCAGAAGGTCTGATTTCCTGCAAAATACTCTTGTCTGCCCCCCCCCAAATTCCTCTGCTCTGCTCAGTTTTTACCCACAGATCTTTTAACTGGAAAGGAGTCTTTTATTCCACTTTTCAGAGATGAAGCTTGAACTGCAAATAATGCCAGGGGAAGCAACTCCTTTATGTGAATTCTCATGAAGACATAAAGGATAGTGAAAAGAAATGTCTAAAGGAGGGGACACTGATGGGAGAGAGGGACAGTAGTAATAAGGCAGAAGGAGCACTAAACCAAGAGGTTGTGTATTAAGGACCTCATTGCTTTGCTTAGGCACATCCCTGATGAATAGATATGGGGATGGGCTGCTATGACTTTGTAAGCCTAGAGTCATGGTTCTCAACCCTGGCCACACCTCAGAATACCGTTGGGAGCTTTGAAAAACCACCAAGGCCTGGACCCCACCCCCGCCCAATTAGATCAAAATCTCTGTAGGTAATGCCTAAGAATGGGGATATTTTTTAACTCCCCAATTATTCTAAAGGACAATAGGGGTTAATGTATTAGTCAGCCATTACCATGATACTCCTGAATAACAAACAAGGCCCCAATCCCCAGATGCTTACAAGAGGAAGCATTTGTTTGTTCTCATTCACAGACCTGCAGGTCAGCTGCAATTTAGCTGATTTCAGCTGGGCTCAGCTGGACTTAAGACAAGATTATAAACTGGACCCTTGTCTCATCCTGAGACAAATGGCTATTCAGGGTAAGGTCTCCCACGGCAATGGTTGGAACGTAAGAAGCTAAGCCAAATCATGCAAGCACATGTAAGGCCTCAGCTCACATTCCTTCACGATCATTCCATTGTCCAAAACAAGTCCCATGGCAAAGGCCAGCAGGAATGGGGTGGGGAAATAGCACTGACCCTAGCAGGAAGTACCACAAAGTTACTTAGCAAAGGCTATGACATGTCATTCCCTAATAGTGAGGGAGTATAAAGAATTAGAAACAGTAATCTAATCTGCCACAGCTGGGAATCATTAGCCTATAGGCTAAGAAATAATTCTTCTCCCAAATGTTTGTGCTGCGATTTTCATTAAGGGATCCTACTGCTCACGGGGTTCAGTTCTGCCACTTATTAGCTACATACTGTGGGCAAGTCACATGGCCACCCTCATCCTCAGTGTTCCCCTGTGTAAAATGGGGGTGAAAATTCCTAACCTGCTTCTCTTGAAGGGCTAGGGGAAGGGTAAAATTAAGTAGTGTGTGAGCACACACTGCTTTTAGTCGGCCTCGCCTCAGTAAGAAAGATCACTCTAGCACATCAAAAAACATTTAATCATGGGAGAAAATATTTGTAAAAGACACATCTGATAAAGGACTATTATCCAGAATATACAAAGATCTCTTAAAGCTCAATAATAAGAAAACAAACAACCTGATTTTAAAATGGGCCAAGGGGTTCCTGGGTGGCTCAGTAGGTGAAGCGTCCAACTCTTGATCTTGGCTCAGGTCTTGATCTCAGAGTCATGAGTTCAAGCCCCATGCTGGGCTTCACACTAGGTGTGGAGTCTACTTAAACAGAAAAAAAATGGGCCAGATAACTTAACAGATACCTCACCAAAGAAGATATACAAACAACAAATAAGCCTGTGAAAAAAATGCTCCACACATGCCACTAGGAAAATGCAAATTGAAACAATGAGCTGTCACTACACGCCTATTAGAATGGCCAAGATCCAGATCACCAACATCACCAACTGCCGGTGAAGATACGGAGCAACAGGAACTCTTCAGAGGATATTTTTGACTGTTTCTTCCAGAAGTAAACAGACGCTTACTGTATAATCAAGCAATCATACTCCTTGGTACCTTACCCAGTAGGTAAGGTACTTATCCAAGTAAGGTACTAACCTCCCAACAGGAGTTGAAAATGTATGTGCACGTGAAAACCTGCACAGGAATGTTTATAACAGCTTTATTCATAACCACCAAAAACTTGGAGCCAACAAAGATGTCCTTTAGTTTGATGAGTGGATAAGGGATAAGCAAACTGTGGTCCATCCAAACAATGGGTTCTTCCTTATTCAGCACTAATAAATAAATAAATAAATAAATAAATAGCTATCAAGCCATGAAAAAACATGCATGAGGGAAACAAGTGCATATTACCAAAGGTAAAACGTTGACATGTAAAGGCCACCTACCCTATGATTCCAGTTCTGTGAGGTTCTAGAAAAAGTAAATCTATGGAGACAATAAAGAGATTTTTGGTTGCCAGGCACCAGGGAGAGGAAAGGATGGCTCAGCAGAGCATAGAAGATGATTAATGCTGTGAAGATACTGTGTGTACTGTGTGTGCTACTCTAATGATGGGTAGATGTCCTTGTATCTTGGTCCAGCCCCACGGAATGTCCAATACTAAGAGTAAATACTAATGTTCTTTGGGCGACAATGAACTTTGAGCTTTGGATGATAATGACATGTCAATGTAAGTTCATCAGTTATGCCAAACGTACCACTCCGGTAGCAGGGGGATGTTGATAATGGAGGGACTGCAGTTATGGGGAGAGAAGAAAGGATGTGGGAAATCTGTGTATCTTCCTCTTAATTTTGCAGCGAACGTAAAACTCTTCTGAAAAATAAAGCCTGTTAATAGCACACAGAAAAAAATCTAATCAAAATCCGGACACGTGGAGAGCCCTCCTGTTGGTGTGTGTGTGACTGGGAGCTTACTAAATGTGCTGAAAGTGACTCAGGGGCATGGAGCAAGAACATGAGCTAGCATCTCCCAGCCTGGGGTAGCCCCAGAAGACCAAGGTAGAGCCTCCCTCCCCTACCTGGAAGCCTTGACCTAAAACAGATTCTGCAAAGCACCCCCTCCAAGTGCCCTTCTCAGCTGTGGCATGCATCTTCCCAGCTGTGGGGGATGGGGGCTCAGCTCTCAACACCCTCAGCCAAGAAGCCTCTTGGAATTATGCGAGCCAGCCAAGCTGGTTTCATGCAACCATGGGCAGCCAGCTACCAATGGCTGGAGTTCATTAGACTTGCCTCTTGGCGTCAATTCCAGGATAACCCTGTGGGGTCCTCCGGGTCCCAGAGCTCCCCGTGGGATGAGCTGAGCCTCCAGGACAACCACACTCCAGTCCAACTTGTCTGCCCGCTCCCGCCTCCTCTGCTCCCCTGCACATGCTGATCTGGAAAGTGCCCCTCCAGAGGCTGCCTACAAAGCTCTAGCTACAGCCTACTTTCTGGGGAACCCAACCTGGGCAGCACCCCAGGAGGAACGGTCACCAGGTTTTCACAAACCAGGCAGTGGCGCCTTTACCTACATCAGAGACCTCTGAAGCCCTGAGGGTTGTCTCTTGGCCACGGGTCTATGAGGTGTAGCAGCAGACACTAGACCTGGTAGGAAAAAGCAGAGTCCTCTTACATGGAAAGACTCCAGCTGTCGCTAAAAGCAGAGCCCTTGGGACCCCTCCCCCCACCGCCCTTCCTGCTGTTTGTGCTGCGAGTGTGAGCACGCGTGTATATTTGTATGGTTGGAGTGAATAAATGTTTAAATCAGTGTGTCAGTTATAATTAGAGCGACTCTCCCTTCTTCATCGTAGAACGATTCCTTCATGCTTAACGCCTGGAATGTCATTTTCCACTGTGAAATCCTTATTCTTCAAGGCCTAGTGCCAAAGTCGGCTTCGTGAGGCACCTCCCCCATCCCCCAGACAGGATCTGTCTCTCACCCTGGCTGCAGCCCCGGGGTCCTTGACGAGGAGGGAATGTATTCACCCTTCTTAGCTTCTACTTCCCTGTCCTGTGCTCCTCGAGGGCAGGGGCCATGCCCCATTCATTCATCTGCTCCGTGCTGGTTACACCAGGGCTCATCCAAACAATGCATTGATGAAAGACAAGGCCGGGAGAGAAGCAGATAATTCCGGCCATGGCACCAGAGAAAGCACCCCAACCAGATCTCCGGGGGTCCTGCCCCACAGAGCTGCCCTGGGGCTGTAACAATCCCAGCATTTTGAAAGACAACAGATCTACCTGATCCTCCTGTCCCTGGCCCCCCACATGCGGTTAGGGACCTCCCCGTCAGGCCAAGTGTCTGACTTCCCCAGCACCCCGCCAAAGGCTAGAGCACAGCTGTCCCACCCTACCCCCAGCATGCTGGAGGGGCACCCCAGATCCCCCTCCCCACCCCCTTGCCCTTTTTGGTATAGGGCCAAGCTACAGGACCGGCCTCAGAGCTGCCTCGGACAGACAGAACCATGCATTACTTCAACTGATCAGCTTATCAATGCCCGGTTTGAGGTGAGTTTAGGGCAGGTGTCAACCCAGCAGAAAAGCCCTGGATTTTCACTTGAAGTAAATCCAAGCATAAAGGTTTGCCTTGCTGGAGGAACCCTCACTTCACCGAGCACAGTACCCTTCCGCACCCCACCCTTGCAGAGGGTCTCCATAGGTGGCGGGTGGGGGGTGATGAAGAGGGGCTAGACGCTTCCTAATCCTCTGTCTCAAAACCACAGCTGACGCGGCCAAAGGCACCTGCCCTTTGGAGGGCCTTTCAGACAGCAGTGTGTGCTTGGGGAACCTTATTATTTTTTTTTTTGACTGCCCTCCCCAGTGACTTCCCCCCGCCCCCGAGAATGAAAGAAGATAGTCTCCTAGCAGAGGCTCAGCGTGCGTGGGATGAGGGCAAGGCCACAGGAAGACAGGCACCCCTGTTCGTCCTGCACAAAGCTGTGCAGCCGAGCCAGGCGGGGGCCTGGCCCCCCATCCTCTGGGGCCTGCCTTCCTCAGGGGAGAAATAATTGGCCTGTCTATAGAGCATCAGGATTCAAATAAAGCTTGAAAACACACGCAGCCCTGCGAATTCTATAAATGTGGAATTATAAATGATGGCCCGCCACCATGCACGCGCGCGCGCGCGCACACACACACACACACACACATTTGCGCACACCGCCGAAGGCTGCCTGTGCTCCCCTCTCCAATTGTTGCCTGAATCCACCTGATTCAAAAAAGCCCACTCGCATTTGAACTGGAGGCAATCAGGGCGGAAAACACCCCCGTTCCTTTGGTGCAGGTCCAAACTGTCACCATTTGGCATCCTGACACGCCGATGTCCCCATCAGCTGTTCAACGTCAGCCAAAGGGGGCCTCCCCCAGCCAACAAATCAGAGATTTCATTAACCAGCAAAACCTCCCGGAAGGATGAGCGGCCTCACGTGGGCCGCCCCCACCCCATCCCCCTCTGCTCCCCCCCCACCCCCGCCACCTCCCTTCTGCTACACAAACAGGCTCGCTGCAACTAGATTGGATTCAGATCTTGTAGATGAAAAAATTCAGCTACAACAGCAGCGCCCCGCCAGACCCCAAGTGAGGACCGAGCCCCGCACGGCAGCCAGGCTGCCTCGGTAATAACCACTCGTAATATCTGACAGAAAGAACCCACGCTGGTCATAGCCGATGCTGCCACATGAAAGGAAGCATTACGCCAGCCTCTCGGGGGCCGGGGCTCTGGGAGAGCCTCCGCGCAAATCAGAAACATTTTCCACGGAGCTGCTATTCAAGTCCTGGAAAATCAACAGGGGCCGTTTGCCTGACATCCTGGGAGCTGCTGTTATTCTCCGGACAGCCTGGCTCATGGAATGAAGCAAGGCCAGCTTAACCCGAATTCGCTGGGTGTTTGGCATTTCTGAGCTCGGAGGCCTTGGATGGGGTGGGAGCTGAAACCCATGAGGTTGGCTCCGGGAGTGAGCCGCAGAGAGCCGTGGCGGGGGGGGGGGGGCGTTTGAAATATGGAACGGCTGGGACAGCCTGGGCCTTGGCCATCAGGAGTGAGCGCCAGCCTCCCTTTGCTCCCTGGGCCACGGACCTGTGTGTTGAGCTGTGTCAGGGCAGCCCCGGTAGCAGGAAGCACGTGGGACCACGGACACAGAAGCGTTTCAGTACTCTGGCAATTAGTTGGGCTGTTGGTTCGAGCCCTGGTTCAGAAGCCCCGGCCTGAGCCAGGCTTGGTGGCATGCTGGCACCTCATTCTTTGGTCCTTGGGACAGTCCTGAGTCGCCCCCTCCCCCGATCCAGAAGCTTCCAGACTTGTGGCCGTGACCTTGTAGACAGAATGGGGCGGTTGGGTCTTCCAAGATTCATGTCCACCTAGAGCAGACACATACAACTTCAGGTTCCCAACATGCTTCTCCAAGGCTGGACTTTAAATTGCGAATGCCTCTAGATCCTTCCAAACTACCTGTGATGCACCCAGGGAATGGCCCTGCAGATGTTACCCCCCGCCCCATCCCCAAATTCTTGCCCTTCTCATCCTCCCATTGTCACAAGCATTGTGCTAGCCAAGAAGAAAGGGCTGGATTCTAGAGGGTTCTGGGTAGAGATAGATATCTCAACAAGCCCGTACTCCCAGCCCCAGCCTCCTCCTGGCTGAGCCTCAAATGCTCTAGGAGTCTTAGGAGCCACAGTCGCTTGGAGACATTGTGTCCCCCGAGCCCTTGACATTTCTGTAGAAAGCAGCTTTGCCATGGGAGACCTCGTGACATCTCAGCAAGGTGAGGTGACCTCCACCCAGCAATCACCTTGGTTTTAAAGCAACAGATGTCGAGCTTGTAAGCAAGCGTGGAAGAGGACACAGGTATAGTGCATCCTGGAATGGCATGGGCTAGGGTAGGAATAAATGAGGTGTATGCAATTCACTTCACTTTACCCCTGCTCCGTTTCCCTGCTGCTGAAGTCGGGCCAGCGGGGTGTTGTGGAGCCTCGATGTACTCATCTGGGAAATGGGACAGATCCACATCAGGAAGTGGGATAATCCTGTATTACCGGGTTGTTGGGAGGACCCAACAAGGCTGTGGGTGAAAGCGAGCCCTGTATGCTGTAAAAATGGACACCCATGACACGCCATCCCGAAAGGCCCAAGCCCCAGCACAGCCAAAACGCTCTCTCAGCCAGGTATGCCCCCATGGGGAGCTGCGTGTGCCCAGGCTTCCTCGCTGGGCCTTGCTGGAGTGCAATCTTTTCCAAGGACAAAACAGCCCCAGCGCTCAGGAAAGGACCAGCGCGTCACCTCAGCATTTCTATAAAAAGATTGCTCGGGCTCCGGAGCCTGGTTGACAGGCCGGGCTGGGAGGGCGTGTGCGTGTGTGCGTGCGTGTGCCATGAAACGCTCTTCTAACAGCTGGCCTCGACCAAGAAGCCATGCTCACCCTAAAGCCCCCGGCCCTGCTGGAAGCAGGGGGATGGATGCAAGGAAAGGGTGGGGGGAATGAGGGAGAGAGGGTGGGAGAGCTGTAAGCTGAAGAATGGAGCTGGGCAAAAAGAGACGTGTCTGCGGTGCGGATCTGTCGCTCTGTGCAGCCAACACAATGGACCTCTGGGTGGGCTCAGAGAGCCCCCCCCACCAACCCCCGACCTCCTGCCCGTGACACAGATAAGGACCTGGAGGACTGCTCCGAGCTGCTGCGTGTGCCCCGGGCCAGCCAGCAGCGAGGCCAGCCCGGTGTGAGTGGCAGCACAGATAAACGACACCCGCGCGGGGATTGACTGCCCCCACACAAAGGCGCCTCTCCCCGAGTCCCTCTGAGGCCCAGATGGTCAGGGAAGCCCTTTCCCGCCTCACAAAGAGGATCGCTGCGTGTCTTTTTCTTTTAAAATGGAATAAAAAAAAAAAAAAAAGCCATTGCTCACAAAGGACCTGGATGAAAAATAAACCCTTAAAAAAACCCAGCCTCTCCTGGCTCAGCAGCCCGGCATTTCTTCCGACTGTCAGACTTAGCAGATTGCTTTCTGGAAAGGATCCAATTGGCAAGACCTGCCGCTGCGCAAATGAAATTTTAAAACCCCGCTCCTTGTTGCACTCAAAGAGCTTTTCTCTCTCCGCTTGTTCTACATGGCCTCGTAGAATTATTCTCTTGTCTCTCGTTGTATCAGAAACTACTATTCCCCCGCTTTCCCGCCCCACGTGAGGGGTCCTCACCCCAGCTGGGGGTTTGGGTAATCAGAGGCGGCTGGAGCACCACTCCAGCCCCCCACCTTCATGCCCCACCTGGGCTTCATCTCACAGAATCACCTCCTAATTAGGAGAGAGACTCGCTCCTGAAGAGAATAAACACTTGCAGGCGGCCTCCCTCCCTTCCCGAGCCCCCTACCCCCCCCACCCTCCACCCAGCCCCCTCCGTAATGAGGTAAGTGTTGGGGGGGCCAGGGGGGTGGCGATGAGCGAACTGGGATCATGCGGGCGGACGATCTTTCACGCACAGGGTTTGACACCCGTCAGGCCTGTGACACCAGCTCTGTTTGGCTGGCGTCCCCCTGGTGAAAAGTCAGCACAAAAAATAGCCACGGGCCTCGTCTGCCTTTGACAGGCCGCCTCGAGTGTGCGATGAACTTGTATGGCGGAGGCGGCACAGTGAGTCAGGAGAGTCCCAGGCCGCCTGGGTTGGAATTCCAAGGCGGCCCCCGCGACAGCATGGCCGGCCCCGTGCTGGGCTCCGAGCATGTGCTCTGTTCACTTCCCTCCCCGCTCACAATGAGGTCGGCAGGAGCTGGTCAAAAAAACTGCCTCGGGGGACTGATGGCCTTGTTGGCCCCATTCCTGGCCCTTCTCTGTAGCCATGACACTCTGCGGCCCCTGTGGCTAAAGGGGCAGACCCTACAGCACCGCCTTGAGACCTTGGCTTTGCCCCTCTGACCAGCGTTGGCCCACTGGGTGAGGCAAGAAGTGGCAATGTCAGGCCCACCTTGACCCTCCTCACCATTACCCTGAGCCTAGGCTTCAGAAGGCACAGCCGAGTTCCTCTCACCGTCTGGTGTCTGTCACCTCGTGAAAAGAGGTGGCTGGCTGCTGCCCTCTTGGCCTGCCCCCCCGCCCCTGCCCCCATGAACATGCTTGAAGAGGACCTGACTTACAAATGTCCTTTGTGAAGATGATACCCCCTGCCCCCACTGGTGGCTACCTGCGTTCAACATGTGGAAAAGAAGGGACCCACCACAGCAGCAATCCTGAGGAAGGTCTGTTACCTTCCAGCCCGGTCCTACTGGGGACAAAGGCCTTAATACCCGACTGACCATTCCTTCGTCATGCCCATATTCTAAGAGCTGGGCCAACCACCGCCAAAGAGAAATGTGGGCCACCTGGTGATGACAATGCCACCCTCCTGTAAGGGGGAGGGGGGTTTCCAGGGTCACCTGATCCATCAGTACGTAAGGCTCAATTTCCCGTCATAAGAGGTTAAGAAAAGAAAGGAAGAAAAAGGAAGCGAGGCAGGCCGGTGTTGTCTGCCCCTCCCCCAAACCTATAGCTGCTGTATTAAATGGAGAATATGCAGGTTATGTCCTGCTTAACGAGGAGGCCCAAAGCCACCCACAAGGCTTTGGCAGCTCCGCATCCCAGCTCCGACTTTGAGGAAGTGAAAAACCCCAAGGTCGTTTTGACTGAAGGGGAACTTTCAGTAAGGAAGTTAAGTCACGAGATTGACTACTGACAAGCCTGGTAACCAGGGTGGGGTGGGGACACAGTGAGTTTGGGGAAGGACAGTCCTCCCCCACCCCCACCCAGGTCATGAGGCATCAGGAGACAGAGGGCAGGGGAGAAAGCACCCTTGACTTATACGGTGGTTGGCCCGGGCTTGGGGGAGAGCAGGGAGAGGTCACTAACTGCGTGAACTTAACTCCAAGTGGTTCCTTTAAAAGGTCCCCCGGAAAAAACCAAGCAAGAACTTGCGGCGGGAGTCCTAAGCTCCGGTCCTTATCTCAGCGTCCAGACTCCGGGTATGAGCAGGCTTGTCATACCGTCAAATGCCTGGGCAGCAACTCATAATAGCTGTGTTCTCATCACAGGCACGGAGGCAGGCGACTATATTAAAGGAATACATCAAATGTAAATGATTTCAGAAATGGCAAATGTGAAAAGAAAGTGGGTGTCACGCAGCAGACGAGCCCCTTCTCTACTGTGCAGAGATGTCCCGGGCGCTACCCAGTGAGAACACAAAGATGCCAAACCTGAGTGCTGGGTTCGGGGCACAGAATATCGGAAAGAGCCCCCGGAATCTTCTTGCTCACAGTGATTCACAAGGCCTGGCTTAGGTCCCCTGGTGATATGACATGCCCCAAGCAGGCCACCAATAGGTCTCCAAGGTGCTTTGAACCCAAGAGACTTCCCATAAGCAGAATCTACCATGGGCATTCAGGAGTTCGGGGCCAGCTGCTTGAACCATCCCTAGCGGGGCTTCAAAACCCATCACCCCGGCCGTTCAGAGGGCTTGTGAGGAGACTCTAGCCTGTGGCTTTTCCTGCAAGCCCAGGATGTCTGGGGAAGGAGGAATGAGGCCGGGAGAATGTTGCACTCAGAGAAGCAGCCCCCACTCCGGGATCCTGGCGAGTCACAGCAGATCTGAGGCAACGGCCAGATGCCAGGCCGATTCTGAACAGGCATCCGTGTTCAGACATGACCGGATCTGAGGGGTAGGAGGAGGAGAGCCCAGGGCCGGGCCTGGAGCCAGGTCAGTCCATCCTGGGGGAAAGGCAGGCGAAAGCTGGGGAAGGGCCTGGCCCAACCCGGGCCCCAGAGAGCCTGGTCGGTGAGAAGCACGGGTGGCTCTAAGACTCAGGCAGAGAGGGCCACTGGCACCTTGGGGCCAGGGTCAGGGAGGAGGCAATGAGACCACACATGCCAGGCAATTTAACATCCGGGCGAAAACTAAGAACTTTCCACAAACCTTGCTAGCTAATGGGGAGGCAGCTGCAACTCTCCTCACTCCTTCAGGGTGAGTCCAGGGCCAAGCTGAAGTTAGAACCCCCCCCCCCAACACTCATCGTGGCCAGGACAGAGCTAACCCCCACTGCACACCCAAGCCTCAGTGTCCCAGCAAGCCCATCCCAGAAATGCCCTCGAAACAACAGCTCAAACAGATTCCAGGTTCCTAGTTGTCTGGGGTTCCCAGGTACACACACCCTAGTTATTGGACTCCGCATATTTTAAGACCGATTAGCAGATAATCTCAGCCCCGAGCTCCCCACCCTGTTGACTTCTTCCCACCAACCTAGCCCTCCCCAGCTCTCCAGTCCCCCAAATCCATGGATCTCCACACAAACCAGCAGGTAAATGGTTAACATTCACAGTCCCAGAACCAGTGTCCTTCCCGATTGTTCAGGGACTGTGCCCTACCCATTGGTCCCTGTTTTGAAAGTGCCACCTGGATATATGGAAAATGACAAGTGCAGTGTCCTGTCGTGTTAATCAAGGTCTGGCTCATGCAGCAACTGCTCCCCGCCAAGGGACAAGCCCTTCCCCAACCACCAACACAAGCGAGCTAGGGCCTCCTCCATCCCAGTCCTTCTAGAGGAACCCCGAATGCCCGCCCAACCAGCCCCCAAACCACCGTGGTCTCAGCTGCCACCAGAGTCTTCCATCTACTGCCTAGTGTGGGTCTGATTTACTAACTCGAACCTTGGCTTTCCCTTAAAACAGTGATAAGCATCATGCAGCTTGCGTATCTTTTCATATGGCCCTTGATCTAAGGCACTGGCAGGACACTGAAAGTATTAAAGTAACAAATACCAGCCCCCTTTATTCTCCCGCATGCAAGCTGATCAACTCCCACCAGCCTCACCTGCTGCCCACCCCCTACCCCCTGGTCATCATGAGAGAATCTGGTCTACCGTGTAGGAGGGAAGGACCCTTTAGTTCATGTCAGCTGGAAAGTTCCTGAAGGCATCTAGTTCATGGTATAAATGAACTAGTTCTAGTTCATGGTATAAATGAACTAGTTCTAGTTCATCTACTAGGTCTAGTTCTAGTTCATCTCATGGGCCATTTGGGCCTAAGAGATGGTAAGGAGACTGTGCCCAGGAAGGGTGGCTCAGTTCATGGCCAGCCCAGCATCTGGCTGTCCCCGGGTATCTCAAGATAGTGCATCTCAAGGTAGTGCCTTGTCACCTCCTCCAAGACAGCCACCGCTCTCATTCTCACCGGGTGGGAACTGGCTTCCCAAGCAGGGAGGCCCTGGGGAGGAGGAGGCTGGCGCCGCGCCTGGCATCTCTTGGGAGCAGGATGGCCCCCCACCACAGCTCTGGAGGCTGAGCTCCAGGTGCAGTCGGGCAGACGTGCGTAAGATCTTGGACCATTCGGAGACTAGGTGCCTGGCACACAGCATTCCCTCCTTTCCTGGTGGAGTCAGCTACTTGGATGGTTAAGAGAAAAAAGTGGGGAACATCACCAATAACATGGGGTAAACCCAGGAATCACACCCACTGCTGTCACCCCCGGGAACAGCTGACACTGTGGCCACTTCTGGGTGCTTCAAGCCTCTGTCGAGGTTGAGGACAGATGCTTCCGCAGCTGTTTCCAGGCTACGATGGCCAGGGGTCTCTACTAATTCAGCTCGAGGAAAGAAATCCAGTCGCCATTCAGATAAATGTTGACACCTCTGTCTAGTGGTTCTTCATGGTCAGAGGACAGCCGAGAAGCTGAGGGAGGGCAAGGGCTTTCTGATAGACTAACCCTTCCGAAACGTCTAGAAGATAGTCTTCAGTTTGCAGGGTAAAGAGTTTTTGAGCACCAACCATGCACCAGGTGCTATCTAAGATCCTGGCGGCGATGACGTGGAGTAGGGACCCGTGAGCAGCAGTGGAGAACAGAACCCACACTCGCTAACTGGCCCAGAGAAGCAGGAATTGCAGAGTCTCTGAGTACTCAGTACTGTAAAGGCAAGTTGTAGGCGGAGCTTTCAGGAGCAACACTGTGCCTGTCACCACCCACCTAACACAGTGGAGGCCGGGCAGGCAGCCTGCAGTCCCGCGCCTGGGGCGTCAGCGTCCGAGCCCAGGGTTTGCTGAGTTCTCAAATTCATGGCACCAAAAACATCTCCAGAACCCTAGCTGCATGTCCCACAAGCCAAGCCACAATATTTGCCACAATGGTGGACAAGACGGACCCAGCTACTTCTCCAGGGGACTGACATCCTAGCTGAGTGAATGGATGCACACATCCAGGGACCTGATTAGCCATTTGAGGACCAGGAGAAGCTCCAAGAAGGGCAAGTACAGGGCAGTCAGATGGTGACCCCTGTTTGGGGGTGAGGGGCGCCAAAGAGGATTTGCCTGAGGAAACAGTGAAAGGTTGAGAAGGAGTTAGACCAGTGAAGAGGGTGGGGGAGAACCTTCCAGAGAGAGGGAATGACACTTCCGTAAGCTCAGAGGCAAGGAGTGTGGCAAGTCCAGTCCCTGCGGCCAAAGCCTTGAAAGATGGATAGAAGGTTCTGTGCCTTCTATGCAAGGCAGCCAGTCTCGGCATATGAGAGGACATGCCTGCAGCGCGTGGCCGGCCCGGAGTGCACTTAGCTGAGGACAACAGCCTACATGGGCGCTGCGGAGAGGCAGACAAACCCAGAAATAACAGGAAAAACGAACATTCACCTCTGGCCTCTTCTGTGCCAGGCCCGGGTTGAAATAATGCTCCATCAGATAACTCATTCCATCCTGTCAATGCCATGCCCTTAGAACCCCCATTTTCAGATGAGGCAACTGAGAACCGACTTGTCCACAGCCAGAGAGCAAACCCAGAGAGCCCACACCACAGGGTCTGCCATCTCAACCCCTCGCCCTGCAACAGAGGCGAGAGTTTCCGGCCACGTGGTGCCATCAATTCGAGGAATTCGAGGGCATTGAAGGTCACGGAAAGGAGCTTCTGAAAGTGGTGCTAAATGCTCAAATGTAATGAGTGGAGCCTCAGAAATACGGTAAAGGATTTTGTAACAGATGCGGGGGCCCCCACCTCTGTGTCCTCACCCTTGCCATGGTCCTGCTCATGGGCCTAACCTCTGCCCACCCGCTCATCTGGCCAGAAATGCCAGGGAACTACCACCGACCACAGAGCAGTCCTCAGTCCATGACTGGCAGGAACAGCTGGCAAAGACCCCAGCTCCCTTGCCCCAAAGATGCACCCACGATGAGGTGTGTGCCTCCTAGTAATTCCCACAGCCTCCCGGTGGGATCTGGCCTCAGTACGCCATGGTGGTGACTGGCCTGATAACACACTTTGAATTGTAGTTCTTCCTTCCTTTCCTGCCTCACGCCACCCCCCCCCACTAGCAGTGTTTCCTGGGGTCACACACACACACACACCCGTAAATTACTTCTCCACTCAAATCCTTGTCAGGGGAGGGGGGGATGGGCAATGTCAGGACGGGAGGAAGGTGGGCATCGTCCCAGTGAGGGACCAGCTGGTCCCCAGGTCAGGAGGAGGGTCTCAAGATGCCTGGTCATCGTTCATGGAGGCCTCAATCTGTGTTCTCCCCCAGCACAGGAGTTCTCCTCCTGCCCTGTCTTTGGTCCCTATGCCCTGTTAGGGTCCCCTGCCAGCTCCCACACCAAGCCCCAGCCAGCCCTCAGGGCTGAGCCTTCCCAGGGAGCCAAGCTGCCTCTGCAAAGGTTACATTTGGATTCCTTTTTGAGGCACTGTTTGAAGTTGGGACATTACCCTACTCTCTCCAGCAAAGGTCACTGGGAAATATCATGTAAGTTGGCCAGTGTCAACTTCCCGGCCCTCCTCCTATCGTGGCCTTCAGAGCTGAGCAGAGGTGCGGCGTGCTTCTATCGCCTCTCCCCTGCTGAGCCTTTGGGGAGTGTGGGCGGTGGGGCAGAGGAGACTCACAGGGTGGCAGATCCGTTTTCCAAAAACTGCCACGAAAATATATGTATTCTGTCCCCTACACTGTCTACCCGTGACTGCCACTCTTCCCGCTCAAAGGTGGGATCTACATTCCTTTCTCTTAAACCTGAGTGGGGCTGGTGACCACTTCAGCCAGTAGATGACAGAGGAGAGGATGCTGTGGGACGCCCAGGGCCAGGTCATTAAAAAGACCCAGCTTCCACCTGCTTCTCTCTTTCTCGGAAGCTCACTCTGGGCACCCAGCCACCACGCTGTGAGGAAGCCCGAATCAGTGCAGGAAGAGGGTTCACAGTGAGAGGCTCGGGGGAGGAGAGCTGAGGTCCCCCCAGCCAACAGCCACCCCAGCAGCCGCCAGACATGTGCGTGCACAAGCCTTCAGATGGCCCCAGCCCCCAGACTTCAGGGCTTCCAGCTGAGTCCCCAGACACCACGGAGTGGAGACAAGCTGTCCCCACGTGCCCCATCCAGACTGCTGATCCCCAGCGTCTGCAAGCGTAAGAAATAATGGTTGTTTTAATCCACCGAGTTGTGAGTGGGTGTCGGGGCGCGGGGAGGGGGGCGATTTGTTATATCATCGTAGTAACAAAAACACCGAGCTTCCAAGATCCTGCCATTTGCAACCACAAGGATGAACCCAGACGACAGGACGCTAGGTGAAATAAGCCAGACACGGCAAGATAAACACCGCGCGCTCGCACTTTTCTGTGGAATCTCAAAAACGTGAATTCCCCGAAGCAGAGAGTGGAACTGTGGTTACCAGGAGCAGCGAGATGGGGGAATGGAGGGATGTTGGTCCAAGTCACGTTCATCTCAGATGAGTAAATCTAGAGATCCAGTACACAGCTTGGGGACTATAGCTAAAAATACTGGATTGTGTACCGGAAATGTGTGAGAAGAGTAGATTTCAGGGGTTTGCATGGAAAAGAAAAAGGGTAACTGTGTGCAGGGGTGGGTATGTGAATTAGCTTGGCTGTGGAAATCATTTCATTCCGCAAATGTACATCAAAACATCATATTGTACATTTTATATACATACAGTTTTTATTGAAAATGTTTACTGAATTTAAAAATAAACAAAAGGAGGGGCACCTGGGTGGTTCAGGCCGTTAAGCATCTGACCGTTGATCTCAGCTCAGGTCTTGATCTCAGGGTCGTAAGTTCAAGTCCTGTGTTGGGCTCAAAAAAAATTTTTTTTTAAATAAAAATAAGCAAAATGAAACATCAAGCTTCCCAAATTCCCAGGGTTGAGCTGGGTTGGGTTTTATCTGGTTTTGTTTGACCGTGTTCTGTCCCTATCAGGACAACCGCAAGAAGTCATCCTTTGTGTTGGTGCCTTGCCCACAACATGCCTTTCCTAACACCATCCCCTGACTCACAGGTCAGAAGGGCACACGCTGCATGCTTCTACGGGGATGTTCTTCCAAAGAGCTGGGGACAGCAGTGTGTCAGGTGACAACGGGACCGGCTGAGGTGACCTCGCTAATTCCCAGCCACTCTTGTGGTCCTACTTTGTCCCTTGTTTAGTATTGACAATAGCCTAGGATAACAGCGTCCAGGGGTGGGGCAGTCTCCTTCCTCCCACCGACCGGTCCGTAACACCCCAGAGCCGGAAACGGTCAGTCTGGAAGACCCGCACTTTCCATGGAAACAAAGCAACACAATGCAGGGAGCAGGAAGATGGTGCTTTCATGGTGACCCTGCCAGTGACCCACGTGCCCCTAGGCTAAGGGCGTGCCCACGTAAACCTGCTCCAAGAGGCTTCTTCCTGCGATGAACCAGGAGCTCAAAGCTCCACTATCATGTGCAAGGAAGCAAAGTCACTAAGTCCTTTGGAAACTGTTTTTTGCTTGAGAGCTGGGATGCTACTACCTACCTGAGTGCCTTTGGGCTAATTATGTGAACTCTCAAAGCCTTGTGCTCCTTGTGTGTAAGATATGGCTGGCACCCACCTCAAAGTGTTTGTGGATGAATCAAATGAGATATTAACTCATGCTTATGGGGGGCCCGCT
This sequence comes from Mustela putorius furo, assembly GCF_011764305.1. Classification (NCBI taxonomy): domain Eukaryota; kingdom Metazoa; phylum Chordata; class Mammalia; order Carnivora; family Mustelidae; genus Mustela; species Mustela putorius. The sequence continues at coordinate 34,551,116 of NW_025421989.1, forward strand.
ATGCTCCAGGAGAAACACAGTGCCCCGAGTGTGAAGTGTTAGTTCCTTCTTCCCCCCAGCATGCTCCACAATACTTGCCACTTGCAAGTTTGCCCGTGAGTGAGCCATTGAGCTGCCGTGGAACATCTTTTCCTGCTCCATAAAGATCTCCAGACTGAAAGTTTTCTTTCTGCGTCCAGTGGGCTATGATTCTTCAATCCCACCCCTGACCCATTATATGAAAGTTCTTCCATTATCGTACCAAAACCATAACGAGTATCTTCATGAAATTTTTTTTCAACTCTTCCAGATCTTTTCCAAAAGGAACTTGCAGAATGATGGGCATTGGGGGCCCTGAGAAGTGAGTTCAAGGCTGGCCTTTCTCTGGGGAGAAGACCAAGACCCAGAGATGGGAGCAGGCTTGCTTGAGGCCACCCAGCAAGCTAAGGGAGAAGCCAGAGCCACACTCCAGGGGGTCTGGCTCACTGCATTATTCCCCCCCACACACACACAGAAAATAAATGACTTGGGGAGATTTCTTTAGCAAAGGCAGAACAGCGAAAGCTAGCAACATTGAGGTGGAAATTTGAGAACGAGGATGAGTCATATCTCTTTAAAGTATCACTCGGTGTTTTGCTGTGACAGTGACTAAAAATAACCCTAGCTGACTGGCTTAGTGAATTCTCGCCACCTGCCAGGAACGGTGTTAAGCACTTGATACACTTTTCCTCATTTGAGGTTCCAAATGACGCCATGAGAAAGGTACCCATTTTACAGGTGACAAAACTGAGGCTCAGAGAGGAGAAGTAAAGTTCCTGAAGGTCCTCAGTTAGTAAGTGGCAGAAATAGGATCTGAACCAAGGTGGTGGTGTGATTCCAGCTCCAGGCCCCTAACTCTGTTCTCCTCCTGCATAGCGGCCCCATCTGTCAGATTGTGATTGATTGGGACATCCTCTCAAATTAAATTAACCTTAACAGTCTGATGCATTTATCTGAAACAAGTTCACACAGCCAAGTACCGGCTGAGAATCTCTGTGATGTCACATTTTCCCCCCATCTCCCTTTATTCTTGCCAGTGACTTGCAGTGCAAAAAACATGTGTCACAGAAAGAACCTTGAAGCAGTGGAAGTGGGAAGTGGCTTCCAGAAGCTTCAGGTTGTATCAGTCAGCTATTGCTGGGTAACAAACCACCCCAACTCTCTGCAATATACACAGTAAGACTTTATTCTCATATTCACAGGTCTGAGGGTCCACTGGAGGGGGTCTGCTTCTGCCACATGTCTGCAGGTTGGCTGGGCTGGGCTGGACTGGACTCCAAGCTACAGGGTTAGGTCAGGCCCACAGGTCTCCTTGTTCATCTGAGACCAGCTCTCCCTGGTGTGTGTTCTTCCACGATGATGACAGAAATGCAATGGTGCAAGTGCAAACACATGACACCGCTTATGGCATAGGCTTGGAACTGGCATGTCTCTGTCTACATTTGTATGGCCACGGCAAGTTACCTGGCAAAGTCCAGCACCAATGGGAGGGGATAGACCCATCCATCTCTAATCGGAGAAATGGCAGTGGGCATGGATAGAGGGCGGAGGGAGAAAATGAAAGGAGTAATGCAATCTACTGCCAAGGTCATTCACAAATGTAGCAAGATCAGAGGAGCCTCAACATGTTTTTATCTTGTGAGGATGGGGGAGACAGGGAAGAGCACCGATGGGGACTGGTGTTACCTATATCCTGCTGGGACAAGAGCTCCCCCTTCATCTTGAATTTCAGCTCAAGTTTCCAGGGGTGATGAGGGAGGCAGAGAACTTTCTGGTCTAGACAGGGGCCATGAGGACAAGTGCCCTCCAACTGTGCCTTTGCACATCATGACCAGGACAGCAATGGTCTCTGTTGAATCAGAGCCTTGTTCAGTGTGCAGCCTGCATGTCCGAGAGGGCTACAGCCCCTCCCACTTCCAAGGCGCTCGCAGGGAAAGCCGATGAGTGAAGATGGCCGGGACACCTCCATGCACCTGAAATGCTGACCAGATGGCCATGCTGCCTCTCGTGCCTGCATCTCTCCTCCTTCAACTCCTCCTCATCCTTCTGAGCTAGCAGGGGGACAACCTCGCCCACACAGGGCTGGGAAACAGCGTCAACGGGTCAACTGAACTCTGCCTGTCCTGGGTGTGCTATCTTTTTTACCGCCTTGTACCTGCCTAAACAAACATCAGTATCTCTCTCTCTCTCTCTCTCTCTCTCCCTCCCTCCCTCACTCTGTTTCTCTCTCACACAGTGACAGGTATAAAATCCCCCTTGCCCCCTGCCCTGTCAGCTACATGATGCAGCAGGATGTTCCTGAGGTAAAGTTGGGGCTCTCAAGCTGGACCCCAGGAAGCATGAAACATGGTGGTGGTCCCGGTCCTGGTCTTGGAGGCAGGCAAACCAGAACCAAATCAAAGTGGTGGTCATGTACAGCCCCGTGACCTCTCTAAGCTTTGGTCTTTCTGTTGAGAAGATTGTCGTAACGATCATACCTGCCTCCTAGGAATGCTGTGAGGACTGTTACATGAGAAAAAGGTGGAGAATGTCTGGGATATGATACTATTCAGAAATTCAGAGCTGTTGTTATCATATGCCCCTTCAATTTCTGAGGCTCAGGGTCAGACCTGTTCTATCTGCGTAGGCATTGTCTACTGGTCTGGCCACTATGCCCTAAGCACCTCATATCAGTCCTGCCGAAGTGCTGCTGTGCCAGCGCCCACCCCCCCAAACCCATTCATTCATTCGTTCATCCATCCATTCCGTTTTTCTTGGGGGCCCACTCTATGCCCAGAGTGGGCCAGACACTAAAAGAAGTATGAAGAAATGTAAAACACACCTCATCTCTCAAGTAGCTCCCAGTATACCTGGGAATCAATGCCCTCAAGTCTGGCACAAAAAAAAATCTGAGAGACGGGGCAGGGGGGCCCAACTCCCACTCAAGGCAAGAAGCCCCCTGCCCTATTCCCTACAGATCCAGCCTCTGCTGGCATAAACCCGCACACAGGGAGCTCAGAGCCAGAGGTAGGCTGTCGGGTTCTTTTCTAGTTTTAATTGTGAGGGAAAAAAATCTCTCCCCGACTTTGAGCTGAAATGTATGCCCTCCTGGCACGTCCTATCTTTCCTGAATATATATATATATATATATATATATATATATATATATATATACCGCTAAATCTGTGCTTTCTGGGATGTTCCGTGGAACACTAGTTCCGCAGAGCTCAAGCAAGTACGTACGGATCCCAACAAAGCAAGTGCTCATTGGTCATTCCATTTCAGAAACCCTGGGTAAGCAAAACCGACTTAGTTTCCATTCCTGAAAGATGCCAGCGCGAAGCCTCTGAGAGAGGCCAGTGATGCTGCAAAAAGTGGAACAGAATAGCCCCAAGGTTTTTGATCCCAGGCCTGAACTCTACTCCCCGAGCCGGAGTTTCTCAGTTCGCTCTTTGGGGGAAAAGGAAAGTTTAAAAAAAAAAAAAAAGGGTAATCTGGACTGTGAGAACCTAGATCACTCTGAGTTGGACGCTGTAGCAGAAGTCATCATGCCCCGCACATGCCCGCTCGGCACTTGACACATCCAGGCACATGGCCTTGACTACCAATGGCCAGCACTGCATCTCCACCTAAGAGCTTTCTGGCCGCAGTAACCCATTGTCCCCACGACTGCCACAGGCTGGAATTCCTAGAAATCTAGTGACCCCCTTCCCCAGAGCAGAGATCAACAAACGACTGACAGCCCAGCACCCAGACCCTCGGTTGGGACAATCGTAAGGTGCGTATTCTACAGCATCCCAGAGCTCCCAGGAGGACTGAGCTCCAGGGGTCCACACACAGGTGGTCACTGACTTGCTCACAGGCCACTTGGTCTTTCCCTGCCTCCAGACCTCACTACCCTACTGGTTTTTCTCTCAATCTCCTTTCAAGTCAACTATTTGCACTCAAATCCAGGTCCGGGCACTGTTTGTGGGGAGACCCAAAGCACAACAGATGGTCTGGGGAGTTTTTCCACTGTTGGGGCTGAGCCTAAATGAGGAGGTAGTGTCTGGTGGGCCCAAAGAGGAGGAGTGGGAGGAAGAAGAGACAGGAGAAGTATGCCACCCAGGGGCCCAGGCAGACCCTGCGTCTGCCCCTCTGCTCCTGCCAGGTCGTCCTCAATGCTTCCCATCTGCCTTGCGCACGCGCACACACATACACCCCTCTCAAGTCTCTCCTTCCCTCCCCGCTGCCTCAATTTCCCCACCCGTTTGCCCACAGCTCCGGGGCTCAGTCTGGCCGGGGTGGAAGAAGATTCCAGACAAGGAGTCATGGGAAAGGAGGCGAGGGCTCTCTCGGGCACATAAATCACTCCGCAACTGAGAGGCCCGGCGTTCCCAAGCCTGGAAGGTAATTCCCAGGGCTGCAAACACTTGGCAAGCAACCCCCAAGTTGGGGCGGGACTCAGCGGGACTCAACCCAAGCTTCTGGGTTGCTTTTTCTCCATTTTTACTGTGGGTGTAACCTTGATCCCTCTGCAGAGGTAAACAACAGGGTCTGAATTATTTGGTTTGGAAAAGGAAGAGGCCCCAGGGACGCATAAACGCGGAGGAGACCCAGCTGTGCACAGCATGTCCACTTCCCCTCCCTCAGCACAAACCCAGGGCATCTGCTCTCCTCTCCCGACAGCGCGGGCCAGAGTTGCAGAAGCCACAAATCACGAAGAAAAGTGCCGAAGAATGCTCGCCATTTCTTGGAATAGAAATAATAATAATCTGGTCCGCGTATTTAGCCAAGACATTTTTTCCAAGGATTGTGCTCAGATTTATCAGAAGTCCCCGGGGTCTGGATATATCCTAATTAAGACTGCTTTGGGGGGGAAACAAGCAAAAATGAAAAGAACCCCCAAAAAGTACCCCCAGAAGTGAGTTCTATGGAGCTGACCACCAGACTGCCTTCCTCCAGCATTTGTCTTTTCATCGTCTTGCCGTCTGTATGGTTACATCCTGGTCCGTCCGGCAGTGTCGACTGCTCTGCACATAAAATAATTACCTACGCTGACCAACTCCTAAGCACCAGGCATGCTGGACACGTGATATTCTTCTCATTACAACCCCAGGAGCTACCATTTAAATGATTACTATATGCCTGCTCAGTGCTTTTGGAGCAGACCTCATTAAATCTTCCTAAAGTCCTCTGATGTAGTGTCCCCGTGTTTCAGATGGGGACACTGAGGCTTAGAGTAAAACCCGAGGAAAGTCTCGCAGGTGGAAATGGGAGGAAAGCAGGACTGTCTGGCTCCCAGGACAAAGCTCGGTGTCCTGCATTAGACTTTCCCAGCGGCCATGCTGAGCCAAGGGGACGGGGTTGAGCTACCAAGGCAGCAGTCCAGTAAGGGCCAGGGCAGTAGAGGAGGAAAGAGGAGGAGGCCAGACAAGGGTACAAACCCAAGTCCCAGCCTCAGCCTCGTCCCTGGACGCAGGGGAGGACAACATACACCGCAGAGCTGTCTTGCCCCCAGGGAATGGAGTTGGAGTTTCTTACTCTACACCAGTCACTGGCTCTGGGTGCCCAGGGATGAGGACAGGGAGTGGGGATAGAAAACTTCTAGGAATTTTCAACTCTCTGTCCCTCTGCGGAGGCCACCAGTGTCAGAAGGCAGCCTTCTGAAGGTTATAGCTGTTGGTGGCAGAGCTTCCTGAAGCTGGGGACCAGACACACAGACCTGGCAGAAGGAATCGGAACCAATCTGGATGGGGCAAGGCACCACACTTGGCACGTGACCCTCCTCTTGCCCTGTATTTGTGGCTGGGCAAAAAACTGCAAGAATGGACATTATGTTCTGGACGTAATCATCAATAGCCTGCCCGACCACCAGACTCCATGGCTCAGACCACTCAGCTGAGGCTGACGGCATGAGGCCCCCACGGTTGACCCAAGCTAGCCCACTCATTGCCGAAGAACAACCCTTAGGGATGTTCTCCTAAGATAGGAACTCAGCAGCAATGGGTCCTGCCCTGTCCTCTAAATTCGCAGCTTCTGCCTCACTGAGAAAACGTAGCAGCCAGGAACCAGGGGTCAAAGCCCCAGAGAAGCTGGCTGGACATGTCTATACAGCCCCAAAGACCAAGCAAGCCACTGTGAGGCGTGCATTCCAGCCCTGGTTCCAAGGAGCCCAGCGGCATTTTCAGCCCCGTGCCTAGAGACGGACCGTGGTGGCCCGACCAATAAGCCTGCTTTCCCAGTGCAACCGCAAGACCTTGACCGAGACAGGCAACTAGGAGCCCAAGTCGCAGCTATCTGGCCAGAAAGTGGCACAGTCTTGCATGTCACCAAGCCACAGCGATAGTAAAGCACAGGGTGGGGACCCACAAACCCTTGGCACCAGGGCTTGGGCCTGGGGCTGCCCTGTGCCTCTCTCTGGGGCTCACAGCTTACTGTGAGGGCTTTCTGGATCCTCAGGACAATTCCCCCTTTGTGTCTGGCCCGGTTTGAGGGGGTGTCTGTGCCTGGCCATCACAGTCTGTAGGGCACATGGCATTTCAAATTCCCAGAGTAAGTGAACCTCAAAAGGGCAGCCTGGGAGACACTGAACTCAAATGCAAGAGTTTACAAACATACACACACACACACAATCATATGTACTCACACCCACACATTCATACACACTCATGCTCACACACATACACGTGCATTTACACACTCATGCCTACAATCTATCTCACACCTAGCATGTCAAAGTACAAAAAAAAAATCCCTTAATAAGGCACGTGCTGTGTTTTCTATACTGGTACATGTTGCAACATGTCAATTGCCTTCAGTCTATGTGAATAAACCTCCCATTGCAGGACATTCCAGAGATTCCTGCTGCTTTGCTACTGCAAACAATTCATGTTGAGTGAATAAAAGTAAGTTACGAAGCATGCGTATGGGAGACTACCATCTTGTAAAATGTAAAAACGATCAAAACTATGGCATATATCATTTGCAAATACACGCGCATGTAGTACAACTCTAAAACAATCGTGCAGATGACATGCCAGCCCCTGGAGTGGGGGGGGGGTCGCCAGGAGGGAGGGAGATATGGGATTTTCACTGTATTTGGAAATTTGTATTTTTAAAATCCATGAATAAGAGAAACAAAGGGAATAAAGCAAAATATTAACATTTGTCTAATCGCTGTGGTAGGATCATGGATATTTCCTATTCCTTCCAATATTTTCTGCGTTAGAATGATTTTTGATCTTAAATAATGTTACAATGATTTTTTAAATTTCACCAAAAACTGAATATCAACATAATCTTTGACCCAGCAGCTGCACTGGGTCACTCAAGGCAACGCATCCATGCACTCACCAGAAGATAAATGCAAAGAACGTTCACCCTAGCATGGTTTACCAACCCCACTTGGAAAACAACCCTGATGTCAGTGAACAGTGGGATGGGTAAGGAAATCATGGTGTGCTCATGAAATGAAATACTATTTGCCAATGAGAGTGACCACACAGCATGAAGTAGTAGTAGTTAAATAGTTAACACACTACCTTATTACAGTGTGAGAGTATTCCAAATCTGACTCTGCTTACCTTTACTGATATGCTATTTGTCATGTTACTAACTAGTGTCCTTTCATTCCAGCTTGAAGAACTCCTTTCCACATTTCTTGTAAGGCGGGTCTCATGGTGATGAACTCCCCTGGTTTTTTGTTCATTACGGAAAGTACGGAAAGTCTTTTCTTTACCTCAATCTCCGAAGAACAGCATGTTGTGTAAAGTATTCTTGGTCCATGCTTCCTTTCTTTGACTGCTTTTGAGTTGATCACCCCATTCTCTTCTGGCCTGCAAAATCTCTGCTGAGAAATCTGCTGAAAGCCTTGTGGAGGTTTACTTGTATGAGAGAATGTTTTTTTCTCCTGCTACTTTTAAAAGTCTCCCTTTGTCTTTGATTTTAGATAGTTTTATTATACTGTGTCTTGAAGAAGATCTCAGAGTTAAATTTGTTTGGGGACCTATGACTTCATGAACTTGGATATCCAAATCTCTCCCCAGATCTGCAAAATTCTCAGCTATTACTTCTTTAAATAAGCTTCCTCTCCCTTTCCTCCCACTCTTCTCCTCCTGGCACTCCAATGATGTGTAAATTTTTCCACTAGATGGTATCCCATAATTCACATGGGCTTTCATCACTCTTGTCCATTCTTTTTTCTTTGCCCTCTTCTAACTGGATAATTTCAAATGATCTCTCTGCATTCATAGGTTCTTTCTTCTGCACGATCAAGTCTACTGTTGATGTTCTTTATTGTGTTTTTATTTTCATTCATTGTATTCTTGAGCTGCAGAGTTTCCTTTTGGTTCTTTTTTCTATGTCTGTGAAACTTCTCATTTTGTTCTTGTACTCTTTCTCTGATTTCCCTGAACTGTGTTGCCATGGGTTTTTTTGTAGCTCACCAGGCTTTCTTAAAACAACTATTTCTAGGATGTGAGGGTGATCTGGCTATGACGTCTGTCACCCCATTGATGACCAGGGTTGATTCGGCTGATCTGGCTGGCGAGGCAGATGTCCCCCTTCCTCCCTCACAGCTCCATGTGCATCCCTCCCAAAGCTGTGCCCTCAGTTGAAGAGGGTGACCTTCCCTGATAGAGGAGGACCATTCTTCAGTCAAGGCTATAGCACCTCCAAACAAGCTCTCAAGGTCCATTTGTAGGAGAATGTAGGATAGTCAATCTTCCAAGACTCCAGATGCATCCAAAGGAGGCATTGTATGTTGCAGTCTGCCTGGCTTGAAAAGAAAAAAGAAACAAAAAGAAAAGAAAAGAAAAGAGAACTATTTCTAATTCTTCATCAGGCAAATTTCAGATCTCCACATCTTTGGGATCTCTTACTAGAAAATGATTGTGCACCTTTGGTGGTTTTCTCATGTTCCCTCAGCTTGTCACGTTCCTTGAAGTCCTGCATCACTGCCTTCATATTTGAAGAAGTAGTCCCCTCCTCCAGTCTTTGCCGATGGGATTCAGGAGAGAAATAACTTGTCAGCCCTACTAGGGATGTGGAAGATTTCTTAGACTTTCTCTGTGGATACGCCTGTTCTATACTTCTTATTCCCTTATTCCCTCTTGGGTGTGGGGGCAGGGTGAATCCTTAAGATTTCATGCCTTCTTCCAATCCTACAAAGCCCAGTCGAGCATTGACAGTCTCCCATTTGCTTTCCCTAGAGTAGAGCTGAATGCTCAAATGTAGGCTTTCTCCCAGTCGCACAGAGTCGGGCTGATTTTCTGTGCTCGTTCACCAGCTATCTATCTCCAAAGGCTCACATTCACTGCCCTCAGGGGTGTGCACACAGAGCCATCCATGGAGTTTTGCGGGGAGGGGAATGGGGGGGCATTGTGTTGAAGGTACCTGTGAGCCTCTTGGGGGAACCTTCAGGTGAGGTATCCCCAGTGGCTCAGGGATGGGCTCCATGGTAGAGTCCAGGAAGTGGTTAGAAAATTTTCATCTGCATCCCTTCTGATCTCTGGCTGCTGTTCTCCCAGCTCCTCCTAGCCCCATAGGCATGAGGCTCACCTTAACATTCTAGAAGGGGTGAGACCAAAGTAGGTATCTTTGGCTGGAGCCCACATAGCTGGGGAAGTTGAGCATTCACTCATATGCTCTCACTTCTCCTATAGAAGAAATTGTGTGCCGAGGGTGTCTGTCTTGGCGGAGAATGGGCTGCCTTGGGAGAGGAATAATTTGAGGAAAATAGATCTATTTCTCATCCTTTTTTCAATGCATCCAATCTCAGATTTTTTTTTTTTTTTTTTGCACCAACAGTGTACTGAAACTTCTCTGGACTCCTGGACTTCCACAAAGACAGTCTTGTCCGTGGGCGATTGTCAAAATCTGTGTTCTTTGGGGAGAAGATGCTAGAGAATGCCTCTCCTGCCATGTTGATGATGTTGGTCTCCATGTTCTCCTTCTTGGTCCCGTGCGGTCACATGAGTGCTCATTTGGTGATAAACCATCAAGCAGATACTTCTGATGTGTGTTCTTTTCATTATTTTCTAATGTTTGCATGAAATCTACATTCATTTTGTTTCCAAAGTGAAAGTTAAAGCACATTCAACATGATGTTCTCCGTTAGGACTATCATGTGAAGGCCATTGTCAGCCATTCATTTCTCAGCTGAAATTAATCTATTGATCACCACTGGTAACGTCCTCGATATCAGACATGAAATTATCGACCAGGAATAGCCTCTAAGTTGCCACAGTGATGAGGGGTGGGAATGGGAGCTCCGTTCTCGGTATTTAACAGGAAGTATCCTTGCATCTCTCCCTTGCTCCAATGCCACATCCCTGTTTAGCCCAGACCTCATCAGAAAAGGACTCATCCCACCCCTAAAGGAAGTTAAACTATCCTTCCCAGCCCGAGAGCAATGGACTGATTTCAGTCAGAAACCAAGTGCCTGGGGTTGGAGGAGGGGCTGTGAGACAGCTAAGGGGAAAAGCCCATCTGCCTAGTCCTCAAGAAAACAGACTTCCTTAGACATCACCCGTAAATGTCTGAGTCTAGAAGTGCCTTTAAACATGAGCTGAGGCCAGAGACCCAGCCAGGCACACAGAGCCTCTTAAGATGGGGATGGCACTTACACGGCCCATGGGCCCCCAATCTCCCTGCCAAGCCCTAGGCAGGCATCACTAATGAATCAAGGCCCTCTGAGATGGGGCAAGGCCTCACAGTCCTTCTCCATGACTCTCTGGGAAGCCTAGAAAAAGAGAATCTAGCAAAGAGACGTCCCTGGGTTCTGTGGGCTGAGGAGGCGGGGAGCTTAGTAGTGAAGGTCATTAAAGGAGCAGTTAGGACTAGACAGCACAATGCACTGTTGATTACTCTGAACTTGATGTATACATTTCTCTGTTTACTGCCTAGTAAACCTACACTCTTATTCCAAAAGGCAGAATATCTTTTTTCTGTGGCTTTAATGTAAAGGTATTCCTTTGGACTGCTATTAGATTTGCATAGTAGGCGGGGCACCTGGGTGGCTCTGGTCAAGGTCCCAGAGTCCCTGCTCAATGGGGTGTCTGCTTCTTTCTCTCCTGCCCCTCCTCTGCTTGTGCCCCCATGCTCTCTCTCTCTCTCTCTCTAAGACATAAATAAAATCCTTTTAAAAAATATATTTGCCAGGGCACCTGTGTGGCCCAGTGGGTTAAAGCCTCTGCCTTTGGCTTGGGTCATGATCCCAGGGTCCTGGGATCGAACCCCGCACTGGGGTCTCTGCTCCGCGGAGTGCCTGCTTCCTCCTCTCTCTCTCTCTCTCTCTCTCTCTGCCTGCCTCCCTGCCTACTTGTGATCTCTGTCTGTCAAATAAATAAGTAAAATCTTTTAAAAAAATAAAATAAAATAAAAAATATTTACCTAGTAGGCAATAGGCAGAACCTACACCACCAACTAGGTGTACCCTTCTACCATAGCGGGACCAAGCCAGGAAGGGGAAGGAAGCTGGAAACTTCTCCTCATGTCCTCACTATGGACAAGTTAGACCAGGGCAGGACCTCAAGGCTGAAGTACTCCTTCAAGGAAAGAGTCCTGTGCATGCTTTCTCTGAAGCTGTGTGACACGGCAACCCTCCCCACCAGTGACCGTGTCAAGGGCCACTGGGAAAGTCTGCCCATGCCCCACAGTCCAGGAGGTCACAGGGCCCCGAGGAGAGCCATCTCGGGCCAAGACCAATCTGCCCAGCTGTAAATAAAACAGTGCTGTGGCTCACGTTCAGCTGCTGTTCCCCGTGCGCGCCCAGCTCCCCAGAAAGAGGAGGAAGTCTTGAGGGAAAAGTTAGGCCCCAGAGCCCGGTCTGCAACCCCAAGGGATCCCGCAGCTTGGCCTCAGGCAGACAGGAGAGCTGCTGTTGGGGCCGCAGACAGCTGTCAATTATCACACGGCCGCCCGGGGAGGACTGACAGCTACACGGAGCCACAACGGCGCTCCCGGGCCAGCAGCTGATGAACAGCGTGGCTCAGATCCAACCAGCAACATGGCTTTTTCCTCGTGGCCCAGGCGGCAGACTGAGGCTTCCTCCCCTAGGGGAGGGTGAAACGGTGACTCGGTCTCGGCTGTTAACCCGTGCTGAACCCAGCTGTCCTGACGTGTGCAGCCAGCCCCTCTCCATTGACCGTTGCACGGCAGGCTCCCCAAGGTGACTGTGGGGGGCCAGCTCATCTGCCTCCACTTAGCCCTCCTCCATTCGTCCCTCTGCTCCTCTGGGATACCTAGCCCAACCCTCCACCCCAACCTCCTTGCCGGGGTCCAGACCTGGACCTCTAATGCCCTTGAGGGACTTGGCAAGTTTTCATTCCATCTCATTCTCTGACTATAGACCCTGAGATTGATGGGACGGGTCCCCAGCCTCGGATCTCCCTCTGGGCTGAGAGTCTGACGAGCGAGTGGGCTGCTGGTGTGCAAGAGGGTAGGGGGGTGAGGGGGGCACTTCTCCTCAGCAGCTGGGCGTCAGGCGATTTTGGCCCTTGGGGCAGGATCAAACTTCACAGAACAAAGCCTCCTTCCTAATGTCCTGTTTGGCCTCTCGCCAGGAAGGGCCCAAATTAGAAGACGTGGTGGGTGAGGTTGTGGCAGGACACGTGTGAGGGACCACTCCGGGAGCCGGCTCCCAGGTGGAAAGTCTCATACATTGGGGCTCTGGTTTGCACCTAACTGGAAGCCATGGAAAGTTCTTGAGGAGGGGAGTATGTAAGCAGAACATTTTAGGAAAACGTACAAGAGAAAAGCCTGGGGGTAGAGGACCAGTTAACAGTTCTGCCACAGCCCAGGAGAGAGGACCTGAACTATGGCAAAAGTCCAGAAAGCGCAAAAGGTAGGGACAAGCCACAGGTTGAGCAAGCTAAGAAGCCAAGGCAACAATTTCCTCTTAAAAGTCCACCCGGGGGCGCCTGGGTGGCTCAGTTGGTTAAGCAACTGCCTTCAGCTCAGGTCACGGTCCCGGAGTCGTGGGATGGAGTCCCACATCAGGCTCCCAGCTCCATGGGGAGTCTGCTTCTCCCTCTGACCTTCTCGCCTCTCATGCTCTCTCTCTCACTGTCTCTCTCTCAAATAAATAAATAAAATCTTAAAAAAAAAAAAAAAAGCCCACCCGGAATGGAACACGGAGACGCAGGAGGGAGGCAGCCTTCGAGAACATTCAAGCCAGACACTTCTCACAGGTGAAGAAACTGTCCCCCAGAAGCCCAGGGGAAGTGACGCTGAGTGCCAGGTCCAGACTAGCCACCACCGAGTGTTTTATGATTTCCCTCCCAGTCACCCAATGAGCCATTTTTCCCCCCTGGGATCATGAAAATTGGCAGGGAGAGGTTCACAGATGTGCCCCACACTGGGGCTAGAAGGCAGCCAGCACTTACTCGAGCCTGTTACCCTCTCAGGAAGAAAGGGCCTGATCCTCTGGAAACCAGCAGTGGCCAAAGAGAAACAGATTTGGTTTTAGATCAAAGGACAATAGTGGGAGAGACGAGCCAAAGGCGCATCGCCCACCAATGGGGGAGAACGTGAGAGGGCACCCACCTGCTAGAATGTGGGGCCAGCTATGAGTAGCCCCTGGAAAGGGCACTAGTGTGATGAGTCACCAGCAAACAGAAAACTGAGTTCAGCTGTGAACTCCGTTGGTAATGACCAGTGCCCCTCATCCACAGCCAAGAGCCCTCGTGAGAACTGGCCCACACTCAGAGAGGGAGGAGCCCCAGAAAGGGCCAGGTCCCCTTGAAGCAGAGGCTGAGCTGGGGATACTGGGGTATTGAGCGTGGGGTCTCCGGAGGAAATTGTAGGAAAGTCAGGAAAGTAGGCATGGGAAGTCATGGGACCAAACAGAGACATGGGCTCAGCAGAAGATGGGGTAACCAACCACCCTGGTCTCCCCAGGATGGACAATCCCCCAGGGACACGGACTTCCAGAGCTAAAATGCAAGTCACGAAAAAACTGGGACAGCTTGGGCACCATATGTCTGCCTGATCCCACAGGGACCTCTGGAGCAGGAAAAGTTCCCACAGGGTTGTCCCTTCCCCTTAAAGCAGAGTCTGGCCTTTTGTATCCCTGGTGGAGGTCATTGGCCATATCTCTCCCCAACCCCCCGGGTGAGGGGTAACCTCCAGGTACCCCTGGATAAAGTAGATCCCATCGACCAAGGATGGTCCCTATGAGACGGAGGTGGCCGTGAGCCAGTACTAGCTAACACGGATCACTGCTAACAGACAGGTGCAGCAGGCAGGGAAAGGGGTCTTGGCGACAGCCCTGCCGCTATCCGCTACAGGAAGCATGTAGCCTCCAAAGGACAACTTCCTCCACAGCCTTCATGCCCCGAACTCTCAAGCCACCCTCTCTAGTCCCTTGACATGCAGCAGAGTGCCTCCAGCCCTGATTAACAGAGAGACGTGCATCCCGGGGGGGCTTCTGGGAAACATGCAGACCGATAGCTTGGCTCCGTTCCTTGCTTCCCACGGGTGCTAGTGGCATTGTTCAAGGCTTTCCCTAAGGCCTTTTTGATGCAGATGAGCGAAAGTCCCCAAGATAAACTCGTGGTTCTGCTAATCATCAACGGCACGGAGCGCAGCATCTCTTTGCCCACATTCTACATGTAACTAAGCCCCGAGAAAAATGCGAAAATGTTTGCTCATTGGAAACTGCCTATCACCTGTCATCTTTTTTTTTTTTTTTTTTTTCAGACTACGAGGGTTCCTCGGGACTCCTTGGTGGTGTTTCAAGTTTGATGAGCATAAGTAGTCAAAGTACGATTATTATGGAACGAACAGAGGTGTGAAGTGTAACAGATTCCTAAGGTGTATATTGGGTTTCTCCAGGAATTTGTTCAATGGGCATTTATTGTGCACCCACTGTGTACCATGTGGCTCGGAGCTGCATGCTGGGGAGACAAGAGGAAAAGCACCAGGTCAGGGAGTTCGTGGTCCCATAGGAAGCCAGAAGCAGATGAATCCCAGGGATAGTGCTAAAGAATTATAGAGTAAGGGACATCAGTCTTACCCGAGGTAGGGCACTAGGGGTAGGGGAACCTGAAGACCCCTGAGAGCTGATCTTTAAAGATGAAGCGTTTCTCAGGTTGAAACAAACACTGCTACTCGACCCCCAATATCTGTAACTTTTTCCTGATTTGGGGCCCAAACCAAAGGACATCTGGAATATAAACTATATTTCCCAGCTTCCTTGTGGCCAGACATGGCCATGTGACTAAGTATGCTGGTTGATGGGATTATGGTGTCGCTGTGTGACTTCCAGGAAACATCCTTCAATGGAAGGGGCATGCCCTTCATCTCTTCCTCCTTCCTGTTGGTTTGTGACTGAAGAGGTAATGGCTGGAGCTGGCGCAGCCATCCTGAGTCATGAAGTGCACTCGTGCTGAAGAGGATAGAGCAACAAAATGATAGAAGCCTGGGTTTCGGGGCGCGTGGGTGGCTCAGTGGGTTGGGCTGCTGCCTTCAGCTCGGGTCATGATCTCAGGGTCCTGGGATCGAGCCCCGCATCGGGCTCTCTGCTCCGCAGGGAGCCTGCTTCCCTCTCTCTCTCTCTCTCTCTGCCTGCCTCTCTGCCTACTTGTGATCTCTATCTGTCAAATAAATAAATAAAATCTTAAAAAAAAAAGAAGAAGAAGAAGAAGAAGCCTGGGTTTCTTACAACTTTGTGAAACTACTAGAATGGCCTAAGGGGTGTAATTCCAGTTTTATTTACAGAAAAAAATGTACTTCTATTGTGTTCAAGCCAGTGTTATTTTGGAGTTCCTACAACTCTCTGCCAAACCTAATTCCAACAAGTGAAGAAGTAAAGGTAGAGCAATACCATCCTAAATGCACAGCCCATGAATTAATTACATTGGCTCTGGCTTTGGCTTGTGTGGATCATTTTTCTGGTGTCGGTCCCCCTCCCCGCAAAGTTTCTCACTAGCCCTTCTGCTTTTTATTTCTCTTAGCCTCTGTGCTGGCTGCACACTACCAGAGCCCTTTTCACAGAGGAAGGACTTGCTCTCACAGCTTCTGGGGGTAGTGTCAACAAAGAGCCTTTGGCTCTCAGCTCTTTGGGGGCAAACATCTCCCCTAAGCTCACGCTTCTGCTCCATGTAACAGCCGTCAGTAACTGATGTGGAGAGAGGGAGGCTGGCCATCTTGGCCCAACTGAAGGCCCCTCTGTGGGGCCATCTCCTAGCTCCAGAGCTCCCCATGGCATCAGCTGAGGCTGGTCCTGGGCACATGGCAGCTCAGCTTCTCTCCCCACCAGCTCCTGCTTCCTTCCCCTTCGTTCTGCATGGGTTGATCTCAAGGGCGCTCCTTAGTTCTACTGTCCTACACTTTGAACTTCATCTCAGAGTTGGCTTCCTAGACCTTCTAGACCCAACTTGCCATGATTCTGATTTCTCAGGCTACATCCCAATCCTTCAGGTTCTCCCCTCTCCACCATCTCTGGACAGCAAATTAGGGCCAGCGACCCCATCACCTAACACCATGTTCAACCAGCACCTCCCATAATTAGTACTTACTGTGAGCTTTACGTGATCCTAATGGAAGCCTCTGAGTGGACTCATAAGCTAGAGTGCCCTCTAGCCATCTCCAAAGTAATCCACAAGGAGGCAACATGGATAAACTGAGCCTTGAGTACAAATCACAAAACCTGGGCTCTCCACCCACCTTGGCCTCCAGTGGGCTGTGTGACCTCAGAGGGGCCGCTCAGCTTCTCTGTGCTTTGAACGCTTGAACCTGAAAGCAAAAGCCACAATTTTGACTTCACAGGGCATTTTTGTTGCTAAACCAGAGGTTGGCAAACTCTGGCCTGCGGGCCAATTCTGACCTGTCACCTGTTTTTGTAAATAAAGTTTTATTGGAATGCAACCCTGCCTGTCTGTTTCAATGTTAGCTCTGGCTGCTTTTGTGCTATACAGTGGCAGAGTTAAGTAACTGTAACAGAGCTTATCTGGCCTGGAAAGCCTAAAATTTGCTACATGACCCTTTGCAGAAAACGTTTGCTAGTCCCTGGTATAAACAAATTAATGTGTTACTGTATTTCTTGCCTCAAGAGTGAGGACTAGAATCTGTCCATTCATTCAACATTTATTGAGCACCTACTAGGTACAAGGCCTTGTTGTAGACACTGGAACAGGAGTAGTGAACAAACCGGGGGTAGCCCCTGCTCTCCCAGAGCCCATGTTCCAGTGGAGGAGATAGGCAGTAAACAAACTAATAAATATGTCGTAAGTGTCATGGAGAAAATAGAGCAAGGCATGAGAGAGAAAGATGGGGATAGGGTGGGCCTGAGATTTTCAGTCTAATGTTAGAAGAGGATTCCTCTGGTGGGGGTGGCATTGGAGTAGAGACCTGAAGAAAACAAGACAGCAGGCCAGGCAGGTATCTGAGGTAAAAGCGTTCCAGCAGAGGGAGCAGCCAGTACAAAGGTCCTGAGGCAGGAACATGGCTGGTTTGTTAGAGACACATAAGGAGGCCAGTGTGGCTGGAGAAGGGATGAGGGTGAGGAAAGGAGAAGGCAACACCAGGGCACTCACAGGGGCCCAGATCCTAGAGGGCCTTCCAGGGCATTGTAAAGACTCTGGTTTTTACCCTGAGAGAGATGTGGTGTCACAGGAAAGCTCTGAAGAGAGGAAGGACATGTCAGACTTAGATTTAAGGATCCTTCTCTCTTCTGTGTAGAAAATGGACTGTAGAGGTCACAGGAGGGGGTGACAGCAGAGGGGCCAGGTGAGAGATGAGGGAGGCTCAGACCAGGGAGGTGGAGGCAGAGCTGGGGACAAGCGCTTAGACTTGGGACGTTTTGAGGCCAGAGCCAATAAGCAAGCATGCTTGTCCCGAGAACAGGGCTGAAGCTGGAATTACCTACTTTGGTCTTTTCCCTCACATGGGGATCTTGTCCCCTAAAGCCATTTTCTAGATGCCTAGCATGGTAGGAATTTATCAGGGCTGGAAGCCTGCCCTGTCAGAAATTATCTATGTGAGCGTCACTGCTGAGGGAGATGGATCTCTCCTCACCCGGGGGGATTTCAGCAGCTAGGGAAGGTGACAGAATTTCCCCCGTCACCCCCTCCCTGTTTCATCACAGCAAAGTTCCTGTGGGATCCAGAGCTGGTTCGGGGGCAAACAGGCAGACAGAGCGAGCTTTAAATCGAAATCAAACCTGCCCCTCCTCCATCCAGAGCCCTTCTGTGACACCCTGGGAGGGAAGGTGGGGTCTATGCCCCGCCCTCCCGCTGGAACCTGGGCTGACCTTAGTGACTCACCAGCAGCCCGTAGAATGGAACAGAAGTGACGCCGCACGCCATCTGAGGGGAGCTCAAAAAAGGCCATGTGGCTTCCACCCGGCTCTTGGAATGCTCACTCTGGGGGGTGCCCGCCACCACACAAGTAACCCAGCCATCATGAGACACCATGCTGGAGGGTCCTTGCCTATGCGCCCCCATCAACAGTGTCAGCCAAGCTCACAGCTGACCGTCCCATGGGCGCATCATCTTCGATGTCCAGCCCAATCAAGTCTTCAGATGAGTCCAGCCCTGGTTGGAGAGACTCCAAGCCAGACTGCTCGGCCAAGCCCCTCTGATTTCCCAGCCCAGAAAACCACTAGCAAAGTAAAGCTACAAAGTTGGGGAACAAGTGGTTGTTCCACAAGAGTACTCAAAATGCCGGTGGTAGCAGAACCCCACTGCCAGGGACCTGAAGGTACAATAGAATGGGTCACACAAGGTCCCCTACATACCTGCAGAGGGACATATGTCACAAGAACAGCATCAGGTCACCGTGGGCTTTGTTCCTCCAGGATGAGTCCCCTTGAACACCGAGGGTGATGAGGCCCTTGGTACCATGCACCCAAGGCACAGTAAACGTTGCTGGGGAGTGAATCTTTCTGCAGTCAGCTCCTCTCTGGGGGTGGTGGTATGGGAGAGGTGGGTCCCAAACTCCAGAGAGTCGCCCCCCAGGGGCTGAGCAGTGTCTGATACAAAACAGAGACTGGGGGGCCACAGAGTCCAACGAGGGAGAGATTTATGCCTCTTACTCTCCATCTGCAAAGCAAAACAAAAATAGCTGAAACGCTGGTTTTCTGCTTTATCGGCTCTGTGAATAAGCATATAAATTTCTATGACATTTCTGGAGGCTTGCTGAAGGGGAAAAAAGCCATCCCCCAGGACGTGGCCAGCAGCCGTGGCAGCATATGGTTTGCTGAGAGCAGAGGCAGAGCGCGTTGTGTGTCGGTGGGCACTGAAAAAGGTGACTTTGCGGGTAATTCCAGACTCCAGGCAGAATTTTCACCTTTTTAAAAAATTTTCCTTTTTTTTTTTTTTTTCATTAAAAAAAGAAGAAGTCTTGCCTAAGCCAAGGGAGCTGTCATGGCCAATGGCTCCTCAGCAGGAAAGCGGGATTATGTGGGGGCAAGCACCAGGAGGCCAGTCCCATCCCGGGCACCTTGGGGCCCCAGGCTGCCTTGAGAGCTCATTGTCAGCCTCTGGAATGGGAAGAGAAAACCCCAGTGACAAGCTCACCTAGGAGAAAGGGGGAGACAGTCTGCAGAACACGTGGAAAGCCCAGAATAACTGAAGAACAAGAACGGGAATGTAGCATTTTCCTTTTCACTCCAGTGTAGACTCAGGCAGGAAGTCCAAAGAAGACATCTCCAACCCCAGGAGGTAGCAAGAACCAGGACCAACATCAGGTCGACATCAGCCCAACAGGGAGACAAGGCCCACCAGCCTCCCACCTGGAGGCAGCAAGGGCATGGCTTGCACGTAGTTTCATGGGAATGGAGAAGACCAGCAAACTATTCAGCTCCCTCTGGACTTAAATTCCATGATTAGACTGATGCTTCTGGCTCAGGCCAAACAAGGGCTTTGTCCCCCTTTAGGCTGTAATTACGCCTTTCCCTTGTGTGCACTATTACATTGGTTTCTTATCAGTCATTTATACTTTAGTATAAATGAGTGTATTAGAAACGACCCTGAAAGTAAATCAATATGAGGAGGAGGGAGAAAGAGAACATGAAGTCACTGAGGTGGGGAGAAAGATGGATGGCAAAGCATAAGCAAAGAGATTCGAAGAAGGAATAGAGAAGAAAAAGATAGCAAGATAGCCCATAAACAAGCCTAGATTTCTGTCGAGTTTCATCCAGAACCCCACCCTGCTATGGCAAGCCAGGCTGCTGAAGGAATAAAGTGGCTGGAAATACTCAGAAAATGAAATTGTGCAAACAGAAGCACTGTGTCTGGTGTGGAGAAATGAGCCGTCCTCTCTCTCTCTTTCCAAGAGCCTATACTAGGGATAGAGCCCTTTCAATGTATGGCTCTCTCCCCAGTGACACTCTGAGAGTCTTTTTCTTTTTTTAAGATTTTTTTTAAAGATTTTATTTATTTATTTATTTATTTGGCAGACAGAGATCACAAGTAGGCAAAGAAGCAGGCAGAGAGAGGGGGGAAGCAGGCTCCCTGCCAAGCAGAGAGCCCGATGCGGGGCTCGATCCCAGGGCCCTGGGATCATGACCTGAGCCAAAGGCAGAGGCTTTAACCCACTGAGCCACCCAGGCACCCCACTCTGAGAGTCTTAAGACGGAGAATTCTGCCTGCCTCCTCTTTGTATCTCTAGGCAGCACAGATTTGTGAATGGGCCACACCTGAGAACTGGGTAGCAAATTGTCTGTTATTTCAGCAAAGATACCTCATGCCTGGTGCTGGGCTGGGAATGGCATACTCTGAAACACACACAGCCCTGACCTGGGAAAGAAGTCACAGCACAGGTCTCAGAAGCTGGGCCAGATCCTTTGGACCGTCCAAGCAACCAGACCAGGATGTCTTATGAGAACCTATGAATCCTGTCTATAGCCAGAGAAACCCTTGTCCTCTGTTGGCTCAGCTGTGGTCAGTGCCGGAAGGCAGGAAGGAATAAGCAGAATTCCAGAAAGCTCTTGGGATGGTGGGGACCAAGAATTTGGCAAATGGAGAGCAAATTGTGATAGGAACTAGATCATTCTGTGATCAGGTCGGGGGGTAGGGGGCAGAAGTGTCATTGGTACTGTTAAGACCTCCAACCTTGCTTTTACCATCTGTCCAGCTGCACTGGTGTTGGGGGGCCAGGGATGGGGCCCAGAACAATCTGCCCATCCCTTAACCCTCAGAATCCAGGCATGTGAGCTTATTCGGGACAAGAATCTCTGCAGATGTAGCTAAGAATCTGGAGAGAAGGTCATCCTGGATGTTCCACGCGGCCCCCAGATCCAATGACAAGTGTCTTTGTAAGAGACACAGAGAGGAAGGACACACATGGAGAGAAAAGGCCACATGACGTCAGAGGCCGAGATTGGAGGGACATGGCCATGAGCCAAGGAACACTGGGAAAGGAGCCACCAGAAGCCGGAAGACATGAGGAGGGATCCTCGCCTAGAACCTTCCGAAGGAGCACAGCCCTGTCTGCCACCTTGATTTCAGACCGCTGGCCTCCAAAACTGAGACACCATCTATTTCTGTCTTCCTAAGCGCCCCCCGCCAGTTTGTGGTAACTTATTACATTGGGCCCACGGAGCTCATACAACTGGTGTCATTGTCCCTCAAACAAGCCCCCCCACCACACTCCCACCTCCAAGATCTTGTACCCACTGCTCCCTCCGCCTGGAACATTCTCCCAGATGCCAGTGTGGCTTGCCCTCTCACCCCCTTCAGGTCTCGATTTCTTAGGAAAGCCCCACTGGGCAGCCCCCATCTAAAAACACTGCCCCACACACCCCCTCCATGCTACCCATGTCCCTGCTTGGCTTAACTCTTTCCGTAGTGTTTATCACCTTCCAACCTACTAGAAATGGAGCTTACCTATTTTGTTGATCGCCTGTGGTCTCGCCTTTGCAAGGATCTTTTGCTGACTATTCTGTTCACAGCCCTTTTCTGCAGCACTTAGGACAGTGTCTGGCTTGGAGTAGGCGTTCGATAAATGTTTTGCAAATAAATGACTGATCTGAGCGCATTAAGAATATTAAGGGAAATAATGATGCCTATTCCACACGGCTTTATACGGAGCTGCCTGCTTTTATCAGCATTGTCTCTTTTGCTTGTCGCAGTGGCTCCGGGAGAGGACACCGAGGCTTTATCTCCCAGAGAAGGGATCTTAAAGAGGCTAAATAACCGACCCGAGGTGATGAAGGCATGGGAGGGAGACTTGACTCAGGTTTCGCCAGCTCTACAGCCCTGCCTTCCTTCTAGCGCACGCACAAGCAAAGGCGTCTGCTCAGGAGTTGCCAAGAACACAGGACCTCGCATTGTGAGCAGGGCAGAGCTAATTATGAATCACGTAATACATGTTTAATGCTCAATATTGGGAGGTTGGCATCTGTGTGTGTGTGTGTGTGTATGCACGCATGCTTGTGTGTGTGTGTGTGTGTGTGTGTGTGTGTGTGTAATTAAGATTGAGGAGGCTTGTTCCCAACGACTATGATCGTTGCCAAAGTCATTATCTCTACGCTATAAGGATGTGACGTTCAGATTCATTCATTCAACAAATGCTCATTCAGCAAACACTGGAGCACACTGACCTGCTCTCATCCCCTTGGCCCAGCCACAAGGTCACCTGTAGCTCGGTGGATGGTTCCAAACATTCCATGGGCTTCCACTCTCAGACATCTGTCTTTCCACCTTCAGGCCACACCACAGGCAGCGGGGCAACACCCCAGGGAAAAGCCTCAGCCTTGAGTGGGGTGGGGAGCTGGAGTTGGTCCCTAATGACCCCAGCTTCTTTGCTCCTCTGTCGAGGACCACTCTGGCCTGTGTGTCACAGTCCTCCAAAAAGCCCTCACCTGCTTCCAGGGCTTTCCTCCCTTCTCTGTCTTGCTTCTGGACCCCTTCACTGTGCTCCCCGGGATGTCCTCCCAGATGGACGACTCGTACCCACATCTTTGTCTCAGGGTCTTCTCTGACACCAGGAGAACTAGGACACTCTTGCCATGTGCTGCAGAGCCCATTAGCAGCTGAAGAGTCAGAGCCGAGTGAGCCATGGCAAGGTGCCCAGAGTCACAGAATGATGGTCCCCACAACGGAGAAATCTGGAAAGTTGGCTCCCTCTGAAATGTGGCACTCCCTCTGGCAGTGCATATCAGCTCTGTGAACTCTGGGGACATGCCAGAGGGGTGACATATCCCTAAGTCGTTTTCCGAAAACACCTTCCAGGGCCGTTGACAAGCCAAGCAAGAAAGTCAAGCTCATCCAGCTGTTGGGCTTCTTCACACCTCATTTTTTATCCTGGAAAGGATTTGATGGTTCCCTGAGCCCCTGGGTCTCTTCCGAGCCTGCTGCTGGGCACGGTGCCACAGCCAGGTGGATCTGGGTTCCCCAGTGTGGCCAACTTCTCACCTGACCACCAAGGTGTGGCCCATGGGACCAGGATCTGTGGCCCCTGAAGCCACCTGAAAGCACGGGGCACGGGCCCCAAAGGCCCAGGCATGAGACGTGTCCTCAAAGTATTTTTGAGCTACAGTAGCCTGGTGATGCAGCAAATGCCCCCCCGGGGCCTCCCTCAGAGATAAGGCTCAGTAGCAAGAGGCAGTTCTAGAACACTGGGTTTTGGTTGTTTTTTTTTTTTTTTTTAAGATATTAGAACTTTCTTGAAGATTTCATTTATTTATTTGAAAGTTTATTTGAAAGAGAGACAGAGATAGTGAAAGAGAGAGAACACAAGCAGGGGGAGGGATAGGCAGAGGGAGAAGCAGACTCCCTGCTGAGCAGGGAGCCCGACGTGGGGCTCAATCCCTGGACTCGGGGATTAAGACCTGAACTGAAGACAGATGCTCAACCAACTGAGCCACCCAGGCACCCCAAGTTTTGGGGCTTTTTAAAGATTGATTGATTGAGGGACACTTGGGTGGCTCAGTTGGTTAAGCAGCTGCCTTCAGCTCAGGTCATGATCTCAGCATCCTGGGATCGAGTCCCACATCGGGCTCCTTGCTTGGCAAGAAGCCTGCTTCTCCCTCTGCCTCTGCCTGCCACTCTGTCTGTGCTCGCTCGCTCTCGTTCTCTCTCTCTCTCAGACAAAATAAAATAAAAAATTTTTTAAAAAACGATTGATTGATTTTTTTTTTTTTAGATAGAGAAAGAGAGAGCATAAGCAGGAGGGGCAGAGGGAGAAGGAGAGAGAATCTCGGGCAGACTCCCCACGGAGCTCAGAGCATAACTTGGGATTCGATCTCACAACCCTGAGATCATGACCTGAGCTGAAACCAAGACTTGGACACTTAACCAGATGGGCCACCCAGGCGCCCCTAGAATGCTGGGTTTTAATACTAGGTCTTATTAGCTTCAAATTATATCATTACTGATATTAAATCAAATAGAGAAAGAAAAGATGGTGAAGAAATCATCTGTTTCCCCCTGGAAGTTTCTAGAAAAAGGTAAGCCAAGAAGCAAACTGTGGTGGGCTCCTTCTGCCCGAATCCCCGGAAAGATTCCCTCTACTAGGTGCCAGATAGCTCTGGGCTGGCTGGCTGGAAAGCCACACCTTGCTGAGGCCAGAGGTTGTGCCAGAGGCCTGGCGGACCACAAGTCCCAAGCTTGGCTGAGCCTCTTGGAGATAGCAGGGCCCCTCTGCCTGGCACGCAGGCCTCCTGACATTATCAACATAGAATGTAGAGAGCTCTCTGGGCCCCTGGGTTTTGAGTGAGACAACTTTAATGCCAACCTCGGGGTCAGCGGCCGCAAGAGTTTGTTCTGGGCTTTCCCACTTAGCCTGCCCCTGGTAATTGCTAAATGCAATTACCACCAGGAGAGCCCTGATTCTCCCTCCCCTCCTTCACCCAAGAGGAAAGGAATTTCTGCCCCTCCTGCAGTCACTCCTCCAAAGAAGCCCTGGGGACTCCAGGGAAACGTGACCTCTGTGCACTCTTGCCAGAAATGGTCCCCAGGAAGAGTCCACAAAGGCCTAAAGTCTCGTCTGGCTTGTTCCCGGCAGCCTGGCAGACGCCTCCCTGCTCCACTTGGACCATTTGACTGTTTTCTTACAGAATCCCAAGCTCCTCTCCTTTTGTTTAATTCATCAGGAGCTGGTCGCTGGTGGAACACTCGAGAAGATCAAAGGAAGAGGAAAGGGGCTCCCCGGAAGGCGCATCAGGCCTCTTTGGGAGGGCAACATCTTCTAATCCAGGAAAGAAAA
The DNA here is from genome assembly GCF_011764305.1 of Mustela putorius furo. Classification (NCBI taxonomy): domain Eukaryota; kingdom Metazoa; phylum Chordata; class Mammalia; order Carnivora; family Mustelidae; genus Mustela; species Mustela putorius. The sequence goes on from NW_025421989.1 coordinate 34,576,247, forward strand.
ATCCTACGTTTTAGGCAGTGCTTAAAGATGGATATTCTGCATCTCCCAGGATTAGTAGGAGGAAAGTGAGAAATTATTTATTCTAAAAAATGCCACCCAGGGCAGAAAGGGGTAAGGCACACTCTGAAACTCAGTGCAAGGTCAGAGGGCCCCACGGCAGATTGGAGATTCGGGTCTCCTCTAGGGGGCCACTCCACTACCCCATTTCCAACCCCTTGCCAGGATTTTTAGAGAGTTGGGGTTGGGGGGACAAAAATGAAATAACTCGTTCATTCCTTCATTTGACATACACTGAGCTAGAGCTACCGAGTGCCAGACCCCAGGGAATACAGAAGCAGCCTCTGCCCTTGCAGGGTTTACCATCAAATAGGGCAGCCGTGCATTCAGCAAAGTCTGCTAGATAAGTGCCTGAGCTATGCTGGGAACATAGGAGGCCTCAGGAGCCCTAACAAGGAAACATGACCAGGTCTGGGAGAGCATAGGAGTTCACCGGGTGCAGTGGACATCAAGAATATTCCAGGCATACCTTGGGACCTCTGATGTCGTGGATGGAGGCAATGATCGTCCAAACAAAAGGAAAGATTTCATAAAAGGAAGAGAGCCAGCCGGACACCACGGCCCTCCCCATCAAGTTCAGTGTACCTCCGATGACCCTCTCTACCCCCACCCCAGCGCCCCTGGGCTAGATCAAGCCTCTAGCTCTAATACCCCATGGACAGGGCATACAAGGGCTGGTGGGATGCACCATGACATGACAAAGATGGAATCAGGAAAAATCAGACGAGAATCTCTGTGAGACAAACAGCCTGGTCTTCCTCAACAAATCAGTTGCAGGAGGAAAGGACCTCTCTGTGATCCTTCTTTGGATCCCGATTCAAACAAACAATTAAAAAAACTATGACATTTATGAAGCAATTAGAAACCATATCACTTTCTGGATATTTGTTACTAACAAGAAATTGTGAAAAAATCTGTTGATGTGCTAATGGGATTTCAATCACCTTTTTTAAACGTCCCCGTCTTTTAGAGATAGATGCCATCATCTCCACAGGTAAAATGATGTAATACTGCAATTTGTTTCAAATTAATAGGGTAGGCGGAAAAGGGCCTGGAAAAGTCCATGGCCCTCACAGATTGGTCACCGGTTGGTCATTGTTACAGCAAGCTGGTGGGTGCGTGGACATTCATTCTATGATTCTTCTCTGTTCTTGTGTGTGTGCTTGAAATTTCCATGACCAGCACTTGTTTGAGAGGCACCCCAGGGCAAATTTGACAGCATATGCAAAGGACCCCCAGCAGGAAAGAACCTGCATATTTCAGGTCCCAAGGAGGGATGGGGGGTGCGGTCATACAAGGGTGAGAGGGCAGGAATAGGAGCGAGCCACATAGTGTAGGGCCTTGGGCCCCCAACTTGCTCCTCTGGGCCTTCCAGAGACCTCCTTTGACCCTCTGGGTGAATACGTGGCCAAGAAGCTGACTGCTCTTTGCAGACCTGAGGATGGCAGAAGAAGGCAATGGACTTACACACAGTGTAAGTACCTCTTGAATAATTAACAAAGGGGTCCCTCTGTGTTAGAGGTGGTCCAGTCCCTTTAGGTGATTTCTAAGTTAAGAGGCACTTCGTAAAGCTGCATCAATCCTATGTAGTCCAGTCTTGGGAAAGGAAAGCAAAGATGCGGAAACGCATTGCTTCCTGTGGCACCTGTAAAAATTGCCACGAACTGGATGTCTTAAACAGCAGAAATTTAAAGAAAAAAAAAAAATACTGCAGAAATGTATTCTCTCCTGGTTCTGGAGGCTAGAAATCTGAAATCCGGGTGTCAGCAGGGCCAGGCTCGCTCGCTCGCTCTCTCTCTCTGGGAAGACTTCTTCCTTGCATCTGTCCAGCTTCCGAGGTGACCAGTACTCCCTGGGGTCCCTTGGCGTGTAGACCCACTACTCCCATGTCTGCCCACGCCGTCGCGGGGCTCTCTTCTGAACGTCTCCAAATCTCTTTCTCTTTCTAAGGACACCTATCATTTGATTTAAGGGTCACCCCAATCCTGTATGACTTCATCTTACCTGGATCACATCCCTGAAGATTCTACCTGTAAATAAAGTCACATTTATAAGCGGAAGTTAGGACAACACAACTTTTGAAGGACACAATTCAACCCGCAACACACTGTCAGCCAAGTGGACCTTGGAGCTGGACGTAAAGGGGTTCATTTGGATCTGCTGCCTCCGACCCCTCAGGGGTTTCCCCCTTTCCCAAAGTCATGGGGTGCCGGGGCCCTGGAGCCCTGGAATGTTCCGCTAGACCAGCTCTGTAGAATGTCTGATCCGTTCTCAGCTCCTGGGGGACGCCAAGCTCCGTTACAAACCTCATGAAAGCTGGCTATGGCTTCTCTCCCCAGGGGGAAAAAAAAAATGCTTCCTTGGAGCTGCTTGTAAATGTTTGGCTAGTACTTTGGGAGGGCCAAGGAGCTATAAAGCCACAAGATCCGTGGAGCATGGGTAGGAGTTGGCAGGTTTAGTCTTTCAGATGACAAACAGGCTGCTAGACAAATAAAACAGATACCTAGGTCTCATAGCCGGCCTGGGGGAGAGCTGGAAGCTGCCTTCCGGAGAAATGGCATCATTCTGGCAAGTTCAATGCCAGCCCAGAAGTACAACGTAGGCACCAGGAGAGAGCCAGAGGGGTGGGAACGAGTCTCAGTGAGGAAGTTACCAAGAGACGGGGACTTCTCTTCATCCTGGGGGTGGGGGAAGCTGAATCATGTCGTCAAATACACTGAATGAAACCTTGCCAAGCACGGAGCCCTGCAGCCTGCTGAGGGCCAAGTGGAAGGTCAGGTTTGCTGGGCACAACAGACAGCAGCCGGCCCTCCTAAATGTTTAAGTCATTGTTTTCTCCAGAAAGAGTTTCATATAACCCAGGTTTGCCCTTGCCTCACTGGCCAGCCTGGAAATATTAAACCACCAAGCCCTCCCTTAAAACATTCAAGCATCCCAGAATGTGTGCCCGTGAGCCCATGGCACTAGTGTTACACTGTTCCTTTCAGGCTCCACGGTGACTTTCATCCCATCTTATTGCTGGGGTCCACGATCAAGGGCAAGACCTCATCCTGGGCTCAGGAGTGGCAGTTGCATCTGGTCCAAGGGACACTCCCAGATGCGACCAGCGCACAGGACATGAGCATGAGTTAGCATCAAAATGTAGTTTAATTTTTCTTTCTCTCTATTGTGAGTAGAATCATGTCTCCCGCACTCTCCGAAATCTATGTGAAAGTCTAACCCAAGGTTCCTGTGAATGTGACATTATTGAGAAGTAGGGTCTTAGCCCATGTAATCAAGTGAAGATGAAGTAACACTAGAGTATGGGGGAGTCCAGTGAATGCTGTCCCTATAAGAAAAGAGAAATTTAGACGCAGAATCACACAGAAGAGGCCATGTAAGGACAGAGGCAGAGAGTGGAGTGATCTGTCTACCAGCCAAGGATGGCAAGGATTGCCACCAGAAGCTGGAAGAAAGGCCTAGAACAGATTCTCCCTCAGTCTCCAGGAGGAACCAACCCTGCCCATACCTTGATTTCAGACTCCTAGCCTCTAAAACTGTGAGACGGTACATTTCTGTTGCTGCAAGCCACACAATCCATGGTGACTTGTTATAGCGGACCACAGGACCCTTGCATACCCTCATAGCCCCCTCAAAGTGATTCCAGCAGGAGGAGATATCTTGCTGCTCCCAGGACCCAGGACTTTTCTCATTCCTCTTCCACACATTTACTATAGTCACACATGTGCATGCACACACACACACACACACACACACACACATGCAGAGGAGTCCCACTCAGGCCCTGGAATGGCGTGATCCTTGGATGAACCAAACGGCTGGCATCCCTTGCTGTCCCACCCATGCTCCTCTCCAAGCCACTGCATGGGTAAGGGCTACCACCAGCCCTAGAGGCTTAGGAAGGGATGGCTTCTTTTTCCTTCCTGGTTAAGAGGCTTCCTCCTGTACGAGAGGGCGGGGAGGGAGGCGGAGAAAGACATAGAACCCGTTCTGACAGAGTGGTGCCATTACGAGATGGCGTCCTGGACCTACCTGTGCTCAAAGCCTCTTGCTCTTCCATGGGAACCTGGACAGGCCCTCAGAGGCTCCAGCTGCATCTTTGGTGATGGGGCAAGGTGCCTGTCTCTGGGCAGGCACACCTGCTGCCCTCAGGCGGACCCATTCCACACAGACATATGCTAGTGTTCCCCTCCCCTCAGGCAGAAACCCTTGCCTTAATTTGCATTCCCCCAGAAGGATACGGGGACCAGAATTCTGGGCCAAGTGATTTATTCTGGAGGGGATCCTGGGGAACACCAGCAGGAGAGGAAGGAGAGCGCATCCTGGTAGTGGTGCCCTAAGCAGGGAGCTGCTGGGGGCAACCAGGTTCATACTGCACGGTGGGGGCTGCATGCAGAGCACACATCAGAGTGTCCCCCGCAAGACTGGAAATGGGTTCCCCACCAACTCCCACCCGGTACTGGTTGAGAACTATTCCCAAGGTGCTGTGGCTCCCTAGGACTTTGGGACTGCCCAGCCAGGACCCAAGCACACTCGTAAGTTAAGAGAGTACCCTCGGGCAGAAAGATCCAGGCATCTAAGGGCTAAGTGGCTGCGGAGGAACGGAGGCCCTGGGCTGCAGCCCTCTTAACTGAATCCCTTTTAGAGATAACCCCAGAGGAGGTCAGCATTCCTACCCTGGTTGGGCACCCAGTGTTTGAGATGAGCAGTCCAAAATGCAGGAGCAGTTCCCTCGCTCGCTCGCTCTCTCCCTCTCTCTCTCTCTCTCTTTCTCAGTCTGCCCCCTCCACTCACCCCCTCTCCCTCAGGCAAACAGCCCTGGCCTCTGAGAGAAGAAAGCCATGCGTCAGATTCCAGTCCACAGAGCCAGATCACAACTGGGGTCAAGGGTCACGGGGCTCTCCAAATGGAGCGCATGCGTCCTTCTTGCTCGGCTCTCAGCGCCCTCCTCGCCACACACACCTGAACCTTCTTTCTTGTGGGAGGCTGTGCTCCCAGCAAGAGAACAGCTCTCTGCAAAGAAATCTGCTCACAGGAAACCCAGTGTCCCCTCTCTTCCCCCTTTCATAGCCTTCTCTGGGTTTAAAGTCCTTTAACCGGTTCTTTGATATTGCCTTTGAAAAATCTGCATTTTGGTCTCCTGTTGGAATTTCGTAGCTATTGTCTTGGGCGCCCCAGGCAAAATGTGCAGTTTCATGGCCTCGCCCAGGGGCTCAGCCACAGGAGGTGGTGACTGCCCAGCATCCCCACTCCTGCCTCTGGAACTGGGCTCTGCGACAGAGGAGGGTGCCTGCCCTCCTCCGCACCTCAGACCCAGTTCCGACCAGGCAGCCCACTGGTGCCCCACTTGGCATCATCAAACCTTTCAGGAGAACAGCTTCCCTCCCGTCCATCTGCAACCGGTCTCTCTGTAAGCCTCAGTCCAAGTTCAAAGGGCCAACATCAAAGACTACAATGGATTGAATGGTGCCCTCCCCAAAAGGCAGGCCCCCTCAGAACCCGTGAATGTGACCTTATTTGGAAAAAGGGCTTTTGCGGGATGCATCAAATTAAGGATCTCGAGGTGAGATTATCCTGGATTACAGCGGGCCTTCCGTCCAATGACGAGCATCCTTAGAAGAGAAGGGGAGAGGACGCGGAGAAGAGAAGGTGACCCGAAGGCGGAGGCAGAGATGGGAGGGATGCGTCTACAAGCTGAGGAAAGCCGAGGATCACCAGCAGCCTCCGGAAGCTAGGAAGGAGGGAGGCATGGAACACTTTCTCCCCCGAAGTCTCCAGAGGGAACCCGCCCTGGATTTCAGACGTCCAGCCTCCAGAACCGTGTGAGGGTCCTCTGAAACCACCAGCTCCTGTGACTGTTACAGCAGCCTGGGAAACTCACGGAAGACCAACAGGGGCTGTTTGCCCCAGCCCCTAGCCCTTTCCACCTGTGGCTGAGACAAAGCTAGGTGTTCAACAAACTCTTCTTTAGTTACCGGTTGGGTAGATAGGAATACCACATTTCCCAGAAGCCTTTGCGGGTGGGGTCAATGACGGAGTTCCGAGCAGTAAAATGGGGACAGACTGAGACCTGGTCTGTAAAACTTTCCACACAGTCCTCTGCGTTCTCTGCTGTCCCTCCTCTGCCCACTGGCTGGACGGGATCCAATGGAGGACTCCGAGGTTCTAGAAGGTAAAAGAACCAGAAGATGGGTTCCTGAATCACCTCATGGAAACTCCCTGTGAAACACACTGATATTTAAGGGTTACTTGTTAGAGCAGGCAGACTTCCCTGTGTAGTACACACTTCGGTCATCTTACTTTTACCTGGAAAGAACTATTTGAGGAAGAGCAGTGTGGACACTATTGAGTTTCCACTTTTTATTTCATGCCTGCATTCGTAATTATTAACATCCCTATCTTGGCTTTTTCACTAGACTATAAACTCCGTGGGGGGAAAGTTACATACCTGAGGAACTGTCATGTCCTCTGCAGGCATAACACTGTTCCATGCATGTCAGACAAGCTCCATCATCAGCTGCTGGGTGAACCCGATAATCCTCGCTGACATTTATTGAGCAAATACTATGAATTCTGTATTTCTAAAAAGCATTTAACCCACACAGTAACACCATGGAGTTGCTGTTATTAGGGATAATGTAAGAAATTAAGGATCTGGAAGGTTAACCAGGAAAGAACAGTTGGGGGATAGAAACCAAGGCTGTCTGGCTCCTCACGCCCACTGCCTCTGCCTGAACACAACCCACCCCCGTCTCCAATTTACAGGGTCCCTAAACTAAAAGTCATCCCAACCCAAATCTCTACTGCCCATTTTCCCCGAAGAAGGCTTTGTGCTCACCCAAGCCACTGAACGCCAGGCCTCAGGGCTTTCCCCCCACGGTGGCTAAGCTTGGCACGTGGGCCTCCCACCATGCTGGGTCCCCCCAGCCACGCAACAGCTGCAACAGGCAGCCTTCCCGGCATGCCTCATTTGGCCAGGCCGCTCCAGCTGCCTCCTGCGCCCCACAGCCAGCCACCCCAGGCCACCTCGCGGCCTCAGAGGAAGGCCCACCGAGGCGCACGGGTGTGGTCCCTGGGTCCCGGTCCAACACCACCCACAGCCCTCCCAAGACCTGCTCTGCATTCTGCTACGGTGATAACAGAAACCCATCAAGAGGAAGAGCGAACATGAGACTGTGTGTGTGTGCGCGCGAGTGCCCATGCATGTGTGCACGTGCGTGTGTGCGTGTGTGCGTGTGTGTGTGTGTGTGTGTGTGTATGAAGAGATTTGCTTGGAAACACCAAACCCTCACCAAAGATGTTCCCAGCCCTCATTTGTACACACAGTCTTCAAACATCAAAGTGTTTGTTAAGTGTAAATATTTTTATTCGCTCCCCTCCTTCTCCTCCCTCCCCTCTTCCATCCCGGCTTCTAGCTCAGCAGATGCCAGGAGACCCCTCTGAGTCAGAGCCAGCAGGGATGGTTTGGGAAAAGGGCACTTCCCGGTCCCAGCGGGCAGCCCGCAGCTGCGCCTGACAGCCGCCCGGGACTCGGATCCCAGCCACTGGCTCCTCTCTTGGCGCCTGTTTCCATAGGAACGGGCAGGCCCGGGATTGGCGGCCTGGGGAGCGTTACCCACGCTGGCTGCTTTGCAAGTGGTCCCTCCATGGACCTCCCCTAGCCTGCCCAGCCTGGGCCCGGGCCTGCCCTGGAAAAGGACCAGGAGCCTGGAGAAGTGTCCAAGTACAGGGAAGCTGGGGGGACTCCCCCGGAACACCCCGAAATTCCAAGGCTCGGAGAGTCTGAGACAACACCTTGCTTGGAGCCTGCCTTACCCCACAATCCCTGCCCTCCTCCACTGGATACTCAACAGAGCGCCCGGTTCAGCTTTCCCACAGGGCCCACCAGCCAGGCAGAGGACACAGAGCTAATTCAGATAGCTCAGACGAGGCAGGCGACACAGGGCAGCCACTCCTTCCCCTCCAGAAAAAAAAAAAAGAAAAAGAAAACCTTATGAAGCACCTCTCTGCTCCACAGTCTCTTGTGCCCTGCAGGTCAAACTGCGCTCTGCCTCTTAGTTTCCCTGCCAGCCCTGTGCTGTACATCTCTCATGATTAAACAGAAAGCCGACAGAGGGCCTTTCTGAGTCCCCAAAGCTAGGACCACAATGGCATTTGCGTCTTCTCTACCAAATTAAGAAAGAGGAAATGTTCTCTGATGGCCAGGACGGTCCTAGCTGTCGCCTTTGAACCCCAGTCTTGCGTCCTAGATCTTTTGCCATCATCAGGCTGGCCTGCAGCCTCCTTAGGCCTCCCCACGATGGGTTCTCCTAGGGTGGGAAGGCCCCCCCCACTCCCCAATCTGCAAAGCTCTAAGGGCGCTCAGGGAGAAGCTGGGGTTTGGCTGATGGGCTCGAGGAGTCTAAAGGCCCCTGCTCAGAGCTAGAGGTTGAAATGCCAACCCAACCCAGCGGCAGGAACTAACCAGCTCTTAAAGCAAGAGGACACTCAGGACTATTGATCAGAATGCACAGTCTACATCTATAATTAGACCCAGAAAGCTGCTTGCGCATCAGAAAGAGCGAGAAAGACATGACCGTGGCTCCGCTAAAGCCAGATACGCATCAGGATTGCACAAAACAAACAAAAACGCCACGGCTGAAAATGCCGCGCGTTGTTCCTCCCTCCCTCTACAAGGTTCCCCGTGAGTCACACGCTTCAGCCCTGCAAGAGCAGCCAGATGTGATGGAGCCCCTGTACACAAGGCAGCAACAGCTGACTCTGGGGGTGGAGGGGGGCATGGCAGCCAGCCCTCCCATTGCCGCTGTGGCCATGACCTCCCAGATCAGGGCAGCCAAGCACCTGGTGTCCTTGAAGCCCCGGGGAAGCAAAGTTGCCTTGGAGAAGTTTCGTTTGCTTTTTGCATTATTAAAAGTGGCAGGAAAAGGCTCAGTTTCTGGGCATTTTGTGGCGTGCGTTTGTTCTTTCGGATAATGAATCTGATTTGGGAACTGCAGCTAAAATTTGGCGGGGGGGAGTCCATTAGAAAGAAATACTGTTTGTTGGGGCTGTGGAATGCTGGTGGCAAATTGCCCTTCCTAAGTGCTGTTTTTTTGAAAACTCATTCCTGCGGTAGGAAAATAAAGCAGATTTCAAACACTTAAGAGATCATTTTCAGAATGGTCTAGATGCACGCTGGTATGCTGGCGCATTTGCCTTTCATTGTTTTTTAATCACTATTTTGTCAAGTTTAATTGCTGCCATGCTAACAACCCAAACGGGAGCGAAACAAAATAGGGGATATCTATCATTGGTGAGAGCATTTTGATGGAATCTATATGCATTTGCATCTTCTCCACCAAATTAAGAAAGAGGAAAATAGAAAAGGTTTTTTCCGTTGCCGGTGGAAGGATCTTTTTCATCGGCCTGGGTGGGGAAGTCCCCAGAGCAGCGGGCAAACCAGGCAGCTTCCCACATACCGGCTCAGCCTCCTCTGAACTTACTCGAGCTGGGCTTTTCTTGCCTGGATTTTCCTTCTAGGGATATTGTGAATTCTCACAAGTTCTTGCTGGCCGATGGGAGCCTTGAAGGCAGAGAGAGACTTTGCCTCAAGGATGCATACCGGTCCCAGGTCTGCTTCTCTTTCTCCTCCAGGGCTCGTGGCAGACACACGGAGGCATTACTGAGAACCTTCACGAAGGGACTCTGCCCGGCTTCCCCAGAGTGTGGTAAGCTGCCTCCAGCTGTTAGCCTTGGCAGGTTCGGCCACATCTTTGGAGCTGAGGTCACATCCATCTCCGAGTGGCCCCCACCAACAGCTGAGCAAGGTGGTGGCCCTCCGGACTGGCCCTTTGGCACCAACACCACCGGGCATCCATTGCTCAGAGTATCCCACTGGGCTGGTGGAGACGGATCAGAACTGTGTGGCCTCCTGCCGCCGCCCCCTGCCCCATCCCACCTCCCCCTTGCTTTCATGGGCTCTTCTCCTGGGTTATTATTTTAAGTCAGCTCTCAAAAATCACTAACTCCGTCTCGGCAGCTGCTCCCCGGACCACTCAACCTGAGACCACCCTTTTGGCCACAAGATGGCTTTTTCAAGCTCGACAGACCACCCTCGTGCCTGTTTGGTGATTATTTAATGCAAATATATACCAGGTGCTTTGCTGAAGACCAGGAACGTCAGGGACCAGCTCTATTGAACAATTGGGGCTGAACCCCGGGGAAGGTGGGAAGCTCTTTCAAAAGGGGGTTCCTAAATGGTCAGTGCAGACCTAGCATCTGGCAACTCGAAGAAGCACCTCAAGGAACCCATGGTCCCCAGATGCAGCTATTGTGGAATTAGGGGCTGTGTCCCTACAGGCCTGGGGCTTGTTACCCCGCCCTCGGCTCCCCAAGTAGACTGCCTCAGCTCCTTGAAGGCCAGGACATGCCTGTCTTACTCACCACTCTGTCGACAGACTCTAAAACTAAGCATGGCGCACGCTTACTGATCAGTGAGCGCTTGATGAATGAATGACTGATCGCGCCTCTTTCACGGCATTTCATTACAATTCCCCCAGGGCTCCCCCACTGCCCTGAGGACGGGGTCCAAAGCCATTCGCATGGTAGAGGAGAATATTCAAGGTCTGGCCTCCCGGAACCCTCTTTCCAGCCAAAACTCAGAGAATTAGCCAAGCCCCCGCCCTCACTCAGCCTTGCTCAGCAGCGGCTGCCTCCCCTACTACTTTTTGGGCAGCCCCGTGCCTACTAATGCTGAGAAGACTGCCTCATGCCTTTTCCCTCTTCCTCTGCTCTGACATCCAACTCCCGGACGACAGGACCCCCAAAAGCCATGCCGGTGTAGGACATTTGAATTACAGGGCTCCCGGCCAAAAATAGTGAACCCAATGGTCTCCTGGGCCAACTCCCAGGAAGGGGTTAGCTGAGGAAGTCATTAGCATGAGTTCTCATGCTGCACTGAAAGGACACCTCATGTTCTAATACACAACGGGCTACATTCCAGACACCGTTCCAAACACCTCGTATGTGTTAACTACTTGGGGGCCCTGCGCCCCCTCCAACGAGGTGGGTGTTGTTCATACCTTCACTTTCCAGGTGAGGGTACTGATGCACGAAGGGGTTCTGGAACTTGCTCAGAGTCACTACAGATGGCTGAGCTGGGATTGGCACCCAGGCAGGCCGACTCCCAATGTTATGCTACAACCAGGTACCTTGTCCCCCTGCCTGCGTGGCTTGTGGCTGTCCTCAGGCCTGGTTGTTGGAAGGGATTCTGAGCCAGCTGGGGCCGTTGGGATAAAAGCACCACTAGACCTGGGGCACCAAAGTGGCCCCTTCGGACCTCACCAACAGGAGGAATGAATAGCCTCCCCACGGCCCACCCCTCCTCCCTTATCTCCTTCGCATCCCCCTCACACCTCCCCCCACATGTCCCAATGGTCTGCCCCACCTGACCCTCTCCCAACCACCCCCAGCCCATGTCACTGCCTTTGGGAACCCTCTGCCAACTCTGGGGTCCCAGCTGGGCAGCGGCCCTGGCAGGGCTGGGTGTGGGCCAAGTTAGGGGGTGGGGGGCTCCCATGAGGGGTCTGCCCTTGTCCTGTGAATAAACTCCTCCCCAAGGGAGCGTGATGTTATGCAGCAGATGAAAATGCCGTGATGGGGGGAAGAGAGGGATGCTGTCGAAGAGAGTAAAAAAAACTGTGTTCTACTTTTGGAAGAAAAGTCCCCCATTTTCTTTTTGCAGGGTGCCTGGCAAATTATGTAGCTGGCTCTGCTCCCCCAATTCGGAAGGCCCTGAGATAGAGGAGCCCAGGGAGGCAGGCAGGGAGTTAAGCTGTTAGCATGTGAATTATGCTCCCCAGAGCAGCAGGTGAGCTCAGATATCTGGACCAGATGTGGGTGGGGCATCCACAGGGGCTGCGGCTGGGGGCCTCCCCCTTCTCAAAGCAGCTGCCTTAAACACCTTTACGCTGCCATCCCGTGGCCTGATGGGTGTTGGTTTCCACCAACCTGATTCTGAGTCCCACCGCCCATCTAAGCAGGACTTGCGATTCTCTGTGAGGCCTGAGAGTCAGAGAAGAACAGAGAGGTAAAATGCCATATAGGCCTGAGTTCATCTCCCATGACTTGGTTCTTATTAACCTCAGCCATAAGGCTCATCCCCTCTCCACTGCACAAAGCCATTGCTTATGCCTCTGTTTGATGGCGCTTTGGAAGCAGGTAACTTCATGGGCCACTGGCCAGTCTGTGACTTGGTCATCCTTGGGCAACTATCCATTCACGCCCCCCAGTCCAGTCGGTACATGCAAGGGTGACAGTATTCCGTGGCACTGGCCTGGAGACATGTCACAAGAGATGTTCTGGGACCTGGGATGCCGGATTCTCTCGGGAGAATGCCGTGGATGGGTCAGGGATTCTGAGCCTTGGTCTTGCTAGTGGTATCAACAGCTGATGTCAAAAGGATCAGAAAATGAAACATACTCTTCAAATATTGAGAAGCAGACATTTTGATGACTCAGAAGGCATTAGGAGGTAGGGCAGTAAAGTAAAGCAATTCTACAGGTACTCAGGTCTCAAACCAACCCACTGATTTAAGAAGGAATTTGCTCAGACTCTCCAGGATTAACTAAGACTTTAGCTGGCTAAACAACTCAAGAACACTAGTGGTCCTAACCCGGATCTATTGCAAAGAAATTTCAGACCCACCCAATGTGGGCTCATCCAGGTTCAAGCATTCTGCTTTACTGGGTATAATCATCAGCTATGTCTACAATAATGCTGCATAACAAGTCATCCCCAAACTCAGTAGTTTACCAAACAAACGTTTATTTATCCTGCTGCTGGGTCATGTAGGGAAGTTCTGCTTCAGGCTCCTGAGTGGGTTGGGGGCCATGGGGGGCAGCACTCAATATGCTCTCACTCTCCTTGGACCCGTAGCTAGTGGGGACAGACCTGTAGACAGCAGAAGTACAAAGGTTTGAGAAGAAACACAAGACTGGCCCCCTGTCACTCCTGCCTACATACCATTGAACAAAGTAGGCCACTGGCTAAGCCCTGCATGGGCTTACCAAGACGCAGGGAAGTACGTGGCTCCCTGATCTTGTGAGGGGTACCAAAAAGTCACATGCCAGCCTCCTGCTTTGAAGAGTGATTGCCTCAACTCTTCTGACCCTTAGGATGGTAACTCACACAGTGAGTATCATATCGAGTGCCTACTTCTCATTAATTTCTTCCATCTTCACTATTTTGTTACTAAATGTAGAATTAAATAAGCGTTGAAGTGTCCTATGTATGTTTTGCTCTTGGAACACAGCGTTAAGGGCACGCTGCTTATTACTTATGAAGCGGATGAATTAGAGGGCCACACTGGAGCATAATTAATGATAAGAAAATTCCTCATTAGGTTGTGTTATAATAACTAATGACAACTACTGAGATTATTTTATCCATTTTAATAGGATTTTTGTATTGTTTTAGCCTAAGGTGGTTTTAGTTTAGGGGCTCAGGAATGCCCCCGATTTTTTTTTTCCTTTCGTAACTATGACTTAGGCTGATGAGAAGTCACCCTATGAGGTTTTCCAGGAATAGAATTCTTATATTAAGCAGAGGAAGGCAGTACAGGTGGCTGGGGGTTGAGGGGGAGGAGTAGGGGAGGAAGTCGTCTGGTAAAGGGGCAGAAGCACAGATGCTTGTCACTCCTGACATACAGACAGGCCGGTGAAAGTAAAACAAAACAGTGTTCTAAGAGGAACCTGCCCGCTCCCTAACCCGACCCTGGGCTGGATGGAAGGCATTTTGCTCCATCTCTATCAGGAGCCCTGCCCGCCTCTTGTAAGTGTCCTACCTGCCGGCCCCCCAGTTCACGTGGATTAGAAAATAGCATCCCCACCAGCTGTCCACTTGACCAGTCTTTCTCAAGTCTGGGTGGGTGCTGGGACCTGGGGTGAGCAAACATCAGGAGTTTGGGGTCCTTAGCCACTGGGACTGTTTGGACAGACTTCATGTTGGGCAGCCACTGAGAGGCACCATGGCTTTGGAGCAGGGGAATTCAATTCCCGGCTCCTCCACTTACTAGCTGGGAATGTGAATAGTCACATTCCCATGGCAGGTTGTTGAACTCTTTGGGCCTCAGTTTCATCATCCATAGAGTGGGAATAGGATCACTATACTGTGTGCATGCGCACACATGCAGAGTTGTTGATAATATCCAATAGGATGCCCTTTAGAAAAAGGTTGGCCCTGCTCTTAGCACTTGGCTTTAACTCAAAAGATGGGAATTAATGTGGGTCCACAATCACAGGGACCAACAGGTTCAGAATTCTGAATTTGTTATTTTTTAGGAAGGTCTTATGGTGCGGTCACCATATAGTACATGAAACCCCATATACCCCACACTCAAACACACTAATGTTCCTTGCAGCAAAGTGTATGAATAGTCACATTCCCTGGGATGGAATAAGGCTCTAAACAGCCTCGCGTGTGTTTGGCCCAGGTTTTGCCATCAAATGAGTTTTCGCCCAACCTTTGTGTTCAGAGCTTTGGGAACATTAGTACTGAGGATAAATGGGTATATTAGCAAGTTACAAGCATTCAGACCACAAGAGAAGAGACGGAGCCACCGGAGTAAGAGAGGGGGTGAGGGGGACAGCGGGGGGTTGCCCAGAGGCCTCTTCTTTTTGGGGCTTAATGACCACCCTCCAGGGGCAGAGAGAGGATGAAGGCAAGTCGGAAACCGGCTGCCAGGCAGAGGATGGTGGGAAAGGAAGACAGACAGTTCCTGCATTTTGAGTAGCGTCATTTGACTCCCCAGACGCCTAGGAAATATTCATTCCCAGACCCCCTCTCTCAGCCACTATATAGCTGAATAAAAGGATGCAAGGCAATGAATAAATAAACAAACGAGAGGAGAGAGGACAGCGGCTGGGGTCCACACCCGAGGAGAGGTAGATGGGTCAGACACCCCTTTCTCCCAGGCATTCCAGAAGGTGCCCTTGAAGGACCACTGGTGATGTCCGGGCTGGAGGTGCCTGGTCAAGTTGAGTGTTCACCTGGCTGTCAACTGCAGGCCAGAGGGGAGCAGAGCTAGGGTGGGGTGACCCCTTTGCCAAGGACATCGGCATCTGGGGGGAGCAACCCAGCCCTTTCTCTCAGGACTTTCATAAGCCCCAGGAAGCAGATAATGCTATTATCCTGGGTTTTGTTCCCGGGTTCCTGATGGCAGCCTCTGGTGCATCGTTAGTAGCAACGCTGTGTGTGTGTGTGTGTGTGTGTGTTGCCTATGTAACAACAGAGACACACAGAGAAAACAATGGTTTTCTCTAAGCCCCAAAGGGAGCAGCCCCGGTGCTTGGGAGCTGAGCTGAGGGAGAGAGAGTTGCATGTTCTCCTCCCCGTGTCTTTTCTTATTTTGCATTTCTCATTACATCCGCATGTCACGGGGCTGCTGGCTGATTTATAATTTATTGGTTTAGTGTCTCGCGGCAGGGAAAGGATGCTACGCTATATTTTTCAGGGACACTCAATTCAACTTTGGTGAAGCAGCCAGGGCCACAGCTGTGAGGGACACAGAAGGAAGATGGGTGAGAGGAGGCAGCCAGCGAGCCCCACACGGCTCGGCCAGTCCTGGCCCAATGCCACCTGCCACACGGAGACGCTGGCCTGCTCCGGCTTTTGATTGAAGTGGGGGCTTTCTAATCCAATTTCGGAAATTCCATCTCAAGCAGGCATGTAAAATGCATCGACAAGTCGGGGCACTGGGTTCCAAGGACCTGGTGCGTTCCTGCCTTCCAGGGCCTTCCAGGGCCGACCCTGGGATGACGATTCATGGGAGAGGGATTTCACGAACAAATTCCACAGCAGAAAGGGGTAAGGGAGTCCATTCATTCGTTAGGACTGCTGTCACAAAGAACTACCCACTGAGAGGCTTAAACAACAGAAAGGCGCTGTCTCATGGTTCTGGAGGCCAGAAGTCCAAGATCAAGGTGTTGGAGGGTTGCTTCCTTCTGAGGGCCGTGAGCGGGGCAGCTGTTCCAGGCCTCTCCCCGAGCTTCTTGTGGTTTGCTGGTGGTCTTGGATGTACTTCAGCTTGTGGCATCATCACCCCCATGTCTGCCTTCATGTCCGTGCAGTCTTCCTGAGTCCACACCTGTGTCCGAATTTTGTCTCTTTGTAAGGACTCTGGCCATATTGGACCAGGATCCCTGAAACCTGCTTACTTCTTTAAAGATCCTATATCTCTATACTTTTTCATTCTCAGGCACTGGGGTTAAGACTTCAGTGTAGGAATTTGAGGGGCAGGGGTGGTCACAGTGCAACCCCTAATGGGAGGTGGGGAAGTGAAGAAGAAAGGAAGAAGACCAAGGCAGGGGGAAGTGCCACAAGGGGTCCCCCAGCAGGGAACTTGGGCTCAACTATATAAGGCATTCCTGGGGACCAGAGAGGGAGGTCACCTTCAGACATGCCCGACCAACCAGTAGACAAAGGAGTCAGAGTATCTGTGAAAGGAAACCCCCAGAAGGCTGTTGGTTCGTCGGCACTCCCAGCCCTCCCTGAGCCCAGAGCCCAAGGATGCTGGCTGTCGGGAAGCAAGGCCCCTGGAAAGTGGGGTGCCCGGGAACAGAAGAAGGATTTCGCGGAGGCATGGGGAGCACTGGGAGCACCTGTCGTGAGCCTTCAAGTTCCTTCTCTGCCAGAAGTCACTCATCGCCTCTTTGTTGTGCTGCCTCTCGCAGATGGCGGACACATGCCCATCCACCCCAGGGCCTGAAGGGGAGACAAATCCTGAGAGATGAGAGCATTCACTCCCAGAAAAGCCTAGATCGATGCTGAAAAGCCAGTTGTGTCTGCTAGCTTTTCGCCAGCGGTGGCTTGGAGCACCAGGGAGCGGGGGTGGGGCGGGAAGGGGGGGTTAATCTACAGACAGGCAAGGGGACTGGCCGTTCTGGTGTCAAACAGGAAGAAGGAAATACACTTCGGGAAAAGTGGTAATGATCGACTCTTGGGGTTAGAATCACGGTCTTTGATTGAATAACATGGCAGGGTTCTGATTCAATAGTAATCTGATTTGGTGGCACACCAATAATAAATTCTCCAGCAAACTGAAAAATTCTGTAGGGTAATGGAAAGCATTCAAACCCCATGGTTTTCATTGAATTAAATATGAAAATGTATCATACAATCGATATTGCAATATTTGATTCAATCAGCATTTGGGGATGGGAACCGTTTTCTCCCATTTGTTCTTATGCTGTCGCAAAATATTTCAATTTGCTTCAGAATTTATTATTGACAAATCACCCTAACGGCCGTTGGGGGTTGGGGTGGGGAGCTTGTCACAGAGGATTGGCAGCTGAGAAATGTTGGGGCCAACCCTGGGCCTGGAGAAACAGCCAGGGACTGTGGAAAGCTCAGGTGAAATTCCAGAAGGGAGCTGATTATGCATGGCAAGGGGAGACAGGAGGACATTAGTCATTGGGAGACGGAGTCAGGACAGGTTGCCCGCCTTTCCTCCAGATGGGGGCTACTGTCCTGAAGCATCAGCTTGCCCTGGACCAAATTAAAAGGTAGGCAGAGGGGACACCCCACCTCCTCTGCTCTCTGAGACTCTGGCCCCTTCACCAGGAAAGGGCTTTCATCCACAAACCAGCAGTGAGTGCCTTAAAGCAGCAATGGTCCTGGTGGCCATTTCTTTAGGGCTGCACTGGAATCCGCAGATCTTGGCTAGGTTCGTGAGGGCTTGTGGGGTCAAGGGTCAGCTCCAGGCTGGCTAGTCCAGAGCGGCCCTGCTGACATGTCCGAAGGCTGGCTGGCCTTGGCAATGACTGTGACAGGACCATGTGTCTCTCAGCTCCCAGTGGACTCTCCCAAGCCCAGAACACAGTGGCATCCAGGTGTAGCGGGAGGACAAGCCTCAGTGTGCAAATGTCATTCGAGTTCGTGCTTGCGACACATTTGCCGAGCCCCCATCGGCCGGAGCGAGATACAAGGACAGCTCAGATTCGAGCGGTGGAGGAAAGCTTCACCTCCTGATCCGTGAATTCACAGTGCAAGGACATAGACTCAAGGAGGGGAGGTATCTGTGGCCACTTTTGCAAATGGCCATCATTAGCATCATTTCTTTTCAGGTGCTTATCATAGCCCACCTTCTGTAAAACTAGGGACAGGAAGCCGCTCTCTCACTAGCCCAGAGCTCCTGGAGGGCAGGCTATCTTTGCTTTTTTTTTTTTTTTTTTTTTTTTTTTTGGTACCCAGCAAGCTCGAAAAAATACTTTCTGGATGAACTATGTAAGTATAATTATATAATTTTACAAGAAGGAATACTTCTAGAAATACATTCATACTAACGAGTTAAATAATCAAAATGGCATGCCTTACAAGAGTATTTGCATTTTTAAGCTAATGGTAGGCAAAGGGCACAGCTTAGCACAAACAGAAGTTCTGGGTAGAATTTTAGGAATCCCTGATGGGTGGCTATTTTAGAAAAGAGCGTCTATCCCATATTCCTCAAATTGTACCGTTAGACAAATTTCTACTCCACTTCTAAGTATGGCTGCCTATCTGAGGCTCCTGGTGTGGGTGGGAGGCTTGATGGGCATTGCCCCATTTCCCAGGTCTTTAAATTAGTCACCCATGGAGTTCTGGACTGCCCCCAAACCCCGGCTCCAAGCACGCTTAGAAAAAGATAGAAAGAGCTAGCAGGAGTTCGCTGGAATTGGGCGAGACCAGCTGAGACCAACAAACTGGACCCAAGAAGCCCGTAATCAGTCAACCAATTGGACACATCCCAAACTTATTATGCGTCCGTAACTGCCTCAGACACTAGGGATAGATCAGTGAGCAAGACAGACCAAGTCTGTTCTTGTGGTGCTCCCATTCTAACGTCTGAGCCAAAGACACTGAAGCCAGAGAAAGCAGGAGCCAAGAGCTATCCCAGAGGAGAGTTTGGAAAGTATTCAAATCCTGAGCACTGAGGTGGGTGGCGTGAAGTCTTCCAGCTCAGCTCCCCGCAGTCCCCAGCGCTCTCTCCACACACGGCGGCTCGCAGCAATGTGGAAGGCAGAACAGCACAGGCGTCAGGCTCCTGGGAAAGGAACCCAAGACAGGCAAGGCGGATGTGCGTGCCATGCCCAGGACTTTCGAAGCATACATCCTCATCACTGTTCTGAGCATTTCACGTGTATGAACTCATTTAATCTTCACAACAACACCGTGACTGTATCAGCCAGTTTTGGCGGCGTAACAATCACAAAACTGTAGTAACATACAACAATTAACACTCTTTCTGTATTTACAGGATTCAGCTGATGCGGGCGGGGCTGGGCAACTTGGCTGATCTTGCCTGCACTTGCCTGTGCGCCCGGGGCAGGCACGAGGCAGGGGTGAGCCAATCTAGGCTGACCTCCGCTCTGAGGGGGCAACTCAGCCCTGCTCCACCTATCCCATTGTCCAGCAGGTGTGTCTTTATGGCAGTGACAGAGGCATAAGAAAGCAAGCCCCCAGCCCAAACTTCCAGCATCACCTGCTTCACATCTGCTAACTTCCCGCTGGCCAAAGATGTCACATAGCTGAGCCCAGAATCAAGGAGGTGAGGGTGGCGTTGGGGGAGGGGGGTACAGGGAGGCATTAGCAGAGCAATCTGCTACAGCAGGAAGGCAGTGGAAATTACAAGACAAAGGGCATAGATTTAGGGAGGACAGAAGAATCAAGACCAATAAGGTAATCTACCGCAAGGAAGCAGGTACGACCATTAAGCCCATTTTACAGATAAGAAAGCTGAACCCAGAAAGTGCAAGATACTTGCCCAAGGCAGCCCAGGTAGTAACTGGTGTATCCAGAACTTGACCTCAGAACATCTGCTCTTACCAGCTCCCCTTCACCATTTCACTTCTTAGCTCTAGCTTAATCCAAAGATAAATCTAAGAGTATGGGATATATGGACTGTGTCTCCTGCAGGAAATCCTCCATAAATACTTTTTTCTTCCAGCCTTTGGCAGGCATTAAGCCACAGTGCATTCAAGGTTAGACTCCCAGTCAAATACCCAGAGTTTGGGAATTAAGTGTTATTTGGATGTGGAGCCACATGTTTTAACAATTAGCCGCACTGGGTTTTGACATGTGAGGAAGCTGAAGAACCTGGTGAGGACACAGCTTGATGGGAAGGTTTCTCTCCCTGCTGTGGGGGTTGGGGATTGCTGAGGAGGGGTACAAAGCAGCACCCCAGGCGGGGCTGAGTTTCACACAGAAAATCAGTTTGGTCCTTTAAGTGCAGAGGAGAAGCAGCAATCCAGAGTTGCCTAACATGGAGTAGGGCCTCTTAAACTTTTTGGGGTCACAGACCTTTGGAGAACTGATGAAAATGAAGGACACTCCTACCAGTCCCATCTGCAGTAAGGTCGGGCTATAACAACTTAGGCTGGACAGTTTCCAAAGCAGATGTCCATTTCAGGTCTGCAAATTTCAGTAAGGAGCTCATAGGCTGTTTAACTTGAACCACGCAAATTCCTGGCATCCCCTTCCAGAACAACTTGAGGCAAAATACACCCCTGGCTGGATTCCAAGTCAAGGGGGTAGGGGGTCTTCTTTAAAGACGAAGCCTCTGCCCCTCTATTCCAGCCTCGTCCTAGCGACTCCAGCGATGTGACCGGAAGCCCACACTTCTATCCCTCCACTCCCACAGCCGGCTAGAGGGGACCAGCCGTGGTAATATCAGTTGCCCCAGGAAGCCACAGATTTCGAAAGATTCATTTCTGGCCTGAGTCCAATTGGGAAAGTCTTAGGACATTTCTATGGCGAGAAGCGGTCAGGTATAATCGTTAAGATTGTAGATTCTGGAGCCAGGAGCCGAAAAATGATCAAATCAATCTTTTCTCCCTTGCATTTCTCTCTCTCAATCTCCCTATCCCTCCTGCCTCTCAGCTTGCTAGAAGAAAAGAAGAAAACTCCTCTCCATTCTCCACTGGCATTCATTTCTCAAATCTTACGAAGGACTTCTGATTGGCCCTGGTTGGGTCATATGATCCCCTCGGTTCGATCGCTTGGGCCTGATGATTGGCCAGGCCACGGTCACCTGACTGCTCTGTGGCCCAAGCACTGGTGGGGCCTTGGGACCTATCATCTCCTCCCAAATGGCCCGGGGATGGCAGAGCAGGTGTTGTGCAACTTAGAGAGTGGAGCACGACAGGCTGACCCAGCAGGGTCCAATTATTGAGCACTGTGACCAGACAGAGCGCCCTGTGAAGCTCGCTGCTGTGCTGGCTGCTGGGACGGGATGTTGTGGGAACATGGCTTATTGGGCTGGAGTGTTTCTCAAACTCCCAAATCACCTGGAGGGCTTATTTAAACTTGAGTTGCTGGGCCCCACCCCCAGAGTACAAAAGGCAGAATGTGCATTTCTAACAAGTTCGCCTAGCAAGGAGCTGCTGCTGGTGGTCCAGACTTTGAGGCATACAGGCAAATTGCCTAGTGCGCCCTCTAAAAAGACCCCAGAGAAATCTCTGTCTGGTCTCCGTATTAATCTACAATGAGTGTTGCTTCTGACCAATTGCTTTCTTTTGATTTGTACAGACACTGAATCTTATCCATCATGTCTCCTGCTTTGGGCTGGCCTCTGGAAAGCTCAGGGCTAACCATGTGGCCCCGTTCTGTCATATGTCTACAGAGCCACAGAGCCTCAAGTTCATCCACTAACCTTAACCTTAGCTTCATTTTTTACTCTCATTTCTGTTTTCCCTTCAATCTAAAAAATGATTTGGTTGAAAGTGACGGAAACCAACTTGACCTATGTTGAGCAAAAAAAGAAAGATTGATGACAAGAATACCGGAGTGTCCCGTGAAAGAGGAATGTGGTAAGATCCAGAAACAGCTGGAGCGAGGGACCACTCGCGATCCCCCCACTTGTCACTTTGGCTTCCCACTTCCTTTTCATTGCCCTCTCTCGCTACAGCCTGGCTTTCTCCCCTGGGTGGAAACATGGTTACCAGAGACTCCTGGGCTTTACCTCTTCTTCTCAGTCTGCTGCTCTGATGCTTTTCCTCCTCCAGGTTAAAAACAGCTCTGCTTGACCCCGTCAAGTCAGGTGCCTATCCCCCAGCCAATTGGCTGTGGCAGGGGTAGGGTCATCTTATGCAGAATGCCAGCCCTGCTATAGGATGAGCTTGAATTTTGGGGGACTGTGACTCTCATACGAGGAATTGACTGGTGTGATTATGGAGACTGACTAGTCGAATCTGTAAGGTGAAGCCACAGGCAGACCTGGAGAGAGACAGTGTTCCAGTCTGAAGGCCATCAGGCAGGAAAAGCCAGTGTTGCAGATGAAGTTCAAGACCACCTTCTATAAAATCCTCTCTTGCTCGAGGAAATGAATCTTCTTCTATTCAGAATTTCAACTATTTTGGTACAGCCCACCCACAGTGGGAGGAATAATCTGCTTTGGCCAAAATTTACTGGTTTAAATGTCACTCTCATCCAGAAACAACCTCACAGAGACACCCAGAGTAATGTTTGGCCACATTTGGGGGCATCCTGTGGTCATTCAAGTTGACACCTACAATTAACCATTAGAGATACCTTCTTTAAATGGTGTAAATTACATTTTCTTTCATTTCTGAATCCTCAGCACCTAGCCCAGTGCCTGTCATATGATAAGAACTTAGTCAATGTCGCATGAATAAATGCACAATTGTATTTTTAATGGAGGGTGGGAAAAGGGGGAGTGGTAAGCTTCGTCATTTAAAGGAATTCTGAGATTAGACCGGCTACACTGGAATGTGAGGAATTATACCCTAATTCACTCAACTGATAGGTTCTGACTTTAATTTATTGGATCTCCTTAAAGCCCTCTGTAAAGAGGTTTGGTGGTTTTAAGTTTCCTCCTTCCTCAAAGACCAGGGTGGTGATGGAGACACATACTTTTGTGACAGAGACGAGAATTTAGCACTCTGTTCAGCCATCGGCCCCTGAACTTCCGGCTCAGTGCGATTCTGCCCAGGTGGTCTGAGGAAACGGAAACCAGTCTCCCACATCTGAATTCAAGAGGTGGGCAGCACCTTTTCACAGCTGAAGGGGCCATGTGACAGGAAACGCATCCTGCAGTATGTTCCAGCAAAGTCATCAAGTCGAAGGTGGCCACTTCCCATTCCCAGAGCTGCCCCTCCCCCTATGTCCGGCCAGCGTGCAAGGGTGAGGAGCCCCTGTGTCTACAAATGCATTGTCAAGTTGCATTTTTTTTTCTCTAGTTGAGAGCCTCTCGTAGCAAAAGTTGCTGCCAGCTAGCTACATTGGAAGGTGGTTCCAATGCCACATTGGAGTGGAAAGCAGTTGCTGGGATCCTTTGTTCACATCTTACACCGAAATTTTCGAAACATGTAGAGAGTCTATGCTGGAGGTTGAAGAGGGGCTCAGGAAATCAGCTGGCTTCTGGTTTACTCACTGGGCCTCAGTTGCCCCATCTACAAAATGGGCATGATAATAATGCATAATGTTGCTGTGATCGTTCAATAATATAGGTTATTAAATCTCTCTTGAACATGGTTTATTGAATACCCATTATACGTCCACTACATAGACAGGGTCCTCCCCCCCTTAAGGACATTTAAGGAAAATGAGCTGGGCAGCCCTGAGCTGTGCCTCAAGTTGTAGGTCAGGGCAGTGGCTGCCATCACGGCACAAGAGGTAGCAAGTGTCCCCATGAGATCTGAGACACATGGGTACAGGCAGGGGGTTACCTTTAAGGGGACACAGGGGTAAAAACTCCACCCGACATGCACAGCAGGCATAACCACATTAAAATCCATTATATAAAAGAAATTCAACATTAAAATATTTTAGGAAAAATTATTTAAGTTCTAGAGGAACATAAAGAACATTATTACGGTTGCTCACAAACACACCAACAACAGAGATGGACGCACGGTCGAGACTCAATAAATGTACGTGTCTAGGTATCAGTTTGGGGGCAAGCAGAGTGATGACAATGTGGAAGACTTAAAACTTGCCTTCTGAGTCTCAGATTCCAATCCCACATTTGCAGTTCACTGACTGTACCTGTACCTTCATCAGCACATCCAGTAATGATTTTGTGAGCACCTACTATGTGCCAGGCATCCTTCTAGCCTCGGGATACAGCTGTGGGGAAAAAATAGACCAAAAAAATCGCTTACCCTGGAGTTGCATTCTAGTGGGTAATAGACAGATGATAAACCAATAAAAGATACAATGCCAGTTACAGGTAAGTGTCATGAAAGAAAAATTTTAAATAGAGAGAAGCCATAGGGACTGGAGGAGGGAGTTGCTGTTGGAAAAATCGCTTCATCTTTCTAAGCCTCGACTTTCTCCTCTGTGAAGTGGGGAATAATCTCCCTCTCATCGGATTCCCTTGATAAATTACTCTAGATAGTCTAGCTAAAGTGACTAATAACACCTGGGAGGACCTCAGTGGATGTGCCCTCCACAGTCCCTGCCTGTACCAACAAAAACCACCCAGTCAGTGAATGCTCAGAAGAAGCATCTTCCTTGTGGCTCCTCAGTAATGCCCCTGGTCTTCTTGGTCTGTATCTATCTCAAGAACATCATCTTACCGTAGAAGATTCCAGGCCTTTGTTGTAATCTAGGCGGAGGCACCCCGTATTGTGGGAAATGCAGACTTAGGTACTAGACAGACGTGAATTTCAATCCCGACTCTGGCTCTACCAGTTGTCAGACCTGGATTGTTATTAAACCAGAAATTACAGGGGCGCCTGTGTGGCTCAGTGCAGAAGCGTCCAACTCTTGGTTTGCACTCAGGTCATGATCTCAGGGTCATGGATTCAAGTCCCACATTGGGCTCTGCGCTCAGTGGGGAGACTGTTAGAGACCTTCTCCCTCTCCCTCTGCTCCTCCCCTTGCCTTCATGCTCTCTGGCGCTCTCTCTGGCTCTCGAACAAATAAATAAAATCTTTGCACAGTACCTACAATGGTGGAGTAGGGAAAGGGCTGAAGGACACCAGCACTGAGAACATTCCCCATAGGTAGTGGGTGCTGTGCCTATCCCAGCTCCTTCTCTTCTCCTTCAAGCAGTGGAGGAATGGATTGTCATCTCCAGAAGGCCAGCTGTTTATGCCCTCCCTGGTATCTGTCAGGTGCCAGGAGATAACCTTCACCCCCGGAGAGGCTGATGAACAGACTTCAATGCAGACGACACGTGCAGAGATGCTGACAGGTGGCAGGAACCACACAGGGATACCGAGGCACTCTGAAACTACGAGCAGTTGGAAGCCGTTAGCACCCTTAGGGACAAGGAGAGGGAATGGTGTGATAGGAGAGTCCGGTGGGGAGGTGGAACCTTGAACCGGGTGGGGGGGGGGTCCTCGAGCAGGAGCTGCAGCTCCGGGGACGGGAGGATGGGATGGAGGACCCAGGCTTCTTTGTAGCAGGGAGGGGCTGAAGGAGAAACACCCTGACCTCTTCCTCCTCCCACCTGCCATCTTTGGCTTGGGACAGGCCAAGACCAAATGAAAGTCAGCGGGCAAGAAGCCCGATGATGTCAGTCCACAGAGCTGGGTCTCTGGAACGCAGAACGTCATGGAAAATGGTGAAGAGTGGATCTAGGAAGGCAAAGAGCACACACCTGTACCATGATGTTGGCTCCTAAGATCCTGCTAAGCACCAGCTGTTTCTGGACAGATGCGCTTCTCCCATCAGAGCGGACCTGCAGATCCACCCCTAAGAGTGGCCAGGGTGGGGCCTGAGAATCAGCATTTCTGACCAGTTCCCACGTGGGGTTGATGCTGCCCATTTGAGGACCGTACTTGGAAGTCCGCTGCTTTACAGCACAGCCTCTCTGGCGAGCAGCTGCCCCTTCTGCCTGTACTTAACATTGAACTGGCTCTTACTGGGCCCTGGGACAGCTCCAAGGGCCCGCAGGACCCTGGACAGCCATCCACAGCTGCCGTCAGCTGACAGCCGGAGGGCCGCAACCCTGTCAGTTCTCACACACGTGGGCGTGCACAGACACACACGCACGCGAACGCACACACACACACACACACACACACACAGATTAGCTGCACCTGGATGCCTGGCCCGTTTCCTAGGGGAAGATGAGTCAACCACTCCTCGGGGCCAGGCGACATCCTGTGCTCGGGCCAGGAGGTCACAACTCCTGGTCACGCGACATTGCCTCTCTGCAGGCAGCCCTGCCAGCCTGCAGCTTCCCCTGACATCTTTGTTTTAGAGGAAATGAACACAGAAGGCGGCCGGGTCCCTGCCAAACTGGGTCAACCATGCCCCCTTCATGGGTCCCCCGATAGGCTGGGACCCATCAGAGAGCTGCCCCCCCACTTCCCGTTCTCACCCGGCTCCTTTTCTGACCCGTCCCTTATCTCAGCTTCCTGCTTGGAGAGTGTCACTCTGGCTAGAGTCACATATGAGGCACCCCACAGAGTGTCAGCGGTGGGAAAGGCCTCCCGGGAGCACATGCTTTTGCCAGGTGTGGGGGGGAGCTCCTTCTGGTGGTCCTCACCCCCACTCTCTACCATTACAGTTTGGCTCTTGAGCTCACCTTCCTGTGCCCCCTCCCTAACCCCAGCCTCAGAACCACAAGAGACCAAATCCTGGCCAATCAGCACAGCCATTCCCCCTGGACACGGAGCTCAGTCCTGGGCTGGGTCTGAACTCCAGACAGGGGCAATCAGACTGATCTCCTGGAACGGGTGTGCAGAGCCCAGAGCAGCAGCTTAGGAGAGCCAAAGACACGCAACTCTCGCGTGACTTGAAATTGCCCACCCGTGGGAATACTGGTACCATGGAGAAATTGGCAAATGCTACAAATCCAAGCTTTTTTATTCCAGGAGCCAGTTGTGAGACATTTACCAACATACAACTGCTGGGGAAGGAGCTCTGTTTCCATGAGATGGCTAAATGGGGAGGCTGTGAAGGCAAGAACATCCTGTTCTACCCAGAGAGTGCTGTGAGCTACAGCAGAGAATGACCACAATGTAGGGAGAAGCAGAGGCAAGAATAATGGGAGAGAGAGAATGATGCAGAGAAAGAGAGAGCTGACATTACAGTGTGTGCCCCTGGATGCAGCCATGCCTAAACCCCAAACTACCCCAGGTATATAAAACTAAAATTGCATTAGCTCGTTTGACTTGGGTTTTTCCCTCAAGCAACCCGAGGAGCCCTGCCTGAAATGGGGCTTGGGAGAAATTATCTTCCACTTGGGAATTCCTAAGATGGTCACCAACAAAAGGACAAGCTTTCTCCATCCAAAAGGGAGTCAGTCTTCTCATGGTTCCCGGATGTAAGGGCACGGAGCCCGATCAGCCCCTGCCAAGCAGAATGTGTGGCATCTAGGATATGTCTCTCCAGGGTTGGGCGACAAGCTCAGAGAATTCCCCACCACCACTGTCACTATCATAAAGCTGCGGCTGGACCCCTCTGGCTTCCATTATGTTGAATTTTAGGACGCAAGTGTTTACAGTTGGCCCTCTGGGGGAGCAGAAACTGCCACCCCAAAATATTTCTCTTTGGCATCAGGATTTTTAAGGAGCAATAGACACAGGAGAAGCTCTAAAAACCAGGTAGAAGCTACCTTTTTGTAGAGACATTTCCTCGTACCAGAGAACTTTGCATTCGTTAAGAGTATCTCCTTTTCTGTACCAGGAAGAGGATGATGACAGGGAAATCTCTAGAAACTCTTATCGATGATGAAGGCAACAACCTAAATCTGTGTAACACCTTTACTCTTGATTATTGTGCTTTGCCGGAAAACCTCCCAGAACCTGCCTCCCCTCCCCCAACATCTTCTCTGGTCTTTAGCTGGAGATGGTATTTAAGGGGGTGGCTTGGGCCAGTTTGAACTTACTCAGTTTTCCGGGGTGTCTCCCATGTACCTTGGAGGTATGAATATTATCAAATGTCTGTTTTTCTCCTGCTAGTCTTCTATTTCGGGTGGCGGGGGGGAGGATCTCAGCCGAGAGAAGGATTAGAGGGAAAATAATGTTTCCTCTCCTATAGCTCCCTTCCAGCCTGGAGGTCTCCAAATGAACCCATCCTGCCAGTGCTGCTGGCCCAGGTCAGCTGGGCACACCAGCCCTCTGGGGAGGAGCAGGGCCAGCAAGTCACAGAAGACCCCCATATTGTCTGTAGCTGAGAAAGGGCATGACAGTGCCTGCATCCCAGGGGACATTACAGTGCACTTCCAGCTACCCGCAGCCACCGCACCGCACTGGAGAGCCCACCTGTTAAGCCCCTCCCTCCAGGGCATCCTTCGTAGTCCCAGCCCCAAAGGCGGGTAGCATTAGACCCTTGAGAACCTCTGACCCTTTCTGAAGTGTCTACTTGTGTTCGGGGTCACTCCCCCAATCTTTTTCCTGATCGTGACTGTCCCACTCGTTTGCCACACATTAGTTATCACCCCTCCCCTCCCAACTTTTCTCCCATTTCTGATGGCCACGAAACCCTGACAGCAGACGTTCTAGGAAGGAGGAGAAAGAGGAGAGACTGTGGTTTCATCCCGAACCCTGGGCTGGGCGGGATAAGGAGGGTGACCCAGCACAGGGACAGGGCAGTGGGCTGAGCCCTAGGAGGATGGGAGAGAGAGAGAGAGACAGACACATGGCATGACAGATGGCCCTCTGGTAGACAGAAAGGGGTCCTGAGGCAAGAGGGTGGCCTGCCGAGGAGGGCCCAAGGGTTCAACCCCTCATCGGAGCCTGCCTAACCTCTGCTTGCCCAGACCCAGCCTGGGTGCACGCACATGCACACCCCCCACACACTTGCACACTCCACAGAAACACATACTGCAGAGACACCGTGCACAAACACATACGGGGCACACTACACAGGCAGACACGCAAACACCTGCACCAGCACACACACATATAAAGGCACACACTCGCAATTACATATGCACACACAGCCTGCCTGTGTGCACACGCTCACACACCTGCTTACCGCTCCTGCAAAACCCCAGCTCCTAAAGCAACCGCAGGGACGCTTCCTGGACCAAACCCCTTCCCTGTGCCCAGACTCAATGTCATCTTCCGTGTCCCCACGACCACCCCAGCATTTCCCACTTGTCCCCCAACCCCACGCTTGTTTTCCTTTCCTGTGCAATTTTTAGTTTCCATCTGTCATCCTAGGTCATTAATCCCAAAACAGAAGGCCAAAGAAGCGTACCCCTCATAGCCAAGCCATTAACTAATTGCAAAAGGTACGGATCCCATCGCCATAATCCCATGGCGGCCACCCGCCCCGCCCCGTGCCTGGCTTCAGTTGTGCTGATAAAAAGGACGAGGCGAGGCGCCTGCTGCTCGCCTGGATGGCCCTGCCGTGATGGATGGCCTGCGTCCGGAAGGGGGGTGGGTCAGGCTGAAGATAGGGGCTGGCAGGTGCACAGGAGCAGGAGAGAGTGGCTAGCTGCTAGGACAACTGTTTCTCCAGCTGAGAAAGGGCCAAGACTCCCTGTGGCCCCAGGGAGAGCAGGCCTCTGAGGACAGACCCAGGTGAGAGAGCCTGCACGAATCCCAGCCCCCTCCTTCGAACGAAATGTTTTCTCACTTGTCAGCAAGTTCAAGGAGACTGGCTCTCGATGGGCCACCCACGGTCTGCAGGCACAAACCTTCTCTCTGACGGTGGTCCTTGAGGGCAGGAGGTGTCCCCGAGCTTCCCTTCACCACCACGGGAGGCTCAGAAGGCCACCCTGGCCGCGTGCGGGGACTCTGTGATGGCCTACTTCCCTGCCGGGGTGGTCGACGAGTCTGTGTGCGTGCGTGCGCGCGTGTACATTCTGCTTCTCCACTTCCAGGAGCAGAATAAATTGCCGGATTGACAAACCTCCTCCGTCCTTGTTGCGCACAGGGCCCGTGGGGCGGCTGTGGCTACGGTTGCAGTCAGCTGACCTAATCCATTTATCTTATTTATACCGTGTTCCATTTTCCATATGCGGAGCAGGGGGCCTCCTGGATCTGGTATGCAAATTAGACACAATGATTTGCAAATGAGCAGAGGCCTGACACTTTTAAAAATTATCATTAAGAACCCCGCCACCCTGCCACTGGGTGGGAGGAGGGAGGCTGAAACCAGAAAGCTTGGGATGCGCAGCCTCCTTCTCCCCGCCTTCCTGAAGCCTTGCTGCCCCATTGCTCCGGGGCTGATGGGCACAGGCATCACCAGGGAGGAAGAGGCTGTCAGAAGATTCACAGAGAATAACAAGACCAGACAGGGAATTCCAAAGGACGCCTAGCACACGCATGCTTCGGAGTCCCACAGCCCGCTTCTCAGTGAACAGAAGACACAGGTTCTCTAACCCAGTTTTTATTTGTGGGAGAAGGTTGAGGAAGTGAGGTTCATGAATGACGAATCCTTAGGGCCTTTCTTGAGGGCAAGCAGGGACCTGTAGACCTCCCAAGAAGATAATCACTGCTCAAATGGTTCTCAAACAAGCCTTCTAGGACCAGCTCTGAACTCATATTGGAATAGTGGGTACTACATTATAACCCATGAGATAGATAGATAGATAGATAGATAGATATCATGACGCAACATTCTAGAATCTTCTTTCTCCTTCATTCTCCTTTCCAAACCCCCTTCAGGCAGATGTGTCTGTTCAAAATGACGGCACCTGGGCCTTGCTTAGTCTTTCCCGGTGGCCCATACCTAAAAAAGTGACAAGTGATTGAGGCAAAAGAAGACAGAGTATCTGATTCTGAATCTTCCTCAGGAACTCCAAGAGGTACATTGACTGTGAGGCACTGGGTATGGTCTCCCAAAACATCCTGGAGAGTGAGTCACCTCTGATGGGCTGACAGAGACCAGTGCCTGGGAACCCGGGGTTGAGAAATGGGACGGTATGGCACCATGCAAAACTTTTCCTTCTCCTTGCAGGAACTACGGCCCTTCTGATTTCCCCTACTCTGGCCTCCAGCAGCCTGCTGTGTTGTTTTCTAGTGTTTCCATTTGAGAAAGGAACCTCATTTTAGTTCAAAGTTCTGTGGATTAATTTGAAGCCGGCGTCTTACTTTTTTTTTTAATACGCTGGAGAAAAGAGCATGTTGCCCTTTTTCCCCCCAAGTGTCCGTGTTTATTGTTCTGTTTCTAAGAATATACAGAGGAGACATCTCCAAGGCAGCCAGAATGCTTCCATCAGGAATTTCCAAGATGGCGATGAAACCATGTTGCCAATAGTCAGACACATGTGAGCCGATCCCCAACATGCAAATTATGATACCTGATATACGGAATGCGTGGCAAGTTGTCTCTGACAAATAAGACAACACACGCGGAGATTTTAGGGAAATTAAGTACAAGATCCTGAAGACGATAATGCCGCATTTAACCCCACAGCGCCTGGTTTGCATTAAGAACCCACTCAACCCCCTTGCTAGCTCTCAACACAAACTTAAATCTCCTTTGAATCTTGTCTTGATGTGATTCATTAAGGGCAAGCCACCATTGGTGACCAGGCGATGTTTTTAATTACCGTGTTCCCGTTCCCTTTCTGTACGGTCTTGTTGTTATCATTCCAGCAGATACTTACAAATATGACTTCTATGGGGGTTCCCTGTGATCTCTATGAGGACTGGAGCTGCTAATGAGAGCCAGGCAGGCCCCTAGCCAAGGGGGCTGCTGATTATCAAGCCAAGAAACATCCAGACTCAGAAACTAATGAGCTGGCAGAGAGACCGACACAGACGAAGAATGTGGAGTGCAGCACTGAGGAGAGAGGCCACCAAGACGAACTAGGAGCGCTATCAAGAAGAGGGATTGACTTTAATACTATCCAAAGATTTGCAATTGCTTACAGGTGAGGGAGCTGCTCATTTGGAGGTCTTGGAGGTTATAGCCGCTGCCCTTTGGGGAGAGAACAGGCAGGCCATAGAGGGTTAGATCTGTGCCCTGCAGGCTCTGCTTACTCAGGGAGCCCATCTTTGAAAATCAGCTGTCCCAGCTGTCCGTGATGATGCCTCCCAGCCACCCGCACACCGCTCTGCCACACCCAGGCCCTTGCCGACTCCTGGCCCTCTGTGGGACTGCCCTGACCCACAGCGGTTTCATTCACCCAGCATTTATTCCCTTCCATATTATGCCCCGTGCATGGCCCTGGCGAGGAGCTGGGGAGACAAGTCTCTGCCGGTCACTGCCCTGAAAGGGGAGCCAGGGACAGCGGTATGGACAGGAGCGCCACGAAGAAGTGGAGGCTTCTGTGGCTCCTCCACTCGCGGAGAAAGTAGCCGTGTTCTGCCGTGTGACCTGGCCCACAGTGTTGTCTTGATCTGAGATTTCACTCTGCGATCGTTTCAGGCAGATGTCTTGGGACAGAGACGTGCCAGATGGCCCCCAAACCTGGTTCCTCTTCCTGGGCACACGGTTAAACTAATTTTGAAGCCATCTTTCATCTGGATGAGAGACTAGCTTTCACCCATCCCGTGTGAGCAGAGGGGCTGAAATAGTTCAGAATGACAGTGTCTTCTCTCTCGCTCACTCACTCATTCTCTCTCTCGTTCTCGCTCTCTCTCCCATCTGTTAACCAGTGATGCTGGACTAACCTGGAAGGCAGGCTTTGCAGATGGCACAGCTACACGTTAGGAGTAGGTCAGTTTCCCTAAAAGCAGAGGTCCATATGACAGCTCCCGTGCATGGGATTTAGTGACAGAAAGCTCCTGGGTGAAACCCGCAGAGGAGTGAGAGGAGCAGGAGAAGGCAAGGAAGAATCTAAGCAAATGGGTCCTTTGAGATGAGCTTAAGTCTCCGATCCCCTGGGGAGCTCTGGAGTACACACGGCCTCAAAAAGCTGTGTCCACTGGAGGCCAAGGAGCCAGGCATCTGTGCTCTGGGCTGGTTGGTCATTGGCTGGGGGCTCCCCCTGGGGCTGCCTATCCTTTCTGAGTAGAGTGGCTGCCTGTCCGCCCGGGGCAAACAGCTGGATCGTGGCTTGAGGGTAAGCAATTAGCAGCCCACATTTACAACAGGTGCGAGATGGGACAGAGAAAGGACCTACTACTGTAGCATCCACTACAATGGGTCTCTGCTTGATTGCGTGGGGGCACAGCCCCTCCCCGCCAGACTCATTGGCTGTGACCTAAACAAGAAGTCATCCTTTATTGTTCCAACCACGAAGCCCCTAAAGCCTTGGATTTGTTTGTTACAGGGGCTACTATCTGATTAGCTGCACGCCTAGCCTCCTGAGCCAGAAGCCCTTGACCTTGCTCTGCGGAGGACTGGACCTTAAAAATTGTCACCTTTTTGGGCTGCATGATCTCTGTCCCTACCATCGGCCAGATTGGCCTCGTGCGCTGTGGTTTGCCAATTGTTGTCGTAAACTACAGCCTCCAAGAGTTGGAAAGTAAGCTGGAGAGTGCTTTCTTTTCCACCTAAAGCCTAGGACAGAACTTTGCTGGTACTAGGCAACCCTTTAAAGCCCAGGTGATCGACCTGAAATTTTAAAAATCAAAGTAAGGTTTGGGTCATCATCGTTGCTTAGTTTTATTTCACTTTTCACAGGAGCACTGACTTCCCAGGTCAGGCGGATAATGTTCTGGATTCTGTGCTGGCTCCTTATGAGTTCCTACTGCAGACGGCTGGACCTCCTTCCTCCCACCTCTGTCAACAGCAAGAGCAGAGACCCAAGGTGGAAATAACACAAATGCCTAGCAACAGATGGATAAAATACCCTGTGGTACATCCACACAATGGGATATTATCCAGCCATAAAAAGGGGGAAAAGCCTGATATGTGTTACAGCACAGAAGAAGC
Source organism: Mustela putorius furo (assembly GCF_011764305.1). Classification (NCBI taxonomy): domain Eukaryota; kingdom Metazoa; phylum Chordata; class Mammalia; order Carnivora; family Mustelidae; genus Mustela; species Mustela putorius. Next base: position 34,610,012 of record NW_025421989.1, read on the forward strand.
TTGAAAACATTATACCTCATAAAAGAAACCAGACACAAAGACCATGTACTGTATAATTTCACTTACGTGAAACATCCAGAAAAGGAAAACTCTATAGAGACAGGCAGCAGATTAATGATTGTCCGGGCCAGGGGCGGGAATGGGCAGTAACTGCTGATGGACACAAGGTGTTTCTTGGGGTGATGGAAATGTTTTAGAGTTGGATCGTGGTGACGGTTGCACAACTGTGCGAATTTATGAGAAATCTTTGAACTGTATGCTTTAAGCAGGTGAACTTTACCGAATGTAAATAGTAGTTCAATAAAGCTTATTGAATTAAAAAAAAAAAAAAAAACCTTCTGCTACTATCTCCATCTCACGCTGTGTTTCCCTGAAACCAAATCAAAGACAACACATGCTGCATTTGAACAGAAATGCCTATTACTTTTTGTCCCTGGCCAAATTTGGGAAAATTGTAGTTTCAAGATGAAAAGCCCCAAAGCGTGCCCAAGTGTGTGCACACACACGTGCACACATACCCCTTTCAAGTTCTTCGCCTTTATTGCCCAGTCGTCACCACCACCACCTTCGCCGACATGGGTTCTAGGACCCAGCACTGACTAGGACCCTGTGACCTAAACAAGAAGTCATCCTTTATTGTTCCAACCACGTGGTTGAGGTTACCCTCAAGCCACGATCCAGCCACGATCCATAAAACATAAGCAGACTTATGGAGGCACATCTTTCCATTTCTCATCCTTTTTAATGATAAATTCTCTTTTAATCAATGTTTCTGCTCCATGCCATTTTGCATAATTCTTTTGCCTGAAAAGCCCAGATACCTTGAGGTATAAACACTGGTTGTATAAATTGCCCGCTTTGGGTGGGGAGCGAGGGTCAGCGGGTTGGCAGGAATGAGCCCGTGAGACAGACCAGGAAACAGAGAAGGGAAGGGGAAAAAAAGACGAGTCGATAAATAAGGACTCCGAGTTCATCCCCACAAGGCTGGCTGCTCATTGCTCAATGTTGCGAGACACTGACTTCTTAGAGGTTTGCGGTAACAGCTCGCTCGACCTGGAAATTGCTGTGAATGTGCATTCCACCCGAGGCTGAGCTTGTAAAAAGAGTTCTCTGGCATCCTTGCCTCACTGACAGGTCTGGGACAGCAGGTGCTCCGCTGGGGGTGGCTGACCCTGAGCCCCAGTGACCCTGCCCCCAAGCTCTTGACCGCTAGGCTGAGCTGATGAGGTTTTTGATAAGAACTGTCCCATCTCACTCCCAAGCTTCCCTAGCTCTTGCTTCTTCCATCAAGGTCCCAGTCCCACCCTTCCCACTGCCTGGAACGCCAGGCCCTCATTCATTCTCCAGACATTTGCTGAGCATCTACCATGTGCCAATGGAACTACCTCTGGTCTAGGCTCTGGCTGAAACAAGCCATGAATAACATTGTCCCCACCGAAAGGAGCTTGCAGATGTCAAAACCAGGTGTGCTCTGTGCCATGACGGGTTCATAAGAGAGAAACAATGGGGGACAGAAAGATGGCTTTGGACCAGTCCATCTAGAAGGAAATGTCTGGGGAGGCTTCCAAAGGAGGACAGATGCTTGCATGGTCTCTTAAAAGAAGGGTGGCTGCTTGCAGGCAAGGTGTGAGATTTCATCCACGGAAGAAAGAGTGTCAGTTTCAGCAAAAACCCAAAGCAGTGCTGTCCACTTGAACTTTCTGTGATGATGGTAATTTTCCATATCTGCACTGTCCCAAATGGAAGTCAATCACTAATGAGCACTTATGAAACTGAGAAACAGAATTTTAAGGTTTATTTCATGTTGAGTCATTTTAACTTAAACTTAAATATGCACGCACAGCCAGCGGCCAGTGGAGTAGAACAGAATAGCTCCCGAAGGCACAAAGCAACCCAGAAGTGCCAGTGGTCATGGGAAGCAGAAGCTTAAGGTGCCTGAAACAGCTACTGGAAAGAGTCAAGAAAAAAAGAGACCAGCTCACAGAAGAGCTCGTGAGCATGGCTGGGTCACTCACCCCCCACAGCGACACAGACACCCCCACCCCCGCAGTGAAGTCACTCATCTCATCTCTGCCCCTCCATTTTTCTTGATTCCAAGAGTTGCAAACCTAAATGCTGCTGGCTGCTGGGAGAATAGGGGTGAGAAAGGACATGGACACAGGTCATGGCCACCTGGAGCACTGTGTCTAGCCAGACAACACGAGTCCCATCGAAACGGGGCAGCCACAACCCAGCATCAGTCACGATACTGTTGTCTCCAAATTGCCTGATCTTCAAATGATTCCAGAGAAGCCAAGAAGCATGACTTATTTTGTGAAATCCTTCAGTGTCTAAATGTTGGATACATTTTTTTAAATGACCTGCGGGCCAAAGAAAGCCAGTCTTCGGGCTGGGATTTGGTCCTCGAACTATTGTTTTTGTTGCTTGCAAAACCAGTATTCCTTTGTCCACGTCTTCTGTAGCTCCTGTCATGCTACGTAGCATGTTTCTACCACCCACTTCTCGTCACTGGGCTCCCCATTCCTCAAGGACTTCAAGGGACCAAAGTGGCATTCATCTATTGTTCCAGGAACCTAGTACCCCCTTGTACATTGTTTTGCAGATGTTGGTTCAATGAACGAATGAATGAGCGTTCTCGCTCATTCGTGAAATGATTTTGCCAGCCAAGGCAGTGGCTCCAAGAGACAGCAGCAAAGGAGTTAAAAGGCAGGAAATGAACTAGGCTTTGGGATAAAGCCCCATTAATTGCCATCTTACCAGAAATCCTCTTCCCTGCAAATCCGCAGGCTGTAAATTAAGATCTGAATTGTTGTTTTGAACGCAGCTTTCTCCAAACCACAGATTTGCAAACATTTCTCTTCCCGGTAGCTTGAGGCCCCACAAGAGTCTTGTGCTATTAAATCTTGCTGAAAGGTGGGCTGAGACCACTAGGTCTCTTGTGAAAATTACCAGAGTTGTGGACGGCTGGTGTGGGATTTAGCAAGAAGCCTCTGCCCCTGTCACCAGGGAGAGCCAGCCACCAAGAGGCACCTCAGGGAGGAGAATCTCTGACCTCAGATGACCACCCCCCCACCCCCAAAGCTGCAGGGAGCATGGAGGGGAGGCGGGGGAAAGGTAGAAGAGGGGGTCAAGGACTGGAGGCAGCAGGTGGCCTCCCAGAGTGGAGAATCCAGGTCCACGATCCTCTTGCTTGTTCCGCTCCACATTCCCGCAGCAGCTTAGGGGAAGTCATTTAAACTCCGTGCTCCACTTGCTCCAAGCAATGACTGGGAATAAATGTGCTCTGCTTCCTAAGGCCAGGTGGATCGTTGTCGCACAATGATTTCAAACTCCCGGCAGGAAGAGCAAGTCCTGAGCCAAGAAAAGGCACAGCGAACCTCCCAAAAGGTGTGCCAGAGTGGACACAGAAGTGTCGGCTCCCGACATACCCACGCCCACCCTCCCCATAGAAACACGAGACCTCGTCCCTGTGATTTTTCCTCTGGGGCCATTTTGAAGATATTTTGAGCACCTGAAATCCATCCTTGTAGAATCAAGAGTGAAAAGCAGCAAGAGAACTTTGAGCAGAGTCCCCTCCCAGGCTTGTTGTACAGACGAGAAAACCGAGGTTCACGTTTCTTCCCTGCTGAGTTCAAGGGCACACCGCTAGACTCCCTGTGCACAGCCCAGCACTCTCTTCTTCTTTCACAACACAGTGCCCCTCGCTAATCCATATATCTGTGCACACCACGATGTCCTCTCTGAGTCACTGATGACAAATCCATTTTTCATGGGAGGATATAATCTGCTAAAATCTTCTCCTGCATTCCAGGGTAAGAGCTCCCATATTTCACAGAGTGGGTTAATCACCAATATCAATGGATGAGGTGGGAAGAAGGGCAGAGATGAGAAGGAAGCCTCGGTCCGGGGAAACTTTTGGAATGGAACCTGTTTTGCCTCCCCTGCTCGTGCAAAAATAAAAACATCCCGAAGGTTTGTAACATTCGGCAAAATTCTTTTTGATACCTGGATACAAAATAATATTCTCTTTAAAGGACAGACGATTTCTTTAGAAAAGTTAACTGATGGGTTATTTATATGAGTCTCCAGTGTCCAGTGCTGCCATCATTGAGATGAAGTGCTCAGGACAGAGTGAAATCCCTTAATTACTCTCGCATGTGTTGTGCGTTGTGGGGAAAGAAAACATAATGCAAAGTGCTTATGTATTTCAGCAACATAATAGCTTGATGAAGATTTCTAAATTTTTCAAAATGTCATTTCTTTCCGAAAGATGGATTATTTCTGTTGGGATTTAGTCTACCTAATTATTCCTGCCTTGATTACTTAACTACTCCAGATATTTCATTCCTCCACACTCTTATCATATTGGGCCTGTTAGAACTGAGGCAGCTTATTAGTACAAAGTAGATGGTCCTGTTTCCAGCCAGTGAGTGTGGGAGGAGGGGTTACCAAATGGAGCGCTAGGAACCTGCAGGGGAGGAAAAATTTCTTCTCTACCCTTCTCAGTTCTTTGGTTGGTGAACTGATACAAAACGGATTAACAGGAGGAAAACAAATTTGATTATGTACATATGGGAATCTCTTAAGACTATGAGACCCAAGGACAGATGATGTTCCTTTTCCATTCTGAGTCAAGGCATAGGGTAGGGGTCTGGGGTCTTCAAAGGCAAAGAGGGTAATTCACAAGATGATATGAAAAGCAGATGTTTGATAATTTAGATGTTTACCCTGCTGTACCGATGGGTCATTCAGATAAAAGTTTTCTCTGGTAATAGCCCTCTCTTTCTCTGTGAGCCAGGGCCCCTAAATTATTTTAGATAGTTAGGGGAGAGGTAAAAGCTTTTCTTGAGTCTGCTGGGTCTCGATTGCCTTTGGCTCAAAACAATCCACATACCAAAGTAGCATATTTGGGGCGGTCATGTGTTTTGCTCCCCCTCAGTCCCAACTTTGAAATTTCCCTAAGAAGTTCCATGGCCCAGAAATGGGAGTTGGTAGATTTCTCCATCTCATTGAACCAGTTGCTTAGTGCTGAGAATAGATCGGTTCAGTTAAACAGTTGTGTCTTACTTCAGGAATGGTGATGCAGGTGATGCTTTCAAAGTTAGGCCTATGGTGCAAGCAATGAGATATTTAATCGAAAACATTTTATGGACAAAGAAAAACAATGGTTAATGATTGGAGCAGCTCGTATCTGAGCTGCGAACGCAGACAGTCGGGAAGACATGTAGATGTCCAGTTTGAAGCATCTTCAGATGGACTGAGGGCGGGCCATGGCTGTCTGACAGTGTGATTCCTGCTCTGCAATGTGAGCATCTCTAGAGATCTTTCTGCGTGGCCCAAACAGCAACCGACACCAAGACTGTCCATACATGAACATTTGTGGTGATTTCACTTAAGTTTATCTCAAGTTGTCTAATGTTAGCTTACATGGCTTCAAAAGAAGGGCAGTTTTAGTTCTCAGTGATTCCAAATCGGAGGGGTGGGAGGAAATTGGAAATGTTAGCTTGAAGAGTCATAGCCAAATATTGGAGGAAACTAGAAGAATTCAAGATCTAGCCCAGTTTACCAGTAAAAAAACAAAACCTCAAAGACACAGAACACTGGAATTTGATAGCCACAAAGGTATATTACTGAGTCATTTTTTTTTCTGTCTGTAATTAACCCCCCTTTATTTTTCCAAAGAGAACCACAACAAGATTAATTTGCCTGAAAACCAAGTCTAGCTTCGATAAAGTTGGCCTGATTATATGCCCAAGTGCAGCAAGAACAGTGATGGACCATATAGTTTCTTTAAGTCTGTGCTGTTGGACTTTTTCATAAGGAATCTCAGATTAAACTTTCAAAAGCTTCTCGAGGCCAAGAAACCACACCAAGGACTTGCCAATAGCCTTTCCCTGCAATATCTATAGATTTGGGTAAATGCCTCTCTTCTCAAGATCCCCCAAATATCCTGAAGTTCATGAGACTACCAGGAAGTGACCTTTCTTGCTCACGGGGTAAGGCTGCCAAGAACCCTGCAGACCAAGGTATCAGGCTGTGATTTCCAAGGGGTTTTAATGGCTCCATTAAGTCAACCTTAGTTTCTAAAAGCTGTCTGGTCATATCTGAGTCTGTGCACATTCTCGAATATGACATTCCAGTCAAAGCCTTGGCAATATAAGCAATGCGTCCAATTGTGTCCTGTTACAAGGAGGAGAACAGATTTTTATTGTACTTATGCAAATAACTATATTGCCAGGAAAGTAAGAATGCTCACTGAGTTTCCCAATTCTAAAGGGATCAGGTAGGGAGAAAAAGTAATTGTTTCATCCTTGTTCACGAAGGTATATCTTACCAAATTTTTTGATAGCTTAAGAGAAAAGATGAAAAGGCTTGCTTAAATCTGGAACTTCAAAATAGACCCAGCAATATTCTAAACCAAAAGTCATAAAAATAGCAATCAACCTCATCAGTTTGTTCTGTTCCATGTTTAATTCTTGCTCTGCTTGAAGCCAGTTTTTTCATTAGTTCTAGAAATTCCTACCCAGTTCAGGTAGTTTTTCCTTTTTTATCTTAAAGTTATCAGAAATCTGTATTCAAGAGCACTTTCCACGAATCTCCTTGAGTAAACACTACTATAAACACTTTTGCAAAAGCATTCAGTGAAACAATAACTGTAAATGACGAAAGACTTAAAAATGGCCATGGTTATTTAAAGATGTGCCGGGAGGGGCGCCTGGGTGGCTCAGTGAGTTGGGGCCCCTGCCTTTGGCTCAGATCATGATCCCAGGATCCTGGGATGGAGGCCCGAGTCGGGCTCTCTGCTCTGCGGGGAGCCTGCCTCCCCCTCTCTCTCTCTGCCTGCCTCTCCACCTACTTGTGATTTCTATTTGCCAGATAAGTAAATAAAATCTTTAAAAAAAAAAAAAAAAAAAAGGATGTGTCAGGAACTCATTACAGTGCAATTGACAAGGAAATTTGGTTATCTTTGTGCTGATGACATCTAGCACAGATGACTAGAGGACACTTTTTTTGTTTGTTTAACATACGTTCCATGCCCAGTTAGGAGCCAATGTGGGACTTGAACTCATGACCCTGAAATCAAGACCTGAGCTGAGATCAAGAGTCAGATACTTAACCTGAGCCATCCAGGTGCCCCTTTGTGACATACATTTTAAGATGGTAACTAGAATTATGATTGCTAATATTAAACCAAGACAAACTAGATTTTTAGGAATTTCATACAATTTGTAGAACAGTTACATCATGTAACTAGACAATACAACATGAAGAAGACTTGGTATTATTTCTTATTTGACAAAGCTTCCCACATAATTTAGCCTATCAAATAAGCCTAATTAGTTTAACATCTCCCGTATTTTATATATAAAGAGAGAGAACAAATCTTTGGCAATTTTCCAGGGACCTCTGGAAAATTCCAGAATTAGTTTGAGGTGAAAAGACTTTGCTTAGAATTTGATTTGGGGGAAACTTGTCAAAAATGTCAAGAGGTTTTAAAACACTTGGTCAAATAGGATCTTGGGTCGTTGTGAAACTATTGTTATTCATGTAACCATAGTAACAATTAAAGACTTCCCAGGCTAATACAGAAAGTTACATAGTTGTTAAAAAAAAAAAAATGTTAGTTCTTTTGATAGGGAAGACCCAGCATTCTTAAGTAATCAAAGACTTGGTATGAAACATGGGAAATTATTTTGACAAGACAAAATCTTTCTTTTCTAGGCACATTATTTAAAAGATAAACCAAAATTTTTGTTTATAATTTCTTACTAAGAGCAGACCCACAATTGAAGAAAACTTGTCCTTTCAGCAGATGAAAGCAAATTAAGTTCACTTTACATCATAAACAATTCAGTTTTAGCTAGCTTGATTATACAAGGGAAAATTCTCTCTCTCTGCCCGCACTTCTATACTAGTTTTAGTTTAAGGCAAATTCACTTTTTTTCCCTTAACAAAAATGCATCTTCATATCTCATACCCCTTTTTACAAAAACAATTCCTTGCCTACAGAATTGTTACACTTATTATTTCTAATACTTTAAATTTCACTGATTAGAATGCTTAATTCTTAGAAGCCTTAATTTCCAGTGAGAACTAAAAAGTAAAAAGGGGACATCTGGCTGACTCAGTTGGAAGAACGTGTGACTCGATCTGGCCGGTTGTGAGTTCGAGCCCCACGTTGTGGGTACAGATTACTGAAAAACAAAGAAAATTTTAAAAAAATTGAACACTTACAACCTGTTACATCCACATCTTTTAGATTGGCAAATTAATAAGTACACTTCACACAATTTTCTAGAAGCATATGCCTTTATCAATTTTCCAATCAATGCAGCACTGATGCATCCAAGTGTCTTATAGGTTCTCTGCAATAAGTAGCCAAAAGTAGATAAACCTGTGTTCAGTAATTGATGCTTCAATATTGTCTCTTATTTGGAAACAATCTAGGTATTTAATGACTACCCAACACCTAATTCAACTTAGCAAAACTCTAAGGTTTTAATTTAGCAAAAGTGTTTGGAGACACTAATTTAGGTAGACATACAATAAAACATAAATATTGTTGAAAAGTTTATTTATAAACTTTTATCTTACTTGCATCTGTTTAATTCGCTTGGTCTCAATAGTTATGTTTAGATTAGTCATGAAAATTTCACGAGGTATTAAATATCTAACCATTATCTGAAGTTCTCTTTCTTGCTGACAAACCCTGTAACAGATTAACACAAACTTAGTTGACATTTAGTGCTGGTGACTCCAAAGTCATGTTTATTTTACTTAAACGAACCTTAAATTCGCTTTTATTTGCACAAGATTATCCCACATCTTGTGAACTGAATAAGGAGTTGGGTTAGTTTTTATTCTATTTCTGAATATTCCGTATTTAGAAGCACTTAATTTTTAAGCCAATGAAATAGAGCTCTCTTATGCATGAGTTCATTCCGGCGATTCCGTCCTGTGGTGGAAAACACCGTGCACGCACAATATAAATATATAGACACACACAAACATCCAGACGGACACAGAGACCTTGTGGTTTCATTTTACAATGTTTGTCATGAGAAAGGTATGACAATGGGAAATTCACTAGTTTTAAAACAACAGTTGGAGTAAGTTCAGTTTATCTGCTCAGACAGCTAAAGCTTTTGGCACAATTATTTGTGCAGAAAACACATGATTTTTCATTAGCCTAAATTTCAAATGCGTTCTCTCCCTTTTTGTTTTTCTTCTGATAAGAACTGCTTTCCTGAAAATTGTACTTGAATATTTACATGTCGAAAGCACAGGGAAGAATGGAAGTTACAAGCCTTTTGGGACTGAACTAAAAAACAAAAACAAAAACAAAAAAACAAGAATAGGTGAACTCTGAACAGCCTCTCCAGCTGCGTGTTTAGTTTGGTAAAGATTTGTAAGATAAGGACAGTTGCTCTCGATTCCCGAAAGAACTGAATCACAGCCAAAATGACATTATAGTTTAATCTACCCATTTCACACACAGACACAAATGTGCGTGTGTGTATGTGTATATGTGTTTATGAATACTTTTACAAAAATCCAGATTTTTTTTTCTTTCCCTCTAGGTACATAGTTTTATTTTTTAGGGGAGGACTCCCAAAAATAATTCCTACAGGTTGTGAGTATCAGCTTCCAATCCAACCAATCTCTCTGACCACAGAGCTATTGCAAATCCTTGTAAATATCTTGTCAGTTTTCAGTTGGGACACACAGCAAACTTTTTCAGGGTTTAATGCAGTATGTCTTTGTAAAGTATCAAGCTTTCTGATAAAAAGCCTTCTTTCTGAGTATGCAGTTCAATTTTGGATCAATTTACCTTAGGGGGGAAAAGCCACTGTGTCAGCCCCTGAACAGCAGCCCTCAGCTGATCATTTGTAGAAGGGCCTAGGAAAAATTCTGGTCGTTTCCTCTCTGAAGGGAGGTTTTCAGGGAATTGTTCGGCTTGTCTGATAACTACGATATAATCATGGGTGAGAAGAATACCCCTTAGCAGCCAAATGAGGTCCTCATGAATGGGGTTGTAAGTGACAATTCATCTTTTTAAATTCCTCTCTAAATTTGATAGGATCCTCTGAAAGGTAAAGAGGACTTTATAATTTTAAAAATCTGCTGCTGTCCGGGGGACATGAATTCTCTGGGTGGGGGGTGTTGGATATGGCTGCAAAGGATGTTGCATAGGAAGGCCTGAAGTTGGCAGTGCCTGATTATGCAGCCCAGCAAAATGAACCTTATTGTCCATCCCAGGTGCTTCTGTTAAATTTACTTCCTGGCTTTTAGCACTTCCATGAGTAACCTGTATACCCTGGGCCTGGAGATTAGGCTGGAGGGCTCTCTGTAAATCTTGTAGGGACAGGGAAGTTAAAATAAGCAGCTGAGTGTGTAAGGGATTTTCTGGGGAAAGTGCAGGAGTTTGGGGAGCTAAGGGAATTTGCTAAGGAGGGGCTGGATTTCAAGCGGGGGAATTTACATTGGATATGAACTTTAATTTTGTTCTAAGTTTAATTTCTGTTCTTTCATCTTGCTGTGGGAGTCCCTGAGGTAGCTGTTACACTTCTACATATCCACTTTTCAATTAGGTCTTTCTATAAGTACCAGTAAGACAATTGTTTAGAATAGGAACTCCCTTAAAAAAAAAAAAAAAAAAGAGTGCTCAAATATAGCAACTTTTCCAATGCAAAATATCTATCATCTGGAAATTAACAAGCAGGATCTATCCATCTCAATAGTAACTCAAACTGGTACACTTTTTTATGGCTTAGCCTCCTACATAAGAGGTGTCCCACAAAAGAGCACAAAGATCCAGTCTCTCGTGGAACAGAGATGTCCCACAAAAGATCACAAGATCCAGTCTCTCGTGGAACAGGAGGCACCTCTAGTCATAGACCCGCTAACCTGTGACACCGGGCAGGCACTATGTGAATGGGACTTTTCCAGCACTAATGATTCAATGAAGGTTGACACAACAAAGGTTCCTTATGGACTGCGACCCCTTCTGAAAAACTTTTCTGAGAGCTGACACAGCTGTGAATCCCAGGCTATTGGACTAGCTATCAGATGTATCTTCCGAATGGTGGAGACTAAGGTATTCATAATAAATCTTTAGCAAAGTTGCTATACCCGAGGAAATAATTCACCCAAATATTTTCTCCTAATTTAAATTTAAAACTTAAAAAAAAAAAAAAAAAAAGGACTCTCACTTTCACCAAACCCTGCAGATAGAGATCCAGGAGACTGACATGGTAAGAATTCTTGCCTTCTGCTGTCTTTTGTCAAAGACCCCAGGATTTCTCAGCTGCAACTGCCCCAGAGCCAGCAGCGTCCAAACCGTGAAGTCTCCTGGCTGGTTTTCCAACCCTGTAGGGGAGGAAACAGTTTTTCTCTACCCTTCTAGATTCATTGGCAGGTAAACCAATATAAAACAGACTGACAGGGTAAAAATGAATTTAATTATGTAAGTACAGGAGCCACATAAGAATATTAGCGCAAAGGACAAGTCAGTTGGGTCTCATACGCCATCCTCAGGAATGGAATAGGAGCCTGGGGGCTTCAGAGGGGAGGAAGGTAATTCACACGATGATAAGAAGAGCAGGTGTTTGCTAATTAGATGTTTGCCCTGACATAAAGATAGGTCTTTCTGATAAAAAGTTACTTTTGGTAATAGCATTCTTTTCTGGGCCAAGACCCCTATCTAAATTCCTTTAGGTAGTTAAGAAAAAGATAAAAGTTTTTATAAAAGTCTGCCGGGTGTTGATTGCCTTTGGCTGGAAATAATCTACATGCCAAAGCGGCATACTTGAGGTTATGCCTCAAACCACTCCAATGAAGCAATGACCTCACTGCAGCTTCTGCTCACGTGTGGCCTGGGATGGTCTGCACAGGCAGCCAGACCTTAGGCCGCCTTCTAGGCTGTTGTCCCTCCTTCCCTCCAACCCAGGAGAGAGCGTGTTTGCTCTCCCGCTCTGCTTTGTACATTCTAGAGATCTTGGGTATGGGCTCTGCGTTTCTTTCTCTAGAGGGCTGCTTCTCAAACTGCAGCCTGGAGGGCTTAATAAAACAGAGCTTGCCAAGCCCCACCCTCAGAAAGTCTGATTGGGCAGCTCTAGGCTAAGGTCCCACAATCTGCATTTCTTTTTTTTTTTTTTTTTTTTCTATTTTTTTTTTTTTTTTTTAGCTTCTGGTTTTTATTTATTTATTTTTTTTTAATTTTTTAATTTTTATAAACATATATTTTTATCCCCAGGGGTACAGGTCTGAGGAGGTCCCAGACCCTGCTAAGCCTGCTTATCCCAGGACCACACTTTGAAAACACTGCTCTAAGACCATTTTTTTCTTTAAAAAAAATTTTACAAATTGGATGTTGGGTTTAGTGTCTGTACCAGGTTGGAAAGTGGAACCTAATGGCATTTGTTTACTTGATTTTAAAAGCTTCTGTCCAGTGTCCAGCTCTGGAGTCGATGAGCATGATAACGATTCCAGTTAAGGGTAAAAGGCCTCAAAGTGGGAGGGAAAGGAGGGAAGAAAGGGAGGAAGGAACGTGGCTAGAACAGGCAGCTTCCAGAACATCTCTGGAAGGTGTGATTGTAAATCTATGCTCTGAAAAGTCTGGGAGTGGGCACAGCTCCGCTGGACTAAAAAGGAACATGGCTTTTCTCTGTGTTTTCCTATTACATGGGATCGGTTACCCTACCAACGGCGAGTCATTCTTCACTCATGCAGGGGGGTGGGCAAAGGGCGAGCCCAGTGCCTGCCCCGGGGCGCACCTGTCACGCCAAGAGAAGGAGGCCTGCGCCCTTTGGCTGATCCCACAGCCTGGAAAAAAGCCAGACTCGGGCTGCCTTTGAAAGCCTGTTCCTTGGAGCAATCCTGGCTCGCTAGGTTTAATTGTTTCGTCTCCCTCTTTTTTTTTTTTTTTTTTTTTCTAGTTTATGAAGCCGCCCCGCCTAAAGTCCGCCCCTTGCGCAGAGGCCCGGAAAGGTGGGAGGAGCGCAGGCAGCGCTCCCAGCTCGGGCAGAGCGGGTTTCTATTTCCCGATTATAAAGAAGCATTTGTTGGGAGCCGATGAATTGCGGCGGGGCTGGGCCCGGGGCCGGAAGCGCACCTGTGATGCTCCGCGCCTGCCGGAGACTGTTTATGCATCAAATGTGGCCACAGATATTCCCTTGGCGCTTGGAAAGGGCGGGTGAGGAGGAAGGAAGGCGTGAGGGCAGCCCCTGCCCCCCTCGCGCCCCCCCCCTCCCAGTTTGGAAACCTCTGCTACTCAAAATGTGGTCCCTGGACCAACTACATTAGCCAGGAGCTTGTTAACAATGCAAATCTCACGTCCCTCCCGGACCTACTGAATCAGAATCTGCTTTGTAATGAGATTCTGGGGTAATGCCCTGTCAACGTTTAAGTTTGAGAAGTGGGATCCAGGGGTGCTTGGCACAGAAAAGGTTAAGAGCTCCTGCTCTCAGTTAAGGAAAGGGAGGGCCCCCATTCGTAAGGGGGAGTGGGGGGTTAACCCTGACGTTTTCCCCTGGAGTAGAGGACAGAGAAATTTCCATATGGCTTGAGTTAGTTGGGACAGGACATTTTAGCACGTGCCCAGGGTCGACGAGAAAACAGCAGCAGGGGCCGGAGCCGAGGTGGGAGCACCTGGGAGATTCTTAATAAGCAGGCTGACATGTGGAGAATAAAATTTTAATGCTGGAAGAAAGAGAAAGCACACAATCATAAAACGTGCTCCCAGCATCAATGCGTCCGGACCAAGAGGACACGCCTGGCAGGCAGGGCCCGCGGAGCTGGCAGGGGCAAGGCTCGACCACCATCCCTGTGAAGGGCTGGCAGCAACTCATGTCTGGACCCAGGAGCCAACCTGCTGTCCATTTTCTGCACTAGTGGAGGGGAGAAGAGGTACTGAGCACGTTAAAGAGTAGGCCATCCAAAAAGAAATGATTTGGATTTGATGTAAGGGCAGGGACTGATACACACCAGCCCTCCCCGGCCCCCATCTGACCCTCTCTCTCCCTTGCCTACTGTCAGCCCTGCTCCAGCCAGGTGGTGTGGTGATGGAAGAAGGCTTGAGTTCAATCTCATAAACTCCGAAGTAGGTGATACACTTTCACACTCCCCTCCAGGCCCCTTCAACAATTTTATGCAGGGAGCAGGTGGACCAATGAAAGACACAGACCTATCAAATTCCAGGCTGCCCCCAAGCTGGTGCGGTAGTTTAAAGACTGGATAATCCACTTGGATTCCAATCATGTTTCAACGGACTGTTGCAAGAGAGTGAGTCTGTCAAAATAGTAAGCTCTTCACTTACTATTTCTATGTCCCCTCAACCTCTTCCATGAAGGGTTTCTGGTGATTTGCAGAACTCAAAGTCAGGTCCATTCAAATATGAAAATGAAATGGTAAGAATCAGGTTCCGTTCTAGTATAAACTAGGACTGGAAGTCAACGCCTGGGCAAATGGTGACATTTCATAGGGGAAAAAAAGAAGAAGAAGAAGAATCATAAAGTTCTGTCCAGATCTAGAAAGCAGGGGCCCTGGTATACAGTGTGAGAAATGTTGCTTTAGCAAAAATAAATGTAGTGGGCAATAAGCTCACTTTGAATAAACAAATTTAAAAGCATCCTGACCGGGGCACCTGGATGTCTCAGTGGGTTAAGCCTCTGCCTTCGGCTCAGGTCATGATCTCAGGGTCCTGGGATCGAGTCCCGCATTGGGCTCTCTGCTCAGCGGGGAGCCTGATTCCTGCCCCCCCTGCCCCCCGCTTGCCTCTCTGCCTACTTGTGATCTCTCTCTGTCAAATAAATAAATTAAATCTTAAAAAAAAATCCTGCCCTCACTCCTGTCAAGACCACTCCTGGTACATTCAGCTTAGTTCTGAAAATCAGACTTTGAGAGATCATTGGCAAAGGGGACATTCGGAAGAGAACAATCTGGATAGTCAAAGATCATGAAGCCTAAAACATACATAGTAGGCTATGGGCCAGTCCCTCGATCAGGTACTGAAAGCATAAAGTCATGGAAGGCATGATCCTACCCTTCAGAAACTTACAGCCCAGTGAGCACATCAGATAAACACACAAACCAGAGAAAGAGAGGTGGCTAAATCAGGATGTGGAATCTTGGAAGAAGTTATGGAAATTATGAACTGTTTTGGACTGGGTGACATCCAGCATTCAACACTGTCTGCAGCTGGGGAAATGAGTGCCTCCATCTTAAAGGAAGAATCAAGCAGTGCATTCTCTTCGTGCTACATGTATCAAAAAACTTCATTATGGTGGCTTAAACAAGTAAGATTCGTTTTGCTCATGGGACAAGAAAGGAGGTAGGCAAAGATGGGTCTGAAAATGTCAGCCCCTTAGTCTTCAATTCTCTTGGCCCTACCCTCACGGTTACAAGATGGCTGCTACTGCTCTTGCCTTCATGTCTACATTCCTCATCCCCTTTACCCAGTCTGACAGGGGCTGGGAGGGGAGCAGGAGCCATTGGATAAGTGCCCCAGCATTCTCTTTCCTGAGCTGGATCCCACGCAGGTTCTCAGAGGACCTCCTGAGGGGACTGAGCTCCAGTTGCCCACTGCAGCAACCCAGTGTACCGGCTTTGCCCCCTTCCCACCTCACTCCTCCCTACTCCCCTGTGTTTCCTGGCACCAGCTCCCACATTAGCTACCTGCTCCGAGTTCCCATCTCCCAGTCTGCTTCAGGGAAACCTAGAGCCAGAAATAACACCAAATGGAGCAGGACGGCCAGGGAAGGTCATGGCCAGGTCAGTCCGCAGAAACCCCTCTAGTAGACATAATAAAATATCCCAGAGCTCTTAGTGTAAGTGACCGTAAAGGGAGAATGGTTTGGAGCAGGCACATCAAGAATTGTAAGATCTAGGGTCCAGAGGGAACACTCTGGCTTTCTGGGGAGCAGAGTCACCTTATGGGATAGTTAAAGCTGTTTTGGGGTGTTGGCATGACCATGGATATAGAAGGCAGTGAGCTCACCATTCATTATCTGGAAGATTCTCTCAGTTCCCATGGAGTGCTTGGCCCATTGAATTGTGGGCATGCCTCAGTTGATCCTGCAGTGTCTTGGGGAGCCACCCACTACTGGTATCAACGTCTTGTTCCAATCCTTTGCATGGTTTAGGCATTGCTTTAGAAGTCAACCAAACTGGGGCGCCTGGGTGGCTCAGTGGGTTAAAGCCTCTGCCTTCGGCTCAGGTCATGATCTCAGGGTCCTGGGATGGGGCCCCGCATCGGGCTCTCTGCTCAGCAGGGAGCCTGCTTCCCCCCCACCTCTGCCTGCCTCTCTGCCTACTCGTGATCTCTGTCTGTCAAATAAATAAATAAAATCTTTAAAAGAAAAAAAAATGGAAGTCAACCAAACTAAAAGCAACCTTGACCTGGGTCCCAGTCATCACTTTCACCCATCCCCAAACTGGGACCGAACTGTATGGGCTGACCCAGCACAGATATCTAAATACATGAGGCAAGTACAGACACGTGAAGCTAGGCTTTGGCAAAGGGAATTAACAATGACCTTGGACTGAGCAGTTTCTGAGAGGGGATGGTGGCTGAGGCTGCGTGTCCAGGAGATAAAAAGTGAAGAGCAGAGAAGGAAGTAGAGTCGACGGGCGCAGACTACACTTTGAAGACTCTGGTCATTGAGGGGCAAGAGAGATACAGGTTCTTAGCTAGAGTGCGATGTAGAGTCAAGGGAAGCTGTTTCGTTTGTATGATCTTGTCCTGCTTTGTTTTTTTACTTAAGAAGGAGGTGAGTTGACAGGAAGACTGTCCTAGAAAGAATGTACTGGTGGGACAGGTAAGCAGATGGTTGGGTGAGGTGGGTCTCCCCTCACCCAAGAGCCACCCCCTCACCGGGAGGGGTGGCTTGGTGGAAGAGGGCAATCTCCTCACCAGCTTGCAGGTGAGGGGAAAAGACCAAGAGATGGAAGGTCACCCTGCAGTCAGTGAGGAAAGAAAAGGCGTTCTTCCCTCCTAGCCATAGTTTCACACTCAAGAAGGGAGTCAGGAGAGAAATGAGTTCCTGTTCCAACAAGAGGCACACAGAAGGATGTTCCTGGAAGCTTTAGTCATATAGCCCCAAACTGGAAACAATCGAAATGTCTGTCAGTCAGACAATGGACGAATTCTGGTGTTGGTCACGTAATGGACTACTATCAAGCAAGGCCAAAGATCAAGCTCTTCTCAACAATAGGGTCACAGATACGCTGTTGAGCGGAAGAAGTCAGATACACGAGTATACACTTGATGATTCCACTTGTATGAAGTTTCAGAATGGACAAAACCTGGGCTCCTGGGTGGCTTACCTGGGTCAGTTCAATGTCTGCCCTCAGCTCAGGTCTGATCCCAACCCTTTGATTCCAGAGTCCTGGGATCGAGCCCCGCATCAGGTTCCCTGCTCAGCGGAATGTTGGCTTCTCTTCCCCCTGCCCCCTGCCACTTGTATGCGCTCTCTCTCTTTGTCTCCCAAATAAATAACTTAAATCTTTTTAAAAATGTGTTTAAAATATGAATATTGGAAAAAGAGTATGCTCTTTTAGAGATGCATACTGAAATATTCATATGTAAGTGATAGGACATTAGAGATTTGCTTCAGAACATTCTGGGGCAGGGGGGTGCAAATGGGCTAGAAATGAAACCAAACGGAACTGGCATGAATACATAACTGCTACAGCTAGGTAATGGGTACATGGGGTTCACTTCCCTAGCCTGTCTACTTATGTGTATGTTTGACATTCTTTTTTTTTTTTAAGATTTTTTTTATTTGTCAGAGGGAGAGAGAGATTGAGAGAGACAGAACAAGCAGGGAGAGCTGCAGGCAGAGGGAGAAGCAGTCTGCCCGCTGAGCATGGAGCCTGATGCAGGGCTCGATCCCAGGACCCCGGGATCATGAGCCGCAGGCAGACGCTTAACTGACTGAGCCACCCTGGTGCCCTATTTGAAATTCTTAGTAAGAGATGGGTAGGAGGGAGCAAAAGAAGGATGGAGGGAGGGTGGGGGGGAGGGAAGAGAGAAAGGCCAGGGAATCACACAATTTTCTCCCCAACCTAAAACAATCACAATAAAAAGTAAGAAGCCCATGGCACGCAGTGCCCTCCTACGTTCACAGCCACCACTGTGGCAAAAGGAAAGATCCAAGTTGCTCCCCGCCTCTCAGTTCCACTGAGAGCACCTCCCCTTCTCAAATACCCCTCAGTCAGCCTTATTTATGTCCCCGTCCAGGGCCAGAAAGTGGCTCCTCCCCGACAGCTGAAAATAAAGGCAGTAAGCCTGCCCCTGAGGAGTAAACTAGGCCATCAACACTGTACACAGGACAGCAAAGTGACCTTGGAGGGATGGAGTGCCCCGGCCAGCGAGACTTGGCAGCAGCCTAATTTAAGTTGTTAGGAAATTAGAATGTGTCCATCAGACAGTGAGCTGCGAGGGCCGAGCTGGGCACCTTGTGTTTTCCCCTCTGGAATCATTCTCCCTCCCACCTGCGCTGGCCCCAGGCAGGCTGAGCTCTGTGGTTTCCACTGGACTTGGGCCAATGGAAACCCCTGAAGGTGATCTGAAGGGGAGTGGGGTGAACTTACTTTTTCGCCTGGCTCCCTATTTCAGGGGCACCTCAGGCTGACCACACCCAAAGGCCACTCATGGCCCCTCCATAAGGCTCCTTCTCCAGCCAGGTTCGAAATGTTCTGAGTCATTCCTCTGTGAACAGGACCTTTGAAGTAATCCTTCCTCAAAATATCTTACTCTGAGTATGCCCACCACTTGCTGTTTGAACCCTGAGAGAAACTGAGGCACAAACAGGAATCAGGAGTGTCCATGGGAGCATTTTTCAGGGAAAATGTCACCCTCCACCAGGCCACCTCAAATAGCCACATCTTTGACAGGTGTGGCCCACTCCAGGGTTACGAAGGGGCCATGGGAGCACGTTCAGAGTCTGTGCCTCCACTCAAACCCCAGAAAACTGGACAGCCCTGTGACTAATGTCCAGGGTCAGAGGCCAGCTAACGGCAGCATTCAGCCAACCAGTTTCTGTTTGTCAAAGACGGCATTAACCTTCTGGCTCCGTCTAACATCGTCGTGTGAACTTGGTTCCAGAGGTGACTCACACAGACAAACGTGAGACTGGGTTTCTGAGCCTACGAAGCTCAGAGCCATGCCTTGACCTCACACAGGATCCCAGACTCACAGAGCCGGGCGGAGGCTTAGACACAAGGCAGCCTGATCCGGACTCCTCAGCTGAAGGGAGAGTGGGATAGAGCTCAGAGACACCGGATAACTCTGTGGCCCAGGGTGTTCAGAGAGTGGATGGCTCATGGCAGCTTCCCCAGGGCAAGGCCCAGTTTGTTTGTTTGTTTTAATTTCAGCTTTATTGAGTGTAATTGAGAAACAAAATTGTTAGATCTTTAATGCACATGCTGGTGACCCCACACATGTGTGTATATTACATACACGTTGTAAAAGGGTCCCTCCCCCTTCTAGTTCATTAACATTTGTGTCAACTGACATATCTAGCCCCTTCTTCCCCCCACCCCTTTTTTGGGTGAGAACATCAGAATTCCACCCTCCTGGAAAAATTCAACCATGCAACACAGAGTTACCATGTTTGTTATACATCAGATCATCCTCCGACCTTATTCATCTCACAGCTTAAAGTTGGGACCCTTCTACAAGCCCCTCCCTAGCTCCCCCACCTCCACACAACCATTTTCATACTCTCTGTCTCTATGAGTTTGCCTTCTTTCTTTTTTTAGATTCCACCTAGGAATGATACCGTGCAGTGCTTATCTTTTCCCATCTGACTTATTTCACTCAGTGTAATGCCTTCAAGGTCCATCCAGGTTGTCGCAAATGACAGAATTCCCTTCTTCCTATTGGCTGGATGATATCCCATGGTATATATACCGCATCCCCTTTATCTGTTCATCTGCTGATGGACACGGGTTATTCCCATATCTTGGCTCTTGTGAATAAGGCTGCAATGCACAGGAACATGTAGATATCTCTTCCAGATACTGATTTCATCCCCTTCAGTATATACCCAAAAGTGGGACTGCTGGCTCACATGGTAGTTCTATTTTTAATATTTTGAGGAGCCTCTCCACTGTTTCCCGGAGTGGCTGTACCGATTTACTACCCCCGGGGCAACATCATTTGGACCACAGACAGCGTCACACATCTACGCAGGCACAATGCGATTTGGGGATCCTGGAACTATCATCCAGCAGAAGTCCCAGTCCACCCAGTTCCAAGCCATCCTCAGAGCCGATAAGGGTGACTTTGTTGGGAGGAGCAGTGGAACACCAGACATACCAAGACAACCCTGTGTGTGACCCTCTGGAATTTTCTTAACCTCTCTGAGCCTTTTCTTCATCTGCCCCTGGCTCAGTTGGTTAAGCAGCCAACTCTGGGTTCTGGCTCAGGTCACCATCTCAGGATTGTGAGATCGATCTCCAAGTCGGACTCCACACTCATCACAGAGTTTGCTTGACATTCTCTCTCTGCCCCTGCTCCCTACTTGTACACACACACACTCTCTCTCTCTCTCTCTAAATTAAAACAAAGAAAAAACGGCACTCAACTCATCTCTTCTTTCACAAGGTTGCCGTGAGGATCAAGTATGAGACTGTAGAGGACAACTCATAGTCTGGTGCCCGGTATGAAGTAGGGGCCCAGTAACTACTACACAAAATTGAGAGTCTGAAATTGTTCACTCCGTCCAGGCTGAGGACCACACCCTCCATGGTGACCTTCCCACCTTCCACCAGGTTGACGTCAGCGCCTTCCTCAACACACGTTAATGTCAAGGAAAATGTCACAGATGCTGTCAGCGCCTTGCCTGTATCCCCTCAGCCTACCCCAGGGGTCACACACCAGCTGCTTTTTTCGTCCCTCTGTCCGAGGCCAGTCTCTGGCTGCAGGGGTGTGCTCTCACCAGGTCCCGGCAGGCTGGAAGAGCCAAGGAATCAGCTCCTTCCGGAACAGCCGTCCGACAGTGGGGGCCGGGAGAAATGCCCAGCTTCCTTACCTCTCCCCATTGGGCAGTTCTGAGCCGTGTTCCAGACAGTCTCTGAGAAGGTTCCCTGCGGCACTGAACTCCCCCTGAACTGGCCATGGTGGAAACGCGCTCAAGGAAGCACCTTCATTGGCCTTCCTTCCTGCCTTGTCTCACTTCCTCTCGCTGTGCCTCTTGGGCTCACTTCCCATGTCAACGACCAGGGCTGAAATCCTTCTCTGGGGCGTCTGCTTTTAGGGGAACTCAACCTAAGACCATGAGCAACAGGCAGAGGGAAATCCCACCAGGCTTGGTGGGGTCCACACTGGGGTTCCTGGTGCCTGGGCACCCCTGGGGGGTTGGAGAACTTTGGGCCTCCCCCTCCCACCCCATGTCTCCAGTGCTTCTGGAAAGAGTCAGCCTTGGGTACTGACAAGCAACAGCCTGGCCCCACACCACAGAACTGCATCTGAGGACAGAGCAATTTGTCACTAAAATCCTCCTCCTCCTCCCCAGCCCAGCGGGGTTCTGTGTGCACCCATGGGCAAAAAGATTTAGAGAACGGTGAGGAAAATCTTAAACACCGAAGCAATAAAGCACCTCCCCTGTCGTGAAGGCAGAGAGGGACCCAGCCCCCCTCCCCTGACCTGGACGCCATGAGGCTGCCATTAGTGGCAGAACATTTTCAGCCCCATCATCCCAGCAGCTGCTGTAGAGAGACATGGGGATGCTCTGCAGGCTTTGGCCTCCCCAAACACCTGCCTCCCCTTCACACCCATGGGGATGGTCATTATAAAAGAAACAAACAAAGAAAACAAAACAAAACAAAAAAAACCAAGAACTAACAATTGTTGCAAGGATGGGGAGAGATGGGCACTCTTACACTGGGGGTGCAGAGGTAAAGGGGCACAACCACTGGGACAAACAGCTAAAAAACACATAAAAAATTACCAGAGGATCCAGTAAGTTCTACTTCTGAGGGCTGGCCCTAAAGAATTGCAGGGGATCAAACAGTTATGCGCACACACGCGTTCACAGCAGCCTGATTCATAATTGCCAAAAGGTGGAAACGACCCAAGGCTTTGTCCATGGGTGAATAGATAAACAAAATGGGGTCTCTCCATACGATAGTGCTCAGCCTTCAAAAGGAAGGAAATTCCAACATAGGCTACAACACAAATGAACCTTGAGGACATTATGCTGGGTGACATAAGTCAGTCACAAAAGGACAAACGCTGTGAGTCTATCTACTTGAAGTCTCTAGAGACAGAAAGCAGAATGGTGGTTGCTAGGCGCTGGGGAAATTGGGGAGAATGGGGAGCTGTTGTATAATGGGTCTAGAATTCCACTTAGGGAGGATGAGAAAGTTCTAGAGGTGTGTGGTGGTGATAAGGTTGTGCAATGACATGAACATACCTGATGCCACTGTCCTGTATATTAACAGTGGTCCATTCTAGGTGACCTACATTTTGCCAGAATTTAAATAAATGCCTCCAGCATTTAAATAAATGCTTCCCAGGTACAGGAATCAATCCATTCTCTTTGTGTCTAAGTTGGTGTGAGCTGGATTTCTCCCACTTGCGAAGAGCAGACAATCTCTAAGGGAGTAAGAGAAGGGGGAGAACGGAGCTGTGGATTCAGGTGAAGTCTCACCTGGGTTTAGCTCTACAGGGAGCTCCGCATTGTGAGGGGACCAACCAGACTTTCTCACCATAGTTGGCGGCTGGACACCCTAGGGTATGGGGGACCTCCCAGGCATTTCGGATGGGTGGCCCCCATCTAGCTGGAGGCAACTGTCAGGAGAAGGGGCAGCCGGCAACCCTCACAGCAACTAGGGAGAGGGGTTCACCGGCCCCGGAAAGGGAGCCTGGGCCGTGAGTAGCTTCTTCGCTAACACCCTTCTAGAAAACCAGCTCCGGTCTCTGTCTTCTTTCTCCAATCCTGCACACCTCTGTTTGGCAGAAGCGACAGTGTGGGGGTCGAATCCTGGCTCTGTAGCATACCAGGTAATATCATTTGGGCGACTTCATTTACCGCTTTCAGACTCAGTTTCCACATCAATAAAATGGGAATGGAAACGTGGTTGTGATTGTTTGGGATTAATCAGAACTCTGCACTCCAGGTCTCTTCTTCTGGTAACAAGCTCCACCCACTTCTGACTCAGCCTCGGGGCATGTGACACAGGGTAGCCAATGAGAATATCCTACTCACTTGCCCACTCAGGAACAGCACTGAGATGATTAGGCCAATTAGAGGGCTTCTGGAACTAGCAGGGATGGTCCATTGCCTGATGTCTATGGTATTAGAAGGCCATAAGGCAGACACCCAGCTGTGGCCATATTCCCCACCATGTGTGGGATGTCTGTCTACTGGAGAA
This sequence comes from Mustela putorius furo, assembly GCF_011764305.1. Classification (NCBI taxonomy): domain Eukaryota; kingdom Metazoa; phylum Chordata; class Mammalia; order Carnivora; family Mustelidae; genus Mustela; species Mustela putorius. The sequence goes on from NW_025421989.1 coordinate 34,633,394, forward strand.
AAGGGAGGCCCGTGAGAAGAACAGAGAGAGAAAGAATGAGGACTCTGACCCATATCATTTGTGTCCCTAGACCCCCATTTATGCCTCCCATCAGCCCCATTGCCCAGCTTCCCAGGTACAGGAATCAATCCATTCTCTTTGCGTCTAAGTTGGTGTGAGCTGGATTTCTCCCACTTGCGAAGAGCAGAAAGCCACGGGGTACAAGGAATGCCTACCTTGCAGTGTTGCTTCGAGGACTAAATGAGGTAGTGTCTGCCCAGAAAGGTGTCTAGTAATGGCCACTTCCTTGTCATGTGTGAACCTCGGCTCATCAGAACCCCCCCTCCGCCGCCCCAGCACTGAGCAGAAGCTTTTCTAGTTCACCTTCTGACTCAGAATTTAACTTAAAAAAACCCTCACGGATGCCCCGAGATTGTTGAAACCCCAGTCCGCTCTGTCGCCTGCCTGCCACCACGCTCAACTGTTCTTGCAACTGTTTTTGTGTTCATTGTTGGCTCTACGCCAGCTCTTCTGTGCGATTCCTAAAAATCGTACTCACCAGGGCTCCGAGCCTAACCCCAGCTCCTGGTCAGATGCACTGTTCCTTTCTCCTTAGACTCCTTGGTGGTGATGGACTTGGAATTTTGTTTTTTGCCTTCTTCCGACCTTCTGGATGGTCCGTATAAACATCGAAAGCTGTGACTCCCTACATCTGTTTTCTCTAAAGCACTATTCTTCAAAGGGTCCTCTGCGCAACCCCTGCCCCCAGTTTGCAGTAAGAACCCCTGAGAAGCCTGGTCTCGCTCCCAAGTGACCCAATCAGAAACCTGGAGGCAGAGCCCAGAGTCGGGGGTGGGATCTGTATCAGCCCTTGGGGATATGCATGGATCCAGAGCCCCGTAACCCCTGCTCCAAGCCTTCTGAAGTCTGAGCAGCCCACTCTTGATGACCCCCTTCGGAGAGAACAGACTCACCTCCCAAGTCCCCATCCGCTCTCTCACCAGCAGCTCCTCCTTCCTGGTTTGAATTAACTCCCGAGTAGCGATCCTTCCTGTCACTGTTCAATCTTACAAGAGGTGAACCGGCCAGCCAGGCAAGTCAGGAGTTGGTTCAGAAGTTCTGTGCGGCCGTCCAGCTGGTGGCGCCCCCCATCGGTGGGTGTCTCGCCTTCAGGCCCCTTGTGTGGTCTCAGCCAGGAACCCATCATCAACGTCCCCCATCTGGTTTGGCAGCCTGTAATATGCTCCTAGAACAATATGACTTCTGTTCCCCTTGCCTTTGATCTCCACCCACATGGTTTCCAGCCCAGCCCCACCCTCCGCACTGTGGATTTCCATGTGGGTGTAAATCTTTTTATCGTGAGCCGATGTGCCACCTCTCCTTATAATGGTTGCTTTCTAACAAGAGAAACCTTCCCAGGTCGGCCCCGGGGACAGTTCTGCTCCCCTCGTGCTTTAAGTGACTTTGGCCAATGGCAACAGGGAAGCAGCGACTGCCGGATGCCTTGTCAAGCAAGTTACCACTGTGGGTAACTGGAGCTCAGCCCCACTGGAGAATGGTCTAGAAGACAAGCCCTGGGGTTTTCCCACCAAGGGGGCAAAGAAATCAGGGTCTTTCCACACTCATTCTCATCTGTCCCCGGGGGTTCATGGGCTTAGCCACTGCTGGCCAGCCACCCATGCCGACGCTCAGCTGAGTCCATGCCAGAGAAGCCCCCAGACAGACAGATGTGGGGGCTGCCGGTTGGAAATGCAGCCGGCAGGCACTGAAACAATAAAGACCATAGACAGGGTGCTGCCAACATCTGCTTTAACCAGGCATGAGCCTTCTGACTGAAGGAAACACACAGCTGTGTCAGAGTCACCAGAAACCTCAACCAAGAGTCACCAAACTGGATATAGTCCTTTAGCGTGTCTGTTTGGATTCAGACAGGTCCCACAGAACTGGAATGGAGCAACCTTTTTCAGCTATAGGTGCGCTGATGAGTAAACTGAAAAATCTACCTACAGAGCTAAGTGGGAAAAGGAAGAAATTAGAGAATGTTAGGCCCCCAAGGAGAAAAAGAGTCTGGCTAACCTGGACCCTGTCAGCTTGTTGGCAACACCAGCCCCCAAACCAGTTTGTGGTCCCTTAAGACGCCCTGCATGTCTTTATTAATGATCTCTGTAGGGGCGCCTGGGTGGCTGTCGGCAAAGCGTCCAACTCTTGGTTTCAGCTCAGGCCATGATCTCAGGGGCATGGTGTCCAGCACCGGGTGAAGCTCTGTGCTTGGCTGGGAGTCTGCTTGAGATTCTCCCTCTCCGCCTGCACCACCTCCCCCCACGCCCCACTCGCATTCTCGCTCTAAAATAAATACATAAATCTTTAAAAAAACAGATCTCTTTAATTGAGCCAGTGTAATTAGGCTTATATTCTGCCCAACAAAAAAACTTTGACTAAGGCTACCTATGAAGTCTTCTGTCAACATCCCAAGTTTATTTTGTTTGGGCTCATGCTCGGCACACCAGAGTATGGATTTCCAAGATAGTAGGACTGTTCCGAAAACCCTTCATTTCATTTTGACCCTGATCAACAGGTATCACTGCAAATGTACTTCTTCTCTGTCCTTATGAGAAGCATTGTCTGGGTACGTGCAAGAAGGATTCTGGTACCAATTCATATGGGGGGGCATTTTCCCCCCACACCATCAAACAATGCCAGCCGGGTGTCCTACGATTTAACTCCATTCTGACACAGTCTACATGAAGAGAGTGTCAGATCCCGCAAGAAAAGAGCTCAGTCTTACAAGACTGCTCCCCGCTCCCCCAACACACACACACACACACACACACACACACGAGCTTCAGAGGCCAGTTGAAAGTCCGAATTGTCACCTGTGTTCCTGATAAACTGGCCATGAATCAGAGGTTCCCACCACCTCTTCCATAAGTTCAATTCATTTGTTAGAGTGGTTCACAAAACTCAGAGAAACATACTTACTAGATCACTGGTTTATCATAAAAGGACATCACTCAGGAACCTCCAGATAGAAGACAGGCACAGGGCAAGATCTGGGGAAAGGATGAGGAGCTTCCATGCCCTCTCCAGTTCCGCCATCTTCATGAGCTCACCAACCCAGAAGCTCTCCCAACGCAGTCTTTTTGGGAGGTTATGGAGGTTTCATTAAAGGAACGTGATTGATTACATCATTGGCCAGCCTCCATCTCTCTCCCCTCCCCAGAAATCGGGGGGGGTAACCCTGAAAATTTCAAACCCTCTATTCATGGTTGGTTTCCCTGGCAACAGCCCCCAACCTTAGGCATTTTCCAATAGTCATCCCTTAACATACACCCAGCAGTGATGGAAAGGGATTTACTGTGAATAACCAGGCACTCATTTACTTTTATGGCTCTGAAGCACTTTCAAGAACTGAGGACAAAACACCAAATATGACACAAGGTGCCCCAGTTGCTCTTATCACACAGGAAAGGCCAAGGGCTTTAGGAGCTGTAAACCAGGAACAATGGATGAAGACCAAATATCTATAAGAAATATATTTTGGGGATGCCTGGGTGGCTCAGTCTGTGAAGCGTCTGCCTTCAGCTCAGGTCATGATCTCAGGGTCCTGGGATCGAGCCCCATTTCAGGCTCCCTGCTGAGCAGGAAGTCTGCTTCTCCCTCTCCCTCTGCCTCTGTGATCTCTCACACACACTCTCTCTCTCTGGTCCCTCAAATGACCAAAATCTATTGCTTATAAATCACAATAGGCAAAGCACCGTAAAGCCAAGATACTCATCATACAATGCATCATCTATGAGACATCCACTACAGACTCTGATCCTGGAATGTTTTCCACAGCCTAAACCAAGGGTTAGCTTCCTACTGCCTCTCTGCAATGAGCGTGTGATAGGCAGGCTGATGGCACAGTCTTCAGCTGCCATTTGGTCACGTGGTTAACCAACCCACTCGAGGACTGGATTAGGCCATCAGAGCTCGGCAGCATAGCTTCCCACAGGCTCTTTACTGCGTTGCTTTGTTGGGTCCTGGGACTCAAATCCAAGGGGACCCTAAAGCCCGTGGTCCAGTTTCTCAGGCCCTGGCAGCCATGGGCTTGAACAGCAGCTAATGCCAACTATCCGGGGCCTCGTTCTGTTTGAGATCTTCATCTCCCAGTTCAGACAACCTGATCCTAGTCTCGATTCAGACTGTGTTTGGTGGATCTAGGAGCCCTCGATGGAGTTGGATTTTTGTGCTGTTTTATTTTTTCAATTTGCAAATGTAACACCATGATAATACAAGGTCTTTTATTTGGCCAGAAATTCTGCCTCAGCAGCGTTTAATTAATGCATTACCTTAGGAGTTTCAAATATTTCTTGGAAGTTGGTGGGAAATTAATACAAAACTAAATAAATAAGCATTTTCTTTCTTTAAAGCCAGTATTTTTGACATGCAGCAAATGCTTACCAGATTAAAAACTCAATTCACTGGCGCCTACGCTGATGAAAATCCTGAAGTAATGGGATGTATTTTGGACACTGAGCTTTTAAGAAAAAAAAAGAATACAGATGAAATAAACAGCACAGTTCCTGGAGCCAGGCTTGGACTCTTGAACCATTTGGTGATGGGCTTCAAATTTTAGATTTTAGTACTATTTTAATTATAAAATTAACAGATAATCATGATAGAAACCTGATATAAACAATAAATTAAAGTTCTTCCTACCCCTATCCCACCTCTCATCCAAAGCCCAGAGATATCCTTATTAAGTTTCTTTGGGGTTCTTCTAGAATTTTCCATGGACATACGAGCATATATACAGCATAAACTTAATTAATCTAATAGTCATACTTAGCATACTGCTCTAACATTTGCATTTTAAGCATAATAATATGTAGATTAGCTTTTCTAAAAAAGAAATAAGGTACTTTCTGGACACTTAATAAATTCAGCCTCTGTCTTTTAAATCTATACTCCTGAACGGAAAGAATTTATATTCAGTCTATAAGCCCCAGAATTACAAAATGCCGGTTCACCAAACATTCAGATATGTTTAGCATCCTGTAACGGTTAGCTTTTTCTGAGTAACAAATTACCCCATAACTCAAGAGCTTAGAACAAGAACAGCTCATTTAGCTCAAGGATCAGTGGGCTGGCGGTGTGTGCTGTGCCTAGCTGGGCAATTCTTCTGACCTTGGGCAGGCTCACTCCCACACCTGTGGTCAGCTGCCAAGAGAGCTGAGGTCTCAGGGGTGACTAGGCCACTAGTCTCTCATTACCCAGCAGGCTAGTCTGGGGTTTACTTATGTGATGGTGGCGGCAGGTCTCCCCGCCTCAACCCCAAGAGTGTGAGAGGATGAGCCCCAGCACGGAAGCATTTTATAAGCTTCTGCCGTATGACATTTGCTAAGATCCTGTTGGTCAAAGAAAACCACACATTCAAGGTCAGCGTAGAAAGGCAGAGAAAGTGTCTCTACCTCCCCTCCTGAAGGGAAGGGAAGAATTTGTGGTGATTTTTACAATCTACATATATGTGGCAGGGAGGGGGGAATGACATTTAAAAAATTCAAATTAACAAAATCTGCCCTATGTTTTTTGAATTGTTCAAGTGTTATATGAAATGAAGAAACAAGGGGAGCCTGGGTGGCTCAGTCGGTTAAGCACCTGCCTTTAGCTTAGGTCATGATTCCGGGGTCCTGGGATCGAGTCCTGCATCAGGGTCCCTGCCTAGAGTAAGCCCCCTTATCCCTCTCCCACTCTCCCTGCTTATGTTCCCTCTCTCACTCTCTCTCTCTCTCTGTCAAACAAACAAATAAATAAAAATCGTTACTTAAAAAAAAGAAAAGTAGACAAAAGAATGCTGTGTGTCATATAGAGCTGATCCAATGTGGCACCAGAGATGTGACCCTGAGCTGTGCCTCATGGATGCTAACAATCCTGGGTGATACGCATATTAGAAGCAGGAAAGACAGCAAAACACCGCAGTCTTCTAGCAGATTCTTTCTGTTGATGTCCACAGAGAAAGGTAGGTACAATAAACACATGGAGCCTACCTAGAAACAGCACCCGCCAGCCACTTTCTTTTAAGCTTTGGTCATTTGGTTGATAATTAGAAAAGAAAACCATGGTGATGGTATAATATCACACTCCTAATAACAGGATTTTTTTTTCCTTACATTTTTCCTCTTGCCTCTACAAGCCTTTTGTGCATGATGGCAGTGGCATTCATGGTGTGTGTGTGTGTGTGTGTGTGTGTGTGGTGAGAATACAGCTGAAAACAAAGAAGCCATTGGAGTTCCTGCATAGACTTTTAGAAAACTCAGAGCAGAGGCCAAAGTTGGAAAGGCAGGGCTTTCAGTGACAAGCACAGAGAGAGAGAGAGAGAGAGAGAGAGAGCAGGGGTGTCTGTGTGCCAAAAGAATAAGAGCCTGAGGGGCCTGGAACAGACACCGGAGCTCCAAGCAGCAGAGCAGGAAGGAAGGCGTGTTCCGGCCTCAAAGTAGATCAAGGTTAAGCCAGCTGGCCAGAGGAGAGAATTGGCCGGGAGGAGATTCACACTTAGATACTGGTGAGCCCAGCATCGAAACGGCACCCCTAGCTTAAGGCACCCACACCTAAGCCCAGCTGATGACCCCTGGCACCGGCATGAGAGGAACGCCAAGGGAAAGGGTAGATGAGTTTGACGGAATCCCTGAGCAGAAGAGTCTTTCAGAGCAGCCCTCCATGGAGCCAAGACAGTGCCCAAGGGCTATAGCATGTGTGTGTGGATCGCCTATCTTGGGGCTTGCAACAAGAATGATGTCAGAGAGACGTGCCCAGCTCAGCTTGGCCCAGACGGCTTGAGAGGCAGTCAGAAAGGCATGCAGAGCTTCCCCTGCCTGAAAAGGAAGCCTGTACAGACAGCAGGTGCAGAAGGGATACCGGTATTTTCCACGTACAGGTGGTGGGGTAGGTGCTGGTGATCAAATACACACAGCCTGGCCAACAACCAGGGCAAGACAAAAACTAGCCTCCTACCAGAGGCCATGCTCCCCTGCCAAGAAAAATGGTCAACCCACCAGAGCTTAGAAGCCCTGGAAGTTGGGGGCAGCAGCCTGAGCTGACTGAGCTTTTTAACAATCTCTAAGTGACTCCTATTATATGGAGGCCTAGGTCAAGTTTTCTGCAATTTGGTCAAATGGAGTGCCAGGTCAATTTCAGTTCAATTTCATAGAAATCAAACTGTTTACACTTAAACTTGGTGATTGTAAAATTTACACTAAAATTGGCCTCATTTCCTAATTCCCTCTTCACTGTTAAGACATGGGAGAGGGACAATTTGCTACTCGTTGGGGGATAAATAGGTATTTACTAACTATAACTGTGATTATAAGCAATGGAAATAAAAGTCATTCTGATTACCAACATGGTGGGCATATTTGGCCATTGCCTCAAGAACACTCATGCAGACAATATCCCCATACTCTGGGCTCAATCTTGCATCTCCTAACCTGGGGTGATGATCCCGCCAGCAGGACCCTGGAGACCAGGTGGCTGGAGCAGAGCTGTGTCTTAGGAGTCGGGCAGGGAAAGAGGAACAGTGCCACAGAGCTCCACATGCCCATAAATTCAAGTGTAACTGCTTTGTTGATGGAAGAGGGGTAACTGCGGTTCTCAATCATTTATATCATGACTGCCTTCCCAGCATGCACAGGGACAGCCAGGAGCCAACTGTTCCCACATCACCATTGGCTCTTTTTTGTACATCACAGTCAGATTTTACTTGGTCTCCTATCTCTCTGTATTAGTTAAGGGGATCAGGATTGGGTTTACTTTAAGCAAAACTCAACATAATACATAGCAAAAATTTTTTATTTCTTGCTAACGTAAAAGAAATCCTTAGTAGTCATTTCATGAATGGTGTCGAACTCCATGTGGTCAGTGACTCAAGTTATTTCTATTTTATTACTTTGCCATAAATGACTTCCAGTGCCACTTCAGAGTCAAAGATGCACATCTGGTCAGCTAGAAGGGATGAAGTTTGCACCTCATCCCTTGAGGACATTTCCCAGAAGTTACTCACGCTGTTCTTACTGAAACCTTATTGGCTAAAACGTGATCACATGGCCACACCTAGATGTGAGGGAAGCTGGGAAATGCAGTCTTTATTCTGGGAGAGCCGTATACCCTGCTAAAAATCATGGCTGCTATGACTGAGGAAGAAGAAGAGAACAGACAACTGGGGACAAGCAGTCTTTGTCATACTCACCAAAGTAAGGTTGCCCTAAGGGACACCTCCAAGGAGCCATTATACTCTGCAAGTTTTTGAAAACCAGTGTCCGTAGGTAAAATTCCAATATCATTATCCTGGTACCCAAGGTTTCTCATCCCATGAAGCCAAATTCTTTTTCTGGTCTCATCTCCAAGGGCCCCACTCATGAGCCTTCCATGCCTACCTGCAGACATTGTACCCACCAGTATACCAACTCACTCTCATAGAAGGATCTAGCTCATCTTGCTCCCTCAGACTGAAATGGCACCTCCTCTCTAAATCCTACCTGACCTTTATGTGATCATAACGGGCATTCTACAATGTCTCTTCGCATCCCAAGACATGATAGACAAAGGAGGCCAGAAGATGGTGGAATCAGTTGAATTCCTACTGTTTAAAATACCAGAACAATGGATCCCTGGCAACCCAGAAGGCAGTCTCTAGCAGTGAGATGTAGCACTCTAGCTACCTTTGAGAAGTCAATTCATTGACACCAAAACGAACCCCGGTGACGCCATGATGAAATGTGCGGATATGAGGCTTGAAAGTAAAGGGGGTATAGATTCCCTCTTACTTAAATATTTTGGGGCCCAATTCTGTCAAGATAAAAATTTAATAGGAATACACATACTGCCCTGCACTGTGGTCTAAAAGGTCAGTGGCACAGGTCCAGAGCTCAGCAAGCATATGTAAAAACATTTTCAGTTTCTACTTGACAGCGAGTTCAGTGTAAGCTATCAGTGTGGCTACCTGAAAAGGTTATTAAATCTTAACTTGAACTGATAGAAACATGGTGTCCAGGAAAAGAGAGGGAATAATCTAGCTCTGCGTTGACCTGACCAGATCAAATCTACAATAGGCTGTATTAATGGCCCCAATTCTTCGGCCATCCCTTTGTCCCTGCCCTTTGCCATATCACTTTAAAGTTCCTCCCACAAAGGAGCCAGAGTTCCGCTCCTCTCTTGATTTCAGGTTTGGTCATGTGACTTGTTCAGTTAATGAGCTGGACACGACAAAGTTCTGAAAAACACTTGCATGATCTGGCTTGTTCTCTTACGCATCTGCCGTCTCCGTGAGAACATTCTGGGGCTAGCCTGCTGGTCCTAGTGGGGGATGAGAGACACACATGAATGGCCCAGTCAAGGCTGACCTAGATCAGCTGGGCCCAGAAATGCAAGCAAGTCCCATCAAGATCAGCAGGATTGCCCAGGTAAGCCTGACCTAGATGATCCACGTCCCAGCTCGTCCGGAAAATTGTGAGCTCACTGTTGCACACTGCTGGGATTTTTTGTGTGGCTGGTTGTTCTGCAGCAGTAGCTAACCGAAACAAGAACTGTGTGCTGTTTGGACTGACACTTGATGAGGGACATTGACAAACTAGAGTGCACCCACAGGAGGCCGGTGGGAACCATGAAGGGTCACAAGGCCATAGGGTATAAGGAATGATCAATGACACCAATACTATTTACGGGGCGGGAGACCCACAGAGAACATAAACGTGGTCACCAAACAGCTAAAAAGCTGTCCTGTAAAAGAGAATTTGGATTAACTCTTCATAACACTTAGAGTCCAAAGACCTTTTGAGAGAAAGGGAGATCCCACCATTAAATCTGTCTAGCATGGAACAAGTTTTCAGAAGTCATAAGCTCCTCTTTGCTAGAGATACTCAAATAGAAGCAATAGGACCCCTTGGCAGGCCTATTGGGGAGGACAATGGACAACAGAGAGACCTAGACGGTCCTTCCAATCTTTCGATGCTTTGAGAGACCATCGCCTGTCCCTGAGAACCTTTGTCTCACTACTGGTCTCACTAAAGTGTCCATGCCCTTATCGCTCTCCTTGGCTTCCTGCCTCTGCCACCCAGCACCCCTACCCCCACCCTTGGATGGTTTTAGCGCCTCACCAGCAGCCCTCTCCACCGCCACTCCTAACATTGACATTCTCAGTTTCCATGATGGCCGCAGAGGGCTACGCACCACACTGAGACACACGTAGGGGAGAGGCCCCTGTGGTTTTTCCCAGGCCTGTATTCACACCAGAGAGGGTCCCCATTTTGTGTGAGACCCTCTCCCATCGTCAACAGTGTGATGCTCTCCCCTCCCACGTGTCTCCCCATCCTTGGTCAGTTAGAACCCTCAGGTAGGCCTGCCTTCCTCAATCAAAAACGGGCTGAGAACGTCTTTCTAATATTAGTGATTTACAAGTTAGCATGAATTCAAGCCCAGGTCCTTCCCCTCTCCTGGGAGCACCTGGGTTTGAAATGTTAACCTCTTGCTGTAGAATGAAGCCTGGTTGACTTCGTGTCTTGTCCAAGGCATTTACAATAGCCTCATGGTTTTCCTTTGGAGCCAGCCTCGCTTGGGCCCCTCCAGCTCCTGGCCTTATGCTCATAAATAAGGACTGAAATCACTGGTACCCTGCACGTGTGAGACAGTGCCTCTGACAGCGGCCTGGAGAGGCAGCTGAAAATGGAAAGCGTTAGTCAACAGTCTGATATTTCCAAGTAATCCCACCTAGTGAGTGAGCGCTCAGTAGACATAATCTTCAGCCTGTGTCTTTTCAAAGGTCACTTTTTTAAAAATGCACTAACCCTGGGATAAAGTCAAGGTAGAGAGACAGGCTTACCGCCCCAAATTAGCAGCGCGGTTCCTGTCAAGCACATTTCCGCGAGACGCAAAACCCAGCGGTCATGGGCAAGTCTGTGGCCCCGGCCTGTCACTGCTCTATTGATTGACTGCTGGCAATATTGCGGGTGATTTAAAGAGTTCCCCGCCACCTTGTTTGTTTAATGTCACCTCCGTATGAGAATGTCAGCCTCTGACATGTTTGACTTCTCCGCAGGACAAATGCCAAGCCCCGTGCCATTGTCCCACCAACACAGATCATTCCTTACCCTTCTTAGCCACGAGGGTGACAACAATTTCTAAGTGCTTTTTTGAAAAGAAGTACCAACTAGATCCTTGGCCCTCTCTGGATCGGTGGCATAACGTGACTCTGGCATGAAGCCGAGAAAGCCTATCCCGCGGGCTTTCCTTCCTCTGCTGTCTACAAGCTGCCTGGTACCGTCGGCGGTACCAGGGGGCTGCTTCTGCGTGAGGGAGCGGGGGCTGGAGGGGGCAGGGAGCGGGCAGAGAGATGGAGCCGAGACTGTCTGGGGCCAGAGGCCAAACTTGGCCAGCGCAAGACACACACAGACTGGAGATAAAAGGAAGAAAGCGGGGGAAACCCAGCCAGAGCCGGCAGAGACAACAGCCATGGAGATTAAACAGCACAGAGCACCGGGAGCGCAAGTGTCTGTTGCAGGGAGTGGGGCATGCGGGGAGGGAGGCCGAGAAGCCCTGGCTGTGGAGGGAAGAAGGGAAAGACATGGAAATAGGGAAGCCTCAGGAAGTCCAAAAGGGAAAAGAGGGAAGGTGAGGGGGGGGGACACAGTGAGGGAGAAGCTTGAGGACGGGAGGGAAGAGGATGGGAAAGGTGGGGGCCGCGAGGCACGGCAACCAGCACAGAGGAGACGTGATTGATTTATTTTTGAAGGAAAAAAAATCCCAACCTAGTCTGGTGTGTCGTTGGAATATAATCAGGTTTGGGTACTTTTAGAGCAGCTGTAAGAAGAAATTAAGTTCAGATTTCAATTCAGTGGACCCTTGAACAATATGAACTGGAACCACGTGAGGCCACTTGTCCGTGGATTTTTTTCATGAAATCACTACAGTGTTGTAAATATATTTTCTCTTCCTTATGGTTTTCTTAGCAACATTTTCTTTTCTCTAGCTTCCTTTATTGTAAGAATACACTATATGATACATAGAACCCACACAATATATGTTTGTTGACTGGTTATGTTCTCGGTAAGGCTTCTGGTCGACTGTAGGCTCTTAGTTAAGTTTTGGGGGAGTCCAAGGTTATACATGGATTTTCCATGGCAAAGAGGGTCAGCACCCCTAAGCGCCTCATTATCCAAGGGTCAGCTGTATTTTCTTAGCGTTATCTGTTCAAACTCTGATGTTTAAAAGAAAATGTCTTTGAGTCTGTCTACACCTGTGGTTATCACCTGGAAGTGGAGTTTGCTCCCCCCAAGACATCAGCCATATCCGGAGACATCTGTGGTTGTCACAGCTGTGAGGGAGAGGTATTGGGATGCTTCTCATGTTAACTAGGTAGAGGCCAGGATGCTGCAAGACACTCTGCAAAACACAGGACTGTCCCCATAACAAAAATGTATCTGACGCCCAGTGACAGACGTGTTGAGGGTGAGAAGTGACCCACAGCTGGGACCTAATTAGAATGGCAGGTTCATGGGCCACCCCTCCCCCCAGGTCTGCTGAATCAGACTCTCTGGGGATGAGGCCCAGCTGGGGGCTGCCATTTTGGACAGGGCAGACATAGAACATTCCTATCACTACAGAAAGTTCTAGAGCTTTGTTCAGAAAGTTTACTTACGGACAGAGAAAGCCAACCAACATGTAGGCTGGGGAAGAAGTTTTCTTACTTCATTCACTTCTACATAGAAGCATTCTGAGACTGAGGTATGAAGACGACGGGACCAGGTAGGGCATCTTAAGGAGCCCTGGACTGAGGTCGGGAGGGTGAGATTTGAATCTCAGTGTCATTTTGATGAATGTGTGACACTCGGCAAGCCTCCTGCCTCCTGTGAGCTATGGTTCCCCATTTATACAATTGGGTAGCATGCTGTTCCTGTCCTGGTTTATCGGTCAAAGTAAGGAATGCTAGTTGCTTTAACAAACACTCTCTAACTGCTTCTGGTGTAGCCCAATAGAAGGTCATCATTCATTCATAACTTAGTTTTATGTGACTAGCCAGGGCCATGGGGCCAGGATTTCTATCCTTTTGTGCTGTGGACTCTTTTGGTACGCTGTGATGTCTATGGGCTGCTTCTCACAAGGTTTATAAACGCATAAAATAAAATAAAATTACAAAGAAAACCAATTACACTGAAATGTAGTTACCAAAATAAAAAAAAAAACAGTTGTGATATTATAATATATATGCTTCTTTATTAATGCAGTAATTAATAAGATAGAGTGGCAGGTCTAATAACTTGCAATTTCAAAGAAGTGATAAGTGGAAATGATATTTTGAGATAAGCATAACAACGGTAATATGATATGAAATGTCTGTGATTTCTTTTGGAGACAAGGTCTCTGGAACTGCTAATATCGCCGTGGTTTGTTGCCTACATTCATAATTGAAGGAAATGCTAAATCTCATTAGAAAGTTAGTGGAGATAAAGATCAATTTTTTTTTCCCCATCCAAGTTTACAGCCAGACAGGTTTGCAACTTCTGGTGGAGTGGGTGGCCCCACCGTTTCCCGAGGGCCTCTGGGGCTCCCACCCTCCTGGGGATCTCCCGATACTGCTTAAGCAGCAAGCAAACACAGAATTCGAGGGAGGGGTGCCAAAGGACCTTTTAGGGACGGGGCCTGGAAGTGGCGCTGTGTACGGCACTTCAGCCCTTGCTCCGTGGGACAGAACGACTCCCGTGCCCACCTAGATGCCAGGGGGTTGAGAAGTGGCATCTGGCACTGCTCCAGGAGGGAGGGCCCTCAGATATGGGGCCACACTTGAGGTCTCTGCCCCACCTAGCTACCACTCAGATGGAATAAGAACATGGATATGAAAGGACCCAGTCAGAGCAGAAGCATATTTGGTCTTCTTAGGGCCAACTCATGAGAAAGGACATGCCTTCCTCCAGCAGGAAGCCAGAGAGACCAACGGGAGAAAGAGTTCAGGCGAATTCCAAGACATGAGGTCCCAGCCTCAATACCGAGGCCACACCGGCATCATTTCCAGCCCAGACTGTACCTTCCCGCCCCTTCTCCCGACTCCAGAAAAACCCAGAAAAGTTTCAGGACTTCAGGCCTGGTACGGCCTACCTCCCTGGGTCATTCAAATCCAGGCCTGGCAGTCCCCCAGGAGGGAGGTAACAAAATTAAAAATAGCCTCTCCTCCAAGGAAAGAAATTAAAAATAGATTCCAACCCACATGAAAATTTGGGTGGAAAGAAAGGAAAGGAAAACAAAATGAATCATCTTTATGTGTTTTGCTGAGCGAGAGCCCGTTGCCATGGCTACGGGGCCCTGTGTACAGGCCTGGTCTTTTCCAACAAGTTCAAGGCCCGCTGAGGAGCCAACGCGGGCGGCCTCATCCCCAATATGTTATAGCCATCGGATCTGCGATCCCCCAATGCAATCACTGCCACCGAGGAGGTCGCATTAATGGCTGTCACCGTTAATTTAGTGCTTCCTTCCATTGTGATCTGTCCGCCGCTATAATTGAGCGAACGAGAGGACTCATGTGGGTCTCCTGGGAGTTCGGGGAAATCTGGCCTGGTTTTGCAATCTAGACAGTTAAGAGAGGTTATGTGAACTCGTGGAGGGGCCAGGTTTTAAAATCACAGGGTGGGAAAGTCAGCTTTCCAGCCAGCCACTGCCTGCCTTCCTGGTGGGCTCCCTGGCTCACTCCTGAAAGTCCCCAAGAAGGCAAGGAAAGAGGAGACAATAGATCGGCTAGCCCTGTGGTCTCAGGGGCTGTTGCAACATGTGACGCCGGGACCTGACACCTCTGGCAGGTGAGCTGCTCAGGGGACGGTCCCCCAGATTCAGAAGGGCTGGATTCTGAGGTCCTTTCTCAGAACTAGAGTTTGAGGCCTTCCCCCGAATGGCAAAGGGCGCTGAGGGTTTTGAGGGGGTCCCTTATCTCATACCCACCTAAGACAACAGAAAACCCAAAACAACTAAGAGCCCACTGTTGACCAGATGCCCTACCAATGGCCTAAATGGTCAAGGAGCACATATTTTGTATGTCACGTATACTATTTTCAGTCTTCTTACAACCAACTAAGCTAGAGAAAGAAAATGTTATTCAGAAAATCGTAAGATTAACATGGAGGACATGGGGAAATGGAGAGGAGAAGGGAGTTGAGGGAAATTGGAAGGGGAGGTGAACCATGAGAGACTATGGAGTCTGAAAAACAATCTGGGGGTTTTGAAGGGGCAGGGGGTGAGAGGTTGGGGGAACCAGGTGGTGGATATTAAAGAGGGCACGGATTGCATGGAGCACTGGGTGTGGTGCAAAAACAATGAATACTGTTATGCTGAAAAGAAATTTTTTTTTAAAAAAGGGGGAAAAAAAGAATATTATGGAGCCCATAAAAAAAAAAAAAAAAGTAAAAGTAAAAGAATATCATAAGGAAGGGCGCCTGGCTGGCTCCACAGGAAGAAGCCTGTGACACTTGGTCTCAGGGTCGTGAGTTTGAGCACCATGTTGGGTGTAGAGATTACTCAAAAATAATAAAATCTTAAAAAAAGAAAAGAAAAGAAAATCCTAAGGAAAACACATTTACAGTGCTGTGCTGTGTTGTATTTATCGAAAAAATCCACATGTATGTGGACCCACGCGGTTCAAACTTGTGTTATTCAAGGCCTGGAAACGTCCCACACAGGAGAAGAAAGAGACATATCAACTAAAGGCAGTGTCTGATGCTATCCTAAATCCTAACAGGGGAGGGAAATGCTACTGGCATAATCGACAAAATGAGAATATGAATGGTCAATTAGATTAAAATAGCATATTGATAAATTTACTGAAATTGGGACAATATTGTTCATAATGGCACTGTGGTCATAAGAGAAAATATTCTTAAGAAAGACTGATGTATTTTAGAGTACAATGTGTTTGAGCATTATTTAATTCTGCAAAATACACTCACCTTTTCAGGGACTGTTCTGATACCTGAAATTCAAGTACATCTGAGATTATATTCCTTCTGTGTTTGATATATAGCAAATATACCCCAGACCTAGACTATCCAATGAAAGTTTCTGTGATGGTAGAAATGTCCTATATCTGTGCCATCCGATACCATAGCCAGTGACCTTGTGTGGCTACTGAGCATTTGAAATGAAGCTAGTCCTCACACAGATGTGCTGTGAGTGCAAAATACACATCAGATTTCAAAGACTTGGTGTACAAAAAAAGAATGAAAAATATTTGGGATCTATTAGGTTAAATATATTAATAAAATAAATTTCACCCATTTTTTTTTTACTCTTTTTAATGTGGCTACTAGGAAGTTTTAAATCATTCCCCTGGCTGGAATTTGTGGCTCACTGTATATTTCTATTGGCACCACTGTTCTAGAAAGTCACGGAAGGACAATCCGTAAGAGACTCTGAACTCTAGGAGACAAACTGAGGACGGCTGGAAGGGAGTAGGTTGGGGGGTGGGGTGACAGGGTGAAGGGCATGGAGGGCACATGATGTAATGGGCACTGGGTGTTGTATGCAACTGATAGATCACTAAGTTCTACCCTTGAAACTAATAAGCCACTACATATTAATCAATCGAATTTAAATATAAATTTTTAAAAAAGAAAGGAAGCCATGGAAGATGGGCGGGCTCTGACTTGTTCTGTGGCAGTGGCTGCAAGCCTCTCTTGGCCCCACTCTTCTGGCATGGGGTATACTCTAGGGAAATAATGGATCCAAGTCTGAGAATTAAATATCCAGGCGAGGGAGGGAGTTGGTGGAGAAGGATTAGGGTTCATTTAGGCGCTGTTCTGTAGAAGCAATGTTTTGCTCAAAGCCCACAGGCAAGAGATAGTGGGTTTGAAGATGCGAAGTGGAGCTCAGGGTGGGGGGGACAGTGAGTAGGAAGAGAGAGGGTTGAAGATGTAGGTCTCATAAGCCTCCCGGAAAAGCCTGCATTTTTTTTAGTAAGCCCAGTGGGAAAGCATTAAAAGCATTGTAAGCAGGTGTTATGGACTGAATGTTTGTGCCCCGCCAACTCATATGTTGAAATCCTAAACTCTTGGTGTGATAGATAGTATTGGGAATGGGGGATCTTAGGTGGGTGATGAGGTCATGGGGACGGAGCCCCCACAGTGGGGTTGGTGCCTTGTAAAAGGGCCCTGAGAGAGCTCTTGTCCTCTCTCCACCAGGTGAGGACATAAGAAGTCAGTTTCTGCAAGCCAGAAGGGAGCCCTCTCTGGAACCCGACTGTGTTGGCACCCTGACCCTGGACTTCCTGTCCGCAGAACTGTGAGAAATAAATCCTGTGGTGTATGAGCCACACATCTATGGTACTTCGTTATGGGAGTCCAAACGAAGACAGCAGGAAAATGCTGTCATCCGAAGTGAGTTTATAAACCAACATTCAGGTAGTTTCCTTAAGTCTGGTTGTGGAACTGAGATGCGTATTTCTGCCACTATGGGATGTAATTGGGACGATAGCTCAAGAGTCTTTTCCTTCCAGCCAGAAGATGATGACCAGCAGGTCTCCATCCAGGGGAGAGGCCAGGACTTCCCCAAGGACAGCCCCAGTGTGGCCAACTCTATTTTCCCAAATGATGCCCATAGTACAGTCCCATGACTGCCCTCCCCAACAGCGTCCGGCAGGAGTGATGCTACATGACTTCCAGGCTAGGTCATAAAAGGACACGGCTTCCACCTTGCTCTCTCTCAGACACTCATCCTTGGAATTCAGTCACCATGCTCTGAGGCAGCCTGACCACGTGGAGAGACCAGAGCCAGCTGACATCTCAGCCAACAGCCAGCACCGGCCACCAGATGTGTAAGTGTACTACCTTCCAGAAGATTCCAGCCCCAGCCTTTAAGTCTTCCAGACGAGACTTCCGACATTATGAAGTAGAGACAAGTCATTTCCCGGAAGCTGTGCTCTGTCCAAATTCCTGATCCATAGAATCTGGGAGCATAAATGGTTGTTTAAGGCCACTAAGTTTGAAGGTAATTTTTTTGGCAGCCATGACACCTGCAATACCCAGAAAGTGGCTAAGGCACCCAAGCTAGAAGGATAGGAGGCAGTAGCTGCAATGCATGCTGAGACATGAGGAAGGCAGTGCTAAGCTTAGCCACTTGCCACCCACCCCTAGGGCACGGTGGGACACATACCAGCTGGCAACCTACTGTGAGCCTAGCATTTAGCAACTGATAGATAGCTCCCAATTAGGTGTTCTAGAACTATCCGTGGCATGGGCAACTTTGTAGAGAAAGGACTCAAATGAAATGCAGAGTAGATTTAAATGCACTAAGTTTGACATTAAATAGGTGTTAAAATATGTGTCATCTCTATTGCCTTTCAGCTCTAGAGAATTCCAATCATGACAATAATTAATATAATGCCTTGATTTACTGCTACACTTCCTCGAGATCATATTTATTTCATTATTTTAGCATGTTTGAATCACCCGGGCAGGCTGGCTAAGGTGCAGGATGGTGGAGAATGTTTGCCAGATTAAAAAATGAGAAAAACACAGTCCATGAAATTAGTGACATGGAGTAAAAGTGACCGCCCATGGACTTTAAAAATAAACTGGCTCTAGGCAATCTTAGAGGTGAGGTCGATTTAAAAAAAAAAAAAAAAAAAAAAAAAAGCAAGAAACCAAAGGCCAAATCGTGTCGGTGGGGGCTGCATTTACTAAAATGCCTGACATCACCGGGAGGAAAGAAAGATGTTGGCCTCTCCAGCGCAGGTCACATGGGAGTGGGGGCAGGAGGCAGTAGGAAGTGGAAGTGGCAGGGACCCGCCCAACCGCAGTCATCCACCAGGGGCGCACTCCCTTCCCATCCTGCCCCCAAGGACACACCCCTCTTGCCTACACTTGATAACATGATTCAGTGCTGCAGGCCTGGGGTGACAACAAAGGTGCACAGGGGAATGACTCCCTCCCCGAAGAGGGTAAATCCAGTAAGATAGAAGCAGTCAACTCTGGGGCAGGGCGGGGAGGATACTCTTCCTCTGTGGAATCCTCTCATCTAATCCTGGGAGCATTTGAAGGAGATTCCCTATAATATCCGTATTGCAGCCAAGAAAGAAAACGAGCGGAAGTTTTAGGTCGAATTTCCCAAGGCCACAAAAATCAATATATAATCAGAAGACAATAATAATCAATATTAGAAAATAGTAATAACCAGAGGTTAATAACTGGTCTTTCGGGAGACCTCATAGGGTCTCGGGAAGTACTCCCGCCAAGTTCACTTGCATTGCATGGATAGTAAGTACGGCCCACACTGTGTTGATGAGAAGCATGAGGCCGTTCTCAGTCCCAAGAAATGTGTGACACCCACAGTGTAAGGGAGACCGTGAAGGGCCCAGGTACCTGGGGGGTGCAGGTGGCACTAATGGGTACAGGGCAGTGAGTGCGTCCCCAAGGAGACATGAGCCCAAGCAGCAACTCTGCAGATGGTGGGGCCTGGGGATTTGCAGCCAAATGAACTAGATCATGAAATATCATGATTTGATCTGGTTCACTTAAGACAAAAAGAGAAGAGGGGCTGAGAAGGGCTCATTTTTCGCACTTTCCAAGCATCAGAAGATGGATGGGGAGGAGGAGTCTCCAGGGTGCTTGGGGAGCCAGGTGTGGCCTGGCATGGCAGAGAGAACAGGACGGCCCTGACTTCCGGCACCAGCAGCCCTGTGGTTGGCCTACACCAGCTACCCCCCAAAGCCAAGCTGGGCTCTATGCTGAGAATTCATAACTTAATTTACTGAGAAAGCTTCCAGGAGGAGGATGCTGTAGGAGGGTGACCATGGGACCCCACAGAGCAGTGCTTCTCAGACTTCCTGTGGTGAGAGACCTGTTGTTGATTTTGTTGGTGGTGGTTTTTTTTTTTTTTTTCCAATCTGTCACAGGCAAATCTTTGGTCAAATACAAGAAAAATGAATTCCTGAGGGAAAAAAATAAAATAAAATTTTATGAGCCCCAAGTTAGAGTACTTGGATTTGATCGAAGTAAAATTACTCTGTCATATTAAGTTTCTAAATGCTTATTCCATTTCTGTACCTAGCCTGTCACTTAGGGGCCACAAATTCTGCCCCAGCTGGCAGTGTCCTCTGAGATGGTGGGGGGTATGACTTCCCTGAAGAAGAGATCTCCAGGCGATGGGTCTGGCAGGACAGAAATACACGACAGCCTTTAGTTGAGTGTAAAATTCTGCAAACATTGAAGCTTATCACGCTTTTACTCATGACACATCCCTGAGGGAAAGAGCTTAGACAGGCATTACATTTTGTTTTCCTTAAATGGTGAGACCAAAGCTCAGCCAATACAGAAGGTTTTCCAGGGTTTGTGAAGGCCAGGTCTTCCTCCCCGTCTCCAGTACCCTCTTAGACCAACTCCCTCATTCTGAGGCGGGGACATCCTTGTCTACACAGGGGCACCCCAGGAAAAAAATCTCTGCAGGAGCCCCTCGTTTCTGTGGTTGCTGATGGCTTCTTCAGTGGGTGTCTCTCAGATTCTTCCTAACCCCTTACCCATTTTCCTCACCCCCTCTTCTATAAGGAATGGGAATCCCAACTTGCCCCTGAATAAGAAAGCGCAACAGGACACCCAAATCAGAAAACCTCTTCTCGTTAAAAACAGAACCCAGAAGCTCCATCTCAGGTATGTCCTCTATGCCATTGGTGAGTTGTACCGCCCTGGAATTGAGGGGGTACCTGGGACTGTTGGCGTCTGGACCCTCCCCACCCTAGCCCAGCTGTGCCTGTCTTCCATATCACATTAAGAAGGGGCTGCACAAGCCCTTTTCCCCACCGCGCCGTCCACAAGCCCTCGCCAGGAACAGAGATCACTGGCTCCTGGCACCGGCAGCTGCCAGCAACAGAAAAACCTGCTTTGGCCAGTTCCACTTTTGCCAGCAGATGTCACTACAGCCTGACCCCCCTCCTCAGGTTACTAAAACCCAGGCATGATTTTTGGTTTTGTAGCTCCAGGAGGACCCTGGACAAATAGGTCCCTGGACGATACCCTGGTTTTGCACTTTTTCTTTTCTTCCGGTGTGGCCAGGTTGCTATCTGACTTTTGGAAAGATGCTTTTCATACCTGTTTCACCATCTGTAAAATGGACATTTTTCTCATGTTCCTTTTCTCCCTCACAGGGATGCCGTGGGACTCTGGAATGGCCGTGACATTCCGGAGCTTATTGGTTCTTATCGTCACTTAGAAACCCAGCTATTTCCTTGAACAGAGGATAGAATCGGAGCACACAAGGACAACAGATCTACCTTGTGTTTGCCTTAACAGGTATCCTGGAACCAACTCCACCTACTCCCGTTTCCATAGTAACAGAAGGGTCCAAAAAAAAAAAAATCCTCTAACAAAATAAGACACCTAAGAGGCATAAACAAAATATGTGATGGTGTGGGAGGTTGTAAAGTTTTTATTGCCACCTGTTTGGGAAGACCTGCATAATTCAATCGTGCTCCTGGCATTTGCGAGAGAAGCAATCACCCCAAAGTTGTGGCAATAAAGCCTTTATACCCCCCCCCATGCTGGCACACCCGCTTTCTAGGTACAAAGCCCCAGTTTGATAAACTTCCGTTTCTCAAATTTGCATAATGGAAACGGACGAGATTTTAAACCCAGGCTGTTGGGAGGCATTACTCGCAGCTCTGCTGGAAGTGAATCATGAGCTTGTCTGGGTGGAGGTGGCCGGGAGGGGCAGCAGAATCCCGAGGACAGGACCGCAGGGCTGGGCAGGAGCGCTGGCGGAGACCCTCCCCACTCCCTCTGACCAGGGACTGGGCGGGGGTTCTGGTGGAAGGTCCCATCTCCCTGTGTCAGAGAATCCAGAGAATCGTGCAATCAAAGTGCCTCGGTGGTGAGCTGAGCCCACTGGCTGAGAGCCCGTCTAGTGCCAGTTTGGGGCAGAAAGGATGGTTGCCACCCAGGCACGCATCTGATGTTCTTCCCATCAGCCCCCCACCCTGCTCTCTCCGGAGCCCTCACATTTCTCCGGCACCCCCTCTCTTCAGCTCATCCATCACCCACCACTCCCACAATTTTGCGGAGTGTCCCCGTTGAGGGCGGGGGAGGGGACGAGAGGCAGCGGCTGCTCTTGGTGCCTCCCCCTCTCGGGAGATTACCGCAGCCCTGCCGGCGCTCAGTGGTAAAAGTTTGAACGTGTCTGCAGAGCTTAATCAAATGCTAATTCCGTGTGGTGAAAGAATTTGCTGGAATCTGCAAGGGAGCTCCTGGCAGCAAGAAAATGCGTTGATTCACTCCCAAATCTGCTTTGCCCAAGCCGGGTGTGATTTAGACGGTAAAGCTGCATTAAATCACAAAGTGCTGTGTGGATCACACAGCCATCCTTTGTGTCGTTAATGAAGGGAAAAACAGGGCTTTATTCTGAAGCTTTGTGTATAATCAGATGCCATGTTGTAAAGCTCTGGAAAACACACCAGAAATCATAATTGGGAGGAAATAAAAGGGTTAGTCCAAAACAGCATATGATTTAAATAAGAAGGAAAAAGAAACTGCCCCCAAGATTTGTGCGTTTCAAGAATCAACTTTTAATTCATTCGCAGGGAGATTACAGAAGGGGAGGAGCAGCCTTTAAAATAGTATGAAAAGCTAGTTTAGATGTAAATGAGAGATAATGGGCTTTCACCGGGAAATAAGCAAGGGGGCCAAGTCTGTGCCCAGGGCGGGGGAGGGAGGGACACAGCTTGGCATGCCTGGCTCCAAAGGCCTCTGGACCCTGATACGGCAGAGAACACAGGTTTAGCGGCCTGGTGGGAGAGGGGAGGTTTTGTGGTGCAGGGTCTGGTTACCAGCATTCGGAGGGGAAAAAAGTGCTGGCTGCCCCCTATGGTCCCCCAAGGATCCTGGGGCTTGGCCGGGCAACGCGGGTTGAGAACTTGCTCGCTGCTTTAACACAGAAAATCTCCTCGGTGTGAGCGTTTTGAGGTCGCCAAGGAAGGGGGTTGGGGCTTTTATGCTTGTCTTACAGCTGGAGTTAAGGAGCGCTGTGTCGAGCCCTCCCCAGCCCTAATTCACTAATGATTTGCTTATTAGTTCGGATCAGGGAGCCAGCTTCTGGAGAGATGTGAATTGGCATTGATTTAATCCTCTTCCCAGCACGCGCTCCCAGCCCAGGGTGAGGCTGGGAGGGGAAGGGGGGCTGCCAACCCGTTCAAGAGCAAGTTGCCACTTCTCCTGCCTGGCTTTGTCTGCTCTCCTTACCATCTGCTCTCAGGCAGGGAGGAGTGGGGGCGATGGAGCCCGGGGGTCTCCTCTCCCTGCGTGGATGCTGAGCTCTGAGGCCTCCTGGGGAAACACGGGGTGTGGGCAGGAAGCCGTGGAAGGCATCTCTCATTGGATGCGCTGGGACCTCTGGCAAGTTTGGGGGAGTGTGATCGCACCCAACATGTATTACGTCACTTCAACCACGAGGCAGGTGGATGTCATGATCCACGCTTGCCAAGGGAGGAAGCTGAGCCTCCGGAGAGGGTCAGATAGCTTGCCTGTGGTCACACAGGTAGACCCCTTCCATGACAGCCTGGAACTCCAGAGCCTTTGGCTTTCTCCACCACTACGGTGGGTGGCTTCATTGGGGCTATTTCGGCTGGTGCTCGATTTCCTTGCCTTTGCTTCTCTTCATAAACTGCCCCAGGAGCATTCTTCCATGTCCTTCTTCTAACCAGTGGTTTAAAGATAGGCAAGGATGCGGTGCTTTAAAGCGAATTGCCCGTGGTTCATTTGGTAAGGGGTCACCCTTTCCTGAACATGGCAAAAAGCACAAGCCAACGTTCGCTCAGCTGAATTGTAGCTCCATGTCCACATGGTTGCTCAGGTGGTTTCCATGACCTACCTACCCATCCTTCCCTCCTTCACCTAACACTTTGTAACACCCCCACAAGGCTTGATGGAATCTATGGGCAAGTTGATGGTCATCCTGGTCCCACTCTGACTTCTCCTATGAAGAATGTTCTTTCCTGCACGATGACAGGGCACTGTGTGTGCTCACTCCTCTTGTCTCTCCTGTCGAACTAAGCTTTTGAGACATGGGACGGAGACCTCCACTTCTCTACATTTCAAATGCTAGTGTCAGAAACATAGTAAACGCTCAGAAAACATTCGCCTGTTGACTGATTAATAGAACATGGGACTTCACTTGCCATCTCTTGGAAAATCTTTGGTGGATGTCGTCAATCCACGTAAGCCCCACTACTCGTCAAAAGAGATTCGTTTCAGATTTCACCTGCCAAAGATTCAGTTTGAGAATGCTTTTAAGGATGCAAATAAAGGAAGAGCTTCCAAGAAATCCCTGGAATTGGCGGTTTCTAAAGTCAGTTCCAGAAGAGTCCAACCAGCGCTGTGTGCCCAGACACCGTGCAGACCTCGAAGGTACCCAAATGAGTAAGATATAGGGTCTGCCTTTCCATCTGCAGGATTATCACCTGAACAAGACAGACGTTGGGTGGATGTCCCCCCACTCGATGGTAAACTCTGTAAGAACCGGAAGCCTGCTCTAGCTTTGTGCGCCAGTGTATCTCCAGCATGTAGCCCAGTGGAAGGCACGCTCAATAAATCTATGTTGAATAAATGAACATGATGACAGGTTGGCCTTGTTACCTTGTTTAATCTTAAACCCCAACACAGTGAAATTAGCGCAATGATTTTTCATTCTAATGATGAGAAAACAGGCTTGGTGACTTCATATACGTTTCTGGAGCTCCTGTGTGTCAGGGGGAGATGGGGATCAGAGCTGCATCTGTCTGACTCCAAACTCCCCTAGCACACCCTTCCCTAGGAACTCCTAGGTTGCCTTCCTGAGTTAGCAGAAGATGGGGCACAATAGTGGGTTGCCATTGTGTCCTCAATAACCATTACATCCCTGCTTAGGAGTACTCGGTCTGAATGAGCCCACCAAGCTCTTGGTTTCTAAATACTACTTCCCATCAAAAGGAACCAGCCTCCTTGAAGAAGCAGATTAAAAAAGGCTAAAGAGGCATGATGACTAAATACAATATTGATCATTGATTGGATTCTGGATCAGAAAAGGAATATGCTACAAAGTACAGCTGAGGCTCTATTGACAAAATTTGAATATGGAGATATATTAGGCAATATTTTTGTATCACTACAAATTCCTTGGATGTGAGACTGGTCTTGTGCTCATGAAAGAGAATGTCCTTGTTTTGAGGAAAAACAGTTGAAATACTTAGAGGTGAACTGTCCTGTTGCCTGCAAATTACTTTTGAGTTGTTGGAGGGATAGACAGACAGACAGACAGACAGAAAAGCAAATGTGACAAAAATAATAGGGAATTGAGATGTAGGGTGTATGCATGCTCATTGTATGATTTTTCTATTTTTCTAAAGTTTTGAAAAATTTCAAGGTAACAATTGGAAGGGGAGAGAGATGGCCCTGAACATTTTGCCCACGCCCACCAGGAAGGTCGGGGATGGAGATCAGGGGCCATAAACGCAGAACGCCTTGCTCACTGCAAGTAGACAGCAGTCATGGGAATGAATGCATTAGCCGAAGTCCGCACACAAGAAGCTTCTATAAAAACCGATCGTTTTTACAGGCGTTTGAAAACGTGAAGCCAAATTAACTACTACATACCATTAAATACAGAGCTGTACATGTGAAAACCCTTGAGTGGTAACCCAGGAAGCAGGTTGGAGGTACCCCATCTCCACTTCAGAGAGTAAAATCTGGGCCACTTATTACCTCGGGTAACACCTAAATGTCAAAAGGCAAGGATGGGGCCAGAGAGCAAAGCTCGCCTGTGAATACAAATGGGAACAGGCTTTAAAAAATAAAGCCGGGGTTCAGGTTCCAATACTCCAAATGCCAATCAAAAGACTCATTTATTTTTTAAATATGTGGGTGAGAGTTGAGAATTATGTCTGAAAGGCTGCTATCCAAGAATAAGTACAGAAATCATCCTGTAGATTTCTGAAGTTCTGTTTGTCTGCCTCAGCTTTAGATCAGCCTTTTTTCTTTTTTCTTTTTTCTTTTTTTTTTAGAATAAAAGTATGGGGGGGGTACTACTATTTGAAGTGTTTTAAACAAGCATATCTTTGTGAAATTTTTCCAAAATAAACATTTGGGTGAAAGAAAAAGAAGTGCTCAGCCGTGGCCCTGAAAATTTCCCGCCCCTCAGCTAGGTCTGGGGCATGGAGATGGAGAGAATCTTGTAATTACAAAAAGTGGGCATAACACAGGTCTGTGATTAGCAACACTACATCGTATACTTAAAAATGCACAGAGAGAGTAGATCTTCTGTTAAGCACTCTTCGCACAGAAGGGAAAGAAAAGCAAGGCGGTGAAAGAACACTTTCAGAGGCAGTGGGTTCATTTCTGGCACCTTCGGTGATGAAGGTTTCACGGGTGTGTACCTATCTCCCAAACATGTCCAGTTGTATACATTAAATATATACAGTTTTGGGTACATCTTGCATACCT
The DNA here is from genome assembly GCF_011764305.1 of Mustela putorius furo. Classification (NCBI taxonomy): domain Eukaryota; kingdom Metazoa; phylum Chordata; class Mammalia; order Carnivora; family Mustelidae; genus Mustela; species Mustela putorius. The sequence continues at coordinate 34,659,835 of NW_025421989.1, forward strand.
CAACAAAGCAGTTTTTAAAAGGAGGGGGGCGCCTGGGTGGCTCAGTGGATTAAAGCCTCTGCCTTCGGCTCAGGTCATGATCTCAGGGTCCTGGGATCGAGTCCCAAATTGGGCTCTCTGCTCAGTGGGGAGCCTGCTTCCTCCTCTCTCTCTGCCTGTCTCTCTGCCTACTTGTGATCTCTGTCTGTCAAATAAATAAATAAAATCTTTTTTAAAAATAAAAAATAAATTTAAAAAAAGGAAGGAAGGAAGGAAAGGAGAAAAAAAGAAAGAAAGAAAGAAAGAAAGGGAACTGGGGGTAGATTTTAGGTCTACAATTTTGTCCTCAGTGAGAAACTACTTGACGACAAGGATGAACTTTGATGTCAACACTTTGAGACAGGCGTTGAACCCAAGAGGCCTTTCCAAAGACAGCCTCCCTGTTAACGAAAGTTGAGATGCATTGGTTTGGAGGCTTCGGATTTCTGTTGGTGAAGTTCTGGTGACACCTTTAGTAGCTGATGGCAGAATTGCCTCCTAAAGCCTTGCAGTTGAGAGGCAGTCTCTGACTGAGGCAGTTCACAAATCCCATGACCTTGTTCTCAAGTGAGAAGGTCTAGCTTGCTGTGAAGGAAAACCCTCACTGCCGCCAGAAACACTGCTGTCACCCCAAACAACCACCGGGAAAGCCAGATAGGGATGAAAGCTCCACTCAGGGCTCAGGGGAAACAAACTCTCTTTCTTGGCCTGGCACCATTTTGTTTCCCCTGAGGAAACCCAGAACAAAGGCAAAACCAGAACTGAAGATAACTAGGGAGAGTCCCTGCCAACAGAAGTTACTCTTGTTTAGAAAAAATAGGGATAGTCCAATTCATTGCTACAGGACATGGTTTTTGCTCTTTGGGTTTTGGTTTGGGGAAACAGACTCTTGCAGGGAATAGAGTCAAAAAGTCATTCAAACATCTGCTTTGCCTTCCAAAAGTTGGTGCAGAGAAGACTCTGGGCTGAAAGGTAAAGGGAGAGAGTCCTGTATGATGCTGAAGCTGTGGAATTCACTTAGGTGGCCTTTTTGGTAGGTGACATCCTGTTTTTTTGTAAATGTGCCATGCCCATTCAGAAAGAATGTGTAATCTGTTTGCTGAGACTCAAATTCTATTTGAATCCATTAGGTAAAACTTCATTAATTGTGTGGCTCCAATCTTCAATAGCTTTTTTTGGTCTTCTTGAGCCATTAGTTTTTAGAGACAGAAATCTTAAAATCTCTACTTACGCTTCCTGGCTTAACTCTTTTGTTTTCTAGTTCTGCCCACTGTTGCTTTAAAGACCTGACGTTATGTTGCTAATTACAGGGAATGTATCTTTCAAACCTAGAATAATGCCTAGAATTTTGTAGGCATTTCATACATTTTGCTATGTGAATAAATAAACATGTGTTCATCACTGTTAAATACTCTGGAGCTAGTATTCCTCATCCAGGTATATATTACCCCTTCCTAACTTCAATGTCTGTTGCCTTGACTTCTATTTTGTCAGACAGTAAAATTACTACCCCAGCTTTAGTGGATTTCTCTTTCCTGGCATATCTGTCTTTCCACTCATTTGCTTGACACTATTCTGTATTCTTTAAGAATACAAAATAGCTGCGAGCAAACACTAGCAGGCTGGGTCCTGATCTGTGAGATTGGCACACTTATATTTATTGTAATTACCTTTATGAATTCACTGTACTGCCTTGTTTCCCATTTTCTAGTAGCCATAATTTCTTTTTGTGTTTGTTTTCTTTTCTGTCCTGACTTTCATGGAAAATTTCACATTTCTCTGCTAGCTTACAAGCTACATTTTAAGTTTATTCCTCTGGTGATACTTCTAGCTTATTTATCCTCACTTCTTTAATCAATTCGTTCAGCTTACCAACACCCATTCTGTGGGAAATTGTATTTTCCAAAGAAGGTTCCAACAATGTCCCTCCATTCCACATACAATTCTGCATCCCACGTTAGTGCTCTACCATGGGACTGTAACATTCCTCTCATCATGAAAGAGTCCTATCCATTCCTCTGGAATCTGGGTGGACTTGTGATTCAAATGTGACATTAATGTGTTGGAAATGACACTGTGACATCCAAGGCTAAGTCAAAAATGTGATGCCACATCTACCTCATTTGTTAGATCACTTATGCTAGGGCCCTGAACCACCATTTAAGTAGTCTGACTACCCCCAAGTCTGCCGTGCTATAAGCCCAAATAGTTCACATGGGTGGAGAAGCCCTGAGACCATGAGAAGAGAGAAAGATGCCCGACCCAGCCCCCAGTGGCTTTGGCTCTCTGCCACTCCAGCTCCAGCCACAGGCTAACTGTAACCACATGAGCGTCTCCAAGCCAGAACCACTCAGCCAAGCCCTTCCAGAACTCCTGACCCACAGAAATAACAAGAGATAATGAAATGATTGCAGTTATTTTAAGTCACTAAGCTTTGGAGTGATTTTTATGTAAGCGCACAACTGGAATAGGTACATTTCCCCTGAAACAACAGAAGTCCTGTAGCATTCTCGTTTTAGTTTCCCTACCCCCCGCCCCATCTAGTGACGCTATGTTGGCGTCAGAATTGATATGAATGTGCTTGGTAGAAGGGAGTGTCTTACCTTTTAACAGAGCCACATACTTCTTGAGTTAGAAAATGATTTTCACTTTCCATATATCCCAAAATCAGAGTATTTAGCCCATTTTTTTTTGATGAGTGATTTGGTGTATCTGTGTATGTTATCTTATTCTGTGCTATTTACTATGCTGCTTCTTTTGTCCTCCATTTTCTCTATTAGATTACCTGGGTTCTCTTTATTTTCCTTTTTCCCCTCTAGTGGTTTGGAAATTATTTACTCTATTTCTATGCCATTCATGTTACTCTGAAAGTTTTAAAATACATACTTGACATAAAGTGTTCAGTTAATCAATAGCTCTGCTCTCCTGCTGAACAGGAGAGTACTTAGAGTACTTTTATTCCAAATCATCTTCCTGAATCTTTTATGGTATCATTGCCCTATTTTGCTTGGTGCTTCAAATGAGAGAACATTGCTATTATTTCACAAATCAACACCCCCCATCTTGTTTATTTAACATCACTTGCATTGCACACTTACTTCCTAGGACCATTTTCCTTTTTTCTGGAGTATATCCTTCAGGAGCCTTTTCAAAGACAATCTCTAGGTGGTAGACAGCTTTTGTTTGTCTGAAAATGTCTATTTCACCTTTATTCTTAATCAATAATTTCACAGTGTATAGAATTCTAACTAAATTGTGTTCACTCAGCATTTTGAAGCTGTCATTCCATTGTCTTCTAGATTTTATTATTGCTAGTGAAAAATCTGCTGCCAGTCTTAATGTTCTTCCTTAGGCTCCCTATCTCTCCTCTCTGCTTTTAAAATGCCCTCTTTCTTTAGAATGTTACCATGATGTGGCTGGGTTTACTTTACGTAGCCTGCTGAGGACTTAACTGTGCATTCTGAATCCGTCTTTCATCAATTCTGGAAAATTCTTATTATGTCATTGACTATCTCTTCTCCCACATTCTCTCTGTTCTTCCCTTCTGGAACTCTTATTGGCTGTGTATGGGACTTTTTAAATTCTATTCTTCAAATCTTTTCACCTCCCTTTCTTATTTTTATCTCTTTGTGCAGCATCCTGATAATTCATTGATATCATTCTCAGGTTCAATAATTCCTATTTAACCACACACTGAGATTTTTATTTCAATGACTATATTTTTATTTCTAGTTCTATCTAATTGTTTTTCAAATATGCATGTTCTTTTTCATAGTGTCTGGGTTCTCTGCCCCCCTCCCAGGTTTGTCTTTTTCTACATTTTTAATAATTGTCAATAAGCTAATTTTATGGTCTCTGTATTAGGGTTTTCTAGAGAAACCAAACCAATAAGATATAGAGAAATATGTATAAAAAGAGATTTCTTATAGGAATTAGTTTGCATAATCATGAAACCAAGAAATCCCATGACCTGTCATCTGCAAGCAGGAGGACAAGGAAATCTGGTGATGTAATTCAGTCTGAGTCCAAAGGCCTGAGGCCCAAGAGGGCCAATGTCTAAGGAGGAAAAAGGATAACTGTCCCAGCTCAAACAGAGAGCCAATTTTCTCCCTTCCTCCACATTTTTGTTCTTTTCAGGCCCTCAGCAAGTTGGGTGATGCCCACCCACATTGGTAAGAGCAATCTTTTGCATTCAGTCTGTGGATTCAAGTGCTAATCTCTTCCAGAAACACTCTCACAGACATACCCAGAAATAATAGTTTGCCGACTCTCTGGGTATCCCTTAGCCCAGTCAGACTGACATATAAAACTAACTATCAGAGTCTCTAATAGGTTTTTATATTATCAGATATTCTTGGGTGTCCAGTCCTGCTCTCTATTGTTTATGGAGGATTATTTCTTCAACTGCTTTGTATTTTTGAGTTGTGAGCTCATCTTAAGCACAGCCTTATGTGTGGGAGTTCTGTAAGACTTGATTGATGTGGTGTCCTGTCATATTTTGGGTTTTGTTTCTACTAAATTCTCCAAGGGTTTCATTATCATTTTTATAACAATCTCTTCACTTGGGGGTTCCTGAGCCACAGAAGTAATATATATTCATTTTCCAACCTTCATGAGATACAGGTTGAAATTTCTTAGGAGATACTTTTTTCCACTCAGAGCCTAGACTGATACAGACAATGCCTCCCAGATAGCAGGCAGATTTCTTCCTAACTTACCTTCACACTGAGGGTTCCAGCTTTACGGCTATATCTCAGGTCCAACTCTTGCCTCGCAGGACCCAAAGCACTAGCTCCCACTCATGATAAATGGGCATTAAATTGTCTAAGACCCTCGAATACCGAGACAGTGTCTCTCTCCACCCCAAGGCACTCACACTATCATTCACAAGCTTCCTGTCCAGTTTCCAGTACACTTTTCATTTACAGCCCCTGTCAATTCCCCACATACACATCTACTCATTCAAATAAATATTTGTTTCTTTCTAGATAACTGTGGAAAATGGGTTTTTGGGTTATCTCAATCCTAGTATTGCCAGAACTGGAAGCTGAAACTTATTTATATAAGTAAATATGAAATCTACCATTTGCTGAGATCCCTGGCTGTGATATTGATATTCTTTCCTTAAGTATCACAGATAAATATAGCAGTTTATATTTTTGTACATTTTTTAAGGTTACAATCATAAAGACTAGCCACTGCCCTAAGTTTCACTCTTTAGCAGGTGACTCTTGGCATGATATTTGGCCTTCTGTCTGGAATTGCTCCTTCTGTTGATCTTTACTGAAAAATATTCTTGCTTTTGTGCTTTAGGAATACTGTTAAGTCATTAACCAGAGAGGCAGTGAAGGGTATGAGGGAAAAAAAATAGACACAGGTTCGGGAATCAGCAAGACATTGCTGTTACTTCCAGCTGGGTGTCCTTGGGAAAACTAGCTCTATCTTCAGCTCAGTTTCCACCATCTATAAAATGGGGATGCTAGTACCTACTTTGCAGGGATGAGGTTAAAATTAGAGCTAATGTTTATAAAGCATCCAGCACCAAATAGGTTTTTGAATTATTATTTAATCCACCTTTGACATGCTTTCTTTTATCTACATAAGTATTCCTCCTGGCCTCATCCCCAGTAGCTCAGAAAGTGTTCCTTCCTCTCCCTGGGTCACCAATTATTTCCTTTTCTTCATGTTCACAAAAATCCCCTTTTTATGTGCTTCTGGTCATTTAGAGAGCAGTCACTTTAACTTCAATTGCCTTAACTAAACCTCCATACCCTATAAATGGACCTTGTCTCAACCATAAAATTAATCATGGCTTGATCTGCATGTTCTTAGCTGGGATGATGTAAGTAGGAAAGGTGAGGTCATTTCTAAGTTTCTCGTTGGAATCTATCTGATCCAGGGGATGTCAGGGCTGAAAAGAGCCATAGGAATCCCCAAGATGAGGAGCCTCAGGGCTGGCAAGGACAGCTGACCTGCCCTAAGTTCACCCAACCAGAGAGTGACAGGACTGAGATCAAAAGCCAGGCTTTCTGATGCCAGGAACAAGGTTTTAACTAGAGTCATTTTCACTGACCAAACTACAGAGTTGCAACTAACCTCTGAAATGATCAGTTGGTAATCTGGAAGCAAGCCAAATAGTCACTGTTAATAATTTCTCTTCCACTTTGTTTCTGTGGCCTATAAACCTGTCAGTCATAGCTTTCCAGGGAGCCTTATGACTCAGCGCATACAGTAGATGCTGAATAACTGTGTTCAATGAAATAATGAAGGACTGTCTTGCCATTATCTGACATGATGTGCTGTGAATTCTAAGCATGAATTGAACTCTTTTACATTCTGGATTTATGTTAGAAGTGGTTCTTCTTGTTCTCCCGGCATGATTATTTGTATGTGTTTTTAATATTTTCCCTGCACGGGAACTGAAAACATGCCTTTCTTTCATTCCTGAGTGGTTAATTCCTTGTAGACATAGGAAGTTGAAAATCTTTCCATAAACACTATGCTCCATGCTCTGTGCAGTGACCACCTGGCTGAGTGATGGGTGCCATTTGGCCAGAAGGAGCCATGCTGGGGCAGGAGATGGAAGGGGAGGATCATTGGAGGTCCATTTCTTCCATGAGAAAATTCAAATGTTGTGTATTACCAACAATGGGTTGGATGCTTGGTGCTAGATAGAGGTAATCATGCCCCAGAGCTCCGTCAAATGTTGGAAGTACCTTGAGAAGAATCGGAGGCAGAGAGAGTGAAAATGTGTGCCCCGGACTGTGGAAATGACATCACTGTTACTGAACATGGCAGCAGGAAGTGGGGAAGCCCAGCAGTCCTTGTGATCTGAAGGTAGACACCAATACTGATGCATCTTTTAGGTCTCATGGCCCATTTGGTCTGGTCATTGGTTTGGGGCTGTGTCCTGAAATTGGATGGAGCTTCCTGCAAAGTGAAGAAAAATGTGTCCTTCAAAACAGGGAGTGGAAGTGTGGGATCTCATAGGACTGAGCTGGGCCTGGCAGCTCATAGTCAAACCACATCCCATAGCAATCGCTGGGCCATGGAGGTCCCTGGTACAAAATAAATTATTTAGTCTTTGAGCTTTGACAGTGTCTTCTTGAGTCTTTTGGACCATAAGACTCAATTGATTCAAAACAGTTCTAACTTGGGTGTTACTACAGGGATAGCTAGCTGTTCCACTAAAATTTGTGTCCCCACTCCCTTTGCATGGCATAGAGTTGTCATTGATACCCAGTTGTACAGTCCAAGACTACATTTCTTTTTTTTTAGATTTTATTTATTTATTTGACAGACAGAGATCACAAGTAGGCAGAGGCAGGCGGAGGTGGGGGGCACTGGCTCCCTGCTGAGCAGAGACTCCCCTCAATGTGGGGCTCAATCCCAGGACCCCTGGGATCATGACCTGAGCCGAAAGCAGAGGCTTTAACCCACTGAGCCACCCAGGAACCCCCAAAACTACATTTCTGAACTATGTTTGTATTCTGGACTGGCCATGCGACTAATTCTCCCATCTACTGAATGAGAAAGGAAATTGTTTATCACTCTGGACTAAAGCATTTAAGAAAGGATACACACCTGCATTCTTTCTTTCCTCTTCCTTAAGATAGAAACTGAGGACCCCAGAGTCTTAGAGCAGTTGTTCCCAGGGTAGCCCCTGGACCAGCAGCATCTGGATCATTTGGGAACTCATGAGAAGGCACACTCTTAGTCCCCATGCCAGACTTACAAAATCAGACACTCTGGGTGTGGGGCCCAGCAATCTGGGACCCTCCAGGAGATTTTGATACCCACTAGAATTTAAGAAGCACTATCTCCATGAGATGGCAGAGCCACAAGATAGAAGAACCCTAAGTTCCAGAATCATCACGTGAAGGAGAACCACCCAACAACCACAAACATCTGCATCAGACTCTTCTGCAAAATAGATATAAACTTGGGTTAAGATAGCCATTTAGATGTGAAAGTTTTATTTGTTACAGCAGCTAGTGTTATACTAATATGGATGGGAGGAACAGCTCCATCCTAAAGCCAATCATAGTGAGGGTGGGGCAGAGGAGAAGGTCTAAATATCACTGGATTCCTGACATGGAAGAGGGAGCACAAAGGTGCACTAACAGGACTACAGGAAGAGGTGGCAGCAGTGGGAGTAGAAGATGAAGATCTATAGGCTTCAGGTAATGCTGGATCATGCTGCTCAAACCAGCAGCCCTCAGGAATCACCAGGAAGAGGGGCACCTGGGTGGCTCAGTCAGTTAAGCATCCAACTCTTTGTTTCAGCTCAGGTCATGATCTCAGAGTTGTGAGATGGAGCTCCCCATCAGGCTCCACTCTCAGCATGGAGTCTGCTTGAGATTCTCTCTCTCTCCCTCTCAAATAAATAAATAAATAAATAAATTTTTAAAAGGCGGTGGCTAGTGGGGAGAGATCACCAAAAAGGGCAAGAAACAGGGGTAATGAGGAATAACCGTGTCTCCCAGATACACTCTGCTAGTCTCATATGGATGATTTTCTCAGGAAACAAAGAAGGTATAACTACTGTCTGCCAATTGTTGGCTGACTAACTGTATGACCATGGTTACTAGCAGACCAGGACAAGGCCCAGGAATTTTCCAGTACTCGTAAATCTAGTAACAACTGGTCTGAAACCATTACTGTCATGCTACTGACCTTGCTAGGTTAGCTTTAAGAATATCTGCAAGAATGAAGGGGCTGATAGACAGAATTCTAAAATGATCCCCAGTATACCTCCCCCCACCCAGTGACTCTCACCCTTGTATGAACTCCTTTTCTTTGAGTGTGGGAAGAACCTGTAAATATGAGGAAATACCACTCCAATAATTATGTTATAGTATAGGACAAAATTGAGATCATTCTGGGTGGGCATGACTTAATCAGGTGATCTCTTAGGCACTGAGAGTTTTCTCCTGCTGGTTGCAGAAGATGAAGCCAGAGTGACATGCTCCCAATGGCCTAGAAGAAAGAAAACATCCAAAGAATTGTCTGTGGGAGTCACATGGCAAGGCACTACTAGAGGTCTCTGGAAACAGAGTGATTCCCAGCCTACAACTTATAAGAAGATGGAGCCCCAGTCCTACAACCTCAAAGAAATAAATTCTGTCAACTTCCAGTGAGCCTTGAAGAGGACCTCAAGCCTCAGAGGAGAACCACAGCCCTTGCCAACACCTGATGTGGGCCCACCAGTGAGACCCTGCACAGAAAATCCAGTCACACTGTACCAGGGTGTTGGACCTATAGAACTGAGATTATAAATTTGAGTTGTTTTGAGTTTCTGAGTTTGCAGCAATTTGTTACACAGTGATAGTAAGCAAATCCTTGGGGCACCTGAGTGGTGCAGTCAGTTGAACATCCAACTCTTACCTTCAGCTCAGTTTGTGATTTTATGGGTCATGAGATCGAGCCCCACATTGGGCTCTGCTCTTAGTGTGGGTTCTGCTTGAGTTTCTCTCTCCCATTCTCTCTGTTCCTCCCCACTGCACTCTTGCTCGCTCTCTCTCTCTCTGAAATAAATAAATAAATCTTTTAAAAAAAAAAGAAAAGAAAACAATCCATAGGGATACCATGGGCCCACACTGGCCATGCTTGGCTAAGATGCCTTCAGATGCCTTTGGTGGCATCTGTGTGCCCTCTCCATCTTCCCTGGGCTCTGAGTTCACCTCACACCTGCAATTCTCCTTAGCTGACTGGCCTGGGGTTTCTGGAGTTGCTTTACACAACACATGCAGAACTTGACGTGCCCGGGAGTTTCTGTTCCCTGGGGAGACACTTAGTCAAAGACTGAGTGGTATGGAAGCATAAACTCCAGCTGCCTTACCTCAAGCTGGGCTAAACTCAAAGAACAACTCTCACTCTGGAGCTCCCCTGCAGCATCAGACGGAGCTAAGACCTAGCCTGCAATCCCACCTCGCCCAGTGTCTGCCCCAACTGTTCTTACCCCACCCCTTGTCCTTGGGAGCCCATCATGCAGAACAATTTCATGTTCTTCTCCTGGATAATCCCACCTCAAATAGTCCATCATCCTTTCACCTCTGTCCCTGCTTTTCCTGGTTAAGGAAAGAGCAAGTGAGAGGGTATATGTTGGTGTATGAGGAACGAACTAGAAGTTGGGACAGAGAGGGGGGAGAAGAGAGAAGTGAAGCCCGGCTAGGGGCAGAAGGCAACTGAATTGAAATCCACAATGGTGATAGGCAGGGAGAACTTGGTTCTTGCAAGGTGAGCTGTTGTCGTGGCTCTCATGGCACCCTCCGTGCCCCTGGCGTGGTCTAGAACCTCAGTAAAGTCATTTGCCTTGAGAGAGTGGTTTTTAGTAGACCAAGTTCCTGGTTACTCCAGGTTCTGACCACAAGCACCAACAGCCAACCAGAGGGCTCCCCAGACTTGCCATCAATTGGAACATGGCCCTACCTGAATTCACCACCTACCTACCCCCCCCAACAATTCTCATCCTTCTACAGTACCCTAGCACCCCAGTACTCTGATGGCCCTGTGACAAGCTGGATTCATCTTGTTCTCCCAGAGCAGACCTTGGGACAAGGACTTGGATGATTGATTCCAAGTGGGGGGGTGGGAATGAGATGAGGAAGAGCCAAGAAAGGATGTTGACAACTGGGGCTCTATCCTGCTGAGGGCCCTCTGGGGAAGTGCATAGAACACACCTCAGAATTTTTCAGTCGAAGGATGGGGAAGCTGGGTTTTTTTGTTTTTTTGTTTTTTTTTTTACAATAGCCCTCATTGGTTGAGAATTCCTCTGGCTGTGTTAAATTCCTGGAACTTCTGGGCTGCCCACTGCCTGGGCTGAAAGGCTCCCACAGTGCCAGAGAAAGGTCCGGAATGGAGTGCCCAGAAGGTGTGGGTACAGGAGGTGAAAAGCTGTCAGCGTGCATGGGGACCTGCCCACCACAGGGACAGGTGAACTCAGAGCTGGCCAGAGGGCTGTGGTGGCAGGGGCGGGGGGCAATGATGGCATCTGTAGAAAATCCTTGAGCTCCCTCCAGCCCCTCCCTCGCCCCCCCCTCACCGCATCACCCCATTGTCTGCTAGGACTGCTTTTTCCTGCCTGTGCCCAGCCACAACTCAGGCCCCCATCACCTCTCTCTCGGAAACAGTAACTGACCTTGTGACTTAATTGTGCCTCCCCCAAATTCATATGTTGAAACCCCAACCCCTGGTGGGAACATATCTGGAGTTGGGGTCTATGATGAGGTTAATTAAGGTTCAATGAGGTTGTGGGGTGGGGCCCTAATCCCACAGGACTAGTGTCCTCAGAAGAAGAGATACCAGACTGCTAGTGTTCTCGCTCTCTCTCCCTCTCTCTCTCCCCTTCCTCCGTGTCCCTCTCTTTCTCTTGCACAGAGGAAAGGCCATGTGAGGACACAGTGAGCAGGCAGCCATCTATAAACCTGAAGAGAGAACTCAGGAGAAAACAACCCTGCCGGCACCTTGATCTGGGACTCCCAGCTTCCAGAACTGTGAGAAAATAAATGTCTGCTGTTCAAGCCACCCAGTCTGTGATGTTTTGCTAAGGCAGCCTGAGCACACTGAGGCACTTGCCTACTGAGCACCGCCCCCCCCCAGTCCCTCCCGTTGTGATTCCAGTGATCATTCTGAAAGACAAATCTGACCTTGTCACTTCCCAGCCCAGTTTTGAAAGCTCCCCAGTGCCTCCAGGGTCTCACAAGGAGTCTTGACATTGGCCCGCATGGCCCTGCACACTCTATGTACCTGTCCAGCTTCGTTCCCTGACACTCCCTGGCTTGCTTTTGGTATTCTAGCCACCCCAGACTAGTTTTAGCTCCTCAATTCGGCCACGTCCCAAAGTGTCTTTCTCCCCCTTGTTTCCCTGACAAATCCTTGCTCCTCCTCCAAGGGTCCTTGCCTCTCCCCTGACTCTTCCAGGCAGGATCTAATATGCCATGAACCACCCTGGGCTTCTAACATCCCCTGGTATTGGGCTTGTCCCCTACTCCCCCCATCTGTATGCCTGTCCCCCACCCCCATCTGTCTGCCTGCCTCCCCAGCCTCAAGACCAGCATTTGGCTCACATACTGCTCACATATTTACTCAGCCAGTGGGGAAGAAAGAATAAAGAACTGTCCTTTTACAGGTGGCTGAGTGTTACAATGGAAAGGAAATTTAAAGATGCTACGGTTTGAGTTCCATATTTTGCAGAAAGTACGGTGTAGTGGCGGTCAATGCTGCACCTTCATGCTCGAAGGCTTTTCTGTTCCCACGGAGTCCAGCCTGCGTTGCCACTGCCGGGGCCTCAGCTCAGCCTGGGGACTTTCTTGGGCCTCTGGAACCTGCTCTTTGCAACAAGCCAGAAATGCCAGGAACGAATGCCGACTGCCGCTCCAACAGCAGCCCTCAACCAGCGACTAGCAGGACTTGGTGGATAAACACCGCAGCTCCCTCTCCCCTTAGTCTGGGTGTCACCGCGGCATGTTCCCTACCATCTCCCAGAGGTCGCAGGATGACTGTGCTCCAGCTGCCCATGGTAGTGACAATTCTTCTTTATTCGCTTCCTTCTCTTCCCAGCCTGACTTCCCTCCTGCCCTGCCAGTGTTTCCTGAGATGACCTCCCTATTTGCACTTGAATCTTTGTTTCCACGTCTCTTCTGGGGGAACCCCAGCAAGACAGAGACCAAGGCCAAGAGAGGACCCGGAATATAGCCAAGGTCACACTGCTGTTCAATGTCATAGCAGGGTCCACAGGCATGTCTCCTGGCTCTTCCTGCCCACAGTTCCTCCCATGGCTTTGTACATGGGACTTTCCCATGTGAACCTCTCCTTTCGTGACCCAAGGAAAGAGACCCTCACCCTTAGTGAACGGTGGGCCCCCACCTGGGATTCAGGTGCCAGGCCTAAGGCCTGTTTATTTTCCTTCCCCAGCCAGCCCGTGTCATCACTTCTCCTCCCCCTCCTCCCTCTCCTCCTCCTCCTCCTCTTTCTTCTTCTTCTTCTTCTTCTTTTTGGTAAGATTTTATTTATTTATTTGTCAGAGAGAGAGAGAGAGTATAAGCAGGGGAGTGGTAGGCAGAGGGAGATCCCAGGACCCTGGGATCGTGACCTGAGCCAAAGGAAGATGCTTAACCGACTGAACCACCCACGTGTCCCTGTGTCATCATTTCTAAATCATTTCTCATGTCCTTTCCCTTGGCCTCCAAATGTTCACCTCCCAACGCAAACAACTCCAGCTAGAAGAGAGTTTCGTTGGAGAACCTTGGAACAGTCAAGCTTCACATCCCGACCCCAGCCCTCACTCCCACCCCTTTCCATTTCAGGCCAAAGTGGATGGGAACACCCCACTGATTTCAAGCTGAAGATGTCCACTTCCAAGCCAAAGACAGCAAAACTTGTATTTGAAAGCCCATTTCGTGCCCCTTGAGCTTCAGGGAATTGATACTAAAATAATGTCTCACACACACACACCCCACAAAAGACACATAGAGCACACAACACATGCAACGCAGATATGAGAGACACACAATACATGCCACATAAACACAACACACATGATACAGACTGCACACGTGACCTATCTACCACACACAAACATGACACACACGGGACACACACAACACCCATAGCAAACAGCACCCTCATACGACACACACACAACAACACACACATACCGCGGGTCCGTGCCCGCACACGCCCCCTCATTTCTTTGGGTCCCTTCCCCACCTGGGCAGGAGGAGACATCTGGAACAGGCCCGGCCCCAGCTTCTGATCTAGACGGCACCGAGGGCCATGCTGAAGACAAGGTTATTATGGTACATTTCCAGCCATCATTTTAACCGACTTTTCTCATTTCTTTCTCATGCCTTGGTATTAATTAGCCCCGGGATTTAAATCTGACGCATTAGGCCAAAACAATTCTAAATGCTTTTGGAGAAACAAATTCCAAATTAGCTGTAGCCAAACATTCATCCCTATGAAAGGCAGGCAGCACAAACACTGACATTATAAAAAAATAGAAGTGAAACCCCTCCAAGGGACAAGGCCAAGATCGGACGTGTTTGCTGACTGCCTGGTTCACAGCCCAACCCCGGCAGAGGCTGCGGGGTGGAGGTTCTTGGGCGGCAGGAGGGCAGGAAGGAACAAAATTAGTTTTACATCTTGGTTGCGGGTAAGAGGGGGAGGGGCAGCAGCTAGTCTCTTTCCTTTCTGTTTTCCGGTCCCTGGCCAGTTCTTGACTTTGGAACAGCCCTGCCTGGAAGTCTGGAGAGATCAATTCTCCTAAGGCTGCTGGAGGCAAAAATCCATCTCAAATTCCTCCCTGCTTCTAGCAGTAATCTTCATCCTCCTGGCGTGTGCTCTTCTGAGTGGCCCATAGGGTAACAAACAGGGCGGGGGCCACGGGGGCGGCGGGGGGAGCCCTGCTGGGGACAGCTCCATGTGGCACTGCCGAGCCTGCCACCTCCCCCTGCTCTCCGACTGACTCTCGATGCTGTCTTTTCCCTTGGTGAGACCTTCCGTTCCTTCGTTGCAGGTGCTTTTGTGGTTAGGGACCGCAAGCTCGCAGATGTGCTCTGTGTACAGTTGTCTAACTGGTTGTATCAGCCGGAGCTGACAGGGAAGCAGAGGTGCCCTGAGTGACCCCGAGAAGGAGTTTCTATGGAGATCAGGCCTGGCGCATCTACGCCAGGCTACTGGGTGGGTGCCCAGCAAGGGCTCTGAGGTCAGCGTGCCAGAGAGGAGGAAGGAAAGATGGTCAGGAAGGTGGGGGCGGGGGGAGGCCAGTGACAGACTGGATCTGTGAACACAAACTGAGACCCACGGGGATCTCTCACCACCTCCAAACTCAAAGACATGGGGAGCCCCTCCAGCATGCACACCCGGCAGCCCCGGCACTCAGAGAAGCCCAGGGAGGAGGGCCAGCAGCACTGGAGGGGCTGCGGGCCTGGCTGCCACCCACACCAACGAAGGCAGAGGGTGGATGGGTGACCCGTGTGAGCTAGGGCAGTGCCTGTCCTGCTCCGGTGGTCGGACCACAGAAATGGCTCCTCCTTCACTTTCACCTTCCAAATCCCACACAGATTTCTCCCATGGTCAACCCTGACCCAGAAACAGACAGGGAAGCAAATTCTGGGACCCATAATTCTGTCCGGTTGACACAGTTGTCAACAGGATAATTCCGTCCCCATTTCTCAACGTTCTCCAGTCACTCACATTTGCAGCAGAGAGTAAATAAGTTGGCTTATGGGTTCATTGGTCAACTGCTGCTGTGTAACGATCTTAAAATCATAGCAGCCTCCAATACTGAACTTCTTACTCCCAAGTTCATGGGTTGGCTGGGACATTTGGCTCCCCACAAGTCTCTCAGCCCCCTGCCTGGACCAGTACAAGCTGGGGCGTGCTCTCCTCACGGCGATGGCAGAGGCATGAAAGAACAAGTAGGAACTCACGAGGCCTCTTGGGGCTTGGGCTCCGACCAGAACATTGCCCCTTTCCCTCCGCCCCATTGGCCCAGCAAGTCATAAGGCCAAGCCTAAAGTCAAGGACTGGTAACATATACTCCACCCAGGACAAAGCCATGGAAAGCACGTGGCTGCAGGCAGGGGTGAAGAATTGGGGCCCATGATTCTGTCCACCACCCAGGGACAGCGCTTTCTGTCGAGACTTCTCTCTCCCACCATTTCTGGTACCGAGTCAAGAAGAGCCCATGTCTCCTGCAACCTCCCTTCCTTCAGTTCTGCTTCGTTAATGAGTCTCAGGCTGTCTCTGTCTCACTTTTAGGTCTATCCTCTCTCAAATCTTGTCCAGCAATCATGGGGGAGGGGATTTCTTTTCCTTTCTCTCCATTCCATATCTCGGCTAAAAACCATGCAATGGCCATGTGAAATTGAGCACCAGATACAATTGAATGGAGGAAAAGAAAGGCTGTTAGTTTTGAAGTGAAATTAGATAAAATAAAGAGTCAAGGCCGTCAATCTCTAACAACCCTTGAAATTGTCTGGAAGTGCCATCCATAATCACTGCAAAGTCTCCATGTGCCTCCTCAGACCCAGCTAATTCATATCTGCTTTTTCTCAAGCCCCAGCACTGACTTATAAGAGACTTACTCTGCGGAAAGTTACTGTTTGTAGAGACGCCTGGGTGGCCTAGTTGGCTTCAGTGTCCAACTCTTGATTCTGGCTCAGGTGGTCATCTGGGGGGGGGGGTCGTGACATGGAGCCCCGCATTGAGCTCCCCACTCAACGGGGAACCTGCTTGAGATTCTCTCTCTCTCACTCTCTCTCTCAAATAAATATATTTTTTTAAAAGTTCCTGTTTGGGGCGCCTGGGTGGCTCAGCAGGTTAAGCCTCTGCCTTCAGCTCAGGTCATGATCCCAGGGTCCTGGGATAGAGTCCCACATCAGGCTCTCTGCTCAGCGAGGAGCCTGTTTCCCTCTCTCCCTCTGCCTGCCTCTCTGCCTACTTGTGATCTCTGTCTGTCAAATAAATAAACTCTTTAAAAAAATTTTTTTTTAATCAAAAAAAAATAAAAATAAAAAGTTCCCGTTCACGGTATTGGTATTTAATGACCAAGATCACTTGGTACTTGATGAGTTAATCTACAGGGTGAGCTTGGCTCAGAGCCGAGTGCACAGTAAGCAGTCAATAAGAACTGTCGGCCAGTCTGTGGTGGCCATGGTCTTCCTTACAAAGGCACAGAGCTTTGAACAGCTATGGCTGTGTAACACACTGCCCCCAAAATACAGCGGCAGCCAAACAACAGCCATTCTGTTAAGCTCACAGATGTCATACTTCAGGAATTCCGCCGTGGCACAACAGGGGTGGCTTGTCCCTGCCCCATAATGACTGGGGCCTCAGCTGGGAAGACTCGAAAGGTTAGGAGTGCTTGAAAGACTGTGGGCTTGCCAGGCATCTCTCATGTCTCGTTCTCTCTCTCTCTCTAACATGGCGGCATGAGGGTAGCCAGACATCTTAACCAGCAGCTCAGGCCTCCCAGAATGAACGTTCTAGAAAACAAGGCAGAAGGCTTGCAATGGCCTTTGAGGATCCAGCCTCTGAAGCCACATGACGTCGCTGCGCCCATGTGCTATGGACTGAAGCAGTTGCAACCTCACGGAACTCAGGGGAGGGGCCAGAGACACCATCTCTCAATGGAAAGAGCGTGAAAGGATTTTCTGCCATGTTTTAAAGCCACCACTCAGTTATTTCTGGTACACTGACAGTTGAATCGGTTTTTGTGGGTTGACTGGGAACCTCAAGACTCTTCTTAGCAGTGTTTCTATGGGAACTGAGTTTTTTGGTCCAAAAACCAGACTTACGAGTTAACTCTGGGACACAACTCATTCATAAAGTGGAACTTCCCGAATTCTCATTCCCCACCCCCACCCCATGAAATATCTAACATTGTGAACATAGGTCCTGATATTATTAATGATCATGGCTTCTTGAGCACTTCCTAGGTACTAAATTCTGCTCAATGTTCTATGTGGATCATGTCATTTGGTCCTCCTGACCATGTTAAAGATGCTAGAATTATTTCTATTTTTTTTTAAATATTTTATTTATTTATTTATTTGTCAGAGAGAGAGAGAGAGAGAGATCACAAGCAGGCAGAGTGGAGGCAGAGGCAGAGAGAGAAGCAGGCTCCCCATGAGGAAGGAGCCCAATGTAGGACTCGATCCTGGGTCATTGGGATCAAGACCTGAGCTAACGGCAGTGGCTTAACCTACTGAGCCACCCAGGCATCCCAAATTATTTCTCTTTTATAGAGGGAGAAGCTGAGGCTGAATGGGCAAGGGACAAGGCAAAGGTCACATAGCTGGGGCCGTGACACAGATTTTGAAACCAGGTCCATGTGATCCCCAAGGCCATGCTTAACTATTACGGTGCACTGACTTAAGCAAAGGAAAGTTTCTGCAGATGAGGGAAGGCCAGGGGGCTCTTCCAGGGGATTGGGCCTAAAGCAGAGTCCATCATGGACGTCGCCACCAGGAACTCCCCCCCCCCACTACTGTTCTTCCTTCCTACATGGATCTGGGTCCAACAGACCTTCCA
This sequence comes from Mustela putorius furo, assembly GCF_011764305.1. Taxonomy (NCBI): domain Eukaryota; kingdom Metazoa; phylum Chordata; class Mammalia; order Carnivora; family Mustelidae; genus Mustela; species Mustela putorius. The sequence continues at coordinate 34,677,892 of NW_025421989.1, forward strand.
TGTGGTCCCCTGTGCCCACTCGTGCCCTGGAGCCATCCCTGCCTGCCACTCGGCTCCTGGCCTTCTCGGTCCCCACCAGCGCCATCTTGCTTCAACCAGAGCAGACCGGGCCACACTCAGCTTTTTGTCCCCAGGCCGGGATGGGGAATGAAGGGCCGTTTTTGTCCCTGGCTGTACAAAGCCATTTGTGCCCAGGCAGCCTGGGGGAAGGAGGCAGCCGGGTTGCTGCGGGGGGGGGGGGGCATGGAGTTGGGCAGAAGGCGAGGCAAACACAACCCCATTCTCTGGGGCTGCTTAGCAGACAACTAGCTACATGCAGGCTGGAACCCAGAGCCGGGGGCTGCTCAAGAAGGAAAGAGCTTGCAGCCCTGGTGGGTGTCCCCAAAGGTTTCATAGCCGAGTGTCTGTGTCACCAGCTCCAGCCCCCACTCTACTCCCCTTTTCCCCAGTTCCCCTCCTCCGCCCCCATCCTGCCCTTTGGGATGAGAAAACCCCCTTGTTTGGGGTCTTTGCAATAATGATGAAAGCCTTTTTTTTTCTTTTAAGAATTCATCTTTGCATTCCAGAGGGGGCATTGATCACCCCGTGCCCGGGCTGCAGACATGTTCCTCCTTCAGATCCTCCTGCCCAGAAAGGCGGCCTTGTCAGACACATGAAACCAGTCCCTCTGGACATGTGGACAAGGCGCGGCCCTTTGGCTGAGCACGAGGCCATCCTGAATACCACAGACAGCTGAAGGAGAGCCCTTGTTCCAAGTGCAAATGGCCTGGGCTAAATGGATGCAGCTGAGCACAGTGCGGGGAGCGGGGGGCGGGGGGGAGCTGGGCCCTCCTGGCACCTCCCCCACCCACCCATCCCGGCACCTCCACAGGGCAATGTGAAAGGCAAGTTTGCTTTCCGAAGAAGCTCTTGGAGCTACCTCAGTAACAACCTTTCACCAAGAGTTAAGAAAGCTCAGTGGGTATGGGGTGCCTGAGTGGCTCAGTGCGTTAAAGCCTCTGCCTTTGGCTAAGGTCATGGCCCGAGGGTCCTGGGATCGAGCCCCACCTCGGGCTTTCCGCTCAGCAGGGAGCCTGCTTCCCCTTCTTTCTCTCTGTCTGACTCTCTGCCTACTTGTGATCTCTTTCTCTGTCAAATAAATAAATAAAATCTTTTAAAAAAAAATATTTAAAGAAAGCTCAGTGGGTAACCAGAAGGGGCTAACTATGGCTTTTCTCTGCTTCATCTTCTAGAGACAGAACCTTTCTTTCTTGTGGCCACCGCTCCCTCCCACCCCGCCCCCACCCATGAGACTCTGACCCAACCCTGGCTGGCCAGTGAGGGTACTCCGGGCCGGGGCAAGGTCACTGCATGTTTGACATGAGCTTGGTCAATGAAGACCCCTCCGAGGGACTTTTCTCCCAGAGGTAAGGACTCTGTTCCCATTAGGACAGCTGCCATCTGGCCCACCACTTGGCTTGAAGCCAGCTAAGAAATGGAGCAACAGCCTTTCCATCTGAAGCTACTGTCTGGGCATTTCCATCCATGGTACCAGTGAATTCTACATTTTGCTCCAGCTCATTTGATTTGGGTTTCTGCCACTTGCCCCCCACCCCCGCAAAGAGACTGATTCATAGTTCTTCCTCGAACAAGTGTCAAGTCTTCAGCCTGGCATTTGAGGCCCTCTGTGTCCCAGCCACATTGTAGCCATCCCAGGGCCCCATGGGCAGGTAGGCCAGCCTCGCCCCGCCTCCGGCTCCAGGAGGGCCCATCCCAGCCCTGCCCTCCGGGAACAGGCACATCCCAGACCAAAGGGCCCTGGGGGAAATTTTCTGACCAGCTGTGGCTCACAGAAGTTTGAAGAGGGCACCCGCTTCCCCCCCACCCCACCGTGCCCTAAGGTCTGCACAGAACTTCGAACTGCTGGTGGCGGGCCAGCCAGAAACGCTGGACACGCAGTTCCCATGAGCAGCCATGCACTCCAGTGCCCCCGACAAAGGCAGCAATGTCCTGAGAAGACGCCCCAGGGCCCAGGTACTCCGAGGGGCTCCCCAGGGACATCCATCCTCAGGGGCAGGGTACCAGTCCTCCAGCAGGAGAGGGAGTCCTAGGCGTCCAACAACACCGGCGCACACAGGCCTAGCCACTTGGGTCAAATGCCCAGGGCAGGTCCGAGGAGAGGCCCGGGGGGCTGGACTCTGATGATGCAGGCAGGTGGGCCTGAGCATTGAATTTTTACCCCACTAACAGGGATTGGAATTTGCTTTCCCAACAACAAAGCAAAAAGACCCTGATTTCAATGCTGTGTCTCTCTACACCAACCCCTGTCCTTCACAACCCCCCGGGGGCACACATGGGAGACATTTTGGCAATGCTGCTGAAATTGCAAGTAACCTTTAGGCTCAAAATTAATGTTTGGGTACACAAGTCAAGTCATATCAAGAGTTAACATATTGAAAACCTGTGTTGACTTGAGTTCATCGCCACAGTCCCAAACCCTTGAGGGTTCCCCCTGCTACCCAGCCTTCTGACGTTCCTGTCAATCCGCCACCTACAGGGCTAACTCCAGAACCCTGCCATAGCCCGGATCCAGTGCTAAGGAAGGCACCTTTTGATGAGTGGGTGCCGAGGCCTCATTCGTGGTTAAAAATATTCTCTCGTCTTCAGTGAAGCTGAAAGCCAGCGGCTTGGGGTGTGTGAACTGAAGCCAGAACCCTGATGCGTGGGGTCCGGGGTCCCAGTCAAGGACTAAGGTGACCACTCAGCTCCTCTAACTTTTCTCACTGAACCTCCCTCTCCAACCTCTAACTGCTTTGCCAGCTCTCCCGTCCAGTGCACATAAAGATGTGTGTACACATGCGTAAATGGTGTGCACATGCACACCATTCCCCTTGCCCCCCTCCCCCTTCACGTTCTTCCCCAAATCATTTCCTACCTCACACCCACTGCCTCTCATGCTCTTCCCTTAAAGACTACACTTGCTGAGAATATTCCAGACAGCCTACTTTATGTCACTCTTTACTCTGGATGGTACTTCCGGGACCCTTCGGTCACAGCCGTTTCACAGAAGAGGAAACTGATGCTCGGAGCGTTAATTACGTTGCTCCAAACCACACCTCAGAGTTGAGATTTGAACCTGGGTCTGAGGAGACACCAACACCCACGATCTTCCACTGTAGTCAAATTGCTTCCAACATTGAAAAGACTGCCTTTCCCGTGGTTAACCATTCGGAATGGTTCCACAAAAGGTTTGGCTCTCCTCCCCTACCTGGACTGTAAAGCCTACAAGCTCAGAGATTCTATTCTCTCTCTGTGCTTTAGGCCCTGTCTTCTTCCAGTGCTGGAATTATCCAGGCCCACAATCGATAGTGATTAAATTGAATATCATAAGTTGCACGGAACTAAGCCATGTGGCCAGGAGGGCAGCAAATCTTCTTAAAATAGCTAGCTGTGGGACATGTTACCTATCATCTTTGGTCTATAAAAGGGGAATAATAGTAGTACCTACTTCATAGGTTTGTTGTCAGGTTCAAATGGAAAAAAAAATGGCACAGAGCTGGCATACAGTAAGTGCTCAATAAATATTAGATAATATTCTTGTTATTATTCCCACCCAACAATCTAAGCTTGAAGCAGGGTTCTTAATTCCTTTTACTCTGTTACAGCTCTGCCAATTGTTTCATCCAATGAGGGAATCACCTAAGAAGACAGAACTACAGACACCTGTGAGCGTCTCTGGGACATGGGGAGGTGGCGGGCTCTTGCGGCAGGCTTGGAGCTACTTTTCAGGTCTCCCATAAAGACACTGTTCTCCTGTGATTCTCAGAGGAGAGAGGGAGGGCTAGCTGAGTGAGCCCTTTTGTGTCTTGCACGCTGGTGTAAAGGTCACTATAATGCAACCACGCGACTGAGCCCGTGCCCTACAGGAGCAGCGCCCGGGATCGGCTGCGCACCTCGCTCCCGCTTTCTGCAGGTCACCAAGCCGAGCCCCGCTTCTTGCCTGAATGCCAGAATCATTTAATGATTTAAAAAGATCGAGATCAATGGCTTCAGCAATTTCTGGGAAGCAGTAACTCAGCGAGCTGTGGAAGGTTCTCAATTTGCTGTCTCCAGCCTGGCCCCGTGGCAGGATTTATGCTGAATGGGCTCCACGAGGCAAATCTATCCTGGGATGGGGCCCCGTCCAATCACCCCGCCCAGGAAACGCTGGCATACTGACATCACCCTCACTGTTGCCAAGTCTCCCTTGCTCTGAGGGGCACTCTCTCATTTCACATTAATTAGAAGGCCATTTTCCAAGCATTTCCATCCCATAATGAAGGGCTTTCTGCAGTGACTCGGTGAAATATTAAAACATCTGACTTAGAATCTTAAAAAAAATACATCTTGCCTGCTCAGTCTGTATATTGTATAACCCTTCATGCACCGGGGAGAAGGGGGCAGTGAGTTTAGCAGCGAGAAAGCCTTGTCCCAAGTGATGCTGCAGGGGTGGGGGGGGTGGGGAGGGAGGATGACCACACACCACCCAACTGCCATCACCAGTGACTACTGTGCTGTCTTCTGTCCCCACTCCTTCCATCTGACTCTGACACAGAGATGGGGGAGCAGGAGGGAGGAAGGTACAAGCAGCTAGGGAACACAGAATGGGACCTTCTAAGAGTCCAGAAATGGTAGGTCCTCGTGATAGGCAGGGATGTGGGGGCTCCCGGTGAGGTCCTTCTTGGAGTTTTCAGCCCCTGGTCTAGTCCCCTCCCACTCTGACACCATGCCTGACCCGCAAGGGGCTTAAGTAAGAGTGATGTGGGCAGAGGCTGGACAAGAACACCCACACTGGTCTCGGAGAACACTCACTCTTGGGATCCAGCCCAAGCTAGCCATATAGAGAGGCCATGTGGAGAGAGACCCCAGCCTCCTGGCTAACCCCGATTAAAGAGCCAGACATGCGAAAGGAGCCCCCACAGACGTTCCAGTCCCATCTGCCACCTGACTTCAGCTGCCTGAAATAGTCCAAACAAGACCAGCAGAAGATCCAGCCGGCAGAGCCCTAGACAATGCGGGGACTCATGGAAAAGAATAAAATTGGTTTTGTTCCAAACCAACAAGTTTCGGGGTATCTTATCACTCCGCAATGAAGAACAAAAACATCCTGTTATTCTCTGGCGGTCCCAAGGTCAAGTCCCCACTTCTTGGTCTTCCCTGATGAGAGCTTCCTATAGGTCTCTCATTTAGTTTTACCTCACCTTCCATGGGCTCTCGCTTTTCACTAACCACCACTCTTCTCCTACTCTCTGGGATGTTCCTCTCTCCTCCTCAGCAGAAGTCAGGTTTCTGTTAAACCACGGCATCTGGATTTCTCACACAGTAAATCTTGATTATCAGACACTATACTCAGTCATGGCCCTTTGCTGTAATAACAAACCCAAGCTCTGGGGTCATAAGAATGTAAAAGAAAATCTCCAATGTCTCGTCTTGTGTGACAGAGGATGTATTTGTGGGAGGCGGTGTGTGGGTGCTGAAGAATGAGACTCGAATTACCAAAGACTGTGAATTTTGCATATTTAGACGTGTGTGTGCGCGTGTATGATTATATATAGTGGATATATATATAAAATGTATATATATCTAAAATATATATAGATAATTTCCTGGTTCATGCTATATCACAAAGTAAGTTTTGAAAAGCTGTTTTGCCATGTGGAAATCCTTGCTGTAATGAATTAATAAGAACACTGTGCAATCAACATATTAATTGTATGTAAATGGTGTTTTTTAAATGCTTTAAAACAATTTATTCCCCTGAGCATTTTAAATAGGCCCCCTGGAAAGTTGTTTATGTAGTCATTTGCTTGGCAAACTTCTCTCTCCTAGAAGGTTCCTTCAACCCACCAAGGAACACTTGAGGAAACCTTGCTGTCCCCCTTCCTCTTCCTCTCGAGGTTGCAGGAGTTAACGTCCCGAGCGCTGGGGCCTGGGCTGAGCCAAAGTGATTCTGAAATTTGATTGCTGTTTTTTTTTTAAGGTTTTACTTATTTGAGAGACAGAGACAAAGAATGAGCAGCGGGAGGGGCAGAGGGAGAGAGAGAGAGAGAGAGAGAGCAGCAAGCAGGAGAAGCAAACTCCCTGCTGAGAAGGGATTTTTTTTTTTTTTTCCCAAGCAGGACTCCATCTCAGGCCCCTGAGATCATGAACTGAGCCGAAAGCAGACGCTTAACCCAGGCAAACCAAATGGCTCGTTCCTCCTCTTGAATGTCTCTGTCCATTCTGCCGATGAATGCTTATCCTGCATAAGATCTGGGTAAGGACAAAAACATCGGTGATTCTCAGGGACAAAAGAGACTCTGTTTCCCCATGAAGGACTGCTTACCCAGCCCTGCCATGGTCCCACCTTGGCGTAGAAGGAGAAAGTTGCTCGAGCCAGACACCTGACATGGTCCCAAGATAGCCATCAATGTCAAAAATGCCACAAGTCACTCAGGATATTCCACAAGGAACTTCAGGACCTTCCCATCAAGCTAAAGCAATGAACGAGGAAATATCCAGCACTAGAAGAAGATGTTCAATAAAGACAATGCATGAATTTAAGACAAGGAAAGAGCCATCGTTTTGTTTTATTTTATTTGGGGCTCCAAATAATTTAAATCAATTTCCAAATCTACAATTTCCATATGAACCCAACTTCCCAAGGACCTTGCCATTAAGTAAAGTTTCCAGTAAGTAAGGCCTGATCTGAGGCAGGCCTGCTGTCCACCACGAATTTTTCTACAAGCCCCCTGGAAGGATAATTCTCTTTATTCTCTTGAGATACATAAAATGCCGTTATAAAAGAACTGGGCAGAGCCATTCTGGGCTGCGTGCTTAGAATCAGCCTCTCTCACCTGGAATGTTCCAAGGGAGGCCCTCAGAACATTATGCTAAGTCCTTATTCCCCCTCTTCCTTTTACCCCTTAGGATGACTCTTCTTCTTTTCCCCAGGTTCCCAGGAAGCAGGAACATGAGGTTTAAGGGGATAGTCAATGAAACCTCTGCACATAGTGACCTGGGGCTACCACTGCAGCCACGGTGGCCAAGGTGGCATTAGTAGAGGAACAAAGTAAGGAAGTGGATATGAGAATACAGCACTCCTCCAGGCTGGAGGTCTTGCTGAGGGGGTATCTGGGATAAATAGAAACCTGTCGTCTGGTGCTGGGGCCCATCACAGCTTGATGAGTTTCAAAACCCCATCTGGTTTCACCGTGGCCAGGCCAGTCTGTGCACCCATCAAATGCCGGCTTGCTCCATGCCCACACGTCCCCACGCCTCCCGGTATGGCAGGGTGTCACAGTTCTGGGGCTCCCAGGCTCCCTCAGGAGGGAGCAAGGGAGGGAGGAGGGAGAGATAAGGAGTGAAGAAGGAAGGAGAAAGGGAGGAAAGAGGGAGGGAGGAGGGAGGCAGGGAGGAAGGAGAGTAAAAGGATCAACCAATACGAAACGAGCAATTACCTTGTTACACACATACACAAAGCTCATTTAATGCTCTCAACAACATTATGAGGTTGATACTTTTATTTCATGCATTTTCAGGATACAGATGAGAAAATTGAGGCTCTCATACTCCAGCGACTGGTCCAAGGGCACACGGCTAGGGAGCGAAGGTTGTGGAGCTCAATTCTATAAAAGGATCCGGGGCAGCCTCTAGGAAGTGAATCCTGTAAGGCACCAGCTGGCCCATCTCTAAGAACCAAGGCGGGTGGGGGGCAGGGAGACATTTTGAGCTGGCTTCTAAAATGGGTGCTCTCGGGACTGGAACTGACCTTGGGGCTCTGCCTAGCTCCAAGGGGAAATTCATCAAATGTGGGTGGGGCCAGCTTCCTACTCTCCATTTCCAGAAACCTTAAGCAGTGATGAGCTGAGAGTCACCGTTTTCCTTCTGGAGTTTGTATATCTGGGGAAGGCACAAGAGCCATCTTGGCTCCCATTCCTCCTGGCTGCCCAGGGCCCGGGGCACGAAATTTTTGCAAAGACAAAGATGTGAAGAACACTTGGAAACGGGGACCAGAGGGGAGGCCAAAGCTGAATGCAAAACAATGAAATCATGGGAGAGATATTCAGAACCTCCACAGAAGGGCTATTTGAGGGTAAAGTCTCTCAAGTTCACCAACAGGTCACCAACTGGCCACCTAAATACTTTTGGTCCAAGCCAGTCTGGGGGCAACCTGTCTCCCCACTGACCAATCAGAAAGGAAGCAGCCTGGGGCGGGGTCCTGAACCCCTCCGCCGCACTGCTGTTAAACTTTCCGTTGCTGGATTGGGGGGGGCGTCCCTGAGAGCCATGAACTTGGGGTGTAAGGGCTGTTTACTGAGAAGTACAGAGGGATTTCCCTATTTTAACAACTGCAGGGGTCTTGCTGGAGCAGGCTTGTGGGGAGGACCCCTCCCAGAGGACCTCCTGGAGGGAAGGCAGGGACAGAGGGCTGCTTTGTGAGGCAGCTTCTCCCAGGTGTCCCCCGGAATGAGCCCACAAGAACAAGAGTCCTTTCCTGAACTAGACCCCCATCTGCCCCCACCACCGCAGAAACACCATGGCCTGTAGGACTGGCACGCGGAGGTGCCCCCCGACCCCCACTCTTGCGGGGACAAGGGACACAGTGATTTGCTTCCACCGGGTTAAACTTGCTCTATCTCTGTCTCTCTCTCTCTCTCTCTGGCCCAGCGCCTGGTCTGTGAGGCCGGCGTTAGTGAGCAGAAGGAGGAGGCCAAGGCCCCCACTGGCTATTCTCTGTGAAAAGCTAAGTGGCCTGGGGGGCTGGGAGGAAGACCTTGACGTCAGGAGCCCTAAGCCACCAGGCTGACAACAGACAGCAAGGAAGGCCCTTGGGAACGGCGCTTTATTGAGGGACATTTGTCTTCATTTGAGGCAGCCTACATCTCATCCCAAAGGCGTGCTCTGAGGCGAGAGCTCCCTGACCCCTCCCCAGACTGTCCCTGTACTGGCTGAGCGTGGACAGCAGGGAAAGAGGCTTTTTAAAGACCCTCAGCGGCCCGCGGACAGACACCAAGGAAGAGTAGCAGGAAGCTCCCCGTATCACCCCAAAAGGGCTCCCAGCCCTTGCCTAGGGCACGGTAGCCTCCTGAGACTCAGTCCCCAAAACCTGGCTCCTCTTGAGCGACGATTTTGGAAGTTCAAACCTCCTATTCGGCATAGTGATCAGAGATTCGGATGATCAATTTTTTTAACCTATTGTTTTCCAGACACAAACTAAAGAAACCAACCCTCAGAATCTTGTAGCTGGTAAGGAGGTCCGCGGACCCTCTGCCTTCTCTCCCATGGAAAGAGGCTGGTGGAAAGGACTCTGCGAGTGGGCTTCTGAATCCGAAAATACCAGAGTGCAGGATTTCGGTGGGGTTTTTTGTTTGTGTTTTTGTTTTTCTTTGCAAAAGTCGGGATCTTTAAAATGTTGAAAGACCATGAACTGTGCCCTAGCCGCTGCCACGAATCTGTGGCGTTGTGAATAAATCATTTCGTCTCCGAGAGCCTCGTGTTTCCAAATATTAAAAAAAAAAAAAAAAAAGCCTGATCATCAAAGGAGATGACCGAAGCGCTGCCACCTAACAGCACCCCCCACCCCACCCCACCACCCAGGCTCGCAGGTTCCCTGCTCGGAGTAGCCTGGGGATGGCTCGGGACCCTGCGGGCCTGGGGGGACGGGGGCGGCGACGGCGAGCGGGGGGATGGCCGTGGTGGGCTGCTCGGCGCTGGGCAGCACCCGACAGAGAGATTTAGGGAACCGCGGAGAGGGAGGCACGCGGCACCCCAGCTCCGGCACTTCGCAAAAGCACAGCGTTGCGGGGCGAGGGCGGCTGGCGCCCGGGACCACCGCGGACCCGATGCCCCGGCCCAGTGGCGGGGGGCGAGCGGCGTGGGACCCGGGCGCCCCGCCCGGCTCCGGAACGCGGCGCGGCCCTGCGCCCTGATCTCGCCGCCTCGGTGGCCACGGCTCTGCAGGAGCGGGCGCCCGGGGCTCCCTCCCCTCCCCCCACGCCTTCCCCCCGCCCGCCAGCCCGCCCGCCGCCCGCGCCTTTGTCTGGCCCCGCGGCGCGCTCCGAGCCAGCAGGGCGGGTAATTGGCGGCCGGAGGAGGCGAACCGGCCGGCCCGGCCTCCGCTAATGAGCGGGCGGAGCCGCGGGCAGGGCGCGGCGCGGGGGAGGGGGCTTCCGTGACCCGGCCGTGGCGGGGACCGGCGCCCCGAGGGACATCCACCTCCCCCGCCCCCACGTGGTCCCCCGCGCGCGCCAATTGCCCTGCGGCCGTGCCCGGGCCTCCAGCTGCCCCCGGGCCGCCCCCGCGTCCCCCGGAGCCGCGCCCGCACGGAAGGCGCTGGCGGAAGGGCGGCGACCGGCGGTTTCCTGGGGGCCTCGCCGCGCCGCGGGGGACCCCGGTGGCCCGGGCGACCCTGGGGCTGGGGCTGGAGCTGAGGCTGGGGCCAGGGGTGGGAGGAAGGGGATGCCCCTGGGGCCCGTGGCCGGGGTGCTGTCCCGGAGAAGCCCGCGGGCGGCGGGGAAACCTGCTCCCGCAGAGATGGTGATAAAATCCGCCCTGGTTTCTAAATTAATTATACTGAAGCCGCCGCGCTCGGCCGCACGGGCTGCGGCTGGCTTGGATGGTCGGCACCGAGGGGCGCCTCGGTCCCCGGCGGCGGGTGGGAGGGGGAAATCACGTGTCGCAGGCTCAGAGAAACACCCCCTCTCCAAGCCGGAGTGTGCTAGGAGTGGCAGGGACCAGCTGGGCTTTAGGCAGCGGGGAGAGGAGGTCAGGAACAGGGGACTTTGGGGGAACCAGCCCTCTACCCGCCCTGGAAAGCCAGCCATGCTGCCAGCACCTGATCCAAGGCCCCCCACCCCCACTCAGGGAGCCGGCCGCTTCCCGCAGGCCCGGTCAGGCTGTCAGGAATGGGATTTCCCTCACACTGGCCCTGGGGCCCACACTCAACGAGCTCTCTCGTCTCTGCCGGCCCACCCTGCGTCTCCACTCCGCGGGGTGGGCGCCATCGTGGGGCTCTTGAAATCACTTGACACTTCAAGTTAACTGGAGGTTTCATGTAAGCCTTTCAGATGTGGCTCCTCAGACTTGGAGGCCAAGGCACTGCCTATGGAAGAGCTTGGGCCTTGGGAACTTGGGAATTGGAAGGGAACCCCACACCGGCCCCAGCACAGCCTTAAGAAACCACAAGCAGCCCAGGACAGCCCCAGGGGGCGAGTCCCCCACCTCCTCCAAAGTCACTTGGCTTAAGGGGCCTGCCACACGCACCACCCCCCACCCCCCCACCCCCCACCCCCCGCCAAGAGAAGAGATTGTTTTCCAAACACTCCCCACCTAAAAACTCCACCCCTTATACTCTTGGGTGCCAAGTTCCCTGACAGGGGCCATGCCCACAATGAGATCCCCCCCCCCTTTGGATTTACACTTTTATTGAGATATAACTTACATACCATGAATAATACCCACCTGACATGCACACCTGGATTACTTTAACATGTGTATATGCTTGCATGATAACCTCAAGGGTTACGATACAGAACATTTCCAGCAGCCTGGCAGGTTCTCCCATGCCCATTCTATTCTTGTCTCCCTCCCCTCGGATTAGTTTTGCTGCCTCTTTTTGTGAAGGATTCCTGCAACAGGTGCTCCTTTGTGCATGGCCCCTTCCCTCACTGTGAGCCAGATCATCCAGACTGTTGCATGAAACAGAGGTTCACCCTTTGTAACTACTGAGTGGTGTTCTGTCCAATGAACTTACCACAATTTATTCATCAGTTCGTTGATGGACACTTGGACTGTCTCCAGCTTGGGGCTGTTGCTGTGAACATCCTTGTGCATGACTTTGGGTGGATAGGAGGACCGGTTCCTTCTAAGTGAAATTGCTGGGTCATGGGTAGGCACTGGATTAAGCTTTTTGCCAGACAGTTTTCCAAAGTAGTTGTACCCGGTTAGCTTTTTGAAGCTGCAATCTGGGCACAGATGCTGTTCAGAGAATCGAATTAAATTCCAGAAATTCCATAATAGTGACAGCAGACATAAATCGGGCGCTTAGGATGTGCTAGGTACCACTCTAAGGGATTTGCATGTAATTAACATGTACTTACAGACATTTATATACAAATGTTCAAACAGTGCCTGATTTCATCCTTGAATGAGCATGGGATCTCAAGGGCTATGGTATGTTGATCTTTGTTTTGCCAACTCAGTGGAGATCTAGACACAATACTCTGTGTTTGGGGGAATGAATCATCTCCATTTTATGGATGAGGAAACTGAGTCCTTGCAAGGTGGTGACTTGCCAAAGGGGCTACTGAATGGCAGAGCCAAGCCGGCAACTTCTTTCCAGGCTCCTGGTCTTCTCCGCGTTCTTATGAATCCAAGTTGTACTCTACTCAAAGACTCCTTTGATTTTCTCCTTCTAACATCTCAGGTGGACCCCGGCAGGCCTCCAGTGCCCCAGTCCTTTGGGACTCGTGTCTTTTTCTTTTTCAGTTCTATTCTTGTATGACGGACAGCCCTAAGACTTGGTAACTTAAAACAACACTTATTATTGTCTCTTGGGTTCTGGGAGCTGGGAGCTGGCTAGACTCAGCTAGAAGGTTCCCACTGGGATGTCTCATGCGGTTGCAACCGTAGTCATCTGTGGCATGGACTGAGCAGGAAATCCAAGATGGCGCACACCAATGGCTGGTGGTCGATGCTGGCTGTCAGCCAGCAGCTCAAATGGGGCTGTCATCTGGAGCATCTCCATGTGACTTGGGCTTCCCATAACATGGCAGCTGGGCTCTGAGAGGAGTGTCCCAAGAGCAAGTGTCTCAAGAGGTGGCAAGAGGAAGCCACCAGGCCAATGAAGGGCTACACCCGGAATGGACACAAATTCACTTCCAGCATGTTGAATTGACCAAAGAAATGTATCACAGGGTCTCTTCAGAGTCAAAGGAGGGGAGACAAATTTGGTGGATGAGTGGCAGGTCACATGGCAGAAGACTGTGTGGGAATGACAGCCACACTTATAACCATCTCTACAAAGGATACACCTTCCTTGTCTCCTTACCTTGCTTTGCAGCTATAAGCCCAGGAAGGCCAGAAACACCCCTCCACTTCTTTGGTTCTTGAAGCTTCAAGATTCCCCGGACTCCTCCCATTTCAGGTCAAAATCCACAGGACTCTTGGCATGCCCCAGTTGTGCCCACACCGCCTCACACCCTGGGACGGTCCTGCACTCCATAGAGCACACAGCCACTCTGGGTCCCGGCTCACACACAATCAGTTCCTCTCCAAGTCCTGAGAACGGTCACCCCTTGGAATGTCATACATACACCTTCTCATTGTAGCTCCCCAGCCCCAGCTGCCACCTGTCCAGGCCTTCCTGTCCAGACAATCATTTCTTCTCAGACAAACACAGAGGCCACTGAGACATGGGACCAAACCAGCATTTTCCTAGGGCCATCTAAGGTGCTGGCGGCAGGGGAGGGGCCCTCTCCTCCAAAGCATTTCTCATTTGAAAGAGCAAATGGTCTCTCCAGCTAGAAGACTTGGGTTGGAATCTCTGCTCTGCTGCTGAGTGGCTGTGTGGTCTTGGGCAAGTGGTCAGACCTCTCTGTGACTTGGTGTGCACAGCTACAGAATGGATGCTGTTATTGGACCCAGCTCAGAGGGCTGGTATGGCGATCAAACCCGGTAACAAGATACAAGCAAGTGGTAGAGACTCCCAGAACCAAGACTTCCTTTCTCAGCCTTCGAAGCTGATTTTTTAAAATAAACTTGTTCCATGCGGTTCATTTTTCTATTGGGTGAATTCTCACCCTGCACACGCCCATGTAATCAGCACCCAGATCAAGACATTATCAGCACCCCAGAAGTCCCTGCCCCCAGACTTGTAACACCCCAGATTAATATCTGGCTTCATTTTGGCAGGCACAATTGGCAAGCAAGATAGTCATCTATCTGGTGTGATTTGAAAAGAGCCAGCAAATCCATCTCCCACTGTGCCTAAATTTCCCCCATTATGGAGGCATTCTTTTGTGTTAAGCATTGCTCCCACCCACGGTTCTCTTTTAAAATGTAAATCTATCTGTGTTGGGGTAACAGCAATTCCCTAGTCCCATAGGAAAAAACATCTGGTCAACCTTTGCAAATCAAGACCCATGGAACCTCCTTAACCAGCAAAGAAATGCAGGAAAGAAGGAAGAACGGACTGACGAAGATAGACTGCACCTGCTTCATCATTTGTCCAAGGCTGGTTCACACTTCTAGCCTGGGTTTTTGGTTTTGGGGTTTTTTTGTTTTTGTTTTTTAGGGGTTTTTTTTTAGCATATATTAAAATCTGGGCCCCCACCACGCCCCAGTGGCCATGAACCACAGCAATGCCATCAAGCCACCCATCACAGAGAAAAGGAGCATGGTGACAAAAATGAATTCTGTGGGTCGACTGGGGTGCGACCTCACCCTCCCAGTATACCTTCTCTAAGCCAGGCCCAGGAGAGCTTCTGGTGTTATGACGTCATCAGATGTCAGGCCTTTGACAAATGAGTCCGGCCCGCAGCTGGAGCCTTTGATAAGCCATTTGCAGGCGTCTGGGAGACATCCACGCTGGTCTTGGGAATGCATCCTAGCCCCATCTCAAATTCACATCTTTTCATGTTTTGTTTTGTTTTGTTTTTTTCCAAAGCGTGCCATGCATCTGTGAAGATTCATGGTCTAAAATGTTTTTTTTTCTTTTTTCTGACATTTCACCTTTTCTCTTTATTTTATTTTATTTTTTTAAGGAAAAGAAAATATTCACTCCAAGGTTCATTTAGTTTCTGGGTAATAACTGTCAGATATTAACGGATAGCCCCATACATCCAGCATAAAATAATAGAATTTGTTGAGTGCATTAGACATCCAGTAATGGGCACGGCGGATGGTGTTGTAGAGCTGAAGAAAGGCTCTTCTTAGTAAAAGAGAATGCATGCTATGAAAAACAAAATATAAAGGACATTTGTCAAAATGCCCTCTGCGTACCTGGAATATTTGTTTCTTGAATCTCTCTCTCCTATACACCTTCTCCTCATTCAGTGAGCCTTGAATCAACCTCATCCCCTCCAGGAAGATTTGCCCCCACCCCTCTTCTATACCCCCTGCCTCACACCCTGTCCCGGTAGCATCATGTGCTTGTTTCTGCCCAGGCACTCATCGTCATACTGCATTCATGACATAAACCACACCTTTGTCCTCTGCAAACCCTGAGCTCCTTGACCGTGGGGCTGTGTCCTCTCCCTGTGTGCTCCCAGCGCCTGAGACTCAGTCTAGCAAATGGTGCCCATGCCCCTGGCCCCGACCACTTCGGGGCAGATCTCTCCCCTTCCAATGAGCGGCATCGCAGCTCTGCCCTAATATTTCCTCCAGCCCCTGGAACCCACTTTGCTGCTCCCGAGACTGGCTGGAAGAGCTAGGGAGTTACTGCCTTGCCCGACAGCCTTCGGAGGATACCTGAAGGGAGTTGGCATACTCTCGTCCCTCCGCAGATGGGAAAACTGAGACTTGTGTTTAACATTGACCTCAAAAGATCCCCAGCGATATTAAATCCCAGTCGCCCACGGTGGTAATAAGCTTGATAACACACTCTTCATGGCCCATCTGCCTTTTCTTTTCTCTGCCTCACTTGTTCACTCCCCTACCGAAGCTTCCTGGAATCACCCCCCAAATACATTACTTGCGTTCAAACCCCTGTTCCAGGGTCAGCTTCTGAAGCACGTACTAGATGTGCAATAAGTCATCTCTGAACGAACGAAAAAATGAATGATGGAATTTTTATAGCCCAAATATCAAAAGGTGCTCTCTAGGGCTGGATTTTCTATAGGGTCTATACTATCCATTTTAAGTGACCGTGTTGAGTCAAAATCAAAGTCTCCTGGAAAAGTTCACCTTCGCTTTGGGCCAGATAAGCAGCTAAGGCCAAGTGCCAAGGAACTAGGAAAATTCGTAGTATGTGGTAGAAGCCACGCATATCTGGTTTTGATTTGGGTCCACTGGCCACCGTGGTTCCTCCTTTTCCTTCTTCCGTGATCTGTCACATGGCAGCTGTCACTAAGCTGTGCGGTTCTATTTAAGTGAGAAACTGCCAGCCTGTGTGCGTTATCCCTTTCCCCGGGGGGTGGCGGGGGGCAGTAGGCAGCAGGTGACAGTCTGTCCTCGCTGTTGTCCCTCCGTCCCTTTGGCTAACACCAGGGGCCAGGAAATAAGAAGACAAGTGAAGGTGGTGTTGAGAGCCCACCGTTTGATTTCACTGATTGCCCTTTTCCTCAATGGTTATCTGTCCATTAGACTCGAGCCTGGTTCTAAAAGACGATTTCCTGCCAGCCTGATGTTTTTGCCACTGACATGGTTCAAAGGGCTTTTTCTGGAGGTACTCAAGCTTATGGGAGACAAAGCTGAACACTGACATTCTTTTTACTTCAAAAATTCTTTGAAAATTGTAGAACATCCGGGTTTTTGATAAACTAAACTCTATTTGCCATTCTCATCTCCCTGTGTTTCCTGACGGGATTTCGGAATTGAGATTTCTTTCTTTTTTTTAGGCCTTTCTGTAAGTAAAAGAAGCTGGATACCCAGTTGGCCCACAGGTGGGAAAGGGACCCCACAAGATTAGCTCACAAATATTGAGAATTAGAGTGTGCTAAGAGCTCTGTGTATGTTACCTCTTTAACCTTCACCTGACCCACAGGACATAGGGCCCTAGGACTGGGTTGTTGGGGGACTGCCGGCTCCCCCTGGAATGCCCCAAGGAAGACAGAGGCAGTAGACAGCTCCAACAAAAGAAATAGAAATCACAAAATTGAAAAAGAGAAGTGTGATATGCTGTGATAGGGCAGAACCTCAGAGAGAAGAAAATTCCATAGATCATGAGGGCAATGTTTTAAAATCTTGTGGATTACTCAAAAGCAACAGCAGCAACAAAGGCCCCATGCTCAAAGGGCTGTCTCCAGGTTTGAAAAAGAAACAGACATTCAATAAATGACCTTCCATCGGGGAAGTCCCTGCTCTCACACCATGTGTTCGGGTGCTTTTGCCCAACCACAGGAAAGGGGAATTGCCTTAAAGGAGAAACCCTCCCTGGAACTGGTGTGACCCCCAAAGCAAAGGTGCCCTCAGCAGAACATTCCTGGAAAACTCTTGTATCCCAAGGGAGGAAGGCCAATTTTCTGAGAGAATGGCTTTTGAACTCATAAAAGTTCAAGTCACAAGCTTTTACGACCGTTCACAGCGCCATATTGCCAAGTGTGGTGGGTGGAATGATGGCCCCCAAGATGTCCTCGCCCTGATCCCAAGTACCTGTGAATATGTTACCTCATATGGCAGGTGGGATTAAGTAAATCATCTTGAGATGGAGAGATTATTCTGGATCATGTGGTGGGCTCCATATAATCACAAGAGTCCTTAAAAGGAAAAGAGGGAGGCAGGTGGGGAGATCAGGAGCCTGCCATTGTTGGCTTTGAGGATTGAGAAAAGGAGCCATGAGGTAAGGAATGTGGGAAACTTCTAGAAAGTGGAAAAAGCAAGGAAATGGATTCTTCCCTCAGCCCCCAGAAAGGAACAAAGCCCTGCCAATAACTGGATGGTAGCCCAGTGAGACTCATCTCAGACTTCTAACCTTCAGAATTGTAAGAACAACATTGTGTTGTTTTAAGTCTCTACATTAAGGGTAGCCTGTTATTGAAGCAACGCAATGCCAACACACTAAGTCCCCTGGGGGCTCCCATGCTGCGAGGCTGCTTGGGTACCCCATGAGTGAGGTACCCCATGCCATGAGGACAGGGCAACCTCACAGTACCCCTTTGAGAGGTTCCAGGAAACACTGCAGAGGGTCCCCACTACTTGGGAGACAGAGAACAGTGGGTCTCCCCCAAAATGTCAGGAATCTAAGAAGATTCCTATCCCCCACATCCCCCTGGGAACCAAACGCCACAGGAATTAACAGTGTCCTTGCAGGGATTTTCTGCATTAACTAAAAACTCTTCCTCAGCTGTTTCTTATCATCTTCACATGGCTTTAATCGCATCTAGAATCATGAACCAGTGGTTCCCAAACCTGGCTGGGCCTCAGAATTATTTGTAAGCCTCGCTAAAGAAGCCCGAGGTTGTCCCATCTCTGCCCTCAGCTGCTTCATCCCAGGCCCCTTACATCAGAATCTCTGAGTGTGAGGGCTGGGAGTCTGTGATTTTTGTTCTGTTTTGTTTTGTTTTGTGAGTTTTTTAAGTAAGTTCCATGCCCCACGTGTGGCTCAAACTCCCTACCCCGAGATCAAGAGTCACATACTCTACCGACTGAGTCAGCCAGGTCCCTGAAGGACTCTGCGTTTTTAACAAGCATCTCCAGGAGATTCTGGCACCTCTCTGTGCACTGGGATAAAGGAAACCTGTCCTAAATTGCTTGGCTTCAGAGCCTCACGAGATGTCTCAACTAGCAAGACACTTGGGTTTCAAAACCTTCACGGGAGCTGTGTTAATGAAAGAGCTTTGCCATGAGAATGGAAACTCACAACCTGAGTGGCTTTCACCTAGATGGTCTCTAGTTGGAGGTTGGACCCACAGAAGAAAGTCAACCACATCAGCAAAGGCCCCTGCTTCCAGGCTCTGGTTTTACCACATTTCCTGGAGCCCTGGCCTCAGCCCTGGTGTCCCACTGCTCCAAGACCTCCATTAACAGAACAGTATACCCAACATGGTGGACACTACTGGTTGACTGCTCAACACCCTGCCCTCCCCGAGTCTTTCCTAACAGAAGTTCATGTTGGCTGGCCGGCAGCAAGGGAACAGGAAAGGTGGCTCTCTGCCCCAGGCTCAGAGGACAGTTGTCCTACTCCATACATAGAATCCCAATCCTCTTGGCTAGTGATTGGGGAAGGAATGATCCAATGACCCAATTCTGAATAAGAGGACCTAATTGGAACTCTGCTGAGCACTTCCTGATATAAGAGGAAGTGTTTCAGGAAGGTTTCTTTTCTACTCACTCTGTTCCGTCCTACTCGGGACACTACTATGTGGGGACATAAAGCTTGGTGCTGTAACTGCCATCTTGTGACCATGAGGTGACAGATTAAAGGGTTGAAAGAAACATGTTAAAGATTGCAGAGCAGAAAAAAGAAGTATAGCCCTTGATAAAAATTATTGGACAGCTTGACCAACCTTGTAAACATCCACCAGTTCCAGACTTCTTGGCACAAGGGATTAAAGAGAAGTCTGCATTGCCTTGGCCATCACTAGATAGCTATTCTATATGACAGTTTTAAAATGTGCCCCCTACCCCCATTTTTTGACATCCCCTCCATCGAGAGGTGGGTCTGTGTCTCCTTCTCTTGAGTCTGGGCTCTGGGACTACTTGATCCATGGGATATGGTAGAAATCTGCACCCATTTCTAGGCCCAGATTTTAACAGGCCATAGTCTCCTTCCTGTCTCTGATATCTGCCCTTAGAAGCTGGACTGGAAGCTGTGGGGAACTCTGAGCAGCCTGTAGAGAGGCCCACATGGATGGGAAATGAGGGCCTGGGTCCCCAGCTTGGCTGTGCTCCCCACTGGCAGCCAGCACCAACTTGCCAGCCATTTGAGGGAGCCATCTTGAAAGTGGCCTAACCATTCCCCAACTGAGCAGCACCAGCTGTTGCCACGTGGAACAGAGATGAGTCTTCCCCACCAAGCTCGGATTGAGTTACGGATTTCTGAGATAAATACATGATTATTACTATTTTAGGCCACCAAGGTTTGGGGTCTTTTGTTGTGCACATCAGTAGGTATGGGGAACACTCTTTCACTTGCAGCCGAACTAGCAGAGCCATCCTGTGGACCAGAGGTCTGCAAACTTTTATCTGTAAAGGATCATATAGTAATTATTTGGGGCTTTGCAGGCCATGTGGCTTTTGTTCGAGCTGCTTAACTCCGCCATCTTAGTTAGCATAACAGCAGCCTTGGACAGTCAGTAAAGGAATGGGTGTGGCCAGGTTCCAATAACCCTTAATTGGTAAAAACAGATGACAAACAGGATTTGGTCATTGCGCCACAGTTTGCTGACTTCTGCTGTAGATGAAAGCTACACATTCTGCCTGCCCCCAAGCCTGACTCCTTCCGTCAGTCTTTGTCCTGGTCCTCATGTCATCCAAGAAGAGATCACTGCACCTATTTCCCTCATCCATCATGATGTTTTCACCAGCCAGTGGGGAAGTTGAAACACTCAACTCTCTACTGTGCATTGAACCTGGGGCCTGACCAAAAAGCCTTCCAAAAGCCTGTGGTTTCTCCCTGGGAGCCCAGACATCAAAACCATAAAGAGTCTTCCCCAGGCAAATCGTTACCCCCACTTGACACTCTATTTAATGGAAAGCCTTTCCCAGAAATAAGTATATTAAAATAAGCTTTGCATTTTTTACATTAACTGAAATTTGATGCAAATTGATAATAAATTACCTTCCCCCTACTCATTCATTTGGGAATCACATAAACTAGTTTACAGTTATGTATTATTACATTTCACATTAATATAGCCATAGGAAGCTAGGCTTTGGAGAAATTCACTTCCCAGCAAATCCTCAGAAATCAAGGAGGTAAAAGTGGGATTTGGCGGGATAGCTGACTGTCCTAATGTGCTAGGCACTCAGAGATGTGAAAAGTAAGGCATCAGTGCACTGCTCGAGGCCCAACTAATTCATCAAGTGATCACCGTTTCTCCTATTTATCTGGCATAATTTTTCCCACTTTGGGATCTTACAGCCTTCCTTCCTTCCCTCCTTCCATCTTTCCTTCCTTTCTTCCTTCTATTAACTTCTACATGAGTATGTTGGATATCATCAGCAATGTACTACTTCGGGATAGCAATAACTACATTAGAGAATGAATTGGGTTTACTATCCAATGGAGGTAAGACAGCTAGACAAAGTCTAAACTGACCAAAGACATTCACGGTAGAATTTCTTATAGACCTTTGCATCTAAAATCTAAGTTCAGTGCAGACTTCCATTTAAAGAGGGTGGACTGAACACACATGTTTGCCTTCTTCCTTTAAAGTGTCACTAAACAACAAAAAAATGTATTTTTAGAAGACAGACCCGCAGGGGCAGAGAAAATAGGAGAGGTGTCAAAGCACCACATTTTAGAAACAGTTGAATGCGTAGTAACTAACTTAGCAGACTCAAGAAAGTAACCACCAAGCAGGCAGTGGGGTGAGGGAGAGCCTAGAAACTCAAGTGCACCATAAATTTGCCCAAATATCCAGAAATGGGTGACAGTAGATGGCTCTAGAAGTAGAAGTAAGAATGAAGCTGAAGACAGAGTGAGCTGGAAAGTCTGTTTAGAGGACCACTCCAGGTTCCCCCCTCAACTTTCTACAGATAGGATCCCGATGTTCCCATGGGATGGGAACATAAAAATGAAGATCTCTTCACAGGGGGTTATCAGGTAGAGTTGAGCTGAAGGTCTGATACCATCTGAAAAAGGGGTTAAGTCAAGTCAATGTTCTAAATATCAGGGATAACCATTCTCTTCCTCACTAGCTTTCAGAATGATGGCAGGCAGACTTATCCACCCACCTATGTTAGGAAACTGGAATGTCTTACTCTGAGGATTGTGGCTAGCCCAAGAAGAAAGGTCTGAGACCTACTTTTTTTTTTTTTTTTTAAGATTTTTTTTTTAAGTTTTTTTTTTTTTTTACTTATTTGTCAGAGACAGAGGGAGAGAAAGTGAGCAAGCACAGGCAGACAGAGAGGCAGGCAGAGGCAGAGGGAGAAGCAGGCTCCCTGCCGAGCAAGGAGCCCGATGCAGGACTCGATCCCAGGACCCTGGGATCATGACCCGAGCTGAAGGCAGCTGCCTAACCAACTGAGCCACCCAGGCGTCCCTGAGACCTACTCTTAAACATAAACCAATAGCCAAGGGTCAGAGGACACTTGCAGGAAGTTTCTAACTTGAAAGAGCCAATCAATAAAAACCTTGGCAGAAAAAAACCACAATGCATTGTGGGGTAGGGGGTGGGGGGGGGGTCTTGAAGAAAAAAAAAAAGCATTGCAAATATTGCCAGAGAAATAATATGGTGCTAACAGCTAAAATTGATTGTTTCCTGTATACGGATACCATTCTAACTTCTTCACATTAATGAATTCATTTAATCCGCAATAGCCCTGCAACGTAGGTATAATTATTATTCCCATTTTAAAGATGAGAAAAATGAGGCCCAAAGAGATTAAGGACATTGCCTAAGTTTATACAATGGGTAGGTTGGATCTAAACCCCAGCGATCTGGTTCAGTCTGCACTCTAGCTGCCTTATAATTTTGTATCCCTGAAGCAAAACCAGGATGGTATTAAACAGGAATATTTGGAAAACCCAAAAACCAAACAAAAAGCTCTTGAGCCTTAAAAATTCTATAGAAGAAATTAAAAAGTCAATAGGACTGTTGGAAGATGAATGAGAAGTTTCCCAAAGGCAGCACAGGATGGAAATTAGGAGAAAAGCCATAAGAAAGCTAAAGGACTCACCCAGGAGGTCCAGCATCTGAATAATAGCCTTCCTAGAAAAAAAGGAGCAAAAATGAAGAGGATGATATCTTCAAAGAAAAAGAAATCAGGAAATTTTCTTAGAACTGAGAAATATAAATTTCCAGATGGAAAGGGGCTCCTAAGTTTCCAACCCAATGGAAATGAATCTACACAAAGGCATTGTTAACCTTTAGAACTTAGAACAAAGAGAAGACCCAAAGGCTTCCAAAGAGAAAAAGCCTGGACTGCATTAAAAATTGAGGAATCACAATTATACAGTTCTCAAAAGTGACCGAAAGCTAAAAGATGATGGAGAAATGCCTTCCAAATGGTAAGAGTAAATGATTTTCTACTCAGACCCTATACTCAGAAAAAAAAAATATGAAAACTAAACATGAGAAAAGTACAAAGACATTTACAACCACGAAGATCCTGAAAAACATGTATTCTGTGCACCCTTTCTCAGGAAGCTAATGGAGAATGTGCTTCACCAAACAAAGGAGTAAACCAAGAAAGAGACATGGGACCTAGGAAATAGGAAATCTACTACAGAGGGGAAAGAAAGGATCCCTGGACAATGGTAAAGAGAAATTCAGGAAGACAGTTGTAAAACAAGAGTTCAGGGAAAAAACAGTCCGGGCTAGAGGAAAACAGAAGATTCTAAAAATGCTCTCTCTAAGAAGATAGAATTGATGGAATATTTTATGTGCTTGATTATGCTAAGAGGAGATTTAGACAGCAAGCCGAGATTTGTGGGTTAAATGTCACAGTTATCTATTGCCATTTAACAAACCATTCAAAAAGTTTGTGGCTTAAAACAACCACATTGGTCACATCTCTGTGGATCAATAACTTGGGCTGGGTGCATCTGGGTGATTCCACTGGTCTTGCCTATGGTCATTTACCCAGGGGCAGTCATCTGGTAGCCTAGTTGAGGCTGGGATGGTCCAAGATGGCGCCACTCATGAGTCCGGCAGTTGCCAGGCTATTGGCTAGGAAGTCTCTGTTTTCTTCCATGTGGCCTTATCAGCAAGATCGCTCACACTCACTCATATCCTGGCCTCAAGTTCCAAACTGCATCATATTTGCTAATGTCTGCACCTCCCCGCCCCCCACCCCCACAATGTCCCAGGTGTGATCCACAAACTTGTGAATGTCACCTTATCTGGCAGAAAGGACTTTACAGATACGATTAAATTAAGGATCTTGTACAAGCATTTCACCATTTAAAATACATGCATGTTGGGGCACCTGGGTGGTTCAATGGGTTAAAGTCTCTGCCTTTGGCTCAGGTCATGATCCCAGGGTCCTGGAATTAAGCCCTGCGTCGGGCTCTCTGCTCAGCAGAGAACCTGCTTCCTTCCTCTCTCTCTGCCTGCTTCTCTGCCTGTTTGTGATTTCTGTCTGTCAAATTAATTAATTAATTAATTAATTAAATCTTAAAAAAAAAAAAAAGACTGTAAAATACATGCATGTATATGATGAAAACAGAAACCAGTATTTTCAAAGGAAAGGGCATGAATTCTCCTGTATAGCAACACAACCTCTCATAGACTATCCGAAGCCAGTACTAAAAGCTGTTTCCCCCTCACTAATAAAAAAGTAAAAATCAACTTAAAAGGCAACGTTTTATGCAAAACATGTAGATAAAACAAAAGGGTCTCAAATGAAGACTCTTGGGGTGCCTGGGTGGCTCAGTGGCTTAAGCGTCTGCCTTCTGCTCAGGTCATGATCCCAGGGTCCTGGGATTGAGCCCTGCATTGGGCTCCCTGCTCCACAGGGCTCCTGCCTCTCCCTCTGCTTGCCTCTCACTCTGCCTGCTGCTCCCCCTGCTTGTACTCTCTCTCTCTCTCTGACAAATAAATAAATAAAATCTTTTAAAAAAATTAAAAAAGAAAGAAAAGAAATGAAGATTCCAAGCTACATAGCCTGCAGGCTGATGAAAGGCCACTGTAATGTTAACAGGCATTTGCCGCCTGATAGTTATAAAGGTAATTTATACCCAGAACATTCCCACCCATGTGAGAGAATGACCCTCCATTTTACTACATGTTGTATTAATGTCAATCAATATATGTTTGAGGGCTTTATACATTATGGATAATAATGTTGGAGCTTTGCAAACCATTCCTCTTGGGGGAGCTACACGAAATTCTATAGGAGAGAAGAAAGGAAAACAACAAGCTCTGAATGGCCAAGCTCGCTTTGGGTTCAGCAGACGTTAATCAGCTCAAATGTGCAAATGAGACCAGAGCCAGTCTGCTCCCAGGGTGAAAATCAGAAATACCCATGGGGGTGAAGTAATCCGAAATGGGAAAACATTCCAGAATGTTCTGGAATGAGGCTTCATGGATCAGGGTCTTACTCCTGGATCATGATGCTGTGTGGAGGAAAGACAGCCATTCAGCCATGCAGACGGGCTGGGGGACTTTGGCCAAGTCACCTTGAGTCACTTTCCACCTCAGTGGTTGCCTTTAAAGTTGGACATACTCGTTAATTAACTCGATGGAGAGAACCCTTTCACAACATTTCTATCAAATCATCACATTGTGCCCTTGAAATATCTTACCGTCTTGTATGCCCATTATACCTCTATAAAGATGAACAATAAAATAATAATAATAATAAAGTAAAACAGGACATGCTAAATCACCTGTCCTTGGAGTTGTTGTGAGGATTAGAAAAATCTATACTATATATTCACTTTGAAAATGTCTTTCTTTTTTTATTTAAATTCAAGTTAGTTAACATACAGTGCTTTATTAGTTTCAGGGAACACTTTGGAAGCTTTCCATTTCCCCTTGTGGTAAACTATATTATTGGAACCAGTTCATCCCCTTCCCCTAAATCTACAGCCTTTGTCTTATAAATTTGCAGTTCATTCTACTTGACCTTGGGCTCAGCCACATGACTTGCTTTGGTCAAAGGACTCTAGCTGGAAATAACGCTGTGTCCATTCTGAGCTTAGACATTCGGATGCCACACTTGTTTCTGCTTGCTTTCTTGCCTCTGCTCTTGCCACTGGAAGAACATGCTCCCAGATCTTCCAAGGTCCAAGAAGCATGTAGAGTAAATCTGGATCCAATTTGTAGCTTAGAGGTCAGCCCATCTGATCCAGTCTAGATGAACAGAGCGACCCCAGCCAACTCACATACAGAAGAGAAATAAACGCTTATGATCGTGTCACTGAGATTGCGTGCCTGCTCCTTACACAGCAAGAGCTCACTGATGCATGCAACTAAGTTAAGAGACTATACGGAAAAGCAAACCAAGAGCTGGAAGGGAAGGAAGGAAGGCAGCTCACCTGTATAGGCAGCAACCAACCAAAAACCACGTAGAGTGATATGACCTTAGAATAAAGAGATGCTGTGTGTTGAAAAGCTCAGAGAATCTTACTAGAATTCTTGAGATAGGGAATTCTTACTTCAGAAGCAGAGAGTTTTGTGCCTTTTAAAATATTTATATTTTAGGATGTCTTTTTTACTTCCTTTGTCTTTGTGGCAGTCTGCCCACTTGGCCAATGGAGAAAGAGAAAGATCTGTGTTCACAGTTGGGCTGCAGAAAAAGAGGGATAGTGAACTCTTGGGGTCCAGGCACCATCATGGAAACACATATAAACATCACTGGGGAAAAGGCAGAAATTAGGGGAAAGAAAATTGGGCAACCCAGGTGGGTCTGCTTGCCTACAGTTGTCTGTCCTCTGAGGTCTTGTTTCCTGATTTGGAAGGAGTGTGGAACACTAAGCCCTGTGTTAAGTTTAAGCACGTAATTCCTGTACACAACCACGATTTATCTTGGTTTTAACTGAAGGCGTAATTCAAAGTTGTTCCACTAGACCCTGAACACTCTGAGTACAAGATCATCTTATTCTTTTGTGCATCTCCTGTGGTTTCCTCGGAACCTGGCCCATGTTACATGGATGGATGGATGGATGGATGGATGGAAGGAAGGAAGTTTGGTTAAATGCATGGATGGATGGATGGATGCATGGGGGACAGAAGGATAAATCTTCACTTCTTGGAATTTATGCAATATAAGCCTATAAAGAATACAGGCATTTTTGCTTTGAGATAATCCTATTGAATAAGGACTTCACATAAAATTCTTTAAATCACTTCATATATTGTAAGCACTCAAATAAGTTTATCGTCATTGCTATCATTTAATAGTATTTCCAAGCATCCTTCCCTATCTGGAAACTAACAGAAGTCATTTAAAACAAGTTCTCTTCAATCTGGGAACTTACTGTGCTCATGCAGTCTGTAAATTACAACAGTATTCATTTGTACCTTTGGTTATATATGAGTTTCGGTCTCATTCATTTCTGTTTTTTGTAGCCTAATGCTAAGATGTCCATTGGCCCAGACATGTTACAACTGAGGGCCAGGTGAACCACATGATTTTAGAAAACAGCTTCTCTGCCCCACGATGACAGAGGACACTGGAGCCCGCATCCTGTTCACGTGCTCTCAGATAGGAGCCCCCAGTCACCTGGAGGATGAAGCTGCTGGAAAACTCCCCTGCTGAGCACATCCTCAAAGACCAGGAGCAGAGTGTGTTTTCCCTCACCACCCAGATCCCACTTCCAGGTTCCAGACACCGTCGCCCAGCCAGTGAGCTTCCTGTCTGTCACCTGCCCTCCTCCACCCCACTCTCCCACCTCAGTCCTCATCCCGAGGCGGCCTCCATCTCCCTGGCCCAGGACTCCTCCAGCAAATGGAATTTTCGGGAGCTACTGATGGCAGCATGGCTCATGTGGCCGCAAAGAGTACCTGCGGATGTCTGTTCATCGATTTCGATTTGCCGTGTGGTCATTTCCTGGGCTCCCACGGGCCCGCGCGCTCCAAGTCTCTGCGGCGCTGCCGGGAGGAGCACTGAGGTCTGGGGCAAGGCCGGGCCTTCCTCGCAGGGTGCTACCCAGAGCTGCGCGAACAGCAGCTTCCATCTGTGGGCCAGGCCTGAGCAAATGGGAAAACATTTTGAAGCCGCAGGCTTCTCCTGAATTAAATATTTACTCATTTCATGCCTCTCCCTCTGTCCACGGAGAATCCAGCTCAAACTAAATAACAAAGGAGGTCAGGCTTGTGATCCGCACAAAAATACTTACCCTGCAATTATAGGAATATCGGGCCTTACAATTAATGCCAGGTCTGTGGAACTTGGAGAAGACCCAAAGAAAAGCCACAGAAATGATGAAGGGGCAAAAAGACAAAGCTGGTGGGGAAAGCCAGAGAGGTGAGGTCTGTTTGGAATGGAAAGGACCTTGAAGGTGCCTTAATCACTGAGCTCGCTGGGTTCCCCACCAGTCCAGCCACCACTGCTGTTCAGGCTTTTCGATCTCAGTCGCCTGTCAGTGGGGACATATCGCACACTCATTCCGCAGCTGGGTTCAGATGGCTGTGTTTTCTTTTCTGCCATGTACCGGCATGATCTTTGTTGATGAAGCGGGCGCAGAAATAGAACGTATTAAAGAGGAACACAAACACAAACTCCACCAGGATCACCGAACAGTCCTTGTCACATAGTGGAGGGCCCCTCACAATCACACCCATTTTGGAGTCCGCTGTCTGGACCAGAAATGTGTCCAGGCACAAGCCCGTCACGGAGGCAGGGACCTTGCACCATCTTTCTTGTCCAGAACGGTGAGTGGTTTAGACCAAATTCCCCCAGAAGCATGTTCTGAGGCGAGAAGTCATGAACAAGCGACTGATTAAGGACCCACTTTCCCAGGGGAGGTCAGACAGAGAGGGAGCGGGGAACACAAGACAGGGAAGGGAGAAGTCCAGAAGATGTGACTTCCGGCAAGGCTCCCAGCCGGGGATGGGTCAGCCTGCTCCTGCAGGCGTTTCAGAGTGTCCAGAGGGAAAGGGAGCCGGACCCACTTGCTCCCTCGTTGCCAGGCTTTGGTTAAGGTAGGTCTTGGGACTGGGGGAGCAGGGGCGATGGGCAGGCAGGATGGTTCACGCAAACGAGCCCCCAGTGCTGGGTGAAGAAAGCACACTACACGTATGGGGACCGGCAAAGGGGGAAAAAGAAAAGTTAAAATCTATATAAGGAATACTGACATTGCTCGTTACAGTAACTAATTCATGGCATATGTTCAACTAATGTTCGCTGACTGACAGGCT
Organism: Mustela putorius furo; assembly: GCF_011764305.1. Taxonomy (NCBI): domain Eukaryota; kingdom Metazoa; phylum Chordata; class Mammalia; order Carnivora; family Mustelidae; genus Mustela; species Mustela putorius. The sequence goes on from NW_025421989.1 coordinate 34,706,520, forward strand.
AAACAGTGCAACATGAGCCCCCACGCCAGTCTTGAGCTCCCTGGATGAGGCAGAGAAGGGCCAGGCGGCCAGACTCCCTCCTTCCCTCTCCCCATACTGCAGACTCTTTCAGACCCGGCAGGGCCAGGGAAAATGGAGACCAAGCCACGCCCTTGGCCAAACCCCCAACGGAAAGAAACCAAGTAGCCCCCCAGAGGTGGTAATCCAACAAGCTGGAGTGGAGCCTGCACCTTCAGGAAGCTTCTCTCTAAGCTGGGCTGAGCAGCAGGGAACCAGCTGGCCCTAGATGTTTGGGCCAAGGACCCAGTGAACACCCGGCTGGAGGAGGGCCGCCTTTGCTTCCTACCCAATCCGCATACACACACACTGCTTCTGGAGAACTCTGAAGCCCTGGGCGGAAGGGAAAATCTGAGGAGCTGGAGGGAAGGCTTGATCATCTGAGGCCCGGCCGGACAGGCAGCCACCCAGCACAGAGGGATTCGTGATAGGCTGGCGGCTGTGTTGCGAAGGCCCAGACTGAGTCACGCGGCCACATTCACAGACATGAACCCCCGCGGCTCTCTGCTCCCTGGTGACTGCCCTCTGTTCGCTGGCCGCCCCAGCCCAGACACAAGACCATGACCATTTCCCCGCTCTTACAAGCATTCTTTAATGAAGAACTCTGTTTCATCGTCTGCGGTGCTGCGGAGTTCAAAGTGTGCAGCTGTGGATTCGAAGGCCAGTGGATTTCTGACTCACCAGACAATGATCAAATTTATATTTTTCCGCACCGTCCGCTTTTGAGACGGTGTTTATGTTTCATGTTAAATATAATTCTCTTTGGCTTCCCCAGCTGCCTGGGGCCCAGTTCTGCTCTGTCCTAGAGCGGCTCACCCCGGAGCTGTCTCTCCATGTGGCCTCTGGGGTCGATTCATTTTTCTCCCGATGCCTTCATGAGTGATGATTTCTAGAGACAATCGGATCGGCTGTGCGGGAGATTCAGCTCCATCATTACGACGGCCGGATACATCACAGGCACCATTTTTCAAGCCCATGTTTTTCATCACACAGATATGACTTGATTAAACCTTTGTGATATTACATTGGGATATTTGAAAATAGCCTTTAGTGGCCGGCACATGGGTCTTGTTTCTGAGAAATCTGTTACTGCCCCACGAGGTACCCATACATTCGGGATTTGCGAACAAAGACGGATGGAAGCCCAACTGCCTGGGTCCAGATCCCAACACCTTTACTTACAGCTGCATAACTTTGGACAAGTTACTGTGCCTCTCTGTGCCCCTGTTCCCTCCTTGATAAACTAGAACAAGATCCATACCTCAGAGGAAGGTTGTCTGAGTGAAAAGAGATAATGTGTGTAAGGCGCCTGGTGCCTAGTAAGAGCTGTGGATGTTCGTTATTACTATCATTATTTGTTATTGTTGATGGTTCTTTACTCCTTGCTACACTCCTGGGAGATAGAGCTAACTTCCAGGTAAGGAAACTGACATTTGAGAAGGGTTAAGTAACTTGCCCAAAACACGGTATCACATGTTATGTTCAGAATTGAGTATCGGGGCTCACTGCTGTTCTGCTTCTCCCTTCAAGGTTGGCCTTTATGTGGAAGTTAATAAAGATGTTGCAGGGTGCAACCCCAACCCCAGCCTCATCAACAAGTGAAAGGAGCAACTGGGACACGCATTCCACTCATCAGTCTGTCGTCGATTGAGCCCAGGTAAGCATCTACAAAGTGCTGGGCATGGTGCCAGGCTCTTAGGGGTCTCTTGGGCTATCAGGGGAGCTGGACAGAGACACACTGACCCCATACACCAGGATGAGTTCCAGAAGAGACACCTGTACCAAGTGTTATGGGAAAATAGAGGTCCAAGGAAAGGGGAGAGGGAAGCAGAAATCTAGTTAATATTGTAGACTCCCCTGGCTTGTGCCTTATATCAGTCAGGTCTCTCCCAATACTGCTGCATGACAAACATTTCCCAAGTCTGGCTAGTTTCCAGTAATAACAACTCATTTTTCCTCAGTGGAACTTGGCTCCCAGAGGCAGGTTGGTTTCAGCACTGCTCCACCTAACTCTGCCTTTTGAGACCAGAGCTGCCAGCCATGTTCTCCCAAGAGCCAGCAGGAGAGCAAGAAGCCAAGGCAAACCACAAGAGCGTATTTAAAGCCTCTGTTCACATCACTTCCGCTGAGTTCCCATTGGCCAAAACAAGTTACATAGCAAAGCACCATGAATGGCACAGGGCGATATACTCAGCCTACTCTAACAGGAGGGCCTGCCAAGTCCCATTGGCGTGGTTGTATAATCCTATTAACAGGACGAAGTAACGAATTGGGAGCCAGAATACGATCTGCCACAAATGCCATGGGCGAGGCCAAGAAAGGAGAATAATGTAGGTTATACAAGCACTAATAGCTCCCCTGGGGAAGCAGGGTGTGGCTACCATATTTATTAGGTGAGAGACCAAAACCCAACTCAAATTCCCATTTGCTTCATAACTAGGAAGTCTGGGATTTCATCAAATTCCAGTTTGACTGTTTCCAAAGGCTCAAATGATGTTGTCAGGGTTCTGTCCCTCTCTCTCCACCTTTCTGTCCTGGTTTTGTGTGTAGTCCAAGTTGGACTCTTGTTGGCCTGAGGATTTGGTGGCCTTTACAGCTTGAGATCCCAGTGGACAAGAAAGTCTCTTCTAGCATTCGCATAATTAATCTCAGGGAAGCAGCCAATGGACCCAGTTTACTCAATCCAGGCATCCCTGAACCAATTACTGTGACTCTAGAATAAAATGTTCCAGGTGACTGGTTAGGAGGATGTCGGCCGTGGGACACAATGACTGTCAGCCCCACGGAGACCACTTAGAGTCGAGGAAGGACTGTTGTCTGAATGAAATCAGCATGTTATTTCAGGACAAAGAGGGAACTGATGCTAGACACTCCTAAAGATTCTGATTCAGTAAGTGTTGCTGTTAGATCTGCTGTGTAACAAAACACTCCAGAACTTAGCAGCTCGAAACAACAATTTAGTACCTCCCATGGTTCATCTGCTGGTCTCACAGGGGCTCTTTCATGCTGCTGCTGTCCCAGGATGGGGCCACTGGGATTGAAGGGTCCCAAGCGACCCCATTCACATGTCTAGAACTTGGTGTCAGCTATTGGCTAGAGGGCCCCAGTTGCCCTGCACATGACCTCTCACCATCCAGTTGGCCAGACTGGGATTCTTCACATCATGGTGGTCTCAGGGGGCCCAGAGAGGGGGAAAGTTCATGCTACCTGGTCAAATGTCAGAAGTCACCCAGGATCATTTCCACCACCTTCTTTGGTCAAAGCAAATCACAAGGAGGAATAAACTCTATGTCTTCATGGAAAGAAAAGCAGAGTCACTTTGCACAGGGGCCTGGGAGGTGGAAAGATTGGTTGCAGCCATGTTTGCAAATAATCTACCATAGTAGGTTTGGGGGGAGGCAGGACTTGGTAGTCAAGTGATATGGACACATTGAGCCAGGCAGACTTTGAAAATGCATTTGGTTCCACCTTACTGCAATGCTTCTCTGTCAGAGAGCTGCAGTCTTCCCCGACCCATTTCAACCCTTCTAGCAAACCCCTCCTGCATGCCTCACAACTCCTGTAGGAGGCTTTCCTTACCCCTCTATCCCCATGTCAACTCCCACAGCCACAGATCTAGATGTTCTGAAACTGATACTATAGGGTCCTGTCTTGCCTTCTGTTCCACCATGGCTCTCTGAGGTAAAGGCCTTCCCTCCTAGACTATCAGATCTCTGAGCACAGAAGGCACATCTTAGATGACACCAACCCCTACCCCACGGTACTGGGTACAAGACAAGACTTTATTGGCACTTAGTAATTGGTGGACAGATGGCATTTTCACTCCCGGTGGGACCCTGCCCTTCCTTCACCCCCCTCTTAAGACAAAACTCCATCCCTGTAGTTGAGTGTCATTTCAACTCTTTGCTGGGGGGAAAAAAAAAGAAATCCAGAATGGGGGTGGGGGAAGCAAAGGGGAGAGGAACTAAACTATTAAACTCTCCTGATCCAGGACACCTGAGTGGCTCAGTCGGTTAAGCATCTCCCTTTGGCTCAGGTCATGATCTGGGGAACCTGGGATCAAGCCCCACGTCAGGCTCCCTACTCAGTGGGGAGCCTGCTTCTCCCTCTGCCTCTGTCTGCTGCTTGTGCACACATGCTCTCTCTCTCAAATAAATAAGTGGGGGGGGGGAGGCAAAAGTCTCTTGATGCAAAATGAGGGAGTAGAGCCTAGGACAGTTTAATTACAAAGAAAAGAAAAGAGCACTGCCCCCATCACTACAAACCACAGGCTCCCTGAGCTCTGGCTGCCTCACCACCCTGGCTTTGCTCCACAGGGCAGCAAGAATCAAACTCCAACTCCCTCTTGCATTGCTCATTCATTCAGCTCTTGAATAGCCAGAAAAAGTGGGGTGCCCAGGTGGCTCAGTGTTTGAGCGTCTGCTTTCATCTAGGGTCATGATCCCAGGGCCCTGGGATCGAGCCCCACATTGAGCTCCCTGCTCAGCAGGAAGCCTGCTTCTCCCTCTCCCACTCTTCCTGCTTGTGTTCCCTCTCTCTGTGTCTCTTTCTGTCAAATAAATAAAACCTTAAAAAAAAAAAAAGTAGCCGGATAAAGCATCCTATCAGGACTTGCCAGAAAAGGTGTTGCCTACCGTTAAGTGTCTCGGCTACTATGCAGTGCTCATTAAAGAGGCCAGACTGATATTTGTGATATGTTGTTGGACTCACATGAGAAAGCAACTTGATTTAGGAAGTGTCAGGGGCCACTGCTGTGAGCTCTGTGGAGTTCCCCCTCGTCCCCCACCCGTTGAGTTTCTAGAATGTGCAAATGTGATGTGTGATCCCACATTTTGGGAGAAACACAAGCGCTCTCCGTCCATGCCACTCAACAAACACCAAGGGAAACGTCCTGTGCTTTTCCAGGGCTTCCATCCTTGGCCAAGGTTCCACAAAGCCTCGAGACCCTCCCGGCAGGCATCCTGTGCACATCTTATCAAAAGCATAAAACTGCCTTATTTCCCTTGGCAGAGGCACCCGTGACACAGCTCAGAACAAATGCTCTGCTGGAATGTGGACTGCCTTCCAAACGCACGCCACGCCTGCTCACGGGAACCACACTCTTTCCTTGCTCGGATCATTTGTGAGGTTTGAAACGTGTCCACATGAAACACAGACTCTGCACCATTTGCCTTCCCATCAGCATTCCACAGACTCGATGTGGGTATGGCGTGACAACGGGGCCCTTCGTACTTAGCTGAATGGTTGTTTCTCTGAGAAACCAATGCAGGAGAAGTTGAGAGGTTGGCTGCTGGTGGGTCCGTGCAATGTGACGTGCGCTGAGAAGATTGATGGCAGGACGCCTTGGCTCATCCGTTCAGCAAGTGTTAATGGACGTGGATGGTGGGCTGTGGCACGAGCCTTGGGGAGGGAGGGCGGCTAGCCAAGGGGTGGACTCTGCCCGCAGGAAGTTCGCAGTCTGTTTAGGGAGCGTGATCCTTTCTGTCACCCGCTGGAGACTAACACACACGCCAGAACTGGGAAATCTCTACACAGGAAACAGAAGGAACCAGAGGCAGTGGCGTCAGAGCCTTGATCATTGTGTCGACCCAGTCAGATCCAGCCCACAACAGCTCCTGGGTGAGAAATGGGTTCTGGATTCTCACACCAGAGCACGTTAGAGAGAAGATCTAGAAGGAGTCCAAGGCCAAGGAGGTGGTGAGATACGCTGGCATGGCAGATGGGTTCAGAAGAGGCTCAAATCCCACTCAAAGTTTTCTCTCTCTGGATGTCCATCTTCATGCATCTCTTTTATTTTGTCTTTTTCTACATTTTTCCCTCTCTCTTCCCCCTCTACCCCTCCTCTTTATTTCTACTCCTCCCTCTCTCTGTCTCTGTCTGGCTCCTTCCCTAATCAACATTTCTCTCCCTTTCTGAATTCCTCTTCTAGACTTTTCTGTTTTTCCTTTCTGTTCTTTTAATCTAGCTTTCTATCCTTCAAATTCTCTTCCTGTTCCTCCTGTCTCTGACAAAGTAGACAAGGAACTGAAAGTCATTTCTTTTTTTTTATTCTCACTTGTTCTGAAACCATCGTGCTTGATTTTTTTTCTTTTCTTTTCTTTTTTTTTTTTAACATGAAAAGTAATAAGTGAACCACACTTTAAAGGGGAAAACATAAACAATAATCAAGTTATAGATTGTCATAAGTCGCCTTTATGTGTGGTCTTAAGGTATATGTCTGTGTTTGCTGTTACCAAAACAGATAAGAAACTCTTAGAGAATTATTTTAAAAAATAAAACAGGGAAAAGTGCAGGGAGAGAAAGGCCCAATAATATAGGTAAGAATTCATTGATCAGGATCCCCAAATGAAGAGATAATCAACCCCCACGAGTTATTAGAGAAATGCAAAGTCCAACAGCATCCTTTCACACCTAAGACATTGGCAAAAATTACAAAGGTGAATAAAACCCAGTACTGTAGAAGATGTGGGGAAAGGGGGACCATCATGCACTGCTGGTGGGACTGCAAGGTGTTACTGCCATTCTGGAGGAGAATCAGATGATGTCCAGAGGAGTGAAATCTGTGCAAATGTTATGAATGACCTAGAAATCCCCCGGGTTTCCCCCAAGAAACTCTTGCATGGTTCATGACAGGACATGACTGAGGCTGTCCATCATAGCTGCCTTTGCAGTGCCAGACAGTAGGGGACAAGCCAGGCATCCCTCATGAGGGTAAAGAAGAAGGGAGATGGTGGTAGGATGGTAGGTGTCTTGGGCATGGATACATATGAAGGTGGTGCCCACCTTCATTCTCTGGCCCCACTTGGCAAACTTCCAGCAGAACCTCATAGATCAGAAGCCTGAAATGACCAATCAAGAGAAATGGCAGAGATGCTCAGGCCGCACCTAATGCTCCTTCACCTGTTGATGCTGGAACCCAGGGCAGGGTTTCCAAATGGAGGGGGCCAGGGCCTCCTCTTCCTCCCTCTGACCTCCGTGGGAGCTGCGCGTCTAATGGCCAATGGCGTGGAGAGGCGCGGAGCGGCGCAGAGCAGCGTGGGTCACAGCGGTTAAGTGTTGTCATAATTCTCTCCCCCAGAGCACTGAACTCCATCTCCCTCTAGCCTGTGTGGGAGGAATGTAATCCAGTTCTCCTTGGAACTCCGGGCACATAGTGACTCCTTTCTCCTTTTGTGGTCAGGAAATGAGTTTTGCTGTTTTTCACTTGGGGGCTTATTATGCAATAGCTTAAAATATGCAATGGGGTGCAGATATTTATATGAGGATGTTGAAATGATGACTTTTTAATGGAAGCAATCTAATTATGTACTATCTGGACCTTTTTCTTTTTTTTTAATTATTTTTACGGTGTCTGAAAGAAGCAGAGATTTTTGTGTGTGCGTCTGGGTTGTGTTTTTGTTTTTGTTTGGGGTATGTGGCTCTATTTACTCTCCCAGACTGTTTAAATGGATTGCAAAGGAAGAAAAAAAAAATCCAAAAAGTATATGGCTGTGATTTAACAAGATAATTAGCAGCTGCACTTTATAACAAAATCTAAGGCAATTATCACTTCAGGAGGACCCAGAGGAGTCCCAGCTGCCAACATCCTGTTTCTCTGCCAGAGAAAATGACATCATAACTGCTCCAGACAAAGGGGAGGTGGTTTCTGGTCACCGTGATGTCACTTGCTCCAACAGACAGTCCCAGACAGCTGGAAGACAGGTGGTTGCTTCCTAGGACATGACGGAGGAGGATGGATACCAGGACATCAGTTATTTACAAGTCCAAACCCCGCCCCCTGGCCCCACCCACCCACCCACCCTCCCTCCTGGGCCACTGAGACAGAAACATGTTTACTAAGGCTTCTCCTCCTCCTGAAGACCTCGCCATCCTTCCAGGGAGTTGAATTGTCCCTCTCCTCCTCTCCACAGTCTCATTTCTAAATCTTGATCCCAACTAATCAAACTTTAGTGGCTTATGGGGTTCTTGCTCATGGTCAAGTTTACCGCTTAGCCAAGAGGTGTCCCTTCGAAGATGAGCACTGCCAAGTTACAATGGACAGCAAGCCAAAACAAGCTTAAGAAGATTTGTGTTTTCAAGTCAGGGTTGTGATCTTTCGCTCTGTGGCAAACGATTCATCATTCCAGGCTTCCGAGCACTTCAGGGATCAAACGCAGAGTGTGCCATGGTCAAGGACCAGACAAATGGGAATTTGTCACCAACTGAGTTTTGTATGTAAAATTGAGCCAGACTATCCTGTTGTGTGATGATACCAGCCAGCAACTGTTTATTTAAAAAAAAAAAAAAGATTTTATTTATTTATCTGACACAGAGAGAGAGAGACAGGAAGAGTGGGAACACAAGCAGGGGGAGAAGGAGAGGGAGAAGCAGGCTCCCTGCTGAACAGGGGGCCCGATGTGGGGCTCAATTCCAGGACCCTGAGATCACGACCTGAGCCGAAGGCAGAGGCTTAACCCACTGAGCCCCCCAGGTGCCCCTCAATCCAGCAACTGTTTAAATGCATTGTGGGGAACGCCTGGGTGACTCAGTGGGTTAAGCCTCTGCCTTCAGCTCAGGTCATGATCTTGGGGTCCTGGGATCGAGTCCCACATCAGGCTCTGCTCATCTGAGAGCCTGCTTCCCCCTCTCTCTCTGCCTGCCTCTCGGCCTACTTGTGATTTCTCTCTCTGTGTGTCAAATAAATAAATAAAATCTTAAAAAATAAATAAATGCATCGTGGGACAGCCCATGATGCACTTAAATATTGAATGCAGGGTCACTCTTTTGAAGATTGCAAAGGGTGGAGAAAGCAGGTCTGATTTCCTTGCGAATTGGAGGAAGCAGAGCCCCGCAGGCTGATTCTAGTCACGGGCAGCCAAGTGCCGCCAACCCACTCCTTTGTGAAGTTAGAGAGTGGCCGCTAAGGCCTGTACATCACAGGGCCAGGTGACATTTTTGGTGCCCTGGTGGGAATTCCTCCTCTGTCCTTTGATAGATAAACCACAAAAAGATGTGTGTTTGCTCTCACTCTCGCATGTTCACACGCTCTCATTTCCCCTTGTGCCCGAGAACCATCCTCCCTACGGCCAAGCTACAAACTGGGGGAGAAGAAGAGGATCAGGACATCTTCCTTTTCCCCAACAGCAGCCAGAAAGACCCAGGGCCACACAGGAAATGAAATGAGACTTGAACAGCACCAAGGAAATCATGGACTCCTGGGTCTCACTCAAACACGGAGGCTAACCCGGAGATCACGCTGCCAGGTCTGCCCTCTGGAACCCGGCATAATTCTGCAGCCTGGGGGCTAAGCGTGCTGTCCACACAGCAGATCCTTTGGCCCAGTGCCATTCTTGGGCTTCTAGAAAACTTCCTGCTTCCTTTATGGAAAACAGGTGTCCATGTCTTCATACATTAGGCTGGATGTCAGGCAGGACCCCGGGCTGAGAAGGCTGTTCCTGTTATCTCTTTCCGTTTAACAAACCATCCAACCCTCATGGTATAAAGAACAAACATTTTAATATGCTCCTGGATTCAGTGGGTCAGAAATCCAGACAGGGGGAGGGCTACGGCAGCTTGACTCTGTTCCGCCACGTCTAAGCTCTCACTAGGGGAGACCCAAATGGCCAAAGGGTGACCCACAGCCGGGGACTAGAATCATCCCGAAGCTCTTTCACTCGTGCTAAAATGACTCGAAAGCTGGGTTCAACCCAGACTGCGGATCGTCCCATCCACGCGCAGCCTCTCTGCGTGGCCTGCGTGGCCTCCACATGGCCCAACGGCAACCAATACTCGGGCTTCTCACATGGCAGCATGGGGCGCGAAGCGGGGCTGTTCAGCCAAGAAGACAGAACTGGCGTGGCCTTTTTGGATCTAGTCTTAGAAGTCACACGGTATCACTCTTGTAGTGTGCTTTTGGGGCTGAAGCCGTCACAAGCCCACCTAGGTACAAGGGGAAGGGCCATGTTGGAAAAGTCTCAAAGAATTTGCTGCCAGGTTTCAAAAGCCGCACAGGGCTGACTTTCCGACGGCCCCCACCTCCACCTTCACCTGGTGTTCAATGCCGCTGGGACACTAGGACAACCTCCTCCCGTCAGGATCAGCGGCCTCAAAGCCATGCTTGGGATGGGGAGGGGTAGGAGAGGGGAGGGGAAGGGAGGGAAGGCAAGGCACCCGACTGAGGGTCCCTGAAGATCTCTCAGACCCTCTCCCTGACATTTTTCTTCCAAAGTCGATGGAAAAGGATGAGCCATGTGACAGCCCCATTCCGGGTGCAGAGAACATGGCGGCCGTTGTGCAGAGTGTGGGGAGAAGAGGGAAGCAGGAGGCCAGCCTGGAGAAAGCAGCCTTCTCCACGGGCCAGGCAGTGGGGGATCCTGGTTAGTGGGAGGCACGAAACCTTTTCTCTCTTTCTTCTCCTCCCACCGTCAAAGCCTGAATGCAGGTTGGGTGAGGCGATGACTCCTTCCCAGGGCTTCTGTCCTGAGGAAGGAGATGTTGAAATAGAAAGCCATAGCATAGCGGAGCTGGTAGACCGAGTTCTTGGCTAGACACAGGTCCAAGGTGCTTGTTTTCCACTTCCGGACCCAGGACGCACCTGGTAGCTTGCCCAGTGACTCTGAAAAACACTCGACGTTTATACAGTGTTGACATGGGTTGCAGAAGAGGGATCCCAAGTCTGGCCTGGCAGGGAGCTTCTGGCCCAGGGAATCCACTCCCCCCATGCAGCCCTGTCCTTTCTAAGGCTAAGGGAACCAAGGCTCAGAGGGCCCGTAACGGGCCCAGGGTCACCAGTGTGTGACCGGTGAAGGGGGCATTTTTCACAAACCACTGAATACCAGGGATGGCACTCAGGGGAGACCCACTCATCATGGGTATCCAGCTGGCTCCGCCAGGTGCCCTGGGCTTCCAGGCAGCTCTGGGCCCACCAGGAGGGAGGGTTATGCTCGCCATAGCCACCCGCAGAGCCCCCCACTTCTATCCCAGGCTGCCGGGATCCCCATCTCAGCAGCCTGCAGCCCGCCCGGCTACCGGTAGCAGCTGCAAGGGGAGAGAAGCCACGAGAATAGATCCCGAGGATGATATTAGGAGCATTCGACCTGACCCGTCTGGGGGAGGGGATCCTGGGGGAATGGGGGTCAGGGGACAGGAGACAGACCAGCCTCTGTCTCACTGCATCCCCTGCCACCCTCCCCGGCTCCCAGCCGGGGCCGGGATGACAATGCCAGGATTCACAAGGCCTGTGCATCGACCACACGGGCTGCTCATGTGTGTGTGTGTGTGTGTGTGTGTGTGTGTGTGTGTGTGTGTGTAGAGATAACAGATGTCTTTCACGGGGAAGTAATTGCCTGAAACACAACTGGACAGCCTCCCTACCCCACCCCCTCCTGGCCAGGCGGTTGTGTGGGAGGAAGAGGGACTCACTTTGGGGGACCAGGGGCGGGGAACGGGTAGGCAGCCCCCTCCCCGATTCCCATGATCCCTTGACACCCTAATGAGCCATGCTAGCCTGTGTGGACATTCACCATGACGTCAGTGATGCCCGCCTGCCCCTCTGGGACAAGACCCCTTAGGGACAGGGACGTGAGGGTGGGGCCTCCTGGGGGTGGGGACTTTGTTGCTGGAGGAATTTCCCCGAAGCCTGGGAGAGGACCAGGCCAGGGTCCGTGACCAGCTTCCAAAGCCTGAGAAATGGGTCCAGAGCGGAAAGGCTGCTTTGGGCCGAAGCTTGCTCCAGAAGGTGTCACTGTAAGGAAAGGAGGGGCCCCGGGGGCTGTCTGCGGCCTGTGCTGGTAAAAATAGAGCTCGCCTGTGTTCCCACTGCCAAGTCGCCAAGCCTGGTGATTTATAAGGCTGGGAGCAGACGTGTGTATAAATGTTTTTGCGTGCGAGATGTGTAGCCAACCGCGGGCTGCCTTTTTCAAACTTACAAGGAGAGGGGGAGGAAGGGAGGGGAGTGGGGGAGAGCGCAGGCAGCCAGGGTGGGAAGCACATGGGCCACTTTTATGTAACACTCCTCTGATACACGGCGCAGTGGGGATTTATGCTCTCTTTGAAGTAAATTGCATCCCAGTGCACCATAGCATGAAAGTTAAGATTTACCATGGCTGGGACCTCCGAGACCCTGCTGGAAGCTAGAATAATTAGCACAGCATTTGGCTGCCTCTCCTCCCGCTCTGCGGGCGGTGACAGGAGTGCCACTAATAGATCTTCCAGGCCTGGGCCCCGTGTGTTTGTTATGGGGTCCGCGGTGGCGGTGAGCACAGAGGACGCTGGTCAACCAGACACACGGAGGCAGGGGAAGGGGCCGGGACCAATCCCGTTGCTGGCGACAGTGGGACCTGCTCCTCCTGGAGGTGCTCCTCTGTCAAAGGGAGGGGCTTGGCCCCCGAAGAGCAAGAGCGCTTGGGGAACCCAGGGAGCTCATTTATAAACAGATTCCAGGGCCAGACGCCTGGCTTGCTACAGGTGGGCTTCCTGGGGTCCTTGGCCAGTTTAGGGAGCCCCCGGATTATATCTTCAGCTCCCGGATCCAGTGATTTCAGAAGACAGTGCCTGGACCTCCCTCCCTCCCTCCCCATGCCCTCCTCACCTCTGCTTTCTCTCCCCCCACCCATCCCCCACAGATACCTTCCCAGGGTCCTGGGGCCTGGAGCTGATGTGCTGGAGAAGGTGACACGTGAACACAATCGGCAGATCTTGAGTCCCACCGGAAGAGTCCTAACAGCTGCCTGGGCATCCCACCTCTGTCGCTAACCAGCTGTGTGATCTTGGGCAAGCTCCTGTCCCTCTCTGGGCCTCAGCTTCCATACGTGTATCTCGATGGGGTTGGAGTTTCACCAGATCATATTGAAGGGTCTCCTTGAACATTCTGTGGTTCATCTGACTCTCCTCCTCCCCAGGATACCCCCATGGGTCTCTAAGGAATCCGAGCACAGAAGTAATGGACAGCTGTGGGGGTCCCATGCTTATGGCAGGATGCCAGAGTGGGGAGGGGCCCAGGCAGCCCACTTGCTGCAAGGGTCACAGGTGCCTACTCCGGAAGGGATTTCCTGAGGTTGCAATAAGGTCATATGATCAGTTACGCTGCAGAGTAGAGTAGTTTCCTGGGACCCCGAGAGACTCCCCTTCATAATCATAACCTTGAAAAAACAACACCGGTTGACATTTTCCAAAGCCCTCACCTAATTCTCACAATGTGGGTGTAAGGTTGCTAATAAAATTCCTCCCTTGGGATGTCTGGGTGGCTCAGTTGGTTAATCAGCTGCCTTCGGCTCAGGTCATGATCCCAGTGTCCAGGGATCGAGTCCCACATCAGGCTCCTTGCTCGGCAGGGAGCCTGCTTCTCCCTCTGCCTCTGCCTGCCATTCTGTCTGTCTGTGCTCACTCTCTCTCCCTCTCTCTGACAAATAAATAAAATCTTAAAAAAAAAAAAATTCCTCCCATTTCACATCTGGGGAAACTGAGGCTCTGAGAAATTGGCTGGCCCAAGCAAGTCCACGGCATGTTGTAGAAATATGGATGTTGAAATCAAACCCATGGGAGTGCAAATCTCCACTCCACCAGGCTAGCTGGGTGAACTAGGATAAATGGGCAAGTCCCAAGGCCTCTCGGTTTTATCATCTGTAAAATGGGCTGTAACTCAACCTGATGCGGGCCTGGTAAGGGCTGCCTGAGCCAGCACACAGGAAAGGGGCACACAGGGCAGCCTCCCCGTAGGCGAGGTTAAGGAACATGAGTTCCCTGGGCCAGAGCTGCTCAGCCAGTAACGGGAGGCTCGGGCTTTAGACCCAGGTTGCTGGCTGCAAGCCACTTTTGCCTCCCGGATCTCAAGTGGTGCCTGGCACGGTTGGGCCCAGTAAATATTTGCTGAACCGAATTATACCGGCTGCCACCGCAGAGGCCTCACTGTCAAGCAGTATCGGAGAAGTAGCAGATAAAGCCATGAGGACTGAAGATTCTCCAAGGGAATTGGGGGCCATGGAGAGTTTAGGGAAGGGGGAGATCCCAATTTAAAAGGCTCACGCCACAGGATCTGGAACTCTGTGCAGGGTGGGACCAGAACCAGCAGCAACAAGAGGTTCTTGGGCACATTTTGCAGGATGAATCCCCAAAATGCACTGAACGGTCTTTCGGATCAATCATCCTAGGCTGGCGATTTGGGGAAATATTAATCCATAAAGTGGAACCAGCAGCCACAAAAGCCAAGTGGGATTCCGGAATGATCTGTCTTCCTGTTCCTCCTCCTTCCCGCCCCCCACCACACCCTAAACTCCCCTTTGCCATGTAGACATGCTTGGGGACTCCTTCCCATGCAAAAAATCTAGGTCCAGAAGGGTGAGGGGGTCTCTGGGAAACCCCAAAAAATTGGCAACCCTTCTCCCCAATCCAGGTCCTCTGGCCTCATGTCTCTCTCCCTGAGCTGAAAGAGTCCCGACATGCCAGTCCCTAGAATGTTCCATGAGACCTGCCTTCTGCCCCGTGGGGGAGAGGGCACAGTGAGGAGAACCTCTCTTATGGAGGCAGGAGGTCCTCCTTCGGAATGACCCCTTGCTTTCAGGGGCCCCTCCCTGCCCTGTGGTCACACCCAGGACAGGCGACACAGACTTACATGGAGCAAAGACACCAGCAGAACACCCCAGGGCTCTTGCTCCTGTCTCACAGAACAGGGATGGAAGAATGGATGGATGGATGGACGGACAAATGAACTGGCTTCCGTAGCCCCTGCTGGCTTCTTGCTCTGGAGCCTTAGAACTATCATAATCGAGAGGTTATCCCAAGTGTCTTGCCTGCTTTCTTTCAACTACGGCTCTAAAACGTTCCCTTTTCTCCACTCTTCGGGAGGCAAAAAAGAGCCAGATGACCTCCCGTAGAGAACGGTTGCATTTAGCTAACCATCGTTGCGCACGTACAACATCACAGAAAGAGGGAGGGCTTGGCAGTAGATAGATCCAGGTTTGAAAACCGGACCTGATACCACTGAGCTGTGTGACCTCGGACAACCTACAAAAGCTTTCTGAACCTATTTCGTTATTTGTAAAATGGGGATCAGGGCCAGGACATCGCAGGGGTGTTTCACGAATAAACAATTCCCGAGAAGTGTCTGGCATGCATAGATATTTCTCTTCAAGAAAGTGAGCTCAAGAAGGAAAATCTCACGAACTCTGGCGTTTAAGCAGGTCTGGCTGGAAACAAGAGCCACTGGCCGGGTGGCCTTTTGCCAAGGTAGTGGATTCTGAGCCTCAGACGCCTCATCTTTAAAAGGGACTAATAAGACATACGTTTCTGGGTTGCCATGAAGAATAGACAATTTTTCTGGAGAGTTCCCAGCACATAGCAGATGCTTACCAAATGGTAGCCAATCTTATAGCTTGTGAAAGTCTGTGAGGACACTGAGACACGAAGCGATCTGCTCAGGCAGGAGAAAAGTGAGGGTGGGGATCTGGGCTTCTGGGGGGCCCATGAGCCAGGCCACACCACCTGGGGGGACATTAACCGTGCCCAGTCCCCACTCAGCGAGACTGGCAGAACCAGAAACCCTTGGGCTCCCTGGTGATTAGGATTTGGCCTGACCTGACTGGTAGCTGCCCACGGGGTGGGCTGGGCACCCAGAGCTACTTGTGTCGGGCTTCTAGGGCTTCCCATCCCCATCTTTCCCCGCACCTTCATGAGGGGACACAGCCAGGTGACGAAGAACAGCCATGCCACCTCCGTTTCTAATCCTGGTCCCATCACCGTGGGCTACGAGACCACTGGCCACAGCATGGTCCCTCTGTGCGTCAGTCGTGGGAATGATGACAGTGCGTACCTCCCGGGGGTGCTGTGACGGTGAGACAGTGCTGGGCACATGCGAAGTCCCCAATCAACGTTAGCTACAATTATTATTCGCTCTTTGCCACGTAGAGCTTTGATCTCGAAAAGACCCATTAATCGCTCAGCCCCTTCTTCAAGGGATTAAAAAAAAAAAACCCAGCAAATGAAATTCTACATGAAATCATCGCTGTAATATTTCTGCTGCCAGGACAAATCATTAGGAGGGGGAAAAAGCCTGGCAGTGATCGCACTGGCCTGCTCAGAATGAAGAAGGGACATTAATGTAGCAGCTTCCCGTCTAATGGCCGGGGAAGATAGAGGAGGAGCGGAACGCGGCCAAAGGAGGGGGGGCTGGAAGGAAGGGGTCCTGTCAGTCAGGGAAGGTGGAAGGGGCTTTGTGGCCAGTAGGGAGAGGCACAGAGAGTGGCCCTCTGCACCCACTGCCCAGCAGCCCCACGGCCATGCAGCCAGCGCCCAGCCGTCCTCTAGCTCTGATGCTCCCCCACTTCAGAACCAGAGGCCTCCTGGGGCTCAAAAAACTGAACCTGCCTCTCTTCTCCATACAGCACTGGGCGGAGAACTTTGGTCCCCCTGAGGCGGGCTCCAAGAGACAGCGGACCCGGATTCCTGCCACCTCTGCCTCTCTGTGACCTCCCCCAGCCCTACATGGACATCAGCTTTCTCAGCAGAAGAGTGAGGGGTTGGGCTGAAAGCCGGGTTGGGGGTTGCCCAAGGGGGCCCAGGAGAGGCCAAGGCTGGGCGTAGGCCTCCACTTTGCACCCCATCAGCCAATCTGAGGACTGCAGTTGCAGATAAGTACGATTTTGTTTCGCAAAATGTTTCTGTTGCTTCAAAATCAAGATGGTATGAATGCCCCGAGGAGACAGTGTCTAGCCAAACCTCCCCTGCCCTGTGTCCCCTGTCCTGGGAGGCACCAAGGACAGACAGCAGGAGCTGGCTTGGCCCTGGCTTAGGGTCCAGAGGCCCTGCCTGTCCTCCTCCCTGAGGAGGCCCTTGCCGGTCTAACCACCGGCAAGGGCCGGCTGGACGGAAAGCCTTGGCCCGAAGCCCACTCACAAGAGCCAAACCCAACAGTGTCCTCAGCCTCCTGGCTTGTGCCTGCACACTCGCGGGCTGAGGTGACCAGTGGGCAGAAGGAGCACTGTTCTGCCTCCGTTCAGAAGCACCGAGAAGGGCGTCTTGCCCGTCCCTGTGGGGCCACTGAAAGTCACATTCTGGGCTCAGGCCTGGAGTGTCTCAAAAGGCAGCAACTTCCCATGGGGATGGGTGGGCAGCAAAGGGTACTAAAGGTGTGGGGCCTGCCCAGGCCCACCCTGGAGTTTGCAGGAAGGGGTCCAAGTAAGCAGGCAGCCGCCCATGCTGTGGGCCCCCACTTCTAAATCCAATCTTGCCTTCCAGTCAGGGACCCCTGGTTGAGTCATGGGGTACATCTCAGATAGGTTCCTAAAAGCACACCTCATCAGGGGCAAGGAAGAATTGTCAGCATGTTGGCACACCAAAGCTCCGAGTAGGGGGTGGAATCTCCTCGAAGGAGGAAGAAAGGCCCAGAAAAGAAGACCAGGGGACTCACGGCCTTTCTTACAGTTTTGCTGGGGGCATGTAACTGGCCCTCGGTGTAGCAGTCAAGACCCTCTGGGTCAGGTTCCCTATCCACTCTCCTAACCTCTCAACAGTTCATGTACAACCAGGTCTGCTTTGTGCCTCTGTGCCTTTGCACATGCTATCCCCCCCGTAACGGAATGGCCACACCTTTTCCCCCCAGCCTTATCTGCCTGGCAGGCTCCTGCTCACCCCTCAAAACCCATTTTTCATTCCTCCATAAGGCCTTCTCTGGTCCACTCCAGAGAGATACTTGCCCGGTCCTCAGGTTCCCCACAATATCTTACACACACACACACACACACACACACACACACACTTTATTTATTGGAAGAATGCATCTTTGGCCTGCATTACTGGACTGTGAGCTCCTTGACATAAACTGTGACCTTTTATACACACGTACTGGCACGATTTTATGTATTTTTGCCTCACACACCTAAAAATTATTTGAGATCACATCAAGAATAATGATAACCAACATTTATCAGTGACCCGGTATGTGCTCAGTTCCCAGGAGGTACTCCCTACAACACCCTGCCATATGGGCACTATTATTCCGTGTCACAAATGGGGAAACCGAGGCTCAGGGGCCTTAGGTGTCCTGCCCAAGGTCACACAACTAGTAACACAGGGTGTGATCACTGTTCTTCTAGATTCCAGAGCCCGGCCTTCGCACTGCTTTCTCATCCCACTGCCCTGCTGCCGCAAGTTCTTCCCTCACTTCCCTAGCCCCCCTGGGCCTGTCAGCAGATGCACCATGAGCAATCGGACACTGATTCCTGGCATGGGTGGCCCTTGTTACTCCAGGTGTGGTCCTGGGACCAGGCACAGCCGCACCACCCAGAGCTTGTACGGAATCTCAGCTTCCATCATGACCTCCTGCATCAGAACCTGCAACTGAACCAGATTCCCAGGGGGTTCATGGGTCACAGTCCAGTCTGTGCCTTACACACCTGTTTCCACCAGGAAGAGTGAGGGGGAGTTTCTGACAGAGGTTAGCTCACAGGTTAAAATCAAAATTTCCCTTTCCACAACTGCACAACTGTTTCTTTCATATGTTCAGCCTTAGGTTTCTCTCTCTCTCTCTCTCTCTCTCTTTTTTTTTCTTTTTTTTTTTTTTTTTTTTTGAGAGAAGGAGACAGAGAGCAGGGTTGGGAGGAAGGAGAGGGAGAATCTGAAGCAGGATCCCTGCACCAGCCCAGAGCTCGAGGCGGGGCTGGATCTCACGACCCCAAGGTCATGGCCTGAGTCGCAATCAAGAGTAGCCGATTGAGATTATGAATGACCATCCGGTCTCATTGGCTCCCCACAGTAGGCGTTACAACTCTCTGCCAGGAGCCACGCTCTAGAATGCTGACAGCCGGGCGAACCCACCGGAAGCCCAGTGATGATGGGATGGAAAAGTACACGCCAACAGCAAAGAGGACCAAAAGCTGCAAACACTTGGAACAAAGTGGATACATCTCACCATCTTACTGTTGAGCAAAAGAGGCCAGACCAAAAAAGGATGTTTGATTCCATTTATGTAAGCTTCAGAGATCGGAGAAGCTGCATGCGTAGAAGTCAGGAAAGCTCCCCCAGGCGGGGGGAGGGAGGAAGCGGTGCTGGAGAGAGGGCATGGCGGGGGCCGTTCCTTGAGGGCTGACGATGTTCCATGTCCTGACCTGGGTGCTCCTCGGTGGGTGCTTTCTGCTTGTAAGAATTTATCAAGCGTACACCGAGGATATGTGCACTTCTCTGAATGTAGGTTACACTTCAATAAAAAGTTAAAAAAAAAAAAAAACTAATGTCGCCTAATGGCCTAAATTCTATGAATATGCAATAAACTTGCAGCATAAGAATTTTGTCCTGCAATTTGCTGCTGACTCCGAGTTCGGGAGGTGTCAGGGTAACAAAGCACCCCAGGGTGAGCATTTGACAGGAAGCATTAGCTGCCCCCCAGGAGCCTCAAATACCTGATGGGTTTTCTCCGGCTTAAAATTAAAAACCTGCCCGCAAAGATGCCGAGGAAGGGAGAATGTATCCACAATCCTCATTCCGCAGTGTTATTAACTGTGGGAGTTGAACACAGTGGGTAGTGGGATGCGTTCTCCAGCTGCTGGCTGAACACGAGGTGCACTGGAGGGCGGGGCTGGAACCTCCTTTCTTTACCTAGATATGCCTCGCACGCATGTGCACACGCGTGCAGCCTTCTGCACAAAGTTTCCAAAGATGCCTGTTGCCTGATAACGCTCGCCTGTGACCCATAGCACTAGGGCACCAGCCAGAGTAATAAGAACACCTCCCTTTGATTCTGCACAGGCACTTAAGCGTTTTGCACACATGATCTCACTTAACCCTTGAGACCTGCCTGGGAGGGAATGGCCATTATTATTCCCATTTTACAGATGAGGCTGGAAGCTTGGTCGTGTCGAGCTGGGCTCGCACCCAGGTAGGTCGTGGATCCATAGCCGGCTTTGCCTCGAGGCATGGCTGCCTTGGAGGCCACGCTAAGTCCCCAGTTTTATAAATGTGGCCACCGGGTACAGTGGTTGGATTTAGCAAGTAGAAATACAGGCTGCCAAGTTAGCGTTGAATTTCGGATAAATAATGCCTCGTTTTTTAGTGTAAGTGCGTCCCCTGGGATATTTGGGACATACTTAAAATAAAAATTACTCATTTGTTTATCTGAAATTCAACTCCTACTCCAGGATGCTTGTATTTTATCCAGCACCCGCAGCACAGGGGCCCAAGAAAGCATGGTAACATATGAAGTCACACTGGTGGTTTGTCAGAGTTGGGGGTCTGGACCGGGGCCCCCACCTCCTCACCCCGCGCTCTTTCCACCAGCTGTAACCATTCCCCGAACCTCCTCACGCACTGCATATTTACAACCAAAGCCATCACTTCCCCTGGGGACTGCCTCTCCTATTCCTTGTGCTCTTTCACGCCAGGCTGGCCGTGCTGAGCCCCCCACCCCCACCCCAGTGTTCACAGCTGGGGTCACTGCAGCTCCACACTCAGGCTCCAGCCAGCCCTAGGCTGTGGGGGCGTGGGCCCCTCTTCAAGGGAAACTGGGGCCTTCTGAATTCACGTATGGGGACTCAGCCTTGTCACGGCTTCCTTTTCCACCTGGAACCGATTCCAAGAAGTAGAGGTTCTAGACAGCTTTTTTTTTTTTTTAAGATTTTCTTTATTTATTTGAGAGAGAGAGGGAAAGAAAGCACAAGCAGGGGTTTGGGGAGAGAGGGAGAGGCAGGCTCTGCCCTGAGCAGGGAGCCGGATGCGGGACTCCATTCCAGGACCCCGAGATCATGACCTGAGCCGAAGGCAGAAGCTTAACGTCTGAGCCACCCAGGCGGCCCTGTTCCAGACATCTCTTGCTGCATGGTAAGCCATGCCAAAATCCAGAGGCTCAAAACACATGGCAATCATTCCTTCAGCACCTGAATCTGTTGTTTGAACAGGTCCCCGGGCAGGGAAGACTTGTCTCTGTACCACAGAAGTCACCTGGGGACTGGGGCGGTCGCCTTCTACATGGCTGGGTGACGTGGTTCGTATGGCCAGCAAGTTGGGGCTGGTGGTTAGCTTGGAACTTAGCCAAAGCTGAGGACCAGGAGCCATATTTCCTCAGCACACGAGCCTCTGCCTATACCCTGGGCTTCCTCACAGCATGGCGTCCAGGCGTCAAGGACGAGCGTCCCAAGAGAGATCCAGGCAGTACCTAAATACTCCTTCACAGCTCACGCTCAGGAGTCACACAGTGCCCCTTCTCTTTCAGTAAAAGCAGTCCCAAAGACCACCCCTGGGATCAAGGGGAGGGGACATAGACTTTATTTCTTGATCAGGACGTGTCCGGGTTCCAGAAAAGCATGAAGGACTGGAAATATTATCACGTGAGTACAGAGCTTATTATCCTGGACCACCCTCACACTTTCTAAGCAACACCAAAATAAGGGTTTGGAGACCCCCAGCCTCGAAAATATTATGGTGTGACCTTCCCAGTGTTGGCTTGGAGCTCAAGGTAGTCTTTGTTAAAGAAATAAAATTCGGGGGATGCCTGGGTGGCTCAGTCGGTTAAGCGTCCAACTTTTGATTTCGACTCCAGTTGTGATCTCAGGGTCATGCTCAGCAGGAAGTCTGCTTGAGATTCTCTCCCTCTGCCCTTCCCCGCTAAAATAAATAAATAAATCTCTTTAAAAGAAAATAAAGAAAAAGAAATAAAACTCAGACAGCCACAGAACAACATGGCCAACCGGATACCAGTTGTGTTCAAACATTTGCAAAAATTCTAGGTTTCTGTGTACATAGATGTATACGGAAATGCACTCCTTAAAGTATTAGAGAAGAAACACTCAAGAAGGATGAAAGGAATGCACAAAGGTTTCCAGCTGGTGTCGGGCAGGACTATCGTACCACCAAGTGTTCTCTCTGAGACAGAATTCCACCCCCACCCCCTTCAGCCATCTGACCATATGCCTCTTAGTGGACCAGTCCCCTGACTTGGGCCCTACCACTGGCTTTGACCATTGGAGTGTGGACAGAATAACATGGGCCAGTTCCAAACCTTGGCCTTGAGAGGCGTTGTCTCTAGTTGCCCTCTCGAGTCTATGCTCAGCCAAAAGAAGAGCCTGCCACAGGTACCTGTTCCTCCTCTGGTCTTGGTCCCAGGATGAGAGAAATGTGAGTGAGCCCTGAGCCCAACCCAAAGCCAGGAGCCCAGCCTTGGCCTGTAGAGCCACAGCTGAGCCCTGCTGAACTGCAGCCGATCAGAAGACCTCAGAGTGGGGAAATAAATGTTTGATGTCATAAGCCACAAAGACATAGGGGCCGTTTGTTAAGCAGCATTATTGCAACAGAAACCTGACTGGTGCAGACTCTGAGACTCTGAGTAAACTGGCCCTTGACAACTATTTCCACCCTACATCCGTTTATGCCTCTTCTTTTTTCACCAAGTCTAACTTCATGGCCTTTTTTAGTGCCTCCTAACTTAATTGTCTTCTTGTGAGAGACTCATTCTACTTAGACTACTTTCTACCCTTATTCTAGCTAATTTCTACTCATACCTCATGTCTCAGAAGGTCTCACCTGAACACCCACCACCTCCAATTGAAATTAGGTCCCACCTTGCTTGGCTTTCTGATAACAACTTGTTGAATCCTCATCATCTTTGAGATGATTTATAATTTCCACATCTCCATGATTATTTGATCTTTGTCTCCTGTCCCACTGTCCTGTGGGCTCCATGAGTGCAGGGGCCACATTTATTTCGTTCATCAATATTTACCCAGTGGTATCAAGGATGGTGCCTGGGACATGCTGCTTTACGGAGTAAATGAGTCTGGCCGAGTGTTTCCAATCGTGCTTCAAGAATCAGGGGAGGGCCTCCTTCCCACTGGGTCCAGGCTGCAGTGAAGGAAGTAGGATGTAGCTTAAACCCCAAAGGTATGGGTAGAATTTAGTATGAGCCAAGACACAGCCATGGTAAGCTGCAGTGACTCTAGGAAGCAGCGAAGGATGGAGAAGTTGGGTCATTAATACCGAGATGAGGAGATTCAGGGTTTTCCCTACCCAGCTGTGTTGCTCCAACTTTATCCAGCAGCCAGCGGGGAGTGGTGGATGGGTTTTGAGCAAAGATAGGGAGAGATGAAGAGTCATTAGAAGTCCCTTCTGGAAGATGTCAGCAGGGAAGTGGGTAGACTGGTGTGAGGTGAGGAGGGCATGAGGGATGAGAGAAGAAACACCACTAAAGCAAAGACACTTGTGCCCGGGGTGTCCACACAGAGTAGTACTCCCACTAAAGGAGCTCAATAAATATTTGTTAGCGATGACGACTGGATATGGTGGAATAACATTCACGTTTCTGCCTTGAACGGGGGAAATGGTGCAGTTACTAAGGGATATGGGGAAGACAGGAAATGGGCTAGAAAGGGTGAGTTTTCAAGCAAGTCAGTGCAATGCGCAACCAGAGCTCAATCCTTCTAAAGGCCTCTGGGAAACAGTGTCAAGCATCCCTGTCAGTGTTCTCCCACCCCAGAGCAGGGAACAGGGTCCTTCCACACACACGGACTCCTCCCAGTCCTTGTTTGTGGACTGTCCCAGGAACCTCTTATTCCTCGGCACTTCAGATCTTTCACACAGCCAGAGAGAATTCTGGTGACAGGAGAAAGCCCTCAAACCGGGAGATGCAGACTCTGGCAATGGAAAGTGGGTAGCCCTGCTCAGAAATGGAATGGAAATGGTTTAATTTTAGTCCCTGTGATATGCCAGACACACTCTTAGGTACTTACAACTATTATCAGTTCCCTCCTCACGAGAACATTTTTAAAGATGAGGAAACAGAGTCCCAGAGTAACTAGCAGCTGTAAGTGGCAGATCACTGAGACTCGCCTTGCCAGAGAGACCAGCCAAGACATGGGACCATGGTGTCTGCAGGGCATTGTTGGGACTCAAACTCCCAGCCCCAAGAGCCCACTTTCAGCCCACTGTAGCAAGGGGAAATGAAGACCGTCAGAGAAGACTCTTAGGAAAGCCGCAGTAATGGCAGCCATGTTGAACTCCCCGATGAACAACCATCACAAAAGACGGAGTTAGAAAAGAACGTGGAAACTGTACTGTTGTAAGTGGACAGGATTAAGTGGTAGTCATTCTAAGATTTTGAAGGAAACGAAGCATTTAAATGGCACTGACATAGACAGAAATGGGAAGCCTTGTCAACAGTGTCTGCTCCTGAAGATAGGAATGTCTTCTGAGGTAAGGTCACTTCGTGAGGGTTCGTCTAAGGGCGATTCCCGTGCGTGCCAACCTGCACAGTTAATCTCCCTCCTGGGAAGGCAAGAGAAATACCAAGGGCCAGGTACTGCAAACGAAACACTGGGCCGTCTCAGCCACATCAAGGACAAAAATAAAGGAAATTAATTTATTGATGTTGTGTGAAGGCAAAGAATTGTTTTTGCAGCACTGTAGTGAATGGCTGGGCAAATATGGAGCCAAACAATTGGGAAGCTCAGTTAATGCTAAACAAATTGTTAATCATTAACCATAGTTGGGAAACAGGCCTGTGCTGGCGGATGAAAGGTAACAGGAGGCAGAAGGCCTTTGAAAGCAGAGAAAATGTCTTTAAGCGTGTGAGAGGTTATTAGTTATTTTCCTGCAATTTGGCAATGGTTCCTGAGGCAGTGTGAGAGGTGGGACTGGGTAAAGAGGAAGGGATGATTATATCAGAATTAACCTGGGGAGCTTTTTCAAAACGCCAGTGACCCGTGCTATCACTAACGTCAGCACTTTTCTCAGGATGCGAATCTCACGAGGGCGCGCGTCTCACACGCACTTGGGTGTCTGACGTCTGTTGTCCCACAGTCTTATCAAAACTGCCGTTTGCATAACCGGAGAGTGGGCCTCACCACACCTCCCCTTATGTGGGCTTCCACGAAAAACAAAGGGCCAGCAAAAAGTTCTTCCTCTGCCTCGGTCCCTCTGACTGGCACCCAGGCGAGATCGTGGAGCCCCCCCCAAGAACAAGACCTGGACCCCTTCATGCACCGTGGCCCTTCCTGCTCCTCCGCAGCACCCAGCACAGAGTCAGACACGTGGTCATTGAATGAAGGACACGGCGCACAGCTCACCCAACCAGAATGACCCCTCCCGGGCACTTCTTCAAAACCAGGTAGATCATGGATGGCCCCGTGGCCTGTCCCTGGGTAGAAATGGCAGGAGGAGAAGCACCCACCCACAGGCAATGAGAGACGGGGCCAATGACCGTTAAGGAAACTGTTCGTCCTCTCCACCACAAACAGCAGCAGCCTCCGCAAGCCGGAGCTAGGGCCAGTGTCTGCTATCACCAGTCTCCCGTGCGTGCTGTGGCTGTCTCAGCTCCTGCAGTTCTCATGGCTATCGTGGTGGCTGTGGTCATCTCAGCCCCCTCTGGAAGGGCTGCTACGGGAAGATGCCAACCACACTGCCCTTGTCCTGAGCCCTGGGTGATTTATGGCCCAATCCACACACACACACTCACTCATCCTGTCCACAGACTGAATCTGGGCTGAGGCCCATAAAATAGGCAACAGCTATTGGCAAATTCATTAATTAGGATTCTGTTTGTACTTTTATTGTGAAGGAAAATCATTTGTCAGCTTAAAGTCAGACCCAGTGCCTGATGAGAACTGTTATTCTAAGAAGGTATCGACTGCCGGCTCTACGCAGGGCTCCTGCTCGCCCCGGCAGCTGCTGCGCGCCCCGTGTCCCCCGCCCCCACCTCTACCCGGCCACAGCAAGCAGCCTGTCCTTCCACTCGATCCAGGGCCCTGTGTGGTGGACTTTGTGAGTCGCTTTCCCCAGTTGTTTTCCCCACCCCCTCTTCCTTGCCAACATTACCCCGATTCCGCTTAAGGTAAGGGCAGTCAGTGTGCATCAAGGGCAACTGGGCCCCTCCCGACAACGGCGCAGAGCAAAAAGCTTGATTAAGTCAGAGCTAGTCATGGCAAGTCCATTTCCTCCCCCAGTGACACAATCCTGACCAATGCGCTGTGAGAGGAAGTCTGTGGGGCCTCTTTTAAAGGCACACATGGCATTTGCTGGTCAGACCTTTGGACTTGTGTTGGAGCGTTGGAGCGGGGCTGTAGAACCAGTGGAGCCCTCCTGTGAACACAGGGAGGCAGGACAGAGGACCAACAACAACCTGCAAAAAGGTGGGCGGACCCTGGGTCTTGGATGACTGTCAGTGAGTTAATCAACCCGGGAGTTGTCTTGCCTCTGGGCTTTTGGGATCACAGCAGGTGATAATCTCCCTGTTGTCTACACCACACTGAGTGGGCTTTTTGTTATTAGACCCAAAGGCACTGAATATAGCCGCAAACATCCTGGTACTGGATAACCAGCTCAGGCGCAAGCTACCTCCTGGTAGACGCTTATTCCAATAGATGGTAATAGATCTAGATTCTCCCTCGACTCTCGTCATACCGTCTTGGTTGGGAAAGGACCAAAGTCCTTTGTGTGAACCACTTTCCCATCACCCATCTTGCTATCACTGGTGGAAACCATTCTCCCCAACACCACCAAAAAAAACTACAAAAGACGGAATCTTTAAGCCAGAATCTTTAAGCCACGTGTTGTCACGTGCAGTGACAACACACAGACCCACACACACATACACACACAATCATCCTGTGTGTGGATGTCTTTGCTTTGGGTAGAATGGTGCTGCCTCCACCCCCAAATTCATATGTTGAAGTCAGAATCCCTAGTGCCCCAGAATACGACTGTGTAAGGAAATAAGGTCAATGTCGTGAATTAAGATGAAGTCATACTGGAGTAGGATGGACTCTACTGCAATATGACCGGTATGCCAGTAAAAAGGGGAAATTTGGACACAGACATGCATGCAGAGAACATGCCTTTCAGAGGTTGGAAATATGATACCACAAGCCAAGGAAGTACCAGGAGTTAGAGAGCGTACGGCCCCGCCCACACCTCTACTGTGGATTGCGGACCCCCTGGAACTCTGAAATGGCACGCTTCTGTTGTTGAAGCCGCCCTGTGTATGGTACTTTGTTACAGCAGCCACAGGAAATTAATCCAGTCTCTTAGATTAAGATCACGGTCGGCGTAATATGTGGAGGCGCAGTTTCACGTTAAGAACCATAAGGCCAAGGTCATACCTTTGGGGCAGAGCCCAAGTCCTCTCTAAGTTGCAAAGTCCCTCTTAGTGTCCTCAGACACCAAGCTAGCCCGGCAGGCCAGCTGGGCAGCTTCCCAGGGCACCAGTCTGTTAGAGGGTCCAAAATACCGCTGGAATAAATAGAAATACCCCTGCCAGTTGACGCAAGTTTCCACAAGCTTCGACCAAAGTAAATAGCAGCCTTATATGGAAATTTAAAACACGCCCCTGGCTGGCACTGACCCCTCTCGTGGGGTATTTTTGTAATGCACACATAAAGTTGCGATCAGCCAAAAATCTGAAACCAAATAAAGCGTGGTGTAACTTTCTTACTTACCACAAACAATGATTCATTTTATTAGATAATTTGCATGCCCTTCAATATGCTTCCCCCACCAAATTGTCTGCCTTGGGAAATTGCCAAAGAAAACCGATGTGTGGAAAAGAGCCACAAAAAGTGGAAGACATTTTGCCACTTCTGTAGCCCATTAATTTTTCGACAGCCAGGGGAGGTAAATTAGCGAGTAAATCTGTCTGTGCATAAAGTGTTTTAATTAATAAGTTGGCGGAGTCTGTTTCTTTACCTACAGGGTCCTTCCCCTCCCCCAACTTTTTCCTGCTAAGAGAATCAGCAATTGTAGTGGGGGGCGCATGGACGCCCAGAATAAAGACTCCATGTCCCAGCCCCTCACAGCCAGGAATGATTACGTGACTAAGTTTGGGCCATTTAAGATATAATCGGAAATAGCACGTTTCAGTTCTGGGAAGCCTCTACTGTTTCTCCTTGATCCCTTTCTCCTCTCCGATGGCCAGAATGTCACTGCAGCCATCAGCTTGGACATGAGGTGACCTGGGGATGGGGGGCGCATGCCTGGCAGAATGGCAGAATAGGAGAAGCTTGTGCCCCTAAGGACTTCCTACAGCAGAAGTCCCATGTGAGGCGTAGTCTGCTGGAGAGAGACTCTCCACCTCTATCTTGTTTTACATCTCTCTGTGACTTGTAAGCAAATGCTATCCTGGTTGGAAACCCGTTTTTTCCCCTTTGTGCAGGGGCACCAAATTATTTCTCGGGGCAGAGTCTTGGTCTGGCCTCGATCAGAGAAAGCATGGCGCTCTCTCCTGGTCTGGCACCCACGAAGGTGCCAGGTGGTGTGATGGTGATCCTGTGAGGAGAAAGACAAGGCATTGCCAAGGGCAGAGTCGTAGGTCCCGAGTCCTGTGTGAATGGGAAGGGAGCCTTGAGCCACTGCACTGATTTTCAAGCACGGCTGCAAAGTCTTTGACCTTCCTTCCACTGAGAGGTGGATTCCCATTCCTCATCCTTGAATAAAACTGGCCCTAGTGACTGCTTTCCAACAAATAGAATCTGGCGGAGTGACAGTGGGTGACTTCCAAGGCTGGGTGATAAAAGACATAAGACTTCCATTTGGTTGTCTCTCATGGGGGTGTTTGCCCTTGGAACCCAGCTGCCATGTTGTGAGGAAGCCAAGGGCCAACTGGACAGGCCAGGTGTAGATGTTCTGATCAGACCAATTGACATTGTAACAGCAGACACGTGAGTGAGGTTTTAGATAACCCAGCCCTTAGCTTCAAACTACCCCAGCGGACACCAAGTAGAGCCGAGATGAGCTGTCCCTGCCTAAATTGTATAATCCTGAGGCAAAATTGACATTGTCATTATTTTAAGCCACTAAGTTTGGGGGATGCTTTGTTATACAGTAACAGATCATTGCAACAGGCACCCACTCTGTCACACAAGCCCTCATACCAGTATATGTGAGTTCCCCACTCTCATAGAAGTTTCTAGAAAGTTCCAACCTCGTTTTTGTGGGCTCCTGAGAAGAAAGCAGGGGTCCCGGGCCACACCTGTGCTTCAGGGCCAAAGAGGGCAGAGGTTGGTGGTTCCAGGGTCCACAAGAGGGGAGATCCAGGTGGAGGAAGCCAGCAGCTTCTAATAGGAGAGTACACGCATACTTGTGTGCACACACATACACTTATACACACAAAGACAGGGTAGAAAAAGGAATCTCAGGCCAGAACCCCAGCCCCAGGGCCCATACACAGCACCCTTTACTCCGCATTTTGCCATCTGAAGCCACTCCTTCCGGGGCCCAGCCAAGAGGGCCCAGGTTTCATTTCAGTAAGGCATTTCCTAGATGCGCCCCAGACATTTCCAGGAAGATTTCTTGCCATGAATCCCTGAGTGCCAGTAGCATTAAGAGAGTGATGAGACCTGTCACAAGACACCTGCCTGGCGGGGAGAATCTTCCACAGTTTTCTGCCAAGAGCCAAAGGCCCCTTCCCGAAACAGACGGAACTGTGCCCTCCCCAGATTGCCACGTTGAAGCCCTAACACCCATGTGACTCTCCCATAAGCCTTCAGGGCGGTAACTAAGGTGAACCAAGGTCTTGACGGTGGGGCCCAAGTCAACAGGACTGCTGCCCCTGCAAGAAGACAGACCAGAGAGCTTGCTCTTTCTACACACGCCCAGAGGGAAGGCCACGTGGAAACACGGCGAGAAGGCAGCCACGGACAAGCCAAGGAGAGAGGCCTCAGGAGGAACCCGCTCTAGCCACCTTTCCATCTGGGGCTTCCGGCCTCCAGGACCATGAGGAAATGAAGGCGTGTTATTCCGAGCTACCCATTCTGCGGCACTCCATCGCGGCAGCCAGAGCAGACCAGTACACTCCCTGAGACAGACAAAAAGGAGGGGAATGTGGAAGAGACCACGGCATCATTTTGCTGGTGGTGACACCGAGGAGACCTTTGTCCCGGCACATACCCACAGCAGTGCAGTCCCACACAGGGATCCCTGGGGTGGCGGGGGGCAGGGGAGTTGTTTGCAGGGAAAGCCACCTTACGGCTCTCCCCCAAAATCGCCCCTGGTCTTAAGCAGTGCCCTCTCTTCTTGGTGTGGTGGCCAGCCGCAAGTTCCCAGAGGGGCGCCATGCTCTCCTTGTGCAGGAGCTGGAGGTGATGACTGGAACCCTCCGGCTGGGGCACAGGGAAGACCGTCAGAAGACAGCTGCCTGACATCCCCCCCCCCCCAGGCTTCCTGGTCACCGGGCAGCATCTCCTCAGCTCTGAACAAGCCCACCCACCTCCCTTCTAGTGACCTAGCGGGTCTGGCCATCCTTGCTGTCCTGCAGCTGCCAACATCTGTAGGACTTCCATCTGGTCTGTCTTTGTGCTTTGAATGTAAGTGTATTTATGTCTGATTCCCCACCCCCTACCCCATGCCCCCTCACAAGGAAGGGAGGGAGAGAGGGAGGGAGAGATCTATACTTCAGGGCTCAGGGATCCATCCACCTCCCTACCCCATCTCAGCACGCCTTCTTGATGTTTTCTGCAGCTCCCCCTTAAGGGCACCATGCAGGGAGCCCTAAGCTACCCTGTTGCCATCTGCCCTATTGTGCCCGAGCCCAGCGGAGCTGCGCTGTAACCGGCACAGACGATCTGGCAGAACTCCAAGACTTCGGGGTTAGAGCCCCAGCTTGCCATGCACTACTGAGCAATACTTTGTCATGCATGCATCCAGCAAATTCTTGATCAACGTTCACCCCACTGCGGTGGGCCAGGCTCTGTGCTAGGAGCACAGACGCAGCACGAAGCAAGGTACACGGGCTCCCTGCTTTCTTCTGCCGGGGGAGACAGACAACAAGCGAGTGAACAGATGGCAGATGGTAGTAAGTCCCACGATAAGGCTCCAGACAGGACGCTTTGGTGGAACGATGGTGGCGGCGGGGGAGGGAAGGGGGGAGGGCAACTTCAGGTGGGCGGGCAGGGAAGGCCTCCCTCAGGGGACCTGTAAGGCCAAATCCGAAAGACACAAAGAAATAGACACGTACTGACTAGATGGAGAAGCATTCCAGGCAGAGGGAACAGCTATTATGAAGGCGGGGCCTCAGGGGGCAGGAATGAACTTGGTGGTGTGTCCTGGCAATAGCACAAAGGCCACTGTGCCTGGGGTTCCCAGAAAGGTGATAGGAGGTGACAGCACAGTGCTCAACAAAGGCCAGACCACGGAGGTTCTGGGGACACCAAGAAGTCAGGATTCCAACTGGGGTTAGGGACGGGAGGTGACTGAATCAGATTTCTAGTTTGTAAAAGATTGCACTGCCCCTAAGATTCCTCTTAATTACAGCAAGAAAAATAGTCACATCATAGAGAGACCTGGCAGACGCCACCATAACTGAGTGATCAAAGGGAACACCACCAGCCACGGATCAAATGGACACCGTGTGCCTCCCAATACGATGTCCTAAAAAGGACACATATGCCCCCGGTGGGGTTTCTGCCAAACGGGCAGCACCTGAACCTGGTCACAGGCAGCATCAGACAAAGCCAAACTAAGGGATAGTCTACAAAAGGAGTACCAGCCGTACTTTTCAGAAGTGCCCCTGTCACAAAAGACAAAGACAAAGGGACCATGCCCGATTAAAGGAGATTAAAGAGACACAATAACCGAATACAATGTATGACTCAAGATTAGATCCTGGGCCAGAAAAATATTTTATTTCTTTTCTTATGAAGGACATTAGTGAGACAAGTAATGAGCATTTGAATAAGATCTGTCAGTCAGGTCATAGGATTGTATCAATGTTCATTTCCTGATTTTGATCAACTATACTGTGGTTATTTTACGAGAATGTCCTTCATTTCACATTTTCAGGGAATACTTAGGAGCAAAGGAGCATCAGGTCTGTAACGTGATCTCAAAAGATTCAGGGAGACAATTGTGTGTGTGTACAATGTGCAACTTGCCAATAAGTAAGATACTTAGGGAATCTGGGTAAAGAAATACAGGAACTCTTGGCACTATTTTTATAGCTTTGCAAATCCGGATCACTTCAAAATTGAAAGTTTATAAGATAAAAAATGTAAAACTTCACTCTGGCTGCAGAGTGAATTCGGAACACGGGGAAGGGGCAGCAAAGGGGAGGGGGACAGGGAGCAGGGAGGGCCAAGGTTGAAGGCCCCTGCTAGGAGGGGACAAGAGCTAAGGCTTTCAGACTTGATTCAGAAATCAGGACCTCGGGAAAGCCACTCAGTCCCCCACCGCTCCGCTAACAAGGGGCCCGGCCAGTGCCCGCCAAATGGCTCCTGCGACTTTCCTTTGCAGCCACGCTGAAAAGCAATCAGACGTGAAAGCCCAGGGCAGCGGGAGCACTGTGGCCAGCACTCAGCTCCGGGAGGTCTGTCGGGGAAGCAGGCAGACTGGCTGAGGCCCCTGCTGCCTTGTCACCTGCATCGCCAGGTGTCACCCAGTGCCTGGGGCTCCCTTGGCCGGCCTCAGCCCCGTGGGAATGAAGGCTCCCAGGGGCCCCAGCAGGCCTTGGCCAAAATCCTTTTGACCTTAGTCAGGGCAGGCCAGGGCTTGGTTCTAAAAGAATAAAGGAACAGGCTTCCGCTGGGGCAGGGTGGGGGGGGGTTGTGGGGGTTGGGGGGAGACTGCCCCTCCCGGCCTGGTGCCGGCGACACGTGGCGCAGCCAGCGAGGCTGTCTAAACAAGAAGGGCTTTAGCTGCGCACCAGGCGCCACACTCTCATTAAACAGGGGCCGGCCGCGGGGTTAATCTGACAGGGCCGCCTCCAGACACCGTGTTCCCGCAGGTGGACGGGTGCACCCCGGCCCCCGAGCACGGCTCAGGGAGCCGGGTGGTCTGATGATTCTGGACAAATGTGCGGGCAGCCACCCGAGGATGGAAAAGCCTGCCTCTCCCCCCTCCACTTCATCACACCCACAAACAAAAGAGCGCTGTCTGGGGGCGCGGGGAGGGGGGTGGTGGGTGGGGTTGCACGTGGGATGGACCTCCTACCCCTGCTTAGCAGCTCACAATTCGACACCCACACCCTGCTTGGCCGGATTAGAGGCATTCATGGCTTGCGGAAAAAGGGGGCCCAAACGCAGACGTGGTGCTAGATGGTGATCAGCAGGCCCCTAGGAGATCTTGTTGCTTTATTCTTTTTGAAGTCTTTCATGGAGGTGCGGTGACTCAGACGAGCCTGAGCCTGAATTGGGAGCAGCCGGGGCCATGGGTCCGGGTGGGGATGTGGGCCTGTATCAGGCCCGGCCCCTGGCGCCCGGCCAGCCAGGAGGCTGGGAGGCTGGGAGGCTGGAGGTTTGCAGGCTCATAAAAAGAAAGCGCTTGTTCCCTGCCAGAACAGAACGCGCCAGGTTTGATGGGGAGGACAAGGGCACTGCTGGGACTGGCATGTTCACCCAAAAGACCGTGTTCGTCCTACAGATCGGGAGGCAGGCGAAGATTTGCAGCTTCTTTGGCAGGGAGGTACGGCGCCGCTGACCCACTTACAGGTGACCCAGTTCCAGGTGAGGGGTCGTGGAGTTGACTTAGCCCGAGGCCTCCTCAAACACCTACCCAGCATTTTCCTGTAGTAGCGAGGCCTCTGGAGAACTTGGAAACAGAAAGCAACAGTGTCGCACCCTTTCCAGGTTCTCACCTGGTCCCCTCAGGCTTAAGTGTGCCTGTGTTTTGCCCAGGCCGGGGCGAGCCTCTGATGTTGCCCCGATTTTTCGGAATGTCCCCTCTTGACCTGAGATGGCACGACATCATGCAGGCACTCTCAGACTATCTGCGGATGGAGGACCGGTCATGTTTCTGTTGGTTTGTTAATTAATTTCAATCCTTCGTGGATGCATACTTTTGTCTAGTACAATAAATATGACTTACTAGAAAAGATTAAATAAAAAAGAAATACAAGGGATGTCTGGGGGGTTTCAGTCAGCAAAGTATCTGCCTTCAGCTCAGGTCATGATCCCGGGGTCCTGGAATTGAGTCTTACATCGGGCTGCCTACTCAGTGGGGAGCCTGCTTCTCCCTCTGCCTGCTGTTCCCCCTGCTTGTGCTCATTCTCTTGCTCTCTGACAAATAAATAAAATCTTTTTAAAGAAAAAAGAAAGGAAGGAAGGAAGGAAGGAAGGAAGGAAGAAAAAGAAATACAAGCCACAAAACACAAGCCCAAACTTTTACCATTGGGTTTTCTAGCAGACACAAACATACTCTATCGAGTTTCTAAAGGCTCTCCCAATTTCTGTACTTAGCTCACCGTGGACAAGTGCCAGTGAGCGGACTGGCCCTGGCCTGGGGAGCAACACTTGGAGTAAACCGCAGGGAAAAATCAAGGTCAAAGCCGCTGGGTTCTAATATCACCCCTGTTACCAACTGGCTGTGTGCGCCCCCTCCCCACCCGAGGCAACCACCTTCATGTGCACACAGTAGATTCATGAAAGCAACTCGAGCTGTGCTCTGCCCAGCGAAAGAAGATGCCAGCACTTCTCTTCATCTCTTGCGGACTCCTTTCTCAGCACAGCAGGATGGGATGGGGCGGTGAGATTTCCATCCCAAGGAGTGGATCGCGAGCCAACTGGGGTAAGTGGTCCCTTCAGGCAAATGCCTGGCTGCTGTCAGATTTCCACATACCCCCACCCCTGCTCTCCCACACCACAGTGTCAGGCGAATGGGGGAGGAGAACAGAACTGACGCCACCACCTCCCACATTCTATCATGCCCACAGATCCTCTGGGGAGATAGTTCGTGAGCAGTATGCTGACTTGGCATGGCTGAGGAGGGGCCTGAGACTCAGCATTCCTACCAAGTTTCCTGGTAATGCGGGGGCTGTGGGTCCCAAGACCACATTTCTGAATAGCTTCTGAAGGACGAAGGGCTTCTGGGGTCTCGTGCAAAGAGAGGAGTCGGGTCTTAGCATGCCCCCACACAGGACCCCACTCCCCATCCCCAGGGAAGTTTCCAGGCCTCTGCAATGATGATTGCGGATGTGCAAATGGCCCCCCTCCCTGACTTATGCATGAGCCCAGGGAACTCCAGGTCTGACCATCTGGGTACAGTTGGAGACCTGTCACCTCAGCCAACTCTGCCGCCCCTCAGCAGTCACTAGGGCCATGGAACCCTTGAAGACTGTGACATCCCCGTCTGGACCTTGGTCTAGTTCCCCTGGCCCTCAACACGGCTGTCTTCCACTGGCAAAACCTCGAGGGCCATCACCAGCCCCCAAGTGACAAGGACAGCTGGGCTCAATGCACATGACCGCCTTTCCGAGTTCTCTTTAATATTAATACGAGAATGGGGTACAGCCTCTGACCTCTCCTTCCAGAGCCCCAAACACAACCGGAAGCCAAAACGCCACTGCCAGAGATATGCCCTTCACGTCTCAAATATCCCTCCCTCTGGCCAGATCCCCAAAGGGGCAACAAGAATCCCTTCAGGAGGCTGCCCCAGCTCCAGCCCCATCTTCCCGTCATCCTCCCACCGTCCTCCCAAAGCAGAAGGAACAGCCTCTCCCTCTTCCTCTTCCTGTCTGGTTGGGACTTCCCTCTCAACATAAAGGAGAACCCAAAGGGATAGAGGAAATCCTTTTCTCTCCAAACAATGCCTGACTTCCTCCCTGATTTCCTCCCTGTGGGTTGAAACACAGTCTAATTGACCAAAGCTCAACAACAGCTTCCATCGTGAGCAGTTCACGCTACTCCCAGGTGCTCTGGGAACCCCGAGACCCACCGGAAACCCACCAGAAAATACTGCCCCAAACGATCCTTGCTCCATGGGGAATGAAGGCGTCTCCCTCGTTGGCCCCAAGAATCTGCAAAAGGACCGTTCTCTTGGCAACTTGGAAATGGAGCCCACTCCTTCAGCCCCCTGGCCGAAGCCACACCCTCCCAGGACAGCCTACACCCCGTGACTGATGGTGGCAGGGTACCACCTTAGGGACCACTGTGATGGGCCATCTGGCTACAGAGTTCCCTGTGGGCTGAGCTGAAGCTGAGGCCTGTGGGTGGGGCCCCAGATGCGCCACCTCCCATGGTGATTACTGAGCACCTATAGGGTGCTGGACACCTGTGGGCCACTGGGAAGATCGCTGGTCAAGAATCGGCTTTCGGGGGCATCTGGGTGGCTAAAGCAGTTCAGTGTCTGACTCTTGATTCCAGCTCAGGTCCTGATCTCAAGGTCGTGAGAGGGAGCCCCGTGTCGGTCTCCACGTTCAGCAGGGAGTCTGCTTGAGAGTCTGTCTCTCCCCTGATTTTCGTGCAAGCACAAGCTCATTCTCTTTCTCTTTCTCTCTCTCAAATAAATAAATAAATCTTTTTTTTAAAAAGCAGATTGTCGGGGCACCTGGGTGGCTCAGTGGGTTAAGCCGCTGCCTTCAGCTCAGGTCATGATCTCAGGGTCCTGGGATCAAGTCCCGCATCGGGCTCTCTGCTCAGCAGGGACCCTGCTTCCTCCTCTCTCTCTGCCTGCCTCTCTGCCTACTTGTGATCTCTCTCTGTAAAATAAATAAATAAAATCTTTAAAAAAAAAAAAAGCAGATTGGCCCCAAACAACTGCTTTAGAAAAAAATTAAAATAAAATAAAATAAATCTTAAAGAAAAAAAAAAAGAGTCCACTTTCAAAGCACTTATAAGTGACCTCACCCCCCCCCCCGTGGTGGGCACTGTGATAAACCATCCAGTTCCCTTTTCAGGGGCTGACTCAGCTACTGAGAGCCCCCTGGCCGAAGCCACACCCTCCCAGGACAGCCTACACCCCGTGACTGATGGTGGCAGGGTACCACCTTAGGGACCACTGTGATGGGCCATCTGGCTACAGAGTTCCCTGTGGGCTGAGCTGAAGCCGTTGGTCTGCTCCTCCCCCTGCCCGTCCCTAATGCCATCCTCACCTTCCTTAGATGTGGCTCCCAAGGGCCCTTCTTTGGAAACATACCGCAGCTAAACTCCATCTCAGAGTCTGTTTCCCAGAGAAGAGTGCCTGGGAGACCGGCAGATGTGGGAGAGGGGGAACCCACATCCTCCACTTCTGGGAAGAAAGCTGTGGGAGCAGCCTCTGCTAGGCCACAACCTGGGAGAGCCAGATTGGAAAAACTGTAGGAGAGAAATGCAAGTTCCCACCCATCCAAGCTGAGCTGGGTGACACAGAGCAGGTCCCTCCTCTCTCTGGGCCTGACACCTTGCCCGTCAGGTGACGTGTGTGCATCTGGGGATCTGATGGCCCATGAGGCCTTCTGGCTCTGACATTCTGGCCTTGTGCTAGGTTGCGTCCGTGACCCCAGGCCTCACAGATGTAGCCCGGATCACTGAAAAAATGGAGCCGAATTCAGGAGGACCTCACCCCTCTCCTTCTCAGATGGGTCAAGGGGAGTTTTGTTGTTATGGACTGCATTATATCCCCCTAAAAGATATCTACTGAAGCCCCATCCCGCAGGACTTCAGAACGTGCCTATATTGGGGATAGGGCCTTTCCAGAGGTGAGGTAGGTAAAATGAGGTCATTGGAGGAGACCCCAATCCAATGTGACTGGTGTCCTTACAAAAGAGGAGATTAGGACACTGACAGGCACAGAGGGAAGAGGATGTAAGGGCATTGAGAGGACATGGCCATCCACAAGCCAAGGAGAGAGGCCTCAGAAGGAACCGACACTGCCGACACCTTAATCCCGACCTCCAGCCTCCAGAAGTGTGGGACAGGACATTTGTGTGGCTCGGCCCACCCAGGCTGTGGTCTTTCTAGGACAGCCTGAGCAGAATAACATGGTGCCCAATGAAATGTATAGAAGACCCCCAGATCTAGCCCAGGAAGGCTCTGGCATGTATTGGGAAGCCTGGACACTTGGGCAAGATCCCTGGCTGAACAAGCATGGCGGCCTTGCTTCTGCTTACCCCATGCCAGGCTCTGGGAGAGCCGCACCCGGCAGGAAGTTGCGTTCTGATTGCAGAGCTGAGAGCGGTGGGGTGGGGCCAGGACTGAGTGGCTGACAACCCAACACTGGGTACAACACCCAGGCCTCCATGTTCCACACCAGGAAGGGAAAGGAGAGAACGTTCTGGCAGGCAGGGGACCACCGCCGCTGTCTGGGTCTATTTCCTTACCTCTAAGATTTCCCCAGTTCCAGTATGCACGTGGTTCCTTGCTCTCCAGGAAACACAGTCAGAGACAATGAGCTGTCCTCATAGCCCACAGCCTCAGAGAGGGTCCACGACACACCCACACCCCCCATCATGGCCAGCCTCACCGACTCAGGGCAACCCAGGGTGTCTCAGGAGGGAAGCCCAGGACCACTCCCAAGGCTCTGAGAGTCGATTCTGCTGAGGAAAGGCCTTTCTCTAAATATTTTCTCTCCAGGTTTGGCTGGAGACAGTCACAGCCCGTCAGGGGGCTCGGAGAACAGGGCAAGCCTGCCAAGAGCCGTCTGAGGACCGCCTTTGTGAAGAAAACCCAGGGAGCAGGGCTGGCCCACACCCAGGCAGCCAAGGGACAGGCCCACCCTCCCCTCCCTGGGTTCAAGCCAGGGTACCCACTGTGGCCGGGAGCTCTAGGCCCAGGCAGACCCCAGAAAACAGCCCATAGCCCTCTAGTCAGCTGCCGCGTGTTTGTTTTTACAGCTGCTCCTCCTGCTCGGCTGTTCCAGTGAGCAAAGGAATCTGTTTGTCTGAGAAAAAGAATGTGGCAGAGAGGCAGGAGGCAGCCCTGGGCAGCCCCGGCAGCCCCAGCAGCTACAGAGCTCGCCAAATCCAGCCAGACACCCAGGAGAGTCACCCAGAGGCCTAGAGGCCAAGGTCACGGACCCAGAGACACCCTCCACCCTCACCCTGCAGACAGCAATGCTCCTCGGGGGGCCAGGGCTTTGCCCAGAGTCCCCAGGGCTGGTGGCAGGCCGACAGCCTGAGCGCACAGAACTGGGACCCACCCTTGTGAGGTATTTTATTTGCCTCTCCCTCATTCACACACAGACCTCCCCGCCACCACCACGCAAACACACACACAGACACACACACATTGAGAAGGAGGACATCAGCTGTGTGTACAAAGAACAAGCCCACAGCCAGGCCTGCTGTGGACTTGGAGAGGAAGAAAGACAGAGGTGACAAGATGCACTCCAGACCCAAGGCGCCAGCCCTGTTGAGGGAAGACATCTGCCACCCTGGAGGTCTGGCCAGAACCCCCAGACCTGTCATCTTTCTTCCAGAGCATTCTGGGCAGCCCAGCAGGAATCCAGGCAAAGACTAGTTCAAAGTCACCCTCATTTGGGTGGTCTTGTTCACAAGGACACCTGTTGTCCCCAGACAGTCACACCTGATACCCATATCCAACCATACCTGATCACCAACCACCTGGACTGACCAAGAGTTGTCCTGGGGACTGAGACGGGGTTGAGGGGAGAAGGGAGACACAGCTTCCGGGAGGAAGACACAATCTCCTACACTACAGCAGGCTCCCACCTTTAAGTGGTCAGATTTGGGTTAGAACACTCCTCACTGCAGATCACTGCTATTGTGATGTGGCTGGCATTAAATCCCTCAGAGGTGTAGACGTGGGATGTGTAACCACAAACCCTCCCCCCTTTCCTGGTCAGATTAATAATCTAGATGTAACTGAGCTCCTCCCCTGGATCAGCCCATTCACTCCTGAAGAGACCTGGGAGGGCAAGGGATTGCCCAAGGTCATACAGCACGAGTGACCAAGAGAAGGTGTCTTAGGCTGGGCTTTTCCAGAAGCTGAGCCTGAGACAAGGACTTGGGGTCAAGCGATTGATTTGGGAGTGGGGCAGTAAGGTGGGAAAGGGAGGCAGCCAGCAAGAGAGGTGGTGTGGAGCAAGTCACCAGAGTGAGACGCTGGGAGTCAGTCCCATGGGGTCTCTCTGAGATACCAGTGTTGCCTGACCTGGGGAGTGGGAAAGCTGGAGCATTTAACCTCTAGTTCCTATCCATCCTATCCCACAGGCATTTCTGCGAAGCCCTCAGGGGTGGTCTTACACCCTTGGAGAATGTTCTGGACTGGTGGGTGCTGAAAGGATTTAGGTGGGACCCTGGAGCATCTGCTGCAGAAATTGACCACAGTTCTGGGTGAATCCAGAGTCTTCCCCGATCCCCTATTCTGGCTGCTCCTGAGCCAGCATCTGAGGCTGGAAACTTCAAGGTTCCCCAGCTGGTCTGTGATAAAGTCAGCGTGTCAGGGCTTGGAAGGGTGCGGGAGAGGCTGGGGTAGAAATAGCTATCCCAGTGCAAGCATGCACACACACACACACACACACACACACATGTACCAGTCAGTACTGGGCTTCCATGTTGGCTTCAGAATGGGGATGCCCTTGGGAATCCCTAATGCTACCCAGAAGAAAGAGATGGGAACCCCTTCAAAAGGGGCCCCCACGGGGCACCTGGATGGCACAGTCAGTTAGGAGTCTGACTCTTGGTTTTGGCTCAGGTTGTCATCTCAGGGTCGTGAGACGGAGCTCCATGTTAGTTAGGCTCAGTGCTCGGTGTTGAGTGTGCTTAAGACCCTCTCTCCCTCTGCCCCTCCCCCACTTCAAATAGATAAATAAATATTTTTTTAAGATTTTATTTATTTACTTGACAGAGAGAAACACAGCGAGAGAGGGAACACAACCAAGAGGAGTGGGAGAGGGAGAAGCAGGCTTCCCACCGAGCAGGGAGCCCGATGCAGGGCTCGATCCCAGGACCCTGGAATCACAACCTGAGCCAAAGGCAGACGCCAAATGACTGAGCGTCCCAGTTGCCCCAATAGATAAATAAATCTTTAAAAAAAAAAAAAAGAACCCCACACCTTGCAAGTAATGACTTGGATCCAATACCCCAATTCAGCACTGTGTGACCCAGGGCAAGGCACGGTTGCTGGATGCCTAGGTGCAGGTAAACTGAGGATATTAATACCTGAGTCCAACCCCAAAGGCTGGGTCAAAGCTTCAGAAGTAATTAGGTGGCCTTCCTGCCGCAGCGGGGGATCCGTAGCCAGGGGAGTGAGCCGTATTTTTTTCTTTTGAGGGAAAATCCACATAACATAAAATTGACCATTTGAAGCATTTCAAAACATACAATTCAGTGGCATTAAGTATATTTACAGCGTTATACAGAAATCAGCACTGCCTGGTGATGGAACATTTTCTCTCCACAACAGAAATCCCGTGCCCATCCAGCAGCCACTCCTCCGTCTCCCCTCCCCCCACCCCGCCCCCAACAACCACTAAGCTCCTTGTGCTGTCTCTATAGACGTGTCTATTGTGGACCTCTCATACAAATGGAATCGTACAATATGTGGCCTTGTGTGTCTAGCTTCTTTCATTCGGCCTCATGTTTTCAAGGTCCATCCGTGATGTAGCAGGTGTCACTCCTTCCCTCCTATTGATGGTGGGATACTATTACACTGTATGGAGAGACCTCGCTCTATTTATTCATTCATTTGGGTCATTTCCATCCGCGGGGCCTCTTTTGAAGAGGGCTGCTAGGAACTTCGCGTCCACGTTTTTGTGCAGACGTACCTTTCCGATTCCCTTGGATGCGCCCCTCAGCATGAAATTGCCAGTTGTATGGCAACTCTCTGTTTGACTTTTGAGGACCTGTGACTCTTTCACTCCAGCTACACCAGTAACATTTGCACAAGCCCAATTTTGCCACATCTTTGCCGGCATTTGTTATTTTCCTTTTCTACCCCCCTTTGTGTGTCCCTCAAGGCTAACGACATCGAGCATCTTTTTGGGGGCGCTTATTGGCCTGTGTGTTTTTTGTAAATGTCCATCACTCCTGACA
Organism: Mustela putorius furo; assembly: GCF_011764305.1. Lineage (NCBI taxonomy): Eukaryota > Metazoa > Chordata > Mammalia > Carnivora > Mustelidae > Mustela > Mustela putorius. Next base: position 34,748,197 of record NW_025421989.1, read on the forward strand.
AGAATTACCCCGGGATTAAACCAATACACAAGAGTAGACTTGGTATTGGATAATTGGATAAATTCCAGGGTGAAGATCACCCAGACAAAGGGGCCAGAATTTATCATTGCACATTTTAATTTTTTTTTTCACTGCCCCTTTTTAAACCACTGCAAGCTACATGCCTGTGGAGTTTTACTCTCCTGACCTCTCGAGCACTGGTTATTGGCACAGCATGTTAAATGTTTTTGGTAACTGCACATAAAATTGTTTTATATTTTTATATTACATCCACTTAATAGAAATATATAAATTAAATTTATATCTTATATTTCCCTTTTTTTAGTTACCTGTGTGCTCTGCATGTTTATCAATATTTTCTTATCAAGTCACAGGGACGCTTTCATAACATAACTGCATCAATCATATATTTTGTCCTCAGTCTTGTTTCTCTTTATAATTTGATTGGAGTGTGGTTTAGTGCTTTTCTCTTTGTGTTAAGCATTTTTGATTATCTATGCAGTTAACCTTTGTTTTCTATTTTCTGATTCTTTCTATCACATCCAAATTTAAAAAGTCTTTCCCCAGGGGCAGAACATTGTTTTAAGTTGAGTCTTCTGAGGAAAATGTTCCAGCTCCTAAGAAATCACAAAACCCCTCAGCCAGGTAAGATGACATTGGTGTCCTCCTGTCCCCAAGGTCCTTCCAGGGAAAGGGGATCGTTTAGCATTACCTTTAAGAGCATGAGTTCCAGAGTCAGACAGCTGGCTGTGAATCCTGCCTCTGTTATGTGGGCACCTTACATGATTTTCCGTACCTCAACTTCCTTATCTGGAAAATGGGGGTAGTCATGGCACCTGCTTCATAGGGTTGTTGAAAAGATTAACTGGTATGCTGAGTTCATCGAAGGAAAGCTTGGATCTGACTGGGGTCTCAGATCTCCCATGGTCAGTGCAGTAGAAGGACAACAGAGGTATTCTTTCTGGTCCCGCCCAAAGAGAGGGCTGCCAACAGGCCCAAGCCTGTTTCAGTGGGGAGGACGGCCCACTGGGCTCACCAGGCTTCTCCACCAGCCTTTCCCTCGCCTGCCTTCTGTTTGGTTTGATATGAGGTTGACAGACCACCTGGCCCACTAAACTGGGACAGGAAACTTGTCCCCATCTGCCACTTACCTGTCCAGAGCCCAGCTGCCATCTTTGTTTTTATATCCAGAGTGGGGGCAGCTACAGATGAGAACAGCCTTGCTTGTTAGGTCAGTGGGTCACGGCTCCAGGGCTCCTGCCCTGTCCTCTCCCTCCCCTTACCCCACCTCTCATCCCCCATCCCCCTCTCCGGGTGGCTCAGACCCCGGAATTTTAATTGGCCTGAAACCTTGTTAATAAGAGTAGCTGGAGAGAGGCCTGAGGGGGATTCAAATGCCTGTGACTTTCAGGTGGGGGACTCAGTTCCCCAGGAAGCCAGTCAGTGGGGGATGGTGACCTGGACTCAGGCTGGCAAAACATGGGGTGGGGGAGGGGTACTGCTGAGTCCCGGAGTCTCTGCAATGGAAAACAATGATCCCCATGTTCCTTCAACCCGGACAGAGTTGAAGTTCCTCAGCTTAAAATTCCTAGCCACCCCCCCAACACCCACAAACAACCTGAGGTAGAGTGGCTAATAAAAACAGCAGGCCTTGCCTTGGCTTTGCAAACAGCTCTCACATTCCCTGTGTGAGTCACGACCCTTGTGAGCCAAGGGAGGTGAGCATTGCTGCCCCTGTCTTACAGAAGAGGTGACCGAGCCCCCCCAAAAAGTTAATATTTAGGTCCGGGTGCTATCAAGCCTGGACTCAGTCCACGGGCTCTAACTCCTAGCCTAAAGCAGTGGTTCTCACTCTTTAGTACATCAGAACCCCCAGAATCCCAGGGGGCCACCCCGCCCTGAGTTTCCAACTTAGTGGGTCCAACCTGGGGCCAAGAGATCCCTTTCCTTTCTTTTTTTTTTTTTTTTCTATCTTTATGGAGATGTAATTGACAAATAACAAGTTGTGTATATTTCCGGTGTTCGGCTTGATGTTCTGATATACATATACATGGAGAAAGAATCACTGCTGTCATCGAAGAGAAATGGAATCAGTGTCTCGAAGAGAATTCGCTTTTCTAAGAGGCTTCCAGGTGACACCGCTGTCATGGGGCCAGGGTGCACACTTGGAGAACCGTTGGCCTAAAAACTCGTGTCACTGCCTCATAGCTTCTCATTGTGTTAATAGGAAATGCTCCCAGCAGCTGCGGATGGACAGATTCAGGCGTTCTCCAAAGAATCCCTTCCCGCAGCACATCAAAGCACAAGGCAGGAGCAGCAGCCTCCAACAGCAGGGGGTTCTCACATCAGGGAAGGAGCTTGAACGTAGAGGCTGGGGCAGTCGGGGCTGGGGACCTGAGCACAGGGGGTTAATTCTCAGTTCCTGCCGGGGAGTCCACGTGACTGGGAAGGAAGCAGGTGGAATGATTGCTTTATATACAGAACCATCAAGGTCTTGGCTGTGTAAAACCCAATCATTACTTCCAGGTAGTAATGCGTTTTAGGCAATGTCTTCTGCTTATGCTCAGCAATGCATGAGTCTCGGAGCAGTGGCCAGAGAAATGGCGAGTTGTCGGATATCGAGCGAGTGATAATGGAATCCAGGAGGTGGAAATTACAAGTCGAAAAGTAAAATCGATGCCCTGCCTGTGAAATGACGGAATGCCTGGTGAGGAACCTTATAGAGATGTCCCCCACCCTCTCCTGCCCCCTCACTCGGCACCGACCTCTAAGAAGCTTGCCAGTTCAGAAGTTCCTTGAGGGCAGGGACCACATTTTAATCATGGGGAATCATATCACATCAAGGCAGAAACGGGGTCTCAGACAGCTCCCAGCCCTGGAAGGGCAAATCGGTTTCATTTTGGGGCCGAGTCGGATCTTTTAGGGACAGCTGCCTGAAGTCTCTTGGCTCCGTGGGGAGCCATTCTTACCACGGGGATTAAGGAGGGGGCGGACACTACATGACATGCAACAGCACTTTGCTCAGCCTACCCAATCCAATCTAGTCCTACCTGCCCCGCTGATAGATGGGGAAAGAAGAACAGCCCCCCGCTCCCCTCCCCCGGTCCCCAAGTACAGCCCAGCATGCCCCTGTCCCCTAGCAGTCCCTGCCTACCAGGTCAAGGGGCTTGAGCAGAGGATTCAAGGGTCCATCGACTGGGATGGGAGAAAAAAAGAACATCTTTGGTTTTAGTAAGCTCTAACTGAAATCGAGCCCTTCCTTCCGTCCTGAACGGAGGCAGCAACTCACACGAAACCAGCAGCTCCATGACCATCACTTGGAGAGACCACAGTGATCTCCACGGCACATCAGAGTCCCCGTGGGTATCTCTCCAGATCACTTACGTGCCTCACCGGGACCAAATGATAGCATTTATTAGACCGGCCGCTAAATCTTGTTGTTGAATGCATCTATAAAGAAGCACAGACAATACTGCATCACGAAGTTGTTTTAAAGTATTTGGGGAACTGCGTCTCAATAGGATTGGTTCCTCCAGAATCCTAACTGATGCAGTTGAACACATTATTCCAAGAAGGAGTCTATGGGCTCTACCAGATACTGGGGGTGAGTGCATGGTCCAAAAAAAAATAAAAAGTTTAAAAGCCCCTGCCAGCATTTGCTGATGGCAAGTCCCGCACACCTGGGCCCCTCCCGGCCTTGACATTGGTCGGAGGAGCGGATGTGGGCAACGCGGGCCGTCTTAGGTGCCTTGTATTCTTTGCTGTGACTTGGCAGCAACTGGAAGCTGAGACGGTGTGAATTGGCTGCTCTCCACTCTGGGGAGACAGCTGACCTCGGGGGCTTGCTGGCCCCAGATGCCCAGACGGTGACAGCTCTGGCCCTGTGCCAGGGCCTCCCTGGCTTGGCCTTCCACACCGTGGTCAGTCTGGGTCACAGACACGGCAGCTTGATGTTGGGTGCCGGCCTTCTTCTTTCTCCTGCAGCAACCCTTCCCTTCTACGGTGATGTCCCTTGGCAGCCCGAAGGGCAGGCTTCATGGCTAGCTTACGGCTGGGTCTGGATACCTGTTTTCTCAGCCTTGGGGGGAGGGGAGCAAGACAGCCTGGTGGGGATCACAGGCCACATCACTGTTTCCCTTTCATCTTCAACATGCAGCTATCCTCCTTCCTTCAAACATGCAGATGCTAAATTCACAGCAATTAGCCCTGGAAAGCACCTCCAGAAAAATCGTCTGTTCCTCCCTTCGCTTTACAAACCGCGACACAGGCTAGGAAAATCAGCATGACCCGCCCATGTGTCCCAGACCTGGAACCGCCTGGTGCAGTCCTTTCTCCACCCCTGCACAGCCTCATAAATAATGTAAGATTTTGGCCCCTTCGCCGTCTGTCTTAGGTCAGTGAAAAAACTGCAAATCCGTTTTCACTCAAAATCACTATTTGGTTAAGTGGCGGGGGGTGGGGGATTTCCGGTCTTGGTGTCTTCCTTGTAACTGGCACAGCTGCAGGGTCTGTGCAAAATTCTTGTTGGTTTTCCTCTTCATAGACCCCCTGGAGGACTTCTAGAAGTGTGCATGAGAGGGAAGACCTCGTGTCTTCCATCAGTGGCAGACGTGATGCCTCCAAGATGTTTCCGGTTTGGAGGCTGCTCCAAGGATATAAGGTCCTTCAGTTGGTCAAGACCAGGCGAGCGGCTGTAACAAACATTCCACCAATCTCCATGGCCAACTAAAAGGGAGGTCAGGCTTATTTCTCCCTCAGCTCGTGTTCTAGTCAAGCGTTCCAGGGTCGGTGCTGCCCACGGGGATTCAGGACCCAAGCTTCATCCACCTTGCGGAAAACCATAAAATCAACTTCAATATATGTGCCTCCCAAGGTCAAAATGGGATAGGAAAAGAAAATGGAGGATCCCGAATGAGAGATTTTTGTGGCTCGTGCACATCCCTTCTAGCTACTTTCCGTAGGCTAGAACTCAGTTACTTGGCCCCAACCTAACTTCCAGGAAGGCCGAGAAAGGCAGGCAAGCTGTGGACTCAAGAAGACGAGCACATGGAAGTGGTGGGGATGGGGTGCTATCATTGCCACAGTCATTAATGCCATGCTATTATTTTAGTAAAAGTTCTTTTGGTTGCGTGTGACAAACCAGCTGAGCAGGGCTGAGAAAAATGTTGAATGAAGATGAACCAAAAGGTTGCTGGATACTTCAGAGAATCTAAAGGAAAGTTGGGATGGAACGGAAGAGATTCAGGAAGGAGTAAATGAGTCAGCGAAGATCATCTATGGCACCTTAATGGGAAGTGATCAGTAACATTCCCATTCTATGGGACCCTTTTTCTTTGAGTCAGTCATTCAACAAATACGATTCAGTGTCTACAGGATGCCAGACTTAGCTTAACTGCCGTGGGCACGCAGATCTATCCCTGGTCTCATGGAGTTGACATTGTGTTCAATTCTCTCCGCAAACTATTTTCTCTCTTCTTTGTGCCCATCTTCCCAAGGACCACTGTGGTCCTTGCATGGGGTATAATGGTACTGACACTGCCAGCTCTCCTCGTGCAGGACTCCGGAAGGGCCATCTTGGCCTGTGGCTCTCCCAACTTCTATTTCTTTTTTTTTTTTAATTTTTTATTTTTTATAAACATGTATTTTTATCCCCAGGAGTACAGGTCTGTGAATCAGCATGGGGAGGGTATTTGCTTTGGTGAGTGCTGATCCAACTTCTATTTCTGTCCCTTTCCCCAGCTAGTGCCCCCCATATTCTACCTATGAGATATTTGGACAACCGGTTTGTGCCATCTCTTGAGAGGGCAGCACACTCAGATGAGGGCCTCCTATTTATCATGCAGACCAGTGATCCTAATCCAAATTTCCCCAAAAGGAAAAAAGCCTAAGACAAAGATTCGGGTGTCAGTGGTTTATTTGGGAGGTGAGCCCAGGAAGCGTCAGCAGGGAAATGAGGGAGGGAGAAGGAAATATAATAAAGGGGGGGTTCGTGAGCGGGTTCATGTGCTGGTTTCCACTGTGGGCAACTGGGGCTTAATACTGGTGAGGACCTCTGAGAGACCATGAGGAACAGGCCTCTGAATTGGCCCACCAAGGAGCAAGAGGAAGCTCAGTCTTCTTCTATCAACTCATTGATGGTCTTTGGTTGAAGGGATTAACTCCCCAATGCAGGCAGCCAATCAGAACGCTCTCAAGTGGAAAGACCTGGGAAGCTATGGGCCAGGCACTGGCCATCACCATTCCACCCGGAATCAGAGCTCAAAGCCCAGCTTTTCAAAGTGGGGTCCAGGACCCTCCACTTTGGAATCATTGGTACAACTTGTTCTGCTTTCCCCCAGCTCCAGACCTTTGACTTGTGAGTAACAGGAAGGGCTGGAAGGGGCACTTTCTACACACTCTACCAAAAATCGTGACATACTACTCAAGAAAATCATTCTGACTCCTCACCAGGGCCCAAGACCCTCCAAGTCTGGCCCTGCCTACCCATCAGGCCCCACTTCTTCTTCCCTCCACACTTGGAGCCCTCTGTTTTAGCCATACTGGCCCCTTGGCTGAACCTCCTAACCCCATCTCCAGGCTCTTGCACTTGCTTTTCCCACCATCTGACTACTCCTTTGTCCCCCATTTGCCTCACCTTGTTTGGGGTCTTGACTCCAAAACCCTTCCTTGGCCACTTTGTCTAAAATAGCTTCCCACACCCTCTCCTTACTTGATTTGATGGCTCTCCGTCTAAGTTACATGTAACAGTCCTTCATTTATTTGTTTGTTGCTTAGCCTGTCACTCAGATGAAAGCATCCTGAGAACAGAGACCTTCACAGCTTTGCCTCTCAACCCCCATGCCTGAACATAATAGGTGCTCAGGAAATACTGGTTAGATGAACAGACCTGGGCACTTCCACCCTCTTCGTGGTGCAATTTTAGGAGTAGTTACCTCCTCATACAAAGCAGAGAAAATTGGAAGTGGGGCTGGTAGAATTTGGGGGGTAGTTCTTCCAAGGCAGTAGGCTCAGACTCTGAAAAGGAAAGCTCTTAAAACTGTTTTCTACTCCCCCCACCATAGCATACCCTGTCAACATCCCATGAACCCCTCACCTATCCAACCACAAACCTCTGAGACTCTCAGGCCAGGCTCCCTAAGAAAATCAGAAATTCGGAACCTTGAGTTGGGGAGGAGGGAGATAATCTCTGTGCTCTCAGTCCAAAGCACACACAATTAGAAATCCATAAATTAGAAGGAGTCCATTCTGGGTGCCTGGGTGGCTCAGTCAGCTGGGCATCTGCCTTTGGCTCAGGTCGTGATCACAGGAGATGCAGGGATCAAGCTGTGGATCAGGCTCCCTGCTTGGTGGAGTGTCTGCTTCTCCCCCTGCACTTATCCCTGCTCGTGGTGTCTCGTTTTCTCTAATAAATGAATAAAATCTTCAAAAAAAAAAAAAGGCATTCATTCTAACCCCACCTGGGCCCCTGTCTCCTGCTCTGAGGAATGGATGTAATACTTTACTGAGAGCATGGTTGTGAGCAGCAAAGAAGCTAATCACAATTACATATAAACCAAACACTCAGCATGATACCCAGGGCATGGTAGCACCCAATAATGCTAGCCTAGTATTCTTTTTCCACCTAGCAGGATGCCTGTGGCACAGTGCTTGACACAAGGGATGCCCTGGGGACAGAAAGGTGATCTTGACATCTTGACGTGGTCCCTGAGCTCTGCGAGATTTGGAAGAACCCAACAGTAATGACATCATTGCCACCTACAGCCATAGAGCTGGGGAGACCCGGAAGAGGAGGAATCCAAGGAGATGAACAAGAGTTGGTTGTGCTACTGCTCCATCTTGTTCGCCTTGCACTTCCCAATGGCTGGGCTTGGAAAGGCTCTATCACAATCGTTGTCACCCAGCCAGGCCCTTGTCCTCGACCCTCCTTCCATGTCCTTCACCGATTCTCCAATCAGGAACCCAAAGAAAAGGAAAGAAAATTCTTACCACCTCCACTATTTCCATCTCCAGCCTCACTCTCATGTACTTAGTTATTTCTGTGAATTGTACTTTCTGACCTTGACCCCTTGACTCCAGATGTGAGGCCCCGATGCGGGCCAACTTGCTTGTATTTCTTTTTGCCCCTCTTCTGGAGGCTGCCACCTCAGTCATGGCGGTCAGGCTAATAGTGGGGTTTGGCAAGATCTCACAGGGGAAAGATGATGAGATTTCAGTTGCTTCTTGTGTTTCAAGCTCCTCTCTGATCTGGGCAGGTGGGGAGGGGGGGAAGAGGCAGCCCACGTGGGCAACTTGGGAAACAAGCCTAGATAAGAACTCCTTGACAGGCCCAGCTAGCAGGGCCCTCATTCACACCGCTTCAAAGACAAACACTTTGCGTTTGTCGATTTGTTTTAGGCCTTGCCGAATCTGCAACTCTGTGGCCTTGACTCTAAAAATAAATCTCTTGCAATAATGACAGGGCTGTTGCAAAGAGGAAGGCGTGTAAGGAAGGAGAGCCAGGGAGAGGAGAGGGCAGGCGGGAGAGAAACCGAATACCCAAACAGGAAGGAGGGATGTGGGGAGATGGCCCCGGCTCCTTTCTCCCAACCTGGGGCTGGGCCCAAGCTCATTCAAACCCGACCTTGGAAGAGGAAGCCGTCCTACCTAGCCATGGTGACCCAACTGCTGTGGTCCCCACCCTCACACCGAGTGTCAGCTTCACCTGTGAACCCAGCCCCGCAGAATCTGAATCTGGGTTTGCACCTGGGGTTTCACCGAAGGTGACACAGAGGAGCCAGACCCTGGACTCCTTCCCTTCCAACAAACCAGAAGTGAACCCCTCCCCCCAACCAAGGGGCTTCCTTCCAGGAACTTTCCTCTGGAAAGAGGAACCTAGTAGCACCCGGCCAGGTTCCTCGTGGACCCAGCCCATTTTATTAGAATGTCGCCCTTCTTCACGGGCCCCCAAGATAATTAGGAATCTCATCCATCTGTCCTGTGATCATTCAGCATTCACCCGGACGCAGGACCCGGGATTGAACTCATGACAGGCCTAGTCCCTCCCAGGGGTCTTTCTGGATTTTGTCATTTGAATCCCTTCCCTCTCAATCTCTTGCTTTTTTTCGCCCTTGCTGGCTCCTGGCCTGAAATGTTTCCCTGTCCCCTCATCTGTATGAAACTCTATTTCATGGCCTTGGTGCAAGATTTTGCTACACACTGACACCCCCCCCCCTTCATTCTCCCCTCCCTTTAAGGCTCACAGACATATTTCAACCCTCCTTACTGTTCTCATCAGTTCTCCAAAGAGACCGTCCTCTCTTCCTTTCTGTCTTGGCGGTCATAAACTCAGTTATTTAGTGTAGACTCTGATTCTCCTTCCTCCCGTCCAGGCTGGGCAGGTGAACAGTCAGGCCATTGTTTAGATGCTGAGCAGGTGACAAACAGTTATGGTTGCTCTTTGCTGGAATTCTAAATAGTGGCTGTCACTCTTCATTGACTATAAAATGTACAAATGTGAATGATAAGAAAGAACATAACTGTGCCCCATCTTATCAAATTTATTTTAGCTGTGCTTTAAAATCAATTTAATTTGTAAATTATTCATGGCATGTAGCAACTATTACAGACTTGCGCTACCAAAACCTAGGCTTTAAAGATTGTACTAACTTTTTCGAGACGTTTTGTGGACGCTTTTTATCAATTTTTATTACAGATGTAATGCGTATCTCTTTTGGAAAATGTGGATACTACAGATAAGCAAAAATAATTATTTTATTATTATCACCTCTAATCCTATGACCAAGAAGTAATCACTGTTAACATTTCAGTATATATCCTTTCAGGGTCTTTTCATTCTACTCACATACACACACACACACACACACACACACACACACACACGCACTATGCGTAAATCTCTCTCTTTTTTTTAAGGTCATTGTATATATACTAGCTTGTCTCCAAAGATGGCCGCCATCAATTCCTTCCCCTCTGTTCTGGAGCCTCTGTGTTTTGGAGCCAGTTCATACCAACATCCCAGAGCCAGCCGTGCACTTCTCTTTCCAATTCTTCATTCGGCAGCATCATGTTAATAGCTTAAAATCAGCCATGATGGTAAATGCTACCAATCAGGGCTTTTTTTTTTTTTAAGACATCCAATTTTTAAATATTTACCAGCATACCATTGTGCATGTATACACCCAGGGCCAACTTCATGGGCTTGCAATTTGAGCAGACGTACAGGGCCCTATGATCAGAATGGCCTCATTTTTGGCTTAAGGCTGTGCTATCGTCACCTTGAAATTCTTAGGAATTTGATGTTTGAACTTAAACTTTTTAACTGAAGTCTGATAGGACAATGGAGCGGGTGCAAGACTAGAGGAGATACATAGGATATGGGTGTCTACCATTTCTTGTTTCCCCATTAGCAGTGGTGTTCGTGATGCCCCATGAGCACAGAGTTCTGGTAAACCTACAATGCATGGAACTCAGCAAGACCTGAAGCAAATAAAAGGTAAGCATGTGGCATCTACAACAAAGGGAGCTGGTGCCCTGTGAGGCTCTGCTTTCCATTTGAAACAGTTCTTGCTCCAAATGCAGGAAGAAAGCAATGATGTTGGAAGAAACACAAACAACCAAGGAAGCCTATCATATTCTTTCTTGTGTTACCTCCCCATACTAGCCAACCACTTATACTGAAAATGGGGACATAGGAGGAATGGGAAAGATAGGGCATTCATAATTCCTTTCCTTTTGGGGCCTTCCTTACTCGTCGGTAAGCAGAAGTTTGGCAGAATGTGCGCACATCAAGAAGTCAAATTAAACAGTGGAGTTAGTTTTGTACAGCATTTCCACAGTTGGATGGTAAGACCAAAGTATGTATGTATGCATGAGCTACAAAACATGAATTGTGTAATTTCAGTGAGTCTGCATAAGAGTTAAGGGCCCCTGGGGCGCCTAGGTGGCTCAGCCAGAGTATCCAACTCTTGATTTCGGCTCAGGTCATGATCTCGGGATCCTGGGATTGAGCCCCATGTCAGGCTCAGAGCTCAGCAGGGAGTTTGCTTGTCCCTGTGACCCTCCCCACACTCATGCTCATCCTCTCTCTCTCTCATAAATAAATAGAATCTTTTTTTGAAAAAAAAAAAGGTTAAGTGTCCCTGCATTTGCATTTAAAACTGACTTCACGCAATATATAGATGAATGGTAAATTCATGTTAATAATTTAAATTTTTAATTTTCTTTACTTAGAACCACATTGAATAGCAAACCAAAAAACACTATGACAAGTCAAGAGAGAGACCGTGAAAGAAAGGGGGAAAGCTTTATATTTTAGCATTTTCAATGACACTTTTTTTCCTGGTTTTTTTGAGCAAGGGTTCCTGCATTTTCATTCTCCACCGCGTCCCACAAATTGTGGAGCCAGTCCTGTGCATGCCACTCCTCACTGGGTCCTGCGGGGGGTGGGGTCTATTTCCACCTCTCAAATCTAGTCTGGCCTGTGGCTGCTTTGATCAGTAAAACTCTAGAAGTGAGCCCAGAGCTACAGTGAAAGAAGTCCAGACTATTCTGTCTCTCTAGACCATGTGCAGGAGCACTGGGGTGGCAGACACAGGGGTGAAGAAGCCACCTTGAAGGTCTGGCCCAGTCGAGCCTTCAGATAACTCCAGCATCCATTGCCCATCTAACTGCAACCGCACAAGAGACCCCAGGCAAACTCCCAAGCTGAACTTTGTCAACCCACAGAACCATGAGTGGTAATAAGGATGATAAGCTGTTGTTTGATGCCACCAAGCTTTGGGGTGTTTTGTTCAGTAGCCAGAAACAACTACAACAGTATCCTTCCCCTTTTATAACCTGTGTTTTTAGATTTTAAGGAGAAAATTCTAGATTGATTTCTTCCAGGAATCAGAATTCCAAGTAGCAAATATTCGGGTGAGATGCAAGTCGCTGTGGGGCACAAGAGTAGATCTCAAAATGCCTGAGAGTCACATGGCAAGGTGGGGGACATAATGGGGACATAGTAAAAATACAGTTCTTCTGACTCCAGCCCCCCAGATTTGAATCCAGTAAATCTGGGGTGTGGCCAAGGCATCTGTACTTTTCCAAGCCCCCACATGATTCACAGCAGACTTTCAGTGTACCTCAGAATGCAGCGTCATGGGGTATGACTCTGTAGTGGTAACAGACTCTTGTTTTCAGAGTCAGAAGATTCCCATAGCTATCCCAGCCCTGAATTGTAGAACTCAGTGATGGCCCTGGAGGGTTAACTAGAATAAGGATAGACTTGCCCATCACAGAGCTTCCTTCATTATACATTTCAAAAACAACAGAGAGAACATATAAACTATTCTTCTTACATGTTAAGCACAACTTTCAAGAAAGGCATCCAACACTTATTGATTCCTCATAGGACCATGCATGGGGGTTGAGAGAGAGAAAATGCCCATCTTTTGTCTGCCCAATACTCTTCCTTTTGTCATCATTCCCAAAAGATACATGGGTGACCCCAAAATACCATTCAATGTCAGGTCCCCCGAGGGAATTAAAAACCATAAGAATTGGGGCGCCTGGGTGGCTCAGTGGGTTAAAGCCTCTGCCTTCAGCTCAGGTCATGATCCCAGGGTCCTGGGATCGAACCCCACATCGGGCTCTCTGCTCAGCAGGGAGCTTGCTTCTCCCTCTATCTCTCTGCCTGCCTCTCTGCCTACTGTAATCTCTGCCTGTCAAATAAATAAATAAAATCTTTTTTAAAAATTTAAAAAATAAAAAACCGTAAGAATATTTTAGGTAGCCCTACCAAAAGAAAAATGATATTACTAAAATTCAAATTTCAGTCAGTTTATAACATGTATCTGTATTCCCAGCTCCTCCCATGGTGCTTGCCTCAATGTGGGTTTTCATTTAAGTTATCAATAAATTCAAAGCATCAAACAAAGCTATGAGCTTGATGTCATACAGACATCACTGGATGTGATCAGCTCTCCATGGACCTAATCTGCTCCTTGTAGGAAATATCTTCAAATAGATGAGAGTATCGTGGTGAAATAAATTCACTCAGAGGTTCCCAGGAATATCTGAATCCCTGGGAAGCTGTTTCAATCTGGAAGCTCTCTAGGAGACTTTAATGGAATCAGGTTTGTTGCATGTCCCCCAGCTACCAAGGGTGAGGGATGGAAGGTGCTCCCTGGTTCTTGGGGCATGACCACAAAGAATGAGTGTAACCACAGACCTGGACCAAATGGGCATCTGAGTGGTCAGCAGAGAGGAGAGCTTATGACCTTCGAGGTGATGAGTTTATTTTTTTAAAGACCTTATTTATTTAACAAAGAGAGACACAGCAAGAGAGGGAACACAAGCAGGGTGAGTGGAAGAGGGAGAAGCAGGTTTCCCGCCAAGCAGGGGGCCCGTTGTGGGGCTCTATCCCAGGACACTGGGATCATGACCTGAGCCGAAGGCAGATGCTTAACGACAGAGACACCCAGGTGCCCAAGGTGATGAGTTTAATGTTGCTCAACCTCATCTTCCTCATCCGTGAAACAGCAAAACAGTACATAGCTCACAAGGTTTTCCCGAGCATTCAGAAGGTAGCACACACAAAGCATCTCGCTCAGTGCCTGGCACATAACAGCTCCTCAAGAAAATATTATCTCCTATTTCCTTTCCTTGAACTCTCACTACCCTGGATGATTCTCTCACACTTCAGCTTGCCCTGAAGATATGGCACTGTTAGTTATAAAAGAACCTGGGAATGGGTGGTGTATCAGTCAGCTCTTGCTGCATAATGAGCCACCTCAAACTTAGTAGCATAAAACCTTACTCATTTCAGTTGAGCTCCATTGGGCAGCACAGCTTCTTGCTATTATCTACCTGGCCATAGCTCCTCACTGCAGATTGAGGTCAAGTCTGACTCTGGGTCCTAAGGGGTGGGCCATCAGCTACCAGGGGAAAGTGTTTCTCATGGTCACAATAGAGGTACAAAAGGGAAAGCCCCACTATGCCTCCACATTTCCAGCTAGAAGGACAAAAGGAGACAATGGTAGGAGTACCAGCCCAGCTTCTGGGTCCACCTGGCAAAAGCTGCAAGCACAGTCTATCAGAGGAAACTGAAGCTATGGGAGAACCCCAGCCACTATGGGTATGCTGTCCAACACAGAGAATGGGGAAGAAATACCCTGACTTCATTTTTTAAGTTAACATAAATTATTTGTTTCAGGGGCACAGGTCTGGGATCCATCAGGCTTACACAATTAACAGCACTCAACATAGCACATACCCTCCCTAATGTCCATCACCTAGCCACCACATCCCTCCCACCTCCCCTCCACTCCAGCAACCATTAGTTTGTTTCCTGAGACCAAGAGTCTCTTAAGGTTTGTCTCCCCCTCAGTTTCATCTTGTTTCACTTTTCCCTCCCTTGCCCTATGATCCTCTGTCTTTCTCAAATTCCTCATATCGGTGAGATCATATGATAATTGTCTCTCTATGATTGACTTATTTCACTTAGCATAATACTCTCTAGTTCCATCCACATCATTGCAAACAGCAAGTTTTCAATTTTTGTGGCTGCATAATATTCCATTGTATATATATATATACCACATCTTCTTTATCCATTCATCTGTTGATGGACATCTAGGTTCTTTCCATAGTTTGGCTATTGTGGACATTGCTGCTATAAACATTCAGGTGCACATGCCCCTTAGGATCACCACATTTGTATCTTTAGTGTAGATACCCAGTAGAGTGATTGCTGGGTCATGGGGTAGCTCTATTTTCAACTTTCTGAGGAACTTCCATACTGTTTTCCAGAGTGGCTGCAACAGTTTGCATTCTCATGAACAGTGTAGGAGGGGTTCCCCTTTTTCCACATCCTTGCCAACACCTGTCATTTCCTGGCTTGTTAATTTTAGCCACTCACTGGTGTGAGGTGGTATCTCACTGTGGTTTTGATTTGTATTTCCCTGATGCCGAGTGATGTGGAGCACTTTTTCATTTGTCTGTTGTCCATCTGGACGTCTTCTTTGCAGAAATGTCTGTTCATGTCTTCTGCCCATTTCTTAATTGGATTCTTTGTAATACCATGACTTCTTTTCCCTTCCTGACTTGGGACTTTCATCAGTTTTTCCCATTGGCCAAACCTACCAGGAAGCCAGAGCACAAGGGAGCAGGGAAGTGTAGTTCTCGTGAGACAGAGCAGTGTAGAAAAGGCAAGGATGGATGTGGGAGCAAACAGGTGAATGAGACAGCATTTACCTGGCCAGATGTGGGCACAGGAGCAATCACCACCAGTGCCCCACCCACAACCCTTGGCAATGACTCATCTTGTCTTCCTGGAGATGCCCGCAGCTCTGCCTGAGGGTTTTTCTGGCTCACAGTGCGTGCCTGGGTTCCACATGGGATGAGCTTAAAGGGTTGTAGAGTTGGCATTCTTGGGAGTGGCCTTCAACCAACGACAGAGAAGAGGTGATGGCTAACACCCCAGCTTCTTCACCCCGTGAGCCCATTCTGTATCATCTCCCAGAGGTCCTGGGTAGGACTGAGCCCTGACCGCCTGCAGTGTTAATCTACTTGTTACCACGTTGGCTGTTGATTTCCTTTCCCTTTCCAGCCCTCTCACCTCCTCCTGGCCCAAATCAACTCCTTCCACCAGCCTGAGACACCCAGCCCAACACAACTGCCAGCCGGCATTGGCACCTTCTCACCACCACACCTTAGAGGCAGGGCAAGAACAAGCCGCAGAGCCAGGGAGCAGCCCCACAATGCTGGGTTCATGCCCAGGAGATCCAAACAACCACCACCAGCCCCCCGGCGCCATGTTTGGCTCTTCCCGCACCCTCCACCCCCACCCTACCCACCCACCCCGCTGCATAGGCCCACTTCCTTCTCACTCCTTCCATGGGAGGAAGAGCAGAGCCAGAGGGACTCAGGGACCCTCTCCAGCAAAAGTCAGGGGCAGAGCCAGGTGTGGAGCATTCTCCCAGAATCTCTACCCTACTGCCCCTCCCACGCCCCCTCTTCTACCCCCAGAACCCCCCTCTCCACCCCGCAAGGCCACCCCTCCTCAGAAGGAAGCGAGCTAAGCACTGCGTTACCAAGGAACTGCCACACTAGCCACCAGAGTGACTGCTCGTTATTTGAACACTTTCTTCTATTTGACTGAATACAGGAAAAATGTCACAAATAGAATATTCATCATCCCCCCTCGTGCGCCTTTTCTTTCCTGCTTATCTCCCTGCTGTCATGTACGAATCCGGGCTTCAGGTTCATTTGGTATGTTGAGTGTGTGCCCGGGGAGAGGCTGCCGCCGAAAGCCTTGCCCACACGCTCTGTGCCGTGACAGCCCCCCTCCCCGCTGGTGACACCCCACCAGACAAACGCCACTCACACTGACCCCTCGAGGCCAGGACAACGTCTGCTCCACGCGGAGGGAACATAAAGGACCCGAGGAGCCTTCGCAGCCAGTTAGTGATTCTCCGCATGTCACTTTTATAGACACCTCAGCTTCTAGAGCTTTTATCCTCAGGTGCTTCTTAGAAGACGCGGGATGGCATCCCCACCCCACTTCAAACACCGTCTGTTTCGAGATCCTCAGAGGGGCTAACGCCGCCTGCCAATTTCTTAGCTACGGAGTCATCAGCGCGGAGCGTGTGTCTCTGCCTCTTTCCCGTTGGTGCCAGAGACAGTTTCCCCAGCCTGGTCCTCCTACAGCCAGGCCCCACCCTACAGATTGCCCTGTCAGGCTACAGGCAACACGTTTCCAGGACTGGAGAATCAAAGTACTTACCGAACTGACAATTAGATATTATGTTCAAGTGCAGTAACATGAGCCTGGGAACCAGTGGCTTAAACAAAAGAGGGATTTCTTTTTCCCTCCTGTAATATCAGTCCAGAGGCAACCCTTCCAGGGCTGATATGGCCACTCCACGAGAATACCAAGGATCCAGCCCTTTTCTCCTTCTTAGGTGGACCATCACCCCATGCTCTTAAGATGGCCACTGGAACTCCAGCCATCACACCAGTATTCCAAGCAGGACAAAGAGGAAGGGCAAAGGGGGGCCCCAAGCTGATTCAACCTCTCTTCTAAGGAGCTTTCCAGAAATCCCACGCAAGAATTCCAGCATACATCTTGTTGACCAGTAGCTGCAAGGGAGGCTGGGAAATCTAAGTTTTTAGCTGGGCACGTTTCCATCATGCATAAAATTGGAGGTCTAACAGCGTTATGGACTTCTCTGTATCTCTCTATAATTTGCATGTTGAACTCCTACCCCTTAGTACCTCAGAATGGGACTGTATTTGGAGATACGGTCTTTAAAGAAGTATTTTAGTAAAAATGAGGTCATTAGAATGGGCCCTAATCCAGTATGACTGGTGTTCTTATAAGAAGAGGACACTAGGACACAGACACACACAGAGGGAAGACCACGTGAGGACACAAGGAGAAGGCAACCAGCTGCAAGCCGAGGAAAGAGGCCTCGGGAGAAACCGACCCTGGTAAGGTGCCATCACCTTGATCTGGAACTTGGCCTCCGGAAGTTCAAGAAAATAAATTCCTGCTGCTTTAGCGTCCCCCACCACCTCCCTATCTGTGGTAGTTCATTATGGTGGCCCAAGCCAACTCAGAAGAGTAGTAAGGATGAAGAGAAGACTAGCCATGGGTAGACAATGAGCAGTATATGGCACATTTAGGAAAACCTTGTCTTTTTTTTTTTTCAAGATTTAATTTATTTATTTAGAGAAATAAAGAGAGAACAGACAGACAGACAGAGCACGAGCAGGGGTAAGGGCAGAGGGAGAGAGAATCCCAAGCAGACACCACACTGAACGTGAGGCCCGATGTGGGGCTCGGTCCCATGACCTTGAGATCATGACCTGAGCTGAAATCAGGAGTTGGTCGCTTAACCAAATGAGCCACCCACATGTCCCTAGGAAAACCTTATGTTCGTGGCCTGAGCTTTTTAAGATCTTTTATTTTTAAGTATCTTAACATATCTTTAAGAGATCCTTTTTAAGGTACTTTTCATCAAGTGGTATGGGTCAAGTGCGCTATCCCGCAGGCTCCCCTCGTCAGCTCTCCTCCAACCTCCATTTCTCTCTCGTCTTGGTACAATTCTCCTCTCTGGAAATGCTTGTATAAAAGCTGTGGCCTCTCTGTAACGATTTGAGAAGTACGGAAATAGCCCTCTCTCCCTTCCACTGGCCATAAATAGCCCAACAGTCTAAAGTTGGTGCTTCGTTCCTTTGGTTAATCCATTACCTCCCATGAAAGCACAAATTAAATGGTAAATGATCTAGATCTGGTCGGCCCAGGTTGTTATGGGGGAAGAGCATGGGGCAGGGCCAGGGGGGATGGCTGGGAGGCAGGACCCAAGAGTCAGGGGCCAGAACAAAGGCATAGAAGGCCCCGGGAAGTTGCTACCAGCAAAAGGGTCCCTCAAACCCTGCTGGGCCCTTCCTTCTTTGCTAAACAGGGATGTGGAAGGGTTCTGTGGTTAGGATCCAAATCTTCCCGAGGGAATACCCTATCTGCCCCATCTCAATTTTGAATAGAACCACATTCAGATACCATCTTCCCACACGCTCCCTCCTGCTTTCTCCCTCCCCTGCCCGCCCAGCTGCTCCACAGGAAGCAAACAGGCAGTTGAACTGGGATGTCCCGCCCCCCCTATGCACCATGACACCAGTTCCCCACATGGACGACACCCCACACGTGAAATCTGTCTTTGTCTTTGCCCAGTGTGACACTTCTCCACCTCACTCTTTTTTGATCCGCTCACTTTTTCTGCTCTAAGGAAGAACACCTTAAATAATTCTTTCAGAAAGTGTAAAACTCCCAAAGTCCCTTCCATATCGATTATCATCTTTAATTTGCCCTCATGCTTGAGTATGAATTGGCCTGTGTGTGGCATCTATTTGTTGTCTTGGAACTGTTAAACTCACCTCATCACTGCTGGGGCTGGAAGACGGCGAGCATCTCCAGGGTGCCTTTCTGGTAGGTTCCGCCCACAGGAGGCCCTGGTAGAAGGTCAAAGGCAGGAGAAAAGGAAAACCCTCCTGCTCCTGGTTCCAGTGGAATGCAGCTACTTGTTTCTTCTGGCTTTCCAGCTGATGTGTTTAACCACAGACGTCCATTTTGTATCTTTCTGGAATATATGGGCTTTCTTTTTTTAATTACCTTTGGAATTCAAAATGGTGATGCCCTTGGAGATGAGTCTTTTATGATTCTTCCTGTTTGGCACTCGGTCTGCTCTCTAAATCTAAAAATTGAAGTTACCCTCCAGCTTGGGGAAACTGCTTATTCTGATATGACTTTGATAATTTCCTCTCCTACAGGCTCTCTGTTCTTTGCGTCTTGAAAACTCCTAGTAGATCGATATTTGAATTTCAGCTCCTGATCCTGTCTCTTAATTTTTCTCTTGTGCTTTTAAAAAAAATCTTGTTTTTCTGCACTTTCCAAGAGCCTCCTTCGGCCCATCACTGGGGCAATCTTCAGCCATGGCCGACAGCTACTCCATCCAAGGGTCTTATTACATTAGCAATGGCGTTTTTGTTTTTTTTTTTTTTCATTCCAAGAACTCTGACATATTCTTTTGACAGCAGTCAGCTCTTGATTTATGGATAGTACTTCTACTTAATTTAAATATCTCTCTGTACCCTGGGAGAATTCTGTGGGGATTAGTTCTCTTGTTTGTTTAGTTTGGGGCCTCTCTTTCACAATGTTGGTTTTCCTCGAATGTTTGATAATTCTTTACTCTCTGTTCCTGTTCAAGATGAAGGTCCAGGATCGTCTACAGTGGGGGCTGGTGGGCATTTCCTGAACTCCAGTGAAAAATGTTTGCTCTCTTGACAGTAGTAGCTAATTTTGGTTGTGGAAAGCCTTGGATCACCTTTCTCTGTTGACATTTGCTAGCCCATTCTCAAGCATGGGGACTCCCTTCCCTCATGACCAGTGCTATGGGGCCATGCCCTTTTCTCTTTCCCAGGTGCAAGTCCTTCACACTGGGAAGCTGTTCTCATTGCTTTAGACTGGAGACAAGAATCAGGAGCCAGCTTCCTGAAAGCTGGGGTCAGAGGCAGAGTGCTGAACTTAAAACATCACCAACAATCCCACAGCCCATTCTCCCTCCTCCAGCCCTTGCTGCCTCTGGCCTTGGGACCCTTCCAGAGTTCTCCAGAAAACTCACCTTTGAGATAGAGAGAGCTCTCTTTTGCCTGTATAGAATTTAGGGATCTTCAGCACTAGCACTGCTGTGAGGATCTGGTCTCCCTTATGTCTTCCCAAAATTTCTGGCCAACTGATGACAATGTTCCCAGCTTCCCAGGTAGGCTTTGAGTTTAAGTTTAAGGTAGTATCTCAGTATAAGTATATAAGCATTTATATATTTTATATTTTTTGTATATATAGTATATTAAATACTTATAAATATATAAGTATTTAAGGTAGTATCTCAGTAGGAAAATTTCACATACATACAAAAGTAGATAAAATGTTACAGTGAACATTATACTAAATGAAACAAGCCAGTCACAAAAAAAAAAAAAAAAAAAAAAAAACACAGTATGATTCCACCCATGTGAGATATATAATCAACCTCACAGAGACAGAAAGTAGAAGGGTAGTGGTTGCCAGAGGCTGGGGCGGGGAGGAAAGAATGGGGAGCTGATGTTTAATGGGTATAGAGATATGAGATGAAAAGTTTTCAAGTTTTGCAAGATGAAAAGAATTCTGCAGATTAGTTACACAACACCATGAATATACTTAACACCACAGAGCTGCCCTTTAAAAATGGTTCTGCTGGTAAATTTCATGTTATGCATATTTCACCACAATTAAAATTTTTTAATATTGTAATGAATCCCCCTGGACCCATCATCACCCCACTTTAGCAAGTAACAGTGGTTTGATCTGCAGTCACACTCACTCTCCACCATGAAACCCCACCACACATTTTTTTTTTTTTACCTTGCTATCATTTCAGGGAAGTCTGAAGAGGGATAACAAATGATAAATCAACAACCTTGAAACACAAACTTGTTTCTTCACAAATGCTTGAGGAGACCACCAAAACCGACTACTGGACACATGGGTGTTCATTATCTTCTTCTTTCTACCTTTGAGTACATTGGGAAAATACCATAATTGAAAGTTTTTAAAAAGTCAAAATCATAATAAGTCAAGACATCACCAAGGAGAAAGAAAGAAAGATAGAGAAAGAAAGAGTGAGAGAAAGAGAGAGAGAGAGAAAGAAAGAAAGAAAGAAAGAGAAAGAAAGAAAGAAAGAAAGAAAGAAAGAAAGAAAGAAAGAAAGATGGATGATGGATGTATGTTTGGAAGCATCTGGGTGGCTCAGTCGGTTAAGCATCTGCCTTTGGCTCAGGTCATGATCCCAGTGTCCTGGGATCAAGCCGCAAGTCTGACTCCCTGCTCATAGAGGAGCTTGCTTCTTTGTCTCCCTCTGCCCTGCAGCACCCACCCCCCCCAACACACACACACACTGCCCAGCTCATGCTCTCGCTCTCTCTCTCTCTCTCAAATAAATAATAAAATCTTTAAAGAAAAATCAATGTTTGAGGAAGGAAATCTACCAAATGAAGTATTTTCTTTAAGCTGTTTCTATGGCTGTCTTCCAGCCTGGTGATTGTCAGACAGCAGGGCGTGGAGAACAGCACCTTCCTCCTCCTATCTGAGTCTTTGAGAATCATGGTGTCCACTGAGACAATTCACAGACAGGAGTGCCTTGTCCAGGAGGAGAGAGCAGACACAAAGGTAAGGGGAGGGATCTACACACCAGCCTCCTCTGGTGGCTATGAGTCCCAGGCCACCCTCCCTACCTGACAGAAAGCTTACCTGAAAGCAAAGCTGGGATCAATGAAAGTCACTATGAGCTCATAGTCATTATTGGGCGCTCACTCCTATATTTGTTCCAAGGTCTTAATAGTGACCTTACAATTGGAAACTTACACCTTGACTGGACATTTGCTTGTATTAAGGAGTTCTTTGGTTTTAATATGAATTTTCAGGTATTTATCCCCTAAACTGTCAATCACCTAAAGACTACTATGGTTCTGTCCTCTTTCAGACACTGAAATAACAATGGGTGAGACACTACGTGCTTGGGATTGGCTTCAGAACAACAAAAAAGGCTGGGCGCACCCCTGTATGTTCACATGAAGATGGATACTAGAATAAACACAACAGATATTATTAATGGCCTCAAACTGGCACTACCTGAAGACCAAATAAATAGGAATAAATGAAAGGAATGGCTAAACCATGGTACATCCATACAAGGGAATACCACTCCTCAATACAAAGGTATGAACAACTGCCAGGTGAATGTCACCAGCATAATACTGAGCATGAAAAGTCAGACTCAAGGTGTGCCTGGGTGGCTCGGTTGTTTGAGTGTCCAACTCTTGATCTCAGCTCAAGTCTTGATCTCAGGGTTGTGAGTTCAAGCCCTGCATTGGGCTCCATGGTGAGTGTGGAGCCTGCTTAAACATAAATAAATAAGTTATTTTAAAATAAAAATAAATAAAAAATAAGAAGCCAGACTCAAGAGTCCAACTGTCCAATTCCATCTACATAAAGGTCAAAGCCAGGCAAAATTCATCCATGACATTAGAAGTCAGGAGACCAGTGACTCTGGAGGAAGGAGGAAGGAGCAGAGGAAGGTTTGCAGGGGAGGGGCCCTGGCCATATTCAGTTTCTCGTTTTTTTTTTGTGCTGGTTATACAGGTGTCTTCAATGTATGAAAATGTGCTCAGTGTTTACTTATGATAGGCATGCTTCTTGCATATATATTATACTTGGACTAAAAAAGTATAAATCATAATCACACTTGAAATACATATAGGTAGGGCAAGATTGGCCATGGGTTGGTGGTTACAGGGGCTGGGTGAGGGGGACAGGGGGCTCAACATACTGTTTAATCTAGTCTCAGGTGTATTCAAAATTCTCCATAATGAAATAACTTTTTAAGTGATTTTTTTAAAAGATTTATTTATTTATTTGACAAACAGAGACCACAAGTAGGCAGAGAGGCAGGCATAGAGAGGAGGAAGCAGGCTCCCTGCAGAGGAGAGAGCCCGACGCGGGGCTCTATCCCAGGACCCTGGGATTATGACCTAAGCTGAAGGCAGAGGATTTAACCCACTGAGCCACCCAAGTGCACCAATCTTTTTTTTTAAATACATATTTTCTCCCATGGGGTGGGAGAGGTTATGTTTATTGTTTTTAGCTGGAAGATAGGAAAAATACATCCCAATTCAATGCCCTGTGCATCTTTCTGCTCCAGTACAGGTAGATTTCCTTGTCATGCCAACGTTCCTACTTAAAGACCCTCAATCCTTCTCTCACCCCTCCTCCCCCCTTGTCCTCCACATCCCCATGAGATGAGCCTATATATTCAGGGACCATTGTTTTCACCAGAAGAAAACTGTCCAGAGCTTCCATTAGCCACTATGCACTTTTATTGATTTATACCTGCCTTGTTCCAAAGAAGTATTTAAGGTTTGCAAAGATGCATACAATAGAATGGCGTAAAATAAATTACAAGTAAATAAGAACAAATGAAATAAAAGGGAAACAAGTCTAGAAAAGCAAGATGGCGACAACAGTGAAGGGACCACACAAAATACCGGCTGTGAAACCCACTCCACTCGCAGGATGTGCCACGCAAGTTTGATGCTGAGTTCCCCAGGCACCCATGCAACAAAGGGAAGCCAGATCACACTGAGATTTACAGACCTGATGATAGAAAGATGAAGCCCAGTCAGAAGAAGCACAACTATTCCTAACAGACAGATCAAGAAGGCATGTTTTCACCACAGATTATCATAAATAGAGCATGAAAGGGGTGCTAGGTGGCTCAGTCAGTTAAGCGTCTGCCTTTGGCTCAGGTCATGATCCCAGGGTCCTGGGATCGAGCCCCACATCGGGCTCCCTGCTCAACGGGAAGCCTGCTTCTCCCTCTCCCAGTCCCCCCCGCTTGTGTTCCTTCACTTACTGTCTCTCTCTGTCCAATAAATACATAAAATCATTTTTAAAACGTTTTTTAAATAAATAAATGAACAGCATCCTCACCTTACACACAACGACAGAACTTAAGACTTTCCTAGTCACACATGTGCTACGATAAGGCAATGGGGTATAAACATCCACCTCTACGCAACCATAGGGACTGTTGCGTAACTTCTTTTGAAATAAACTGCTGAAGAAACTCTAGATGAGAAAAATCTAGAAAAGTCCTTCTGTGGCCACCAGAAGAGGCCTTGACGCTGGAAGAACTCCCGGCAGGACAGACTTTAGAGTATCCGAGGCAAAGATTCAGACCCAACAGCTTGCCCCAGGACCCAAGGAGAGCAGGATACCCTGGCACTGGAGGCAGCAGTGTGTGTATTTGGGCACTTTTCCGAGGAGCGGGTCTATAGCTCTCAAAGCTTCAGACTCTCAAAGCTTCTCAGGCACATAGCCTCTCAGGTTGCCAGGGAGGCGTGAAAATTTAGGTTTCACACTGAATGAAACTGGGGGTGGGTCTGGCCTCCCCCGCCCCCATCCCCACGAAACTGAGCTGATCAGAACCAAGTCAGTGAGGAGCTAGAGGTCGCCCCTGCCCCTGGCAGAAACTCGTGGGGGGAGCCCTGGGGGCGGGGGGGGGAGAGGGGAGATGGGACAGGGCCACTTTGAGATGAGGGAGTGATCCACGTGCCATACAGGTTCCGGCCCATCAAGTCGGGTTGTCATAATCTCTACCAGGAGAATTTTTTTCTAATTGAAGACAATTATAACTAAACACCCACCTAAATCATTTTTTTTTAAAGTCATTAATCTTTGATCATGTGGCTTCCTAATGAATCGCCCAAGCTTGTACACGAGGTACAAGGTGGGGAATCCCCCACCACAGACAATGACTTTGGATCCGGGACAATTCAACCAGAGTTCGAATTAGATGGAAGTTGTTTATAAAACTATTGCTGGGTGTCATTACTGATATTAAGAATAGCTAACATTTATTAAACACTTATTAAATGCCAAGCCCTCAATTTTCTTACATGATCCTCACGACAACACTACTTGGGTGGCAGGTCATCATTCCCATTTACAGACAGACAATCCCAGTCTTTCTTTGTTTCTTTCTTTGTTTCTTTGTTTCTTTCTTTCTTTCTTTTTTTATTTTTTATTTGTCAGAGAGAGAGCACAAGCCCAGCAGAAAGGTAGAAGGAGAAGCAGGCTCCCCGCTGAGCAGGAAGCCTGATGCAGGACTCGATCCCAGGACTCCCAAGATCACGGCCTGAATTGAAGGCAGACGCTTAACCGACTTGAGCCATCCAGGCGTCCCCAGGTAACCCCAGTCTTAAAGGACTAAAGTCATCGCTAAAAGTCAAACTGTAAGACAAGATTTGTTTGACTTACCTGCCTTGGCCTTCAACCACTACAGCTTACCCCCAGGGATACGTAATGGTTAGTGAGTTCCAAAGCGGGGTTGGGACAGTGGTGGGGGGGAATGTCCTGCTTGTCCCCCTGAAAACTCAGAGTTGGGAAGAGATGTGTACAACCAGCTCTCACAACTTGACACAAATAAGATCCAGCACACCTTCCCTAACAATCTGATTCCACAGACGGCAGCGGGGCAGCGGAGGTGAGAGAAGGATTCGAGGTGACATATTGGCTCCAATGGAAGCAGACTCCCCACTCTTATCCAACATTACCCTGCTATTGGCTTCCTTCCTACCTCACCTGCAGGCTCTGCTGGCTTATTTCTCAATGCTAAGGATCCGATCTGTGTGGACTGCAGCTCTGGATGAAGGAAGAACACAGCGGTGAAATGAGAGCTTCCCCACAGATGGGAAACCATTTCCAAGGCTGTGCCGCTGTGGCCCTGATTCGGTTCTGTCATTCTCCATTTTGGTCTCCCCGTTCACAAGATGTCAACATGGCAGAAGCAGAGAAGTCCAAGTGACAGGGCCAATAAAGAGGGCTTTTGCTGAGAAGTTCAAAGAATCTTGGCCAGAAGGGACAATCTTCTGGGCCTTTTTTGTGGGTGGGGAGCTTTTATTTTATATTTAGTTGGAGAAAAATCCTCAAGCCTAACCACTGTGAATTATTGAACCAAAGAAGACAAATTTCAAAAGGAACCTCCCTCAAGAAGGAGCATGAAAAGCACTGGGAGGGGCACCTGGCTGGCTCAGTCAGAAGAGCATGTGACTCTTGATCTCAGGGCTGTGCGTTCGAGCCCTACATTGGATGTAGAGATGACTTCCCCCCCCCAAAAAAAAAAGAAAAAGAAAAAGAAAAGAAAAGAAAAGAAAGGCACCGGGAAAGAGAAAAAAATTGACAATAAAAAAAATTAGAACTTAATTAAAATTGGACCTGCAAATATAGGGAAAGAAGGAAGGAGCTTTATTCATATTTTACTGAGGTATAGTTAACACCCAATATTATGTAAATTTCAGGTGTTGGGGGGGTTTATTTATTTTTTACCTGAAAACAGAACCCCTTTGTGGCTGACACACAAGGCTCACAGGAGAGTAGAAGGGACCTTTCTGGAGCTTTCCAGACTGCCAAAGGAAAGACGGCAGTTTCTTTCTTTTTTTTTTTTTCTAATTGGCTTAAGCCAACAGCAGTGTGGGAACACAAATGGGGGGGAGGGGTGCCATATATAAAAAGTTACAGGACAGTTCATCTACCTCAAGTGTCTTACAGCGCACACCTCTTGAATTTTAACGACCAGAGTTACGACTGGGCAATTAACCTCACATGCGGTAGCCCTCCACCCAAGACAGCTTACAGACAAAAGGCAGAGATGGCTCGCCTCTCTCTGCTGTTAAGCGCCAGGCCCCCAACCTCCTCCTCCTCCTCGGCATAAGTGAATGGCTTTTCTTTTCACACCAGGATCTCCAAAAAAGGAAGCACATGGGCAAAGGGAACTACCGTGTATAACATCTTGCTTTAAAAAAAAAAAAAAGGCAAAACATCATGTTTCATTCAAAGGTACTGTCATTTTAAATGTTCAGAGGACAAGTGGTAAAAAATCCCTTGAAAAACCCCAAAGGCCCGAAGCAGGTTGTAAGCTGTTTTAAGAGCGCTGGCTACTTCGTGACAATAATCAACTACTCGATACAAAAAATCACTTTTCTTACCAAGCTGACACAACAGTGGGAATGGGTAACTGAGGGAAGTTAAGAACATAGTTTCTAAGGAACTGCTTCCTTCTGCTGTCTGGAGGGCGGCTTTCCTTGTGGGGCAGCGGTGGGAGGAGGTATACAACATTTTGGAAAAGGGTAGCATTTTGCCAATCTTCCCTTATCCCTACTTTGTAATGAAGAGTTCACTCTCTATAGCAAAGTCAGTAGTGGCTGCCTTGTGTCCTACTTCTGTGTAGGTGTGAGTTGAATCTGTTCTCTTGGACCCCCGTTACCCATGGTGGGCATCCAACTGGCGGGGTTGGCCCTCTTTCGTTGGAGGCCAGACCTGAGGAAGAATAGACATCCCCTGTAGGAGCAAGTCTTGCAAAATTAAACCTGTCGAGAATTGGTCATATCTCCACGCGGAGCAGGCCCCATGGACATGTGACCAGTGCAGTGACTCAGGGCCCCAGGTTCAGAAGGGCTGGGTGTTCGAGGTATAACGCTCTTCGGTGGCCATCTTGAAACTCCGAATGATAATTTTCTCTTTGGATCCATGTTGTATAAGTGAGGACTAACAGGACTAGAGAGAGCATAAGTTGGGGGCTTGGAGTCTCAGCTCACCTACAGTCCTGCCTCGTGCCCATGCACCCAGCCACCACACTGCTGTTCCACACCCCTGGTGGGAGGGCTGGGGTGAAATGGGCGCCCCCAGGCTGAGCACACCACAGGATGTCCAGCAGGCCAACTAGGCCAGGGCCAGCCCTTCGCCCATCACCATCCAGATGCGTAGCATATCCCAGCAAGGAAGCAGGAATCCCTTCAACTATTCCTGTGGGAAGGGGATAGTGAATTCCCCTGCTGGCAGCAAGATCCCAGCAGGTAGATCTGGTTCGAGAAAGGGGGAACCTGGCAGCAGGTGTTGCTGGAGTATAGAATCTTGAGGCGGGCCCCCCACCTGTGAGGGTCTACACTTACTCCAGGAGTATCCTTGTACCCAAAGGAACATGAAATCGAGTAGCAAACACCATGACCGCAGAAGAAGGGGAAAGGTTTATATTTCAGTACCTTTAAAAAAAAAAAAAGTTATTTTTTAAGTCATCTCTACACCCAACACAGAGTTTGAACTCACAACCTTGAGATCAAGAGTCGTATGCTCTTTCTTTTTTTTTTTTTTAAGATTTTATTTATTTATTTGACACAGAGAGAGAGATCACAAGTAAGCAGAGAGGCAGGCAGAGAGAGAGAGGAGGAAGCAGGCTCACCACCTAGCTGAGAGCCCAATGTGGGGCTTGATCCCAGGACCCTGGGATTATGACCTGAGCTGAAGGCAGAGGCTTAATCCACTGAACCACCCAGGTGCCCCGAGTCATATGCTCTTTCAACTGAACCTGCCCAGCACTCCAATATTTTAGTCCCTTTATATTGGAACTTTTTTTTCTTGCTTTGAACAGGGGCCTCAAATCTTCATTTTGTCCTGGGTCCCCCAAATTATGTAGCCAGCCCTGTCACAATGTTTTACCCATATTTTGATCCCGAGGGCTAATGAAGACTCTGTATTGCCTGTCACTGACTTCTATCATTTGCACTGAGCCCTCCAGCCTGGGTAAGTGAGTCTTGCTCAGGCTGAGCCCTGACTTTCCCCATCCACAGCCAGGGCTGGGTGCCTCAAGTCGGATACCTGCCTGGTAGTGAGCTGCTAATGGTCCTCTGGCCCTTACAGCCCCGATCTGTATGTAGCATTGTAGCATTGGCCCATTTCCGAGGTGTAAACGCTCTGGTCAGATGTGATTCCCAGCCACCGGCGTGACTTCACTAAACGCAAAACCCAAAGGAGATGCCCGCAGTCTGCTCTGTGCGCAGGTAGGAGCTGGTCCCAGCCCAAACACGGCATACTCTTCAGCGCATTATACCAGGGCCCCGGGAAGCAGAGGCAGATAATGGAACAAAAGAGCTTTCTCCCAAATGCAAGATTTTCCATGCTGGTGGCAGGTTGGAATCACCCAGGGAACCTTAAAACGCGTACACCCAGACTACATCCCAGACCAATTACATCAGCATCCCTGGAGGTAGACCAGAAAGCAGGATTTTTAAATACCCCGGTGACTCCGGTGTGTGGCCAAGGTTTTAAGCTCGGGTGCATGCGTGGTTCTCAGACCTCAGGGGGGCATAAGGATCTGCCAGAAGGCTTGTTTAAAACACCCATTCCTGGGCCCCCTCCTGGGACCTTCTGACTCAGGTCCGGGGCAGGGCCCAGGAGCTGGCATTCTAACAGGCTCCCACTGCGAATCCAGGGCCCATACTTTGAGAGCCACAGTCTTAGAAAAAAACCTTCCTGGTGTCAACCACCTGGGGTTCACCCTGATTAAGAAGGTACTAGGTACAAAGCTGTGACTTAATTGGAAGCCCCAGAGACAGGGGGTTTACAGAAAACCTCCCCCCTGTGAAGAAGCTATTTGTTAAGACTGAGAGATGGGAGCCCAGTAGTAAAAAGCGACTGAGCTGTGACCTGCCACCTGCTTAATTAAAAATGCACAAGAGGAGAGGGAGGCCAGGTTGATCAGCCCTGGGTGGTCACCTTGAGCGATATGCTACCCGGCAAGGCTGCCTGAGGAGGAAGCAGAGAGTGAGGACAGCCTCCCTTCCTGGGGACCACAGATCACTGAGGCTCTGGTCTAATGTCCCCCCAAGGGCATGTCAGCAGGTGGCCCCTGGCTTCTGAACTCCCTTGATAAGTTCTTTCCTGTGTTTGTCTAGCCTCTGAGTCACCCTTGTCCACTTCGGTACTGCAAACCCTTCCTCAGACCAAAATAGGAAGCCCGTTTGGCAAACAAACTTCAGTTGTCAGTAACAGTTGGGTCAGCCTTTTTAAAACTTCGGTACTGAAAAAAAAATTCTTTTTTAATCAATAAGTAGGACTTTAGTGCTGAAACTCCTGCTGCCTTGTGTCTAGAAAACTCTTCAGGAGGAAGGCAGGCATGGGAAAACCCTGTTCACAGAAGAGCTGTCCCACCTAAGACACTGCCTCAGGCCCATTCTTATAGACCACGTCCCTTAAAAAGTCAGCTGGAGCTAAAACTAAGCACGTATAAATATTCTGAGCCAGAGAACTCCAACTCCTAGAAATACCCAGGAGAAATGAGTTCATATGCCCACACACAGACATGCATACGAACATTTGTGGCAACTTTATTCACAAGAGCCCCAAACTGGAAACCACCCAAATTTCCATCCACAGGAGAATGGATAAGTAAGTTGTGGTGTTTCCGTACAATGGACTACTACCTGGCAATGGAAAAAAATAGAGCTAACAATCTATGCCACAACACAAACAGACCTCACAGACGTTCAGAATGCAAAAAGCCCGCTGTGAAAGAGTACCTTCGTTTTGGTTCAATGCACGTGAAGTTTCAGAACAGGCAAAATTCATCAATGGTATTAGAACTCGGGATAGAGGTTAAAGTGGTAGGCCAGTGTTCACCCAGAAGGGGCAAAAAGGAACCTTCTGGAACACTGGAAAGGTTTTATATCTTGATCTGAGTGATGATTATACCGATCTATGCATATGTAAAAATGTATTGGGTTGAACACTTAAGGTTAGTGTGCTTTGTGATACAGAAGTTAAGCTTTGAGGGGCACCTGGGTGGCTCAGTCATTAAGCATCTGCCTTCGGCTCAGGTTATGATCCCAGGGCCCTGGGATAGATCTCCATGTTGGGCTCCCTGCTTGCAGGAAGCCTGCTTCTCCCACTCCCACTCTCCCTGCTCGTGTCCCCTCTCTCACGGTGTCTCTCTCTCTCTCTCTCTGTCAAATAAACAAATAAAATCTTAAAAAAAAAAAAGAAGTTAAGCTTTGAGTTCAATATATGTATATATATATACATATATATATATGTATATATATATATATTTAGGCCACATGGCCTCAAGCGATCATTTGATGGGAACCAAGGTGTGCAAAAATTGAATAAATTAGCAAAGATATTTTTTAAAATCTTCTTCTCAAATTAGCCAAGATAAAGAAATGGTTCTGGCCAACCTGATACCCTGAGAGCCAGCACACTAAGATCTGACCATCGCCAGTAGCATGGACTGAATGCTGACCCCAGACCAAGACCCAGCCCACACGGTATGAGCGTCCTCACCTCAGAACAGACCCGAAAGCTGGGAACTATTATTTTCCCTATTTCGTGGACAAGGAAACTGAAATTCAGAGAACTTGAATAACAGCTGAGAAAGCACTCAGGCCCTGCGGTCACCAAGGCTGAGCACTGACCCTCCCATCAAACTGAGCCTACCTACAGTGGGAAATGACTTGTGTGTTTTATGGAGAACAGTCTTTAAGAAGGGCTCCTAATCTTTTGGGTGCCATGGACGCCTTTGGCTTCACCAGCCTATGGACACCCCTTCTTGGAATAATGCTTTTTTTTTAATTTATTTTTTAAAGCTTCCTTTTTTAAAAGATTTTATTTATTTATATGACAGAGAGAGACACAGCGAGAGAGGGAACACAGCGAGAAGCAGGGGGATGGGGGGGAGAAGCAGGCTCCCCGTGGAGCAGAAAGCCCAATGCAGGCCTCTATCTCAGGACCCCAGGATCATGACCTGAGCCAAAGTCAGACGCTTAACAGTTGAGCCACCCAGGTACCCCTGGAATAATGCTTTAAATGCACATAATGGGGGACACCTGAGTGTCTCCGTCAGTTAACTCCTGATTTTGGCTTAGGTCGTCATCACAGGGTCGTGAGATCGAGCCCTGCATCAGAATCCACAATTGAGTGTAGAGCCTGCTTAAGATTTTCTCTCTCTCCCTCTCTCTCTGTCCCTCCCCCTTCTAAATAAATAAATAAATGCATAGAATGAAATACCATGGAATTGCAAAGCGAGCCAATAACATTGAAATAAGCATCAAAATATTTGGTGATATAGTCTTTTTTTTTAAGATTTTATTTATTTATTTGACGGGCAGAGAGGCAGGCAGAGAGAGAGGAAGGGAAGCAGGCCCCCCGCTGAGCAGAGAGCCCGATGCGGGACTCGATCCCAGGACCCCGGGATCATGACCTAAGCTGAAGGCAGAGGCTTTAACCCACTGAGCCACCCAGGCACCCATGGCAATATAGTCTTATGGGTGTTTAATGAATTCAAGATTTTATTTATTTGTTTGTTTGTTTGTTTGTTTATTTGACAGGGTAGGGGGAGGAGAGCACAAGCAGGGGGAGCACCAGGCAGAGGGAAAGGGAGAAGCAGGCTCTCTGCTGAGCAGAGTGTCAGACTCCAGGCTCCATCCCAGGACCCTGGGATCATGACCTGAGCCCAAGGCAGACTCCTAACCGACTGAGCCACCCAGGCGCCCCTATTTAACCTATTCAATAAGAATAGGTAGTGAGCTCACTACCATAATTTCAATTAATGATGAGTGGAAATGATATTTGGAACTATCTGCAATTGTTGCATTGTGATATGAAGATCTCTGTGATTTCTGTTGGTGACAAAGTTATAGCCATGGCAGATATCACTGTGGTTTCTTGCCTACGTCCATTAAAGGAAATAATAGATTTCAGTTAGAAGTTACTGGAAACAAAGAAGTCTTTTTTTTTTTTTAATCCCCATCCAAGTTCATGGGCTTCCTGGCTTCTATCAGTTTAATAATCCTGCCTTCCAGGAAGCAGCCAGCAGTCCCAGCAGGGATAGATTCGGGGTGGGGAGAGGGCTCTATCTGGACCTCCTTGGGTGACCTCCCAGTGCCAGGAGCCTGAAATCCCTGAGGAGCCCCTGGGCCTCCCAAATGCACCTGCGTCCCCCTCCCCGAACCTGGGGGTTCAGGTCCCAAGTGCATGACTTCCTTCCTGAACAGCTCGCCTCCAGAGAGCTTTTATGCTGCCTGCATGGCATTCGAATGACCTGTGGGCAGCGCTGTCCTCCCCCAGCCCACCTGGGAGGACTGGCAATGTCTTCCTCGCCTCTCGACCCCCTTCTTTCCAAAGCGGGGGGGGGGGGGGGGGGGGCGGGGCAGGGTGTTACCTTTGGAAATTCTTTGCTGCGTTGATTTTGTACCCAATGGAACAGGAAGGGGGGAAGAGGGGGTTAAGTGAGAGGAATTTAAGGGTGTAAGGAGGGGTGGTTCCAGTCAAGGCCGTTGTCAGTGCCCGGGGAAGATAAATAACAATGCGAGGTCAGGTCAGGCCCAGGAAGGAGTGATTCATTACCAAACACCCACATCCAAAACCAACTGAGCTGTGCGGCAGGCGAGCAGGCGCGCAGGGAGATCGGACTGGTGTCCAGAGGCTTTTTGCAAACGGAAGGGCTGGGGAGTGGGTCTGGAAAGCTGGCATGGGGTGAACTGGCCAAAGGGAGGGGGCTCAGTGGCAAAGGTCAGTAGGGCAAGTTCCAGGGCATCAACTGGTTCCACCAGTTTGGTGGGCGGGTGGGCAGGGGCAGTGGCCCACCTGGGGCCCTTTTTAAAGCCCATCGCCTGGGTCCCTTCCCCAGAGGTTAGGATTTAATTGAGGGAGGTGAGGCCCAGGCAGGGGGATTTTTTTTCAAGCCCTCCCCCCCAGGACAGGAAAGCAGGGCCAGGTCTATGGAACAGGGTGGCAGTAAGGCAACTTTCCTTTTCCACCCGGGGGGTTAGAGTTGGGGAGATGACAAGAAGGCTCTCCAAAAGCAGACACCTGCAGGGGAGGGCAGAGCGGAGGGCTCTGGGAGATGAGAAGCAAGTTCTAGGAACTCCCTGAAGTCAGCCACCCATCCTGCTTTCACTGGTATTGGCTGGTGTAGACACCTGCCACTCTGTCTTTTTCCCTTTCGCTCACCAGCAACCTAGCAGAGCCATCTGTGAGGGCCTGCACACCTGCTGTAGGGCCCATGGTGGGTATCAAAGGGTCTGTGTACATCTAGCCTTACCTGCCAGTGTGCATAAGCCAAAGGCTGTTATCATCACTCCTCCCCCCACCCCAGATGAGTGCTAACCAAAGAATCCCAGTTATTTCCCCGAAATCCCAAACCCCAAGAAGACCTCTGTTCTGCTTTGCTCTGCTCTGCTCAGGGGCCCTCCGGCCATGGCCAGGAGGGAGGTGGCCCTCCTGACACGGCTGCTTACAGGACCTGCCGGGTCTCCAGGGTGGTAAGACAGGGCCTCGGTCAGAGACAGAACAGAGGTTGGAGGTGAGGGGTCAGGAACCAGGGCGTGGGGAAAGCACGAGATTCCCGCCTATGCCCCAAGCCCCACATATCCATGTTTTCAGCAGACATTGAGAGCCCACCATGGGCCAGGCACCAAACTAAATGTTCAAAGTACCACGAGAAACAATGTGGATTTTTAAAACATCTCTACCCTCACAGAGGCTGTCATTCTAGTAAGAAAGGCCAGAAATAAGATAACGAGTCAACTCCTTGGTAGGTTGGACCAAAACAGAGCCAAGGGGTACAAAAAACAGGGAAGAGGCTGGTCTGCATTCACTGGGGTAGGGAGAGTATTCTGGGCAGAGGGAAGAGGAATTGCAAGGGCCCTGAGGCGGGGGCCGTGCTGTGGGCTGTGCGGGTGGGGAGGAATCCAAGAAGGAAGAGAGGATGAGGTTAGGCAGGTGACCACAGGGTTGACACTGCTAAGGGACAGCACAGTTGCCATTAGTGTTGCTTTCCCTCTGAGCGAGCTGGGAAACTTTGGACAGCTTTGAGCAGCCGACTGATGTGACCTGACAGGCACGCGGGCTTTGTCACCGAAACTTGACTGCAGGAGGCAGGGGTGACACAGCGAGGAGTCATGGCAGAGAGTAAGGGCGGGGCCCAACCTGTTGGCAGTCACCCGGGGAAACAGTCCAGGGGTGTTTTGACAGGGAGGCCAACAAGGTTTACGAACCAAGCAGAGGCAGAGCAGGAAAGGGCGAGGAGAGATGAGGCATTCCCGGGATTTGGAGGAAGGGGTAGCTGTTTACTGAGGGGACAGGTGGGGGTGTGCTGGGGATGGGGAGAGGAGGCACTAGTGGGGGAAAAGTGTGTCAGGCGACACTCGAGGAGCCTTTCCGGCATCTTGCTTGTGATGTCAAAGAAGCTGAGCAGGCTTCATGTCCTGTTTCTGAGCACTGGACCCTAAAAGGCCTCCCCCCACAGCCCTCCATCACCCCTCCAGAGTCTCTTCACCCTCCTCTAAGGAAAAACAAAGGCCTTGAGGCCCCTCAGCTCCTGGAAATGCCAGAGACCTTGTCCCCTCAGGTCAGCCAACCCCAAGGAAACTCCACTCAGGGTGAAACCACTTCAAATAGAGACCAACGTTCCAGAGTAAATAGTGAGAAAAAAAAACTGTTTAACCAGGACTTGATTTCGAAAATGACACTTGAATGGTAAAAATAAGTTGTTTCATCTGTAACAAAAGGGAACTTCTAAATGCAACGGGATGCCAATTCTTAGCAGTAACAAAGTGCTAACGAGTTTGGTTGGAAGTTCAAAGCTTCCCTTCCAGGCCCCCCTCGCCACCCCTCCCCCACCAAAACATCTAGAGGCCCAAAGGCCCCCAATTCGCCCCTGACATTCACACACCATCAGAGGGGCATTTTAGCAAAAAGATGCAAGGCCTTCATCAGTTATCCCAAGGGTCTCTCTTGATGCTTTGTTCTTCAAAGGGCCCTCTTTGAGAAACTCCCATCATGCCTCCCGCTTGGGGGACGCCTCTCTGGTGGAGACGGCGTGACTCCCCAGGATATGGACCCCAGCTGCACTGCCCTGCCGCTACCTTGAGGCTCCAGGGCAAGAAGGATGCAACTGGTGAGCCAGGAGGGATGTCTGGGTAAGAACAGATTTCACGTGGTCAGTCCTTACTATTTCTCCGACGTGACAATGCTGCTTACCCACACGACAGAGTCGCGGCCACCCAGACAGCCATTGTCTGGAGAATGAGGAGCCCCTAGATGCAGCCAAAGGCATTCTAAAATACCTGAATCCCTACCCCAGCTGCCACCCCACGAGGGACGCCATCATCTAAGCCGCCAAAAATGTATATAGATCCTTCCCTGTCCGGCAGCTCCCTTCTACAACCTCAATGTCTTTCTAAAGCACAGGCTCTCACATTTTCTCCTTTGTTTCGCGGCTTTTTTTTTTCTTCATGGGCCCAACTCCCAAGACAGGGTGGTATTACCCCTGCAGAGCTCAGCCCCCACAAAGCTACAGTTTATGTAATCATTCCAGAACTCACAACCCCTGAAAACTTTGAGGAATGTTATTAGGCCCTGTAGGCCAGAAGGGCCGTTTCCATGGTAACAGCAGCTCCACACTAAGGAACCAAGGCCTTTCCTGTCCTGCAGGCCTCTTGGAGTTCAGGCCGCTGCAGAGAAACACGGGCCTGGAGCCTGAGAGACCCTTCCAGGGGCCCTTCCCCCACGGGGCCTAGAACCCACGACCAGGACACACCCCTGGTCCCTGGGCACTCAAGGGCCACACCTCCTGCCCCAGGTAGCCCATCCCATGGTCTTATCATAAATCCATCCATATGCGTCCGTTCGCACGTCCCAGTCTGAGGTCTCGAAAAGTGGGCATGGACGTGAGAGAGACTCCCGCTCAGAGTTGGCTTTGCCACGGTGTAGCCCGAGGACAGCCTGGCCTCTGTTTGGAGCAAGGTGGAAATGAAAACCGAGTCTCTACTTGGAACAATGCTCTTTCCAGGATATTAAGGGACTCCAGGCCCAGAGAGCTTGACTCTGCCCCTTTGACCTTGACCTGAAGATAAAACACCAGCGTCCTTCTCGCCTGAACAAGACACATGGCCTTCATCTGATAGGGAAGTTTGGAAATGAAGAGAGTGGCCCTCAGGGGAACACTGGAATCACTGTCCATGTAAGGCTTTCTCTCTCCTGTTTGTTGGCTTTCTACCTTGCCTGATCTAGCCCAGCTGTGGCACAACTGCTCAAGGGGAACCGCATTCAGCCCCCTAAGAGACACCCCAATGCCCCTCCCACACCCCCACCACGGGACTCATGACATCTTGCTAAAGCCCAAGAATTGGGCTGTAGAGCTCACAGGGCCAAGGCTGGTCTGTGTGCGCCCCACCCCTGCTGCCCCCATCAACAACAAACTTGGCCTGGGCCTTGAGTTTACTTGCAAGTTTCTTCGGAAAATTCTGAGCTAAGGCTGGAAAAAACAGATATTTCTGCCAATGACACTGAACTTCCCCTGATTCACATGGAGTCAGACCTTCTGATACCTCCTGAGTTTAGCAGGGGGTTAAAATAGAGAGCCTTGGGATTGTGGGCCGTTCCCTTGAGAACGAGAGAAAATTCACACATAAGACAGAGTAAGGGGCAAGGGCAAAGCTGAATGGCACTATTAAAATTCAGCAGCACACACCTGGGTGGCTCAGTTGGTTAAGTGTCTGCCTTCAGCTCAGGTCATGGTCTCAGGGTCCTGGGATGGGTCCCGAGTCGGGCTCCCTGCTCAGTGGCGAGTCTGCTTCTCCCTCTCTCTCTGCTGCTCCCTACCCTCTCAAATAAATAAAATATATTTTTTTAGATTTTATTTATTCATTTGACAGAGAGAGCAAGAGACATAAGCAGGCAGAGCAGCAGAGGGAGAGGGAGAAGCAGGCTCCCCACCGAGCAGGGAGCACGATGTGGGGCTTAATCCCAGGACTCTAGGATCATGACCTGAGCTGAAGGCAGTTGCTTAACCAACTGAGCCACCCAGGCGCCCATAAAATCTTTTTTTTTTTTTTTAATATAATAGCAATTCACAGAAGGAAGCTTTCGGGGTAAGCCAACTTGAAGATTGGGGGAGGGTGGACAGTTGTGGGGATCTTGGCTAAAGGAGAAGATTTCCATAGAAGGGGATGGCCAGGCAGGGGGGGCAACAGAGCCGAAGCACGAAGGTGGGAATGCCCCTGGTCTGCACAAGCAGCGAGAACCATCCATAGAAAAACAAGGTCTGCTTACTTCATTTAGAGGACTTTCTAATACAGATCCAGCCACTGGACATTGACCAGTCACCTGCTCTAGGGTCAGGCACCATGCTGGGACCCGCAGGGGACCTGAGGCTGGTTCAGCAGCACCAGGA
This sequence comes from Mustela putorius furo, assembly GCF_011764305.1. Taxonomy (NCBI): domain Eukaryota; kingdom Metazoa; phylum Chordata; class Mammalia; order Carnivora; family Mustelidae; genus Mustela; species Mustela putorius. The sequence continues at coordinate 34,786,338 of NW_025421989.1, forward strand.
TCAGCACACCAGGACAAAGGACCAGAACAAAGTAATGTGCTGTGTAAGGTTGGGTACCCCAGGAGCCCATACAGAGACAAGGATCCGAGTGCAGGTGGTTTATCTGGGAACAGACAGAGAAGGGAAGGCAGCCAATAAGCAGGTGACCACTGTGGGCTCCCAAGACTCAGTCCAGCTGGGGAGCGTCTGAGAGTCGCTGCACAGAACAATCACTCCAGAATGTTCTGCCACAGGGTGCGGGAGCTGGGGTGTTCACCCACCAGCCTCCAGCAGTCATCAGTTGAGGGCTGCTCCCAGGAAGAATTCATCCCCTGGCACTTCCTACCCGCTAGGTGGCTGGAGACAGCCCCCCAGACATGGAGACACACGTGCTGGCAGCTGTGTGCACAGAAATGGGGAATCCAAGAGCGTGTGGGTGAGGCATCAGTAGCATCTGCTGCCCACGTGGCTGAAAGACGGGGGAAGAGGATGTGGACTTGTGGCCTCAGTAAAGACATCAGGACCGAGATGGTTTCCCAAAAGAAGCCTCGGAAGATCCTCGAGGTTCGTTGTGTTGGGGGGGGTGGGGGGGGGCGCGGGGAGGGTGTTGGCTTATCTCCCATAGAAGCAATGTGAAGAAAAGGCAACCAAACAAGGGTCCGGTGTGAGGGGGACCGAAAAGTGGAACTTGGCAGAGAAGATCAGAGGGGGCCCCTCATTTCCCGAGCCATGTGCAGCCACAGAAGGCATCTGAGCAGGAGTGGCGTGGAGTGGTGTTTGGGAACATTAACCAGGCCAATAAGCAAGGGCGAAACTCAGAGGTGGGGTAGCTGGATGACAAGTCCCCAGGCGAACCACACGCTGGCCACAGCCCCGATCATGTGGCCAGGAAGAGAGATGAAAGGGGCTCCCTTGTGGCTCGGGCCCCAAGCGCAAAGCCCCTGTTTCAGAACCAAGGGTTGCTGCTCAAAGGAGGACCAGCCCCTCCTCGACCCCTCCCGGTCATTCCTTCCGGCAGAGAGGTAGGCCCACTCTCGTTTCTCTCCTATTTTCTTTCTTCCAAATAAACGCTTTTGGCCTCTGCTTTCCGAAAGCTTTGCTCAGTGAGTTTAAACAGCATCTCACAGCATGGCCGAACGATAACAAATGGCGCCTGGTGGCTCGCCTGCTGGTGGCTTAAAAAACAATTGATGACTTTTAATCAGCTGAATGAGCATGGGACAAATGACAGCATGGCCTGAATGCGGCCCAGACGTCATCGGCTGACATCAGTGGGGAGGAGGGAGGTGCCCTTCTGGCGAGCTTCGAAACAAACAGGAGCAGTCCCTGGGCGCTCAGGGCTCCAGGAGGCAGCCCGGCCCACACTCCAAAGCCGCAGCCACCTTCCACACCTTCTGGGGAGAACAAGCTGCAGGAGCAGCAAAGGGTGAGCTTCCAGAAATTACAGAAACCTGCATGTCGCAGCATGAGACCTGGCAGGCCAGAGCTCTGGGCCTCCGGCCATCCCTGATAACCTGGTCGAGTTGGCTTGACTCCAAACCTCAGTTTTCCCCTCTGGCAAATGGAGGCAATGAAGGCGAGCTCGCGTCCTCGGTTAGGTGACACCACGTGTGGGATAACTTTAAGAGAGGCTGAATCTCTAAAGGGCTCCAGCGCAGGGTCCCTTTGTCTCTGTGTTCTGACCTCAGCACTACCACCACCACTGGCCACCCCCTGCCTCCTCCTCCCCAAGCAGCAGATGGGTACTCGTCAAGCCATTCAGACGGAGAAGCGCAAATTAGAGCCAATGAAGCAGAAAGGGCTTGAAAATGAAGGTGTCTATTTATTGAGTACTTCCTAGGTGCCACGCCCTGTGCTGAGTTAAGTTCATGTGCATTGCCTCGTGCTCCCCATCTTACAGACGAGGGAACAGGCTCCGCTACCAGTGTGAGGGGTCCGAACCCACACCTCCGTGGTGGGACAGCTTTGCTCTTGCTCACCCGCCTAGCCCGCACTGGGCAGAAGAACAACATAAAGAAGTTAAGAAGCTGGGGGGGACACGGGGTCCAGGGCAGGAACATAAAAATTCTGTTGAAGAAGAGCCAGAAGTCTGACTAACAGGTCATCCCTCGCTCCAAGCCATAGCACCACAAGACCTCTACACCCGGATTCCTCGCCGATCATCACAAATGATGCACCAAAACTCTGCTTTCCAGGATTCGTCTTTGGCTTTAGCCTAACTGGATGGCAGGCTCTCTCCATACCTTTGGTGCCCACAGGGCCTCTTCTCCGTTTTCCTGAGACTGGTTGTAACTACCCTTTCTCTCCTCTGAACTTCCTGGTACGAAGCAGCCCCTCTCGGCTCGCAGCCCATCCCTGGGTCTGTATCTCAGACCTGGTTCCCTGGGCACAGAAGAAAATGCAGACTCTTCAGCATTCCCCTCATCCCCGCACCCCACCCCACCCCCACACCCTACCACACAGGTAACACCTGCCTGCCCATCCCCCATGCGATCTGCAGGAGCCACACAGGGTTTCTCTCCCAGAGAAGGATCACCCCTCCCTGCCTCGCAGGCTTCCATTGCGTTGCCTGGGAGATGGGCCCCCAAGATAGAGACTGGTGTACAGCAGGTTGACTGGAGGAACAGTTCCTGTGAGGGGGTGAGGGCAGCAGGACGAAGCAGCAAATTTGGACCACAGTGCAGTGGCAAGAGAAGCCACAACCAACCCCATGGAAAGTTCTGGAGCTAGGCTGGTCTTTCAGAGATGGCCCAGATGGAGGCAAGAGGGTTAACCCTCGTATCCCCACTCCCGTGGACCAGTCATGAATACCAGTTGGCCATCGGCGGGGGGGGGGGACGTCTCGTTGGGTAAGGCAGCTCCGCATCCATGAGCTAAAGGCAACTCTGTGGGCAGCCATGCCACCTGCTCCTAAAGAGGAGGGGGGTTCTGGGTGATGCATCGCAGCACCCACTACCCCACCCAGCAAAACTCCTGCTCACCCTTCAACTGGCAGCCCCAGGCTGATCCATCCTTGCCAGACTTCCTAACCACTACCGGAGCGCCTGGGACTCCCCACCATTTCAGTGTTGATGGCTGTGCTGCAAAAAACGTCAGAGAACACCCCATCCTCTGCCTCCAGACATCGAGAAGTAGGGATCACCTCTACCGCCTGAGCCAGAACACTGTTCCTGGCACACAGAGGTCCCTCCCTAAGCACTGAGTTAGATGTATGTTGCATGAGAGGAGCCGGCAGGCCCGTGGGAATGTTCCAGCTTCCACGATTCCCACTCTGTCAGTGCCTCAAAGTGTCTACGTGGCTTATGCCGATGACAGGCAGGCACAGAGGAAGCTTGCTTCTGCCGCCAACCTGGCAACCTCTCTTGGTCTCGGGCCAAGAAAGTCCTGTCCTTGTTCCCTTCCCTGTCCAGCGTTCTGCTGCAAGTCCAGCTCCTAGCTACGAGGGCCAAGTGCATTTAGAGACCTCCGTGCCAGGGAAAGTCCAATGCCACTGCCAACGGCGCTATGTCGCCGTTCTTCTGAAGGAAATTACTATTGATCCCACAGCTCTCCTCCCCATGCTGTTTGCCGGGGACAGCCAAGGATTCCCGTGCCAGCTGGGCTCCCACACGGCTCGACTGTTCCTGCACCAGATGGCCAGACCAACACCCTCTGGCTGCCGCACGCCCCCGGGGAGACTAGGCTCTGACGTCTATCCGCCTGGCTTTTTATGCACGGTGGACGGCGGGGTCAGAGATTACATGGCCAATCCCATCACAATAAAAAATCTCGGCGCAAGGGAAAGATTTCTAAATCCCAGTCCTTATCAACATAACCAACAAGGCAGAGACGCTTTTTCTGTAGCCTTGACTTTCACTGCTTATTCAACATTTATCAGCGGAATGCCTGCTTGGCCAGAGGGATGCAGTGGCAGAGGAGACAGTCCCTACCCTCAAGGAAGTTACAGTCTAGTGGGGTCTGGGTAGGGCCCCTACATCACTGCTCGTTGGAGCCCAGGACGCTTTGGACAACATAAAGCAGAGCGACTGATAGTTAAGCCAGGGCATTGGGCATGAAGCAGGACTTGTCCCAGGCCAACGGGGACACCTGGTCATTCCAGATATAGACACAACCTGACCCAGATGGGGGACTTCAGGTCGTGGGGGCGTGATAGTGTTAGGTCCTGCCACAAGGTGGCGCAATTGAAATACTCGTAACCTTTCTTTGTTTTTGTTTTCTATCTTGATGAAAACTAATCTTTCTTTCCCTTGCCACAGAGCAAGCCAACCCTTCAGTCAGGTGCTGGAGGCAGAGAGTGCTGGTTACGTGAGAGCCCATCCCTACGTGTGGGCGAGTGTAGCAAGCCAATTGTTAGAGACACCCATTAGTACAAATTAAATTAAAATAACGTCAACTTCATTTAAATTTAAATAATTTAAAACATAAAATTGAATAAAGCACATTAAAAACAAAGGTAATAAATACTCAGAAACTCACACTTTCCTAATGACTTCTCTACAGTTCACAATTGCCTCCGTTTCTGAGGTTACGCTGTCGTATCAGGGTGGGAGAAATGCTATTTAATAGTGTGCTCCTGCACACCTCTTCCCAGCCACGGTCGGAGCCATTGCATGAGACTGGCCTTGGTGAGTATTTACATCACGGAAATCAACAGATGCTAAGAATCAGGGCTTTGGGAAGGGGGGGTGGGACAGCCAGTTGCTAAGCACTTACCAGAACTCTGCCGAAACCCACACTTAAGCTTCATCATTTATGTGGCCCATTTTCATGTACTTCAGGCAGGTCTATCACATTCCCCCAAATTACAATGTCCTCCCACCTCAAAAAAAACAAAGTTGGGGAAGGACGGGGTCCTGTTCCTCCCAACACCTCATCTGAACACTCAGGAAGGGGGAGCCGGTAGAGATCAGCCAATCTGATGCTAAATGCCAGGATGGTGGTGAGTTGGGGGGGGGGGTCCCACAGCCAGGTCCTAGACTGCTGCGGAAATCTTACCACCAGCACCATCACTCCAACACCCCGCGCGTGCACGTAATCGACACCTAATATTTGCATGTTCAAGTTGACCTGGCGGCGGGCGGGCAGTGGCGGGGAACTCAAGATGTCTTGCCCGTGATTGGTGAGATGATTTTGGGACTGCCCAGGGCACCACCACTCCTGCTGTCTGAGTGAGTCAGAGCCACTGACTCCAATTAACAAGAGGGTTAATTGGAAAGAGTTTAGCAAGGGGACTATTTACAGAGATGTGGGCAGACGGCAGAAACCACAAGGGACAGGTAAGTGCCCTAGGACGAGCGACAGGGGCAAGCTGCTCCCAGGCCCTGGGCTGAAAGAGCAAGAGTGGGGGCTGTTGGCAGAACAGGAAACCACGCAGCACCCCCGCCCCCGACAAACTGCAACCCAGCCAGGGAAATTGATTCATTCCCCTGTCTCTCGACTCCTCCTGCCAGCCAGACTGACTGTTGGCTGTGTCTCATTGCCCAGACCCAACCAGAAGCCCATGGCCAAGGGTGCCCAAGTGATCCAGTCCCTGAGGGCCAACCTCCTGGGATTCACAGGAAGGAGATGGGGGGGTGGGGGGGCAAACAGATCTGCCCACCAAAGATGGCACTGGCCTCCCCAGTTCCCAAAAACACATGCCAGGGACCACTCACCTGCGTGAAGCCTGGCCCAACAGAACAGACAGCAAGCTGGCTGCAGACCTACAGGTAGACAGGCCGTGGCCTGGCAGAACTACCCCCAGCAATCAGAGAAGACCCGTCGTCCAGAATCATCCCTTTGACCCACATCTCAAATATGGAGGTGTCTTAGCTCCACAGATGTCCCTCATTAAGGCCCTGCACAGCTGAGGATTTGACCTTCATGCTAATAAACTTATTGTTCAGGACCCCTCTCTTGCACAGACCTTGTCCGTGGCCCCAGTAGGGCCCTGGCAGTTATGAGTTGGACCTCTGCCCCTAAAACTCACATATACCTTTGAGCCCCCCAAACTGGGATTTGGCCCTGCCAGTGTGACAAGAGAAGGATCGGGCTGCTTACGCTGGTTTCTCCCATGAGGGGCAAACCCACTCGTGGGATCGGGGCGGACTGAAGTCAGGACGCAGAATGAGGAGACTCTATGCCTTCCCACCCCATGGAGAAAGAGGGGTTTCTGGGGCGCTACCTAGAAAGCAGGACCTAGGAGAAAAGGCTGTACCCTCCCCCCATCTCCCAGACAAGCATTTCCTAATTCCCCTTTGCCCAGGTCTGGAAGAGGGTTAACAGATACAGGGGTAGGCAGAGACCTTCTGCGGCCAAACACTCTGAAAAAGACTGGCACCCCCTCACGCACTTCGAGAGTCACAAAGTGCGTTAGCACAGTGAGGGCCCGGGGGGGGGGGGGGGGGGGGGAGCAGCGTTTGGCTCTATTTACTGTGGGGGTTGCCCAAACTTCCTGGAGCTCTGGCTGAAAGCGAAAGGATGGCTGGAAGGGAGATAAGAATCTTTCCTCGGGTGAGGGTGAGGGCGTGGCCCAAGTCGAGGCCGGACTAGCCTGGAGAGCTGCAGGGAGGAGGCAGTGGCAGCAGAGCACTTGGAGCCAGCTCCCCCAACCTGAGGCAGCTCTCCCAGTCCTCCACAGGCTTGGCTCAGGGTCCCCTTGCAATCTTCCATCTTTAAGCAATGTCTGGGGGGCGATCAGGCGTGGAGGCAGACCGCGAGATAAGCACATTCTCATGGAGTGTCTCCTCCCAGAGCGTCTGGCTTTCCTCCCCATAGAACCGGGGAGAACCACAGTGCCAGGGGGCCCCTGGCAGCAGATGGTCCTGCCGGCCACTCCAACAGGGTGTACGCTTCCAACTGGTTTCCCAGGAACCGAGGTGGGTCTAGAGATACCCCGGACCCCCTTATGAGCAAAGGCACTGTCCCTATGGGGCTGCAGCCTGGCACCATCAAGTGAAATAAGTCTCTAGGAGAAAAAAAGGCGGAGCCTATAGGGGAGGCACTGGCCTTCTCTGAGGGTCTAGAGCCCGGGCCCGTTGGGGGTCAGCCTCAGTCCCGTGAGCCCTCAGAGCTGCCAGGGACGGGAGAAGGGACAGTGCACAGACTTAGCCTCTTTGCAAAAGCCAGCGAATGAAGAGAGGTACTGTTGAAACAGCTGGCAGGACATCAGACCTTCTGGAAGCATCCCTCCCTGCCACTCCCCTTCCTCCCTGTTGAGGACCCATCCTTTCTCCACAGCGGGGGGGGGGGGGGGGGGGGGGAGTATGCGCAGATTGCATCTCCCAGGCCAGAGCGTGGATGAGGCTTTCCTGAGCTTCCTCAAATCACCACCCTCCTTCTTTCAAATATGACACATTGTCCAAGCTAATGACCTCTGCCCCCTCCTTAATAAAACAACCCTCCACTTTCCTAGAGCAGGCAGAGACTCACGGGGTCCCTTTGTTTTCCAATGAGATGCTTTTTCTCCCTGATTCCCCTCCTTTCAGGCCGATTTCTGTCTGTGTCTCCCCTCTCAGAGCAAGGCTGCCCTAGCTTCCCCGCTCACCTTGGCCGCGAGTGGAAGCCAACCTGGGCGGAGGTGGGGGCAGTCTCTGATCCAAAGTACAGATGGGCCGTGTTAGCATTCGGCTTTCAGACTCACGCTCGGAGTGGTGCTTCGAAAAGGGTTCTGGGTCAGAGTACAGTCTGGCCTTGGGACTGACTTTCCAAGAGGAGCCAAGCAAGCTGGCGGGCAGAGCTAGCCTTTTCGGCAGCAGGTACTCTGGGCAGAAATGGACCCAACTATACCCAGGAACAACGGGAACAATAAATACATGTCACAAGCAGCAAACGGGCCAGAGCACGGCAGCAGGCCACCCAGCCCTAGAGGGGTGTAGGAGGGCGTCTGGCACCTACCACCTTCTGGAATGGAACAGAGGTGCAGCCGAGAGCTCTGGGCTTCCCCCTTGACTGGATATGGCCCTACACACGCAAAAATCCTACCTAAAGTGCTGGAGAGCCCAGGAATCTGAGTGTTGGTCACTGTGGCAGCTCGGGTCCTCGGGATAGCAGACACCAACATGGAATCAGACATTCAAGAGATTTACTGGGGGAAATGCCTGTGAAGGATAAGGGGGGAGGGGCAGGAGTAGGAGGGAGAGCCTTCACACCACTATGCAAGTCTGACTCTCGAGAAAAGAGAGGGAAGGAAGGAGGCTGGGGCAGGAAGGGCCTCAGATGCAGGGGAGCTCTGAGAAAGTCTCTGCCAGGCTGGCGGGGGGCCCCAGAGCAAAGACTGTCCATCACAGAAGTCCTGTGCCAGGCAAAGTGGCCCAGCTCGGGGCACCCCCTACCACCCCGTCGTGCTCAGTCATTGGGTGGAAACAGACTGGGCAGAACAGGCCCTCGATAGGAATGCTATAGCAGATCCCAAAGGGAAGATGCAACAGCTGGGGGCTGTGAACTAACAGGCACTCCTTCCAGATCATTCCTCACTGAAGGGAAGCCTGGGCGGTGCCCTTCCGTGGCTGCCACCACCCTTTTGTGCCAAGGCAAGAGAATGTATCAGGGAGGGGCGCTGGCTCTAGTCCTGGTCTCATGACCTGAGATACATTTTTTTTCCTTCTAGTTTTTTTAGTACAGGGAAGAAGAGAATTACCTATCACCCCACCCGTCCCAATCTCTAGGAGGAAGCTAAACACTTTGGATTCTCGTTATCTGAATCTTTGAGCTCCTTGAACTCAGATACAGGATCAGAAAGGAGCCAAAGGATCTGGGGACCGAGGGGACTCCACCCCTAGAGATGAAAACATTCCAGTAGGGCAGGAAAGTGTTCTGTGTTTGTAAGTCCAGAAGGGAGGTGGGGCTGGCCCAAGACCACTCAGATCTTGATTTGATTATTCCACGGAAGCGTACTGAGCACCTGCTCTGGGCAGACCACGACTACAGGCCCAGGGAAGGTCACGAGCTTGAGCAGAAAGACCCAGTTTCCAACTTTTCCCATGAAGCTTCCTCCCCGCCTCCCCAAGCTTCCTGTTTTCAAAGAAAAGGGACAACATTCTAGGTCAATCCCACTTGGTTCTAAGGGAGAGAGATGAGGGGGTTCAGAAGCTCCCTAAATACGGAGAGTATAATCCCAATGGTGTCCTCCTCTTCCCCCACATCACCAATCACAAAAACGTGTGAATCTGCACGCACGCGCGCACACACAGCCATTTCTGGCATCATTAATAATTACCTTCGTAGAAACCTGTACGGTTTACAAATATTAAAGCATTATCTCATGGCCTTAAACACAACAATCATTGCGAGTAGCCTCATTCCTCCTCATAACGAAGTAAGGCTCCTCGATAAGACCCCAAGTAAGGTCAAATGGCTGGCAAGGGGTTCCTGACCTTTGCGGCCAGCTCGGACCCCCCTGGAGAACCCTTCCCTTGGAAAAATGCATACTTTCTCAAAATTTGCCCACACTTTGCAGTTCCCTGCTCCCAGTCTCAAGCTTTGGCCGGGTGGGGACTGAGGCAGCCAGGACAGGCAATCCCAGGCTGAAATCAAGAAGGGCATTTGTGACAACACGACAGAATTAAGAAATCTCCCCACCTAGAACGGCCACAAAAGGGTTAAGGGGATTGTTTTTCACCTCTGAGGACTCTGTTATGGGTCATTAAGAACACACAAGGCCCAGGGAGCATTCCATTCGCTGGGCCAGCCTCCCTCAACCCGCTGATGCTCCGCTTCACAACCAGATAAGTCCTGGGCTAGAGGACAATCCAGCTGAGAGGCAGATGGGAAATCGCCCCAGATAAGGGCTGTTGCTCCCAGGGCAGGAGCCACACGAGACCTTTCTGCCGCAGGAATGGCACAGCCGAGAGGCTGCATGTCTTGTTGGCTAAGGAAAGGGAAACCTTTCCGAGGAGTCCCCTGCACGCTGCTGTTTCAGGTCTCACCGGAGGGATCCTCCCCGGGGTGCGGCAGGGTGCCAGGCGAAAGCAGGGCTGGATACCCAAGGTGAAGAGTGGTTTGGGGATGGGTGGGGGATGGGCTTCAGCGAGGCCACGACCACCGCCCTCCACCCAGGCCATTCCCTGCCAGCCCCAGGTACAGCTTACCACCCAGCACACACCGGGGCCTTCCGCATCCCCGCGCCCCGCCCCCACCCCGGTGGTACCTGTGCCCGTGCAGGTGAGGAGAAAGGCCTGTGGAAAACACCATTACTGATAAGTAAGAGCCCCTTTCAGGTTTAATGACACGTTGCATCCATCCTAAAGCTCTAAAAAAAAAAGAAGAAGAAGAAGAAGGAAAGAAAGGAAAAAAGCCCTCTCGAGGGACGGCTCCTCGCGCCTGTAAATAGGAACGACAGGCCGGGGCGCGCGCGGGGGAGGGCGCACTGCGCGGCGCGGGTGTGTAAATTAACTGGGGGCAGCAGAGTAAATACATTACACACGGTATTTATTATGCACGCGGACCTCGGAGGGGCTCTCCGGCTCCCGGACCTGGCTGATCTCCTCCGGAGCCCCGCAGGACGCGCCGCCGAGCGGGCCGGGGGCTGCGGGGACGGCGGGGAGCGGGGGGGGGGGCGGCTGTCCGTCCCGCGCCCCGGAGCCCCCGGGGCGGTCCCCCCCCCCGTGGCCGGCGGTGGGGGCGCCGGCGGGCGGCAGGGAGACGTGGCCCCGGGCGCCGCGCGGGCGAGGGGCCGGGCGGGAGGGGCGGGGAGGGCGGCGGGGCGGGAACGGGCGGCGCGCCCGGCCCCTTAGCATTCCGCCGGCGCGCCCGCCATCGCCGCGTGCGCCCCCGCGCCCCGCTGTAATTACCCCGATTACCAAATGAATCTCGCGCTTTTGTGCTCGCCGGGCGGTGGGTGCGGGGAGGCAGTTCTAATAGTTGTCATTAGGGCCGAGGGAGGAGGGGTGCCGGGGGCTGGGGGTGGGGAGTGCGGGGGTGGGGGGAGGCCCGCCGTTCCCTCGCTCGCTCGCTCGCTCGCAGGCGGTCCCGGGCGGCGCGCAGGCCGCTGCCGGCTGCTGAGTAATGATTTTTTTTCTAATTGGAGGCGAACAGCGGCCCTAATGGATGGAGCCGCTCTCGGCGCGCTCGCTGCGCCCGCCCCTCAATCAATACAGCTCGCTACGACCGCCGGGCGAGCTCCCCCGCCCTTTGTGGTCGGAGACTCAGCAGGGGCTCCCGATCTACCCCCCCCCCCCCCCCCCAACGCCGCGCCCCCCACACCGCCTCGGCCCCGCCCCTTCTGTCCTCACACCGCGCCCAGCCGCCCGGGCCCGGTGGCTTTTCGGGCCCGGTGGCTTTTCAGCCCCAGCTGGTTGTGAGGGAGGTGCGGGGGCGCAGGGGGAGGTCGACCCCGGGACTGCCCCCTCACCCTCCCTCCGCGACCACGCTTCAATCGAGCGTCCCAGGCCCGGAGCAGAACCCGGCGCGGGCGGCCGCCTCCGAGGGTTTGCGCCGACTGGTCCGGGAAGGGCTCGCCGAGTCCAGTTAAATCCTCCACGTTCCTTCTTCCCTGGGCCCTCTCCAGCCCCAACCCGCTCCTCCTCGGCCCCTTCGGCTTTCTGTTAGAACAGAACCATGGTCTATGGTGCAGAGACACACACACTGGGGTACTGTTCTCCCAGAAGCTGCCCCACTCCCCACCCCCCAGTCTATTGAGCTTGGAAACTGGACTGGGAGAAGAGTCCTTGGGGATAAGGGATCGAACGTGCCCCCTATTTTTCTGGGGCGGTTCCTGAATGGTTACTAACTAGCTGGTCCCTTTGGGCAAAGACTCACACCTGGGCACCTCTTTTCTTACACCCTGCAGAAGTTCATCAAGCCCTGTAAGCTGGCCGACTGGGGAACCTCACTCGAAGGAATGGCCAAGCCTTCCCACTCCTCTCTGCAGTTTGCAGATCCTCCCTCCTCCCCCCTGGTGAGAACACTGGGAAAAAGCTGGGTTCCTGGGAGGTCCAAGCTGCTCCACCTTCCACCCTTGCTCCATTCTGAGCGCTTTCTGTTGCTGAAGGTCATTCACGCATAGCTTTTAACACCACCTGACAAAATAAACAGTTGTTTGTTTATTGCCAGTCTTCCTCACTACCATGTGCTCTCCATAAAAACTGGGATTTTTGTCCCTGTGTATCTCCAGCACCTCAAGCAGAGCTTGGAACATAGTAGGTATTCGTTGTATGAATGAGCAGAAGGAATTTGAACTTGGCCCAGCTTCTTCATCTCCTCTCCAGGGAACAGACAAGACTTTGGCTTCTCACTCCCTGGGCTCTGTGGCACACTGCCTTTTCCAGAAAGGGCCACAGCCATATTTCTGGTCCCACGGGGCTCTGGTCTTCCAGAACCTTGCTGCTAAACCCCCTCTGACAGGAGGAGTCTATTCCTCCATTTCTTGAACCTGGGCCAGCCTTGACAACTTCCTTCATGAACAGAATGGGGCCCTAGGGCTGACTTCCTGGTCTACATAACAAAAGGTGATGCAGCCTCCATCTGACTTTCTCTCAGTCTCCCTGAGGAGCCAGCCACCATGTCATAAGGAAGCCCAGGCCACATGAAGACACCAAGGCAGGTGTTCCAGCCAATAGCCCTGGTTCATGTCTTGGCAAACAGCCAGCACCAGGCACTAGATAGGCCAACGAATAAGCCTTCAGATGACTCCAGCCCGGCCCCCCCGCGCCTTTGAGCTACCCTCGTCCATGCCAGTAGGTATCATTGCAAGCTGACCGTCCGACATGCAGGGTGGGGTAGACCAGCTATCCCCATCAACGGCCCAAGTAGCAGTTCGTGCGCAAAGTGAATGTTGCTGTTCTGTCACTACCTTGTGCGAGTCTGCCGCCCAGCAGCAGAGAGCTGGATCTCCCACCCCCATGCCTTCTCTTCAGCCCTCAGCCTCCCGGGCACACTGTGGACCTCCCTGCCACCAGATACAACGCCACCCCTCTTCTGAGGCCCTCAGCTCCAGGAGCCATCCCGTTGGTGGGTCCTCAGTCCCCACCCCCCCCAATCCCATTGCCACAGCCACCTCAATAAATGTCAGTCCGTGAAGAATCAGAGAAGCCCAGCTCAGCAAGAGAGGAAATTCCTCTGCCTTGCTCATCAGTCCGCCCTCCACCGTACCTGCCAATCCTGTTACCCCTTCCCCACCAGCTGTCTCCCAGCCTCCACTGCTCCCTATAGCAACGCCCCATGTCCCCTGCTCAGCGTGTACTTCGGCCCCACACCTTCCCCTCCGTTCCTGCTTCACAGAGACCGTGGGAGTCACAGACTAGAGCCCCCACCCCAGCATCTCACCCCACACTTCTGTCTGCACCTCCCTGTCCGCCTGCCCTCCGGTTCTGAGCGGGGAGCATCTCTTCACCCATCTTACAGCCAGTCCCACCCTTGGACCCCAGGTCACAGCTGCTCAAACTCTAGGGCACACCGGATAATAGATCTCTATGGGACGGAGCTATCCTATGTGCTGTCCTTGCCGCTAGCTGCGTGTGACTCCTGAGCACTTAAAATGTAGCTAAGATGGCCAAAGAAATGAATTCTTTTATTTTATGGTTTTATCTTATTTTATTTTAATTAACTGAAAGACTTGAACGTGACTAGCAGCTCTTGTGTTAAGTGGTGAAATTCTGGAGATTAGTCCCTCCCCCGCAACCCCAGCCTCACCCTGCCCATCAGCAATTAACAGGTCCATCTCTCTCTTACCCCCTTCCAGCCATGCCCCCCCATCTTTCTCTCATCTTTTGCCCTCAAACTTCTTGATGGATTCGGCTCCACGGCTACTTCTCCCCTTCACATGTCAGCCCACCACTATCCAGCCCCCCACCCCTGTGCCCCAAGGTCTACACATGCCTCTGACTCCCTCCCTCTCAACTCTTCCCCATCTAGTGAACTCTGCTCCTCTTGGAAGCCTCAAATGAAAAGTCATTTCTTCCAGGAAACCTTACCTGATATTCCCATCCCCAAATAGAGTGGGTGTACCTAACTCCCCGGGACCATGCGCATTACCGTTTAACACAATTGTCCTGTGATTGTCAGGCTTTCCTATAGACGGTTGCCCCATGAGGGTAGAGGCCAAGCTCCCTCACTCACCATCAGCACCCCTGCGCCTGTATCAGGCACATAGGGCACATAGCGGGTACTCAGGAAATATTTGTTGAGCAAATGCCCTGGGAAGAGGGGAACCAAAAATCACAACCTGGGGTGGTGGTGGGGAGACTCTAGATCAACAAGCACGTGAGCCACTGCTTCCGTGGAGGACCCAGTGGCTGGGAAGGAACCCTGGAGAAGTAGTTGGGGGGCAGGCAGAGCTCGGGGTTGGCAAAGTCTTCCCAAGAAAGTGACACCTCCCGCAGAATTGAAAGGACAGAGAGCGTTTACCAAGTGGGTAGGGCAGGAAATTGTTCCTGGGAGGGGAAGGTCATGAGCAAAACGCCAGACAGAAAATGGCAAGGAACAGAAAGAAAGGGGGTTCTGGTCTGATGCCCCCTCTCTGCCACAGCCTTCCTTCCTGTCCCGGGACTGTCCATCCAAAATGCGCATGGAAAAAGGGAGTTTTTCTCTGACTTTTGGGGTGATCCGTGCCCTCAGCTCGAGAGCCTGAAAGCTGATGTTTGTAGCCAGGGGGTCAAAATACCTGAGAACAGCTTAGGTAAACATTCAGGACGGGCTGTGCCTGGAGAAGAGCCCACCCAAGGCCTGCTTGAGCCTGCGCCTGGCCCTGCCCATGTTCACAAGGAAGGCTTCCTTGCTGAGAGGGTGGGGTCATGGGTCGGGCCCCTCGGGGCTGCACCGACCACCACCAAGGGCGTCTAGCCAGTGGCCTGCTGCTGAATGTTTAACCACCCACTCTGGGCTGGGGGAGTCTTCATTTCTAGCATTTGCTGATTTCCATAGAGTAGATGCTCCTACCGAAGCCGATTCAAAACTCCCGACTTGCCACTGAACGCAGAGGTGAAAAGAGATACACGCAGGTTGACTTGGCTCCCAGGAACCAGAGCCAGCTCCAACACACCAGTGGGTCTAGCCGTGTGACTAAATGAGCAACAGCTCCAAGTTTATGGCCAGGGACTCCTAAGTACAGAGGAATCAAAAGGAAGAGGCGGAGTGGGAGCCTCCACTGTGTGGGAGATAGGGGTGCATTTGCTGGGCTGAGGTCCTAGAGGAGGGGCACCAGATCCCATCCTGGGGTGTTGCTGGATGGTCTGGCCCAGCATGTGTTCATGCCTTGGATCTCTCTTGTGGGTGACTTTCTAGAACCCAGGCCTTACACAGGACAGACACTCGTTATATTTCTAACCGCGAAGCATGTGCGAGTGCCCATCTGGACCTTTCTCCAACAGGCGTCCAGGGAGAGCGGCTCTAGAAGGCTGGCCACAGGCTTGGGAGAGTTGCTCACGGAAGACAAGACTCCCAGGGTGTCAGACGAGAGGCTCCTGAACCAAAGGTGGCTAGAGGGCTCCCCTGCTACAGAGGGACCCCTTGGAGCCAGCTGCATCACCCTCCATCCACATTCTCCCACTGCCCACACTGATGAGATCCCTTTTTATTTCTCCTTCCTTGGTACAGAAAGGAGAGGTTAAGTCCAGCTCAAACCCGCCACTCTCCACGAACTGGTGAGAAGGAGATAGGATGATACGGTGCGCACAGCGGGGGACAGGCTGGTTCCCCAAGCCCGGTATGGTCCCTCTGATAACCGCTCTGGTGGCTTTTCTTCCTGCTGGCGGCTCATTAGGGTTCCTGGGGCCAGGCCAAGAAATTGCCAAGGACGAGACAGGCAGCCTCCGCCTGGAAACTCCGCGGAGCCCACTCCCCTCTGAGGCCCTTCCTTCTGTGTGAGCGAGGGGGCGAGTTCCGCTGAGCTAGAACCAAGCCTGACAAGTGACACTTTGACGAGAGACGCGTTGACGAGTCCCTGGGGAAGCTGTGGAGTCTGGTTCCTGCAGACAGTGTCTCCCCTGAGGCAGTCTCCGTGCTTGAGTGCTGAGTGTGTGTGTGAGTGTGTACACACATCCCGCTTCTCGGAGGAAGATTCTCGGAGCGCCGCATGCAAGCTTGACAGAGACCCTCCTGCACGCTCGTGGGACACATGGGCCTGGCCAACAGATGGGACAAACAGGCCACTGGTCGGACCCTTGAGGAGAATCCCTCCCCCTCTCACCCTCCCGGAGGTTGCCCTGTCCTCACCCCCTTGCTTTAAGCCTGATCCCTCTGGAGCTGCAGATCCTACCTTAGCATGGCAAAGGGAGGGAAGATGTAGCCTCCAGGCAGGCAGAGAAACAGAAAACCTGGTCCCTCTCTTTAGAGAGCTTGAAATCTAGGGGCAATAGAAGATGGTAAGGGTCATATGTTTCAAAGAAGCAAGGTCACAGAAAAAGCTTTCTGAAAGAGGTGGCGTGTGAACTTGGAAAATACCCAGTCCAGCAAGAGCCCTCAGAGACAGAAACAGAGCGGGAAGGAGGACTAGTTTTGCGTCCCAGCGGAGGCCTTCTGGGAGGAACCGATGGAACAAATGTGCGAGAAGCCAAGAATCAAAGAAGCTCCAGAGGCAGGACAGTGCGCCAGCCATCTGGTCCCCCGGGGTCCCCTTCCAGACACCGACAAGCAGTCTCAGCATTTCCTTGGTGTCTTGTAGGGAGCGCGCCAAGGTCATGATGGCACTTGGTGTCTCTGAGCCCCCACCTAGACTGAGCCAAGAGATGCGGTTCCCTTACTCTTCTCCCCGGGGGCCTGGAAGGGCAAATGTCACCCCTCTTCCACAGACAGCCTTACAAATATTCGGAACAGCACTGTTTGGGTTTGCTACAACTGCCTAAGGGGCACCCCCAACCTTCTTGGCTTCAAACAATTGACTTCATCTCACAACGGATCGTGCCCAGGGCAGCAGCTGGAGCCACACCTGCACCTGCGCCTGGCTGGGGGTCTGGCTGGGTCGAGGACCACCCCTCCCAGATGGCTTCAGTCACGTCTTTGACAGTTGGTGCTAGCCGGTGGCTGAGGTGCCTCAGGGGACAGCTGGGACTCAGCTGGCATTCTGCTCCGGGGAGCAAAAGTGCATGCTGCCAGACCTCTTAAGGCCCCAGCTCAGAAGTCACATGGCAACGCTACTACTGCATTCTGATTGGCCAAAGCAAGTCACGAGGCCAGGTTCAAGGGCAGGGGAAATAGACTGGCTCTTTCTTCTTTTTGACGGCCCAGCATCCTGCGCACATGGAGATGGGAGGTATGGCCAGTTTTGTAGACAGGTTGCCAGAAACCAGCCTTGCCAACAACAACAAAAGGTGCTGAAGTACAACTCCTTCAGCCCGCAGAGCCCACATGCATCCAGAAGTTCCTGACAGGCCCCAAGTTCTTTCTTCAAAGTTGTCCCTTCCTCTCTGAATCCACTCTGGGTTGGGCACCTCCCTTTTAGGCCTGCCTGAGAACCTCCTTCAGTAGGGGGGAGGGCGTCATCTGAGCAGCGTGGAATATTGATGGCTTTAAGAACAGACCGGGGGAAATGGGCTGAGACCCAAGCAGGCACTAACCAGTAAGGCAGCCCCCAGATTGACTAGGGCCAGAGGATGGGGTGAGGGACACAAGGACCTCCTGACTGTGAATATTCAGAAATCCCCCATCCAAAAGGCCCTTAGGAAAGAAAGCTTCCTGGCTGGTAAAGACTCTGGAAAACCTGTCACACAGCAGAACAAAGCGTTCTTTAAAAACCCTAAAGACTTTCCATGTCCCAGCTGGTCCCTTGGAGCAAACACGGCTGGTTAGGAAACTTGTAGTGCTTAGTTGGCAATTAATCACTTGAAGGTCTGTGACGTCCCACATACTGTTTTTGGGGGTTTTTGAAAAAGATTTTATTTATTTATTTGACAGAGAAAGTGAGAGAGCACAAGCAGGGGGGAGCAGCAGAGGGAGAAGAAGAAGCAGGCTTCCCGCTGAGCAGAGAGCTTGACACAGGGCTCAATCCCAGGACCCCACGATCATGACCTGAGCCGAAGGTAGACACTTCACTAACTGAGCCACCCAGGCATCCCAGCATCCCATGTATTGTCCTGGGTCATTAACTTAACTCTACCAGGCACTGGGTGGAACCTCGAAGACAGATGGCAGACTGACCTAGAACACCTTCTTCCTGGCATTTGTTTTTTCGATAGCAAGTGTATTAGATTTTCATACCCAGATAAAAATGGGATAAACACATTTAAGGAGCCCCTGACAAAGATGTTCACTGCAGTGTTATTTACATTAACAGAAACATGAGACTAGCATCTGTGTCCAGCCACAAGAAAGAGAGCTAAATAAATTATGACAAATTCAAATCATGACGGATTTGAATCATGATGAATTCCATAGGACGCAAATACTGAAGCCACTTGAAATGATGCTGTGGAAGAGTTTCTTGTGATATAGGAAAATGCTCATAATAAAACGCGAAATGAGAAAGCACACAGCACATAAAAATTTTACAGGGTTGGATCTCATTGCAATAGGTGGAAATCTGCTGTAAGAGCCATCATTTATTAAGCACTTACTATATGCCAGCCTTTACAGGAGTCAGTTTATTCCATCATGCTAACATCCCTACAAGACAAGTACTATTCATATCACGATTTTACTTCTTTTTCCAGATTTTATTTTTAAGGAATCTCTACACCTCACATGGGGCTCTAACTCACCGCCCCAAGGTCCAGAGCCCCATGCTCCACCCACTGAGCCAGCCAGGTGCCTCTCATATCCCTATTTTAAAGATGAGAGGGGCACCTGGGTGGCTCAGTCGGTAGAGTGTTCGACTTGATTTTGGCTCAGGTCGTGATCTCAGGGTCGTGAGACTGAGCCCCAGATCGGGCTCTACACTCAGCTTGGAGTCTGCTTGAGATTCTCTCTCTCCCTCTCCTGCTGCCCCTCCTCTCTCTCTCTCTCTCTCTCTCTCTCTCTCTCTCTCAAACAAATAAATAGATAAAATCTTAAAAAAAAAATAAAGATGAGAAAGCTGTGGCACAGAGAAGTTGAATAACATATCGAAAATGCCACAGCTCATGTCAAAGGACATGGATTTGAACCCAGAGAGCAAGATTCTTCTCCAACATTCTTAACTGCTACACTGCATACGCACTTGTAACAGGCTGGAAGGAGATGTGTTAAAATGTTAACAGTGCTAATGTCTAGCTAGGGAATTACAGGTAGTTTTTATGGTCTTTGTTACACTTTTCTGTAGGTTCTAAATTTTCCACAATAGGGCATGATTTCCTTTGATCACTGGGAAGAAATAATAATTATTTTAAAATAAGAAGAAAAACAAATGGGATCCCTCGCCAGCCAAACTCTACCCACAGGACTTAAAGCTTGCAGCCTTCCTTTGATGTTCAGACCGGCCGTCCTGGCTCCCGCTGGTTCCCTGTCTTGGCATAAGGCCCCCGCTCTGTTCTTGGCAGCTCTTCCCCAGCGTTTGACCGGACTCCTTGGGTCCTACATGACTGCAGAGAGGGAGCTGCTTCCCCCACGCACAGAGCACTCCTACCCCTCCCGCCATCCTGCCCCCACCCATGCACCCGCCCTGGTTTCACAGTCCCAGCATCTGGCAGACACGTGGGTCTTATCCCCACTCCTCCTGGTACGGACCGTGCCTTGCACACATCCTGCCGTCACCCACGGCAGCGGACGTCTGAAAACACACCCACCCGCTGGCCGCCCGACACAGGGAAGCCCAGAAACTCTTGGGCAGTGCGGACAGCTCAGGCGGTCGTGGTGGGAGGGAGCATCACGCCAGACCCAGACATCCTATGGGGTGGGGAGGGGCAGGAATCCAGAAAAAACTGTACCTCTCAGAGGAGAGCCACAGTGTGGGCGAGTCTGAAACTGTCGGGTTGGGGGGTGGTGGAGGAGGCAGGGCCGGGGTGGAGAGCAAAAAGGAGGGCCAGAAACTCTCTTCCTGGGATAGAACCTGGAGGTGGGGTCTCACGGTTCCCCACAGCCAGGACGTCATCTTCGGATTCACTGACATTCAGCCCAAGCCCCAGTGGGATTAGCTTTGTCCCTGTGAATGTCAGCCGGTATTTATCAGTCAGTCAACAAATATTTATGGAGTCCAAGCAGCAAGTTACAAGGTAACTTGGGTTCGTAGGGGGTGGGGAGGTATAGTGGGCCCCTCACCTGGCCTGCTCACTCCCCACCACACACAGACACCCGTGCGTGCACGCCTGCGTACACATGCGCACACACATGCACATTTCGTAACTACTGACATAGGGGCTTAGATTGGTTTTGGTAGATTTCATATGGTTCTAACAGATGGTTTCCAGGCTGTTGGATAGAGCGTTAGATGGATCCTTGTTTCCCAATTCTTCTCCCCTGCCTGCATTAGAATGATCCCACCCGCACCCCTAGACGTGTAGTTCTCCATTTTTCTCACTAGAAGTGGACTGTATTTCTCCACCCCTTGACTTTGGCTTAAGCAATGAGATGTTGGTAGACGGGATACCAGCAGAGGCTTAACATCGTGCTCACAAAGAAGGGCTAGACTCCTCGTGCTTCTGCCAGCATCATGAGACAAACAGGGCCCAGCTATCAGGAGGGCCCAAGGAACCAACCCAGACCGCCCTCCACCTCCTGTTGGATTCAGCACTACCACGGCCCAGACACCAGGCTACACCCATGAGCATCCACTCTTTCTCTCAACAGCTCCACATGGCAGAACTCTTTTTTTACATACAAGAAAACTAAGGCACAGTGAAGTCACCCAACCAGTGAGCTAGGGAGCAGCAAGTGAGGATCTGAACTCAGTGGTCAGGTTCTAGAACCTTCAAGGTGAGTCACTGTGGAGAAACAGGACTCTTACTCTCTCCTGACACCCTGGGAACTTTACCAGTCAGTTGATTCTGAGCTCCTGGACCAAGTCGAGGCCAAAAGGAACATTCCTCACCTGTAGTGACCTGGTAGCTGTGTTTCATCTCAGCTTCTGGCTGATAGAGACTCTGGAACATTCCTGCCCACTACCACTACCACCACACTCACCTGCTTCAGAAGCCCAGGACACCTGACCTTCAGCCCTGGACTGCCAGAACTAGCCTGTGGCCATATGATGCCCCAGGAGATGCTGGGCATTGGCTTCCTGGTGAGCCCCACCTTCTCCCACACTTGAATGGGAAACTTCAGGCAAGGAGTAAGATGACCACTCTCTTCAACCCTGCCACCAGGGCCATGGGTCCCCTTGGTTACAGCCACCAGGGACACGCCCTGGACCCTTATCTCCAAAGCCCCAGGCCCATCGCAGGACCCACAGACTGAGAACCGTAAGTGCAGTGTCTCGGGTTTACACTAGGAAAGGTTTCTCTCCATTCTATGTCCTCAAAATGTCCCTTCCTTAAAAGGAAGTCGGAGGAGGGGAGTGATGGAAGTACTATCCATTACTATTACTATTAGGAAAGGAGATTTATTTTAGCCCAACACAAATGCATACCAAGTTCAGAAAAATGGCTAAACAGTCCATCACTTTTCTCAAGTCCCTTCAAGCCCAGGGAGAGCCAATCTCCATGAGTTAGCATGGGATTTGTCTCTGAGTGACAAAGGTCAAAAATAAGAATGCAGCCAATGAGTCGAAAGTGTATTTCTAGTGTTATTTCCAGGCTAGGCCATCGGGACTGGTATGAAGACTCTGCTCCCTGAATACGCCCCCCTCCCACCACCAGGACTGAGACAGGTCGTATTTTCCAGAACTGGCACAGGGATATCTCTTATCCCTCATGTTCTTATGCAATGTGACCTTGACATTCCTTCCATGAGGAGGGATGGGAGTCTAATCCACCCCCCAGTAGAGGGGACTATTTTGGCCAAGAGAATTGGCAGAAATGATGCTAAGAGTCTTTTGAGAGTGGATCATAAAAGATCATGCAGATTCCCTCTTGTTCCCTGGAACATTCCTGCTTGGAAAACGTCCAACAACCCTGAGGCCGCCATGCGTGAGGACGCCAAGCACATGGAGAAGCCATGCATAGGTGCTCTGTTTGGCAGTTCTGATCTTTAGTCCTCCTCCATCCCCCAGACATGCAAGCAAAGCTGTCTTGGGTCTTCTAGACCAGCCCTTCAGCCAGCTGAGTATCACTGAGAAACCTCCATCAACACGACCAAGAGTGAAAGAACTGCCCAGCCAAGCCCTGCCCGAATTCCTGACCCACATAATCTGGGAGCACAATAAAATGGCTATTTTAAGCCACAGAATCTGGGGTGGTTCGTTACATACCAAAAGTAATGGAACAGGGAGTTGGGTTCCATCCAGCTCAGTGTTCTGCCATCCTCGCGGGCAGGGGCAGAGGGGGTGGCCAGCCTTGTCCTCATTGTTCAAAATGTTGTCTGGAGCTCCAACCATCACATCTGCATTCCAGACAGTAGAATGTTGGGAATGATGAAGAAGAAGGGCAAAGGGTGTGACCCAGCTATCCGTTGAGGAAACTCCTGGAAGATGTCTCAGGACATGACGTCATATTGGCTAGTATTTGGTCACGCAGCCATCCCTCACGGTAAGAGAGGGTGGGAAACACCATCTTTATTCTAGACGATCCTGTGCCTAACTAAAAAAAACAGACATTCTATTACCTAAGAAGATGAAGAAAATGAGTATTACAGCACTCTGACACGGCATCCAGAAGTTTCTTCGGCCCTTCCTTCTTCCCCTCATAACCCCGCTATTTATTCCCACACTTTCAACCCACTCCAAGGTCCTGACCCAAACATCAAGGCTGAAGAAAACTATAGATCTTCGCAGTGAACGTGCAAAAGACAAAGGAGCGTTTCTCGGGCTAGTACTGAAGGCGTCTCTCAAGGCATAATTTTTGATACTAACGAAGTCCCTGGTCTCTTTGCTTTCTAAAGACCCCTTCCCACAAAGGCTGAGGTAAGACGCAGATGGGGAGGGGGCAGGGCATCTGGCCTGCCCGGAACATTCATTAACATCTGTAAGGATGTCCAGCACCGGCTCCTATAATCCTTGCCCTAAGACAGGCCACTACTCTTATCTTCATTGAACAGATGAGAAAAACCTGAGGTCCAGAAAGCTTAAGTGACTCATTCAAAGTCACACAGCTAAGGAAGTGGCAAGGACAGAAGGGCTGCGGCAGCCGCTGTCACAGCTCATCCCCAAGCACCAGGTCAGGTGCCAGGCCCCAGGCGATGGCTCTGTAAACACCACGTCCAGGCGTGTCCCTCCCCTGAGCTCATCAGAGGTTCCGCATCACTCACCGTGGAGACTGAGCGTCTGTCTTTCCAGCAGGCTCCTTCCTGCTCCCACAGGATCACTAGTGAGTGTGCCTGAGGGCAGGAGGCCAAGGCTCTGTTTAATCACCCGCTCGCCACCTCTGCCAAAAGCAGCTGCCTTGACTCCTGTGAAGCGGGCCGGTTCCACAGTGGGACCGAGAGCTGGGGTGGGAGGAAAGGGCGGGGGGTGGGGGATGAGCAGTGGCCACAGCTGGGGCCCCGGGAGGAGCTTCTCTTTCAGCTCCGGCTGGGTGGCACTCCAGAGCCCCACACCCCAGACTGAGCCTCCCCCCGGCTCCCGTCAGAGGCACGCTCCTCGCTGTGAGTTGGGCAGGCAGGCGGGGGGAAGCCCCACGACTTGAAAATCAGTGACCTTTGCTATGTAAAGAACCGTTGCAAATGATGAAAAAGTTCTGGAGACAGATGGTGGTGATGGTTGCCCAACGACGTGAAGGGACTTAATGCCACTTAAAAATGGTGGAAGTGGCAAGTTTTACATACCATATATTTCACCACCACGAGAAAACACCCTAAAACTCAAGTGGCTTGAAACAGCCACCGTTGATCAGCTTGTGAGCCTAGAGCTTGGGCTGTACTAGGCTGGGCGGTTCTGCTGGTCCCACCTGGGCTCCCTCACGTAGCTGTTGTCAGCTGGCAGGTCGCCTGGCACTGACTGGTCTAGGGAGGC
The DNA here is from genome assembly GCF_011764305.1 of Mustela putorius furo. Classification (NCBI taxonomy): domain Eukaryota; kingdom Metazoa; phylum Chordata; class Mammalia; order Carnivora; family Mustelidae; genus Mustela; species Mustela putorius. The sequence goes on from NW_025421989.1 coordinate 34,810,183, forward strand.
CTTACTCGCTTCTTGTGGCTCGTGCTGGTCATCAGCTGGCTGTCAGCTGCGTGGGCCCACCACCTACCTCCCCGTGCCCAATCCAGGCCCATGCTGTTGCCACCCAGGCATACTCGCAGGCTGAGAGAGGCAAGGGTTTCCAGAACACCCAGAAAGGACAAGTCCGCAGTGCACAAGCACTTGTCAAACCGGTGCTCACCTTCGCTGGTAGCGTCCCGAGGCCAAAGCCAGTCACGCTGCCAAGCCCAGAGTCCGTGTAGGAGGGCGACTACGGCGAAGGGTGAAAACAAGGACATGGGTGAAAACCGAGCTGCCACGCAACTTGCCCGCGTATGACTTGTGTGTGTGATCGCAGAGGCAGGCTCATTTTCAAAACAGGAAGGAAAGCTGATTGCCCAAATCAATAGCCACTTTAACCACTGAAGGCACGAGATGCTCCCAGGCGGGAGTGGAATTCCCAAAACAAGAGCAGAGACAGTGAACATTCTAGTATGAAGTCTTCCGACGGAGACCTAAACAGAGTCCACACTCTGAGCTCGGGGGATTTCTGCAGAATCTGAGGACAGGGGTTTGGGGTGGGCAAGCAGGGTGCCCCCCAGCTCTTTCCCAGCCTCTCCCAGCCCATTTGCCCCTTACCAGGCAATTGGGATTCTGGGGTCCTGCTCCCCTCGGCACTGATATGCTGCAAAGCGGGGTTTGAAGGAGGAGGGATGGGCAGGAAATGACTCTTTCCAGAGTTTTCCAGGCTTCCCTGTCCCAGCAAAGAGCAGCCAGAGCAGAACGGCTGCCTATGGTTCCCTTTTTCCCTCTTACGGGTAAACCAGCTGTCTTCCAGGAGGAAGCCAGGTTGGGGGGTGAATGGGGGGTTGTCCGGCTCCAGTTACCTGTGGAGGGCCGGCCACCACAGCTATACGGGCGATAGGAAGGTGGCCACACGCACAGCAAAAGTCTGCACAAGGAAGTGGAGAGTCTGGGTCAGTCTGCCAACCACGGCAGAGGGATCCCAGGCAGGCAAGGTAGTTAGCCTCATGCAGCCCTGCGATCAGTTACTTCATGTAAGTAGAATGAGTACATGAAGCCCTCCTGTGGGGCCGTCCTGAGGATCGCAGGCCCTAAGTCCCATCTGCAACAGTCCAGAGCACAGACAAGATGCTTAACAATCGTGGCCACTCTTTCAAAATGGCTCCCTCCCAAGTCAGGAGACAAGCTAGCTGCTGTGACCTGGGCCAGGGTGACAGGGCAGCAAGGCTGCCTTTACAGCCACGTCTGGACAGCACATCTGACAGCCCACGCTTCCTCCGAGGGCCGTTAGCTCTCCACTGCCCGGGAGCCACCCCAAAGACTCCACTGAACGTTGTCTAAGGCTGTCCCAAGTGTCCCTTGGGACCCTACCTCCCACTTGCTGGGCAGGGTAGGGGATGTCCCAGACAGGAAGGAGGTGTGGCCTCCAGATGGCGGTGAGAAAGAGTCGCAAGCATGGTCATCTGCAGGTTCTAGGAAGCAGGCCTAATGGCGGCTCAGAACACTGCCTCTCCAGCGTGCGGGAACCATGGTGGAAAGAATTTTGATTTTTCTCTTCCCTGGATGTCCCCGCCTGCCACCCAAAATGCCAGCCAGGAGGAAACAGAGACAAGAGAACATTTTCAACGACTTAATGTAGAAACAGTCCTGCAGGATAGAGCATCCTTTGGGAACAAATGGAATTAGGATTCTCATAGACTGGAGAAAGAATATGAGGCCAGGAGACATTCTCTTGTCTCTCCTCCATGAGGCAGACCTCCCTCCAAACCATATGGGCGTGTGTATGCATGTGCGCGCGTGCACACACACACACACACACACCCATTCCTCAACCCCTTGGCTTCGCGGGATTTCACCACACGCGTTCCCTTGTTCCAGGCCAACCGGCCTCACACCTCAGATCACCAGGGGGCTAGAACCCCGGGCTCGTTTGGCATGTTGACTTGGCAAACACTGCCCCCACCTGGTTCAGTTGGTTTATTGCAAGTTCATTGGTCTCCCCGCACTCCCATCATACTGGATTATTTCCTTCTATATGTCACTTGTGTGATGTTTTTTCCTCTTTTGCGAGGTGATGAAAACGTCTCTGCCTCCCAGTCTTTACTTAGGGCTGAAGGAAGGGCGTGTGCACGTCTCCCTGGCGCTGGGGGACATTTGGAGGCTCCCTCGCTTGGACTCTCCCCACCCCCCACCCCCCTGCCACATCCCCAGGTAGAAAAAGGATGACCTGCCATCTTTTCCTTCTGGGTGGGGCTGGGAAGGCTGTAGGGCTCCCGCTGTCCTCCCTGGGCTCCCTGACTCCTCAGGGTCAGGGGGATATGGCCATCGTGAAACCAGGGAGGGGACGCATGGGCCTGGGGCAGGGATGCAGTAGGGGATGCTGATAAACCTGGCCTGGCTTTGAAACTCTAAAGACTGAGCTACCCTCATGGCCTCCTTTCTCTAGGTTCAGCAACCTGGACAAATGGACCCCCCCCTCCTCCCAGGGCCAATGCCCAGATCCGGACGGAGGGGGAGGAGAGAGCGGGCTGTGGGTGGGTGGGGGGGAGCCTCTACCGCCTCTACCGCCCCCTGTGTATAAAACTCCCTTTGTATGCAGGTCGCCGGCTGCTCCCCATGCCAGGTGCAGCTGCCAGGATTCTCAATGCGGTTTGAACACAATTTGCCAGTGTTGGTTCAGCTCCGCTGGCTTCCAGTTGGGGGGCCATATGCTGCCTTTAATCTGCCTGTACGATTCTCCCCGATGTCAATAGGCGCGGGCGGGTGGCTGGCTGAAATGGCCCAAGAGCCACGGCCACGGTGGTGCTCCCACTGCTGCCAGGCGGCCCGCTCTGTGCACCCTCAAGGACCACCGGCGGGTCCTCGCAGGACGGCTGCAGGGCAGGGCCGGCAGCTGGCGCCGGGTTTGGCTGTAGCGCGTGGGAGCCTCCCCTGTAGGCCATCCCCAGAGCCGTCCCTGGGCCTTCCCCTCCGCAGAGATGCCTGCCAAGGAAGCCGGCCCGGGACGTGCCAGCGCTCGGTCCAGACTTCACATTTCCCTCATTCTTTCTTTAATTGGATTTTTGGTCCTGCTGGGCAAAATAAGCTTTCCACTGGCAAAGCACTCTGGCCTCTTCTGAACGCACGATGGTGCCTGGCGACTCTGGGTGGCTAGAGGCAGAACGTCGCCTTCCTCCCCGCCCCCCGCCCGCAACACATTCATTCCTTTTCTTCAGGGCCATGAGAGTATGGTGGGCACACACGCAGGCATACGCGCACACACCCACCGACACCATATGCACACAAACATACACACACACACACCACCTTATGCGCACACACACGCCACACATCACGTACACACACACACCACACGTCCATCCGGCCAGGTCCAGGTGAGCTTGGTCTCCCTCTGTGAACTTCACTTTGAGGTCTTTCTTGATCTATGTAGCGACACAGCCCAAGATGAGGCCCCAGGGGCAGTCTGGGACCTCAGCGGCTGGGCTGCCCCCTTCCCTGTACTTAGAGCCTTCTTCCCCGGGGGACGGGGCGGGGGGGGGGGGCGCTGCAAGTCCCAGTTTTGTGACCCGGCCACAGATGAAAGTGCCAAGGAACCTCTCCCTTCCTTCCTTGACGAGCAGGCAAGGAAGCTTAACTTAGTGTTTGTCCAGGGGGTGGGAGGGAGGGGCTGAGGGAGACTGGCAGGAAGAGCTGGAATCTGCTTGGAATTGGCATTCTACTGGCAGCACACAGAAGATGATTGGGCGCTCTGCGACCTTGGACTGAGCATTAGGGAAGAAAGGGAGCAGAGGGAGAGGAGGAAGAGAAGGCAGGGGAAGGAAAGGGGAGAAGAAGGAGCAGCGAAGGGAGGGGGAGGGAGAAGGGGGAAGGAAATGGGGGATGGGGGAGGAAAGGAGGAGGGAGGGAGGGAGGGAGGGAGAGGAAGCATGCAGTGCGGGAAGAAGAGTCAGAGAAAGAAAAGAGGGGAAGGGAAGAGAGGAGAGAGGAGGGGGGAAGAGGAGGAAGAAGAAGGGGGGGGGACTGAGCAGAGAAAAGGAAGGATGGAGGGGAAAGAGAAAAGGGAGGAAGGGAGGGAAGAGCCACCCCCACGCAGACGTCTCTAAAAGAGATGAGTGTTACCTGGCAGCAGCTCTGACGAGCAGCAGAGCTGAACCCTAAGCTCCCCTGGGTTGAGCCTTTGGGACCCTCACTGGCACAGCACCTCCTCCCTGGCCCCTGCCCAGCGGGGAGCCAGGACCGGCAGTCCTGTCTGTTCCCAAGGCCCAGGGACCTTGTATCTCCCTGTAGCTGGGGTGTGGGTTAGAGCCTTCCCAGGAAGTCCTCGCCACACATCCCCCCCACCCCTACACACACACACCCCCAGAGACAGGGCCGGGCCGGAAAGCTGCTGCTGGTCAAATACATCACAATATCTCAGAGTCCCTGTTAACAAGCACCTATTAAAATTTGACAAGCAGGTAGTGGCGCAGAAAGCACTCATTTTGAAAAAAACTTGAGCGCTTTCTGCTGGTTCAGCAAGACAAAGCCGGTTTACCTGTCCCTTGCATTTTAAGCCCTGAGCTCAAGGCCCTCGCTCCCGGGTGCTGTCTGGTTAATGGAACATGGGTGTTTATTTGCCAGGCCACATCTGAACCTGGCTCCGTAATGAGCCTGCCGCTGTAAGCTCTCTGCCAGTCAGCCTGCCTTTTTTTAATCAAAAGATAAAACAGTCGGTTATCAAGGATTAATGACTCTTACAGCATCCATACGCGGCTCATATTTATCTTTTAAAAGAAAACGGAAGGAAGAAAAATGAGCAGATTTGGTTTCGGTAAGCAGTTTAAAGCTGCTCTGGTAAGGTGAATTCATTCATTCATTCAGTCAGTCACGTGTCTGGGAGAAGCCAGCAGGAGCCCCTTCCATCATAAGAACCTCTGACTGTGAGATAAACCCCCGAGTAACCACATTAACTATGAAGTATGTCTCCGTCAGGTTTTAGGCATTAGTTCAAGGGTACTTTCTGGGCGTTCCAGCTTATTGTAGCGAGTCACAGATTCTGGTATATTCCAAGCAACACCTTGTTCGTTCGGGAGGACGAAGAGTCTGTTTCCCCACTCCGCCTTCAAAATAGAGCTCTTGTGTGCAATGACATTACCGTGCCGTGTTGACTTAACTGAGAATATCAATATTTTAAAGAGGTTCCCATATGATTCACATACTTTTGCATAGTACCGGGTGCATAAATATCTCTCCGCGTCTGAACACACAGAGGCATACGTGCATGGTCACACACGCACACACACGTACAGACACATACAAGCACCTATATCCCATATGCATGTATGTGACCGTGCAAAGTATCTGACTACGAAAATACTCCTTTGAAACAGTTTGGGGGGCTTACAACAGATAGTACGATGCTAGGATCTTTTGTTCAACCACCCGACCTGCAGTTCGGCCCAAAACCCCCAAAAATGATTAGCCTGCTCTCATCCCAAACTGGCCCTACTGGTTTCTAAGCTGGCCATCTTCATGCTGGCCTCTTCCTTTATATTCTCGACCCTCTTTTCTGAGTGCTTCTGTGCTCCAGGGGATGAAAGCTATCACTATTGCATGCATGAGGATATTTGAATCACAGACAGAAATGGCAAGGTGCATCTTCCCACACCATCAGCAAGGGCCATACTCGGGTTACAGTGCCCGTCATTCTGGAAATTAAATGCAGCACATCATCACGTGGTTTCAAAGAAGGGCCCATATGGGTTCTGGAGTAGGCTGGGGGGCACAGACAAATGCAAAGAACCCCAGTGGGGTCCATCTATTACAGCTCAACCTCTCCAGGTCTGTCTGACTCCTCGTACTGCAGTGATACTCACACCTGATCTACCAGCTGGTGGGGGAGCCAGAATAAGGTGAGAGAATAGAATTTAAAGGAAATGCCTACAGGGGATTATTTGCAGGCAGGGTAACTACCAGCTCAGTTCCCATGGGAAGGGTGTCACCTGGAAGTTCTAAAACCCCCGCTGTTTTGTAGATATGCTGTTCCAACCTCTGTTGGGGGTGGAGTGTGGAGAAGGAGTCCCAGTGGAAGTTTCCAAAGCCCTGTCATCATTAATAAAACTGCAAAGTCTTGAAAAAGCTTCTGGTCCATCTCATCTAGAAAGAACTAGAAATGCCTGCAAGGGGCCATTTTGCCTACACTGGGCCAACCATTCCTTCTAGTGACCCAAACCCTCAAAATAGTAAAGGGCTTTGCCATAAGGTAGCTATTAATCATGAAGGGAAGAATCATCACTTTACACTGGAGAAACCCGGAAGACATCCCCTTGTCCAAACACTGAACTGCCATCCCGTGCCTCCTGATAGGAAGTGCTGAGAAGGTCACAGTGTCACTTTTGTGGCTTTGTTGCCAAGCATGCAGAACCTGGAAGCTTAAAGAAACATCTAGGATTATTTTGCCAGTTAACTAACCTGGTATGCTTTAAAAATGTCCAGGTCAGGGGATGCCTGGGTGGCTTAGTCGGTTAAGCATCTGATTTCGGTTCTGGTCATGATCTCAGGGTCCTGGGATCGAGAGTCTCGTTGGGCTCCGTGCTCAGCAGGGAGTCTGCCTCTCCCTCTCCCTATGCCCATCCTCCTGTCATTCTCTCTCTCTCTCACACACAAATAAATAAAATCTTTTTAAAAAATTGTCAGGGTCAGGAAACCCAACAAAAGTCTGAGGAACTGTTCCGGTTTAAAGGGAACTAGGAACCCGCAACAATGGGATGCCATGTATGATTCTGGATTGGCTCTTGGAACAAAAAAAAATTTTTTTTTCTTTTGCTATAAAGGGCAGTAGCAGAACAATTGAAGAAATGTGAACGTAGATTAGATAACTATTATAGCCATGTTAATTTCCTGATTTTGATCATTGCATTGTGGTTATATAACAGAATATCCTTGTTTCTTAAAGAAATCTACACCAAAGTTTCAGAGGTAAAGGGTTCATATCTGCAACTTTTTCTCAAATAGTCCAGAAATATCTATCTCTATAGCTAGTTGGCCAGCAAGCTATATAGTATATATCTGTTGACAGAGAGAGAATAAAGGAAATTAGTAAAATGCCAGCCTTTGGAGAATCTGGGTGAAGGGTATATCAGCATTCTTTGTACTATTTCTGAAACTTTTTTGTGAGTCTGAGATTTATTTTAAGCTAAAGATGAATACATACATAAAGGAGTTTGGGTTTCTCTTTGGAGCAAGGAACAAGGGAGATGGGGAATGGGCTGAGCCAACCCAGCAAACATGAGGATTCCCCCAAGGGTCAGCGGACAGTGTGGCCGTGACCCAGCAAAAGGTCTAGTGCTAGTGGACCTCAGCAAAAAGTGGCTTCTAGAACTTTCCACGATATGTGCCTACGCTGAAGCAGGCTGGGAAAGCATTCTTTATGGGCCAGTGCCCAGTGTGGGGCTCACCCCTGAGTAGGTGGTCGGTTCGTATTGTTGCTGAGTAAATGAATGAGTGAATGAATGAAGAATGAATGAATGAATGAATAGGATCCTTCCTCCACATCACACACCACACTGCAGCAGGCTGTACAGGTCCGACCAGGGCGAGCTACCTCTGTTTACTGGCCCCCGTTGGATGAGAAGGCTTGAGTGACAGTGGGAGTTGGAGCTCCCTGCATTCACCCGAAGCTTCTGTGAGATTCATTATTGAAGCGACAGCACATCCCCCAAATAAACACGTGCGTCTTCGCAGCCCGCAGCCCGGGAGCACTATTAAACCCACAGCGCCAAAAGGCTCAGGCCCTTGCCGCTGCGTGCAATTTCCAGCCGGCTCGCTATTCTTTTGTCACCGCCTTTTTATTGGTTTTCTGAAAGTGGTTACAATGCTGTTATTGTAAAACCCTCACACCAGAAGAGTGAGAGAGGCGACAGTGCTGAAGAATAGAGCAATTTCTGCCGGGAGAGAGTCTGCACACCTGGTGGGGCAGGCTACCTAGCAAAAGTGGGGGTGGGGTGGGGAGAGATGGAGCCCTTCCTTTCTCAGGCCCATTTGACCCACTTGTAAATCCGCTGGGGGCCACAGCAGCCCTTGAAGTCCTTGGGGGGTAAATGGACTTGGTGCTTTCTGTGCATCCCCCCACCCGGGGGGGGGGGGACATCTGAGCAATCTCGGGCCTCCTCCTGCCCAGCTCCTGGATGCACAGGGGGGCCTGGCCCCGCATGAGGGTCAGTCCAGAGGATAGGAGGGCAGCTGTGATTTCGCCAGCATCCCCACTGCTCTCCTGCAGCAAAGCCTTTTTTCACGCCCCCCCCCCCCCGGGCTGTAGGTATGGAGGTATAATTTGCACGCAGATGATGGCGCACGTTTTTGGCGTTTGGACCCCTTTCAGGCCACCCAGCTCAAGGACTAGCGTATCACTGTCCAATACAACCTCCTGCGAAGTTGAAAATGTTCTGTGTGCGTCACACGTGGCCTCAGAGGCACTTGAAATGAGGCTAGTGGCTTCTCTGTGGGATGGCCCAGACAGAGAACATTTCCAGAAAGTTCCCTCGTGCCCCTTCCAGTCGGTGCTTCCCAAGAGGTGACCGCTTTTCGAGACTCATGTCACGGTAGACTGGGGTTTCTCCACTTCGCAGGATTCAAATACAGAACCAGATCGCTGTGAGCACAGGAGCACAGAGCTGTGCACTAGAGGGCATTCGGCACCGCTCCAGCCTCCACCTGAAGGCCATAGCAAACCCCCCCCCCCCGCCAACTGTGACAACCCAAAACGTCTCCAGACAGAGCCAAATGTCCCCTTCGGCTGCCTGGGAAGGTGGAAAGGCACCGCTGGTGGAGAGCTACGGCCCTGAATTTGGTTCTGCCTCTTCTTAAACTTCGAATGAATGGAATCAGCCATGGTATATACTGTACCCAACCTCTTCTGTTTACATATAGAGAGACAGTAGGAATAGATTGCTCACACTTCCGGAGCCTGGAAGTCTGAGATCAGGATGCTAGTGTCGGTAGGGTGAGGATGCTCTTCCAGGTGGCCGACTTCTCTCGTATCCCGCCCCCCCCCCCACCAGCAGCAGACTGTGCGCAGCCCCTTTCGTTCAGCGTGTGTCTGTTACATTCATCCAGACTGTCGCGGAGACTGGTGGCTTGTTCCTTTGTACTGCCGGCTAGCGTTTGGCCGCGTGGACGTACCACAGTTTGTGCACCCATTTGTCTGCTCATAAATATCAGGTTTGGGGCCAGCCTGCGCGAAGGGGCTGTAAACATTCATGAGCCAAGCTCTGTGTGAACAGGGGCTGCCGTGTCCCTCGCGGGCATGCCCATGAGCAGGAGTGCTGACTCACGGGTGGGTATGGGTTTTGCCTCATCCCAAACTCTTCCATTCCATGCTGGACCATTCCACACGCCCACCAGCCATGGATGAGAGTTCCAGTTTCTCCGTACCCTCGCCCGCCAAGTGACATCATCTGTCTTTGTCGTTTTAGCTGTTCTAGAGGGTGGCAGGGGGACCTCCATAAAGTCACTCAGAGGCACCAGATTCAACATGCAGCTAATAACAAAAGCATGAACACTGAGAGGGACCTTGGAGCCCCCCACCCTGCTCCCTGGCCTCAGTGATTTCTGAGTCCGGGAGCTGAGTGTGCCTTTGGAGCCCCCACACTGGGGGCGTGGCCAGTATCTGTCCCCACACACTCCATTCTCTTTCCGCTCCTCACCTTGTAGGAGGGGAGAAGCCCCAGACAAGAAGACAATTCCCGGAAAGCAGAGTTTGCCTCACAAATGAGAATAGCAGGTAAAATGTGTTCTGTGGGAAACCCTTGCGCTCTGCACCCCCCGGCACCCCCTCCCCCACTTCCAACACACATGTGCACACACAACCCTTCACCAGGAACACAGGACAGCTGCTCGCTCTGCAAGGAGAGGGGTCATGTCTCTGAGGAGAGATGAGGAGACAAGAAGAGCTGCTAGGCTTGTACTTGGGGGGTTCGAAACCAGCTGGCTAAGGACTTGCCAACTTTGAGAGGGCACAGCCTGCAAAGATTGCAAATTAGACACTGGAAGAGGGAACACACATCAAAGAAATAAGCCCCACCCCCTCTCATTGCGGCCGCTGGTCGAATTTTCCACGGAAAATAAACAGTGCAACTCAGAAGTTGGAGATAATATAATGTCTTGAGGACCCGGACACAGAGAGCTGCCTGTGTTGGAATTGATAGAGTGTGACAGGTGAATCTGGAGGGGTTTACCAGAGAAGTCAGAAATCTGCAGGAGAGAAGAGTCTGGGATTAACCACGAGACAGGGGAAGCACCCCACCATCCAAACAAGACTACGTGTATATTTTTCCTGAAGATTGTATTATTTATTTGAGAAAGAAAGAGCGAACACAAGCAGGAGGAATGGCAGAGGGAGAGGGACAAGCAGACTCCCCACTGAGCAGGGATCCAGATGGACATGGGACCCTGAGATCATGACCTAAGCCAAAGGTAGACACTTAACCAACTGAGCCACCCAGATGCCCCAAGAATATGTATCTTAACATGCTTTTTTGTTTGGCGCTGCTCCTGAGGACCTCTTCAACTGCAATGCTCCCTTAAAACTTCACCTTGGGAAAATGTTACTTCTCCCCCACCCTCCAAAATGATTACTTTGGGGTGCATAAGAAAACTGGGTAATGAAGCAATCCATGCCTGCTACTGTAGCATGTGGTCTCTTGTGGGCCATGTGGGTCTCTGACAACATTGTCCTGTCACGCACGGCCAAGGGGACAGGGGGTTGGGATACAGGGGTAGGGGATCAGGGGTCCCCTGGAGATAGCATCACGCATTCTGCAAATGGCTCGGGAAAGAAATGGCTAGAACTGGGAAGTGGATTTTCTGGCATTCTGAAGGTGAACCTTAGTCGAACTAGACAGAGGACTTGGATCTAGATTTCTTGCTCCTAGATGTCTTGGGGCTGGAACATTCTTACCCCCACCAAAGGCAGGACGTTGGCATCTGCTTGGGGAGAAGAGATAGTAGCCAGCCAGGAAATCCCCGCAGGAGGGTCATCACGCTAAAGCTGGTACGCCAAATGCTCCAGGTTCAGATTTCTCTTTATATTTTCTCTTTGCCCGCCTTCAAAGTGCGAGCTCCGTGAGCTGGTGGCGGGGTGGCAGGGGCGTGGGGATCTGCTTTGCTCAGAGCCGCCTGAGCGGCTACAGATGTACCTGGCAGGCTGCTCACTGGACCCTCGTTGAACAGCTGAAGAGCGAGGCCCCAACTGAAGGCTCAGCCTCATTTAGCTGAGCTGCTCAGCCCTTGCGAAGGCAGGGAGTTTGGGAGCAGAGAAGTCCGACTCCGGACATAGCAGAGGAACACAAGACCGTGAGCCGGGCGTTGACAGTTTCAGGGGTGACCAAAGTGAGGGGCCCAAGGGGAAGGTGACTTCCCTGAGGGTTCCAGGTCCAGCCATGTTCTCAGCCCCTCGTTGCTGATTTGACCTTCATGGCCAGCCTCGGGGGGCAGTGGGCCTGAGTATACTCAACAGGGCCCTCGGGGGCCCCAAACCTCAAGGCATGATCACAAGCAAGTTTCCAGGCAGACAGGAAGAGGTCAGACCCCCAAAGTTCCCTCCTGGGACGTCCCCTCTCCCTTGCAGTTGTACCTAGAAGCTCCGGGCCACTCCCAGGGAAAAACCTTTTATGACTGCTCCCACAAAGGACAGAGTCCTTTCTTTTGTTTCTCTTCAGCAGAGTTGAGACAGGCAGACATTTCAAAACGCAGCTTTATTTTTGAAAGAGGAACAGAAACATTAGCAGCGTGAAATGACACTCATTCCCCAAGTCCAGATTCCTGGAGGCGGGTAATGGCTGGACACGCAGGAGTGCCCTTGGGTTCGAACCCGCGCCCTGTGGGTCAGATAAGGGAGCTGGAGTCACAGCCAGTGGCCCCTCCCAGAGACAGTCAGCAGCTCTGTCCCAGGACCTGCAGGGAGTCGGTTCCCTGTCTTTCTGCCTCCATCCTGTGTCCCTGTTCTTCTCTCCCGGGTGTGAGGGTGAGTCTGACCTGTGGATGATTTGCAGGACAGCGGCAGTTGACAGCCAGCAAATAATAGAGCTCTCTGGGTCTCTGTTATCTAATCCACCTACCTCTGGAGCTTCCCTTGGCAACTCACTCAGGAAGCGCCCCTCCCCCCACACCATCTGGAAGTGGTTTTTGAAAAATCTACTCATTATTGTTAAAAAGCAATACATAGGCTTTTGCAAGATACAGTTACAACAGCAGCCCCCCAAACTGTAAGTTCCTAAAAGGTAGGGATGCCTACTCTGTGCCCCACTGTGTAACCATCACCTGGCCTGCAGGAGGAGTCCGGGAAATGGTGGTGGACCGAATGAAGAATTGATACATTCGCAATAAGGGTGTTCCAGTTATTTCTGCATAACGAATAGTTCCAAAACGTAGCAGCTGAACAACCATGTTATTATGCTCTCGGTTTCCATGGGCTGGGAATTTAGACAGGACACAGCCGTGATGCCTCATGTCGCTGCCCCACAATGTCTGAGGTCTTGGAGGAAAGAATGTGCAGGTTTGGGGGACTAGAGACATCAACCCTCGCTCACAGGTCTGGCCCTCAGGTGGAAGTGACTCGAAGTCTGGGCTCGCCACGAAGGTCCCTCTGAGCGCGCCCCCTGTGTGGCGTCTGTGTGAGTTGTAAGACCCAGCCCTGTCATCCTGTCGTTGGAAGCTGTCACCAGCCCATCCAGATTGAAGGGGCAGAGAGACAGACCCCACCTCTCATTAGGCGTGTCAGAAAACTTCGGGATCCTGTTTTAGAACCGCCCCCAAGGGGAAAGCCATATCTCCCTTAAGGATGTCGCATTCATTCCTCCCACAGAATTTATCTTGCACAACCTGTCAAGCCCCAGGCTGTGTGTGAGAATTTAGCAGGTGAAACAGAAGAGGCATTGTCTCTGCCCTCCTGTAGCCTGTGCTCTACTCTCTACTCTCTCTACTCAAAGAGAGAGCCGTTACACCAATCACCATGCAAACAAATGCATAGTTACAGATCATGATAAGCACTCTTGGGGTTTGGAGGGGAATGCCCCCAGAAAGATCAGGAAGGCTTGATTTAGATGGGAATAGCTTACTCCTCTAGGAACACAATCTGATGCAAGGTTTTAAGCACAAGTCGTTGCCTTGAGGGACCTCCTGAGAGCACCAGGAGGGCAATGGGCACCTGACAAGGGCCTGGGAGGGAAGCCCGAGTAGACAGCAATAAGCAGGCGGACGCCATGGGCACATGGTACTCAGTGCCTCGGGACACTCTGGCTGACAGTGCAGAACACACTTCGGATTGGCTACCCCCCTAAATCCTAACAGTCACAGCGGTGGCAGGGGCGGGGGCCCCGCCCACTCTAGTAGCCAGGGAGACTCTCAGGCAAAAGGCCCTAAATGTTGGAGCGAGGAGCCCTCCCTTGGCTCTGGAGACACCTACCCCAGGGCTCAAGGAGGCCCTCCTTGGGCAAGCAATTTTCTCAACAGAGTTCAAGGGGTAGACACCATGGGTGGGGGGCTCATTCTGCCTAGGACCCAAGAATTTGTAGAGGGTCCATCTATTTGTGTGACATGTGGAATGTCACCAAACACCCCGGCCCCACACCAGTACTCAGCGGGGGGTGGAGGGGACTTAGATGGCAAATGCCTTTTGTTTCCCCCACCCACTCCGGTTTGGGATGACTTTCAGCACTGAACTCCCTGCCCTCCATCCCGCCCCTCCCCTTTGTGACTAATGGAAAACATTGGCAAAATTGCCCATGGGCAGGCAAGGTGGGGCTACGTGTGCCCAGGAAACCATTTTCCTTTTGTGTGTGGTTAACTGCCAGGAATCCAGGAATCGTGGGCGCCACACCCCTCAACTCTGACCTCAGTTGAGCTTCTCTTCGCAAAGAGGCCACCCTAAGTTACCAAGACACCATGGGTGGTTCCCTGGGAGAGAAGCCCTTACCTCCAGGGACAACTGGTAAGGGGCGCCCTTGCTGAATGATGGCCACGTTCGCCTGAGACCATGCCCTTGACGTGCACTCTGTTGCTGTTCACCTGGCCGTTTTGGTCAAGGCTGGCAGGTGGCTTTCGGGCTCTGGGCCGCTTAGTGAGATTCCAAGAGAACCCACACAGCTTCCTCTACAAAGCTTAACCACTCCAGGCTCCGTCGAATTGTGGGGTGGCAGCAAACGAGGTAATGCTAGAAAACCACCATTTAATAAGCTAGAGCAACAGGAGGGAAAATTAGTGAGCAACGGAAAGAAAATGTAGTTTTATTTTTAAAGAGCTAAATCGAATTTCTACAAAATTTTCAAACAGCGTTTGTCTTAATGACCCTTTTCCAATTCCACTGTTAGCAAATATCAAGTATACACCGTGCCCTGAGTTAAGCGATGTTTTTAAGTAAGAAAAGGGTAATCATAGTCATAATAATAATGACCACCACCGCAGTGAACGTGCTTAGCACGGTGGATAACCAAAGCCAGGAATGATGATGCCACCTGTCTCCCTGTGGTGTGCCACCACCCCCACCCCCCCCACTGCTGCTCACCTGCGGGCTCTCAGCACTCTCCCACACCATGACCCTCCTTCTATCCTGCCACAGTCACTGCTACCCTGAGGACTGCAGAGCTGTGTGTGTGTGTGTGTGTGTGTGTGTGTGTGTGTCTAGTGAGCGGGGTGGGGGGGAGGGCGGGAAAGGGGGAGGGACAGACCCAGGAGAGAAGAAAGGAGAGGGGGAAAATAGAGTAGAGGGAGAGGAGAAAGAGAAGGGGGGGGGAGAGGAGGGAGAGAGGAAAGGGGGAGGGCAACCAGGGAAGGAGAGGGGAGGGGAGAGAAGTCCACTGGGATGGAAAAGCCAGGAAGTCAAATTCCTAACCCAGGGATAAATGGAATCCCAGCTGCACCAAGAACAGCCGTGGTAAAATCATTCAAACTCAGAATTGCTGACAGTGGAAAATAAACTCATCATTGGTAGTGAATGGAAACTTCAAGAAAGTGTCCTGGACACCAGGACCCCAGACCCCATCCCCTGTCCTGGGTATAGGGCTCAGAAGGTTTGGTGGGTTGAAAAAGAGGGAGAGAGTTGCCCCCAGGGGCTGCAGGGTGAGGTACCTCTGGAAGCCTTCAGGCCAAGCTGCTACCAGTCCAGAAAGACGGAGAAAAGAAGGCAGGAGGATGCGGGAGGACAAGCGGGAGGACAGGGAAGGGAGCAGGAGGCCTGGGGCAGGGAGGCCGGGAGCTGGACCCAGAACTCCAGGGACCCTGGTGGGTGCGGTGGCCTGAGGCAGAGACTGTGCACGTGGGAGAGACTCGGAGGCAAGGGAGTGCCGGCTAGGAGCTGGGCACCCCAGGCCTGCTCTCCAGTGCCCCCTGAGCTTGGTTTTGACCAGAAGCCTTGACCCTGCCTCCGGGTGCCCAGGGAAAGACCCGGGCGCCACAACTGCTCCAGACCCCAACAGTCCCCTTTCCTGACCCCAGTCCCAGCTATGCCGGGGTGCTGATCCCTGATGGGAGGACACGTATGGACCCCTGGGGTCCCTTTTACTGAGGACAAGTGCCCCTCCCCCAACTTCTGACGGCCAGCCAGCACCTGCCTGCCACTCTTTGGAGGCCCGCCCTGGAGCGAGCGGCTCGCCAGCACTGAACCAGAAGAGTCTGGGCGTTTCTAGCCCTGCTTGCAGAGTAGCACCACCACCCCCCAAGCTGCTGACCACGCCCAGCGAGGGAGCATGACAGCACAGCTCCTTGCCCAGGGGCAGGACAGCCTCTGAGGGAGGACTCAGCCTCCAGAGCCACCCCCTCATTCCACTGAGTAGTGGCTCTTGGTCGGAAATGGACACCCCCCCACCCTGACCCTCTTTCTGGGTATCTCCAGGGAGCCCGGCCTTAAGAAATCACTTCCCAGGAAACGCTCATCTCGGGGTCTGCTTCTGGGGAAATGGAAGTCACGGGGCTGCCGGCTGGGCAAGAAGAGCGGTTACTGTGGGTACGCACGTTACAGACAGTTCCCAGCGGGTCCTCAGAGTGCAGCACACAGAGGAGGAAGCGGAAGCCCCAGCGCTCAGAAGGGACTTACCCAGGGTGGCAGAGCTGGGGAGCAGAGCAGCCTAGATGAAACCCAACTGTCGCTAGCTTCAAAGCCAACACTTCACCCTGACCTAACATGGGGGGCTGCAAGCCTTCCTGGGTCGGGGGGAGCCCTGCCACTTTCCAAAGCAGTGGGCATCTCCGGGTCTCCCCGGCATGAGCCATCGGGAGCCACCAGAGTACCGGGCACGATGACCCAGGAGAGAGCAAAAGCTCCATTGAAAGCCTCAGTTTAGCAGACAATGCCTCTGTGCTCCCGGGGCCCACAGGGAGCCAGTTCTCCCAAAACCTTGCTGCATTTGCCAAGCACCCGGAGGCTTTCAGCTGGGGTGGGGGGGTGGCTGCTGGTTCATCCAACTCCCTGATCTTCCTGTGTGTGTGTGTGTGTGTGTGTGTGTTGTGTTTTTTTTCCAGACAACCTCTAAGCGCCCGCACGTACCACGAGCTCGCAGGCTGCCAAAAACGCCCCGTGAATGCATGTTCAGGGTTCCATCAGGAGCCGCCCACAGCGACTGATGACTCATCAGATGACCAGCTGTCACCACAGCGCACTATATATGGAAGGGGAAGGCCAGAGGGGTGCCTGGGACCTAATGCAAGGAGGGGAGGCACGCACTTAGGAGGTGAGGCCCCAGCTAGTGGGGGGCAGGCAAGAACACCCAGAGACTGCGCCCTCAGCTCCCCCAAGAAGTCAAATGTGGGTCAGCGATGACAGCTAGTGAAGGTCGCGGAAGAAAAATTGTTCCAAGAACTTCCCGTGCACCGCCTCCCGTTCTCCCCTCCAACTCCGCACAGGGCCCCAGAGCCCCTTACCAGCCCCCATGGTTCACACAGCCCAAAGCCAGGGTCCAGACCCCAGGCTTGGTCAGGCCTGGCCTGCACCCCCCGGACCCGGTGGCCAGTACCTCGTGTGGCTCTCAGGCACCTGAAACGTGGCCAGTCCACACTGACACCTACCGTGAGCGTACCGTAAAAGGCACTGTGGATTTCAAAGACTTTGTTCACCCCCCAAAATGTAGAATATCTCATTAATAATTTTTTTTCTCGGTCACATGTCGAAATGATAGTATTTTTGGATGAACTGGGTTAAATGGGATATATTGTTAAGATTAATTTCACCTGTTCCTTTTTACCTTTTTAATGTGGCTACTGGAACATTCCAAAGGACATATGCGGCTCACATTTGTGGCTAGCATTATATTTCTATTGGACAGCACTGGGTTACAGGCTAGAGGCCAGAACCTTCAGGAAATCCTGGCTATGCCCTCTCCTGACAAATAAAGCCTGCTTCCTGGTTCAAGGCTGAGAGAGGCCAAGGCTGCTCTCCAGACAATGCCAGCAGCCAGCCACCCCTCCACATACGGGTCGCAGGAGGCGCAGGTGACACGCAAAAGCCCCTGAGTGTCTGTGAACCTCAAACTGGCCTGTCATATCTTCTGAAAACTCACAGCCTTCCGGAGGAAGAATGACGAATCTATTCGGCCTGTCTTGGCCTGTCTTACCCGCCCCCCACCCCAAGAATGCTCTGTGCCGAGAGCAAGCCTGTTGGCAGAAAGAGCAGAGGAAAAATAAGGCCCCTTGACAAATGAAGCCCTCCTTTCCCTCACATATGCAAACAGCAGAGTCAATCAAAGGAAAGAGGGGCCACGAGAAACAGAGAAATGCAGATGAGACAATTCACACCAAGAGAGAGAAACTGAATACCAGAGACAGACACACGGATGTCACACACTCTGCCCACTGAGACTGGGTGGGGGAGGGCAGGGGCGGTGGGGGGGAAGAGTGGGGAAGAGGGGGGAATGTGCGCTTGTGGGCATGTGCCTGCACCTCGCGGGTGCTTGTTGAGCCGGAGAGAGCTCTAAAGAAAGGTTCAAGAACAAGGTTCAAGAATGAGATGGACAGAAACACAAGGAAGAGACATACAGGAGGACACGGATGTGTGCGGGGAGGGGGAAACAGCCTCCCTCGAGTGGCAAGGGCTGCCCTTTCTTTCTGTGTCACTTTAAATTATTCATGTCAGGACAATGGAAAGAATATAGCAAAATAAAAAATGCATTGGGGCCAGGCATACCCTGGATTCTCGTGTGGTGGAAACAGCCCCGGGAGGAAGAACGGCTGCGTGCCCTGTGCCCAGGAGTGGGCTGGGCTTCGAATGGCTTGTGGTGGTTGGGGGCGGGGGGTGCTTTCCTGCCAGTGCCATACTTCCGGTGCTGACAGAGCCAGGCCTGAACTGCGCAGGCCCAGGGGCCAGGCCAGGGGATGGGGGGAGCTGCGCGAGGAGCCGGGTTCTGCATTCAGGCAAGAATGCTCCTGGTAGAAGCCAACAGCCCACGACCCCCTGCTCCCCCCTGCCTCCTCCCAACCATCTCCAGACCTGCTGACGCAGAGTGTCACCTCTTGCCTACCCTCTGCTGACCCCTCACTGGCAAGGGCCATGTCCCCAGGTGACCGACCACTAGCTAATCCAATCAAAGTCGTTTTCTGCGCTACCAGGACAGGCTAAGGACAAGCGGCTGCCTCCACCCCAGGGCTCCCACCCCTGCCAGATAATGACATGAGGGCAGAGGCCTTCTGGGAGCCTGCCCCCACCCCCAGGGACATGACCAGAAGAAGGCTTCCTTAAAGGGGGCTCAGGACGCATGTGTTGTCTAAGCTTGGGGTGCTTTCCCCTGTGGATGAGCAGACCTGGAGTCTCTTCGTGGGCCCATGTTTCCTCTTCTTATGTGGACATCTGTCAGAACAGACTAGGGGACCTCATTTGACCTTCCTTATGCCCATTCAAGGCCTTGTCTCTAAAGACAGTCACATTCTATGGTACTGGGAGTTCTGGGGGTCACAATTCAGCCCATAAGAACAAAGAACACAGACAGACAAGGCCAAGCCTACACAAGGACCTGGCAGGGTGGGGGGTGGATGAGGTTCTCAGAGCCTGACAAACCTTTCTGCCTCCCTGCTTAGGGCTGCCTCCGAGTACATTTAGAAAAACTGAGGGCCACAGTTTTTTGGGATGAGTTCTTCTCCTGAGGGCCTGAGGGCCCATAACTGCTGCCTTCCCGGGACCAGGGGCACATTGGAATCCCGTTTCCAGTTCAATACCTGGCTCCCAGCAGGGAAACTATGAGGGAAGCCGAACAGAGGCCTTGGGGAGAGCCTCTGGGTCCCAACTCATTCAGCATCTTGTCACCAATGAAAGTGACTCCAGAATGAATTGGGATTTCATTCACAGAGGCCCTTTCAAGTTAAAAGAAAAACAAAGATAGAGAAAGAGTACCGTGGCAGATTGTATTTTCCAAGCTGGCCACAACATGGCCGGGGCCATGTGCCCTACTTACAATATGATGTCACTCTTCCCACCAAAAGCTGGAGTCTGGGGCCCCTTCCCTTGGATCTGGATGGCTTTGTGACAGCGGTGCAAGTGTCACGATGTGACTTCCAAGGCTTTCTTTCTCGGGATCCTTGCTCTTAGACCTGGCCCACCATGCTGTAGGAAAGCCCAGACTCCACAGAGACTACTACCTCATCCAATGTTCAGGCTGATAGCCTCAGCTGAGATCCCAGCTAATAGTCAGCATCAGTGGCCAGACATGTGAGTAAGGAAGGAATCCTTCCGTATGACTTCAGCCCCAGGCATCATCTAAGAGCAATGGTGAGAGAGAGAGAGAGATGTCTAGCTGAGGACAGTCAACCCCCAGAACAGCATGAGGTAATAATAAAATGAGGGCTGTTATTTTATTTAAGAAAAAAAAAACACTATGTTTTAAATATTTTGTTTATTTATTTGAGAGAGAGAGAAAGAGAGAGCACAAATGAGGGAGAGGCAGAGGCTGGCAGAGAGTGGAGGAAGCAGGCTCCCCTGTGGGGCTCAATCCCAAGACCTGGGATCATGAACTGAGCTAAACTCAGACACTTCACCGACTGAGCCCCCCAGGCGCCCCAAGAGCTGTTATTTTTAAGTCACTATGCTTTGGAGTGATTCATCATGCAGCAATAGATAAACAGAACACAAGCCAACACACACACACACACACATGCACACGCGTGCACACACACGCACACGCACTCGCAGAAAGTCCCACTTCACAGGGCCCATTCAGAGGCTCCAGGCAGCAGGGAAGGGTGTTCACTACATAGGCTCCGGGGCCCGGCTGCTGGGATTCCAATCCCTTTACCAGCATCTCTTAACTGTACAGCCAGGAGGAATAAATTCATCCCCTTTGTCTCAGGCACCTCGTCTCTGAACACGGAACCGTACTCGAACCCTCCCCACAGGACGGTTTTGAGGATGAAACGTGATAGCCCACACCAAATGCTCAGAACTGTGCCAGGCATGCAGTAGGCGCTCAATAACTGCTTGCCATGCTATTAGTCAACCTCTCCCCTTCGGCTTCCCAACAGGTGGGCTGAGAAACATGCCTGTTTCTGGCAGACGCTCTGCTGACCGTCTTTTTCCATCACACTGAGGTCACCAGCTCTGCCCCACACTTATTTGTTTTGTCAAAATGTCAGCAGCTGGGTCCCAGGCCCCTCCCCCAGCCCTTGTGGGGAGCCGGCCCCCCCTCCCCCTGCGGTCTTTGAGCTTTGTTCCCTGCCACCATCATCTAGCTCCTTTGCCTTGCAAACCATTGATTAGCAGAAGACAAAACACTGGCAGAGAGCTGACCTTAATACCTGCGTTTGTTTTTTGTTTTTGTTTTTGTTTTAAGTCCCCAGGTCTGATCTAGCCCCCACATCCGGGGGCTTTGCTGGGCTTACAAGAACCTCTGGGCTCTCCTCTTGCGAGGTGGTGGAGGGTTGACGCCCCGGGGCACCTGCTTGGTCTGACACCCTCCTCATGGAGGCAGCCCCACAGCCTGCAGCAGAACAAGCCATGCCAGGGTGGTCCCAGCTATGGCAGGCTCTCCTCACTGCGCCGGGGCCCCGGGGGCGGGGGGAGGGGCAGCAGGGGCAGAGGCCAGACCTCTCCCCTTAAGACCTGAAGAAGGCAGAGGGAGAACAGGGCAAATAAAGGCAGCAGTAGGGCCCCTCTGGCCTCTCCAAGGGTCCCCTCTGCCTTTTTCTCCTCTTCATTCTGCCCCACCCTAAATCTCCTGTCCCAGGCACCCATGCTTCTCTGACTGTTCAGACATCTCATTCCCGGAGAGAAGGGGGCCCAACCTCACAGCCAACCACCCACAGGTCTTCTGTCCCCTCCCCACCCCCCCGCCCCGTCTCCATTGATGGTAACCTGCTCCCAAACGCAGCAACATGCCCCGCCCCACAAGGTCCTCCCTCCAAGTGGGGCCTCAGTGGATCCTTGGGCCTCTCCTCCCCCAGGCTCCTGGGGCTGCAGGGCATGAAGGCAGGTGTTGGATGAGTTCCCCACCTCTCTTACAAGGCAAAGTTTCTGCCCCATCCTTGGATCACCTTGAAAAATGAGCCTTAGTCTCTAATGAACCAAAGGTTCTTTAAAAAGGACACCTGGGGGGGGACCTGGGTGGCTCAGTGGGTTAAGCCTCTGCCTTCAGCTCAGGTCATGATCCCAGGGTCCTGGAATGGAGCCCCGCATCAGGCTCTCTGCTCAGCGGGGAGCCTGCTTCCTCCACTCTCTGCCTGCCTCCCTGCCTACTTGTGATCTCTGTCTCTCAAATAAATAAATAAAATCTTAAAAAAAAAAAAAAAAAAGGACACCTGGAACTTTCTTTGCAGCCACTAGCTTTGTCAAGGGGAGCCCTATTGATACCTGGGCTTGGACAAGTCTCCATTGAAAGGGACAGTCTTCCCCATTGTTGGATATTAAGTGTCCTTGGCCCCTGTCCCCTAAATGCCAGTAGCACCCCCTAGCCACTGTGACAACTGAAATTACCCCTCCATTTCCAAATCCTCCCAAAAGGGAGTGGGAAGGGACAGTCTCTGAATAGGGAAGCGCTGTTCCTCTCTGAATAAGATTCTTTCTATTTCATGACAATCACTGAGCAACATCTCCCCGAAGGGTCCATTATGCACACTTGATTGGCCCAATCTCCTGCGCGTACTGGATCTGGAATTGCCCCCATAGCACATGCCCCGCTTGCCCTGTTGGGCACTCACATGCACACACTGGGAGCAGGGCTCCAAAGGGATGGTGGAGGGGCTGGGTCCCTAACTCTATTCTTCGCTACTGAAGCTTAGATGTGGGCTGCTCCTGATGGGTCATTCCCAGCAGAGCGCTTACTGACAAATCATTTGCATGACTCCACACCTCCCCTTCCATTGCTGGCATTAACCTTAACAAAATAAAAACTAAAAAAGCAACCATGGTCGGGAGAGTTCCACGGGTGCTCTTTGTTCTCCAGGGTCTCTTGAGTCAAAATTCCTCATTTAACCCTGAATGCTCACCTCCTCCATCTCTACTGTGAGGTTGGGGTCCGTACCTTAAAAAGGGAGGGGAAAGACAGAATAGGAATAGAGGAAAGAGGAATGAGGGCGCCTGGGTGGTGCAGCCGGCTGAGCGTCCGACTCTTGATTTCAGCTCAGGTTATGATCTTAGAACCGTGAGATCGAGCCCGTGTAGGGCTCTGTGCTCAGCGTGGCATGTGCTTGAAATTCTCCCTCTCCCTTTGCCCCTGCCCCCACTCTCTAAAATAAATAGATCTTTAAAGAAAAAAATGAAAGAGAAATAAAATAATCGTCCCTCTATAGTGTCTACCAGATATATCCACTTTTCAATATCACGTTGGCGTATTAGCACCTTTGCCGGACCCTCAAGCCAGCCCAGCACAAATCTCCAACACCTGGATCGTCCAGGAGAGGAGACATCCAATCCGAAAAGGACATAGCTTTGACACACCCACCAACAGAGCAGCGTGTCTTTGGGTTTCGCTGAAGTAGTTCCACATATCTTGGGCTATTTTCCTTCTTAGGACAACAGTTCCTAATGCTAATAGCTTCTTGCTAAAGTCTTGGAATCCCAATCTCACAGTGACAGCATAAGTCTAGAAGTTTAGGGGGCCTGGGGTACCTGGGTGGCTCAGTCGGTTAAGCATCAGCCTACGGCTTGGGTCATGATCTCAGGGTCCTGGGATTGAGCCCAGCATCTGGCTCTCCATTCAGCAGGGAATCTGCTTCTCCCTCTGCCTCTGTGATCCCTCTCTCTCTGTGATTGCTTTCGCTGTCTCTAAAATAAATAAAATCCAAAAGGTTGGGGGCTTTAGTCTTGGGGGGGTCTATGTTTGTGGAGCTGATGAAACCCATAGCCTCTCTTCCCTGAACAAGACGTGCAAGCATACATGTAGGGAGTGCCCACACACACGCATCCACTCATACAGAATTTTGCACAGTATCATGAAGCCTCCTAAAGCCCATCCATGGGTCATGGATTGGGAACCCAGCCCTGAATTACCTGGAACCTGACGTAAAAGCAATTCTGGTAACCCCTCGAGCTATGACTTGGTTCTAGCCAGGAAGGAGACCAAGCATCCAGCAGCTCTTCCTGAAATGAGCCAAGAGCCTGGGAAAGACAACGGGCACCATATCGAGCCCCTGCATTTGGCAGATACAGCTAGACATAATGAGAGAAAACTCCTGGAGCCCACTGTCACTCGTGAACACACCAAATTTATGCGGATAGCTCAAGAGAGAGGACATAAAACAAAATGACCTTGAAAAACTCAAAATGCATCATCCCAAATAACAGTTTGTGCTGACGGCCGCTCCTAAGGCTGAGATCCCAGCATGCCTTTCCCTCGCACACGGCGGGGCGCAGCTCCTGCTGCTTTTGCAGGCTTTGCTCATCGGCCTTGCCAACACTCTGCGAGGAAGGCAGGGCCAGCATGATGGCCTCCATCTAGGATCAGGGCACTTGGGTGGCTTAGTCGGTGAAGCGTCTGCCTTCAGCTCAGGTCATGATCCTGGGGTCCTGGGATCAAGTCCCAGAGCCCCGCGTTGGGCTTCCTGCTCAGCAGGAAGTCTGCACTCTCCCACTCCCCCTGCTTGTGTTCCCTCTCTCGCTGTATTTCTCTCTGTCAAATAAATAAATAAAATCTTTTTTTTTTTTTTAATGGAAGGTTTGCAGAGCTGAAGTTGTATCTGAAAGGACAAGTCGGTTGCCGGTGGTAGAGCTAAAAGGAGAACTTGGGGGTCAGCCGATCCCCAAGTCCAACATTTATGGGAATCTGAGGGGGGCTTTGCACCATGATGGGGTAATCAACTAGCAAGAAGTGTAATCACCACAATCCGATTTGGTAACCAGATCTCTGAAGTTCTGTCTCCAGTGCTCCTGGCGGACCAGTTGGGTCATGAAAGGAATTAGTTCTAAAGGCTCTTTTCTGGAACTGGGATTTAAACTTGGTCCTGTGCCTCCAAATATTTCCCTGTCTCTTCTCTCTTTCGAACGGGAGATACAGGGTGTTGGAGTAAAGGTGGCCGGAAGAAAGAGGAGAGAAAGGAAGAGAAGACAAACACAAACTGTAGAAGGGAGCCTCGTACTGATGCTGGTAAGAAAGTGATGGAAGGGGGGTGCCAGGGTGGCTCAGTCAGGGGAAGCATCTGCCTTTGGCTCAGGTCATAATCCTGGGGTCCTGGGATCGAGGCCCCCGTTGGGTTCCCTCCTTAGCAAGGAGTCGGCTTCTCTCTCTTCCCCTCCCCCTGCTCGTGCTCTCTCCCTCTCTCTCAAATAAATAAATAAAATCTTTAAAAGAAAAGAAAGGAAGGAAGGAAGGAATGGAATCTGTGAACAGAAGACGGAGTGGGGGGCGCCTGGGTGGCTCAGTGGGTTAATCCTTTGCCTTCGGCTCAGGTCATGATCTCAGGGTCCTGGGATCGAGCCCCGCATCGGGCTCTCTGCTCGGCAGGGAGCCTGCTTCCTCCTCTCTGCCTGCCGCTCTGCCTACTTGTGATCTCTGTCTGTGTCTCTGCCTACTTGTGATCCCTGTCTGTCAGGTGGATGAATAAAATCTTAAAAAAAAAAAAAGAAGAAGACGGAGTGGAGCAAGCACTGACAACAGCATGACCTGGTCCAGGTTTTATCAAGTGTTTAGCCACTACCTAATGTGGGTCACTCACTGTCTTTGCATCTTCCCTGCACCTGCCACCCATCCCTAAGTGACGACTGTGTATTTTGGGTTTTTTGTTATCGCTAAACCTCCCTCCCGGTACCAATTTCTTTATAGGCTAGGTTATCCTAGCAATCCCCAAAAATCTCACCGCCAGTCCCCCAAATCTAGATCATTCTCTCCATGCAGTCTTTTAGTCTCGATGCCTAAGCAATTAGCATATGGTGCTTGCATCTTGCTTGCCGATGTCCTATTGGCCAAAACAAATCACGTGGCTAAACCCAAAGTCAATGCGCCTAAACATAACAGTCCCAAGGTGGGAGGACTACAGATCTATGTGGATAATGCGAGGTACGGTCCACCGGGGGCTACATTTGTAACACTCCACCACGCACATGAGCAAAATCTCTTCCCACCCATAGGATGCCTGAAAGGCCATCATTTATTTTCTTTTGAGGTCATTGGCCTAAGTGTTGCCCTCCCTCGGCTTACTCTTTTTTAAAAACCAGGCATGATATTATTATATATCCTGTAATACAGCGATTTCATTTCTTGGTAATAGACAACCAGGAGAAACAAGAGCTTACATTCAGCAATGGCCATGCACACCAAGGCACACAGCCATCTTCTTCGTAAGAGCCCCACACTGGAAACAGGCGAGATGCCCACCAGGAGAAGAAGAGACCACTGACCATGATGCGTTCATACAGAGAGCGGCTCTGGAGCATTGGTGAAGGAACAAAATGATGACTCTCCCCGGCTGCACGGATGGCTAGCAAACATCATTTGCAGTGATGAGTGAAAGGATGCTGGCCATGGCCTTGATCTTGATCCAGGTGATCATGGATCTCTACTTATGTAAAAAGTCAGTGACCTATACCCTTCAGATTGGTGGACTTTCCCGCGTGTGTGTCGAAATCTTCATAGTTTCCCCGGTACAATATTAGAAGTAAGAATGGGTTTCCCAGTGCGGCTGCTGGGGACGTGGCGGCAGGCACTGGAGGGGCCTGGTGAGGGGACGGGGCTGGGAACTCCATCTCTGAAGCCAGCAGAGAGGAGCACTTGCTGATCCCTGAGGAGGGTCCCGTCGGGGTCCTGGGAGGGTCCCGTGGGGCAGCGCCCCGTCGTGGTGGCGGTGGTGGTCTTGTGGGCTCCTCCATGGGGAGGGAGTGCTTTGACAAGCCTTTGTTCCGGGAGCTGACCAAGGAAACGAGCTGGTAATGAACAGCAGAAATAACAATAATTAATAATGGGCAGAATAAAAATGGATTTTAAATCCTGCAGCTAATTTGCCAGGAGACTTATTTCTGCGGCTGGCAGCCGCTCTCCCGCGCTCCCCTCCTCAGACAGCTAAGGAAACCAAGAAGTGGCAGGGCCCAGCCAGCCATCTAGGGGAGGTGAGGAGGGGGTGGAGGAGAAGGCTAGTGAGGTACAATAACCCAGGGAGTGGGAATGGACACGGATTTGGTTACTGGGCTCGGTCAGATCTCCTGCACCCCACCAGGAAGGGTAGGAGACCCCAAACTTCAAGGATGCCTCTCAGAGGCTGTGCGAACTCCACCATCCCCAACAAGGCTGCCAAGCCCAGGGAACCACCCCCAGGGTGGCCCCTTGAACCCTTAGACCCCTGTGCCCTTGGCACATATCCCCCCGCACCAATTCCGTCCCCTTTCCAGAAGCCCAGGTTGCGTGGGGGGAGAGTACCAAGACCACACAATGGAAGGAAAAGCCTTGTCAGA
This sequence comes from Mustela putorius furo, assembly GCF_011764305.1. NCBI lineage: Eukaryota > Metazoa > Chordata > Mammalia > Carnivora > Mustelidae > Mustela > Mustela putorius. The sequence continues at coordinate 34,837,028 of NW_025421989.1, forward strand.
GGAGGAAGATTCTAACTGGAGGCCTAAATGCTCCAGAAAGATGATCTTTCCGGTTCGGCTTGCACCCTGTCCCAGGCAGGCCAACCTGTATAGCTTTTGTCCCTCCATTAAACAATGAGTGCTCAAAGATCTTTCGAGCTTCCTCCAGGAGTGTGGCAAAAGACAGCGTGGGCCTCCTCCACGGGCTCTCAGTGCAAGATCTCTGGGGGGCGGGGATCAGGGCTTCTATGTGAAGATCAAGTGTATTAAGACCTGCTCACAAAAAAAAAAAATTTAAAAATTTTAAAAATAAAAAATTTTTAAAAACCCGCTCACACCAATGCCTTTCAGTGACCTCGGACATGGCCAGTGGGAATAACAACCCCTTTCCTATCAAACCCTTCCCTGTGTGCTCCAGTTCCCCTCCAGCTGTCCCGGGCTTCTCAAGAGGCCCGGGCTGGCCAATACCGTCAACCCTCGCCAACCCCGTACCCTACTTTGTTCCTCGACGTACTCATCAGGTGTGCGGGCAAAGCCAAAACTTCCGGGTACGTCTCTGTCTTCCACTCTGAGTCTGTTGGAGGCACAAGGCCTTGACCCCGGGGCTGGTGAGCAAGCACTGGGGGAGCTCCTCAGTTCCCCCAACCTGACTTGAGTGGCTGCCTGCATCGACAAACGGCTTTCTCTACCTTTTCAACTTCCGCAGTGGATTCTTCTTGCTAAAGGCTAAGTACTCGCTGAGTTGCAAGTTTTAGAAAATGAGGCCATTGTGGGGCTATTTCGGAGGGAACGAAAGGCTTCCGGTGCCTGCGCCAGCCCCGTCCACCTCCCACAAGGATTGGGCACCATTCTTTCCACTTTGGGGAAAATTCCATCTCCTATTTCAAAAACAGCTGAATCTGGCTTCATCTTCAGCCCAAGGATAGCCGTGGGGAGAGGCTGAGGGTTTCTTTCTAGAAGACAGTGCAGAACAAGCGACCAGAAGGCAGGTAAGGGTGAAGAGAGCTCAGCAGCGTCTTGGAGGGCATTCTGGCGAAGCCCCAGCTCTTAGGGAATCAGCTATGGGGTGAAGGGGGGTAGGGGAGAGCTCCCGGGATGGCATCACAGCTGGGAGCACAGCCAGGCTCCGAGAGTGGGGGCCGGCACACCCCCCCACCCCACCAGCATGGGGTGAGGAGAGCTGGGGGTCCTGCTAGTTTGGAGACCAGTTGTCTCAGCTTGCTGGGGCCGGCCGGAACAAAGACCCACACACCCAGAGGCTTGAACAAGAGATTTATGGCCGCACACTTGTGGAGGTTGGAAGTCTCCAGGCTTGGCTTCTCCTGAGGCCTCGCCGTGTGGCTTGCAGCTGGCTGCCTACCCACGGTGGTCCCGCGTGGTCTTCCATCTGGGTGGGTCCATGTCCTCACCTCCCCTCCTAGAGGGACGCCCTTTGGCTTGGATAAGGACCCACCGTGTGACCTCATTTTAACTTCATTACCTATTTAAAGACCCTGCTTACAATCCAGTCACATTCTGAGGTCCTGGGGGTGTCGGGGCTTCAACATAGGAATTTGGGGGAGGACAAAATGCACCCACAGCCCCAGCACAGGGCCTTTCTTTCACCTCTGCAAAATCATGACCAGTTCAAATGCCAGGGAACCTAGTTCCCAGACTACGAGAAGGTGCCGGGCTGCGGACCATTTGTAAGAGGGTCCTAGTCAGCCCTTTCTTCCAGGCTCCTTCCAGGGCAAATTCTCCTCAGTTTCCCAGTCCTGCCTCTTCCAAGAAGCCCTTCCTGACGACTGAGCTCACACGACAACTTTCTATTGCTGAACTCTGCTGCACTATAGGAACAATTGCTGGGTCCAGCTATCTGTACCATGAGCATAAATCCGACTTCTGAGGTCTTTGAGGATAGGCACCACACACACACAGCCAGTATCCATTTCCTTCTTTTCCCAGCCATGTGACTTGGGGATTTGGGGTTGGGTGCCCCCCTCCCCCAGCTCCAGGTATCAGCCCGATTGGCTTAATCAGACAACACACATGACTGAACTGGTTCAGTCAAAGCAAGCATCAGGACTTTTGCCGGGATGGCTGGGACAGTCTTTCTTCTAGGCTGGGTTTGGTGGGGGGAGAATGGAAGATTTAGAGTATAACACTTGCAACTAAGGCAGGGTGGGTGGACAGGGCACTGGAAGTCCCAGAGATGGGGTGTGAGGGCAGGGAAAAACTGCTTCATGCAGCCACTAAAGCCCATTCAGAGGAAACAAAGCAAATAACTGGTGCTGGTGTGATTTTTTAGGTCCTAGATCAAGCTCTACCTGAAGTAGGTTCTCCCTGGACCATTCAGTAACATAAACCAACAGATTCCTCCTTTTGCTGACATCGATTTGGGTTGGTTTACAATGGAAAGATCACTAACTCATACAATTTCCTTGAGATCCTCCAAATAGCCTAGCCCCAGGAAAAAAGGACACTCAGTAAATACTACAGAAAGTCACAATCTGTGATAGCTTGCTTTGTAGATGAGGAAACTAGGACCAGGGGTAAAGGGACTTGCCAAGTCTCGTGGCAAATTAGTAGCAGAGCCTGGATGAAAGCCCAGGTCTGCTGTCTAGTGCCGTCCCCACTGCACCAGAAGGACCATTGTTCTTCCCTCCCTGCCCCCCAGACTTGTCCTTGGGGGAAGAGGGGGCAGCGAAAGCCAGTGAGAAGCCACAGAGCCCTCAGCCCCCTAAACAGGAAGACTCGGTTGCAAGCCAGGAGGCCAGAGGGGCGGTAAGGCAGGAAATCGAGCGGCTCCGTGTCAACCACAGGCACCAAGTTACTTGGGGACTGTGAGCAAGAAGCTAGTGCAGAGATGGGGAGCAAATGTCAACCCAGGCCGTAGGCATGTCATTGTCCCTGGGACTTCAGAGGGCCCTAGCACATGTTCCCAAGAGCCCTCTGCCCTCAGGAAGGCTGTCCCTAGGTTGAATGGGGGGCTTGGCAGGCTCTAAAAGGGGCAGAAATGTGTAATCCATGGAACAGAAGAGTCAGGTGTTGGTCATAGACAAACGCTGATGGCCACCTGCATAGCAGTCAGATGCCTCGCATTTTCCAGACCAGTTGGCATTTCAGTCCTCTGCGCTATTGTCCCCAGAGGGGGCAAATGAACTTCAAGCTCCAGAAGTCATCGTGGGCCATCAAGTGACTTTGGGAACAGTTGCTGAATCAGTAATCCACTGCTGTGGAACAAATCACCCCGAAACGTAGTGGCTAAAAGCAATGGCATTTGAGGATTTGTTTTCCTGTGGTCCTTCGGGTTTGCCTGGGCTCAGCTCAGCGGTTCTTGTTCCTTTGTGCGCGGTCGGACAGTTGCTGGGGCTGGAATCATCTGAAGGCTTCCTTACTTGCAGGTCTGGTGCCCGGGCTGGGAAGACTCCAGCGTCTGGGGGGGGATGGGGGTACGGAACACCGGGGATACCCCCCCGAGGATCACTTTCCAATATAGCAGCTTCGGGGCAGCCAACCTTCTTCCACGGCAGCTCAAAGCTCCCAACACCTGTGGAGAGCAAGAGAGAGAGAAACAACCAGACAGAAGCCATATGGAACCGAGCCTCAGAAGTCACAGTCACCTCTGCCTCATTCAATTCTCTGGAAGAGTATGGCCCATGTTCAAGGAGAGGGGACTTGAGACTCCACCTGGTTGGAAGAGCCATCGAAGAATGTTCGAATGTGATTTTAAACCACCACAGCAGTCGTATTTGGCAGACCACCAAAGTCAAGGAGCCCAGATCTCCGACCCTGAGCAAGACCAGAGCAGCCTAGGACCACCCAGATCTGGATTTTCTAAACATGAGAGAGAAACCGGATTCTATTGTGGACGTGCCGCTGTCATTCAGGGTTTTATCATTACCCTCAGCCCAACTTAATCCTAATTGACATGGAGACCTGGAACTGCCATGTCCTGTTCCTGGCACAGAGCGAGTTCTCAAACCAAGACTGGCTAAGTTAAGAGTGGCTGGGCTGAGCTGGGGACGGGTGGGGGAGGGGGTAAGGGGGTGTGAGTTAGGGATAACTGGACTTCAGATCTTGAATGTTCTACTCCATTGTCCCATAAGTTCATATATGTGTGTTAGGCTGCATCCCAATGTTTATTTGTTAAAATGAGGGAACATGCAAAGGCAACAAGGAAATACCTCTCAGACGTGGCGAAGGTGCCCAGCGTGGCTCTAAGCCACATCCTGAAAAAGTCTTTTATCTTAGGATCCTTCTCTTTTCCTCTCCTCATCCTCCTTCACCGCCCCCCCCTTACCACTTCTCTCTCCTTCCACAACCATCTAGCACATATTCTTAGCAACCCCTAAGGAAACCAGGAATTTTCTGATACCCTGGACAGAGTAAAGTGAAAATCAATCCATCCCTACTCCTTGACAGGCCTGGCAGATATGGCGCCTGTGGTCCATCCACCCTTCTCCCCCCTTCCCGCTTCAACCCCTGCTCCTGTCACCTCACCGCATTCTTGTTCCCTCCCTGACTTCGCATATGCTGCTCCTTCGGCAGGGATACCCATCTCCCCTTCCTGTTCTGATCAACTCCTACTGGTCACTCACCACCCAATTCAGATGGCACTTCCTCTAGGAAATGCCCCGATCCAAGCCTATACAGCAAACCCAGTGGGGAAGGTGCCCTTCCCGTGTGCTTCCGGAAACCCAAACCTGCCTGGGTTGAAACACTCATCGCACTGAACTAAAACAGTCTGCCTTGGTCTCTCCTGAGAGATGCAGAGTTGCAGGAATGGCATGCTATCGATCATAGCCAAACCACTGAGAGCAGGCCTTCCAGAACTCCTGTGACAGTGGCTCCAATGGCTTAGTCCTCCCTGGATTACAGCAAAGACTAAACCAGAAGAGAGTGTCTCCTGTATTGCAATACCTGGGGTGAGTCTCCTAGCATCTCTCGGATCAAGACAGGTGGGCAGTCCCTATATTGTGTTGTTCCTTGGGCTGGCTCCCTGGATTTTGAGTTTTTGACGTATTTGACAAGGGCCTTTGCCACTCTTTCCCCACACACTCTTGTTATGATAGACTATAGTTTTCAAATACAGTCACAGCAATATTTGCAGTCCCATAGGCTCTTCCAGAATCTTGCCACTCCCATCAAGAGGTGGTGTCTCTTTCCTCTGCCCTTGAACCTGGCTGGGTTAGTCACTGTTCTGACCAACAGAATATGGTGGAAGGGACGTGAGGCTCTCGCACGAGTTGAGTAGACGCTCTCTGCAAACTGCTGAAGCCACGGCTGGAAGTGGGGACGGGGGCGGGGGGGCGGGGGATGCCACACAGGTGACGGAGCCAGGACGCAAGAGGCAGCAAACTTTCCAGTGAGTTCTTTGACTCATCTGTCTCTGTCTCCTCTCATGCATGACAGAGATCATAATGGGTAGTTGTGAGGGATTCATGCAATAGCACAAGCAAAGCTCAGGCCACGTTAGAAGAGCGCAGCGAATGCTGGTCTACTAGGAGCGAAAACCTTGCCAAAGTCCCAAGGAGATGCTCATGAATCTAGAGAGCCGTGATGTCCAAATGCAAGTACCAGGTGCTGGAGAACAGCACGGCGTTCTGGAATTCTGAAAACTTGGCTTTTTTAGATGTCTGCAACTTGCAACGTTGATTCTGTGTCACCAATATGTAGAATGGAGAAGAATGAGGGTCGTTTTCCTGCCACGTGGAAAGGGAATAAAGGTTCCCCCAGTTTGAGAGGTTGACTGACCAGGAGAAAGGTATCCGTGCCAACTGAAGCCCCCGTTCAGGCCAGAGGCTCTTAGGGCACAAAACTGTAGAGAGGTTTACAGGATGGAGAAGAGGGGGCCCAGGGGGCCTTGCTCTGTAGCAGGGGACATTGGCATGCCCTAGAAGGATGCCTGCATTTAGTGTGGAGCTGTAGAGGTAAAGTGGGCGTGGTTAAGTAAGGGGCGTTGGCCGCAGTCCCAAGAGCAACCGAGATCCTGCACAACCCAGCACAACAGAGAGAGCGGCCACGAGCACCCAAGCCTCCATGACATCCAGAAGCACTGACAGAAGAGCCCTACCAGGGGCATGCACAGCCTCCAGGACCAAGGTCATGGCCATCTGGAACATCGGGATTCATGTTCTAGTCCAGAAGCGACAAGCACAATTCATCCAAGGCCAGCAAGCCCCGTGGGTGGGGCGAGGACACAGGGCAAGCTGCGGACCCATGTCCCTTGCTCAGTGCCACAACAGTATAGGGCTCCGTCTTGCCCACCTCTGCAACCCAGGGCCTCAGCTCACACCGGGGCAGAAGGGGGTAGAGAAAATTCTGGAGAGATGGTGTCGGCCTCCAAGTGACCATGATTTCAGCATGCAGTGACTGTTACCTTGACATGGCAAGTTCAAGTTGTCTACCATCAGCACAAACAGGGGCTCCAGAGCCCAGTTAAGACTCCAGTCCGGGAGAAATAAAGAAAAGCTACATCTTAGCACACCTGAGTGTCAGGAGCTTAGGACTTCAAGCTGCTTCGCAAGACTTTACTCCAGCCTTGGGAATAACAAGAGGGCGCGAAGCCGGAGAACAGCGTACACATAAATGCCAGGGTCCGTGTCCCCGCGGGAGGCGGCAGCCAAAGAGGAGGGGCTGGATGTCAGGAGGGTGTCCAAAAGAAGACAAGACGTGTGAGTCTCCTTTCTGGATCCTGCTGCCTCTCGCAGCAACTCTTAATTACCAGCAATCAGCTCTTAATTACCTACAACAAGAGAGACGAGGGAAAACACAGATAAATGAAATCCATAGATAATCCCCAAACCCCAATTTGGTCGATAACATCATCCAGCTTCCCCAAGTACCTCTTGCCAGGACTCCTGACCATCCGTGTTGCTGAATACAAAGATTCCCGATTCCCAATCTTTTCCTTGTCTCTGCCCTTGCCACCCCCTGTTGACACAGGCGGAGACACCAGCGGGCCCCAAATAATGCCCAATGGGATACTCTTTTCTCATCCCTGGGAGATGGCTGCCAGGCTCTAAACCTCCTGGCACTGGACCATTCACTATTTGCCCAACAAACAGGACCATTGGCTGCTAATTCAAGCCACCTTGGAGGATGGGAAGAGAGGACAAGTTTCCACGGGTGAAGGCCTACAGGACCACCACGTGTCTGCAAATCCGAGGGCCTCTCTGTCCACACCTGAGACAGGATGGACACCTAGCATGGGGAACTTCTAGAAGGAAGACAGTTTAGAGCCTGCAGAGCCAGCAGAAATGGAGGGAAAATGGAGCATTAACGCGGGGGGCGGTGGGCTGGAGGGGAGTTCCCCGGCTTCCTGACTTTTTCACAAGCAAGGACTCTTTTTTGTTTTTTAGGACTTCTTTATTTATTTGAGAGAGAGACAGAGAGAGAGAGCACACAAGCAGGAGGGGCAGAAGGAGAAAGAATTCTAAGCAGATTCCGCATTGAGCATGGAGCCCAACATGGGGTTCAATCCCACAACCCTGAGCCAAAACTAAGAGTCGGGTGCCTAATCGACTGAGCCTCCCAGGCGCCCCCACAATCAAGGATTCTTAAGTGTTCTTTCATCTTGAATGGGTACGCAGGGCATACACCTCAGGTCCTAGGCCTGGGCCAGTAGAGCCTGGGAAAGCTGCCTATTTTGCTACAAAAGAATGTCTTGCGGTCATTGTTTTGGAGAAACCATCCAATTGTGACCCAGGGGCCCAAAAATGTTGCCCAGTATTCATTAAAAAAGAAAAAGGGTAGAGCACGGGGAGACGCGGAGAATTAACAACCATCCCTTCTCCTCTCCTGCCTCTCTCCCTGCTCCCCAAGGTCAAGGCAGCTGTACTTTGTGGGGGTGGGGGGCGGTCCTTTCTAGTCCTGAGGAGTGGTGAAAGTTGAACCCAAACCTGAACATGGCTCTCTCTTTTCTGACTTGTCTTTTTTCCTCCAGTCCAGTTAGCACGGTGGACAAGCCAATCCTCATTCCCGCAGGCCTCGTTAATGAACCTGCAGTAGCAATGTGCCTTGTTATTGCTGGAAACCTGGAAGCAGCACGCTCCCCACCAACATATGGATACCACACATAAAGGTCCCTCTCCCCTCTCCCTCCCCTCTCCGCCTCTCCCGCCTCTCCCAGGGCCGTCAGCACTGCTAGTGCCTGCAGCGATGCCCAGCCCAGATGTCCCGCTGGGTGGACTGTCCAGAACTCACCACATCCCCCTCCATCTCCCGCCCAGCCAGGCTTTCTTCACAGCCTACTCACCCCCCAAGGGGATGGCACGCCGAGTCCCAGGGTGGAGGCTGCTAAGGATGAAATGTTAGCACCCACCTGGCCCGCACACCTGTTCCCATGCCTGCAATTGGTGCCTCAAAGGGGGACCACCAGGGGTGGGGTGTAGTTTGAAGAAGAGATTAAGGAACCCTGAGTGTTGTTCAGGTCACCGTGTCGGGTGGGGGGGGGGTGCTGCCTTGGCCTCAGCCCCCACCCCCACCTCTGCTCTGACCAGTGTTGGCCCCTTGGGCACTGTCATTGGACACTAATGTGACCAACACTAACTCAATTCCGTCACAGGGAGACAGGAATGATCTTTCCCGGGTCCTCTGCTTCTGCTGCATCTGTCTGCTTTGATGGGGACGGTTGGTTCTGCCTCATGAGGTCAGGTTTTCAGGCTTTTGGACCTTTTCTTACTCGCTTGATGACAACTTGAGTAAGGGAGAGGCCAGGAGAGCGAGTTGGAGGAAAACATGGGCTCCAGTACAAAGCAGTTTCCTACAGTCTGGAGGCAACACATTTCCAGGGATGTCCTGATGCATCTCTCCTGCCACCTGGTCACCTAGCATGCCCAAAGGCCACAGAGCCCATCAGGGAGTGATGCCCGTGGCCCTCCTGGTCCAGCTGATGGGAAAAATCAAATGATGCAGGGAAGTTTTTAGAAGGGAAAAGAAGAAAGAGAGCAAGAAAGACAGCATTCGATTTCCCCCCGCTGCGGCGGCTGACATCACTGTCTGCCAAGCAGAAATTGCCTGCCTTTCTCCAAGCCAGCATTCTGGAGCTGTTTTCTGATTATTTCAATCAGCCTAATAACGTGTATGTTTGAGACAGCTGCCTTGGCGGTGTGGAGCTTTTGGGCTTTCTGCTGGCCCCTGCAGAAACATAACTGGTGCTCCCCAAAGTTCACACGTAGCAGGGAAAAGGGGTTTGCATGGATTTCCCGACCGACCCCAAAATATAACCACCCCAGAATCTGGTTCTATGTCCAGCTGTATTTTCAGAGCGACGGGTTAGAGCGGAGGCATCACAGCTGGGTCTAGCTAGGGCACCAGGATCCACGGCCAGGGTCCTTGCTGACAATAGCAACTGGCTTTCCTGGGTTCTGGTCATTCCTGTCGGTGGTCCACAGGCCAGGTATGGGGCATCCCCTCGCAGCTTGTTCCTTCTTGCCAGGCCCATGCGGAGTGGTTGATCGTGAGGCCGTGAACGTCTGCAAGAACAGAGAGGGGACAGAGTTCGTTCAACACTATCCATCGTGTGCAACGGAACCCAGGGAAATGGGCACAATTCACTGGGCCATGTTTAACTCAAGGCAGGTCTAGAGGTATCCGAGGTTACAATAAAGCTCCTATCGGGCTAGGAAAAACATTCCAAATGGCATCGGAGAAAGTTAACCAATGTATTGTATAGAACTATATTTATTAGAATAATAACTCTCAAATACTGAGCGCCTGCTAGGACCGGGAGCCCTGCCAGGTGCTTTTGCATACATTACCTCGGCTAATCCTCACAACAAGTAATGCACATATTACAATCACCAGTTTCATTTCAGAGATCTGGAAAGCCCTTTGGTGAGTTGAATTTTTTTCTGCAAATTGCAAAAGCTCCCCTTTCTGGGCATGTGTGTTTCTAAAACACATACAATCCTAAATAACCCCTAAAATTTTTATCATAATCTTCAGAAAAGAGTGTAGGAAGAGGTCTGTCTTCCCGATGCCTAACTGGAAGGGGTGGAGGAGATGGAAGGCTTCCTTCTGGCTGCAGGTGCACGTGAGCTGTCCCCCAGGACACTGTCTTTTTTTCAGTTTTTTTGTTTTTTTGTTTTTGTTTTGTTTTGTTTTTTGTTTTTTGGCTATTCTGTCCCCAGTTGAAAGTTTCTTCCTAACACCAATGCACACACACACAAGTTGGTTCCTATCTTTCTTCTTGGTTGCAAAACATTATCGACAGCCACACTGTACTGAGTATTTCCTAGTGCCCATCATCCTGCAGGTTTTCAGAAAAATGAGGAGGAGGTTGTCGGGGAGCCTGCAGAAGCTGATGTCCACTGCCCACCGCAGGGGGCAGAATGGCAATCAAGCAAGGCATTCATTGAACATCTCTGCGCCAGACTCCACAGAACTCACAAAACCTACCACCCCAGCAGGCAACAGTGTGTGCACCTCGCTGAGCAGAACAGAGCCTTTTTTTCTTTGCCGGGGAACGGGCAGAGGGAGACAGAATTCCCAGCAGATTCCTCCGCACTGCACATGGAGCCTGATGCGGGGGCAAGATCCCACAAGCCAAGCTTAAACCAAGAGTGAGGTACCTAAGGGACTGCTCCACCCAGGGGAGCTTTTCTAGGCAAAGTCACTAAAAGAGCAGGGTTACAGACCTAGAAGACTTATCAGTTCCCCTAACCAATACCCAAAAGTGTCTTCTCTCCCTCATTGTCGATATCTTATGTGGCCCAAACTTACTTCGATGATGCAGTCATCACTCAAAACCCAAGAAACTCCATTTTTAAAACCACTGCCAGAGGTAATTGACAGACCCCTGAAGAACTCCGTTTCGTTGCCTTAAACTTAGTCTCATGTTTGCCCCTCCCTTAAAGTATTAGTCCCAGAAGACAGGCAATGTGTCTGGGAGTTGATCCCAGGAAATGCAGTGGAGAGAGTGGAGAAATCGAGAGAAGAGGGGAAGACAGCAGGGTGAGGCAGGGAGCGGGGGTTGCTGTTCCTGGATGGCTCAGTTTTTCAAGTGTCCAACTCTTAGTTTCAGCTCAGGTCGTGATCTCAGGGTCAAGCCTCACATCAGGCTCCACGCTCAGCACAGAGTCTGTTTGTCCCTCCTCCCTCTTGCCCTCCCCTGCTCACACTCTAAATAAATAAATGAGAACTTAAAAGAAGAGGAAGAGGGAAAGATGAAAAGAATTAATTCTTAATTGATTAATTAATTAATTAATCCACTGCGGGCAACTGACCCATTTGGACCCTCCCAGTGACTGCGCAGAATGTGTTTCCAAATTGCTCCACCGAGTAGCAACGAAACAGAGACATGGATCCACTGCCTCCCCTGCCTGGGAGGGTGTTCATTCCCCAGCACTTGTACTGCTGTTATCCTACCTGCAAGCCACATGGAAGGGCCTCCATCCCTTCCAAGGCCGACAGCCCCTTCTGGCAGAGACATGCAGGAAGCCATCTGCAGGTACAAGAACTGTCAGCAGGGGCCTCTGGGGTGGGCACCTGCCACGGATCGGAATGACTTTTGAACTGTCAGCAAGAGATCCAATCCACCCTCAGAAGGTAAAGATGGCTATCAGCAGAGATCTTTAGGGCAGTAATAATAGAGGCAAAAGTTTACTCGGTGCCCATCGCGTGCCAGCTGCTGTTCTAAGCACTTCCCATGCACCGACACTTGTCTTTCTCACACATCTGTATAAAATAGGCACCATTATTATCTTGCTTGACGGATAAGGAAATGGACTGCCATAAACTTCAAGGCAATCCCACAGACATCTTGGAGCAGTGAGCCCATCATCGGAATAAACAGGTGATAGTCCAAAGGAGATAAGGTACATTAATATATATATGTATAAATAGATATATATACAAATGCATTTGGGTGTGTGCGTTCAAAGCAAAAATAGTCTCATCATGTCTACATGAATCGGTGCATATCCAGCTGAATTTTGACACACACCCCCTTCCAAAGGCCCTAGGATTTTAGAAGCAGAAACGTACCTGAAATACTGAGGAAGGCTTTTCAGAAAAGATTGACCCAGAACTGCAGTTGAAAGGTGAGAGGGCAGCACGAATTAAGTCCTAGGACAGGATGGAGTAGGGCACGGAGGGGCCAATTTATCTGGCATGTCAGTTACGATGTCCATAGTACTGTTTCCCCAAGTATTTCCACCTCTCTGTTATCCTGACCTGTAGAGGACTTACATCGTCTTGCCCTCATTTGAAGTTCGTTATGCGTGGCTATTTGACTTGATTTGACCAACGAGACATTAGCAGAAGTTACTTATGTCCCTTCTAAGTGGTGGTGATCACAGAGCACACATTAAGATGGACCCTGCATTCCCTTGGGTATCAGAATCCCTGTGACAAGAAGAGCCCATCTCCCTGCCGACCTACAGAAAACATGTAGTGTGACCAGAAACAAACCTGTGCCATTGTATTGTGCATCACTGAGACTTTAGAACTGTTACTAGAACATACCCAGCCTCTCCTGACCAGCATGCTAGGTTATGTTGCCATAACAAACAACCTTCAGATCTCAGAAGCTCAACAAATAAATTTCACATCCTTGCAAGTTTCACTACAAGGCAATGGATGGAGGAGGAAATGTGATCCACTCCATAGAGCCACTCAGGGAACTCAGGCTGATGGAAGCTCCACTGTCGGGATGGAGCGTTGCCGTTGCTTACAGAGCAAGGATAGAGAGAAGCCAGCAGGTCCTACCAGGCCTTCCTGTTGCCTCAGTGTGAAAGTATCACACATCACTCTCACATATATTTTACTCACCAGTGCTGCTGGCCAGATCTGCCTAAGTGCAAAGGGACTGGGAAGTGTGATCACCCTGCCCACCCCCCACCTAGGAAGGAGAAAAGAATTGGCCATTGGCAAACACTAATAATGTCCTCCACACCTGGCTCCAGAATACTGACAAGCAGTAGGCAGCTGGAGGTATGCGGGGGGGGGGGGCGGTGTGCACAGGTGAGAAAGGCTTTGAGGAGCCAGAACATGACCATGAATTATCAGGGAGCCAATGTAAGCATGTGAGCACAGCAGGATGTGAAGAAGGTTGACTTAAGTACCATTAGACCAGTGGCCTAATGCCAGACACATGGGTATGCCTATATTCAATGAGGTGTACTGGGAGATTATTGTATTAATTGAGGCTTGTGGTGGTAAGGGTTTGGCACCCACTGTTGTCAGAGGAAGAGAGATGAGGAGCCAATCCTGTGATATCTTAAGGAAGAGGAAGTATAGTACATTGGGAGCCCATGCTTTGATATCAGACAGACCAGGATTCAAATCCCACCTCTGACACCTACTAGCTTTTTGAACTTGGGCAAAATGCATAACTTCTTAGAGCCTCAGTGTTCTTATCTACAAAATGGGCCTAATAACATCACTTACTTTATATAGCTATTGTAAAGAGTGGAAGACTAATGATTACGTTTGTAGTTGACATGGGTGGGGGGTAGTAGGGCTGGTGAACCATAGAGAGACTGAGATGAGAACTTTGGGGAATAAAATATCTAGAATTAGGGGGCAAGAGACAGAAGAGGCTCCCACCATGTAAATGGTAGAAGTCATACTCAGAAGACAGAAAATGAACTAGGAAATATAGGATCCTAGAAACCAAAGGGAAAAAGAGTTTCAATAAGAAGCCTTAAGCTCAAAGAGGACACAGGAGATATGAACAGCCATTAGATTTCTACAAGAATAAAATAACTATGACCTGGTCATAGGAGGAACAGTTAGTGGCAAGTGATTAAGAGGGACAAGGCATCTGAGAGGTGGGGCCCAGCAAGTGTAGTCCTTCATAAACAGTTTGGCCACAGAAGGGCTCCTGGCTGGCTGTTGGTAGAACATGTGACACTTGATCTCAGGGTCATGAGTTTGAGCCCCACAGTGGGCACAGAGTTTACTTTAAAAAAAAAAAAAAAGAAAAAGAATTTGGCCAGGGAAAGAAGGAAGGAAGAAAAAAGGACCTATATCGGTCAGAAATGCTTTTGGCTGCAAGTAACAAGATTTTTTTTTTTAATCAAAGATGTGAGAAGAAGAAGTCCATAGAGAGAAAGAGAGGAGAAACATTTGTAAAACTGCTTTGCATTCAAGAGTTGAAAGGATTAGGGGCGCCTGGGTGGCTCAGTGGGTTAAGCCGCTGCCTTCGGCTCAGGTCTTGATCTCAGGGTCCTGGGATCGAGTCCCGCATCGGGCTCTCTGCTCAGCAGGAAGCCTGCTTCCTCCTCTCTCTCTCTCTGCCTGTCTCTCTGCCTACTTGTGATTTCTCTCTGTCAAATAAATAAATAAAATCTTAAAAAAAAAAAAAAGAGTTGAAAGGATTAGCCATAGAGAGGGCCAAAACACTCAATAGCTAAAATTAAAAATAAGTCTCTATTTAACTTAGGTTCCTTTCTTTTCTTAACAGATCTTTACAATGTGTTTTGTTGAAGCACCCTAATATTTGGATGAGGTTGAGCCATTTTTCACAGAGTCTGTACAAGCTAACCCCAATATCTCCTGTCTCCTGGCCACCTGGAAGAAAGACTCCATTTCTCAGTGAAATGGTCATGTGACTAAGTTCTGGCCAGTGGGACATAAATGGAAGCGTGACATGTCAGCTTCCAGGAATTTTCCTTAAAAGATAGCTGGTCTGTGCCTTTTCATTCCTTTCTCTTTAGTCATTTCTTCTATCCTATCCTTAAACATGGGCATCACGCCTGCCATCTTGGACCATGGGGCTAAAGACCTCTTTCTTCAAAGGGCAAAGCACAGAGCTTGAAGGATCCCAGGTCCCCAGGGATTTCACGGAACACAGCGATCATTCCAGCTCTGGACTAAGGCTAAAGCACCTCTTCCCAGATGCAATCCCCAGAGAGGAGATGACTGGCCTGGATACCTCCTAGGGCATGCTCTGAGATCTATGTCGAGAAACCAGCCTTCCCTCTGTGGGTAGAGGTCTCACAGAGGGCCACCCCCAGTCCTCCGAGGCATCACGTTATAGAAGGAGGAACAGGAGGTCCACATGGCCCTCCGTCTCATCCTCAGGCTGTAGAAACCTTAGAAGGAAGGTGCCCGAGCAGCCCTTCCAAGCAGCTTGTGAGACACTTGGCCTCAGTACTGGCTGGCTGGCAGGAAGACAGATTCTGATCTCAGTTGTGCATCGCTAACAAGTGGTGACTTCACACTGGCGCGGAGAGCTGATTTGAGTGCTTTCAAGGACAAAAGGTGTCCTACTATCTAGAGGTGAAGATCAGAACCAAGTAGTACCACCTCACCATTTCTAGAGGTGAAGGAAAATCTTTTAGAGGCTGATTCCATCCCTGCTCTGAACTGAAGGTCTCTCCTCAGCCACACCAGCCTTGAACCCCCTACAAGCTTATACATCATTTCCCCTCATGATTCACCCAGCCCATCACACCTCCTGCCTGCTTCTGTGGTCATCTTTTGGGGAGGTGTCCCATATCCCCCAGGCTCCCCCATGACCCCGTGATGAACCCCAGAAGAGGGGGAACCCTGACTTACTCACCTTTTTGTAAGCTCATGACATAGTTCCATGCCCAGCATACAGCGCATGCTCAAAAAAGGTTTCTGACGAATCGTGACTGCATGTAATTCGGGGATCTTGGCTCGCAGATGAGAGGAAGGCAGGCCAAAGAAATCGTGTGTGCCAATCCCCCTAATGCCAAGCAGCCTAAAAAAAAAAAAAAAAAAACGACAACCTCCTCTAGTCCATTTCAGAGACCCAGCTCTTGTCGTCCCCCAAAGTTTCAGAGACTTCAGCCCCACTCTCCTTAGTAAAAAGCAGTGATATTGATTTTTCAGTGACTAGCCTAAATTTCTCCTGTCGCACTTCAGAACCACTCCATCTGCTCTTACCGTCAGTGTGACGGCCCAGCTGCTCACTGCCACCTACAACCCAGGCCGTCCTTCAGCTGAAACGCAAGGCTACGACAGCTGTAGCGCATGTTAAAATATTGACACGCTTCTGTACCGTAGAGTAAATAGCCACTGCTCCATGCCCCCCCACATGTTCCCGCCTGCCACCCTGGTACTCCCAGAGCACTCCCAGGGAGCCTCCAGAAGCCTGGATCTCAGAGACAGCTCTGAATGATGAGTGCCCAGTCATGAAACCCCCACCCTTCTCTTCCCTGAGCTGCAGAACAGTGACGCCAGCAGCCTATCCCTCCCCTTGGACTTGCGAGTCCAGCGGCAGTGGCCCTTAGCAGGTGTGTAGGTCCTGTGCCCACCACAGCTTGGGGATGTGTGCTATGCACTGTCCACAATGAGAGGAGAGGTGAAGACACTCACCGGGGATGGCTGGGGACCAGATGCCCAGAGAGGGAACATGAGGCCAAAGCCTGGTCTGTGCGGCCACCAAAAGCCAGGATGGGGCTGGACAGGCTTCAGCTGGAGCCAGACCTCAGCAGGATGCCCAGGAGAGACCAGGTCCCAGGCTAAGTGTGAGGCTGAGGCCAGCCAGGCAAGGGGAAGGCTTGTCTGGGCCACTGGCTCCCTCTCTCAAGCCTGGAAATGCCCAAGAAATGAGAGGGCAACAAAAAGCCATGAGAAACCCCAGAAGAAACCGAAGGCACCCTCGAAGTGTCTTTCAGGATGGTGGGGGGCCAGAAGCAGAAATGAAAGAAAAAGGAAGAGAGAAGCTTTCCAAATGTAGCTCTTGCGCCCCCCCCCCATCTGCCCCCAGGCCCTGAGGTTATCATGTCTTGGCCCACCAATGCTGAAATCAGAAGCACTAGCCTGCGTTCCGGGGGTGTGGGGTACAGTCGGGCAACCAGACCACGAAGCAGACATCAGAACCAGCTGCAGCAGGAGCAGAAGGTACGAGCGCTCAGACTAAGCACGAGGAATATGCTGAAGTAGAGAATGAACGACGGGAGTGACCTTGAACCAGAGCACAGGATCATAGAATCAAATACCAAGTAGGAATTCAAGGGGTGGGGGAAGGGAGAGGAGAAAGAAGGAGCCCACTGGTTGGCATAAATGTTAGGACACAGGCAGAATTACAGATGCAATGGATGTGCCTGTTCCAATGCCAGCCCTGGGCTCCCCGTATGGTTCCAAGCCCTTTATCATGTTTGCGCGTCATGGGGTCCCGTGCCTGGGGGACTGTCCTCAGGCTGCCAGACTCAACTTTGCCCGTGCACACAGTTAAAAGTGCCTGGCAATTTGAATTGAGTCTTTAACCCATAATTGGAGCTCTGGGGAGGTAATAAACATTGTGGCCCCCCTGTCCCAGACAAGGGTCAACTTAGAGAGGTGACCTGCCCTGTCTCCCAGAGGCCCCTGCAGGATCAAGCTCAAATACCTTCCTTGGGACTTGGTGTGGTAACACATCCTGGCTCGGGCCCCTCTTCTCCCCCATCCCAGTTCCCCACACTCCTGTTTGGTTTCCCTGAAAGCAGGTCCTAACAAATCACTTTCAAATACATCCTGGACCCAGGGTCTTGCTTGGAGGTATCCAACCTAAGACCCAGGGCAACCCTTCGCAGTGAACGACTCCGCCATCTCTCCCACTGCCCAAGCGGGAAACTTTAGAAGCCACCTAGACCTGGACCCCATTCTCTCTCTCACGCCCACATCCAATCCACCAAATTCCCTTCTCTCTAGCCCCTCATATCTCTAGAATCTTCTCTCTCACAGGCATGTCCTGCATGGACTGCTGAAACAGCTCCTCCCAACACTCATCCTTTCCTCTCTTGGCCCCTCCAATCCTTTTAATCCTTTCTCTAGGAAAGCCTGAGGGTCCCACTCCAGTGGGCAGGGGGGACCCTCCCTGCTGCCTTAGGCTGAAATCTAGTCTTACCCTTGCTCCTGCCTGACCACCCAGCCCCCACCCCGCACCCTTCCAGAGCTGAACACCCTACCGAGTAGAGCCAGTAAGACCCTTCTCCAGAATCTTTGGACCTGGAATAGAGAAATGTGAGTGAATCTCTGACCAGGTAGCCAAAGCTGTGATATATAATGTCCCAAAGTATCAAGCATTATATTCTATGTCACCCGAAGAAGCTAGTCTGCGTGAAAGAGGAGAACGCTACTAACGAGGAGAAAGGAGATGGAGGGAAGAGGTTCCCAAGTTTCTAGTGTCCAGAACCCAGACATATCACTGCCTTGAGTTCTAGGAGACATCCGTTTCTGCATACATGATGGCAAAACGTTCATTCCATTTTCCTTTAAGCTAGCCAGAATTGGGTTTTGTCCCTTGCACAAAAGACACTTACTTAACTATTAAGCAAACACCAGAGCTTACTGTAGGCACCTGTTTGGTTGGTCCCACTCAAGTCGACGAGTTCCTGCCCCTATCTTCTCTCCCACGGAATCAGGGCATCGGGCGCGGTGCCTGGCACCTCGAGGTGCTCTGCGTGTGTGGGGGCAGTGGTGGCGGTGCTGGCGCAAGGGGCCGCACAGGCGCAGACCGGTCATTTCCTCTCTCCAGGAGCTGCCCAATCACACAGCTTTTCATCATTTCTTGAGCCCTACAGGCAGGCAGAAGGGGATGGTGGGGTGCGGGCACTGTAACTCAGCCCAGGCTGGTGCTTTAGGAGCCCAAAGGGGGCACCTGACAGCTTGAGCAACATTCCTTGGCAGTTTTGGTGCAGGGACAGGTTGAGATGTACCCAGGCTGCGGTCTGGCTGACCCTCACCAGAGGCTCAGGAGTCGGTCTGCTGCTCATTTCTAGAGCCTGACCATAAGGACACACCACAAGGGAAATCCGCGACCGCGTGGCTCTGGGCGCTTACGGAGAAAAGGAGCTCCTAGTCCCGCTGACTGACATTTGAAGAACCACGGAATACGTCTCCACTCAAATCAACCCACCAACATGTCTGGAAAAACGCACACGGCATCTTTTAGAAATGTCAGCTCCTGGTCATAAGCAAGGGTGGGGAATGTCGCTCCTCGGGGACAGCACAGCCCAGGAGTAGAAACACCAACCTTCGGACTGCAGGTGTTTCCCAAAAGGGATCCGCAAAGGGCAAAGCAGGTTAGCCGCCAAGGTCTAATTTAGATCCCACAAAGCCTTCTGTCTCGACTTCTAGAAGCCAAGCAGACCTGTGACTTTTTCTTTCTTTGTCTATTTTCCTCTCGTTTTTTTTATATTACTATTACACATGGACGGATATTTTATGTTAATTTTTTAAATCTATATTATCATGTCAGCATGAGACTTATTTTTTATTTATACAGTGCAACATCTCCCCCCTCCCGCCCCTGCCCCCCCTCCCCTGTCTACCTAGCACTCCCCCACCCCCACACTATTCATTTCTTGTTTCTCTTTCAGGAGTTAATGTATGCAAATACAAGCCAATACAAATACATACATTCTTATTTCTCTCCCCTTTTTACAGAAACGCACTAGCCACGCTGTCCTGCACCTGGCTCTTCTCCCTTAATCTACCTTCAGGATTTTTTCCAGCCGTACACAGGGGGATTCTTCCTCCTTTGTTCAGCTGCAGATTTCTCCAGCACGTGGATGCCATAGTTTATTTAGCCCGGCCCCTACTGATGGCCGTTTTGGTCGTCTCTAGTACAAGCGTTGCTGCAGCAAGCAACCAGGCACAAATGTCATCGCACACGCGTGGAAGACTGATTGCATTGGTAGCGCTAGCGCCAAGCCTTTACCTCTTATATCCCTGCCCTTCGACCCTTGACTTTGCTGCTTCTCTCGCTCAAGAGGCAAAATGCGCCTCCTTGGCCCTTAAATCTGAACTTCACCACCTAACTTGCTTAGGAGACTTGATGCAAACAGAAACTTTAAAAATGCGCTCGAGATTTCCACTTCCTCTTTTGTTTCTCCGCAGTTGTCATGAAACATGCCCGAATCAGCCCTGAGCACGAGCTCGGGCTAATCTGCTGCGGGATGACAGCCTGCACAGAGCAGGGTCAAGGGGCCCAGCCAACATTGTCATGAACAAGCCAGCCCCCGGCCAGCTCTCCAGCTGACCACAGATACTTGAGTGAACGAAGTAGTGAGAAATAACAAAAAGCTGTGGTTAAAAAAAAAAAAAAAAAAAAAAAAGCTGTGGTTTTAAGGCCCAAAATTTGGGATAGTTTGTTATGCAGTGCTAGCTAGCTGATACAATTCTGCTGCATAAATGTTGGACTAACTTACCCTCCCACAAGCAATGTAGTACACATGTTTGTACCTAACTTTGCCATCAGAGTATGTTATCACTTTTTTGGATTTTTATCCATCCACTAGGTGAAAAAGAGTATCTCAGTGTAGTTGTCTTTGTGTTATGAGTGACAGTGAGCCACACGTCATATGTTTAAAAGCCACTTGTATCTCCTTTTCAGTAACCCCTGAGTTGATATCTTATGCATGTACTTCCTATTGGACCACTGATATTTTTCTGGTTGACTTCTAGGAAATTTTTATACATTGGTAAGATTAACTTTCTACCTGTGATCACCCTTCCTTGAAACCACATACCCCAGATGAGAGGCCTAACGACAGGCAAAGGAGGGAAACACAGCTAGCAGATCCTGAGCAGAAGATAACTTTCCCACAAACAATCAGCAGCTATGTCTTGAGCACTTTCTTGGTTCAGGGCTCTGGGTTAAGCAGCCCATCACATTCAGAAAAGAAAGATGACACTGTATTCAAGGAATGTTCTGGAAATTACTATGGTTAAATCCCCACATTTTTCTACCCATCGTCTCTGCCTAAAGGGTGGATTAGGAGACCAGATATATTCCTCATGGTCACTGCTGATTGGACAAGGCATTCTACCTGATCTAGGGTTGACCCAAGCCATAACACGGACTGAACCGGTTAGGTTCTCTTTTGAGACCTTGAACTTGGAGACATAAAATTGGTCAGAGAATGGAGGATCCTGGAGCTGTCAGACCACTTTGCAGAGCTGGTGCTGCCATTTTGGGCCACCACATGGAACCATGTATAATCAGACAAATCAACCAAGGAGGAACCAGGGTACAGAGACAGAACAGGCAGAGACCGGCAGGAAGGAGCAGCCATGGACCCCATCTGAGGGAGAGACAAACCACAGCCCCGTTTCCAGATCGCCAGAGCTCCCCTCCGGTCCCCGCGGCCCCCAGTGGTTTTTCCAGACTTGGGTTCTGTAGGAGACCTTTGTATCCTGTTACTAAACCTCCTGTTTCCTGGAACGAAGTTAAGCAGTGTTCTTATTTTTGGTATTACAAGTGTCCTAAGACAAGGAATTTTCCCATCAGCTGAAAAAAAAAGAAGAAAGCAGTTTCATCTCACATGGCATATTTCTGCTTTCAAGCGTTTTCGTGATGACCGACGCTTCTCATTTTGTAGCTAGAGAAAGTCGAACTGGACAACCCGGGGGCTTTACCAATTCACCCTGATCACGAAGGACAGAGGCCAGCCGTGAGCAAGAGGCATCAACTTCCAAACGGGCTCCCCCGTGCCATCCCTGCCATCGGGCTGTAGCATTCTTTAAACACATGCCCAGCCATGGGGTTAAGGCTCTAAGTGCAGCATAGTTCCTGGGAGAGGGTGATCCAAACAGGCTAGCAGGGATTCTGGACAGGCCCCAGACGACCTCTTCGGCTCCCTCCCCACTCCCCCTGCCCAATAATTGGGGATACTTCTCACAGTCACCTATGCTTACTTATGTATCCCGGTGCCCTTCCTGGGAGGAGAGAGAGCTCACTAAAGGCAAATCAGAGGAGTACTGGTTCCCTAAAGACATAAGCTTGGCCTGCAGGACTTCTCACCTGGCCCCTGGAGTTCAGGGCACCTCTGCAAGGACACATGTGGCCATGCTTTGCATGCAGGAACCCTCTACCCACCTACCTGTCATCTCTGACAATATTTTACATTAGCAGTGGGGAAAGTGGGACCCTGAGCCAAGCGGTGGACCACTGCCCTCTCCCATCTGTACCTTCTTTTTCCCAGGGATCAGCAGAGGGTCCCAGAGTTCTCAAAAAGTTTCCTTCCCACATAGGACCCTGACTTTGGGGTGGGAGGCTGGCTAGGCTGGGGGGGTGGGTAGAGGCCACAGGGAGTCTGGAAAACAGCCTCCTGCATGTAGGATTCCCCACCCCCACCCCACCCTACCTTCGAGAACTTGCAGATCTCCCCTGTGGGGACAAATGGGCGCTCTGAAAGGAATCCACTGTGTTCCTCTGCTCACAGCCGCATGGAGGAAAAGAACGAGCTGGCCCAATCTCTCCTAAGCGCCCACCATGCACGAGTCACCCCACAGGGCGCGGGCACCAGTTCTAGAGGCTTCTGGGTGCATTCTCCAAGGGAGGGAGGGGACAGGGCTGGGGCCCAGGGGAGAGGGAGCAGGAAATTATCCTCCAGCCAAGTAAGATGGAAATTCAATTTCTTCCCCTCCCCCCTTCTTCTGCCTCCTGCACCGCCCCTCCCAGACGACTCACTTGTTCTCCCTCTCCAATTACAGTTTTAAACATTTAGGGTGTTGCTGTTTTAGTTTTAAAATTTGTTAGGCTCAATTTATGCCACTTAGTAAAACCTCTTTTCCAAATGAAGCCAAATTAGAACTAAAACACTGCAAGCAATAAAATGTGGGCATTTCATTTGGGTTGGGTTGGCTTTTTGGATCCTTCGTGGAAATGAAGCCAGGAGGAGGATGCTGGAGCCTGGGTCAGGCCCTGGTGAGGGGAGCCAGTCCCTTGGGTCCCCGCAGGAGTGTGCAGCTGGCTCGGCCAGGCCTGCCCCCTCGCCCCCAAGTTTGCCAAAGAAGGTTCTCCCGCAGCTGGGGAAGGGCGAGCCTCAAAATGGGTGGCTCTCTCCCTTGGCAATGCCCTCCCCTCCCCGACTCCTGGGGGGGGTGGAGTGGGGGTGCGGAGGAGCCACTTCCTGCTCGACCACACCCTGGCAGGCCCTGCGCCAGCCAGCTCCAACGACCCGCTGCCACCACGCGGTGTGCAGTAAATGGATGGCGAATTGAGCTGAAATGGCTAGAACCAAGAGCACAGTCTGGAAACACCGCCTCCCACCCCTGGGGCCATGCTATGCCTGAAAACACACCCCTAATTTCAGTGACCATCCCATGGGGGGGGTTGGTGAAAAGAGAATTTGGAGGAGGAGAAGGAAGAGATCCTGAGCTACTAATTAGGCATCTGGTATTAGGGGAGGTGGCTGCCAAGCGGGTCAGAGAAGTTCCTGGCTCATGAGCCAAGGATCTGAGCTGCAAGCTGGGCCTCCCTGGGGCCCTTGGGAGGTAACATCCGGGGGTTCCCAGGCTGGACCCCTTTATGCCAGCAGGAGAAGGCAGCAAATACCGTGGGGACTGAGAGCCCGAGAGGGGACACTAAGGCAGGAACGATGGCCACGATGATGAGACAGTGACTAAGGGCCTGCGTGTGGCCTGCCAAGCAATTTGGCTTGTCCCCACGCCAACAATAAAGGCCCGGTGGCTGGCAGGAGATGAGGTTTTTGCTAGCAGAGGGACACCTTCCGAATGACCCTGGCAGAGAGCCACCATCATCAGGAATGAGCTCCGGAGGAGAGCAGGCCTAAGGGGGCACAGGACTCCTTTCCAGGAACAGGGGCTGGAGTTGGGATTGGGGGTGTCTGGGGAGGGAGGGCAGAGGGCCCCATGAAATGCAGTAGAATAAAATTCACGCTGATTGGAGGGGGTGGGTCGCCCCCAGTGAAGAAGTCTATTACATTTGGGATAATCTCTCCACGCAAGTGGAAATAAGTACAATCAGTGGAGGAAACTTCTGGAACACTTTAGAGGAAACTGGACAAACCCCCCGGAGACGATAATAAAATAGCATCTGGAGTCCTGCCGGTTCCTGGGATGGAATCCATGACCCGAAGGTATGGGTTACCCTCTGGGGCAGGGACAGTTTCCTGGAAACGCTCTGAGATGGAGTTTAGGGGCAGAACGTTTGGGAGAGATCTATCCCTCAGGGGAAGGAGGGGAAAGCAGGACCGGGCCGAGTGGCAGAGCAGGGAGACCAGTTGAAATGCAGGCCTGGCAGGGTTTCACCTTCTGAATGACCCCCCACGCCCCCCAGGGGGGTGGGGGGTGGGGGGCTGGGTACCCAGCACAGGGTACTGCCAGAAGCCAAAGTAACCAGGCCTTTATAAGGACCGGTCCCCAAAAGATATGGGCTGCCCAGGAAAGCTTGGTGGTTTTGATCAGCTCACTTCTCCCAGGCCTGTGAATGAGAATTCTAGACTGATTCCTTCACCATGATCTCCTGCTACGTTCCGGCCCTGCCTCCTGGTACCCCACAGCCATCCCAGGGCTGGCCCACCACGGAGAGACCCTAAGGCCAAGGCTTACTTGTGGACTTGAGCGCAGGTTCTCCAGGGCGGGTCCTTTTAGACTCTGCTGTGCCACCCACTGGGGCACAGGGCAGCCCAGGACAAGCCTCAGATGACGTCAACCTCAGTTACAGAGGACAAAACCAATCAGGCCCACAAGACTTCCACGGCTTGGCCCATCAGCTCTGTCCCCTTCCTTCCCCTGCTCGCCAGTAACCAGTTGTCACTCCCACTTCGCCTCCCAAGAATCCGGATCCCCAGTTTCATGTTTGAGCCTTGTTACTGGAGTGACTTACACATTCTCCAGATACCTGCCGCCTTCCTGACCGGTCTAGTCTGTTCCAAAGCACCATTTCTCTCTCCGGATGATCCGGAAGAGGAACAGAAGAGATCTGGGGACACATAGGGATAGTGTTAACCCTTCTGGGCAAACTCCAGCCCCGATTTCCCTTCCTGATCTCTGTCCTCACCTCCCCGTTTCGAAGGTCTGGGGCCTGGCCAGGGTGACACAGATGATGGCAGAGGAGGACAGCTGGGGGTGGACGAGCGAAGCCAGGGGGTTGGGCTTGGTTGGAGGTCCCCAGCGTCCTCCTGACTATAACTTGGGTCAGCAAAAAGAAGGGGGCTGGAACCCTGGAGGAGGCCTCCTACAGACCCTCTTAACCCCCATTACATTCATTCCCTAATATACTTTTCACCTTCAGCAAATAGTGCAAATTTGAATTTTTACTCACTGATCAAATATTTACCCTGTGAGCTGCCAGTGTGCTAAGCTTGACTTCTACAATTCTCCACAATTTTTTTAAATTCTCCACATTTGTATTAGATGAATTAGCATTTTATGGTTGGGCTGCTGGTTTAGGACTCAAAGGTGAGAGTAGGAAGACCAGAGGCAGCAGCCCAAAAGATTCTCCACAAAGAATGGGTTCAGCTCTGTCTGTGTGTTTGTGTAAATGACAGATCTCCCAAACAACTCATCCGATAGTTTAAAAAAAGAAACAAAAAACCCTTGTTTTGGAAGATACATTACTTCTCAAGTAATTACTTGATACTAATTACTTCTCAAGAACAACTTTCTGTACTTCTCCTCTGTATGACATACATCTTCCAAATCTGTTACATGGGAAGGGTAGATTCAAGGTTCATCTCTTTTGTTTGTTTTTAATTTCCTTTTTATTTTTTTAAAGTAATCTCAACATCTAATGTGGGGCTCGAACTCATGACCCTGAGATCAAGAGTCACAGGCTCCACCCACTGAGGCAGCCAGGCGCTCCTCATTTCATTGTTCGTTTATCATACAAACTTGGGCAGTTGGGGTCACACCTCCAAGCCTCAGCTTCCTTATCAACATAATGGGTACAATAACACCACCCCCAATGGAAGGTTTTTGCAAAAGTCAAAGAAATGTCAGAGGTGACCACACTATAAAACACAAATGGGGAGCTGTGTGAGAGCAGAAACTGACTCTGTTGTCAAGTGTAACCCCCAAATCCTATGATACACTGGCTGTCAAGAATCGGGGTCTAAAAAAAAAAAAGGATTGGGGTCTACATCCCTTCCTGTTGAATCCGAGTGGGCTTATGACTGCTTTGATTGATCACACGTGACACTGTGTGACCATCAAGCCTGGGTCAAAAAAAACCATGTAGCTCCCACCTGGCTATCTCGAGGTACTCATCACAGCAGAAGCCAGTCACCACATAGGAAGTCCAATCACCTGAGACCATTCTGCTGGGGGTCCCATGCAGAAGCTCTGGGCCACAGCTTATGCCCTCCAAGGCGCCAAGCACATGAGAGTAGCGTCTACACCCAGCCCACCCATCACTGGATGCCATGAGGAATAAAAGAATCGCCCAGCTGAGCCCAGCCTAAATTCGGAGCCACAGATCTGCGAACATAATGAAATGGTTTGTCTTTTACGACACGAAGTTTGCGATCCTGTATTACCCAGCAGTAGTAACTGGAACAAAAAACAGCATTTATTAAGTTCTCCCAAGAACCCCCATCTTCCCCATCTCATCTTTTGTTTCCTTATCCCCATTTGACTTAAAGAGACAAGGGAGGTGGGATCCACCTTTGTGGGTATCAAACAATGGGAGACTTGAACCCGGAATCCTCCCACAGGATTGAGCTGCCAGGACCTCAAAGGGAAAGGCTGTCCTCCTGTGTTCTGACCTCATGTAAAAGAATTACTAGAAAACTCCAAATTACCAAGCAATAAAGTAAATGGGAGTCTCAGAAAACCCCAAAGAGCCCATCATCTGCACTTAATTTTTTTTTCCTTGATTTGGGAATGCTGGGGGTTTTGTCCTTCCCACTTGAAGTGTGGGCTTCTCCTACCATCCAAAAAAAAAAAAAAGCTAGCAAGAGGAAGGGGGAGGCAGAGGAGAAGAAAAACAGGCTGGCCTTCCCAGAACCTACACTGCCTTGAAGGAGCTTGGTGTGGCCCAGAAGGGCGTGATAAGCGAGCCGGCAGTGGCCTGCCAGGGAATCTTAAAAATATCCGGCTTCAGAGGATCCGGAAAGTGAGCAACCCGCACCTGGAAAACAGGTTGCTGGCTACGCAGAGGCTTCCAAGTCTGGATCCCGTTTACACTTGCCGAAGCGCAGGCTTCTAATTCCAGCCGCTCATGAAAAGGCACGTAGGTCCTCCGTGACGTCAAATGGCTCTTTCAACTGAGCATAATTTCTTTCAATGATGGGCTTGGAGGGGTTTCAGCGACGGTGGGTTTTTTTTTTTTTTTATAATGAATCATAAACATGCAGATCAGATTTAGTGTTATGACTGCGGTGCGCGGAGCGTCACTGTTAATTCTTGCTAAGCGCTGACAGCAGGATCAACCCCCAAACAGCACAGGCAAATACACCACCCCAGCCCCGGGGGCTTAGAGAGTGCATAATTACAGACGACGCACGGTAGTCATTATCATCACCGGAACATTTCAACCCAGGCACAGCACCCCCACCCCCGATTTAGAGCTCCTCCACCCCACCCCGTGCGCCTGCCAGCTTGGGTTCCAGCTGGGGGGGCCTCACTCCCCCATCGCCAGACCAGAGCACGGGTAGAGGTCTCCCAAAGCCGGACTGGGGCTGCCAGAGCCCCAGGTACCCGCTCCCGCAGCCCTGCAGGCTTGCTGTCCATGGCAGTGGAAGCTTGCTTGGGCAGTTCTGCTCAGTCTGAGCTGGGAGGGAAGGGGTGCAGCGCTGTGCAGAATGCATGCCAGATTCTGCTAAATGCCGAACAGCTGAACAAGTCCCCAGGGCTGAGGAAAGAGCGTTCTCCTTCCCTGCGAGCCACTCACTCGCTCCGTGTCGCTCATCAAAGGCTGGGGGGGTGGGGGCGGGGCAGGCAGGATGGAAGTCCAGAGCGCTCGGCTGGGGTGCCCTGTCGCTGTGCATGCCCCGGGATGGCCCAGGGCGGGCAGCGGGAGTCACCAACGCTTGGCTGTTTTCACAGCCCCTCAATAAGGGCATGATTTTCTTCTCCATCTTTCCTCCGAAATGTTTAAAGGGAAAACCCAACTCCCGGGGTCTGCCGAACTCTGCCAAGCTCTCCCTGCAGGTTCTATGCCAACCTGCCCATATTTCGTGAACCTCAACCCCCACGCAAGCAAGCGACGGAGTTGGAGCTAAGGAGAAGAGACAGCCCGCCTCAAGACCCGGAGGACGGGAAGGTGATTTTAGATCTTTCCGTGGGCTGTTTTCTAGCACAGAAATGCCAGGAATCGCCTGTTGTTACCCACCGTTCCAGTGCCTTCTCTGTGCCCTCTGTCCACTTGGTAGATATGGAAATTGAGACCCTAGCCATCCGCTCAAAGGCACACAGCTCAAGAGGCTCCAGGAGGGAATGGAGTCCTGTTCTTTCCAACGCTGAATCTGGACCCTTTAGATAGGTGGTCCTTACTCTGGGCTGCTCCCCCAGAATCCCCAGAGAGCTTCCAGAAGCCCTCATGCCCATGCCACACTCTGGACCAGACGAGTCTGAATTTCTGGCTGAGATGGAGGCCTCAGTACTCTTTAAAGCCCCCAGGGTGATTCCAATGTGTGGTCCATCGGGGTTGAGAGCCAAGGCTTTGGGCCGTTACAGTAACATTTCTTTCTCTCACTTTCCTTCCTTCCAACCAATACACATGGAGTGCCCATGAAATGCAGGGCAGAGCACTAAATGTTCAATAAATGAGCTTCCTTCCCTCTAAAGCAGTGGTTCTCAAGTGTGTGTGTGTGAGTGTGTGTCCCACAGATAATCACCCAGAGAAGAAAGATGCCTAGCAATGAAACCTAGGCTCAGCCCCAAGCCTAACCAAGGATGGAACTCTTGGGCTAGTCCTGCCACACCCATGGAACCCTGTTGTGGGCTCTGCCAGCCCGAGGGTCCCCTTTCCCTTTGTCAGGAACAGAGAGAGTGGGAGCACTCTGCTTCCTATTGTTCAATCCTCCCTCCCGGAAGCCAGGCAACAGGGCTACAAATCAATTGTTTTCAAATGAAAGGATGCTCTGATGGGCATGCTTCCTGCATTTTGCATTCAAAGGAATGCCAAGCTTCCTATGGCAAGTGAGAGACACTGAAATTTCTCCGGGAAGCCAACAGAAATTTTTCTTTATCTTTTTTTATCTTTTAAAAGGACTTAGCTTTAACATGTAGGGAAAACACGAACCCCACCCTCGATGAGCGATGTGCGGGGAAGGGAAGAATGGGTTGTTTTAAAGACAGGAACGGGCAGGCTAAGCTCACCCCCTGGAAACTCGAAGATTTAAAAGCAAATGCGCACCTGTTTTTACGTAAACCATGTCTAAACTGCATTGCACATTTCCCTGTCTCCTTTGTGGGCGCTGACACAGTTGAAGTTGTCTTGGTGGCCCACTCACTCGGGACACGGACAACTGTGTCATGCTGAAAGACAAGGCAGCCTTCTGTGCCAATGTGCCCCTTCCCTAGGTGGCCCTACCCTGCTGTCCCCCTGGAGCTCTTGTTTCTGGTTTGTTCCTGTCTCCTCTCTTGCTCAGATGTGGACAGTATCCCCTCCCCGCTGCTTGCCATGGCCCAGAGGGGGTCTCAGTGTCCCCACAGAAACTCACTCCTCTTTCCTCCAGCTCGCTTCTTCTCCTCTTGTATTTCTGACCCCGTTGAAGTGCCCCTCTGCTCACCCAGCCATGGAAGTCGAAACAAACACAAAAACAAAAGCAGGAGTTGGAAGGCATTCCAGAATTTTCCAGTTTGTTAAAATAGTTTATGAAATAAGAGTAAACAGGCTCCCGTGGAAAAGGATTCTCACTCTCCCCTGGTGCACCATCAGTGGACTTTGGAGCAGGGAATTCCTCACATATTTTGAGTCTTCGAAATTGTTCCAGACACTTGACGTTGCTAAGCCAAGAGACTTCCGATAAGCAAGGTGTCGCTGTTTCTAGTTTTTGTTTGTTTGTTTGTTTGTTTGTTTCCTCTTGGGCAAAGCATCGATTTTGTATCATTCCAGAAACAGGCGACGGTTCAGAGGCTTGATGGGAGCCCTTGACTTCTCTCCTCTTCTCCATTCCCCTATCACACCACCAAAAGGCCAAAATTCCAAGTGGGAAAGGGCAGCTGCTGGGCCAGGAGTGATGTGAAATGAGGAGCAGGCCTCCCCTTGGCCTCTTCTCCTTTTCTTTTCCTTCCCTCTGAGAGCACCCCTCTACCCCTACCCGACCCGCAGTCTCACCCGTCTCGCGCACCAGTCAAAACCAAGGCAGTGGGGGGGAGGGCCTGGGGGGCCCAGTCAGTTGAGCATACAGCTCTTGGTTTCTGCTCAGGTTGCGATTCAGGGTCCTGGGATCGAGTCCCACATCCGGCTCCGCGCTAGGCGGAGAGTCTGCTTAAGGATTCTCTTCTTCTCCCTCTGCCCTTCACATCTCTCTCTCTCTCTCTCTCTAAATTACATAAATAAACCTTTAAAGAAAAAAAAAAAAAAGACAGGGTAGTGCTGCCCTGAAATAAGAGATTGGCCTTGCAAATAAGGCTTGGTACAGTTCCAGAGGGGAATGAAACTCTCAGACACGGGGCGGAGGGGGGCACCCTGCAGACCACATGTATGGACTGACTCAGAAACAGAATTTGGTCCGTGTACCTGGAGCAGACCAGGGGCAGCCAGACCCAACTCAGAAAAATCAATGCATAAGTCAGATGCCAACGCAGCCATTGGCAAAAGGGGGTATGACTTTCCCCAGGGGCAGGAAAGCCCATGTTCACCTCTGAACGATCCTCTTTGAGGTTCCTGGGAATTTGAGTGAGGTTGCTGCTGGTGTATCATGGAAAGGAGAGCCAGAGATCATGGTCAGTATCTCCACCTGGGCAGCAACGGAGAATTCCCACTGACAATCGTGTTAGACCTCTGGACTCTATGCTGACCACTCCCTGCCTTTAACATAATCTATGAGACTAGTCACAGTATGACAGCTAGGCAAGACCTTCCCTTGAGTCCCCAAGACAATAGCCGGACGTCATGGGGGGAAGTGGGGGCGGGTTGTCCCAGCTGTCCCTGGGGCCCCCTCCTCAGTGAGTATGAAGGGAAGGGGCTTGGGACAATGAGGAGGGGGACCCCGGCCTGCAAATGGGGGTTCTCATTTGCCCAAGCTTCGTGGTTCTGCAATTCTGCCCCCAAAGCTCCTACAAACTGACTCCAAGTGCCGCTTGTAAATAAGTCCCTCCGGCCTTCCCCAGCAGCTTCCGGGAGCCCGGTGGCTCATTGTCAGGTTGATTTGAGATTCTGGATTCTCGGAGCAAGCCTGGAAGGAGATGGGAGCAGAGATGGCACAGTGTTCTCCACAGGACACGGGCCCCTGCTTCCCCAGAGCGCAGGCTCTGCCACAGCTGCTCACGGCTGTCCTGCCCCATCCCCAGCCGGGGGCGCCTTCCTTGACCTTGTGGGAGTCCCCCAGGGGCCCTCCCAGGCAGAAAGGCTCCCCAACAGCATCCTCACCAACCTCCAGGGCTGTTTTGCCTAGCTGTCTCTTTGGCTAATGCAGAAGCTTTGGAATGAGACAGGGAGAGAAAGGCATGAGCGGTGGGGGTGGGGACCTTTCTCGGAGCTTATTAAAAAATCTTTTGTGTGCCATAGAATGAGTCCAGTCTTGTCGGCCCTGCTCCCCCCAGCGCTTAACTTTTTCAGGCCTGATGAGCACAAACGCTTCAGTTAGTCCGTGAAACCAAAGACCCTCCTTGGCCTTCCACTGTGTCTGCCTTTCCTTTATGCGGCCATCATAATTAGGCAGTGGCCTGACTCCGTGGCCCGAGGTGCCTGCTCCGGCTCTCCACAGCCCTGTCGTGTCTCAGGGGACCCACACGCCGTGCCAGCCTGGAAGGACAGTCTGGAAGGAAAGCCCGTTGTCAAACAAATCATCGTTCTGGGAGCACAAAGCCGCGGGGACCCTGGGGGTGCTGCTGACACTCGGGCCAGCGGCATTAGAGAGTGGCTTTCCTGTGCGGCGCTGAAGCCCCAAGTTCGGAGACAGAAAGCTGGCGGGCAGCCAGCGGCGGCGGGCACCTTATCTAAATAAAGGGAGAGGATGCGCAGCGCAATGTTATCACGAGCGCACAACAGGCTCGGGAAGGGCTGGGTGGGCGCTGCGTGGGTGGTTCCGGGTGGCGATTGCGAGGTTTCGTTTTTCATCTATTCAGTTTTGTAGTATCCAAAGCCGGGAGCTTGGCACAGCCTGGAGGCAATACCCAGCCGGCCCTTGGCACAGCACGCAGCCCCCGTCCACTCCTACCACCCCGCGCTGAAACGCCCGGCTGGTCTTGGACGGCCGGTCCCAGGGGGTTTATTTGCCCTGCCTGTCTGGCCTCCTCTCATCCCTCCTGTGCATGTTCCCAATGCCCCCCTTCGCCATGTCCAGGTGCTCCGACTTCCCTCCCACCTTTAAAATGCCCCCCCCCCCAACTGCCAGATTCAGGTCAGGGAGGAGCTGGGGATTGCATGTTTTCAGGATAATGCAGCCGGGAAATGTCCTTTTCCTTCCCCGTTCAGCTTTTGACCCGAAGGAAGGGGAAGACTTCTCCATTGTGAGCATTGCTTTTTCACTGGAAGCCGTGGTTTCTAAAAGCAGCCTCACCGGGCGCACCGGATCGGCTGTATACAACCCCCACCCTACGGCCCCGACCCTGGCCGCAGGGCTCAGGCACACACAGCTCACAGGGGACACAGCTGGCCCAGGTCAGCGGGTGGAGGCCACTGACTGGGCCACTGCCGGCAGGCCCATCCGTGTCCCAGAACCCTGCTCGTGTTCTGGAACCGGGCCTTTCATTCTCTCTTAATCCTTTACGCAAACACTATGTGTCTGCGTGTATATACGTGTGTGTGCTTGTGTGTGTGCGTCTCTTTGAAATCATCCAAAAAATAAAAAAATAAAATAAAAAGGGCTTTCATGGTTGGAGCCTGACCCAGTGCAATGCCGAATACATTATTGCTTTCAGAGCGTGGATAGCAGATCTACACGTGAAACACAGATCAAACACGGCCCACAGAAACAATGGGAGGAAGCATAACCAGAGTGAATTGATTCCTTGATCCTGCTGTACCAAAAAATTAAAGAGGAGCACTCCTGGGGTTTTTAACCCAGATACGACTTCAGCCACAAGCCGTCGTTCCCCTGTTCTGGGATCTCTCTTGCTGGCTCTCTTTTTCTGGGTCTGAAACAGGGAACAGAGCAGGCAGTGTTGAGTTCTGTGGGCCCAGCTGGCTTAAAAAAAAAATTTAAATAGCTCCATCCCTGCGCCCCTCAGCACACGCACAGGTCTGCGTGTACACGCACACGGGTTCATTTTCTCGCTTCCCCAGAACTCAATAAGAAACAGGACAGATTCTGCCATTCCCCCAACAGGACGAGAGAAGGAGAAGGCAGAAGAGGCCCTGACAGGCATCAGGAAAAATTCTTAAAGCAAAAAAAAAGGGGCGCCTGGGTGGTTCAGTCGTTAAGCGTCTGCCTTTGGCTCAGGTCATGATCTCAGGGTCTTGGGATCAAGCCCCACATCGGGCTCCTTGCTCAGCAGGAAGCCTGCTTCTCCCTCTCCCGCTCCTCCTGCTTGTGTTCCCTCTCTCGCTATCACTCTATCTGTCCAATAAATAAATAAAATCTTTAAAAAAAAAAAAAAAGAAAGAAAGATAGAAAGAAAGGAAGGAAGAAAGAAAGAAAAAGGTCCTAATCCCTAGCCTGGGGCCCATCTCGTCTCTCCATGCCCAAGAGAGGACATGGCCCCTTGGCTTTCAAAGATCTTTTAAATACGTAGGTGGTCTTGCTCCAGTCGGCTAGTTTTCATGTCGGCATTGACCCTGGGTTGACCCCAGCCCCAAAGATCCGGATTGCCCTGCCTGACGGCTAGGGACTGCCCACACCAGCCTTCTGACGACGGAACACCAAGGCCACCCTGTCGGGCTGGTCAGATGCAGCCAGCATCCTCCCCCCTTCTGCTCTAATCCTGAGGCTGTCCTTTATTTAGACGCCGTAGTCCAGCCTACTCTCCAAGTCCCAGATCCACTGGCTGGAGACAAGCCGGGGATGGCCACAGGCCAGCTCCAGATGGCTCCCCTGAAGAGGCCTCAGGAGGACAGCCCCAACTCGGGCGGCTTGTAGCTGAGATGAAGCAGAGATCGCGGGCTTGAGTCTCCAAGGCCTGAGTTCAAATTCTGGCTCTCTCACTGGCTGTGACCTTGGGCTGCCATGTGACTTCCCTGATCCCAGTCTACACATCAGTCAGATGAACGAGGAGAAGGCCCTGTGAGGGCAAAACAGAGGGGGATTTGAAGCTGCTGTCCTTCAAGTTTGGAACAATGTGGCCTCAAGCCAAGGAAGGCTGGTCCGGCCACAGCAAGCACGGCAAGCTGGAAGAGGCCAGGAACCGATTCTCCCCTCAATTCTCCAGAGGGAACGTGGACCCTGCTGACACAGCCCATTTGGCCTGCTTAGACCAGACCAGCATGCTTCCGGCTTCCAGAACGGCAAGAGAACAAACGTCTGTTGTTCCAAGTCATGGAGTCTGCAATCATTTGTAACAGCAGCAGGACTAGTTTACTACGGGCTTTACCTAGGGCCCTCGAGAGGCTTCTGAGAAGTTGTCTTCCCTGGACAGGCCCTCACAACCAGCTTGTACAATGTGGGGAGACAGATGCTATCCCTGTTGCCGACGAGGAATTGGAGGCTCCCAGAAACTCAAGGTCCGAGGTTGTCTGGCGGCAGAGCTGAGACTAGAACCCAGGTCCTCCAGCGTCCAGCGCTGCTCCCTCTCCACCAGCCACCAGGCCCTGTGCCCGCCCTTTCCCCTCTGACCAATTCTGAGCAGGTAGAAAGAAGGGCTCAGCCCCCAGCCAGAGGTGGGCAAGTCCCTGAGGGCTGGAGGCCAAGAGGACCACTCTCCCACCTCCATCCTGGCCCTGGCCTTCTTGCCTCTGGGTGAAAGGTGAGGAGGAGGCCAGAGGAGAGGGAATCCGGGACAGAGAATTCTTTCTCGGGGACTCACCTGGGAGCCCTGTCAAGTCTCCCGGGCCTCAGATTCCTCTGCAGTGACAGGGAGACCCTAAGGAGGCCGTCCCCCTCCTCCAGGAGCTGTATGATTTCAGAATGCACACCTGTCCAGAAATGCAGAGAGGTAGTTACCGGGCCCCATGCTCCCCATTGGGGATCCTCAAGAAGCTTGCCGGGGGCACGGCACATGGAGCCAGCCCGGGAGGCCCTGCTCAGTCCGTTACCCGTGTGGGCCCGGGCCGTGACTCCTGGCTCTGCCCGGAGAGACTGGGACAGCCAGAGACCCCGGGACCTTGAGGCTTGGAATATGCTAGCTAGCACAAGCTGCGCTGCTCTCCAGAGGGCCCTCGCTCTCACTCGCTCGCTCTCCCCTTCTCTCTCCCCGTCTCCCCCTACTGTGCTCTTTCCCTCCCTCTGTCCTCACCCTACTCACTCTCTGGCTCATTCATCTTGCTCCTAGTTTTCTTTCTAGATCTCACTTTCTGACTCTCATGCACTCTCTGCCGCAACTGACACTGGGAGCTCCCTTTCCGGACGAGGCCAGGGCCAGACTCCCCCTGAAACCACATCCTTGCCTATCCCTCCTCTGCTGCCCTGCTTCCTCACACCCTCACTGGTCTCTCCTGAGAGCACACTCACCACTAATCACAGGCACGTGATTCCCCATGCTTCTAGAGAATTCTTATTTAAGATACCATGTTAGGTACTAGGGAAGTGAAATCAACAAAGACAGGGCCCCCTGCCCTCCAGGAGCTTCTGTCCTGGTAGGAGAAGCAGTGCCGTGGAGAATCCGGAGCAATCCCCGTTGTTCTAGATGCCACAATGGAGGGCCACTCAGCCCATCACAGAACACAACAAAGTGGGTCATCTGTTGAGTGTGTGGGTTAATCAGGGAAGGCTTCACAGAGGAGGAGGTCCAGATGAATGAGGATGCAGGGGAGAGAAGGGAGATGAAAAGGCAGCCATAGGGAGAAGATAGGGCCACAGTTTGGCCCACCAGGGGGCTGGCAGCTGCTGCAGGTGGCTGGAACGTGGGGAGACAGGGGAGGTGCAGGTGTGCTGTGTGGCACAGTTTGAGGCTGGAGAAGTTGTAGAGCCTTGTCACAGCAAGCTTCTGGGAGTTCAGCTAAGGAGCTCAAACCTTGTCCCGAGGGCAGCATGGAGCCACTGACAATTTTAGAGAGATCCAGGTTTGGTTTTGAGAGCTTAACCTAGGCTGCAGAGGGCAAAGCGAGATTGGAGCAAGGAAGCTGGAAGCAGGGGGTTAGACAGCATGACCTCTCAGGTTCCTTTCAGTCTGGAAGTTCTGGAAGTCTCCAGGGAAGACAGGGAGAGCTGTGGGACATGGGGAGGAAAGTGGGCAGGAGTTGGCCTGTCAGCAGGCCTTGACAGAACTGTCAGAAGAGCCAGCAAACAGTAAGCGCACAGGGCCTGTCTGTGTGCCGGGCTCGGCCACACCTTGCCAACCCCGAGCCAGAGCCATTCCCACTTGGGCCCATCCCACTGCCAGGCCCTTAGATGCCTGGGGCTGGCACACAGGGCAGAGAACAAAGCAAGATAGCAAAGACAGCAGGGCAATCAGTGATTGGGGAGATGCCACTGAGGCCCTGGAACAGACCTAGGTGGGCACAGGACCCCTGATGCTTGGGCCCTCCCCTACCCCGGCCCATGGCTCAGCCCGGCTTGCCTCTCTTGTCTCCGGCAGAAGGGGAGTGCCCCGAGAGGCCCTGGCAGGGCTCAGACCACCCCTCAGAGAGAGGCCCAGTTTCTGCCAATCTGGGGAGGAGCAGAGCCCAAGAGCAGACAGCAAATGGCCAGTGGTGGGGAGGGGGCACCGCCAAGGGATGCCGGCTCGTTACAATGCGGCACACTGCGGCCAGCCTCCGCCCGGTGCCCCGGCCGCTCTTGCCAAGAGCCAGAGCTGCGGGGAACAGGGCAGGACAAGGAGCCCAGAACCAGGAGTCCCAGGAAGACAAGGAGACACTTGTCGGGCTTCTGGGAACCGGTGGAGGCCGCAGGGCCTGGGGCAGCCCCAGGCTGCCTGCAGCGGCGAGGCAGGGAACACTGGCTCTCAGGGACTGGCACTGTGCCCCCTCCCACCCCACCCACTGTCCTTTCTGCCTGACTCCTTCTTGCCTGGCTTTCTTCGACCCCGTGGCCGAAGGACCCATTGAATTCCCTTCTGTGTTGTTTTGCCCGCAGACTCCTCCCCAAGGTGGTGGGCTAGAGGGCGTGGGTCCCCACCTGCTCCTATAAGTGACTTGGGCCCGCGCCCTCCAGGAGCTCCCAGTGTAAGGGCCAGACAAGACCGAGCCCAGCACGACCGCCCACGGTGCCATCAGCTGTGACAGATGAATGGCAGCCACACTCAGGCACTCCGTAGAGGCTCCAGGAGGGTGACTGTAGCCAGCGCTCAGCACGCCCCAGGCACGCTCCTGTGGTAGCTTGTGCCCTTCCTGCCTCAGCTGCGGGGCAGGTGCCACTGCTCACTTCCATCCTACAGGTGAAGTAGCCGAGGCCCAAAGCCACTGAGCAACTTGCCCGAGGTCACACAGGTAAGAGTGGGATTTGTCCCTAGTTGCCTGGCCTCGGTGTCTGCCCTGGAACGCGAGGCCAGACGAAGGAAATAGGGCACCTCTCTGGTCTTGGCAGCAACATTGGTGCCAGGTGGAGTGCACGAAGCCTGGAGTCAGGTAGACCGGTGACACTCTAAGCAGTCTTGGGCTCCCTAAGCGAGAGTTTCCTCACCACTAAACTGGGGACAGAGCAGTGGGCCCCTTCCCGAGGAAAGTGAAGGAGCAGTTGGGTGTGGGGCCCTGAGAGCTGCAGGCACCAGCAGACCCCTGGATTTGCATGGACCTTTAAGGAT
Organism: Mustela putorius furo; assembly: GCF_011764305.1. Classification (NCBI taxonomy): domain Eukaryota; kingdom Metazoa; phylum Chordata; class Mammalia; order Carnivora; family Mustelidae; genus Mustela; species Mustela putorius. The sequence continues at coordinate 34,874,585 of NW_025421989.1, forward strand.
CTCAAGGCCCTTTCATGTTAATTCATTCAACTTGACCTTGACTGACAGAAGCCAGGTGAGAGCTCTGGGGGTCTGGGCACCAGGAATGACTTATGCTCACTTCTGCCCGGGAGAATAGCCAGGTCCCCAGAGTGGTTCCCCCAAACCCAGCTCCCCTGGCTCTATCTCCCCCTCAGGGACTCCCAAGCCATTGCGCAAAGGCAGGGATCATCCCCCTACGTGAGTGGGGCGGGGCGGGGGGGGGCAGTATCGGCAGCCTCCAGCATTCAAGGACTAGGGGCCCCAAGTCAGCCGCCATCCAGATGACAGACCCAAATCTGAGACAGGCTGGTGGGGGAGGGGAAGGAGGTGCTCCACCCCCACCCACCCCCTCCCCACCAGGAGCTACAGAGCCTGCCTGGGCTGAGCTCCCCTCAGGAAAGCTGCCCTCAGGCCACCACCCCCTGCATGGGGATTTGCAGATGGCTCCCTGATGTGATCTAAGGCCCTCCCTGGCTGGCATCCACCAGCCTCAGATGCAATTAGGGGAAAATAATGCATAAACCAGAGCTGGAACCGGGACTGCAGGGGCTGGGTGCAAGCATGCCCTCCTGGGCTTCAGCCCTGGGCTGCCACCTTCCTTTGTGACCCGGGGACTATGACCTGACTGCTCAGTGACCTGGTTCCTCTGTGATCTCGCAGCTCTGTGACCTCGCAGCTCTGTAACCTGGCAGCCCCATGACCTGGCAGCGCTGTGACCTTGCTCCTCTGTGATCTCGCAGCTCTGTAACCTGGCGGCCCTGTGATCTGTTAGTGCCATGACCTTGCTCCTCTGTGATCTCAGCTCTGTGACCCAGCGGCTCTGTGACCCAGCGGCTCTGTGACCTAGAGGCACCATGACCTTGCTCCTCTGTGATCTCGCAGCTCTGTGGCCTGGAGGCACTCTGACCTTGAGCTGGCTCTTCCTTTGCCCAGCACGGTCTCCCCCACCACCATTTTGTTTGCCTTGGAAATATCCGTTTCCATCCCAATCTCCGCCATGGCAGGTGCAACCTCCGCCTCACACACAAACACACACACGGACACACATGGGTTAAAGTTTATCTTCCCTCCCTCACGACCAGGTGGTAACATGTGTACACCTTTGTTGAAGAGAGTACCACCCAGTGTTACATTTTTTTCTCCCACCTGTCTTCTCTCCGTTACAGTTATCTATTGCTTCATAACAAATTACCCACAATGTAATGGTTTAAAACAGCAACATTTATTTTGCTCATCAATCCGTGATTTCAGCAGGTGTGGTGAAGACAGCTCATCTCTGCTCCGACCCACGGAAGGCTGGGGCAGCTGGAAGGCCCCTCTCGTGTCTGGGGGTTCACACTGGCCCTCACCTGGGGCTGGGGTCGTAACCCCTCCCTCTGGCTTCTACACGTGGCTAAGGAGGTCCTTCCCAGCACGGTGGCAGCTTCTGGGAGCGAGCACCTCCTAGTGCATTTTATGGCTTCACCTTGAAGGCCACGCGGCATCACTTCTACCATAATCACAGGCCCTCCGATGCGCCAGAAGGGAACATTGACACTTCAGTAGAGAAGTTGTCAGTGGCGAACTGGGAGACCCGCATGTCCCACAGCCTGTATGTCCTGTATGTCCACACAGCCGTCTTTGGAAAGAACAATCTTCCACATTCTGCTGCTAGACTATAGGATCCATGAGGACAGGCAGCATTGGGTCATGCAAAAAAACAAAAATCAAAGGCTTACAGAGGAAGGAAAGGTGGGAGGGATAGAGGGAGGGATTTTATAACAAAAGTGGCGACTCTTTACAGTTGGAAGTTACTGGGGGGGGTCACTAGTCTAAGCCGTCCATTTTACAGATAGGATAACTGAGGTTTAGAGGTGTACATATCTGCCCAAGTGCACAGAGCCAGTTCAGTAAGATCTGGTCTCTGAGTCCCTCTCCTCCCCAAGGTGGGCGGGGTTCCCCTAAGGCCTGAGGCCTCCCCCAACCCCTGACCCAGTGCCCTCATAGTACTGGGGGCACATCAGCCCCTCCTTGTACTCAGTCTCCCCAGACTCTGTTTCTCAGGCCTGGTCCTCACTACGTCTGTGCCGCAGTCCCTCCCTGCCTCCCCACATGTGGGCCAGGCTGGGGCCAGTGGCAGGGCCAGGCTGGGGCCAGTGGCAGGGCCTGGAGCCGGAGCCTGCCCTGGGTCTGGGCCTGTGCTCAGCCTTCCCAGACCGCTCCGGAGTCAGCCCATCCTGAGCTGCGGGAGCATCAGACTCCTCCCTCGACCCTCCTCCCAGCCCGCCCCAGACAGTCTGGGGTCAGGGAGAGAACCCTGGCTGGGGAGCCTGACTGGTGTCAGTCCAAACAGGCTCAGGTTGGTGTGACCCAGGAACCGAGGCCTCCTGGCCGACAAACAGGGTGGATTGAATGGAATCTCCAGCCCTGGAGGAATCCAGTGGCTCACTGGAGGTGTTCAAAAATAGCAGTTCCTCGGGGCGCCTGGGCGGCTCTGTCCACTGAGCGTCTGACTCTTGGTTTCAGCTCAGGTCATGCTCTCAGGGTCGGGGATCAGACCGAGCACTGGGGGCTCTGTGCTTGGTGGGGAGTCTGCCTGAAGATTTTCTCTCTGTCTCTCCACCCCGCTCCGTCTGCCCACAAAGAAAGAAAGAAATCTTTAAAAAAAAAAAAAAAAAAAAAGATAGCAATTCCTTTTCTCTGCCTTTCCCTGATCCTCTCTGGCCGCAGGCGTGGCAGCTGCCCCCAGCCGGGGGCTTTCCTGGATTCCAGAACATGCGCCTTGGGAGGGAAGAGGATGTCTGTCCTCTCAGCCCTGGCCAGTCAGGGAAGGTGGCAGAATCCACCCTGCTCAGTCTATGGAGGGGACAATGAAGGCACTCGCCCCCCCACCCCAGTCAGGCAAGAACATCCCTCAGCATCACGGAATCCCCTTCCCACTTCGATAGTCACCCGATAGTCCACTATCTCTCACGGCATAACTAATGACCCCAAAACTTAGTGACATAAAACAACCTTTTTATCATCTCTCGTGATGTGGGGGGGTGAGGAATGCAGGCAGGGCTCAGCTGGACAATTCTTCAGCAGGACCTGACCCTGACCAGGGTCACTTGGTGGCATTTGTATGGTGGCTGTACTGTCTGGGCGATCCAAGATGGCCGCGTTCCTGTGCCTGGTGCCTTGACAGAGGACAGTGGGAGGCCAGCTCGGCGGGGCCGGCCCTCTGGCCATGGGACATCATGACTTCTCCACAGGGTCTCTCCAGCAGCGTGGTCCCACTCTGACGTGGTGGCTCAGGGCCACAAGAGACCCAGGCTTCGTTGGCATCACTGCCACCCTCAGGAGCCATCTTTCCAACCCAGACTCGGAAGGGGTGACAGACTCGGCCTCTCAGCAGGAAAAGGGTCAAAGCATTCAGGAGTCAAGTGACCTTCAGACCCAAGGCCCAGGGCTCCTGGGTAGGTCTGTCTGCCCTCCAGGCAGCTCTGTGGGCAGGGTCAGTCCCATGACTCACACCAGACTGAACTGGTTAAGAGCTGAATTGTGTCCCACACCCCCCCCACCCCCAAATTCATATGCTGAAATCCTAATGCACAGGACCTCAGAAGGTGACTGCCTTTGGAGACACAATCTTTAATGAGGTGATTAAGCTAAAATGGGCCCTTAGAGTGGGCTTAATCCAATCTGACCTTCATCCTTCTTTTTTTATTTTTTAAGATTTTATTTATTTATTGGACAGAGAAAGACACAGCGAGAGAGGGAACACAAGCAGGGGCAGAGGGAGAGGAAGAAGCAGGCTCCCCGCTGAGCCTGGAGCCAGAAGCAAGGCTCGAGCCAAGGCCCCCGGGATCATGACCTGAGCCAGTCAGGTGCCCCTAACTGGTGTCCTTCTAAGAAGAGAAAAGGTGGACACACAAAGAGACCCCAAGAGTGTGTGGACACCCAAACGGAAGACCACGCAGGGAGAGAGTGAGAGGGTGGCCATCTGCAAACCAAGGAGAGAGGTCTCAGGGGAAACCAGTCCTGATAACCCCTTGATCTTGGACTTCTAGCCTCCAGAACTTTTGGAAAATAAACGCCTGCTGTTTAAGCCCCTTGGGGGTGGCCTTCTGTTCCAGCCCTGATACAAACCCCCTCCAGGTCAGTAAGGACCGGCATGTGGCAGTCATCACTCCCCAGGGGATTTGGTGAAAAGTCTGTTACTCTGGGGCTTTGAGACTTTAACTGACATGACGAAAATTCACAGAATGGGTAGAGGAACCGAAAGTCCAGTAGGGATCCTGCAAAGGTGATGCTTGGGGAGCCCCGCCAGAAGCAGCCCAGGGGAGAGGCCGCCTAGAGCAGGCAGCCGGTCAGCGCCCGCCTGGGGCCCACAGTGCCCCCCATGCCAGGGTCCAGTGAGGAACAATGGGCCTCAACCGGGCCTCAACCGGGCCTCAACCGGGCCTCAGCCGGGCCTCAGCTGAGCTCACACTAACCTGTCAGAGAGACCCTGAAAGGACAGATTAAGGGCAGGTCTGAGACTCGGCATTCGGTGTCCCCGCACAGGCAGGGGTGACCCATGTCTGTCACCAGGACCAGAGAGGGCTCCCCCATGGATCCCCTTCCTTCGGCCCCTCCCATGGCCCCCTCCACAGCTCTGTACCACAATTGGTCCCCTCTCTACATGGACTGGTGCTGTCCAGCCCCAAGGGAAGGCCTCCCAGGTGCAGTGTCTACAGAGACTTTGACTTCTAGGGAGCAGGAGGTGAGCACCTGGGTGGTGACAATCGCTACGGCTGTCATTTCCAGCAGGAGCACCTCTGTGAGGCAGCCATGCCCCAGGCCAACTTCCAGTCAGTTTGCCCCACTGGCCTCCTCTGGGGTTGGGTCCCTTGGTGAAAGTTCTCTGTACCCAGAGAAACAAACAGGGCACCAAGAAGGTCACAGCCTTGCTGGGAGTCCTGCCTCTCAGAGAGCAGGACTCCAGCCCCTGGGCCACCAGCCTGGACCTTATGCTTCCACCAGAAGTGACCCACACACCCACCCAGGGTGGCCTGGCCTCCCAGGCTAGGGGAAGAGGGGCACTCAGATGGTGTCCCACAGAGCAATCTCTTCTGAGGGGTAGGGAGGAGGGAGTTGGGCAGGTGGACACCCCATGGAAGAAGAGGTTTTAGCTCCCCCTTTCCAAAAGTATGACTGGCCTATGGCGGGTAGAAGCCGAGGAAAGACAACCACGAGAGCTCACAGCAGAGACCCGTGGTTCCTGAGCTCTGGCTGAGAGCTCAGCCCATGGCCAAGGGCCTGAAGGGCCAAGTGCAATCCCCCCACCCCGCCCCCGCCCCCGCGCCCCCAGCAACTTCCACAAAACACGCCTTAATTTAACTTCATTGTATAAAGTCAAACTGAGGCTAGGAGAGGGGAGGCGATAGCTTTACAGTCACACAGCTGGTAAGAAACAGAGCCCAGGTTCAAAGTCAGGCCTATCTGATGCTGTTTCTGGGCCCTTAAATTCTGCCCGGGGCTTGGAGACCAGAGTAAGAAGGCCCAGGAGGTGTGTGTGCGTGTGCGTGTGCGTGCGTGTGTGTGTGTGAAAGAGAGAGAGAGAGTGAGTTTGGAGTCTTGGAAATAGATTTCAGCACAATACAAGGAACAAATGACACTTGCACTATTTTAAAAATTCATCAGCACTTCCTGCGCTTAGGGAATTTCTCTCTGGCCCCGATCCACGGCCGTGTTCGCAGGCTTCTCTCCTTTGGTCCCTCTTGTCCCCCTGCCCCTTTCCTCCCCCACTGGCAGACCGCCCCCTGGACGGTTTTTCCTGACTTATTAGGCAGAGCAATTCTGTCCTCCCTCTGCCTCACCCACCCACGCCCAGACTGGGGAAATGCCCAAGAAGCCTCACCAAAGTGTTGCGTTGATTTTATGCTGGTCCGAGAGAATCCTCTGGCCTCTGCCCATCGCAAACCTCGGTGGCCTTCCTTACTCTCTGCAATTTGAAACCCTTCAGCTGGAGAAAGGCCAGCATCAGCTAGAGCAACGGTCTCACTTTCCATATGAGGAGACACTGAGGCCCAGATTGGCGACATGGTTTGCCTGATGCCAAGGAGGATGTTTCTGGAAATTTGGGGCCAGAACCCAGGGACGGAGATGCTTAGGTGTTACCAACTAATTCTTAATATCCTATGGGTCGTATCTGCAGGATTGTCTTTGTTTGCTCCAGCGACAGGAAGCCTGTATTCATTACTTATTGCTTGGTAACAAATTGCTCCAAACGTAGAAGCTTAGAACAGCAGACATTTATTATCTCACACGGCTTCTGGGGGTCAGGAATCCAGGACCAGCCTGTCTGGGGGGTTCTGCCTCAAGCTTCCGTCAAGCTGGTGTCTGCAGCAGCCGTCTCTCAGGTCTTCTCTGGGATAGGACGATCGGCATCCAAGCACACTCATGTGGCTGTTGGCAGAGGCCTCTGTTTCTTGCTACATGGGTCTCTTCATGGGGGTGTCAGAGCCAGTGACCCATGAGAGAGAGAGACAACCCAAGTCAGAAGCAGCAGTCTTTTTATAACCAAATCTCAGAAGGGACATGCCATCACTTCTGCCATATGCTATTGGTCATAGAAACCGACTGAATTTAAAGAGTTGATCCCAAACCATAAGATACCTAGGAATAAACCTAACTAAAGAGATAAAGGATCTGTACTCTAAAAACTATAAAACACTTATGAAAGAAATTGAGGAACACACTAAGAAATGGAAAAACATTCCATGTTCATGGATTGGAAAAATGAATATTGTTAAAATGTCTATGCTACCTAGAGCATCTACACATTCAGTGTGATCCCTATCAGAATTTTTTCACAGAGCTGGAACAAATAACCCTAAAATTTGTATGGAACCAGGAAAGACCCTGAATAGCCAGAGAAATGTTGAAAAAGAAAACCAAAACTGGGGGCATCACAACGCCAGACTTCAAGCTCTATTACAAAGCTGTGATCATGAAGACAGTATGGTTCTGGCACAAAAACAGATGCATAGATCAGTGGAACAGAATAGAGAGCTCAGAAATGGACCCTCAACCCAAAGGTCAACTAATCTTCGACAAAGCAGAAAAGAATGTCCAATGGAAAAAACACAGTCTCTTCAACAAATGGTGCCGGGAAAATTGGACAGCCACATGCAGAAGAATGAAACTGGACCATTTCCTTACACCACAAACAAAAATAGACTCAAAATGGGTGAAAGACCTCAATGTGAGAAAGGAATCTATCCAAATCCTTGAGGAGAACACAGGCAGCAACCTCTTCGACCTCAGCTACAGCAACTTTTTTCAAGACACGTCTCCAAAGGCAAAGGAAACAAAAGTGAAAATGAACTGTTGGGACTTCATCAAGATAAAAAGTTTCTGCACAGCAAAAACTAAAACACAACCTATGGAATAGGAGAAGATATTTGCAAATAACATAACAGATAAAGCGCTAGTATCCAAGATCTATAAGGAATTTCTGAAACCCAATACCCAAAAGACAAAGAATCCAGTCAAGAAATGGGCAGAGGACATGAACAAGCATTTCTGCAAAGAAGACATCCAGATGGCCAATAGACACAGGAAAAAATGCTCGGCATCACTCAGTATCAGGGAAATACAGATCAAAACCACAGTGAGATACCACCTCACACCTGTGAGAATGGCTAAAATGAACAAGTCAGGAAACAACAGGTATTGGCGAGGATGCGGAGAAAGGGGAAGCCTCCTACACTGTTGGTGGGAATGCAAGCTGGTGCAGTCACTCTGGAAAACAGCAGGGAGGTTCCTCAAGAAGTTGAAAATAGAGCTACCCTACGACCCAGCAATTGCACTACTGGGTATTTACCCCAAAGGTAAAATGTAGTGATCCAAAGGGCACCTGTACCCCAAAGTTTATAGCAGCAATGTCCACAATAGCAAAACTATGGAAAGAGCCCAGATGTCCACTGACCAATGAATGGATAAAGAAAGCATACACACACACACATACACACACACACACACACACGAATTTTATTCAGCCATCAGAAAGGATAAAATCTTACCATTTACATCAACGTGGATGGAATTGGAGGGTATTATGCTGATCAAAATAAGTCAATCAGAGGAAGACAATTATCATGTGGTTTTACTCATATGTAGAATATAAGAAACAGCACAGAGGATCATAGGGAAAGGGAAAGAAAACCGAATGGGAAGTCCTCAGAGAGGGAGACAAACCATGAGAGACTCTTAACTCTAGGAAACAAAGTGAGGGTTGCTGGAGGGGAGTTGGGGTGGGGGGATGGGGTAACTGGATGATGGGCCTGAAGGAGAGCATGTGATGTGATGAGCGCTGGGCATTAAATGCAAATGACAAATTATCAAACACTACATCGGAAACATAACAATGTACTATATGTTGCCTAATTCAATTTAAATAAATAATTTAAGAGGGGGGAAAAAAGGCCCCTTTCCCTTTAGGAACACCACCTCCCAAAACTTACAAATGTCTACTTACATTCTCTTGGCCAGCAATCAGTCACAGGTCACCTCTAGCTTGCAAAGGAGTCTGAAAAATGTAGTCCAATGCCAAACATGGCTTATGTGCCCAGAAAGAATTCAGGGGCTCCATCACTTGAAGAAAAGAAAATACATAAATAAATGTTGGAGGTCAACTAGCAATCTTTGTCTTTGATAACCCAGTGAAGGCTATGAACCCTTTCACAGATAAAAAAGAAATCACGTACACCCAAAATTGTGCATACAACGTCAGAGGGCTTGCAGACGCCCGTGACATCAGTTCATGGACGTCGTGTGCAAAACCTCTGCAGCTCTGGCCAGGACCTCCCCCTATTCCCGTGTGTGGACAGTATCGACTCAGTCTTTCTGGTCAGGATCCCCTAAGAGAGCAAGGAACACCCCAAGACAGTTCCAACACATTTCCTCAAAGGTGTGTGAGCAGCCCCATCCTCCCCAGCAGGTGTTCGAGCCTGGGGGGTGGGGGCGTCAGTGGGGGTGCTGTGCCAGCTTCTGGCAGAGTGCAGACCTCACTCACCCTCAGTGCAAAACAAGTGTGATAGGAGGAGACGGAAATGGATTGGTGTCATGTATTACATCGAGAGACACCCTATTGGTGTTTACAGAGATCAGCAAATAGTGTTCATTGGAATTCCGACTCGGCTTTTCTCTGTTGATATTTCAAATAACAATCACACAGGCATGGAGCCATTCTCAACATAGCTCGAATTAATCATTCTCTTCCTGGAACTGAAAAACGGTCCAAGGTTAAAACCACAATGTGAAAAGGCTTCACATCTGCTGGGATGGCTAAACTAAACACGACTGACAACACCAAGTGCTGGCGGGGCGAGAAGCAGCTAGAGCTGTCAGACACCACAGACGGGTGTGTAAAATGGTCAGGCCGCTTTGGAAAGCAGTTTGGCAATTTCCTCTAAAATGATGCACGCAGTTGCCGTAAGACCCAGCTTTCTCGCTTCTGAGCACCCAGGCGAGAGAGATGAGGGCATTGGTCCACAAAAAGACTTAAATGTGAGGGTTCATAGTGACATCACTCATCGCAGTGCAGACTGGAAACGACCCTAAAGTTCAACCAACAGGTTAGTCAATACACCAACTATGGTACATCTGTACAGAGGAAAGTACTCAGCCATCAAAAGGAGCAAAGTCTTGCTAAATACAACTTGGGTGATCTCAAATGCATTCTGCTCCCTGAAAAGAGCCAAGCGTGAAAACGGAGACACTGTATCATCCCGCTTCTGTGAAATTCAAGAACAAGCAAAATTAAACTATGGTAATGAAAGTCGGAAAAAGGAAGGAGAGGGAGAGAATGCGCTGGGGATGATGGAAATGAGCTATGTCTTGATAGGATCCGCTACGCCAGAGTAGACTTTTGCCAAAACTCCTCGAACCCTAGCACTGAAGGTGGGTGCGTTTCCCTATATGTTAGTTACACCTGAACTTAAACAAGGGAAAAAAATGGTGGGCTGAAACTGCAGGAGGTGGCACCCCACGGACCCAACTGTAGCCAGCTGCCTGCCCTCTGAGCAGCACCAGGCTCGGCGCTGGGTCAGCCGTGGCAGTGCACACTGGAAGCTATCGAGGTCCTCCAGGGAAGACGGTTACACCCTGGCCTTCCCCGAGACAGCCCCAGCCAGTCCACACGTGAGTAGTAATGATAGTAACAGAGCAGCCTGAGATCCCACCTGTCTGACTTCTGCTGCCTGTGGTCCCTCTTCCCGGAGCAAGTGGCTCCCCAAAATGCATGAGGAGCTCAAGCTGGGACCACTGCCTTAATGTGTCCTTTTCATCCCCTTCAGCCTCAAAAAGACCACCAGCACGACCAGGATGGAGCCAGTGTGGACACTGCCAATGTTGGCTCCCCGAGGACCTCCCTGTCAGCTGCCTCCTACACACACGCAATCTAGAAGCCTCGCCCTGTTCCCTCTCCCTCTCTCTATGACTCTCTGGATTTAATATGACCAATGCCAGAGCAGCTGCTGTTCGTTGAGCGCCTACTGTGTTCAAGGCACTGCATCTGTTAGCTAGAGCTTCTCCAAACAACAGAAACAGAGTCTGGCTAACTTGGGCAAAAGGGAATCTACGGGGGGTGCCTGGGTGTCTCAGTCAGTTAAGCATCTGCCTTTGGCTGAGGTCATGATCTCAGGGTCCTGGGATTGAGCCCTGCATAGAGGTCCTGGCTCAGCGGTGAGTCTGTTTCTCCCTCTGCCCTTCACCCCTGCTCATACACTCTCGCGCGCTCTCTCTTTCTCTCTCTCAAATACATAAATAAAATCTTTTTTTAAAAAAAGGAATTTACTGGAAGATGATCGGAAATTGGCATTGTAAATTGGAAGTCTGGATAAGAACGTTTGGCATTGTCGGGGACCAAGGCAGACCCAGAGACAGACAACCTCTTTACTCTTCTGCTCGAAGATTCAAATGGCAGCCAGGAGTATACAACCGCAGGGCCCTCCACACAATTGCCTGGCATCTTCTCACAAGGTTAAACCTACAACCGCCCTAGAATTCAGCCATTCCACTCTGAGGTATTTACCCAAGAGAAATAAGAGCGTATGTTCAGGAAAAAAAAAAAAAAAGTTGCATGAGAATGCTCGTAGACACGTTATTCGTAATAGCTCCAAATTGGGGTCGATTCCAATATCCATAACTGGTGAATGGATGAACGAGCTGTGGTGTAACTGGGTCACAGAATAGTACTCGCGATATAAGGGGATGTGCTCGTGGGGCTCCCAACAATGTGAATGAGTCTCGCAGATGTTATGCTGAGCAAAAGAAGCCAAACACAAGAGAACACATGCTGGATGATCCATTTATATCAAAACCAAGAAGAGACAAAAACGAACCCAGGGTGACAGAAATCAGAACAGGCGCTGCCTCCGGTGACCGACACCATTGCCTGGGAAGGGGACGGGGAACTTTGGAGGCTGGTCAAATGTTCTGTGTCTGGTGCTGGTAGTTCCACAGATGCATATATTCGCCCGAATGCATCACGGTGTACACCTCTTGTGCATTTCAATGCATGCAAATGAGGCTTTAATTAAAAAATTAAATTAAAAGGAAGCCCAAACAGAACTTGTGCCAGGAGCAGGAGATATGATAGTGAACAGGGCAGACAGAGTCCTGTCCAGAGGGAGCTTCTGTCTGGCCCCAGAGCTAATAAGTGACAGAGCTGGAGGCGACCTGACATCCTCCTGGCCCCCAAGTCACTAGCAGCCTGCCTTGGAGTTGCCTGGGACAGCAAGCCCCAGAGCATGATGGGAGCTCCCAGGAGGTGGCGGGCGGCTGCCCCAGAGGCCAGAGGCTGCTCCCACAAAGGGTGCCAGGCTGCCCAGTGCCCTCCAACCCCCAGGCTCAGAGCCCATTCCTACCCCGCATGGGGTTACCAGGCCCCTCTCTCTGTCTCTCTCTCTCTCTTTCCTCTCCTCTCCTGAAGAATTCCTTCCCCCAGGACCTCCCACAAAAGGGAAACTTCAAATTTTTTTTTGAAGATTTTATTTGTTTGTTTGAGAAAGAAGGTGAGTGAGAGAGAGAGAGAGCACAAGAGCAGGGGCAGAGGGAGCTGGAGACGCAAACTCCCCTGCTGAGCAGAGAGACTAATGTGGGGCTCGATCCCAGGACCTGGAGATCATGACCTGAGCCAAAGGCAGGCACTTAACCAACTGAGCCACCCAGGCATCCCGGGAAAACTTCAATCTTTTATTTTTGACTGGAGGAAACATAAAACACTCAGGACCAGAATCAAGAATGTCACTTGGAAAGTACCAGACTGTTAAAGGACTTTTCTCATCCATTCTGGCCATTCTGAACCACCCCACTAAGCCACTCTGGTGTCCAGACCTGAAGAAACTGGGTGGAGAAAGGTCTAAATCAGAGATGGGGAGAGCCAAGGACACTAGGAAGAATGGAAAGGACCAGGCATTGGCTCCAGGGGGTGTGGTCTGCCGGTCATTACCTGCCATCTCCTGGACTGAGATCCTCACAGTAGCACCTGGCAGTGGTCTCTTACTGAATGACCATTCAGGCTTTTGTCACTCTGGCTATTGAGCCTTGAGAGGCCGGAGTGGCCAGGATAGCCTGCCACAGTAGAAACGGTCATCCACATAAGCCCCAAGCCCCCCAATCCTGGCTGGGTAGCAGCACACCAGGGAATGTTCTCAAGACCGCCACCGTAATTCCTTCCATCTTAGAGCAACTTACAGCTCATGTCACCCCACTAGCCCCACTTTACTGAGCTCGGCATTGCTGTTCCGTATAAGATAGATGCAGAAAGCAACTCTGAGAGACTTTTTTCTTTTCTCTAACAGAAAAAAACGAGAAAGACAGTCAGGGCAAGTACTAAGCTCTTGCAAGTCTCAAGTTTGAAACTCTTCTCTCCAACACTTGTTTGTAATGATGACGGCAACTTTCTCAGGCCCAAGAACCTTCTAGAATGCTGGGGGTGGGGAAGGGCCTGACCGCTGTGGCAGGCGGCCTCTAAGATGGCCTCCAGTGATCCCCACCTCCTGGTACTCACACCCCGTTGTGGCTGGGCTGGCCTGAGGGACAGAAGTAAGAGGCTGTCACTTGGGAGATTAGGTTGCAAAAAGACGATGACTTCAGTCTCAGGCTCTCTCCAGCACACTCACTCTCTGTCCCTCAGGTCGCCAGCTGACATGTCATGAGGACACTCTGGCAGCCTCTAGAAGACCCACATGGGGAGGAACAAAGGCCTGACAGCAACCACATGAGTGAGCTTGGAAACGGACCTTCTGATGCGTCCTGTCAACGGCCACATGTCTGAGCCGTTTTGGGAAGCGGGTCCTCCAAGCCGGGTCAACCCTTGAGCTCACTGCAGCCCCATGGCAAACCCTGAGCCCGAACCGCCCCACTAAGCCACTCTGGTGTCCAGACCTGAAGAAACTGTGTCTTGTTTGTAAGCTGTTCAGTTGGGGGGTAATGAGTTTTTCAGCAACCGATAAAAAACTCAGCTCTAACGAAAAGCCTCATACTACATGCTAATAACTAATTATTCCTCCGCCCCAAGACTGATGGGGCCAGAGCACATGGCTCTGACTTCCCTGGCCTGCTAAACACATACACACACACACACACACACACACACACACACACACCCCTCCTTGGATACCTTTGCATTATTTGACTTGGTTTCCTTTTCCCGTTCTTCCCTCTTCCCTCTTCCCTGAAAAGCACATCAAAGTTGGTCCTCCATAGAGAACGTCTGAACTCGCAGGTGTGTCATCCCTGGGGTCTTAAGGTACCACACGCCATCCCCATTACCCTGGCTGCCTGTGCTCGGTCCCCGGCGCCTTTTGCGTGACTGCCTTTGTTTCCAGCACACCCTAAATTGCCACTGTGCCAAACGCTGAATGTGACCAGAAATGACACGGGATGAATAACGTGGCATATAATTATCACCACATTTCAGATGAGGGCAATATGCATTTTTCTCAGAGCCGAAGGGATGCAATTTTATTTTGTAACACAAAACGCTCCATTTGGCGGTCAGTTTTCAAGCAGCCCTTCATTCTGAAGCAATTTCACGTGAATAAAAGCATTTGTATTCATGCACTGCGTCAGGACCATTATCCCGGGCCCGACTGCCAGCGTAGACTTCTCCGCATGACTCCGGCTCTTTGCCGTGAACCAGCCCCGAACCTGAATAGGAGAAGGTGTCTAGGAAGATGTTTTTTACTTTTCCCAGGTCTCTAGATCTTTGTCTCCATCTCTGCCCAGGAGCAGAAGAGCCGCATTATTACAGACCCTTCCCCACCCCCACACCCCCGCAGAGACCAGGTCTGTAACAGCCAAAATAAGACCCTGGCAGCTTGAATGTGGCACTGACCTTCTGTTCCCCGGAAAACGATGGCCTAAACCTCCCCCGCCTCCAAAAAAGCAGATGTGGGTGCAGGTAGGTGATTTTGTCTGCTGGGGCCGCCGTAACAATAGCCCAGAAGTGAGGGAACTTCCAGAATGGAGATTTCTCTCTCGGTCATGGTCACGGAGGCTGGAAGTTCAAGATCAAGGTGCCAGCAGGGTGGGATTCCTCTGAGGCTTCTCTCCTGAGCTTGCAGAACTCTTGCCTCCACTTCACAGGGTCCTTGAGAGAATGTGTAGAGCATCACAGAATTGTCCCACCAAAGCATGAGGGAGCCGGGCCACCTGAGGGACCCATGGATTCCCAATGGTGTCAGTTAGGAGTTCACTCCTGGAGGCGTTTCCTCCCAGGCATCCCCCAGGCTGCTCGCTCCCCCTTGAGTGGAGACTCCCCTCAGGGAGAGCCACCATACCCAGAGTGGTCTGCAGAGGAGACGGCAGAAATTCAGAACGGGAGGCCAGCCAGAAGAGAAGAGAGACCATCCACAAGATTTTATTCCCAGGTTTGAAGTGCTTGTCATCAAAAAGTCACAAGAATAAAATGACCCCAGCTCAGAACCGGACCTGTCTACTTTAAGCCCCTTGGGATACAGACAGGCAGCTGCAGCCCAGCAGGGTGACCTGACGGGCCCAAAGTTGACCAACAAGAACGAAATGAGGAAGAGACCGTAATCCCCAGACTCCCCGGGCCTGCGCCACCCACCCCACACCAAGCCAACAGGCTGCTTCCTTGTGTTAATCTCTTGCACGCTAAGAGCACACCCAGAGCTAAGAGTCCCTTTGCTAGCTAATAAACTCTCAGCTCACTGGAAAATGCAAATGCGCCACACAGGACATCGAGGAAAGGTCAGCGGTCATTCCCTTCCCGACTCAAACCGTTTCCATGCAGCCAGCAGACTGGGAGGCATGCAGAGAAGCCAAGCTACCCTCCCATCACAGAAAACTGCACACAGAGTCATATCCAAGCCCCATCTGTGAGCAGCAGAGGCTTTGAGAGCTACAGGACCTTGCCCAAAGGCACCAGGTTCTTCTAGGGCTCCGCAAAGGTCCCCCATCCTGCAGAGCAACAGGCTTGCCCCAGGGAGTCTGCTCCATCAGTGACAGCAAAACCAGACACTTTTCTAGGTTTCCTAATTTATGTCACCCATTTACCCCTCACACAACAACTGGGCCAGGTCAGTATTGCTGGCCCCATTTTATGGATGCACGAACTGAACACCCTGTCCCAGTGAACGTCATCCAAGACCATGCCTTCAGGTGAATTAAGCCCTTCACATTGAAACTGGAAGGCTCCCGTTGTGAGGCAAGTTTCTTCCTCTAAGGCAGCTGGCAAGAGTTGATGGGAAAGTGAGGCTCTCTCATTTCCATCTGTAAGGTGCACCCAGGGCTGCTGGCACCAGCAGTGAAGTTAAAACTCGTGCATCTCTTGCTGGGGCCCAGGCAGTTTCTCAAATGCTCCAAGAGCAACAGCCCAGCAGGAAGTCATGCAGAACCGCTGCCCGTGACCAGCCACAGCAGAGCAAGCTGAAAGCCATGAACAGTCACTTGCATCTCAAGAGAAGGAAAATGGTCGGTGATCACTGTACTGTCCACATCAGGAAAATCTAAAGTCAGCTGAGGAGGAAGAAGTTGAATTCCAGGACTGATGACCATGGGGTTTTTGGAGTCTCTTTACTCCCAGACCTAATGGTCACTCCATCAGTCCGTTCCTCCATTCTTCTTTCATCCAACAGATATTTGATCGGTGCCAACTTGGTGCCTGGCATAGCTCTAGGATACCAAACAAACTTTCTGCTCTCACAGAGGCTTACAGTCCCATGGGGATGGATAGGCAATAATCAAGAAAGATGTGGGGTGCCTGGGTGGCTCAGTAGGTTAGGTGTCTGCCTTCAGCTCAGGTCATGATCTCGGGGTCCTGGGATCGAGCCCCATGTCGGGTTCCCTGCTCCATGGGAAGTCTGCCTCTCCCTCTCCTTCTGCTCCTTCCCTCTGCTCAGACTCGCTGGCTCTGTCTTGCTCTCTCACTCAAATAAATAAATAAAATCTTTTTTTAAAAAAAGATGCATAATCCCTTAAGTGATAAGTGCTAGGGAGGAAGAAAAGTGAGGAGAGGGGTAAGGAGTGCTGGGGAGAGGAATTCAGTTCTCCAAAGAGCTGTGGGAGAAGTGTCACTGATCAGGAAATGGGAAGGAAGGGAGAGGACTCAGGGAGGAGCATTTGCAAGTGCAAAGGGCCTGGGGCCAGATGTGTCCAGGGAGCGGGAGGGATAGCAAGGAGGTTGCTTAACAGAAGTGGAGTAAGTGAGGGGGGATTGAGAGGTGATGAGGTCAGAGAGGTAACAGGGACCATTCTGTAGATGGTCACAGGCCATGGGGAGGTCTTGAGGCCTCCTGGAGCATAATGCAAAGCCACCAGAGGGTTCTGAGCAAGGATTGCCATGATCTGACTTCTGTTTAACAAGATGGCCTGGCTGTTGTGTGGAGAGAAGGATCAAGAGGCACCAAAAGGAGAAGCAGGGAGACCAGTGGGGTGGGGGTGCTGCCGTCATCCAGGTGAGGGAGATTAGAGGTTGTACGGGGAGGGGAGGACCCTGAGAGAGGCCCACTGTGGGCCGCACTGTAGCCGGTGACCGCAGGCTTTGAGAAAGTGGCAGTCTGAGACCTCTCGGCCTCACTCAAGGAGCCACGGGCCCCAGAAGTGGATGGACCTAAAAGTCTAGGAGACCGGGTCCCAAGGAAGAGACAGCAGGTCAGAGAACAGCCTCTGGGAGTTTCCTCCATCAGCACTTTGGGGTAGCAAGGCAAACGGGACACCTCAGGCCTAAGGGGCAGAGGGGTGAGGAATCCATTGGTGTGCACACAGCAGGGGGTGAGGGAAGAGGGCATGGGGTGGAAAGGACCCCTTTCTGGTTTCATGACTTGCCAGCTTCAGGCAAGGCACGAGCTCTAGGACAGGCTGTTTGAGGCCGACCCAGGGTGGTAATGGCCGGTTACATATGTCTCGATCGACTGGAAAGCAATAAAATGAATGAATTCCTGGCTTAACGATTTACAGACAGACTCGGAAGGCAACATCCAAGCTGCCTCCTGACAATAGAATAGGGGTGATCCAGAAGGGGCTGGAGAGAATTCTTCTAGAAAGAGGGAGAGCGAAGTCCTGTGGGCAGCACTCACAGAGCAGGCCTGGAGGACTGTAGCTTGGGGCCACCCGGAGCTGCGGATTTAGCCGTGCAGGCTGAGGACAGGGAGGCTTGAAGCTGGAGAGGTAGAGCCAAAGAGGAGCGATAACCCACCAAAAGGAACTTGGCCTCCGTCTCCAGGCACTGGAAACCGCACAAAGGGTTTTCAGGAGGGAATAACAGAGTCCAATGTGCATTTTAAAGAGATCATTCAGGCAGTTCTGCAGAGAACAGATTTGAAAAGCCTGGGCCAGGCAGCCCAGAAGCCTGCGGGAGGGGGTGGGGTGGAGGTGGGTTCCTCTGACCCAATCAGGGGCTTCTCCCCGCCCCTCCCCGCGGAATCCAGTGGGTCAGGAATCTCTCGCCTTCCCCACAGAGCCACTGTCAACCTGGGAGCCCGGGAGAGATATCATAAAAGGAGCTCTGGGGGGAGAAGGGGCGGGAACCTTCTGTGGGGTCGCCCTCATCCATCAGCCCTCCCAGCAGCTGCTGACAGCAGGCCCCTTGGGAACGCTGGTGACAAGGGGTCCCCAGGCTGAGCAGGAGGCTGAAAGGCGAGGCGGGAAGGTGCCCTGCTTCTCAAGTCGGCCTCTGGGCAGCACAGGAAACATTCATGGCGGTTGTGGGCAAGAGGGGTTAGTGAGCCGCTGGAGAGCACCCCCAGGAGAGAGCGCACCTTGATTCCGCAGACTCCTTGGTCTCCCGAAGGGGAGAAAGGGGATCCAGAGCAGTCCCCAGGAGAGCACCCCCTCACCCCACTTAGACTCCTGGTTCTGCGTGCTTTGAAGGTGGGTACTACATTCCCAAATCAACACAGTGGGGCCTACTGGGTAATAGAAGGCAAACCAGGTCAACAGAGGAGGACTAGCCACCCCAACTAAAGTCAATGCTGAGAATTTCCATCTAGACCCTGCTCCCCCAACCACTCCCTCCCACCAGGCACACCCCCTCCTCAGAGCGCCCCCTCCACGCCCCCAAGTCCTTTCTCACAATTACTCTTTGTTCCCCACCAGGATCCCTCATCCTGGTTCAGGGAAGGCTGTAGTGCTTGCCGGTGTTAGCTCTGGTCTACACTGCAGGCTTGGGAGATTAAAGACCTTTCCCCAAATCCCCCAGCAAATCAGAGTAGTGCGAGGGTAGCCACGACTCCCAGGCAGGGAGCACAGAGCAAATCCCATCCGGGCACCAGGGAACCCTCTCTCGGGCCTCGAAAGGCCTCAGAAAGCCACGGGCCGGCCAGCCCGAGACTTCATTAAAACCGCTCGGTGGCCTGGGTTTGCTGCAAACCCATTAAACAGCCAACCTAATCCATTCATACATAAAAATAAGGGAAAGGGAAGGAGCGCAGTCCCACAGGATGTGTGTCTGGGAGAAACAGTTTCCATAAAAATCCCAAACAGAAATGAAGTTCACGGGGAGGTTTTGGCTGCAGTTGCTTTTTGGCTTCTGGAAATTCTAGCCAGGGAAAGATTCCCTTGGTGGCCCATTTGGAAGGGCTCTGACTCAGATTCGCAGAAACAACAGAGGGGAGAGGGGCTCCCTGTGTCTTTGCTGACCACCCTGCAGCTGAGGAATTGTTCTAGACACCTGGGGTACTTGTTCAAGGCGGCCAGCTGGGGTTCTGGTGGCAGTTCTGGGGGCTGGGTGAATGATGGTGCCACCACAGGGTTACCACGGACCGACCTCGGCCACCCCCAAGCCAGGCCACTGGGCTGAGTGTCCACAACAGCTGGGGCCGTGGAGACACTCCCAGAGCTTTGGAAAGAGGGAGGAAGACGGCAAGATTTAAATAACTCAGGCAGCAGAATCCCTGTTCCTTCCCATGGGAAACTAGCGCACAGGCCAAGAAACCCCACCAACAGGACCCCTCTCTAAGGACTTCACCAAGGCCAGCAGCCATGCCATGTGTACGCGTGCACAAAGACACGTCGTCTTGCAGAGGAAGAGGTTAGGAGTCATCGGATTATTTTTTTTTAATAAGCTGGTAAGCCACTATTTTTATTCTCTGTCATCTTTAAGAGAAAAAAAAAAAAACAGAAGAATGCAGCTAGTTTCTTAAATTAGAGATCTGTTGTGTAATTAGCCCATTTTATCTTCTGCGAGTTGTTGCTGTTTTCTCTCCGTGGTTTCCAGAAATGTCATTGGCTAGGCTTAAAAGTAGGGTTTTTTTTTTTTTTTTTTTACTTCCAGAGAAAAATTCTATAAATATTTTCTCCCTTTTAGCATGTTTTAAATTTGAACGACATATTGTAAAGATAGCAAGAGTTAGGAAAGTCTCTCTTGGCCGCCAATGAAATGCAGTGGGAAAACTGATTAGAGAGGGAACTTCTGTCCACGGAGAACACCACCAGGCCACTACCCATCCCCCCACCAAGGGTTCAAGAGCCAGTGTACCCCAGCCATCTCTGCTCAGCTGGTACTCAGGCTTGAGAGCTGGAGAGAGGGGAGGGCCATTCCCAGGGTGAGCTGGCAGCCTCTACTCAGGCAAATGGTGTCACTTGTTGATGGTCACAATTCCACGCTTAGTGATTCATTTCTTTGGATATGATTTTTAGGCATGGATCTTCCATAGTTAGGTATGCTTAATGGTTTTTCATTTTCAACTGCACACCTTTTTATCCAGCAAAAGTATACAGGTATACCACATGTGAGTAAAAGCCTATGTAAAGGAATATTCATAGCTGGGTTATTTGGAGCCCTAAAGGACGAGAAACAACCTGAATGAATATCCATTAATAGGAGACTGGTTAAATAAAGCCTGCACAGCCTCATAATAGAATGTTATGCTGCCATTAAAAAGAAGGGCACTAGAGCTCTAGGTATTGCTGTAGAACATTCTGTGAGATGAGTGATAAGTGAGAAAACAGGATGTATAGAACTTTATCATATGTTTATAGTATCCCATCATTTGTCTTTTTTAAAAGGATATATATATGTATCCCCTTGTATTAGATGTTGGCAGCAGGGGTGGCCTTCAGGAAGGGGAAGAGAGTTAGAGGCTGACTTACTTTTGTATATCAATATACATGATATAGATGTGTCCTATTGTGCTGCTGGCTTAAGGTGTGCTCTCCTTTGCAGTTTTTGCAAAGGCTACATTTATATACAATCGCATACGCATATCCTCCTATACCCCTGGAAGGATCCAGAACTTGGGGTGAGGGTGGCACAGGGGAACATCTCTTGATTCCAAAGAACGACCTTGAAGTCATTTCACATTGTAAAGAGGCTAGTCTCCCAGGCTGGGGAGGTCGGGGGGCTGTGGTAGGGCTGGTTCCGATCCCAGGCAGGTACACCGTGGCCTCAGAAGGTGGGAGAATGCACTTCATGCCGCTCCGTGTAGCTTCGGGTCCACACAGGGAAGCATTCACAGGAGGTTATGCTCCCAAATGTCCCACGTGCCCCTACTCTGGGCCCGCCCTACCCTGTGCCTTCTGCCACTCCTAAATGCTGGTGACCGGCCTCTTTGCCTGTCCCCGCCGCAGGAAAGAGTGCTTCTTGCAGCTGAGGACAAAATGCATTCCTCTCTGCGGCCCCAGGGCCTAGCACGGGGCCTGGCACCTTCGAGGTAGGTGTTAGAGCCAGTCAAGCTGGGGGCCCACCTCTGGGACCTTGAGCAGGTGATTCAACCCCTCGCGCACTGATAACTTCTTACCAGTTGAGACCCCTTCGGCTTCCTGAGAACACCAAGTACCCAAAGACTGAGGGCGGGTGCGCGAGGACGGGGTATGCTGGCCACCGAGGACAGAAGAGAAAACACACCAATGAATGAGAGCGGCTACGGCACCGAGCACCTGCTGTGTGGCAGGCATGGTATGCCATGCTCACATCGGAAGGACTCTGTTATTGGCCCTGGTTTACACACCAGGAAGCTAGGGATCAGGGAAGGAAAATAACTCACTTGAATTGCCATCCCGGAGCCGGGATTTGAACCCATCTGATTCCCAGACACATCACCTAACTGCCTGCCTGTCACACCCCAGAGCACCAGTCCACCAAACACCAGGGCCATCTTCAGGCCAAAACAAATCTCTGTTGTGGGCCCGTGCGGTTGCCCTGGGGAGCGCGCCTCCTCGGAGCCGTCACCTGGAAGGCCAGCAGCCTTTTTGGCATCTCCGCTCCCTCTCCCTCTCCCCCTTGGCTACTGGGAGGCTGCTGACCATTTAGAAATCACTGAGCTCTGATCGGAAATCAATGCTGGAGCATGAGGAGTGTGGGGTGGGAGGTGGAGGAAGAGAATCCAGGCTGTGTTTCCTTTCCCCCTCTAGCCTGGCTTGAGAACATTCCAGAAGTCCTGGAAGAAAACTCCTAACTCCCCGAGGTTGGATGAACTAAACTGCCGGGTATTTGGCAACTTGTCCTCAGCCAGGCCCTCCCAAAAAGGACCCATAGCCAGGCAACCCTCTGTCCCCCACTCCTGTATCACCTTGCCTCGGTTTCCCTTCATGTAGACTTGGGGTGCAGAGAGCAGCAGGATGAGGGGGAAGAAGATGCCCGGTCAGCATACACCACACACACACACACACACACATGCACGCACATGCACACACACACGCGCGCGCTCACAGTGGACCTCGCTGGGCCCACAGGAATTTTCAGGTGCTCTATTAAGGGGCCCACGCATCCAGGAGCCGGTGACCCAGCACCGGTCGGATACTCCTCCCCATGGGAGAAGGCTCAGGCTGCTAATATGACACCAGCAGAAGGAAAGTAAAGGGCATCAGAATTTTGGACAATATCTTGAATTGGGCTGGTTTTGTGTTTCCCTCAAACTCAAAATGTGCAGTTTCTGATACCTGAGCTCCTACAAGGAAAGAAAGATGTCTCTGCTTGGTGCCTGCCTTTGGAGGGAGAGATGGGACACACAGGAGTCAAGTGGTAGGGACAGGGGCAGGACAGCCATCCATAAGCAGAAGAACCATCTGCCTGTTCACTCAGCCCAACAAATGGCCAAACAAAGATGAGCTTCTGAGTGACCCCAACAGCTGAGAGCAGCCAAGGCCAAAGTCCATGGTGGGAAGACAAAACTCGGACACCCAGTAGCTTACAGGTCAACATTATGCTCTCTCTCTCTCTCTGTGTGTCTACAGTCAGCAAGAGCACTGGAAGCCAACAAGCCAGATGCAGCCAGTCTGGAAGTCAAACTTACAGAAAGAAAAACTCAGTCCTCAAGGTACACATGCAGAGTGCTTAACAGCAAAAGATCTAGAGGCCATAGTGGATCCCCGACTTTACAGATTTTAGAAGCACTCTGCTGTTGGACAGTTGTCTAGGTTCATTCTGGAGGGCTTTTCTGGGCCTGGTTGTCCTGTCCTATGTGGGGTACCATTGGGCCTGCCCCTCAGCAAACTCAACCCTTAAGCACTGAAGTATGCTAAGGTTCCTTGGTCCTGAAGATAGGTCTGAACCCCAGATCTTCCACCTACTAGCTGCGGTCTTTTGGTAAGTTATTCGCTCTCCGAGCAT
Organism: Mustela putorius furo; assembly: GCF_011764305.1. Lineage (NCBI taxonomy): Eukaryota > Metazoa > Chordata > Mammalia > Carnivora > Mustelidae > Mustela > Mustela putorius. Next base: position 34,897,632 of record NW_025421989.1, read on the forward strand.
GACTTTCCTCTTCTGGAAAATGAAGCTAATAACTATACCGACATCAAGGTGGCATCATGAAGTTTAAAGAGCATTAAGAAAATATTCAGAATTTAGCCCAGTGCCTGGCACAGACTAGGCCCTCAAGAAACAGTACCTCCAGCACCCGGGGATCCTAGCCAGGGATAGCTCGGGGGCCTCCTTGCTTAAAGCTCAAAGCAGGGACACAACTGCCAAGGTGAATGTTATTCACCGGCTGATTTTTCCAGAAGGCTCTCTGAATCTATGCATCCTACACTCTGTCCTGAAGAGGAGCCAGACCCCCCACCCTCCCCGATCACCACCTCATCACCCTGCACCTTCCTCAATATCAGAGCACATTTTAGGTCTTGCTGACACATCTGCCCAGTGCCTTTCAGTTTGGGGGGGGGGCTCTCCCTGGGCCTCCAGCGGAGGGGGCACCCATCAGCAGGTCTCAGAGGAGCTGGGCTTCTGTGCCCAGAAGAACCGTGGCCGCGGCCACAACCCACACAGGTGATGTTCCAAAGGGGCTGCATTCCGACATATCCGGAGGGAAAACTGTGAGACAAGCGTTGCGCTTATTGGTGCCATCAATCACCAGCCATTCAAGTTCCGCTGCACCTCCGTGCCCCCGCTCCCTTCCAGCCAAACGGTCCCCAGGGCCCCCCTGCCACCACCCGCCCTACGTGACTTCCCGCACAGGGGCCAGAGCCAACTGCTCACTTGCAAGCAAGATGAGTTCGGCTAAGTTTATTTTTTCTCCTTCTTTTTCACAGATCTCAACAGCCTTTGTTCCTGGACAATGAGCAGTGTGCAGTAGCAGAAGGTGGAAGGGACCAAGGGTGGGGGAGATGCAGAGGGAGGGTAGCGGGGGGGGGGGCGCAGTAGGGGAGGGCAAGGGTGTGTGCTAAGGACCAGCGCTCAGCTGAAGGCTGACTCCCAACCAGACCCCCCTCAAAGCTGCTTTCCTTAGCAAGTACATTGTCTCCTACACTGTTCACCGCCCTTTTAAAAAACTGGTTACGGAGTTCGACTCCTAACCCAATACAGGCCCCATTCCTTCCTTTGGGAAGTCAGGGTGGGGTCTTTGGCCGCATCACCTTCTGAATCCCAAAGCCTGCCGACCTGCCGGCTGGCCATGTACAGAACAAGTGTCACCTCTGAGGGTGCCTTCCTTCCAAGGGCACTGCCACCAGGTGGTCTTCCTGATTTCCTCTGCTTCCGCAGGAAAGACCAGGCACCAAGAGACCTCTTTTGCTCAAGAGTCTTTTTGTGACCTGGGCAGCGGAGACTGGTTGTGTCCTGGAAGGAAACCCTCCAAAGGCAGAGAAAAAGCCCCAAATCAGAGCCAAAGCAAGGAAGAGAGAAAGGATGAATGAGGAGATTGTCAGGGCACAAGGTTCGTCACAGACCTGCCGTCGAAGGCCATCCGGCGTGATGCGTGCGCACACGTTACCCAGTTAAGGAGTTCTCCAAAACCTCAACAGTGGTCATCTCCAGGTGGAAGAAGGCTCTGGGTGACTTTGGTTTGCCTCTATATCTCAGCTCCCCGTGGCTAGCTCTTATGATTTAGGGGACGTTCTCTATTCTCTCCATGTTTGGTTGCCTCGTCTGTAAAATGCGGGCACAACAATACGTGTCACAGCATGTTGCAAAGACTCGGTGAGTTTATATATATCAACATCTTGGAGAGGTGTCAGGCATATGTGGTCACAGAATCAATAAATACAACAATCATAGGGGAGCCCAGATAGCGCAGTCAGTGAAGCATCCGACTCTTGATTTCGGTTCAGGTCATGACCTCAGGGTCGTGGGTTCGAGTCTCAAGTCGGGCTCTGTGCTCGGTGGGGAGTCTGCTGGAGATTCTCTCTCTATCTGCGCCTCTGTCCATTCTCTCTCTAAAATAAATAAATCTTTAAAAAATATATAACCATTGTAATTTTTTTCTTGATTTCCTTAGCCTTTTACAAAGTATATGCTTTTGAGATTTGTAAAAAAAAAAGTTTTATTCCAATCCATGAAAGTAATACGCAATTTTTAAAACTTCAAACAATTCCCGGGGAAAAGGTGAAACTCTCCTCTTAGCATCCTTTGTGACATGGCCCAGCTCTGTAGGACCCTTCCACAAAGGTCAGCCCGGCCATGCAGCTCTAAGCCGTTCTCTCTGCATTTATACAGAGACACACAGGTTGTTGGATATAAGGGAACTTGGGCTAGGCGCACGGATTTGCGGTTTCCTTTCCTTGCTTCATGTTTCTTGAAGAACATTCCATGTCGGGACTTGTTACTCTTTCGAACTGATGCGTAGTATTTGCTGGCACCGATGCTCCTCATTTACTTACCCGTCCCCTTCTGCTGGGCATTTAGCTTGTTCTCTAGTTTGTGCCCAAAAACAATGATGCCGTGAACATCCCTGGATATGTGTCCAACCGCTGGCGTCGGCTTGGACGAATGCGCATAGATAAAAGCCAAACTGTTCTCCAGAAAATGCTATCCCGGTTTAAACCCCACCAACAGCATAGGACAGCACCTGTTCCTTTCCACCTTCTCTACTTTCCTTCTCCATCAGACCGCATATAAGTGTCTTCACCTATGTTGTGGGTCATTTGTGCAGTGAACTCTCCCTACCCCGCAATCATTAAGTAACCCACCGTGAGATTTCATCCCGAGTTTTGATGCTTTTGGGAACGTTGGGATTTTTAATCTCCCTGGTATTTATCTTTGTAGAAGGGTCCGACCTTTAGGCTAGAGTTGCTTACAAATACTTTTTTAAAGAAGGAGCCATTTGAGAAGAAACGCCCTGGGGCGCCTGAGTGGCTGTCGCTTGAATGCCCGACTCTTGATTTTGGCTCAGGTTGTGATCTCAGGGTCATGAGATCGAGGCCCCAGTTGGGGGCTCTGCTCTCAGCAGGGAGCCTGCTGAAGATTCTCTCTTCCTCTGCCTCTGCCCCTCTGCCTGCTGGGGCTCTCTCTCTCATTCTAAATAAACAAATAAATAAATAAATCTTTAAAAAGAAAAAAGGAGGAAGAAGAGGAAAGTCCCTGCACACGGACACCCACGCACGCACGCAACACACCTGCTACTATGCGGGAAGGAGAAACCCACGAGACCCCCTGAAGCCCCAGCAAGCAGGCGTCAGCTAGAAAAGAGGGCTCTGACCATCTTTCCAGCCTAGACTCCCTCCTGCCGTCCTGCTGGATTTGGGAACTCGAGGACACGGTTCTCTTCGCCCTGCCCCCAGCACACTGACCGCGGACCCCACAACTAGACCCAGGCTTGGCAGGAGGACCTGTCCACAGAGCAGCATTCCAGAGCACAGACTGAGAAGGAAGGTAAACCCAGACACCAGGAATGCAGTCGGCCCCTGCAAAATAACACTGCTGGCCGCCCAGATCCCCATCATAAAAGTTTAATGTAATTACGCAGGAATGAGGAACTTCCGGTCAGAGGCAGGCTGAAGAAGGCGTTCTGAGAAGGCTGGGCCCGCGAAGGCAGGGGAGGCAGAGTTTTGTGGAGGAACAACTTGCCTTCCGTCCCCACCTAGCCCACCCAGAGCCTGGCTCCGGGCCAATTTCCAAAACAAAGGTCCGGCCCAGCCCAAAGAGAAAGGCTTGGGACAGCCTAAGCCAGCAGGCAGTGTGGCCCCCACAGGCCCAGAAGCCCTCAGTCTCCCTGGGGCAGAGGGGGAGGAAAGGGGTGTTGTGACAAGGACTCAGATGGTAAGAGGGGCGTATGCTCTGTAATAAGGGTGTGCAGGAAGGGTTAGGGAAGGAAGGAGCAGGGCAGCCTCACGCAGCCTCAGAGGTCAAGGAAAGTTCTGGAGGAGGTAGTGTGGAGTTTGCTAGTCGGGGGAGTGAGGAGGGTGTGCCTAGCAGGAGATCTGATAAATGCCAAGTGTGAGTCTGACAGAGGGCACAATGAGGCTGGGACAAGGAGTGGGGGGCAAGGCAGGCAGCTGGTGTTGGCATGCCCACCCCTAAGAGAGGGGCCAGAAGCAGCACAGAAACTGCCTCTTTCATAGCCATCCCCTTCTCGGTCCACCTTGACCACCAATGCCTCTCAAAAACCCTCCCCCACCACTGAGATAGACCACTATTGACCCATCCTCATAGCCGTTGCTAGCCTGGAGACAGCTCTTCTTTGAAACTGGCATGAGAAGTCTAAAACTCCTTGGTGGGCCTCATCCCAGATCTCTCTGGAGAGACAACCACAAGCCAAGTGGTCTCCTTGGTGCCCCCCCCACCCCGCTCCGTGGAGCTTCGCTTCCAGTGGCAGAGACGCAAACTAAACATCTCGACAAACCGAAGTGCCTATAATTAAAAGCTGCAGGAAGGATGATGCAGGCCCAGCAGCGGAAACCAGGAAAGAATATAATAGGGACCTGTTTCAAATTGGGGGCGGCAGTGACACATAAGTAAGCCTCGAGCTGGAGTGAGCCAGAGGAAGCAAAGAGAGAGCAGCGTGTGCAAGGGAGCTGAGGAGGGAAAGAGTTTGGAGCTTTTAAGGAACTTTAAAAAAAAAAAAAAAAAAAAAAAAACACACACACAGCGTGCCAGAGGCCCAGGGAACGAAGAGAGGGCCACGCAGCAGAGAGCATTTTCCGAAGCATGGAGAGATGGGGGTCTATGTCCCTTTGCCTTGGATCTGGATGGACTTCTGTCAGGTCTGCAACCAAGGGAATATGGCAGAAGTGACAGCACGTGACTTTGGAAGCTGGGTCAGAGAAGGGGAATCAGCTAGCACCTTGGGGACTGGACCAGTGGATCCCTAGGCGGCCATGTGGGAGATGGGACCACCCTGAAGTCGCCATGCTGTGACAAAGCCTGAGCCACAGGGAGGGGCCAGGGCAGGTGCCCCATCAGCCATCACATCCCGCCACGGGGTAGGATGGCGACAGGTGCGAGCATGAACCTGCAGCCAGTCCCACCCGGCAGCCCTCCAGGCTTCCTGCTGAGTCCCCAGACACTGTGGAGCAGCGGTAAAACCTCCCTACTGTGCCTTCTTCAAATTCCTAACCCGTAGACTCTGTGAGCATAATAAATGGTGGTTGTTTCATGCCTCTGAGTGTGGGATGGTTGGCTATGCAGTCATAGTAAGCGCAACAAGGCTGGAGAGGAGGTTGAAGAGGCAGAAAGAACTAGAGCAGCTGGGTTATGGGCCAGATCAAGGCTTGGGAGCTGTGCACATGCACTCGGGAGCCATTAAAGCGCCCTGGGCAGGAGAATGGATGATCGAGTTTCTCGGTTTGCGGAGTAGAGAAGGGTCTGGAAGGACAGATGTGGCAGAGCAGGTAGAATGCGTCTCAGTGGTCCAGGAGAGGGGGGGGGTAGATGAGGGGGCCATGGCCATGGGTACAAATAAATGGACTCAGGGCTCATGCTGGAGGAAGATGTCAGGGCCAGGAGCCAAGTTGGACTCGAGGCATGAAGTACCAAGGATGGCTCCTGGGTTTCTGGAAGGAGCCCCTGGAGGGCTGGAGGGGCCGTTGACTAAGGTGGGAAATCCTGAAGGAGCAGCGGGTTTGAGCCGGGGCTGGTGGGGAAAGGAATCAGGTGTTCCGCTTTGGACACAATTAGGTTCAAGATACCAGTGACCCTGACAAAAGGGATGCCAGTGGGCAGGGGGGCTGTGGACATCTGGACCTCTGAGAAGAGGTCTTGTCTCAAGTGACCAGCACACGATGGCATTTACAAAGCCATGGGAGAAAACGAGATCTTCCAGGGAGAGAGGCCAAGGGAAAAGCAGAGGGCCAGAGACAGCCAGCACTTAGAGGGCAGGCCGAGGAGGAGGCCCCAGAAAATAGACTGAGAGGGAGCCCTGGAAATTCCAGACGCCGTGATGTCCTGGAAGCCAAACCAAAACACAATTTCAAAATGGTGAGGATGGTCAACTAGGCCACACGCATCTTCCTGACATCCTGTACCCAGGACCTTTCCCTCCAAATGCACAGTATGAGTTGACTTATTAGGGACTACTCTTTGCAAAGGGCTCTTCTGGGTCCTAAATGGAGCTGCTCTAGATTTAAAGTCAACAGCAACACAAAGAATGCCGTTTTATATCAGGGTCCCGGCGGCAAGAGCCTTTCTTGGAAACCGAATGCCCACCTTCTAGAAGCTTGTGGGGTACATGAAAGAACAAGTCACATAATAGAGCCATACAGTTAAAATGGCAATTACCACCTCGAGCAGGGACTTCTTGCCACCCTCCTAACCCTCCTAGATCTGTCTTCCCCTCTTCCCCAGCAATCAAACTCTCAGATTTTTCCTACACACGACCATCTAGAACAAAGACTACATTTTCCAGCCTCCCTTGCAGGTAGGTATGGCCATGTGCCTAAGTTCTGGCCAATGGGTTGTAAGAGCAGGGAGGGCCTACAAGGACCTGGGAAGGGAAAAGCACAAAAACAGAGGGCTTATGAGCCCAGATTCTGAAATGAGACTGAGTTCAAATTTTGATTCAGTCACTTCTTAGCTGTGTGACCTTGTGCAAGTTACTTAACCTCTCTGTGTCTCCATGTCCTTATTTGTAAAATGAGGCAAATAACAGCACTTACTTCATAGGGTGATATGGTACTTGGAACAGGGGTTGCCACATGGAAAATGATGTGTAAGCGTCCACTATGATTATTATTATTACAAACCTTAAAAGAAGATGGCATGCCCTTTTCCTTGCCTTTCCTCCTTCTTACTGGCTGGAATGCAGTCATGATGGCTGGAGCTGAAGCAGGGATTGTGGTCCATGAAGTGACCCTGGGAACCAAGGCCATCCCTGGTGGACTGGGCTAGCTGGAAACCTCCTCGGGGAGACGGAAGAGAAAAGAGTGTCTCCTAAGGTCCATAGGCCAGGAGGAACAGAGCTAGCAGGACCCCAGCTGCTCAAAAAAGGAGGCAGTGTCTGCCTAAGAAGAATACTGACTTCAGCAGGCAGTGGGGAGCCACGGAAGGCTTGGTGAACAGAGGAGCAGCAAGATAAGCACAGGCCCTGGGAGCCGGGCCACGCTCAGCGAGCTGGTGAATCAGAAGAGGGAAGACCATGCACAGGGCTGCTGATCAGGGCCACCAAAGGAATCCAGAAAAGAGAGGAGAGGGCTGTGCTGGACTGAAAGTCACCAGACCTAAGTGACGCTGCTGTCTGCATGTGTGCAAATCACAACTTACTATTTCTTTTCTTTTCTTTCTTTTCTTTTTTTTTTTTTTTTTTGGCAACTTAGTATTTCTGAGCCCCACCCCATACCTAGGACTGCTCCAGTTTCCTCCAGTATCCCAAAGAGCCAGTGAGGTTTCCATTCTGAGGTTACTGGCCCAGGGGCCTGAAATCACCAGGGAACCTGATGCCCGAGGCTGCTTTGGCCTCTCAAGCAGAGTTCTGGCAGAATCCGCACATCAGCCTACCACAGTTGGGAGAGAAGGTGTGCCCCCAGAAAATGCCACCACCGGGACTGTGGACGGGGCCCAAAAGATCTGGAGCTCCTGGCTTTACAAACCGCCACCCCCCCAACACCCCCCCCCCCCCGGGCCTGAACATTCAGTACGCTCAATGGTGAGGAATCGAATAAAACAAACCAACAACAAAAAGAGGAGGGGACCATTCCCACGCCAGCTCACAGACATAATGTGGGTCAAAAGAAGCCAGACACAGAAGGGGGCACAATGCTTGCGTGTGACCGGCTCTGTCGGTGGAGCGTGCGACTGCTGATCTTGGGGTTGCAAGTTCAAGTAAAATAAAATCCTTTAAAATTAAAAAAAAGAAGAAGAAGAAGAAAAGGGGGACAACGCATTCCATCTTGCGGTTAAAAAGCAGGCAATCCATCTCCGGTGAGAGAGGTCAGGCTAGTGGTCGTCTCTGAAGGAGTTGGGGGGTGGGGATGGGGAGGTTCTAACTGGGAGGGGCATTACAGGACCTTCTGGAGCGATGGGGAAGTTCTGTATCTTGACCTGGAATGATAGAGGCATGTGGACATAACGTAAAACTCCATCAAGGTGCCGGCTTATCTGGTTGGATGCTCTTCCTTCTATCCATCGCATACTTCAAGGAAAAAGACAAAATACAAAAAGGCAAGAGACTCCCCTGAGGGGAAGGGTGAGTCGGTAGCCCAAGTGATCCAAGCCCCATGCAGAAGCTGCAGCCACCCAGCCGAGCTCTGCCAGGCCCCTCCGTCTATTAGCGTGGCTCTCCTCGGCTGCAATGTAATTAGGGGAAAACAATGTCTGCGGCCCAGATGCCACTGCGGAAGTGACCAGGAGGAAGAGCGGGGGAGGGGGCCGGCCCGCGGGAGCAGCAACAGCAGACGCCAGGCAGAGCCCGAGGAGCCTCGCCAGCCAAACCTCCCCAGGCCAGGCCAGCAGCTCAGGGAAACTCTGTCCCCGGGAGCAGAGGAGCCCCAGACTTGCAAGGGAGGGCGAGCTGGGAACCCTGCTGTCGTCCGCTCTCCTGCCACTCCGCTGAGGCGGCGACACAGGACAAGACGTGTTTAAACATAAATAAACGGGAGCAGCAAAAGGAAAGAGAGAGAACAAAGGCGAGGGAGGTGGGGGAGGAAGGCAAACAAGACGGCTGGAAAGCAAGCCAGTCTCTTGCTGTCATCTGGAGGGCTCCAGGACTGTCTGTCCAGACACACCTCCAGGCTGTGGATGCAAGGGAGAAGGCGGCCACCCCACAAAGTGCCAGACTGAGGCAACCCCCAGTTGCCCAAATGCTCCAACCCCCATCTGTCCCCTCAACTGTTATTTCAAGACGGCTCCTGCCAGTCACAGGGGTCCCGGACGCCAGCCATTTCCGCCCTGCTGTCCTGCCCCACCCCGCCCCGTGGAGCCTTGGGGCAGTCCTCACGTGTCCGATATAGGGACTATTTCACCCACAAAACTGCTAAGCCTGGGAACTTTGTGGTTTTTGGCTTGCCAATGATGAGAAGTACCTCCAGATCTGGCAGCTCCAGAAAAAATCAAAATTTCATATATCGATGGGCTAGTTTTAGATTTTCCCCCCAGAGCAGACCCAGAGACAGGGGTTTGGGTCACAGGTAGTTTATCTGGGGGGTGATCCCAGGAATCACCTGGGAGGGGAGGAGCCGGTGAATCATGCTTTGTTTTACTGAGTGGGTTTCCTGCTGCAGGCTACTGGGGAGTGATCCTGCTGGGGACCCTCTCAGGGAGACTGTATAGAAGGAGCCTCCAGATTGTCTTCTCAAGGGGCAAGGGAGCCAGGAATATGTATCCATCCACCTCCATCCCTCATTGGAAGAGGGTCACCCCTGAGTTATTAATTCCCGCCCTTTTAGAACAACCTCCCCTCCCACCCACCACCCACCCATGCACACGTGTGCACACACAAGCACACACACACATGCACACACACAGTCCATGCATGGTCCTAAAGCCAGAGAAGACCTCAAGCAGAAAGATACAGGAAGCCACTGGCCTGTAAGGAAACAGTCTGTCATGACCTCCAGCATGGGCCAGCAGGTCATCATCAGCACCTGCTACATTTGGTCACCATATAGAGGAGCTATGCTCTGCCGCTCTGAGATGCCAAAAGCAACCCCCAAGTTTGCCCACTGCACTGCAAACAACACAAACCCACGTCAAAATAGATGAAACAAACAAACAATTGGGAATTTACTGACATAACGGGTGAGTCCAGAGAGAGGGGTGGCTTCAGGCATAGCTGGATCCAGGGGCTCAAGGGACTCCACAGCTCTGCCTCCCTTCATGGTTTGCCTTGACCTGACTCCATAGACAGGCAGGCCCACTAATCCCATAGAACGAGAGCCACGGCCTCCTGGCTTAACAAGCCTGGCAGAAAGAAAGAACAGCCCTCCCCAGTGGCTCTGGCAGAGATGCCCTGGGGGAGATTTTGATTGGCCTGGCTCGAATCACATGCACATTTCTTACCAAATCACCACAGTCAGGGGAATAAGCCATTCTGATAGGCCAGGCCAAGGACCCATGTTCCATGCCTAATGCCACAAGAGAGTGGGCCACTATGATTGACAGCCCCTTGTGCTACAAGGAATGGGACATGGGCCATTTCACAAGAAAAAAGGCCCCCACAGAAGAGTGACTTGCCAAAGGCTATGCAATTCATCAGATGCAAGGCCAGGACCTTGACCTAGTTGCTTTCTTCCCAAGCAAAGGCAGCCTGTTATCAATGAAGAGACATGGAGTGGGTGTCCCAACAAACAAGCTTCTTGTGTCATCTTGACCAAAGGTCTTAGCCTCTCTGAGCCTCTGTGTTCTCACCTATAAAATGGGACAAATAATCCTTGCACGCAGGATGGTCGAGATGACCCGACGGCATCTGGAAAATACTCAGCATGGATGCCCGCTGTATTACTTGTCCTATTCCAAAGCCACACGTCTTTGTTTTCCAGCTTCTGACATTCTTAAAAGCCAGGAGGAAAAAAGAAAGGCATCGATGAAGTCTTGGCAGCTTTCAAAAGACATTCTGAAGGACAAGGAGTGGTGTCTGTATCTACTGCTACGTAAAAAACGACCTCGAAACGCAGTGGCTGAAAACCACACACATCTATTATCTCAGAGTTTCTGTGCGCAGGAGGCTTCGGTCCTCACCACGTGGCAGCTGGCTTCCCCCTCGAGGGGAAGGGTGTCAAAGAACGTGTGGACTTCGCTTTCAAAGCACCACAGCGTCCAATCCAGGGTGGAGTTTCCACCAGCTGTTTCCTCTCCTTCCCTAAGGCCTGCCCGGCTGGGATCCCGACCCCTCCCCCCCAACCCCCCAACCCCCGCATGGGTCCCGTTCTCCATGAAAGCAAGTTGCAGAAGCAGACGTGGCTTGTTTCAGAAGTGACCACATAGGTCATGCGAAAGAATAAAGAGACAGGCGCTGCATAGTGTTTGCACTGCTGCCCTTGGGTGTCTAATGAGCGAGGGCCTGTTGGGACTGCATTTTGCACCAAAAGTCAGGAGTTCCTCTCAGCTTTTAGTGCCCATTGTTGTGCTCTCACAGGACAAAGGCCACTGCACTGCCTGGTGGCTACAGTGGCCCCTGCCAGCGGCTGGGCTCGGAGGGAGAAGCAGACTCTCCGCTGAGCAGGGAGCCTGACACGGAGCTTGGGACTCGATCTCAGGACCCTGAGATCATGACGTGAGCAGAAGGCAGGTGCTTCACCCACTGAACCACCCTGCGCTTGTTTTCATATAAATGCAACATTAACCGCAACTTCAAATCAAATACAATTGATCCTCCAGGAAGCCGGGCCACCCTGACCCCTCTGGTCCCAAGTGTCCTGTCCCCCCTGAGAGACGGCAGCGTGTACAGACCTCCAAATGAAATCACAGATGAAAGCCCCCAACCAGTAGCTGCTCCTCCTGCTCCCACGACCTGAGCCCCACCCAATTCCTGGGGGGGAGGTACCCCCCCCAACTCTGCTCTACACTGAGGCAGGAAGGGGGAGAAAAGGGTGGGGATGGGGACTTCTCCCACCTTACTGCGGCACTCACATTCCCCTCCCTCAGCTCCCTCCCCGCCACCCCTGCCCCACATCAGCCCAGAACAGAACTCTGTACATTCTGGAACCGATCGCAGCCAGCTGCCACCGACGCCTGAGAGGAAGGGGTTAAAAACATCTTTCATCTCTCAGCAGCGCCTTTATATAGCCTACGTGTGACTCTGAATGGTTATGGCTTTATATAGAGCGCGCTCTGTGCGGAGGGAGAAACCGCCATAGTTAAGGGAACAAAGACGGTTCTAGTCTAACGACCTGCTTTTATTTGTAGGGACCGCATCTCCAAGGGCGGCCTTCAGGTGACATCTGCCACGACGAGTGGGCGGCTGGAGAATTACACCAATAAACACCGGAGATGCAAATGTAAGAGGGATAAGAACGGACGCAAATAAACCCAAGCCACTCCTGTTTATTGTTTCTGGGAGGAAAAAAAAAAGAGAGAGAGAGAGAGAAGAAATCACACGTTTCCTTTTGGATGTTTTCACACATAGCCGAACCTTCAAATGTCAACTTTTGCAGAGTGTTTGACCTAAAAATAGTATAATTTCTGTGTCATTTGAAAAGCTGTTTAAAATGACAGACTTGAGCCTGATTTTTCAAACATACGTCTTGGAGGAGAGACTGAAGTTGCATGATTTAGGGCACCATCTCTGAGAGAAGCCGCTAGGCCTTCATTTTGCTAAAATGTACCTGTTCCTGTGGTTTCTCATTGGTAAAATTCTGCTTGGGGGTGAGTGGCGCAGGGTTTCCTCTTCGTGCCTTGGTGATTAAGAGAAAGGTGGGGTGGGGGAGGCATGGCAGCTTAGGAGAGGCAGAGGGAGTAGCAGTCATGTCCTGGAGGGTTCCCCACACTTTCGCCTGGTAGATTAGCGCCAGCGCCAGCTTCCTCCACTCGCTCTGGGGAATGGAAGGCCACAGACCTGCCTTTATACTGGCGAGTTCTCCAAATGAGCAAAGCCAGGAGTTCCAACCCAACCCACCTTGCCGGGCCAGAGGATGTCACAAGCACCCTGGCAGGCAGGCTGCCAGAAGCTCGTGGTTTGTTTAGACAGCGCAGGTCATTCCTGTCCACACCCCAAGCTGACGCAGCTTTATAAACACAGAGCACAGAATGCAGTCTGTAAAGTAACCCGGGTCAGAGATACACACTGCCGATGGGGCAGGGCACAGCGCCGTGGACAGGTTCCGGAGTGAGGGGTCCAACCAGTTCTGCTCAGAGACAGGCACACTTCGCCACCGCTGGAAGGACCCCCGGCTTGACACAAAATATGCCAAGCACCGGTGTCCCTCCCCAGGACGGTGGTAAGCCAGGAGAGGCAGTCACCGTACTTGAAAACCACTCCAAATGTGATCCTTAATCCCAATGTATCAAGGCAGGGGCAGGCTGGACTCCTGTTGGCAGCCCCACAATCCTTGGGAGCCCCAAACAGGGAGGCAGGAGCCCCAGGTTAAAACCTTACACTGCTGGTAACTGGCTGTGTGACTTCGAGCAAGTCACTTAACCTTTCTGGACCTCCAACATCTCAATACGAGAATTAAGCTGGCTTCCAAAAGTCTGATCGTTCTGCTGGCTGCTCGATTCACATTCATGAAATGTATGAATGAACAACAGAATTCGTGTATAACTGGCCCACAACGGGGACCCCAAACCTGAGCCACCTCTGCCCTGGGTTCAGCCTCACATCTGCATCCCTTCCCATCGTCTACAACTTCCTGAGAGCCTCTCATTGTGGAAAAGGTAAGCGCTTGAAAAATGCTTCCTACGAATGTGAATTCACAGACACATTTTCAACGCTCCAGCGCCCAAGCCTCCCCCTCCCCCCACAACCCCTCCCCACCCCACCCCCCACCTGGAGCATTTACCCAAGGCCATGCTCTCTGGGGTTTCTCCAGCCCACTTGGGCAATCCAGCCTCTGCTTCCCGAGCTAGAGCCCCAGGGAGCCGCAGGAAGCCCCAGGGAGCCCCAGCCCACGAGCTGCTCCACCAACCACGCTAGAGAAACAAACCTGCCGCCCTCTCTCTCCTTGCACTTCACCAGTGGGTTCGTTTCAAAGCCTGTGGGTGGATTTCAATGAGAACAACATGAAAACATGGGCGGATTCTTTTCTCTCTAAAAGAAAAAACCTGGAACAATAAGCTGAAGTAATAACAAGGCAGAATGTGGACATCTGCTCCCCGCCCTGCACGACTCCCCAGCTCACTCCTCTCCAACCTTGTCACCCCACCCCCCACCAGGCACAGATTGCCAAAAAGTCCAAATTAATTCACCTGTGTTGACTAGGCATCATTACCTGCTGATGTGGGGCTTGCTACTTACTTGTTCATTTATTAAACTAGAATGTGGTATGCCCTCCCTAGGTGCAGGGTGCTGCATGTTGGGGGGCTGTGTGAGGCTTCATTTTGAACATGGCTTTAAGGAAGACTGCAGTCTAATGGAGGCGCTTAGACAAGCCCATTAATAACTATGATACAGGGAGAAACGAGGCAAGGCATAAGTGTTGGAAGTGCTGGAGAAGCAAAAAAGAACATTGGTTTGTGGGGGGGAGGCTGGAAGTGATGGGCAGGAAGGCTCCATGGAGGAGGTGGCACCTCACCTGGGCATTAAAGTCTGGGTGAGATTGCACAAGCATGGCTGGAAGGGCAAGTCTCTGGACAGAGTGAGGAAGGGGACAGAGGTGGCAGATGCTAGTGACAGGGGTCCCCTTATCATCCACATTCAGTATGAGCCTGTGGGGACCACAGCAGAAAAAGCCAGAAAAGTGGACAGCAGAGGACCCAAAGCATGTAGAAAGACTCTGGAGTTTGGAGTCTATTTAGTAGGGAGAGGGAACTACAGAAGGCTTCTTTGCCAGGGAGTGTAGATAGTCACTTGTCTCTCTTCCTCTCAGATCCATTCCCTGCCCTTCTCCTGTTCTGCTTGGCATGGCAGGGAACTACATTTCCCAGGTTGCCTTGCACCTGTCCTCTAGCTCCTTTCAGCCAATGAGAGAGATCGGGGGGCAGGAAGAGGGAGAAGCCAGGGTATTTCTCCCCACTCTATGCCAGCATCAGTTGCTTCTCCAGCATCTTCTCTGTGGTTCCAGCTCCTATTAGCTTCTAGGTTCCTGCCACACTCCCTCTCCTGTTGTCCCTCTAGCCCTGGGGAGGCCAGCAGCTACCTGATGTTACTAATCTCTGGGTTGCTAATCTCTGTGCTACCTCACTATACCCTGTTCAGCTTTCCAGCTCCTCCACTTGTCTGTGAAGCCAGTTACCTGGATTAAATTCCTATGTTTAAATACCTAGAGTGGTTCTGTTTTCTTGGTTAGACCCTCACTAATACTGGGTAATTGGAACTGATTTGGCTTCAGAAGACACGTTGGCTGCAGAGGACCCCATTCAACAGGTTTTCCGATCATCTCCCAGGAGAAGGATGAGGAAGGCCTGAAGAAGAGTGGTGGCAGGAGAAAAGACAAGGGAAAAGATGTTCAGAGAACCCCAGAAGAGGTGCCGCAGCTGGACCTCCCAGAGGAATGTGGTGGGGGGGGGTCCGAAGGTGACGCTGATCCTCTGCTTGGGCACCCGGGGAAATGGCCAGGGGACCCACAGAGATGGGAGGGTCGGGGGAGAAGCTGAACTGGAGAGGAGCTGATGAGCTGGACTTTCCTTTATTCTTTTTCTCCCTTTTTTATTGCTTTTTTTCTTTAACTAATCCATGCACTTGGCTGTTGGGCTTTTCCTCATTGATTTTGGATTGAGGAGATTGATGGAGTAGACCTCTAAGGGAGAGAGCCCCCGGAGACAGAAGCAGGAGGCAGAGCACACCTTGGGACCAGGAGAAGGGCTGAGCCCGAGTTGGGGGCACACAGGGAAGCAGGGAGGGGACACTCAGGAGCATGGAGAGGCCCACGGAAAGTGGAGGGCCTGAGTGCTGAGCAGGGGGCCAGAGGGTTGGGATGGGGAGAGCAGCAGGACGGGGCACACAGGCCAACGGGGCCTGCAGGAAGCAGGGTCAGATGCACACTGTAGGTCACGACGTGGGGGCAGTGAGCACAGAAGGGTGGGTGACAACAATCCAGCAGAGAGAGGAGAGGGAAGGCTGGGGAAGGCTTGCTGGTGGCTGAGGCAGATTTGAGCCTGTGGGAAAGGACCCAGTGAAGAGCAAGGACCCAAAGGGCCAGAGTGAGAGCATCCATTCATTCCCTGAACAACTTTTGCCCACGTGGCTGACCATGCTGAGCACTGTGTTGAGCTCTGGGGACAGAGCAGTGAATGACAGCAGTGAAAAGTCCCGGCTGGCTCAGAGCTTCCATGTGAATGAGGGGAAATAGACAATACACAAAAACACTTCAGATATGATACCCTGCAGATGATGGTAGAAGCTACAGAGCAGGGCGGAGGTGGGGAGGTAAGTGCAGGAAACAGGACAGAAGGACCGGCTGTTGTCGTTTCAACAGCATGTTAGGGAAGGGATTGCTGGGAAGGAGAAGAAAGGAGGTAAGGAAACAAGCCAGGAAGATAGCTGGAGGAAGAACATGCCAGGCAGGAGGAACAGTCAGTGCAAATGTCCTGAGGTCAGAGTGTGCCTGGTGTGTTCCAGGAAGGATGAGGAGGCTAAGGTGGCTGGAGTAGGGAGAGGAGGAGGGGGTGTGGTAACAGGATATGAGGTGAGGGAGGTAGGAAGAGGGGCCAACCAGGGAGACCTGGTCAATCAGAACAAGAACTGGAACTTTTATCTCAGCAAAATGGGGAGCCACAGAAGAGCGCTGAGCTGGAATGTGATGTGGTCAGGCTGAGAGTATGGACTGAGGAAGGGAGGTGAGCGATCTGAAGACTGGGAGACTATAGTGGCAAACTGCCTTCCTGTGGGAACCACCGCCCCTGAGGGCAAGCCAGGGCATGCGTCCTGGGAGACAGATGGCTTCCCTGGGGGCAGGTAGGAAGGGGCTGGGGCCCAGGAGTATCTTAAGCCTTTGCCATGACTGGGGTCAGGGTATGCCAGTGCGCTGGGATTTGACGGCACACAACAGGTGCTTCCCACCCCACAAACGGTCCTCAAGTGCCATGCTCACAGTTCCACAGTACAAAGTATTAACGAACCTCCTGGCACCTCTCCCTTTCCCAGAGGCCTTAAGCGGGGGTCTTTACTGTTCATCCTCAGTGTCCACTTGACAGGGTGGGAACCATGAGCATCCAGCCCTCCGGACTCTTCTGCTCCCAGAACTCCCCCGCGCTGAGGTGAGGCCTGCCTTCACACCCTCCCCTAGGTCTCCAGGCTCCTTACTGACCTGTCAGAGAGGCTACCCACAGACCAGGACATCCTGATGCACTACCCACAGGTTGGCCCAGCCCCAGGCACCATCCTCTTTCCCTGTATACCATCCACCCGTGCTTGTGGTGGGCCTCACTGGAAAAAGCTCTCACCCTCCACTCCTAACATGGCCTGCCTCTGGGAAGGCCCTGACTTCTACAAACCTCTGGCCAGCAATGGAACCCACAGAGCCAGGATGTCAGCATGTTAGGGAAGAAAAGAGCTCATCTATCCTTGGCTGGCTGTGTTTCACTCTAGAGCTTCAGCCTAACCTCTTCTCCCAGTCTCTTTGGGCATCCATAAGAGTGTATATGTCTGTGTCCATGTACACAGACCTACTAGACACCTCCTTTAGAAGAGTGGCTCTTGGGGCACCTGGGTTGCTCGGTGGGTTGAAGCCTCTGCCTTCGGCTCAGGTCATGATCCCAGGGTTCTGGGATCGAGCCCTACATCGGGCTCTCTGCTCAGCAGGAAGCCTGCTTCCCCCTCTCTCTCTGCCTGCCTCTCTGTCTACTTGTGATCTCTCTCTCTGCCAAATAAATAAATAAAATCTTAAAAAAAAAAAAAAAGAAGAAGAAGAAGAGTGGCTCTTCACAGCCTGGGACAGCAGTTTCCCCTCAAAACTCTGAGAAGAACAACAGTCCCTAGTAGGTACTCAACAGCACTAATCGGGGGCCATGTTGGAATAGGCAGCCATGTTGGAACTGGTGGCCGTATTGAAAAGGGTAATTCTGAAAACAGACACTGAGATCTCCACTGTGGACCCAAAGGTCTTTGTAAAAATGGGGCTGCTGCTCTCCATCCTCACAACCCCAAACTCTCAGGCTTGGGGAGCCCAGATATATTTGGCTGGGTATGGAAGGCACCACTGTTGGCTTTAGAATCTGTTGCTAAATCCTCCAAAATAATAAAGTTTAGTCTCCCTACTCGCCTTATGAAAGCTGACACTTTTTGTACTCTACGTAAAGTTGAGCGTTAAAAATAATAGCTTTTGTGTTGGAGTACACACTTTCAATATGCATTCTCCACGCTTCAGGATAAAATATATGACCATTAAGTCACTATAATAAGTTGAAAAACACAATTACTGCTTTCACATCCTGTGTGGGTTGCTAATCATCTTGCTATTATCCTGACATTATGGTCAAAAGCTATCGCTTTTAAAGTTATTGGGACAGAATGTGCCCAACATCATGGTTTTCTGAAAGGGAAGACAGAAAGGGGGAGACTATGATTTTATTGGGGTGGCTGTAATGTCTTTTCAACCTTCTTATTATGGAGAATTCCAGACATAGGCAAAAATCGAGAGAATCCAATAAGGAACTGTCGAGAAGCAGCAGCAGCCTCACCAGCCTGCAAACCCAGGCCCACTCTCTGTCGTCTCGGGCCCCAGACACCACAGACTTCACCCGCCTGGTCCTGGGTTTTGTTAATAGCGTAGCTGCAGATTATTGTCAAGGGGTGAAACCTCTGTCCGTAGCCATCCCTCTCTACTGCAGGGAAACCAAGAGATGAACTTCAGCCCATCCAATCCCCAGGAGGCTTCAGTTTCCAGACCCGGGCCACCTGGACCTTACAGCAGCCTGGACAGAAGGTGTGTCTGCGGCATAATGAGGGCCAGAGAGGGAAACAGGGATGGAGGCCTGCATGCAAGGCCTCGCTCAAGTGCCCGCCCAGATCCGGGCTGCCCGTGGGAAAAACACTCCATCTGTAAGACATGACCTTTGGAAAAGAGCTCATCTGATCCCATCATTTAATATCAGCTTAAAATTATTCATGGGGCGTTCTTCAGCCCTCAGGAGCGAGGCCAGACATTCTTGCAAGCTCCAGCTCCGAGGGTCTGCCCCCCCCCACGACATCCCCCCCAGCCCTCATCACACGCACGTGCTGAAGGGGAGAGGCCCCGACTGGGACCCGCACTCCAGGTCCCTTGTGATCTTTTCGTCGGGAACACACAAATCCCTTCCTACCAGCTATACAACCCCTGATCGGTGAAAAGTCAGCTTGTGGGGGCACCTGGGTGGCCCAGTCGTTAAGCGTCTGCCTTTGGCTTGGGTCATGATCCCAGGGTCCTAGGATCGAGCCCCACATCAGGTTCCCTGCTCTGTGGGAAGCCTGCTTCTTCCACTCCCCCTGCTTGTGTTCCCTCTCTCACTGTGTCTCTCTGTCAAATAAACAAATAAAATCTTAAAAAAAAAAGTAAAGTCAGCTTTTGTCACCTCCTCCTGGCAGGCTTTAATGGAATCCCCAACAAAAGCCAGCCTCTGTGCTCCTAGAGCATGCTATCTTGCTTATCACGGAATCATTTCCTCTCAACAAATATGCACAGGTTTTCGACTGTGTTTTAGGTATGGTGCTAGCCACTAGTGATATGAAAGTGGAAGGAAAAAATATCAATAGGCACATCCCCTCCCTGGCATCCAGGCAGGTTTGCAACTGCTTCAACCAATAAAATTCCAAAGTAGGCAAGAGAAAGCCACAGAGTTTCTGCTTGGTTCCCACAAATGCTCATGCTGGAGCCCTGAACAGCCATGTGAGGAGTCTAACTAGCCCGAGGCCACCATGCTGTGAGAAAGCCCAAACAGCGAGAGAAGCCCCATGTCTGTGCTCTGGCCAGCTGTCCCAGATGAACCAAGGCTTTGAGTCACCCCAGCACAGGTGCCACAATCCTCCAGAAAAGTCCAGGGCCAAGTGGCCGGTCACCACCAGGCTTTATGTCTTCTCAGCGGAGACTGCAGTCACAGTGGAACAGAAGCAAGCTTTTTGTGCCCTGACTGTACTCCTAACTCCTAGAGCCCGTGAGTGTAATAAAGTCCTCATTTCAGGCCCCTAACTTTTGCAGTGGTTCGTTATGCAGCAGGAGTAGCAGAAACACTGAGTTGTGAACAATGAGAAATGACAGACAGGCAAAGAGCTGGGCGTGAAGAGCCCAGCACATACAAATGTCCTGAGGCGAGACCAGGCTTGGCCTCTTGAGAAATAAGAAGCCCCTTATCACAGGCTGTGTAGAAGAGTCAGCATTTTATTCTAAGTGTTACAGGAAGTCATTTGGGGGGTTTGAGCAGGTCAGAAACAAGCTGATGTATGCTTTAAAAAGACTCTGCAAACATGCCAAGTGTTGCTAACATATGGAGCAACTGGAACTCTTGTCCACTGCTGATGGGAGCCTACATCTTCTAAGAAAGAAATGCCATTTTGGGGGTCAGGCAAATTGTCCAGTGTGGTCCCCAGAAGACCCTGGTTGTGAGGGGCAGGCTACCATCCCCAGCTACTCCCTCAGCTCTGTCCCAGTGCTCGTGGTGCTTCTCCCACTTCCCTCAGAACCTCCAAACTTCCCCCCCCAGGCCATCAGTGGGGCCAAGTGGTCTGCCTTTCCCTCACCTTCCCGCCTTCCCCCACACCTTCTCCCTCACCAGTAGCCCAGGTGAGTAGCTTCGACCTTCACCTCTCGGCTTTGGTTGCTCACCTGGACTATGGCAATAGTCTCCTCCTGAGTCTGCCTGCTTCTACCCTTATGTATTTCCTGGTCTCCGTACAGCAGCCTGGGGGAGTTCTGTAAATAACCTTGTATTTGAAGCAAAATGTTCACAAAGAACAGTGCCCATGTCATAAGCGTATGCCTTGGCAGCATCTCGCAAAACGAACTTATACTCATGTCGTCAGAGTCCCAATCAAGAAGCCAAGGAACATGACTGGCAGTCCAAAAGCCACCTGTAGCCTCTTCCAGTGACTACCCCGCGTCCCCAAGGGTAACCATTGTCCTAGCTTCCAACAGCCTAAATTAGTTCAGCCTGTCAATTTATTGACCCATTCTACTGCTAATAGGCACTTGTGTAGTTTTTGAGTTATTTTGTTTATTTGTTTGTTTGTCTGTTTTATAGGTAGGGCTGTAATCATATATTGCCCCTGAGGGAAACTTTCTTGAGGCATAAGGTGACACATGGCAGAAAAGAGCCAAGAGACTGGCAGATAAATGGAGTTGGAGCCCTGATCACATCACACCTGAAGTCCATCCAACTGTCACATTAGTCAGTTACTGAAATCATTATATCCCTTTATTGTTGAAGCCAGGTTGAACTGGATTTTCCATCATGTGCAGTGGAAATCATTCTAACTGCTTCATTAGGCTAAGAAGGAAATGGCCTTGAGGAGGTGGAAGGAATGCTGCAAAAGCATATATAGGATTGGCAGATGTGAAGAGCCTTCGATCAAGGCAAACAGGAAAAAGGGTATGTGGGTTCATTCCAAGACCAGAGCACCACTAGGAAGGGTGAAAATTTGAATTATAGTTTAAATATTCACCCCCATCCCTCTCCCTCTGTGGTTTAGAGTATACTACTGCCTCTCCCCAGTTGATGGTGTGCTGGACCACGTGATTTTGTTTGGCCAATGAGATGTTGGCAAATTCTGTGAGAAAGGACTTAAAATGTGCTGGGGTGGCCAAGTTTGGCCTCTTGTGCTTCTGTCGTCACCATGAGAAAAAGGTGCTCCAGGTAGCCCAACGGTCTGACAAGGATACACACGGTGCAGATCTGAATCCAACCTGAATGCTGTAGATCTGGGGAGTGGTTTGTTACACAGCAGGATTACAATAGCTGACTGATACATAAGGCAAGAGGAAGGATCTAGAAGAACAGGAGAAATTCACCTAGGAGGGTAGATTCGTTTGCTAGGGCTGCTGGAACAAAGTTACCACACACTGTGTGGCTTAAATAACAGAAATGTATTATTTCACAGTTCTGGAAGCTAGAAGTTTGGTCTCAGAGTCAGCAGGGTTGGTTCCTTCTGAGAGCTGTGAGGGAATGTGTTCCAGGCCTCTTGGCTTGTAGAAGGCCATCTTCTCCCTATGTGTTCACATCCTCTTCACCCTGTGTGTGTCTGTCTCTACCCAAATTTCCTCTCTCTATGAGAACACCAGGCATATTGGATTGGGGACCCACCCTAATAACCTCACTTTAACCTGATGACCTATATAAAAACCCATTTCCAGGGGCGCCTGGGTAGCTCAGCGTCTGCCTTCGGCTCGGGTCATGATCCCACGGTCCTAGGATCAAGCCCTGCATCGGGCTCCCTGCTCAGCGGGAAGCCTGCTTCTCCCTCTCCTGCTTCCCCTGCTTGTGTTCCCTCTCTCACTGTCTCTCTCTCTGTCAAATAAATAAATAAAATCTTCAAAAAAAAAAAATAGAAAATATAAGAACAAATAAAGAAAACTAAATCAACCATATGTCCAGACATAAGCACTGGTAACAATTTTATGTCTTTTCTGTCCACCTTTTATACCTTTTTTTTTTTTTTACTAATGAGATTCTATTGAATATACAGTACAAAGCATTATAGAACAATCAGTTCTCCAAAAACGTGATGTTACCATTCTATTTTGCTTCCCTCACTTTTTTTTTTCTAATTTAACAATATCATGTAACCGCTGTGGAAAATTTGGAAACTACCAGAAAAGCACAGAAAAAGAAATATAAATGACCTCTAATTGCAAGCCAAGGATTTGCCACGGGTAGCAAAGCCCCATGTTCCTTTTCAGAATTGTTTTTCTGCACACATTGCGCAGCAATGGTTTCTGATAAGATCACCCCACCACATTCCCAGGTACTCTCTACCCAGAAGGGGGAAAGGTATTTCTGGTGGGACCTCTCCCCCAACTCCCCCCCCCAAGCTGCTGAACTCGAAGGGCAGCCTCTGGGGTGGGAAGGCTCCGTGGGGGTCTGGCTAGAGGCGCTGGCTGGCGGGGGGGGGGGGGGGGGGCATTGGGGGGGCCACCCCCACCCCCACCTACCCCAGGCCCCAGGGCCTTTTGTGTGCCCCAGGCCTCCCGCAAAGCCAGCCGCAGAGGCCTGGTGTACTTTTGTAACCTGATCACCTTCATCCCTATGTCCCTGCAGGTTTCCTTAACAAGGCCAAATTTATGTCCCCCAAAGGGAACCCAAGCTGTGGAGCTGTCCTCTTCCCCTGCCCGGAGCCCACTCACCACCGCCGCCACCACCACCCGCCCCCTGCCAAAGCCACAGGGCATTCAGGGGGTCGGGTGGGCTTTGATAAAACCGATCAAAGATCAAACCGAAGCCGTCCCTGGTGTCTGGTCGGAAATTCCACCTCTCTGAGCTCTGGGGACACAAGACAGGGAATCATAAACAGGAAGCATTGCCACTGTGCCTAGTGGAAGGCAAGTGGGGCTGCTGGATGAATTCAAGTTTGCAAAATCCAGAGCCACTGGGTGAATGTTTGGGGCCACCCTGGTGGGTGGGTCGTGGTGTTGTCAGGGGGCTTCCAGTTGTCATTTCTACCTGGATGGTGTGAGGTCAGGGTGAAGGCGGGGGATTGTGATGCTCGGCTCTGCCCCCCAACCAGGGGAGGTAGGTGGGCAGTGCCAACATCCAAACATGTCCGAAACGGGGGTAACCCCACCCCGAAAGCCCAGGATAAATCTTTGGTGGCAGGAAGCTGGCCCCCAGCCCAGAGCCACGGGAAGAGCTAGCTGAAGCCACCACAGCTGTGACGAGGAAGACCGTCTCGAACTCAAGCCTCCGGGAAATGCCTTCCTGGAGTCACAGAACACAGGAAAAATCAGTTTCCCGGCCTGCCATACAGTTCCTAGAACTCCGCCTCTCAGGAAGTGATACTTCCAGTAGCATTCCACTCACTCCCCAACAGTGGGTGGGCAAAAAGTCTGGTGGTGACCGGAGGTGAAGAAGAGGGACATCATGGGAACAGCCCATGTTTCATGGGGAAAATTCCCAAAGGAGACATCCCTGATGGAGTGGGATGTGTTTGGACACCCGCCTCCAGCCACGCCTCTAGCCAAATCCCGCCCGACCAGCAGGATCCAGATTTGTCACCAGCTCCCTCCTGAAGCCACTCAGAGCGTAGAATCCAGGTATCAGAACCGCAAAAGATTTCAAGCATTGCCAGTCAAGGGTTTCTCAAAGTGTATGTTAGGAGAACCAGTCAGATGTACAGAGGAGTTCCTTGGTCAGGTGACTCTGGGAAACACAGTACAGTAGGGTACCATGGTGATCCCAATTCTTTGCCCCTCCGGGAATCGATGCCCTTTGCCAGGAAGCTCTGTAGTGTCCTCCCACTGCAGGCGGGGACACCTGTCCAGCCCTGGGCCTGTTGGCCAGTATCATGCTAGCAGGCCTGAGGGAAGGAGGCTTACAGTGAGCTCCCATGTTGAGGCTAGTTCTCTTCAGCCATCACGAGAACGTGTTCAGGTAGCACGCAGGAGGAGGAGATACAGGCGGGACAGAGCAGACCGGCCGGGGCCATCCCACACAGGACCAGCTTAGGTGGCCCTCCAGCCAGGCACCCCCAGACACGGGAGCGTGCCCAGCCAATCCCCAGCTGATTCTAGACCCGTGAGCCATATATATGGAATGTGGTAGGGCGTTGAGGTTTCATAGTGTTGTCGAAGCAAAAGACAACTGATACAACATTGCATACTAGAACTCTCCAGAGACAAGTCACAAAGCACTTTAGTTACAGTAAAGGCCCTGGGATGTTCTATATAGTGAAGGAACCTGTTGAATTTTGCTGAATCCAACACTCCCAAACTCATTTGCTAATGGAACACTTTGTCCAAAGAAACACCTTAAAGAAGCAATGTTCTGAGAGATATACAGCAGGAAACACGAATGAAGGCATGCCCCTCATTTTATACATGAGAGAACCAGACCCAGAAAGGGGGCTGTCCTGGATTCTGGTCACAATTTCTTCTCTCGGGGAAAATACCACTTGCTTTAGGCAACAGTGGCCTCTCCCTCTACTGAATTGAGGTCTGAACCACACATGAGAGTATTAGCTGTATGTTGTTTTCTGATTCAATGAAGTTTTATTGAGGACCTACTATGTGCAAACAACATAGGACTGTGTTTTCTTGGTGAAAGCCAAGCCTAGCACCAGGATCACCAAGAAAAGACAGAGTCCCTATCTTTAAGCAGTTTTTGGTCAAGTGGAGGTGGAAGGCTCAGAAAGAGATGCTGATGACCCAATGGGAGAAGAGCCATGAAGGGAAGTGTTGGGTGGTATTGGGTATGAGGGATAGGGAGGTGACATACATATCAGGGAAATCTTCCTGGAGGAGGTGACATGTGAACGGAGTCTTGAGGAATGAGTAGGAGTTACCTACATAAGGAAGATGAGCTCAAGGGGACAGGGTGGGATAATGGCATGGGCAAGAGCCTAGAGGCAGCAGGAGTGCAAGCGTGACTGAGCGGAGCTGTGCTGGTCAGGGGTCAGTGCCGAGACTAAAAGCCACTCCAGGTAGTTTAAATAGAAAGGGATTCCTGGGGTGCCTGGATGGTTCAGTGGGCTAAAGCCTCTGCCTTCAGCTTGGGTCATGATCCCAGGGTCCTGGGATTGAGCCCCACATCGAGCTCTCTGCTCAGCAGGGAGCCCGCTTCCTCCTCTCTCTGCCTGCCTGTCTACGTGTAATCTCTGTCTGTCAAATAAATAAATAAAATCTTTAAAATATATATATATATAAACAGAAAGGATTCCTTATAGGGTGTTAAGAGGCTTACAGGGTTATTTGGAGGCCTGAAGAGACCCACACAATGCCGAGTTTCCAGAAGAGTCCCCGAAAGCCACCAGGACCAGCTTGAGAACCATGTGGCCTCAGCCACAATCCACATAAGCAAAAGGCGTGCTTCTCTCCCTCTTTAACTGAGATCTGAAGTCAAATTTTACACAAGAGCATCCAATCGGCTAACCCTCATCGCAAGGAAGTCTGCGCGATGTACCGTGTCGCTGTCTAACGGAGGGCGAAGTAGATGCCCAAAGTCAATCCAGCGTGTCTTTCCCAAAATGCACTTAAGGAAAACAAATTCAGCACATAGTTAGGACTGATATTCCCAGAAATATTCTTAGCTCTTATGGCCTCTTTTTTTCTGTCTCCCTCATGGCCCCTTGCCCCACTACAGAGCACGCCATAGGCGCTCATTAAAGACCTCCAAAAAGCCAGCCTCCTCGCTGCTTGATCTCTGGGGAGGGCAGGTCTCAAGATGGATAAAGGCAACCTTTTTTTTTTTTTTTTTTTAGTCTTGCCTGGAATAAATTGCTACTTTCTTGAACACACAGAAGGATGTATTATTATGAAGGTGTTCTGTATTATTACCAAGAACAATTATTCAGAAGCCAGAAGCCTAGAGCTGACGAGGTTATATTCTCTGAGGAGAAATTCCAGAAACCATTACTCATTAACTTTTTTGCCCGTGAAAATAACCTTTTCCTTTCCCTGCGTGGCTTTCTACCCAAGGAAGGACTCAGCCCTCCATGGTGGCACCACACTGGTGAGCCAATGACCAGGAAGGCGGTGGTCTCCACTCTGATGCCAAAGCCAGCAGGCAGTCACCGGATGGAGCCTCGCTGTGGTGCTCCACGGAGGAGGACTCACAAAATGGCACGTGGGCTTGGGAACACCTCGCCCGTGTGTTTCCACCGAACTCCCACGATCACCCCTAGGAGTGAATCCCCCATCTGCCCAGGCTTTTCTGGCGGCCACAGGTCAGGTGGTATGGTGCTCTCCTCACTGTCCAACCAGACCCCTCGCGCTCTGCCCTGATACCGGGAAGACGGGGCCTCTGGAATCAGACATCTGTCCAAACCCCACAGGAAGCGCGGCGGGCCTAATTAATTAATGTCTGTGGAACACCTGTACAGCCTCAAATGAGAGGTGCGAGGCGACCACAAGCCCAATTAATTAGCACCATTGATGGAGGCTTCCGGCCCCCCTCCTCTTCCATTCCAGCCGCCTTGCCCTGTCTCAGGGCAAAGTCAGGCCGGCGGTGGTGAAGGGGCCACTGAGAGGCCAGAAGAGGATCCCACACCACAGGGCCACCAGCCCTTGGCATTCCCTGGACGTTTTCTGGACACGACCTTTTTCCTCAGAGACAATGGCTGTCTTCCTCAGAGCCTCTGAGCTTCTTCCTCAGATTAAATTCCTTCTCCCTCAGACGGGAGTATGAGCACCAAGCCAGGCCACTGACCTCAAACTCCCGCCCCTGCTCGAAGCGGCCTGGGTCTCCTAAAAATGTCCGCAGAGGCCGAGCCCTCCAAGGGCCGCGCTTCCGCTCCCCGCGGATAAACGCCAAGTTCTGACACCTACTGAGTTCTCTGCTTCCGACCTTCTCTTTTTCTCCTCCACTCTCCGCTGTCACGGCTCAAGGGGAGGGCAGGAAGGGAAAGGAGAAAATGGACATGAGGTTGGGGGAAGGAATGTCTTATTAAAGCAAAGCACGTATGCAATCATCCATCAACGGAGCGTGGGAAATCAAACGGGGGCCTATTTCACATCGGATTCCTTGTACCTTTTATTACGTAAAAGATTGCTGCGTGTCTAATTGTCCAGCACAGACTTCAGCCGGTCCAGCTCCCTGCGCGTAAGTTCAAGGCTGCCGTGATGTTCCTTGGCTCGTGGGTCACCAGAGTTCAGCAGGCCTGGCGGCTAGCACAGCTGGGACCTGGGGCATCAGGGAAGCTGGAGGCGAGAGCGGTAAGGTCAGGGTCTGTGCGGCCCGGGTGTGCATGGCACTGACGTCACCACCCCTCCCCAAAACCAGTCTGAGGCCTCCTCACCCGGAAAAGGGGGGCACCATTCAGCTCATAAGAAAGCTGTAAGGCTCAGGGAGCGGGGGCCGAGCTGACGAGGTGTTGGGTTGTACGTGAGCTCTCCTCAGGGCGACACTTCCATGCACAGGGACCCCTAGTCCCCCTTCTCTTTTGGCCACAAGCCTCTCTCCTCCTCAGGTTCCCCACCCCCAGCCCCGCATCCACCTCCTGTTTTTCCCTCCGCCACCAGCTGTTTTCCTGTCACCGGGGAGGATGAGGACAAGCCTGGAGCCACGCACAGTGGCCCAGGCAGGCACTCCTACCCCTCTGGGTGACAAGAGGGTTGTTTTCCTTACCTCTCCTGACCTCAGAGAGCAGGGGCCTCCGGCCACATGGCTCGGGCAGGGGAAGGGCCTGGGCCTGCTGGCCTTGCAGGCTGGGGAGAGACACGCTCAGAAATACCGAGAAAGGAACTGTCAGCCTTCATTATTAATACCCAGTGTTAATATTTAATGTCAGAAAACTGCAACTCCCTTCTCCGCACAAGTCACGCCAGCCAGAACTCTTCCGTCTCCGTCCTCACAGCCGCACGCCAAGACCAGCAGAGCAGTCCAGGTTGAGTTCAAACGCGAGGTGCGAAGTGAATTCTAAAAAAACAAAAGTAAAACGACATAAGACTAAGAAACTATTTCACGGCTCTTGAAATCAACCTTGCTCTTTAAACGTCTCTAGAACTACGCGTTGGAGCACCAGAAACTTTCGAAACAAGGCCAAGCTTACGTGTAACCTTTAAGCTAGAGAAGGGTTTTGATCTGTGCAGGGTTTTCGTGCTGTTGACGTCGCAGACGGATTTCTTAATGGACATCCCGAGATGAATTCAGGGATGGAGCGCTGGGCTGGCTCTATTCAGCAGAACATGAGACTCTTGATCTCAGGGTCGTGAGTTCAAGCCCTACATTGAGCACAGAGTTTACTTTAAAAGAAACTAACCCCCACCCCCAAAAAAAAGGAATTGAAAAAACAGGAATATCTGCCACCGAGGCAACCGATTAACTCTTACCAACCAAAACCAGCATGTTTCTGGGGCGCCTGGCCGGCTCCGTGGGTTAAGCGGCTGACTCTTCATCTCAGCTCAGGTTTCAGTCTCAGGGTTGTGAGTTCAAGCCCCACGTTGGGCTCCATGCTGGGCATGGTGCCTACTTTAAAAAAGAAAAAAAAAAAAAAAAGGTTGTTTCTCAACCCGGGGCACACTGTCAGTATCTGGGAAAGGACAGTCCTTTATTGCACAGGGCTGTCCCACACAATATCCCTGCCCATTCACCCCGTATGGGCCCCTGATGTCGTGATCCTCAAAAACACCGTTTCCAAACCCCCCTAGGTGGTAGGCAGTGCAGCTCTGGGTTGGGAGCCCCTGATCCAGGTGCACGGGGCTATCAAGGTGGGATTTTCAGTGGGCAATGAAGGGGTCTTGCCTCTACAAGGTGAGCTGCAGGGTATCTTGCTCTGGTGCCCACCCCACTGAGACACCAAGCCCACCAGCCCGACCCCAGGGCAGTGGCCTCCGCCCTTCTTGGCCCAGAGTGGCCTGCCACTTCCATCAGCGCTTGGGGAGTGGCTGCGGTATGCAAAGCTTTCATCTCTAGAACTTCAAAGAACAGCCTCAGAAAAAAAGCCCAGGGCACAATTTTCCAGGATCCAGGAAACCAGATGAGTCACCTGTGCCTTCCTCAGCTGGAACCACATCTACCAGGCCCACACCTCACCTTGCCACCAACAACTAGCAGGCTTTCTTAAAGGTTCTATTACCAGAGCCAGGTTCCTGACTTGGTCAGGGAAGTCATTTCAAAGGATAGAAAGAGAAGAGATGGGCGCCTGGATGGCTCAGTGGGTTAAGCCTCTGCCTATGGCCCAGGTCACGATCCCAGGGTCCTGGGATGGAACCCCGCATCGGGCTCTCTGCTCAGCAGGAAGCCTGCTTCCCCCTCTCTCTCTGCCTGCCTCTCTGCCTACTTGTGATCTCTGTCTGTCAAATAAATAAATAAAATCTTAAAAAAAAAAAAGAAAGAAAGAGAAGATGACTGAATTTCAAGGGACTATTCTCCCTACTTTGTTGTCTATAGGACTTTATAGAGAAATGATTTATATCCAGTAAAATGCAGACATCTCAAGTGTGCAGCTTGACAAATTTTTACAAATGTACACACTCAGGACACCTAGGTGGCTCAGTCAGTTAAGTGTCTGCCTTCAGCTGAGGTCATGATCCCAGAGTCCTGGGATGGAGCCCAGAGTTGCGCTCCCTGCTCAATGAGAAATCTGCTTCTCCCCCTGCCTGCTCCCCACTTATGCTCTCTTGCTCTCCCTCTCTCTCAAATAAATAAATAAAATACTTTTTAAAATGTACACAGCCACATTCCTTATGGAGTCTTAAGGTACATAAAAATGAAATTTTTAAAAAGATTTTATTTATTTATTTATCACAAGTAGGCAGAGAGGCAGGCAGGTGGGGGGGGAGCAGGCTCCCCACTGAGCAGAGAGCCCGATACAGGGCTCGATCCCAGGACACTGAGATCATGACCTGAGCAGAAAGCAGAGGCTTTAACCCACTGAGCCACTCAGGCGCCCCATAAAAATGAAATTTTAATTAAAACACACACACACACACACAAGCTGGGATAGATGACACCAGATGTCGGCAAGGAGGTAGAGCTGTGTCTGATTGGAGTGGAAACTGGTACAACCACTTTGGAAAATGTTTTTTTAACAAAGTTGAACAGAAACCTACCAGATGACCTAAGCATTCCTCTCCCAGATGCCTCCCTGGGAAAGATGGAAATACAGGCACACAAACGTTCATGGCAGATTCATCCGTAAGAACCAAAAACTGGAAACAACCCAAATATCCACAAACGGATGAGTGATTAAACAAATTGTGGTATATCCACACGGTGGGGTACAACTCATCAGTAAAGGGAACAAATACACAAGACGAATAAATCTGAAAATAATCACGCCTAGTAAAAGAAGCCAGAGAGTGCATACTGCATGTTTCCATTTATATTAAATTCTAGAAAATGCAAGCTAGTCTACAGTGACAGGAAGCAGATCAGCTGTTGCCTGGGGATGGGGAACAGGGAGAGGCAGGCAGGAGGGATCACAGAGGGGCACGGAGAAACCTTGGGGGGCAGTGGATATATTCATGATCTTGATTACAGTGATGGTTTCATGGGTGGACGCATATGTCAAAACCGATCAGATTGTATCATTTAAATACATGCAATTTATCGGATGTCAATTAGACCTCAAAAAAGCTGTGTTTTTTTTAAATGTGTGTTTCACTGTACAAAAATTATACTTCCCTTATTTTAACGCTGGAATTCTCTACCACTCTCCCCTCGGAACACAATCACATACAAGTAGAGGCCATGAGGTTCCACATATCCTCTCGTCTTTGGGATCAGGCAGGAGAAATCCTACTTCAGGCTCAAGGCTGTATGGCTTAAGCGTGGCTCTTCCTTGTACCTGGGGGTGAAGGGCACGTCATAACCACACGATCCTTCCTGGGGTTAGCCAAGTACAAGGCACGCGTTTCTACCTTTTCCTCTCTCTGATGCTTCTGGTCCTCCTCCTTCTCGGGTGACTATTCACGGCTGGGGCACGGCAGGAACTCTACACCAGCAACCAAAATACTACACCGTGACAACTTCATCTCTTAATTACAGTAAACATTTACATAATGCGCGGGCCCAGCCAGTGCAGAAAGATTCGTTAATGCAGAAACATGCCCTTTAACCATCCCGTTTTATTACACAAACCCCCCAGAGACCTGAGCAGCCCACGATTTGCAAAAGATGATGCAGAAATTGGCTGAGATATTAAGCCCCTTTCCAGGTGCAATTAAAAGTGAGACAGAGAACCGCCTGCTCGCCCAGATAGATATTTTCTTCCTTCTGAATTCACACTGTAAGGATTCCGGGGACCTAGCTGCTGTCGGAATGCTAGCATTTGCCGGAGCCGGGGCTTTGCTTTTATTCTCTTCTTCCCCTTCGCCATTTCTGAATTGACAACCCGGCAGGTGTTGCTGGGAGGTCTAATATTTCTGCAGCCGTCCAAGCACAGGGGTTTATTCCAACATTATGAACATTCTGCTTGCTTCGAGCCTTTGATTCTTTCAAACAGACCCTCTCTGGAGAGACCAACTTTAATCACATTTCCTAGAGCCAAACCCAGCTGGCCTGGGGAGGGACAGCCCAGGCCAGGCTGAGAGCTGGTGAGGATGCACAGGGTAGCAGGGCCGGCTCCCTGCTAGCAAGAGGATTTAGGCCAGTGCACAAGGTGGGGGGCAGATTTGGGG
This sequence comes from Mustela putorius furo, assembly GCF_011764305.1. NCBI lineage: Eukaryota > Metazoa > Chordata > Mammalia > Carnivora > Mustelidae > Mustela > Mustela putorius. The sequence goes on from NW_025421989.1 coordinate 34,929,296, forward strand.
AAAAGTCAAACTTGAGTTTCCTCCCAGCTCCCCCGACCTCCTCTCCATCCCCAGCCTCTTCCTGGTTGTGTGAACTTGGGAAAGTGACTCTGGCTCTCTCTGTAAAGCAAGGACAATGGTTCCTCCTTTGCCAGGATGTGGCAGGCTTCAGGGAGGGGACTCTGTACAGAGTCTCCAGCAAGGTCAGGGCCACACACGCGAGGCTTGATGGCAGCTCAGATGTCCCGTTATTATTTTCCTACCACCGGTAGTATGATCGCCACACTCCTCAAACTTTAGGCAGCCGGAGGGATCTCTCGTGCCCAGTCTAGCGATGAAATGATACTCGAGTGCTCTTAAGCCATTTCTCCCTTAGTGACTGAAAAGAGGAGTTGTACATCAAATCAACCCACGAAAGCCACCTCCAGGGTTCCCACCCAGACTGGCAAGAAAGCACCTGGGCTGCGGCTGAGATTGGAAAGGGCAGCTCTGAGCAGTGTGCCATCCAGGGATGTACACAGCTACTGGGCGTGAGAACCAGGCTAGCCAGGAACCTAGAAGGAAGTTCAGAGTCCAGGAAGAGTGAGACCCCAAGGCCATCAAATTCATGTTGAACTTATTCATTTAGTCGTCATTACCACTCTACAAGACTAATAGTGTAAGGATCCCCATTTCACAGATGACTCAGCCGAGGCTCAGACAGGCTCATTAACTCACCCAAGTTCACAACGTCAGTAGGCGGCAGAATTGGAATTCGAATCCAGGGAGTGGGGCTGCGTGGCCCTCACGTCCCCGAGCAGATATTACCCGGGGTGGGGCATTGCAGGAGGCAGAGACTCGGTGGGGCTCGGGCCAGGACTTGAAGGATCAGATCAGACAGGGCAGGTAGGGAGAGAGGGGAGAGAGGCCAAAGGGCTTTGCAGGTGGAGGGCAAGAACTCACACCAAGACTTAAGGCTGAAATGAAGGCCACATGGCTGGCTGGGAAGGATGGGAAAAAAAGAGTTCTTGTCATTCAGTGGGGGATGGAAAAATAGGGTGTCCGGGATAATTTTGACTACAAATTATGGAAAACACCTCCACTCAACCTGGCGTTGGTCCTTGGCTTTAAAACTCTTTGACCACAGCCCACAGTGAGAAATACCCTTTCCATTCTGGCTCTGTGCACGCTCAGCCGTACCACCAGACAAAAGTTTCACAAAGCACTAGGGGTCGTGATGTGCCCTGATATCTTCGATTCTCCTCTTCCTTCATCTAACTCATTGTTTTGTTTTGTTTCTATTATTGGTCGTGACGCACCCAGTTGATTTCATGGCTCTCTGATCGGTTCAGATCTACAGCTGGGAAAATGCTGGCTTGAACACCAAGAAAACTGATGATACCACGTGAGGGACACTCATCACCTCAGCAACATCCACAAGGACCTGAGTGCCCCCATCTGCCCACTCAGCTGGCCTCATGTCAGCCTCACACTCAGGCCGGTTTCTCTGGAGGTCATAAGGTGCTTCTGGCCATCCTAGACAACACATTGTGGCAGACACAAGTCCAGAGGCAAAAACAGGCAGGCAAGGGGCACACGGGTGGCTTGTGGGTTAAGCAACTGACTCGTGATTTCAGATCGAGTTCGACTCCACACTCAGCAGGGAGTCTGCTTGTCTCCCTCACCCTCTGCCCCTCCCTATGCTCTCTCGTGCTCTCTCTCTCTAAAATAAGTAAATAAATCTTTAAAAAGGAAAAAAAAAACACACACAGGCAAGACTCTGAGCATCTTCCTTAGGAATAAGTCAATATCAAGTCAGTATTTTTCAGAAGCCCCTAGGTCCCGCCCCCATCATGTCTCATTGGTTAGGACCAAGCCACAGGTCCGTTCCTGACCCAATCCCTAGCCAGATAAATAGATGGGCCACCCAGCAGGGTGACAGGCATCAGAGAGTGAGCCACCATGCCTTCCACATGCCCACAAGAGCAGGCCGTCATTAATGGATGCCAGCCAAGAACCACCAAATGGATCTCATGGGGTTTGCAGCAGAGGTGACGGGGTTCCATGTGGCCAAAGGACTGGGACCCAGAATGGCCACCCAGTGAGAATGCTGGGCTGTGGGAGTGGGGCACATGCTGTGGGAGTGGGGCACTCACTGCAAAGCAGGAATTGGCAGTGACTCACTTCCCCCAGGGGCACCCCTACCAGTCCGAGGAGGCTGCCTGGAGGGCTAAGGACAGTACATTTGTTGAAGGGAGCACCGGGGCACCCGTCCCAGCCCTGCCTCTGGGGAAGATGTGGGGGGATACCTGCTTGAGTGCGGGTCTGGGGGCGTCTGAAGGGAGAAAGCCCCAGGGGCCAGGCCTGGAAAAGGGGCGGCAAGAAGCAAATTGAGTTTGAAGTGCAGCCAATCGGCAAGAAGGAACGTGGAAGATGTAGGACTCTAAAAGGAGGATCCCAGGGCCAGAAGTTCATGTGTGTTTCAGTTGTCTATTGCCAAGCAACCAACCACCCCCACACTTGGCGGCTTAAAATAAATAACAATCACTTTACTTGCTCACAATTTTACAATTTGAGCATCAGCTGAGCTGGAAGGCCCATTTCCTAAAGAGCCAGCAAGTCGACGCAGGCTGCCGTCTGCCAGCTCGGAAATTCATTCTCCCAGGTCTGGAGGCCACCAGCCCCAAATCCAGGTGTTGGCAGGATTGGTTCCTTCTGGAAGCCCCAGAGGGAGAGTCTGTTCCAGGCCTCTCTCCTGGCTTCTGGGGCTTGGTGTTCCCCATCTTCCACTCTGCCACCTTGATCTCTGCTTCTGCTGTGACAAGCCATAGCTGTGTGCCTGTGTCCGTGTTGTTCCTCCTTGAAAGGACACCTGCCATTGGATTGAAGAGCCACCGACTCCGGACCTTACCTTAACTTGATGACATTAGCCACCAGCCTGGCTCCAACAAGGTCCCGTCCGCCCGCTGGCAGTGGGGGCTGGTACTCCAATGTGTCTTTGCAGACGTGGGGGGTAGGGACGGCCCCGCCTCCCTGCCCCCTGCGAGGGGAATGACAAGGAAGCTGCAGCTACTTTGAAGCCACCACGATCTGCAAGATGCTAACAGGAAGAGAAATGAGGGCAGAGGAGGGAAAGGCGGTTGTTCCTGCAGGCCACTGGGTGGGACAGAGTGCCCCAGGGGACCTCCCGCAGACAGTGTAGAACACACCCCTGAACTTGCCCCCAGCCAGCAATAAGGCAGCTGTGCTATTTGTCGGCTGATTCCCTCCTTCCCTGCTTTGTCCTGCTCTACGCTGTCTGTCCCAGGCAACCCCCACCCGCCCCACCCCAACCCCCACCCCCAGCAGGCAGGAAGAGTGTGCTGCCAGAAAAATCTCGGGCAGAGAGTCATAGGTGTTTGCAGTGAGCAGCCTCCCAGAGCACGGACGCTGGGGCTACTGGCAGGTGGGTGGGACCGCGAAAGAGTCTGCTGCCAAGGGCAGGTCAAGGCAAGCCAGCAGAAGGAGCAGAGCCGCCCTGCCTGCGCAACCGCAACCTGATGGGTTAAGCCGCTGGGAAAAGGCCGAGGGGCACAGGGGTCGACATCCCTGAACCCCAGGGGCTGCTCCCGAGGATTTGAATCAGACCAAGAGGAGCCAGTGAGGGAATATTATGGACTCCTCTTGGGTGAGCCGCTAGAGGCCAGGCTGAGGACAGATCTGCCACCAGGCCAAAGAGGGACCTGGACTGTGTGGCCTCAGCCAGATCAGGGGCAAGCTCCAGGCTGAGCCATGGGGGAGCAGCTTATGGGCCCGGGACGCGGGAGGGAGGGGGCGACAGTGGGGAGAGGACCCTACCATTGCCATGCTTCATTCGGCTTTGCCCAGCCAAAACAGCAGCTCTGCTGACCCAGGCCTGGCAGGGGAGGCACGGGGGAGCCCACTGGGAGGGTAGAGGGGATGGGAAAGCAGGCCGAGTGGTTTCCCTCTCTGCTTTTCACCTTCCCTACCAGGCGCTCGTGGCCTGCGAAGCCGCCTGCAGAAAGCACAGCTATGAGTTTCTCATGAATGATTTTAAATGATTCTTGTTCTGTCCGTGGGGGGAAATCACGTATTGGAAATCCAGCAAAAGCGAAGCCAACTGAGGACTGCTCCGGAGGGCTGCTGAAGAGCAGACAGCGTGGCCACTGGCGTTCAAACAGCAAGGGGTCCTGGGAGAGAAACAGGTTCCCAGGGCCAAGGCCTGCACGAGCCGGAGGCAGTACCCTGAGAAAATCAGGCCACTGTGTGCCCGCTCCGCCCATCGCTCCTTCGGTTTGTTCGTTATGCAACGAATAATCACTAAGCCCTTGCAATATGTCACTTGCTGTTCTAAGGCCCTGGAAAACTGTTATGAACAAAACATTTTTTTTTTTAAAATCCCTGTAGCCATGGAGCTTACATTCTTGCAGGGAGAAAGGTAGAAAACAAATAAATAAGAAAAATATGCAGCGTGTTTTATGGTGGGAAGTGGGAAGGAGAAAAACAGGAAGGAAAGGGAATAGAGAACATTGATATGGGGTCGGGGATGCTGGGGGCGGGGAGTTGACAATTCAGCAAAAGCCTCCAGGAGGTGTGAGAGCACCTCAATGCACAATGGAGAAAGAGCAGGCCAGTGCAAAGGTCCTGAGGTGGGAATGGTCCAGTGTATTCCAGGAACTGCAAAAAGGCTGGTGTGGTTGAAGTGGAGGAGAGCGGCAGTTAAGAGGCCATGAGCTCACAGAAGTCAGGGCAGGGAAGGCACCAGATCAGACAGGGCCTTCCTGCCACCCTCAGCTTTCACTCAGGTGACATAGGAAGGCTCTGGAGAATTCTAAGCCAAAAGGGCCAGAAGCTGACTCGGTTTTTAGGGGACTCCTCTGGCTACTATTTTCAGAGCAAACGGTGGAGGGGTGAGGGTAGAAGTAGGGGTACACGGTGAAGACCAGTGGTCCTCCATAGCTGGATACTGAGAACCACAAACATACCAGTAAATATTTTAGCAGGAAGTATTTTCACCTTCAGCAGCAGCATTTGGCAAAACCCCCCTTTTACGTTATAGCCACTTCAAAGATGAAGAAACAGAGAAGTTAAGTAACTTATTCAAATTGCCTAGGCAGTAAGCTCTTTGACCAGGAAAATTTCTGGTATAGGTTTCCCCATGAGCCCTAGCCATATTAAAACCAAATTTATTGCGATGCCTGAGTGGCTCAGTTGGTAAAACGTCTGCCTTCGGCTCAGGTCATGATCCTGGGGTGCCGGGATTGAGCCCTGCATTGGGCTCCCTCCTCAGCAGGGAGTCTGCTTCTCCCTCTCCTTCTGCCTCTCCCCCTGCTTGTGCTCTTTCTCTCTTGCATGGTGCACACACGCTCTCTCGCCAATAAATAAAATCTCCAAAAAAATTATCTAACACTCTATCTCCTGCTCCCTCCTTCCTCCGGGTAAAACCAAAACGCAGACAAAAAGCCCTGTTGTGTCTGCTAGTGTTTGGTTGATGCTTGATTCCCTCTGGGACTTCTTATGCTTCTGGTCTTTTCCTTGGAAAAAAAAGTGGCCTGAGTCCGGACTTGCGGAGTCAGATGGCCTGGCTCAGCCGAATCCAGGGCTCTGACACCCAGCCATGGGCAGGGTGGTTTCCAGAAGCACAAATCTGGGTTTACCTCCTCCTGCCGTAAGTTCTTTTCCCCTCCGTGACCCAGAGTGGCCAGACCTTGGCGTCTCCAGCCTTTGGGCATTGGTGGACAGGGTCATGGCTGAAGTTGCTGGGCACCCAGGAGCCAACCCCTCCCAGGCTTTTGTTTTCACCAGCAGCCAAAGCTGCAAAAGGATTATATGGGATCAGCCGTTCCCAGAGCCTGTTTTGTATACCGCTGGAGGTACACAGACCCGTATTTTTTAATAATTATGGTTATGTATTTTGATGTGCTGGGAAAAAAAGAAATGGCACAATCAACCCATGACTTCATGAATATTATTGCTCAGGAGGAGGCTAAAGTATTTTGGCTGTTTTTTTTTTTTAAGATGATTTAAATTAAAAATGTGATGTTACTAATAACATAAGAAGTACAGAATACAGCCAACTTTTGTGGAAGGGCTACAGAAGGCTGCTGCGGTAGGTTGTCTTGGGTCGGGGAGGAGAATAAAGGGACGGGCTTCCCCTCCCTGCTCCAGCAATCCAAAAGGGTTTTAAAAATATATATCCTTTTAATATAATGGAAGAACAGGCACACAGCAGAACGTTACTACATACAGACCATCAGAGAGGTTAAAATAAAAACCTCACACTCTCACCTCCCTGATATCACCGCCATTAACACCTAAGTGCACATCCATCTTGGCTGCCTACAGCTGGGTAGCAAATGACCGAAACTTTGGCAGCTTAAAATCCCATCCATTTACTACCTGTCACCTCTGCAGGTCAGAAGTCCGGATGGACTTGGTTCTCTGCTCTGAGCCTCAAAAGACCAAAGTCCAGGTGTCAGCCAGGCTAGGTTTTTACTTGTAGGGTCTGGGGAAGAATCCACTCTCAAACTCGTCTGGGTTATTACCAGAAGTCAGGTCCTTGTGGCTGCAGGACTGAGGTCTTCCCAAGTTCCTTTCCAGCTGTCCTCTGGTTCTTGCACGTATTCAAGCCAGAAACAGCCCATCTAAACCCTTCTCCTGGGGCACCTGGGTTGCTCAGTGGGTTAAGGCCTCTGCCTTCAGCTCAGGTCATGATTCCAGGGTCCTGAGATCGAGCCCCACATCGGGCTCTCTGCTCAGCGGAGAAGGGGAAACCTGCCCCCCCCACCTACTTGTGACCTCTCTCTGTTAAATAAATAAATTAAAATAAAAAAAAAAAGTTTAAACCCTTCACCTGCTTCGGATCTCTCTGACTTCTCCTTCTGCCTGCCTCTTTTGCCACCAGGCAGAAAAAACACTCCACTTTTAAAGGGCTCTTGTGATCAGGTGAGGGATAATTTCTCAACTTTAAGGCCAACAACTGTACCTTATCACAGGACGTGATCACAGGAGTGAAATCTCCCTGGCACAGGAGCTGAGATCAGGGTGTGGATACCACTTACCACACTATCTTTCTACGTTTCTCTCTGCACATATATATTTTTAAAGACATATTTGTAAGGTACCTGGGTGGCTCAGGGGGTTCAGCACTCAGCTCTTGGTTTCATTGGCTCAGGTCATGATCTCAAGGTCCTGGGCTCCCCGCTCACTGGGAGTCTGCTGGAGGTTCTCTCCCTCTCGCTCTCTCTCACTCTCCCTCTGGCCCTTTCCCTGCTCTCTCGCTTTATTTCAAGTAAATACATAAATCTTAAAAAATAAAAAGAGAAAAAAAAAAGGCATACTTGTATTCTAGATACAATAAGCAACCTGCTTTTTCCAGTCAAGGATCTCTACCTTTCCATTTCAGGAAATCTTCATCTCAACTAATACCCAGAACATACCTATAGCTCCTCAGCTCTGTGCATCAGTGTACCCACAAACGTTTTTGCAAACCAGTATCCAGTCGAGACCAGACTTCATCTGGTGATGTCACTTCAGTCTGCTTCTGTCTGGCAAGGTCCTTTTTTGAATGAACCTAACATATTGAAGGGCATAGGAGAGTCGTTCTGCATCATGTCCCACCTTCTAGAGCTATCCGGTGACTTCCTTGTGACGCCATTTAGCTCGTTTTCCTATTCCCTGTATCTGCTCTCAGTTGGAGGTCAGACACTGGTGTGGCGGCAAATGTTTAACACCTGGGGCGTTGGCCCATTTCCATGGTATAAATGCTTCCCCCATGGCTGCTTTTAAGCTACCAACGTGACACCCCAAATTTTGAGTTAGAAGGAGATGCGCACCATCTGCCAGCTCAAACCAGTTCTGGCAGCCACTGCTTGAGGGATGGGCTAAGGTTTTGGGAGGGGAAGGGGGGCGGCGGAAGGCTGTCTAGAGAAAGACTCGAAGAGCTTTCCCACCCCTATCCCCCAAGACTGTGGAGGAGACAGGACGATGTGCTCCAGGGCCCCTCTTACCTCTAAGGGGAATGTCGGGGGTGGGGTAGGGGCGCCAGGAGGGGGTTTTGGTGAAGTGGATCTCGCAAGCTGTGGAGCGTGGCCAAGAAGCAAACTTGGCAGCTAACCCCCCCCCCATCACCCTGGCTCCTTGGGTGAGCTGCTCTCCCCGATGGCCGCAGATCCCCCCGCAGGACTGAGCCCCAGCTGCCCACAGTGCTGAGTTCCCAGATAACCATGGCTTTATTGGTTTTCTTTCCTCCCCTTCCCAGGCTCATCTCTGCACCCCTCTCCTGGGACTTCCTGAGACCACCTCTTCCATAAAGGGCTGGCCCTCCAAGCTGTGTGTCGGGGGCCTGCTTCCCAGACCCGAGCCGAGACCAGAGGAGGCAGCGAAATGGAATTGGCAGAAGGCTATTTCGAGGCTTTACGTTTTTTACAAAGGCACGTACTCATTTATTATTAATGCAATTAAAAATCAATTTTAAATAATAAATTTTTAAGAGGAAAAACTATAGCTAGAAGCCACGGAAGATTCTCGGAGAGAGGCCACAGCCTCGCTCCCTATCCGCTCGCCCTGACAGAGAACGCCACTGTCCCCCTGACCCTCATACCTCTCCCCGCACACCCCAGGATACGACCACAGCAGGTGATCATTTTCAGAGGAGCTAACATTTGTCGAGCAGCTACTCTGCAGAGCGCTTTGCCCAGATGATCTGTTTTACATACTCAGAGCACATGTATTTTTCTCCCCCCCCCAAACTCCCTTTACTATAATCATGAAAGAACAAAAAAGGTATAAACCCACAATAAGGAAGGGGGGCGGGCAGGGTGTCGCCAGATGAGGGATTTCAACACCCTTCTGGGAGACAGAGAGCAGAAGGAAGGGTGGTGACAGGTGACACAGAGCAGAAAGAACCGCGGCTGGAATCCTCCCAGGCGGAGAAGCACAAAGAAGAGACTCTGGGCTGAGACTGCGCACCCCCTGCCCCCACCCAGGGCAGGAATGGGAACTGGGGCTGGAAACAGGATTGACTGAGAGTCTGCAAGCAGACCGGCTGCCCACCTCACCCCTCCCCCGCCCCGGCACCAACACCACCATCCCCACCTCGGGGAGTAAGAGAGCCGTGAGCCATGAGTCTTGGTTTCTTCAAGTTGACACTGGAGTTCATGCCAAAGCGGGAGAGACCCTCTTCTGAAGAAATGGAACATGCTGTCTGAGGAGAACTGGAGTGGCTTGTGGGCACATAACTGGGCTTGGGAGAAAGCCCCCCAACGACCCATCATCTGGGAGACCTCAGTGCCCCAAAGGCTCACCTAAATGGAGTCCACCAACCACCAATCCCCACCCATGCAAGGCAACGCTTCTGGTCCATGTTCTTCCTGCTGCCCAGGAAGAGACACCATCCCCAGCTGTTCATCTAAAGAAAGCCTTAACATCGAAGAGAAAGAAAAGAACAACAGGGAGATTGATCCTGGTGGAAACTGATGATTTGGTAAACTGGAGAATTTACAGAAGGATGAGCAAGGCAGGGGAAGGCAGGGGGCAGGGAGGAGGAGGAGAAGGGAAATCTTTACACTCAGATGTTAGAAGCCATGGCATCCACAAAACAAGACCGAGCCACTAACCATGAGAGAAAATAAGGACCCGTAGAAATTTAAAATATGGGGACAGAGTGAAAGAAATCGATTGACAGCCTGAAAGAAAAAAAAAAAAAGATTAAGAAATTCTTCCAGATCCCAGAGCACAATGAAAGAGACAGAAACCGTGAGAGAGAAGAGACGTACAGAATCATCCGAGAGGTGCCACATGTCAGGTCTAGCAGGATCTTCAGAAAGAAAGACTAGCGAAGACGAAGGGAGAGAGCCTGCAGACTATCCCAAGCAACCTTGTGGCTTAGGACAGTGCTGGAAGGGGCAGCCTCTGCGAGGATGGGTGTGACCATGTACTTCTGCACTTGGTAAACTAGACTGTTTTTATGTTTTGTGTATTCTGTGTCAATGTCCCTTTGGATCCCCCCTCCCTTAGTGCTTAGAGGTCTCAAGAGATGCCAAGCTTGGGACCCAAGGGGAGCCCAAGGTCAGAGCTGTTCACTCCTTATCCCGCTAAGAGACTGTCTTTCCAGAACTAGACCCTAGAAGCCCTCAGTTTTGTTTGGAAAAGGAGGGGAGTTTTCCCTTACAGCTTCTCTTGGGGGGGGGGGGCGGTCAGCTTGTCTGACATGTCTTATATCCAGAGGCAGCAATTATAAAAGACTTCCCAGCAGATGTTTCTAATACCAAATAGGCTGCCTGGCAAAGGAGTGAGCCCTCTGTCACTGGGGTATTCAAGCAGAATCCAGACAAACATCTGTTGGGAAAACTAGAAAAGCAACTGGAACCCTAGAACAGGTAAATTCATAGAGATATAAAATAGAATAAAAGTTACGGCCAGGAGGTGCACCTAGGTGGCTCAGTTGGTTGAGCATCTGCCTTCAGCTCAGATTGTGATCTCAGGGTCCTAGGATTGAGCCCCACATCCCTCTCTCTCTCTGCCTGCCTCTCTGCCTACTTGTGATCACTGTCTCTCTGTCAAATAAATAAGTAAAATCTTTAAAAAATATAGTTAAAATGGCAAATGTTATGTTATATGTACTTCACCACAATTTATAAAATTTTAAAAAGGGAATTGGAACCCACATACACTGCTGGTGGGGATATAGATGGTACAACCACTGTGGAAAAGAGTCTAGCAGTTTCTCAGTAAAGTTAAACATACAGTTACCATATGACCCAACAATCCTGCTCCTAGGTATACACCCAACAGAAATGAAAACACACGCTAGGTATATGCCCGAGAGAAATGAAAACTTACGTCCACAAATGTTCAGAGCAGCACTATTCGCCACAGTCAAAAGGTGGAAACAACCCAAAGGTCCACCAAAAGATGAGCGGAGAGACCAAATGTGGTGAATCCACATAGTGGAGTGTTATGCGGGCACAGGGATAGACCCTGGAAACATTGTACTGAGTGAAGGGAGCCAGTCACAAAAGACATACGCTGCCGGCTTTTGTGTCTACAAAATCTCCAGAACAGGCAAACCTTTAGCAACAGAAAGTAGATGAGTGGTTGCCTGGGACTGGAGAGTGGTTGGAGGGAGATGAGGAGTGACTGCTAATGGATATGAGGTTTCTTTCGGGCATGATAAAAAGTGATGATGGTCACACTCCTGTGCGAATGTACTAAAAATCACTGAATTGTACAGTTTAAATGGGGAGATTGTATGGTATGTGAATTATATCTCAATAAAGCTGTTGTTTCGTTACTTTTTTTTTTTTTTTTTGAAGAGGAATAGAGGCAGGGCGTCTGGGTGGCTCAGTGGGTTAAGCGCTCAACTCTTGGTTTCAGCTCAGATCATGATCTCAGTGTCATGAGATCGAGCCCTGTGTCGGGCTCCAGGCTCCATGTGAATCCTGCTTGAGAGTCTCTCCCTCTCCCTTTCCCTCGATCCCTCCTTTTCTCAAATAAATAAATAAATAAATCTTTAAAAAAAAAAAAAGAGGACTAGAGGCTTCCCACCAAGATGGGAACTGGGGCTGGATGACCTCTTTCCGTCCCAAGGCTAGGTGATTTCTATTCCAAGGATGGATGCCCCTCAAGGTTCGGGCCCAGGAGAGCTTTCTCTCATCCCGGTGCCTGTTAGTGGCTGAGTCAGAAGCTTTGAGCAGCCCCGAGCTGGCACCCCCAGCATTACACTGTCATTCTGGCCCCCTGGGCTGGTTTGTTTTTCCAGGGCATAAACGTATTTTATGGAGAAATAAAATGCACAATAATAAAAAGGGGGAGGGGAGTGTTTCTACAGGCTCACATTTTATCCAAAGGGGCCGTGATTTGGCATCCTTGGCTCGAATATGAAATTATTACCCAGGAATTGACTCTCGGTGTCTCCGATGCTCCCTGGGATGATTGCTTCTATAACTTATGGAGACAGCTGAGCGTTTGTATTCAAGTGATCACATAAATTAATATCCATATGTGGAAATGCTGGGCTGGGAGCACACCCGGTTTAAGAATGCTTGCCTTGTAATGATCCTTGCACCTGAAGGAAAAGGCCCATCCCGGGCTCCCAGGGAAGGTCTGGTTCAGAAGGGTTTGACGTGAGAGACGGCATGCAAAATATTTCCCCTTCAAAGTGGTGCAGAACTGTGTGCTGTGTTCAGCCGTGATGTCATCCGAGGGAATGAAGGGAACAGCTTTTTTGGAAGAAAAAAAAAAAGTAAAAATAAATAAATCCAAAAGCATGTGCCTTAAAATGTAATGTTTTGCTCTTCGGGGATAGGTTTAGCCCAAAGTTCTAATTATACGTGTGGCAGTAAAGGCCTCCCAGGCTTCGTGCTTGCCAAACGCTTTGATTTTGCTACGTGACAGGAGACAAAATTATTCCTTCCTCCGTAAGAGATTGCCAACATCATGCCAATGGAGAGATGGGGGTGGCGGCGGCAGCTCCCGCTGGAATTAACGATGGGCTTCTCGAGGGCAGAGCAGGGGATCGGGGAGTTGAGGACCCAGACCCTGCCCTCGAACCATGGACCACGGACCACGTAGGTGAGGCCACAAGCCATAACCTGGGCAAGGCTGCCCCCGCGGGGGGACCTACAGAGTCATGGGGGCGCAGTCCACCCGCACAGCTTGGGGGACCCAGAAAGCTTCGCTGAGTGAAAATACAGGAGAACAGAGGCATGCAAGACTATTTGCACCTCCAGCCCCTCACTCCTTCATTCAGTGAGTTCCTGGAGCTCTCGTCGTGTTGGCAAAGCCCCAAACCTGAGGTGAAGGGGGGTCAGCCCACAGAGCCCTCTCACGTGGTACACCTCTAATTCCATTTCATTCATTCTGGAGCTTTTCAACACTGCGTAGATTTATAACCTTTTCAGGAGGTGAATGACAATCGTGCACTCCATGGGAAAGGACAGATAGGGACAGCCCCCTGCAGATCCAGTCACTCCCGCCATCCCCAGCCTTCTACTGGTCCCTTGTCCAGGGAGCGGCCCCCAGCCTCACCCAGGGCGTGCTGAATTTAAAAATGAAGTGTTTGAAGGCTTCTTTTCTATATCAAGAGGTGGGGGCACCTGGGGGGCTCAGTCGGTTAAGGTCTGATTTCTGCTTGGGTCATGGTCTCAGGGTCCTGGGATCGAGTCCCGATGCGGGCTCCCTGCTCAATGGGGAGACTGTTTGTCCCTCTGTTCCTACCCCCACTCATGTTCTCTCTGTCTCTTTCTCAAATAAAGAAATACTTTTTTTTTTTTTTAAAGATCTGAACAGGGGCACCTGGGTACATCAGTGGTTAAGCATCTGCCTTGGGCTCAGATCATGATCCTGGGGTCCTGGGATCCAACTCCGCACTGGGCTCCCTGAACCGCAAGGAACCTACTTCTCCCTCTCCTTCTGCCCCTGGCCCTGCTTGTGCTCTCTCTCATGCATGCTCTCTCTCTCTCTCACTCTCTCTCAAGTAAATAAAATCTTTTAAAAAGGGAGGGGGTGCTGAACAAACATGGGATAGTATAACACCTTCATTCCTACACACACACACACCCCTTGGTTCTCCCATATCCACCCCACTCTGCTCACAAAGTCTCATTCTGCCTTTACAAGCAGAACAGTAGACTTGCAAGAAACTCCAAGAAACATGCTTCTAAGGACCTGACGGCAGGCACGGACGCATCCCTCAGCAGCCGCAATGTTCTGATAAACATTTAACAATGGGCTCCGGGGGAGGAGAAAGCCTGTCGGTAGTGTTTGCCCATTTCTGTGGTGTAAATACTCCCACCGGGGCCCAATTTCAAGCTCTCGACTTGACATTGCCGACTGCAGAGTTGAGAGATGTGTATAATTGGTTCTCCTCCGCTGGTGAGTCCCGACTCCTTCATCGACCTTTGGGAGCAAGCCTGGAATGAGTTGACTGGGGAAGCAAAGGAGGGTGTGGGGGTGTCGTCATCAGCTGTTAGAGGGCCAAGTCTCTCCCTTGCACCGCACGGACTCTGAGATGCGGGAACACATTGGCTCCCCTCCAGACTCTGTTCCCAGGAGAAGCAGTAAGAAGAATCTAGAAACATTCCAGGAAAACCTCAGCCGTTCCCCCCTCATGCCAAGAAGATCCCTGGCTTTTCTCTCTCTCTCTTCTGGCTTTTGAAGGACTCAAAACACCAGACACCTGCGAGAAAACTCTCCCCACTCCAGAAGCTTCACTGTCATTTCTTTCCAAAGGTTCTGCCTTCCCCCAGTCTAATATTTCATACTAAGGAAATGGCAATCAAGATTATTCCCCACTAAGATGAACAGCGGAATGACCGAGAAATCACGGAGTGGGGCAACTGACTGGCCATGTCTGCCACAGATTGCACGTCCTCATCTGGACCTGGCTGAGCCCGGCTTCCACCCGAGACTGTATTTACTTCAGAGCCATGTGCTGTGTTACTGGGAGCATAGCACACGCAAACCATGAATGAGGCATGGCGGGTTCTGATCCCAGCTCCCAGCTCCTCCCGACTAAGGGGCCCATGTGAGCTCTGACCGAGTTTGGCTTCCTCCCAGATCTGCTCGGACCGTCCCACACAGGCCAGTCCTGCCCCTCTGACTCCAGAGCCTTTGGAGCCAGACCCCCCCCCAGTCTCTGCATCTGTGCCGTGTCATTGCTCAGCAAATGCTCCCTCCTCCCTCCTCCACTCCAGCCCCCGCCCCCCACTCCCCCACCCCCCGCAGGGGCAGAGTAGACTCCCCAGTCTTGCTAATGCTGGCTTCAGTCTATGGAATAGAAGTCAACAGGGTACAGAGAGAGGTCTTAAATGCGCTTCCTTGTTCTGGCCTGGACTCCCGACCCCCAGCCGCGGCCATGAGGACAAGCCTCCGGCTCGCAGTTGGTGCTTCAACAGGGGACTCTGGGATGAGAGATGGGGCGTTGGTGATGCAGCTGGGGGTGGCAACAGTTATTACGTCCGTTCCAGGCTAGGTCTACATGTAGAGCCTCGATCAACTTGTAAATACAGAACACTTGGCTTTGCACCACCACGGTGGCCGAGACGTCCTTGCAAACCAGCTTGCAAGCACCAGCAGGTAAAGAGTTACGGAGGACACCTCTGCCCACCTATGACCACACACACACACACACACACACACACACACACCTTCCTGAAGTAGCAGCGGCGTCTGGTTTGTTCTTTTGGTCTGGCAAGTCATTTGCTAAGCGCCTGCTGTATACCACATACTGGATGGCGGGTACCTGAAAGCCATCTTCGAGAAGGCAACAGAGACACTTGGGAAGGCAGGGAAGGCACATGCGAAAGTCTAAGTGAATGACGCAGAGCCAGAGGGCAGGGAAGTCAAGAGAGAAGACACCCTCACTTTTAAGATTCCAGGGAGAAAGAAGCAGTGGGAATGCGGGAAGGTCTCCCAGAAAAGGAAGAAACGGAGATTAATCTGAAAGGAAGACCTGGTCTCTGATGCCAGCTGCAGCCTGTCATTCCAGGCAGGCGACAATGAGTTCAAGTGTGCCCGTGGAGGGTGTGAGGGACACTGCACAGATCAGACCAGCCCGGGGTTGGGGTGGGGGCGGGCGTGTAAACTGAGTCAGCTCATGGTCAAAAAACTCAGTATTCTCACTCCATCTGATAGGAAAGATCACTCAGAGCTACAATAATCAAGACAGTGTCATACTGAAGGAGGGGCCGGAGGACGGATCCACAGCGGTGAATGCAGAACCCCTAAAATAAACCCACACTTTTACCGTGTGATACTCTTCCTTATTCTTTTTTTCTTAAAGATTTTATTTATTTATCTGAGAGAGAAAGCATGAGAGGGGAGAAGGTCAGAGGGAGAAGCAGACTCCCCATGGAGCTGGGAACCCGATGTGGGACTCGATCCTGGAACTCCAGGATCATGACCTGAGCTGAAGGTAGTCGCTTAACCAGCTGAGCCACCCAGGCTCCCACTCTTCCTTATTCTTATGTCAATGTCCTTGTCATTTCCTACAAAGTCCACCGGACCCTCTTACAGATATACGGGAGAAATATACACCTATTTTCTTCCAGTTCTGTGCTTGCTGTTGTTGATGTATTTCTGCTTTGGGTTTTTTTGTTTGTTTGTTTGTTTGTTGTTGGGTTTTTTTTTTTAAGATATTGCTTGTTTATTTATTTATAGAGAGAGAGCATGAGTGTGAGCCTGAGACCATGAGTGTGAGTGGGGGGAGGGGCAGAGGGAGAGGGAAAGATAACCTCAACCAGACTCTCCACAGAGCACAGAGTCGGATACGGAGCTCAATCTCATAAACCCAAGATCATGACCTTAGCTGAAATCAAGAGTCAGACCCTTAGCCGACTGAGACATCGAGGTGCCCCCTCTGCATGTTTGTATAGTTAAGTCTAACTCACCCAGAATTGGGGAGGGGGGGCAGGGGAGGATAGGGTCTGGTAGAGGATGCAAATACAAATCCAAGTTAGTCCTCTATACCAATAAGTTGTACTCGTGGCATTTGTTAAAGAATTAGACCTTTCTGTGCTACTTGGTGATTTTGGTTTGTCAGGGATTTGGTTATCACAGCATTTTATATCTCTTCTAGAATCACTCTTATTCAGTGGATCAGTGCTCTGTTTTAGGCCAATGACATCAGATCTTAGTTATCACAAAATATATCCACTCCTTGATATCTGTAGGGAATAAAGAAAAAGGGACACAGGGCTCTATTTTGTGGGTAAGAAGAACCATCAGCAATTTTCAAGCGTAACAAGGCAGACGTCCTAGATTTGAGGTTAATCGGAGGGTGGTGTGTGAAATGTAGAAGGAGAGGTCCTTCGGGAAGTCAGGAGACTGGGTGGCAAGTGTTGGATGATAAGGCCTCAACACAGGAAGAGACAAGGGGGAAAGACAAAATCTACTAAAGCATGCGTACTCACAAATATTCATGCTACACGTGAGGAAAGCAAGGCCCAGAGAGGTGAAGTCATTCATGCAGGACTGTGAGTCAGAGCAGAGCTGGAACAGAGCCCAGGCGTATCAAGTTAAGAATGCTACAAGCAACAGAAATCCTGGGGTGCCTGGATGACTCAGTCCCTACAGCGTGCAACTCTTGATCTCAGGGTTGTGAGTTCAAGTTCTACATTGGGTGTGGAGCCTACATTAAAAAAAGAAAGAAAGAAAGAAATCCCACGAACAGTGGCTTGAGTAAGGGGTTGATTTTTCTCCTCTATGAGAAGTCCAGAGAAACACACAGACCAGGGCTAGGTTATCTACTTCAGTTAACACAGACCTCTATTTTCCTGCACTGCTGTCCACTGTTTGTGGGGTTCATCCTCATGATCCCAGGATGGCTGCTGCACCTCCAGGCACAGCCTCTGTATTCCAGCAGGGAAACAAACAAACAAACAAACAAACAAAAAGACAAGGAATAAAGGTCTTCTCAGTTCCAGGTTTTACCTATTTGGGAAGAGTAACCCTTCCCAGAGACTGCTGCTTAACTCTCATTGGTCAGAACTGAATCATATGGCCACCAAGGGAGCCTAGCAATTTGAGAATTTCACTATCTAGCCTCCATGGTAGAGAATGAGAAAGCAGAAGGGAGTTGGAATGGGTGTGAGTGAGACTAGCTAGGGTATTTGCCTGATACCAAGTCTCTTATCTCCTGTTCCAGGCCTCTTGGTATTTTACACTGAAGACAGGGCTGGCTCGCGCTGCGGGGGAGGGGGGGTTAGGGATGGTGGGTAAGGGGGCCACAGTAGTTTATCTAGGCCAGAGCCAGGGAAGATGGCCACCCCTTTCTCAGATATTGATAAGGTTTCAAGAAAGACTTGAGGTCCTAGAAGCTGCTCAAAAGAAGGGAGACAAAGTATCGATGTCTGGTGGACAAGGCGAAAGAAGGGATATAATTCACACAACAAACTAACAATTACCAGGCACTTACAACTATGTGCTAGGCACTGTCTCCAGACCCCGGCCTGGGAAGTGTCTTTAAAGCAGAATATAGAAGATCAGATTAAAGGAATGGATGGGAGTCAAGAAAATGTCCTTGGAATGAGGGCAAGAAAACAAAACAGAAAACCAAACGAAAGGAAGTTAATCTTGGGAGGACAGCTTAGGAGGGGTTTGAGAGTAAAGCATGAAATCCTAAACAGTCCCGGCCAGAAAGAAAAGCAGACATTCTCCCCCCACACCAACCATGATGAAGATGCCCCAGCATACTAAGTTTACTTCTGGATCGGTCCTTGGAAACATCTAGAGGCCAGAGAAAGAAAACTCAAATGATAACAAAGCTCAATGAGCCAAGCACGGTGGAAGGAGTGATCTGGGTTCCCATCCTGGCTCTCTACCACCTGGATTTAACTTCTGGGAACCTGTCTGGGGGTAGTGACCTCCAGGTTTCCCCACGGTGGCAGGTAAATCAAGTGACAGAAAACCCAGGTCAAAGTGATCTCAGAAAAAAAAAAAAAAAAAAGGAATTTATTGTCACGTAAAACTGAAATTTCCGAGGGCAGGGCCACTTCAGGTTCAGTGGGATCCAGGGGCTCAAACAATGCTGTGTCTGTCACCTGGCTCTTCTTTGCCTTTACTGGTTCCATTCTCAGGCAGCCAGCCAGCCCAGGCTTACAGCCTATCTTTTCAGTAACCCCAGTAGAAAGTGTGATTCTCTTTTCCACTAGAAACAGCAAGTTCTGAAATGGTCTCTCTGGATCACACTCAGGTCACCTACCAACCTCTGAACTGATCAGTGTGGCCAGAGTGGGGTGAGGGGACAGGTTCAAATGCCCCATTCATCCCACTTCTGCAGCCAGGAGAGGATGTCAGACCTGCAAGCTAAAATCAGAAAGGAATGGTTTCCCCAAACACAGTGTGGGTTCTGGATCTAGAAGGGGAACCAAATGTTGGACAGGCAAAGCTAAAACTGTCTACCACAGTGGTTCTGGGGAGCTGCCAAAGAACCCATAAACACCAAAACCTCCCAATCAACCAAAAACTGTCTTCTTATATCCAGTCTTGAGGGTTAGAATCCCAGTTCACTTTCAGCCTTGTCAAACAAATTGTCAGAAAGTCTGAGCTGAAGAGGACCTTTGAAATCATTTCTCCCCACACCAGGGCACAGAGAGGGGAAAAGGCCTGCCTAAGCCTGTAGGGCTAGATCAGCCCCAGAACAGACTAGAAAGACCTACAAAAATTCAGCCAAGCATTCTTTCACTTCCGCCCGCAGCTGCTCTGGGAATGGCGCATAAAGGACTAAGCAAAAGCCTGGAGAATGTCACCAGAAATGGGAACAGGTCTGGCCAGCCTACTGTGATAGCTCAGTGAGGAATTTCTTTAGGAGGAAAACAAATCCTCTTGGGAGTGAAGGAGGCTAGGCTGCAGAAAGAGCCGGGATGTCTGAGGCCCTCAGGCCCAGATCACACGTGGAGGGTGTGGCCAAAGAGGGGGGAGGTGGTGGCACGGCACTTTTCCAAGACAGGCTGATTCGAGCAGTGGAGGCCAGGTCCAGGTCCGAGGGACCCCTTTGGGACATCACATTACAGACTGCAATGGCAAAAAGTTGGCCAAAGGAACTACAAGAAAGCACACACCTTCTTTCTTTTTGGTTTAAGGTAAGCTCTCGGCCCAAGATGGGGCTCAAACCCACGACCTCGAGATCCAGAGTCCCATGCTCTACCAACTGAGCCAGCCAGGCACCCCAACACACCTTCTTTCTGATACCAACAGCCAGGTGTCTCAACAGCATTGCCTCCAAAGGCCTACCACTCTATCCGGTTCCCCACAATGTGATCCATTTCCCCCAGCTCCCCAAGAAGGCAAGGCATTCTCTCCACGTTTTCACCCAAAGGAAAAATCTGGGCCCCCAACCTGGCTTCCCTTTGATCTTTCCCTTCCCTGCCAATGTCCAGGCCTGGCAGTACCATTGTTCAGAAACTGGGGGACATACTTGGTAAGTTTACCCTGATAACACAGCCGTGTCAGGAAGGAAAGTTTTCCAAGGGATATGTCGTAATGCCCTTTATCATGGGCTGCCTTTTTCTCTCCTTGTCTTTTCTTTTAGGGAGAAGGACTCAAGTGGGAACACCAAATGGCTTCAGACCCTAAGGACTCTGAAAGGATTATCATGATTACTTAAGCAAGGCTTCTCTGGAACTCCCAGCCAAGTGGGAGACAGAGGCAACTTCTCAAGTTATATACCCTTTCAGCCTTTGGTTAGATAAGTATGGGGCCTGAGCAAACAGACAAACTGTGAACATTTCTTCCATTAACTCTTTCAAGGTCAAGAAAACACACGCTGGAGGCCTTTCTATATCTCACGGGGCCCTGGTACTCCAGAATTTACCAAGACGAGCCTTCATTCCTTAAAAGTTCATGAACCAACCCTTTTTCCACCTGCTTCGACTCCTCCCGGGTCCCCCCAAATAGTCAGGCCATCTCTTATTTCCAGGTAAAAAGCACCCCACTTCTTTGTGGGGTGAGGGATGATTTAGCAGGGAGTTCTATGTTCGGTCACAGGAGCACCCCACCTCACCTTGCCCCCTTCTCGGCTGCTGCAGGGCTAGGCAGAGGCTAGCCGCCCCAGAGGCCTCACATGGGGTCCTGGGGAGAGACATCCCACCTGCTGGTCACCCCGGCAGGAGACCCGCATGGAAAGCTTGGCCTGGGGTGCGACTGTGCACAGCCTCCCACCACTCCTCACCTGAGTCTGAGGAACGCTTGAGAGGTGCCTTCAAGCCACACAGCTCATCAGGAGCTTTTGCTAGAAAAAAAAAAGAAAAATGCTGGAGACAAACGTCCCAGTAAGGGTGGTGGCTGACCTTTGCCCAGGCAATGATGTCACAGAGCGAGGCGCCCCAATGTCAGAGCATAAAAGGAGGGATTTTCTGCTTTCAATTTCCCCTCGAATTTGCAGAATAGAAAAAGAAAACCAGAAAATCAAGAGGGAGCCCTAGCTGTGTAAACCTGAGGGTTCAGAGTCCTGAGTCCAGGCCTGCCCGTGGCTAGGGGGAACCCTAGCTGCTTCGCAGGATGGAGTTTATGCAACGCATAGGAAGAGAAATTGATATATATATATATATATATATATATTATATATATGTGTGTGTGTTTCAGTTCTGGTAACCCCCATGCTGCAGGAGTGCACCAGGACAGGAAGGAGCTGTAAGTGTCCCAGAAACTGGCAATCCCTGTGGGCCTTGCCAGTTCCCCACCTGGGAAAGTGGCGGGGGGGGGGGGGGGGGGGGGCACAGAAGGGGGCAAGTGGGGGTCCCACGGGGTGTGGACAGAGTTTGATGAACCCCTGTTTAGGCTTCCTGGAAATGAGCCCATCCAAAGCCAGCCCAAGGCAGGGGCCTCCCCAGACCACGATGCACTGAGGCCTCCTTTCTCCCCTGCCAGAGCCACGAGGGGCCTTGAGTTCCACCGCCCAGGGAGGGGCCCCCAGAACCCTCCCCACCCCCGCGCCATTTCCAGGCCTGTGGGCGAGGGGGGTCAATGTCGTTCAAGTAATTTCTCTGCGAACACAAGATGGCAGCCTTAAATAAATGCAACCCTGCGCAGCTTTTAATCTTACACATCATTAAATTCCTAATTTACACATTATGTTTTCGTGGGCCAACCCATAACTCATTAGTGTTGAACTCACGAGGTATAAAGACCAACGCACGACGGGCGCCGGGGCGCCGTCACCTGCCTGGGTTAACAGTTCCTGCCGCGGGGGCAGGGAGGAAGGCGCTAGAGGGCCGCCAGGGCGCCCACGGGGCCGAAGCTGGGGCGCGGGCGATCCCTGGGTGCCAGGCCCCGCGCTGCAGGCCGCCGAGGCGGCACCGGGGCCGGCTCCCTCCCTCATCTCCTGAGTCTCTTGAGCGCGCGCCCGCGCGCGCACGCACACACACAGACACACACACACACGCTTACACTCGCACTCGAATACTCGCACACCCGGGTGGCCGCGCGGGTCTCCAAGCGGCGCAGGCCTCCTTGGCAGACATCTTCCTGTGGGAGGATTTCAAACGAGCCGTGAAAGCCAGAAACTACACGGGTTACAAACTCCGGAATCCCTGGCCGGCCCGGGCCCCCTTCCCACCTCCGACGCTGCCCCTCGCCTTGGCGCGGGGCCAGGAAGCCGCCAAAGGGCAAAGCGCGCCCGCCGACGGCGCGGGGAGATCCGGGGGTGGGAGGGGTGCAGGGGCTGCCCGATGTCCCTCCCGACCCGGGGACCGACGGCCCAGTGCCGCGCAGCCCAGCTTGGCCTCGCCCCGCTGGGGTGGCCCAGGAAGACCCGAAGCCTGGGATGGGTGGAGGGCTGGCCGCCGCTCTCCAGGGAAAGACGTCACCGGGGCGCCGCTGGCCGCCCCAGGCCCCGGCCCAGGAGCTCCACGAGGCGGAGGGAGGCTGGGGCCTGGAAGGGCCTGTGGGCCAAGGGAAGCGGCCTTCGCGCTCGGGCCAGGCCCCAGTGCTGAAGCCGGCTGTTCCCGCGGCGAGGGCTGAGAGCCACCTCGCCCCGCGCGGAGTCGGCCAGGCCCTCGAGGTGCTCCGCGCCCTCCCAGCCGAGAGCCAGCTCCGCGCGGCGGCGGAGTGGGAGGGAGGAGGCCGGGCGCGCGCCCCGCCCTCGCCGCCCGCGGTCACAGGGGCAATTACACTCCTCGCTGCAGACGGTTACCAGTTCGCCCGCGCATCTCTCTCCCCCGCTCCTCTCCCCTCTCCTCCCCTCCCCTTCTCCGCGGAACTGCTGGCTCCATCTTAGCCCGCGCGCCTGGGAAGCCCGGCCGTGGCCAGCTCCCTCTGGGGACATCCCGAGGCTTCTCCCGCGCGACGCTCCACCCCGGGGGGCCCGGGCAAGCCCTCCACACCCCGCAACGCGTCCCACGAGCGCCGCAGTCCCGGAAGCGGCTGTTGCGGTCCGGAAAGGGCGACAGGAGCCTTCTCCACGCGCTGCAAGACCCCCGCACTCCCGCTTTGCCCCGCAATTCTGCCCCGGGCCAGTGCAGCCACCCTAACGCCCCAAATCCCAAGCTCGCCTCCGTTTTCCAGGCCTCTCCCGGGTCCAGCCGGTCTTCTTTCCAACTGCCAAGTGGACGCCTAGACCACTTGCCTGAAACGTCTGAGGCCTTTGCGTTACCAGGCGTCCTCTGCTGCAAGGAAACCGCGCCGCACCCCCCGCCGCCCCTTTCCCGCTGTGGTTTTATACCATTCCGGAAGGTGTCTTTGAGGCTGTGAATGAAAACTCAGGTTTGGGATTAAGGGCTTCATTTCCAACCCACTGCGTGATTTGAGGCAAATTTCTTAACCTCAGTTTCCTTATCTGCAAAATGGGAGAAATGGTGCCCATATTAATGCGTGGCTCTGAGGTTTAAAGAAGCTAGACGTCTAGAGAAACTACCTGGCACACAATCCTGGTGGTTAGCATTATTATTACCATCTGGCCACAAAGTGCGGCGGCACTGAAAGAGGGGTGGCCTCCTTCCGACCAGGAGCTAACCCATACGGAGTCCAAGACCACAGCTCCCAAATCGGGCTGAGCGCAGGCCACCAGCTAGGCCTGAAGGGAGGACAGAAGAGACGAGGGGCAGCCGAGGGAGCGAATCACTCAGCCTTCCGCCTTTGCAAATGAATAGGGCTCTGTCTGCGGCTTCCGCCATTCCTGGGCCAGGTCTGCGACGCCTAAGGCTTCAACCTGGCGCGGCGGTAAATTTCGCCTGAAGGCAGCGCCTCCTAAGGGGCGGGGACGTCTCCTCGGAGGAAAGAAAGCAAACTGGGTAAGAAAATGGAGTTGCCTCTAGGAAGAGGAATCGGGGAGAGAAAACATTCAGGGCCGCTGGCAGTCCACTGGCAGAAAGAAATCGGACGCAAGGCGGGGGGGGGGGGCTCCCCAGAAATTGGGCCACCGTGGGAGCCGCGAGACAGACTTCCCATCTGGGAAGGGCTGCCTACGGGTAATTGGGTTTGCTCGAGTTGCCTCTATAATTAATAAGTGATTTGACTTGGAGATTGGAAATAGTCGTTGAAAGGAAGCCGCGGGCGTAGGGGTGCGAGGCCCGCGAGCCTCCCTCCGAAATCCAATGACCGCGGAGGAGGACGGTTTAAGGAACACGAGGAATGTGATAATATTGGCATCTAACCTTCTAGTGTTTGAGTAATTCGTTGCTTAGCTACTTTGGATAGGCCATTATTTTGCAAACTGGAAACATTTGCAAGTGGTGATATTTTGCTCCTGCCTGACGCAGGGGCTGCAAACCTACCCCGGCTCTGCTGAACTCTTCGAAATATATATGCATAAATTGTTCCTAATGAGACCATCTGTTTTTTATGGCCCCTCTGGAAGCAGGAGGAACCCGAAGACTGCTCTGTCTTGCAGAAATCTGTAGCCAGGCAGGCCTGGCAAATAAATAGGGAAGATTAGAAGGGTATACATGATTTAACAATATGCAGAAAGGGGGTTCGGTGGTCGAAATGTATACTCGGGTTCCCAGGGGTGCGGAGCACATAGGGTGACTCCGAGCTGACTGGAGCCTGCGGCTTCCAGCCGGCAGATCTCCTAGAAGGTCCAGGAACTGTGCGGGTTTTCAGTGCACGCACGGACCTCGTTTGTGCATGCCTGGAACGTCACCAGAGCCACCACGGGAAACCGCGAAACAGCGGCCCGCTGGCGGAGACCCAGGATACTTACCTGGAGGGAGGTACCCCTCCCCCCCCGCCCCGCCCTGCGGGCGTCGCCCACTGGCCTGGGCCTTCCCCTCCTCCCCTGCGGAGCCTGGGGCTCCCAACCGGAGAACGCGCCTCTCCACCCTACCCCGGGGCCAAGGCCAGGCGCTCACCCTCGGCCTATCCCAGAGGCTGAGCTTTCTGCCCGACGCGCGTCTGGCAGGCCCAGCGGCGCGACCGGAGCCTGCACCAAGGGTGGCAGGGCAAACACTTTTCACATTACCCGGTGGCTGTTAATTGGGCAGTGCAAAAGACGCCGAGCCTACCCCTTTGTGGCGGGGGGGAGGGGGGTCAAGAGTGGGCAGTGGGGGCTGCTTAATAATAGAGGGGCTGCCCTGGGGAGCCTCAGATATCGGTAACCCCCATGATTAATTCATAACTCTCCACTGCGCCTGGCACCGTCTCGGGTCTTTAATCGGTTCTGAATGTCAGCGAGGCTTCCCCGACAGGCTGAGCGCAGCCTTTTGAATGTGTTGAAAGTCGCTGCGCGCACACCAGGAGACAAAGTTGCCATCTGCTCCGGGGACCACGGCAACTGGGCGCTGGGAGGGGCCTTCCCGCGGCTCCGGCTGCCCTGGGCGGCCTCCTCCTCCCGGCTGGCCCCAATCCTGCCCCGGAGCCAACACTGGCCCCGCGCAACATCCCCCCGCGCCCCCCCCCCGCCGCCTCCCAGGGCGCGCGTCTGGTGGAAACCCCGGCTTGCGGCGAAGTAGAGCGCAGGGCGGAGACGCGCTGGGAGCCTAGCGGTCACCCAGACCCAGGCCTATGCTAATGAGATTATGAACTGGGGTTGTCTGTGTGCGCGGACATGGTGGGGCCGGGGGGTGCAGATAAAGTGTGGAGACCAGAATGAGTTAGGGGAGACGGGGAAAGCCCTTGGAGAACAAAGCTCCGGACCGTCGGCCTCTAAAGAGTCGCCGAAGTGACCTGCACAGGCTCGTGCGCAGGCGGAAGTGGGGGGGGGTCGGGGGGGGGTCGGGGGGGGGTCGGGGGGGGGGGGGGTCGGGAGAGAGGCTGGGCCTAAAGCGCCCTCGCGGGTCTGGAGAACGCGGAGAGGGCATGGAGGGCAAGGGTGGGGGGTCGGAACCCGCTGCTCAGTGTTTAGCCCTTGGGCTAGTTTTTAAGGAAATGGATCTCAGGAAGGGGAGGAGGCACACCGCGCCGCGGAGAGGTAGGCGGGAGAACCCCGGCCCCCTCACCCCCCACCCCAATCCCCAGCCAGCAAAGGGTGTGCAGTGACCCACCTCCCCGCTCGGGACCAGAAGGGGGGACGGTGCCGTCTGGCCGCCGCGGGCCTGTGGCCTGTGCTTCCGCACTCCCCAGCTCTGCGCGTCGCCTGTCCCCGAGCGCCTCGCCTCCCAACTGTAATTCCACACTCCCGCGAGCGCTGGGGCTGCGGAATCGTTTGAGAGAGTTGGAACTGCTTCAGATGAGCACGCCGGGAGGTGAGACCGGGTAGGAAATAGTTGAAACTTTGAGTTGTGAGCCGTCGCCTCTAACCACCCACTCAACACACACATAATTTCCCCCTCCCCCTTTCCAGCCACCACCTCCCCCACCCTGTCGATTCTTCAAGGTTTGCAGCCCAGTCCTGTCATATGGTTTTGTTTCTGTGCTGCTGCTTTTTTTCAGACGCGAAAATTGGACACGTGGAGAATTAGACCGGCCAGAGAAGCGCTGGGTGCAGACTCAAACAATGGTTTCCAGCAGCGAAGCTAAAGGCAGCACCTTCCCACTTCACCCCCAGTGGCAGCAGCCTCCGCGGGCAGTGGGAATACCCCATGATTGCCCACCCCTCCCTCAGAGCCTAAGAAAGGTCCAGCGTGGCTTGCCCCTTTCAGGACACACACAACCCTAGGCGCCCTTTGGACCAGCATGCTGGCTCAGAGCATTGTCCTTAGGGTCTTTGGGGACTTGTAAATAGCCTATTTTCCCCTGGGAAGGTGTGGTAGGAAAGACACCACCTCAGATATTCATGTGTAAGGACCCAACCAGGCTCCACGCTATGGTTTGGCAATTCTGCCCTTCCTAGGCTGCTTGGAGCACCCCCACCCCCCCCACCCCCGTAGCACGCCATAGAATGAGCCAGTCTCCAGGTCGCTGGGCCTCAAGAGCAGCTTCCTTTGGCCATTGTCTTCTCCAGAGGTCCCATCCTCCACTGCATTCCCAACCTTGGCCCCCACCTTCTGTGAGCCACCACCCTCCCTCCGCTGGACTGGCAGCAGCCACAGCTACGTGTGCCCCTCGCCAGGGCACACACACCCCACACAGAAGCTCTCTGCCTCCCAGAGCTGGTTTCCTCTTACAGGCTCCTGTCAGAGTCGCTGGGGCTATGGCAAGCCTGCTGGTGGCTCCCCGTATAACCTGGGGTCTCCCCGCAGCCCAGGTGGCAAGCTGTGAATCTGCCTTCTCTTCCCTTCCTGCAAAGGTCAAGCCATCTCCTCTCACCTGGCCACAGTTCCCTTCTGGCCTGCCGAGCAGACACACTGAAACTTGGTTGTGGGGATGGGGTGGGTGCCGTGCATGGGAGAGGTCACCCCCCCAAGCCAGAGGGCAGGGACCAGGGGATGTGAGATTCAGAAGGGGGAACACTGCAGCAAACCCCCAGGAAGCCTTATTCAGGAATTGCAGCAGGAGACTGAAGAAAGGGAGAGAAACCCAGGCCCAGGCTGTTGGGCCTTGGCTCCTGAAGAGTAGGCCTTTCTCCCCCAGGGGCTGCCCTAGGGACCCGTGTGTGCACGGAGAGACCAGGACCGTGTGTGTCCTGTTCAGAGGGCCGGAGCACCTCCTTGGGTCAGGTTGCGTGCAGGAGTCCAAAGCTAACAAACAGGATAGGACTTAAAATTCAGAGGCGGGCTGCGCCCCACATACAAAAGAGAGACCCCAGAGAGGCCTTTCTTCCAGGCCAGCTCCAGAGAGGCTCCTGAGTTCTGTAAGGAGCTCAAAGACTACATCTCGATATGGAGAAAAATGAGAGGAAACGCCATTAAATTTGCTTCCTCCAAAAAGCACTACCCCCAGTTTTCTCTGAACTGTACCTAAGAAGTCAGGAGAGAGAACTCGTTAACTTTTGTTTGGTTTAACATTGCCAGCTTCAAGTCAACCGTGGGCCCCCCGAAGGTTTTGTAAAATATTTAATCTAGCTCAGACAATTTCCTGCAGTCCCTAACCGGACCACCCCATTTACTGAAAAGCTGCCAGAATGCAGGCTTGACTGCAGGCCTGCGACCACAGGCCTTACAGCAGCCTGGCCCGCAGGGTACCCTGCCCTCAGGAGCCTGGAGGAGGCCCGACTAGAATCCGGAGAGACCTGGATCCGGGTCATCCGGGAGGTCCAACACGGTAAGGAAGCAGCCCAGGAAATGAAGTTAAAGAGGCTTGCTTGCTGTGTGACCTGCGGGCCCCTTGCCATCCCTGAAGTCTGTGCAATGGGTCTGCAGATGTCTCCCCTTTGCTGGGGTGCTGTGTATTTGGATGAGCAGCACTACAGGACCGGGGTGGGTGGCCCAAAGTGTGCGCCCCAGCGCCCTCTACTCCCAGCCGTTCCCCGTTTTCCTCCAAAGCATCTCACTAGGGAACCTAGCCAGCGGGAGAGGGATGCTTCGACTGCGCTGAGCCTCAGCCCCTTCCAAACGTGAGGCTCACGGGGAGAACTCCTGCTCTGCCCAGTTTCCATTCCCGCTTCCAGAATAACGAGCCGAAAACATGTGTACTGTAAATAAGCCTGTCTAAATAAAGCACTCGGGTAAAGGCTGCCGAGAAAACACTCGGCATCGCTCTGTGCTCAGAGCGTGAGTCAGCTTCCCAGCTCCCGGGGAACAATGGGGACCTTGCCAAGGGTCCCCTTCTGTCAATCCCCGAAGGCCCCCAGGCCCGTGTAGGTGGCAGAGACGCCGGCCCGTGGGGACCTGGGGCCTGGAGATTCGGGAGGGGGAAGGGGAGCTCCCGACGGCGCGAGGTTGGGGTCCAGCGTCAGCGCCGCCAGGAATCCGTCTACCCGCGGCTGCCGCGGAAGGGTCGAGGGTTAAGCAAACACGGGGCAGAAGAGCCAGTCTGGGGTGCAGTGGGGCTGCGGCCCTCGCGCAGCAGACATCAGGGAGAAGGCGACGCTGGGGGCGCTCGCTACGGAGTCTCCCGGAGGGAAGGCGCCCCCTCCTCGTTCCCGAGCCAGGCGTTCGCCCGCTTGGCTGGCCGCCTCTCTTCCTCCGCAGCCTCCCCAGCCTCGGCGGAAACGAACGCAGCCGCCGCCGGGGTCACCTCACTCCTTCTGCAGTCCCCATAGGCCCCTACGCGTACACCAGCCGCCCCACACACGTGTGCTGGGCACTGAAGGAGGCCCGGCTCGCGGTGCGCGCCAAGGCCAAGAGAAACTGTGTCCCTTTGAGGGAGGGCCGTAGTGGGACTCGTGGCGGCCTCCGCGCTCTGTCCTCTGTCCTCCGGGCTTCCGCACGGAGTTGCGCACTCCCCCCCACACCAGAAGGGTTCCGACTGGGGCGGTGGCCTCTGCTCCGGCGTGGGCCGGTGGTTTCCCCAGGCCCGGTGACCTTGAGGGTCAGCGATCCACCCCGCAGGCCCGCGGTTTCCGGAGTCGCGCGGCCAGCCCTTCCTCCCAGCCTCTCGGGCCAAGGCCGCTCAGCCTAGTCGCGCTCAGCCGGCCGGCTCCCGACCCGGGGCGGGGGCACGGGGGTGAAAGCACTGAGGGCCTCACCCACGTCCTACGGACACGCGCCCCGCCGGGGCCGCCGTGGGCGCTCCAGCAGCCTGAAATTGCCAAATCGTCCCTGGGCAATGTTGGAGGCGAGGCTTGGGAAGAGGGCGACGAAAACAAGTGAAACGGGAGGGGCGGGGTGGGGTGACGGCTCATAAATCACCCAGCCCCACCCTCGGGCCTCACCGCAGAGGCGCCCCAGCCCCGCGGGGGATGGAGGGTCACTGGGCCACTCCTGGCGGACCTCTGAGCTCTCCCAGAGCCAGTGCCCCACCCTGAGCTCAGGCCGCGCTAGGACCAGCTCGCGGCTGGGATCGTAAACCATCCGCCCGATTCGGCGGGAAGCCGCCCTTGGACGCAGCGCGCATCCGCCCAAGGGGAAGTTTATTTATAGCTTGTAAACGTAAAGGAAACCAGACCGCGCTGGCTCGCCGCGCTCCGGCTCCTACGCTCCCCACCTGCCCACCAGGGAGGGCGCGGCGGGAGGCGGAGGGGGTGCCTCACATCTCTCCCAGCCTCCCAGCCCTGATCCGCTCCCGGGGGAGAACAGGGCAGGATACTAAGAGGCTGGCAAGCCTTAAATTTCTCTCGGGGTGCCTATCAATGCCGTGAAAGCCAGAGGGGGAGGAGGAGAGGGTCCAGGCACCGGCGTGCTGAGGGTAGGGACGGCCGAGCTGTCCCAGTTGGCGAGCTCCAGCCGGCAGACCCGGCAGTGCGGCGCGGGATTCCGCAGCTCCCGCTCCGGGCCAGGGGAAGTCCTGGAGAGCCCGGGATGGGGGCGCTCCGGGAGCCTCTCCCGGGAAGGCGGGATGCATCCCCTGTTCCTCCCGAGCACGTGTCCTCAGCAGAGACGGCAAGCGCTGCGCGCCTGGGGCTTCGATCCGCGGGGGACAGCGGCTGAGAGCGCCCCTCCCCACTCCCACTGTCGCCGCTTCTTCTGGGGAGCTCGAGGCCCTGGGGTGCGCTCGGGGCAGGCCCGGGGAGACAGAGAAAAGGAAAAGTGCCGGGGAGAAGACAAGGGAGAGAAAACATTAAAAAGCCCAGCCCTAAATAGACGAGCAGCACCCCCCGCCCTCGGCCGCAGCGGCCTCTCCCAGTCCCCGCGGAGCGCACCCACCCCCGGCCTCGGCCGGGGAGGCGGGGGTGGGTGGGGGGAAGAATTCGTGTGTCTGTGTGTGCGTGCGCGCGCGCGCGCGCCGGGCGGGCAGTTGCGAAACGGGCTCTTGGCTGCAGCGCGGCATAATGGAGGTGGCTGGAACAATGCGCGCTTTGTGCGCGCGGGGAGTTGTTTTCCACCCGCCTCGCCCCCCTCGCTCGGGCCGTATGGCACTTTAATCCCCGCCACGGCTCGGCACAAATGCACTTGTGTCCTGTGGGTCACCGAGGGCTGTGCGGCTGGAACCGACCCCCTCCATCCGCGGACCCCACCGCCGGCTGCCCCATCTCCCTTCCTGAGTACCCACCACCTCCACAATTCCCGGCGTAGCCGGGTCAGCCGGCTTGGAAGCTTCCGGGCCCGCGGGCCACTTTTCTTTTCCGTGGAGACGGCGCGCTCCACCCCCACCCCCTTCCTTCGCGAGCTCACACAAACACACACTCGGGCCGACTGCAGGCCCCACACCCGCCACCCTCCCTCTCCTCGCCTCCATCCCGCCCCCGCCCCGTGCTCCGGACTCCTGCGAACAATAGTAAATGTCAACAGATTCCGCGCGGCGAGTGTCTGACTCGGCCGAGATAAGGGTGCGCGGTTGGCCCCGCGCTCCGCGCCGCCGCGGGGGGAGCCCGCCCTGACCCCGGCAGGAAAAGAGCCGGCTGTGACGAAAGCCATGCCCGGGTTGGGGGCGGATAGGAGGGGAGGCCACCAGTCCCAGCCGGGTGGGGGAGTGTCGCCGGGAGACCAGGCCCTGCCCCGCCCCCACCCTGCAGAACCGGGTGCTAATCGGGGGTCGACGGGCACTGGGAAAGCGGCCGGGTGGACGAGGCACTCGGGCCTGCTTTCAGCTCACAATTCCAGAACCCCGCGGACGCCGGAAAAACGCCGATCCGGGTCCGGACACAGGCAGTTTGGGCCCTACTGGGAGCCCGCACCCGAAAGACGCGAAAGATTCGATCGCCTGTCTCCGGAAACTAATTAAAATACATTTTTTAAGCGCGCACGCACTTTCGCAGGTCGTCCTCGGTCGTCCGCAGCCCACCACCCAACCGAGTTAAAATTCGCAAATTGATTCTCACGCGTTGGTATTAATGGGTTGTTCCTCTTAAATTGTTGCCAACTTTGTTAATGGATTATTATTTAAATGATTTCTTTTTTATAAAGTACGTGTTGTTTTATAGATGCGTATTTACTTAAAGAAATCAACTGCATCTATTAACATATTAAAGAGAGAATAAAGCATCGGGGCCGGTGTAATGTACTGTTCAGCCTTACTTTGGGTGCTCGCGAAGATAGGAAAATCTTATTTGTTTAATAATAAGTCACTCATGAATATGCAAATGACACCGGTGCAGTACCTCACTTCTGTCACTATTAATGAGTTGCAAATTAATGTGACAACAAAAGGAAAATCTATTTAGTGGAGGAACTCGGGTTCCTACCTGGGGAGATCACAAGCCGGCCTGGAACCTGGGTCTCCCGGGAAAGACTGGAGGGGGCATGGACCCTTCCCCACCCAGTCTCTTCCTGGAGTCTCCACTATTGTCTGGTCTCAGGGACGTGCTTTGTCAGGAGCCCCTTAAAATTCCTGCCCCAGGCCCGAGGACGAAAGGCTGCTCCAGGGTAATTAAGGCCAAGTGTGATTAATGGAAATCAGCCCACAGTTTGAAGTAAACCAGTTGGTGGAGCAGATTTTGGAGGGGGAGCCCCCCCCACTGCCACCCCCTACCCCCAGGCTTCAAGATTCCCCAAAGCCCTTTTGGCCTCTGTTGCTTTGGGCAGTTAGGACTCTAAGTACCGAATCAGGCGTCGCAGGCCTGACCACAGGTCTTAAGACAGCACCCCATGTGCTTGCATTTTACGAGGTGACTCTGCTGATGGGGAGTTTAAGAGCAGATCAGCTCATTTTCCTGCCGACCTACTTCCAAGAGGTTACAGACTGCAATCTGGTTGCGTTCCATTTGAGCTTCGGCTTCTTCCTGGCCCGCACATCAGAGCCTGTTTTTATTTCATTGACGGATGCTGGAGAGAATGCTTCTAATCCAGTTAAGTTTGGAAACGTCTCTGAGTGAAAATAAGCGCGAAGCTGCCCGGAGCTGTAGGCGACTAGTTCAGGTGCCTGGGTAGTATTTCAAGAAGACTTTTGACTAAGGGAACCTTCTAGGGAGATGCAAATATCCTGTATCTCTCCTGATGGATGGTTACACGGTTATATACAAATGTAAAAATTCATCAGGCTGTACACTCGGGATTTGTGCCCTTTACTGTGTGGAAGTTATATCTTGTTTTGGTTATCTATTACCGTGTAAAGCCACCTTCAAGCTTAGTGGTGTAAACAATAATCATCATTTATTTTGCCCAAGAATCTGCGATCTGGGCAGGGCTCGGCAGAAACAG
Source organism: Mustela putorius furo (assembly GCF_011764305.1). Classification (NCBI taxonomy): domain Eukaryota; kingdom Metazoa; phylum Chordata; class Mammalia; order Carnivora; family Mustelidae; genus Mustela; species Mustela putorius. The sequence continues at coordinate 34,962,187 of NW_025421989.1, forward strand.
CTCACCTCCAAACCATGCTGTGTCAGCCCGGGCGGCTCGACTGGAACTCGAGGATCCGTTTTCAAGATGGCTCACACACATACTTTTGGCAAGTAGGTGCTGGCTTTGCCTCTTCTCCAAGTGGGCCTCTCCAAAGATCACTTGGGCCTCCTCGCAGCATAGTGGCTGGTGGCCAAGAGCGAGCACCCAAGAGAGGGGGGAAGTGGAAGTTGCCAGTTGCTTAAGACCGGAGCCTGGAAGCTAGTAGTGTTCATTCTGCCATATTCTATTGGTCCAGCAACCTCAGAGCCCAGATTCCCGGTGCGGAGGGGGGGGTGGCGGTGGGCCCTCCCTCCCTCCTAGCTTTCCATGGGGAGGTGAGTCAAAGAATCTTGGAGCTCTCTTTTAAAAGTGACAGAGGGGGCTCAGTGGGTTAAGCCTCTGCCTTCAGCTCAGGACATGATCTCAGGGTCCTGGGATCGAGCTGCACATGGAGCCCCACATTGGGCTCTCAGCTCGGCGGGGAGCCTGATTCCCCTCTTTCTGCCTGTCTCTCTGCCTACTTGTGATCTCTCTCTCTCTCTCTGTGTCAAATAAATAAAATCTTTCTTTAAAAAAGGTGACACAGACTCGTTTTAAATGAAAATGGAACATGTGCCTTCCTGTCTGGCTTCGTGGCTCACTCCACCTGTCCCTTCTTCAGCCTCTCCTCCCACCTCCCAGCTGTCAACAGGAATTCCTTGACATCCCAGTAAGCTTGTGTGCATGAGTACGGAAAAGACCACTTACACTGAGATTTTTAGTTGCTATTAATCTGTGAGCGTTCCAGACTTTAAAATCTAGACAGTCACAAGTCTCTAACTTCCGCTTATTAACCTTGTTTTTATTTTTTAAAAAATGAAAGCAATCATTTTCAGATCAGACATGTTGACTAAACCAGATGAAATAGTCTATTTTCAGACTATATGTTCTTAAACTGGTCCATTCATATAGCTTTAGCTGATTTTTCCTAATTATTTTATTTTATTTTATTTTATATTTTTAAAGTAATCTCTAGGGGCGCCTGGGTGGCTCAGTGGGTTAAGCCTCTGCCTTGGGCTCAGGTCGTGATCTCAGGGTCCTGGGATGGAGTCCCGCATCGGGCTTTCTGCTCAGCAGGGAGCCTGCTTCCCCCTCTCTCTCTGCCTGCCTCTCTGCCTCCTTGTGGTCTCTGTCAAATAAATAAATAAAATCTTTTTTAAAAATAAAAATTAAAAAAATAAAGTAATCTCTACACCCGACGTGGGGTTTGAACTGACGACCCTGAAATCAAGGGTCACACGTTCCACCGACTGAGCCAGCCAGGTGCCGCTGGTAAATATTTTAGACTACAACATACATATATACACGTATATATATGCATATGTTTATTTCGTTTTTTAATCTTCTTTTCAAGCATTCAAGGGAACGCTTGAATGGACAAACTTATGACCCTAATAAGCAAAACTTCCCCAAGGACTCAAACATTTGTAAATCAAATCAATTAAATTTGTAAATATAGTGAAGCTTCAGTTGTCTTAGACAATTGCCACTCTGCTTTCCAAGTCAAATCTTAATTCCTTTTACCGGAAACCTGCAAGATTAAAGTCTGTTCTACAATTTCAAGTCGGAAGCCTCAGGCTCGGCTGTGAGATTCTTTGCTAACCCCTAGGTTTTCACAAACATTCCACATTAAATGGTATACGCAGATTGTTCTGGAACATACCAACCACCTATCACTGAAGTATGTTTGATTGATTTCATCTTCTCCCTTTTCGAGTCTCAACCTTCCGGAGATTAAGAGGAGCGCCTCCCCCCCCCCCCCCCCCCGCCTTGAGGAACGTGTTTGGCCATCTCCAGGGAGTTGAGGTTACTCGAAGTCAGGGACAAATTTAAGGGTTTGGAATAATCAGGAGATTACTGGCTATTCTTTGATTGGAATGTTGGAGACTGAGGGGGGTGAGTGGGGTTGTCCGAACCTACTGGGACGTGACCCTTTGTCTTTCACTCTGCTATTTTACAACTCTAGAAGGCACAGATACCTAATAGCTCTGTGAATACTTCTGGCCTACAAACTAGCAAACAAACTATTATCTGGGAGAGGGACAACCCCCAACCCCAATCCCAAAAGGCAGTTTTGCATTCACTTGCAAATTTATTTCAATATTCCCTACTATAAATGTTTCTATTCCTGGAATTCTCCTCTGAATGGGTTGGAGCAGCTCACCCATTCCTTCATTTAATTAATGGGTTAAATAAAATCTTTAACACGTATTCATTTTACGTGTTATGAAAGTCATGCTTCGGCCTTCTTTTGAGAATCTCCCTTTGACGTCAGTCAACAGTTCTTCACACTGTATGGATGCTATTTGTTGCCAGCTAGAAACTGGAGGCCACAGGACACAGGATATGGGCCCTACAGATCTCCTGGGAGAATTTGCTTATACCCCAGACAGATCCCAACAGAGCCCTTTTTAATCCTGTTTATAGTTGCTATGACAACTGAAGCTCCAGGACCATACTCTTCAGGTGGAATTATTTTCTTAACCTCGGGTTCCAAGTTCAAGGCAAATGCCAGGCTGCTTCTTTTCTAACCGCCGAGCTCTCTGCATTCTGTCATCTGATTGGAGGAGAGGGAAACATGTGGTCACCACGTTGCCTCACCACTTGATTGGATCCAATTAACTTACTTACCATCTGTGCTGGTTTTTTAAATATGTCCACAAATTCTTTGCTTCTCCTCCCTTCAAAAGGTGGAACCTGATTTTTCCCTTCCCGTAGTTGTAGGCGGTACTCAGTGACTCACTTCTAATGGATAGAATGTGACTGTAGGTGACATCCATGCGTAGAATGCACAAGGCGTTGTGTCTTCTTCCTTGCTCCCTGGGGGAAGCCAGCTGCCCTGTCCTGCACACATTCAAGCATCCCTGTGGGACGAGCCAAGCGACAATGAACTGAACCTCCTGCCAACAGCCTTGGGAATGAGCCATCTCAGAAGAAGGTCTCGGGCCCCAGCAGAGCGCTCAGACGAGGGCAGCCCCAACCAACATCTTTTTCTTTAAGATTTATTTATTTATTTGAGAGAGGGAGGGATACAGAGAGTGCATGTGTGCACCCACAAGCAGGGGGGAGGGACAGAAGCAGAGAGATGGAGAGAGAGATTCTCCAGTGGACTCCCCTGCTGAGCATGGGGCTCCATCCCAGGACCCTGAGGTCACTACCTGAGCCAAAATCAAGAGTCAGACATTTAACCAACTGAGCCACCCAGGCGTCCTCCTCTCCACTCCCTCAACTAACATCTTGACCCCAACCTCATGAGAGTTCCTGAGCTACAACCATTCAGCTAAGTGGCTCCAGAATTCCTGACCCACGGAAACGCTGGGATAATAAATGTTTGTTGTTTTAAGCCACCAAATTGCAGGGCGGCTTGTTAGGCAGCAGTAGATAACTAATACATGAGTCAGTCTTGCATTCCGACGTAGCTCTAAACCATTCTAATGACATGAAAGCATTTCTCTTTTGCCTAGATTGGGTGAATGTGCCTCTTATTAACCTCAGAGGAAAACACCCGCCCCTTGCTCTCAACCTTGAGAACCATTACCTAAATGTGGTGAGGAAAGCAACTGAATCACATTGCGGGGGGTCAGAGCGAAGGGTGAACTAAATATATAACAAAATAATGTTTCCGGCAAGAACAGGGGATGATAAACTAGCAGAAGAAATAAAACAGTATTAAAGAATTCTTTGATCGCTCTGCAGTTGAAAGTCAGATCTTTGTAAGAATTCATTACCATTTCAACTTACTGAGAGGAGCCGTGCTTGGAGACAGTCAGAATGAAACAAAACACACGTTCACAGCCTACTGGAAGCCACCAGAAGCGAGAAGAGCAAAACCTGGATGACTAAGTTCTAGAGGAGCGAATCTCCTGTAGGTATGCCCCAAAGTGGGACTTAAAGATTCAAGAACATTTCTACGTGCATGGTATTTTTCAACGACCAAAATGATAAAACATTTGAAGGGTGACCTAAATGACTCAGGTTGCTTCCTGTCACAGGGACAGGGACTGGTAGTGTCACCAAGACTCTCCTTCTCAAAAAGAGTGGGTAAACCTTCACATATTCAAATTGCTTTTTTTACATTTTTTTTCCTAATGACTTTATTTATTCATTTGAGAGAGTGAGCGAGGGAGTGAGAGAGCATGAGCAGGGGGAGGAGGGGCAGAGGGAGAGAGAGAAACACACTCCGGGCCAAGCGGCTAAGCAGGGAACCCCATGGGGGGCCCAAACCTGGGACTCCGGGACCATGACCTGAGCCAAAGGCAGACGTTTAACTGACCAAGCCCACCCAGGAGCCCCTCAGATTGCTTTGTTCCACTCCTTTCTGTGAGCTTACAGGGGAAGAGGGATGCTGTGTGTGTGTGTGTGTGTGTGTGTGTGTGTGTATTTCATACTTCCACAAAGGATTTGAGTAAATTTGTAAAACAAAAACACAAACAAAAAAACAAAAAAGTAACACACCAATACAAAAGTATAAATAGTCAAGAACAGAATCTGGAATATCGAAGAATAGAAGGATGACACAATATAATGACACAGAATGGGGCACCTGGGTGGTTCAGTGGGTTAAGCCTCTGCCTTCGGCTCAGGTCACGATCTCAGGGTCCTGAGATCGAGCCTGGCATCAGGCTCTCTGCTCAGCGGGGAGCCTGCTTCCCCCTCTCTCTGCCTCTCTGCCTACCTGTGATCTCTGTCTGTCAAATAAATAAATAAAATAAAATCTTAAAAAAAAAAAAAAGACCACAGGAGGAGTAACTTCTTGTAGCAATTTATCAACCTTCAGTATCCATTCATTTGAACAATATGTATCTCACAGCTACTATAAGCTAGACGGCAAGGACACACAAAAAAATTTAAGACGGGGCCCATGGGTAGAGATGCTCTCAATCTGGAAAAGGGAAGCAGAGACACAAAATGTAGTGATATGCAATAAAGATTTGCAGACATTGCAACAAGTCTGTAGGTTAACTCACAAGTTTGTAGGTCACGGGGTATAAACGCAACCGGAATTTTGTACCCATGTTCATCAAAAGTTGGGGTTCGCTGCAGTGCTATTGGTAATGGCTTAAACTGGAAACAAACCAAATGCCCATCAACAGCAGAATAGAAAAAGAAACTCGTGTCTTCCCACCATGGAATACCATACAGCGGAGAAGATAAGCAATCCAAAATCACACGAAGCAGTAGGAAGGATGTCATCACCATGACATTGAGCGGGAGAAGCCAGGCATGGAGAGGCACACACTGTAGGATTCCGCATATGTGAAGTTTAAAACTCGCCTTGGCAGTTATAGGTCAGGATAATAGTTACCCTCTGGGAGGAGGGCATAGTAACCAGGAGGAGACATAAGGGGCGCCTCCGAAAGATCGGGAAGGTTCTGTCCCTTGTCACCCGCACACCAGTGTGACAAGTCTTTTTGGCTTATGACAATCCGTTGAGTGATACACTTAGGGTACATGCGCTTTTCTGTGTGTGGGCTATCTGTCAATAAAATGTGCATGGAAAAAATCCACCCTTCCATAGAGTGGGTGGGCGGATGAGGGAGAGAAGCAGTTCATTCATCTCAGGGTAGGGAGCTTAAGAAAAGCTTCCTGGAGGAGGTGATGCCGGCCTTGCTGGTCTTCACAAAGATGTCCGGGTTAGCCTTGGGGATGAATGTGGGAAGGTGTTCCCAGAAGCTGGATGTGGAAAAGCAAACCCAGAGAGGCCGGAACCAGCCTGAGCACTGGGGAGCTATCGGGGAAGGGTTGCGAGGAGAGAGGACATGACCGAAAACTGGAAGAACCTTCTCTGTGGTCCAGGTCGGGGAGGGGGAGGCGACAGGGGCCTGACCCCCTGGGTTCTGGGCATGGAGAGGAGGAGAAAGCACTAAGGGAGAGCAAGAGCTGCCGTAGAAGAAAAATGAGAAAGAACATCAGAAAGTGAGAAGAATGAAAAACGGGTATTTTTAAAGCTTCCGGTAAAACACATTTAAAAATACAGTCTGTTCAGCTGTCTATAAAAGCAACTTCACTGAATTCTTAAGAAGGACAGAATCCGTCATCAAAGGGATGCCCCGATTTCTCTCTGAAATAGGGCTTCTTAACTTGGGATCTGCAGCTAGAATTCGGGGGACTTGTGAACTTGGATGGGAAATCTTTTTATTGTTCTTTTTATTCCTCTCTAAATGAAAGTTAGCACTTCCTTTGGCCGTGCCTGTGGGTAACGATTATAACTATATTAGTAGTATCTATGACTCGGTCACCAATCAAAATCAGAGACACTTTCATATCACATTATAGCTGACGCCAATATCTCAATATATTGATTACACTCATCGCTAATTTGAAATTATGGTATTTGTTAGGCCCGCTGCTAGATCTTGTTATTTAATTCCTAATTAAAGAGGCACATCAATTAGTGTTCTGGTTATCTTTGCTATGTAACAAATTGCCTCCAAATTTAGTGCCTGAAAACAGCAACAATCATTTCTTTTGCTCTTGAACCAGCCATGTGGGCAGGGCTCGGCGGACAGTCTTGTCTCTCCATTCCAGGCAATGTCAGGGGCCTCAGATGGAATGATCCAGATGACTGGGACTCCTTGGGCATTTGTCTGTGCCTCTAAGCAGTATCCCAGCATCTCCACGTGCTCTGTCCAAGCGAGCTCTCTCTCTATCACAGCAGCCTCTGGGACGGGGGCTTTATACATGGTGGCTCACAGCTCCAAAAAGAGTGCTCTAGGGGTGCCTGGGGGGCTCAGTGGGTTAAGTGTCTGACTTCAGCTCATGATCTCAGGGTTCTGGGATCAAGTCCCTTGTCAGCTCTCTGGGGGGAGTCTGCTTCTCCCTCTGCCCCCCCCCCCAAAAAAGTATTCCAGAGAATAAGGAAGAAGCTGCCAGGCTTTTTCTGACCCAACCTTAGAATTTCCAGAATGTTGAGTGAGCAAAATGGGCAAAAGGGGTCACAAGATACACACTTCCAGTTATAAAATAAGTAAGTCAGGAAGATATAATCTACAGCATGGCAATAGTAGTTAATAATACCAATACCGTATTACGTATTTGGAAGTTACTAAGAAAGTAAATCTTAAAAGTTCTCATCACAAGAAAAAAAAATTTTTAAGAGATTTTATTTATTTATTTGACAGAGAAAGACATAGTGAGAGAGGGAACACAAGCAGGGGGAGTGCGAGAGGGAGAAGCAGGCTTCCCGCTGAGCAAAGAAAGAGCCAGATGCAGGGCTCAAACCCAGGACACCAGGATCACGACCTGAGCTAAAGGCAGATGCTTAAAGACTGAGCCACCCAGGTGCCCCCAACAAAAAGCAATTTTGTAACTATACAAAATGTCACAAGGTGTTATGTAGACTTACAGCAGTTTCACAATACATACAAGTATGACAGCTTTGTGTTGTACATCTGAAATGAATACAATGTTATTGTCAATTGCACTTCAATTAAAAAAAAATTTCCAAAAAGTCCCTTGTTCCATGTTCTATTGCTCGGGCAAATCTCTTTCCGGTCAGCCCAGTTACAGGCTCTCAGTGAGGGACACGTCAAAGACTCTGTACAGGGTCGCAATGACTCTATCACAGATTTGTGGGGTTTTGGTGTTCTTTGTTTTTTGTTTTTTGTTTTTTTTTAAGATTTATGTATTCATTTGGCAGAGAGATAATGCAAGTGGGGGAAGGGAGAGAGGGGGAGGATATCCAAGCAGACTTGTGCAGAGCACAGAGTGTGACATGGGGCTCCATCTTACGAGCCATGAGATCAGGACTGGAGCCAAAACCAAGAATTGGATGCTTCACCAGCTGAGCCAGCCAGGCGCTCCGTGTTCCCCTTTATTGTACTCACTAGAAGCCAGCTACCAAGTCTAGCCCACAGACAAGGAAAAGAGAATTTGGCTCTACTTTTTTTTTTTTCTTTAAAGATTTTCTTTATCTGAAAGAGAGAGAATGAGTGAGAGAGAGCATGAGTACGGGGAGGGGGAGAAGCAGTCTCCCTACTGAGCCAGAAACCCAATGCGGGACTCGATCCCAGGACCCTGGGATCATGACCTGAGCCGAAGGCAGACACTTAACTAACTGAGCCACCCAGGCGCCCCTTGGCTCTACCTCTTGAAGGGGGAGATGTTAAAGAATAATTTGTAGATGTATTTTATAAGCCATCACAATTATCTACCTGGACAGAAAAGCATGTAGTATTAATATGATGGATGAGTTTAGACCATTTTGCCTCTTCAACCATCACATCCCAAAGCTCTCTTATTCAAACTCCCCACAAATCTTTGACATTGGTGATTTCACCTGCGCTGTACTGCACCCAACCCCCAATGCAGCTTTCCTTACCCGCTGAGTACTTGGAGACCCTACACCTTCTGTGTGGAAATTTTATCCAAAGTTACAAGTACTTATTGTCCAACCATTAGGCTCTTTTTTTCGGTGTGCATTTATGGTCCCTACAATTGACCCATGGACTGTTGCTTTTTTTTAAAAGAGTATTTATTTATTTATTTGACATAGAGATCACAGGCAGACAGAGGCAGGCAGGGAGAGGGGGAAGCAGGCTCCCTGCTGAACAGAGGGCCCGATGCGGAGCTTGATCCCAGGACCCTGAGATCATGACCTGAGCTGAAGGCAGCGGCTTAACCCACTGAGCCACCCAGGTGCCCTGCCCCAACTGTTGCTTTTGAAAGCAAGCTTTAGTGGCCTTATTCAGGGACGCCTGGGTGGCTCAGTCTGTAGGGCATGCGACTCTTGATCTCAGGGTCATGACTTCAAGTCCCATGTTGAATGTAGAGCCTACTCAAAAAACAAACAAAAAAAGGTATAGAGACCACAGTTTGGACACTAGGATTTCTAAAGGGGCACAGAATGCCCAGAGTCAAGGCTGTGTAAGACTAAGTTCTCATCCATGGCACATAAATGGAGACGTTGGAGATGACTTCTGGGAGATAGATATCTTACAGGAGGCAGGTGTTACTCGTGTCTTTCTTTCCCCTGTTATCTGGACTGTGAATATGATGATGATGGCCAGCACTCTGGCAGCTTCAAGGAACTATGAGGTAAAACCGATGTGTGGAGAGAGAGCCAAAAGTTGGTATGGCAAAACAGCACTGCTTACCTCTATACGTCCTTGATGTTGAAAGAGATTTAAACTTCTATCTTGTTAAAAAAAAAAAACAAAAAACAAAAAACCTTCTATCTTATTTAAGCCACTCTTATTTTATTCACGTGCTGGTGTTGTTCACGCTTTTGGTTTGCGCCCTCAAACCCAAAGCTAGTCTTACTGTTAAAGCGTTGATTAAATACATCCTAGAACAATGAGATACCATGTCAACCGTCAAAAATATTGAGAAAGAGGTATATTCATTCATACTGGAATGTGTTTGCCACATATTGTTTTAAAAGCTGCTTATAAAGCACATTAAAAAAATTAAAAAAAAAAAAAAAACAGATGCTCAGAAAAAGAAACTTGAAAGCATGATCACGCAAACCTTGCCTTCCCCCACCCTCATGGGCCTACAGTTCATCTGTATAATAAAAAATTTAAAATTTTTAAATTAAAAGAATTTTTTAAACTCCCGCTGTACACTGGATTCACTTATTTATTTATCAGGAAATTAACCAAGACCCCAGGCTCACGGGCCTCACTGCACTGTTTCTCTGGGGAACATTCGAGGCAGAGGCCCTTGAAGTGATCTCCTTGGCCCCTACACAGAGGGCGAATCATCCAGACCCAGCATGAATCTGGAAATTTTTTTGTGAGTGAAAAAAGCCTGCAGGCCATACCCTGGAGTTTGCAAACTGGGGAGCTTGGGGCCAAACCAGGATGTTTTTATTCTCGTCAATGTCATGAACGACTGTGAGAGCCACCACAAAAGCCCGGATCACTGACTTCTCTTCTGAGAAGTCCGAAGACATAGCAACGGTCAGTGGCACCGGCTCCTTTCCCCGGGGTCCTGCTCAGCCCACGGGTCACCCCAGGACAGGCCCGCACAAGCAACCGGGCCCTCGTGCAGGTTGCTCTGTGAGACATTACAGCCCTTCACAGCCATTTCCGTGAGGTTCCTTGCTTTCCATGCATTCAGGGATTTCCCACCTGCAAAGATTTGGAGGTGTGTGGGGCAGAGGAAGTGTGATGGCTTTAAAACATGCCTCCAAGTTCTTTGACACTCTTCCCACAGAGGATGGAACCTAAGCCATCTCTTTCTTTTTTTTAAGATTTTATTTATTGGGGCGCCTGGGTGGCTCAGTGGGTTAAGCCTCTGCCTTCAGCTCAGGTCATGATCTCAGGGTCCTGGGATCGAGCCCCACGTCAGACTCTCTGTCCAACAGGGAGCCTGCTTCCCTCTCGCTCTCCACCTACCTCTCTGCCTACTTGTGATCTCACTCTCTGTGTCTAGTAAATAAATAAAATCTTAAAAAAAATATATTTATTTATCTGTCAGAGGGAGAGCGCAAGTGAGTGGGAGCAGCAGGCAGAGGGACAAGCAGGCTCCCTGCTGAGCAAGGAGCCCGATGTGGGACTCAATCCCAGGACCCCGTGATCACGACTTGAACGGAAGGCAGATGCTCAACCGACTGAGCCATCCAGACACCCCCTCTATTTCACATTTGGAAGCACTACCAAACTGTTTTCCAAAATGGCCACATCCTTTTATGTTCCCATTAGTGGCGCACAGGGTTCTAATTTCTCCATATCCTTGTTAACACTTGTTACTTTTGATTACAGCCATACTAGTGGGGGCGAGGTGGTAGCTCACTGTGGTTTTGATTTGCATCTTCACGATGACTAATGAGGTTGAACATGTTTTCTTGTAGTTATTGGCCATTTACATATCTTCTTTGCAAAAATGTCTATTCAAATCCCTTGGTTTTTTAAAAGGTTGGGTTTTTTAAAAGATTATATTTATTTATTTGACAGAGAGACACAGTAAGAGAGGGAACACAAACAGGGGGAGTGGGAGAGAGAGAAGCAGACTCCCCACTGAGCAGGGAGCCGGATACGGGGCTCGATCCCAGGACCCTGGGATCGTGATCTGAGCCAAAGGCAGATGCTTAATGACTGAGCCACTCAGGTGCCCCAAAAGTTTTTATTTATTTAAGTGAGTTCTCTACCCAACATGAGACTTGAACTCACAACCCCAAGATCAAGAGTCACACACCCCTCCAACTGAGCAAGCCAGGTGCCCCACCTTTACCCATTTTTCAATTGGGAAATTTAATTTGTCTTTTTATTATTGAGTTGTAAGAGTTCTTTATATATTCTGGATAGAAGTCCCTTATCAGATGTATGATTTGTGAATATTTTCTTGCAGCATACGGATTGTCTTTTCACTCTCTCGATGGTATCATTTGCAGCACCAGAGTTTTTCATTTTGAAAAAGCTCAATTTATTTTTTCATTGGTTGCTCATGCTTTTGATGTCACATCTGAAAAATCATTGCCTAACCAAGATTGGCTCCTGATTTTTTCTTGAAGTTTTAGAGTTTTGGTTCTCACATTAGGTCATTGCTCCACTTTGAGTTAATTTTGAGGTACGGTGTGAGGTAGGGGTCCAGCTTCATCCTTTGCACATAGATTCAGTTTTCCCAGCATCGTTTGTTAAAAAGAATATCCTCTCCCCCACTGAATAGTCCCGGCAACCTTGCCAAAAGTCGGCTAACTATCTATGTGAGGGTTGATTTCTGGGGCTTTCTATTCTATACTATTTCATTGTTCCATATGTTCTTATGCCAGTATAAGCCATAACATTTGGGGGTGACTGTCATTTTTTTCAACTAGTCCTTGATTAATAGTATGTGGGCTGCTTCCAATCTTTTGCATTTACAAAAACTGCTACAGGGACACCAGGCATCCTAAAATCTTGAAAAATCAAAACAAAACAAAACAAAACAAAAACTGCTTCAAAGTATAACTTTCTGGATATATCTTCTCATATATTTTCCAGTAATATCTTTGGGATGAGTTCCTAGAAGTGTGATTGCCGGACCAAAGGGTAAAAGCATGTATAAATTCGCTTGCTGTTGACAAATTTCCCCGTATAATGGCTGGACCATTTTGTATTCCAACCATCAACGTACGAAAAGTCCTATTTCCACACCACCTCACCCACAAAGAGCACTGTCAAGCTTTTGGGCTCACGTCCATGTGACAGGTAAGAAGGGGCAACATAGTAATTCACATTCTTCTTCTTATTAGCAAGACTGAACATCTTTTCGTATGTTTAAAGCCCATCTGCATTAATTTCTATGACCCTTCTGGTTACATCGTGTGCATTTTTCTATCACGCTGTTGACCTTTCTCTATACTACTTCCAAAAGAAGGAGCTAACGTGCTAAAGAAGGACAACAGGCACATCCACAGAGAATTACAATAAAAAGTAATAAGATGGGGTGACTTTTATGCATCTGTCACAAGTGGAACAGGGGCCAGCAGGGAGGGAGAATGGGTAGAAGGAACAGAATGAGGGGCGCCTGGCTGGCCCGGTCAGTAGGGCATGAGACTTTTGAACTTGGGATCAGGAGTTTGAGCCCCATGTCGGGTGTGGAGCTCACTTATGAAAAAACTTTAAGGGGCGCCTGGGTGGCTCAGTGGGTTAAGCCTCTGCCTTCAGCTCAGGTCCTGATCTCAGGGTCCTGGGATCGAGCCCCGCGTCAGGCTCTCTGCTCAGCCGGGAGCCTACTTCCCTCTCTCTCTGCCTGCCTCTGTCTACTTGTGATCTCTGTCTCTGTCAAATAAATAAATAAAATCTTAAAAAAATACAATATTAGAAGAAATCAAGTGGAAGATGGGGAAAGAGAAAGGCAGCGAAAGGAAGGAGTGACAGGAACCTTCCTGCTTCTTTCATTGGAGAACTGAAATCCAGGGGTGTAATCCAGCCACCAGGCCAGCTTAGAAAGTTCTCATCCTTTTACCCTGAAGCCTTTGGGTGGGAGCATTAGTAGCACTTGGACAGACCTTGCAAATCCAGTGGAGTTGGGCGGTGGGTAGAGGCAGAGGCAAAAGTTAAGCTTTGGGACAATTCCCTAGCCTCACGGTTGCCTCCAAAATGTGTTCGGGGTCGTGCTCCTGCCTGCCAGCAAGATTAATCTGCAGAGAAAAGCCACGCAGATAAGAGATCATGGCAAACTCTTAGGATTTTCCTTCTGGGACTGTAGACGAAGGATATGCCCAAAGACAGAAACGGTTTACTTCTGTTATTTTAAGCACCGCACGGGTTTTAGTCAAAAGAAACTTCTGCTTCCGAAGTTCATATCCTGACCATGCTTGCTTGCTAGCTTTCTCCTTTCCTTCCTTCCTTCCTTCCTCTCTTTCTTTCTCTCTTCTCCCTCCCTCTCTTCTTTTTCTCCTCCCTTTCCTTCCCCTCCTTACCCCTCCTCCCCCATCTGGTAACCAATTCCCTCCCTCTACCGCCCCCCTAGGTGACAACTATCCCGAATTAGGTATGTATCACTCCTCTTCTTGTTTTTATATCTTTACTAACTAGTCAGAAGCCCATTAAGACTATAACGGGATTGTGCCTGTCTGCAATGTTACATAAATGTGTCATGCCATGCGCATTCTTCTGTAAATTACCTTCTATTTTGATCAGTTACGTCTGTGACATGCATCTGTGTTGGTTGCCGTAGCCGGCGTCTACTATCTAGCTGGCTGACTGTAAGCCAATTTATTTATCCACTCGTCTGCTCAAACACCCCGTCCCCGGAGAGGCCTTCCCTGGCCTGCCCATGCATCTAGAGCCTGCCTTTTTATTCTTTTTCCTTTTCTTCCTCTAATATAAGCCTGCGGAGAAAAAAACACCAGCCTCCGGAAGCAGATCTGGGCCCTGCTAACCCTGGCCCCAGTCCTTTCTCATAGCATGTGGGACAGAGGGAAAGTGTGTTCCTTTAGGTCAGCCAAGAAGCAGATGCAAGGTGGAACAGGACAGGAAAGCGCGTCTTGGGGGATGAAGCAGGAAAATGTGAGGGGAGGAGAGGGGGGACACTTGCAGAGGCGGGGGCGGGGGTAGGGGGTGACTATGGATGGGGTGCGGTTCCAGTTCAGCCAGAACTTGGGTCGTAAGAGCAGGTGCCCATTGGAGGAGCCCCACGTCTTGCCAGAATGAGTCTGCCACAGCACAGCTGCTGTGCTCAGTCCTTGGATGGGAAGAGCCCACAGGAAGTGTGGCCTTGGCCTGAACGTGGGGCGGGATTCGGGAGAGCGGGCGGCTTGGGGCAGTTGGGGACTGTGCCCTCAGAGGCAGGTGGGAGCACAGCGGTTTCGTGGAGGGCCCACAGCCCTGACCAGGGGCTCCATTCTGGCGGCCTGGGTGGAGCCCTGGAGGCCCAATCTATCCTCAGAAATCTGTTTGTGCAAACCAGGGGGCCCTGGGCAGGGGGGTGTTAGGAACTGAATATGCGTGTCCCCTGATCCCTGCCCAAATTCACCTGTTGAAACCCTACCCCTGATGTGAAGGTTCTAGGTGGTAGAACAGGTCCTAGGTGGAGGCCACAGGACTGGAGGACTACTTTTCCACCATGCGAGGACATGGTAGGAAAACACCTCTCAGGGGTGCCTGGGTGACTCAGTCAGTGAAGCCTCTGCCTTTGGCTCCAGTCATGACCCCTCAGGGTCCTGGGATGGAGTCCAATGTTGGAGGTGGCTCCCTGCTGAGGGGGGGGTCCGCTTCTCCCTCTCCTTCTGCCCCTCCCCTGCTCATGCTCGCTCTCTCACTCAAAAAAATAAAATATTAAAAAAAAGAAATCTCCGTTGGTGAGGAGCTACCACTCTAGTATCCTCTGTTATTACAGCAGCCTAATGAATGAAGACGGGGGGGGGGTGACTTCACCATAAGAAGGAGAGACATCCCCCTCCGCCAAATCCAGACCCACATCCAACCCCCCAAACTCTGAACCTGGGCTTCAGGAGGGGCCTTGATGGAGAGGAACATGAAACCTCTTGGGCCTTCTGGTTTTTGGCAGTATCCTAATACCTTTTAGAAAAAAGAAGAAGAGTGACAAGGTAATAAATGTTTTAACCTGCCTTTCTCTCATCTTTCCCTCAGGAAACCACTTTGAGAGGCGTTGAAAAAAGGCTGAGATGAAAATTACAATTTTTTTCCTTTTTTCCCTTCAACTTATTTTGAAAAATTTCAAATCCATAGAAAAGTTGAAAGAACAGCTTAATATACCCTTTACCTCGATTCACAATTAGTAATATTTTGCCATGCTTTTGTTATCTGTGTGTGTGTGTGTGTGTGTGTGTGTGTACTCTTTGCTGAACCATTTGCAAGTAAATTCCGGATGTCATGAAAATTCACCTCTAAACACCCGAGCGGACGTCGCCCCAGAAGAACATTGTCTTACATAACCGCAATGCCGTCATCACTAAGAAAATTTATGTTTACTCAATAATACCCTCTAATTTATAGCCTTTCTTTCAATTTCCCATTTAACTCTATAGTGAGAAAAATCACACTGGGGGTTGCCTGGGGTGAGGGGATCATTGAAAGCAAAGGGGCAGCAGGAAACTTTATGTAAATTATACCTCATTAAGATTGATTTTTAAAAATTTCTCCAGTAGTCCCCAAAATGTTTTATTTATACTTTTTAAAGATTTTATTTATTTATTTTTAGAAAGAGAGCAAGAGAGGGAGAGTGCAAGGGGCAGAGGGAGAGAGGATTCTAAGCAGACTCTGCCAAGTCTTCTCTCCCTGATCTCATGACCCCAAGGTCATGACCTGAGCTGAAACCAAGAGTCAGACTTTAACTGAATGAGCCACCCAAGTGCCCCCTCAAAGAATTTTATAGCAACTTTTTTCTCTGTCCTAGAATTCTAGCAAATTTCATGTGTTGCATTTGATTGCCTTGTCTCTTCATCTTCTCTAATCCAGAACATTCCCTTGTGCGTTTGTTTTACATGACATGGATTAAAAAATAAAAATAAAGGAAGGTGGGCGCCTGGATGGCTCAGTGGGTTAAAGCCTCTGCCTTCGGCTCAGGTCATGATCTCAGGGTCCTGGGATGGAGCCCTGCATCGGGCTCTCTGCTCAGCAGGGAGCCGGCTTCCCCCTTCTCTCTCTCTGCCTGCCTCTCCGCCTACTTGTGATCTCTGTCCGTCAAATAAATAAATAAAATCTTTAAAAATAATTTTAAAAAAAATAAAGGAAGGCTAGGCTAGTTGTCTTGCAGACTGTCCCACATTCTGAATTTATCCATCTCCTCATAATAGGATTCAGGTTACACATTGTTGAAAAGAACACTATGGAGATAATGCCGTGTCTGGACTCAACACACGTGTCAGTGTCCCCCTCCACAGGCAAGGCTCACTTTGTAGGCTCCTTGCTACAGACTCGGGGGCAGCCATTTCTTCAAGCAGTTCCTGGTTTTTGATGGAGAATGGTATTTAGAAACCAAGAACTTGCTACTAGATGTGCTCATTGTTACTGGAGCGTCAATGTTTTTTCGGACTTTTTAGTAGACAGAACTTAAAAATCCACATCATATTTGTTTTATTTAAATCTTGAGTTGACAATTCAAATCCAACATCACAAGGTACTTTCTCTTTCCTCCATTCTATGTTCGTAATTCTCTTCTCACACAATGGTTTCCAACATCACCGATGTCTTTGCTTTGTCCTACAATGCACACAAAATACATTCAGAATGACAATACAAATATCACTACAGGAAACCTGCTAAATAGAGTTCAAGGTAACTTTGCAGTAATTTTCTTTTATCTTTATTTGACAAAGATCACAAGTAGGCAGAGAGGCAGGCAGAGAGAGAGGGGTAAGCAGGCTCCCTGCTGAGCAGAGAGCCTGATTTGGGGCTCAATCCCAGGACCCTGAGACCATGACTTGAGCTGAAGGCAGAGGCTTAACCCACTGAGCCACTCAGATGCCCCAGTTTTAAGACTTCCTAAAAAACTTTTTATTTATTTATTTGAGAGAGAGAGAAGGCAACATGAGCAGGCAGAGGCAGAGGGAGAAGCAGACTCCCTGCTGGGCAGGGAGCCCGACGCAAGGCTCAATCCTGGGACTCCTGGGATCATGACCCTGAGCTGAAGCAAACGCTTAACCAACTGAGCTATCCAGGAGCCCCAAGATTTTTTTATTTTTAAGTAATCTCCACACCCAACGTGGGGCTCAAGTTTACAACCCCAAGTCACATGCTCCAGTGGCTGAGACAACCAGGCACCCCAAGTGTCCAGCTTTTTTAAAAGAAGGAAACTAAGGGCGCCTGGGTGGCTCAGTGGGTTAAGCCTCTGCCTTTGCCTCAGGTCATGATCTCAGGGTCCTGGGATTGAGCCCTGGTCAGGCTCTCTGCTCAGCAGGGAGCCTGCTAATCCCCCTTCTCTCTGCCTGCCTCTCTGCGTACTTGTGATCTCTGTCTGTCAAATAAATAAATAAAATCTTTATTAAAAATTAAATAAAACAAAAGGAGGAACCTAAACATTTATCTAGTGCCTACTATCTATTGGGCATTGTGCGTGGAGCTCTACATATTATCTCATTTAATCCTGACAACTCTGAAAGATAGGTACTGATGTTCATTTAAAAGATTTTTTTTAACTTTTTTTTTAAAGCAGGTTCCACGTCAAGAGTTGCATGGTCTACCAATGGAACCAGCGAGGTGCCCCATAAAAAAATTTTTTTATTGTAGAAAATTTCAAATATAACTAAAATTCAACAACTCAAACAATTCAAAATTTCAAATATAACCAAATTCAACAATTCAAAAGTTCACCAGCTTCAACAATTACCAACTGATGATCAGGCTTGTTTTGTCTATACCTCTTCCTTACCCCTCCTCCTGGATGATTTTGATGCAAATCCCAGATATCTTATTTCACTCATAAATATTTTAACATCTATTACTAAAAGATAAGGACTCCACCAAAAATGTTCAGTGTTTTTATTTCCCTGGTTTTCACAAATGTATCTTTTTAAAATTCTATTTATTTATTTATTTTTTGAAAGATTTTATTTATTTATTTGACAGACAGAGATCACAGGTAGGCAGAGAGGCAGGCAGAGAGAGAGGAGGAAGCAGGCTCCCTGCTGAGCAGAGAGCCCGACGCGGGGCTTGATCCCAGGACCCTGGGATCACGACCCGAGCTGAAGGCAGAGGCTTTAACCCACTGAGCCACCCAGGCGCCCCTAAAATTCTATTTAATTTTAACGATTTTATTTGAGAGAGAGGAGGAGAGCGAGAGAGCACAAGAGTGGGGTGAGGGACAGAGGGAGAAGCAGACTCCCTGCTAAGTAGGGAGTCCAATGTGGGGCTATGACCTGAGCCAAAGGCAGATGCTTCATCGATTGAGCCACCCTGGCACCCCAATTTATTTTTAAGCTAACTCAATGCCCATCCTGGGGCTTGAACTCAGGACCCCCTGAGATGAGAATTGTGTGCTCTATCAACTGAGCCAGCCAGGCACCCCTGGTATTCACAAATGTTTTTTTAGTTTGTCTGTTCAAATAAGACTCTGAAATCCATATTCTACAACTCTTAGTGTTTCTCTTAAGTCTATTAGCTGCAGGTTCCCCTCCATGTTTCCTCTTTACACTTTGAGGAAACGGAATCCTGAATCTTGTAGAGCCTCAGTCTGACTTGTGCTGAATTCATGCCCATAGCATCCTACCATGTTCTTCTGCCCCTGTATTTCCTGTAAATTGTGATTTGATCTAGACTCACATTGTCCAATATGGTAGCCACTAGCCAAATGGGCTATCAAACACTTGAAATGTGGCCAGTCGAAATTGTAAAGTGGTGCGTGTGTGTGTGTGTGTGTGTGTGTTTGTGCGCGCACAAAATATACATTGAGTTTCTTTTTTAATGGTTTATTATTATTTTTTAAGATTTGAGAGAGAAAGAGAGAGCACAAGCTGGGGGAGCTGCAGGCAGAGGGAGAGGGAGAAGCAGGCTCCCCGCTGAGCAGAAAGCCCCCACATGGAGCTCGATCCCAGGACTCTGGGATCATGACCTGAGCCTAAGACAAACACACCCAACCAACTGAGCCACCCAGGCCCCCCTCACATTATATTTCTATTGGGGACCACTGCTCTAGAGCCTTGATCAGTCTTCAGGTTCAAATTTTTGGCAAGACAACTTCAGATGAGGTGAAATGTTTTCCCTTTGGGAGGCTCACAATGACTGGTTGTTCCTTTTTGTATTTTCCTTTCTTTTTGGTAATTTTGGCATTCATAAACAATCACTGCCCAGATCCACTGTTTCATGAAGGGTCGTAAACTGGTAACGTTCTGTAATTTCTTCAGATCCTGGCTGGGACACTGTCATAGAACAAAACATTTCTTTCGTTTAGGAAAGGCAGGGAAAATGCTCAGTTCTTTCCCTTGTTTGCCAGTTTTCAACTGATGAGGTTTTCCCCAACAGGGTTGGGTGTGGGGTGTCAAGGAGTTTGGTTTTGCCTACCTTTATGAACTCAAAATGGGAACATATTCATGCTTATTTATATTCATTGCAGCTATCCCCACTGATGCTCAAAGCAACCCATATTTATCCTATTTGGGGCTTCTCCAAGTTGGCTGCTGTCTTCCTGATAAAGCCCCACCAGCTTATTGTGCACACCCATACTCCCCTCCAACTGTCTCCCTCCTCAAACTGCAGTCAACCATTGCTCGAAGGGAGCTCAATTCTTTGTAGTGGGATAAGGTATTTAGAAACCACAGTCTGAGACACAGTGGTGCCCATTTCTAAAGGTCATTGTTTCTGGGCCTTTTCAGTAGACAGAGCTTCAATATATATTTTTGGTACAAAATGTATTTCTTAAACATTTTATTTTTAAGTAACCCCCGCACCCAACGTGGGGCTCAAACTTGCGACCCTGAGATTGAGAGGCACATGCTCTGCCAACTAAGCCAGCTGGGTGCCCCGATATATTTTTTTAAGATAAAATTCATCACGACTTCATAGTGATACTACTTCTAATTCAGCTTCAGGACTGTGTAATTTGTATTCAACCTCACCAATCGTACATTTGCATCTCCTTTCTCCCTTGCTGAAAATCTCAGCTCCCAACAACAACAGATACTTTTCCGCTTTATCTCACAACACAAACAGGACCAGCTCAGAATAACAATGCGGATGCCACCACCAAGGATAGGATTACTGAAAACAAATTTGAAATTTTTTTTTTTTGCCCTTTTCTGTCCTCAAGGTAAATCCACAAAGGATTATATAATCAATTGATTGTGTTCTAAAGTCACTTGAAATCATTCTTTTCCTGTGTGGTTGTGCTATCAACTGGGGTCCAAGTTAGGTTTGCTTCCTTTTGCTTTTTTATTTGCAGGCATTGCTTACAGTTGAAAACTACAGAAACTCTATACAATGAGGAAATTCAGAGATGCTTAGCTTCCATCCTCTTTCACTTGTGGCCAGCTCTATTTTCCCCAGACGTAAGCATTTTTTCAAAGGTGTTTCATTTTTAAAAAACAGATAGGTGTCTAGGGTTAACTCCCCATTCCCAACCTGAATAGCAGGAAACCACGCATACTTTTCTTCCTCTTGTCTTTTCATTGAACAATCTCCCCAGAAAACCCTGCTGATGGAGACTCAGATGTCTCTGGTCCCCTACTATAACAACTATTAGGACAATTTGCCAACAGAGAACAAACTCAAAGTTCACACAGGTGGGAAGTATATGAAGGGGAGATTTGGGTGGAGTAGTAGAACAATTCAAAATTAACAGTGGCCTGGCTCGACATCACTTCCTCGTCTCCCACCTAAAAGCCAGGCAGGGGAGGGCAGGGCTGGGGTGGTGGCTCCGTCACTAGGGCCTTGGGGACCCAACACATGGACAATGACTCCCACATTTCTTGGTCGAGGGAGGCTGCTCAGGTAGCGGTCACAGCCAGTCTACCTGGGAGAGGGAGGACAGGACACCTTCAGAAGCAGAAGGAACCATACCGCTGCCCTCTGTCCAGGGTGAGCAGTGAATGACTCACTCTCCCTGTGGTCTCACCGCAGCCACAGGGGTCTACATGTCTTAGCCTGCATCTTCACTATCTACACCGGTGTCCTCTCCATTACCACAGGGGAGCTTCTAGACTGTGCTATGTCCTCTGTACCCACGGTCAACGCTTTGGCCCTCCTTCATCCATGTTTCCACACATGCTGGCAGTTCAATCCACGTTCTTTAGGCTAACGCTCCTCCAGCCACAGGAACCACCGCCTCCAGTGTTTCCTGAACCAAGTGCATTACTCCCCCATCCATCCCTTAAACCTGGGGCTCCCACCTGTTTTCTTGGCCTGATTACTAAAAATGCCCCTCATCTGGGATGGAACCTCAGCTGGCCTTGAGCCCTCCTTTGCCTCCAGCCCAAATATAAAACTACCTTTGTAGTTAGTTTAACCCAAACTATTATAGAGGTGAATGCCTTGGTGCTTTTCTTTCCTTTTGTTTGGGTTCACTGGTCCTCTTGTGCTTAAATTATTTCCGAGGGCCTGGGTGACGGGTCTTGCTATTTGTTTTTACCTTTTTGCCACTCTCACCTGATGCTGGAAGTGACTTCCTAGAACACAGTAACTCGGCAAATGATTATCGGGTTGTTTGTGGTACCTGAGTGGGAGATGGGCAGAAAAGGTGGCTGGGAGGGAGGACAGGAGCCTGAATTTTTGAAATGTGTGGTTTCCTCCTTTCCTTCCTCCCTCCCTCCGTTTCTTTCTTTCTTTCTTTTTTTAATTAAGATTTTATTTATTTATTTCACAGAGATCACAAGTAGGCAGAGAGGCAGGCAGAGAGAGACGGAGAAGCAGGCTCCCCTGCTGAGCAGAGAGCCCGATGCAGGGGCTCGATCCCAGGACCCGGGGATCATGACGTGAGCCGAAGGCAGAGGCTTTAACCCACTGAGCCACCCAGGTGCCCCATCTCCCTCCGTTTTTTACTGCTCAAAGAACTTTATTTGGGGGGGTGGATACTTTAAAAAAAAAATTCAGTTAGTCAAAGGCATGGATTGTTTTCTTAATAATAAAAGTGGATTTCTTTTTAAATGGAAGCGTTAATGATTTATTTCATTCATTTGAGAGAGAGAGAGAATGCGCATGCGCACGATCAAGAGCAGGAGGAGAGGCAGAGAAAGAAGCAAGCTCCCTGCTGAGCAGAGAACATGATGCAGGGCTCGATATCAGGACCCCAGGATCAGCGTAAGCTGAAGGCAGACACTTAACGGACCAAACCATCCAGGCGCTCCTGGAAGCATTAATAGATCAAAACCACTTGTTGGCTGCCTTTTGTCTTCAGGACCCATCCCAAACGTTACAGGTACTCCAAGCCTTCCCCAACAAGAGGCTCTCTCACTCCATACGCCAGGCTATCCGACGGTGCTAGAAGTCCCCCTTCCCAGCTCTGCCTCGCTGTTCCCGCCTACTGAGGCCTGCTGACGCCACCCTTTGTGCGCTTCGAGAGCCCACTCCACCACATCATCCCTGCGGCCTCCTCCCAGACACCAGCACCCCTGTCTGTCTGCTCTACTTTCGCGTTCTCAGCGTTCCAGGTAGGCCCAGAAAGCACTCAGGACATTCTGAGCACCAGTGGATTTGATACAAGGAAGCACATGCTTATAAAATCTTTGGGAGGGACCCCTGGGTTCCACTACAATCCACCAGGGTTGTCATCCGGGCACTGGCAAGCGGCCACCACGACCCCAACTGCTTTTGAAGACTCGATGTTGGAAGGCTGGTCTAGTCACGCCAGCCAGCCAGTGTGTCTCGATGAGCTCTCCAGGCTTGTTGGCAGCTACTAGAGCAGGAGGATGCCTCTCCCTCCCTCTGCCTTCCAAACCAAAGGGACGCTGAGATCCTAGCTGCAAGGGAGCCTAGCAGCTCTCAGATTTCCAGCCTCTGCAATGAAGAAAGGATGTAAAAGGACATGGGACAGAAACTGAGCGCCAACCGAGAGAACCCAGCACGGATACTGCTGGAAAAGGAAGGGCGGCTGAGTGTCAGGGTGGTCAAAACTATAGGTCTGGACTGCAAAAGGTAACAAAAAGACATGAGGTCTAGAGGGAGAAGGGACGCAACCCCCCCTGTTTCTGGAAGGATCGCTCCTTAAAGACGAAGGGCTGGCCACGATGGAATTACTATAGTTCGCCGTCACGGCCACCAAAGACAATGTAAGGGAGTACCGGGGCATCAAGAGAAAAAGCTGGGAGAAGGATCCAAGAGACATCCAAATGTACTTAGAATAGGCCTCAAAACTTGGTTCTGAGTAAACTCCCCTGAAATCTTCCATCTGCTTTGGTTTCTGGGCACTAAAGATTCCTCTGAAGTTCACTGTGGGGCCCTGACCATCATTGTTGCTTAAAAAGCATCTGTGACAACAGTAATGTTGCAGGGAAACATGGGACACGAGGTGCTTCCGTTTTCTCCTTTTCCTCAACAGGTTTATTGCCTTTTAAGAAAATTTTTGTAAAATATAAATACAAAGGCAGAGAATTTACTTACAAAGTTAAAACACAGATTTCAAACATAAACACACAATTCAGAAAATTTTAGTTTTATGTACATTTTCAAGCAACCTCAACATATTATGTTAGTTCTCAATATTTTACAGGGTACAGAAAAAAATAGCTCAAAGTCTTCTTTAAATAAGAGCATAAAATGTTTAAACATATAAACAATCCGGTTTGATGCGTGAAAACTAATTTCACAGCTTTTAAATTAGGATATAAAAGTTTCATACAATTAGTTGTTGTGTGTGGCTATGGTCTGAATTTATATTACACGCTACTGGATTACATCCAATAGCATTTCCCTGGCCTGAGCAGGTACTCTGTAAACATAACATAAAAGTTACAACAATTGCCAAGTGCCTTCACCCAATTCACGCCCCCAAACCAACCACGGGGTTGTGGCCACACGTGAAACCATGGTGGTCGCGGTCACGGGAGCTTTGTGGGACACTGAGTCCAAGTGTGCAGCTCCTTTTCCTCATATTTTTGATTTCCTTAAAAAAGAAATGAAAAGAAAACTAATGTTCCAAGTAGAAATGAACATATCCCAGAAGCAGGTGTGCATTTGAAAAGTAAATAGACATTGTAACAACTTCATACAAACCGATGGAGAGGTTTAAAAAGGAGAAATAAACAAACAAGAAAACAAGAGAAAACCAAAACAGAGACAGAAACAGAACATGTTGCTAAGTCCTTCTGACTGTGGAGTCGTTTCTCTTATATAAAGAAGAGATATTTTCCTATGTAATAGTGTCCTTTCTTTACAGAAATAGTCGTATTATGACACATATGCACAGAGATTAACACTATGACACACTGTACACGGCGGGCCCAGCCAGCTCACCAGTAGTCATCTGACGCCCCATCACTCGGGTGCAGCCACTCCATGGACGAGCCCAGCAGAGTCTGCAGCTCACTGGTGAACTCCACCAGGTCTAAGAGCTCCTTGCTCTCGGGGTTAAAGGCCTCCAGGTCTTTGGAGCAGGAGAACAGGAGACTGGCCGACACCTGCCGGTAAAATTCGGCTTCGGCGATAGTGACAACTTCCACGTTGGGGAAATTGCAGCGGAAGATGCGGGAGGACATTTTCAGCTTCTTGAGCACGTCCGAGAGCAGCAGCCAGTTTCGAGGCCTGCAGATGAGACAGGAGAGTGGCTCGAGTTTCTGGGCCAAGCTGAAGGTGCCTGGAGCTACAACCCCCACGCGAATGGGCTGGCCACTCCTGTGGGGACCCTGCCGGGACCCCGTCCCAGGGTCTCATCACCCCCAGAAAAGCTGGTGAGGAGGTGCGATGTGTCTGGATTGTGAAGCGACCATTGAAAGAGGACCAGCCGGACTTAGACAGCAGCAGGGACAGCACCTTGAAAGGAGCCTCATCTCGGGGAGTCCTGGGGCGGCCAGAGGCTGACAGGCAAACACACCTGCTCACACAACTCTGAGCACAGCTCTCAGGTGACCCCTCTCCAGGGCAAGCACCTCACTCTGGTCACCGTGGGAAGCCTTCTGTATCCTAGCCCAAACACCGCCCACAGACACCCCTCGGGTCTCTCCTGTCCTCTGCTCTGACCCTCCCGAAGGGAAGCATTATCAACACGACACAGAAGGCTGGCCCGCTGGCCTTCCCTTCCCGGCGCCTGCGCCTCCACCCCCACCCCTTGGGACTCCTGGGAGTGTCTCTTCTGAGAAGGAAGGTGTGACATTCCTCCCAGCTACCCTGCCAGGCTTTAGGACTTCTATCACGAGTAACATGTCACTGTAGCAGCATGCGTGTTTACGACTTTGGAATCTGAGGAGGAGGTTACTCATTAAGCACCTGTGTCAACACGCAGCCAAAGAGTCCCCTGTCGCGTACACACCCCCAAGGGACTGGTCATCTGCGGCCCCAGGGCCCAACCATCAGGGCAAGGCTTGGTCTAACCACGTCCAAGGACAGTCAAGATCCCAGGTACCACAGAATGTTCTTTTCGATCTTACATAAGAGGGGGGTATATCAGCAGAGGCCAACAGACTGCAAGTGTCTTGGAAGGTCACAACAGTGGCATATTATGGGGGGGCTCATGAAGAGGACCCCTTTCCAAGTTTAGTGACTTAAGGATCCGAGTTGCCCCAACTCTTCCATGAAATTCCAATCACTGAATTCAATGTCCTGGCGGGGGGGAGGGTCCCCTGATAAGGGCAGTTAGACCATGCTATACTCCCCCACCCCCACCGACCTTTTTTAGAAAGATCTACTGCATTATGTGGGGTTCACGGCATTCATTCACCCACCCACCCTCACCTGCTGAAAGGGGTTTCTAACCCCTGCCCCCTTACCCCTCCCCGAGCAGCCCAGTTAGTTCTCAAGCACGTGACAGACAGCCATGCTCACCCCTGAGCGACGGACACTTGGATGTTGTAACACGGTAAGAGGGGGCTTTCCGAAAACTCAAATTCAAACACATCGCTGTAGGCCTCATCATCATCATCCTGGTCCTCCGGTCCTGGGGGGTTCGCTAAAACATCATAGCCACTCTCATCATCTGGTTCTAAGGGAGGGCAGACGAGACAGAAAGATGTCAGCAAGCAGCCGCGAGAGGTTGGCTGTTGTCAAAAGAGGACTCTGAAAAACTTGCCCAACTCAGTCCTGCTTACAGCACCCGCTGCCCGCCAGCCCTCACCCACACCAGAAAGTTCTGTAACTCATTCACTTGCCACTGAACGGAAAAGGACAACTGCTCACCACACACAGAGCTGCCATAGAATTCCCAAGAGCCATTGGAGTCTTCGTCACTGCGACCCTGTAGGTCATTTAAATAATCTGGAAGGAGAAAAACAAGATAAAACCCGCTGTAGGGGAATGAAACGCTGGCCAAGGTAGGGGGCATTTCCCGGTGAGAGCTGGCACGGCGCTTCCTATCTATCCCACAGTGCTCCCTCTTGGGCAACGCTTCCAAATCCCTGTTCTCAGCTACGTGCGCCCAGACCTACGTACCCGTCCACCTGCTTTCCAGACAGACGGACCACCCTCCCTGCCCCTGGCCCACCCAAAAGGCTAGATGGGTAAGTGAAGAATTTTCTCAGCCCTCGTAGGCAAAGACTGTACGTATCTGTCCTCTGAATTACGTATCCGTTCTCAGACAGACTAACTTTCCCCAGCAAGTGTCCCTTAAAGTGAAGGAGAGTGGGCCCAGTGAGGAAGGGGCAGTCCCCGGACATAAGTGTGTGAAGAAACTGTAGAAAACAGCTGGACTACTAAGACCATCTCCTGAACTTTGTCGTACCTGTTAAAAACTTTTCCATAAGTTCGCTGTGGGTCATTTTCATGATGGTTCTACCTGAGTACGTAGCCAAAGTGGGGTCAGCACCATAGGAGAGGAGCAAGCGGACAATTTCCAAGTGATCATTCTCAACGGCATCATGGAGTGGTCTAGGAGAGACGCGTAGTAGGATTAAATCTGTGCTCACCACGGGACATGTGTGCGTCAAGCCTCCCAGGCACCCTCTTCACCAAGGAGCTGTGCCGCTGCCATTCCGGACAGGGAAATGGAGGCCCTGGGAGTGGCCCAAGGTCAAGCAAGGACTTACTCTGCTATTTCTACACATAACCCTTTCTGAGGCAGGTGGAAGGGCCAATTTCAAACCTAATTCCCAAATGCAAATCTATTTTAATCCAGGGCCCAAGGGGGAACTCAAACTAAAATGAAACTATTTTCAATGAACGTGAAGTAGTGACACAGACTGGGAAAAAAGAATTTAGGGCGGGGGCGGGGTGGGGTGAAGGACTCACACCATCATGGAAGCCAAAAAGCCAAGCAACTTTTCTACAATAATAATAATAATAGAAGTAATAAAGGGTAAATCCTACTCCTTTTTAAAAAAATGAAAACTAGGTACAAAGTGGGGCCTCTCCAGAAGACGGCGTGCCAGCAGCTCAGAGATGAATGAGCCTGCCTCTGGCCCAGAAGCAGAGTCCCGGGCAGGGCAGGGGCAGTGAGATCTCAGAGTCTTCTGGCCCCTGTCCACTGGGGTCAGAACGCTGCCTGCAGTCCCATCTTGGGGGGGAAATCCTGTTTGGAAACCACGAGACACCAAATACCTTGCAGTTTTGCTAATTTTACCCCTGTCAGGAAAGCCCTAGGCCCTGTCTCCCAGCTGCATCCCACATGCAACTGGGAAAGATGCTAGGGCTGACTTCGACCTGGGCCTCTGACCTGAGGTCAAGGACAGGGTAGGGGACAGGCGTGGGGATGCCAGTGGACATAGCAGGTCCTACGGAGCCAGTGGCCGCTGGCCCTCCATCTGTATGTGTTCCTGAGACTACTTATTCACACGTATTTCATACACTGTTAAAAAGGTGACAACCTCAGTTATCACAAAAGCTCTAACGTCTTTAGGACTTTCAGTCCAGGGCAGCCCTTAGTAATTTTTGGAGTTCCATTTCGTTTGCCACAAAGGTCTGCTTGATTCCGTTCTGGAAGACTCCAACATTGATGTGCTTAGGTTATCACTCTCCACCTTCCCTTCTGGAGTTTACCCCATGCCCCAAGAACCAATGCCACTCACCTGGTTCCGTCTTGGGCGCTGCAGTTGACGTCCGCGCCATATTCCAGAAGGTGTCGGACGATGTTGAGCCATCCCCGTGCACAAGCCTCGTGCAGGGCGCAGTAGCCTGCGTTGTCTCGATGGTTCACATCACAGATCTTGTTCTCCAGACAGTACAAGACCACCTCCTATGGTGGGGGGGGGGGGAAGACGGGGACGCCATCAGACCTCTGTGCCTACAAGGGCGACCTCTCCAGAGCCTGGCAGTGCCTACTCTCAGAGGTGCACGCGCGTGTCCCTGGGTCCCTGAGCCCAAGAGCAGTTCGGGCCAGCGGGGGCCCTGCTGGTGAAGGTGGCAAGAACACATGTGACGGAGTCCGTGGGTGCATTCAGTAGGTGGTAGTGGAGAGAAAAAGGTAAAAAATATGGATGACCGACGCACAGAGATTAAATTAGCCAGAGAACATTCCTTCACACTGAGAAGGAGGGGCATTGGGTTAGGTTAGCCAAGTCCTCCCGTGCTCCTGCTTGCGGGGTAAGCAGGGTCCAAGAGTGAGGCTCTCTCTGTACCCGCCGCTGAACATCGAGAAAGGACAGGACACCACTTCAGATAACCCCAATCTCTCCTTCACCTTGCGCTGCCCCACTGGGAGCAGAATCGATATGGGATATTTGCATAGCTACTTAAGTTAATAAAGACAGGGATCCGAAAAGTCGCACGCTGCAACCTACTCGTCTTGAGAACTAAACAAAACAAGTCCGCCCCTCCCCCCGCCATTTCAGAAGGTATTCTGTGTCAACGGGTTGCGTTAGAATCACTGTTATTAATCTGACTTCTTTGGTGTGTTAAAATATTAATACGAACAGCTCCTGGTAAGCAGAGCAGTAATTTATTCAATGTTTTATTACCTTGATTAAGAAAGTTTTCAAACACACAGAACAGCGTCTGCCACCAGAAAACACACGGCCCTGCTCTCCTACAAGTCATGCCCAGCAGAGAGCTGTCAGGCTCCCAGAGCTGGGCTGCGTGAGGCTGGCCTACACACAGTCTACTTGCCAAGGGGGAGCTGGATGGGGCCGGAGCAGGCCTCCCTGTGACAACTTTGAAGTAACTCCTCTGTTAAACCCCAAACAGGGGTCATTCCAGCCACCCGCAGATGTAAACTGGGATCTACAAACCTTTCGGGGTCTTTCCAGGCCCCATCCAAAGCGACCACTTACTTGGGAGCTAACTAGAATGTTCTACATGCTCACCCCGTGAACCTCATGTGGCATGCTGGCAGAGCTGGCCATCAGTGTCCTGTGGCTTCAGGTCACACCACAGCAGCTCCCCTCCGAAACAGGAGGCGGAAGAAAGAAGGCATGCCCACAGATGCGTTTCTCCGTTCGGGAGCCCAACCTGCCAGAAAGCCCACAATCCTCCGGGCTCCCAGGCCACCTGCCCCAAGCCCTCGTATCCAGGATACCGCATGAAGCTGCTGCTCTTTTAGCAGGCCCTCACTAGCCAGACTCGAGTGGACGGCTGCAAGCTAATGAGTTGTGGTGCCCCAGCCAGGGAGAGGCCTTGTCACGTGGCTCCAGGATCAGGTCCGAGCGCCACCGACTGCTGTGCGCAGATCAATTTACCCGGGTTCCAGCAGCCTGCCGGGTGTCCTATCAACTGGGGTTTATTTGCTCTGACAATTATGGCCTTCACCTGGAGACCCCCCCATCGCTACCAGGGTACCTCGAAATCAAAGGACGGCCAACCTGATGGGTAGGTTAAGTTGACTCTCCTCTCCTGGAGGGCAGAGGAGAGGCAGCAGGCACGGGACGGCCACAGGGCTTTGCCTTCACTGTGCTGTGCTATTTACAGCATTGTCAGTTTCCCCAAATGAGGATGTCACCTGTTACCCCACAGTAACCTCTGCAACAGCCAGAAGGGAAAGTGGCACCGTTCTCCTTCCACGCTTGGGGAAACTGAGGTCTGGAGAGATTAAGAGCCCCAAGTTCAACGAACATCATGTGCTAGACTTACAGCTCAAGTCTTCTGGTACCTGGTCAGTGGGGAGATTCAGAAGTCCCAAGAGGGCCCCTTGAGAGAGGGACGCAATCCAGCTGCTATGAGCAGCCTGCAAGCCCCAGTCTAGTTAGGGGGTCAAGCGGCCTAAAGAACTATGGCTTCCTTGCTGGGAGGGCAGCGGCCTATCGCCTGTCCACTGCTGTCATCCACAGAGAGGACAGGCAAGGCTGTCCACCCAACAGTTCCTGGCTTATGTTCTGTACTAGAAATGGGAGTGTTTGAAGGGCAGCCCACCCATTTCCAAACAAAATTAAACTGTTTTCGTTGGACAATTCTCTGTTAAGTGGCTATAAGCTGAATGCCATTAACCGCAAAATGTAACCATAAAGGCCATAAACCCGACATTGTTAATTAATTAAATGCCTCATTAACTTTTTTAAAAACATGATTTATTCAATTCATAGAAAATTTAACCATCACCACGAAACGCACAAGCATGTGGTTGCACACGGGCATTTTAGCCTAAGAAACAGAAGCCTTTCTACCAGGAGGGAAAAGCTTCGAGTGTCTCCAGCCACGCAAGTGCTCTATTTAACGTAGAGGGTGTTTCTGAACCTCAAGGAGCAGAGAAGCCCAACACAAAGCTCGGACACCCTTTTCAGGACACGCAGCATCCCTAGCTAAGCAAAAACACATGGTGGTATAAACGAACTTCGGTAAGACTCTTCCAAGTCAGTGCTTTCATGACACATGCCTTTCCGGCGTTAAACAAACGGTCCTTCAACTTTCAAAGATTGAGACTGCCCAATCTAAATGGCCATCCCCACGCGTTTTAAATTCTCCCCAACGAAATCCCAGAAAGTTGGGAGTTAAAAGTCACTACATACATGCTCAACGTCAAAACTGGTAATCTATGCAACTTACATGCTGAACTTGAGGCATGAAGGGAACCCCCCACACACAGTTGTCAGGACATAAACATTTCCAAGGGTTCAGGTGCCATCAGAGGCCTAGTACGTAGCTTAAAAATGCATGGACTGAGTAAATGCTCCTTGGTCCAGGCCTCAGACCCACTGGTTCCACAAGAAAACCAAAATGGAAACTTCCTTAGAGAACCAACAAGGGTCTCCCTAGGTCTCTGGGCCCAAATGAAGACTTCTGGAAATGCCAAGATCAGAAGTGAAGCAGGGAGCCCTACCCTCCTGCTCTCACTCCTCTCATCCAGTGTTTGCCGGGAACACAGACCCCTTTTCTCAACCACGACCAGTCATGACCCAAGGAGCTAATAATGCCGGGCACGCGGGGTCTAACTAGCTCAGCGTCGGGTAGAGTATCTGTCGGTCATCCTAGGTGCTGCAGCTCTCAGCTCACGGGAAGCCAACCAGATGCCACAGGGACTTCACCACCCCTAAGATTATCATTCCAGAGAGTTCTCTCCAGGCAATCCAGAGATCTCCAGAAGAGGAATACCACCAGAAAAGGCATCAACAATAGCATCTTTAACGGTCCACCAAAACTACCCTCAAGCTAAAAAATCACGGGTGCTCTGGACTTCCTACCAAGTTGTGCCCTGGGAGGGAAATGGGGGTGTGTGTGTCTGGCTTGGGGGTCAAGGCGGTCACACCAGGAAGGGCTCCCCCACACAGCAGACGGAGCCACAGAGCTGGCCAAGGTACGGGGGCCGGGACTCCGGGCCCATCCCGAGCATCCTCATCTCGCGGGCCCTCATCGCAGCCCTGGGCCACACCTCCACACTCAGCCTGCTGAGCCCTCTTTTTTCCACCATTCAACTCCCAGAGGGCTGATGCCAGCATAAAAAATGCCTTTGCCCTGTGGGCTCTTACATCACAATTTCATCTGACAAGCGTGGTGGGGGAGCCGCGCGGGGCAGAGGGGGTAATATATCTCTTAGAGGGCAAGTCCAGCAGCGTGAGGCGGTCTGGGAGAGGAGCAGGCTGGGGGAGGGGGCGGTGAGTCTTAGGCATTGACCGAGTCCCCCCCATCCTCCCCCGCACGCCCTCTTGGAAAAAAAAAGACTCTTCAGGTTGTCCCCCAACCCCAAGCCCTACCCGGACATCTCCTGCCCCCTCCCGACAGGGGCATCGCTTTGCCCGGAACAGCACAGGCAACCCAAAATAGAGCTAATAACTTCTCTCCCCCTTGCTAATCAGAATCTAAAAGGGCTCATTAAAATTCCCCCAGTCGCCAAGCCCTGGGTTATGTCAGATTTTGTATCAGAGATAAGTGAGCGAGACTAGAGGGTGCCGAAGCAGCCTACCTGCCTGAACACGACGTGAACATCAGAGAGGCCTTTCTCTTCACGTGGCGACTGAACAAGCCGGCAAAGCGGCAGGAGCCGGGAGCGCGAGCGGGGAGAACGCAAACACCCCGCTGGAATACCGGCCCAGTCCCGGGTGAGGAGGGGGCTGTGTCTGGACCCCGCCACTGCCCACCCCCGCCCCCAGCCTTGAGGAGCCATGGCCAGGGCTCCTGGGATCCAGGCAACCCCCAACAAGGCCCCTCACCTCGTAGCCGAGCCTGGCCGCCCGCTGCAAGAGAGTCTCGCCCGCGTTCTTATTGACGATGAGTCTCCGAGCTTCTGGAGGCATCGGGCGCGACTGGGTGGTCTCTGGAGGGGAGCTGGAGCGTGGCAGCTGCGTGGACTGGGAAGCTGGCAGTAACTGTTGCAAACGGTCGAAGGGCTTCTGGTCCTGCTTGGCTGGTGACAGATCGTAGTCGGAACTGGGCTCAGGCCGCTTCCGGAACCTCCGGACGGTCACCTGTCACAAAACCGGGTGTGCACACAGGTAAGCCAGGCTTCACTGACCCGCCTTCCCAAGTGACAGACCCGAACGAGGGGGGAACTCTCTCCCTTGCTTTTGTTTTGGGAAGAAAAGAGGGTTGCACGGAGGAGCCCTAGGGGGTGGGGTGTGATATTTCGGGGAGGAATGTGGGGAAAGAGAACCTCTGTCCCCAGAAGCAGAGGCGGCAAGCAGGTGGGGTGTGCTGTCCCGGGCCCAAAGGGGAGTGGGGGTAGGGGGTAGGCAAGAGGTACCTTGCCGTCCGTGTTCTCCACATAGTAGTCTCCCGCTAGGGATAAGCCCTGCCTGGGCTCCTGCGGGATCAGATGCTTGGTTTTGCACAGTCTCTTCCCGGATGGTTTCTCGCTGTTGTCGGTGAATTTCTGCAGCAGGGAGGCAGCCTGGCAATCCTCTTCTTCGTCTGTGCACAGCACATCTGTCTTCTGGCTTTCTTTAATTTTCTGCTGTTTGGCAGGCGGCCTCGAGGCTGGCGTGCAGCTTGGCTGAGTCTGCTTTTTGCCGCTCGCATTGGTGGATGAAAGGCTCTTCATGGGCGGAGAGCCGGAGAACACAGGCAAGCCTAAATCCAGAGGGGGTGGCGGCGGGAAGGAGGGAGGGGGAGAAGAAGCGGGCGTTACACAGTTGTAGCCGGTGCGGAAAGAAAAGCCCATTGTTAGCACTGATCACTGGAGCGGCTTCAGTTTTTAAAGATATACCAATTATGTTCCCAAAGCATTAATATTTTAATTATCCCACATTCAAACAGCAAGTAGGTTAACCCACAAAACGCCAAGTGGCCCCAAGTTTCCTCAAAGGACCTGGACAGGAGGAGGGCAGGAGCCAGCTCTTCCAGATCTCCCACCCCCCAACCCACGGGGCCGGGGTGGGGGTGCGGTGGGGGGAGCTGGGTGCCCAGGACCTAAATAGACCTAAATAAGCAGACACGGGCTGAGGCTGGACCAGGGCACCGGCCAGCCCCCTGGGGTTCCCCAGACGATGGGCTCCCTCCTGAGCTCCCCTCACTACACACTCCCTCCCCAGGGCAGGACCGGAGGTTGGAAGGATCTGAAAGGAAAGCACTCCCTGCCCGCCTCGACCTGGTCTGTCCATTTCTCTGGCACTCGGCTCCTCCTGGGGCCCTTGCCCACGGGAAGGCTGGTGACCCACCCTGCAGGAGCGGGGCGGCCTCTGCGTACCTTGTTCATTGTCACTGGATTTGAGGGACTCCTCCGACCAGCTTCTGTTGCCTTTGGCCTCAGCCCTTTTCCTGCCGGGTTTCTCTTCGGGGCTGTTATTGCCCTGGACGGTGACCTCAGGCTGAACCGCCTGGGTCACTTCCTTCCTGCCCTGGCGGCCAGGTTTGCTCTCTGCTGCCGACACCTGCTGCTCCCAGCGCTCTCTAAGGTGCAGCAAGTGGCGTTGCTTTTTAGGATGGAGCCCTGTTAATTCAATGCACACCTTCAGGTTGGTCAGCTCACTATAATGTGGGTCTTCTAAGTGGTTAGAGGAACTGTTTGTCATTTCCCTCTCAGGCCAGTCATCTAATGGAGAAATAACTACAAATTAATCAAAAAGCCCCCTGGGGGGGGAACAAATTGTCTTACGCATCGCTAATAGGGGTGGGGGTGGGAAGGGGAGTGAGCGGTCCCTGCCTCTGCCGGAGCCGGTCACCAAGTCTCTCGGAACGGGACTTATCCGGTATCTTTGGCCATCTTTGGGCTCAAGCTCCTGCATCTGGCTTTGGGCACAGGGGAGGCATGAGTGGCTTCCCCAGGGCTCCAGGGCGGGAACGGGGGACCGCCACTGCTCCGCACGAGGGACTCCCCCTGGGCGCCCCGTGGTGAGGGCAGGCAGCACAGTTTGGGTCTGGCCGTCCCCCCACCCCCCGCATGCGCAGGCAGCTGAAGCCAACTGAGCTCACCTTTGGAGACCCGTCTCCGCTTGGCTTTCAGCAGAGGGTCCTCGGGCACCTCTTCCACAGCCGTCTCGGTGAGGCTGCTATCACCTGATACTTTGCGCTTTCTGTCTAGCCGGAGGGTGGGGCTGTGTGGCATGTCCACAGCCGCCTGGTCAGTGGGGGACTCGCTCACAGGCTGCCTGTCCACGAAATATTTCTCCACAGGAAGATCTTTGTCCTCTGGAGCTTCAAAAGGATCATGTTTGTTGCCAGCACTGTATTCGCCTGGGGAGGGGGGGGACAACGGCAGGACAAGGAATGAAGGCCCAAAGGTCACCGTGAGAACACAGGACCTCCGTGCCCATCCATGGTAATCTGCCACACACAGACCCTTCTTCAGAACACCGGGGCCCTCACACGTTGGAAGCACAAAGGCCACCAAAACAGAAGGTCCCAGGGCTAGGACAGCTAAGCAGAAAGCGACTACGATGCTCAACTTTCTCCTTGCACCTTTTTTAAATTGGGGCGCGAGGAGAATCGGAAGATGAGGCATCACAACTTCAAGACGCCTAGGTCCCTTCCGGGTCCCTTCCCGCAGGCGGGCAGGTGACCCTGCAGCCAGAGCCAACCAAGCCAGGGCTGACCGAAGAAATCTCTCGGGCAACATTTGCTGAGGGCATTATTTTGAAATAAAAGGAAGGCTGTGTAATAAAGAGAACAAATAGCTCCTACATGTCATCTGCAGAAGGGACCGCATCTGTGTCCCCTTGGGTCAACTGGGAGATAGCCAAGGAGGGGGGCTGGGGCAGGGAGTGTTGGCAGGCAGAGAAGCTGGGGGACCAAGGGAGATGGGAAGAGGAGCCTGGGGAAGCCAAAGGAGAGGCTTCTTGGTGTGCGCACGAGGGTCAAGGGCAATTTCGAAGAACTCAACCTTATCGCTACTCGTTCCCCGTCTTTCTCACATGGGAGGAAGGGAAAAAGTGGAAAGAGTGTATATTAGCCGCCCCCCACCCCCCCCCCACACACACCTCAGTGACACCATGCACACCCATGGGACGTCAGTTACCCCAGCTGGCACTCCCTTCATGCCTTCCTTCACAGGCAAGCACCTGAGGACATTCCAAACACCAGGCTCCGCCCCCTTGGCCCACAGGTGTGTCTCCTTGCACTGCTCCCTCCAGCGCTCCCTAAGCCACGAGGGTGGGCTCCTCACCTCAGGACCTTTCCTTAGATCACCTCAGCTCAACATGACGCGCTGCTGTTTTTCTAGTCTAAGAAATGGCTCACCAACGCTTTGGGTCACCTTTCTTCTAATACACACTTAATTCCCTAAGCATCGCTGGGATGTTAAGGAGCGGGAGCTCGGTATTCTGCTAACACTGAGCAGAAACTGTGCGAGTCCATCTCTCGATGAAGTCAGAAATACACTCTTCATATGCCAACCCCATTCCTCTTGCGTTCCCCACCCCCACCCCCGGGGGGCCACTTCAAATATCCCTCCCTGCTCCTGACCAGCCCACGTGGTTCCCCAATTGGCTTTTTCCTGGGGACATCACCACCATTTAGTGGTGGTCAGTTGCGTGTGTGCGTTGAGGGGTGGGATCGATCCCTGGCCCCAGCTAGGCTGTGCTCTCAATGGTGGAAGGACCCAACCATGTGGGTCTACTGTCATGGCTGCGGGAAGACACAAAGCTCAGTGGCAGCCGGGACTCGTGGCAGCCCACGTTGGGCCCGGGGGAAGCAGAGGGGTGGGCTGTGAGTGTCACACGCCCGCTGCTCTGTGACCCTCCTAACTGCTCCAGCAGTAACAGCTCTACTCTACAACTCAGCCCCCTTCACTTGTAAAGTGGGACTATTACCGCCAGCTGCCTCCCGGACTGGGCTTCATAAACACAGGCCAAGACCAGTGGAGAGAAAGGCTGGGGAAATCAGTGGACGGGACACCAAGACTGTCAGACAAGCTTTCATGTTAGCCCCACTGCATAAAATCTGGAGCCGTGAGCCCTCCCAGTTGACACCATTTGGCGTCTCTGGTCAGCCTTCACAGAGAGCCCCGTGGGAAGGGCTGGGGATCAGCGCACAAATATAGGAACCACCTTATGCCATTTTAAAGTTAATTCAGTGTACGTGTCGTCCCCGCCCCGAGATAGGAAAGATGGATCAAAGCAGGTGATCTGAAAGCAGGGGTGACTGGGAGGTGATGGACACCTTCTACGGTCACAGTCAGGCAGCAGCTTAGCTGGTGTGGGACCCTGGCCACCTTGGTGCCCACACCTGAGACGTGCCCTGATCCGTTTACGCCTCTCTCCCTCCCAAGATGCCACTTCTGGATTTTACACTCTAACTGCAGGTGTCATAATCACCTGTACCTGTAACAGCCCCAGGTCCCCTAATGAGGCGTGCCTTGCTCCGGGAGAAGGCTTTCCGTGCATCTTCACCTCAGCTGCAAACTTGCAAACCGTGCAGTTCACGTCCCACCTAGCCTGCCCAGCCGTTCGCCGTGGTCAGCAAGCAGCCACCGACTGGACACCTCAGCTCCCTGTTGCTCACTGAACCACAGTGTCCCCAACAAGCGGACAAGAGCCATTCCCCAGGTCTCCTCCAGGCTTCCCACCGAGAAGCTGCCGCCTGAGGGCAGAGAGCACCCCGTTACCCACAAGGAGAGGGAGCAAAGTCGCACCCGTGCCCCCCTAGGAATCCTCCTGCCACTATAGTCACAGGTTGACAAAATCACCTATTCACACTACATCACTAAGCTGCTGTCTCCCCTGTTCCGCTGGAGGGTCTTTCCCCAGACTAGGGTCCCCCATCCTTTCCACAGCTCCCAATCCTCTCAGGCAAAGATCCCAATTGGACTGAGCCAAGACCTGCCTCAGTAAGAACCCTGAAGAGCAGCCACCACGAGGAACCAGGAGACACATCGCCACCAGCTAAGGTTGGGGAGGGGGGAGACTCATCACAAACCCGGCCCAGGGCTCGGAGATGAGCTGTTCTGGCCAGAGCTCATGGGGTTACCCTTGAGAGCGAAGGAGACAGAGAGCTGGATACAGGGGACCTAACCACTGGGTCGGCCACCACCACTACTCTCAGCCCTTCTACAGGCGGGACGGCACGCGCTCTTGGTCACCTGATCGACGCAGACGTGAATGTGGCTGTGTGGTTCGTGGCTTAACACCTGCTCCCTGTGGCGCCAGTCCCGTGACTCAAGGGCCTCCCACAATTTGTTCTGATTGTGTCATAGCGCCACCTCACAGAAAGCTCGCCATGGCAACATTTATGCCTCACTGGGGGCAGCAAAGCAACCACCCCCGCTGTCAGGGGCCAGTCCCCCACCCCCCTCCCAGTGAGCCCTCAACAAGGCAGGAGGGTTCCCCATGATGGGAACTCCCTCCTCTGCATGTGACTGTACCACCCCCGGTAAAGGCTAACCTTGTGGGGACTCAAGGCCTCTACAAAAGGGATACAGGGGGAACCTCTGATCCCAAACTCAGTCTAGTTCACCAACACGCAGGTGCAAGGCCTGAGAAAAGCTTCGTGAAGTCCTCTGACCGAGGCTTCCTCCAGGTCCTGCCCAGGCACCCAGACAGGGCAGATCCCGGGTCTGCTCCAGCCAAGTGGCTGCCGAGGGAGACCATCACTCCCGGTTCATGGGGGAAGGGACTGTCCCTGTCCCTCCCCACCTTCAGAATGCCACTGATGTTTCCTCTACTGATAAACTTCCAAAGCGACAAAGCCTCCTAAAGGCATCAGCTGGACTTTTAAAATAAAAACTGACTCTGACCACGAAAAAGACATGAAAATCCCGACGATGGGGTTTCTGACTACATTCGCTCCTGTCAGGCCAGCCCCTCCCGGAAGCACCCATCATCTTAGAAGCTCCTGGGGTCTGCGGGAGGTAAGGGAAGTCTGGAGAGAAGGAAGTCATCTGGAAGGCATCCCGTAACTTCCTCAGAGCCCCTACCCACCCCCACCCCTACCCCAGCTCCCACGTGCTCACAGCTTGGCTCTCGGCCACATGGACCCCAGTGAGGAGAGAACCAACGTGGGGCAGGGCCTGAGCTCACGTGGGCTCAAGACACGAGGGCCAAAAGGACAAGACAACCTGTTAACTTGAAGCCAAATGGATCCAGCACCTACTGTTCCCTAGTTGAGGACGTGACAGCAAGGACAATGGTTCCTCTAGGTCACTCCTCCACAAACTGCCAAGTCCCCATAAGACTGGGGATGGTGACCTACCCCCTTCTTTGCCCCCATCCTAGAAAGTGAGCCCCCACCCCCGCCTTCCCCAATCCTTCTCTGGCCCCTGGTGATGACCCAAGCCTTGCTGCGTGTCCTGGGTGCTCCAGGAAAAGAACCCAACGGACTGAGCCTGGAGGGACTCCGGGGAGGGGAAGGAGGGAGGTCTTTCTGAGTCATCTGGGCTCTCCTTCTCCATTGACCAGACCGAGTACTCGACTCTAGGATCAGCAGGAAAGATGCAGAGGACATAAACTTCCCTGGGAAGGCAGCCAGGGTGAGTGAGATGGGAAGAACAGCAGTCATCCCGGGTCTGGCCAAGTTACTCGAAACCCAGACAAAGGGCAAGAAGACTCAAGGCTGCCTAACTTCCTGCTCCCTTCCTCCAGCCTACCTCACCCACTCCCTCTCCCCTCAGAGAGGCACCTACCTGTTAACTCAGCTTTGCTCACGTCTATCAGGTCTCCCTGAGAGGCTTCCCCAAGAGCTGGCATTATGGGCAAATCAGAAACAAAGGCTGTCCTCGTTTCTGCTTTACTGAACAGCAGCTCAGACCCTCCAAGCTTCCCTATCCATCCCCCTGAAGTGGAAGAGTAAAGAAATCTTTACTCCAGGCACATCAGAGTCCCCGCCACTGACTAGCAACAAAAACTCCCTTCTTCTGAGACTGAAGGAGAACAAATGGTCCTGGCATGGCCTACCCAGAAACCTGGCCACAGGCCTTTGTCTGACCCCAAGGCTGACTATGGGAGACAGGGGGTGGGGGCTGGGGGTGGTCTGTGCCCACAGCAGTAAGAAGCGCCCTCTCCGGGGGCACAAAGTCTCCCAAACTCCATCCAGAACCACAAATTCTCCCCCAAACACCATCAGGCACCAATGAACGCCAAACCCATGATGCCCAACAGCACGGAGCCCGCACAAATGCATCTCCCATCCCTGCCTGCCCCGTCAGGAGGATTCTGCAACCCCCGTCACCTTGACACTCAGCCAGACGCCCAAATTTACCCTCACGAGTGAGGTTTCCAAGGTCTGGAGCGCCCTTTGGGCCCCCACGCGTGCGCATTTAAAAGAGATGGAGAAAGACCTTCTCCACTTGCCACCCACACACCGTGGTGGCCAGGGACATCTCGTGGGCAAACCCCACGGCCCCAGACCACAGCGGGGAACCCACTGCTGGGCCCGAAGAGCGATTTGAGAAAAGCCCTTGCTTCCTCTCCGTTTTGACCAACCCAACAGAATACCACCTCTGTCTGGCGGGAAGACCCCCTCTTTATATTGGTTTATTCCACACCCCTGGATCATGCTGTCAACATCTAACCGTGGCCAACAAACATGCCACTGAAAACAATGATCTCCTCTCTCTGGTGCCCTCAATAGACCCCGTCCCATTTTAACAAAACCTTTATCTCTGGAGGGAGAACACGAGAACCCTCTGTCCCCTGGGAGGCTGTCGCTGTGGTGGGTGGGGAGGCACCTTTGGCTGGAAGCATCAGCCCACTGGTACCAAAAAGAAGGGCAGGGCAGATTATCTGCACCCACTACAAAACAGGACACAACACACATGGCCACGCTTATGTCTCCCGTGGTCATTCCCTTGCTGGTATCGTATCAGAACGTCACTAACTACAGGACCGGTATTTCCCTAGAAAAGGAGAAGCGTCCCAGGAAGTCGTCTTCCACGGGTGCCTCCGTCCCTGGACACCACCTCGTTCAAACAGACGATGGGTCCTTCCCTCCTGGACTGGTGACAGCGGCCTATTTCTCTGAGCAGCCCATCAGCCACAGGGCCACAGCAATGAACCGCTTCCCCATCGCCTCCCTGAGCTCTGGGAGCAGTGCCTCCCACCCCACGCACCACGGGTAAGCCGCTGGGGGTTTACTTACATCTCTCATTGTCATTCTGGTCGGCAATGGCCTCTTCCAGGGCGACCGACTTTGGCTTTTTGTCCTGATTTCCTTTCAACCTGTCCCAGTCGGCAGGGCTGAATTTGCACACCTCAGAGTCTTTGGCTGTCGGGTGGCCACCTTCCCTCTCTTTCATCTCCAGCTCTGAGAAGCGCATCATTGCACGCTAGAAAGAGAACGGAGACGGGGAAGAAAAAAAAAAAACACGACACCTTACCATAAAAGCTATTTCATTTGCCTTACCTTAAAGGAAAGTAGTTTCAAAGAAAAGTTTGCCCAAAACCAACCACAATTTATGATACGACTGAGATATTTTAAAAACGTAATAGATAAAAACGTAAGAGTAGCTATACGTAAGCAATCACACAGTCTGTACTCGTGAAGCCATATGTAGAGAGAGAGAGAAACGCGCTGTGTATGTGTAGCACAGAGACATTCTCGTTTGGAGGTAAATAAAAACAAAACAGAAACACAACGCAAAGGAAAACAAAACAAAAACAACAGAAAAGAAAACAAAATGCACAATGAATAAAAGACGACCATGGCCCACAAACTTCCCTCTGTATATTTGGAAATGAAATTTAACTCAAAAGGTTTATGTAAGATTCTAGTAATAAAAATTTGAAGAACTGACCTCACAGTAAGCAGCGGGTAGACATAAAATACTGTCCTCTTGTAATCCTTCCATCTATGTAATTAAAATGGGCACTCAATGGATCATTTAGATAACTTCATCCATTTTTATAAGCATAAACCAATTTTTTTCTTCACATTGCAACACAATTTGGCTTTATTTATCTTTTAATTAAAAGTAAAATATCTTAAGGAAATTCCTATACAACATCTATCATTCACTAGCAAGTTAAACACATAACTCTATCCCTTTAAGCGAGGTTTTTTTTGGGGGGGGGTGGAAAAAAAAAAATTGCCCGAATCCCACAGACACGCGGCTGCCACACATCTCCACCAAGTATCGCGTAAGACATTTCTAAGCAGTATTGCTAGGCATTATTCGTTAACATACAGTAATGGCAGAGAAGTCAAAGCAACTGATAGGGGACGTCATGCAGTCTTTAGCTAACCTTTGCAATCATTAATACTTCTGTTAGCAGCGTCTGCGTGGAGCTCTCTTAGCATCTACAGGATAACGGCAAGTGTCTGGACACGTGAACCTCCTAAGTGCTACCACTCACGTCCCCTTACTGGACACGTGTCATACATATATTTACGTGACCATAAGCTTTCTTTAACCAAAATCTGCCCGGCGCCCTGCCCTACCATACTCCCCCAATCCTCTTTCCACATTAACAAAAACAGAACTGACAACTGGTAAAGTCACTGAAATTTGGGGGTGGGGGGACGGCTCACCTGCAAGGCGCGCTGCTCCCGGCTGAGCTGGCTGGAATCTGCGTACAGTTCGGTAGTGACACACTTGAATCGGTCACCCACGTAACCAGCGGAATTTGCGATCCTCTTTGCCAGCTTCGATGGCTTGGGTTTGAGAACTTTGCCATCGGTGGATTCGGCATCGTCGGCTCCGTCTTTGGTATAGGTAGGGGTGACGTCCACACTTGGCGGGGCGCTGCCCACGCAAAACGGTTTGGGATCCTCTGGGGTTTTCCCAAAAGTTACGGGTGGGCCATCATTCGCCAGAGTCGGCTCCAGGAAGGGAGTAGAGACGGGCAGCCCCAGGTTCTCCTTGGTGGTTCCTGCTGGAATGCTCTCCTTGCTTAAGCTGAAGACTGACTGGCCAGGGGCCTGCTTGAAAGTGTAAGCTTCGTGGAAATCACTGATGCGCCCCAACTCCTCCCTCAGGGCGACGAAATCACGGTGTGGCTGCAGGGCGGGCTCAGCCGGGGGCTTACTGGGCTCGGTGCTCTGGCCCACGCTCTCGGCCGCGAAGCCCGGCTTGGCCGCGTTCGCCTCTGTTTTAGCGTCCGCCTCCTCCCGGAGGAGGTCTACATAGACAAGTTTGTCGCTCTTGACTACCGTTTTCCCTTGGTTCCAGCTGGGGCTGGGCTTCAGGTTCTTGTCGGAGGGGACTTCTGGCTGTAGCTTGGTGCTGCTCGCTTCCAGCATCTCAGAAAACCGGTTCCGGAGGGCTGGGTCCTCGTAGCGCCTCTCGTGGGAGCGGGACCTCCTCTCTGGTTTCTCCTCCTTAGTGATCTCGATGGGCGTGTGAGGTATCAACATGGGGTGCACCATGCCCAACCCCAGCGCGTCCTGGTAGGTCACAAACTCCGGTCGGCCTGTGGGCAGCCCGTAGGGCAGTCCGGGCTTCGGGGCAAGGTGCCCGGGGAATAGACTGCCGTTGGGCAGCAAGACTGGGTGAGGGTAGACAGGTCCCTTGCCGTGTAAGGAGAGGGGGCTTATAGCGATGCCCTCGGGTGCCGGGTAAGGGAGGTAACTCCTGGGGTAGGGAATCGGTGGGGACCTAAATGCCTCATTTGGCGACAGAAAGATCGAGCTTGGCGGAAGGCCATTCTCGTTTGCTTTGAAGCTCGGCTCCGGGTTGCTGGCTTTGGCGCCCTTGCTGCTGGTGCTGCTGCTGTGCTTGGCAGGTGTGGTCGGGGGCTGGCCCACGTGCTGAATGACGGACGGCGTAGTATCCACGGAGCTCCTGCTGGTCTTGCAGCCATCTGCATTGGCATTGGGTGCCGGCGACGCAGAGGCCGGGCGGCCGGCACTCGAGACCGAGCCCGAGACGTTGGTGACCACAGCGTCTGTGCCGCCCATGCGGGGACACGATGAGCTCCGCTGCTGTGGGATCGCCCAGTCCAAAGCCTTGTTTTTCAGCGGCAGGCCTTTGCCGTTGTTCTCTTCATTAGGGCTCGGCCCGGGCACCACCCAGGACGAGGGAGCCGTGCTGATGATTTCAGATCTATAGATAGCACAGCCGTTTCCGGGAGGAGATAGGGTTTCTTTCGGAATCTCACTGCCGGACAGCACTAAGCCGCTTCCAGCTCGGCTGTGCACGAGGACCGTGGGGGCCATCTTCTTTATGTGGTCGGCTTTGGAAGCATCCACGTCCACCACCTTTGCGGACAAGTCCAGTGGCTTATCGGTGACATCTTTGGTAACTGTCTGCTTCTCCAACAGAGGAGGGGAGCCACCGTCTTTTCTGTCCTGGCCCGCTGCTTTCCGGGTGTGCCCGGGAACCGACTGGGCCCCTTCAGCCCCTTCCGGGCCCTTCGGATACTTGCCGTTGGAGAGCCTGGCCGAAGGGAACTCACTGCTGACTGTCATGTATGGCTTCGACAGGGTGACAGATGGCGAGGTGGAGATCCTGGCGTAGTGCTTATGAAATTCAGAGTAG
This sequence comes from Mustela putorius furo, assembly GCF_011764305.1. Classification (NCBI taxonomy): domain Eukaryota; kingdom Metazoa; phylum Chordata; class Mammalia; order Carnivora; family Mustelidae; genus Mustela; species Mustela putorius. The sequence goes on from NW_025421989.1 coordinate 35,006,350, forward strand.
GTGTCTGCAGTGGGCTGGGAGGGAAGGTGGACCCGGGGCGAAGGTCGAGGCGAAGGGGGCAGCAGGAGCGCTGTGTCCCCGGGCAGACCGCTGGTGACCCCCTTGGTGGAGGGCACCCTCGGCTGCTTACTGTTCTGGATGTGGGGATAGGCATGGGACTCGACGGGGTTCCCAGGACTGACGCCCATCTTCCAGGGCAGGCTTTTGTCTGCGCAGTGGACCAAAGGTGGGATGGCCGGGGAGGCAGAAGGTGTCGAGAGCCTCATGGGCGAAGCCAGGGACGACGGGATGTGGGGACTGACGTAGTGAGGCGGCGGCAGGTAGAGAAAGCGCTCCCCGTTGGTGCAGACCGGAGAATACAGCGGCTGGGCCAAGCTGTAGGACTGCTGAGGTAGCAAGGCCTTGTACATGTTCAGGGAATACTTATTTGGCGAGTCGAGGAAAGGGTAGATGGCTGGCGTGGCCCCCTCCATGTAAGGGTTGACCCAGGGCAGCCGCAGGTAACTAGCACCATTGATGTTGAGAGGGCTCTGTTTGTCGCTGGCAGGCCTGTCCAAGCCCAGCGTTTCTGCTGTGGGCACAGCACTTTTTTGTATCCCAGGGGGTGTTTTGTAGATAGCACTGAAGCCATTGGGGGCCTTTCCAGAGACAGCGGAAGCCTCCACCGTCTCAGGGGTGTTCGGTTTGAACTGCAATTCTGGATTTCTCTCGGACGAGAACCCAAGACCACCCAGAGTGCTCGTGGCAGCCTCCCGACCTTTCTCTGAGCCCAGTCCGCACAAGCTAGAATAGACGATGTTGCCGGGGACACGCAGTCCTTCCCGGATCAGGCCGGTGCGGTCCATGCTGAGCGCGGCCAGGCCATCGATCCGATGGGCCGTAGTGGCCTCCACCTTAGTGGAAGAAGAACACAGGTGTTAACTCGTGACGCCCCCATCAAAGCTGTAGGTCCTGTCCCAAGGAGAAACCAACAGCTAGGCTCACAGGACATCAGCCTCCACATCTGAGCACAAAGGGTTAAAAAGAGAGGCTTCACGGGGGCCCACCATCCCTGGCCCACATATCCAAAAGCCTTTGATGCCTGCCTTCTCACCTTGGTTCAGCTAGTATCCTGAAAGCCTGTAAAAGGTTGATCCCTTTAGACTTGGGGCCTATACATTAAATTTAGTCATCTATTAACTCGGGAAAATTCACTTTCTCAGCAAAAATTCTCGGCTGCCACAGAAAGGACGCCAGCTCTACTACTCTAGGCACCGCCCTCATAGGGTACGGACAGGGGGGTGGGTGGGTGGGGAGACGGGACCTGAACCTCCCAGGCCCTTATGTTGGGGGGCAGGGTGGTGCTCACTGGGGTCTCTCCCCACCCCCCCCCAGCTAGGGAAGCATGGTGATTATTTAACATAACATGCAAGAAACAATCTTTGGTGGGATGGCAGGGAAGGAGGACTTTAGCTGTCTCATTTCTAAATCAATAAAGAGGCCAGGGGTCAAACTGTGGTAGTGCCTTTTGACTTCCTCTCCTGCTGTCTGAAGACGGGTCTGTGTTTCGTATTTTACTGGAAAAGGAAACCCTAAGGGTCTACTTGGAGGTTGGAAATTTATCGAGCTTCAGAGAGCATGGAGGCAGCCTGTGGCTTAGCCAAGAAAAGGAGGCACATATGCCACCGGGTCACTATGGGACTGACTCGGACACTCCTGGGACAGGGCTAGCGTGTCACCGGGAATGCAAGAAGAGCTCCGGTGAGGGCCAGGTCCTGCAGAAGCAGCATCCTACTCAGACCCACCCAGCCCTGCCCTACCCCCAAAAGACCCCTTGGCAGCATGCAAATTAATGCACCAGGGATTATAGATCGATGGATATTTAGACTGAAGCCACGTCTCTTACCACGTTGTGGTTCAAGGGATTTTCTTCCCTCAGGTCCAGTCTGGCCTTTGAAGCGTCACCATCGTTTACAGGAATTTTCCTACGTGAAAAGGACATACGAAACTTCATGAAAGCATTCCCCCACTTAATCCATCTTTCACAGATCGCCCCCGAACGGACCAGTTTCTAATAACTCCGTTCCTCAAACCGCCCTCACCGAACAATTCCTCCCCAGCGCCCCTATTGAAAGCTGGCCCCAAATGGTGCTTCAGCTGGGCTGGCAGAAAACAAAGGCAAGGCAGGGCACAACGGGGCCAGGGAATCCCAGACAGGGCCCCAGGCCGGCCGCCGAGGGAAACGAAGATTCTGTGCTGTTCTTTTCTCTGGAGAAGAGGCCACGGGGGCCAATACATAGCTCCACGATCCTAGCGGGGACCTCCGAAGCTCTACCTGAGGTCAGACATCAGGGAGGACCAAAGGCCAAAGACCGAAGTGGAGACACAAGGCTGCAGTCACAGGACCTGCCATTCTGTGCTCCTCACCAGGGTGGGCTTTCAAAACTTTTCCCCAAAGTTAGGTGCCGTGGTCTACAAAATTGGCTTCCCTGGTGATAATGAAGCCGTATGTGACTGCCCGTCTCACAGTGACGGGGGATACACACGAAGAGCCTACAAATGTCATGTCAGCCGCTCCGGGCTCCAGAGCAAAGCCGCCCATCTGTGCCAGGCTGCCGCGGCCGTCCTGGGACTTGTTATCAGACAGCATCGATATAGCAAGTGTACGGTGCCAACTTTCAAATCCCCAGGATAAAATCGCTGACAGGCAGCAGCGGATACCCCAAGAGCGGCTTCAGGCCCCTGCCGCTTAGCTGCTGCTACCCCACACTCCAAAATCACTGATTAGGAAGCCCAGCGGAGCTGTCGGGTGACTGAAACCAGGAGCCGATGGCCTCGCCGAGGAGGCGGTAGAGGACACCGAGAAACCTGGGGCTTGAATTGAGTAAGGGGTGGCCATCTCCCCATTTATTACTGAGCAAACTATTTGTTTTAAAAGCACATCGAATGCCGATCCACCTGGGCCCACACTCCTGACATTTAGAGTTAAAGCAGCATATAGACTGGGATTAATTCTCCTTCATAAATATGAAATAATAAATTAAGGACGAAAGTGCACTGAAAGGCCGCTTTAGGGGCTAATCTTTTAAAGGGCGGCAATGCTTCGCTGAGCCGGGTTGCCTGTTAAAACTGTAAATCAAGGGCCGCCAGCTAGGCGGGAGATCGTTCTCCCCCACCCCTTTTGGGCCCACTCTGGCTCTAAGAAGGTAAGGGGGGCTTCAGCAGGGCTCTGGAGCACCGGGTGGGGGTGGGGCGGCACCCACCCTCTCTCCCCAGGCCTCACCCAGACAGGGAACATTCACCTGTCTTCGTTGATCCCACACATGCGGACCCTCTCGCTGTTCATCCAGCTGTGAACGTTCCCATACAGGGGGGTTGCTGAAAGCATGTCGTCTTCTTGGATGGCAGCTTTTCTTCAAGCGTCTAGTCTGTTTAAAAAAACAAAAAAAAAAAATCCCGGGAGGTTGAATAAAGAAGAGCTGAACAGGGAACCAGAGAGGCCCGCTTTCTAGGCAATTCATACAGAATGCAGAGTCGGGAAGGCAGGCTGCGCTCAATGTTCTACAGATGTCTGGGAGTCAGGGAACGCACCTGACCCAAAGGGTACAGGGGCAGCCCGCGACTCTCCTGTGGGCGGGGAGGGGGTTAAAGGGCCACGCGCCACACCATCCACGACAACTGCACACATCACCACCACCACCCCGGCCACTCCTGCCTTGTCCTTCCCCAGCCTTTGGGTAACATGCTTGGCAGCTTGCTGGGCAGCGATCTTGGTGGGGGCCACACGCCGGATCTTCCGCTGGGGTGCGCGGGGGGGGGGGGGGGGGGGAGCAGACGCGGACTAAGAGGATCAGGTCTGGGGGAGGGCACAAGAGTTAGGTGTAGTAACCCAAACTACCCTGTGTCTCCGGGGCAGTGGTGTGGACCGACTTAACAGATTGAGGGTTACACAGGGTCAGTGGGCCAGCGAAACACCCCACCCAGCCCTCGATCAGATGAAGCACCAACCCCGGGTGGTTTGGCCTGGGAGCTAGAGGGAGGCGGCTAAGTAATTCCATGATGCCTGCTCGCTGGGGACAAGAAATCATCAGTGAGCGCAGAAGTCTTAGCAGCCCAGGCTGCTGGGCTGCGAGCCACTGGCAAGCTGGGAGCAGGCAAACGCCACCGATTTTCCACCTACAGGGAGGGGGAGGTGGCCAGGGCAGAGGAGGGGAGAGCACCTCTCCCCGCCCTTCCTTACCTTCTCTGCCCACCACCCCCACCCACATCACATTCTAGTTTGCTGCATGAGTGAAGGGTCAGGACAAGCTGCATTTTATTAACAGGATTATCACGGCGCGTGATTTATCCTCGTGCAGGATTTTAATTGCTCTTTGGAGGTTGAGCCGTTTCTTTTGACTGCGCTTCAGCCCATATCCTGCTGTTAAATGCTGGGTTAATAAGTAGGGAGCCTTTAATGCCTGGGACCGATGGCCCTGGGCAATTCCCCAGTGCACAAACACATCGTCATCTCCCTTGTCCAGGCCGGGCCCGCAGGCCAGGCCATCTTTCCCCGGGCCCCAAAGCAGACTCTGAAATCAGCGGTGTGTGCAGATCGTTGGGGGAACTTTTCTTTCTCCTCCCGCACACACCCACCCACACAGTTTCCGAAAGCCCAAATGTTCCCGAAGTCGACACATTTCCTTTGTTAGCAGGGAAAAATATGCAAATGCTTGCTTTTACACTTGAGCACAAGGAGCAGACTGCCAGGTCGGCCCAGTTGGAGGCTCCGGGGTCCGGGGACTCTTTCTGGGAGTAACTAAGGCTGGGAGTGGGGGAGCACCTGAGAGACCTGAATCCAAAAGCCAGGCTGGTCTGTCCTTCAGCAGTTCTTTGTCCTAACTAGGCCTTTTGTCCACCAGTATCCCTGTCGGCCCCTCTATACACAGAACACCGTCTGTTAATCAAGAGCCACACACACAGACACGCGGCACGGAGTTGGAGCCCAACAATGATGCGCTGGAAGAGGAGGAGGAGGAGGAAGAGGAAGAAGAGGAAGAGGCCTAACTAGGCAGTTGCAGCAGGCCTGGTGGGATTCAGAGAAAGCGCCTTCTCCTTCCAACGGGCTAGACACGGTGCCCTGAAAAGACCAGCTGGGGTCTTGAAGAAGGTTCTGTGGGGGCTCATGAGCTTCTCTTCCTTCTTCCAAACCTACAGATCAAGCGAGGGCGGGGGGACACCACTTAGTCCAGGGATGACCACAAGGCACATCCAAGGGAGATTGTCTCCTCCCTAACCCCTGCCACCCCTTCTAACAAAAGGAAGACATTCTGGGTGGCCTGACTGGGAAGGTAGAGCAACATTCCTTGGTTCACAGGAGGCAGGAGGCAGGGGTCCTGGTCACCGGCTGCAACAGGGGGACCAGAAGTGGGAATGACCGCTCGGAACCAGCCTCTCCCGCCATGCACCCGTAGGAAAAGCAGAAATTACACCAGGAGCAAAAAGCATCACTAGATCAAGTCCTTAAGAAAATGATGAGGAAAGGAAAAACCGTGTGTGTGTGTGTGTGTGTGTGTACGTGCGCGCACACTCCTGCGAGAAAGAGAGAGAGCCCCTCCATGACCTCAAACTTCTGCAGTCCCCAAAGTGGCCTCCCCTTAAACAAGCTATAACCTCCCCACCTCCTTTAGCCAACACCTTGTGACAAGGACCTCTGAGCACCTGAGTGAGGAAAACAGGAAGGGTGCTGCCTTCATGCCCCCGCCTGGAAAAAAGGGGCTTTTCCTGAGAAGGGGCAGCCCGGACTTGACGGAAGGATGAAAGCGATGCAGGGACATCTGGGAGCACTGGGTGCTTTCAAAGCCCTCCTGACCCCTCCCCCACCCCTCTGGGGCCCTTCCTGTGGACTTTTCAACATTAATGCCACACACTTATGTGACCTAAATGAAGTGGCTTCAAGCGCGTGTGCACAGGGTCAGATGGAGTGGTGGGGAGGGGGCAGAGGGAGGAGGTTGAACATGAAGAAACGAGGGAGGGGGAGGTCCACTGCTGGATCCTGCTGACTACACACACACACACACACACACACACACACACACAATCTTGAGCTGCCCCATGAACTTTTTGTGAACTGTTTAAAAGTGGAGGTCTGTTGAACAAACAGCGGCGCCACTGCCAGCCATAATTTCATTGCAACAAGCTAAAGACTTTTAACTCTTCAGGTTCCTGGCCAAAGATGGAGCCAAGCAGAAAGGGCCAGTGAGCCAGGGCCTGGGCTGGCCAGGAGGCCCTTCTCTCGGGTGAGAGCCTGCTCCGGGAGAGGGGAGCCCCGAGGATCCTGGTGGGAATCCCCAGCAGGAACATCCTGGGCAGGCGTCCGGCTGGGCGGCAGAGGCCACACAGAGTCCAACCCCGCCGGGGTCGGGGTCGAGGCCCTGGGGACCTCCCCCACCAACCTCTCTGGGATGTGGAGCTGAGGGGACGCCAGGGTGAGAAACAACAAAAAGACTGAGAGGCAGAGATACAGCGATGCTCATCCCACTCCACTTCTAGAAGGGGTTGTTGAAATAGTTGGGGTCTTTTTTTTTTTTTTTAAACTCTAAGAGAAAGTGCTTCAAAACTGACTTCGCTGACCCTTGGGCAGCGGTGGAGAGGACAAATAATGTGATTTAGATGACAAACAGAGCAGGCACTATGCCACTATGAGAGGCTTGTTTGCCCTTATTTCTCTCTGAGTGCACCAACCCCCGCCCCCACCGCCCCGCTCTTCCACGTGCAGACTAGAAGTGCCAAGATGTGTGAAGTCACTCAAGAAAAGCACTTTACAAGCACCAACCTGTTTCCATGTTAGCTGCTAAAGCTACACCCTGGCTATGAGGTTTTAACCCTTTTTCCAGTAGAGGAGAGATGGGGGCCAAGGAGGAAGGACAGGGATGGGGAAGGTGGCTGAGAGAGAAGAGGTCGGACAGGGAGACTGAGGGAGTCTGGTGGTTTCTGAAGAACAGTAGGAATTGTAGTGGTTGCCCACTGGAACACCCAGTTCCGGGGAGAGACCAGTCCATTGCCCCCGAGCATGGACTCCAGCTCTCTGAATGGCAGTTAACTGAAAGCACCAGTAATGAAAGCAGGAGGGGCCTGGGTCTCCGGCAACAGACGTGGGCAGTCACCTGCTCTGGAAGCCAAGGGTTATGCTTCGAGTACTCGGCGTGGCGTGGACACCCGTGAAAGGACATGACTGGCAGAAAGAGGTTGGAGGGACCAAAATTAGGAGCTGTGATCCCTGAGAAGAGGCACTGCCAAGCTTGTGACAGGAGAGGCTCACGGAGCAGGACCAGTCACCACCATCCCACCCATTTCGGCCATGAGGACACCATTATGCCCTGAGGAGACAGAGAGAACTATTTTTTCTTTAAAGGCGATCTACCCAGATAGACAACAGCAGCAGGTTGGAAAGGGAAGCGGCAATGACCGTGAGTGGCTGGGATGCGCCAGGGGAGGGGGAGGCAGCATCAGACCAAGTTTGGCACCCTTCCTGTCTCTCCACTGGGCTCCTCCTGGCACCAGGCCACTTTTACTGCCTCCACCCTTGAGGCAGTGCTCAGTTCGAGTCTGCACATCACAGGTGTCAAGTCACCATCAAACCATTCCAACTCCTTCACAAGTGGTAATGGTGCCCCTTCAAGGGTCTCTCTCACCTGGCACCCCTTGCATCCATCAGGTGGTTATCCAGTCAGGGGCTAAGAAGGCCTGGATGGGTGGAGGGGGGCGGGGGGGGGGTTTGCTCCTGGCTCAGAAGGCCTAGCTGACATCAGAGAGCCCAGACAGTTTGCGTGCAGGGTGTGCTGGGAAAGGGGACTCCCTCACATCAGAGCTGGCTCTCTGTGGAGATCATCCAAGAACACGGTCACCACCACCAGTCTCCCAGCTCCCACCCTCATCCACAGTGTGTCCCTGGGCAGGTGGCCGAACCTCTTCAACCTTGGTCCCCTCATCTGTAAATATTTGGCACCGTGTTTTCCAGAGGATTAAACCGCACTGGTGACAAGTTTCGCCAGGCAAGAGCTACTGCCCGCCACGTCGAGCCCCCTCAAGCAGCATCTGAGTCCACCAGGCATGCTGTGTGCCATCCCCAGATCGTGGCACAGTTTTTGCGTGGGAAGGCTGAGGCAGGGACACAGAGGGGCCCAGGCCAGGGAGGGGTGACCTTCAGGAGACTTGTGTGGATTTCATCAAAGCCCAAAGCGAACCCTGCGGGAGCCCTTTTTGGAGCTGCTCCAAGAGCAGACTGAGTCACGCACAGCAGCACTTCTCTCCTGGTGTCAAGGAAGGGAGGGGTGAAGAAGTTCCTATTTTAGGATGGGGGGAGGGGAGCGTGTGGGGGTAGAAGATGAGAGGAAAACGCTCTCCCGGATGTGCACGGTTGGGGGCGGGTCCTCCTGGGCTGCTTTCCACCCCCCTCCCAGACATGTAGCTGCCGGGCGAGGGGGACCCCAAGACTGCCCCCCCCCCACTTCTGGACAGGGCCACAGGCTTCCGGGGGTGTGGCTGATGTTGGTGGCTGGCTCAGTCCACCAGCCCTCCAAGGGTGTCAGAGGGGGTGGGGGGAGAGATCCAGCCGGCCGAGGCGCTGTCTCTTTGCACACTCCAAGCCAGGGCATTGCCTCTGGGGGCGTCCCCACCCACGCCCCAAGTTTTGCATTAGTAACAGACTGAGCTGAGGAGCAGGAGGGGAGAGGGAGCGAGGAGGATGAGAAACTCGCGCAGCCCTGACCTTTCGAGCAAACCAGAGCCTTCCCTGCCTCCTCCTAGGGCGCCTGGGTCGGAGGAGAGAGCCACTGGGGTCGGTCGGGGGGTGAACTTGGCCCTCGGCGGCGGCGGCGGCCGCAGCCAGGGCGAGCGGGGGAAGGGCGCCCCTTCCCCCCGCCTCAGCCCCAAGCGCGATCGGTCGGCAACAAAGGGATTTTCTCTCCCACCACACACACCCATGCTGCTCCGGGCTCGCCCGCCCCTCCTTACGGCTCCTCCGCCAGAGGTCCCCGCGCGGGGGCCGCGCCAGGGCAGACGCCCACACCCTCGCGACGCTCCCCCGCCCCGTCTTCCAGGAACTCCGGCTCTCTCCCGAAGGCGGCCCGACCTCCGCAATCCCCAGTGTCCTGTACCCCCCCAGTTAACCCCGGGGGCCCTGCGGCCGGCGCTCCTCTAGGCTTCCCCTTTCCCGAGCCCCCGCCGAGCCCCCGCCGCTGAATATCTGACAAAAAGGAACTTTGGGTGGGCACACGCAGACCCTCCTGGCCCTGATCCTGGGATCCTTCTGAGCAGACCGGAGTGTTATTCTCCGCAGACGTGCCCCGCCCCCCGCCTGCGCCTCGGGCTAGCCAAGTGTAGCCAACTGTAAAGTGGGAAGGGGTTCCAGGAGGGGAGGCCCCTGCAAAGACCCACGGGAAGAATGGCTGCCAAACCGGTGGTGGGTTCCTGCCATGTACCACCCCCCCCCACCCAGGGTGGGCTACTGGACCAACACGGGACACTTCCCCTTCTCCCCTGACACCGAAGCAAGCCACCGCCTTGGGTTTTTGTTCCTTTCACTTTCTTTCAGGGTTGTGCCCCACACCACCACGTGGGCAAGAGAGGGCCCATCTGGAAGCTGGTGTCCCTCAACAGGAGGCAGCCCAGAACAGGAAAACCTGGGTGGAATGCGATTAATCACTCTCACCTCCCCCCCCCAAAAAAACCGCACACCTCCTCTGGGCTAATCCCACCAGAGGAGAGTCGGGTTGCCACTTGGGAGTCTGCACAACCTGGGGGAAATCCAGAATAAACCATCCATATCCCAACTCCAGAAGGGGTGTCCATGCACTGCCATCTCCACCAGGGTCTTGCAGGAATACAACATACTCCATACCCCCCCTCCTCCACCAAAGGGACAAGCTATAGTGTGAAGATATTAACAACAGCTATCAGGAGTACCCGCCCGGGAGGCACAAAGGAACTTTTTACGCTAAAAAGATGCCTCACACACGGCCCGTGATCCGCACTCTGGGTTCCCTGGCTGACTGTGCGCTGCCTGTGAATTCTGGGAGGGCTGGGAATGAGGGTTAGAGGACAAGAGGGGGCTCCCACTTTCTTGACAAGGAACAAAAGAAACCCCATGTCTGCTACTCAATCTTGGGATTCGGAACACCCCCCCCCCAACAAAGCTGTGGAACCACGACGGCAGAGAAGGGGGCCCGTGAATTTCTGTAGCTGTTCAGACCTTAATTACTCCTCCTTGATCCGTGGGACTAGACACGACACCGCCAAGGTTAAAATGCCCCGAACAGCGCCGAGCAGATGTGAGCGAGCTGGCAGACGCGCAAATGAGGCCTGCCTCGGAGCACGATAACAAGTGACTAATACATTGCATATCGTTGAAAGAAAATTATTTTTCTCTAATTTGCATTTGCTTGGGGAAAAAAAAAAAAAGCCAACCAGAGTCCCTCTTCACAAGCACGAGTCTAATCCTGGAAATACAGCCCGGCTGCTTTAAGAGAGCTGGAAGGAGGGAAAGACTGCCAGTGTTTTGGCGTTACAGGCTTGTTTATCTTTCCGCCTTTCCTCCAAGGCGAAACTCGTTTTGCAAGCAACATTCCTACAGAAAATGGCACACGTCATAAAAAGAGACCAATTTATAGAACTGGCACCGAAGTTCATGTATCACTCCAGAAGCATCTCCCAGCTCCCCACTGGGGAACCCAACCGGATGCAGAAGTCCACGTTAGGATTCAGAGAGGGGAGACCTGGGGGGCTGGGGGCAACAAACTCCATTTGCAGCTGTCCTTGGAGGCCGTACACCCGGGGAACAGTCACAGAGAAAGGCCATGCTACAGAATTCAATCAGCTCTAAATGATCCTCCAAAACCTGGGGGTGGGCAGGGCTGTGCGGGCTCCCACCTTGGGTGGGGGGGAGCAACTCTGACACCCCTTTGGCCCCAGGACTCCTCAGAGGCAGGCCCAACAGGGTCTCTGGCCATCCTGAACCCACCTGCCTGGGCCAGTTCTGCATCTCCAGAACTGGTGCGGACAAGGGGTGACTGCCACCACCAACTGCTCTCCCTCCCACCCTGGAGCCTCCTCCCAGCACCTAGTGGGCCACCGGGAGCTCAGAGGAAGCCCGTGACTGTGGGCATCTAACTGATCAAGTCAGAGTGGGAAGCGCTGTGGGCACACCCCAGGGCCACACCTTTGTGTCCTGAAGCTGAAGGCCAATGTGCTCTTGGAAGTGGGAGGGCTTGCGAAGGAAGGTTAAGGGGTGTGGGTAATCAGAAGCCAAAATGCACCCCTTTCTCCACCCTCACACGCCCAAAACACCCCCTTCTGGGTCCTGAATCTATGCACAGTGTTTCCAGCCCCGAGGAAAAGAGTGGTGAGTGCACAGAACGTGGCGCCAACCTGTCTCTCTAACTTGTCTCAGTTAGCAGGGCCATTTCCAAGGGGGAAAAGAGGGCCACCAAAGCGTCTCTGCAACTTCCAGAAAGCCTTCAGTTAATAACACATTGTTTCCAACAAACTTCCTTAGGGCTGCAAGTTATGCTCCCCAGTCTTAAAAATCCGGCCTCCGGGCACCTGAGGACCAAGGTCCAGCGATCCTGGCCACACCCCTCTGGAGAGGGACACTCGGGACCCTGTGGGCCCTCTCTCCCACCACCCCGCGGTTCAATCCCCCTAAAGCACGACACACCACACACCGACCTGAACCTCCACACTGATTCTGGGAGCCATCAAGGTGGGTGTTGGGGCGCGTGGTGGTGGGGTGTTGTGTGGGGCGGTGAGCCGCGTGGCTGACTTTTTCCCTCATGAGAGGATGAGGATACCGTGGCCAGAAAGCAGCGGCCACCTCTGCAGCAGTCCGCATGCTGCTCGTGCACCAACAGCTGTCACATTATTTGCACTCGCTGTAAACAGCCTTCACATTCCCCCCTTACCGCATAGTTAAAGCCAGACTAACAATCCACAGTTCGAGATCAAACCAACAACAGCAGCATTGTGTCTGCCTCCACTGCCTTCGCACCAAGCCCAGCAGCTGGCAGGTTTCTCCGGAACAAGGGGACCCCCCCTTCCCCCCCGCCCTTCCAGCTCCAGCCGAGGCTAGCCAAGGCAGCGTGCAGTTTGTCGCCCCTGATTGTAAAAGCGAAAGAGCACAGCCATGTCACCAGGATTTCGGTTTGGTTTATCAGCCCTCTCCCAGAGTTTGCCCCTCTTGGTGGCTGGGGGAGAAGCACCCCTCCCCCACACCCTCGGCTGGAAGGGAGGTGGTTCAGACTCCCAGGGTCGCTTTTCAGAAAGTGTAGGTTGCCCCGGGAGGGAGGGCGCGGCCAGGCTCCGGGTCAGGGCAGGGAGGCCAGCCGCTCCCTGAGCCAGGTCGCAGAGGCCAGGCGGCTCTGCACTTTCTGCCGCCTGCAGCCCCAGGCCTTCGGACGCCTTGAAAAAATGGTCCAACTCTGTGCGTACTTGCCGCCCCACTGATCAAAATGTCTCCTTTATGATTTTTGGTTAAGTCGAACATTTCCATAATCGTCATTATTAGCGCAAATTACACGCCTAATCGGTCCTTAAATAGATTTTAATTAAATAATCATACAAGGCTCATTTTATGACTTAAGAAAGGCATTACTTTTCGTTATAAACTTTCCACCAGGATATAGACTCACGATAGCAGACAAACACTTACTCTTTGAAAATCTCCAGTAACTGATGGGCAGAGAGAATCCTGAAAGATACTGTTTCACCTTCTGGAATCCCGGCAGAGACCAGACATAACCACATCTGTGCAACTTCCCTCTCGGGAAGAGATAGAGGATCTCTTCCTCCAAAGGCTCACTTGAGCTGTCCTCTCCTTCGGACCAGCAGAAAGCCCCAAACGCTATACTTTTCCCTTACCCAAATGCACAAACTCCTCCAGCTAGCTGGCTCCTTTAGGGACCACCCCTCCCCACCACCCTCCACCCAGCACCCCCCCCCCGTCTGCCGAGAGCGAGCTGGGGCGCAAAGCGGGCACGGCTGTGCTTGTTAACTGCTGTGTAAAATGCTGTTAATAAAATAATAAATACAAAGGACGGAGGCTGTTGGTTCCACGGCTGTTTTGACTGGAAATGCCTTGGCACTTGTCATGTGTTTATGGGAGGGCAGACAACTCCAAGATTTGCATAGTTTGGACATTTCTGTACTTCATTTATTCTGTCCTAAATGACGTAGGCCTAGAGCTATTTCAAGTTTGCATTTGTACAGAACTGTTGAGTGCCTAAGAGCTGCTCCAGTGAGACCAAGTTTTAAATCAGACCCAAGGCGGGACCGACCCTCCTCTCTGACCAGACCCCTTCTCCACCCTCTGCCTCCGTTGCCTGAGAAAAACAAACATACCCTCAATGATGACCCCGGGGGGTCCTGGCTCTCCCCACCTTCACCCCGTCTGGGGGCACCTAGGGTAAAGGTTAAGGTGTCTTCAGATTACAGGTAAGGCCTCCGGCTCTACGGTGTGGAAATCAGCGCAGTTAGGCGCACCGTGGCCATACTCTTACCTCTAAACTAGTGAGCTAAGATGCGGGGTGGGGGGGGAGAAAAACTGCTGGCCTGGTAAAACCCACTGTTCACAAAACAATGTCAGCAAAGGCTGGAAGGCATTCTTTAGAGAGGGACCAGGGATTCGTGCCTACTGAAGCTCTTTCAGCACAAAGGCTTTTAGGGGAAGAAGGGAAAAAGAGGGAGGAGGAGGGTGGGGGGGAGAGGAGAAGAGAGAGGGAGGGCTCCAGTTTCAGAGCAGGCATCCCCTGAGAGTCAAGAACCAAGTGTAGCTTCAATCAAATGCTGACTTCCCCTCTGGGAGTCAAGGAGGAAACCTGATCACAGTAGCTTACTACCGGCCTGGATCCATACAGGTCTGGTTTTCTTCTCATGCTGGTAATTTTTAAAAATACATATCGATATGTACACACACACACACACACACACACACACATATATATGGCAGCAATCCCTGGCAGACTTTATTGAAAACCACACTGAGACCTCGTAACATCCGGGCTTAATCCCTATCAAACAAACCACAGCACCTCTGGCCTCCGCAGCAGGCCACCCCCCTCACCTCCTCCAACCATGTCTCTCCCCTCTGGCCACTGGCTCCCCTTTGCCCTGCAAGAAGAACGGGGAGGCTGGCCAGAGATCACCTAGATAGGTGCCCGGTTCTGGAATCAATTCCTAACCATATAATGACCCCACTTAGGGGAGGGGAAAAAAAACTCCAAGCCCTTTCATATGGAACCCTTTAGAGCGCAGAACGCAAAGAGCTACAAAACAAAGAGCAGCCCAAGAAGGCAGACCAGAGGAGAAGCCTCCCAGGCGAATTTAACCTGCTGTCCTGCGTGCCCACCCCCCCAGCCCCAGGCTGGTTCTCAGGGGCTGTCCGAGGCAGCGGGGAATGCAGGCACAACCTCCAGGAACACCACCAGTCATTCAAAGCACTCCCTAAATCCTCAGGGCCTACTATGTGCCAAGTAGTCTTCTTTGATCCTAAAGGTGGATAATTATTCCCAGTCTTACAAATGAAGAAACTTACTGAGGCTCAGAGGCCATAAATAACTTGCCCCCAAGGTCACACAGCTAGTAAAAATGGGCCACGGTCAAACTCAGTCCTGGAGTTGCGGAGAGGAGCCAATTATTGGTCTAATTGTGCCATCGGAGATCCCCACGAATTTCGGAAAGCTTCCTGAGCCCTTGTATTCGAGGGCAGGGCAAGAGGGAAGCGCTGAACACCTATGTAACAGTCCACAAGGAGACCAGAACCCAGTTTCCCCTACAGCCAGTCAGCTCTTAGTCCCCTTGCAGTCTTTTCCCCCATTTCTGACACTTCCTACCCATCTCCCTACCCAAAAATACCCTGGTGTGAGGTGAGGTCAGGGCTTCCAACAAAGCTCCACTTCCAAGACCCCAGAACAGGCAAGGGTAGGTGGGTGGCTCCTCTCAGGGTTCTGTAAAAAGTGCTGACTCCTGGTACTAGGGCTGGGCACACCACCCTAGTTTTGCCACATAAGGCAATAAATCAAATTATCTGGATAGAGCAAAAGCCCTTTGGAAAGAGTGCCTACACCTACTTTTCCCAGGGTTTTAGGAAAAAACCCAGGGACCAAAGTGGGGTGGGAGGAGGAAATTCAGAGGGAAGTGGGTCCTAAGATACGAGGCCCTACTGGACCCCACGAAAGGCCAAGCCCTGAGCCAAGTGAGGAACTGGGATTATCTTTCATTTCTCCAATTTATCGCAGAAGCGGGGGTCTGGGCCTAACGTCGCCACCCGGCCCCATCCCCAACTTCCAGATCTGCCCCAGGCTTTCAGATGCTCCGGGAACTCTCCACACCCGACGACCCAAGCTCCACAGGGCCATCTCCCGCTCGGCTCGATGGCGACCGGGAAGGGCAGGGGCACCGGACAGTTGGCTGCCCCTGCGGGCTTCCCGGGTTCGACCCCGTGGCTCCTCCAAGAGGCCAAGGCTCCGGATGTGCGAAATGGCTCCCGGAGCGACTAGGCGGGCAAGAGCCTCGGTAGCTGGAGGAATCGAGGCGATGGCGGCGCCGGGTCCTCACCCCACTAGCCAGCCAAACACGCCCCCGACCGCCCGGCTGCCCCTGGCTCCCCGCCAGTGGCTCTGTCTCTCGCTCACTAGCTCGCTCTCTTAAACTTTCTGGCGTTGGCGATGGGGGCAGGGTTTCCAGCCTCCGCCCCCCTCCCCGCCCCCAGCTCGAAGCAGGCCCTTCCAAACCTCCAGGGAGGTGACCCCCCCCACGGCTCCGCGACACAGCGGCCCCGGAAGACCCCCGACACACACACCTTGAGCTACCTGGAGTCACCTGGAGCGGGCGGCTTCCCAAAACGATCGGCGTCCGGCCGAGCCTGGGGCTGCCGCGACCGGGGAGGAACTCCCGAAGCCGCCAACCGTCCCGGCCTGGCAGCTGCGCGCGTGCAGTGCGCCCCACACTCGCACGCTCTCCGACAGAACTTACGCAGGGGGGAGGGGAGGGAGTGGGGCGGGAAGGGCCGTGGGCTGCTGCTGCTGCTGCTGCTTCTTCTTTAAAAAAAAAAAAACTCTTTAGTTGCAAGAGTTTTGGGTGTCCCTGGCACGATTGCGAGCGCTCTGACAGAACAATAGAAATAGGGGCTTGCCGGAAATGGTGCAGGAAGACCCCTATAACCCTATAAACCTCTCCTCCCCTTGCCAGTTACTATTAGCATTAAAAGACCCCAGTGCCTTCAATGCGACGGTGCCTGTTTATAACTTTTTCCTGCTGGGTCCCCCTACCCTAAACAAGTCCCCCTCCTCACATTATGAAATCACAAGGGCAAAGATCGCTCCCCAATCCGTGACCTCTGGAAGCTCTCTGGGACTTTCACCTGCTCTGCCCCTGGCACCCCGACCTGACTCACCCCCTCCCCCAGTAGTTTCTCTGGTTTGCACCTAGACAATAAATTTAGTTTAATTTAGCTTCCGGTCTTTAATTTTAGCAGGTCTCCTTTTTGCATGCAAATCAATATGGCAATTACCATCTAAAAGCTCGCCCAGCCCCGGGTCAATGTAAATTGATCATTGTCCGCCTTCCACAAAATAACACCGGGAGTCTGTGGTGCATAATGAGATTATACTGGAAACTGTCTTTTAGATCACAAATTATATTTTATGCTGTCAGGATCTTCCAGCGGACTTCCCCCGCTAGTCTAATCAAGGGGAGCTGAGCCCGTGGGTGCTGGGGGGGGGAGCGGGGAGGGGATGGTTGGCTCGGGGAGACATGGCTCAAAAAAATAACCAAGTGAAGACCTCCTCGACTGGGGACAGGCACAGATGAGCTTGGGATGGGAAAGGGGGGCCTTCTACAGAAATATCGCGGAAAAGCATCGTTCATTAATTCCCATCCAGCACAAAGTCAGATATTCCTTCTAGGGGAAACACGTTGGGGACAATCAGCAAAAAGCCGTCGGGCCGGGCCGGTGGCCGCGTGAAGTCTCCGGCCAAGTACTCACGCCTAAGACGGCTGGGCTACCAGCGGGGGCAGCCTGAGAAAGCCGTCCACTCCTGCCCCAGCAGCTTTCTCACCCCGCCGCCGCTGCCACCTAGGCCCCAGCAGCACAGCCTGCTCTGCAAACAGACGGAATCCTGAGGGCCATACACACCCGCAAAGCAGCTAGGGCGGGCCTGGGCCTGGGCCTCCCCTACCCGAACCCTGTGAGCGGGCGGCCGAGGCCTTGGAGCAAGGATAAGGTCCTTTCTGGCCGAGAGCACCGCTCTCCCGCCCCTCCGCCCCTCTGCGGCCCCCAGGGCACGGGTGTGACCCTGGGGCCTAACAAAGGGCCTTCAGAGCTCCTTTCGGCCTCGGGCTGGCGGGGGGAGGGGTGGGGCCCACGGGAGGGAGGGGTGGGGCTCGGCCGCTGTAGTGGACCTTCGAGTTTCCCACCCGACTCCGCCCCCACCGGGCCTGGCTAGCTCCGCCGGGCCAGGCGCCCTCGAGGAAATCACCGAGGTGCCATTGTCAGGGCTGCCTCGCGCTCCTGAGGACCGTCCCGGAGTTGGGGCGGCACAGCGGCCTGCGAGCCTCCCGCCAGCCCAGCCCTGCCCCGCCCGACCCGGCGCGGGCTCCACCCGAGTGCGGTCTTCCCAATAAAAGCTGGAATTCCCGGCTGGGCTCAGACAAAGAGGGACCGCGGCAAGTCGACGCCGCGGGCAAACCCAACCCTGGCCTGGTTTACGTGAGCGTCTGGGGGTCACACAGGCGCCTGCTAATCCACCCTACCCCGCAAGGTCTCCTCCAGAAAAGGAAAAAAAAAAATTAAAGCATACCAAAATGAAAGCATACCTCCTCTTTATTCCTCCCGGAGGCCGAACTTCGCACTTATTTCGGTTCAATCTTTATCAATCCACCAGGCTGACAGCCACATTAGCAAACAGGACTTCAGAGCAGGGCCCCCATTTATCTATTCCTACCGACCTACTCCTCTTTTTCCTCTACCATCCATCCACTCAAGGTCAAGAACTCAAAATCTCTCAGAGATCCTCCTATCTGCTCCACACATGCCCTGTTCCCTACCCGGAAAGGGAAGAAACTATAACCAGAAGTCCTGTTAGTGAGCAAGGGCCATCCACCCTTAGCTAGGCCGCTTTGCCCTCAGTTTACCTCCAGCCTACCACACAGTTTTTTCCCTGCGAGGGAGTGCACGAAGGTGGTTGGGCAGCCCACACTTCCTCACCCAAGCTGTTCTGCCCCGGCAGGAAAGTCTTCCTCGGCCAAGGAGGAGTTTTTGTCATTCAGCCTGTGTATCTAAGCATGGATGTATGCATATGAATGCTTTTTGTGTTTCCAAGTGACCCTCTTCACACCTTTAAATGGGCTTTTGTCTCTGGAACGCACTTACAGAATTCTGCCCCAGTTTCTAGCTCAACAAAGTCTGGGATTTTCTCTTAGAATATCACTATAGATCCCCATATTTGCATACCCGTGTTTACATTCTTCTTGGCCAGTTCTTTATCTCTTCTGTATCTCTTGTTCCATGTGGGCATCGGAGCCCAAGTGTCTTGATTTGTCTCAGCACATGTCATCTGGGCCCACATCTTAATCTGAACATTCCTGTCTAGCGCCTACACCTCCCCACTACTTACATTCTTGCTTTGCCAGTAATGTGTGGCCCGTTCCCAGGCTAGACCAACATGGGTTTGCAGTTTAAATATAACTAGAGGATCCCCTGGACCACAAACCCTGAAAGAGGATGAGGAAGGAGGCAGGTGTGTTAACTAATTATTTATTTATATATAGGGTAACCCCCACCAATTTCGACCTCTAAGAAATAACTAGATCACTGTCTGTAAAGTTGAGTTTAAATTTCTAGACCCGTCCAAGGCTGACACCACGACTGTGCATACACATCCCTACCCAACTCCTGTTTAGAGGTCGTCTCCTTGCACATACCTGATTCGAACTCCCCACAAGTTCATGGTTAAAAGTGCATCTATTTATGCAGACAACTCAAGGACTTCTTGGCTGTCTCCAACGCATACCTGGACCCACTGGCCTGGCATTTCAGCCTCAATTCTTCCGTTTGCAGCAGTCTTGGTCAGAAGCCCCACCCCACTACGGTTCTGAGCCGACCTTCCCATTACTAGATCATCTGCACTAATTCTCTCTGGGAGGTCTAGCTCTACATCTCCCAAACTCAGTTCCTTAAGTGAGGGGTGCCCACTCTGTGTGTTCACGCCTCTCCCGTTGAGAAGTCCTGGATCGAACTAGATCATCTAGCAGCTGCGTTTGGTTTGTCGAAGAATCGAGTCCAATGCACCAGGATGTGAGCGTGCAAGCACAGAAGAGAAAGGAAAACCCTAGGCCCAGACTACCGCCCCGCCCCCTCCGGGAGGGGGGTGTACTCTGCCTCCAGGAATTTCTACCACGAACTTTGCCCCCCACCCCCCATCACACTCCCCCACTGCCTTTAAAGGGTTAAGAGAAATCCTCACAGCCTTCCCTCCACCCTGCTCGCTGGGCCCGCAGGCTTGCTCGCTCACTCGCTGCTCACGGGAGTCTGCCGCCGCCTCCGCGGCCCGCCCCCCCCTTCCCGTCCTTCAGCCGGGAGGGAGCCTGCATGCCTGTCTAGACCGATCTATCACAGGCACACCAACAACACCCGCGAGAGCGCGGAGACCCTGCCCAGGTCCCCCTGCTCGCACGGTACCCAGCGGACAGAGCCCGGGGAGCGTGACCGCGCCTGCGGGGTCGGGGGTGGGAGCCTCCGGGCGCGGGCCGCCCCGAGCGCACCGCGGGATCTTGCCGGCCCTGGCCCCGGCCCCCGGCGCTCCCGCCAGCCCGGCTGCTGGGGCAGTCACAGCTCTGCGCGCTGGGCAGTCCTATTTTTATCTTGTCTAATCCCAAACTGGGCGGGGAGCACAGGCGTCGTGCTTAGAGAACAAGAGATAGGCGAGGGAGGCGGGGAGGAGCAGCCAGGCTGCGACGCGAGCAGGAGCGAGTTAAAGACACAGTCGAGGAGACCAAGAGCAGGAAGAAAGAGCGGGCTGCGCGGGCCTCGCGGCGCCGCACGCAGCGCGCAGCCGGGAGAAGTTACACTAGCCTCTCCGCCGCCCCTCGCTGCCGGTCCCTCCCCACTTCCCAGCCGCGCTCTCCGAAGCCCGGGCCGCGGGGCCCCGGCCTGTGTGGGAGGCAGAGGCCCGGCCGGCCCTGCAAAGGGCTGGGGAGAATCGCTAATGAGCTGTGCGGCCCATTGATCCGGAGAACACTTCCTAATTAACTCTCAGTCACCTACTGGTGACAGCGCCTCAAAGGACAGCGCAGGGGCCGTGCGAGCCCCAGCCCCGACTTGCCTGCCGAGCGCCTGGCGCCCGAACCCCGCGCGCTCCCCTCACTACCCCAGGCAATCCCGGCGAGGGGCGGCGGATACCCGCACACTTAAGGCCAGCTTCACGTTAAAGCTGGACGGCACATTAATCACCGCCATCTCCTCCACCCCCCCCAGCCCCCAGTCCCTCCACGCGGTGAAATCGTGCCCAAAATAAACACGAAAACCGACACTGCAAAGCCCAGACCAGATAACAGGTCGGGATAGGTGTGGGAAGGGTCGAGAAACAAACGTATTCTCCAAGTGCCCACGTACAGAAGTCTCCGAGGCCGACAATTAAAATGCCTTCCACACAAGCAATTCCGCTGGCAAAACCGAATCCAACACCTCGTAAGGATTGATTTCGGCCCGCGGTGTCCGTTTCCAGTGCCACAGGAAGTGTCAGATGGCTAGAAATACCCAACTCTGTCTGCGTTCGCCACCCACTACCTTCTGGGGTGGGCCATTTCCTCCCTGTTTTCACTTCTAGGCCATTTTTCAGGATTTTTCGACAAGAGGCTACCCCTAGCACCGAATACCACTACCCCTCCTCTCGCCTTCTTTAAAAAAAAAAAAAAGAAAGAAAGAAAAAGAAAAAAGAAAGAAAGAAACAGAAAAGAAAAGAAAAGAAAAAAACAGCTAAAACCCTGAGCTGTCTGGTCTAGACACAGAGAGGCTGTGAGAATACCTATTTGAAGCGCGCTGGTTTCTTTTTAAGGTTTGTTTTTAAATACACATAACCCTCCCCCTTCCTTCGCTCTTCAATTCCCCCAACCCCCACCCTTCAGACGCCGGCGGCGCGCGCCCTCGCGCGCAGGCACTCACAGCCTCTAGCTGGAGATCGCGGACTTCTGGAAAAGATTCATTAACAGCAAATTAAGCCTCGCCCGGCCTCGGCCTACACGCGGCCAGACTCCGCCGTCTCGGGGACCCGGGGAAGTGCCCACTCGAAAGTGCGAACGGCGGGAAGCCCGCCGGGACCACGCGTGCCTCGAGCCGCCCTACTCCGCACACAGCGCCCCAGGGCTTGCTTGGTAAACAGCAGGCGTACGTCGCCGCCGCCCTGAGCCCCCGAGTTGGCGGAGGCTCTGCGGCGCGGCGGCCAGCCTGCTCCGAGCGCGGGCCCCGCGGCGCGGCGGCGCCTCGCCCTCCCCGCCTCGGCCGAGGATCGCGCCCGGGTGCGCAAGTTCCTCTTCGCCTTTAGCCTCTGCGCCGCACGCCCTCCGAGTGGGACCAACTTCCTCCGGCCGCAGACACGCACACGCCCAAACAGCTTCCCCACCAGACTCCCCGCTGCCCAGTGGAGGGCCCCGGTCTCTCGCGCCCCCCCACCAGCCGTCCGCGCCCTCCCTTCCCGCCGCCGCCCCCGTACATTCTATCCCCAACCTCTCTGGCCCCCCCGCCCCGGGCTCCCAACTTAAAACCTACCCCGCAACATCGGGGAGAGCGTGGGAGTGGGAGGGAGTCGCGGATTGTAATTTCACAAGAACATTTAAAAAACAAAGCGTCTGACCTGGCGGGCGGGCGGGACGAGTCGGAACCCCTCGCTCGGCTCGATTTCCTAGTAGTTTCTACCCCCCCCCTTTTTTTAATCCACGTGATTCGAGCTTTGGGGCAAGCCAAGGAAAAACCTGGGACTCCCCTCCTGAGCTGCGCAGCGGCGGCGGCGGCAGCAGGTCGAGCTCGGCTCGGCCCGGGGCGCCCGCCACACACCCTCGCGCACGCACACGCCGTCGTTCCACTAGGAGGAACGACCGGCCCCTGGAGAGGCGAGACCAGGCGGCGGCGGCGGCTGGGGGTTTTTACAGTTCTTTCCCGAGTCGAAAAAGAAAGCAGACGGGAACCCGCCGCCCTCCCCTTCCTGCTCGCGAGCTAACGCCGAACCTAGCTTCCCAGCTTCCAGCCCAGAACCCCCCCCTCCTGCGCCCGACTCGCGGCGCTCAGCGGCGACCGCGCTCCCGCGCACAGACACACACGGGCTGCAAACTTCCACTCCGCGAACTCCCTGCTCTCCTCCCGGCCCCCGGGGAGGCGGCAGGCCCCCTCGCCGCGCCCCTCCCTCCCCGGGGCCCACGCGGGGCCGCTTAGGGTGGCTGCATTTTTAATAACTTACATTTAGGAGATAAAACGAAACCGAGCCAAGCAGCCGAAGGGACGCGCGAAGCGAAAGCTTCGAGCTCCACGGGGTACACGAGAGAATCGGAGGAGCGACCCGCTGCGGGCGGGGGCCCCAAGGGAGGGGACCGACTGCAGCTCGCGGCGCGCCCGCCCGCCCGCCGCCCGCGCTGCCTGCCTCCCCGGGGAAAGGTGTTCCGAGCACTGACCTGAAATCCCCGGCCGGGGAGTAGGCAGGGAGCCTGCGATCTGGCGCTTTGAAGTTTTCCTCCCCCCCCCCCACCTCCTCCGCGAGCAGAGTCGAGGCGGCGAGGAGCGAGGGGCGGATGGCTGGGTGGGGAGAGGTGTGCGGGGCTGAAGCAAAGTGGGGTGGCGACGTTAGCTAGCGGAGAAGGAGCCGGGCCGGGGAAGCGCGGCGAGCAGCAAAGTTTGCCGTCCCCGGCTGCCCGCAGCCCGCTCGCGGTGCCGCGCTCGCTCGTCTCCTTCGCCGTCTGCTGCCAGCCGGCTGCCCTCGGGGTCGGCCCCGCCGAGGGGTGGGCTCTGGGCCGGGTGGGGGCGGGGCGGGGCGGGGCGGGCTCAAAGCCTCCGGGCAGGTGGCGACAGCCCCGCGCGATCCTCCGGGCTCCCGGGGCTGGGCCGGGCTCGGCCGGGCTCAGCAGCTCCCGCGCTGCCGCTGCTGCCGCCCGCGCTCGGGCAGGAGCCCCAGCGCCATGTTGACGGATCGCCGCGAGCGCCCGCTCGGGCTGGGTGTATGTGAGTGTGCGAGTGCGTGTGTGTGTGTGTGTGTGTGTGTTGGCCAAGTCGTCCCTGCGCGGCGACAGCGCGGCTTGGGCTCCCCGCCCGGCGGCTCGCGGGCTCCCCCTCCGCCGCCGCCGCCGCCCGCCTCGCTCCCGCTCTCGGTCGCGGTCTGGGCTCCGGCGCGTCTCCCCCGCAGCCGCCGAGCTCGGCCCGCGTTCAGCGAGGAGCGTAGCTCTACCTCACCTTGCCGCTGGGAGCCCGGGCTCCGTCTGCCGCCGCACGCCGCGATCCCAACGCGTCCCCCTCCTCCGTTCCCTCCTCTTCCTCCTCCCCCTCCCTCCGCCCGCCCTCCCTCCCTCCCTCCCTCCCAGCAGCCGCCTCCCCTCCCCCCGCAGGCGCAGCGCTCGGGCGACAGCCGCCCGCCCGCCGCCGCCGCCTCCAGCTCTCGCAAGTTTGAGCTCCCCCAGCCTCCGCTCACCCTCCGTTGCGGCGCCTCGGCGGTGGGGTTGCGGAGGGGTGATTCCCTAGGAAAGGTTTGCCCGAGTTTCCCCAGCCGTCATCGACTCCCGGCCGGGCGCGTTTCGCCTTTCTGGGTCCGTAGCCGGGACCACTTGGGTGGCTCCCCACCTCGCCCCTTGCCCTCCCCTCCCCCGCTCGGACCGAGTTGGCTGCGCACACCCGGCCCGGGCGCGCGTCCTGGGCGAGCTGGAGACCCGCTCGGGCGGCGGTGGCGAGGGCGGCCCGCTGATCCTGAGCGGAGGGGATGGGGGGCGGCGGGGGCGGCTCTCCCCGCCGCGCGCCGAGACTCCCCTCGCTACCCAGAAGGCCAGTGGAGGACCGCAATTACCATAAAGCGCCTCGCACTCTGCGCAGCCAAAGCTGTCAAACCCCAGCGGCAGCCACCGCTGCCTCCTCTCGCCACCAGCACTGCGCTCTCCCGCTCGCGCGTCCCCTCCGAGACCCGGCAGAGCCCGGCGAGTGCGCGTCGGCGCCCACCCTCGCCCTGGGTCGCCCCTTCCTGCGAGAGGAGCCCTGGCCCATTCTGGTGTCCAGAGCTACCTGGAAACACCGCGCCGGGCCCCGGTGGCCGTTTCGCCCGAACTCCGCACTCGAGTTCCCCGGACGTTTCAATTGTGTGGGAATTGTTTGGAGAGGCGGGGGTGGGGGCGTGAGGTGGGGAAGGCAGTCCGTGGGGCACAAGGAAGCGGGGGTGGGGGCGGCAGGGGAGCGGAGATCCGCCAGAATTTCTCCCCCGTTCACGGATATTTTCGTAGTCTGCACCTCTGATGGTTGGAGGCTCCGTCCTGGCCCCTCACCCCGGCCTCGGGAGATTATCTCCCGCGTTTTATTTTCCTTGGCAGGGAGCAACTTTTGGCTTACACCGTTCGCCCCATAAATTTCCACTCGGTAACGTCTTGCTGATCGGTGCTCGGCGGCGGCGTACAGCCTGCGCCCGCAGCAGTTCAATTCAATTGACACGTATTGAGCTTCTCCAGCGCACCCCGCGCGGCGCTGGCCGCGGGGGGAGGGCGGGGGCCGGCGGACGGGAGGGGGAGGCGGAGAGGCGAGGTTCCGGCCTCCCTGGAGCGCAGAGCCTCTAGGGCGAGCCGTGAAGCCCCAGTTCGTGAAGCTGGCGGGAAGGGGTGGGAGTGGGGGAGGGGTGTTCCGGCCTAGCCGCACCCAGACCGGGGGCCTGGACCTCACGGCAAAAGGTGATCCTACTGGGGCTCTTCGCTAGAGTCTTTTTATGCTGAGGGTGGGGGAAGTCTCTTTCTGCCTAAGGACAAGATGGTGCAGGCTCGATGAGAACATCAATCCGAAATGGAGGTAGCTTGTAAATCCACACGGAAAGTTTTAAAATATCCTGGAGTGTCTCCATGCCAAAAATAATCAAAAGCATCTCAAGTTGATTACGAAGTCAAGGTCAAGGCCAAAATCAGCTCTAGCTAGCAGAGCCCTTTCAAAAATTAGACTTAATACTGACTGCGGGACTGGTGTTAGGTGCGATGTTATTTATTCTGTTTTAGTTCTCAGTACATAGTTATAAAAAGAGCCCCTTTCAAAGCAGAAGTGAAACATCTCTACCGTTTGAAACCCGAAACTTCGGGCCGAATTAAATCTTCATGCTCCAGAGCTGCTTATAACAACTGATGTAAAAGACAGGCGGGCAAGTGCCCCCTGAGAACAGTGCCCAGCCCTGCTGGGCCGCCACCACTTCCAGGACCCGTGCCTGCATAATGGCATGCACGCCTTTTTCTTCCCGGTCTTTCTGGAGGTGGATGTCTCTGAAAGCTAACCCACACATTTTTTTAATCTCCGGTAACAAGCAGAAAGACACCTGGACTATTATGCTGTAAAGCTATTTTTTATAAAGACATTTTAGGGCCAGACATTAAAAGTTATTAGACTGAACGCATGCGAGTTACAGACACAGCTGGAGAGAAGGCCTCTGGTTGTGTGTTGTAGCAACATTTCTTTTTGAAGCGACTCCTTTTATTCAAAACAAGTCTAAAATAACTGGGAAGGCTGAAGTTGGGTATTTGTGGGGAAAGTCTCTGAACGTGGTTCCAGGCAAGGAGGCCGCCGTGCCACTGTGGGCCACGCAGGAGAGCAGAGCTGGCCTGGGTGAGTGTGGAACCGTGCCAGGCTCTTCCGGCTCGGTTAGGCCGCCGCAGAGACCCTGGCACCATGCCCGGCCACCTTCTCTCCCCTTCCCATGCCTCCCCAACTCTCCCCCCAGGCACAGGCTTTTCCCGGAGTTGCATGTAACCGTCCAGAACTTTTGGAAAATCCAGGAACTAAGCGAGACGCGGAGCCTGCAGCCTCTCAGAACCCTGTGGCCTCCTGGGGCTGCTGACAAAGGGGCCTGTTTGTCTAACTTTAAAAGTCCTAGAGTTAAAATGAATTGGGGGGGGGGGTTGTGGTGCTGTAAATTCGAGGGGGCCGCGAGGAGGGCTGACTGTGGGAGAAATTTGATGCTGGAGACAAACAGGCCAGTAAATTCGCCTTTGACGTAATTTGCAGCGTTCACCACCCGCAAACCTCCCCGCCCGACTTTTTTTAAGGAGCCGAGCCTCCCTGGTATCCCCGTGCGGGCTGGTGGGATTAAAGGGTTTTCTTCCATCTCTGAGGGATACATTTTCCAACTCCGTGGGATTTTAAAAATATCTTATTAAGGGAGTCCTAAGAGGCACGAGTGTGTATGTGGGGAAGGTGGTTCGTGACTCACTGGGAATTAAAATGTGAGATTTTCCGGAGGTGCTCTAAGGCAGGGAAGGGTTGGGAGTTTACACCTATTGGCCTGGGTAGTTGGAATTGTTCCAGGGTGGAGGAGGAGAAAGCTCACACAGGGCAGTCCCATCCTGCGTCCCCCATTCAGGAAGGGACTCCAGGTGCTGGGGACACCTTGGAGCCAGCAGAGTGTAATGCAGCCGTGGCCTTCCAGGGCTCCCTCTTCCCCTGCCCTCCTAGGAGTCCCCTGGGAGCTGACCTGGGGGTCAGGCCGCTATACCCAGCGCTCAGCAACGGGAGGATTTCAATGAAAGCAGAGGAGGAGGCAGAGAGAGGCCGTGAGTGATCGCAAGGGAGGGGAGGCAGCATGGGCAGTGGAGAAAGAAACGAGATCCTAAAGGAGAGGCGCGGGGCTAACCCTCTCCTACCTGCCTCTTGTCCCCTTGGAAAGTCTGTCCTGGTTAGAATATATGGTTCGACCTCGGGCTCTCAGGCACTCTTCTGGTGCAGATTCGACCCCACCTCCGCAACTAGGCAAGCAGGTTGGTGCCTCAGGGAGCAGGCCTGGAGCCTGGCCAGACTTTTTGACCCAGGCTGATTGTGCAAGACCTGCCAGGACCCCTTCAACACCATCAACCACTGCCCAAGTCTGGGGGAAAAACCACACATCCCATGATGAGGTCCTTACCTGATATTTGGGGGACCCTGGGGTTCCAGCATTGTGGGCACAGTTCATTTGTAACCTATGCATAGGATCTAAAGCACAAGGCTCTGTAGGCCCCTGGTTATGCTCTTCAGAGACTGTTCTCACATTTATGCCGCTGATTATTGTGATAGGTGGGATCTGGGTGATCACAGATAATGTATTTTCACTTCATATGGTATGAGGCAGCCTCTTAACAGTAACTATTTTCAACAACACATACTAACAGTCTTCACTGATTCTTTGTGAAAGAACTCTGGGCTTACCTAGCAGCCCCGGAAGATTCACTAGCACACCCAGTCCAAGCACAGGGCATCCTTGTTCCGGGGAGTTCAGTCATCTGGAAACATCTAAAGGTAGCTGCTTTCCGTGCAGAAGTCTCCTAGACTTAGGGGTCCCCAGGTTGAAGATGGCTGTTCTTTCTGCCTAGCCTTTGAGGGGTCATTGGGCGTTTCAGGGAGGAGGGTCCAAGAGGCAGGCCCAGCATGATAGCACCAACTAAATGCCTCTTGCAATTTCTGGTGTGGGCTTTATTAGTGGCAGGCTCTGGGGTCCTCCAACTCAGGCACCCCTGAGTGAGCTGCCCTTTGGTTTACACTGAGGGGTTCGCTGAGTTGATAGGTGTCAGCCTAATGAGCATAAATACCGGGAGGCTTCAAGGAGGCCTTGTGTTGAACTCCATCTGGCCCTGGCTTAAGAGCCCTCAAAGCTGGGGCGCGGGGTGGATGCTCCCGCAGATAAACCCGGACGCCGAAAGCCGCCCCAGCTGCTTACTTAGCAAGTGGGCCTCCCGCTCCTATTTGACCCGGCCGGGGTCAGTGGGGTGGGGGGCAGTGAGTGGGAACAGCGAGGTAAGGGGGCGGAGTACTGTCAACTCCTTGGTTGAGGACCCAGCAGGCTGGCTTTCCTCCCCAGCCATTTTGTATCCAGCTTCCCTCCTCCACTCCCAGGGGAGCCCTGCGGAAATGCATCCCCCGGAGCCCCAGCCCCTTCGCGGGCATCACCTGGGGACTGGAGGGATCTGGAAGGCTCCACCAGCCTCTCCCTCAGGGAGAAAGGGAATAGGGCCCGGCTTAGGGAAGTGCGGCGCTGATTTGTCTCTAGAAACCTGTAAGGCCCCCGAAAAGTCCGGCGCGGAGGTGAGTGGCCCCGGGTGGTGGCTTCGGGGAAGGTCAGCCGGAGCAAAGCTCAGGGCCAGCGCCAGGAGGGGATTCCACGCGGCCTGATCCACGGCACTTTTTACCTGCTCCCATTCCCCCTCCGCCCACTCTGCTCTGCCTTCGCCCCTAGGGGCCCCTCCCCATCCCCTGAGCCCAGTGCGTTAGCAGCCGCGCAGCCCCTGGCCGTCAGTGCGGGGGAAGGGGGGCGCTGGGTGGTTTGTGTTGCGAGGCCTGACAGAACCTTCTGTGTGCGGCGGAGGGAGGAGGCTAATGCATAATGCACAGCGCCTGGAAGCCCGGCCATTAGCGGCCTGTCGGTGACACAGACAAACGACTGAGAGAGAGGGAGGGGATCCAGCTCGCTCTGGAGTTTAAATATACCAGCGTGGAGGGGAAACGCCATGATTTAAAAGTGTGTGTTTGCAGACACTCGCATATATTTTAATGATTTCCAGCAGGCCATGCGTCCCAGTCTTGCATCCCCCTCCCCAAAAGGGGGATGTGTATGGGGAGGAGGAATGAAGGCAGAGTGAGAGGCCTCAACCCGAGACCCACCGCCAGCTTTTGAGACAAGGGGAGGAAAGGCTGGTAAACGTAGCACCGAGAAAGCAGGGCCTAGGGAAAGCCACACCACCCAAGGCCATCCCCAGAATTTTTTTTTTTTTTTAATCTGGCCATCGAAGGTTTCCATTCTGGACTGGACCCTCTAGTTGTACTAGACAGGCCTGGAAGAAAGAATAAAAATCCTGCCATCCTTGTTCTCCCCCCTCCCCCGCCCCAGGCACCCACAATTTGAATCTTACTTTTCCACTGACAATCCGGAGACCTCCTTCCTCCCCATTTAACACACCAGTGTTTTTTAGCAATTAAGGCGAGAAGGGGGTGGGGATAAAGATAAGCCAATTTTTTTTCCGCCATGCAAGTGTGAAAGATAAGATAACGCTAAGCTGGGGCAAAGCGGCTGCTTACAACCTCCCCTCAGCGATTTTGATCGGTCACTTCTTATCTCGAAAAAATGCTTTCGAAAACTGCATCAAAAAAAAAAAAAGGAAAGAAAGAAAGAGAGAGAGAGAGAGGCCGAAGGAAAGCATTTTCATTTGGAAGTGACATTTAAAACCCACCTCCTCTACACCAGCAAACCCTTCCCCGACCGCGGGGCTCCTCAGGAAAAGTCGCACCTCGACTGCAGGGTTTCAGGCTTTCTCATGGAGGGGTAGGCAGGATTACTAGTGTAATTAGGCTGAATAAAACCAGGGATACGTGATGAGGGTTTATTCTGCGTCCGACCTCAAGCTCGCAGCCCGGCTTTCTGCTCTTAGTTACTGACCAGCGTTGTGTTTCTCCATCGCGCTCGCGTGTTGAAGCTAAACAGGTAGTTCGTGTATTTGGGAGGCCCATAGACCTATGTCGACACGAAGTGGTTGTTAATGCGAAATGATAAGACACTCTGCTGGGTTTTGCAGTCCCCCATCAAGGAAGGAAAAGGTTATCATATCATGCACACCAGAACCCGAGAACTCTCAGACGAACCGGACTCTCGGGGAGTTTCGTAAAATCCTCCCCACCCCCCACCCCCGCACAAATATTTCACGAAGGGGTTTCCGTAAGACTTTGTATTTGTTTAGGGAGGTTTCGGTATTGAACTCCAGGCTCTCAGGGCAGCCTGTAAACTACCCCCAGCCCAGGAGCTGGCTCCAGATCGCAAACATTAAGGCGGGCGCCCCCGGCCGAGTGGCTGAGCCACAGTGCTCATCTCGGGCTCAGAGCTCCTAGGCTCCCACCACCTCGCCCTCCATCCCGGGCTCGCACACCGAGTCTGCCCCCTCCGGGCCAGGCTGTGCGACCCACAGCCCGGGGCCAGCCGCGGCCGGATTGTCCCCCGGGGAGCCGAAACCGCCGAGTGGGGAAACCCCTCCTCTCGCCCTTCCCCGAAAAGCCTGGCCGCGGCGTAGGCGCCGAGCGAGCGGGCATCCGCTGACAGCCGGGCCTCACGTAAGGCCTACACGCGTCCCATTAGTCAGCCTGAGTTCCCCTCGGGCGAGCCGTCTGGCGCGGCCCCAAGGCCGGGCGCGGGCGGGGAGGGGTGCGGGGCCGCAGCGAGCGGGGAGCGGGGCGGGGGCGCGGGCTCTGCGGGACCCGGCCGGGCTCGGTTCCGCGTTCCTGGGCCGGCGAGTAAGCCGAGCTGCCGGGGCAGGCCGCTCCCTGGCTGACGCCGAGGCGCCGAGCTGCGCTTCACGTGCCCGCCATATCAGCGGCCGCCGCGGCGGCGAGAAGAGGGGGCAGGGAGGCGCGCCGCAGCTCCCGCGGGGTCTCCGGCCCCCGCCTCCTCCTCCGCGCTGGGGGGCTGGGCCGGGACCACCCCGCAGCCCCCGTCCCCGCTCCAGCCGAGAGCGGCGCTGCCGGACGCCGAGAAGCTCCTAGGGCGCTGCTCCGAAAGCTGCGCGGAGGCAGCAGCCAGGGGAGGGTGCTCCTCGCGGCCGCCCCGGGAACTTCCCAGCCGCCCCGCCGCCGCCGCCGCCGCCGCCGCAGTCACCGGGACCGGAAGCCCTCGCGCCGCCCCGAGCGGCCTCTGCTGGCCCCCAGGGTTGTTCCAGACGAGGGATGGCCGCGCGTCACCCTCCATCCCTCCTGCCCCGGGCGGCCGCTCTCGCCCCGGGGCGTCCCCAATTAAGCCCAGAGGACCCTTCTCGCGGTCCAGGGAGACCTCCTTCGGTGACCGCCATAAGACCCCCCGCACCCCGCCCCCAATCCCAGCCCCGCAGCTGGGACGGGAGGGGCTCGGAGACGCCACTCTGACCGGGCAGGAACACCTGCTCCCGGGGCCCTGCAGCTGGGCGCGTGGTGCCGAGAGAGGCTGCCTACTGTTGTGTGCAGAGATCGCGGAGGAGAGCACGGGGCTCCGAAGCTCTGGGCCAGGCGCAGCCGCGTCTCGGCCGCCCCCATCTCCCATCCCTTCTATGCGATCACGCTCGAAGCCTGGGGGTTCGGGTCTCCGGGGGATCGAAGGGCCACCACCCCTGGGATCCGACTTCTGTCCTTAAGAGGTCGTTCGCAAGGCAGATGGGGCAAAACCTGTTTTGGGAGCCTTCCCGGTGTCCGCCCCCGCTCTCCAAACCAGACACACTCATCTCCCCTCGGCCCCGACTCTAGCCTCCGGCGAGGGACGAGAGTAGGTCATGGCGGCACCCGCACCTCCTTCCCCTCCCCCGAAGGGGCTGGTATGGGGTTCGGACTTTGCCACTCAGCGTGGGGAGGGCGGATAGACCTTCCGCATCTTCTCCGTGCCCGGAGAAGATCGGGCAGCCGAGATGACCTGCGCTGCTTGCCCTGCCTCACCGCCCCCCCTCCCCCGTTCCGCCCTCCCTGGCGCTCCTGGCCCTGGGCCCGGCCGGGGAAGGCGTTGTTTTGCCAGCGGGGGCCGAGCGAGTGCGCAGAGAAAAGCCTCCTTGCTCTAATGAGAGTGCACACAGCGCTGCAGCGAGGAGGATGATTACCCGGCGGGCGGGGGGGCGCAGGCCCGGGCCGCGGGCGGCGTGTGCGGCGGCCCCGCGGGCCCGGAGTCCCCGCCTGTCTGGCTGCTAATCGCACGCTTTCTGCTGTTACGGAGGCAGGCGGGAGCCGGCGGCCGAGTCCAGCGCCGGCGACTCGGCGGGTGACACGGAAACATGGCGCAGCGCCCCTCCCCCGCCCGCCCTCCCCGCGCTCCCGCCTCCCGCCTCGCACTTCCTCCCGCCCGCGCGGCTTTTGCAGTTCTAATGCTCTGCTGTCGGCCCGACACCATTACGCTAGCAGCGGCTTCTCGGCGGCCCCGCGCGTCTCTTTCCCCTTTGTTTTCCGGGTCTATAGAAAACGTTTGCTTTTGTCCCGAGCTCTCGTTAAACCAAACTTGTGGTGGCAACGGAAGGCGGTGCGGGCGGGGAGGGGCCCGGGGATTTTGGCAGAAGCCGACCAGAGCGTGGTGGAAACTTCTCTCGCTGGGTTCCCCGCCACCCCGCCTTTCCCTCCCTCCCCCCTCCCCTCACAGACACAGGCCAGCCGGTCTGCCGACGCTTCCCCCTTCTCCCCTGAGAGGCCTCAGCGCTCCAGGAAGGAGGTCTGGGCCAGAGGCACGGTGACCAGGGGTGAAGAGCCTAGGGTGCGTGTCTGCGAGCCCCGAGTTTTGGGGCACTCGGTAACCTCGATCCTTGCAGCCCTGATGGGCCTCTCCCTCCCTTTGGTCATTCGAGGCTTTGTATCAACCGGCGGAGAGGAAGGGGAGGGAAGAGAAGAAAGTGGTTTGTGTGTGTGGCTTTTCTATTAAGGGTTTGTTGGGATCTCTCACTCCCAACCGTACAGCCTCCTTTATAGGATCTAGGGCGAGAAGGAGGGGGAACGGGGGCTCCACGGGTCAAAGGGTCAGAAACCTAGGCCTGGGAGCTGGAACGTACTCTACTGGCCAACTCAGCTACACAGCCGCACGAAGGGTGGGACGACCCTGCAGAGTGGTGGACGGCAGGGCCAGATCCCTGGATCCAGGAAATGCCAGACCTCCCACCCCTGGGCAAGAGAGCAGGTCCCGTCCCCGCCCCGTCCCACCCCTCCCCCCGGCGCGCTCCCCAGCCCAGCGCGCACGCCTTGGCTCTCCGCACCGGATCTGCTCAGGCGGCAGTTTTTTAAGCCTGCAATTAAGCGAGGCGTCGCCGTGTCCTCTGCTAGTGTCGATCCTGTCAGTCGCACATGGCCTTGGTGCTCCGGTCCGAGGCCCCGCGATTAGTCACAGGCTCGCTTCGCTCCTTCCCTAATCCGCCTCTGCAGGCAGCCTGGGGACGCGGCCGACTTGGCGGCGCTGGCAGGGAGCCACCGCGCGCGGGGCGGGCCGCCTGGCCAGTACCAGACCCCTGCGCCCGAGCCGGCGCGGGCCCCAGGGTGCGGGCTTGGGACTCCCTCCCCTTTCACAGCCCCCAGGCTGGGGCGGCGGCGCCCCTCCTCCTCTCGCCCCACTCCCGGGCCTGCGAGATCTATTTGTGTGGTGTCATTTGCATAAAAATAGGACAAGTGTTTCAGTGCGTTCGAACGCGGGAGGCGAAATCCTTATTGATGTGTCTGTGTGGAGCCCTCGGTTGTCGGAGCGGTTTGATTTAGGGTGTTTGTGTTGCTTTCTGCGAGAAATGAGAGGAAATCCTGCGCAACGCCTTCCGCGGCCGTGGACCCCCAGAGCATCATCCCCCCAATGCGCGGCCCAGAAAGGTCCACCGCCTGGACCCCAGCGCGCCGAGTCCACAGCGAGCAGGTTGAGGGCCAGGCGGGCGGCCCATTATGACTCATAAAATCGGGCGGCCTAATCACCAGCTGCCAACCCGTTTACGTGTGGCGCTTCCCAATGCTCCCTTCGCCTGGCCCGGGCCTCCAGCGGGCTCGCCCGGGACACGGGGAGAGCCGCTCAGTAGAGGCTAATCAAGTGGCCGCTCTTCCCGTCGGCAACGCGGCTTCCCATCCCCGGCGACCCCCGCTCTCCCGGCCTCTGCGCTGCTCGCCAGCAACTCCTCAGCTTGGACAAATAGCTGGGAGGGCGCCGGCCGCGCGGAGCCAGTAAATCAATCATTAACTCCCGGGCGAGGCCTGGCCAGCGGAGGGAGGGAGCAGCGGCCAGAGCCGAGGGCGCGGGGCAAGGTCCCCCGCCCCGGGTTGGGAGCCGTCCACGCGCCAGCGGCCAGGGTGCGTGGAGGCGGGTCCCCTCCCCCCCGGGGCGTCTTGATTCCCTCCAGAAGCCTCCGCCTGCCGGGACTCTCACGCCCGCACCTTGCCTCGCCGGGCAGGTCGGGTTACTGTGCGGCCCCGGGGCGGGCTTGAACATTAACGAGGCGCCCGGGGCCTCGCGGCCTGCTCTCCCCAGGAGAGCCTGCCCGCGCTTGGGCAAGCTCCTCAGCTTCTGTTGGGCTCCTCCATACTCGCGCTTGCCAAACCGAACTGATCGCCTCCGTGCCGACCAGCCTCCCCGCGGCGCCGTCCCCACGGAGCCCACAGTGGGGCGGCGCGCAGGGGGTTAAAAGCTCGGATTCGCCCTGGCTCCTCAGCGGCGCTGAGGAAACGCTGATCAAAGTGCTTACGGGGAAGGAAACACACGCACACTCGGGCTTGGGTCGAAAAAGGCCGACTGGAGAGATGGCTGGGAGCCGCCTGCCTCGACCCGCTTCCCACACTCTCGGGAACGCAGTGGCGGCGGCGGAGGCGGCGGCGGCGGCGGCGGCGGCGCTGGCCCGCGCGATCCTCCTGGAGGAGCTCGGCGCGGCGGGGCCGCGAGGACGGCGGGGGGGGGGGGAGGGCGGGACGAGGGGGCGGGAGGCGAGCCCGGGCTGCGCGCCAAGAGGCCGGGAGCCGCAGATTAGTCACCGCTCGGCTAGGCACTCACGGGTGCGCCCGGGAACCGGGAGGGCAGGCGGCGGCCCCGTTCTACCGGGCTCCCGGGGCCTCGGCGCCGCAGCGAAGGTGCCCCCGCCCCCACGCCCCGCGCGCGCCCGGCGCAGCTGGACAGGCTCGGGGGCCAACGCTGCCGAGATCCACTTGTCAGTTCAAGGGCAGGACAGAAACTCTGCAAGCGGAGTCTTGCGAACAGGAAATTTCTCATTGACAAGGTGCTGCCCCTCCCCCACGCCCGGCTTCAAAACAAAACAAAAACCCGGCGCGAGCGGTCGACTAGGCCTGCACCCCTTTGCCGCCTCGGCGACCCCCGCTTCTCGGCCCTGGCCGGGAAAGCGGAGAGCTCGCCGAGCCCCGGGCCGCGAGCACAGGCGGCGGCCAACGAACAGGCCCAGCGGGCGGCTTCGGCTCGGGCCCCGCCGAGGGCACCCAGCTGCCACTCTCCGGGGCCCGGGCAGGGTGGGGCGGGGGCGCTGAGCCCGGAAGGCTCCGCACCTTCTCAGGTTCTGAACCCAGCGGAGTGGTTCCGCCGGGCTGGAGACCGCCGGGGCAGCGCCTCCCCGAGGGCGTGGGGGGCGGGGAGGCGGCGCCGCCGACAGAGCGAATCCCGCGCGGCGGGGACCCGGGAGGGCCGCGAGCTCGGCCTGGCAAAGTTCCTGCTCAAACTCCATGTTTAGAAACTCCAGCGGCTTTGCGGGAGGAGGGGGAGAGCCAGAATGCGCGGAGCGTGCGGGGGCGGCCGGAACCCGCCTTTCACTCCCCGGGAGGTGGGGGGAAATCCGCGCTCCACCGCCCCCTACCCCCCGCCGGCCCAATGGGAAGTCTGCCTGGAGCGCGGGGACCGCCGGGTCCCCGGGCTCATTCTTTTGTGTATGCCCCTCTTCTTCCTACACACGCTAAAGGAAATTTCTAAACCTTTGTCATTTATTGAATTCAGCCAGGAGAGGAAGCCCTTTTTAGGGACCCTGATATTCAGGGTAATTTCGTATTTGACACATGTAAATACTTAGTACTCTCAGGTAAGGTCAAATTATTTATCATCTTAATTTATATTTCAATAGGCCTACAATTTGGAGGCGCGAAATGCCTCCTTATGAATCATTATGGTCTATTAGGGGAAGTAATGTATAAACAGCACTATTTGGGAGGGAATCACTTATGCTGACATTTAAATGGCTCTTCAATAGTTAAAAAAAAAAGACATTTGAGTGCCTTTGATTAAATATACAATTTACAAGACCATCAGCATAGCCATCAGGAATATAAATTCTTCTTGGGATTTTTATTTATTTATTTCTGATTTTTTTTTTAAAGCCTTCCAGGGCACACATGTCATTTAATCCCTATGGGAAAATGTACAAATTTCAGGCAAAGTATCATTCTCCTCTCCCCAGCTAATGTTTTTTCGGGAACCCAGGGAACCATTGGAAATGTGAGAAAACTCCACCAGCAGGCACCCCAGTGGGAAGTTTGTATATCTTTGTACCTCGGAAACAGAATCAACTGCTTTCTAGCAATCTTGCAACTGATTTGTGAAACACAGTAGCTTTCCTGCTGGAGTGGAAGCTTCCTTATGGCCTGTGTCCATCTATCCATCCACCCATCCTGGTGCTTCTACAGCACCCAGGACGGAGACTCTTACCATTTTAAGTCATCCTTCTACACCTGCTAAAATATCACAGCAGAGCCTCTTCCTGGCCGCCCCCTCCCCCACCCCTATGCACTCTTTATTGAATTACCCTGTTGTATTCGTTTTCCCTTGAAGCATCTCCCATCTTCCAAATGCCCTTCCTGAACCCCACATCTCCTTCCCCAGCTCTGTTCCCGTGTATAGCTGTACTTCTTTAAAGAGGTGTCTACAGAAGTGTGGAATTTCTATTTACCTTACCTAGGGTGCACTCAAGATCTCCTAGTTTTGAAGACAGTCTATGATTTGGGGAAAATTGTAGCTTTGTTTGTAACAGCATTAGATTAGACACAACCTAAGTGTTCAGTGATGACACTGATGGTACCTGCATAGGACGAAATATTCTGTGGCTATTTTAAAAATTAAGCTCCCCTCCGAGGACTAATACAGAATGACCCAGAAGGACTACTGTTAAGAGGAAAACATAAGGTGCAGAAAGAAGCAACGTGCATAGTATGTTACCATTTGGGTATGTTACAGTTTGTATAAAAGCAAATTAGGGGGGAATATAGACACATTTCTGTAGCCGCAGGAAACATCTTCGAGCTGCTGGGAGCACTCCCCCACCACCCCTTTCTTTGTAATATGCTTGTCCTCCTCCGTTTTATTTTTAGAAGTGGGTGTACATCGGCCAAACTATTTTGTATCTTACCTATGAGATTTATCACTACATCTTACAGATCATTTTCTACCAGCACAGGAAGATGGGTCTTGTCTGTGCCAAGGTTCATGGAGTTTCACTGCCTCTAGGTACATCATATAGCAAATTCGTCAACCTACACCTCAACCTACACCAGCCTCCCCGGCCATTCTGCAGACAGCACTCAAGATCATTGCTGCCAGTGATCACTTCCCTGTTGCCAGGAATGGGGGGGCATTTTCCCATTCCTCCCTTTGGCCTTAGAAGCACTAACCACCCCTCACTACTCCCAGTCGAACTGCTCTTAGCTTCCCAGATGCCATACACACATACACACACGGTTGTCATCCTCCTTCAGTCTCTTTCTAGGTTCCTCTCTGCTTTACTAGTCACTTTGGGCCAGGACCCTCCCACCTCTCCCTCCCCCAATCTCATCCAGGCCCCTGGCTTTAAAGGTCACCTATTTGCTGGTGATTCTTACACCCCCCCTCACCACCCCACCAGCCCACCCCCGCCACCCATTCCACACCGTCATACAGAGCTGCAGATCTGACTTCTCCACTTGGTAATCTCTGTCCGGTTTAAGAATGACAATAGCTAACATTTGCATAGTGCGGGCTCCTGTGAGCACTTTATGTAAATTTACTATTATTAATCCTTATCCACATTTTGCAGATGAGGAAACTGAGAGGGGCTATAGAACATTCGCAAGGTCACTCAGAAAATGTTGGAGATAGGATTCAGTTCTATCTCCAGAGCTCATGTTGGCAGCCATTCTGCGTCACTAACTCCTAGCATCCTAGAACTGAATTCTTAAAATCACGAATTAATCTACAAATATGGGGGGGGCAATTTACTAAATTCCAGGCCTTGGGACGGGAGCTGCGAAAGAGCAGTAAGCTGGACAAACTATCCCTTAAAGAGAATGTGCTCTTTGCTTAAAACTGCCTTTTGTCCCAATCCTCCCCCACCCCAGTTGCAGAAAATGTTTCAGCCACCCAAGTACTTAAAGCAGAATCCTGGGGTGGGGGGGCGGGGGGCGGTCACTCTTGACCTATCTCCCACTTCACCTTCCAGTGGCAGAGCTCTTCCTACTTCCCAATGTCCTGTCCAGTAAGCCTGCTTCCCATTCTCCCACATCCACCTAAGGCCAGGCCACCATCTTCACTTGCCTGGAGGATAACCAAGGATTAGGGGACACCTGGCTGGCTCAGTCAGTGGAGCTTGGACTCTTGATGTCAGGGTTGTGAGTTCAAGCCCCGCGTTGGGTGTAGAGATGACTTACAAATAACATTTAAAAAAAAAAAATAACCAAAGATTATTATTCCAGCCCATCTCTTTGCTGCCACTTTCAGCCCAGCTCTGACCCAGCAAGATAGTATCAAGTCAATATTCTGTATCAAGACAAGAGAAGAAACCAAGTTTAAGAGAACAAGACAACTGTGGGTGTGTGCTAAAAGAAAAGGGGGGTGCCTGGGCTTGCAGGGAGGGGCTCTGTAGTTCTGGTGAGGATTGAGGCAGAATTCGAGAAAGGGCAGGATGAAGCCAGAGGAGCCATCAATGTCTGGGAAGGTCCAAGGAAGGCCCAAGGGAGCATGGGATGCAGGGATGCATGTACACAGGTCTTTGTCAGAGAAGCCAAGGTTCCTGGGTGTGCCCATTGGGGGGAAGGCCTTGGACATCCTTTTTCTTTTCTTTTCTTTTCTTTTGAAGATTTTATTTATTTATTTGACAGAGACAGCGAGAGAGGGAACACAAGCAGGGGGAACTGGAGAGGGAGAAGCAGGCTTCCCGCCGAGCAGGGAGCTTGATGCAGGGCTTGATCCCAGGACCCTGGGATAATGACCTAAGCCGAAGACAGATGAATGACAACTGAGCCACCCAGGCTCCCCAGTCTTGGACATCCTTTGTATCCTTGCTAAGTGCCACAGAATATCAACCTCAGGAGATAAATGAGGGGCAGCCAAGAGTAAGCCAGAAACCCAGAGTCAAAATCAGAATCTCTTTAGAGTACCTTGCCTATTGCCAGTCATTTGGTCCTTACTTGGTGGCAAAAGATGGAGACTGTCTTCCTATCTCGAAATCCTCAAAAACTTTAAGAGTGGGTTCTGGACACCCTTGACCTTAGACAACTGGAATTCTCAATTCCATGCCATTTGACTTCTAACAGTAACTACACCACGACAATGCATTTGGTAGCAAAGCAAGTCTTTTTTAACGATGAGTAATTCCTACAGGATAAAAATAGCTCCTGTTTACCGAGGGCCTCCGCTCCTTGCAGTTACTTTATTAAGTGCATTTCCAATATGTTTGTTTATGTTCCTCCCATGAGCCCCCAAAATAACCCAATGGGTAAGGTATTATGATTCCCATTTTATAGCTGGGGAAACAGAAGCTCTTACAATTGCCCTCTAAAAATACATAGCTAATCTAGCCAAGCTTGGCTACGGGGATTCTACCTGCCTCCAAATCTGGGCTCTTTCCAGCAAAGTATACTGCTCGCCTCCCCCACACAGGCACTATTCCCCCAAACCTTAAACTATTTCTGGGATCAGATCCTATATAGCTTCTCTAATGGTGTTCTTCTGGGGTCATCCTGGCAACTGGCCAACTGCAGTAACTATCACAAAAGGAGTTTGTTTCTTTCTGGGATCAGCAAGTTTCAGTTGATCTGTTGTGTTCACCATGGGAACCTAAAAGTTTATCATCTGAATGAAGAGTTGCCTTCTTCCCGGCTAAGCTTTGAAAAAAGTGTGGGACCAAGTTCAAGGGAAGGCCTTCCTCCCCAGAACAAGCAGATTCTCTAGCTCTGTTTGGAAAGCTTCTGCACTCCATAATACTAAATAATGGTTTGTCAAGATCATTAACCAGCTGCCCTTTCATACTTCCAGGCAACATTTTTTGAGGGGGGGTGGTTATTTGTTTGTTTCCCTCCTGCTTGGAGCTTTGATAAACAATACTCTGCTCTTAGCATGGGGAGAGCTAGAGCAGGGGAAAAGTTGATCCAGAAAGAACCCACCACACAGCCCTTCTGAAGCTGGACAGCTCTTAAGATTTGGGGAGAAGAAGGTCACTAGCTTTCTCCAGCTCCTAAAAAAACAATAGCTAGGACTTATTAAGAGCTTAGTGTCCGCCAGGCACACAGTTCTAAACATTTTATACGCATTAGTAATCTCATTTCATATTGAAAACCACCCTATAATAAAGGTGCTATTATTATCCCCATTTCACAGATGAAGAAACCGAGACTTTAGAGGATAATTAGCTAGCCTGCTTGCCTGGACACTCATCGCCTGATTCCTAGAGCCCAAACCTTTCCCCACGCAGTCTTTTTTTTTTTTTTTTTTTTTTTTAATAGGCAGAGAGGAAGGGAAGCAGGCTCCCCGCTGAGCAGAGCAGAGACCCCCGATGTGGGCTCGATCCCAGGACCCTGGGATCATGACCTGAGCAGAAGGCAGAGGCTTTAACCCACTTAGCCACCCAGGCGCCCCTCCCCACGCAGTCTTTCGGACTTTCCAGGCCCCTGTGGTCAGCTTTGTTACTCTGCCAATGGCACAGGCCTGTCCTAATTGGGTGCTTTACGCAGATCTGCAAGGAAATGGCCTTCACTGCATCCTGGCATGCCAGTGATGTCCCCTGAGGACATGACGGCAGTGAATCTGTCCCGCAGGTCCCTCTGAGGTAGGTGCTTCTTCTCTTCCCTAGCTTTCCAAGACGAGGCCCCATTCTGGGTGAACGGAAGCTCTGGTAGGATCCCCACGACAGAGCGTGGTCATCCCCGCCCTGCTCTTTGACAAAGCACGCCGGTCAGTCCGCGGGTGCCCTCGCCGTTTCAGTGCCAGTGGCTGCGCCGAGACCTTTCTGACCTGCTTGCTGGCACAGGGAGCGCAGAGAAGGGAAGATCAATCACCAAGATAATTTAGGTTCTGTCTTTGCTCGATCCAGCCTCTGTCCTCTGCTCTTGGGCTGACGACTATGATTAATGCGCCACCAAGTACTTCCTCTCTTCGGCTTCTTCCCTGCTTTGGGGTTTATTTTACAGCCGTTGCCAAAGTTTCTCCTCTGAAGAGAGTAAATACTCAGAGACTGGAGCACAGCCCTTGGTGTTACTCAGAGAGCGTCGCCGGAGGCAGGTGGCACCGGGCCATTTCTGGAGCAGGTGATGTTGTGTTTGGGGTTCAGTGCTCACCCACTACTTCCACTGACGTTAGCCTAATCTTTTAATTATTCTGAAAATACCAAGAATAAGGATTGCTGGGAAGGCAATTAATAGGATCACACAGCCTATGCCTCATTTGTAATTATATATTATTATTTTTCGCCCTACTTTGTTCCAATAATGATTTAAGGCTGCTTCCAAAGATACACAAAACCCAGCAAAGATAAATACAAGAAATGGGACATGAATTATAATGTCACTCCTGCTCACAGCATCTTTGCCCCGGTCCGCAAAATAGAACCGAATTCATAACGCCTTTCAAAAATGAGGTAATTCAGCTCTTTTGGTGGCAACACAGGGCTCTTTGTAAAGGGAGGGGGGTGGTATGCAGGAGTAGAAAGAAGCATGGAAGGGACAAGATATCTGGTTTCTAGAGCCAGTGCCCTCGGTGTTGTGACCTTGGTCGAGTCACTGGCCCTCTCTGGATTTTGGATTCTGGACTTCTCAAATGTTTCTGCCAATCTCAATCCCTGGGGCGCCTTCCTCCCTCTGTCTTACCTCTTACCCCTGCCGTCATCATGCAGGAGGAAGCCAGCACTGACCAGCTGGCAGGAGGCCCCCTAGGAATGAAGCACGCTTTCTCTCTCCCTCTCTCACACACACACATACACAAAATGAAAAATGTTCGCAGACACTGCAGCAATGAAACTTCAATTGTCTCTTCCCTCAAGGCAAGGACCCCACCTCCTTCTAATCTTTAGCTGAAAGAGAGACTCCCAGGAGAGCCCCAGGAGCCTGGAGGACATCCTTTAGGGAGGCAGGAGTCACGCCCCTGGTCCAGACCTTCTGTCTCTCCCTCCTTCCTGGCAGGCGTGAGCTACTTTCTTTTCTCCTCTTGCCCTTGAAGACCCTCTTACATATATAACCTGGCCCAGCTCTCTGGATCCAGTCCCATCTTCCGTTCATTTCCTTCTGACCCTGTCTTCCCCTTGCAGCACCTAACCCAACGTTTAGCCTATCGTTTGGGCCGAACAGCCATGCAGTCCCCGCCCACCCCCACCCCCAGTCTCCGTGGGCCCTCTACTGCCTCTGCTAGGGATTCTCCAAGATTTCCTCAAAGGATTCCATAGGCCAGAGGAATCTCCGGAAGCTCAGCCTTCATTACCCATCTAAAGTGCAGGCAACGTGGAGGCACCCCGTGAAAGAACACGCATGGGAGGATTCCGTGATCATCAAATTTGCAAGTGGGCCAAGCCGATCGAACAGTGGAAGCCAGTCTAAGGTGTCAGAAGTCAGCGTAGGGGCTACCGGGGAGAGGACGAGCATAAGGGGGACTTCAGGGGAGGCCCCCCGACCCTGCAGGGAATATTCTGCATCTTGATCTGGAGACTGGCCACTTGGGTGTGTTGGGCTTGTAGAAATTCATCAAGCTGTACGCTTAGGAAGTATATACGCTTTTCTGTTGGTGTGCTGCCCTTCAATAAAATGTTCACAAAATTAAAAAAAAAAAACCAATAAAGCCAAATGTACAGAAACAAAGTGGGGAAGAGTAA
The DNA here is from genome assembly GCF_011764305.1 of Mustela putorius furo. Classification (NCBI taxonomy): domain Eukaryota; kingdom Metazoa; phylum Chordata; class Mammalia; order Carnivora; family Mustelidae; genus Mustela; species Mustela putorius. Next base: position 35,049,079 of record NW_025421989.1, read on the forward strand.
GGCTCATCATCATATGGGAGCTCTGGGTGGGAGACCCTGTGGCAGGAGGGTGGGAGCAGCGGGGGCGCTCTGGCTTGCGGGGAAGGTGCGCAGCGGAGTGGCTCCCAAGACAGCCCGGAGGCGTGGAGTGAAATCAAAATCACGTGACCAGAAGCCAACTTGCTGGCATAAAGCAGGCGCAGCTGGCGGTGGGCCAGGCCTCCACCCTGGCTTTCCTCTTATCTTCCTCTCCTCTACAGGAACTTCCTTCCACTCCAGCCAAGTTGGACTCGTCACTCCCCACCCCATACAGGCACAGCTGCTCTCCACTGTTGCATACAGGCATCCTTCTCTGGGAGCTCTCTTTCTCCCACCCTCCCTCTCTCCCTGCTTCCTTTCGGCCTGGCCACTGACCACCTGCTCATGATATGTCCTTCAGGCATGAACTCCAGGCACCTGGGAGTCCCCTTTGCCCATGAAACATTTCTGGAGCCCAACCCCTGGCTTTGCAGACGCAGAGACAGACGCTGGTTAGGAGGAAGGCCCGTGTATCCTGGGCTCCCAGGAAGGCCACCAGCTGCCAGGCCACAGATCCACCCATCTGGTTGCAGGAAGCCACGGTGGGCTCTCTCCTTTGCACTGGGAACCTCCTGTCCCCTCTGTATGGCTGTCCTTGCTTTTATCTGTAACCTCCAGTGGGTCCCTGTGGTTGGTCAGTGTCGTCCCTCCTCAGAGGATATATTCCTTGAAGGCAGGGTGGGCTTATTGGTGAGGGATTTTTTTGGTGTGTTTTGTGTTTTTCTTTTACTTTATTCTTTACTTCCATGCCTGCACACTCCCAGTTGAGGGCTTCCAGGAGTACCAGCCACCCCATAAGCTTCTACCTCCCATGGCTGGAGGGCCACGGAAGTCAGGGGGCATTAACCGGCCTGTGGTCAGATCTGTGGCTGGATATTCTTAGCAGCCTTTGGCCGCTGATGGCAAAAATGTCAACCTCCCTGTCACCAGGGCTTAGATCCCTCACCACCCAAGCAGAGATGTTTTCTAAGCAGGCAACTTTGAGCGCAGAGCGAAGCAGAGCGTGCTGTTTAAAAAGGCCCAGAGTCTGGGGCCAAGCCCAGCGTCACACTTAGCCTGTTGCTACCCACGGCTGCCCCAAGGCTGACCGACCAGCCAGACTGTTTGGAAAACACATTCTGCCTTAGCAGAACTGCTCCACGGCAGGAGCTCTAGGCCACAGCATGGTAGTTTCCATGTCTGACCTCGTTCCCGGGCCCTGGGGCAACTCTGAGGCCTGGGAGTCTCAGACACTTGCTGACCTTCCTTTTAGAGGTTTCAAGACATCCACTGTGGGTCAAACAGTGACTTTTACAAAATGAGTCATGGGGACCAGAAATCCCCATTCTGTTCCTTTCCTGAAATCCCTGCAGGAATTCCTCTTCCGGATACACGTGCTTCTCCCATTCGGAAGGGGGTGTCACCGAGCTGTGTGCAGCAGTGAGGTGGGGAAGAAGTTGCTAAAGGGTCTCAGGGACCCTCAACCAGAGCATGGTGGCCTGGGGAGGGCTGTGTAGGCTCAGTAGGGATGCTGTGGTCACTTCTGCATGTTTTATGGGGAAGCCTTCTGCAAATTCACCATCAGCTCATGACGGCATTCACGGACAGAACTAAAATCCTCTGCCCTACTGAACTGCAGCTCTGGCAACCCAGGGGGGCTCTGTGGGCCTTCTCTGTTGGGTGCCCCCATCGCTGTGTCTCTGAGCTGCACTGGGCACCCATCAGGGATGCAAGTAATTCGGCGTTTGACCTCCCCCAACTGCATGCCATTTCTCCTCGTCTTCTTCCCCGTGTTCTCATGTCTCTCGGCATGGCTGCACCTGCCGCTGTCTTACTTTCCTTCATTGATCTTGCTCTGGAAGTGCAGGGGCGCAGCCTGGGAGGAGATATTGCCTGGGGCGCAGGATGGCTTCCCGGGATGTGTCTGTGTGTGTGCGTGTGTGTACATGCATGCATGTGTGTGTAAGGAGATTCAGAGGGAGCAGACATGCTTCCTCTCTCCCGGCACCACTGTCCCATCAGGGTCCTGAGATCGAGCCCCACATCAGGCTCCCGGCTCCGTGGATAGACTGCTCCCTCTGCTTCTGCCTGTCTCTCTGTCTACTTGTGCTCTCTATCTCTCTGTCAAATAAATAAAAATAAAAAAATAAACACCCCCTATGTGTAAGTCAGGCGTTATGGGAATGAGTCTCCATGTTTTCAAGAGCGAATGCCCTGGAAAAGACACTCCAGGAGCCCTGGGGGAGGCGACCAGTCGGGCATAGGGTGGAGGGGTATGCTGGGCAGGGGGGGACAGGGGTTGATAAAGGCTGTTGGGGCCAATCTGGCTTGTCTGGTTCTGGGAGGCCGCCCACATAGTCCACTCAAGGACAGCTGAGTGAGTGGGAAGGTGGGTAGCCAAGACGGCCGAGGTCCCTACAGCCTGCTCTCAGCTGTTGGGGCAGCCACCCTGGGGAAGGCGTGTGATTGCAGGAGAGGGTGAGTCTGGGGGTTTAGGACCTCTTGTGGAAGTGTATCCTCTAACCTCACAATGCGAAGGTAAATAAAATAGTAATATTAGCAGCTGGCGTGCGGGAGCATTTGCTATGGTTGGGTACTCCATAATCCTAGATTATTCTATGGAGCTTCTTCCACCAAGGGGTTGCGTCATGGGCTGAGTTGTGTCCCCCAGAATCCACATGCCGAAGTCCTAACCCCTAGTACCTCAGAACATGAGTGTGTTTGGAGTTAGGGTCTTTAAAGAGAAAATAAAATTAAAATGTGGGCATGAGGGTGAGCCTGAATCCAGTCCGACTGGTGTCCTTATAAAAAGAAGAAATATGGGGGCGCCTGGGTGGCTCAGTGGGTTAAGCCGCTGCCTTCGGCTCAGGTCATGATCTCAGGGTCCTGGGATCGAGTCCCGCATCGGGCTCTCTGCTCGGCAGGGAGCCTGCTTCCCTCTCTCTCTCTCTCTGCCTGCCTCTCCATCTACTTGTGATTTCTCTCTGTCAAATAAATAAATAAAATCTTTAAAAAAAAAAAAAAAAAAAAAAAGAAGAAATATGGACACAGACCCAGCCAGACGGAAGACCATGTGAGGATACAGTGAGAAGGCAGCCATCTCCAAGGCCAGGAGAGAGGCCTCAGAAGCGAACGCTACCAATACCTCAATCTTGGACATCTAGCTTCCAGAACCGAACCATGAGGCTGCACATTTCTGTCCTTTCAGCAACCCCTTCCCCTGGGTGTGTGTGGCACTTGGTTACGGTGGCCCAGGCAAACTAAGGCAGGGTGGAATCTAGAATCTACGTCCCCTCCCCTAGAATCTGGGCTGGCCTGAAGATGTGCTCTTGGCCAAACAGGACACAGCAAAAGGGATGCTGTCAGACTTCGGAAGCACATTCTTGAGAGACCCTTGTGGCCATCTGCTTCATTCTCTCAGGCAGTTCTGAACCCCCCCCCCCCCCGAAAGAAGGGAGTCTCAGGTACTAAAGGATGTTAGGTGACAGGGAGGAGAGCCACTTTTCACCCCAAGCAGGAGCCAGCCACAACCACCAGACTGGGCAGGGGGCCACAGTGTGCCTCCCCATCAATGTCATCAGGCAGACTGGCGTCCCGCCCCCAACCCCTGCACCTGTTCCAACTAGCTATGAGCAGGAACCACCCACTAGTGAGTAAGAATACATTGTGGCTTTCAGCCACTCCCTAGCAGGCTCCTCTGTTACAAAGCAGCAACCCACTGATACATTGCATTGAAACAGTAGAAAGGTTTCAGTCCAGAAGTTTTGGAAGAAGGTATGTTTCCTGTATATTGTGCAAAGCCCTCAAGGAAATGAGAAAATCCTTTATCCAGAACAGTTTCTTCCCTCAGGGGCTCCCAGCTCCCTCTGGGTTGCCCCCCACACACACACACACACACTGCATCTGTACCTGCTGTTCCCAATCCTGGGGCATAGCAAGGGGTACCCCACAGGCAGGTAAAGGGGTGCTCTCTCTGAGTCATCAAAGGAGGATGACCTCCATTTCTGTAACCAGACTCTAGCAGTAAGTGGCCCCCTATGCCAGTCAAATCCCTGAATGTGGATGAATCAGACACCTTCTGTATACACAGCCGTAGCACCATTAAGAAAAGAGCCCCCATTTATTAAGCACCTACTAAGTACCGGCTGCATATTGACTGCACTCCCCTGTTTAAACCTCACGGGAGTACAGTCAAAACAAGTCGGTAGTCACAATTATTACCCTTCTTCTTCGTAGATGAGGAAACTGACTCAAAGAGGTTAAGTAGTTCTCCTGAGCTGCTGGACCGGCACTCCCAAATGGATGGTCTTTCCTCTCCCCCAAGGTCTGAGGCTTAAGGAGAATGGGGATTTGGGCCCAGGGAGGAGAGCTAGGAGGAGCTGGGTGGCCACTGGGGTGAGGGAGCGGCAGGCCTCTGTGGGGGGCCCGGGCCAGGCCAGGTATGGCAGGAGGCAGAAGGATGGCTGCAGCTGCCTGGCATTGCCTCAGGGAGAGGGTGAAGCAGTCTGGAGGGAGGGAAGGAGGAGCTGGGAGGCTCTGGGGAGCTGGGGGAGGGGTGGGGGAGGGGCCGAGCTCCTCCACTGTCTTTCCCTGGAAGCAGGAACTTCCATGGCACACCGGCACACGGCACACCGGCACACACTGGCACAGGGCACACACTGGGTCTTTGCTCAGTACTGAACCCACCCCAGGAGCTGACTACCCCTCCCGTGCCCTCTGGCCTCCTGGGGGCTTCTCCTTCTCAGTGACCCCACCGTCCCTTCCTCCCCAGCTCCTGAGGAGGCAAATCCCTACTTGAAGCCCCACCAGACTAAGGGCTCAGTGTGCCTAGCCTGTGCTTATTTGCACCCCCACATTTCATCCTCATGACTCCCATTTTACAGATGGGGAAGCTGAGGCACGAAGCCCGGAGCGGACGGCAAGCCTGCAGTCTGGACTAGTGGTGACTGTGAGGGAGTCCTCTCCAGGCCTCCCCAGTCCTCCAAGCCCTTCTGCACTCACCACGGTTTCCTGAGGCACTTACGTGTGTGTATCACTCACTCGGGCAAGTGATGTGTACTCATAGACACGTGCTCCTGGGCCAGCATCATAGAGGCCTGGAGACCCTCTCTCGCCCTCAGCTTGGTGTCCATGTGTAGAAGGACCCCAGTAATGTGAGCTCTGGTGGTTAACCTGTTGGGTCCCGGTGTCGCTCTGCGCCTCTCACACCCCCTGCGCTGAACGACAGTTGACAGTTGGCCAACATGAGGCTAGTGGTGATGATGGGGGAGGGGAAGGAGCCCCAGAAAGAGAAGCAGGAGGACCAGACAGAGCAGCTTCCTCACACTGCCAAACACAAGCTCCATTGCCTTTTTCTAGAATAAGAGTGTGAGCCAGAGGGGTAAATGGGACCCTTCCTAAGCGAAGGCTCTCAACCACCCTGTTCCCAAATGACAGCAGATTGTAGCACAAACATAATGCTCTCCATCCTCTGTCCTGTCTTCCTAATCTCCCCCTTTAAAAAAAAGAAAAAATTTTTATTTATTTATTTGACACAGAGAGAGAGATCACAAGGAGGCAGGAAGGCAGGCAGAGAGCAGGCTCTCTGCTCAGCAGGGGGGCTCAATCCCAGGACCCTGAGATCATGACCTGAGCTGAAGGCAGAGGCTTAACCCACTGAGTTACCCAGGCACCCCTCCCAATCTCCCTTTTCATGCTGCCTCATCCAGAGTCCCCCTGGAAGGCAGCTCCGGAGGCAGTCCATCCCTCACCTCCCTCTGGGAGCCTGCGAGCTGGCCCAAATTGTTTCGCATTGACTTCCTCAGCCCCCTGGCTCTCTCCAGACCTGGGGTGAAGAAAGCAAAGCCAGAGAGGGACCTGTTCTTTAACATGAGGTACAGGAACTGTCCCCACAAAAGCTACTCTCCAGTTGCCACCCAGTTCATCATCCCAACACAGCTGGGTCTCCCGAGGGCCCCACGCCACTGTGTCTGTCCCAAAGACACGGTGTCCTCAGTCAGTGCTCCCATTTGGAGCCCAAGAAGCTTCCAGTTGAGACCAGGTACTTGCTCAGGGTTGATATGGGGTCACAGGGAACTGCGGGACACCTCGTGCAGCCAGTAACCCCCATCAGGGAATCCGAAGGCGCTGATGCCCTGTACAAACTATTCAAAAGGACTGGAAATAACTAGAAATCAAGACTGTCCTTTCACCAGGTCCCGACAGCCTGGTAGATACAGATAATGGCAACTGTGAACATTGCCCCCGGGCACCAACACTGACCTGTGAGCTCTGGGCCTTAGACTAGAAGGGGAATCCACACTGGCCAGCACTTCCAAGAGATCAGCTTATTCCATCTTGAAAACAACGCCATGAGATACACAGCTGCAAGTTACTGACACTCTTCCCACCGGGAGTCAATGTCCCCACTCCCAGAAATCTGTGTGGGCTCAATGACTGCTTTGAACACAACAGAAGCAATGCCATGAGACTTCCAAGGCTAGGTCAGAAAAAAAGCTATACAGCTTCCTCCCGGCTCTTTAGGGGTGCTCCTTCCAGGAAAAGTCAGAAGGAAGTCAACCACCATCGACAGCCCCACCAAACTTCCAGAAAATGGGCCACATCAGCTAGTTGCCGTGTGATTAGACAATCTTGCCCAAGATACCCCAGGTGGGAGCCACCCTGGAGGAGCCCTTCCTGGAATTCCTCTTGGCAAATTACCAACAAATCCCAGGTAACTTACTGCAGTGGAACAGCTAGCCCCATGGTGTTTGTTCCCACTGCCCAGAAGAGAAAACTGAGGCTTAGAGGGGTCGAGGAACTCGCCTATGGTCACACCCGTGGTAAGCGAAAGAGCTGAGACTCCCACACCGTCTCTCTGAGCCCAAAACCTTCCATCACCACCCCTTCTCCCCACACCCTCTGACATTTCCTCATTTTTTAGAAGAGAACATCCTTTTCGGACTCAGTCAGTCTCCCAACCGGGCTGTGGTCAGCCACAGCGAGTGTTAAAAGGTAGAGAATGCCAGGGGCGCCTAGGTGGCTCAGTCGGTTAAGCGTCTCACTCTTGGTTCTGGCTTAGGTCATGATCTCAGGGTCATGGAATAGAGTCCCATGTTGGGCTCCTTGCTCCGCAGGGAGTCTGCTTGGTATTCTTTTCCTTCCTCTCCCTCTGCCCCACCCCCATTCTCTCTCTCGGTCTCAAATAAGAATAAATAAATCTTAAAAAAAAAAAAAAAAAGGCGCCTGGGAGGCTGAGTGGATTAAGTCTCTACCTTCACCTCAGGTCATGGTCTCAGGGTCCTGGGATCCAGTGGCCCGCATCTGGCTCTCTGCTCAGCGGGGAGCCTACTTCCTCCTCCCCCCCCCACCCCCCCCCCGCCTCTCTGCCTACTTAGGATCTCTCTCTCTCTCTCTCTCTCTCTCTGTCAAATAAATAAATAAATAAATAAAATCTTTTTTTTTTTTAAAGGTAGAGAATGCTAGGCCTTACCCCAGGCCTACTCAGTCTAACTTCGCGGAAGCAGCCAGAGTGTGAACCAGCCCCAGGAGCTCTGAGGCTCAGCCAGGCTGTCCTAGACAGAGGAGACCATAAGCTTTTCCGCAAAATACACCCAGTGTTGGGAAATCACTCATGATATGTGCTCATCTGATTATATTCAGACCTTCTGGACCCTAGGGTCGCAGACAGCTCATGTGTTTTGGCCCCTTCCTAGGCTCTGTGGTCCCTTACGAATGAATCAAGGAGCTAAAGATACTCCGGAGAGGCCAGAGGACACGTTTTGTGGCTGTGACCATGAGCACAAGGACATCCTGGATGATCAAACCTAAACCAGTAGGGGCTCTGCAGAGGAGATGTGGCTGGAGCCAGGCATCAGGGAGGGGGGGGGGATTGCTCCAGCCCTGGGCCCAGGGATTGAGGCTCCCTTGAAGGGCAGAGCAGGTGGAAGGGTGTGGGTGGGCATCTGGAAGCCTCCGGCCACCTGCTGAGTAGGCTCCTGGCTTGGGGCAACCAGTGCAGAGGGGGACCAGACTGGGGGAAGGGGAGCAGGGGCTTGAAATTTGATCCAGATTTTTTATTTTCTGTTTCCAAAAGCTACCATCTTTTTAAAAGATGAAGGACCACATTGCAGATTTTCTGAGGACAAGAAAACCATAGACGTGCTTATGTCCCAGGGCGTCAGCTAACATTTTCCCCACCTTGGTTTTATGGGAGACACTTGGGAGAATTTTCAAGGAAGGAAATGACTTTGAAATCTAATCAGGTCCACTGGACTGCCTAAAAGGAAAAAGAAAATCCTAAGTGCTGACAAGGGGAGCTCTCCTACTCAGTTGTAGGAGTACGAATCGGCCTGACTGCCTTGGAAAACTCTGGCAACTTGGAGTCTGGAAAATTCTAGTTAAAGCTGAACAGAGGCTTATAGCCTCCAGGTTATAGCCCAGAAATACAACCTGTGGGTAAACAGACAGCCCACAGTACCATGTCCATCTCTTTACTGGAAGGCAGGTACACAAGTGTTCATAGTGGCACAATTAGCACAACACCAGAGCAAAGCTGCCCAGGTGCCCCTCAACAGTAGGACAGTAGATGAATAAATAAAATGTGGTATCTTCACACTTTGGGATATCACACAGCATAGAGAATGAGCACACCACACTAGACACACTGCGAGTAGAATGTCACGTGGAACAAAAGAGGCTGGACACAAAAAGTTCACCTCATCCAGCAACAAGTCAGACAATGCTCATCAATGCTACTAGAAGTCAGGACAACAGGGGCACCTAGCTGGCGCAGTCGGAGGAGTGTGTGACTCTTGATCTTGGGGTTGTGAGTTTGAGCCCCACGTTGGGGGTAGAGATTACTTTTTTAGAAAATAACAAAATTATTAAAAAAAAAAAAAGGAGAAGTTAGGATAGCAGTTATTTGGGGGGCTGTAGTACCTGGAAAGGGAGCACTAACTGATTTCTGATTTCTGGGTGCTCGTTAACTGGGTGCGGCCATCAAGCTGTACACGAATGGCATGTGGGCTTTTCCGTGTAGCTAGTTTGCCTCAACAAAAAGTGAATCATCGCCATCGTCCTTATCATCATCCAATGGGGAGCGAAGGTTGAAAGCACAGAAGGGCCTCTGGGATAGAGTTGTGAAGAGATTAACGCTTCGAGTGACAAAGAAACAAAGCCCAGTGAGGTTCAGACACGGACAAGTTCCAGAGAGACCCAGTTAAATCTAGCGACCTTGCCAGTGGAATCGGAGACCCAGCTGTAGGGTCAGGAATGGCCCCCTGCGCTCCACAATGGCGGCGGTTCTGAGAGGTGATTACATCCAGCTGGTCCCCCTCCCAGTCCCAGGCTAGGATTATTTACAGAAGATGGATCACCTCACACACCTTCGAAGACAGGAGCCAGAATTCTCCCAAGTAAGAGATGGACGGAATCCCTACGGGGTCCTACCATTAAACACCTGCCCCTGGGCTCCATTATCTTTGCTTACAAGATGTAAATCTTGATGGTGCCACCCTGAATTTTTACACAGTGGATTCCTCTGATTGGAATCGCTTTGGCCAAAGGCGATTAGATTCCATTAGCCATCGGAATCAATTGGATGGCAAGCTTTCCTTCCTAAAGGGAAGGGCTAGGTTCCAGTACTTGGCTGACTGCAGAGCCCTGGAGGAATTCACTGAAGAGAAGCCCGATTGTAAACATCATTGCTTTCTGAAGAGACCCTTAGGGATCCCTCTCACTTTATTCAAGGATGGCATGAGAAAAGGGAAGACCAGCCTGGGGGGAAAGGAGACGCAGGAAAGTTCTGGGATCTTTGACCTATGCCCTTATACAACGAACACAAGAATATGTGTCCTAGACAGCCAACGAGACAAGCTAAACCTCTAGCTGTTAGTACAGTGAGGCCCTGTGTGACACACCTGGGGCCCATTCCAGATTTGCGTCACTCTAAGACACGCTTGGAGGCCAGCAAGGACACTTGCTGGATCTGCGTGTGTCCTCTGGTCTTTCCACCTGCACCAGCCCCACAAGGGAAGCCCAGGCAGGAAGAGAATTCTCTAGCACGGCTTTCTCTCTGAGCCCTGGGATGCTCTGTGGTCCATCTTCCCAGGTTTCCTGAGGTTTGTGGCCATGACCCAGAAGCCTCTGGTCCCATAATAAACCACCTCAGAGATGCTAATGTGTAATTATTGCATGGATTTATTTAAATTTAATCTAAAACAGAAGACTCCGGCAAAGGCGGTTATATGATTTGATATATGTATTTGTATATACAAATGCCATAGGTGGAGATACATAGTTTGGGTTTGAAACATCTGTTTCAGATTGTGTTACTGTTCCCAAGTCTTCACCCCGCCCTGTGTCCATGCCCTTTTGTCATGTGACTTTGCAATTCCTCCTGCTGGAGGTGGCTGTACCTCCCATCTATCCCATCAATGCCAGTCCAAAGACAGTCTTTTGGCCAATGGAAGGTAAGCAAAAGTAATAGAGTGTGAGTTCTGAGACCAGGACTCTGCAGGCACAGTCCGGATCATCCACTCGTCCATGGAGGATAAGAGAGACATGTAGGGGCCTGAATCCGACCCACACTTGTAGCCAAGCTCAATGGAACACAGTCTAGAAGAGCTAACCATAGGTGACTCACAGACACATACGTGAGAAACAAATGCTTATGGTTGTAAACTACCGAGTCCTAAGGTGGTTTGTTACACAGCATTACTATGGCAAGCACTGACCGATACACCCACCACCTAAGCACGTGATTTTGTCAACCCCAGACTTTTAGTGGCCAGTGTGTCATCAAGAAAAACACCCCACCTCTCTCAAGCCCCTTACCCTTCTTAATTCTTTTTTTTTAATTATTTATTTATTTCTTACAGAGAGGGAGGGAGCAGGGGGAGGAACAGGGGAGGAGCAGAGGGAGAGGGACAAGCAGACTCCACACCGAACGCGGAGCCCAACTCAGGACTTGATCTCATGACACCGAGATCGTGACCTGAGCAGAAATCAGGAGTCAGATGCTTGTTTAGCCGATGCAGCCACCCAGACACCCCACCCTTAATTCTTCATAGCACTTATAGCAACCAAAAGTACGACATACATGTTTGTCGTATTTATTCTCTCTCTCTCCAGTGAAATGAAGTTTTACGAATAGCCAAGACACTGTTTTGTTCCCTGCTATAAATGCCCAAAGACTTGGTAGGTGCACAGTAAGTGTTAAATTCCGTGCAGAATGGGGGTGCCTGGGTGGCTCAGTGGGTTAAGCCTCTGCCTTCGGCTCAGGTCATGATCTCAGGGTCCTGGGATTGAGCCCCACATCGGGCTCTCTGCTTGGCAGGGAGCCTGCTTCCCCTTCTCTCTCTACCTGCCTCTCTGCCTAGTTGTGATCTTTCTCTCTCTCTCTGTCAAATAAATAAAATCTTTAAAAAAAAATTCTGTGCAGAATGGGTGAATATGGTCCTTTTGGTCCTTAGTTAATACGCCCCTTATCTAATTTATGTCCCCTATGAAGCTCAATGATTTGGTGATAGGTGAAGCAGAGGGAGAAGAAAACATCTTGAGGGGAAAAATCTGCAAACAGGAGACCTCCTCATATTGTTCCTGATGCAGGATGAGTTATTCGTCCTCAAGGAGCCACTCACGGTGGTTGGGGCCCTCAGAAACCACAGCAGGCTTCTAGAACTGGGACAAGTTGGCCCATCGCTTGGCCAGTGCCATCCAGTATAACTGCAACACAGCTGCATATCTGTACCCTGGATTGGGGGCTGTCCTCAACCTTAGGGGGTTTCTCCGTGTGCTGGTTCACTGTGGGGGGAACTTCAAAGGGACTTACGTGGCTTCCAAGAGCTGTCAGAACGCTTGACTCTCTGGCATCGTGCCAGCATCACACGTTAATTAAATTATATGGCAGAAACACTACAATGTCAAGGTCAGATATTACAGCCGTCAAAGCCTAACATTAGGCACAGTATTTTATAGCACAGAGCAAAGTATACCTTTAAACAAATTTCTTTATCTTTCCTGCGTCCTCTCTTGCCTCTGGCTGTGAAGACATCCACCACTCAACCATTCCTACGTGAAGAGCATCAGGGAGAACTTGTCTGGGGGTCCGTAAGACCCTCTTTGGCTTATCAGACAGAAGGACTCCTGGGATCGCACCCACTGGCCTGTCTGACCCTCACCTTGGGACGGAAGTGGGCCTTTTGTGAGCCTGAAACTTCCTGAGAGATAGAGCGAGAGCGAGAGCGAGAAAGAGAGGCATGCTCTTCCTGGCTTTGCCCCTAAAGTCAATGTTGGTTCTCCAAAGATGTTTCTATCAGCCGGGCAGTGGCTAGCTAGACCAGAAAATGGGGGGCGGGGGGGCGTTTTCCCTCCAAATGCCTTTTGAATAAGCAAGGCTAGACATTCTCCACCAGTGTGGAAACTGTCCACAGAAAAGCACTTGGGGCTCATACACCGCTCCGCCTCGGCTCGGAGCATAGCTGAGCTGGGCGATGCTCTCAGGGGGATGATTATGCAGCCGCATTCCGGGTTTCCCTTGCCCTCGCCAATGAACTTGGGGCCAAATGACTCATGGGCAATCACCAAAGCAAAGTTGATACCAAATGCGTTTCAGCGTCCAGACTCCCCCGTCCTTTTGGGCACCTTCTGTACATGCCAGGCATTCTTTTTAGATTTTTCTGAAATCTGGCGTAGGACTACCCTCCACGTTAGAAGGGCAAAGGGAGGCCCCAAGAGTGACTGCATAAAGCTACGCAGTAGTCAGGTGACAGAGCCCGCTTTCCAAGAGAGCAGTCTTGGTTCCACCCTGCCAACCACTACTGTGGTCTTTGCTGTTTGAACTCCACAAGATTTATTAAAGGCCCACCATGAACAAGGCACCCTGAGATGGTGCCAGGGGCTGGCAGGGCAGGGGGGTTGGCACAAGGAGAAAGGATGGACGAGCGACATATCTACGAGGGCAAAGTATTCCTAACTAACACTGGAAGATAAAGTTAAATTAATTCAGATCTTTGAAGGGGTTTTGAATTCTTTCCAAGGGTAGGCGTGTTGAATAAATATAGCGCTTTTGAAAATCTGCCTTCCTATATGGGTGTTCATTGTACTGTTCCTTCGATTTTTCTGTGGGTTTGGGGTTTTCAAAAATAAAATAAAATAATTTTTTTTAAAAAGAATTAGCCTTCATAGATGATCTCAGGGAGGGTAAGCAAGAATTCAGGGAGCAGTGACCACCCCCCCAAGAGAGACAAACTGGAAAGGGGTAGGAGGGGCTTACTTTCCCTCGGCACACCCTTGATATCTATCCTTAGAATTTTGGGGCACACACAGGTGTTCCCCCTAACATCTGCCGCTAACCATGACCTTTTCTGGGTGGAACCCCAGCAAAGAGAACACAGAACTCCCCATGCCCCAGTCCCCGTCCAGCAGGTTGGCAGCTCAGAGTTGGGGGGAAATCTTTGGTTTTCCAGCTGTAGATGGAAAGTAGGCAGAAGCATGCCATCCGCCCTTCGGCTTGAACAATATATGCCTGAAGAGGAAAACCAAGGGCAGCTCTTTCCCCTGGTTTCAATTAGTGTGAGCACAGTGAGATTTTTGGCTACGTGGGGCTTATCTCTCTTCGGGGGGATTGTAAGTTCTCTAAGGAGGGGCCCAAGGCCTGGGGTCTCCCCTAGCCTCCCCCAACGGCCACAGATGCAATGCCCGACCAAGAAGAGGGGCTAGGTGTTGAACAAATGCTCACCTCCCGGAAGGGCCACGGGCCTGGTGCTCTCCCCATTATATGTGCATGTGGGTACTTCTCAGAGCCTTGGGTGTCACACTTATCACAAGTCGGCACATCCAATGTGCTATTTTCATGGCACCCCACTGTCAACAGTGGCCAAAGGTCTGCAGCTGCCCAGGGTCCACAGCTGCCCAAGATGGCTGCTCAAAGCCAGAAGCTACCAGTCAGGGGCCCCGGGCCACCCCCAGATGCACTGGGCCACCCCAAGGGGCTGGCCACTGGCAACCCACTCCCTCTTGGGAAGTTCTGGGCTAAGGGGCTGGGGGACCGTGGACTGGCACTGGAACTAGCACCCTGAGTGGCGAGAGGGAGGGCTGAGAGGACCACCGGGGCTTGGGCTGGGTTCGAGGGTGTGCCCAGGTCTGGGGGCCAACGAAGGCCTGAGTGGTGGGCTGGAAAGGGCACGCTGCCAGCTCAGGCTGGCCCACAGCCAGGAAGTCTGACTGAACTTGGGCCAGCCCTGTTGGCCCACAGACTCTGTAAGCTGAACTGCTCCCTGGAGCTCCTTGGCCTCTTTGTTTTCCCTTCCCCACAGATCTCCCTTAGTGTTTAGGAATGTGCTTTGAAGGTTCCAGCATGTTTCGCCTCTGCTTAGGGAAACCAAGAGCGGAGGCTGGGCGGAGGCCAGATGGCTGCAGGGAGGGCACCTGTGATCACACTGCGAGAGCCCCAAGGGGCAGGTGGAATCCGGGGGGTACAGACTGGGGGGCACTTCTGCTGGCTCCCCTTCTGTGCTGGGAGATTCCGTTTCCAGTGCTAAACCTTGGAGAGTCTCGGGTTTGTTTTGTTGAGGGAGGCAGTATTCCCTTACCGGCTCCCCCAGAGAGCCTACATTTGTCCAGGAGCTTTTGGGGATAAGCTCCACTTTTCTATTTGTCCAGAGTAACAGAAAGAACTCTAAGGAGCGCTCCAGCAGGGAAACTTGCCTCCCTGATTTGCATTAGACTCATGCTCTGGGCAGACCCTGCAAGGAAAGTGGAGCGAAGGGGCCTGATCCGGATCTCCTCTTTCGCACCTCCAGCCCTGGGAGGACAGTCTCACACCCAGGCCACCCCACTTGTAAACCTTGTTGTGGGCAGCATATAAAAGCAGACCCCTGCGAGTGGCCAGCTTCTTTCTTCCCTTCTCCAGCCCCTTCGCCCCTTGTCCTTTAAGGCCTTTGTTACCAGGCACAGAAAAAGGACTGTGGCTTCCCTGTGTATTCCTTGGAGGGCTCACAGCACCGGGTCCAGAGTAGGGCTTTGCACACAGCAAGTGCTTAATATATGCTAAATGACTAAAATCCTGGGCCTCTGCAGTGACCAAGAGCACCCCGCATCTTCCTCTAGCCACCAGTCACCTTCCTCCTCAGATTCGGTCTCCCAAACCAGGGAGCTCTGGGTTCCGGTCTTACTTTCACCAGTAATGGGTTACTTCGAGCAAGCGTTTTGTTTCTTTTTTACCCTCTGAACCGATTTCTTCAGCTTCAGCAAAGTGGAAGGGGGGCTAATGAAAGCCCCCGAGCTTCCATATTCTAGGGGAATGTACATCCCCTCCCCTTCACCAGCCAGGGTGGGGTGGGGTGGGAAATGACCATGACCCAGGTCGCGCCATTTTGATACTGCCCAGGCTCAGGTCTTTCATGGGATCCCTGGCCTTCGGCTGAGGATTCTCCCCTGCTTTTCCACGGTCTGTTTAGCTTCACAACACACACCTGGTCCTTGGGCTCCGGACACATCCGTTCCTTTCTGTCCTCACAGCCATTTATAAATACAGCCGTAGCTCCCGCGTGCGACGGGGGCCAAGGCACATGAGCAATAACTCCAACGCCGCAAGGGCACCCGAGTCATTTTTCTGCAGCCAGCATTGTCCCTTTGGAGCTACGGTAGACCTCCCTCCTGCCTGGTGGTGACACAAGGCCCTGTGTCCTTATCCATAGGCTCCGGATTTGCTCTGTTTTCCCCTTCCTAATTTCCATTTCTCCTTGATTTCAGCAAGACGTTTAACGTACACTCAGATGCTCTGCTGAGGGTAAACAGAAAGCGTGATCGGTGGGATCCCTTCCTCCTGGCTCTCAGAAGATGCACTCTGTCTGCCCAGGTAATGACCCTCTTTTCCTCCCAGCTTCCTCTCAGCCTCCATATATTTAGCGCACGTTGCCCTGGATAGAGTTTAATTAGGTACCAATGCACCCAGGGGCAAGAAGCAAGGACCCTTCTCCAGTTGAGCAAATGGGGCCCGGCCCAGCACAGGAGCCTGCAGCCAGCACCCCCACTCCCAGGTAGAGGTTGTCCTTTCTCAGCTAATGATCGCCTTAGGCACCAAGTGATGGAAAATCCAGGCGGGCTGGTGAGCTGCAGGGCACAGCGAGGGACGGTTGTATGGACCAGTTTAACATGGCTGGGGGAGGGATGGCAGAAGGAATACTGTGTGTGTGCTTCCTGGTCTCTTTTCTCTCCCTTCCCTGCTGGCTTTCCTTCGTTCTTGCTCTCGATTTCAGTTTTCTGTTCTGTTTCTAGCCCACGCGAGTCGAAATTAGAAAGGTCTTTGCATTCATTTATTTGTTTTAATAAAGACAGCATTTTTAAGCGGCATATTTGCAGCAATTGAGTGTTAAACTAAACACCAAGCCGACTAAATGTGTTAGGGGGAAATGAAAAGTCGGTTTACAAGAAACATATAATTAACACGTTCTCTGACTTTCCCTAAGCCTTTGTCTGGCTGGGGACAAGGCAGAGGAACCATAATCAACTTTAATAAAATGAAAGATGGTATCGAGGCAAAAGGGGAACGAAAAAGTTTGGAGTGGGAAACAAATCTCAAGAGGGAATTCCTGAGTGATAATAAAATATGTTTAAAAAAATGAATCTCCTGTTGCCTTGTTTTAGTCAACAGCCATTTCTCCTTACCACGACGAAGGCTCCAGAAGGCTCTAATTTGTACTGTACTTGTTAGCCACTGAAGCTGAGACCTGGGGCGGGGGCGGGGGGGGGGGGAATAGGGAGGGGGTATGGAAGAGGGAAGAGAGGTGGGAAGGGGAGGAGGGTATGAGGGGCAGGCAGGAGATGCAGGGGAGTTTCCGGAGGCTGATCTACCCAGGCTAATGGAAATTACTACTGCACAAACACCAGAGTCTTCACGTGGCCTGACTTCCAATAAACTGTTCCCCTCCTCACCCCTTGGAGAAAGTGAAATAAGACATTAGACTTTCAATAATCTCATATGGTGATGATCAATCAAAACCCAGAGGAGAAGGCCAATTTATAGAAATTGTATCTGCTTCACTGGGCGGCTGCAACCAGGGAACGGCAAAGAACGCCGTGCTTGCCTTTGATGTGTGAAGTTGCCTAAAAATGACAAATGCCAAAAAATATCGCCTGTTCACACGAGGGCTTTTCAAAAGGGAGAAGGTGCCCAGGCGAGGCTTGTTTGAGGCAGCTGGCGGCAGGGACCTGCCTGTTTAGGGCACATCCAACTATTTTTACTGTCTTTTGGCCATTTTCAGCTGGCAGTTCCATCTTTCTTGTTTGTTTTATCGCCAATAAAGTTTATTTACTGAATTAACTTTTAAATAGATCCTCTACTTTGTTCTTCAAAGTTGGCTTCTGGGACTTGAGCCTTTTTAGCTGGGACCCCTCCTGCCTTTGTGACCAGCTCTCACCAACCTCCCCTGCTCCCCCACCACACACACCCCATTCCCAATCCCGGAGGTGAAGGGCTCAGCTTGTTAACCCCTTGCCGGCCGGTGTCTTTTCTCTGTAGCTACTAATCACCTCCTTTTGATCACTGCCAAGTTCTCAGGTTGAAGGAAGGAGAAGACCTCTTGACCATTCTGGCTGCCTTTCCACATGAGCCTGAAAATGTCGACAAATTTGAAACATCTGCCTGGCTGCTTTGGTCTGATTGCTAAAATATGCCGACCTCAAGCCCCCTCCCCCCCGCCCCTTTTAATCTGTTTCATATTCACAAATTAAGCATTTAGTCTGGGTAATAAATCAGGGCGGTTTACGAGGCTCACACGAGACAAACAAGCGAGCAGGGCACAACAGGAGCCCCTGATAGCGGAGTGCGCGCGGAGCTGCCAGGAGTCGGGAGCTCCACGCGCTCGAACGCCAAGCAGCCCCGGCGCGCCCTGACACGCCGCCAGCACCCACACTCCGGCGGGTCCCCGAGCGGGCGGATCGGAGGAGTGGGGCGGGAGGGGGGCGGAAGGGGGGCTGCTCCAGCCTGGGCGCGCACCCCTCCAACCTTCCCGAGAACCCGCGGCGCCCGGTCCACCCCAGCCCTGGGCAACTCGGCGCCCCCGCCCTGCCAGGGAGGGGCTGCTGGCAAAGGCGACAGCCTCACCCCGCACACACCCTGTGGTGGGCCCATTAAGCCTCTCCCAGCCGAGGAGACTGGATGCCCCCTCCCCCACCTCTCCCGTCCCGCCGGGTTCGGCCTTAAAGCTCCCAGGCCCACTTTCGCCAGAGAAGAAACGATCCCCCTCCACGTCCACGTGTGACCTCCACTAAGCCAGGGCGCTAGGCACCGCCCCCCACCCCATCTCTCCGCGTCGCCTCCTCCCAGGTTTTCTGTCCCAGCAGCCACAAAGCTACTTTCAGATTCAGAAATGGGGGTGGGGGTGGGGGTGGAGAAGGGCTCTCCTTTAGAGTGGATCGAGGCTTCAGAGAGGCAAGCGGAGGGGAGCAAAGGCACAAACAGGGCCCAGGCCCCCGCTGCAGAAACCCTGGCTCAGGCTTTAACGACCGCCCAAACTCAGGAGGGTTCTAATCTGCGCGTTTCCCGCCCTCCCCCGTGCACCAGCGAGAAGCGGACCTGGACGGGGGAATCTCTGGCCAGTTCCAGCCTAGGACCTTGGGAGACCCCGAAGGGGATAGTGGCTCCAGGTCACCTCTTCGGGGCCTGCGTCCCCCTTCCATGCTCAAGTTCCCTATCGACTGGCGTTCTCGACGCTACCGTGGGACGCGGCCGTGGAGAGACTGAGGGCGGGAAATCGGGCAGCCGGAACCCGCAGCCCACCCCAGACCCGGTGGGGGAGGCAAAAGAACGATTCCCCCACCTCGCAACACTGTACACACATCGCCCTTCCTCTCTTCTCCTAGCACACATTCCGACTGCGAAAGCCATTACCGCCGGCGCGCGAGAGACTTTTTAAATATTTACAGCCCGCTCTCCGCACGGTAGCCTGATCCATCTTGTGGGCGCGGAGGCGGGGCGCGGGGCTCCGCTCCGGGGGAGGTGCGGACCCGGGGCGGGGGGGGGGCGCCAGCCGCCTCCCCCGCAGCCCCCGGGTTCTCCTGTAGGTCCCCACCTTGTCGGCCCCCCCCCCCGATGGGGAGGGGGCCAGAGACGGCGCACAGCGCGCCCCGGGCGCTGCCGGGGCCTGAGCAGGCGGGGGGCAGCGTCGGGGAGGAGGGAGGGCCGGGAGGCTGATTTAAAGGTTCTCACCGGGAAGCGAGCGAGGCACAGACCTGAGAGCCGCCGCGCGGTGAAATCCGAGGAGCTCTCTTGGCGAGGAGGGGCTGTCAGAGGCCATTTATCTCTCGCCAGAGTGGAGGCTCGGCTCCCACACCGCCCGCGAGTAACAATGGCAGCGATCAGCAGCTCTGCACGCGCTTCAGTGCATGAATGGATTGCGGAAGATGCCTGCGCTCCTCTCCGCTCAGGCGGCTCTCGGAGCGCCCCCTCCCCGCCCGCCGCCTCCGCCCCCCCGGCCTTCTCCGGCCGGAGAGCAAGCGGTGCGCCTCGGGGTTCGCGGGTCCGGCCCCGCGGCGCGGTCACTCTCACCCCGACCCCGGCCGCCCTTCCCCCTGCCGCCCTTTCCCGGGCCTTGGCACCTTGCCACCGAGTGTCATTAGGGGCTGAAACTTGACACAGGCCTTCCCGACGCAGACACCCCCGCCAGCCCCCTCCCTCCTTCGCTCCCCTCGCGGCAAGTTTACTTTCAAGGAGTTGGACGCAGTTTCCTCCTCCAAGGCCGACAGTGTGCTGGCCCACGGGGAGGGGGCGGGCTCGGAAGGGTGTCTTCACCTGTCCCGCGGCCTAAGGTGTTCTCAGGCCCCTGGCTGGCTCCCTAGCCCGAGCACCAGAGGCCAGTGACCCCTTCCCCTCTTTGTAGCGGCTAATCCACCGAAAGTCCCTGCAATTGGCACAGGCACATGCACTCAGGGCACCCCTACCCGGACCCACACGTCTGGCCAATTTTCAGGTCAAAGACAGAACCCCGTAGTCAAATTCTCCCCCGCTCACAGTCTCGAGAGTTTGGAGAACGCCACAGAAGGCGCGAGGTCGCCGCTGAAGAGTTCCCCCTTAACTCTGCAAAGTGGGTCTCATAAAAGCCCCCTTTCAGCTGCTGTCTAGGGCTGGGTGCATCAGGGAATGCAATGAGGGATACTCTGACCCTCTTCGGTTTACTAAATCAGAACCTCGGGATGTTTCAGTCCCCGAGGTCGCTGAGCCCGGGACACGTCGGCCTGGGCCGGGGGAGGGGGCATGAGGGGTGGACACTAGCAGCGATCCCAAGTCAGTGCCAACTAGCCAGCAGGAAGAGGCCGAGCTGAGCCCCAGGGTCGAGGGAAGGGGGCCACAGGCGCGCAAAGAGCTAGGCAGCATAAATGCCAAGATGCACTCGGCCAGGCAGAGCGCGACCAGCCGACCCAGGAGACTGGCGAGGGCAGGCGAAGAGCTGGCAGCGAGACAAAGCGGGAGGAGAAAGCTGGGGAGGCTCAGCCGCAGACCCGGAAACGCAGGCAGCAGCAGACGCCCGAGCCCCGACGCGGAGGCATGCGCAGCAGGCCCAGCCTGGCATACCCCTGGTGGCGCGCCTGGGGGACAACGACCAGGACTCCCGGCGGGGCCTACTGCCAGAGCTGGTCTCTGTTTGGCCTGAGCGGATTTGGCGAATCAGTCTGGACCTTCCTTGGCCGCGGGGAGGTCTTAACTAACAGGGACCCCTCTGGTCTCCGCCCCTCCCTGAACCCCAGACAAAGGTCTGGGTTAGAGAGTTTCAGCCCCTAATCAGGGCTCAGAGCATGGCCCTTGGAGAACTCGTGTCTCCGCCCTGCGGGCCTCGGACAACTGTTTACCTGACTTGGAGGCAGCTGGAGGGCCGCCACTGTCCACCGAAGTAACATTTGGGCTTCCCGATCTTAAGACTTTTATGACCAAGCCCACGCCCTGACTTTCCAACCAGCGGGAATCCAAACTGAACTTCCTGCGACGGGGAACAGTGTAATGTGGCGAAGAGGACCACAGCCTCCGGTTCTCGGCCACTCCCTCCCACTGCCCGTACAGTGAGCCCAGCAGCCCCTGCACTGGGCCAGCAGCGGCCCCAACTCATTGCTTCCCCCAACCCAGCCAACCCCAGCAGCCGCTGCAGAGCGCGACTGTCCTCCCTCCAACGGAGAAGAACGCTTTCCTGAGGCTATTGGCCATATTGGCCATGAACACACTAGCTACACCACCCCCCCCACACACACACACGGTTGCTCTGGCCCTTCCTATCTCCCGCTGGGTGGCCTCGAAACTTCACTGCCCAGTCTGAGGGCAGAGCAACGCTAAGCCAGGAGCCAAGGAGAGCAAGTGGATGGAGGTGGCCAAGGGAGAGGAGGCCAGCAGCCCGTAATGGAGGAGGGGGCTCCTGCCTGAGAGAAAGAAGCCAGCCGGGAGACACAGCCTGCAGGAGAGGGGGCGGGAGACACAGCCTGCAGGAGAGGGGGCGTATAAAGGGAAAGCCAACACTAATCCCTTAGCTGGCCTGGCCTCCTCCGGTGGGGCCTGACAGTCTACAAAAGCCTTTTCCCTGAATATTATATCATTTGCACCAGCCTCGCTGCCACGCTGCCGCGCTGTGAGGGAAGTCAGGCAGATACAGCATTACCCCCATTGGCAGAGGAGGAAAATGGGGCCCAGAGAGGTTAAGAGAGTCTGTACCAAGGTCGTAGAGCCAAGGGTGGTGGACGAGGCCCAAGGCCTGAGTTTCCTGCCCCCAAGTTCACTTTCCTGTTCAACAGCTGTGTGTGTGTGTGTGTGTTTGGGTGAAGATCCGTGTGGAGGGGAAGGGGGATGGCTGGACAAGGAATGCACAGTCCAGTCAGGGAAGTCCAGGAAGGAAGGACACAGCCCCACACCTCTTCCTCTACCCAGGTCTCACGGAGCGGACTACTCTTTCTGTAGCAGCCTGAGAGCTGGCCCCCAGCCCACCTGCCCAGGGGTGAGCTGCCAGTGCCTGGCAGTGCCTTCAGCATGGCTACTCCAGAGGTCTTGCAGCTTTGGGAGGCCTGGCTGTGCTTGTCTGCTCAGCTCTCCTCTCCCCCTGTCATCCCCGCCCCCAGCCTCGGCTGCAGGGCGCCTCGCGTCCAACTGTGGTTTCCGGGCAATAAAACAACTATTAAAGTCTCAGGCACGGCTGGTGATTTGCATCACATCCTCTCGTGCATGGATTCAATATTTAATACACAATATTGAATACGGATATTAAAAATCAATAGCTGAGGACCCCTGGGGAGGCGGCACAGTGCGATCCTGCTTCGGGAATACCACCAGCTCCTTTAAAAAGACAGGAACGGCAAGTTCAGCCAAGCCAAGCCCAGTGCCAGGGGAAGTGAGGACTAGGGGATGCCTCTCAGCTTCCTGGTATGCTTAACTGTAGGAACCGTAAGTCAAGCGAAAGGGAGGCCGAAGGGATTGTTTGTCCCCAAGCTTTCCTGGTGGTGGGGTGGGGGAGGGTAGGATTTGCTTCCGAACCAGCTACCTGGTGGTTGGTGCTGGTTTGGGGGGTTTGCTGTTTGCATTTCGGTTTGGGTCAGGTCTGAGTCCTGCAGGCAAGCTCTCAACTCTTCCCACCTTGAGGGCTCCTCTTCCTGGCCCTCCTGACATCCATCACCATAGGCCCCATGGGGAGCTCTTGGCAAAAGCTTTCAGGGACCTGTAAAAGGAATTCCAATGTCTCAGAATATTCTTTGCACGGGAAAAGAAACATGAATGCCTGCTACCAAACTCAGAGTTTTAAGCCCTTCTGAGGCACCACCAGCCTTCAAGACAGAAACCCTCTAGCCCTGTGGCCCACTCAAAGACCTGGGGATGGCTGGGTGGCGACAGAGGGAAAGGGATGACAAGAAGGAGGCTGGGACACCGAAGCACTCCTGCTCCAGAACAAGAATCCAGATTGTTAAACAGCCAGGAGAAGAGCAAGCTCCCAGGACACATAATTATCTTTTCAGGCCCGAAGAAGAACACAAATTACTCTCTTCTTTATCAAAACACAGGAATACACTTTACCCTGTACAGAAACAAGTTTCTGGCAGACTGATAGGATACGGGTGAAGAAGAAACATCTTTGAGCAGATTCTTTTTTCCACTACATTAAGAGAAGAGAAACTAACAGTGGGGAAATACACTTCGATCATCTGATTGGGAAGGCCTGGAGGCTCTTAGATGCCAAAGAACTAGGTGAACTTGACCTGCTGAAGTGCCATCCTGGATACCAAGTTATATTAATCTTATAGAGTCCTTTTTTTTTTTTTTTAAATCATAACTCAAATCAATATGGACCGAGTTGGAAATCTTGCTCTGGTTATAAATAGAGAGGACACCTCGGGGAAACCCCAAAGAGGGGATCTGGGTAAAAGTTAGAAGGGAAAGAAAGAGGTGTTAGAAAATGAGCCAGCGGCCTTGCCTCTTTGTTCCCTAACAGTTGCCAGAGAACCATCAAAGGGAGGGAAAGGGTGTCCTTCTCAGAACCATCACAGGAAAAGCTGCTGCTTTCTGGCTGCTACAGGTCTCCTGGGTGGTGGTTTGTAGACACCCCCCACCCCGGAGTTTGACTGTGTATTTAGGCGTTTCCGGGCTGGGGGTGCAGCCACTTTTACAACATTGGCCCTGGGCCTGTGAAACCCACCAGCAAAAAGTTCTACTCAGAAGACACGTCGTTTTTAGGCGGATGTTGGATATTGGGCAGTGCTTCCTCCAGCATAGCAGCGAACAGCGTTTTCTTGACTCCCTCAGTACTTACTACTGGACTGCCTCACTCCTTTCCCCCTTGGCCATTAGGCCAGGCTCTGGCTTCCCTATAGACCCATGCAGAACTGACAGTGTGCAGACCCCATAGTCCGCACCAAGCAGGGACATATGGCTAGGCCAGGGAGGGGGGCCAAGCAAGAAGTGAGGCTCAGCTGGCGGGACCAAAGGCCCAGGAGGGCCTGTTGGCACAAGCTTAGAGCTGACCCGCCTTGGGGGGAGGTGCACCTCCAGAACCCACTGAGGCTGACAAAAGCCCCCTGGACCCACCAGGTACTTCAAATGGCCCTGTCCTGTTGGGGTAGGCTAGGCCTGGTTTTAGGAGAGCTCTGCTGTAGCAAGTCCCAAATGCTGAGGACTGGGGGGGGGGGGCAGGGCAGGGGGGTTGCGGATAGCTCGAGCCATCCCAATGCCCCCACCCCTCGGTAAAGTCTTCCAGGAATGAACTGCAGTTTCTACTGGAATTGCTCCTGAAGCCCCTCGGGGACTTTCACTACTCCTGGTGCGAGGCAGCGAGGACGATGGCTTTCTGCCTAGAGGATCCCCTGGATAGTATTCGCGCTCACCAAAACGAACCTCAGATTTTGGCGCACAGCATCACTCTTCGATAAGACTCTACCTCCCTTCCCACGCCCCGCAGAAAAACACCCCCGAACTGCTAGGGTGAACGGAGTCTGAGGCCAGGGTCAGCGGAGGGGCGTCCCCACCACCAACAAGTTGCCGGCCGAGATAACAGCTGTGGGAGGGGGAGGGGAGCCGGAGGCAGCCACGACTGAACGGTTGCGATCTAGAAAATTCAACAAGAGGCTGCCGCGGTGGCGGCGGCGGCGGCGGCGGCGGCGGTTCCAATTAGCTGAGCCAACTGGGAAGGCAGAGAGCGAGGCGGTGGCCCCGCCGATCGTGCCCGGGGCGAGCAGGCGGGCCAGGGCGCGGGGCCTCGGCGCTGCCCGGGCGGCCCTTGCCCGGCCCCTCCCGTGGGCTCTTGGAGCGCGCCTGGTGTTTACACACTGTCCTTCCGACACGGGATCAAGTTTCAGGACGCGCTGAAGGCGCCGGGGGCCGGCCACAGGCCCGGGAGAGGGGAAGAGCTGGAGCGGGATCTAAGGCAGCACTGCGCGGACAAGGCCCGGCTCGCGTGGGCACTGCTAGTGCCGCGGCCCCCCCGGGGGTGGGGTGAGGGGAAGTCCACCGGGTAGGGTGGGGCTGCGGGGCGCTATCTGCAGCCAGAGGCAAATCCGAGTCGCGGGAGTGGAGTGCTTTGCTCACTCTGGCGAGAGACTTACCCCCAGGAGGGCAAGGGCTGCGGAGAACCCTGGCGCAGGGACTGCTCGGGGCGCCCCAAGAGAGCTCTTCACCCCTTCCGCCCCCCCTTCTCAGTCCCTTTGATATGCTACCCGATTCAGTCCATTGTTGGGGAGAAGGGGACGGTTTGTGGGCCAGACGAGGCTAGCGCGATTGGAGACCTCGAGTTTACCAGCGCGCCCTGGCTCCAGGGCTGCGGAGGCCTCGGGCCGAGTGCCGGAGGGCTCGCGGCTCCGCGCCTCCTTTGAGCTGGCGGCGCGCGGGGGCTCCACGCTGTCAGGCGGCGGTGGGCGAGCTTCCCGCAGCACAGGCACACTGTAAACAGCTGCGTGCGCGCCCTCCCAGCCGGGGCTGGGAACCTCACCCAAACACCATGTAGCCTTCTCTCCGGCTCCCGGCGGTGGCTGGGGGAACCTGGGGCGCGGCTTTTGTAGTCGAGCCTGAAGAAAGAGGGCCCCCACCCCATCCCCAGGCCGCCGGGGCCCGGGAGCGAGCGTTCTAAACCTGCAGGGGTGCGGGGTGCTGCGGGGAGGGGAAAGAGTCAGAGCCTGCCCCCTCCCCACTGAATGTCTGCTTTGTTCCGGAAAACAAGGGAAGCATTAGCCTGCTGCCCCCGGGGAAACACAAAACTTCTTTTTGAATCTCGGGAAGGGCGGTTGACTGCGCTACGGGGCTCCCGAGACAGACCGAGGAGGGGATAAGCTGAGAAGGCGGGCGGAGAAAGGGAGACTCCGGAGAGAGGACGACGGACAGAGCGGGGGCTGGGGGAACCGCTCAGGGTGACTGGGCGGGAGACCCGGGAACCCGACTCGGCGCGAAGGTGCCGCGCGAGTTCCAGAGACCAGCCGGCCCGGCCAAGTGGCGCCGGCCCAGCCGGCGGCCGTGCCAGCTTCCTGCCCTGCCCAGGACCGCGGAGCAGTCGGGGACGCCGCCGCAGGCTGGCCCGGAATCGCAGGAGGACAGCGGGGGTGGGGGTGGGGGCGCGAAGCCACAAGTAAACCCCGACTAGAACTTTCTGCACGCGCGCACACACACACACACACACACACACAGACACACACACACCAGAGCGGGCCCGGACTCCGGCCGGGGAGGGGGGCGTCAGCTCCAAGCTTTACACCTTGGAGGAGGAAGGGGGCAAAGGCCCAGGGAACTCCCCCGCGGAGGGTTGGGGGGGGACAGTCTGAGGTGTCTTTGGTCTCATTTGGGGACCGCTAATCCGATCGGCTCCCAGGCCCAATGTACCATTCCGAGAGGGCGGGTCAGTTCTGCCCTAGTCGGTAGGGCCGGGCGGGGGACAAGCCAAAGCAGATCTGGAGCTCACGCGCTCCCCAGCTCCCTGTCCTCCGGCCGCCACCCCTCACAGCATCTAAGGAAGGGGAGGGCACCCAGGCTCTGCCCCACCCCCCGCGGGGCGCTCCCCTCCGCCTGGGAAGCTCAGACCGAGAGCGAGGGTTTTCCCCCTTTCCCCTGGGCTCGCTGGGCTTCTAACTTCCTCTGAACCTCCCTCCTCGCTCCGAAAAGCCCTGAGGAGAGGAGCCGAGAGGAAGCACGCCGCGAGTGTGCGAAATGAAGACCATGTGTGGAAACGGCGGCATCAGAGTGCAGCCGCCGGGGGTGAGGGGTGGCGAAGGACCCCGCGCAGCCGGAGGCTCGGGGCAGCAGCAGCCAGCGCCTCTGCTCGGCGCTGGGAACGCGGAGCCGCAGCAAGCAGCAGCGAAGAGGCTGGGCTGGCCTCGTGGCGGGCGGCAGGGAGGGGGATGCGGGGGCTGCCGCGCCGTGGGGGGCGGGGGGGCGGGGACGCAGCCCCGGCTTCCTGGGCCGCAGCTGCGACCGAGGGCTCAAGAGCAGATCGTGCTCGGCGGCGGCGGCGGCGGCGGCGGCGGCGGCAGCGGCGGCGACGGCAGCGGCGGCGACGGCGGCTCGGGCCCGCCGCGCTCGCAGCTGAGAATCAACAAAGGGAGGCGGCAGGCGAGCGGGGGAGGGGCGCCGCCGAGCGTTCGCTGGCTGCTGTGGAATAATAAAAAATAATTAATAATGATAATAAGAGAAAAATCCCCGGGCTTTCATGGCTCTAGGTTTCCGTGTGGCTGCAGCGGGAAGCGCGCTGTCCTTGAGGCGGCCTCTCGCGCCTGGTCTGCCCGCCCCTCCCCCTCCCTCGCCCCCTCCCCTCCCCGGGAACCGGGAAGAGAAAGGTCTGCAGCTGACAAATATTATCCATTCTCCCCATCGATCGCGGAGTGTACAGATGTGAGCGCTTGATGTGCCCGCGGAGCGGCGGATCCTCCCTGCTCGCTCGCTCTCGCCCAAGCTCCGCTCACCGCCCCCCTCCTCCCCCTTTGTTCTCCTCCCCTTTCCCTCTCTTTAAATAGATTTCAGGGCGCTGCCTGTTGGAGAGCAGCTGGCGATCTCTCCCGAGAGAGGGAGCGAGCGCAGCCCGAGGTGCCCTGTCACCAGCCTCCCCTCCCCCACCTCGCCTTCCCAGTGCGGCCCCCCCCCAACCTTTCTCCAGTTTCCAAAACAGAAAACACGGGAACACCCACGTCCACTGCACCGCGAGTCTCTTGGAGCCTTTAGACCCCTCGCGCTGTCCCTGTACTGTTCCTGTGTCGGTGTCTTTCTGTGCGGGGAAGGGAGGGGGCGCAGGGAGGGGACCCGGGGACATGCCGGAAGAGCTGAGGGTCGGGATCTTTCTCCAGCAGCAGCGGGGACGCGGCCCTGGTCACGCTGAGTGGGGACAGTTTATCCATTAGGGAAAGTCGGCGGAGGCGGCCCTTTTATTCCTCTTTTGCAGATGGCAGATTAAGCCGACAGCGTCCGGCCTCAAAGGGGCCGGCCGCTCGGCGAAGGGTTAACCCGTCAACCGGTAATCGCGAGCGGGCGCGCGCGCGCGCGCACACACACACACACACACACACACACTCACACTCACACACATACACACGCGGCGCGCCCTCCCCGCCCGTCCGGACGCCCGCCACAGCCGGCAGTGCGCCCAGGGCTGAGTGGGGGGGGGGGCACTCAAGGGGGGAGGGGAGGGGCGGGCTTAACCAGGCCGCTCGACTGAGCCGAGGCCACCTCGCCGTCTGTCACTTAAATGATTGTCCTCCGCTCTGCTCGGTGCGGTCAGTACGGGCTGTTAACAGGCAGTTGCAATCAGTTTCCGAAAGGTCAGCCAAGGTCCTCCGGCTCTCGCAGACGGAAGGCATTACGAAACCGCTTTTGTATCTGCAGGCACTTTAGAAAAAGAGGCGAGGAGGGGCACACCGCTGCGCCGCGGTGCTCCGAGCCCCTAGAGAGGGGCGGGGGCCGCAGGGCTTGGGGGGTATCTCGCCCGCCCACCCCGTGGCCTGCACCCGCGGCGGGGAAACCACCCCGCGAGTGACCCAGGCCCTCCCGATTTCGATGGGGAAGCAGGAAAGATTGGGGGGGAGTAGGCAGGCGGCGAGGGAAGGAGGAATGGTAGGAAGTGGGAGAGCCGTCCTGGCTCCCCTCCTCGCCCGGCCTGCGGCCCACACCAGGACCCCAACGAGGGCGGGCGGCCTTGGGTGCCGCAAGACCCCGCTTGGACTCTTAAGTCCTCCTTACACCGGCAAGTGTGCGAGAGGTGGCTGGGGGGCGGGGTAAGAGAGACCCTCGCAAAGCAAGCGAGTCCCCGCACGGTATCTGAAGACGCTGCTGCTGCCGCCGCTAGAAGTCGTCCATCAGCAACCAGTCCAACCTGCCAGTGATAATGTGCGATCAACACCAAATCACCCCCGCCAGGCGCGATCCATCATCGCTGCGCGCCGCGGGCCCGCGAGAGGCTGACTTGGGGCTGGGGGCGGGGGGGGGGCGTGCGGAGCAGGAAGCGGTCGCCCAGCGCACCTACCTGCCCCTCTCGGAGGCCTGCATAACTCTCCAAGTTCCCCAGCCGCGAAGCGCAGACCGAGTTCCCGGCGCAGGTCACTTAGGAGCCCGCGCATCCCCAGCGCCCTACTACCCGGGTCACACCCAACAAAGCCATCCTTTCCTCGGAACTGCCCTGTCGGTCCCTTCCCCCTCCTCCGAGAAAGCCTGGCTGGCGGGAAATTAATATTTAATATCGTGAAATTGATTAAAGGGCTGGAAGCCGACGATGGGTGGGGGGAAGGGTAGGGGCGTAATTAAAGATATGAGAGTAGTGGCCATTCCTCCTCTTCTGCCCCAGCCGCACGCTGCCTTTGTGAGGCTGAGGCTAGGTCGCGTAGGGCCCAGTCTCGCGGTCCCGGGGCGGGGGCACAGGCAGCCCAGGTTCCCGCCGATGCCCGAAGGCAGAGGGCAGGGGCGGCAGGGCGGGGTCTGACTGTCCCAGCGATGGCGAGTAACCCTAGAGCCCCTGGAGGAGCTGCCCTGAGAACCGCGCCTCCTTTGCCTGCCCGCATCGGGGCCTCATCTCTGCCATCGGGGGCTCATCTCCGCCGCAGAAGCCTGAGGGTGGGGTACTGCAGCCCCTCGCTGCTAGTTCAGTGCAGAAGCGCCTTACATGCCCAGGACGCGTCCCTCTCCCCTGCTCCGTGACTCCAAGGTCCCCAGCGCAGCCTCACACTAGGCCCGGCTCCGAGGCCGCCTCCCCAACCCCCGACGGGGGTCTTTCGGGCCTCTCACGCAGCCCTTGGAAAGACAGGTTCACCTAGTTATGTAACTGGGGGATCCTGAGACCGAGGCTGCCCGGAGCTGCCGCTGGTTTGTTCTCATCCGGGCCCCACCCCAGGCCGCTCACGCTGGGGGCAGCTTAACTCGTTCAGCTGCACTGCAGATGGGGCCTGCCGCTGGAGGCGGCCGTCTCCGGGAAGTCGTCACCAAACCTGCTCGGTGGGCCGCCTGTCATGCCTCTTGTGGTTGCTGCGCCTCCCGGAAGGAGCATGGGGCTGGACAAGGCCGGAGGTGGGTGCGCCCAGGCCACCGAAGCTGGTGTTACTAGAGGAATTCCGTGGGCACATGGTCAGCGGTAAACCCGTTGGTGCTGGCTGTGGCTTAGAAAGCGGAGGATTGGCTCCCCCGCAGGATTGACCCCCAGCTCCTGGAGGCCTGGCTTCAATGGGCCGCTTTGAACTTTTTCTTGCATACGATTTATTTTTTGGCAAAGCATGGTATCTGAAAAGTACCAACAAGTGTGCAGAGAGGCGAAAACGCACATAAACACAACAAGCAGCGCCCTTGGCCCTCCTGAGTTGGGGAGGCTGGTCCTTCCAGGCCCCAGCCGCTACAGGGAAGGTCAGGACCAGGGAGGGTTAGGTCCGGTGTTGGGTATAGGGCTGTCTTTGAAAAAAGTGCAGGGAGCTGCCTAAACTGGGGCAAGAGACAGGCAAGATTACAAGAGGGGCTGCAGAAGGAAGGAAAGGCTGGTGTGGCTGTTGCTTAGGTGGGTGGAGGAAGTGTTCTGCATACGAATAACAAGCCTGTGCAAACCTTATGCAGAAGGGGTTTATTTCACCAAAACAAAACAAAAGCCAAAAAAGTTCACATTCAGCCTTTCACACTGAACTGCTAAGCCACCTGCAAACTTTGGATGGAACCTTGAACTGATGGGAGGTGCCAGCCTGAAGTTTACGGAGGATAATGGCCAGCTTTTCCAGGTACCTCTCCGTTCCTACCATTGTGATTCTACCTGCCTCAGCTGCTGGGGGGAGGGGGCGGGGCGGAGAGGGGAGGGGCCTTCTGACCTCCCAACCTGAGCCCGAGGCGATCACTCAGAATGCACCGCATTCATCAATGCCATTTCTGGTAAATTGGACCTCAGGTTTTGGAGTGTCCTAGGAGGAAGGCAGCCTACACGGCGCGCATACCGATGCCAGAGCTAATGTGACGAGCCGCACACGTTCTGTAGCCTTTACTAGATGATATTACGAATTTCACAACCGGATGTACCAGATTTTCCAAGAGAATTCTGATTTCAAGAGCACTGGTCCCTGTGTCTTCATCGGGTCTGACCCCCCCCGCTCCCTGCGGGCACTGGCATTGCGTAATTGTGCACCGAAGGTGTTCCAAGCCGTACTGGTTGAGCCGCCA
Organism: Mustela putorius furo; assembly: GCF_011764305.1. NCBI lineage: Eukaryota > Metazoa > Chordata > Mammalia > Carnivora > Mustelidae > Mustela > Mustela putorius. The sequence continues at coordinate 35,080,208 of NW_025421989.1, forward strand.
AGGCGGGAGGAAATGGCTTGGGGCGGGGGGTGGGGGTGGGGGTGGGTGGTGAGGCCTGTACTCAGTGGTACCCGCTGGTCTTCCGTCCACCATGTCTACTCGGGCTGCCATCCTTACAGACCTTTCAGCCAGGGACTTGCCTCCCTCCTCGGAACCCGAGTCTGGGGGAGTTGGCTGATAAAATGTCCCTTTAGGGCCCGTCCAGGTAGAGCGCCTGGCAGGGTGCCTATCTGGGGAAGTCTCAGGAGGGAGTCCTCGGGGGTCCCTGCGGGCCAAGGAGGAGCGGTTCCCCCCCACCCCGGGGGGAGGATACACAGCTGCCCGTACCGGCTCCCGGGGTTGGGAGCGGCGCGCCGCCCGCCTCCCCCGCCACCCTGGGCGCCAACAGCCCGCGCGACTGCTCGCCGGCCGCCATCTTAGCCCGGGCGGCGCGGGCGGCGCTGCCCCCGGCGGTGGGACTGCAGAGCCGCAGGCCGGGTCCCGGGCGGCCGCGCGGGCGTTCCCGGGCAGCAGGGGGGGTGGGGCGGGGCGCCGCGCCCTCTCCCTCCGGGGCACCCCCTCCGCGCCGCGGGGCACGGCTGACCCCCGCCTAGGGCCGACGCTCCTGCTTAGAGCGCGATCTGGACTCGCCCCTAGCCGCACCGCCCGTGTGCATTTCAATCCCTAGAAACGACCTCTCGTTCCCGGAGTCCTGCAATGGTCAACACGTTGTCACCTCTCCCGCCGAACTTGGGCTGCTGTTTCCCGACTGCAGCGTGCGGTGGCTGCTCCTGGGGCGGTCGAGGGCTGGGGAGCGAGGCCTGCAGCGCAGTGCCCACCGTTCAAGAGATTTCGCAGTCTCTTTCGGGGCAAGAGAATATTGGAAAGTTACCTCCCTTTAAGGGATCTTGATTGGAGAAGACTGCCACTCTATCTGTCCACTTTTTTGACATGCGTTTATGGAGACCTTGGTAAGGGCAAGGCACTGTGTTAGGTCCTAGGGGAATCCAAAAGTACAAAAGTGAATTTTTTAAAAAAGCATCCCTCGAGTGATTTACAGTCTAGGTGGGAAGGCAGACTTGTAAATGACTAACTAAACACAAATAAAAGGCAACGTGAAATGAATGTAAACAAAAGGCATGAATCCTGTAGTAAATGGCATGGGGAAGGGCCAATTAATTATTTTAAAAATAACCTTTACTTTCTAAAAATGTAGTATCCATTCTGGGAGGGGAGGAGAGGAAAGGATAAAAATTTACTAACACTGGTTCATTCCAGGGTTCCAGGGAATAACAGTCATCACTTCTGAAAGGCTGATGTTTAGGAAAAATGGTGAAAGTTTATTTAAACTAAGCAAAATACCAAGAATCAGAAACTTGGGATTCATTTCTTAGCTCCCGACATTAGCTGGATGGTAGAGTTGCAATTTTCTATCAAAACACAATACTCCCGTTTGAAATCGGTAAAACTCCCACCACACTTCATACAAAGAAAAGGGTTTTGTGTGTGTGTGTGTGTGTGTGTTTTCAAAGAAAAGTTTTTAAAAATAAAATTAAAGGGAGGGTTAGAAACTTCTAGAAAGCTTTCAGACTTAAAGATAATGGGAATTAAAAGGAAACAAACACACAAAGCAAAATAGGTCAGCCTATTTATTTGCAGATGGTCTCCAGGATGTGAACGTGCAGAAAACTGTCCCAAGATGATTTGTACAGAGGTTGGGGAGTGTGGGAAAGTTAGTCATAGGTCAAACAAAATTAAGCAAATTAAAAACTGAGGCAATTATTAACCCCAGGGGGAAAAAAATACAGGAAAGGGAATGCAATCACTGAAGCTCATTTGCCTCGGCAATAAGCAATATGTATGTGGTCGCAAAGGAAACACTGGATATGAATTTTTTAAAGATTTTCTTTATTTGATAGATCACAAGTGGGCAGAGAGACAGGCAGAGAGAGAGGGGGAAGCAGGCTCCGAGCTGAGCAGAGAGCCCGATGTGGGGCTCGATCCCAGTACCCTGAGATCATGACCTGAGCCGAAGGCAGAGGCTTAACTCACTGAGCCACCCAGGCACCCCTCTTTTTTTTTTAATATTTTATTTATTTATTTGACAGAGAGAGACACAGGGAGAGAGGGAACAGAAGCAGGGGCTGTGGGAGAGGGAGAAGCAGGCTTCCCGCTGAGCAGGATCCCAAGACCCCAGGATCATGACCTGAGCTGAAGGCAGCTGCTTAAACACTGAGCCACCCTGGCACCCCTGAATATGAATTTCTTAAGAAATTATGACATAGCTCTATTGTAAGAGTAGGAGAGGGGAAGTATGATGCAGAAAACCAAAATCCTCCTCTCTTATACTAAGAGGTCAACAGATGATAGATAGTTACAGTGGGTTATTTAAGAGAAGGCCACATCTACATATTACTTAAAATTATGGTATCTACCAGAAGAAACAGGCAGGACAAGGGAGGGGTCTGCTTTTTTGTACCAAGACTTTACATACTATTTGGCTTTGTAAACTTTGGGCAAACAGTTCTTTGTGAAAAACTCCAATTTTTAGAAAAACTAACACATTCTGGGGCACCTGGGTGGTGCAGTGGTTGGGTGACTGACTCTTGGTTTCAGCCGCATCATTATCTCTGGCCCAAGACTGAGCCCCTGGTTGGTCTCTGCACTCAGCAGGGAGTCTGCCCCAGATTTTCTCTCCTTCTCCCTCTGCCCCTCACCACCCCCAACCAATGTAGTCTCTCGCTCACTCTTCCTCACTCAAATAAATAAATCTTCAAAAATAAAATAAAATAAACAACAGGAGCACCTGGGTGGCTCAGCCGGTTAAGCATCTGCCTTAGGCTCAGGTCATGATCCCAGAGTCCTGGGATGGAGCCTGGCATGGGGCTGCTGCTCAGCAGGGTGTCCGCTTCTCCCTTTGCCTTGGCCCCTCTCCCCAGCTCCTGCTAGGGCTCTCTCTCACTTGCGCGCTCTCTCTCTCTCTCTCTCTCATGTAAATAAATAAAATATTTGAAAAATTTTTTTAAAGACACATGATTTTGGGGGCACCTGGGTGGCTCGGTTGTTAAGTGTCTGCCTTCGGCTCAGGTCATGATCCCAGGATTCTGGGATCAAGCCCCATATCGGGCTCCCTGCTCAGCAGGAAGACTGCTTCTCCCTCTCCCAGTCCCCCTTCTTCTGTTCCCTGTCTGGCTGTGTCTCGCTCTGCCAAATAAATAAATAAAATCTTTAAAAAATATATACATCAAATTTTTTTAAGGAAGATTTTATTTATTTATTTATTTATTTATTTATTTATTGAGAGAGAGAGCAAGAGCGAGAGAGCGAGCGCGGACAGGTGGGGGAGCAAAGAGAGAGGGAGAAAAAGAATCTCCAGCAGACTCCTTGGGGAGAGCCAGCCATCGCAGGCCTTGATCCCACGACCCTGAGATCATGATCTGAGCTGAATCAAGAGTTAAGAGACTTAACCAACTGAGCCACCCAGACACCCCCCTCCTCCACATTTAGAAGAATAAACTTGAGAACTCTCAGTCAAGAGGATGTAACTAATGTCCTTCAAAACCGTCTAATTCTTCAACATACCCAATTCAAATTACCAAAAGTGGGGGGAAAAACTGGGGAGGGAGATGAGTGGATTTGGGGCTCCCAGACTACACATTCCTGGTTAAAGGGGAAGAACAGGTTCTCTAAATTCATCCTTCTCAAGAGAGACCCTGTTTGTGGCTTTATTGTGAAAATACCTTTCCAAGTATTCATGGAATTTGGAATACCAATACCATCCACTACAGAAATGAATGGGAGGAACAGGAGTTGGCTTTCCAGGCCTAATATAGAAGGCTTCCGAAGGCTTTCGCTAGCAGCCTATTGCTAACACCAGAAAAGTCCCTCTTTGGAGTTGTTTAATTTTGATTAGGAATTGCTTTATCTGGACGATCTTACACTTTTTTTTTTTTTAAATAAAGTAGGCTCTGCACCCAACATGGGGCTTGAACTCATGACCCCGAGATCAAGAATTACAGGCTCTACAGAATCAGTCAGGTGCTCTGAGCTTCCACTTTTATTTATTTTAGACATTTTTGGTTTTTAACCTTTGTATTTTTAAAGTAATCTCTACATCCATTGTGTGGCTTGAGCTCAGGAACCCAGGATCTAGATGTATGCTCTAGGACTGAGCCAGCGACTTTTAAATGTAAATTATCACCATCCATTACACAGGAGTGTGAATTTTCTTTCACAGGTGACTTGTTAGGAAGTCAAACTCCATTGTATGGGCTGTTCCGGTCTTACCCTCAAAGGCCTCAAGCTAGCAACATCCCTTAAAGTCTTCATATTCACAACCGAAGAAAACATGGCACCCCCCCCCACCCTGCTTGCTAAACAAGACACATAGATAGAGTGACACCCGTCTTTTTTTTTTTTTTTTTTTTAACTCCAAATAAAGCCTAGGAGGGACTCAGTAATTTAGGAACACTGGCCCCTGCAGATGACAGAGCAAAGAGTAAGTCAGTAAATGGGCCTACTATTCTAACCTGCTGGGTCAACACTGGCTTGGTCTGCAGCCTTAGGCGGGCCCACTCTGCTCCCAAGACGCACTTTTGACCCCTGTCCTGCCCTGTGTCACTGTTTCTCTTGTCTTCTTGATCAGAGAGAGAATCTGTTTCTCCTCCACCCTGAGAAGAGAATGGCCACTAGCCTCCTGGGTGACTTTGAAAGAAGGGGGGAAAGGTGCCCTGGGCCTGAATTCCGGCCCTCGCTCCCGGTCTTGGCTGGGGACCTTCATGAAAGGCACAGCCGGAAAAACCCCATGTATCGGACCCTGTAGCCTGAGAAGCCCGCTGACTTTAGGAGTCAAACTGAATGTTGCTTGGCTCTGACCTGCCAGGTTCCTGCTGAATCTGGGTTTCTTTGGCTTCCAGAAGCAAAGCAGCCAGCCCCACACAGACCAAGATCACCCGAAGGGAGGCCCCGAGGTCCACCAGGTACATCCTGGCAAGTCGGGGTGAGGTCAGGAAAGGGGCAGATGGGTCAGAGTTCACCCAGAAACTCTATGCTAACCCCGGGGGGACTTAGTTTTCATGGAGATCTCAAACATGAGCATCCTGCCCCCGAAGTCTTTGCTGAAAATTAAATCTTTGTGAGCAAAAAGGAAAGCATGCCAAAGGGGGCACATGCCTTTTGGATTTTCAAAAACGGGGAAAACAATTCGATTTCAGGTTTAGGGAAGGTGTGTCACGTTAAGGGAGCCAGAGAAAAGAATCACTGTCAATTCCAAGGCAAAACAAAATCATGTTTTTCCACCACGTTTCCATCTCTGTCTCCTAGTTGAGCCACAATGAAACAGCGGATCAAGGAGCAGATCAAAGGCAGAGGCAAATACAATTACGTTGCCTGTGAAACCCCTAGCATGAAATTAGAAGTCAAACTCTCCATTCAGGGGTTAGAGACAAAGATAATGAGAACCTGGGGCTCTAGAGATGTACACAGCCCCAACACTCTTCGTGCTGGATATTTAAAACCACACCTGAGGGTAGGGGACAAACATTAAATATTAGGGTAATTTATTATTAGACTAATGTATTATTTTTTCCACACTTACTTTCGGAAATGCATCGACTACATCTCCAGCTTTGTACCAACACAGAGATGCCCATATGCTGGCGGCGGGGAGAGGCGACTTGTAAGCAAATAGTACATAATCCTGTGTTGTCTGAAGCAATGAAGGGCTGCCACAGATCCCCCAAAAGTGGAGGGCGAAGGATGGGGGCAGCTAAGTCCTGTGCCCTACCTGCTTTCCCTTTCAGTGCTGCAGGGCCTAGAACCCATCTGATCCCAGCACACAATTCTTCTCCATCCTTCTCAGGTTTCCCAAGCTCACAGACAGAGCTGTCCTCAGATATTGTCTATTTTTTCATAAAATCCATACTTGCTGTACAGACCCATTTCTTTTACCCTGGCCTAATTTCAACCCTCTGCCTCCCCACCTCTTGTATAATATTTTTTAAAGGATTTACTTATTTATTTTGAGAAAAAAGAAGAGAGAGAGAGGGCAGGGGGCTTCAAGGGGCAGAGGTAGAGAAACTCAAGCCAAATGCACTGAGCATGGAGCCCGATGTGGGGCTCGATCTCACCAGCCTGAGATCATCAGACCTGAGTGGGAATCAAGAGTCCTGATGCTTAACCAGCTGGGCCACCCAGGCGCCCCTACCCACCCCCTGTATAATTTATGTGGCCTCTCGAGAGTACCAGTTTCTATTACAATATAGACCATTCTGTTTAGAGCCACTGTTCATTAAGCTTAGCTCTCAAGAGTGCTGGGCATGCCCCCTGCCCTCACCATGGCCACAAGTTCTTTGCCACTCCTCCTTTTCCCTTGACTCTGAATGGGCTTGTGACTCCTTGCAGCCAGTACAGTGGAGCTGAAATGACACCATGTGACTTCAGAGGCTGGGTCTGAAGACGTGATGCGGCTTTCTTCCCATTTGCTGGCAGGGTTGGTCTGGGAGCCTCAAGCAGCTGCTGTGTGACTTCAAGGCCTACCATTCCGAAGCCACCATACCATGTGGAAGCCTAGGCCACATGGGGAGCCCTGTGTCCATGCAGTGGGACAGAGCTGAGGTCCCAGGCACCAGCCAGACATGTGGGTGAAGCCGTCCCCAGACGATTCTAGCTCCCAGCTGTTGAGACTTTCCACCAAATTTGGACCCACAGAACCCAGGAGCAGAAGTCAGTTGCTTTGGAGCGAGCACCCCTGCAGCGGACATTCGATGACCCTTGTTTTTGTGATAGTAAGTAGGGACAATCATTGTTAAATCCCTAGAAGAATGTGAGCGGGATAAAAAACAGAAGTGTTGACAGCAAGACATTTTTGATCGGGACTCAAATCCTCCACCTTCGCTGACACAACTAATCTCTTGTTCTTTATGGAATCCCTGTAGGACCATGAGCTGTCTTCTCAAATCTGATCTCACGCTTCCCTAAAGGACCTGGTTGAAGGAACTCTATATGTTGTCCCCTCCTGACCCACACTGGCTGCACGAGGGACCCAGTTCACTGGGCAGGAGACAGGGACCAGGCATTTCCACCCAGCTGGCTTTGCTCTCCCATCTGTTCTCTCCCCACCTTCCTCTGGCCTCTTCTTGAAGGTTCTCCTATTGGGGATGGGGAAGGATGGAAATATGCAAGGAGTGTCAGCATCAGGTTCTTCCCCACAAACTCCACATCTCTCATTCCCTGTCTGCAACTACTCCACTCGTGTCACCCTCCAGACTCGTGTATTTTCATCCACGATACTCAGAGTCACAGTGGCTAGGCCATACACTCATGGAATCACCCAGCAGTGCCCTTTGGCCTGACCCTCCCTCTGCCCCCACTTCACGGACTGAATTCATAGCCAGCCCTCCCGAGGGAAAGGGCTGAGCTCTGAGGATTAGTCCTGGGAAGGGGGTGCAAGAACATAGCATGTGGAAGACTAAGGAGGGGGATGTAGGGACCCCCAGGGGCACCCCCTCACGCCCCACAAGCAAGAAAGCCAGGGAGCAAAAGAAAAGAGACTGTGAAGTGAAATTGTCAAATTGTGGGTACAGTGGGGTGGGGTGGGCATGAGAAGTGGGGTGCTGAACAGGCCAGAAAAGACAAGCAGCAAAGAGAGGCAGGTAACATTCCATCTCTGCCCAGCCAAAGGCTGAAGAATGAACTTGTTGAAGATAAAATACGGCCATGAAGCAGGAGCAGAGGTCAGGCAGAAGGGACAGTGCCGTCCCCCCCGGCCCCAGGACCACGGAAAGCCAGCACCAACTAGAATCTGCCAGTCACTCAGCCCAGGAGGCCTGACCCTCAGAGCACAACCAGGGCTCAGTCCCAAGTCGGGCCTGCAGAGGAGAGCCCAAGGGCCTGGGACCTAACCCCTTCCCCAAGAGTGTGAGTCTGAAGGCTGGCATGGCTCCCAGAGCTCACAGCGGGGCTGCCTGCCTCCTCTGGACAGTGAGGTCCCACGGCTCCGATTCACAGTGCTACTGGAACTGGAATAATGAAAGATTTTATTTATTTGTTTGAGAGAGAGAGAGAGAGAACAAAGCAAGGGGAAGAGCAGAGGGAGAGAGAAGCAGACTCCCTGTTGAGCAGGGAGCCCAACATGGGGCTAGATCTCAGTACCCTGGGATCATGACCTGAGCTGAAGGCAGAGGCTTAACCTACTGAGCTACCCCAGGTGCGCCTGGAACACATATTTTAGAACCAACAGTCTCTTCTGACCCAAATCCCAGGCCAGTGAGACCTTTACCCAGCCAGGGCCTTGCAAGAAATTTCCTTCCTATACTCCAAATAACATCAGCACAAACTCTCTCTCACTCTCTCAAGAACTAGGGCACATTTATTAAAATATTATTATCTTCCTGGTGTTTTAAGTGCCGTTATTTCACCTAATCTTGCCCCAATCTTGGGATGTAGGCATTCTCATACCCATTTCACAGATAAGGAAACTGAGTCTCAGGTTATACAACCATTGCGGGGGGAGGGCAGAAGTTCCCACCTTAAGCCCACATATGTCTTGTTCCAGAAATGTCTACCATACCTGCAACATCCCAAAACTTTTAAAAATGATTTTATTTATTTATTCGCCAGAGGGGGAGAGAGCAAGAGAGCAAGGGCAGGGGAAGAAGCAGGCTCCCCTCTGAGCAAGGAGCTGGACATGGGATTCCATCCCAGGACGCTGGGATCATGACCTCAGCCAAAGGCAGCCGTTTAACCAACTGAGTCACCTAGGCGTCCCCTAAACATTTTTTTTTTAAGATTTTATTTATTTGTCAGAGAGAGCAAGCGAGAGCGAGCACAGGCAGACAGAGTGGAAGGCAGAGTCAGACGGAGAAGCAGGCTCTCTGCGGAGCAAGGAGAGCCCGATATGGGACTCGATCCCAGGACACTGGGATCATGACCTGAGCCGAAGGCAGCTGCTTAACCAACTGAGCCACCCAGGCGTCCCTAAACATTTTTTTTTTTTTAAGTAAATTTTACACCTAACAATGTGGGCTGGAACTCACTACACGGAGATCAAGAGTTCCATGCTTTAGGAACTGAGCCAGACAGGCGCCCCAATCTCCCAAACATTTCGATCATGTATTTTGTGCCAGGCCCTGAGGTGGGCACGCAAAGATAAATAAGACCGCCTCTGCCCTTGGGGAGTCAAAACACCACAATACAGTGGCACAAGGGGGCTGAGGGGGAAATGGTCCATGAACCCTGGAGCCCTTCTGGATATTCTGATCATCACTGCCTTTCCAGCCCACCTCTGTATCTTGGTTCCTTTGGTTCCTTCTCATAGGCCCCTCTTCTTGTCCTTCCTTAGGCATGAGCTGCTGACTTCCCTCCCACGTCTGTTTTCTCCTGTCCACGGGATCTGTCCCCGCACACCTGGCAGGGATGCTGGTACCCTACTTGCCTTGGAGGAGCCACAGCGGTTGAATAGTTGTCCTTGGCTTCTGGGGGATCCCAGAGAAGGAGCTAGCCCCCGCTGCAGCCCCAGGCTTCTGCAGCTGGGAAATGGGCACAGGGTCCCAGACACTGAGCAGGCTGGTAGGCCCTAGGAAGCCTTTTATTGAAGCCTGTTAAAGGGCTTTGGGCTTCCTCTGATGAAAGGCGCTTAAGTGCATCTGGTTTTGATTACAGGGGAGGAGAAAACCAGGCAATCTCTAGGGGTTGGACCAGTCATCTGGCTCTGCCTTCCTCTGGGCAGAGCTGGTTGCTGGTGAGGCCAGGAGGCCAGGTGTGGGGGGGTGGCAGGCAGGAAGCAGAGCCAGGATAAGAGCCCCCAACTTTCCAAGGCTCCTGACCCCAGCCCCTGGCTGCACCAGCATGCAGGCTCAAAGGTGCCAGGATCCTTTGAGAAAGTCAAGTTCAGAATGGCTGCTGCCCACTCTGGACCATATAGCTCTTTACTGAACACGGACACCTTAACTTCAAAATCCCACCAACCCCCTGAAGGTCCAACAACCTTCCCGACTGCACTGCTCTCCCTCTGATGAAGTTAAAATAGACTTGTGCCTCAAGGGTTTGCCCAAGCGATGAAAACTAAGGAAATGAAGACTTTTAAAAGTTAAAATCCCCTCAACATATTCTTTCTCCTTTTTGGCTGGCCAGTTATCATTTCCCATCAAACAGACGTGGCTGAGGAGTCCACGTGCCTGTAACTGACAACATGCTGAATTAAAGGAAGAGATTAATATTGAAATAATGTGGCTGGCCCAGAACGTCATCAGGCAGTCTCCAGCTGCTAAGTGCCCACCACCTGTCCCTGAGCTGGACTCCACAAGGGTACAAAAAGCTCTTGGGGAATCGGATGGGTTAAAAGGAGCCCGCGGTTCTAGAAACGAAAATGCATTTTCTTATTCCCGCCCTGATTTAATCCTGCTGCGTGTTATTATTGTCAAATCTCTTCGCACCACCGTTTCTAAAAAGAAAACCCGTGGGTCTGCGCGGCCCTTCGCCGCCTGCTCGGCTTTTATTGTGCACGCAGCCCGGTCTGTCTGCGTGGATTCAGCACGTCGTGACCGCTTCGCAGGCGCGCACGGACACCCTCAGATTGGCATTTCGAGAAGAGCTGGGTGCATTGTCTCAGTGGCGAGACACACACACACACACACACACGCACATACACAAAGATAATAAAGGGCTACAGACCTCTGGCCAACCCTCCTCGCAACCCATAATTAGAGATGACCTTTGCGAAAGGCAATTAAAATATGGTAATGATCGATGCGTTCCCCCCTTTCCAAAAAGGGAAATACACAGGTGTGGGCTTCAGGAGGCTCCACCTGGCCCGGCCAGGAGGTCTCCGCCAGCTCATGAATGAACTCTTTCTCTGGGGAAGCTTCGATTCCCCGCTACCTACGCGAGCGCTGGCTCCCCTCCTCCTTCTCCCCTCCCCCACCACTGCTCCGGCAGCCAGGAGCTGGCTGGCGGCGGCGGGGCTTTGTCATCGGAACGCACACACAGACACGCACACGCGCGCACCCGGCCACCACGGGACCGCGGCGGCCGCTGCGCTGTGTCCTTCCTCCCCGCGCTCGCCTCCCCGCCCCCCCCCTTTTTAAGAGCTCCACTGAACCCTTTCTTCCGTCCTTTATGTATGCGGTCCTTTCAACCGAGGAGCTCGGGAAGCATTTTAGGGGGGGCCTCCCGCGGGGAGCGGGACGGGACTCAGGACGCGCGCAGAGAGGACGCGTGGGCAGCCGGGCTTTGTTCTGTCCCTTGTCCGGGTCCCGAGGGCGGAAAAGTCTCCGCCGCGCTGGGGCCCACCGGCGAATTGGCGGCGCCTAACACCAGCAACCCCCCGCCGCCACCAAACTGCAATGTGAAATCCCCTCCCGAGTTCACTTCGGACTCGGGCCGGGTGGGGTGCATCGCCTCGGGGAGGGTCTCCGAGTCCACAAGTGGCTGTCCCCGTACAGGCAAATGTGCAGTGTCATTATGGTGGCTCCTGTTGCTCGGGCCCCGGGGTGCTCGGGCAGCGCGCGCACCCCATCCCTGCACAGCGTGGAAGGCGGAAGGGAGGCCCTGGGGCGAGGGCTCCCCGGGGGGCTGCATGGAGGAGACGCAGCGTCGGGCGCTCCCGCACCTTCCGGCTGCCTTCTGAGACCGCGAGCACGGAGCCAGGGCGGCCTCTCGCCTTTCATTACCCGGCCTACGAAAGCAGCAGCCCAGGCAAATATGTAGCTATTAAAATTAATCGCCCTGCGTTGTCAGCTGAACATAATGCAAATTATTTATGGGCTGTCTGCGCAATATTTATCATCGTGCAGGCTCCAGGCGCTTCGTGCCTCCCGGCCTCCCCCGCCCGCCCGGCCCGCGCAGGGTGAAGGCGCGCACAGGCTGCGGCGACCTGGGGGCTCCGGGAACGGGAATGGGGTTCCGAAGGCGAGGCCGCGCGCCAAGCTGCCTTCCAGGCCGAGCGCCTCATTATAGCTTTTGACATTCATTCCACATGTGTTGGAGGCCTACTGCGTGCAGAATGGGAGGGCTGCGAAATTGGGGAAGGGGGTAAAATACCAACGGGGAGCAAGCTCAGGCCCGAGGGGAGATGCAGGCGGGCGGCTCCTCGGCTGCGGAAGTGAATTTTCTGTGGTTCAAGTCTGTCCTCCCACCCGCAAAACATGTTTGTGGGAGCCGAATTCCCAGTGAAGAGAAACCGAGAGCATCAGAGGTGCCCACCGGACGGGAGCGCGAACGACCCTGCCAACGGGAACAGGAATTCGGTGTCCTTGGAGCCTCAAAAAACTTGTTTGCAGATCGCAGATAACAGATTAACTGCTAATTGGCCGAATCGGCCAACCATTTAGTTTATCACTGCTGGGGGCCCGGTGGTATTCGCTGCACTTTTTATCTGTAAAAACAGCCCCGGTACCTCCTAAACGGCTTTTGTTTCTCTTTCAAATACGGTGTTTTTAAAAAACAGCAGCAACACGCCACCCCACCCCCCTCTCCAACCAAGCCTTCTCTTTAAGGGGAAAAAAAAAAAACACCCAGGAGGAGAAATAATCTATAGGACAATCCCCCCCTACTGGTCGGCGCTGGCGTTGGGGCTTTTTAAGCAGATCAGTCGCCCTGGGCTGCGGAGGTAAACAGGCTTTCTGTACCGCCGCTAAATGAATCACGAGGCGGGAAGAACCGGGACGACGGGGCGGAGGAGGCCTCGGGATCCAGGCCCGGCGCCAGGGAGGGGAGGGCGCCCGGCGCACAAGGGGCAGTGGGGTGGAGGCTAGCTGACCCTGCCCAGAGGCTACAGGGCAGGGGAGGGGAGAGGAAGGGCGGTGAGCGGTCCAGCCAGAGCCCCCCCCCACCAGCAATCTGCTAGGCTGGGTGCAGGGCACAGCCTGGGCCTCTGTCCCGGGCGTGCCTGGGTGCCACTTGGGGCCGTTCACGCTGAGTGAGTCCATCTGTGGGGAAGGAGTCCCCGGGGCGCCTCCTCCCACACACAGTTTTAGCGGCTCTAGGCCTTCAGGACCCTGAGGCAGGCCTCTGTCTTCTGATGTTCAATTTAAGCATATTACCCTTCGTCACTGTCCCCACCCTGAACTCCAACGTCACCTCCACCTCGTACACACTTAGATGACCCAGCCTGAGTCACGGCCTACTTTCGGGGTCCTGAGGGATGGAGTGGCTGTCTCTGGCATCTGCTCTCCAGAAGAACTGAAGGAGCTAGAAAGCTACTTTGAATTTTGAGTCTTCATCCAGATTTCTCCTCACAATGTGGCTGGATCCACTTCGAAGGTCCTTTCTCTTTCCGTTTAACCCCCCCCCCCTCGAGTTGGGACAGAGCTTTCTCTTACAACATTCCAAAGCTTCTCCCATCACTTCAGAAACTTAATTTGAAGTGATGTAAAAGAAAAAGAGGTTCAAAATATTAAGTTGCTTTTGGATTCCCTTGACCTGGTACATTCCCATATGGATTTGAGGAACGGCTGCTTTTCGCTCTGTTTTGTTGTCTACTGACCAAGTCACTGTGTTTTCTAGGGTAAGAGAGGCTGCACATTGATCCCAGTGAAATGGAGGGTGCACTCCCCTTTAACAAAGCGCTTTGAGGGGCGCCTGGGTGGCTCAGTGGGTTAAGCCGCTGCCTTCGGCTCAGGTCATGATCTCAGGGTACTGGGATGGAGTCCCGCATCGGGCTCTCTGCTCAGCAGGGAGCCTGCTTCCTCCTCTCTCTCTCTCTCTCTGCCTGCCTCTCTGCCTACTTGTGATCTCTCTCTGTCAAATAAATAAATAAAATCTTTAAAAAAAAACCAAAAAAAACCAAAGCGCTTTGACACTTTGGGCCTCAGAATTCCACCTGAGCTTGGGGGGGGGGGCGTCACACTTCTTGTTCCCATCCGCCAGCAGGGGAGCCTGAGCCCCTCCTCCCCACCAAGTTTTAGGGATCCAGTCTGCCTCACAGAACTAGGGCCAGGATTAGGTTGACACAGGCCTCCTCCTGCCTGCACCCCCCCCCTTCTCCAAATCAGTGCCCTGTAGCAAATGCTGCATCCTTTTCTGAGCTCTGTCTGCTGGGTCCTGGGCCACCCTCCAGGCTGAGACTGCCCTCACCGCCTCCAACTGGGGCAGCTCCTCCCCAGCCTGCAACCCCCACCCGCCTCGACCCTTACAGCCTCCTGTTTACTCACTTGCCTCCCCCGAGTCAATTCTGACGGCAGACCCGGGAGGACAATTTTAAAGTGTTTCTACAGACAGACCCTCTGGCCGTGCCGGAAGTGTTTTATGGACCTGTGAGCCGAGTTAATCCCAGGAGGGGCGGCAGGATTAGTCCCTAGTGTGGGTGGGGGATTCCTGTTTAAGGTTTAATCCCCACGGGAGGAGAACAGACGGGGAGGGGAGAAATCGGGTGGTTTTAGTAACGTGAGCCCCCTCCCCATTAGACTCTACGATGGGGGGGGGCATGGAAACTGAGGCACGTGGCCCTGGACCTCGATCTTTGGCAAGGCGAGGTGGAAGGAGCCCGAGCGTGCCTCGTGCCGGCTCACCCAGGGAGGCCAGAAGGGACCTGGTGTGCGAGTGGAGCGCAGTTGTGTTTTTCTCCAGGTTTTATTCTCCCAGCCCTGTGGAAAGGAGGCGAGCCGCAACCCGGGGAGAGAGCCGGAAAGAAACACTTAATCACCGGCGTCTCGCTGCTCGTCACGCGAAGATGGCAGCGACTCCCCTGGGTTTCAAGGTTCCGGGAAAGGCGTGTGTTCTGCCTCGAGGCGCGCGGGCTGCGGCGCTCCCTCCCCTAGCTCGGCGGCCGGCCCGGGCTCCCGGAGCCGCGCTCATCGCGGGCGAGTGCGGCCAGGCCGGCTAGCCTGCCCTTCCGCAGACCCCGGTGGTGGGGAGGGCAGCGGGGCCACGAGTCCTCGCGTGCTGAAAGTAGAGGCTCGAGGGGGTGGGGAGCTGATCATGCAGCGCCGGCTCTGACCACGAACCCCCACCCAACACACATACCCTCACTCTGGCCAGGCATGCTGGGGAGTCAGGCTGGTCCAATACAAGACGTGCCAGGTAGACCCCTTGGAGGGATGGCTGGAGGCCGACTAGCCTTCGCGGGAGAGAGGATTCATCGCCATCGCCATCCACGCGCTCACCCTACTGCCTGGCCCTCTCCTTTGGATTCCCCATCCTCCCCCAAAGAGCCATCAGGAAACACAGTGCACAGGTCCCCGCCAGCCACCGCCACTTGCTGGGAGGGGGTGGGTGGGCAGGAGGTCCACAGGCCTGGCTGCAGGCCCCAGGGGTGCAGCATGCGCACTGTCGCTGGGGAAGAGGAGGGCTGCTCGGCCCCTCCACCCTAACTCCCCCACAGCCGCCCTACCGGGAAGGAGGAAAGGAAGGCGGAGGCCTGGGTGGCCGGTTGTGCGCTTGGAACTCGCGCGCGCTCGCGTGTGTGTATGTGCTTGCGCGCGCACTCTCGCCCGGAAAGGGTGTCCCGTGTTTACGAGAGGCAGGGTGGGTGGGAGCAACCCAGAACCAGCCGTCCTCAGAGGGAATGACTGGCTGGCCTCTCCAGCTACCGCCCACCCGCCACCCCCCCTCCGCCCCATCCCTCTGCCCCCCCTCCCCCGCCACGGGGCTCCATGCCCAGGACTGGCGTTCAAGAGGAGGGGAGCCAGGAGCTGCGGGCTGGGTTATGACATCGGTCCAGTTCTGCTGGAGGAGCCCAGGGATCCGTGTGGCCCAGCTACCCCCACAAGCATCCGTTTAGCTCCGCCTTCCAGGACCACTGACACTTGGTGATAAGGGGTTCCTCTATAATCGGCTGTCCCCAGCCCCCAGCCGCCTCCGCTGGTCGTGACCACCGGATGCTCTGCGGCAAGGTGGGGCATGGGGCCTTTGCACTGCCTTCTTTGACCCCTTCTCCAGCACCAGCGGCGAGCCACAACAACGTGCTTCTGTATGAAGCCCCAAAACTTTCTTTTGGAAAACAAGGGCCAGATGTTGGGCCTTCTCGGATCTTCCCATAACTTCTTCCTTTGGAAGGTAGGGGTTCAGGCAGTCCCCCTTGAAACATCCCCCAAAAGGGCTTGCCTTCACTACACAACACTGGACAACAAGCAGCACAGCTCTGCCTTCCCAGCTCAGGACCCTTCCTGCCCTATCGTACGCTGTGCTGCTTTAGGCCAGTTGCTGAACAGTTCTGAACTTCCATGATGAGACCTCATCTGTAAAAGGAGGCCAACAACAGTTTCTAATTCATAGGGTTGTCTTGAGGATAATAGAAGTTAATATGCAAAACACCTAGAGCGCTGCTACAATGTGTGTGTTGCTATGATTTGGTACTCTCCTACCTTTGGTTAGGGAGAGGGTAGAAAAAAAACAGCCGGTTCAAGTTCCCAAAGGCCGTATGGAGGCAGGGGTTGGGGCAGGGAGGAAAAGAACACTAGTACCCACCAAAAATGGCCAGAAGGCAAAATGGACTCCAGCTGTCTGAACTACACTTTGCCTTAAAGGCGTGTGTGTGTGTGTGTGTGTGTGTGTGTGTGTTAGAGATGTAGGGAGGAAGGCGTGCTTTAATGGTGCTCAGTTAGACTGGATTAATGGGAAGCTTCTGCCAGGGCTCAGGCACCATTACCCACCACCCTCTCCCTGAGGCCTTGGGTAAACAGCACTGGGGGAGAGAGGACCTCCAGTAGACTCTCCCAAGCCACCCTTTTTTGATGGCTCAAAGCCACCTCCTATAAATCAGCTCTTGGAGGTCCGCTCTCTGAAGCACTTTAGCCAGAGTTTAACGCTGCTCTAGGTCTGGAATGTGGCAGGCCTTGTTCCTGGGCCTGATTTTAGGGATACATAGGTGCACTACTCTTTATGTCGATAGAACTGGCCAAATTTCGAATTTCAAGAAGCTTCACATTCCCTTTGAAACAGGGTCTCCTGTTGATGGGGAAGAGCTGGGGCAAAGAAAGGTCTGAGGAGGTCTTAGCGCCTCTCACTCCGGGGCTTGGCCTCTCCCGGGTCACCCATAATTCATGAAGTGGGACAGCCTTTTCCTTCTCAGAGACAACGCAAATGGCCTTTCCCTGACGCGGCTGCAGGCATTCGCCTCGACACTGAAATGTGCTGGCGGTGCGCTCCCGCTCTGGGTTGATCCTTATCGGAACTGTGCGTGCCAAGCTGCCAGGCCCGCGGAAGACAAAGACGCGGCTGCCTCCGGGTTTGCTCCCGAAGCCTCGGGGTCACCTACGGGGCTTCCCCTTTACAGCTTCCGGGCCCCCAAGCCGCCGCCCGGGACACCGCCGGAGCCCGAAGTCAGAATTCCAGTTCTCGAGCGCCACCCGGAGAGTTGACATTACCCCTCTTTCGAGGCCGCGTGGTGCGCAAAGCGAGAGACTGAAGGTGGTGGCAGCACAGGGCTGGCTGCGGGGGGTCGGCCGGGGAGGGGGGGCAGTTTCCCCACACCCTGCGGCACGTATGCAGGAAAAGAAAAAAGCCCGGGGGTGGGGTGGGGACGTGGGCTTTAAAAGCCAAAACCCAGGGAAATCTACTACTCGGTACAAACAATCCCAGACAGGAGTTTGCAAGGACTCAGCAGCCTCCAAATAGAAACTACAACTAAAATAAATCCCCTTTTAGAGTTATATTCAGAGTCCTCCAAGGTGGAATGCAAGGGAGACCGCGCCTTCTTAGAACACACACGGGTGGTGCCAGGAGACATCGTGGTCAGCCGAGCACCTTCTGCACACACGTTTAATACCAGGCAAAAATGTGAGGTTCTCATTCGAATCTGATTAACCAGTTCTCATAGTGCTTGTAACTGACTCAACGTACACTCGATTAAAAAAAAAAAAATTCATCTTGCTTGAAAGATACACGGACGACCTGTATTTAGATAGGCTAAGTTCCCGCAGCTGTCTGACCACATTTGTCTAGTCTCTCTAAGAATCCACGTTTTCTAGCCCGGGAAGGGGCAGGCGGCCCTCCTGGCTCCCCCTTCGGCGGTTTCCTGGTGAGGCGCCCATCCTCCCCAAGCACCGGGAACGGAGGCGGCCGCATTAATACTCGCGGGCAGCCTGCTCTGACCTATACTGTCATTTTTTCCATCGGTCAGAATCGGGCTTTGGTGGTGGTGGGGGGGAACGGTGGGTTCTCCTCCGAGGGACTCTGCACGGATGATTGGGTTTTCCCCGGCGAACTTAACACGGAGGCGAAAGGGGCAGATGGAAACCAGGCCTCCGCTGGCCGGGCGCGCGTAAGCGCCGCACTCTGCAGCTCGACGCAAAGCCAGGGCTGGATTTTCGAGGCCCGGGCCCGGCGGCCTCCCCGCGCCGGCGCGATCCTCTCTCCCTCGGGCTGAGCAAACGTGCTCGCCTAATTCCGCCCTGGAGACAGCAGCTGTGCGGCGAGAGCAGGGGAGGGCGGGGTGGGGGGGGGCAGCAACTTTTCCAACAGAAAGTGTATGCGCACAGGAGAGGTGAAGGCCCACCCCGATTCTGTGCACGTACCGACACAGCATCTAATCAGTGTCACTGCCAGGAATACGCTTCCGCGGCGGGCGACACCCCCGCCCCCGCCAACCTGCAGGAAGGAGGGGGGAATGCAAATGGCGTCTCACGTCGTCCCAGACTCTGCACGGCTCCCGCTGCCCCGAGACCCAGAGCAGACGTCGCAGCGGGCCAAGCGCCGCCACTCTGGGGACGCGAACACACTGGCGGCCGGCGCCCCTTTCCTGTGTTCCGGTCTCGGGAAAAGGAACTAGCACTGCTCCCCGTTCCGAGGCCATTCCCCCTGCCCCCACGTCCGGAAAAGCCGCCCTTCTGTAGGGTGGGTGAGGGGACGCGGGAAACTTTGCGAGACAATTGTTCTGCGCCTTCCTCGCGTGGCGCGGGAGAGGAACGTGGGTGGGTTTCCCGTCCGAGGCCTGCCCACACTCCCCCGCTCTTCCAGGTCTCGGACCTGAACCTTGTGGGCTACGGCGGTGGTGGGAGAGGTACATTTCAGGCCAGCGGGTGGGGGGGAGGACACCAAAGTCAGGCGTCTTCACAGGGTCTGGCGGGCGGCCAAGTTTGTGTCCTTTCCCTCCCACGCTGGAGTAGCGCGCGCCGCTTTGGGAAAGCGTGAGACTCCTCACCCCTTGGCCACGAGGCCACTCCAGTCTTCAAGGTGGGGCTGATGGTTTCTCTACAGCACCCTCTCCCGTTCTGCGGCCGCCGCAGGGCTCGCACGCCCCCGGGGAGTCCCCAAAGAGCCGCCAGAGACGGCCCGCGCCTTCGCTCGCCGGCTCTTCCGGGGGAGGGGGGGAGACGTGTGTGTCGTGTGCACCCCGGCCCCGGCTCACCACCCTCCGCGGAGCCACCTCGGCAGCCCTCCCGGGCCACGGCCTCAGCCGATCCCTGCCCGGAGTAGCCCAGCGGGATGCAGCCGCCTCCACGCGGAATGGGGCGCCCCTGGGACGCAGGCAGGGATGGCGGTTCCGGTCGTTCCGGGATTTGCGTGCAAGAAGAAAACAAGGCCGGCGACTACGAGAGTGGCGCCTCCATTCTCGGGGTTCAGACGCCCGCGCGCTCTCCGCGCCGGTCCGGTTATGGCCACTCCGGCCTCGGGGACCCGCTTCCGCCCCCCCGCCCCTCCCCCCCAGCAATTCCTCGTCCCGCCTGTGCCGCACCGCGCACAGCTCCCAGCCAGCACCCCGGCTCCCACACCAGCTCCCCCCGCACACCCCCCCAACCTCCCCGTAACTCGCGCGCCTGCCTCGCCCCGGGCTCCGGGCGTCGCTCGCTCTCAGCGCCCGGAGCACGCCGGTTCTACCCTCGGCTGCGAAAACCACCACCCCCGCCCGGCCGGGCCCTTGTCCCAGCCTGGCTCCCCCGCCAGCTGCGCCGCCACCGCCGCACGTGACCCGCCCCCGTCGCGGCTTCCGCTGAGCTGCCTGTTCCGGAGCACAAACAATTTCTGCTCTGATGCGGGGTCTCTCGGGCCCTGGCGTCCTCTCCTCCCTGCCCCCCCTTCCGGGTACGAGAACTCAAAACAACTCGCTGACCTTCGGGCCGACCAGCTCCGGCTTCCACCGACTCCGGCATTCCGTGCAAACCCAGCAGCGGCGGCTTCTAAGATTTCACTCCGCGCTGGGCTGGGGGGAGGGGGTGGTTTCTCCAGGAGGGGGTGTCTCAGATCGAAAGAGCCACTTTACGCTCCTTCCTCTCCTCCGAAGTGAGTTTTTAGACTATCCGGAGGCCCTGGGGAAACGCTTGCAACCGCGCGCTAAGAAAGCACCCCCTCCCTCCCGACCAGGCATATGCAGCCTTGACTAGTGTCTGACCCGATTTCCAGGGTCACAGCCCGGCGGCAGAGGGCCTGGCCAGCCTCAGAAATACCACCCAGCGGTGGGCTGTGGCACCGAGCAGAGCTGGGGTGGGGTGGAGAGAGTGCGTTAAATAATTAATAGTAGCTCCCACTTCCGCTTTGCGCTATTTCTGAAGTCTTCCAACTTTACAGATCAAGAAACTGAGGCATGGGGCGCCCGGGTGGCTCGGTTGTTGGGCGTCTGCCTTGGGCTCAGGTTGTGATTCCAGGGTCCTGGGACGGAACTTCTCGTTGAGCCCCACGTTGAGCACTGATCCGGCTCCCTGCTGGGCTGGAGGCCTGCTTCTCCCTCTCCTACTCCTCCTGCTTCTGTTCCCTCTCTTGCTGTGTCTCTGTCAAATAAAGAAAAGAAATTGAGGCATAGAGAACACTCAGTTACATAACTAGCTCAGGGTCACCCAGTGTAGTTAAATGACTTAGTGAGAATTTGAACCCAGGACACTCCAGCCCAGGGTGGTTAAACATTCTGTTATGGTGCTCGCCTTGGAATCAAAAGTACAGACCCGTGTGTTTGTAGTGTTCTCTTGAGGGCTCTCTTTCTCTCACTAGGCACAGTGGTTGGCACACAGTAGGCATCAAATTCTGGTGGAATGAATGGGGGCCTGAACGAGTGACTGACAGAACCGGTGATGGCAAGTGATTTTGGAGAAAGCAGCCTCAACTCTTGATCCTTCTAAGATGATGGTCCTACCTCAATAAAACCTCTGTTTTTGGAGTGTTTGCAGGTAACAGGAAACTCTTATTCAAAAATATACTAACCTTCCTCCTCTCCCTCCCAGCCAATCAGCTTGGCAGCATTTGAACTTGCTGGGGCACATACCCAAAGCGGCTTTTACTGGGTGTTAGCCCTTTCTTTCCCAACGCTATTCTTTCTCTGGAGGCTTCTGCTTAGGGTCAGGGAGGCTGGAACTGAGTTTGAGATGATTCGAAACATATAGCAAGAAGGAAGGAGTGTATGTCCCCGCAGACATGGCCCATTGGCTTCTCTTCCACAGGCAGGCCGTGGGGAGGGGGTGGGGAAGCATGGTTTACAGCTCAGTGGTTCTTTTTTTAAATTCACGGACCACATCAGGACCACCACCATCCTGCAGCCAGCTTCTGTCACAGCCCTCACCAGCTGTGAGGCCACATCTGTCCAAATATGAGGCTATCTACCTTAGCCAATAGCTCTGAGATGCTGATCAGTAGGACCATATCTGCCATTTGGAGAGCTGCCACTGACTCTCTGTGCTGTCCCCCTCCTTCCGGTGGCCCCTGAGAGAGGATGTGATTAAAAAAAAAAAAATTCCTCTATTTAGAGAATCCGATAGAATGTACTTTTATACCATATTGTTAGTTTTCCCCTCCTCATTTTCTGAACCTACCCAGTTGTCCCTTCTGTGTCACTAATTGGGCAATCTGAAGTGAGGACAAATTTCACTTCCGGTTACCTGAAAGCAAACTTTCTCCTTTCCAGTTTGATTCCTCCAACATCTGTTGCATATGCCTCTGTGGTGGAAGTCACTACATTAGGCAGAACATGGAGGAGGAAAGCGCCTGGTCTCTGTTTCTGATTATTGATATAGTCTGTTCTCGCTCCCTCTCTCCCCCCCCCTTTCCTCCCTCCCTCCCGCCCACCCTTTCTGACAGTTGTCTATTTTGGCTCACGTTCCTAAGATTATTAACCAAGAAATGAAAACGTTTATTTTCTCTCGAAGTAACAACCCAGTCTTGAGTGTAAGACTGGGGTTTCAGCGACCTCTTTTACAATCTGGTCTGGAATGACCAGCAGGACCCTGTGACCTCGGCGTGGCCAGCCCAGGTTGGAAGCATCAGATGATTTCCAAAGAGGCCACAGGCCTCCATCCCACGTGGCCCGATTGTAGCTGAGAACAGTCTTGCTGAAACTCACTTACCCCTTGTGCCGGGGGACGGGTGACAAGTGATGTTGAACGGGAGGTTCAGGATGCTAATTTGATTTATTATCTGTGTACAGCCTGGGGAGGAGAAAAGGCTCATAAAAGTGTTCTAGGCTGGTCATTCTGAATGTGAGCATTTATTTCTCTGCAAAGCTCCCGAATGTCCCTGCAGGAAGTCTCCGGCCCAGCAACCCGACTGCACAGACAAAAGTCTCCCCTTTACACAGGGCTGCCCTCATTGTTTCCAACAGCTTTGTGCTTTCCCTGGGGGAAGACGAGAGTCACAGAGCAAGTTTTCTTCCTCTTTTCTCACGCTGCAGAGGAAGTGATGTTGTGGAAACAGTCGCTTCAGCTGGGTCTGCAAACCGCATCGTCGGAGTCGGCGTTGGGAATAACACAAAGCTGGGTGGCATTCCTAGGACTTGTCTACCCCGGGGCTCCAGGCAACCTGACTGGGTCTAAGCATGGGGATGACGGGCAATCGCAGGTGGCAGGAAGCAAGAGAAGCAATGCTGGAGAATCATTTCTTCCCCGGGGCGCGGATGCTCCTGACTCCTTGAGCCTGCTTCCTCTGGGAGCGCTGTTCATTTACTCTCTCCGTTCATGTATTGGACCACATTTCGGGATCACCCACTCTGTGCCGGGCATCCTGCGAGGTCTGCGTATCCAAAGGTAAGCCCTGCTCTCGCAGAGCTTACATTCTACTTTGCTTGGCACACAAAAGGTGCAGGATATGGTCCCCACCATCAAATCGTGTGGGTCCTCCACCCATAACATCTATCCTGCGCTGACTCACCGGACTGCCTTCATTCAGATCCTCTAGGACTCTTTGCCAGGCAACTGAACGCACCCTCCCCCAAACTCCCCTGATCGTGAAACTCACGGCTTTAAAATCCTTCAAGCAGCAAGAAGGGGAGGGACAAGGGGCACAAGGGACGCCCCCTTCCATTTGAGTCAGCCTCCTTTATAAAAAGATTTCTCAGAAGTCTCACCCAGTGATTTCTACGACTGTCTCATTGACCCACTCTTGCTGCAAGGGAGGCTGAGAAGTGTTACCTTCTAGCTTGGGTGCCTTGGCGCCTCCCATTACTAAAGGAGGAGGAGGCACAGCCCACTGGGGTGGGAACAGGCCTCCTCTGCTCATCTATGCATAGAGAGTATGTGGCAGATAGTAGGAAAACACTTGGTGGGTGGTAGGAGAGGGTTCAGGAGGGACCATTGGGTCCCTGTTCTTGGCTCGCATCTCAGTTCTCTGGGAAGTGGCCCATCATCTCCTCCTTGCTATGGGGTCACTGGCAGGCTCCTTGTTTGCTATAGCTCCAGGGGGAGCCTGACCCTGGCCGAGACCCTTCTGTTCTTTTCGCTGGGAAGGGCAGATCAGGAGAGAAAGCCGGGTCCAGCAGGTCAGGGCTGGCTCCAAGGTGTGTGACCACTGCAATCACGCCACCCCCTGGTCAGAAGGGCCCCACGCTCAGGGTTCAATGCTCTGCAGTTGTTGACCTTGACCTTTTGAAGACTATGATCTCTAATTCATGTTTGGTAGGTGAAGCCGAATGGGGCGGTGGAGCATGAACCAGGGGCATGGAGACTTGGGTCCTATAGGGCCTCACCTCCCGGTTTACCTCCTTGAGATGGGTTCTCAGATGCCTGCTCCCCAACACCCAGTGCCTCCAGCTCCCCCACCCCACGGCCTTCCACCCTCTCTGCCTCTGGTAGGGACCTGGGTGCTAATGTGGGGGTGGGGCAAGGGGGCAGCCTTCCCTGCCTGGGCTGGGAGGGCCACAGCACGGTTGACTGGCAACTTGGCAGAGTCCTCCCACCTACCCACCGTGGATCCAGGCACAGAGTGTGTCCCAGTGTGGTGGCTGTGATCTCTTGGAAGCTACGACCTGCCATAGGTGGAGGTGGTAACCACTTGGGAAAAAGAGATTGACTACCCTGCCCATAACTGGGGCCCTGCATTTTAATTTTGTTCTGGGCTTTGCAAATTCTGTGGTCAGCCCTGCCTGACCGTGGGGCCGTGGTGTTCTGGCCTGTGTATGCCAGGCCGGGGAAAGCCAGTCTGCAGAAAGGCAGAGAATAATGAAGAAGTGCAGCAAGTAACAGAATGCCTTCAGAAACATGGGGCCCCGGAGAGGGCTAAGATGGGTTCCTGGAGGGGATTCAGTGCCCAGGTCCTGCCCCTGGGGAGGCCTGGCTGGGCTTGCGCTCCTCTGTTCTCCTTATCAATTCTCTTCTGTTCCTTGTGTTACTATGAATGGGTTTCCCTGATTGCCAACTACAAGTTCCCCAAGCAAGATTAAAAAAAAAAAAAAAAAAAGGCTTGGTTTGTAGTTCACAGTACTGGGCTCCAGTCCCAAATTGGCCATTTAACTAACTGAGCGATACTGGACCAGTTAGTTATTCTCTTCATGTCTTCACTTTCTCAACCTTCAAAAACAACCGGACACCATGGGACCAACATCGTAGGTTGCTATGAGGATTATCTGCGCCCATCCTTGTTAATAGAGGGACTTAAGGCACAAAGCCTGCAGGAAATTTAGAGTGAAATGACTTCCTTCTTTCACTGTTTTCTCAGTGCTTAAAAACTGCTTATTTGAATCTGGTTAACTCAAGTGGTTAGAATAGGGTCAACCAAGAGGGTTGTAAGAGGTTCGAGCACGAGACGGGTTTGCTTAGCACATATCCATGGTGGAAGATGAACCGTGTAAGGTAGGGATCCCAGTTATCTGTTGCTACACAGTGAACAGCCACCAGTCTTGGTGTTTATTTTTTTTAAATTTTTTTTTAAAGATTTTACTTATTTATTTGACAGAGAGAGATCACAAGTAGACAGAGAGGCAGGCAGAGAGAGAGAGAGGAGGAAGCAGGCTCCCTGCTGAGCAGAGAGCCCGATGCGGAACTCGATCCCAGGACCCTGAGATCATGACCCGAACCAAAGGCAGCGGCTTAACCCACAGCCACCCAGGCACCCCAGACTTGGTGTTTAAAATAACAGCCACGTTACTGTATCTCACGATCTGGTGAGCCAGGAATTAGTGCAAGACTAGGAGGGGCACTGGAGTGCCTGGGTGGCTCAGTCAGTTGGGCATCTGCCTTCGGCTCAGGGCATGATCCCGGGGTCCTGGGATTGAGCTCCGAGTCAGGATCTCTGCTCAGAGGGGAGTCTGCTTCTCCCTCTCCCTCTGTCTCTCAAATAAATAAATAAAATAAAAAAAAAAAAAAAAAAAAAAAAAAAAAAAAAAAAAAAAAGAGGCGAGGATGAGCAAGTCTTCTGCTCCATGTGGGATTGACTAAGGTCTCTAAGTGGTACCAGGTGGTAGATGAGCCGGTCTGGCAAATCCAAGTTGGCTTCACGTATATGAGTGGTGCTTTGGTGGGGATGGCCGGAAGGCCGGACTTAGCTGGGACTGTAAAATGTGGCTCCCATCTGTGGCCTCTCCAGCGTGGTGGTCTTAGGAGAGTAGTCCTTGTTATATGGTGCCCCAGGTCTTGCAGAAAGCATTACAAAAGAGTAAGGCAGAAACTAGAAAGCCTCTTCTGACTTAGCCTTGGACATGATGCACTATCACTTCTGCCCATTCACATAGTTACCAGAGAGTCACAAGTTCACCCAGATTCAAAAGCAGGGTGCACAGAAGGGCGTGAATGAGTACCCAAACATGCATCATGGGGCCATCTTTGAAGACCATCTCTCACTGTGGACCAACCACTCATACACGTGTGCCCTCAGTCCTGGGAGGCAGAGTGTGAGTACTCAAATGGAAGAGCCCAGATCCATCCCCATTCATCATCAGAAGGGTTCTGGGAGATCCTGAGCGAGGAGCAGGAGATGGAAACGCTCTTGGGAACATTAGACCTCACCGAGCATCTGAGAGCTGAGTCCCTGGGCTTTGGATGTTAAACCCTAGTCCTGCTTCAAAACCAGCCTTTTGGGCTCTTAAGCTTATAAAAGAAAAAAATCTCAGATTCGTATGAGAGAGTGACTATAATTATCTCCGTTTTCTCTATGAGGAAATGAATTAGATCACCTGGCATCCCAGCTAGAAAATGGTACAGTCGAAATTTGAACCCAGACATATCTAAGGCCAAAGGCGGTTACTTTATAGCTTAAAGTAACTTTCCAGGGGTCAGCCAGAGAAACCAGATATACAGTTTAATACTCATTTATTATATGTTTGGTTAGTAGACTTAGAAGAGAATGGAAATTCCTTTATCTGAGGAAGAGTATATATGTGCAAAACTTACACCAAACGTTATCCTTAATGGTGAAATATTGACGGACACCTGGGTGGCTCAGTTGTTTAAGCGACTTCTGTTAAGCGACTGCCTTCAGCTCAGGCCATGATCCCAGGGTCCTGGGACTGAGTCCCGCTTCAGGCTTCTTGCTTTTCAGGGAGTCTGCTTCTCCCCCTGCTTGTGCTCTCTCTCTCTCTCTGACAAATAAATTAATAAATTCTTTTTAAAAAATAGTAAAATATTTGAAGCTTTCCCTCCTGAGATCAGGAACAACAGAAGGACACCTGCTATCACTCCTCCTATTCATTATTATTCTGGAGGTCACAACCAGTGCAATAAAGCAAGAAAAAGAAATATAAAGCATCAGAAGTGAAAGGAAGAGATGAAACCATCATTCACGGATGACATGACTTTGCACATACAAATCTGAAAAAAAATCCTACAACTATCAGACTTAATAAGGGAATTCAGCAAGGTCGCTGGATTTAATGTAGGGCTCTTGTGGGGCTTTTTTTTTTTTTTGAGAGAGAGAGAGAAAGAGCGAGCAGAACAAGTGAGAGAGAGCACGAGTGGAGGGAGGGGGGAGAGGGAGGGAGAAGCAGGCTCCCCGCTGAACAGGGAGCTCCATCCCAGAGTCCCTGGATCATGACCTAAGTCAAAGGCAGATGCTTAACTGACTGAGCCACCCGGGCGCCCCTCCTGTGGGGCTTTAATGAGAAATTGATATCATATACTAAACCCCTACCTATTTATTTCTCACCACCACCCCTCTTTAGCCTGTGGCATTAGCTATGCTTCCTCTTTGACATTCCCTTTACTCCAGCTTCCTTGACACTACCCTCCTGTGTGTCCTGTCCTTTCCCTGCAGATCTCTCTCCCAACCTCCTCTTTTGGTATCTGCTCCAAAAATAGTGGCCTGGCTCAGAGTTCTGTCCACAAACAGTGCTGGCTGAGCTCAACTCCATCAGGGTCTACACGGACAGCACTTCCTGCGATTGTCTGACCCCCTTGTACCATTTCTTCCCTGGACTCTCTCACTGACCTAGTCTTTAACTCTCCCATCTAGAATCTTTTCTCCCCGCCCCGCCCCTCATTTTTTTTTTTTTTATTGTGGTGAAATACTCATAATATAAAACTTACAATCTTAAAAGAAAAACTATCTTAACCATCGTCAGTGTACAATTTGGTGTTGTATTTTTAAAAGATTTTATCTATGTATTTGAGAGAGAGAGAGAGAAAGCACAAGCAGGGTGAAGGGCTGAGGAAGAGGCAGACTCCTCACTGAGCAGGCAGCCCGATGTGGGGCTCGATCTCAAGACTCTGGGATCCTGACCTGAGCGGAAGGTGGACGCTCAACTGATGTAACCATCCAGGTGCCCCAGTTCGGTGGTATTGAGTACATTTGTCTGCTTGTGCAACCCTCACCACTATCCGCCTGCTCCGCTCTTGTTGCTTTGGCATCTGTGTGTCACACGGCCCCTGGGGTTACCTTCCTAAAATGCGACCTTGATCCTTGCCATTTTTCAAGATCTTGAGACACCTTGTTAGATCCGGTATTCACCAAATGGTGCGATAGCCCTCCGTGATCTCTATCCATGCTCTCTTGCTTCCATTCCTGTCTTACTCTGAGTCCCTCCAAAAGCTGACCCCGAGCCAAGGATTTGGGGGCATAAAAGCTGTGATCTCAGGAAGCACAGCAGGAGAGCGGGAATAGAGACAGGCCAAAAAAGGGTGCCTTGGTGAATAGGTTACCAAGGTGGGTGGGGCGGGCGGTGGTGGTGGCTGGAGATCCTGCTGATGCCTCTCTGGGATCCTGTGTAGCACATGCCTCGGAACTGCCCCAGAGAGGGGTGAGGAAGCTGGAGTATATCTATCCACCAACTCCCATCCAGGGGTGTGCTGGTAAACCAGCTTTCTGGGAGGACAAAGAAAGTCTTAATTTGCAGTGTTTGCCAATTGCCATGATATAAATATTCCCACTGTGGCTGATTCTAAGCTAGTGATGGTTTAACAATTGGCTTGCAAATTTTCTGAATATGTAACAATCGGGCTCTCCAGAGCTAGTACCACAGCTCCAACACACCCCTGCCCCCACTCCGCATTAGTTGAGGGTTATTTCTGGGAAGCCAAGCACTTAGTATCTGCCCATACATATGGTGGCCAGCTGAGCGTGCTTCGGAGGCCAGAGAACGCTCTCCGATGGAGTTTCAGGAAGTCCTCATTGTATCTGGGAAGTCCTTTCAGGTGCCTTCCGGGGAGGAGCAGGGACATGAGTGGGGCAGCAACAGAGCTGCTCAGAACGCCTGCTCCCTCTCAGCCCACCCCTGAGCTTCTTCTGCTCCTCCAGCCCTCAGCTATGGGGTCACCACCTCCATGCAGCCCTCCCTGCATTCCCACAAACCGTCCTCACTCTCATGACAGCCCCAGAGCATGCCCTTGGCTTCTTAACTGTCCCCTGCCTTTCTCGTCACTGAACTGCAAGGTGCTGTGGCCGGCGATGTTGTCTACCACTTTCTGTAACTGTCGTAGTAGCCCGGTGCCCAGCACAAGCTTAGCTACTTAATACCTAACTCAGCCCACCCCACCTGGCACCTAGTAATGGTTGAGTCAAATGAACACTCTCCCCCTCCCCTATGTATATATATCCACTGCTCAGTCAATCAATGGGTCTCTCTCTGGCTTTTATTGCTTATCCCCATCCGTTTCCAAAGAGGACTTTAGGCAGCAAGCAGGTGCTTCCTTTCCCGTGAAGGTGTGAGCGACCATATTTTCCGAAGCAATGATCAGGACACGTGATCTGACACATGTTCCAACACATGGTCTGACAATGGGACAGAATATTTTAAATCTCCGCCGTCTCGGAAAATCCGGGCTGCGGGGCTCCGTGCAGAAAAGAGCCAGGAGCCATGGCCTCATATTGCATCCCCAGAACAGGCAGGAGTTCCGTTTTAAAGACCTCTGTGATTTTCAGAGCAGCATGTGAAGAGAGCTGAAGAGAGAAGTTGATTTCTGTGGCACTCTAGCTGGAGTGATTATAGGGAGCGGGGAAAAATTTGTGGCAGAAACAAGTTCTCATTAAGACCATATGCTGTATTTCTAATCGATGGCTCTTAGAAGTAATTCCCCGACATTTCATTCATTTTTACTGCCTCCCCTTCAGGGGCAGGAAGAACAGCGTTGTTAGCCTGCGTTTATAGATGAGGATATCTAGAAACAGAGAGGTGAAATGGCTCAGCCCCAGTCACAGAGTGAATCAGAGAGACACCGCCAGCCTTGGATTCAGAATTCCAACTTGAGCTTCTGTGCCAAGATCCCTCGGGGCACATTTCCTTCCTCATTTGCATAAATCATCAACATTTTTTTCCAAGCTTGTGCTGAGAAAGCCCCTTTTCAAACAGTGGAAACTCCCTTTGCCTTCTGTTGCCTTAGTTTTATTTTGTGAACCGAATTCTTTCACTTCAACACGTAGACTTGCTGTTTTTCCTTCCGTCGAGCCCTTTTCAAGAGAGGTCGTGACCTTTGCTTAGAGAGGCAATGGAAACAGGAGAGCCCAAACGAACGAAAACAGATGATCTGGAGACCATATAAAGTGTCATTCCAACTCGTGTTCACAATCCCATGCCGTTGATTGCAAATCTCGAATCATGGCAGGTTATCAGGAATAGAAGAGGGGCTGATGGTGTTACCAGCGTTTGAACCCTGTCGGGGATAAGATGTGCCTCCAGCTCGGGAAGCAGATTTCTAGGATCGGCAACTGAGGGGCGCACGCCGTTAAGCATTCGACTCTTGTTTTCAGCTCAGGTCATAATTTCATGGGTCCTGGGATGGAGCCTCGTGTGGGGCGGTGGGGGGGTGTCCATGCTCAGTGAGGAATCTGCTGGAGATTCTCCCTCTCCCTCTGCCCCTCCCCCACCCCATGTTTGCACACACTCTCTACCCCTTTCTTTTCTTTCTTTTTTTTTTTTTTTAAGATTTTATTTATTTATTTGACAGAGATCACAAGTAGGCAGAGAGGCAGGCAGAGAGAGAGAGAAAGGGAAGCAGGCTCCCCGCCGAGCGGAGAGCCCGATGCGGGGCTCGATCCCAGCACCCTGGGATCATGACCCAAGCCGAAGGCAGCGGCTTTAACCCACTGAGCCACCCAGACGCCCCTCTCTACCCCTTTCTTTCAAATAAATAAATACTAAAATTTTTTTTATTTTTTTAAATTTTTATTTATTTATTAATTAAAATTTTTTTATTTTTAAAGATGTCATTTATTTATTTGACAGAGGGGGACACAGCGAGAGAGGGAATACAGGCAGTGGGAGAGGGAGAGGGAGAAGCAGGCTCCCTGCCCAACAGAGAGCCGGAGGCAGGGCTCTATCCCAGAATCCTGGGATCATGACGTAAGCCCAAGGCAGATGCCTAACAACTAAGCCACCCAGGTGTCCCAATAAGTACATCTTTATTTATTTATTTTTAAAGATTTTATTTATTTATTTGATGGGCAGAGATCATAAGTAGGCAGAGAGGCAGGCAGAGAGAGAGGAAGGGAAGCAGGCTCCCTGCTCAGCAGAGAGCCTGATGCGGGGCTCAATCCCAGGACCCTGGGATCATGACCTGAGCTGAGGCAGCAGCTTTAACCCACTGAGCCACCCAGGTGCCCCTCCCCCAGTAAATACATCTTTAAAAAGAAGGAAGAAACTGGACAAATCAGGGCCAATGCAAGTCTGAGAAATGTCAATCTGGAAACATGTAGGGAGTCATACCTGAGATTAATGCTATGTGAACTTGGGCTTCTAATCACCAGTGTAATTACATAATTACTCACAATCCTTTCACATATTTAAGGAATTCCTAGCTCATGACCTCATCTGTCTGATGGTCCTTAGGTGACTCCAGTATTGAGGTTTCTGGGCATGAACTGCGTTTCCTGGATTCCCAGGTCAGCACTTAGCGCATTGCTGACACTCACAAAATAGTAATAATCCTCTTGAAAGTGGAAACATATGCAATGTGTTTGGGAAAAACTTCCCCTCTCTGTCAAATATGTTAGATAATCAAAATAATTTATAGCTCGTTGGTTTAACCATTAGACAGAAAGAAATTATATCTATTCAGAATCTTCCGGCAAATAATATTCAGCATAAAGAAAGAGCTTTCTGTCTACATGGTGTAGTAATTTACTTTATTTCTTATCATACTGGTTAGCTATTGGTGCAATAACGCTGTGTAACAAAAGTTTTAAACACACCACAACTCAGTGGCTTAAAACGTGTATTTCCTGCAAATGGGTGGGTGACTTGTTCTGGTGATTTCAGCTGAGTTTAGCTGCATTCTGTAGCTTGGGTCCAGGCCTCCTCCCATGTCTCCTCATTCTTCTTCAGCAATTTCCTGGGGGGCATTCTGGGCTTATGGTAGATGACCAGAGAGCAAAAGTCAGGCTGAATGGTGCAAGCAATTTAAAGCATTCTCTGGCATCGTATCTGCTCACATGACATTGACTAAAGCAAGTCACAGGGTCAAGTCTGAAGTCAGTGGGAACACAGCACCCCAAGAGGGAGAAGGAGGGGGAGGCAAGTGAATGTTTGCCGAACAACGGTCTTTCACGATTATCCTCCCTGAAAGGCTGCATCGTGTCCCCTCAAAATTCATACGTTGACCCTACAAACCCCAGAATATGATTGCATTTGGAAATAGGGCCTTAAAAAGAGTGATTACGTTACCCCCCAATCTAATACTGCACTATATGTGAACGAATTTGTATTTGAATAAACTCTTGATGGGGCTTCTTGGTGGCTCAGTGGGTTGTGTCTGCCTTTGGCTCAGGTCATGATCTCAGGGTCCTGGGATCAAGGCCCACATCAGGCTCCCTGCTCAGCGGGAGCCGGCTTCTCCTTCTCCCTTCCACTCCTCCTGCTTGTACTCTCTCTCTGCCAAATAAATAAATAAAATCTTTAAAAAAAAGAAAATAATAAACTCCAGAAGAAGACAAAAAGTGATTAAGGTACAGTGAGGCCGGTGGGGTGGACCCAAATCCAGTCTGACTGGTGTCCTTCCGAGAGAAGATTTGGGTGCACAGAGAGACCCCAGGATCGTGTGCACATAGAGAAAAGGCAGCGTGAGGACCCAGCAAGAAGGCGGCCAACTGCAAGCCAAGCAGAGAGGCCTCAGAAGAAACCAGCCTCCAGAACAGTGAGAAGTAAATTTCTGTTGTTTCCACTCCCTCCAGTCTGGGGTACTCGGATGTGGCAGCTAGAGCAAACTAACACAGGCCTGTAAGCCCCTTGTGGGTGACTCAGGGCTGTGTCGTACTCACCGTGCTGTGCTGTCTGCTTCCCTCCTGCACCGCTCTCTCACCCGCAGCACTTAGCACATTTCCTTGGGTGCCTTGTTTAGGTATCTTTAGCGAATGAATGAAGTCTCTCCGTTTCAAAATCAACAATTATTTATCTTATCAGCTAGGACTCATGGTTGCAAGTGATAGAAACCCACTTAAAGTTGTTTAAGCAAAACGGAAGTCTCATGGGTCACACGACTGGGGGAGCTTCTAACATCTATGAAGTGATTCTAGGAACCAGGGCCCTAGACCAGTAGGCCTGAGGAGATTGCACACTTGCTAGACGCTCTCTCCATATTCTCTCACATTTTTTTCCCCTAATGACATGACTACCAAGAGATGGCAGATTCTATTTTCAAAAAAATGGCACCAAGACCATCTCCCATCCCAGATGTTCACCTTACAATGTGACTTCGACACTCCTCCTGTTGAGAGATGGGGTCTATATTTCCCAGGTGTTTTGTTTTGTTTTGTTCTAGGGACAGAGAATGTACGTGAGTGGGGGCACAGAGGGGCAGAGAAAGACAGAGAACCTCGACCAGTTTCCATGCCCAGCACAGAGGCCAATGCAGGGCCTGACCCCACAACCCTGAGATCATGACTTGAGCGGAAATTAAGCGTCATGTGCTCCACCGACCGAGTCACCCAGGTGCCCTTATATTTTCTGTTCTTTTTTTTTTTTTTTTTAAAGATTTTATTTATTTATTTGACAGAGAGAAATCACAAGTAGATGGAGAGGCAGGCAGAGAGAGAGAGGGAAGCAGGCTCTCCGCTGAGCAGAGAGCCCGATGCGGAACTCGATCCCAGGACTCTGAGATCATGACCTGAGCCGAAGGCAGCGGCTTAACCCACTGAGCCACCCAGGCGCCCTATATTTTCTGTTCTTAATGGGGTTGTGATGACCGTGGAAGGGACCCTGTGGGACTTCCAATGCTAGGTCGTAAAGGACAATATGGCTTCTGTCTTAGTAACTGGGACATTGCCTTTGGAGTCCCGGAGCTGCCATGGCAGAAGTCTGAGACTGCCGTCCTGTCAGGAAGCCCAAGCTACATGGAGAGGCCACATGAAAGTGTTGTGACGGAGAGCTCCAGCTGCAGTGCCACCTAAGAGCCAAGATCAAGCACATGTGATGAACATGCTCCTGGATGATTCCAGCACACCCCTCCCCCACCCCTCCAGTCATCCAGTCCTCCCTATTGAGGCTCCAGACACTGGAGAGCAGAGACAAGTCCTCCCCACTGTGCTATCAGAATTCCTGGCTCACAGAAGCTGGGAGCATGAGAAAATGCTTATTTTATGCTGTTGCATCTTGACATAATTTGTTATAGAGCAATAGTAAGGGGAGAAAAGAGTCCGGGATTACATTTTTTTTTTTTTAAAGATTTTATTTATTTATTTGACAGGCAGAGATCACAAGTAGGTAGAGAGGCAGGTAGAGAGAGAGAGGAGGAAGCAGGCTCCCTGCGGAGCAGAGCTTGATGTGGGGCTCAATCCAGGACCCTGGGATCATGACCTGAGCCGAAGGCAGAGGCTTTATCCACTGAGCCACCCAGGCGCCCCAACATTTTTTTTTTAAGATTTATTTATTTATTTGAGAGAGAGAGAGCGCGCCAGCACAAGCAGGCAGAACAGTAGACAGAGGGAGAGGGAGAAGCAGGCTCCCCACTGAGCAGGGAGACTGATGCTGGGCTGGATCCCAGGACCCCAGAATGACTTGAGTTAAAGGCAGAGGCTTAACTAACTGAGACACCCAGGCATCCCCCAACCTCCACTTCCTTTTTAAGAAAATTGTAGGAAAGGTCTCCAACAGGCCAGGCTTGGTTCACATGCCTACCTCTTGAGCCAAAGGCTCTGTCTGGGAGGAAGCAGACTAGATTTAGTTTCATTTCCATGTTAATTCCTAGGGGATAGGTAGGGATGTCATAACTGCGAGTCACACCAGAGGCCCACGGCTGAGCTCTTTATGAAAGGAGTGGGGGAGTATCAGAAGAAGGGCTGTGAGATTGTGTTCTGGGCAGACTAAACTAATAGCAATATTATAGCAGCCTTACTTTATTTGGTAACATTTTTTCTTTTGAGGTTTAAGATAGTTTAAAAAAAAAAAAAAGACGGGAGAACATACTGTATTTCCTACAAGCTAGGTGACTTTGGGCAGGTTACCATTGCCATCCTTAGTCTAATAAGAGAATTTGCGGGGGCCCGTGGGTGGCACAGTTGGTTAGGCGTCTGCCTTCGGTTCAGGTCTTGACCCCAGGGTCCGGGGATCGAGCCCCACATCTGGCTCCCTGCTCAGTGGAAAGTCTCTGTCTCCCCCTATCCTCTGCCAGCACCGCCCAACTCCTGTTCTCTCTCTCTCAAATAAGTAACTAAAATCTTTCAAAAAACCACTTTTTGTAATACTTCTTTGGCAACTTGTCAAGGGCTTGCTAGAAACACTTTCCATTTGAGCCACAGTACACGTGCAGATAATCATTGCTT
Source organism: Mustela putorius furo (assembly GCF_011764305.1). NCBI lineage: Eukaryota > Metazoa > Chordata > Mammalia > Carnivora > Mustelidae > Mustela > Mustela putorius. The sequence continues at coordinate 35,115,434 of NW_025421989.1, forward strand.
GGAAGCAGGGACTTCAACATCCTGGTCCAAGAGAGACACACATACCAGTCACATATGATTGTGTGTACACACATATTAAATTTGTATTTTCACATACTCCAAAAAATAAGCAAATTCTCTTCTCTACTGAAAGCCAGTAATATTTTTGCAGCGTAGGAATATTCCTAGGGCCAATATGCTCCATCAGAGATTGCTGCCTTTTTCTTATTTATTTATTTACTTACTTTTAATTAAAATATAATGTATTATGTGCCCCAGAGGTACAGATCTGTGAATCATCAGTCTTACACAATTCACAGTGCTCACCATAACACATCCCCTCCCCAATGTCCATCACCCAGCCACCCTATCCCTCCCCCGCTACTCCCCAGCAACCCTCAGTTTGTTTCGTGAGATTGAGAGTCTCTTCTGGTTTGTCTCCCTCCCAATCCCATCTTGTTTCATTTTTGTCCCTCCCTGCACCCCAGGGACCCCCTGCTCTGCCTCTCAAATTCCTCATATCAGAGAGATCATATGATAATTGTCTTTCTCTGATTGACTTATTTCGTTCAGCATAATACCTTCTAGTTCCATCCACATCATTGCAAATGGCAAGATTTCTCTGATGGCTACATAGTATTCCATTGTATATATATATACACCACATCTTCTATATCCATTCATCTGTTGATGGACATCTAGGCTCTTTCCACAGTTTGGCTATTGTGGACATTGCTGCTACAAACATTCGGGTGCACATGCCCCTTCGGATCACATTTGTATTTTTAGGTAAATACCCAGTAGTGCAATTGCTGGGTCGTAGGGTAGCTCCATTTTCAACTTTTTGAGGAACCTCCATGCTGTTTTCCAGAGTGACTGCACCAGCTTGCATTCCTACCAACAGTGTAGGAGGGTTCCCCTTTCTCTGCATCCTCACCAATACCTGTTGTTTTCTGACTTGTTAATTTTAGCCACTCTGACTGGCGTGAGGCGGTATCTCACTGTGGTTTTAATTTCTATATCCCTGATGCCTAGTGATGTGCAGCACTTTTTCATGTGTCAGTTGGCCATCTGGATGTCTTCTTTGCAGGGATGTCTGTCTGTTCACGTCCTCTGCCCATTTCTTGATTGAATTATTTGTTGTTTGGGTGTTGAGTTTGATACGTTCTTTATAGATTTTGGATACTAGCCCTGTATATGATATGTCATTTGCAAATATCTTCTCCCATTCTGTCAGTTGTCTTTTGGTTTTGTTGACTGTTTCCTTTGCTGTGCAAAGCTTTTGATCTTGACGAAGTCCCAATAGTTCATTTCTGCCTTTGCTTCTCTTATCTTTGGCGATGTTTCTAGGAAGAAGTTGTTGTGGCTGAGGTTGAAGAGGTTGCTGCCTGTGTTCTCCTCATGGATTTGGATGGATTCCTGACTCACCTTGAGGTCTTTCATCCATTTTGAGTCTATTTGTGTGTGTGGTGTAAGGAAATGGTCCATTTCATTCTTCTGGATATGGTTGTCCAATTGTCCCAACGCCATTTGTTGAAGAGACTGTCTTTCTTCCATTGGACATTCTTTCCTGCTTTGTTGAAGATGAGTTGGCCATAGAGTTGAGGGTCCATTTGTGGGCTCTCTATTCTGTTCCATTGATCTATATGTCTGTTTTTGTGTCATACCATACTGTCTTGATGATGACAGCTTCATAATAGAGCTTGAAGTCTGGAATTGTGATGCTGCCAACTTTGGTTCTCTTTTTCAACATTCCTCTGACTATTCAGGGTCTTTTCTGGTTCCATATAAATTTTAGGATTATTTGTTCCACTTCTTTGAAAAAATTGATAGTATTTTGATAAGGATTACATTAAACATGTAGATTGCTTTAGGTAGTATAGACATTTTCACATTATTTGTTCTTCCAATCCATGAGCATGGAACGTTTTTCCATTTCTTTGTGTCTTCCTCCATTTCTTTCATGAGTACTTTATAGTTTTCTGAGTATAGATTCTTTGCCTCTTTGGTTAGGTTTATTCCTAGGTATCTTATGGTTTTGGGTGCCATTGTAAATGGGGTTGACTCCTTAATTTCTCTTTTCTTCTGACTTGTTGTTGATGTAGAGAAATGCAACTGATTTCTGTGCATTGATGTGATATCCTGACACTTAATGAATTCCTGTATGAGTTCTAGCAGTTTTGGAGTGGAGTCGTTTGGGTTTTCCAAATAAAGTATCATATCATCTGCAAAGAGTGAGAGTCTGACTTCTTCTCTGCTGATTCTGATACCTTTTATTTCCTTTTGTTGTCTGATTACTAGCTAGGCCTTCTAGTACAATGTTGAATAGCAGTGGTGATAGTGGACAGCCCTGCCATGTTCTTGACCTTAGAGGAAAAGCTCTCAGTTTTTCCTCCATTGAGAATGATATTCGCTGTGGGTTTTTCATAGATGGCTTTGATGATATTGAGGTATGTACCCTCTATCCCTACACTTTGAAGAGTTTTGATCAAGAAAGGATGCTGTAGTTTGTCAAATGCTTTTTCAGCATCTATTGAGAGGATCATATGGTTCTTGTTCTTTCTTTTATTAGTGTAATGTATCACATTGATTGATTCGTGGATGTTGAACCAACCTTGCAGCCCAGGAATAAATCCTACTTGGTCATGGTGAATAATCCTTTTAATGTACAGTTGGATCCTATTGGCTAGTATTTTGGTGAGAATTTTTGCCTCCATGTTCATTAAGGATATTGGTCTGTAATTTTCCTTTTTGATGGGGCCTTTGTCTGGTTTTGGGGTCAAGGTAATACTGGCCTCATAAAATGAGTTTGGAAGTTTTCCTTCCATTTCTATTTTTGGGGAACAGTTTCAGGAGAATGGGTATTAATTCTTCTTTAAATGTTTGGTAGCATTCCCCTGGAAGCCTCTGGCCCTGGGCTCTGGTTTGCTGGGAGATTTTTGATGACTGCTTCAATCTCCTTACTGGTTATGGGTCTGTTCAGGTTTTCTATTTCTTCTTCATTCAATTTTGTAGTTTATAGGTCTCTAGGAATGCATCAGTTTCTTTCAGATTGTCAAATCTGCTGGTGTCTACTTGCTCATAATATGTTCTTATAATTGTTTGTATTTCTTTGGTGTTGGGAAATTAAAAAAAGAGTTTTAAAAAGGTATTGATAAGATAAAATAGTTAAAAAACTTTAAAATAGGAAAGTGGAAAAATTTTAAAAATAGAATAAGAGAAAAATAAAATTATAAAAACTTAACTTTGAAAAACTGAAGGATCCTGGGAAAAAAGGTATTAATTCTGTGTGTCGCTTTCCCCTAGGTCTGGAGTTCCACAGTTCTCATTGATTGGTAAACTTGATCTTGGCTGGATGTTCTTGCTGATCTTCTGGGGGAGGGGCCTGTTGTAGTGATCCTTACATGTGTTTGCCCGAGGCGGAATTGCACCACCCTTGCCAGGGACCCAGCCAAGTAATCTGCGTACTTTTGGTCTTGAGACCTTTTGTTCCCTGAATGCTTTCCATAGAGCTCTGGAAGACGGGAATAACAATGGCGGCCTCTCAATATCCGAGCCAGAGGAACTAAGAGCTCAGGCCTGCTCCTCAGTCGCCCTCAGAGAAAAGCGCTCAGTCACTCCTGTCTCCCTGGTCCAAACTCACCCAGCCTGTAACCGAACATTTCTGTCTCTGGCTCATGGCCCCATTTGGAGTCTCCAAACCCAGCAGGTTTCTGTCGCACTGCTTCTCCCAGAGCAGGAAGGTGAGTCTCCCCGGATCTGCCACTTATGGGGTCCCTCCTCCAAGAGCAGTGGCCCGACTGTGCCTTGGAGCATGGTTTAAGGTAACTAACCCTGAGCTGAGAGCTCAATTCTCGTTTCCATCTCTGTAGCCGGCTTCCCCGCTCTGATACCTGGGAGCTCTGCTACACTCTGATATCCCCCGGTCTTTCTGTGACTTCATGGGTCCTGAGACCACACTGTCCCTGTCCCCTCCCCCCACTTAGGCTCTGGAGCGACATCCCTCAGTGGAGCCGACTTCTAAAAGATCCGATTTTGTGCTCAGCTGCTCCACAACTTGCTGGAAGCCAGCCCCTCCCCCAAGGTCTGTCTTCCCATATATACCTCAGATTCACTTCTCTGCATGTCCTACCTTCCAGAAATTGGTCATTTTTCTGTTCCTAGAATTGCTGCTCTTCTTCTTTTCCATCTCCTGTTGAGTTTGTAGGTGTTCAGAATGGTTTGATAACCATGTAGCAGAACTCCTGGGACCTGATGATACTAGGTTTCCTACTCCTCTGCCATCTTGCTCATCCCTTTGGTAGATGTTTTCTGTAAAGGGTCGGAGGAGAAATAGTTCAGGCTTTGCGGGCCAAAAGGTTTCTATTGCAACTGTTCACCTCTGCCACTGCATGGAAAGTAAGCCACAGACAATACAGAGGTTGATAGGTGTGGCTGGGTTCCAATAAAACTTTATTGACAAAAACAGGTTGCCAGCCAGGTTTGGTGGCACAGTGTGTCGTCATTCTATAGAGTCTATGGCTGAACTCTCTGACAGAAATATAATGCAAGCCACATATGTGACTGCAGAGAGAGGAAATGTCTCCCCAATGTCAATTCCCAGGTCCCCTGTCGCAGAAGAAGATATCCAGGCAGTGCATCAGACTTACATGGATGCTGGAGGATAGGCAGTTGTGAGAGCATAGTGAATGGTCTCCAGCAGCTGTAGTGAACTTCTGAGGGGATAAGGAACAGGGCATTAATAGTGTCTGCTTCAGGACACAAAGCTGAGGAGGATGTCTGTGCATCCTCAGAAAGCAGTACAGTGAAATACGGAGGCACTAGGACATGGCACTATGCTACTATAGCATCACTGGATCAAGGCTTGCCTGAAGCCAACTCTACCTCTGGACTCTACGGTCATAGAAACCAAGATATTTCCCAGTAGCTGTGGAAGCCAGTTTCAGCCAGTGTTTCTATGTCTTCTAACAGAAAGCAGTTTTTACTGCTCTCGAAATTAAACAGGTTAATTATCCCAGCAGTTGTTCAGATGCTGAAAGCTATGAAAATTGAGATTGGGAGAGGTTCAGAGATTTTCATGTAATGTTTCTGAGCTCCCCTCTATTTTTTTTTTTAAGATCTTATTTAGTCACTTGAAAGAGAGTGCACAAGCAGCAACAAGGGGCAGAGGGAGAAGGAGAAGCAGGCTCTCTGCTGAGCAGGAAGCCCAGTGCGGGTCTCGATCCCAAGACCCTGCAGAATTCGGGGATCATACCTGAGCCAAAGGCAGATGCTCAACTGACTGAGCCACACAGGCCCCTCTATATTTGATAGGAAATTTTCTTCTCATTCCTGGCCCCTCAAACAACAAAATGAACCCAACTTTTAAAAAACACACCCTGGGGACATCTGGGTGGCTCAGTCGATGAAGCATCTGACTCTTGATTTCAGCTTAGGTCATGATCTCAGGTCGTGAGACTGAGCCCCATGTCAGCCTCCATTCTCAGTGTGGAGTCTGCTTGAGATTCTCTCTCTCCCTCTGTCCCTCCCCTTGCTCTTTTTTGCTCTCAAAAATAAACAAATAAAATCTTAAAACACACACACACGCACACACATCCTATATCAGTAGTAAAATAAGACAAGAAACGCTGAGGAGTTTGGGTGGACCCATTTTTTTTTTTTTTAAGGTAGACTCCATGCCCACTGCAGAGCCCAGTGCGGGGCTTGAACTCAGGACCCTGAGATCAAGACCTGAGCTGAGATCAAGAGTCCAAGACTCATCCAAGTGAGCCAGCCAGGCACCCCATTTCTGGACTGTACATGGCAGTCTGGTCACTAGAAGGTCTAGACTGTTGGCTGAAATGAAGTGTAAACATAAGCCACACCATTCTTAAAGGGAATGTGGTATAGATATACAGTGAAATAGAAAGCAGTGAAATCCTATCATCTGCGACAACATGGATGGACCTTGAGAGTATTCTGCTAAGTGAAACAAGTCAGACAGAGAAAGAGAAATACTGTATGATCTTACTTGTATGTGGAACCTATAGAAAAAAAACAACCAAACCAACAGACCCCAAGCTCATAGACACAGAAAACAGATTGGTGGTTGCCAGAAGTGTGGGGTGGATGAAATGGGTGAAGGAGGTCGAAAGGTAGAAATTTCCAGTTATAAAATGAGTGAGTCCCAGGATTGTAACATGCAGCAGGGTGATTATAGTTAATAACACGCTCTTGCATATTTGAAAATTGCTAGGAGGGGACCCTGCTGGGCTCAGATGGTGGAGCATGTGACTCTCGGGCTTGGGGTTGTGAGTTTGAGGCCCACATTGAGTGTAGAGATTACATAAAGAGAATATTTAAAAAAAACAAAACAAAACAAGAGTGGTGCCTGAGTGGCCAAGTTGGTTAAGCATCCAAGTCTTGCTTTCGGCTCAGGTCATGATCTCTGGGTTGTTAGATGGAGTCCCACATCCAACCCTTTGTTGGGCTCATGCTCAGTGCAGAGTCTGCTTGAGATTCTCTCTCCCTCTTCCTCTGCCCCTCCCACTTGTGCTCTCTCTCTCTGAAACAAATAAATAAAGCTTTTTTAAAAAAGAGTTGCTAAGAGAGTAGATTTTCAAAGTTCTCATCATAAGAAACAAAATTTCGTAGCTAAGTGTGATGATGGATGTTACCTAGACTTATTGTAGTGATCATTTCCCAATACATCCAGGTAGTGGATCATTACTTTGTACACCTGAGACTAATATAATGACAAGTCAATTACATCTCCGTCTATTAAAAAAAAAAAAAAGGAACTCACAGCATTGGTCTGAAGTCAGCTGCCATCGTCTCTTCTGCTGCAATCTCCTTTGGCTAGGGCGAGGGCCTCGGGCCATAGATGTGGCCATCAGTGCCAAGGCTAGAGGAGGGCAGACTGACCGGCCACGGCTCCTTCTTGGCAGGACAGATACGAGTAGGTAGGGAGAGCTAAATGACAGTGCAAAGGCCTATCCAAACTTATTTTAAAAATCTTCAGGGAGGGGGGTCTGGCTGGCTCAGGAGCAGGTGATTCTTGTTCTCTGGGTCATGAGTTTGAGCCCCACGTTGGGAGTGGTGATTACTGAAAAAAGAAAAAAAGCTTAAAAAAAATCTTTAGGAAATGTAGTGGAGCTCATACCTGGTTGCCTGATAGATCAGAAGCCCGTTCTTGTCCTTCATTGATATAGACTATAGGAAATAAGACTGACCAGATCCCAATTCCAAAGTGTGGGGGGAGTGGGGGTTTCTCACATCAACAACAGGCAATGTTCCGGACACCAGCTGGCTGTCCTATGATGTCTGACACTATCTTGGTGGACACAGCTTCGGATCCCACAGGTTAAGTGCCCTGTTCTACAGGACTGCCCCCCCACCTTCTGATCCCGGTCCAAGTTCAAGTTGTCACCTGTGCTTTTGACTAACAGGCTGCAGATTGGAGTTTCCAGTGACGCCCCTCCGTAGGTTTAATTAATTCGCTAGAGCAGCTCATAGATCCCAGAGAAACGTTTTACTCTCTAGATTGCTGGTTTATTACAAAAGGATAGAACTCAAGAACAGCCAGATGGAAGAGATGCTCAGGGCGAGGTCTGGGGAAAGGATGAAAAGCTTCCATTCCCTCTCCAAGCCAGCCACTCCCCCCACATCTCCTGTGCTCCCCAACCTGGAAACTCTCACAACCGTCTTTTTTGGATTTTTATGCAGGCTTCGGTACACAGGCATGATTGATTAAGTCATCAGCCAATGGGGATTGACTCAACCTCTAGCCCCTCTCTCCACCCCCAGGTTAGGGGGTAGGACTGAAAGTTCCAACCCTTTAGTCATTCCTTTGGTTCCTCCTCACCAGCCCCCACCCTCAGGTGATCTAGGGCCTTCCAAAAGTCATCTCATTAACATAACAAAAGACATCCGCTCACTCTCCAGGCTTAAGAAATTCCAAGGGTTTTAGGAGTTCTGCTAAAGAAGGTTGGGGGGGGGGGCAAAGACCAAATGTATATTTCTCATTATAAATCACAATCCCATGGCGAGTTTTCTTGGATTCTACCAGAAGTGAGCAAGGCATCAGAGGTTAAACAACAGGACGGTGAGGTCTTGCGTTTCTCTAGGACCCGAGTGGCCACTGAGCCCTTGTCACTTAGGAGAGAGGCCTTTTGTCTTAGCCCCAGCTTCTTTTGGCTTCTCCTCACTGGTAGTTTATGGCCTTCAAAACAAAACAAAACAAAACAAAACAAAACTAACTAAATAAATAAATAATAAAATAAAAACCCCAAACCCAACCATCACAAATGTCCTTTTCTGGCCTTTCCAGCGAGAAACCCAAGCGCCAGTATTATTTTCCACTTCTAATCACGGCTTGACCGAGATGGAAAGTTAAATCATGTAATTACTTTTGTGTTTTGTGGCTCTTTTCACTATTTTGGAAAAAAGAAATCATTCAATGGATAAAATGTGGGTTCACACCAAACCCCAAACATCACGAGCGCTAATGACAACCACGTGTTGTTACTCCCGAGAATACACACCTAATTTGTCTGAAGAGGGAAGAACACAGCTCCGCTCAGCTTGTACGCAGAGCCCGCCAAAGGGTTCCCAAGACATGTTTGGGGACAGATAGCCTTTCAGGTACTTTCAAGCAAAAAAAGCATACTTTGTAAAAACTTCAGATGTGGCTTACAATAGGAGTATTTGAAGCAAGACTGCTTTCCCCAAACTCTTGAGTCATAAAACATCTGTCTCCGAATTGGAAGGCTGGAGATGGCTGGAGGCGTTATCTGGCCCCTCCATCCCTGCCTTCTGCCTGGATTGTCCACAAAGAGACCAGGCCAGAGTGTGACCCTCCGAGCGGCTCCACCATGTGCGTGCCCTACTCCCCACACGGGACCAGGACAGGGCTCCCCACACCGCACTTGATCCTTCCCCTCCTCTCTCATTGCCAGAAGCCTCAGGATGGCTAGGGGTGTAGGGGTGTAGCAGAACGAACTTAGAGATCCACTTGGTTCCAGGGCCCATTTTATACTGCTAAGTCATGATTTCCTGCTGGAAAGGCTAGGGCAGCCTTCTCTCTGTGTATGTGAGTTTAGTGCCTGCTCGTGGACTGGAGTCAGGACTGTGGCTGGACACATCCCAGCCCCCAACTGTAAAGTGGGTAGGAATTTTTTGCTTGGTCACAAAGTCTGGTATGCAAAGACTAGTGCTCTTTATTTTCCTGAAATTAAAATTACCTTGGCCCTTGAGCTCACATTTCCGCTGATGCTGGAAAACATCAGCGGGCCAATTCAATCCAGCTCAGGTCCTTCCAGTTTAAAGGTAGTCCCCTTTTGGGGCTCCTGGGTGGCTCAGTGAGTCAAGCCTCTGCCTTCGGCTCGGCTCATGATCTCAGGGTCCTGGGATTGAGTCCTGTATCGGGCTCCCTGCTCAGTGGCAAGTCTGCTTCTCCTTCTCCTGTGATCTCTCTCAAATAAAGAAATAAAATCTTAAAAATAAAAAAGAAGGTCCTTTGTCAGGGTCAATGTGGTTCTTCCTCATATCTATCTCCTTCTTCCCTTCTCCCCAGCAGTGATCTTGGGCAAGGAAGGCCTGGTCCTGGCCCGAGGAAGGGGCCCACATGCCACTCCTGTTACCCACTGACTTTTGTCCTTGGGATTATCTATCTCCAGCCACACCAAACCACTACAAAACTTAAACCCAGCAGGGCGTTTCTTTCTCCCATAAAATTTGTGATTAGACCAGGGCTCAGTAGGGACCACTATCTCTGTTCTACTTGGTGTCAGCTGGTGAGGTCAAGGCGGGGGTGGTGGTGGTGGTGGGGGGGGATTTGGGATCACCGCAAGGCCTCCTGGGAGAGTGGAAGCTGGGTGTGGTCTGGGGTCTCATCTGGGGATGTCGGCTAGAACTGCTATACCGAGGGGTTCCTGGGTGGCTCAGATGGTTGGGTGTCTGCCTTCAGCTCAGGTCATGGCCTCCAAGTTCTGGGATCGAGCTCCACGTCTGTCTCCTGGCTGGCTCAGTGGGGATCCTGCTTCTGCCTCTCTCTGTTTCTCTCAAATGAATAAATAAAAAGTTAAAAAAATTTTCAGTAGACCTTTAAAAAGCAAAAAGAGAACTGCTACACTGCACCTCTGCCCTCTGCCTGTGGCCTGGGCTTCCTCATAGCATGGCAGCTGGGTTGGGACAGTGAGTGCCCGAGGTCAGGAGAGAAGCTGAAGTGGTGGGTGGTGGGGAGAGAGAGAGAGAGAAGCCAATCTACCATTCGTGAGCCATTCTTAAGAAATCATACAGCATCGCCCAACTTTAAGAGGAGAGAGAACTAGGATAGGCTCATCTCTCTCTTTTTAGAAAAAGATTTATTTATTTTTTGGAGAGAGAGAGTGGGGTGAGGGGCAGAGGGAGAGGGAGAGAGAGAATCTCAAGTAAACTCCATGCTGAGCACAGAGCCCGACACAGGGCTCAGTCTCACAACCCTGAGATCATGACCTGAGCCCAAACCAAGAGTCAGACACTTAGCCAACTGTGCCACCCAGGCACCCCTGACTCATCTCTCGCTGGGGGATGGCAAGGTAGTTCTGGAAGAGAATGTGAGATTCTACCTAAATATTGTGGAGACCCCTTTCGAAGTACGGTCTGCTACATTAAATCCACAGCTTTCACAGCCGTGTCTGTGATCATCTTGGGGATGGGGAACATTTTTAGAGCTCTATTTTCCAGCTTGGGAATGTTATTGGCCTTTAGGCCTTCTTGGGCTCCTTGGCCTGTAGCTACCCTGTTTGCTCTGGTGCCAAGTGGGATGTGAGAAGGCTTCTCTGTGTGGCTTTGCAACCACCCTGGCCCCCTCTGCTTGAGCACCAGCCTTCTGGTACCCATCCCAGCCGGCAGAGAAGAAGCCACAAGGAAGGGAAGACTCCTCGTTAAGGACACTCAATGCAAATTGAAGATACCCCTCCACTTTACACCCTACTGGCCAGAACTTTGTCACAGGGCCATGTCACATGGAGGAAATGTAGACCTTACTTTGGCAAATGAGGCGTTCAACAAAAAAATGGAAAGTTATTTGTCAAGGGAGAAGAAAATAAAGAATGTGAGGGCTGGGGGGAGAACGATCTTGACAAGAGGCAACTTGGAACCTGAAAGCTTCGGGGTGAGTCAGAGCTGACAGTGATAGAACAAGGGGAAGAGTATTTTAGGCAGAGGGAACAGCCAAAACAAGGGCTGGGAGGCAGGCAGCAGCTCAGCCTGTTCAAGGAACGAGGGTGTAGTTAATGAAGGTGGTGACCTGGGGAAGTGAGGACAGGTAGACGGGAGAAGAAAGATGAAATGAAAGGAAAGGTGCCCCAGGACCAGATCCTGTGGGCCGTGTTGGCCAGGATAAGGAGTTCGGATTTGATTCTAGAACCTGTTTCATAACAAACTCTTTGAATGTTGACAGTTCCCCAAATGAGCAATTTTTCTTTTGCTAGTGAAGAAGTCCATTAAACATCAATATTTATTGAGTGCCTGCTTATGAGAGGAAAACAGAAGGCATCGTGGAGAGGTAGGGATAGCTGGCTACTTGGGGTGTTAGCATTTACAAGGTACTCAGTTCGGTCAGTTTATTAGCTGAGTATCCCTGGGCAAATTACTTAACTTCTCTGAACCTGAGATTCCTTGCAAGGCAATGTTGTGAGTTTGCGTGTGTGTGTGTGTGTGTGTGTGTGTGTGTGTTTGAGATTAATTTATTTATTAAAGAGAGAGAAAGAGCACATGAGCACACACAAGGAGAAGGGCAGAAGGAGAGACTCTTCAAGCCAACGCTCAACTGAGCTCAGAGCCTCACACAGGGCTCGATCTCATGACCCTGAGACCATGACCTGAGGGGAAACCAAGAGTCAGACGCTCACTGACTGAGACACTCAACTCACTGAGCCACCCAGGCGCCCCAGCAATACTGTGAGGTTTCTTTTTTTTTTTTTTAAGATTTTATTTATTTATTTGGCAGACAGAGATCACAAATAGGCAGCGAGGCAGGCAGAGAGAGAGGAGGAAGCAGGCTCCCTGCTGAGCAGAGAGCCTGATGTGGGACTCGATCCCAGGACCCTGGGATCATGACCTGAGCCGAAGGCAGAGGCTTTAACCAACTGAGCCACCCAACAGAATAATGCATGTGAAAGTTCATGGTGAGCTCTAAGGAACTGTATACATGTTACTGTTATGGATATATTGTTACAATATCAGTGTAAATTAGTTCATCTCATTCTTTCTGGAGTGCCAAAGGGCCTGAGGGTAGGTGGGGTAGGGGAGAACTTGGTTATTGAGAAGGATCCAGCAGGGAGACAGCTGGAGGGAGGCGCCCTGAGGGGTGGAGAGGAAGAGGGGGAGCAGGAACCAGCCTACCACTGGGTCACTCTGGCAGTAAGGGTTGGTGGCCAGAGCAGGCACTATTTTTAAGTTTATCTATTTATGTAAGTCATCTCTAACCCAACGTGAGGCTCAAACTCATGACCCCAAGATCAAGAGTCGCATATTCTTCCGACAGCCAGTCGGGCGCCCCTAGTGGGCACTATCAATGTCTCTCTCTGAGCCCTTAGGCTGCCTCTGCTTTCACCTGCAGCAGCCAGGAGCTGTTTCTGGAATGCCTACTGTTCTCTCCTCTCTTTTCTTCTTGGTCTATGGGCTTTCTTTGGCATCAGGGATCTTGCTGTAAGCTGCAACCTGAAAATGCCACAGAGTTGGCACCATGGGGAGAACCCTCGACCTGGCCAACCTGGGCTGGGGCTTTCGAGGGGACTGTGGGCTCTGAAGCGGGTCCCACACAGCCTCTCATGGGGTTTCCAGTGGAATCAAGCTTCAGCTGCTCCCAGTGCTAACAAGCTCATCAACACCCCCGCCTCACTCCCCATGCGGCTTCCCTCTCTGTTTTACTTACCCCTCCCTTGCCATACTTCCTGGGGTCACCTTGTTTTTGTTTTTTGTTTTTTTATACAGATTTTATTTATTTGAAATAGAGCACAAGAGAGCACAAGCAGGGAGAGCGGCAGGCAGGGAGGGAGGCACAAGCAGACTCCCCACTGAGCAGGGAGCCTGATGCAGGGCTTCATCCCAGGACCCCGGGATCATGGCCTGGGCCGAAGGTGGATGCTTAACCGACTGAGCCACCCAGGTGCCCCCTGAAGTGACCTTACGAATAAGCTACTTGCCCCCAAGTCCTTGTCTCAAGCTCTGCTCTTGGGGAAACCTCAACCAACTCCCATTCCCATACCCCTTCCCTGATATATGGGGTGGCAGGGAACTGAATGCTTACTTTCCAGCATCCCTTCACAGTTATAGGTGGCTCATAAACTGAAGTTTTCCAGAAGATTCCTTGGAAAGCTTTCACTTCTTTATAAAAGGAAAAGATAGCGGTGCCTGGGTAGCTCAGTCAGTTAAGCGTCTGCCTTCGGCTCAGGTCATGATCCCAGGGTCCTGGGATCTAGTCCCACATATGGCTCCCTGCTCGACTGGTCAGTCTGCTTCTCCTACCTCTGCCCTCCCCTGTCCCAGCTCGTGTGCTGTCTTTCTCGCTCTCTCTCAAATAAATGAGTAAAATCTTAAAAAAAAAAAAAAAAAGGAACAGATATTTTTGGTGGGCCCCACCTCCTCACACGTTCCTGCCTTGACCACGAACATATCCTTGGAGCTTCAGCAGCCATTCTGAGGCATGAAGGAAAGGCCAAGAGAACCACAGAAATGCTGTCCCTGATGTTTTATGTTGTTGAACTCACCCCTATCGATATGAAATTGTAGACTTCTTCTTGTGGGAACGAAATGACCATCAGGTTTGTTCAGCATGTTGATCATGAAGTTTTTGGTTCCTCGCACCCTAATGCAGTCCTAACTGACACACTTGCTCAGGGCCCCAGAGAGGGGGGATGCTTCCCAGACATGCTTTCCGACATCCCCGTTGTGGAGCCAATGAGCCGGGCTTCTCTAGAGTGGCATGGTGTCCCCTCCCCTGCCCACCCCCGAGTAGAAGGGACAGGTTCCCCTGGGAATCCCGCCTTCTGCTTCTCAGACTTAAAGCCTGAGCAATGCAGGTGGCTTCGGAGACTGGCTTCTTTAGCTCGCTTTCCTTCCTAAACCCAATTTCCTTCTTTTTTTAACTTCAGCGTTGCAAAAAGAGCCAGCTCTGAAAGAAAATTTAAAGAGTCTACCCTGCGTGTTTGGGACAATTCCCTGATTTCCCTGTGACTTACATCTTTTCATCACTTTCTGGCTTGGCTTGTCTGAGAGTGCGAGCCCACGAGCGGTGGGCTATGGCTTCTTGGGCTGAATGGTGTGCGACTGTTAACGGGTGCTTAAATGAGTGCCTGGAAAAGACCAAGGGAACAGAAATAAAATAAGACTCGGTCTGGATGCAAAGGCACCCAGAGCTATACAAGACAGCCTGCAGTCAGAGGGGCACTGTAGCCCAGGGATGGTGAGCAGGTGCTCCAGAGTGGATCACCTGCATTGAGCCAAGTACTTAACCTCTCTGCGCCTCAGCCTCTTCCTCCATCAAATGGACAGAATAATCGAATCTAACCCCTGAGGTCACGAGTGGCTGCACATCCTAAGCGACTCGAAGGGATTCCTCCCTGGCACACACATTCCTGAGTACCCAGAGCACCCCGTGCTGGGAGCCAGAGGCATAGTAGCCAAGCAGACAGATGTCATGCTTGTGCCCGAGGTCTGGCAGGGACATGGACGGGAAAGTCATTACACCTGGGACAACTAAGGCTTCCAGGCAGATGGCCCAGCTGAGGTCCAGGCCTTGCAGCGAGAAGGGAGCAGGTCCTGGAGCCCAGAGGGTCAGGTGTAAGCAGAGGCTGGAGCAGGTCTAGATCTTGGGCGGGGAGAGGGGTAGGTGTAGACCGAGGCACAGGGCCAAGTAACAGTGATCTGGCCCCATAGGCTGGGGAATTTAATCGCAGAGACGCAGGGCAGAGTGTAGGAGAGACACACACCATGCGCACGGCCCTCCCCCCCCCCCCGCCCCCCACCCCAGGCACCCGGAGCCAGGCGGCCGTCTCTGGCAGGCAACTATTCTGATCCAGCCGCGGAGGAAGATTAGCAATGGAAGATTAATTTCTCCTTGTCATTTCCCCAGGGGCCTTAAGCAATCTCGGGAGCAATTTTCCTCGCCTGGAACACCGCCCTCGGGAAGCTGGCGGTGATCTGCTGCCGCGAGGCCCCAGGTGAAGGACAGCCCTCCAGCCCCAGCGTCGGAGCCGGAGCCGGGGGGTGGCGAGCCCGAGAGAAATGTGCCTGCTGAGCATCAGCGCGGTCCTGTAATGGGCGCTGAACAAAAGGGAAGAAAGCAGAAGCATCACTTTGCTGTGTGGGCTTTCCATTTGGCTAAGGAGCGTGAAGGACGCCCAAAAGGGGGGGGGGTCCCCGGATCTTCCCATGCAGACGGCCCCATGGAGCTGCGCAGCCTTTGTCCCCAGTGAGATTTGTTTTCATCATCGCTGCTCTGCGGGGAGGAGTGCTGAATCCCAGACCACTGTTTATTCCTTCTTTTCAAGAGGAGGGAGAGGGCAGGGCTGTCTTGTGCTGGAGCTGGGGACCCAACCCCCCTGCCAACAGGGGAGTCTGAGCTGAGACTTTAGGAAGGACTTCCTGGCTATCTGGATTGTCTTTGATCCGGATTTCAATTCGAGGCTTTTCGATGAAACACGGAAAGCTGTTGTTTGGGATGAACTGGAAGATGCTGAGGCTGGAGAGTCAAGGAACAATCTGAAGATTCGGGTAGAGTATGTCCTGCACAAGGTTGTGTTTCCATGTCCCCAAGACAGGCGGTGACCTTCAGCCCCTCAGCCGCACCTGCTGCTTGGTCATCCGTTCACTGTTCACCCGCTGTGCCTTGATTGCATTTAAAAGAGGGCTTCACCAGGGTGATCTTGGATATGGTATTAACCTCTCAGACTCCATTGCTTCATCCCTGAAATGGGCTTATGTCTGCCTCACAGGCAGATGGATGATGGGCCAGCTAACGTGCATAAAGCAGCCAGTGTACATGACCTTCAGGTGGGGTACCTTCAGCTGCAAGAAACCGAAGACCCCACTAAAAGTGCGTAACAAAAAGGGGCTCACATATCTCACAAGACAAGAACTCCCGAGGCAGACTTGCTCCCGGGTGGGTCTACCAACAGGGGGGCTTTCCATCTCTCTGCTTTGCTATCCTTGGCTGGTCGGAGGTGACTCTCCTTGTGGTCTGAAGGTGACTAATGCAATTCCAGGCATTGCGTGTTTGGCATAAAGGAATTGACGCTTCTGTCATTGGGAGTATTTTGGTGGTGGATTTTCCTTCCCGTCTCGTTGTCTAGGCCTGGGTCACATGGCCAAGCTCAGCTCATCTTGGAAAGGGATATGAAGCCACCACGATTCACTGTCCCCGGAACGGGGGAAGGGTTATCTTCCTTGACCATACCGAACGGTGAACCCTAGAACAAAATGTAGGCTTGGCCACTGAGAAAGATGGAGGGAAATTGGGGGCACAGAAGGGGAGAAATGCCCATTGGATGAACACAGTGCATGGTTTTGGCCACAGTTACTTAGATACCCACCTTTTTATTCTCTTTTATTCATTAAGAGAGAGTATGGGGGCGCCCAGCTGGTTTGGTGAGTGGAACACAAGACTCTTGATCTAGGGGTCATCAGTTGAAGCCCCATGTTGGGCATGGAGCCTACCGAAAATTAAAGAAAAAAAAAAGTTTTTTGTGGGAGATAAGGTCTTTTTTTCTTTTGTTTTGTTTTTTTTAAGAGAGAGTAGGGGTCCTGGATGGCTCAGTCCGTTGAACATCTGACTCGATTTCAGCTCAGATCAGTTCTCAGGGTGGTGGGATGGAGCTCTGAGTAGGACTCCATGCTCAGTGGGGAGTCTGCTCCAGGTTCTCTCTCCCCCTCTCCCTCTGCCCCTCCCCGCTCTCTCTCTTAAATAAATACATCTTTTTAGGAGAGAGAGAGAGTGTGAGAGTGTAAAACCTCCTGGGAGGAATTCTGTTGATTTTTCTATTCCCCAGCCCCAGCCACATAGTAGGCACTTTATAAACATTTGTTATTGATGATGGCACACATAAATAATTGTAAAATCACAGAGCAGTAGAGTTGCCACATCTGTCTGTCTTTCTTTTTTTGTGAGCTGTAAGGCACTTCAGGAAACAAAATTCTTGAGGCGGTTCTTAAAGTGTTACTCTGAAATTCATTATGAGAGAGTGATCAAGAAGGAGATACTACAGACAAAAGTATGTCGTCTGGCGACAGGAAGTCAGGAGGAAAGAAATAACCAACATACATCTAAGGGTATATATATATACACACGCACATGCAGACTTTTTTTTTTTTTTGGCCCATTTTCCTTTCCTGCTTTACCAAAGTAATCTGCATTGAGAATCCACCCCCCCCCCCAACGGTAAAGCATTTTTACAGTTTGGTTAACCGAACAAATCAATAGTGGCACCCAGTGGCTAGAAGGGTTCATCAGGGAACAGCAATTTTTTTTTTTTTTTTCTTTTTGTGGCTCAGTTCTGCCAAGCGGGGCTGTGCCTAAAAATGAAGCCACTGAGTCACACGCATTTGAAGAAAGCGTCTGTTTGGGCAGCAGCTTGTTTCCCACGCCTCCTTTACCTCTTAGCAGCAGGGACCTTCGAGGCCCATCTTCCCCCTTGGAGCACAGAGCTGGGGAATGGGGAAACCTCTGGCGTCTGGCATGGTGGTGGGGTTTGTTAAAAGCTTATTTATTCTATGCTTGCTCTGGAACCGAGTGAGTATAATTACGTGTGTGCTGGAGTTTCAGCTCTTTCCCCTCCAGAGGACATTTCCCCCTCAAATTTGCTGATGTCTGGTCTTTACTACGTTTCAGGAGACAAGCGATCCAGAGGAAACAAACCTCTGCCGGTTAACAGGATAACCAATTAACTAAACCAGAGAGAGGGAGCATGAAACAGCTCATGTCTAGCTTAGGATTTCATGGTCATTCTTCCAGCCATTCGCAGGGAGAGCATGTGACTTAGGCTGGGCTGGTAATTACTTAGTCACCAGGTTTTGCAAGGTTCTAAGTCCTGTTTATGAAGCTGCAGGGATTGTGCTTTTGACTCAGAAGGAAAGATAGGCCCAGGTTACACACCAAAATAGGGAATGAATTATCTCCTGTTCCAAACAAGGTGGAAGCTTTCCATGGCAGAGGCCATTAGTTAATCCTAAATAGCTCTTTCCCCCACTATTTATAAGTAATAGAATGTTAGCTAGGGCACATAGCCTCCTGGAGGGGAAAAAAAATGCCTCTATTTCCCACCTTACTTGCAGCTAGGCATGGCCATGTGACTAAGTTCCAGTCAATGGTGTGTAAGGGGAAGTCTTGCACGTAACTTCTGGGAAGTAGGAAGTGTCCTTAAAAGGAGTGGTCTTCCCCCTGCTCCTTCTAACATTTGCTTGGAATCTAATCCTGATGGCTGGAGCTCAGGCAGCCACCTTGGGCTATGAGGTGGCATAGAATGGTCAAGTGTCAAGATAGAAGAAACATGGGTCCCTAAATACCATTTCAGTTCTGCACATATTATGGACAGGCTTTCCCCCCTATCAAATGTGGCTTTTCCCCCCACTCAAAATGTGGTCTTGAACCAGCACAATCAGAATTACCTTGTTAGAAACTTGTTGGAAATGCAAATTCTCAGGCCCTATCCCACACCTACTGAACCAGAAACTCTGGGAGTGGGACCCAGCCATCTGCGTTTTAATAAGTGCAAGGGTGATTCTGATGTACTTTATAGCTTAAGAACCACTGCCCTAGATTAAACTATTTTCTCATTTTTTTCCCATTAAGGTATTTTTCATTGATTTTTCTTCCAAAATCCATTAAGAAAAAGTATTTAGAACTAGGACACCCTAGTACTCCTTTTGTGTCTTTTCTTCTACTTATTTCCTCCCACCTAATTTAACAGGAGATATTATCAACATCAATACGAAGATGAAAATACAGAAATTATGTATGGGTGAGGGCAGGACTCCTTAAAGCATAACATTTAGGCCAAGCAAGAGCAAAACTGGTGCTCCAAGCTAAAAATGTCCAAGGATAAACAAGCTGAGCTCATGAAGGACACTGTGATGGTTAATTATAGATGTCAAACTGATGGGAACACATGTGCCCAGATATTTGGTCAAACACAGCTCTGGGTGTGTCTGGGAGACTGCTTTGGATGAGATTAACATTTGAATTGGTAGACTGAGGAAATCAAATTATCTGCCCTAATGTGGGTGGGCCTCATCCAATCAGTTGAAGGCCCAAGTAGAACAAAAAGGCTGACCCTCCTGGAAGAAAGGGGGAATTCCCTCCACTTGACTGCCTTGATCTGGAATATGGGTGATTTCCTGCCTTGGGACTTGGACTGAAGCAATGACTTTTCCTGGATTTTGAGCCTGAAGTCACACGGATTGGAACTACTATAGGATCTCCTGCATCTCAGGCCTTTGGACTCAGACTGAAGCTACACTAATTGGCTCTCCCACATGTGGCTTGCTGGCTGCAGATCTTGGGACTTGTTAGCCTCCACGAATGTAGGAGCCAATTCCTAATTAATAGAACCTCTGTACACACATCCACCCACCACCACTCCCTCTCCTGCTAACCGTTCTGTGTTTCAGGGGAATCCTGACTGATACCGACAAGGAAGCAGGATGACATTGACTAAAGACCGAGAGGTCTCTGTATTTGAATTGTGATTCAATTACAAGCTAGCTATGAGGTGGTTTGAATACTTTTTTTAATGTCCACATGGTTTTTTAAGATTTATTGTTTTTTTTTTAAGATCTTTTATGTATTTATAGAGAGACAGCCAGAAAGGGAACACAAGCAGGGGGAGTGGCTTCGCACGGAGCGGGGACCCTGATGTGGGGCTCGATCCCAGGACCCTGGGATCATGACCTGCGCCAAAGGCAGATGCCCAATGACTGAACCACCCAGACCCCCTAAACTATTTTTTTAAATATTAATTTAATTATTTATTTGAGAGAGAGATTGAGCACATGTGTGCATGTGCACACATGAATGAGGGGAGGGGAGGTGCAGAGAGAGAAAGGGGGGAGAGAATCTCAAGCAGACTCCCCACTTAGCAAGGAGCCCACAGGGCTCCATCTCACCACACTGAGATCATGACCTGAGCCAAAATCAAAAGCCAGATGCTTAACCAGCTGAGCCACCCAGGCACCCCTTAGTGTGCTTGCTTGCTTGCTTTCTTACTTTTTTTTTTCTTTTGCCCCTTAGCTTTCTTTTTTAAAATTCATTTTTATTGAGATACAAGTGACATATAGCATTGTGTAAGTTTAAGGGATACAACAGGTTGACTTGATACATTTACATATTGCAACATGATTGCTAATACTTCTATCGTGTCCCATAATTATTTCTCCTTTATGGTGGGAACAGTTAAGATCTAGTCTCTTCACAACTTTGAAGTTTGCATTATGGTGTTGTCTAGGATTGCTATGCTGGGCATTGCCACTTTCGGCTTGCTCTCCCACGTTGCTTGCTCTGGGGGAGGCCATCTGCCATGTTGAAAGAACATTCAAGAAGCCCCATGAAGAGCTCCACATAGTGAGAAACCAACCTGTCTGCACCACTTTGCCCGCCATGTGAGTGACCTACCATGGAAGTGTATCTTCTACATTCCCAACTTCAGGTCTTCCAGAGGAAGCCCCAGACATCATGGAGCGCCATGGCTGCAGAAGCTCCAGTCATTATGTTTGCATTCCAGCCAGCAGGAAGGAGAAAAGGATGAAAAGGGGAGCACACAATCTCTATTTCAGGACACTTTCCGGAAATTGCATCTGACATTTCTGCTCATTTCCCATTGGGCACAACATAGTTTCAGGGTCATATCTGGCTACAAGAGAGGCACGGGTGTATAGACTTTGCCTCAACAGCTGTATTTCCAGAATGATTATTGAGGGATTCAGAGTTCATACACCCACATCTTCAGTAGGAATTAGTCTCAAGTGAGAGTGACTATAAACCCTAAAAAAACAAGATAGAAGTCTAGTCACACCAAAGTCTGGAGGAAGGCATCCCAAACTGGTATGGCAGTCCTTCTCTCTGAAATGCTCCTGGATCCAGAGTCTTTGTCACCTTCCTCTTCTCTGTGGTGTGTGTCCCCCATTCTTGAAATCCTCGGGTGGTTAAAGCCAGTTCCTCAAGCTCCAGCCAGGATTGCTACATAATTTGGTGCAAAATGAAAATGCAGGACCCCTTGTTTGAATATTCAGAGTTTCCATCCAGCCAGAGGGAAGTGTCAAAGCCAACATGGGGCCCCTCTGGGTGCACAGGCCACACACCCATGGAGCCCAACAGCCGCTGGAGCAGCAGCACTTGTCGCAGATCGCCTTCTGTAGAAACAAAAGACACAGACGCTCACTACTACTGTTTCTGCCTGCCCAGCCTCCATTCTCCCTCCCTTTGATAACAGTATCTCCTCCACTTACCTAACACCATGTAACGAACTACCCCAAAACACAGAGGCATAAACTAACCAGAATACCAGCACATAGACTCTGCCAGGTGGGAATCTGGCAAGGACCTGGAGGGGACAGCTTGTGCCTGCTCTGTGATATCTGGGACCTCAGCTGGGAAGAGTCACACAGCTGGGGCTGGAGGATCCACTTCCAAGATGGCGTCCTCCCTGGCATGGCAGCCACCTGGGCCCCGAGCATGGACGGCCAGGTTCGGCTGTGAGTGTTCATGGACTACCAAGGTGGCAGTCTCAGGCTGGAAGGACATACGGATTTCCCGGAGCTGTCATACAAAGTGCCACAAACTGGGTGGCTTAAAATAACAGAAAGGTACTGTCTCACAGTTCTAGAGGCCAGATGGCTGAGATCAAGGTGTCAGCCAGCCCATGTTCCCTCTGGGGCCTCTAGGGGTGGGTCCTTCCTTGTCTCTTCTGGCTTCTGGGGGTCCCAGGCATTGCTTGGCTTCTAGAAGCATCATTCCAACCTCTTCTTTTGTCTTTGTGTGGCATTCTCCTTGTGTCTTCACATGTGTTTTCCTTTCTCCCTGTGGGTCTGTGTCCAAAATTTCCTTCTTCTTATAAGGACACCAGTCAGATTCGATTAGGGCTCACCCTACACCATATAACCTCATCTTAACTTAGCTAGCCTTAGTTTCAAGGACTCTACTTCCAAATAAGTTCACATTCTGAGGTCACAGGAATTAGGACTTCAACATATCCTTTTGGGGGACACAATTTAACCCATAACGCAAGGGTTTTTTTTACAGGATGACCCAGACTCTAAGAGCAAATGCTTCCCCTTACCCCCTACCCCCAAGTGAGACAGGATCCGCATGGCTTTGGAAGTCAGAGAGTGTCACTTCTGCTGTCATTGAAATAGTCAGAAGCCCATCCATTGGTGTCCAAGTCAGCTCGGGCTGCTGTAACAGAATACCACAGATCGGGTGGCTAAAACAACAGAAATTTAATTTCTCACAGCTCTGGAGGCTGGAAGTCCAAGATCAAGCTGCTGGCAAATTCCGTTCCTGGTGAGGCCCCTCTTTCTGATTTATATATGGCCATCTCACTCTTGTGTCCCACACAGTCATTCCCCTCTGTGGGTGGAGAAAAAGCTCTTGGAGGTCTCTTCCTCTTCTCGTAAGGACACCAGTCCTCTCGGATTAGGGGCTCACCCTTGTGGCCTCATTTGACCTTAATTATCTCTGTAAAGCCCTATCTCTAAGCACAGTCGCACTGGGGGTTCGGGTTTCAACCTATGAATTTGGGAGCACCCAATTCAGTCCATAAGAAAGTGCTTCCATATAGGTATGTGTGTCTTTGCTGTTTTTATTTTTTAAAGATTTTATTTATTTATTTGAGAAAGAGAGAGCACAGTGAGGCTAGGGCAGAGGGAGAGGGTTAAGCAAGGAACCTGCCGGGGGGCTCCATGCAGGGCTCCATATAGAGCTCGAGCCCAGGACTCAGGGATCATGACCTGAGCGGAAGGCAGTTGCTTAACTTACTGAGCCACCTGGGCACTCTGTAATAAATGCTTTTATGTGCAATTTCTATGAGCTATTTTTTTGTTTGTTTGTTTGTTAATGATTTTGAACAGGACACCTGGTATTGAGGTTGTGAGACATGGGACCAAGAGCCTTTACTTTGTTCTGGACCAAGGCTCTCTGCTGAGATTCAAGGATAAAATTCACAGGGTCTGTGAATTTGATGCCGGAAGACATGACATCTTCATTTTCACTCGCTCCTAACTGAAATTTAGCATTTCCTTCCATTATGATCATAAGCAAGAAGCCTCAGTAGTATTCGCGGTACCTGTGGCTGTCACCAATTAAAATCACTTTCCCATTGTTGCGGAGATCTTGAAATACCACTTCTGTTCACCAGTGCTATGCAGTGATGATAGTTATTAGATCTGCCACAGGAACTTGTCGCTTAATGATTTACTAAAGAAGCGCGTAAATATCTATATCACAAATCTGTTTTAATAATTCGATAATGATTTAAATGCTGTTAGTTTCCTTCGCAATCTGCCGCATTTATTTGTGTTTAAGGACCTCTGTTCTGGCGGCTTCTGCTGTTCGTCAGAGAGTCCCCATATACGATGTTACACTCAAGGCCAGGCTTGTCATTAAAACGGCAGTGATTGGAAACTCGTGTTTCAAATTGTCTCTTGATATTTTCAATTTGAGGGCCGACTTCATCTCAGATCTGATTAGATTATGGTTGTTTTGGCGTCATGATGTGGCTGCCAAAGAGCTCGTGCTAGAAGAAACATCTGCTCTGCCTCCATCTTGCCCGGGCGTGCTTGTATTATTGGTATTATTTTTAACACATGGTTTCTTTGCAGGAATCTTTTTAAGCTCTATGGCTCATTTGGGAGTTAAGTTAAAACTAGGTCATATGATCAGTAAATCCACATCACTAGGCACCTGTAAGCTGCCATGCGTCACAATTTGCTGATGGTGGAGGGGGAGGCCAGCTTCTTGCTTTTCTCCTGGTCTCGCAGGGGCCACGGGTGACCAGCATTCACAGTGGCACTGGCCAGGGAAGGGCACCTGCCAGCAGGAATCTGCGAAGGAAATGCAGAGACTAGTCACATTGGCTTGAATCTGTGAATTAAAAAAGAAAGTAATCTCCCTTAATATTGACATGGGGACTTTGACGTATATTTTTTTATCCTGAAGAAATAAGAGAGAGACTAAAGTTGTCAACGCACCACAGTGGGAGCGCCAAAGACCACTGCTCAACAGCATAAGCCTTTGGTGTTAGCATTTTCTGGCAGTCATATGACGTCAGCCCGTTCATGAGGCATTTCCCGAAGCCCCAGAGTCATACGTCTCCCCACATTTGTTTTGTTCATTCCTTCATTTATTCGTTCACTCAACAACTATTTATTAAGCACGGCTTTGTACAAGATTCTGCGGGGTGCTCGGATCCAAAGATGAATTAGCTACATTTTCCACCCTCCGCTGGCACATGAGCCAAGGGGAGACAGGCAGTGAGGGGTCCTGGGCTGCTGAAGGAAGGCTGCCTATGGAGGTGGATAGAGCGTAGGGGACACGAGGGGCTGGGGGCTCAGCCTGGCATTGACCCCTAGTCTGGTTGCAGATGTGTGGGGGGTGGGGTAGGGAGATTGGAGAGGGTCTGCCAGATCCCAGAGAAGCTCACAGTGGGTGTTGGGGCAGGCATCCATCATGGCTGGCCGGCTGGTAGTTGAGTGACAGCAGCAGCCCTGGACCCAGAAAGACTTGTCCTCCTTGAGAAGACTCTTGATTAAATCATGGGGTTGTGGAATGGGTTTTGGTTTTGGTGTAGTTTTTTTTGGGGGGTGGTGGTGCCCAGATAAGGCTCATTATTTATTTCAACCTATTGAGATGCTTTACAATCCTGATTAGTCCTACATTTTGTACAATAAAAATGGTAGACTGGGACCATGGTACCTCATGTAAATGACTAAAGGCAGCCAACTGCACTGAAGAGAAATGTGTAAGTGATAGTCATTAACCTGCGTGGCAGATCTGGGGGTGGGGTGGGGGAGAGAACAGCTGAACCACTTGGCTCTCCACATTGGTGTCATTTTGACTTTTTTTTTTTTTTTTAAAGATTATGTTTATTTCTTTGAGAAAGAGAGAGCACACAGAGGCAGAGGAAGAAGCAGGCTCCCCACTGAGCAGGGATCCTGATGTGGGGCTTGATCCCAGGACTCAGGGATCCTGACCTGAGCTAAAGGCAGACGCTTCACCGACTGAGCCACCCAAGCGCCCCTCATTTTGACTTTAAATAAACCCCCCAAAGAGATACCATCCGGGTGAAAAATCCCTTGCCATAAACATATCATGCCATACTCCAATGTAACGGCAAGATATTCCCTATAAAAAATGAAAAAGGAATCTGTGTCATCTAATTATACCCTAGCGCGTTCTCCTTCCATAAAACAATGACCATTGCCAATCTACCCATGACAGTGCCTGGACCCAGACATTTGGAATTTCACACTGGGGAGACTCTGAGATCATTTGATGATGGGGAGTTTGAACTTTGATGATTCTTTTCTCTTTTTAGTATGATAAAATTGGCCTAGATATTTTTGCCTTTCCAAATGCGCCTGGGATGTGGCTGCTGGTGGAGGAAGGCAGAGGCGGGAGCTGGGCCTTTTCATCTTTGCACGGAAAATCAGAATTCAGGCCAGTCTGTAGTCACTGAGCTGTCTTACCATGTTCTGACTGCCTCAGTTTAAGCAGGTCGCTGCAGCCCAAACTCTCCTGATTTACTAAATTTCTCACTGTGTCCAAGCACCTCATGACCCTTTTGATGGCCATGGCTTAGCAGGAAGCTTCTGAGCAGTGCCTAGAGTGGTCCCTCCTTGGGATTAGGGCTCAGCTATCTTCCTGTGGCCTCCTTCTCTCGTTTTGGAGAATTTCTCTGCCTCCATCTTGGGTGGCACCCCTGGTTCCCTGGATCCCACACATGCTTTTTCACAACTTTTTCCAACATTTTGGTGCCTCAGCTCCCCCAGCAGCTTTCTGAGGAAGGATGCAGGGACAGCAATGTTTTGAGACCCTGCATGTCAGAGAAGTACTTTTCTAGGCTTACGCTTAACTGATAGTTTGGCTGGATATAGAATTCTAAGTTGGATCATTTCCCCCTGATAATTTTGAAAAGCATTTTTCTCTTTTCTCCCAAATTGCAGGGTTGCTATGGAGAAGTCTAGGGCCATTCTGACTCTTAATCCTCGTGTATAATATGTACTTTCTCTTTAGAAGCCTTTAGGACATTGGGACGCCTGGGTGGCTCAGTCGGTGAAGCGTCTGCTTTTGGCTCAGGTCATGATCCCCGGGGTCCTCAGGCTCCCTGCTCAGCGGGGAGTCTGTTGCTTTTCCCTATCCCTTTGCCCTCCCCACCCCCACTCATGCTCTCTCTCTCAAATAATTAAATAAAATCTTAAAAAAAATTTTTTTAAAGATGTTATTTATTTGTTAGAGAGAGAGAGCACAAGCGGGGGAGCAGCAGGCAGAAGGAGAGGGAGAAGCAGACTCCCTGCAGAGCAAGGAGCCTGATGCAGGACTCGATCCCAGGGCCCTGGGATCATGACCTGAGCTGAAGGCAGATGCTTAACCACTGAGCCCCCCAGGCATCCCAGCAGACTTCACTCTAAAGCACCAGTATTCCAAATATGGTCCCCGTACTTGGGCCAGCAGTGGCAGCATCACCTAGGAACTTGTAAGTAATGCACATTTTGGGGCACCACTCTAAATTTATTGGATTCAAAACTCTGGCTGTGTGCATTTTAACAAACCCTCCAGGGGATTCTGGTGCAGATTAAAGCTTGAGAACTACTGCTGTGTGGTGATCTGGCAAGGCTATGTAAGTGGGAAATCCCTGGTGGCAGTATTCAGTCTACTTCCTAGAGGGTGTCTGAGCCTGAATGTCAAGTTTCTAGGAGTTGCATGACCAGGAGAGCTTGGGAGGGCCATGATATTCATAACAAAACTTACACCTAGGGGTGCCTGCAGGGATCAGTCAGTGAAGCATCTGCCTTTGGTTCAGGTCATGATCTCAGTGTCCTGGGATCTAGACCCACATTGGGCTTCCTGCTCAGCGGGCTCTCTGCCCCTACCCCCTGCTCATGCTTGTTCTCCTGCACTCTGTGCCTTTCTGTGTCTTAAATAAACCAAAAAACTTAAAAAAAAAAAAAAAAGACAAAGACCTTTTCATTGAACCCTGTGCAGATAATAAAGGTCCAGTCTTCTGCCTGCAGTGGGGGGTGGTAAAGGGACAGTCACTTAGGTGTACAGAGCAGGGGAAGGCACCCAAATATCTGACTGCTTCTAGAAAGGACTTTCAATTGATCTGTTTCACCTCCACTTGCAGAAGCACCTGGCATGGCCCCTTCTCGGTCTTTGGAGGGGAGTGAAGTTCTGGTAGTTTCTCAGCCTTTCCCCTTGCCACCTGAGGGATGGGCTTTCCCAGTCCTTCTGTAAGTCAGTCATCAAACAACCCTCCGCTTTCCAGCTTCCAAGCTCCTGGCTATTTTCTCCTTTCTTGTTCTCTTTAGACTTGCAGGCAAATGCCTTTTAAAAATCCCTCAACTGGCATTTTCGTGAAGTTTTGGAAGGAAGCAGAGGATGCAATCCTCCATCTTTAACCAGACATACCATGATTTTCTAAGAGTATTCCCTTTGGGGATGAGAATAGGGTTTCCAAAATTGCTCCGTGCTGCTGCTACTGTAATCCGTAGCAGGGCTGGGGCCCCAGCTGTGTTTTGGCCTCTCTGGGCCCCCTGGGTAAAAGGAAAGGGGATCCAGGACCTACTGTTGTTTTGGCAGAGTAACCTGAAAATATGGCTTCTGTCCCTCACTCGGGAGCCAACCATGGCTCCTCACTGCCTACCGCCTGTAGTGTTTATGCCTCTGGGAAGGAGTTCAAAGCTTGCCTTCACTGGGCTTCGTTCAACTTGCCTGGCGTACCCCTCTGCTCTCCCCTCCCTTCTCCTGACCAAAGATGTCGGCCCTCCTGCCCCCTGCCTGTCCTCTCACACCTAGAAGGACTCCTCTCTCCCCTTTGCCTTCGCAAGTGTCCCCCAAGGCCCGCTAACGTGCCCTCTCTCCCTTTAGGCAGCCTCTGTGTGCTTTGGCTTCTTTCCCTTCTCTGACCTCACGCACTTGATATCAGCATCACACAACTTAGCTGGATGGCGTCAACTACACAAGGACAAGGGCTAGCTCCAGTCCACCTTCTGGGCCCAGCACCATACCGGAAAACCCCGGATATGAAGCATCTATGTCTGATCGAGGGGTGAGGACCTACTGTACTCATCTCTTCTATTCTGTAGTACTAATATATTTGATACATGACACATACTATATATTAATACATATTTAGAAGTGACAAGTGATATCTTAGCTCAGTCCCCAATTTCTCTTCCCTTCTGGTGCTTCTCTCTGGACAGTCTTGCTCCGTAAGTCTTAAGAAAGGCTTTTGCTATTGTTGATAAACAGTCTGTTCTTTAATAATAGAATTTCGGCCTGACACACTTCTCTTAAACACATAAAAAATACACTGCACAGTTTTAATAATTTTTTTTTTCAGAAGTCAAAATGAGGGGCACCTGGGTGGCTCAGTCATTAAGCATCTGCCTTCAGCTCAGGTCATGGTCCCGGGGTCCTGGGATCGAGCCCTACATTGGGCTCCCTGCTCAGTGGGAAGGCTCCTTCTCCGTCTCCCACTTCCCCTGCTTGTGTTCCCTCTTTTGCTTTGTCTCTTTCTGTCAAATAAATAAATAAAATCTTAAAAAAAAAAAGAAGTCAAAATAAATCCACCAATAGTCCTATAATCCTAATGCATTAAACAGTTCTCATTTTTCCACATTCCCTTTCAAGCTTCTCCTAATCCCTTTTTAAAAAACAGTTGAGGTGAAATTCACACGACATACAATTAACCATTTTATTTTAATTAATTATTTTTAAAAACATTTATTTGTTTATTTATTTATTTGACAGAGAGCAAGAAGACCACAAGCAGGGAGAGCGACAGTCAGAGGGACAGGGAGAAGCAGGCTTCCCACTGAGCACACAACCCGATGTGGGGCTTAATTGCAGGACCTTGGGATTATGACCTGAGCCAAAGGCAGACGCTTAATGGACTGAACCACCCAAGCGCCCCTATTTTATTTTATTAAATAAAGTATCATCAGATCTTTTTTTTTTTTAATGTTATTTTAAGTAGGCTTCACACCCAACGTGGGGCTTGAACTGATGACTCGGAGAGTAAGAGTTGCATGCACTCTACTGACTGAGCCAGCCAAGAGCCCCTATAATTAACATTTTTTTTTCCTTAGGGAGAGGGAGAAGAGGGAGGGACAGAAAAAGAGGGAGAATCTTAAGTAAGCTCCATGCTGGGTGCAGAGCCTGAGGTGGGGCTCTATCTCAAGATCCTAAGATGACCTAAGCTGAAGGCAGATGCTTAACCAACTGAGGCACCCAGATGCCCCACAATTAAACCGTTTAATGAAAAATCCAGTGGCATTTAGCACATTCACAATCTTGCACAATCATCACCTCTACTGATTTCTTCTTCTTCTTCTTCTTCTTTTTTAACATAATATTTGCCCCAGGGGTACAAGTCTGTGAATCATTAGGCTTACACACATCACAGCACTCACCATAGCACATACCCTCCCCAATGTCCATCACCCAGCCACCCTGTCCCTACCCACCCCCTCACTCCATCAATCCTCAGTTTGTTTCATGAGATTGAGAGTCTCTTCTGGTTTGTCTCCCTCCCGATCCCATCTTGTTCCATTTTTGTTCCTCCCTGCACCCCCGTGGCCCCCTGCTCTGCTTCTCAAATTCCTTATATCAGAGAGATCATATGATAATTGTCTCATTGCAAATGGCAAGATTTTGTGGTTTTCTGATGGCTACATAGTATTCCATTGTATATATATATACCACATCTTCTTTATCCATTCATCTGTTGATGGACATCTAGGTTCTTTCCATAGTTTGGCTATTGTGGACATTGCTGCTACAAACATTCGGGTGCACGTGCCCCTTCAGATCACTACATTTGTATCTTTAGGTAAATACCCAGTAGTGCAATTGCTGGGTCATAAGGTAGCTCCATTTTCAACTTTTTGAGGAACCTCTATGCTGTTTTCCAGAGTGACTGCACCAGCTTGCGTTCCCACCAACAGTGTAGGAGGGTTCCCCTTTCTCCGCATCCTCACCAATACCTGTTGTTTTCTGACTTGTAAATTTTAGCCATTCTCACAGGTGTGAGGTGGTATCTCACTGTGGTTTTAATTTGTATATACCTGATGCCTAGTGATATGGAGCACTTTTTCATGTGTCTGTTGGCCATCTGGATGTCTTCTTTGCAGGAATGTCTGTTCATGTCCTCTGCCCATTTCTTGAATGAATTATTTGTTCTTTGGGTATTGAGTTTGATACGTTCTTTATAGATTTTGGATACTAGCCCTGTATATGATATGTCATTTGCAAATATCTTCTCCCATTCTGTCAGTTGTCTTTTGGTTTTGTTGACTGTTTCCTTTGCTGTGCAAAGCTTTTGATCTTGACAAAGTCCCAATAATTCATTTCTGTCTTTGCTTCTCTTGTCTTTGGCGATGTTTCTAGGAAGAAGTTGTTGTGGCTGAGGTCGAAGAGGTTGCTGTCTATGTTCTCCTCACGGATTTGGAGGGATTCCTATCTCACCTTGAGGTCTTTCATCCATTTTGAGTCTATTTGTGTGTGTGGTGTAAGGAAATGGTCCAGTTTTATTCTTCTGTATGTGGCTGTCCAGTTTTCCCAACACCATTTGTCGAAGAGACTGTCTTTCCATTGGACATTCTTTCCTGCTTTGTTGAAGATGAGTTGACCATAGAGTTGAGGGTCCATTTGTGGGCTCTCTATTCTGTTCCATTGATCTATGTGTCTGTTTTTGTGTCAGTACCATACTGTCTTGATGATGACAGCTTCATAATAGAGCTTGAAGTCTGGAATGTGATGCTGCCAACTTTGGTTCTCTTTTTCAACATTCTTCTGACTATTCAGGGTATTTTATGGTTCCATATAAATTTTAGGATTATTTGTTCCACTTCTTTGAAAAAATTGATGGTATTTTGATAGGGATTGCATTAAATGTGTAGATTGCTTTAGGTAGCATAGACATTTTCACAATATTTGTTCTTCCAATCCATGAGCATGGAACATTTTTCCATTTCTTTGTGTCTTCCTCCATTTCTTTCATGAGTACTTTATAGTTTTCTGAGTATAGATTCTTTGCCTCTTTGGTTAGGTTTATTCCTAGGTATCTTATGGTTTTGGGTGCCATTGTAAATGGGATCGACTCCTTAATTTCTCTTTCTTCTGTCTTGCTGTTGGTGTGTAGAATTTCTGTGCATTGATGTAACATCCTGACACTTTACTGAATTCCTGTACGAGTTCTAGCAGTTTTGGAGTGGAGTCATTTGGGTTTTCCACATAAAGTATTATATCATCTGCAAAGAGTGAGAGTTTGACTTCTTCTCTGCCTATTCAGATGTCTTTTATATCTTTTTGTTGTCTGATTCCTGAGACTAGGACTTCTAGTATTATGTTGAACAGCAGTGGTGATAGTGGACAGCCCTGCCATGTTCCTGAACTTAGGGGAAAAGCTCTCAGTTTTACCCCATTGAGAATGATATTCGCTGTGGGTTTTTCATAGATGGCTTTGATTGTATTGAGGTATGTACCCTCTATCCCTACACTATGAAGAGTTTTGATCAAGAAAGGATGTTGCATTTTGTCAAATGCTTTTTCAGCATCTATTGAGAGTATTGTTTGGTTCTTGTTCTTTCTTTTATTAATGTATTATATCACCTTGATTGATTTGCAGATGTTGGACCAACGTTGCAACCCAGGAATAAATCCCCCTTGGTCGTGGTGAATAATCCTTTTAATGTACTGTTGGATCCTACTGGCTAGTATTTTGGTGAGAATTTTTGCCTCCATGTTCATTAAAGAAATTGGTCTGTAATTTTCCTTTTTGATGGGGTCTTTGTCTGGTTTTGGGATCAAGGTAATACTGGCCTCATAAAATGAGTTTGGAAGTTTTCCTTCCATTTCTATTTTTGGGGGAACAGTTTCAGGGGGAATAAGTGCTAATTCTTCTTTAAATGTTTGGTAGCATTCACCTGGGAAGCCATCTGGCCCTGGGCTCTGGTTTGCTGGGAGATTTTTGATGACTGCTTCAATCTCCTTACTGGTTATGGGTCTGTTCAGGTTTTCTATTTCTTCCTGGTTCAATTTTGGTAGTTTATAGGTCTCTAGGAATGCATCAGTTTCTTCCAGGTTGTCAAATTTGCTGGTGTGTACTTGCTCATAATATGTTCTTATGATTGTTAGTATTTCTTTGGTGTTGGTGTGATCTCTCCCCTTTCATTCATGATTTTATTAATTTGGGCCCTTTCTCTTTTCTTTTTGATAAATCTGGTCAGGGGGTTATCAATCTTATTAATTCTTTCAAAGAACCAGCTTCTAGTTTCAGTGATCTGTTCTACTCTTCTATTGGTTTCTATTTCATTGATTTCTGCTCTGATCTTTGCTATTTCTCTTCTCCTGTGGGGTTTAGGGTTTCTTTGCTGTTCTTGCTCCAGCTCCATTAGGTGTAGGGTTAGGTTGTGTACTTGAGACCTTTCTTATTTCTTGAGAAAGGCTTGTATTGCTCTAGACCATCCTCTCAGGACCACTTTTGCTGTATCCCAGAGATTTTGAACAGTTATGTTTTCATTTTCTTTTGTTTCCTGAATTTTTTTTAGTTGTTCTTTGATTTCCTGGTTGACCCATTCGTTCTTTAGTAGGATGCTCTTTAGCCTCTATGTATTTGAGTTCTTTCCAACTTTCCTCTTGTTGAGTTCTAGTTTCAAAGCATTTTGGTCTGAAAATATGCAGGAAATGATCCCCATCTTTTGATACGGGTTGAGACTTGATTTGTGACCCAGGATTGATCTATTCTGGAGAATGTTCTATGTGTACTAGAGAAGAAAGTGTATTCTGTTGTTTTGGGATGGAATGTTCTAAATATATCTGTTATGTCCATCTGGTCTAGTGTGTCATTTAAAGCCTTTATTTCCTTGTTGATCTTTTGCTTAGATGATCTGTCCATTTCAATGAAGGGGGTGTTAAAATCCCCTACTATTATTGTATTATTGTCTATGTGTTTCTTTGATTTTGTTTTTAATTGGTTTATGTATTTGGCTGCTCCCATGTTAGTGACATAGATATTTAAAATTGTTAGGTCCTTTTTTTTTTTTTTTTAAAGATTTTATTTATTTATTTGACAGAGAGAAATCACAAGTAGATGGAGAGGCAGGCAGAGAGAGAGAGGGAAACAGGCTCCCTGCTGAGCAGAGAGCCCGATGCGGGACTCGATCCCAGGACCCTGAGATCATGACCTGAGCCGAAGGCAGCGGTTTAACCCACTGAGCCACCCAGGCGCCCCCTTAGGTCTTCTTTTTTGACAGGCCCTTTCAGTATGACATAGTTTCCTTTCTCATCTCTTATTGTGGTCTTTGGCTTAAAATCTAATTTAACTGCTATAAGGATTGCCACCCCAGCTCTCTTTTGATGTTCATTAGCAAGGTAAATTGTTTTCTACTCTTTCACTTTGTAATTTTTTAAAAAATATTTTAATTATTTATTTGACAGACAGAGATCACAAGTAGGCAGAGAGGCAGGCGGGGGAGGAGGAGGAAGTAGGCTCCCTGCTGAGCAGAGATTCCCAATGTGGGGCTTGATCCCACAACCCTGAGATCCTGACCTGAGCTGAAGGCAGAGGCTTAACCCACTGAGCCACCCAGGTGCCTCTTGTAATTTTTTTTAAAGCATCCCCTCACTTTGAATCTGGGGGTGTCTTTGGGTCTAAAATGAGTTTTTTGGAGACAGCATATTGATGGGTTTTGTTTTTTTATCCATTCTGATACCCTGTGTCTTTTGATTGGGCTATTTAGTCCACTTAGATTCAGAGTAACTATTGAAAGATACGAATTTAGTGCTATTGTATTGCTTGTAAAGTCACTGTTACTATTTCTGTATACTGTCTCTGTTCCTTTGTGTTCTGTTACCTTTAGGCTCTCTATTTGCTTAGAGGACCCCTTTCAATATTTCCTGTAGGGCTGGTTTGCTGTTTGCAAATTCTTTTAGTTTTTTTTGTCCTGGAAGCTTTTTAATCTCTCCTTCTATTTTCAATGATAGCTTAGCTGCATATAGTATTCTTGGCTGCATATTTTTCTCATTTATATATGTTCTGAATATATCACACCAGTACTTTCTGGCCTGCCAGGTCTCTGTGGATAGGTCTGCCCATCTAATATTTGTACCATTGTATGTTACAGACC
This sequence comes from Mustela putorius furo, assembly GCF_011764305.1. Taxonomy (NCBI): domain Eukaryota; kingdom Metazoa; phylum Chordata; class Mammalia; order Carnivora; family Mustelidae; genus Mustela; species Mustela putorius. Next base: position 35,149,775 of record NW_025421989.1, read on the forward strand.
TCTTGTCCCAAACTGCTTTCAGGAGTTTCTCTTTGTTACTGAGACTTGTAAGTTTTACTATTAGATGATGGGGTATGGACCTATTTTTATTGATTTTGAGGGGAGGTTCTCTGTGCCTCTTGGATTTTGATGCTTGTTCCCTTCACCAAATTAGGGATATTCTCTGCTATAATTTTCTCCAATATACCTTCTGGCCCTCTCTCTCTTTCTTCTTCTTCTGGGATACCAGTTATTCTAATATTATTTCATCTTATGGTATCACTTATCTCTCCAATTCTCCCCTCGTGGTCCAGTAGTTGTTTTTCTCTCTTTTGCTCAGCTTCTTTATTCTCCATCATTTGGTCTTCTATATCACTAATCCTCTCTTGTGCCTCATTTATCCTAGCAGTAAGAGACTCCATTTTTGATCGCACCTCATTAACAGTTTTTTAAATTTCAACTTGGTTAGATTTTAGTTCTTTCACTTCTCCAGAAAGGAATTCTCTAGTATTGTCCATGATTTTTTCAGGCCTGGCTAGCACCTTGATAATTGTCATTCTGAACTCTAGATCTGACATCTTACTAATGTTGGCATTGATTAGGTCCCTAGCCATGGGTACTGCCTCTTGTTCTTTTTTTTTTTTGAGGTGAGTTTTTCTGCCTTGTCATTTTATCCAGATAACAATAGATGGATGTGAGAACAAAATATTAAAAGGGTAGCAACAACCCCAGGAAAATATACACTAACCAAATCAGAAGAGATCCAAAACTGGGGGAGAAGAAGGGGGGGGAATATATACATATATTAGAACACACTAGACTTGTGACTAGAACACACTTGATTTGGGGTGTATTTTGGTCTTTTAGAAGAACCTGCCTCCCACAGATTTAAAGAAAGAAAAACTTACATATATACAAAAATAAGGGAAAACATGATGAAAGGATGGAATATGACTGTAAAGATGAAAATTTTAAAAGATTCTAAAAAAGGAATTGATAAGATAAGTTGGTTCAAAAAGGAAAAGAAAAAGGAAAGAATAAGAAATATGATCAGGCTGGAGACTAGAACAAAGCCATGCACTAGATTTAGGGTTTATTTTGATATGATAGAAGAAACTGTATCTCAAAATTTTAAAGAGAAAAAAAACCCTTATATGTATACAGAAAATAAGGTTAAATACAAGGAAGGGACAAAATATGACTATAATAATGAAAATTAGAAAAGATTTTTAAAAAGGTATTAGTAAGATAAAAAAGTTAAAATAGGAAAGTGGAAACATTTTAAAAATAGAATAAGAGAAAAATAAAATTTAAAAAATTTAACTTTGAAAGACTGAAGGATCCTGGGGAAAAAAGACATGAATTTTATGTGTTGCTTTCCCTTAGCTCTGGAGTTCCACAGTTCTCATTGATCGGTAAACTTGGTCTTGACTGGATGTTCTTGCTGATCTTCTGGGGAAGGGGCCTTTTGCTCTGATTCTAAAATGTCTTTGCCTGAGGCGGAATTGTACTGCCCTTGCCAGGGGCCAGGCTAAGTAATCTGCTTGGGTTCGCTCTCAGGAGATTTTGTTCCCTGAACGCTCTCCATAGCATTCTGGAGGACAGGAATGAAAATGGCTGCCTCGCAGTCTCCAGCCCGAAGGAGCCAAGAGCTCGGGGCCCCACTCCTCAGCACACCCTCAGAGAAAAGCAGTCAGTCTCTCTCATCTCCCTGGTCTCTGGCCGCACTCTGAGCTCGCCTGGCCTGGCCTGTGACCATGCATTTCTATCTCTGGCGCATGGCCCCGTTTGGAGTCTCCAAACCAGCAGATTCCTGCCACTTGCTCCCTTGTTGCTCCTCCTAGAGAAGAAGGTGAGTATCCTGGGATCTGCCAATGGTGGGGTCCCTGCTTGAAGAGGAGTGACCCGACTGTGCCTTGGATCACGATTTACGGTAACCCCAAGCTGAGAGCTCACTCCTCAGCTCCATCTCTGTAGCCGGCTTCCCTGGTCTGATACCTGTGGGCTCTGCCGCTCTCAGATACACCCGATCTTTCTGTGACCCTGCAGGACCCGAGACCACACCATCCCCGGGAGGGCTCCACACCCCCCACCCCCACTTAGCCTCTGAAGCGACGTCCCTCAGTGGAGTCGACTTCTAAAAGTTCTGATTTTGTGCTCCACTGCTCCACCACTTGCCGGGAGCTGGCCCCTCCCCCTGTGGTCTGTCTTTCCAAATGTTGCCTTGGATTCACTTCTCCACACGTCCTACCTTCCAGAAAGTGGTCGCTTTCTGTTCCTAGCATTGCTGCTCTTCTCTTCTCTCTCCTGTTCAGTTTGTAGGTGTTCAGGGTGGTTTGATAACTATTTAGCTGAACTCCTGGGACCTAATACTATTTCTGTCTGTTACTCCTCCGCCATCTTGCTCCTCCTCTCACCTCTACTGATTTCAACACATTTTTATCATCCCTAAATGAAACTCTGTACCCATGAGTTACTCCCTATTCTTTCTTCCTTCTGGGCCCTGACAATCACGTCTGCCTAATCCAACTTTAAAGAAAATTAACTATTTTTTTCATTGTAAATTATACATAATGTAAAATTTATCACTTTAACCATTTTTAGATGTACAGTTCAGTGACATTAGCATACATTGTCCTTCCACCATCACCACCACCCATCTCCGAAAGTTGCATCTTCCCAAACAGAACCTCTATGTCCGTTAAACACTAATTCCTTGTTCCCCCTCCCACCAATAAGCACCATTCTACTTTCTGTCTCTAAGAATCTGACAGCTCTAGGAACTTCATATAAATGGAATTATACAATATTTGTCCTTTTGCAACTGGCTTATTTCATATTATTTGCCTAATATCCTCAAGGTTCAGTCATGTAGCATATGACAATTTCACTCCTTTTCGAGGTCAAATGATATTGTATCCACAGTTTGTTTATTCATTCATCCGTCTGTGGACACTTGGGTCATGTCCACCGTTTGGCCTTTGTGACTAGCACTGTAACGAACACGGGTGTGCTGTCTCTGTTTGATCCACTGCTCCCAGTCCACTTTTAACATAGTTGCAATGGCACCCTGGTGCCATTTGGAGTTCTGAGATTTCGTTTAAGGATATATCACGCCTGCCTTTTTCCATGTTGCCACATGGTCTTTACCATCACCCTTTGCAATAGCTGCTGATAGTCCGTCTAAGTAACTCCATTTTCACAAAGAGAGGCAGTGCCAGTTTAGACAAGTTTTCACAAGCCTCCCCATCGGTGTCTTTGGAAGGCTTGGATCAGGGATGCATTAGGAAAATGCTCCCTGGCAGATCCGTCTGAGCCTGGAGCCCCATACCCTTTGCCTCTCACCCCCACCCCCCATCAAAGCTTCAGGAAACAAAAGGAGACATCCAATTCCTGAAAACAGACAACAAGCTGAAAGACAGAGGAGTCTCTCTGATGTTCTATACTGAAGACGGTGGTGGGAGGGAGTGGAAAGAGGCGAGAAGCAAAGCAGACCAGCATTCCAGTGCCTTTGCTTTCAGCCTCAGTGTGCAGCTGCTAGCGGAGCCAGTGGCAGGGTGGCAGCGTGCCTGGTTCTCACTCCCTCCTCCTTCACCTGCATCCTTCGTGTACATCCTTTGGTGACCCTCACAATGTACCAGAGCAGAGCGCTGCTTCCCCTATGGCCTCGGTCCCTGTCAAATGCCCATAAGCAGCTCTCGTGCTCTTTCCACGCCCGGGGCGGGGCGGGGGGAACAGAGGAGAAAACAGCTTTCGATGACCCAGGGACCTGCTGCTGACAGCCCTGGGTGCCTGGTAGGGAAAGAAAGTGTTTTGTTTGGCTTTGTTTTGTTCACCAAGCCTCCTCTCTGAGCCCTGTTCACCTTTACAGCATCACTTGAAGCAACAAAGCAGCTTAATTACGCTGCCTTTGAAAACTTTGAACTAGACAGGCTGGATTCCTTGTGTTAAAATCCTTTCCCTCCTATAAGGGCTGAAAGGAGCTTCCCTGCTCAGCCTGATTTTAAAACCCTCACACCAAGCATGGAAAATTCTATAAATACCAAATGCAGCCCTGGAGTTTAACCTTTAATTATTCTAGCCTCCAGCTCAACTTCCCGATTCCAGCATTTTCTTTCTGCACATATGTCCTCTTTAAACTCTGTCTGGAGCTTGATCAACATTAATAATAATAATAAAATCTCCTTGGGAAGACTTTCAGAGCCATCTGAAAATGAATAGGAATCCTAGAAGTGGGTGTGATCTTTGGGGAAACATTCATCCAGCAGCCTGTTTTGTCTCATTGGTGCCAGAGGTCGGTATCAGCTTGACTGTCCGAAATCCCTGCCATCCCCCTCCAAACAGGTAAAGCCCTATATATACTGACCTGGCTTCCTTTTCTCCCAGGTGTCATCCTGGATGCGTTTGTTCTGAAGACCTCTGTTCTGATTATTTGCGTCATAAACCACCCCCAATATTAGTGGCTCAAAACAACAAATGGTTTACTTTGCTTTCAAATCTGCAGTCCGGGCAAGGCCCATGGGGACAGCTTGATCTGCTCCACATAGTGTCCTTTGGGTGGCTTGACTTCTGGAGCCTGGGGTCACCCGAAGGCTCTCGCTCCTAGATCTAGTGCTGGCGCTGGCTGGCTGCCAGGACCTCGGCTGGGGTCGTCCACTGTGGCCTCGCCATGTGGATTCCTGGTGCCCTTGAAGGGCTGCGGCTAGGTTCGAAGAAGGAGTGGCCCGAGGAAACAAGGTACACGGGGAACTGGCAGTTTGAGGACCTAGCCTCAGCTGTCCCATAGCTTTGCTTCTGCTGTGTTCTGTTGGATGAGGCAGTCACAAAGGCCTGGCCCCGTTCAAGGGAAGAGGGCATAGACACCGTCACCAGAAGCGTCATCAAACTTGGAATGTCATTATCACCTTGAAGGAGACCCTGTGGGATGGGAGATAATGCAGTTGCTACATTCGTCTGCTGGTGCTGCCATAACAAAATTCCACAAGTGGGGCGGGGGGGGGGGGCTTAAGCAATGGAAATTTATCTTCTCACAACTCTGGAGGCCAAAAGTCTCAGATCAAGGTGTCAGCAGTGTGGGTTTCTCCTGAGGCTTCTCTCTCTTTGCCTAGCCTTGCACGATCTTTTCTCTTTGGGAAGATCCCTGGAGCGGCTGCCTGGTTTTATATGGATACCAGTCTTAACGGATTAGGGCCCTACCTCTATGATCTCATTTAACCTTAATTACCTCTTTATAGGCCCTATTTCCGAATACTGCCACACTGTGGATTAGGGCTTCAACCTATGAATTTCAGGGTGTTGGGGGGACACTACTCGGTCCTTAGCAGCAGCCATCTTTGGAAAGTACAATCTGCCACAGGCCCTTAGCTGTTTCTCTCTCTCTCTCTCTCTCTCTCTCTGAGTCTCCCAGCCTGAAATCATCCTTCTCAAGTGGTAAGTGAGTTAAAAGGACAGACTTGAAGTTGACCAGTGAAGGCCTTTCCTTTCATGAACCAGGTCCACTGGGCCATCGTGGGGTCCAGAAGTGCACGATCTTCACTTTGAAACAAGTTGGGCCAAAGAACAGCCACAGACCCTCTGGCAATCTGTTCAAATCTAGTCCATGGTGGTGGTTTTATTTTGTGTCACGTTGGCAAGGCTGGAGCGATGTTTCCCCCAAATTCCCTTCCTTTTGTGGTTCCAGATGCCAGCTGGTCAGAAGAGAAATTTGCACCGCATTTGGAAGGTGGAGGAAAAGCAGCTACCACTCCCTTCTGGTCATCGTGCTTAGATGCAGTGAACGACAGAAGGTGCCAGAAGGTGCCACCTTGCCCTTATTCTCTCCTGCCATGCATGCAGTTCTGCTTCTTGACTGTTGGCTCTGCTGTGCCATAGCCGTGCCATGCCCAGCCCGCCTTCAGACATACAGACACATCTTCCGTGGGCTTCTCCCCAAGCTCTCCTTCATGGCCCAACTCTGGCAGCCTAGCGACTCTCCTCTAACCCTCCAACTTCCCCTTCAGACTCTTCCTTTTCCAGACTCCCCCATGGCTGGGAGGTCTTGCTCCATTACAAAACCCTTGCTCCATACCCCAGCTCAGGGACTATGCCCAGAGCAAGGTTTGCATGATGGAGGGAGAGGAACCCAATGGGTTCAGAGTAGAGTTTCTGGTTGAGAATGGGGCTTGAATGGTGGTGTCAGAGTTGGGGCAGGCCAACAGAGGCGCCCCTTTCAGGCCTTTGCAAAACTAAGAGGAGACTACGGGTGGGGAGCAGGGCCTTTGATCCCTCCGTGAGGGCCCCAGGCCCCCTGGCTACAGCAGAGCAATTTAGCTCCTGGCTTTGGATGTCGCTCATTAGGCCTGGCACTGAGGTGTGTCGTCTCTTTTTCCATGACATCATCTCTCCCCCAGGCTTCAGAAACAGCAGGAGCGCAACACAACACTGGAGAGCCCATGGGTCTATGCTCTGTGCTTTGGGGGGACAGGCCTTTCCCGTGATAACACCATCGTAATTCTACAACATTAAACACAAATGAACTCACCTAACAAGTAAATAAATCAGTTCAGTATGGTGAGCTGACCTCTGATTTTCTTTTAAAAAAGATTTTATTTATTTACTTGACAGTGAGTGAGAGAGAGAACACGTGAGGGGAGAGGGTCAGAGGGAGAAGCAGGCTTCCCGCTGAGCAGGGAGCCCAATGCAGGACTCGATCCGGGGACTCCAGGACCATGACCTGAGCTGAAGGCAATCACCCAACCAACAGAGCCACCCAGGCACCCCTCCGGTTTTCTTTCTTTTTAAAAATATTTAATTAAAAAAAATTTTTTTTTATTTGACAGACAGAGATCACAAGTAGGCAGAGAGGCAGACAGAGAGAGAGGAGGAAGCAGGCTCCCCGCTGAGCAGAGAGCCCGAAGCGGGGCTGGATCCCAGGACTCTGGGATCATGACCTGAGCTGAAGGCAGAGGCTTAACACACTGAGACACCCAGGCGCCCCTCCAGTTTTCTTTCTAAAAGACTGTATTTTTAAGTGATCTCTACACCCAATGTGGGACTCAAACTCACAACCCTGAGATAGAGTTGCACTCTCCTGACTGAGCCAGCCACATGCTCCTCCTTTACTTCCCTTTCTTTTCCTTCTCTTCCCTTCCTTTTTTTTTGGTGAGCTAACTTGCAAGTGACTTTCAAATGGTCTCAACCCCAACAGTAAAGCATTTTTAGCACCCCTTCCCCCTATATGTTTATTTCCTTATAACTTATGTTCCTGTGCTAATGCTTTTTGCTAAGATCATAAGTCCTCCTGTGTGTGAGGTCCATTATTAACAATAGAAGTAAAAAAAAGCCGTATTTTGAATTGTCTCCTCAAGTGTGAAAATTTTAAAATGAACTAGCTCTCAAAGTAGGAAAACTGTGAGCACCACCAGTTTCTTCTTAGCTTAGGCTTCATTTTATAGGACTATCTTCCAGCCATGGATTCGTTAGAGGAACCGTTTCGAGCCCCTTGCTCATTTGGTGATGATTAGTTTGGTTAGAGCGCCGTAATGTAATCTGTAAATTCACTCACCATGGCATTCATCATAGGCCATTTGCTGAAGGTGAAAAACCATCTGAGGCAGATGGTGTCCAAGTTATGGGACTGACACTCTTCCCTTAGCCTTCCTCACCTGTCACACTGGATGCTGAGTGGTGATGTACAGCCCCAACAAGGCCAGTCTGCATGTCGCATACTGGTCACTGTAATCGTCAGCTCTTGCCACCATAATGCTGCGGAACAAACGCTCCGAAATTCAGTGGCTTATGATACCCAGTGTTTATTTTTCTTGTTCACAGTCCTGCAGAGCTGTGGGGTTCTGACTGATCTTGGCTAGGCTTGGCTATGTCAGCAGGATGGCTGGGAGTGGTTCCAGGTCATGGGTTTTTTTTGGGTTTTGTGTGTTTGTTTGGGGTGGTTGACATCTTTATTGTTTTGGAGGTGGGGGGCAGGTGCTCAGGAGCTCTTTGTGGGGCGGGTCACTTCCTCTTCACCATAAGGAGCTTCTGGCTGCGCAGAATGGTGCTGGCTTTGTGAATGGCGGTCATGTGCAGATCTGGGCGGTACTCGTTCTTGCGGATGACGGGCCTGGTGCTGCTCAGGGTTCCTGGACCTTCTGGTTCCTGGTGACTCGCAAGCAGGTGGTAGTGGGTTTTCACTGGCGGGATCTCTGCTTCATGACCACCACCACATCTCTGTTGCGGGGACTGGGCTCCACACCCAGAGTCTAGCGGTGAATCAGCCCATGTAGTGGAAGGACTTGTTTGCCTTCAGGTTATTGGGGTCAGTGCTGTACACCTGCTTGTTCCTCTCCACCAGGAAGCTGGAGCACTTCTGCCCCACCATCCATTGCCGGTGGGAGGACATGGCAGCAGCTCCTCTCCCCATCGCAGTTTGAGATGGAAAGTGCTCCAGGTCACAGAATTTGTGCAAGTCTGGAGCCCTGGCTGATGCGAATACAGCCACCTGGGACCTGTTCTCCTAGTGATGGCAGAAGCTCAAGAGGGCAAACCATACCACGCAACACGTTTAAAGTGGCCTCTCACGTGCCACTTCTGGCAATAATCTTGCTCAAGCCCAACTGCCCGTGGGTGGCCGGAGTATATCCCACCCACAGTGCAAAGCACTGCAAAGTCACCAGGAAGCGGTGTCGTTTCTGTTCCAGGTGAGCCATGAATTAGGATCAATAAGCCAAACCACTGGGGGCTCTGGCTCTGTGCTCAGTGGGGAGGTTTCTTCTCTCCCTCTCTCTCTGTCCCTTCCCCAGCTCTCTCTCTCTCACTCTTAAATAAATACATAAACCTTAAAAAAAATAAGCCAAACTACCATAATGTTGTAAGGAAAATTCTCAAGTTCTGATGTTTTCTTCCTATGTAAATTAATTGGCCCGGGCTGTCATAACAAAGAACCACCCGCTGAGGGGCTTAAACAACAGGAATGCGCTGTCTCATGGTTCTGGAGGCCAGAAGTCCAAGATCAAGGTGCTGGCAGGGTTGGTTCCTTCTGAGGGCCGTGAGGGAGGCAGCTGTTCCAGGCCTCTGTCCTTGGCTTATCTTTTTCCTGTGTCTCTTCCCATTGTCTTCCCTCTGTGTATGTCTGTGTCCAAATTTCCCCTTTCTATAAGGACGCTAGTCATATTTTTTAGGCCCACCCTAGTGACCTCATTTTAACTCCATTGCCTCTATAAATATCCTATCTCCAAATAAGGTGATATTCAGAGGTACTAGGGCCAAGGACTTCAACACATGAATTTTGGTGGGACACAATTCAACCCATTACCCCTACTCCTCAAAGGATTATCTTGTTTTAGGGTATGTGTCATTCCACTTTGGAGACTTCCTGGCATAGAGACCAGCAGAAAAAGTCTTCTTGCACCTGGCCTTGAACTGATGCCTCTTGCCCCGTGGTGAGCAGAAGACAGAGGCTTCAGAGTTTAAGACCCCACTCCCTAGCCCCATGATGATCAGAAGAAACTCTGACTTCTTCAGCCATGCCATATCCAAGCCACCACATCTCAGTCTGCTGGGGGTAAAAAACAAAACAAAACAAAACAAAACAAAACAAAATCTATGCCGATGGCCATAAGGTGTCATGGATGCAAAACCTTGGTATCAGTCTTAGCATCTATGAAACGAGCACCTCAACTTCCCTTAATAGGGTGCTGTGATGTTTAATGTTTGCCAGAAGAGCCCCAGAGGAAAGGGCAGAATCAATCCTTTTGATGACTCTACGGAATAACCCTGCCTCTTATTCAGGCTCCGGAAGGAGTCTGGGACAAATGACTGAACTCACCCAAGTTTGTGATCCAGCGAACAGGGCAGAATGGGCCACCATGTACGCTCGCGGTAAATAACCTCAACATTTGATAGGAGCGCTCGAGGAGGCAATTCTCTTAGCAGCTTCCCTGTAATGCTGGTCTGATTCATTCCCAAGCGATGTGGCCCGAATGTGCTCCGGCAACCGCAGGAACAAGCGTCCTTTCTGCCATGTCAGCATTTTCCGTTCTAGCGTAAATTACGCACACTCGAGTCATTTCATTAAGATATTACGTCCCTGGGGCGCCTGGGTGGCTCAGTGGGTTAAAGCCTCTGCCTTCGACTCAGGTCATGATCCCAGGGTCCTGGGATCGAGCCCCGCCCGCATGGGGCTCTCTGCTCGGCAGGGAGCCTGCTTCCTCCTCTCTCTCCGCCTGCCTCTCTGCCTTCTTGTGATCTCTGCCTGTCAAATAAAATCTTTAAAAAAAATTATAAAATTAAAAAAAAAAAGATATTACGTCTCTGATGTGACATGTTGGGTTTCCAGAGCCGGACAGAAAAGCATCTGGTGGCTCAGGACAGCCAACCCCGCCCCCCGCCCCATCTAACGATACTCCTGTGACACCTGGCCATTAGGAGGAGGAGGAAGAGGGACAAACAGCCACACTAGACATGCCACCACAGACTACCACGGGGCTCTAACAATGATCAGCAGCTTCCTTCCTTTCTTCCTCCCTAGCCCCATGCCTGGTGTTGGAACATTCCAGACATCTGGAATTATGACTGGCTAAATGCAGTCGAACACAGATTTCTTTTTGTGGAAATATTCTGATCTAAGACCCAGGAGGGCAGGGATATTGGGTAATTGCCATCCTTGCAATAAACATATTATGGAAGTTTATAAACTCGGCCTATCTCTTGGCTGCTTTAGGCTTCTGGTGTGTCTGGAATGGCTTTGATTTTGAAATCACTTAGACGATAGGCAGACTTTTCCTCCCCGTGCATTTGCAGAGCAATCTGATAAACACATCTGTGGCAAGTCCTGTTTGGGCTAGTTGGGGGCCGACCAGAGGATAGAGCACTTTTCATGAAATAAATACATACATAATACAGTGTGTATGTGACCCAAGTGGAATTGGGAAGACTGGAAACTATCACAAGATATTCTGTGCACACGATATCTAATCTCCCTTCTAGACAGAAGAAATTCAAATGAGCCTCTGCCATTAAAACTTTGATTATCAGAAACTTCATTTTAATCAGAGCTTGCCATAAACTCTGTGCTCAAGCCGACTTGTGTGTTTAACATTCTCGATATTATATGCTGTTCCAATTATCCAAATTTTTCTTAAATTCAATTTCCCAGGGCCTTGTGGTGTTCAGCTAATCAAGCTTTAACTTTTTAAAAAAAGTGTTTATCCCTAGTCTCTGTATACACGCTGTGGAGAGATACACACAGGCAGCAGCTCAAGGACGATGTCAGGGTGCCGCGATGCGACACTTTGCTGATCAGGAGGCCACTCCGGCTCCGTCTGGAATCTAAATGCCCCCCAGTTTTATTCCCGATAACTCGCGTGCCCCCCGTGCGAACACTGCCAGGTGACCTCCCAGGCTGCCCCCTCCCCCGAGTCCCGGCGCTGCCCACGGAAGGCAGCGACGTGCTCTGTGGCTAGATCCGTCGCCGGCTGCTTGTTTCCCTCTGCCCCCTTCTTCGTTGCTCACAGAGATTAGCCTTCAGGAATGCGGTTAGCACACACTGCCCTCATAACTCAACCCAGTATATCACAGCACACAATCACAGGAAATACCACATGTCATTACGACGTGCGCGCTCACGCGTCGCTCCCCCCCACGCCCCACGTAGAAGCAGGCGCATGCACGTCAGGCACGTTACAGTGGGCCCGCGGGTCCGCACCCCCGGCTTGGTGTGGCTGCCCTGCGCGCACCTGGGCACCAGCAGTTAAGGGAAAGGGTTCACTTTTTTTTTTTTTTTTTCTTTTTAATGGCCCTGGCTACTTTGCTTCCCATTCTTAGGCTCAGCCCACAAGGGTCAAGAACTGTAAAGAAAGTCACTCTTGGCCCCCTTCCAGGTACCGGAAGGATTGGGGCTAGAGATTGTCTTATTGCAGTCGAGGGAGGAGAGGCCGGCTCTTGCCGCTGTCAGATCCGGCCTGGTTGTCCCCTGCAGACCCGGGGGAGCCGAGCCAAATGTTCCCTCGGTGTTTTCTGCGCATGCCTACAGAGTCCCTTTGCCCTTTGAACCTCGCTCTTTTCTGCCGCTGGAATGTTCTTTCCCCCTTTCTCTGCCTATTGAAATCTTCCCTTTTCCTCAATGCCTTGCACAAGCCCCACCTCCCCTGAAGAGGCCAGCTGGAAATGATCTCTCTCTCATTTCAACTTCTTAAAGGCTTTATTTTCTATAGCACTCATTGGACCCAAAGTAAACACTGCCATTGGGCGTTTGGGGTTTTTTTGTGCATGTGAGAGCGGGGACTTTGTTTTGTATTTCTCTGCCTCCCTATGGAGCCTGACTACGATGGCTCCCACATAATAGACACTCAACAAATGTTTGTGGATGAGAACAATGATGCTAACGGCTCCCATGAATTGAGTGCCTACTGTGTGCCAGGCACTTTATCTAGATGATTCTATTTGGCCTGTTTGGTTTGGATGAAATACATTTTCTATATGCAGTACTTTAATATCTTCTTTTTGTAAAAACTTAAAATTTGGGGCAAATGGGTGGCTTAGTTAGAGTTGAGTGCCCAACTCTTGATTTTGACTCAGGTGGTGATCTCAGGGTTTTGAGATAGAGCCAGGGGTTGGCCTCCATGCTGGGGCATGGAGCCTGCTTGAGACGTTCCCCCTCTCTCCCTCTCCCTCCCTCTTGTGGTCTCTCTCAATTAAAAAAAAAATTAAAATTTAATACATAGAGTAAAAAGTGAACACTTCTTCCAGTCCATTCTCTCCCCTCTTTACATCACCCCCTTATTTTCCTCCCTAGAGATAAGCACCCTCAATAATTTGGCCTACCTGACCTTTGTCATATATATAGAAATAAAATCTAATATGCACTATATATGTAAGATGCACATACAGTTTAAAAAATATATATGTATAACTATACTATATGTGCAGTAACTCAGTTTAAATTTCACTAAATCTTAAGAGGAACATTATTATTATTTTTATTTTAGATTTGAGAACAACTGAGGCTAAGAGAGGTTAGTTAACCTTTCCAAGATCACCCAGGTAGAAAGTGCAAGAGCTAGGACTTGAACCTGACCCTGCTCTTTCATCTGGACGATTGTGGGGTTTCAGAGTTGACTCTGGACTGCCAGTGTCAGAATACCTGGGGAGCTTGCTCAATGTATAGATTGTCACCCGCCTCTCAGTCCTGGGTCCTGATTCAGGATGAGGTCCAGGTTCTATTGTGCAGCAATCAACCATGGCTGCTTCTGATGTATGCCGAGGTTTATAAACATGGTCAGCTGATAGCATCCAGGTTGGTCTCCTGCTGTCTAGCTCCTGACTACCCCAGCTAGAGGGACAACCAGGGAAAGCAGAGTGGTGGTGTAGCCCTCATGAGTCAGACACTTGGGTTCAAATCCTGCCTCTACTACCTCCAACTGTTCACTTGGGCAAATAAGCCTCTCTTGGCCACAGTCTCCTCATCTGTAAAATGGGATGGTAAGAATAATGCCTCACTCATAAGGTTGTTGCAAGGCTTAGATGAGACTAACAGACTGAAAGTGCCTAGAACAGCCACCCGGGGGCACCAGGGTGGCTCAGTTGGTTAAGCATCTGCCTTCGGCTCAGGTCATAATCCCTGGGTCCTGGGATCAAACACAACGTTGAACCCTGCATTGAGCCCTGCATTGGGCTCTGTGCTGAGCCAGGAGACTGCTTCACCCTCTCCCGCTGCCCCTCCCCTCTGCTCACGTGTTCTCGCTCTCTCTCTCTCATGAACAAATAAAATATTTGAAAAAAAAACTATTTAAAAAATTCTTAGCTTGGGTCTTTCCTGAAGGCACCTGCCCAAATCTCCTGCTTGGGTCTGCTTCTAGCTGGGTGATGGCCATTCCCTATCCATCAGTTCCAGTAACTGGCAACTGCAGAAAGCTCCAGAGGCTTTTCCTGGTGGCTGCCTCACTTCTCTCCCTGTTGTATTAGCAGCCACCGTTGGTGGATGCCACGGTATCCAGCCAGATTCCCTGAGCTGCCCACGGTGCTCATCTCCAGAGGAGCGGCTTACCGTTTCAATGTTGTCTCAGGAACCCGTGTCTGCCTGCTCCTGTAGCCTTGCCCAGAGCTGAGGACTTGGGGCTTACGTGCCCCCGTACCCCCAGTGAGGGTGGCCTGCAGTCAGTGACTAACGGATACAGGGACTCTAAAGGTCCGGCCCCCTGTGTCATGTATGGGGAGGAATGACTGCGATCTCCACCCCCTTCAGCCAGGGAATCGGGCTGAGTCTAAATCTCCATCTTCACTTTGCTTCTTCCCCTGCCCTCCACTGCTTATGTCCTGTCTTTACCTTTTTCTCCTGAGAGCCCTCCCTCAATAATTCACTTGCGCAAGAATCTGTGCCCAGGACTCTGCTTCCGGGGAACCCGACTGGAGACACTGCCAGTCACTGCGGCCTGTGGTAATAACCCTCACGAGGCTCAGAGACCATTACCAAGCCATTGCGTGTCCTCTCTGTCCCCCACTTAAGTAATTAGCTCCCTCCCAGGGCCTGTTTTCTAGCATCTTATCAGAAGCTGGCATGGGAGTGAAAGAATGATAAATGAGAGAGGGAGCCGAGGGGGCCGTGGGAAGCCGAGAATCGCAGTCACCTGGGAGCCGGGACTGTGGGAAGGTCCTCCTCCGAACCGAGCATCAGGACCACCAGCTGGGGACACTGATTCGCCTCTCCTTCCTGCATATTTGCACCCTGAAGTCAGGCAACCAAATGCCTACAAAATAATGTTAGTGCCTCTTGCTAGTGATGCAGTGAGCTCAACAGAGCAAAAGCTGGACACTTGGACATACAGAAGAGTTTGCAACCTGCGTGTGCGTTGCATCGTGGGTTTGGAGGGGCAGAAAGGCAGTGGAAATTCACACGGGCCGCTGATGTTGGCCTGCCCTGGTCTGTTATAGAAACAGCCACCAGGAACCGTTGTCCCGCTCACCGCCTGTTGTCTGCACACTTTCTTGACAAATATCTATTGACATCAGAGCCTTCATGTTTCTTTCTGCAGTGCACTTCCCTGAATACTGTTGGTCTTTCTTTCTTTTTTAAGATTGTATTTATTTATTTGCCAGAAAGAGACACAGCGAGAAAGGGAACACAAGCAGGGTGAGTGGGAGAGGGAGAAGCAGGCTTCCCGCCTAGCAGGGAGCCCAATGCGGGGCTCGATCCCCAGACCCCAGGATCATGACTTGAGCTGAAGGCAGACGCTTAACGACTGAGCCACCCAGGTGTCCCCTGAATATGGTTTTTCCTGAAACCATTAAGTGGGCAAGTAATACTGCTGTCAAGTTGGACTTTTCTTTTCTTTTCTTTTTTTTCTTTTTTCTTTTTTAAGTAGGCTCCATGCCCAGGGCAGGGCTTGAACTCTCAGCCCCCAGATCAAGAGTTGCATGCTCTACCGACTGAGCCAGCCAGGCACTCTGGACATTTGGTTTTTAACTCCCTTTCTTAGTTCTGTGAATGAAATCACATGTGGCCTCTACCTTCCCTTTAGAGGTCAGGGCAGGAGGAGGCCTTGAAAGGGGATTTCAGATATAATTAAGGATGCTTTGGTTTTCTGTAAAGATTACTTGAGATTTCAATACAAAATATACACTAATTAGAGCAACATGTAAAGAAACACAACTTTCTGTGTACATCTTAGCTCACAAATACATGCTTATTCCTCTTACAATTTTTCTTCTTGGGCTTTGAGGAGAAACTTTAATTTATTCCCAACTATATTTCTTGGCATTTTGAAAAATGACAGGTCTGTACCCAAAGCAATCTACAGATTCACCATAAGCCTTATCAAAGTTTTAGTGGCATTTTTTACAGAAATAGAACAATCCATCTTAAAATTTGTATGGAATCATTAATGACCGTGAAGAGCCAAAGCAATCTGACAAAGAAGGACAAAGCTGGAGGCATTATGGACCCTGATTTCAAACTATACTTCAAAGCCACAGTAATCAAAACAATATGGTACTGGCATAAAAACAGACACACAGATCAATGGAACAGAATGGAGAGCCCAGAAATAAACCCATGCACATATGGTTAATTAGTTTATGACAAAGGAGGCAAGCATATACAATGGGGAAAGCACAGTCTCGTTAATAAATAGCATTGGGGAAACTGGACAGCCACATTCAAAAGAATGAGACCGGACCACTATGTTATACCATCCACAAAACTCAACTCAAAAAATGGACTAAGGAATTGAATATGAGATTGGAAACAGTAAAATTCCTGAAAGAAAACACAGGTGGTAAGCTCCTTGACCTCACTCTCCGTGATATTTTTTGGATCTGAGTCCAATGACAAGGGCAATGCAGTGGGATTATGTCAAACTAAAAATCTTCCGCATACCCAAGGAAACCAGCAAAGAAATAAAAAGGCAAACCTATGGAATGGAAGAAAATATTTACAAGTCATATATCCAATAAGGTATTAATATCCAAAATAGACAAAGAAGTCACATGACTCCAGAGCAAAAACCAAACAGTCCAATCAAACAACGGGCAGAGGACCTAAATAGATTATTTTTCCAAATTTCCATTTTACAAATGGCCAACACACATATGAAAAAGTGCTCAACATCACTCATCAGTGGGAAATGCACGTCAAAACCACAAATGAGATATCATTTCACACCTGTCAGAATGTCAAGTGTCAAAAAGACAAGAAATAACAAGTATTGGCAAGGGCGTGCAGAAAAGGCATGCACTCTTGGTGGGAATGTAAATGGCGCAGCCACTGTGGAAAACAGTATGGAGGTTCTTCAAAATATCAAGACTAGAACAATCCAGTGATTCCACTTCTAGGTATTTATCCAAAGAAAACAAAAACACTAATTCGAAAAGATAGACTCATGCTTATGTTCATTATTTACAATACCCACAATATGGGCACAACCAATTCATTAGTAGATGAATGGATAAAAAAGATAAAGTATGTATATATACACTGAAATACAGCTCAGTCATAAAAAAGAAGGAGATCTCGTCATTTGTGACAACATGGACCCAGAGGGTAGGATGCCAAGTGAAATAAGTCAGACAGAGAAAGACAAATACCATATGATTTCACTTATATGTGGAATCTACAAAACAAAACAAACGAGCAAACAAAACTCACAGATGCAGAGAACAGATTGGTGGTTGCCGGAGGGGAGGAGAGGTTGGGGGTGGGTGAAATGGGAGAAGGGGGTCAAGAGGTACAAACTTCCAGCCATAAAATAAATAAGTCATGGGGCTGTCACATGCTGCATGGTGACAATGGTCAACAACATCGGATTGATTATTATGTAACTTCAGATGGCGGCAGGGGGGTAGCTAGACTTATTGCGGTGAGCATTTCACTGCGTATATGAAGATCGAATCCTTATGTTGCACACCTGAAACTAATATAATGTTATATGTCAATTATACCTCAATTAAAAAAAAATGTCAGGCCTGGATAAACCTTTCCAGCTTCCCTTCACCGAGGGAAAACATCGATGTGGTTTATGAGAAAATTGGACAGACTGGTTCAATATTGGTACGTTATTATTAACCAAGCTCCGTAGCTTTCATTAGGGTTCACGCTTTTTGTTTTACGATGGATTTTGATACAAGCATAATGTCATACATCCACCATTATTGTGTCACACAGAGTAGTTTCACTGTCCTAAACATCCTCTGTGCTCCATCTATTTGTCCCTCCCTCCCTCTCTGGGGCCCCCTGAATCCCTGGCAACCACTGATCTTTTTCTTGTCTCCATAGTTTTATCTTTTCCAGAACGGTCATGTGGTTGGACTCACAGTTTGTAGCCTTTTCAGTTTGGCTTCTTTTACTTAGTAACATGCATTTAAGGTTCCTCCATGTCTTTTCATGGCTTGACAGCTCATTTCTTTTTAGTGTGGAATGGTACTCCATTGTCTGGATAAGCCTACCCCTTACCATACCCTAGACATTGACACGAGTGCTAAAGAGATCCAAAAGGGGCAAAGAATCGGTGTCTACCTTCGAGGAACTTCTGGTCTAGTTGGGGAGAGAAGACACACACACAGCCGTACAAAGTCAGCTAATAATGAAGCAGGGAGTTGGACGGGCCGAAACAACACACATGGAATGAGTATCTGTGGCTGCAGTTATGGCGCCTACTATGGCGCAGGAAGAGTTTGCGAAGCTTCTACCGAGGAGGTGCAGTGAGACAGGTGTAGGGTGAGACAGAGAGGATGGAGAGGGGGTTCAGGAACACTCTATGTGTCTCAGCCTTTGACCTTGTGTCCCCTCTCATAGTCTGTGCACAGAAAAGAAAGAAAAGGGGAATGACATACCCACTGCATGTCCGTTTCGCTGGTGGGAGACTGTCCCCACATGGGGAGTTTGGCAATTAGCTCACAGGTGGATGAGCTGTCAAAGCCTCTCAAATCTTTAGCTGAACTCTGTGTGTGTGTGTGTTTGTGTGTGTGTGTGTGTATGTATGTAGTATAGAGTTTATTTTAGAAGAGATCATTTTCTTAATACTTTTTTGGTGGCAAGGTAAGTTGTAGGATACTAGGACATTTTTATTCCAGCCTTCATATCTTTCCTGCATTAAAAAAAAAAAAACACCAAACGTTTCCTGAATTTGTACGTCGTCATTGTGCATGGTCGATGCTGATCGTCTCCATATTGGCCTGATTTTACTACACACGCTGTTGAAGTGAGCACGATATCACTTTTTAATATGGTAAAATATAACATAAAGTTGACCATCACAAGCATTCTTTAAAACTATTTATTTATTTTGGGGGGAGGGGTAGAGGGAAAGGGATTGAGAATCTCAAGCAGGTTTCCCACTGAGCTTGGAGCCCAAAGCCGGGGCTCGATCTCATAACCCTGAGATCATGACCTGAGCCAAAATCAAGACTGAGCCACCAGGTCCCCCATCTTAAGTGTTTTTAAGTGCACAGGAAGGTGTCATAAAGTCATGACCACCCTCCATTTCTAGAACTTTCTCATCTTCCCAAACAGGAGCTCTGTACCCCTTAAATACTAACTTCCTATTCTCCCCAGTGTCCCGGCCCCTGGCAACTGCCATCCCACTTTCTGTCTCTGTGACTGCAACTGCTCTAGGGACCTCATCTAAGTGGAGTCATGCAGGATTTGTCCTTTCCTGACTGGCTCGCTGGTCTCCAGAGTGGCTACCTATTTCCTGTTCCCACCAGCGGGGGTGCAAGGGTTCTGATTTCTCCCCATCCTAGTCAACGCTTTGTATTTTCCATTGGTTTAGTTTGTTTTGTTTTGTTTTGTTTATTTTTTTTTTAAGATTTTATTTATTTATTTGACAGAGAGAGAGATCACAAGTAGGCAGTGAGGCAGGCAGAGAGAGAGCGGGAAGCAGGCTCCTGGCTGAGCAGAGAGCACAATGTGGGGCTCGATCCCAGGACCCTGAGATCATGACCTGAGCCGAAGGCAGAGGCTAAACCCACTAAGCCACCCAGGCGCCCCTGTTTATTTGTTTTTAATAATGGTCATCCTCATGGATGTGAAGTGGTCTCTCGTTGTGATTCATGGGATATTCCCTGGGGGTGGACTCAGCTTGGGCATCAGAAGTCCTGTTATATAAAATATTTATAAAATGTTGAAATCCCTTCCATGTGCCTCGTCCTCCTTCCTCAAGGATGATTAGTACTATCACTTCATAGGTAAAAAGTTCTTTTAAATATTTAATTGCCCACAGACAAACCCACAGAATTGTGTTTTACCTTTTGCGAATTCATTTTCTTTATTTTACTTTAATGGCTTTTTAAGTTTATTTATTTCTTTAGGCATCTCTATACCGACCGTGGGGCTTGAACCCTGAGATCAAGCGTTGCATGTTCCTCTGACTGAGCCAGCCAGGGGCCCCTATTTTGTAAACATCAGGCAAGTTCAAATTCGGGGGACATAAAGGCTGGGGGCTTGGTGCGGGGAGGAGTGGAGCGCAGAACTGAGAGCCATCTTTCATGTCTTCTTTCTCCCACCTCTGTTAGCAGGATTTGTGTTTCTGTTTTTGCAACACATTCCAGTGCCTGTTGTCAAGGACCCATGAAGACTTTCCAGGAAAGCCAAGGCCAAGGCTGGGCTAATTTGGCTGGTAAATAAGCAACGAGCCACTTTTAGATTTTAGACACTTTCTTACTTACAAAAACAGTGAAAGGAAGATCAGATGAAAGTGCTGGCTCCTTGGGGGAGGGGTCATCCCACGCCACAAAGGGTGCCACTGAGATAAATGGGCCTGGACGGTCTAATTCCAGGCCGGCAGCACACAACGAGGAGGTTTTGTGGTGTGTGGCCCTGTCCTGTGGCAGAAGGTATGTAGGTCTCCTACCTCATCAGAACCCAGGAATTGCTCCTGCAAGCCTCCTGGGGGAGATAAGGAGGTGTTATGGCTGAATTAGGCACCCCCCCCAGCTGCAATTTGAACCTTGGGGCCCTAACCTCCAGTACCTCAGAATGTGACTGTATTTGGAGGCAGATTTTTGTAAAGAGCTGAAGTACAATCCTATGGCTGGGCCCTCATCTGATCCAACCCATGTCCTTGTACGAAGAGGAGATTAGGACACTGCCACCACACACAGAGGGAAAAGGGTGTGAGCACACAGGAAGAAGACAGCCCTCTACAGACCCAGCAGAAAGGCCTGGGACAGATGCCCCCTCACAGCCCTCAGAAGGAACCAACCTGGCTGGCCCCTTGACCTGGGGCATCTAGCCCTGGAACTGTGAGAGAACACATTTCTGGGCTTTAATCCCCCCGGCCTGTGCAATGGGAGGTGAATGGAAGACAGCTGTTCTCCACAGACCTCCATCTTCTTGTGTTCCGCCAGGACCCAGATCAGCTGAGGTTCTAGCCCTGCCTGTGTGAACACGTGGCTGGTCACTGGGGCGCCATGGTGGACCTAGTGGTTCCTAGGGGACCACCTGCCTGTAACCCACTTTGTGGAAGAGGAGAGACTGTGCTAGCCGTGGCTTTCGAAGATTTTAATGCACCTATGTATGTTCACTTGTCAAGTATTGTTTTAACTTTAAAATGCTTTAAGGGGCGCTTCGGTGGTTCTGCTGGTTAGGCGTTCAACTCTTGATTTTGGCTCAGGTCATGATCTCAGGGTCATGAGATCGAGCCTTGTGTCAGACTCCGTGCTGGGCGTGGAGCCCACTTAATATTCCCTCTCTCTCCCTCTGCCCCTCCCCAGTCTCTCTCTCTCTCCCTCTCTAAAAAAAAAAATATATATATATATTTAAAAAATCAGACTATACTCTGCCTACCTTTTCATAAGACCCCTCTTTCACTTAATGGGCAATATCATGGGCTGTGCCACAGACAGTCTTACAGCGGCGTCCTGACCCCGGGATCGCGGCCACAGAAGTGTACTCTTGAGGCCAATCCCTTCCACAGGGGGTCTCCTGAGTCCATTGTGGCAGAGATGACTTGACAGGTGAACCAGTAAGAGGACCGTTGTGCGTGGGGCACCCAGGTGGCTCAGTCGAGGCTCAGTGTCAGACCCCTGATTTTGGCTCAGGTCGTGATCTCTGGGCTGTGGGATCAAGCCCTGAGTCGGGTTCTGTGCTCAGCACACAGCCTGCTTAGGATTTTCTCTCTCTCTCTCCGCCCCACCCCTGCTCCTGCTTTCTTTCTCTCTCTAAGAGGTAAAATAAAGAAATAAAGCTTGTGCTTTCTTTCTTTAAGAAGTAAAATAAAGAAATATTAAAAAAAGAGAGAGAGAGAGAGAGAACCACTGTGTTTTCAATGCCAAAGGTCAGGGTGGCTTAGAATAGGACAATTTCAATGAAGATGGAGAAAATAGGTACATTTGAGATACGTAGAGTGTATGTCAAATCTTGTCCTCCCCCCCCCAGCTCATATGTGAAAAGTCTTTTTAGACATTTAATGCCCACAAATCTCCACATATAAAGTTCTGTTTTACCTTTTGTTTGTTTAAAAAGTGGTACCACGCAATATCTATCTCTATATATTGTAATATCTATATTTTTGCAGGATGGTTTTTTTTTTTTTCCACTTGACAGTGTGTGGGCAGCCTTGTATATCAGGACCCATGTCTCTTATTCTCTCTCTCTCTCTTTTTTTTTTACCAACTGTGTACTATTCCAAGTCAGGATTAAGATACACACGTGTGTGTGTGTGTGTGTGTGTGTATGTATATATATATATATATATATATATATATGTTTTTTTTTTTTTTAAGTAGGCTCCACAGGGCCTCAAACTCACACCCCTGAGATGAAGACTTGCGTTGAGATCAAGAGTTAGACAGTTAACCGACTGAGCCACCCAGGGGCCCCTAGATAATACATTTTTAAACCATATCATTATTCGTAAACACAGAGGTTATTCCCACTATTTTTTAAAAGATTTTAGTTATTCATTTATTTTTTAAGGCTTTATTTATTTATTTTGAGAGAGAGAAAGAGAGCATAAGCAGGGGAGCGGCAGAGGGAGAGGGAGAGCAGGAAGCCCAGTGCGGGACTTGATCTCAGGAACCTTGGGATCATGACCTGAACTGAAGGCAGATGCTTAACTGAATGAGCCACCCAGGTGCCCCTATTCATTTATTTGAGAGAGAGAGAGGGGCGGGGGGAATGTGAGTACGGGGAGGGGCAGAGGGCGAGGGAGAGAATCTCAAGTAGACTCTCCGCTGAGCACAGAGCCAGACGTGGGGCTCGATCCCAAAACCCTGAGACCATGACCTGAGCCGAAACCAAGAGCCAGACACCTCACGACTGAGCCACCCAGGCGCCCCTTGACCCCACTATTTTTTAGGCTTCCAATAAACACCCTTGGACATTCAGGCTTATTCTCTCCGAGGCTTCTGTAAGAGAGATTCCAGATGGCAAGTGTTGTCAAGAGAGAGATACCCAACAGCAATGTGTTTCTATGTGTACCCAAAGTCACATGCAAGAATGTTCACAGCAGTACTATTTACAATAGCCCCAAACTGGAAACCACCCAAATGTTCGTCAGCAGTACAACAGAACAACCCAGCGTGGTCTGGTCATGCTGTGGAATTCTATGCACCAACAAAAATGAAGGTTTTGCTTCACAGAGCGATATAGATGAGGCTTAAAAGTATAATACCTGGTGCAAGAAGCCAGACACAGAAGAATATATACTATATTATTCCATTCATGGAATGTTCAGAAACAGGCAGATCCTGCTAGGGGTCAAGATAGTGGTTACCTGGGGGATTTACTGAGTAGGAGAGAACACGGGGGCTTCTGTGCACTGATAATGCTCTCCTCTTTGGACTAGGTGATAGTTACATGGACATGTTCCGTGTCTGAGCCACACACTTACAGTCTATCAGCCTTTTCTCTATGAATGCTCTATTTCCATAAAATGTTCCCTGTATTTCATTAAAGGCGTGTGTATTCAAAATAATCACTGGAACTGCAAATCACCCTCCAAAAAGGTTGCACCCACTTACATGCTCACCAACAAGGCACACATTCTCCTTCGCCCACAACCTCGCACAACAGCGTTGCTAGAAAGCGGGCTGATTTTTCTGCCAACCTGATGGCTTTTGAAAAAGAACTATCTTCTCGTTTTCCTTTGCATGGTCCTAACCACCAGTGGATCGCGTATGTTTCACGTTTATTTTCCACTTAAATTCCTTTTCCTATGAATTAGCGGTTTATACTTTGCCCCATTTCCCTCCCCACCTTCAACTCTTTGTCTGGCTCTTATTTCTATATAATGGATATTAAATTTTTGTTGGCTATGCTGCAAAACTGTTCTCTGAGAACATCTTTTGTCTTTTCCCTGCATTTACGGCACATCTCAGGGGTCTGCTGGGGTGAGGCCAGTTGCGCACGAAAGCAAGGCTACAGTGGGCCGGGAAGCATGCCCCCCTCTGCTGGGCTCCCTCCCAGTGTTGCCCAGTGGGAACCGGGGTGCCAGATCTTCTGATTCTTCAGAAGATGCTGGAAATATAGATTTTTTTATGGGAAAACTTCCAATTTTAAAGTGTGAGCAACTCATTCAAAAAATTGTGAGCACTAAAAGAAACAACGCACGTTGGGACTGGGGTGGATGTGTGGGCCCCCAGTTTGCAGCCTCAGATCGTTGCCGTGGCACACTGCCAAGGTTTGTCTTGTCACACCTGTCCGTCTTTTCCCTTCTGACTTCAGAGTTCTGTCTCTTTTTATCACTTTTAACGAGTATAATACTGTTTTTATTCTTTAAATCTTTCTCTCTCTCTCTCTCTCTTTTTTTAAAGATTTTATTTATTTATTTGACAGACAGAGATCACAAGTAGGCAGAGAGGCAGGCAGAGAGAGAGAAGGGGAAGCAAGCTCCCTGCGGAGCAGAGAGCCCAATGCGGGACTTGATCCCAGGACCCTGGGATCATGACCTGGGCTGAAGGCAGAGGCTTTAACTCACTGAGCCACCCAGGCGCCCCTAAATCCTTCTCTTTTAAGGGTACAGAGAGAGCCTTTTGTGCTTTTATTCAAGTCTTCTTAATGAGAGAAATAAAGGCAAACACATGTGTTCCTGGACTCCTAGAGGGGGTCCTGACCTTGGGGACGTGGATGGCTGGGTCCAGGGTGGTTAAAACATCCAAATTAGAACTCCTCATTTTCCCAGTTAAGCCCAAGGACCTTCCCATACGGTGGGATTTCAAGGGATGAGAGGCCATTGGGAGCACAAAAATTCACACTAACGTGTAAAGGACTTACTTGGAAAGCCTTTCCTGGGATCAGTCAGAGCAGGGCGTGAGCAGTTGGGCACAGCAAGCCTGGAGATGCGGTAGGGTGGAGGAACTCGTCTCGGGCCCCACTCCCCAGTGGGAGAGGACTTTGTCATCCCCAATTGCGGCTGCTTTCCCCAGACGCCCCCTGCCCCACTTGGCTCCCACTGTGGCTGTGGGTGCTGGCATTGTTCCAAGCCGAGTGAAACAAACATTCCACAATCATCTGGGCTACTTTGATGGCCTCTGGTGATGTCATCTGCACGGTTCTCACTCATGCTAATGAGCAGCTCGCCTTGCTGCACAGAACAGGGCACTAAAAGTTGCTCTGGGGATAGAAAAAAATGTCTCTGGCCTCTTGGACAGCAGGACCCAACAAGGGACAAAATAGGAAATCACTGGCGGAGGGTATATGGCATAGCTGAGTCCTTTTCTGGCGCCGCATGACTAAGATGCTGAGCTCACCCAGAGAGCTGGAGTTGGTGGGCATGCATTTATTCCTAATAATCATAGCTGCATTTAGGAAGTGCCCAGTGTGGGTTAGGATCTGTGCTGAAAACTGTATGTGCACCAACTCACCTCCTAGAATGCACACTCAGCCTGCAAGATAGAGCTGTTATTCTATCTTGTGGCCGAGTCCAAGGTGACCCAGGTGGCATGCATGATGACCGAGCCTCAGAATTCTACTCCCAGCCCAGGGATTCCTGTCCCACCAGGCCCAGGCCAGGCAGGGTGGCCCTCCATTCCAGCAACTTCTCCAACCCAGACTTGCACTGCCGTTGGACTCAGGTCACTATGGTAAGGATGTGCAGGCTGCCCGCTCACGGACCCTGCCCCCTTCTGCTTTGGCTCAGTGGCCCTGCCCCTTTTGCTTTTGGAGTTGGTGTGGCTCCCCCCTTCCCCCCATCCCCCTACTTCTCCCCCCCCCACCCCGTCCTCCTACTTCTCCCATCCCCAACTCTCCTACTCGAATACTAGGATGTCCTGAGACACCAGCTAACAATCCAGGCAGGAACTGGTGCTGCATGGGAAGAGTTTTAAGGTGTGACTTTTCTAGGCCACTCACATTCAGAAAAAGCAGCACAGACAATATTTATTTTCTGATGCTAAAAGCAATCATGCCCTTTGTAGTGAAGTCGAAGATGCGGAAAGATATAAAGAAGAAAAAAAAGTCATCTTACCGCTTGAGAAAATCACTCAGAACGTCTTCAGGTGGTTCTTGCTGCTCATTTTCATGTATCTCTCATATATACAAATCTATAAATTTTAAATATATGTATTTTTTTAAGCAAAGTTGAGATCTCCCTAGCAATATACGTTCAGACCAGCTCTTTCCACACATTGTATCGTGGGTGAACACTTCCATTGTTTGAAATTTATTTATTTATTTATTTGAGAGAGAGAGTATGTGTGCACACGTGTGTGGGCTCATTTGCACAAGCCAGGTGGAGTCGGGGATGAGGGGCAGACAGAGAGGGAGAATCTTAAGGAGGCTCCACACTCAGCATGGAGCCCAGCCCAGGGCTCGATCTCACAACCCTGAGATCCTGACCTGAGGCTGCTATCAAGAGTTGGGCAGACTCTTAACCCACCGAGCCGTGGGTGAGCACTTCTGAGAGGCTGTGAAAGCAAAGGCTTTCTGAGTAAGATGGGGGGGGACGTGGGGAGGTTGTGGATTTTTTTTCAGCTGGAGGGTTCCGTCGCCCACCCAGGATGTGGTTGCTCCTGGGCCTCTGGGGTGGAGAGGGTCGTTCTCAGCTTGGGAGAGGACAAGGGGAGATTCCTTCACCACTCTCTCCGATGTCACTCACCCGTTCTTGGAAGGGTTGGGAGGGTGTCTGCCTGGGCCAGCAGAGGCCTGTGGCCCACTCCCCACCCCATTGTGGGCCAGGTCCCCACATCCGCCTCCTCGCCCATGGCTTAGTGTGTGTGTGTGTGTGTGTGTGTGTATCTCCAGGGGACTCATGGGGGAACAAAAGGGTGGCCTTAGGGCTTCCTGAGGTACTCCAGGGGTGGGAACAGGGCACCCGTGGCCCAGGCACTTCCTGTCTCTTGAGAAACAAGCAGCCTTTTGCCCGTGACTGTGGACTGTGGACATGCATTTATTCCTAATCATCATAGTTGCATTTGGCTGCTTTCCTAGAAGTGAAAAATGGATTTGCTCTGAACTCTGTCATCTCTTGTGACCCAGGGCTCTCAGAAGCAGTGCCGAGAGCACGGGACTGGCCCCCAAAAGTAGCCATGCTAACTTGCCCTCAAGGAGACGAGCTTGTTGGAGGCCAGCCTTGTGAGCATGCGCCCTACCTCCCTCCTCCAACCACGTGACAAAGCCAGAGTTCTTAAAACACAGGAAGGTTTGGGCTTCCGTGGAGGAGGCCTTGCTGGCCCATCGTGGTTAGAAGAGCGACCTGGGGTAGGGTCCCGGCTCTGACCCGAGATGCACCCCCATGGGCAAGTGAGTGAACCCCTCTGAGTTCAGGCTCCCTGCCAGTGAAGTGGGCCAAACAGTACCTACTGCCCAGAGGTGCCCTCCAGATGAGAAGCTCCAAAGTCCATGTATAAGGCATCCACTGTGGTCCCAGAACCACAGCGAGTGCCCAGCAAATGACCTCACTGTGTCTGAAATTCACTCTTTGTAAGTTGTGCCAATAGATATGATCACCCCATTTTATGGAGAGGGACAGCCGAGGCTCAGGAAGGTTAAATGTTGTTTCAGTTATTTATTACTTAGTGGCTTCAAACCTTCATGGCTTCAAACAACGCTGAGCGATAATGAATGAGGGATAATTTCTCATGATTCTGGGGATGAACTGGGTGGTTCCTGGACTCCAGGTTGTGTCGGCTGGGGTCTCCCATGTGGATCCAGTCAGCTGGCGGCTATATTGGGCTGCAAGGTCAAACAGGGCTGCTCACGTGCCTGGGGTCTTGGTACTGACTGTTGGCTGGGCGGCCTTGGTCCTTGGCTTCATGACCTTTTTACCAGGCTAGCTAGGGCTTCCCCAAGCATGGCAGCTGGACTCCTGGAGAGAGGATGGACCTCAGCCTAAAAGAACATGCCAAGCCTCTGCTTTCCATCAAGCTTGTTAATGTCCTTTTGGCCAAAGAAAGTCACGTGGCCAAACCCAGAGCCAACACAGAAGGGGACTCTGTCAGGGCAGGCATACTAGAAACTTGGTTCATCGGGGAAGCCCACGTTAACAGTCTATCAAAAAAGGCTTGCCTAAAATCCCATGTCTGGTGAACGGCATAAGCTGGGATCTGAACCCAGGGAGGTCTGACTCTAAATTCCACGTTCCTCCTTCCAGGAGTGCGTGGTACTGGGTCTATGGCAGGCACATGTTTGCTGCCCCATCGCAGTGTGATGATGGCTGGCTGATTTCCCATCTTATCTCCTGCCCACCCCTGCTGCCAGCACCCCATAATGATCTTAAACCTCTCCCGCTCACCTGACAGAGGGGAGAAAAGAACTCTTTTTCTGCTGGTCCCTGTCTGCCTTTCTCTCTTCAACGTTGCCGACAGAAAGCTACTCCTGCTTTCTCCAGAGTCCCAGGCAGGAGGGCAGTGGCCTCATCCATCCTGGTGATCCCGGCCTCTCGGGGCCACTGTCACCTTCTGGCTCTGCCCACCTTGGGGCACACCCAGCTCGTGTTTCAAAGAACTCCTACTAGCAGAACCATGATCACGGGAACAAAGACAGTATCTCAGAGATAAGCCCAAGTTTATAGCTCCCTGTCGTAATCCCAGCAGATTTGAAGACTGCTCACTTGCTGGGCCACTGCCTAGATTAGGTTCCCTCTCCTGACCTCTGTCGCCATTAGCCGGAGGCTGCTTTGAGCTGGTCCCACCTTGATGACTATGGGAACCCAGCCCCTTCCTGTTCTCGCCAGCCTCTGACCGACCAAGGCTCGGTCAATCCTGCTGCGGCTCTGAGCCCTCCACCCTGCACGTTAGGTAGGGAACGTCCCTCTCTCGGTCCTTCCCTGGTCACGGTCAGGTCCTATGTTGGCAGGGAGCATCACTCCGCCGTCCTATGGTCGGACCCTCCCCCGCCACTCTTCTTAAGGCCCCGGGGGGTAAGCCATCTGTTCAATGCCCTATCATGAAACGATGGCAGAGCCAAGGCCTTGAACCTGGGCTCTCACCTCCAGCCAGTACTCTTGCAAGAGCCTCTGTGTCTCAGCCTTCATTTTCGAATGCTGAGTGGGGCCCACAGCTGTTCTGCCTCAGCTCAGAGCAAAGGCAAACAAAAAGCAAAGCCTCTGGAAAAAAAGAGAAAATGTTCTCTGGATGCTGAATTGGTGACCTTGGGGAGGTATGTGTGTGTGGGGTGTGTGGGAGGCCTCTGACTTGTGCCCAAGGAAAGGTCACAGTCAATAGTAAGCCTTTGATGGGAGAGGGTCTGAAATGGAGCCCAGGAATGTCGTCCCGCAGCTGCCGGGGAGGGATACAGGACCCTCTGTCGGGCCAGGCCAGTTCTCCTGATGTGAGGGCAGCATGCCGAGGTCTTGGGAGCTGGAGCTCCCAGGGAGCGGACTGGGTGGGATACACGAGGTATCTAGGCATTGGTGGTGTCCTGTGTGGTCTTGCGGAGAGAAGCCAGGCAAAATCTGGCAACTGAGCCTGGGCTCTTGGCTCCGAGCAACAGGAAGTAATTCTGGTTTATTTAAGCAGAAAAGGACTTTATCAAAAGGAACTTAGGGAGTTCACAAAATAATCAGGAGGGCTGGAGAGCTGGATTTGGAAAGCAGGCCAAACAAAGGAGACTGCGTGGCGGTCAGGACCATGGCCAAGGTCAGGCCAATCCAGAACAACACCCCTGCCAAGTCCAGGACGTCCCGGCTTACACTGCCACCTGTGCCCGTGGATATGGTCCCTACCATCCCAGAAATGGAATGTCATTGTCTTGGTGACTGCCACCCTCCACCAGAATGGACCTCGGGGCTCCCCGCCTCCCTGCATCATGGGCTCCTGCCTCCGGGTCTTTGACGGGGGCATATGATTGGTGGAGTATAAGTCAGCCTGCACTAAGCGCAACAGCAGCTGGGAAGGTGATTCTCTGGCATTTTTAGCTTTTCTGGGGAGAGGCGACTAGGAGGATGGAGAATTTCTCAAACAGGGTTGTGGGGACTGGACACGGGTCAGCTATGTCCCTACCTTACCTGGAAAAATGTAGGGAATTGCATGCCTCGAGGGATAGCTGAGTTTCTCTCTTATCTTCCCATCTTTCAGATAGTGATGGAAGTGTGTGTGTGTGTGTGTGTGTGTGTAAGGATAGGAACATGTTACACCACGTGTGCTCAGGAACCACGGGTTCGATCCTCAGTCCCCTCTGCCTGTTGACCTTAGACAAGCTGTTCTCTGTCTTGGGGCCTCTGCTCCAATTCACTGCCTGCTGTCCAGCCTTGACCATGCAGAAGGTATGCGGGAGCTTCTGCTGTCATCTGGGCTCCCCAGCAGAGAGATGCCCCAGGACTGCCAAAGCCCCAGACGGAAGGGGGCTGTCGGTTCCATGTAACAGATGACAGTGTGGGTTTTGGAGTCAGAGAGATGGGGGTTAATGGCCATGTGATCTTGCCCCCCCGTTCCTTAACCTTTGTTCCCTATCGGCAAAGTGGAGACGAGGTGCTAAGCACCCAGCCTCCATTCCAACCTGGTCCCGTGATGCCTTCATGTCCTACGGAGACTGGAAGGCTCTAGACTGCCCTTCATAGACACCCCGGCAGCGGAAGCTGTGGATGAGAATTAAATTTCCCTGGGGTACCTGGGTGGTGCAGTAGGTTGAGCATCCAACTCTTGATTTTGGCTCAGGTCCTGAGCTCAGGCTCGTGAGATCGAGCCCCGCATCAGTTCCCTGCTCAATGCTGAATCTGCTTGAAATTCTCTCCTTCGCTCCCTCTGCTCCCTCCCCTCAAATAAATATGTAAATCTTTTAAAACAAAGTCACCAGTTAGATTCACTTGTGTAGGGTTAGCAAGGCAGCAGCGAGACGGAAGCTATTTGCTTGCTTCTCTGGCCGGTGCTGCCAGAGGCACTGTGACGTGTGCCCTCATGTGTGCGTGTGTGTGTGCGTGCACACTGTGGGACAACGTTCTAGTGTTTGTTGGTCCCTGGCTTTGAAGGTATTAAGAGATGTTGTGGTGGTGGTAGCAGGGGCCTCCTGACCCCGGGATCATCTGTGCAGGTGGCCCCCTACCTCCCCACCTTCCGGATGGCAGCAGCAGCGGCGGCAGGCACGGCAGCAATCTTGGTAGCACAGCTCAGTGGTGTTATGGGAGTCTAGAGCCCGCTCCTCTGGCCCTGCCGGGGATTTTGTAAGCACCTAATTTCCTGTATTAAATCTCTTCTTGCTTAAAATAGCTGGAGAGGTTTTCTGTTTCCGGCAACCAAGTCCTAACTGCTGCAGAGGTAACACCCCATTGCTCACGTCGTTGTTGGAATGAGCTGAGTTGGTGGAGGCTACGGCTTCGTAAACTGTGAAGCTTGTTAGGTACGTTAGGTGTTTTTCAGGGAAGGGTATCCCTTTTGTCGGGGGAGACTCGATGGCTAGGCAATCTTGTGACCAGCCACATAAGTTTATATGCTCCCAGTGGGCTCTTCTACCTGGAACGGCTGGGACAGAAGCCAGCTGAAAGAATTCTGGTAATTTGGGTGGCTTGCCTGTTTTTGGAGGCTGCAAGCATTCTCTTATGTATTCAGGGGGAACTGTGCCTCTCTGTCCCCCGTTAGAGCAGTGACTGGCCCCAAGGGCAGCTGGGAAAGGCAGCAGGCTTTCTGGTGTGAGCCTGCAAGGTCAGCTACCCCGGGATTCACCCCTACAGGCAGGCGCCTGGGCTCCCCGATCAACTCCATTGGTTTGTGTTAAAGCCCACTTTAATTCCTTACCCCTTCCCAGTTCAACCTTTTATATTTACAAAACGGCCCCCTCACCTCTAGGCAGCTTTGAAGGATCTCCCTTTCTGTGCTGAATAACATTCTTATGGCCATGACCTTAGCCCCATTAGTGTAAGAGTTTCTAGAGAAAAGAACTGACAGAATATAAATTCTTTGGGGGTTGCTTGGGAAGAAGTTCAAAATACAGGGGGCCCGAAGGCTGAGGTTGGGGAGACGGGGCAACCCAGGCATAAGGGCGCTGGGTCCTGAGGGAGGAGAGGGAGACAGAACTAGGGAAAAGGGCACAAAAGTAAGGGGGGGGTGCTTGTAGAGCCCCCTACTCTTAGTTCAGTGAACACCATGGCAGCGGTGTCCAGGCAGGTGGCCCTGGTGGCTATGGGGCTCAGTGGAAGCTAGGCTGGGCTTGGCTGCCAGAACAAGCCAGGCCCTGCTCCAGCTCATCAGGGGGCTTGAGGCTGACTCCACAAGATAAACTCTTTCAGTGGCTTTCAGGAGCCCTAATCAATTGTGAGGCAGGGCGAAGCCCTCGGGGGACAGATAAAGCCAGCCCTGTGCTCCAAACCCCGTGGCAGCCAACGTTTGTGCGGTTTGAACTTTTGTGTGGTTTGGACAAGTTCACCCGGCCTCGCTGGAGTGGTTTTCTCTGTTTCCCAACCGCAGCACAGAGAGGCCAACGGGCTCGTACCCCCACAAGCTGCCCCTGAGGGGAGAGAGGGGCCTGTTCTCTGTCCCCTTTCGGTCCTGCGGGATCGGGGAAGAGGCTGGGGATGTCCATGCCTTATTCCTTACTCTTGCCAGCGGCAAGGGGTGTCGATGGTTTTACAAACGCTCCCTCGCCTAGGGCGGGCGAGCCCTCGGAATTGGAGAGTTGAACTGCTGCAGATTTGAGTCTCTGCTCCTACTTCTCAACTGGAAAACCCGGTGCCCACTTTCGGATTCTGTCTTCAGCTGCAGACGCCTCTGGGACATGCTGTCTCCCCGCGCAGAGGAAGCCCGGGCCGCTGGGGACACCGCCTGGAGCCTCCGCGCATAGCACCGGTCGGTTTTTTTTCCTGCTCAAGGTTCCTTGTTTAACCTCTCAGGTGCCGGAAGATCCAGAATGTTGCCAGGCAGCCTTCGGCTGGCTCCAGAAAACACCAGGCACCTCAGATTAAATTGCTGCCGGCGGGTGCGTCCTATGCCGATGTCTGCGGTCCAGCAAGGTGCAGCAACTCTGGGCAGGCAGGGACCCATCTGACCGTCCGTGCGCCCTATCCCTTGGGAAGCCTGCGCCAACCTGCAGGGGCCACAGCGAAACAGAACCAAGAGCACGTGCTGCTTGGAAAGGAAACTCAGGCACCTGGCATATCTCAGGGATGCTCACACCTTCCAGGGACCTTCCTGCCTCCACAGAAGGTGGGGACACAGAGAGAAGCGCGTATGGAGAGAGAGAAAGGGAAGTGGGAAGAAACTGGTCACGGAGGAGGCTATTTTTATTCTTTGCTACAGCTGCGTGCATTTCTCTGACCAACTAGGCAGCGAAAATTAGACCGGCTCCCGCTGAAAACAGGACTTAAACTGGGGAGGGTGTGGGGGCTGGGCCAGGGAGTGTGTGCCTCAGGAGAGAATCCAGCAAGCCAGGCTCCAGAAGCCCTCACTGGGTGGAACTGGCCCCTCCTCCGTCCCCTGTCCCAGATGCCTCAGGCTTAAGCTCAGCTCTCAGAGGTGGGGCATCCTTTCCCTTCTGTGTGACATCTTGGGCATGACACAGTCAAGACGGGGCGTTTGTTCATCAGGGTCATCTACTGTGAGGCCTCAGAGGACAGCCTTACCCCTTCTGGCAGGTGACAAGACCGCCCGGGTGGTACCACGGTCACCCCAGCGCCAGGAGAAATGGGCACGTGTCCTAAGCAGGAAACCAAGGTTGGGGGCGAGGGCCCTAGAGTTAGAATCCTTCGAATCCATGAGTGCTGAGGTCAGCAATTCCCAAAGTTTGTTCCAAGGATCCCTGCCGCTCCGAAGACCCTTGTAATTGTCTTTTTTAACCGCAAAACTCCACGAGGCTGGATTTTCTTCCTCCACCGCAACCAAGAGCAACGTATCCTAGCAGATTAAATGCAAGGCAGCTATGAGAAAGCAGCTGTCTTCTATTAAGCCAGATACTAAAGAGGCTTGCAAAAATGTAAAAGGATGCCCCTTTTCTCTGTAAATTTTCTTCTGTTTCAGAAGAGAGTTGTTTTTTTGTTCAGTGGTGCTATCGATGTTCATGTGTGTAGTAGTTACCTCTTGCCGTAAAACAGATCGCCCCAACACTTAGGGGCTGAAAACATCAAACGTTTATTATTTCTCGGTTTCTGCAGGTCTGGAATCGGGGAGCAGCTGGCTCCGCTGGGGGGTTTCTGGTTCAGGGTCTGCAATGGAGCTGTGGTCCGGGGCTGCCGGCAGATTGAAGCTCACCCGGGGAGGGGAGAGAGCCAGCCACCTTCAAGCTTGCCTATGTGACTGTTGGCAGGCCTCAGTTCCTGGCCATGGGGGCCTCTCCACCAGGCTGCCCTGTGACATGGCAGCTGGCTTCCCCCAGACAGAGGGAGAGTGAGTACCCAGGACAGACGCCACAGTCTTTATTATCTGATTTTGGAAGTGATCACATTCAAGGGGAGGAGATTGTCCCTGGGCATGGAGGACAGACGTGGGGTGGGGGTGGGGGGTATTTGGCACCTTCATAGAGGCTGCTGACCACCCATAATAAGTTCATTATTGCTATTTTTATATGAATTAATAAATAGTTTAAACGTCTTGGTTTTCATGGTTAATATGGGAAATGTTGATAGATATGGTTAATATAAATAAAAGCTTTTTAGAGTCCTCAATAATAAATAAGAGGTCCCAAGAACTAAAGGCTTGAGAGCTGCTGGTCTGGGTGTTATGATATCTACAGGAGAAGTACATCGGTAAGATGTGAAAGCCAGTCCACCCACCGTCTATCCATCCAGCCACCCACTCATCCATCCATCCATCCATCCATCCATTGTCCATCTTTCTTTCCATCCATCCCTCCGTCTTTCCATCCATTCATCCACCCTTCCATGCATCCATTTTGCCATCCACCCATCTGAGGCCCTGGTGTATCTGGTATGTATCTCAGGCTCATCATGCCTAGTTAATCAGTGACTGGTGGATCGCGGGTGAGCAGCGATGTCAAGTGGAAGGTGCAACCCATACGGACAGAGTTTGCATTTCTTGGTTCAATTTCCCTTCTCTTGATGGAAGGTCTCCTCCTGGCTCTGACCTGACATGCTCTGGCTTTTATTTTGATCCTGGAGACACCTCCAGAGCTTGTAGCCTCCCCTGTGGTTCTCTGAGTCAGAGTCCATCACTTGGGAGACCCCTCCCCCCAGGAAATGCCAAGATTCATGGAGCATGCCTCCACCTGCCACCCCCAAATATGTGAAGACTAGGTTCCTTTACCTTCCTGAGGACACCTTGGAAGTTTGAATTGGCCCCCTTCCGAGAGGAGGAAGTAGGGAAAGTCTGGGGCAGAGACAGGCAGTGTGCCCAGGCTGGAAACAAAAGGAGGCTGGGCTCTGGGGTGAGAAGGGCAGGAGAGATGGGTAGCTGGAATGGAAGGTGATGATCTTCCCGACTTTAAAGCCTGACCTTGGCCAGCCCTGCTCTGAGAGTCAGCTAAGATAGGAGCCCCCCAGTCCCTCTTGCAGACTCTGAAAGCCCTTGTGCATTTTAAAGAAGAAACTGTGCCCCCCTGCCCACACACACTGTGGTTTCACAGTGTGGCTTGTGCTCCAGAAAGAGAGGAAGCTCGTTCCCTCAGGGAGCACAGTAGCCTGAATCAGTTATACCTGCTTTTGGTGACAGTGTCCCAGCCAGCAGGCTCCAGAAAGACCAGGCCAGGCCTCTTTGGGATGACATATGGCAAGAATGGTTATTTTTGTTTTGGCTTTTTGGGTTTTGGTTTTGGTTTTGGTTTGGGGGTGGTTTTTTTTGTTGTTGTTGTTTTCTGGTGGGAAGGGGTATAACTTAAAATGTGGCCTCTCTGTGGCCTTTTGCACAGTTCTTCCAGAGCCGTCTTCTCCATGATGGACCTCTGGTGGCTTCAGGCCTCCAGTTTGAATATGGGCTGTATCTTAGCGAAATGCGAAAACATGGTGAATATTTGTATGCAATTCAACTCCTATGTGGCTCCTGAGCCCTTTCAAGAGAGAATGGGGTGTTACCTGTGGTTTCAAGCCTGTCATGGATTAAATTTGTAAACTAGTAATAGCCAGCTCAGCTGCCCACCAGATCAGTGGATCTCAAAGCATGGGCTGGCACCAGCAGCATCAGTATCTCCTGGGAACTTATTAGAAATGTGAATCTGGGGCACCTGGGTGGCTCAGTAGGTTAAGCAACTGCCTTCAGCTCAGATCATGATCCTGGAGTCCTGAGATTGAGATCCACATCAGGTTCCCTGCTTGACAGGGAGTCTGCTTCTCCCTCTGACCCTCCTTCCCCTGTATTGTGCTCCCTCTCTCTCTCTCTCTGTCTCTCTCTCTCAAATAAATAAATAAAATCTTTTTTAAAAATGAAATCTGAATTCTTGGGGTGCCTGGGTGGTGTAGTCAGTTGAGCGTCTAACTCTTGATTTCGGTTCAGAACATGATGGTTGTGAGATTGAGTCCCGAATCGGGCCCAGCACTCAGTGTGGAGTCAGCTTGGTGGACTCTCTGCCCCTCCCCTTATGTGCGTGCTCTCTCTCAAATAAATATATCTTAAAAAAAAAAAAGAAAGAAAGAAAAAAAGAAAACGAAAGAAAGAAAATGAAAAGAATGAAAAAAAAAAAAGAAAGAAATGCGAATTTGCAGGGCTCACGCAGGACCTACTGTGTCCAAATCTTTGTGGGTGGGGTGGGGCCCGGCGGAAATCTGTAGTTTAGTAAGCCTTCCAGCTGATTCTGATGTCCTTACGGGTCCAAGTGTGAGAGCCACTGATTCATTAAGCTTATTATCCCCATGTAACAGATGAAGGAAATGAAACTCAGAGGGTCTAAGAAGCTCCCAGGATCACACAGGGAGCAAGGGAGGTGCTGGGACGCAAGCCCAGGTCTTCCATTAGATGGACTATGTTTTTTTGTTCCGTGTTGTCCACTCCCTCCCTCTCTGTCCTCATCCCTCTTCCGTCTGGATCTTTTGTCCCGGAGGTTCTCAACTTGGCCATCATCTGGAGAGCTTCGAAAACTAATATTGCTGTTAGGGTTCCACCCTGGGAAAGCCTATCTCTGGGCTGTGCCTCCAGCCTCTGTATTTCTTAGTCCCTATTCCCAGACAGCCTTACCCAGATTCTTCTGCTATTCCAAATGATTCTTTTTTTTTTTAAATTAATTTATTTATTTGAGAGAGAGCGTGCTTAAGTGCAGGGGGTAGGGGCAGTGGAAGAGGCAGAGAGAATTCTCAAGCAGACTTCCCACTGAGCTCAGAGCCCCAACATGGGGCTCAATCCCAGGACCTCGGGATGGCGACCTGAGTCAAAACCAAGAGTCGGATGCTCAACCGACTGAGCCGCCCAGGCGCCCCTGAAATGTTTCTGATGAATACGTTTGCACTAAGGTGTTAGTGACTGGATGTGTTACCTTTCTCAGGGTATCTGCATTTGAAAAACAAGAAGCAAGGACATGAAATAATGAATTGCATAAGTGTCCTAGCAAGTGGGAGAGACCAGCTTTTGATCTCATTTCTCCCACTTACCCCAGATTTATTGCCATCACACATCCCGCTAGGAATCTACCCAGCAGTCTTGGCTGAGATTTCTGAATATACTGTGTCTTTTCGAGGGGATTTTTGGGCTAGAAGAACTTGAGCAAAGCATATTTCAATGCCCTTAAGCCATCAACTTTGCCCACAGAGGCTTGAGTTTCCAAAACTAGTAACAGCCAGTCAGTTCTATTTTAACTAGCTAGCAAAACCAAAATAAGAAAAAAAAAAAATTAAGCGTTTGGGAATGAATGCTAAGGATCTCGTTTCCTTTTAGGCTCTCCCCAACACCCATCCAAACATACTCTGCCGCAGAAATCGATGTGGTACCAAAGCCCTAAGTTAGACTCGAGTCCCTTCCTAGACCCCAGTTCAATCAAATCATGTGAGACCCCCTAGCGAGGCTATTTCTAGACAGGACAAGATTGAGATGTTGACCCTGGCTGTAGCTCCCACCTCTTAAAATTGCCATAAATGTTTGATTTTTTTCAAAGTGAAGGAAAACAAAAGCCCCCCAACCAACGATTTTTTTTTTTTTCATGACAGCCCGTCTCTACCCCTGCTTCCTGCACCTGGTAGGGGATGCCGCACGTCTCCGCCCTTCAGGAAACAGCCCACTTGTCAGCAGCTGGGCTCCCAGGAACAAAGGCCTGGGTTCATTACCACAGTATCAACCCTGACACGTTCCACCCGGGGCCACCTCCCCCAGACTCCTCAATTCACACCCCACATGAAGTGTAATTGGACCTGGACACCTTTGAAGTCCCCGAGCAGATTGCCAGCAGTTTGAAATGTCCTTGATTTGCATGGTGAGGACCTGGTTGGAGGTGACTTTTTCCCACAGTTTCAAAGACAGAATTATTTTAAGTGATGTTCCCCAGCCAGGAAGAGTTACCATGGAAGAAATCAAAATTCTCAAAGCCAAAAAAAGAAAAGGTAAAATAAGTCTGTGGATTTGAGTCATCTCCAAATTGCCCTTTGGCCTCAGTGTTTGTTCTGGAAGGGCTGTATCTGAGGCCATTGTTTCTCCTCGAATTCTCCTCGGGTCCCTGACCTGGGCGTGGAGGGGGGTGCGGGGGTCACCAGGATGCGGGGGACTTGGATAGGAGGTTCTGAAGACCTGCAGGGCGCTGTCAGACCTGAAGCAAGTAAACAAGGCCCACCGCGGGCCGGGGAGTTGATGAGGGAGGCTGTGTGTTGATTGGCAATGGTCTCTTTTCCTTGCCAGCTGAGCCAGGGCTACTCCGCAGACATCATGCACAGACCCAGGGATCTGTGGGCCTGTGTGTACTGTGGGTCTAAAACTTGGTGACTTCCTGCGGCGCACAGGGCCTGCCCAGTAGAATCGTGCCCGTGGCCAACATGGGCATTAGTCGGGCCCATGAGGAGCAAGCTTGATGGTCTGCTTGCCTTTGGGAGGCAGCCCGCCCCCAGTTTGCTGCCAACCCCCCCCAACTCATCTGCTTCTGTGAGTTTTCTCAGGGGTAGCCTGAGACGTCATGTGAGGATAGAAAAATTCTGTATCTGTGCTGTCCGTGTGGCTATTGAGCACTTGTGATGGGACTGGTGTGACTGAGGAAGTAAATTTTAAATTTTTACTTCAGTTTATATAATTTAAAAAGCCACATGTGGTCAGTGGCCACCAGATTGGAAGCGCAGGGATAGATGACCAAAAAATCCAAGCGTGGATGCCCTAGTCTGGCAGTGTACCGTATTGTCAACTGCCTAAAAAGACCATCAGAAAAGTCTGTCAGTCAAGCAAAGCTAAGTGTATTAGACCTATTTCAGGAAGGAATGGTATCCCTTGACAGAATGTTGGTAATGTCTCCAAGCAGAGATGTGGGGAAGGGTATTTATAGCATTATAGAGACGAGACTCGGTGCTGGGTGATTTTTTTGTTGTTGTTGCTGGACTGGGTGATTTTGAAGTTGGGTCTCCAAGGCAAGGAACTGGGGTTAGGGAGACTTGGTGACAATAGTTTTGGATAGTACGCAAGGCGAGAATCTCGTGGTGAGTTTTGATGGGCCCACGATTGCTCTTGATAACAAGCTGTTTTAGTTGGCTCAGTCTTTTCTCCCAGGAGCAAGGATTTCTTAGGGAAAAATAGCTAAGTCATTTTTGCTTGTTCTCAGCGTTATGCGAACACAGGGACAGGGAAGTATGCCGGGTCCCAGTATTGTTTAACATAGGGACGGGGAATAACAAATGAACCCCCGAACGTACTGACTTTAAACAACAAACATTTATTATTTCACAATTGCTGAGGGTCAGGAATTTGGGAGTGGCTGAGCTGAATGGTCCTGT
This sequence comes from Mustela putorius furo, assembly GCF_011764305.1. Classification (NCBI taxonomy): domain Eukaryota; kingdom Metazoa; phylum Chordata; class Mammalia; order Carnivora; family Mustelidae; genus Mustela; species Mustela putorius. Next base: position 35,189,365 of record NW_025421989.1, read on the forward strand.
CTTGGGGTCTCTTATGAGGCTGCAGCTGGGGTGTTGGCCAAGGTTACCAGCTGTCATCCGAAAGCTCGAGTGGGGCTAGAAGACCTACTTCCAAAGGCTCACTCACATGGTTGGTGACATGGTGTTAGCTATTGCTAGGAGCATATAGTGGCCTCATGGCAGGGTAGCTGCCCATGAGGGAATAATTCGAAAGAGAACCAGGCAGAACCCATGGTGTCTTTTCTGACCTACCCTGGGAAATCTCACTTCATTATTTCCACCATGCCCTATTAGTTTTAGAGGCCAGCCTTATTCCATGTGGGCAGCGATGATGCAAGGGAGTTCGTATTGGGGGCAAGAGTCACAGGAAGGGGGAATGATATGGTTTCAGTTCTCAGTGGTAAGTGGGGGTGGTAGTATAAGGGGGGGTGCAGAGTTTCCTTGGTGTCAGAGCTGAGATACAATGGTGGCGGTTTATTCATGTTGGGGATGGGGGAACCCACGAGCTGACCTAGGCTTTCATCCACCTTTTTGTGGTGTTGTTTTAGTGACCATCGCTATGCGACAAATTGCTCCAAAATTTGGTGACGTCTAACAACAGTCTTATTACGCTCACAGACCTGGTGAGTTGGGAACTGAGACAGAACACAGTAGGGGATGGAGCACATTTGTGCTCCTCAATGTCTGGGGCCTCAGCCGGAAAAACTCAAAGCCCAAAGCCAGAGATGGTAGTTGGGGACAACAGTCACCTGCAGGTTCAGTGATATCATGTTAGTATGTTTGTTAAAAGATTTTTATTTATTATTTATTTGAAAGAGAGAGAGAGAACAAGCGGGCAGAGGGAGAGGGAGCCCGATGTGGGGCCTGATCTCAGGACCCCGGGATCATGACCTGAGCTGAAGGCAGACGCTTAATGACTGAGCCACCCAGGTGCCCCTCAAGGTTTTAAAGAGGATCCCGAAGGCTGTGGAAAGGGAAGAGGCAAGGAGATCCAGCTGCTAAGGCTCAGGACCCAGCTGTTTCTCCTTACTGGAAACTCTCCTTCCAGACCTTGACCTTGGGCTTCTGAGTTCATTCTAAGGGAGTTCACATTCAGGGAAACCCAAATAACCATCCCACAAGGCCAAGAGCCAAGCAGGCCTGGAGAGGGAAGACAGTGCCTGGGAAGGAGCTCACATCCTGCTGAGAGGTAGTGGAGGGGCTCAGTGCTCCAGCTGGGCCAAAGAGGACAAGTCAGCATTGCTGTTCTGGTTAAGTAGCCAGGTGCAAAGGCCCTGAGGTGGGAAGGTGTGGTTCGTGTTCTGGGGCCTGCAAGGGGTAGGGCAGGGCTGTGAGTGCGGGCCAGATGAGGCTGGAACACAGGATTTTTTTTGTTTTGGTTTTTAAACATTTTATTTATTTATCTGACACACAGAGAGACAGACAGAGAGGAAACGCAAGCAGGAGGAGTGGGAAGGGGAGAAGCAGACTCCCCACCAAGAGAGAGCCCATGTGGGGCTCAATCCCGGGACTCCGGGATCATGACCCGAGCCCCAAAGACAGATGCTTAATGACTGAGCCACCCAGGCACCCCGGGGAACACAGGGTTAATGCTGAATTACGGGGCTGGGGGGTAACTGAGGCAGCGGGGAGGAAGACCGAACTGGGTAGACAGAAAGCCCCAGAAACGGGAAGACAAGGATCTGAAACAGGGCCGCAGCCCTGGAAAGGGGATGGAAGCGAAGGAGACCCGCAGGTCTGAAGAAGATTTCGATAGAAATTTGACCAGATTAGACGGCCAGATTAGATTAGACGGGAGGAGGGGGTCCCGCGGGTGAGTGGTTTGCTCTCGGAATGTTCTTTCCCTCTGAATGCTGGGAGGCAGCCACGCAGTAAGGAGGCTTAAGGTGTTTGCTCAGTGTCCCAGGGCCAGAAAAAGAACCCAGAGAGCCTGGGGCCTGGCAGAGCTTGGGCCATGATGTCATTCATGCAGGGGGTCTGGCTACAGCCCGTCTGGGGTGAGGGCCCCACTGTGGCTTGTCTCCCAGGCAACCTCCTCTGCGAGAAACATGCCCTAATGACTGTCTAGATTTGCAGGTTACCAAGCACTTGCACGAATCTATTTGTCTCACTTAATTGTCCCCGTGGGAACGGTTATTCCCATTCTACAGAGGAAGCAACGGAGGCTTCAAGGCTCAGAGAGTGGGGGAACTTTGCTGGGGTCAAGGAGGTAGCAGAGCCATGCCTGGGACCCAGTGGTCCTAACTTGGCGTCTTTTCTTCAGCACTCCCCAGCCCCCCTCCCCACTTTCTCTGTCCCTCAGGTCCCCTAACTGCCACTTACACTGAGTCAAGTTCACAAGGAACTCCTGACTTCCCCTAGGGTCTGGGGTGGGGTGGGGTGGGCGTGTGTTGGGCAAGGCTGCAAGTGGCTCTGGATTTTGGGGGGTGGGGTATCCTGATAAATGTGCTAGAAGTGTGGGTGTTTGGTGGCATGGAAGTAGAAGGGTGAGGGACAGAAAGATCAGAGCCATCAATCAGGAAGGGGTCCCCGAGGCAAGTTGATACAGCTGAGGTTGCATTCAGGAAACCCTTCAGGATGACAATGATCTTGGGCAAAGGCACATGCATCAAGGCAGGTGTCAAGTTCACAGAGATCTTGATAAACAGGGCCTTTTGCTCCCTCCCTGTTCTGGTGCCAGATGTTCAGAAACTTGACCGCCTTTCCTGGTTCTGCCTCGTTTGTTGTCCCCTCCCTGCCCCCACCGCCCAGGCCTCTCTTTGCTGGTTCCCTCTTCCTGGAACTGGTGCCCAGGATAGTACCCAGACCCAGAAGGAAGCTACGCATTCCATCCCCTTAATTCCTTCCCCAACACTCCCTTGCAGCTGGAACACCTAAATGCTTTCTGAGACAAGCTCTCTAAATAATTGGAACTTTCTCCCAAATCAGCACTTTTTCATGCTACATTAGCATTTATTGGTTTGATATTTACATTTGGCAAAGGAGCACCCAGTCTCCGGGTCCCTGGGAGCACGCACTGTCAACTGAAACAGGCTATAATTGCCCCTCGTGAGCCTTCCCCCTCCCCACCCTGCCACCTGCTTTGTCCTTCACTGATCCCAGTCCATTAAAAAAAAAAAAGCTCAGAAGGGTTATCTTCACAGACCACAAGGTCTGCTGATAAACAGGGGCCCTGCCCCAAGCAGTTGAGGAGCTCCCAAAACAAAAGGCAGAGACAATTTGAATTTGTGTTGCCATAATGTAGAGATCCGATCGCTCCTCCTTTGGACTGTAACCTCCTGGTGGGCCGGGAGCTGTTTCAGTTGCTTAAATTTCTCTATAGTCCCCTCCAGGACCCAGAACTGAGCTACACAAACCTTAGGTTCTCCAGAAACATTGGTCTACTCTGGAATTCGTAGATAATCTTGCCCTGGCTCTCTCTGATGGCTGCAGAGGGAGAGGATGGAAGAATGTTCAGGCAACGTCAAGGCAGTAGGAGTGGGGGGTCATGGTGAGGAGGAAAGTTCTCTCTTCCCCCTTTCAAACACCCTTGGTCAGCTCTGACCAAGATGCCCAGCCCCGTAGAATTGTGTGAAAGGGGATGTAGTTAGAGTTCGACAGACCTATCTCAGGAAGTCAGTGCTAACTGGTGTGGGCCTCAGTTTCCTCTTTGGTCAAACTGGGATTATGGCCGTTCCTTTCCTCACAGGCTGATTGTGGGGATTAAGGGAAACCCGGCGTGTGATGGGTTGAGGGTTCCCTGCCATGTGGGCTGTGGGCTTAGGAGGTGCTGGGTTCTGGGATTCATTCAGGCCCAGGGCCCCTTGACTTGGAGCAGTAGAGCACTAAGTATAAGTCATAATCCCTTTGAGGCCTCTCGGCGTATTTGGCGCCATGCCCAGTGGTTCCCAAAGGGCGTCAAGTCCCAGAGCCTTGCTCCTCAAAGTGGGGCCTGTGGACTGCACCGGAAGCAGCAGCATCACCTGTGAGGCTGTTAGGAAGGCAGACCCTTCGCTGCCCTCCAGGTCTGCCTAGTCTGTATTTTTTTTTTTTTTTAAGATTTTGTTTATTTATTTGGGGGTTGGGAACAGAGGGAGAGTCTTAAGCAGACTCTGCACTGAGCGGGAGCCTGACGTGGGACTCGATCTTGAGACCTGGACCAAACCAAGAGCCAGATGCTTAACTGACCGCACCACCCAGGCACCCCTGCCCACTCTGTATTTTAAGAAGGTCCACAGGTGACTCTTGTGCATGTTAAAATTTAAGAAGTACTTTAGGAACCCCCTGTGCAATACGGAATTCGGGAATGACTTCCATGGGACGCCTGGGAGGCTCAGCGGGTTAAGCTCAGGTCATGATCCCGGATCTTGGGATCGAGCCCCACATCAGGCTCTCTGCTCAGCAGGGAGTCTACTTTCCAACCCCCCCCCCGCCTCACTTGTGCTCTCTCTCTCTATCTCAAATAAATAAAGAAAATCTTTAAAAAGAAAAGAAATAACTTCCCTTTCCATGGATGAGCAAACTTCCTAAAAAAAATTGATGACTTCTTTTTGCCCAAGCTCATGAGCCATCTAGAAGGCTCGTGACTCCTGTTTGTCCTGGATCCTTTTCCCTGCCCGCAGCTGTTCCTTAAAGCATCAGCACACTCCGACGGAGGGTGGAGTAAGCAGGGCCGGGTGCCAGGGGGTCATCGACAGGCCCATCTCCATGAAGGGGGCCCAGTGGCCACCTACTGTCACGGTGCTACGTGGAGCCCACCCCTGAGGAGTGCGGGTTTTTGGCCCACAGGCTTGAGCTGGGATGACAAGGTGGCCAGAGAAAAATGTCATGTCCACAGATGGAAGCATTCCGTTGTGAAAAAGGAGTTTCAGAGGGTTAGACAGCTTGACTCTAGTGCGAGTAGATAATGACAGCCTGTCAAAGATTTGATTAAGCTCCTTCATTAATGAGGGAACCTCTAGGATGTTAAAGCCAGTTCTAATGAGAATGAAAGGAGCCGGGTATTTATAGTCAATTTAATAGAAAACATTTAGAGTGAGGTAGCTCGGTTAGAAATACTTGCATCGCTATCAGACAAAAATCTGAAAGTTGGGCACCTGGGTGGCTCAGTGGGTTAAGCGTCTGCCTTCAGCTCAGGTCATGGTCCCAACATCCTGGGATCGAGCCCCACATTGGGCTCCTTGCTCAACAGTGAGCCTGCTTCTCCCTCTGCCTCTGCCTGCTGCTCACCCTGCTTATGCTCTCTGTCAAATAAATAAATAAAACCTTTTAAAAAAAATCTGATAGTTAACCCGGCTCTGCACCCACGTAACTGGCCAATAGTTTGATCAATAGGAAATCAGTCAGAGGTACCAGCCCAGCACCGAGAGCTGAAACAACACGCAAAAATCTCTGTTGCCCATTTCCCGTTTTGGATCTTTTTTTTTTTTTTTTTTTTTTTTTTTTTTGACACTACCCTCGGTTAGTCCTTGAGAATCCGGAAATAGCTGTTGCCTGAGAATTACCCTCAGAATGGAATGTGGGTCTTGGAAGGAAAGGAAGAAAGAAAAGATGAGCAAGCCCATCTCCTACCAGATGGGGCGTGCGCTTGCCCGTGCACCTTCCCTCCGTCCTGTGCAATTGCTTGCGGGGGCCGTGAGCTGGCCTCGTGCAAGGGAAGGCGACTCTTCACAGAAAGGCGACCACGCGGCCTGCTCCTGACTCCCATTCTCTTTAACCTTGGCCACTGCACAGAGGGGGATGGATGTATCTGCAAACATATGCAGCCTTGTCCAAAATATTTTCCCCTCCTGTAGAGTTCTTGCCAATATTGTTAATCTGTGGGTTGACTTCAGACCAAAATAAATCTCCCAGCCCTGGCCACCAGCTAGCTAATTTAACTTGGTAACCAGGGAATAGAAAGTGGGGGCCTTCGGCCGACCGTTCTGTGTTTATTTTGCTTGCTCTCTGTTGCAGTTTAAAAATCACACTTGGAAAAGTGGACCCTCTGTCCATGGGAGCAGCTGCCGAGAGAAACAACAACAGAGATGGAGGGATCGGAAAAGGCAAGTTGTACCATTGCCTACCACATTTGTCTCTCTTCGCGAATTCTGATCGTCCCCACTGGCCTTTCCCATGATGTCTAGAGTTGTCAAATGTGCCAAAAAGCAGAAGGCTACATGGCCATTTGGGGAGGATTTTCTTAGGCTCTGGTTGCATTCTGTCACTCTTTTTGGTCACTACTGAAGAGAATTCAGCTCTGGATTCTCTTGGACCAATCCTAGAGGAAGCAAGTGGGTAGAGCCTTAATGTGTCTGCCCTGGAAGAGACCTCAGAGGCCATACAGTCCAGCCCTGCCAGCTAAGAGACAGGACAGCTTTGGAGCCAGATGGGCCCAGATTGAACCTGACTCCATGCCTTACTAGCTGTGTGACCTTGAGCGAGTTACTAACCTCTACCTCAGTTTCCTCATCTGTAAAATGGGGATAGTAATAGCCCTTCCTTCCTCATACGATTGTAGTGGGGGACAAAATGAATGAACACATAGAATGCATCAAGAACACCAAAGCAGACAGTAAGCGCCTGACAAGACAAGAAAACGAGGCTCAGAAAGGAGAAACAACCTCCCTAAGTTCACTCAGGGAGTTGCCAAAATGAGTTGGACTCAATGAAAAAAGAGGAGAGGTTATTGCTTCTTGGAAATTCTGACTAATGACTGTTTTCTTTGCTTGCGTTACCTCATTCTCACTCAGCACTTGGAGGGAGCCCTAACACAAAAGTCAGGACAACACATCCCTAGTCCAGGCACTCCTCTAGTGATGATCGCCCTACTAGTCATTAGTCTGGGACTGGATGGCCTCTGGGGTTCCTGTTGGTAGTAACATTTTATAATTCAAAATTAGGGTCTGTGCCCTCCATTCAAGCCAAGTCTGTCTCCTGCCCCACCCCTGGCCCATTTTCTCTGGGACATTTTGCCTGAATGTGTTTTGTAGACACCAACAACCAGTTTTTTGGGCTTCTCTACTCTGTCCCTTCCCCCCATTGCTCCCTCCCTGTCACCCCTCCAACACACACAGACACACACACACACACACACACACACACAGAGCAATCATGGGCTTCAACTGCCCCACACCTGAGCCCTGTGGCTGCCATGTTTAAGTTGATTAGACCCTTGACAGTTTTGTAAATGTCTTGAAAGTTACCAGGTAGTGCCTTGAAACTAGTGACTTGAGTTCTTCCTTATTATGACCCACTTTGAAGACCTAATAGGGTTCCCTTGGCAGAGTGACTTGTCCATTATGGTTTGTTGACTGGTTCCCAAATGGGGTGGGATATTGGATGAGATCTTATATTATCAAGACTCCCTCTGGTATGTTCTGTACAGCTACCATAGATGTCCTTTGTTTGAGAAGAAGCCAGAATTATCCAGATAAAAAGAGTATTTAAGAACAATCAAGATTTCAAACTTGAAAAATTCAGGCTGGGACACAGGAGTATGTTGTTAGATCCTTCCTCTGTGGTGGTTCCTTCTTCCCACCCTCATCCTGCATCCCCTCTCCCTGAAATTCAGGCCTGAGACACATGTTAGGTTGCCACCTATTGGTGAAACAGAGCACTGCAGCCTAGCTTTACAAGACTTTGTAAATGCCCACAGGGAAGGAAGTGGAGCTTCAGGTGCTGACAGATGAGAATGTAGAGTCAGGTGTGGCCCAGTATCTTTTGGATTAGGTTGACCAGGAGGGAAGGGTGAGGGCTAATATCAAAGGGGAGTCTTGGAGTGGGAGAGATACTCTTGAGTGCTCTAAGGGCTGCAGAGGAACACAAACATCTGTATTTGGGGACACAAACATCTGTAACTCCTCACGCTGCTAAGTGGATATATCACAAGGCCCCACGTGCCCCTGGGCTGACCACGGGCACAATCCTGACTCTTTCAAACCTTCATCCTTGGTCAAAGTTGTTGGAGCCCAATTTAAAGGTCTATATTGGAGGGGTGCCTGGCTGGCTCAGTGGGTTGAGCATCCGATTTGGCCTACTAGAACACTTGCTTTGGGGATACTCCCTCTTGGAACCCAGCTATCATGCTGTGAGAAGTCCGACCTACATCAAAAGGTCACATATAAGTAAGTTAAGTTCCCAGCCAGGAGCCAACATTAATTGCCAGCCGCGTGTGTGTGTGCACACGCACACGCACACGAGTGTGCATGCACCATTGTGGATGCCTGGCTCAGTTAAGCCATTAAAGGACTCCAGCCCTAGCTAACACCTGACCACAACTACATGAGAGATCCAGAGTAAACACCCCCAAGCTGGGTCCAGTCAACTCACAGAGCTAGAAAAAAAAAAATAATAATAGTGGCTCCTGGGTGGCTCAGATGGTTAAGCGTCTGGCTTCAGCTCGGAGTCATGATCTGTAGGTCCTGGGGTCTGCTTCTGCCTCTCCCTCTGCCTCTCCCCCTGCTCATGCTCTCTCTCTGTATCAAATGAATAAATAAAATCTTTAAAGTAATGATAGTAATAATAAACAACTGTACTATGCCACTGGGTTTGGACAGTCCACACAGCAACAGGTGACCAGGACCACGGCAGCTGTTGTTAGACACATGGACCAGAGGTTGACATAGAGTTGGGTATAGTTTTAAAATCTTGGATTCAGCTTTAGAACAATAAGTCCCTGACATCACAGTGCAGTCCTATTTCAGTTCCCATCTGCTGCTTCGGATGGAAATGCTATCTTGTACTTCCTGAGAGACAGAGGGCACTTCCTGACAGGTGTCCCCTTGTGTCCTCATCTCTGTGATTGTGGAGTTTCAGTGTCTCTCACACGTGCCAGCCCTGCACTTGCTGCCCTATTTGCAGGCCATGAGGGAGGAACCCATGCTCTTGTTTCCAGAACGTCTCATGGGTGGGATTGTGCTGTTTATAGCAAGAATCCAACCATACACTATATTCTCTTTAAGGTAACCTTAGCGAAGTATGATTTACATATAATAGAATAGACCCATGGGGCTCCTGGGTGGCTCAGTCAGTGAAGTGTCCAACTCCTGGTTTTGATCTTAGGGTCCTGGGATCGAGCCCCGAGTTGGGCTCTCTGCTCAGTGGGGAGTCTGGTTCCCCCTTTTCCCCCCTTCTGCTCCTTTTGCCACTTTCTCTCTAAAATAAATAAATAAAACTGAAAGAAAATTGTAAAGCTGTCATACTGCAGGCTTTGGAAGCAGATTTGCTGCCTTTGGAAAAAAAAAAAAGACCCATTTAAGTGTATATATTGATGCATCTTGACAGATGTAATCACCACTACAACCCACGCATGGAACATTTCCATGACCCCAGAGTTTCCCTATGCTCCCTTTGCATTCAATTCCCTCCCCCAGCCCCTGACCCCCGGCACTATAGATAAGTTTTTGTCTTTTCTGGTATTTCATATAAATGGGATCATACAGGATGCGCTCATGTGACCACATCATATCCTACTGAACATAGTATTTTGAGTTTTATTCATGTTGGTGGATAGTTATTTTCTTTTATAGTTAATTCCTTTCTTTTCCACCCTGGGTAGGATGCCATTGTATGGGTAGTTCACAATGTGTCTATTTTATGGTTATATGTTATCATTTGTCTGGGGTGAATCTCAGGGTTATATGACAAGTGTATACTTTATAGGAAACTGACTAATGGTTTCACATGCCTACCAGCAAAATATGGGAGTTCTGGTTGCTCCATATTTCTACCAGCACTCGACAACATCAGTCTTTTTGCTGTAGCTCTCCTGGTGGGTATAACAGCACCTCATTTGCCCATAGGATTCTAGCTGTCTTTCTCCTTGATGCTGCTCTCAGAGTCTAATGTTACTATCATCTTTTGCTGTATCCTAAGTCACAGCCAAGCTTCATGTCTTAAAACAACAACAAACCTTTATTACCTTGCAGTTTCTGTGGGTCAAGAATTCAGGAGCAGCTTAGCTGGGTGGTTCTGGCTTGGGAGTTTTTTGTAAGATTGTGTAGTCAAGATATTGTCTGGGGCCACAGTTATCTGAAGACTGGGGCCAAAGGATCCACTTCCAAGATGGCTCAGTGGCATGGCCATTGGCAATAAGCCTCAGTTCCTCATTGACTATTGTCAGGAGGCCTCAGTTCTTCACCATCTGGATCTCTCCGTGGGGTGCTTCATGGAGCATCCTCACAGCATAGCAGCTGGCCTACCCTAGATCGGCTGAGAGAGAGAGAGAGTGGGGCAGAAGCCAGAATGTCTTTGATAATCTAGCCCCAGAACTCATACTTGGTCATTCCCACAATGTCCTATTGGTCAAGGAAGGGCTATACAAGGGTATGAGAACAGGAAGTAGGGCTCGTTGGAGGCCATCTTGGAGGTGTGCTACCATATGCATTGCCTGGCCGGTGTTCTTGGCTCTGTGGTTCCTGGCTTTGTGGGTGAGGGTCCTGTGGGTCCAAAGTACACTAGAGAAAGTGAAGAGCTAGCAAAGTCAGATAGCTACTATACATGTCTGAAAAGGAAACTGGAAATTCTGGCTACCATCATAGGGGCCCCAAAGACTCCTTTAATTTTGCTCTTTTAGAATCCAGGAGAAAGGGGCATCTGGGTGGCTCAGTGGGTTAAAGCCTCTGCCTTCGGCGCAGGTCATGATCCCAGGATCCTTGGATCGAGTCCCACATGGGGCTCTCAGCTCAGCAGGGAGCCTGCTTCCTCCTCTCTCTCTCTGCCTGACTCTGCCTACTCGTGATCTCTGTCAAATAAATAAATAAAATCTTTAAAAAAAAAAAAAGAATCCAGGAGAAAGACAAACTTTTCAAAGTGACTCCAACTGATGATGAAGACAAGACTTGATCCTAGGGCTCCTTACACAAACTCCGTAACCTTCTAAGCTGTCCTGTGAGCACTCCCCAGCCCCTGCTAGTTAGAGGGGTCAAAGTCGAGTCGAGAAACTAGAAATTACTTTAGGTGTTTCAAGCAACTGGATCTTGCACAAAATGGTTTATACATGCAGTGGAGAAACCGAAAAGCCAAACAGGAAAAGGTGGGGCAACCCATAGAGGAGTGTGTGCAGGAAGCCCCCATTGCCCCCAAGGCTGGAGGGATGTAGGGCAGAGACAGGTCACTGGCGCCTGGCAGTGGGTTGGCTGACGGAAGCTGGAGTGGCTGTGGTCCTGTCCTCTGGGATCTGCGGCCACCGAGGGGCTCCAGCTACTGAGGCCGAGAGCAAGGCAGAGAAATTCCCTGACTTCTTCCTTCTTCCTATCTTCCAGTCTTTTTCCAGTGCCTTCCATGGACACCAGGGAACAAGCAGACAAGGCAGAGCAGAGGAAGAGGAAGGAGAAGGGATCTGAGGCTACCAGGCCCGGGACTTACTCACTGGTGCTGTCTTTTCCAGAAAGACCATGGTAATATTTGGGGTCCTCCTTGTTTTTCTAGAGCCACGACACTCTCCCTTCCGGCGGAGTCTGAGTCCCCCTCCTTCATCCTAGGTCGAACTTTGTAATCATCTCCATGAATAGAATGAGACAGAAATGTTGCTGTGACTCCTGAGAACCGGCTACAGAAGGCAATGCACGTTCCACCTGGCCGGTTCTCACTCTTGGGAATACTCTCCTGAGAACTCAGCCAGCCAGCGGTGCGCAAGGCTCTACCAGCCCCAATGGAGAGTCCACATGGAGACGCTCATGGGGAGAGAAACTGAGGCCCCAAATACCATGGAGCAGAGGCAAGCTGTCCCCAGTATCCTCTGCCTGCACTTCCATCCTGTGAGCATAATTCTTTTTATTTATTTATTTATTTGACAGACAGAGATCACAAGGAGGCAGAGAGGCAGGCAGAGAGAGAGAGAGAGGGAAGCAGGCTCCCTGCTGAGCAGAGAGCTCGATGTGGGGCTCGATCCCAGGACCCTGGGACCATGACTTGAGCTGAAGGCAGAGGCTTTAACTCACTGAGCCACCCAGGTGCCCTGCATAATTCTTTTCTTTTCTTGCCACTCAGTCTCAGGAAAATTTCTTTCCATGGCTGTTTTGACCAGGAGCTGGGGGGATGGGCAGGAGGATTTCGGGTGCATATTTGGGACCCAGGGCAAAGTCAACTTCTTTTCGGATCATCTCTTTTGGGGGTTGAGTCTCAGCCAACAACTGGAGTTGGTTTGAGAGCATGTGGAAGTTGGTCTTACTCTTCCACAAAGTCACGAAACCTTGTTTTTGGACCTCATTGATTCCATTTATACAATCATTTTATACATACACCATATATACAACTCATTTATACACATTTATCAAGTGCCTAAACCGTGCTAGGCAATGAGTATGCACTTGAAAATAAAACAGGCATGATCCCTGGCTTCAGACAGAAAACAAATGACCTTATAAGAAAGCATACAATTACAAAGCGAGATAAACGCTCCAAAGGAAAAACGTTGGATGCCAAGAGAGTATAACAGAGGATCTGGATTTTGTTTGGGGTGTTGGCAAAACTTGTCTCGGAAAGTGCTATTTCTTTCTTTTGCTTTCCTAAACTTATTTCTTCAAAGCCGTGAAATGTTTTACAATACACTTTTTAAAAGTTAGCAAAATGAGATCTTTCACTGAAAATATCATTGGACACACATGCACTAAAAAAACATTTACTTAGGGGCCCCTGGGTGGCTCAGTTGGTTGAGCGTCTGACTCCTGGTTTCGGCTCAGGTCATGATCTCGGGGTCGTGAGATCGAGCCCCACGTCGGGCTCTGGGCTCAGGGGGGAGTCTGCTTGAGATTCTCTCTCCCCCTCTCTCTCCTTCTGCCCCTCCCCCGGCTCGCTCTCTCAAATAAATAAATAAATCATTAAAAAAGAAAGAAAGGAAGGAAGGAAGAAGGCATTTACTCACTAACGAGGAACCATGGAGTGTTTTGGTGGGAGACACATGAAAATTAGAGACTCCCTCCCCCAGAGAGAGCCTGGGGTGCTGACACATTGAATTTGTCATGGAGTTTTAGGGGAGTGACTCCATCTGCTGCAGCCAGGGTCCCCAGGCTGGCCGGAGTAGGTGACTGGTCTGGGCAGTGACTGTTGTCTCTAGGAGCCCAGCATAGTGGCGTTGGCTCGGAGGACCGAGAAGGGAGGTGTGCTGCAGGGAGACAGGGGTGCCGTGCCTGGGAGGCCTCAGCAGTGGGGGCTGGGCTATGCGCTGGGGTCAAGAGCAAGGAGCCCGTCAGGTCCCTGTCACGGCCACTGAGTCTGCTGGTCACCCACTGGAAAATGGGAATGAGCGCATTTCCCAGGCTCTGGATTTCCCTCCCACCAGAGCAGGGCTCTTCCTCTGGAGACGAGGTGGGGTCTTTCTGTCTGTTGCCTCCGCCCCCATCTGCTCCTTCCCTTTCCACCTGTAGGGCTCGGTCCCACATGAGGACAGGCCTGGGGTGCATGCCTGCTCACCCTCCAGCCCCCATGGTCCAGCTCTATCCACTTCCAGCCTTCCCAACAACCCCCGCCCTCATACACACACACACACACACACACACACACACAGAGCAAGCAGTCACCTCTTGGCTACTTAAAGGTGTGAACAGGCAGCAACATGGCTCTTGGGAGAATACACAAGGGGAGGAAGCCCGGGCAGTCCCTTAGGGCTACCAAGCAGAAGTCTGGGGTCCCGGGATTCCAGATTGTGTCCAGAAGGGGAGAACGGCCTCCAGGCAAGTGTCCCTTTGGTCCTCTGTGCTCCTTGCCTCAAGGGCAGGGGTGTGGCCAGAACAGCACCCTCTAGAGCACGGGACCGGGCCAGGGGCCTTCACTGCCCAGTTCTTGTCCTCAAAACCAGACCAGGTCTTGTACTCTGTGTCCTTCGAGCTCTCACTTATGTACAGCTTCTAGTAACCTTGGCGGAGGCTATCCGCCTATGAGACACCCATTCTGCCAAGGGTGATGTTGAAATGTTTCGCCACTTTGTGGTATAAGTAATGACCAAAACCAACTGGTGTTAGGCCGATGCTGAGCTGGGGTTCTGGAGGCCGTCTGCTGGGCCAGGCATTGACTCTTCTGTTGTCCAGTCAGGGGGAGACAGAGGATGTCCTGGACCACAAGGAGGGACACTGGGGGTGAGACTTGGGGAAAGGGCCATTTATCATCAGTATGGAGATACTTCAATATTTTAACAACAGAGCTGCTGTACCCATGAATATCTTCCCCTCTTCCTTGGATTTTATTAGGGCCAGCACTGTGCCCAGCTAAAAGACTACATCCCCAGGTTTGCCTGAAGCTTAGGGGAGGTGGGTAATATATAAGAACAAGTCTTCAGAAAGGCTCATTCAGCTGGGGAGAGTTCCCTTTGTCCCTGTCCTTCCCCTTCTTCCTAAACTTATCCTGCCTGGAATGCTCACAGGTGGAGCTCCAGCAGCCATTTTGTGACCTTGAGGATGGAAGCCCCATGTTAAAGAAAGCAAAGCAGAAATACAGAAGGAGCCTGAGGTCCTGCAGGCAGCACTGGGAGGCCCTTCTTGTACAGCCCCAAGGGGTGGGCAGGGGAGTGCCTGGGACGTCCCCAGAGGTAGGGCATTGTCAGGCTTTATGGACCATGGCGCCTCACAGGCAGCTGGGCAGGGATCTGCCTCCAGAAAACACGTGTGTGTGTGAGAAAGGAGTCTTAAAAATCACCTTTTTCCGTTATTACTCTTGAGAGATAAACCCAGAACAGGAGGCAGTGGGGCTATGGGTCCTGGGGGGCAGGGAGCGGGGAAGCTGTGAAGCAGGTAGCAGGTAGCCTTCTGCCCTCCAAGCTCAAAGAATGAAAATAAAAATTCCTGGGCTTGGGGGGGGGGCCAGGGAGGGACCCATCTCTGAGGTGGGGGTCCTCCAAGAGACCTGAAAATGTGCTCAGTTTCCCCAGGCTTCGAGACTGCTGTGTCCTCTGCCCCCCACACCTGTTCTCCCAAAGCCTGAAAGCCTAGCTGGACCTCTGAGGGCGACCACAGCAGGAGAAATGTATTCTGAGGCAGTTTTACAGTCCCAGAGGTCTCTAGTGAACATCGGTGAAGTCCTGGCATACGGAGGCTGGCGGTCCTCCCTTCTAGGCCCTCTCTGCTAGATTCACTTCCATTCCTGGTATATTTGGAAGGTAGAGAGAACTTTCCAGAAGCCCGAAGGCCTTGCCTTCCTGTGGCTCTCCCAGAATTCTACGTGCCCTGTTTTTCTCTTCAGGGGCCAGGGCCTCTCATTCCCTCTCCCCTCCATCTGTCCTGGGACTTGTGGAGGTGAATTGTAGTCTCTGACAGCCCCGGAGAGAGCCTGCCCTTGGCCAAATGGCTTCCTGGGGACTGGAGAAAGAGCACGAAGATAGCCGCAGGCTCCTGCCGACCCCCCCCCCCCTCCAACGACAGCCCCTCTGTGTCCCTGACTCCCCTCGGGAAAGCATGACCCACCAGGCCCTCCTGAGGAGCCCCCCGCGCCTCCCCCTTCACAGGCTCCCAGGCAGAAGAGATGGAAAGCAGACCCTCCTGAATGTTTAACTTCAGCGCAGATGATAATAACTTTCCCATGGACGCAACTGTATCCTTTCCCTGTGTTCCTTCGGGGCTCCCGAAACTCCATACGGTTCTCATTTGCAGCTCGTTCCTGAGGAGGCCTCATTTCCTCGCCACACACCCCTGATGTGGTCAGGGTCTCCCTCCCACAGTCCGGGCGGGGCGGCGGGGCTTCCCTGAGCTTTTTTGTGATAGCTGCCCCCCTTTTGTGTGACCCGGCCTCACCAGAGCCCCTCTCTTGGTCTCTGCCCTTTCCCTAACCAGTGGCTCCCCGACTCCTCAAGCCTTTCAGTTTCTGCTCCTCCCGGGGGTTGGAGGGGTGCTGTGGTCAGGGCTGGGCTGTTCCCCAGGCAGAAGGGCCCTTTAGAGAAGCTTCTCCCACTCAGCCTGATGTGAGTGGTGCCCCCTGCAGTTATCAGACAAAGGCCTCTGCCTACAGGCCCTAAGGAGAGGGCCCTTCCACAGGCCTTTCCAGCCCAGGGGGAAAAGGCCCCAGCCCCCTGTGGCCAAAAAGCTCTGCTCCCCAAACTCTTTCTACCGCACCTCTAATCACTTTGATCTCACCAGGAAGCCCAGAGGAGCTGAGAAGAGGGAAGGGAAGAAAAATGCCCTCTCCGGTTGGCAAGGGCCCTGTAGTTTTGTTGTTGTTAACAAGTTCACATTCCTGGCATCTCTAGAGCTTCAAAGCACCCTCGTGGGGGTGCCAGTGCAGGGGGTGGTTATAGGCCTCTGGCAAAATGGGTGAGGACATTGGACCCAGATCAGGGCCACTGAGGTCCTGGATCTGTTTCCCCCTCCCCCCCCACCCCCCCCAGCCAGCCCTGTTTCAGGGCTCTGAGCAAAGGAGGGGGAGGGGAGCAGGGGGCGACGAGCAGGCCACGGCTTAGTAGTGAGGCCTGTGGCTCCCAGGGTCCACATTGGAGTGCCTTGTGTGACTCACGTCACTTCTGTGTGCCTCTGTCTCCAGGGCTGTAAAATGGGCATTCGGAGAGTAGAGCCCTGGGTTAATAGGAACAGCTCTGGGCACAAAGAAGGAGTGGCCTGCAGTGGCCGAGGGCAGGTCCCTGAGACCCAGCTTCTCCCTGCCTCACCCCACTGCCTGTCTCCACGACTCCCACAGTGGGACACCTCTGAGGACAGAAGCCCCGCGAATGTCCCTGCTCTGGCCTCTGCAGCTGGCTGCCACTTCCCGTTTCCCACGCCAGGTTCTGAGGTCACAGCCCAGCGGTGTCCACTCCCCTGGCCTCCAGTGAGCCGGTCTGGCTTTGGGCTCAGGGATCCCAGGGGCCCAACTGGCCCACAAAGGCTTGCCCTTCAGGCTGGACCAGGGATAAATAGGTGTGATTAGGAGATCAAAGCGCTCGCCACAGGTTTGGCCGGAGGGGGCACTTTGATCTGCCTGCCCATCCTTTCAGCTCCCCTCCCCCTGCACCCCCCACCACCAGCCCTGGAGTCCTGGCAACTTCGAAATCTGAGCGCTTTCTTTCTTGTCTTATCGAGCTGCTGCCTCAGCTCCCCGCACCGGGCGCGTCTTGCCTGCTGATGGGGAGCTGGGTTTTCCCTCCAGCTTGTTTACTAAATCACCAGTTCGAAGCCGAAGCCAGCGCGCTGCAGCAGGCCTGCGAAACCCCAAAGGTTTCGTTTTGAGCCTCGGTTGCAAAACCTGAAATCTTGATCTGCTTGTAAATGATGGGCGGGTGAATCACACCTGCCTCTCTGGGTATCTAATTAGATGCAGGTCTTGCCGGGTCTCCCAGAACTTGGCCCAGCCAAGGGAGGAGGGATCCTTCTGAGTCTTCTTTCCCTTTGAAAAGGATGGAAGTTCCTGTAACTGCTTATTGCAGGGGACCTGTGGAATTTTCCTCCAAACCTGAGTGATGACTCTTACTCATCGTGTCGTTGTGGCCGAGAACGCCGCCTCTGCCTCCTCTGGGCACTTCGGCAGGGTCTTTGGGCTGCTAGGACCCCAGACTCGAAGAGAGGTGGGTGGTGGAGGGGGTGAGGTCTCACCCAGTCCTCTGGGCACATTCCAGGAGAGGCCACCGACACAGGCTGACAGGGTTTGGGGGGGGCACTCTGTGGGCCCACTCCTCAGGGCTCAAGCCCTGGTTCCAGCCTGATGATGTGCTGGGGCAACTGGGTGTCTGGGTGGGGAGAACGTTCTGGGGAAGTAGAAGCAGCTGCAGGGGACATCGCAGAGCGTTTCTGGAAGACCCTCCAGGGTAGAAGGGAGATCACTACCCTGAGCTTTCCTGGGAGACAGACGATTGCTGGCTGTGGCTGTTTTTATCCCTGCAGGAGGCCAGACCTTGGGGAAGCCTGCTTTTCCTAATCCAAGTGGGGTTGACAACCTAGGTTTATTTATTCAACAAATATTTAGTAAGTACCCGCCATGTGCTTGCTAGGCGCTGGTCTAGGCACTGGGAGCGGAATTGGTGAGCCAGATGGACCTCTCCTATCTCTTTAAAAGGAGAGGAGCACTATGGGAACAGGTAAAAGGGGAGGAGAAGGTGCATTGGCAGTAGGAGACGGGTGGCGGGTGGTGGCCTGGACTCAGCAGGGTCGCGGAGGGGAGCAGACGAGGTCAACCCTCCCCCTCCCCCCAAATCCGTCTCTCTGGCATGGAGAATGATCTTGAGCTGATTATTTGTAGGAAACAGCGGTAGAAGCTCTGAAAAGCTACCCTCTGGAAAGAGACATTTCCACATACAAGGGAACTCTCCATGTGCAAGGATGGTTCCTTCTCTGTACCCAGAAGAGCCTGGCCTAAATCTGCATAACAACCTTAACCCTTGTTGACTGTGTTTTGACTGTGCTTGTCTGGTAACCTCCCAGAGTTGGCCTCCCCTCCCCCAACATCTTCTTGGATCTTTAGGTGGAAATGGTATTTAAGGGGGTGGCTTGGGCCAGTTTGGAGTTAGTCAGGTTTGGGGGTTGTGTTTTTTTCTTTGGTTTGGTTTGGTTTGGTCTCTCCCATATATACAGGAGCTGTAAGTCTCATGAACTGACTCTTTTTCTCCTCTTAATCTGTCTTTTGTTACAGGGGTATCTCATCCTGGAAGGGTGATTTCCCTTCCCTATGGGGCTCAGGGAGGCTTCATCAGGAAGGTGATCATCAGAGCAAAGGCTCAAAGGAGGTGAAAGAGTAGGCCAGGCAATTTTCTAGGGAAAGAAACCTCCTATGAGAGGGAATAGACAGTGCAAAGGTCCTAAGACAGGAGAGACAGGATCACCAGCAGTATTCCAGGAGCAGCAAGGAGGTGGGTGTGGTTGGGGCCAAGGAAGAGAGAGAATAGGATATGAATGAAGGCCGAGAAATAAGGAATGGGGCAAATTCTTATATGAACCTCTTGGAGGCCATTGTAGGGACCTTGGTTTTTTCCTTTGAGTAAAATGGGGAGCCACTGCAGGGTTTTGAGCAAAGTAGTGATTTGGGTTTTAAAAGTATCACCCTTTTCAGGACGCCTGGGTGGCTCAGTTGGTTAAGCAGCTGCCTTTGGCTCAGGTCATGATCCCGGCATCCTGGGATCGAGTCCCACATTGGGCTCCTTGCTCCGTGGGGAGCCTGCTTCTCCCTCTGCCTCTGCCTGCCACTCTGTCTGCCTGTGCTCACTCTCTCTGACAAAAAAAAAAAAAATCACCCTTTTCAATACCGTCTTTTCAAAATTCTCATGCAGAATAAAACGTAGTAAGCAATACTAAATTTCAATATTGATTTTCCAATGTGTGCTAACATTGTACGTTGCCCTTGTTAGGATGAAGCAGGATTGGGGTGCCTGGGAGGCTCAGTCAGTTAAATGTCTGCCTTTGGCTCAGGTCATGATCCCAGGGTCCTGGGCGGCCTCTCTGCTCTGCATGCCCCTCCCATCTGCTCCTGCTTGTTCTCTCAAAAAATAAAATAAAATAAAATAAAATAAAAGGCAGCAGGATCTCCATGAAGGAATTCACTGTGTATGGGGTGGAGGGAGAGAGAATCCTGTTAGAGAGAATTACAACACGGGGTGAAGAAGCACAGAGGTGATGGGAGGAGTCGAGGAAGGCTTCTGGAAGTGATGTTGGAACTGGTCGAGGAAGGCTTCTGGAAGTGATGTTGGAACTGGGTTCTGAAGGCCAAGTAGGAGTTTTCCAGGTTGGCCAAAGGAGGAAGGGTCATTTCAGCAGAGGAAACAACCTGTGGGAAGGAACAGAAGCTTGAAAAGCAGAGAACTATACATAATTCAGGAACGAATGGACATGGTTCTGTGGAGGGCACCAGGGGGAATGAGCAAACATGAAGTTGAAGAGTGAATGAAGGGGAAACAGAATGAAGGAGGGGGAAAAAAAAAAGCCCATCTTTTTTCTTCCCCTGGCAGTTGAAGATGGGTTCTCTGCCCAGGCTTCACACAGCAACCACAGAAATAATCTGTTTTCTGCGATTTTGTCTGATCAAGTCTGATATGGTCTCTGAGCTATGCTTTTTCCTAGTTGGGGCTCCCCAGAAGGAGACCCTGAGTTCAAGGAGTTCATCTGGAGGGTGATCCCTGGAGACACCAGCAGAGGCACAGTGGAACGAGACAGAGAAGGGAAAGAAAGCAGCAGAGGGTGAGTGCGTAATAAGCAGACGGAAAGTCACCTCGGTCCTGCCAGGCCCTCTGGGAGGGTCAAATTTACCCAAGGGGGTGAGGGAGCTGGGGGATTTATTCTCCAGTCCCATCAGTCATTAGTTAAGGGTCGTCCCTAGTGGCGCTAACTCCTTGGTCCTCCCAGCCTTTCCTGTAGCCAGGGGGAAATACCAAGGCAAAGAGCCAGAGGTGTGAAAGACAAGTACTGAGGGCGTATGTGTAGGTGCCTACCACATCTGTTCCAACTGTATACATTTCTCTAGCTCTTCAGCAACTGACTAGATCTGCACCACTGTGCCGGAGAGGCCTTGGGCCTAGCTGTGACCAAGATGGATGCCGATGTGGATGCAGTTGAAGACAGCCCAGGCATTCTGCCATCTTGCTGCATTCCCTACGAAGTAGGCTTGGGAGTAAAAGGAGAGATGAACGAGGAAAAGGACCCACTGGGACACTCGCTCTGAGGTTAGGGGTAGTCGGAGAGTTTACGGTGTTGAGTTTTGTCCCAGCGTCCACAATCCCTCTTGTTTTTATTGTGGTAAAATAAATGTAATGTCAGATTTGTCATTTTAACCATTTTTAAGTGTATCATTCAGTGCATTAAGTAATTCATGCATTGTTGTGCCATCATCACCACTATTTCCAGAACTTTTTCATCATCCCCAACATAAAGTCCATACCCGTCAAACAATAACCCCCATTCCTCCTCAGCCCTTGATAGCTTCTCATTGACTTTCTCTATGGGTTCACCTATTCTGAGGACCTCACTGGAGCGCAATCATACACTACTTGTCTTTTGTTGTCTGACGTATTCTGTTTAGCAGCATGTCTTCAAGGTTCACTCAGGTTGGAGCCTATGTCAGAGTTTCAGTCCTTTATAAGGCCAAATAACATCCTTTGGATGGACAGACCACTTTTGTTTATCCATTCATCCATCTGTGGACATTTGGGTTGTCTCCCCTTTTTGCCTGTTGTGAATAAAGCCGCTGGGCACGCGGTGGGTGTGCAACTCTCTGTTGGAGCCCCGGCTTGTGACTCTTCGGGGCATATAGCTGGGAGTGGAATTGCTGGGTCACGTGGTAATTATATGTTTAACCTCTCGAGGCACGTCCATACTGTTTTCTATGGTGGCCCTACCACTTTACACGCCCACCAGCAATACGCGAGACTCTCTTGTCGCCATACTTCCGCACAGCTCTCCACGCCAGCTGCTGGGGTGGAGATGGGATGATGGACCACTCTCCATATGGAGGGGTTATGGCGGGGTCAAGTGAGGACACACCCCGACTGACACGGTAAGGCCTAGTGACATAGGAGGGGACCCTTTTGATCTCTTGGAGTCCAGTTCATTCTACTACCACTGTCTTGCTTCAGCCAGACTAAGTCATGGTGCTGGATAGCTAGAAGGATGTGGGTTTGAGTCCTCCCTTTACCGTGGCCATGTGACCTTAGAACAAAGGATTTCCCCTTCCTGAGCCTCGGTTTCCTTCTTTGTACAAACAAATGGGAAGAGTAGTAGGCTGGGGTAAGCATTCAAGGAGGTAACGCAAGTGCCATGATGAGCGCTGGGCCTGGCAGGTAGCATGTGTTCGATCACTGGGTGCTATTGTCATTGTGATATGTTTCTGGGGATTCCTCTGAGTGTGAACATCTAGGTGGCAACTTATGCACCGAAAGTCGAGGGGAAGAGCCTACTTAGTGCCCGCTGCTGTGCTAGGATCTGGGGGTGGAGTGTTGTGGTGGACCCCATGATCCACTGGCCAGATTATCCTTTAAAAAAGCACTTGCTGTCCCAGTTTGTGGGGCATTTTCAGGGATAGCCTCTGGCTGTCAGCACCTGCAGGGGTTGCCTCAGCTACAGAGAGAGTGCCTCAGTCAAAGTCATGATCTTTCAGCGACCTTTCAATATGAGGGTAAAAAGATCTAGTTCCCTGGGCTCACCTCTGGACAAGTTGGTGGTAGGCTGAAGAGTGGTCCACATCCTTGTTCCAGGAACCCAAGAATATGTTTGTCACCTTACGTGGTAAAAGGGACTCTGTGGCTGTGATTAAATTAAGGATCTTCAGTTGGGGAGGCTGTCCTAGATTATCTGGGTGGGCCCAATGGAATCATGAGGGACAGGAGGATCAGTCACAGAAGATGTGACCAGGGAACCAGAGGTCAGAGTCACGAGCCTGCTGTCTCTGAAGATGGAAGGAGGGGCCAAGAGTCAGGGAATGCGGGGAGCTTCTGGAAGCTAGAAAAAAAAAAATCAAGAAAACAGGTTCTCTTCTGAAGCCTCCAGAAGGAAGGCAGTCCTGTTGACACCTTGATTTTAGATATCTGACCTCCAGAACTGTACGAGAACAAGCCTTGGGTGTTGGAAGGCAGTGAGCAGGTGGTGATTTCCTCCAGCAGCAATAGGAAATAACACAGTTCGGAGGGTGGGTCCAGCTTCAGGACTCCCCTGGGGTGCAGGGGCAGCACCACAGAGGCTGCGGTCGGTCGCGCCTCCCTCTGCCCCATGCTGCTCCCCAATTCCCTCCTGCAGTGGTCGGTGCCATGAGCACCCTAATGAACATCCCACACCCTGAGCTCCACCTCAGAGTCTGCCTCCTGGGGAACCCAACCCGCTACACAGTCACCATGTGTTTATTATAAGGCTTTGTTATGAGCAATTTCAAACAGACACAGAAATAGGAAGAACAGCATAACGATCTCCCATGATCCCACTGCCCTGCCTGGATACTGGCCAACTCGTGACCAATCTTTCTTGATCTATATGGGAATGGTAGCTGAAAGGGAAAAGCAGAGCTAGTGCCCTGCAGACCTTCCCAGTCTAGGTGGGGAGTTTAGATGGTGTAGACATCTCTGAGGCCAAGAGAACCCCAGGCAGCAGACCCCGTGTCAGCGAGCGTGGGGTCAAGGGCACATAGAAGCAGCGTTGGAGAAAGACGGGAAAGGGGGGAGCTAACCAGAAGACAGAGAACCGATGGGGCAGACCATGTCACAAAAGGGTGGGTCCTCGAGTCACGGGCAAATTCGACTAAAGGGTCCAGAGTCTAAGGTTGGAGGCAGGTGATGTGAAAAGGGACATAGGCAGGTAGCCGTTAAATAGAATAGGTTACCACTTGTCTTTCTTTCTTTCTGTTTTTCTCTTTCTCTTTCTTTCTTCCTTTCTTTTTTTTTTCCTGTTTTTTTCTTTTTTAAAGCAGGCTCATATGCCCATCCTGGGGCTCGAACTCATGACCCAGAGATCAAAGAGTCCCTTGCTCTACCAGTGGAGCCAGGCCAGGTGCCCCCACCTGCCTTTGTTTCATTCCATTGTCTTTCTAATGTTTGTTTGTTTGTTTGTTTAAAAAGGCCCCCACCTGCTTCTACTTGACTCTTAATAGTGAAGCTACAAGTTGTGCCAGTTGCTGAGCTAAGCACTTCCCACAGGTGATCTCACCAATCTGCCCAGCAACCCCGGGAGGCAGATACTATATTTATCCCCATTGCACAGAGACTCCCTAAAGTAAGGCCATTTGGCCAAGGTTCCATGGATGGTGTATTAGCTTCCAGGGGCCACTGTAACAAGTTACCACACACCGGGGGGGGGGGGCTTACAAAGACAGAAATAGATGGTCTCTGTTCTGGAGGCCAGTGGTCTGAAATCAAGGTGGCAGGCAGGGCTGTGCTCCCTCGGAAGGTTCTAGGCAAGGATCCCTCCTCGAGTCTTCCGGCTTCTGGTGGCTCCCTTCCCAGTGTTCCTTGGCTCGTAGCCGCATCCCTCCAATCTCGGCCTCTAGTGTCACGTGGTCTTTTCTCTGCATGTGTGTCCTTCCTCCCTGTGTCTCTTACAAAGACACTTGTCATTGGATCCAGGGGCCACTTGGAACATCCAGGATGACCTTCTGTCCAGATTCTTAGCTATATCTGCAAAGACTCTTGTCCTGAATAAGCTCACGTTTCCAGGTTTCAGCGGTTAGGAGGTAAACAGCTTTTTGGAGGCCGCCATCCACCCTCTTATACCTGGGAAGAGTGGGGCCAGGGGTCTGAACTTAAGAAAGAGGATCTGTTGTCCACAGAATGATGCAGTTTGGCCAGAAAGAGCCAGAGCGGCAGGAAGCTCCTCATGTTGGTCTTACAATGTCCCATAAGCTCCTTGACACTCCTCCCACTCCAAGATGACATCACGGAACCCCCCAAACCTGGGCGGGCTTGTGACTCATTTTTGCCACCAAAAGAGTGTGTGGTGCTACATGACTTCCAGTGGCGCATCAGAAAAGGCAATGCAGGGGCACCTGGGTGGCTCAGTGGGTTAAGCCACTGCCTTCAGCTCAGGTCATGATCCCAGGGTCCTGGGATCGAGTCCCACATCGGGCTCTCTGCTCAGCAGGAAGCCTACTTCCTCCTCTCTCTCTCTGCCTGCCTCTCTGCCTACTTGTGATCTCTCTCTGTCAAATAAATAAATAAAATCTTTAAAAAAAAAAAAAGAAAGAAAAGGCAATGCAGAATTTGCCTTCAAAAAAAAAAAAAGATCTTATTTATTTGAAAGAGTGTGCCTGCGCACGCTTGAGCATGAGCAGGGGAAAGGGGGGGAGGGGCAGAGGAAAGGGGGAAGTAGATGCCCTGCTGAACAGGCAGCCCAGTAGGAGACTCAATGGGGGACTTGATCCCAGGACCCCAGGATCACAACCTGAGCCAAAGGCAGACACTTCGCTGACTGAGCCACCCAGGCATCCCAGCATGTACCCTTTTTACAGAAACATTCCTCTTGGGAGCTCTGAGCTGTCCTGTGGGCCATCTCACTGCCCCAAGGCTGCCAGGCTGGGAGGAAGCCCAGGCCAGGGGAGAAGTCCCATGCATGTGTCCCATGTGTGTCCTGAGCAGTAGCTGTAGCTGAAACAGCATGCCTACCTCCAAGTGATTCCAACCCCCTGGCTGTCTGGTCACCTCCAGCCACAGAGCCTTCTCTGCTGAGACCCCAGAACTCCAGCAGCAGAGACAAGCTGTCCCTGCCGTCTCCTGTGAATTCCTGGTGTACAGAATCTGAGCACCAGAAAACGGCTGTTTGATGCCACTACATTTTGGGAAGGTGTGTCACACAACAGTAGTGATCAGGACACCCCTTCATTTCTAGAAAAAGCCCCAAATGGGAGGGGGAGAGGGTTAGTAGTTCTCGAGAAATAGGTCTGACTCAGAGAGAGACAAAGAAAACATGTCCTGTCTGAACAAGCACAGAGCCCCCCCACCAATTCCCAGTGGTTCCCCAATCAGAGGTGAGGTGGGGGCGGGGGCGCAGAAAATGGAACAAGCTCCTCCTGGCGTCAGAGACCGTCTCTCCCCAAAGCCCACGTGCAGACAGAGCCATGCAGCCTGGGGCTGCAGCCAGGCCCCCCTCCAGCCACCTGTCTCTCCAGCACACCCACCTCCCTCCCACCGCTTCCCCCCTTTCCCCAGAACAGGGCTCCTGAGCACTGCGAAAGCCATGACCACTTCCCACGAAGCTGTTGCAGACAGCGGGCCCCCCGACCCCATCCCTACCCAGGTTCTGGCCACTGGGCTGACCGCCCCCGGGAGCCCAGGCTGCCCGGCTTCCCCCCCACAAAGGCCAGTGACACCAGTCCCGCCCTTGCCAGGACCATGGGGTCTGCCTGCAGCCCCGGCTGCCAGTTACCACACAGCCTCATTCATTTGCTGGATTGGATCTTTGGATTTTGTCATTTGCTATGCGGGGTTTTCTGACTAATTTGTTTACCAGGTTTAATTCTTCAATCATGTTTTCATTTTAAGAGATTTCAGGGTAATTATGAACTTTGAATAAATCCATCTGAGGCACCAAAGTGCTCTCAGCTCAGCTTGGCGACAGCCTGCCCCTCCACCCGCTACACTCGAGATCTGGTGTGAATAGGACCTCTCCTGCCCGCCCCCACCCCAACTACTGCAATTGAAAACACCTGGGCTTCTAGGAGCCAAGGTCAGGATTGGAGAAAAAGCCACAACTGAAAACCACACTGGGGTGGGGGTGAATTCAGGCCTGCCAGGATCTGGCCCCTCCTCACCCACTTCACCCACGCTGCTCCCCCGGCTGAGGTGGGGCTGTCCCAGCATTGCCAGCTGAGCGTTTATCAAAGTGGGGTGCAGGGCTACCTGGGAGAGGATCAGACACAGAAACCAGAGGCTGGGGCTCTAGTTCCAGACGCACAGATCCTGAGCCCTCTGGAGTAAAGTAGAAATATATTGAAGGTGAAGGGGATCCTGGGTGGCGCAGTTGGTGGAACCCGGTCTCTTGGATTCAGCTCTGGTCGTGATCTCAGGGTTGTGAGATCGAGCCCCATGTGGGGCTTGTACTCATCGAGGAGTCTGAGATTCTCTCTCTCCCTCCCACTCTGCCCCTCCTGCTCGTGCTCTCTCTCTCTCAAATAACTAAAATCTTTTAAAAAATTATTTATTTATTTATTTTTGAGAGAGAGCGAGAGAGATCAGGGGAGAGGGAGAAGCAGACTCGCTGATGAGCGGAGAGCTGGATCCCAGGACCCTGAGATCAGATGCTTTGCTTAACTGATTGAGCCATCCAGATGCCCCTAAAATAAATAAATCTCTAAAAAAAAACCCCAAAAACAAAAAATAGGGGCTCCTGGGTGGCTCGGTGGTTAGGCGTCTGCCTTCGGCTTGGGTAATGATACCAGTGTCCTGGGATCAAGCCCCGAATCGCTTTTTCTAGAAACGAAGGGGTGTCCTGATCATTACTGTTGTGTGACACACCTTCCCAAAATGTAGTGGCATCAGCTCGTATTGCTAAGCAGGGAGCCTGCTTCTTTATCCCTCTCCATCTCCCCCTGCTTGTGTTCCCTCTCTCGCTCTCTCTCTCTGTCACAGATAAATAAAAGCTTAAAAAAAAAATTGGAAAAAAAAAAAAAAGAAAGAAACATGTTGAGGATGATGAGTACAGCTCCCATTCCCTTCACTTTGCAAGCTTGACACAAAGGAGCTGATGGGGGGGGGGGGGACGGGGTGCTTTTTCTAATCTGGATCACATGACACAATAGAGAGGCGGAAGTGTTGTGGAACAGAGTCTCTTGGTTGCATCAGTGGGGTCACACTAGCAGGCTGGGGCGATGTAACACCGGAGCCAGTGATACAAAAGCAGGGAATGCCACCAGGCTCCTAGCTGTCTTGACTCCTTCACCATTTCTCGGTCTGCACGTTCTGGCTTCTGAATGTGCTGAGATGGTCATCTCTCTGGAGCGTGTGAGCAAGTGAACTGGGACTCCGAATCCCCGTTCCAGCCTCAGTACCTTATCAACGCCACACAGGGAGGCTGCTGGGTCCTGAATTTTATCAGCATCAACAAATTAGGATTGCCTAATTTGCATACCCATATCAAACCTACCGCTCGCCTGGGGTGAGTGGGAAGTGTCCCACGTGCGCACTAATCGTACCTAGGATCAATGGATTAGGCTTCACTAATTTACATGCAGCCAATCACAGCCGAGGCGTGAACAGCAAAGCTGCTGGGGGAACCTATCGCAAAACGGGAATTCTCCACCGTGGAGTGTAAGCCCCTGAGCGTCGTGAGCTTCCTGGCGCTCTTCCCACCTTAAGGGAGAGGCCTTGTGGGGACCCCAGAGTTGCCCTGACAAGAATCCAGCGTAGGGGACAGTGGAAGCGGCCCAGGGTAAGAGGGAGGGAGTGGCCATACTGTAGTAGTTTGGGTTCTCCTAGAAGCAACACGAGACAGATTCGAGAGCGGAAGGGACCAGGGTTTTGCTAGAAGACCTCTACTAAGGGCTGCCTGAGCAGACCCGGTAGCTCTGTGGGCAGCTGTTGGAGCTGAATTGTGTCCCCAGCAAATTCATTTGTTGAAGTCCTAACCCCTAGGACCTCCGAATGTGTCCGTATTTGGAGATGGGGGTCTATAAGGAGGTGATGAAATTAAAATGAGGTCATCAGTGTTCCCCTCATCCATTCTGACTGGTGTCCCCATAAGGAGAGGAGACTAGGACATGGACACACCCAGAGGGAGGACCTGGCAGGGATACAGGGAGAAGGTGGCCCTCTGCAAACCGAGGAGAGAGACCTCAGGGGAAACCAACCCTCCTGACACCTTAATCTTGGACTTCTAGCCTCTAGAACTGTGGGAAAATAAATGTCTCTTGTTTAAGCCCCACAGTCTGTAGGACTTCGTTATGGCAGCCTGAGCAACAAAGAGTCATTTCCATCGAGGGGACAGTGTGGAACATGGGCTCCCAAGCTCTCCCACCCGAGAGATGAGCCTGGGGTGGTTATCTATCAGCTTGTGTCTGGTCCTTAACTAGGGGCTATTTACAAGTCAAGTACTCGCCATTTGAAAATTGGGCCTAGAAGCACTGGGTCGTAAGAGGGAGGGAACTGTGTGGCGTGTGCCCCATAGGCCTTTGACACCAATATTGGACTCTGTTAGGTACCCTCCTAGAGGCTAAGGGACCATGGCCTTTAACCTCTACCCCAAAGGAATGTGCGTGTGTGGGTCTGTGTGTGTGTTGTGTGTGCACTAACAGGAAGGTTTAATCTAGATAGAATACATTACTTTTATGTTGGATAATCCTGCATAATGATGTATGACCCTCTAATGAATATAATTTGCAAAGGTTACCTCTGGTTAGTTTCTCTGCCAAAGCCAGTGGGGTGAACGGAATATGTACCACGGCTCACCATGGTCTTGGACCCCTGTAGCTTTGGTGACCTCCCTGATGGGGGCCTGGAGGAGCTCAGTGCCTCTTGCTAATTTTATATTCATATTCTGGGCGCAGCTAGAGTGAGGGTGCTTTGAGTCAGGCTTCTTGGTTTCAAGCAACTGAAACCAATGATTGCCAACTTCAATAGGAAAGAGATTTCTGGAAGACATGAGATAGTCCAGACTTGTAGGAGGGTAGCAGGACTCATAACTAAAAACACTCTTGGGGGTGGGGAAGGACTAACTTGCTAGCATCCCCCACCCATCACCGCTGTAGGATAATTTCTCTGCTGGACCCATGATGTTGCCATGAATGGTGTATTGTCCCTGTCTCTTTATTATATTTTCTTGAGATTCAAAGTCTTGGGGCCCCCTGGCTGCTCGGGTTGGGGGAGGTATCAGGGAGAGGAGCTCAGTTCTGAGTTTCTCTAAATTGGGGGGGCAGACCATTTGTTTCCCCAGTATTACCCAAACTGGGGGATGCCTCCCAAATGGGTGAGACACTTGTCCTTGCCACATGACACATGGTTAGGTGAAAATTCCAGAAAGGGGCAGGGGTAGGATTTACTCCTGTCAGTCCTGGCTTGTTTGCTCAGTGTTGGGTGGGCTGATGGAGACCGTGGGTAGACTGGGTGTCAGGCTGGATGTGGGGTGGGTGCCCTTGATGGGATCCCTGTGGGCACAAAGAGGAACCAATGGGGACAGAGGCAGGAATACTAAAGGATGCTGGGTGTTCTGCTTAGCTCTTACCACATAATGAAGAACTGCAGAACAGTGGTTTAAAACTGTAACCATCATGTGCGCTGCTCACAAATCTGGGGTGTGACTGGGCTCAGCCAAGCAGTTCTTGATTATAGATGTCTTGGGTTGCAGTGACACGGTTGCTGGGCCCGGAGTCATCACAGACTTCTTCACTCATACGTCTGATCCTTGGGCTGGGAAGACTCCCACAGCTAGGGGTGGACCAGCTAGGGTTCTCTGGGTCTCCCTTACTATGTCTAGGTGGCCTCTCCCCATGGCCTTTCCAACATGGTAGACCAGGGCAGCAGGACCCCTTCTGCCTCAGCTCAGGTCTTCCAAGAAAGAGAACCAGACAGAAACTGTATTACTTTTTGTGACCTAGTCTTAGAAATCATGTAGTATCACTTCTGCTGTATTCTGTTCATTCCATGAGAGTCTGGAAGTCCAGCTCATCTTCCGAGGAAGGGGCTAGAGTGTCCCACATTTTGATGGGAGGACTGTCAAAGAATTGGGGGACATATTTTGAAACCACCACAGTGAGCTAAGAGATGGCAAGCAGGCACTTGGCTTGACTGTTGGTCTGGACTAACACATCTTTCTCTCTTGATTTTCTAATTTGGCTGCTGGCTCGAATTCCCGGTAGCCTATTCGCAGCTAACATGCTCGCACCTCGTGGGCCGGACCTACCACTCCAGTCAATCCCGCTTCATCATTATGCCAAGAGAGCTCATTCCAACTGAAATTTGACTATTGGTTTTTAATTTTGGTGCCATTTTTCATGCTGATGGCTCTTCTGGCTGACAGTGAATTACCCTGGGTGCAAATTAAATACAATAGAATTGCTAATCAGGCTATTAGAATACGCTGACAGGAGGAAATCTACAAGTTGTAGATTTCAGCCCACCCAGACCTGGGTGGGCTCTCCCTTTGCCTTTGGGGCAGAATTCACTTGACTTCAAATGGACCAGTACCAGACCCGTTGGAATGCTGGAAATGGACACCTGCAGTCTGCCGGAGGGACTGAGCAAGGCCTGAGATCCTACCCTGGTTCAGCTGGTTCTTCCGCTGGCAGAATCTGGCCCCCAGAGTACTTGTGTCCCCAGGGATTGCTGTCTAACGTTCCATACACTCTTCTCAGGCAAGAAGTGTTGCGATTCTGTTCTCAACCTCCAGGCCCACAAGGAAGGCACCAAGTATCTGGCATAATGAACAATGTTTTAGGATTTCTAAATTTTAGAGGGAAGGTGAGAACACAACGGGCGGTTTCCCTCTTGTGTCTAATTCCAAGCAAAGATAGAAAGAATTATCTGTTCTAGACTTGGGGTTGCATGTTCAGTTACAGTTTCTTTGTATTTTTATTTATTTATTTATTTATTTATTGGCAATCCCTAGAAAAATGACTGAGAGGAAATAGATTCAGAAGCCACTGCCTACGGGTTCCAATAGCGATGCCCAGGGGCAGTTTCTGTAAATCAGGAGGTAGAATGTGGTCTTTCAGGGCAAGATGCAAGGCCAGACTGGGGGCAGGGATTTTGCCTGGGGAGGGAAGGAGGACTGGGGATGATTTACAAGTGAGAGACAGAGCCCACTGAATCAATACCACCTCACTTTTCCTGCACGCTGCCAGCCCTATCTGGCCACTGGAAATGCTGGCAACATTTTACCTTCATAACAGTCTCCTGCGGAGTGGATTATCATCACCACCCCCACTGAATGGATAGTTCGGTTAGGTGAGGTTAGGTTAGTTTCTTGAGGTTAGGTTACTTTCCCAGGGTCACCTAACAAGTTAGTGGCAAGGCCAGTGATATTGGATTGGGTTCAGCTGCGGAGGGGTGGGGCGGGGATATTGACTTAGACAAGATATTCTTTCTTCTTTTTTTAACAATTCAGTACCAAGCTGTACCAAATGCCATATTTGCTTCAGACTTTTATTTTTCATTTTGTTTTATTTATTTTTTTAAGCAAGCTCTCCACCCAGTGTGGTGCTCGAACTCATAACCCTGAGATCAAGCATCACGTCTTCTACCGACTGAGCCAGCCAGGCGCCCCCAAGGCAAATATTCTTTCTTACACGAAGTTTGGAGGTAAGCAGTCTAACTCTCGTATGGTGGCTTCATAATCGACGTAGATTCCCACTATCTTGTTACTGTGCTTTCTCTGACATATGGTTTCTGCCTTGGGTTGCCGGATAAGATACAGGATACCCAGTTAAACTGTAATTTCAGGGGTGCCTTGGTGGCTCAGTCGCTAAGCATCTGCCCAGGGTCCTGGGATGGAGCCCCGCATTGGTCTCCTTGCTCAGTGGGAAGCCTGTCTCTCCCCCTCCCACTCCCCCTGCTTGTGTTTCTTCTCTCTCTGTGAATCTCTCTGTTAAATAAATAAACAAAAATCTTAAAAAAAAACAACTATAATTTCAAACGATGAATTTTTTATAAGTCTGTGCTGTACCATATTAAATCATTAAATGAAACACTAAAATTAAGGTCTTAACATTCTTTTAACTAAATAAATATTAATTTAAAATAAAATATTTTAGGGACACCTGGGGGGCTCAGTCAGTTAAGCGGCTGCCTTTGGCTCAGGTTGTGATCCCAGAGTCCTGGCCTGCTTCTCCCTCTGCCTGCTGTTCCCCCTGCTTGTGTTCTCTCTGACAAATAAAATCTTTTCTTTTCTTTTCTTTTTTTTTTTTTAAGATTTTATTTATTTATTTGACAGAGAGAGTAAAAACAGGGGGAGGGAGAAGCAGCTCCTGCTGAGTAGAGAGCCCGATGTGGGACTTGACCCTAGGACCCTGGGATCACCACCTGAGCTGAAGGCAGCCACTTAACTGACTGAGCCACCTAGGCGCGCAAAATAAATAAAATCACTAAAAATAAAAATAAAAAATAAAATAAAATATTTTAATTTGCTCAATCTGGCAACTCTGTCTCCACGTCATGGCTCAAAATGGCTGCTTGCGCACCAGCCTTCAGGACTATGCTTCAGGCAACAGAAGGAAGGAGGGTTGGGGTGTCTGGCTGCTCAGTTGGTAGAGCTATGCGACTCAATCTCAGGATTACGAGTTCCAGGGCCACATTGGGAGTAGAGCCTACTTACCAAAAAAAAAAAAAAAAAAAAGAAGAAGGTCAAAGAAGGGCTTCCCTGCATTTAAAGATACTTCATGGAAACACTTTTCAGAGAATTAAGTATTGAGAATTGGATTATGCCTGCAGTTTATGCTGGCCATTTTTCTCATGTGCTATGGCTTCATCCCACATGGGCTCAGCAAATAAGAGAGGGCAAACATCACTTTTTAGTAGGCAGAGACACTTCCACCACAACAATCAGGGTTACGAGTACAGATCATTACTTTCTAAGTGATGGTCTTTATGTAACTGAAGACCAACTAGAGAACCAAAAACCTTTACAATTGGATGTAATTATGGTAAAACCTTATAAACCCTGTAACAATCAAGAAGAAAATGATGCAGTGTCTTCTGCGTAGAAGCCAAAGCTAGCTCTGGAAGATGCAGAAAACACTGCTTCTACTAACTGTGACTCTTACTCAGAAGGACTGGAAAAGGACACATTGACACAGAGGAGGGGCCAGATTTGCCTAGAGCAATCATGTTCATGTTCTTCTGAAAGTCAAGAATGTCAGACTACAGTCAGCACTGGGGAAATTCTGGAAATTTTGAAGAAAGGGGATGCATTTGTGTTAGATATTGACTTGGATTTTTTTTTTCAGTCAAGAATCCCTTCAAAGAAATGTTCACTCAGGAAGAGTACAAAATCTTACAAGAATTGTACCAGTTTAAAAAACCTGGTACCAACCTGACAGAGGAAGATTTGGTAGATTGTGTTGATACTCGAATTCATCAGTTAGAAGATTTAGAAGCTGCTTTTGCTGATTTATGTGATGGTGATGATGAAGAAACTGTACAGAAATGGGCTTCAAACCCTGGAATGGAATCACTAATTCCGCTTGTACAGAGTTTGAAAAAACGGATGGAAGTACCAGACTATGAAATGGTTCACCAGGCTGGTCTAACCTGTGATTACTCCGAACTTCCTCACCATATCAGTACAGAACAAGAAATTGAATATCTTATTCAGTCTGTATGTTATTTACTGAAAAATTTACCAAAACCTACTCTTGTGACAATTGCAAGGTCAAGTCTGGATGATTACTGTCCTTCTGAGCAAGTTGACACCATTCAAGAAAAAGTCCTCAATGTGCTACGCTCCCTCTATGGAGCTGTAGACATTCACCTGGTGTACTTAGCAGAATGCTCTCCATCCTGAAACAACAGAACAGTAGGCTCCTATTACATCTTGATGTAACAACAGGGTTTTCATTAACTTATTTGTAAATGCGTTTTCCAGAGAAGATGGAAATAAATGCTTTTATATTAACTTTAAAAAAAAATAAAGATACTTCATGGTAGTCACACCCCAAATTACTGCTCACCTCACACTGGTCACACATGGCTTTTAGGGAGGCTGGGCAATCTGGCTTTTATGCCCAGCCACAGCGTAGCTGACAATCAGAACTTTTGTATTAAAAAGAATAGATATTAGGAGTCAATTCAGCATCTGTTGCAGCTGGGATTTGAACTCTAGTTGAAGGAGTGTTGGGGCTTAATCACCCAGCTATCTTGACTTCTCCATTTCATGAAAGAAAGAGTGGGGCAGACACCGTGGGTTTTCCCCACAGCTCTCTCTCTCTCTCTCTTTTTTTTTTTAAAGATTTATTTATTTATTTGACAGACAGAGATCACAAGCAGGTAGAGAGGCAGGCAGAGAGAGAGAGAGAGGAGGAAGCAGGCTCCCTGCCAAGCAGCGAGCCCTGATGTGGGGCTTGATCCCAGGACCCTGGGATCATGACCTGAGCCAAAGGCAGAGGCTTAACCCACTGAGCCACCCAGGCACCCCTCCCCATAGCTCTTTTTGGATCCTTTTCATAGTTTCTAGGTACCTCTTTTCTAACTTCGTTACCTTTGCTGCTAACTTAACAAACAGGTGGCCCGGTGAGAGCCTCTTCAGAGGCTGGTCCTGGGACTGCAGGAGGTGCTCTGCCCACACCTGGGAATTTGGAGTGTGCAACATCAGCTCCCCTGCCTGGAGGCAGGAGGAACACCAAAGCGTAATTTACATACCAGTGCCTCCCCCCCAGCTCCTCCCCCGCTCCCCCATGGGCAGAGTTAGACCAGGCTGGGTGGTCACCTTGCTCTCCTGCTTTCCCCCACTGCCTTCACTGGTCCCTCCTGGAAGGTGCTGCCTTCATAAGTCACTGGCTCATAAATCCTTTTAGCCGTGTCTTAGTGGCCTCAGAGAAGGGTTTACCCAAGAAAGTATAAATAGGAAGTGGGACAGCACTTTTGAAGACAAAGCACTTCTCTTGTCACACACCTCTCCTGGAGGAGGAGGCTGAAGTGACTTGCAAAGCCCTTGAGTTTGAATTAGGTCACGCCCAGCCTTACTGGCAAATCCCTAGCTGTGACAAGTTGCACGTAGTTGGACGTTTCAGATGTATTCCGATTTTCCTCTGAGCTGTAGGTTTTTAAAGAGAATGTGTATTAGTCAGGGTTTGGCCAGGAAAGCAGATGGCACTCTCCATTTCAGATGGAAACGGATTCCATTCTGGAGATGAGGCGCTTACAAAACAGTTGGCAGAGTTGGAAGAGCAAACCGGATACCAGCTCTCAGATTTCCTCGAACTTCCAGTGCAAGAGAAAGTGCGGTGAGCGGGCGCACCTGTCTGCAAGAACAAGGTAGGTGATTCTCAGGGAAGTGCCTGGCGGTGGCCCCGAAAATGTCCACTTGCTCTGCCCTTTGTGTCTGCCTGCTGTTTGGGGACAAGCAGTAATGATTACGGCTTTTTGTCTCCCTTTGGCCTTCTGAGTCTTGTGCAAAAACAGGAGATGCTTGTTATCTGTGGGTTCCTATTTGCAGGTTTGCTGCCTTGCTAAAATGTATGCATAACCCCCAAATCAATACTCAGGGTCTGTTCACGGTGATTCACGGACTTGTACAGATGAGCAAGAAAGTTGAGTCACCCAGTGCACCTTTTCCAAGGTAGGGGGGCTATAGTAGCAAGGTGAAGCTCTGACATCTTGTTTTTGTTCTCAAACTATAAACTAGTGTCCTGTTTGTGGTTTAGTTAAATTTGTGTTTGTCACATTTTTGTGCTTTTTTTGGTGACTTTGCTACTTCAAATGGCCCCCAGATGTAGTGCCAAAGAGGCTGTGATATGCCTTATGGAGAAGATACGTGTGTTGGATAAGTTTCATTTAGGCCAGATTCATAGGGCTGTTGACCATGAATTCAATGCTAACCAATCAATGATATTAAATAAGGTATTTTTCAACAGAAACACACATAAAACAAGGTTATATATTGATCAGTTCTCAAAAATGGTTTGATCAAAGACTCTTCCAGAACCTAAACCAGTATTTGCACTGGGAGCAGTCGGTCAGTATCCACTAACTCAGGTATTCACAGTGACTTGATAGAACATTAATACTGTGAGTAATAATAGATTACTGGGTAGAATCTAATTAGCAACCCATTTGGCATGGAATGATGGAAAATGTAGTTCCCTGGCCTCTGGATGGGGCCATACTTGGGAGAGCATAGAAGAGGGAATAGTGTTAAGTTGCTGACCAACAACCTCAAGAATCCAGGACAGCATGTTAAACCATTGAATGCTGTAAAAAAAATTTTTTTAACAGTTGCCTTAGAGTTTGCAGTAATTAGCATTTACCTTCAAATAATGTACCATTTCACATGGAAAGACTATATAAGAGCCTATTACCAATGCCTCACCCCATCTTACATTTTACTGTTTTGGTTTTTTTTAAAGATTTTATTTATTTATTTGTAAGAGAGAGAGCATAAGAAGGGGAGCAACAAGCAGAGGGAGAAGCAGGCTCCCTGTTGAGCAAGGAGCCCGATGTGGGACTCAGTCCCAGGCCCTGGGATCATGACTTGCACCAAAGGCAAACACTTAACCAACTGAGCCACCCTGGGTGCCCCGTTTTGTTGTTCCTTTTTTAAAGATTTTATTATTTGGTGGGGGGCAAGCACGAGTGGGTGGAGGGGCAGAGAGAGAGAGAGAGAGAGAGAGACAAGCAGGCTTCCCACTGAGTGGGGAGCTCAATGCAGGAGATCCCAGGAACCTGATCAGGACCCGAGCCAAAGGCAGATGCTTAACCCACTGAGCCACCCAGGTGTCTCCATTTTATTTTTGTATAAGCTATAAACACATAATGCATTGCTATCAGCATAGCAGCCACACTGACTTAGACATTTATCTTTTTTTTTTTTTTTTTTTTTTGACAGAGAGAGAGATCACAAGGAGGCAGAGAGGCAGGCAGAGAGAGGAGGAAGCAGGCGTCCGGCTGAGCAGAGAGCCCGATGCGGGGCTCGATCCCAGGACCCTGGGATCATGACCTGGGCAGAAGGCAGAGGCTTTAACCCACTGAGCCACCCAGGCACCCCTAGACATTTATCTTTAAGAGCAATACCCCCAAATTAAATGAGTATTTATTTGCCTTCATTTGTTTCATTTCTAGCCTTCTTCCTTTATTTGTGTAGATCCAAGGGTCTGCTACCATATTTCTTCTTTTTTTTCCTTAAAGATTTTATTTATTTGAGAGAGAGCAAGAGCAGAGGAGGGACAGAGAGAGAGAGAGCACAGAGGGAGAGGGAGAAGCAGACTCCTCGTTGAGCAGGGAGCCCAACTCAGGACTCCATTCCAGGACCCTGAGACCATGAACTGAGCTGAAGAAGACAGATGCTTAACCGATTGAGCCACCCAGGCACCCCCAAATTCGTTTTGTCTATCCCATTTCTTATGGTGCAGCTTTGCTGGCAATGAATTCTCTCATTTTTGTCTTTGAGAGAGTCCTTCTCTCTCTCTATGTATGTATTTAAATGAAAGTATGTTTGTTGCATTTCTTTTTCTCTCGACTTTATTGAGGTATACTTGATAAGTAAAATAGTAAGATAAAGTGAACAATATGATTGAATATACATTGTGAACAGATTCTTCCCATTAAGTTTATTAATATTTCCATCACCTCACATATTCACCTTTCTTGCATTTCTAAAAAGTCAAAATGCCAATTCTGAATAAGTGATTTTTAAAAATTCTTTTCCTAATTCTCTTTATACTTAAAAAAAAAAAAAATAGAGCGCCTGGGTGGCTCAGCAGGTTAAGCCTCTGCCTTTGGTTCAGGTCATGATCTTGGGGTCCTGGGATCGAGCCCCGCATTGGGCTCTCTGCTCATTGGGGAGCCTGCTTCCCCCTCTCTCTCTGCCTGCCTCTCTGCCTACTTGTGATCTCTCTCTCTGTTAAATAAAGAAATAAATAATCTTTTAAAAAATTGTATATGCATATATACATATAAAGTGATCTCTACACCCAATGTGGGGCTTTAACTCACCACCCCAAGCTCAAGAATCAGATGCTCTACCTACTGACCCAGCCAGGTGCCCCACTTTTATTTATTTATCTATCTATCTATCTATTTATTTAAATATTTTATTTCTTTCTTTATTTATTTGAAAGAGAGCACAAGTAGGGGGAACAGCAGGCAGAGGGAGAAGCAGACTTCCCACTGAGCAGGGAGCCCAAAGAGGTGCCGGATCCCAGGGCCCCGGGATCATGACCTGATACTTAACCCACTGAGCCACCCAGGTGCCCTGCCCCACTTTTGAAAAAATATTTAGCTGGGTATAGAATTTTAGGTAAACAAGTTAGGGTTTTTTTTTTTTTTGTTTCTTTGTTTTTTAAGCAGTTTAAAGATGGCAACTTACTTCTGACTTGGCATGATTTTTGATGAGAAGTCGGCTGTAATTCCTACCTCATCAGAAATCATGCCAAGTCAGAACACAAAATGCCATCTTTAAAGTGCTTAAAAAACAAACAAATAATAAAAACTCTAACTTGTTTACTCAATATTCTGCCCATTTCTTTTTTTTTCCTGTCCATTTCTTGATTGGATTATTTGTTCTTTGGGTGTTGAGTTTGATAAGTTTTTATAGATGTTGGATACTAGCCCTGTATATGATATGTCATTTGAAAATATCTTCTCCTATTCCACTGGTTCTCTTTTGGTTTTTTTGACTGTTTCCTTTGCTGTACAAAAGCTTTTGATCTTGATGAAGTCCCCATTTTTGCCCTTGCTTCCCTTGCCTTTGGCAATGTTTCTGGGAAGAAGTTGCTATGGCTGAGGTCGAAGAGGTTGCTGCCTGTGTTCTCAAGGATTTGGATGGATTCCTGTCTCACATTGGGGTCTTTCATCCATTTTGAGTCTATTTTCGTGTGTGGTATAAGGGAATGGTCCAGTTTCATTCTTCTGCATGTGGCTGTCCAATTTTCCCAACACCATTTGCTGAAGAGACTTTTTGCATTGGATAGTCTTTCCTGCTTTGTCGAAGATTAGTTGACCATACAGTTGAGGGTCCATTTCTGGGCAGTCTATTCTGTACCATTGATCTATATGTCTGTTTTTGTGCCAGTACCATACTGTCTTAATGACTACAGCTTTGTAATAGAGCTTGAAGTCCAGCACTGTGATGCTGCCAACTTTGGTTTTCTTTTTCAACATTCCTCTGGTTAATCAGGGTCTTTTCTGGTTCCACATAAATTTTAGGATTATTTGTTCCATTCTTATGGTATTTTGATAGGGATTGCATTAAATGTGTAGATGCTTTATGTAATATAGACATTTTCACAATATTTGTTCTTCTAATCCATGAGCATGGAATATTTTTTCCCTTTCTTTGTGTCTTCCTCCATTTCTTTCATGAGTACTTTATAGTTTTCTGAGTATAGATTCTTTGCCTCTTTGGTTAGGTTTATTTCTAGGTATCTTGTGGTTTTGGGTGTCATTGTAAATGGAATCGACTCCTTAATTTCTCTTTCTTCTTTCTTGCTGTTGGTGTATAGAAATGCAGCTAATTTCTGTGCATTGATTTTATATCCTGACATTTTACTGAATTCCTGTATGAGTTCTAGCAGTTTTGGAGTGGAGTCTTTTGGGTTTTTCACATGAAGTATCATCTGTAAAAAGTCAGAGCTTGACTTCTTGTTTGCCTTTTATTTCTTTTAGTTGTCTGATTGCTGAGGCTAGGACTTCCAGTATTATGTTGAATAGCAGTGGTGATAGTGGACAGCTCTGCCATGTTCCTGACTTTAGGGGGAAGCTCTCAGTTTTTCCCCATTGAGAATGATATTCACTGTGGGTTTTTCAAAGATGGCTTTGATGATATTGAGGTATGTATCCTCTATCCTTACACTGTGAAGAGTTTTGATCAAGAAAGGATGATGTACTTTGTCAGATGCTTTTTTAGCATCTATTGAGAGTATCATATGGTTCTTGTTCTTTCTTTTATTAATGTATTGTATCATATTGATTTGTGGATGTTGAACCAACCTTGCAGCCCAGGAATAAATCCCACTTGGTTGTGGTGAATAATCCTTTTAATGTACTGTTGGGGAGCAC
The DNA here is from genome assembly GCF_011764305.1 of Mustela putorius furo. Taxonomy (NCBI): domain Eukaryota; kingdom Metazoa; phylum Chordata; class Mammalia; order Carnivora; family Mustelidae; genus Mustela; species Mustela putorius. The sequence goes on from NW_025421989.1 coordinate 35,229,311, forward strand.
CTGGGTGGCTCAGTGGGTTAAGCCTCTGCCTTCAGCTCAGGTCATGATCTCTGTTCAGCAGGGAGCCTGCTTCCCCCCTCTCTCTGCTTGCCTCTCTGCCTACTTGTGATCTCTGTTTGTCAAATAATAAATAAAATCTTTAACGTACTGTTGTATCCTACTGGCTAGTATTTTGGTGAGAATTTTTGCCACCGTGTTCATCAAGGATATTGGTCTGTAATTCTCCTTTTTTGATGGGGTCTTTGTCTGGTTTTGGCATCAAAGTAATACCGGCCTCATGAAATGAGTTTGGAAGTTTTCCTTCCATTTCTTTTCTTTCTTTCTTTCTTTCTTTTTTTTTTGGAATAGTTTCAGGAGAATAGGTATTAATTCTTCTTTAACTGTTTGGTAGCATTCCCCTGGGAGGCCGTCTGGCCCTGGGCTCTTGTTTGTTGGGAGATTTTTGATTATTGCTTCAATCTCCTTATTGGTTACGGGTCTGTTCAGGTATTCCATTTCTTCCTGGTTCAATTTTGGTAGTTTATATGTCTCTAGGAATGCATCCATTTCTTCCAGATTGTCAAATTTGCTAGTGTATACTTGCTCATAATATGTTCTTATAATTGTTAGTATTTCTTTGGTGTTGGTGTGATCGCTCCTCTTTCATTCATGATTTTATTAATTTGGGCCATTTCTCTTTTCTTTTTGATAAGTCTGGCCAGGGATTTATCAATCTTATTAATTGTTTCAAAGAACCACCTCCTACTTTTGTTGATTTGTTCTACTGTTTTTTGTTGTTGTTGTTGTTGTTGTTTGTTTGTTTCTATTTCATTGATTTCAGCTCTGATCTTTATTATTTCTCTTCTCCTGCTGGGTTTAGGCTTTCTTTACTGTTCTTTCTCCAGCTCCTCTAGGTGTGGGGTTAGGTTGTGTACTTGAGACCTTTCTTGTTTCTTGAGAAAGGCTTATATTGATATATACTTTCCTCTCAGAACTGCCTTTGCTGTGTCCCAAAGATTTTGAACAAGTGTGTTTTCATTTTCATTTATTTCCATCAATTTTTAAAAATTCTTATTTAATTTCCTCATTGCCCCAGTCATTCTTTAGTAGGATTCTCTTTAGCCTCCATGTATTTGAGTTCTTTCTAACTTTCCTCTTGTGGTTGAGTTCTAGTTTCAAAGCATTGTGGTCTGAAAATATGCAGGGAATGGTCCCAGTCTTTTGGTACTGGTTGAGACCTGATTTGTGACCCAGGATGTGATCTATTCTGCAGAATGTTCTGTGTGCACTGGAGAAGAATGTGTATTCTGTGTGATAGAATGTTCTGAATATATCTGTGATGTCTATCTTGTCCAGTGTGTCATTTAAAACCTTTATTTCCTTGTTGATCTTTTGCTTAGATGATCTGTCCATTTCAGTGAGGGGGGTGTTAAAGTCCCCTACTATTATTGTATTATTTTTAATATGTTTCTTTGATTTTGTTATTAACTGGTTTGTATATTTGGCCTCTCCCATGTTAGGGGCAAAGATATTTAAAATTGTTAGATCTCTTTTTGGACAGACCCTTTAAGTATGATATAATGTCTTTCCTAATCTGAGTTTCTGGTAGACAGCATATCAATGGGTCTTGTTTTTTTATCCATTCTAATACCCTGTGTCTTTTGATTGGGGCACTTAGCTCATTTACATTCAGGGTAACTATTCAAAGATATGAATTTAGTATCATTGTATTGCCTGTCAGGTGACTGTTACTGTATCTTGTCTCTGTTTCTTTCTGGTCTGTTTCTTTTAGGCTCTCTCTTTGCTTAGAGGACCCCTTCCAATATTTCCTGTAGGGCTGGTTTGGTGTTTGCAAATTCTTTTAGTTTTTATTTGTCCTGGAAGCTTTTTATCTCATTTTCAATGACAGCCTAACTGGATATAGTGTTCTTGGCTGCATATTTTTCTTGTTTAGTGCTCTGAATGTATAATGCCAGTCCTTTCTGGCCTGCCAGGTTTCTGTGGATAGGTCTAGTGCCAATCTGATATTTGTACCATTATATGTTTCAGACCTCTTGTCCCAAGATGCCTTCAGAATTTTCTTTGTCACTGAGACTTCTAAGTTTTACTATTAGATGACAGTGTGTGGACCTATTTTTATTGATTTTGAGGGGGGTTCTCTGTGCCTCCTGGATGTTGATGCTTGTTCCCTTTGCCAAATTAGGGATATTCTCTGCTATAATTTGCTCCAATATACCTTCTGCCTACCTCCCTCTTTCTTCTTCTTCTGGGATCCCAATTATTCTGGTAGAGTTTCATCTTAGGGTATCACTTATCTCTTGAATTCTCCCCTCATGGCCCAGTAGTTGTTTATATCTGTCTTTTTCTCAGCTTCTTTATTCTCCATCATTTGATCTTCTGTATCACTAATTCTCTGTTCTGTCTCATTTATCCTAGCAGTAAGAGCCTCCATTTTTTTATTGTACTTCATTATTAGCTTTTTAAATTTCAACTTGGTTTTATTTTAGTTCTTTTATTTCTCCAGAAGGGGATTTTATTTCTCCAGAAAGGGATTCTCTACTATCTACCATGCTTTTTTCAACCCCAGCTAGCACCTTGATAATTGTCATTCTGAATTCTAGTTCTGATATTGTATTAATGTCCATATTCATTAGGTCCCTAGCTTTGGGTACTGCCTCTTGTTCTTTTTTTTTGAGGTGAGTTTTTCCACCTTGTCATTTTATCCAAATAAGAATAGATGAATGAAAGAACAAAATACTGAAAGGGTAGCAATGACCCAAGAAAAATATACACTAACCGAATTGGAAGAGACCTGAAACTGGGGGGAGAAGAAGGGGGGGGGATATATATATATATATATGTATATATAAAAAACTGGTGAATAGAACAGAGCCACACACTTGATTTTGGGTATATTTTGGTCTGTTAGAAGAAACTGCCTCCCAAAATTTTAAAGAAAGAAAACTTACATATATACGAAAATAAGGGAAAACCCAATGAAGGGATGGAATATGACTGTAAAGATGAACATTAAAAAACATTCTAAAAGAGGAATTGATACGATTAGAAGTTGGTTGGAAAAAAGAAAAAGGAATGAATGTGATCAGGCTGGAGACTAGAACAAAGCAATGTGCTAGATTTAGGGTATATTTTGATATGTTAGAAGAAACGTATCCCAGAATTTTAAAGGAAGAAAGACCTATATGTATACATAAAATAAGCTTAAATGCAATGAATGGATAGAATATGACTATAATAATGAATATTTTAAAAGATTTTAAAAAAGGTATTGATAAGGGTTGCCTGGGTGGCTCAGTAGGTTAAGGCTCAGCCTTCAGCTCAGGTCATGATCTCAGGGTCCTGGGATTGAGCTCCACATTGGGGTCTCTGATCATCTGGGAGCCTGCTTCCTGTACCCCGCCCCCCTGCCTGTCTGCCTACTTGTGGTCTCTGTCAAATAAGTAAATAAAACCTTTTTTAAAAAATTCTTTAAAAAAGGAGTTGATAAGATAAAAAGTTAAGAAAAACGTTAATATTGGAATGAGGAAAACTGTAAATAATAGAAAAAGAAAAAAATTTTAAAGATTGAACTGTGAAATACTAAAGCATCATGGGGAAAAAAAAAAGCCATGGATTCCGTGTGCTGCATTCCCATAGCTCTGAAGTTTTGAGGTTCTCATTGATCGGTGAACTTGGTCTTGATTGGATGTTCTTGTTACTCTTCTAGGGGAGGGGTCTGTTGCCATGATTCTCAAATAACTTTGCCTGAGGTGGAATCGCACTGTCCTTTCCAGGAGTCAAGCTAAGCAATGTGCTCTGGTTCGCACTGGTGAGCTTTTGTTCCCTGAACGCTTTCCGTACTGCTTTGGAGGATGGGAATACAGATGGTGGCCTCCCAGCCTCCGGCGGGGTGTTGCCGAGGGCTTGGGGTCCCATTCCTCAGTGCATCCTTGGAGAAAAGTGGTCAGTCACTCCCATCTCCCTGGTCTCTGGCCCCACTCCATGCTCACCCGCCTGTGACCAAGCATTTCTATTTCTGACGTTCAACCACGTGTGGAGTCTCCAAACCCAGCAGATTCCTGCAGTGCACTGCCATACTGCTCCTCCCGGGAGAGGAAGGAGGGGGGTCTCTCCAGTTCTGCCACTTTTGGGGCCCCTCCTAAAAGAGTAGATGACCCAACTGTGCCTTGGATCGGTTTAAGGTAACCCCAAGCTGAGAGCCCCCTCCTTAGCTCCGTCTCTGTAGCCGGCTTCCCTGCACCAGTACCCGGGAGCTCTGCTGCACTCAGACACCCCCGGCCTTTCTGTGACTCCGAGTGACCTGAGACCACACTGTCCCCGTGAGGGCTCTTAGCTTCTGGAGCAACATCCCTCAGTGGAGCAGACTTCTAAAAGTTCCAATTTTGTGTTCCGCTGCTCTGCCGCTTGCCAGGAGCCACGCCCCCCCAAACCCCTGCCCCACCGCAGTCTCTCTTCCCATCACTTCGGATTCACTTCTCCACACATCCTACCTTCCAGAAAGTGGTCGCTTTTCTGTTCCTAGCATTGCTGCTCTTCTCTTCCATCTCCTGCTAAGTTTGTAGGTGTTCAGAATGGTTTGATAACTATCTAGCTGAATTCCTGGGACCAGATGATGTTTAGGTCTCCTCCTCCACCACCATCTTGCTCCCCTACCTCCTGCTCATCTGATCTTACACATTGTCAACTCTGTCCCCTTTTTCCAGTGTACAGTGGCATCTGCCCCAGGCAAACAAATGCTCACTCTTACCTCACCTTATCTCACCAAGGCACCTGTCTCTCCTTAAGGATCAGGTCATTTGGGTGCCCTGTGACCTCAGCTCTCTGATGAGTTCAAGGAGAGTTGCGATTTTCAGATTATCCAGACTTTGTTGTTGTTGTTACAAGGGTGCTCTTTCCAGCATTTCTACATCTAAGTAGGCTACTACATTTTTTTTTTAAGAGAGAGATTTCTTCAGAAAAGGTGTAAAAATATGTTTAATTTCTGGTTTCTTTCAAATCTCTCAAATGTACATCTATAACCAAACCAAGTCACCAGTATTTATTTGCTGGAATTCCAAAGGAAATTATCAGTCTCATAAATAATTGATCAAACTTAATATAGTACCCCCATTATCAACTGGATTGTGTCCTCCTCAGATTCATATGTTGAAACCCTAGCCCCCACTGTGACTGTATTTGGAGATGGGGCCTTTAAAGAGGTAATTAAGTTTAAATGAGGTGAACGGCTAGAGCCTTAATCTCATCTGACTGGTGTTCTTATAAGAAGAGGAGGAGACAGAAACGACATGTAAGCACAGAGGTAAGGATTCTGGTCACCAGTTACAGCATATGGGTTTCCCCCCACACCACCAAGCAGCTCTTAGACACCTGCTTAGTGTCCTACAGTTCAACTCTATTCTGACACTATCTGGAGATAGTATTGGATCCCACGGGTGAAGGGTTCTGTCCCACAAAACTGCCCCCACCCCAACCCCAGCCGCCACTCACAAGTTCAGCTGTCACCTGTGTAGGTGGCCAACTGGCTATAGGTTGGAGTCTCCAGCCTCCTCTTTGGGTTCAGTTAATTTGCCAGAGCCGCTTGCAGACCTCAGATATTTTATTTATTAGATTACTGGTTCATTATAATGCATACTAAAGTAAGCAGATCAACAGCCAGTGAAGAGATACATAAGGTGAGATCCCAAAGAAAGGAGCTTCTATCCCTGTGGAGTCTGGGGCCCCATACAGTGGCACCTGGTGTATTCTGATTCTCCAGCCTGGAAGCTCTCCAAACCTTGTCCGTTTGGGTTTTTATGGAGGCTTCATTACTTAGGCAAGATTGATTAAATTGGGGGCCATTGACAATTGATTGACCCTCCAGCCCCTCTCCCCCTTGGTGAGATTGGGCCTGAAGGGGAGCTGAACATTCCAACCTTCCAATCACAGGATTGGGTGCCCTGGCAACCAGCCCCCCATCCTTAAATGGAGTCCCAAAATCACCTTGGTAACCTAAAAAAGGACAGCTTTATGGCTCTCCTGACTTAGAAAACTCCGGTAGTTTTAGGAGCTCTGTGCCAGAAATGGGAATGGAGATCAAATATATATATATATATAATTTTAAGATCTTATTTATGTATCTGAGAGAGAGAGAGAGCAAACAGAAGCAGGGTGAAGGGCAGAGGGAGGAGCAGGATCCCCGCTGAGCAGGGAGCCCAGTGTGGGGCTGGACCCCAGGACCTGGGATCATGACCTGAGCCAAAGGCAGACACTTAACCCACTGAGCCACCCAGGCATCCCCAAATATGTATTTCTTGTGATAAAACACAGTACCACAAGAGGAAAGGCCACGTGTGTACACAGGGAGAAGGTGGCCCTCTGCAAGTCAAGGAGAGAGACCTCATGGGAAACCAACCCTGCCTGCATGTTGATTTTGGACTTCCAGCCTCCAGAACTCTGAGGAAATCAATTTCTGTTGTTTAAGCCCTAGGCCCTCCCCTCCCTCCTCCCCCCTCCCCCACCACTCCCCTCCACCCGTGCCTCCTCCCTTCCCCACCCCCCTTCCCCCTGCTGCCCCCTCTCCCTGCCACCCCCTCACCCCTCCTCTGCCTGTCCCTCCTACCCTGTGCCCCCTAACCCCATGTCTTCTGCCCCCCTCTCCCTGCCCCATTTGCCCCTGACAGCCCTCTCCCCTACCGCAGCCCATGTCCCCCACCCGTCCCCTTGGCCCCCCATCTGCCTTCCAACCCCTTCTGCCTCCCCTCTTGCAATCTGTGCCCCCTACACTGCTCCTTCCACTCCCCTCCCCCATGGCCCCGTCCGCCTCCCCCCTCGCCGATACTGCCCCTCTCCCCCTTCCCCTGCTCCCCCTCTCCCTTGCACCTGGCCATCCCCTTGTTCCCCTCTCACACCCTCCCTCCCCCTGGCCCTCTCACCCCCTCCCTTCTCCTGACTCACACTTCCACCGGCCCCTGCACCCTACCCCCACGTCTGCCGTCCTGCTACCTCCTGCTCCCCCCTCTCCCTCCCCACTACCCTCATCCCCCTGCTCCCCCCCCCCACCCCTCTCCCCGTCTGACTCCCACTTGCCCTCTGGCTCCCCTGCTTCTCCTGCTGCCTCTACCCCACCTTGCCCCTCCCTTCATGTCTCCTCTACCTTCTTCCCTCTTGCTCACTGCCCCCTCCCGACTTGTGCCTCCTACCCGTGCCCCCCCCCCCCCATGGTATTTTCTTATCCCAACCCAAGCAGAGTAATACACCCCCAGTGGCAGTTTTGGTAGATTATTTTTTTTTAAGAGAGACAGCACACAATAGGGGAGGAGGGGAAGAGGCAGAGGAGAGGGAGAGAAAATCCCAAGCAGTTTCTAAGCTCAGAGTAGAGCCCCACATGGGGGCTGTATCCCGGCACCCTGAGATTATGACCCTGGCTAAAATTAAGAGTCAAGCACTTAACCACTTAACCAAGCCACCCAGACGCTCTCCATCTGCACCCCCCACCCCATCGTTTTTTGTTGTTGTTTTTTTTAACCGGCAGCTTATATTTACTAGACAATTTCGTTCTTTTCTAATAAGATAAAGCCCATTATTTTGTACATTTCAGTTTGGGGGTGGGGGCAGGGGAGAAACCACAATGAAAACAACAGAGATATGGGACAAATAAACCACTGTTTATTTAAAGGTTTTTTTGTTTTTTGTTTTTTTTTTGTTTGTTTGTTTGTTAAAGGAAAAAACTTTATAATCAACAACATCCCACTCACAAATAAAAGCGGGAGAGAACAAACTTGACTGGTGTTGGTTTGGCCTTGATGTGTATCTTCTCATTTCATAAGTACTGTTTATTGGGTACCACTACCCACCACCAGCAGAATAAGTAAAAATGAACACGAAGAAGTTCAAAGTACTAACAAAAGAAAGCTGAAAAAGATGGCTTCCTGAGGGTGGGCAGTGCAACCAATGCCAGGTCAGGTCAGGCCAGTTAGTAGAAGCAGACAGTGTGCAGGAAGGCTCTGCCGCTCTTCTCCTCAAACTCTTGGAGCAGCTCGTCGATGTCGTTATCTATGTCGTCGGTGTGCTGAATGCACTGGCATAGCTCGCAGATGAGGAAGGCGCCCAGGGTGGCTTCTTCAAGGTTGTCTTGGATATCCACGTTGATCACATGTACCGGCTGGCAGGTTTCTTGCTCTCTTGAAGTCAGATCTTCCACCACCTGATCGTACACTCTCTCTTCACAGGTAAGAATCAGATCGAAAATATCTCTACAGTTCTGGAACCTTTCTGGGCGGGGCTTGATCCTCTTATTTCTATCCAGCATATGTAAAATGCCGTTCTGCGTGTAGAGATCTTTATCCTTGCGAACGAGGTCGTTGTACATCTGGTCGTAGGTCGTTTTGAAATCGTAAACATTTGGCTTGTCAGGTGCTGGTCCCGGGAGCTTCACATGGGTTCCCGTTCCAAAAGAACGGACGATGAATCCCCGTTTGTTGAGGATGTTGTGCGCTTCCATGCTCCGGTTCTGGTTGCTTGAGCACACCACCGCCACTCGCAGCGGCAGCGTCGACATAGCGGCTGCCATACCAACTGCGACACAACCGGTCCTAAGCTCCCCACCTAACAGCGGTGTTTCTTTGCTAGAAAATGGCGACTGTGGCGTCCGGAAGTCGTGACGCCAAGGCAGTTGCGTCCCTGACGTAGCGCATTGAGAGGTGTGTGGTGCGTACGTGCGTACAGCGTCCCCTTGGCCTTCCGCACTGCTGGGTGTAGTAGTTTCTAAAAAATAGTTCCCAATGAGTTGTATATCCCAATGTTCACACCTCTTTGCTAAGTGTCTTTGCAGATCAGTAGGTAGAATGGTCTACTCTTGAAGTCTCGGTTGGCCTTGACATTTTTGATAAATAGAATGTGACTGAAGTCACCTGTGAGGAAAAAAAAAAATAAGAGCAGCAGCAACCAAAACAGTGTACTTCAGGCAAGGCTTCAGGATCAAAAAGTTAATGTAGAAAAAGGAACTGAAAATGATACAGCGTGAGGCTTGAGGTAGTGGGCACCCTTGTGCAGTGTTGATGAGAATGCAGTCTGGTGCAGCCACTGTGGAAAATAGTAGGAAGGTTCCTCAAAAAATTAAACCTAGAACTACCATGTGATCCAGCAGTTCTGCTTTTGGGTGTTTATCTGGAGAAGACAAAAACAGTAACTCAAAAAGGTATCTTCAGCCCCATGTTCATTGCAGCATTGTTTAGGATACTCAAGATACGGAAGTAACATAAGTGTCCACTGATGGATGAATGGTTAAAAAATTGTGATATTGATACAGATAAGATATATGTGGTGTGTGTGTGTGTGTGTATACACACACACAATAGAGTATCATTAGAGCATAAGCAAGAATGAAATCTTGTCATTTGATCATGGATAGACCTATGGGCATGATGCTAAGTGAACTAACTCAGAGAAAGACCGATACCATATGATCTCACTTGAAAATAGACTCTAAAACCAAAACCAAAAATACCAGGGGCACCTGGCTGGCTGGGTCAGAAGAGCCTGTGTCTCTGGTTTTGAGTTCAAGCCCCATGTTTGGTGTAGATAGTACTTAAAAATAAAATCTTTAAAACAAACAAACAAAAAACCCAACCAAATTCATAGATACATAGAACATACTGATACGTAGATACATAGAACAGATTGATGGTTGCCAGAGGTAGGGAATGGGGGTGTGTGTGTAAAATGGGGAAAGGGAGTCAAAGGGTGCAAACCCATTTATAAAATGAATTAGTCCTGGGGATATAATGTATGACATGATGGCTATAGTTAGTAGTTCTGTATTGTATATTTGGAAATTGTTAAGAGAGTCACTCTTTGGGGCACCTGCGTGGCTCTGTCGGTTAAGCATCTGCCTTTGGCTCAGATCATGATCTCAGGGTCGTGGGATTTAGTCCTGCATTGGGCTCCTTGCTCCGTGGGGAGCCTGTTTCTCCCTCTGCCTGCTGCTCTCCCTGCTTGTGCTCCCTCTCTCTCTCTTTCTTTCTGACAAATAAATAAATAAAATCTTAAAAAAAAAAAAGAGTGTCTCTTAAAAGTTTCCATCACAAGAAAAAAAATTATAATTATGGATGTTAATTAGACTTATTGTTGTGATCATTTCTCAGTATGTACAAATACTGAATCATGTTGTATACCTGAAACTAGTATGTTAGTTACACCTCAATAAAACTAAGGTGTTTTTTTTTTTTAAATGATACAGGGAGCTCCAGTTGGAAAGTTTGCCTTTAAGATGCTAGTAATCTAACATTTTTATTTTATTTATCGGGCGCCTGGGTGACTCAGTGGGTTAAGCCTCTGCCTTCGGCTCAGGTCATGATCTCAGGGTCCTGGGATCAAGCTCCACGTCGGGCTCTCTGCTCGGCTGGGAGCCTGCTTCCCCCTCTCTCTGCCTGCCTCTCTGCCTACTTGTGATCTCTCTCTCTGTGTCAAATAAATAAATAAAATCCTTAAAAAAAAGAAAGAAAGAAAGAAAGAAAATATTTTATTCATTTATTTATTTTTAATTTTTTATTTATTTTTGAAATTAACATATAATGTATTATTAGCCCCAGGGGTACAGGACTGTGAATTGCCAGGTTTACACACTTCACAGCACTCACCATAGCACAGACCCTCCCCAGTGTCCATAACCCCACCACCTTCTCCCTACCCCCCCCCCGGCAACCCTCTATTTATTTTTGCATGCATGTGAGAGAGAAAAAGAAAAAGAGCATGAGTGGGGCTGGAGGGACAGAGGGAGAAGGAGACTCCCCACTGAGCAGGGAGCCTGATGCAGGCTCGATCCTAGGACCCGGGGATCATGACCTGAGCATAAGGTAGACGTTTAACCGACTGAACCATCCAGGCACCCCAGTAATCTAACATTTTGAGTGCCCTGGCAAATATGTTGTGGTATATCTTCTCAATGAACTTTGATTTAAGGGGCAACTGGGTGACTCAGTCAGTTAAGCGTCTGCCTTTGACTCAGGTCGTGATATCTGGGTCCTGGGATGGAGTCCTGCATCGGGCTCCCTGCTCAGCAGCGAGTCTGCTTCTCCCTCTCCCTCTGCCTCTCACTCCTGCTTGTGCACACTCTTACTCTACTCTCCTCTCCTCTCACTCAAATAAATAACATCTAAAGAAAGAAAGAAATTTGATTTAAATACAAACTTTAGGGGCGCCTAGGTGGCTCAGTGGGTTAAGCCTCTGCCTTCAGCTCAGGTCATGATCTCAGGGTCCTGGGATCGAGCCCCGCATCTGGCTCTCTGCTCAGCGGGGAGCCTGCTTCCCACCTCTTTCTCTGCCTGTTTGTGATCTCTCTGTCACATAAATAAAATCTTAAATAAAAAAAAAATAATAATAAATAAATATATAAATACAAACTTGGGGCCATTTGACTTTGGGCGTAGAACTTTCTCAGGGTAATAACATAGGCCTGGTACTTGCATCTCTATTCCCCACTCCCAGTTTATGGTGTGATTTTGCTAGAGACTACAAAGGTCTTATCCTATCCTGGCTCCAGATGAGCATTCCTTCCAAGTGTGGTAGGAAGTTGAGAGGTATGATTAAAGGTAGGATGAGGAAGACTGGCATAGACGCCTGCCTAGTGCTCCCCATCCTGTTAGCCACTAGACCTCTCCATGCTTCATCTCTTGATTCTGTCACCTTCTCTCTCCCTATGGCCACTTTCCTGTGTTCAGCCTTTATAATTTCTCTCCAGGGCTCCCTGACCCTGCCCTCAGTCCTGTCCCCTGGAATCCATTCTCTGCTCTGTGGCCACAGTGATTTCTATGGGAAGTATATCCAATTCAGGATACTCCTGTGCTTAGAATCCTAGCAGTAAAACCCTAGTAAGTCTCTCCAGTCCTTTCACAGGAAGTAGAAAGCCTCCTTCAGGCTCTGTGTGATCTAGTACCACTTTTTCCTCCCTGCCTCATCACCGTTCCTCTTCATTCACATGCTGGCTATGCTGTAGCCACCCTGGATGAATTGAAAACTCCTGAAGCATCCCAGCTATCAAAGCCTCAGGGGCTCTCTCCTGGCTCCTTCTTATAGGTCAACACACCGCTGCCTTTGTAAGACTCAGTTTATGCCTGAGGCTACCTCCTTGAGGAGGCTTCTCAGATTAAGGCCACCTTCTTTGTGGTTCAAAGCACGCGCATCATTATACTTGCCAGGTTGTTTCCTAAGGGTCAGTCTTGCCCTCAGGACTAAAGTGCTTGATATAAGTGTGGCACCCGCAGCCCTGCCCCCACATCCTATCAGCGCTTTTCATTTCCAGCCATTTCCAGATCTCTTTCAGAAAGCTGCTCCAGGAGCCCAAGGGCAGGCCCTCTAAAAAAAAAGATAGGTACTGGTTATTAGCAACAAAAGCTCATTAAGGCCAGGGGGTGCTCAAAAACAGTACAGAGGCATGGGGGTGGGGAGCCAAGAGGCAGCACCAACATTGGCCACAGTAAAGAACAGGAAATTTCCTTGACCTCCTTACCTCTTCCAGTGTGATGGCTGCTCCTCTTCTGTGCTTCTCGCTGCCTTTGCTCTTGCTGTGAGTTCCATGGGGACAGCAACAGTGCAGCTTTGTCGTCCCACCCCACCCCCCTGGCAATCACACAAGGCCCGGTATGTACATAGCCCTCCTGAATCATCGTTGCCCAAGGGATGACAGATAGAATGTTCGTCCAACAAAGGTGTAAACCGCAAATGCAGGGGCCAAGGTGGAAACAGCTCTCTGGAACAAGGCAGAGGTCAGGACAGGGACTAGGGCCTTCGCTGGCGCTGGAACAATTGTTTCAAACCTGTGGGCAGCCTCTCCCTTGGCCACCAGCTCTTGCCCCTGTCGGAGCGGGGTCTCCTGAGGATGTGAAGTATTGGTAGCTGTTACTATGTGTGTGCGGATGGGGTGGGGGCTTGGGGAAGAAAGGGGCTTCTTAGCTTGCCCTGCGACAGCCCAGATGGTTCTGAACTTGGAGGAGAATGAGATCAGCAAAGAGCTGCATGTGTGGGCCAGAGGGAAGGGGACTTTCAGGTTAGGGGAGAAGTCTCCAGGACAGAGCTGATTTGACTCTGGAAGTAGCTGGCAGGAGCTGAGGGGTGCCCTCCTCACCCCTGCTATGGCACCCGCTTGGGCACTTGAGATCTTATATTTTAAAATCTTTTGTATTTTTTTTTTTTTTTTTTTTTTTAGATCTGACTGTTACTCTCGTTCTGAATCAAGAGGGCTCTGGGGACTGACTCGCAGTAATTAAAATCACATGAGATTGGTCTAAAAACCCTGGAAAGTCATTGTTAATTTACAGTGAGAAAGGCAGTCCTTTATTCAGTTATTTTTCCTTGCATTTTTATTGGGTGCTGACCTGAGCCCGGCCGGTCATGCATAACCCTAAAGTTCTTTCTGGAAAGTAGCATATAGTCTTCAGGCAGGAGACAGAAACCACACCAGTTATTTTAACGGAGAGAATTTCATACAGAGACTATTTAGTTAGCTATAATCACCAAATATTTAGCTAGGTTTGGTCACCGAAGAACCCAGAAGACCGAAAAGGGAGCTCTAAGGCATCATGGAGGCAGTAATCTCATACAGCAGCTACCACTGGTAGGGAAACAAAGCAGGGGGGATGGAATTATTAAAACACAGAAGCTTGGAGGGGGAATCACACAGGGCTGAAAATCAGATGCCCCAGGAAAGGGCACCTGCCAGCTGATGCTGGTGTCTGAGCTCAGAGCTGGGGGCCTCACTGAGGTGGGGCTCAGATCCCCGAGGAAAGGATCCTGACTGTGTCTGTAGGATTCAGAAAAACCACACAGTAGATTCAGTTGCTGTTGCCGGAAGGAAATGCTGTGAAGAAACGTGGAGGATGCCATTCCCAGGACCAGGAAGCCAACAGGAAGCCAGTCAACCAGCGAAGGAAGAAGTCAGTCCCAACTCCTTCCTCTAGCCTTGAATCTTCCTCTAACACCTCCTGTGGGCAGAGCCCAACTGGGAGCCCCTGGCTGAGCAGAAATGTGCTTTGTAGAGCCCCAGTACCACAAAGATGGGGGTGGAGGTGAGGGTGAGTTGAGGGGGTGGGGAGGGCCCGGGAGAGGGTGGGTTTAGACCCAGTATCTCAATAACTGACATCTCCAAGCAAGTTTGAGATGAGTGAGGGTGAGCTGACCCCTTCCCCTGCAACCTTGTTACCAATTCACAGAAAAGCAAGTCTCTAGCTAAATTGTGTCTCATGCAGAGACGTTTATTAAACATGCATTCGTTAGCAACCAGGCACAGAAAAAGTCCCTGCAACCTGTTCTCTAGGCTCGAGGAAGTCCCAGCTCTCAGCTTACTGCTTGCATAAGAGGGCCGCTCAAGGCAGATGGAACATTCTGGAAGTATCAAGGAACAAGAAATCCTCCAAAACTCAAGGTTGGACTGAAACTGTAGGTGCCACCTCAGAGGTTACAGGCTGGAGGCCTTGCTGGTATCTGATCACCTCTTCATGTGCAGGTAGAGAACACCTCGAACATATTTAAGCAAATCCATAGGTCCTGGAGTCCTGAATTTCACCAAGAACCTATTTCTGCCTTTCATCACGCTAATGAACAAGCTACCGATTTCATCCATGAAAGCCCATTTCTGACTCTCATTTTGCTAGTTAGCAAAACCTCAGGTACTGATGAAGCCCTTGTGATCTTGCATCTGGACGTGGCCTTGGTGAGGCCTAGCTAGCTGCTGAGCTGGAGAGGGGACTTTCGATGAGAGGCCAAAGGCTGCCCATAGGATTGAAGCATTATCTAACACTGGCGTAATACCACAATGCTCAGGTACAAGTATTTCAAAAACAAAATGCGGATATCATACTAAGTTCAGGGTTTTTAAAATGCTGTTTATTTATGATTTTTTAGGTAGGCTTCATGCCCAATGTAAGGCTCGAACTCACAACCCTGAGATCCAGAGTCATGGGCTCTACTGACTGCACTACAGTGAATAATAATTTAGTATAAGTACTTGTATTTTATTTGCAAAATCTGGCAGCCCTACTTCTAGCAAAGCAAGAAGGGAAGCCCCACAGGTCAGAGTTTCACTTGGTGAGC
This sequence comes from Mustela putorius furo, assembly GCF_011764305.1. Taxonomy (NCBI): domain Eukaryota; kingdom Metazoa; phylum Chordata; class Mammalia; order Carnivora; family Mustelidae; genus Mustela; species Mustela putorius. The sequence goes on from NW_025421989.1 coordinate 35,244,374, forward strand.
GTGGCACAGTTAAGACAGAAGGGTGAGGTAGTTTTAGGTTCTGTGCTGGAATTATCCATTCCCGTCTACCTCCCTGGACAAGCCCACGTGATTTGGAGGTCAGGGGGTTTGCTTCTTGGAGCAATGCCGATTCTAAACCACATGTGGCCTCTCTGAGCTCCCTCCCCCCTTTTTTAAAAAGATTTTATTTAGTTATTTGACAGAGAGATCACAAGTAGGCAGAGGGGGTGGGAAGCAGGCTCCCTGCTGAGCAGAGAGCCCAATGTGGGGCCTGATCCCAGGACGCTGGGATCATGACCTGAGCCAAAGGCAGAGGCTTTAACCCACTGAGCCACCCAGGCGCCCCTGAGCTCCCTTTTAATTGTGGAGTAAAACCCTTCTGCCAGCGCATTCTTTCTTAAACAGACCCCTGAGGAGCTGGTTACGTCTAAGTTTACATAGGGTGACGCCATTTTGCTTCCCTCTTCTAAATAGGTCCCCTGAATGCTGTTTATTTGCTCATGGCCTTCATTTCCTTTTCCCACTGGTGGCTGATCTCATTTTCCTTTAAACATTCAGAGAGGTTAAGAAACTAGCCCAAGGCTAGCCAGCCCAAACTTAATCTCACCTCTGGCTTCAAAGCTTCTGCTCACTACTGTTCAGTGTCAGTCTGTGCCCCAGAAATTGTGTTCTGCATCATAGGGAAGTAGCTGTTGGGTGAAGTGGAGGACACAGGGCTTGAAGTCAGAGGGCTTGGGCCTTGTTCAGAAATGGAAACATCAGAGACAAGGTCAGGAGCACTGGGAGGGTCTTCAGTGTTCAAGAACCACATATGTTTTGGCAATGCATGCAGGTTGACCTGACAGAACCTCTTGATAAACTTGAACTCTGGGCATGCAGAGCGACCCAAGGCTAGGCCGTATTACTGATGCCCCAGCTCCAGGTGGAACAGCAATTAAAGGAGCAGATTTGGGGTCAAACGCAGGAGACCTTGCTGGTGGGATCTCAGGGCAGGTGGAGCTCCGACTTCACCTTTGCAGAACCAGCCCCATCGTTCTAGCTGTGGCCTGGCACTGCCTGTGCTCACCTGGAAGATTCAAGGGGATGGAGGGCAGGTTCATGGTGCACCTGAGACACCACAGTTTTCAAGTCTATCAGGCTGGAGCCAGACCCTGATGGCAGGGTGGGGCGCAGAGATTAAAAGAGCATAGGTTTTATGGCCAGCCAGATAGGAACCTGAGACTTTGTCTACCAGAAGGGTTCTAGGGTGACTTGGTAATCTCTCTGATTAGCAATTTTCCCATATCAAAATGAAAGTTACACCATCTACCTCTTGCGGTTGTTTTAAGAATTAAAGGTAGGGGCGCCTGGGTAGCTCAGTCTGCCTTCGGCTCAGGTCATGATCCTGGGGTCCTGTGTTTGGAGCCCTGCATCCTGCTCTCTGCTCAGCAGGGAGTCTGCTTCTCCCTTTCCCCCTCCCCCTGCACTCTCTCTCTTGCTCTCTGTCAAATAAATAAAATCCTTTAAAAAAAGAAAGATAATATATGTAAATACCTAGCACAGTGTCAGGCTTATAGTTGTCATTCAATATGAAATAGTGCTGCTGGTAATAGTGATGGTGGTGATGGGAGGTATGGCAGTGCTATAGGTAATGGTGGTGGTGATGGTGGAAGTGGTGGTGATGATGGAGGTGATGATTGTGATGGGGGTGATGATGTTGGAGGTAATGATGATGGAAGTGATGGTGGTGGTGATGATGGGATGATGATGATGGAAATGGTGGTGGTGATGATGGAAGTGATGGTGATGATGGTGGTGGGTGTGATGATTTTGGATGTAATAATGATGGAAGTAATGGTTATGATGAGGATGGGAAGTAATGGTGGTGATGATGATGGAAGTGATAATGGAAGTAGTGGTAATGGTGATGGGGGTGATGATGGAAGTGATGATGATGATGGAAGTGGTGGTGATGATGGAGGTCATAATGGTGATGGGGGTGATAATGTTGGAGGTAATAAGGATGGAATTGATGGTGGTGGTGATGATGATGATGGAAGTGATGGTGATGATGGAGGTCATAATGGTGATGGGGGTGATAATGTTGGAGGTAATAAGGATGGAATTGATGGTGGTGGTGATGATGATGATGGAAGTGATGGTGGTGGTGGTGATGAGGGAGATGGTGATGGGGGTGATGATGATGGAAGTGATTATGATGGTGAGGGGGGTGATGGTGGAGGTGGAGGTGATGATTATGGAGGTGAGGTAGTGGTGGTGGTGGAGGTAAAGTTGGTGGTGGTAGCAGTAGGGCTTGCAGCTGTTCACATTAACATTGATTAGTTCAAGACAGTGAACCCTTGTAACTTATTCAGGGGTACTGGACCAAGTATTTATGTTACTATTGTTTTTAATTTATCTATTCCTTTAAAAATAAAGATTTTATTTATTTGAGAGAGAGAGAGCATGTGCATGAGAATGGGGGAGGGGCAGAGGGAGAAGCAGATTCCTCACTGAGCAGGGAGCCCGATGAAAGGCTTTATCCCAGGACCCTGAGATCATGACCCGATTTGAAGGCAGAGGCTTTTTTTTTTTAAGATTTTATTTATTTATTTGAGAGAGAGAGAATGAGAGAGAGAGAGAGAGAGAGCATGAGAAGGGAGAGGGTCAGAGGGAGAAGCAGACTCTCCACCAAGCAGGGAGCCCGATGTAGGACTCGATCCCTGGACTCCAGGATGGTGACCCGAGCCAAAGGCAGTCACCCAACCAACTGAGCATGCCCCTGAAGATTTTATTTTTAAGTAATCTTTATGATGTGGGAAATACATTAGGATTCAAAGCCAACAACCAAGAAAGAATTCTTGAGATGTCTTTGGTGCAAAAAGGTGATTTTATTAAAGCATGGAGGCCCCGTGGGCAGAAAAAGCTGCACCAGGGTCACGAGGAGTGGCCCATTATATACTCTCAAGTTGGGAGGGGGTTAGGGATAGAGGAAGTCTCTAAGGGATTTTAGAAGCAAGGTTTCCAGGACCTTGAGGGGGCTAGCTATCATTGGGAAAAGGTCATTTATTACTGTCTAATAAAACCTGAGTCATGAGACCCTTCAGATGTGTATCCTCCATGTGCTTGGAGGAAGATTGCCAACACTTATCTTTGGGGTATAGAGATAAAGGAAATTTCTAAAGGAATTTTTATATGTTAAAGTAGACTTACAGGGTCCTGGGGGTTGGCCTAAGATTGCCTTTGCCCTTAGCCAAGTATTAACATTGAGGCAGTTGTCACTCTGCCTGTTTCAAGGACGAGTCAGTGGGCTATAGGTAGTAAGGAAATTAATACTTTTTCTTCTGCCTTTGTTTGCCACATCACCTTACACCCAGTGGGGAACTTGAACTCACAATCTGGAGATCAAGAGTCTCATGCTCCACCAACTGAACCAGCCAGGCGCCCCTCTCTTTCTTTAACTTTTAAAAATCAACTTTTTGGGGGGGATAATTTACATGCAAAAATGTTCCTATAAAACAAGAAGTTCCTATTGTAAGTGTACATTTCTATGAGTTTTGACAAATATATGTAAATACCCCCGTAACCACGCAGTAATCCACATACTGATCACTTCCATCAGCGGGAAAATCTCCCTTGTGCCTGTTTGCTGTCAGCCCCCTCCCTAAGCAATGCTAATCTGCTTTCTCCAACCAGGTATTAGTTTTGCCTATTATGGAATTTCATAGGTGTAAAATCACCTGGCATACTCTCTTGTGTCTGGCTTTTGTTCAGTCTAACATTTTTGAGATTCACAAGTGTTACTGCACGTTATCAAGTTTGTTTCTTTTCATCGCTGAGTACTATTCTTTTGTACGAATATACCACAGTGTTTGTCTATTCTATTGATACATTTTAAATTTATGGATATTACATATCTCAGGTCTCTCATAGTAAGCTCTACCTTCCAGCTTTTTAAATTTCTCCAAGTTGCGGTAGGTAGAGTGGAGTTTTTTGGGCCCTTTAATTTTGGGGGACCAGCTGGGGTCCTTTTGGCCTGACCAACCTTATATAGTGCTATATTTAAAACTTTGTTTTATTTATACTAAATTTATTTACTAATTTTTATCTATCCATCCATCCTAAAAAAAAAAAAAAAAAAAAAAAAGAAAGAAAGAAAGAAAAGAATAAGAAAACCAGTTCACTCATTTCCTAATAACCATCTAAAGATTTCCACCTGCTGGGTGACTCTTTCCTTCCTGTTTCCTCTTTGTTTCTTCGCTCCTATCAATATTCCCTTTATTCACCTTATTTCTTAGTAACTGTTTAAAACTTTCCACCTGGTTGGGAAGCCTCTCTGGACTGGCCTCTCCCCATTGGCTTGTTAATTAACCTAAGGTTTCTATTAGCATCTGTAAGACCCCTGAGGGGCAGCTGAGACTGCAAATTTGAAGTGGCTGCCAGATCTGACCTTTGGTTTTGCAACAAAGAGGTTACATGGGGAGCCCCTGTAAAAGCCCCCCCTCCACCCCGCGGCATTTACCCTGACCTGGGTCAGGGGGCCTATTAGGCTGGTTAATATCTTGGTGGTCAAAAAGTCAGCCCTACACGCCTTGCCTAGGAAGCATATCGGCTGTTTCATTGGGGTCTTCCACTTGGCATTGATGGGGGTTAAAGACAGTTCCCTTTCTAGGGATTAAAAAACCTTAGGGTGGTTCTTATCCATCCACCAGGCGGGCTGTTCCCTTGTGCATGTCTGGATCATTAACAGCCACATGTGATCGTTCCATAGTGATCGGTTGGTCCCACGGCCACCCAGACACGCTCTTCCACCTACTGGCATTCAGACCAGAGACACCGCCCCCGATCGGTTACTCCCCCATTCCTCAGGAAGCTGATGATACTGATCAGAAATGAAAACAACCCTTTCACATTTCACCTTGTCGGCTTTGTCCTCCCCCCAATGCTGGCTACATTCTTGGTGATCAGAGGTCTTAGAAGCACGCTCAGTGGTCGCGCACACATTTTCTCTTGGGGGAAAGCTTTGGAGCTAGTGGCTAAAGCTCAGACTCACCGAAATCTGAGTTTGGACTAGCCTCGAAGTCGGCCCCAGCCTTGTCTTCTACTTCAGCTGTTACAGATCACAGTGACCAAGGCATTGAATATTTGCCTTTTTCTTATCAGTTTGTGTTTCCTGATGCAGCTGGTGAACCAACTCCCCGACTTGGCTCCATCCCTAAATTCTGCTGGTAACTTCTTACCTTTATGCTGCTCCACACCGTGGGTGAGCATGGGGCCATACAGGAATCAGAGGTTCCTTATCCTTCACCCTTTCCTCCTTCCTCTTTCCACACCACATGCTTCTGTGAGCCGGAGCCATTCTAGCACATACCACCTCTCTGACACCCACTAAACCGGAAAGACCTTAGCCCTCCACTGTGTAGGGAAGAACCCACTTCTTCCTTGTTGTGTGTTTCTTCCCTGTGGGTTCCCTTTACTAGACACAGAGCGCTTCCGACACTTCCAGTCATCAAACGTGTGGTTTTCCCCAAACCACTTAATTCTCTACCACCAGCTCGGTGTCCTGCAATTCAACTCATTCGTGATATGATCTATCCGGAGACACCATCAGATCCCACATGGTAAGTGATCAGTCCTACAAGACAGTCTTCCCCCACACCCCGCAACTTTAGACACCAGTTCCAATTCGAGGCTGTCACCTGTGCTTCTGACCTACTGGCTAGAGATTGGAAGTTCCCATGACTTCCTCCTCGGGTTTGATTAATTCACGGCTCACAGAACTCTGGGAAACATTTTACACACTGAATGGTGGGTTTATTACAAAAGGATAGAACTCAAGAACAGCCAGATGGAAGAGATGCACAGGGCATGGTCTGGGGAAAGGATGAGAAGCTTCCCTGCCCTCTCCAGGCCCACCATTCTCCCCACATCTCTGCATGCTCCCCAACCTGGAAGCTCTCCCAACCCCATCTTTTAGGGGTTTTATGGAGGTTTCATTACAGAGGTGCAATTGATTAAATCACTGACCATTGGAGATTGAACTCAACCTCCAGCCCCCCTCCCCTCGCCAGAAATCAGTGGGTGGGACTGAAAGTTCCAACTATCTAATCTTGGTTGGTTCCCCTTGGCAACCAGCCCCCATCCTTAGGTTACCTAAGGGGTTTCCAGCAATCACTTCATTAACATAACAAAAGACATCTTTATGGCTCTCAGGAAATTCCAAGGGTTTTAGGAGCAGTGGTGAACCCAGAACTATGGAGGAAGACCATATATATATGAAAAATCTTTTGGTCATCGGAATGACCAAATATTTATGTCTTATAAATCACAATATCACCAGTTCTTAATCCAATGGGTCCTCACTCACAGGTAGTGTCAGATGGGGACCCAGTTTTTTTTTAAGATTTTATTTTTAAGTAATCTCTACACCCAGTGTAGGGTTTACAACCCCCCAGATCAGGAGTCACATGCTATACCAACCGAGCCAGCCAGGTGCCCCAGATTGGGACCCAGTTTTAATTTTTCACAGGTGACATACCATTGTTTTCCCTCCCCTCCACATAGGCGAGCTCCAAAGCCTTGGCTGTCATGTAAGCACAGGTTGTTTGAAAAAAAAAAAAAAGTATATATATATATATATATGTCTAATTAGAATTTGTTTGAACTTTTTATTTAAGTATGGCATAAAAGTTCTCAAATCATAAATGACTGGATGACTTTCCAAAAGTGAAAACCACTCTGAACAGTTTCTCTTGCCCCTTTCCGTTCACGACCCATCACACTAGATTCATTTTGCTTTGTGTGTGCGCACGCTTCCTATAAATGGAATCGTATTTTATGTACTTTCGCGTCACCCATTTTTCACTCTCATGTTTATCAGATTTATCCATTTTGTGGTGTCTCGTTCTAGTGTGTTCCTTCTTGTTGCTGTGTGTATTCCACTGCACAACTATACTATGATTTTTTGAAGTTTTTATTTTAATTCCAGTATAGTTAACATACAGTGTAATACTAGTTTCAGGTGTACAATATGGTTCAACACTTCCATACGTCCCCCAGTGCTCATCACAAGGGCCCTCCTCAGTCCCCATCACTGTTTTACCCATTCCCCCATCCACCTCCTGCCTTGGTAAACATCAGTTCTCTATAATTGGGAGTCTATTTCTTGCTTTGTCTCGCTCTCTTATTTTTTTCCCTTTGCTTATTTCTTTTGTTTGTTTCTTAAGTTCCATGTATGAGTGTAATCACATGGTGTTTGTTTTTCTCTGACTTACTTCACTTAGCTGGTTACACTGTCTTGCACCATCCATGTTTTCGCAAAAGACAAGATTTCATTCTTTTTTGTGGCTGAGTAATATTCTGTTATAGGTATTTACACACACACACACACACACACACACCACTTCTTTATCCATTCATCTATCACTGGACACTTGGGCTGGTTCCACAGTTTGGTTATTGTGAATAATGTTGCTAGAAATATAGGGGTACATTGGGGCGCCTGTGTGGCTCAGTGGGTTAAGCCTCTCTGCCTTCAGCTCAGGTCATGATCTTAGGGTCCTGGGATTGAGCCCCACATCAGGCTCTCTGCTCAGTGGGGAACCTGCTTCTCCCTCTCTCTACCCGCCTCTCTGCCTACTTGTAATCTCTCTCTGTCAAAAAAATAAATAAAATTTAAAAATAAATAAGTAAATATAGGGGTACATGTATCCCTTTGCATGAGTGTTCTTGTATCCTTTGGGTAAATACCCAGTAGGGCAATTTCTGGGTCATCAGGTAGCTCTATTTTTAACTTTTTGAGGAACCTCCATAGTGTTTTCCACAGTGGCTGCCCCTGTTTGCATTCCCACCAACAGGGTGCTAGAGTTCCTTTCTTTCTACATCCTTGCCAACACCTGTTGTTTCTCATGGTGTTGATTTTAGCCGTTCTGACAGGTGTGAGGTGATAGCTTATCGTGGTTTTGATTTGTATTTCCCTGATGAGGAGGGATGATGAACATCTTTTCATGTGTCTGTTGGCCATCTGGATGTCTTCTTTGGAGAAATGTCTGTTTGTGTCCTCTGCCCATTTTTAAATTCGATTATTTGTTTTTTGGGGTGTTGAGCTATATGAGTTCTTTGTATGTTTTGGACACTAACTCCTTATTGGATATGTTATTTGCAAATAACTTCTCCTATTAGATGTCATTGACTACCATTTCAGTCTCTTCAGACTTGGGGGCCTGGAATTAGCCATCCCCTTCTTAATCAGATTTTTGACATTTTATGTATATCCAAGACTTATTTCATTTTGGCTTTAATTTTATTAGTGCAATTACTCAAAATGGTTTTTCTTGGGACACCTAGATGGTTCAGTCGTTTGAGCATCTGCCTTTGGCTCAGGTCGTCATCCCAGGGTGCTAAGATCGAGCCCCACGACCTCTCCCTGCTCAGTGGGGAGCCTGCTGCTCCCTCTCCCACTCCCCCGCTTGTGTGCGCATGCGCGCTCTCTCTCTCTCCTTCTCTCTCAAATAAATACATAAATAAATTAAATATTTCAAAAGATGTTTCTTCTTCTTTTTTAAAAATCACTTTTGTGTCTATTTCTTCTTTACCTTTCTATATTTTATTTATTCATACCATCTCTCTTTTTTTCTTGATCATGCTTGCCAAAGGTCTGTTTTTTAAAAAATCTTTCACAGAAACGGCTTTTGACTTTTAAAATAATGCCCATGGTTTTTGTTGCTGTTATTTTACAAAGTTCTGCCTGGATCAAGCCAAGTATGTGCAGTTCCTTTCAGTAAGACCTGAACGTGCAAACTGAAGGTCAACCCATTTTGATGTATCAATAATTGGTAACTATATCCGTCACAATACAGTCTCACCAAAGCTGCAATTATTCCAGAAAGATGGTCAAATTGTTACCTTGGCCACAGTACATATATCAGGGAACCATTCACAGGAAAACGCGGGAATAGAGCCTAATATTGAAATGACAGCAATATTGTTCCTAGGATTCACTAGGATTTGCAGTCTACTCAGCAAATGCACCTCCTTCTCCCCGGAAGGGGCCGGGAAATCCTGGCCAAAGATTTTGCAGGACCAATCCAGAGACAGCACTTTTTACTTATGATAGACTCCTTTGCAAAATCACTTGATACGCTCAGATCTGTGCTGTCACCTGTGGGTCTTGAGCAGACAATTAATTTATACATGGGCATTGCAAGTCACTTACCTCTGGTCACGGGTCTACTCTACCTTTTGCCTCAGTTGAGCATCGAGGATTTACAGACAGGAACCTTGTCCCACTGTTGATGTCCTCCCCAGCGTGCTCCCGGGTATGTAGGCAGATGATAAAGCTGGTAACGTGTGCTGAGGGTGGTGTGAAGTAGATTACAGGAAAGATGAGCCATAAAACATGCCAGATTTCTCCCGGACCGAAATGTCACACGCTGCTCAACTTTGACAGCCAGTCTTGGCTGAATGACCAGGGGGATCATCCTTCGAGAATAGTCTCAGCTGCCTCCACACCGGTAAGTTAGTATGATGTCGAAATGCCATGCTGTCTGTAACTGTCTTCCACTTCTTTTCACCCTGTGAGTTAGTCTTTGATAAGCTTGCGGGGGGGTTAGGTCAACGGTGGGGTCTGCTGCCAGAACAATTAAGGCCAGGACCCTCAGGATGTAGGGGTCAGTGTAGCATTGTCCAATCGACCCATGGGAAAATCTCCCTCTCAGGGTAACTGAGGAAGACAGACCAATAAAGATGACTTCTTCAGAGTCATTGGTGTTGCCTTTTCAGAGACTTGTGTGGAACTGCTCAAAGCTATGAGGATGGGGTGCCTGGGTGGCTCAGTCGGTTGAGCATCTGACTCTTGATTTTGGCTCAGGTAGTGATTTGGGGGTTGTAAGATCGAGCCCCACGTTGGGCTCTGTGCTGGGCATGGAACCTGCATAAGATTAAGATTGTCTCCCTCTCCCTCTGCTCCTCCCTCCCCCGCTCCCCCTCTCCCCCACTTGTGTGCACTCTTTTTCTCAAAATAAATAATTTTGTAAATTTTTAAAAAGATTTTATTTGTTTACTTGAGAGAAAGAGACAGACAGACAGAGACAACAAGAGAGGAAACAGAAGCAGGGGGACCGGGAGAGGGAGAAGCAGGCTTCCCACCGAGCAGGGAGCCTGACATAGGGCTCCATCCCAGGACCCCGGGATCATGATCCAAAAGCAGGCGCTTAATGACTGAGCCACCCAGGCACCCCCAAATAAGATAATTTTTTTAAAAATTAAAGGGATGCCTAGGTGGCTCAGCTGGTGAAGCATCTGCCTTTGGCTCAAGTCATGATCCTGGCGTCTGGGGATCGAGCCCCACATTGGGCTCCCTGCTCGGTGGGAAGCTTGCTTCTCCCTCTCCCACTCCCCCTGCTTGTGTTCCTTCTCTTGCTGTGCCTCTCTCTATCAAATAAATAAAATCTTTTTTAAAAAGCAAAAAATAAAAATAAACTGCCTAACTGTGTGCGTAAGAGGCGGTACCATTTTGCATTTCTAGCAGCAACGAATAGGAGTTCCTGTCGCTCCTGTGCTACAGGTTTGGGCCATTCTAACAGGTGCATGGTGGTATCTCATTATTCTTTTGCTTGCATTTCCCTGATGACACATGATGGGAAGTATCCTTGCTGCCATCTGTTTATCTTCTTTGGTGGGGTGTCTGTTAAGATCTTTGGCCCATGTTTTCAATCTAGTTGTTTTGTTTTTGTATTGTGGAGTTAAAAGAGTTCTTTGTATATGTCAGATAATAGTCTTTTGCCAACATTTTCTCCCAGTCTGTGGCTTGACTTTTTTTTGCAGAGCAGAAGTTTTTAATTGGAATGAAGTCCAACTTATCAATAATTTCTCTCATGGATTCTGCTTTTTGTATTACATCTAAAAAGTCATCATCAGGGGCCCCTGGGTGGCTCAGTGAGTTAAGCATCTGACTTTTGGTTTCAGCTCAGGTCTTGATTTCAGGGTTGTGAGATGGAGTCACAGGTTGGGCTTCTGGTTCTGGGCAGAATCTGCTTGGGATTCTCTGTCTCTCCCTCTGCCTCTGCCTCCCCACGTACTTGTATACACACACTCTCTCTCAATAAATAAATAATAAATAAATAAATAAATAAAGTCTTAAAAAAAGTCATCACTACACCTAAAGTCATCAAAAAGCTTGTCCATCACCCCAAATAGAAGCTTTGTATCCGTCAAGCACTCTCTCTTCCCCGCTCTGCTCAGGCCCTGGTGACCTCTGTTTTACCTTCTGTCTCTGTGCATCTGCCTGTTTTAGATATGTCATGGAAGTAGAATCACACAATATCTGTTCTGCCATATCTACCTTATTTCACTTAACGTCATGTTTTCAAGATTCATCCACGTGGAAGCATGTGTCAGAATTTCCTTCCTTTGTATGGCTGAATAATATTCCTTGGTGTAGATATACCTCAACATGTTTATCCATTCATCCATCAATGGACTCTTGGGCTGTTTCGACCTTTGGGCTATTGCAATCATGCTATAAAGGTGGTTGGACAATGCTGGTATGCTCTGAGTTCTTTTTTTTTTTCTTTTTTTCTTTTTTTTAAGATTTATTTATTTGGGGAGTGCCTGGGTGGCTCAGTGGGTTAAAGCCTCTGCTTTCAGCTCAGGTCATGATCCCAGGGTCCTGGGATCAAGCCCCGTTTCGGACTCTCTGCTCAGCAGGGAGCCTGCTTCCTCCTCTCTCTCTGCCCGCTTCTCTGCCTACTTGTGATCTCTGTCTGTCAAAAAAAAAAAAAAAATCTTAAAAAAAATTTTTTTTAAAAAGATTTATTTATTTGAGAGAGAGAGAGAGAGAAAATGTGTGAGTGGGGGGTGGTCAGAAGGAGAGGGAGAGCAGTCAGACATAGTGCTGACCACAGAGCCTGACTCGGCTTGATTGCAGGACCTTGAGACGATGACCTGAGCTGAACACCCACGTGCCCCTCTAATTGAGTTCTTGCTTTTAATGCCTTTGGGTACATGTCTCAGGATCGAACTGCTCAGTCATAGGAGTGTATTACTGTCTTTTTTTTTTTTTAATGATTTCATTTATTTGACAGAGGGAGAGAGTATACAAGTAGGAGGAGCAGTAGGCAGCGGGAGAGGGAGAAGTGGGCTCCCCAGATGGGGAACTCGATCCCAGGACCCTGGGATCATGACCAGAGGGCTGATGCTTAACCGACTGAGCCACCCAGGCGCCCTGAGCGCATTACTGTCTTAAGCGCTCTTTTAGGCGCCTTACATTCTACAAGGAAAAGGAAACAGTGAATCGAGAAAAGAAAAAGGCAGCCCAGATAGACGACTCTTCTGAATATTTTGCTCCTTTGGGAAGCAGAGGCATGGGGTGGTAGCTGCACGGGGAGGCAGGCTCACGGGGAAGTTCTTTAAGATGGAAGTAACTAGAAAGGTTTGTATGCTCATGAGACTGTGTAGAAGTGAGGGAATGATTAGCGCCATGGAAGAGAGAGGAGAAAAGCCCCCTCGCTGTGCAGACAACTGGGCATGGTGTTGGCTTGAGGCAGGAGCAGGGGACGGTCCATTCCCAGTGGCCAGGCAGACACAGCAGAGGTTGTGCAGGTAGCTGGGCTGGGGGAGGCTGCACAAGTCGTCTTCAGTCGGCTGGGTGAGCCAGGAGGCCAGGCCATTGGCCTTGAGTGAGGATGGAGGAGAAGGCGTGGGAGGTACGAGGACATCGTGGGAGGTGGGAAAGTGGAAGGATGAATGGACTGGGCAAATACAGGATGACAAGTGGACAGTGTATAGGATGCAAAAGAAGTTCATGGCCATTACCTTAGAGTGGGCTCAGTCAGCATGCTGGGGACTTTTCTCCACCTGCGTGTGGGCCGGAGTAGGTGCTGGAGCTGGTGGGAGCTGGGCTGTGGTGCTGGGCTGCAGACACAGGGCAGTGGATGTGGATCAGTGGAGGGTTCTGTCCCAGAGCGGTAGCAGTCCTTAGGCATGGCATTTGAGCAGCGTCAGGAGGAAACAGAGGCCATCGGGTGGGAGAGGGACAGTGGGAAGGTGGAGCCTCAGTGATGCTGGAAGGCTGGTGCCATGGGAGGATGTCAGAGCAGGAGTCCTGAGGACATGAGCTGGATGGAGTGTCAGGAGGCCACAGAAAGAGCAACGCGTGACCCTGAGTCGGAGGAGAAGCTGCAGTGTTTGGGTGCAGACCTCAGCTTTTGCTGTAGAGGTAAGTGACTAAGGGAGGCTGGGGACGAGAGAAGTGGAGGACTGGAGGGCAGAGAATGGAGAAGCCAGCCTAGCAGAAGATTCATCTCCCCATCGGTGGACCTGGCTCCCTCCTGGATGAACACATGCTGCTTCTGGGTATTCTGAACGCCATCAATAAAGGTCAAGGGGAAGACCTGTGTTCTTTGCCCCTCCTTCAGCAGGGGTTCAGAGGGGACTGTGGGTAGCAGACAAAGATCACCACCCCTCCCCCGAGCCTTCTACTCCACTCTCTTCATCAGGGGGGGCATCCAGGGTCCTGTGTTTATTGAGCACCTACTCTAGGCCAGGCAACAAGACTAACACTTTATTTCTTCTACGCCCAGCAGTTTACATTTCTCTTGTTTTGCCCGAGAGGAAAGTACTGTGGGTTTTGTTGTTGTTTTTTTAAGTAGGCTCCATGCAAGGCAGAACTCAGAACCCTGAGCTCAAGACCTGGGCTGAGATCAAGAGTCAGACGCTTAGCCGACTGAGCCCCGCCAGATGCCCCAAGAAAGTAGTGTCAATGGGTCCATTTTACAACTGAGAGAAATGGAGGCTCAGAATATAGAAACCCTGGTGGGCCTATAGCGGAATCTGAAACCTTAAACAGGCCGCCTCTCCCATAGTGGGCCATCTGGAGTGAACCGGATCCAGCCCCTGACCTCAGGCATGTAAACAAGTAATTGTAGAATTTACCACTTTCATTCTTTGTCTCAGGTTCCCCCCAGCCGCCTCTCCTGGGAAGCCCTGTCCAACCACACCCTCTCCCTTCCCCAGCAGCTAGGGTAACCCGAGTCCAAGGTTGCCCGGGACCCAGGGTTTTCTGAGCCTTTAGTGGTGAACTTGGGGCGATCTGGGGCCTGCCACGATGGTGTGGTCTCCCCAGCTGCAGCTCACCCAGTGGCTGCTCCTCTAGCTTTTTTTCCCCTTCCCCTTCAGTGGCTTTGCTCATCTCTTGCATGACATTTGTTTGACCTCTGCTGTCTCCTCGGAGGCCCCAGGTACTTCTTGAGCTCCCTCTGGGAGCGGAGCAACGGGTCAGAGGGAGATCAGAGGCTGCAGTGAAGGTCTGGAATGGGCGCTTTTATATAAATGCCCTCAGGGTGCCCATAGTCAACCAGAACATCACCCCCAAACAGACACATCATTCACATCAACAGGCTAGAACATTCTGGGCTCTGCTAACACCTGGGGAGAAAGAAAAGGGCAATCTCTTAGGCAGGTTCCCCATTCAGTTCATTCATTCATCAAATACTTGCTGAGCACCTATGGGCCTGGTCCTCCTCTAGACAGCAATGAACAAACCAGACCAAATCCCCGGCTTGGGTTTCCGGGTCTCCTGAAGCATTTGTCTCCCTGTCTCCTCAGTTAGAAAAGAAAAAGGCAGTGCTGAAAGTCTTCGTGTGCCTCGGTCCCCGGCACCCAGCGTGGGATGTGCTTCGTAGAGATCTGGTAAACTTGAAATGAATGGCTGCATGAGGGATCCTGGCTTCTGACATTAATGCCATAAGTTCCACCCTGAGAGGCCCGCTAACTTTGATAAGGTCTCCCCATGTGGAAGGCAGGTGCGCCCCAGAGGGACAGGAGCCGACTGTGCTTAGCGCGCTTAGTGCGAAGGTGACCGCAGTTGGAGTCAGACTCCAACGCAGATGGAGGTCTGTGGGAGAGTGTAGGCCACCATGGCAAAGCGAAGGGGACCTCAGGGAAGCTGACAGCTGGCTTGCAGCCCCAAAGAAGCAGGGCCAGCAGAAGGCACCAAGCAACGGGGGGAGAGACCTTGGAGGAAGGTGAGCACAGTAAAGAGAAAATGGTGGCGCTCGTTAAAGATGGCGGCAGACTTCCTTCAGGACCTTCCTGATGTGTGCAGGGACCCCTGCAATGGGTTTAGCACTGGGGGAGAGAGCCTGCCTTGCTTTCACATACAAGAGGACAGGTGGAGATTTATGGCCAAGGAGTAGGGCTGGAGTCACTGGAATGAATGACCCAGAGGAAATGCCAGGGGTAAAAGGGATCCTGACAAAACCAACTCGATGGGACTTTTGCTGAAGGCAGGCGGGCGTGATGGGATAAGGAGGGTGGTGGGTGAGAAATTTGATCAGATACCAAGGGTGGGGGATTTGGGTTAGACAGAGTCACCAGGCTTCTTGCTGAAACTGGACTAAGGAGGCAGAGCCACTGGGCCAAGGACAGAGCCCAAGGTTGAGGCCTAGTCAGGAGTCCTTGGGGGAGTCTGACTCAAGTTTGGTCAAAGGAGAGAGTCTTTGTCAGCACAAAGAAAGGCACCCACAGCTGCCACCCTCTGCTGGCCCTGAAGAGGGGGACCTCTAGGAGGAAGGTGCTGGCGGCGGGGAAAGGGCTCAGAATTTTCCTCAGAACAAATCCTGGTCCCATGCTGAACACGTCACCCAGGAAGGACTTTGAGCGCTGGGGTTGACAGACTGGGTTCTCATGCAGCTCCATGGCTGACTACGTGACCTGGGGCAGTCCCTCTGCTGCCACGTGCCTCACTTTCCCCATTTGGCAAATGAGGGTAATACTCCTGTTCTCAGGATCATCTAGGGCAGTGGTTCTCAGAGAGGTCTCCAGACCAGCAGCATTGGCTGGGAACTGGCTAGAAATGCAAGTTCTCGTGTACCCTAGACCTGCTAAATGGGAAACGCAGAGGCTTTTACAAGCCTCTAGGGGATTCCCACGCACTCAAGCGCTAGAAACACCCTGCTAGGTCAGGCCAGCTAGGTCAGGTCAGGGCGTGAACAAACCCCTTGTAGGTGAGCAGCTCCTTTTCTCTACCCAGACCACAGAACCAGGGGCGCGGATCTGAGGCCTGCCCTCTGGGTGCACAGTAGAATCGCCTGGCCTCTTCCCAGACCAATTACTTCAGACTCCCTGGCGGTGGGGGATGCCAGCCACCACCCGCTTTTAAAGCTCCCCAGATGATTCTGCGTGCAGCCAGCTGGCGGGTATGAGAACCTCCTGGAAGGCTTGTTAAACACAGCCAGCCAGCCCCACCCCCAGGGCACCTGATTCCCTAGCTCTGGGGTGGGGCCTGAGAATTTGCATTTCTTTCTTTTTGGATTATTTATGTATTTATTAAAATATTTTATTTATTTATTTGACACAGAGAGTTCACAAGTAGGCAGAGAGACAGGTGGGGGTGGGGGGATGCAGGCTCCCCGCTGAGCATAGAGCCCAATGTGGGGCTCCATCCCAGGACCCTGAGATCATGACCTGAGCTGAAGGCAGAGGCCTAACCCACTGAGCCACCCAGGCACCCCAGATTTTATTTATTTATTTGGGGGGGGTGAGGAGGGGCAGAGGGAAAGGGAGCATCTCAGACTCCCCGCTGAGTGCAGAGCCCGACATGGGGCTTGATCCTGCAACCCTGAAATCATGATGGGAGCAAAAGCCGAAAGTCAGATGCCTAACAACTGAGCCACCCAGCCCTGTGGAGAATTTGCATTTCTAACAAGCTGTCAGGTGCTGCTGGTGCTACTGCACTTGGACCACACCCTGAGATCCACTGGTGGGGTGTGGGCTGTAGATGATAATGGAGAAGGATGGAAAGTGAGGGAGCTCAGGGAGAAATCCCAGATCCTTCCCCACTCCGTTGCGCAGCTCCCTTACCTGCATTTTCTTTCTTTAAAGATTTTATTTATCCCTTGCCTGCATTTTTCTCGGGAGCAGGTGCTTTCTTTTATGTTTTCACTCCCCTCTGCTCCCAAGCACCCCTACTCGGGAGCGGACTAGGGAGCCAGGAGGCTGACAGGTTTTCTGTGGGGTTTTCCATCGGTCCGCATTCGTTCATTCATTCATTCAACAATCATTTTATATAACAAATATACATGGCAGGGTTAGGCGGGCAGGGAGTCCTGTTTTGTTCACAGCTGGATACCCAGTGTCTGACACAGAGTTGGTGCTCAAGAAATATTTGTTCAGTGATGGGGCTGAGCTGTAGGCTAGTGCCTCCACCAGTGCCCAGAGCGGCGTGCCTAGACGAAAAAGATGCTAAGCCTGTCTTGCAGCCTTTGGTGGAGGCCCCGTCCCTGGCTTTGGGAGTCCAGGAAAGGGCTTCCCCAATGGGAGGTATAGGTCAGTTGAAATCTGAAAGATGAACAAACCAGGGGAAGGACAGAGGCAGAGAGCGGACTGTCTTTCATGGGGCAGGTGGGGCGGGTGGCATAAAAAGTGGTGTAACCACTTTGGAAAACTGGTAGAATTGTACTCTTGACCTGTGAATGATCTGGGGCATCCGGCTCATTCAGTAGAGCGTGCAACTCCTGATCTCAGGGGTTGTGAGTTTGAGCCCCACACCAGGTGTAGAGCTTACATTAAAAAAAGTGTGAATTGGGTGCCTGGGTGGCTCAGTGGGTTAAAGCCTCTGCCTTCGGCTCAGGTCATGATCCCAGGGTTCTGGGATCGAGCCCCACATCAGGCTCTCCGCTCCTTGGGGAGCCTGCTTTCTCCTCTCTCTCTGCCTGTCTCTCTGCCTACTTGTGATCTCTGTCTCTCAAATAAATAAATAAAAATCTTAAAAAAAAAAAAAAGTGTGAATTGGGCACCTGGGTGGCTCAGTGGGTTAAGCCGCTGCCTTCGGCTCAGGTCATGATCTCAGAGTCCTGGGATCGAGTCCCGCATCGGGCTCTCTGCTCAGCAGAGAGCCTACTTCCCTCTCTCTCTCTCTCTGGCTGCCTCTCCGTCTACTTGTGATTTCTCTCTGTCAAATTAATAAATAAAATCTTTTTTTAAAAAAAGTGTGAATTGGGCACCTGGGTGGCTCAGTGGGTTAGGCCGCTGCCTTTGGCTGGAGTCATGATCTCAGGGTCCTGGGATGGAGTCCCGCATCGGGCTCTCTGCTCAGCGGGGAGCCTGCTTCCCTCTATCTCTCTCTCTGTGCCTGCCTCTCCATCTACTTGTGATCGCTCTCTGTCAAATAAATAAATAAATAAAATATTTTTTTTTAAAAAATTTAAAAAAATTAAAAAGTGTGAATGATATTTGAATATGGTTCGAATGGTGACTTCTATGTGGTAGGAAGTTTACCTCAATAAAAACCTTTTTTTTTTCATGAGCTGTACTATTTGTGTTTTCCTGTACCAAATGAGATAAAACATTGCACCGAATGAGGTAAAATGCTGCCAATACAGACCAGGGCCCAGGTAACTACCTTCCTGCTTCTACTCCAGGGGTAACAACCAAATGGAACTTCATGGCTGTCATTTTTGTATGTCTCTATTTGTAGGACACAGCCGTGTGCCTCTGTGTAACCCGCTGTGACGTGTGTAGTGAACGCTTTTGTGTCTCCCTGTCATCCTGCTGTCTTGCCGGGGCTCTTAGTTCAACTGTGTGTCTGCGAGGCTCCTCTAGTTGGCATATGGGAGGCCACCTTGACCACTCTCCGTACTGTTTGGGTTCTACGGTATGAAGACACTCTAGGAGGTCAGTACTATAATATATTTTAAAGATTTTACTTATTTTTTAGAGAGCGAGCATGAGCAAGGGAGGTGGGCAGAGGGACAAGCAGACTCCCTGCTGAGTAGGGAGCCCGATGCAGAGCTCGATCCCAGGACCCTGGGATCACAACCTGAGCCGAAGACAGATTTTTTCACCCACTGAACCCCCACGGGTGCCCCTTTAGTTGCTAGATCTTAATCCCATGCTGCTCCCAGTACTGCTGCTTTCCAAAACCCATCTACCCTCGGGCTAGGAGTCTGTGGCTGGTAGGGGGAGCCCAGGGCTCTGCAGGGAGCAGGAAGGCTATACACCGAGCCTGCCTCCTCCCCCAGCTATGTGACCTTGGGTAAATCACATCCTCTCTTGACCTCAACTTTCTCATCTGAAAAATGGGATCTCTGCTTTTGTGTCTGAGGTACTTGTATCACGTCCCTTCCAACTCTAAAAAATTCTTTGCATCTTGAGCTGCCACAGAGATGGAGAGGGAGACTTGGGGGTCCACTCACTGGGCTGGGAGGGGAGGGACTCCTACTCGTGGGCTTGGCTGCCCCATTGCAAAAGTGACCACATGATTCTTTGTAAAAGGAAGACAATTGCTTTGTCTTTCTGGATCATCGCCAGCCAGGAGAGGCCCAGGACAGGGAATCCATGAACCAGGGCAGCTGGCCACACTGTGTAACTCGGAACTACTTGTACTTGTGTCTGCATGAATCAAGGCAACTCGGTGCCTTCATCATAGTAACAGGAGACAGCCCCATGGACAGGGACACCTAGATGGACAGATTGGGGCCCACAGCCAGGGCAGAGGAGGCCCAGGCCTGTCCTGGCCACACTGGCTTGGATGGGAGTATAGGGGAGTGGTAGAGAAGGGAGCTGGCCCCTGCTGCTCTGGGCGTGGCTGGAGCTGTTTGCCTTCCAGGGAGAAGCTGGCAGGAAGCCCACCCTCCAAGTGTCCCGTGTGGGGCTGGCTGGTGGCTCTCATGGGTGTGACCAAGGTAGGGCTAGAGCTCAGAGCCCAAGGGCCTCTGTGCTAACTCAGCCATCTGGCCTCTTCCTTGGAGAATTTCTCTTCCTCCTTCCCACTACCCCCAAAGTGGGCTTCCTACGGCCTGGCTGTGTTCCTTTCCAACACACAAAGTCCTTGGCCACCAGAAAAAGTCACAAGGCCTGACCTGCCACGTGAGGCCTTGTCCAGTTCAGCCATAGCCACACATCCAGGCTGACCTTTCCCAGGCCCAGCCATCAGGTGCACCTGGCCCTGGCTCCAGCTGCCCCAATGTCCCCCCTCCCCACCCCCTTAGAAACATGGCCTGGCTAAGGCCGCCACCACCACAGCAAAGGCTTTCCCAGTGTACCTTCACCTGCTGGTCTTGGACACATGCCCCAACTTGCTTAGAACCCCATTGGTACCTGCTGAGCCCCATGCAGCAGCCGCCCCACCCCGCCCCGCTTTGACACCCATAGGCCAGATTGCCCACCTGTCTTCTCTCCTTGACCGCTGCCTGCATGACAGCAGGCCATATGGTCCCTGTCACAGCTGCACCCCGTGCGGTGCCCGGCACAGAGCTGGCGCCTGGGAAATAGGTGAGCAATGAGTGGATTTCTCGCCACCGGTGGCCTGCAGGGGTGGGAATTGGACTTCCCAGGCTATCAGTGAAGAAAAGGAGCTTAGAGAATTTCTTGCTCGGGTCCGGCAGCCAGCCAGGTGCAGAGCAGGTCACCTAAGTCCTGATAAATAGCCCTGCCTCTCCAGACACTGAAGAGAAAGTACTCGAAACAATTCTACCGTAGCATCTGCCGATGGAGGGCGAGAGCATGTGAATAAGTAACATTCGTCAGTGTAGCTGCATAGCATTTGGGGGCGTTCTGAATTGTGTGTGTACGCGTAGATGTGTGTGTGTGTGTGTGTGTCCTCCCAAGAGCTTGCCTTCCTTCCCCTTGCTTCCCCTTCGCTACCTCATGGCCTCTGAGAATCTTGGCTAAGAGTTTGCTTCCTAAAACTTAAGGCAGTTGAGGAAATTCCCTGTGCCCTGAGGGAGCTTTTAGAAAGCCAATGCAGGGGCCAGGCACCAGGGAGAAGCAGAGAGAAGCAGAGGGCCCTCCGGGGAGAGGAAGGAGAAGACTGTGTGTCTCAGAGCTGTGGGCGCAAGGCCTGTGTGGTGGTTAATTGTAGGGGCCAACTTCGCTGGGCCATGGGGTACCCAGATATGAGGTCAAATATTCTGGGTGTTTCTGTCAGCATGTTTCTGGATGAGACTAACAGTTAAATTGGTGGACTTTGAATAAAGTAGATTGTTTTCCCTAACATAGGTGGGCCACTTCCAAACAGTTGAAGGCCTGAGTAACACAAGAATAGCCATTACCAAACAAGAGAGAAGTCTCCAGCAGATGGACTTTGGACTACATCTACACCTTCGGCTGTTGACAGCCTGAAGACCAGACCTGCCTCATGGGCTCTTCCTGGGGCCGCAGCCTGCCCACCCACGTTGCAGATTTTGGACTTACCGACATCTCTAAACCATGAGCCGATTCCTTATAATACATTTTTTTCTCTCTATATATACATCTTATTTGTTCTGTTTCTCAGGAGGAGGCTTACTACAGCCTGCTTCCTGCCAGAGCCTCGGTTGGTGCCCGCATCCATGCCCTCGGGGCCTTGTACCCACCGTAGTAGGAAGGAACTTAAAAACCTTGCCTGGAGCTACAGTTCTTTTGGAGCCTTGGAGCTGGAGCTGCTCTCCCTGAATGGAGAAGCTGGTCTTCCTCCCTGAACCCTCCCTCTTCCTCGGTCACCTGCCAGCTTGGCCCTCAGAACCTCGGAGCCTGGAGGTCGATCAGGCCGCCCATGCTGCTCGAGGTGCCTGAGTCCCGATGTCAGCAGGAGGCGGGGCTCCTCCGTGTACTGGACCTCTCCTTGTAGCCGGGGCACCTGGGAAGGCATGGGAGGGCAGTCTTTCTGGACATCCGGGGACCCAGTCCCCCTCTGTCTTAGTCTGCTTGGGCTGCCATCACAAAATACCACAGACTCAGTGGCTTCACAGAACTTTATTTTCTCACTGTTCTTGGAGGCTGGAAGTCCAAGGTCATGGTTGGGTTCTGGTGAGGGCCCTCCTCCTGGCATGTACATGGCTGCCTTCTTGCCAGTGCTCACACGACAGAGAGAGGTGCAGCCAAGTGTCTGGGGTTTCCTTTTAGAAGCACACCACCCCACCATAGCAGGGCCCTCCCCTCATGAACTCCCTGAACCTTAATTTCCTTAATTAAGGGCCCCAGCTCCAAATACAGACACATTGGGGGTTAGGGCTCCAGCATCCGTGTTGAGAGGGACATCATTTGGCCCATATGACCCTTGCAGGTGAATTCTTTCCCTCAAAGGGTCTCTGCCTGGTCCCTAATACTGCTGGGCTCCCGGAGCCTTTGGAGAAACAGGAAATGCTCCGAAAGGCTCTCTGGGTACTTTATACTTATACTGCCTGTGAAGCACTAGGAAAGCGCCACCCAGAGTTGTCCCCATCAGTCACACCCGCAGCACCCACCCTGATGGGCAGGGAAATCACTGGGGACAGGGCGGGACTAGGGTTGGGGTCAAGCCTAGGTCAGGGGTATTTTTTGTCAAGGGACTCAAAGTTCATACTAAGTCAAGGTGGGGAGCAAAACTCTGTGTGTGTGTTTGGGGCGGGGGGAAGAAAGGCACATGGCCAGGAGGGCAACAAGCTCAGGTCACCCCAGCTGTCTTTGTAACCTCAGGTCGCCTCCCTCTGTGGGCCTTAATTTCCTCTTCTGCAAAAGGAAGGCCTGGATTAGATCACCCCCCAGGCTGCTTCTAGCCCTGACATTCTGTGATTTTCTAATTTCCTTCAGACTCCAGGGGCCTGCAGACCCCATGCTAATGTGCATGAATAAAACATGGGCGTCCTCAAGCTCGAAATATCGCAAGTATTTGCTCTGGATTTGTTCTCACTTCACTGTGTGGTAAGCAGCGTCCAGCTGGGGCCCCACGGCCTCCTGTTTGGATTGTTCTAGTGTGGCCGGGCTCCCTCAGGAGGCCGATGGTGTATGTGGGGGAGGTCCAGCCCCCCCAACGAGGGAGCACCTCCCTGTGCCTTCCCTCCCTTGATCCTCCCCCACACTCTTTGTTCTGAGGCCTCAGCCCCAAACCCACCTCCCCCAAATTGCCCTGCCCATGGGTGCTCGGGTACCTCATCCCACCGCACTGGGGCCGTCTTCCTCGGATGTCTGCCCCAGCACCTTCACACAGTACATGGCCACCTGGAGAGAGAGAACAAGCAGGGAGCACAGCAGGGGGAGAGGGAGAAGCAGACTCTCCTCTGAGTGGGGAGTCCAACCCAGGGCTTGATCCCAGGACCCCGGGACCATGACCTGAGCTGAAGGCTGATGCTTCACCAACTGAGCCACCCAGCTGCCCCTTAGGTTTTCTTTTTAAGTTATTTTTTGGACCAAAGGTTTGGGTTTACAGAAAAACTGCTCAGAAACTATAGAGAGGGCCCACATCCCTCCTCAGCCCCTCCCCCACCGGCCCCCTATTTTTAATATCTGGCCTTGGTGTGGTACTTTTGTTACCATGGACCAGACAGTATGGGTACATTGTTATTTAGTAAAGTTTGGGGCTTATATCAGGGCTCCCTCTTTGTGTTGCGCAATTCCACGGGTTTTGCCAAACATGTGATGTCATGTATCCACCATTACGGTACCATATGGGACAATTTCTGTGCCCTTGGCAGCCCCTGTGCTCCCCCTAGTCATTCCTCCCTTCTTCCTTTCCCCAACCCCAGGCAACCACTGGTCTTTTTCCCTGTCACGTAGTTGGACTTATACAGTATGTAGCCTTTTCTTTTTTTTTTTTTTTTTAAGATTTTATTTATTTATCAGAGAGAGAGAGGGAGAGAGAGCGAGCACAGGCAGACAGAATGGCAGGCAGAGGCAGAGGGAGAAGCAGGCTCCCTGCTGAGCAAGGAGCCCGATGTGGGACTCGATCCCAGGACGCTGGGATCATGACCTGAGCCGAAGGCAGCTGCTTAACAAACTGAGCCACCCAGGCGTCCCTATGTAGCCTTTTCTGATTGGCTTCTTTCACTTAGTAACATGCATTTAAGGTTCCTCCTTGTCTTTTCATGGCTTGACAGCTCATTTCTTTTTAGCACTGAATAATATTTCATTGTCTGGACGGACCATTCAATAGATAACATTTGTGACTGATGGATTGGCAGAAAAGACCGGAAGCACGAGATGAACAGCCACCCTCCAAACATACGGTCGGTAAGAAATCTAGGTCTCGGGACGGTTCTCAGTGATGTACACAGTGTGTCCCATGGAGAAAATCCAACACCCTGAGAGCTGAATTTTGAGTATTAGCTGCGAGGTGAACTACTTTTATTACCCAATGCTTCTTTCTTAAATAATTGCATTTAAAATAGGATTCAATTAACGATTTTTCTACAGCAGTTCAGGCGTGCGTTCACACTAGAAATTACCTGTAGCCATATTAGAGATTGTGAAAATAGGGACACTTTGGAGAGTAAAGAGGGGGTGCTATTAATAATTATGCTCAGACAACAGGTGTAAGCCAGGATGATCCCAGATAATATATAGTCTTTCTATTTATAACTGGTATCTGTCTGCTTAAAATAGCTGAGGGAACACGGGATATTTTTGTATTTCTCCAAAAATATTAGTTGGTGTATCATCCGAGGTTACATTAGCAGTGGAAACACAAAGTAGCAAAGCTTAGCTTATTTTTCACTCATATAAAGGCCAAAACACGCCTTGCTGATGGGCAGGGGTGGGAGTTGGCAAGGCATGGGGGCTCTGCTCCATGCACACATTCAGGGATCCCGGCAGATGGAACCTCTGCTGTCTTCCATGTGTACCTCTTCTCAGGTGGGCTGACCAATGGTCTGTTTGTCAGGGAGTGGAGGTCTTCCCAAGCTGTAGACTCTCAGTACTAAAACCAGGCCAGTTTCTGGGAAACCAGGACAGTTGGTCATCTATTTCAAGGTTGTCCTGAAGACTGACATCCAGCTGCCTGGGAGAGGAGGAAGAGATTAATAGAGAGAGAGGGAGAGAGGAGGATGGCATGGCTGGCTTTTCTGGGCCAGACCAGTCATCACTTCTGCATACTTCCTATTGGCCAGAACAGTCACATGACCACACCTGGCTGCAAGGGAGGCTAGGAAATGTAGTCCAGTTGTGTGCCTGTAGCAGGAAGAAAATGGGTTTGGTGGCGAGCTACTACTACAGGGCCCTCAGATTGAGATGGACTTTTATCCTAGCTGGCTTGTGTCTGGGAGGGACTGGTACCTCCCTTTTGTGACTCTAAGTCTCCTTTGCCTAATAGTCAGTGGTGTTCAGTTCGGGGTGTCCATATGGCCCAAGCCTCTGCTGGTGGACAATCTTGAATGCTCCAGGATTCTGGGAGGGTTGGGGGCATGGCATTGTGGAGGTTACACCTGGCAGCTGCAGGAACCCACTAAAAGGGAATCGGGATGTGAGCAGGGAGGTACCACGTGAGAGGGTGTGCTTGTGCGGCACATGGAGACCTTTGCAGTCTGCGAAGTCAGTACACGGCTGCACCCATGTTGAACACGGAGCAATAGAATCCATTTTCAGCATGAGCACCCCTGTGGCCGTGTTCTCTCCAGTCCTTAGCTCTCAAAGCGTCCCGGAGAGGTGGGTTCGGGCTGTCAGCCCCACGCCGGGGGAAGCTGCCATCTATAGGGTGATGGCACATGCTTGACTTTTGCAGGTTCTGTCCTCCCCTGGGCACCCTTGATGTAGCCGGGGATCAGGTACAGAAGGCCACCTTCAGGTGCCTGACTCCAGGCGCTCAGATACAGACACTCTCTAGCTGCCAGGGCGAGGGGCAGGTGGTGCCGGAAACAGAGAAGGAAAGGATATACTTTCTCTCACTTCTCTGTCTGGACGTCTCCTGTGGGGTGACAAGGCTGGGAACTGATGGGAATGCGCATCAAGGGGCGCCTGGGTGGCTCAGTGGGTTGAGTTGCTGCCTTCGGCTCAGGTCATGAACCCAGGGCCATGGGATCAAGCCCCGCATTGGGCTCCTTGCTTGGCAAGGGGGGGATCTGCTTCTTCCTCTCCCTGGCTTGTGCTCACTCCCACTCAAATAAATGAATTAAAAAGAAGAGTGGGCATCAGGAGGACCACCCAGGGCAACCCCAGCTAGAGGGACCTTGGTATCTGCAGCTGCCAGCCAAGGGACCAAGGGTTCTTTTTTTGGAGTGTGGGCTTGGAACCCAGGCCTTTCTTTACTCCTTCTTTGAGGCGGGGTGTGTGTGTGTGTGTGTGTGTGTGTGTGTGGCAGACTCAGTAGGCCACTGTATTAGTTTTCTGTGGCCTCTGTGACAAATGACCACAAACCTGGTAGCTCACATTTCTGGAGGCCAGAGGTCCCCAAGCAGCATTCCTGGGCGGAAATCCAGGGGTCTGAGGACTGAGCCTCTGGAGGCCCTAGGAGAGACTTCGTTTCTTGCCTCTTCCAGCTCCTGGCGGTTGCAGCTTTCATCATTCCAGTCTCTGCCTCTGTAATGTCCCTCTGCCCCGCCCCTCTTCTTGTGGCAGGATTTCCGGTCCATCTGAGTAACCCAAGTATGTATCAAAGGAGGGGAGGATGGGAAGGAGGACACCTGCTCCACACTATGTGCTCCTGATCTCATTTAATTTTTCCAGAACCTTCTGAGAGGGTATTCCCAGTTCCACTTGACAATGTGAGGCTCAGAGTGGTTGAGTGACTTACTAATACAGCACAGCCGGAAAGAGATGAAACTAGACTTAGATAAGGCTGTCTGACTCCAGAGCCCCCGTACTCCCATGGAAACACACGAGGGCTGACTCAGTTGGACTACAGCTAACCATGCACGGTGAGCTTCTCCCTGACATAAGAGTCTGTCCTTTTTGCCTGTGCGATACAGCGATTTATAAGAAGAAATATCTATTTGGTCTTTTTCCCAGTTGCTGGTTCAGAGCTCCTAAAACCCTTGGGGATTTCGAGAGTCTTTTGTTATGTTCATGAGGCAACTTTGGGAACCCCCACTTAAGGATGGGGGCTGCTGATCAGGGGAACCAGCCTTGAAGGGACAGTTGGAAATTTCAGTCCCAGCCCTGACCTCCGGGGAGGGGAGAAGGGCGGGATATTAAATTCAATCACCAATGGTCAAAGATTTGATCAATTGTGCCTGTGTAACGCAGCCTCCATAAAACCCCAAAAGGACAGGGTTCTGAGAGCTTCTGGGTTGGTGAACACATGGAGATGTGGGCAGAGTGGCGGGCCTGGAAAGGGCAGGGAAGCTCCTCGGCCTCTCCCCCTACCTTGCCCACCCTGTGCATCTTTTCCTTCTGGTGTTCCCTGAGTTCTGTTCTTTTGTAATCGGTGATCTAGTGGGTAAGAGGTTTCTGGGTTCTGTGCGCCACTCTGAAAGAGGAAGTCATGGGAGCGTCCCATCTGTAGCTGGTTGGTAAGAAGGACCAGTGACAACCTCGATCCAAGTCATCGGAAGTAGGAGCGGGGCAGTCTTGTAGAACTGAGCTCTTGCCCTGTGGTACCTGAGGCTGCCTCAGGGTAGACAGTATCAGAACTGAGTTGACTTGTAGGATGCCGCCCAGCTGATGTCTGGAGCACTGGCTGGATGTATGGGGGAAGCCCTGTCCAACACACATACTGGAAATTGGGTCCAGGAACCCAAAAAAGCCTGTCTCTGGGCTCACCCCTTGGTTTAGGGCTAACAAAGCCTGACCGCAGGCCTGAGTATACATTCCACAGACCCAGTCCCTGGAGAGTACCCCCCCCCCCCCAGCCAGCCGCTTCTTTCAGGGAGTCCCTTTCCACTAACATCATCTCTTGGTTTCACAGATAACTTCTCTAGTCATCCATCCCCTCATTTTTGGCTCCTTCTTTCATCTCCAGCTCGGATCAAGCCATCGCTTCTTTTCATCCGTGGTGTTCCGGAAAGCTCCTTTTCTCTTTACCACTGTGTATTTGGTAACTTTTTCATCTATGGGAAAACTGGCTTCACACGAAGAGACACACTTCTGAAGCTTATTTACTAGGCTCGTGCCTCAGATGTGAGGATGATAGGAGTTGAAGGATGAGGAGTTTTACTTCCTGCTTCCCCTCTGGACTCCCTTTACACTGAGTCAATTTTTCCTGTTTTTTTTTTCTCTTTTTCTTTTTAAACCAGTGTGTAAATAAATCCAAGCCATCTACCACTCCTCCTTTTTGATGAGAGCTGGGGATGGAAAGGCAAGCTAACTTTTGCATTTGAGACTTTATGGCCTCTTGGGCAACCAGATTAGCAGTTGCTGGAACACACAGGTAATTAAGAGCTACGTGTAAGCACACACATGCACACGTAGACATTCATGCACATGCCCATATACTTCGGCTGACGAAAAATTCCTATGCCTTAGAAATTGTAGAACTGGAAAAGCTGCACGCTGTAGGCTCCTCACACTCTGTTTTAGACTGGCAAGGGTGGGCTGTCAACCCTTAGCATAATAAATAATAATAATTTCTCCGCCTTCACACCCCTGTACCTTGCTCTACATTTAATGGGTGCCATCTTAAGGCATCTGGGAATTTGTGGAAAGGCCATGCCCTTAGTCTGATCTTCGCTTTGAGTCATTTTGAAACTCAGAGGTTTCTCCAGTGCCATCTCTTACTTATTCGCAAAAGAAAATTTGACTGAATATTTTGTCCTGTGTAACACGCATCACTATCTTAATGACCTCTGATATCTTGTTCCTCACTTTCTGCCGCCTCGCCTTAGGGTTGAGGTTTTAATCTTGGCAAATCCTCATTTCCAATACCAATTTCTATATTAGGATAAGATAGATTACGCTGCAGCAACAAATTAAGCCCCCAATCTCAGGGGCTCCGACAGACAGAGGTTTCTGTGCTCCTCCCATGAAGAAGTCCCGTGTGAGTTGGGCCACTGTCGAGGGCAGTATCCAGGATCTCAAATGCTTCGATCTTACCATCTCGATATGCATCCTCTCTGCTCGCTGCTGAAGGTGAAGGTTGCACAAGCTATTTTTAATGGCAAAGCCTGGGAGGAGTGCTGTACATTATTTCCACTTACAGCCCATTGGCCAGAATCCTATCACATGATCTCAGTCTAACTTCCAAGGGACATTGGGAAGTGTAGTCTTTCTGTGAGTCCAAAAAGAAGAAAATAAAGCAGTAGTCCGCGAATATATTAAGATTATTTCTGGGAGCCTGGGTGGCTCAGTTGGTTAGGCAACTGCCTTCAGCTGGGGTCATGATCTCAGGGTCTCAGCGTCCCCCATTGGGCTCCTTGCTCAGCGGGGAGTCTGCTTCTCCCTCTCCCTCTGCCTCTCTCCCTGCTCATGCTTTCTCTCTCACTCACTCTCTCTCAAATAAATAAAATCTTAAAAAAAAAAAGATTATTTCTTTCACATTCCCTTTGTAGGGCTTTCCACTCTTGTTTATCTGTCCCTGTCAGGTGTCTAATGCTCCCTCACTTATCCCCTACGTCCTGTGCCTTTCCAGATTTCATTTGCACTAAGGAACATAAATGGCTGATAATCGCCTAAAATGTGACCCCTCTTACAGGCAGTTGTGCATTAAAGCAAATTTTAAGCTTTTGTCTAGAGGGTTAATGCTGTGATTTGGGATTTTCAGGCATGAGGAGGCTAGTAGGAGAAATATTTTTAGGGTTTATGAAATGACAGACCAGGCAGGTCCTCTACTATCTTTTGTGTGCCATTTTGCCATGCCAGGGGAACATTAGTGTGAGATATTTTGGACTCAGGGGACATCCGGCTAACAGTATGAGTGGCCATGAGTATTGTTAGATGTGACCAGACCATTAAAGCATGATTTTCATCTGGCTGTCGAGAGGTTATTGATATGAAGTAGGGAGAAATTACTGTCCACTCCAGCTGATTTGGAATCAGCTTTCTGTTCATCCATCTGCCATCCCTCCCCCACTCCCTCCCCTCTGCAGAATGCAAGAGGCTCAATCCACAGTGGGTCTATAATGGGCCTCATGAGGGATGGGGGGGTGGTTGGGGGAGGTGTGGACAGAGTTTCCCTGAGGTTCTGGGGGTACCGAGGTGTCTTATGTTCTCACTGTCAGACTCTGGCTCGCCCATGGCTGTCTTTGCTCATGCTGGCTCCAGCCCGGGGAGAAGGAACGGAAAGCTCCTTTGACTGCACCCATTCCCCAACACATACTCCAGCCCTGTGGTGCTTTTACCCTGTGAGCACCTAGTTAGAACTACATTTCCTAGAATTCCCATCCAGGTGAGGGTTGGCTGCACGAGATTTAGGAGATGGAGGTGAGGCCACAGCAGCTTTTATGAGCCAACCTCACTCCTGTAATTGCTGAGCCTAAGAGTCGAAAGGTCACCTTTGGGGCCTTAGGGTATAGCCAGGCCCCTAGCTATTTCTGCTTTTTCTGGATCTTCTCCTTTGGCTTCTGCAGATCCTGAGGCAGGTGTCTCTGAAGCTCTGGTTGAGAGTACCACTTCTCCCATCCCAGAGAGGTCAGAGGCAGTGAAATGTGGACTCTAGCTGCCCTGGTGAGTTCCAGTTTGTCTCCGCACTTCCCCACACCAGCCTCCCACAGGCCCCAGTGAATCCTGCCTTCTGGTATTCCTCTCCCTGAGTCCTTCTATGTTGTACCGAGTTAGTCTATGTGTTGTCTGGACAGGCCATTCGATAGATAACACGGTGAGGATGACAGAAACAATGGGAGGCCACTTATGACTTAAGCAAAAGACAAGGCACCTTCCATCTTAGTCTCTCTGCCTCTTTTTCTGAGATCGCTTGAACTGAGGAAAGCCAGCTGCCATTGTCAGGAGGATCCCTGTGGAGAGGCCCAGGCAGTCAGAAAGTGACGCCTTTGGCCAACAGCCAGCAAGGCACTTGAGGCCTTCCAGCAGTAGATACGTGGTTGAGCCCTCTCGGAAGCAGATGTCCCAGCCCTGTTTACGCTTTCAGATGACCACTGGCTCCGGTGGACACCTGAATCGCGACCCATGACAGACCCTGAACCGCGACCACTCAGCTTTACCGCTCTGTTCCCAACCTTCAGAAACAGTGAGCTCATAACTGTTTCTTGTTTCAAGTCACCAGATTTTGTCGTGGTTTGTTACACAGTGATAGATAGCTACTGCGGGGTCCAGTGTTTTCATCTCAGCTGCTGGCCCCGGTGCTCTCAGGTCCTCAGGCTTTCACCCAAACACAGGCCAACGCTCTCACAGGGGCAGCTTAACCAGCCCCCACAGTTGTGACAGGCTTCATCTCACAACAAACCCCTATTTTGTATCACTCCGAGTGGTTCTGCTTCCTTGATCAAACCTTACTTGATATCACAAGAAACTAAAAGGAGAGATTCTTCAGATCTTCATGATTGGTTTTCCCTACTGCACTGGTCTCAGCTTTTGAGCAGAACCACCCTAAGAGCTTTAAGAGAAATACTGATGCCCGGATCCTATCTCTGGAAATTCTGATTTAATTGGTGTGGCCTGTGGCCTGGGCTTCGGGATCTTAAAACTCTCAGGTACTTACAATGTGTAGGTGGGGTTAAGAGCCACCAGTGTAGTCTGGCTGACTCTACCAGTCCTGTTAGGTCTCCACTTCTCTAGCCATCTTTGGGCTGGGGCAGAGGCACCCAATCTAGACACCCATGGTAACTTTCAGCTGGGGACTCCACACCTAGAAGTAGGGGCCCCAGGAAATCTTCCCACTGGTGGTGGTAGATGCAGCACGACTGAGTTTCCAGGGTGGCAGGGCAACTTGGCAATGAACCATGGTGTTGGTTTTGGTTCCTTCATTCCATCATCGCTTTCATCAATGCTGTGAGAATTACCCAACACCACTTTTTTTTTTTTTTTTTTTTGAGAGAAAGTGAGAATGTGAATGGAGGAGAGGGAGAAGGAAAGAGAGAGAGAATCCCAAGCAGACTCCCTGATGAGCCTAAAGCCCAATGTGGGGCTCCATCCCCCCACCCTGAGATCATGACCTGAGCCAAAATCAAGAGTCAGACGCTTAACCCACCAAGCCACCCAGGTGCCCTTTACCCAACAGCTTCTTGACTGCATTTCTTTCTGCTTACATTATAGGACCTTTGGGATCTATTCCAACACTGAGAGTCTGGATCAGGCAACTACATTTCACATTAACTCCCCGAGTGAACTTAAGGGTATATAGCCCTTCTCTGGGCCTCAGTTTCCTCATCTGTCAAGGGGAGGGCTGTGTTAGATGGGCTCCTTTGTTTTGGGTTGGGTTGGGAAACAGGCTCTGAGATGGAAACTTGTGTGCAGACAGTTTCTGGAGGAGTGCCTTGAGAGTCAACACTTGTACGAGGGGTAGGGAAGCAGGAGTGAGCAGACGAGGGCCTGAGCTATGATGCTCCCATGATCCCCTGGGAGCCTTGGAACGGGTATGGCCCTTCAGAGCTGTCCTGAATTGAGGTAAGGGGGATGAGCCTTTGTACTCCACTTGGCCATTGAGTATGGTCTGCTCCAGGGAGAATAGTGTGACTTTGAGTGAGGCAGCTCTCTTGAGCACTTTCTGGAGAGGGAATCAGTGGAGAGCTGTCAGTAGCCAACACCCCGGCAGCTGGAGGAATGAGTCCATCAGGCTTGAAGAGGTTGGGGGGAGGTTCTGAACAATGCGCCGCATTGAGCGCTGCACCCTTCCAGCTCAGTCCATGAGCCTACATAGCCTTAACCCCAGGGTGACCTTGATGAAAGGAGTAGATCTCTTAGTCCCTTTGGCAAACACCCCAGGAGAGTAGCTGGAAGGTTCCAGGAGACCACAAGCTTGATTAAAGCACGGCTCTTCTTAGAACCTCCCTCTCATTAGCAGAGGGAGAGCCAGGGGAGGGGTACTATGGACTTACTCCAAAGAAGCAAGGCCCCAGGGAAAAATTAAAAGCCACTCCTGGAGGAAGGAGTGGCTTCCAGAAGGAAAGTCTCCCAGGTATCACGCTCAACTCCCAGGAGCACGGAAGATAACAGAGCTGCAAGGGACCGTGGTCGCCATGGTAATGGCATCTTGGATTCCAACTGAATGAAGGTACTAGCTGGCTTGTCAATCACACAGTGGCTGCACCTTCAGTGGGAGCCAGTCGGGCTGGCTGGGGCAGGGAGAAGAGACGGCCCTCCTGGGCAGGCACAGCAGGCTTATGGGAGTGCTGATGTTCAGGGGTGTGACTTCGCATATATGATTATAAGGGCGTCTGTGCACATGTTTGCAGATATAGTATGGAAACCCGAGTCCGGGGTACATGTATGTTGGGGCTGGGGCTGGGGTCTGCACGCTGGACCCACTGTCCATGAACGTGGGGCAGAGCAGATAACTCCACTTAAGAGGCATGATGTCAGGGCCTCTTTGCCATTCTTCAAAATATGCGCAACTGTCATCGTCCACTCATCATCCGAAAGCCATTTCTTTGAAGAAATGTTCTCCCTTCCATAGCCTCCTTTAAAATGCAAAGAACAATTGCGGTGCCCGGGTGGCTCAGTCAGTAAAGCCTCTGACTCTTGATTTCAGCTCAGATCATGATCTCAGAGTTGTGAGATCAAGCCCAGCATTGGGTACTGTGCTCAGTGGAAATCTGCAGGAGGATTCTCTCTCCCTCCTTTTTTCTGCCCTCCCCCATTTCTTCCCCCAAATAAATAAATAAAATGCCAGGAATCACTGCTTGACCAAGAATGGTGGGCTTCCCCAAAAGCTAGGTCAAGAAGCAGAGGGGAAAAAAAACCAACAAAAACAAAACTAAAAGAAGCAGAGGGGAGAAGCTGGAACTTGCTTAGTGCCTCTCACCTGGTAGGTGCCCAGCCCGTTGGCCCACATTTACGAACGCTCAAGTACGTGAATAGAGGGCTGTGGGAGGGGAGGGGCAACCGGGAGACAGAACAGTCTCGTGGGGAAGTGGAAGGGTTCCTGATGCTGGCCTCAAGTCAATTCCATTCCATTTCCTGAGCTCCTTTCTTCAGAATTGGGCTGGGAGCAGATGGTGGGCCGGGCAGAGTAGAGCCCTCCAGAAGCTCAGAGTCTGTTAGGGATGGGGGCTCCCTTCACGGGTTTCCTCCAGACACGTCTGCTGCAGCCTGTGTGGCCCTTCCAGCAGTGTGACTGGGGCAGCTGGTCCTTCTGGCCACAGCTTACCAGATCCGGTGGTGACAGACTTCAGGAATGTTCACTGGGCAGCAGAACCAGGCCAGCCCACCCGGCAAGAAGCAGAGTCTGCTCACTTGTCTTGATGCAAGGCCACACCTGGTCTGTCAGCCGAGGACTTTGGTCCTCAAGAGATATCTGCAGGGCTCTCAGCTACCATCACCAACCCCACACCCCACCCCCCTCCTTCTGTTCCTGATTCCAGGCTGGGAATTTTCCCCGGATACTGGCAAGCACGCCTGGCCTCTGCTTTCTCGAACTCCGGCTCCTTGTCTGCTGAGCTCTGCTTTCCCACTTGGCCTCGCCACCTGTTTGAGGGGAAAGGCCTCTGGATCCTGCCCCTGTAGCCTCCCTGCTCTGAATGGAGAGGAGACATTCCTTCCCAGATTAGAATCATCTCCATCCTCTGCAATCCTCCAGCCAGAGAACTGAAGACAGGAAGAGGGCCATTCAGAAGATCGGGGCTTGGCAGCCTTCCCCAGGCTCATCATGTCAAGCTGTTAACTTTCCTACCCCACCCTGCTTGGATTCCCACCCACTTCCAGACTCGCTGGACATTGGGTTCAGTTCAACAGCTGCTGGAGGACTTACTGTGGTGTGAGTCCAGGACCATACACCTGAAGAGAAAAGAAGGAAGTCCAGCTGAGCCCGCGACACTGGCCACCATGGGAGCCACTGCAGAACTGAGCATCTCCACTCTTGACTGGACATCTTTCTTTGCCTTTTCACCTGTCTGGGCCAGAGCTCAGAGAACCCTTATGATTCAGGCACATACCGGGTTTCTGAACACCAGAACGTGGGCCCCAACTCAGGTGAACTGCTTGACACTAGCCTGAGTGGGGCCTCGGGTCAGTGAGGAGAATGCAGAATTTTTAGGAAGCATTATGGAAGGGGGAAAACAGTTCATCTTCTTTCATACAATCCTCCTTCCCCAACCACCCACCCCTCCCCTGCCATGCCTTTCCTGGTGCCCAGAAACAAATGTCCCCCCGCCCCTGCCTTTTTTTTTTTTTTTTTGAGAGAGAGAAAAAGAGCACGAGTGTGTGTGTGAGCAAGGAGGTGGGGCAGAGGGAGAGGGAGAGAGGGAATCCCTCACAGGAACCATGCCCTGTGCAGAGCCCAACAACTTGATCTCACAACCCTGAGATCATACCTGAGCCAAAATCAAGAGTTGGATGCTTAACTGACTGAGCCACCCAGCCATCCCAATCTGACAGATTTTTAAAAGTCCCACATTTTTATAATGCTGCCAAACATCATTTCTCTGCCCAAGCTTAATGTGAGGTCTGTGGAGTTTAAGTGTTTGATTCCCATTATACAGATGAAGTTACCCATTGAGGCGCAGAAAACCCCAGAGTAGGCACCTGTTTCAGTGAAAATCAGATAAAGAGACTCAAAATAGCTGTGACTTAAACAGATGGAAGTTTACTTTTCTTCGCCATCAGAGTTGGGGAATAGGCAGTTCTGCTCCACAAAGTCACAGGGACCAGAGATCTCTTGCTTTGCCAAACCTGGGATGTAGTCCTTACCTTCATGCTCCAAGATGGCAGCTGGAGCTCCACCCATCACATGTGCATTCCAAGCAGCAGAATGGAAAGATGGGTGAAGAATAAAAAGGAGGGAAATAAAGCATGCCCTTTCCCTTTAAGGACAATTTCCAAAAGTTGCACTCACCGTTTCTGCTTTCACTCTAGAATTGAGTCACCCAGCTGCAAAGAAGGCTGGAAAAAGTACTCTTTGCTCCAGATGATCATGTGCCCAGATAAAAATTGGGGATCCTATACCTATGAAAATGGGGAGAACATATACTGGGGGAGAACCAGTCATTCCTGCTTTAGTGACTTTGTCATCAGGGGGAGGAGTCAACTTCTGAATCTAGTTTTCCTGCCTTCTTTCTCCTGCACATTATGTGGTATCTTTTATGTGTAAGAGATTCCCAGAACTATAGCATTTCCTCATGGAGAAGGACTTTCTGAAGGTCTTTCTGTTCTCCCCTGGTCACATGCCCAAATTAGCCCTAAAACATCCTAGACTAATGGCCATTGCCTTTCTGAAACATCTCATAGACCAGTCCATTGGGAAGGAGCTCTCAGTTAACAAAGATCTTTCTGTGATTGGGCCCAAACCAGTTTCTCCAGCTCCCCTGACCACTGGTCCTCATCCTGTCCTTCAGGACCTGTCTGAGCAGAAAGCTCCCACTCTTCTCTTCCCTCCTCTGCAGAGAAGTCCTTCAGATGTTTGAAAAAGACCCTCCTGACCCCCCCGAGTTCTCTCCTCGAGACTAAATGTTCACTGTTCCACTCACCAGTCTTAAGCTGGCTGCTGTTGCAGTCCTTCGCCTTTCTGGACATCTTCCCAGTGAGGGCTGCTCCTCTTACAGTATGGCTTCCACACTAGGATACACCCCCAACAAAGAGGGGGAGTCCCTCAAGACTGGAACTACAGGGCAGGTGACTCTGCGGGGTAAGGCAGGGATGACGGGAGGTCTCTGTTTATGCTCTCTATTCTCTGCAAAATGCATGGTGGGATGGAGACAGAATAGAGGAGCCCCCTGCTTTGACATCTGGGATGCTCGTTCGGGGCTTCTTTCGTCGCTGGGATCCTAAGTATTATGGACTGCATGTTTATGTCTCGCCCATCCCAGATTCTTATGATGAAACCCCTAATCCCCAGTGTGATGTCATCTAGAGACGGAGGGAATTGGTCATGAGAATGGAGCCCCCATGATAGGATTAGCGCCCTTAGAAGGGATGCCTAAGTGCTGGGTCCTGCTCACTCATTCTCTCTCTCTCTCTCCCCAAAATAAAGGAATTGGATTCAACTGCTTCTCAAGTCCTCTCCAGCTGCGATTGCGTGGGAATGGGCCGGTGAGATACTCCATGAAACTAATGGAAGAAACACTTCAAGGGCTTTGTCACCAAAACATCTGGAGTTTGAATCCTCGCTCTGCCTTAACCAGCTGTGTGACCTTGAAGAAGTCACTTACCATCCCTGAGCCCGATTTCTTCATGGGTAACATGGGGATAATTCACTTCTACAGATTGCTGTGGGGGCCCAACTCCTGTTCCCAGCACAGAGATGGGCATACGATTGGCTCACTGAAATGGCAGCCTGGTCCCAGGGCTTTCAGCCGGGGGAGCCCGGGTCCTGCTCAAGCTTCCACCGAGGCCAGGAGCTGCCACCTCTCTCTCCCTCCCACCCATCACAGTCACGCATGGTGACTGCTAAGGCTCCGGATCATCCTGGAGCCCCTGAGGTTGCCCACTAATCAGTCCTGGCAGAGAGAATGGGGACCACCCACAGAGGCAGCTCTGCATGGATGGCGGCCACCTCGGTGGATATGAAACATTCACCAAACAGTAGAGAGGAAAGGCTGGCAGCACTTGAAGCAGAGCGAGGCCACGTGGTGCTGAGGCCATGCAAATGAATTCCGGCTCTGCGCCTGCGCCGCTGCCACTAGGATCACAGTGGAGGGTGGTACCCTCAGCCTGCCCCAGGCCTAGAAGGGCCTCCCGGGCTGGGACCGGCCAGATGTCCTCTCTGCAGCCGGACCCCGGCACTTGAAAGTTTCTTAAAATAGAACCGAAAGGACTCCTGCTGACAGCACCATGTTGTGGAGGGCTTTTCCCTGTCCTGCCCTGGTTCTGGTTCCCCTTGATAGGACCACTTGGTATCACTGACTGCTCTGAAGGAGGCTTGGGGTCTCCGATGACACCTGCTGAGGACTCAGAGCTGAAGGAGGCTTGGAAGTGCTAATGGAGCAGCTAGGGCAGGACGTGCTAGGGCTGTCCTGCTGTCCCCCGCCACCTGAGGACCTACGGTGTGGGGCCTGTTAGGAGCAGAATCGTGTCCCTCCCCCAGTTCATACACTGAAGGCTGAACCCTCATTACCTCAGAAGGTGATCCCACAGCTGTAAGCCCTCATCCAGCCTGACCGCTGTCCCTCTAGGAGGGGAGGGGAGGACATGGACCCTCCCAAAGGGAAGACTATGCAGGGCCACCGTGGGTAGGCAGCCAGCTGCAAGCCACACGGTGAGGCCTCAGGAGAAGCCAGGCCTGGGGACTTCCTGCCTCCAGAGTATGAAAAAATAAATTTCTGTACTTTAAGCCCCTGAGTCTGTGGTACTTTGTTATGGCGGCCCGCGGAGACCAAGACAGACCCCTGCAACCCCATTCCATGCTTTCATCCTGAAAAAAAGAAAAGCAGAAGAAGGATCCCAGCGTGAGTAGATTTAACACCCATCTTCTCAGGTCTGTAAAGTTCCAAGGGCATGGTCCCTATCATTAACAGAAAGTTTTAATAATAATTGCCATCAGGAGCTGATTGTGGCCAATAGCAAGGTCTGAAGATGAAATCTTTTGGGGGAGACTCTATTATAAAAAATAAAAAAGAACACAAAATGGCAAATACAAAACCTAGTGTGAAAGTGAATGTTGTTAGGGCACTTAGGGGCTCAGTTGTTAAGCGGCTCAAGTCATGGTCTGGGGTCCTGGGATTGAGCCACACATCAGGCTTTCTGCTTAGCGGGAAGCATGCTTCTCCCTCTCCCACTACCCCTGCTTGTGTTCCCTCTCTCACGTTTTCTCTCTGTCAAATAAATAAATAAAATCTTAAAATAGAAAGAAAGAAAGAAAGAAAATGAATGTTGTTGTTATTGTTGTTATCTCCCAGTGTGGGGCTTGAACTCGTGACCCTGAGATCAAGTGGCATGCCCTAAGCACTGAACCAGCCAGGCACCCTGAAAGTGAATGCTTGAAGGAGAAAAGAAATAACAAATTACAACACTGAAAGGTTCATGGAGGCCTCAAACTTCACAAAATCCAGGGAAAAAAAATAATATAATACATTTAGTCATTCATTCACTGTCTGAAACACTTCCTTGATTCTTTCTTTCTCCTCTTTTGGGCTGCATGGCTTTGATTGCTTCTCATACGCTAACGATTTTTTAATATCGTTTTCTAGAGACACAATAGAAAGATCATTCCGTCTCTCCCGCAGCGTGCTTGAGCTCCCTTTTATAAAATTATTGATAGTGCTGTGAAGTTTCTCTCGGGTTCACAGGTTGTCATTGGGAATTAGTTTCCATTGTGATGTAATCCCGGAGTGACATTTGGAAGCATCCGGATGTCTCCTTTGTTTGTTTTTGACTACTGCCGAGATATTTCGATCTTCCTGTCCTCTTTGAGTTTTGCTATGATTTGTAATTCTTAAAAAAAAAAAAAAAGGCAAAATTAATGTGAAATTAAGGGGTCCATATTTAGCCGCCTAATTGCATAATGAAATAAAATGACTCTCAGGCTACACACGTTGACGTGTTGATGAACACATGAGGCTTGTCACCGGAGCCTGTGTTTCTTTAGGCCGTCTTGCTACATGAGTAGCAATTTTGTGTGCGGCTTTTTCTGGATCCATCAGACGGCACCGCGACAAGATACGTCAGAT
Source organism: Mustela putorius furo (assembly GCF_011764305.1). NCBI lineage: Eukaryota > Metazoa > Chordata > Mammalia > Carnivora > Mustelidae > Mustela > Mustela putorius. The sequence goes on from NW_025421989.1 coordinate 35,283,667, forward strand.
ACGCTTCAGCACAAATACTGCATGCGTAAAGCTCCCGGCTCTTGAAGCGAACGGACCTGGGTTTTGCAGGATGGCTGTAGTTTTGTGCCCTGCAAACTCACAGATCCCGATAAATCCTATTCTGTGCAACTCCCATCAGAAAGGAAATAAAACCAAATGGTGCGTTATTAATTGCACACAGCGCATTATTGAGTCTGTTCCTAACAGAAGCGAATTTCCGTTCTGACTAGGCGACAGTGAGAACGGGGTTCGTCACTTCCAATTTTCCACATCTTGATGAGTGGAAGATTTTCCGCAGACTAGCTTCTGGCCTCCTACATTTCAGGCTTTGTTTCTCTCCATTATCTATATACTTTGTTGCGGGGCGGGGGGAGGGCAGGGGGCCATAGGGTACTGGGACAGATTGGATTATTCATGATGGTCCCAACAAGGTCTCCTGTCCATGTGCTCTTTGTGTAGCAGATGTTGACATTCTTCCCACTGAGGCACGGGGCCTGTCCTTCCCCCTTCAATGTGAGTGGGTCTGTGAGGACAGCAGAAGTGACGGTATGTGACTTCCAAGGTTATAACGATTCTAGAAAGTGATACAGTTTCTACCTGGCCCTCTTGGTTCCCTTGCCCCAGGAACTCAGTTGCCATGCTGTGAGGAAGTCCAGACTCAGTCAACGGCCAGCGTCAACCACCAGATAGGCGAGCGAGGAATCTCCAGGTTGAGTCTAGTCCCTAGACTCCAAGCCACCCCAGCGGAGCCCAGGTGAAGCAGTGACAGGCTGCCGCACTGAGCCCTGCCCCCTGCAGGTTTGCCGTTGTTTTAAGCCACTGAGTTCTGGGGTGACTTGCTGTGTTGCAATAGATGCCAAGGACTGACATACTTGTATTGTGAGACAACGTGTGGCATGCACCTTCAAGTCCCAGTACAGGACAAGTCAGCCCAGAGGGCAGTAAGGGCGTTCCCAAAAGCCAGTGCTACTGTCTCGTGTGTTGGCCAGCACCAACTTCACGTGGAAGGGGCCGCAGATGCTATGTACACATGCATATCCCTTAAAAAAAAAACAAAACAATAAACCTCACTGTGCCTCACTCTGACTTCCCCATAGCCAGATCCCAAATAGGCCCATGGCTACTCTCACACCACCAGCCCCCAAAGGAGGTATGATCAAGTGACTGTCAAATTGGAAACAGATGGTGGTCTGTACAAAATGTAAGCGCCCTACTCCCCTGAACCAAGCTTGGAAGGGGCCAGTGTAAGTGACATGCCTTGGAGCTTAAGCTTTACTCAGTTCACAGTAAATCTACTTCTAGAGCCAATATTTATTGAATGCTTATAAAGGCTAGGTCCTGGGCTAACCATTGGGCTAGCCAATAACCAAATGGGCTAACCATTTTATGTAAATGGTTATATTTGAGCTTAAATTATGACCCTATAGGTAGATACTGTTCTCCCTGCTTTATATATGAGAAAACAGAAGTTCAGTATCATTCAAGTATGTTCAGCATGGACTTATTGAGCTTTTACAACTAACAAATATTGGTATGCTGTCTTATATTATACAAAGGAGTGGGAAGTCTACCCTGGATGTGATGAGGACCCTCCACGCATAATTCTTATGTCCACTTCATAGAGACGCACACTGAGGTGAGGCACTGAACAGGGATTGTGGCAAATACCAGGAAGTATAAGATGCCTTCTTTACTCTTAAGAATCTGGATTCTTCTGGGCACCTGGGTGGCTCAGTGGGTTAAAGCCTCTGCCTTCGGTTCAGGTCATGATCCCAGGTTCTTGGGATCGAGCCCCACATTGGGCTCTCTGCTCAGCAGGGTGCCTGCTTCCCTTCCTCTCTCTCTGCCTACTTGTGATCTCTCTCTTTATTTATTTAAATAAATAAAATATTAAAAAACAAACAAACAAACAAAGAATCTCGGTTCCTTAAGGGGCACCTGAGTGGCTCAGTCAGTTAAGTGTCTGCCTTCAGCTCTGGTCATGATCTCAGGGGTTCTGGGATCGAGTCCCATGTCTGGCTCCCTGCTCAGTGGGGAGTCTGCTTCTCCTTCTCCCTCCGCCTATGGCATCCCCCTGTTCGTGCTTGCGCGCGCGCTCTCTCTCTGTGTCAAATAAATAAATAATCTTAAAAAAAAAAAAAAGAATCTGGGTTTCTCTAAAGGCCTAAGAAATACTTTTAAAGGGCGCCTGGATGGCTCAGTCCTTGGGCGTCTGCTTTCGGCTTGGGTCATGATCCGGGGTCCTGGGATCGAGCCCCATGTCGGGTTCCCTGCTCGGCGGGAGGTCTGCTTCTCCCTCTCCCACTCCCCCTGCTTGTGTTCCCTCTGTTGCTGTCTCTCTCTCTGTCAAATAAATAAATAACATCCTAAAAACAAACAAACAAACAAAATGCTTTTAAGATAGAGAACTGAGGTCTTTTGCCAATAACCAGGATCAACTTGCCAGCCATGTGAGGGAGACACCTGGAAGCAGATCGCCCAGCCCTAGTCAAGTCTTCAGGTGTCTGAGGCCCCAGCCAGCATCTGGAATGCAACCTCATGAGAGGCCTGGAGCCAGAACCATTCAGTCAGGCTGGTCCTGGTTTCCTGATCCACAGAACGGTGTAAGAGAATAAACGTTTATTGGTTGTTTTTTTTCCCCCAGCTATTAAATACTGGGATAATTTGTTACTTGGCTCTAGATAGCAAACAGCTAATACATCATCTGATAACTAATCCACATTCCAAGTTCCCCAGTTATCCCCAAAAGTCTTCTAGAGTTTTGGGTTTCTTTGTTTGTGGAGGTGGGAATCAAGGTTCACATATGGGCCTTGGATGACATGTGTCAGCCATCTCAGTCTCTGGAGTGAGGAGAACTTGTTGACTGAAGGCCAAGTAAAAAATGACCCACGCATGTTTGGGAATAAGCTGAGACTCAGGTGAATGATTTACCCTGAGGAACAGTGGAAGATCAGGTTGAAGTAATGGTGGTTGCCTCCCGGGTGTTTACTATAGGAGTTAAGGACCATAGTAGTTGGGGGCACCTGGGTGGCTCAGTGGGTTAAAGCCTCTGCCTTCGGCTCAGGTCATGATCCCAGGGTCCTGGGATCGAGCCCCACATCGGGCTTTTTGCTCAGCAGGGAGCCTGCTTCCTCCTCTCTCTCTGCCTGCCTCTCTGCCTACTTGTAATCTCTGTCTGTCAAATAAATAAATAAAATCTTTAAAAAAAAAAAGTACCATAGTAGTTGGGCATGGTCAGCATTGTCCCCATTTACAGATGCGGTAACTGAGGTACAGTGGGGTTAAGTAATAGCTTGCCACAGTCACCCGTCAGTCACTGATGGAGCTGGGATTTCAACCCAGGCATGTTGGCTCCTCATCCCATGCTTTTAACCACGACGTCATCATGTTTGAACTATAGTTTTTGCTGCAGCTTTTGGAAGGAGGTCTAGAAGGATTCAGAGAAGAGATTGAAGAGATGGACAACAAATGCTGTGAGAGCCCCTAAAAGGGATTATACTTATAACGTGGAGGGAAATCACGGGTGGAAAATGGAGGTGTCAACCATTTCAGTGTGTATATAAAGCAATGAGGATTGATTGGTTCTTCCTCATCTTGACACGGATGTCTCAGAGGAAACGCCACTCAGCCTCATCTAAGTGTCTGGAATGAGGACATAAGAGCCAGATAGTGCTGGAGAAGGAAAGCTGCCTGGGTGGTGGGATGGTTTAAATCCCCTTCTCTGGGCAGTTGAGGACCAAGGTCTAGGACCTCTTAGGGTTCTGCTGAGCCCAAGTATTGCCCACTTGTGACTTGTTGCTCCTGTCTGTCTGCCTCTGGTCACTACTGTTGGTTCCCTGCCCATCTGTTCGCCCTCATCTGCCCATCCCTGTCCTCAACGCAGCGCTGTCCAATAGAACTTCCAATGATAATAGAACATTCCCTACCTGCACCGCCCTGTGGAGGTTGAGCTCTTGGAATGGGGCCAGTGTGCCTGAGAAATGGAATTTTATATTTCATTTAATTGTAATGAATGTAGATTTTAAGAGCCATACGTGGCTAGTGGCTACCTACTGGACAGCACAGAGCTTTTGAATGTTGTTTGCCGAGAACACATGCAACTCTCTGCCTGAGGACTTTTTTTCAGTCAAAGGAGCTCCGCTGCCTACTCCACCCCCAACCTCGCCCTACTCTGCCTCTGTCCTGGCTCCCGGCAGCTGGTGATAAGTTAAAGATCCACTGCCCCTGCCACTCCAGCAGCCTCCCTCCAACTAACAAACTGAGGAGGCGAGCCCCTCGATTGGGTAACTCTGAGACAGCTCCTCTGGGTCCCAGAGTTCCCCAGGGGCGCCAAGACCCAGTTGCCCACAGAGGTAAATGACTTGATATTTATGACCTTGTATTGGTAGTAGACCCTTCTGTTTCCCTTCCCTCCCAAATAAAGTACTTGGACTTGTTGTGGGGTTGTTTTGGGGTACCCAAATCAAGACCTGCCTGCTGTCTGCTAAGTTTAAATCAAAGAAAGAAATGCCCAAGACCTTTACACCCCTGCTTCTATACACAGGGAAAAATGATCTGACCGGTCCATCTTCTGCCTTTATGCCTACGTACAGAACTGATATGCACCTTTGCCCTGATGGTGACGAATGTCTCACTGTCTTCACTCTGCTGGCTGCAACTCCAGTTGCCCCGAGGACCCCAGGCTGGAAGGACACCCAGGATCGTCCTGGACCCAGCAGAGCTCCTCTGTTTATCTCCGCCAGGAGCCCTCCAGTTCTGCGAGTGTGGGATTGGGTGTGTATCTTCATGCCAAAGTCAAGCTCGCTGAGGGAGCCAGGTCTCTCCAGAGGGCAAGAGCAAAGCCACATGGATCCCATCTGTGGTGAAGGGGGCTCAGCCTGGAGTGGCATTTTGTTGTTAAACCTCTTCTTTCAGTGTGGCCCAAACAAGGGGGATGGCTCAGCCTCAAACATGTCAAACATGTTTGAAACTATCTCCTCTCCTTTGTCCCACCATCTCCTCCTCTGCTCGAGCCCATTGCTTTCCCTTCTCTATATCTCTTATTTTTGTTTTTAAAAGATTTTATATATTTATTTGACAGAGAAAGACACAGCGATAGAGGGAACACAAGCAGGGGGAGTGAGAGAAGGGGGAAGCACCAGGGAGCCTGCTGGGACCTCGATCCCAGGGCCCCCGGATCATGACCTGAGCTGAAGGCAGACGCTTAATGACTGAGACACCCAGGCGCCCCTTGATGTCTCTTGTTTAATAAAAGGCAGTGGACTCTTTATAACCCCCACCCGCTGGCAAGTGGCCACATCTATTCCCTCCTGTCCCCAGAATCTAAAATCAGAGATCGTGAAAATAAGACTTACCCCTCTCCGACATTATACACAGATATGCGCCCCAAAGGGCAGCATTTCTTGGACTTAACATGTGTACTATGTTCTATCTTCCCTCTTGTGACGAGCCTTTCTTATAAAACTTTCTTGTGACCAACTATTCCCCCTTCGCTGCCTGGTCGATTATTTCTGCTAGGCAGTTCAGCCAATGGGCTGGAATGAATGCAAAGTGTTTTTCTTTCTTTTTTTTTTTTTTTTTTTTTTTTTTTTCCCTAAAGGGTCAGCACAGCCTGTCTGATGGGACTGAGCAATTGTGAGCAGGCTTTCTCTGCCAGCACCCAGGACAGGTATGATTCCGGGGTTCCAGGGCTTTCCTGAAAGTGGAGGTCCCAAGAGGGTTCCTGGGTCCAGCAGCAGAGCCTGGCGCTCTTGCTGAGGAGCCAAGCACAGAAGCACGGCCGGCCGGGGCTGAACGGGGACCATTTGGAGCTGGTGTAATTGCTTATGTAGTTTTAATTGCTCATTCATCATGCTAACAGGCCCAGAGTACTGATCATTTGCCACGTGCTCAGTAATTAAAAGACCAGGGGGTGAGGTAGGGTGATGAGGAGTGGCGGGGTGAAATGAGGTGAAGAAAAGCCAAAATGCACAGCCCAGGAGGCAAGTGGGGGCGGTGGCTAGTCCCCTTTCTGACACTGAGCGAGGGCGGGTCTCCCCACCAGCATCTCACAGTCCTTGGTTTGCATCGGAGAGCAACCTCGCTCCTGGCTCCCTCAGGAGGGAACCCAGTCCCTGGACCGCCCTTTTCGGATCACAAGCCATTTCCATCCACGTCATCCTGCTTTCTCCTAGATGACCCAGTGAGATCCATGCTCTCTGGGCCTCCAGTTTTCAGGTGAAGGGAAAAGGCTCCATAAAATGCCTTGCCCAAGATCCCATGATGGCCGGCCATTGGTGGAGATGAAACCCAAATCCACGTCTTGTCATGCCAAATCTCCGACTTCTCCTCCCTATGGACAAGCAAAACGTGGGCTTTTCTCTGGGTCCCATTGGCGTTGTCACAATAGCTGAATTTTGGAATGAATATCCAATTGCCTAGGGAATTTACAATAAACTACAACAATTCACTGATTCCGAAGTCCCACCTTCAACAAGGGTGGCAGCATTTCTGAGGGTCAGGGTGGGAGTCTGTGGATAGGATGTTCCCCTGTCCACTCTACTAATTGGTCTGTCTGAAAGATCCTTGTTCCAAAGGACACACTGCTGGCACCAGTCCCTCTTCAAGGAAGGGCCTCACGGCAGGTGTCTTGGTTTGGGTTCCCCCAGCAGCAGATCCCAAGTCAAGTATTTGAGTGCAAAAAAGTTTATTTGCAAAGACGGAGAAAATTCTGGAAGAACTGGGGGGAAAAGAGACAGGGCAGGGATGGCAGAAGACATAGGGCAACTTACCAAAGAAGTTACCTCTGCAAGCATTGCAGGCTTAACCCCACTGGGGACCTCAAGGGTACAATGCATTACATGATTCACAGTTCTCTCATCCGAGGGGCGGGGACGCTAAGGTGTTTATACTCCAGCTCTCCTAGAGGTGGGGATGTCAATTCCTTGCCACGGTCACTTTCAGCCCACCTTGCAGAGCAGAGCAGGCCCCAGCCCCAAGAGAAGGTCCTCTGGCAAAAGAGATGAAGGTTCTGGCATTTGTGGGTTTGGCGGGTGTACGCCACAGTAGAAGGCCCTGGGGAATATGGGCAGGATGGGGACAGTGTCCAGACAGCAGGGTATCTGTCATACTGCTGCAGGGGAGGCTCCTGAGGGTCCCTGCCCCCGACCGTGTTGTTCATCTGCCTTCATTGGCCGCTCAGCTGTTCTGGAACAATTTGCAAGCTGAAATAGTATTAGCGTTCCCCTGGGAGTTATTTGTGCATTCATTTTCCCTCTCGCTTCTTTCTTCTTCTTCTCCCGCTAATGCAGCAGATCCCCTGACCCTAAAGACCAAAGGGCACATACCCACCGCAGGCAGCACGGGGAGGGCGCTCTGTGATGATGGGCTGTGAGCAGGAGTGACGTGATTATATGTATTCTAATTTCTTTAAGCAAATAGTGTGAGATTTGTACGTTTTATGGTTAACAACAAATTTTGTGTGAGTCAACTCACAGCTGACGGGGTCAATATTCATTGAGAACCACCACTCTGTGCCGTCGCCAAGAAATGTGTGCTTTCTTTTTGTATCTGGGGCAGGAAACTTCCTGGAAACAGTTTATTTACATGCACGGCCAACTTTCCATCAGTTGATCAATAAATCAATCAACAAATATTGATTGTCTCCATTGTGAAGAGCATTGTGGAGACTTATTATAAATATAAACACGCTCCCTGGCTCAGAGGAGCTCACTGCCTAACTGGGGGTAAGATCTGTAGACATGAAAAGGTAACTTACAATGCAGAGTAGTCTATAAACACTGAATGAGTGGTGTACATTGACTGGGTCTGGGAGATATCAAGGAAGACTTCCTGGAGGAAGGGTGATTTGAGCTCAGCCTTAAATGATAGGTAGGAGTTGCACAATAAGAGGACATGGAAGGTATTACAGACAAGAGCAGCAGTGCCAAGGAGGAAAATCCCAAGGCCTGTTCAGGACTGTGAAGGGGTCTGCCTGGCTGCAGTGGGGCTCCTAGATGGGACGGTCACGGCCCAAGCCTATGGGACAGTCTGGAACACTGTTGAATCTTCCTCATTCAAAGAACCACCCAGTCGTCAGTATTGGAACTTTGTCACTGCTGGGAACTGAATTTTGGCTCTCCAAAATGTGTATCTTGAAGCCCTAACCCCCAACGTGACCGTTTTTTGGGGGAGATAGGGCCGGTAAGGAGGTAATCAAGGCTAAGCAAAGTCAGAAGGGTGAGGTCTTAATCTGATAAGATTGGTGGCCTTATAAGAAAAAAAGTGTTCTCTCCCACCCTCCCTCCCTTCCCCTCCCTCTCCTCTGACCCCACTTACTTCCTTCCCTTCCTTCCTCCCTCTCTCCCTCTCTCTCTCCCTTTCCCCTCCCATTGCCCTCTCTGGGACCTACAAGCCTTAAGGAACTACAGTTCTCTTCATAGCAGGGATGTGCATGAGGTTCAGGCTGGGTTGACCTGCTCTGCTGCCCCACACCCCTCCCCAGACCATTGTAAGAGGAGGGCAGCTGATCTAGCAAATAAAAATATAGGACACCTAGGGCCATCTGGGTGGCTCAGTGGGTTAAAGGTCTGCCTTCAGCTTAGGTCCTGATACCCACTAGGGTCCTGGGAGGCTCCCTGCTCAGCGGGAAGTCTGTTTCTCCCTCTCCCCACTACTTGTACACACACACACACACACACACACTCTCTCTCTCTCTCTTACATACTCTCTCCAATAATAAATAAAAATCTTAAAAAGAATATAGGACACCTAGTTAAATTTGAATTTCAGATAAACAATGAATAATCTTGATAGCCTAAGTATGCACGTCCCATGCAATGCTTAGAACGTACTTGCACTAAAAAAAAAATCCCTTACTCATCGTTTAGCTGCAATTTAGCATGTAACTGGGTGTCCTGTGTTTTATCCCGCAACCCTCTCATGGAGGGCTCAGGACCCGTGTATGGCCAATCAGAAGGCCCCACTGTGCTCTGGGTCACCGTAATTGGTTCAGCTTGGGGCATGTGACCCAAGGTCGGAGCCCTTCCTGCCCATGCGCACTAGTACTGGAAGCTCCCAAGCTGTCAGGACCGCGACAGGGAAAGTTCTCCAGCTAGAGGAGACTTCCCCGAGGGAAGCACCCGTGTGACAACCCAGGTCACACAGGAGGAAGTAGAGCTGAGGGAGAAAGCAAGCCTGAAGACAGTGCTTGATTCGGCTACACCCCCTGAACTACAGCTCAAATGGCAAGTGGCTTGAATTGGGAATCCTTCACTCACAGCTGACTTGTTCTGGCAAAATCTGTGGGAGCTAAGTCACCTGAGAACTGTAAGACTCAAACCTGACTGAACTCAAAGGGAAGGCTGCTCCTAAGACCCCCTCCCTCCATTTAATCGCTGAGCAAACAGGGCCTCCTCGGCTCAGGGGCAGCAAAACGTCCCAACAGGTCCCTCACGAACACTGGGGACTCCTCTGTGTGGCTCCGAGGTGTCACCTCTGCCACATCCACATCCCCTGCTGCCAGCGGGCAGAGGAGCCCCCCCCCTTTTTTTCAGCCCTCCTTCCCCTCATATCCAGCTCTCCTTTTCTATCGAAGACCTTTTTTTTTTTTCGTTATCAGCCGTATCTTTTACGTTCCTTCTCTTCCTTGCCTTGCCCTCCATGCTCACTTTTCAGAATACAACCCACAGACTCTCTCAGCCCCACAGGGTGTGTGGATTTATTCTGGACTGGACTAGAAATATTGGAGCCAAAAAGACCTTAGGGCTGATACAATCCAGCCCCCTCTCTGTCCTGAGCTAACAGAAGAGGAAACTGAGGTTCACAGTGGTCCAATCACAAAGGCTCCAGCGAGAGTTATGGGTAGATTCTAGAATAAGAGGAAAGCCGAGCGGTTGAGGGCAAGGGTCCCCGGGTTTGGATTCAGAAATCCTGTATATTTATTTGGGTTCTACTACAAATCACTTAACCTCTTTATGTCCATTTCTCCGGCTTGAGGAGGAGCTTAAAACCCCCTTCACCTCATCATGGCTTCTGCAGCTGACAGAATTATAAAACTGCCAAATGAGTGTGCTGGACCAAGGCTGCACGGTATTAGTGTTGTTGGTGTTACTATTATTATTTAACGAAGCTAATCCGCCAGTGAAGGAAATGAGCACACATCACGAAATTAATTATAGATTTTTTTTTAAATGACTGTTTATATTGAAAGGAAGGCCTCGTAGTTGCCGCACAATTTGAGGATAAGTCGTGTTTGGGAAAAATATTAATATTCAGAGCTGTGTTGATTAGCTTCACTCTTGTTGCTAGGCAACAGGGTCCTTTGTAGCCTCTGCAGTGTGGGGATTTTTCTAGGGGTGGAGGTGGGGAAAGGGATGGGGGGATTAGAGGGAGGAGAAGTGTATTACAGTAAGTGATTCCGCTGGTTCAGCCAATTCCAAAGTTGCCTTAAAAAAAAAAATCTCCTTTAACAACCTATGTGATTATAGTTGTTGGATAAGGAAAACCAGAACGTGACCCCGAGCTCACCACTCACCCATGACTTGAGTTTCAGGTTTGGCAAGACTTGTGTTTACGAGATCAGAACTGAACCACACGCGGCCCCGGGGTTTACCACCGCTGACGTTCGCCATGGCCCAGCAAGGGCAGCCTGCCAGCGCGCAGATTAGGGGGTTGTGAAAGGCTGCCATGAATCAGATGATCCAATCTCCTTTAATAGCGGCTGTGGCCTTCCAGTTGAATTCTAACACTCGAATGGGGCCGACTCAGAGCAAGCCAAAGAGCATGTTTTCACAAGCAAAATGGAGGCGCTCGAGGATCTGGAATTCACTGGAAACCCAGGACAGGTTATGTGCGAGTGACCGTCTAGAGCATCTCCTGTGTGCTGGGCGCGTTGCAGGGTTTGCTGGTGGTCGGTCTGGCCCCGACACTGGGAAAGAGGCAGTACTGGCCCCATCTGGGGGACTGAGATTTGGAGGGGGTGAGTAACTTGGCCCTGGTCACACCAGCTAGCACAGGGCAGAGCAAAGGAATTAAACTCATCTTTCTGTACGTGAGTTCAGGGCGCTCACTTAACCAGGCCATCTGCCCTTACCTGGCTGGGAGGGGCTGGGAAGGGCTGAAGAGAAAATCTTGGGGCTTTGCATAAAGTCATCTTGTGGCCTCTGTTGGGTTGAGACTCACTCAGTGAGTTTCCGGTATCATCACAGATCACTTAATATACAGTCCTGTTCCAGCCCCTGCTGCTGCCTAGGCCACCTCCGAACTTAGCGGCATAAAACAAGACCCATTTCATTATGCTCGTGGGTCTGTCAGTTAAGAATTATTCAAGCAGGGCTCAGCTGGGCGATTCTTTCGCTCTGTGATGCATATACTGAGACCACCTTGTGGCCCGGTATGCTGGGTCTGGAGGGTTCTCCATGCCTTTGCTCACATGTCTGGTGCTGGGACATCATCCCAGCACAGCAGTCTTGGGGGTGGTTGGACATCTTGCATGGTAACTGCCCTCCCCCCAACAGCAACTGTTCCAAGAGACCCAGGGAAAGGCCACATGAACCTTTCTGACCTAGCCCAGAAGTCACACAGTGTCACATGTACCATAGTCTGTTAGTTAAAAGAGTCACAGCCCACTCTGACCCCAAATCTCGATGGGAGAGCTATCAGAGAATTTGGGGACTCTGTTAAAGACAGCTATAAGGGGTGCCTGGGTGGCTTGGTTGGTTAAGCGTCTGCCTTCGGTTCAGGTCATGATCCCAGGGTCCTGGATGGAGTCCTGCATGGGGCTCCCTGCTCAGTGGGGAGTCTGCTTCACCCTCTTCCCCTCCCCCAACTTGTGCTTTCTTGCATTCTCTCTGAAATAAATAAAATCTTAAAAAAAAGAAGAACCCAGCTCTAAGTACCGAGTTCTTCGTTTCAATGAGAAATGGATAGTCAAAAAACTTTGGATCCTCTGAAAATGGAGGAAATGCATAAGCGATATTCAGTCCTGCAAATCGGACTTATTTTGATGGATTTAGGATGAGGCTGGTTGAATAAAAGGTATGCTTAATAAGGGCTTTTGTTTGTTTGTTTTGAATTTCATGTTCAGGGGTAGTCGCCAGCTGAGAAGTCTGTCTTGCTGACCAGCTAAGTCTCATTTATAATTAATAGTGATTCCGTTTGCATACAGTGTGCTTATGACTTTTAAAAGACTTCATTCCACTATGATCATATTTACAATATTAGTTTGGTTAGGGAAGCCTTTTCTCCTTATAGAAATCAAGTGAGATAATGATGTCGTTGAAAGACTCTTTGGATATTTTAATGAGCTCTGCAAACTTATGCTAGCCTACCTCTCCTTTCTTGATGTTCTATGTCAGGCATTATGCTGGAATCATTTAGAATACTGAGATGCATAAAGACCATCTCTGGCAAAGACTGTCCCCCAGTATACTGCCTCTTCCTCCAACAGAAATCAAACTCTGATTTTATGCTAGGGGCTACGTTTCCCAGACTCCTTTGCAGGAAGTTACGGCCATGGAATTTAAAAAATCAGGCTATTGGGATAGAAGTGGAAGTATCACATGGATGCTTCCAGGAACCTTTTTTAACAGAGAGCTGATATTTAACCATTTCTCTTTTTTTTTCATCTCTTGCTGCCTGGAATGTAGATGTAATGACTGGAGCTATAGCCTCCATTATGGACCACGAGTATGGGCTTTCACTTTAGGAATGGTGGAATGGTAAACCGGAAGGAGCCTGGGTCGCTAAGATTCTCTCAGGGCAGTAGCCGTTCCCATGATGAACTGCCTATCTCTGGACTTTTACAAATGAGAAAAAAACCTCTGTTGCATTTAAGCTGCTGCAATTTTGAGTCTCTGTTGCTTTTAGCCAAGTTTAATCCTAATCAGTGTAGTCTCTCTCTAAGGAGGCCACAGTCTAGTGAGGCAACAAAGAAGTACATAATTATGATCGAATGAATAAATGAAATAAATGGCCTAATTACAGTGATCACAATTATGAGAAATAATCTGAGAGATGCAGTTTTGATGTTGAAATACTGGAATAGTGTGGCAATATTTTTCAATGTAGGACTAATCGAGAAAATAGAGGACAAATGGAATCTATATAGCCAATACCAGAGCCAAAAGGAAAATGCCAGATGAGTCCTGAGAAAGGAGCAAGGATTTTTGTTGTTGTTGTTGTTAGATTTATTTATTTATTTGAGAGAGGGAGCCCAAGCAGGAGGAGGGACAGAGGGAGAAGACTCTCCACTGAGCAGGGAGCCCAGTGTGGGGCTTGATTCTGGGATCATGATCTAAACCGAAGGCAGATGCTTAACTGATTGAGCCATCCAGGCACCCCACGGAGCAAGGATTTCTGTTGAGGGCATCTTACTCAGATTCACGGAAGAAGAGGTAGAAATTTTAACTTGGTCTGGAATTTGGGGCCTGCGTTTTAAACAAAGAGACGAGCAAGAACAAAGTCCAGGTGGTATGGAGATGTATAGAGAGTCTGTAGAAGGGTCCATGTGGCTGGGTGGGAGATCACACTGGAGAGTCCTATTTGGTGGGGAGGAGCAGGCTGTTTGCCCAGCTCCCTCGGCCTTCCTGAGGTGGAAGGGTGGGACTTCTGGCACTTGATGCCCATCGAGGGTCTTCATAGACCACCCCCTCCTTTGAGGGTCTCCTACGAAGGTTTCTTTGGCCTCACGTAACTTGTATCACTTTGAGTTAATTTTTGTACCTGGTGTGAGATAGGAGTCCAGCTTCGTTCTTTTGCACATATATATATATATCCAATGTCTTGTCCCACTTTCTGCCCAGTGTGTGGATCAGACATTGAGGCCCGCAATTCGTGGGACAAGCAAGCACCACATATGTCCAGCAAACAAAATGAGGAGCCTGAGCAGAGGCCAGGCCACACTTGTGGTGCTGTTGTTCACTTATTCTGATGTGGGCAGTTTAGTTTTAAGTACTGCACCTTCTGATCATGAGACTTGTGCCACAGGAAGGAGTTCCTGGAAGCCCAAACCTCTCTTTAAGTGCCTCTCTGCAGAAATCTTTTCTTTGGACTTGGTGAGGTTTAGCAGGTGTGTGGATTAGCAGTGAGGATTAGCACAGCCCTGCTGAGAAGGTGGCCCATTGCCCAGAGCCTTGGTCCACAAAGGCTATGTTAATAATCTGATGTGGGATGAGGGCAGGGGACATCATAATGAGATTCTTAATAAAATCCCTTTTCAAAGACTGCGGTTTAAAAAAAAAATTTAAACAATGACAGTAAATAAAATGTTCCAGTGCCTTAGGACACTAGAGGAGTTTTTGGTGTGCCAGACCTGTGGAATACTGGCTTTTCAAACCCCCTCCTTCCAGGGAAATCTAAAGGGCAAATGGTCAGGATAAGGAGTGAGTAAAGACAAGCATACTGTGCCTTAAAATGTTGGCGTAGAATACTCAGGATTTAAGTCTTTGATCCATTTTTAATTAACTTTTGAGTAGGTCTGAAGTATGGATTCAGCTGCATTTCTTGTGTGTATGGCTATCCAGCTGTCCCAGCGCAATTTGTTGAAGGGCCTACTCTTTTCCTCTTAAGTCGCCTTGGCACCTTTGTCAAAAATCAATTGACCATAGATGCATGGGTTTATTTCTAGACTCCCAAATCTATTCCATTGATCTACATGTCTGTCCTTATGCTGGTACTACACTGTTTTAATTACTGTAGCTTTGCAGTAAATTTTTTATTTATTTATTTATTTATTTATTTATTTATTTGACAGAGAGAAATCACAAGTAGATGGAGAGGCAGACAGAGAGAGACAGAGGGAAGCAGGCTCCCCGCTGAGCAGAGAGCCTGATGCGGAACTCGATCCCAGCACCCTGAGATCATGACCTGAGCCAAAGGCAGTGGCTTAAACCACTGAGCCACCCAGGCACCCCGCTTTGCAGTAAATTTTGAAATTGTGAAGTGGGAGTCCCCCAACTTTGTTCTTTCTTTTTCAAGATCATTAGGGCTGTTTGGGGTCCCTTTCAATTCCATACCTATTTTGGGATCTGCTTTTTCAGTTTTGAAAAAAAAAAATGACACTGGGGTGTTGATAAAGATTGTATTGAGTCTGTAGATTGCTTTAGAGAGTATTGCCATTTTTAACAATACTAAGTCCTCTGATCCATGAATATGGGATACCTTTCCATTTGTCTAGGCCTTCTTTCATTTCTTTCAATAATGTTTTGTAGTTACCAGTAGACAAGTTTTGCACCTCTTTGGTTAAACTTATTTAAAAAAAAAAGATTTTATTTATTTACTTTGACAGAGAGAGAGAGATCTTAAGTAGGCAGAAAGGCAGCCAGAGAGAGAGGGGAAAGCAGGCTCCCCGCTGAGCAGAGAGCCTGATGTGGGGCCCGATCCCAGGACCCTGAGATCACGACCCAAGCTGAAGGCAGAGGCTCAACCCACTGAGCAACCCAGGCACTCCTAAACTTATTTTTAAGTATTTGATTCTTTTCCATACTATTGTAAATGTAATTGTTTTCTTAATTTCACTTTTGGATTGTTCATTGTTTGTATACAGAAATACAACTGATTTTTGTGTGTTGCTCTTATATCCTGCAACTTTCCTGAATTTGCATCGGTTGAAGGACTTGCAAATTACATAGAAACCCATTCGAACTGGCTTGAACCCTAAGAGAGATTGATTGGTTCACATAATTTAAAAGTCCGGTACTCCTGGGTGGCTCAGTTGGTTGGGCAGCTGCCTTCGGCTCAGGTCATGATCCCGGCGTCCTGGGATCGAGTCCCACATCCGGCTCCTTACTCTACGGGGAGCCTGCTTCTCCCTCTGACTCTGCCTTCCACTCTGTCTGCCTATGCTCGCTCTCGCTCGCTCTCTCTCTGACAAATAAATTAAAAAAAAAAAGTCCAGTGGGATCTAGGCATGATTCTATCAAGGTTCTAGCTCTGTTTCTCTGTACTTCTCTCAGTTTTGCCCTTCTCTAAGAATTGGTTCTGTGTTCCTGTTGACCTCCCTTATGGTTTGCAGGAGGGTAGCTGACAAGAAGCTAGGTTTGCGTGCTACCTCAGTCACATCCAAGGAAAGACAAAAAAGCGTTTCCTTCCCTCAAAAGTCTTGAGTGTCTCTTTGATACTGTCATCCCTGTCTAGTGACTAGAGAGATGTATCACTGTGATTGGCTTACGCCGTTGAGATAGGGTTGGGTTCAAACCCACCCAGACTACAGTTGCTGTACAGAAGGAGATGGTTCTTAGAGGAAGATCTCAGGGTTGTTAGGAAGGGGAGTGACAGTGTCAACCAAACCTATGAAATTTGTATAGTACTGAGCTGCAATGACTGTTTGCTGCATCAGTGAATGAATTAAAGGAGTCACTAGTCCTTTCACGGATACCCAGTTCCCTAGGGCTGTCACAGCCTCGGTTTTAGTGATGGCCAACCCTGCAACCTCTAGAAATCCCCTACTGAGATCCTAGACTCTTCTATGGGGAAGAGAGAATTCTTTCTTCGGGTTCCATAGCCTCCCTGATTCCTGAGCTGCAAGACCCTGGTAAAACAGACCTGAAGAACTGTGAACATTGGGGAATCCACATATTCCGAATAAGCAGGGTGGACCTTGGGAGTCTGTGGTGTGGCTCTGAAGTCCTCATTTACAAATTGTTTCTCAGGCCTAATGCCTGACCCTCCACCTTAGGAATTCACTCCTCTGGTTAGTTTGAAAGGCTTTTACACCTTTAAGACCAACATCCCCCACCACAACTGTCAACTGGGGCTTTGGTTGGCAATCAAGCATCTTTGTATGATCAAACCCTACCAATACTGATGTATTCTGAGGAGTATTTTCCATGATAAAGAATCATCTACACCAGAGAGTCAGAGTCAAGGATGGGGGTCCCGGGAGCATCAGGTCCTGAATTATGAAAACTTACTTCTCTTCATAGATATAATGTTTGAGCTTAGTTCCTTCAATTCAAGACTCTACCCCTTCTCTGACTAATATCAAACTCCACTGTACAGAAGGTATTTTCCAAAAATAGCTACAACAATAGCCCCTGTCCCACGTGCTTCTCCAGGTCCTTCCCACTTTTACTTCCACAGGTGGAGTCTATGACCCTTACCATTGAGCCTGGGTGGGCCTTTGTTACTGCCTTGACCAATACAGTGTGGCAGAAGTGATACTGTATGACTTCCGAGGTACTCCGAGGTATACCTCTATGTAAGGTACTCTTGCCCTGCTCTCTTGGGACATTTGCTCTGGGAACCTGGCTACCATGCTGTGAGGAAGTTCAGGCAACTTATGGAGGGGACCCAAGGCTCCCAGACCACAGCCCCAGCTGAGCTTCTAGCCAACACCCAGTGCCAGCTTACTAGTCATGTGACAGAGTCCTCTTGCAAGTCAGTCCTTGTGGTAGGTGGCATCAAAGATGGTACCCAATGATAGATTCTTGCTCTTGTATAATCTCTTCCCCCTTAGAGTAGACCACACTGAGTACCCAGCTCCTAGAGTACAGCAGAAGTCATGGGATGACTCTTCCAAGATTAGGTTAGAAAAAGATGGTGGCTTCTGTCTTGGGCACTCCCTCACACTCTCTTTCTCTTGCATTTCTTTCCCTGGAGGTAGCTAGCCACCATGTTGTGAGGCCCTGAGCTGAAGGAGGCACCCCGCTAAACAGCATGCAGATTTCTGATCCACAGAAACCATACAAGATTCCAAGCATTTGTTATCTTAAACCACTAAATGTTGGGGTAATTTGTTAGGCAACAAGGGGTAACTAATACAATCTTCTTTTCCCCCCAGATCAGGTTGGATTAGCCAACACTGCATAGAAGAGCCCTTGCCTGAATTACAGAATTGTGAGTAAAAGAAACAATTGCTGGGGTTTTTGCCCACTAGGTTTTGGGGTCTTTGCTAGGCAGCTGTGGTTAACTTTTTCTCACTGAGAACCATCTGACAGGTGTTGGAAAAACAAAGCAAAAAATAAACCAGGCCGAAAGACTCATCTCCTGTAGTCTAGTGTTTTAGTCCCCTTGGACTGCCACATCATGGCCCACAGACTGGGTGGCTCAGAGAACAGAAAGTTCTCTCCTCATTCTCGAAGTTAGAAGTCCAAGATCAAGGTGTTGGCCAAGTGGATTTCTTCTGAAGCCTCTCTCCTTGGCTTGTAGATGGTTGCCATCCCACTGGGTCTTCACGTGGTCTTCCCCCTACACCTGTGTCGAAATCTTCTCCTCTTAAAAGGACACCAGTCCTTTTGGATTGGGGCCCACACTAAGAGCCTTATTTTAACTTAACCACCCCATTTAAAGACCCTAGCTCCAAATACAGTCACATTCTAAGGTCCTGGGGGTTAAGGCTTTGACATGGGAATTTTTGGGAGGAAACAGTTTAGCCCATAAGACCTAGGCCACCTAACTCCTTGGCATGGCCTAATTCCTAACTCCTCAATGAACTGATTTTTCTTTTCTTTTTTTTTTTTTAAGATTTAAAAAATTTATTCATGAGAGACTGAGAGAGAGAGGCAGAGGGAGAAGCAGGCTCCCCATGGAGCAGGGAACCCAACATGTGGGGCTTGATCCCCAAATCCCGGGATCATGACTTTAGCCGATGGCAGATATTTAACCGACTGAGCCACCCAGGTGCCCCAAACTGATTTTTCAAGAGATTAAAATATGTCCTTCTTTCTTCTGGCTGGGGCATTTTATAATGGGACAATTTTCATCATCTTCCCAAAGCTTTTTAAAAAGCTCTTTGAGGGGTGCTTGGGTGGCTCAGTGGGTTAAGCCGCTGCCTTCGGCTCAGGTCATGATCTCAGGGTCCTGGGATCGAGTCCCACATCGGCCTCTCTGCTCAGCAGGGAGCCTGCTTCCTCCTCTCTCTCTCTGCCTGCCTCTCTGCCTACTTGTGATCTCTCTCTGTTGAATAAATAAATAAAATCTTTAAAAAAAAAAAACAACTCTTTGAAACTCACTTCAGCCCTTTAAAAAAAGCAATACCTTCCTCCTAGTAATTCCTTCCCCTCCCTCCCTACAGGTGTCTGGGCTTCCCCACAGCAGATCCAGAGGCCCACGGTGTTGGCAGGATCTATGACAGAGACTCAGGGAGACCCAGACCCACTGTGCACCCAGACCCACGCCACAGAACCAAGAGCAGACACAGGCAGGACTTCAGCAGCCCCTGGGCCCGGGGTCCGGACCTCCTCCAACTCCCGGGCTCAACACAGGGCCCATGGTCCTAGTTTTGTGGCAGCTTCAGCCAGGCGGGAGGAGCTAATTCACAGGTCTCCTTAAATACTTCCCAAGGATTCATGACTATGGAAGAGCTGATGGCCTGAGGCAAAGCAGAAAGCTGGTACCCTCAGCTCAGTGTTAATTCCCTCGTTATCATTATCAGGCCAGACACTTCTTCCAGGTGGTTTTCTGTTTTCCTGCAAAATGGAGGGTGAGCAAGAGGGGAGGTTTTCAGCTTTGGGGCCAGATTCTTCTGCGGCAGAGCTCTCCTGCTGGGGGCGAGGGGCAGGCGGGTAAAGCCGGGAGGCTGCAAGCGGACAGAGACTTTTCCTGAGCAGAAGGGCTTCTCCCAGGTGCTCCTAGTGTGTTGGAGAGGATCTCCACCCCAACCCCCACCACCCTTCTGCCCTTTTTTCGACAAATGTGTAGACCATGGGTCAGGCACTGTGCTAGGTCCTTATTTTCCTTATGTGATTTGGATTTATCCTGCTTCCAGAAGCCCTGCAAAGACCTTTCCTTCTACCCACAAGCCCTGGCCCTGGATGACTTGAAGTCTTCTCCAGGTAAATAGGCTTTGTTGGTGGTTATAGCACTGTGTATGGGGGGGGGGGGTTGCAGCAAGTGGGGCATAGGAAGGAGGGGCTCCTGGTGGCTTCTTCCAGGTCCAGCTGCCCCTGAAAGTGGGTGTGGGGCAAGTGTTGGAGGCACAGAGAGGCAGCCTTCCTCCATAGGATTCTTGGCCTGCCTTCCAGGCTAGTTTGCTCGCCTGTTCTCAGTGAACACACCCTGCCAAGGAAAACAACAACCAAGGGCCCAGGAGAAAAGCCACTGTGTACAGAGCACAAGCCCCTAAATAGCTCTTCAGCTCCTGTCTAAACCTCAGAAATGTGACTTTGGGGTAGGACAAGGGCTGCTGTGGAACAGAGTTGGGACAAATACATAACAGAGCAGGGATCCTGTAATTCTACTTAATCGTAGGTTTATTTAAAAAGTGGCCTTCACGGGAGACTCTTAAAGTGCCCTGTGGTGGCGAGGCCTCATTTTACGGAGGGGGGCCCCCTGAATCACCGCCTCAAGTTGGGGGTTGGTGTGCAGGGGCCCAGGGGCTAGAAGGCCGGGTCTGAGGAGGGCTGGGATGCGGACAGGCCTCAGGTCTCCAGTCTCGGGCCTCAGCCCCGACCTTGGCCAAGGCTGGAAGATCCTGATTAACGTGAAAACGGAAGACAATTCGGGCGTCCTCGTCCTCGGGCAGCCCAGCTCCTGTGCAGCTAAGGGAGGAAGGTAATCATTCTGTCACTGTCTTTCGGGCCCAATTAGATGATTCAGCATATTCCCGGCCTTTCTCTGCGCAGAGGTGATTTATCGTGAGCTCTGCGGGGCCTGCCGAGGGTGAGTGATGGGGAGAGGGGCCCGTCCTCTGGGTGTGTGCGCACACTTCACACATCACGTACACAGCGCCAGATGGGGTTGTGTGTGAGACACGAAAACATTGGCGGGGCCTCTCCCAGCCACCCCTCTTGCTGTTTCTCCTGGAGAAACGCTTGTCTGGGGTGAAAATCTGTCCTTGCTCTGGGTGGGGGTTGGGGGGGGTCTCTTCACGGGAAGCCCAAGATGGGGGCAGGAGTTTAGAGGTTAGCCCCCTGGGCGGCTTGGGTTGAAGAGCTTCGGGAAAACAAATGAGAAGGTGGTTGCTTCGAGGGAGGCGGGAGGGGTTGAGCTGCTGAGCCGCTGAGCCGCTGGGCCACTGCCATGGGAGCAGAGGCCTTGGGCCAAGGGGCCTGGTGCTGGGCCGCGGGGTGGTGGCTGCGGCGGGAATGTGTGTGGAGGCCATGCCTGGGCTGCTGCCTTCTCCTGCATGTTCTGATGGGCCACTCTGTGTCATTGTTGTCCATCCTGGGGACTGGAGGGATCTCATATCTACTGCACCAGCTCAGCAAAGGAAGCTGTGTTGGTGTCTTCTGGGGTAAGGAAGCCCCAACCTGAGCTTCCTGAAGGAGTCAAAGGTGGGCCATGGCGATCCAGGGGCCGCCAGTGTGCATTCTTTCCATCCATCCATCTTCCCCAGAGAGTCTCCGGCTTCTGTCATGAGCTCTTAACATCAGTCATGGAACACTGCCTATGCCCGGCCACTCCCTAAGTCACTCACTGGAAGTCCGAGGGTCCTGGCCTGACATCGCATTCATACTGGTGATGTCATTTTTACTCACTTGTGAAATACATATTACATGCTAGCAGTTATTCCGGATGCCTCATGTACCTCATTTCTTCCCAAGACAATCCTTTGGCAAGGCTATTAGCATCCTGTGATGGTTAACTGAATGCACCAACTTGTCTGGGCACAGGGTGCCCAGACATTCAGTTAGTGGTGATTCTGGGTGTGTCTAGGAGGGTGTTTCCAGATGAGTTTAACATTTGAATTGGTAGACTGAGTCAGCAAATTGCCATCCCCAGTGTGGGTGGGCTGTATCCAATCAGTTGAAGGTGTGAATAGCACCAAAAGGCTGAGTTAGAGGAAACTTGACCTGCCTGCTTGTCGAGCTGGGATATTGGTTTCCTGCCTTTAGAGTAGAACTTACAGCATCGATTCTCCTGGTTCTTAGGCCTTCAGACTAAGACTACAACTACAGCACTCACTCTCCTGGGTCTCTAGCATACTGACTGTGGACCTTGGAACTTCTCAGCCTCCTTAGTCATGTGAGCCAATCCCTTATAGTAAATATCTCTCTCTTTGTCTCTCTCTCTCTCTCTCATTTTCTCTCTCTCTCTATATATATGCACTTTTGCATGAGAATTCTCATAGTTCTTTTGAAAGGTAGATAATTGCTCTCACATATGGCATATATATATGTGTGTGTGTGTATGTATATACACACACACGGACTAATAGGATATATATGTACTAATACCAATATACACTCACCAGTATGTATATACACACACCAATAGGACATATATATTATATAGGGTATGTTCTGTTTCTCTAGAGAACTCTAATGCATATCCCCATTTCACAGATAAGGAAACTGAGGCATGGAGACGCCATTTCATTGTAGAGGGTCTTACTCAGGAAGCTGGGATTTGCGCCAAGGCACTGTGACTCCCAGGCCCTCTTGCCTATACCACAAGTGCTCCTGACCTCTGACTGCTTAGCTTCTGCACATTCAAATATGGTCCTCAGCAGATTCAGTGCAGAAGAATGAGGCGAGAACCGTGGCTTGTGGCTCATGCCACTCACTCGTGCTTCCCGTGCAAGCCAGCCAGGCCCCATCATGAGAGGATGAATGAGAATTCCCAAGGGCTGGCAGGTGGCATCCAGCGTTCTCAAACCTGGGTGGCATGAGGAGACAGGTGATCCAGTGGATGTGGGAAGAGTGGGAGGCTAGCGAACCAGCTTCTAGGTCTCTCTGGCTGGGGGCATGCCATGTGGCCATCCCCTGGCACCTCGGTTTTGTCAGCTGTTGAGAGGCAGGTGTAGGCTCGATTAGCTCTGTGGCCCCAGGATCCTATGATTCTGCAGGGCTGTGGCTTTCCAGATGGCTTGGGGAATAGCCCCAAGTAACCACAGCCCTTTGTGGGCCCATTCCCAGCCCGAGGGCTTCATGCTGAATGTATCCAACCACAGAGGAAGGAACTTGGAGGGTGACCATTCAGGTTTGCAGCCAAACTCTGCCCTTTCCTGAGACTTTGGGCAAGTTCCTCAATCTCTCCCGGCCTCTTTCTGTAAAATGGGGCTAACAATGCCAGCTCCCAGGATTGCTGAGACCATGAACGCAGGCATGGTGCTAATCTAAGAGGCCGCAGGGTCTGTGGCGTTTCCTTACCTTCCTGACTCAATGCATGTCACCGTGGCTCATTGTCCCAGCCCGAGGACTCAAAGTGTCACCCGTATCTCTCCCCTTCCCTTTCAGGATCCTGAGAAAGCCTCAAGGACACTGTGGGATGCAGCTTACTCTCTTAAAGGGTCAGGCTTGCTTTCTGTCTCCATTTTTCTTCCCTTTTCTTGTTTCCTGGCTCTTTTCCCTGATTCCTTTCTTTTTCTCAACAAGCAGTTGCTAAGGAACTCTGTATATGTGCATTTGTGCTGTTTCTTTCAAGGTTGTATTTCCACCAGCTCTCGAATGTGAGGCAAACGGCCTTCCTTCTCTTCAACCTGGCATCACGTGACCCTTAAAGAGGCGGATGGAGGCTACCTGTATGGGGCCGTGTGTGCATATGTGTGTGTAGTGCAGAAATCCACCTGTGTGTGTGTGTGTGTGTGTGTGTGTGTGTACACGTGCAGACACCCACATGTGTACACTTGAGCATACACAAGAACGCCCAGGTACACACCAGAATGTGCTTCTCTAGCAGATGCACAAATGAGTCTCATAAGGCCCTCTTCTTACTCTGCCCCCAAAATGCCAAATTGCCAATGAAATTCAAGTCATGTCTCATGGGTTTGAAAGGGAGTGTGTGTCTGGGTAGAAGGAAAGAATCCATGCCAGATCGTGGTGCTCTTTTCATCTCAAAGCCCCACATTTTGAGATGTGCCTTTGCCCAGAGGGGAGGGAAAATGAACTAAATGAGGTAGGGAAGAGACATACCAGGTTCATGGATTAGAAGACTCCACAAAGAAAGGATGCCAATTTCCTCCCAAATCCATCTATATATCTAACACAATTCCAATTAAAACTGTAGCAGGATTCCTCGTAGGTATAGAAAAGCTGATTCTAAAATGTGTGTGGAAAAACAAAGGAACTAGAATAGCCAGAACAGTTTTGAAAAAGAAGAAGAAAATTGGAAGAATTCCACTACTTGATTTTAAGACCAACCACAACGTGACAGTGGTGGAGGGATAAACATATAGATCAGTGGAATAGACAGCCCAAACACAGACCCATCAATATATGGCAAATGGATTTTTGAAGAAGGTACAGGGCAGTTCAAAGGAGGAAGGATAGTGTTTTCAACAAACGGCATTGGAATAATTGGACATCTGTAACAAAAAAATAAATCTCAACCTAAACCTCACTCACACCTTATCCAAAAAACTTAACCCAAGATGGATCATAGGTCTGAACGTACAACATAAAACAGGAATTCTTTCTAGGATTAGGCGGAGTTCTTCGACATGAAACCAAAAGGGTAATCTATGAAAGAATAATTGATGAACTGAATCTGACCCAAATTGAAAACTTTTGTTCTGTGAGAAACATGCTTAAGAGGATGAAGCAGCAGCAAGCTACAGACTGGAGAAAATATTCGCCAATCATGTATCCAACTAAAGACTTGTCTGCAAAATATGTCAAGAATTCTTAAAACTCTGCAGTGGGAAAACTAACAGCCTGATTAAAGTCAAAACACTCCGACACTTCACCGGAGAGGATAACAGATGGCAAATAAACAGAAAACGATGTTCAGCATCAGTAGCCATGAGGGAAATGCTGAGATCTGTATTACACACCTATCCGAATGGCTAAAATGAAAAACGCCGACCATATCAAGTGCAGGCAGGATGTGGAACAACGTAGCACACATTGCCAGTGGGAACGTCCAATGCAGCCTTCCTGAGAAACGGTTTGGCAGTTTCTTATAAAGTTAAACAATGATCTCCACATGACCCGGCAATCCCACACCCGTTATTTATCCAAAGGAAATGCGAATGTATGTTCCCACAAAAATCTGCCAAGAAACTTGCTAACGGTTCTGTATGATTACCCCAAAGTGGAAACAAAGCAAACATCCTCCAGTGAGTGACTAGTTAGACGAATGGTGCTATACCCATCCAACAGAAGACTATTCTGCCATGAAAAGGAATATTAACTATTGAAATACTCAATGTGGAGGGATCTCAAGAGCATTAACGTTGAGTGACAGAAGCCATTGTGAAGAGCTTACATTCTGCATGGTTCCAGCTATATGAGGTTCTGGAATAGATGACACTACAGTGGTGGGGAATGGATCGGTGGTTCCCAAACATTAGGGGTGGGGAAAAACTTGACTAGAAATGGGGAGTAAGATGCAGGAATTCAGGATGATGGAGATGTTCTGTGTCCTGATTGTGGTAATAGTTAACAAGAGTCTTTGCATGTGTAAAGCTTCATAGGACTGTATACACACATACACACACACACACACACACAAAACACAGTTTGGGGGTTGTCCCTTAATGAATTAAACACCCAGTACCATTTATCTATTTGAAGGAGTTACAATTTCTTTCCTCTTTTCAGAAGGGAGACTGGACACATGGACTGGTATTAGACAGATCTGTTCATCACCTGTGAAGGCTGGAGGCTAAATATCTGGTACCGAACTTCCCTACCACCCCCCCCACCCCTCCCCTCGACCTGGATGCCACAATTCCTTTCTGCTACACTTTCCCTAACCCTTACTTTGCTATCACAACGTGCCTGTACCTGTAGGGATCCTACTTTTTCATCCTAAGCAGGTCATGTGGTCTCTGTTAGAACCAGTGTGCTTAGGGACACAACAGGACAGCAATGTTTAAAATTGAGACTGACTGCAGGACACTCTGGGCCGAGGGTGGTCTTGTGCAGACAGTGTCTCTGGCTTGCCAGTGATCCCATGTATGTGCTGCATTTGTCCCATTCGAAACCCTCTTTCTTGTTACCCGCCCCCCACAGCCCCCTGGTTCAGAAAAGGGGTCAGCCATGGTAGAAATGTGATTCCTGACAAACAGATAAGTAGATGAGGGCTGGCAGAAATTAGGCCCCTCGAAGCAATCAGACTGCAGATAAAACAGAAATTTAATGAAAATTGAAAATACAATCCATATTACGTAGCCATTAAAAATGATGTTTACCAGGAGTTTGCAATCACATGAAAAATGCTTGTATCACTACGCTGAGCAAGAAAAGAGCAAATTACCAAATTGTGTGTACAGTTGATCACAATTATATTTTAAAAGATGTAAAGTAAAAAGACGGAAGCTAAATATACCGGGCGGCTGGCAGTGACCGACTTTCAGTGGGAGGAGGAGTTCCCCCCTCCACCACCACCGTGGCTCTGTACTTTAATCTATACATTCCAAATATTTTCTAGATTGACTACGTTCATCTAATTTAAATTAATCTTCAAACTGAGGAAATAGAACGTTGGGATTTTATTTTAAAAATACAATGTGGAGCCCTGGCGCTCTGTGCGTAAGTGATCAAATATTTATTTAGTACCTCGCCTGTCCTGAATCCTTTGTACAATAACACCGTCACTGCCAGCCCTGCCCCCGCCCCTTCCCCTCCTGTAGCAGAGCCTCTCCAGCACACACAATGTCATCATCTGAGCACTGCATTTGGGACTAAGTGCCTCACTGAATGACTGAGGCAAGCTTAAGGATCTGGCACAGAACATCACTGACAAGGCAGCTTCCTTTGGACAATTTCGCCATGACAGACACCCTCCAATAAACCCATGTCTAGGCCTGAAAGGTCCCCAGTTAAAACCCCTGTGTCTCCCGTGAATCACAGGCTCCCAGCGACTCTGGCTCAGCCTCCCTCTCTGGCAGCCCAGCCCCCAGCGCTCATCAGACAGGTCCCCTTTTGTATCCGCTGGCCCACTCTCTCACTGCCAGCTTCCCCTGATTGACAGCACCCACCTGTCAATCACAGGCCCCACTCAACGGCCTTTGCAGGGTTACTGCAGGGCCCCTCGGCCTGCCTCCCAAGACATGGGCATTCTTCCCCTCGGGCTAAGACCTCTCCCAGCCCCCTGCCATGCCCCCGAGTGATCTGCAGGCCATTCACAATGCCTGGCCGCCCTCATTAGCCCAGCGGCCTTTGGGGCCCCTCCTCAGTGCAAGGCACCATTCACGCTGATCCCCGCCCTCCAAATTCAGTGTTAGGCCACCTGACCCCTGTCGGCAACAATTTCTGTGACACGACTCAGTGTGGGAAAGGCCAGTGACACTTTCTAGACAGATCAGGCCCCACATGGCCTTCTTTGACCCTGCCCCTCTCCTGCGGCCACTGCTGGCCCGGATGGTAGGTGGGGAGAGCTTCTGGGCCTGGAGGGCACACCCTCCCGGGCTCTCCAGAAAGGGCTCTATCGTCCCTTGTTAACCACAAACGTGGTGCAAGCCAAACCAGGAGAAGCAAACACGGGGCTGAATCTGCCAAAGTGGAGGAGAATTAAGGAATGGGGCTCAGAGCCCCTGCTGGGCAACAGGAAAGGTGGGTAGAGCACATCCCAGACAGTCAGAGAGAGAGAAGGTGGGGGAAAGGAGGAGGGAGAGGGAGAAGACCAGCACTGTGCTTGGGCCAGAACTGGCAAGAGATATTACCAAGTTCCAGAAACCTCCGGCCTAACTGGGCGGGCACTTGCAATGCACTGTGATAAGTGCTGTGACAGGCGCAGGTATAACACAGCACGGATTCCAGAAAAGGGATTTGTCCCCCAGCCTCTGGGTGTGTGAATGTGAGTGTGCACGAACGTGTACAGTGTAGGACGTCAGGAGAGGCCTCCCCAGAGAAGCTGATAACTGAACCAAGTCTTGGGCAACGGGCAGCAAGCAGCTGGCCAGGCAAAGGAATAGGGATGAGCGTTCCAGGTAGAGGGAACAGAATGTGCAAAGCCACAGCCCAACGCCAGCGTTCTCCTGTTTTCTCACAGGGGGACCTCAGGGGACTTCACCTAGGAGCTTGGCGCAAGCTGCACTTTCACTTTCTGCCTCAGGTCATTGGTGATGGGCAGGCTATGTATCAGATACCTCTGATGTGGCTTGGGTTCTCACAGCATGGTGGCTGGGTTCTGAGAGGAAGTGTCTGTGGAGGTGGCATCCAGAGAGCGAGTCTCTCAAGAGGAAGGCTTAGCAGGGAAGCTTCATGGCCTTGGCTGGCCTAGCCTGGGACATCATTCCCTGTCACTTATATTGTATTCTACTGGTTACAAGTGAGTTACAAGGCCATCTCATATTCAAGGGGCAAGGACATAGACGCTTTGGAAGACGTGTCAAAAGATTTGCGGGCGTGTTTGAAAGTGCCCTGGATGATGCTGATGAGCTGGTCCTGCCCTCTGTACCACACTGGAGACTTTCTGATGACAACATTAAGAATGAAACCTGAGGGTTCCTGATAGTACCACTGGTGAGTTTATTAGGGGGAAAGCCCAGCTCTAAGGGTCGCACGTTATTTGAATGACAGCTTGAACCAGGACAGCCATCAGCATCAAGTTCATTCCAGAGGGAACTTAATGTGTACACCAGCTCAAATAAACGTCTGTTCCATCTGTTGGTGGGAACAGCAAATGTGAAGGGTAGTGCACACAGGAGAGGAAGGAAGGCTTTAGAAGGAGGGAATGGTGGGCGCTTGACTGGCTCAGTTGGTTGGGCGTCTGTCTGCCTTCTGCTCAGGTCATGATCTTGGGGTCCTGGGATGGAGCCCTGTGTCAGGCTCCCTGGGAGCTGCTTCTCCTTCCCCCACTCATGCTCATGTGCACTCTCTCTCTCATCTTAAAAAAAGAAAGCAGGAAAGGTGAGAGAGTTATTTCAATAATTAGCAAAATGCGAGAAGTGCCCTCCTTTCAAGGCCTCTCTCTCATAACGGAGCCCTAGGAGGAGTCAGAAATTGTTGGGGGCACCTACCTGGCTCAGTTGAAGAGTGTGTGACTCTTGATCTCAGGGTCGTGAGTTTGAGCCCCATGTTGGGTGTAGAGATTACTAAAAAGAAAGGAAAGAAGGGAAGGGAAAGAAGGAAGGAAGGAAAGAAGGAAGGGAGGAAGGAAGAAAAGAAAGAAAGAAATTGCTTAGGACTGAAAGTTTGACCAGCTACATGGCTTTGGCTGGGTCACTTTGGCTTTCTGGCCTCTGTTCCCTCATCTGGAAGATGAGAGGGTCAGAGGAAGGTCTCTGAGGTTAGTCTGAGGTGACTCTTCAATTTTAATGAGAGGACTGGCATCCGGTAGGCCATGGGGGGTTGGGCTAGTACAGGGGGGCCATCCTTCAGTTCAACAAGCTTTGCCAAGCCTGGGGGCCTGGGTGGGAAACCAGCCAAGCTAGGCCTGTGCTGGCAAAATGCCACATATCCAAGGACGTTCTCAGCCAGAGTGTACAGAGTTCCCAGGAATCAGGCACTACGGTTCGTGTTCCCCTTGTGAAGAATCACATCCCAGGGCACTGTTCAAGTTAATATCAAAAAGACAGAAAAAAGAGTTCTTCTGCCCCTTCTGGGCAATCTAGGGAGAGAAGATGGAGCAACTATTCTCAGCTGACCAAATTGCCACGTGACAGATGACTTTTTACATTGTGAGTGGGGTTCCTTGAAACCGCCCACATGGATCACCACACCTGGATCAGCTCGCTCACTCCTGAGCCATATGGGATTCTGCAAGGCCAAGGGGACCGCAGGACCAGGACACCCCGGGTGCCTCTTAGAGGCCCAAGCAGCAGGTGGAAACCTATGCTACGAGGCTGGCCCCATTCCCCTAGCGTCAGGCTTCTTCCAGGTCAGGACACAGTGGAAAGGCTGATGGAAAAGGCTATCACATAAAACAGAGAGGAGTAGGGGAGATTTGCTTCTGGAAGGTCCCTCTACAGAGGCACAGTGCTCATTCTGTGGAAGAAGATATTTTCCAAAGATGGCGGTCATAAGAGTGCTCATTCACCCCATACACCCTTCTGCAATGCAGAGTGGGGTCCATGTCCACACCCCCTTGAATCTGATGGCCTCTGACAAGAGGAGGTAACATGATCTGACTTCTGAGGTTTGGTCTGTAAAGGCCAGCGAGTTTCCTCAAGGTTCTTTCTTGGGACTCTCACTCTTAGAATCCATAAATCACATTGTGAGCAAGCGAGAGACCCATGGGCAGGCCCAAGTGTTCGTGTTCCACTCCATAGACCCCGCTGAGGTACCAGCCAACAGCCGGCATCAGCTCCCAAACGTGGGTATGAAGGAGCTTCCAGATGGTTCCAGCCCCCAGCCCTTGAGACAGCCCCAGCTTCAAACCTTTCCCTCTGAGGGCCCAGACATTATGGAGCAGAGACAACCTGTCCTTGTTAGAAGGACCTCTCCAAATTCCTGACCCACAAAAATCTGTGAACAAATTAAAATGGTTGTTTTAAGCCAGGAATTTTGTGGCTTGTTGTCAGTCAGCATTTCTCAAATGGTAATCCTTGGACTTCCCATGATGGGCAGGGCTGAGGGTGGGATAGAAGTTTGCTGAAAATACCATCCTGACCCTACTCCAGATTCAAGGAATCAGAACTCCTGGGGGATAGGGTCAGAAAACGAATATTTTTAAAAAATATTTTTATTTATTTATTGAGAGAGAGCATGCGTGCATGAGCACAGGGAGAGGGGGAGAGAAAATCTCAAGCAGACTCCAGGCTGAGCACGGAGTCTGACATGGGGCTCAGTCTCACGACCCTGAGATCATGACCTGAATTGAAATCAAGAGTTGGACGTTCCACTGCCTGAGCCACACAGGTGCCCCCAGAAAATCAATATATTTTTTAAAAGATTTTATCTATTTTTTTTGACAGAGAGAGATCACAAGTAGGCAGAGAGGCAGACAGAGACAGAGGGGGAAGCAGGCTCCCTGCTGAGCAGAGAGCCCGATGCGGGGCTCGATTCCAGGACCCTGGGATCATGACCCGAGCTGAAAGCAGAGGCCTTAACCCACTGAGCCACCCAGGCGCCCCAGAAAATCAATATTTTAAA
Organism: Mustela putorius furo; assembly: GCF_011764305.1. NCBI lineage: Eukaryota > Metazoa > Chordata > Mammalia > Carnivora > Mustelidae > Mustela > Mustela putorius. The sequence continues at coordinate 35,314,506 of NW_025421989.1, forward strand.
CCACCACCTGCACATGATTCTGAGGCATCGCTGTGGGCAACTCTATTAGCACAGGGTTAGGGAAACAATCTTGATAATGATTTGTCTTAGTTGTTAGGTTGCAATTTACAAACCCAACTCTAGCTAACTGAAGCTCCAGATGAGACTTTCTGAACAGAAGTACATGCTTCTTGCCTCCTACTTCAGACCAACCATCTCTCCTCCCGACATTCTCGCGGCCAGGTGTGCCACGTGACTATGCGGAGACATAATGGGAAAAGCCATGGACAGAACTCTAGGAGACTTCCTTCAAAGACAGCTGATGTGTCCTTTGCCCCATTTTCTTTTTTCTGCTGGTGGGAATGTGGACATGAAAGCTGGAGCTGGAGCAGCCATCTTGGACCAAGAAGAGATCTGGAGAACAAACACTAGGCACACATGAGTGACAAGATAATAGGAAAACCAACCCTGGGCTTCAATATTCTGAACTTTTGTGTATGAAACAAATAAACTCTCTTGTTCAGCCACTGTGACTTTGGGTCACTGTTACTTGCACCTGAATGTCACCTTCACCAGTAAAAACAGCAGATGTGGTGAGCAAAAATCTCCAGGTGATTTGGTACCTAGGGCCAAGGGCTGACAGGGGACTGCCAGGATCCACCTAAGACACGTGTCTAGAGCAAGCCGAGGTCAGAAAAGCCTCCTAGGCCTAGAAACCTACCAGGAGACGCCCGCTGGCTCTTTTGAAGTTCTTTCCACAATCCAATGGTTTGTTTAAGATGGGGTGACAGGCTACGTGCTCCTTCATCCCAGGCTCCCACGAGGACTTAGATAATGTTGGTCAAAGCCAGCCATACCCTAGGTGCTCCGGGGGAGCAGTTCTGGTGGTAGGAGCCGAGGGTCTGGCTTCAAACTGAGGTTTGTGCCCAAGACCTCATTAAGGTTCAACTTTTATCTAAGTACTCTAAGATTTATTTATTTATTTACTTACTTATTTATTTATTTAAAGGTTTTATTTCTTTGTCAGAGAGAGAGCAAGCACGTGCACAAGCAGAGGGAGTGGCGGGCAGAGGGAGAAGCAGACTCCCCCACCAGCAATGAGCCTGACTCGGAACTCCATCCAGGACCTGAGCCAAGGGCAGACGCTTAACCGACTGAGCCACTCAGGTGTTCCCTACTCTAAGATTTATTCATAATAATGCCATTTAAGGAGCACTTCCTATGTACTAGGCAAAGTTTGCTAAGCACTTAGCGTACATGATTGCATTTATTCTTTTTTTTTTTAAAGACTTTATTTATTTATTTGACAGAGAGAAATTACAAGTACACTGAGAGGCAGGCAGAGAGGGAGAGAGAAGGAAGCAGGCTCCCTGCTGAGCAGAGAGCCCGATGCGGAACTCGATCCCAGGACCCTGAGATCATGACCTGAGCCGAAGGCAGCAGCTTAACCCACTGAACCACCCAGGCACCCCTGCATTTATTCTTAAAAGAACTCTATGTGGAAAAGTCCCTCTTACTAGCTGTGTGAGAAAGCAGGCTCAGAGGGGTGGCGTGTAATGAGCCCAAGGTCCCATGGATGGCAGAGGAGGAGCTAGAACTCGGACCCAAGTCTCCGAGATTCCGAAGTTCAGGGGCTAACGTTTTGGTGACCTTCTGGAAACCAACTTGTCCCCTTCCATGTGACCGGAGCTGGCTCGCCAAGCGGGCACTCTTGCTTCTCCCCAGAAGGCAGAAACCAGGGACACTCCCAAAACAAGGCTGTAGATGAAAGAGAACACACCAAGACAGGCTTGGGCAAGTGGGCAATGCCTCTGCGAGGGGTTTGGAGATGATCCCTGGTCCAGGACTTGGCGAGGGTGAGAGAGAAAGTGCTTTTGGCCCTCAGCCACAGCAGCCACCTGTGAGAGAAAGCTGGGTGTGTGTTTGCATTAAGCCTAATGGGGAGTGGATTCGGCCATGGATGACTGCTCACGGGAACTTTTCAGCCTTCAAAGCACCCCTGCTTTCCAGTGAATTATTACTAATTGCTCATTCTAGAAAACCAGAAGCCCCCCTCTCTTCTCATCTTTACCTTTACCTCTCTCCACATCAACTCCTTGACTCGCAAACCACCAATTAGGAGCAACAGAAACTACTAGCCGCTAATTAATACTAATTAACAGGGCTACTTAAAGTAAATGCTATTTACAAAGCCAAAAGCATTTACCTATTATGAGTTAAATGGGAAAGGTCATGCCAAGTTTACACAGCTGCCCGGATGTCCTTCCATTCATCACCTTTCTTTCCGGAGTCTTTCTTCCACCCCTGGCCACTGCCTGTGTCACTCCAGAAGACAGAGACTCATCTTTTTTGATAACCATCAGCCACCTTCTCCACGGTTCCACAGTGTCTGGAATCAATGCTTTGGCGGAGGCAGAGGACACTGGAATGAGTCTGTAGGGATGTCTGCAGTGTCGGAAAACCTCAGAGGGTTTTCTGAAGGTGGCCTCGGGGATATGGATCTTACAGTCTGGATACCCTCATCTCCAAACCCTTCCGTGTCCTTGAGTGTTTGCACATCTGAGTGAAGGCGCTCCGGAGGTCAAATCAGAGATGCCCACTCCACGTGGCTGGCTCCCCCACCTGCCATGCATGAGGAGGAATTGCACTTCCTGCCTGCTTCCCCCGCCACCCGGGGATGACGGGGGCCACCTGACCCATCAATGGCAACCAGTGAGTTCTGAGCCGGAAGTAAGCCAGTTTTCCCTCTGTCGCAGTAGATGGCACTGTTCGAAATAGCAGCCCATTGACCTGGGTTCTGGAGCGCAGGCCAGAGAAAGGAGAACCCCCCAGCCAAGCCCTAAGGGGCACACTGTGTGTGAGTGAGAAATCAATCTTTGTTATGCCAAAGTCACTGAGAATTTAGGGGACCACGGATGACTAGTGCCCGCCACAGGGGTTCTTAGCCTGTCCATTCCCAATCTGGGAATTCTTGTTAGGATACCTGAAGGGATTTGAAATCTCACCTGACACTAAGCAAGCCTATGGCCAGCACAAGTAATTCCCTGCAGCAGGCGTTGGGGGGTCCCTCCAGGCCCCCACAACTATCACTCTTCAACCCTTGACACCTTTTTGGCATTGCTAAACTCTCACCCACTGCAGATAATTGGGATTACCTTAAAGCTGGCTTGATGGTGCGCTACACCTCTTTCCTGTGCTTCTAACCTCCACGCCTGACCTGCTCAGAACAATGTTCTGTCTGACACGGAGCCAGGAGACTTTCATCCTCCATTGTGACTCACTCGCCAGGCAGGAACTCACCTCCATCCGACCGTGGCCCCCGAGTACACCTCCAGGCAAGCTATCCCAGAGATCACGGGCAAGCAAGGCTCACAAACTCAGACAAAGAGCTCGAATCCACATGGTGTAGCAAAGCAACTGGAAACACACCAAAGCGGGGAGAGAGAGATGGGGTAGGATCACATACTTAGGACAGGGTACAAGCAGACAGAAGGACTGCACTGCTTGAATCCTGGGGTAGGCGATGCTCCGTCTCTCTCTGCTGCCTCTGTCAGCCTTCCCCCGCTGATTGTGTGGGTACGAGACCGTAGTTGAGGTTTGGGGTGCATAGAAGTCTGGAAGGTGCCTGGGGCCAATGGCGCACGCATGCTCTATCAGAGAGATGCAGAGACAGCATGTCTGGCCTCGGCTGCGCGTCTCCAATTAGCCCGAGGAACAGCCATGGCAGTAATTTGCATTTCTTGGGCATGGGACACATGGGGCCAGAATGAGTGTTACCAATGGGTGGCTGAATATTGAGTGCCTCATATGCCTCATGTATATTTAGTTTATTATGAATATTTAGTGCCTCAGGTGCCTTAAATATATTTAGTGCCTCATGAATATTCTGTGCCTCTTGTATATTTAGTACCTCATGAATATTAGGAATCTCTCCCTCCTTCTACCTCTTTCTCTCTGTGTTCGCCCATATGCTCTACCTTATCTGCCTAACGCTTTCCCCAGCTTACTAACTTCCTTATCAATGACGAATTCCATCCATCCCACTGCTTTCTTGTCTTCGATGGCAGAACTGAATGTTCTCAAACACAACAGTAAGTACACACGGTGTCTTCGGTCATAGCAAAAAACAAACTCTCTTGGTCAGAATTCGATCACAAGTTCGCAAGGGCTCACCAGGCACAGACATTTTCCAAGCTTATCACGTGATGGCACCCCGAAGGCAGGATTCATTTTGCTTCCTTTACATGGAAGGGCGTTGAAACACAGAGAGGTTTAGAAACTTGCCAGAGGTCACACAGCTGGTAAGAAGCATAGTCAGAACTTGAACTCAGAGTTAATGCTTTTTGGCCTTTCATCTCCACTGGGGAGTAGGGGATGTTCTACATCAGCTTGATGCCTCCCACCTGTCACCTGAGCTTCCTATTATTTTCCAAATAAAGATCCAAACCCTTGCTACCACTTACTACAAGGCCGGCATAATCTGGCCCCTGCTGACCACCCTAGCCTCTCCTTCCCCACTCCATCCCCCTCACCATCTGTCTTCCAGTCACACGCAGATCTTGTCTTTTTGTTATTTTTTTTTAAAGATTTTATTTATTTATTTGACAGAGATCGCAAGTAGGCAGAGAGGCAGTCAGAGAGAGAAAAGGGGAAGCAGGGTCCCCACTGAGCAGAGAGCCCGATGCGGGGCTTCATCCCAGGACCCTGAGATCATGACCTGAGGCAAAGGCAGTCTTTACCCACTGAGCCACCCAGGCGCCTCCCCCCTTTTAAGATTTATTTATTTATTTGAGAGAGAGAGAAAAAGTGAGCATGCACATATACGCACTCGCAGGAGGGAGGGGCAGAGGGAGAGGGAGAAGACCTCCTTGCTGAGCAGGGAGCTCAGTGCTGGGACTCCATCCCAGGACCCCAGGATCATGACCTGAGCTGAAGGCAGACACTTAACCAACTGCACCACCCAGGCGCCCCTCACACCCCGATATTTTATCAGCTCTCAAATAGGCCATATTACCTCCCATCACAGGACATTTGCACATGCCACTCCTTCTGTCTGCAATGCTTTGCCCTTCCTTCTTATCTGGCTCATGCCCATTTGTCCTCATATCTCCACCTGCATGTTCCCTCCTGCCCCACCAAGAAATTCTGACCCCTCTAGTCTAGGTCAGTTTCTTAGTTTACAGAATCCTTCCCTTCAGAGTACTGGTGTCAGCTTATAGTTATATTTGCATTGCTGTCATTATTCACTAACCTCTTCACTGACTTGTGCATGCTCTGGAATCAGGGCTTTTGCTCCCCAGCCATATCTTGCATGCCCTCCTTGTAGGTGTTTGTTGATGTCAATATAGGTGCTTACCCTGAGGAAGTTGCCAGGGCCCCTGTGTCAGACATCCTCCTCTAGTAGTTTCTTTCTCAAGAGGAAGAGAAAAACTACCTTACCTGGAATCAAAACTGATGACCACCTGTGTCGTGTGACCTGAAGAGGTCTCAAAATTATCCTCCCTCCCTTTAGTTTGCTGGAAAATGCCGTGACAAAATGCCTTTGGAATGGCGTTTTCTGTGAAGATGCAAATCTGTCTAGGGGAGCTTTCACATGAAACCCAAGCTCAGTTAGAATCAGATTGCAGGGGGGGCTCCTGACTGGCTCAGTCGGTAGAGCATGTAACTCTTGATCTCGGGGTTGTGAGTTCAAGCCCCATGTTGGGTGTGGAGATTCTTAAAAATGGGGAAAAAGTTATTATTAAAAAAGAATCAGGGGCGCCTGGGTGGCTCAGTGGGTTAAAGCCTCTGCCTTCGGCTCAGGTCATGATCCCAGGGTACTGGGATCGAGCCCCACATCGGGCTTTCTGCTCAGCAGGGAGCCTGCCTCCTCCTCTCTCTCTGCCTGCCTCTCTGCCTACCTGTGATCTCTCTGTGTCAAATAAATAAAATCCTTTTATAAAAAGCTTTTAAAAAATAAATAAATAAAAATAAAAAAAGAAAAGAATCAGATTCCAGTCACATTTATTGAGCACCTACTCTGTGCCAGGGAGCATGCTAGGCACTTATTACCCATATAAAGTGTTAGTTATCTACTGCTGCATAAGAAATTACCCCCAAACCCAGAGGCTTAAAACAGCACATGTTTCCTCTGTTACAGTATCTGCAGGTCAGGAATCCAGGTGTAGCTTAATTGGGTACCTCTAGTTAGGGTCTCTAGTGAGGCTGTGGTCAAGATATTGACCAGTCACAGGTTCTACTGGGGGGGTGGGTGGGGTGGAGGACTTCTGAGCTCACTCACGTGGCTGTTAGTGGCCTCCCGCACTCACTGGCCATTGGCTGGAGACTTTCTCTCACCATGTGGGCCTCCCCGTGAGCACCTCACAACATGGTAGCAGGCTTCCCTCAGAGTGATTGAGCGAGAAAGCAAGAGAGGGTGGGCAAGGTGGGAACCAAGTCTTTGTATAGCCTAATTCCATGTTCCATTTCTGTTCATTAAAAGTGAGTCAACAGGTCCAGCCAGCACTCAGGGGGAGGGGATTACGCAAGAGCATGAATACCAGGAGACAGAGATCATGGGAGTGAGCCACTGGCAAGGCTGCCTTCCACCTATCAGTTCCCATTTCATCCTACCGGCAGCCTGGTGAGGGACTTTTTATCTTCATTTCAAAGGGGAAAAGCTGGTTCAGAGAGGCTAAGGGTGGTGGTTAAATTTTATGTGTCAGCTTGGCTAGGCTATGGCCCACAGTGGTTTGGTCAAATACTTCAGATGTTGCCGTAAAGGTATTTTTGTAGATGTGATTAACATCGACAGTCAGCTGACTTTAAATAAACCAAGATTACCCTCCATAATGTGGGTGGATGCCTCCAATCAGTGGAACGCCTTAAGAGGAAAACTGAGGTTTCCTGGAGAAAAAGGGATTCTACTTCAAGACTGCAACATAGGAATCTTAGCCCAATTTCCAGCCCACCAGCCCATCCTACAGATTTCGGCGTCAAGACTACAGTGTGAATTCCTGTTGGGATTTTCCGTCTGTTGGCCTGCCCTGTGTATTTCCAACTCCAGACCGTGACATCAATTCTCGCCTGAGTTTCTGACCCTACAAGTTTCAGACTTGTCAGCCTCCACAATTGTATGCATCAATTTCTCAACATAAATCTCTTCATCTATATATACGCACGTTTATGTTGATGTTTATATCCTGTTAGTTCTGTTTCTCTGGAGAACCAACTGATAACAGTAGGTTGTCCCAAGTCATGTGTGATTGGTAAAGTGGCAAAGCAGGGAGCTGGAGAAAGAGGTCGAGAGCATAAAGCAGTCATCCGTCAACAAATATTTACTGGGTAATGTGGCAGACGCTGTTTTCCAAATATGGCCTCCACAAGATATCCCAGCCTACAAGCTCGTCTTACAATGTGATTTTGAGGCTTCTCCCATCAAGAGGTGGGGTTTGTGTTCTCTCCACTTGAACATGGGTAGGTGTGTGACTACAGTAGAAGTATGGCTATTTGATTCCCAAGCCTGACTCCTAAAAGGTGATGCTGCCTTTTTTTTTTTTTTTTTAAGATTTTATTTGAGAGAGAGAGAGAGAGAGAGAGATTGAGAGAACAAGGGGCAGAGGGAGAAGCAGGCTCCCCATTGGGCAGGGAACCTGACACAGGGCTCGATCCCAGGATCCTGGGACCACGACCTGAGCTAAAGGCAGACACTTCACCAGCTGAGCCACCCAGGTGCCCCGATACCACATTTTTCTACCCATCTTGAACCAATCCCACTTGGAACTCCGCAGTGATGCTGTGAGGCAACCCAAGCTAGTCTGGGTGGACCGAGCCCGTGAAGAAGCCTTGTTGCAGGTGTTCGGGCTGAGAGTTAACAGCCAGCACCCACCAGTGGACAGACCTCTGGGTGATTTCAGCACCAGCCTTTGGACTCCCTGTCCTTCTAGAGTGGTGACAAGCTGCCCCTGCCATGCCTTGTCTGCATACATGCCAGAAATTTTGAAGCATTAAGAAAAAAGACTTTTGCCATTTTAAGTTGCTAAGTTTAGGGGTGATTAGTTACACAGCAATAAATAACTGGGCTGTCTGTCCCTGCACCAAGTGCTGTTGGTGGTCCCAGGGGTACACTGGCGAGTGAAATAAACATGATCTAAAGGAGTTTTGTATCAGGCAGCTTGGGCGGCTCTAACAAGACATCATAGACTCGGTGGCTTAAACAAGAAACATTTGTTCCTTGCGGTTCTGGAGCCTAGGAAGTCCAAGTTCGAGTTTCCAGTCAATCCAGGTCCTAGTGAGAGCTCTCTTCCTGACTTGCAGAGGGTTGTCTTCTTACTGTACCCTCACCTCTCTCCTGCTGCCTCTTCTTAGAAGGGCACTAATTCCATCATGAGGACCCCACCCTCGTGACCTCATCGAAACCTAATGACCTCCCCAAGGCCCTGCCTCCAAATATCAGTACACTGGGGGTTAGGGCTATAACATAGGAATTTGGTGGGGGCTGGAGGAAGGCACAAGCAACAGACATTACATCTAGCAACGTTACATACCTAATGGAGGGAAGAGCTCCTGATCACAGAAATGAATGAGTACATAAGCTATCAAAGCTATGGAGAAAATAGAACAGGTGATGTGTTCCAGAAGTACTGATTGGGCCAGGGTAGTCAGGAGAGGCCACTCTGGTGCCATTTGAGTAGAGATGGGGATGATGGGGAGGGGCAGACAAGCAAAGAGCAAGGAAAAGGCATTCCCGGCAGAAGGGACAGCAAGTTCAAGGCTGGAACCAAGGCCAAACTAGGATGGGGGCTCTTTGAAGGGTGTCAGCAACTGGGGAGACAGCAGGTGGTGGGGATAGGGAACTTCATTTGCTGATAATGAAGGGCCAGGAGCTTCCACTGGTTTCTTCACAGCCAACATGTGGTGGTGGTGGGACTGGAGCGCAGGTCAAATTCAGTGCCTCCAAGAAAGAGGATCCTGGGAGGGACTGGAGGCATGAGCTCCCTCAGAGTTGGTCCAGCCCTGCCCAAAGCCTGCTCTGTGCTGAGCTGACCTCCACCCCCCAACCAGGGGGAGGGAAGGAGGGGAGGAGGCTGGAGGGGCAGAGGGACTCCCACGCATATCAATGGGCTCTTTCTCCTTTCACTAAGCTCAGCAGAACTCTGGCCTTTGTCTGGGGCCCCTGCTCCCAGGGCAGATCTCATAAAGGGCGGACAGGCCTGGCCAAAGTACCCAGTCCTGGCTGGCCTCACAAAGGCAGGGTGAGGAGGTTAAAGCCCGGTGTCAGCTGCTCAAAATCTTGTCCCTGGGGCTTTTCCTGCTTTTGTTGTTCCTGGCCATAGGCCTGATATGGAAGGGGGGCCTCTCTGCCATTACTGGCTGAAGAAACTCCGATGGGGGATGGCGAGGCTGGCCTCTGCCAAGGTTACAATGGACTGGTGAGCCATGGGGGCGGGCGATGCAGGGGAGGAGTGCACCGTCTCTGGGCTTTCAGATCCCCAGCTCCACGGGCTCCACGGAGCTCATAAATCCGTATCATAGATCCCTGCAGTCTTGGGCAAAGAACCCGAGACCTCCTCTTGCGGACAGTGCCCCCACAGCAATTTCGCTAATGTTCCAAGGGAAGGACCTGGCCTCTCCAAGACACTGCTAGGGGACTGGTGGTCTTCCTACCAGGACTCTCTGGAAATTGTGAATGAATGTGCTAAACGTGCACATCCCTGTCAACAGGAGAAGGACAGATCAATCGGGGTACAGTTACAAGACAGAATACTACGCAGCAGTGTAAAAGAACATGCTACTGCATCCTCGGTAACATGAACGAAGCTTACAGACATCACGTCGAGTAAAAGAAGCCAGGCGCGAGAGAGTAAATGCTGTTGGGTTCCATTTATGAGAAGTTCACGGACAGGCAAACCTCACTGGTAATGCTGGAGGTCAGAATAGTGGTCGCTTCTGGGGGTGTTGACTACGAGGGAGCATGACAGAGTCTTCTGGAGCTGGTGCTGGAATTGTTCTATAGCTCCCTGCTTCTGGGTAATGGTTACATATGTGTAAATATATATACACATAAATTCATCATGCTGTACATTTTGGATCTGTACATTCCAAGAAAAGAAGGAGAAGAAAAACTGACCTGGTTAACCACCCCTCCCACACACACATCCTGCTGCTTGAGTCAGAGGTAAGTGCTGGGTGTTCACGAGCCCAGGAACAATTCAGGGAGCCAGGTTCCAGCTGTCCCGAGGAGATCAAGGTGTGGTCTCAAAAGGAGGCTTTTGCTGGCACCTGGTCCCCCCATTTAGTTGCCCTCTGAGCTCTGGTGAGGGCTGCCCTTGAGCGCAGCAGCCAGAAACCCTTCAAGCCAATTTCTAACCCTCCTTCTGGTGGCCCAAGGGTGGGCGAGAGGTGGGGTGGTGGGCCGCAGCAGATGCCAAGGCCATGTTCATGCAACCTTGCTTCACCTTTGCTGTGTTCTCCACGGCTTCCTCCCTGTAGCAAGAAGCTGGCTATAGCTACTGAAGCACAGCCTTCCCCAGGAGCTCCTAAATTTTGCTAATTGGGGTTCCTGAACACACTTACTGATTTGATTGAATCTCTTGACTTTCCCTGGCCTGTCCCTCTCCCTCCTACCCCCTCCCTCTCAACTTGAATTACCTCCCCCTCCATGTAACCTGCCCACCACAGACATACACAGATCCACAAACGCCTCTCCTGAAGGGGCTCCCAGCCAACCTGTTCATGTGCAGCTCAGGGAGCTCCTGGTTGCTTCTTCAGATCCTGAAGTCAACAGGAAGTGAAGTACTAAAAACAAAGGCACTAGGAGTGCCTGGCTGGCTCTATTGGTAGATCCTGCGATGCCTGATCTCAGGGTCTTGAGTTCAAGCCCCGCATTGGCATAAAGCTTAGTTTAAAAATAAAAAACAGGGGCACCTGGGTGGCTCAGTGGGTTAAGCCTCTGTCTTTGGCTCAGGTTATGATCTCAAGATCCTGAGATCGAGTCCCGCATCAGGTTTTCTGCTCCGCAGGGAGTCTGCTTCCTCCTCTCTCTCTCTGCCTGCCTCTCTGCCTACTTGTGATCTCTCTCTGTCAAATAAATAAAATAATAAAAATTAAAAATATAAATAAATAAATAAACAAACTGAAAAACAAAGAAACAAAGGCATGAATGAGTGACTGAGTCACTCAGCAAAGGACTCTCCTAGGGTCCAGAATGCTAAGACAGAGGCAGGAAGCAGGGAACACTGTCCAAGCCTAGAGAGAGTTGGTAGAGGCTGGTGGTCCTCCTCAGATGTCTCCTAAATGTTGACTTTCTCACCACTGCAATCCCATCAGTCTGAGATTCAGCACAAGTCTGTTAAGTATTCATTGTGGACAGATTACCTAAGAACTACGGGACACAGTTTCTGCAGCTGGAGCCCTCAACATTTACTGAATGAGAAACATGGAGAGGTGACTTCCAATCAGCCAGAGAATCACTGGTGCACGCCCACGCACCTCGACGGTCTCCCCCAAAGCCCCCAGGAAAATGACAGTAAAAGCATTTTTTTTTAAAAAGATATAAATCCACAAGGACAGAAAGAAAGCGAGAAGAAACAGCTGTCCAGAGGTGTCACCAACAACTTGGAATCCAGAAAGCAAATGGACAAACAGTAACTGACTTAGCAGACCAGAGAATGCTCGAAGCTCAGTGCAGATGGGGAAGAAGCTACTAGAAGCAAGGTGATTCAGACGTCAGAACCCGAGAGAGGCCAAGTTGTCAGGGGCCCCAGGTACTGCGGAAGATACACATGGGGACACCTGGAGGGCTCAGGCAGTCAAACATCTGCCTTCAGTTCAGATCATGGTCCCTGGGTCCTGGAATAGAGACCGGAGTTGTTGGGCTCCACGCTCAGCGGGAATCCTGCTTCTTCCTCTCCCTCTGCCCCTCCCCCTGCTCATGCTCTTGCTGGCTCCCCCCACTCCCTCAAATGAATAAATAAAATGTTAAAAAAAAAAAAAGGTACAGATGGGCTGAAAACAGGGCTGTTAGCACGCCTGTTAACGAGGCTGCTAGACCCTTCCAGCATTCCTATCCAGGTGACCTCACGCCTGCTCCTGACCTCCCACAGCTTGAATGCACAAGGTTCTAGATTCAGGACACCACGCTCAGTTGATGGCAAGGGTGCCATGCTGAAAACAGGGGGTATCATACGGGAAAAAGAGTTAGCTGATTATTGTCATCTTAAGCCGCTAACTTTTGGGGTGATTTATTAGGAGCAGTAGACAACCGCCAAAGAAAATAAATGAATGGCATAGAAAGTGTGGGATTCAGAAAACTGGAGATCCCACATAGTGGAGAGAGGCAAGAATTCTCACTTGGATGCTGAGGGGGAGATCCCAGGGGGATCCCTGGGCAGCAGGCCCAGAGCAGAACCCAGGCCGACCACAGCAGGAGCACGCAGGATTTGGGGACAGGGTCTCCGAAGCGGGGGGGGGGGGGGGGACAAAGAAAAGAAGCTGGGGGGAGGGGGCGGTTATCCAAATGTATCCAGAAGCTGAGCAAACCAAAAGGGGGTGAGAGATAAATATTAACTTTAAGGAAAACAAAAATTTGTACAGTAAGGAACATGTATTCCAAGCATACTACACGACATGACAGTGAATAAATTTACATGCTTATAAACGCCGTATATTGATTTAATGAAAAAAATCGTGACATCACTTTACTAGGATCATAGAGGCAAGCGGCAGTATAGGTGTGTATGGGGGAGGAGTTAAATTTGATTTTCGAGTAAAAAATCAATGATGGATTTATTTCCTAAGGCTGCCATAAAAAGCACAGACTGGGTGGTTCAAACAACAGAAATGTAGGGGAGCCTGGGTGCTGCAGTCAGTTGGGTTAAGCATCTGACTCTTGATTTCAGCTCAGGTCTTGATCTCAGGGGTGTGGGATCAAGTCCCATGGTGGGCTCCATGCTCAGCATGGAGTTGCTTTGAGATTCTCTCCATCTCCCTCTGCCCCACCCCCTGCTCACAGGCTCTAAACAAACAAACAAACAAATAAAATCTTAAGAGCAAAAAGAAAGAAGCAACAGAAATGTTCTGTCTCACAGTTCTGGAAGCTAGAAGTCTGAGATGGAGGTGTCGGCGGGCTATGTTCCCTCGGAAGACACCAGGGAAGGATCTGTTCCAGGCTTCTTTCCCAGCTTCTGGTACTTCCTTGGCTTATGGCAGCATAATTTCAATCTTCCCGTGGTGTTCTCCCCATGTGCATGTCTGTGTCTGGGTCTGAATTTCCCATTTTCGTAAGGACATCCGTCATACTGGATGAGGGCCCACTCTAATGACCTCGTCTTGACTTGATCGTCTTGCAAAGACCCTGTTTCTAAACAAGGTCACATTCATTGGTCTGGGGTGGAGGTGGGGGGGTGGGTTAGGACTTCAGAGCCTTTTGGAAAGACAGAATCCAACCCCTAACAGATGGATAATGTCTCAGGTTGATATATCAAGGGGTAACAGCATAAGCACATTATTTAGAAATATGAAGGTAAATATGAAGAGGAAAAAATAGATCAGAAAGTCAAAAGTGGATCGCTGTGGGTACCAGAAATTGGGGTAGAGCCAAGGAGCCGCGTGCCTGACTGTAGAAAGCATGCACACTTCTCACCCGCCTTGGTTATGACACTCATTACGTGCCGTTACAATTGGATTATTCATCTGTGGTCCACGTAGGACCATAAACTCCTGCGGGCTAAGAGCAATCATGGCCACATTTACATCATGCCTACTAGGTCGCCTGCCATTAGTCCAAGCAGCTCACAACAACCCCGTGAAGGAGGTTCTGTTGTTATCCACCATTTCAGTGGATAATACTGAGGCACAGAGAAGTTAAGTAATTTGCCCCAGGCCACACAGCCAACTAGAAGAGGAGCCTGCATTGGAGAAGCAACACTGCTACTGCTGCTTTTTTTTTTTTTTTTTAAACACTGCTTCTATTTCTGTTTCATTTTGGCATTTCCCGTTCTGCTGAGCACAGAAGGATTCCCATAGTAGGTGTACAGTATCTGTTAGAGGAAGGAAGGGGCTGGAGGGGCATCTTTGTTTACTCATCTTTGATGAGTGTATGGTTTCCTTCTCTCCTAGACCAGCCAAGCCTCGTTATGTCTGCACCTCCATGCTTGCCTCTTAGGGGACCTGTCCACCCTTCAAATCCTGCCATCTGGGTAGCCATATTCTTTCCCACGTAGTCCATCCGACTCCACTGACTGCAGCTGATTGGGCTAGAAAGGGCCCCTGACCCAGGAGCAACCAATCAGAGGCTGTTCTGGGAGCTGTCACCTGGTGAGGAAAGACAAATTGGCCAGTCCAGTTCTCCCTATCAGGCAACGTTTCACTTAGCTGCTCAGAGAATCTGGGTCACTCAGCCATGGACAGAAGGCAGTGTCAGTCTGCCCATGGCTGGTTTTGTTGTGAGCAACAGAGAATGGCTAGTGGAGGGAGAACAGAGAGAAGCCGAACCACCTCATAGCCCTGAGAGAGGTAGAGAGATTCCTAGGACTCCCTCAGAGCCTACCATCTGTCCAATTCCAGACCTCACGCTACCTTGCAACCAAACCCCTTTTTCTTAAGACAGCTAAGTCTCTTCTGATCTTTTAAACAGTCCCCAGTGACAGTACCCATGTCAGTGATCAGAGATTATGATGCCTTTTGTGTGGGCCTTTCTCCTTTCTAGAGGTTTCCTCTGTGTCTTCCTGTGTTTCCCCTCTTGCCTTTTTATCTCCCTCTCTACCTCTCTCATGCTCTGGCTAACCAGACATTACATTTTTACTGGGCATTGTTTTTCATGAAGTCATGGACCGCCAGTGCTGTAAGGCACCTTTCAGATTAGCACTGTCCAATAGAACTTTCTGCGATGATGGAAGTGTTCCACATCTTTGCCGTCCAATACAGCAGCCACCAGACGCATGTCGGTATTAAGCTCTTGAAATGTTGCTGGTGGGACTAAGGAGCTAAATTTTGCATTTTGTTTAATTTGAATCAGTTTAAAAGTAAATAGTCACACGTGACTAATGGGTGCCGAGTTGGACCACACAATCAATTGATTATCTGATCCATGACCTCTTTTTCTAGATGAGTCTCTTGTTGTGAGCATGAGCCTTGGATCGTCTCTTTTTTATCCCAGTGGCTGCCTCTTTGAGGCACTGCCCAGCTATGGGACACAGCCTCACAGGGACTGGGGTGACTGGCCCTCCCTGAAAGTCAAGGAGTTGTGCCCTTGTAATAGCAGACCAGGTAGGCCCTCGGAGGCCCTCCACGCAGGGGCCTATGTGTAGCGAGATTTGAGGGACAGGTCAAGTGATCTGGCTGAAGCAGGAGAACATCATAATCTCAAATTCAGGAATACCTCTTTGATCTTGGGGGCCTCCACAGAGATCCAGTTCTGCTTCTTCCTGCTGACCCCCCACTCTCCACCCCCTTTCCCCAGAGGCCTTCCCATCAAGGTAGTCCTATTCTGTGCCCTAGTCCCTCAGAGTCTCTCCCTGCAGCAGAAGATGGTGCCTTGAGACCAGTGGCTTACTATTCTCAGTGTGTACGCCCTTGGGACAAAAACGAGTGGGCTGCTTCACTAATTGGTTTTGCTTACATTTCCCAGATGTGGCCACGTGACCTTGTTCGGGCCAATGGCATGTAAGCAAAAAAGATGGCCGCCACATCCAGCTCTGGCCTGGAGAAACCTCCCATGGGTTCTTTCCTCTTCCGCACCTTGGTATGGATACATCCAGCAGAGCTACAAGATGGAAGGCACCTGGGTCCCTGACCCACTTCTAGAGAGGAGAGCCTCTCATCCTTCAGGAACACCCAATTTTGGACTTCATGTCAGTGATCAGTAATCTGCTGTGGTAAGCCTCTGCCCCTGGGGGGGTATGTGTCTGTGGTAGCAGCCACCATTTCCCTGACTGCTCCTCCCCCCACCCCAGCAAACACAAGTCCTCATGTCATGGATAGTGGCCATTGGGGTTGTTCTGGCAATGCCTGTGGGAGATGCACGGTCCTGTGAATTGTGATCGGAGATCTCAGCACACAAGATGAAGGCAGTGATGCTGAGGCCCTGTGCCGTGCTCAGAATGGACTGTGCCCGCATGGGGCCTTCCAGCTCCACACAGTCTGCCCTCCCTGGGGCCCAGAGCTGACAGACACAACTCCCCTTGCTCTCCCAGTTCGCTGAATGGAAGGTCATTCCATTCATGACCCACAAGGTGATGTGATGCCCACAAGGGAATGGATCTCTCTGGGGGAGCAAAGGCCCACAGAATGTCCTCTCTGAGGAGGTGATGGTCTTTGGCCTCCACACAGATAACACGGACCACATGGGGCTTCCTTCCTTCGCAGTCCTCAGTGGGACCAACAGGCCTCAGCGGGAGAGACGGGGAGCACCTCAGCTCCAAAGAGCTCAGCTAACTCATTTGAATGTGAGAGCAGCAAGGAGAAAGTCAAAGGAATTGGAATCACGACTTGAGTGAGGCCCAAGGTGGGTATTTCCTGGCAAAGAGATGAGGAGCCTGGCCAATATTCTCTGCCAAAATTTCCCAGCTCTGAGAGTCACGGATGAAGGGCACAGAAACTTTCTGCCTCATTAACCAAACTAGGGAACACAAGTAGAGGGTCAGGCTGCGAGGGCAAATTTGGAGATCACTCTGGAGCGTGCAAAGTTGGAGGGGCTGGTGGGGGTGTGGGCACGGCCACGATTCCAGCAGCTGGAAGGGAATGGGGACCCGAGAGGGCCAAGTGGATGTGCAGACTTGTGTCTGGGGACAGGTGATGATCAAATGCCCAGTAAGAGAGGGGACTGCCAAGAGAGCCAGAAAGAACGTTAAGAAGAGGCTTGTGGAACAAACAAAGTGGGGCGCTTGAGGCGCCAAGAAAGCTAGACAAGGAGACAAATGAAGAGCAGGAGAGGAGGAGGCGCGGGGATGGGGGTTGGAGGAGGCGCGGGGGTGGGGGTTGGAGGAGCCCCTGGGGACAGAGTGTGGGGGAGGAAGGAGCGGTGGGCCACGTGGGGCAGTGAGAAGACGAGAGGGGAAGGGGCACGGAAAGGCCATCGGATCTGGTGACACGAGCTCATCGGCGGCCTATGAGAACAAAAGTTACCCCAGAAGGACACTCACTGGTTGGCAAGGGGAAGCCAGGTGGAGATTCGAAATTTATGGCAGACAGTCTACAAAAAGGATAAATTGTCCCGTAGGGACTGTGAGCTAATTGTGTCACGTGGTGTGCCTCGGGCAGGGACAGTCTAGCGGCACAAAACAGAAGCCCCACTTGCGCAAGCCGAAGTGCAAAGGGAGAATTTATGGGAAGATAGCCTCATGTTCAAGGACAGGAAGTGCAGCCGGCCTCTGGGGAAGGAAACCAGTGACTGGGGAGGCAGCAGGAACCTTGGCAGCTCTGTGCTCTCCTCCTTGGTTTCGGCTGCTCCGAGATCTCTGATCTCCACTTTCCTCCATGAATGCTCCTTCCTTCTCTCAGCTTCTGCGGCTGCTCTGTGTGCAAGGTTGGGGGGGGGTGGATTGGTTGCCTTGGGTGGTGCTCCGTCTCCCCCGAGCCCCCCGCAACAGTGCCCGGCACACAGCGTTCAGGTAGCTGACAAAGACTGCCTAGGACTGCCAAGGTGTACCAAGGCCAAGTTCCGGGAGGGCGTCTAATTGGTCTGTGTGGGTCAGGTGCCCATGGTTGTGGCCAAGAAGTGGGTCTTGTGTCCTTGGGACCCTCAGAGGGGACCGAGGAACCCCATCTTTGGGAAGGGCTCCGGCCAAAGCAGGTTCCTGAAGAAGAGAATGTAGTGGCTCTCGTGCTTGGATGTTCCAGAAAAGCCGAAGGCCTGTGATCTGCCTGGAACGGAGAAAGACTCATGAGGTCAAGCCCCACTTTAATGGTGGCCAATAAACAATTCCATGGAGGCCATGAGGCGTGAGGGGTGTGTGGCCACGGACCACCAGCATTCCTAAAAAAGATGTTCCCCTGCTTCCCTCCACCCCCCCCAACCCCGCAACACACACCCAGGCCCAGGGAGCCCACCCATGGAGCTCGTCAGGACCTCTCACAACATCCGGGAGACTCCCCCACCCTCAACTCTTGTCTTCGTGGATGTAGCCCGACTCCTTTGTTTTTCCTCTCAACAGCAGCCCAAAATGAAAAGAGCTAGGTTGGAGGGGGCTGCAGGAGAGCGGGGAGCCACACCTGCCCCACTTGGAATGGTCCTGACCACAGGCACGTGGAGCAAGCAGGGTCTCAAAAGGGAACAGTTAGGATAGTTTGAGAAGTATTTATGTACAAAGGGCCCGTCAGCAAAGCTGTGGATGTAGCATAACCACAGGGTGAGCCAAGAAGCAGAAACTGTTAGCGCTGGGGTTGTTACCAGCCTGGACCCAAAGTGACAGGAGGTAGTCACGGTTCCCCCAACTGAGAGGGGACAGAGGTGAGTAGAGAGGCCACCTGAAAGGGAGCGGAGACTTTCAGTGGCAGGGTCAGTCAGCCCATGTAGGCTTCCCAGGGAGGAAACTGGGAAATAAATCCCCCCCCCAACCTCCTGTCCCCTGGGCTCTTGGCGGGGCTTCTCTGTTGGCTGGAACCCGCTAACGGGAAGCCCGAGGGTGGGGAGCCCTTTGAGATGAGTGCAGGGGGCAGCTTCCTGGGGTACAGGGCAGGGAGGAAGAGGGGATAGTATGGACCTGAAGGGGCAAAGGGAAGGGTCTGGGAACACCTGCTTACATGTGGGTCGCTCTCTAAACCCTGGCCTTCCCCAAAGCGAGCCACTGGTTCCTTTGTCTTTTGTTACTAGCGCCCAACCCAGTGCACAGCTCAGGCTCCCGACCTATGTTCACTGACACCCTGAACAAATTCATGGTGCCTCTTTTTCTCACATTGGCAGTGTAGTGGTCTTAATGGTATTTAACTGAATGGGACCAGAAACTCCTCCTAAGGCAAAAGTTTAGAGGGAGGAATGAAATCAGAAATGTCCCAAACACGAAGCTGGAATGATGCTGTCGCTCCTGTTCACACCCTCACCCAGAAGTGTGAATAGCAAGAAGTGTGAATAGCAAGCCATACTCTCCTCTTTGGTCCCATGGCCTTTATATGGGTAATAATAACAACCGTAACTGAAACAGTGCCGCTCTTTCAAGTTTACCGAGTGGCTTTTCTGCATTATCTCATCAGATGTCCTCAACAATCCTGTCAGGTACACTGTATGGCCCAATTTTACCAGCCAGGCTCAGAGAGGTTAGGTGACTTGCTCAAGGTCACAGAGCTAGGACTTCGAGTCCATTTCTGCCGTCATTTGTGCTCTGTTGTCTATTCTGCTGCCTATTGTTGGAAGGCCTCTCAGGTCCATTCCTTGACAGGCTCGCTGTCCAGATTTGGGAGTTCCAGCTTTCAAGGGGCTGAACAGCTGAGCCAGGAACCTGAGCAAATGGGCCAGAACGGGTGCCCAGGAACTCTGCTGGGGCACGTGAACCCTTTGTTTTCTGCTGCCACCTCCTGGATCGTCCTGACCCCTTTCTTCTCTCCACTCAGCTCTGCCTCAAATACAAGCAGAATGGGGGGCGTCGGAGGGCAGAGGGGTGCGCTGGTGTGTGTGGCGGGGGGTGCCCTCCCTACTCATCGCAAAACTGTAAAATAATTTGAGGACTTGAAAACAGACTTCACGAGGCACCTGCTTGGCTCAGTTGGAGGAACACGCGACTCTTGGTCTCGGGGTTGTGGGTGCCAGCCCCACGGTGGGTGTAGAGATTACTAAATAAATAGATAACCTTAAAAAAAAAATTGAACTCATTTTTGAATTCACTTGCTATACCGCGGATGAACCTTGAAGATATGCTCAATGAAATAGGCCAGCCACAAAAGGATAAATAGTATATAATCTCATTCGCATGAGGCATTCAAAATAGTCAAGTTCATAGAGACAGAACGTACAATGGCGGGGGTCACCAGGGGCTGGACGGGGAAGGAAGACTGGGGAGTTCGTGTTTAATGGGGACGGAGTTTCAGTTTTGCAAGACGAGAAAGTTCTGGCACTGGATGGTGGCGACAGGTGCAGAGCAGTGTGAATGTACTTCACGTCACCAAGCTGTGCACTTGAAAATGGTCAAAATGGCGCATTTTATGTTCTCGTATATGTTATTAGATTTTTAAAAACTTGAATTGGTAAACCTTCAATGAGCGTTTACCATGTGTTCTGTACTAAGCATTCAAAGCTATAAAGCTTCAGTCCTGCCATCAAGGATAGGTCAGTCCTATCGGGCAAAAGCAAGATAATCGTACCTACAGCCCTGCGCAAAGTGCGATCTGGCGACTTGCGTGGAACTGATGGAGGGGAGGGGAAGGGCGAAGTCTTCCCGAAGGTGGTAGTGTCCCAGGCAGCCGTTCCCAGGAACTGAGATGACTTCCTGTGTGTGAAAGAGAGGTTGGGCAGGAAGTGGGAGAGCTAGGGACACAGAATATTCCAAGCAGACCAGTACAGAGTTGTGAAATAGCACACCTCTTCTCTTTTATTTGTGAGGAATGCAGCTAAACCCGTACCCTCTCATTCTACACAGACAGGTCTATGACAGTGCTTCTCATACCATTTGCTGTGAAGAACATGATGCACATGTATGTGTGCGTGTTTGTAATTTCCAGTCCATCACAGACGGACATGTGGCCCTACTGTGTGTGACTATTACAGAGCTCGTGCCACGTGCCACCTACCAAGGAAGTCTGAACTCATCTACTTCTCGTTCAGTAGGAGTCCACTGATCACCGGCTTGGATGTTACAAGGTCAGGTCGCTTTCAAGGTTTTAGAACGGTTACTCAGGTTTATCGTACTGTGGACTAGCATGGTCTGCAGACCACGTTTTGAGTAGCGCTACTCCAAAAGGCAGTGTGTCCCTTCTAGGGAGGAACCACTTCCTTTTATTTTACCCATCCTTGTGCATGCCTTCAGATTTTTAGCAGGATCACCCGAAAGAAGCCCGCTCCTCGCCCAGAAAGGGATGCCTGCTTGTTAATTAGCTAGTGTTTTGAATATGAAAAGCTCTGCCAGCATTAAATATTATTATTATTATTAGCCTCGTGTCCACTATAGTAGATGTCATTTAATTAGAACTGCATAATAGGCAAATCTGCCTTAATTGGCTGGGATGTGGCTAAGAAACCATTTCACGTCTGTGTCTATGTTCTCTGTTCTGTGGTCATCACATTCTCTGGCAATGGGTCATTCTGGAGACCTTGGGTAGGGTTCAGGGAAGGTTATCTGGCTACTGATTAACACTTAATTAGCACCTTTTTCATGTAGCACAGCAGTGACTTTGTAAATTTAAAATTTTCAGGGGACCACTTAATGTGGAATTAAAGTACAAGTGCAATATTTAAGATGCATGAAATTGTTTTACGCATTACAGCATTAACTAGCTCTTAATTTATGCAGTGCATGCCAGAGAAGGGCAATTAAAATGTAGCAGGGAAAAAAATTATAGATCTCTATGTTGTCCTGTCTTTTCCTCTCCCGGTGCTTTGGAAGGCTTTTGCTACGTTTGTATCTCAACTCCTGTTCTAGATTTAGGAGTAAAGGGTAAGTTCTGTAGCCTGTTTGCTACCACAGGAATTGGCATCATTTTTAGCCTGAAACTCTCTCCAACTGGTAAGTCCCTCCCAGAGCCTAGAGATCCACCCCAACCTCAGTGATTTCTCCAGGGGTAGACACCTAACCCAAGCAGAGCCAATGAGATGTCAGGAAACATTTGCTGGAACCTTATGGGAAAGTGATGCTAACAGTGCCCTCCTTGGTAGCAACCAGAAGGAGTGGTTCCCTTTTCCCCTGGCCAGTGTGAGGATGTGAGGTCCGGAACAGCAGCAGCCATTTTGTAAGCAGTCTGGAGCTGCAAGGGAGCCACTGTTTGGAATCTGGCGAACAGATTCCAACACATGCGAGGCTATCTGGCAAGATATCCTGGGAGCCATGGGAGACACAGGATTGGGACTTGTCTGTAGGCCATCTGACTTCTGGACTCTTGAATTATGTTGAACCCTGTAAATATACTGCGTATTCCCACCTTGATTCATGCTGTTCCCTTTGGCCGGAATTCTCTTCCCTTCCTTCTCCATCCTTCAAGGCCAAGTCTAACACCCCCCGCCCCCCCACACACACACCGTGTAAGAAGCTTGCCTTGATGTGAGCCATGCTCGAGATGGTCAGAACCCTCCTCTGGACACTAATGCCCCTTACTTGAACCTTGCCTTCAGCAGGGAGCACATGCTGTCCTGAAAAGCATCAGGTTAAAATTTGATTCTCTAGCTCCCGCCATGTAGACCCAAACTCTTGCTTCTTCCATCCCCAGCATTAGTGTCAGCGGGCCATACTGAATGTGCAAAGTTCCACAATCCTGTTCCTAGAAAGGATTATTAATGTTAGGGGGCAGAGGAGAAAGTGCAAGCAAGCATGTGGTCTTCTTAGCTAATGCCAGACCAAAAAGACTCGGGGTAAAAGCTGCAGGCAGCTGGATGGGTCCCTGGGCCATGGCAGCTGTAGAGGGCAGGCGAGGACTTGCCCTAAGAAGGGGGAGGAGTCACAGAAACGAGCCAGTTAGAATATTCCTCTGCCCCTCTGTTTGTAACCTTATAACTTACACAGAGGGTTACAGTCTCCAAGTACAAAGTCGAGGGCTATGAAAGTCAAAGTTTCCCTGTCACCTTCTCCTTCCCACTCTCCATGTCCTCTGTGGCAGATGTGTGCCTGAGTTTCTCTGATCCCTGTGCCCGCACCCCTAGCCTCACAGTGCACCCAGCCCTTCTCCGGGTGGACCCAGCCAACAGCTGGGCAAGGCGGTGGCACTCGGAGCTGGCCACTCCCCCCCCCCCCCCCCGCCAGCCCTCCCCCAGTGACAACCTTTGCTCGGGGCTCCCAGAGACTTTTCAGAGCTGCATTGCCACCTGCCGGCTCCCCCTGCCCAGTCCCGCTTCTGCCCTTCTCCCTTCCCGGGGAAACCCTGGGCACTCCTGACTCCATCTTAGTGCCTGCCTCCCTAAGAACCTGACCCATGACGCCCTCCACAGACGTAGCAACGCTAACTCTGGGATGTGTGTTCTTCCACACAGGTTTTCCTACTCACTTCTGTACGTGGACGTGTGTACACCACCTAAAGCTTTGTCATCATTCCTTTTGTTTTCACATGAGTGCGGTCGTATTGTGTATGTGAATCATCCCACCACTTAAAATTGTAGCACATCTCCCCAAACAGTAGAAATCGGTGTGCGTAGGCATGTCTTTCTTTTTGTGTGCTGTATACTACGTTATAGTATGGTGAGCCCACTGTTTGCTTAACCCTTCTCATACTGATGGACATTTGGGCCATTTCTTTTATATCATAACAATGCTGCCAGGAACGTGCGATAACATGGATTTCAAATACACTGAATGTTATTCTAAGCGGTATAAACCACGTACAGTGAAAGGCTAAAAGAGAAACCTGTGTTCACCGTGCCTTTGATTTTCTGTGTTCTGATGCTTTGATATCTGAGGCCCTGCTAACCTCTAAGGGACTGTCTGTCCCAGGATTACCGATTCCTAGATCCTCTATCCGGCTGTCACGCTCCTGGGCACTGTCCACCTGCCCTGATCAGACAGCTAGGGACCACCCCCATGTCCCAGAGCCAGTTCCTTCCCTTGAAAATGACATTAAAGGCTCTTGCCTGGCATGCCCCCTTCCTCTAGGGATTTGTAAGTACAACCAATTATCTTTTCTCTGGTGATCCCCTCCCAGTCGGCTGGCCTCACCATACAGAAGGTTCCAGAATGCTTTAGTTCGTGAACTCTTCCTGGGCAAATGTGAAGTGCTAAGTGTGCTGTTACTTAAGTCAGACACAAGAAAGAACTTCCCAGGGGTAAGCAAGGCCACCGGAAACGCTCCAAGTTACTGGAGCATCTTGAAAACAGTAT
This sequence comes from Mustela putorius furo, assembly GCF_011764305.1. Taxonomy (NCBI): domain Eukaryota; kingdom Metazoa; phylum Chordata; class Mammalia; order Carnivora; family Mustelidae; genus Mustela; species Mustela putorius. The sequence goes on from NW_025421989.1 coordinate 35,338,409, forward strand.
CGTCAACAGCAGCCGTGAGCCGATTCCCCCAGGAGCAGAGGCAGGGACTGAGGCGAAGCAGCCGTCTCCTGCCGGCTGAAGCCTTTGGGAATTTACCACTCACCAGGGCACGGCCCCAGCCCTTGCTGAAGGAGGCCACCAGGGTCCACCCCCGCCCCCCCACCCCGACCTGGCGGATCCTGCAGTCCCCGCAGACGACTGAGGTCGGCTCACCTGAAAGGGGAGCAGGGAGGGGATGATCGCCCTCTCCGTCGCCCTGGGGCTCTGGGCCCGATGACGTGGCGCATCCTGGCGGAGGCTAGCCTGTGTTCACAGCTGCCTGCCGGGAGCCGGAGCCTGTCAGCTCGAGCGGCAGCGAGGGAAGACGTTTCTGACACTAAACCCCAGGGGAATCCACGGAGAAGCTGGGCTGTCATTACTTATTAACAATGGGCCTGATCCCCAGCCAGGCAGGCCCAGGGAAATAGCCTGGGGGGAGGCCAGCCTTCCCGCTAGGAGGTGGATTAACACTTTCTGGGCAGTGGGGAGCTGTTTGGGGGGTCCATTGTCACATTTTGCATGTAAGAAGGACCATTCTTTACATATTAGACACAGGCACACTCTCTTCCTCGTCTTGGCCTCCCCCTCTGTGTCTGCATTCTTCTCCTCTGCTCCCTGCCCCCCTCAAGTTTTAAACCGGCAAACCCACAGGATGTGGGAGGCTGTGCTCACAGGGAAAAGGAAGGTTTGAGAACGCACACCAGAAACCTAGGTCTTGTGCCCGCAGAGCTGGCCCGCGGGGGTGGGAAGAGGGAGAGGCAGGTGGAGCCGGGGTCCAGGCAGGGTCTGCAAACTGGCTGGTCGTTAAACCTGGTCGTTGCCCCTTTACTCCCCTCTTGAGATGTCCTGGGCTCCAGGGCCGGCATGCTCGATCCCAGCTCCCGCGATCTCAGGCAGGCAGAGCGACCCGCCCTGATGATGCCGCAGGTCAGTTTTCCAGAGAAGTAGATGCCGAGAGAGACTGGCACCCGGCACAGTTTTTAGGAAGCGCTCCTAGGAGCGGCACGTGGAGAAGGGAGCAGCTGCAAGCAGGAGCGGGCAGAGGAGAAAACCACTACAATCCTAGCTGGACAGAAGCCTCAGCGGATCCCATCAAGAGCTCTGGAGCCCCAGTGACTCCTTAGTGTGCTTGGGAGTTGGGCTGGAGGAACGAGCCTCCGAGCCTCCCTTCCCTGGAATGGATCTCGCTGGGCGTGGACTGCTCTAGGAACTGGCATGACCCTGGGCAGGGCGGTTTCTTCAGCCTCAGGGAAGGGCTGACAGCTGAGGGCAGGCTGTGGACCGTGTTAAGTCTTTCCTTCCTGAGCACAGCAGCCAGCACCCTGCCTCCCAGGAGCACAGCGTGGGGGGAGGAGGGGGGTGGATGGCGCGGAGGCAGGGTCGGATGGGGCATTCCTCAGGACTCCTGCCTCCCCACACTGTGTGGGGAGGTGCCTCCTTTCGTGCTGTATCTCCTCCTCTCCTCCCTAACAGCACCCCCCCACCCCTCTTCCCATCCCTCCTCCCACTCTCCTATCCTTCCTGCCACCCCTCCCCCATTCTTCCTGTCATCCACCTCCCATCTCTCTCCCCACCCTTCCCATCCCTCCTCCCGCCCTCCTGCCATTCCTCCCGCCATTCCTCCCCATCCCTCCTCTTACTGCCCTCCCTTTCGGCTTCCCTCCAGCACCCATCACAGAGGTTTACAAAGTGTTAACGGCCGTCCAGTCTGGTGGGCCAGTGCGAGTTTACAAGGAAGCGGAACTGCCCTAATTGAGGTGGAAGGTCAGGAAGCCCCTCCTTCTGGCCACTGTTTTGCTATAAAACACTTTGTAATCTGGAAAGAACCTGCCGGCTGAACCAGGAGCACGTTTGCCCCTCTAATTGGGAGGTTCCAAACTTCACCACAGGGGGCGCTGCGTGGTCGGAGGTGCTTTGGCCTTGTTTGCGTTCCGGAAACGCACAGTGGTTACGGGCATAATGTAAAGTCAGTTCCGTGGGGGTCATTGGCACGTCATAGGTAAGTCTAAGGTTTCGCGGACTTTAGGACACGGTGGTGGACCTAACTGGGGAGGCGCATTTAGGAAGTGGTCAGTTAGCATTTTATCACAAGTCCACGCTCCTGGAGCCCCCCAGGACCTGGGCTTCGGTCAGCTCCAGAGGTCTTGTTTGGTAGCCTCGAGAGCCTTAGAAATGGGTTCTCACTAGTGAAGGCAGTGGTTTTCTAGAAGGGTGTATTGGCTAGAAAGGGGAGCTGCATTCCAGTGCGGGCAGGTGCAGACGTGGACAGTCTGGCACGCCTGTGGGTGGTTCTCATACAAATGTCCCCGTGGGCATGATTCCTAAGGGACCCTGCGTGCATCCAGCTGTTGGTTGGGTGGATTTTGGGCCCCTGGAGTTGGACCAGAAAGTTAGAGGATCCCGCTGCAAGAATCCCCTCGTGTTTGCCTCAGGCAGATTTTCTGCTAGGCGCTGGCTGTTGGAACTCTTAAAAAGACCAAGGGCTGGAGCTTGACGGAATTTCCCGCACAAGATTGCTTCACACAGCTGGCTCAGAGCATGGAGCGTGGGGGAGGACGTGGTGGAGGACTTCGCTTAGGAGTCACCTAGTGGCACTGTGGGGGAGGGGCCCAAGGCCCTGGCCCACCTCTAATTACTGAAGGCTACAGAGACCTACCAAAAAGAACCTTCTCATTTTTGCAAGACCAAACTGCCTTAGGTCAATTGGCAACAGCCTAAAATCCCACCCCAGATCCTCTATAAAACCTTAATCAGCTGTGAATTCGCACCTCCCCACATCAATAGCCACCATGGACCTCAGTGCTTTCTCACTGGTAAATTCGGGTCTAGCACTTGGGTCCTTTGTCATAAGAACTATACATACTGGTTTTATCATTTTTTTAAATATTTTATTTATTTGACAGAGAGAGAGAAATCACAAGTAGGCAGAGAGGCAAGCAGAGAGAGGGGAGGAAGCAGGCTCCCCACTGAGCAGAGAGCCCGATGCGGGGCTCGATCCCAGGACCCTGGGATCATGACCTGAGCTGAAGGCAGAGGCTTTAACCCACCAAGCCACCCAGGTGCCCCATGGTTTTATCATTTTTAAAAAGTTTATTTATTTTAGAGAAGGTGGGGCAGAGGGAGAGAATCCCAAGCAGACTCCCCGTTGAATGCGGAGCCCAAGGCAAGGCTGGATCCTACAACCCATGAGATCATGACCTGAACCGTAACCAAGAGTCGGATGCTTGATCAGCCAAGCCACCCAGCACCCCATATAGGAGTTGTTTTCTCAAACCATTCCAAAACAGGTTGGATTCACAAATTGGAGACCAATGTCTTGTGGCCAGGGGGTGGGGGTAAAAAAAATCAGTGCTCCGAAGTGGCCACAGCTTTTCTAATATTTGTCGACGTCTTAGCAAGGAAGCATTTGCTGATGAGTACAAGGTATTTATGAAGGGCTGCTGTGCCTAGCCACGAGGACAGACCTAGTTGGGAGGGTGCAGGTTGCCTATGAGGAAGAGAACCAGGGCTGTGAGTTACATTCTCAGCTTGGGTCACATCTTCTCTCCCTGCAGCCTGGTCCTGAGGGGCAGAGTCCATGTCACTGAGGAAAGCAGAGGTTCTCGGCCAGCAGTAATAACACGCTCACCTGTGTGAGGTAAGCCCCACTGCCCAATACCTTAGGGCACAACTTTGATTCCGAGTGTCCTTTAGCCCTTTTAGTTGACCCATTTTCCCTGTAAAGTTGGGCCCTTTACAGCTGCAAAAAATGTAAGAGATGCCACCCAGACATGTGCATCTCCTTGGGCTTGCCAATAGCTAGTTCCCTTGTTGTTGGCTTACAAAAGCCCAGTTTTGCTCTGCTGTCAGATGGCAGGGTGTTCATGGAAGGTGGGCTCAATCCCAGGAGATGATCCATAATTACCCTAAGCCGGGTATGGGACAAACCTCACTCTCCGATGACTTATTTTAGGGACATGCATGCCCTGGCCAATAGAACCTAATGACAGTCCTGGTTGTGGGATTTTTCAGAAATATTTTTCTTCCTGAAAAGAAAGAAATGACTCAGGAGACTGCAGCCACCCTCACACACCATGTTCTTTCTGCCTTTGAAAGCTGCTGTAAAGATATGAGGTGTTAGAGCAGCAGCAGCCGTTTTGTGACCATGAGGAGATGACAGAACAGAAAGGTAGAAAGGGCCTGGGTCCTTGATGACCTCTTTGGCCACTAAACTCAGACTGCCTCTGAGTTTCTTGTATGTGAGATATTAATATACTCTTATTGTTTAGCTTACTTTTGTTGGGTACTCTGCTGAGAGCATCCTAATGGGTACAGTCCCCGTTTAAAAGTTGAGAAACCGGGGGAGGGGGTTACACCGGTGTGGCTCAGTTGGTTAAGCGATGGTGTTTGGCTTAGGTCATGATCCTGGAGGTCCGGTATCGAGCCCGCATTGGGCTCCCTGCTTGGGGGGAGTCTGCTTCTCCCTCTAACCCTCCCTCTTCTCATGCTTTCTCTCTCTCATTCTGTCTGTCAAATAAATAAAATCTTAAAAAAAAAAATGGAGAAAGCTAAGGTTCAGAGAGATTGGGTCATAGAGTCTGTGACAGAGAGGGGCCTAGAATCCAGGAATTACAGTTTCATCCAGGGCACTCTTCCCTCCCTCTGAACTCTACTGAGTCTTAGGAACCCCCTGGGACTCCCTCAAAGCCAAAGGTGCCCATGATTAGGCACTGTGTGTCTGCCTCCCTTCCCCCACCCAAACGGGAGCATCGTGGCTTTTATAGGACTTGCTTTATTGGCTTCTCACTAACATTCGGTTTGAAACAAAGGCTGTGAGGCTTAAAAATATATTTAAAACCACTGTCTTATCCCTCACCCTTCAATTAACAACAGCAGCCAGCTCTTTACCCCACCACAGGGGAAATTGTAAGGAAAATCTCTTTTCTAAGAGGAAATAGGGCATCGTATTTAATTTCCTAGGTTCAAGGCCAGAGATCCGAGTTGAACTGCTCACTCACATGCTCGCACCCACAACCCGCACTTCTGAGGCATATGTGTGCAGACACGCTGCTCACTTGATTTTGTCATCCTCTTAGGCTCTTCCAAGTTATCAAACGCAAAGATGCAGTGAGGCTAGCACAGGTGCTAGGGTTTCTAGAAACACCTGGAGGGCTGAGCTGTCGCTCTCGACCCGCAAGAACGACCCGCAGACGAGGTGGGTGGCAAACTTCTTTATTCAATCTTCAGCCCAGGGACCCTGAACATCGATTACAGCCCCAAGTTATAGGATACAGTGGATAGAAAGTAACCAATCACCACATAACACAACTACTATAACATCCAATCAGAAGGGATACAGATGACTTCAATCCAGATCATGCGGGGAGCTCGTGCCTACTGACGTGAGCCCCCGAAACTTATTGTTCACTCTGTTTTTGTGCCGTTCCCATGTGCCGTTCCCATGGTCCCTGGTTAATCTTATACTAGTCCCGATACTTCAGTACAGGTTGTGCGTTCCCTGGAGCGCTCCCACATAAACATTCATCTGCCCTTCTCCTCAAGCCTCGCCTAGTACGTGACTCCCAGCTTCTGCTGCATGGCTCTCCACACTGAGCGAAAGAAAAAGCTCCTGCCTGGGTTCTGGAAATGTCAGCAGCCATAGGCAGACTGGTCATCAGGCCATGTCGTCGGCTCTTCCAGACTCTCAGGCTACCTCCTCCTTGAGACCCAGCTTCTCTTGCTTCCTACCACTTCCTCTCAAGTTGTCCAGTTGGATCCAGTGGGCCAGTGTGATCCGCTGGGCTTCTCGCCGTCCAGCTTGGACCCACTGGCCTTGCTCAGGCTGGACAGTGTTCTCAAACCAGGGTACCTTCTGTCTTTCCCAGGGTGTGGATTCCCGAGCCAATCAGTGCTAACAGGATAATGTAGTTTAATGACACAGAATAGGGGGTAACTTATACAAAAGGGACCTGGCTGTCCTCAGAATGGGGGTATGAACATTGCAGGTGTCTGCCCCTTTAATCAGCCCCATTACAGCCTCGTGGGAACAACCATGAACTGCCTTTCTTCCCCGGCTTCTCTCTGCACCCCTTCCTCCTCTCCCTTCCTCTTCTCTTTCAGTCATTATCAGTTTCCTCAATGCCTGCAATTCCTGGTGTCTACTGCTGCCTCATCAATGACCCCCCCCAAATCTAGTAGCTTTAGAAGACGATTTTAAATATATAGCACAACTTTGGGGTGCAGAATTTTGTCAGGGCTCAGTAGGGTGATTCTTTTCCTTCTCTTGGTATCTGCCGCGATCACTCCGTGGTATTTGCTAGCAGCCTGGCTGGTCTGGAGGGTCAAAGTGGACCACATCTGGTGCCTCAGCGGGAAAGGGCACAAGGTGGGGCTTCCCAGGCTGCTCTCCCTCGTTGTACTGCTTCAGGCCCTCTCCACATGGTGTGTCTAGGAGAGTGGGACTTCTTACCTGGGAGCTATAAGAGTAAGGGTTCCAAGAGACAGGGAATGGAAGTTTCCAGGCTTTTATGGCCCAGTGTTCCTTTCCCCATATTCTATTAGTCAAAGAAGTCACAGAGCCCACCCAGATTTGAGGGAGGGGATGGTCTAGATTCCTTCTTCTCTAGGAGGGGGGATCTGAAGGTAGACTTCCCCGTTTCCTTAAGTTACAGAGAAACTCTTTCATTGTAATGATGGTGAATGGGGGGTGGGTGCAGTGGAGAGAACCCGGCACAGCAAGAGGTGACTTGGGCTGGGTGGGGGATGCAGGAGAGAACAGACGACAGCTAAGACAGCCGGGACTAGGAAGGGGTGCACAGGGGAAGGGGGGGCCTTGGAATTAATCTGAGTGTCCCCTAAAAGCAGAGCCTACAATGAAGACTTGGGTGTAGGTCCTTTGGGGGGATGAGATGACCCCCGACAGTGCAGTCAAGGGCACAAGTGACACAGGGAGGGGAAGGAAACCCATAAGGGGTGTGTCAAGGAGCGGGTAGACATCTGGGACTTGAGTGTGTCGAAGCCCCTGGGAGACTCTCAGGGTGGGGGTCCCGGCTCTAGAGTTGTCGGCAGAAGGGTAGTGAACCTGCGCTGTTCACACCCCCACTTCCTTCTCTCGTTGATCAGGAGTTGACACTAGGGCGTTGAGCTCCCGACAGTTTTGCCCTGCTCTGCACTAGGGACCGTCCCAGGGCAGTCACTGTGTCCAGGAGCTATCTGCAGGTGGCCTCCGGGTGGGCAGGGAGGTGTGGGCAGGGCCCAGACGATGGCCGCTGAGACCGTTTCTGATGAGACGGTCTTCCTTCTGCAGTGGGGGGGCACCTGTCACACTGTATTCTATGTTAAAAATGCCCCCTGCTTGTGCAACACAGTCCCCTCCTCCACCCGCCTGTGTATCCATCATTACCACCTGCCTGGGCCACAGGTGCCACTGTGACATCTGTCCTAAGCATCTCGGTTTTGCCCCCTTGCAGTCTGCAACTGCCAAGTGCTTTGTGCTTTTTATGCAATTGGTCTTAAAGAATCTCTATAAAGTCTTTAAGAATCTCTATAAAGTATAAGCTGAATACTCTGAGTACTCTTTGGCTCAATTAGGCCCATTTCATGGATGCACAAAGAATTCTTTATCTTTTTATAAGATTTATTTATTTATTTATTTATCTATTTGGGGGGAGGGTAGGGCAGAGGGGGAGAGAGAGGGAAAGAGAATCCTCAAGCAGACTCCCTGCTGAACAAAGAGCCAGATCTGGGGCTCCATCCCAGGACCCCAGGATCATGATCCAAGCCAAAAATCAAGGGTCAGCTGCTTTACGGACTGAGCCAGCCAGCCCCCTCCCCCAAACTGAACACTTCTAAGTGAGTCATTTCGAAGAGCTAGAATAAGGTTGATCCAAGAGGCTTTGCCACAAACCAGACCTGTTTGCTTGACTACCTGCCTTTCTCCCTCTCTCTAGCTCACCCCCCCACCCCCCAACCCCCGCTTCTTGGGCTTAATTGATAGGCAAATTATTGAGTGTTTGGCCAGGCTGAGGGCCAGGAGGCTGTTTCTAGCCTGCAGATCCTGCCTTTTAGGTAAAGTAGGGACGAATCTGCCAGCAACCGTCAGATAACGGGCCCCTTCCAGTGACAAGGGCATGATGGATTTCCCCCATTCTTTGATATCAGTGCTTTTGTTAGTTTGCATTTTGTGCGGGGCCTTTCCTCTTGGCAACTCAAGGCCTTTTGCAGAGCCTTATGTAATGGAAAATCATTCTGCAAGGTAGGCAGACCAGGCAAGGCCAGCATACAGAAACCGCATTCCTTATACACACGCACAGCTACCTGCTGGGGCCCATCTGTGTTGGGGCAGCGACATGCGACATTCGTGGCACTTGGAGACCATAACAGAACACAGACACAGGCAAAGGGGAATGCAGTCGCCTTTGCTAAGCTCCAAGGAGGCCCCTCTCCCCATGCTTGGGTGACTGGCTTTGAAATAAGAAAAGGAAGAGCTTTAAGAAAGGCAGAGGTGAGTGAGGGAGGAATGGGATGATTATCAAAAGGAAGGAGAAGTCAAGTACACAGTCTTTATGGAAAACTGAGCAGTAACCACTGTAGCTGAATAGGGGCTCACCCTATGAGCCAGCAACTCCCCTCCCAGAGAGATGCCTGGTAACCTGTGGAATGGGAGGTGGGAAGGGGGCATCCGAGGGGGGTGGTAATGTTCTAGATCTTGATCTCTGTGCTGGCTGACACCTGAATTTACTTAGTAAAAACTCATTGAGCTATACACTTACTACATGTATGTTACACTTCTACACCCAGGAGGTGTATATTTTATGTATGTTACCCTTTAAAAAAGGTTTGCGGGGCACCTGGGTGGCTCAGTGGGTTAAAGCCTCTGCCTTCGGCTTGGGTCATGATCCCAGGGTCCTGGGATGGAGCCCCACATCGGGCTCTCTGCTCGGCGGGGAGCCTGCTTCCCCCTCTCTCTCTGCCTGCCTCTCTGCCTGCTTGTAATCTCTGTCTGTCAAATAAATAAATAAAATATTTTTTAAAAAAAAGGTTTGCAATAAGGAGGGGAAGAGGAGTAAGGGAAACGCAGACATGCATCACTTTGTGAACAGGTTGGAGCCTGACCTTGAACCCATTTGTTCACTAATCCAAAGGGACCATCACTCACTTCACCTGTTCTTGGCAGCAGAGAGGATATCCATTTTTTTCTGGTGCTTAGCTTTCCACCAGAGTTTGCGGGCCAAAATTTCGTAAGCAGACATGCTTCTAGTTGGAGTCAGGCCAAAGGCATTAGAGATTTATGACTTCATTCATTCACTCATTCCTTCATTCAGCCATCAAAGCCAGGAAGAAGTATTATGTGATTCTGGAAGCCTTTGGCCAGAGCTATTCGTTTCTAGATGTTCTCTTAGCAGCAACAAGACACTTCAGCCCACTTGGGGGGAAAAGTCAGAGGTGGGGTGAGGACTCCCAGTGCTATACAGAGTGCCTTCACCCCTCTTTCCCTAGATTCCTGCATTGGGGTGGGAGGCTCATACTTGCTAGAATGGAGAGTGACAAGGAGTGACAGCTTTGAAAAAGGGCAGATTTGTTTTCCGGGGCTGCCGGAACAAAGTACTGGGAACTGAGAGGCATAAACAGTAGAAGTGTACTGTCCCCCTGTACTGGGGGCTACAAGTCCAAGGTCAAATTTCCCCTTTTCTGCAATGACACTTGTCACACAGGATTAGGGCCTACCCGCCTGACCTCATTTTAAACTCAATGACCTCGGTAAAGACCCTCCCTTCCAAATAGCATTCTGGGGACTGGGAGGGTTCAGACTTCAACATATATTTTGGAGGGGGGGAGGACACGACTGAGCCCATACCAGAGGGAAATGGCTCCATTCCAAGCACTGACCCCACCCTACCCCCACCCTCCATTCTCTCCATTGTGTCTGGGGCACGGCAGCTGGGAAAAGGCTGACAGGGACCAGAAGCTCCTAAAACACTGGGTAGGGCCTGGAAAGCAGTTGGCCTGAAGAATGAAAGAGAAGATAGGAGGAGAACCTCTGGAAGTTTCATGGTGCCTGTGGACACAGGCTCAGGAGACAGGCAGGTCTGGTTCAAATTCTGATTCCACGCATGGAAGTACACTCTCATTGTATGACCTTAAGCAAATGAAAGCTAGGTTCTTTAAGCCTTGGTGTCCCCATCTCTAAAGCTGAAATTTCACAGGCGCCTCAGGGGCTCAGTTGATGAAGCATCTGCCTTTGACTCAGGTCAGGATCTCAGGGTCATGGGATCGAGCCCCTCTTTGGCTCCCTGATCAGCGGGGGGGATCTGCTTCTCCCTCTGCCTCTGTCCCTTCCCTGCTTGTGCACACATGTGCTCTTTCAGACTCTCTGTGTCTCTCCTCTCTCAAACAAATAAATATAATCTTTAAAAAAAATAATAAAGTTGGAACTTCAGTTCCCACTTCCCAGGGGTGTCACTGGGCACGTGAAAAGGCTTGCACTGCGCTTGGTGTACAGACAGCACATAAGACATGTGAGGAATTATTGTTTGATCCTGAAAGAGACTCAAGGAAAGCAGAAGCACTAAATCAGGGTTTTAGCTGCTGTACAGAGTGGTTTTAAAATGATTAATCAGGTTTTGAATTATTTCAGTCAGATGTGGATCTATTTGTTTTTGTTTTTAACAAAAACAAATGCAACAGAAGGGTTCTATTTTTTTTTAAAGATTTTATTTATTTATTTATGTATTTGAGAGAAAGAGAAAGAGAGAATGCGTGGGATAAGGGGCAGAGGGAGAGAGAGTAGTAGGCTCCCCACTGAGCAAGGACCTCAATGCGGAGATCGATCCCAGGACCCTGGGATCTTGACCTAAACTGAAAGCAGATGCTTCGCTGACTGAGCCACCCAGACAGCCCCCGCCCGCACAGAAGGATTCAAGGTGCAACGTACCCTTGGGCAGTATATGCCCTAGGTCTCCAGGCCTACATCCCTAGAGTTTTCCCAAGCATATATATGATCTCTATAAATTTGGATTTTTTTTTAATACATAAATAGGACCACAGTAGATGCCGCTGGACCACTCACATTCCCCGGATCACCCCCACCCACCCCGAGAAGCACCTACAGACATTGGGCTCAAAGCCTACCTCCTTCTGGATCTCTCTGCATGAGCATACTTTCTGGTCAAGGAGGTGCTCAGTGTCCCTTGGGGCTGGCTGGAGGCCCTGAGACATGAATGAGTGGCCGGAGGTGATAGATAAGTACCCCAGCCTCCTTGCCCCTTGGTAGCTGGATCCTGATGCTTGTTCCACACGCATTCTCAGTGGGTCCCCATGGGACTGAGCCCCAATTGCCCCAGTGGGAACCTGCTCGCTGACCTGCCCTTTGTTGACCTGACCTCCCCACCCTGGCTCAGTCCTCTCTTCCCTCACCGTGCTTCCCAAGTCACCTCCCACATAATGACCTGCAGGCAGATTCTTGTCTGTAGCTCTGCTACGAGGGGAAACCCAGCTAACACCGGGACTGTGTAGTCACACAGTGGTCTGCACCAAACTTTCTCCAGCCGGCAGTGGGGCTCACAGATCTTTCTCTAGGGGCACGTATGGAAGGACTTCGGATCACTTCACATCCGTTTCGGACGCTTCCAGCTTTTTGTAGAGAACAACGTACCAGTGAGCAGCCTTGTACATGTATCTTTCCAAAAATGGGCAAATCAGAAGGCTCATCTTCTAGAAGTCCCCAGTTGCTGGGTGGAAAGCTAAGGAGAGAGTTTTGATCAGGCTCTGACGTCAAGATTGGAGGCGACAAGGAGTAAAGTGGCTCCGACTTCGGACACTGTTTATAGTGAGGAGCCAGCGCTCCTGAGAGGCCCAGCCCCCCGCCCCTGAGAGTCGACCCAGGGCTCTCTGTACATTTGAGCGGGTGTCTGTGTGCTCTGTGTGCTGCGCAGAGGGCCTTCCCTCAGAGTCGCTGCCTTCAAGAAGAACCCCCATCCCACTGCCTAATCGGTGCCATAGGCCGTTGTTTTTCAAGGAAAAGTCTCCAATTTTCTGATGAAAAACAACTTGTTTGGAGAGCACGCACTCCTAGGATCTTCAGGCTCCTCCTCCGGGCTGACTGTTGTTGACAAGAAAGTAATGCTTAGGAGGAGTGTGGAAGGAATCGGTGATGAGGCTGAGAACGGGCCCACGGAGCGCACAGGCAGTGTTTTCTATAATTTGGTAGCTCTGCCCACTCATGAGCACTTAGAGTGTTTACCTGATCACCAGTCTGTTCTGAAAACAAATGTTCAATTCATCAAAATACTTCCTGCTCCTCTCTTGAGTTATTTGCTGCCTACCGGCTGCCTACTTAATCACCCCTAAAGATGCAGAGAGAGGCGCCCCGGACCTGGCTCTGGGGACTTGAACCTTCAGAGAGCTAGTTCAAGGCTGGAGGCAGCAATGGCCAGAGCCGCCCAGAAAGTCAAGGTTGTTGACCTTGACTGAGAGGAGGGAATGGATTCTTCTTTCCCTGTCTCTTCCTTTTTCCTCTCTCTCTTGTTTTTCCTTTTCATCTTCTTGGTTTTCTCTTGTCCTTGGAGGTGGGGAGCAGGCAGAAGAGATGCTCGGGGACACGCTCCCATCTTCAATAAAACCTTCCGGGAAGGAAAAGGCTCTGTGAAGAATTGTCAAAAGAGAAGGAGGGGTATTTTGTTGGCTTTCTGCTGAGACGAGATGGGGGTGCCATACCTTCTCTCCGTCTCTTGCTCTCTCTCTCTCTGTCACACGCACACACATAGGCACCAATTTGGGATGTGAGTCCTGGTGAGAGTCTCTGATGCCCACACCCCACGTGCCTAACTCAAGAGGCAGCCACGGGGCGTCAGGCCAGGCAAGGTGGGACTATCAGTCAGCCACCACACTGCTCAGGGTGACTTAGAGGTCTGCCCTCCCTGCCCTTGGGGAGGTCCCGGGACCCGTCAGGCCTCTGGGGAACCTTCTCCTGGCCGCCTGGAGAATGCTCCCACTCCTGGAGGTGTGAGTTGTGAGGTCTGGAGTTGTGAGTTCTGAGGTCTGGAGTTGTGAGGTCTGGAGACTTCCAGGCACCCCAGAAGGAGTGTGGGAAGTTGAATTCTGACCCTGTTGCCAAAGGTGTGTGATTCCGTCCATCCTGGGAGAGCCTCAGCCTGCCTGTGGAATTCTTACGACTTTGTTCCCAGAGCAAGTCATCTCCCTTTGTCCCAGCCTCTCTGTTCCAGATGCTGCCTGGCTCTGATTCTTCTTCATGAAAACAGCGATGTGTTTTCCTGAACAAGAGAACCAGCTGCTCTGGGTCTCTAGATCCTTAGCGACCTGTACTTGATCCTATTTAATCCTTAGGACAGTCCTGCATCCCGAGGACTGCTATTACCATTTCATAGCTAAGTAGCTAATGGAGTAAAGAGATCGTCACAGAGCCGGTTAGTAGAAGAGTTGAAATTCGAACTCGGCTCTCTCTAACTGCCCCTAGCCACTGTTCCATACTGCCTTCACATACCATAGAAAGAAAAGAAAAGAAAAGGATAGTTTTAAATTTTTTTTTAAAGATTTTATTTGACAGAGAGAGACCGCGAGAGAGGGAACACAAGCAGGGGGAGTGGGAGAGGGAAAAGCAGGCTCCCCGCTGAGCAGAGAGCCCCATGGGGGGACTTGATCCCTGGAATCACAACCTGAGCCAAAGGCAGACTCTTAACCCACTGAGCCATCACAGTGCCCCGAGAAAAAGCTGTTTTTAGAAAGACACCAGAATTTCTGTGCCTTACTCTGAGTGACCCTGCTCTAGGTTCAGCTAAAAACGCTATTGCTTCTACCACTATGGAAACAGTATGGTGGTTCCTCAAAAAATTAAAAATAGAACAGCCATATGATCCAGCAATTCCACTTCTGGGTATTTATCCAAAAGAATTGAAAGCAGAGACTCGAAGAGATATTTCTCACACCCATGTACATAGCGGCATTATTCACAGTAGCCAAGAAGCGACAGCAACCCAAATGTCCACCGCCGGATGAATAGATAAACACAATGTGGTTTAGCCATACAGTGGAATATCATTCAGCTTCCGGCACCTGCTATGACATGGGTACACCTTAAAAACGTGACGTTAAGTGAAATAAGCCAGTTACAACGGGACAAACACCGCATGACTCCCCTTAGATGAGGTCCCTGGTGTAGTCAGATTCGCAGAGCTGCAAGCAGAAGAGTGGTTGCCAAGGGCTGCGGGGAGGGGGTGGAGAGGGAGTTGTTCGATGATTTGGGGAGATGAAAAAGTTCTGGGAATCTGTTGCACAGCGATGCGAATATATTTAACACTGCTGAATTGTGCTCTTAAAAATGGTTAAGACGGTAAATTTTACAGCATGTGGTTTTTACTACAATTTGAAGCTTCCAAAAATTAAAAAGAAACCTATTCCCAAAGCGCCAGTGCTTCCGAAAAGCTCAAGGTTTAATCCACTCTCTGACCACCCCGCCCCCCATGATTATTTTGAAATGTTCTTTGCAGAGCCCCAGTCATGGACCGTTAGATCCGACTCTACGAGGAAACTGCTAAAGCTTCCCCAGGCTATCTCCACGCAGATTGCTTCTTTACACCTCCTCCCCGCAACCGTGCCTAGTTCAGAGATTCTTAACACCTCTGGGTCTCAGGAAAATCTGAGAATCTGATAGAAGCTGCCACCTCCCCACCCCCCACACCTCGAACGTACATATGCCGTGATACAACTTGTTTTCCTTATGATTCAATGGATTTAGGGATACCTGGCGCCTCTCCAAGGACCCTAGGACAAGGGTCCCTCACATCACAGGGCTTCCCCTGATTGGCTCAAAGACTCCATTGTTCATCATCTACTTTCCCCCTCAATGCGATCAAGGGGAGAGGGAGCGTCTTAAAAAATCCAGAATGGTGTCCTACTCTTTGGGTGACGATTCATTCTAAAGCATCTTTCTCTATGTAGTGTGTGTGTGTTAGTGTGAGTGTCTGTCTGCATATGTGTGTTAGGGGCAGTTAGATAGCAACCAGAAAAACCTAATCAGGGACCCACACTCCAGAAGTAGCTACACAAGGACTTTGAATATCCCTATCTAAATCTATTCCAGAGGGTTGCTTAACATTAAGATCTTAGAAATACGAAGACAGTTAAGATTCCAGGTTCTGAGCCCTGGTCGGAGCAAGGCTAGTGGCAGAGCTGCCTGGCAGCCTCCATTTTCAGAGGACTGGGCGCCTGATCCCCCCCAGAAGTGTGGCCACCCCTGCCAAAAGATCATGCTCCTGCCTCTGAGCAGACTCAGCATGCAAAGTGCCCATTGGAGGGCCCAAGGACAGAGTGGGACGTTACCAAGCCTGCAGGAACAGGTTATGGCATGGTCCTTGTACCTGCTTCCTAATCAATGGTCATACGGCCGGCTGAACTCCATCTGAGGAAGGACAAGTAGGGCCCCAACCTGCTTTCATGGCACATTTCCCTGGCTGCAGGATCAGTTCGGGGAGGCCCACAAGCTGTCCAAGTCGGAAGCAGCTTTGCTTTATTCAGGAAGTGTCATCTGGACTCAGTTTCTCCCTCTCCCTCCTCCTGGCTCTTAGACTTGGTGTCCCAGCAAGATGGAAACAGCATCTCATATTCATGGTGCTTCAAGTTCGGCATGGAAAGTCAGGAGGATAGTCTCCCGAGAGCTCTTAACAAAAGCCTCCAAAGTGAGTCTGATTGCCATTTCGGCTGGACTTGTATCACGTGGCCACCCCTCATCCCAACATTGATGTTGGGGAAGAACTGTTCTGATAGGCCAGGCCCCCTCCAGCTCCACCAGGACCACGTGAGTTGAGAATAAGGGAGAGTAGCGAATTACAGCTGGTCCCAAATGCTTTGCCACTCCTGCCACTGAGGGGTGGTCTCCCATTTCCTTGCGTCTAGGCCAGGCTTGTGCCTCGTTTGGACCCAAAAAGTACAGTAGACATAACACCGTACATTTCAAGGCTGGGTCTTAGGAAGTCTGCAGATTCTGCTTTTTCATACTTGGAACACGCGTCCAAGAAGCCACGTAGAGAGGCCCGTGTTGGGGAGAGTCAAGGAGCTCTGGCCAATATCCCCAGCTGATCTCCCGGCCAGCACCAGCTCTGTCTGCCAGCTGTGTGGGTGGGCTCGTCTTTGGCCATCCAAACCGGTGGGGCCTCCAGCCACCAGGAGGAACAGAAACATCACCCTGCTGAGCCTGGTCAATTCATGCAACCATGAGAAATGGTTGTTGTTGTTTGAAGTCACAAAGTCTGGGGATAACTAGTTACACAGCCATAAATAGCTTATATAGGGTGGCTCCCCGAATGACAGTCAGAAGGTTTTCCTAGAAATTACGTGAGTGAAAGCTCATGTACAACAAACAGGATCTCCCCATGGCCATCTATTCTGTGTAGTCAACTCTGCCTGGCAAAGGATGGGCTCAAGAGATACGGAATTTTCCGAAGCATTTCCTTGTCCCCTCACCAGTTTTGTCAGTGTTCAGAGACCATTGCTGGAGCAGCAGAGGCCACTTCCTGATGCTGGGCTCACAGCTGTGGGGTTTTAAACATGGCCGCTCTGACGGTGGCTGCTGGCCTTTCTGCACGTGGCAAAGATGGCGGCTCCTCAGCAGGTCAGTCCTGCAGGCTTCTGAGAGTCATTCTTGGGGACCTGGCCTAGAGTTTCGACAACAGCCCTCTGTTGTGGATTGAATGGTGCCCTCCCAAAAGCTGGGGCCATGTCCTAACCCCTGGAACCTATGCATGGGGCCTTACTCGGTGAAAAGGTCTTCGCAGATGTAATAAAGTTGCGATCTTAGGAGCAGATGATCCTGGATTCCCCAGGTGGGTGCTAAATCCAATGACAGGAGCTCGGATCCAGATGGAAGAGGAGAAAACTTAGGAGAGGAGAAAGCCATGTGGAGACAGAGGCAGGATGGACTGATCTAGCCCGCAAAGAATGTGGACAGCCACCAGAAGCTGGGAGAGGCAAAGGATGTCCCTTTGATGTCAGACTTCGGGCCTCCAGAATGGTGGAGAGAATCCATTTCTGTTATTTGAAGCCACTCAGTCTGTGGTCATTTGGTGGGGTGGCTTCAGGGAATGAACACTCCTTCCAATGATTCTGTAAGCACTCACTCCTCTGTCTTAAATCCCTTTCTGCTTAAAATATCTGGAACAGTTCCTTCCTTCCTCCCTTCCTTCCTTCCTTCCGTCCTTCCTTTTCTCTCTCTCTTTTTTTTTATGTTTTATTTATTTATTTTTTTAAAAGAATTTTTGACAGAGAGATTGAGAGAGCACAAGTAGGGAGAGCAGCAGGTGGGGGGGTGGGAAGCAGACTCCGCACTGAGCAGAGAGCCTGATGCGGGGCTCAATCCCAGGACCTTGGAATCATGACCTCAGCCGAAGGCGGAGGCTTAACCGTCTGAGCCCCCCAGGCGCCCCCACAGTTACTTCCTAAAGAGTAGGTTTTCTTAGTCTGCTTTTCTTCTCCAAACCAAGACTCTACATTTTCATAGAGATGTGGATCATACATGTACATGGGCACCTCTGAATCTGTGTGCCTTTCTGTGTATGAATTTGCGCTTGTGTTTGGTGTTGGGATGTGTGTCTGTTTTTTTATGTATCTGTGTATTTATATGTGTGTTTATGTTTGTATTTATGTGTGTGCTTATGTGTATATATGTGTGTGTATTTATGTGTGTGTTTCTGTGTGTATATGTGTGTATTTATATGCATTGTATTGTGTGTGCATATTTACGTGTGTGTTTGTGTGTTTTTAAGCGTGTGTTTATATGTGTGTACGTGTATATGTGTTTGTGTATTCACGTGTGTGTGCGTGTATACGTGTGTGGAGAGAGGTTCCAAGGAGAACTGAAGCGGCGGTGCTTACTGTTAATACCATAAACTTGAGCTATTGTTTTCATAAATAGGAGGCCAGAGATGGTCTCTTGCTGCTTCTACCCCAGTGCTGTCGAAATGATGTTGCTAGGGAAGAACCCTTCTTTCATGCTGCAAGGGCAGCCACAGAATCCAGGGTGGGCAAACTGCACAGCACGGAAGCCCAGGTTTTTCTGCTTTGTCCATGGAGATCCAAAGCCCATAATGGCCTTGGGGTTGGGGAACAAAATAAAAACCATGGAGTCGTCTGCTGGTAAAAGTGACATCACCGCTGCACTTCTCCATAAATACCCCCCCAACACACACCGTTGCTGGTTATTAATAAGCATGCATTGTGCACCTGGAGCTGTTCCAGTGACTGGCTTTCCCGAGCGGTCCATCTCCATACCAGCTCTCCAAAACCTTTTGCCTTTATGTGGTGCCATCGATAGTGGGCAAAGCAGGGGACAGGAAGGACGTGAAGCTGCTGGTGACTCAGGCCAGCTCTGTCACCTCCTTCCATGAGCCCAGGTCTCTGGAAACGAGTCTTCGCAGCCAAGCCCCTGCCCTGGACACAGGCTCCTTAAGGGAGTCCTGTTTTTCTGCTGCTCCCTCCGTCTCCTGGGTACTTCCAGAGCCCTCCCTCTGGAGTTCCTCTCCTGGGGCCCGGGGCCCTTCACAATCCCCAGGGCACATCCCTCCATCACTCAGGCTTTGCGGGTCCCCGACCCCCACACAGCGAGTACTGCTCCCAGCACTGGGTGCTGCTGCAGAAACGGGACGGGTCTGGAGCTTGGAGTCCGGCCACTCTCACGGTCCCATCGGGATCCTCCCCAGCCGCAGTGCTGACAGCTGCTTTGGCAGAATGCTTGTATTGAACCTCAGCCTCCAGACCCCAGCTCACCAGGGTGCCCCCTCAAGAACAGTGTTGCCCCGAGACCATCCTGCCCCCCTGAGCATCACCCAGGGCTGGGGAGCACCGTGCCCTGGGGTTTCAGCTGGGGGATGTGGCAAAGCCATGGGCGCCCCGGGAGTGCAGAGCAGCAAAGGGCAAGGAATAGAAGCCAGGGGCTGAGGAAGTGGGGAGGAGTACTGTGGAAGAGCAGGGGCCGGGGTGGGGCACCCCACCCAATCCCGAAGCATGTGGTCGCGTCCCGTGGGAGAGGCGGACGAGCGGCTGTGGCTGTGGGTTGTCGGGCACTCGTCGGGCCGGATACGCATCTTCACACCAGACCCCACAATGGCGTGAATTATTCCTGCCTGTCCAGCCAGGAAACCAAGAAACACAGCTTGAGTGACTGGCCCACTGTTTGGAAAGGCAGCCTGATTCCCATGTGTGCCACCACGGCCACTGGCTTGCCACACCTCTCTCTCTCTCTCAGACCTGTTGGCGGCCAGGGGCCCCCACTGGAGTCTGGGCTGACGGAGCAGGGGGACAAGCACAGATGGCCCCATCCCTCCTCTGGCCATGGCCCTGTGTCCCCCCAGGGGCTCTGGGCTCCAGCCTCTTCTTCCCTCCCTCTCAGAGGCTCAGAGCATTGTGGCCGCCACCGGCGCCAGCGCTCCCAGCAGCCTCGGAGCTGAAGCCTCTGCCATTCATCAGTGAGGCTCCCTTGGACATCTGTGTTAAGAAACAAATGTTCTCCCCCTTTAGTAAATCATGGGCAACATCCCACACAGGGACAGCTGGTTAGAACACAAGCGACTACTTTCCTACAAGGTGAGGACACCGAAGGCACAAAATGTATGTGGGGCCGTGCACGGGCAGTGGCCGACCTCCCAGCTCAGCACATCCTGGCTTCCATCCGTGTGCCCCTCTGCCTCGGGCTCCTGGCCAGCTGGACCCTGTGCCTCCCTCCCAGCCCTTGAGGAAAGAAGGTCGTCTTTCTGGCTGGTTACCTGGGCAAAAGGCAGGCTTAGCAGACAAAGCTCCTCCAGGCACCTCCCCAACACCTCAGTTTAATCGGCCTCTCCTCTTGTCCTCTGGTTCTCAAAACCAGAAATCTCACGAAGGTGGCTCCTTTGTCTCAAGCGGAGAGGGTGGGGGGGGGGGGGCGGGGGGTAGTGGTGGAAAAGGCAACATTGGCCTGTAGAATAATCACATTATTGCGCTCTTTTATAGGCCCTACTCTTGAGGGTGTTCTTTCTTCTGTCTTCAAACCTCAAGATCCAGTCTCCCATCCTTCAAAACCTACTCTGGAATAAATCTCAGGTCAGTCATTTACACCTTAGTATAAATTTAAGTCAGTGAAAAAATTGTCTGTCCTAGGAGGGTTTGCATTTAAATCTTTCCAGATGGAAATTGTTACGCGGTCAGAAATTCATCCCCATCAAAGGGGTTTTGACTCATAATCCTGTAGAGCAGAGAGGTATTTTTGGTGCGTACAGTGCTTCCACAGATGGAAAATACCACGACTTCATCTACCTGTCCTGTTCCCGAACTGTCTTAGAGTGACTTCTTCCCTCTCTCTGCTTTCTTACCCTCCCTGACTTCAACTGAGCCTGTGGTTTGAGAGGTTTTGTTGACTCACTTTTATGATTCATCTCAGAATCATAGGATTTCAGGGCTGGTGGGATCTTGGAGGTCAAATAATGCAAGTTTCTAGATGAAGAAACAGAAACTCAGAAAAAGATAAGTGAGAGGCCCAGGATTCTGCAGCAAGTTACGGCAAAGCTGGGACCAGATGTCGGGTCTCCTGATTCCTGTAACTAGCTCTCCACCCAACACCAATGCTGTCTACACGGTGCAGTCCAGGCACAGGCTCTCTGCTCTTCTCAACCACAGAGCAAGGGCCTGTACCAGGGCCTGGCGCTTCCACGGTTAATGACAGAGGCAGCCCTCGTGTGTCCTAGAAGCATTTGGTCTACACAGTGAGGCCCATGGAGCTCCCTTTGTGGCTGCAGGGTGCACAAGGGGAAAGGGGTAAAGAAGCCTGAGCACTGAGCACTGCCATCCCCATCCCAACTCCTCTGGTGAGGGTTTTTTTTTTTTTAGATTTTATTTATTTATCTGACAGACAGAGATCACAAGTAGGCAGAGAGGCAGGCTGGGGGAGTGGGGAAGCAGGCTCCCCGCTCAGCAGGGAACCCGATGCGGGGCTCGATCCCAGAACCCTGAGATCATGACCTGAGCCAAAGGCAGAGGCCCAACCCACTGGGCCACCCAGGTGCCCCATCCTCTCGTGAGTTTTGCAACAAGGGGCTTTAGTTTTGCTTTTCCAGTAGCCCAGAGCCCCTCACCCTTCAAGGGCAGAGCCCCCTTAACCACACTCACCAAACCAGCTCTTGTGATTGTTAAATAGAGTCAAAACATGGAAAAAGGAAGGGTGCTTGTGCATAGTAAGTGCTTGCTGAATACCCATGATGTCTTTGGTGCCTCCCTTCAAAACCTCCCAGATGTCTCTGAACCTCTCCCCCTGAAACTAAGTACTGTGAGCTTAGGTTTAAAAAGGTTGGGGGAGGGGGCATCTGGGTGGCTCAGTCGGTTAAATGTCCAACTTTGACTCTTGGTTTAGGCTCAGGTCATGATCTCAGGGTGGTAGGTTTGAGCCCCATGTCCGGCTCTGTGCCCAGCATGGAGTCCGCTTAAGATTATCTCTCTCCCTCTCCCTCCTCCTTCTGCCCCTCCCCATTCTCTCTCTCTAAAATAAATAAAATCTTTAAAAGGAAAAAAAAAAAAAAAGGTTGGTGGCAGGAAGGGAGAGATGTTAAGAAATCTGTGTGGAAATTTCTGGAAATTTATCTGAACAACTGAAGTACACTGACCGTACCTACTTTATCATGACATCAGGTCAAACCCAACAAAGAAAACTAATTTTAAGATAAAGTTCTGGTGTGATAGAGAGAGAGAGAGAGAGAGAGAGGGAGTGTGTGTGTGTGTGTGTGTGTGTGTGTGTGTAGTTGTGCAAGCTTCTTCTCTCTGGGCTTGAGGTTAGCCTGTTCTACATCAAGTCATTATTCTAGAACCTGTTTTTGGGAGGCTCCAAGGGAGCCAATGCTACAGAAATATTTAAACTTTCAAACAAACTTGAATTTCACACATGCCACTCTCTTTCTTCTCTGCCCTTTTACACTGAGGGGCACTGATTCTGTGGAGTTCCGAGCTGGCCACCAGAGTAGCCAAGAAACATCACCTGCTCCCCTTCTCCTTCGTGTGGGTGCTGATTCACAGTAAAGGCTAGGGAACCACTGTGTGGAAGCGTGGAAGCTACTGTCCAGGCTGCCTTCAGAGCCCCAGTGATAACAGTCTGATGTTTATGGGTTCAGGGTAGACTGAACAGCCAGCTGCCTGCACCAGGAAAGTCCCTTGGTCGAAAAATATATCCCCGACCAGCCTGTGGTAAATGCCTGAAATTCCACCATTAGCAATGCATTCCTTTGGTTATGCCATGCCATTCTCAGGCCACAGTTTTCAAGTGAAAATGCCACTCCAGGGAGTAACATGTGAAGTCTCTGACAATTAATGATGAATGAGTGTTTCAGCTCATTCCTGAGAGAGGTGGGCATTGGCTGCCTGGCTGGTTGGATTGCGGCACAGGAGAAGGACGATGGGAGGAGTGGGGATGTGGAGGGCAAACTTGGACATACTTGGACAGCTAGGCCATTATGACACTTCTAAAACGTGACCTTAATTCTTTGCCACTCTTGCCAACACGAGGTGGGATTGACGGCCTTTCCCCTTGAATGCAGGTGGGCTTGTGACTGCTTCAACCCAGAGATGGTGGCTAAGGCCCCCCATGTTACTTCTGAGGCTTTAGAGTCCTAAGAGGCCATGCAGCTTCCTCCCAGTTCTCTCTAACACTCACTTTAGGAGCCCCCGGTCATCATAGGAGAATTCCAGGTATCTTGAGACCCCATGCTGGAAAGGCCATTCTGGTGGACAGGGCGAGCTGAGCCTGGCCTGCCAGCCATCCCTGCCAAGGCTCTACATATCTGAGTGAAGACTCCAGAACAATCCACCTGCCAGCTAAATACCAGCGAGACCTCCCTCAATGCATTGAGGACAAGAGTTTCACAATCAAACCCTACCCGAATTCCTGACCCGTGAAATTATAGCATATCATAAAACAGTTGCTGTAGGGCACTCATGACTGGAGGCACTTATTATGCAGAAGTGGATAACTGGAATTGTCATGTGCCTAGAACCTGGCCTGATCCAGTCAGCTTCGCCGCCGGCAGATACAGATGCTCCTGGGGTTGGGGAAAGGGGTGCAGGGGGGAGCCAGGGCTGATCCATCAGAAACCAGCTACCTTGAGTCTTTAGAAATGATGCCCAGCCCATATTTGAGGCCGACTGCTCTGGCCCACTACAGAGCCATTTACCTGCTAGCCCACAGAACCTTCTGCACATGCAGGGTTGGGAGTGGAAGACCTTGGGGAGTCCTTCTTGCCTTCCTTCACTGACGAACACACTGAATTTTCACGGTGTGAGGCGACTCCCAGCTCCTCTGGTGTCCCCTGCGGGACCTGGTACCCGGCTCTTAGAACCCCAGAGAGGCAGTGTTAAGATTTTGTGCCAAAAGCACAGGCGTGGGCTCCAAAGCCAAGAAGCTCTGGGTTCAAGACCTGGCTTCTTCACCTCTTGGTTTTGTTGGCCTTGGTTGGATGACTCTGTTTCCTCCTATGTGAAATGGGGACAGCAGAGCCCCATTCACAAGGTTAACGTGAGAGTTGCGTGACAGGGCATATGGCACAGTCCTGGCAGGCCCAGGAGTCACCTTTGCCCCATCAGGGGCCCTTTCCACCTCAGCACTCAGAAGCCCCACCCGGAAGCACCGGCTCAGGCGGCCCGATGTCACCCTCGTCCTGTGGTGGGGAGGTAGAAGGAAGATGCCTCGGGAGACCCCTGGGAGAGAGCTGAGTTGCCCGGGTACACCCCCCGTGCTCCCTGAGGCCCACTAGCCTTTCCTGGCTCATTCCCTAGTCCAGACCAGTTCCCTCAAAGCACCCTCTTACAGAGAGAGGGCCACGGGGTAGAGGCCTCTCCTTAGCAGAATTGGCAGATTGTGTTATGGCCCAGGTTTTCTATTTCTTCCCCCCCGGGCCACCTCTGGAACAGAGCTGTGGGGTGGGGCTAGACCAGGAAATAAAGTCAAGCCATCAAAAGTCCTCCAAACCAACCACAGCCAACTATGGTGGTAGTCCCCTTAAAGCCTGCTCTTCAGATGGCCAAGGACCACATGTCCCGGAGGGCCCCTCTTGCATAAGGAATCTGGAGATCCCAGATCCCTGACATGTCTGTGAGAGGGTGCAGAGGGGAGGAAGGGAGGGCTGGGGAGCCTGAACCTTCAGGAAGGTTCTGTCTTCCCTAGCTCGCAGTGCCCACCCCCATCCTGGGGTGCAGCCCAGGGGGAGGCAGCAGGTGAGGAGCTCCCAGAGACACTTTCCTGGCCAGGCAGATCAGGGTAGGGAGGGCGAGGCCGGGCAGGGCAGGGCAGGGCAGAGCAGGGCTGGGCAGGGTAGGGCAGAGCAGGGCAGGGCCAGGCCAAGTCAGGTGGGCCGGCCCAGAGACCTCCATTCGTTGGGAAATCTTTTCACTTGCAGATGGCTATGTTCAGTTAGCACATTGTTGCTTTTCTGGAAAAACAGACTGTTCTTAGGGGAGGGAAGCTGGAGTTGGGAGGTTTTTTTTTTGAAAACGTGAGGGACGTGAATAGAACACCTTTTCTTTCTTTTTTCTTCTGTGTAAGCGGTAGTCACCAGGTCTGTGTACTCTCCCCCTCGGGGGTTTTCCAGACTCCCCCGTTCTTCCTTTCCATTCTGACCTACTTTGAGCTCCCTCAGAAGCAGACTCGGAAATGTGAGCAGAACTGGTTTATTTGGAGGAACCGAGTGGAGCTGGGGAGGTGAGCAGGGGAAGGGAAGGAAGCATCATCAAGAAAGCTACCTCTCCATGGGCCACCGGGTTCAGGGCGCCTGCCTCAGAGTGTCCCCTCTTGGGGACCGGGGCGCTGAGTAATGATCTTCCCACTCCTGTGTTCTCTGGCCGAGAGCCTGGCCTGCGTGCGGCCTCGAGCCAGCCCTCGGGTCGGAGGTCGCCCTAGCTGGCGCACACGCAGGGACTAGGAGTGCCAGGGACATCTGGGCAGGGCAACACCTGCGCCTGCTCCCGCTTCCCTCCCTTCGGACCTGTCCCTGTCACTCACCACGATGTCCACATCCCCGCCCCGGGCACCTCGAACTCAGCAAAGATCACGGTCATCCCCTGGATTCTCCCTCTGAGCTTCTGAGAAGGAAGGTCAGTGGCAGAAAGAGCCCCAGAAAGGGGCAGACTCTTCCCTCCTGGGTGTGGACAGGACTCCTCTCTCTCCCCCCATCACGGCCTTCAGAGGAGACAGGCCCTGGCCGCAAGCTGCCCTTGGCTGTCTTTCTAGAACGGCCCTGCCTCATTCCACACTTCCCCTCAGCCCCCGTGCATCCCAGAGCCAGAGGGTGGGCTTGGCATTCCATCAGCCTTCACTCCGGGGGGCCCCAGACCTCACCTGGCTTTGCTAAGCTTCCACGCTCTGCTAACTTGGGCCCAGCTGTCACTGCTGTGGCCAAGCCTTGACACACACAGAGCGGTGAGGTTTGTTTTTATTTTCCGTTTCTAAGGCTCCTTCTCTCCCAGGAGCAGGAGGTGATGGGGAAGCTGTAATTTGCTAAACAGCCATTAATCTTCACATCAATCCCGAGAGGCAGGTAGAACTTCTCAGTCAAAACACACAGAGCTGTGATGAGACGGGGCAGGGGCAGGCAGCGTAAGGCGCGCCGGGCTTTGCACTTGGCCAAGCCCTGGCTTCCCCAGGGCAGAACTGCTGACCTCGCCCCTGGGCTGTGGCCCACAGAGAACGTTCTCTCTGCAGAAGGGCAGGAGAACTGGACATCAAGGATCATTCTGCTGTTCCTGCGGCACCCCCAGTCTCTCTCCAAGCCCTCTCTCTGACGGGGTGGAGAGAGAGTGACACGGCCTTGGAGGAAGACAGACGTGGGTTTGAATCTTGCTCTGTCACTTTTTTTTCCATCCAGCAAATATTAATGAGTTCCTATTATGTTCCTGGCACTTTTCTAGTTGTGGGAATACGGTGATAGATGTTGGGGTTTTGGGAGGGTCTATTAATAACACTCTTCTTGTCCTCCCGACCGATGGAGAAATGGACGTGGAAGTCCAAAAGGTAGGGCTCAAAATGTCCTTTATTACAGGAAAGGGCATCTAAGCAGATGTGGCTCCAGATCTGGCAGGACAATTGTTTTGCTGACATTCGCTCTGGCATCAGTTGGACCTGCTCAGCTCCAGGCAGAATGGAAGACCACGGCAAGCGGAGATGATGGGCTTTCTCTGGGCAGAAGGGGTGGAGAGCCCCAGGCCTAGATTTGCCCCAACTCATCAGATAAGTCACTTGCCTTGTCTGGGCCCCTCCAGACGTAGCTCCTGAGGTAAGAATGTGAGTGCAAGGCGGGTATTTGGGGGTGGACCCCAGGAAACATGAGGAGGGCGGGGGGCCACCGGCCAAAAGTCGCAGAGCCTGGCCTATGCTCAGTGCTCAGTAAATGATCATCCTTGTCCACCCCTCATTCAGCAGGCAGATCATGTAACCCCAGGATGTGGCAGTTTGGCTGTGCTCCCACCCCGACACTTTGGGGGATGTGACATCAATGGCAGTGTAGATGGTGGCACTCGGGATCCCCGGCCCCCCCGCCCCCCACCACCAGCAGTGTGGTGGCTGAGCTATGGGTGGGGAGGACAAAGGTGACGGGAATCAGAAGGAAGGAGCCCCTGTCTGTGACTCAAGGGGGAAACGGAATTACCCAGTGACTTTGCCAAACTCTGCATTCGTCTTCCCTTGGTACCAGAGGCGTCACAGTGTGGGTGGGCTCACATGTGCACACACACACGTGCACAAATGCGGACACATGTGAACACACCATACACAAGTTACCCACATTTACAACATGTCCTCACGCGCGTGGGCACGCACACACCCCTAGTCATTCACCCGTACATCTCACCTTTGTCGTTGCTGTCTATGATCCCATCAGGCAGGAGGGGTCCTAAAGGGCAGGCCTGGCAAGGTAGCCTCTGTGTGAAGCTTTGTCCCCTCCCTTCTAGTCTGGCCTCACCCCCAACCTGCCCCCCGACCAAGAGCTAGTCAGGCAGTGACCTGGCTCTCTGGCTTCTGCCATTTCTGCATCCGGCTTTTCATTTTGGCTCCGGTCGTGATCTCATGTGTTGGTGGGATTGAGCCCCTCATCAGGCTCTGGGCTTGGCGGGGAGTCTACTTAGAGATTCTCTCCCTCAGCCCCTTTCTCCCTCCCCGGAATAAATAAGTCCATTTTTTTTTTTTTAAAAAGAGAAAGAAAGAAGGAAGGAAGGAATGTAGAAAGAAAGAAGAAAACCACCACCACCATCTGTGTTGCTCATGTGTCTACAATAGGTAATTTGGGCTGTGCTCATCCGGGGCCCTCATGCAGAATGAGGGATGAGTGAGAATGTGTGTTTACTGAGAACCTAGTACTTGCCAGGCTGTGACTCTCAGGCTTTGACTCTTAGCCAGTGGTCACCCCGGAAGTTCGGCTTCTGAGGGCTGGCGGGAAGCTGGAGCACAGGGCTAAGTGGACCATGGCTCTCAGCCCTCAGCGACTGGCCTGGCATGTTCACAGGGTGGCTGAAGATTCCAAGAACAGTCAGCACTTTTTAAGCCTCAGCGTACCTGATGTTTATGACTTGCCAAAGCAGGTCAATGACCAAGTCCAAGGTCAGCATGGGAGGGCACTACCAAAGGGCAGGGAAGAATATGGGGCCAATATTTTGCAATCTACCACAGGCAGCCTAGCAGGGAGGGTATACGGGCACAGACCTTCCCTCAGAGATGCGATCCCAAGCCCCACCCCACAGCGGGCCGCAGGCTTCTGCTGGACAGCAGTGCCGCAGACTCGAATCCCCAGTCCCAGGTCCCAACACCGGATGGCCAGGCAGAAGAAGCCTCTGGAGTGCATGGATGGATATTGAATGCACATCGCTTCTGGCAGCAAGGTGGGCAGCAAGGCGACTTAAACCTCATCCGGACTCTCCAAAGCCCTCTGTGGCCTGGGAACCTCATCGGGGGTCCTTGTTCCAGACGGGGAACACCTGGGGTTTGCACCAACACTTGATTACTTTCACTTGTCTCGTGAAAAATGGCCCATGTTTAAGGATTCATAAAACTTAGGAAATGCATCACTGAGCCTATAAGGCCGTGAGAGCCCCATGTAGAGAACGACTTAAAAAGAAGATTCATCAAACTAATTACTTCTCCCCCCCAAACCCTCGCCCCCACCCCGCCCCTCTTTCCGCTTGGCTTGCTCAGAAAGATGTACAGCCTCGTCGGCTAGGCTGCTCCGAAGCCAGACTCCCGGGTCTGCTTGTGTGGGAGGGGCGGCGAGACACTCTGGCCCTCGATCTTTCTCCGACTTTCTGGGCAGACAAGAGTTTTTCCTGCTGATTCATCTATTCTGGAGGCTGATGCAAGGCCAGGGTGCCTAAGGGGCGGGGGTTGGGGGGTGGGAAGAGGGGAGGGATACTGGGAGGCAGGAAGGTTCTGTGTCGTCCATCTCTCTGAGACAGATTCTGTACAACCCCCCCACCCCATGGCGCCTCCTGCTTGTCCCCTGGGCTGATCTCTGGATTCACCCTCAGCCGTGGTGCACAGCCACTGAGCCTGCTGCCCCTTTCCGGCCTCAAGTATCTGCCTCTTCCTCTCTGCCTCCCTTCCTAGGGCTTTCTGGAGAAGCATGGGAGTTAGCTTGGCAGAAGGCAAGGTACAGCGCTAGGGTTTGCGGTCACCAGGGTCAACACCAGCCGGCGAGGGATGAGAGTTTATGATGAATACTTCAGCTTCACGTCTGTAGTGAGTCAAATGGTGACCCCTGCCAAGATGTGTCCAACCCAAAACTGTGAGTGCAACTTTGTTGGACAAAGGGTCTTTGTAGACCTAGTCGAGTTAGGGATCTCAAGGTCATTCTGGATTATTCAAGTGGACTCTCCGTCCAATGACAAGCATCCTTAGAAGAGAAGGGGAGAGGACGTGGAGAAGAGAAGGTGACACGAAGGCAGAGGCAGAAATGGGAGAGCTGCGTCTACAAGCCGGAGAAAACCAAGGCCCGCCAGCAGCCTCCGCAAGTTAGGAAGGAGGCATGGAACAGCTTCTCCCCTGAAGTCTCCAGAAGGGAGCAACCCTGCTGACACCTTGGTTTCAGACTTCCCACCTCTCGAACTGCGAGACAGCACATTTCTGTTGTAAGCCTCCCAGTCTGTGCTACTTTATTCCAGCAGCCCTAGGACCCTGATACAGCTCCCCTCAGTGGGATGACTCTGGCATGGGTTCAGAACAGTTCTGAAGAGGGTCCCCAACAGGATCGAACCCCAGCTGCAGGTGGTGCTTTATTTGGCAGAAGGGACTTTGCAGGTGTGATGACTTGAAGGATCTTGCAATGGGGACATCATCCCGGCTTATCCAAGTGAGCCCGGTGTGATCGCAGGGGTCCTTTGAAGAGGAAGACAGGAGGTCAGAGGAGGAGGAGAAGGCGGCTATGTGGCCATAGACATAGAGGTTGGAGTGATGCGGCCCTGAGGCAAGGAAAACCAGCAGCCTCTAGAAGCTAGAAGAAGGAAAGAACAGATTATGAACCTGTTAACCAGTTGCTGGGCTCCACCTGTTGGAATACAAGGTCCAGTAAGATATGGTCTTGGCCTCGGGTCCACAGAGTGCAGTTCTGATTCGGAGACAGCTCAGAGCCTAGAAGCAGGGGGGAGACCACCAACGCCTGTGGGAAGGGGATTCCTGAGCCACTGCCCCAAATGGAACAAAGGTGCTCCTTGATACCTTGAGCCAAAGCAGTTAGGACCTCTCAACTGTCACTCTTCCACATCCCTGCCCCCTCCCAGCCCCCTGTGCAAAGGCTCAGTAGTAATAGTCACAGCTGTGATAACCAGTGGTCCTAGTAGCAATAATTACCACCGTCCCAGCGCTGACATTGCCAACACCCCAGGCCTTAGACTCCAGTGTGCTGATGGAGGCTCAGCTTCCCATCTGAGAAGTCCTTATCGTCCCAGCATCACCCAGAATGGCAGGTGTTCTGGGTTCCTGAACACGATTCTAATTGTATAGAGGGGGGTGAAGGGGGGGGTCCCCACACCCAACAGCAAGCAATGTTCTGGATGCCAGCTGGGTGTCCTACCATTCAAGGCAGTTCTGACTCCATCTCCCCAGAGACGGCACCAGACCCAGCAGGTAAGGGCTCAGGTCCTCCAAGATCGCACCCCCGTACCCTCACATGCCAGCCCAAGGCCAGGCTGTCGCCTGTGCTTCTGACCCACAGGCTATAAATCAGAGGTTCCCATGACCCCCTCCTTCCTTGGGTTTGATTAATTTGCTAGAGCAGCTCACACAACTCAAATGTTTCACGTCCCTGATCAGCTTATTTGTAAAAGGATAAAACTCCGGAACATCCAGGTGGAAGAGATGCACAGGGTGAGGTCTGGGGTAAGAGGTGTGGAGCTTCCACGCCCTCTCCCCAAATCCCTCTGAGTTCACCAACACAGAACTCTCCCAACCCCGTCCTTTTGGGTTTTTATGGAGGCTTCATCACACAGGCATGATGGATGAAGTCATTGCATTGGCGATGGTTACGACCTCCAGCCCCCCTCTCCTTCCCCAGGGTGGGGGGGTGGGGGGGTTAGGAGGAAAGTTTCAATCCCCCAGTCACTTGGTTGGTTCCCCTGGCAACCAGCCCCCATCTGGAGGTGTTTTCCAAAAGTCACTTCATTAACATAACAAAAGATACCTTTGCGACTCTCCTCTCTGGATTTTCCAAAGTTTCCAGGAACTCTTTGCCAGGACTGAGGTTGAAGATCAAATATGTCTTTCTTATTACAAATCAGTGTCACAGCAGCCATGGTCACTGCAAAGTCTGAGCTCTCTCTCGAGTCCTAGAAACTACTTCATCTGAGGTGAGAACTGTGTGTGGTGTGGGGGAAATACAGAAGGTTCCAGATGGACCTCAGAGAGGCTCCTTCTCTTTCTTTCTCCTTCTCTGATCAGACACCCACCTCCTCCCCGCCCCGTACGTCTTCCATGTGGCCTCGCAGAGGACTGGGGCTTGGAAAATGCGTGGTCACAGTGATGCCTACCTTTGGTAAATGAGATGTAGGCATTACCGCAAGAGATAACTGGGACTAAAAGCAGAAATAACACAACCTCCCCAATGTCTGTGAAAAGGAGTTCCCAAGCCACAGGCCAGAGGGATTCATTTGTCTAGAATCAGGGAAGGCTCCGAGGAGGAGGTGGCATTCGCCGTGAGGAAATGCTGGGATGGGGGCAAGTGGTTTTGGGGAGGAATGGCAGGAACAGAGCCAGAGGTAGAAAGAAGTTTCCAGGGCCCCGGTAAGGAACTGTCCCAGGTGACCTCCCCTGTGTCTGGTCCCAGAGGGAGCCCCCTGAGCCCGTCCTCAGTCCTGCCCTCAGAGGCCCAAAGCCCGGGCCACACTCCACCATGACAGCAGGGACCCTCTGCAGGCCAGCAGCCCAGACAGGTGGAGTGGCAGGGCTGGGGGCCAAGAGGTCGGGAGCACCCATGCCATTTCCATTTGGCCAGGGCTGGTCTGGCTTGCAGGGGATACAATGACTGATGGACCGGAAGGGTGTCTGCTGTCTGCACTTGCTTCCCTTCACTGTGGCACAAACTTTCTAGAGGGCACCTTGGTCATGGGTCAAAAGCTTGATCAAGACCCGGCAATTCTAGAAAGAGGAAGTGGAATCCACGACACAGGTGAGCTCAATCACAGTGTAGTTTATTGTAGTGAAAACTTGCACAGGACTTCAAATGAACCATGGGAGGTACATTTAGTAAGTGATAACGTTTTCATACAGCAGAATGCTGCATAGCCATTAACTCAGCGTAGATCTATTTTTATCTAGGGAAATACTCGCGATCTACCGTTAAGGGAATAAAGCAGTTTTCGAATTAGTTCCTGTGGCATCTCCTAAGTTCGTTGAACTAGATCTATGGAAACGTAGACGTCTGCAGAGGTGACTGTTTAAGATGTACACCGCTGCAGGGGCACCTGGGTGGCTCAGTGGGTTAAGCCTCTGCCTTCGGCTCCGGTCATGATCCCAGGGTCCTGGGATCAAGCCCCGAGTTGGGCTCTCGGCTCGGCAGGGAGTCGGCTTCCCCCTCTCTCTCTGCCTGCCTTTCTGCCTACTTGTGATCTCTGTGTGTCAAATAAATAAATAAAATATTAAAAAAAAAAAAGATGTACACCGCGGCAGGTTCACAGTGGCTGGCGCAGGCCAGGGGAACTTGGGGTGATTTCCATCTTCACTATGTGGCTTGTCTATGTCGTTGGTTTATAGTGGGTTTTATTTATTTATTTGTTTAAAAAATATAGGGACGCCTGGCTGGCTCAGCGGGTAGAGCTCAGGACTCTTGATCTCAGGGTAGTGAGTTTGAGCCCCACTTTGGGTGTATATTTTACTTAAAAATATATATATATATATATAGGGGCGCCTGGGTGGCTCAGTGGGTTAAAAGCCTCTGCCTTCGGCTCAGGTCATGATCTCAGGGTCCTGGGATTGAGTCCCGCATCGGGCTCTCTGCTTGGCGAGGAGCCTGCTTCTTCCTCTCTCTCTCTGCCTGCCTCTCTGCCTACTTGTGATCTCTCTCTATCAAATAAATAAATAAAATATTTAAAATATATATATATATGTGTGTGTGTGTATACACACACATATATAATATTTACTTAAAATACTATATGTATATATAGTTCACATGTACTTTTTTTTTTTTAGATTTTATTTATTTATTTGACAGACAGAGATCACAAGCAGGCAGAGAAGCAGGCAGAGAGAGGAGGAAGCAGGCTCCCTGCAGAGCAGAGAGCCCGATGTGGGGCTCGATCCCAGGACCCCGGGATCACGACCTGAGCTGAAGACAGAGGCTTTAACCCACTGAGCCACCCAGGCACCCCTCACATGTACTTTTTATGTCATTTTATTTTTTACTATTTTGAAAGATTTTATTTATTTATTTATTAAAGAACACAAGCCAGGGGAGGGGCAGAGGGAGAGGGAGAAGCAGACTCTCTGCTGAGCAGGGAGCCTGATGTGGGGCTCCATCCCAGGACCCTGGGATCATGACCTGAGCCGAAGGCAGATGTTTAACCCACTGAGCCACCCAGGTGCCCCCTACTTATGTCATTTCAAAAGGCAAGGGTTTCTTGGGGTGCCTGGGTGGCTCAGTCGGTTAAGCATCTGCCTTCGGCTCAGGTCATGATCCCAGGATCCTGGGATCGAGGCCCATGTAGGGCTCCCTGCTCAAGGGGGAATCTGCTTTTCTCTCTGCCTTTCCCCACACCTGACTCATGTGCACTCTCTCTCCCTCTCTCTCAAATGAATAAATAAAATCTTTAAAAAAAAAAAAAAAAGCGATGGTTTCTTTACCTGTATTTCCTCACCTCTAGTGATTTTTGGATTCTCTTCTCTAGGCCCATATGAGCTCCCCAGGGAGAAATGTCCACAGTGGGAGACCCTGGGCTTACAGGGCCAACAGCGTGTATGGTCACGACCGCCCAGAGCAGGACAGGATCCCAGAAGCAGCAAAGGAGACTCGTGGCAGTCGCTATGGTCCAAGATGCAGGGCTAGGCCATGAACGCAGAGGGGGGCCCCAGTGCAGAGGGCAGGGGCTGAAAGGAATGACAGGAGAGGACAGGAGCCTCGAGCAGTGGGGGACCAGAGGTCTCCATGGTACCCGAATCACAGGGGGCAACTGAGGCTTTAAAGCAGCCACACAGGCCCAGGGCGTAGACAGCTGCTCTGTGCTGTTTGAGCTGGGCACCACCCCCATCACTCCAGGGTGAGTGAGAAAGAAGGAGTTAACATCTGGAACCTTCTTCCCGTGGAAGCTGCTCCTAGCGCGAAGCTGCATTTGTGAAAAATGGGCTCAATTTGATATTTGGAGAGCAATGAAATTGAAATCATTTCAAATTTTAAATGCCCAACATATTGAGACCCACCCTCGGATAGATCTTCCAAATTACACTGCAAGCTCTCCATGCCTATCTCCAGGAGGGGTTCTTTGCCAAAAAGATTCGTCTCCATGAGTTGGAAAACAAAAGGCCTGGGTCTCCCTGAGCCCAAGCCCTCAGTGTGCTACCGAAAGGCTTCTGCGTGGGCCGGAGGAGTGTGTTTTTCTTCCTCTCTCAGGTAATGAATTTGATCTAATGGGACTGTCTAAGTGCCCAGATACCATGGTGATAGGCACCCCATAAACACAGAGATAAACAGGTAGAGAGATATATGGAGGCAAGCATAATTTGCTTCTAAGTGCCTTTTCACTAGTATAAATAAAGCAAGAAAATAAAGTTGTTGCAGGCACTTGCAATACTAATGTCAGGAGGAAATTAAGCACTAATTACAGTGTTAAGGATAAATGAAAAGGCCCACCTGGTCTGTGTGCGTGGGCTGAGTGGGCAGGGCCAAGAGAGACCAGAGAAAAGGCCCTGGGGCCATCTCCCCAGGTCCACCTAGGAGGTTCTCTGCAGACAGTTTCCACAGGCCCCATGGGTTCCTGTGTTTCTCCACCAAAAGGTACCCTGTGGCCCAGGGGGTACCCTTGGGCTGGACTGGGGAGTTAGGGAGGGGGAGGGGGACAGGCTGAGTGTTAAATGCCCCAGGAGAGCAAGAGGCACCCTCAGCCAATGAGTAATGGGAACCGAAGGCTAAATACCCCAGCTGCCTGGCATCCCCGTAGATGGACAAGATAATTGCAGTGTCTTCTACAGGGTCCAGAATGCCTCCGCAGCGCATGGGGTAATCCAGCCGAGAACACACCTTAACTGGCTTTCCCCACTTCCCTTTCTCACTTCCCCAACCAGCCATCACTGCCCTTCCTGCACAAACAACAGCGCGGGCCCATCTGCTTTTGGGGGGGGGGCTCAAACCAAGACGGGAGGGTTTGCACCCGCTGACTTGGTCAGGAAGCAGAGCCTGGAGCCTGCAGCCAGCTTGGGCGGGAGCCCAGAGCCCACTCTCAGAGGGGCCCCGATGCTTGGTCCAAGGTTCTACTGACTCCGTCTTGAAATCCAATCATTTGGTCTTTGAACTTGGCTTTCCCAAGTGACGGCTGATGGGGCAATGGAGCATGCGTGATGCGTCGCACAGATAACGCAGGGTGCCACTTGGGGCTCGGCAGACAGCAAAACCCAGGGGATTCCCTAGCAACCGTGGGCACACATGCAAGCCTGGGGCAGTCCCTAGAGCAGCAGAGCCCCAAGGCCCAGAGTGGGGGTGCTGATGGCAGCTGCAGGGGAGTAGGAGGGGGTGCCCCGTGTGGAGTTGGCGCCGGGACCCCTGGTGGGAAACCAGCGAGCCAGGCAATGCACAGACTCCAGCCCTGTGGCACTGGCACCAATATTAGCTCTCCCGCCTGAGCGCCTGCACAGGAACTGCCAGAGCCAAGACAGTAAACTTTGTCAATACATTTTCCAAAAATAAAAGCGTACACATGGATGTTGCAATCAAGCATAGCGGGGAGTTAGAGTTTTTCAGTGAGTTTAGAATCTCGGGTTTTGAAAACCACCGCAACGCTGCGTGACAAATATCCACAGGCTTAGACATAGAAATTAAATTTAAAGATCATCAAATTCAGCGGAAAAGAACGCTCTTTTCGCAGGAAGCTTCAGATGAACCAATTATTAACAGACCATTTTAAAATTAATTTTTCCTTGTAATTGAAGATACAACAATAAAACGCATAAACAGGCATCTTGAATTATATATAAATCATGAAGCCACTTTTAATTTCTTCCATGACCTCCACGAGTTACAGGAAACGTCAGAGAAAATATTAAAATGCCTTTGTATAAATTTACATTTAAAATTAATTTCGGCTTAGGCAAAACTGATTTGTATCGTTGATTTTGGGCGGGGGTGGGGGGGGGAATGCTCCGCAAGACTCAGCTCTAGACGTACTGAAAATTTTGAATTTCAAAACGTAATGTACTTTGAAATAATTCATCAGAAATTTTTCCCAACATCATCACAGCCCATAAAAAGACTCTATACAGGTCTGGTAATGGTTGCACCACAGAAAGATCCTCTTCAAAATTAAAAATTACCAAAGTTACCTGCAACCTCACATTTGCCAAGGGCGACCGATGTCACATTCAATTCCTTTTGACTGAAGATGAAGTAGCTACAAGTATAAATTCTGATGACCTAAATAAACGAATTTGTAGAAAAGTGAGCTGGAAAATAGGATCAACCACGATGGCACATGAGTAAAGTATTACTGATTTTATTGCATAAAATCAAGACACCAAAAATATTGTCCCGCAGTTTGTAAGTTTTCATTGTTATTCACAAATCACTATTACTCCAATGGTCTCTTATAGGTAGGAAAACATTTTTAAAGGAGAAAGCGGTATCTATACTTCAGGAACCATAACAGCACTTTTTCCCTGCTTTTCGAGCCAGGGGCCCTGCATTTTCGCTTTGTACTGAGCCCCACAAATTACGGAGGCAGCCTGCCTGCTGAGTTTGCTCACCAAGTTTTCTGGGGCAGGGAGGTTAGGCTTTGGTCTCCAGATGTGACACCGACTTTCTTCTTAATCCTGCAGCAGCCCTCCCCCATCTCTGTTTGCATGGTTGGCAATAGAACGGAACAAGAGGTAAACGGTAGGGACATCTGGTGGGCTCCAGCAGTGGACGGTGCAACTCGTAATCTTGGAGTCGTGAATTCAAGGCACACAGGCTGAGTAGAGATGACTTTTAAAAAAAGAGAGAGACGGGGCGCCTGGGTGGCTCAGTGGGTTAAGCCGCTGCCTTCGGCTCAGGTCATGATCTCAGGGTCCTGGGATCGAGTCCCGCATCGGGCTCTCTGCTCAGCAGGGAGCCTGCTTCCCTCTCTGCCTGCCTCTCCGACTACTTGTGATTTCTCTCTGTCAAATAAATAAATAAAATCTTTAAAAAAAAGAGAGAGAGAGAGAGAAATTGTAAGGAGTTCTTGGGCCCAGGACCTTTTTTAACCCCTGTTTCACAAACTGGGTCTTTGTCATCCAGCCATTGGCTGCAGGCTTCCTGTGGGCAAGGAGGTTCCCCACACCCGAGGACATTTCCCGAGGAAGAACACAGCTGGTGAGTCATCAGCAGCT
Organism: Mustela putorius furo; assembly: GCF_011764305.1. Lineage (NCBI taxonomy): Eukaryota > Metazoa > Chordata > Mammalia > Carnivora > Mustelidae > Mustela > Mustela putorius. The sequence goes on from NW_025421989.1 coordinate 35,375,466, forward strand.
GGGGGCTGGCTAGACTGGCCTTGAAGGGGGGCATCGGAGTAGAAGACAATAGTCTCTACTACAGTCCACCCCTTGCACCACTGCATTCACTGCTGCTTGTAATGAGTTTAGTCTGCTTGGGGAAAGCTTGTCCAGGATTCTGGAGTCTTGTTTTCTGAGAAAATTAAGAGAAGAGTTAGTGGGAGAATTATAGTCCCAGCTGCTGCTGAAGTTGGTTTTGAAGCCATAATAGGTCCACTTCCCATTCTTCCTTTCCCTCCTCCCACTCTCCCGTCTTCTATAGAGTCCCCTCCACGAGCACCCTTTTATTTAGTCACCTTTCCTGATGTGGTGATAAAGACCCTTACTCCTGAAAGGTCTGCACCCTGGGTCACCAAGACCTTCTTAGGCTATGACTGCCATACTTGTCCATTTATCATTAATAGTCAGCAGAAGAGTGCCAAGAGATTCCTCCATGGGTCATTCAGGATCCTTCACTATTCCAGGTACGTGACAGCTGCTCTGTCTCTAATGATCAGGATTCCACTGCCACTGCCATGATGGTGACTTCTTTCTCTGCCTGCTGGTCACTTGGCAGGAGGTCAAGAGACTGGGAGGCCACTGAATCTTACTGTATCCCCTCAGGTACACATTCCTCTTCTGAGAACGGAGACCTCTAGATCCACATCATGGAACCAGAAGCACAAATTCCCTGAGTGGATCAATAGGATCGATATTAATTGGGCCCTCTTGTTTCTACCTCTTGGTTCCACCTCTTGGTTCCTGGAACCACATATCCTACTACTGGGGACACAGTGCCATATAATCGTTGTTGATTTCACATATGTCCAATGTTCTGGAGGCTGGCATCTCATCCTTGCAGAATATGTCCTCCAAGCTGGTGCATCAGCAGCACCAAAACAGGCCATTTTTCCATGTTATCATGCCAACAGCTCCTGGGCAGTGCAGTATGAAATAGAACCAGAGCATCCTGTGGCCATGTGCCCACTGTCACACGTCATTTGCTCATTTGTCTGAGGTGATGTTATAAGAATCCACGTTAGTAATTCAAAGGTTCTATAAGCCCTCAGAATTGGTACAAACTCAACCTCGGCCTTGTCCTTTATCCATCAGCTGGTCACAAGGGTCTCCCCAAATGTGGTGTCCATTGAGGCCCATTGGACAGGAGAGGCCAATCCATATTGCATGTTGGTCCCAGTCAAGATCAATCATTGCCCTTTCCAGGGTGGAAGTGAACCTGCTGCCAAGTGGACAACTGGTATCCTTGAGTAATGGTGCCATATTGGAAGTTTAGCATTGGTCTCTGTTAATGACAGGTTGAATGCCCAGCAGTGCCAGTAGCTACATCAGCCTAGTGAGAAGGAGCCAGTGTGGTTGGACCGTGAATAACTGCCATTGTCACCATCATGATTACTTCATTTGTGCACCTATGATGCCATTGTGCCCGCATTGGGGTGGCCAATGACAGAAGGTAACTGATGTCAACTGATAGACTGCTACTTGGTTGTTTAGTGCCTCTTCTGTTGCAGACAGTCTCTGGTGGTTATTTATGTGTGATAGGAAGATCATACTTTGTGCATAGCCCCTTACATCCCTCCACATGCCTCTTCCCCAGGCCAGTTTGTCCCTCATCTTCTAATCTTTCTCCTTCCTGGAATCTGACCCACCAGCCTGGCCTTTTGCCACTGCCTGTGAGTCTATGTTTTCTTCCTTTAGGCCACTTTCTGCACAAGGTAAATTATCAGGCATATCATCTAGATCTCCGACCACTGAGAGGATTTCTCCTTGCTTCTTTCAGGGGCATCCCCAAGTGGGGCCATATGAGGCAACAATCCACTTTTGGCTTGTACCAGCATACCACGTTGAGCCATCTGTGACTCAACCTCAACCTTTTCCCTTATGGGTCATAGGGGACCCCCCAGATGTGGCCATTTGAGGTCAGCTGAAGGAGAGATGCTGGGGCAACAGTGGTGGATGACATGAACATCTGGCCACCTGTTTGTGCAGTGTAGTTGGGCTCCCTGGTCCTGCTTGTGCCCGACCCAAGGATACCTCTCCTGTCATACAATGGATTGCTACTGGGCCCACCCAAACTTATGGTTTGGTGGGTCTTATAGCCCTAGCTCATGCTGGGCAGTTCTGATCACATAATCACCTGCCATCCCATATTTTAGTGCTCTGTCTCCATCAGGGCTCAGTGGTAGGCAGGGAGCTGTTTCCTAAGTGGCACTGCTCAGTCTTGCTCCAGAAGCCAGAACCAGGCCCCTGGCTTTTGATTCTTCTATTGGGGCTTGCCATCAACTCCATCCAGCATCTTATCCCACCACACTTACCTCAATGAGAAGCTCATATGGCCTGAGTTCCAGGGCTGTTTGCACTGTTGCCTAGACTCGCTCCACAGTTCTTTCCTGCTCTGGGCCCTACTCAGAGTTGGCAGCCTTCTGTACCACCCAGTTACTGGGTCTCCCTACGTGCAGAACATGCCACCCTAAGACCCCAGGGAGGCTTACCAAATATGGCGCCCCATTCTGAGTGGTGAGACATGATTTAGTAAGTTGCCTTTCACTTTGTACAGGATGTTCCAGCATGCCCCAGCCCACTGGGAGCCTCAGACCTTCATGGATATGATAGGGTACCAATTGTCATAGGGTTCGTCACCCATTCTCTGCAGTTCATGTGTCTTATCAAGATCTCCAGCATACGCAGCCCTTGTCACTCATCTGTTCCCAATAATAAGACACCACCAACATGGTTCATCCATGTACTGTCTTGCAGAATGTCCAGATGGTCCAGAGCTCTTCAGATGATGTTTTGAGAGAGGGTGGGAAAGTTCACATAGCCCTGGAGCAAGGCCATCCCTGTCTACTATTGTCCATCCCACAAGAATATAAGCCATTAGACATAGCAAAGCATGTTTTGATAATTATCTAGCTGAGTTCCAGGGACCAGATGAAATTAGGGTCCCCTATGATTCTGCCATCTTAACTCCCCAACAAGATAGCAAAGAACGCACTTGCCAGATCCATGGCCACATACTATGTACTGGAAGCAAAGATGCCCCACTGGGTAAAACAGATGGAATTGCGGTTGCTGCTTGATCGAGTGATCCACTCTCATTCACCACGCTCCATCCAGTTCTTTTAGGTGGCAGACTTATGAATTAAATGGGGATATGTCAGAAACCACCAGCTCTGCATTCTTGACATCATTGAGGGTAACCCTAATCTCTGCTGTCCCCCCAGGATGTGATACTATTTATGATTCACTCTCTTGGCTTGGTGTGTGTGTTGGGGGTGCATTTCAGGGGTTTCTACCTCATCTCCTGTACTGTGGGAGCCCTTACTGCCTAGGCCAAAAACCCCAGTACCCATGGGAGTTCTGCTAACCACTAAGTATGGCCATTCCAGTTAGACATTCAGGGAGCAGAGAAGTAATCACTGCGTAGGTTCATGGACCCAGTGGAGCCATCACTAGTCAGATCTGGGCCTGGCCCCTATTTATTACCTGGCCCGCATGAGCTTGCCATTCCACAGAGGGCCCTTGGTAGAGTTTTATGTCCCTGGTATCCATGTCCGTGCCAACAATTCTAGAAAAGTCTGCTCAGCCTCATTTTCCTACAGCTCCCTTACCCAAGTAAATGGCCATAGGATTCTCTGGAAAAAGAATGAACCTCAACCAGCTAGCAGTGGGAGTCCATGACTAAGTACCCTAGCTTCCTCGCTGCTCTGGGAGAAACAGTTCTTCACACCGTCTCCCAGAGTCCCCAGAACAATCGTGCCCCAGTTGCCTTCGTCAGCCTTCTCCCCTCCCCCGCCCCGTCTCACCTTCCTCCCATCCCTGTGTTTCTGGGGGACCTGTTCCCAAGCGAACTGCCTGCGCCCACATCCTCCCCTTGGGGTGTGCTCCTTGGAGAAACCACACTAAGATAACAGTGCCAAAAGGAGTGGCCTGAGAAGTCACCCTGGCTCTTCTTGACCAATAGGCACTTCCGGTCTGTTTGCCCAGCAATGCAGAAAAGCGTCCATCAGCCTCCATGGTAACCCAGTCCCCCATTTAATGCTCATTGTCAGACCTTCACTTTTTCATTCTCAACCCTCGATCCCTCCTGCTGGAATTTCAAACCACTTCATCATCTTGGAATTTTTTTTTTTTCTTTTTTTCCGAGAATGAGAGCGAGAGAGAGAATAGCTAGCCACCAACTTCAGCGTAAGAGCCCCTTACATACTCGAGCGCGGGTATTAATCTTTACTTCTCCAGGCTGAAGAATCCAGGTTCTTTTAAAGAGTGCCCATCAGTCCCGTTCTGCAGGCTTTTCATCATCTTTGTGGCTGTTAAGCCGTCAGCCCCAGCTGCTCACCGTAGACCAGTCTGCAGGCTCCTGGAGACCACCAGATGCAGGTTTTAACCCAGAGAAGTTCACAGGAGGAGAGGTGCCCAGCTGCCGTGAGTCACCCTCCCCCTCGTCTCCTCCCCAAAGCCAAAGAACGAGCCCCAGCTTGCTGCTCCGGAAAGCTTCTCTCCTTTAAGGACCCCTTTGTTGCCTATGCTCATGGCAGCAGGCACACCAGTCCACCAAGGGCCCGTAAAACTCACGCAGGCTTTGTGCGGGTGACCCCACGGGCCTGTGCCTTAGTGATCCCACCCTTAAGCCCACAATGAAACTGTTTCTGGGTTCAGCCAGAAACAGACTGGACTCAGTTTGCCTTGTGATTTGTTTGTTAGCTTTACAAATGGCTTTTGAGGCCAGACAACCCCTCCTAACGCCTGCCAGCTTGATGGGTGGAAGTCCAGGGACTTTCAGGAGGTGTTGGGGGGGGGGGCTCTTGGGTCTCCATGGAGATTTCAAAACAATCCCCCTTCAGGAAAAAGCTCTTGCTGGCCTGGAAGGGGGAGCCAGCATTCAGATGCAGCCAGGAGGTCCTGGTAGGCAAAGGTGTTTGCCTCATGCCCTTGCCCGCATGGTCCAGAGCCTGGCTCCTTGCGAAGCTCCGAGGTCAGCGCCTGGGCCCCAACGATGAACCTGCTCCAGCCACCAGCTTTGGTAAGTAAAATCCAAACTCAGTCCTTCGGCAGGAGAATGGTATTTACCCTAGACCTAGTTTATGGTTAAGAGCACAGGCTTCAGACAGCCCAAATGTCCATCCGCGGTAGAAGGGGTATTTACGCAATGGGATATCAAAGAACAAGGCACAGACGTGCACAAGCACACACATGAACCGCATAGACACTGCTGAGGGAAAGAAGCCAGACCTAGAAGAGTGAAGAGTACACACTTCTGAGTATTATGAAGCTAAAAAGCAGGCAAAACGTGATCTGTGGTCGTAAAAGTCATAAGAGCAGTTACCTCTGGGAGGCGAAGAGGGGGCTAGTATTGACTGTGAAGGGACCCAAGAGAACTCTCTGGGGGGATGCAAATGTCCTGTAGCTTGAGCTGAGTGCTGGTCATACAACACTTCGTGTATGTGTATAGATAGATACACACATAAAGTAATCGAGCTGTCCCCTTAAGATCTGAGCTCTTTACTGCATATAAATTGTACATCAGGATAGTATTGGGGGGAAAGCCCCACTTCTGACCTACACAACTATGAGCTAATAAATGGCAGTTGTTGGCACATCTGGGTGGCTCAGTCGGTGAAGCATCTGTCTTTGGCTCAGATCATGATCCCAGGGTCCTGGGATTGAGCCCCGCATCGGGCTCCCTGCTCAGCTGGAAGCCTGCTTCCCCCTCTCTGCCTACATATGACCTCTGTCAAATAAATAAATAAAATCTTTTTTAAAAAAATAAAAATAAAAGGCTATCGTTTGAGCTGCTAAAGTTGTGGTGCTCTGTTACAGAGCTAGAGAAAACTAGTATATCTTGGTTCTGATGTTGGTCCTGCCTGCAGCTCACTGTGTGACCAAGGGTATGCCACTTACCCTCTCTGCGCTTTAGCTGCCCAGCCAATGAAGATAGTATCTCCTGTCCTGCCTGCAGGATGAATGTGAACGTCCAATTAGTAAATGTAAGTAAAAGCTTTTGGATAGAAGACGTCCCTTAAATATGAAGTTTATGATCATCACATGAAAAACAAACCCGCAGTTTTGAGTGCAGAAAACGATTTAGAATCAACCGACCCAGGGTTTGGAGTTAAAATCCTGGTTCTGCCATTGATTAGCCATCTTTTAACCTGATTATGTCATCTCTTCAAGACTTAGCATCCCAGGAGTAGAAATCTGTACCTCGTAAGGTTGTTGTGATTCTCAAGTATAACCTTCCATGGCAAAGAATAAATGCTCGATATACAGTACAGAGTCATGGGTGTACCGGCCCCGGAGGGCGGCTGGTTCAGGAGACCGCAGGAGAGAGAGTTTCCACAAGATGAAATCAACTGAATGACTGACATGTGTGAGTGTCTTCAGAGATTTAAATATCTGGCCAAGTTTACAGTGTCGTTACTAGTAAGTATTCAGAAAACAAAGAAAACAGAAAGCCAAATGACTGTTAACTCCAGGGAAAGGATTGTGCAAGGAAAAAAAAAAAAACCATAATTCACTGCATGGCTCAGTTTTATAAAACATTTACAAAACATTTAAACATTTAATAAGATAAACACTCACTAGCTGCCCAATCAAAAGTCCACTGTAACTATATTGGGAGCAGAAGGAGGGGAGGGTACACATGTGTGGAAAGAGCAGGAGGAAAAATGGAAAAAACCTTTTTTTTTTTTTAAGATTTTATTTATTTGACAGAGAGAGAGATCGCAAGTAGCAGAGAGGCAGGCTCCCCACTGAGCAGGGAGCCTGATGCGGGACTCCATCCCAGGACCCTGGGATCATGACGCCGAAGGCAGACATTTCACAGACCGAGCTGCCCAGGCGCCCGGAGGTTTATTTTTCATATGACAATAATAAACATCCCATTTAAGAGCCGCTTTCTAACTCTCCAAGAGCTTTTACATACATGAACTAATTGGACATTCACATTCATCCTGCAGGAAGGACAGGAGTTGCTGTCTTCATTGGCTGGGCAGCTGAAGCTCAGAGAAGGTAAGTGGCATGCCCTTGGTCACACAGTAAACTGGAGGCAGGACCAATGTCAGAACGGAGGTGTACTAGTTTTCTCTAGTTCTGTAGCAGAGCACCACAAAGTCAGCAGCTCAAAACAACAGCCATTTATTACCCTCTAGCTCTGTAGTTCAGAAGCTGGGGCCTGGCATGGCCAGATTCTCCACTCAGGTTCTCACAAGGCTAAAGCGAAAGGTCAGCCAGGGCCATGATCTTGCCTGGAGCTTCAGGTCCCCTTTCAGGCTCCTTCCAGTTGTTGGCAGGATTCAGTTGCTTGCAGTTGTAGGATTGAGGGACCCATTCTCTTGATAGCTCTTGGCCAGTTCCTAGAGGTCACTCTCAGGTCCTTGCCATGTGGTCCCAGCACCTTCAAAGCCAGGAATGGAGAATCTCCCTGATGCCAAATGTTTTGCAGGTACTGGAGCCTTCTCGTTTAGAGGAGCCCAGTCCTCTTTAAAGGCTCACCTGATTAGGTCAGACCCACCCAGGACCATCTCCCACTCTTTTTTTTTTTTTAAGATTTTATTTATTTATTTGACAGAGATCACAAGTAGGCAGAGAGGAAGGGAAGCAGGCTCCCTGCTGAGCAGAGAGCCCGATGCGGGACTCGATCCCAGGACCCTGAGATCATGACCTGAGTCGAAGGCAGCAGCTTAACCCACTGAGCCACCCAGGCGCCCCCCTTCTCCCACTCTTAAAGCCCACTGCAATATGGCATCATCCAACCATGGGAGTGTTACGCTATCATATTCAGAAGTCCCTCCGGTACTCAGGGGGAAGGAATTCTACAGAGTCTGGACCCTCGGGGGCCACCTCAGAATTCTATGGAAGTATGCTGGAATACCATTTTCCCTACTGTGGAGAGGACTTCCTTGACCACTCATTTTGAGAGTTCCATGCCCATCCCAGGGTTTTTTTTTTAAGATTTTTATTTTATTTATTTATTTGAGAGACAGAGATAACAAGTAGGCAGAGAGGCAGGCAGAGAGAGAGGAGGAAGCAGGCTCCCTACGGAGCAGAGAGCCTGATGCAGGACTCGATCCCAGGACCCTAAGGTCATGACCTGAGCTGAAGGCAGAGGCTTTAACCCACTGAGCCACCCAGGCACCCTCATCCCAGGTTATTATTTAAAAAAAAAAAAAAAAAAGGAGAAGAAGACATATCATTTGGCTTAAAGGGATGCCTTTGGGCTGATGCCTTATAGCTACGCTGTTGACAATGTGAAATGTGTCTGCTTCAGTTCATTACAGTGAAGATTTGTAATTTCTTAAAAGAATCATTCACCAGAAATAAACCAGTCACAAAAAGACAAATACTGTATGATTCCACTTCCTTGAAGTATCTAGAGTAGTCAAATTCACAGAAGCAGAAAGCGGAACAGCGGTTGCCAGGGGCTCAGAGGAGAGGGAGTGAGGGATTGTTTTGGTGTTGTGAGATGTGAAGGTTCTGGAGGTTGGTTGGATAACAACGTGAATATACTTAACACTACTTAAGTGTACACTTAAAAATGGTTAAGATAATAAACTTTAGGTTATGTGGCTTTTTTTTTTTTTTAAACCACAGTCAGAAGTAAATTAAGAGAGAAAAAATAATCACTCAGGAAAGCTTTTTGTGATCTGAAGTACGAAAGGGCTCTTCAGAGCATCTTTAGGATGAGGGGAAGTTGCTGGATTGTTGCAGGGGATGGGGAGGGTTGGTGCTCTCTCAACATCTACCCCGCCTTCCTCCTGTGTCTGTCTGCCCTGCCAGGCCTGGAAAACTAGGGTTCTGTGCAGATTGAGTTCTATCCGTCAGATGTGCCTGTGGGTGATTCAGAGGGTGGGAGAAAGGCCGAGGCCACGTTCCATTGACAAGAGTGGCTGGGTATAGGGCCAGTGATTTTCTGGGACAGTTTGCCAGTGCCTAGCACTGGCCTCATGAGTGTCCACTAGCAACTGAGCAATTGTCCCTGATTCACATACAGCTAAAGCAGTATGCTCTTGAAGCAGGAACTTGGAACTTTCTAATTCCTTTCTAATTCCAGAACTTTCTATTTCCCCACCTTCCTGGTTAAGGTAAAGACATCAAGTAGCTCCCCAGGGCAGGCCAGTCTTTCTGTGGTGCCATCCTGAGAGTCATTCCTGACCTTGAATACCCTGAATTGAATTCCTTTCCACTTAAAATAGCTGGAGTGATTTCCTTCTCCTACAACTAAACCCCGAGTGTTAGTTGTACGTGATGGTCAAGGCAGCAGATGCTTTGGAATTTGATGATTCCGTCTTGTGAGGCTTTGGTGGCGGCTGATGGAGGCCAGCATCTTCGGCTTTTTCCAGAACTGTGCTGGGGGGCTTCTGTGTAAATGGGGTCATTCTTCCTATCTACCCTCTTTCACCCCATCTTCTTACGCTGGGCCTCACGTGGCAGCTGGGCCCCGGCTGCAATCGGGCAGTGCTCTCTTTCTCTCCTTTCCCTCTCACAGTTATTTGAAAGCTCTACTCAAGCTTCCAAACTTCTGCTAACAGAACCCAATTCTGTGTGGGTATTAGGCACATTACTTAAAATTAATTTTAGGTAATATGTTTGTTAAAGGGTTTGTGACCCAGCCTTGGCTAAAAAGGAAGCGTCTCCTGGGAAGCTTCTGAAGAGAATTTTTCTTCCTGAGGAGAGAGTGAGAGGGGGTTTTCTCATTGTCTGACTGCCCTGGACTTTCTCTCCTAAAACAGGCACTGGATGCCTGGAGCCACAGCAGCCATCTTGACACCATAGGGTGGGTCAAGAATGGGAAGGAAAGACCACCAGCTAAGGATGGCAGGGCAGAGTGGCTGACAGAGCTGGGTTTTCCATGCAGTCAATGAACCATGGACAAACCCTGGAATGTGTATGTCCAGACTTCTTGCTAGCTAAGCAGTAAAGGTCCTTAAGATTTAAGCCACTATTCGTTGGGTTTGGGGCCACTCAAAGCCAGAAGCCTGTCACTTTTAGCCCATTCCTGATAACTCTCACTTTAAACTTTACAGAGAAAAATGGATTCTACTTCCTGCCCAGCAACCCCCTGACCACAAGATTTCTCTCTTCCCTCTCATGTCCTAGCCAAGAGCCTTTGATCTGATCTCAAACTAATCTCTCCCTTGGGCTCTGGACACCAGGCCCACCCCTCTGCAGGGAGCTCCCCAGCCATTCTCTCTCTCTCTCTCTCTCTCTCTCTGTCTTGCATCTTCCCTCTCCTGCTCTCCAGCTGTGGTCCTGACTGAACACCCAAGGCCTTGTGTACCAGACTGAGTGCCCATATCTTGTCCTAATCCCCAGGGCACCGCTTCTACAGGGCCCCTGCCCAGTGCCCTGGGCGAACCCCCAGAGGTGAAGAGGTCAAGGGTGTGGAACTGTTCTGGCCGCAGAGGAAGCGGCTGCCCAGGACTGTGCACGTTCCACGGGTACCTGCGCCAACAGCAGCTGTCCGCTGCAAGGCTGATTCTCCTTCTGCCTTTTCCCCTTATTTTTATTGAGGGCATATTTTCCTTATCTTTAAAGCTTTTATAGCTTTGTATCTGTGCCTCGTTTTAGTATATTCTCTTGTTATGATTTATGCTGCTTTTACTGGCTCTTTACCCTCAGCACATAAACACGTTTAAGTTTTCCACGGCTTAGAAAAATAAAATAAAAAAACCCTTCCTCGACCCCGCATTCTCTTTGAGTTTTGGCATTCTCTTTCTTTCTCTCTCTCTCTCTCTCTCTCATCTTCATCGTGAGCTCTCCGGGAATTGCCGCACTCATGGTATTTCTTCACATCCCACCCAGCACTCAACTCCCAACTCCCAGACCGGAAGCAGCCCAGCCTCCCTCAGCACAATGGGGGTTTTATTGGCAGGACGCAGAGGATCTCACAGGGTGTGGGAAGAAAAGAAGGAAGGGGATGCAGCTGGGCCACCAGAACCCCTGGGACTTCTCTCTCGTGGCCCCCACACTCTTTGTCCCAGCTGCTCTCTTGGGAGTGATGTCATTCTTTCCCCCTCCACGTGATTCCCACTTGTTCCAGAGCCTTCTACCCCCGAGGCTCCCCTTCGTGCCAGTTTGAAAATCCTAGGGAAGGATTCGGATTGGTCCGGCCTGGGTCAGGTACCTTCCCAGGGATCAACTAGCTGGTGTCCCCGGTAGGCTAAGTCACAGAGCAGAGACCAGAGCTCAGAGGTGGGGGGTGGACCTTGAGCCAGCACCTCAGGGGGCTTTCTTCTGCCCCACAACCCTTGTTTAGAAGCATTGGTGCCTCTCCCACAAGACTGGGGCCTTCCCTCCACGTGTTCTGGCTCCTTCCAGCTGCCCACACATGCCCCAAACCAGGGGGATCCACTGTGCCTGCATATACGGCAGGTCAGCGATGCTGAAGGATGAGCTCACCTCTGGCTCCCTTCAGCCACGACCCCGGGGCATATGAAGGGAACAGCTTGTGGGAGAGGGCACATGCAGTGGCCACAGAGATGCACTCCCCCAGACCCCTTCACAGAGGGACTTGTTGCCCCAATGTCAGTAGACAGCCCCCAAGTGCTGAAAACCCCCTCGCCCCGAGGTAGCCACGTCTGGTAATGGGTTATTTCACTGACCATGGGACAACTCTGACGGGACAGCTGAGGTCTTGGGGGTCCCCAGGGGGTTGGTCCGGGCTTTGCCAGGCTAGCTTTACAGTTCAAGCCAGCTCTCCACCCAGTCCTGCTTCTTCCCCCTCCCTCCAAAGGTGCTGTCCCTAATAATTACCCCACGTGCCAAATGCCCCATGTTGTGGCTTCTGCCTCCAGAGAACTTGACCCGTGACAGATACCCTGAGCTGGCTGAGCCGCACCAACTCCCAGAGGTGTCATGGGCTGAGCACCAATTGCCCATAGTGGGAACTGACTTGGTAACACTCTCTTTATTGGCTGCCTTCTCTCCCTTGTCCCACTTCCCCACTCCCCATGTTCTCTGAATCTCCTAAAATCTACTTGCTCTCAAGTCCTTGCCTTGGGGACAACCCAAACGCAGACACCAGGATGACTGTGACTATTTTTGTTAATTTCAGCATCCCAGCCTTTATCGATAACAGAGTACCATTGTGACCACGAGCTCATCTTGAAACGCTTTTCTCCCTCACTCATGTGGTTCCCTGCTCCCTTGCTGCCCACTCCTTGGCCGCCCACCCTTCTTCCTCTGCCAACTCCCTGGATTCCAGCTTGGCTTCTCTACACACAGCATATCCCAGGGGATCTCACTCACTCCCCTGGAGTCAAATACCACAATGTGTGGATGACCCACCTTCCTGCCCAGATCGCTTCTCTTGCACTCCAGACTCAGATAGCCAACTGCCAACTGCCTCTCCACCATGTCTACATAGGTGTCTCATGGAGACTTCAAAGCAATATGGCAGAACTGACTGAACTCATTGACTTTTTCTAAGCCAACTTCTACGTTCCCCCTGGTCAGCTGACAGCATCTGTTTCTTGTCCCCAAAGCCAGCCTTCTGGGAGTCAGCCAACCGCCTACTCATCTCCCAATGGCCCAATAATACCTTCCCATCTTGGTGAGAACACATCCCTCACCCTTGTTCAGACCGCCCACTCCCAGGCTCTGTCCTCCCCTAGCCATGTGACCTGTCAGAATTGCTCATTGAATCTCTCTTAGTCTCCGTTTCTGCATCTATAAAGTGGGCTGTTAATAACAGTACCTGCTCTCTTAGAGTTCCTGGGAGGCTTAAAAGGTATTGCCCACGTAAAATGGTTAGCAAAGTATATGGCAAATAGTAAGTAGTCAATGTGGTCAGCGGTTTTTTGTGTTTTTTTTTTATTCTTGTTCTTGTTCTTTATCTTTACCCTTCCCATCACTTTCCTAGCCATCTTTAAATGCCCCGCTGGTCTGCAGGATTCTAGAAGGCAGTGTCATATCTTATTTACCTATCTGTCTGTGACCACTGTCTTTACTCCTACTTCCTGTCGGCCGTATTTCCCCTCAGATCTGGTAGCATGGGAGTAGCTAGGGGGATTGCTTTACATCCAGCTAAGGGGCAATTGATTTAGAGATATATTTAATTTGGGTTTAGTGGAACATTTGTGTGTGTGTGTTTAAAATATTGCTAGCCATCCCAGTGCAGGAATAGCTTCCCAGAACACTCCTACCACCCACTGGGTTGACTCCATAGGTGACCTAATATGGAGATTCAGGCCCAGAGGTTATAGGTCAATGTAAACATGTCCTATGGTGCTCAGAACCAGAAGCACATGAGTAGCAAAGGACAAACAAGGCTTCAGAAGTATGGAGTCAGAAGGTACTCTACTCTGTGGAAAATTCTTCCAATCATCAAACATGAAATATTATAAAGAGGGGATTTTTTTGAAAAGATTTTATTTATTTGGGGTACCTGGCTGGCTCACTGGGTTAAGCCTCTGCCTTTGGCTCAGGTCATGATCTCAGGGTCCTGGGATCGAGCCCTGCATTGGGCTCTCTGCTCAGTGGGGAGCCTGCTTCCCCCTCTCCTCTCTCTGCCTGCCTCTCTGCCTACTTGTGATCTCTGTCTGTCAAATAAATAAAATCTTTTTTTAAAAAAGATTTTATTTATTTATTTATTTGAGACAGAGTGAGACAGTATGAGCAGGGGCAGGGGCAGAAGGAGAAGCAGGCTCCCCACTGAGCAGGGAACCTGCTGCTGAGCTCTATCCCAAGACCCTGAGATCATGACCTGAGCAGAAGGCAGACACTTAGCAGACTGAGCCACCCAGGCACCCGGGAGGCTTAGCTCTTATTGATGCCTAGACAAAGGAAATTCTCTCCCGCTGGGAATATATTCAGCCGTGCAATGTATATAATTATGAATGCACATATATATATTTTTTCCTTTCTCATGGAATGTATATGGACTAGAACATATCAAAATTTTTGGTTTGCAGGGCCCAGACCTAGAGCAGTACAACAGCCAGGGAGTAGGCCTGTCTGGGAAGTTGCATGTTTTATGAACCATAGTGAATCGGACCATATCTTCGAGTATCTGATGCCTCTTGTTCCGATGAAGGCTGGCCGTTCCAGATGAAACAGCTGGCACGATTGACACTGACATGGTAAAATACCCTAAGGAAACATATTTACCAACGAGTCCATCTTGATTCCATAAGTGTAATTCAGTTACGTAATTGTGTAGCCCAGTACAGTGTAGTGGCAGTTTAAGCAGGCATTTGAATCGCTCTTTATGCCCTAATTTTAGATTCACTTTTGATATTTTTGGGGAATTATGGATCAACCCAAAGATCGAACACATGAGTATGCAGCCCCAAAATCGTAAGATAAAAAGAACTATTGAGGTGTGTCAGGCACTTAATGAAAATATTCTATTGCGGCATCTGGATTTTGTAAGGTGTAGGTATTTGTCAAGTCTTTCAAAGTCAGGATTCCTTGTTATACCTAATTTTGTACCTGTCTCCTTACAATCTTTTCCTTAAAGAGGGACCCCAAGACTGTATATGTTTCAGGCCCCCACAAAGTTTGGATCCTCCTCGGGTTTCACCCTGTGCCTCAGCATTCGAGTGTGTTTGCTATTGTGCCTGGTCTGGTACCCGCTACCCTCCATGCACAGCTGCACAGCCAGCCATGCTGGAAGGTGTCTCCTGGCAGAGGGAAGAGAGGGCCCGAATACAACAGGCGATGGTTCTATCCTGTAATAGAGCTGGGACCTGCAAACCACAAAGGCGACCCGGTGGGGGCAAATTCAATCAGCTGGCTCCCACTTGGGGGATTGAGGCCCAGGAATGTTTGGCAAATAGAAAAAGAGGAGGGGGGTGCAAAGACCCAGAGTGGTCTGCAGTTCCGTGTTTGACCACAAGATGGAGGTAAAAGAGTGGTCCCTAGGCTCAGTTAGAAAACTCATTAAGAACTAATCAAGGTGGAGGGGGGTTTTTCATGTTTCCTGCCCGAGCCTTCTCCCCTTTGCCAAGCCTCAGTGCACTTACTATTGTTCCATTCTTTTTTGGTTGAAGTCGTCACAAATCTGCGTTTTTGTTTGTTAACTCAACTGTAACCCGCAGTTCGTCTTCTAGACAACTTTTCGTGCTCCTTATGGTTAAGGATTATGTTCTTATTAACTATTATTAGAAGAATTTTCTGACTCAGACGTTTTAGGACTTAAAGCTATAGTCTTAGCTCAATAATTGCCTGATTATTTGCCGCTGTGCTTGGAACTTTCATTACCTGGCTTCTATTTTGCTCGCATTGCTCCGTACCCCCCAGTCAGGGCTCTGTGCAGAACGCTATCTGGAACACCAGGCCGCATTCCCATCTGTCTGAGAGAGATATGGTTCCATCTAGTTTTACAGGGACCCTGTGAAGGTTGAATTATTCCTACGTTGACTATAAACAAACTGAGCGCCTTGCCTACAGAAGACAATGATAGAGTCGGGCTTCCTGGATCCATTCCTCAATTTTTCACTGGACACCATCACTGGCTCCCCCATGGGACCGTGGCCATCCAGTAGGCCGGCACCATTGGCTCACAGTGCATGTGCAGAAAGCATGGACTGGTCACCAGCGCTGACCACCTTCTAGACTTCTCTTGAGAACGTTGCCTTTGCTGAGGGCCCTTGACTTAGATGTGTACTTGGCTCATGGCTGGGGGCTTTTGCTGGAAAAGCATGCTAACCAGAGGGCAAAGGTCACAGCCCCGGCACCAGCCCCAGGGTGGGGGGTAAGGTGGGCTATCCTGAGTGCACAGATGTACGAGCTGCCTCTCCGGTGGTGGGAACTACAGTGTTTGTCTTTGATGAGTCATAAGCTTGTCTCATGACTGAGGTTGAAGATTACATCTGTATAAGGGGATATACCAAAGCTCACTGGCCCACATTCACAGCAGCTCTTGGCTGACCCCTCAGTAAATCTCCCTCACTCCTTGACTCCTCCAGCATTGCGATATCCCATGGGACAACGGGTGCTTTTTTGAAGCAAGGAGAGGAATCAGAAACACCATGGCCTGTTTCCCCTGCAAAGCGCCTACTGGGTCCAGCTCCCATTGATTTGTTTTTCTGTCGTGTATGAGCACCCCATTCTGGACAGCACCTCCGGTTCTCCAGTTAGGCAGAACAGGAGAAGCGGGGCTGGACAGGGAACTAGGGGACCCCGCTTCAGATGGCAGCTGTGTGGCTGTAGTATCAGGACTGAAGGACTCCCCCAAACGACGGGAGAGACCTCCGGTCAAGGCCACACCTTTTCCCAGTGTAGCCCACCTCTGCTGACTGACTCACAAGGGGGTATTAAGTTTCAGCCCTCTTGTCCCAACTCCACGTGGCTCCAAGGGTCATTCCATCTTTCACATTCCCCATAGAGTCAGTGAAGCCTGCCCGGAAGACAGCAGCTCAACATGTTCCTCCATCCACTCTTGCTTTTTCCCTTCTGGTCCTTGAGGGTGGATCCCAACAGTTCTCCCAGATAAACCTTCTGCATGCAAAACTCCCATCTCAGAATCTACCCTCTGGGGCACGCAGCCCAAGACAGTGACCTTGGGAAAGATAAAGACCCCTCTGAACCGTGGTCAAAGCTAGTTCAATGCCACCCCTCTGGGCTCATTTTTCACAGCTGACCACTAAAGATCCCACCAGCTCTTGGCAAAGAATCCAAACTTGGAGAAGCCCAAGAGTCCAGTCACAGAGGCAGACTGACACACACAGCGCAGGCCAGGACTGAGACTCCATGTCTCTCAACCCCAATTCTAAGGGTGCTGTTGTGGTTTGTTTTTAAGCCCATCCTCGACTTCCTTCTGAGGAATCATTTCTCCCACTCAGTCCCTGCAACTCCAGAGACAGGCCTGGGAGGTTGTCCACTCCCGTTGGAGGTTGTCCAGGATTGCCCTTCATTCTCTTTCTTCCTACAGCCAGCCCTGTCCAGTGGAAATCAATTCAAGCCACATAGGCCATCTTAAATTTTCTAATAGCCACACTCAAAGATAAAAAGACCCAGGTGAAATTGATTGCAGTAATGTACCTGACCCCATATATCCAAAGTGCTGTCAGCTCAATAACCAATAGGAAAATCATTCACGAGGTATTTGGTTATTTCAAATTCTCTTTGTTCACACTCAGTCTGAATCTGGCGTGTGTTTGGCACAGCACCTCTTGGCTGGGACGCATCACACCGCAAGCATTCAGGAGTCACCGTGGTGACCATATTGGACAAAGCAGGCATGAATTATAAGGGAGGAGAGTTGCAGAAGGAGGCATACAAGAACCTGGGACTTCAAAGCCGACCACTTTTGCTTCGAGGGCAGCTGAGTTTGAAGTGTGAACTCAAAGTTTCTTGCTGACCCTCAGCTCTCATTTCTCCATTGATAAGAGATAATGCTGTACCTGCCTCAAAACATGGGTAGGGGACTTTAACAAAATAGCATCCCTAAAGCACCTGGCATGTCCATAGGTTATCTGAAACCCATGGCTTTCTTACTTCCAGCCCCCCAAATTCTACCAGCAGTTAGCAACATCAGCCAGGACCGAGGTTTGTAAGGTTTGAATACAATACTACACACATCCTTATTTCGAGCTGCACTTGTGCATCTTGTGCAAAGTCTTGACCAATTTTCTAATCCCAATCAGGGAAGGAAGCGTTTGGAGAGAGAGAGAGAATGCTACGTGTTCCCTTGGAATGTAAAACATTTAATTAGTTGCCAAGGATTGAAAATCTTGATTCAGAGCCCGAAATGGCTAATAAGGTTTTATTGTTGCTATTACTTAGAGTTTTTATAGAACTTTAGGCTTGCAGAATGCTTTTCAATCACTTGAGAGAATCTAAGTTTGTTAACAGCAAGATGAAAAAATAGTTCTATTCATCAGGAAAGACAACATACATAATATTTTAAGTATTTAAGAATTACGACCCTGCTGTGAGAACATCTGAAATTACCTCTACGTGGATGCAAGAGATTCTGGTTATAGGCACAGGACATTAATGCAGATACCGATGTTATTGCCCTGCTGAGTCGGCAAGGGTGAACTTTTGCAAGTCAGGAAATACGGAAGTTTCTAAAACAAACATTAGCTAGCTCTAGTTACACACGTGGAGCTTTTTGCCCACACGTAATTTCTGAACATTTTTCTAAAGGAGCTCTTAAGGTTTTATGGGTGATCATATTATAAAATCATACATAGTTCTAACACAGCATAATTTATGACTGCTCTGGGTCACTGAAATCTCCCTGGATTGTGCTGTTGGGGCTGCTGCAATTAGAGACCAATTTGCACCAATTCCTCTATAAATATTATCGGTGGGGCAGTGTTGGCTGGAAAATGGATTTTTCTTTCCACGTACACCAAAGTCAAATTCAGGCCGTCTGTTGGATGTATCCGTTCGCTTCTGCCACAACAGTGCTGCCTAACAACCAACCCAAAGCTCAGCGGCATATAACCATAAGGGCAGATGCATTCAGATGGTTGGCTAGGAGTCTCCGCTGATCTCAGCTGGACCCACCGACAGCTGCTTGGTGGCTGAGCAACGCTGGCCTCAGCTCTACTCCACTCCACGTTTTTCATGGTCCAGCAGGCTAGCCTGGGCGCATCCACACAATGATGGCAGATGCCCAAGAGAGAGCGAACCCCAATGAATGAGCCATTTCGAACCTGCGACGTGCTTGCTTACAGTCCATCTGGCTGAGCTCAGAGTCCACGGCTGTGGTAAATCAACCCACCCGCCAGGGAAAGGCCCTGCAAAGTCACATGGCCAAGGGCACCGACAAAAGGAGATGAGAATCGTGGCCATCTGTGTAAGCTACCACAGGTGAGAATGGATTAGAATGGTTTTCTTGAAAAGGAAAGAAAGGGTAAAAACAATAAACATCATTGATGCTTGCATCCCTTTTGATTGCAGAAAAGTACTCTCAGCTGGCCACGCCAAGCTTATGCCAACTCACTTCCCAAGCCCACCTCTCAGAACAGTTCCTAGGCCAGAAGTCATGCGAAATTTTTTTAAAAAGATTTATTTAGGGGTGCCTGGGTGGCTCAGTGGGTTAAAGCCTCTGCCTTCAGCTCAGGTCATGATCCTGATCCCTGCATCGGGCTCGGAGCCTGCTTCCTCCTCTCTCTCTGCATGCCTCTCTGCCTCCTTGTGATATCTCTCTCTCTCTGTCAAATAAATAAATAAAATATTTTTTTTTAAAAAAGATTTTATTTATTTTTTGGTGGGGGGCAGGGTAGGGCAGAGAGAGAGAGAGAGGGAGAGAGAGAATCCTAAGCAAGCTCCACGTTCAGTGTGGAACCCGAGGCGGGACTCAATCTCACGACCCTGAGATCATGACCTGAGCCAAACTTAAGAGTGGGACGCTTAGCCAACTGAGCCACCCAGGGGCCCCAGGGGAAATGTCTGACTAAGCTCTAATGGGCAATTTTGGCAGAGTATGAAGCAGGAATCTTTTCAAGTGTACCCCTTCACAGACAACATATAGGCGAGTAGACCACAGCGTCCTCCTGCCTATCTCTTTCTGGTAACCTCCACATAGGGCCCTCGGCACCGTGTAGAATTACACTTGAGGAAGCAGGATGGGGGATATAGGCCCCAGTGGCCCGGCCTTGACCAGGTTTGGGTGGTCGCCACACATGTTGACAGAGCCTCTGCTCTCTGCCATTAGGCTGGGCATCAGCGGGCCCCATGCCAAGCTAGCATTCGTGCCCATCTGTCAGGATGGCACCTGGCCCTCTTCTAGAAACAGATGGTTTCAATTGATCTTTCCTTGCCAGTCTTTCCTGCACTGACACTCCAAACCTGCCCTGTCTCTATCTGGAATTTAATGGAATTCTCACATGCTCTTGTTTCCTATATCTTTTCCCGGGGAAGCCAAATTGTGTTTTTTTTTCTTTTTCTTTTTCTTTATCTTTTTTTTTTTTTTTCAGTTTTTACTTTTCTGAAATAGTAGGATTATAAATGGATTTGTATATACAGGGGGGAAAAATCAATAGCCTGTATTTTCTAGGACAAAATGTAACCTCGAAGCAAAGCACTAGCAATTATAAAAAAAAATCATTTGTTTTTCCATTTCACTGATCTTGACATACAGTTCACCTCAGAGTCCCAGACCAAACTGACTTTGGCCTCCCTGGATATAGGAGACTTGTCCTCACGAAACCTCTCAGAATGAGACAGAAAATATGAAGGCCCATTCCTGCCCCATCTTGAGCATCAGACTGACAATTTAGTGGCCCAGAGGACACCGTGGATGTGAAATTTATTTAGTTTTTAAAGGAAAGGCTTGAGTTAGGGCTGCTAAATGCTGCAGATATTCCAAGATATTCCCTGGTCCTGCAGCTCCAGCCTGGGAGGGGTCAAGTGACCCCGGGAACTTGGCCTAAGGTCAGCAGGGCCCCTCTGCCTGCTACCCAGCCCATGGCAATTTAACTTCCAGAAGCACCCAGAAATGTGCAGATCACAGCCTGGCTTGTGTGTTTCCCCTGCCACGTGCCTGAGAGGGTAAATAAAGGGGGAGGAAGACCTATAAACCAGCATTTCAATATTCACAGAACAGCTCTGGCCAACAGAACCAGTGCAAGTTGCGGTTGTAATTTGAAATGTTCTAATAACCACCTTTGTAAAGAGTACGAAGAAAACAGGTGAAACTAATTTTAATAAGACATTTTCTTTCACCCAGTATATCAAAATCTAGTCACTTCAGCATGCAATCCATAGGAACAGGGGCTTACGAGATGTTTTACGTTCTTTTGTGCATTAAGTCTTCAAAATTCAGGGTGCAGGTTGTACTTACGCCGCAATTTGGAATCGCCACATTTCAAGCCCTCAGAGTCCCATGTGGAGAGCGGCCATATTAGGCAGCGCAGACCTAGGGTGGTTCCAGAAGGGGGCTTGAGGAGCAGTTAACGGGGGTTGCTTCTCAGGAGAACTAAGGGACTGGGGCATAGGGACGATGGCAAACTTACTTTTAACCATAAACCCTTTTGTATTGCCTGTATGTACCCAGTATATGGATTGACAAAAATCTATTGGATTTGTCAGGGTTCTCCAGAGAAACAGAACGAATAGGAAGATAGATAAATAAATTACGTAATCAATATTCATTTAAATGTTCATCTAAATTACACAATGTGTTTTGACTACATCAGTACCAGGCTAATTGCTTTTAATCTTCATGAAAACCTCCAAGTGGAACGGGCTGCAGATCCGATTTTATGATACAGAAACTAAGGCTCTGAGGTTAAGAAGCTGGCCAGCTAAGTAAGAGGTCAGACTTGAGTTGGAACCGATTCTGTCTGCCTTCAAAGCTAGCAGATACAGATAGGCAGAATGAACACAGATGGTCCAATAAAAGAGATTTATTATAAGAAATCAGCTGACGTGATTCTGGAGGCTGAGAAGTCCCACGATCTGCTGTCTGCAAGCTGGGGACCCGGGAGAGCCAGTCGTGTAAGTCCCAGTCCAAGGGCAGAGAACCGATGTCTCAGCTCAGTAGTCAAACAGAGAGCAAATCCTCCCTTCCTCTGGTTTTTTTGTTCTCTGGGGGGTGAGGGGGAGCCTCAAGGAATTGGATGAGGCCCACCCACAAGGATGTGGGGGGGGGGCAATCCACTTTACTCAATCTTCTGATTCAAATGTTAATCTCATTCAGAAACACCCTCACAAATACACCCAGAAATATTGTTGAACCAAATATCTGGGCACTGGAAGGGGGAGGGGAGGAGGAACCTGTCATCTTGACACATAAAATTAACCATCTCATGTCCTTCTCGAAATGGCATCCTAAAGAAACGACTAGACAAGAGGGCCAGTGCCTTATGGACAAGGATGTTTATCCCAGCATCTTAGCTCTTCCTGGGAAACTGAAGCGATCCAAAATGTTGCCAACAGATGTGCAGTGAAACTGCACCCTCTGGAGGGCGTGGCTTCGAAAGACAGGCAGTGAGAGGAAATCACCGAGAGCCAAAATCGCCCTTGAAAAGAACTTGGACAGCAACCCACCTACAGAGGCTCAGCACTAAATCCTCCCCAGCAAGGTCACTGCTTCTCGGGGTGAGCTCCTGAAGAAGCAGTCAGTGGTTTGCCTGCACACAGGGGCCATACTCTATGAAAAAAATGTGTGCTCTGCACACCGGTGTAACTTGGCAAGATCCAAGAGACACATTTGAATGAAAAGCATCGAAGGAACTGGAAGGTTTGTGGTTTTCGCCTCGGGCTGTTTTTGAGTAAACTGGGGGGGGGACAGAATTGCTCCCTATTATTGATATTGATCGCTCTTGCTCTGTGACGTAAGTACATGGCATTAAACACAGCTGCTGTACTTGAAAGGGGGGTTAGGTAATGCTGCTGCCTACTGGCATGAGTGTATAAAGAATGTTAAGTGTTTGACCTGGGGGGCTCATTTGGGGAAGCATCCGATCAGGTCGTGATCCCGGGATCCTGGGATTGAGTCCCACATCGGGCTCCCTGCTCAGCGAGGGGTCTGCTTCTCCCTCTCCCTCGGCCCCTCCCCCTGCTTGTGCTCACACTGTCTCTCAAATAAATAAAATCTTTTTGAAAGGAGGGGTGGAAACGGCATGCTCTGCTTCTAGCATGGGGTACATTCTCCTTACATTCAAAGGGATTGAGGGTGTTTACAGAAGCCCAAGGTCCTGCTGGGGCTCCCTGAGGACAACAGCTCCCCCTAGACAGCTCTCCTGCCTCCCCTCCAGGCCACTACCCCCCTGGGGCTCAAAAATATTAGAAAAGGCTCCTACAGGCCGCCCTGCAGGTTGTCACACCACGTAGCCCACGAGCGCCACTGAACCACCGGCCTTGGCATAGCGGGAGGGATGCTGGCCAACACAGGACACACTGGCGAGGGACGCGCAGAGCCTGGCAGCACTCAGTGAGGGGCAGAGTGAAAGCAGGAGACAGTCCCTTGCAGCAACTTGCTGTCATTTCCAGTCAGCGGGCTCTGGCCTCTGCACATACTAATGAGAATCCCTGCCTGGTCCTGGCGGCTGAGCCTGGAACAGGACAGCTCGAACAGTCTCTCAGTGAATCCCCATCACAAGCCTCGGGGACAGCATCGCCACAACTACTCCACAGATGAAGGAAGCCAGGCTCAGGGAAGGCAAATCAAGTTGTCTAAGGGTCACGGGTTGGGTTCCCAGGGAAGGAGACTCTGAGGCAGAGGCGAGCACACAGGATGTTTATTAGGGACCGTGGAAATAAGAAAGGAACAGGGGAGGGTGGGCAGAGGGCAAAGTCAGCTATGACGCAGGCCCGGTGACAGCCTTGGTCACCCCTGCCCCCTGCAGGAAGCTCTGGAAGAAGAAAGGCCCTTCAGAGTTGTCCTAAGTTTTGCACAGAAATGAATGGATTTTGATACTCCGGCAGCCATCTGTCAATAGAGGGGGCCTGCCCTCAGAAGACCATGACCTTGGCAAGGTGTGCTCTGGAGCCAAAACAGACCATGAAGGGGCCGAGAGCTGAGGGCTGTCCACCAACAGCACTGTCAATGGCGGTCAGAGCAACACATCTTGACCTTGGCCTCTTCACATCGCTGTGCCCACCACACCAAGGACATCCAGGGGATGACAGAGCCATCACAGAAAGCTTGCAGTCCAATAGCTGCCATGTGTGCCGTGCTACTAAGCTAAGCTGCCCCCTCTGGGCTCCAGGTTTGGCAGCAGCCCCAAGCTGCCCGCTAAACTGGATCCTCTCCTAGACCATGTAGGAAAAATCGAGCCCCTATCCGAATCTGGATTACCAGGCTCTTCCATGTGCTCCCAGAGCCCAGCGAGAGGAGTTCCCTGCCCAGCTATTCCCATGACGAGGGCTGTGGGATCTTTCACTTTTCCCTCAACCACACCAGACATTGTGACTCTAGCCCACAGGTGGGCTATTCGGCCCCCCACCCTGCCCATCACCACCACGGGTTGCTTCTACCACCACCTTTAGCCCCACCACATCCTTTAGCAATTTTAACAATATTTTATTTATTTATTTCAGAGAGACAGAGATCGTGAGAGAGAGCACAAGTGGGAAGGAGGGGAAGAAGCAGGCTCCGAGCTGAGCAGGGATCCCAATACGGGACCCAATTGCCGCAGGACCCTGAGATCACAATCTGAGCCGAAGGCAGATGCTCAACCGGCCGAGCCACCCAGGCACCCCATTTTAGCATTTTTTAAAGATGGATTGTAAAGATCCAGGGGTGCCTGGGTTGCCCAGTGGTTAGCGTCTGACTTGGGCTCAGGTCATGATCCCAGGGTCTTGGGATCAAGCCCTGCATCAGGTTCCACACTCATCGAGGAGTCTGCTTCTCCCTCTCCCTCTGCCCTTCCCCCAGCTCCTGTGCTTTCTCTCTCTCAAGTAAATAAATAAAATCTTTAAAAAAAAAAAAAAAAGACAGATTGTAACGATCCAAAGGAATTTTGCCAAAACCTAAGGAGATTTACAAGGGAAACAAAGCATTCAAGCACGTGAGTGACACTTAGAAACTATGGTTTTCTCATCCTACAGTAGCTTTCCAGGCATCAGTAAGCTGAATTTGAAACTCTGATTCAGAGACGCCCCCTTTTCACCTCTTTTCAGGTTCTTACTCACCACTTTGGCCCAGGCCCAGAGCCACACCAGCCAGGAGTTAGCGAGCCCCTCAGCCCTATAGCCCCTGCAGCTCATTCCAGGGTGAGTGACACAGAGGACAACCCACTCAGGTAAGGCCCCCACACCCCCTCCTGCCCCTCCTTCGGGGAGAGCTGCTCTTTCATTTTGAGGTAACCGGATTCTGGGATCTAAACACACAGACACACAGCAATGGCTTGGGAACAGTGGTCTTGGCGGCTGGAAATTGGATGGAAATGAATGGGCTAAGGAAGAACATTGACGTAGATGCCAAGGGGCAAAGGACACAGGAGAAGAGACAGAAATGGGTCACAGATAGAGAGGGACAATAACAGCCTTTGTCAGCATCCTACTCTGTCCACCCTGGAGTATTGGTTTCTTAGGGCTGCTATTGCAAAGAACCACACACTGAGGGGCTTAAACAACAGAAAGGCTCTGTCTCACAGTTCTGAAGGCTAGAAGTCCAAGATCAAGGGTCCAGCAAGGTTGGTTCCTTCCAAGGGCCATGATGGGGAATCTGTTCCGGGCCTCTCCTCTAGCTTCTGGTGGTTTTACTGCCTTCTTTGGTGTCCCTTGGCTAATAGAAGCATTGCCCAGATCTCTTGAACACAGGGTATGTGGAGCATAAATGCCAGGTTATGGCATTTTGATTAGATGCTGCAGACTGGGGAACCAAAGGCAGTTTTCCAAATATAAGTAGCATAAAATGAAGTCTTCCTAGGACAGTAATTCCAGTGGGAGGGTAGAGGGCAGAAGCTGAAGTGGCAGGAGAGAGACTGGGGACAGGTCAGGTAGAGGGCCACCGCAAGAGTCCTGAAAAGGGATAATGAGGCACAAACCAAGGCATGGGGTGAGCACTGAGGCAAGAGGCCAGATGTAGGCAGAATCTCTGGGGTATAAGGGATAGATGTTGGGATGGAGGCCTGATGATGACTAGTTCCGGATGACTGGCCTGAGTCCTTTAGACAGAGACCTGAGGAAGGAACACCAGTCTATTGTGTCTCTGAAACTTGACAGAAATTTGTTTGTTCTAATTCTCTGCTTCCTTTTTTTTTTTTAATTCTCTGCTTCCTAAACGGTTTTCTGGTCTATACTTCAGTCTACTGAGGAGATCAACCTTCCTGGAAGAATGTTCTCTGTGTATCAAACACTCGTGTTCAGAACCCAGAGAGGGATCCCTAATCAAAATATACACTCCTGGGGGTACCTGGGAGGCTTAGTCATTGAAGTGTCAGCCTTTAGCTCAGGTCATGATCCCAGCGTCCTGAATCAAGCCCCAAATTGGACTCCCTGCTCAGTGGGGTGCCTGCTTCTTCTCCCTCTGCCTGCCTGCTACTTCTCCTGCTTGTGCTCTCTCTCTGTATCAAATAAATAAATAAAATCTTTACTCCTGTTCTGCTGCTAAGGAATTAGGTCCCATTTTCACATTTTGGCTGATGTTCTTCCTTCTGGAACAAATGGGTACATTTTCTCCTCTATATGTAAGATGTAAGAGTAAAGGAGACAGAATTTGCTGATAGACTGAATGTCGGGTGTGAGGAGAAGAGTGAAGATAACACCAGGCTTCGGACTTGAGTAACGGGAAGAACAGAATTACCACTTACTGAGAGGAGGAGGAGGCAGAGGTTGGGGGAGATAGGTTTTAGCTTGGGACGTGCTATGGGTGAGATGCTACTGGGCAGGCAGGTGGAAAGGTGGAGAAAGTACCTGAGTGTATTAATATAAAGTTCTACACTATTACCCAAACTGGGACAAAGAAAGACGAAAAGCATCAAAGAAGGATTACAGGATATGAAGGAGAGAATGAGACAGTCTAATAAAGGTTTAATTGAAGTCACAGAAGGGAAAAATAGAAGAAAGGTAACATTTGAGAGGATAATGGCTGACAGTTTTCCAAAATTAATGAAAGGCATGAATCTTCAGGTCTAGAGAGCCCAACAAATTCATATAGGATAAAAGAAATCCACATTGAAACATATCACAATGAAACTGTGGAATAAAAAAAGGAAAGAAAGAAAACGCAAAAAAAAACCCAAGAACAACAAAAAACTCTGAACACAGAAAACCAAGAGAAGATTCTAAAAGTAGTGGGGGGGGGGGTATGGAATAGGACACAATTACCTATAAACAAATGAACAATTAGAATGTCAGCATATTTGCCAACAATAACAGTGGAAACCAGGACAGCCAAATTCTTTAAAAATATATATATATATATATATTTATTTCACATACCATGCAATTCATCCTTTTAAAGTATGCAATTAAGTGGTTTTTCATATATTTACAAAGTTGTGCAACCGTCACCACTATTTGACTCCATAACAGTTTCATCGCCACCCCCTCCCTGCAAAAAAACCCACTACCACTACCCATTGGCAGTCACTTCTTGTTCCCCTGTCCCTTCTCCTCCCAGCAAGCACTAACCTACTTTCTGTGTCTATAGATTTGCCTATTCTGAACAGTTCACATCAACATAGAAATTTTCCCCGGCTATAGGCTAGTCATGCTTGTGTTCTAACCCTCCTACTCACCCCCTTTTCCTGAACCCTGTGAAACCCCAGAACCATGAGGAATAATAAGAAAACAATCGTTATTTTAAATCACTAAGATGATTTCTTAGGCAGCCATAGGTCACTGAAAACTGCTGCCTTATTTTGAAGGCCAATTTCCTAGCACCATGGGCAGAGTAGGGATGCTATCATGGTCATTCAGAAAGGATAAGGTCCCAAGCTTCTTCTTGTGTGTGTGTGTGGGGGGGTGCGTGTTGGGGGGATGAAGGGGGTGGTCCTAGGAAAGATAATATTGGTCTCTGAAACCAGTCTACTGGGCACCAAGCACCAATTATCTTCCATACTGAGGGCCGTATTGGGGGTTGTTATATCCATCAGGCTCCTTCAAGTTTACCTAATATGATTCAGTCCACAACAGCCACATCCTCCCTGGGTAAAGAGAACATCACATTTGGGGGCTCCAATGCTGAGGCCCAACCCACTCCAGTGACTTCACCAGAGGGGTGACCCCTATGAGGTTGTACATTCTTTAGCTGCAACATTTTGGCCAAGACTAAGAAAGCTTACGTTTGTGAAAGCATTTTCATTAGCTCAATACCTTTTAGTGCTTACTGCTTTCTGAAAAACTTAAGAATGGACAGACTTTGGGATGTCTGGCTGGCTCAGTAGGTGGAACGTGGGACTCTTGATCCTTGGGTCATGAGTTCAAGCCCCACATTGAGCATAGAGTCTACTTTAAAAAAAAAAAGAAAGAAAGAATGGACAGACTTCTACCTGGAAGCTTTAAAGTGGAGTCTTTATTATTATTATTATTATTATTATTATTATTATTGTTGTATTTAGAACACTTAACATGAGATTTACCCTTTCAACAATTTTTAAGTGCACAATACAGTGTTATTAGCTATAGCTGTACAACTTTGTGCAAATGAAACTTTATACCCATTGATGATTAACTCTCCATTTCCCCCTCCCTCTCAAGCTGCCACTTACTTGAAATAATTCTTTTTTAATTAACAAAGCATAGGCCAAAAATACATCCCTATGTTATGTATAACAAGTATCTAACCTTCTCAAAAATAAGTTCACTGGAAGTGTAAGCTTTACATTTCTCTTTAAGAAATCCTTAAAGTTTGAGATGTATATGCTAAATAATAAGTTTTCAGAATGAATTCTTCTGGACACCCACAATTATTACAAATGAGACCCCCCAAATTAAATATGTTATATCTTTTTTTTTAAAGATTTTATTTATTGGACAGAGAGAGAGAGAGAGATCACAAGTAGGCAGAGAGGCAGGCAGGGGCGGGGGGGGGAAGCAGCTCCCTACTGAGCAGAGAGCCCGATGCGGGGCTCAATCCCAGGACCCTGATCGTGACCTGAACCAAAGGCAGAGGCTTAACCCACTGAGCCTCCCAGGTGCCCTGTTATGTCATTTTTTAAAAAGATGGTACATTTTAACTAATTTCACAATTTTCTTTAAAGATAAGGGCATTAGGAAATATTGAATACATTTTTTAAAAGATTTTATTTATTTATTTGACAGAGAGACACAGTGAGAGAGAGAACACAAGCAGGGGGAGTAGGAGAGGGAGAAGCAGGGGAGCCCGATGCGGGGCTCAATCCCAGGACCCTGGGATCATGATCTGAGCCGAAGGCAGATACTTAACCAACTGAGCCACCCAGGCACCCCTGAATACATTTTTAAATAAAACAAATTACAAAATTACAGACTTTGTAGTAATACTGGCTCTCACTCACCTTTATTCACCCAGGCATTCATATTCAGGAACTACTCTGAGTGCCCAAGATAAATCGTAACAAACAGTGAGTCTTTTTATGTATCAGAGACTATGTAACACTGTAGATATCACCTTGTCTGATCCTTTTCATAGCCTTTCATGTGTATGTTTTTTTTTTAATTCCTATTGCCCAGATGAAAACAGATGAGGTCACTGAGGCAAAGAAAAGCTACCTTGCCTGGTTACTAAGTGGCCGCACCCAGATGGGAGCGGCGGGTGTGTCCAGTACTCTTTCTTTTAACCACTGTCCTCTGCTGCCTCCATGTGCCCGGCAAAAAACTTGGGTGCTGAGATGGAGAGAGATGTTGAAGGCAAGTTCTTCATTCCATGGGGGTGACTCTAAGAGTGAAGACATCAAATAGTTCAACCCAGCCAAGGAACAAATTGTATAGACCATAATTGACAGGGCAGGTTTTTACCAGTTTGGGGTTAAATAAATTCATATGCGGGGCGCCTGGGTGGCTCAGGGGGTTAAGCCTCTGCCTTCGGTTCAGGTCATGATCTCAGGGTCCTGGGATCGAGCCCCGCATTGGGCTCTCTGCTCAGCTGGGAGCCTGCTTCCCCCCCTCTCTCTGCCTGCCTCTCTGCCTCCTTGTTATCTGTCTGTCAAATAAAGAAATAAATAAAAATCTTTAAAAAAAAATTCATATGGCCTTGGTCTTTAAGAAAATATATATTTTTTTAAAAATTTAATACCTTCAAACCAAAACAAAAGAAGAGAGAATAGCGTAATAAGCCCCCACATACCCATCATCCAACCACCCAGTGTAACTAGTTCTACCAATTTATCGCCAGTCTCGGTTCCTCTATACGCCATCCACTTTTTCCTTCCCCCACCTCCTCCCTACTGGATTTTTTTAAAAAAACATTTTAAGATTGTATTTTTAAGTAGTCTCTGCACTCAGTATGGGTCTTGAACTCACGACCCCAAGATCAAGAGTCACATGCTCTACCAACCAAGCCAGCCAGGTACCCGCTTACTGGATTTTTTGAAACAAGTCTCAGCCACCCTATCCTTTTATCCACAGATCTTTTAAAGACAAGGAATCCTTGTTACCATAACCACAATACCAATATCTCACCCCCACCCCAACAATTAACAATGACACCTTAATAATCACTCAGTCTGTAGGGGAGGAAAACTCATTTTCCCTCTACCCTTCTAGATTCATGGCTGATAATAAATGCATAATAAAAGACAGAGTAACAAGAGAAAAACAAGCACATCTGATACTGTGTATACCTCCTTTATGCATGGGAGAGACCCAGGAAAACTGAGTAACTCCCCAAAATGGTCCAGACCTCCACCTTACATACCATCTCCAACTAAAAGACAAAAGAAGATGTTGGGGCGGGGATGCCCGGCTTGCTCAGTCGGTAAAGCATGCCGTTCTGGATCTCTTGGTTATGAGTTCGAGCTCCACTTTCAGTGAACAGATTACTTAAAAATTAAATCTTTAAAAAATAAAAAGTCAGGGGAGTAAAAGCTCACTTATGGGAAGTTATCAGGCAAAGCACAGTAATCAAGGGTAAAGGTGTTCCGCAGATTTAGGTCATTGCCTTCTCCACGGATAAGTTTCCAGAGACTGAGTCATCCTGGTACAGAGAGGGAGACACCTTACAAATGGAGAGCTCCCTTATACATGTAATTTTCTCTTACAAAAGGGTAACTTTCACGGGGTTTTCAAAGTTTTTCTTCTGTCCACTGTTTCTTTTTTTTTTTTTTTAAAGATTTTATTTATTTATCAGGGGGGGGGGAGAGCAAGCACAGGCAGACAGAATGGCAGGCAGAGGCAGAGGGAGAAGCAGGCTCCCCGCTGAGCAAGGAGCCCCATGTGGGACTCAATCCTAGGATGCTGGGATCATGACCTGAGCCGAAGGCAGCTGCTTAACCCACTGAGCCACCCAGGCGTCCCATTCTGTCCACTGTTTCTTAAAAAAGAAAAAAAAATCCGGGGCACCTGGGTGGCTCAGTGGGTTAAGCCACTGCCTTCGGCTCAGGTCATGATCCCAGGGTCCTGGGATGGAGCCCCACATCGGGCTCTCTGCTCAGCGGGGAGCCTGCTTCTCTCTCTCTCTCTCTCTCTGCCTGCCTCTCTGCCTACTTGTGATCTCTGTCTGTCAAATAAATAAATAAAATCTTTAAAAATAAAAAAAATCAGTCTAATGTAATCCTTTTGCCAAAGAGGCATAGTTTGGGATGACAGATTCCACTCCCCTTCAAGTCACTGACATATTCAAATTGACTGCTTAGGGGTCCACATACCCAGATGAATAAAAAGCCCAGTTTCTCTCTTGGAGCTCCTCTAATGGCGAATTATCCTAGATGCCAGTCCCATTCCAGTGCGGTCCTGCTTCCAAACACCTGGAGGAGAAAGAACTAGAGAATATGAGCCATCCCCCAGCAGGGGCCCTCTTGACTTGCCTCCATGTAGCCCCTGTTTGCACAACACACCTGGGGCTTGGTCTGCAAGAACTGATCTTCCCCAGCAACAGCCAACGTCAAAGGTATTGATCCTAGTCAAGCTTCTTCCTTCTTGGTGCATTTCCCCAAACGTTCCATGTCCCCTCTCTGGCCAATAGACTCCCCACCCCCGACACACACACAAGGACCCTTTCGACCCATCGGAGAAGGGAGACATCTTTAACATCCAGGAATCCCTTAAGCCCTGCACAGATCTGCCTGGTGACAGTCTCTGCTGGGAGGAGGCTGGCCACATCCAGCCTCAGGAAAAGATCCTCTTAGACCCCTCCCCCCCACCCGTCACCGCACATTTACATAACCAAAAAAGGTGGTTTAAGGATCTCTTTTTTGCCTTCCTTTTGGTTATTTAATTTCCATTTAGCGCATTTATGTTTTGAACGCGTCAGACATTTGCATGGTTCAACATTCAAAAGATATCGAAGGATACCTAGAGAAAGTGTCCCCACCACCACCACCCTGCTCTCAGTCACCCAGATCCTCCCGGAAAACAACCAGTTTTACCGGTTTCTTGTGCTTCCTCCAGAAATAGTTTGTCTGTACGGGCCAATATACATGCATCTATATAGTCCCCTCCTTTTTACAGAAACGGTTGCATACAGTCCTCTGTGCTCAGCTCCTGGATTTTTTTTTTTCACTTCACAGTATAATCTTGATAATCAATCCGGGGGGCTTTCTGTTCCTATGACAGCTGCACAGTATTCCAAGGTGTGAACATGCTGGAAGTTGTTTAACCCAAGGTCTTCGACGGGTGGATTCTCGGGTTGTTTGCCATCTTTTTCAATTATGAATAACACCGCACAGAATAAATTTATAAACAGGACCCAGACAACTTTTAACAAGCAACTTCTCTTGCCTCGAAACAAATTAAAATTCTAACTAAGTAGGCACCCTGCTGTATAAGATAAAGAATGATAAAATACTCCGGAGGATCAGAAAAGATAGAACTTACTTTCTAGCTGTCTGGGGGCCATGGAGAAGAGTTGTGTGGGGCGGGGAAGACTGGATCTCCAGGAGGGGAAATCACAGAGGAATTCACGGAAGGAAAAAAAAAAAATTAAGTTGCACTGAACTACGTATAGGATGTATGATCAGGAGGGGCCAAGTCGTTATTTCAATTAAAACAACAAACCCTCCTCTAACTTAAAAACTCTGGTATTCACATCACATTATATAAACTGCTCGCCTGAGAATGTACATATCAGGCACTCCAAAATAAATTACAGACATAATGCAAAATCTGACCCAGTTCTTAGGAACACAGACTATAAAACACTATAATGAAGGCAAAAATCCACATCAAAATCTTCATTGTCTCGGAAAGTGGAATTTAAAGAAGTCCCTTCCCTACTCAGTAGCGTTATGGCTGGTATATTAGAATAATGCTATTCCCTCCCTTTGTAATGAATATATGCTTGCCGCTTCTTGGCACATGTCTCTAGTTTGCCTTTTGGTTGGTGGGTGAAAGGTGATTGTAATGCAGTTAAGGTAGCAAATTTTCCCACAAACAGGCAGCGCAGACATAATATCATTCCACCCTGCATTTGATGCTCTGAATTATTAATTAGGATGTTAAATATATTGCTCCGTGCACGAGGTTATATTTAACTCCATTTACTGACAGTCTGGGCTTTGCACCTTCCTGGCTTTGAAAATTAGATTTGTATCGACAGGATTTCTTGTGTTTGTTCAGAAAAAAATCATACCTGTCACGAGGGTAGAGTCATTTCAAGTGGACCCCAAGAGGTGAAAAGTCAATTGAGGTCTGGGTTGAAATGCCCACATAGGAGCTGGGAGAAGAGCAACATCCACAATCAGTTCCTGGCACCTTCACGCCCAGGTTCCATGTTCTCAAAAATTCTGTCGAGCAGTATTGGACAAGACTTGGGCTTCTCCATCAGCCAGATCTGAATTCGGATCTAGAGTCTGCCCAAACCTGAGATACAAAATGATAGGAGATTCGATCGGTAAATTAGGGTGCATCCACACAAGGAAATAAACAATTATTGAAAAGATGTATGCGGGTAGTTCTGTTAAATGGATGGTCCCACAGCATTTCATGTAAAGGCAAAACATTGGAAACATTTTAACCATCTGTGGAGACGGGTTTGGAAAATTAAACTGTGGTACATGCATAATGTTGTGAACTCACTATGACCAGACAGGTCAAGGCACTCCCATGAGGCTGTCATGCTGCAGTCGTCATCAGTCCGAGGCATGTGGGACCTGTTTATGCCTCACCTTGCCACCAGCTTGTTTTGTTTTGTTTTGTTACATTCTATTTTTTTATTGAGGGAGAGAGAAAAAGTGTTGAGGGTGGTGGCAGGGAAGAAGGGCCAGAGGCAGAGGGAGAAGGAGACCTCCTGCTGAGCAGGGAGCCCTACACGGGGCTTGATCCTAGGACCCTGGGATCATGACCTGAGCCGAAGGCAGATGCTTCGCCGACTAAGCCCCCCAGGCACCCCTTGCCACCAGCTTTTAAGGAGAGTGAGTCTCAGGCCCAAAGCAGCCAGGTATATATTAACCAGCACACCCAGCAATAGTAGCACAACCTCTTCCATGTGTGTAAAGGAGTCCCAGCTCCATCCTTGCGTTCAAGGTTGATTTGAGGCCAAGGCTGGAATATTCTAGAAGCAGGATTCTGTTAGCCTTGGAGGCAGGCTCAAGCAACCAGAATGTCCAAATTCATGTCTGAATAAGGACCCGTTAGACATCAAGCCTTAGGTGCCACCAAGCCCAGGCCGTACGCCTGCTTAGGTTCAACTACCCTGTTTGTGCAAGTATGAGAAACATCTCAGAAATATAGCTCAGCCAGGGCACCTGGGTGGCTCAGTGAGTTAGGCCGCTGCCTTCGGCTCGGGTCATGATCTCAGAGTCCTGGGATCGAGCCCCGCATCGGGCTCTCTGCTCAGCAGGGAGCCTGCTTCCTCCTCTCTCTCTGCCTGCCTCTCTGCCTACTTGTGATCTCTCTCTGTCAAATAAATAAATAAAATCTTTAAAAAAAAAAAAGAAAGAAATATAGCTCAGCCGATCTATGTACATTGAACACTTCTCAATCCAACAATTAGAGCCCATTTTGAAAAGCAGAGCTTAAACTAAACAGCAGACACATACATAACACTCTGCCTATATGTAAAGTATAATACAGTGACACCCAGCTGGCCCAGTGGGTAGAGTACGCAACTCTTGATCTTGGGGTTGTCGACTTGAGCCCCATGTTGGGTGTACAGATTACTTAAAACAATAAAATCGTTGAGAGAAAGAGAGAGAGAGAAAGAGAGATAAGAGAAAGATACGCCCCCCCCCCCCCGATTTGGTGCAGTTGGTTAAGTGACTGACTCTTGGTTTCAGGTCAGGTCATGATCTCAGGGTCGTGAGATCAAGCCCCCCCCCACCCGCTCAGGCTCCATGCTCAGCACTGAGTCTGCTTGAGATTCTCTCTCTCTGCCCCGTTCCCCTCTCTCTTTTGCTTTATCCAAAATAAGTAAATAAATCTTTCTTAAAGGGACAGAGAGAAGAAAGGGTAGAAAGGCATAAAACCTATTGTTACCCCTAGGGAGTATAATTAGAGGGAAGAGAAGACGAAACCATCTACTTTTTTCTTTATGCATTTCTCTATTTTGATTTTTTTACAATGAGTATGTAGCTGATTACATGAATTTTAAAAATGCACACTTCTTCTAAAAGGATGTTGTAGAAGAATAATTATGTAGAGAAATGTTTATAATATATTCTTGGGTAGAAGACATGGGAAAGTATTATATTAGATGTGACAACCATTGTCTCCTAATCTGTACGCAAATCCCATGTGGCAGGTCATATTTTCCAAAGATGGCCAGGCCAATAAATATCCCAGCCCACAGGCTCTTCATCCAATGTGCCTTCAACAGGCATCCACTGACAGGTGGTGTGTTGTGGGGGGGAAGGGCGTCTATGTTCCCTCCCCTCACACATGGGCAGATCTTTCTATTGCCTTGTCCAAGCCAGCAAGCAAAGAGGTGATGTTCAGTGGCCTTCTGAAGCCAGATTCTAAAAGGTGATTGGGCTTCCACCTGGCTTTCTCTCCTTCTTAGGACACATGCTTGAACCTTGGAGTCCTGAGTCCCCCTATAGGACAGCTGGTTACCCTGAAGCTGCCATGCTGGAATGTCCATGTGGGGAGACCATGCAGAAATAGAGAGATGTCCTGTATGCTCCAGCTGGCCCAGCCCCCAGCTGTTTGAGTCTTCCCAGCCCAGGTGCCAGACAGGTGAATGTAGAAGCCTTTGACAAGATACAGCCTCCAGCCACCATCTGACCCCAACAGCACGAGAAACCTTAAGCCAGTACCACCCAGGTGAGCTGCTCTCAAACACCGGACCCACGGAAACCCTGACAGATCATCATAAATGAGCATTGTTGTTTGACGCCACTGAGTTTGGGGGTTACTAGTCAGGGATAATAGATAACTACCATACCCCCCTTTTTTATTTTTAAAGATTTTATTTATTTAGAGAGAGAGAGAGAGAGAGCAGGGGAAGGGGCAGAGGGAGAAACAGGCTCCTCGTTGAGCAGGGAGCCTGATGTGGGGCTCGATCCCAGGACCCCGAGATCATGATCTGAGCCGAAAGCAGAGGCTTTTAACCAACTGAGCCACCCAGGTGCCCCTACTACACCCCCTTTTAAGAGAATCCGCCACCCCCTCAGCCTACGAGAGAAAGCTTTAGAATCTGTTGGCTCCACACAAGCACCCACACATGCCCACACTTGTGGGACCCCTGGGGGTCGCCTGATCCTGATGGGGGCTCAGGATCTCTCTTCCAGAAAGTTTCTCTCTTCCAGAAGTTTGGAATGTGAATGCTGACACTGAGTCTTCTAGCTTGGGGACACTGGACACTAAGTTTTATTTTCTACCTGTGTCCCAGCCTGCAGAGGACAGCAGAAGGAATCACTCAGAGAGGAGCAGGAGAGAGATCCTGTAGCCTTAAACGAAAATGAGAGGAACCTTCTTTCCTGTTTTTCTGTCCTGTTCCTGATACTCGTCCTACCACTTGGTTCTTCCTTGAGATACTGTTATTATCATCATCATATTCGTTATAGCTAAGGATGACTGAGTGCTCACTGTACCCAACACTGTTCTAAGTGCTCGGCGTGTGTTAACCTTGATCCTCACCTGATATATGGCATTGATACCACCATTATTGTGATTTTACAGATGAGGAAACTGAGCCCTGAAAGGTAAAGTAACAGTAACTAAAGTAACTGTCAACAGACAGTTGAAAGATGCCTTTTTTTGTTTATTTATATTTATTTATTTATTTATTTAAGTGATCTCTACATCCAATGTGGGGCTCAAACTCACGCCCCCCCCCATCAGGAGTTGCACAATCTTCCGACTGAGCCAGCCCAGCGCACCCCACCCCCAACAGCAGTTGAATAACGGAGTCTGTGCTCTTAGGAGCTCTTTATCCAACACTGTTATAAACCCTGAGGTTTTGCCCATAATGGACCCCTGTTTTTGTTCCAGTCTTAAGGTGAGTAAATGAGTCACCTGAAACCAAATGATTTCTGAAGAAGCCAAGTACATACAGTTACCAGTTTGGTAGAACGTGATACGGCTAGACTTAACATGATTTCAAGAAGGAAGAGCACAATGGTTGCAGGAAACACCATGATAGCTGCAGGGATGAGTGCTGGTCAGAAGCGCTGGTCCCTGGGCCTTTCAGGGTTCAGGCTCACCTACCTGCTGGTGCCCTCGTTGCTGGGAGCTGAGGAGGAGAGAAGCATGGATGTACAGGGGTGGGGGAGGGGAGGGACCTCAGGTGCAGAACTCCAGGTCTAGGTCAAGGCAAATTCAGGAGATGAGGATGGAAGGAAAGAAATCAAAGCTCCAGCTGGATTATGTAAGAACTGAGGGAATCTGGAGTATGGGCTTTAGTGAATAATAATGTGCTCACATTGGTTCATCAGTTTTGACAAATATACAGCAAGAAGAAAAGATGTTAACAACAGGGAAACTGGATATGGGACGTGGGGATCTCTCTGTACTATTTTTGCAATATGTCTGTAGACCTATAACTCTTCTAAAATAGGAAATGTACTGGGGTGCCTGGCCAGCTCAGTCAGTAGAGTGTGCGACTCCTGATCTTGGGGTGTGAGTTCGAGTGCCGTGCTAGGTGTAGAGAGTACTTTAAAAAGAAAACCTTTAAAAACATTTTTTTTCAGATTTTATTTATTTATTTGATACAGAGAGAGAGAGAAAAAGAGAGAGAGAGATCACAAGTAGGCAGAGAGGCAGGCAGAGAGAGAGGGGGAAGCAGGCTCCCTGCTGAGCAGAGAGCCCCATGCAGGGCTCGATCCCAGGATCCTGAGATCATGCCCTGAGCCATCCAGGCGCCCCAGCTTTAAAAAAATTTTTTTAAAGCGTACTTAAAGGATCCAGCAAACTGCAGCTGGGTAGCTGAAGCAGGTACCAAGAGACAGCCTGACAACGGATGAAAGAGGGTCCACCCAAATGTCCAAACACAGAGTGGGTTAGGAACATAAGGCTGGGTCTGACCCACCTTTCTCTCCCCAACCCCAGTGCCTCACCTAGCATGGCAAACTTAAGACCAAGGCAGGCCAGGCGTAAACACACAGCAGTGCAGAGCCAAGGTCAGACGCTTCCCTTTCCACTCTCACTAATCTCACTAATGACCGAAAGTGGATCAGTACGAGGCACTCGGCGGGCTGCTGTGTGCCGTGTTCTTGGTAGGGCCTTCCCGAGGGTGAGGGAGGGTGTCTGGAGACTGGAGATTTTTCATTCATAAATCATCGCATTCATAAAGAAGGGGAAGTAGCTGGCAGCAGTGATGAGAGGAGACAGCGCAGTTGGTTTCCTGATGCTGGTAATGGATCGGTAATGACCAATTCACGCTTCACAGTCTAGACTCTTTCCCCTTATGGTCAGAACGATGGATGCCACCAGCTAGCTGGTGCTAGCAGTGTGGTCTCCCAGGGGACTGGAGGGCGGATAGGGGCTTAAAGACATTGCTGGAAGCTTTAAATAGCTGTGGAGGTGGGGGACGGTGGGAAGAGGCAGTGACCAGGTCAGGGGAAAGAATGGTCAGGCAGGCTGGAGGGCTCAGCTGAGAGCCTATCCTAGGGGCAGGGGAGTTTCCACAGCACCGGTCAGCAGCCCGGGATGGGAAGAGAAGGTAGGCAGCCACATGCTTCCCAGACCAGGGTTTGGTCCAACACGTAGAGGAGAAGACAGAGAGGAAAGGGAATCAGGGTGTGGTTAAGAGAAAGAATGAGGAGGGGTGGTACATCTGTTCAAAGTGGGCTGAGAAAAGCAGAAAAGACAAAAGGGGAGGTGTTGGGAGAAGTAGAGGACCAAGGATCTGTTCAGGTGATCAGGCATCCCAGCCAGCTCCTGTGAGCTCCAGAGACCGTCTTTTTTCCCCTCGGCCACTAAAGAGAACTCTGCAATTAAAAAAATGTTTTTTTCATTTATTTATTTGACAGAGAGAGTGAGAGCAGGAACACAAACAGGGGGAGAGAGAGAGGGAGAGGAAGAAGTGGTCTACCCGCTGAGCAGGGAGCCTGACCCAGGGCTTGATCCCAGGATCCCGGGATCATGACCTGAGCCGAAGGCAGATGCTTATTGACTAAGCGACCCAGGAGCCCCTCCAGAGAATGTCTTGAAAACACTTGTCGCTGAGGCATGGTCTTGTGCTGTGCTGGTTTTTTTCTCTTTTGTTTTGTTTTGTTCTGTTTTTTAAGATTTTCTTTATTTATTTGAGAGAGAGAGTGAGAGAGAGCATGAGAGGGGAGAAGGTCAGAGGGAGAAGCAGACTCACCATGGAGCTGCAAGTCCAATGTGGGACTCCATCCTGGGACCCCGGGATCATGACCTGAGCGGAAGGCAGTTGCCCAACCAACTGAGCCACCCAGGTGCCCTTGTTTTGTTTAGTTTAAGTAATATCTACCCCCAACATGGATGGGGCTTGAACTCATGACCTAGAGATCAAGAGTCGCATGCGTCGGGGCGCCTGGGTGGCTCAGTGGATTAGGCCGCTGCCTTCGGCTCAGGTCATGATCTCAGAGTCCTGGGATCGAGTCCCGCATGGGGCTCTCTGCTCAGCGGGGAGCCTGCTTCCCTCTCGCTCTCTGCCTGCCTCTCTACCTACTTGTGATCTCTCTCTCGACTCAGTCACTGAGCCAACCAGGTGCCCTAGTCTTGCCCTGTTTTTGCCTTCGAAATTACCTGGACGTTGAACTTGCTGTGATCTCTTCATTAGCGGAGATTCCCTCCATTTCACTCTTCATAGCTAAATAGAAGCCATCATTTGTTAATTTCTTCACTTATTCATTCATTTATCCATCCATCCAGTGTTGTGTTTACAATGTGCTCTGTGAACTTGGGTCCCTGCTCACAGGGAGGTGAACCGTATGAAAGGAAGCATTTTCCCCTTCCCCCACCCCAAACAGGATACAAATTCTCAACTTATTTCCCCAAGATTCAGCTCCAAGTTAGCAGAGCCGAATTCACAGAGCACATTGTAAAGGCACAACGTTGGATTCAGGAATGAATGAGTGAGTGAATGAACAAATTGAATGAACAAGGGCTCCTATTCACGTTGGTTTAAATACGATCATCCGCAAGGTGGAAACTGAGAATAAGCTAAAAATACGTTAAGTGTAATTTGCATGTAACACACATGAATCGCAAGCGAACAGCTTGTTGTATTTTCATCTGTGTGTATCCTCCGTGTAAACACCATCCAGATCAAGATATGGAACGTTTCCATAACCCCAGAAAGTTCCCATAGACCCTTTTTCAGCCTACCTCCCTCGCCCTCAGAGATAATCAATAGTCTGACTTCTATCATCATAGATTCAGAGAACCCAGTGCTTTTGATTAGGTTTTTTGGGGGGAGTTGAAGAGAACTATCCAAAGTCAGTGTAGACAGTATTCAGTGGCTTGATGAGGGTAAATGCCCTCAAAAGCTCAGAAGTGAGATCACCATGTCTCAGGCAGGGTTTAAAGATTTTATTTATTTATTTGTCAGAGAGAGAGAGAGAGACCAAGAGAGTGAGCACAAGCAGGGAGAACAACAGGCAGAGGCAGAAGCAGTCTCCCCACTGAGCAGAGAACCTGATGCGGAACTCGATCCCAGAACCCTGGGATCATAACCTGAACCGAAGGCAGACACTTAACCAACTGAGCCACCCAGGCATTCCCATCAGTCAGGGTTTAATCAGGGGAAACAAACATGATAGGGACCACAGATGGGGGTGGGAAGCTCTCCTGAGTGGAGAGGTAGGGTCTGTGCAGTTACGCCAAAAAAGGTGGCTTATTACAGCATTCTGACAGTGTGGCACAAATATCCAGCCTGCCCCGGGGAGTCCATTCCAGCTGTGGAGATGGCTACAGCAGAGAGCCATACATTAAATATTTGCTCTGATTGTATTCTCACCAAGTTGATTTTGAGTAACTAGGATTCCTGAGTTACTTCCGTTTCTGGGGAGAATACACTGACCAGGTTTTCATGACTATGAAGACTGCCACATACTTATATCTCATTGCGAATGAACAAAATGCTATTTTTAAACAGTAAGATCTTTTGAGTTTATTATTTTAGGTCGATGTCGTGGAATCAGATTCACTCTGAGACACTGACAGAACTGGGGTTCTCAGGCTGGCCGGCCGAGACCTAGATGCTGTCCTGTGGTAAATTCCCATGATAGATACCGCCTCTAAGATGTCTTGGAAGACAGTTATTACCATGCCAACCTAACTCTGGCCTTTCTTTGGAAACTTTCACACTCATCAAGGACATGTTTTATAAACACAAGATTCTCCAAACATACATTGACATCACATACAAATAATTCTTACCAAGTCTTACGATCCAAAAAAGCAAACTAGATTTTTAAAGCTTTTTTATTGTAAAATATAACATGAAAACCTACAACGTCACTGTTCAGAATATGGATAATTATGAAATGAGCACTAGTGTAACAACCACCTTCTAGGTCATTAAGAAATGGCCAGCATCACCAAATCCTTGTACGTGCCCC
The DNA here is from genome assembly GCF_011764305.1 of Mustela putorius furo. Classification (NCBI taxonomy): domain Eukaryota; kingdom Metazoa; phylum Chordata; class Mammalia; order Carnivora; family Mustelidae; genus Mustela; species Mustela putorius. The sequence continues at coordinate 35,416,883 of NW_025421989.1, forward strand.
TTAAAAAAAAAAAAAAAAGTATCCATCCATCTATCTATCTATCTATCTAACTATTGAGAAAATGCAAGCAGGGGAAGGGGCAGAGGGAGAAAAAGAATCTCAAGCAGACTCTGTAGTAAGCACAGAGCCCAACTCAAGACATGATCCCAGGACCTTGGGATCATGACCTGAGCCAAAGTCAAGAGTTGACATTTGACTAAGCCACCCAGGCACCCCTTGTATGTCCCTTTTAGACACATCCCTTTCTCTACCACCACACAAGTAAGCACTATTGGATTGTTATGGTAATCACTTCCTTGCTTTTCTGTATACTTTGAATGCCCATGCTACATACCTAAACAATATACTTTTGGGGCACTTGGGTGGCTCAGTGGGTTGGGCGTCTGCCTCTAGCTCAGGTCACGATCTCAGGGCCCTGGGATGGAACCTTACATCCGGCTCCTGCTCAGTGGGGAGTCTGTTTCTCCCTCTCCCTCTGCCCCTCCTCCAGCTCATGCTCCTCTCTCTCTCTTTCATTCTCTCTCAAATAAATAAATAAAATCTTTTTTTTTTTTTTTTAGATTTTGTTTATTTGTCAGAGAGAGAAGCAGGGAGAGCTGCAGGCAGAACAGGCAGAGAGAGAGGGAGAAGCAGGCTCCCTGATGAGTAAGGAGCTCAATGCAGGACTGGATCCCAGGAGCCTAGGATCATGATCTGAGCCAAGGGGAGATGCTTAGCCGATTGAGCCACCAAGGCGTCCTTAAGTAAAATCTTTTAAGATAAAAACAGTGTACTTTCTTTTTGCCTGCCTTGGAAATTTTATATAAATGGAATCACATTGCTCACTTCTTATTTATATTTATTTGTAATATATGTGACATATAATATATATTATTTACATTTCTTAATTTTCATTGTGGTACAGTATCCTATTGTATGGGATATACTGCGATTTATTATCCATTCTATTGTTTTTTTGGTTTTGTTTTGTTTTGGGTTTTTTTTTTTTAAGATTTTATTTATTTGACAGAGAGAGATCACAAATAGGCAGAGAGGCAGGCAGAGAGAGAGGGGGAAGCAGACCCCCCACCGAGCAGAGAGCCTGACTCCGGGCTCCATCCCAGGACCCTGGGATCATGACCTGAGTCGAAAGCAGAGGCTCGGGGCGCCTGGGTGGCTCAGTGGGTTAAGCCGCTGCCTTCGGCTCAGGTCATGATCTCGGGGTCCTGGGATCGAGTCCCGCATCAGGCTCTCTGCTCAGCAGGAGCCTGCTTCCTCCTCTCTCTCTCTCTCTGCCTGCCTCTCTGCCTACTTGTGATCTCTCTCTGTCAAATAAATAAATAAAATCTTTAAAAAAAAAAAAAAGAAAGAAAGAAAGCAGAGGCTCAACCGACTGAGCCACCCAGGCATCCCATTGTTTTTGTTTTTTCAAGATTTTTATTTATTTGCTAGAGAGAGCAAGCAAGAGCACAAGCAGGGTAAGTGGCAGGCAGAGAGAGAAGCAAGCTCCCTGCTGAGCAAGGAGCCCAATTCGGGACTTGATCCCAGGACCCTGGGATCATGACCTGAGGGGAAGGCAGAGGCTTAACCAACTGAGCCACCCAGGTGCCCCTATCCATTCTGTTGTTAGTGAACATTTAAATGGCTTCCAGTTTCGGGCTATTATGAATAGTAAGCAAATGAATGTTCTCCCTTTTTATTTTTTGAAGATTATTTATTATAGAGAAAGAGCACAATGAGGGGGAGGGGGAAGGGAGAGGAAGAGATTGGGAAAGTAGCAGATCGCCCCCACACCCTGAGCCTGGAGCCCAACATGGGACTTGATCCCACAACCCTAAGATCACCATCTGAGCTGAAATCAAAGTCAGTTGTTCAACTAGCTGAGCCACTCAAGTGCCCCAGTGAGCAAACGGATGTTATGAACATTTCATACTTGTATTCGGGTACATGTAAGTGCATATTCATATCATATTTATTTCAAGGAATGGAACTGCTGGGTCATAGGGCCTGTATATCTTCAACTTTAATAGATTAGGCAAGGTTTAAAAAAAGTCATTGTACCAATTTATGCTCCTACCAGCATGTTATAAGAGTTTTAGTCGATTCACACCCTTGCCTACACTTGGTATAGTCAGACCTTTTAACTTTTGCCCCTCTGGTGGTGTGTTGTGGCATCCGATGGTTTCTTCGAGTTTGCATTTCCCTAACACTAATGAGGTTGAGTGTCTTATCTATTTACTGGACTTTTGTATTTCCTCTTCTGTAAAGTATCTGTTCACATCTGTTGCCCATTTTTCTATCAGGCAGACTTTTTCTTATTGATTTGTAGGAAAAATTTATATAGTCTGTGTACAGCTTACCTTTCATCTTCCCAGTTTTTGGCTTGTATTTTCATTTACTTTATGGTTTTTTTTTTTTTTTTTTTTTTTTTTTAAATAGTTTTTTTTTTTTTTTAAGAGTTCTTTCTTTTTTTTTTTTTTTTTTTTTTTAAGATTTTATCTATTTATTTGACAGACAGAGATCGCAAGTAGGCAGAGAGCAGGCAAAGATAGAGGAGGAAGCAGGCTCCCCATGGAGCAGAGAGCCCGATGTGGGGCTCGATCCCAGGACGCTGGGATCATGACCTGAGCTGAAGGCAGAGGCTTAACCCACTGAGCCACCCAGGTGCCCCTACTTTATGGTTTTTTAATTGACTTTACTTTTTAGAAGAGTTTGAGATTTAGAGGAAATTTGAAATATTTGAGAGTTCCCAGATACCTCACACGCCTTTTTCTCTATTATTAACATCTTATGTTAGTATGGCACCTTTGTCACAATGAATGAACCAATGTTGATCTATTACTAAGGAGAGTCCATACTTTCTTCAGATTTCCTTTTTCTGTTGCAGGATCCCATCCCGGAACACACCATTATGTTTAGTTGTCACGTCTCCTTGAGCTCTCTTGGCTGTGACAGTTTCTCAGACTGTTCTTGTTTTTGATGAACTTGACAGCTTTGAGGAGCACTTTGTGGTATCTAAATGTGGTGTCTGTCCAATCAGGAGGGGGCCCCTAGATGTAGGGTGACGATTGGGTGGAAGCCGGTGGTGTGGGTGGTAGAAAGATGTACCTGAGGCAGAATAAAGGAAACAGAGGTTTGTTGAACACACTGCCAGGGAGCCGTGGGCAGGACAGCAGGGGAGAGGCTGTCTGCAACCGGGCAATGGGTGTGGCTGTTTTTAAAGCAGGGAGGTGAGGAGGTAGAGCAACACATGGAATTCTTCCTTTTCTGGTAACTGTGCCTGGTTGTAAGTAGCCCATTGGTCAGTTAGGGCCTATGGGTATCTTGAGGTGGGTCGCCTGATGGGCCTGTCTGGATTCTGCAAGGGGGTTGCTGTGGGCCCTTTCCATATTCCATTGCTCAAGCCTGTTTGCTTAAAAGCTCCCTCTATATACTTCTCATCGGATATTTTGTAGGATGTCCCTCGATTGGGATTCATCTAATGTTTTTCTCATGATTAGACTGGGGTTATGGGTTTGGGGAGGTAGGCCATAGAAGTAAAGTGCTGTTCTTAACACATGATATCAAGACTACACACTATTGACATCATTTGTCACTAGTGACATTGGCCTTGATCACCTGGCTGAGGTTGTGTTTGTCAGTTTACTCCACTGTAGAGTTACTTTTCCCTCACCACCCCCAACTTCTCCATTCTGTATATGGCATCTTTTGAAAAGAAATTCTTTTTTTTTTTAAGGTTTTTTTTTTTTTTTTTTAAGATTTTATTTATTTACTTGAGAAAGAGCACAAGCTGGGGAGCAGCAGAGGGAGAGGGAGAAGCAGGCTCCCTACTCAGCAGGGAGCCCGATGCAGAACTCAATCCCAGGACCTCGGGATCATGACCTTGAGCCAAAGTTAGACGCTTAACTGATTGAGCCACCCAGGTGCCCCTTTTAGTAAGTTTTTTTTTTTTTTTAATTTAAACAATCCCTACACCCATTGTGGGGTTTGAACTCATGACTCCAAGATCAAGAGTCGCACCCTCTTCCAACTGAGACAGCCAGGCCCCCTTAAAAAGAAATTCTTAATCTTTTTTTTTTAAGCATTTCATTTATTTATTTGACAGAGAGAGATCACAAGTAGGCAGAGAGGCAGGAAGGGAAGCAGGCTCCCCGCTGAGCAGAGAGCCAGACGATGTGGGGCTCCATCCCAGGACCCTGAGATCATGACCTGAATTAAAGGCAGAGGCTTTAACCCACTGAGCCACCCAGGTGCCCCAGAAATTCTCAATCTTAATTGAGAGGCAGCTGCCTGGGCTGGGGGTGTGGCATGATCTTGACCTCCACAGAGCTCCTTGATGGCTGATTGGCGGGGACCAAGCCATCTCAGTGCTGCCTCTGGGATTACTCAGAATTTATTGCTGGAATTCATCAGGTGGGGGGAGAGGGGGCAAAATTAGGGAAAAAAACAGAACTGTGTATTCTTTCAAATCTTGTATCTGGACCTCTCCTCTTAAAACTCAAGAGCCAAGAATTTGACATCATTGTTTCCTAGTTCTTTGAGAATTCTCCCCATGGGGCAGTGAATGAGAGGAGTCTTGGCTATTTGGCTAGGGAGGAGAGGTGTGAGGAAGGTGGAGAAGGAGGCTTCTTTTAAGGTAAATGTGGGTCATTAGTTCTTATATTATCCCACCACACACATATCCACCTCTAAATGCTTCCATGAGAAAGTTAACCACACTGACATCACTGATTGATTGCTGAGCGCTAAAGATCCGAAACAGGAGGGCTACATACAAGAAGTAGAATTGAGGACAATTCAAAACGTGACCTTGAGTACACATGCCCTTCCCCAGGTTTCAATCTCTCAATCTATGAAACAAAGAGAAAGCTTCCTACAGTGTTTATCTTGCTGAATTCCAAGGCTATAAGGAGCAGTGATGCCCCTTGGAGACCTCCGAGGAAAGGGGTGGGGTTAGATTTAAAGGCTTAGATAATCACCCCTAGCTCAAAAAAGGGCCCTGTCTCAAGACACAGAGTATAAAAGAGACTTTGAGGTTTTCTTGTGAGGAGGGGAAAGAAGAAGGATTTTATGTTCCATCTATTAGTATTTTTGGTCTTCTTCAATTTAAAAGAAATAAGAATGTTCTAGAACTCTTTCAAGAATAGAAAAATCCACTCCATTTCCTGTTTCTTTAGGCTGGATGAAATGGTGGGAGGTCTGCTCCACTTTTAGCTGATTATGCCCCAAATAAGGTTTGTTTAGACAAATTCAAGGCCTTTGGTTTAGAATCTGTTTTAGGATATGCAGCAAGATGGACAAAAAATAAAATTTTAGTTGATGTAAAGAGAAATGACTCCATCGTTCTTAAAAATGAATTTCTAAAAAAATTATTAAATTTTTATTGATCCGCCCCCCCCCCACACCGCAAGCCAGTCATTTCAGAGTCGAGGCTACTTTAGACTTTTCTGGTAATCTAATAATTTCTCCTAATGGAAAATTATCTCTTCCCCTCTCAGATTTTTTTTTTTTAAAGAATTTTATTTATTTGACAGAGAGACACATTGAGGGAGGGAACACAAGCAGGGGGAGTGGGAGAGGGAGAAGCAGGCTCCCCACTGAGTGGGGAGCCCGCTGAGAGGTTCCATCCCAGGATCCTGGGATCATGACCCGAGCTTAACCACCGAGCCACCCAGGTGCCCCACCCCCTTTTTAAAAGTATTTATTTCCCTTTCAGATTTCTTTAAAGTCACATTTGTACAGAGACACCTGGCTGGTTCAGTCGGAAGAGCAGGCAACTCTAGATCTCGTGATTGTGAGTTCGAGCCCCACACTGGGTGTAGAGATTACTTAAATAAATTAAAATTTAAGAAAAAGTCACATTTGTGTAAATTCTCCTTTGAAAGAATGCAAATTTGAGAGTCAAGAGTTTTCTGAAGTTGAATGAGCAGATCCAGATTCCATTCCATAAATTGAGAGTGGCTTTGGTAAGAATAGTGCATTCTAGAAAGTTCAAAACTTGAGTATTTGGGGAATTTCTGATTCCTGTTTTGAGTTGGGCAAGTTTTTCCTGGCGTAGAACTGCTACCTGAGAAATCCTGGGATCACTGCTTTCAAGCCATCTCTTATTTTCTCCTTCAATTAATCCTAAGAAGAAAATGGAGATCAGAAACTGTGTAAACAGTAGGGCACCCCTCCCCAACTCTGTCTTGGCATTTGTGCACTTTACAAAGCTCAAACACCTTCATTGGCTCCCCATTTCCTGTCAGTTGTTGTCTAGTTCTTTTAACATTTAATATTCTCAATAAACATGTCCCTAATTGAAAATTTTAGCCCTATGTGCCGCTCGCCCGTATGATTTCTTCTTTGGTTAAATTTAAGTTACTGTTCAACCTCACAGGCTTTCTCCATGGTGCACCTTACAGTTTTTGCTTACCTGCCAGAACCACCCCCTCTCTTATACTTGCACATTGAAACCATGAACATCTTTCAAGGTCTTGGGCGGGGGCATCCTTTTCTGATCTTAGATGCTACGCAGTGTCACTTCTTGCTTAATATCATAGGCAAAAAACTTGTGACTGATGTGGGAGACAATGGCAGAAGGAAATGTAGATAAAATTAAAGGTCCTTATAACCTGCAGCCCATGGACAAATACTTGAGGCTGGCCAAGTGTAAGGTTTCTCCAGGAAGCTCCCTACAGTCTTAATGTTAATGCCTTGCTAAAGGGGAAAACTACTTTAGCTTGACAATAGAAAGGCCATCAGTATCCTGTGAGTCTTCTTTTGCATATGAAAATCCTTTATGGAATTTCCCATCTCTTTACCTCCCCCAACTTCATAGTATGTAATCAGTTGCTCCTCACAATCCCAGGGCAGCTGCTCTTTCTCCCGACAGGTCCTGTTTGGTGCTTCAATAAAACCACCTTTTTTGCACCAAAGAAGTCTCACGAATTCTTTCTTGGCCCACGGTTCCGGACCCCAGCAATGCTAGTCCAAAAACACATGATGAGCACTGGTTATTATATGTAAGTGATGAATCACTGAATCCTATTTCCAGAAACCAATGTTGCACTGTATGTTAACTAAAATTTAAATTTAAGAAAATATGTTATAGGCAAAAAAACCCTTGAAAGTCGGAAGAGAAGATCCTCGTCTAAATAGGAGGTCTAGTCCTCACCTATCACTGAGCAAATGGATGAAGGAAGTAATTAATGTTCTTGTTCTGTCACTCCTGGTGGATAGGAAAGTCTTAGGAGATAGGGTTACCAGATTTAGCAAATCCAGATATAAGACGCCCAGTCACATGTGAATTTCAGATGAACCACGAATACTTTTTAAGTATAAGCATGCCCCATGAAATATTCACGACATATTTATACTAAAAAGCATTCGTGGTTCATCTGAAATTCAAATTTACCTAGGCGTCTTGTATTTTATCTGGCACTCCTGCTTGGAGAGCAGGTCCTCCCGGAGGCGCCAGGCTTCTACCCAGCAGGTGCTCAGCATCTGTGCAATTGTTAGAACAAAATCCAAACCAACCCCGCAGCTTCCACAGCTGCACCCGTAGCGGGGCGGAGCCAAGTCACCGGGAAAGGCAGACACCCCGGTTGGAGACTATCACTGGAGATTGGCCAAGGGATCCGCAATTGGGCGGCAGCCCCACCCCGTGGGCCGTTGAGATCCATCCAAGGGCTCCGTCATCCCCCACATCCCCGACCCTCGGCCCTACGATCCACCTCGTGACTGGTGGTCACAGGCCGGGGGGCGGAGCTGCCCGGCTCCCCGATCGCTGCCTGCCATTGGCAGGGCCTTGCATCTATCACGTTAGGCTCCGCCCATAAGGCAGGCGTTCCTCTGCCTGCGCCTCTCGCGCAGGCCGCGACGTAGCTGGCGATTGGTGGAGAAGGCGGCAGCGTCCCAGCGGAGGCGACGACGGGGCGGTCTCAAGGAATTGGGACGAGGCGGAGCGCGTCACTCACTATCGTTGCGGTGGTCGCTTGCCTTCTGCCGGCCCGGTCCGTGCCGCCCTTTGCTGTTGTGGCCACCGCGGGACCATGGCTGCGCTCGTGGTGCTCCTGTCCTTGTTGGCGGCGGGTGAGGACCGGGGCGGCCGGGGGGCGTTAGGAGTGGCCGGGAGCCTCGGGGGGTCGGGGGCGGCCGCAGGTGGGCAGCAGCGGGGCGGGTGCCGCAGTGCGGGCAACCGGCGGCGGCCTCGCCCCAGCCGCCTCCCTCTGGGCCTTCTCGTCGGACCGACCTGTGGCGGCGAGGCCTGGCGAGCTGCCAGGGCGGGGCCGGGCTGCGTGGGGGCACCTGAGCCGGCCTCAACCCTCCGCTTCTTCCAGGAAGGCGCGGCCGCAGGTCCCGCCGCCTGTGTCTTCCGGATTCGGAGGCGCGGGGATGCATTTCCCAATTAACTGTGGAACCGCAGCCGTCTGCGAGGAAGGGAAAGTCGACTTCTGAGCTGCCATCAGATGCTGCGTTTTCTTGCATTTTTCTGGTGTTTTCTTTTCTAGCGGTTGTCATCGGTAATTGGCGAAGTCTTCTCCTTTACGTGTTTCAGAATACAAAAGTTGGAGGTGTGGTAATTGTTTTTGTAGGATTCTTTCTAAAGGCCAATTCAGAGTACCTCTGAGTAGTTTTTTAGGGTTCTCCATTTTAAGCATTTGGAAACTAAGATGTGAGTCACGTTCTGAAAGCCCTATGTCAAGTAAATGGTAGCTTTCTGAGTGGAACCTAGGTTCCCTCGTGTTCAGCAAGTCCGCTAGTATTTGGCCTCTTACTATGTATCATTTGAGTCATTTAATTTTACAGTAGTCCTTAGAAGAGGACATCATCCTCGATTTACAGGGTAGTCAAGCTTAAATAAATTACCCGACAACACGCAGGTAGTAAGCAGCAAAGATGGAATTGAACCCGGATCAGCTGGCCCCAGAGCATGGGTCTTTCCATCATTATGTGTATTGTGGCACAGGTGATGGAAATGCTCCTGATTGGGGATGATGAGGGCCTGGACTGGGGGCTCCAACGGTGGCGAACAAGAGGCCAAGTTGAGAACTTGGAGAAATGCGGTTCTGCCTGTTTAAAACCTATAGCTTAAAAATCTGTGTGAGGTGTTGGGATGACCCGACCCACTTTTAGAATTGTGGTTTAATTCTGCATGAGGTTAGGCCACTGACGGTCTTGAAATCTGCAGGTCCGCTCCATTCCTGGAGATGTGCTCAGGATTGTGTGTCGATGATAATTATACTTACTTTCATATCCCTAAGGTTTTAGGGATGTTTTGTTCCTTTGGTTTCTGCTTCTGGCTCCCGAATGGTTATCCTGATCTATCTAGTAAGTTATTTTGAGGGATGTTTTTCTTTTGTTTTAAATTCAGTTTTCGAAATTTAAAAATCTTAACTTCCATAGTGTGATTTAATTGAATATCTGTTGAAATGCCATCTTTTAATGTTGACTGATACTATTTTGATTCGGTGAGGTTTCAGGGTTTTTTGGTTTGTTTTGGTCTGAGGCAAAGTATTTGCTTCTGTACACCGTTTGAGCATGCTTTCTTAACTAGAATAGTCTAGTTCATACAGACTAAGAATCTGGTCTTGTCAGTTTCTGTATTCCTTGGTCTTGTCACCTGAGGTTAAATTACTGTTTTCCACAATGACTAAATGTGATTTAGTGGAAAACATCTCTAAGAGATTGGACTTCTCTATTTGAGGAAGTAAATAAGTCCTTTAAAATGGTGTTAACTAAACCCGAGAGAGACTAGAGGAAGGGAACTAGGGTTATGAATACCATGTCATGAGGAGTATTTGAAAAACAGATGCTTGTCCTGGAGAGGAAAGGCCAAGGGCAAACACGTGGAACTTGAAGGAGTGTAATGTGGAAGAGGGATTTGATGTTATCAGTGGTGCCCCAGAGGTCAAGAGTAGGACCTATTTATTTTTTCACTTATTGATTCCATCCACTGTTCATTGATCACAGAATAGCATGGTGGGAGTTCCCAAAGGGAAGGATACTTACCCCCTAGCCCGGGATGGGGAGATGGAGGGAACTCCCCCCCACCCCACCCCTCGGGCGGGGTATCCTCCCTGGGCAAATATGTGAAATAGGTAGTTGGCGGGGGTGGGGCGCAGTTTAGACAGAAAGGCCTGTGTGAGAGCAAAAGAGCCAATAGTTTGGTGGTGCTGGAATGTACAAGGGTTAAGTTGCGGAGCCACCAGAAGTAAGGTTGGTGAGGTTCCTTGGGTGTTATGTTTAGGGTTTTGTCTCAGCAGCTCTGGGCTGCGAGTGAAGGTAGTTAAGCTGATGGGTGAATGAACACGCTTGTGTTTTGAAAAAGTGCTGGAAAGGCTGGCTCAGAGTGGTGTGACAGGTCATAAGGCGGCCAGTTCTGGCAAGTCCGGTAAGGGCCTGGGAGTATGCACTGGACCTGGAGGGGAAAGTTTTTGAGATAAGAAGAAAAAAAAATCAGTGGAATTCAGTGATTGGCTGTGGTGCTGAGGAATGATTTAAAGATGGCCAGTGGGAGCAGCTGCCTGGAAGGTGCTGTCATCCTTCCGGATAGAGAATACAAAGGGAGTGTGTGGAAGGAGGGTCAGTTCAGTTTGGAACTTAATGAGTTTGAAGGACTCATGGAACTTAGAAGGAAATGCTTTTTAAAAAAGGGGGGTTGGGGTGGAATGCATAGCAGGCTGTTGGGTACGTAGGTCTAAGGCAGAAGAGCAATCTGGGCTGTCAGTTAAAGTCTGGGAGCCATCAGTGTTTTTGGCGTTTGTTGCCTGAGTCATAGATAGGCTCGGCCAGGGAAAGGGATTTAAGGATAGGAAAGCAGCAAGTTTCAAGAATGGAGCCTTTAGATCTTAAAAGTGGAGTATGCTAGGTGATCTCTTGGGATTCCAGAAGAAGATACTAGAACTTTATAGCTTTTCTTATCTCCTTTTTTTTTTTTTTAAATAGTAACGATCAGATATTTTTGAAAGATTTTATTTATTTATTTAACAGAGACAGATCATAAGTAGGCAGAGAGGCAGTCTCCTGCTAAGCAGAGAGGCTGATGCGGGGCTCAATCCCAGGACCCTGAGATCGAGCCAAAGGCAGAGACAACCACTGAGCCACCCAGGCTCTATCCTGATCAGATATTTTGTAGAATGTCCGTCAATTTGGGTTTGTCTCAGCGGCGCCTGGGTGGCTCAGTTGGTTGAGCGGCTGCTTTCGGCTCAGGTCATGATCCCAGACTTCCAGGGTGGAGTCCCGCATCGGGCTCCCAGCTCCTTGGGGAGTCTGCTTCTCCCTCTGACCTTCTCCTCTCTCATGTTCTCTCTCACTCATTCTCTCTCAAATAAGTAAATCTTTTTTAAAAAATTTGGGTTTGTCTCATGTTTTCTTCTGATTAAATTGGGAAAATTATTACACAAGTATCTCATCCTTTTTTAAAATTTTGTTTTTGTGTGCTTTGAAATATATTATGAATGTACAGTCTATTCTACAAGAGTGTCCTTTATAAATAAATATATCTATGTTGGGACTGCTTTCATATTTTGTACTGAAAGAGTTGAAATCGAAAAAGTTTGGCCATCTGTTTTAAAATGAAAGGGAAAGAAACAAGGGGAAACTGCTAGAGGGACTGGGGTGGGGAGGCGGGGTATGGCCCAGCTTCGTGAAGGTCAAGCCAGGAGACTTTTAAGGAGGGAGTTGCCCAGGATCAGGTGCTGTGAGAAGTTTTAAATAAATTAAGGGCTGAAATTGTCTTTTGGATTTGGTGAGGCGTTTCAGTGGTACAGGGGAGTCCAGAGCTGTGGGTTAGGTGGTAATGTGAGATGAAGAAGTAGAGAAGCAAAGAGGCATTGGCTGCTTTTCCAGGATCCTTCCTCTGAAGGGAGGCTGAGGCTGGTAGGACCAGAGGAGCTCGGTTTTGTGATTGTCGTTTAGAAAGGGAGCAACCAAAGTGAATTTTTTTTTTTTTTTTTTTTTTAGAATTTTGTTTATTTGACACAGTGAGCGGGAACACAAGCAGGGGGAGTTGGAGAAGGAGAAGCAGGCTTCCCACTGAGTGGGGAGCCCGATGTGGGGTTCGATCCCAGGACCCTGGGATCATGACCTGAGAGCTGAAGGCAGACACCTAACGACTGAACCACCCAGGTCTCCCTCCCTTCCCAAAGTGTATTTTTATGCTGAAAGAGCCAGTTGAAAGTGGGAAGTTTGTAGTAGGAGGCGTGGCTTCATTCAGGAACTCAGCAACTATTTTTTTTTTTTTAAAGATTTTATTTATTTATTTGTCAGAGAGAGAGTGAATGAGAGCGAGCACAGGCAGACAGAGTGGAAGGAAGAGTCAGAGGGAGAAGCAGGCTCCCTGCGGAGCAAGGAGCCTGATGTGGGACTCGATCCCAGGACGCTGGGATCATGACCTGAGCCGAAGGCAGCCGCTTAACCAACTGAGCCACCCAGGCGTCCCTCAGCAACTATTTTTTGAGCACTGTGTGTCAGGCACTGTTTTCAGCTCCTGGGGGATATTGTGTGAACAAGACAAATAGAAATCTCTGCCCTCGTGGAGCTTTTGTCCTACGGGCCAGCTTTTTATGCCTGCAGCCACATAGCGCCCTAACTCCTGACCCTTGTCCTCCCAGAATAGCGGCCTGTGATAAACACTGAATGACTAAGTGGTGAGTGAATGAAGGTCCCTGAGAAGGCTGAATGCGGGGATCATGTTAGACTGGAGGAGGGACGTCCCTGCCAGCCTCTGGAGGGAGAGAAGATAAGGCCAGACGCTGGTGCAGATAAATTTGTGGTTGGTGGGGAGGGGAAGCAGGCAGTGGGTGGGATTCCTCTGCTCTCTTTCCAAGCTGGAGGTGAGGTTATTTGGTAAAACTGAGGCAGGGGTGATAAAATAAGTTGCAAGAAGTTGGGAAGCTCCTTTCAGTTGAGTACCACAAGGGCCTTTTGGGGGAATTGGAAAGTTGGGACAATGGAGATGACTGCTGGCCGACATTGGGTTTGTAAGTTGAGGCAGCATTCCCCTTGACTGGTATATTCTAGTAGAGAATGGGAGACTTCCTGTTGGATCTCCAGGAGAAACCTGGATTAAGCAGCAGTTTCTCAGTCTAGGAGGCCTCACCTATAAGTTTTTCTAAAAGCCCAGGGTTCCCGAAGGATTGTCGTGCAGACACAGAAGTGGGGAGTCTACCTACGGTGTTGGGGCAGAGTAATTTAGCAGAGCTTTCTTTGCTAGGTTTGAGCAAATAGGGCAAACAGGACTATCTCCAGATCCAGTGTGGTTCTTTAAATTCGTGTATGGGACTTGGAAAGGGTAGGTCTCTTGCTGCCTCATTTTCCTTAGCATTGGCAGTGAGCATCGCTGTCGTGAACCAGGATGTCTGTCAGTTACCGACAACCATTCCGCTCTGCTCTTCTTTTTGGCCTGCCTTCGGCTAGAACATTTTGGAAATTCCTGCTCTGGCAGCTGTGCAGAACTGAAACTTCTAACTCTTCATGTTGTATCAGCACCATCCTGAGGCCTTTTATTTACTGTCAATACCGCAACACCAAAACATTTATTGTTGCTTCTGACTTTATTCCCATACCCTGTAAGTGGTGCTTTCCTTAGGTCAAGAGAATAACCGTGATGCTTTACTGAAGTCTGATTTTCCCATGCTACGTAAGCATGGGCCAAGATTTGTTTTGGACTTGGAGCTGATCTTTTCATAGAAATCTGAAAGTTTCCGTAAGTTTTCTTTGTGCAAGCTGGACATCATTGGGTTAACATAGAATGGCTAAAGAGGCCAGATACCTCATCTTTGGGGGGTTTATGAAACAGGCCCTTTATTCTCATCCTTGGTCTGTTTATCTCAGGCTCCTTACCCTAAGACTTGTTGGCTTTATTATTACAGAAATCCTGTTCTCAGCCTCTTGATAGACGCGTTGGAAATACTGTTTCTTACACTTGGCTTCTAAAAACTCTGCACTGTTTCTGTTCTGACTAGTAACATGACCAGTCCCCCTCCGACCCTCTGCCTTTGACTGTCCTCATTTCATTAGGTTTGCTTATGGGATATGAAGAAAAATCTCTATCCTAAGATTTGGTGACTTGCTCGAGTTTTAGAGTGAAATACTAGGAATTTTATGAATTTGCATTTTGAAGACAGGGTGGATGGCAGAAATAATTTAGAGATTTCAAGTTTCTTTTTAGTCTGTGCCAGGGGTTTGTTTGCTTTTATTTAAAAGATTGTATTTATTTATTTGCAAAAGGGAGAGAACAGGGGGCAGGGGGGAGAGAAAAAAAGCAGACTCCCTGCTGAGCAGAGAGCCTGGCACAGGGCTCGATCCCAGGACACTGGGATCATGACCTGAGCCAAAGACAGATGCCTGCCTAACTTACTGAGTCACCAAGGCGCCCCTATTTATTTATTTATTTATCTATCTATCTATTTATCTATTTATTTTAAAAGATTTTATTTATTTATTTGACAGATAGATCACAGGTAGGCAGAGAGGCAGCGCTGGGGCAGGGATGGGGAGGGTGGGGCAGGGAGCAGGCTCCCCACTGGGCAGAGAGCCCAATGAGGGGCTTGATCCCAAGACCCTGAGATCATGACCTGAGCCGAAGGCAGAGGCTCTAACCCACCCAGGCACCCCCTATTTATTTTTTAAAGTTTTATTTATTTACTTAATCTCTGTATCCAACATGGGCCTCAACTCTACAACCTCAAGATCAGCAGTTACATGCCCTTCCGCCTGTGCCACCCAGGCGCCCCTCGTTTGCTTTTTAAATTCTGGAGAAATGCCATTGATTTCTAATTCTTGCCAATTTGCCGATTGCCCCTGTTTTAAGAGACACCTGTAGGACGGCATTTTGATTATTGGGAGAATCCTGTTTCATCAGTGTGCCTCTGCAGAATGTATGTACTTTGGTTCTGTAGAGCAATATTTGAAAAAGAATTTGTTGATGTTTGGGATTCAGCATTTTGTCCAGTAATACGTAGTATCTTAAGTCGGTGGAGAATGGGTAAACATGTTTTATATTTAATAATTTTCTACATGGGTGCAAAAGATGTATGATGTTGATCATTTATTAATCTGTTTTCTTCCAGGTGTTTTGGGGAACGAGTTTAGTATATTAAGATCACCTGGGTCTGTTGTTTTCCGAGATGGAAATTGGCCTATACCAGGAGAACGAATCCCAGATGTGGCTGCATTGTCTATGGGCTTCTCTGTTAAAGAAGTATGTGTATTCTTTTTTTAAAGATTTTATTTATTTATTTGCTAGAGAGAGATCACAAGTAGGCAGAGAAGCAGGCAGAAAGAGAGGGGGAAGCAGGCTCCCTGCTGAGCAGAGAGCCCGATGTGGGGCTCCATCCCAGGACCCTGAGATCATGACCTGAGCCAAAGGCAGAGGTTTAACCCACTGAGCCACCCAGGCGCCCAGAAGTTATGTGTATTTTTAAAAAGATATTGGGAGCTACTTCTGAAAGTATTTTTGTTGATTTTTCTGCTAACAGCCCAAGAAAGCAAGAAGGAGACATAGGTATATTTGGTACAGATTACAAAAGCAAAACTCATTTGTGGTTGAAGAGATTTGGAGACGTGCTACAAGCTTGGCTTATGAAACCAAACCATCATCAATCATTAACCATGTAATTATTCATAGTGTTGATGTTCTTCATATATGAGAATTTATCTGCCCCATTAATAGGATGTACAATTTTACTTTATTTTCAGTACACAATAGATGTATGTCTCAGTTTGGGTTGCTGTTAGAAAATCCCATAGCCTGGATGGCTTATAAATGATAGAAATTCATTTCTCACAGTTTTGAGGGTGAGAAGTCTAAGATCAGGGTGCCAGCCCGTCGGATTCTTAGTGAGGGCCCTCTTCCAGTTTGCAGACTGCTGACTTCTTTTCGTGTCCTCACATGGTGGGGAGAAGTTGAGAACTCTCTGGGCTCCTTTTTTTAAGGCACTAAGCCCACTGTGAGGCTAATAACCTCCCTAAGGCCCGCTGCTAATACTGTCACATTGGGGAATAACTTTCAACGTGACTTGGGGGGGGAACACGTTCAGTCTATTGCAGTGTATTATACATGGTAAAACGTATCTGCATCCTGCTTGAGTCTAAGAATTTAGTGCGATCAGTAGCTGTGGGAGTAAAGCCATAAGCCGTTGAGTACCTGGCTGCTTTCGAGACTTGGTGGAGGGGGTGTAGAGCCTGGGGGAACGAGAGGTCTGCGGCTGAGGGCATGGAGACGGATGCAGTCTGCTCTGTCTTGCTGTCTTCCCACTTCTCTCTTCCCACTTCGGAACTTCAGTGCATTTGCTGTGGTTTCTAGATACCACCAGTCAGCCAAAGGATCTTTCCTCCTGGGTCCTGAGTGCCCTTGAAGCCAGAAGCAGCAGTGTGAGGGAGCTGCCTCTACCGGGCCTGGGTCTGGAGCCCCTGAGTGCCCTGTAGGGCCGTGGCTGGTTGCTTACATTTAAGGATGAAGTTTGTACCTCCTTCACAGACTTAAATTTGATTACGAATGGCTGTCAAAGTAACCCTGAGAAATAATTATTAGTAAATTAATGTGAGCTACTTTCAGCAGGAATTTGATGTATGACAAGCTTAGTCTGAAGGGAAGACTTTTAATGGCAGTTCTACTGCGTCCTTATGAAAGAGAAAAGCCAGGCTGTCCTTAAGGGCAAGTGACTGTGTGGGGGGAGAAGACGCCCATGGTTCTGTGAAGAAGAGCTTATAATCTGGGATTTGAAAAGGACCTGCATTTTGTTTACTTGTCCACTTTCTTCCACAAAAAGTTTGAGAGGACTTGCTAGTAGACTTTGTTGTAGATCTGTGGAAGTTTGAGAACATGAAGGTCGAAATCCCTGTTCTGGTTTGGAGATGGCAACTGCGGCCTTAAATGAAACGTTTGCCGCCCCCGTTTCTCCCCCCCCCCACCCCCCCCAGCCACGCCTTGAATTTTCATTGCCAGGGTCATCCAGGAGCCCCTTGACTCTGCTCAGTGGTTCCTGGAGTGGATAATTAAGCGCCATCTCCTGCTTTCCAATGTTTAGGACCTTTCTTGGCCAGGACTTGCAGTGGGAAACCTGTTCCATCGTCCTCGGGCTACGGTGATGGTGATGGTGAAGGGAGTCGACAAGCTTGCTCTGCCCCCGGGCCGTGTCATTTCGTACCCTTTGGAGAATGTGAGTATTAGAAAAAATTAAAGGCATGCATTTTTAATCTTGTCAGCTGTCGTTTTGAATTGTGTTATAAACACCCTTCTCTTGTCTACATTTTCTTGTCCATTATCTTGTCACCTTCCCATCCGAATTTTACTTGCGATTTTGTGTAAGTAGGAGACTGGAGGCTCTTTTGCTCGTTCACTTACTCCTTCACTGGCTTTTTAGGCTGTAGGGCAGGCCGAGCTGTTGTGAGAGGCCCTCTGTCCACTGCCAGCGCAGAGAAGTCATCAACTGAGACCTCACATAGCTGAACTTTTGAGCAAGGCAGGGATACACAGAGCTGTCAGATAGGAAAGGAAAGCTCAGGAGCCACAGTGGTGAACCAGACCTCCAAGTTTCTTGCGGAAAGCCGGAGGCTATAAAATGTGTTGTTCTCAGGATGAGGGCTGGTAAAACCCCAGCTGCCCTGGGATTGCCACGGAAGAGCTGGCTGGCTTCTCTTGGCAGGAGGACCCCAAGTGTCCCCTAAGGGAATTCGGAACTCCAGACTCAAAGCTGTGCAGGGCTGTGTGCTCCCAGCTCACACGATCCACCCCGTTGGGATGCCTCCACCACTCAGGGCTGCTTTGGTTTTTAAAAAAAAAAAAAAAGAAGAAGAAGAAGAAACGTAATTTATAGAGCATTTGCGAGGAAAAAAATGCCATGAGCGAGTCCTTAGGTGCAAAAACCAAATTCATCCCCTTAGAACTACAGGTAATAGACCAGTTCCCAGGAGATGAGAAAACCCACATGTTAATGATCATGGAGGAGTTCAAGAAAGGGACAGAAAACCGTGAGGCAGTTTGAAGACCTTGATATGTGGTGCATTCATTAATATTCACATCTAAATATTTCATAATTTATCTGGTGATTTCTTTAACCCATGAGTTATTTAGAAGTGTTTAATGTGTGGGTTCTTTTCAAATAACTTTAAATTTTTCAGCTTCTAATCTCATGGCATTGTAAGACTAGTCTGTATGATGATTTGGGGGGATTTTTCAGACTTTCTGTGGTCTAATACAAATAATTTCTAAGCACATATGACATAGTTACAAAGGTCCATGTACATAGTTGCAAAGGGCCATAAGGCAAATCGCAACAAATAATGGGTAATTAGTATCAAATAAACAAACCACCCTCTGTGACCACAGTGCAGTTAAATCTGAAAACGAAACCTTAAAAATGTACTTGGAAGGGTAGGGAGGATGGAGTAAATAGTTGCCGGGTATGAAGAGGTACAAACTTCCAGTTACAAACAAGTCACGGGCATGTAAAGTTACAGCTTGGGGAATACACTCTGTAAGACTGCAGTCACTTTGGTGACAGATGGTAACCAGACCTGCCGTGGCAGTCATCTCATAATGTGTATAAATGTCAGATCACGGTGTTGTGCTCCTGCAAACTAATATAATATTGCATGTCAACTATACTTCAGTAAATAAGAAGTAAATAAAAATGTATTTGGAAATGGTAAAAGCAAAATAGATGGTTCCTCAGATTTAAAGCGCACTGGAAATCTTAAAAGCTATCAGAAAAAAGACATTGTCTTTTCAAAGGGATGAGTAGAAAGCAGATTTCTCATTGCCATATAGGGACTAGAGGAGCAAGAACCAAAAAGCAGTGATTGTCGAGTATAAGGGCAGGCCGAGAATACAGTTTACATTGTTATCATAGTGAAATGATATGGATCCAATGAAAATTATGACTCTTAGGAAGGTGAAGACCTAGAAACGGAGTGCACTTATGGGGGGGGGCTGTGGTTGGTGACGTGGGAAAGCTAAATCCTCATTTTCTTTACTCAGCAGTAAATAGATTTCTCAAATGGAAAAATCAAGATGTAGTATTAAAAACACATTTAGAGATGGTGGCAAAAGGAAAAGGAAACAAAGGATTTCTCATGTATGTATGTATGTAACAGAGACAGTGAGCGGAAACATAAGCTAGGGGAGACAAGAGGGAGAAGCAGGCTTCCTTCCAGCTGAGCAGGGAGCCTGATGTTTGATCCCAGGACCCTGGGATCATGAGCTGAGCCGAAGGCAGACGCTTAACTACTGAGCCACCCAGGTGCCCCGAAACAAAGGATTTGAAAGTGGGGGCCTTGGGAATGGGAAATGGGGAGGCAAGCGTTTTTCTTTAAACTTATTTTTCAGGGAAAGTCTCATAGAACTATTTGTGTCTTTTTTTTTTTTTTTAAGATTTTTATTTATTTGACAGATCACAAGTAGGTAGAGAGGCAGGCAGAGAGAGGTGGGAAGCAGGCTTCCCGCTGAGCAGAGAGCCTGATGTGGGGCTCAATCCCAGGACCCTGGAGCTGAAGGCAGAGGCTTTAACCCACTGAGCCACCCAGGCGCCCCTGTTCGTGTCTTTAAACTGTATCATCTTTTTTCCTATGTAACTCTTGGAAACATTTCTGATTTATTTTAAAGAGCATGTGAGCTGAGGGGAAGGATAGAGGCAGAGGGAAAGAGGGAGAAGTGGACTTTCCACGGAGTGTGGAACCCTGTGCCACCCCCCACTCCCCAGAGCTTGTTCTCTAGAACCCAAGATCATGACCTGAGCTGAAATCAAGAGTTTGATGCTTAACCAACTGAGCTACCCAGGTGCCCCTCTCTTGAAAAAAAATTAAAAAAAAAAAAAATCAGCAGGAAAAGTTAGTTGGAATAGATGGACTCCCAGATAATTCATGAGTTGAAGAGAAAAATCACAGTGGAAGTTTTGAAATTATTTGAAACTGAGTATCAGTGAATATACCGTATGTTTAAAAATGGTGGGGTGGGGACGCCTGGGTGGCTCAGTTGGTTGGACGACTGCCTTCGGCTCAGGTCATGGTCCCGGAATCCCGGGATCGAGTCCCACATCGGGCTCCCAGCTCCACGGGGAGTCTGCTTCGCTCTCTGACCTTCTCCTCGCTCATGCTCTCTCTCACTGTCTCTCTCTCAAATAAATAAAATCTTAAAAAAAAAAAAATGGTGGGGTGCTGCTAAAGTGGTAAGGAAGGAAAAATTGATAACTTAAATGCACATGTTAGACAGTTCAAAAGATTGGAAATTAATGAGCTGAAGAAACCAGAAGAATTTTAGAATAAATGTAAGAAAGGAGACCATAAAAATCCAAAGGCAGTTTTAAAAAAGAATTTAATGTTAGTAATATTAAGAAGGCAATTTCTGTGAAAATTATTGTTGAAGATCCCTTTAAAATAAATGTATACAAATCCAAAATGCTATTAAGATTTTTAATTTGCATGCAGTCCAGAACTCAGCATTTTTAACACACTAGCCTTATTTTACCTGAGTGGAAGCTGTGAAGAGAGCTCATGTTGTTGCTTGACCCTGACTGACTGCTAATACTTCTCTTGACAGTGGGTGGTGAATGAAATACAAGACTCAGAGGGCAAAATCCACAAAATCTAAAATAAACCAGAGTGTCTTAATTCTCCGTAATGAAGCTTCTGTTTGATTAGCGCCTTTCATTAGAATTTCAAGTTCTATAGATACAGAAATTTCATTCTCTCCAGGACAAACACACACATCCTTGTACTACAGTGGAAGAAAACAGGAGCTTTAAGCGGCTGAGCTTTTTCCTTTTTGAGCTTCATGGTCTGTATTATTTTTTCTTTTCCTTCACAGTTTGGCTTTCCTCTGACTCAGCAGCTTCTCCAGGCTGATTGCTAAGGATATGTTACCTTTAATCTTCAACTTTCCTGATACAAGTGCTATTTTCCCTAGGTGAAAGGCGGGAGAGTGTCCCAGCGCTCGTGTTCCTCCGAAGCTTGTGTGGCGGCTGGAGGAGAGGGCCCTGTGACCGAGCGCTTTCGCAAATGGGACTTCCCCCTTCCGCAGTTACTCCACAACTTATTTTAAGAGAATTCTGTGAAGAGTTAATATACATCTTGATTAAGAAGAAAGTGGTTTTATTTCACAATATCATGAACTAGATGAGATCCCAGCATCAAAATTAAATTTATCAAAGATTAATCATACTTATTTCTGCTTGTACCATGTTAGCATTAATTTGCTACTTATAATTATTAACCTTTCAGTAGTAAAGGGAATTAAGGATGCCTGGGTGGCTCAGTTAAGTGTCTGCCTTTGGCTCAGGTCATGATCTTGGGGTCTTGGGTTCGAGTCTCACATCAGGGCTCCCTACTGAGTGGGGAATCTGTGTGCTGCTCTCCCTGCTTGTGCTCTCTGACAAATAAAATCTTTAAAAAAAAAAAATCACTAAAAATTTCCATTAAAACACTATCATACTGCTTGGTTTACTACAGTAATACTGAGAATAACAATTTTTTGAAGGGAAGAGTGACCATAACTTCTTCTAAAAAATGGGTAAAAACTAATCTATGCGGATGGAAGTCAGAATTTTTGGTTACCCTGGGGGGTGGAGAGCATGGCTGGGGGAGCCTTTTAGAGTGCTGATAATGTTGTCTTGATCTGGTTAGGCTTTATGAAGGTATCCATTTGGAAATACTCCTCTAGCTGTTAGCTCAGGATTTATGCACTATGCTGTATGTATATTATACTTTAATAAAAAATTCAAGAAAAAAGTAGATTTTACTACAATTGGTTATTCCAATTTGATATCATGTGGTCCCAAGATAGAGGCTTCAAAATTCTTGTGACATGCTTTATCTGAGTCTTCAGTCTATCTGGAGATAAACCCTTAAGTCCAACATTTTCTAAATTCTGAAATGAAAAATGAGGTCTAGTATTCTTTCAGTGAAATTTAATTCTTTAAATTCTTCAGACCTCCTCTTACAAGTTAATACTTTATTTTTTATTTTTATTTTTTAAAGATTTTATTTTATTTGTCAGCACAAGCAGGCAGAGGGAAAAGCAGGCTCCCCACTGAGCAAGGAGCCCGATGTGGGACCAACCGACTGAGCCACCGAGGCATCCCACAAGTCAATACTTTATTATAGAATATACATTCCGGGTGCTTGGATGGCTCAGTGGGTTAAGCCTCTGCCTTTGGCTCAGGTCATGATCCCAGGGTCCTGGGATCGAGCCCCGCATCGGGCTCTCTGCTCAGCAGGGAGCCTGCTTTCCCCCTCCCCCTCTGCCTGCCTCCTCTGCCTACTTGTGATCTCTCCCTCTCTGTCAAATAAGTAAATAAAAAATCTTTTTAAAAATTATTTAAAAAATTAAAAATAGAATATACATTCATTGTGACACAATATTAAAATGGAATGAATTGCTTAAAGTACATGAACTGCCACTAAAAAATTATGTCTTATGCAAGAGTGTTGTGTCCTTCATGTTGGAAAGTTCTTTCCCATCTAGACATACAGGAAATAGACTTGTGGCCCACTGAGGGGCTGTTTTATACGTGCCCTCAAAAGGGCTGTGTTTGGAAATGATTTGGGTCTTCTGAATTTCCATAAGTGGTGGGGGTTCTTGTTTTCTTTTAAGGTTCTTTTGTTTTTGAGTGGTTTTTCTTACCCCTCGGGTTCCAACAATAATTGAGGTCTTACTCTTAAATTTCAGGCAGTTCCTTTCAGTCTTGACAGCGTTGCAAATTCCATTCACTCCCTATTTTCTGAAGAAACTCCTGTAGTTTTGCAGTTGGCTCCCAGTGAGGAGGTAAGTGATGCAGTTTTTACTTCAGGTGCTTTAAAAAAATGTTTTCCCTAATGAAAACATTAAAACTATTTGTATGAAAAATTACATATACTCTCTGTAGTGTATGTACTTTTAAAAATATATATTCTGTATATTGGAATTCTTCTGCAGACTGTAACAAAATTTTGGATTCTCCTTGCAGAGAGTGTATATGGTGGGGAAGGCAAACTCGGTCTTTGAAGATCTCTCCGTCACATTACGACAGCTCCGAAATCGCCTGTTCCAAGAAAACTCGGTTCTCAATTCACTTCCGCTCAATTCTCTGAGCAGGAACAGTGAAGTAAGACGCGCCGCCATTGAATCGAATACGTGAATATCGTTACTGATTCTCCATCTTATGCTCCTTCATTTTAGAGCAGATGTGGAATTTTAGGAAATGACAAGTTTGGCAAGTTTACTGTGCTGGAGTAGATTGTTCAGTATAATTTTTAAATGAATCTCATGAACAAATAGACCTTTTTTTGGTGACTTGAATAAATAGTATTTTGTTTTTGTGCAGGGGTTGCCACCAGGTAAGGCAGACAGGCCAGGAGTCACACAAACTACTGACTGGCGGAGCTGTGTCGGTCTGGTCACGTAGAGACCGTTACTCACTGCCATCTCTAATGCGTTGCCTCCTCTTTCTGGCTCATTCTCAGCAGTCTAGTGGAGGGAGGCACTCTTACTTTCGACTCCTGTCAGTTTCCCGCTGTGTTCACCACATGGCATGCCACCTTTGTGGCAGCCTCTTCTCTTGACCTACCATGGACGACCAGCACTGCCATCTTGTCTTCTCCGATACGGAACATGTTCAAGGAATATGAGCAGAGCGGGCCGCTGGCAGGGCCTCACCACAGTGTCCGAGTACTTGGATGCCCTGAGGGAAAACCACTTGAGAGTTTGGGTGTTTTATCATACCATTATCAAAGATCTAGCTGTTGAGTGCTAGTCACTGTGCTGGGAATGACATTTTTTATTAGGAAATGTTTTTATGTGCGTTTGCGATTGAGATGAACTTACCAAATAGAGGACAGTTGTTGCATAAAATCACTTACTGTGCTTGACATTTGTAATATCCTGCCCTGTGCCTTGCTTGATAAATGGCAAATACAGATTTTGGATGCAGATTTAAAATAGTGCTTATTTCTTTCGGCCCTCTAAAGGTTGACCTGCTCTTTCTTTCTGAATTGCAAGTGCTCCATGATATTTCAAGTTTGGTAAGTTGGCTCCTCTAGTATTTCATTTCAAGTTTGGTAAGTTGGCTCCTCTAGTATTTCATTTCCCGAGAATCCTGATAGACCAGTTGAAGTTTGTGCCCTAGATTTACAGTACCACGGAAGTTGAGAAATTAGTGGTGATGGGAATTCTGAACTCCTCTCTTGTTACAGTGGGATTATTTTGCATTTTTCCTTCCAGGAGAGACCGTAAGTATATGTATGTCCTCAAGGGCACAGGCCTCAGAGGCCTCCCTCTCCAGAGACCTGACTTGGCTAGGTTGATTTCTTGAAAGACATTAAGACTTATTCCTGTTTCTGTATCTTTGGGTCTAAAATAGAAATAACAGTTTGGGCTAATAATGTTGTCAACCAAGTCAGGAAGGAAAAAAACAAACCTGCAGTGTATTTTGTACGTGTGAGTGATTTTAAAAAAAAAAACTCCTCCTGTGACTAAAATAAAGCATACCTGTATGCCATCTTCTGAAGGTGTTGGCCAAAGTATTCAGCAGGTTGGTGTGGGGGGGTCTGGAGGTCTTTTGCTGGGGGCCAGCCAAGTGCTCTAGGAGGGCACGCGGGAGGTATCTGCTCCCTGAGCACTGGGTGGCTCATGTTCTCCTGGGATCCAACTGGTCCAGTCAGCTGTTTCATACTGATGCCCGAATCTGAGGGTGTTTTGTTTGTTTAAGCTAGATGTAGTCCCAGTGTGAGGCTCGAACTCCTGACCTGAAGATGAAGGGTCGCATGCTCTACCCACTCAGCCAGTCAGGAGCCCCACATATCAGAGTTTTTTGGCTTAAGGTGTTTTTTTGTTTGTTTGTTTGTTTGTTTGTTTGTTTTTTAGAGCTTTTATTAAATATTCAGAGAGTCATACTTGCTCTTATCAGAAACTCCCATTTCAACTGATTCTGCTTGCCACCATTTTAGGCTATCTGTATCTTAAGGCACACTGCTATGGTTCCCTTCAGCCCAGTTTGTGTATTTATTTATTTATTTATTTTTAAAGATTTCATTTATTAGAGACTGCGAGAGAGGGAACACAAGTGGGGGAGTGGGAAAGGGAGAAGCAGGCTTCCTGCCGAGCAGGGAGCCTGATGTGGGGCTCAATCCCGGGGTTCTGGGATCGTGACCTGAGCAGAAGACTGAGCCCCGCTCCCCTCCCCACCCCCACCCCCCCCGTTCAGCCTAGCTGAGTTCAATACAAACTCAAGGTGGCTGTGTCTGACATCACTTTATCAATTTCCTTTTGTTCATTCTCAGTTGTCTCGACATAAGCATCTAGCCAAGGATCATTCTCCTGATTTATATTCACTGGAGCTGGCAGGTTTGGATGAAATTGGGAAGCATTATGGGGAAGATTCTGAACAGTTCAGAGATGCTTCCAAGATTCTTGTTGATGCTCTGCAAAAGGTAAATCATTGATGGGGTGGGAGAGGTTAGAATATGAGCATTTCACTAAGTGCTTCTTCATGGAAGTCTGAAGTCTCCCCTTTGGAGGACCTCTAATTTTAGTGATGAAGCTTGGAGTGGGTCAGTGGTGTGCCTGGGATGTCTCTAATGCTGGCAGAGATGGCAGAGGAAAGGGTCAATAACTCCAGCATAATACTTTTCTAATTGTGAAAAATACATAAAATTTACCATTTTTAAGTGTACAGTTTTGTAGCATTAAGTACATTTACATTGTGCAACTGTCATCACCATCCATTGCCAGAATTTTTTTCTCTTTCCTACCCAAAACTCTGTCCCCATCAACCCTATGAAATCATGGGAGGAAAACCCTGAGCACAGAACCAGACATTGAGTAGACATGTGGTAACTGCTGGTTTGTCTCTGGCCTTGGAGTTGCTCTCCTGCAGCTCTTCAGTGAGGTAAATTCTATAGGTGTTTGTGATGAACCAGCGAGCACTTGGGAAAAATTTCATTTCCCTTTCCTACTTCCCTTCCCCCAATTTATATGCCAACAACTTGTCTCAATTTTATTTTGAGCATTTGAATATATGTTGAAGATGAACACTTATCTGAGTATTTTGACAGTCAAACCTTTAAGACCACATATTTCCTTAGCCAGTAGGGGAGTGTATACTCTCGTGGGTACGCAGAGCTTCCACATTATTTCATGAAGTGCCTGTTCGCAGTTCATAGTAATGTCAGTAAGTCTTCAGTTTGCAGATGACATGTACAACCTTTATGGCGGGAATGCAGTGGTGGAATTAGTGACTGTCAGATCATTTGACACCTCTCTTGTCAGGAAGACAAGGACTATTCTTGAGGCAAAACAAGCGGTGAGTACATTTTTATACTGTTCTAAAACTAAAATTTAAAAACCCACTAAATCCTCAGTCACCTGTGGGCGACATGGATGAACAGTAAATCTGGGAAACAATTTCAGTGAAAACCTAGATTGCTTATCCACATAGGCATGTGTATTTTGACAGAGAGGCTCAGGTTTTTTTTTTTTTTTTTTTTTTTTTTTTTTTTTTTTTTTTTTTAAAGATTTTATTTATTTATTTGACAGACAGAGATCACAAGTAGGCAGAGAGGCAGGCAGAGAGAGAGGCAAGCAGGCTCCCCACAGAGCAGAGAACCCGATGCGGGACTCGATCCCAGGACCCTGAGATCATGACCTGAGCCAAAGGCAGTGGCTTAATCCACTGAGCCACCCAGGCGCCCAGAGAGGCTCAGGTTGTTTGTAATCAGATGATACAAGAATCTGAGTTGGGGGTAAGTCTGTCAGAGCCAGTAAGATCATTCAAACATTGCTCTTACGAGAAGACCTGAGAAGTGAATGTGGGGGAGTGCGATGTAGGATTCCGCACCTGGAGTCCGCTTTTCCTGCAAGTGTGTTGTCTGTGTGGACCAGTCTCTCATTTTCCAGGATCTGCTGTGCATACACCTAAGGATTTGATTTACGTCTGCAAGTTTTTGGCCTGGCTCTTGCTTTGATTGGAAGCATTTAGAGGGTCCTAGGCCAGGGCACCAGGCATAGCAAAGCGTGTGTGTACTTTGCATGTAAACCAGAGCAGCTCTGGGGACGCTCCAGAACATTTGTGGCCAGGAACCTTACTTATCATTGGTCTCAGAGATTGGAGCCAATAGCTACAGTCATTGATAGACACTCCCCTTTTATTTATTTATGAGCCCATTTACTGATCTCAGTGTGGGACTTAATCTAGATGTGCCTGGTTAGAGATGGTTTTATTCTAATGGGCGTGGGAGGACCTGTATTTAAGACCATATGGCAGGCTAGACGATCCTGAAAATTTTCCCAGTACAGAGCATCTAGAAATACTGACAAAATGTAAAGAGCTTTTGAGAGCACAGTAAGACAGACATTCTTAGGGAGCAAATAAAGAAGAGGAACTTGAAGTGAATTAACATTTTATGTGTAATCTGAAAATTGCGGTGTCGTATTTGTTCATTCTACTAGACTAAAGCACTTGGAGACGAGAGGCTGGTGCCCAGCATCCCTGGGAAGACCATTCTGCCCCTCAGCTCTGTGTGGGCGGTCTCCCCAGCCCCCCGCAGGAAATGAGGCGCTCAGCTTGAGTGTCCGCATAGGGTGACGGGGACGTCCTGCAGCTAGATGGTGGTGACGGCTGGGCAGCTCTGGGAACATACTAAGGTGCGGGGAGTTGTACAAAGGGAGAAAGAACCTGATTGCCCCCCAAAAGAAAGTGGTCTTCAGGAGTGAAATCTTTCTGCAT
Organism: Mustela putorius furo; assembly: GCF_011764305.1. Lineage (NCBI taxonomy): Eukaryota > Metazoa > Chordata > Mammalia > Carnivora > Mustelidae > Mustela > Mustela putorius. The sequence continues at coordinate 35,444,545 of NW_025421989.1, forward strand.
TTGTCTCCTAAGCTCCCCACACAGATGACTGCCCACCCTCTTTCTCCCACTGAAATCACTCTCACCAGTCTGAGGGAAAGAGTCCAGGTTGAAGGAAACATTCAGGTGCCTATAGCATGCCAGTTGCTGGGTTTTGAGGCTCCATTGTCTTCTGTGTCCCTTTAGGACAAACCTGACCCTGTCACTCACTCCTGCACGTTTCCTCCCTGCAGCGAGGCTCAGGGCCAGGTTGCCCATGCCTTACTTGCGTCTAGCCACATCTGCTGTTTTCCTCCTCGCTTTTGTTCCTCAGCCAGAGTGAAAGAAGTCTCCTGAACAACTAAAGGCTAGCAAAGGCTAGTGCCTTTGCCCAGCAGTAGATAGACTCCACCTCGGCCCCAGCAGGAGGAAGACGGGTTTGAATGAGCCATTTGTGTTCCTCTTTAAAATTAAAATGGAGCATACTTAAGTGTATAACATGTGGGGAAGGGAATACGATACCTGTACCTCTGAGCCTCCCAGTGCTACCCCTGTGCCCCCACGCCAGTAATTGCTGTCCCGAGTTGTGAATCCTGCCCTTGATTTCTTTACATTTTGACCATGGAACGGATTTCATCCTTGAACACTGTTGTTTGGTTTTACGGGCACTTGAATCCTGCTTGCTCGTCTTCTGTGTTGTTTGCTGGCGGTCTCATTTCAGAGGCACACAGGCTCCCGTTGTGTGGACCTGCCACATTTTCCGTGCTATTAATGGAGGTGGCTGTGCGTGGCTCTGGGTACACACACAAGGTTTCCCTAAGGAATGGACTTGCTGGATCACAGGATACACACACTTTGACCATACTGGTGTCGCCACATTTTCTCAAGCAGTTGGACTGGCTTATACTTCACTGACCATGCACTTCCCCTTTCCAGGAAGGCTCCCCTTCTTGGCTTCTCCTGGTACAAGCATGTCTTAATGCCACCTAGGAATAAATGTTTGATAAACGAATCAGAGCTACCAAATGGGGATAATTTCCGATCTTAAAATTCTTCCCTCTTTTCTTCGTTGTAGAAGAGCCCATCGAGCCCCTATAACCTTGCATATAAGTATAACCTTGAATATGCGGTGGTTTTCAACATGGTACTTTGGATAATGATTGCCTTGGCCTTGGCTGTGATTATCACCTCTTATAATATCTGGAACATGGATCCTGGATATGACAGCATTATTTATAGGATGACAAACCAGAAGATTCGAATGGATTGAACTTTCCTCAAGCCAGAAAAGGGGTTTGGAAATTGGCTGTTTTATTAAATCTTTAAGTGTAGTTTAAAAGTAGATGGTATACTTCAAATTTATATATATAAAAAAAAAATTTGCTCTCCGTGTGCCTGTGATGTTCTTTTAGAGTGAATTATAGTATTGATGTGAATTGATTTGTGTGCTATAGAGTCCATAATATGCTCAAATATAACCATTTAATACAATTTCATTCCATTTAACATTGGAAATGTGCACTGAAATAAATGTAAAACATTTAGAATAGCTTGCATTATTTATGTTGGGGAAAATGCACTGAACTTATTAGACAAACTTAGGAGTGCTTAATTAACTTCCTTACACAGGCTACGTGAAAATGACATTTGGGCTGTTCTGTACCATGAACCATTTTAAATATCTTAATCTGATGTAAATATTTCTGAAACAAGACAGAAGGTTGTTAACTTCAAGTAGCCCTAAACTGTGGGAGTACTTCCCCAGTGACTCAGATTGAGAACTGCACCTGACAGACAGGGTGGCTGTGTTTTAACCTCTTCTGCAAGTTTGGTGATCCACATCGTGGGGTGGATATTAAAAATACTTTGATCTAAAAATAAACCAGCTTTGTGGAGTTAGAGATATCTGTAATGATATACCCCAAAACCAATTTTGGGGGGACATCTTGGAGCTTGACTATAAAAAATGTATTTTAGTAACTTTGTGTAAGTTACTATTAATGGCTTGTGGTACGTCATTCTCTAGAATATTAAGTGGAAGTAAATGCTCTCTACTTTTCATGTGGAAGTGGACCAATGTCTATAAAGAGTGACAAATAAAGTTAATAATGATTCCAAATTTGTGTTATTTCAATACTAAATCTATTTTAATTTATAAAATCCTAACTGGTTTTATTTAATCAGAATTGGCTGTTACACAAACGGTTTCATGTTTGTTTGGGTTTTTTTACATTTGTTTATTCTCACTGCCTCCTGGGATTCAGTATCAAGACAAGGAAGACATTTTAATTACCATCTTGTTATTGAATTTATACAGAATATGTGAATTCACATTAGACTTTAGGTAGGGAAAGCTTAAATTTCCCTATAGTATTTAAAAGATGAGTAAGTAATTGGTCAAAATAAGGGACTATCTAAGATAAAGGCTTAAAGATTATAATTTTAAAGACTTACTAGAATTTTAAATTTCATGATTATGTAGCAAAATCAGTCTGAGGGTTGCGCTGCCCTGCCTCTGGGAGCCCTGCTTGGGTTTAGTATGAGCCATTTCTGTGCCTCTTTGGAAAAATCACCAAATCCTTCCTAAATAACACTGAAGCTAGCAGGTTTGAAAAGATGGGCATCAAGCTAGTTGCGTCTTTACCACTTAATGCACGATGCCTTTAAGAGTGACAGTATTAAGGCTCCATAGAGGAAGGTTTTTCTTTTTTGTCTCTCATCTAACACAAATGGTCAAGCCAGTAAGCACCTTCACCCAGAAGAGAGACACTGTTCAAAATCACTTATTCTCTACCGCTACTGCCTGGCAGGTTTATGGGGGTGAGGGTGTTTTTAGCTGCCTGGCCCCTCAACAGGGCCTATATTTGGGAAGCCAGGAATCCATAAGGCTCCAGAGTAGTTACAAATCCATGTTTCTTTTACAAGTTTCTTATATAAACACTTCCATAGAAGGTTGTGGTTACATATGAGGTAAACCAGTGACTTTGTAATTTAAAACTGATGAGACTGTTCTGGGGAGAAAAGAATTACATGACAGCACCATCCTTAGAGGGTAAATGGCATCAGCACCCTTCTATCTGTTAGGCAGAAAGCAATTAATTAAAACAAATGTTCTGCCAAGATTATTACACCTGTTGCTGATGATTTGCTCTTAAGTCTAATTTGTTCAGGAACATAAATCACAGTGTCGAGATTTGTGTGAGAGGCAGGAAAGCTAGACTCGTGACAGGCTGTTCTACCGACAAGCTGAAAAAACCCAATCCCTTTATATCTAATTGGTAGACTATTCCTGGTTTATAAAAATCTGAGATTCTGCATGTGTTAAGTACTGCTTAGGCCCTAATTCGATTAGGAATGATACAGAATTGACTTATACTCTTTGGCTATGCCTGTTTTGAAGGAATGGGTCATCTGAACACATTTTCACTGGTACCAAATAATGTGGAAGCCATGAACTCTTTTTTTTTTTTTTATGAACTCACACTTCTTAATGGATGTTCAACAGTTTTTTTTTTTAAGATTTTATTCATTTATTTGACAGAGACCACAAGTAGGTGGCGGGGCGGGGGGAAGCATGCTCCCCGCTGAGCAGAGAGCCTGATACATGCCTCAATGCCAGGACCCTGGGATCATGACCTGAGCCAAAGGCACAGGCTTGAACCCACTGAGCCACTCAGGTGCCCCTGTTCAACAATTTCTAAGGGACACAGGAACTGGGATCAGTGGCCAGGCCTACTGGGTCCTGCAGTGGCATCAAGCCTCCTAACCTTGGGCTTAGGCAGTTTCTTTTTTTTTTTTTAAGATTTAAGAAATACAAGCCATGGTCCTTGTTCTTTTATTTATTTATTTTTTTATTTTAAAGATTTTATTTATTTATTTGACAGAGAAAGAGATCACAAGCAGGAGGAGAAGCAGGCAGAGGGAGAGGGAGAAGCTGGCTCCCCGCCGAGCAGAGAGCCTGATAACATGCCTCAATGCCAGAACCCTGGGATCATGACCCGAGCCGAAGGCAGAGGCTTAACCCACTGAGCCACCCAGGTGCCCCAGGCAGTTTCTTTGTAGCCTTTTTGTGACAGACTACGGAATGGTTTCTTGGAACAACAGTTGCTGGAGAAGGCCATTAGTAAGACGCACTAGGTTTAAAATGCCTCAAGAGTCCTACAGATGAATTCAGTTCACCATGTCACCATTTAATAGCTGAACAGTTTTGGGCAAATCCCTCACTCTCTGAATCAGTTTTATTTTTTAAGATATTTATTTGAGGAGCGCCTGGGTGGCTCAGTGGACTAAAGCCTCTGCCTTCGGCTCAGGTCATGATCTCAAGGTCCTGGGATCGAGCCCCACATCAGGATCTCTGCTCAGGGGGGAGCCTGCTTCCCTCCTCTCTCTGCCTGCCTCTCTGACTACTTGTGATTTCTCTCTGTCAAATAAATAAATTCTTTAAAAAATATATTTATTTGAGAGCGAGAGCATGGGGGAGGAAGGGAGAAGGAGAAGCAGACTCCCCGCTGAGCAGGGAGTCTGACGTGGGCCCAACCCCAGGACCCCCCCAAAACAGTTTTTAAATTGACATCATGGGGGTGGTAATACTCCAGGTTTGTGGGAATGAGCCTTAAGTGCACTACCATGTTCTAAGGTTTGTGAAGGCTTAATATAACAACAGTACTAAATTCAAGGAGCTCTGCGTGCACCCATGGATGTCTCATCCCATGGATGTGTCCTAGCTAGTTTTCTTGGTTGCAAACAGCAGTAATAGTTTGGTGAAATTATACCAGCTGCCCTACTAAGGACCTTTTGTTGGCCCAGAATCCAGTCCAGACGGATACAGTGCATTTAGTTCTCGTGTTTCCTTAGGCTTCTTTAATCTGGGACAGTTTATTTTTGAAGTGTAAGGGTCAGAATGTCCTTCACTTTGGGTTTGATATTTGCTTATGATGAAATCCAGGTTATATGCTTTTGGAAAGAATACTGGAGAAGTGGGATGCCTGCATGACTCAGGTTAAGCATCTGACTTGATTTCAGCTCAGGTCAGGGTCTCAGGGTTGGGAGATCGAGCCCCATGTTGGGCTCTGCATTCAGCACAGAGTCCGCTTGAGATTCTCTCCTCTCCGTGTGCCCCTCCCCCTGCTCACACGTGCTCCCTCAAAAAGAATACCACAGACAGGGTGTGTCCATTTTAGTGTGTTCTTATCAGGAGGCACATGGATGTCATTGTCTCATTTTTGGTGACATTAACTGTGGTGAGGGTGCTATCTGTCAGTTTTTTCCCCTATACAGTTACTTATGTTTCCTTTTGTAATTAGAACTACTAATCAGGGACACCTGGCTGGCTCAGTCGGTAGATGCAGCGCTTGATCTCAGGGTTGTAAGTTCAAGCCCCACAGTGGGCACAGAGTTTACCTTAAAAAATATATATGCACAAAGGGGTGGCTCAGTTGGTTAAGTGGCAGACTCTTTTTTTTTTTTTTTTAAGATTTTATTTATTTGACAGAGATCACAAGTAGGCAAAGAGGCAGGCAGAGAGAGGAGGAAGCAGACTCCTCGCTGAGCAGAGAGCCCGATGTGGGGCTTGATCCCAGTACCCTGGGATCATGACCCGAGCCGAAGGCAGGTGCTTTAAGCCACTGAGCCACCCAGGTGCCCCAAGTGGCGAATTCTTGATCTGATCTCAGGGTCGTGAAATCAAGCCCCACTTCGGACTCTGCACTCAGCGGGGAGTCTGCTTAAGGATTCTGTCTCCTTTCCCTTCTCCTCTCCTCACTTGCACTATCTCTAAAATACATAAATAAAATTTAAAAAAAAAAAAACGACTTACAGGGGCACCTGGGTGTCTCAGTTGTTAAGCGTCTGCCTTCAGGTCAGGTCATGATCTCAGGGTCCTGGGATTGAGCCCTGCATCGGGCTCCATACATCTCCCTCTCCCACTCTGTGTTCCCTCTCGCTGTGTCTCTACCAAACAAACAAATCAATCTTAAAAAAAAAAAAAAAGAGAGAGAGACATATTTCATTTGTTATCTTTCACCCATTCTAGCATATACTGATATTTTTGCCTGAAAGAATTATTGTGGTGTTTGCCAAATAATGATGTTTTATTTCCTTCATTCTATATTTATTAATTGGAATTCTGTAAAGAAGAGCTTTCCCTTCTCCCCATTATTTCTTCCATTATTTACACCAGCATGAACTGACGGATATCTTGGGCTCCGTGTCACAATCCAACACTATCCTTTTTGTTGCACAGTTGTCCCAGATTTGGTCACTGGGGGACCCTTTGGTTGGTTCCTGTGTCCTCTTGACATCTCCCTATCATTTTCTGAGCACTTCTTTACTTTCTGGCACCACATATTTATGGACTGAATTTTCAAGGTAATCACCAGCAAACTTACACGATGGAGAGGAAGATGGGCGTGGAGGGGGACAAGTAAGGAAAGAACAAGTGGTATCGGCTGGAATATGTAAATACACATGCGACAACATAAGAAATTAGGGGGAGCTGCTCTTGTTGCTTCACAAGGGAACGAGGTCAGAGTTGGATTTGAGAGGACGTTTTTTGGTCTACTCCTTTCATGTTCTCTTTACCTTTGGCGAACATCTCAGCTGGTCCTTCACTTATCGCAGAAACCCTCTGTCCCTGAAGTTTGAAGGTATCGTCCAGAAACCTGCCAGCAGACTCCGTGGGCTGCTTAGAATGGCTCACGGACTGACGCCAAGCTGTGGGCTGTTCCAGTCTGTGCGGCAGTAGGTATGGGGGGACCCGCGCTAAGAAGTTTTACTGCAACGTGACGTCATGTGATAGCCAAACACGTGATCGGCACACTCCTCTCAGATGAAGGCGCTACAGACCACAGAGCAGTCTGGGCGGAGAGCCTGCTCGGTGAGCCCCACACGGAACGAGCTGCGTCCCAGTCACGGAAACAAAAAGCATGTCCTTGTGGGAGGTATTTTGAGGTTTGCCAACTGTTACCCCAATGTACAAAAATTTAACTTCTACATCACAAATTGTTAGAACTGAAGATGTGAAGACCTATTTTGGAACTAAGTCATCACTTCCTTTAAGTTTGGATGAAAATTAAAAATAAATACCCTGAGCTTGCTGAATTATTTAAAATAGTTTCTTTCGTTTCTGTCAACATAACTCTAGTTTCTCTACTATAAATACATACACACACAGAGAAGTTATCCAGCTCTGTGTCACCCCTACGCGTGGCACTGTCCTCCATCCAACATGAATTAGGTAAGTTGACAAGCAACTAAGCTTACCGGTCACATTCAGAACTTTAAAAAATAATCTACATGGTTTTTGCTCAAAGTACATATAGATATCAGATATGGGAAAACTGCTTTGTCTCATAACCATTAACTGTTACTTAGTTATAACTGTGTAATGATCAAGCTATGAATATTAGTGATTACTAATTGCCTATATGTTCACTTTCAATTAATGTGTACAGTTTTTATAATTTTTTCCTTTGTTTCTTCTGATTATACTGATTAAAATGCAATTTTATCTGTTAAATAAAACAACTGGGCTTGTATTTTGCGGGTCATTTAAAAATACTCATTTTCAGAGTAATTCATTTTCATTGTATTTTACGAAAAATACTGGTCCCCACAACAGACATGAAATGAAAATTAAAAACTGGATGCTCACCACAGGTAGCACAGAACCACTGCCCCAGGAGAACCCTGTCTGTCCCTCCACCCCACTCCTGCCTGGTGTGGCAACAACCCTTTTTTCTCTTTGAGAGGAAAATGAAGGTACTCCTGAACTAAGAACTCTGTCCACAAAATGCCTGGGAGTAGAAAAAAAAATTAAACTCAGTGCACAATACTGTAATAACAAAACAAAAATCAGCTGATGAAAATTATGCCCATAAAAGCCAGTCATGAGGAAAAAGAAAACCCCAACACAAAAATCCAAACTGAGTTAAATGCTCTTAAGTATGTTTTTCAGTATAAAAAAAATTCCTAGAATCAGAAATGTAAAAACTAAGAATGGAAATGAACAAAAAAACAGGTAGAAATCCAAGAGAGCTGATTTAACTCAGGAACGAAATTGAAGTAAAAAATAAAAGACAACCATCTCATAAATGAATAAAATTACAAGGCACCCAAGGGAGAACAGAGTCCAATGAAAATCTAATAAAGAATACTGAATAAAGATGGGGGGGAACCCAAGAAAATGAAAAGCATATAAAGAAGTAGGTAAAAAGGCCCAGAAAAAAAAGTGGTTGATATAGAAAACATTCAAGAAAACTCCAACATAGACACACTTAATTCGAGTCCTTGAAGGAAAACAATGGAAGAGAATTTTTAAAAACTCTAATTCAAGAAAACTTTCCAGAAATAAGAGAAAACAAGTCTGCATATTGAAAGGGCCCACCATGTACTCGGGGAAAACTGACCTGAATCTATCAACTCTGAGACATACCTTAATACAATTTTAGACTTTTAGGACAAAAGATCTTCAGGGCTTCCAGGCAAAAGGTCAAATTACTTACATGAATAAGAAAATTTGCCTGGGGCGCCTGGGTGGCTCAGTGGGTTAAGCCGCTGTCTTCGGCTCAGGTCATGATCTCAGGGTCCTGGGATCGAGTCCTGCATCGGGCTCTCTGCTCAGTTGGGAGCCTGCTTCCTCCTCTCTCTCTCTCTGCCTGCCTCTCCGACTACTTGTGATTTCTCTCTGTCAAATAAATAAATAAAATCTTTAAAAAAAGAAAAAAAAATTTGCCTGGCATCAGAATTCTCAAACATAATACACAGAGTATTGCAACAATGGAACAGCATTTTCAAGAAAGCCAAGGAAGGAAAATCGAAGCCAAGAACAGTTTATCTACACTGGTTGCCCTTTAAGAATCATGTGTATAGGAAGTAAGTTTTCAATTTTCAAACACTCCTAAAAAGAGACAAAAATAAACCTGATAAATGAAAAGACATCTTCTGAATAGGAAAACATGTATGCCAGTTTGTGCACACCTGAGAGTAAATGAAAAAAATAAATGCATATATCCGTACATGTGCACAGACGTATTTTTGAGAAATCCACAGTCATGTGATTGTGGGGGTGGGGCCAGCAGGCTAGAAACTCAGGTATTATTCTTGTTACAGTTTTTTTTTTTTTTTTTAGGTTTTTGTTTATTTATTTGACAGACAGAAACACAGTGATAGAGGGAACACAAGCAGGGGACAGAATGGGAGAGAGAAGTGGGCTCTCCCCTGAGCAGGGAGCCCAATCTGGGGCTCAATCCCAGGACCCTGGGATCATGACCTGAGCTGAAGGCAGACACTTCATCACTGGGCCACCCAGGCGCCCGTCCTGCTATAGTCTTCTTTTTTTTTTTTTTTAATTTTTAAGATATTTATTTATTTATTTGACAGATCACAAATAGGTAGAGAGGCAGGGAGAGAGCGAGAGGAGGAAGCAGGCTCCCCACCGAGCAGAAAGCCTGACCTCAGGACCCTGGGATCAGGGCCTGAGCCGAAGGCCTGCTACAGTCTTAAGGCAGAATTCCTTCTTAGAAGAATGGTTACAGTGAAGGGCCCATCCTACTCCAGTAGGATCTCATTTTAACTCATTCCATCTGCAGTGATCCTATTCCCAAATGAGGTCACTTCTGTGGTACCAGGGGTAGGACTTCAACATGTCTTTTTGGTGGACAAAATTCAACCCAGAATAACATCCTAAAAAAGTCTGTTCTCTCTAAATTAATTTAATTTAATGTTTTTATGGAGCTGGACAAGGAGATAGATCCTAAAGTTTATGTCTGGAAAACTAAGAAAACACTAAAAAGGAAGAGTTAGAAGGCTGAACTAGTGTTACCCGATATGGAAACCTAAAGTCTCTATGATTAAAACAGTACAGTACTGGTCCGTTCACAGACAAACCAATGGAATAGAACAGAAGATCAAGAAATAGAGACATTTAGTAGAAGATACAGGTACATGTCAAATCAGTGGACTTTTTAATAAATGAGGCTGGGGCAACAGGATACCTGTTTGTGAAAAGATAAAACTACCCCCAGATCTCCCAGCATAGACAAGAATAAACTCCAAATGGATTAAAGATCTAAATTTTAAAGAGAGAGACCACACAAGTAGTAGAAGAAAACGGGATTATTTCATAGCCCAAGTGTAGGAAACAGCTTTTCTGTTTCTATTGCATCAAAATCCCAGATCCAATAAAGGAAAATGTTGATAAATTTGGCTATCTAAGAATATGAATTTTAAAATTTTCATTGAGGGACACCTGGGTGGCTCAGCCAGTTAAGCATCTGCCTTCGGCTCGGGTCATGATCCCTGGGTCCTGGGATGGAGCCCTGAATCATGTTCCTTGCTCAGCAGGGAGCCTGCTTCTCTCTCTCCTTCTGCCTCTCCCCCAGCTTGGGCTCTCTCTTTCTCTCAAACAAAATCTTTAAAAAAATTTTATTGAGGCATATTTCAGATATTACGTATCTATTTCAAATGTATAATGATGTTTTTGTAAATTTACCAAGTTGTACGACATCACCATCAGTCAATTTAGAGCACTCTCATTAGCCCAATAAGATCCCTTATGTACATTTCCTGTTAATTCTATCCTCCTCCCCCACCCCTACAACCCCTAATCTTTCTGTTTCAACAGATTTGCCTTTTCTGGACATTTTTTTTTATTATTATTTATTTGACAGACAGAGATCACAAGTAGGCAGAGAGGCAGGCAGAGAGAGAGGAAGGAAAGCAGACTCCCTGCTGAGCAGAGAGCCTGATGTGGGGCTCGATCCCAGGACCCTGGGATCATGACCTGAACGGAAAGCAGAGGCTTTAACCCCCTGAGCCACCCAGGCACCCCCACTTTTCTGAACATTTTATAAAAATGACATCATGTGGTATAGAGTCTCTTGTGTGTGGCTTCCTTCACTGGGCATACTTTGCTTTTTTTTTTTTTTTAAGATTTTATGTATTTATTAGAGAGAGAGAATGAGAGAGAGAGAGAGAGAGAGAATGAGAGGGGAGAGGGTCAGAGGGAGAAGCAGACTTCCCGCTGAGCAGGGAGCCCAATGCAGGACTCGATCCTAGGACTCCAGGATCATGACCTGAGCTGAAGGCAGTCACTTAACCAACTGAACCCCCCAGGCGCCCTAGGCATATGTTGTTTATGTCATAGCATGTGTCCACAGTTTGTTCTTTTTTATTGTTGAATGATACTCCTTGTGCAGATATACCACACTTCGTCTATCTATTCACGATCTGGGGCTAGCATGAATAACGCTGCTGGGGCGCCTGGGTGGCAGAGTCAGGGAAGCATCGGAATCTTGGTTTCAGCTCAGGTCATGATCTAACAGGGGTGGAACTGAGCCCCACATCCACCTCTGCGCTCAGTACAGAGTCTGCTTCCGATTCTTTCTCCCTCCCCCTCTGCCCCACCCGACGTGCTCTCTCTCTCAAAGAAATAAAATCTTTAAAACAAAATGAATAATGCTGCCAAAAACACCATAAAAGAGTCAAAATACAAATGATAAGGAGAAAGTATTTGCAAACTACACCACAGATAAAGATACCAATATCTCTAATAAAGAGCTTTCCAAATTGGGGGGAGCCCAAAGTACCTATTTAGAAATGAGCCAAAGACATGAACAGACAATTCCCCTAAAAAGATATTAAAATGGGGGCGCCTGGGTGGCTCAGTCAGTGAAGCATCTGCCTTCAGCTCAGGTCACAATGTCAGGATCCTGGGACTGAGCCTTCCCTGGGCTCCCCACACAGTGGGGAGTCTGCTTTTCCCTCCTCTTCTGCCCCTCCCCCTGCTAGTGTTCTGTCTCTCAATACATAAAATCTTAAAAAAAAAAAACAGATATTAAGATTACCCTTAAGCATACAAAAAGAAATTCACTCATAATAAGAGTGCAAATTAAAACTGTATTGAGAACACCAACTAGGATGGCTATAAAAAAAAGATAGGTAGTAACAAGGGTTGGCAAGGCTGTGGAGGAAGGAACCTTTGTGCACTGCTGGTGGGACTGTAAAGAACAGCAGACTCTTTGGAAGACAGTCTAGAAACTCTTTGAAATATTAAACAGAGTTACCATACGACCCAGCAAGTCCGCTCCTAGGTATGCAACCAAGAGGTATGAAAACATAGGTCCACACAAAAACTGGTACACAAATGTCCACAGTGGCATTATTCACAACAGCCCAACGTGCAAACAACCCAAATGCCCATCCATGGATGAGTGGACAAATGAAACGTGGTCCCTGCATGCAGAGGACCAGTATTCTGGCAGGAACGGGAACGGAGTAGTACTACAGGTCGCAGCACGATGAACCTTGAAGTCAATAAGCTAAGTGAAGGAAGCCAGACATAAAAGTCACATTATTGCTTTCATTCATCTAAAATGTCCACAACAGGCAACTCCTTAGAGTCAGAAAGTAGTTTAGAGGTTGCCAAGGGCTTTAGGGAAGGAAGAATGAGGGGACTACTAATGGGTATAGGGTTTCTTGTTGGGGTGATAAAAATGTTCTAGAATCGACTGTGGTGATAGAGGCACAGCTCTGTGGAATATACTGAGAAGCACTGAACTGTGCACCCCAAATGGATCAATTGCACAGCATGTGGATTACGCCCCAATACTGCTATTATACATATTTTTCTATATGTATACATGTAAGTATATGTATGTACACATACGTATATTTTTTAAAAATGGCCATGAGATACCACTTCTTAACTATCACATCAGCAAACATTCTGAAGCTTGACCATACATTCTGTTGACAAGGCTGTGGAGTAAGAGACACTCCTGTGCATTGTGCAAATGCAAAATGGAAGGCAAATTCGGTAATATCTGACAAGACTGTATTTGTGTTTACCCTCTGAGCCAGCAGAAACATTTCTAGGGTCTTATTTTTGTTCAAAAAAATTTTTTTAAGTGGGGCACCTGGGTGGCTCAGTCGGTTAAGCGTCTGCCTTTGGCTCAAGTCATGATCCCGGGGGGCCCTGGGATTGAGGCCCGCATCGGGCTCCCTGCTTGGCAGGGAACCTTCTTCTCCATCTCCCTGATGCTCCCCCTGCTTGCAGTCTGTCAAATAAATAAAATTTTTTAAGTTTATGTATATATGTATGTATGTAACCTCTATACCCAACATGGGGCTTGAACTCACAACCCTGTGATCAAGAGTCCCACACTCTTCTGAGCCAGCCAGGCACTCCTCTAGGGCCTTACTCTTAAAATACACCTATAGCAAGAAAATATACATGCGCAAGGATACTCATTATTACTCGTATTTGCAAAATAGAAACTAACTGTCTAAATGAAGGATACTGGCTAAATAAACGATGCCACACCCACATGATGGAGTACTATGTAGCAGGGAACAAATAAAAAAGAAGGTGGAAGATCCCTATGGGGCGATACGGGGTTAGTTTCCAAGACACATCATAAAGCGAAAAAGAATACAGTCTGTTCCCATGTGTGTAAGAAAGGGGAAATAAGTTAATATGCATGCATCTCCTTATTTTTGCAAAAGGAAACATAGGAATGATGAACCACAAAACAATGTAGTTACCTAAAATGTGTGTATGTGCGCGCACACGGCGTGCGCATGCGTGGCAGGGTGGACGGCATGGAATACATCTGGGACGGAACAGCCTTTGCCAGGTGTATCTTTTTGTGTCATTTAATGCCAGGGTCAGAAAAGACAGCTTCAAAGGGCTCCCACAGTCCAAATACAGACCAACTGGAGCATCAAAATTAAGAGGACAGTGAAGGATTCCGACCCACAGAATAAAACGGGAATCCACAAGACCGTATGAACAATAGGTAAGTACACAGATGGGGGGGAGACAGGAGGCTCTTCCCGACAGCAGTGCTGACGTAGATATGCAAGGACTGATAGCACTGGAAAAGCCTCACCTTGTATCCATCACAGTAAGTACTGATTTGGACGAGAACCATCCACGGACCGTTTATTAGCTGCAAGGGGCAAAGCTGGAACTCCGCAGTGGAGAAACCGGACAAGGCTCTGACCAGGTACCCAAACGCCCACGACAGCTTGGGGCAGACAGGCCCGCGCTCGTGGATGGGATGCTCTGAGGACGCAGACCGTTGACGGTGCTGCGGCTGAGAAAGTATAACCTGAATCTGTGAGGAAACATCAGGCAGGCCCCAACTGAGGACCAATTCTAGAAAATACCTGGCCTGAGCTCTTCAAAAATGGCCAAGTCATAAAAAGTAAAGAAAGGCTGGGGAACTGTTCCAGAGGAAATGCCCTGCGTGATACTGGATGGGACCTTGCACTGAAGGAAAGAATGCTATAAAGGACATTATTGGGACAGGTGACAAAGCTTAAATCGGGCCTAAAACGACAAAATGTATTGTAAACAATGTTACATCAAAGATTATTGTGGTTATGTGAGAGAACCTCTTTGTTCTTCTCTCAAATGGTTTGGATAAAATACACAGTAATGTGTGTTCGGACACAGATATATATAACACACAGGTACACACATGTGTGTGTGCACACACACACACACCCCTAAAAAGAAAATGATAAAACTCAGAGAAGTTTTATTTATTTTTTAAAAGATTTTTTTTTTTTTTTTTACAGACAGAGATCACAAGTAGGCAGAGAGGCAGGCGGGGTGGGGGGGCACAGGCTCCCCGCTGAGCAGAGAGCCTGATGCGGGGCTCCATCCCAGGACCCTGGGATCATGACCTGAGCCGAAGGCAGAGGCTTTAACCCACTGAGCCACCCAGGTGCCCCAAACTCAGCAAAGTTTTAAATTGGTGGGGGTGCCCTGTACTGTGTCAGCATGGCTGAGCCAGAACCCAGTTTTCCAGAAGCCTCCTCCCCTTACAGTTCCATGGCAGAGATCTGGCACTCAGAAGTAGCACAGGACTCTGAAGGCATTCAGGGTTAGGGACGCAGAGTTGCTGGCAGATTCCAGCTTATTCTAGGCTCTGCTCTGTGGCCAGCTCTTCTTCCTCACTGAGCAGCAATGCCCCCCTCTCCGTAGGCCCATCGCCAGACTCCTGGCTGTAGCACCCCCGAGGCAACAGCTCCCCGGGCCTGTCTGCCAGCCTCCTTTTCAGCGCCCTAGACCCTCCTTTGGCAGCTGAACGGGCCTGGCTCCTCACGATAACTGGTCGGTGATCTCTCTCCTTCCAGGTCCCCCCTTTCAGACACCGTCACTTCCCCAGCTCCTTGCATGGCTCTGTTCCGTCTAGTCCCTATAATAAATCTCTTCTCCCTCACAGCACCCCCGCCTCCCTGACGGAATCCATTGGTGAATCTGAGTAAAAAGGGTCTACGTATTCTTACAACTTTTCGGTAAATGTGAAATACTTTCCAAACAAGTTTTCACCATTCAAAATTCTGTTTCTGTAGAATTTAAAATACTGGATGATCCGCTCACTCAAAGGTTAAAAAAAGGGGAGGTTCATTTCATTTCTGGGGCAAAGACTACTAAGTCTGAGAAGGCGGCACTGCGCTAGCTCCGATGGCAGGAGCCTCCACTAGGGCCCTGGCAGGAGATGGCTCGTAGCCTCCTGCTCTGCTCACCAGCGGCCTGATCGGAGGACACGTGACTAAGGCAGAAACCCCACAAAACCAGCAGGTTGTTGGGGGCCAGACCCAACATAGCCCTCCTGCCTCTTGATTGGACCAGGACCAGCCACGACACGCTTTATAGCTAGAGAAAGTGAGATCGACACACTTAACTGACACTCTCCCAGCCACGGAAAGATGCACCTGCCCAGCCTTCAGCCACGGTATTCACAGGAGGGAAAAAGAGCACACATAAAGGCAAAAGATGAGAATCCAGGCCACAGACGGCTCTAAAATTATTTTCAGCAGTAACTGAATATATCTACCTGTTGTTTTATTCATCCAGCTTCTCCTGAGGCACTCTGCTATTTATTCCCTTTGGTAGAATTTAAGAGCAAATACTCCAAGGATATCAGCATAAATGTGGTCCCCCCCCAAAAAAATCTTTTTCATTAAATATCCAAGTCCTAAATGTTCAGTTTTCACAGCTGTAATTCATGAATAGGCATATGTTTTGTAAATGTTGGCCAGCATTCCAGGGCAACTTTAATGAAGTACATTTTTTACTTTTCTTTTAAACCAGAAGATACGAGATGCTTGCCTTTGGTTCAGGTCATAATCCCGGGGTCCTCAGATCGTGCCCCGCATCGGGTCCTCGGATTGTGCCCCGCATTGGGCTCCCTGCTCAGTGAAGAGTCTGCTTCTCCTTCTGCCTGCTGCTCCCCCAGCTTGTGCTCTCTCTCACATGTACTCTCTCTCAAATAAATTCTTTAAAAAAAATTTTTTTAAAAAGAGGTGCCTGGGTGGCTCAGTCAGGTAAGCATCTGCCTTTGCCTCAGGTCATGATCAGGATCCTGGGATTAAGCCCCATGTCGAGCTCCCTGCTCACTGAGGAGCCTGATTCTCCCTCACCTCCCTGGTTGCACTCTCTGTCACTGTCTTTGCCTGTCTGTCTGTCTCTCTCTAATAAATAAATAAAGCCTTTTTTAAAAAAAAAAGGAAGACATAAAATCATTTAAAAAATACAATGTTGCCAGGGTGCCTGGGTGGTTCAGTCCCTCAAGCATCAGACTCTTGGTTTCAGGTCAGGTCATGATCTGGGGATCCTGGGATGAAGCCCAGGTTGGGTTCCGTGCTCAGCGGGGAGTCTGGTTCAGTGTTCTCGCCCCCTCTGCTTCCACCCCCACACACCACCCTGCTCATTCGCCTGCATGCATGCATGTGCACTCTCTCTTAAAGTAATAAATCTTTAAAAAAAATGTTAAAAAATAGAAAACAGAATGTCCCTATCATTAAAGTAATACTTAATTTAGGCAGGAATCAACAATGATGCTAAAATTAGTAGGTTAAATATTTGATGAGAAAAGAGATATTTACATAGTCTCAAAATATCTCCCCCACAAACCACCTATTACAAAGGGGAAAACAGAGTTTACAGTGGGGAAACCCAGCAAATACTGCCTTGCTATCACCAGACATACAGACATCACGTGCCTGCTAATGTGATTGCTGCACTAGGGACACAACATTCTTGTGGGGTTCCTGCCCAAAATGAACCCTGAGGACAGTCACGAAGAAACATCAAATGAACCCAATGAGAGACATTCTGTCAAATAGCGGGCCTGTACTCTCCTAAAATGTCAAGGTCACGAACAACAAACAAAGGCAGAGGAAGGCATAACTGTTCTAGATGGAAGGAGATAAAAGAGACATCATGGCAGTGTGTTATCCCTGTCTGGATCCTGGACTACAAAAAGAGAACTGTGATACAGGACATTATGGGGACAATGAACAAAATGTGAAGAGGGACTGCAGATTACGGTATTATGCTGTTCAACATCTTGATTCTGATGGATGTACTGTGGTAATGTAACAGACAGTCATGAGGGACACCTGGGTGGCTCAGCTGGTTAAGCGTCTGCCTTCAGCTCAGGTCCTGATCCCAGGGTCCTGGGATTGAGCCCCCACATCAGACTTCCTGCTCAGTGGGGAGTCTGCTTCTCCCTCTCCCTCTGCCCTACCCCCTGACACATGCTCACTCTCTCTCTCATCCCTCACTCTAAAAACTAAATAAAATCTTTAAAAAAAAAGTCATGAGCCTCCATGTGCTTAGGAAATGCACACTGATGTTCTTAAGAAATACCCTTCAAGGAAGAGAAAACTTTACAGAAAATATTGCACAATGTTGAGAGTTGGTAAATCTGAGTGAAGGATATGTGGGTTTGTTTGTGTTTTTTTTGACACTTCTTGCTTTGTTATACTTGTTTGAAATTGTTTTAACTTTTCTATGAGTTCGAAATTATTTCACAATGGAAAGTTAAGAAGAGCAGTTAAAATAAAAAGGTATGCTCTCTACAATCTACTGCATGGGAACTCACTGAAGGGTCCTGTTGGGCTAGAGCTGTTAATGTCAGGCAGGATCTCACAGGACCCTGTGGGCTGCGATCTTGGGTAGGAGTGGGGGCTGGGCAGAGATCTGAATCCATCTTTGTATTTAGGTGTCTTCCCCCCTCTGAGCTTACTGACTATGTTCATGTTAACGTGTCTCTAGGCTGAGTCACACAGCAGACTCGGACCGCTTTATGTAGAAGAAACACCACCTCCAATAATATTAATAGTAAAGAGATATTATTTAATGATAAACCTTCAGTTGTTTAGTCTCCTCCATTAAAAGGCAGTGAAATACACAGCGAGGCTAATTTACCTGTAGGGAAGGGTAGTCACGGGCCAGCATTAGCGTCATGGTAGCACCTAACCGGGCTTATGGATTAACTTGCTTCAGGTTAGCACACTCCCGGCTTGCTGACCTAAGGCCTCTGATATGTCACAGAACTAATTTACTTCCTCTGAGATTTGCAAACCACTGGCCTTGGGGAGTGTAGGACCAGAACTTTCCCAGGCTACCAAGGCCAACAAGTCTGTCTGAGGCTGCCTCAGCTTTCTGATGAGCTAAAACATCTTTTAGCAAAATGTTTTTCTCTTTTTAAGGTCACATAAATGACTTTACTGACCATCCTCTGTGCATCTGCAGCCCCTGCCTTCCTTTGCAGAAAGAACAGAGTATTCTTGCACAACCCCCAAAGTACCAAGGAACCAGACCTTCTTGCACCATCCCTTCCCCGCCCCCACTTCCCTACCCCGTGGGGCACCAAGGAACTTCTAGAACTTCCTGCACAACCCCCGAGCACTGAGAGAACTCTGTAGCCGGCCTCATGGAGTCTGCACGTAATAAAAAAATGCCACAGACCACTGCACTCCCTTAACTGATTAAATCTCTTTAAAAATCTCGGGGCCAGGGGCGCCACTGGGTGGCTCAGTGGGTTAAGCCTCTGTTTTCAGCTCAGGTCATGATCTCAGTGTCCTGAGATCAAGCCTCGCATCGGGCTCTCCGCTCTGCAGGGAGCCTGCTTCCTCCTCCTCTCTCTCTCTGCCTCTCTGCCCACTTGTGATCTCTGTCAAATAAATAAAATCTTTAAAAAAAAAAAAAAGAAATGTGGGAAATCAAAAATTTCCTATACTTCTAAAAAAAAAAAAAAAGTCTCTGGGCCAGGCAGAAACCTCAGAGTTGGCTTTTGGACAAGGCTCTGCCTTCTCCCCAGGGGGCTGGCCACCTGAATAAAGTTCATATTCCTTTCCAGTCAATAGTCATCTCTTGAGTACTGGCTTTTCAGGCAGCGGGCAGTCGAGCTTGGGTTCGGTAACATTACTTATGTTCTCTAATCCTAAAACTCTTTGGTCACCATCTTTGCCTCAGTCAGGTAGGATTCTCGATAGCTTTGCTCATGCCTAGCCCTGTGTGCTTCCTCTCTTCAAGTGCTGGCCAAGCTCCATGACAATGCCGTACACTTCGATGGGGCTGTTCGTTGCAACTCTAACCACCAACAAATATCTAGAAGGCACAAACCTTATACGAAGACTGTATTCAGCCTGCTTGTACTGGCCTGGAACCAACCAGGAAAGTCACAAATTGTCTGTACCTCCATTCCCCTAGCTGTAAAACGCCCCACTGAAAGGCAGACCTTGTCACATTCAATTTGGACCATGTCCAGTCAGCACATGCAAAAGGCTCATGGGGAGAAGGAACAGTTTCTTTGGTGATATTTTCCCTGGTCTGGGGGAACTTAACAACTTAGCTGGAAAGACAGAAACACATCAGATGTTAAAGTGATATGTGCATGGGGCCCATGGTGGCTCTGTTGGTTGGGCGTCTGCCTTTTGCTCGGGTTGTGATCTCAGGGTCCTGGGACTGAGCCCTGCATAGTACTCTCTGCTCAGCGTCTCCCTCTCTGCTGCCACTCCTCCTGCTTGCACTGTCTCTGTCAAAGAAATGAAAAAAAAAAAAAAAAAAAAAAAAAGACACAATAAAAAAATAAATTAAAAAAAGAAAAGAGAAGAAAATAAAATAAATAAATAAAACAAAAAATTAAATTTTAAAAATAAAACCAAAAATAAAAAATAAAATAAAATAAATAAAGTGATGTGTACAGAGGACTAATGGGAGAAATAAGAAACCTTAATCCTGGTCTACTGCAAATTCACTGTGTCACCCTGGCAAATGAAGATGTCTTAAGGTTTCACGCCTAATTTGTAACATGAGGGGGTTGGAGTGGATGACAATGAAGAGGGTAGAAATGTACTGAGCACTTATATACCAAGCCCTACAGTAAGCACTGAACAAGGATTAATACAGTGAAATCTCCTGCTATGAGGTAGAGACCACTATTTCTATTCTACAGATAATTCATGAGATCCTTTCAACTCCAACAGAATTATATGATTTCAAGTTAAGTAATATGGTAAACTACATTCTCCAAAGGTGGCCACAATATTTCCCATCCCACGTGATCTTCTTAAAGTGTGACTCTGATACTCCTGCCTTGGAGAGGGGGGTCTATGTCTTCTCTCACTGAACCGGGGTGGGCTTGTGACTGGAGAAAGCAATGTTATGTGACTTCTGAGGCTAGATCACAAAAGCCAATCTCTCTGATACTGGTTTGCTATTGCAGTACAACAGATTACCCACAAACTTAATGGCTTATACCCACTTATTAGCTTAGTCCATAGGTCAGAATTATAGGCACAGCATGGCTGGGTTCTCTGTTCATAGTCTCACAAGGATGAATTAAAGGTGTTGTCTGAACTGAGTTTTCAGAGGGTGTAGGGGGAAATCTGCTTACAAGCTCCCAACGTTGTTGGCAGAATTCAGTTCTTTGTGGTTGTAGAACTTGAGGTCTGCCTGTCCTTGCTGGCTGTCAGTGGGGGCTGCACTCAGCTCCTAAAGGCTACCCAAATTCCTTGCTAACATGGCCACCTCCACCCTCAAAGCCAGCTGTAGATAATCTCCCTCACATCTAATCCCTCTCACACTTCAAATCTCTGACATCCTCAGTCCCTGGCTTCCAGAATGGACCCAGATTGAAATGGCTCAAGCGATTAGATCAGGCCCACGTGCAGACTCTCCCTATCTTAAGGTCAACTGATTTGGGACTTACTTATACCTGCAAAATCCCTTATGTCATATAATCATGGGAGTGAAATCTAATCATATTCATAGGTTCCACTCAAATCAAGGGGAGGTATGCCAGGGCAAGGGTCACTGGGGGTAAAATTCTGCCTACCACATAGCTTCTATTTTATTCTCCTGTTACACTTATTTTTGGAGCTCAGCCTTCATACTGCGAGGAAGTATAAGCAGCTTGTGGAAAGGAGCAGAGGCCTCCCCGCCAACAGTCCCAGCTGAGCACCTGGCCAACAAGCAGTGTTAACTTGTTGGCCATATTAGTAAGCCATTTTGAAAGTGGATCTTCCAGCCCTAAACTGAGCTGCTCCAAGTGGTGATAACAACAATTAGTGAGTCCCACCCAATGTGCAAATGTGTGAGTAAAATAAAGAACTGTTGTCAGCCACTAAGTTCTAGGGTGATCTATTACATAGCAATAGGTAATCAAAGTGAAGTAACAACCCAAATGAGAAGATCTACAAGTACTGAAAGGTTTTTTTGCAGATAGGAGTGGTAACCCACCTTTCTTTTAGGACACTGGGGGATCGAGCATCTGACATTTTAGGTCTAAAATGTCTTTCAATTCACGGTTGCTGATTTATTGATTCAAACTTACACTGAACTAATTTACACTCGTATACCAGTCATCTCTATTTGGAAGCCCAGCATTTTAAAAAGGTTATCTAAAAATTATGCTGTTTTCCTTTTGAGCAATGGTTATACCATATATTCTAAGCTACAGCTGAGAAATATTTGGGATGTAAATAAAGATAATGAATGTACTAATTTTTAAAGATACCATGGTCTTGTTCATAAATCACTAAAGTATTAGTTACCTCAATGTATACTTAATTACTTTTCAAATTTTCAATTAGAAAAAATAGAAAACACATGGAAAATAATCATCAGTTTTGTCATTAAGAATTTTAATCAATCGATATTAACTATTAGGTGAAAGACTGTTGGAGTAGAACTTCCATAAACTCTCAAAGAGAGTTTGGATTATTTGTTGATTACAGAGGGGAGAAACCTGGCAGACAAAGCC
Source organism: Mustela putorius furo (assembly GCF_011764305.1). Lineage (NCBI taxonomy): Eukaryota > Metazoa > Chordata > Mammalia > Carnivora > Mustelidae > Mustela > Mustela putorius. The sequence continues at coordinate 35,466,570 of NW_025421989.1, forward strand.
TTAACAAAATCAAACAAACAACAACAACAAAAAAATCAAACTTAATATCACCAATGATAGAACAAAGTAACATCAGGTGCCTTCCACTGTGATGCACTAAGGACACACCATCACATGTGTAGTATTCTTGCCCCCAAATATTTGTTTATGAGAAAACATATAAATCCAAATTAAGGATATTCTGAAAAACCACTGACTTGTACTTTTCGCAAAAATGTCAATGTCATAAAAAGAAAAAATGCTGGGAACTCCTCTACACTAAGGAAGATTAATCTAAAAGAGGTAATTAAATGTGAATTTTGACTGGATCTCCCCTCTCCCAACAAAAAAGAAAAGAAACAGCCACAAAACTCTAAATTTTAAGTATGCACTGCATATTAAATAGTACTGTACATAAAAGTATCTGAGTGGATTATTGTACTGTGATTAAGTAGGGAAATGTCCTTGCTAAGAGCCAGATGCGGAAATGTTTAGGGGTGAAACGTCACTCTAGATGCAACACTCAGGCAAATTGTGTAAGGATTAAATTTGTGCACCTGGTTGAACGATATTGTATCACATTTAGTCCACACTGCCCACAGACCGGACAGAACAATCAGAGCTTCCCTTTGGATACGGAGGAGAAGCACACAGCTGGACACTCACCTCTCTGGGTGGCGCACGGAGCCCTGGGAGTTTTACGGTGGTCTCCGCAAAAGGGCGAGCGGAGGATGAGGCTGCCAGAGAAACAGAAATACACAAACACAGGACAGGGTTCACGCGCTGCACACTTTATGGCCGTGCTGCTCAGGCATGACGGTGAGGCCACGCCTCTTGCCCCTAAAGGCGTTATCTGACAGCAGCACGTGTCTGTCCAATGCACTTTACGGCAGTCACGGGAAGGTGCGGGGGCGTGGCTATACCTCCCGCACCACAAGCACACACGACAGCCGCACATGCTGTGTGGAGCACTTTATGGCAACCACGCAAAGGCGCGAGGTCACGGGTCCAGGCTGTGCGGAGTAGGCTCTGCATCCTACGTCATCGTGGGTTGGCTGTTATTTCTTTGGTGCTCTCATGCCTTGGAGATCATGGCGATGGTGGCAGCACTGTGGCGGAGTGCGAGGGACTATATGAAGACCAAGGAGTTCCGGAACTATCTGGCCAGCACTCACTTCTGGGGTCCCGTGGCCAACTATGGCCTTCCGCTGGCTGCCTTAAAGGACATGAACGCATCACCTGAAATCATCAGTGGCCGTATGAAAGTAGCGCTCATCTTCTACTTGATGGCCTTCATGCATTTCGCCTACCGTGTACAGCCTCGAAACCTGCTGCTGTTCGTGTGCCACAGCACCAATGTCTTGGCGCGGAGTGTGCAGCTGAGCCGCTACCTGAATTACTACTGTGGCGGAGGCGCGTCGGCGGCTGTTGGTACCACAGCTGCCATCACCCCCGATCCCACCAGCTGTCCTGTACCTGTTAGCGACCTTGACAATGATGACTCCTGTTAGGCAGCCGCCAGCCCCAACCCATTGCCCCAGAAGCGTGGTGGAGAGGGCCCGATTGAAACTTTGCAGCTTGCAAACATTGAACTGTTCTCCCTAAAGAGACCAGTGAAGTTTGGTTTTTACTCTAATAAAATTGCGAGTCTGACTGAAACCTGCAGTTTGGTTAATAAAGAAGAGAAAATAGAGCAGAACTGAAGGTGTTGAGTGTTGTTTATTTTGTGATCTGGAAATACAATGTTCTTAGGTGGGGGTAGATTGGCTGGTCTTCCTCTTCGCTGGACCTGCATTTGAGGGTTAGTTTTTACAGGGGAGGAAGAATGAATGATAGCGTTCCTGAGATGGTGTTTTGTTTCTTGTTTCGGGGTGTCCAGGTCAAATAATGCTTGGTAGCATACATGATTTTTAAAACTTGGTACAGGCACCTGCGTGGCTTAAGTCCTTAAGCGTCTGCCATCAGCTGAGGTCAAGATCCCAGGGTCCAGGGATTGAGCCCCACATTGGGCTCCCTGCTCGTGGAGAAGTCTGTTTCTCCCTCTCCCACCTCTCCCGCTTGTGTTCCCTCTCTTGCTGGGTCTCTCTCTGTCAAATAAATAAATAAAATCTAAAAAACAAAAAAACAAAAAAAACTTGGTACAGGCATTAATCTCTTTGCAGCAAAAACAAGTCGGGGGATATTGCTACTGAGGGAAATAGTTCGAAGTGGGTTTAAATGAATTCAGTGAAATCCAATTTAGGCCTTTAAAAAGTACCTATTAAGAGAACCTAGAATCTCTTGGTGATTGGATAGCAATTAAAGAATCTATGGTGGAAACAGGATAAACAAACCTGAGTTTAGTTGCTGTCAACCCTGGATTCTAGGTAAATAGAAAATAAAAATGACAAAATCACAATCGTTTCCTCTTCTTGCCTAAAAATGGGGGGAAATGGCAGTCGGTAAAACTGATAAGACTATTGCCCTGTGGCTAGCTAGGATTGGGGACGAGGGTCAACAGCATTAGCTCACAGTGTCCCCTTAGGAATCTTATGGGTGCTAAGGACTTGTCTTTTTTTTTTTTTAATATTTTATTTATTCATTGGACAGAGAGATCACAAGTAGGCAGAGAAGCAGGCAGAGAGAGGAGGAAGCAGGCTCCCCGCTGAGCTGAGAGCCCGATGTGGGGCTCAATCCCAGGACCCTGGGATCATGACCTGAGCCAAAAGCAGAGGCTTTAACCCACTGAGCCACCCAGGTGCCCCTGCTAAGGACTTGTCTTAAACCAGGTTAACATGACGTGGGGAAAGAAAAGGGTGGGGCTGTGAGTGTAAGGCCACTGTCTCTGCAGCAGAAGCTGCCTTTTAGGATTTGATGCCAAATCTGCCTCTGGAGATGCAGGGAGTTCCAGAGGGTTCTACGGGGTGAAGAGTGCTTAAACCCTACTTTTGTTAAAGATTTCGAATGCAGAGGCGCCTGGGTGGCTCAGTCGGTTAAGTGGCTGCCTTCGGCCCACTCAGGTCATGATCCCAGGGTCCTGGGATTGAGCCCTACATCGGGCTCCCTGCTCAGTGGAGAGCCTGCTTCTCCCTCTCCCTCTGTTTGCTGCCCTGCCTACTTGTGCGCTCTGTCAAATAAATAAATAGTCTTAAAAAAAAAAAATTCAAATGCAAAGGAGGGCCCCTGGTGGCGCAGTAGGTTAAGCATCTGACTCAGTTTGGGCTCAAGCTGTGATCTCAGGGTCTTGAGATCAAATCCCTCATCTCACACATAGTCTTCTATGTCGTCATCTGGGAAGTGACATACCATCACTCAGCTGTTTCCTATTGGCCACGTGAACCAACCCCAGTACGTTGTGGGAGGAAAATACAAGGGTGGGAATACTGGGAGGCAGGGATCTTTTGTGGGGGGGGAGCATCTTGGAGGCTGGCTACCACATATGGTTCTGAAATTAAATTTGTCATGCCTTTCTGAAACTCAGTATAAAGTAATAAAGCATGTCAGGTCATCACTCACCTTCCCCCAAAAGATGTCACAAAATGCTCAGTTTACAGTTGTGTGGTCATTACTAACATGCATATATCATGCAGCATGGGTTTGAGAAGCGAGCGGGAAAGAAGTCTCTGGAAGATAGTATTTTCATATTTATATAGTTCAGACTATATAATGTAGTAATAAAAACTAGTTCTTAAAGTTTCAAAATGAGTCATAACCTTTTGTCAAAATTTTTATTAAAACTTGAATTTTTCCCTTCACTACGTGAGTAGAAATTCATATATTTTTAGATCTGTCTTACAACATGTATTTTGTAATTTGAGTATATTTCAATCAAAGGCAGGTAGGTTTCTAATTAACCTGGTAAGGGAAAAGTAGGTAATAATCCCTACTGATAATTTCCCATTATTCTACATTTATAATTTAGAGGGCAAAATGATTAGAGAAAAAAATCCAAAAGATTCCAATGCCGCCAACTCTAAGGCAATGTTCCACTTACAGGATCTAATTTGTAGTATGCCCACCCAAGAGGCCTAACCCTTTGTTGCCTAGGATATTCATGTTTAAAGCCATATAAGTGATTAATACTTTAATAAAAATGAGGCTTTCAAATCATTAGGGTAACAATCACTTATAATCTCCCCAAACTATCAAATACAGTCCTTTCTGGCCTTCACAATTTAACCTGTCTACAGATCTCTTCTGCTACTTTATGAAGCCAATAACATTTTGAATTGGCAGAGCTATTTTTCCATAAGTTTTTGTTACTGACACACTTCTGTTATTACCTAGAATTCGTGTTTTATACTGAGCCTAATAAGTAACGTCCTTCTCCTTGGGTCCTCTGAGTTCCCTGGAAAAGCACAGGCTAAAATCCGAAGAATTGCCTTACCTTTGCAACCATAATGTCAAAACTCTTTCTCCTCTAATTCTTTCCACCTACTGTGTCACAGGGAGAGGAGGAGAGAGTAAATCATATTGTTGGATGGAAACCAGGCCCTTGGAGACAAAACAGCCCTGTGTGAAAGGGAGACCACCTCCTGGGCTTCTCCGGATGCTACCGCCTCCCCAGGGCCCTAGAGGTGGAGCTGACCCCCGCAAAAATGGGAGGCTACAACCTATTCCAGGGAATTTGACACATAAGTCTTATAGTTTGAATTTATATTGTTCACGTCTCTTGATTATCTTGAAATGAACAGACTGTAATTAAGAACTTTCAAAATACCAGGAGCACATGTTTGTTGAACAAATTTTATATGGGACGATGCCACAAACAGAATAGCCACATTTCTTCTAACCACCCCCCTCGACCTCAATTCCTCTCCCAGCAGTAACACAGCAAAGGAGCCTGGGACAGGCATACAACTTTCCCGACCTCTTACTGAAAAAGACAAGAGTTACAGTATACCATGCAATGCTGAACGTTCTGCTTCTGTTCCGTGTGTGTTAGAGATCCTTCTGTATCCCTCCACTGCAGCATGACGACATTCTTCTTTACAACCACAGAGTGCTCTGTGGCTTGGATGCGCTGGGATTTCACCAGTCATCTCTTGATGCCAGGCTCCCGGTGCCACTGTGAGCACCCCCCGTGTGTGCATCATGGGCCACGTGCCCAGATTCGTAGAGGAGAGGCCCTGTGCACGCTCCATTTACTTTAAAGCCCTCTCTGGACACGTCTTCCCTTTCTTCGATTTCAATGTAGTTAAATGTTGCCAGTATAACGTTTTCTGCACAGTATCTTTCATTTATCAGAGCAGACAATAAATCCAAGACGATGGCACATATAACATTGTCCATACCTTATACATCCTCACATCTGGCATCCTCTTCAGTGCCCAGCTGTGGCGGACACTTGATAAATGTTTGAGAGAGAAGGAAAAGCTAACTGGACACAAGGGATATGAGACGAAAGTGTTCATAACCCTAAGTTACTAAAGTTTGAAAGCAGGTCTTAACTTGGTTAGTGAATCAAGATTTAATTGGATCCTACCTTCCAGATGTACCTTACATCTAGAAGCTGGGAAATGTTTCAGCAATTTTCTTAGTCTGGGCATGGTTGTGAGAACAATGAAGATTCTTACTTTACTATGGAAGTTTTTTTAAAGAAATTGTGTGAAATGAACGGACAAAGAAAATGTACAATTCAAGACCCGTCAGTTAGGAACATCTGCCTTCATGCAGGGTTTACAGCATTTTATACATGCATTTTAATGTAAAAATATGCCATATATACCCCCACCCTCTGCTCACTGTCTACAGAGCACATCCTTGATGGGCAGCCGAGCAAGCGAACGATGGCTTCCTTTGGGCTTGGAGCGGAAACACTTCCTCCAAGGAGTGCGGCAGGTGGCAATTCTGTCCCTGAAGGTCCAGAAATGACCTGGCCCGGTTAAGTACTGCTGGCTTTGAAAAGGAGCAGATGGAGGGGAGGGAGGCTGATCCCATGGACCACTGCATATGACTGGACAGTGGTTTTGCAGTTGAGGAAACAAACAGGACAAAGTCAGAAGTGGAGAACTCTTGGGGTAAAGCAACAGATGAAGTTACAGATGAGTTTGTCAATCTGTGGAAAGAAAATGATGTCTCTGAATTTCTGTTAAGAATGGTGATATTTCATCCTTAAATCTCATAACAAAGGACAAGGCTTAGTTAATAGTATGACACACATTCATGTGTAAGAATAAATTGTTGGTGGATCCTTCAGTCAACAAGTATTTGTGAAGCATACGAGGGCTAGGCCCTGTGCTCGGCACTGAGAATATATAGAACTGACCAGAAAGGGCCATGATGGCCATGGGAGGTGACTTTTCCCAGGAGTGTCATACACAAGCCAGCAACTGCAGAGCTTTCCCCGACGTCCCCATCTGTGATGCTGGCTTGGGCCCTCTGCCTGCTTTGGTCAGTCAAGTCACTGTGTTCTCCAGTCCCCCGCGACCAGCCTGGGCCCACCTCCTCACCCTACCGGCCTGGCCTATCAGAAACGGGGACCAATAATTCTGTACTAACCAGAAAAGGCTAGGAAATGGCCTTTCCAGAGATTTGTTTTCTTGCCTTCTTCCAAAAAGGAAGGATTTATACCTCAACATTTATATCACAGCCCCCCCACCCCCCGCTGTCCCCTGCTGCCGCTTGGGCATCCTCCTAAAAGAGACTTTCAGGAATGGGTGTGGGGACAGGGCTTGGGTGTCATTGGGTAGAGCACTCAGTGTGACCCTTCGTGCAGGCCTGGCCAACCACAGACTTTACTGCGTGAGGCAGTTTAAAGTTTAGGACCAGAAAAGAATCTTATCTTCTGAATGGAAAACAAAAACAAAAACAAAAAACCACCCTCCCCCAAAAACCCAATGCCCCAAACCCTAAAACCCCAAAATCAAAACAAACAAATAAAACAAGAAAAACCCTGGATGACAGCAAGTTTTGGCACAGCAGCATCTAACATTTTCTGGGCAGTTACAGATAACACAACACCAAGCTTATGAATATTAAAAAAAATATTCCCAAAGAGTCAAAGAAGTCTAGGACAAACCAACAAAAATTCCTTTTCTGTCTGGGCCAGGGTACTCTGATAAGTGTTTCCTTTTGCACAGAAAAGAAAAGCTGAGATTGAAGCCATGCTGACATTCACATAACAGGCCTGATTTCTATCAGAGGGCAATCTAAAACAATAGAAAATATTTAATTTCCTTTATTTGAAAGGAAAACCATGAAACATTGGAGACAGTGATTTTAACAAATTTTTCTTATGGAAATGAACAAGTTGTTAAAAGCTAGGTATCACTGGCATTGTTTTAGAGCTGACAGGCTTTTTGATGAAGTCAGAAAGTTGATCTACTTAAGACTAGACCAGTGACTCCAGGTATATTGGACTAAACAAAGCTGACAGGGACATTATGTTGAATTACTTCACAGATGTGAGAACCACCAATTAGAGCACAGAGCTCAGTGTCCTTTCTTTCAAATAATAAGGACACGGGGAAACTTCAGGTTAGACCAAACTGTGTGTTCATCACCGCCTTACATAAGAGAACAGGCATCAGGGTGATGAGGTTATTTTGTCCTTACTTACCGTCACATGCAGGAAATCACCTCAGGCCTTCCCTTCAGGTGTCTGGGCCCCAGGTTCCTTGGAATCTGGAGTTTGGTGCTGTAGATGGAGGCTGTCTAGCTTCTGCAGATCTCCTATAAGACCACTTCTAAGATCCTTATTGTTTCTCAGAAATTCTTTTACCACTTGCAGTCGGTTTAAGATCTGCAAGAGGAAATCATATGATGTACGGCTTAGATCATTTAATAGCAGGCTTGTAATTCAGATGGAAAACTTACTAGGTCCGAGACTGGCTCCTTTTCACGTGTCCGCCAATAGTTGGTTCTGGGGCCACACAAGGGGTTGTTTGTTTGTCTCCTCAATTTTTTTTGCTTTTTAAAGGCTAATATCCAAAATAGATGAGGAACTCGTACAACCCAATAGCCAAAAAACTCCAAATAATCCAATTAAAAATAGACAAAGGACCTAAATAGACATTTTTCCAAAGAAGATGTATTATTGGCCAACAGGTACATGAAAAGGTGCTTGACATTGCTCCTCATCAGGGAAACATAAATCAAAACCATGATGAGGGGACACCTGCGAGGCTCAGTCGTTAAGTGTCTGCCTTCGGCTCAGGTCATGATTCCCAGGGTCCTGGGATTGAGCCCTGCATCAGGCTCCTTGTTCAGTGGGGAGACTACTCCTCCTTCTCTCATTTCTCCTGCTTGTGTTCCCTCTCTCTCTGTGTCTAATAAATAAATGAAATCTTAAAAAAGAATAAAGAAAAACAACCACAATGTGATCTCACCACATGCCTGTTAGAATGGCCGTCACTGAAAAGATAAGAGATAACCAACATTGGAGAGGAGGTAGAGAAAAGGGAACCCTTGTGAACTATTGGTGGAATGTAAATTAGTGCAGCCAGTGTGGCAAACAGTACGGAGGCGCCTCAAAAAATTAAAAATAGAGCTACCCCATGATCCAGCAGTTCCACTTCTGGGAAGATATCTGAAGGAAACGGAAACACCATGTCGAAGAGATGATGTGCACCCCTGAATTCATAAGCAGCATTATTTACAACAGCTAAGACATGAAAACAACCTAAGTAACCACTGAGAGATGAATGGGTAACAAAGATGTGGTATATATATACAATGGGATATTTCTCGGCCATAAAAAGAAGGAAATTCCACCATTTGTGGTAACATGTAGGTCGGGTCATCATGTCGTATACCCTAAACTTATGTAATGCTGCATGTCAATTACATCTCAATAAAAATGGAAAAAATTTTGTAAATTCTTTTTTGCTTTAAAACCTCCTACATTTGTAGGAAAGGCCTATATAGCTACCCCATCTCTATATGTGTATATACACACATTTGCATATATATATATATATATATATATATATGTTCATATAAAAACAAAATAAGGGGCGTGTGGGTGGCTTATTCAGTTGGGCAGTCAACTCTTGATTTTGGCTCTGGTCATGATCTCAGGGTTGTGGGATAGAGCCCCGCGACAGGCTCTGTGCTCAGAGTGGGGTCCGCTTGAGGTTCTCTCCCTTTCTCTCCCTCTGCCCCTCCTCCCACTCATGCATGCTCTTTTACTCTCAAATAAATAAAATCTTTTAAAAAATAAAATAAAATGAAGCCCTTTCGTTTGGAATTTGTACCTGCACATTTATTACTATTACATATATGTATACTTATTACTATTAAATATTTATAAAATATACATGTTTTAATAGTAATAAATATACAGGTACAAAATTCAAAATGAACACATTGGAACAAGGTAAAAAGTCAGTTTGACACAGTCAAAACAAACTTTTTAAATTAAGAATGGGGAAGGCTTATGCACGTTTATAGGTAAAGGGAGAAGAGGAAATAGAGGTAGAAAAACAGAAAGTCTGGAAAAATTAAGGAATATAGTCAGACAGACTTGGATTGTGAAGCCCAGCTTTACCACTTAACCAGCTTTGTGACTCTGGGCCAGACACCTGATCTCTCTGAGCTTCCTTGCACGTATGCAAATGGAGGACAATGATACCAACGCTGCCTAGGATTCTTAAAAGGTCTAGAAATAATCTACTTCAAGCGCTTAGCGTCGCTTCAGGTATATCCTTTCCTTTCTATGGTCATTCCACAAATATTTATCCAGATCCAGTCTACTGCATGCTATGCACTGCTCCAGGCAAAAGATGCTTAGCACCTCCATTCCTCCAAACTCTTGGGCTTGTCTTGCACGTGTCTCTGTGCCCCTTCTCACCACCCCACGTGGGCTTTGAAGCCAGTATGGGCGACAGCCTCCTCCCAGCTCTCCCCACTCCTGGCCGCCCTGGGCTCAAGAGGGAAAGACTCTGCCCTTCCAATGGCTAACAAGCCACCCACACTTGCTTCTTCCACCTTCCCTTCTTTACCCCTGCCTGAAGGCCCTTCCTCCAGGTGTGCACCTGCCTAATCCTCCGCAAGCATCCCCCCAACCAGAACACAACCTGCCCCTCAGCCCCAGGGGCCCCAGCCGATTGGGCTAAGTCCTGATCGCCCAGACTGTGCTCCACATAGTACTTCTAATGCTTAGAAGCAGCGCATACATACAACGTTGACTGTTTACTGCCTCCCCCTACCGGGGTCTTTGTTTTGTTCACTGACACACACCAAGCTTCCAGAACAGGGCCTGGCACATGGGAGGCACATGGTCTGTAACTATTTTTGAAATGTCATAAATGAAGGGTCATTTCCATCCCTCCTCCCCACTGCTCAAGGCTCCCCAGGGATCTCTGTGGAGATGGTCCCCCCCCACCCCGATTTTAAGAAATCACTAATGATTTTAAAGAATGCACAAATTCCTTACATGTTTCTCAGCTGCCTACTGTGCTTGCCATGCTTTTGCTGAATGGCTAAACTTGCTGGACCCTAATAGAGCCCTGAGGGCTGGCAGAGCACGATGGAGGGGTCTTGGGTGGTGGCCAGAGGCTGCTGCGGATGGGCCCATGGTGGGCACACAGCATAGGTGTCCCAAGGGGCCTAAGCAGCTGCTGCTCCCACTTGGCTTTGGAGTGGAATGAATCTCGCAGGCACAGAGAGTGGATTTTAAGGGGAACCCCTTTTTAGAATGCTAGACATCATGGAGGTTCGTCAACTCAACAGAACGGGACGGTAATGAGCTCTGTCTGCTCGGCAGTCCCTGGCACCCCCAGGCTCCGTGATGCCCTGCCTGGAAACCGTCACAGTGAATTACCACCATGAACCTTTTTTCTCAAGTTGGCTTTCCAAAGTTAGCCATGCTGGTTTCACGAACACTAGAAACAGGTCTTGTGAAACAGTCACCAAAAAAGCCCGTGGTCCTACTATAACCATGGTGTTTCTAAATTCCTGGATGCCTGGTTTTTCATCTTTTAGCATTTCAAATGAGAAGGCACCTTACCGCTGATAGTGTCTTACAATAAACTGGCAGTGGTTTTTTTCGATTGTTTGTTTCTTTCTTAGAAGTAACTGGATTCATGCTGTCTTACAGTTCATGGCACTTGCAATTCAATGGAATTTGGTTTATCAAATCCTCTGACTGTGGAGACTAACCCTAAAGTACACGGATGCCAATATATGGTACCGAACCTTCCAGAAGAGAGCGGTTCCACAGGCTGTGGAAAGCCAACTTTCAACTTCTTCGAGATAATAGGCCACTCAATCCTAACTTACATTTTGATCAATTGAAATAACAAGAGGGATGCCATAGTCTACTGAACAGAAAGCATGAGAAATGAGAATTTATCAGTGCTATCTAGAGACTCTGGGGACCCAGAGGACAAACCCACTCACCTCAATTTCCTGTTCGTGAAACAAAGATAATGAGGGTCAGAATTTACAGTAGCTAGCTCCTCGGAGATAGGGGAGCTGCAGGGCTGCAATGCAGAAAGGCATAGAACCAGGCAGCGAGACCCAGGCCTGCCCTCACTTGCCAGCCGTCTGGCCTGGCATCTGTCAGCGCCTGTCCTTGCGGTTGCTGCCTCCCGTGGTAAACAGGGGGATCTGGGCCCTGCCAGGTTCCCTGCCAGCTCTGAACTTAAACAGACTCCTGGCTTGAGTGCGCCACTATGGACGCATTTTGTTGTTCGGTACACAAACAGAAAAAAAGAACTACGGCTCCCTCAAGAGAGAAGACGGAGTTATTGACGCCTCTGGGGCCTTAAGCCTGATGGTCCCCCCTCCCCCACCAGGTTGTCTCCTGTTCCCCGAGGCTTCTAACAGAAGCCGCAGAAACAAAACTGGGGCTGGTTCTAACCATGTTTTAAAATAAAGTCAGATAAAACACACGGATTTAGAGAACAGAAGACGTAACCATCTTTTTCATTTCTGTACATGCCTATGGTGTGCTCGGGTGGGAGCATCCAAAAACCAGTGGTTTTCAATCCCTCTACTAAAGGAACTCACCAAGTTGAATGAATGAAGCATCTAGGTCAAGGTCAAAATGGTTAATAGAGGCCTATGGGGCAGTGAGGAGCAAGGCTTAATAAATGAAACACACACTTTGTATTAAATACACACTCTGTCTTTAAAGAGGTAAGCAGCAAAACCCCTTTCCTTGACAGGTAGAATGGAGAAGTAAAATGATTTGTCTAAGATCTCCTGGTGATTTAGAACTCCAATCTAGCAAGTATTGGAATATGTCTGAACTTTCCTAGTACAATTCTACTATTGGTCACTTTTTTTGTACCTTGTGTGTAACAAAGGGGATTCATTTGTCCTGTATTCCCTAGCAGGACTTAAGACCATCATCAACTTGCCATGTCCTAAGCTGGAAACCTTGCCGATCCTTTAACTTCTCCTTCCCCATCTTCTTCCAGCCCCATGCCACATTCCAAGTAATCTAAGCAGCCACTAAGAGCCATCAGCTCTGCCCAAGTAATGCCTCCAGAATCTGGCCCCTTTGCTGCCCCTCTAGTTTTTTTCCATTCTCAAAGGGCTGTGACAGCCCCCTGCTAGCCTCCTGCCTGCAACTACCGCGAGTTAACTTTCTACAAGCCACAGCAGATCTATCCGATTTACTCGTTCTTGCTTAAAGACACCTGTTGGCTCCCCACTGCTTTTTGGGAACAAGGCCCAAGCCCCTTGAACAGCAGAGCAAGCCTTTCAAAATATGGCTCCAAGCTCACCTGACTGCCCTCGCTTTGGACCGTCCCTCCTACACCTGCCTTGTCACCACTCATGCCCCACTGTTCTTGTAGACATCTGCCAGTGCTGCCAGCTCCTTCGGCCAGCAGCACCCTTCTGCTCTTGCCAGTCTGCCACACTCTTGTGTGATTCTGCTAGTTCCAGCTCAACAGCACCTTCTTGGCAAAGTCTTTTTCTTGTAACCATCCCCTGACCTGCTGAGAACGCCTGGAGCCTTTTGTTCAGAACCCTGCTGTATCCCTTACCACATTGGTCCACTCTGTGCACACACTGGGCACTCGACTGTTGGCTGACCGAGTGAAAATATTTGTGGCGAAGTAATATTGGTCTGTGCCAAAAGCATACTCATTTCCGGAAGCGATCTGACTTCTAAATCAGAAACATAGCTGGAAGTCTGCCAAAAGGAGAGACTTTTCCTCCCCGGTGCCTTTCTTTGTATTGTTTACTCACACCGAGCGGATGATACTTTTTTTTTTTTTTTTTTTTTTTTACCTCTTCAGGCAAGACGTCTTGTTCTTGTGCTTGAAGATAGATTTCTTGAAGTTTTTCCTTTAGTAATTCCATCTCTATTTCGTTGACTTGACTCTCACTCAGATAAACTCCTGTTTCGTATTCACACCCATCGCGCTGATCTTCGTCAGGAATGTGAACAGCCCAGTCAGATGTCAGCAGCTGTTGGATTACCAAACAGATGTGTGAATGATGGAATGGAAAAGATGCTCCACCGGGTTGCTCAAAGAACTTGTAACTAAACATCTTTGACTGGATCCACTTTAGCAATACCCTGTGACCAGAGATAAGCTTCTCAAGCCCAGCACAATTCTGGATTTCGTATCAGCATCTCTCCCCCTGCTCACATTCTATAATGTCATTTAAATCTAAGAAACTCTAAATTCTAAATGAGAGACTGCAGTTGCCTTTTCCCCCTTAATTCTTTAGGACAAAAACTATTAAATCTGATTTTTACCTGTTCTATTCTGGTGTATGTTGCCACAATCTCTGGAATATTCTTGAATTCATTCAGGAAATTTTGGATCTTCATCTGAAAATCTCGAAGCCAAAGAGAAGACACTTTCATCTCTGAAGAATGCATGATTTCGTTACGACACTTAATCACCTACCGAAAGGCCAAAAAAAAAAAAAAAAAAAAAGGACAGAAGGTTTCAAAGTCAAATAACAGAGTAAATGGAGATTTTGTAGTTCCGAAGTAAAATTACAGGGCTGCCTGGGTAAGCCCAGTTAAATGTTTGGCTTCAGCTCAGGTCATGATCCCAGGGTCCAGGGATGAAGTGCCACATTGGGCTCCCTGCTTAGCAGGGAGCCTGCTTCTCCTTCTCCCTCTGCCCCTCCCCCTGCTGTGCTCAACTCTTGTTCTCTCTCTCAAATAAATAAATAAATAAATAAAGTCTTTATTTTTTAAAATCATTTTTAAAAAGATTTTATTTATTTATTTGACAGAGAGAGGAATCACAAGTAGGCAGAGAGGCTGGCAGAGGGAGAGGGGAAAGCAGGCTCCCCGCTGAGCAGAGAGCCCGATGCGGGTCTCGAGCCCAGGACTCTGAGATCATGACCTGAGCAGAAGGAAGAGGTCCAACCCACTGAGCCATCCATGTGCCCAATAAATAAATTCTTTAAAAAGGGGGGGGGCGCCTGGGTGGATCACTGAGTTAAAGCCTCTGCCTTGAGACCCTGCCTCATGATCTCAGGGTCCTGGGATGGAGCCCCGAATCGGGCTCTCTGCTCAGCAGGGAGCCTACTTCCCCCTCTTTCTCTGCCTACTTGTGATCTCTGTCTGTCAAATAAATAAATAAAATCTTAAAAAAAAAAGCTATGTCACATAACATATGTCAAGTGGAATAAAAAAAAAGAAAAGAAAATAAAAATGATAGGAAGGCTTTGTTAATTACAAAATCCACAAGTGAGGCGTGTAGGTGCTACCAGGGCTTGAGGGGATGTTCAACCACCTGCTACCTAGGAGTCATTGGAATCAGAAATACAAAGAAGCCTACAACTACAATTAGCCTTGAAATCTTGTGACTGGCTGGTTATCTCTTACACAATCCCCAAATCTCTTAACTTAAAACCACCTGCCAAAAAGCAAGAATATTGGTTTCTGGCTTCTGGGTACACCCAAAGCTGAAGCAGACAATGCGAAAATCTTGTAAATATTGTTGGAACTCCAGGAAGCTGGGTCAAGGGGTTAAATATGTATCATGGAGCTTGAACTCACAACCCCAAGATCAAGAGCTGAGCTGAAAGCAAGAGTCAGAAGCTTAACCAACTGAGCCACCCAGGCACCCCATGTTTCATTTATTAATATATAATTCACACAAAGTCTTCCACATTCTTAGTTAAAAGATACAAAGGGGTCAACCTGGTACTGTGAATTTTTTGCCTCTGCTGAAAGCATGCAAGATTCTCAGTCCTTTCCACTGCTGGCATGCCAGCAAAATATACATGCATTTTCTCTGCATATTATATATCATCCAGGTATGCTATATATGCTTTTTGATGACCCTCAAAGAAATAAACGTGCAAGAGCTGTTCTCTGGTGTAACAGAGAAAGTCTAAATCCCCCAGAGAAAGCCTAAATCCATCGTTATCTCTTCTGACATTGTCCATTAGTGTTTATGCTTCCTTCAGTCCCGTGTGCCTTGGTCTTGCAACTATAGCCAAAGAAATTCAGAAGGGCAGGATTCAAATGTTGGCATATCATGGACAGGGTGGTGCACTGCTCTTCTATTTTTTTTTTTTTTAAAATATGGAATACTTTGCTTCTGTTTATGGCAGACCACGGAAGAGAAATCTGTGGTTTATCTATTTTGGCAGCAAACAGTATAAGATCAAGGTCCTGGGAAACCTCAGTGAGGGAGAACTAAGGGGTCCGTCTCCTACCTGCATTTGCATGGGGCTTCTCGGACATAGAGAAGGTGCATGCGCTGTGAGCCCCGCTAGCCCACTTTGCGACGCCAACCTTGAACCAAAGCCTAACATTCCTTGCACACCGCTGTTTCGGGGAGAGCCTGTGTGCTATGTGTGCATGGCTGCTTTGGCACCACAGGGTGCGTCTCTCAGCTGGTCTTCACAGTACCCACCCGACCGACTCTCACTGTGTGGTTTTAAATCTGCCGGCTCTTACCTCGGTGACTTTCTTTCGATCAACGGTGAAGTGATCGCAGGAGTTGATGAGACTTAAAAGAGCAACCGCATCACATTCCTCGGGGCCGGTTTTGTCTGCCAGTCCTCGGGGCATGAAAGCCTACAGTAGGGGAGGCACAAGGGACACCTGAGTCTCCTCCAACCCTAAGAGCTAGCGGGGACAGGTGTTATTTGCCCGCTTCCCAAATGATGACCGAAATTCTCTTACTGAGGTTTCGAGGTTGAGCCTCATGAGTCCAAAACGCAAGTTCGGGAACCAGTGTCAGAGCTAAGCCTTGGCCAAGGGCGGTAGCCAAAGGGCTGCTCTGCCTGTCCCTCTGCTATACGGAAATACTTTAAACACTGGACAGAACTGGTTTCCTGTCCTTTCCTAACGGTATATAAGCAGGCTACATGGGTAGGAGGCACTGAAGTTTCAGTGGCTGAGTTGTGGAGAACATTTGAAATTTAAAAATAAGTTACTCCCAAGTGGGCACTTTAGGCGCCTGGGTGACTCAGTTGGTTAAGTGTCTGCCTTCGACTCAGGTCAGGATCCCAGAGTCCTGGGATCGAGTCCCTCAGATCAGGCTCCCTGCTCAGTGGGGAATCTGCTTCTCCTTCTCCCACTGCCCTTTCCCCTGCTCGTACTCTCTCTCAAATAAATAAATAAAATCTTTAAAAAAAAAATAAAGATGACTTGAGCAAGTTCATACGGTAGCATAAAGTTAAGAGCCTGGGCTTGGCAGTGCGACACAGCTGGATTCAAATCTCAGGTCTGCCACTTGCCAACTGAGTGACCCTGGGCAAGTTACTTACCCTCAGATTCCTCATCAGTAAGTAGAGGATAAGTGTCTGAAGCTGCCTCGAAGGGCATTGCGAGAATTAAATGAGTTAATGCAGGGGAAGCACTTGCGCGGTGCCTGGCACGTGCTAAACCAACAGGCTGTAATGTTGGCAATTACCGTGTTGATGATGCAAGGCGAGCATGACCTCCCCAGAAGTTACAGATGGAATCCTAGGGTTTGAGATGCTCGATATACCAGAAGGGCCTTGTTCTGGCATGATCTTGCCTTTTGTGGGATTTTAGGGCATGGACCCCAGAGTGGTGTCACTGCAAGTCTTGGGTATGTTTCTTTCCTGAAAAGTCCCAACTTTACACCTGAGTGCAACCACTTCGCCAAGCTCAGAAGCTCACCAGTACATTCCTGCCAAGGGACTAGAAAAGATGACAGACTGCTTGCAGTAAGAACTCTAAATAAGGAGACCTGCTCCCTTGAAAAGAAATCCATCGCAGCAGGCAAGCAACAGCATTGCTCCCTACAGTACTGCTTATAATGGGATTCCAACATGGGCTTGCGGTTGGGGGCCCACACATGCCAAGGAGAGTCAGGGCTACGTTCCTCACCGTGCTGGAATCCTCCACTGGAACCTCCCATAATTAAGAACTCTGTAGGGCGGCACCTGGGTGGCTCAGTGGGTTAAGCCGCTGCCTTCGGCTCAGGTCATGATCTCAGGGTCCTGGGATCGAGTCCTGCATCGGGCTCTCTGCTCAGCAGGGAGCCTGCTTCCCTCTCTCTCTCTCTCTGCCTGCCTCTCCATCTACTTGTGATCTCTCTCTGTCAAATAAATAAAATCCTTAAAAAAAAAAAAAAAAAAAGAACTCTGTAGGGACGCCTGGGTGGCTCAGTCAGTTAAGCATCTGCCTTCGGCTCAGGTCATGATCCCAGGGTTCTGGGATCAAGCCCCGCGTTGGGCTCTCTGCTCAGCATGAAGCCTGCTTCTCCCTCTCCCTTTGCCCCCTCTTGCTCTCTTGAACGCTCTCTCAAATAAGTAACATCTTAAAAAAAACAAACTTTGTATGCCCTCTATGACCCATATCCGAAGGTACAGTAGCCAGTAACATCACTCTTTCCACATCTTAACAGCCACTGACATGCTGAACCTCTGAAAGTTTATGATGCGTGCTATGATTTATTTTTAAAATATTTTATTTATCTCTTTATTTATTTAGAGGGAGCATACCAGCAGGGGGAGAGGCAGAGGGAGAGAGAATCCCAAGCAGACTCTGCGCTGAGCACAGAGCCTGACACGGGGTTTGAGCCCATGACTGGAAGATAATGACCTGAGCTGAAATCAAGAGTTAGAAGCCCAATCTACTGAGCCACCCAGGCGCTTGTGGATGCTATGATGTTAACACAGAAGGTAACTCGTGTATCAGAGCTAAACTAGGGCAAAAAAATTGAAGGAAAAATTTTTTTTTTTACCTCCTCTCCTGCTGGGAGGATGGTCCCCAAGTTAGAGGGGATCTTAGGTGTCTCAAAGCCAGGCATAATTTTTCTTCTCCATGACACGGTATGTCCTGCCTGACATTTTCTCACCAACATAGACCTGTATTTTCTACATTCATGTTTTTTATTCTCATCATTATTCCCTTTCTTCCAAATTAGAAGCTGACAGGGGCTCTGTTGTCTCTGGGCCACCGAAAGGAGTTTCTTAAAATGGTATCACATGCCATTTTGTATGTGTTCTGTATGTCAAATGCACAGTGGTGGGAAATGCGTGGTACTCCCTCCCCCTCCCCTCCCCTGCCTTTTCAGTGAGTAGGAGACGAGGTTGCAGAATCCAGCAGGGGCTGGATCACGCTGGGCTTCACTGGCCCTCGAAAGGAGTTTGCAGTTTATTCTAAGGACGTCAGGAAGCCATCCAGGGGTTTTAGGCAAGGGAAGAAAGTGATCTGATTCCCTCTCTTGAAGACCACACATTCTGCTGTGGGGAGAAGTACCCAGAGCAGCAGCAGAGGCGGCCAGGTGGGGGGCTGCAGCCAGCAGGAGGCAGGAGGCAGAGAGAAGGAACTAGCTTGCAGGTATAAACAAGGGGGGAATGACCAGGACAGAGGGAGGGTGGTAGCAGGTTGTGGCTGCTGGGGCCTGGCCACGGGGTTGGGGGTTAGAGATGAATCCTGCTTGAGGAGGAGGGAGGGAGTATGGCAAGGGGTGGAGCATGCTGCTGGACAGGGACACCTGGAGCTCAGAAGAGAGGGCAGGGCTGGGGAGACAAATCGGGGGGCCATCAGCATGAGTACAGTATTGAACGGTGAACTCCACGGGCCGGGGCAGTATCGCCAGAAGAAGGGGACAGAAGAGGCCTGAGAAAGGCGGGTTGGGGATGGGAAGGAGGCTGAGGAGGAGCCAGGGAGCTAGGAGGAAACTCGTGGGGGACAGTGACGTCACCAAGTCATGAGTGCTTCAAGAAGCAGGGCCAGTTGTGCCAAATGCCTGAGAGGAGAGAAAGATGAGGCTGGAGAACTGAAGGTCAAACGTGCCCGACAAGGCAGATGCAGAGGGCTGGTAGGGCCAGGGGCCAGGCTGGAATGGCTTAAAGAGTCACGGGCAGCTGAGGAATAGAGCGCAGGCACAAAGCCCTTTCTAAGAAGCTCCACTGGGTATGCTTACGGGAGGCAAATACAGAAATGTGGGGAGAGAGCTGGAGGGAATGGCTCAAGGGAAGCTTTTCTTTTTATAATTTATTTATTTAAAAGATTTATTTATTTATTTGACAGACAGAGATCACAAGTAGGCAGAGAGGCAGACAGAGAGAGAGGAGGAAGCAGGCTCCCCCGCTGAGCAGAGAGCCCGATGAGGGGCTCCATCCCAGGACCCTGGGATCATGACCTGAGCCGAAAGCAGAGGCTTTAACCCACTGAGCCACCCAGGCGCCCGGGGAAGCTTTTCTTTTTAAATTTTGTTTTCCAAATATTTATTCAAGTGTTTTTTTAAAGATTTTTTTTTTTTTTTTTTTTTTTTTTTATCAGAGGGAGAGAGAGGGAGAGAGCGAGCACAGGCAGACAGAATGGCAGGCAGAGGCAGAGGGAGAAGCAGGCTCCCCACTGAGCAAGGAGCCCGATGCGGGACTTGATCCCAGGACGCTGGGACCATGACCTGAGCCGAAGGCAGCTGCCCAACCAACTGAGCCACCCAGGCGTCCCATATTCAAGTGTTTTTTTAAACAGCTTTATTTATTTATTTTTTTATATCAAAGTACTCCCTCCTTGAGAGAGACACTTTTCTTTCTTTCTTTTTCTTTTTTTTTTTAAAGATTTTATTTATTTATTTGACAGAGATCACAAGTAGGCAGAGAAGCAGGCGCGTGGTGGGGGAAGCAGGCTCCCTGCTGAGCAGAGGACCCCCCCCCCACAATTCGGGGCTCGATCCCAGGACCCTGGGATCATGACCTGAGCCAAAATCAGAGGCTTTAACCCACTGAGCCACCCAGGTGCCCCTAAACAGCTTTATTGATATAATGCACATATCATATAATTCACACCTTTGAAGCACATAAGTTTTTTTGTTTTTGTTTTTTTAAAGATTGTATTTATTTATTTGACAGACAGAGACCACAAGCAGGCAGAGAAGCAGGCAGAGAGAGAGGAGGAAGCAGGCTCCTGGCCAAGCAGACAGCCTGATTCGGGGTTCGATCCCAGGACCCCAGGATCATGATCTGAGCCGAAGGCAGAGGCTTTACCAACTGAGCCACCCAGGTGCCCTCCTCCAGGGAGAGGGAGAAAGAATCCCAGGCAGACTCTCCAGTGAGCTTGGAGCCCGATGCAGGGCTCCATCCCAGCACCCTGAGATCACCACCTGAGCCAAAATCAAGAGTCAGATGCCCAAATGACTGAGCCACCCAGGCACCCCAGTTCATCACTTTTTATGGCTAAATGACATTTCATTGTATGGACAGGCCACAGTTTGCTCATCCATTCATCAACTGATGGACATTTGTGTGGTTTCCACCTCTGGCTGTTATGTTATGAATAGTGCTGCTGTGAACACTCATGCCCAGGTTCTTGTGTGGATGTGCATTTTTTTTTTTTTTAAGATTTTTATTTATTTGTCAGAGAGAGAGCGAGTGAGAGCGAGCACAGGCAGACAGAGTGGCAGGCAGAGTCAGAGGGAGAAGCAGGCTCCCTGCAGAGCAAGGAGCCCGATGCGGGACTCGATCCCAGGACGCTGGGATCATGACCTGAGCCGAAGGCAGCTGCTTAACCAACTGAGCCACCCAGGCGTCCCTGGATGTGCATTTTCATCTCATTGCGTACAAACCTAGAAGTGGTACTGCTAGGTCATATAGTAACCCTGTGTTTAATCCTGTGTTTTTTAAAAAAATTAAATAAACAGAGGTAACATTAAAGCTATCTGTAGGGTGGTGGGAATAAGCTGGGAGGTAGACAGAATGGATATCTGAGGTCTGAAAGTCCACAGGCAGGTGGGAGGGGATATGGCCCGAGGTACAAGTGAAGGGCCAAAGTGGTGAGAAGAGAGATGCCCTTCCTCCTTTGTGCCAGAAGGAAGATGATGGTGCACAGGGAGTAGGTTCGCAGGTCTGGTAAAAAGATGAGGAAGCACAAATCTGGGGGCATCCATCAACTCTTAAGAAAAATTGCACAAAGTCAGTAGCTGGCAGTGAGAGTGGAGGAATGGGAGCTTGGTGAGGGAAAGGCAGCAACAACTGTCGGCAGGAACAGGAGCCCTATACAGAGCCATGGCCAGACCACGGGAGCTCATGATCAAGAACTAAAAGTGAAACCATTCTGCTCCCTTGTGAGATTCTCCCCCTGAGCACAAGTAGATGATGGTGTCATCGGGACTGCTGTTGAGCCATGCAAGTTCAGAGGAAGGAGAATAAAAGGAGGATGTGATTGAAGAATATAAACACTGGGGTTGGACTAGAAGGTCTGTTAGTGACAGCAACAAAAAGGGGCATGAGCAGGTCACACGGGCTTCAAGAGGACTCCAAGGGTATGAAAGCAGCAACAAAGACCAAATAGGTGAGGGACAGTCACAGTGAAGAGCAGAATTTTAAGTTTCTCTTTTCTAAGTAAAAGTAAAAGTTGGCAATTCTGTGGTGTGTCAACAACAAAAAAAAATTGGGAAGAGGGTGTAAATATGGTGGGTTTACGGGTTCAGGTTAGCCATGAGTCTGTGGCCACTGATCAAGTCCAACTTCCTCATCTTTGAGGTTAGGGAACAGAGCCTGGCGTAAGGACATGCAACAGCAGCAGAGCAGGGACTCTGATCCCTGCTTCCCAGGCACTAAGTCTGTGCCTGTGGCTAATCAGCACATAGAGGGACTACAAAAGTTAATTTGTGTTAGGGGCTGACTTTGCCCTGCCCCACCCCACTCCTTACTGGGCTTCTGGAAAACATTAAAAAAAAAAAAAAAATCCCCAATTGGCCCAACTGGCAAGTCACAGAGCCAAGCTCTAAGTCTTCTCTCTGGCTGCCCACTCCACCCAACCTCCCCAAGGTTTTATTCCTTACCTGGCCACTTAAAGTCCATTCTGTTTCAGCCCTAACTTCCCTTGGCTTCCTCTGCCATCCTGATGGCACCATACAGCCAAAATGAGCTACTCAGGGAGCCTACACTCAAAAACGCCTTACTGTCTCTCCCTCTGGACCTGTGTTCAGGATGCTCGCTCTACATCTTGCCTCAGCGTCTCAAGCAGGGGTGGCAAACTTGAATGTCTTGTTACCAGAAAGGTAAAAGGAAGCTTCTACTTCGCTAAGCTAGATCGGATCCTGTACAGCAGCTCTGAACTGCTTGGACACTAAATCCTAGATCAAACACCCATTCCTCTATCTTTGCATTTGTTTATGGGGCTCTGGGCTCCAGGTGACCGGCTACCTGGTGGCTCATCTCCTACCCTCTCAAGCAGGTGCTTACCTTGGCCACCTCCCAGGCGTCGACGGGCCAGCGGCCCGGCCGGCAGTTTCCCCAGTGGACGTCTCCATTCCTGTTGGTGTGGTGTTTCAAAATCTCCCGTTTCCACTCTGCGCAAACCTGACACTGAGGCTGAAACTACAGGGGGCGGCGGTAAGAAGGGGCCCATGAGGGAGGGGCGGCGTTTTGGGCAAGTAGCCGGGTCGTTGCGGTCTGCCCTGCCCCAGGAAGGGCTCGGGACCCTAAGCTCGGGGACCGGGACGGGGGCCAGGGGGGCCAGGGGCTCACCTGGCGGGCGCGCGGGCTACACCGAGAGCCGCTGCGGCAGGCGGCGCGGGGGCCCAGGCTGGGAGCTGCGGCGAGCAGGCCGCGGTGGAAGGCAAGCACCTCGCGGGAGACGAAGCCCTGTAGGCAGCCGCGCAGCAGCAGCAGGCAGTGGCCCGCCTTCACCCAGTTCTTGTACTCCGCGCAGTTGAGACGCGCGGCCAGTTCAGCCAGCACCATTTCCCGTTGGGGCCCGGGGGCGAGGGGCGGGGCGGGCGGCAGTGCGCAGGCGCGGAAGCCTGGGCGGTGCCGCCGCCGGGGCTCCGCCCAGAGCCCGCCCTCACGTGCACGGCGAAGGAGCCAGAGCTCGCGCGGCGCCCAGGATCCCGGGGCGGAGCCTTATGTCTTAAAGGGTAGGCCTGCTCCATCCCCGTGTTAGGTGACAGCAGATGTGTGATGCTTGCCTAAAGAGCTTGTACTCGAAACTTACGCCCTCTTGTCTGTTCCCCCAAACCGAGACCCTGCCAGTCCCCGATTCGACCGCCTCTCCTAATGTCTGTGCTCTTTTATTGTAGAAATACAGAAGATGCTCAAGGCACACTTTTTGAATTACATATGTTCCTTGCATTATACAAGTCTATAGTTTTAGTTCCTAGGCCCAATAGATTGGCTGTATCAAGTAAGGGCATTAGTTCAGTGTGACTGCTGGCTACCTGCATCACGCATCTACCCTGCGTCTGCTGGGTCAAGGTGACACAAAGCTCAAAAACATTAGCCACTGGACCATCTAGCAGAAGCAAACAAGATGCACATCCCCTAGATTCTGTGGAGAGCAGCTGCACCACCCAGAGTCGGATAAGGGTTTCTTCCACTATGGTCCTGAAGCATCCAGCTTGGATGATTATTTAATACTCTTGGTTATAATTAGTGCTTTTTACATAAAGCACTCTTAGTTAACTTCCAAATAAGTGCCATGAGGATCAGATCTTGAGCTTGGAAGAGTGTTAAAACTTTCCCCTGACTTCGTGGTCAAGAGCAAAGTGGCACCAGTATGTAGGAGCCCTAGCTCTGAATTTCAACTGCCCCTTTTCAACTGTTTGATCTTAAGTAAACTTAATTTTAATCTCAGCAAATTACTTCATTTCTCTGGGGCTCAGTTTACTCATCTGTAAAAGGAGGATATTAATACCTACCCCACTGAGTTGTTGTGAGGATTAAATACACATTGAAATACTTAGGACAGTGCCTGGCAATAGAAAGCTCTCAGGAACTATTAGCTATTATTTTACATGGATCTAAACGTGCCCTTCCATCAGTCAGTCATATTTCTGGGCAAGGTATTTGAACACATCACTGGCCACTTGGAAGTGGAGACAATATATAGAAAATGGTGAGATCTGGTCTCCTGGGGTTGTGCAGTACAATGCTCGTTGGCCTCAGCTTTTTTCTTAATAACCTCAATACTAAATCCACCCTAGGTAAATTTCAATTCATTTCCTTAGACATAAGACTGTCCACTCCTATCAAACCAAATGAAAGAGGAAATTTCCCAAGAAATAATGAAAGATGCATTAACATTTTTCCTTTCTGTCCTTTAAATTTCCTGATAAGTTCTCTTAAAATTTTCTGTATATTGATTTTTATATCAAGAACCAAGAACTTGGATTAATAAATATTTAAGTAAAACATAATAGATAGTTCTTTGAGGGGAAAATCATGAAAGAAACTTTTTTACATAGAAACTGGGTTCTGAATTTAGAGTAGCAAAATTATACTTCTTGAAGTTATCAAATTAATCATGGTCCACAGAATGACTAACAAACGGTTAGTATCCTGTGGCTGAATGAGTTCCTGTATTAACTGCAATAGTTATTAATGGTATTTAAATTTAAATCATGTGTATTTTAGTTTCAGCTTGCACTAGCTCAGATTTAACTTTCATACATAAGGTTTGGCCCCTGTAATTAGTAACTTGATATGTTCTGTTGAATTTTTTGCTTTCTTCCTCTCTAATTCTGAAAGTACTTCTATACATTCTGAAACAGCATTTCAGCAAATGAAAAAAAGAAGCTGGCAAATCAGGACCAATTTCTTCTTTCGAGATCAAAATAATGCTAAGCCAGACTACAGTCCAAAATGTCTCCATGCTAATTAACTAGAGAGAGTTGGTAGTTCTCTGAAACTTGTATAAATTTTATTACCGAAATTACTAAAATTACACTGAAAACACCTTCAAAGTTAAGACCCCAACTACCTATCAGAAAAAAAATTACTATGGGCATCCAGTCCCTTTGATTGAACCTGGGTAACAAAAGAGGCAAAAGACATGGTTTATGCTGAAACCTAAGATTTGAATGCTAGTGTTTTCAAGCTTTAATAAAGTATATTTCAATTCCAAGTACCAAACATATCAAAATTCATATTCATGGGTTTATTCTTATGCATTGAAAGCAAATTCTGCTCACTGAATCCTATTTTGATTTGCACGAGGCATTCAGAGACGAGTTATAATCAGGAAAAAAGTGTCCACTGAATGCATCGTGTTTAAAAAATACAATTAATGTTTCAAAACCACACTTAAAAAGAATACCTGAAAAGTTTACTCTTTTCATAAAATTTGAGACAATATTATCCTGCTGATAAAAATACATTTCTTGTATATACATGTAGATTTCTACATGAAAGAAAGGATTCAGCTCCCAACAGAAAAGGGCTGACCCTTGATAAAGACATGTTAGATTGCCAAACTGATGCGATTCCCATTTTAAGGAGAACTGAAAACCGAAAGATAAAAGGTAAGTT
This sequence comes from Mustela putorius furo, assembly GCF_011764305.1. Lineage (NCBI taxonomy): Eukaryota > Metazoa > Chordata > Mammalia > Carnivora > Mustelidae > Mustela > Mustela putorius. The sequence goes on from NW_025421989.1 coordinate 35,492,145, forward strand.
AAAGGAAGGATAAAGTCCAGTCACCTGTTCCTAAACAGTGGTAGAGCTGGGCGAGAAGCAGGGGATAAAGGTAGAAATAAGACAACGAAGAAAGGCAAAGAAGGCCTGCACTCTGACCAGAAGTGAATGGAGAATCAAGCGAAGTTGAGAACAGATACAACATAGCTGCAGTGAGATGCCTGAAATTAGAATTTGGTAGTTGATAGTTAACAGAAGCTCAAATCATCTTAAAGTGGAATTAGAGTGTCTACAATTTACTGGAGAGCCAATATTCCTGTGACCAAATAACTCAGTACAATATTATCACATAAAAAACTTCCCCAAATAACATTAGGTCATCAGAAGACCTTTGCTTCTCTTCTAATCACATTCTTTGAAGCTTAAAAAAGTCCCTGACTCCCGGGAGAGACAGCACGGTGCTCCAAAAAGAAACTCTGCTGAGATGTGTCAGTATCAGAAACTCCACTTGACCCTGGACGGGCACCGAATCTTGGATTCTTCAAAGTGAGGGCACTGTAACCAGGTTTCTTCCAAGCGAAACACTTTACCATTTTGTTGACAATGAATTAAGTTAGGATTGTTTAGAACAACCCCAAGCGTGGTGGGGAAGGCAAGGGCGGAGAAGTTAAGCAAGATAAAGAAATGTCACAGAAATTTCATGCAAGGGTAGAACACTCAAGTTCTAGGTTTCCTAATTCATGCTGTATGCAGAAGTATCCTGTAAACTAAATTTGCCTAACAGAAAAGTTTCCGTATCTTCAACGGATGAGAATGATTGCAGTATGAGATCCTTGATCAATACAAACTACCGCTGTCTCTTCTCAAAGACGGGTTCACCTTGTTTTTTACTTGAATCCTACACTAAAAGACAACTACAGTGCTACATGTTCACCACAAATCAAGTTAGGAATGTCTGAAGAAAATAAATTAATCCTGAAACAAAGAAGATGTTCTTGGTCAAATTTCAGACATTATCATTAGAAATTAATTATTGGCTCCACCAGGTGAAAGATGAAGGGAGGCCAGGAGAAGTCTATAGAGCTGATATACACACAAGTGAGTGTCACTGTTTGTTTTGTTTTGTTTTGTTTTTAAACCTAGTTTTATTAAATATTGCTTCCTTGGGATGTGTTTATAACAACTCCCAGAACATTTTCATGTAAGGACTCAAAGCGGGCATATTAAAATACAGCTTCAATATAAAGTTTATCACAGTTTTACAGTATTCAAAAATGACAGACCTGCCTTAAAAAACAAAACGAAAACCAAAAAAAGGACTATTACACCCAAAACATAAGAAAACAATTAAATAAACAAGTTTGGCATTTCCATAACTTTATAGTATAAAACAGAATATTAAATCTATTACTGGCAAGCGGACACCGATGTTTTACCTAGCTTGAAATGTGTCCCATTTAAACATACTATACAAGTTCACTATACAAAAAAGATTGATGGTCTTTTTGATGAAAGAAGTGCACCCTGAAAATTTTTGCCAGTTTAGAATATTTAGCTCTTAAAGTCAAAAAAGTCCTTTTTTAAACTGAAGGCTAAATTCTTTTTTTTTTTTTTTTTTTTTTGCTGTTTTGTCTCATTTGTCAGCCTTCCTGGTTTAAAAACAATAGTGTCTATGGACGCCCACCAGGGGGCAGTGTAAGATTAGCCATTAAATCACGAACAGCTGCAAATATTGTGCATTCACCTGCAACAGAGAAAAATGGTCATTAGCTATTCGCAATACAGGAAAGATGCTGTCAACACACTGGTGGGGGTAGGGATAATTAAATCTAAAATCAGCAAGAACTTCAAGGGTCAAAATAAAAGACTAAAGTTTAACTGCACAGGCTACAGGGGACTGAGCTTCGGTGTTATGATACTTGGTTCTGGTTTTATTTGTTTTTCTTCTCAGGAAATTCTGGCAATTCCACGTTAGGTTTGAATTTAAGGAGAAATGCCTTGAGTTTCTCCACTGAAACACTGGAGCATTGGATAAGCCTTTAAAATTGGGTTTCGATGCTACTGAGAGTTTGTTTATGCATTCTGAATCTAATGAAAAGATTGAATTTAGATTTATGCATCAGTTACAACAGCAACGATGTCCTTCTAATGTTGCTTTAAAGGCCAGGTAAAAATGCCTATGATCGCACTGTCCAACAGAACTTTCTGTGCTGATGAAAGTACTCCGTATGTGCACTGTGGCTCCTGAGTACCTGTCATGTAGCTAGTTTGCCTGAGGAACTGAATTTTAAATTTTAGTTAATTTTAACTAGCTTGAATTTAAATAGCCACATGTGGCCAGTGACAGTTATATTGGGCAGTGCAGTTATATGACACATTTTGGATTTTTCTCAAACGTAAAGGAAATGATCAACTTCTGGAGTTCAACATTTATATCAGTTAATGAAAAGAGAGTGATTCTTAAAAGCACTTCACTGGAAGGGGAGGAAGTAACAGGTACGGGGGGCGGGGAGGGGGCGCTGAAGTATATGGCACACGGACAATCCAAAAACAAGACTTGTTGAGGGCGGGCAAGTGGGGGGAGGCTAAGGACTCATCCTTTTAATTTCCCCTTTGCTCAAAGAAACCAGAGACCCTGCCTCGTACTTCTTCTGAACATTACATAGACTTAAATATAATAAACCCAAACCAGCTATAAATAATATTAACCAAAAGCTGGGTCCCTTTCCTGGCACATGGCCTAATGCTACAGTGAGAGAACTGGAGGCCTCAATGGAAGAATGGCCTTCTGACAAAGGGTGGGACGTGCAGTGACCCTGTGCAAGTTACTGCAAGCTTTCCTCCAACTGGTACAGAGAAAAAATGAAACCCCAGGTTTGCTCAATCTAAGGTAGACATAAAAAAAAAAAAAAAAAAAAAAAGACTAAAAAAGTAAAGAAAAACACTCCCCAAATATCCCAACAACTTCTCAAATAAAAGGAAAAGTTATATCCTTCTTTTTCCTTTTTCAAAAACACATTTTCATTCTTGATAGGTAGAAAAATGTGTCTGATCCCAAGAGGATCAAAACATTCTTTCCTTTTAATTGTAAATTCCACAAGACATAGTAATGATAATCATCTGCTTGTGAAGAAATGGTCTTATCATCAAAGTTCTACTGGACTGCTACTTTGAAAATTCTTTTAACTTTAAACTTTGTTTCTGAAGGACCTATTTGTAGCTGAAAGAAGAGATAAGTCAAAGGATGAAAGCAGAAAATTTTAAGAAGTGGAAGAAGTCTTACAGCAAAGGAAGCATACCCTTCTCTACTGCCCAGTGCATTTCTTGTAAACTCTATGTGAGTGAAAACTTGCCTACGTATATACAATATGGAGAAATAAATAGCGAAAAACAATTTCTCCCGTGATTCCTGTTTTTAGTAAAATTTTAACACTGTGGTACCTAAAAAATGTTTCAGAGAACAACTTTCCCTCATTTAAAAATGTAATTCTGTTATCATACATCCTAAGCAGAAAGCTAGAGGGCTTCCTTAATAGTAGAAATAAGCAAATTTTAATTGAAATTTAATTTCCTTAAAATTAGCAACAAGCAAAATGGAAGAAAAGTGCTCTTTTTGTGACCAAACATTCACCACTGCTAGGAGTTGTGTGTTCCGTGTAGGCTACCACAGTGTGGAAGGGACCTGGTTTACCTGCCAGAAACATCCAGGATTCCTCGAAAATGTTGTCTGAGAGCTTCATTGTGCACTTGGTGAAAAGGTTCACTTGCACCCGCCTGACACTTATTAAGAAGCCCAAAAAGCAGTGATGCCATTTGTATCAGCTTTTATTCTTCACAAAACATTTAGAAGATACAGAACTTTGAATGATAATATTCTATTAATGATCGAACCATGAAATATGAGAAATCGACATGCATTTCAACTGGTGATGTACAGAGTGGCAGGTATCGATGGTAGGGCAGGAATTCACAGCCATGAAAAAGTCTATCGTCCTAACCTACAGTTCTGTGGCAATGTGTGCTAGAAATACAAGCTTCTGGCATTAGCAACTGGGTCAGTCCCAATAGTAAATCACTAACAAAAATGAGGTCCAGGCAGCAGAGACATGGACAAAAATGAAGAACCAGTGAGAAAGGAAGAAAGCGACAGGCAGACATTAAGAGGGCCACAGCAATCAGCGCTCTATTACTAGGATTGGCGGGGGGGTGGGGGTGGGGGGGTGGGTAAGGTGGGAGCAGAGGAAAGATGGAGGAATCTCTCAAAAGAACTGTTATAACATATATGCAATAAAATATCATCTACTGGTCAAGTACCTTGTCGTGGTGGGTTCATCTCTGCAAACCTCTTCAGAATGTTGCTGACCATCATGGGAGCAGCAACAGAAGAGTTCTGCTGTCTGGGAATGTCTGCCTGTTGGGTTGTACCTGAAGCCATGTCATAAATGATTGGAACTATAATACTAACAGGTTCTTGGGGAGGGACGGACGTTTTCTGAGTTAGTTGAAGCTGAAGACACACAACACATACAAAAAGAATAAAAACATAGTAAGAAAATAAAACATTTGCCTCCATTTATCAAAGGTATTATTTATCAGATTAAGATACCATGGACATAAGAAAACTAGAGATGACAAGAAAAGTGACAAACGATTGAATATTATGGTTAAGATGCAACCGTGCCACACAATTATCTAGTTCAATATGTTTCTGTTATTATTGGAAGAATCGGGAGTACATCACATCTAAGCTGACAATTAAGGAGTCTGAGCCTGTGTTCACAGCGACAGTTAACTCAAGTAATCCCAGAGTTGTTCTATTATCCTCGCATGGCTTTTTCCTGAGGGGCTCTGCATGTGTGCACGCGTGCACACACACATTCACACACAATCGGGTAGTACTTACAAAAAATAGCATTTTGGATTTCAGCACCACAGCAGGCGTCCCAGGGGGTGCAATGGGCGGTGCGCTGGGAGGGATCGTCAGGCAAAACTGGACGTTCCATTTTAGCTGTGTTGCCTGGTCAGGAAACTGTTTTTGAAATCATGATAAAGTCATATGAACATTTAAAATTACACTCTAGTATAGGAGTCTGATCTTATTTTATACAATCTATTATTAACAGAACATAAAATGACAGCCTGCATTATTTCAAAGAAAACGCATACATGACGTTCCTACATGCAAAGTTCCTACATGCAAAGTCAACTCCACACCTGTGTGATGTGTTCCCCTTTCCTTCCCTCCCGCTCCTTTAATTCCCAGGGCCTACAGATTCTGCTTCCTTGGTGTCTCTGTCATCCGTTCCCACCTCTCTACTTTGACAGATGCAACCAAGCTCCAGGACTGGTGATTTCTCTCGTGGCCCCTAATGGTCCCTTCCGGTGGCTGCCTCTCCCAGTTCCACCATCTATCACTGCCAGAAAAATGTCCTTGAGCATGGTTCTAATCGAGCTCACAAATGTTTAGCAACATGCAGTGACACATGTTGTTCCTTTCCCTTACCCTACCAGGACCAAGACCTGGTATTCAAGACCCTTCTTAACCGATGCCACCTAGACGTCCCAGCCTCAGTCCCAGCTCTTTCTCTAAAACATACTTGTCAAACTGTATTAATAATTTCAAACTGTGTTCACTGGTGTTTTTTGCCTTTTTTTTTTTTTTAAAGATGTATTTATGTAGTTTGGAGAAAGAATGCTCATGAGCAGGGGGAAGGGCAGAGGGAGAGAGAAAGAAAGAGAGAATCTGGAAGCAGACTCCCTGCTGAGTGCAGAGCCTGAGGCACGGCTCAATGCCAGGGTCCTGAGATGGAGACCTGAGGCAAAATCAAGAGCCAGCCATTTAAGTGACTGAGCTACCTAGGCACCCGCACTGGTGCCTTTTTGGTTGTTGTTTTCGCCACATTTCCTTAAAAAATTCAAATGGGTATCTTTTTGATATAAATGTTTCCTACATGCTACTAGAGCAGAAGCCAAATGTTGAGACTATCAGCAAAGGAACACTGCTGTCCCCAATGTTAACAGCAAAACACCAACTGGAAAAAGGAGTGAGGTATTTGGAATTACCCAAAGCAATACTGTAAACATTTGAATGCAAGTCCTGTAAGCTTGGAAAAATATAATCAGCTGCCACCTGGATTCCATCTATATAATTGTATACTTTCACAGGAAAGAAGAGAAATTCATCTCCCCAGGGAGGACAGATTTTTTGATAAATGACATTCGGGGAATTGGGGGCATCTGAAAAAGCCAGATCCACCCCTCACATTTGACACCAAGGTATATTTTAAATGGATCAAAAATTTAAAGAATTTTAAAAAACAAATCCATAACAGTACTAAAAGAAGCCACAGGAGCATCATTTCAGTATCTAGGAGCAGGAAGAGTGAATTAAATGTATTTGCTTTTGTAAGAGGTAAGCCACTGGTAACTTGTGTTGCCTGTAGGGAGGGAGACTAGACGGCTGGACAGGGATAGATGGGAAATTTTCCCTGTATCACATCTTGATCTCAATTCAAAAGATACAGAAGGGCTGTGTTACCTATTCAAAGATAAATAAAATCTTAAAAAATAAGAAGAGTGTAAAAGAAAAACAGAAGTACATAAATAGGTGAAAACCAATAAACACTGCTCCCACCAACTTCAACCTCTTCAGACAGTCCTTGTTATATATAGAAGTATGTGCGTCACTCTAACTTACCAGCTCTAGCTTCATAATATGCACACAGTCCCTGAGGATGTGTGTAGGAGCTCCTAACAGCTTGGTGAAGGCTATTAATGTATTGGCTTTAAACGGCGGTCCTGCAACCTACAGGGATGAATAAAGCAAGTTACTCCACATTCTACTTTGACTCTTCTTTTTGTTGATGGTACAGGCATACCTTGGAGATGTGAGTTCAGTTCCAGCCCACCCCAATAAAGCAAGTATTGCAATAAAGTGAGTCAAGTGAGTTTTCAGCTTACCCAGTACATATAAAAGTCATGTTTATCTATTAAGTGTGCAATGGTATTATGTCTAAAACAATGTACCCATCTTAAAAAATACTTTATTGCTAAAAAACACTAACTACCACCTGAGCTGTCAGAGAGTCACAATCATCGGTCACCATAATAAAGAAAAAGTTGGAAATTTTACAAAAAGTACCAAAATGTGACAAGGAGACATGAAGTGAGCAAATGCTGGTAGGAAAATGGCCCTGGTGGACCTGCTTCATGCAGGGTTGCCACAAACCTTCAATTTGTTAAAAAAACAAAAACAAACCAGTATCTGTGAAGCAAAGCAAGATAAAGTGCAATAAAACAAGTTATGCCTGTATTAAAACTATGCATTAAGAAACACATACTCTTGTTTCAAAGAACTTCTCCAAAACTTGAAGTTCATCGGGTTTCCACTGTCCTGCATTTTCAGGTGTCACTTTGAGCTGAAGTGTTTGGTTGGTTTTCGGACTAAGGGCTACTCTGCATTTCAGGGCATCAGTTTTAAACATGATCACTCCAGGTTCGTTGGAATTTATCAGCTGCAGCTGCAAAACATGAAGTGCATCAAGTTAGTACGTAAGACAAAGAGGAAATGAAAACAGAGAGAACTGTTTCAGAGGGAAAACTAAAAATTGATACCTGCTCCCAATCAAAAATATCTAGGCCCCGAGAACCATCAATTGCTAACATCCCAAAGAAGGAACTATAGGTGTCTCTTGAAGGAAGAACATAACACAACCTATGGAATATTCTTGTAATGTAACAAACTTGAGCTACAATTCAGGAGTTAGATTTGTAGGGTAGACCAATATTATAGAAATGTGAGGGTCAAGGGGCACCTGGGTGGCTCAGTGGGTTAGGCCACTGCCTTCGGCTCAGGTCATGATCTCAGGGTCCTGGGATCGAGTCCCGCATCGGGCTCTCTGCTCAGCAGGGATCCTGCTTCCTCCTCTCTCTCTCTCTGCCTGCCTCTCTGCCTACTGTGATCTCTCTCTGTCAAATAAATAAATAAAATCTTTAAAAAAAAAAAAAAAAAAAAAAGAAATGTGAGGGTCAAAAGGACATGTTAAAGAATTCCAAAGGGATGCAATCAGCAAAATCCAGACTGTGAGGAACTTGACACAGCAACAGATAAGGCTGCTTCAACAAATAAACTGTGTGAGAAGAGATGGAGGGGGAGTCTCCAGTTTGAGAGACATAAACTTGTTTGGTTACTTCTTTATTTTATTATTATTATTATTATTTTAAAAGATTTATTTATTTATTTATTTGACAGAGATCACAAGTAGGCAGAGAAGCAGGCAGAGAGAGAGGAGGAAGCAGGCTCCCCACTGAGCAGAGAGCCCGATGTGGGGCTAGATCCCAGAACTCTGGGATCATGACCTGAGCTGAAGGCAGAGGCTTTAACCCACTGAGCCACCCAGGTGCCCCTGGTTACTTCTTTAGACCATAAACACCATGATAACTTGGGAAATCTGGACACCAACTAGCTATCTGATGATAAAGAAATGGTCTTTATGGATGAAATGAGGTCTGGGACTTGCTGTCAAACCATATGGGAGAAGGAGTTATAGAAGAAACAAGACTGACAGGAGTTCACTGTTGAAGGCAGGTGATAAGAACACAGAAGTTCATTATATTCTCATACTATTCTACTCTCAACTTGCATATATGATTAAAATTTTTCACAAAAAGTTTTTTAAAAATGGCACAGTAGAAGAAAAAAATAAAGAGCACCATTACAAAATGTTGGATCTGGGTTGGGACCTTATAGCTGGCAAATTTTTCTGTAAAGTAATGGAGAATAAATATTTTAGGCTACATGGTCTCTGTCACAACTACTCAATGATGCCGTCAGAGTTGAAAGCTGCCATCAACAATACATAAATTCATATATGTGACTACATTCCAGTAGAACTTCATTTACAAACAGGTGGTGGGTAGGAATTGCTCCCCTCTCCCAACCAGGGCCAGTAGTTTATTGACCCCTGCTCTATCATAACATATTAATTATGCAGATGAGCAAAATGAGGTTCTAATGCCCAAAAGCTTATGTGGCTTCTAAGTGGCAAAAGAAGGGTAGATCACAGGTCTCATAATGATTTTTTTAAATGCTAATTCATTCAACTTATGTTAAGACCTCTATTATTTTCAAATCTAAATATAAAGGTTGCAGAATAGCTAGGTGCCATCCACGGAGCAGATATTTTAAACATTCGCCATTCTACCTCATTAACACATACATGTATCAAGAGTTATAAATAATATGTACTGAATAATACCAAGATATTACGCTAAGAGCTTTATAAGAAATACCTCAAACTCCCACAATTGTTATGAGTTAGGTAAATACAATAATCTACCATTATCAAAAAGGTAAAGGGATTTGCCAAAGCTTGTACTAGCTGGTGGCATGGACTGGGTACAAACCCAGATAGTCAGACTAGAACCACGGCTATCAACTCGGAACTATTTCCTGAGGATATCACCACAGGACATAAGTCTTTTTCTGACTTTTTCTATATCAATTCAGCTGTTCATGAACCTTGTGATCAAAAATAATTTTATTTTAATGGAGAATCCAATTCAAAGTCAGCTTGCCAGCAAGAGAATTCCAGGAAGCCAACAGCTGCTTCTACGCTACTCTATGCAAAGGCAGATTCTGGGAGCATTTGTCCCATGACACTGTGGGGACGCTGTAGGACTTATCTCTGGGCCTGTCAGCCACAGCACAGGAAACTATAAAATGCAGGAACATGTTAACTTAAGAATGGAAAAGGAAATAGTGGGGCCCATTTTTAATGCTAGAGCAGTGTGGACAGCACAGTTTTAACAAGCTAGCTAAAGGAAGTGAGGGAACATTATTTTAGTTCACATGCTGTTCCGTGGGGCAATTTATTAGCACCATCCTTTGACAACCATCACTGAGGAGTTCACTAGGTACCCATACCGTTTCTTGTTGAATAATTCTTTGAAGGTGCCGTCTCATGATGACCGATCCAAGGAATCTTTCAAGCGGAGAACAAAGGTAACTACCTGCCAGGCCAGGCACAAGGCCTGGTGTTGGAGAGGGCAGCAGTAAAATGTTCAAGGCACTGTGAGTGAGGATGGTAGGTATGGAGGCTGCCCAGGAGCGCTGAGGTAGTTTACGAGGCGGAGGCATGTTTGTTGGCAAAGTCTGGGAACCTTTTGGGAAGGAAAACATGTCATTTCATTCACAAATACACATGGTCCCACTGTTCTGTTTTGCTTTTATCATAAATCTTTGCTACTCTAAAGCAATCCATACTGTTTTCCTTACTCCTTGTGGCCTAACAATCCTATGTTAGCTTCCTGTTAGCAAAATGGCCAGGATTCCTCTCCCTATAGCTGGGTTCCTTGCAAAGTGACTTTGTAGCAAGACCTTTGAGAGACGGAGCCCATTTCTCTTCCTGGAATCTGGGCTGGCCCTTTGACTTGCTGTGACTTAAAAGAATGCAGGGGAAGTCATGTGGCACCAGCTGCAAACCTAGGAGTCCACTCGCGTTCTTGGAACCCCGCCCAGCCATCAGGTGAACAAGCCTGCGATTAAGTAAGAGACCACAGGGAGCTGAGGAAGCCACGCCACCTGGGGCCATTTTACACCAGCCAGGCCTCAGCCCACACAGGAGCTGACGATAAATATACTAGTAAGCAAAGCAGAAACTGGAAAAATCACCCAGCTTGGCTTAGCCTAAATCACCAACCTATGGAATGGTGAGCTAATGTAAGATTGCTGTTCTAAGTCATTAAACATTACCTGGCAAAGCTAACTAACATATGTGCACAATTCTGTTCTGTGTTAATTTGTACAACCTTGTCAGTTAACTTGAGGTGTCCCTCAAGGTCTAGTTTTGCAGCTAAGCTAGTAGATATACCAGAAGCACTGGGGCTCACCTCATAAGACTTCTGGAGGAGACATTTTCCTCTCCTATATTTTACTTTAACTGTGCAAGTTAACTACTGTTAACCAATTTACTAAGTGGATTAAAGTTTAAGTTATTAAGTATCTCCATTTAACAAGCAGGTCACAGCTTTCAAATGTGAGGATGGAAAAAAAAACCAACAGGACATCATGTGGAGGTTAGACTAAAACAGACACAAAAATGGTGATGCCACTCACTTGTTCCAGCTCGAGGGGAATGAGAAGCATCTGGTACTGGAGAATGTAGTGATGGGTTGGCTGGTGACATTCCAGGCATGCGTGTTGCTGGTGAGGGGCCGGACACTTGAGGAGACCCTGGCCAGTTCCCAGCTCGTCCACTTGGTGACACCATAGTGTATGGAGAACTAGGGTCCAGGGTTCCTATAAACAAGTGAACAGATGGTTTTCAAAACCTGTATTTTAATAACTGAAAAGTACTTGACACCACTGAAATGCTTGACACTTTACAAGGCAATCATTTTTTTTCCCTTCCGCTATTTCACTAAAGTATGCGGCTTTTGCATGTGGCACACCTGAATCTCTATTTTGTGTAGTTTATGTACTTTTTAACATGACTCAAAGTTAGAAAAATATAGAATGAGAAATGATAAAGGGTATCTTCACACAAGCTTCAGCATGTTCAATGTGTAACAATCTACACACTACGCAACAACCTATTTTCAAAAACCTATTTGCAAACGTCTTTGAAAATGTTGAGCAAAAAAATCTCAAAGCTCACTTAAGGGCAGAAATCTTTTATTTTTCAAGTAACCCTGACAAATTACGTTTTTCATTCTACCCAAGGCTGAGGAGAGAGAAATTTTCCCTTTTCTTTCTTTAGTAAAGGCTATGCTGACTGAGAAATGGACCAAGAATCAAGTCTTGAAAGCAGTAACTTCCTGAATCATTTGATTATTTAAATTTCATCCCGCAGTTACCTTTAACGTATTATTTATGCCCCTCTGTAATCAAAATATAAACGAAGAAAATACTTTTACCATATATCAGAGAGCAAATGATCCTAACTTTCAAGTCTTATAAATTGGTAAGAAAAAACACAAGAACACATAGGCAGGCATAAAATAAGAAATACCTAAGACTAGTGAAAGAAAAAAGGTTTGACTTCATTAATAATCAAAGAAATGCACATTAAACAAGAAGATACCATTCTTTACCTATCAAAATGACTACGATTTCTGAAAGTCCTAATACCCTGTGTTGGCAATGATGCATGAAAATAGACATTCTTGTCTGATGCTGGAGGAAATTGGTACAGCATTTCAGGTGAGCAATTTGCAGTATGTTTCAAAAGCTTTAGAATTTCTCAAACCCTTTGAGACAGCAATTCCATGTCTAGGAACTTACCTAAGGGAATAATCATGTGAACAGAGATGATATCATTTGCCGTTGTTTAAAACAAAAAAAAAAAGGAAACATTCTAAACATACAATAGGAGGGCAGTTAAATCATGGTATGTCAACAAAAGGGAATACTATGAAGCCATTTAGTAGGACAATGTAGATATCACAAATATTAATAGTAGACAGTAAAACCACAGATGCTACACAGCTGTAAAAACTGAGGAAGTCCTTTATTCTGTGATTTGAATGTAGATATCACAAATATTAATAGTAGATAGTAAAACCACAGATGCTACACAGCTGTAAAAACTGAGGAAGTCCTTTATGCTGTGATTTGGCATGGCATTTAGGAAAAAAATAGATGAAAAAAGTAAGGCACTGTAGTGAAGTATGCTGTCCCATGTGTAAAAGCAGTAAGAACAGTTACAGGCATCTGCCTGTGTATGCACACATCTCTACAAGGACACATAAGAGATGGGTAACACTGAATGCCTCTGGGAAGAGCAACTAGGTGGCTGGTGGCATAAAAACACTTCCCTGGCTACCTCTTGTATTCTTTATTTGAACCAATTCAAAATAGAATTTTTTAGTTGGAAAGTTAAAGAATTCAAGTCTCAAAACAATACATATGATATAGTCCCAGTTGTGGGGGAGGTGTCTGAGAGGAGAGACAAGCAGACAGGTGGAGAGCAACAGAGAGGCGAGCAGGCAGACAAGCTGGGGGGTTAGGGTTAGACGGGAATAGCAAGGCAGAAGCGAGGGGGAGAGAGAGTCCAAAGCAGACAGACTAACTGGTAGATCTCTGCGTGGTGGGATCAGGACAAATTCATTTTCTTTGACGATTTCCCCAACGAACAAAGTGCTAATTTTGCAATAAGAAAATAATTTATTTAACAAAAAACTACTTCACGTCAAATTCTTAAGCTATTGCGATTTCCATGTATGGACTCACCATGTGGACTAGCAAAACTGGCCCCTGGTCCTATTGAGATTCCATGCGAGGATGGGGGAGGAGTTGGAACAAATGACGCTGGTGAAGGGGCTCTCAAAGCCCCACTGGGGGAGCTGGCAGCATGCAGATTTCCTAATAAAGGAAAATAATTATAGATGATCTTGCAGGACACATACTATGTCCTGGCCAAGGACCTCAAATTAAGACTCTCTCTACAGATTAAAGAAATAAGTAGTAAAGCTCCCTTAAATAGCACAAAGAAAATGTAGAATGATTCTGTTACTGAAAAAGAGAGAGAGATCAATTCAATGGGGCCCAAATTTTAGCTCTTATAGTGACTGAATTAAAAAAAAAATACCCAGTGTACTTTTGTGTTTGCTCACTCACTCTTTCAGCAAGTGGGCATGAATGTTAATTTCATGCCAAGCATTGCTGTAGGCACTGGGGATGCAGCAGATGACAAGACAAAAATTCCTGCCCTCATGTAGTTTCTATTCTAGTAGAATGAGGAAGACATCAAATGTATGTCAGGCAGTGATAAGTGCTATGGAGAAAACCTGGGCAAGGAAACGGGGCAGTATCATGTAATGGTGGAAATGGGTGCTGTTCTTTCTAAAAGCAACCCCAGAAGACTGCTCTAAGAAGGGAGCATGTGAGTAAGTGAAGGGTAAGGTGTGAAGATACCCAGGGGGGTAAGATATTCCAGGCAAGAAGCAGAGCTAGTCCAAAGGCCCCAAAGGCCCCAAAGGCAGTAGCAAAAATAATAGGGAGGAGGCCAGTGTGGCTGGATCAGTGCGAGCCATGGGGAAGTGGGAGGAGTTGAGGACAGAGAGATGGTGGGGGGGGGTGTCCCAGATCATACGGGGACTTGTAGGCCATTCTAAGGACTTAGGGTTTACCCTGAACGAGATGGGAAACCACTGCAAAGTTTGGAACAAAGGAGTTATAAACTAGCTTCTGTTCCGGAAGGATCACTCCAACCACAGTGTAAAAAACAGACCACAGGGCAGGGGCAGGGAAACCAGTTAGAGGCAAGAGTAATAACCCAAGTGAGAGATGGTTAATGGCTTGGGCAAAGGTGGAGGCTGAGGAGGGTTAGCATCTGGATAAATTCTCAGCTCAGAGTGGACAGTATCTGGGACTGACTGAAGTGGGTGTGAGAGAAAGGAGTCCAGCATGACTCAAAACAGCTCTGGCCAAGCGGCAGGCAGGAAGGGGCTGCTGTTTCCGGGAGGTGGGGCAGGGTGCGGAAGTGGGCGGGCAGGTGTTAGGAGTTGAGTCTCAGCCATTGTCTACACATCTACAAGGACATGCTGACTAGACAGCTGGAAAACACAAGACTTGAGTTCAGGGGAGAGGTCTAGATGGCAGACATTAAAAAACTGAGAGCAGTGAGCTTAAAGATGGGATTTAGCCACAGGACTAGTTTCTACTGAGCATCAGGAAAAGGGGTAACCATGCTCCCCAAACTATGAATAAATGTGACATGGAGACACTCACTACATTACCATCACTATCCTCGGTATTCACATGTTTCCGACTCTCTACTCCTGTCTAAGAGAATTTCGTATCCTCCACCTAATACCTAATGCAGTGCCTTACGTGCAGTATGTTCACCAACATGATAACCTTTCAGTGTCGTTTAGAGATTCAGCTGTGGGTTGCTGTAGGGATTAAATGGATAAAGTGCTCAGAACATGGCTTAGCACACAGCAAGCACTATATACCTGTCTGGCACTGTAATTATTTCCAAATAATTATTTCTACTTCCTTCTACATAAAACCTCACTCATACCCTAGAAATGTACACCCCTTGGGTTCTCTGCCCACATCTCCTGTTCTGCTCCTTGCTCCCTAGCAGCTCCTTCTCAGGCTCCTACACCTGGGAAGCAGCTGCCGGTATTCCGCAGGGGCTGAGCTCACCCACCCAGCTCAGCCTTAATTGACCTTCAGCAACATAACAATAACTTCTAAATCTTCATCTGTGGTTCCGCCATCTCTGCTGAGCAGGTAAGGGGGTTATCTACCCAAGAAATCTGATACCCGTCTTCTTTGCCAGACGACACGCTTGAGAGCGGAACTGTATTTGGCTGGCTGCTGAATCCCCAGCGTCATGGAGCATCTGGCCCAGGGCAAGAGCTTAAGCTACACCAACAAACTGTCCAGTTAAGAGTAAAAATTAGGCAACCTCAAGTAGTTCGTAGTGTGCTTCACGGGGCTGCCAACAGAGCCATTTTGTTGGGACAAGCAGGCTGTGCGCTGGCCTACTCTGTGGGGCAGGGCACCTTTCACACATACTAGGACTCAGCAAACTTGTCATGTAAGGGGTCGTCCTAGCAGGAGAGCAGCCCTGACACTGCAGGAATGCGTGTGGCTGGGTTCCCCCAAAACTACAAAAACAGGTAGGTGGTGGGTAGGACTTGATTTGTCGGCCCGACACAGATCGTGTTGTGATTAGCTCTTCTTGGAGCTGTGCCGTGAGCCTGGCACTGGGTGACAATACCTCCTCTTAATTCAGATCTTTTAAAGTGTTCCTGAGTCACGAACGCAGCATTCATAACCCTGTCGTAAGGAACAAATGGCAGGTATCTAGCCACAGGTAAGGAGTGGTATCTGAAGGTCTAGGCTGCATGTGTGGTGCTTGTGTTTGTGTGTGCACGCGTGTATGTTCTGAATGTCAAAGCTGAACATGACAAGAGAATAAGTAATATCTTACCTGGAGACTGTGTGTGCATCATAGAGGGAGACTGACTAACTGTGCTGTGGTAAGACGCAGGGGGCGAAGTAAGGGGATAAGCACCTGATGATCCTGGCTGTTTGGGAAATGGCTGAAAAGAAAAAAGTACACGTGGGTCAGTCACGTGTGTATAGTGTATCGCACATACGGCTAATGAGTTAGCCTTCACATAGTTCACTGGTTACCAAACAGGAAGCACGAGATATGAAAATGTGCAAAATACACATCAATACCACAGATTTTTAAAAACCCCCTTTCAAAATGTTTAGAAAAACAGCAAGAACTCACTTCTGACCTTGTAATACCATTGTCTATATTCCTCAAGATGTTTTTTGCTTACTTTATCTACCATATCACTGATTTATCTGTATTATTTATCTACCATTTCACAGATTCCAAGATTCTTCCCCCACCCCTTTAGTATTTCTGAAATCAGGGTGTATCTTCTGATTCATGGCATGGCACAGTTTACCCGGCAGTGCTGTTTCTGGCAGTTCATAAAAAGTAGTGCATCTTACATCTGGTGGAGTTTTGAAAGCAAATGAAATACAGTAGTTTAACCTGACCTCTCCTCACCTTTACCTTCATCTCCAGCAGTGGAAAAACCTAGGACTTGTAATCCTTCCTAGTTTTTTATTTGAGGTACAAATCACATATAGCAAAGGACACAAATCTTAGAAAATGTCCAGCCTGATGAATTTTTACGAATGTCACTGCTACAGAGATCAAGACACTGAAGAATACTACCAGTGCCCTGGAGGCCTCCCTTATACACCTTCAAAGGCTTTATCACTGCCCCAAAGGTAAGCACTGTTCTGACGTCTGTCACTCAAGCTTGATTTTGCCTGTTTTCACATTTCCTATAAATACCGAATGTACTCCTAAGTGTCTGGCTTCTTTTGTTCAACATTTTATCAGTAAGATTCACCACACAGTTACACGTGGCAATAGTTTTCTTGATTTCTGTAAAGCATTCTACTGTAGGAATAGACCCAGTTTATCCACTTATTCTGTTGCTTGGTATTCGGGTTAGTTTCCACTTTTTACATAAATAATGTTCCTATGAACACTTGTGTTTTTTGATGCATTTCTGTCGTACATATATCCAAGAGTAAAATTATAAAATCACAGGTATGCCTAATGTTCAGATTTAGTGCTCTGGAATATTCCTAAACACCCCCACAAGGTTGTTAGACCATTTCATGTGCTGCTAACACAAAATGTTGCCAAGAATAATGAATTCTCTTCTTAGAGCAATTTTTGTGGGTATGGAGTATTATCTCATTGTGGTTCTAAGTTGTATTTCTGTGATGCCAAATGATGTTGAATACCCTTTCTGTGCTTACTGGCCATTTGGATATCATCCTCTTTTGTGATCACATGGCTGATCACCTCACATCATTTTAAGTGCACAAGACTGAGGTTAATGCTATTTCTGGTACTGTTCACTTGCCATCACTAGAAGCCTTCTCTCCCTCTGTCACTATTTTTTCATATGGACTTCCTGGACACCTTGGGCCCACCAAGGATCTCCTTGCCTTTTAGTTTAGCAAAGACGCTCAGACACCTGAGGAACCCATTAAGTTAGACAAATATGATACTATTTGGAATTTCAGCTAGACATCACCTGTTGCTGAGGTGGTGGCTGGAGCTGCGAAATTAAAGAATCCATCATATCTCCTCCTATGGGAGAAGGGGGATTATCGTCCTCATTTACAGACCTTCTTCGAGCATCCTGATTGCTGTCAACAAACATATTCAGGAATGTCTATGGATATAAACAGGTAGAATTCAGATTATCTTACTTAGCTTTAGTAACATATTTTTAATCATTTAGACTATTTTAAGAGAAACAAATACACTACACCCATCTCTATAACAGAAGTTTGTTACACAGCCACTACTATGAGGACAACCTGGAAGATATACTGATAATTTTGAATGGGGAAACTGAGGAAACTGGTTAACTGCAACAACAGAAACAACATCTAAGTTAAAAATCCTGTCAATTAAGAAGTATTGTGCAAGCACAAAGTCGAAGAGAGAAGTATACCCTGGCACCTCCTCACAAATAATAAGTATTTCATTATTAACTTCTGAACCAGAAACTCAGGAAACAAAAGAAAAGTTGTATGTTGGTCATTTAAGTAATACCAATGACTTGGGAAATTTCCTTTTTGGTGAAGAGTCCTCACTTCATAAGCTAGAAAATATGACAGAGGAAAACTGAATGCAGAAACTAAGCCATCTTTCCTCTTTTTATCTTAACATGACTGAAATTTTGAACCACCAAGAGTGGGACAATCTTGTTTTATGGGATAGGTCATCAAAAATTAAGCAAGGCTACCAGAATCTATGTCTCAAGCATTCTCTTCCTTTTAATACTCTTCACCTTCTCCATCTTCAAAAACATAGATCAAAAGCTTACCAGGATCACTAGGAAGCTTTTAAAAGTACATCGCTTGATTTCTAATAAAAGATGATGGATTTACAACACACATTTTATCTTTTCCCAATACCCCACTGAAACTCCTAAAAAAAATTTTTTTTAAAGCAGTAAGTTACAAATACAGAGAGAATGGGAGAAGAAAAAAATAGCAATGAATTCTGGAGGCTGCAGAGCAGATGGCTGAGTGGTAAGTGAACTATCCAATGTGAGGAAGTTGTATCCTAAAGCTAACACTGGTGAAAGCCAAGAAGCAAAGCTATTTCTGTCCAGATCCTCAAGACACGTAGGAACTGGCAGCACTAGACACCCCTGGAAGTGGGGATGAAAGTGGGACTAAAAATAGGACTGGTCAAAAGTCTCTTTAAGAGACACTGAAAGCCTCCCAGAGCTTCTGTCACTCTCACTGAGTGAGTTTGACTTCTACCACTCTGGTGGAGGGTTCTTTGGCTATGGGGACTCTAGCATCAATCGAGAGGAATGCTGTATTAAAAATGAAGATTATGGGGCACCTGGCTGGTTCAGTCAGAAGAGCATGCGACTCTTGATCTCGGGGTTGTGAGCTCGAGCCCCACGTTGGGTGTAGAGATTACTTTAAAAAAAAAAAAAGATGATTAAAGTTTACATACTGAATGTTGAAAATAGTAGTTTCCTTCTCTTATTTGATTTGCCAAAAATTGGGGGCCAGATGCACACCATCTATGCAGAGACTTGAATACTCCTCTTTTGGTACTCATACCAGCCCAACAAAAAGACCTAAATCTACTGACACTGGGAGTTACTCAAAGAAATGGCCCAGGTAGATAAGCTTACAATGAAGACCACAGTCAGCAAGACTCACCTTCTAGTAAGAGCTGTGAGTTAAGAACCACTAATATGAAAGAGATCAAAACAAAACAAAACAAAACAAAACAAAACCAAAAGCAAGGTGCATGAAATGGAGATTATGTAGGAATAAAAAGGGTAAGAAAATATAAGATAGCTATATACAACAAAGAGGTCATAAAAGGAACACTTAGCAACAAAA
This sequence comes from Mustela putorius furo, assembly GCF_011764305.1. Lineage (NCBI taxonomy): Eukaryota > Metazoa > Chordata > Mammalia > Carnivora > Mustelidae > Mustela > Mustela putorius. Next base: position 35,511,544 of record NW_025421989.1, read on the forward strand.
GATAGCTCCTGCAATTTTTTTAAAAGATGGCAAAACAAAATACCAAAACCAGAAAGACTCATAGGAAAAAATGAAGAAATCTCCCAGAAACAGAGAGAGAGAAAAACAAAACAAACAAACAAATAAATAAATAAGAAAATCGAAGGATAAGTCCAGGATACCAAACAGCAGAATAGTAGTGGTACCAGAAAGAGCTAACAGAGAAAACAAAAAAGAATTGAGAAATAATACAAGGAAATTCCCACAGCATAAGGATGTAAGTTTCCAGAGTGAAAGAGCCTACTTAGTTACATAAGGTTCGATAACTGGAACAAGATTAAACACCCCCAACAGTCCCAATGGAAGTTAGAAGACAATGGAGCAATGTCTTCAAAATTCTTAACAGAAAATGTCTCTGTAACCTCAAATTCTATACATAGCCATTCTCTCAATTAGATGAGGGTAAACTAAAGATATTTTTAGGCACACAGAAGTCTCAAAATAACCTCCCATGTGCCTTCTCCCAGGAAACTATGGAGACCGTATTCTACCAAAACAATGGAATAAACCGAGAAAAAGACCGGCAGTCCACGCCATAGGGCATGCCACGCAAGACAGAGGCCAAGGACTCTCCCTCTTCCCCACCCTTCCGTAGATTCCTAAATCAACACCGTGCAAAGGGTCTGGGGCACACCATTCCAGATTGGAGGTCAGAGGGTTGTTGTAGAAGAGACTTCTTCAAGATGAAACCAGCGAGGTTTCTGATAGGTGAACGCACTGAGAGGAGAGTTACATATATGGGAGAGGCTTTAAGGTTGAGTTAGTGATAAGTATACAGAAACTTAAGCAAAAAAAGTAAATTATTAATTCCCAGGAAAATAAAATGTTGAAGAAAGGAAAAGTAATTATAGTAAGCTTGGTGGATACTGTTTACATATTTATAATAATGAAAATACTGAAAAATCATCTGATCAAAATTGCTGTCTAACCATACTGCAAGGGTAGGAAGAAAAAAAGAAGGCATACTGCGAGTAGCCTGGGAGGAGGAGGCGGCATATAAGAATTAAAAAAGAATTAAACCCTCATCTTGCATTGTGAGGATCAGATAATGCCCTCAACTAAGAAGTCAACAAACAGCACTGTAAGCATGTTACTTAGAGATAAGGATGTAAATACCAAGAGAATCACCATCTAAGAGCTGAAAGCAGAGCAGGAAAATGGCAAGACTGCACTGCAAGCCACTAATTTTCAAAACAAGCCTTTGGAACTATTTGACTCTAAACTATAAGCACATACAATTGAGCTATTATACAAGAATCTGCAGGGATTGTGGCCCAGGACCCTACATTTTAAAAAAAACTTCATGGTTGAACTGATGAATCAAACTTTCTCAATAATCGATGAGAAAGACATTGTTGAAGTTCCTTAAAATTCCAACTAGCAAATAGGACTCTCCTCGGTATCATCCACCTTATGCATTACAAGAAAAGGAAATTTTATCATCTCATACAACATAGGCACAGTGCTTTTTAAGAACTTCCCATTCCTTTGGAAGGACGCTGCAGAGGTGATGAACTAACACAGCTGCTTATTAAACAGGAATCTGTTGCTCTCCCCTGTTATTTCCCCCTTTTAAAGGAGTTGTTATAAAGATATTTACTGTAATGCTGTAATGCTGTAATACTAAAGTCAGTTACCTTTAGTCCGGGTGCAGGATAAAAACCTTCCACTAACTTGCTATTATCAAACAGACTATAGGCACCATCCCGTATCGCCACTACGCCTCGGCTGCGGCAGTAAATGTCGATGCAGTACATGTTCCTAAAGGCCAGTCTGATGTGGGTGGACGACTGTGGCAGGATGGAGAAGCACTGGTAAGCAGTGTTGGTTCTCTGGGTCAAGCCCAACATTGGCACAGTGGGGAGTTTGTTGATGGCATTTAATGGAGCCTGAGTATCAAAGAGTACCTAAAAGGAAAACATACAGTGAGGGCAGACGGTTTCCATACAAATGCTAAAGCCTCAGAATCTTCCATGTCTAACAGTCATAAATGAGCCAAGGGTCTTCCTAGAACATTCCGTACACCTTTCCCTTGAAGAGAATGCAAACTATATCACTGCATTCACTTTGAATCAAAGAAAATTCTCCAAGAAGAGTGCAAGATATAAAAGACAAAAACACGCACCCTTGTCACTGAAGACAAGTCAAGCCCACATGATTTTTGGTTTTACATGAGACAGTAACACTGTCGGAGTCACAGTTTTACAAAGAAAATAAACTTAATTACCTGTAATAACTGAACCACATTTGGTGTTTTGTTGAACATTTCCTGAAGCTGATGGAGAATGGTATTGTGACAGTTACTGCAACCTGAGTTTGGACCAACAGTGCCCAAAGAAATGTGAAATTTCTGATGTATGGAATTCCACTGGATGCTGATCTAAATCAGAGATTACATGTTTCAGAAATGGAGAGAGTAACAGATTCAAGCAGAAGAAAAAACAATGTTTAAACAGTAAGGCAAAATGCCAAAGATCTACATGAGGTCTTTCTGGAAAGCCAGTTAGAAGACTGGACTCTGTAAACTCCAAAAGTGTTGTTACTATGGACCGGTGCAATTGCGGAGTAGGTATTTATTAGCCCACCTCCACCAAATAAAACAGAGAAGGTGCTAAAGAAAAAAATCTGGATTAAACTTTATTTGGAAATTATTATTGGTGTTTTTTATTTTTTGTTTTTATATAGGACTGAAGAAAAGTCACTGTCTACATGAGCACTGTCATAAGGGGAAAGGAAGCCTCTTCCAACACAGATTCTTTTAGTTTACAGATTTTAAAACACTTGATTAATTTCTGATATTACTTGATGTGAAGAGTCCAGAAAGAAGCCAGCTGGCTGAATTTTTATACTAAATTTCTAGGACTTCACATATAGAGTGGGAAGAAAATGAGGACACAGAGATTACAGGGAATGCCTTTAAGATTGAGACAGGATCAAACAATGTTAATAATCATGTGATCAAAAGCATAAACATACAGTATTGTTCAAAACCATTCACAATCTTCAGGACAGTAATCATGTTGCTAACCAGATTTGAAATCGGTAAAGAAAAAAATACAAACACCAAAAGTATATTACCTGGTCTAAAACTCATCAAGATTATATAACCCATCAAAGATGGCATTAATTTTTGCTTCCAATTTTAAAAAGAGTTAAGCATTACAGTATACTAGTCTACTATATATCACCAAAGTACTTAAAATTTACCATTTTAACCCTAATTTTTACTTGAGTCCTCAATTAGTTCAAGGCAGTTTTCATAACTTTTGAATTGTTGATTTTTAAAGGATCTATGAGAGGAACTTCAGTTCTAATTAGTTCACAAACTTACTGAGCTTCCCTTGGTGGTTCCATAACACAAGATAAGTTTTCGGTAATTATAAACACGGACTTCTGAGAAAATATTTAGATGAGCAGGTATGTCTAAAGAGAAAGGAAATTAAAATGATGCATGCAAAACTTTAAAACACATATTTGAAGAAGAGGGCGTCTGGGCAGTATCCTATGCCTAGCTGGAAAGATCTCTAGATGCATTTCGTTCAAAAAAAAATAAATAAATAAAAAATAAAAAGGAATGAAATGGCATAGATAGCAGCCTTCCAAGTCCATTTCTACAGAAGGGGTCTAGGGCAGGGGGCAGATACTGAAGCATTACAGCACAGCAGTTAGGAGGCTCCAAATCCAGCTCTGCCCTTTCCTAGCCGTGCAACCTTTGGTAAATTTTGTAGTTTCAGTGACTTGTGTTCTTCATTTGTGAACTGAGGAATAACTCACCCACCTCACAGGGTAACTTTAAACAGTTAACACAAGCAAACTGTTACATTGTATGTAGACTCTCAATAAATGCTACCTGTTATTACAATAACAGGCTTGGAGTAAAGATTTCTGGATACATAAGAAACTAACAGTGGTTGTTTCTGGGGGAAAGCCTGAGGTAGAAGGGAAACTTATTTTTCATTAGATATTCTTTTGAAATGTTTTCTTCACGACATTTTCTTCTTCAGTAAAAAAAAGGGGGAGGGAGGGGGAGGAAGATTATCACATGTACCTGGTAGAGAACGTGCAAATTCCAACACACACTCATATAATCGTGCAATGCTATTCCAGTCATTAAGAAACATTTCAACCACTTTTCTACCACCAACGGGTTCAGACAACAGGTTTTCATATGTCAGATAAACATGCCGCGATGGACCTACAGGATTAAACAAGAGGATTAAAAGGTATCAATACTAAAAAGAAATCACCAGAAATATGCAAAGACAAAGTGTGTGAAGCATCTCACCTTGCTCCCTAGTAGAAGTGCCATTAAGTGGACAATTCGCAAACACTAACTCCGCCACCCATGTGCGGTTATTTCTACCTTGCAATCGGAAAGTGCAGTCGAGAAGAGAGCGGTCCAGAGCCCTCTGGGTTTCCTCATTCACACCCTTACAGGGAGGAATTCTGGCGACAAAAGACAGAATATATGAAGTATACTTTGTATCACAGAAAAGCAAGAGCACAATCTACACAACAACAGTCGGGCTATCACATTAGAGCTTCAGTTCAAGCTCTACTACTAGTTGCCTTCTGTGCAAGAAGGAAGCTATTTGCAGCGATTCACAGCACTGGATCCACTTCTCAAATCAACACAGACTAGGACCGCTTACTTTAATAAAGTGTTTGAGTGTTTGAACAAAGTATGTCTGTCTTCATCCTTATTCCTATTATTAGAAACACTACGATTCTTCAGCATGAAAATAAAGAATATTGGCTTTCTATGAAACCTAGGGGAAAAGAATACTTGTAAAACCACTCTGAGAACACAATGGTACAGTGGAAAGAACACAGGCTTTGGAGTCAGAGACCTGCATTCTAATTCTGACCCAGCCACATTTAACCTCTCTGAATTTCAGTTTCCCAACGACACAATGGAGATAATTACCTTACGCGTCACTGATTTTAAACACGACACAGTGTACACTGAAAGTGCTGGTGGCAGCTGATACAATAGGTAATCGTGTAGTTAGCTCCCTTTGTGGTAAACCCAAGTCTCAACTGATGCCAAGATAAAATGCCAGGTTCCTTATCTCTCCCCGCCTCTTCAGCAGAGGTAACACTCAATGTGATGAAGCTTTGCATGTACTAACTCATTTTAACATGTTTTCACTTAAATGTATCACATATAGAAGAGGAATGTATTAGCTTTGGTTTAAAATACCTACCTACCCATTTTCCTCTTGCAGCTTTAGGAACTACCTCGTCATAAAACATTATGAGGTAATATATTTTCACTTTTTCCCCCCAGTAATAGATAAGATAATGAGATCATGTATTTTTTAATTACACATTATCCTTTAACTCCTAGGGAAGGTGAGTTAATTCTCAGACTTGGTATAATGATTATCTCTAAGTCTAACAAAAACTGGAAACATGGAATCTTGATTCAGGCCTCTTACTCAGAAACACCTAGATTAGGGTTTCTCAACCTCCACAATACTGACATCTTAGGCTGGATAATTCTTTATTGTGTAGCCTTTAGTCTCTCCCTCCCAGATGCCAATAGAACCTCCCACCCCTCCTTCTCAGTTAAGGATCACCAAAAATATCTCCCAACATTGCTAAAGGTCCCCTGGAGGGCAAAATCGCCCTGGGGTGGAGAACCACTTGCCTAGAATAAACAATTCAAGAGGGCTAGAGAGGGACAGAGATTGCAAATGAAAAAAAAAAAAATTGTAGGGGAGAAAACAGCTATAGTTTGCATAAAAAGAGAATTATCATAGTACTAAAATTTTCTCAATTACAAATTCCACCACAGCTCCTCTTAAATGTATGTATGTATGTATATATATATATATATATATATACACACACACTTTTGAAATGTTTATATATATATATAAATGTTTATATATAAACATTTCAAAAGTTAATCTTTCCGGGGCACCTGGTGGCTCAGTCAGTTAAACATCTGCCTTTGGCTCAAGTCACAATCCTGAGGTCCTGGGCTAAGCCTCGAGTTGAGCCCTGCAATGCCTCATGTCAAGTCTCCCTGCTTAGCCAGTCTTCCCTCTGCCCCCTGCCCCCCGCCCTGTGCTCTCTCTCTCTCAAATAAATAAATAAAATCCTGAAAAAAAATGTTAATCTTTCACACTACGTAATTTTTATCACTCACTACCAGAAAGATCTTGTCCAACGTTATCTGGGGTAATTACAGGAATTCCATACACTGCATATATGCTTGTCAATTTCGTAGGTATACTGAGGACTTCTCCTTATCCATATCCCTGAAAACATAACCCCAACCCCCTGGAGTTATAAAGCAGCCAATTCAGATCGTTTATTAAATCTTGATTTAAAAAATATAATAATGCAGTACATTATCTTCCTTTCATATAAATAGGTGTTTCGTGAAATCCATCTGGTTAGAAAATGAACCCATAGAAGCCAGCATGTCTTTAAATAAAAGAATAAGACTTTCAGTTTATGCTCTAGGGACAGCAAGATCCTAAGAGTGCATTCTATGCTGCCTTCTTCATCTCTTATACACAACTAATTGGCTCAGCTTCAAGGAACCTGGAAACTATTTACTTGCTTTTTAAGGTTACTAATGTAACAGAATAAACTATAATTGTAACTTTGATCCTCCCCCACCCAAGGATGAAAATGGATAGTTCCTAAAAGGAAACCCTTTGAAACAAAATTATTATAAACTCAAGATACTGCAAAATACTACTAGAGTCACCAAAAATGAAGAACTGAGGAAGATATTTCCTGGACAGTGGCTTAACTTTATCTGAAAAATTCTACCAATCCAAAAAAGGTTTTTGATCTAAACAGCTACTTCTAACTGAGGTTTCTCCTGTAATTCTGAGTATGGGAAGAATGTAGGAACTGGGCTCTGGTCTTCCAGGGCAGATGGGTGTCAGCACCACCACCTTGTGCTGTATGTCGATTTCATCCTGGGGGGTTTTACAAACGGCAGTAACCACATTAGGGCCCCACAGTGCATGAGCGGGGAGATCACTAAATGTGCTAGTTCAAGAAATGCAATTGTGCCCATAAGGAAAATGAAAAGTGTTTTATAAAGGTTGCACATGCAAATGCAGAAGGACGGGGTCACATAACTGCTAGAAGCTGAGTCACAAACCGTGCAAAAATGAACTGTGCCTATGCATTATTTGCATAAACTACAAGAGGCAAAGAAACACAATGGACAAGATGAAAAAACCTTGTGGGTGTGGCTAGCAGACCAGTGCCACTGGCCCAGTAGTGTTAGTTCAGGAGAAGGTGGGAAGTTTGCTCAAGAGCTCAAATGGAGGCACTGTGACCATGCTGCTCCTGAGACCTGAGTCCTTTGTGCTGCTGGATCAAGGCTCTTGGGAATCTACACAAGGTAACAGGCCCATGGACAATACCAGTCTAAGGCGTTTACCATAAAACTCTCACAGATACTTCAGGCCTGCTCAACAGAGACTCAAAAAGATAAGTTGAACAAGAACAGAACATATTTTTATCAAAGACTAGAAAACTGTACTCAATTTTAAAGCTTTGATGTATCAACTCATACTCCCATGTAGTATTAATATGTCTAGGAATAAAGGCTTAAGACTTTTTAAAAAAGATTTTATTTATTTATTTGACAGAGAGACAGTGAGAGAGGGAACACAAGCAGGGAGAGTGGGAGAGGGAGAAGCAGGCTTCCTGCTGAGCAGGGAACCTGATGGGGGGCTTGATCCCAGGACCCTGGGATCATGACCTGAGTCAAAGGCAGATGCTTAATGACTGAGCCACCCAAGTGCCCCAAGACTTAAGGCTTTCTAAACATTAAATGTATGAGAGCAATTATATATTAGACCTATGTCAGATTTTGATTTAGTAAAATTGTGTTTAGACATTTATTGTTTACTGTTTTCTTCTTCATTTCTACATCCTATCCCTATAATCCTCATAATGTTGGTTACTAGACAAATTATCTTTAATTTATCCATTTCTCTACATTTCTTCCATTTAAGTTTTCAATAAAGAAAATAATAGCCAGGATATAATAAAGACTTTTCAAAATTATTATTAAATGAAGCTTAAAAATCAGGAAATGCTTCCTTCCTAGGTAGGACTATATTATGGGTTCTCTTGAATTCAGGAAGGAAGGGGACTGAAATTTCTTTATAAAAATGCTGAGAACAAGATATTTTAAGACTCCTGCAAAACATGAAAAATATAACTAAGAGAACAGAACACAAATGTTAACACTATTTATCTGCAGTTGCCAGGAAGAGTGAAAAGTTAAAAAAACAAAAAACCCCAAACCCCTGTACTTCTTCACACAGAAATAATTAAAAACCAGAAGCCATTAAAAGTATCACATTGGCCTAGTGATTTCCATTACAAGGCCAGCTCTCTCTCCCGAGAACTTTTTGTAGAGATGGTGTTCAGACAGCCAGGAAGGGAAGCTATCCTAGTTCTTCAACTGTCTCAAGTGAACACCTTGACACACGGGTAGAGTACGTGCTGTCCGCTAGCTCTTCCCATCTGCCCCAGAAACCAACTGATTCCCAAGTAACAAAAATGAAAGCTCCACTGGCAGAGCTGCCATGTCTTGGTAATCAGAGGAATCCCATAAAAACCTGCTTCAGTGATTTATATTATTAAGCAACATCTAAGAAACAATACAAATGCCCACCCTACCCCGCCCCCATAGAACTGTTTTCTGCACCAGAAAGGTTGATCTCGTAAATGGGAGGTTAATTTTCCAAGTCCATCCTGGTCACCTTCCATAGCACACGCACCATGTTGGCTTTCCTTTGAAGCATCCTTTGGCCCCTGGTCCTCGATCCATTTAGAGCCAAGCCCTCTGCCCATTTCCCTCTGTATACTCTTTCCTGGCAATCTATGTAACAGCCCAGCTCAATTTCTACCACCTTGGCAATGACTCATTTACTCCTCCCGGCCAGCCCTGTCGCCAGAGCTTGAGATCCAGCCCTGCCTGGCCAAAAGGATGTATAAGCACCTCAAACCTAGCAAAGCCCCTTCAAACTCACATCTTCAGTGTCCCTTATCTCAGAAAACACTACAATCACCTACCACATGCCCAAGATAAAACCAACAGGCACCCGTGCCATCTTCTCCTCTTTCCTTCATCATCAATCTCCTCACAAACCCTTGAATATTCCATCCCCTAAGTCCTTGTGGAACCTCTCCAGGGTTAAGCTACCAACAACTCTGGTGTGAACCACTTCAGCAACCGGTTTCACCACTCAGTCTTGGTCCCTTCCAACTGATTCTCAATATGGCTTCCAGGACGAGCTCTCAAAACACCTAGCCAATGATGTCAGTTGCTGCTTCAAATCGTCTGATGGCTTCATACCGCCATTAGGATCAAGTCCACATTCCTTAAGGACACTTACAAAGCCTTCTAGGATCTGACCCCTTCCCACTTACAGCTCAGGTCCAGAGTCATCTCTCTCAACTCTGACCTCCTTTCAGTTCCAGGATACAGAGCTCTCTCTGAGAAAGAAGAGAAAAACTGCCACCACCCTAGCAGTTATCCCTTCTGGTCAGTACTGCACACTCCACCCCCGCCCCTCCCCCAAATCTCCCTTTCCTCTGGCTAATTCTCACCTCTCCCTCAGTCCAAATACAACTGGTACTTCCTCAGGGATACCCTTTCTGACTTCCAAACTAGCTTAGATCCTCCTACTACATGAATCCAGACCATCCTGAAGGGACCTAGCAGAATTCAAGCCTGATACACAGTCACACTGAGTAAAGAGCCATTAAAAGAATGAAAAGGAATGCAGAGGAAAGACATCCTAAGACACCAAGTGGTGCTGGATCCCCACTCGGCAGGTGAAAAGGAAGTCTCCCCCAGATGACAGTAATTCTGTGCAGAAATCAGTGACATCCACGGGTGCCGAACTCTGCTTTATGCTGTTTCATGGGAGAGAAACTGCTCTAGCACTGTGGCTGTAATGCGCGACTTCAAGGGAGACACAGGATGGGGACTTACTTCAGTAAGCGAATTGCATGGCTGAAGCCATCACCTTCCATTTGCACTCCTTGATGGGGAATCTCCAGATTGGACAACTGGTAAGAGAAAAAGCAGGTAGATCAGACCAGCAACTTTACAAAGGAAACTACCTTTTCTAAGTATTAGTGTCTGTTTCGTGGCACCCGTTCTAGGGCCACTCTGTTCCAAAGTTAGAACCTATCAGACAGGCACACTGTCCTCCATCTCCTGATTTCCTGGGCAACTATATTAAGTGCTGTGAAACCCAAAGATGACCCAGAGCCCCTAGTTAAAAAAAAAACACAACAACAAAACACCTCCGGGGGCCAATCTTCAGAATTTTGGGGACTAAGAGAATCAATCCTAGTGATTCTGAACGATGCAACTGTAAAATAAGACTGGTTTTCTTATGTCTTTCTTCATTACATCTGTTCAAAACAAAGTCCGAGTCACAGTCACATCCCACTTTCACAAACAATAGTTTTTAGTGTATAACTTTTCTGGAATACATTTTTAAAAAAGATTTTATATATTTATTTGAGAAACGGAGACAGAGAGTGAGAGAGAGAACACACAAGCAGGGAGGAGGGAGAAGAGGTTCCTGGCTGAGTGGGGAGCCCGACATGGGGCTCGATCCCAGGACCCTGGGACCACAACCTGGGCTGAAGGCAGACACTTTGACTGAGCCACTTAGATGCTCTTCTGGAATACATTTTTATTTTTAACAATTAAAATACTTCCTGTGTGAAACCCAAGAAAAGATTTCCAATTTATGCATTTACCCAATGAGATAGCTTTCCCAACTGGAGGATTCAGAAAGTGAGTTAAAAAGATGAATGCAGGGGCGCCTGGGTGGCTCAGTGGGTTAAGCCGCTGCCTTCGGCTCAGGTCATGATCTCGGGGTCCTGGGATCGAGCCCCACATCGGGCTCTCTGCTCAGCAGGGAGCCTGCTTCCCTCTCTCTCTCTCTGCCTGCCTCTCCGTCTACTTGTGATTTCTCTCTGTCAAATAAATAAATAAATAAAATCTTAAAAAAAAAAAAAAAGATGAATGCAGGGGTGTCTGGGTGGCTAGGGGTTAAGCATCTGACATTCGTCAAGCTCACAGTTCTAGGAGCTAGGACATCAAGGACCTGAGTATCTATTTGAGATGCCTGTTTCCGGGCCTCAATTTCTCTGGGCTATTCCTGTTCTTCATAGTTTTTACTCTGGCTTCAGACCCTGAAACCCTACAAAACAGGGGTCAGCATACAATAATAGCTCATGGGCCAAATTCGGCCCAATGATGTTTTTGTAAATGAAGTGTTACTGAAACATAGCTGTACTCATCTATTTAAACATCAACTGTGGCTGATTCACACTACAAAAGCAGATCTGAGTAGCTATAAGAGACCATATGACCCACAATGCCTAAAATATTTACTGTCTGGCCCTTTGCAGAAAAAGTTTGGTGATTTCTGCTCTAATGCATGATATTCAACAAGTCTTCCCAAGACTATCATCATCAGTTTCACTAAAATAATTCACCCATTCCCAGGTCTCTTCTTTTACTTTTTTTTTAAACCTCAGTTTTATTTATAAACATTAAAAAATTTTTTTTGTTTTATTGTGGCAAAGTCTCCACTTCATTCCCAATAATTTACAAAGGGGAGGAGTCTTACAAAAAGTAAAACTTTAAAACAGAGGGAAATAATTAAGGTTTTGGTGTATCCCTTTAAAGGGATGCCAATCCTTGGCCAAAGTCCCTTTTGGAAATATAAAAATGCAGGTTCTGTTACTGCCCTTTACTCTCAAGTTTGGGGATCATGCTGGATACCACAGCTGTGTATTCTTGAAAGACACTAATTCTAAGTCTATTCCTTAGTCCATGTGACAAGAGTGAAAATCAGGTTTAATATTCTTTCTGACATGTTTCTCAGAAAGGAACCTGGTTTTATTAGTGTGTAAACAATATGTATGGCTTTACCAACTCAAAAATAAGACACACCTTTATCAACTAACCAACTCTAAGAGATAATGTTCCTACTAAGGTATGGTAGTAAGATGTTAATACTCAAAAATTATCTTTTTTGTAAATTGGGAAGAATTTACTTTCCATTTCCATAAAGAGCAGAATGCTCACAATTTGGAATCAGAAAGATGAAATAATATAAGTCATGTTCTGGGGCGCCCTGGGTGGCTCAGTGGGTTAAAGCCTCTGCCTTCAGCTCGGGTCATGATCCCAGGGTCCTGGGATAGAGCCCCGCATCGGGCTCTCTGCTTAGCAGGGAGTCTGTTTCTTCCTCTCTCTCTCTGCCTGCCTCTCTGCCTACTTGTGATCTCTGTCTCTTAAATAAATAAACAAAATTTAAAAAAAAAAAAGATTTAAGTCATGTTTTACAGGTATACCATGAGATGCTATGATTTCAATTCCAACCCTTCCAAAATAACCAAGATCACAGCCATTCTGGGTCTCCTAATGGAATCCATGTAGCTTTAGCAAGGAATTTTATAAATTATTCTTTTATACAGAATAGTCGCAACTTTCAAAAAAATTACCTCCAACCGAAGTCCTACGAATGGCATGTTTGTATCACACATAGCAACAAAGTGAGCTAGAACTTTATTGAAGGCACACATTTCTCCTGATCGTTTGGTTTTCTTGGGTTCTACTGGACATGGATCATCAGACAACTAGAATTTAAGTAAAGAACACAAGTGGGTACAAAAGTACAGGTGATGCAATTAGTTAAGGCAGTTAAACTACTATAGCTCAAGGTTAACCAAAACAAATGTTATGCATTCAACAAATATTTATTGAGCAAATATTTCAACCTAAATACTGGAAACTTATGTAAATATTGTGTATTCAGCAACCTTGTGGAAATGATGTATAATTAATTATTAATGAAAAGAGAGGCATTTTCAAGAAAATGTAGAAAATTGTTATTTAAACCTTATTGCCCTTCAGTCTTTTATAAAGCAGATCTAATTCTTTCTCAGGTTAAAAACTGTTAAAGAACATGACAGAGTTAATACACACAAATCCTGTGCTCACTTCTGTATGTGATCCTACCTTGCGCTTGGGACCGGTCCTAGGCTGTTTGCCAGGTTTGGTGCGAAAAACCAACTCCTGGATGTTTTCCTTGAACTGCTGCAACAGGAGCGCCATGACAGGGGTGTCCTCACGTTCTGCAGCATTCACAGACATGAAGTAGTACTTGTACGACAGCTGTGTGGGTTTATTGGGAACTTCCAACATCTCCACAACCTAAAAAGACCCCAGTCAGAAATGAGACTCACAGAAATAATTAATGAGTGTTGCATATTTTCCTTCTTACAGCACATAGGGTTCAGGTTTGTACATCTAACGTAGATGGTCTTTCTTCTTTAAACAAGAACCAATCAATCATGAGTCTCAACAAAAAAAGCATTCCTGTTAAATATATACTTTGTTCTCTAAAAAACAGATCAGCCTAATGAATAAAAGCAAAAACCGCCATAAACTATACCAAATGGGACATTTAGACTATGACAGCATTAAGTGTTCTAGATATTCATACCTTAGCTTAAAACACTGCATGCCTAAGTCCAGCAGATCTGCTAGATATTCTAGAATGGTATCTATTTCAAATTGCGCTATTTCCCTTAACCGTTAAAACATCCTAGGGGGCACCTGGCTGGCTCAGTCAGTGGAGTACGTGACTCGATCTAGTGGTTATGAGTTCAAGCTCCACATTGGGTATAGTGATTACTCAAAAATAAAATCTTAAAAATAAAACCTGCTATGAATTCCACTGTTAGAGCAGAGAAGAATGACAACTAACTCTCACAACTGGAAGCATACAAAAACAAGCCCTGACAGATAGGTCATTGTGAGGATAATGACACCATTACCACCAACATCCAACGGTGATATAGAGTACTACACAGCGCATTCTGTGCCAAGCACCCAACAGACGTTAACACATTCAGTCCTCCTAATAACTCTGTAAAGAAGGGATTATTGCCTTCAGTTTTCTGATGAAGAAACTGAGGCATGAAATACTTGGGTTACTTGCCCAAGGTCTCAAGAGCTCAGAAATGATGGAGTCCTGCTTTGATTCCATTTGGCTCCAGAGACCTTGCTCTTTACCCACTAGACCAGCTTACTCTTTCAAGCTCTACCTAAAATTTAAGAAAAGTCCCCTAAATATGCCATTGGACTATTGCTCTGACAAACATATGCTTTCCTGTCTCTCTTCCTGCCTCCCTTCTCTCCCTCACCCCACCCCATTTCTTCAGGAAATTCTCAAGCTAACACCTAATATAACACTGATGCATCTGAGGAAATGGAAGAATTAAAAGAAAAATGGATGCTTCACCAGAGAAGATAGAGAGATAGCAAAAAAAAATACATGAAAAGATATTCAGTATCAGTCATTAGGGCAGCATAAATTAAGACTACAATAAAATACCACTATACCTCTATCAGAATGGCTAAAATTTACTTATTTTTAAAAGATTTTTTTTTTAAGTAATCTCTACAGCCCCGAGATTAAAAGTTGCATGCTCCACCTGGGGTACCAGCCAGGTACCCCCAGAATGGCTAAAATTTTAAAGTTATAATACCAAGTGCTGGCAAGAATGCAGAACATCTCAAACTCTCTTGCATTGCCATCAGTAATGCAAAATGGCCCAGCCATTTTGGCAAAAAGTTTGGCTATTTTTTATAAATCTAAACATACACTGATATTATAACCTAACCTAACAATCCTTCTCCTAGTTACTTACCCCAAAGAAGTGAAAATCGAGGTTCACTTAGGAAAACAAACAAACAACACCTATGTCCAAACGCTTACAGCAGCTTTATTCATAATTGCCCCAAACGGGAAATAACCCAGATGCCCTATCACCAGAGACTGGTTAAACAAACCGTAGTATACGGTTACCATGACTACTACTCCAATTACTGGAATGAATTGTAATACACATCAGAATACAGAGGAAAATCAAAGGCATTATGCGAGTGAAAGAAACTAGACTGATGGGCAAACCTATCTAGACAGAAAACAGGTCAGTGGTCACCAACTGAGAGTGAGGGGAGGGTCTGATTATAGAGAAGCAGGCATGAGGGCATTTGGGACGTGAGGGATCTGTTCTGTGTTCTGCTGAGATGGGGATTACAATAGTATATGCATTTATTACAACTCAGACACAGTCTAAACATTGCCCCTATGTAAACTGTATCTTAATAAAGCTGACAAAAGTAAAATGGCAGACATTCAAAGGCAGCAAGCCTTCCCTCTGTTCTTCTTAATGTTAATGTCCACAGTAGCAGTTTTCGCCATTTCTATGAATGTAGCAACTGTGAGAAATAAAAAGGATGAAGACTAACACAGATTCAGTTTTGGTCTAAGCCACGTGAAACAAATTACTGCTTTATAATTAATCATTAGTCATTGAAACTAATGTCTGGTTTCTGTTGATACTAAATAACATCAGAAATAATAAAAATCATTTTGTCTGTGGCTGAGTATAAGGATCTTTGGGTGTTCATAGTTTGATTATCATGCACGTATTCCCAATATCATTTTATATGTAGACCAGGGAGCTCACCAAGGATGAAGACAAAGAACTCACCAAGTTCTGGCTCACCAAGAACCAGACAAATCTGGTTCAACGTCTGGGGTTTTAAAATTCAGAAAAAAAGTGAAGTTCGTATCAATGACAAACCTATTGCTCTCTATAAATAATGCTAACCTAAAACATGTCAGGCTACATAGGGTACCTTTTTTTTTTTTTAAGATAATATCTTTTAAAAATACAGCTCAAAACCTTAAAAAAATTCACTCCCACTACCTTCAGTCAACAATCCTGAATGAAGTTCTTCAAACATCTCAGATTCTTAGCCAAAAATATCTATGTATACACAACTATTTCTATACTCAGGGAAATATATTTAGGGCGAGTTCATATTTCAAATTCTTGCAACTTTTAACCAATTCAAAGATCTCAAGGAAACTAACTAGAAAATACCTAGACAGAGTGAAAAAAGAGTAAGAAAGGATCTTACTGTGCCCTGAAAGGTACAGGCAATCAATAAAAATGCAATGAGTAAAAAAAAAAAAAAAAAAAAATGCAATGAGTAAAAATCAATATATGTATGCCTTCAATCTATTAAGGATGAGAATATAAAGCTACTTCAGCCAGCTGTATGTAAAAGGATGCATTATGGGGGTGCCTGGGTGGCTCAGTCGCTAAGCACCTGCCTTTGGCTCAAGTCAGGATTCCAGGGTCCTGGGATCAAGTCCCACATCGGGCTCCCTGCTTGGTGGGAAGCCTGTTTCTCCCTCTCCCATTCCCTCTGCTCATGTCCCCTCTCTTGCTGTATATCTCTCTCAAATAAATAGATAAAAATCTTAAAAAAAAAAAGTAAAAAGGATGCATTATGCAAGTTAACATTCAATTAAAACCAAGCAAGTTTATCTGACACCAAAACATCTCCACACCTTCAGAGTAGTTGCTTTCCTCCCACACATGGGAGATGCTTCATCCCAAGCAGAAACTAGGCCTCACTACACAAAAGACCTAAGGGTGAGGGACAGAGATATACTTTATATTCCCCAACCCTGCCTGATCATTTTAGCATTTCTTAGACATGATTTTCCTCTGTCCTTCATCCCTACCACCTAGGTTGAGAATCACTTAAGTTAAACATCCAAGAAAAAACGTTTGCAGATTAGATTAAGTGAAAAATCATGTGAGAGATACTGACCCTGATCACCCAAATCTCCCCTTTGTATACTTACAATGTAGTACTGCGGAAGCCGGGTAAGTTTAATGAACAGCTTATTCTTAGAAAGGTTTCCAATAGGATGGGTTGAGTAATTGGACAGCTGCAATGTTTCACTGCTTATCGTAGGCAGATGTTTTATAGATTGTTTGCAACGCTGTTGTCCAAGCCAAAACCTTAATTGAAAGGAGATAATTCACATCACAAAATCATAGATTCTTCTGACTAACTGTGTGCAACTGATTTGTAAACTGATTACTGAAGACCACTAAAAAATAACAGTCTGAAACTTAACTGAACTAGTAAAAAGACACAAAACCATAATGATGAATCATTTTTCTAAGTTTTGCATTGGTCTATTAGTTCTAGTTTAAGGAGTTGAAACTCTGATGTGAATAAGGTCATAAGGTAGAATTAAACTAGTATTAAGCCTGGGACACTGTAGCAGTGTATTAAAGAAAATGATGGATTTCCTATGGTTTACTAAGACAGCAATAACCAACCTCAACATCTTTTATAAAATGCCAGAAATATTTATAGAACAAAAGAGAACAAACAATAAATAGGTATACATGTATCTAATTGGGGTGCCTGGGTGGCTCAGTGGGTTAAGCCTCTGCCTTCGGCTCAGGTCATGATCTCAGGGTCCTGAGATCGAGCCCCGCATCTGCTCTCTGCTCAGGAGGAAACCTGTTTCCCCACTCTCTCTCTGCCTGCCTCTCTGCCTACTTGTGATCTCTCTCTCTGTTAAATAAATAAATAAAATCTTAAAAAAAAAATCAATCAATCAATGTACCTAATTTTTCTAGTATCACTAGAGATCTACAGTCCCCATTCTTCTTCTGTGTATGTGTAAAGTGACGGTTATGTATCTAGCAGGTGCCAGTATTAATGATCTTTTCTCCCTCCTCTCTCTCTTGGCTAAGCCACCAGATTTCAGTTTGATGCTTTTTATAGTACTCCTCTCACTTTTATTTGATTAGCTATCCTTGAGGCTAGACACTGTGTGTGTATAAAAAATATATGGAAAAAGCACTGTGCTAGTCCCATGCCTCAAAACCATGTCATAAAAGGGTTCACAAACCTCACTGGTTCACAATGAAATAACTACAGAAAGTAAGAATACGAATTTAGAAACTTTCCAGAGCAACATAACAATTACAACATCCACGCTCACGATCAGCAGGCTCGTCTTGTTGAACAAGGCACAGCCCAGTTCGGATGCTGCTGCATCTGTGCAGTGATCTGCATGTGGTAAAACTCTGTACTAGTCACATGCAGTAAAACCATGTCATAACATACAAAATTTTAAGGGTAGTTTGTCAACTATTACCCAGAAATGTATAAAGTCCTGAAAGTATTTTTTTTTTTTTCACGGAAAAACAACTTAAATTTATCTGCAACTTCACAGGATCAACTGCTACAACTGGCTACAAATGAAGAAATGAAGATAGATTCTGAAAATGCAACAATACTTGCTATGTTTTAGATAAAAGTTCAAAATGAATGTTCTGAACTTGCCAAAACTGCTTTCAAATCTCTACCTCCAGTCCCATTAACATGTGAGACTTTGTGAGACTGGGATCTCCATTATGTATGTTTTTAAAGAAAAACAGAAACAGTTAAGATATACACTATCTCCTGTGAGTAGCATCATCATCAACCCAATCTAGATTAGTTACAACACGCAAGAAACAAGCTCATCCGTCACATTAAAAAATTCTAAATACAAGATAATATTAATACAGTATAAATTCTAAATACATATAAGTGTGCATTTATATAAATTATAAATACAAGATAATCTTTTCAAAGTGCATATGGGATAGCCAGTGTTTGTTTTGATTTCAGGGAACAAAAAATCTGAACATTAAGAATGAATTTTCTGTATTAACTGCCTATATATACTGCCAATGAAAAATGTGTATACATTTCTTTATTTTTATATTGTTCATTCTGATTATGTTTACTGAGATATAATTTTGTCTGTTGGTTCTTAAAATAAAAAATTGGGGCTTATATTTTACATGTTTTTTTCGTTTCCTTTTTGTAGAATTTGTTTTCATTGCACATTATAAGAAAAGTAATCACATGAACAGATGCTCAACATCATCAGTCATTAGAAAAACAGAAATGAAAACAATGCAATACCTCGTTATACTCACTGGGATGCTTATGGTCAAAAACAGTGACAACTGTTGGCAAGGATGCAGGGTAATGGAACCCTTCAAATATTGTTGATGAGATTTTAACAAGGCACAGCTACTCTGGAAACTAGTTTGGCAGTTTCTTTAAAAAGTTAAACATAAATTTACTGTGTGACTCAGCAGTTCCATTCCTAGTGGAATGAAAATGTTATGTCCACACATAGACTGAAACATGAATATTCAAAACAGCATTATTCATAATAGCCAAAAACTGAAATAACCCAGGGGCGCCTGGGTGGCTCAACTGGTTAAGTGGGCGACTCTTGATTTCTGCTCAGGTCACGATCTCAGGATCATGAGACCGAGCCCCAAGTCAGGCTCCTGCTCAGTGAGGAGTATGCTTGAGATTATCTCTCTCCCTCTGGCCCTCCCCCTGCTTATGTGTAAGCTCTAAAATAAATAAATCTTAAAAAAAAAAAGTGAAACAACCCAAGTGTCCATCAATTTATGAATGGATAAACAAAATGCGGTACAAAGCCATATAATGGAGTATTATCCAGCCATATAAAGGAATTAAGCTTTGATACCCGCTACAAAATAGATAAACCTCAAACATTAAGTGAAATGATTTATGATTTCACTTATACAAAATGTCTAGAAGAAAAAAGATCTGTAAGAACAGAAAGTAGATTCATAGTTGCCTGGGGCTCAGGCCGGGAATGGGGGTTAACTATAAATGAACACCTTTCTGAGGTGATGAAAATGTTCCAAATGTTCAAAAAATTGGACTGTGATTATGGCTGCATAACTCAGTAAATTTACAAGTCATTGAATCATACACTTAAAATGGGTGAATTCTATGGTACAGAAATTGTACTTCAATAAAGTCATCTCAAAAAACACTCATGTCCCATGACAGATCAGAAAGCAACTGGGCATTACCTAAAGGTCATTTGAGAAGCACTACTGTAAGTGATAACTAGGAGAACCTTCTTACAAATTATGTGTTTAAGTACAGAGACACATTTGATAAGTTTAAGGCTTTGGGGACTTAGCTTTCTGGTTTTATGTTATATTTCTGCTAGCTAGGCTGCCACATAACCTTGAGTTACCTAAGATGTGAGTTATTAAGCACTTAAGTATTTAAACGTTATTTGTTTAGCCAAATACACAAAAATATGCTAAATCACTAAAAATTTTGGAATGCGTTACCCAGAGTAATGATTCATTTTTCATATACAATTAAACTAAGCAGCTATTCAAAAGGAGGCTCATAAAACATTATCTACTGGCATTAAAAATCACATCTTGTTAATAAAATCATTACTTGATTACAGTGAAGTCTTCAAATATTTATACAACTCAAAATGGCAAGAGGAGAAGGGGTAAGGCTAGATCACAAAACCAACAGATTTGTTTGAAGAGTCTAGCCCCCTGCCCCCTTCTCCATTTGCCAGTTTCAGTTTTGATCTCTGAAACTTATTTTTATCCCATGGAATTCTGTTCTATTAATTTTAAAAGAGAGTTTGTTAGAGTTGCCATAATGGCACCTCTGTGTACCAGGATGGTAATGAAACCTCACAGAATTATCTCTAGCTGCATTTCCAATGTTCTTTAGTTTAACAGTATGAAGCATTTAAAGGATTTTGAGACAGTATTGAATGACAGTATCAGAGAAGCAGAAACAACTATTCTGGAAGTGTCAGCTGGTAGATTCATACCATGAAGATTATCTGGGGTAAGAACAAGTAAGACTCTATTGCAGAGAACACTAGACTCAAAAAAATTCACTGTGTAAGTGATTTGTACAGTGCTTTTACAGAAGGAAATGTGGCAAAGAATGAAAAGTAAGAGTGTATCATGCCCTTCATACCTGTATTTGCTCTGGAGGGGAACTAGATACAAAACACTGCCATCTTGGCCCTATTCCAAGAGAATTTCAATTCCAAGTACCAAAAGGTACTCAAGTTTCATGTTATAAACATTAAGGACAGTGACTGATCAAGAGTAATGATGGAGAAGAAAATACACCATGTCAAAATAACTTTCCATTTTTAGTCTTGAGCTAAATAAATAAGCTTACTTCAGTTGTTGAATCCAAGGGATAATTCGTTTCATATCATCGTTCACAGACTTTTCCATGTCATCCAGTGTGGCCTGGTCTATAGAAAAAAGCACTTCATTAATTCACTGTTTACATGAGGCATAAAATATTTAGGTAGCCCAAAACTTACATGAAAATTATTGTTTTAGTCAAAAGTAGTATTATTTTTGAGTCAGAGAAAAACTAAACTGAGCACATCATTAGGCATAAATTTTAACCTAATTTGTTAACCCTCTTTAACATTTAAACAGAGATATAGATAAAGACAACTAATTAATAGCAAATGTACACTAGCAGGAAGAACAAGTAACAAACATATGAATTCTTTGCTTACACTTTAATACCCAAAACTCTTCGTGTAGTTAATTACTAATTTTCATTTACATGTATTTCAAATTCCTAGTATTACATAGTTTAGTAATACTATACAAAAACTAAAAAATGAAAAACCTATAAAACTACATTAACATGTTTACTTATTAAACACAAATGATTTTTGGCATAAGCAAGAGCTGTTGGCTTAAGGTCAGCTTGCTAAATGTCACTTAGAATTTTTAAGGACACCAAAATATGTTATAATAACATGTTGCACAAAAAGCAAAACATAAAATGATTTTAACCAAAGAAAAATATACAGAGAAATTAAGAAGAGCAAGCATTACAATGGAAATTTGTTATGTTGAAGCCCTAAACTCCTAACATGATGGTTTTCAGAGCTGGGGCCTTTGGGAGATAATTAGGTTTAGATGAGGTCACAAGGGTAAGACCAAGGTCATAATGTGATTGGTGTCTTAATAAGAAGAGACACCAGAGAGCTTGCTTGCTCTCCCTTCTGCTGCGTGATGATAGAGAGAAGGCCTACATCTCCAAGCCAGGAACAGAGCCCTCACCAGAACCCAACCACACTGGCAACCCGATCTTGGACTCCCACTCTCCCAAAGCTAACAAAATAAATTTCTATTGTTTCAGCAACCCTCTCTGTGGTTCTTTGTTATGGTAGGCTGAACTGAGCCAAACATATATCCCCTAAAGCAAGAATGACTGCTAATAGGTAATTATTTTGTTCCTTTCATTTTTACATGTTCATCTTCCTTATTTATGAATATGTATTATGTAAATAGTCAAGAAAACAGTTAAATAAAAAATTTTTTAAAGAATGAACAATCACGTTGTGCTTTGGGTCACAGTTAAAAAGGTAATTCCTAAGTATGCCACTTATCATTTAGCCAACATAAATGCAATGTGATTCAAAGTAATGAGACCAGCTTTCCATGAACAATTCATAGACAAATTTATCTTTATACAGTATAACAAGAAAACCTTTTACTTTTATCAATCTAGCTTAATATTAATTTCAAATGGTAAATGTGCTAATATGTGCAAGAACATTGTTCCATTAGCAATACAAAAACACTAAGTGCCAAGTAGTTCATCATTTCAGAACACCAACTTGGTAAGAGATGATGTTAGAAATCCAACATTAGTGTCTACTGTGTTTAGGACAGAAAAAAATAAAAACAAACAAACAAACAAAAAACACTCTTCTCCAGGATTCTGGACCCTAGGTCAACATTTAGATGCTTTACACTGTCATAAATTTGTTCATCAGCCATGAGTGACAACAGAATCCCCTGTAGTTGGTTCCACGTCACCCAACTATTAGCGGTAATATTGTTAATCTAAAAAACATCAGCCATCAACATTACTACTTTTACAAAAGAGAAACAACATGAATGCACTTCATATTGGGAGGTTTAATTTTTGATACAAGAAAATCCAAAGTAGACTTATAATTGGCCTCAAGGAACAGACGTCAGCCAGAGTTATTCCTTCTATATCTACTTTCTGCACTGCTAATACCACCCCTTCCAATACCTAATGGCAAAAAAATTTTAGTTAGCTTTTATTAAAACATTCTTCTTCACACTGAGTGACTGTTATCATTGAGTAACTTACCGAGTCCATAGAGCATCAACTGAAACATTCCAGAATGCAAGTCTACAAAAATGTGTAGACACTCTGAATTACCGCAGGGCTCCAGGATGGGAACAACAAGAGCTGGAAGTGCAGTCTCTATGGAAGCTGAACAGTTAGAATGAAAAAATCATATTTCTATCTGAATATTTTCCAGAAAAAATTATTTCTCAGTGAGTAGAAACAATGAACTATCAAACAATCCTGAATGTTAGAGGAAAAACACGATTTTGCAAAACTGGAATAGTACTATTACATCAATTAGTAGCTCAAAAGGAAGAATGTATTCCTCGAGGTGCCTTGAAATAAACATACCCCTCTCAGATACTACAGCAAGAAAAAAAAAAATCCCAAGATTCCTTAAAAAAGGTTAAAAGAGCTAGTGAAAACATAACTTCATCAGTGAGCTGAGTTCTAGTTTTACTTTCATTCAGTAATTATTAAGTAGTTAGTTTTTAAGGATATTTTTGATACAGTGAGAAGAAAATTGGTAAATAGAATAAATTTCATCTACGGCCTCAATATTTTCAATGCCATTCTTCATTAACAGAGGTTTTCTGGCAATTAGGGCCCATGTGTTTAAAAACAAAAAAAACACCTGAACTTGAAAACTATTAAGCATTATTGCTTATATAGGAAAAAAATTTTTTCCAGTTATTTATGTAACCTCATTTTCAAGTCACAGATGAAATAAGAACATAAGCAACTGTTAAACACCAATTCCCAAAGCTGCCAATATACTTGTTCTAGAGCTTTGTAGTTATTTCCACCAGGCCCAATTAACTCTTCCCTTAGTCCCACAAGCTGGCAAAACAAAACCCAGTAAAGGAACAAAGCCTTGAAAGCACAGAGCTACTTAGACTGAGGAGTTATAAAAGGAATATGCTCTTCTAGTTACCACGTTCCTCTAACGCTACAGCACAGAAGAAAAGGCAGGCAGTGAGGTGAGTGGTAATGTAGGCCCAGCCTTTCACCAGGTGACTTCTCTGTGCTACTTTGTTAAACAAGAACAATAACATCTTCCTGTCCATGGCATGGGTCCTTAGGAGGAAGAAATGACAAGTTTGTGAAGGTGCTTTAAAAAAACAAGGTGCTCAACAATGTACATTATCTGTAGTCCTTTAAGAAGCAAAGCAACAAACCAAAAGCTCTTACTAGGAATTTGCACAATAATTAAAATGGGTGAAGTTATCATTGGTGCTATCTATACAAAGAAATTATCAAACAAGTTAATAAAGCCAAAAATTAGCAGGAGACATATTTAAATCAGAAAATAAATTGCTTTTAAGTAAATCTACTATATATTTGTAAAGAAATGTTTAACACACAGAGCCAGCAGAGCTGTCACCTAAAACAAACACAAAAGAACAAAAAGGTACAAATTTCTTCTACAATATTTTGTAATTCAGAGCAGTGTGAGAACTTAGTTCAAATTATGTTTTGCTGAATTTACTGTTAATATAATAAAGAGTGCTTATAGATCTGAAGCAGGGTTGCTGATTTTTAACACATATCTGTACTGTTACAATTCCTAATGGATTAGAAACGTATTCTTTAAAGCAAAAAACCAGTTTTATTTTTGTGCGTGGTTCACAGCTTCCGAACTGCCCTTGATATCCTGATTCTGGCGCTGACACACTGCAACACAAGGGAGACTCCCCTGGCTTTCAAGAGACAGGAATGCTGCAAATGGGGCCACCTGGCAAGTGACCTTACATGCCTTGCACTGCCTTTTTTGACCTCTCCAAAGTTCTGCTTGCTCTCCCTTGAGACATTCCTCCCCACAATATGCGACCACACACTGCCATCTAGACTGTCCCAAACCTGCTGTCTATACATTTCCCCAGCCCTCCCTTGAAATGCTCCCTTGTCCAAACTACTCAATTCCCTGGTTTATTCCAGTGAAGAGTGGTAAGAAAAGCCAGGTGATTAAGGATGATTGCACTAAAAGATTCCAAGAACAGTCCTTGGTCCCAGTAAAGGATGTGACTAAAGCATGTTTTCCCATCACTAAAGGGATCAAGTAAGACTGCATGAAGAATACAAATGCATGAACACAAATTTAAAAACAAGTTAAAGCGTATGTTGTAAAATGGTGGGTCAGTAGGCCCTTTCCTGTAGCAGTCCTTATTTCTGATTCAAGCAGGTCTGAGGAGCCCAAGCCCACACGCAAGCACCTACCTCTCCTCTGAAACACAGTACAGCCTCCAAAACACTGTTCTCTCATACCCGGGACTCTATATGGATGTGCCGAACATGAAAACCACTGCTGGAGCACACTCCCACCAGTCAGAGATCTAGGAAGAGCCTGGACTAACATCACTGAGTTACAGAAGAGAATGGGGCCCAAAGAGTGCTACTTGCTCAAGAGCATGCAGCTCACCTCAGACCTTCTGGCCACCCAACCAATGAAATCTCTACAAAAAGGCACTAAAGAAAAATCTTTGCACCTTATATTAACAAGACACAAAACTATTCTTACATAAATACTTGGTTAGTCTATTTTTCAAAGTAACTTCAATATCCCCTGGGCAATCATACTGAGTTTTTAACTTACTACTACTACTACTACTACTACTGAGCCTTGTTTATGGCGGATACTAAAGTAAACCAGAGCCTATCAAAAGATCACAAAAAGGTTGTAGCAAATATTAACAAATTAAAAAAAAAAAAAGGTCACAAACCTTGATTCCTTGATTTTCTGCAATCCCAACAAATGAATTTTAGAATTTTACTATTAGGAAAAGTTAGGGGTGCCTGGGTGGCTCAGTGGGTTAAGCCTCTGCCTTTGGCTCAGGTCATAATCTCAGGGTCCTGGGATCGAGCCCCACATGGGGCTCTCAGCTCATCAGGGAGCCTGCTTCCCCCCCCGCCCAACCCCGCTCTTTCTGCCTGCCTCTCTGCCTACTTGTGATCTGTGTCAAATAAATAAATAAAATCTTTAAAAAAAATAAGATTGTAAAAATCCTGAGAAGTCTTGTTTACAAGGGTGCCAAGCAAAATGCAAAAACTGGTTTTTTCAACAAATGTCACTGAACAACTACATATCCCCAAACAAAAGAGAAGAGGTGGACCCCTACCTCACACCACATGCAAACGTAAACTCAAAAAGTAATCTGAATGTAAGAGCTAAAACTATGAAATAGAAGACAGATGAAAAGATGTGCAAGAATCATTGGGCAAAGGCAAATCAAAACTACAGTTCACACACACCAGGATGGCTAGAAACCAAAAGACAGTAAGTAACCTGTGCTGGTAAGTATGCAAAGAAACTGGAAGCCTCACAACACACTACCGGTGATGGAATTTTAAGGTTGTATTAAAGGTGTAAAAAGGTAAAACATAGAGTTACCATACGACCCAGCCCTTCCACTACTAGATATATGGCCAAGAGAAATGAAAACAGGTCCACACAAAAACCTGTACAAGAATGTTCAAAGCAGTGTTATTCATCATAGGAAAAAAAAAAGTGGAAGTGATGTGGGAAATAAAGGCAGAAGGAAATGTAGATAAAATTAAATGTCCTTATAACCTGCAGCCCACTGACAAATACTTGAGGGCAGGCAGAGTAGAACTTTCCTCCAGGAAGCCCCCCCACTATCATCTTAATGTTAAAGCCTTGTTACAGGGAAAAACCTCAGTTTGACAATAACAAGGCCTCAGTTTTCCTAGTCTTCTTTTAGCATATGAATATCCTTTTGAAACTTCCCTTATCTTTACTTGCCCCACCCCAAAGTATATCATCAGTTGACCTCACAGTCCTGGGGCAGCAGCTCCTTCTGCCCATGGGTCCCGCTCCCTGCTTTAATAACACCACCATTTTGCACCACAGACGTCTCAAGAATTCTTAGGCGTTGACTGCATCCCACCAAACAGACCAACAGTCAAACACTATGTTATCTGGAGAGCCAACGTGGGGCTTCATATCTTTTCATCTGGACTCTGAGCTTCGGGGCAGAATTGGTGAGAAGTTGGCTTTCCCTTTACCCTCATTTCAGGGGCTCTTCAAGGAGTACGGTCTTATTGGAACATTTTCAGGTCGAATGCTTAGGCTCCAATACTCTAGCCCATGGCTAATCTACAAAGAGGAGAAAGCCTGCCTTTTGGCTTCAAGTTAGCACAATGGCTGGAATGGTAATGAGACCCAGACACTTGATGCCCTCTCTTTATTCTTGCCTTCATACAAAGCTGTTTGTCTTTGGCCGCCTAAGTGACAAGCACGGCTACCAATCTTAAGACTCACGTGTGAGGTTTCCTCCTCACTGGTCGAATGTGATCCCTTCCCGCATCTCTGGTCTACCCACTTCTGGTGTTCATGAGACCTCCACTGGGAGCCAGCTAGAACCAGTATCCGACTGAATTAAAACCCAACTGGGGACCGTTTCCTAGGGAAGTTGGCTGTAAAGACTACATGTGCTGGAATGTCGCTTAGATCATGATGGATTTCTACCTTTATTGTTTTCTGTCAATATCCTCTAACTACTTAAGTTATAAAATTGGGTCCTTTCCTCTTGTAAAAACTTTTCTTCTATTTTCCATAGATTAAAAATGGCAGGTTCTTTGCGGCCTTCATGGTGAGGCAAGCCTAGGTGCAGTGTGACCTTTACTGAGGGGCCTTTGGGGCAAGGCAAGCCAAGGCTTCAGGGTAAGCCAAGGTGCAATGTGACCTTCAAGGCGGGGCCTTCAGAGCAAGCCAAGGTGCAGCGTGGCCTTCAGGGCAAGGCAAGCGAAGGTGTGGTATGGCCCTCACAATAATTCCTTCAGCAAGGCAAGCCAAAGCATGATGGGGCTTTCACGGCAACGTAAACTGGGTCCATACCAGCATATGGACCCACTGTAGTCTAGAATGCGATGGGGAAACGAGGGGAAGGCGGGCCTCCCTCCTACAGGGCCTTTATGGTGGCAGCGATCATAGTGATTTTGTTCAAGGGATGTCCTGCGTCGCTTTGACATCTAGATCCCACCTGGGAAGCAGGGGTAGGGGTAGGGTTTGATAATGAACCATCTCTCTTCAGTCCCCAAGAACTCTCCCTTGGGATACCTTTTAACTCACTAGAAACCACTCGGATTAAAACATTTAAGAAAGGTACTGTATGACCTCAGTAGGATCTATCAGTTAGATCTCTTCTGTAAGAAACAGCAAATAGATGAAAGTACCCTAAGTCATCCAGGCCTTCAGGGCTCTAAATCAGGACCTGGACCTAAGGACCTCTTGCAGAACGTGTTTGGTCATAACCAGACCAGTAAACTCCCTCCTGATATACTGGATGATAATTATCTACATAGGCCTCCTCTGAATAAACCCAGGTTTGGTAGAGGAAACATGGGCCATTCCTAGCAAAGGGGACTCTGACTCTTACTGTTCCTAATAGACCCAGGCTACTCTAGCATTACGTAGGGACTTCTCCCTCAATTCCCCGGTAAATGGATATAATCGGAACCAACTCTCTCTGGTTAGTCAACCTTGGAATGGGGACTTTAGAGAGCTGCCGAAAATCCCCTTGTTTCAGGGAAATTCCCTGTCTTCTGTGGCCTAACATGGACTGCCTATTTCCTTTTGTTGGTAGGAAAACATGGCATCCACGCCTCTGTTGGAGCTGATGAGCTCTAGAGTTGGGAACCCTTTTTTCTGCCTTCGGGCAGCACCTCGCCTCTTCTGCCTCCCCCTCCTCCTGTTTCTGTACCACCTTGAGTGCGTGCATAACTGGCCTCTGTACCACCCTAGGGGCCTCCTGTACCACTGGCTACTCCTCCTCCTCCCCTCACTATCATGGAGCAAAGAGCATCCCCTGGACTTAATACCACCCACTTGAGACTTCTCTGCCAGTTTCCAGGTAAAAAAGGACAATGGGGAACAAACTGACTTTTAAAAGAGGAGTCAGGTAGAATATAATCCAGTATTTAAACTTAAATTCGTTTAAAACCTGTTAAATTTAGCAGCATTAAAGGTAAAACTTTTATTCTACCAAGATTTATAGAAGGTCAAATAAGCTCCTGTTATCTCTGTTGCAATCTGTTAGCAAAAAGAGGACTTAAAATGGTTAACTGTCTCCAGCTTTCATGGGTAATTGTTAAGATACCTTTCAGTCTTTGGTAACCTGAAACTTTAAAGTTTTGCTTGGGTGAGTGAGACTGAATTCACTGGACATCTAGATATTTCCAAATAGGAAAAAAGTGCTAAAGCACTGATTACTGGATGTCAGTTTGTGTTTTGACTTCTTAGTACAGAGAAACTAGGGATATTTGGGTCAGTAAACATGCTTTGTGCTTAACTGATTCCTAAATTTGCTATCTAAAGAGTTTTTTTTTTTTTTAAGATTTTATTTATTTATTTGACAGAGAGAGGAGAGAGATCACAAGTAGGCAGAGAGAGGAAGGGAAGTAGGTTCCCTGCTGAGCAGAGAGCCTGATATGGGGCTCGATCCCAGGACTCTGGGATCATGACCTGAACCAAAAGCAGAGGCTTTAACCCACTGAGCCATCCAGGCGCCCGACAGTTCACAATTTGTTACTACTTAGCTTTCACTGGAGACTAAGGTTTCTAAGAGTTAAAATTCTGCTAAATGTAATCAAGACTGATGCAACTAAGGGAAGCAACTCTGAATGAAAAAGTTGCAGAAGGTTTGTTGTAGGGATATCTTTGGAAAAGAATTTTACAGATGGTCAGGGCAGACTAAGATTAAAATGAAGGGATTTTCTTCCCTCTTTTTTTTCTTTTAAAAAGATTTTATTTATTCAACAGAGAGGAAGATAGTGAGAGAGGGAATATAAGCAGGGGGAGTGGGAGAAGCAGGTTTCCCATGGAGCAGGGAGCCTGATGTGGGATTTGATCCCAGGACCCTAAAATCATGACCTAAGCCAAAGGCAGATGCTTAACCAACTGAGCCACCAGGTGCCTGGGACTTTTTCTTTAAATATTTTATTTATTTGAGAGACAGAGGGAACACGAGCAGGGGAGAGAAGCAGACTCCCTGCTGAGCAGGGAGCCCTGATGCTGGGCTCATCCCAGGACCCCAAGATCATGACCTGAACCAAAGGCAGACACTTAACCAAATGAGCCACCCAGGCACCCCACTTTTGAGGTTTCTTTTTTAAACAAACTTCCCAACCTTTAAATAGGAAACAAAGTCTCTTTGACTCGTTAGACCTTTTTATTTGGCATGTTAAGTTATTCTGGAAATGCTGTTAAATAATAAGCCTTAGGTTACATTTGGGTAAATGCTATAACCATTCTAGAGATGATATGCAGTTCTAAAGTTTTAGTATGTTCGGGTATAAGGTCATTACTTAATATTCTGATTACTGAACTAGTATGTGTCACAGAAATAACCAGATTTCCTTGCCAGCTATGTTGTAACCTCTCATCAAACCTTAACCATGTCCATTTTGAGTCTTTTTAAATTTATAGTTATTGTTCTTATTCTCTTGCAGAACGTGTTTCATCTTCAAGAAGATTCATAAAAAGGGCTTTTGACAAATACAGGTTTTTTAAATCTTTAAGATCATAAAAACTGAAATGGTTAAGAATTTCCAGAACTAACTAAACTGAGGATGATTATAGTTTATGACTCTTCTTTAAAACTTTGCTTGTTCTCTAGTAGTTGTACTTCTAGACTAAGTAAACTTTCTCTTATGATGTTTATGATATGAAAAATAAGATAAAATATTCCTCTGAATAAACAGAAGCCTTTAACTTTTCTCTCTACCTGAACCCTCTGGAACTCAAAAGGTCTCTGAAAGTATTCTCTCTTCCTTGGCAATTACAGTTATTTGTGTTAAGTTCAATAAGAATCTATTCTCCTTATTAACAGGACACCAGTGGAAACATTGGTTATTTTACCAAGGCTTTGACTGTAATGCCGTATTTGGGAGAGACATGCATAGACTCAGATATGACCAGACAGCTTTAAGGAACTAAGGTTGACTTTATGAAGCATGGAGCCCATAGAGCCCCTTGGAACTGTTAGCCTGACACCAACCTTACAGAGTTCCCAGCAGCCATACCAGGTGCATAAAGAATATCACTTCCTGCAGGTGCAGATATTTTGGGGATCTAAAGGAGATGAATTTGCCCAACTACAAGTATGGCAGGCAAGCACTTGGCTTGGCTTCTGGCCTAGAGAGGCTACTAAAAGTTAAACCTAGAGATTCCTTATAAAAAGTTCCAGCAAAGCAATTGTAAAAGATGTCTATGATCACTCACTATTCTTGCTGAGCTTATGTAAGTCATAAATAAGTCACAAATAAGTTTGTTAAAAATGGACTTGTTTTACAAACAAATTAGTCCCGATTTGGCTATCTCTGATTAAAAAGGAAAATATCTCAATAACATATCTTTGTAGATACTAGATTTTAAGCATTGAGACTCAAGAAAACTGGATTACTCTTTTAATAGCAGGGCTTCTCCAAATGAGGATTGCCCCAAAACAACCAATAGGATTAAGTCCTTTTGAGTTACTATATGAAAAACCTTTCTTCACTGTAAACCTATCAACAGATGAAGAATTTAACTGCTTTGTTAAATTATTCACTTGAGGCTGGGTTAATTCAAAAATCTCGAAATGAATATGCAAGCCATGTCATCCCTACACCTGATCTGACAGTCACTAGCAACCCATCCCATACAAATCCTGGAGGCAGGGTTTATTTAAAGAATTGGAAGGCTAATACAGCAGGGGATTTAACTACAAATGGAAGAGCCCCTACCAGGTTATTATGCACCAAAGATGTCTCAAGAATTTTTTGACTGTTGGCTCTGGACCCCACCGAACACAACAACATCCAAAACCTATGTGAAATGCAACTCCGTGAATGACGAATGCAGAAGCACAATGTGGTGTATCTGTACAATGGATTATTGGACCATAAAGATGAAGCACTGAAGCATGCTTTAACCATAGACAAACCTTAAAAACATTAGGTTAACAATATGCAGAAGACCACACGTTATATGACTTCATTTATCTGAAATGTCCAGAACAGGCAATTCTAAAGAGACAAAGTAAATTAGTGGCTGCCAGCGGCTGAAGGGAGGGGTTAACAGGAGAGTGACTGCTAATGGATACAGTGTTTCTTTGGAGAATAATTAAAATGTAGTAAAATTGGATTGTGGAGCTAGCTGTACAACTCTTGAATATATTAAAAACCACTGAATGAGTGAACTGTCTATGAATTTGATCTCAAAACTCATAAAAAAAGAAGAAAATGGGGGAGGGGATGTACGCTTTCTAACCCCAAAGAAAGTTTTGATTATACTTTCCAATCAAAAACTTTAGGTTTATATTGAACATCCTTGCTTGAGGGATTAAAATGGGGGTGGGTGGGGCATGAGGACTTCCACTGCATCTTACAATTAAAATTACCAAAACCCAAAAACTCTACTGTTAAGCCCCAATGGGATTAGTGAGCATGCCCCCTCACACAAGATCTAAGGCCAACACTTGCAGTTTTGTTTAAGTTAAGCTGCCCTTCCCCTTAGTCTTTAGTTTGTTTCAGACCCTCTTTTATACCTCTTTTCTTTCGCTTTTTTGGAAATGACTATTGTATTCTAAATACAAGTTTATTTTCCTGAATATCTTTCTTTCAGGCAGTATTTTTACCTAGCTCAGCAAAGTGGTACCAAAGAAGCTGCTTTTTTAAGCATAATGGACTGAGCTGGCTCTGTGATGATGAAAGGCAGTACCTTTGCTACCAGAACCATTAAAGACATATTTTTATGGCATTTCCTCTACACCAGCTCACTGAATTAAAGGCTGTTCACTGTGGGCACAAGGTAATCACAACCAAAAACAACTGGGGTAGGGAGAGTGAATATGCTCATTATGATACTGTGAACCTATTTCTAGAATGAAAGCACTGGCTTTCTAATTGACTGCCCCGCAAAGCTCTAAACATACTTACTAAGTAAGTAAACCAGAAGATATTGCATTTCGTGTGTATATATTCTGAATCCTGCTAATGTATTAGTAACTTTTTAAAAAGTCTTTAAAAAGACCAGGGATAAATTCTGCTTCCCTCAAAGAGGTGTATTTTATAAATAACATTGTAAGTATCTGCAAAGCTGCCTTATTCTTAGAAGACCTATAAGAAATAAGATTCATAGTAAGATGTTAAAATAACTTCCGTTTCAATAGGAAAAAAAGCTTTAAGAAGGTTCAATTATGCATACATTTCAGAAATAAGGCCAAGCTAAATAAGAAGAAAATAAGAGAAAAATTAGATCAAGCTTGGTAGATCACAAGTTCAAATGCAGAAATGCCCAACATCCACAAAATCAGGGAAAAAAGTCAGATTAAGAAAGATGCTTCATAAAAGTAGATACTAACATAAACAAAAGAAAGGCAGAAACGCCAGTTTAAAAGAACCTACAGTTTTCATTGGCATTGAAGCCTCGCAGAATGGCCTTCAGTTCCTGGAGCTTCTGATGAGCTCGTGCATGGACACTGTCAATCAGGAGCTTTTCTATTGATAAGTGATCAATCTGCATAAACAAGAATAACAGAATCATATGTGCAATGTAAACATATTGACTTTATAAGCCTGAGAGCAGATAATTGTGTTTTAAGATAGTTCCTTTTAGAATCACGCTGATTTTGTTTTTAAAGATTTATTTATTTGACACAGAGAGAGAGAGACAGGAGAGAGAATACAAGCAGGGGCGGGGGGGGGGGGAGAGGAAGAAGCAGGCTTCCCACTGAGCAGGGAGCCCAGTGTGGGTTTTGATCCCAGGACCCTGGGACCACGACCCCAGCTGAAGGCAGATGCCTAACAACTGAGCCACCCAGGAGCCCCGAATCACACTGATTTTTTAACCAGTAAAAGAAAGCAAGGTCCAAGTTAAAAAGAAATATATAGTATATGGTACTGGTAGCTTAAAGGCCACAGTTAACATTTTAGAAAGTATGTATCAAGATAGTAAATGTGTTGGTTATCAGTGGACAGCACTTCAATGTTATCATTCAATGTTAACATTCCCAATGTTAACATTCAATGTTATCAATGGCAGCAATTGAATGTTAACATTCAATGTTATCAATGGCAGCACTTCAGAATAAAATGGTGATCTGACCTAAGTTAAAAAATTTGAAAGAACATTTTAAAAATTACACATATGACATTAGTTATTTAAAAAAATGCAAAAGCATAACATTTGTTTAAAACAAATTTCATAAAGAGTTTTAGAAACAACTGGGTATTTTAAAGAATTTGTGTTAGAAGTTTAAGTATAAATATTTAGTTACATATATTCATTTAATCAAAATAATATTAAAATATATTGCGATCTTTTACCTTCATGGCCCTTTCTACTAATTTGGAATCAGAAGCTGGCAAAGGAGGATCATGAAAAATCTGTAAAGGCTTAGACACATCATTTTCATCGATTTTAATTGTAACTTTGTGAACAGATGCCGTCCCTGTTTTTCTCCCAAGAACCTGTTGACTAAAGAGAAAAAAAAAGAAATAGTTTCTTGTTTTTAAAGATTTATTTGAGAGAGAGAGAGACAGACAGAGAGCATACACAGGCAGGAGAACAGAAGGAGAGGGAGAATGAATCCCAAGCAGACTCTGCACTGAGTGCTGAGCTCAACATGGGGCTTGACCTCATGACACTGAAATTACGACCTAGGCCAAAACCAAGAGTTGGACACTAAATTGACAGTGCCACCCAGGCACCCCAAGAAAAAAAATATGAATAAAAATTTTTTCCAGCCTGTTAACTTTTGGAATAAAACAGAAACTATCTATTGTGTACCTTAGTCAGAGCCTAGAACATGAGAGGCCCTCAATGTTTGTGGAGGGAATAAATTAATATTGAGAAGACAGCTATTCTATAATCCAACACAAACTTATGTTCTTAAAAAAAAAAAACCACACACACACACAATTTAAAAACAAAACACATGCATGCACACCCCCCCCAAAACAAAACAACATATGTTCTAAGAGGTGTCTATTAATCTGATTCCTTTACAGAAAATGGGAATCAAGCAAAGTTCCAGGGAATTGAGGACTGCAAACAGCCTGATACTGATTTCCCCCAAAACCCTCCCCAAAAAAGATTTTAAAAGGCACAATTCAAAATGCAGAACTGTGACAAGAAAACATGTTTTAAAAACATATCCACCAATTATAATGGTCTTTCAAGCAAACTGGTATGAGCCCAGAGTAATCTAACTTTTTAAGAACAAGTCTTAGTACAAATAGAGGTCTATGTGTATAAAACATGCCACGTTCTAAGAGAGGTATCATTTACAGATGTCCTATGTGGTTTATATGATACCAGGGACCTTACTATATAAAATCATGTTGCTGAAAGGTACACAACTGTTGGCATAAAGTAAATCAGATGCATGAGAGAAAAAAAGAAAGAAAAGTAATTTTAACAGTCATAGGATGAACTCACCAGAATCAACTTCACTTACTTCCAAACTGAGAGGGAGAGGCACTTTCCAGCATGGTACCTTTCCACCTGCACAAGGTCTCCCCACCGCTCTCGGATTAACATTAGAGTTTGGGAATGTAGCACTTCTAACTGAAGCGATAAGCAGAAAGAATCTGATGGGTCTCGTTAAGCAAACTTAATAAATCACTATAACAGCAAATGAAGCACAAGCAAACTTTACTTAATGAAAGCTCTATTTCCCCAAAAGCTGGCTATGAAAGAAATTTCTGGAATTACATTTCTCCAACGACATATACTAAAAAGTGATATAATTTGTGGCACAATTTTAGCAAGAAGTTTTATATTTAATTTTGAACCAACATAAACAAACTGTAAGGTCCAGGTTGCCCACTAATTCATCACAGTTTAGAAAATATGAGTAGACCAAATAGCACTATTTTTTTCCTCCAGGTAGTACTATTTCTAATTCATTTTAGTTTTTACCTGCAAAGTGAACAGTAAAATTTTAAATCTAGTTTATTACAGATGTATAATTATTCTTCACACTGACCTGTTCCCCAGCCCTGTTTCTACCCCCAAAAAGGAGGGGGGGTTAATCTGCTATAGTTCAGGATGGGGGGACAAATGGAAATATGTGGAAGAGAGACACACACGAATTCCTTATAAATATATGTCTCAAATTTCAAAAGGATACGTAGGCAGTTATACATGTCCTGAAGAGGTTTTTCATCAGCAAAGAGTCTAGACTGCACCAGCTGATGGATAAAGTTGATTTGCATACTATGAACCAAGGCTCGCCCATCTTCCATTGGCAGGAGAAAAGAAGGTGGTTAATCAGAAAAGTGTTCAGATCATATTATAGTACCAACTAAGGAAGAGTATACTAACACTAAATTAAAAAAAAGAAAGAAAGAAAAAAAGAACTAAAGTTATCTATCGAAACCAGAGAACATTATACTTGAGAAACACTAAAGCCTCTATGGATCAGTAGGTAGGTATGATTATCCTAGCACCTGCTTCAAATGACAGGATAAACTGTTAAACTTATCATTCTGTAAGAATGTTTCAGTAATATAAAAACACCAAACATCTGAATTAATATTTAGAATTAAAGTCAGTGTTCATAATTTACCTCCTGTTTCCTTATCCTCAACTAGAATTTCTAGCTTGAGAAGACGCCATGGAACATCTGGATCATCTCCCATCACGGTCAAGGTGGCTTCAAATTCTCCCTCAACTCGGAACTTCACCCGGCCATTTGCTTTTAGAAGAAGAAAAAGATGACTACTTGCTAGAAAATAAGCAGTTTCCTACTAACTTAGAATGTTCAGTCTAACTTAAAATAAATTTTAATTAGCTTGCAAGTTCTTTTATAAGTATCCAAAAAATTAGGTAGTTCCTGCATAAGAAATAGCCAAAGGCAGTTAACACTTCTAACACCAACTAACAATTTTCTCTTGAGGTGTAACTCTGGGGCTTCTTCTCTTCTCCAGTCCCACAGTCCCACGTGATCTCCCTGCTTCACATACCAGTGTTTTATCCCCAGGTACTGAAGAGAAATGATCGGGTTGACAAGTCTCATATCTGAACACTACCTGAATTGCAGGCCAAAAATTCAAAGTAGTATTTCTTTGAATGAAACCCCAAAAGCTGTTTAAAAAAAATTCTAATAAGTTAATTCTTAAAAAAACAAACAAACAAACAAAAAAAACCTTCAGGTACATACCAACTGTAAGATTTGCTAACTGAGGAGGAAGATCTGTAGTCACAAGCCGATGTCTAAGAATCTGATTAAGCTGGTGAAGTGTGGCTTGTTTCTCAATTTTGGTAATTGGGTCTGGAGGAATAATTTTATCCTACGAAAAACATGAAGTGATTTGAAAATAATGTACAAAGAGACACAATTTTTACCTGTGCCTGTCTTAACATAGTATTTTTGTACTTCATGCAAGAGAATCTCAAAACTCATTTCTGTAGTTTACATCCAGTAATACTAACATGACCATTACTATCATGCTTTAGAATGCCAATGATTCCACCAGTCACCCAGCTAAGATGGTAATACAACACGATCTTCTTCATGCTCTATTTACAAGACCAAGTTCATGTCACTAGATGACTTCCACCACTTCTTGAAAGTATAAAATACAATAGCACCAAGTCAGTAAACAACTACCACAATAGTACTTAAAAAAAAAAACACAAAACCTTCCAAAAAGCAACTAGCATGTAGTGTTTTCACATCTGAAATAGATCTAAGCTAATGTGCACATGCTTAACCTCACACACACACAGACATAGTCATCCATTTTGATAGTATTCATATTCTGGCCTCAATTTATTTCAAAAAACCACAATTTTAGTTATAGAGAAAAAAGTGAATTACATGAAATAATTGTTTTAAAAATAGATAATAGCTGTTTTGTTGGGCTAACAGAGATTTCATCACCAAAACCTTCAACTTCTTTTCCTTGATTCAAAAACCTTCAAGTTTTAAGAATAGGAATGGTGAACAATGCACTTACCCTAATGCAGGTGGGCAGTCGTGGGTAAGACCCAGTAGTCAGTACATCAATTGCATACGGAATGGCAAAGCTAGGCAGGCGTGCATGGACTAGGGCATCTCTAGCTAACGAGGCCAGGCGATCAGCAGTATCCACAAACAGAATGGCTTGCTGATCCAAAAAGCTTGAAATCATCTTTAAAGCGAAGGGTAAATGAATTAAGCTTCATTGAGAACAAGCTGCTTTGCACTTCAAATATCATTTATTCATTCCAAAGTAAACTTTGAGGAAATTAATACAGTTTTCCACATATGAAACATTTCTTCAAGAAATTTTCCAGTGATGTGAAGAAATATTTTATACATTTGTATTTGGCACTAAAAACAATAACTTCCTATCACTTTAAGTAAAAGATTTTCCAGTTTGTTTGCCCATCTTTAACATTACACATACGTAGCAGAAGTTAGGAAAAATAAATAGAATAAAAGGCTCTTTACTTCCATAGACTTCTAGAGTTGGCTGGTAACAAAGTAGTTAAAAGATGGACTCCTGGATCCAGACTGCCTTAGTCTCTTTAACTTTGCAACTTACTTTCCCTATAATCTTAGGCAAGTCACTTAACCTTTCTGGGCCTCAGTTTTTTCAACTGTCAAATGAAGATAATGATTTCCAGCCTCATAAGGTTGTTCTGAGGATTAAGAGTTAATGCGTATAGGGTTGCCTGGGTGGCTCAGTCGCTTAAAGTGTCCAGCTCTTGGTTTCGGCTCAGATCATGATCTCCTGGGTCATAGGATGGAGCCCCACACGGGGCTCTGCCCTCAGCAGGGAATTTTCTTGAGATTCTCTCCCTCTGCTCCTCCCCCTTCTCGAATGCTTGCTCTCTCAAATACATAAATAATTTTTTTTTTTTTAGAAAGAGCTAATACATTATAAAACCTTCAGAACACTAACCAGAACACATAAAATACTCCATAAATGTTGCCTGTTGTATGATATCTGGGCCAACTCATGCCCCAAATAGAAATCCTTTCCATCAGTTCTCTACTGCATTTCATAAGGGTACCTGAACTAGCCAAGCTCTCAAGGAGCTAAAAACTACTTCCTTGAAATGTTTATCTTCTATTCTAGAGCAGTAATGTCTCTCATGTCCTTCAAACATCGGAAGCCCACCCCATCTCCAAGCTAAAACATCCCAAGTTACTTCATTTAAGCGGTTATCTCCAAATTTCCAACTCACCACCCTTGTTCTGCTGCCTTGGAAATGCTCTAATATATCAGTGGTCAACTTAAAACATGGTATCCAGAATTAATACCACATCACACCCACAATACCAGCACAAAATGCCCTACATTTTCTCAGTATTTCCATACTCATTTTTATTATGTGATCTTCACAACTCTAGGAAATACATAAAACTAGATAATTACTATCACCTTAGAGATGAGAAAATTGAGACTTAGCCACCTGCTCAAGAAAGCCAACAATCAGAGAAACCAGAACCAAAAAAAATGTTTCTTCTTTTAGACTGCCCAGAAGTGCTACCTTGCATGACTACTAAAATGGATTTCTATCAATGCCACCATTAACTTATTAAGAGCAATGACAGTGCTAGCACACAGCAAGCTGGGACTCCACTAAAAGGCCTTGATATTTTGTACATGAATCTACCAAGCAAGGTCCTTTTTCCACCCCGAAACTGAAGGAGGACTGTAATCTGTCTGATTCTAACACATTAAAACCATTTGGATCCTACTTCTCGCAACTCTTTTTTTTTTTTTTTTTTAAGATTTATTTATTTGTTTTGGAGAGAGAGAGAGGACAAGCAGGAGGGGCAGAGGAAAAGAGAAAGAATCTCTACCAGACCCCACATGGAGTGTGGAGCCTGATGTGGGCTCCATCCCCCGACCCTGAAACCACTACCCACCCTGAGCTGAAATCAGGAGTCAGATGTTGAACAGACTGAACCCTACTTTTCTCAACTTCTGAGCTGGTTTTTACTGATTTAGATCATCCCAAATCTCCAGGACGCTGTTAAAAATGCTTATCAGATCATAGTCAAGGCCAAAGAATACCAAAGACTTCCCTCTGGGAAGACAAGCATCAACCCTAGTGGAGTTCTATAGTTCATCTAGACCACATTGCTTCACCTTTAATATGGGTAATTAATGAAAAATATACTATCTCTGACTCAAAAATCTAATGAAAAAACATAAAATTTTAGTTTTGAGTAACTTTTAAACAAAACTATACAGGTCCCTAGTGATCATCACATTCTTTTTTTTTTAACCACTCACATGCCAGCTGTTTATATGGTTAATATTCTCTTTTCAAATTTAACTGAGCACTTTATAGATATTTCTCTTAAGAAAACTACATAAATGCCCAAAAGCAAAGAAAACATATTCAACATCACTTGTCCGCAGAGAAATGCAAATCGAATCCACAATGAGATACCACCTTCACACCTAACAGGATGACTGGCATCAAAATGTCAGACAATAACAAGTATCAGCATGGAAAAACTGGAATGCTCATACATTGATGGTGGGAATGTAAAATGGGTCAGCCATTTTGGAAGACAGTCTGGCAGTTCCTCAAGTGACTTAAACACAGTCACCATATGACCCAACCATTCCATTTCTAGGCATATACCCAAGAGAAATAAAAACATATGTCTATGCAGAAACTTGTACATGAGTGTTTACAGTAACATTATTCATAACAGCCAAAAACTAGAAGCAACCTAAACCTTCATAAACTTATGATAAACAAAAGATAGTAGATCCATACAATTCAACTATAAAAAGAAACAAAGTACTACTACATGCTACAATGAACCTTGAAAATGTTAGATGCTAAGTGAAATAAGTCAGTTACAGAAGCCCCTATCCTACTACAATTCCATTTATATGACATGTGCAGAATAGGCAAATCTATTGACAGCAGATTAGTGCTTGCTTAGGGCTGGGTGGGGGGGCACTTGGAGGTGACAGCAAAAGGCTACGTATTTCCTTTCTGAGATGATATTAACAATGTTCTAAAATTGACTGATGGTTGCACATATCTGAATATACTAAAAACCACTGTACACTTTAAATGGGTGGATTGTATGGTCTATGAATTATAGCTCAATAAAGCTGTTTTTTAAAGAGCTCCAGGAATATGAGATATTTTCTTTTTCTTAAATAAAACATGAACTGTTCTACTGTTAGAGTTATAAACTGTGTATTTATACATTGTTACACACTTAATATGTCCAGCATGGCTAAAAATCATTATTTATTAAGAACCTCAAATGGTACTAGGTTGAGAACAGAAGAGTCAAAACATGAATAATCCTCTAATTCTCCAGTTGATGGACCTTATCCCTAACAAACACATTTGCAGCATCTACATTCACAAAACAAAAATACCAAAAGTTTATATAAGCTCAGTATGAGACTTTATTCAGAATGTGACTTATTTGAACAGCCAATTCAAAAAACAATACAGCTCAATATCAAAAGCAGGAGTCTTGGATTTTCCTTGACATTATGCTACTGAAGCACAACTCAGCAGTATTAAACAAGCAACGGAAATACTCACGATATAAGTAGGGATTTAACGCCAGGTTTGAAAAATTGAATACTTGGATTTGATATACTTCAGTGATTCCTAACTTTTCATTACAAGTTTGAACATCTTTAACAAAAGATTACCCCAAGTTAAGTAATTATTGAAAAGAAACCCTAGGCTTTTCATAAATATTATACCATGCTTCTTCATTTCAGCCAAAATAGATTTACTACATTTGGTGTCCGAATTTCCAGAACAATGAATTATAAAACTTTCTGATAAATAAGTTTGGCATAAGTCTGTTTATTAACATTTATAATCAAACTATTCTTTGAATGATGCTTTACAGTAGACAAAAGACCTTCTAAATACAAACTTTAATTTCCTTATCATACTGACAACAGATGAATCAAAGAACATTTCCCCCCATGAGAAAAACAATATATGGGGTACAAAATATTTTCCCTCTAACCTGTGATTGAGATTTTATTTCAGAAGGATGACAGCCTACTCCTATAGACAAAAGGTATGTGGCTAGAATGTACCTTGGTAGAATTCTTCCAGTCTTGTCACTAGCTTGGTTGGTAGAGCTCCAATTGAGTATCAACTTCAATGAAAACTGGGTTTTATTTTTAAGATTATTTATTTATTTATTTCACAGAGAGAGAGAGAGAGAGAGAGAGATCACAAGCAGGCAGAGAGGCAGGCAGAGAGAAGGGGAAGCAGGCTCACCGCCGAACAGAGCCCGATGCGGGGCTCGATCCCAGGACCCTGAGATCATGACCTGAGCCGAAGGCAGAGGCCCAACCCACTGAGCCACCCAGGCGCCCCGGGTTTTATTTTTAACTTTAAAAAATTGTTATTCTAGAATTTACAATTCTCAACTTTTTCACAGCCCCTTTTCTCCTTTCATTTTAGCAACTTTCACATAGGCTCTGTGTCTAACGATGAGGAACCCAGTAGAACCGAGGACAGTGAAAGCAGCAGCTACAAGGGAGGGTAGAGGTTAGGAAATCATGTGCAGAAACACAACTGTGTCCTAGATTCCTTTCTGAAGTGGGATTTTATGGAAGAGGCAAACCCCGAAAGAGTTGGAAATATAAAAGTACTATAAAAATATTTTCAACTTAGCTTGTCAGGGTGCTAAAATTACAGTACCTCCATACTGACCAGGTGGCTGCTCATTTTAATTTATCCAGGAAGTCCAGTAAACTTTAAGAGAAATTTGAAAAGGACTCAAATAAAATTTAACCAATGTAAAGCTGTTTTTTTGCCTTCACTGACAAAAACTGATAAAACATTTTAATGTTATTACATAACTGAATGGGAAAAAATATGAGCATCAATGTCAAGATCAGAGAATCTACCCACTTTCCAAATATAACTGACAATGGTTAGAAGGTTACTTGGCCTTGTAGAGCTGACCTCAATTAAAGTGAATAAATGCTCTCATTATTTTAGGACTTTATTCATTTTATAATAATTACTCTACCCTTTCCACTATGAAAGGGCACTCTACTCTCTTTCCTTCTCCTCATGGGAAGTGACTGAAGTAAAAAAGAAGGAAGTAATCATGTGTCTTGTTTGTTAACACTGCGCCATCCTCCCCAAGTTATGAGCTCCTAACTTGGGTTTCTTTTCTTTTTGTTGCGGGGGGGGGGGGGGGGCGGTTGGCAGATTTTAGCATCTTTGGCACACTTCATCAAGTGTCACTCCTTTGAATTCAAGGGTGATTTAACAGACAAAGACTATGACCTTCTTGAGGGCAGGGCTGTGCCTTAGTTAAATCTCATCTGCTGGGGCCCCTGGGTGGCTCAATGGGTTAAAGCCTCTGCCTTTGGCTCAGGTCATGATCCTGGGCTGTTTGCTCAGTGGGGAGCCTGCTTCCCCCCTCTCTCTCTGCCTGCCTCTCTGCCTACTTGTGATCTCTGTCAAATAAATAAATAAATAAATCTTTTAAAAAAAAAAAAATCTCATCTGCCATACCCTATGCCCTGTGCTCACTAAAGGGTTTGGAGAATCAATAGATGAATAACAAACACATAAACGCTGTTACCAGATCTGTGACCTTGAAGAAGACATTTAGCTCCTAAGTACCTTACTCCCACATCTGTAAAACAAGAAGGAAATACCAACTCTGCCATACTCAGAGGATTTTGAAGAATCAAAAGGTAAAATTCAAGGAAATACTTTGCTTACTCTAAGGAAGCAAACGAATGTAAAGCTCTTTCCCCCCCTATAGTTTGAGTCTCATATTTAATGTCTTCTAGAATAATGATATCTCCAGATACGACCAACTCTTTTTTCCTGCTTAGGTGATCAAGACTAAGTTTCTACAGAAATATAGTACACATTTTTTTTTTAAAGATTTCATTTATTTATTTGAGAGAGAAAGAGAGCAAGAAAGCAAAAGAGAGGGAGAAGCAGGCTCCCCGATGAGCAGGAAGCTCTATGTGGGGCTTGATCCCAGGACCCTAGGATCATGACCTGAGCTGAAGGCATATGCTTACCCAACTGAGCCACCCAGGCTTCCCTACACATTTTTGTACAGAAATAGGATTACTCACTTAAGTACTCTCTCGAAAGAAATCAACAGATATAAATTAAAGCTAAAATTAGAAGCTATGTCTATAATAAGTTAACATTCCAAAAGGTTATTTTATATAAAATAAAAAGTTTAACTCACCGCACATTTTTCCACCTTGCCAGCATTATTAGCCCACTTTACTAAAGCTAATAGTCGAACAAAGAGTTGACGTGTCCGGCTAGCAAACTGCACTATTTCTATTTTCCTATAAAATAAAACATTTCTTAATGAACCAACGTTTTGAAAAGAGTATTTCACAATTTATTTCATCTGGGCTAAAACATGAATCAATCTCTGTTTATAAAAATTACAATGAAATGAAACCCCAAATAAGGTATTTACCTAAATATGAATTATTGTCACAATTATACTGCCTGCATTTTTTATTTTCAACTTCCAAGTAATAAGTCCAAAAAAAGTTTTAGCAATAAATCACAATCACATTTTTAAAATTAATTTTGCATGACAAAAAAAGTTGTTTACTGAATTATGCCCAATTCACAGATACAAATGTACAATATAAGTTAACTAGGTCCCAGAGGAGAACAAATTAAGAGTCAGGAATTTCATAATTGAGACTATGAGTTATGTATTAGCAACCTTTTTGGTATGAGAAAGGAACTGAAACAGATCTTTACCAAAGCTTGAAACTGTCTCACTTCTACAAAAGCAAGGGCCCATTTCCCATCTTACAAGAGCGTGATTTAAATACCTGAGTAATCAAAGAACTATGCAACTCTTTA
The DNA here is from genome assembly GCF_011764305.1 of Mustela putorius furo. Lineage (NCBI taxonomy): Eukaryota > Metazoa > Chordata > Mammalia > Carnivora > Mustelidae > Mustela > Mustela putorius. The sequence continues at coordinate 35,556,345 of NW_025421989.1, forward strand.
CCAAACTAATTGCAGCAACAAATTTAGATATTAAATCATCTAAACAAAGTTAAAGTAAGCTGAGCACTAAAAATAAAAGCTTAGATGGTCTGTCCATATCTATTTTTGTGCTATATGCACTATGATGCTTTTTCTCACAATACTCATCAGTATTTTTATCATCTCATAAAGCCTTGAAAGCTTTGTCAGTTTGTTAGCCAGACCTCTCAATTTCCAGTCAGCTATAAAACTGAAAATCACTTTTGTAATTTACCTTAAGATACCGAAAAAAACATTCCACAGGCCCGTTGACAAGACCCAGCAGTACATCAACCTCCCTCCAAGTGGACTCTGACCTATATTAATCTCAGTACAGTTGCAATGGCCTACAGATCCAAACCACATCTCTGTATCTCACCAACAGCAATGCCAAGAGGCAATGCACCAAAATAAAAGCTTTTGTTGAAGTATAATCCTGACTGAGGACTACAGAGTCTAAGTCCTAGCGAGAGCATGTGTGCATAGCCCACAAAAAACCCTGAAAAGGTTTCCTTAAGATCCAACCATCAATATGATTATTAGTAGTATGAAGAGAAGAAGCAAGGGCACAGATACAATTAAGACTCTTTGCCAGTGTCTACGAAGCATCTTAACAGACCAAACAAGCAGAGCATCACAGGCAGGATTGGAGCACAGCAGAAATAGGAAATGTGCATTAAGATCTGGCACCATCTCGGGGCTGGGAGCCCCAGTACTGAAACTCCAACTCAGCAATGACTTACAGAGCACATGAGCTCTCTGCTCTTCTCCTAGAGCAAACATATCTGTATATTATTAACTTGGTTCCCCAAATGATCTCCTGTACTGGAAAGCAAACACCCACCTTTGTAAACTACTGTAACATGACTTTTTTTGACACCATGCAATCTCAGTGATCAGCAGCATGAGTCAGTTTTTCAAGGCCCAGCTTCCCTTCCGACCCCAGAGTGGACAGAAGAAACCCGGATTTACATTTCCTTCCTTTAAAACTGACCAGCCAAACTATAACAAAGGTATGCTTTGATGGTCTCTCCCATCTCTACCTTTTTGATCCAGTTCCATCAGAAAGATAGCTGGTGGTGGGGGTGGGGAGCAGAGTCACTAATAAATCTTCCTTAGTGACTTGGTATTTAGGAGAAAAAAAAAATAACCAAGGAGCATAAGTAGTGCCAGAGATACAGTCAAGTAGCCAATTCTATGGCTACAACTTAACTCTCCATCACAGGATTACTTTGAAACCTTAATGTATCTTGTTCCTTTCCCTTATGGAAACATTGGTGTTTAGTTATGTCTTAAGCCCCAAACTCCAACTCAATCAAAATTCTCTCAACTATTAAACAGCAATAGCAGTATGCAAATGTCAATTCTCTAAAGACATCTAATAGCATCTTTGCGGCCAATTTTCTTAATTCAGTCTGTTCCTCAGCTTTTTCTATTAAGTTCTATACCTTCTACATTTTCCTATCCTCTTCAGGGACTTGACAACAAAGGTTTCTAGAACACAAGGTCCAGAGCTGGTCTACACCAAGAATGTCAAGGATGACATTTCCCAGGGTTCCCTAAACAAATGGTGTGAAACATCACCTTAGGTTCTCTGGACCTAGGTTTCGGATCCATAGCCCTAACACCGCCCCCCCCCCCCAATACTCACTCACTCTCTTTCTCACATACACTCTCATAGATATGCCAACATAGACAGAGATTTAAGGTTTCGTTCATACTCACCTTTCCACATCAGATTTCCTTGGTAGTCTATAAGGTTAAAAAAAAAAAAAAAAGAAAAAGAAAAAAGAAATTGACTAAATATACACAAAGCTTCATCAAAATATGGTAACAGTCTTTATTTTGGCTCTATTACATACCTTAGTGTTTCAGAAAAACTAGATAAATAGCCACTACAGGCTTATGTGGCTACCTGATCTTTTTTATGGGTTTCTAGCAATATGGCTATAAGGGAAAAAACCAACAAACGAACATTCCTCTCCATTCAAGATGATCCAAAAGGTACTGCATGAATCTCAAACATTTAAAAAGCTCACATCTTACATTAAACACTACTATATCATACAGTCAGAAAAAATACTCTTTTTTAAAAAAGATTTTATTTATTTACTTGACAGACAGAGATCACAAGTAGGCAGACAGGTAGGTGGGGGTGGGGGGGAAGCAGGCTCCCTGTTGAGCAGAGAGCCTGATGGGGGGCTCAATCCCGGGACCCTGAGATCATGACCTTAGTTGAAGGCAGAGGCTCAACCCACTGAGCCACCCAGGTGTCCCGAATATATATATATATTTTAAAGATTTTATTTATTTATTTGACACAGACAGAGAACACAAGTAGGCAGAGAGGCAGGCAGAGAGGGTAGTGGAAGCAGGCTCCCTGCTGAGCATAGAGCCTGATGGGGGGCTCTATCCCAGGACTCTGAGACCATGATCTGAGCTGAAGGCAGAGGCTTAACCCACTGAGCCACCCAGACACCCCGAAAATATTCTTTTAAAACCAAAACAGAGGGTGCCTGGGTGGCTCAGTGGGTTAAGCCACTGCCTTCGGCTCAGGTCATGATCTCAGGGTCCTGAGATTGAGTCCCGCGTCGGGCTCTCTGCTCGGCAGGGAGCCTGCTTCCCTCTCTCTCTCTGCCTGCCTCTCCATCTACTTGTGATTTCTCTCTGTCAAATAAATAAATAAAATCTTAAAAAAAAAAAAGAAAGCAAGATGTTTGATTTAAAAAAATAAATAAATAAATAAAACCAAAACAGACACAGATGCAGTATACTAGCTGCTAGCTTCCTTATAGCCAATGGAACCTTGCTTCCAAGCAATAATCTCTCCATGTTTTATCAGGATGGGCAAAACTGGAAGCTAAGCACACAAAAGAACCAGTGTCAGCCAAGGGTTTTACAGTAAGTATGATGTTGCATGGTGGTTAGATGTACATGATTACTTTTAAGCTCCAGTAAGGTTTTGATTTATTTTTTGCTAGTTCTCCAGTACAATAGCCAGCAACCAATGTCACCATTTTCCCTGTTAAATTATACCATTTAACACTCTCACATCCACTGATGCTTACAAAGGTCCTGATGTGCCTCCTGAATCACCGCATTTTGGAAACCTCTATCCCATGGCTCAGGATTCAACGGCCTGAGCAATTGTAAAGCCTCCTTTACATCTAATCCCTTCTTGAAGAAAACACACTGAGCCATTTCAATTCTCTTCTCCCACCCACAGGCCACAGGTGCAGAAAAAATAAAACCAGAGTTCAAGGTACAAGGAGGGGAAACTATCAAAATGAGCTCTGGCTTGTAGTTAACAATAATTCTGAGAGCAGACAGTGAGACAGAAGTTGAAATTATGATCCGGATGGTAAAGGAAACTAGGTAGAAGGTGGAAGGGCCAGCAGGATCAGATGAAGCAGAAATTAAGTCCTTATAAGACTGCAAGGAAAACAGCTATTGGCAAGTTCCTCTACACGTGAAAGTTCCTGAGAACACTCCTTTTGAGAAGCCACAACCCTCATCCTCAAGGGAAGGAGAGAATGATAACTATGGATGCTGATGTGTGCATAAGAGAGAGAAACAAAAGAGGAGAGCCTTTGGGGGGTGGGGGTAGAAAGAACAGGAAACAGTGTCCCAGCTCTTCCCACCTGCCCCAGAGACCCTAAAAGGATCACCTCATGTAGAGGCAGTATCATTTCCCGGACAAAGATTAGGCTTTGTTGTCTGCATCCCTTTCCTCCCAATTCCTCCTAATCTATTTAAAATTCCTTTATGGATAACAAATCCACGATTTGGGGCAATAGCCCCAAAATGCAAATTTTTGGAAGTAGCAGACATTTATTTACACTGAAGTATAATAAGACAAGTTTACATAACTGAGATCCTAGCTTTTTCTAATTTTATTTAAAACAGGTTAAAGAAAAAAAAAGGAGTAGAATCTAATTCCTTAAGAAGTCAAGGCAGAGTGTAAACTCTGAGATGAGAGCACGTATGTCGGAGAGGAGGTGGGTGTAGATAAGCAGAAGGAAAAAAAAAAACACCCAGATTTCTGTGGCCAAAAACAAACCACTGAAATTGTCAAGGCAGTCCTTTTTACTTTCAATAGTTCACAGACAAGCATCAAATACAGCAAAAATAAGACTCTTAAAAAGTAGACCTAGCACACTAGTTTTACATCAATACATTGATTCTGACAGTTCCCACCGGGAACAAGGAAAAATACATGATTATGGAGTATTATGCCTCCATCAGAAAGGATGAATACACAACTTTTGTAGCAACATGGACGGGACTGGAAGAGATTATGCTGAGTGAAATAAGTCAAGCAGAGAGAGTCAATTATCATATGGTTTCACTTATTTGTGGAGCATAACAAATATCATGGAGGACAAGGGGTGTTAGAGAGAAGGGAGATGGGGTAAATTGGAGGGGAGGTGAATCATGAGAGACTATGGACTCTGAAAAACAATCTGAGGGGTTTGAAGTGGTGGGGGGGGTGGGAGGTTGGGGTACCAGGTGGTGGGTATTATAGAGGGCACGGATTGCATGGAGCACTGGGTGTGGTGAAAAAAATAATGAATACTGTTTTTCTGAAAATAAATAAATCAATTAAAAAAAAAAGAACACCAAGGTAAGTTCCTAAAACTAATTTTGGTTAGCACAAATCAAAAGAGAAAAGAGTTATTTTATATACCCAAGTATCAAGAGCAGGAAGGTATTTTCCCATTAAATCCTCCATGGTCAGGGGCGCCTGGGTGGCTCAGTGATCAAAGCCTCTGTCTTCGGCTCAGGTCATGATCTCAGGGTCCTGGGATGGAGTCCTGCATCGGGCTCTCTGCTCAGCAGGGAGCCTGCCTCCTCCTCCTCTCTCTCTCTGCCTGCCTCTCTGCCTACTTGTGATCTGTCAAATAAATTTTTTTTAAAAATCCTTAAAAAATAAATAAATCCTCCATGGTCTACAATGATAATTCTAACAATTCATTTGTTAATGTATTAAATCAATAAATACTTAGTTAATCCTCAACTATATGCCAAACTATGTTCTAGGCTCAGGGAACATACCAAACAAATAAAAATTCCCATCCTCATGGAGCTTCCAGTGGGGAGGGAGCAGATAATAAATTAAGGATACCCAGTAGCGATAAGAAAAAACAAAGATAGATCACAAGTAGGCAGAGAGTCAGGCAGAGAGAGAGGAAAGCAGGTTCCCTGCTGAGCAGAGAGCCCAATATGGGGCTCGATCCCAGGACCCTGGGATCATGACCTGAGCTGAAGGCAGAGCCTTTAACCCACTGAGCCACCCAGGCGCCCCTATTTTTTTTTTAAAATATTTATTTTAGAAGAGAGAGAACATGGGTGGTAGGGACGGAGGGAGAGAAAGAATCTCAGGTAGACTCCCCACTAAGGATGGAGCTCGATCTCATGACCTGAACTAAAACCAAGAGTCTGATGCTTAACTGACTATGCCACCCAGGTGCCCCCAACATTATTGTTAAAAGCACAACCTTTTGTACTCAAAAGTGTACTGATTTGGACCTTTTACAGTCACTCCATATACAGGTGACTTTAAAACCTTTTTACCATAAGTGAGATAGAGACCCGCTGGAGAGTTGAGAGCAGAAAAGTTTCAAAAGGATCATCCTGGCTATTTTATGGATGACAAAAACTATAAAGGGGAAAGGGTAGCAGTAGAAATATCAACTGGCAGACTACTGCAGTTAACATGGGTGAAGGATTCACACTTGATGGAAATGGTGAAAAGTGGTCAAATCCAAAGTCAGAGATGACAAGACTTGCTGATGTACTACTGGGCATGGAATTGGAAGAGGAATTACTCCAAATTTGTGGCCTAAGCCACAACAGGAAGAATGGGGATACTCTTTAGTGAGATAGAAGAGGTTTGGGGGTGGTTGGATATATCAAGTGGAATTGACTGAAATGCCCATTAGGGCACATTACTAGGACATAAAAGTAAGCATCTGGATATAGAGTCTGGAGTTCAGTGGAGAGGTCTCTGCTGCAGACAGAAGTATGGGAATCATCATCACATAAAGGGTGCAGGATTAAAACTATACACTTATTCTACTGCAACAAAATAGACATTCTTCATAACTAAGTTGTATAATAAAAAGCACAATATAATTCAAAAATTTCTACAAATCGGGACGTCTGGGTGGCTCAGTTGGTTAAGCAGCTGCCTTCGGCTCAGGTCAGGATCCCAGCGGCCTAGGATGGAGTCCCACATCGGGCTCCTTGCTCGGCAGGGAGCCTGCTTCTCCCTCTGCCTCTGCCTGCGATTCTGTCTGCCTGTGCTCGCTCTCTCTCCCTCTCTCTGACAAATAAATAAAATCTTAAAAAAAAAATTTCTACAAATCCTCTATGAAAGAACAAATTATACAAATTACACAATCATTGACAGCAGTTCTCAACATTTTTCCATAGCTATACATTGGGTAGGTGATCTTCACATATATGAAAAATTTTCATGAACACTCTTAAATTTTTATGAAATCCAATAGTAATTGGTTCAGAGAAGTATATTGCTACAATGACACCTAATCACAACAGCTATTTAAGTTTCTCTTAAATAGACGGGGAAGCCTTCTTTCTGTTCCATTCGATAAAGTACCACATGTCAAAACTTTGTGAGAATGTTTTACAGGAATAAGTGGAACCTATTTTAACTCCTTCAGTCATCTGCAAACAAATATTTTAAGTCTCAGGTAACAAATTACTATGCCACTTTACAGGCCAATATCTACGTCTTAATGTATACAACTGAAAACACTGATCTGCAGTGTAACAAGATAAAAGATAAAAACTAAGTAAAAACTTAAAATTCTTATTTTTTCTGAACCTGGATTTTAAAATGAAAAACAGTACTTAAGGTATATATCCCCCCAAATATTATTGTGTCTTTTCTTCACACACTGAAAATTAGTGTATTCTGATCCTATTTTGAAGGGATTAACAACCTAATCATGTCCCAAGGCATTTCACTGGTAACTTGATTTACAAACTCCCTTCATACTCAAAGAAACAGTAACAGAAGACCAGTTACAATAAACCTTTTACTTACGCTAAACGCGTTAAGACTTCAAACACTCTCAAACATTTCAGGGAAAAAAAGCAAACCAAATTTTTGGATTAATTTATACACAATAGATCTCCTGAGTTCAAACTCTGGCAGAAACAATTACAACCTAAATTTAAAATGTAAATTTTAAATCTGTAAAACAGATTTCCTGTCTTTAGGAATTCGAACATTATGTATTCCTAAACCCTAATCTTGGGCTTTCGGCTAAAAAGCTTCCAACCAAGAAATCAATAGGGTTCTGCTTGTAACTCCAGCAAAACCCCCAAAGATAGAATTTTCAGTGAGTCTAACAACATACATAATTAACCACTCTCCGTTGCTCCATCTCCAGAAAGACCCCAAATGCAAAGCGTTTCCTCCACCTCCTCTGAGCCCGAGAGTTCAGAAATTCTAGACTAAGTAGCCCAAAGGAAAGGAGAAAACAGCAGCCCCGTGGGGAGGTGCGAGCCTCTCTAAGCCGGTTGGGCGGGAAGCGGGGGGAGGGAGGGTTCTGGGGAGCAGGCATGGGTTTCGCGGCACTTACAGGTCCGTCAACACCATGAGCTCGGAGTAGGCCCGGTGCAGAAGAAATTCGATGAGGGTGCTCAGCCGGTAGCCCGGACTGGCCGCGGCTGCTGCGGCCGCCGCTACGGCGGCTCCGGGAGGAGGAGGCGCCGGGGCTGACGCGGGACCACCGCTGGCCCCGCCACCGCCTCCAGGCGGGACCAGCTGGTGGTTCTCCAGCTGCACTGGGGCCATGGCGGCGCAGGGCCGGGCTTGGCGCAGCGGCACAAGATGAAGCCCTCGAGCCTCCTAGGCGCTCGGTCACCGCGCCTAAGTGGGCGCGGGCAGAGTCGCCACCGCCTACCGCCAGGCCGCCTCCGAACAGGAAGCCGTGCGCCGGCCGCGGAGGCCCGCCCCCATGTAGCGACGAGCCCGCCTGCCCCAGCGACTGGAGCGAGGGGCGGGGGAAGGCGGGGGAAGGCGGGGAAAGACGGGGAGAGGCGGGGGGATGCGGGGGAGGGAGGTGGGGAGGGAGGTGGGGAGAGGAGGGGGAGGCGGGGAGGGCGGGGAAGCGGGGCAGACTCAGCAGAGAAGCTGCGCCTCCACAACGGATCAGAGGCCGCTTCGGCAAGCAGCCGCAGCGTCCATGTTGACGGCCCAAAGCGGAAGTCGTTAGGCAAAACGGAAGGGGAACCTGCAGGGGGACTTCCGACAGCAACCTGTGCTTTTTCTCCGGCTATCCGGCGCCGTGACGCTTGGGGGCGCGTGGGAGTGAGGCGGGGCCGACGCGCAGGCCGGGAAAGCGGAAGCGGGGGCCGCGCGTCACCGGAAGCGGGTGTGAGGGCGGAGCCGTCAACGTCACCGCGGACGTCAGTAGTTGCCCCGCCCTTGCCCTCGCCGCCCTTCGGTGCTTAAAAGGCTCCAATTTACTCTGAGGTATTTATCAGCGCTCCCCAGTGGGATGCAAATACTGCTGGGGAGGCTCCTTCCCAAGGTGTTCGTGAGTTGTGGTTTTGGAATCGCGAAGAAATTGTAGCGGCTCTGGCCGCTCTCATGGCTTCTCAGATCTTTGCTCCTCCCACAGTCTGCTCATGCGCCTTTCGTGGGATAGAAAACGTATCCGTCATTTTTTTTTTTTCTTAACTGTGGGAAAAGATGTGAGGAAATATGATGGGGTTTAAGAGCAGGGCTGCTGACAGAATAACTTCACTTTAATGGAGTTGGACATACGCCGCTCTCGTTACCGACCCCGAAATTCTGGGAGTTCTACCACAGAAACAGCCCTTAAATCTTCTACCTCTGGCTTTCACTCGGTTCTTGTTCCTGCTCTTGCGGTAGACGCCCTGCCCTCCCAGGGTTCTTTTTCTGTGCCCTACCTTCACTTTTCCCCTTCAAAATCCACGTTTAGTATTTTGCTTCCTGCTGAAAAATGGTGATTCTCAACTTTACACATTGGAATCGCGGGGAGTGGGGGGGGGCTTTAAAAAACAGCTTTAAGTGGTCGGATGTGAGGTCTGGGTTCGAGGTTTTTAGACGCTTTCTTCCTGCAGCTAAGGTAGAAATCCACTGTTAATAAGCGTCAGTTGCTGCGACCCTTTTTTGAAACATCCTTTCGCAGATCTCCTCCAGGAGATGCCCTTGTTCTTTAAGGTTAAAATACTCTTACTGTCCGCTTGTGTAATTCTCAGTCATTCTTGAAAGCCATTCACCTGTCTTCCGAAGGTGTAACCTTTGGAGTATAGTCACTTGCTCCCTCTTTTGTGGCCTTAAAGGACATTTACACGCAATATCATCATGTGCGTGTAGTACTTACAACCCCTTACAGGTGTAGTTGCGGGAGGGCAGAGACTATTATTCCTCCCCATGCAAGTCACTCCAGGGAACAAACATTTTTGTGTTAGCTAGAATGGTACCATTTTTTTTTTTTTGCAGTTGTTTTGATTTGTTTTATTGAAGTTTTCCCCCCTTTCTGAAAACTATTGACTTGAGTTTAAAAAAATAAAAAAAACCGGTGGCCACATGTACAGGAAAGATAGGTTGTCCTACAAGATGGTCTTTAAGAGATTTTCTAATCCTCAGATTCTGATTCTATGTGATGTTGATAGAATTTTAGCTCTGCCTTATTGCATATATTAAACATAGTTATACACCATGTCTTTTGGTATACATTCTATTTGGCAATAAGGTTCTACCTAGAGCAGTACAACCAACGTGCAAATAAAAGAAAATAATTAATTGGATGGAGTGGTTTTAGAATAGAGAAAATTTCACCCACATCCATCAGATTAGATTCTATTGAAATTTCTGTAAGTTTCAATAGCTCTCTTTAAAAACTGAAAAGTACTTGTTAAAAAGGATATTCTAAAGGAAAACAGGGCAAAGATCAAGGAATAGAATCTTGAGAGGTGCAATGCTTGAATTGTTGGCAATAAGGGAGGTTATATAAATGAAAGCTCCTTAAAGAGGTGATAGCCCACCTCACAACCTGATAGTATAGCCACTAGACATATATAGGAAGTGCTGGTGAAGAAATGAATGGGGAAGGAGAAAAATATTAGCATGTTTGGCTGAGTTACTAAAGGAATGACTCATCCATATCACTTGGAAATCGTATAATTTATAATTTTAAAGCCTACACTACAATGTTTGGCACTGTAGTATATATACATAATTCTTTCATATTTTTCAATTGTTTCTCTATTTGGTCATCACCAGATTCTGTCACACTTCAGATAGTTTCAGAACTAGTAGCATGATATTTCCTTGGCTATTCAATTGGCCCAAACACTTGACATCTTTCATGAAGTCAGTCTGATTTTAATAAAAGAAATTGATTGCAAAATATGGAGAAATAACATTTCCTTGTAAGCTCTCTTGATGGAAAAATGAAATTGTGACAAATATAGTTTCATTTTGAAGCATACAGATGCCCCTCAGACACAAACGAATGGGAAAGAAATTGAAAAGTAATTTTTTCTTTCTTTTTATGAGATACTGCAGCCAGTTCCTCCAAAACAGAGAGCAAAAGCAGTAACTGCATTCATTCAAGAGTTGCTCAGTTCATGGTAAAGTTGAGGAAAAGAATTCATGATACTGTGACTATGGCCTGACCAACCTAGAAAAAATGAGAACACTTTAATTGTTTTGCCTGTAAAAGAAAATCCAAACATTTTACTGTGGTCTCCAAAGCCATTAACGGAGTGACCCTTGCCTGCTCCTCCACTGCTATCTCCTGCCACTCTTTCCTTCACTGACTATACCTGTAACCTCACTGGTTGTAGTATGTGCTATTTTCTGTAGTATTAGGGCTTGTCCACTGTTTCAGATATGGGAAGCACTTATTTCACAGCTCTTCACATGGCTGGCTTCTCATCCTTCCAGTATCAGCACAAATGAGAAAATCCTCAGGGAGGCCTCCCTTGACTATATGATATTAGGAATATATAAGGAATTTCATTACCCTATTGTAGAAGCCAAACTGTATGAATGATCTTACCTGTCTCAGTAGAAGAATGGCTAAATAAATTACTGTATTTCTTTTTTTGTTTTTAAAGATAACATTGATTTTACAAAGGGAGAGCACATGCATGTGTGAGCATGCTCTTAAGCAGGGGAAGGGGCAGAGGAAGAGGGAGAGAGAGTATCCTCAAGCAGACTCCCAGCTGAATGTGGAGCTGACGCAGGACTCAATGCCAGGACCCTGAGATCTGAAATCAGGAGTTGGTCACTTAACCTACTAAGCCACCCAGGTGCCCCAAATACTGTATTTCTATGCAACTGTCAAAATGAAGGAATGAGACCTACATGTACCAATGTGGATACATTTCAAAAACAATGCTGAATGAAAACAGCAATCTTTTTGATACCATTTCTATCCATTTTTATTTTTTTATTTTTTAAAATTTAGTTTAAATTCCAGTATGGCTAACATATACTGTTATATTATTTTCAGGCATACAGTACATTGATTCAACAATTTTATACATCACCCCGAGCTCGTTGTGACAAGTGCACTCCTTACTCCCCATCACTTATTTTATCCATCCCCCCCAACCACCTCCCCTCTGTTAACCATCAGTTTGTTCTCTATACTTAAGAGTCTATTTCTTGCTTTGTCTCTCTTTTTAACTTTGCTCATTTGTTTTGTTTCTTAGTTCTGTCCATTTTTGAAGCACACAAAATAACACTGTATAATTTCATATATTATGGTTAAAGTAAACAATGTAAATGATGACAGCACTTTCAGGATGGTAGTTACTTACAGAGAGGGGTAAGAGGTGAGGTAGTGCTTTGTGGCTATTAGCTATTTGTTATATTTAATGGGTTTACTAAAGAAATACCTGAAGGAAATGTGACAATATCTATTATATCTGGGTAGGGAGAGATGATTGTTAATATATTCTGTACTTTTCAGGATTTTTAAAGATTTCATAAGTTGTTAAAGTTTAAAGTAAAATGTTTCTGTTAGTATAACTTACACAAGCCAACATAACAACCCCCCCAAATCTCAGTGACTTAACAAAGTAAAGTAAGAGTTTATTTCTTGTGCTCACAAAATTCAGGAAAGATGTACCTGATGGAGAAGCCCACACTATTCTAAGCAGTAACCCAGAGTTCAGGCTCCTTCGACCTTGGAAAGCCATCATTCTAACAGCGAGATTTTTGTATGTCCACCCAAATTCCATTAGTCAGAATTAGTCACATGCCCCTTTTAAAGGCTAGGAGCTGGATCCATCCATGTTGTCTTTCTTATGCCTAGGTAATATTCCCTTGTATATATATTACATCTAATTTATCCATTCATCTATCAATAAACACTTAGGTTACTTCCATAACTTGGTTGTTATATATAATGTTGCCATGAGGGCCAGGGAGTGAGGGACGGGTGAAATAGGTGAAGGGGATTAAGAGGTACAAATTTCGAGTTGTAAATTCTAGAGATGAAAAGTACAGCATAGAGAATGTAGTCGATGATAATATAACAATGTATATGGAGACAGATGGTGACTACACTTACTGTGGTGAGCATAGCTTAATGTATAAAATTGTTACATTGCTGTGTTGTTCCCCTGAAATTAATGTAACATGGTATATCAACTATACTAAAATAATAATTCATTTTTAAGATTTTATTATTTATTTTAGAGAGAATAGGGAGAGGAGCAGAGGGAGAGGGACAAGCAGGCTCTGCGCTGAGTGCAGAGCCTGAGTGGGGCTCAGTCTCATGACCTTGAGACCATGACCTGAGCTGAAACCAAGAGTCAAACACTCAACCAACTGAGCTGTCCAGGTGCCCCAATAATAAATTATTTTTTAAAAAAGGCTAGGGAGCTGAGAAATACAGTCTTCTTGTGTGCCTAGGTAGAAAATGGAAATGGTTTGGTGAACAAATAACATTGTTTTTACCAGAAGATTAAAGTAGACTTTTCTCTCTCTCTTTTTTTTCCTTAGGGCACAGCCTCTGGAATCAGACCACTTAGGTTAAAATCCTAGCTTGACCACTTACCATCTGAATGCTCTCCAGCAAGTTATTTCAATTCTTGGGTCTCAAATTCCTCATCTGTAATAATAGTATTTACCTCAGAGGATGATTGTGAAGAATTAATGAGTTAACATTTGCAAACAGTAAGTGATCTACAAGTATTAATTACTACCATCATCATCATGTAGGAGTAATAATTCTTGCATTTGTTTTTTCACCTAATAACCTCTGAACTTACTGTTTTTTTCTATACTCATCTAGCTCTCTCTCTGATAGCCTCAGCACCAAGCATAGTGTGCATAGCTATCTGGCCTAATGAACGAATGGGACAGGTATAGTCTTTCATCTATACACTGTAGTTCTATTTATATTCCATTCCTTTTTTGGGGATTAAGATTGACTTACATATATTTACATGTGAAATGAAGCATTTAGGATTTCTGTGAAAACACTTTAGTGGAAAAAAGTGGGCAGATATAGATGAAATACAATTGGCAACATGTTGAGAGTTATTTTTTTTAAAGATTTTATTTATTTATTTATTTGAGAGAGAGAGAGTGAGAGAGAGCATGAGAGGGGAGAAGATCCGACGGAGAAGCAGACTCCCTGCAGAGCTGGGATCCCGATGGGGGGACTTGATCCCAGGACTCTGGGCTCATGACCTGAGCCAAAGGTAGTCACTTAGCTGACTGAGCCACCCAGGTGCCCATGTTGAGAATTATTAAAGTTGATGATGGATACATGGAAATTCCTCATCCTCTGTTCCTTCTCTTCTATGGGTGTGAGAATATGCATAATGAAAAGTTTTGAAAAATTGAAAACAGGTAGTCAACTAAAGGTCCAGATCGTTTTCTTTCCTAGTCAATAGCTTCTAATATATATATATATATACATACATATATATATGTATATATAATATATAATAAATAGAATATATATTTGAGGGGCACATGGGTGGATCAGTTGGTTAAGCATCTGCCTTTGGCCCAGGTCATGATTCCAGGGTCTTGGGATCAAGTTCCACATCTTGCTCCCTGCTCAGCAGATAATCTTCTCCCTCTCCCTCTGCCCCTGCCACCTGCTTGTGCTCCCTCTCTCTCTCTCAAATAAACAACTAAAATCTTTAACTATATATATTTTTAATATATCATATGTATTAAGTTGTATATAATACTATATAATATATGTAATAAATTAAATATATATTTAATTTTTCAGATTTTTAAAAAAACTTTATTTGAGAGAGAGACAAAGAGAGCCCAAACGGGGAGGGGGAGAGGGACAAGCAGACTCCCTGCTGAATGGGGAGCCCACTCAGATGTGGGGCTTGATCCCAGGACCCTGGAAACATGACCTGATCCTAAGTCAGATACTTAACTGACTAAGCCACTCAGGCACCCCCATCTTTCAGATTATTAAAACATTTGTGTAATTTATAGAGTGTTTAACATCTAAAAAACTATCAGGAAACCTAAAATTATACCTACTTGTAAAAGAGATGAAAGTGTCAAATATTTTAACAACTTTGGTTTCAGGCCTTGAAAGAAGAATGTTTGCAAAAAGCGCTAAAAAAAAAAAAAAGAAAGAAAGAAAAGAAAAGAAAAAGAAACTTATCCCAATATACAATCTTAAAAATTTCTAGCTGTGCTAAAATTCAATGTCTTTTTTCCACCTCATGATTACTTTTTAAAAAAATTTTATGGTGAGAACATTCAAGATCTACTCTCTTAGCAACTTCAAATATACAACATATGTTAACTATAGTCACCATGCTGTTTACTAGATCCCCTGAACTTATTCATTTTATAACTGGAGGTTTATAACATTTGACTAATATCTCTGCATTTCCCTTATCCCCGCCCCTGGCAACCACCAATCTACTCTTTGTTTCTATGAATTTGGCTTCTTTGGATTCCCACACGTAAGTGTGATCATACAGTATGATCTTTGTCTTTCTGTGTCTGACTCACTTTACTTAGCATATTGCCATCAAAGTTTTATCCAAATTACAGGGTTTCCTTCTTTTTTTTTTTTTTTAAAGATTTTCATTTATTTATTAGACAGACAGAGATCACAAGGAGGCAGAGAGGCAGAGAGAGAGGGGGAAGCAGGCTCCCTGCCAAGCAGAGAGCCCGATGAGGGGCTTGATCCCAGGACCCTGGGATCATGACCTGAGTGGAAGGCAGAGGCTTTAACCCACTGAGACACCCAGGTGCCCCTCCTTCTTTTTTTAATGGCTAAATAATATTCCTTTGTGTGTATGTATAGAAAAATAGATACCACGTTTTTAAAAATCTGTTCATTCATCAACAGACAGGTTGTTTCCATGTCTTGACTGTTGTGAATGATGTCACAGTGCACATGGAGGTATAGATACCTCTTTGTAAAATTCATCATTTTTAAATGAGTAATTTCTAATGGGTGAACAAAGGAAAAATAAATAGAAAGAAGAAGGAACCCACTTAGAATATAGTTATACTTTTCATTAAGAGATAAAAATCTTATCTTGCCTTGTTCTGTCTTTGTTAGGGAAGATCCCTGCCCTCTTGACTTCGAGGAGTAAACCTGCCATCCATAGGTGCTAAAAGTAGAACTTATGATCAGAGTGAGCCTCAGTGCCGCAGACAGCAGGGGTACCATCATGACAGATCTGGTCCTCATGCCCCCAAGTCCCTTGGCATGATGTGACGGGGCCAGATGGAGACCCTGTGCTCAGTGAGCTGCATCATAACTGAGAAGCCTGGGGCCCATGGTTCAACTCCTTAACTCTTAGCAGTCAGATTGAAACAAGATTACATTCTTGCAGGCATGAGGAGAGAGCTGAGATGTCAGGCCCAGCCGAGCAGTTTGTTAGGGTACCAGGCAGAGCTG
The DNA here is from genome assembly GCF_011764305.1 of Mustela putorius furo. NCBI lineage: Eukaryota > Metazoa > Chordata > Mammalia > Carnivora > Mustelidae > Mustela > Mustela putorius. The sequence continues at coordinate 35,572,289 of NW_025421989.1, forward strand.
AATAGCCCTGCCATCTTGAGGGTGTCCAGCACAGCAGAATAGTTCCATATGGCCAAGCCCGCATGAGTTCATACAACAGGGATGGGATAACAAACCCAGCTGCAGGCTCATGGTATCACTTGCAGCTGCTGCTTGATTCATACGAACCACGTGACTATTTTGTGCTACTGCAGTACTGGGTGAAGGGGAAAAGAAAGCTTTACATGTTCCCACCCCTTCTCCCTACCCCTCACACACGCCTTGTAGGGATGAAGGTGTCCCACCATCAGGTATCAGGGTTATTGTTCTCCTTCCATGGCCATCTAGTTCATTGGTCTAAGTCAGTAGCCACTATGTCTCTCTTCACTCAACTAACTCCCACCTCCACCCAGACCTTCTTCCATTTCAGATGGGCACCATGGGAGAACTTGGTGGAACTTTGATGTCCTCTGTCATCAAGCAGGCCACTGTAGGAATATTCTAGGGCTCGTGAATTTCACCAACTGATTGTTCTCCTCCTGGTCAGTGCTTTTCCACCCCCCCAACAACTGAAACCATGTGGTAGCAGAAGCAAAGATTGTAGTCACCTCCCCCCTGTGGTCTAACTGCCACCTTAAGATGAAACCAGTCAGGCTTCCCAAGAACTAGGACCAGATGAGAAACAGAGAGGAGGGACTAGAGATTTTCAGGGTGGAATCATAAATAGGGAGTACCGAGTCTCCCATTGCTCCCATCCTTTCAGTCCTGACCTTCCCTACTCAGGTGTTCCAAAGGAGATGTTCCCCTTGGAAACCTGATAGGCCATATGGCTGCATTCAGTCTCTCCTGGGTGTAGACCCTTTCTACAAGTGTCCACATGGGCTACATAGATGCCCTGTTGGGCTATAGCAATGGCTTTTCTGAGTTCATAGCCCCACAGAAGGGTGTCTACTACACCAGTCAGTCATCATCTGGGTGCCTGACCTGAGAGCTAAAGCATTAACCACAGCCCGAGTCAGGAAAAATATAACATGGGTGGTCCTCAGCAGTACTGCCTAGGGCAAGGGTGATGGCTTTCAGTTTGGCCCATTGTACTGAACCAGTCCACACTGCAGTGTTTCTAACAGAGCTGTTGGGGCTGGACAGCTGCTGCCACCTAGGACACATCGTCAGCTTTTAGTTTGGCTGAGCAGTTAGTAAGCCAAGCCCGAGCATCCTCAGGGACACTCAGAAGTGGGGTCCCTACATAGCTGGAGGCTGCCTGTATGAGTGATCTAGGAGGGGGAGCTACTGTAGCCCCTTAAACTGTGGCCGCAGTATCTTTTTTTTTTTTTTTAAAGATTTTATTTATTTGGCAGAGAGAGAAATCACAAGTAGGCAGAGAGGCAGGCAGAGAGAGAGAGGGGAGAAAGCAGGCTCCCCGTGGAGCAGAGAGCCCGACTCGGGGCTCAATCCCAGAACCCTGGGATCATGACCTGAGCCGAAGGCAGAGGCTTTAACCCACTGAGCCACGCAGGCGCCCCTGGCCGCAGTATCTTCATGTGAGGAGGATGCACCTGTGGGGCTAGGCCTGCCATTTTCATCAAATAAGAAAAGACTGTTGTGGCTTTCTGACTGTCAGTATGGAGTAGAGGCAACCTAAGAGGATGCTATCTAGGTGCAGTGTAACCCGGAAGTACTGTGTGAGATGCTCAGTCTCTCCAAGTGCCCGCCCAATAGCAGACCGGTTGCTGTGTTGCAAATGGAATGTCGTGGGTAGGTGTCAGGGTGGCAGCAAGTCCAGAACCCCCGAGCACAAGCAGTCTCCCTTCGCCAGAGGTGTACAGCAAGGGTCCAAAAAGCCAGACCCAGGTGGTTACAGTTCATTCCCTTCCTCATATTACTTCATTTCTGATTCTGGCCAGGCAAGTGCATGGCTGTGAGCGAGCACTGGTATTCGAGTGAGTCATAAAAATTGTTATGCTGCTTCCTTGCCCTCCCTTCACCTCATTTTGCCCTCATTAGAGATTAAGGCCTCTGGTCTGCCCTGGGAGTGGGAGAAACCCCAACCCCCATCCTCAGTCCCTTTTCTCCTTAAAGGCAGTTAAATCGGAATACATAGTTCACAGTCAAGCAGTAAAGGTGCCAAAGGAGGAATCTGTTGTAAGGCAGCCACTTGGCTTCTTAGTTACTCCAGTAGAGAGAACGATTTCTGTGGAGGGATCTGGTTTCATAGACACACTTTCAGTTCCAGCAGAGTGGACAGCTGTCTGTTGCTCCTCCCCACATGGCTCAATATTGGAACCACATTTCTTTGGTCCTCCCCCTTATTGATCTCCTCTGTGGGTAGCCCCTGCTTGAACAGCCATATCCACATTGCCTTATGGGTCCCTTTGGAGGGAGTTTGATATTCCTTTCCTTAGGTTTGTCTTACATTGCAGAGTCTTTGCCTTCTTTGGGTTGCCCATCTTTATCCCAGGCATTTGTTGGCTCGGTGTCACCACCACCTACCACAGAGGTCCTCCAAGTACTAAAAGCAAAGATAGTGAAGTCTTCCACCTGGGGCAGGAGTGGGGCAGACCACAACATTCTTTCAGCCATTCTCCGAAGTGAGGGGCTCATCATGGGGGCTCTCATTCTGTCCATTTTTTAGTTATTCTGGAACACATACAGCACTCAGGCTTTAAAAAGCTGCTTCTATGATATTCCATGGAATTTTTTATCAGCTTTAGGGAAATCTGGTTTGACCATAATGTAGTCATTGAAACCTAAGTTCAAAGTAGCGAGCGTTGTTGACTGCCTAATTCTGTCCCAACTCCTAGTAGTTTGAAGCACATAAGACAGCCTAGCTGCTGCCGTTCACCTTTGATCCCTCAGCACGCTGACATACCAGCCAGCTCTTAACAGCTCTCCGCTCGTAAGCCAAAGCGGTCCCAGGTGTCCCTCACCACAATGGCTCTACAAAACTGATTTTTGTTGGAATACAGGTTTGTCCCTCACCACAGTGGCTCAACAAAAACTGATTTTTGTTGGACTACAGGTTTGTCCCTTGGTGATCTTAGGCTGATAAGGCTAGGATAACTTGGAGTTTCTACAGAGGTATGGTCAAGGCCATCACTGCTCTGGACCAGGACCCTTCATGTGATAATAATGCGCACATCTGCAACCCCTTGCATCTCCTCCACTTGAGGCATTTCTTTCCCTGATAATATGGGGTTTGCACTGAATCTGGGCTCTGATGATCTCTTTGGCCCTTTGGTGTCGGATTTGTTATCCCATCCTAGGATTCTAGAGTTCCGATCAGACTTTGGTGTCCTCTGATGAAATATGTCTTTTTTAAAAAGAATTATTTCTTTATTTGAGAGAGAGCACAAGTGGGGGGACTGGGGGAAGGGTGGAGGGAGAGGGAGAAGCAGACTCCCGGATGAGCAGGGAGCCCCATGTGGGACTCCACCCCAAGACTCCGGGATCATGACTGAGCTGAAGGCAAATGCCTAACTGACTGAACCACCCAGGCGTTCCTGAAATATGTCCTTTGATACCATCCTCTGTGTACTGCATGTCCATCATCTTGTATGTTGTCTGAGGACTTGTGGGAAATTGGCCTTGGGAGAGATCTTTGTAAATATTCTGCCCTCCAGGAGGCTGTTGATTTTTCCAATGAGCAGCTGAGGTGACTAACTTAAGAGCTAAGGGCCCAAGTCATTTGTGAGTGATATTTTTATGTTTAACTGAGTGTCAGGTAATTTCTCAGGGAGTTGTTTGCTAACAAACTTCCTAACTTCTGGTGTAAGTTCCCTGAGGATAATTTGGAATTGTAGTGCCCACCTTAGGTAACTTTGACATAAGGAAGATTGTTCATCTGAGAGGTGCTTTAGAAAAAAAGGAAACAAACTCACAAGGAGACTGTCCTATCTGAAAAAAGAGAAATCACATTATTTTTCCATATATTGAGTATTAGCAAGTACTGACTTTTCAGTGGTATGACTTGAAAAATTATCAAGACCCCAAGTTATTCATTAAAACACCTCTAATGACTCTTGTGGGAATGTGTATATAATCATATGTCAAAATGGGTGTTTAGCTTTTACAATGCTAACTTCATTCTGAAACTGGCTCCTTCTTTTTTCTCTTTACCTCACTGGGGAAATTTTAAAGATAATCAGAAAAATTATTTTGTCATTAGGTGCATATTCTAGGTATATCTGGTACAGGTAGTCATAAATGTTTATGAAGAAGAAAGAAAAAATATAAACTGTTTCTTTCACTTTAAAAACATATGAAAAGTAAGTAGTGCTTTTTTTTTTTTTTTTTTTTTTTACTATAGTTACAGGTAAGAAGAATGTCTTCTCTTGGTTTTAATTTGTAGAATTGTAGAATTTGTAGAATTAATGCAAGTCAGTGTTCTAGTTTATATAACTAATGCTAAATTTCTCATTATTTAGACTTCCTAAATTTCTTATATTGGTCCAATGGAACAAACACATTTTCATTGTTTGCACAAAATGTTAAAGATTACAAAATAAAAAACGATGTTTCACCAGATGACAGTTTATCAGACATCTTGTATCCAGATCTTTAGTTAGCATCTGTTTAGATTCTAAATGTTAGATTGAATTCATTGACAAATAATCTTTGGATACATGTTCAAAAAGATATAAAATTTTGGTCACTAAATGTAGTTTCAACTTACTCTCATTCATATAAGTTACAAAACTGTTGTAAGTTGATGGAACATTCCATTGCTTTAGATCACTGACATGTGCTTATTTTGCCCCATAAAATTTATTAATATAATTTAAAAAGTGTATGCAGGGAAAATTAGCTAGAAGGTTCTTGATTTCCTGTCTATTAGTTTTCTCTGGGTCTGGAGAAAAAAGTTGACTGTGTAGATTAAAGGAGATAATAAAAATAATTATACAAAATATAATACCATAAAATATGAATATGCATGCAGTAAAATAGATATTATTTGTTTGTTACTTACAGAAATTACTAGTCTATTAAAATAGTGATTTCAGTGTAATACATATTTTAAGGAGCGCCTCAGTGGCTCAGTCAGTTAAGTGTTCCATTCTTTATTTCAGCTCAGGTCATGATCTCAGGGTTGTGAAATTGAGCCCCACGTCAGCCTCCATGCTCAGTGGGGAGTCCGCTTGAAATTCTCTCTCCCTCTCCCTCTGCCTCTCCTCCCACTAGCTCTAAGTAAATAAATAAGATCTTTAAAAAATACATTTTTATGTTAACACTAATTATTTCTTAAAATTAAAGTCTTTACTTTTATTGTCAATTTACATTGCTGTATATTTACATTCAAACACATTAACATGAAGGTATATTAAGGATTGGTGTCACTGAACATTGCAGAGTGAGAGAACTCCAGGGCTGCATCGTTCCATAGAAGCAAGTAATGAGCTGGCAAAAATTATCAGAATCGACTTTTGCAAAACTGTAGAATCTAGTCAAACACTTGGAACAACCAGAGGAAAGCTTGGTGAAGACAAAAGCTGCTGAGTTATGGAAAGAGAGCACGGTGAAATTTTAAATTGCCCACATATAGTTTCCATACCTTAGATTGGCAGCACCCAGGAGGACAGCAGCTCGCACTCTAGGCACAGGTTGCTAGTGCCCAAGAGAGCAATATGGACCTGACTCTTAAGTAATTTTAATTGTGGGTTTAGATTTGTCTGGTGGCTCTCTAAAGGACCTGCACAACACTTACCTTTGTTTCTGTCAACTCAGAGCATTCCTGGACCACCGGCAGCTTCCCAAGGCCCTTTTGCCCAAAGTATTTAAAGGCCTTTGTATTGGCTGTAACAGCCTGGGGGCAAGGGACAACAGTCAGGATGACAAATAAACAGATCATAGGCCTAATTGGGAAGAGATCAAGAAAGAAGATGCATGGGGAAATAAGGACTCCTGGCAGCTCCCACCTGTACTTGGGAATCAAGAAGTCCACATATATGGCCAGGACTAGATGAATGCTCAAAAGAACCTCAAAAGATCTAAGCTTTTGCCTCCAGCTGGACTTCAGGCTCCAAGCAAGCAGGATGTGAAGGCTAAGGCAGAGTTGAAAATGAGCCTGGCTAATCGTTAGAGAAGTGCTCCCATATTGAGCCAATCCACGAGGACTGAGAGAGTAGTTTTTCTTTTTCTTTTGCCTTCCTTCTTCCCCTTGTCCTTGTTCTCCTCTTCTTCCTCCTTCCCTTGCTCTTCCTCTTCTCTTCTGGTATTTAAGGAAACTGTTAAAACACTAATTGATCACAAAGCTAATAGAACAGAGGCTTAGGTAGCCACATGTGAGAAAGAATATAGCCTTTACAAAAATAGTTTAGAAAAGTCACTGAACAGGGGTGCCTGGATGGTGCAGTGGGTTGGGCCTCTGCCTTCGGCTTGGGTCATGATCTCAGGGTCCTGGAATCCAGCCCTGCATTGGGCTCTCTGCTCAGCAGGGAGCCTGCTTCCTCCTCTCTCTGCTTGCCTCTCTGCCTGCTTGTGATCCTTCTCTCTGTTAAATGGATAAATAAAATCTTTTTAAAAAGTCACTGAACAAGCAAGCAACAGTAGAATAATGGATTAAAGTTGAGAATTCAGAAATAAACCTGTGTATTTATGGCCAACTGGTTTTTGACAAAAGTGCCAAGCCCATTCAATGAGGGAGGAATTATCTCTTCAACAAATGGTGCCAGACAACTAGATATCCACATGCAAAAGGATGCAATTGGATCCTTATACTATGTACAAAAGTTAGCTCAAAAATGGATCAAAGACCCAAATGTAAAAGCTAAAACTATACAACCCTTAGAAGAAAACATAGGGGTAAAAATCTCATGACCTTCGATTTGGCAACAGACTCTTAAATATGATATCAAAACACAAGCAGTGAAAGAAAAAGGAGATACCATGGACTGCATCAGAATTAGAAACTTTCCCACATCAAAAGGACACTATCAAGAAAGTGAAGATATAGGGGCACCTGGATGGCTTAGTTGGTTAAGCATCCAACTCTCGATTCAGCTCAGGTCATGAACTCAGGACTGTGAGATGGAGCCCCATGTCAGGCTCCATGCCGAGCAGGGAGCTTGCTAAAGACTCTCTCTCTCTCTCTCGCCCTCTGTCCCTCCTCCACTCAAGCTTGCACTCTATCTCTAAACAAAAATAAATTTTAAAATTTTTATTAATTTTTTAAAAAATTTATTTATTCCTTTCAGAGAGAGAGCGAGCGAGTGCATGAGCAGGAGGAGGGGCAGAGAAAGAGGGAGAAGCAGACTCCCCACTAAGCAGAGAGCCAGATATGGGGTTTGATCCCAGGACTTGGAGACTGTGACCTGAGCTGAAAGCAGACACTTAACCATTTGAGCCACCCAGGCACCCCTTTAAAAAAAAAAAAAGAAAGAAAGAAAGAAAATACAACATACAGAATGGAAGAAAATTTGTGAATCATAAATCTATAAGAGTCTAGTATCGAGAATGTATATAGGACTCTTACAACTCAACAAAAGACAGACAATACAATATTAAAATATGCAAAGGACTTGAATAGACATTTCTCTGAAGAAGATATACAGATGGCTAATAAATACATGAGAAGACATGCAGCATCACTAATCTTAGGGAAATGCAAATCAAAACCACCAGCAGATACCTCTTCACACTTAGTAGGATGGCTATTATAAAAACACAGAAAATAGCAAGTGTTGGTGAGGATGTGGAGCATTGGGGCCCTCATATGTCAATGGTGGCAATGTAAAATGGTGCAAATCCTGTGGAAAACAGTTTGGTCTTCAAAAACGCTAAGCTAACAATTGCTATATGACCCAGTGATTCCACTCTCACATAAGTACCCCAAAAGAATTGAAAGTGAGTATATAATTACTTGTACACAAATGTCCACAACAGTACTATTCCCGATAGCTTAAAGATGAAAACAACCCAAATGTCCATCAACTAAGAATAGAAAAAAAATCTTTTTTTTTTCTTTTTGGTAAAACAAACAACTAATTCTCTGCTGAGGTAACAGAGGGTTTCTGTTATGGCTTATTTAACATTCATAGAACGTATTTTGTTAAGACCCAAAATATTATTTTTACTTTTTGTACTTCTAGCAAACTCTTAAATAATTTTGACAAGGTTTTTAAAAAATTATTTTTAAGTTTAAATTCCTAAAAAAAAAAACCAAACCACTGTTAATTATTACTGTGGTTTAAAAATATGTAGAACTGAATTTTTGGTTTAAAAATTATTATTGCACAGTTAACAGGAAATAATATTTCTCTCAAGGACATGCTGTAGGTATAAAATGTCATAACAACTACCTTCTTTGGGTGACTACTGCCACCATACTCCCTGAGAAATTTTATTCTCTAAAAACTTTGCTTTTTCAAAATATACCTTTAAAAATAAAGTATCCCATTCTTGCCTGGAGAGTTTGAGTCACTTTGATCTAGAGAAACAGCTACAATTTTCACTGTAGGTGCAGAGCTTCAAGGAGGGGGTTCTGGATTCAACATTGCACATATATCCTAACTTGGTAGATTCCAAGGAATCCAGGGGTGTACATTGCCTCTTAGAGCTGATGTTGGTCCCTTGCTTTGATGTTGCCTTGCTTTGAGCCTACTGCTTCATTTAAATTTCACCTAAACTCCACCCCCCCCAATTCTGTAATGTCTCTATCTTATCCTTCATTTGTTACAATGTCTCATGGTTCGTCTGATATGATCTCCCTCATTGCAGTGGGTTGATTAACCTAATTTTGTTGCACTGTAGATTTCTTTTTAGTAGTCTGATGGGGCTAACAGAGTAAAACTCCTACTTTCAAAGATGTCAAAAAAGTAGGCAACAAGATTCGATAAAACAAGATGAGACATTTTAGTCCAGCACAGCAAACAGTAGGAGCATCAGCATAGCAGTGCCAGTTCCTGTGTCCCCAAGTCTTCTGAGGTGACATAAGAAGCTACACGTAGTGGTTTGTGCCACAGCTGAGAGACCCAGCATGTTTTGTAGCAAACATCAAACCAGCCAGGTCCGCATTCCCAGGGAGCAAACCATTACATGGTAGTCATCTTTTGGTTACCCTGCCTAACCTGTGTGTGACTCTATAGAAACTAGTCAGTATCAGGGGATAGTAAGGCCTTAGTGTGGAGCACTTAGCAAGGCAATGTAAGGATGCTTGAGACCTATGATAACTACCGCTCCCATAAACTGATGGAAATATTTGTATAGAATTCATTTTTACTAGGCGCCTGGGTGGCTCAGTTGATTAAGTGTCCAACTCCTGATTTTGGTTCAGGCTGTGTTCTCAGGGAACTGGAATTGAGCCCCGTCTCAGGCTGTGCACTTATCGGGGAGTCTGCTTGAAGATTCTCTCTTTCCCCTCCACTTCCCCAGCTCACATGCTCTCTCTTTTTCTCTTAAATGAATAAATCTGTTTTTAGAAGATTTTATGTATTTATTTGACAGAGATACAGGGAACACAAGCAGGGGGAGGGGGAGAAAGAGAAGCAGGTTTCCCACCACGCAGGGAGCTGGATGCGAGGCTTGATCCCAGGACCCCAGAATCATGACCTGAGCCGAAGGCAGACGCTTAATGACTGAGCCACCCAGGCACCCCTAATTAATTCTTTTTTTATAAAAGAATACATTTTTACTTCAATAAACTGTAGCCCATTATTTCTAGAGATTTTTGAACAAGAGAGAATGAGCCAAAAGAGAAGGCCACTCTGAATTCTAAGCCAAAAGCAAAATTTAGAGAGAAAACAATGCTCCTCAAGAAAATGTGAATTATAGCTTTGGTTTTTATTTGATACTTACAAAGGACACAAAAATTAGTCCCTTTGAATATTATCAAAAGATTATTGAATTAGTTACTATCGAGAGGTAGGTAGTGGTATAGTAGCCTATTCACTAAACCAAAGGCACAAAATAAGATTGCCAAATATTATGAGGTTCTTGATTCTTCAGTAATTTCATTTATATGTGTTTTCTTAATTTTTCAGTTTTATCTTTTTGCTGACTTAAACAACCAGAAATGTATTTGTTGAATTATAACCTAGACTATATTAAACACAAACTATCTGATTTTGAGGGCCACCAAGATATAAAAATACATGTGGATAAATCTATACCTTGAAATCTGATACTGGGTTGAGCTTTTATCATTCGCTAGAATCATTGCATGACAATTTTTTCACTGCAGAGAAGTGCAGCCCCAGTGCAGCAAAGTAACAGTTCTGTCATGCTGAATTTCCATACCAGTCAATTATTTCCTCTTTATGGATGTTGAGTTCAATTATTCTGATATTGTAGGTCATTATTTAGTGCCAAAGTATTTTCTCTTTGACAACAGAACACTTTTGCAGATAGAAAAAATAATAAATAGGTTCAAGAGACCATGCAGAAACCTGCATTGATGAATAGTGCTGCTGAACAGTAAACCCATCTGTCTCTGGTATGTAGTTATCATAGCCCATTACAGACTTTCCCAGATCTGGTCTGACTTCAGCCAAATACTAGATTAGGTTTCAAAATCATTAGGACTGTGGGCACTGACGTGGGAAAAACAGAATAAGTGGAACTCTGCCTGAGTAAAAACTAGTTCTCCTTTATTTTTAAAATTCTCAAAGCCAGAATATCTTCCATTGTATCAGTTAGGAATGATTCTGGCTGCAAGAACAATGTGGCCAGCAATGGACAGGAGTTCATTTTTCTCACATAACAAGGTGTCTGGAGATTTGTGGCTGCTGGGGAATTTTTAAAAAGATTTTATTTATTATTTTAGAGAGAGTGTGATATGAGGGAAGAGCAGAGGGAGAGGGACAATCAGACTCCATGCTGAACTCATAGCTGAACATGGGGCTCGATCCCACGACCCTGAGATCATAACCTAAGCTGAAACCAAGAGTTGGTTAACCAACTGGGCCACCCAGGTGCCCCGGGAATTGGTTTAACATCTTAACTATATCAGGATCCTTTGCTCGGTAAGTTCATGGTCACAAGATGGTTGCTGCAACTCCAGACATGGCATGAAGTAGAGAAAAAGAACTGGACCCAGGATATTTGTCCTCCTTTTCATTATAAAGCCAAACTCTGGGGATGCCTGGGTGACTCCGTCTGTTAAGAGGCCCACTCTTGATTTCAGCTCAGGTCATGATTTCAGGGTCCTGGGATCATGCCCCACCTTGGGCTCTGCACGCACTGGGGAGTCTGCTTGAGGACTCTCTGCTTCTCCCCCTGTTCTCTCTCTCTTTCTCTCCCTGCCCCACTGTGTCAAATAAATAAATAATTTTTTTTTTTTTAATAAAGCAAGACTCTCCCAGAGGCCCTCCAATTGATTTCTGCTTGTAGTTCATTAGTCAGGCTGTGAAGCATGGCCACTCTTGGCTGTGAGGGAGACTGGGAAACCAAGATTTTTTGTAGCCTCTAGAATGGACCCAAGGAGAAGGCAAAAGCAGTTGGGTACAGACATGGAATTCCCCTATCAACACATGTGATAAACATGTAATTTCTCTGCTATTCAGTTCTATTCCAGGGGACATGGGGCAGCAAAATTAAGGAGGAGATCAAAGAAGTTCTATCTGCCTGTAGTTCATAATCTTCTTTCATTTATTTTCCCAAAATACAAATCAAAGACACTGTTCAAGCTTTATTTATGAATATTTTCTTTAGTGTACTGTATGATCTGACCCAGTTTACTCTCCTGCCTCCACGCATTTGCTCGCACTGTTAGCTCAGCCTGAACAGACCTCTTCCTGTTTCTACATTTGAACATCTTATTTGTTCTTCAAAACCTAACCAAAACATTATTTCTTCCATGAAGTGTTCCCTAATCTCCCTAGCTTGAAATTATCTGTGTGCTCCAAGGACACATTCTTATTGCCTAAAATAACAATAGCTTGGGTTCTTTACATAGACCATCTCAATCTTCACCACCTCTCAGGGAGGTAGATACTATCATTATTCTCATTCCATGGTTGTTGAAACTGGAGCTTAGGAAGATGAAGTAATTTGGTCAAGGGCACATAGCTTATAAGTGCTAGTGTGAAGATTCAACCCCAGTTCTATCTGATGCCCAAATCCATTCTTTTAATACCATGCCATACTGCTTTCTCTGTCTACCCACTAGCTGCGAGAGAGTAAATTAAGGTAGGAACAGAGTCTTACTCACCTCTAACGAGGCTTCCCTCCTTTACTCATTCACTGCCTCTTCTGTGGCCTTGGAATTCAGAGGCACTCACAAAGTTATTAAATAAATAAGTAAAGCTGAAGGCTCTGCCAAAATGGCTGCAAAGTAATACATAAGAAGGAGATTCGAAACCAGATGGCCTAGGTTCAAATCTTGACTTACTTGAGCAAGATATGTATCTACCTTGTACCACAATTTTCTTACCAGTAAAATAGTAATGACGACTTTCTCCATCTTAGAGAGTTATTTTATTAGGCTTAAATGAGATAATACATCTAAAGTACTTAAAACAGTATTGGCAAACAAAAACAAAAACAAAAAACCAACCAGTATTGGCACAAAGTAATTGCCCAATAAATGTTAGCTATTGTATATTTTTCCAAAAGCCCGTTATCAAATTGAGATTAAAGATGCTAAAAATAGAGGGGCCGTTTTCGGATGGACCTAACAGACCATAATGTAAATGTAGAGCTGCAAATAATTTACTGAGTAGTTCTGTTTGTTTCATTCCTGTTACCTTATTTAAATGTATTTTTCATAAACATGAACCATTAGTAAATACCTATACCTTGTTCTCTAACCCTACCCCAGACCCCCACAAAACAAGAACCTTAATAGACATTCAGTTTCCTCTGCTAACTGTGCTCCTCATATATAGAAATCGTCTGGGAATTTAGTTGGACTGTTGATTTTTTTTTTTTTTTGCAGTATGCAGCAATATTGGCTTAGATTTGTTTTATTTTTTCTTACTTTTGGACTCATTTTTATGTTGACAAAGTACATCTTCAAATAACTCTTTCAAAAATAGTTTACATGTCTAGACACTGAGGAATTTTGCTATTGTCAGGGTCTGGGAAAAACAATTTAGAGGTGCTAAACAAAAATGTTCCATTTAGCTCTCAAGGTTGAATGCTAGTAAGGTTTGGTATAAAATTCTAGGATCAAAATGTTTTCCGTCAGAACTTTCAAGATATTGTCTTATAGCATCCATGGTTGCCAATTTTACTCTCATTTCTATATAGGTAACCAGTTAATTTTTCTCTGAATGCTTTTAGGATTTTCTTTATAAGACCTCAGTTTTCACCATAATGTGTATAGGTGGAGGATTTTGTAAAAAATCCGTATGTGTTCTTGAGTGTTTAGTGGCTAAAGACTGACATCTTGAACTCTGATAATATCTCATTCATTATTTCTGTATTCCTTTCCTTTCACTATCTCTGTATGTTTTTGGGGGGGGGTTCAGTTGTTTTCTTTTTTTAAAGTAGGCTCCACATCAAGCATGGAGCCCAACATGAGGCTTGAACCCAATAACCCTGAGATCAAGACCTGAGCTAAGATCAAGAGTCAGATGCTTAACTGACTGAGCCACCCAGGTGCCCCTCACTGTCTCTGTTTACTGTATTAGCTATTTCTTCCATTTGGAAAGTTCACTAACTCTTTTATGGTTGTTCTTGGTTTTGTGCTTGTATTTTATTCAGATGTTCTATTATTCTGTGAATAGATTTTTGTTTCATGTAATGAATTTTACATTGTTAGCAGTGAGGGGTTCCAGATAGGTTTCAGATACCTGAATTAATCTGTAGCATAATTATTTCAATACTAAAACATAATTATTTTTGCGTAAATATTATTATGGCTATATAATTACCTGCCACAAAGGATTAAGGCCTCCTTTATGAATAGGCAATACTATATGGGAAGTTTTGAAGGGAGGGAGTCTCCCTGAAAAATCAAAATTCCTAGAATATGCCTCTTCTGGGTTTGAAGTCCAAATTTATACTACCCACATGGTTTGGTAATCCTGAACTATACAATTAATGTAAAAAATTAGTCCTGGTCCAGTGATACCTCCCGAAGAACCCGATTGTACCATTTATCAGTTTATTGCTCTTAAACTTTAAATCTACCCTTCATGGCCCTGTTTTGTGATACTGGACCTTGTAAATATTTCTCCTTGGCCAGATAGTATAATGTTAGGCTTTGTCAGGTGAGGGTGCTGGAAGAACAGTGTAGAGCACAGCAGAAGCAGGAGCTTATCTTTTGGTCTGGGGCGTTTTCTTTTCCTGAATCTATCATGCAGCTGCCAGTGGTGTGCAAGAGACCAAGTGGTGCCTACCATTTGGCAATTTACACCAGATTCCAAGCAGGCGACCCCCTTGCTAGCAGTGTACAGGAAACCCAGTGGCACCCCCCTGCCCAGTGGAGTTCCCTGGCACCCAAACAGGCAACTTCCTGCTTGCCAGCCCTAGCTAACTAGCCCCCCAGCTCTCCAGCACCCTGGTGAACAGCTCCCTGTTTGCCAGTTTGGGCTTGCCAGTTGTGGGCCTGCTCTGACTTGCTATACCTCAGAGGACTTCTCCACCATCCAGTGGACTCAACCCACCCTCTCTGCCAAGGTCTGAGTCCCAGCTTGAGGATGGTGGAAGGGACAGTGTTCTTTCAATTCCTCAGATCTTCTCCCTCAACTCTAGACTTAATGGCTGCTCTCTGCAATGCTGTTCCTGTGTTCTTCAGAGTTCTCTTTTATCCTTTCAGTAATCACCACTAACTCATTAATAATTCTTTGGGGTTCTTTTTAAAGATTTATTAATTTCTTTGAAAGAGAGAGTTGGGGGTGGCAGAGGGAGAGGGAGAAGTTCAAGCAGACCTCACACTGAGCACAGAGCCTGATGTGGAGTTCCATCTCACGACCCAGAGATCATGACCTGAGTGGAAACCAATAGTTGGAAGCTTAACCAACTGTGCCACCCAGATACCCTTCATTAATAATTCTCTGTATTAATTCTGTTGAAACAACTGACATGGTTTCTGTCTCCTAACTTGACTCTAATTGATACACCTGGCAAAAGTAAATGCTAAGAGCCCAGGTTGCATTGGATACACATACAAAAATAAATGCTAGACATAAATGTTGAACTTATAATAAAAAATTATAAAACCTCACAAGGAAACAACCCACCACAAGCAGAAGTCAACAGATATAATAAATGGAAGGATTAGAGCCTCTCAGACTAAGATAATAGAATAAAAATTTGAAAGAGAATATAAAAGCCATATGTTTTACATCATTGGAAGCCTTAAAAAAATCAGAACAGTAAGAAAGAGCAAGACACTGTGAAAAAAGAACAAGGGATGCCTGGGTTGCTCAGGCAGTTGGGCGTCTGCCTTCAGCTCTGGTCGTGAGTTCCGCATCAGGCTCCCTGCTCAGCAGAGAGCCTCCTTCTCCCTCTGCCTGCTGCTCCCCCTGCTTATGGTCTTTTTCTCTCTCTCTCTGACAAATAAATAAATAAAATCCTAAAAAAGAAAAGAAAAGAAAAGAAAACAGATAGATTAGGAAAAACAACCATAGAAATATAAAGATAAAAAACACAGCCACTGAAAAGCAATTTAAAGGATGAGTTAAAAAGCAAATTAGACACAGATAAAAAAAGAATAAATGACCTGTAGAATCAATTTAAGGAAATGTCCCAAAATTCTGTGGTGTAGAGTGACACAAAAATTGAAAATACTGTTAAAAGTTTAAGAGGCCTAGAAGATAAAATGTATATGACCCAGAGCAGTGTTACAGTAAGGTAACTTATGTATAAGAAAGAAGAAAATAAGACTATGTATTGATAGTATGTTTCTGTAAAAACTCAAAGGGCACACAAAAAAATTGATAAAAAGTACATCTGTAGGAATGCGGTTGTGGTGAGGGAAAAGAAAAGATGTGGGCGAGGGTAGGACTGAGGCTTTCATTACTTGGATACATCTTATATTGGTTTAGTTTTCAATCCTTATGTGTTAAGGTCCTCTGAGAAGTAGTAGCTAGGATGGGATTGGATATGTAAGAGATGGATTGGGAGGAATGCCTTTAGTGTAAAAGGGGCAGGAGCCCCAGAAGGTGGGAAGAGTCTTCAGATCATAATGCAGATCTGACCCCTGGCAAAGAAGGAGGTTTGCACAAGCAGATTTTAAGACTGCAGTGCAGTTGTGGGAAAAGTTCAACCAGGCAGATGAGGAATCCTCAAGTCAAAGTAGCCTGTCAAAGGAATCACATGTCTTACAGGAATGGGTCTGCCTTACTTTCCTTGCCATGCTAGTCATTGACTGTGAGCAGCCTGTGTGAAGTGTGGCATCTCGTGGCCTCCATGTTAACATGGTGGCGGATTCAGAGTGCAGCCTCTGAGAGCATCTGGCAGATACACTCCCTGTAGCAAGAGATCCGAGTGGCCTATTTTCATACCCACCACATCATGTGATTCACTTTTGTATTCAAAGAAGGGCAAAACAAAGACATTTTCAGACAGAGACTGAAGGACCTTATCACTCAGAGAGTGTCACTCTGGGAACCCCTGAAAGATTCACTTCGGAAAGAACTATTTTGAATCCTGAACAACAGTGCAGGATGTAGGAAGCAATGGTGAGCAAATAAATCAGCAAACATGTGGGAAAGAAATTAGTAAGTACACAGATAAATCTAAATAGCCACTGACTAAAAAACAACAATGATGACAATAATGATTAATTTGGGTGTATTTAAAACAAGATGGAATTAAAATATTGGCAATGACATCTAGAGCTGGAAGGGGAAATTAGAAGTAGAGTATTTTAAGGTGCATGCGTTTGTCAAGATGTAATCAAGTTAAGATGAGCTCATACTGGATTAGAGTGGACCCTAAATCCAATGACCGGATTTGAGGAATAAGAAAAAGGAAGGGGAGTGGAACATGGGAGGCTCAGTTGGTTAAGCATTTGGCTCAGGGGTTGTGGAATGAGCTCACCCCAGGCATTTGGATCTTGGGGTTGTGGAATGAGCTCACATCAGGCTCTGCTCAGTGTGGAGTCTGCTTAAGATTCTCTCTCCTTCTCTCTCTGCCCCTCCCCCTCCCACTTGCTCACACACACAATCTCTCTTCCTCTCTCTCTAAAACAAATAAATAAAATCTTTCAAAAAAATGAGAGAAAGGAGGGGAGATTTATAGAGAGAGATATGCAGAGAGAAGAAGGTCATGTGGCAATGGAGGCAGAGATTTAAGTCATGCATCAATAAGCCAAGGAACATTAAGAATCATGGGGAGCCTCTAGAAGCTAGGAAGAGGCAAGGAAGGATTCGTCCTTCCCTGTGGTCTTCAAAGAAAGCATGGCTCTGCCAACACCTTGGTTTTGAAGTTCTGGCCTTTAAGCCTATGAGAGAATAAATTTTTTATTGTTTAAGTTGACAAGTGTGTGGTGATCTGTTATGGCAACACTGGGAAACTGATACACTGCCAAATTATTTTCTAGAGTGGCCACACCAGTTTACATTTTCACCACTGGTGTATGAGAGCTCCAGCTTCTGTACATCCTCACCAGCATTTGGTATCGTCAGTATATTTCTTTTTGCTGTTCCAGTAAGTTCGTAGTGATCTCTCCTTGTGGTTTAGATTTGTATTTCTCTAATGACAAATGAAGTTAAAACACCTTTCCAGGTACTTATTCGCTATCCACATCTCTTTCTGGGTGAAATGTTTGTTCATGTCTTTCGCTTATTTTACAATTGGATTCTTTTCTGTTAAGTTTTGAGAGTTCTTTACTTATTCTGCAAAGAAAGCTTTTGCTGAAAATGTGCTTTGCAAATATTTTGACCACACTGTAGCTTGTCTTTTCATCCACTTAGTGGAGTACTTCATAGCATAAAAGCTTTTAATTCTGATGAAGTCTAATCATAAGTTTTCTTTTATGAATGGTGCTTTTAGTGTAATTTTAAAGAACTCTTCACCTAATTCTGAGTTCCGAAGGTGTTCTCTTGTTTTCTACTAAAGTTTTGGCAATTCTACATTTTACATTTAAATTCATAATTCATTTAGATTTAACTTTTGTATTAAAAGAGTATAACTTTTGTATGGTATGATGTTTAGGTCAAGGCTTACTTTTTCTTCTTCTTTCCCCTGTATGGAGGCCCAGTTGTTCCAGCACAATTTGTTGAAAAAACTGTCCTACCTTCATTGAATTACTTTCAGATCCTTGTCAAAACTTACCTGGCCATTTCAACAAATGACGCTGGGAAAACTGGATATCCATGTGCAAAAGAATGAATTTGGATTGACACCTCACACATATACAAAACTTAACTCAAAATTTATCAAAGACTGCCTTATCCCCAGCAGTTCAGCAAAGTATAAAAATTTAAAGCATTCCTTTCTTTAAATTTGTAATTCTTTACTGTGGAATAGCTCAGAATGTCACTTCTGTTTTAAATAACAGAATTGATAATTGGGCAAGGAAACATAATTTGGATCATAAAATTGTTGCTTTAATAAAAATTCCTTAAACAATACCCAAAAAAAGTAAGATCTAAATGTAAGAGCTCCCTGTTGTTCAGACTGTGTAATTTCTATTGATTTATCTTTGGGTTCTCTGATTTCTTTCCTCTGTCTTCTCCAATATACTGTTGAACCTGTCCAATGAGGTTTTTTTATTTCAGTAATTAGACTTTACTGTCATATTTTTAAAAAGATTTTATTTATCTATTTCACAGACAGAGATCACAAGTAGGCAGAGAGGCAGGCAGAGAAAGAGAGAGGAAGAAGCAGGCTCCCCGCGGAGCAGAGAGCTTGATGTGGGGCTTGATCCCAGGATGCTGGGATCATGATCTGAGCCAAAGGCAGAGGCTTCAACCCACTGAGCTACCCAGGCGCCCCTTTTGGTTCTTTTTAAACATCTTTTAAATTTTTTTTTTCCTGAGAATTTCTATTTCATTTGTGTCAAGAATGTTCATAATTGCTCATTGAAACATATTTAGGATTGATGCTTTAAAATCCTTTTCATATAATTCCAATATCTGAGTCATCTGTGTTGGCATCTGATGCAATTGTCCTGGGTTTTGGTATAATGAATCATCCTTGATTGTATCATGGATATTTTGGGTATCATGTTGTGAAACTCTGGATTGCACTTAATCATTATAAGCAGGCTGTATTGGTTGGATGTAGGGAAAAGTCCAACTTTATATCCATTTATAAAGTTGTTTTGTTTTCTTATCAATGAGTTGTAAGTTCTTTGTATATTCTGGATATGCAAGTCCTTGATGTGACTTACAATGTGATGTGGATTTGTGCTTTGCAAATATTTTCTCCCAATCAATGGCTTTTCTTTGCATTTTTTAGGGTATTTATTGGTGTTTCTTAGTGATGTTTTGAGCTCAGAAGTTCAGAGGTTTTAAATCTTGATGACATTGTATTTATTAATTTATTCTTTTATGAGTCATATTTTTGGGGTCATATCTAAGAAATCTTTTCCTAACTTGGGCTTAAGATTTTCACCTGTTTTCTGTTACAGGTTTTATAATGTTAGCTTTTATACTTAGGTCTCTGATTCATTTTGAATTAATGTATGAGTGTAATGTGCATGTAGATACCCAGCACTATTTGCTGAAAAGGCTGTCCTTTCCCCCATTGAAATGCCTTGGCATCTTCGTCAAAAATCAGTTGATCATAAATATAAAAGTTTATTTATAGATTCTCAGATCTTTTCCTTTGCTCTATTTGTCTGCCTTTGTGCCAGCATCATACTATATTGGTAACTACAGTTTATAATAAATTTTGAAATTGGGAAGTGAACGTACTCCAACTTTGTTTTTTCATTTCCAAAATTTGGAGGGTGTTTGTATTCTAGGTCTATTCCATTTAATTTTAGGATCAGTATCATGTCAAAAACCATGAAGGGTCTGAGATTTTACCCTACTTTCAAACTAAGTTTGTCACAGTTTCACGTGCTTGGGCTGACAGAAGACATCGGATCCCTGCGTCGGGGACACAGGTAGTATATTACTCGTGGTAAAAGCAGCATCCAGAGTAGCATTTTGCATCAGTTCTCTGTGCAACGGCTCTCCACAGGGCAACACAGATGAGGTTCAGATGTTTACCTGCATATGCAGTGGGTTTCACTGCAGGAATGGACCCCCCAAATTATGAGACTCTAAGCTCACATAAGGTTTGCTGGCACATCTACACATTCTTGTCTTTTGGGAGAGAGAATGACTTCATCTTATTCTGGAATGTAAGGAAATCTTTCCTGGGGAGGGGAGGGAAAAGTCTCTAGATTTATTATCTTGGAATGTAAGCAAATGTCTCTTAGGGAGATGTATCTGTCAATTTCTAGCTTCCAAGGTCTTTGCTGTTCAAACATGTTCTTTGCTTGGAAGACCTACACTGTGCAGAACCGTGGAATATCCTGGAGAATTGTCTCCCAACAGCCAGCTTATCAATTTCCACAAACAAAAAAATTTTTTTGGAATTTTGGTAGGGATTATTTTAGTCTACAGACCAATTTGGGGGTGTCATGTGATGTCTCTCCATTTATTTAAATCTTCTTTAATTTCTTTCATCAGTATTTTTAAATTTTTAGTACTGGCTTTATACTTACTTTGTTAAATTTATTCCTAAGTACTTTTGTTCTTTTTAATGCTATCATGAATAGAATTATTTTCTTAATCTCATTTTGAACTGTTTATTGCCTATAAATAGTAATATAATTGATTTTCATATACTGGTTTTGCATCCTGGGATTTTGTGGAACTTATTTATTAGCTCTAGTAGCTATTTGTTTGTGAATTCCTTACAGTTTTCTACATACAGGGTCATGTCATTTGCAAATAAAAACAATTTTTCTTCTTCCTTTACAATCTGGATGGCTTTTATTTTTCTTGCCTGATTGCACTGGCCAGAATCTTCAGTAGAGTGTTGAAGTAGCAACATTGAAGTGGCAACAGTGGACATCCTTGCTTTGTTCCCAATCTTAAGAGGTAACATCCAGTTTTTTAAGTAAGTATCACGTTAATTTGAGGGTTTTTGTACATGTCTTCATCAGGTTGAGGATTCCCCCGCTCTGTGCTAGGTTTCTTGAGAGTTGGTATTCTGAATGTCAAATGCTTTCTTCTGTATCTATCAAGATGATTAGGTGGCTTCTGTTCTTTATTTTATTTTGCTCTTCATTTTCTTTTTTTTTTTTCTGTTCATTTTCAAGTGGATTAATTTTCTAGAACTTTCAGAAGGGAGATAAAGATTTTGTAAATTTATGACTAGGGCTCTCTCTCCTGTTGTTTTTGTGAAGTGTCAAAAACTATGGTGGCTTAATTTTTGGGATTTCTAGACTTTGTTCCCCAGTTAATGTTTTTGGACCCGTCCTTTCCTTTGTCTCTATTGTCACTATCCTATTCAATTTAGATTCACCAGCAGATCTCCTCAGTGTGGATATTTATCCTTAAAGGATGCTATAGCTGATTAGTTCTAAGAATTCATATGTTAGCCAGACTATTTTAGCCCTCTTAGACCTTACTGTAGACCCATGGTATTCACCTGCCATTGGAATACTAAACCCTTTACAGTTTTAGCTCCTATCCTCATGTTGGCTCTATGAGCTTTCAGTGAGTACCTGTTCGTTATTTTTTTGTTTTGTTCTCAAGTCATTGAGAGGCCCTGTTGCTTCCCTGTGCTTCCTTCTGCATATAAGATAATACTGTAGGTATTGTAGTTGTCACTAGTTTGTCCCCACTTGCTCATATTTTGTTTTCTTGGGGTGGGGGACGGATAATTTATCATCTTGTTTTGTTACACAAATAATTCCTATTTAAAAAGAAAGCTAGCAGCTAAATAACTTGAACATGAAAATGGCAAACCAAAGAACAAAACTGAAATATGTCAACTCCTGGGACCAGGACTATGACAGATGTGTGTATGTATGTGTGATAATCCCTTTTATTGGACCATATCTTCTGAGCACCAGGTGGCAGAAATAATTGGGAATGGACAGGGAGTAAACAACCAAAAAAAAAAAAAAAGTGACAGCCTTCACCTCTACTGCTTCAACTTACTAATTTCTTTTTAAAAAATTTAATGAAAATTAAGTTACCTTAGGGAGTCTGGAGTTATATTTTATGCAGGTAGTTATGAGTAGAGAAGAAAGGCGGTTAATGAGCTAGTGCTTTGGTATTGCAACAGATGTTATTTGAATCCCTCAAACAAAGATTTTAGAGGGTTTTTTTTTAATCATGGTGGAATAATGAGGCTTGTTGTTATAGTATTTTCTCTCTTCAAGGAGGGAGACCTTGAAAATGGATTTTACTCCAATGTGCCATCAGTAGACAAGTAAAATAAACAAAATACTCTGACCTAAGTACAAGTGATTACTCAGTAGGTTAAAGTCTAACAAATTTGAAAGCAGGAAAAGTAATCTAGAGGCTCCAGGTAAACACTTAAACCAAATAGCTATGCCTTGAATTGCACCATAAGATGTTTTATAAAGAGACAAATATATAGATTCAAATTTTAAAATAAATATTTTTAAATCTGGCATGCTCTGTGATTAGAATTTTCAGTGACTGAAACAGGGAATTTCCATTTTTTAAAAAGTAAAATGTTGGACTTTGGATATTTCAAACCCACCTCCACACACACTATTCTTATCCCAAGAATTTTATTTCAGCCATTGTGTAACATTTTAAATTTCTCCACAAATAACTGTATACTTCTGTCTTAAATTACCCAGATGCTTAAAATCATGTATTTTAAACCTTAAAAAATTCCTAGTACGCCCAAGTGTGGAAATGTAATTCCAGTTCATTAGCTGACAGTAACTGCATAAGAATTACAAATAATAGTTTGGGAGAGGGGGGTGGGGTTATGGACATTGGGGAGGGTATGTGCTATGGTGAGTGCTGTGAACTGTGTAAACCTGGCGATTCACAGACCTGTACCCCTGGGGATAAAAATACATTATATGTTTATAAAAAAAAGAATTACAAATAATCAAAAAAGGAAAGATTAACGAAAGGCATTTATCTTGAATATTGAGCCTTCTTAGTAAAAAGTAGAGGATGTACTTCTCTAGTCATTATATTTTATTTAAGAGCCATAGAAGGAAACACATATACTTTCAAAATATTTTTAATGTGTATACATTTGAAAGCAAATTTTAATTTTTAAATCAATCTAGTTTCAAATATTTTTCCGTCTACCTAGTATATTCCCATTAAATGCCATAATGACTAGTTATGCTTTAAAATTATAAGAAGAATAATTAAAGGTTTTTACTCTGGAAAATTAAAAATACATTGCAGAGTGATGATGTCCAAAGAATTTTAAAAAACAAGTTAAAATTAATGCACAAGTGCCTCATTAAACATCAAGTAATTTTGATATTTGAGGAACACAGATGCTAGTTCCAGAAGCCTCTCCTGCTTCCTTCTTCATCCTACCAATGCAATTTATACACGTTGTCATTGGAGAGAGTTTTATAGTAAGCACAGCTTGACAAATAAAGCTGTATGTATGATAATACATGTATCTAAGAAATTTTTTTTCAATTAATGCTATTCAAAATTGGATAATACTGAAAAAGAGATCAAGGTAAAGATGAAAGGTTTTCCTGAATATCAACCAGTCTCCTAAATTTTTTAGGGCAGGGAGTGGGGGAAGAAGATGAATGGCACAAGAGGGGAAAGAGATCACAAAGAAATTGCTAGAAGAAAGAAGAATACATATCTAAGAAAAAAACTAAAAAAATTCTGGCTCATTAAGATCTGTAGTCTGTAGAAAAAGGAGGAGCCCGTATTCACAGTTCCTATATATGCATTGAGTAGGGATCTGATAGACAAAATTATCTATTATTGTTTAGAGTTATACCTATTGATACAGTGAAAATGTGATTTAAGGATGTGGAAGAAGTAGGTTATAGAAAATATTTGCCCAGTAATCAGCACTATAGTCCTTAACGCATAAAGTCAACCAACAGTTCTTTGTTGCAACACAATTAGAGGAGACAACATAATTCATTTAAAATACTTGTTGAGTACCTACGATGTGCAGAGTTGGTTCTAGACACAGAGATTGAAGGGAAAACAAAACAGATAAAAATTCATACCTTCATAAGATTATATTGTGGTGGGGAAAGCAGAATAAAGACAGGATAAATAAGTAATCTTAGAGAATACAGATATAAAAAGAAAAATAAGAGTTGAGGTTACCTCATATAGTTACAGAACTTTTATAGAACTTTTATACAGAACTTATAGTTATGAGAACTTTTAGGATCTACTCTCTTAGCAGCTTTCTTATCTATTCCTTCCTTCCTTCCTTCCTTCATTCATTCATTTATGACAGGGAGGAAGAGCATGCATGCACAAGCATGGGGGTAGGGAGGTGAGTGGGGAAGGACAGAGGAAGAGAGAGTCCTAAGCACAGTCGATCTCATGATCCTGATATCACCACCTGAGCCTAAACCAAGAGCTGGATACTCAACCAGCTGTGCCACCCAGGTGCCCCATAGTCTCTTAGCAGTTTTCAAATATGCAATTCTGTATTATTAACGATAATCACCATGTTGTATATTATATCCCCAGAGCTTATTTATCTCATATATGGGAAATTTGTACCTTTTGACCACCATCACCCAATTCTCTCATCACCTAACCCCTGCTTCTTGAAACCACAAATCTGATCTCTGTTTCTGTGAGTTTTGGGTTTTTAGGGTCTACATGTAGGCAGATCACACAGTATACATGGAACTGACCTCTGTGGTATGACCAAATGAATAAGCAACACTGGTATCCCCCGCATTTCAAAGTTCACATTATACTACTTCACTTTTACAAAAAGCCTACATCAGTACCTATTTTTGCTAATCAAAAGAAACCTGAAGAAGATTTTTGCTTCTACGAAAAGAGCTGAAAAGCAAAAGAGCTGTTTGTTTTGCAGAGAGCCATTAAAGAGGCACTGGGGCACCTTGGGTCACCGAGGTGGCAGAGTCAGTTGAGTTTCCAACTCTTGGATTCCTCTCAGGACCTGATCTGTCAGGATCGTGAGATTGAGCCCTGTGTCAGGCTCCACACTCAGAGCAGAGTCTGCTAGAGTTTCTCTCTCCCTCTGCCCCTCCTTATTCTCATTCTCTCTCTCTCTCTTCCTCTCAGTAAAATAAATAAATAAATAAATACCTTAAAAAAAAAAAAAAAAGAGGCAGCATGTACCCAAAGAGCAGTGAGAACAGCCCTGCCAAGCTTTTTCCCCCAGAAGTACATTGGGCATCTCAGCCTCTAGTCACCAGAGCTTTCAAAAGCATCTAAGAGCATTTGTGCTTTATCTTGATGTATTTTGTGCATTTTTTTAGCAAGATATGCCCTAAAGTATCAGACAAGCCTAAGAGGGATGATTTTGGTGGAGCTGAGAACACTCAAAACTTTTTCCAGGTGAATTAATAGCAGTTGCTTTGCTTTATGCCCATTTCAGCTTATGAGGTTTCATAGGAACCCCTACTTTTGGATAGCAGAGGAAACCTGTATATACATTTATCAAATTGTTTTGTTGCGCACTTAAACTTATATACTCTTGCATGTCTATTCTATCTCAAACTGGGAGAAAGTAATGACAACGCCAAGTGCTGGCGAGGATGTGGAGAAACTGAATCTCATATACATTGCTGGTGGAATATCAAATTTGGATATTCCAAACTCTGGAAAATAATTTGGCATTTCCTTTAAAAAACTAAACATACACTTACCATATGGCCCAACAATCACACTCTAAGGCATTCATCCCAGAGGAATAAAAATTATGTCCACATCAAAACTTAACACATGATTGTTCTAGCAGTTTTATTTTTAGTAACCTAAAATTGGAAACAGCCCAGATGTCTTTCATGGGTGAATGGTTAGACAACTGGTACATCTGTGCCACGGAATACAACTCAGCAATAAAAAGAAGTAACTATTGGTGCTTCCAACAGCTTGGATGAATTCCAAGGGCGCTATACTGAGTGAACAAAAGCCTCCCCCCCCCCTTTTTTTTTTCACAAAAGCTGTTTTTAAGAGGTCACATATGTGATTCTGTTCACACAACATTCTCTTTTTTCTTTTTTAAAAAGATTTTATTTATTAGAAAGAGAGAGCACACAGGCTGGGGGAGTGCAGAGGGAGAAGCAGGCTCCCCACTGAGCAGGGAGCTCAATGAGGGGCTTAATCCCAGGACCCTGGACCATGACCTAAGCAACTGAGCCACCCAGACGCCCTTCACATAACATTCTCTAGTGATAAAATTATAGAGATGAAAAACAGATTAGTGGTTGCCAGGGGTCAGAGTTTGTGGCATGAGGGGAAAGAGGTAGATGTGACTCTTTTTAATTTTTAATTTTTAAAATTTTTTATTTAAATTCAATTTAATTAACATATGGTGTATCATTAGTTTCAGGGGTAGAATTTAGTGATTCATCAGTTGAATATAAAACCCAGTGCTCATCAAAACAAGTGCCCTCCTTAACACCCACCACCCAATTACTCCATCCCCCCACCTGCCACCCCTCCAGCAACCCTATTTGTTTCCTAGAGTTAAGAGTCTCTTATGGATTGCCTCCCTCTCTATTCTTATTTTATTTTTTCTTCCCCTTCCCCTATGTTCATCTATTTTGTTTCTTAAATTCCACATATGAATGAGATCATATGGTATTTGTCTTTTTCTGACTGACTTGTTTCACTTAACATAATACTCTAGTTCGATCCATGTCATTGCAAATGGCAAGATTTCATTCTTTTTGATGGCTGAGTAATACTCCATTTTATATATAATGGAATGCATATATCTCACATCTTCTTTATCCATTCATCTGTCAATGGATAGCTGGGCTCTTTTCATAGTTTGGCTCTTGAGGACATTGCTGCTTTAAACATTGGGGTGCATGTGCCCCTTCGAATCACTATGTTTGTATCCTTTGAGTAAATACCTAGTAGTGCAATTGCTGGGTCATAGGGTAGCTCTATATTTAACTTTTTGAGGGTACTCCATACTGTTTTCCAGAGAATATACTTGATAAATACAGTTTGAAGGACTGCCAAGATAAAAGATTTTGTACTATTTTTCAAAGGGCTCACCAGGCCAGCAATTCCTGTATTAGGTCATATAATTTCTGAAAGTATCACTGACCCCAAGGTACACAACCTGCCACCATGAGAATCACTAGTAAAGATTAAATATTTTTATTTTCTTAAAGACTGTTTTTAGGGAAGCATTAAAAATTTATTCATTTGGCCAGACCACAGAAGTCAGTTTTCTGAATTTTTTTAAATACACTATGCTGAGTCTTCTCTCTGACAGTAACCAAGGCCTGTGGAAAAGTGCTGCAGTGGTACAGTGACCCTCTTCTCCAGAGCATTCAAGTAAATCTCAGATTCTCTTCTCTAGTTTAGAAAAGTTAAGAAAAGGCATATTCTCTATAACACAAGTTATCATTTCTGGCACTTACAAAGGCACCTTATTAGAAAACAATTCAGATTGAATTGCTCTTTGCAGGCTGAAACTCATATACTGCTTTGAATTTCAGTGTTCATTGATCAGCTAATAAACTAGACATTATTGTAAGTGCTAAATACATTTATTTCTCTGTAATAGAGAGTAATCAACACGTGCCTTTCCTGTCCTCAAAGAAACAGTTGTCATCATCATAACCGAATAAGTTACAATTGAATTCAGTATCACATTCAAACAAGGGTGCCATTTTAACTGAGGGAATTACTACAGTAAACAATTTTATAAATAGAATAGGTAGAAACCATCTTTAAGAAGATTTCTCGATCTCTATACCTGAGGGTAAAGGCAATCTGTGATCTCTCTTGTGACAGAGATGAACAGATCTGATAGGTTACTGTGGTCTTTTTTTCTTAATTAACAAACAATATTACTGACATTTTTATGTGCATACACTTCTATGAGTTTTAACACATCTATAGATTTGTTTAACCACCACTACAATTAGGCTACAGATCAATTACATCACACACCAGATCTTGGGCTCTCTTGTGCTATCTCATTGTAGCAGGGGTTGGCAAACTACACCCGAGTCAAATCTGTCCCATGCACTATTTTGTTAGGACCTAGAAGCTAAGAATGTTTTTTATATTTTCAAGTGTTATAAGAAGAACAGAAGCAACAAAGAAGAACAAAGCAACAGACCATATGCAGCCCAATAAGCCTAAAATATTTACTATCTGACCCTCTGCAGAAAATATTTGCTGGGGGGCACCTGGGTGGCTCAGTCGTTAAGGGTCTGCCTTTGATTCGGGTCATGATCTCAGGGTCTTGGGATCAAGCCCTGCATTGGGCTCAATGCTCAGTAGGGAGCCTGCTTCTCCCCCTCTCTCTGCCCCTGCTTGTGTTCCCCCTCTCACTGTGTCTTTCTCTCTCTCAAATAAATAAATAAAATCTTTTAAAGATGTTTTTAAAAAATTAAGGAAATATTTGCTAACCTCCTGCTCTGCAGTCACATCCATGCCCACCCCTACCCCTTGGAAACCACTTATCTTTCTTGTCACTATAGTTGGTCTTGGAAAATGTCATACAAATGGCGTCATACAATATGCAGCCTTTTGAGACTTTGGAGAATAATGCCTTTGAAATTAATCCATGTTGTTGCATTTAGCAATAGTTCTTTCCATTTTATTGCTGAGTGAAATTCCGTTGTATGGACATACCATCACTTGTTTATTCATTCATCTGTTGAGGGACATTTCTGTTGTTTCTAGTTTTTTGGCATTTATAAAACAGCTGCTATGAACATTCATAATTTTGGGGTTCATGTAAATCTTCATTCCTCTAGGATAAATACCTTGTAGTGAGATTGCTGGGTCCTATGGTAAATATATGTTTAACTTCATAAAAAGTAACCTGCCAAAGAGATTTTCAGAGTGGCTGTTTCAGTTTGCATTCCAACCAATAGTGTATTCTCAGGAAATCTAATTGCTCTGCTTCCTTGTCAGCACTTGATTTTATCGATATTTTCTATTGTTGCCATTCTAATAGCTATGTAGTGGTGTTTTCTTATGGTTTTCTTTCAAAAATCTTCTTTCTTGGAGCGCCTGGGTGACTCAGTCAGTTAAGCATCTGCCTTTAGCTTAGCTCATGATCTCAAGGTCCTGGGATTGAGCCCCACATTTGGCTTCCTGCTCAGCAGGGAATCTGCTTCTGTCTCTCCCTTCCCTTCCCCAGCCCCACCATCCCCCACTAAGTGCTCTCTTTCTTTCTTGCTTTCAAATAAATAAATAAAATCTTTAAAAAATATCTTTTTTCCTTAGAGCATGAGTGGGATAAGGGGCAGAGGGAGAGAGAGAGAGAATCTTTTTTTTAAAGATTTTATTTATTTATTTGACAGACAGAGATCACAAGTAGGCAGAGAGGCAGGCAGAGCAAGGAAGGGAAGCAGGCTCCCTGCTGAGCAGAGAGCCAGATGCGGGGCTCGATCCCAGGACCCTGGGATCATGACCTGAGCCGAAGGCGAAGGCTTAACCCACTGAGCCACCCAGGTCCCCAAGAGAGAGAATCTTAAGCATACTCCATACCCAGTATGGAGCCCAACACAAGGCTTGATCCCACGACCCTGAGGTCATGTCCTGAGCCAAAATCAAGAGTCGGCGCTTAACCAACTGAGCCACCCAGGAGCCCCTTGTTGTGATATGAATTTGCATTTTCCTAATGGCTAATGATGTTGAACATCTTCTTGTGTGTTTATTTGCCATCTATTTGTTTTCTTTGGTGAAATGTTTGTCTAGGTCTTTTGTCATTAAAAAGCCTCTTTTATAGTGAAATAATTTTACATTCACAGAAGTGGCAAAGATACTGTAGAGATGTCACATGTTCCCTTCACCAGCTTTCCTCAATGGTTACATCTAGCATAATTATAGGATGATATCAAAACCAGGAATTGACATCAGTATGATGTGTGTTTGTAGTTCTTTGCCATTTGTGTAACCACCACAGTTGGCAAGATGCAGAACTGTTCCATCACCACAAACATCTCGCTTGTGCTCCCTTTATCCTCATGGCCATATACCTGCCCCCAACCAACTCTAACTCCTCTGGCAACCAACAATTTGTTTTCCATCTCTATACTTTTGGCACATTGAGAATGGTGGAATCACATGGTATATCAGTTTGAGACTGGCTTTTTTCTCTCAGCCTGCCTTTCAGATCTATCCACGTTGTTGCATATATCAATAATGAATGTGTTGAATTTTATTGCTGAGTAACTATTCTGTGGTATAGATGTACCACAGTATGTGTAACCATTCAACTATTGAGGGATATTTTGTTGTTTCAAGTTTTTGGCTATTGCAAATGACATTGCTATGATCATTTGTGTGGACTTAAATATTCATACCTCTGGGATAAATGCCCAGGAGTATGATTGCTGGGTTGTATTTTAAGGTTTTTGCTGGGCTGTTTATTTTCTTATTATGTAGTTCTAATAATTCTAGATATATACTGGGTAAAAGTCCCTTCTTTTTTTTAATGGATCATATTTTGCTGTATGTCTAAGAAGTATTTGCCTAGGGGCATCTGGCTAAGCATCTGCCTTCGGTTCAGGTTGTGATCCCAGGGTCCTAGGATCCAGTTCTATGTTGGAATCCCTGCTCAATGGCAGTCCTCTCCCTCTCGCTGTGCTTCTCTCCCAGTTTGTACTCTTTCCCTCTCAAATAAATAAATAAATAAATAAAATCTTCATTAAAAAGTCTTTGCCTTGGGGCGCCTGGGTGGCTCAGTGGGTTGAGCCGCTGCCTTCGGCTCAGGTCATGATCTCAGGGTCCTGGGATCGAGTCCCGCATGGGGCTCTCTGCTCAGCAGGGAGCCTGCCCCCCCCTGCCTGCCTCTCTGTCTACTTGTAATCTCTCTCTGTCAAATAAATAAATAAAATCTTTAAAAAAAAGTTAAAAAAAATAAAGTCTTTGCCTAACCACTGACAATGATGATTTTCTCCTGTTCTTCTTTATATATGGTTTACAGTTTTATGTTTAACATTTATTTTTATTTATTTATTTATTTGACACAGAGAGAGACATGCAGCAAAAGAGGGAACACAAGCAGGGGGAGTGAGATAGAGAGAAGCAGATGGACCCTGGGGTCTTAGCCTGAGCTGAAGGCAGATGTGTAACCAACTGAGCCACCCAGGTGCTCCTATGTTTTACATTTAGATAGGGAATCAATTTTGAATTAATTTGTGGATAAGATATGAGACATAGATCCAGGATCATTTTTTTTTAAAGATTTTATTTATTTATTTGACAGACAGAGATCACAAGTAGGCAGAGAGGCAGGCAGAGAGAGAGGAGGAAGCAGGCCCCCCCAGGGTCATTTTTTTAAACAATTTTATTTATTCATTTGAGAGACAGAGTGAGCAAGTGAGAGAGAGAGTACAAGCTGGAGTAGGAACAGAGGGAGAGGGAGAAGCAGACCCCTGCTGCACAGGGAGCCTGATGCAGGGCTTGATCCCAGGACTCTAGGATCATGACCTGAGCCGAAGGCAGCTGCTTAACAACTAAGCCACCCAGGCGCCCCAAGGATCTTTTTTTTTTTTTTGCAAATAGATGTCCAATTGTTTTAATACCGTTTATTGAATAGTCTTTTCTTTGTCCAATGAATTGCCAAATGTAGTATATTGTACAATGAATGTTATTTGGCAACACAGAAGAAATGAAATACTGATACAAGCTATAGTATGAATGAACCCCGAAAACATTATACTAAGTGAAAGAAGCCAGTCACAGAAGACCACATATGGTATTCATTCCATTTATATGGAATGTCCAGAATAGGCAAATTCATAGGGAAAATACATTAGTGGTTACCTAGGGCTAGTGAGTTCAGAAGGAAATGAGTGACTGCTAATGAGTACAGGGTTTCTTTGTGAGGTAATAAGGATGTTCTAAAATTGATTCTGGTGACAGTTGCAGAACTTTGTTAATTTTAGTAAAAAACCATTGAATTGTATCCTTCAAATGAATGAATTGTATGGCATGTGAATTATATTTCAATAAACCTGTCATAAACATTTTTTAAAGAAGGAACGTTTGTGAAATGAAGTGATGACAGTATAGCAGCAAGCAAAAATTAAGGACAATTGAGAAAGTGGTAAGTAGCTTAAGATAATATTAGAGCAGGGCAATAGTATTAGTAAAAATTGGTCAGAAATCAGGAGTACATTTATGTAGTGTTCAATGAGTTTTGAACATAAATTTCTTTAAAATGAACCAAGCCTGTAATTCATGCAGTGATGGTAAGAGCATAAATTGATATACCATTTATGAAAAGCAATTTGTCAATGTTTATAAAAAATTTAGAGAATGGGGCACCTGGGTGGCTCAGTTGTTAAGCATCTGCCTTTGGCTCAGCCCCGCATTGGGCTCCCTGCTCAGTGAGAAGTCTGCTTCTCCTTCTCCCACTCCCCCTGCTTATGTTCCCTCCCTCGCTGTGTCTTTCTCTCTGTCAAAGAAAAAAACAAAAAAAAGGATATAAAATCAATGCACAGAAATCAGTTGCATTTCTCTACACCAACAACAAGACAGAAGAAAGAGAAATTAAGGAGTCAATCCCATTTACAATTGCACCCAAAACCATAAGATACCTAGGAATAAACCTAACCAAAGAGGCACAGAATCTATACTCAGAAAACTATAAAGTACTCTTGAAAGAAATTGAGGAAGACATAAAGAAATGGAAAAATGTTCCATGCTCCTGGGTTGGAAGAATAAATATTGTGAAAATGTCTATGCTACCTAATGCAATCTACACATTTAATGCAATTCCTATCAAAGTACCATCCATCTTTTTCAAAGAAATGGAACAAATAATTCTAAAATTTATATGGAACCAGAAAAGACCTCGAATTGCCAAAAGGATATTGAAAAAGAAAGCCAAAGTTGGTGGCATCACAATTCCAGACTTCAAGCTCTATTACAATGCTGTCATCATCAAGACAGCATGGTACTGGCACAAAAACAGACACATAGATCAATGGAACAGAATAGAGAGCCCAGAAATAGACCCTCAACTCTATGGTCAACTCATCTTTGACAAAGCAGGAAAGAATATCCAGTGGAAAAAAGACAGCCTCTTCAATAAATGGTGCTGGGAAAATTGGACAGCCACATGCAGAAAAATGAAATTGGACCATTTCCTTACACCATACACGAAAATAGACTCAAAATGGATGAAGGACCTCAATGTGAGAAAGGAATCCATCAAAATCCTTGAGGAGAACACAGGCAGCAACTTCTTCAACCTCAGCCGCAGCAACATCTTCCTAGGAACATCGCCAAAGGCAAGGGAAGCAAGGGCAAAAATGAACTATTGGGATTTCATCAAGATCAAAAGCTTTTGCACAGCAAAGGAAACAGTTAACAAAATCAAAAGACAACTGACAGAATGGGAGAAGATATTTGCAAACGACATATCAGATAAAGGACTAGTGTCCAAAATCTATAAAGAACTTAGCAAACTCAACAAACACCCAAAGAACAAATAATCCAATCAAGAAATGGGCAGAGGACATGAACAGACATTTCTGCAAAGAAGACATCCAGATGGCCAACAGACACATGAAAAAGTGCTCCATATCACTCGGCATCAGGGAAATACAAATCAAAACCACAATGAGATATCACCTCACACCAGTCAGAATGGCTAAAATCAACAAGTCAGGAAATGACAGATGCTGGCGAGGATGCGGAGAAAGGGGAACCCTCTTACACTGTTGGTGGGAATGCAAGCTGGTGCAGCCACTCTGGAAAAGAGCATGGAGGTTCCTCAAAATGTTGAAAATAGAACTGCCCTATGACCCAGCAATTGCACTACTGGGTATTTACCCTAAAGATACAAACATAGTGATCCAAAGGGGCACGTGCACCCGAATGTTTATAGCAGCAATGTCCACAATAGCCAAACTATGGAAAGAACCTAGATGTCTATCAACAGATGAATGGATCAAGAAGATGTGGTATATATATACAATTGAATACTATGCAGCCATCAAAAGAAATGAAATCTTGCCATTTGCGACAACATGGATGGAACTAGAGCGTATCATGCTTAGCGAAATAAGTCAAGCAGAGAAAGACAACTATCATATGATCTCCCTGATATGAGGAAGTGGTGATGCAACATGGGGGCTTAAGTGGGTAGAAGAAGAATCAATGAAACAAGATGGAATTGGGAGGGAGACAAACCATAAGTGACTCTTAATCTCACAAAACAAACTGAGGGTTGCTGGGGGGAAGGGGTTTGGTAGAAGGGGGTAGGATTATGGACATTGGGGAGGGTGTGTGCTTTGGTGAGTGCTGTGAAGTGTGTAAACCTGGTGATTCACAGACCTGTACCCCTGGGGATAAAAATATATGTTTATAAAAAATAAAAAATTAAAAAACAAAACAAAACAAAATTTTTTTTTTTTTTAATTTGGTGGATGCCTGGATGGCTCAGATGGTTGAGCATCCAACTCTTGATTTCAGCTCAGGTCATGATTTCAGGATTGTGGGGTCGAGCCTCGAGTCAGGCTTCATGCTCAGTGGGGAATCTACTTGAGATTCTCTTACTCTGTACCTTTCCCTCTGCCCCTTACCTTGCTTGCACTCTCTCTTTCTCTCTCTAAAATAAATAAGTAGATCTTTTTTAAAAAAAGTTTTTTAGGGGCACCTGGGTGGCTCAGTTGCTGAGCGGTTGCCTTTGGCTCAGGTCATGATCCCGGGGTCCTAGGATCGAGCCCCACGTCAGGCTCCTTGCTCAGCGGGAAACCTGCTTCTTCCTCTCCTGCTCCTACTGCTTGTGTTCCTTCTCTTGCTGTGTCTCTCTCTGTCAAATAAATGAACGGAATCTTTAAAAAAAAGAGTTTTTTAAAAAAACCCTAAGAATCTTTTACCCAATAATTCCACTTTGAGGAATTTATTATCCTAAGAAAGTAACTTAAAAGGCATTCAAAGATTTGTGAACAAAGATAATACCAAAAGTTTGGAGATAAAAAGAACATAGCTGAGTATAAGTATTGAGCAGTCATTGAAAAATCCTACATCTAACACCTTTATTGAGGTATAATTGATATATGAGAAACTGCATATGGCTTCAGTATACAATTTAATAGCTTATCATACCCAGAAGTCTTCTCATCCCCCTTCCTCTTGTTCCTCACCAACCACCATCACCCACCAGGCAACCATTGACCTGTTATTTGGCAACAAAGAAGATTGCCACTATAGATTAGTTTGCATTTAAAAAAATTAGATATAAATGAAATTACAATATTGTGGGGTTTTTTTTTTTTTTTTGGTCTGGGTTATTTCACTCAGAATACTTATTTTTAGATTCATCTACAGTGCATATATCAACAGTTTATTCTGTTTTAATGGTGAGTAGTATTCCATTGTATAGATAAATTGAAATTAACTTATTCACTTACCCATTTAAAGATATTTGAGTGAGTTTCTAGTTTTGGGCTATTACATAAAGCTGCTATGGAAATTCATGTACAAGTCAATGTATGGACATATGCTCGTATTTCTCCTGGATAAATACCTAGAAGAGGAATAGGTGGCTCATATGGTAGATGTGTGTGTGTGTGTGTGTGTGTGTGTGTGTGTGTGTGTTCAACTTTCTAAGCAACTTCTAAGTTGTTTTCCGAAGTGATTGTGCATTTTACATTCCAGTCAGCAGTCATGCTAGTTACAGTTTCTTCACATTCTTACCAACTTCTGGTATGATGAATCTTCTTTTAGCCATTTAAAAAGGTGGGACATGGTATTTCATTGTGGTTTTAATTTGCATTTTCCAGATAACTAGTGATTTTGACCATTTTTTCATGTGCCTGTTTTCCATCCATATATCTTCTTTGGTGAAGTATCTATAAAAATCTTTTGTTCACTTTATTTATTGGGTTCTTTGTTATCTTATTATCTTATCATATTATTGAGCTTTGAGAATTCTTTACATATTCTCAATACATGCTCTTTATACATGCCCTGATATACATGTATATCAGATGTATTTTTCTCTGTAGTTTATTTATCCCCCTCTTCTTACCAGTATCTTTTGAAAAGGAGAGGTTTTAAATTTTTATGAAATTCTGTTTATCATTTTTTTTTAATGGATAAGGCTTTTGGTGCTGCTTCAAGGAAATCTTTTTGTAACTCAAGGTCACAATTTTTCTCTTGTGCTTTGTTCTAGAAGTTATATAATTCTTACGTTTAGGTCATTGATCTATTTTTAATCCATTTTTGTTTATGGTGTAAGGTATGATTCCAAATACATTCTCTTGCATATAGATAGCCAGTTATTCCAGCACAATTTGTTGCAAAGACTAGGCTTTTTCCACTGAATTGTCTGCACCTTTGTCAAAAATCAGTTGTTCCTATATGTATAGATTTAATTCATTCCATTGCTGTAATTGTCTATCATTACATCCATCCCACACTATCTTGATTACTGTAGCTTTATACTAAGTTTTTGAAGTTAATTTTATCTTCTAATTTGTTCCTCTTTTTCAAAGTGATTTTGACTATTCTAGGTCCTTTGCACTTCTGTATGAAATTTAGAACCATCTTGTCAGTTTCTACCAAAAAGCCTGCTGGAATTGGTGATTGCATATAATCTCTAGATTGATTAGGTGAAAATTGACACATTAAGTCTTATAACCCATGAATATAGTATGTTTCTCTATTGATTTCAGTCTTATTTCATTTCTTTTAGTAGTAGTTTGTAGTATACAGAGTTTTCACATATTTTGTTGTTAGATGTATTATTGATAAGTTTTTAGTATTTTTTAATATATTGTGGGATTCAGTTCGGTAAAAGTTTGTTTAGATTTTGCACTGATGTTCATGAGGAATACTGACCTTTAATTTTTTTTCTTCTGGTAATGTCCTTGCCAGGTTTTAGTATCAAGGCAATGGCAGCCTTAAAGAATAAGTTGGGGGGATTAAAGACTTAAAAAAATAAAAATCAAATCTTTGAAAAAAAAAAAAAAGAAGAAGTTGGGGGACTCCTGGGTGTCTCAGTTGGTTAAGCATCTGCCTTCGGCTCAGGTCATGATCCCAGGGTCCTGGGATCCAGCCTTCCATCCACCTGCTCAATGGGGAGTCTGCTTCTCTCCTGCTGCCCCTGCTTGTGCTCACTGTCCCACTTGTGCATGCGCTGTCAAATAAATGAATAAAATCTTTTTTTTTTTTTGTAAAAGAACAAGTTGGGAATTAATTCCTCATTTTTAGTTGTTTGTTACAACAAAGAGAGTTACAGGGAATTGGTGTTATTTCTTCCTTAAGTATTTCATAGAATTCATCAGTGAAGACATGTAGGTCAGATATTTTCTTTGTAGGAAAGGTTTTAACTAAAGATTCCAGTTATTTAATGTAGGAAATTTCAGGTTTTCTGTTTTGATATTAGTCATTTGTAGGGGTGTTTTTCTGGATCAGTTTGGTTAAAGGTTAATCAATTTTCTTGTTCTCAAAGTAGCAGCTTTGGGCTTCATTTATTTTCTCTGTCATTTTTCTGTTATCTATTTCACTGATTTCTGCTCTGATCTTTGTAATTTCCTTTTTTCTGCTTAGTGTGGACTTAGTTTGCTCTTCTTTTTTCTAGTTTCTTCAAGTGGAAGCTAAGGTAATTGATTCAAGGTCTTCTTTTCCAATGTAAGTGTTTAGTGCTATAGAATTTCCCCTACATACTGCCTTAGTGACATCCCACAATTTTGATATGTTCTGTTGTCATGTTCATTCCATTCAAAATACTTTCTAATTTTCCTTTTGATTTTTTCTTTGATTTCCTTTTTGTCTTTCATTTTATTCTTTTGATTTTGTTATTTGTTGCGTTACTTAATTTTCAAATGTTTATTGATTTTTCAAATGTATTTCTGTTGTTGATTTTCAATTTAATTCCCTTGTCCTTAGAAAATAGTTTCTTTTCTTTTATTGGTCAGAATACTTTATTTATAAATCAAATATTAGGGAAGTCTGTTAAAAACCCTCAAAAAGTTGTAAAGCACATGCCAAAACAGGATTATGGATCCTTATAAAACTTAAAACTTATTTATTTAACCAAGGTGCCAATAAGAGATTCTGAAGGCAAATATGTAGGATTGTGTAATTGTTAGCAAAATTTAGCTCCATTAATATTGAAAAGTTTTAACTTAAAATAACCAAAGACCTGATAAAGAGAAAACATAAGTTTTGGTTTTCTGGGCAGACAAAAGAGGAAAAAAACCTCTTTTTGTTTACATTTCCTTATCAAGAGCAGAACAACAATCTGAGAAAACTTTGTCTTTTTAACAGAGAGAAATGTTAATCTTATACCTGTACTTTTACTATCCGTGCATTTTAACCTTAGTCCTGACCACACATAAAATTGTTTTCCGAAGATTTCCCTTCACAAACCTTCTATATAACTTGTAATATTCAGATTTTGACCTAAGCCTTTTTTTAATCAGTCTTAATTATGTTTAGAATTTCAACTCTTTAAAGCCTTAGTCTCCAGTGAAAACTAAGTAGTAACCAATTGTAAACTGTCTGTTCCACTGGAATTCTTTAGATCGAAAACTTTTAAGTACATTTTATAAATTTTTAAAAAATGTTTTTTCTTAATACAGTCTAGAAAAACAGTTTTTATATGACATATATCCTTTTAAATTTATTGAGACTCATTTTATGGCTCATAATATGGTCTCTCTTGGTAAATGTTCTATACTCAATTGAGAAGAATGTGTACTCTGCTGTTTTTGCATGGTGTGTTCTATAAATGTCATTTAGATCGAATTGGTTGGCTGTATTGTTCAAGTCTTCTATAGCTGTACCGATTTTCTTTCTGCTTGCTCTTTCAATTATTTAGATAGGGACATTGAAATCAACTATAATTGTGGATTTGTCTGTTTCTTCCTGCAGTTCTTTCAGATTTTGCCTTGTATATTTTGAAGCTCTGTGATTAGATGTATAAGTATTTTGGGTTATGTCCTCCTGATAGATTGACTTCTTTATCAGTTTAAAATGATCTTTCATATTCCTGGTAGTATTTTGTGCTCTGAAATCTACTTTGATATTAACATAGCTGCTCAAGCTTTTTTTTTTTTTTTTTTGACTAGTCTTAGAATGGTAATCTTTTCCCATCCTTTTAATTAGTTGTGTCTTTATATTTAAAGAACATTTTTATTTTATTTATTATTATTTTGAGAGAGAGAGTGGGATGGAGCGGTGGGGAGGGGAAGAGGGAGAGAAAATCTTAGGCAGTCTCCATGCCTAGCACGGAGCCCTATGTGAGGCTCAGTCTCATGACCCTGAGATCATGACCTGAGTCAAAATCGAGAGTCAGGTGCTTAACCGACCGAGCCACCCAGGTGCCACTATTTAAAGGACATTTTTATTTTTATTTTTATTTTTATTTTTTAAAGATTTTATTTATTTATTTGAGAGAGAGTAAAAGCAAGAGAGATCACAGAGCTCCAGAGAGGGAGAAGCAGACTTGCTGCTGAGCAGAAAGCCAGATGTGGGGCTTGATCCCAGGACCCTGGGATCATGACTTGATCTAGAGGCGGTTGCTTAACTGACTGAGCCACCCAGGTGCCCCCAAAGTACATTTTTAAACTCATACCCTTATGAGAAACAAATTTACCACCTAGAAATACAACGACTATGTACAGTTCCTTTTGTCTGTAGCCTTATAGTTTTCAGTCAAAACAAAATTTTCCCAAGTTAGCCAGGTCAGTTTTTTAAAAATTTGCATACATTAGAATCTACTCTCTATAATATATAGTTCTATGAATTCTATACAGTTCATAGGCAGTCATATCCATTACGCCAACTCCATGCAGAACAATTCATTCACCCTAAAAGTTCTCTGCATCTCCTTTATAGTCAACCAATGGAGTCTTCTCAACCCCTGACAACCACTAATTGTTTTGTCCCTATAGTTTTTTTTTTTTTTTTTTGGTCTGAGATAGAGAGAGCTCAAGCAAGCAGAGTGGCAGGCAGAAGTAGAAGCAGGCTCCCCGCTGAGCAACAAGCCCGATGTGGGACTCCATCCCAGGACCCCAGGATCATGACCTGAGCCGAAGGCAGCCTCTTAACCAACTGAGCCACCCAGGTGCCCCTGTCCCTATAGTTTTGCCCTTTCCAGGTGTCATATGAATGGACTCATACAATGTTTACAATATGTAGCTTTTGTTTTCTGCCTTCTTTCACTAAGTAGAATGCACTTAAGATTCATCCATGTTGATCAATGAATCAGCTGTTCATTTCTTTTAACTTTCGCATAGGATTTCATTGTATGGATGAGTTGTTTATTCTTTCCCCTGATGAAAGACGTCTTCCTTACTTCCAGTTGTTAGCCAATATGAATAAAGCTGCTATAAACATTTGTGTACAAGATTTCGTATGAATATAATTTTTCACATCGCCTTACATTATAGTGTTGTTAAACAGGTAAATAGTTGGTGGATGGTATGTCCAAGGTTCTCACTGTGAGAGGAAATTTACAGGTAAACAAGAAAAGAAAGCATTAAACCCTGGATTCTGGATTAGAGTCAGAGACATAAAGTACAAACTTACATTTAGCTTAATATTAATAGAAAGAGAGAGAGAGAGAATTATAGATATGTGTGTACACGTGGATTAGTGTCCATACATATATTTCTTAGCACTATCCATCGAGAGGGCCTAGAAGCAATGGCACCCAACAGCAACAAGCACAGTCAGGACCTAGAGTTTGGTTTCTAAATACAGTCTTCAATAAAAGGAACTAGGGATCTTTAGAGGAACAGATTATTTTAAGACCAAGGCAGAGAGCACCTTGTAGTATCAGAAAATAAGGGGCACCTGGGTGGTTCAGTTAGTTAAGTGTCTGCCTTTAGCTCACGTCATGATCCCAGTGTCCTGGGATCAAGCCCCGCATTGGGCTCTTTGCTCAGTGGGAAACCTGCTCCTCCCTTTCCCTCTGCCCCTCCCCTGGCTTGTGCTCTCTCTTGATCACTCTCTCTCTCAAATTAAAAAAAAAAAAGAAGATAAGAAAGTGCTCAAAAAAACCCCAAAAGCTGAGGGTATATCAAAGTGACGAAGAACCCACCTGAAAGAGCTACCACTGACCAAAGTGGGAACAAATTGAGTGTTTTTTATTATTTCATTTTGTTTCCTTTTCCCCTGTATTAGTTATAACTCTTTGTTGTGTTGTGTGAATGGTTGCTTTTGGGTTTAAGTACACATTTAATTTGACACAGTCAGCTTTCTTGTACTGTTATACCACTTCATGCAGTTTAAGACCCCTACAATAGTATATTTACATTTCTCCCCTCCTGGACTTTGTATTATTGTTGTCCTGCATTTTGCTTTTATATATATTATAAATCCCACACTACCTTGTTAATTATTTCTGTTTATATAGTCAAATGTCTTTTTGATATATTTAAAGAATAAGAAAAATATTAGACATTTACCCATGTAGTTACTATTTCCAGTGCTCTTCCTTCCTTTGTGTAGATCCGTATTTCCTTCTAGTAGAATTTTCCTTTGGCCTAAAGAATTTCCTTTAACATTTCTTATAATGACGGTCTGCTGGTGATGAATTCTTCTACCTTTTGCAAGTTCACCTTTTACCTTTTGCAAGTTTGAAAAAGTCTTGCTTTATCTTTGTTTTTGAAATATGTTTTTTCTGGGTATAGAATCTTCTGTTGACTTTTTCTTTCAGTAATTTAAAGACATTCCATTGTTGTCTTCCTTGCATTGTTTCTAATGATAAATATACTATAATATCTTCGTGCCCTAGGGCATTCAGTTAGGAAGGTATGAGCACAAACAGAGTGGAACTCCACAGGCACAGGCCAACCTGTTGTCCACAGGTGGAATATCTTATTTGTCTCAGGTAAACCTCGGCCCTGCTTTTAAGGCTTTCCAACTCCTATTATCATTATTCAGGACTTCAAGCAAGTGTTAAAGGTTAAGCCTACAAAATGCTGTGTTCCGAACAGCATAAAGAGGAGATATCCTTATACCCTTGAGTGGTGGCAACAGAAGTCATAGAATTAGGGACCTCTTATGTGAGAATCCCCTTCCTTTGCCTTACCATTAATTCAACCCTTTTATTCAGTACATCATTTGGACTGTCCCTCTTCCTTAGTCAGAATTTTAACAACTATGTACGTTAGGTGGAGGATGGTTGTTTTAGATAATTGGGAGATGAAAAGAAACCAGAAAAATTAACTTTGAAAGTACCAGGACCCAGTTGAAAAGACAAGCCAATATAATAAGTATCTACACTTATACTTACAAATGAGCAAGTACTCACAGTACTCTTGATTTTTTGTTGTTGAGATCTTTCTTTACAGATATGGGTGGCCAAATGACTACGTTTTGGCTAATTAGGTAGAGGCAAAAGTTTTGGGTGGCATTTTAAGAAATCTCTTAAAAAGGGGCTTGTCTCACTTGGAAAGTAGCCTTCAGCCCCTTTTCTGTATTCCTCTTTACCACAGACTGGAATGCAGGCACAATGGCCAGAGTTGCAGTAGCTACCTTGCAACCATGAGACAAACTTTAGGGTAGAAGATGTGTGCTAATAAGGGCAAAGCAGCAAGATAAAAGAATCTTGGGACTTGGATGAGTTTGTGGACTTGTCAGGCTACCACTCAATTACTTACTTCTGCCTGCAAAAAAGACAACCTCTCGATCTGTTTAAACCCTTTATTGAATGTTTCATATTAGCATCTGAATAAAATTCAGAAATGATGAACTCGCATCCATGTGGTAGGCACAGTCTTCTGCCCAGTATCCTTCTTCAGTTGAGGCTAGTGTGAACCTGACATGGAATACTTTGAACCACTAAGCTGGGCTTGTGTCCCACTCAGTCTTTGCTTCCACTTGTAAAAATAGTGCCTGACAAACAGTGGATGCTCAATAAAAACTGGCTGACCAGTGAGAGGCCTGGCTTAGTCTCGACCTGTTATTCTCACATCCCTGTCTCTAATTTGGTCAGGCTAGCCATGTTCTATAGCCCTTATGGCTCCTGCTTGAAAACAGTAAACAAATCTTGCTTCATTTCTAAGTTGTAGAGTCCAAATCAATCACAAGGGTATTTAAAATAGTAAAGGGCCATTGAAAACAGGAAATCAGGACAGTTACTAAATTGAAAAAAAGGTAGATGATGATGGAGACACAAGAAGAGAGTCCAGGCCTGTGTTATTCTTTTTTTTCCAATCCAGCTCTCTCTTGTACATTTTGTTTCTCTTGTTCAACTCTCCTTCCCTTTAGAGTATAAATG
The DNA here is from genome assembly GCF_011764305.1 of Mustela putorius furo. NCBI lineage: Eukaryota > Metazoa > Chordata > Mammalia > Carnivora > Mustelidae > Mustela > Mustela putorius. The sequence continues at coordinate 35,615,450 of NW_025421989.1, forward strand.
CTCCTGCGTCAATATTTGTAAAACTATCATTTAAAATAAAGTGACCTAAGAAATAAATTTTAAAAATATAAAATAAAGTGACCTACATAAATAAGTAGTTGTGATGGATAAATAAATAATGAGTAAAAGAATGAGAAAGGAGTGAATACACACACATATTCATAGGCGACACACATAAAGAATCAACAGTAGCATTCAGTGAGATCACTAGGATGGGAAAACCATGAGGGGAGAGAGGAGTCAGATACAGAATATGTCCAGAAAAGGCTCACATAAATATTAGAGGGCAAAAGCCTTACATACCAAATAAACATTTTTCTCCTTCAGAAATGCATTTCAAAGTGACTAGAATTACTGGCAGGCGTCTGGGTGACTCAGTCCGTTAAGGGTCTGCCTTCTGCTCAGGTCATGATCCCAGGGTCTTTGGATGGAGCCCCGTGTTGGGCTCCCTGCTCAGTGGGGAGTCTTCTTCTCCTCCTGCCTCTGCTTTCCCCGCCCCCCTAATGCTCACTCTCAAATAAATAAATAAAATTTTACAAAATAAAAGTGACTGGAATTGCTGGCATCTAGCTCTTCTTCCAGACTCTGGGAACTAATGGTCTTTATCTCTATGATAAACCTACAACCAAGGAAAATAAAATTCAGTCAGTCCTCCAAACAAGAAGGGCCTTGCAACCCTGTCTGTAGGAAAGAGGACATGAAACATTGAAGCTATAGAACGTTTGAATTTCTCATACACCTTTTTATTTTGGCACCAGGTCAAAAGCTTATGATTCCAGCATTATTCCATAGGCGTTTGGTTCCTAATGTGAAGAATATGTAGCATGCAATAGAATATTCTGAGGCAGCAGTGCAGACTCATGGGAATAGAGCCATGAGGGGTTGTAGATTTTACTTTTTATCCTTATTCTACTTCTAACTTTGCTGATCGCAACTTTGTCTCTTGCATTTTATCTTTGGTTCAACATATTTTCTTGATTTTATTTTTTGTGTGTGTTAATTTCATTTCCTAACCTTTTTTATTTTAAAAACTGTTAATGCTACAGAAAAGTTATAAAACTAGTATAATGGGGGGCTCCTGGGTGGCTCACTGGGTTAGAACCTCTGCCTTTGGCTCAGGTCATGGTCCCAGGGTCCTGAGATCGAGCCCCGTGTCAGGCTCTCTGCTCGGCAGGGAGCCGGCTTCCTCCTCTCTCTCTGCCTGCCTCTCTACCTACTTGTGATCTCTGTCAAATAAATAAAGTCTTTAAAAAAAAAATACTAGTGTAATGAACACCCATATACTCTTTACCTGGATTTACTAGTTGTTAACATTTTGCCAAATTTGTTTTCTATGTAAATGTGTTTCTGTGGGGGCACCTGGGTGGCTCAGTGGGTTAAAGCCTCTGCCTTCGGCTCAGGTCATGATCCCAGGGTCTTGGGATCGAGCCCCACATCGGGCTAAGCAGGGAGCCTGCTTCCTCTTTTCTCTCTCTCTCTGCCTGCCTCTCTGCCAAGTTGTGATCTCTGTCTGTCAAATAAATAAAATCTTTAAAAATAAATAAATAAATGTGTTTCTGTGTAAGGGCTTATGCCCATATGTGTGGGTACACACTTTTTTTGTGAAAGGGCCAAAAGATTTAAGTGTAGTTTCAGACATCTTGACGTTTTCCCCATATATACTTAAAGCATATTTTTCTTAAGAAAAGTAACTGTAGGGGCGCCTGGGTGGCTCAGTGTGTTGGGCCGCTGCCTTCGGCTCAGGTCATGATCTCGGGGTCCTGGGATCGAGTCCTGCATCGGGCTCTCTGCTCAGCAGGGAGCCTGCTTCCTCCTCTCTCTCTGCCTGCCTCTCTGCCTGCTTGTGATCTCTCTCTGTCAAATAAATAAATAAAATCTTAAAAAAAAAAAAAAGAAAAGTAACTGTAATACATTTGTCACACTCAAAAAATTACCACATTTTATTTAATGTTGGATATATTTAAATTTAACATTGGAAATTTAATGTTGATATGATACTGTTATCTAATATGCATTCTGTTACTAATATTTCTTCAGTTAGACCAATAACGACATTGTCTTTTATACTTAAAAAAAAACCAAGATCCAATTAAAGTTTGCATATTGCATTTAGTTGTTATGTTCTTTTACTTTCTTTAAAGATAATTTCTGTACTTTTCTATCTTTTATTACATTGACACTTTTTGAAGAGTGCAGGTCAACTATTTTAATATCCCTGAATTTAGTTTGTGCAATTATCACCTTATGATCAGAATCTTTTTTTTAAAAACAGGAATACTTCATGTGTGATTTGTGTCCTCAGTGTGTCACATCATAGAAAACATGATGTCAGTTTTTCCATTTTGGTGACATTAAGTTTGATCATTCAGTTCAAGTGATTTCCACCAGACTTCCATGTTTATCAAGGTACCTTTTTTTCTCATTTATTCTCTTTTTTCCTTTTCTCTTTGTAATTATAACTAGGAGTACTTTGAGACTGGATGAATATATCCTTCCCCATCAACTTTTCATTCACGGATTTTACATCCACTGATGATTGTTTCCTGAATCAAATATTAAAATGATGATTGTAACAGGTTGGTTTTCTAATTGTAACAATCCCACATTTATGAGTTGGCATTCTTCTGTAAACGCCTTTTCCATCATTTCTTCCTCACCCTTATTCTGGGTCTTTTATTGTTCCATACAAATTTTAGGATTATTCATTCTAGTTTTGTGAAAAATGCTGTTGATATTTTGATAGGTATTACATTAAATTTGTAGATTGTTTTGGACATTTTTATAATATTGTTCTTCTAATCCATGAGGATGCAGTATCTTTCCCTTTGTTTGTGTCATCTTCAGTTTCTTTCATCAGTGTTTTATAGTTTTCAGAGTGTAGGTCTTTCATCTCCCTGGTTAAGTTTAATCCTAGCTATTTTATTGGTTTTGGTGAATTTGTACATGAGATTGTTTTCTTAATTTCTCTTTCTGCTGCTACATTATTAGTGTATAGAAATACAACATATTTCTATACATTGATTTTGTATCCTGCAACCTTACTGAATTCATTTATTAGTTCTAGTAGTTTTTTGGTAGAATCCCTAGGGTTTTCTATATATATAATATCATGGCATCTGCAAATAGTGAAAGTCTTACTTCTTTCTTATCAATCTAGATACCTTGTATTTCTTTTTCTCGTCTGATTGCTGTGGCCAGAGCTTCCAGTACTATGTTGAATAAAAGGGGTGAGAGTGAACATTCTCGTCTTTTTCCTGATCTTGGGGGAAAGCTTTTGGCGTTTCACCATTGAGTATGATGTTAGCTGTGGGTTTTTCATAGATGCCCTTTATCATGTTGAGGTACGTTCCTTCTAAACCTACTTTGTTGAGGGTTTTTGTCATGAATGGATGTTGTACTTTGTCAAATTCTTTTTCTGCATCTACTGAAATGATAATATGGTCTTTTTAAAGACTTTATTTTAAGAGAGAAAGAAAGAATGTGAGAGAGACACAGCATGATTAGAGTGGAGGGCACAAGGAGAGGGAGAAGCAGATTCCCCACTAAGCAGAGAGCCTGATGTGGGACTCTATCCTAGGACCCTGGGACCATGACCTGAGCTGAAGGCAGACACCCAGGTGCCTGATAATATGATCTTTCTCCTTTCTTTGTTGATGTGATTTGTCATGTTGATCGATTTGTAAATATTGAACCATTCTTGCATCCCAGGAATAAATTCTACTTGATTGTGGTGAATGGCTTTTCTCATATACTGTTGGATTCTGTTTGCTTATATTTTCTTGAGGATGTTTGGATTTATGTTCATCAGAGATATTGGCCTATAGTTCCCTTTTTTTGTGGTGTCCTTATCTGATCTTGGTATCAGAGTACTTCTGACTTCATAGTATGACTTTGGAAGCTTTCCTTCCTCTTCAATTTTTAGAAAAGTTTGAGAAGGATGGGTACTAATTCTTTAAATGTTTGGTAGAGTTTCCCTATGAAGCCATCTGGTCCTGGACTTTTGTTTATTGGGAGTTTTTTGATTATTGATTCAATTTCATTGCTGGTAATTGGTTGTTCAAATTTTCTATTTCTTACTGATTTAGTTTTGGGAAGTTACATGTTTCTAGGAATTTATCCACTTCTAGGTTGTCCAGTTTGTTGGCATATAATTTTTCATAATACTCTCTTACAATCCTTTGTATTTCTGTGCTATCAGTTGTTATTTCTCCTCTTTCATTTCCAATTTTGTTTATTTGAGTGCTCTCTCTCTCTCTTCTCTCTCTTTTTGATGAGTCTGGCTAAAAGCTTATCAATTTTATTGATCTTCTCAAAAACCACCTCCTGGTTTCATTAATCTATTCCATTGTTTTTTTAGTTTCTAGTTCATTTATTTCTGTTCTAATGTTTATTATTTCCCTCCTTCTACTTGTTTGGGGTTTTGTTTGTTCTTTTTCTAACTCCTTTAGGTTGTTTGTCTGAGATTTTTCTTGCTTCTCGAGGTAGGCCTATATTGCTATAAACTTCCATCTTAGAATACCTTTTGCTACTTCCCAAAGATTTTGGACTACTGTGTTTTCATTTTCATTAGTCCCCATGTATTTTTTAATTTCCTCCTTGATTTCTTGATTGACCCATTCATTGTTTGGTAGCATGTTATTTAACCTCCATATATTTTCAAGATTTTTTTCTTGTGGTTGATTTTCAGTTTCATAACATTGTGGTCAGAGGAAATGCATGATATGATTTTGATCTTTTTGAATTTGTTGAGACTTGTGGCCTAATATGTAATCTGTTCTGGAGAATGTTTCATGTGCACTTGAAAGGAATGTGTATTCTGCTGTTTTGGGATGGAATATTCTGAATATATCTGTTAGACTCAACTGGTCCGTTGTGTTATTCACTTAAACCACTCTTTCCTTGTTGATTTTCTGTTTGGATGATCTATCCATTAATGTAAATAGGGTGCTAAGGTCCCTTACTATTACTGTATTACTATGGATTACTTCCTTTATGCTTCTTATTAGCTGTTTTATGTTTTTGGGTGCTTCCATGTTGGGTGCATAAATATTTATAGTTGTATCTTCTTGTTGGATTTCTCCCTTTATGATAATATAATGTCCTTCTTTGTCTCCTTCTGTAAAACAGTCTTTCTTTTAAAGTTTATTTTCTCTGATATAAGTATTGTTACCCTGGCTTTCTTTTTGCTTCCATTTCCATGATAAATGCTTTTCCATCCCTACACTTTCAATCTGCATGTGTCTTTGGGTGTGAAATGAGTCTTATAGGCAGCATAGAGATGGGTCTTGCTTTTTTATCTAGTCTGTCACCCTACATCTTTTGATTCAAGCTTTAGCCCATTTACATTAAAAGTAATTATTGATAAGTATGTACACATTGCCATTTTGTTACTTGTTTTATGGTTGTTTTTGTAGTTCCTCTCTGTTCCTTTCTTCTGTTGTTTGCTTTTCTCATGGTTTGCTGGTTTTCTTTAGTGATTTAATTAATTGCTTTCCCTTTGTTTTTTGCATATCTATTACTAGGCTTTGATTTGTGGTTACCATTAGGTTTGTGTATAGCATCTGGTTTTTAAAATATTTTACTTAGTTATTTGAGTGATAGCACAAGTAGGCAGAGTAGTAGGCAGAGGGAGAGGGAAAAGCAGGCTCTCCACTGAGCAGGGAGCCCAATGCAGGGCTTGATCCCAGGACCATGGGATCATGACCTGAGCCGAAGGCAGATGCTTAACCAGCTGAGCCACCCAGGCGCCCCTTGTGTATAGCATCTTATACATATAGCAGCCTATATTAAGTTGATGGTCGCTTAAGTTTGAACCCATTCTTTCTTTACTCCCCTTCCCCCCACATTTTAGATACATGATGTCATACTTCACATCCTTATTTTTTGTGAATCCCTGAACTGGTTTTTATAGATATACTCAATTTTCCTGCTTTTGTGTTTCCTACTTCTCTTACTCCCACTTAGTCTTTCCTTTCCACTCAGAATCCTCTTTAACATTTCTTGTAGGGCTGGTTTCTTGGTCATGAATTCCTTTAACTTTTGTTTGTCTAGGAAACTCTGTATTTCTCCTTCTATTATGAATGGTAATCTTGCTGAATAGAGCATGCTTGGCTGCAGGTTTTTTTCTTTCAGCACTTTGAATATATCATGCCACTCTCTTTTGGCTTGCAAAGTTTCTGCTGAAAAATCGACTGATAGCCTTATGGAGTTTTCCTTGTATGTAGCTGTTTTCTCTTGCTGCTTTTAAAATTCTTTCTTTATCACTACTTTGTGCCATCTTAATTATCACTATTACTTATGTGTCTTGGTGTGGACCTCCTTGGGTTGATTTTGTTGGGGGCTCTCTGTGCCTCCTTGGCCTGATTTCTGTTTCCTTCCTCAGACTTAGAAAGTTTTCTGCTATTATTTCTTCCAATAAATTTTCTGCCCCCTTTTCACTCTCTTCTCCTTCTGGGATTCCTATAATATGAATATTATTACACTCAATGGTGTCATTAAGTTCCCTAAGTCTGTTTTCATTTTGTATTTTTTTCTCATTCCTGTTCAACTTGATTGCTATCCAGTATTCTTTCCTTCCCTGATCCATTCTTCTGCTTCCTCTAGTCTACTATTTTTTCCCTCTCTGATAGGTTCTTTTTTGTTTTCTCTCTCTTTGTTGAGGGTCTTCCTGAGGGTCTTACAGTCTTTTCTCAAGTCCAGTGAGTATCTTTATGACCAATACTTTAAAATCTCTATCAGGCATATTACTTGTCTCCATTTTGGTTGGCTCTCTGGCTGTGATTTTTCCTATTCTTTCATTTGAGACATATTGTTCTGTTTCCTTGCTTTTTCTAACTGTGTCTGTTTCTGTGTGTTAGGAAGGTCAGCTACGCTTTCTGTTCTTAAGGTAGTGGCCTTATGAAGAAGAGGTCCTGTCATACGCTGCAGTGCAATGCCCCCTCTTCACCAGAACCTGCCACTTTGGGGGTGTCCCTTATGTGTGTTGTATATGCCCTACTTTTGTGGCTCAGCTGCTTTTGCCTTCAGTATAGTCATCTGCAGTGTCTCTCTCTGACTTTTCTGAGAGGGTTTGGTCCCTGTGTTGTTAGTGGGCCAGTCTGGGGCCCCCTTGGACTTAAGTTGAGTCAGACCAGGGATTTGCCAGAGCTACAGTAGCACTGAACTGCAGGAGAATCCAGGGGTGGGGTGCACAGTGCCAGCAAGGCGCACATGGGTGGGAGGGAACCTGCAGCTGCCCGGGACCAAGGCAGGCTGGGCAGGAGGGGACAGATTCACAGAAGCAAGCAGGGGCAGGATGCACGGTGTTAGCAAGGTTTGCATAGGTCTGCTATGGGAGGGGACCTGGAACTGAGGCCTGGCTGGTGGAGATGTATCCTCAGGAGAACACAGCATGCAAGACAGCAGTGTCATTGAGTTAGGTAGCAAGTTTTGTAGCATTAGTTCCAGTAGGTGTCTTCATATCTAGGCTGGGGAGCAGGGAACAGAAATGCCCCTCCCAGCCCCTTTGCTCCTGGAGAAGTCTCCCAACAATCCCTGCTCCTCTGGCACTTGCTTTGAGATTAGTACACAAATCTCCCCCATGTATACCCCAGGCTTTTTTCACACTGCTGCTTCTATGCTCTATCTCCATGGGGCTATTTGTAGTACTATCCCTTTAAAGCTAGGGACTCAGTTTTCTCTCACCCTCCTGTCTCTTGGACAAGGCAGCTGATTTTTAAAGTTCCAGGTTTTAAACCCTGCTGATTGTAAGAACTTGTGAAATTTGGCTCCTGTAGTTTTCAAAGCCAAGTATGTGGGGATTCAGCTTCCCCATGAAGCCTCCCTGGTGTGAGAATCTGTTTCTTGTCCCTCCTGCAACTGTGGCATCCGTCCCTGCAGTGGACGGGTCTGTTTAGCTCCTTAACACATCTTGACTCTTCCCACCTACATTTAACTGTGGAGAGTCTGTTCTGCCAGTCTTCAGGTCGTTTGTAGATTTTGTACACTGATGTGTCTTTATGTTTTGATATATATACACATTGTGAAATAACTGCCATAATCAAGCTAATTAGCATATCTTCCACCTCACACAGTTACCCTCTCTGTCTCACTGGATCCTAGAAAGACTGCCCCAGAAATTCCCTGAAAAAGGTCAGTTGTGGACCTCACATACTCTCATCTGACCTCCTCCCCACCATTTGTCCACTTCCTTGCATGAATTAACACCAGCTGGGGGCCAAGGACTGCTTGAACTCTCCAAATTTTCTCAGTTCACAGAACTGAAAAAACTATAGCTTTGCAAAGATATGGCATTACTGAAAGGACTGTATAGTAATCTCTCTGTTAGAGACTTTTAGAAGAAGCCAATACCAGGGATCCCTCAGCTCCTGAGGTGGCCAGCACTTTTGGCTTTATATCTGAACAACCTTTTTCCCCATGATAGAGCAGCCAGTGTACCTGGGTGTGGAGGCCTCACAGTTAATAGCCATCACACTATACCTCTACCAACTACCCTCTCTAGGTATGCCAACCTTTTTCTTCCTTTGGGATAGAAACCTTCAAAGGGAACCCACAGTCACTTCTTCATGTTTATTTTTGGCACTTCATCCTCAGATGTCTGTGTCTGTGTCTGAACCTAATCACTGACATCGTTCACAGTCTTTTCCCATGACTCTGCATGGACTCAGTAAATCAGCTGATGGAAATCAGTGCCGGGATGGGGGCCTCTCAATGCCCAGTCTCTGGTTAGGCTCTTTTAGAAGATCCAACTTCAAGAGCTATTATATGTGGATTTTTATTTGGCAGAATATTTTAAACTTCATCTTTTTAACACATTAAAAAAATGGTGGTAGCCCTTAAACACTGGGCTGTAGGAGACTCTTAATTATCAGCTTAAGAAAAGCAAGAGCTGGGGTGCCTGGGTGGCTCAGTGGGTTAAAGCCTCTGCCTTCGGCTCAGGTCCATGATCCCAGGGTCCTGGGATCGAGCCCCACATCAGGCTCTCTGCTTGGCAGGGAGCCTGCTTCCTCCTCTCTCTCTGCCTGCCTCTCTGCCTACTTGTGATCTTTGTCTGTCAAATAAAGAAATAAGAAATCTTAAAAAAGAAAAAAAGAAAAGAAAAGCAAGAGCTTAAGTAATAGTAAATAGTCTGAAGTCACATAATGCTTAGGCTTACTGAGAGAGAAGCAATAACCAGATGGATTGTATAATGTGTGGAGGTCACTTTGATGCGCTGTCGAGATCCCTCTTCAGTTAAGGACGTATTGCCCCAGCTGCCAGGAGAGTGTGTATATGTATCTGCATTTTAATTATATCTGCTAAGGTCATACCCTCCCAGGGCAGCCCACATCTGATGACTAGTAGATGCAGAGATATGAAGGCCTGACCATCTCAGTTCTTAGGGAGACATTTCAAGAAGGAGTCTTTTAGCTCTGGAACTTTCCTTGGGTTCACTGAGGCTGTCAGCAGCCTGTTACAGCTCATCTTCTCTCTGCCCGTGCCTGCTTGCTCTACAGGTGTTAGTCCCAAGAGCACCTCTTAATAAATAGCCTACATAATAAATTTCATCTCAGAACTTGCTTCCTAAGGAACTCAACTGGCGAAACAATGCATTGCCTACTTAGGTAAGATTCTAGTTATTTACTAGCTTCATATTCACTCTGCATGGAACCCTGCTATAAGTGATACTACTGTTGCCCTTCTTGTTTTGTATATTCAGCCTCCAAATTATAACTCACCTCTGAGGAAGTCAGTTTGGCAGATTAGGTATAATGGGACTGAATGCTGCAGTGAATTTTCATATGTCTGTCCATCTATCCAGCCATCTAGCTAGGTAATAAAAAAAAGCAGGCTTTATCAACTATTAATGTTCACCAAATATTCCACTTTCTCCCTATACTTACAGCCCCTTTGCAGATAGGCAGTCAGATGACCAGTTCTGGCCAATGAGCTGTGAGGGGAGGAGTCACCCCTGGGCTGAGGTGGTGAGAAGTCCAGTATGCTTCTCCAGTCTCTCTTCCCCTCCTAGGGGCGCTGGGAAGGCTGTGTGTTGCAGACAGTGTGGCTACACGATGTTGAAGCTCTGACTGCCTAGCTTCCTGGGAGACTATGAGAAACAGACTTTTTTTGTGTTAGGACATTGAGATTGGGGTTGTTACTCACTCCCTGTAACCAATCAGTCCTAACACACTTTATAAAATATACTCACTATAAATAACATTTACCCTGAACTATTTAAGTAGATGTGTATTAAATACATATACATCCTCTAAAATATGCGTTATGTATAAATAATGTAGACTACTATACTATATATGAATTACAAAATAGATCAAATAGGCATATTATGTATACATCTACTAAATGTGTTAAATATATACACTATACACCCCATGCCCTAGCCATGATGGCTATTAGCAGTTTATTCACATGCTTCAAGGTTTTTTCTAAATAAAGTAAGATGTTGAAAGATTAAGCATCTACCTGCATATGGCAATTTTGTCACCAGTGTTAAGCTCTATTTTATTAACTAACTCCAGATCTCCAAAGTGGAGTTAAAAGTCCTTTCTACAAGTCTGTCTTCAACATTTTGTTCAAAGTTAGAGCTTACTTCCCCTTCTTCTGTCCCAAGTGGTGGTTTCTTCTTGGATAAGTAGCTAATCCCTGGGAGAGCAGGAGCCTTGAAACTCCTTACCTCTTGACAGCTGCTTCCTTTTGCCACAAGGATTGAAGTCAGACAAGAAAGAAAGTCCCAAGGCCTTGTGTCCCAGAGTACAGCTCAAGCCCGAAGAGGTGCTTTTCCAATGTACTCTTCTTAGCTTCCCCACCTCCCACCATCTGGTTAACCTTTTAGCTTGACTATTGTAGCAGATGTTAGCAGGCTCTACACTTACCCCTTTTTTCCACCCCGGAGGTCCCTGTGGACATTTCCTGTGCTTGCTAATGGCTTCCTGCATCTCTGTGCTTTTTGGAGGAGGAAGCATGCTGAAAATGTCTACAAATTATCAACTCTAGGAGCAATCCTTGGCTCTTTATCTAATGGGAGTAAATGCATACTCTGGCTTTCTGGCCCCTCAGCAGGGCAGTTCTGAGGTATGCTGTACTCCGTGTCTCAGGGGCTTCAGGAGGATTGAGCCCCAGATGCCCAAAGTGATAGCCTGCTCACTGACACACTCCTTATCAGCTTTCCTCCTCTGCTTGTGTCACGTCCTCAGTCTCTCACACTGCTTCCTGGGCTCACCTCTCAACTACTTGTCTTCAGATCTTGGTCTCGGGCCCCACTCTAGGAGGAACCCAAATGAAGGCAACCACATGGAAACTTGATTGTCTACAGTGTAGCAGAGACTTAGATCTCTGAAGGCCAGAAATCACAGATTCTGCCTAGACCAGCGTTTCACTCTTACCCTGAGACACCAAGATCTGGAAGTATGTCAAAAATAATGAAATTTGTGAATGATTTTGTTTATAGTTCTTTATAAGTTAGTGTAAATTTAAGTTCACCCTATGAAGAGTGCTGTTTTCTCTCCCCAGGGACTAGGTGTGGAGTTATAGGCAGCTCACTAGGAATTACTCCTCCCTGGGTCACCCATCATCTATATTTTAGTGAAGAAATTTCTAGGCAGGTTTTCAGGAAAAATTTTTTTTTTTCCTTGAAAGGCTTGTATCCAGTCATTCAACAAGTATTCATTAAGTACTTGTCAAGTGCCAGGATATCGCATTAAAGACACTGGATATGGATTTGAAACATTAAGATGTTTTATGGGTACTTGATAATTACGGTACTTGAATTTGGAAGCTTTATTGAGATTTTATATAGTTAATTATGTTCTTTAAAGAGACTGAAAAAGAAATAGTGGCTGGTCAGGCAGATACTGTAAGTTGGCTCATGTAACACTGTTTCCAATGTTGGTGGTGTCTCAGGCAGAATTTTTCCATGGGATGATTGTATATTTTTATTGGCTACATTGTTCTGGCTGCATTGTTTCTGGCTGAGTTGTAGTCCACTGCTTTCTGGGTAAACTAACTAGAATGAAATTGTTGTCTATAACTGAGAACCTGGAATGAGAGAATTGTAAGTAAAAGGTTAGTAAAAGGTCACTAAAGATAAACACATTGGTTTGGGTGAGAGGTATTTGGGTGAACCTATAAGAGAGAGCACAGAGTGTGTAGATTTTTATGTCTCACATTAATGCCCACTAAATAGCATCCACTACAAGTGCCTAAAATGATCTGTCCTATGGCTGTCACCAACTTCCTCATCTGCTCTAGCACCTATGAACAGAATGGTCATCGTGGCAGCAATGGAGGCTCTACTTGGGACCAACAACAGGGATTCCCCTTCACCATGACTGATCTAGCTACTGCCACTGCTGAATGCCCAACCTTCCATGAGCAAAGAGCAATGCTAAGCCCTTGAAATGGACCATTGCTTCGGGAGATCAGGTAGCCAACAGCATGTTGTCAGTCTTCGGGATTTTTGCCAACCTTGTAGGTGAAAAATGCTATCTCTGTATAGTTTTAATTTACATTTGTCTTACTATGAGTGAGGTTGAACATCTCTTCGTATCTTTGAGGGCCTTTTTCATTTCTTTTTCTCCAAGTTATCTGTGGATCTCTCTTACCATTTTTTCCATTGGATTGTTGCTCTTTTCTTCTCAATTTTAAGAAGCTCATTGTATATTAAAAATGCTTACCCATGATTATAAGTTGCAAATATTTTTTCCAATTTGTCACTTGTCTTTTAACTTTTCTTATGATGTTTTCTACTATTGCAAAACTTTTTGAAATTTTATTTGACCAAATTTATCTCTCTCTCTCTCTCTTTTTTTTTTTTTTTTTTTTTTTTTGCTTCTGTAATTTGAGTGATAGGAAAGTTTTACCATTCCCGGGCAGTAAGGGAATTCACCCATATTTTCTCTTATTGCTTATAGTTTCATTTTTTACATTGAGAATTCTGATCTAGATGGAATTTATTCAGTGTAAGGAATAAATTGAATTTTATCTTTTACCATATGGCTATACAGTTGTTCCAATGCCAATTATTAAAAAGTGTTTCTTTTCCCATGATTGAGATAGTCTTTATCATATACTCTATCTCCATGTGCATGTGGGTATATTTCTGACTTTTTTATGTTCTGTACCATTGGCCAATTCGTATGTTGATACCATACTGTTTTAAAGTGTGTGTGTGTGTGTGTGTGAGAGAGAGAGAGATAGAGAGAGAGAGTTATGCTCAAGCGGTGGGAGAACAGGAGAGAGAGATCTCTACCCTGAGATTATTACCTGAGCCACAATCAAGAGTTGGAAACTTAACTGGCTGAGCCACCCAGGTGCCCTGATATCATACTGTTTTAATTACAAAAGCTTTATAATAGGTTTTCATATTTGTTAGAGCTAGCTCTCCCTATTGCTTTTATCTTTTAAGGGATATCTATTCTGGCTTATTTATTCTTTGAAGAAAAATTTATAATCAACATTTCTGGCTCCAGAAAAAAAGACTGATGAAATTCTATTGAGATTTTGTTAAGTTTATACATTAGCTTACAAAGAATATCTTTATCCTGTTAAGTTTTCTTATCAAAGAACATGGAATGTCTTTCTACTTATTCAGCTCTATTAGGAATGTTTCATAGTTTCTTCATAAATATTTTTCACTTTTCTCATCAGACATATGCCTAGGAACTGTATTTTTTTTAAATTTTGCTCTTATAAATGGTGTCTTCTCTTCCATTTTTTCTTCTAGCTGGTTTTTGATCATATGTATATATGAAAGCTTTTGGTTTTTGAATGTTTATTTAATATCCTGCTATTTAAATGCATTTTCTTGTTTGTGGCAGGTTTTTTTTGTGTGTTTTGTTTTGTGTTTTGCTGACACTTAATGGATTTTTCAGATAGAAAAAAATATCAGCTGCAAAAAAAGTTTTCCTCTGCCTTTCCCATTTTTATGTCTTTACTTGATTTTTCCTGTCCAACTGTGAATTGGCTAATACCTCCAACACAAGGTTTGAAAGTTGTGGAGAGAATGGACCTCCTTGTCTTAGTCTTTAACATGAAAGCCTCTGTTATTTCCTTATTCAGTAACATGCAGGCCTTTGGGATTGTGTGTATATATTTTATCATAATAAAGAAATATCCAGGGTGGCTCAGTGGGTTGAGCCTCTGCCTTCGGCTCAGGTCATGATCCCAGGGTCCTGGGATCAAGCCCCACATCAGGCTCCCTGCTCAGTGGGGAGTCTGTTTCTCCCTCTGCCTCTCCCACTCCCCCTGCTTGTGTTCCCTCTCTCGCACGCTCTCTCTCTGTCAAATAAATAAATAAAATCTTTTAAAAAATACAGAATCTATGAATGTAGAAAGTGACACATAATCATAGTGGCATCACAGGCAAGGGTTCAAGAATACCTCTCCTGAGAAGTTTATAATCCAAGGATAGGGGCTCTGAATGAGCCAATCACAAACTCATTGAAAAGCTCTAAGATGTTGGGCAGGGGCAATGCAGTATAGCAGGTCTCTGAGTGAAAGACCCAAGTTTGACCCTTAACTCTGCAACTCACTTTGTGATCTTAGACAATTTACTCAGCCTTTCAGAGCCTCCATTCCTTTTTATGTAAGTGGGTATAATGGCGGTAGCTACATTAAAGATTGTTGTGTTTAGTGAGGTAATTGCCCCAGAAGATTTAGTTCAGGACTTGGCACATAATAAATGTTCACTAAATGGTAGCTATTATCATTAGGTGCCAAAATAAGTAGTAAAGATAATAGATGCTATGAGGGGTCTCTGGAGGAGGGTGTACTTAAGCTGGTTTTTTGAAAGCTGCGTAGGGTTTGAATAGAAGAAGAAAGAGACTTGCCAGGTAGGAGGGAAAAGATCTTTAAAATTTAAAAGGTCATGCCAAAATAGAAGTTGATTCTAATTTGTATTTTTAAAGAGGTCCAACTGCCTTTTCTGGCCAACTGCCTTTTAAAAGCATCGTTATTTAAAATTTGATCTGCTTTCCTCATTACATTTTGCAGAATACTCGAATATGAATAACATGTTTTATTATGCATATGAGAGAAAAACATTTTGAATCAAATCCCATGCTTTCTATCTTTGAGGCCTCCACTGGTTTCTCCATCCTTTATAGGTTTTTATTTTTTTTGGTCTAGTTGCTGTTTTGCATTTTAATTTGACCCTGCCTTTTATTTATTTGCACCTATTACCAGAATGCTTTTCTAAACTAAATATTTTGTGGTGTTTGCTATTCAGCATTTGATGAATGTTTATTACTATAATTCCTTGTTCAGAAAAATGTACCATATCCCACATCAGTCATTACACTCCATTTTCCATGGGGTCTAAACCATTTCACAGTCATTAAATGAATATGTTATTTGGGAATTAAATCAGTGGGAAGAAAGGGAAAGGGCAGTCAAAGGTGGTAAGAGGTAAGGTAGGCAGTGGTGCGGCTTATGCCAGAGCACTCCTTTCCCTGCAAGGAAACACATAAAGCCTCAGACTTTCCCTTCCTCTACCTCCCCTTTCTGCACCTCTTTCCTCTAGTAAATGTAGTGGAAACTTGCACCAGTCTGTCTTCCAGACTACCATGGGGAGTGTGGAGAGTGCCTGAACAAATACCTGTGGGACTTATTGATTGTTTTAGGTTGTGTTGTCTAAGAAGACTCCCAAATCAAGAATTTGAGTGCCAGTTGTTTATTTGGGAAGTGAACCTAGTAAATGCCAGTTGGGGAATGGGGAGATGAGGCAGGAAGGGAAAGGAAACCAGTAAAGGGTATGTCATTGCTGGGAACTATAAAGAGCCATTTGTTCATTTTAAAATATTAAAAATAATAAATGCTTACTTAATTCAGAAAAGATATCTATGTAGAGAGATATATACATATATAATATTATATATATGTTTTTATTTATTTAAGTAATAGCTACATCCAATGTGAAGCTCAAACTCAACCCTGAGATCAAGAGTCACATGCTCTACTGACTGAGCCAGCCAGGCGCCCCATATTATATTATACAAATGTCAAGAACTATGAAGGTTCGGAGGTTTTACCCTCTTTGTAAGCTAACAAATTAGCCTGCCACAGATTCATTAAAGTTGGATGTTCTTGGGTTAGAGGTAAAGGGATGTGTCACTCGTGGCCCAGCAGGTAGCCCCTATGTCTTTCTTACAGGATGGTGGAGAATGGCCTAGGTAGATGTCATACATGGAGCCTCTCTTACTGACTGGGGCTGCTTCTAGGGACATTAACTTGGTGGCACTTCTGACTCATTGATTGTTCCGCCACACCCAGTTGCCAGAGCCAGTCCTGATCAGAATGTAGAGTTGGCTTTCTGGCAACCTCCTCTTCTCCATTCTTTCCCCAAGGCGATTCTATCTCCATCTTCCCCAGAAATGGGTCCACATTTTCATGTGTCTCTATCACTTCTTTTATTCCCAATGCAGTCTACTTTTATGAATTCTCCATTTGTATTAGGGACAAAATGGCCAACTGCAGTCATGTTAGCACTGGAACTGGGATGGATGGCCTAAAACTAAAGATATAAACAGCCTATCTGCAGAGACTTTGGGTATCAGATGGCATATGGAGGAAGCTATGGGATAGAAGGAAAATGCCCACTTAATTAAGGCTGAGATTTCCTGGGACACTTGGGTGGCTAGGTTGGTTAAGCATCCGCCTTCAGCTCAGGTCACAATCTCAGGGTCCCTGCTCAGTGGGGAGTCTGCTTCTCCCTCTGCCTGTAGCTTTCCCTGCTTGTACTTTCTCTCTCTCTCTGACAAATAAATAAATAAAATCTTAAAAAAAAAAAAAAAGCTTTAAGGCTGAGATTTCCTGGATGATCCTCAGGTTGCCTGGGAAGGTCAGCATCCTGCTCCAAGTGCAGCCCCCCAGGTTTCAGGAAAGGACCTTATTAACATCCCAGGAGCCTCTTACCATTTCCTCTGATGCAGCTCTGTACTAAATCACTTTGATTTTTTGGTGACATCCACAAGAGACCAAAAATCTTTCTGCATTTACATTTTATCCATTTTCCTCTTCTTCCTCTCCCTAAATGATAGATCACTGGACTGAAAACAAAATTCACTTGTTTCCTTCGCTAGTAAGAGGCATGCCCCCCGCTGGGCACCTGGGTGGCTCAGTGGGTTAAGCCTCTGCCTTCGGCTAAGGTCATGATCCCAGGGTCCTGGGATCGAGCCCCACATTGGGCTCTCTGCTCTGTGGGGAGCCTGCTTCCTCCTCTCTCTCTCTCTCTCTCTGCCCGCCTCTCTGCCTACTTGTGATCTCTGTCTGTCAAAGAAATAAAATCTTAAAAAAAAAAAAGAGGTCTGCCCCCATTTCCCACAATTCCTAGCCAGCTGCCTCAGAGGATAGACAGTTCGATGCAGGTTATAAAGTTGTGATCAGTTAGCACTGATCACAGTGTTAACCCTCCGGGCCAAGGAGTGACATGGGGTGGGAGGAATCTCAGGTGCCTGAGAAGTGAAAGGATCTGCCTGGGGCTTTATTCCCCAGGTCTAAAATGAACACTGTGATACACATTCCTGACCTCAGTGTCTTTCCATCCTTGCTGAGATCTATCATCAGAATGTCATCCACTCCACTCTTTTTTTCTCCAGGCTACCTCTGGACAAAATGAATGAATGAATGAATGAATGAATGAGTGTGTGTGTGTGTGTGTGTGTGTGTGTGTGTGTGTGTGTATTCCATTTTCCAATGCCTTTTCGTATCCATGAGATAATTATTTAATTATTTAGGGCACTTAGCACCTTGCTATTATTACTATTGTTAATGTGCCCTGTGATTGTTTAGAAAAAGTCTGATAGTTTCAAAAATATGTCCTCATGTGGGGCACATGGTTGACTTAGTCGGTTAAGTGGTCAACTCTGGATTTTGGCTCAGGTCATGATCTGAGGGTCATGGAATCAAGCCCTTTGTTGGGTTCTGCACTCAGCATGGAGTTTTCTTATCCCGCCCTCTGCTCCTCTCCTAACTCTCTCTCTCTCTCACTTTTTCGCTCTCTCATTATATCTAAAACAGATTTAAAAATCTTTTAAAAAATATGTCCTCCTCTTTTGACGTTTATCTTTCTCTGAGTTGCGTTAGTTATCTGTGGACATTTCTAATCATGTCTTCTAGACCATCAGAGGTCAAGTCTTATGAATCTTTATATCCCAGGCAATACTCTACTCTAAACTTAATAAGTGCTCAATTCACATTCATTTAGTTGAATTCACATCCATGTTCATTTGTTTGTTTGTTTCTTTCTTTCTTTCTTTCTGAGAGAGAGAGGTGAGGGAGGGGTAAAGCAAATCTCAAGCAGGCTTCATGCCCAGCACAGAGTCCAACGTGGGTCTCCACCTCACAACCCTGAGATCATGACTTGAGCTGAAATCAAGAGTTGGATGCTTAACCAACTGAGCTACCCAGGCACCCCAAATTCATATTTTTCAAATGAGATTTTAGAGAATTTGAGAGAGTGTCCCAAGGCTAGTATATTATTTAGTTTCTGGTCAGGAACATATAAAGTACTTTAGGTATTCCCCACAGAAAGGGCTTTAATGCAGGGGATTGGTTACAAAGCGTAAGAAAGGCTAAAGGAGTTCAAAGGGTTGGCGTGACTCAGAGGCAAGGAAACTTATACTATTCCAGGGAGAGAGGCCATTGGCCAGAATCAGGGAGCTGCTACCACCTGGGGACTGGAACTCATAAGCCCATACTTACTGTTGACATTACCCTAACCACTGTTGCCATGGCCACTCCACAAACAGAATTTCTCCTACCTTCTTACTGACTTCTAATACGACTTGACTGCCTCCTATTTTTACAACCTAACCAGAACCCACTAGCAAAGGAGTCTGGGAAATGTGGTTTCTACACTATCAGCCCCAGTGGTAACAGAGAAGGTGAGTATGGAGCTGAAGTTCAACAGACAACATCTGGGTTAGATGACTGGGCCAGTGCCGATTTCACTGCACCCTCTACAGTGGGAGAAGTCTGCAAGAAAGAAGTGCCATACTAGAACTCTGTAGCAGTCCCACCTTTTTGGGTCTGAGGAAGGAAGTGTCTGGCAGTTGTCAGCCCTGTGACTCCCTTGGAATAGCAGAGCTATGTTCAAGGGCAGAATTCCCTCATCCAGACCATAGTCAGTGGTGCCTCCCTTACATGAGCACCTACAACTCTGTGGTGACTCATTGTCTCTTTCCTCGAAAGTTCATCACTTCAGTTAAGAGGTAGAAAGAAAAACGACAGATGGGAACCAAGCAGATACAGCAATCCCAACCTATTGAGAGTTCAGACCACTTAGGAATTTGGATGATAATAGTTGTATACTTTGCTCCCTTTCTACCATCTCTGAAACTGAGGAAGTTGGCACTTACTGAGTGAATCTGAGCTGTGGAAAAAGCCAGATCTAATCCCTCACAGATTTATTGACCAGAATTACCCCATCTAGCTGTCTTTAGATAATGGTTAGTTCTTCCCTTGACACTGTTTGTATGGACGTAGCTTCGTGCTGGGGCAGGGAAAACAACCAGATATGGTTGCCCTGGCATTGCAAGCAGAGGTGGATTTCCCTTTCTGTCCTTTCTGCTGCCCCACCTCACAACCAGAAATGTCCCATTCTGGTTTGTCATGAGAGAAAAAGGATGCATAAATTTGTTTGGCAGTGTCTTTATCTGAAATTAATTTCTGTGTGTTGTGTAAGATAGGAATTCCATTTATTTTTCTTTCTACATGCAGGTATCCAATTATTTCAGATCATTTGTTGAAAAGTGCACCCTTTCTTAAAAATCTGGAATATCATCTCTGCTGTATATCATGTGCATGATTGTGTAGACCTATTTGTAGGCCTTCCACTTTGTTCCACTGGTCTCTTTATGGTATACCATCCTGCCTTAGTTGCTGTATCTTTATATTGACTTTTATTTTGAAAGGCAATACTCACTACCTTGTTATTCAGGAGTAGTTTAGATATTCTTGTCCCTTTGCATTTTCTTAAATTTTGGGATCAGATTCTCAGGTTCCACAAAAATATATCTTAGGGTTTTGATTGGGTTTGCATCAAATCCATAGATCAATCAGGTGAGAAATGACATCTTTATAATATTAGTCTTCTAATCACGAATACAGTATATTTCTCAATTCATTTAGATCTTTATATCTCCTAATAAAATTTTATAATTTTTTCCATAGAAAATCAGAACATTCTATTTTCTTTAATGCTCCTTGAGATTGAGTGGTACTTGTAGCTCACCTTTACATTAAAGGTGGGACCTTCATGTTATTTAACTCCTGAATCCACCCTTCATGTTTTCAATGAACAAGCTGTAGACTACAGTACAAATGAAGGTGTTCCATGTGGTTGGGCAACATGATGGTCCCACCTGTTGGGTCCCAGCATTACAGATGAAGGGTTTCCTATTAATCTTTCCACTTTGGGTGTGCCCTGAGTCTAGTCTCTTGTTCCCTGGACTATTTGAGACAAGGAGTTCAAAGAATTGAATAATGTGACTGTAACAAAACTCCTTCCATTACTACTACCTTATTTATATAAATAAATTCTCTCAATATTTACATCTACAAAGGTGAAAAATAGGAATGTAACTGATTTTGAACTTGTCCCATTTTAACAGTAAGTACTAGTCATCCAAGAATACATGGACTATTTAAAAAAGTCCATCCAGGGGCACCTGGCTGGCTCAGTCAGTAAAGCATGTGACTCTTGATCTTGGGGTCATAAGTTTGAACCCCATGTTGGGTGTAGAGATTATTTTTAAAAAGGAGGAAAAGAAGTCCATTTGGTGATATGTTTTAAGTAAAAGTTTAATAATTAATTTAAAAAATCAATGATATTTATGTTATTTTCATCAATTGGGTACTATTTATAATGATAGCAATCTAGAAGAATACTTATTTAACACTTAGAGCCTTTTGGTCACAGAAAACTGAAAATTTATTTCAATTTTAAATATATCTATATACATATACATATACATATACATATATCCATATATATTATTCCAGTTTTATTAAAGTATATATACACATATATTTTTGTTTCAGGGAAGTGTGATAGGATGATTAATAAAAGATTTTTCAAACTTCAAAATACATTACATTAGTGTAATTTGGGGGGGTAGTGAAATGGAATTATGACTTCTAGGAGAGAAATAAACTGCAATATATCCAGCTGTTAAAGAACTTGTTCAGGTTTTTTTAAAGATGGGCAATGATGGATGTTAAAGAACTAGAGAATTTAGAGTCCATTGGATACATTGAAAAAGTGATATACATATTATTTTTAAATGTCAATTTTAATAATATATTAGAAATTATATCCTGTGGTAGAAATTGCTTGCTTTCCACCAAAATCCATTCTCCTTATTTTTGTAACTGTCCCCAACTAGGGACTAAATTTCCTAATCTACCTTGAAACTAGACATGACTAGGGATGCCTGGGTGGCTCAGCTGGTTAAGCAGCTGCCTTCAGCTCGGGTCATGATCCCAGCGTCCTGGGATCGAGTCCCACATCGGGCTTCTTGCTCAGCAGGGAGCCTGCTTCTCCCTCTGCCTGCCATTCTGTCTGCCTGTGCTCACTCTCTCCCCCTCTCTCTCTCTGATAAATAAATAAAATCTTAAAAAAAAAATTAAAAAAAAAAAAAAGAAAGAAACTAGACATGACTAGATGGGACCGAACTATCGTCAGTGGAATCTGAGCAAAAGTAATGAGTATAAGTCTATTATTTAAGAGATACTTCCTTACTTAAGTACTTAAGAGATAATTCCTGGCCCTGAATGACCCTTCCTTCTTCTGTCCCACTGGCAGGAATGGAAATTACGTATAGTGACCTTGGAAGTCTCATATTGAAGATGGCAGATCTGTCATTAGCCTGGGTCCCTGTCTGATTATAGAGACCTCGAACCCTCAGCTCAGAATGTGACTTGAAAGAAAGAAACTTCTTTGTTTTTTAAGCCTCTGAATTGTAAGGGACCTCTTTGTTATAACAGCTAGGCCTTCCTTAACTGATACAGGAATCAATACCATTAAAGTGGAGCACCACTATGACAAAAACCTAAATTTTTCAGCATTTGTCTGATGCCTAGACAGCAATTGATGAAGAAATAAATAGTGCTAGTAAGAAGGCTGAGGTATCCTAGACAACTGGTACTTTGTTACCTATGTTAACTTGGAAGGCAGACCACATACCTACCAAGCCAGTAGATATAGGGCAAGAGCCAGATGCTATGTGTAATGATTTCTTCTTACCACCTTAGGAAGGTATTACAAGGAAAGAATGAGTTCAGGTAAGAAATAGCCAGTTGGCAAGCAGAGGTGGAAGAGAATAGAGAGAATCTTTATGTTAAAGCCTCAAAACCCTCACAAGTTTGGAAAATCCAACTGCTTCTGGACCTAAGAAATAAGTCTCTTTCTCAAAGTTTACTTAAAGACTCATTAAAACCTTTATGTCAAACATTAAGACAAACAATGGATTCATTATGGAGGGAAGAATCAGATTATGGTTATCATCCATCCTTTCTCTCTTCTTTCATGACAAGAGAGCCATTGCTATGATATGGCTGCCTGGCCTGGGACCACATTTTCTGGTCTTCTTTGTAGCAAAGTGATGGCCATGTAACAAAAGACTTTACCAATGGAATGTGAGCAGAACTGATACAACTTCAGCTTCTCTTGCTTAAAAATAGTCCGTGGCCCTAGGATCCTGTTCTTTCTCTTGGTTGGCTAGAGTAGTAACTAGAATTACTTTAGAAGCCATGTATCAAAGATGGCAGAACATTCTACTCAGCCTGAATCTTGGAACCAGAAAAACAGAAAGAAACTCCTCTGTTCTTCAAGCTACTAAATATTGACAACCTGTTTGTTATAGGACATAGCCTTTAACCATAACTAATACTCATAACTTAACAACTGTTTAAATTTATTATGAAAAATATTACATAACTTCCAAATGTGTGTAAAGGTAAGTAGTTTTTGCTTTGTTTTGCTTTCTTTTAAGGGATTCATAAGCAACAAAGTTTAAAAACTCGTGGTATAGTTCATACTGGATGATTTCTGCTTTTTCACCTTCTAGTCACTCAGCAACCACCTGTATTCTTGTTCTCTTCCTCTCTAAAAAGAGAGTATACAGATTACAAAGACATTGATGCATGAATCACTGTACAACCTCTCTATGTACCAAATGCCTTCCCCACCCATAGTTCCTTCTAAGGGAACTTTCCCTATCTTTAGTTCCTATGAGAAAGCTCCCCCATATTTTGTTCCAGTAAGCCCCTCTTCTCTATCATTGCTCATGGCCACAGCTGATTGGGCCAGAATGGGCACCTGTCCAGTGAGCAGCCAGTCCATAGACAGGTCAGGAACCTCTGCTATAGCCTGACCCAAAAAGCCAAATTGGCTCTATCGTATTACCTTTTTTTTTTTTTTTTTTT
Organism: Mustela putorius furo; assembly: GCF_011764305.1. Lineage (NCBI taxonomy): Eukaryota > Metazoa > Chordata > Mammalia > Carnivora > Mustelidae > Mustela > Mustela putorius. Next base: position 35,638,871 of record NW_025421989.1, read on the forward strand.
TTTTTTAGAAAATATGAAGTAGATGGCAGAGGAAGCTGAAATTGAGCACATGTATGTGTAAAGAAAGGCCATGAATTAGTGTGGGACCACTGAGGACAGAACAAACTCAGGTTGCAAAGAAGCACAAGCTGTGAATTGGCAAAGCTAAGAGGTAGAAAAGAGCTATATAGAATAGAGGGGGAAAGTAAGCCAGGGAGGGCATTTCTGTCTCATGTATGGCATGCCAGTTATCCCAGTTATCTTAAAAACTACAAACACATGGAAATTCTGGATGAAATATAACAAATATCCCCTAAAATGCATAGCTGAGATAAAGTTAAGTAAATCTGAGAGGGAAGCAAAAAGAAAGGCAAAATCAAAGTGGTAAGCTTGTGCTGCTGTTTTGTGTGGATGGAATCTTTTATTGTTGTCAGCAAACAAGAGGCAAGGTGGGGATGAGAAATAAAGAGCTCCTCAGTGAAAGGATGGGCCATTATTCTATCTACCAACAAGGGGACATCAGGAGGATAATTGTCAGTCTAAGCTTGACAACTACTGGAGCTCCCAAGTGGGACCTGTATCACTTGGGGAATGCAGATTAACAGTGTCTCCAATGTGGCCTCCTAGATAGCTGGTACACCTTAAGTTCCTGATTCTATTTGAATACTTGAGTTTAGCCCTCAGTTTTGGAAAGCCAGTGTGAGGGCAGTTATCCAATCTATTCTGTTTGTCCACAGCACCAGCCAAGTGACATTTGTCCACCCTCTAGAATAAGTCAAGGCTATGGGAATGAGCTTGGGGAAGACATCTGGAGGTGTCAACAGGTGCTTGGTATGAAAATTTAGCAGCTTGGGTCCTCCCCTACTATTGCTTCTCAGTAAGATTAAGGACAGCGGTGATGAAATTGTCCTAAGAGCTATCTGGCAAGGACAGCAGACCCAATAGTCAGTTAAATTATGTACACAAGTAAAACAGTTGTGGAAAGCTACACCGGGGCATTTTCCCTCATAAGGCCAGGCTTCAGGGGCGGTTCTAAAAGAGAAAAGGTCATTAATGTCCCTCCCTCCTCTGCTGGTGGTGTTGCTCCCCCTCCCTCTCCACAAAATTGTTTTGGCCTATTCCGGCAGCTGTAACTTCACTTTTTTCCAGTCATTTATTATTCATACCCATACCTTTTGTTCCTAAGAGTCAAGTGCAAGAGGGGCAAGGATTTTTTTTTTATAAAACTTACAGATGGGGCACCTGAGTGGCTCAGTGGGTTAATAAGCCTCTGTTTTTGGCTCAGGTCATGATCTCAGGGTCCTGGGATTGAGCCCCACATCGGGCTCTCTGCTCAGTGGGGAGCCTGCTTCCCCCCTCTCTCTGCCTGTCTCTCTGCCTACTTGTGATCTCTGTCTGTCAAATAAATAAATAAAATCTTAAAAAAAACTTACAGAGACAGTGTTATATCCCCTACTTTAGCCCATATGGGTCATGATGGGGAGATTCCATGAGCAATGTACTCAACCAAGTGCTCATTACCTTGACGATCTAAACCATGGAAGTCTAACAAGAGAATCCAGATGGCTGAACCAGAATTAAGTTTCAATCCCTCAGGACTTGTTTTGGACTGAGCTGCCATCTAGAGAGAGTACCAACCAGGCTGGCTTGGGGTTGCCATTAGGAAAAGAGAGAAGCATCATGCTAAGAATTGGGCAGGATGGAAACCTGAATTTTCAAAATAGATCTCTATAAACCCCACCACTTTTTTCTTGAGCATTACCCAGGAAGTAGCTGAGAAGGGAAGATCCCTTTTTGGAAACAACTGTATTCAATGACCAAACTGCCTTACTAAGGTATATAGACAGGGAGGAGGTGGGGAAAATAGAAATCTTTTTAAGTCAATTTTTGAGGAAGCTGGTCAAACCCCACAGTACCAGATGCATGTGGATGGTAGGGCACATGGAAGAACCATTGAATACCTTGACAATCAGCCCATTGTGTGTGGCTTTTGCCACAAAAGGGGCATTATTAGCCTGAAAATAGTATGGGAAGCTGATCACATGACCTAGATTAGCTCCAAGGGCCACAGTAATTTGTTTGGATTCAGCTGCTCAGACTGGAACAGCAAAGGAGTAGCCTAAAAAAAAAAAAAAAATCAACAGCAGTGAAGCCTTACTGATAGGCCTGAGAGAAGGTCAAAGGTCCAGTGTGGTTAATCTTTCAGGAGCAGGTGGAGTCAGCACCCCATGTAATACGAGCTCACTTATTGTGAGACAAAGGGGTCAACTTTTGGCAGGTGTCACAAGTCTGGTATGCAGTGCTAGCCTCTGCAGATCAGAAACATAAACTCCTTTATTTTGTGCCTGGTGTGTGAGAGTGGACGTGTTGCCATGTCTGATCTAAGCAGTAATGGTGATAATCTGGGCAGTGCAGACTTGATTAGCAGCTTGGTTTTAACTGGTCTCATCAGATAATTGGCCTTTCCATTGGCATCCACATGATTAACCCAGCTGGTTTGATCAGAAGTCATGATGTGTTTCTATTGTAAACGGGCCCCAAGAGGGGTGTCCTTAATCTATAGTTTTCCAAGTGGCAGACCAAGCAACTAGGCTATTGGCAAGAGCCAATAAGTGAGTAAAAATCTGACAAGGTTAATCAAAGGGAGCATTGGTCAGAGCTATGAAAATGACCTGGAGTTCTGCCCACTAAATGGAGCCATTTTTTGTTTGGCATAGCTGGTGATGGAGTTGATTAGCAGCAGCAACCCAGTGACACCACTGGGTTTAGTTTTAGCCATCAGCGAAACAGGCCTAGACATTAGAGGAATTTCTGTGAATCAGGGGTCTCATTGAACCAGTGACTCAGCTTCAGGCAACGGAGTAGGGCATAAATTATCCCCCAAATGTTAACTGTCACTTTTTCGTGTAAAGTTGAGATGCTCCTTGTGCCAGGCCAGCTGCTTTCTTGAATATATCATTTCCTTTTGGCAACTGAAGCTTAATGGGCTCATTTCACCTTGGTAGTCATCAAGTTTGAGTCAGCCCACCCCAAAATGGGGATATCAGGCTAGAGAGTTTCAAGGCTTCTATGGGCCAGATGTTTAGTTTTGACAAGAGCCCAGTAGCAAGCTAATAGCTGCTTTTCAAAAGGGCTGTTTCTAGTAGCCCTGTCAGGGAGGCGACTAGTCCAAAACCCCAAAGGGCATTTCTGGGTGGAGGCTGCCTCCCTTTGCCAGACTTCAATCAGCAAAATCATGATCATTAAGTTTATGGGACCCTAAAGACAGACAGCATGCTGTAGCTTGTAGGGCAGCTTCAAACATGATCAGTTGGTATAAGCCCCACTCAAACGATGCTGATTAGCAGGTTAGCTAATATAAAAGACCAAGTAGCATGCCTGGGTGGACCACATACTCCCATACCTGAAGAGTCCAGTAAGGTGCTGGGCCTCCTGTTTGGTTTGTATGGCCAAAGAGACAGCAGTTTTTCCATGACCACCAGAGGAATTGAATGTTATTATGCACCCACATAGTTCCAAGAGATTGTACTTGTTGAACAGGCCCCTGAATTTTGTCTGAGTTTATCAGATACTCTTCCTGTCTACCTTCATGGTGTAATAGCACCACCAACAAGGTCATTGAGACTGAGGCTTCTGAATTGCCAAGAAGGTATCATCTATATAGTGAAAGCTTGGGACAGCAAAGGTAGAGAAACTCGTGCCAAATCCTGACTCACCAACTGGTGGCAAATGGCAGGGGAGCTTAGGTACTCCCAGGGGAATACTATAAAAATATATGGGAGGCCTTGCTACATGAATGCAAGCTGATCTTGTTCCTCAAGTGTCAGTAAGATGGCACAGAGGGTATTGGTAATGTCTATGATAGCGTACCTAGTGTCATCAGCCTGTGTGATGGATTCAGTTAGTCACAATGTCTGGAATAGCCAGAACTATGGGAACAGCAACTGAAATCAGCTGGCAATAATCTGCTCTCCTTTTGGTCTTATTTTTACTGCCTTAGAGGGCTGTTTATTCAGATTCTGCATTGCGGGTTTGATTCACATTTCCCTAGTGACTAATAATGAACATCTTTCCATATGTTTATTGGCTATTTGTATGTTTTTTTCCCTAGCTTTATAGAGGTGTAATTGACAAATAAAAATTGTATATATTTAAGGTGTATAATATGATTATATATGTGTGTGTGTGTTGTGTGTGTGTGTGTGTGTATAGTGAATGGATTACTGTAATCAAACTAATAAACATTTATCACCTCAGATTGTTACCTTTTTGTGTGTGGTGAGAAGACATTTTCTTAGTATAGTTGACACAATGTTACATTAGTTTCAAATGTACAATTTACTGATTTGATGAGTTTGTACATTATGCTATGTTCAAAAGCATAGCTACTATCTGTCCCATTACATCACTATTACAATATCATTAACTGTATTCCTTATGCTCTGCTTTTGATTCTCGTGACTTATTCATTCCATAACTAGAGGCCTGTATGCGAATGCTCTTAAGATCCACTTAGCAAATTTCCAGTATATAATACAGTATTATGAACTATAATCACCATACTCTATATTAGAGCCTCAGAATTTATTCATCCTGTAACTGAAAGTTTGCACCCTTTGACCCACATCTCCCCATTTCTTAAACCCTGGGCCCCTGGAAGACACTGTCCTCCTCTGGTTCTATAAGTCTGACTTTCTTAGATTCCACATCTAAGTAAGATCATACAGCATTTGTCTTTCTGTGTCCAGCTTAATTCACTTAATATAATGCCCTCCAGGTTCATCAAATGACAGTAATTCTTCCTATATTTTGGCTGAATTGTATTTGAGTGTGAATGTGTGCGTATCATATTTTCTATATCCATTCATCTGTCGGTGAACACTTAATTTGTTTCCACATCTTGGCTATTGTAAATAATTCTGCAACGAACCTGGGAATGCAAATATCTTTTCTAGATACTGATTTCATTTCCTTTGGATATATACCCAAAGTGGGATTGCTAGTTCATATGGTAATTCTATTTTTAATTTTTTGAGGAAAATCCATACTGTTTTTCATAGTGGCTGTACCAGTTTATATTCCTACTAGCAATATACAGTGTTCCCTTTTCTCCACACCATTATCAGTGCTTTTTATCTCAACACCATCCTAACAGGTGTGAAGTGATAGCTCAGTGTGGTTTTTATTTACATTCCCATAATGATTAATGATGTTGAGCACCTTTTTATGTACCTGTTGGCCATTTGTAAATTTTCTTTAGAAAAATATATATTCAGATCCTTTGTCCATTTTCAAATTGAGTTATTTGGTTTTTGCTATTGAGTTTGAGGAGTTCCTTATGCATTTTGGATATTAACTTATCACATGTGTGGTTTTGCAAATATTTTCTCCCATCCCATAGGTTGCCTTTCTATTTACTTGATTATTTCTTTTGCTGTGCTGAAGATTTTTAGTTTAGATTTTTAGTTCCTGGTCTTAGAAAAAAAGCCTTCAACTTTTCACTATTGAGTATGATGTTCACTGTCAGCTTGTTCTGTATAGCCTTCATTATGTTGAAGTATATTCCTTCTGTACCTACTTTGTTGAGAGTTTTAATCATGAAAGGTACTATTTTTATTACTATAGCTTTCTGATATTTTTTGAAATCAGGAAGTGTGATGCCTCCAGCTTTGTTCTTCTTTTCCAAGATTGTTTTGGCTACTTGGGGTCCTTTGAGATTCCATATAAATTCTACGATGAGTTATTCTATTTCTGAAAAAAAAATCATTGGTATTTGGATAGGGATTGCATTGAATCTATAGACTGGTTTGAGTAGTGGTAACATCTTAATGATGTAAGTCTCCCAATCCATGAACATGGAATGTGTTTCCATTTATTTATATTATTTAATTTCTTTCAGCAATGTTTTGTAGTTTTCATTATATGAGCCTTTCACCTCCTTGATTAAGTTCATTCCCAAGTATTTTAACCCTTTTGATGCTATCATAAATGGAATTTTTTGTAATTTCCTCTTTGGTACTTGTTAGTGTATAGAAATGCAACTGATTTTTGTATGTTAACTCTGTATCCTGCTACTTTACTGAATTCATTTATTAGTTCTGACAATCTTTTTGTGGAATATTTAGGGTTTTCCACATACGATCATATCATCTGGAAGCAGATTATTTACTTCTTCCTTTTTATATGGATGCCTTTTATTTCTTCTTCCTTTTTATATGGATGCCTAATTGCTGTAGCCACAACATCTAGTACTGTTCTTAGAAGTGTTGAAAGCAGGTATCCTTGCCTTGTTCCTGGTCTTTGAGGAAAAGCTTTCAGTCTTTCACCATTAAGTTTGATGTTTGCTGTGGGTTTTTTCATCTATGGCTCTATACTGTTGAGGCTGTTGCCTTCTATTTCTAGTTTGCTGAGTGCTTTTATCATGAAGGGTTGTTGATTTAGTCAGATGCTTTTTCTGCATCAGTTGAGATGATCATGTGGACTTCTCTTCATTGTGTTAATGTGGTATATTATATTGATAAATTTTTATATGTTGAACCATCTTTGTATTACAGGAATAAACCCCATTTGGTCATGGTGTATAATCTTCTTAATATACTGCTGAGTTAGGTTTGCTAGTATTTTGTTGAAGATTTTTGTTATCAGTGTTCATAAGGAGTATTGATTTTTAGTTTTCTAGTAGTGCTTTGTCTGACTTTTGTATCAGAGTAATGCTGGCCTCATGGCATGAGTTAGGAAGTGTTCTCTCCTCTTCAAATTCAGAGTTCTCCAAGTGTTTGGTAGAATTCACCAGCAAAGCTATCAGGTCCAAGACTTTTCTTTGTTGGGAGATTTTTGATTACTGATTCAATCTTCTTACTGGATTTAGATCTATTTTATATATCTTTTTAGGTGAAGTCTTTTTTCTAATCTTTTGCTGATTTATTACTTGGATTGTTTGTTTTACTATTGGGTTGTACGAATTTTTTACATATATTCAACATACAAGTCCTTTGTTAGATTGTCATATTGTGAATATTTTCTTTCAGTCTGTGGCTTGTCTTTTTATTTTCTTAACATCATCCTTTGAAGAGCAGGCATGTTGATAAAGTCCATTTTACCAAATGTTTTTCTGTTATGGTTGGTGCTTTTTTAAAAATTTCCTATTTAAGAAATCTTGAGATTTTTCTCCAGTTCTTGTTCTGGAGGTTTTATAGCTTTAGCTCTGATGTTAAAGTCTTGGAGCCATTTCAAGTTAATTTTTGTGTATGATATCAACTAGAGGTCAAGGTTCACCTTTTTCCATCTGTCTACTTTCCCCTCTACCTATCTTAGGTTCATTGGCTGAGTCCTGTAAATGAGAATAACAAAAACAAAAACAAACACACACACACACACACAAAACACACACATACACACAAAAACAGATTAACAAAGGAAAAACAAGCAGAAGTTTAGTATGTGCATCACACATAGGGGAGCACTCAAACAGAGATGAATAACTCAAAGGGGTGGTTAGAACTTGGGCTTATATAGCATCTTAACACAAGAACAATAAATTTTTAGAGAAAGAATAAGACAAAGGAAAAACACTTTGGGTTTCTGTGGGGGGGCAGATTGTAGGAAGGCAATTAAGTGGGGGGAACTAATGGAAGATAATGGCTAGTTAGTAAAGTTGTGTATATGGATTCCTTTGGTCCTTTCTCCGGGCTGATAGGGGTCTAGAAGTTGTCTCTAGTGATTAGCTTTTATCCTTCTTGGTAGAGAAGGAAGGGGGAACACCTTTACAAATTTATATCCTGCTTGTAAGCAAATAGCAGTTGGGCTTTCCTTGTATCTGTTTCTTCTCAGTTGCCTTCAACTCAAAATGATCCTTATGGCACAGTGGAATATTTTAGAGTGCCATATTCTGCTACCCTTCAGCACTTAGCATTTATATTATAATTGCCCTTCACATAATTTGTTCCCTGCCCTTTATCCTGATGTCTGCAAGGGTAGGAACTATTTCTTTTTGTCAGAGTTCAAAATCAGAAACACAGTAGATACCGAATTAAACTTTAAATTATTGAACTTAAATTTTTTTGCACTTTACCTTTGCTCAACAGATGTCACAAAATGAGCATCCAAAGGAAATTATTTTTTGTCACTAGGCTCTAGAGCCCACGGTCCCTAATCCAGTCCTTTATTTATACATTTTTCATTTTGTATTGTATTTGTGTGAGCAGGAATTCGTTGGTAATCTCTGACAAACTGGTTTGTATTACAGCAATTTGTATTCCCACTCTGAGATTATTTGCATTTAAAAGTGAAGGCTGAAGAGGAAAATTCCTTTCACCAAAGAGGAATTCCAAGTGTCTGTTGCTGACCAATGGGGTGAACTTTTTTGAAGGGGTTAGAAACTGTTTGGGGGAGAAACTACTAAATCATCCCATAGAAGGGAGTGATTTTATTTTGGTCAAAACTAGCAACAAGAATAAACCTGAAGTCTTGAACGAAAGTCCCTAAAGAGGCTTGAATTTGGAAAGACAAGTTGAGTGAAAACACTAGCAGTTAAGGAGTTAAAGAGAAAATATGCTTCTGCCAGCAGTTCCTGGGATTCTGTCCAAACAGCATGCTGTCAGCAGCATCAGCCAGCAGGAACGCATAATCTTCCACCCTTTGGTTTTAGTGGGTAATATTAACTAAGAAAACACTCCAGATTTTTCATGTTCATATGGTATAACTCACTCACTTCAGACATAGCCCTTTATCCAATAGTTACCTCCTACACTTGGGAAATTTTCTTTTCTCTCCCTTTCCCTCCTTCTTTCTTTCAATACAGTATCCAATTCTGGACACCAACAAGCATCTCCGAGGACAAAAACGCATTTTTTTTCAGACTATAAGGTCACTTTTCTTTTCTTACAATCATTCTTTGAGTCAAAAAAAGTGCAGTGACCTCAGGTTTTAAGATTTCTGAAATTAAACATACTACCTAATTCTTTCCCCCACCCTGAAAGGCTCTTATTAACTTGTTGGTCAACTAGTGACTCATGGTGTATTAGAATGGAGGAAAAACATGCTGTGGAAATGCCATCCTTGTCATTACCTTTGTTCTGGTGAGAAGAATGCTCCTTGGAGTAGGTGCCCTCCCCATCCCTGCTAAGAAACAAAGGGAAAAAAAAATCTCATGCACTACACTATAACTTAGTTCAAGTCAACAAAATTTATCAAATGCAAATCTCCATGGTATATATAGGCTGAATAATTTAATTCAATCATAGTACATTGAAGCTTAAATGAAGCTGGCACTAAGGTTACAAAGAATAAATCATGGCCCCTACTTTAGCTCAGTGTGGTCAGGGAAACTGTCTGTAGATAATTATAAAACAATGTGATAAGCACTATATTGGGAGCTTGGAGGAAGAAATAGTGAAAATTTTGTGTGGAGAATGAAACTAAGTTCTTTACAGAGCACTGTAGTGGTTCTCAAACCCTTTGCCTTATCCCATGGTAACTAATACATATATATTTTTTAAAGATTTTACTTATTTAGAGAGAAAGTGTGTGTGTGTGTGTGTGTGTGTGTGTGTGTGTGTACGTACACAAATGGAGAGAGGTAGAGAGGGGGAGAGAGCCTCAAGCAGACTCTGCACTGGGCAGGGATCCCAATGAGGGGCTCAATCTCATGACCCTAAAATCATGACCTGAGCTGAAATCAAAAGTCAGACACTGAATCAACTGAGCCACCCAGGTGCCCCAATATTACATTTTTTTAAAAAGATTTTTTTTATTTATTTATCAGAGAAACAGAGCACAAGCAAGGGGAGCGGCAGGCAGAGGGAGAAGCAGACTTCCTGATGAGCAAGGAGCCCAATGCAGGACTCCAGGATCATGACCTGACCCAAAGCCCCAGGATCATGACCTGACCCAAAGGCCCATGCTTAACCAACTGAGCCACCCAGGCATCCCAGTAGTACATACTTTTACTTGAAGTTTTGATTGAGATAATTGTGGATGCAGTTGTAAGAAATAACACAGAGAGATACCATGAGCACTTTACCCAGTTTCTACCAATAGTAATATTTTGGAAAACTGGATTATAATATCACCATTAGGATATTGATTTTAATACTATCCACTGATACTGTTCCGATTTCCTACTTTTACTTGCCCTTGTGTGTGTGTTTGTGTGTGTGTGTTAAGTTCTCTATCATATTATCAACTGTGGAAGTTCACCTATCCACCACCATAGTCAAAATACTGAATAGTCCCATCGTCATAAGAATCCCTCCAGTTCTTTTATAACCACACTCAACCTCCCTCTCACATCTGTCCCTGACCCTTTGCCACCATTAATATGTTCTACATTTCTAAAACTCTGTCATTTAAAAAGTGTCATATCAATGGAATCATACAGTATAAAACCTTTTGGGATTGGCTTTTTTCACTCGGCTGTAATTCCCCAGAAATTCATCCAGGTTGTTGCATGTACTAATAGTTCCTTCCTTTGGGGAAATATTAGATGGTATGGAATTCCATACCATGGAATACCACAATCTGTTTAACCATTCATCTGTCAAAGAACAACCAGGGTGATTCTAGTTTTAGGCTATTATAAATAAAGCTGTTGAACATTCATGTACAGGTTTCATGTAGACATATATTTTCATTTCCCTGTGATAAATGCCCTGGAGTGTAATTGCTGAGTTTTATGGTAGTTGCATGTTTAATTTTTTAAGAAACTAATAATGTGGGGTACTTGGGTGGCTCAGTCGGTTAAGTGTGCGACTCAATTAAGCTTTGGCTTGGGTCATGATCTTAGATTCATGAGATCAAGCCTGTGTTGGGCTCCAAGCTAGGGGCGGGGAGCCTGCTTAAGACTCTCTCTCCCCTTTACCTCTCTGCCCCTCCCCACCTCTAAGAAAAAAAAAGAAGAAGAAAAGAAAAGAAACTGGTGAACTCTTTTCCAGAGTGCCTATACAATTTTACTCCCCCACCAGCAAAATGTGAGTGATCTAGTTTCTCTGCATCGTCTTCAACATTTGGTGGTGTCATAGTTTTTAATTTGTAGCCATTCAGGTATGTGTGGAGTAATATCTCATTGTGGTCTCAATTTGTATTTTCCTAATGGCTAATGATGTTCAACATCTTTTCTTTTTTAATTTTTGTCTCTTTTTTAAGGTTTTTTTTTTAAATGTTCAATATCTTTTCATGTATCTATCTGCCATCTGTATTATCCTCTTCAGTGAAGTGTCTCTTCATGTCTTTTGCCCATTTTCTATTTGGATTGTTTGTTTTCCTCCTGTTAGGCTTTGAGAAGGTTTGTGGGTTGTTTGTTTGTTTTTTTCGGATACATTCTAGAGGGTAGTCTTTTATCAGATAAATGGTTTGCAAGTATTTTCTCCCAGGCTGTGACTTGTCTTTTCATCTTTGTCACGTAGATTCTCACAAAGGAAAAGTTTTTAATTTTGATGAGCTTCAATTAATCAGTATTCCCTTGTACAGTTCATGCTTTTAATGTCAAGTCTAAGAATCCTTTGCCTAGCCCTAGATTCCAAAGAACCTCTCCTGTGTTTTCTTTTCTTTTTTTTTTTTTAAGATTTTATTTATTTATTTGACAGACAGAGATCACAAGTAGGCAAAAAAGCCAGGCAGAGAGAGAGAGGGGGGAAACAGGCTCCCCGCTGAGTGGAGAGCCCTACGTGGGGCTCGATCCCAGGCCTGGAGATCATGACCTGAGTGGAAGGCAGAGGCTTAACCCACTGAGCCACCAAGGCGCCCCTCCTGTGTTCTTTTCTAAAAGTGCACTCCACAAAAGCCTTTTACTAATTTCAGAGAAATCACACTGGAGCTTAATGGAAGACAAGCGATAAGGTAGAATTTTTTTTTTTTTTTTTTTACCTTCAAATCTTTTATTGTCACTTTGGTTAAGTACATAGTTATTCCACTTGGGCTTATTAGTCAAATAAGATTATATTATCTCTTTTAGATTTTAGAAACTGTAAAATTAGAAAATAATTCTAAGAACAAAATGTGCAATAAAAATAAATAACTTGATGTATGTCAAAAACAAGTTGGTGGGGAGAATCACATGTTTAACTTTTAGGTTCTTTACTTCGGTAAGGTAGAATTTAATAAGAACACTATATTAGTGTATTCGGGCTACCATAATAAAATACCACAAACTGGGTGGCTTAGACAACAGAAATTAATTCTCTCACAGTTCTGGAGTCTGGAAGATCAGGATCAATGTGCTACCAGAGTTGGCTTCTGGTGAGATCTTTCTTTCTGCCTAGCAGACAGCCTCCTTCTTTGCTGTATTTTCAGATGGACTTTATTTGTGAGAGCCGGGAGAAAGAGCTCTCTGATGGTACTTCCTCTTCTTGTAAGGACACCAGTCCTGTTAGCTCAGGTTCCTACCCTTATGACCTCATTTAAACTTCATTATCTCTCTAAAGGCACTATCTCCAAATACAGCGAGATTATGAGTTAGGGCATCAACATATGAACTATTGGGGGAAATGACAGGATTCATTCTTTAACAAACACAGTGTCTGCCTTGTGTGTTGGACCACCTGTTCTGGGTTTTTTGGACCATGCCAGCATTTATATACGGGCACAGGTACCAACACTGTCTGGTTTCAGAAGTCCCATTGAGTGAATGCCATCTAGTTTGTGTGCTTATCTGCTTAGTGTATTCCTATTCCCCCCACTTCCCTGATTGTCTGGGAACCATGACAAGGTGCACATGGCACCTTGGGCATAGTGAATTAGTCCGGGAAAGGGACTAGGTGCCAGCTGGGCGAATCACAATCTTTTTCTGGGAATTTTGACCTCAAGACTTAAACTCACTTTGGCTGCTCTATTTAACCAAAGAGATCTAAGATTGGGGACCCATGATGTTGGCCATTTTCTGCCATGTGGACTAGGAAACAAAGATGGTGGGTTTGCTACGAGAAAGAAAATGGAGCAGATACAAAGAAAAAGCAAGAGGCAGACGCAAGGAACAGAGAACACTCTAGCATCAACCACTGTATCCTATGATTGGGTACTATGAAACACCCCAAACCAAACTGCCTTTTTTGCTTTGAGGAAATTGAAGGGGACAGGGAAAGAGAAGGAGGAGAAAGCAGCCACACAGTTCCTGCCTAAGCTCTTCTTTCAACTTTTAGTCCCTTCAGAACTGACCATCTAGGTTGGCATACTCTTTAGAGCAGCTCTATCCATAAAATGTAATGCAAGCCATGTATCTAATTTTTTTAATTTTCTAGCAGCCACATTTTTTAAAGAAACAGTTGGAAGAAATTTTAATAACATACTTGATTTGATCCAGTATATCTAAAACATTATGATTTTAATATATAACTCAATTTTTAAAATTGCCCCTTTTGAATGAATGATTCATATACTGTTGGTTGCCTTAGGAGGCTTAAAAATACCTCTGAGAAGTGGGGACTGAAAGATGGTCTATGGTCAGGCTAACTCCTGAGCTTCTCCATGGTGGCTCTGTGTCCTGGGAGCCAGGGCAGCTATGTGAGAATTCCAGATTTCAATTCCCAACCAACTTGACCACCTCCCTAAATCCCTCCTAAAAAAGTCTGTTTCTAATTAACACCCTGAGTTAAAAGTAGAGACTTTCTTCTGGGTCAGTGTCATCTCTCTATCATCAGATGAGCTCTGGAGTCAGAAATCTCTGTATTTGAGTCTTGCCTCTGTGCCTCTCTCTTATTAGCTTTTCAACCTTGAGCAAGTTATCTCAACTTCTCTGAGGTCTTCATGTCATGCCTGTAGAATGGGGATAATGACAGTACCCGCCTACCACTCATAGAATGAGGATTAAATGAGTGAATTCTGAAAAAGTGTAAGAAGGGTGAAAGTCACAATAGCATATGTTAAGCACTCCATAATTGGTAGCCATTATTATGCATAGACATCCTTTCTAAAGGCTGACAGTTTTCTAGCAGCTAATAGGAAAACAGAAAAGGTAACAAAGAATTAAGAAAAAGAAATACTTTGAATTTTGATGCCTAACAATACCTGAGGCTTGGCACAAAACTTCTAGTCCATATTTGGGTTTCCACTTGAAGGCCCAAAAAGAAAATTAAAGCCCTTTCTTTGTCTTAACATCTATTTGCACCCTAAATTTTTTATTTGGGCTATTCAAAAGATATTCTTGTCCAGTAGTTCTTTGACTTTTTCCCTTAGATTGACCAATGTCTGTAGATTTAGCATCCTCATTGAACACACCCACTCCCTATTCTCCCTTCAAGCCCGGACCCTTTGCTTCTGTCTTTCAAAGTGATTTTCCTCTGGAACATACATAAATAATTTTAAACAGTGGCCCTGGAAACTACATTCACTATTAGAAAAAGAACCCCTAAGGTGACTTGCAGATGTGTATAGCTGGAGTCCACCCACATCCTCACTAAGCTAAATGCTCATGTTATAATGGAAGGAGGACTTCAGAGAGACAGAAATAAAGAGCAGGCAATTCAAGCTGAGAGCGAATTTAGAAAACATTCAACATTTAGAAAACATTCCTTAACATTGTACCTGAGGAACCTGGGCCCCAGAGAAATTGGCACCACGTACTTCCAGAGTGTTCTGCAAATGCCCAGCTCACACCTGCAGAGTAGCCTTTGCCATGTTGCATTGTGGTTGGTAGTGTGTCTGTCTTATCTGCTGCCCTCTGAGAACATCAGTACAGGGATAAAGTCTTATTCATCCAAGTTCCTAGCACTTGATATACAAGTTCCCAGTATTTGATATACAGGTGGTGAGTAAATGTGTAACAAATGAATGAAATGCTTTTGGACTTACCTTGGCCTGGTATCTGGAATTAATAAAAGATCAGAGTGAAAAAAAATCAGATTCAGGTCTTTAGTTCTTATCTTTTTTGTTCCCAGGGCTTATCTGTATGTATTTGCTCTTCATGGGCCTGAATTTCTTTGGAATATGTCTGAGTAGGCTGACGAGAGTCCCAGGCATAATGTGAAACAAAATGATCTGTTGAAGATTTCCAAGTGTTATGAGAATTAAAAGTCCTCAATGTACTACACCTTAGAGTGTCCATTTTTAACTCTCATGTGAAGAGACCTTGCCTGAGAATGAGCCCAGAGAGAAGAAATCAGAGTTAAGAAATAAGAGTTAAGAGAAGGTATCTTTCTGATGACATCGTCTGAGTTACCTGCATCTAGCCACACTTGAATGAAGTCAGCACGCCCGCACTCGTCTATTACGTGAGCCAGTGTACTGGCTTTTCATTTTAGCCAGGCTGAGTTAGGGTTCTGTCACTTGTCCCCAGAGAGCATTGACTAATAAAATAAAGACCAAATAATTAGAGAATAATAAAAGCCACATATTTAAAGTGTTGAACTGCATGGTGCTGATTACAGATGCAGTAGAAGGACAGAAGAGCAGGCTGGGGAGAGATTAACAGAGATAATGGGAGTTGGATAGGCCATGATCACTGTTGTAATGATAAACACCAAGAAAGGACTGTCTGTGGCTGGTAAACTATAGTAGTGTAGTATAGTAATAATAGAGTATAATACAGTATAAAATCAGGAATATTAGACAAGAAAGGAAGAAGGGTGGGCCAAGTGCAGTACTAGCCTTTATCCTCTTAGAATGTTGTTACGAGGGCCAGTGGAGGGAGAGAAAATCAATATGGTGTAAGACCATTAATTTTGGACAGTCATCCAAGCCTACCCTAGCATCTGGGCTGAACATAGTTTATTACCTTGTCTAGAGCAGTGGTTCTCAACCTTGGACGCATATTAGAATCACTTGGGGAGCTTTAAAAAACCCAGATACCATACGTACAAGGGAATATTTTTCAGCCCTTAAAAAGAAAGGAATCCTGTTATTTGCAATAACTTGGATGAACCTTGAGGGTATTACTCTTAAGTGAAATAAGTCAGATAGGAAAAAGACAAATTCTACATCATCTCAGTTACATGTGGAACATAAAAAAGTCATCCTCATAGAAACAGAGTGGGTTTGTGATAACCAGGGCTTGGATATGGGGGAAATGGGGAGATGTTGGTCAAAGGGTATACATTTTTAGTTATAAAATGAATAAGTTCTGGGGTATAGCATGGTAACTCTAGTTAACAATACTGAATTGTGTACTTGAAATTTGCCAAGAGAGTAAATCTTAAATCTTACCCAGTGATGGGTATATTAACTAACCTTAATGTGGCAATCATTTCACAATATATACACATCAAATCATAACATTGTACACCTTAAACTTATACAATGTTATTATCAAATTTCAATAAAGCTGGGGAAAAAAATCCAGATACCCAGACCACACCCAGACCAAGTAAATCAGAATCACTGGAGGGGGGGCCCAGGTATCACAATTTTTTAAAACCCCCCAGATGATTCCACAGTGCAGCCAGATTTGAGAACAAGTACTCTAGAGTGGTGCTTCTCAAACTTTGATGTGTCTTTGAATCTCGCTTTGTTTTCGTTTTTGTTTTATTTATGTATTTGGGAGAGTGAGAGAGAGCGAGCATAAGCGGGTGAGGGGCAGAGGGATGAGAGAGAGAGCACAAGTGGGTGAGGGGCAGAGGGCGAAGCGGACTTTCTGCTGAGCAGGGGACCCGACGCAGGACTCGATCCCAAGATTCCAGGATCATGACCTGAGCCCAGGGCAGACGCTTAACTGACTGAGCCACCCAAGCACCCCTGAATCTTTTTAAGTCTAAAGTGGGGTCCAGAATTTCGGGAGTTTAGTTTAGGGTAGTGGTGATGGTGGTGGGAAGGATGTTCTTTTTAACTCATCCAGTCAGATTTCCCAGAAATAATCTGTGGACAGCTATGTGTGATGAAAGTTTGC
The DNA here is from genome assembly GCF_011764305.1 of Mustela putorius furo. NCBI lineage: Eukaryota > Metazoa > Chordata > Mammalia > Carnivora > Mustelidae > Mustela > Mustela putorius. The sequence continues at coordinate 35,655,660 of NW_025421989.1, forward strand.
CCGCTCCATGATAATGCCAGTTCTGATGCAGGATATAGGGTGACCCACTGACATTTGCTTGGATCTCAGGGGCTTCCAGGGCCATGAACTGTTTAGTGCTAAAACAAGAAAGTCATGGGCAAATCGAAATGATTAGTCACTCTACCTGACCCTGACCCTCAGGTCAGTGAAGTTCTGGCCACCGTTAGGAAGCTTTTCTGACCAAGTAGATACCATTAATAAAGCAGGGGTGAACAAGACCTCAGAAGATGCTCCTGGAAAATGAAAGGGAATTGCTGAGGCCAGCAATACATAGGGGGTAGGGGCAGGAAAACAAGTGCTCTGGTGTGCCTGGTGCATAGGCATCTCTCCAGAAAGTGGGGCAGGGAGCCCTGGAGAGAGAAGGGTCTTTAGCTTAACATGGAGAAACTGGGAGCTTCCTGCTAACATGGGGAATTCAAGCTGGAATGTACAGAATTACCCAGAGAGCTCATTCAACATGCAGAGGAGAAATTCTCCTCCCAGGAGAAATTCTAATTCAATAGGTCAGAGACCTTTTAACTGGTGTCCAAGGTGATTTAGGCCACACACTGAGAACCACGAACTAAAGGGTCTGTCTGCCAGTAGTTTGGCCTGTTAAAGAAAACTTTCCTGACCAGTGGGTTGGGCTGATTTAAAGAGACTCAGCAGAACTGGTAGGTGATGGTAAAATTTCACAAAGCAGCAGGTCCAGATGGTTTCAGAAGTGAATTCTAGCAAATCTCTAAGGAACAGATCATTCTAATGCTAACGCTTTTAGAGTTCCAAACCATACACAAAGAAGGAAATACAATTCTATTAAGCCAAGAGAAGACTGAAATCAAACCTAGCAAAAATAACACACAAAACAAAACTGAGGACCAATCTCGTCCATGAATATCAATGTAAAAATCTGAAATAAAATACTGGCAAGCAAAATTCAGCATCCTATTAAAAGAATAAATTACTCTCACCAAATGGGGTTTGTACTGAGAATGGAAGGATGGTTCAGTGTGCAGGGATTTATTATTTTGATACATGATATCAGGAGAGCAAAAAAACCTGCCTGTCTGTTTTTGTAGGTCGTGTAATAGCATTCAATAAAACTCTGCATGTACTCTAATGTTATTTTTTAAATGCCCATTATGATCTGGGTGTTACCTGAACTACCAAACCATAAATTTGGACATGAATGGCAATTTTCTCTTATAAAACAGAAGTCAAATATATGAAACCAGGCCCAAGCATGTCAGGAAAGCAAGAGAAAACTGCCCAAATAGCTGGCTCAGGCTCTTACGGTACCTGCTCTTCCTGCTACTCTGCCTCACATTCAGTTATTCTGTGGCCTCATGGCCTCCATTCCCAATGGCCCGTTATCAGAGAAGAAAAAGCTTGGACCTGCTTCCCTAATGAGTTTACATGCTATGCTGGCACCAGATTAAAGTGGGTGACTACTGGCGATTCACAGACCTGTACCCCTGGGGATAAAAATATATGTTTATAAAAAATTTAAAAAATAAAATAAATAAAGTGGGTGACTATTGCACTATAGCCCCATTCGGAAGTGCCCCTGAAAATGTTGCTGAAGGAAAAATCCTTCCAAGAGGCAGAACATTTGGCTGTTTACTTTTTTGGGACTGAGACAGCCAGAGGACTGGATTCACACTGCCTCATGGGCAGTGACCGTTGGGTTATCCAACTGATCAGGGATTTGGAAAGTACAAGATTGAAAAATTGGTGACAGGATGTCTTGAGGGTGTCCATGTGGATGGACCTCTGGGGCTAAGCCCAAAATACAAACTTTATCATGCCCATGTAAATGCCCACCAGTGGGTATCTATTGCAAAGGAGGGTCTCAGTAATTAGGTGGATCAGACAACCTCTCCCTGGTTGTCAGCCAGCCTCTTCCTCCAGCTACCCTGGTGCTCCCTTGGTGCTCTTGTGAACCCACAATCGTGGCATCCATGACACAAACTTCTCTCACTAAGTCCACTCCTGGATGCCTGGCCAGCAAACAGCAGAGGCCAGCTCTGGGTCTTTGATATGGCACCATTCCCTGAGGAGTCCAGGCTTGTAGAACAGTTATGAATAGGACTTGAAGTCTGGAGTCAGCCTAGCCCAGCTGAGTCTAACCTAAATTGGCTGAACTATAAGCATTCCACAGACCTGTGAGCCAGAAATAAAACATTTGCTCTATTAAGCCACTGAGGTTATGGTACTATTTGTTATACAGCAGAAACCTAACATAGTCCCGTTATTAATTCTCACTGAATTCTCCTGATTTGGTTGTGCCATCTGTTTCTTTTAGAGCCCTGGCTGAGTCACTGCCTTTTTGCAGATGACTCAAAGATATATAAATCTCCAGTTCATACCTCTCCTCTTAGTCCCAGACCCACATATAGCCAGTGGTCTGCTGGATAGCTCCTCTTGGATATCACAAAGGCCCCTGAAAGTCAGCACTCACTCACCTACCACAAACCTGCTCCTCTTTCAGGAGCCTCTCCCTCCTTGACACCTGCCTCCCTGTCATCGCTGTATTTAAACCATCACCATATCACATCTATTTAACCTCCTAAATATTTCTCCAATCTGTCCCCTTCCCTTTACCACCACCACCAGCACCACCCCAGCCCAACCCATCAGTATTTCTTACCTAAAATAATCTCCCAGTTGGCCCTTCTCCAGTTGGTTTTCCATATCGTGGTCAAAATGAACTTTTTGAAAATTCTAATTCAAGGGGCACATGGGTGGCTCAGTGGGTAAAGCCTCTGCCTTCAGCTCAGGTCATGATCTCAGGGTCCTGGGATCGAGCCCTGCATCGGGCTCTCTGCTCAGCAGGGAGTCTGCTTCCCCCTCTCTCTTTGCCTGCCTCTCTGCCTACTTGTGATCTCTGCCTGTCAAATAAATGAAAATTCTAATTTATGTCCACGCCCCATTTGCAGCCCCCCAATGGCTTCCCATTGCTTTTATAATAAATGGCAGAATATTTAACATGGGCCTCAAGGCGCTATGTGGTGTGGCCCTTGCTCCCCTGCTTTATCTCCCCCTCTCTGCTCTATTTATCTATTATAAAAGGCCACATGGCCTTCTTTGTTTGCTATGTGCCATCTTACCCCTTGCTGCTACCCTCTCCCTGCAAAGCTGTTTCTCCTGTCCTTGCCTTATTAACACTTACTCATGCTTCACATCTCAGCCCAAGCATCACCTCTTTAAGGAAGTCCTCTCAGCTCTCTAAGTCTGACTCACAGCATAGCATGTTTTACATTCCTGTGATTGCTTGATTAATATATATATATATATTTTTTTTTCTTGATTGATATTGGTCATGCCTGCAGCCCCTACCCACTATAATGTGACCATCAAGAGGGCAGAGTCTACGTCTGGTTTTGGTCATCAATGTATCACCACGAGTCTGGCACATCCTAGACACTTGGCACCTATTTATTAAATTAATAACTTGGTAAATAAGGTGTCAAGCTGGAACGTCTCTAGCATTCATGTCAGCTTTCATCTTCTGGACTTTCTTTCCAAGTTCTGCCAGTAGGATAGAGGATTAATGGGGAAAGCAGCCAACTGGGGTGAATTAGCAGCCTCCATGCAAATACATTGATTAGAATTTGAAGAAGCCCTTGTCCTCCTTCAGAGATACTGCTAAGAACCATGTGGCATATGTCAGTGCTTGATTGGCCAGGCCATTCTCAAGGAATGCTTAACACCAGTGCCAGAAAACCAAGTGCCAGAAATCCTGGGTTAGAGCATTTTGCCGGGAGGTTCCCTAACTTGCTGAGCTGAGCTGAGAGAGAAATGACTCTGAATGGCACTGATTAATGACCAAGAATGATCCTCATCCATTCTGGCGCTCTGCTGCTTCTTGTCAAGTGTTCACCCACCCTGCCCCGTTTAGAAAGATTTCAAGTAACTGTGCTCTTGAAACCTCCTTAAATGGTTGGCTTGGCTGATGCCTAAATATCTCTTGACCCATACTGAGGTGTTGGAGAAGGAGGGAGGAATAAGTTACTCTTCTAGGTCTTGCATTGTATGATTCTGTTATTTTTAATTCTGAGGATTCCTTTTCCCTTTTAAAGAGTGAACTAATTATATTTTGACAGCATGGCTTGAATTTCATCCAGGGGAAAGAGGTAGGGAATTCCAAGTACATGAGTCATTCTGCCACCAGAAGTAGAGGCACTTCTTCAAGTCCTTATCCCGTGGCAAAGGCAAACTTCTCCTCTCAAGGTCAGATGATGTTCTGAATTGGTACTGTCCAGGCAGCCTGCCATTTCCAACAAAACTTCCCCTGAGGCCAAGGAAAACTTGGATGATGGGACCTGGACAATTTCTCCCTTAGAAAGGGGTGTTCCTCTGATTGTGAATTAAAAATCCGACATCCGGTGGTTCCACAGTGTAATGGTGAGCATTCTGGATTCTGAATCCAAGAATCCGACATCCTGTGTGGGGCAGGAAAGAGGAGTGAGTGCATTCTGGGGTTTTGTGTTTAGCTGGTGGAAAAGGTGCATCTGTTTGTAAAATTGAATACTATGCAACAGTTAAAATGGATGACCCAGAGCCACCCTATCAACATGGACTAATTTTTAGAACATAATGTTAGAAGGGTGGGGCACCTGGGTGGCTCAGTCAGTTAAGCTTCTGCCTTCAGTCAGGTCATGATCCCAGGGTCCTGGATCAAACCCTTCGTCAGCCTCCCTGCTCAGTGGAGAGCCTACTTCTCCCTCTCCCTCTGTTCCTCCCCCTCTGCTCATTCTTTCTCTCTCTCAAATAAATACATAAAATATTTAAAAAGAACATAATGTTGGAAGGAAACAGCAAGTTGCAGAAGGATATGTAGAGGTCTTCTGCTATTTACAAAATGTTAAAATTTGCAAAAATAATTTAAATCAGGGGTGCCTGGGTGGCTCAGTTGGGTAAGTGTCGGACTCTTGATTTCTGCTCAGGTCATAATCTCAGGGTCGTGAGGTTGAGCCCCGTGCCAGGCTCCACACTCAACCTGGAGTCTGCTTGAAATTCTCTTCTTCCTCTGCCCCTTCTCCCACTCTCTCTCTCTCAAATAAATAAAATCTTTAAAAAAAAAAACCCTATAAATCATTTAGTTTAAAAATATATCCCTAATGATTTATAATAGGATATAACTTATGTAGGATTTATGATATATATGTATATGTGTGATATATACATAATAAAAATACAAAAACACACGTAGAAATGATAGCATTCAATTTGTGGTTATCTCAAGGGCAGAGAGAATGAAAGTGAGAACCTTAAGTGGTACCTTAAGCTGGTGTTTGTTAGATTCTCCTGTATATCTTTTGTATTTCTGAGATATTCCATGATGATTTTTTAAAGGCAGAAAGGAAAAAAAAAAGGCAGAAAGAAAGGTTAGGTTTTAGGAGGCTGGAGTAGAAAGTAAAACCTCAGACTTGTGCATTGATTGGGACCGCCTCTCAGTTATGACCACCCAGGTTACCAGTATCCCATGAGCAAATTCACCCCTGCGTCCAAGGACTTCCCTGTCAACTGCTGCTGAAACTATAAATACTCCCACCTCTGCTGCTGCATCACTGCCGGGCCCACCCCCGCTCCTTTTCCCTTCTTCTCTCTGTCATTGCTGGGAAGCTTCTGCCTCTGCTCACAGCCTTCTGGACATCCTCCAACTCCTTTTCCTGCCTCGTGCACTCCAATCCCCCAAGCTGTAGCAACCCCCCCCCCCCCACCACCACCACTTCTGACTGCAGAATGCAGTAGGGAGTAGAGAAGGCAAGCTGTGTTCCTGTTCTCCCAAGTTGGGACTTGGAGTGGATTTTCACTGGGAAATAACACTCTACCCAACAACTGGCTTCCTGATCATCATTAATACGAGTCCCACTTTGTTAGGAGTGGTGCAGCCCCCAGGGACCTGCTTGGGAACCAAAGTCTTTCCTAACAAACTGAAGAAAATCTGTTCTGAATTCTACGACAGATTTTCCAACAAACTTTTGGAACGACACCAATTTCTAAGTTGTCAGTTCCCTCTCAAGCCCTAAGGGGCTAAGCTAAGTTTTCCCTCTCAAGCCTTAAGGGGCAAAGCTAAGTTTTCCATGGCTAAAGGGGATAAATGCAAGGAAGCAAGTTTGCTGATTGGTGAAGTAAGACTGGGAACTTCAGAGTAACTTCAAAAGAATTTCCTGGGAAAAAATATTACATCATGGCTCACTTCCCCAGCTGCCTACTGTCCATGCTTCTACTGAAAAAGCCTTTTTCTTTCTGTTAAATATGAACAGTATATTAACAGACTCCAGTGAGAAGATCTGACAATTTGCCACACAATGTGAATTCTAATTGCTTTAATAATACTGCACAATGGAATAATTTCCTACCCAGTAAAACTGATTCTTCCTCGCCTGAGTGATAATATCCTGTTGAAATATAATGCCGTTCCAGACAGTGACTACATAATGTCTGGAGGCTTTTTTTTTTTTTTTTAAATATAACCTTTAAATGCTAAGCATTAGAAATAAGGCAGTTGCAAGTGATAAAACATGTTCCCAGATGAAGAGAAGAATTCATTGGGTCTGTGTTGGAATCTACTAATTACCCAGTGTCCTTGGATAAAAATAATAAGTCAATAAATTTACAATGCATAGACAGTCTTTGCTCTATTCTTTTAGAAAAGATCGGTTGTGTGAAAAGAATAGAAATGGATTTTTCCATAAGGTCGGTACGCAGTGTAACATCTGTATTTGGACAGGTACACACACCATGTTGTTAATTTTAATGCGCCAATTTAATCCTTGTTATATGCATCACTGGACTCATAAAAGCAGATTTTTCTTTAGACAATGAAATTGCAAGACATTTGTTGTCCAGTGACTTAAATATGTAGAGCTCTAGCCTTGGGTGCTGTCTAGGAATGTGGAAGAAAGAGAAGATGTGGTCCCTGTTCTCAAGGCATTTAGAGCACAGGCGATTCTTGGAAATTCAGAGCACAAGGGAGCCACACATCAGAAAGACGAGAAAAGTGAGACCTGGGAGAGAAAATGACCTTCCTAAAGTTATAGAGCTATGTAACGGAATTGTTCGGATGAAAACCCAGTGTCCAGAAACTGGAGCCTCTTCTATATCAGCCCCTTACAACATCCATGTTGAGACCAATGCAGTCCTAGATTTGAAAGTTTATGGAAGCAGGGCTGTGTTTTGGGACACACGGCTTCCTCCATGGGGCTCATGGGAGGCTCCTTTGCTGGGTTCCTCTGACTGCAGCCCGTATGATGAGCACCATACACTGTTTTTCCCACTGGTATCTCCTTTTAGCCCCTGGTTCTGGGACTAAAGTGAGGCTGGGGGCAGGGTTGCTCTACCCAGACCCTCGTTGTTGAATCCACACTCTATCCAAGAATTCTTCTTAGGCAAGACTTCAGACTGCTCCAGATTTTACAAATATCACCCCTTTGACCTGAAACTCCACTCCTAGGTATATCCACAAGAGAAATGTTTACATATGTTTACTAAAGGAAGTGTGCTAGAATGTGCTATTCATAAAAGCCCCAAATTGGAAACTACTAAAATGCCCATCAGCTGTAGAATGGATAAATAAACTGTAGAATATTTACACAAGGGGATGCTGTACAACAATGAGAATAAAATATCTATAACTATATGCAATAATACAACAATATGATGAATCTCATAACTGTGATCTTGAACAAATGAAACCAGGCACTATCCATACTGTATGATTCATTTATATAAAGAACAAAAAGAGGCGGCACCTGGGTGGCTCAGTTGGTTAAGCATCTGATTCTTGGTTTCGGTTCAGGTCAAGATCTCAGGGTGGTGGGATCCAGCCCCACGTCGGGCTCTGAGCTATGGAGCCTGCTTAAGATTCTCTCTCTCCCCCTCTCCCATCCCACTCTCCTTCCCCCCTACCTCTTCTCCCCCTCGCTGAAAAAAAAAAAAAAAAAGAACAAAAAGAGGCAAAACTAATCTATGCTATCACAGGTTAAGGTAACAGTTATCCCTGGGAGGTAGTGGTGACTGAAAGGGCACACAGGGACCTTATAAGATGCTAGTAATTAATGTTCTGGTTTCATGGGGATGTTCAGTTAATGAAAATTCATCAATCTGCAAACCTGCTATTTTGGCATATTTTAATATGTATCATATATTTCAAAAAAGGTTAATAAAAAAGGGCTCCAGGCAGACACTCCGGCATCCACTCCCCACCCCCCAGCTCCCATACATGGGAGTGCTGGCTGATTCCAGCATAGCCCCTCTCTCCCACTGCCACAGGCTGTCATAACTCATGGCTCCAGTCCTGCTTCCCCAACTATAGGGAACATGCAGCAACCTCTTTAAGGGGTTCCCTTATAATGCCCTTTCTCATAAGGCTGGAGGTTAGAGGGCATCTCTCCCCTTACCCCCATCCCAGGGGCAAGGGGAAGGATATTCATAGAATGACAATAGACTTCTCCAAAGAATCCTCTTCACAAATCCTCCTTCCCTCTCCCTCTCTTGACACCTTTATAATCGAAATCGAATTTGAGAGTCTTAGAGTTTCTTGTAAAGTCTGCCCCTGTGCACCTATCCATGCTAATTTTGGAGCACAGTATCTCTTCTGTTGGTATAAAACAACATCAGGATGATCCCCTTTTAATATCTTGTTATGTAAGTAAATAAAAAATCCATCCACAATAATGACTTCACATAGTGCTTGGAGTTTACAAAGAGAATTCAGATCTATTTCCTTAATTTGGTGCAGTGACCTGCCTGAAGTCACACTGGTATTATATGAGGACGCTGGAACCCCAGGCCATGTGCTCTGATTCCAGATTTATTCTGCAGTAGTTCAGAATTACCAAATATAGCTGACACTGCTGGTTACCTACCCAAACCCATTTCTTCCTGTGACCATGTGCTCAGGGAAAGTATTCCCTTCCACTCCCAGACAGTAAGGGTGACTTCATTCCTTTTGTCGTGTGATGGGCTTAGGCATGGACATTTTATCCAAATTTAGCCAGAGAAATCTGAGGGCATGTCTGCTGGGGGGAATTCAGAAAGGTTTTGCTCACTATTGGAAAGGAACACAAGACAGGAAACATTCCCCTCCCCCAATCATCTTTTTTTGTTCCCCTTCCCATTGTTATTTTATGAGGATGTGATACCTGAAGCTGCTGCAGCCATCTTATGATCATTAGCAACAAACATGAAGATAAAATCTAGCATCCTATAAAGAAGATGTATATAGATATATATACATAGATATGTATATAGATATAGATACAGAGATAGAGAGAAATCGCGCGCGCACACGCACACGAATACTATTCAGCCATCAAAAAGAATGAAATCTTGCTGTTTGCAAGAAGTAGAGAGTGGTATGCTAAGCAGAATAAGTCAGTCAGAGAAAGACAAATACCCTATGATTTCACTCATATGTGGAATTTAAGAAACAAAACAAATGAGCAAAGGAAAAAGAGAAAAGCCAGCAAACAGACTCTTAACTACAGAGAACAAACTGATGGTTAGGAGAGGTGGGCGGGAATGGGTGAAATAGGCCATGGGGATTAAGGAGGGCACTTGCTGTGATGAGTACCGGGTGATGTATGGAAGTGTTAAATCTTTATATTGTACACCTGAAACTAATATAATGCTGTATGTTAACTGGAATTAAGATGAAGACTTAAAAAAAAAAAACACCCCAGCATCCTAAACACAGTGAAACAGTAAGAAAAAACAAAACAAAATATCAAATCCTTGGTAATGTTCTGCCACTAAATTAGACAACTCTGGAACCACCTATCCCCAGGCATGCTATATGAATTAATAAATGCTATTATTTAATTTATTTTTTAAAGATTTTATTTATTTGACAGAGACAAGCAGCGGGAGAAGGAGAGAGAAAAACGGGCTCTCCGCTGAGGAGGGAGCCCCTCATGGGCTCAGTCCCAGGACCCTGGGATCATGACTCAAGCTAAAGGCAGATGCTTAACCAAGCCACCCAGGTGCCCCAATAAATGCCATTATTTTAAAGCCAGGGCTTTTCTTTTAATTAACATATAATGTATTATTTGTTTCAGGGATACAGGTCTGTGATTCATCAATCTTACACAATTCACAGCACTCAACATAGCATATACCCTCCCCAATGTCCATCACCCAGCCACCCTATCCCCCCACCCCCAGCACCCCTCAGTTTGTTTCCTGAGATTAGGAGTCTTTTATGGTTTGTCTCCCTCTAAGCCTTTGTCTTGTTTCATTTTTTTCCCTCCCTGCCCCCCACGGCCCCCCACCCTGATTCTCAAATTCCTCATATCAGTGAGATCATATGATAATTGTCTTTCTCTGACTTATTTTGCTTAGCATAATGCCCTCTAGTTCCATCCACATTATTGCAAATGACAAAATTTCATTTTTTGATGGCTGCATAATATCCCATTGTATATATATACCACATCTTCTTTATCCATTCATCTGTTGATGGACATCTAGGCTCTTTCCGTAGTTTGGCTATTGTGGACATTGCTACTATAAACATTCAGGTGCACATGCCCCTTCGGATCATTACATTTGTATCTTTAGGTAAATACCCATAGTGTGATTGCTGAGTCGTAGGGTAGCTCTATTTTCAACTTTCTGAGGAAACTCTGTGCTGTTTTCCAGAGTGACTGCACCAGCTTGCATTCCCACCAACAGTGTAGGAGGGTTCCCCTTTCTCCGCATCCTTGCCAATACCTGTTGTTTCCTGACTGGTTAATTTTAGCCGCTCTGACTGGCATGAGGTGGTATCTCACTGTGGTTTTGATTTGTATTTCCCTGATGCCGAGTGATGTGGAATACTTTTTCATGTGTCTGTTGGCCATTTAAATGTCTTCTTTGCAGAAATGTCTGTTGTGTCTTCCGACCATTTCTTGATTGGATTATTTGGTTTTTGGGTGTTGAGCTTGATAAGTTCTTTATAGATTTTGGATACTAGCCCTTTATCTGATGCGTCATTTGCAAATATTAAAGCCAGCTTTAACTAAGTGTTCTCTCCTTGAGATCAAAAGCATTCTAACCAAAACCAGTAACATTTTAGTACCATATTGTTCTTTATGATATTATTAATACTCATTTATTAGATGATGTAGCAAAACAGATACCAGTCATAGGGGAAAGAACACAGGGTTCTAGCACAAGAAAAGACAAATGAGGTACTAGAAATAGAGTAAATAGGTGGCTAAAAAAGGATGAACGAATGGAGGGAATTTGTTTCCCCAGATTGGAGATAGAGCTAAAAGAAAGCCATAAGTAGACTACAGCAAAGCTAAGCTACACGCATACATTTCCCCTCGTACCAAGTTGACTGTACTGTTTATAGATTAGACTTCCCCTACAGGAGAAGTTACACTCTCTTGATGTGCAGCTTCAACGTGGAAACAAACAAACAAACAAACAAACCTGAGTATTAAGAAGCAAGAATGTTTTTTATGTTTAGCATTACTGGCATTATCTATTTGATTCTTTCCATTTTTGTCTCTAATGAGCTAGATAACTGGAGATAGTTTGTTATCTTAAACCACATTGAGATATCTTAAACCACATTGAGATATCACCTAACACCAGTTAGAATGGCCAAAATTAACAAGACAGGAAACAACATGTGTTGGAGGGGATGTGGAGAAAGGGGAACCGTCTTACACTGTTGGTGGGAATGCAGGTTGGTGCAGCCTCTTTGGAGAACAGTGTGGAGATTCCTCAAGAAATTAAAAATGGAACTTCCCTATGACCCTGCAATTGCACTCCTGGGTATTTACCCCAAAGATATAGATGTAGTGAAAAGAAGGGCCATCTGTACCCCAATGTTTATAGCAGCAATGGCCACGGTCGCCAAACTATGGAAAGAACCAAGATGTCCTTCAACAGACGAATGGATAAGGAAAATGTGGTCCATATACACTATGGAGTATTATGCCTCCATCAGAAAGGACGAATACCCAACTTTTGTAGCAACATGGACGGGACTGGAAGAAATTATGCTGAGTGAAATAAGTCAAGCAGAGAGAGTCAATTATCATATGGTTTCACTTATTTGTGGAGCATAACAAACAGCATGGAGGACATGGGGAGTTAGAGAAGAGAAGGGAGTTGGGGGAAATTGGGAGGGGAGGTGAATCATGAGAGACTATGGACTCTGAAAAACAATCTGAGGGGTTTGAAGTGGCGGGGGATGGGAGGTTGGGGTACCAGGTGGTGGGTATTATAGAGGGCACGGATTGAATGGAGCACTGGGTGTGGTGAAAAAATAATGAATACTGTTATGCTGAAAATAAATAAATTTAATTTTTAAAAAACCATATGGTAATAATAATAATAATAATAAAACATAAGCAGAAAAAAAAACCCACCTGAGTATTAAAGAAGAAGCAAGAATGTTTCTTATGTTTAGCATTACTGGCATTATCTATTTGGTTCTTTCCATTTTTGTCTCTAATGAGCTAGATAACTGGAGATAGTTTCTTAAGAGGTTGATACTGGATGATCACAATGTATCACACATTGTGCTAGGGGCTCTGTAAGTATAGTCTGTTTTAATCTTTATAGCAACTTCATAGCAACTGTGGCAGATACTGTCAGTTGCCTGTGTAGTATCCATTTTGTCCTTCTTCCTTGCCCCTCTTAGGATGCTTGTGTCAGAAAGCAGCTCCCCTCCCTCCCCCTGGGCAGAGGAGAGGCAACCCAGTTTGGCAGTAGCCTTCTACAAAGAATTCTTTTCACATATCCTGCTTCCTCACTTGGCTCTGGTTTTGTTCAGGGGGACAATGTTCCCAGGAGAAAACATCACCTCCCCAGACTTCTTTGGGGAAGCCTGTGACAAAGTCTTAGACAGTGAGAAGTAGGCAAAATTGCCACTTGGGTTGTTCAGGAAACTTTTTTTTTTTTTTAACACTTCAAAGGAACATGAAAATACATATGTATCTTGTATTTGCTTCCCTGTAACGTTCATAGAGAGGGTATGCACTACAGAGATCTGGGTTTCTGAGAAAAAATTTGGACTGCTTGGAACTCCATTACCCGGTTTTCATGGGCATACATGTATGCAGACACATATGTAAATTTTGCAAGAGATTATGACATAACTTTTAAATCTGGCAATAAATAGATAAGATCAGGGGCACCTGGGTGGCTCAGTGGGTTAAAGCCTCTGCCTTGGGCTCAGGTCATGATCCCAGGGTCCTGGGATCGAGCCCTGCATCGGGCTCTCTGCTCAGCAGGGATCCTGCTTCCTCCTGCCTCTCTGCCTGCTTGAGATCTCTGTCTGTCAAATAAATAAATTTTTAAAAATCTTAAAAAAATAGATAAGATCAAATTGTCCCCACCATGACTTAATATTGGTGAATACAGTGCCTTTGCTCTGTATTTGCAGCACAGAGCTAAGGCACATGGGGCCTAGTATACTTTGTGAAATAGTTACACACATTTCATATTATAATGTGGACACCTTACAGTAAATAACCTGAGAGCAAGAACATTTTGGAAATAGTGTCAGGGGGCTGGTATGCCATTTTAGGTATCTGTAAATGTGAACTTATTTAATTAAGCACAACATTTGTCTCTTTTTTTCATGTATTTTCCCCTAGATTTTGGGGTTTTTTTTAAGGTTTTTTTTTTAAGATTTTAAGTATTCTCTACACCGAAAGTGGGGATCAAACTCATGACCCCAAGATCGAGAGTCACATGCTCTATCATCTGAGCCAATCAGGTGCCCCTAAGATTTGATTTTTAAGTAATCTCTACACCCAACATGGGGCTTGAACTCACAGCCCCAAGATCAAGAGTCACATGTTCTACCGATGGAGCCAGCCAGGCTCCCCTAGTTCTTCTTATTTTATCATAAATGGATTTTAATAATGATTTAAACGTATGAGGGCCTGATTTCACTTTTTTTTTTTAAGATTTTATTTATTTGACAGGCAGAGATCACAAGTAGGCAGGGAGGCAGGCAGAGAGAGAGCGAGAGGAAGGGAAGCAGGCTCCCTGCTGAGCAGAGAGCCCGATGTGGGGCTCAATCCCAAGACGCTGGGATCATGACCTTATCCAAAGGCAGAGGCTCTAACCCCCTGAGCTACCCAGGCGCCCCCTGGTTTCACTTTTTTTTTTTTTTAAGATTTTATTCATCCAAAGACAACTATCATATGATCTCCCTGATATGAGGAAGTGGAGATGCAATGTGAGGGGGTTCGGGGGGGGGGGGTTGGAAAAGAAAAAATGAAAGGAGATGGGATTGGGAGGGAGACAAACCATAAAAGACTCAATATCAAAAAACAGACTGAGGGTTGCTGGGGGGAGTGGGGATGGGAGAGGGTGGTGGGGATATGGACATTGGGGAGGGTATGTGCCATGATGAGTGCTGTGAAATGTGTAAACCTGGCAATTCACAGACCTGTACCCCTGGGGATAAAAATACATTATGTGTTTATTTAAAAAAAAATTAACTTTTTAAAAAAAGATTTTATTCATCCATTTGACACAGAGAGAGAGACCACAGTTAGGCAAAGAGGCAGACAGAGAGAGGGGGAAGCAGGCTCCCCGCTGAGCAAAGAGCCCAATGTGGGGCTCGATCCCAGGACCCTGAGATTATGACCTGAGTAGAAGGCAGAGGCTTAACCCATTGAGCCACCCAGGCACCCCTGGTTTCACTTTTTAAAAAATTTTATTTATTTTTAAAAATTGACATATAGGGGCACCTGGGTGGCTCAGTGGGTTAAGGTCTCTCCCTTTGGCTCAGGTCATGATCCCAGGGTCCTGGGATGGAGCCCCACATTAGGCTTTCTACTCAGCAGGAAGCCTGCTTCCTCCTCTCTCTCTCTGCCTGCCTCTCCACCTACTTATGATATCTCTCTCTGTCAAATAAATAAATAAAATCTTTAAAAATTTGACATATAACATTATATTCATTTGGGGTACACAAGGAACACTCTTTAAAGAGGAGGCCAACTCAGCTCACTCATCTCTTTGGCTTTTTGCCCTTTGTTCATTGCCATTCTTCCTGGAATATAGATGTGATAATCAGAGGTAAAGCAGCCATGTAAGAAACATAAAGGCAAAAGCCAAGCATGATTGTGCCCAAAGCTAGGAGGAGCCTTGTTGGCCATGGCACTATGGAGACATTATATTAACCCTGGACTGCCTTCCTCTAAACTTCTTCATTATGGAAGAAAAACATACTCCTATTTAGTTAAACCTTTGTGGTTAAGTTTCTATTCTATGCAGTTGAATACATGCTAACTGATATAGTTGTACACTGAAGTTTGCCTTTTCAAAATTTGTGAAATTTATCATGTACAGAGTAGTTGGAATTCATAGATAGGATTTGAATGTGAGCAAATCTACCTCCTCGTGGATCCTGCTCCACTCTCCTCCCCCGCAGTGCAGACTACCATCCTAACTTAGGGAATATTTTTTCTCAGTTTGTTGTCATCCCTTTAAAAATTAGTCTCTTGTTCTTATTTTTAAAAAAACAATGAATTTCCTTTCCCAAATTCCATTATGACCATAAACACGATGTCCAAAAAGCAAAACCCTGCAGGGACAAAGAAATTGGGAGAGAAAACAACAAAATCTCAGAAGCAAGAAAGCAGATGGACAAGTCATTACTGATCCAGCAGACCAGAAGAACCTGACCCCTAAGTTTCTCAAGAGGGTTAGGGAGACCAAGAAGCAAAATAATTTCTGGTGTGAAACTCCAGAATGGCTCAGGATTTGGAGGCGACCCATACCTCTGAAAGTGGGGTATAAGTGGGGCTGGAAAACAAGAGGTTTCATTGAAAGTTGGTGTAACCATCAGGATCTGATCAGGAGACAGAAAAACCCCACTAATTATTTGAACAGATAGAATTTAATATAAAGAGTTGTTAATGAGGCATAAAGTTGAACTCTAAGATATCACGGAGGCAGTAACTCTAGGAAGCAGCTACCACTCCCAGGCAGCTGGGAGTCCAGGCGAGGGGATGGGGAATTATCAGAACCTATAAGCTTGGAGGAGGAGCCCATGAGGCAGGGGCCCAGATCCCTGAGGAGCGATTGCTGCTCAGCCGGTACTGGTGTCCCTGGTGTGGGGGCTGGGGACTGGGGGGCCACGATGAGACTGTTTCTGTGAGTGTCAGAAAAATGGCAAACTTACATAAACTATTACTGCAGGAAGGAATCTTTGCTGGAGCAAAGAAGCATTGCTGGGGAACTGCTCACAGCACTAGGAAGACAATTGGACGTAGCTTGATCCTTCTTTCCCCAGCCTTCTGGGTTCCCTCTATTGATTGAAGTGGGCAGAGTCTAAGAAGGAATAGCGGCAGAATCCTTGTGGTTTGACAAGTCTCAACACCAGTGTTGCCAAGCTGAGCACGGAAAGGTTGGATTTAGTCTGAGAGACAATGACATAGTAACTGGCGGTGCTGGTAGTAGAAGCAAGTTTAAACCCAGATCTCCATCCTCAGCAAGGCAATTGCTTCCCCCCACTCTAGCTGCATATTGAGGGGTATTCTCTGGAGGGTAGAGGGCCTCCGGTCTGGGGGACATTAAGCATTGCTGAGGGTGGGATCCTGTATTGAAAATAGGGATTAAGCAAAGGCTTCCTGAACACATGGCCCTCAGCCCTCTTCTCCCAAATGACCTTCACTGAAAGTTAGATGTGTGTTTTCCAGACAGGGGTTGGAAGCTTCTCTGAGTATTTGACAGCCCAAGAAAAAAGAGCTAAATATCTTGGTATCAGTATAAGGGTCTAGCTAGATCACAGTGAAATGTATAATCAGTAACCCCCTTTCTTCCAACTAGGCTTATAGGTTATATTCTTAAATGTGAGTAAGATAGCCTGGGACTTCCAGACCTCTCAGGAAACTCTTTAAGGTACAAGACAGAGGCCAAAGATTGAGGGGAAAAAAGAACCTGGAGAAATAAAGACTATGCTCAGAGATATCATCTTTGATATTTAATATTTTCTGGAAAAATAAGATACTGCAACCAAATAAAAAGAAAGTCACCAAAAGGAAACATTTAGAGAATAGGAAAGAATCATTGGGAAATTAAAAAT
This sequence comes from Mustela putorius furo, assembly GCF_011764305.1. Classification (NCBI taxonomy): domain Eukaryota; kingdom Metazoa; phylum Chordata; class Mammalia; order Carnivora; family Mustelidae; genus Mustela; species Mustela putorius. Next base: position 35,672,713 of record NW_025421989.1, read on the forward strand.
AAGGTAGCAGAAATGAAAAGCTCAACAGGAGAACTAGAAGCTAAAGTTGAGGAAATCTAGTATGTGGAGCAGAATGATGAAGAGATGGAAAATAGGAGCTAAAAGATAATAAAAGCACTGCATCTCAATAAGGTCAACATATGAATGAATTTCAGAGTAAGAACACATGGAAAATGGAAGGGCAGAAATCATCAAAGAAATAATTCAAGAAAGTTTCTCTGACTTGAAGGGATCAGTTTCCAGACCAAAAAGGCTCACTGTGTGTCCAGAACAAAGGCTGAGCAAAAACCCACATCTATACCAAGGCACATAGCCATGATATTTTGGGAACAGGGGACAAAAAAAAGATCCTATAAGCTGCAGGAAAAAAAATGGCTACACCAGGCAATCTTCCTTGGAGACCTCTGGCAGGAATCATACCCAACTAAAGTAAATAGCTATCATTTATTAAACACCAAAGACTTTACACATGTAATCTCTCTAATTTTATAAACATCCAGCAAATCACATAACCCTATCCCCATTTTATAGATTGGCAAATGGGAGCTCTAGGAGGTGTGTGACTTGGATAAGTGTACACAGCTATTAAAAGTTAATAACTCTTCAGCTCAGGTCATGATCCCAGGGTTGTGAGATCAAGCCCCGCATTGGCTCCATGCTGGGCATAGAGCTTGCTTAAGATTCTCTCCCTCTCCCTCTGGCCCTCCCACAGTGCGTGCTCTCTCTCGCAAATAAATAAATCTTTAAAATAAGTAAATGTGCTCGACTGTGAATACTAGTTACATAATTTGCCTTCCAGATTCATCCACCCTTCACCTGCCCTGTGCCTAGGAGGCATACTTCTTTGGACTCCACTAACAGGCTCCTGTGCCCTCTGGCTTCCAGGTGAGTTCTTCCCTTGGGAAGCTTCAGCAGGAGATCAAAGGGAGGAAGGAGATTGAGTTGAAGGTATGTGGTTCTCTCTCTGTCTGCCTATCATGGTCATCTCAGGCTGGCCTCATGCCCTGACAACAGTGTGGCTGCTGTCAGGTGGGTCTCACTATACATTTTTAGGTCTCCAGATTCTTTGGCGTCGATGAGTGGTAATGGAGCCCTCCCCCCCCCGCCCCGCAATTCTAGCAGCGCTATCTCCAGTGGTTTTCCTGGACCCTGCCCATGCTTTTTACAGATGGTCCCTTATTAAATTCTTCTCAAAGTACCCCATTTGAGTGTGCCTCTATTTCTTGCTGGGACCCTAGCCCATACATACAACCATGATAATATGAACAATGAATGTTGACTTAATCAAAAATTCATGATATATTGGGAGGTGAGGAGAGGAAATATGTGAATATTTGAGAAGGGTGCATTGAAAGGGAGCTAGGTCCTCGTTTTCCATATGAAGAAAATTGATGATATGTAAAGGCATAAGAAAATATGAAATAGGAATGTATTTGTGTTATTTAGAAATATGGAAGTAAATCCCAGAAGAAATAGCAAAGGGGAGTCAAGGAAATGAAGATCTTCCCAACTTGTTCTGAGGAATAGATTCTAAAACTGTGCTTTTTAGACCATAGTTTGAGACTCATTTGAATCTCGATCAATTTAGGGCATATCAGTCCATTCTTTTATTAATTAGAACAGAGTAGAAATTATTAACATTTTTCACAAGTAGTGAGAGTAAACATGATTTTGTTACATGGTTCAGTTTTATATTTCTGTGTGTGATATAAAATGTAATGTGGATTGAGCTCAAAAAAGCTTTAGAGTCACTATTATGAAAGATCAAATGGTGGCTGAAGACAGGGCAAAGAAGTAAATATCTTGACCAAATGGAGTTAAAGGGTCATGTTACTCTCTGTAGATGCAGTTACATTGCACGTGGCTGACAGGAATTCACTGCATTTGTGTGAGGCCCTGCCAGGTTAATAGTCCCCCATGCAGCTCGTATTATATTCACCCTGTGCCCTATAATGTTCTTGGCTCACTAGCTAATAAAGAAATAAATCCACAGCCTCTCTGGTGGGATGATATATTGCTTTATCATGGAAGCCACTCTCTACAAAGAAATAGAATTGCTCAGGATGGAGCGGGGTTGGGGGGTAGAACACCGCAATAGGACCAGCAAGGTGAATAAAAATTACTTCCAATACAGGAGGAAATGGCATTTACACCCAGACCTCTTTGCAACCAACACTTATACTACAAACCAGGTGATTCAGAGCTTAAGCTAACCCAATTCCTAAAATGTAAAACCAAAACCACCTTCTCATAGGAATAAGCATTTAACTTTCCTTTTGTTAGAGAGGTAGAAAATGAGATCCAGCCAGGTGAAATAAATTGCAACAGTGTACAGTTTTCAAATCTGCACGAAGATACCATTGCAGCGTACATAGTTGAAGCGCTATATAATTATGGAATTCCAACTATATTTATTCTGTAAATGATGGAGTGACATGATTCTCCATTGTGAGAGGAAGGTGAGGGACTGGCGACCCACAGGTGACCCCGAAAACCCAGTGATTCGTGTGAATCCATCTGTTTGAGCTCTTCAGAATCTTAAGCACAAATGACAAGTGCAAAACTGTTGTTCATGAGAATAAGCCCTGGTAAATGCTCTAAGTATATTTTTGATTTTAACAACTCATTGTGAATGGCTTGTCCGTTAAAAGTTGGCCCCCTTACATAACAGCTTTTTAAGCCAATGGTAGAGTCAGCTCTCTGTGGCAGTGTGAGGGTGAAAGGGAGTCTGAGGGATTGTCCCCAGCTCTGGTCTCAGGAAAACATCACCTCTCCTGGAGAATACAAAAGCAGCTGGAAACTTGGGCTCACCAGCGCCATCACTTCCTCCTTCTTCAGTGGGAGCTGGTGAATGGGGAGCAGTGGAGACAAGGCTGCTTCTCCACCTCGCTTACGGCCTGTAGCAGGCCTGTGTGTTCGCCTCTGAGCCAGGCACCATGAAGAGCCAAAAGGAGGAAGAAATGGGGTTCCACTCTTGAGGAGCTTTCAGTCTCATTAGGTACCCATGAGACAACTCGAGCATGACATCAGGTAGGATCTAAGAAGAGCAGGAATGGTGTGTACTGAGAAATCAGTTCGGCTGAAGAGGTCCGTGTCCCTGAGGCCCTCCTATAACATGGTGGGAGAAGTCCTGCCACCTTAGAGGGGGCTGTGCAGTAGGCTGAGGCTCTCATTTTCCACAATGTGGATGGGCCACACCAAGTGAAAGGAAGGGCTGAAACGCCCTTTTGTGCTCGTCGCTGCAACCCACTAACCTTAAGAGCTAATCTGCTCAGGATCTCAAAACCCAAATGCCTGTCCTCCTGAAGCCACCATTTATCCCCCAATAATGCTGCAGAAGGCTGGGTTGTAAGAAGTGGGTATTGGGAAAACCAAGTCCCACGGTCTCACAGGCCTGTCATCTGCCTGAAGCAACCACACAGCGAAATAGTTAAGACACAACCACGCGGTAGATGCCTCAGGCAGGCTCTTGGTCTCCAACAACATCAGTCCTGACTGGTTAAACAAAAAGGAATGTATCGAGGGATAGTAACAGGGGCTCACAGAATCTCTGGGGTGGTGAGAGAATCAGGTTCGTACGCCTGAACCGGGCTGTCAGACAGTTCCCACTGCTGGGCGTGAGCCCTGGGCAGAGCCCATGACCTATGCCAGGCACGGGGTGCTCCCAACTAGGATCTCTGCCTCTGCTACCCTGAAGGCCGGAAATCTCTTCTCCAGGCTTTGCCACCCTCACTAGAATGGATTCTGTGCCATCCTCTGCTATCACTCTCTCCCAAAGCAGACTCTCCCAGGAGCCCCATTACAGACTCACACTGGAGCTGCAAGTGTGTCTGGGAAAGCAAGTTTTTGCCTTCTGCTTTAGGAGACAAAATTTGCAAAATCATCCTAACATAGGGAGGTTATGCAGAGGCGCCAGGCAGCCAAAAGGCATGGGAAAAATGTTCATTTGTTCCATGAGCCTAAGGCAGAACATACACAGGGTTCCAGTTCCACATTGTTGACCTCTCTACACATGGCCTCCATGACATTTGAAATAAGGCATTTCTCATTCAGTAGAGCACAGTGACTCTTTTCTTGATCATCCAAGGTCATGGGATGGTTGTGCAGGTTGGGTAGCCCAAGGCAGCAGCAACAGCAGCAGGCAGGAGCCAAAAAGGAACACGTGGCTTACAAAGTGCCTCTTGACATACCCAATACCAGTGATATTCTGTGCTGATGTCAGTCACTGAGGAAAATGCTGGATCACAGTTCAGATGCTCATTTGCCTGGTAAAACCACACACTAAAACAGGACTTCAGTGTCTTCTTCAAAGCTGGAACAGAACGTCTCAGTGAGAACTATTGGTTGTATTGGTTTCTTGTGGCACCACAAGCCGGGGCACCTGCGTGGCTCATTCAGTTGAGTGTCCAACTCTTGATTTCAGCTCAGGTCACGATCTCGGGGTTGTGAGACTGAGTCCTATGTTAGGCTCCGTGCTCAGCACAGAGTCTGCTGGTCCCTCTCCTTCTACTCCTCTCTCCTCTCCATCACTCACTCACTCTCTCTCTTAAATAAATAAAATCTTAAGAAAAATGGCCACAAATTTGATGGCTTAAAATAATATACACTTATTCTCTCACAGTTTTAGAGACCAGAGTTCTGAAATCGGTATCACTAGGCCAAAATCAAGATTGTGGGCAGGGCCGTGCCCCCTCCAGAGGTCCCAGGGGAAAACCCATTCCTTGTCTCTTCCAGCATCTGTGGCTTCTAGCATTCCTTCCTTGGCCACATCACTATAATTTCTGCCTCTGTCTTCACATTATCTTTTGTGTGTGTATAATCTCTCCCTGCTCTCCCTTTTATAGGGATAAATATGATTGCATTTTGGGCCCACCTGGATAATTTAGGATAATTTCTTCATCTCAAGATCCTTAACTTAATCACATCTGTAAAGACCCTTTTCAAAATAAGGTAACATTCACAAGTTCCAGAGATTAGGACCTGGTATCTTTGGGGAACATTATTCAGCTTATTCCAGAAGTAGTTCAGGACTGTAGGAGAAGATAGGACTAGAAGAATCAGGCAAGACTGGGGTCAATGAATTATTATGTGCACTGTTGGTAGGGATGTAAATTAGTGCAGCCACTGTGGAAAACCGTATAGAGGGTCTTCAAAAAATTAAAAATAGAGCTACCCTATGATCCAAAAATTCCACTTCTGGGCATTTTCCAAAGAACATGAAAACAATAATTTGAAAAGATACATGCTTATATGTTTTTTGCAGCATGCCAAGATATGGAAGCAACCTAAGTGTCCATCAGTAGATGAATGGATTAGAAGATGTGGCATGTGCACACACACATACACACACGCACATATTACTCAGCCATGATAAAGGATGAGATCTTACCTTTGCAACAACATGGGTGGACCTAGAGGGTCCATAATATGCTAACGAAGTAAGTCAGAGAAAGACAAATACCATATGATTTCACTTATACAGGAATCTAAAAAACAAAACAAACAAGCACACACACAAAAAAACAGAAACAAACTCAAATACAGAGAACAAACTGGTGGTTGTCAGAGGGGAAGGAGATAGGGGTTTGGTAGAATAGGTGCAGGGGACTAAAAGAACAAACTTCTCTTTATAAAACAAGTCATGGACATGAAAAGTACAGCATAGGGAATATAATCAATAATATTGTATCAACTTTGTATGGTAACAGGTGATAAGTAGACTTACTGTAATGTATATAATTGTCAAACTGCCATGTTGTACACCTGAAACTAATATAATATTGTATGCCAACTATACTTCAGTTAAAATTTTTTTAAAAGAAGCTGAAAAATTATTATGTAGTCAAATCCTTCCCCAAATCCCCTCAGCCAACCTCTAGCATCCTCAGAATTTGGCAAAACTAAATGACCCCTGCCTCTAGACTTCGTTCTTAGTGTGATTAATCCCTTTGACATGAAGTTGGCTTCAAAGGCAGCATAAGTAAGACCATTTGGAAAGTAAAACAAAGGTTGTTAAGAATATCCCTTGACAAGTATAGACACAAACCTAGGTTTGATCTTACATATTTGTTTAGTAGTGACTTTGAGCAGCTGATTTGTGCTGGCTCAGCTATGACTGACAACAAGCTAGCAGCAAGGGCCTGTGTAGGCTGCTGGGGTGGGATCCCACTCTCCCACTCCCAGTGGTTTGACCTTGGGCAAGTTCTTATAGTTTCCATGCTATTGAACCTAAATCTTTTTATGAAAATATGGTATCTATAAGCCAAATCATATAAAAGGGGCCTTTATGGGGCACCTGGGTGGCTCAGTAGGTTGAGCATCTGAATCTTGATTTTGGCTCAGATCATGATCTCATGGTCATGAGATCAACCCCTGCATCTGGCTCCACACTCAGCAGGGTGTCAGCTTGAAATTCTCTCTCTCCCTCTTCCTCTGCCCCTCCCCACTATACTCACTTGCTCTCTCTCTCTCTCAAAAATAGATAAATCTCTAGGTCATAAAAAATAATAAATAAATAAAAATAAATAGTGCCTTTAAAACCATATGAAATGAGTTTACCAGGGACTATCTACTAAAGTAGAAATTTAAAAAGTGTGTTGAACTGAATGAAAGGAAAATAATAGCCCAAAGTTATAGTATCAAATGGGCCTCAAATAAATTAAGTGATGTTGTTGTTTGTATGTCATAAGAATTATTCAAACACAATGGCAAGAACTTTTCTCCACAAGAAAGGCTTTTATAGACCTCAGTATGTAGAATCTATCTTCTGGGCTAGAAATAGCTTCTTTCATAATTTTTTAAGCATATGTATTTTCATGCAGGATAGTAGGAGCAACTTTATTAGCAACATTTAAATAGTTAGTTAAATAGTTAGTTAAATAGTAAGTTATCCCAAATATCTTGGACTGTACATTTTTTTAAAGTAGGCTCCACACCCAGCATGGAACCCAATGCGGGGCTTGTAATCACAAACCTGAGATCAGGACCTGAGATTAGATCAAGAGTCAAACACTTTACTGACTGAGCCACACAGGCATCCCAGGACTGCACATTTTACCCTAATCAACTGGAGTCCATAAGCAAATATTTAACTTATGTTTCTGTTTATATATTTTCAAAAGTATTTACTTGTTTAATAAAGCCCACAATGTGGCTGGTAGTTGAAAATGTTAACGGAACCAATTTCTTTTGTACAAAATGGAAGACTTACGAAATTTTATCATAACTGTGAGTCACAAAACCCCTTTTATTTTTTTTAAACATTTTGAGTCAACTACTCTTTTTTTTTAATTAAAAGATTTTATCTATTTATTTGACAGATAGAGATCACAAGTGGGCAGAGAGGCAGGTAGAGAGAGAGGAGGGGGAAAGCAGGCTCCCTGCTGAGCAGAGAGCCCAATGTGGGGCTCGATCTCAGGACCCTGAGATCATGACCTGAGCTGAAGGCAGAGGCCTTAAACCACTGAGCCACCCAGGCACCCCCACAAAACCCCTTTAAACATATTAATGGCCGCTGATGGAAATAATCCGGGACTACAAGCAAATTTTCAATTAGTCATTTCATTTATTTTCCCCCCATTTTAAAAAAAAATCTATTTTTTATTTATTTTCAGCATAACAGTATTCATTATTTTTGTACCACACCCAGTGCTCCATGCAATCCGTGCCCTCTATAATACCCACCACCTGGTACCCCAACCTCCCAATCCCCCACCACTTCAGACCCCTCAGATTGTTTTTCAGAGTCCATAGTCTCTCATGGTTCACCTCCCCTTCCAATTTCCTCCAACTCCCTTCTCCTCTCTAACTCCCCATGTCCTCCATGCTGTTTGTTATGCTCCACAAATAAGTGAAACCATTTGATAACTGACTCTCTCTGCTTGACTTATTTCACTCAGCATAATCTCTTCCAGTCCCGTCCATGTTGCTACAAAGGTTGGGTATTCATCCTTTCTAATGGAGGCATAATACTCCATAGTGTATATGGACCACATCTTCCTTATCCATTTGTCCGTTGAAGGACATCTTGGTTCTTTCCACAGTTTGGCGACTGTGGCCATTGCTGCTATAAACATCCCCCACCCCATTCTTATCCTATTATAGGGTCACAGTTTTTAAAATTCAGTACAAGATCTTTTATTTAACATTATTTTTGATTTGTGGCATTTTCTGACACATTTAAAAAATTGCAACATAACAAAGGCTTCATTAAACTTTGATTGGCATAATCAACACAAAACATAGAACATATTCCTAAGATTTTTACTCTCCAGTGTTTAGAAAACAACTTAGTAAGTTGAGAGACCGTATCTGAAGAGACCATTTTAATATATTTTTGTCTATAATATGGTCTCTTAAAACGTGATTTATAAAATCTTATTTTCTAGTGAGCTCAGATTTGTGAATAGAAGGAGTTAGGATCCCTCTAAAATCAGGTAAAAGAGGGGCGCCTGGGTGGCTCAGTGGGTTAAGGCCTCTGCCTTCGGCTCGGGTCATGGTCCCAGGGTCCTGGAATCGAGCTCCACATCGGGCTGTCTGCTCCATGGGGAGCCTGCTTCCTCCTCTCTCTCTGCCTTGCCTCTCTGTCTACTTGTGATCTCTCTCTGTCAAATAAATAAATAAAATCTCTAAAAAAAAATCAGGTAAAAGATGTATCTACTTTAAGTACAGAGGATTTAGAAAAGCAAAATTGGACTCTTTTCAAGCAAATAATTTGGGGTAGGCATTTGGAGGGCCCCCCCACCCCCCGCTTTTTGAATAAAAGAGGAAAAAAGGCTTTGATGCCTGGTAAGGGTAAGAAATCTCTGAGTGGTGTTTATGTTCCTAGAAGAGCTCTGCCTCTTCAAAAATTTAACCTGAGTTTAAATACACATTCTTGTCAAGCCTGGAGAATTGGTGATTAACAACCACTACATATTAGTGATTGTTTTCAGTTACATTTACATGTTTATATTCTTCTAAACATCAGTTCTCAGATATTCTATGTTTTTCCTTTATATCTTAGTTTGGATTCCTCCAGAAGCTGCCTGTGAGTCAAGGGTTTAAGAGCAAGTAGTTTATTTGGGAGGTAAAGGAAAACATGGGTAGGGGAGTAGAGAAGTTAGTCCATGAAAGGAAGTCATAAAAGGCTGGATTATCCAGCAAGAGACAACTGTGGACCACTGGGGCCTACTCCCACTGTGGAACTCTGGGAAAAGGTATAGAGCATGACCCTTAGAGTCTTCTCACATTGGGAGTAAGGGAGCTGGGGTATTTATACACAAACAAGCCATAGTCTTTTGTTGAGGGTTGCTCATGGGACTGTCAAAATCCTTGGCACTACCAGGCCGTCATACTGTGGGCCAAAATACTTGGCAGCTACAGGCAGTTGGAGCACACTGAAATGGTAGTGCCTGAAGGCATAAGGATTGAGTACCAAGAGTATCTGGTACAGGTTACCACAGAGGATTTCTGAGGTAAATGAATTGTTGCATATAAAGAATTTAGAATAATGCCTGCCACAGAGTAAGGATTCAATGTTAGTTCAGTTGTTTTGATAACATTTACTTCTTTTCTTTTTCTTTTAATATGTCATGAACCATTCTTTCTTGATGCCCAAGGGCTTCTGTTTCTCTTCCTGCACTTTATTTTTTATTTTTGGCTTAAACAACAGAAATTTATTTTCTCATAGTTTTCAGAGGCTGGAAGTTTGAGATCAAGGTGTTGGCAGAGTCCTTCTGAGGACCAAGATGGAAGCATGTCTTCCTGGCCTCTCTCTTTGACTTGTACATGGCCATCTTATCCTGTGTCTCTTCATGTCATCTTCCTTCTGTACATATCTATATCTAAACTTCCTTTATTTTTTATAAAGTCACCAGTCATATTGGATTTGAGCCCACCCTAATGAACTCATTTTAATGTAATTACTTCTTTAAAGATTCTATTTCCAAATAAAGTTATATTGTGAGATACTAAGGGTTAGGACTTCAACATAGGAGTTTGGGGGAGGACACAATTCAGTGTATTACACTACTGGATCAAGTCGTTCATATACAAACAATCACTCTTAAAAAGCAGTTGTAAATCCATGTTTAAAGGAAAAAGAACAATTTTTTTTTATTACCCGGTTATCTGTTTAGAGTCCCCTGATCACAAGAGGGGTGACCAGTGCATAAGAAATGGGGCTCCTTACAGAGTCACTGGCCTCTTTGCAACCCTTGAAATGACCCCTTTACCTTGGGCCAGATGAAGTTTTCAGGCAGGGCTTCTAGCCCTACCCACATCCAAAGGAAAGCCCCAAGGATGAATACAGCTCCATTTGGGTGGTCCAATGATGGGTTACATTTGCTATTTTTATTTCTTCCTCAAATATTTTCTGGAATATCAGGTACTGGCAGTGCCCTGGCAAGGTCAATGGGAGCAAAACAGGGTCCCTTCTGTCATAACAGAGATTATAGCCAAGGAAACAAGCAATGTGCCAGTCATGGCAACAGTGATGCAGCCTGGTCCGGGGTCACTTGCTATCCCAGACCTGGTGTAGAGCCCAGTCAGCAGTACATGTGTCCTCTTCCTCTGCCCATCAGTGATGTTCCTATGACTTGAACAACAGAGCATGCTGCTGAGACTGTCTGCTCTTCCCAGATGCCTTTGGACCTCTTAGCCTGTGAGCCCATCTGCAGTCTTTGCTGCTGGAACCACTTTGCCCAGGTGCGGGTGCAGAGAGCCAGAAGTGCCTGGGGCTTTCCTCCTGCCTCCTCCACCAACTCCCCCACAGACCTAGCCAGTTAGATGGATGAAGGTCAGAGTTATAGTAGTCCCAAGGAGGGACCAACTTGGAGCAGTATTTACAGTTGATCTTCATTATTTACAGATCCCATATTTGCAAATTTTCCTATGCACTGAAATTTATTTGTAACCCCAAAATTCATGTGTGTGGTGCTTTCAAAGTCATTGGTGGACATGCACAGAATGAGGCAACACCCTACCCTGCCTCTTGTTTCAGCTCTCATGGTATAAACAAGTGTCCTCTTGGAAGTCTATTTAGTACCACGTTTTCCTCACTTTTGTGCTTTTCTTGTTGATTTCACGATTTAAAATGACCCCTAAACATAGTGCTGCTGCGCTGTCTACTGTTCCCAAGCACAAGAAGACTGTGATATGCTTTATGGAGAAAATACATGTGTTAGAGAAGATTTGTTCAGGCATGAACTATGGCGCTTGGAGTTCAGTGTTACTGAGTTGATGGCATACATTAAATAAGGTTTTTAAACACATAAAAACAAGGTTGTGCATTGATCAATTGCCAGAATGTGACCAGAGACTCACAGGAACCTAAACCTTGTATTTCCCCTTGGAGCAAGGATTCGGCAATATTCGCTCAGTGTTTGTGGTGACTTTATACAGAGAATGAGAACCCACTGTGCATTCCAGACTCTCGGGTGTGTTTAGGCTGAGGCTGGCTTCTCCCCATTATCTCTTTGGTATCCCCCACTCCTTTACCAGTTTCTCTTGAGAGCACTTGCTTAATAAATTCTTGTATGAGAATCAACATCTCAGGGTCTGCTTCTGGTAACCAGTCCTGAAACAGAAGGGCATCACTCTTCTCTCTTTGTTCCTGGTGCCATTCCTTATCCCCTGGGACAACTGGTTTCCATTTCTCCCGAGACCAGCTCTGTGTAGCGCAAGGTATTAGGAGGGCAGCAGGTCAGTCCACAAAATAAGGTTTTGTTACATGTCCATCTAGTCTAAAGTGTCATTGAAAGCCACTATTTCCTTATTGATTTTCTGTCTGGATGACCTATCCACTGGTGTAGGTGGGGTGTTAAAGTCCTCTACTACTGTTGTATTACCGTCAGTTTTTCCCTTTGGTTCTTTTAATATTTGCTTTATATGCTTAGATGCTCCTTTGTTGGGTGCATAGATACTTAACATTGTTATATCCTCCTGTTGGATGATCCCTTTGTCATTATGTAATACCCTTCTTTGTCTCTTAATTGCTGTCTTTGTTTTAAAATCTGTTTTGTCTGATGCAAATATTGTTACCTAAGCTTTTTCTTGCTTCCATTTGCCTGAAATATCTTTTTCTGTTCCTTCACTTTCAGTCTGTATGTGTTTTTAGGTGTAAAACATGTCTCTTATACTTCTGCCTGTACTTTAAATGCTGGTGTTCCCCTCTCTTTTTACTCCACATCCTTTTCCTGGGCCATCTTTTAGTGTGTCACTCCATGGTCACTTTTCTCCCTAATGCACATATCCAAATCAGGCCACTCCTCTAGGTCCTAGACTCCTCTACCCAACTGCCTACCTGAGAGCTCTTCCACAATCACACAGATCCTCAGGCTCCTTCTGCCTCATCCGAACTCCATTCCCTGCTGAATCAATCCCCACCACCTCTGTTGAGGCTTTACCTCCAGAGGCTACCCATTCTTCATCTTAGGCCAGGGCCCTTGAGTCTAAGCTCTATCATGGTCCTCATCCAGCCATGCCCATGAGGTGCTTAGTCCCACTCCCTCCCCCAGTGTGGTAGGAGGGACTTGTTCTAGGGTCAGGCCTCACAAGATCAGGATGGCAGAGATCGGGTTCTGGAGTAAGGAGATCTGGAAGGCCAGGCACATTAGAGGGACGCTCTTTCCTTGAAATTTCTACATGCAAGGTAGGGAAGTAGGGGGGACTGAGCCCACTAACTCTCCTGCCACCCTGGATGCTCGAATGATCCCTTTCCTTGCAGTCATGTGAAAAGAAGATGGTCCCAAGTAGTCCAGCCCCCTTAGAGGGACAATGGAAGGCCCACAGCTCAGTTGTCACAGGAAAGACTGTGAACAAGGCCTTGCTTGTTTTGCCTGGCCTGAAAAATAAAAACCTCTTTAGCCATCAAAAAAAAAAACAAAAACAAAAACAAACAAACAAAAAACAAATAAACAACAACAAAAACTTTTCCCAGAGCAGTGTGGCCTAGTAGCACTATACAGTACTGAAGGAAGATTAGTTGAGGAATTCTACCAAAAATAGGAAAAAAACAAAACAAAACAAAACTCCTCTAGGGGATTTTCTGACCCTCTCTAGAGCTTGAAGGGACAACTTTTGATGCAAAAGAAAAGGAAAAAAGATATATTGTCCTCTGGCTGGGCACTCTGGATGGTATCTTTATCAGGGGCCAGATGATTCTCAAGTAGCCTCACCCAGACTAACGTTCAAGATGTTGCTCTTCTGTGCAACTTGCTATCTTACAATAGGAAACACTGGTCCCAGGATAAGGGTCAGATGCTCAGGGTAGCATCCAAAGCCCTCCAACATCCAGCCCCTGCTCACTTTTTTGGCCTCTTTTCTTGACACTCTTTGCTTGAAAACAGGCACCCCTGCAGCACAACAACCCCTCCCTCTGTTCTGCTCTTTCTCCTGCCAACTCTTTCGCAGTGGTTTTCTCCATTTTAGCTCCATGTTGGGTTAGATACCACTTTTCTGGACCCTTCTAATGCCTTATACATAGGCCTATCATTGCCCTTATCTCAACCACGTCATAATTATTTTTGAGGGCCTGTCTCTTTTAATAGATTGTGTGAACCTTGAGACTAGGGACCAGAGACGATTAACCTATGCACCTCCAGGATGGCTGGCCTAGAATACAGAAAGGAGGAAACGAGAGGGTGGGAGGAAGAAGGAGAAGGACCATCATAGTTTCAGGCTCCAGAGAAGCAGGCACAAAGATGGGATAAAACATACAAGAAATTTATTAAAGAAAACACCTGCGAGGAATTCTCCTCAAGACTGCAACATCAACTCTTTTTTTTTTTTAAAGATTTTATTTATTTATTTGACAGACAGAGATCACAAGTAGGCAGAGAGGCAGGCAGAGAGAGAGAGGAGGAAGCAGGCTCTCCGCTGAGCAGAGAGCCTGATGCGGGACTCCATCCCAGGACCCTGAGATCATGACCTGAGCCGAAGGCAGCGGCTTAACCCACTGAGCCACCCAGGCGCCTGCAACATCAACTCTTACTTGAATTTCTAGCCTGGCAGGAGATTGCAGACATTTTGATTGTACCAGTTATTGCAAATTCTAGAGCTGTCCAAGGAGGTCATGGTTTGTTGACATTTGTATTTCCAGTCTTGTTCGGTCCTTGACACACAGTGGGTGCTTACTACATTTTTTGCCAGTAAACTAGAATTTAAGACCCCTAACCTAATATAGTGTTGCCTTCGATGATATAGCAACATCATCAACATAGCTTGTGAGCATTTTTTTCTCTCTCCTTTGTTTTGGTTTATTTGCAAAGGTGCCCCCAAGCACCTGGTAACCAGTTAAACAAAGCATAGGACACCTACAAAAAGTCTTTCCTTCCCCACTCTAATCCCACGCCCCGAGGTCACCAGTGTTAAATTTGGTTTATATTCTTCCACACCATTCCTTATGCTCACACAAAACTACACAAATGCATAGGTATTAGGGTTCTTGAGAGAAATAGAACCAATAAGATATATCTATATCTGCGTATATATAAATACATTTATATCAGATATATATACACACACAGAGGTGGTTTATTTTAAGAAATTGGCTCACCCAATTGCAGGAGCTGGCAAGTTTGCAATCTCCTGCCAGGCTAGAAATTCAAGTAAGAGTTGATGTTGCAGTCTTGAGCCCAAATTCCACAGGGAGGCCAGGCAGTCTGGAAACTCAGGCAGGGTTTCTGTGTTGCAGTTTTGAGGAGAATTCCTCCTCCTTCAGAGGAGGTCAGTCTTTTCCCTTAAGGCCTTCAACTGATTTGAGGCCCACCCACATTATGGAGGATAATCTACTTTACTCAGTGTCTACTGATTTAAATATTAATCACATCTAAAAAATATCTTCACAGTAAGATCTAGATGAGTTTGACTGAAAGGGGCGCCATAGCCCAGCCAAATTGACCCATAAAATTAATCATCATAGCATATAAACAGATTATAGGGACTTTTTAGTTTGCTTTTCAGCCAAGTGGAATCAAACCATATGCTCTTCTGTGCAACTTGCTATCTTACAATAGTATACCATGTTATTATTAAGAAGATAATATATTTATCTCATTGAATTAATCCTTGTAGATCTTATTATTATATTGTTTTTAAGATTCTATCTATTAATTTTAGATATAGAGTGAGTGGGGTAAGGAGCAGAGGGAGAGGGACAAGCAGACTCCATGCTGAGCACAGACCAGGAAGTGGGGCTCAGTCCCACGACCCTGAGATCATGACCTGAGCCAAAATCAAGAATTGGACACTTAACTGACTAAGCTATCCAGGTGCCCTGATCTTATTGTTTTAAAAATTTGCATAACACTCAACCATTTGTCCTTGGAGGGGATTGTTTCTAATTATGACCAATGCAAAAAACATCTTTATACAACTGTACTTACATATTGGTACATTTATTTCTGGAGGCTATAGTCCTACAAACCAGGTAGCTATGTCAAAGAGTATGCATGTCTTTGATTTTAATAGATCCTACCAAATTTCTTTTTCTTCTTCTTTTTTTTTTATATTTTATTTATTTATTTGACAGAGATAGAGATCACAAGTAGGCAGAGAGGCAGGCAGAGAGAGAGGAGGAAGCAGGCTCCCCACAGAGCAGAGAGCCTGATGTGGGGCTCGAACCCAGGACCCTGGGATCATGACCTGAGCCAAAGGCAGAGGCTTAACCCACTGAACCACCCAGGCGCCCCCCAAATTTCTTTTTAAATATGCTGTAGCAATTCTCCCTCTAGCCGGGAATTAAACCAAGTACACATTTCCATACATCATTGTCAAAATTAGTTCTACATTCCGCCTGATGGGTGGAAAATGGCATCCTGCTATTGTGTGTGTTTGAAATTTATAACTGTGGTACAATACACATATTGTAACAATATATACATGGCATATGTAACAATAATATATATATCATAAAATTTACCGTCTTAAGCATTTTTTTAAAGATTTTATTTGTTCACTTGAGAGACAGACAGAGAAAGAGAGCAAGCAAGCATTAGTTGGGGGAGAGGGAGAAGCAGACTCACCAAGCAGGGAGCCCAACATGGGGCTCGATCCCAGGATCCAGAGATCATGACCTGAGCTGAAGGCAGATACTTAGCCACCTGAGCTACCCAGGAACCTCCATCTGAAGCACTTTTTTTTTTTTAAATATTTTATTTATTTATTTGACAAACAGAGATCTACAAGTAGTCATAGAGGCAGGGAGAGAGAGAGGAGGAAGCAGGCTCCCTGCTGAGCAGAAAGCCCGATGTGGGGCTCAATCCCAGGACCCTGGGATCATGACCCAAGCCGAAGGCAGAGGCTTTAACCCACTGAGCCACCCAGGCGCCCCCATCTGAAGCACTTTTAAGTGTGTAGTTCAGTATTGTTCAGTACACTGTTGTGCAGTCAAACTCCAGAACTATTTTCACCTGCAAAACTGAAACTCTTGTACCCATTAAACATTTACTCACCATTACTCCCTCCCACCAGTCCCTGGCAATCATTCTATTACCTGGCTCTATGAATTTAACTACTCTAGCTAGATACCTTAGGTAGATAGAATCATGTGTAGTATTTGTCTTTTGTGTGTGTGTGTGTGTGTGTGTGTGTGTGTGTGTGTGACCAGCTAATTTCCCTTAGCATAATGTCTTCAAGATTCACCCATATTGTAGAATGAGTCAGAATTTCCCTCCTGAATAATATTCCATTGCATGTATCTACTACATTTATCTGTTCATCTGTCAATGGGCACTTAGGTTATTTCCATCTTTCAGCTATTTTGAATAATGATGCTATGAACACAGGTGTGCAAATATCTCTTTGAGACCCTGCTTTCAATTCTTTTGGGTATATCTATCCCCACAAGTGGAATTGCTGGATTATATGTAATTCTATTTTTAATTTTTTGAGGAACCACCATTCTATCCTCCAGAGTGGCTGTACCAGTTTACATTCCCACCAACAGTGCATGAGGGTTCCAGTTTCTCCACATCCTTGCCAACACCCGTTCTTTTCTCTGCCTTTTTTTTAAAGATTTTATTTATTTATTTATGAGAGAAAGAGTGTGTGCACATTGGGAGAGAAGCAGGTGGAGAGGGACAAGCAGAATCCATACTGAGTGTGGAGCCCAAGGTAGGGCTCAATCCCAGGACCCTGAGATCATGACCCAAGCAGAAATCAAGAGTCAGATCCTCAACCAACTGAGCCATTCAGGCGCCCCAACACCTGCTCTTTTCTATTTCTTTGGTCATTTTCCTTGCCTATTTTAACTTTTAATTTAATATATGAACACATATATTTACTTAGATATTTATAATGCTATATTTGTATATTTGCTATTTACATTTTCTTTTCTATGAATTTCCTCTTTCTAATTTATAATCTTCACCTTTTTTTCTGTTATGTGTCTTTTTCCAGTCAACATATAGAAGCCCTAAAATGTATGTATTCTAAAAGCCCTGTGTGTTGGGTTGAAATCTTAAATTGTCATTTTCTTTTGGTCATAAAGAGTTGATTATCAGCAATTTTATATAGTTTAACTGAATATTATGGATATTAATCCTTTATCTGCAATTTTGTTACAATGATTTTCTCACAGCCTTTACCCTTTGAATTTTTATGATGTCTTCTAGCCCTGGAGAATTTTACTTGTCTCTATTACCAAATTTGTTTCATTTCCTTCAGGCCTTCTGAGTTTCTTGTATCATAAGAAGGTCTCTCTACATGAATATCATATAAATAGTCTCCTAAATTTATTTCTAGAATGTTCATTTATTATACCTTTGCATTTTTAATTCATCTGCAATTAAAGAAATAGGGGTCTAATGTCATATTTTCCATGTAATAACCAATTATTCTACCATTTATTAAATAAGTCATCACTGAATTGAAATTCCACTTTTATTGTACCCTGTATTAAGTTTCCCTAAAATCTATTTCTTTCTTCTCTATTCCATTCCACTGATTTGTCTATTCTTATGCAATTCCCTACTCTTTTGATTATACTAGCTTTATACTGAATTATATACATATTTTAAAGATTTTCTTTATACTGAGTTTTAATATCCATTAGGGCAAGACACCAGTGAGGTATTACTGGTGTATTATTTTTCAAAGTTTTATTAACAGCGATCACAGAGTTGTTGAGCTATCATTCTTCACACAAATCAACAGATACCCCTCATTAACAGTTAAATCACTTACACATCTTAACATCTCCCTCAGCTCACAAAGGTAGTTGGGTTCCAGTTACCCTTCGTAGACCAGTACCCAAAACTTCAGCAAACGATTAGCTAGGAGGATGGAGCGGAGTGAGGGGGAGGAAGAAGCAAGTCTCTCCAGAGGCCCTCAGCATAGACCTACAGGTTGCTCACAATTGTCCCCCACTGTCCTCAAGATGGATCTCCCAGGTAGAGGGGTAGTAAAGGACACTGGAAGGGCAACAAAAACACACTCCCTACTTCAGAGTTTTAGTTAGGAATGGGCTGGTTCTTAACAAATACGTAAATGACGCCAAAATTGAAATAACAAGTCCTCTTCCTGTCAGTCAACAGCATCACTTATCAAATAAAACCTGCGGAATCTCCAGTGTGGCAGTGGGATCTCAGCAAGTGGTAAGGGCACACTGCAAGCCAGTTAACTGCATACCCAATCGACAGTTGTCCCCAAGTGCCTACGTCTGCAGGATGCCAGACCACCATGGGGATAAATTGAACACACCATGCCGGCTAACTCCAGTCTCCACACAAATTCCTGATGTAACTAAAGAAATGTACATGGTCCCACTTCCCCTGAAGTGAGGCCTACTTTGAATGGAAATCTTAAAAGTTCCTCTCTGATGGCCTTGCCCTAGCTCTGGTTGTCATTTCTGTGTTCTGTGTCTGCAGTGTGTACTAGCCATGTCACTCAAAGTCACTGGTGATAATTAGCCTCAATTCTTTTTGAAATAACATTATAAAATTGTAAAAGTAATTCATGAACTTGGTTTTAAAAAAAAAACCCTTCAAGGGGCACCTGGATGGCTCAGTCGGTTGAATGTCTGATTTAGTTTTTGGCTCTGGTCGTGATCTCAGGGTCATGGGATCAAGGCCCGCTCCGGTTCCATGCTCGGCACAGAGTCTACTTGTCCCCCTCCCTCTGCACCTCTTTTCCCCTCTCTCTCTCAAATAAATGAATAAATAAAAATATTAAAAACCCCTTCAAATAGTAAAAATGGGCACAGAGCATAAAAATGGATATAGAAAAAGAAAATGGATGTAGAAATTCTCTCATTCTCACATACCCCAGCCCCCCAGTGTCCCCTTAGCTCTTCTCATTTGTTACTTGCATGGAGAGAAACTTCCTGTAATGAACCAAGAATCCTGTCTGCGTAGATTTCTCATTATAAATTAATTCCCTGGTTTATTAAATTGCAAATTGGTTAAATTTCAGCCATTGGAAACCTGAAGGAATCAGGTGGGGGCATGGCCCTGCGCACTGGCCATGGAAGGGGTGTCTGGCAGCCCACTTGCAGAGGCAGCTAGTTGTTCAGGGCATGACAGGGGACAAGAAATAGGGCTGGCAGGATGGGTGCAGGAAGCCAGCCCCCTGCCTAGAGGCTGGGGCTTGGAGTAGGTCACCTCCTTACTGGGCAATACTGCCTTGTGTGGATGCTGGGAGATTAAACAGAGAAAACTCAAGAGCCCCAGGCAGAAGGCAATCATTTAGGCTCCCCCCTCCCCCTGCTAGAAGTACTCAGGGAGGGAGACCACCAGAATGCCCTAACTTTCACCCTGCCATCAGGAGTGCTGGTGGAAACCACAGTGGCAAAACTGCTGCAGAATAGTTCCAAATTCAGTGTGTCAGATGGCTTCCTTTTGCCCTTCCAGATCCACTCAACCCTTTCCCACCCACTCTGTGCCCCAGTAAGCCTATCTCAATGGATTCCATCAATGGGCTCCTATGTCCTCTGTCTTCCAGTAGCCTTTGGCCACCACTAAGAGATGGGGGGCTAGGAGGAGAGAGATCAGGGTATCTGTTTCCCTCAAATGCCTTCTTTCTGGGTCTCTGAGGGCTGGCTGGTTTTATTCCTGAGCCAAAAGCCATCACTCCTGTCAAGAGGCCCTCTTCACAGAATTCTCCCATGAGGTTCCAGTAACTGCTCCCTCCTTCTGCTCCTTCTGTCCTGTGGTTTCCCTGCACCCTGATATGCCTTTGTAAATAGTCTATTAAACTCATCTCAATTTACCCAATCTGAGGGTGCCATCTGTTTCCTGCCAGGACCTGGAATGATACAGATGGCTTGTCTGACAGGGCCTATTGAGGGAGAGTCCAAGGACTCCTTATTGTTCCAAGCATAGGTGGGGCAGGCTGCAGATAGAAAGAGGTTACTACAGACACCTGGAATGAAGCCAGGAACTTGAATACTTTGGAAACAGGGACTCTGTCTTCTTGTCTTTTCAGCCCCAGTATTGGGCAGGGACTGTCTTTTAGTAGGGGGATCTCTCAAAACGGGTTTTTTCCCTTTCTTCAGTTCAGAAATACATTTCTATCTTAGAAGGGTTCCCTTTTCTCTCTCTCTCTTTTTTTTTAAGAAGGGCCCCCTTCTCTAATGATGATGTCTAAGAGGTTGCGCTTTGAATGATTTTCTGTTAAGATCAAAACAATCAGTGAATTCTTGAGCAGAAATTAGATGCCAACACTCAGAGAAGAACAGGCCCCAGGGTGGGGCTGAGTGGCTGAGGGTCTGCAACAGCAATAGAGGAAGAATATGCCCTCATAGGGAGGAATGGAGGGCTCTAGAGACCTCTTCTCCCATTCCACAACTTTGCTCAAGGCCAAAATTCTGGGCGAGGAAGAGGTGCTGATCTAGCTTAAGAGAAGCAGAAGAAAAACAAGAGCTCCCACCACTATGCAAGGGGCTTTCCATCTGCACACTTTGCAGCACAGAAATATTCTAACAGTTGTTAGAAGTCGTTAGTTGCTCGAAGATTATGTATATGCAGCCTTTTATCGTTTTTTGAAAGCCAGTGTACACCATGATCAAGCTCTCTTTTTTTTTTTATTCTTTAAAAAGATTTTATTTATATATTTATTTGTCAGAGAGAGGGCACAAGCAGGGGGAGCAGCAGGCAGAGGGAGAAGCAGAGTCCCTGCTAAGCAAGGAGCCTGATGAAGGACTCCATCCCAGGCCCCCCGGGATCATGACCTGAGCCTAAAGTAGACACTTAACTGAAAGTAGATGCTTAACTGACTGACCCACCCAGCCGTCCCTCTCATATGTCTGTCTTGATAAAGACTGGAAGATACATGAAAATATTTACTGTATTAGGGTTATAGGATAAATTTCCCTTTTTTAGCTCTCAATAATTAATTCAATAAGAGTTATAATTGATATGCAAAAATTTCATACATTTACTGTATACATCTTGTTGGGTTTGTACATATGCATACACCCTATGATATCATCACCACAATCGAAATACTAAACACCTCCATCACCTTCAAAAATGTTCCTATGTTCTGGGGTTCCTGGGTGACTCAATTGATTAAACATCTGACTCTTGATTTTGGCTCATGTCATGATCTCAGGGTTGTGAGATTGAGCCCCACATCAGCCCCGCATGGAGCTGCTTCTCTCTCTCCTTCTCCATCTGCAGACCCCACTGCCACTCATGCACTCTCACTCTTTAGAAAAAAGAAGTAGAAGTAGTAGTAGTAGTCGTCGTAGTCGTAGTCGTAGTAGTAGTAGTTTCTTTAGTAGTTGTTCCTTGTTGTTCTTTTGTGGTGTTTTTTGGTTCTTGGGTTGTTTTGTTTTGTTTAAGAACACTTAATATGAGATCTATCCTCTTAACAAATTTAATTGTAAATATTATATACAGTAATTATATAGTAGATTTGTAGAACTTACTCATCTTACATTTTGCATATTTTCTTCATTTGAAAACTGTTAAGCTCATAAAACTATTCTTAAAATAAAATGGAGTAAAAAACATAAAGCAAGTATTTATATCAGATTGGACAAGGTATTTTCTTTTTAGCCTCCTTTTCCTCATCTATATAATGAAATAAACTGTTTTCTATAGTCCATCCCAAATTTTACAGACTGTGGCTCTGAACTGTTAAAATGAGTCATTAAAATATAGATACAGAGATTTTGATTATTTTATCATTTCCATAAAAATCAAGAAATAGGTAGAATGATCTTGTCCCCATTGAGACTATGGTAACTGAAATTCTTTCTGTCCAGCATGGTTTCACATTTCTTCCTTTGTATTGCTTTGAAGATCCTATCCTTGATTCCACATGAACCTAGCATGGTGCCCTGCTTCCTCCTTGACAGGCATTTGGTAGTCACATGGCCAAAGCAGAGCCAATCAGAACTTTCTCTAACATTTATACATGGATTGGGCAGCAAAGAAGGTCTTTTCCTCCTGAAGCTGTTAAGTCTTCCTGCCCATTATTTGGGCGACTTTAGACAAATCATCTAACTTCTCTGCACCTAAATTTTCTCACATTAAATGAGGATGGTAATATAATCTCCCTCATAAGAACATGTGAAAAACAGGTGATATAAAGTATGAGAAAGGGTTGTTATAACTTTAAAGTATATTGTAATATTAATTATTTTCATTTTTGGAACAAATTTTTTGAAATAAAATTTATTGAAGATTTCAATGTTATTGAAAATAAATTTATTATTATTAAACATAAAGAAAATTATAGGACAAACTAACCCATTATAAGATGTTGGTCACTAAGAAGGCATTGAGGCTTTCAAGGGTGTTTCCATTTTTTTTCAAGGAACCCATTATATAAGGGCACCTGGGTGGCTCAGTTGGTTAAGCATCTGCCTGTGGCTCAGGTCATGATCCCAGGGTCCTGGGATTGAGCCCCGCATTGGGCTCTCTGCACAGTGGGAGCCTGCTTCTCCCTCTCCTTGCCACTCCCCCTGCTTGTACTCTTGTTCTCTCTGTCAAATAAATAAATAAATAATTTTAAAAAGGAACCCATTATATAAAGTACAAAAACAAGCTACAACAATCTATACTGTCAGAAGTTAGATCGGGCTCTCTGCTCAGCAGGGAGCCTGCTTCCCTTCCTCTCTTCCTGCTGCTCTGCCTACTTGTGATCTCTCAATCTCTCTCTCTCTCTCTGTTAAATAAATGAATAAAATCTTTAAAAAAAAAAAAAGTTAGGATAGTGGTTAACCTTGCCAGTGAGGCTAGTGATCATAGGGGACATGAAGGGGTCTTCTAAGGGGTGTTGGTTGTGTTGTGTTTCTTGACCTGAGTTCTGTTTGCAGAGGAGTATTGTTAGTGAAAATTCATTGGCACATATGCTTAAGATATGTGCTCTTTTCTGTGTATATGTTATACTTTAATAACAAGGTATAAAAACTTGAGGACTTCTATTTACAAGATGGAATAGACATACTTTTCTTTACTCTCCCCATAAGTACAACTAAAAACGCTGGACATTATGTATGAATCAAACATAAAAAGATTCAGAATGGAGCAAAGAAGGAAGACCTGCTAAGGACCTCAGTAATCAAGGAACAACATGGTTGTGAATTCTCTGGATTTTCTTTTCAACTCATATATCCCAGATTTGTAGCTCTAGAAGCTGACACCCAGAAATGCAAACAAGTGCAGAAAAAGAAAGCCAACAAAACCTGTTCTTTCTGAGCCAAAAGATCAGGAAAGAACAGCATAGGAAGAGAAAACCTCTCAACAGTAACTGCTCTACTCCAGCTAAACACACAGGAAAAGCTGTGGCCCCACTCCCACTCATACTAGCAAAGGCCAAGTGGGCAACTCAGAATTCCACCCTTGCCAAGCTATAATGAGGTACCTCAACCGGCCCATTAGGATGGCATCAGAGGAGGCTACATATGGGGCCAGTTCTTTCTTCCTTACTGGATGGTAATGAGGAAACCATATGAGGAACCTCTACTTCCATCCTGTGTCCATTCCACTGAAGTAGTATCAAAAGAAGCCTACTGGGTGGCTCAGTGGGTTAAGCCGCTGCCTTCGGCTCAGGTCATGATCTCAGGGTCCTGGGATCAAGTCCCGCATCGGGCGCTCTGCTCAGCAGAGAGCCTGCTTCCCTCTCTCTCTCTGCCTGCCTCTCCATCTACTTGTGATAAATAAATAAATAAAATCTTTCAAAAAAAAAAAAAAAAAGAAGCCTACTGGAAAGTCAGAACTTTCACCATTGCTCAGTGATATTGAGGACACCATCTCCCTGAAGTGCCAGTGTAGACCTAGTGGGGAGCCTAAGCTTCCATCCCACCCAGCAGTTATAAGGAGTCCCCTCCTTTCTACCTCCCTTTCTACTCAGAGACTGAGTAGACTTCAATGCTGACCTGGTAGTGATTAAGGAAGGGGAGGAAACTCCTCTTCTCCTGTTGGCGTTGTATTTAAAAAACAGCTAAAACAGTAGGTTTAAATGAGATACAGATTCATAACATAATACCCAAAATACCCAGGTTTCAATAAAAAAATCACTTGCAATACTAGGAATAAGAAAGAGCTCAAGTTAAATGAGAAAAGATGCCAACACTGAGATGAAATACATGTTAAAATTATCTGACAAAGAGGGGCACGTGGGTGGCTTAGTGGGTTAAGCCGCTGCCTTCGGCTCAGGTCATGATCTCAGGGTCCTGGGACAGAGTCCCGCATCGGGCTCTCCGCTCGGCGGGGAGCCTGCTTCCCTCTCTCTCTCTGCCTGCCTCTCTGCCTCCTTGTGATCTTTCTCTGTCAAATAAATAAATAAAATCTTTAAAAAAATTTAAAAAAAATTATCTGACAGAGATTTTAAAGCAGCCACCATAAAAATAATGAGTCATTACAAATACACTTTATGCAAATGAAAATATTAAAACTCTCAATAAAGAAATGGAAGACATAAAGAAAAATGAAGTGGAAATTTCAGAATGAAAAATAAAATAAACAAAATTTAATAACTCAGTGGATGGGTTCACCCACAGAATAGAAAAGACAGAAGAAAAAATCTGTGAACTGGAAGGTAGAGCGATAGAAATTATACAAATCTGAACAACAGAAAGTACACTGAATAAACAAGCCTCAGGGATATGTAAAAAACTTTCAAGAGTTAATACTTAAGAAACAAAACAAAACAATAATCCACTTAGGAAATGGATTACAAACATGAAGAGACATTTTACTGAAGAGGATATACAGATGGCAAATAAGCACACAAAGATGTTAACCTTTAAGGAAGTGCAAACTCATCAGAATAGCTGAAATTTAAAAATAGTGACATCAAATGCTGGCGAAGTTGCAGAGAAACTAGATCACTCATCTCTTGCTTGGGGGAGGGTGTGTAAAATGATACAGCCACCGTAGAAAACAATTTGGCAGTTTCCTAAAAAACTAAATATACACCTACCTTATGACCTAACACTTGTACTTCTGGGCATTTATATGAGAGAAATGAAAACTTATGTTCATACAAAAACCTGTATGTTAATATTTATAGTAGCTTTATTTGTAACAGCCCCAAACTGGAACAATTCAGATGTCCTTCAGAAAGTGAATGGTTAAACTGTAATATATCCATACCATGAAATATCACTCAGCAAAAAAAAAGGAATATGCTATTGATACACACGACAACCTGGGTGGATCGCCAGAGGATAGTGTTGAGTGAATAAAACTCACTCAAAGGGCTACATACTGTATGATTACATTTATATAACTTTCTTGACCAAATCACAGAAATGGAAAACAGATTAGTAGCTGCCAGGGATTAAGGAGGAGTGGGATGGGAGGGAAATGGGTTAAGGCCATAAAAGGGTAACATGAGGGATCCTTGTGACAATAGAACTGTTTCATACCTTGACTGTATCAGTGTCAGTATCTTGGTTGTGATATTAAACTCTTGCTTTGTAAGATGTTACCATTGGGGGAAAGTGAGTAAAGAATACATGGAATCTCTGTATTACTTTTTTATAACTGCATTTAAATTTATAATGATCTCAAAATGTTTTATGTTTTTAAATGAGGCAAAGGGACCCCTCAAGAGTAGCAAACCTATAGGACTGAGAAAAGACGTCTAATAGTATGATTTCAGGCATGGTGGCAAATCAGTAGAAGAGGGGGATAGATGCACCTTTTGCCACCTTTGTTAAAGTCAATCCTGGCACCGAATATAGAGAGATATTAATACAGACATACCTCGGAGATATTGCAGGTTTGGTTTCAGACCACTGCGGTAAGTCACAGCATCACAATAAAGTGAATCAAATGAAGTTTTTGGTTTGCCAGTGCATGTAGAAGTTTTATTTACACTATACTGTATTCTATTAAGTATGCAATGATAGCATCATCTAAAAAAACAATGTACGTACGTCAGTTAAACACTTTATGGCTAAAAAATGCTAACCATCATCTGACCTTTCAACCAATCACGATCTTTATGCTGATGGAGGGTCTTGCTTCGATGGTGATGGCTGCTGACTTATCAGGATGGTGGTTGTCGAAGGCTGGGGTGGCTGTGACAATTTCTTAAAATGAGAGAACATTGAAGTGTGCCTCATCAATTGACTCTTCCTCTTATGAATGACTTCTCTGTAGCATGTGATGCTGTTTGATAGTATTTTACCCATAGGAGAACTTCTTTCAAAATTGAAATCAGTCCTCTCAAACCCTACCACTGCTTTAGCAACTAAGTTTATGTAATATTCTAAGTCCTTTGTTGTCATTTCAACGGTCTTCATAGCATCTTCACCAGGAGTAGATTCCATTTCAACAAATCATTTTTTTGCTCATCCATAAGAAGCAACACCTCATTCATTAAAGTTTTATTGTGAGATTGTGACAATGCAGCCCCATCTTCAGACCCTGCTTCTCATTCTGGTTTTCTTGCTGTTTCCACCATGTCTGCAGTTACTTTCTCCACTGAAGTCTTAAACCCCTCAAAATCATGGGGGTTGGAATCAACTTCTTCGAGACCACCCCCCCCATTAGTGTTGATATTTAACCTCTTCCCATGAATCACAAATGTTGTTAGTGGAATCTAGAATGGTGAATCCTTTCCAGAAGTTTTGCAAATATACTTTTCCCAGACTCATCAGAGGAATTACTATCACTTTTGTAAATGATAAGACTTGAAAGTTGAAATGACTCCTTGATCCGCGGGTTGCCATATGGATGCTGTTCAAGCAGACATGAAAACAACATTAATCTTGTCCGTCTCCATCTGAGCTTTTGGGTGACCAGAGGCATTGTCAACGAGCAGTAATATTTTGAAACTTTTTTCTGAGCAGTGCAGTCTCAACAGTGGGTTTGGAATATTTGTAAACCGTGTTGTAAACAGATGTGCTGTCATCCCGGCTTTGTTGTTCCATTTGTGAAGCACAGGCAGAGTAGATTTAGCCTCATTCTAATGGCCCTAGGATTTTCAGAATGGTATGTGAGCACTGGCTTCAATTTAAAGTCACCAGCTGCATTTGAAGCTTTGAAGCCAGGCACTGACTTCTCTCTGCCTATGAAAGTCCTAGATAGCATTTTCTTCCAGTAGAAGGCTCTTTCATCTACATTGAAAATCTGTTGCTTAGTGTAGCCACCTCCATTAATTACCTCAGCTGGATCTTCTGGATAAGTATCTGTAGCTTCTACATTAGCACTTGCTGATTCACCTTACACTTTGATGTTAAGAAGATGGCTTCTTTCCCTAAACCTCATGAACCAACCTCTGCTATCCTCAAACTTTGCTCCTGCAGCTTCCTCACTCTCTCAGCCTTGAGAGAATTGCAGAGACTTAGGGTCTTGCTCTGGATTAGGCTTTGGTTTAAGGGAATGTTGCAGCTGGTTTGATCTTTCCAGACCACTAAAGCTTACTCCTTATCAGCAGTGAAGTTGTTTTGCTTTCGTATCATTCTTGTGTTCACTGGACAAGCACTTACAATTTTTTTTTTTAGATTTTTTTTTTATTTATTTGTCAGAGAGAGAGCGTGAACACAGGCAGACAGAATGGCAGGCAGAGGCAAAGGGAGAAGCAGACTCCCCGCCGAGCAAGGAGCCCGATGCGGGACCCGATCCCAGGACGCTGGGATCATGACCCGAGCCGAAGGCAGCCGCTAAACCAACTGAGCCATCCAAGCACTTACAATTTCATTCAATAACTTTGCTTTACACTCACAGCATGGCTAACTTGTTTGCCACAAGAGACCTAGCTTTTGGCCTATCTCACCTTTCGACATACCTTCCTCCCAAAGCTTAATCATTTCTAGCCTTTGATTGGTTTATTGTTTTTTTTTTAAGATTTTATTTCTTTATTTGAGAGTGAGAAAGAGAGATATCTAGAGAGAACAGGAACTGGGAGGAGAGGAAGAAACAGGCTCCCCACCAAGCAGGGATCCCAATGTGGGGCTTGATCCCAGGACTCTGGGATCATGACCTGAGCCGAAGGCAGATGCTTAACCAAATGAGCCACCCAGGTGCCCCTGATTGATTTATTCTTTTTATTTTTATTTTTTATTTTTATTTTTTTTTAAAAGATTTTATTTATTTATTTTTCAGAGGGAGAGCGAGCACAGGCAGACAGAGTGGAAGGCAGAGTCAGAGGGAGAAGCAGGCTCCCCATGGAGCAAGGAGCCCGATGTGGGACTCGATCCCAGGACGCTGGGATCATGACCTGAGCCGAAGGCAGCTGCTTAACCAACTGAGCCACCCAGGCGTCCCTGATTTATTCTTTTTAAAACATCTCTTTTTTAAATAAGTTCTACGCACAACGTGGGGCATGAACTCTTGACTCTGAAATTAAGAGTTGCATATTCTACTGACTGAGCTAGCTGGGCACCCCTAGCCTTTGATTTAAAGTGAGAGATGTGGGGCACCTGGGTGGCTCAGTGAGTTAAAGCCTCTGCCTTCGGCTCGGGTCATGATCTCAGGGTCCTGGGATCGAGCCCCGCATCGGGCTCTCTGCTCATTGGGGGGCCTGCTTCCTCCTTTCTCTCTGCCTGCCTCTCTGCCTACATGTGATCTCTGTCTGTCAAATAAATAAATAAAATCTAAAAAAAAAAATAAAATAAAATAAAGTGAGAGATGTGTAGGGGCACCTGGGTGGTTCAGTCATTAAGCATCTGCCTTTGGCTTGGGTCATGATCCCAGGGTCCTGAGATGGAGCCCCACGTAGGGATGCCTGCTCAGTGGGGGCCTGCTTCTCCATCTCCCTCTGCCTGCCCCTCCTTCTGCTTGTGCGCTCTCTCCCTCTCTCTGTCAAATAAATAAATAAAATTTATTTTTTAAAGATTGTATTTATTGGGGCGCCTGGGTGGCTCAGTGGGTTAAAGCCTCTGCCTTCAACTCGGGTCATGATCCCAGCGTCCTGGGATCGAGTCCCGCATCGGGCGCTCTGCTCAGCAGGGAGCTTGCTTCCTCCTCTCTCTCTGCTTGCCTCTCTGTCTACTTGTGATCTCTGTCTGTCAAATAGATAAATAAAATCTTAAAAAAAAAAGATTTTATTTATTTATTTGACAGAAAGAGAGACATCACAAGTAGGCAGAGCAACAGGCAAAGAGAGAGAGGGAAGCAGGCTTCCTGCTGAGCAGAGAGCCCGATGCGGGGCTTGATCCCAGGACCCTGAAATCATGACCTGAGCTGAAGGCAGAGGCTTAACCCACTGAGCCACCCAGGTGCCCCCAAATAAGTAAATAAATAATTTTTTTAAAAAGTGAGAGGTGTGGGTCTCTGATTTGAATACTTAGAGACTGTTGTAGAGTTATCAATTGGCCCAATTTCATTATTGTTGTAATTTAGGAAATAGGGAGGCCCTAAGAGAGTTAGAGAGATGGGAGAATGGCCAGTCAGTGGAGTAGTCAGAGCATACCCAGGAGTCGGATGCCCACGTGACTAAGCCACCCAGGTGCCCCTCTAAGATATTTTTTTTTAAGATTTTATTCATTCATTTGACAGTCAGAGATCACAAGTAGGCAGAGAGAGAGAGAGAGAAGGAAGCAGGCTCCCCAGCGAGCAGAGAGCCCGATGTGGGGCTCGATCCCAGGACCCTGAGATCATGACCTGAGCCGAAGGCAGAGGCCTTAACCCACTGAGCCACCCAGGCGCCCCCGCCCCAAGATGTTTTTACAAAAAAAAGCAGAATAGAGCATACATCATGTTAAAAGTAGAAGAGTGAGAGTGTGTTTTCACATACATTAAAAAAATCTCTGGCAGGTTATAGTGGCTGTTTAATTGGGGAGGAAGGGAACTGGGCAGCTGGGGCTGGCATTAGAGGGAGGGAGACCTTTCTTTATGTATCTGGTTAGAGCTTTTATTTCTGAGCCATTTAGAACCACCAGCTATATCTAATGTTAAATGCATGTATTTTAAAGTTAAAACATTTTAAGAGAGGCTTAGGCTCAATAGAGTTAGGGAACCACAGGATCTTTGTAACATTACCCAACCCACTTCCCACTGGCTCAGTTTTCTTTGCTATGTGGGACCAGGCTGTCAGTATGGGAAGGACACCCTCCCCCAACCCAGGTTTAGATTTTGTAGCCCGAGCACTATCCTTTATTGGAGCCACCACTTACCTTTCCTGCCCCAGCTTCCTGGGGAAAATTTAAGGGCTGTTTTCCCAGAGGCCACTAACGCTTTCCAGCTGCACCAGGGCCCCTGCTGGCAGCTGAGATTCCCCTGGGACAAGAGAATCTTAAGGTCCTGCTAACCACCAGGCCCTAACCATCTGGGAAAACTTGAGTTCAAATAACCCAACCAGTCCTGTCCTACAGATCTGGATCCGACTTAAGCAGGGCTGAGAATGAACTGGGATGTATCAGTGCTAGTTGTTTACACTTGGAGTCCCTTCTGGCTGTTTAGTGCCTGTGGGCTACTGGTTGTTATGTGGTTTGGCTATCATCTCTGTCCCCAGCTACTTCTCTCACTTCAGTCCCCACCACCCCACTACTCTGGGCTTCCTCCCCTGATTCTACCTGTTGCTGCTGATTATCTTCCGGTATCAGACAGGAGCCCATCAAGAAACAGATGGCATGCTCAAATTGGGTAATTTGAGAAGAGTTTAATAAGAGATTATTTATAAAAAGTGTGGGCAGGGTCTAGAGAAACCACAAGGGATAGGGCAATACCCAGGGGCAAGAAGAGGGATCAGCAGCAAAAAGGGATGGGTGGAGAGGGCCCGGCAGGAGCTGAGACTTGTGGTTGATTAAAGGAGGCAACCAGCTCACTATGACTCATCAGGGAGGGAGTCTGGGAAATTAAAAACCCCAGCCTCAGTCTCCTTCCTTCCATCTCCTACAGGTATCCCATTTTACAAACCCAGCGGAGGGCACAGGAGCCCATTGATTCTATCCATAGAAGTCAGCATCCCAGGCAGAGCATGGGGGGAAAGGTGGAGAGTGGATCTGGAGGGACAAATGGAATATGTCTAGCACCTCTCCCATAATATTTTGGAAAAATCATCACAGAAAAATTTTAAACATATAAAAAAAAGTAGAGAGAATAATAATATAATGAACACCATGTACCCATCATCCAATTTCAACAATCATCAACGTAAAGCCAATCTCATTTTATCTGTATCCCCACTCACTCTGCCCTCTTATTATTTTTCAGCAAATGCTAGGCATCATATCATTTCCTCTGTCAATAATTCATATGCATCTCTAAAAGATAAGGATTCTCTTAAACCACAAAACCATTAGCAAAAATAATAAATAAAATAATTCCTTAATATCCAGTCAGTGTCAGACTTCCAGTTGTCCAGTAAATATCATACATGGCTTTTAAAAAAACAATTTGTTTGCTTGAATCAAGGTCCCAATAAGGGGTAATCTTTGCAACTGGTTGACATCTTTTGAGTCTCTTTTTGATCTATAGCTTCCCCCTCCATCATTTTTATTTTTCTTGCACTTTATTTACTGAAGAACACAAGACATTTGTCCTGTAGCATATCTCACAGTCGGGATTTTGGTGTTTCTTTTCCCATATTCTAATTTAACATGCCCTCTCCTCTGTGTTTCCTATAAGCTTTTAGTTGGCTCCAGAGGCCTAATCAGATTCAGGTCCAATTTTTATTACTACTTCATAGACAGATGATGATGTTTTCTTCCTTCAGGAAACACAAAAATTCTCACTGACAGTTCTTATGATGGTAATAGCCATAATGATTGATGCTTAAATCCATTAATTTATTAGAGATTACAAAATAATATGCAAATTTATTCCTGTTCTTGTGTTAGTAATTTTGCATCTTGGGTTGTTTTTTTTCCGATTCATAATACTTCATGGAACTCACCAAGCCACCTGTGTAGCCCCAATGCATCCTTTTTAATGGCTGCATAACTTTTGTGGCATGGACATACTATCATTTATTCAACCATTCTCCTTTTGGCAGGCTTTTACTTGGCATCCGGTTTTGTTTTTGTTTTTTTTATTTTGCAACTATGAGCAATGCTGCAATGAAACATCCTTTTACACATACTCTTACTTACTAGTACTTTTATTCCTACTGAATAGATTCCTTGGAGCAGAGTTCTTGGGGGAATGAAATTTGTTAATATTAACAGTTGTTACCAGATTACTTTCTGGAATGGCTGTAATACTTCAATGTCCACCAGCAATGTGCAAGAGTACTTTTTAATCTATATCCCCACCAGCTATAGGTACTAACCGGCTTTATAATTTTTGCCAGATTATGGGTATAAACAATGTCTCATTGCTTCCTTCTCTGGAGCCAGACTTCTGGGTTTATATTCTGATTCAACCACTTACTATATGTATTACCTTGGTCAAATTAACTTCTCTAGAGGCGCCTGGGTGGTTCAGTGGGTTAAAGCCTCTGTCTTCGGCTCACGTCATGACTTCACAGTCCTGGGATCGAGCCCCGCACTGGTCTCTGCTCAGCAGGGAGCCTGCTTCCCCTCCCCCTCTCTCTGCCTGCCTCTCTGCCTGCTTATCATCTCTGTCTGTCAAATAAAAAAATAAAATCTTTAAAAAAAATTAACTTCTCTGGATCTCAGTTTCTTTATCTGTTAAATGGGGATGATGATAATAACATGCTGTAACTTAACATGTTGCCTTAACATGTTGTAAGGATTAAGTGAGTTAACATATGTGAAGTGCTTAGGACAGTGTCTGGTCTACTGCATATGCTTATTATTTTTCTGTCTATGTTAACTTTCTCCCTTTTCTTGCTTAGGGCTTTGTGGTATAACACATCAATTCCTCTGCTGCCAGCACGTTAGCATCCTGAGTCCCCTGTTCTTTTATACTCCCACCATTGCAAAGCCCACTCTCCAATCCTCTTACCTGGGCTGCAAGATGCAATCCTGTAGACAGTGCCATTAGGAATTCAGACTCTTTCCTCAGCGGGTCCCAAGCACTGATAGAAATCTATGTGGCTTTGAGACCATTGCTTCTCCCCTCCCCCAAGCAGGAATTCTGAATTATCACTACACTTTCTGATCCTCTACCCCACTACCCTTTTAGCAGACAACTCTGAAGCTCTTACCCATGTGTCAGACTGACTTGTTAAACACACATTTCAGTGTGTACAGTCTAGAAAGATAAAAGGCTCCTTTGCAGCCCTGGTTTTGGATGGGATTTCAGTTATACCAGTTAGAAGCGTTGATGCATCAGATAGATAGTGGCATTCTCTCACAGTGAAAAATAATTTCTTCAGATTGCTTTAAAATACTGTTTTGATGACACAGACCCAGTGGAATATACCCTTAGGACAAAGCACTCTTTAAAAAATCTTAAACTGAAACATCTGGGTGGCTCAGTTGGTTAAAGTGTCTGCCTTCCACTCAGGCCATGATCCTGGGGTTCCGGGGTCGAGTCCTGCATCAGGCTCCCTGCCCAGCGGGGAGTCTGCTTCTCCTTCTCCTTCTGCCTCTTCCCCTGCTTGTGCACTCATGCACGCTCGCTCTCTCTCTCTCTCTCACAAATAAATAAAATCTTTTTAAAAATTCTTTTAATCTCACAAAACAAACTGCGGGTTGCTGGGGGGGAGGGGGTTTGGGAGAAGGGGGTGGGATTATGGACACTGGGGAGGGTATGTGCTTTGGTGAGTGCTGTGAAGTGTGTAAACCTGGTGATTCACAGACCTGTACCCCTGGGGATAAAAATATATGTTTATAAAAAATAAAAAATTAAATAAAATTTTTTAAAAAAGGAAAAAAAAATTCTTAAGCTGCTTTCAGTAGTCTTAGTGATATTAATACTGCTATTTTCATACACACAGTACAGGCCTAATAATTATTAAATTATGCTAATGTTGTTTGAAATGAAGATTTTTCACTAAACACAAAAGAGAGAAGCTAGTATGAAATCAAATAAATTAAGTATAAACACTTTAATTGTAAATTCAAATTGGAAATATCAATATGAACTCGTGATTTAGGGTTTTTTTAATTACATATCTTAGCTTTGTACACTGACAAAGGCTTAGCTACAGTGGTGACGCAGTAGCATTCACAAACTAGTACCAGTAGTACCAGCATGGTGGCCTTTAAATACCATTTTCACCTAAGGAAAACAGGGCTTCTGGGGCACCTGCTTCACCATCTCTCTCTGCCTACTTGTGATCTCTCTCTGTGTCAAATAAATAAATAAAATCTTTTTTTAAAAATGAAAGGAAATAGGACTTCTTAGAGAAATGGCTGATTCCACTTAGCAGTAGGAGGTGTACAAAATAAGCAAAGGAACTATCAGTAACAACTGAGGTTGTATCAGAAGGACTCAGAAACCAACTTGAGGGAACTCCCACTGGTTTAAATGAGATAATTTGAGTATCAAAAAAATAAGTATTACAAGTGATTGATTGATAAACATCAATTTTTTAAATTTATGAGTTCACAATGCTACTAAAAAATTATACAAAACCCCAGAAAGCTCATTTGTCATCATTGGAGGTTGCTAGAGTACCAATTCATTGTTGGGAAAAAGTGGTTTTTAAAATAAGATAAAGAGGGCCTCCTGGGTGGCTCAGTGGGTTAAGCCTCTGCCTTTGACTTAGGTCATGGTCTCAGGGTCCTGGGATTGAGCCCAGGGTCCTGGGATTGAGCCCCGCGTAGGGCTCTCTGCTCAGCGGAGAGCCTGCTTCCTTCTTTCTCTCTGCCTGCCTCTCTGCCTACTTGTAATCTCTTTCTCTGTCAAATAAATAAATAAAATCTTTTTAAAAAAATAAATAAAAATAAAATAAGAGAAAGAATCAAACATTTATCCTGCCTTTTCTGTATATTAACTGAATTTTTTAGGTCACCAACTAGTTGATGAAGAATCTTCTTTTTAGAATTCCAACTAATATGCAGAATAATGATAAAATAAGAATAATACCATTTTTCAGGTCTTAATAAAATGATGAATCTTAGTGATGATCATCAATGGCTGCTAAAACCATTAGGGGAAAGATTGATAGGAAACTTTATAATGGATGAATCAGGCTGACACCACCTAATCTTACTCATCAATTTTAGCATCACTACAAGAGAGACAAAACACATTATCTACCTCTTGATATGATGTGATGGAATGGGAAGTACATACCATCACGTATTAAATATTTTGCCTACGAAAAACCATTAATCTAATCAAACCTTTCTATGTAAATACCAATTATCAGGAAACACAAGAAACAGAGAATGAGTTAAATGACACCTGGCAGAAGCCATCAACCAAATCCAGAATATAATACATCCTGCAGGATAAATGATCCAGTTGGTCCAAAAAATCAATGGTGTGGAGGGAAAAGGAAGTGGAGGTGTTAGAGAATAAAAGAAATGTAAGATCTGTAATAACCAATACAATATATGAACCTTGCTTGGATCCTGATGTGAACAAACTACCTGAAAATGTTATCTTTGTGAGAACTGAAAGATTTTGAATATAGCCTGGGATGAGATGGTATTAAGGAATTATTGTTCATTTTCTAAATGTAATAATGGTGTCATGTTAATATTATTTTCAATGTCCTCATTAGGTAGAGATGCTTACTGAACATTTATGGATAAAATTACGTGGTCTGGGTTTCACTTTAAAATACTCCAACAGGGGCACCTGTGTGGCTCAGTGGGTTAAAGCCTCTGCCTTCAGCTCAGGTCGTGACCTCAGGGTCCTGGGATCGAGCCCCCCATCAGGCTCTCTGCTCGGCAGGGAGCCTGCTTCTCTTCTTCTCTCTCTGCCTGCCTCTCTGCCCACTTATGATCTCTGTCTGTCAAATAAATAAATAAAATCTTTAAATAAAATACTCCAACACAAGATACTGGGGTGGTGGTTAAATAGAAAAAGACTGGCAAAATATTGTTAACTGTTGAAGCTGAGTGATGAGTACCTGGAGGGTCAATATACGATCATATCTGCTTTTGTGTATGTTTAAAACTTTCCATAATACAAAGTTTTTAGGGGCACCTGACTGGCTCACTAGACAGTGCATGCAACTCTTGATCTCAGAGTCATAAGTTTGAGCCCCACACTGGGCATAGAGATTACTTTAAAAAAATAAAATAAAATTCTTTAAAAAGTAAACATTCCTTAGGGGTGCCTGGGTGGCTCAGTGGGTTAGAGCCTCTGCCTTCACCTCAGGTCATTTACTCAGGGTCCTGTGATCGAGCCCCGAATTGGGCTTTCTGCTCAACAGGGAGCCTGCTTCCCCGTCTCGCTCTCTGCCTGCTGCTCTGCCTACTTGTGATCTCTCTTTCTCTCCGTCAAATAAATAAATAAAATCTTAAAAAAAAACAAAAACAAAAACTAAACATTCCTTAAAGACAAGGAAAAAACAAGAAAAGAAAATGTCACGGATGGTCAACTAATGAGACATGACCAAATGCGGTGTGGTATCCTGAATCAGATCTTGTAAAAGAAAAAGGGAAATCCAAATTAATGTTTGGTGTTTAGTTAAAAGTATTGTACCAGGCGTGCCTGGGTGGCTCCATCAATTGAGCGTCCAATTCTTGGTTTTGGCTCAGGTCATGATCTCAGGGTCGTGGGATCGAGCACCATGTAGGACTCCATGCACAGTGGGGAGTCTGCTTGAAGATTCTCTCCACATGCCCCCCCAACAAATAAATCTTTTTTAAAAAAAAGTATTATACCAATGTTCGTTTTTTTTTTTAAGATTTTATTTATTTATTTGAGAGAGAGACAGTGAGAGAGAGCCTGAGCGAGGAGAAAGTCAGAGAGAGAAGCAGACTCCCCATGGAGCTGGGAACCCGATGCAGGACTCGATCCCGGGACTCCGGGATCATGACCTGAGCCGAAGGTAGTCGTCCAACCAACTGAGCCACCCAGGCGTCCCTCGTTTCTTATTTTTGATAAATGTACCAATGTCATCTTAGCCCACTCACGCTCCTATAACAAAATGCCACAGACTGAGTAGCTTATAAGCAAAAGAAATTTATCTCTTGCAGTTCTGGAGGCTGGAAATCCAAGATGAAGGCGCCATCATGGTCAGGGCCCTCCTCCAAGTTCACAGCTGTTGTCTTCTCATTGTGTCCTCATGGCAGAGGGGGCTAGGGATCTTTCTGAAGATATATACGTATAATATAGCATTAATCCCATTCATGAGAGCTCCACCGTCATGGCTAAAACACCTTCAAATACCACCAACTCTAGGGATTAGGATTTCAACATAGGAATTTTAAGGGATCACAAACATTGGTACCACAGCAATGTTTATGTAAGATGTTAATATTAGAGAAAGTGGGTGAAGAGCATACAGGAATATTCTGTACTATCTCTGCAATTCTTCTGGAAATCTAAATTTATTTAAAAACTAAATGTGAGGGGTGTGTGGGTGGCTCAGTGGGTTAAGCCTCTGTCTTTGGCTCAACTCATGATCTCAGGGTCCTGGGATCGAGCCCTGCATGGGACTCCCTGCTTAGGAGGGAGCCTGCTTCCCCCTCCCCTTCTGCCTACCTTTTTGCCTACTTGCAATCTCTCTCTCTGTGTCAAATAAATAAAGTCTTTAAAAAAAAAAACTTAAAAAACACTAAATGTTAAAAGTCAGTAAATGTTATTAATCTCTACACACAAATTTTCTTAAAGTGAACTAATAACATCTAAGAAAAATACTTTTGCATGTATTATTGGCTTTAAATAGTCCTCCAAAGATGAGGAGAATAGCATACTTATGCTACCTCCATGTTTTTTCACCTCTAGGATATCCAGCATTTGGTTGGCTATTTATGACTTCTTTTTATATCAACATAGTATATATAACATTTATATGCTGTTCTCTTTCTATAGTTGCATTAGCCTTTAATGGACCCAGTGATCACTCCTAGTCATTTGTATTATTATATATGTTGGTAGAAATTTATCAGACAGTTCTATCTTCAAGAAAGGCTCTTGAGAACTATAAAGCCATCTGTTTGTGCCATTATACTTGGATGACAGTCTGCTCACCACACATTCTCGTTCTCTGAAGACTTAGTAGGCATTACTCCTCCATCTTCTAATGTTGGATACTATTATAGAAAGGCTGGAAGCCAAATGAATTTTTTCCCATTCACAAGTAACTTGGTTTATTTTCAGGGTTTCTCATGGGATTCCCTTTTTATTTCTGAAATCCATTAGCTTCATCAGAATACGTGTTGACAATAGTTGTTCTATATCAATTTTACCTGGAATAGGTTTGTTTTTCAAGCTAAAATTCAAGTCTTATTTCCGGAAGCACTCTTGAATCATATATTTGAACATTTTTGTTGATGTTGCTATTCCATTTAATTTATTCTCTTATTCAGAAACACCAATCATGGGGCACCTGGGTGGCTCAGTGGGTTAAAGCCTCTGCCTTCAGCTCAGGTCATGATCTCAGAATCCCGGGATCGAGCCCCTCATCGGGCTCTCTGCTCAGTGGGGAGCCTGCTTCCTCCTCTCTTTCTCTGCCTGCCTCTCTGCCTACTTGTGATCTCTGTCTGTCAAATAAATAAATAAAATCTTTTAAAAGAAAAAAACAATCATACATGTGGTAGATTTTTGTTCTTTTTATATGTCATTTTTCTCTTTAATCCTTTTATATATGTATATATATATATATATATATATTTTTTTTTTTTTTTTAAGAGAGAAAGCAAGAGCACTCATGAATAGGGGGGAGGAGCAGAGGGAGAGGGAGAGAAATAATCTAAAGCAGGCTCAACCCTCAGTGTGAAGCTGGATGCACAGCTCCATATCACAACCCTAAGATCATGACCTGAGCCAAAATCAAGGGCTGGACTCTTAATCAACTGAGCCACCGAGGGGCCCCTAATCCTTTTAAACTTCTGAAAACTACTTGTTATATTCTCATTCATTTTGTTCACTTTTCTCAAATCTTCTTTTCATGCCCATGGCTTTTTTTTTTTTTTCTTAAAGAAATCTCTCTCTCTCTTTTTTTTTTTTTTTATGTTTATAACATGACCTTCATTTCTCCTTTATATGCTTTCTCCATTTCTTTTCTGAATTCTGGTAGCTCGTTTCTTATTTTTTTATCTTATTCTTTCTTGAGCTATTTTATCTGTGTTTAAGTGCCTTATTCACATTTTGTGCTTTTATTAAGTTTTTTGCATTCCTGTATAAATATTTGGTCATGATTTTCATTTTTTTCCTTGGTAAATTATTTCTGATGTTTGCCCTTTGGCCTTCTTTTGGTTGTGCTCCTTTATTCTTGAGGACATTTTTGTACAGTTCCTATACTGGTTCCTTTTTATTATTACTAATAGTTCAGTGATGATTGATTGATTTTCCTAGACCACCATGTTGTGGAAGGCAGAAAGGACAAGGTTGAACAACAAAACCTCATCCTGTTTCAGAGTGCAGAGCCCCTCAAGGTATAAGATAACCTAGGTAAAAAAAAAAAAAAAAAAAACCAAACACCTCACAGGATGAGTTCAATAGTAGAACAATGATGACAGAGGAAAGTGTTATTAAACTTAAATGTATATCAATATTACATTTAAATGTTTATCATATGTGCTCAATGAACAATCAAGAAAACAAAAATTGAAAAAATGAACTGAGTTTTAAGAAATGTGGAGCAATGATAAAACGGCTAGCATTCATGTCATCTGAGCTCTAAAAGGAAAGGAGAAAAGTGTAGTACTGAAAAAAATAATAGAAGAAAGGGCACCTGGGTGGCTCAGTCGTTGGGCGTCTGCCTCCAGCTCAGGTCATGATCCCAGGGTCCTGAAATCAAGCCCCACATCAGGATCCCTGTTTGGCGGGAAGCCTGCTTCTTCTTCTCTCACTCCCTCTGCTTGTACTCCCTCTCTTGCTGTCTCTCTGTGTCAAATAAATACATAAAATCTTAAAATACAATGATAGAAGACATAGTGATTGAAGACTTCTCCAATTTGGTGAAATACCTAAACCTCCAGATTCAAGAAGCTTGATGAATCTCAATCAAGATAAATAAACAAAGGTGCCCTGGTGGCTCAGTGGGTTAAAGCCTCTGCCTTCGGCTCTGGTCATGATCCCAGGGTCCTGGGATGAGCCCCACATAGGGCTCTCTGCTCAGCGGGGAGCCTGCTTCCCTTCCTCTTTCTGTTTGCCTCTCTGTCTACTTGTAAACTCTTTCTGTCAAATAAATAAATAAAATCTTTAAAAAAACAAATAAACAAACCAAAAAAAAAAAAAAAACCCTATGCCCAGATACATCATAATCAAACTGCTGAAAACTAAAGACAAAGAAAAAATCTTGAAAGCGAAGTAAAACAGTGTATTACCTACAGGGGAACAACTATTTGCATGACTGCAGATTTCTTATCAGAAACCATGGTGATAAGAAGAAGGTGACACAAAACTTCTGTTTTTGTTTTTGTTTTTAAGTCAACCCGGGTTCCTGGGTGGCTCAGTCGGTTAAGTGTCTGCCTTTGGCTCAGGTTGTGATCTCAGGGTCTTGGGATTGAGTCCCATGTCAAGCTCCCTGCTCAGTGGAGAGTCTACTTCTCCCTTTCCCTCTACCCTTCCCTACCCCCCCCCCCGCTTATGCACTCTCTCTCTCTCTCTCTCTCAAATAAATAAATAAAATAAAAAGTCAACACAGAATTTTATATCCAAGGGCACCTGGCAGACTCAGTCAGAGGAGCATGTGACTCTCGATCTTGGGGTTGTGAGTTCAAGCCCCATGTAGGGTGTAGAGATTACTTAAATAAATAAAACTTTTTTAAAAAAGGATTTTACATCCAGTGAAAATACCCCTCAGGAATCAAGCTAAAACAATGACATGCTCAGGCAAACTGAAAGAAGTCATTGCCAGCATAACTGTTCTAAAAGAATTGCTAAAGGAAGTTCTTCAGATAGAGGAGGAATAATAACAGAAGGAAATTTAGACCATCAGGACTGAAGGAAGAACAATAGAAATGGTAACTATCTGGGTAAATAAAAAATAAAATAGACCAGTCTTCTCTCAAAGTCTTTAAATTTAATGATTCAGAGCAAGAATTATATAATTGTTTGGTGGGGTTTTCACTGTATGTAGACGTAGTATATAAGACAAGTATAACATAAAAAGAGGGTAAAGGAACCTATCTGATGGTAAGATTTATACATTCTACTTGAAGTAGTAAAATACTTTTTTTAAAAGATTTTATTTATTGACAGAGATCACAAGGAGGCAGAGAGGCAGGCAAGGGGGGGGGGTGAAGCAGGCTCCCCACGGAGCAGAGAGACTCGTGGGGCTCGATCCCAGGATTCTGGGATCATGATCTGAGCTGAAGGCAGAGGCTTAACCCACTGAGCCACCCAGGCGCCCCATAAAGTACTTTTTAAAAAGATTTTATTTATTTATTAGAGAGAGCATGAGCGAGGGGAAGGGGTAAAGGAAAAGGGAGCAGCACACTCCCCACTGAGCAGGGAGCCCAATGCTGGGGCTTGATCCCAGGACCCTGGGATTATGTCCTGAGCTAAAGGCAGGTGCTTAACTAGTTCAGCCACCCAGGTGTCCTGAAGTGGTAAAGTATTCATTCAAAGTACTCAAGGAGTTGAGTATGTATATTGTAATTCCAAGAGCAACCACTTAACAAACAAAAACAAGCAAAACTATACAGAGTTCAAAAACATAATAGAATCAATGTGATACAATATATTAATAAAAGAAAGAACAAGAACCATATGTTATTCTCAGTAGGTGCTGAAAAAACATTTGACAAAGTACAGCATCCTTTCTTGATCAAAACTCTTCAAAGTGTAGTAATAGAGAGTACATACCTCAATATCATCAAAGCCGTCTATGAAAAACCCACAGCGAATATCATCCTCAATGGAGAAAAACTGAGAGCTTTTCCACTAAGGTCAGGAACATGGCAGGGATGTCCATTATCACCACTACTACTATTCAACATAGTACTAAAAGTCCTAGCCTCAGCAATCAGACAACAAAAAGAAGTTAAAGGCTTCCATATCGGCAAAGAAGAAGTCAAACTATCACTCTTTGCAGATGATATGGTACTTCATGTGGAAAACCCCCAAGACTCCACTCCAAATCTGCTAGAACTCATACAGGAATTCAGTAAAGTGTTAGGATATAAAATCAATGAGCAGAAATCAGTTGCATTTCTATACACCAATAACAAACAGAAGAAAGAGAAACTAAGGAGTTGATCCCATTTATAATTGCACCCAAAACCATAAGATACCTAGGAATAACCTAACCAAAGAGGCAAAGAATCTGTACTCAGAAAACTATAAAGTGCTCATGAAAGAAATTGAGGAAGACACAAAGAAATGGAAAAATGTTTCATGTTCATGGATTGGAAGAACAAATATTGTGAAAATGTCTATGCTACCTAAAGCAATCTACATGTTTAATGCAATCCCTACCAAAAATCCCATCCATTTTTTTCAAAGAAATGGAACAAATAATCCTAAAATTTATATGGAACCAGAAAAGTTCCTCAAATAGCCAGAGGATTGTTGAAAAAGAAAGCCAGAGTTGGTGGCA
The DNA here is from genome assembly GCF_011764305.1 of Mustela putorius furo. Lineage (NCBI taxonomy): Eukaryota > Metazoa > Chordata > Mammalia > Carnivora > Mustelidae > Mustela > Mustela putorius. Next base: position 35,715,559 of record NW_025421989.1, read on the forward strand.
TCACAATTCCAGACTTTAAGCTCTATTACAAAGCTGTCATCATCAAGACAGTATGGTACTGGCACAAAAACAGACACATAGATCAATGGAACAGAATAGAGAGCCCAGAAATAGACCCTCAACTCTATGGTCAACTCATCTTTGACAAAGCAGGAAAGAATGTCCAATGGACAAAAGACAGTCTCTTCAACAAATGGTATTGGAAAAATTGGACAGCCACATGCAGAAAAATGAAACTGGACCATTTCCTTACACCTCACACAAAAGTAGACTCCAAATGTATGAAAGACCTCAATGTGAGAAAGGAATCCATCAAAATCCTTGAGAACACAGGTAGCAACCTCTTTCACCTCAGCTGCAGCAACTTCTTCCTAGAAACATCGCCAAAGGCAAGGGAAGTAAGGGCAAGCATGAACTATTGGGACTTCATCAAGATCAAAAGCTTTTGCACAGCAAAGGAAACAGTCAACAAAACCAAAAGACAACTGACAGAATGGGAGAAGATATTAGCAAACAAGTATCAGATAAAGGGCTAGTGTCCAAAATCTATAAAGAACTTATCAAACTCAACACCCAAAAAACAAATAATCCAATCAAGAAATGGGCAGAGGACATGAACAGACATTTCTGCAAAAAAGACATCCAGATGGCTAACAGACACATGAAAAAGTGTTCCACATCACTCGGGATCAGGAAAATAAAAATCAAAACCACAATGAGATACCATTTCACACCAGTCAGAATGGCTAAAATTAACAAGTCAGAAAACAACAGATGCTGGCGAGGATGCGGAGAAAGGAGAACCCTCCTACACTGTTGGTGGGAATGCAAGCTGGTACAGTCACTGTGGAAAACAGCATGGAGTTTCCTCAAAAAGCTGAAAATAGAGCTACCCTACGACTCAGCAATTGCACTACTGGGTATTTACCCTGAAGATACAAATGTAGTGATCTGAAGGGGCACGTGCACCCGAATGTTTATAGCAGCAATGTCCAGTCCACATTAGCCAAAATATGTAAAGAATCTAGATGTCCATTAACAGATGAATGGATAAAGAAGATATGATATATATATATATATATATATATATATATATATATATATATATAATGGAATACTATGCAGCCATCAAAAAAGAAATCTTGCCATTTGCAATGACGTGGATGGAACTAGAGGGTATTATGCTGAGTGAAATAAATCAATTAGAGAAAGACAATTATCATGTAATCTCCCTAATACGAGGAATTTGAGAGGCAAAGTGGGGGGCTTAGGGGGTAGGGAAGGAAAAAAATGAAACAAGATGGGATCAGGAGGGAGACAAACCATAAGAGACTCTTAATCTCACAAAACAAACTGAGGGTTTCTGGGGGGGGGGGTGGGTGGTATGGAGAGGGTGGTGGGGTTATGGACATTGGGGAGGGTTTGTGCTATGGTGAGTGCTGTGAAGTGTCTAAGCCTGACGATTCATAGACCTGTACCCCTGAGGCAAATAATACATTATATGTTTAAAAAAAAAAAAAAAGTGGTTGCTCAGAGAAAACCTTGGTAATCAGAATTATGTCAACATTACAATAACACCATTAGAAAGGCTGCCATTTAGTTGCTAATTTAACTCAGTTATTGACTTTATAAGTGTATGGGTGATAGCTGTTGAGTATGGCTATATAAAGTGTAAGTTTTGTTTTTGGTGATAAACAACTTAGCACAGCAATAAAAAGTAATATTTTTAGGAAAACAAAACAAACATAATAGATAGGGGTGCCTGGGTGGCTCAATGGCTTAAAGCCTCTGCCCTCAGCTCAAGTCATGATCCCAGCATCCTGGGATTGAGCCCCACATTCGGCTCTCCGATCAGCAGGGAGCTTGCTTCCCCCACACCCCCGCCTGCCTCTCTACCTACATGTGATCTCTGTCTGTCAAATAAAGAAATAAAATCTTTTAAAAAATAGATAAATTTAAATTAAAATGAAATGAAAAAATGCTCAAATAATGCAAAAGTTGTAGGAAATAGGAACAGAATAACAAAAAACAGAATGATCAAATGGATAATTAATAAAATAATAAATCTAAATGCAAGCATATTAACAACTGCACTAAATGTAAATGGTCTACACACACCAATAAAAAGGCAAAGTTTGAAAATAAGCAAAAGCTGAGAGAACAAAAAAGGGGAAATTTCACAATTATATTTGGAGATTTCAACACTGCTCCCAGAAACCAATAAAACTAGTAGAAAATCAGCAAGGATATGAAACTGAACTCTCAGTTCAACTGCATCTAACTGATATTTATGTAACAATCCCCTCCCAAACAAGAACAGAATATGTTCAAATGCACATGGAACATTTATCCAGAGAGATCACATCCAAGGTAATAAAACAAACCTTAATACACTGGAAAGAATTAATAGCATAAAGTATGTTCTGTGTCTCCAATTGGAAATTAAACAACACATTCCTAAATAATTCATGGATCTCAAATGAAATTAGACATTATTTTGAACTGAACAAAAATGGAACTATAACATTTCAAAATTAGTGAGATACAACTGAAGAAGTACTTAGATGGATATTTGTAGTATCAGATGTGGATATTAGAAAAGAAAGAACTGAAATTAATAATCTAATCTTCCACCCTAAAAATAAATCAAAACAAAAAAGCACCTAGAAAAAAAAGAGCAAAACAAACACAAAACAAGAAGAAGGAAGGAAATAATATAGATAAGAGCAGAAATCAATGAAATTGAAAACAAATGATAGATTGGAATCAATGAAAGAAAAAGCTGGTACTTCAAAAAAATCAATAAAATTGATCTTCTAAGACTGACAAGGAAATAGAAGAAACAAATTTTATCAATATCAAAAATTAAAGATCATCACTACAAATCTTGTAGACATTAAAAGGATAAAAAGGAATTTTATGAATAGTTTCATGAACAAAAATTTCACAACTTTAAATGGACGAATTCCTCAAAAAACAAAAACTGCCAAAAATCACTCAAGATAAAACAGATAATCTGAATAGTCCAATAACTTAAAGAAATCAAATTCAGGGGCACCTGGGTGGCTCAGTTGGTTAAGCATCTGCCTTCTGCTTAGGTCATGATCTCAGACTCCTGGGATCAAGCCCCAAATCAGGGTCCCTGCTCAGTGGGAAGCCCACTTCTCCCTCTTCTACTCCCCCTGCTTATGTTCCCTCTCTCACTGTCTCTCTCTCTCTGTCAAATAAATAAATAAAATCTTTAAAAAAAAGAAGAAGTCAAAGGTATGGTTAAATACCTTTCCAAAAGGAAAGCTCCAGGTCCAGATAGTTTTACTGACAAATTCTACCATGCATTTAAACAAACAAATAACACCACTTCTATACAATCTCTTTTAGAAAATAGAACACTTATAAATATATTTTATGAGGGCAGCATAACTGTGATACCATCACCAGATAAGAATGTTACAAGAAAAGAAAACATAATAATATCCCTTATGACCATCAAGAAAACATTAGAAAATCAATATGTCAAGGAATATATAAGATTAATAACCTGTAGCCAAGTTAAGTTTATTCCAGGAATGCAAAGCTCATTCAGTATGCAGAAATCCATGTAATCCATATCAACAGGCTATTAAAGAAAAATGACCATACCAAATGATACAAAAAAGTATTTGACAAGTCAACATACATTCATGCAAAAAGACAGAACTTGGGGCGCTTGGGTGGCTCAGTTGTTAAGCATCTGCCTCCAGTTCAGGTCATGATCCCAGAGTCCTCGGATCTAGCCCCGCATCAGGCTCCCTGCTTGGCGGGAAGCCTGCTTCTCCTTCTCCCACTCCCCCTGCTTGTGTTCCCTCTCTCGCTGAGTCTCTCTCTGTCAAATAAATAAATAAAATCTTAAAAAAAAAAAAAAGAACTTTCAGAAAACTTAGAAAGTTTCTCAATTTAATAAAAGACAACAACAACAACAAAAATAACCTAGAGCAAATATTGTTGATAATGATGAAAGGTTGAATACTTTCTAAGATTGGGAAGAAGACAAGGAAATACACTCTCATCAGTCCAATTCAATCTCATACTGGAAATCCCAGCCAGCACGATAAGGTAGAAAATAGAAATGAAAGTGTACATATTGAAAAGGAAGAAATAAAATTGCTTTTTCAGAAGCAACATGGTTGTATACAGAGAAAATTGATCCACAAAGAATTCATTCATAAAATTTTTTTCTAAAATTTTTTTAGAAAGAATCCACAAGCGGTGCTTGGGTGGCTCAGTGGGTTAAAGCCTCTGCCTTTGGCTCAGGTCATGATCCCAGGGTCCTGGGATTGAGCACCGCATTGGACTCTCTGCTCAGCGGAGAGCCTGCTTCCCTCTTCTCTCTCTGCCTGCTTCTCTGCCTACTTGTGATCTCTGTCTGTCAAATAAATAAATAAAATCTTTGAAAAAAAAAAAAGAATCCACAAAAACTTTTTTCTAAAACTACTAAGGGAATTTAGCAAGATTGTAGAATACAAGGTCAACAACACAGTAATTTGGCTATAATATTTCTATATACTAGTGATTTGGAAATCAAGACGTTTTTTAAATGCCATTTACACAGCTCCAAAAAATGAAATTTCTAGGTATAAATCTAACAAGTCACATATAGGATCTGCATACTAAAAACTACAAAAAGCTGTTAGAAGAAATCAAAGATATAAACAATGGGAGACAGGCTGTCTTCATTAATTGGAATGCTCAATATAGAAAAGATGTCAGTAAGTAATCAAAGCTGTGTAGTATTTTGCAGGGGGATAGACACATAGACTAATAAACACATTGATTAGTGGAACGAAATAGAGAATCCAAAAATAAAATTCACAGAAATATGTACAGCTGATTTCCAACAAAGATGCAAAAGCAATCCAACAGAGGGAAAGTTCTTTTTTTTTTTTAAGATTTTATTTCTTTCTTTGACAGAGAATGAGAGAGCACAAGTAGGCAGAGGGAGAGGGAGAAGCAGGCTTTCCGCTGAGTAGGGAGCTGGACAGGGGGCTCTATCCCAGGACCCTGGAATCATGACCTGAGCCAAAGACAGACGCTTAACCTACTGAGCCCTGGAAAGTTACCTTTTCAACACAGTGCTGAGACAACTGAACATCCTCAAGGAGAAAAAAAGAGTCTCAATCTAAACCTCACATCTTACACAAAAACTAACTCAAAATGGAACAAGGACTTAAATGGAAAACATAACTATAAAACATTAAGGAAAAAGTAGGAGAAAATCTTTGGGATGAGGAGCTAGTCAGAGAATTCTTTGTCTTGACACCAAAAGCACAATACATAAAAGAAAAAATTATAAATTGGACCTCATCAAAATTAAAACAAAATTAAAACTTTTTCTTTGTGAAAGACCCTGGTAAGAGGATAAAAAGACAAGCTATAGCCTGGGAAGAAGTATTTGCAAACCAGAAATCTGTCAAAGGTTTTGTATTTAGAATATATAAAGAACTCTCAAAACTTAACAGAAACAAAACAGTCTGTTAGAAAACAGGCAAAAGGCATACACAGACTTACACCAGAGAAGATACATAGATGTCAGGTAATCACATGAAAAGTACTCAGCATCATTAGCTATTAGAGAAATGCAAAACAAAGTCCCAGTGAGATACTACCACACATCTACTAGAATAGAAGAAGAAAAAACAAAACAAATACAGGACCAGGTGCTGCCAAGATGTAGAACAACTGGAACTTTTATACACAGAGTGAGAATGCAAAATACTACAGCCACTCTCTCTCTCTATATATATATATATTTAAAGTTAAACATATATTTGCCATACATCCCAACTATCCGAGTTCTAAGTATTTGCCCTACAGCAGGGGTCACCAAACTAAAGCAAGCAGGTCAAATCAGGCCAGGGATCTGATTTTGTATGGCTGCAGGCTAAGAATGCTTTTTATACTTTCAAAGAGTTGTCAGTTTTTTGTTTGTTTTAAAGAATATGTTACAGAGACTATATGTGACCCACAAAACCTAAGATATTTACTATCTGGCACTTTACAGAAAATGTTTGCCAACCTGTGTCCTAGAGAAATGAAAACTTAGGCTCACACAAAAACTTGGACATTAACTTGTAATTTCCTCTATTCCTTTTGCCCCAAAATAGAAGCAATCCAAACACCCTTCCATTGGTGAATAGATGAACAAATTATATGTGATACAACCATAATAATGAAATGCTACTTAGCAATAAAAAGGAATAAACTATTGTTACATGGAACAATTTAGATGAATCTCAGAGACATTATGGTGAGTGAAAGAAGTCAGTCCCAAAATATGATTCCATTTATATGACGTTCTCAAAAATACAAAACTATAGAGATAGAAAACAAATCAGTGGTGTTTGGAGTGAGAGGGTGACTATACTGGGGCAACATGAAGGAGTTTTTGGGTTGATGGAACTATCCATATCCTGATCGTTGTGGTAGTTACACAAGTCTATATATGAATTGAAATTATCAAAGAAAAATGTTTATTTTACTATATGACAACTTAAGAAGGAAAATAATTTTAAAAAATTCAAAGTGGCCAAACATTTGCCAATGGGTAGCTTCTTTTAAAGCGGCTCATGGGGATACCTGGGTGGCTCAGTCAGTTAAGTATCTGCCTTTGGCTCAGGTTATGATTCCAGGATCTTGGGATCGCGTCCCGCATCGGGCTCCTTGCTCAGCGGAGAGTCTGCTTCTCCCTCTGCTTCTGTTCCCCTGCTTGTACTTTAAAAAAAAAAGAAGAAGAAGAAGAAGAAGAAAAAGAAAAAAAATAAAGTGGCTCATGAAAGAAAATGAAATTTTAAATTGAGCTAATAGCAGTAATAATAGCAAAATAAAGACAAGAATGCTGATGCCATTCCAGGTAAAGTTTAGATGGTCTGTTAAGCTCTGTCATGTTGTCAGCCTTTACTATAGAGATTATACTATAAAATATTGCTTATGCTAGCACAAAGAAATGCTGCATTGATTATGTGGTAAATGTCATGGATGTGGAGGCAGATGGAAGATTATTAGACATGCCACAAATAGTGCTCTTCTATAGTTGTCAATGCCTCTGGAATAGCATTACTAATTAAGCCATTTACAGCTTCATTGAGAATTTGGTACAGGTTACAACAGTGGGACACAAGTCATTTCTGGAGAGGATAAATAGTATTTTTAGTTTTCACAATCAATGCCTAAAATGTCACTGCAGAACAGTAACTGGCTCAGCATTCGTGGGCAGCACCACAGGGACTTGAGTTTCTCTGGGGTGAGCCTATCATGGGCCTTACAAGCTCAAGTACTTCTGTTAATGGAGCCCTGTGGTAATGAACACTCTAATATTACTTCTGAATGGTGCTGAACAGTAGCTCTAATCCCTCTTCATCCAGTTCAAGAGTTCTGACATGATATTGTCTTTCCTTGCCATCCAAGGGCATATCTCTCCATTTAGTCTTTCAGAGTCCATTTAAAAAAATTAGTTGAAATGTAATCCTTTCTAGATGAGAGAACCAAGAGAAAGAAAACACAGGTCATACATCTCAAAACCCATCATATGCTCTTTCCAATATACCTGATCACTGCAAGTATAAAGAGAGGAAAAGAAATGTATTTTCTTTGATAGCCACCGAACTACAAGGGAGACTGGGAAACGTAGTCTAGTAATGTTTCCAGGAGAACGAATTAAGAGGTTTAGTGAACAGCCAGCCGGTCTTTGCCACAAGCAAATCGTTGGTGGAGGAAAAACTGAAGACACCTCTTGAACAACTCTCCTGGGAAGGTGTTCGTTAAGTAATCAGTGTCAGCCAAGAATGAGGACTGTGAGACAGAGCCACAGGACTTTGAGCTCAGACCTGTTTATATGTTGAGTTTTGCAGGAAGCAGATACTTGGACAGTTAGGAGCGAAGAGGTTTACTGGTAGGCAATGCCTGTGAAAGATAAAAGGGAAAGAATGCAGGCTGGGCAGGGCCAGCTTCAAACTGCAATGCAGATCTGATCGTCTTAGCCAATACAATGGGGAGCTCCAAAGCAAAGATTGCCCATTACAGGAGTTCCACGTGGCACAGTCGTGATAAGAGCCAGCAATACCACCATACTCGGTTGTCTGGGAGCTACCAAGAAAGACAATGGTCTTGGCTTGAAAGCTGAGGCAGACTGATACAAGCAAAATGACAGAATAGGATGCCCAGACAATCCTTCCTCCCACAGAGACACCAAAAATAATGCAGGAATGAATTTATGAGAAATCAAGAAACCACAAAAAAGGCCCCTGTGCCTCCAGGCAAGCATGAAATCAGCTACATCAAAGGTCCGAGGAAATTCTGTGACCCTCTTCCCATAGTCTCTGCCCTGGCATAGTGCCATGTGATGGTGAGAAAACTCCCAGCTCCTTTCCTGGGAAGCGAAAGAGAAGGCTAGATTATATATTCAGTGTTCTGACTTTTCAAGGGCACTACCTGAGGGACTGGCTTCTGTCTTGCCTGCCTCTGAGCATTGACAAGATCCAGCATACTTGAAATACCTGGGGGCCCACTGAGAACAAAAAAGAACCAGACAATATGCTGCTACTCCTGGGAACCTGCAGTACAGCAGACAGAGGCTGATACAGCTTGGTGGCCTCTCCCTCAAGGGGAAAGTGAATAGTGGAGCATGTGTCTAACATTCCAGCTTTTCAGGGGGTGTCCAAGGGACTGGTTTCTGTCTCGGAGTGCAGATGGGACCTAGTATATTCTAGACGCCTGAGAGCTGCTAAGAACAAAGAAGATCAGTGCAGCCTGCTGCTGCCCCAGAGGGCCTATGGTACAGGAGAAAGACACTGATACAAGTTCTCTCCCTCTTCCTAGGGAGAGAAAGAGAAGAGTGGAATATGCGTCTAACATTCTGGCTTATTGGGGAGCTGCCCAAAGAGTTGGTTTCTGTCTAGCACAACTTGGGGCACTGACAGGGCCTGACATACTCTAGATGCCTGGAAGGCCACTGGGAAATTAAAAGCTAGGCAGCATGCTGCTGTTTCAGAGGACTCACAGTACAGCAGACACCAGAGTAAGCAAGAGATTATGAGATTCTGAATGAAAGAAACAAACAAATCCCTTTAATTAGAAATCTACATGCATGGGGCGCCTGGGTGACTCAGTTGGTTAAGCATCTGACTTTGGCTCTGGTAGTGATTCGGGGTCCTGGGATCGAGCCCTGTCTCTGGCTCCCTGCTCAACAGGCAGTCTGCCTGTCCCTTCTGCTCTGTTTCTCCCCCTGCTTTTGTGTGCATGCTCTCTTTCTCTCTCTACTTCTCAAATAAATAATTAAATGAAATCTTAAAAAGGGCCGGGGGAGGGGGCGGAATCAACATGTACAAGTCTAGAGAAGGCACACCATAAAAAATGTTTGAGAGGCCCTCAGTATCTCTAGCCAGGCTGATTGGTGAAGGCCTTTTCCTGTACAAATCCAGTCTGTAAACACTGGGAGAGGTGACTGTTTTTTCAAATATCAATAGATATCAACACAAAGTTACAAGGACATTAATAAACAGGGAGAAATGGCCCAGTCAAAGGGACAAAATAAACCTCCATAAATCAACACTAAAAAATGGAGATACACAACTTACCTGTCAAAGAATTAAAAATAACCATCATAAAGATGCACAATGAACTCAGGAAAATTATGCATGAACAAAATGAGCACAACAAAGAGATAGAAAATATAAAAAAGAACCAACAGAATTTTGGGGATGAAGAATGCAATAACTGAGGAGAAGAGAGAGAAAGGAACAGAAAGCTTATTTTAAAAAATGATGGCTGAAAACTTCCCAAATTTGGGGAAGGAAATGGCATCCACATTCAAGAACCGTAATGGACACATTATCATGAAATTGTCAAAAGTCAAAGAGAGAATTTGGAAAACAGCAAAATAAAAGTGAACTCATCATATCCAAGGAAACTCCTCATAAGACCATAAGCAGATTTTTTTTTTTCAGCAGAAACCTTGCAGGCCAAAAGGGATATATTTAAAGTGCTACAAAAAACTGCCAGCCATGGATACTACTATACCCATCAAAATTGTCCATCAGAAATGAAGGTGAGGGACGCCTGGGTGGCTCAGTTGGTTAAGCAGCTGCCTTCGGCTCAGGTCATGATCCCAGCGTCCTGGGATCGAGTCCCACATCGGGCTCCTTGCTCCGCAGGGAGCCTGCTTCTCCCTCTGACTCTTCCTTCCACTCTGTCTGCCTGTGCTCGCTCTCACTCACTCTCTCTCTGACAAATAAATAAATAAAATCTTAAAAAAAAAAAAAAAAGAAATGAAGGTGAAAGAAAGAGCCTCCCACATAAACTAAAACTGTGGGAGGTCATCAGCACTAAACCAGCCTTAAATTCTGAAGAGAGTCCTTCAGGTTGAAATGAAAACACACTAAAGAACAACACAAAAACATATGAAAGTATAAATCTCACTAGTATAAGAGTAAATATATAAACAAGTATAGAATACTAAAATACTGTAACTATGGTACATAAATCATTTTAATTCTGGTTTAAAACTTTAAAGACAGAAGTATAATAAATAACTGTAACCATAAAAATGCTATTGGATACACACTATAAAAGATGCAATTTCTGACATAAATAACATTAAGTGGAGGGGGGAGAAGTGGAAGTGAGGAGGTTTTTTTTTTCCTTTGGTTTGTTTATTTGACAGACAGAGCATAAGCAGGGGGAGCAGCAGAGGGAGAGGGAGAAGCAGGCTCCCCACTGAGCAGGGAGCCCAACGTGGGAGTGTAGAGTTTTTATATGTGATTGAAGTTAGCAGCTTTAAATAGATGCTTGCCACTGTAAGATGTTTTATGTAAGTCCCATGGTAACCAGAAAGAAAATACCTATAGAAGATACAAAAGAAAATAAGAAAGGAATCAAAGCATGTCACAATCCCCCCCCCCAGAAATCAATGAAACACAAGGAAAGACATCAAAAAAACAAAAGAGCTGTAAGACAAACAGTAAACAATAATAAAAATGGCAGTAGTAAGTCCTTCCCTATCAATAATCACTTTAAACATAAATGGATTATGGAGTGCCTGGGTGGCTCAGTCAGTTAAGTGTCCAACTCTTGGTTTTGGCTCAGGTGGTGATCTCAGGATCATGAAATGGAGCCCCCGTCTGGTTCCGTGCTCAGTGGGAGTCTGCTTGAAGATTCTCTCCCTCTGCCCCTCCCTCTCCTCATGCTCTTTCTCTCTCTCTCTCTCAAATAAACATATAAATATTTTTTAAAAAGACATTACATAAAGGGGCGCCTGGGTGGCTCAGTCGGTTAAGCAGCTACCTTCAGGTCAGGTCATGATCCCAGAGTCCTGGGATCGAGCCCCACATCCGGCTCCCTGCTCAGCGGAGAGCCTGCTTCTCCCTCTCCCTCTGCCTACTTGTACTCTCTATCTCTGTGTCAAATAAATAAACCTTTTTTTAAAATTTTTATTTTAATTACATAAAAAAGATTGTAAGAGAAGTCTATAAACAGTTATATTCCAACAAATTGGATAACCTAGGAAACATGGATTAATTCCTGGAACATACAAGCTAACAACACTAGGTCATGAAGAAAGAAAATCTGAACTGACCAATAATGAAGAAGAAGACTGAGTCAGTAACCAAAAACCTCCTAATAAAGAAAAGCCCAGGACCACATGGCATTACTGGTAAATTCTACCTAATATTTAAAGAATTAATGTCAATCCTTATCAAACTCTTCTTAAAAATGTAGAGGGAGCACTTCCAAACTTACTTTATGAGGCCAGCATTACCCTATTTCGAAGCCAAATAAGAACAGTACAATATGAGAAAATCGTAGGCCAATATCCCTCATGAACATACATGCAAAAATCCTCAACAAAATACTAGCAAACAAAATTTAACAGCACACTAAAAAGACCATACCCCATGATCAAGTGGGATTTATCCCTGGGATGCAAGGATGATTCAGCACACACAAATCAATTAATGAGATATGCCACATTAACATAATGAAGGATAAAAATCATGTGATCATCTCAATAGAAGCAGAAAAAAATTTAACAAAATTTAACATCCTTTCTTGATAAAACTCAACTAATTAGGTAGAGAAGTAATGTACCTCAACATAATAAAGACCATGTATGACAGGCACACAATTAACATCATACTCAATATGGAAAACTGCAAGTTTTTCCTCCAAGATTGGGAGCAAAGCAAGGATGCCCACTCTCACCACCTCTGTTCAATAGAATACTGGGAGTCTTTGCCAGAGTAAAATTACTTCTGTTCACAAATGACACTATTTCATATGTAGAAAACCCTAAAGGTTACACACACACACACACACACACACACACACACATCTATTAGAACTAAGAAATGAGTTCTATGAAATTATTTCTCAAAGAAAATAAACAGAAAAATCAGTTGAACAAACTATCTGCAGAAGATTCTAAGAAAAATAACCCATTTACAATAGCATCAAAAAGAATAAACTACATGGGAATAGATTTAACCAAGATGAAAGACAACAAAACTGAAAACTACAAAACACTGATGAAAGAGATTGAAGAAGAAACATAAAAATGGAAAGAGGGTGCCTGGGTGGCTCAGTGGGTTAAACCTCTGCCTTCTACTCAGGTTATGATCTCGGGGTCCTGGGATGGAGCACTGCATTGGGCTTTCTGCTCGGCAGGGAACCTGCCTCCCCCTCTTTCTCTGCCTCTCTGCCTACTTATGATCTCTGTCTGTCAAATAAATTCTTTTTTTAAAAAATGGAAAGATATTTCGAATTAATAAAAGTAAGATATTGTGGGGGCACCTGGATGGCTCAGTGGGTTGAGCCTCTGCCTTCGGCTCGGGTCATGCATGGTCTCGGGATCCTGAGATCGAGCCCTGCATCGGGCTCTCTGCTTGGCGGGGAGCCTGCTTCCCCCTTCTCTCTGCCTGCCTCTCTGCCTGCTTGTGATCTCTCTCTCTCTCTCTGTCAAATAAATAAAAAAAAATCTTTAAAAAAAAAAGATATTGTGGGGGTGTCTGGGTGGCTCAGTCATTAAGCATCTGCCTTCAGCTCAAGTCATGATCCCGGGTTCCTGGGATTGAGTCCCACATCAGGCTCCCTGCTCTGCAGGAAGCCTGCTTCTTCCTCTCCCACACCCCCTGCTTGTGTTACCTCTCTGGCTATCTCTCCCCCTGTCAAATAAATAAAATCTTTTAAAAAAAGATATTGGGAGTTAGTCGATTGGAAGAATTAATACTGTTAAAATGGTCATACTGCCCAAACCCACTTATAGAGCCAATGCAATTCCTATCAAAATTCCAATGGCATTTTTACAGAAACAAAAGTAAAACTGCCTAAAATTCATATGGAAGCACAAAGGTCCCCAAATAGCCAAAGCAATCTCGGGAAGTAAAAATAAATCTGGAGGCCTCACACTTCCTAATTTCAAATATATTACAAAGCTACAGTAAACAAAACTGTTTTATTCTCTTATTTAAGAGATTAAAAACAGACACATAGATCAGTGGAATATAGTCAAGAGCCCAGAAATAAATTCTCTTATATATGGTCAACTTATTTGATAAGGGAGCAAAGAATATACAATGAGAAAATGATAGTCTCTTCAATAAAGAGTGCTAGGAAAACTGGACATCTACATGCAAAAGAATGATACTGGATACTTACATCATGTTAATCAACTCAAAATGAATTAAAGATTTAAACATAAGACCTGAAACTGTGAAGAAAACATAAGGGGAAATCTTCATGACATTGATCTTAGAAATGATTTCTTAGAAATGATATCAAAAGTATAGGCAAAGAGTGCCTGGGTGGCTCAGTCAGTTAAGCATCTGCCTTTGGCTGAGGTCATGATCTCAGGGTCCTGGGATTGAACCCCATTTCGAGCTCTGTGCTCAGCAGGGACCCTGCTTCTCCTTCTCCTGCTGTCCCTCCCCCTGCTCATGCTCTCTCTCTCTCTCTTTCTCTAATAAATAAATTAAATCTTTAAAAAAAAAAGTGTAGGCAACACAAACAAAAATAGACAAGTGGGACTTCATCAAACTAAGAATCTTTTGCACAGCAAAGGAAACAATGAACAGAATGAAAAGTCAGCCTCCAGAATGAGAGGAAGTATTTGCAAACCATATCTCTGATAAAGAGTAAATATCTAAAATATATAAGTGAGTCATATGACGCAATAGCAAAAAAACAAATGATCCGAATTTAAAATAGGTGGAGGACTCAAATAACAAATGGCTAACAGGTGTGTGACAAGATGTTCAACGTCACTAATCATTATGGAAAAGTAAATAAAAACTTCAGTGAGATATCACCTCACACCTCGCAGAATGGCCATTATAAAAATAAATAATGAAAAATAACAAGAGTTGGTGAGGATGTGGCATAATTGGAACCCTTGTGCACACTGTTGGTGGGAATGTAAAACAGAGTAGCCACTATGGAAAGCAGTATGGTGGTTCCTGAAAAAATTAAAAGTAGAATTACATATGATCTAGCAATTCCACTTCTGGGTATTTATTTTTAAAAATTGAAATGAGGATCTCAAAGAAATATCTGCACTCCCATATTTATTGAAACATTATTCACAATAGCCAAGAGGTGGAAACAACCTAAAAGCCCTTCAACAGATGAATGGATAAAGAAAAAAATGGTATATACACACAAGGGAATATTATCCAACCACAAAAATGAAGGAAATACTGTCACATGCTACAACATGGGTGAACCTTGAGGAAGTTATGCTACAGAAATAAGTCAGTCACAGAAGGACAAATACTGCATGATTCCACTTACATGAGGTATCTAAAGTGGTCGGGCTCATTGTAGCAGAAAGTAGAATGGTGATTGCCAAGGGCTGAGGAGAGGTAAAAGTGGGGGGCTGCTATTCATGTTTCAGTCACGGAAGATGAAAAAGTTCTAGCTATCTGCTGTACAACAAGTACTTACAGTTAACAATGCTGTACTTTATACTTAAATATTTGTTAAGAGAGTAAACTTATGTTACATTTATTTTTTTAACCACACACAAAAGGGAAGGCTGAGCAGAGCCTGAAGGCATAAACAGTGAAGGCTACCAGTGAACTGCATTCAATGCAGTAAATGATAAGTTCCTTCTTGAGTACCAGCGTGGCATACCTCCATGGCCATTGCACCTTGTCCTACTCAACATTCTCAGTAAAGGTGACCGACATGAAACCATAGAAAGGCACGTAGATAACTGACTTCTGCAGCTTACTCACGATGTGAAGAAAGCCTTAATGATAGGCAATGAAATAGCATTTGAAAACTATTTCGATGGCTATGACATTGCAGGATTGAATCCAAGAAGATGAAATCCTACAAGGATCAATGAAAAATCTTCCATTTATATAAATGCATTACATATATGCTAATGAAGAAAATATTTTTCATATGCAAGACTCTGAAAGTTTTGTGTGACCACCAGACCAAAAATGATACAAGGATATGTGCTATGGCTAGTTACAAAACCAGAAAAGACCATGGCCACACTAATGAAAGTGTAGTGTTTAGAACACAGGAGGAGATATCCCATCCAAAGCAGGTGTTGCCATCTGGGCCTCAGTATTTAAGAAGGATGCTGACAAATTAGATGACATTCAGAGGAAAGTGACCAGGATTTGAAAGGGAAAGAACAGTATAATATTAAGAAAAGATAAAGGAATATGCTCCATTTGTTATAAGCTATCTTAGCACCCTGTAGTTTTCCAGTGAGGAATTTATGTAAGACTGTAACATAATTTTTTAGTTGTACAGATGTTTTCCAATTTCTTTAACTTTTTATTTTAAGATAATTATAGATTCACAGGAAGTTGTAAAGATAGTACAGAGAGGTCCCATGAGCCCTTTACCCAGTTTTCCCCGATGATCACATTTATCATAACTGTAGCACAATACCAAAACTCAGGAAATTGACATTGGTACAGTGTGCTTATATAGTTCTTTGTCATATTGTTACATGTGTAGATTTGTGTAACCATCACCACGGGTTTTATTGGTCTTTTCAAAGAATGAGCTTTTTGGTTCACCGATTTTCTCTCCTGTTTCTTCCTGTTTTCAACTTCTTTCGTTTCTGTCCTTATTTTTATTATTTCCTTTGTTCTACTTGCTCTGGGTTTACTTTGCTCTTTTTTTCCCAGTTTCTTGAGCTGGGAGCTTAGATTATTGATTTAAGACTTTCCCTCTTTTCTAAGGTAGGCCTATAGCACCTCTACTGCTAAGATTTCCCTCTCAGTGCTGGTTTAGTTGTGTCCCACAGATTTTTTTATTATGTTCAGTTAGCCATGGTATAGTACATCATTAGTTTTTTTGTTTGTTTGTTTGTTTGTTTGTTTTAAGATTTTATTTATTTATTTAACAGAGAGAGAGATCACAAGTAGGCAGAGAGAGAGGGGGAAGTAGGCTCTCCACTGAGCAGAGAGCTTGATGCGGGGCTCGATCCCAGGACCCTGAGATCATGACCTGAGCCAAGGGCAGAGATTTAACCCACTGAGCCACCCAGGTGCCCCCATCATTAGTTTTTGATGTACTGTTCAATGATTCATTAGTTGCATATAACACTCAGTGCTCATCACATCACATGTACCACAGATTTTGACAGTATATTTTTGTTGCTGTTTTCATTTAGTTCAAGGTATTTTTTAAAATTTCACTTGAGGGGCATCTGGGTGGCTCAGTCGGTTAAGTGTCCGACTCTTAGTTTTGGCTCAGGTCCTGATCTCACAGGTTGTGGGATCAAGCCCCATATCAGGCTCCATGCTCAGCAGGGAATCTACTGGAGATCCTTTCTCTCTCTCTCTCTCTCTCTCTCCCCACTTCTCTGACTCTCACCCCTGTTCTCTGTTTCTCTCTGTTTTTCTCTCTCTCTAAAATAAATAAATAAAATATTTAAAATAAAATAAAATATTCACTTGAGTCTTCCATTTCAACACATGGATTATTTGTAAGTGTTGTGTTTTGTGTCTGAATATTTAGAAAATTTTCCTATCATCTTTCAAATATTGATACCTAGTTTGATTACACTGTGATCAGAGACAGGATGTCAATTCTTCTAAATTTGTTGAGGTTCATTTTATGACCCAGGACATATTCTATCTTGGTATATGTTCCATGGGCACATGTGTATTCTTCTTTTATGAGGGTGTGTTCTATAAATGGTGATTAGATCCTATTATTTGATGGTAGTATTACATTTTTCTGTATTCTTGCTGATCTTCTGTCTTGTTTTTCGTTAATTGTTGAGAAGGGAGTGTTGAAGTCTCCAACTATAATTGTGGACTTGTCTATTTCTCCTTTAGGTTCTATCAGTTTTTTATTCTCATCAAATACATCTGCACATACACCTTTAGGAATGCTATGTGTTCATGGTATATTGACCCTTTCATCATTATGTAATATCACTCTGTGCCTAGTAAATTTCTTTGCTCTACAGTCTACTTTATCTGATATCAATATAGCTATTCCTGCTTTCTTTTGATTAATAGCTGAACTATATAACTTTCCCATTTTTTTCTTTTACTTTTAACCTACCATATCATATTTTATATGTATTTTTAAAAGATTTTATTTATTTATTTGACAAAGAGAGATCACAAGTAGGCAGAGAGAGAGGGGGAAGCAGGCTCTCCGCTGAGCAGAGAGCCCGATGCGGGACGCGATCCCAGGACCCTGAGATCATGACCTGAGCCGAAGGTAGCAGCTTAACCCACTGAGACACCCAGGCGCCCCTTGATATGTATTTTTTATAGACAACATATAATTGAGTCTTGTCTTTTTTATCCATTCTGTCACTCTTTGTTTTTAATTGGTATATTTAGGCCATTTAAATTCAATGTAATTATTGATATGAAAAAGCTTAAATCTATCTTTTTATTTATTTAATTTTTTGTTTTTCTCTTTATTTTCTCCTTTTTTTTTTAAAGATTTTATTTATTTATTTATTTATTTATTTATTTATTTGTCAGAGAGAGAGAGTGCAGGAGAACACAAGCAGGCAGAGCTGCAGGCAGAGGCAGAGAGAGAAGCAGGCTCCCCACTGAGCAAGGAGCCTGATGCGGTACTCCATCCCAGACCCTGGGATCATGACCCAAGCCGAAGGCAGCGGCTTAACCCACTGAGCCACCCAGGCGTCCCTATTTTCTGCTTTTTATTTCTCTGTTTTCTTTGTCCTGCCTTCCTCTGGGTTACTAGAATATTTTTAAAATTGTATTTTGACTTCTCAATGGTATTTTTTAAAAGATTTTATTTATTTATTTGTCAGACAAAGATCACAAATAGGCAAAGAGACAGGCAGAGAGAGAAGGGGAAGCAGGCTCCCTGCTGAGCAGAGAGAACACAAGCAGGCAGAGCTGCAGGCAGAGGCAGAGAGAGAAGCAGGCTCCTGACCTGAGCCGAAGGCAGAGTCTTTAACCCACTGAGCCACCCAGGCGCCCCCTCAGTAGTGTTTTTGAATGTATTTCCTTGTATAATTTTCTTATTGGTTTTTCTAGGTAATGCTAATATATATGTGATAATGATAATATATATTATCACAGTCTACCAGTGTCATCATTTTACCAGTTTGAGTGAAGTATAAAAACCTTACTTTTTGTGTCCCTTTACCCTTCCCAATTTATAATGGTCTTAAATATTTCCTTTACATACACTTTCAAATATTTATTTATTTGAGAAAGAGAATGAGAGAGCATGAGCAGGGGTGGGGGTGGGCAGCAGGAGAAGGACAAGCTGAGATTCCTGGCTGAGCTGGGAGCCCAGTGCATGGCTTGATTCCAAGACCCTGAGATCATGACCTGAGCCAAAGTCAGATACTTAACCAACTGAGCCACACAGGCAGCCCCTCCTTTATATACATTTGGAACCATATAAGACGATGTTATAATTCTTGCTTCAACTATCAAATATAGGGGCGCCTGGATGGCTCAGTTGTTTGGTCAGCTACCTTTGGCTCAGGTCATGGTCCCGGAGTCCTGAGATCAAGTCCTGAGTCGGGCTGCCTGCACAGCAGGGAGTCTGCTTCTCCCTCTTACCTCCCCTGCCCCATGCTCTCTCTCACCCTCTCTCTTTTTCTCTCAAATAAATAAATAAAATCTTTGGGAAAAAACCTATCAAACATAATGTATGAGACTCAAAAGAAGAAGGAAAGTCTATTGTATTTACTCGGATTTTTGCCTTTCCTTTGTTAGTTCTTTCTTCTTGATGTTCCAAGATTTCTTTTTTTATCACTCACTTTGTATTTAGAGATATTCCTTTAGCCATTCTTTAGGGTTGGTCTGCTGGCAACAAATTCTTTTGGTTTTCCTTCCCCTGAGAATGTCTTGTTTTTACCCTTAATTCCTGAAGTATATTTTCAGTGCATGTAGAATTGAGGGGTGACAGTTCTTTTCCTTAAGGACTTAAAAATGCTGTTCTGCTACTTTCTGGCCTCCATAGTTTCTAATGAAAATCCGTAGTTTAGTTTTTCCCCTATACATAATGTGTCATTTATCTCTAGCTGCTTTCAACAATTTTTTTAAATTTTTTTATTTTTTATAAACATATAATATATTTTTATCCCCCGGGGTACAGGTATTTGAATCACCAGGTTTACACACTTCACAGCACTCACCATAGCACATACCCTCCCCAATGTCCATAACCCCACCCCCCTTCCCCCAACCCCTCTCCCCCCAGCAACCCTCAGTTTGTTTTGTGAGATTAAAAGTCACTTATGGTTTGTCTACTTTCAACAATTTTTCTTTGTCTTTAGTTTTCGAAAGTTCGACTATGACCTGTCTTGGTGTAGATTTCTTGAGATTTATCCTGTTTGAGATTCAATTAGCTTTTGAATCTGTAAGTCTTTTGCCTAACTTGAGAAAATTTGTCACCATTCTTTCTTTGAATACTTTCTCCCCCTCCTTTTGGGACTCTGATGACAAGAATTAGATATTTTATTGTACTCCTATGTATCCCTGAAGCTCTATTCTTTTTTGTTCAGTCTCTTTCCCTCATGTTCAACTGTATAATTTCTATGTTATATCTTTAAGGTCATGATTTTTTCTTTTCTCCTTTCCATTCTGTTGTGAGTCCTTTCTTTTTTTTTTTTTTTAAGATTTTATTTATTTATTTGACAGAGAGATTACAAGTAGGCAGAGAGGCAGGCAGAGAGAGAGAGGAGGAAGCAGGCTCCCTGCCGAGCAGAGAGCCCAACGCGGGACTCGATCCCAGGACCCTGAGATCACGACCCGAGCCAAGGCAGCAGCTTAACCCACTGAGCCACCCAGGCGCCCCTGTTGTGAGTCCTTTCAATGTAGTTTTTACTTCAGTTTATAATTTTTCAGGTCTAAAAATTCCACTTAATTATTCTTTGTATCTTTAATTCTTTGCTAAGACTTTCCATTTCTTTAATGAGACTCTACTTTTTCATTTGTTTCAAGCATGTTAATAATTACTAATTGAAGCATTCTTATGATGACTGCTTTAAAATTCATGCCAGGTAATTCTAATATCTTTGTCATTTTGGTGACATCTGTTATCTTTTTCAAGTGAGATCTTCGTGGTTCTTGGTATAAGTGACTTTATATTGAAACCTATTTTTTAATTTTTTTTATCTGACAGAGAGAGAGAGAGCACAAGCACTGGGCAGGGAGCCTGATGCAGGGCTCGATCCCAGGACTCTGGTATTGTGACCTGAGTTGAAAGCAGACACTTAACTTACTGAGCCACCCAGATGCCCCTACTGAAACCTATTTTATGAGATTTGGGATTTTATTTAAACTGTGTGTTTTAACAGGCCTCCTCTGGCACCACTCTGGGTCAGAGAATGGAGTATGTCTCCATTGTTACTGCCAGGTAGGCCAATGCATCCACATTCTCCACTCAGTTAATGTTGACTCTGGAGTGAGGAGGGGCCCTTTGTTACTTTTAGCAGGGATGGGAGTTGAGGGTTCCCATTAAGCCTCCACTGATACCATCTTGGCTGGGAGGGGGAAGAGGACCACAGTTTGAGGAATAACTTTCTCTGCCTTTCTTCTCATTGAATGTTCACATCATACGAAGTAAATAGCTGGTTTTCTGTGTAGAAGAAATATTAACATCTAAGCTCAGCGCATAGATGGCTAAGACATGAAAGAAAAATCCAGTTACCCTAAAATGCAGCATTCTCACCACCAGAAAAAATTGCCTCATATACTTCTCAATATTATGTTTCAATTCTATAGCTTAGGCAAAAAGACCTTTCTTAAACTGTGTTCTCTGTGATACCAGCCTCCTGCCAGGTGTTAAAAGGACTTATGGAGGAAAAGGAATTCTGAGATCAACCAAATTTGGGAAGCCTGTAGCCTACACTTCTAAAACAAAGGCCCATTAATTTTCTAAAGATTATAGGAGTACTGAAGTGAAGAAACCTGCTCAATTTTGTTCAACCTAAGCATATTTGACCCCCAAATCTTACAATAACATCTCAAAGGCCAACAGAGCCCATGTGACCCTGTTAGAAAGTGCTGTTCACAGGAGCCGTGGCACCTTTTCCTCTCATAATGTATTACAGAAAGTATAATATCATATTAGGGTTCAAAGCTTGTGTGGTCTCTCAGGAATACAATTAAATCCTCAAACTTGAATATGAGACCGCTTGTCTTAGTTTGGACTCCCCCAGAAGCAGACCCCAAGATGGATTCGAGCACAAATATAGGGGGCAAGGGAGAGGTGATCTTGGGAAGCATCTGTAGTAGAGTAGGAAAGTGAAATGGGAAGAGAAGGAAGCCAAAAAAATGTGAGCTCTTGACCAGGCTACAGGTATGGGCAACCGAGGCTCTATCCCACTGGAGAACTCTGGGAGACAGCACAGAACACACTTTGAGGTGGTCAAATTACCCCCTCACAATAAAAAAAGGAAGCTGGGGTGTTTATCCTAAACTCTAATTCATCTTTGGCTGAGAGCTGCTCTCAGGGGCGTTGACTCGCTGGCATTTCCTGCTTGCCCTGCCCACAGCTGAGAGAAAGTACACAGGCTGAGTCACAGGTGCTTGCTGTCAGAAGCCTTAGTCTTGGGTCGAAAGTGAGTACCAAGGGGCTGTGAGTGGAGCACTGGCAGTGTTTGCCACATCTCTGAATTCTAAATGTGTTTTCCCTAGTCTCTTTTTGGCTCTAATATAGCTAAATAGACAACCTTATTAGTAAAATATTTTTAAGGATACTGAAACAGGCTATAGAAATAGATTAAATATAGTATTTTTTTTAAGATCCGAGAAGCCTGAGAATGTCCAGGTTGGCTACATTGAGATGGGGCAGGCTCTAGCCTGATAGCTCGAACTGTCCCCTCACTCCCTGAAATGGCACAGATGCTCATGGGACAGACTCAGCTGTAGGGACTTGGGGTGCAGACCCAACTTCTAGGATAAGAACAGTCCAATGTAGCAGACAGCTATGGCATCTGACAGCTATGGCAAAGCACAGCTGGCCATGTGATCTACACAGCATTACAAAGGACACACTTGGAGGAACAAAATGTCCCTAAAGGTGCTCAAAGCATGTGAAGGGAATCTAGTCAAGATGCTAGTCATCTCTCTCCAGTATTTGGTGCCAACCACTGAGAAGGGATTCGAGCACAACTCTGGATTCTGTGAGGGGGCCTACCAAGACTAAGAGCCTTAGACGGTTTTAGGAACCAAAAAGTTGTCCAACGTGGGCCCTCAAAACAGAAGACAAATCCAAGACCAGAATAGGGTCAACAGAACTATACCTTCCAGTTAAGAGAGACAAAAAGCCCAAGATCAAAATGACATAAACAGCCAGGATGCTTTGCCTTTGCCCTTGCCCTCACCTTCTGAGTCCCCGCATACAGGGCTGAGGTTCCTGAGACAGTCAAGCCTAAAGCCAGCATTTGTCCCCAAGTTTAAGGAAGGCTGCACCAACAGATGGACATCAAGCAGTAGGGGATTAAGTTCTTTGAGACCCGGCAAGACAGACATTTGCAGCCAGGTGGTCACATATTCTTGCCACCCAAGCCACCCATCCATCCCAACGCCTTCTCGGTGGTCCTGCACATCCTCTCTGCTCCCTGCCCCACTGACCACCACCCTAAGCCTTTGGAACACTTAAAAAATGGCAATCAAGATACTTCCCACTGGTCTTGAAAGGCGGCTAGCTTCTGGGATGGAAAATCATAGAAGTCAATCGTTTCTATGACAACATCCAGAGCATCTGTCCTATGTAACTCACAGAGACAGAATTTGTAGGTAATTTGAAAGGCTTCTGTTGTTTCATATTTAAAATCATCTCAGGGCACCTGGGTGTCTCAGTGGGTTAAAGCCTCTGCCTTCAGCTCAGGTCATGATCCCAGTGTCCTGGGATCGAGCCCCGCATCAGGCTCTCTGCTCAGCGGGGAGCCTGCTTCCTCCTCTCTCTCTGCCTGCCTCTCTGCCTGCTTGTGATCTCTGTCTGTCAATTAAATTTAAAAATAAATAAATAAATATTAAAATAAAAAATAAAATAAAACAAAATCATCTCCTCACATTCGTCTGCTCTAATAGTGTTAATGGCCCTGTCTCCCCCTTTCCCTTCAAATGACACTGTACATGTCTATTTTGGTCGATTTCCGGTTAAATGAGCTTCCTTTCCTCTTTCTATTCTTGCTCCTTATTCATCTTTTCCTCTGCCCTCATTTATTTGCTGTGTTTTGTACCCTGAGTTTGACCCCGGCCTGCTGTCCTTATGCCCCCACTCCCACCCACAACAAGATCTGGATGGGTTCAGTTCTAGTGACCACATAGCCAGCAGTTCATTCCTTGCAGGATTTTCCCTACGCTTGTTTCCTTTTTGTTTTGTTTTGTTTTTAATCCTTCATTACCCGGCTTTCCCTGGCAAATGTCCAAGACAAAAACAGCATCATTTTCTTTTTCTTTTTTTTTTTTTAGGATTTTATTTATTTATTTGACAGAGAGAGGCACAGCAAGAGAGGGAACACAAGCAGGGGGAGCAGGAGAAGGAGAAGCAGGCTTCCCGCTGAGTGGGGAGCCCAATACCAGGACCCTGGGAACATGACCTGAGCAGAAGGCAGACTTAACAACTGAGCCACCCAGGCGCCCTGAAAACAGCATCATTTTTTAAACCTTCTCTTTCCTAGTTCTCTTTCTCCACTTTGCCCCTGGCTTCCTGAAAGTATGCTTGAGTATCCACTTTATGTCTTTGTTTATACCAATAACAAATACTTCATTTACTGTTTTGAATACATGGTGCTTCTCAGCTAATGGAGAACTTGTTTCTTCTTGGAAAACATTTGTTTCTCCTTTGAGAACACTCTATTAAAAGAACCAGCTAACCTCTGATACTTCGATTGAAATATTTCTGCATTCTCATTGCAGAATTCCAAAAATGTGGCATCACGCATATTTGGAGCCAGGCTTCTGATGAGATGCCCTCCATCACCCACAGCTTCTTTATGAGTTTTTCCATCAAATGTAACTTCGGTTATTAAGATGTCCCAGGTGATTAGACTTGCCAGCAGCCTCCGAAGTACTCAGCTGAAGAAACCTGATATCATAGGGAGAGGCTGTTCAGAGGAGATTACTCCGCAGTGGTAAAAAAGTCAGAGGCCTCGTGTCTGCAGAAGTTGGTTCACTTCTCAGAAGTCCTTTGACTGTGTGATGTGGGGAAGTCACTTGAAATCTCCTTGTCTCCCTCCAGCTGCAGCAAGGAGGCAACAATACCCCATTACAAAAGTTCTGTGAGAAAAACATTACAAAATACCAACAAAATGCTTTGAACTTCTTGTATATTTCACCACAGTAGATGTACCGAAGGAGTGTCCCTCTTCCTAGTCTGTCACTCTGGGGCAGAGGGCTGTTTAAGAGTGGTAAAACTAGCGGGAGGGCAGTCTTGAGGAGGCCCGGTGAGCTTGCTCTGAGAGGGGCAAGGGCAGGACTGGGACTCATAAAAACCCCTGCCACCCAGGCCCAGCCCAGACATCTAGGCCTGTTTCTCTAGCTTCACATGATTTAGTACATCTGAGAGTTCCCGTTTTTTTCCAGAGGCTCTCTATCCCTTACTGCTCAAGTAAATAGAAGGTCAGTGGAGGAGAGCAGTGATAGAGAGGCAGCATAACACGGTAGTTAAGACTATGGGCTCCAGCGGCAGATGCCCTGGTTTGATGCCTGGCTCTGCCATGTGATCGCTTCATGACCTTGGGTGAGTTACTTCTCTGTGTTTCAGTTTCCTTTCGACAGATTGAGAATAATGTTATGAAGGTTAAGCAAGTTGCTATTTGTAAAGGACTGCTTGAAACAGTGCCTGGTACATCGTGAGCATGTTCAAGTTCCTGTTCAATAAAAACATGGTCCCGATTCTAATGTTTTTAATGGTATAAAATCTTTCATGAAAATAATTGCATAAGATATAATGAAAAATTGTTTGAAAAGCCAGCCTTCTTGTGGCAATGTGGAAAATAAAGTGTAAGCAGAGCAAAAATAAAATTCTTTAGGGACCACCAGGTAAACCACCAAAATGATCCTGCTGGCAAGATTTCACACCGTGAAATAATAACTCACTGATAGTTGTACTGTTTGTAACTGAAAGGAAGGACAAGAGGGAGGGAGGGGGAGGGGAAGGTGGAGGGTAAAAAAATAAAGAAGGAAGTCCTCTGAGAATTTGATCTCTTTTACAAATATAGATCCAAGAGAGTTACTGTAAAAATTTGGGAAGTGCAACAGATGATACTTTCCTGGTAAGGCTGCGTTAATATATGTATCCCATCCACACGCTCTCCTTTTAGTGTGACATGACAACCCTCCCGCTGCTATTTAACATGTCCAACAAATTTTGATGCATATATACATACTGAAATGATTACTGTAGCCAAACTAATTAACATATCTATCTCCTCACATAATTTCCATGGGGGGGGGGCGGTATGTGTGTGCAAGCATGGTGAGAACACCTGAAATCTACTCTCTTAGCAAATTTCTAGCATATAATACACTATTACTAGCTATAGTCATCATACTGTATGTTAGATCCTACAACTGCAACTTCATACCCTTTGACCAACATCTCCTCATTTTCTCAAGTCCCACCCCTGGTGATTACTATTCTACTCTCTGCTTCCATTAATTCAACTTTTTAAGATTCCACACACAAGTGAGGTCATGCAGTATGTCTGGCTTATTTCACTTAGCATGTTTTCCAGGTTTCTCCTTGTCACAAATAGCAAGATCTCCTTTTTAAAGGCTGAATGATATTCCATTGTGTATGCATGCGTGCGTGCAGGTGTGTGTATGTATGTGTGTGTGCATACATACTACTCTCCATCCTTCAATGGACACTTAGGCTGTTTCCATATCTTGGCTATTGTGAATAATGTTGCATTGAACATGGGAGTATAGATATCTCTGT
Source organism: Mustela putorius furo (assembly GCF_011764305.1). NCBI lineage: Eukaryota > Metazoa > Chordata > Mammalia > Carnivora > Mustelidae > Mustela > Mustela putorius. The sequence continues at coordinate 35,741,962 of NW_025421989.1, forward strand.
GGGATACTGATTTCATTTTCTTTAGATATATATACCCAGTAGTTGAATTACTGGATCATATGATAGCTCTATTTTTAATTTTTTGAGGAGCCTCCATACTGTTTTACATGGTGGGTGCACCAGCTTACATTCCCACCAACAGTGCACAAGGGTTCCTTTCACTCCCCATCCACACCAACCAATTATCTTTTTGATAATTGCCATTCTAATAGGCATGAGGTATAACTCATTGTGTTCTTGATTTGCATTTCCCTGATGATTAGTAATGGTGAGCACCTTTTCATATACATTAGTCATTTGTATGTCTTCTTTGGGAAAATGTCTGTGTAGGTCCTTTGCCCATTTTACTCGGGTTGTTGGGAGTTTTTTTTTTTTTTTTTTGCTGTTGAGTTGTATGAGTCCCTTATATTTTTTAGATATTAACCCATCATCAGATAGATGGTTCACAAACATTTTCTCCCATCTGTAGGTTGCCTTTTCATTTTGTTGTTTCCTTTTCTGTGGAGAAGCTTTTTAGTTTGATGTTGTCCCACTTGTAGATTTTTGCTTTTGTTGTCTGAACTTTTGATGTTATATCAAAAAAAAATTATTGTCAGCCAATAGCAAAGAGCTTTTTTCCCCTATATTTTCTTCTAGAAGTTTTAAGGCTTCAAGTCTTATGTTTAAGTTTTTAATCCATTTTGAGTTGATTATTGTGTATGGTGTAAGAGTCCAATTTCATTCTTTTTTTTTTGTTTGTTTGGATATTTTATTTATTTATTTGACAGAGAGAGAGAGAGCACAAGCAGGGGGAGCAGGAGAGGGAGAAGTAGGCTCCCCACTGAGAAGGGATCCCAATTATGGGATGGGTCCCATAATGACCTGAGCTGAAGGCAGATCCTCAACTAACTGAGACACCCAGGTGCCACCCTCCAATTTCATTCTTTTGCCTGTGAATATCTAATTTTCCCCACACCATTTTTGAGGAGACTAATCTTCCGCTATTGTATATTCTTGATACCCTTCTCAAAAGTTAGTTGTCTGTATATGCTATGGTTTATTTCTGAACTCTTGACTTTATCCCATTGATCTATGTCTCTGTTTTCATGCCAGTGCCATATTATTTCTACTTGCTTTCTATTACACAGCCTTACAATGAACATAATTCTACACATACATGTCTGATTATTTCTTTAAGATAAATTCCTAGAGGTAGAATTGTAGGATCAAAGAGTCAGAATTTTATGCCTTTTGACAAACAGTGCTATGTTGTCCTCTAGAAAGATTATTAACAATTTACACATACACCAGCAAAACACAAGAGTCATATAGTTGCTAACACTCAGAGTTATTATTTTTTTTACTTAGATAATCTTATAAGCCAAAATTGTGGGTCATTTTTCTTTTAACTTGCAGCTTTTATTGTTTTTTTTTTAAAGATTTTATTTATTTATTCTAGAGAGAGAAACAGAGACAGAGCATGAACCTGAGCAGGGACAAGAGGCAGAGGGAGAGGGAGAAGCAGAGTCCCTGCTGAGCAGGGAGCTTGACATAGGGCTTGGTCTCAGAATCCTGAGATCATGACCTGAGCCGAAGGCAGATGCTTAACTGTCTGACCCACCCAGGCATCACACTTGCACCCTTTAAAGTTGAACATGTGTTTGGTTTGTTTGGGTTTGGGTTTTGGCCGCTTCTCTTTATTCAGGAATCGCCTGTTCCTATTTTTCCTTTTTTTTTTTTTTTTGTTAATGGATATGCACTTTTTCATTGATTTGTATGAACTCTTTATGTGATAAAAATATTAACCCATTGTCTATCATATATACTGTGATTACTTTTCTTAAGTGCTCATTTGTCTCTTAATGCTATTATTGGTGGTGATGGTTTTTATTTCTCCAAATTTTCTAAATAGGAAATAGCTTCACATCTAGTGAGAATAATAATTTTTAAAGGGTCTGATATTAGCATGCACCATATATTCAAAAAGACCCGGAGAAAGGTTGCCTTGGGTTATGCTCTTTGTAATTTTCTGTATTTCCAAGATCTACTAAAATGAGTAACGTTTATAATCTTAAAAAATATTCTAAAGAATGTTTTTATTTCTTTAAGTGCAAAGAAATTTCTGTGGTCTATATGAGTGGAATGCCAGAAGCAAGAAAAAGGATGGGAGGGAAGCAAGGTGAAGGATGAAGTAAAAAATGAAAATGGGAACCAGACCAGCAAAACTTTGGATTCCGTGTCTAGGTTGCAGTCCGTTGAAGGCTTTTTGGCAGGAGTGTGCCCTGATAAGATCTGTATTTCAGGAGAGCTCTGGTTACAGTCGGAAAGATAAATTAGATTTGGGGGTTAAGAAGACATTGGTGATGGTATCAGTTGTTTATTGCTACAATAATACTGTGTAACAAAGAACCATGGAACCTCAGTGATATATAACAGTGCTTATTGCTCACATGTCTGCAGTCAGCTGGAGGCCAGCTAGTCAACCCTGCTAGTCTTGGCAAGGCTCATTCACATGCCTGAGAGTGTTTGCCTATTAGCTGATCTAGGCTGGCCTTGTCTTGGCCCATAGATGTTTTCATAGCTGTTTGTATAGCTAGCAGGCTTGGAAGATAGAGATGGTATTCCCTCCAGAGCAAAGGACAAGAATGCTTACCATCTCTTATAAAAGATTCAAGTTCCCTAACCTAGAGTTTTTCTCCCGTAATGCCATCCACTGTAAGTGCAGGCATCCACATCACCACATCACCCATCACCCTCGTCAGACTTGAGAGGCAAAGAGAACCAGTGCAAATACACTCATGCTAATGTGGCTTGCTGTGCCATGAATAACAAAATCCTTTGTCTTTGACCCAGAAGTCACATGTCTCTTGCCAGCATCCAAGAAACTGTGGCAAGTTAATAAGGTAACATCTCAGACTGTTTAGTTCTCTTTTTTTTTTCAGATTTATTGAGATATAATTGACATATAGCATTGTGTAAGTTTAAAGTGCCTAGCATAGTGACTTGACATACATATATTACAAAATGATTACCACAATAAGTTTAATTAGTCATATGGTTATTAAAAAAAAAAAAAAACCAGGGGCGCCTGGGTGGCTCAGTGGGTTGAGGCTTCTGCCTTTGGCTCAGGTCATGATCCCAGGGTCCTAGGATCAAGCCCCGGATTGGGCTCTCTGCTCAGCGGGGAGCCTGCTTCCTTCTCTCTCTCTGCCTGCCTCTCTGCCTACTTGTGATCTCTGTCTGTCAAATAAACAAATAAAATCTTAAAAAAAAATGAAAATTAAAAGAAAAACTTCTTTTTTCCTTGTCATGAGAACTTTTAGGATCTACTCTCTTAGCAACTTTCCAATATAACATACAGTAGCATTAACAATAGTCATCATGGGCGCCTGGATGGCTCAGTGGGTTAAGCCGCTGCCTTCGGCTCAGGTCATGATCTCGGGGTCCTGGGATCGAGTCCTGCGTCGGGCTCTCTGCTCGGCGGGGAGCCTGCTTCCCTCTCTCTCTCTGCCTGCCTCTCCATCTACTTGTGATTTCTCTCTGCCAAATAAATAAATAAATAAAATCTTTAAAAAAAAAAGTAGTCATCATATTATATATTATATATTATATATTATATGTCCAGTGTTTATTCATTTCATAACTGAAAATTTGTATCTTTTGACCACCATCATCCAATTCCCCCACCCTCACCCCTCTACCTTTGATAACCATAAATCTGATCTCATTTTCTATGAGCTGGATTTTTTGTTTGCTGTTGTTGTTTTAGATTCTACGTATAAATGAAATCATATAGTATTTGTCTTTCATCTCTGACTTAGTTCACTTAGCATAATGCCTTCAAGGTCCATTCATGTTGTCACAAATGGCAGGATTTCTTTCATTTTTTGCCGACTTGCATTCTGTTGTATACATACCTCATTTGCTTTATCTATCTCAGACTCTTCACAGTTCTTGACAGCAGTCACTTCTCCCTCTTTCTTTTAATTTTTTTTTTTTTTTTTAGAGAGTGAGAGGTAGGGACGGGCAGAGAAGGAGAATCCTAACCAGGCTCCACAGCCAGCAAGGAGCCCAGTGCTGGGCTCAATCTCACAACCCTGAGGTCATGACCTGAGCCAAAATCAAGAACCGGACGGCTAGCCAACTGAGCCAGCCAGATGCCCCGGTCGCTTCTGCCTCTTAACCATTGGATACATGAGGACTTTTCATAGCTATGCTCCCAGTGCTAGGCACAGGGCTTCTATTTAATTGGAACTTCAGAAATATTTGTCAAATGAATAAATTAATCATTTTTATTTACTCTTTATTGCCAATAAATAGATTTGAAAATACCATTAAACTTGACATGGTCATCAATCTTCTGTCATTGTTATTCCAAGTAAGCTTTTTCCTCCAGTATTTGTTAAGACAGTGGTACCACAGCACTGGTGCAGGAGGTATAGTAATTTTTAAAGTATTTTGGGATGGTCGCTGATGCAGGGTTTATGTCCAACACAGTTATCCATGGGCTCTCAGGGATATTGTTTCCACTTTTCTGAAATTCATTTATATATGAACTTCATTTCTTTATGAAAATTTTACCTACAGACTTTAGAAAAAATTTTCTCACATTTCCCTGTACACTTACTGGCTAGATTCCCAGCCATGTCCAGCTGAGTGGGTAAGCCCAAAAGGAAGATGGGCAAAATAAAAATAGGTAATTGACTGGCTCAAAGCAAGAGAAATGGATAAAGGTTAGGACAACTTGTCCATTCAACTGTTATTATGCAAGTTTTCTGCAGCTGTCCACTCAGCTGCTGAAGTCTGGGTTAAAGTTCAAAAGGGAAAGCTCTACATGCACATATTTTTCAATGTAAAAAAAATTCAAATATTAGAAACTCAAATATTTTCAAACATTAAAAAATCCAGTGATGAATCTTAATAAATCTATATGCAGGGCAGAAGAAATTCAGCTCAGATCTCAACATCATTCATGTTTAAACTGTATTGATTTTAAAACTTCAGCCACAGCACACTTCATAGAGCCTGTCTCCTCCCATTGACTCTGGTGACATTTTCTGGACTAAACGTGAGTCATAACTTGTGACATTGCACAGACAGCATCTGTGAGGTGGGGCGTTTCACTTCTCACTTTGGCTCATGTTTGCCTTATGGTGATTGGAAAGCAGAGATATAAGAGGAAGGCAAACGTGAGAATAGGGTTCTCCTAATTTCACTCAAAGGGCTCTGGACTAAGAAATATTGAAAGATTTGTTTTGTGTGTTTTTTCTAACACAACACATGAGACTCTGAACTTCAGTAAGAAAAAATGGAATGGATACTTAATTCCACAGAACTGTGCCCTTCAAAATGGTTAAAATGCTAAATTTTATGTTTATGTTACCACGGTAAAAAAATGTAACGGATTAAAACCCAGAAAGTGTGTTTACTTTATGTAAACTAAATTCATTTGGATATTTTAAAACTAGCCACCTTGAAAGGTATCAGGAACCAAGTCATCACCTGAAAACTGGTAAATAAAGGGAAAGAATCAAACATATATCCTGATTTTCCTGTAGAAACTGTACCTCTAGATAACCAAATAGTACACCAGGGAAGCATCTCTTTATCAAATTCTTGCAACTAATAAATGGAAATAAAATGATGGAATTAGATTATCACCATTTGCAAGGCTCAATGAATTAATTGACTTAGGCAGTGAGAATCAACAGCTGCTAATATTGCAAAAAGAGATAGAACCAGACACTATGTCTCTGCTGATGAAAGAACTCAGCACTGCTTGTAATCTTGCAAAGGAAATCTGACCTAAGTCTGGTTAAACCTCTGGATCTAGCTATTTTCAAGAAAAGCTGAGGACAGAATGCATGTTGAAATGTTCGACAAATGTGCCGTCAGCAAAATTCAAACTGTGGGCCAAATTGCCCATGTTCTTCAACAGGCAAATTCTAAGGAAAAGAAAGGGATGAAGAGGGAAATTGTAAATGAAAAGAGATTTAAAAGATGAATCAATAATTGTTTAAAGAGCAAGCCTCAACTTGAGTGTCTGAGGGTGCACCCTTACATAAGGAAGCCATGAAGATGTATGAGGAAATGATTACTATGAAGATCTGGATTGTAGACATGGAGGGACTTCTGGAGTGGCTGTGACAAAGTACTACTTCTTCACGTGGATGGTGGTTATGAACACCTGACCTTATAATAATTCACTATTCTGCATGTCTGGGGCGCCTGAGTGGCTCAGTTGGTAAAGCGTCTCCCTTCGACTCAGGTCATGATCCTGGAGTCCCAGGATCAAGTCCCACATTGGGCTCTCTGCTTGACGGGAAGTCTGCTTCTCCTCTGACCCTCCCCCTCTCACACTCTCTTGCTTTCTCTCATTCTCTCTCTCAAATAAATAAATAAAATCTTAAAAAAAAAAACAATTATTCTACATGCCTGTGTGCTTTTCTGTGTTTTATTTTGTAATAAATATATACTTAAGTGGGGGTATCCAGAATGAACTCTAGTAGTATGTCACCCAGGACTGCCATGTGGATGTGGCCAGCTGGTTGGAGACAAAAGGATGAGAGAACTGGTGAGCTCCCAGAGGCCCCCTCAAGGCCAGGCATTTGCCCAGCTCCATGTGGGTGGGTGGCAACTGAATCATACTATGTGACTGGGCTGAGACAGCATTTTGAATTCCTGGCAGAAATGGATTGAAAACGGCTCATAAGTTGTTTTGAGCAAACTGCATTTCAGTTCCTTGAGCAGTTTTGTTCTCTGGGCATCGTAGCTCAGGCCAGCCAATTGCCAGCAAGAACTTAGAATTGCACCTTCAAGACTGTGCAGTTTGAGGGCTGTAAGTGAGGAAGTACTAGCTTTAGAGGCCCCATTTTATTATACAGAAATGCTGTAGCATCCTTTTTCCCCCAACCTGCCCCACCACTGTAGCAACCTTATCAGCAATGCACTTAAAACTGTATTTAAGGCTGCAGCTAGCTCTTTTTCCACCAAGAAATCTGGAGAAGGCAAACAAACAAAAATATATTTTTAAAATAAAATTAAAATAAGATAATAAAACCTAATCAATTAATTTTTTTAAAAAGGAAGAATGAAATCTGGAGATAGTAAGGAGCTTATTATTATTACATAGATTATACCCAAAAGCCCAAATGTAAGTTCCCAAGGGGAAGGCAGCATAAAATGTCAGAGCAGGCAAAACAATATGTTCTACCAAAGGTTGGATTAACAGTGTGATACCAACAAACACCCGTGAAACTCCTAAAATCCTCAAGTCTGACAATTCAAATTGCTGGCGAGGATGTGAAACAACAGAAATTCTCGTTCACTGCTGGTGAAAATGCAAAAATGATACAACCACTTTGGAAAACTGTTGGCAGTTTCGTATAAAGCTAAATGTAGTCTTACCATACATAATTATCCTAAGATCAGGAATATGACAAAGATGTCTGCACTCACTACTTCTATTCAACATTGTACTAGAGGTCTAGCCAGGACAATTATGAAAGAAGTAAAAAGTTATTCATATGGGAAAGGAAAAAGTAAAATTATTTTTATTTGCAAATGCCATGCTCTTGTAAATAGAAAATACTCAAAATCCATTAAAAAACTATTAGAACCAATAAACAAGTTCAGCAGGATTGCAGGATACAAGATCAATATACAAAAATCAGTTGGTTCTATAAACTAGCAATGAACACTCTGAAGTTATGTAAAAAATAATAACACAATAGCATCAAAAAAATAAAATACTTAAGGATAAATTAAACAAAAGTAGTGCAAAACTTATACACTGAAAATCACAGAACATAGTGGAAAAAAATTAAATATCTAAATAAATGGAAACTTACCACATGTTTATGGGTCAGATAGTAATACCCCACAGAGTCATCTACAAATCCAAAGCAATATCTAAATCCCAGCTTGATTTTTTGCAACAACTGACAAGCTAATCCTAGAATTCATTTGGAAAGGCAAGAGACCCACAATAGCCAAGACATTCTTGAAAAAGAAGAACAAAGTTAGAAGACTCACACTTTATTTTACAACTTGCTACAAAATTATCATAATCAAGACCACATGGTAATGGCAAAAAGATAGACATATAGGTCAATGCAATTGAATTGACAGTCCAGAAGTAAACCCTTTAATTTACAGTCAAATCATTTTCAACAAAGATGCCAAGACTAATGGGGAATTAAGAGTTTTCTCAACAAATGGTGCTGGAACCAGATATCCATGTGCAAAAGAATCAAGTTGGAGTCTTACCTCACACCATACAGAGGAATTAATTCAAAATGGATTAAATGGGACACCTGGGTAGCTCAGTCATTGTCTGCCTTCAGCTCTGGTCATGATCCCAGGTTCCTAGGGTTGAGCCCCACTTTGGGCTCTTGCTCAGCGAGGAGTCTGATTCTCCCTCTCCCACTCCTCCTGCTTTTATTCCCTCTCTTGCTGACTCTCTATCAAATAAATAAAATCTTTTTTTTTAAATGTATTAAATATCTAAACGTGAAAGTTGAATCTAAAGATTTAGATTTTGAATTCTTAACTTTTAGAAGAAATTACAGAAGTAAATCTTCAGGACCTTGGGTTAGGCATTTTTAGATACAACACCAAAACACAGCAACAAAAAGGAAAAAAAAATAGATAAGTATGACTACATCAAAATTAAAATCTTTTATGCTGCAAACAATTCTATCAAGAAAGTGAGAAGACAAGGATAGGAGAAAATTTTGAAAAGTATATATTTAAAAAGGGTCTTATATCCAGAATACACACGTGTACACACACACACACACACACACATATCACTCTGTAAGAAGACAAGTCAATTTAAAAATGGACAAAGGAGGGACGCGTGGGTGGCTCAGTTGGTTAAGCAGCTGCCTTGGGCTCGGGTCATGATTCCAGCGTCCTGGGATCGAGTCCCACATCGGGCTCCTTGCTCGGCAGGGAGTCTGCTTCTCCCTCTGCCTCTGCCTGCCATTCTGTCTGCCTGTGCTCGCTCTCTCTCCCTCTCTCTCCCTGACAAATAAATAAAATCTTTAAAAAAAAAATGGACAGGGGCGCCTGGGTGGCTCAGCGGGTTAAAGCCTCTGCCTTCGGCCCAGGTCATGATCCCAGGACCCTGGGATCGAGCCCCGCATCGGGCTCTCTGCTCAGTGCAGAGCCTGCTTCTCTCTCTCTCTCTCTCTCTCTGCCTGCCTCTCTGCCTACTTGTGTTCTCTGTCAAATAAATAAATAAAATCTTTTAAAAAAAATGGACAAAGGATCTGAATAGACATTTCTTAAAAGATGTTTGCATGCCAATATAAATGTGAAAAGATATCTCAGTAAAACCGGGGAAGGGGAAAAATGTGAAAAGATGCACAGGATCATTAGTCATTAGGAAAATGCAAATCAAAACCACTCTCCACCCACTAGGTTGACTGTACTCAAAAAGATACATGATAGGGACGCCTGGGTGGCTCAGTTGGTTAAGCAGCTTCCTTCGGCTCAGGTCATGATCCCAGCATCCTGGGATCGAGTCCCATATCAGGCTCCTTGCTCCGCAGGGAGCCTGCTTCTCCCTCTGACTCTGCCTTCCACTCTGTCTGCCTGTGCTCGCTCTCTCTTGCTCTCTCTCTGACAAATAAATAAATAAAATCTTAAAAAAAAAAAGATACATGATAATAAGTATTGATGAGGCTGTGGAGAAATTGAAATCCTATGCAGCTACTTTGGAAAACAGTTTAGTAGTTCCTCAAAATGTCAAGTACCTGTCACCATATGACCCAGACATTCCACCCCTAGGTATATACACAAGAGAAATGAAAACATATGTCCACACAAAACTTGTACAGGAATGTTCTTTGCAACATTATTCATAATAACCAAAAAGTGGAAACAACCCTGTATTAGCTTCCTAGGGCTGCACTAACAAATTACCACAAACTGGGTGGCTTAAAACAACAGAAATGGAGAGGCACCTGGGTGGCTCAGTCGGTTAAGTGTCTGCCTTCGGCTCAGGTCACAATCCTGGAGTCCCAGGAGTGAGCCCCACATCAGGCTTCCCACTCAGAGGGGAGTCTGTTTCTCCCTCTGTCCCTCCTCCTACTCATGCTCGTTCTCTCTCAAACAAATAAAATCTTTAAAACAAAACAAAGCACCACCAACAACAGAAATGTATTCTCTCAGATTCTTGGAGGCCAAAAGCCTGGGGTCAAAGTGCATGTAAGACTGCACTACCTCTGAAATTTCCAGAGGAGAATCCTTCCTTGCCTCTTCTAGCTTCTGCTCCTTGGCTTGTTGTAGCTGCAAAATTCCAATCTCTGCCTCAATCTTTACAGGTCATTCTCCTCCTCTCTCCTCTCTATGTTTCTTTATAAAGACACTTATCACCGGATTTAGGACCCACCAGAATGATCTCCTCTTGAGATCCTTAACTTAATTACATCTGCACAGAACCTTTTTCCAAAGAAGGTCACATTCACAGGTGTTGGGGGTTAAGAGATGGACACATCTTTTTGGAGGCCACCATTCAACCCACAACAAACCCAAAGGTCTATCAGCTGATGAATGGATGAACAAAATATGTTTCATCCATGCAATGGAATATTATTTGTTGATAAAAAGTACTGACACATGCTGCAACATGGGGAAACTTGAGACATTATACTAAAGGAAAGAAGCCAGACAAAGGCCACATGTTGTGCAATTACATTTATATGAAATGTCCAGAATAAGCAAATCAATAGAAACAGAAAGTAGATCAGTGGTTACCTAGGGTTGTGGGCATCTTAGGGGGAATGGAGAGTGACTGCTAATGAGAATAGGATCTCTTTTTGCTATGATGAAAGTGTTCTAAAGTTATCTTGTGGTAACAGTTGCACAACTCTGTGAATATACTAAAAGCCATTGTACTGAGCACTTTAAATAGGTGAATTGTATTGGATGTAAATTATATCTCCATGACACTGTTAAAAGTGAGAAATTTAAATTAATAATGAAGGCAATGGATTGAAATATATCAAATATGCTAAAATTTTCAGGCTCAAAATTATTTTTTTAAAGTTGTTTGGTCACCTGTAGACCATGTTGGCAAATAAAGGTAAGGAACTAAGCATTTATTCTGCCCTTCCTATCTGAGCTGTATGTCAGAGTATCAAAATAGTTGGTAAGAGAAAGTTCTTTATTATAGAAAAATCCCCACTAAAATTAAAGTAGAAGAAAGGACAGAATTAGAATCTCACCAGTTTGCAAGCCCTAATGAAATAATGGATCAAGGCAATGTTTTCCATTAAGTGAAAGTTTGGTGGGAACTATAAAAGAGGGGCTAACAGGATCTAAATCCAGTGATTAATCTTAGCATCACTAAAAATGGGCCAGCCCGACATTACAGGCTTCCTGATGCAATGCAATAGAAAGCACACAGTACCACTTACAAAGTATTCTTGCCAATAAAATCAAACCTGAATTTTAATGATATATATATTTTTTAAGATTTTATTTATTTATTTGTCAGAGAGAGAGAGAGCACAGGCAGAGTGGCAGGCAGAGTCAGAGGGGGAGGCAGGCTCCCTGCAGGGCAAGGAGCCCAATGTGGGACTCGATCCCAGGACGCTGGGATCATGACCTGAGCCGAAGGCAGCTGCCCAACCAACTGAGCCACCCAGGCGTCCCTCAAACCTGAATTTGATCAAGACTCTAAATCTAACTACCAACTTATAGGAAATACGGGTTTAAAGGAATATGTTAAATGAAACTAGATGGATCCAATCGGCCAAATACTGACTGGGAAATTGTCCAGGACACGTGTCCATTTTTTTGGGCAAACAAATAGCAAGGATATAAAACGGAGGGGCTATCTATCAAAAAGACTTAAGAGACCTATTAACCACGTGTAACAAGGAACCTAATCTGGTTCCTAGTTTGAGGAAACCAACTGTAAAAAAATAATTATGAGATAATGTGGAAGATCTTGAACACTGGATATAAATGATATTAAGAAATTATTGTCAGTATTTTTATTTTGTCAATATTTAATATTGTCAAAATTTTAGTGGCGGTTGTGGTTATTTTGAAAAAAAGTTTTTATCTTATAGAGATACATACTTAAATATTTACAGATGAAAAGATAAAATGTCTGGGATTTGCTTTAAGATAGTCTAAATGTGGGGTGAGGGAAGTAGCTGGGAATATAGATGAAACAAGATTGGCCACCTGTCCCTAGTTGTTGAAACCAGGGGATAGGTACATGGTGGTTCATATACTGTACTACTTAGTATATATATGCTTGGAAATATTCTAGAGTAAAAAGGTTTGTCTTGTTTTGTTTTGTTTTGTTTTTCATTAAGCTCCACACTCAGCATAGAGCCCAACACGGGGCTTGAACTCACAACCCTAAGATCAAGGCCTGAGCTGAGATCAAGAGCCAGGCACTTAACCAAGCCACCTAGGCCCCTAAAAATGTTTTTTTGTTTTGTTTTGTTTTGTTTTAATAGTCTTTGGAACATTGAGTTGAGCCCTGAGTATGTTTTTCCATGTAAATCAATATGTGTTTGCCTAGTAAAATATATGGGAATTCCCTTTGCCTCATCTGACTAAAGCAGATCATTTGCAGGGCAGAGAGGCATGCTTTGAAATCCAGTCTTGGTTTGAGTTCAGGCCTCAGTATGCACTCATGGTGTTAGATTCTTAAGCTTTATGAAGCTCACTTTCTTCATTGGTTAAACAGGCATAATAATCACTCCACTCTCCTGGGGTGGTTTGAGGATTAAATAAAATAGAGAACACAAAGGTACTGGCACAGTACCTGGCAGTGCTCTGTAAATATTAGGGGCAGCTAATTCTTAATTGCTTTGGCTCTCTATTCTGGGTTGACTTGGCTCAACTGGGAACTTCCACTCTGTCTGCTGTTAGCTGAGACTATACTCATCTAGTGGTTGAATTGGGCTGGAACAACCAAACTGGCTCATATGTAGGGCAGGCAGTTGAGCTAAGTGTTGAATAGGAACCCAGCTAGGGCTATTGTCCACAGCACCTGCACAAGGCCTCTCCATGACACTTGGGCTTCTCGCTTCATGGTTCTGAGAGGAAGTGTCCCAAGAGCAAAATGAAAGCTGCTCAGCACAGTTTTCAAGGGTCTAGAACTGGCACAGTGTCACTTGCCCTACATTCTATGGGTTGAAGAGTCACAAGGCCTGCCCGGATACAGTGGGAGGGGAAATGAACTGAACCTCTTCATGGGGGAGGGGGCAAAGAACTTGTAGCCATCTTTAATCCACAACACCAAGTGTCCCTGTTTCCCTATTACATGGTCTTCAGATAAAGACCTAGATTTCAAAGAAACACACCAAAACATACGTATGTGTCTCTGGAAGATGTTCGCCCTGGACCACCCTGGCTGACATTTTTCCTGCTGCTCAGTTGAGGAAGCCGGGCCCGGGGATTCAGAGGGGAAGTCCGTGGTCACTAACCTGAGGCTGGTTGGGAAGAAACACCCAGGCAGGACTAAATCTTCACCGTGGAAACACCTTGGCAATATCTCAAAATCTCAAAAATAATTTATGAGACCAAATTAGGTCATCTATTTTTAATTACTGTGGTTATCAATTTGACAAATTGTAATTCAATACTGTTCTCATATGCAGTAATTCTTGAGACTTCAGAAACTATTAGTATTCTTTTCTAAGGTATTACATCCTTAATCCTTTAGATTTAAGGCATAACAGCTTTCCACGTTGCTCCTTCTCTTACCTTTTAACCAACAGTTGCTGGCTTTCACATCTTCTCAGACATTTGTAGAAAACACAGTCCAGGAGAGGTGTTTTTGTTTGTTTGTTTGTTTGTTTGTTTGTTTTACTGTGCATTGCACAAACACAGAGTCCTCTCTTTTGGGTAAGAAACATCTGCTAGAACTCAACAATGCAAAATTAGAGGCAAGCTCACGCAATATGAGTTTTACATGAAGACAAAGCTTTGCTTTTAATTGGAACATTTACAGTAAACAAATGAATGATAAAGACACCCAGTTGCCTCTATAAATAAGGAAGTGAAGAACCCAGCCATGCTGAAGGCTGTGTTTATTTTCCACTGGAAGAGGATGTAAACTACTAATCATAGGCATGCCACAGTTTAATTTCTACACAAGACCCTGCTTGGTTTTCTATTAAAAAAAAAAATGGCAGTTTTGCTCAATAAGTCTTTGTATAGCATTCTTTTTTTTTTTCAAAGATTTTATTTATTTATCTGACAGAGGGAGCGAGATCACAAGCAGGGGGATTGGCAGAGGCAGAGGGAGAAGCAAGCTGTCTCCTAAGCAGGGAGCCCCATGTAGGGCTCGATCCCAGGACGCCGGGATCATGACCTGAGCTGAAGGCAGACCCTTAACTGACTGAACCACCCAGGTGCCCCTCTTTGTATACAATTTTTAAGTACTATTAATTTTTCATAGGCTATCCAAATAAAATGGTCTTAAAAAAAACTTTAGGTGCTTCTAAGCTTAGATTCATTTTGCTGTTGAAAAGATCCCAGCTGACAGCTGTGATATAAATGCATGAAGAAGGAAATAAACAGTGGCTCTTTGACCATGACCTGGAAGTTATGTCAGAAGAATCTGGCATTCTATCAATTGGCCATAAAGCAAATATGGGGGAGTGGGAAGGAGATGGAACAGCCACATATTTCTGGCCCTTTCTGGAATTCTGAACACATCAGAGCTATCTGTAGCTAGAGGCTCAGGATCATTTTGGTGAAGAAAGAATGGTTAAAAGCATTCCCTTAGATATAAACTGCCCCTATATAAGCGAAGACCCTTACTGACATATTTGAGATTTCTGACTTCTTTGAGACTCTTTCTGACTTTTTAAAGCCCTTTCTGACTTCTTTCAAACACTGTCTGAGGAATTAGATACCCTTCCTGATTTGTCTGGAACCCTTCCTAACCTGTTTGAGACCCCTCCTGACGTGTTTGAAATTCCTGACTTGTTTCAGACCCATCCTTTCAGGTGCGAGACCCTTCCTGTCGTAGTTGAGATAGCCTCATGACTCGATTGAGATACTGCCTGAGGTACTTGATACCCAACCTGATGTATCTGAGACTAGTCCTGAGGACTTTGACATGCTTCCTGACATGTTTGAGATGATTCCCAACGTATTTAAGACTCCCTATCTGTCTGAGATCCTTCCAGACATATTTAAAATTCTGCCTGACAACTTAGGGACCCAGTATGACTTGTTTGAGACTCTTCCAGACTTGTTCAAGACCTTTCCCGGTGTGTTTAAGACCATTCCTGATGTATTGAGACTACTCCTGTCTGAGATTCTTACTTAGGTATTTAAAAATTCTTCTGAACTATTTTAGACACTTTCTAACTTGTTTGAGATGATTCCTGCTGTGTCCGAGACCCTACTGGACATAGACCAGGCCCTTCTTGACATGTTTGAGACCCTTCATATCTTGTTTGAAAGTCTTTCTGACTGTGTGAGAAACTTCTTGACATGTTTGAGATTCTTCCTAAATTGTTTGAGACCCTGACTGATTTACTTGAGAAACTTCCTGATGTATTCAAGCCTCTTCCTGACATGTTTTAGACCTTTCTTAGCTTTTTGGAGACTTCTTGACTTGTTAGAGAACTTGGTTGACTATTTGAGATTCTCTTTCTATGAGTCTATCTCTTCTTGACTTATTGAGACTCTTCCTGACCAAGGCCCTTCCTGAGGTAGTGAAAATGCTTCCTCCTCACAACTTTGAGATGCTTCCTTCCTCCCATGTTTGAGACTATCCCTGATTTGTTGGAAAACATTCATGACACACTTGAGACACTTGCAAACATTTCTGAATTGGTTGCAACCATTTCTAATTCTTTGAGTCTCTTTTTGACATATTTGAGATACTTCTTTGAGGTGTTAGAGATACTAATGTAATTAATGCCTTCCCATATGTTTTAGACCCTTCCTGATATATCTGAGACTTGTGCTGATGACTGATACTTTTTCTGGCTCGTTTGAGATTGTACGTGAAGTATTTGAGACTCTTCCTGTCTGAGACATATCTAAAAGTCTTTCTGCTTACTTTGACTTGTTCAAGATGGCCCCTAGTAAATATCTGAGATCCTTCCTGTGAGACTCTTCTTGATGACTTTGAGACATTCCCTGACTTGTTTGACAGCCTTTCTGAGTCTGATATCATTCCTAAATTGTTTTAGTCTTCTGATTCTTCTCGTCTGAGACCCTTCCTGACTTGATGTCAATGCCTATTGAATATGAGATCCTGATGGGTTTGAGAACCTTTGACATATTTGAGACCATTGCTGACATGTTTGAGACTCTATCAAACTTGTTGAGAGTCTTTCCAACTGGCTTGAGAACTTTTTTATTTGATACTCTTCCTTTCAGTTTGAGACCCTTCTGGACTTACTTGGGACTGTTCCTGACTTGTTTCCAATTTCTCTTGATTTTTTGGAGACCCTTCCTGACTACTTTAAGACTGTCCCTGACTTGTTTTAAGACACCCTACATTTTGAGCCCCTTCCTAATGTATTTTAAACTCTTCTTGACTCTTTGAGCCATATCCTGTCATGCTTCAGATACTTCAAGAGTTATTTAAGCTTTTGCTGTTGTATTTGAACAATTCCTGCATGGTTAAGACCTTTTATGACATATTAAGGAACTTCCAGTTTTGTTTGAGATGCTTCCTAATCCATTTGAGACTCTTTCAGACATGTTAAGACACTCCTTGATTTGTTTGCAACCCTTCCTAATATATTTGAGACTCATCATGACTTGTTTGAAATTCTTCTTGACATCTTTGAGACTATTTGAGACCCTTCCAGATGTATTTTAAACCCTGCCTGAGGAATTTGAGACTCTTCCTGACAAGTTTAAGACTATTCCCTACTAGTCTGAGACTCTTCCATATGTATTTGAAAACCTTTCTGACTTATTTGAAACTCTTCCCGAACTAAGACCATTCCTGAAGTATGTGAGACTCTTTCTGGCTCGGAGACCCTTAGTGATGTATTTTAAGCTCTTCCGGACTACATTCAGACACTGACTTTTTGGAAGACACTCTGACACATTTGAGACCCTGCCTGCGTATTTGAGAAACTCCCTTACAGGTTGGAAGCCCTACTTGATAATTTTGAGAGACTTCCTGACTGTTGGAGACTCTTTCTGTTGACTTTAGCACCCTTCTTCGCTTGTTTCACAGCCTTTTTGACCCTTTGAGACCCTTCCTGACTAGTTGAGATCCTTTCTGAGGTATTTGAGAATTTTCCTGATATATTTGACACTGTTACTAACTTGTTTGAGATCTTTGCTAACATATTAGAGATGACTTCTCAGTTTGAAATGCATTCTGACATTAAAACTCTATTTGATACTGTCCAGACTCATATGAAACTGACATATTTGAGAACCTTCATAATGGGTTTGAAACTTTTGCTCAATATTTGAGTAATTTTGTCATGTTTTAGAACTTTTCTGAGGTGTTTGAGATATTTAATGATGTATTTGAACTATTCCTGTATGGTTGAGACCCTTGTGGAGGTACCTGAGGCATTTTCAGTCTTATTTGAAACACTTTCTAACATATTTGAGACTCTTCCTCAAGGACTGAGAGACTTCCTGGTGTATTTCAAACCCTTCCTGAGATACCTGAAACTTGTCCTGACTCGTTTGGGCCCTTCCTGACATATCTGAAACTGTCTGAAATTCTTTGAGATGCATTTTAATCTTCTCCTAACAAATTTGAGACCCTTTCTGACAACTGTAAAATCCTTTCTTAATTGTTTGAGACTCTTCTAATGTATTTGAAACCCATTTTGACATGCTTGAGACTCTTTCTGTCTACAACACTTCCTCGTGTTTGATACCACTCCTGAAGTATTGGAGACTCTTCCCGTGTCTGAGACCCTTCCCTGTGAAGGTAAAACTCTTCCTGACTACCTTCAGATAGGCTCTTCTGTTTAAGACAATCCCTCCCTCACAAGTTTGAGACTGTGTCTTACTACTATGTGACCCTTCTTGACCAGTTGAGACACTTCTAATGACTTTGAGATTTTTCTCATTTGCTCTACAGAATTTCTGACTTACTAAGACCCTTCTGACACATTTGAGACATTTCCTTAGAAAAGTCCTTACATATTTAGGACTCTTCTGGACTCTTCCTTTTTTACTTTCTTGAGATACTACCTACCATGTTTGAGACCATTCCTCACCTGTTTGAGACTCTGAGAAAGAAGATATTCTCCTTGTATTTGAGACTCTTCCTGTCAGGGTAAGACACCTTCTAACATCTCTCTCTCTCTCTCTCATTTATTTATTTATTTTTACTTCCTAACATCTTTGATGCCCTTCCTGAGTTGTGTCAGAGCTTCTTGATGTATGTGAAACTCTCTGAGACCATTCCTGACATATTTAAGAACCTTCCTGACCTACTTAAGATTTTTGTCTAAATGTCTGAGACACTTTATGACTTGCTTCAGAAATGTACAGACATGTTTGAGCCCCTTATGGATGTTTTTGAGACCTTTTATCTCTGTTGAAACTTTCACTGGTGTCTTTAAAGCTCTTCCTAATGACATTGAGAGATTCCAGAAATACATTCTTAATGTATCTGACACTCTTTCTCTTCGTGTAATACTTCCTGACATGTTTGAGTCCCTTATGAACATGTTTGTTTTTTTTTTTAACTTCTTTTGTTGTAGTTGGAATTCTTCCTGAGGTATTTGATGTCCTTCTTGACTTTTGGTATCATTCCTAACATGGTGACACTTACTCATATCTGAGAAACTTCTTCATTTGAGACACTTACTAACTTAATAACTTTTTAAACTATATTAATAAACTTTCTGACTTATTTGAGATATTTCCTCATGTATTCAAGACTCTTCCTCTCTGTTCCAAACACTTTCTAACAAGTTTAAGCTCTTCCTTATGTGTTTGAGGCCATGTTTCACACTATACTTTACAATGTTCCTTGTGTATTTAAGACTCCCCTTGAAAAGTTTGAGACTTGGGGTGCCTGGGTATTTCAGTCAGTTAAGCATCTACCTTTGGCTCAGGTCATAATCTCAGGGTCCTGGGATCGAGCGCCACATTAGGCTCCCTGCTTAGCAGGGAGACTGCTTCTCCTTCTGCCTGCCACTCCCCCTGCTTTTGTTTTCTCTCTCTCTCTCTCTCAAATAAATAAATAAGGTCTTTTAAAAAAGAAAGAAAAGAAAAGTTTGAGTGTCTTCATGAGGTTATTTGAAACCTTCTCTGACATGCTTGAGACATTTCTCAACCTGAGAACCTTATTGAAATGTTGGAGACCCTTCCTTTTTGTCTGAGACCCTTACTGGCAAATTTTTTTTTTTAAAGATTTTATTTATTTATTTGACAGAGAGAAATCACAAGTAGTCGGAGAGGCAGGCAGAGAGAGAGAGGGAAGCAGGCTCCCTGCTGAGCAGAGAGCCCGATGCGGGACTCAATCCCAGGACCCTGAGACCATGACCTGAGCCGAAGGCAGCAGCTTAACCCACTAAACCACCCAGGCGCCCCTTACTGGCAAAATTAAAGCTCTTTCTGACTACTTTGAATACGTAGAGTCCAATTTGAGAGAATTGTTGATGCATTTCAGACTTTCCCCCTTTCTTGCAAATACTTCCTGTCTTGTTTGAGACCCATCCTAACATCTTTGAAACGCTTCCTAGTGTATTTGACACCCCTACTGTATTTAGATTCCTAGGGCTACCTTTTAAAAGAACCACAAATTTAATGACTTAAAACAACAGAAATTCTCTCACAGTTCAGGAGACCAGAAGTCTGAAATCAAAGTGTGAGCAAGATTGGTTCGTTTTGAAGCCTCTGCGGGAGAATATATTCCATGTCTGTCTTCTAGCTTCTGTGATTTCTGGCACTTTGGCATTCCTCGGCTTGTGAACCTATCACTCCAATCTCTGGCTCCATCTTTACATGGCATTCACTTCTCTATGTGTCTTCACATAGCCTTCCTATAAGGACACCAATCATTGGATTTAAAGCCCACCCTAATTTAGTGTGGCCTAATCTTAACTAATTACATCTGAAATGACTCTATTTCCAAATAAGATCTCATCCTAAGGGCAGGTGTACTTGAATTGGAGGTGGGTGGGGAAAGTATAATTATGATTCTTCCTGACTGAGAACCTTCAAGACATACTGTAAACTCTAATGAATTTGAGACACTTCCTGACTTGTTTGAGATGCTTCCTGGTTTTTTGAGACTTTTCCTAATGTATTTGAAGCCCTCTCTAACTTGCGGTTCTTCCTGTTTGAGACCCTTCCTGACTTTTCTGAGATTGTTCCTGCCATGTTTACTATTCTTATTGACATATTTGTGAATCTTTCTAGTTGGTTGAGCTATTTCCTGACTGTTTGAGACTGTACCTGGCATATTTGAGGTACTTTGTGTCTCTTTGAGCATTCTTGTTGGATTTGGAAACCTTCTGACCTGTTTAACACTCTTCCTGACATGTTTGAGAGATTTCATGAATTGTCTGAGACTCTTGAAGATGCATAGGAGACCTTTTCTGACTTTTTTGAGTCCCTTCTCGACCTGTTTGAGACCCTTCCTGACATGTTTGAAACATCTGAGATGTATTTGAGACACTTCCTGCTCTTTGAAACACCTTACTAACTTCTTTATAGTTTGTCCTTACTACTTTGAGAAACTTCTTGACTTGTTTGAGATGCTTCCTGATGTACATTAGACTCTTCTTCTCTGTTCTGGATACTTCCTGACAAATTTGAGACTTCCTGGAGTCGTTGAAACCCTTCTTGCCATATGTGAGAACCTAGCTCATATATTTAAGATTCTTTCTGACATACTTGAAAGCTTTCATGACTTGTATGAGACTCTCCATGACATATTAGACAGGTTATCAAACTTGCTTGAGAGCCTTCTTGATTTATTTGAAATCTTGCTTGTCATGTTTGAGACCTTTCTGCTCTTTTTCTTAGTTTGAGATGCTTACTGATTTGTTTAAAAAGTTCTTCTTGACTACTTTGAGAATGTTTCAGATTTGAGATCCATAATATATTCGATACTCTTTCCCTTTGTTCACAACACTTCTCAATATGTTTGCTACTCTACCTGTTATATTAGGTTCCTAATTGTGACCATTCCTGACCTGGTATCACTCTCTCAGTTGTATCTGAGACACTCCTTTCTGTTTGGGACCCTTACTGACTTATCCATACCTCTCTCTAACTACATTGAGAATGTTCCTGACTTGTTTGAGATGTTTCCTCATGTATTTAACAATCTTCCCCCCTGTTCCGGAAACTTTCTGACTAGTTTAAGACCCTTCCTGACATGTTTAGACTCCTCCTTCTCCTGTGTTTAAGACTCTCTCTGCCGTATTCAAGGAGCTTCCTTATGTACCTAAGACTGTTTGGGACATATTTGGGAGATTTCAGGGCTTATCTGAGTCCCTGTGGTATAGATGAGACATTTTTTTGACATGCTTCAACATTTCTTAACTTGAGTCCCTTACTGAAATGTCTGAGAGTCATTCCAGATTTGTTTGAGATGCTTTTCTGTTTGAGACCCTTGCTCAAACAGAACCTTATAAAGGTTTTTACAAAACCTTGTAAAGCTCTTCCTGACATCTTTGAGATTCTTCCAATCTGGTTTGAGAGAATTTGTGATGTGTTTCAGATGCTTCCTCTCTCTTTGCAACACTTCCTTTCATTTTTGAGACTCTTCCTGGTATTTGAGACTCTTCCTGACTATGACTTTTCCTGACATGTTTGAAACTCTTCCAGTTTTTTGAGACTCCTCCTGATGATTTTGAGGCCCTACCCAAAGTAAAAGTCTACAAAGGACTCTTGAACTGTTCGAGACCCTTTCTGACATGAGTGAGGCTGTTCCTGAAGTATCTGAGATTCTTCCTGTCTGTTTCAGACCCATTATGGCTTGTTAGACACTTTCTGACATGTGTGAGGCTACTTTGAAACTGGTTCTGACTTGTTTAAGATAATTCCTCATCTGTTTAAGACATTTCCTCTCAGGGGGGCACCTGGGTGGCTCAGTTAGTTAAGCATCTGCCTTCAGCTCAGGTCATGATCACAGGGTCCTGGGACTGAGCCCTGTGTCAGGCTCCCTGGTCACTGGGGAATCTACTTCTCCCTCTCTCTCTCTCTGCCTCTCCCCTCTGCTCTTGTGCTTGCGCTCTCTCTCTTTCTCAAATAAATAAATGAAATCTTTAAAAAAAAAAAAAAGACATTTCCTCTCTATCTGTGATACTTTCCAACTTGAGACCCTTCCTGATATATTTGACAGCCCTCTAATGTATTTGAGACTCTTCCTGACCTTGTCTGTTTGAGACCCTTTGAGACACATTTGAACTCTACCTGATGAATTTGGGACCCTTCTTGACAAGGTTGAGAGTTTCCTTGACTTGTGTGAGACGTTTCCTGATTTTTTGACACATCCTGAAATATGTAAAGCTTTTTCTAACTTACCTGCAACTCTTCCTGATCATTTGAGAACTTTTTTGACATGTTTGAGACCATTCCTGACATATTACTACTCTTCCTGATGTATTTGAGACTTTTCTTGAATTTGAGACTGTTTTTTGACATTTTGGAGATCCTTCTTGTCTCTTTGAGACCATTCCTGATGGGTTTGAGAAACTTCTGTACATATTTAAGTCTCTTCTGCCCATGTTTAAGGCCCTTCATAATGTGTGTGATTCTTTCTTACATATATGAGACTTTTCTGACTCGCTTGACATGCTTCCCAACTCACATGAGTCCCTTACTGAAATGTTTTAAGACCCTTCCAGATGTATTTGAGACTCTTACTGACTTTTAATGACAAATGTAATGCTCTTCCTAACTACTTTAAGATTCTTCCAGTCTGATTTGAGAAGATTCATGATGTATTTCAGATCCTTCTTCTCTTTTGGGAATATTTCCTGTAATGTTTCAGACATGTCTTGTTTGAGACTCTTCCTGATGATGTTGAGGTCCCCCCCCCCAAACCCCACAATTTGTTTGAAAGCCTTTCTGACATGCAGGACTCTTCTTGATGTATTTGAGACACTTCCTGACATATGTGTGACACTTCCTGCAGTATTCGAGACACTTCCTCTGTGATTGAGACATGTCCTGGCTTGTTGGAGATGATTCCTAACTTGTTTTAGACTCTTCCTGGTATGTTTGAGTCTGTTCCTGACCCATTTGCTATTCTTTCTGATATACTGGAGAACCCTCTTAATGTCTTTGAGACACCTCCTGACTGATTGAGACCATTCATGACATTTTTGAGACTTTTCCTCTTTGTAATCATTCCTGACAGATTTGAGAAACTTCCTTTCCTATTTGAGATTCTTCCTCACATATTTGAGATTCTGTTTTGTAACTCTTCCTGACATATTTAAATCTCTTCCATATAAGTTTTAGAACATCCATGATTTCTTTGTGAATCTTCCTGAGATATTAGGAACCTTTTCTGACTTGCCTGGGACCCTTTTCAACTTCTTGAAACCTTTCCTGATAAGTCTGAGACACTTCTGGAGGTATTTAGGTCTCTTTCTCTCTCTGGGACCTTTATTTACAAACAATGCATTTCCTGACTACTGTGAGACCCTTCCAGACTTGTTTGAGAAGATCCTTGATGCATGTGAGACATTTCCTCTCTGATTGTGACATTCCCTAACATGTTTAAGAAATTTCCTGAATTTTCATAATTTGCCTGCCTGTTTAGGACCAGTTCAGACCTTTCCTTATTAGTTTTAGACCCTTCCTGACATCTTCAACTTTCCTACTGTGTTAGATATTCTTTCAATATTTCAGTCTCTTCCCACCTGAGTAAGGTGATTCCTGTTTTGAGACCCTCCCCAACTTATTATTAACTTTCCTGACTATTTAAAACTGTTTCTTGGGGCACCTGGGTTGCTCAGTGGGTTGAGCCTCTGCCTTCAGCTCAGGTCACGATCTCAGGATCCTGGGATCAAGCCCTGCATAGGGCTCTCTTCTCAGCAGGGAGCCTGCTTCCCCTTCTGTCTCTGCCTGCCTCTCTGCCTACTTGTGATCTCTCTCTGTCAAATAAATAAATAAAATCTTTTAAAAAATAAACAAATAAATAAATAATAAAATAAAACTGTTTCTTGTATTTTTGAGGCCTTTACTCACTTTTTGAGGCCCTTCTTAACCGATTTAAGATCTTTCCTGTTTATTTATGCTTCTTTTAGGTTTGAGTCCCTTTGTAATGTATTTAAGATGTTTATCTTAGTTTGGAGCCCTTACTGACATTTTAAAAATTTTAATTGAAGTATAGTTGACATATAATATTATATTAATTAGAGGTGCATAGCAAAGCGATTCAACAATTATTTACATTACAAAATGTTCACCACAATAAGTATAGTTACCTTCTGTCACCATACAAAGCTATCAAAATACTATTGACTATACGCCCTATGCTGTACTTTTCATCTCATGACTTATTTATTTCATAACTGGAAGTTTGTACCTCATAATCCCCTTGACCTGTTTCTCCTATTCTCTCCCTTCCCTCCCCTCTGGCAACTACCAATATGTTCTCTATATTTATGTGTCTGTTTCTTATTTGTTTGTTCATTTGTTTTGTTGTATAGATTCTACATGTAAGTGAAATCACATGACATTTGTCTTTCTCTGTCTGACTTATTTCATTTAGCATAATACCCTCTAGGTCTATCCATGTTGTCACAGGTGGCCAGATTTCAGTTCTTTTCTATGGCTGAGTAATATTCCATTGTTAAATATACCACATCCTCTTTATCCATTCATCTGTCAATGAATCCTTAGGTTCCTTTCATATTTTGGCTACTATAAATAATGCTGCAATAAACATAGGGGTGCATATATCTTTTCAAATTAGTGTCTTCATTTGAAGGGATAAATAACCAGAAGTGGAACTACAGGGTCATATGGTATTTCTCCTCACTGACATATTTTTTAATTTTCCTGTCTATGCTGAGAACATACTAACTTGTTTGAGATTATTTCTGATGTATTTCAGACACTTCTTTCTTTGAGAGCATTTATAATATATTTGCAACTCTTCCTGATGTATTTGAACCTTTCCTGTACGATAAAGATGCTTCTTATTTTATCTATGACCCTTCCGAAGGTGATTAAAACTCTTCCTTGCTGGGGCACCTGAATCACTCAGTTAGTTAAGCATCTGCCTTCGGCTCAGGTCATGATCCCAGAGTCCTGGGCTCGAGCCCCGCGTTGGGCTCCCTGCTCAGTGAGAAGTCTGCTTTTCCCTCTCCCTCTGCTCCTCCCATCACTTGTGCTTTCTCTTGCTCACTTGCTCTCTCAAATAAAGTCTTTAAAAATTAAAAAAATTATAAAATAAATAAAACTATTCCTTGTTATATGACCCAGTAATTTAGCTCCTAGGTATATACTCCAGGAGAAATGAAAACTTATATTCACATAAAACTTGTACTCAAATGTTCTTAGTGTCATTATTCATAATAGCCAGAAAGTGGAAACAACCCAAATGATGAATGGATAAGTAAAATGTTGCATAACTATACAATGGAATATTATTAATCCATAAAAAGGACTAATGTATTGATACATTCTATAGCACGGATGGATCTTGAAAAGATTATGCTAAGGGAAAGAAATCAGATAAAAAGGCCATGTGCTATATGACTCTGTTTATATTAAATGTCAGCATAAGCAAACCCATAGAGACAAAAATTATATCAGTCATTGCCACTACTGGAGATAGGGAGGAATGGCTAGTGGCTGCTGATGGGTATTGGGTTTATTTTTAGGATGATAAAAATATTCTGGAATTAGATAGCAGTGATGGTTGACTGTTGTATATATACTAAAAGCCACTGAATTTTATACTTCAAAATGGTGAGTTTTACAGTATGTGAATTATATATCAATAAGATATTGTGTGCAAAAAATAAACTCTTTCCAATGAATTTCTATTTTAAGATATTTCCTGATATATTTAAGACCTGTTCTGACTTTTTAAGATGTTTAAGAACATGTTTAACACATGGAGACTCTTCCAAATGTCTTTTCCTTTTTAAGATTATAAATGACTATTTTTTTCTAGCTTTATTGATATAATTGACATATAACATTGTGTAACATTAAGGTATACATTGTGATGACTCAATACACATATATGTTGTGAAATGATCACTACGGGTTAACACCTCTACCACCTGACCTAATTACCTTTTCTGTGTGTGTGGTGAGATCATTTAAGATTTACTCTCTTAGCAACTTTCAAATATATAATAACTTATTGTTAACCATACTCACTATGAGGCACGTTAGATCCCCTGAAATTGCTCATCTTATAACTGGAAGTTTATATATATCCTTTGACTAATATCCCATTTCTTCCATCATTGCCCCTCTACCAGCCCTTAGCAACAATTGTTCTCCTCTCTGTTTATATCAGTTTAGCTTTTTAGATTCCACGTGTGAGATCATTCAGTATTTGACTTTCTCTGACTCATTTCACTGAGCATAATGCCCTCAGGATCCATCCATGTTATCAAAAATGAAAGGATTTCCTTCCCTTTTAATGGCTGAATAATACTCAGTTTGTGTGTGTGTGTGTGTGTGTGTGTGTATCATATGTCCTTTATCCATTTGTCTGTCAGTGGGCATTTAGATTGTTTCCATGTGTTGACTATTGTGCATAATGCAACAACAAACATGGAAATGCAGCCATCTCTTTGAGATCCTGATTTCATTTCCTTTGGATATATACCCATAAGTGAGATTGCTAGATCATATGGTCATTCTGTTTTTAATTTTTTCAGGAACATCAGATACTTCCCATTGAGTATTATTGTTTCCCTTCTCAAATAATAGTTGACTGTCTATGCATGATTTTATTCCTGGGCTCTTGATTCTATTCTATCAGTCTGTGTCTATTTTAATACTTAGTACCATACTATTTTGATTACTATAGATTTGTAACATATTTTGAAATCAAGTGTGATACCTCCAGCTTTGTTCTTCTTTCTCAAGATTGCATTGGCTATTCAAAGTCTATTTTGGTTCTGTATGAATTTTAGGATTATTTTTTCTACATCTGCAAAAAATGCCATTGGAATTTTTATAGGGATTGCTCTGAATCTATGGATTGCACTGAATCCACAGATTGTTTTGGACATTTTAACAATATTAATTCTTCCAATTCAGGAACAGAGGATATCTTTCCATTTATTCATGTTTCTAAATTTCTTTCATCCAACTCTTATAATTTTTATTTTATAGATCTTTCGCCTCCTTGGTGAAGTTTATTCCTAACTATTGTATTGTTTTTAATGCTACTGTAAATGAAATTGTTTTCTTTATTTCTTTTTTTTTTTTAAGATTTTATTTATTTATTTATGTGACAGAGAGAAATCACAAGTAGATGGAGAGGCAGGCAGAGAGAGAGAGAGGGAAGCAGGCTCTCCGCTGAGCAGAGAGCCCGATGCGGGACTTGATCCCAGGACTCTGAGATCATGACCTGAGCGGAAGGCAGCGGCTTAACCCACTGAGCCACCCAGGCACCCTCTTTATTTCTTTTTAAGATATTTTGTTGTTAGCATACAGAAACACAACTTGTGTTTATTTTGTATCCTGCAACTTTATTGAATTTATTAGTTCTAGCAGTTTCTTGGTGGTCTTTGGGATTTTCTTTATATAAGATGTCAATTGCAAAGATGGTTTTACCCCCATTTCCAATTTGGATGTGTTTTCTTTCTTTCTTCTTTTTTTTTTTTCCATATTGTTCTGTCTAGGACTTCCAGTACTGTGTTGAATAGGAGTGCCAAAAATGGGCACCCTTGTCTTGTTCCTGATCTTGAAGGGAAAGCTTTCACCCTTTCACCATTGAGTATGTTAGCTATGGGTTTGTCATGTATGTCCTTCATTATGTTGATGTATATTCCTTCTATGTGTAATTTGTTGAAATTTTTTAGCATAAAAGGATGTAAAGATTTTCCTCAAATGCTTTTCCTTCAGGTATTGAGGTATCCATGTGATTTTTATCATTCATTATTGTAATGTGGTATATCACATTAATTTAATTGCATAGCTTTTTTTTTTTTGTAGGATCCATAGCTGTCTCATGTATTAAGGTAGCTTCATAAAATGAGATTGGAAATGTTCTCTCCTCATCAATTTTTAAAAAGATTTTGATAAGTATTAGCATTAACTTTTCTTTGTATATTTGGTAGAATTCACCAGTAAAACCACCTGGTCCTAGGATTTTCTTTGTTAGGAGGTTTTTCATTACTAATTCAATCCCCTTACTCATTATTGGTCTATTCATATTTTCTCTTCATGATCCAGTCTTGATAGGTTATGTTTCTAGGACTTTGTCCATTTCTTCTAGGTTATCTAACTTTGGGGCATATGATTATTCAAAATAGTATCTGATGATTCATTGTATTTCTGTGGTATCAGTTATAATGTCTCCCCTATTTCTGATTTTATTTATTTGAGTTATCTTTTCTTTTTGGTTAGTATAGTTAAAGGTTTGTCAAATTTGTTTATCTCTTTAAGAAAAAAAAAACAATTCTTAGTATTGTATTTTCTATTGGTGTTCGTGTGTGTGTGTCTCTATTTCATCTATTTCTGCTCTGATCTGTTTTATTTCCTTCCTTCTGCTAACTTTGGGCTACATTCATCTTCTTTCTCTAGTTCCTTGAGATGTAAAATGAGGTTGATTATTTGAGATTGTTCTTTTTTCTTAATGTAGGTGTCTATTGCAATAAACTTCCGTCTTAGAACTCCTTTTGCTTCATCCCATGAGTTTGGCGTGTTGTATTTTCATGTTTGCATGTTTCAAGATTTTTGTTATTTTCCCTTTTGATTTTTTTCTTTGATCTATTGACTTTTCAGCAGTGTCTTTTTTTTTTAATATTTTATTTATTTATTTGACAGAGGTCACAAGTAGGCAAGAGAGGCAGGCAGGGAGAGAGAGGAGGAAGCAGGCTCTCGGCGAAGCAGAGAGCCCGATGCGGGGCTCGATCCCAGGACCCTGAAATCATGACCCGAGCCGAAGGCAGAGGCTTCAACCCACTGAGCCACCACCCAGGCGCCCCTTCAGCAGTGTCTTTAATTTCCACATATTTGTAAGTTTTTCTCAAAGGAGCAGAACTTCCGTATTTATCATTTAACCCTATAGGTACCTGTTACAGAGGCTAAGTTCCAGGTGAGTGCAGTTGAGAGATTGAAGGCTTCTGTATTCCACATAGTCCCCACTGCTTGGGTGAAGGATTTGCTTCAGGTGTCATGCACTGAGACTACCGGGGCCATGATCATTCTGCCTCAGCTTGCTCATAGGGCAGTTTTCATAAGGGGGGAGAGAAACTAAGACCAGAGGCTACCACCTGCTCAGTGCCCAGCTCCTAAAGCAGGCTTATCATTCAGAAAGTATTCCACTGTCCCTGCCCCAAGCTCTGGAGCCATGACTCATAAATTTTTCCCTGAGGATAAGCAGGCTCTGAGAGCTCTGAAGTTCTTCCCAAAGAAACTAACTTTATTTGAAGCATTAGTGTGGGGAAATTCAAAGTCTCCAAAATCTCTAAAACACAATGGAGGTTTTGGGGAAAGCAACCAGGAGACCGGCAGTTTTATTAGAGATATAAGCTAAACCATAGGCCAGCTTGTTTATAGGGAGAACCAGGGAAAGTGACAGCTGAAATAGTCCTCCTAGGGTCAGAAAAAACCTCAAAACACTGACCTCAAACCCTATCTCTTCAAAGGAGCCTGAATTTAAAGGATTCAGTCTATGGGACCATTTATGCCCCCAGGGTATTGTTAAAAGCAATGGAGCAATCATCCAACAATTAGTGGAGCTTAACAGCTGGGTGTGACCAGGGAAGGAGACAAAAAGAGCCCTACTAAAACCACCTTCATCCCAGGCTGACTGCTCGTGATCGAGACTTTGCCCTCTGAGGAGCAATATCGAAGGCTTCTCGTTGTAAAGGAAATTGACTCCACTAACATAATCCAGGCAATCACCAAGCAAATAAACAAACAACAATAACAAGCTCCAGGGGAAAGGGCACTGTTACCAGAGTTGCTACAATATATCATATAAAATGTCCAGTTTTCAACAAAAAATTACAAGACATGCAAAGAACTAGGAAAGTATCATTCAAACACAGGAAGAAAGGCAACACAAACTGCCTGTGAGGGCAACCAAATGTCAGCTTTAATAGACAAAAACTTCAAAGAAGCCATTAAAAATATATTCAAAGAACAAGTATGCTTAAAGAAGCTATGATGACTGTAATAGACTGAATGTGTCCTCTCCCAAAATTCATAAGTTGAAATCTAATCCCCAATATGATAACATTTAGAGGTGGGACATTTGAGAGGTGATTAGGTCATGAAGTTGGAGCCCTCAAGAATGGGATTACTGCCCTTATTAAATAAAGATCCCAGAAAGCTCCATCACCCCTTCTGCAATGTGAGAACACAATAAGACAGCTGTCTATGAATCAGGAAGCAAACCCTCACTCAATCTGCCATTACTTTGATCTTGGGCTTCCCAGCTTCCAGAACTGTGAGAACCAAATGTTTGTTGTTTAAGCCACTGAGTCTGTGGTATTTTTCTTATCGAAGCCCTAACCAACTAAGAGCTAGAAACTTTGGGGGTCCAGGCATAAGGGGATCTCCACAATATTGTGAGATTTACTTCTAGAAGATCAACTTCTTTTCCACAGTAAATATTGGAGAAAAATTCCCTGGTGCTTTTGTTAAAGGGAAAGAAAGAGGAATCTTTTTTTTTTTTTTTTAGGATTTTATTTATTTATTTGACAGATCACAAGCAGGCAAAGAGAGAGGAGGAAACAGGCCCCCCGCTGTGCAGAGAGCCTGATGTGGGGCTTGATCCCAGGACTCTAAGATCATGACCTGAGCTGAAGGCAGAGGCCTTAACCCACTGAGCCACCCAGGTGCCTCAG
Source organism: Mustela putorius furo (assembly GCF_011764305.1). Taxonomy (NCBI): domain Eukaryota; kingdom Metazoa; phylum Chordata; class Mammalia; order Carnivora; family Mustelidae; genus Mustela; species Mustela putorius. Next base: position 35,772,897 of record NW_025421989.1, read on the forward strand.
CATTTTGAAATCTACTACCACATTCTGCACTTCTTAACAAGGCCTGCCCTGAGGGCAAACTAGTTAACTAGAGCCTAACCTGCTGGGATATTATTAGAGCCCAATGACCTAAGAGGGAAGGGAAAAAAATAAATCCAGCCCACTCTAGCCATCCTGTTCCACCTCTGGCAGAAGTTAAAAAAAAAAGGTGGGAGGGGAGAGAGAGAGAGAAAAAAAGAAAGAAAAAAAACTCTTGTGAACTTCACACTCCAGTGACATAGGTCACTCAAAGACTGAGATCTAATCGTAGGATTATACGATGCTTCCCCTCCTCCAACACCTCACCACTAAATTACTAAGGCCTGTTTGCCACAGTTCCTTTTACTTAGTACATCATGTCCGGCTATTTAAAAAAAATTACAAGGCATACCAAAAGGTAAAAACCACAGTTTGAACTGATAGAATAAGCATTAGAACCAGACATGACAGGGATATTGGAATTATCAGACAAGGAATTTAAACAACTATGATTAAATGCTAAGGGCTCTAATGGATAAGGTAGACAGCATGTAAGAACAGATGAGCAATTAAAGCATAGAGATGGGAATTCTAAGGGGGAAAGAAATGCTAGACAATTAAAAAAAAACCCACTTTCACAGAAATGAAGAATGCCTTTCTTGGGCTTATTAGGAGACTGGACATGGCTAAGGAAAGAATATCTGAACTAGAAGATATATCAGTAGAATCCTTAAAAACTCTAAAGCAAAGTGAACAAAGACTGGGGGAAAAAAACAGGAAGGAATATCCAAGGACTATAGGACAACCTCAAAAATTATAACATAGGCAAAATGATAATGCCATAAGGAGAAGAGAAAAAGGAACAGAAGAAATATTTGAAACAATAATGGTTGAGAATTTCCCCAAAGTTAATACCAGACACCAAACCACAGATACAACAAGCTCAGAGATGTGAAGCAGGATAAATGCCCAAAAACCTACACCTAGACATATCATTTTCAAACTACATAAAATTAAAAATAAAGGAAAAAACCTGAAAGAAGTCAGACATAAACAAGATCAAACAAAAAAACCTTACCTATGGAAGAACAAAGATAAGAATTAGATCTGACTACTCCTCAGAACAGGCAAGCAAGAAGAGAGTAAAGTGAAATATTTAAAACATTGAGAGGAAAAAACACCAGCCTAGAATTATGTACCCAACAAAATGATCCTGCAAAAGTTAAGGAGAAATAAAGACTTTCTCAGATAAACAGAAATTGAGAGCATTTGATGCCAGTAGTCCTGCCTGGTGAGAAATGTTAAAAGTTCTTTGAAGAGGGCACCTGGTAGCTCAGTTGGTTAAGCATCTGCCTTTGGCTCAGGTCATGATCCTAGGGTCCTGGGATCCTAAGCAAGGAGCCTTCTTCTCCCTCTCCTCCCTGCTGGTGTGCTGTCACTATCTCTGTCTCTCTCTCTCTCTCTCTCAAATAAATAAATAAAATTGGTTGTTTTTTTTTTTAAAGTTCTTTGGGACGCCTGGGTGGCTCAGTTGGTTAAGCAGCTGCTCAGGTCATGATCCCAGCGTCCTGGGATCGAGTCCCACATCAGGCTCCTTGCTCAGCAGGGAGCCTGCTTCTCCCTCTGCCTCTGCTTGCCATTCTGTCTGCCTGTGCTTGCTCTCTCCCCCTCTCTCTCTCTGATAAATAAATAAAATCTTAAAAAAATATATAAAAAAAAATAAAAAAGTTCTTTGAAGAGAAAGAAAATAATATAGGTCAGAAACTCGATCTACATAAAGTAAGGGAAAATGTCAAAGAAAGAATAAGTGAAGATAAAATAAAAACTTTTCTTTTTCTTATTCCTAATTGATCTAACAAATACGTTTCTTCAAAATAATGGCAACAACATATTTGATTATGCATGCTTATGTATATGTCATATATTTAGATATATGCTTATGTAAGCTTGCATGTAAGTAAAATGAATAACTGCAATGATATAAGGGATGGGAGGAAGGAATTGGGATTATTTTGTTACACGAGGTAGTCGCACTGCCTGTGCAGTGGTATAGTGTTATTTGAAAGTTCATTTGAATTAGCTATAAATGTGTATTGCAAACTCTAGGGCAACCAATAAAAAAAAAGTATTTAAAAAAGGTGTGACCAATATGCTAAGAAAGAAAAGAAAATGGAGTTATACAAAACAGTCAATTAAAATCATAGGCAGAAAAATGGTAGAAACCAAAAATAGGAATAAAGAAAAAGGCAATAGTAACAAACATGGTGGATATTAATCCAACTATATCAACACTGTTTCTTTTTCTTTAATTTTTCTTTTTTTTTTTTTTGAGAGAGAGAGAGTGAGAGAGAACATGAGCGAGGAGAAGGTCAGAGAGAGAAGCAGACTCCCCGTGGAGCTGGGAGCCTGATGCGGGACTCGATCCCAGGACTCGGGGATCATGACCTGAGCCGAAGGCAGTCGTCCAATCAACTGAGCCACCCAGGTGTCCCTCAACAATCACTTTGAATGTCAGTGGTCTACATGTACCAATTAAAAGACATAGATTGTGAGGTACCTGGGTGGCTCAGTTGTTAAGCATCTGCCTTTGGCTCAGGTCATGGGATTGAGCCCCCGCATTGGGCTCCCTGCTCAGTGGGAAGCCTGCTTCTCCCTCTCCCTTTCCCCCAGCTTGTGTTACCGTCTCTCACTATCTATCTCTCTCTCTCTCTCTCTGTCAAATAAATAAATAAAATCTTTTTAAAAATAAAATAAAATAAAGACATGGATTGTCAGAGTGGATCAAAACCAAAACCCAACTATATGGTGTCTATACAAAACCCATTTTAGGGGCACCCGGCTGGCTCAGTTAGTATAGGGAGTGACTCTTGACCTCAGGGTTCTGAGGTTGAGCCCATTGTTGGGTGTAGAGAATACTTAAAAATAATACTACTTTTTAAAAAGTAAAAATAAAGAAACCCACTTTAAATGCAAAGGCACATATAGATTAAAAGTAAATGGATGCGCCAAACTGTGGAAAGAACCAAGATGCCCTTCAACGGACGAATGGATAAGGAAGATGTGGTCCATATACACTATGGAGTATTATGCCTCCATCAGAAAGGACGAATACCCAACTTTTGTAGCAACATGGATGGGACTGGAAGAGATTATGCTGAGTGAAATAAGTCAAGCAGAGAGTCAACTATCATATGGTTTCACTTATTTGTGGAGCATAACAAATAGCATGGAGGACATGGGGAGATAGAGAGGAGAAGGGAGTTGGGGGAAATTGGAAGGGGAGGTGAACCATGAGAGACTATGGACTCTGAAAAACAATCTGAGGGGGTTGAAGGGGTGGGGGGTGGGAGGTCGGGGTACCAGGTGGTGGGTATTATAGAGGGCACGGATTGCATGGAGCACTGGGTGTGGTACAAAAACAATGAATACTGTTACGCTGAAAATAAATTTTTAAAAAATTAAAAAAAAAAAAAAGGAAACCCATTCTTGAGTTTGAAAAGTACCTGTATTCTAGAGTTACAGCAAAAAAAAAAAAAAAAAAAAAAAAAAAAAAAAAAAAAAAGTAAATGGATGGAGGAGAATGTACCACATTAACATTAATCAGAAGAAAGCAGGAAGGGCCCCTGGCTCTCTCAGTCAGAAAAGCTTGCCACTCTCCATCTGGGGGATCATGAGTTCAAGCCCCACACTGGGAGTAGAGATTAAATAAATAAACTTAAAAAAAAAAGCAAGCAGGAAATAGTTATATTAATTTCAGACAGAGTATACTTCAAAGCAAGGAGCATTACTAAGAATAAAGAAGGGTATTACACAATGATAAAGGGGCCAATTCTTCAAAAAGATGTAACAATCCTTAACATATATGTGCCTAACAAGAGAATATCAAACTATGTGAGGCCAAAACTAATAGAAATCCAAAGAGAAATAGATGAGTCCACTATCATAGTTGAAGCCTTCAACTGTATCAGAAATGGACAGATTCAGATTGCAGAAAATCAATAAGAACATAGTTGAATTCAACTATTCCATGAATCAACTGGATATAATTGACATCCATAGATTATCCAACAACAGCAGAATACATGTTCTCCTCAAACTCACACAGAACATTCAGCAAGGCAGATCACATTGTGGACTATAAAACACACCTTAACAAATTTAAAGAGTAGAAATCATGCATTGTCTGCTCTCAGACAATAATGGAGTTAAACTAGAATCAATAACAGGAAGATAAAATTATAAAATTATATGTGGAGATTAACCAACATTCTTCTAAATAGCGTATGTATCAAAGAAGAAATCTCAAGAGAAATCTTTAAACATTTTAACTAAATGAAAATGAAAACACAACTTATCAAAATTTGTGGATGCAGCAAAAACAGTGTTTAGAGGGAAATTTATAGCATTAAATGCATATATTGGAAAAGAATAAAAAATAAGTGAAATAAAAAATTCACTACAGGAGTTCAGTAGTAGCTTTGAACAAGGAGAAGTTTAGTGAATGTAAAGACAGATTAATGGAGATATGCAATCTGAAGAACAAAGAGAAAATAAAATGAAGAAAAAGGAACAAAATTTCAGAAACGTAGTCCACCATTAAGCATACCAACATCAATATAATGAGAACACCAGGAGGAGAAAAGCACCAAAAAAATATTCCAAAAAAAATGATGTCTGGGGGCACCTGGGTGGCTCAGTTGGTTAAGCATCTGACTTTGGCTCAGATCATGATCCCAGGATCCTGGGATCAAGTTCCGGTTTGGGCTCTGTGTTCATTGGGGAATTTGCTTCTTCTCCCTCTGCCTGCTGCTCCCCTGCTTGTGCATGCTCTTTCTCTCTCTGTCAAATAAATAAATAAATAAAATCTTCAAAATAAAAAAAAAAAATAATGTCTGAAAAATTTCTAAGTTTGATAGAAATCCTTTACATTCAGGAAGCTCAGCAAACTCCAGGTAGGATAAATGTTGATCTCTTTGAAGATCCACAAACAGAAGTATCACAGTAAAAGTACTGAAAGCCAAAGACAAGAATAAAACCTTGAGAGCAACATGAGAAAAATACCTCATATTTACAAGAAAACCTCAATAAGATCAACAGCTAACTTCTCGGCAGAAACGATAGAAGCCAAAAAGCAGTGGATGACATTCTCTAGTGCTCAAAGGGAAAAAAAAAAAAAAAACTCTACTTAAGAGTCCTATGTCTAGTAAAGGTAGATATATTCAAAATATTCAGCGTGTTCAAAGCTGGATATAGTGCAAAAATGATGAAATAAAGACATTCTCAGGGGCATCTGGGTGGCTCAGTGGTTTAAGCCTCTGCCTTTGGCTCAGGTCCTGGGATCTCAGGGTCCTGGGATTGAACCCCCATCGGGCTCTCTGCTCAGCGGGTAGCCTGCTTCCCCCTCTCTCTCTGCCTGCTGCTCTGCCTATTTGTGATCTCTCTGTCAAATAAATAAAAATCTTAAAAAAAAAAAAAAAAGACATTCCCAGAATTCCCAGATAAGCAAAAGCTGAGAAAATTTATTGCTAGAACACCCATCTTACAATAAATGTCAAAGGACACTCTTCAGGTTCCAAAGTAAATGACCCCAGCCATTTGAATCCACACAAACAAAACTGGAATACCAGTAAAGTAATTATGTAATTATACAAAATGGTATAAATGCATACTTTTTCTTTCTTCTCTTAACTGATTTTAAAAGTAATTATATAAAGTAATATGTATGTAGTAATATTATTGGGCCTATAACATATAAAATTGAAATATATTTGCTGATAACAGCACAAAGGAAGTAGGTAGTGATCAAGGTGTATTGGACAAAGGAAATGACTCAATATGATAACAGAAATCCATAGGAACAGATGAAGAGAATTAGAAATGATAAATAGGAAGGCTAATATACTCATATACTGGGGGACCTGGGTGGCTCAGACGTTAAGCCTCTGCCTTTGGCTTGGGTCATGGTGCTAGGGTCCTGGGATTGAGCCCCACATCAAGCTCCCTGCTCAGCCGGAGGTCTGCTTCTCCCTCTCCCACTCCCCCTGCTCTGTTCCCTCTCTTGCTGTGTCTTTCTCTGTAAAATAAATAAAATCTTTTATAATTATATATATATATATATTCATATATTACGATAACAATAATATAATGGCATAAATATATATAGGTCTCCTTTCTTCTCTCATCTTTAAAAGATATAACATTATATAAAGTAATAATTAAGGGCACCTTGGTGGCTCAGTCATTAAACATCTGCCTTCACATTATATGTTTATAAAATTTTTTTTAATTATTTTTTTAAAAATCTGCCTTCAGCTCAACGCAACATTGGGCTCCCTGCTCAGTGGGAAGCCTGCTTCTCCCTCTCCCACTTCCCCTGCTTGTGTTCCCTCTCTTGCTGGGTCTCTCTTTGTGAAACAAATGAATAAAATCTTTAAAAAAAAGTAATAATTACAGCAATGTATTGTTGGGTTTATTACATGTATAAGATGTAATATATATAATAAATTAGCACAAAAAGGGAGAAAGGGTTATATAGGAGTAAAATTTCTATATCTCACTAACTTATTTTCATAAGTTAATATAAAGCTGAAATAAATCCTGATAGGATGTATAGGGAAATCTCTAGAGCAGATACTAAGGAAATAACTAAAAACTGTAGTGAAAAAATCATAAAATAATTAAGATGTTATATTAGAAAATAGTCACTTAATGCAAAAGAAAGCAGTAACAAGGAATAAATGAACAAGAGATATGACACATGGAGAAAACAAAAGGTATAATGGCAGCCATGATTCTAGCTAGCTATAATATTAATAACATTGAATGTGAATGGGTTGAATAATCCAATGAAAAGCAGATTGTCAGACTGGATAAAAATACAAGATCCAGGGGATCCACTTCATGGCTCAGTGGGTTAAGCTTCTGCCTTTGGCTCAGGTCATGATCTCAGGGTCCTGGGATCAAGCCCTGCATTGGGCTCTCTGCTCAGCAGGGAGCCTGCTTCCCCACCCCCCTGCCCACCACCTGCCTCTCTGCCTACTTGTGATCTCTAGCCATCAAATAAATAAATAAAATATTTTTTAAAAAATTAAAAATCCAATTATCTGCTGTTACAATTTAGATTAAAAGACAAATACATTCAAAATAAGAGTATGGAAAAAGATACATAATGCAAACAGCAACCACAAGAAAGCTGGAGTGGCTATACTAATATCAAATAAATGGGCTTTAAAATTTTTTTAAGATTTTATTCTATTTACCTGAGAGGGAGACAGAGACAGAGAGAGAGCAAGAGTTGGAGGAGGAGCAGAGGGAGAGGAAGAAGCAGACTCCCCACCAACCAGGATGCCCAACGTGGGGCTCAAGCCTAAGACCCTGGGATCATGACCTGAGTGAGACAAAGGCAGATGCTTAACCAACTGAGCCACTCAGGTGCCCCAAAAATGTACATTTTATGATGATAAAGGGTTAATATATCTGGAAAGTATAACAATTATAAACATATATATGTACCTAACAATCCAAGAAATTGACAAACATTAAGGGGGAAATATTCAAGTTAACAATAATAGTTGAAGACTTCAAGAGCTCCCATTAAATAATGGATAAAACAGGGGCACTCGGGGTGGCTCAGTCAGTTCAGCATCTGCCTTCAGTTCAAGTTATGATCTTAGGGTCCTGGGATCCAGCCCTGCCTTGGGCTCCCTGCTCAGTGGAGCCTCCCTCCTTCTCCTTCTGCCCCTCTCTCTGCTCATGCACTCTCTCTCTCAAATAAATAAAATCTTTAATAAATAAGCAAATAAATAATGGATAGAACAGTTAGGCAGAAGATCTAACTGGCAGATAATCAACAAGGAAATAGAGGACTTGAGCAGCACAATAGAGATGAATGCTACAACATGGATGAACCTTGAAAACATTAAGGTAAATGAAAGAAGCCAGTCAAAAAAGGCTACATGCTATATGGTTCAGTTCACATGAAAGTCCAGAATAGGAAATGAGATTAGTGGTTGCTTAGGGCTGGGGCAGGAGGCAGGGTGTAAGGGAATAAGTGATAGCAAAAGCATATAAAATTTCTCTTTGAAGCAATGAAAATGTTCTAAAATTGACTGTGAAGATGGTTATACACATATGTGGATATAGTAAAAACCATTTAATTATAAACCTTAAATGGGTGGATTGTATAGTATGTGTATTATATCTCAATGAACCTGTTTTAAAAATAGTTTTAAAAAATGACTTTCTGACCTGTTTAGAGCATTTCATGATTTATTTCAGACTCTTCTGATGTATTTCAGATCATTCTGACTTGCTTGAGACATTTCCCAACTTCTGTGAGACTCTTCTTGACATGTTCAGACCCTTCCAGCCATAAATGAGAATCTTCTTTTCTGCTTGAGAACCTTCCTGACTTGAGTGAGATCTTTATGGATTTGTTTTATTCCACCTTACATGACTGAGAAAGTTCCTAACTTGTGTAAGATTCTTCCAGACATGTTTAAGTCTTTTACTGACTATATGTGATGTTCTCTGCCTGGTTGAGATGCTTCCTGAAATGTTAATGTTTCCTTCTCATTATTTAAGACCCTTTCTGACTTGTCTGACACTTTTCCTGACCATTTGAGACTCTTCCTGATGACTTTGAGACCCTTCCTATCATATTTTACACCCTGCTTGGCTTGTTTGACACTCATTCTTACCTGCAAGATACTCTTGCTGAAATGTTTGAGGCCTGTCCTGACCGAGTAAGATTCTTCCTCTTAACATGTATACCCTTCCTGACTTTCTTTTTTTTTTTTTTTAAGATTTTTATTTATTTATTTGACAGAGAGAGATCACAAGTAGGCAGAGAGGCAGGCAGAGAGAGAGAGAGGGAAGCAGGCTTCCCGCCAAGCAAAGAACCTAACGTGGGGCTCGATCCCAGGACCCCGGGATCATGAACCGAGCCGAAGGCAGAGGCTTAACCCACTGAGTGACCCAGGCGCCCCCCTGACTTTCTTAAGACCTTTCCAGAGGTATTAGATAGGTTTCCTGACATTTTTTTTTTTTAGATTTTTATTTATTTATTTGACAGACAGAGGTCACAAGTAGGCAGAGAGGCAGGCAGATAGAGAGAGAGGAAGGGAAGCAGGCTCCCTGGTGAGCAGAGAGCCCTATGCGGGACTCAATCCCAGGACCCTGGGATCATGACCTGAGCCGAAGGCAGAGGCTTTAACCCACTGAGCCACCCAGTTGCCCCGGTTTCCTGACATATTTGACTCCTCTGGACGTGTCTAAGATACTTCATGATGTGTTTGAAGCCCTCCTTGAGGTATGTGAGACTTCCTGATACCTTTGAGACCCTTCTTCTCATCTTTGAGAACTTTTCAGACTTGTGTGATACACTTCATGACATGTTTGAGATACCTGACATGTTTGAGACTTTTCATGGTGTATTTGAGATTCTCCCTTTGTTTCAGTTCCTTCTTGGCTTATTTGAAACTCTTACTGACTTGTTTCAAAAACTTCTTGAATTTAAGACTCTTTGTTGCTGCTTAAAATCAATCCTGGTGACTTGGAGATGCTTTCTACCCCATTGGAGAGCCTTCTTGTTGCATTTAAAACAATTTACTTGCTTGACACTCTCTGACAGGGTTGAAACTAACATGTTTGACTTGATGACCTGTTTGAGCCACTTTCTCACTTATTTGGGTCCATGCCTGATTAAGACTTCCTAATGATGTTAAGTCGCCTTCTGCCATGTGCACAATCATTTCTGACTTGTCTGCTACCCCCCATGACTTTTTTGAGACCCTCTATGACATATTAAAGACTGTGTCTGTCAGTGTGAGATCCTTTCAAAGGTCATTAAAACATTTCCTTATGAGTTTGTGACCCATGTATTTGTATCTCTTACTGACTGCTTAAGACATTTCTTAACATATTTGCGGCCCTTCCTGATGTATTTGAGACCCATCTTGTATGAGTCCCTTCCTGGTGTATCTAAAACTCTCCCTGATGACTTTGAGACCCTTCCTAACATGTTTGAGACCTTTTATAACGTGTGCGAGGGACTTACTAATGCACTTGAGACCGTACATAGTTTTTTGAGATTCTTCCAGATTATTTGGGGCCCTTTGTGACATATCTGAAACTTTTCATATCTGGACTGAGACTTTTTCTGATGTATTTGACCCTCTTCTGACTATTCAAAACATTCCTTTCTGTTTTAGACACTTCCTTATTATTTAGTACACTTCTTAACTTATTTGAGACTCTTCAAGAAGTACTTGAGATTTCTCTTGACTTGAGACTCCTTCTGACATATTTGAGACTATTTCTGACTCGCTTGAGACCTTTCCTGAGGTGTCTAAGGCTCCTCCTTACTATTTGAGAGTCTTCTGGTCTGACTGAGACACTTTTTGACATGTTTGAGATCCTTCCTTCTTTTTTTGTCACAAATAAGACTTTTTATTTGTCACCATTAAAAGCCTGAATTTTAAACATATTTTCAGACTGGTGGCTTATATCCATCAGCTTGTTCAACTTTAGCACCTGCCTCATTCGCAGTAGTATTTCAAGACTCTACTGTTACCATGAAACTCCCTGAGTTTTCCCAGTTCAAACTTGGGCTTCTTCATCATTTTTACTTTTCTAACAAAGATGCCATAGAGTGGATAAATACACTGGCAAACATTTTCTTTGTTTTTCCAATACTATCTAGAATCAATTTATTGGCCACTGTTTTTAAGTCATTTGCTCCTCTAGGGTCATGATTTACTTTATCTTCTGGATTTGGCAAATGTGTTGGTGCTAGGTATAAGAGCTGTTCCAAATCTGATTGTTGCAATTTTTAGTAAAACCAGCACAGAGTAAATGAAGCAAATAATCTTCAGTAGTCTTGACATTAACATGAGCTTCAATTGTGGGCTGCCATTTTTTGACTATGGAGCACATTTTGTCACAGATAAGATCCATGCCATGGAAGTAAGTCAGGCAGTCTTTGCCCCAAATACCCTCAGTGGTTAGCTTTAATTTTCCACCTGCAACTTCACCATTCTTCAGTCAGCAAGGTTCACTTCAAAAACGCTACCCTTGAGGCCATCAGATGCAGTTTTGGTTCCTTGAGTTCTTGTCATGAGTGTTTTTCCAGTATTTATTATTAATTGAACATAGCTGGTGCTTTCACATCATACCAATCTTTCTTAGAAATTGGATCACTTTCTTCTTGGCTCCCTTTTTGCGACCTTTTATAAAGCCCTTGATCTTGCCAACTGCCATGGTTCTGCTTGGAACATTTCCTTCTTTTTCTGAGACTCTTTCTGACTTCCCATCTTGACGTGTTTTTGATCCTTTCCTACCTATTTCAGAGAGTCTTCCTGACTTATTTGACCCTCTTCCTGACATGAGTGTCTTCCTGATCTATGTGAGAGACTCATCCTTATGTATATAAGGACATTGAGACTTTTCCTGACATCTTTGAGACCCTTTTTGTTTTGTTTGAGACTCTTTCTGATAACAATAAGCCCCTTCCTAACTTCTTTGAGACCCTTGCTGATATGTTTGCAACCCTTTATGGTGTTTTTTAAGACCCATTGTGTTGTGTTTGAGTCCTTTCCTGATTTCTTCTAAGTGCTGAGTTAGTCCTGATGCAGTCTTAAGAGGAGGCAAAATGACCTTTAGCCTCAGACTTAAAAGGATTTTTCTTCAAGCACTTAGTCAAAAAAATGCCTGTAGGGGCGCCTGGGTGGCTCAGTGGGTTAAGCCTCTGCCTTCGGCTCAGGTCAGGATCTCAGAGTCCTGGGATCGAGTCCCGCATTGGGCTCTCTGCTTGGCAGGGAGCCTGCTTCCTCCTCTCTCTCTCTCTGCTTGCCTCTCTGCCAACTCGCGATCTCTCTCTGTCAAATAAATAAATTAAATATTTATTTATTTATTTATTTTTAAAAGATTTTATTTATTTATTTGACAGGGAGAGATCACAAGCAGGCAGAGAGGCAGGCAGAGAGAGAGGAGGAAGCAGGCTCCCCGCAGAGCAAAGAGCCCGATGTGGGGCTCGATCCCAGGACCCTGAGATCATGACCTGAGCCGAAGGCAGTGGCTTAACCCACTGAGCCACCCAGGCGCCCAATAAAATATTTTTTTTTTAAATATGCCTGTAACCATATATCAAGAAAAATCCATCAGTGCTTTTTTCAACCCTCAACAGCAAATGGACAATGGGAACTTTTATTGGTCATTTTTCTAGACTTTTAATGAAAATGTTCTTTTTTTAAAGAAAGATTTATTTATCTGACAGAGAGAGCACACACAAGCAAAGGGGCAGCAGGCAGAGGGAGAGGAAGTTGATTCCCCACTGAGCAGAGAGCCTGACGCAGGACTCCACCCCAGGACCTGAGAGGAAAGCAGATGCTTAACTGACTGAGCAACCCAGGTGCCCCTAATGAAAATTTTCTATAATTCTGCTTAAGTATCAGTGATTTTCATTAGAACATAGTTTTAGCTGTTGACTCAGAGAGCCAAAATAATAATGTTTTACATAACAGAAAGCAGTTCATTTCTCTCTCATGTTAATACCTGAGCATGGGTAGTCCAGGGCTGCTCTGTCAGTACCATGGTGTTCTCAGGCTCCTCTGTCTTAGGAACTTCCATGCCTGGGTGGAGATTTGTCCATATGGTCCAGGATGGCTCATTAGCACATACCTTTTCCAGCCAACAGGAAGCAGGAAGAGATGTGGGGGCAGCAAACTCTGCCCTTTCAAGGACATGACCCACAACTTGCACATAATCAGTTCTGCTCAAGTATGGTTAACCATAATGCAGTCACATGACCATACCTAGCTGTAACAGAAGCTGGGTAATGTAGTCTCTATTCTGGGAGGCCATTTTACCTTCTTAAGTTCAGTGTTTCTATTACCACACACACACACACAAAGGTATTTTGGGGAACAATTAAAAATCTATTCACAGCCTCTTGTTTTGAAACGTGGAAATTTCTAATTTGGCCAAGAAAATCAATTCCCTCCTCTAAGTAAGAGGAAAAAAGGATTTTCCCCCTTTTCTTTTCCTTAACTTCGTAGGTCGTGAGAAGAATAGTTTCTAATTCTAAACCATGAAAATCGAAGGGGAAAAGGTTGCCTAAAAGGGAGTGTTTATTTGTAATTAAAAAAAAAAAGTGCCTTGGGCTATTACACTAGTACCTAAAGACCAGCCTGAATTTTGTAATTGAACATCTATGCATGCAGCAAAAGCATAAAACATTTTGAGAGGCAAAGTATCAGATCACCATCTGGACCATAAATAATTTATGTATTTTAGATACTCAGAAATCACATGGGTCAGGAACAAATACTATACTAAATCTCAGGGAGAAAAAAAAATTCTCTAAACATTATATTTGTGAATTCAATTTAAAGTCTAATGACAGTTCTGCGAATTGGATCAAAATGCAGGAAAGAGCCCTAGTGTTAATGTGAAACTAAATGAACATTATTCTTGGTTTTTAAAAATATACAAAAGAATAGCTGATTAAGCTTAAATCTCTACAATCTGGTCATGGAGAGCAGCTGGAATTGGATTCCATATCCAGTGCACTATCTTTGGGTAAGACTTTGAGATAAAACTCTTATCAGATCCTGACCTAACAGTGACTTTACACGCTGGGCCACAAGTTTGTGAAATATGGTCAGTGCTTTAGCTGTTTTCGGGAGAGTTTGTTGAGGTGCCTATTCCAGTATACCACAATAGAGACAGAACATGGCAGAGAGTTCAGAGGTTGGTCCTGGTTGGAGCAGCAGGCTGCCCCAGATCCTGTGGGTGGAGCATGGATGGGGGCAGGGGACAGGGTCAAACTGGACATTGTTCTATACAGGCCATCAAGTAACTGAGTAAGGCCCACCAACATTACAGAGGGCAGTGTATTTTACTCAGAGTCCACCAATTTAAATATTAACCCCATCCAAAAATTCCCTCAGAGAAACACTCAGAATAATGTTTGACCAGATATGTTGGCACCCCATGGCCCAGCCAAGTTGACACATATAGTTAATCATCACAGGAACGTGAGGGCGGGTTGAAGAAAGACCTTGAATGCTAGGCTAGTATTTAGGCTGTGAGAACCTCTGAAGATTTAAAGGCCAGAGGATTGGAATGAGGAAGCCTGGAGGCAGAGAGAGAATTTAGGAGACTACAGTGATCATCCAGGCAAGAGGGAAGGCAGGGCAATTACAGCAAGCCTGGAGGGGATAAAACAGAGGCAAGAATATGGAACTTACAAGACTTGGCAATTGACCAGTCCTGGGGGGCGGGGCGGGGGGGGGCGGGTGAAGGAAAAAGTATGCACAGAATGACTCTGTGATTTCAGATGTAGGTAACTAGGCGGCTGGTGAAGCCACAGAGAGAAATGGGGGAACTGGGGGAGAGAAGATGGCTGTCTCCCTGGGGACTGCTCTGATTGAAGGGCTTAGGGCATGTTCAGGTTATCAGTATATAACAAACCACCCTGAAATGGTGACTTACAACAAATACTTTATTTTGCTCACAAATCTGAAGGTGACTGGGCTCACAGAGCAATTCTCACTCCGCACAATGATGCATTGTATTAACTTTGTGTTGGTAACAGTAAATTAATTCTTCACAGAAGATTTATTAAGTGGAGGGTGAAAGTAAACATCGATAGCATCTTTTCTGCACATTACCTACTGAACTTGTTTTTTAAAAACTGATTGCCATTTTTATCTACTGACACTGATTAATTTTAGATCCTACTTTGTTGCCCTAAAAGAGAGGAAGAAAATGATCTACTCTTTGTGCCTCTCCTGTGCCCAGCAAGTATTCCGAGTTAGAGTAAGAAATGTCTAACCCATGCTTTAAAATTAGAACTCAGTTAAGTGAATTTTAGATGTCCCTTTGATCTTAGTTCTATTGGATTTCATTTGTTAAATATTTTAGAACCAGCTTGAAATTTTTTTTTTTTTTTTAAGATTTTATTTGCTAGAGAGAGAGCTCGAGAGCTAACAAGAGCGCAAGCAGGGGGAGCAGCTGGCAGAGGGAGAAGCAGGCTCCGGGCTGAGCAGGGAGCCCACTCTGGGACTCGATCCCAGGACACTGGGATCATGACCTGAGCCTAAGGCAGACGCTTAACCAACTGAGCCACTCAGGTGCCCCCAGTTTGAAAATACTTAAAACAACTTTACTCAGGCATAATTTACTACCATAAAATTCACCCAGTTTTAAATGGCAATTCAGTGATGTGGAATGAATTTATTGAATGGTGCAGCCATCACCATAATACAGTTTTAGAACATTTGTATTATCCTAGGCTCAGGCAACCTTTGACTCTAGATTTACCTTTTCTGGACTTTTTATATAAATGGAATCATACGGCATATATTCTTGAGTCTGGCTTTTTTCACTTAACATGATGTTTTTAAGATTCGGGCATGTTGTAGTCTATGTCGGGACTTTGTTCCTGTTTGATAACAAAATAATATTCCATCGTATGAGTATACCACAATTTGTTTATCCATTCATCAGTGGGTGGATATTCGGGTTGTTTTCAACTGGTGGCTATTGTGAATAATACTGTTATGAATATTTGCATGCAAGTATTTTGAGGACATACACTTTCATTTCTCATGTGTAGATGCCTAAGAGAGGAATTGCTGAGGATGGTAAATTTATGTTTAACTATTTAAGAAACCACCAAACTATTTAACAGGTTGTTGTATCGTTATTTTTTTCATACCCTCCGGCCATGTATGACGGTTCCCATTTCTCTACCTTCTTGCCTGTATTTCTTACTATCATTTTGATCCTAGCCATCCTAGTGGGTGTGAAGTGGTATCTCATTATGGTTTTGATTTGCATTTCCCTCAGAACAATGATGTTGAACATCATTTCATGTGTTTATTAGCCATTTGTACTTCCTCTTTGGTAAAATGTCTATCCCCGTCCTTTGCTCATTTTCAATTGGGTTGTCTTTTGAAAATTGAGTCGTAAGTGTTTTTACTTCCAGGCTGAAATTTAATAGAATCCATACAATATTTCGGAAAAACAATACAGCATTATGTTTCAAATGCCCTAGAATTTATTTATTTTTGCTTATCCTGCCAAGTGGGCATCATGGTGAATGCTATGATGCATTACCCAGATTTTATCTCTTATTGTCTAACTTCAAGAGTATGGTCAGCAGACAGTCCTTAGATGTCCACCCTCCAGGGTCTATCTTAGCTGCATAAAATCACCAGGGCAGCCCACACTCGGTGACTGATCATTGCAGGGGTATAAAGGTGCAGCCTTTTCTGCCCATCTTTGGAGGATTCTACAGGACTGTTCTAACTGCAGGGCTCCCTGTAGGGTCAGCCAAGTATGCCATCAGGCCTGCATTGAAACTTGACTTCTTCCTCTACCCCATCCTACTTTCTTCCCTTCCCAATACCCGCAGGTGTGGATTCCAAGAGCACTTTTTCCAACTTTATTGAAATATAATTGACATATAACATTGTATAAATTTAAGGTGTACAGTGTGTTGATTTGATACATTTTTTAAGATCATATTTTTAAGTAATCTCTGCACCCAGTGTGGAGCTCACACTCAAAACCCTGAGATGGAGAGTCATATGCTCTACCAACTGAGCAAGCCAGGCTCCTGATACATTAATATATTGTGAAATGGCTACCACCATAGCATTAGCTAACATCTCCATCCCATCACATAATTACCACTTTTTTTTTTTAAGATTTTTTTATTTATTTGACAGACAGAGATCACAAGTAGGCAGAGGCAGGCAGAGAGAGAGGAGGAAGCAGGCTCCCTGGTGAGCAGAGAGCCCGATGTGGGACTCGATCCCAGGACCCTGAGATCATGACCCGAGCCGAAGGCAGTGGCTTAACCCACTGAGCCACCCAGGCGCTCCTAATTACCACTTTTTAATGGTGAAAACATTTAAGGTTTATTGTCTTAGCAAATCTCAAGTATAAAAGAAAGTATTTTTAGCTATAATCACTGTTCCGTACATTGGATCCCCAGAACCTGTTAATATTATAACTGGATGTTTGCACCTTTTGACCGATATCTCCCCATTTCACCCACCTCCAGCCCCTGGTAACTACCACTCCACTCTGTTTACCTTAGTTCAGCTTTTTCAGATCCGTATATAAGTGACATCATTCAATATTTGTCTTTTTCTGTCTGACTTATTTCATTTAGCGTTATGACCATGAGTTTCATCCAAGTTGTTGCGAATGACTGGATTTCCTTCTTTTTAAAAATATTTTATTTATTTATTTGACACAGAAAGAGAAAGAAGGAACACAAGCAGGGGAAGTGGAAGAGGGAGAAGCAGGCTTCCTGCTGAGCAGGGAGCCTGATGCAGGGCTCCTACCCAGGATCTGGGATCATGACCTGAGCCAAAGGTAGATGCTTAATGACTGAGCCACGTGGGTGCCCCTTTTCTTCTTTATCAAAGCTGAATAATATGCCTGTGTCAAACGCTTAACCGACTGAACCACCCAGGCACCCCTCACTATGATTTTGATTCACATTTCCCTGATGATTAGTGTTGTCAAGCACCTTCTCCTGTATCTGTTGGCCATTTGTATGATTTCCTTCAAAAAATCTCTATTCGGGTTCTTTTTTTTTTTTTTTTAATTTAACTTTTTTTTTTTTTTGCTATTGAGTTATACAAGTTCTTTATATCTTTTAGATATTAGCACCTTATCAGATACATGATTCATAAATATTTCCTCTCATCCTTTGCATTTTGTTGATTGTTTCTTTTGCTATGCAGAAGCTTTTGAATTTGATGTAGTCCCATATGTCTATTTTTTATTTTGTTTGTTTGTGCTTTTGGTGTCATGTGCAGGAAAGCACTGCCAAGACCAATGTCAAGGAGTTGTTTTCCCATGTTTTGTTCTAGAAGTTTTACAGTTTCAGGTCTGATGTTTAAGTCTATAATCCATTTCATGTTAATTTTTGTGAGGGGTCCAGTATAATTCTTCTGCATATGGTTATCCAGTTTTCCCCACACCATTCATCAAAGAGACTATCCTTTCCCCAGTTAGTATTTTTGGCTCCCTTATCAAATATTAGTGTGCAAGTTTATTTCTGGGCTCCTGATGCTGTTCCATTGGTCACTGTGTCTGTTTTTATGCCAGTACCACATGTTTTGATTTCTACAGCTTTATAGTATAGTTTGAAATCAGGAAATGTGATGCCTCCAACTTTGTTCTTCCTTCTCAGAATTGCCTTGACTATTAGGGGTCTTCTGTGGTTCCATACAAATTTCAAGATTGTTTGTTCTAGTCCTGTGAAAATTGCCACTGGAATTTTTATAGGGATTGTATTGAATCTGTAGATAGCTTTGGCTAGGGTGGACATTTTAACAATATATTAATATTTCCAACTCATGAGCACAGAGTTATCTTTACATTTACTTGAGTCTTCTACAATTTCTTTTCTAAAAGTCTTATAGTTTCCAGTTTACAGATCTTTCACCTCCTTGCTTTAATATATTACCAAGTATTTTATTTGTTCTGATGCTATTGTGAATGGGATTGTTTTCTTTATTTCTTTCAGATGCTTTCTTCTTAGTGTATAGAAACACAACTGTTTCCTGTATGTTGATTTTGTATCCTGCAACTTTACTGAATCTGTTGATTAGTTCTAGCAGTCTTAGGGGGCATCTTTAGGATTTTCTGTATATAAGACCATATCATCTGCAAACAAAGACAGTTTTACTTCTTCCTTTCCATTTTGGATGCCTTTTATTTCTTTTTCTTGACTCCCTGCTAAGAGGGGATTTTTTTTTTTTTTAAGATTTATTTCTTGGGGCGCCTGGGTGGCTCAGTGGATTAAGCCGCTGCCTTCGGCTCAGGTCATGATCTCAGTGTCCTGGGATCGAGCCCCGCATCGGGCTCTTTGCTCAGCGGGAGCCTGCTTCTCTCTCTCTCTCTGCCTGACTCTCCGCCTACTTGTGATTTCTCTCTCTGTCAAATAAATAATAAATAAAATCTTTAAAAAAAAAAAAGATTTATTTCTTTATCTTTAGAGAGAGCACATGACGGGAGGGACAGTGGGAGAAGGAGAAAGAGTCTTAAGCAGACTCCACACTGACAGTGTAGCCCACACCTGAGAGGAAACAGAGTCAGACACCCAATGGACTGTGCCACCCAGGGACCCCACTAAGAACACTTTTTTTTTTTTTTAAGATTTTATTTATTTGACAGAGAGAGACACAGCAAGAGGGGAAACACAAGCAAGGAGAATAGGAAAGGGAGAACTAGGCTTCCTGGCTGAGCAAGGACCCCGATGTGGGGCTGGATCCCAGGACTCTAGGATTGTGACCTGAGCCAAAGGCAGATGCTTAACGACTGAGCCACCCAGAGGCCCCTAAGAACACTTCTTCTTTTTTTTTTTTTTTTTAAGATTTTATTTATTTATTTGACAGAGAGAGATCACAAGTAGGCAGAGAGGCAGGCAGAGAGAGAGGAGGAAACAGGCTCCCTGCTGAGCAGAGAGCCCGATGTGGGGCTCGATCCCAGGACCCTGGGATCATGACCTGAGCCGAAGGCAGAACCTTTAACCCACTGAGCCAACCAGGCGCCCCCCCCCCAACAAGAACACTTCTTAATAAATATCCTGCAGTAACTATAAATTCTATCTCAGAGTCAGTTTCAGAGTCAGAACCCAAACTACCACAGGCAACTTTCATTTTAATTCCCCAAAGATTGGTACACTCACATACAGAGCCATTCACATATATTATCACTTGTTGACTGGCCCAGATATGGGCTCCTGACCCATGATGGGCCCCTGAGAGTCTTTCCTCAGGGGTATTGAACTTGGGAATTGCAAAGTCTTAGTTGCTAACCGCTCTGTGGTAAAAACTTGGAAAATAGGAGGGTAGGAAAGAGTAACATGGACATTTCTGGTTCCTCATGCCTCACATGTTTCCTAGGGAACCTAGAATCATGATGAAGCCTTGCTGAACACCTGGAGATGGGGGCCCTTGGAAGGTTTTTTTATGTTAATGATTGATGATTTTGTTATGTACACCTGGAGCAATGGACCATTCTGTTCTAGCTTGTCGGTATTGCTTTGCACAAATATCAAGATTGATGACGCGCACCAAATGGGAACCAGCTGTCCAGATGGGCTTTGAGAGAGGATAAAAGCAGCATGAATGTCCACTTTCTGGGCTACGTGGCCAAGGAGGAAGCTGGCATGCTTACCTATCTGAAATATGCATTCTACCATCAGACAGCCATGCACCTGTCTTCTCTAAACTCTACAGTGAACCCAGCAAGTCTCCTGCAGTCTTGATTTTAGAGCCAGACCTAAGAATAACAAATGGCAGCCTAGAGACAGTAATATCTCTGCCTTGACATTCATTTTTCCTCCCAAAGCTCATCTACCACAAGAGTTCAGAATACATCTAACTGCCCCAGAATCATCTTAGTTACATACATCTATATTAACCCACAGGCAAATTTTGAATCTTGGACCTCTTTGAACATCTTTCTAGTCAAATAAAGTTTACTCAAAAAAGATAGAGACAGTGCTCACAAATATCCAAGTCATGGGGCACCTGGTGGCTCAGTGGGTTAAGCCTCTGCCTTCGGCCCAGGTCATGATCTCAGGGTCCTAGGATTGAGCCCCATGTCGGGCTGTCTGCTTGTTGGGGTGCCTGCTTACCCCCCACCCCCCTGCCTGCCCCTCTGCCTACTTGTGATCTCTCTCTCTGTCAAATAAATGAATAAAATCTTAAAAAAAAAAATCCAAGCCATACATCAGTGAATTCTTCTTTAAACATGGATTGCTTTTTCTAATCATAAAAGTAGTAAATATTCACTGTAAAAAAAAAAATCCTTATGAAATAGGAATAGAAAAATACAAAGGAGAAAAAAATAAAATAAAAGACAACTATAATCCTACCACTCTGGGACCACCATTTCAAATATATTGGTTAATTATTTTAATTGTTTCTCCTTGCGCACATATAGATATGCACATATTACCTCTACAAAACTGGGATCCCACGATGCATACTGTTTTGAAACCTGCCTCTCTCATTCAACAGAATATGTACCCTTATCATTTCTAGGCTCCATTAGAAAGAAACCTCAGGGACACCTGGGTGACTCGGTGGGTTAAAGCCTCTGCCTTCAGCTCAGGTCATGATCCCAGGGTCCTGGGATCAAGCCCCACATTGGGCTCTCAGCTCAGCAGGGAGCCTGGTTCCCCCTTTCTCTCTGCCTGCCTCTCTGCCTACTTGTGATCTTTCTCTGTCAAATAAATAAATAAATAAATAATTTTAAAACGTTGTGAATGTCACGATTTATAAAAACAAAGAAAGAAAGAAAGAAACCTCACAACCTACTTAATCACATCCTTGCTTCCAGACATCCAAGCTGCTTTCCAGTATTGGTTAGTATCAAAAATCCTGCTAAGAACCCTAATCCTTGTACACTTTTCAGTTTATTTTTGTTACCCAGATGACCCCAGGTCCTCCAGCCTACACAGTTAATCTTTTCCTTTAATATCTAAATAAAATGCTAAGGACTCCTAAGCCAAGGCAAGCCCAGCACCTCCCTCAAAGTCACCTAAGGGCCCCCAGGGGGTTCCATTTCTCCTGGTCACCTCCCACTCCATTTTCTTGTTTATCCCTCCAAACATTTCACCTTATTGGGCATTTTACCTTCTGCACTCTTTCAACATGACTCTCTCCCCTCTTCCTTCATCGGCCCAAAGTGCCACTAGACCATGGCAGTCATGGGTGGCTGACTTTTACTGAAGTTTGGGGGAAATGAAAGCCAGTCACAACACAGCAAGAAATAACTTCAAATTCACACCAGATATTACTGTCTCTAGAAAGTTACTGGCCATTCTCCACTATATGGGGACTTTTTATTCGTGATGTTTCTTCATGGACCCTGAGCCCTGCCATGTTCCTGGGACCTTCTGCTCTCTCCATTGACCATATTATGTCTTCTCTTTTTCCTCTGTACCTAAACTGTTCACTTCCTCACTCTAGTAGCCCTGAAAATTCTAAATGCCTCCTACTTTAACATTATTTAATCCCTCACACATCCCAAGAAACCAGTTCCTCCTCAAAACATTTTCTTCATTTGGCTTCCAAGACACTACATTCTTCTGGTTTCCTTCCTTCCTTACTGACCACTCCCCAGCTTCCTTTACTGGTTCATTGCCCTCCTCCTGACTTCTAAACACCATGGTGTCCCAGGACTGAGATTTTTACCTCTTTTCTAACTTTATTCATTCCCGAATGATCACATCCAGTCTAATGGGTATATGAGTACCCTCTATACACTAATGATTCTCAAGTATATATCTTCTGCTCTGACCTCTAGCCTCAGATGCCTAATTGCCTACCCAGCTGCTTCACTTGGATGCCTAATATGCATCTCGAAGTTAATCTTTCCAAAACTAAATTTTGCATTACTCCTAAATCTGTTCTTCACCTGGCAGTCCCCATCTCAGTACACGCCAGCTCCATTCTTCCACTTGCTCAGGCCAAAAGCTTGGAGTCATCCTTGACTCTTGTTGTTCTCTCACAACTCATATTTTTCCTGGTAGGAAATCCTGTCAGCGCTGACTTCAAAGTATATGCTGGCTCTGACTACCCCTCACCTCCTCTACTGCTAACCTATCCCATTCCCAGACTCCTGATAGCCTCCTTCCTGGACCTCTGCATTTGATCCCAACTGGTCTCTCTGCTTCCACTCTTGTCCATCTCCAATTTACTTTCCATAAATATCCTTTCAGTACTTACGCCAGCAAAAGTCACATTCCAGTTCAGAACTTTCCAGTGCTTCCCATATGACTTGACCCAAATCAAAAGCCTTTGTGGTTTGTAACCTGGCTCCCTCTCCAACTTCAGCTACTACCACCTCCTCAGGGAAGCCTTCCTTGACCACCTTATCTAGAAAGAGCACCCATATCATTCTGTAATCCTTGACACTGCTATATTTTCCCTCATGGTGCTTTACCTGACATTTGATTACATTGTTCATTTTTGTATTGTCTCTTCCCCCCATGAGGACAGGAACTGGTCTGTTTTTATTGCTGTATTCCCATAATCTGGACTAGGAATTGACACAGAGGAGGAGCTCCACACATTCTTATTATGTCTCTTAGTTTACATTATGCCATTCCAAGTTCTTCCCCAATTAGAACATACCATCAAGGTTCCTACAGGTGCTTTCTTTAACACAAGACACAACCACCTCTAACATGAAGTTTGCTCACCTCTGGAATGCAGTTACACTTTTCTATATAAATGGAGCACTGGTTTCAGATAAACTCACACAAGTGGAGTTACTAGGTCATGAGCCAGATTTCCAAATTATCCTCTAGAGAGGTTAACGCTAATCACTCTCCCATCAGCAGTACTCTCTCTATTCCAGCGTATTCTGGGCCTCCAGGCAAATGGTGATGACGATGGTGATGATGCTGCTGATGATTTATGTCCCCCTTACTCTTTTTTTTTTTTTAAGGATTTTATTTATTTGAGAGAGAGACAGCAACAGAGATAGTGACAGCACAAGCAGGGAGGAGAGGGAGAAGCCTCTCCCTCCCAGCAGGGAGCTCAGCGTGGGGCTTGATCCCAGGACCCTGGGATCATGACCCGAGTCAAAGGCAGATGCTTAACCAACTGAGCCACCCAGTCGCCCCTCCCCGCTTTGTTAACTAGAAAATAAGCAGATCTCTGTAGGGGCAGAGAAACTGCTGAGTTATCATGCCCTTTTGTGGGTGCATGGAGTATGCTGACTTCAGGGAGTAAAGATGTTCTCTGCTAGCTTCCTCATCAGAAATTATGTCCTCACCAACAACTTAAATTTTTTTTTTTTATCATGATGTGAAGTCATGTTAGTTCATTAATTCATTTCACCATTAGTTTTGAGTATCCGTTTTATATGTAAGCTCTAAACATTTGCCAAACCGAAGAATAGCCCTTGAAATAATGGGATTTACAATCATCATGGTGTTTACCAGTGTACAAAGTGCTTTCACTTCCACTATCTCATTTGGACTATAAAAGCCAAGTGAGTACAATTCTGCCCATTTTAAGGTGAGGGAACGAGAAGCACAGAGGGGAAGGGCTTGCCGTAGGTTACATATTACATATGAGTCAGAGCCACAACCAAGAATCCTCTGAGTGCCTCCATGCCACCCCCTCTACTGGACAATATCCTGCCGGGTCCAGTACCACCCAAAGTGGGAGTACTTAGGCATAGTAAAAAAAAGACAGCATTCTTATGCATTTTAAATCCTGAGCTGAGGGACATCAAAATGGAAGAGTAATTTCAAAATGGCTTCTGTGTGTGATGCCATGTCAGCCATCTTGGCAGTGGGTGCTGTGCTGAATTGCACTATGCCAACTCAGCTAAGGCAGGGAACCCCAGTTTCCTAGAAGCCCCTCCTTTGTATGATTCTGGGTTAGAATTGGCCAAAAGAGGAACCTGTGTGGGAATTGTAGGGCAGAAGGTGAGCAACAGTCACTACATGTGGCACATTTCCTGTCAGATACAGCACCGGTCAGAGACAGAGGTGCCCGGCTGATCCCAGCTCCTCGGCTCTCGCCTGCTCCACCTCCAGCTCCCGTTTCCTACTTTTGGCTCTGCCAGCCGACAGCTGCCTCAGGCCCTCGGCCAGGAACTTGTCTGTAGTCCCACACCCACTGTAGCAGGAGTTACACAGAGGCCACCACTTCCACAAACCCCTCCATGAACCACCCCTTCACTGCCCTCCTTGAACAGCCAGATGCACTTGGCTTCTTGAACTTTCCTGAAAGCTCTGAGAGCTCCAACTGCACCATCGCTTTCAGTGGCAGCTAATGACTCTCCAATCTTCCATCTCCTCCTTCCAGACGTTCACTTTCCCAGCACTTCCCACATCTGTGAGAGGTTTTATTCCTAGAATACTCATGGTGGCTCTGCTTCCCTGTCTGAATCCCAACTGATGTAATACTTACAGATTCTGCTTTCCTTGAAACGAAAAATAACATAAGAAATGTTCCAGATTGTAAGGCAGAATTCCACCTTCTATTTAGAATCCATATATCACAGATGCTAATTTATAGACCGTGGGTGTGAAGGGAAAAAAGGAAGGGAGATTATTAAGTGAACTAGTGGAGGATGAATAATGTATGCCTTACATCTAGACCGAAGTGAGAAAGGAAACGAGAAAGAAGAACTGAGAAGATCTACTTTCTCTATCTTGTTCTTTTAAGACAAATGGATGGAAGAGGGGAAGAAATTGGAAATGGTATTATTTTTGTAGTCTGAAAATTTTCAGTTAAGCTTTACCATATTTCTGTAAGATGCAGTCAGACAATTAGTCCAGTCTCTATCCTTTAAAGAACCATCCTTTGTGATTTGAAAGAGAAGGGAGTGAGTCTTAACTAGTAAATCTGGATGTGTTTTTGTTTTTTGTTTTAACCATCAAATTTGAAATTACATGTGAACAGGAACAAAGACAATGTCCAAGGATACTTAAGTATTATACAGTCCCAGCCAGATGCTATCCTCCTAATAGTGCTGAGAAATTCAGTGAAGGCTTTAATGTTAAATAAATATGTCAAAGATCCTCTCCTTTCTCCTCCCAATCCTAGCTCCCTCTCTTTCTAACAATTACAGAAAGGAAGTTTTTTAAACAGTTTCCAATAGAGAACAATTTTGAAAGTCAACATTCTCTTCATAGGAGACAGCAGGTAGGTAGAATAAACATTCTGTGGCATTGTTCCCTCAGAAATCCAACTTGCTCATCCCCCTTCCTCATGCTGTGAACGGGTCCTTTAAAACATGCCCGCCTCAGGTGGCTGGTCACTTTATCAAATAAAAGTTGGCAGACTTTGCCAATTTCCTTTCCCTCC
Source organism: Mustela putorius furo (assembly GCF_011764305.1). NCBI lineage: Eukaryota > Metazoa > Chordata > Mammalia > Carnivora > Mustelidae > Mustela > Mustela putorius. Next base: position 35,798,765 of record NW_025421989.1, read on the forward strand.
TCTGAATTAATAAGCCTGGCGCACAGAGCAGTAAAATTTTATTTCCACCGAGCAAATATAGATTGCTTTCTCCTTGGCTGCTGTTTAAAAATCTTCTCACTCTCGTGTCCAAAGTATGCACCTATTCCTGCAGCACTAATGCTGACAAGTGGCCAGAGGAGAGGAAATGTTGCAAGCCAGTCCTCAGCCCATGGATTCCTCCTCTGACCCTGGAAGAGCCACAGAACCACCAGCTCATTCTCCAGGACATAAACAAGGGGTCTTTTCTACTCCCTGGAGCCCTGGGGACCCAAACTCTTGGCTCCGCGTGGCGTGTCACCTCCAACTTGTTAAGTATTAAAAAAAAAAAAACAAAATTCAACCAAGTAGACTTGAAGACTACTTGGTTTTACTGAGATCCAAGAATCAGGCAACATCCCATCTAACAAGTAAGAGAGATAGAAAATTGCACAAAATGGAAGGTTTTTATAGGCTGGCTGTGGTGGGGCAAGGAAGTATTAGCAAAAGAAAAGGAGGATTGTTTCAGGCCAGGACAACTTCTTTTTGCGGGGAAGGGCTGGGCAGGGTTTTTCTCATGCAAATTCCTTCACTGGTGCTGATCCGGAAATTTCAGATTGACTGTTAAAAGACCACATTCCTGGGGTTCCTGGCTGGCTCATTCCTAAGAGCTTGACCAAGGGGTCCTGAGTTTGAGCCCCAAGTTGGGTGTAGAGATTACTTTAGGGGAAAAAAAGAACCACATTCCTGGGAGAGGTTGAAACTGAGTCTTGGTTTGCTGTCATGGAGGGTAAATAACTCCATTTGGGGCTTGTTGTTTCATGGGTTTATAGCTGCAAGCCTGTAATCGTTTCCTGGGGCCCACTGTGACAATTACCATAAACCCTGTGACTTCAAACAGCAGAAATTTAAACTGTCCTAGTCTGGAGGCCAGAAATCCAAAATCAAGGTGTCCACAGGGCCATACACCTTCTGGCTTCTGGTGGGCACTAGCATTCCCTTGGGTCCCTTGGCTTGTGGCCACATCAATCCAATCTTTCCGTCGATGGTTACACCTTCGGCTTGGCATGTTCGCGTCGCCTCTTCTGCCTGTCTTCTTCTCCTCTTCTATCTGTTTCTAATCACTCTGTGCCTTTCTCTTCTAAGGACATTTGTCATTGGAAGTTAGCACCCACTTAGAAAATCCAGAGTGAGCTCTGCATCTTGAGTCCCTTAATTTCATCTGCAAAGACCCTTTTACCAAACAAGGTCATATTCACAGGTTCCAGGGTTTAGGACATGGACACGTCCTTTGGGGGCCACCATTCAACCCACTACAAGTCCTTATCTCCCTGGACTCAGAAGTCTTTCTTTGTCTGACGGTTTTTAGAGTTTTTAAACCTGTCTCCACAGTGCTATACTCATGAACATGCCCTATTTTATTCAGAAAGCATCCTTAACAGCACAAAGGGCTGCATTTTTTAAAATATTTTATTTATTTATTTGTCACAGAGAGAGATCACAAGTAGGCAGAGAGGCAGGCAGGCAGAGAGAGAGAGGGAAGCAGGCTCCCCGCTGAGCAGAGAGCCCGATGTGGGGCTCCATCCCTGGACCCTGAGATCATGACCTGAGCCGAAAGCAGAGGCCTAACCCTGAGCCACCCAGGTGCCCTAGGGGCTGCATTTTGCTCAAGAATCCCATTAAAAGGATTCATCCCAAGTTTCTTCTCTCAGTCCTGGAATCTCTACATCTTTTCCTCCATCCACTCCAACCTTCACTCAACTTTGCTGGCCCCAGTCGTGCAGTTTCTGTGACTAGAAATCCTCTCTCCCCTTCGTATACAGAACAGTGAGCCCTAGTCTGATAACTCCAAATTTTCATCACCCTCCTCAAACAAAGGATCCTCTAGTTACCAGAATCCACTTTCTGGTGGAGAAGGGAAAGGTGTTCAATAAGTTTTGTCCTCTTTGGGAATTTTTTTAATTTAAGTTTGGTTTAATGAGGTGAAAGTCACATAATATGAAATGAACCATCTTTAAGTATATAATCCAGTGGCACTTAGTACATTTACAACTGTGTAGCCAATCACCTGTATCTAATTCTGATGCCTTTTCTTTACCCCAAATTAAAACAGTCATTTCCATATCCTCCTCCCAAGCCTTAGGCAATTACTAATCTACTTTCTGTTTGTTTAGAGCTGCCTATTCTAGATGTTACATGTAAATGGAATCATACAGTGCGTGGTCCTTTGTGTCTGGCTTTTTCATTTAGTATAAAGTTTCCAAGGTTCATTCATATGGTAGCATGTATCAATACTTGATTCCTTTTTAAGGCTAAATAAAATGCCATTATATGGACATGCCACTCTCTTCTTTATTCATTCATCTGTTGATGGTTAGGTTTGTGTTTTAGCATTCCTTATTGCAGAGTTTCATTCATTGGTTTCACAAATATTTACTGAGTGATAACTATGTGCTAGGCACAGTTCAAGGAGCACGGCATATAGTACTCAACAAAACAGAACAAAAATCTCTGCCTTCATGAAGCTTATGTTCTGGTGGGGGAGGCCTTATAAATAAGACAAACAACTGAAATATTTAGTATGCTAAATAGAAGTGCTAAACAGGGGACAATGGCTCAAAGGTGCCACAAGAGGAAATTTCTGGGGGTGACTAGTCATTTTCTGTTTCTTTTTCTTTTTTTCTTTCTTTCTTTCTTTCTTTTTTTTTTTTTGACAGAGAGAGAGAGAGAGAAAGTGAGAGAGAAAGAGAGAACGCAGGGGGAGATGGAGAAGCAGACTCTGAGCGGGGAGCTAGATGAGGGGCTCCATCCCAGGACCCTGGGATCAGCACCTGAGCCAAACAGCACCTGTTTCTTTTTTAGATTATTTATTTATTTATTTATTTGACATACAGAGATCACAAGTAGGCAGAGAGGCAGGCGGGGTGGGTGGGGTGGAGAAGCAGGCTCCCTGCTGAGCAGAGAGCCCCGTGGTGGGGCTCAATCCCAGGATGCTGGGATCATGACCTGAGCCGAAGGCAGAGGCTTTAACCCACTGAGCCACCCAGGTGCCCCACCCCTACTGTTTCTTGATCTAGGAGCTACATGGGCATACTCAGTGAAAATTAAGTGAACTCGGACTTAAGGTTTGTGCACTGGGAGCACCTGGCTGACTCCGTATGCCGAGCATGCAAATCTTGATCTTGGGGTCATGAGTTCAAGCGCTACGTTGAGCATAGTGTTTACTTTAAAAAAAAAAAAAAAAGTCTTCTTTTCTGTATATATGTTACACATCAGTAAAAAAAAATCTTTTAAGCCCCTGTGCTTCCATTTCCTTTAAAAGGTGGCTTATTAAACCTATCTCTGGTTCTGACTCTAACAAAACGAATGTGTCAGACCAGATGGTTTTGCTCCCTAGGGGATCCAGCTGAATCCCTGACTCTTCCTGGGTGGGTGTAGGATGTTACCAGATCATGATGCTGTTTTCAGCTTTCTGCCATTTACTTACATCCTTTGGATTTCTGGATCATTCCAGTTGTCAATCAAACCACAACTGTAAGTGGACAGCCAGGGTTTACAATGATCATGTTGGCAATTTCAGCTTATTACCTTCCTTTATGCTTATTTCCGCCATTATCTTGAGTCCAGTTTGGCTCTTTTTTTAATGCTGACCTTAACAGGAACAAAATTACTTTTAGGGAAAGAATAGCTGTGGAATCACAGGCCTGGAGGAGGACAGAAACAACCTATAATGAAAGGTAATTATGTTTACAGAGGAAAGGGTCACCCTTGGTTATCAGTTAAAGAAAATGGTTGAGATTTCTATGCAGTACAACTCAACCTAAATCAAGAAGCAGTCCCTAGTGGGCAGTTATATGGAAATGATTTGAGGGAAAGATGGGCGAATAATAAAAATTGGCCTTAAGTAGGGTCCATACCTCTTATGCCTATATAAAAATTTAGAATTTTTTTCAGCCAGAATTCTGTGGACACAGGCACAAGGGAACTTGATTTGCCCACAATGTGATGAAAGATATTCCCTTCATTATGTGAGTTGTTATTATGGCTCAATTATAACTTAGATGAGTTTGGGATGTAAAGGTAACAGTGACATATACTGAGAGGCTGTTGGACAAGTTGGGAACATGTCCTTGAGAATTTTTTTTTTTTAAAGATTTTATTTATTTATTTGACAGACAGAGATCACAAGTAGGCAGAGAGGCAGACAGAGAGAGAGGAGGAAGCAGGCTCCCTGCGGAGCAGAGAGCCCGATGTGGGGCTTGATCCCAGGACCCCGGGATCATGACCCGAGCCGAAGGCAGAGGCTTTAACCCACTGAGCCACCCAGGCGCCCCGAGAATGATTTTTGAGAGAAGAAAAGAAAGGGAGGACATTGAGTCTTAGATAAGTCAGAACCAAAGGAGACATAACCTGAGCAGAAAACAAGAGTCAGACCCTCTACCGACTGTACCACCCAGGTGCCCCTATTAATGCAAATAGGAAGGAAGTTGACCAAGACAGTCAAGAAGGGATGGGTATGATTTAGTTAAGAGATTAGACTACAGAAACACTGATCTCACAGCGAAGGTAGAGAGAAATGTTGGTGGAGAGATATCTGAGTGTGTAATTCAGAGAACTGCTAGCTCCAGGGACAGGGCTGCCAAAGAATTTAATTCTGGCCTAGAGTCAGTGCCAAAAGGGGTGAGATGTCTCTACCCACCAGCTCTAAGAACTAGTCATACAGCCTAAGGGGAAAAGAGGTCAGAAATGAAAATGTCTGACATGCATATTAAATTGTGTTAAACTGTATTTGGGGACTAGGCAAAGCTCCAGTAATTCACAGACCAAGAAGATATAGCTTACAGATCAAACTTCCTCACCTTTTGGTAAGACAGATGCAACAGTGATGAAGCCAAGACAGGTGGAGTCCTGAATGAGACTATGGGGCTGCAGCCTATAGAGGACATAGACCTTTAATTCCTTAGGTCCCGTGGTAGGAGAGACAAGAGGACACCATAATGGCCTATTCCCTAAGACACAGATGCCTACAAAAATTCTTTTCTCGGGTTCTCACTAACATATGGGCTCCATTTTGATAAATTGTGTTATGAAATTATAACCTAAATACCTTAAGTAGAAAGTAAGACAAAAGGTAAATATCATACATCATGTTCCTATGTGATCCTTGTAGACATTTATTTCACCTACTAGGGCTCAGTCAACTAATAAAATCCTTGTATTCATACAGTGCTTTATTGTGAACAAAGTACTCTAGTGTTGTATTTCACTGGATTATTTCCTCAAGTCCTGTGAGGACAGATGCCCTAAAGGCCCAAGCCTATGAGAAATAAGAAGTCCAAGAAGGAAGTCACTCTGGAAGCTCCCACCTTTGCCTATTAAGGTCAATAAAGTACCCTGAGGCTGTTATCACTCCAGGTTCAAAGATCAAGGAGGTAGAGTGGTTACTGGAACCCAGAAAGGAAAGTCTCATACAGAGAAAGAAAGGGCTGCCTTGAGAAGAGCTGTGACCTTTTCTCAGGGAGCACAACCAAAATGAGGGGACCCTGTAGACAGAAAGCTAAGGAAATAGACCCCTACCTTAATTCTATCCTCTTCCCTTGATCTCTTGCTGGGGTTCCCCATTGGCCAAACCCAAGCAGAGGAACAGAAACCAGAATAGAGGAGAATGGAGAGTGGGTCTGAAGGGGCAAAAAAAAAAAAAAAAAAAAAAAAACCTCTGGCATGACTTGAGCCACCAGCATTTTCCGCATTAATTGATCCCTTCTTCAACACTGATTTTCTTCCTTATATTCATTCTTTTTTTCTTTTTCTTTTCTTTTCTTTCTTTTTTTTAAAAAGAGGGATTGGGGAGGGACAGAGGGAAAGAGAGAGAATCCTAAGCAGGCTCCACGCCCAGTGTGGAGGCCAATACATGGCTCAGTCCTACAACACTGAGATCATGACCTGAGCTGAAATCAAGATTCAGACACTTAATGGACTGAGCCACACAGGCGCCCTTTCGTTATAGTCATTGTACTATACCACATCATCCTATCATTTAAAACCCTCACAAGGGATACCTGGGTGACTCAGTGGGTTAAAGCCTCTGCCTTCGGCTCAGGTCATGATCCCAGGGTCCTGGGATTGAGCCCCGCATTGGGCTCTCCGTTCAGCAGGGAGCCTGCTTCCTCCTCTCTCTCTGCCTGCCTCTCTGTCTGCTTGCGATCTCTGTCAAATAAATAAATAAAATCTTTTAAATAAATAAATAAAACCCTCACAAGCCATGGAAATAAGGGGTACTTTTCTATATTTTACTATTTTTTTTCATAGCTAATTTTCAGGGAAAGATTTATCTATTCATTTTATTTATTTATTTTTTAAATTTAAATTTTTTTTTTTTTACTTGACAAAGTAGGCAGAGAGGCAGACAGAGATCACAAGTAGGCAGAGAGGCAGACAGAGAGAGAGGGAGAAGCAGGCTCCCCGCTGAGCAGAGAACGCGATGCGGGGCTGGATCCCAGGACCCTGGGATCATGACCTGAGCCGAAGGCAGAGGCTTTAACCCACTGAGCCACCCAGGTGCCCCTTTATCTATTCATTTTAAAGAGAGAGTACACCCATGTGAGAAGGAGGGGCAGAGGGAGAGGGAGAGAGAACCAAGCAGACTCCATGCGGAGCGGGGAGCCCAACGCAGGGAGCCTAACACCGGAAGGCCAACACAAGCCTCAGTCTCATGAGCCTGAGATCACCACCTGAGCCAAAACCAAGAGTCAAATGCTCAACCGACTGAGCCATACAGATACCCCTTTCCCTATTTTATAGGTGAAAAGTGGTAACAAAGAGAGATTAAGTGACTTTGCCAAGGTCACTCAATTAATAAGTAAGAGGGCCATGATGTGAATCAAGTTTGCTGATGCCAGAGCTTGCTGTGTTAGTCACCACCCTCTCCTGCCTCCACCACACCACGAAGCCTTCACATGATGAAGGCAGTGGTAAGAATAACATGGGATGGCCAGGGTATGCTCTTGCATTACAGGAGGCATTGCTCTTGTCAGCCTTTGAAAGCCTTGAAACCAAAACAGATTGCCTTCAGGGACCTTCAGAAACAGGGGCATTGAGGAAACTGGCCAGTGGCTTTGGCAGGGAATAACTACAAGAGGGGAAAAGGAAACCGAGCTGAGAACAAGGAGAGACCCAGGTACCAGAGGCTTACCTGCCCCAAGGGGCAGAGGAGAAGCAGGGCAATTCCCTAGGAACAGCCCATGATGCCACCATAGGGCAGAAGGCTGAGGTGCCCAGGCCAGCAAAGGTGAGGACTCTGGGCAAGCTGCCACGGGCCACCAGGCAAACCCGTCTGGTTTCATCAAAAGTAGAACTGAACTAATTGGAAACATAACTACAGATAGTCCCCAACTTATGATGGCCCAACATGCGATTTTTTTTACTTCACAATGGGGCAAAAGTGATACATAGTCCGTAGACACAGTCCTTGGAATTCTGAAGTTTTTTTTTATCTTTTCCTAGGCTAGCAAGATGGGGTAGGATACTCTCTCATGATGCTGAGCAGTTAGCCTCATCTCCCAGTCAGCCGTGCAATCACGAGGGTGAACAGCCAATACACTTACTGTTCTATACCCTTGCGGACATTCCAGTTTTCACTTTCAGTACAGTATCCCATTAATTACATGAGATATTGGACACTTCCTTATAAACAAGCCTTTGTGGCAGATGATCTTGCCCAACTGGAGGCTAATGGAAGTGTTCTGAGCACATGTAAGCTAGGCTAGGCTAAGCTGTGATGTAGGGTAGGTTAGGAGTAGTAAATGCATTTCTGATTGAATGTACTTTCAGCTTACACTCAAGTTTATCAGGATGTAACTCCACCATAAGTTGAGAAAGATCTGCATACCTCAAAGATACTCTGCAGGTGTTTTAGCAAAACCTGGGGAGGAAATCAGGGCTTCGGCCCAACTCCAATGAATGGCTCCATCTCGGGGGTGCGTACAGCCAGCTAAGGGCAAGAGACATTCAGTGTAATAACTGGCTTTCCACAGGGGTCAGTCCTCTCCTTACACCCAAATTAGAATTTTACCTTGACCTACTGAGTGATGGAAGAGAAGATCATGCTCACCCATTTTGCATGATTTTTCCCACAACTCCAAGAGGGGAGGAGTGCCAAGCTCATGTTTATTTATATAGTCCTGGGAAATGTGTTTTACATATGTCTGCTTATTTAATTACCAGTCAACCTGTGAGCAAATACAGGTTCTCTTGTACATGGAGGAATTCAAGGCTCACAGTTTAGGTTATTTCCCAGAGTCACACTTGTTAGTGGGGAACCTGAGTTTCCAAGTCGGGGCCCTCAGACACCAGCACCTGTGCTATTTATTTAAAGCAAACTTAATATATTCCAAATATACTCTGACATTCAGAAAGTGAAATTCAATGGAGGGTAGTCCACCTGGAGAAGAAGCAAAGGGACACCAAAGTGACATAGGGAAGGGCAGGGGCTATGCAAATCTGGCAATACCTCGAGATCTTAACTGAAAACAGACGGAGCATGAGCCATAAAATGTAGCCACATGGCTTTGAAGAGGTCTGCCACAACAAGAGTTCTTTTATTTTATTGCATAATGTGCATATCATTTTTAAAACTGTTTATTATGAAGGGACGCCTGGGTGGCTCAGTTGGTTAAGCGGCTGCCTTTGACTAGGGTCATGATCCCAGGGTCCTGGGATCGAGACCCACATCAGGCTCCTTGCTTAGCGGGGAGCCTGTCTCTCCCTCTGCCTCTGCCTGCCACTCCGCCTGCTTGTGCTATCTCTCTCTGACAAATAAATAATTTTTTTTAAAAAATCGAAACTTTTTAATGAAAATTTCCAGATAAACACGGAAGAACACAACAAACCCCCATGTGCCTCTCCCCAGCTCTGATAGCCTTTCACATTTCTCACCATTGCTATCACCTGTGAGAACCTCATGACCACCATGGACAGCCACCCCCCCAACCCCTGCCAAGACAATGCTAAGCACACAACAAGCAACTGTGCTTGTGTTTCCATGGCGTTTGTGGACTCCCTGAGATGAATTTTTGGATCTCCTGGGACACATGGCTTCTCGGTTAGGAGCTCTGGGCTGCAAGGATGCAGTAACATTGCAGTATACCGAAACCCCACTCCCATCCGATCCTTCAGCAGGTTCTGTTGACCCGCCAACTTGCTCTCCAATAGGCCCGCTTCTCTCATTCTCTGCTGCCATCATCTCCTGCCTGGACTCCTGTAAGAGCCTCCTAACTGGGCTCCCTGCTCCATTCTTGCCCATCCTCCAATCCATTCTCCACTCAGCAGCCAGAAAGATGAATCAGACTGCATCATTTACCTGCTTGAAGCACTTCTGAAGAGTTCCCCTTGCTCCCAGAATGAAACCCTGGGCTGCAGGACACTGAGAGCTTTTGTACCCCCTGCTCTTGGCTCACAGTCCCCTCATCTGTACTCACTACTCTCCAGTCTCCTTAGCCGTTGTAGAGGAGCAAAAATAATTTCCATCTACCCTTCTAGGTTCTTGGCTGAGACCCCCGTGGTATAAAAAGACAGACTCACAGATGTAAAACAAACGGAAGTTTACTTGTATACTTGCTGGTATACATGTATGTGAGAGAGACCCAGGAAAAATGGAGTCACTCCTCAAAATATCTCAAGTGTCCACCTTAAATAACATCTCCAGCTAAAGACAAAAGAAGAATGTTGAGGGTGGGAGTCAGTTCTGGGAGGTTATCAGTCAAAGCAGAGGTATGACTGCTATGCCAATTTAAGTCACTGCCTTCTCCACTGATAAGAGTGTCTAAAGATTTAGTCATCCTCCTCTGCCTGGCAAAGAGAGGGAGACACCCTTACAAATGGAGATTTCCCTTTGCCTTTAAATGTAAATGCCTTTTTTGAAAGGGTAACTTCTACTCCAAGCTTTTCCAGGGTCTGCTGTTTCTTAAAAATAACTAGCTCAAGATAATCCTTATGCCAGAGACAATATTTGTGGATGGCAAATTGTGTCCCCCTTTACCTTCCAACAAACTGGAATTATATTTATGGATTCACTTGATCAGTGGACCTCTCCCAAGTAGGATATAAGCTCAGGACAGGAGTTCCCTGATTTCTTAACCCTCAGTACATCCCGCACCCACAGCAGTGCCTGTCATTAGGAGTGCACTCAATAACTATTTGTGCATATTATTAAACTTGCCTAGGGATGCCTGGCTGTCTCACTTGGAGGAGTGTGCAACTCTTGGTGTCAGGGTCATGACTTCAAGCAACACACTGGTCGTGGAGCCTACTTAAAAATAAGTAAACATACAAACAAATAAACTTCCTTCTGTCAAGATTAGACCTGATGAAAACCTTAAGACATTGTGTCAAGTCTAGCTTCTTGAACAAAGGAAAATGGTGAAGAACCTGAAGATGTAGAAGGAACTAAGGTAGTTTTATTCATCAGCTTAGACTGTCATAACTAAATACGATAGACCGAGTGGCTTAAACAACTAAAATTTGGGGCACCTGGCTGGCTCAGTTGGTAGAACATGTGACTCTTGATCTCAGGGCTCTAAGTTCAAGCTCCACATTGGGCATGTAGCCTATGAAAGAAAGAGAGGAAGGAAGGAAGGAAGGAAAAGAAACCGCAAGAATTTATTTTCTCCCAGTTTTGGAGGCTGGGATTCTGAAATCAGGATGGCAACATGGTCAGGTTCTAGTGAAGACTCTCATTCTGGCTTGTAGATGACTGCCTTCTCACTGTGTCCTCACATAGCAAAGAGAAAGAGTGCACAAGCTCCCTGATATCTCTTATAAGGGCACCAATCCCATCGCAAAGGCCCCACCTGCATGACACCATCTAATCCTAATTCCCTCCTAAAGGCCCCATCTCCAAATGCCATTGCATTAGGGGTTAGGGCTTTATCTTGCCCCTGTATTTCATATAAACTGGTAGTAGAATCTAGAAGCTTTCTCAGACTTAGGTTTGGTTTGGGGGCAAGAATACTCCATGTGTGATGTTATAAATCTCCATCAGGAGGTACATAGTATTTCCTTTTTTAGTATGTAGTGACCATTGATGATCGAAGTCCAAGATCCATTACTTTATTAACTATTTGGAAAACAGTAATAATCTAATTCAAAAGTTCTCTAACTTTTTAGACCCAGAATTCATAATAGTTATTGAGGATTCCAAAGAGGTTTTCTTTATGTAGGTTATATCTATTGATATTTACCATATGCAATATTAAAACTGAGAAATTGTAGGGGGACCTGGGTGACTCAGTTGGTTAAGTGTCTGACTCTTGATGTTGGCTCAGGTCATGGAATTGAGCCCCCAGTCAGGGTCTGTGTGCAGCTGGAAGTCTGCTTAAGATTCTCCCTCTCCGGGCGCCTGGGTGGCTCAGTGGGTTAAGCCGCTGCCTTAGGCTCAGGTCATGATCTCAGGGTCCTGGGATTGAGTCCCGCATCGGGCTCTCTGCTCAGCAGGGAGCCTGCTTCCCTCTCTCTCTCTCTCTGCCTGCCTCTCCATCTACTTGTGATTTCTATCTGTCAAATAAATAAATAAAATCTTTAAAAAAAAAAAAAAAGATTCTCCCTCTCTCAGGGTGCCTGGGTGGCTCAGTGGGTTAAGCCTCTGCCTTCAGCTCAGGTCATGCATGATCTCGGGGTCCTGAGATCAAGCCCTGCATCGGGCTCTCTGCTCAGCGGGGAGCCTGCTTCCCCACCCCTCTCTCTGCCTGCCTCTCTGTCTACTTGTGATCTCTCCTGTCAAATAAATAAATATATATAAAATAAATAAATAAAATCTTTAAAAAAAAAAAGTTTCTCCCTCTCTCTCCCTCTTCCCCTCCCCACCTCACACACTCTCTCTAAAATAAATAAAATAAATCTTTAAAAAAAAAAAAACTGAGGGCGCCTGGGTGGCTCAGTGGGTTAAGCCGCTGCCTTCGGCTTGGGTCATGATCTCAGGATCCTGGGATCGAGTCCCGCATCGGGCTCTCTGCTCAGCAAGGTGCCTGCTTCCTCCTCTCTCTCTCTCTCTGCCTGCCTCTCTGCCTACTTGTGATCTCTCTCTGTCAAATAAATAAATAAAATCTTTAAAAATAATAATAATTTAAAAAATTTAAAAAAATAAAAAACAGAAAATTTAGAATATATATTAGAATATATATTATATATTCTAAATAGAATATATATTATTATATATGAACTATAATATTAGTTCATTTAAAAGTAACAAAAACAGGGTGTCTGGGTGGATCACTTGGTTAAGCATCCGACTTGATTTCTGCTCAGGTCATGAGATTGAGCCCCACATGGGGCTCTGCACTAGGTGTAGAGCTTGTTTAAGATTCTCTGTCTCCTTCTCCCTCTACCCCTCCACTGCCACTGCATGCTCGAACTCTCTCTCTAAAATAAATAAATAAATCCTTAAAATAACAAAAACAAGCAGAGCATAAATAACATATTTTATGTAAAAGAACCGTATTTTCCAAGACAAAAACAATTAGTGCGAAAAGTTGCACTATACATTTGTATAAATCTCTTTAATGTCTGGCTTAATGTAAGACAGCTGGATTCTCATGTTTTCTTCTATATTCAATCTGTTGTAATATGTTGCTTTGGTTGAAGTAAATGAAGAATACCTAGTATCACATAGATATGTAGTTAGAAAAGGGAAAAGCATTTTAATAACCTCTACAAATAATTGTAGATATTCTTTTGGGAAAGAAGTGGTAGTTTCTTAAAGATTAATAGTCTGATATGGAATCTGAAATCACACTAGTGTACTTTTTGTACTCTGTTTCATTAAAAGCTGTCTTGTACTTTGAATGGATCTTTTTACCCATCCATGATTTTGTAACATCATGCATTAGTCACTTCAAAAATATTGGTTCATTGAGTTATGCAAATATTGCAAATGTTGACACATCTCATTACACAATATCTTAAAAAATCCCATTTGTTAATATCACCACCAATCTCATCAGAAAAATCTTTAAATATTGGGAAGATATTAAACTCACAGTGGTGGATACAAGTTTTCCAGAATTTCAATTTTCACTTGAAAGCTTGAATTTTATCATTGGCAATAAATACCGTTAAGTTGTTTTCCTTGATGTGACAAAGCTTATGTCTTAATTTTCAAGAAAATATATGCCCAGTACTCCTGGCTGAATAACCACTTTGCCTGTCAGTTGTTCTCTTCCTTTTCCTCTAGTCCATTTTTCTTTTGTTTTGCTTTGTTTTCTTTTCTTTTCTTTTCTTTTCTTTGTTTTCCCCAGCTTTACTGGAATATAACTGGCATAGAACATTGTATAAGTTTGGGTTATTTGACACACTTACATATTTTTTAAAAAGATGTTATTTATTTATTTGACAAAGAGAGAGAGAGAGCACAAGCAGGGGGAGCGACAGGCAGAGGGAAAAGGAGGCTCCCCACTGAGAAGGGAGCCCCATGTGGGGCTTGATCCCAGGACCCTGGGACCATGCCTGGAGTTAAAGGCAGACACCTAACCAAATGAGCCATCCAGGCACCCCAACACACTTACATATTGTAATCTGATTACCACTATAGCTTTAGCAAACTCTTCCACAATGTCCTATAATTCAATTTCTTTCTTGTGATGAGAAAATTTAAGTTCTACTCTCTTAGCAACATTCAAGTATATACTACAGTGTTATTTATATTCACAATGCTGCATACTAGATTCCCAGGACTTGTTCATCTTCTAACTGGAAGTTTGTACTGTTTGACCAGCATCTCCCCATTTCTCCCATTCCCCAGCCCCTGGTAACCACCATTCTACTCTCTGTTTCTACAAGTTCAGATTTTTTTTTAATCCACATATTTAAAAAAAAAATCCACATATGAGTAAGATCATACAGTATTTGTCTTTCTCTGTCTGCCTTATTTCATTCAGCTTACTGCACTTACTGTCTATCCATCCATGTTACCTCAAATAGTAGGATTTCCTTCTTCTTCATGCCCAAATAGCATTCTATTGTATACATATACTAGACCTTCTTTTCCCATTCATCCATTGATGGACTCTTAGGTTGTTTCCATATGTTGAATATTATGAACAACGCCACAACGACCATGGGACTACAGATATCTCTTCGAGCTCTCATTTTCATTTCTTTTGACATATACCCAGAAGTGGAATTGCTAGGTCAGATGGTAATTTTAGCTTTTATTTTATTCATTTAATTTTTTAAGATTTTATTTATTTATTCGAGAGGGAAAGAGTGTGAGAGAGAGAACGTGAGAGAGAGAGAGAACACAAGCACAGGGAGGGGTAGAGGGAGAAGCAGACTCCCTGCTGAGCAGGGATCCTGATGCAGGATTCCATCCAGGGATCCCGGGATCATGACTTGAGTTAAAGGCAGTCCTGTAACCCACTGAGCCACCCAGGCATCCTATTTTTTTTTTTTTTAAGTGAGCTCTACACCCAAAGTGGGGCTTGAACCCATAATCCCCAGATCAAGAGTTGCATGCACTGTCAACTGAGCCAGCCAGCCCCGCCCTTTCCCTTGGAGTTTTATTTTTTATTTATTTATTTATTTATTAAAGATTTATTTATTTATTTGACAGACAGAGATCACAAGCAGGCAGAGAGGCAGACAGAGAGAGAGAAGGAGAAGCAGGCTCCCTGCTGAGTAGAGAGCCTGATGTGGGGCTCGATCCCAGGACCCTGGGATCATGACCTAAGCCGAAGGCAGAGGCTTTAACCCACTGAGCCACCCAGGTGCTCTGGAGTTTTATTTTTAATGTCAATGATTCTTCTAGGTAAAAACAGTATTCCACGAGAAAAGTGGCTAGTTCAGCGCTCCACTAAAATAATTGCACAATTGCTTTTCAAGGCAGTTCTTATACTTAACTGCTGTGAAGAAGTGTTTTATGCATATTTCCCATTCTGTCATACAGAATTTTATAAAGACATGTACTCAAAGGTTGAGATTTTTTTTTTTTAAAGATTTTATTTATTTATTTGACAGACAGAGATCACAAGCAGGCAGAGGCAGGCAGAGAGAGAGAGAGGAGGAAGCAGGCTCGCTGCTGAGCAGAGAGCCCGATGCGGGACTCGATCCCAGGACCCTGGGATCATGACCTGAGCCGAAGGCAGAGGCTTAACCCTCTGAGCCACCCAGGCGCCCAAAGGTTGAGATTTTATAAAATTATTAATTTTATTGCTTCAACAAGGACACCCGTAAGTGGAACCGGCAATTTTTTACAGTGAATGTGGCAGTGAAGGAGACAGTGACTGTTAGCATAGTCAGCACCACTTACCTCATGCTGAGGCACCAACGGTTTTAGCCACCACTGCTTTTGCACCATCAGTGAAATGTCAACCTAGTGAAAAAGGTAAAGAACATCTTTGTATTATTATCAAATTAGTTTTTACTTTATAGACCCCTGAAAGAATGCAGAGGCCCACACTCTGAGAACCAGTTCTAATTCTATCATTTCCTCCTCATTTTAAAATTAGAATACATTCATAGAGGGAAACTTGCCCTCACTCACTATTTGGTCACCCTGAGGTCAGTTTGTAGAAGAAAAGGCAAGTTAAATTTTTATTTTTTCCCTCGATTTGCCAGTTTTTTTTTTTTAATGGTTCTCTAGCATCCTACAAAGGTGATCAGGGAGAATCTGTTAGTTTATTTCATTATAAACTTACACATTTAATATATTTGATATATGTTTCTATCAGTTGCAGTTATTACTTTTATTCATACTTAACTATTCCCATCATTTGCTAATGGGAGCCTCTTCACATTGGCTACTGAGTTCTTTTTTTCTTTTTTTTAAGATTTTATTTATTTATTTGACAGAGAGAGAGACAGTGAGAGAGGGAACACAAGCAGTGGGTGTGGGAGAGGGAGAAGCAAGCTTCCCTCTGAGCAGGGAGCCTGATACAGGGCTCGATTCCTGGACCCTGGGATCTTGACCTGAGATGAAGGCAGACACTTAACCGACTGAGCCACCCAGGAACCCAGGCTACTGAGTTCCTTTGATGTGACCCAAATATTCTTTGAAACCTATCTTGCCTTTTTTTTCAATGTTTTATTTCTTTTCTTTTTTTTTTTTTTAAGATTTTATTTCTTTATTTGAGAGAGAGAGCATTAGCAGGGGGGAGGAGGCAGAGGGAGAGTGAGAGGGAGAAGCACACTCTCTACTGAGCAGGGAGCCCAGTGTGGGTCTTGATCCCAGGACCCTGAGATCATGACCTGAGCCGAAGGCAGACACTTAACTGACTGAGCCACCCAGGTGCCCCACTTCCTTGACTTCTTATATGACAGGATATACCATGGTCATACTGTATTTTTCCTGATTCAAACCTAGAATCACTCTTCTAAGGAGCTCTGATTTCTTTCAGTAAAAAATGACATTCAAAGACCACAATCTGGGTGCTAGGAAGGCTATGCCAGTTATTGGTATATTACCTCTCAGATCCAATTTCACCCTTTTAGACTGCTCTGTGAAAATGAATCTGGGCCCTTTAAGTCTTTTTCCTTTGCCAGTAGGTGCTGAATCTTTGTCAGTAGAGGGCGCTGGAGAAACATTGCAGGAGGAGAGGGATTTGCTTCCGGGTTCCAGTGTGCTCTCTCAGCAGGCTCCTGTGGCATGAGTGGCACTGTGTGACACCAGCCTCCTGCAAAATGCACAGCTTATCAAGTGCCCAGCTGCTGCTGCGTGCAGTTCTCAGCAGGACTCAGTAATGAATGGCCAGAGCACCCCAGTGGGTAGACTTCTGCTTTGTTCCAGAGGGCAGATTTCAGCAACCTCCAGGGGACTATTTTCCAGAAATTCCAGAGGATAGAGTTGCAGCACCAGTGAGGCAGGAACCACAAATTGTGTGCCATTCAGTGAACCGTGACGGTGACATTTCCAACACAGTATAAATCTCAGGCCTGGGGGTGGAAGGGGGACTCTTCACTGGGTGCTTCATCTCAGCCCTGTTGGTAGTGATTGCACCTTATGTCTGCTCTTTCTATATTTAGAGTGATCTTTATTTATTACTAGCCAATCTCTTGTTACTCTAATCTCCTTCTATAATTAATCATTCTTAATATTAAACTTTCCCTGTTCAAGTTACTGGGTGACTTCCCTCTCGTTGGACGAGACTAATACAACTGCTCAGTGTTAACTGAGTTGGTCATTTTTGCTATGTGTTTCCACTGGCAATAGCTAGGAAATGTGTATTATTTTAAAGAGAAAATACATCCTAAATTCATACTGGTAGTTTCTATTAATAGGATTAAAAAACGTGATTTTGTATTTTGTCTGGTCTATGCTGAAAATCTTCATTTGTAAAGACATTAGCATAATTAGTTATAAGCTTTATCCTACTAAATATATATTTAATTTAAATAAATAACTGGTATTGGGGTGAGTGAGTGGCTCAGTTGGTTAAGTGTCTGACTCTTGATCTTGGCTTAGGTCTTGATCTCAGGGTTATGAGGGTTTTTTTTTTTGTTGGTTTTTTTTTTTTGTTTTTTTGACAGAGATCACAAGTAGGCAGAGAGGCAGGCAGAGAGAGAGAAAGGGAAGCAGGCTCCCTGCTGAGCGGAGAGCCCCGACACTGGGCTTGATCTCACAACTCTGGGATCATGACCTAAGCGGAAGGCAGAGGCTTTAACCCACTGAGCCACCCAGGTGCCCCAGGGTTGTGAGTTTAACTGCCACACTGGGCTCCACATAGGCATGGTACCTACTTAAAAAAAAAAAACATAATATGAAACTAGTATATATTATTAATAAAAATGTAATTAATATATTTAAATTAAATATATTTAAGAAAAATATATAGTATCAGAAAAACAAAAATAATATATTACTTTCAGTTTAAGATTTTATTTTATATTTCCTTTTTATCCTTTGGGTATATCCCATAGAATTACTGTCTTTTATTTAATTGTTTTAAAGATTTTATTTATTTATTCTAGAGAGAGATAGGGAGAGAGTACACAAGCAGGGAGAGGCAGAAGGACAAGCAGATTCCAAGCTGAGCTCAGAGCCCAACAGGGGGCTTGATCCCATGACCTTGAGATCATGACCTCAGCCAAAATCAAGAGTTGGTTGCTCAACTGACTGAGCCACCCAGGCACCCCTCAAATTATTGTCTTTTAAAGTTCACTTGAAATAATTTGTTGTCATATAATTAAACCTTTAACTCTACACACAGATCCATTTGTTTAATTTTGCTTTTGATGTTTAGATAACGCTTTAAAATTTTTTTGATTAATTTTGCTTTATAATTATGTAAATATTGACATGGTTCTAAAGTTTAATCTATAATTCAAAGTATTTTCAGAAAAATCTAGGTTCTGTCCCTGTACTCTATTCCCTTCTCCTTCATAGGTAATATATTTATTTTATAGTCTCTCCTTACATTGTCCTTTCAAAATATAAATACATATGTATTCGCATCCTTCCCCCTTTCTTTTTTTTTTTTTTTAAAGATTTTGTTTATTTATTTGACTGACAGAGATCACAAGCAGGCAGAGAAGCAGGCAGAGAGAGAGAGAGGAAGGGAAGCAGGCTCCCCGCTGAGCAGAGAGCCCGACTCAGGGCTCCATCCCAGGACCCTGGGACCATGACCCGAGCCGAAGGCAGAGGCTCCAACCTACTGAACCACCCAGGCACCCCCCTTCCCCCTTTCTTAGATAAATTGGAATAAGCTATGTTCTTTCCTTTTTCCATTTTGCTTTTTTTTTTTTAAGATTTTATTTATTTATTTGAGGGGGAAGCGAGAGAGAGAGAGAGAGAGAGCACAAGACAGGATAGAGGCAGAGGGGGAGAGAGAGAAGCAGGCTCCCCGCTGAGCAGGATTCTTGATGTGGGACTCAATCCCAGGACTCTGGGATCAGGACCTGAGCCGAAGGCAGATGCTTACCAGAGTGAGTCACTCAGATGCCCCCCACTTTGCCTTTTTTTTTTTACTTAACTTTATATCCTGGAGAATACTTCATAGCCCTGCATAGAGATACTCTCTGTTCCTCTTTTACTTAAGTAGTATCTCATTGTGTAGATAGATCTAAATTTATTCTTTGAGGCCCCCAACAGACATTTGTATTATTTCCAGCCTTTTGCTACTATAATTAATTCTGTAATAAATATTTGTTCTTTCATCTTTTTATTTAGTACCCTTAGGATAGATTCCTAAAAGTAGAAGTACCAAGAGAAAATGGTGTCAAACTTTTGGATTTTTGTTAATCTGGTAGAAGAGAGAAGGTACCTCAACATATTGTAATTTGCATTTCTATTATGAGCAAGACCAACCTCTTTCCATATGGTCAAGAGTCGTTTGCATTTATTTTTCTTAAATTGATTGTTCATGTCTTAGACTGTTTTCTAGAATTTTTAAGTCTTTTTTCTATATTTTAATTTTTTTTAAGATTTTATTTATTTATTTGACAGAGAGATATCACAAGTAGGCAGAGAGGCAGGCAGATTGAGAGGGGAATGCAGGCTCTCTTCTGAGCAGAAAGCCTGATGCAGGATCAGGACCTGAGCCGAAGGCAGAGGCTTAACCCACTGAGCCACCCAGGCACCCCTTAAGTTTTGTTGTTTTGGGGGGGGGAGCACGCATGTGCATGGACAAGCAGGGTGGAGAGGGCAGAGGAAGAGGGAGAGAGAGAATCTGGGGGTTTTTTCCCCTTTATTTAGAGAGAGAGAGAGAGAGCACAAGTTGGCAGAGGGGCAGAGGGCAAGGGAGAAGCAGGCTCCCTGATAAGCAGGGAGCCCGACTCTGGGCTCAATCCTAGGACCCTAGAATTATGGCCTGAGCTGAAGGCAGACACTTAACTGACTGAGTCACCCAGGTGTCCCATGACTTTCGTATTTTGAGTCATCATCGTGAAAGTTTGACTCTCAGATTGTCAGGCAGCCTTGCTACCTAATCATGGTCCTCAGATCCACAATGTTGGCATTACCTGTATTCTTTTAGAAATGCAGAATCTAGGACGCCTGGGTGGCTCAGTTGGTTGGACGGCTGCCTTCGGCTCAGGTCATGGTCTCGGAGTCCTGGGATCGAGTCCCGCATCAGGCTCCCAGCTCCATGGGGAGCCTGCTTCTCCCTCTGACCTTCTCCTCACTCATGCTCTCTCACTGTCTCTCTCTCAAATAAATAAATAAAATATTTTAGAAATTCAGAATCTCCAGCCTCACTCAGACCTATTGAATGAGACTCCGCATTTTAACAAGATCACATTAGTTAGTTAATTTGCATACTAAAATTTGAGAAGCACAGTTTTCAGGAATTTCACCCATATTTTCTTCTAGAACTGGTGAGGTGGATGAATGGTTCTTAATTGGAAGCCATTGGTGAGCTCTTATCCACAGCTGTGAAGAAAAACAAGGAAAAAAATGAGGCCAACTCCAGCAAAGGATATACACTGAAGGCTTTTCTGGACCACCGATTTTTATTAAATATAGACACGGGAATCATTTATTAAAATGGTCTTTTAAAGTCTATCTTTTGCAGTGCTAGGATTATTTGACTGATCTGTTGATCCATCATTTTATACACACCTGGGGACAACAATACACTAGTGAAAATTGGGCTTTGGTTATTTTCCAAATGAATAGCACTATCTCCTGCTGTTAAGCCTTTTGTGATTTTCATGACCATGAACTTTGCAGAGGAAAAAATAAACCTCTTTAAGGCTGGCTGCATTGCACAAGCAAATTCTGTTCCTCTGCCACAAACTTCAAAGATGGTCATATGAACTGTGCTAAATAAACTGATGGGTAGAAGATTCCATATAAAGATTCTTGTCAGGCCTTTGCATCTAGCACCACGTAGCTGTTTGTCAGTAATTTTCATTTCTGCCAGAATGTTATTTAATCTCCTTTGCTAATAGGTTATGTAGAACTTAATAAGAATGAACTACTGGAGAGTTAGATCCTGACTCAGCTGTTTGTAACAGCTTTTTGCATTTTTCATTGTCTCGGAATGCGAAAAGGTTTTGCAGGAATGATTAAAGGAGGAATCAGCCACTATAATATGGCGCTGTCATTCATTTTTAATACATGGGCTTGGATTCAAGAGGCACCGAGAATTCCAAACACTATTAGAGAGAAAAATAACTGCTTTGAAATATAGAACTGGGCCTGTCGACACGAGGAACGTGCTGAGATAAATTTGAAAAATGATTTCTTGCTCTAGTTCTCTTTTGACTTTTCTAGTATTTCTGAAGCAAAGTTCTTAAAATTTAGTGTATCATTTTATTTTATTTTACTATTTTCTTCCACTCTCTCTGTTTAGTATATACTTTTAAACATAGATTTTAGGTTCAGAGAAAGGTAGGTTTAATCCTGTGTGGCAAAACATTTCATAAACTATAAAATACCATCTTTATTTTGGTTATTGTAGTGGAACGATGGTTCATCTTTCAGTTTCATAAAAGGCAGGGAGGGGCGCCTGGGTGGTTCAGTTGGTTGGGCATCTGCCTTCAGCTCAGGTCATGATCCCAGAGTCCTGAGATCTACCCCTCACATTGGGCTCCCTGCTCAGCAGGAAGCCTGTCCTTCTCTCTCTCCCTCTGCCTGCTGTTCCCCCTACTTGTGCTCTCTCTGTCAAATAAGTAAATAAAATCTTAAAAAAAAAAAAAAGCAGGGAATGTAATATTCCAAATTGTAAAGATTTCTTAGTCAATGAGCTTCCCTAAATAAAATAGCAGCTTTCTACAACCTCATGAAAGACATGACACGTCTGGCTTTGCCTTACCTGGTGGCCTACGCTTGTAGGAAATGTTTCCATGAACTGTTTTTCCGTAGTCATAGCATCGGCTTCTGCACACAGCTAAAATACGTAGTTAAAATATTCAGTTGCTAGTTGTTCTCATAAATTGCTAGTAGGAGCCTAAACTGGTATAACCCTAGAGGTTAATTTTGCAAAATTAATCAAAACTATGTAGAGAATAAAGAGCCCAGAAACAAACCCATGCTTATATGGTCAACTAATCTGCAAAAAGGAGGCAAGAACATACAATAAATGGGGAAAAGACAGTCAATTCAACAAATGGTGCTGGAAAAACTGGACAGCCACATGCAAAAGAATGAAACTGGACTGCTTTCTTATGTCATATACAAAATAAACTCAAAATGCATTAAAGATCTAAATATGAGACCTGAGGGGCACCTGAGTGGCTCAGTGGGTTGGGCCTCTACCTTCAGCTCAGGTCATGATCTCAGGGTCCTGGGATCAAGCCCCACGTTGGGCTCTCTACTCAGCAGGGAGCCTCCTTCCCCCTCTCTCTGCTTGCCTCTCTGCCTACTTGTGATCTCTCTCCCTTTCTCTCTGTCAAATAAATTTTAAAAATATAAAATCTTTAAAATAAATAAATAAATATGAGACCCAAAACTGTAAAACCACTTGTAGAGAACATAGGCAGTAATGTCTTTGACATCAGCTCTAGCAAAATTTTTGTATGGGCTGCATTTTTTTAGATTTATTTTTTAGTTAATCTCTACACCCGACTTGGGGCTTGAACTCACAACCCCGAAATTAAGAGTCACATGCTCTTCCAACTGAGCCAGCCAGGCACCCAGGTAAGGGAAAAAAAAGCAAAAATAGACTATTGGGACTATACCGAAATGAAAAACTTTCACACTGCAAAAGAAACTAATAACAAGACAAAAACACAACTTACTGAATGGGAGAAGATATTTGAAAATGGTATATCTGATACATTGTTAATATCCAAAGTATATAAAGAACTTATACAACCCAACATCAAAAAACCCAAACAATCCAATTGAAAAATGGGTAGAGGACTTGAATAGACATTTTCCCAAAAACACCTACACATGGCCTATAGACACAAGAAAAGATGCTCAGTATCAGTCACCATCAGAGAAATGCAAATCAAAACCACAATGAGTTATCACCATACCTGGCTAGAATTTAAAAAAAACAAAACAAGAAATAACAAGTGTTGACAAGGACTTGGAGAAAAAGGAACTCTTGTGCGCCATTGGTGGGGATGCAAATTGGTGCAACCACTGTGGAAAACAGTATGGAGGATGGAGGTTCCTCAAAAAATTAAAAATGGGGGTGTCTGGATGGCTCAGTTGTTAAGCGACTGCTTTCAGCTCAGGTCATGATCCCAGGGTCCCGGGATCAAGCCCCACATCAGGCTCCCTGCTCAGTGGAGAGATCCTTCTCTCTCTCCCACTCCCCATGGTTGTGTTTGTTCCCTCTCTAACTCTCTCTCTGTCAAATGAATAAATAAAATCTTAAAAAGAAAAATAGAACTACCATATGATCCAGTAATTCCACTCCTGGGTATTTAAACCAAAGAATATGAGAACACTAATTCAAAAGCTATATGTACCCCTATGTTTATTGCAGCATTATTTATAATAGCTGAACTATGGAAGCAACCCGAGTGTCTGTTTGTAGATGAATGGATAAGAGGTGGTATGTATGTATTTATGTATGTATGGTGTGTGTGTGTGTGTGTGTGTGTGTGTGTGTGTGTAATATTACTCAGCCGTAAAAAAGACCAAGATCTTGCCATTAGCAACAACATGGATGGACCTAGAGGGTATAATGCTAAGTGAGTTATGTTGGTCAGCAAAAGGCAAATACCGTATGATTTCACTCGTATGTTCAATTTAAAAAGCAAAACAAAGGAACAAACTAAGGAAAAAAAAGATACAAACAAGTGAAAAAAACCAGACTCAAATACAGAGAGCAAACTGGTAGTTGCCAGATGAGAAGTTGATGGGGTGGTGAGTGAGATAGGTAATGGAAAAAAAATTGCAAATACATAAATCATTTGATCCACCAATTCCACTTCTAGAAACTTTTACCACAGAAATATTTCCACATGTGAACTAATATATGTACAAAGCTATTTTGAACACCAAAGATTAAAAACAACTCAAATACCCATCAATGGGAGACTAGTTACATAAATATGGTACATCCACAGAATAGCATAAAACTATAAAAAAAAATTAAAATGCCCTCTGCATGGTGATAATGGAAATATACCAAAGATCTCTTGTTAACAGGAAAAAAAACAAGGAGCAGACCAATATAGTATGCTACCATTCAAGTAAAAGGGGAACATTACATATACACGCAAAAATATAAAAGAGAAAATACATATACCTAAAGAAAAAACATATACACAAAAAGCGAACAACATTGCTATGGGGAAGAAAACCAGATATTTTTTAGGATGGGGATGTGAAGGACACTTTGCATTATACACTCGTTTATACTTTGAATTTACAACTATGTGAGTTTATTACTTATTCTAAATGTTTAAAAAGTCACTATATACATTCGGACTTCTCTATTTCCTTTTAAAGCACAGCTGCCTATAGGTTCTGGAGGAGTCTGACCAGTCAGCTGTGTTGCCACCCTTTTGCTACTTACTGGCTAGAAAATTTCTCTATCAGAGTCACTGCTCTGGGTTATGTGTGACCCTGCCAGTAGCCTACCTCTTCCCATAGCTCTAGACACTTTGACCCACACAGGCTCAGCCTGACCCCAGCTGTAGGACCAAATACTGCCCTTGTATAAGAAGGCTATAGGAGACCCATAGCACCATGCTTGTATCCAGCACTAAGTTGGCCCCACTGCTATTTGACTCTTATGTGAGGATCAATGAGGAGATGCCCATATTGTTTCTGGCCTATAGTCACCTTCCTTGTCTTTGTCCAACTCTCAAGTGTTGATAATTTGCCCCCTGTAAGGTTGGGTCCCTGTCCCAGGGACTGCCCTTCTTGCCTCAGCTGGTAGGTGTCCCTTAAAGACTTCCTGCCTACCATTCAGCTCACCTCAATCTCTGATCATTGCCTTTCCTGAAATCTTGGTCACCAAGTTCTGCCCTCTTGTTAAGAAACCCTATTCCTCTGTTTTTGTGTTCTGTCCTCCCATGCTGATCATTTTATGCACTGTTCTCCATCAAACTGTTGATATGGTTACTATTATTACTGTGTTAAACCTGCTGGAATAAATTGTGTCTTTGTGCCTAGAGCTAGGGCACAAAGTTCAAGGTGCAGCCCATCCCATCCCAGTCTATGCCATCCTATTGCCCAAAATCAAATAAGCTGGACACTGGAAGCAGGTCCATTGTTAAGAACATGCATCTCTGGGGCGCCTGGGTGGCTACAGCAGTTAAGCATCCAACTCTTGGTTTTGGCTCAGGTCATGATCTCAGGGTGGTGGGATTGAGCCTAGGCTCTGTGCTCAGTGCTTAGCACCGAGTCTGCTCAATATTCACTCCCCCTCTCCCTGTGCCACTCCCCTCTTCCCCTCAAATCAATCAATAAATAAAATCTTTTTAAAAAATGTACATCTCTTACTAGAGGGTCTTCTGTGCCTCCTGAGAAATTTAGTCTGCTTGTAGTTTTACTTAAATATCTATAATAAGTTACTCATTGGTAACATACACATTTAATAGAGGCTTAAGATCTCAACTTTTAAAGATAATGCCAAGAAACAGATTAACTATAATCACTTACCATCACAAGAGATTGGTAGAAGCCAAGGAAGGCATTATGGTGCCTTAGAACAGTGGTTCTAAACTTTTGTGTGCTTAGGATGGAGGACTTGTTAAAGCAGAGTGTTGAGCCCCACCTCTAGAGGTTCTAATTCAGTATGTCTTGAGTAGGACCAAGAATTGGCACTTTAAGGAAGTTTCCAGGCGGTGCTGATGCTGCTGGTTGAGGTAGAGTGGTTAAGATGGGAAATCTGAGGTATAGAAGGATTATGGGACTTTCTTCAGATCATATAGCTAATAAATAATGGGATCAGAATTTTCAACTAACATGTTTTTACTCCAGAACCGTCAGTACATTCTTATATTCTTTTTGGTTAAAAAAAAAAAAGGCAATATAAACAATCTTAAAATCCAATACAAAACAGGATAATTTTCAGATGATTGCTATGATTTAGCATTATTAAATGTATTGATTTTTTTTTGGTAACATCTATTTATTCAGCAGCCTGACATTCTCCACTAAGTGCTAATGCTATTAACCATTAAACATGTTTCCTCAAGTGTTTTAATTATTTTCACTTCAGAAGAAAAATATTTATTGAGCATCTGGTATGGTAATCAGGAATAGGAATTGTCAAAACTGTGATTAATAAACAATGGACTTCAGAAAAGCCTTTACCCCACTAAGAAGAAGCACCCATAATTTAAAATTTTCCTAGTTGGATTTTTAATAGTGTAACGCAAAGCTATAGTTTCATTGGCAAGGATTCTGTTGAAAAAATGTTCTTTGGTAACTTTTCTACACTTTTCACAGTGGAATCATTATGCATTTGAAAAATTTGGAGTAAGAAATGCAAACAAGTCGGCAGTTGTCCTTACCCTTGAAATCATGTTTCTAGCTGGGTACTTACTGTATCAATTACATGATTAAAAATAGTAAACTATAATTCCTTCCCCTTAAAAACTGCCAAAGTTATGGTACTACCATAAGCAGAGAAAAAATCTTTAAAGTATCTTTTGCTAACATGAGAGCAAATGAGTCATCCATGCAGATAACATGAAAAAAAAATAATTTTCTCTTGTGTTTTAAGACTGTCCTTTATCTATTGATTAATTACATGTAATTCCAACTGACTTCCTCACACTTACAGCTAAGAAATGGCCAATTATTAATCCACATCTGCTGCGGCACTTTATCTCTACCTTTCCAACAAAGGCTTCAGAATCCTTTGGATTGAAAACCAGCAAGCTTAGAAAGCATTGGGAAATGCTCTTGAAACACCAGTGATCTAACTATAGGGAGGCTTTCTGCGCGAGCTGGCTTTGTTCCATTCCAACAATGGGAGCAGCAATAACATGTAACAAGTATGCTTTTTGGTGAGATGATGATTCTGAACTATTCAAAGTAATTTTCCCAATAGAGTGATCTATTATAATACCAATTACATGTTTGTGCTCCGATTTTCATCGTACTATATAATTTGGTTTAGTAATGCTTAGAACATTAGACCTAAATGAAACTGCAAAACTAACAGAATGATTTATTACTGGATAGGTCATTGGAATAAAGATTAGACAATTTAGAACATTCATGGAATTTCACCCTCTTTGTCGTTCAGGGCACCAAAATAAAATTTGCAAATAAAATTTGTGGGTCAGTACCATAAAATAGTAGACAAAATTCTAGGAGTTCCAGAAATCTGCAGTGAGGGCCCCTATATATAGAATGAAACTCCACATGGCTGAACAAAGAACTTCTGCACAAAGAACTACCAGAAAGTTGTATCAGTTGATTCCCAGAGTTAACACAGGACCAACGATCTTCAGGTTCTTATCAGCCTGGGAGATCTTGATCCTAGAAATGTCAACCCTTAAGAGTGTGATTAATCTAGCCCTGCAGGGAAAGCTACTCTAGACCTGCCCTAAAAATTCTTGAAAAGGAGGCTTGAAGGAATCAAGATGACCTACAAATAACATAACTGCCTGCCGGGACAAAGTCCAACAGTATTTAAAGTACTATGGCAAATTCTAGACACACCTTTGTAAGATTCATAATACCTGACATCCAATCAGAAATTATCTAATCTGCAAGGAAACAGAAAATATGACCATAAGGAGAAAAAAGTAGACAATAGAAACAGACACAGTAATTATGAAATGCTGGAGATAATAGATAAGGACGATAAAACCGCTATTATAAATAGTCTCAATATAGTAAAGTAAAAATAAGAAGCTTTTAACAGAAGAGAATGGAAATAGAAGGGGAAGATACGGAAAAAAGAGCAAAGTGGAAATTCTAGATGTGAAAAACACAGTACCTGAATTTATAATTTCACTGGATGAGTTTAACAGAAGAGTAAACACCACAGAAGAAAAGATAAGAGATCTTGAAGACATACCAACAGAAACTATCCAAAATGAAGCACAGAGAAAAATGGCTAGGAAAATAATACACAGAGCCTCAATAATCGATAGGAAAATATCAAATGGTTTAACATATGTACAAATTTGAATCCCAGAAGAGAATATTTCTTCAAATATTCAAAAATATTTGAAGAAATAATGACCAAAATTTTTCCAAAAATGATTTTTAAAATCTGATAAACCTAAGGGACACCTGGCTGGCTCAGTCAAAAGAAGATGTGAGTCTGGATCTCAGGGTTGTGAGTTCAAACCCCACATTGAGTGTAGAGATTACTTAAAAATAAATCTTTAAAAATACCCTGATAAATCTCAATAGGTGAATGGATAAATAAACTGTGGTACATCTAGACAATGGACCATTTATTCAGTGGTATAAGAAGTTAATTATCAGGGGCGCTGGGGTGGCTCAGTTGGTTGAGCGTCTGCTTTTGGCTCAGGTCACAATTCCAGGGTCCTGGGATCAAGCCCCACATCAGGCTCCCTGCTCAGCAGTAAGTCTGTTTCTCCCTTTTCCTCTGCTCTCTGCCTGCTTGTGCTTACTCTTTCTCTCCCTCTCCTAAAAAAATACATAAAATCTTTAAAAAAAAAAGTATTTATCAAGCCAGGAAAAGACAAGAAGAAGTCTTAAATGCATATTACTGAGTGAAATCTGAGAATGCTATATACTGCGTGATTCCAACTATATGACAGTCTGGAAAAGACATAAATGTGGGGGGCGCCTGCATGGCTCAGTGGGTTAAAGCCTCTGCCTTCAGCCCAGGTTATGATCTCAGGGTCCTGGGATTGAGCCCCTCATCACACTCTCTGCTCAGCGGGGAACCTGCTTCCTCCTCTCTCTCTGCCTGCCTCTCTGCCTACTTGTGATCTGTCTGCCAAATAAATAAATAAATAAATAATCTTAAAAAAAAAAAAAAAAGACACAACTGTGGAAATGTGGGGACAGTAAAAAGATCAGTGGTTGCCAGATAGGCAGAAGGGGTGAAAGGAGCACAGAAGATTTTTTAAGGCAGTGAAAATACTTTGTACGATATTATAATGATGGATGGATGTCATTATTCATTTGTTCAAACCCATTGAATGTACCAAGAGTGGACTCTAATGTAAACTATAAACTTTGAGTAATTATGA
Organism: Mustela putorius furo; assembly: GCF_011764305.1. Taxonomy (NCBI): domain Eukaryota; kingdom Metazoa; phylum Chordata; class Mammalia; order Carnivora; family Mustelidae; genus Mustela; species Mustela putorius. Next base: position 35,827,787 of record NW_025421989.1, read on the forward strand.
TATGTCAATGTAGGTTAATTCTTGATTAAAAAGATACATATCTTCTTAAAAAAGATACATATGCATTCTGGTAAGTGACATTGATAATGGGAGAAACTGCGTATATGGGAAATCTTTGTACCTTCAATTTTATTGAAAAGCTAAAACTGCTCTAAAAAAAATAAAGTCTTTTAAAAAATCCTATAAACCCACAGGTCCAAATAACACAATGAACCTCAGCCAAGATAAACACAAAGAAAACCACATCAAGATGCATCAAAATCAAATTGTTAAAAAAAGAGTGATAAATGGGCACCTAACTGACTCAGTCAGAAGAGCATGTGACTCTTAATCTCAGGGTCGTGAGTTTGAGCCCCACGTGGGATATAGAGATTACTTAAACAAATTAAACCTTTAAAAAAAGAGTGATAAAGAGAAATAGTGGTAATTCTCCAAAAGGAAACTTCCTACTTCGTGAATTATTAAATAAAGTTTAATTATATCACCTAAAAAGAGGGAGAGGAAACCTTAAAAGCAGCTAGAGAAGAAAGACACATTATGTACAGATACATAAGGGGAAAAAGTCATGATAGACTTTTCATCAGAGATTATAAAAGACATACATGCAGTTCTCGACAGAGCTGGAAGGAATTTTTAAAAAGTCAACTTAGAATTATCTACCCAGAAAACATATCCTTTACAAATGAAGGTGAAAAAGAGAGTTTTCAGGCAAACTATAAGGCACCAGCACATCTGCCATGAGAAACGTTAAAAGAAGCTCTTCCAGGAGCGCCTGGGTTGTTCAGTCAGTTAAGCATCTGACTTTGGTTCAGGTCATGATCTCAGGGTCCTGGGATTGACCCCCGGAGTAGGGCTTCCTCCTCAGCGGGGAGTCTGCTTGTCCCTCTCCCTCTGCCCCTCCCCCTGCTCATTCTCTCTCAAATAAATAAAGTCTTAAAAAAAAAAAAAGAAAGAAAGAAAAGAAAAAGTTCTTCCAGCAGACGGATATGATATCAGAAAGAAACTTAGATCTACACAAGGAATGAAGAGTGCTGAAGTGGCATATATGCAGTTAAATATAAAAGTCACTTTTCCAATTTTCTTTTCTTTTTTTTTTTTTAAGATTTTATGTATTTATTTGACAGACGGAGATCACAAGTAGGCAGAGAAGCAGGCAGAGAGAGAGGAGGAAGTAGACTCGCCACTGAGCAGAGAGCCCGATGCAGTGCTCAATCCCAGAACTCTAGGATCATTACCTGAGCCGAAGGCAGAGGCTTAACCCACTGAGCCACCCAGGCACCCCACTTTTTCAATTTTCTTACTATTTTACAAGATAATTGTTTAGAGGAAGATTAGTAATGATGTACCATAGGGTTTGTAACATATGTGGAAATCAACACATAGGTCAGGAGGGGAGAAAGGGAAGTACACTGTTGCATGGTTCTTACACTATATGTGAAAAGATATCACATTATCTGAAAACAAATTGGGATAAGGTGAAGACAAATTCTGTAAATCCTAGAGCAACCACCTCAAAACAAAGTGGTATAGAGAATAAGTCAATAGTGAAAATGAAATGGAATACAAAAGTAATCAATCCAAAAGAAGACAGGAAAAGGGAGGGAAAAGAACAAAGAACATATAGACAATCAAAGAGCAAATGTTACATTTAAAGCTAATCAATCATACTGATACATTAAATGTAAATCATCTAAATATTCCAATTAAAAAGGAGAAATTAGGGGCGCCTGAGTGGCTCAGTTGGTTAAATGTCTAACTCCTGGTCTCAGCTCAGGTGTCAATCTCAAGGTTATGAGTTTGAGACCTGAGTTGGGCTCTACACTGGGCATGGAGCCTACTTAAAAAAAAAAAAAAAAGGCAGAAATTAACATCAAACTAAAAACTTTTTTTGCACAGTGAAGAAAACCATCAATGAAACAAAGAGGGAACCTACTCAATGGGGAGAACATATTTGCAACATACATCCAATAATAGGTTAATGTCCAAATTATATAAATAATTTATACAACTTAATATAAAAAACACAACTAATTTGATTTAAAAATGGGCACAGGACTCAAATAGACATTTTTTCCAAAGAAGACATACAGATGGGCAACAGGCACACAAAAAGATGCTCTCAACATCACTAATCATTAGGGAAATGTAAATCAAAACCAAATGAAGTATCTACACACACCTGTCAGTCTGGGTATTGTCAAAAAGACAAAAACTAACAACTGTTGTTGGGGATATGGGAAAAGGAGAACACTTACACACTGTTGGTAGGAATGTAAATTGGTGCAGCCACTGTGGGAAACAGTGTAGACGTTCCTCAAAAAATTAAAAATAGAGCTACCATATGACCTAGCAATTCCACAATGGGTACTTATCTGAAAACAAAAACAAGAAAACCCCACCAGTCTGAAGAGATATCTTGTCTCCTGTGTTCACTGCAGCATTTACAATAGCCAAGATATAGAAGCACACTGAGTAACCATGAATAGATAATGAATAAAGATGTGGTGTACACACACACACACACACACACACACACACACACACACACTGGAGTATTACTGAGCCGTAAAAAAGAAGATCTTGCCATTTGTGACAACATGGATGGACCCAGAGAGTATTATGCTAAGTGAAGTCTATGTAGAATCTAAAAATCTAAAAAACAAGACAAGCAAAACAAAAACAGACTCACAGGAAACAAAGTGGGGAAAGGTTGGGGGGGGTAGGCAAAATAGGTAAAGAGGATTAAGAAGTATAATCTTCCAGTTACAAAATAAAGAAGTCATGTACAACATACAGAAGGTAGTCAATACTATTGTAATAACTTTGTATGATGACAGATTGTAACTAGACTTACTGTGGGGATCATTTTGTAATGTAAAAAAATATTAAATCACAATGATGTACACATAAAATTAATAGGATATTGCATGTCAATTATACCTTAATTAAAAAACAGCAGAGGGGTGCCTGGGTGGCTCAGTTGTTAACCATCTGCCTTTGGCTCAGGTCATGATCCCAGGGTCCTGGAATCCAGCCCCACATCGGGCTCCTGCTTGGTGGGGAGCCTGCTTCTTCCTCTCCCACTCCCCCTACTTGTATTCCCTCTCTTGCTGTGTCTCTCTGTGTCAAATAAATAAATAAAATCTTTATTTAAAAAACAGCAGAAATTATCAGACAGGCTTTAAAAAAATTAAAAGCAAGAACCAAGAAAAGTGAAAGAAGTAGCTAAAGCCAAAATTATAATTGGAGATTTCAACATATTCCCCATAGTAATTGAAAGAAAAGCAGACAGAAAATCAATGGGAGTAAAGAACACAACACAGTCGTTCAACTTGACCTATCTGACATTTAAAAATACTCCATACAGCTACAGAATACACATTTTTTTTCAAGTGCACATGGAACATTTAGCAAAATAGTCCATATGCTGTGTCATAAAACAAGTCTTAATAAATTTAAGAGGATTATATCATACAGAACATTCTCCTTACCCACAACAGAACTAAATTACAAACCAATATGAGAAAGATACTTGAAAAGTGCCTAAATAGTTGGAAATTAAACAACACATTTCTGAATAACACAGGAGTCAAAAAAATCACAAGGATATTTTATAGCTTTTTAAAAATAGATTTTATTTATTTATTTAACAGAGAGAGAGAGAATGAGAGAGCATAAGCAGGGCGAGTAGCAGAGGGAGAGGGAGAAGCAAAAAATGTGCAAGCAGAATATGTGCAAGCAGTAAAGAAAAATCCATGAAACCAAAAGCTGATTCTTTGAAAATGTCAATAAAATTGATAAACCTCTAGCTAGATTGATCAAGAAGAAAGAAGATACAAATCCTCAGTATCAACAGGAATAGGTGTATCATTATAGATCATAGAGAATATATACATTATATATAATATAATAATATATGTATAAATATATATAATATTATAAAATAACTTCATACCAACAAGTTCAAGAACTAGATGAAATGGACAAATTCCTTGAAAGACAAAAATTATCAAAATGGGCTCAACAAGAAATAGAAAAGAAGAAAAGCCCTATATCAATTACAAAAATCGAATCCACAAATAATGACCATTCAAAAAAGAAAACCGTGTGTCCAGATGGCTTCACTGAATACTACCAAACACATAAGGAAGATATAATACTAATTCTACTAAATCTTTCAAAACATAGAAAAGAACACTTCCTAACTCAATTTATGAGGAGAGCATTAGCCTGATGATCAGACCTGGTAAAGACATTACAAGAAAATAAAACTACAAAGTCATATTCTTCATAATCATAGACACAAAAAACCTTAATAAAATATTAATAATGCAAATCCAGCAATATATAAAAAGGATGATACATGTGACATGTGACCAACCAGTATTCATCTAAGGATTATAGATTGGTTTGGCATTTGAAAATCAATCAATAAAATTGGCTATATTAACAAACTAAAAAAAAAAAATCATATGTTCACCTCAATACAACAAAAACCAAAATATTACATAGACAAATTAAAGACCTAAATAAATGGAGAGAGATACCATGTTCATGGACTGGAATGTTCAATATGTTAAAGTATCATGTCTTCCCAGATTAATCTACAAATTCAATGCAAATGAAAATTCCATCAAATAAAAATCCCACCAGTTTCTCTCTCTCTCTCTCTCTCTTTTTTTTTTAAGAAAGTGACAAACTATTTCTAAATTTTACGTGGAAATGAAAAGGAACTAGAATAGCCTAAATAATTTTGGGAAAAAAAAAGAATAATGTTGGAGGATTTACATTACCTGATTTCAGTACTTAGTAATCACTTAGATCTTCATATGGGAAAAAATGCAGCTCTACCTAAGTTTTCACCATATACAAAAAAAATTATCTCAAAACAGGTCATAGACCTAAATGTAAAACCCAAAATATAAAATTTTTGTAAGAAAACATAGGAGAAAATTTATATGATCTTGAACTAAGGAGAGATTTCTTAGGATACAAGAAATGTGAACTATATAAGAAAAAATTAATAAATTGCACCTAATCAAAATTAAAAACTACTGTCTATTGAAAATCACTAATAAGAAAGTGAAAAAACATGTCAAAGACTGAGGACAACTATTCTCGTTACATATATCTGACAAAAGATTTGTATACAAACTTTATTTTTTTAAAGCTTTTATTTATTTATTTGACAGAGAGAGAGACAGCAAGAGAGGGAACACAAGCAGGGGAAGTGGGAGAAGGAGAAGCAGGCTTGCCCCCACTGCAGGAGCTCAGTGTGGTGGTCAATCCCAGGACCTTGGGATCATGACCTGAGCCAAAGGCAGATGCCTAACGAATGAGCCACCCAGGTGCCCCTTGTATACAAACTCTTTTTTTTTTTTTTAAGATTTTATTTATTTATTTGACAGACAGAGATCACAAGTAGGCGGAGAGGCAGGCAGAGAGAGAGGATGTGAAGCTCAGTCCCAGGACCCTGGGATCATGATCTGAGCCGAAGGCAGAGGCTTTAACCCACTGAGCTACCCAGGCGCCCCTGTATACACACTCTTCAGAGAATAAGGTAAACAGTCCCCTAAAATATAGGCAAAATATTTGAGCAGATACTTCAGAAAAGATAAGCAAGTGGCTATAAATACATGAAAAATCACATATTCAACATCATTAGTTAATGGAAAAATGAAAATAAAGATTCAAAGTTAAAGATACACTTACCATACAAGCCAGCAATTCCACTCTTAAGTTTTTACCCCAAAGAAGTGAAAACAAAGACTTATGCACAAATGTGAATACCAACTTTCTTTGTAGTAGCCAAAAATTAGAACAACACTAAAGGTATCAATAGAAAAATGGATATACAAATTATGGTATACCCATATGAACTTATACTACTCAGCGATAAAAATGAACCAACTATACACACAACATAGATGAATGTTAGAAACATTATCCTTAGTAATAAAAGCCAGACATAATAGAGGATTTCATTCATACAAAATTCTAGATGAGCAAAAGTAATCCATAGTGAGAGAAAGCAGGCCCCAGAAAACCATGGGGCTAGGGGTGAAGGTAGGCATTGGTTAAAAAGATGAACAAGGAAACTTTTTGAAGGGCTAGAAATGTTTTATATCAGAGGTTGGCAAACTACACCTCCATGGGCCAAATCTGGCCCACAGTCTATATTTCTATATGGTCAGTGAGCTAAGAATGTCTTTTATATTTGTCTTTAATGGTTGAAAAAACTCAAAAGAAACCTGTGAACATTATCTGGAATTTGAATTTCAGTGTCCATCCTCAACAAACTCTACAATAGCAGAAGTCGTTGAGTAGTTAAAGGAGACATTGTATGGTCTTGAGACCTAACATGTTTACTATCTGACCGTTTATAGAAAAAAAAAATGTGCTGACCCCTCGACTAAGCCAAAAAATGCCATCAGTTCCACCTTGCTAATTAGAATATACTCTTTTTGAGCCCTGAGATGTCACGTAAGAAGTCCAACCCCCCTGAAACTACTATACTAGGGTAACCCAAACTACAAAGGAGAACCCAAGGCAGACACTCTGGTAGATAATCCAAGCTGAGTCTAGACTTTGAAATATCCTATCCCAGGTACCAGACATATAAATGAAAAGCCTCCAGGTGATTCTTTTCTCCAGCTGTTCAAGTCATACCCAGACATCTCAGTCCCGCAGCTAAAGCCCCAGGCATGATATAGCAGAAACAAACCAACCTCACTGTGTCCTTCTTGACTCCCTAATACAATTGTAATAGAACACCAGTTGTTTTATGCCACTAAATTTGGGGTGGTTCGTTATACAGCAATGCATAACTGGAATAGATAATACCTACATTAATAAGAACAGGATGGATAATTATGAATCTAGTTTTAAAGCAAGCACATACACACACACTCACACATACAAACTCACTCACAGAAGAAACGACCAGTAAATCTTTTTAAAGATTTTTCCCATTTAGGTTATTACCTCTTAGAGAATGCATTTGCCAGAAAATTCCAACAAAAAAACATCAAAAACATTCAAAGCTCTAGAGGGCTGCCACTGTGAGTCATCATGACGCAGTCTGGGTAGAACTGGCAAAGACTGCCTTTTTATTTTTATGAAAAGGGATATGTTTATTTCAGAAATGCAGGGTTGGTACGCAGTTTGAAAATAAAAGCTAGTCACTATATTAATAAAACAAGGAGCAGAATTATGAGTATCTCAAGATGCATTAAAAGCATTTAATATGACATCCATTCATAATACAAATTCTTAGAAAACTCCAAATAGAAATGGGCTTCCTTGGGGCCCCTGGGTGGATTAGTTGATTAAGCATCCAATTCTTGATCTCAGCTTGGGTCTTGATCTCAGGGACTTGAGTTCAAGACCCTCATTGGGCTCTATGCTGGGTGTGGAGCCTACTTTTAAAAAGGAGGGGCGCCTGGGTGACTCAGCCAGTTAGGTGTCTGCCTTTGGCTCAGGTCATGATTCAGGGGTCCTGGGATCGAGTCCTACATCGGGTTCCCTGCTCGGCAGGGTGCCTGCTTCTCCCTCTCCCTCTGCTTCTCTCTCTCTCTCTCCTCTCTGTCAAATAAATCAATAAAATCTTTAAAAAAAAAAAAGGTTTTCCTTAAAAAAAAAAATGTAGATATAGGCTTCCTTAGAGTGACACATACTAAACCTTTCAGCAGCCATCATACACAATGATAAAATATTTAAGGCTGGAAAATGGAAACAAGATGAGGCTATCCACTCTCACTGTTTAACCTCCATTGTAGTATAGCCAGTACAATAAGGCAAGAAAGAATAAATGAGAATACATCATGTCTAGCAAAAAAGAAATAAAACTGTCACCACTTGTTAGCATCATGATTTTGTATGTGCAAAGTTTTGAATGTGGAAGGTTAGCAAAGTGCAGCACAAAATGTCAAAACAAAATCAATTGCATTTTTATATGCCATCAAGAAATAATTGGGAAAAAAATTAGAAAATGGAACTTTAAGAAGAATCATTTGTATTAGCATTAAAAAGCACTAAATACATACAAAAAATCTACCATAGTTATACCAGAACTCCACGAAGAAAGCTATAAAATACTATTAATATTTACTGATCTAGAGAGGCGCCTGGGTGGCTTAGTTGGTTAAGCATTCTACTCTTGATTTCAGCTCAGGTCATGATCTCAGGGTTGTGAGGTAGAGCCCTGAGCTGGGCTCCACGCTGGGCTGCTTAGGATTCTCTTTCTCCCTTTCTCCCTCTGCCCCTCTTCTCCCGGTTTCTCTCTCTCTCTCTGTCTCCCTCTGTACCTCTCTAAAAACATATATATGTGTATATGTATATTATATATACATATATATATTATTGATAGAAATACAAGAAAACCTAGATTGGAAGATTTAATATTGCAAAGATCTCAATTTTCCACAAATCACCTAAACTTGAGCATCTGTATGGTATTGTATCTATAAGAGCAGATTGTCTAGTTTATTTTTTGTTCCTAATATGGATTTTAATATTTAAAGTTACTAATGCCATTATTGAGAATATTAAGATGCTTTCATGTTGAAATTATTAAAGTGATATTTGGAATAATGAATGACACAAATAACTCCCAGACACCTTTTTTCTTTTTTAAAAAAGTATAAAATTTGGGGTGCCTGGGTGGCTCAGTGGGTTGGGCCTCTGCCTTCGGCTTGGATCGTGATCCCGGAGTCCTGGGATCGAGCCCCGCATGGGGGGGGGGTCTCTGCTCAGCAGGGAGCCTGCTTCCCCTTCTCTCTCTCTGCCTGCCTCTCTGCCTACTTGTGATCTCTCTCTCTCTCTCTGTCAAATAAATAAATAAATAATCTTTAAAAAAAAATAAAAAAATAAAAAAGTATAAAATTTATAAACAAGTATCATGGAAAGTCTTCAGAAGCATTCTTCTGGGAAACTCAAGGTTGGAGGGCCATAAATACAGCATCCGTAAGTCCTAGAAGGTGACCTACTACAAGACTTTGATGCTTACCACCAACAACCCTACAGAACTCCTGTCCCCAATAAATGAAAAGGAACTTGAACTACTCTGGTATCATTTTCTTCCTAATTGTTCAAAAGCTGAAGAGCAGGAATGGAGGCATCTCCATTGTTTAAAATAGATCTTTATATCTGGTATGGAGAGTTTGCCAAGGTTGTCTGATTTGGAACCCAAATACAGCTGAAGCACTTAGGGCAGAGCTCCAATGTATGGACTTGGCTTCTCCCCCTTGCCAAAATTGTATCACGCCCTTTTCAAACCATCTTTATCTGTTTTCCCAGCAGTATAGGTTACACACAAGATGCTGTTGGCTTTCGTAATCAGAACACAAAGGTACCATCCTGACATAGGAGGGAGCCCCTCTGGTGCAGAAGGTTAGCTGAGCCCAAGCCTTGGCAAGGAGCCCCTTCCTGTTGTCATGGCAGGTTGGCTTGCTGGCCTGGAAAACAGTCTTCCTTGAGTAGCAATAGAAATAGTCACCAGCTCACCATAACTCCCAAAGCAAAGCTCCATGAAGAGTTTGGCCCATTTCTCCCCCTGTCCCCACCCTCAGTGCTCTCCAAAACAGTAGGATGAACTATGCTTCCTTGGGCAGAAGGGTCTAGGTTAGCTTAGGAATAACCCCGACAAACAATGGAGATGCCTCCATTCCTGCTCCCCCACTACACCCCCATCAGCCTCTCATTTGCCATAAGAGGCCTTTTTCCTGCCTTCCTATGGATTATTTAAACATTTTTAGGATCTTATCTTGAGGGACACCTTGCTGGCTCAGTCGGTAGAGCATCTGACTCTTGATCTCAGGGTTGTGAGTTTGAGCCTCACACTGGGTATAGAGACTACTAAGAAAAAAAGTCCCATTTAGATTTATCTATAGTATTCTTGAGTGTATCTCTTCATATATCTTTTTAGTGGTTAGTCTAAGTATTACATTATATATACATACCTTATCAGTCTACTATTGTCAACATTTTACCAGTTCCAGTGAAGTGTAGAAACCTTACTTCCAAGAAAAAAAGAAACCATACTTCCTTTTCCAACTCTTCACCCTCCCCCATATATAATATAATTGTTTTAAGTATTTCCTTTACTTGGAGAACTACATTAGCCAGTGTTATGATTTTGTTGCAACCATTAAACATGTATTTGCTCTGCCATTTTTTTTCTCTCTCTGATGGGTCAAGATTTCTCCTTTTATAGTTTTCTTTCTATTTAGAGAACTTCCTTTGACCATTCAGAAGGGTAGGCCTGCTGGCAACAAATTCTCTTAGTTTTTTTGTCATCAGAAAATGTCTTGATTTCCCCTTCATTCCTGAAGGGTATTTTTGCTAGCTATACAATTCTGCATTGAAAGCTCTTTTCTTTCAGCACTTGAAAAATGTTGTGCCATTTTCTTCTGGCCTCCCCAGTTTCTGATGAGAAAAAAATCTGCTTTTTTTTTTTTAAGATTTTATTTATTTATTTGAGAGAGAGCACAAGCAGGAGGAAGGAGCAGGCTCCCCTGTGCATGTGGAACTCGATCTCAGGACCCTGGGATCATGATCTGAGATGAAGGCAGACATTCAACCAACTGAGCCACCCACGCCCCCCCCATATACTACTATTCTAATTGTTTTTCCCCTATAGGTAGTATCATTTCTCTGGCTTTTCTCAAGATTTATTTTCTTTGTTCTAGTGTTTAGAAGTTTGATTATGATGTGCCTTGGCATGGATTTCTTTAAATTTATCCTGTCTAGGGGTTTGTTCAGATTCTAGAATCTGTACATTTATATCTTCTGCCAAATTTTGGAAATTTTTAGCCACTATTTCAACTCCACCTTCTTACTTCTCTCTGTGATCCGAATATTCATTTTATGTTAGAGTCTTACATGTCCGTCAAGTTTTGTTCATTATATTTTTCAGTCTATTTTCTGTGTGTTGTTCAGATTGGAGATTCTCTATGCTATTCTCAAATTCTCTTATTCTTTCCTCTGTCTTCCATCTTCTGCTTTTGAGTCTATGCATTGAGTTTTTTTTTTTTAATTTCCCTTATTGCAATTTCTAGTTGTAAAATTTCCATTTAGTTCTTCCGTATATTTTGGATTTCTTTGCTGAGATTTTTTTTTTTCATTTCTTTCAAGCATGTTTGCAATTATCCACTGAAGCGTTTTTATGATGGCTGTTTTAAGTCCTTGTCAGCTCATTCTACCACTTTTGTCACCTTGGTTAATTGTCTTTCCTCATTCAAACCCAGATCTCCCTGGCTCTTGATTTGATGACTCCTTTGTGATTAAAACCAGGACGTTTGGGGCATGATGTTATAAGATTCCAAATGTTACTGAAATCTTGTGATTTAGCAGACAAGTAAGTGAGTACACTGTCTTCTCACTGATGCCTAATGGGGATGAAAGTTTGCGTAATCTTCTCAACCTTTGCTGACCGCTGCTTGGGGCTTTTGTTCTTGCCTGCGAGGCCAGCACCAGAACTACACTGGCTGGGAGGGGCTTCATTGCTGCCTTTGCTGTGGCATGGGGAGTGAGAAGATAGCTCCATAACCACTGAGCAGTGGTGAAAAGCCTGGTCCTCCACTAGGTCTGCTCCGACACCACCCCAGAAAGGAAGAGGAGGGGCACATTGCTCTGCTCCTGCCTGGTGGGGAGGAGTGGAAGTGCAGGTTCCCATGTTGTTTTCCACCAGCACCCGCTGGTGGTGGGCTATTTCCTGTCTAGCAGGGATATGAAGTGCCTTCCTTCCCACTCAGCCTGCATGGGGAAGGGATGATTTGGGGCACCTCCTGATCATCTGGCAAGAGTGGAAGTCTGGGTTTCCCACTTGGCTTCTGCTGGCAGACTGGGGCCACATTTTTCTCCTGTGGTGTTTGGCCAGAGTAAAGCCATTATTGATGAAAAGTTTTCTGTCTTGCTAGGCTGTCGTTTTCCTGGTCTTTTGGCTAGAAAGAGCAGACTTTTCTTGGGTCTGTTTTCTTGTGGTTGTTAATTGTTGTTGTCTGTGCCGGTGGATGTTTCTGGTTTGCTGACTTGTCCAGCATGAGGTAGGGGAGATGTGAGACACTAGGAGAACTCTGGTAATTTACCACTATGTTGTTGCTTGGTCCTGAGGTCCCTAACTGATGCAATGTTTTCTCTCCACCTTTCAGTCTTCTTATGCTTATTTTACATATGGAAATCTAGGAATAAGTACATTTACTCCATCTTCCTGAAAGTGCAAGTCCTGAGGTTTCCCTCTTTTTTTTTTTTTTTGGAAGATTTTAAACATTTATTTATTTACTAGAGAGAGAGAGAGAGAGAGAGAGCAGAGGGAGGGCCATAGGGAAAAGGATAAGCAGATTCCCTGCTGAATGTGGGGACCATGAGATCATGACTTGAGCTGAGCCACCCAGGTGCCCCCCAAAGTTTCCTTTTTTGATGTTTAGCCACAACCAGGAAATTATTGCTCCACTGCTCTATATTTGGGTTTGGTGAGCTTCTTTTATTGTAGGAAAATCCAGGTATGAATGGAGAACAGTCTTAGAAGATGAATTACTAGATTTTTAAAAATCTTGGTAGGGTAGATAACCCTACCAAAATTTTTCTGTCTGCCTGCTGTCAAGATGATGTAAGACAACACAGATCCACTGTTTTGGGGTAGGGGAAGGTGGAGAACCCAAGTCTGGGTTTTTTTTTTCTTTTTAAGAATTTATTTATTTATTTTGAGAGAGAGATGGAGAGAGAGAGAGAGAGATTGAGTGTGTGGGGGGGAGGGGACAGAGAGATAAGGAAAGAAAGAATCCTCAGCAGACTCCCCTGAGTGTAGAGTCCCACAAAGAGCTTGATCCCACAACCCTGAGACCATGACCTGAGTTGAAATCAAGAGTTGGATACTTAACCAGCTGAGCCACCCAGGACCCATCCAAGTTTGGGTGTTTCTTTGCATGCTTTTATTGAAGTATAATTTATATACAAAAATCTGCATATATTTAAAATGTACAATTTGAAAAATATACATAGTTTACATGTAATATATAGTCATATATATAATAAATAGTTATATATATATATCTTCTCCATGAAATCATTACCACAGTCAATATGGTGAACATATCTATCATGCTCAGATTTTCCTGGTGCCCCTTTGTAATTCCTCCAGCCCCCTTCCCATACCACCCCAGCTCCAGGCAACTGCTGATCTCCTTTCAGTCATTATAGGTTATTTTATATATTTTAGAATTTTATATAAATGGAATCGTACAGTATATACTCATTATTGTCTGACTTCTTTCACACAGCATGATTGGTTTACCATTTACCCATGTTGCTGCATGTATCAATAATTTATCCCCTTTGTTTTGAGTTGTATTCCATTCTATGGATACACCACAATTTTTTATCTATTCACATGTTGAAGAACATCTAGGTTGTTTCCAATTTTTGGCTGTAACAAAGCTGTTATGAACATTCTTATATAGGTCTTTGTGTGGATATATGCTTTCTTTTCTCTTGTGTAAACAGGTAGGAATAGAGTAGCTGGATCATAAGGTTGGTGTACGTTTAACTTTTATGAAACCACCCAATATTCTACAAAGTGCTTGTACCATTTCACATTTCTACCAGCAGTGTATAAGAATTCCATTCTTTTGCATCTTTGCCAATACTTGGTATCGTCAGTCTTTTTAATTTTTCCAATTCTAATAGCCATATAATTGTATCTCATGGTTTCAGTTTGCATCTCCCTAATGATAGTAATGATATTAAGCATACTTTCAAGTGCTTTTTATTTTTTCTTTCCTTTCTTTCTTTTTTTTTTTTTTTTTGCCATCCACACATCTTTTTTGGTGAAGTGTCTCTTCAAATAATTTCCCCAAGTTTTATTATGTTGTTTTTTCTCTTATTATTGAGTTTTGAGAGTTTTTTATATATCTTAGATCCAAATCTCTTTTAAAATATATGCTTTGTAATTAAAAATAGAATTATCATATGACCCAGTAATTCTACTTCGGGGTGTGGACTCAAAAAAAACTGAAAGGAGAAACTCAAAGAGATATTTATAAAGCCATATTCATAGTAGTATTCACAATCACCAAAAGAGGGAAGCAACCCATCTCTTTTGATGGATACATGGTACACAAAATGTGGTATATCCATACAATGGAATATTACTCAACCACAAAAAGAGGGAAATATTGACATGTATTACAACATGGATGAATCTTGAGGGCATTATGCAGAGTGAAATATGCTAGTCACAAAAAGACATATACTGTATGATTCCACTTGTATGAAGTACCTAGAGTGATTAAATTCACAGAGACAGAAAGTAGAATGGTGATTTCTAGGGGCTATGGGGAGGGGAGAATGAATTTTTTAGTGAGTACAGTTTCAGTTTTGCAAGATGAAAAGAATTCCAGAGGTTGGTTGTACAATTATAAATGTACTTAACACCATTAAACTGTACACTGTACAAAAAAATCCAAAAAAATTAAAATAAATAAACGATACATTTAAAAATGGTTAGGATGTAAAAAGTTAAGGAAGTAAAACTAAAAAGATTAAAGTGTTTAGATGGTACATTTTATGTTACATGAATTTTGCCACAATTTTAAAAATTTAAATGTGTATTTTTAAATGTATTTAAGGATTCTTTATTTATTTATTTTAGAGGGAGAGAGAGTGTGCATGCAAGTGGGGAGAGAGGCAGAGGGAGAGAAAGAGAGAACCTCAAGTAGACTCCACATTGACCATAGAGCCCAATGCAGGGCTTGATCTCACAACCCATGAGATCATTACCTGAGCTGAAACCAAGAATCAGATGCTTAATAAACTGAGCCACCTAGGCACCCCATGTATTTTTTTATTTTTTATTTTTTATTTTTATTTTTTTAAAAGATTTTATTTATTTATTTGACAGAGAGAAATCACAAGTAGATGGAGAGGCAGGCAGAGAGAGAGAGAGGGAAGCAGGCTCTCTGCCGAGCAGAGAGCCCGATGCGGGACCCGATCCCAGGACCCTGAGATCATGACCTGAGCCGAAGGCAGCAGCTTAAACCACTGAGCCACCCAGGCGCCCCACCCCATGTATTTTTTTAAATTAAATTTTTTAAACAAATGTGGGTCTCAAACCTACAACCCCAAGATCAAGAGTCACATCCTCTACCAGCTGAGCCGGCCAGGTACCCCTTAATGTGTATGTTTTATAAATTTTTTTCTGAGTCTATGGCTTGTTTTGTCAGTCTCATGTCTTTTTTGTTTCTTTGTTTTATTTATTTAAGCAATCTCTACACCCAACATGGGGCTTGAACCCATAACCCTGAGATCAAGAGTTGCACACTCCTCCAACTGAGCCAGCCAGGTTCCCTAACATTCTCTAATGTCTTTAAAAGGACCAAGGTTTTTAATTTTCATGAAGTCCAATTTATCATTTGGGGAAGGATTATACTTTTAGTGTTATATCTAAGACATCTTTGCCTCACCAGAGGTCATTTTCCTCCTGCCTCTTCACATGCCTGGTAATCTTTGATTGGATGCCTGGCATTGTGAATTTTACCTTGGTTGCTGGATATTTCTGTGTTCCCATAAATATTCTTAAGCTTTGTTCTGGGATGCAGTTCAGCTACTTATAAATAGTTTAATCCTTTTGGGTCTTGCTCTCATGATTTGTTAGGTGGGTCTGGAGTAATGATCAGTTTAAGGATAATTATTCCCCATTACTGAGGCAAGATCTTCCTGCGTACTTGAATTTCTTTTTTTTTTTTTTTAAGATTTTATTTATTTATTTGACAGATAGAGATCACAAGTAGGCAGAGAGACAGGCGGAGAGAGAGGAGGAAGCAGACTCCCCACTGAGCAGAGAGCCTGATGTGGGGCTCGATCCCAGATCATGACCCGAGCCAAAGGTAGAGGCTTTAACCCACTGAGCCACCCAGGCGCCCCCTGAGTACTTGAATTTCTTATAGGCAGCATATAGTTGTCTCTTTTTTTCCACATTAGTTAAGTATTATTTATATAAAATTATGAGACCAAAAATACATTTATATAATTAATAAGTTTATGTTGTACTGATGTATCATCACCTCCATGTGTTTTATCAATAATAAAATATTTTCAAAGGAAAAAGTTTTATGTTTTAGTATGGCACTTGTTTCCCGCTGTTCCTTTGTTTATTTGTTTGTTTTTAATTATTTTTATTAACATATAATGTATTATTTGCCTCAGGGGTACAGGTCTGTGAATCATCAGGCTTACACATTTCACAGCACTCATCATAGCACATACCCTCCCCAATGTCCATAACCCAACCACCCTCTCCGTAACCCCCAACCCCCAGCAACTCTGAGTTTGTTTTTTGATATTAAGAATCTCTTATGGGTTTGCCTCCCTTTGAGAGACAGAATGAGGGGTTGTGGGGGGTAGGGAAGGAAAAAATGAAACATATAGTTGTCTCTTAATTGAGGTGTTTAAGTCATTTACATGTAATGTAATTTTTATATGGCTAGGTTTGAGTCCATCATCTTATTTGTTTCTATCTGACCCATCTGCTCTTTGTTTCTTTTTTCCCATTTTTCTCCTTTTTTTGTTGTTCATATTGAACATTTTGTATGATTCCATTTTACCACCTTTGTTGGTTAATAGCAGAAGAGACAGTCAAAGATTCAAAGCACAGGAAGGACTGATTGTGTTGTTGTTGCCTTAAAGATGGAGGAAGCCATGTGTCAGGGAGCATAAGTGGCCTCTAGGAATGGAGAGTAGTCCCCAGTGGTCAGTTAGCTAGGAAATGCAGACCTCAGTTCAACAAGCACAAGGAGCTGAAGTCTGTCAACAAGAATTAACTTGGAAGTGGATATTTCCCCAGAACTACCACACAAGAATTTTGTGTGGCTAACAACTTGATTTCAACTTGTGACACCCTGAACAGAGAATCTAGCTATGCTGTGCCTGACTTCTGATTTATAGACTATGTGCTAATAAGTGGGTATTGTTTTATGCTGTCAAATTTGTGGTAACGTATTATGCAGCAATAGAAAAAAAAAACATAGATTGTTTTTAAATTTTAATGATTGTCTTAGGGCTTATAGTGCACGTATTTAACTCACCAGTTTACTTTTAAGTGATATTATACCTGCTTCATTTATAGTGTAAGGGCCTTACAAATGTATACTTCCATTTCTCTCCTCTTGGTCCTTATGCTATTGTTGCCATGTCCTTAACTTTCACATAGGTTATGAACTTCATAATACATTGTGCTTATTTTTGCTTAACCTGTCAATTATCTTTTAATGAGATTTACATCATTAAAACATTTTACATATTTACTCATGTAGTTAACCTTTTCTGGTGCTCTTCATTTCTTTGTGTATATCCAGACTTCCATCTGGTATCACTTTTCTTTTCTTTTTTTAAGATTTTGTTTATTTGACAGACAGCAATCACAAGTAGGCAGAGAGGCAGGCAGAGAGAGAGGAGGAAGCAGGCTCCCCGCTGAGCAGAGAGCCCAATGCGGGGCTCCATCCCAGGACCCTGGGATCATGACCCAAGCCAAAGGCAGAGGCTTTAACCCATTGAGCCAACCAGGCACCCGCCTTCCCAGGCACCCCTGGTATCACTTTTCTTCTGCCTGAAGGATGTCCTTTAACATTTCTTGTACAGCATGTGTGCTAGTGATGAATTCTTTCAACTTTTGTATGTTTGAAAATGACTTCATATTGCTTTACTTTATGAAAGGTATTTTCCCAGGTATAGAATTCTAGTGCTTTTATGTTTGTTACTTGTATTTGTTGAGTTTCTAGGACCTGTAGGTTTATAATTGTCATGAAGTTTAGAATGTTCTGTCTATTATTTCTTCATATTTTTTTGTCCCCCCGCCTCCCCTTTCAGGGGCCCTAATTACCATATACTAGACCACTTGAAGTTGTCAAATAGCTCACTCGTGCTCTTTTACTTTTTCAAAAGTCCTTTGTTCTCTATGTGTTTAATTTTAGATAGTTTCATTACTATGTCTTCAAATGAATTTTTTTCTTCCTCCAAAATCGTAAAAAGCACCTACCAAAAAATCCTACAGCTAACATTATACTTAATGGTGAAATAATGAATGTTTTCTCCTTAAAAGCAGAAACAGGTAAAAATGCCATTCTCTCCACTGCTATTTAACAGTGTACTAGAAACCTGACTCAGTGTAGCCAAGGCAAGAAAAATTAAAGGCATACAGACCAAAAAGAAAACAGTAAAACTATTTTTTTGGTAGATGACACAATTATTTACTTAGAAAACCTGAAAGAAGATACACAACTGCAACCCAACTTTTCAATGTCACAGAATACAAAGTTAACTTTTGAAACTCAATTATATTTTTATGTTATTAGCAAATGATTACAAAATAAGATTTTATATAAAGTTCATGTAAAATAGCATCAGAAAACAGAAAATATTAGGAATAAATTTAACATATGCAAGACCGCTGCACTAGAAAACAATTTTTTTTAATCTTAAGTAAGCTATATGCTCCACTTGGGACTTGAATTCACCACCCCAAGATCAAGAGTTGCATGCTCTACTGACTGAGGCAGCTGGGTGCTCCAAAAAACATTTTTGAGAGAAATTAAAGAAAAACTAAATAGAAGGGGGAAATAGAGCATATCCCTGAATTGGAAGACTCAATATTGTTAATCTGTCAATTCTACCTACACAGATCTATAGATTCAATGCAATCTTTATCTAAATACCAGCATTTATTTTTGTAGATATTGAATATCTAGTTCTAAAGTTATGGAGGGGCACCTGGGTGGCTCAGTGGGTTAAACCTCTGCCTTTGGCTCAGGTCATGATCCCAGGGTCCTGGGATGGAGCCCCGCATCTGGCGCTCTGCTCAGCAGGGAGCCTGCTTCCCTCTCTCTCTCTGCCTGCCTCTCTGCCTACTTGTGATCTCTCTCTCTGTCAAAAAAAAAAAATTAAAGTTATGAAAATATAAAGACCTAGACTAACCAAAGTATTTTAAAAAGAACAAAGTTTAAGAAGTTGCACTACCTGGCTTCAAGGCTAATTGTAAAGCCACACTAATCAAGGGAGTATGGTATGTAAATTGATGGCGTGAGAGAGCTAGAAATAGACCCATACATATATAGTCCTTTGATTTCTTACAGAAGCCCCAAAACAATCCAATAAGGAAAAAAAAAGTTTATGCAGTAGATGATGCATAGTAACTGTCTATCTGTATATAAAAATACAAATGTTAACCTCTACCTCACGCCATAAAAGATTAATCTGAGATGGATCATATACCTGAACGTAAGTGGTTAACATATATATATATATATATATTTTTTTTTTTTAAGATTTTATTTATTCATTTGAGAGAGAGAGACAGAGAGAGCACACAAGCAGGGGGAGAGGCAGAGGGAGAGGGAAAAGCAGACTCCCCAAGCCAGCCGGGAGCACATTGTGGGGCTCCAACCCAAGACTTGGAGATCAGAGATCATGACCTGAGCCGAAGGCAGATGCCTAACCATCTGAGCCACCCAGTTACCTCTAAATTGTATATTTTTAAAGGAACCTTTAGAAGAATATTTTCATGATTTGAGATAGGTAAAGTTCGCTTAGCAGGTCACAGAAAGCTGTGTCATAAAAGAAAATATTGATCACTTAGATTTCATCAAAATTAGAAACTCTGCTCATCAAGACACCACTAAGAATATACAAAGACAATCTATAGACTAGGAAAAAAAATATTCAGAAAACATATATCTGACAAAGGACTGCTATGGAAGAAATATAAGTAACTCTATAACTCAGTAGTAAAAAGACAAAGAACCCAACTTAAAACAGGCAACGGCTTTGGAAAGGTGTTTCTCAAAAGAAAATAGCCAATTATCACATGAAAAAGTGATCAAGATCATTAGTTATCAGAGAAATAAAAACTAAATCCACAATGAAATACTGAAGAGGAGCCGCCAAGCAAATGGACAAGGAAGAATTCTTGAGACATTTTCTGTGCAAAAAGGTGCCTTTATTATAGGACGGGCTTTATTATAGCACGGGCAGGGACAGGACCCTTGGGCAGAAAGAGCTGCACTGGGATTGTGAGGAATGACTGATGATATGCTTTTTAGTTAGTGGGGCTTAGGAATAATATAAATCTCTAAGGAATTTGCACATATTAAAAGCAAGGTCTCCAAGACCTTGGAGGGCTAACAATTATTAAGATAACATTGCTTTTAGTCTCTAATAAAACATCAACATTAAAGCAGCCATGAGTTCTCTGAGAAATGTCACACTCTGCACTTCTCAAGGATTTATCAGTGGGCTGCAAGTTGTAAGATTTAATTTTTGCTACATTTCTCTTGCCTTTGTTCTCCTCATCAATAGCACTATACATCTTTTAGAATGTCTAAATTTAGGGCACATGGCTGGCTCAGTTGGTGGAGAATGGGACTCTTGATGTTGGGGTTGTGAGTTTGAGCCCCACATTGGGTGTAGAGCTTACTTTAAAAATAAAATAAAATTAGAGCACCTGGGCGGCTCAGTTGCTTAAGCTTCTGCCTTCTGCTCAGGTCGTGATCCCAGGGCCCTGGGATCTAGCCCTGCGTTGGGCTCCCTGCTCAGCAGGGGAATCTGCTTTTCCTGCTGCCTCTGTTGATGCCCCCTCTCTCTCTCTCTCTCTCTCACTTACTTTCTCTCTCAAAGAACTAAAAGCTTAAAAAAAAAAAAAAACCAAAACCTTAAATTTTTTTTTTTTTAAAGATTTTATTTATTTATTTGAGAGAGAGACAGTGAGAGAGAACATGAGTGAGGAGAAGGTCAGAGGGAGAAGCAGACTTCCCATGGAGCTGGGAGCCTGATGTGGGACTCGATCCTGGGACTCCAGGATCATGACCCGAGCTGAATGCAGTTGTCCAACCAACTGAGCCACCCAGGCGCCCCAAAACCTTAAATTTAATCTTAAAAAAAGAATGGCTAAATTTAAATGACCAACATCCTGTAGGTTGGTGAAGATGGAGAATAACTAACCGGAATTCTTTTTTTTAAATTTATTTTTATTTTTTTTTATTGTGTTATGTTAGTCACCATAAAATACATCATTAGTTTTTGATGCAGTGTTCTGAGATTCATTGTTTATGCACCATACCCAGTGCTCCATGCAATATGTGCCCTCCATGCAATACATGCCACCGCCAGGCCCACCCATTCTCCCACCACCTGCTCCCCTCCAAAACCCTCAGTTTGTTTCTCAGTGTCCACAGTCTCTCATGCTATGTCCCTGTCTGATTTGCCCCAATTCACTTTTCCTTTCCTTTTGCTAATGTCCTCCATGTTATTCCTTACGCTCCACAAGTAAGTGAGACCATATGATAATTGACTCCCTCTGCTTGACTTATTTCACTCAGCATAATCTCCTCCAGTCCCATCCATGTTGATGGAAAAGTTGGGTAATCTTCATTTCTGGTGGCTGAGTAATATTCCATTGTATATATGGACCATATCTTCTTTATCCATCTCAGAAGACCTCAGAAGGGCATCTGAGCTCTTTCCACAGTTTGACGACTGTGGCCATTGCTGCTATGAACATTGGGGTACATATGGCCTTTCTTTTCACTACATCTGTATCTTTGGGGTAACTAACCAGAATTCTTAAACCTTGTCAGTGAGAATGTAAAACTGTATAACAATTTTCAAAAAAGATGTGGCAATTTCTTATAAAACTGAACATTTACTGCCCAGTAACCCAGCAATTCCATTCCTATTTACCTCAAAGAAATGAAAACATATTTACACAAAGACTTCTACATGACTCTTCATAACAGCTTTATTTATAATAGCCAGAATGAGGAAATATCAATAGGACAATTGATAATCCCAGGTGTCCCATCAATAGGGGAATGGATAAACAAAATCTTGCATATTCATGCAATGAAATACTACTCAGAAGGAATGAGCTACTGATACATGCAACAGCATGAAGAATCTCAAAAACGTAATCCTGAAAGAAGTCTAACACAAGAGAACATACTGTATGATTTTATTTATATGACATTCTAAAAAACAAACAAACAAACAAACTTAAGGGGCACCTGGGTGGCTTAGTCAGTTAAGCATTAACTCTTGATTTCGGCTCAGGTCACGATCTCAGGGTTGTGAGATGCAGCTGACCATCAGGCTCTGTGCAGTGTGTGGAACCTGATTAAGATTCTCTCTCTGGGGATGCCTGGGTGGCTCAGTAGGTTAAGGGTCTACCTTCAACTCAGGTCATGATCCTGGGATCGAGTCCTGCATAGGGATCCCTGCTCAGCAGGGAGTCCGCTTCTCCCTCTGCCAGCCTCTCCCCCTGCCTGCTTCTCCCCGTGCTTGTGCTCTCTCTCTCTCTCTCTGACAAATAAATAAATAAATAAATAAATAAATAAATAAATAAAAGATTCTCTGTCTCCCTCGCTCTCTGCCCCTCCCCCCACCTCCCTCTTTTTCTCTTAAAACAGTTAAACTGTATGATATTCTAGAATGAACAGAACTAATCTACAGTGGAAAAAGTAAGAACAGTAGTTGCCTCTGGCAGCTAGGGTTGGGTAATGACAGAGAAAGAACATGAGGAAACTTTCATGAGTGTCCTTTTTTCTTCCCCTCACTCTTTGCCTTCTTTTTTATTGGATTTGACTTTTTCTAATTGATTCTTTGTGTATTCTGGATACAATCCTTTGTCAACTATCATGTTGAAAGTATAAAAATATCATCTCTATGTTAACTAACTAGAATTTATTTATTTATTTATTTATTTATATTTATTTATTTTTTTAAGGTTTTATTGGAACATCTTCACACTCGTCTGCTTACATCTTGTCTGTGGCTGCTTTTGAGTTACTTTTTAAAAGATTTTATTTATTTATTTGCGAGAGAGAAAAAGAGAGCTTGAGCAGGGAGAGGGAGAAGCAGACTTTGCACTGAGCAGGGAGCCTGATGCTGGGCTCAATCCCAGGACCCTGAAATCATGACCTGAGCCAAAGGCAGACACTTAACTGGTTGAGCCACCCAGGTGCCTCACTAACAAGAATTCAAATAAAAATTTGAAGGAAAAAATTGTCTCCTTATTTTATTTATTTATTTTTTAAAAGATTTTATTTATTTATTTGACGCAGAGAGAGTTAGCAAGAGAGGTAATACAAGCAGGAGGAGTAGGAGAGGGAGAAGCAGGCTTCCTGCTGAGCAGGGAGCCCAATGTGGGGCTCCATCCCAGGACCCTGGGGATCATGACCTGAGCTGAAGGCAGATGCTTAACTGACTGAGCCACTCAGGCACCCCTTGTCTCCTTATTTGTGGCTTATGGTTTCACTTTTTCCTGTATGTCTTTTGATTAACATTAGGTCTTAGTTTAAGTGTATTCAAATGTGTAAGCTTTTCTTTACATTTTGTACTTTTTTTAATCTTACTTAAGAATTTCCCCCTATCACAAGATCATAAAGACAATCTCTTACATTATGTCCTAAAAGTTTTGCAGACCTTTTTTTCTTTGTAAGTATATAATTTGTGTAGTAAGAAAACAGGCTGACATCATGGGTACTGCTTCATGATATTTAGCATTATATTTTCAACATACTTTCATGTGAATAAATGTATCAGTAGTGTTGTGGGTGGGGTTTCCCAGGAAACCGACTCAGATAGAGATTTGGGTACAGGAAGTTGATTAGGTAAGGCTTTGGGGATCAACATGTATGGGGGAAGGGAGCGAAGCAGAATCAGAGGGAAGAGGAAGGGGGCAGAGGCAACAAGGGCTCCAACTTCATAGTTGAGAGGGCCTCGAAAGTCCCAGATTGAAGAGGGTTGCCCTTTATACTCCCATGTTGTTAGATGTGGCTGCCTCCAGCGAGGCTGTTTTGACAGTGGCTAAGGCAGCTGACTTCAACGGAATACAATTCCTGGAGATGGCTGCCAGATGAAGGCGGCCAACCGGTAGTATTCCCCATAGCCGGTCCCATCCTGAAAGAGTATCAGAACAGCACATCACAGAATCCACCATAGTTAGGGACAGTTCTGACTCTAACTAGCAGAAAACCCGGACAAACCTTCCTTAATAAACAGGAGTCTGTTTTGCTTAACAGAAGGTCTCCGGTAGATAATCGCTGCCATCAACAGCATCTGTCCTTTTTATCTGGAAAGCAAAAACGTTCTCAGATGTCCCCAGAAGACTTTCCCTGCAAATTAATTAGCCAGAGCTGGATCACAAGTACATCTCTAGGTACAGGGGAAGTTGGGAAAGTGGGAACAGGATTGTCATGAGTTTGTGCTTGGATCCCTGGACATTGCTGCTCTGAACAGTCTCCGGGTTCTGTTAGCATCAAGGAAGAAGGGAAAGGATTTTAGTCAGGCACTTAACAAAGCCTGCTACAAACAGAACTCTACGAAGTTATCTGGAATAACTGCATATGGATATAACTTACTGAAAGTCTCTGTTTTGCTACATGTTTGGTTGTTTTCGGCTTTTTGCTATTATTCACTGTGCTGCAATAAACATCCTTGTAATTTTTCTCTGCCCATATTCTCAATTATCTCTCCGGAATGAAGTGCAACATACGTAACTGTTCAGAGGAGGGAATGTGCTTTTAAAGAATCTTGATGCAGATTACCAAGGTGTACCTTTGAAAGGCCTCCAAATCTTTCAGAAGGCCATTCATTGTACCTTTACGATTTTATGTCTTCTGTTAGCAGTGAAGGAAGAGGCCTATCCTTACTGACACTGGATATTAACATTCTTGTTAATTTGCATCCGTTTTATATTTTTAAAAAGTACCTCATTTTAGTTTGCATTTTCTATTGATTTTTATTGTCCATATTTGCTAGTTTTTGCATTGTGGTCCAAAAACCGTGCTTTGGGCCTCTTGGGGTTTTTTTGGAAAGTATTGAGAGGTAATCGGTGTTTGGCTCTTGTGCTGTGGGGGTTAATTCCAGAATGCCTGAGCTTTTTGCTGGTCAAGGCATGAATATACTGATTAACAGTGTTTCCATTTAATGCTGTTGATGAAGGATTTCAACCTAGTTTGTTAGAATTATATATTGATAACAATGAGAGTGATAATTTGCAGGTGGTCTTGGTGTTAGGGACCACCCCCCAACCCAGGGCTCTGCTGCTGAGTCTGGGTACATTTCAGGAAAATGTCTACGTGTTAGGAATACCTAAATATATATTCATAATTAGTATTCACAGCAGCAGCAGAAGAGCTACGCAAGAGTACTTTGTAACATGAATATTTTTATGACCTATAAATTGTACTCTGTATAAATGCCAAAAGTATTTTTAAAAATCACTCAGAAAGGTAAAAGGAGAAAAAAATCATTTTGCTAATTAATCCAATGAAGAATGATGACATATGAATTTAGAAACATATGCCATAGCTATCTTAATGAGAAACATGGCATGGCTGTTTTAAAAACATTTACTGAATATATAGTTCATGAATAATAGATCTCTTACTCCAGTAGATATTTTCTTAGTGAAAAAGGGTTAACAGCTATTTTTATAGCAAAAATAAAATCAGAGTGCTACAGATCCAACAAAATGACTTGAATATTTTATTATCTCTAAATATATGAATATATTGTACTAAAAATTTCTGGGATAATTTTTATTGCTTTTTTTATGACTTGTGTAATCATTATTGCACTTTATAATTTTTGCATACATTGTAGTTCTTGTATGTAAGTAATAAATATTTACTAGCTCAGAAAAATATCCTATAAGTCCACATGCACTTTAGGTTAAAGATACAGAAAAATAAATGTAAATAGTAAAAAATGACATTTACTATCACTTCTAAATTAGTAAGAGTTGTCTTTGAAATACAGAGTAATGACGTAAGCTAACTTAGTAATAAGCACTATGTGAAAATACATGGCCACTACAAGAATATACTTAAGTACATCTGTCAAAATAGTAAAGATGAAAAAGAATTAGACTACCCAGTTCTGATAAGAATACAGAGAAAACCCTATACTTACTAGGTAGAAATATCATGCAGTGTAGCTCTTTTGTGAACCAATTTAGCAGTACATAAACAGCACATAAAAATTATTCATAACTTTGCCTTAATAAATGTGTGAATCTAGTAGTCTAAGATAATAATCCTACACCCAGGGGCACCTGGGTGGTGCAGTCTGTTGAGCTTGACTCTGGGCTTGGGCTCAGGTCATGATCTCCGGGTCATGGGATCCAGCCCTGCATCGGGCTCCACGCTTGGGACTCTGTCTCCTTCTCCCTCTGCCCCTCCCATCCCCTCTCTCTCTCTAAAAAACAATAAAGAAATAAGTCTTCAAAAACAAATCCTACATCAATGGCATCTGGGTAGCTCAGTTGGTTAGGTGACTGCCTTCGGCTCAGGTCATGATCCCAGGATCTTGGGTTTGAGCCCTGCATCTGGCTTTTTGCTGGGCAGGGAGACTGCTTCTCCCTCTACCTGCTACTCCACCTGTTTTTGCTCTCTCTCCCTCTCAACTAAATGAATAAATAAATCTTTAAAAAAAACTTACGTCAAGAGAAACCTGTATACACAAAGATATTTGTTGCAGTGCTATTTATAATGATGAAAATGATAAACAATGTAGACGTCCAAAAATTGGAGAATTAATAATTAATGAAGCCATTGAAATGTTACTTAAATTATAGTATATCTATATAATGAAGCTTTTTTTTTTATTTTTTTTTTTTAAAGATTTTATTTATTTATTTGACAGAGAGAAATCACAAGTAGGCAGAGAGAGAGAGAGGAGGAAGCAGGCTCCCTGCTGAGCAGAGAGCCCGATGCGGGACTCGATCCCAGGACCCTGAGATCATGACCTGAGCCGAAGGCAGCGGCTTAACCACTGAGCCACCCAGGCGCCCCTATATAATGAAGCTTAATGAATCTTTAAAATGGAGTGAGGAAGATCTCTGTGTGTTGCTTTTAGGTGATCTGTACATTATGGTGTTGACCGAAAGAAAGCAAGGTGCAGAAAAGTTGTAGTGTAGGGAATATATTTTGGGACTATAAATATAGCTATGTATTTTCTGATAGTTTTGAAAAGAAGAACAATGGAAAGATAAAGCAAGGACAAATGAAAGTGATTTCCTAAAGGAGAAGGCAGCGAATGTAGAAAGCACAAAGATGGCAGCTAGACCTCTCTGAATAGATCTTGTTTTATAATTTCGTTTTGAGTAAAAGATGGCCCCCAAAGATTCCCACCTCCTAGTATTTACATTCTTGTGAAGTTCCCTTGCCTTTGCAGCAGGGTTGGTCTGTGTGACCAGTAGAATTTGGCAGAAGTGATAGTATGTAACTTCCAAGATTAGACTCTAAAGGACAATGTGGCTTCTGTTTTATTCTTTTTCTCTTGGATCACTTGTTCTGGGGGAAGCCAGTTGTCTGGTTGAGCAGTCCCACATGGTGAGGATCTGAGCTCTGCCAACAGTCACGTGGGTGAACCATCTTGGAAGCAGATGTCCAGTCCCAGTTAAACCCTGAGATGACTGCAACCCTAGATGACATCTTGACTGTATTTCATGAGAAACCCTGAGCTAGAACCACCCAGCTAACACCATTCCAGATTTCTGACACTCAGAATCTGTGAGATAATAAATACTTGTTATTTTAAGTTCGATTTTATTTGCCAGGCAGCAATTGTTTAAAATATTAAACAATTAATACTTAATGATTAATATTTAATGATTAAAATAATCATTCTTACAAATTGAAGACAAACTGAAACAAATGAACCCAAGCATATATCAAGTTGGTGGCAAAACTACAGAGAATAATTATTCCATGGGGCTTGCAAACACAGTATTTTTACAGTACATCCCTAGTGAACTAGCTCCTAAGGACAATAAGAACTGCAAATAAATCTGAAATGGCATTCAATGGTGTAATTGTCAGCAATAACATTGATATTGTTACTCTGACGCTCCTCTATATAGTAGAATCAACCGAATAAGTCATTATGTTAATGTCATTAAGAACCAAGATTTTACACATGGGAGAAAAGAGATACAAACACAGAATTAAAGAAATTAAGTAAAAATCCTTTAATCTTTCATTTGGATTGGAAATAGCAGTATGAATGTGTAATTTATTTTTCTTTCTCTAAGAAATATGTCTTTCCTAGCTCGGTGTACTGAAAAGGCCTAAAAGAAATGACAACATAATAGCAATAAATACCCAACATCCAGATTATGGTGACTAAATATAATTTAAAACAAACAAACAAACAAACAAACAAAAAACACAGAGCTTCTTAGGGAAGAGCTAATTTCAGTTCTGAGGCTGGAAATATATAAAAGATGAACCTAGAATATCCTAACTAGAAATTAAGCACTACAAGGGTTGTATTAAAGGATTAAGGAACCAGCTTTTTAAGGAGTTCTCACTGGCCCGAGATAGAACACTTTAAGCATGAAAAAGCATAATGACTACAAAGTAGTGTATGTATTTATACATCAAATATTTTAGAACTCCATGAGTTCACCCTGATACTAAAAAATAAAACCTTGAACGGCCTGGGTGATTCAGTCGTGATCCCAGAGTTCTGGGTTGGGCTCCCTGCTCTGGGAGGAGTCTATTTCTCCTTCACCCTCTGCCCCTCTCCCACCTTGTGCTCTCTCTCTTTCTCAAAATAAATAAATAAATAAATAAAATCTTAAAAAAAAAAAAAAAACAAAAAACCACCTCACTGGTCACTTTTTGGAGGCTGCTAGGACACCAACTTATTAATCATAAAATTGAGAAAGGAAAAAAAATTAAACACCTATTCTGCCTGCCTGTATTTAAGAGCATTCGGAATTGATGAGAAAGCTTAAAAAGTTTTTAAAAAAGTTAAAGTTAAAAAAAGAATTAAAAAAAAATTCAAGCTCATAAGGAAAATCACCATTTATGAAGGAATAGCTCAGGTTATGGAAAGGCTTCAATATGTTGATCTGAGTGGTAGTTATGTGGATGCATAATATAAAAATATTCCTCAAGCTGTTTACTTAGTTTTTGTGCATTTTATTGTTGGTAAAGTACAGCTCAATTTAATAATTTTACCTCAGTTTAAAAAAATGACCCTAGTGCCTTCCAGTGAAGGGTAATAGATGTACACGGCTCACCATGAAATATCCTTGCCAAAAAAATTGAACCTGAATCTAGCCATGGCTGCAGATGTAACTGGGCTTCCAGAAAGTAAAGGGGACAGAGGAGCATGTGAAATCATACCAACAGGATTCAACCAGACAAACTGAGAATATGGGACATTCTACAGGGCAAATGATATTGTTCCTCTGGTGAATAAAAATGATATACAGGAATGGGGAAAGGGGAAGAAAGGATTCTAGATGAAGAGAGAATTAAGAGCTATGTTAACAAAAACAATACTTGGCCATTATTTGGGTCTTGATTCAGGGAAACCACCTGTAAAAAGCCGTTTTTATTTATTTATTTATTTATTTGACAGAAATCACAGGTAGGCAGAGAGGCAGGCAGAGAGAGAGGAGGAAGCAGGCTCTCCGCTGAGCAGAGAGCCTGATTTGGGGCTTGACCCCAGGATCCTGGGATCATGACCTGAGCCAAAGGCAGATGCATTAACCCACTGTGCCACCCAGGCGCCCCTAAAAAGCCATTTTTGAGACAACCAGGAAAACTTGAACCCAGACTAGGTATTCGATTATATTAAGGAATCAGTGTTAATTTTATTAGGTGTGATAATGGTACTGTGTTCATAAAGTCTGTATCCTGTTAGAGACTTAAGTATTTATGGGTGAAATTATGTCATTTCCTTTAAAATAAGTCCCGGGAGGGGGCGGGGGTAAGTACGGAGGGAAATAAATGAAGCAAGAAAGCCAAAGTAGGGCGCCTGGGTGGCTCAGTTGGTTAAGCAACTGCCTTCGGCTCAGTTCATGATCCCGGAGAGCCAGGACTGAGTCCCGCATTGGGCTCCCAGCTCCATGGGGAGTCTCGTTCTCCCTCTGACCTTTTCCCCTCTTTTGCTCTCTCACTGTCTCTCTCAAATAAATAAATAAAATCTTAAAAAAAGAAAAAAAGAAAAGAAAGCCAAAGTAGTAGTAACTCTTACAGCTGAGTGACAGATGAACTGGGATTTATTAAACTATTCTCTATTTTTCCGCATGTTATTAAGTTATTGAGCTTCAAACTCACTCTTCTATACTCTGCCTTTTGATGGGGGGGTGGGAAGCGAGCGTTCGCTTTTCAGCTTGGCCCACGACTTCCTGCTAGACTCCGCCTATAGGGGGCGATAGAGGGAGACTGCAAGGCGGGAGGAGGACGTAGCGACTTAAACTCCTTTCTGTTCTTCCTTGTTCCCTCCTGTCAGCTTCCTGCTGCTGTCAGCATTCCCCCAGAACATTTCTTCACCGCCGCCCCAGCAGCGCCTTTCGTTGTCTGCAGCTGAATCCGGTTCGTCGTTTTCCAGGATTCACAAAACCAGACTTATCCCACCCCCATCAGCAACACCAGCATGAGGTGAGTAGCACCCCCTCCTCAGGGGTCTCAGTCCCAGTTCCACCGAGCCCTTCCTCCAAGGTTCAAAGTTGTAACAATTCCATTCTCTCTCCTTTGTACCCCAGCCCTGGGGCTGGTAGCCGCTTCCTGCGCTGACTTTCTTGACGATCCCTCAGACCTCTCTTTTCACCGCTCGAGTTAGCTCAACAACTTTATGCCTAGTTAACGTTTTGTTTGTTTTGCTTTTTAAATAGTAAATCCCGTCTGTTCAAATTAACTAACGCGCTTTCTACCTCCCGACTGGTCCCCGATGAGAGGTACCCGGACTCCCATCAGTCATGGGTTGAGGGCTGCGTTCGGGGGGCTCATCCCCCAGCATTCCTGGTCTGCCACATGGGTAGCAAAGCCAACTTCAGCAGCTGAGCAGGTTCCAGTGGCAAGTAATACAGGCGCCACGAATTGGAAGTTGCGCCAGTGTGCACTAAAGTGATAAAGAAGGTGGGGGCGGCTCGGCGATTTTGCTACGCAGCCAGATGCCCTTTATAAAACATTAATTTCTAATTACGGAAGCGTTAATTGTCCTTGAAGGACAGTTAGGAAGAAAAAAACTGAAGTTCTCTCTGTCACCAGCCCCAGTTCTGATTTCCTTCTCTTCCCTCCTACCCAGAGGCAGCCAGTGTTACCGCTTATCATTTACATGTGTTTTTCTACATATATATGCTTAAAACATATATGGCTTTATGTGTAGGTTTAATTTTTTTGCATAGTAATACGTATCTTTTTGCAAGTTGCTTTATTCACTAAACAATTTGTCTTGTATGTCACTCCATATGATGACGTATACACCCACCTCATTCGTTTCTTTCTTTTGTTTTTAAGATTTTTATTTATTGGGGCACCTGAGTGGCTAACCTGATTAATCGGCTTCCTTCAGCCCAGGTCATGATCTCAGGGTCCTAGGATCCAGCTGTGCATCAGGCTCCCTGCTTAGGAGGAGCCTGCTTCTCCCTCTCCCTGTTTTCTCTCTCTCTACCTGTCTCTGTCAAATAAATCATAAAATCTTAAAAAAAAAAAAAAACCTCTTATAAAAAAAAAAGATTTTTATTTATTTGAGGGGGGAAGGGCAGAGGGAAAAGCCGACTTCCCTCTGAGCAGGGGAGTCTGAGGCAGGGCTCGATCCCAGGATCCAGAGATCATGACCTGAGCCAAAAGTCAGGCGGTTAACTGTCTGAGCCACCCCGTCGCCCCATCTCATTCTTTTCACCTGCTTCGTAATATTCCTTATTAAGGGTGCATATGCCCTTGTTTATTTCCCTCTTGCCCTATGTTCACTCTTACCCACATTCTATGATTCATGTTCATGTCCCTGCATCTTTGTACCTGTTCAGCAGTGTTTATTTCTAGAGTCGAGACAGTAGAAGAAATGTTGGGTCAGATAGAATCCATATTTGCAACTTGCATTAGATGTTAAAAATATGTCCTCCAAAAGGTGGTTGCAGTTTACGGGCTGTGATATTGTGATTGGTAATAAGAAATATAAATTTGGCCTCCCTTTCGATTCTCGCATACAGCTCCTAAAACCCTTGGAATTTCCGAAGTGATGAGAGCAACAAAGGTGTCTTTTGTTATGTTAATGAGTGACATTTGGGCTGCACCTAAGGATGGGGGCTGGTTGCCAGGGGAACCAAGTATGAATAAAGGGTTGGAACTTTCAGTCCCACCCCCTGACCTCCCCGGAGGGGAGAGGGGCTGGAGGTTGAATCAATCACCAATGGCCAATGATTAAATCAGTCCTGACTTTGTAATGAAGCCTCCATAAAACCCCAAAGGACCGCGTTCGTAGAGCTTTCAGGTTGTTGAACATGTGGAGTTTTGGGCACAGTGGCAAGCCTGGAGAGGGCATGGAAGCCCCTCGTCCTTTCCCCATACCTTGCCCTGTGGATCTCTTCCATCTAGCTGTTTCTGGGTTATATCCTTTTATAACAAACCGGTGATCTAGTAAGTAAGATGTTTCTCCGAGTTCTGTGAGCCGCTCTAGCAAATTAATCGAATCCCAGGAGATGGTCATTGGAACCTCCAGTCTATAGCTGGTCAGTCAGAAGCAGGGGAACAGCCTGCCTTGTGACTGGCATCTGAAGTTGGTGTAGGGTGGCTGGGGGCAGGGGAACAGCCTTGTAGGACTGAACTCTTTAACCTGGGCAGTCTGGTGCCATCTCCGGGTAGGTGGTATTGGAATTGAGTTGAATTCTTGGGACTCAACTGCTGGTGTCAGTGCTTGCTTGCTTGCTTGCTATTGTGTGGAAAGCCCTTGCCCCAGTTTTGGATTTGGGTCCGGGAACCCAAAAGGGTTGGTGTTCAGTGAATTGGGATTTGCTAGACTGTCCGTGGCTCACAGAAGCATGTGGTTTGGGAAAAGAAAGGATGAAGGGAAGGAGAGTGGTGGTGAAGCTCTTTATTCCTGGGTGTCCATGTGGTCACCCAAGGAACGGAGCAGCAACTGTGCTGCGTTCAGTTACTAAACAAGGACTCAGCTCCTGGGCAGTTGGAATAAGGAAGTGCATACTGATGAGAAAAAGGCAAAATATTCAATCCCTTGGTCATTGTTATCTGTAATAGCTAAACTAAAAGGGAACGCTCAGTTGGACTTTGATGTTAGTCCAGATTCCGATTTCAGTGAGTCTGAGCTTTGGCCATTAGCCTCAAAGCGGCCCCCCAAGGTAAAAGTACTGTGGGGGAAGGGTAAAACCAGGAAACTTTTGAAACTAGGGGGGCTGTAGTGTGAAAGAGTTGTTTTCATTTTGTCTGTCAGTATCCTCGGCTTCCTGAGGAAGTTTCACTGAACGGGTTTGGGGGAGTAACTGATTGGGGGCCACTGGTGTTTCTGGTCTGAATTCCTCTGGGTGGAAGAGCGTGTTTGGGTGGCTGTGGGACCCACCGGTCACTATGGAACAGTCCCAGGTGTCTGTTAGTGATCCAGACATTCCCGAGGTGGTGGACTGCATGAAAGCCACCTTGTTAATTCTTAGAAAGGGGACTGTCCTTAACCTGCATCAATGCCAAGTGGGAACCCCGATGAAGCCAGCTGATAGGCTTCCTATGCAAGGCATCTGGGACTGGCTTTATGATGACGGAGATATTAACCCGTCCAGTATGCCCATTACCCAGGTCAGGGTAAATGCTGTGGCTTGAGGGGATCCCTTTCAGAGAGTGCCCCGTGTAACCTCATTGTTGCAAAACCAAAAAACAGCTCGGGAAGCCTCATCAAATTTCTTGTCTCAGTTTCTCTTCAGGTACCTTACAGATGCTAATAGAAACTGTAGGTTAATTAACAAGCCAATGGGGAGAGTCAGGGGATGCTGCTGAACTAGGTGGAAAATTTTGAAGTTACTAAGAAATATGGTGAATAAAGTGAATATTGATAGGAGCGAAACAAAGAGGAAACATAAAGGGGACTCATCCCAGCCGGGTGGAAATTTTTAGATGATTAGTAAGAAATGGGTGAACTGGGTTTTTTGTTTTTTTTGTTTAGTATATATAAATTGCGTAAGCTTTTAAAAAAAGAAATAGGATGAATAAAACACTGATGGGATAAAGACAAAGGCTTTAATATAGCCCTATCTAATGTTGGTCAGGCCAAATGGACCCCTGTTGCTCCCCCAACATTAAACGGCCCCAAACAATTCTGCTTTATTTATCCCTGTTCAGAGAAATTTTTACAAGCTGGAAGGCAAAAATTACAATGAAGTACCAGACCAGCAACTGCGTGAGTGAGCAGTTTGGCAGATTAATCAAGATAAAAAGATTGACAAAAGGGTTAGGGTCCCTTGGCTTGACCCTCTCACTGGGGACCCAGAGCCTTTGTAGCACAAGAAGTGCATAAAGTGGTCAGAGAAGAGAAGTTTCCCTGAGTCCTTGATCTGGGAGTCCCATAAACCATGGTACCAGAACCCATTGGTAAAGCCCTGACTCCTGCCACAGTTAGATTGACAGAATGTCAAAACACAGGATTGATAGGATTATGAAAGTTGGAATGCTGAAGCCAATACTCTCTAAGGAAATCATGTTGACTTTACCTGAATGCTTTATGGGGATGGATATTAAATGTGGCTGAGGAACACTTCCCTACCCTATATAACCTGATGATGAAGTCCTAACAGAGGCTACAGCTAGGAATGTGAGTTGATAGAATCATGGTAAAAGTTTGTAGGAGGATTTGTATGTTTGAATAGACTTTATGGGAAAGGATTGCATTTCTTTTACCTGATGGTTAAAAGGCAAAATATTAGGGATTGATAAGGGGTGGACATAGTATCCGATGGGAATCCTTCCCCTACCTAGTAACAGAAGGCATATACATATGCCCTTCGAGCAATAAATATTAAGTAGACCTGCTAAATGGGAACCAGTAAGATGCCTGAGCCCACGCAGTGGAGGGTGTAAACTGGAATGCTGGTCGAAACCAATTCTTGGCAATAGCGCTTCATAGAGTGTAGACTGAAGCTTATGGCAAGAGCCTGGGACCGCCTCCCAGTGACCACTACTGGGACTTTGGGGAAGGGAGTTTTTTTGAAAGGCATTTGCTACCTTGCTGTGTGGGGTATTAATTGAAGGTGAGGGACATACATGATCTTGAAACCTGAAATACCCACAATGTCTAGAATGATGTTGGAAAAACACCTTAATGGGGATGGCAGTGCCTAGGGAATGCCAGCAGAAGCTTCCTCAGGAGCAGGGAGCCCCTTTTCCCCTGGGACTGACTCAGGAATGGTATGGGGAGCTTGCTGGGTTCTCTCATCACTTAGTACCTATAAACAGCTCCCGACTGACAGATAAAGAGCTGCTTGAAATGTGGACAGAAGTTCCACGGTTGGGGGCGGGGGGTAGAATGGACATCATCTTGCTTGGAAGGCCTCCATTCTGATTGAAAAAGGTAAAAAACCCAGCTCAGTGGCCTGAACTGCATGCTGTTTCACTAGCCGTGATGGAAGAACTGAACTGTGATAAAAAGCCAGTATGTTTGACTTGTTACTGACTAATGGGCAGTAACCAGTGGGCTGAGCTGCTGGTCAGCAGGAGGGCGGTGGAAACGTGGCCCATTAAATAGATGCCCATGCAGGGCCTAGTCCTATGGAAATTTAAGGGGTGTATTAAGGTAGGACATGTCAACGCCCATCAGAAGAACTCCCTTCTGGGTTTGGAAGGTGGTTTGAACAAACACATCCCCACGTGCTCCTTGGAGGTGGCTGCCTAGGTCCATGAGATGAGTGGACACTGCAGAGATGGGCTGGTTCCAGACTTGTTCCTCTGGTACCTTCTGAGGCACAGAATGTTAGTAAGAATTGTTCTGTTTTGGCAAAGGAGACAGAGACTGCAGATGGCCTTGTGGCAGATTTTTTGGTGGGAGAGACCTTAACATAGCTGGCGAGTGAGCCTGATGCTGGCAGCAGGGAGTGGGGGGCACCATGAATGGGTCCTGACAGCAGGAGTCACTGACTCTAGACTGGCTTTGCTTTCCCAGTGGGAGAGGCGGACACTCCCATGCTGGGAAAGAACCAGAACTGAAGATAGGGCGCTACTTTGTACAGGCCATCCACACTTCAGACGGGGGAATGTACTTTACAGCTGATAATGACCAACACTTGTCAGGGATATCCTCCTCAAAGTACTAGTTAGACAGAGAATGAAGGGGGCGATTAAACAGTGGTTGTCGGGGAGCCTGGGTGGCTCAGTGGGTTAAGCCTCTGCCTTCGACTCGGGTCGTGATCTCAGGGTCCTGGGATCGAGCCCTGCATTGGGCTCTCTGCTCAGAGGGGAGCCTGCTTCCCTCTCTCTCTCTCTGCCTGCCTCTCTAACTACTTGTGATCTCTCTCTCTGTGTCAAATAAATAAATAAATAATCTTTAAGAAAAAAAAGCAGTGGTTGTCTAAAAGTGGGGGGTCAGTGTGGGCAAGGAGGAGAGACACACATGAAGGGGGCTGGCTTACAGGCTTGCACCAGTGTGTTCCCACACACAGTGCGAACACGAGGAGGCTAACCCCTGGATAGATTCCTGTTTTTCTGGTGGATCTGGGGAAGAGAGGGTGTGGAAGGTGCTAGTATTCTTTTCCACACCGCCTCAACTTTTTTTTCTCTACTCGACGCAGTGTCACAAGGACCCCTATGGGGGCTGCATCGATTCCTAAGCAAGAAACTGCAACTGTGTATTTTTAACTTTTGTGTCCGAATTCCTAAGGGCCCAATGGGGCAGGATAGGCCTTAACCCCTTTTGGTGAAATTGGGGCTAACAGTGAACACTCAGCTGGCGGTAAAGATAGCCCACCAGTTCTGCACGTGGGTAACCTCACCTTATCTAACTAGAACTGCACTGAGGGGGAGGGACTTGCTAGACTAGTTTTGCCGCCTGGAGTCTACCCCAGCGCAGTGACCAAACCTAATGTCCCTTCCAGAGGTGGGAAGGTTTGGGTATAAATGAAGGGGAAGAAAAATAGTAGCTGAGGGGTAAGGGAATGAATACAGGGGTTATATATAATGAGGGAAATCCAATATTACATTGACATCACCAAAGAGGCTTCGAACAGGTGCTGTTCCTTCTTAGCCTGAGTATACCAGATGCCTGAGAGAGTGAAGCCGTGTAGTGCACTCTTGTTTTTGGGACCTGAGGGGATGGCATGAAAGCCTACAAACCTGAGTGGCCAGCCGTCTGCGAGGAGGACTGCTCGTCCTCCGTATGATGCTGGACTGGATAGTTATTAATGACTGGATGATATCTCTTTTGAGTTTTATGATTGTTTTGCTATGAGGAATCCATATTCGAAGACCAGGGTGGACTGTGATATTGTGGTTTATAATAAGACATATATTAGGTCTTCGTTTTAGGAGTAAGGAAACTCCTAAAACCTTTGGAATTTCCTCAGTGTTGAGAGCCTTGAAGGTGTCTTTTGTTATGTTCATGAGTGACTTGGACTGCACCTAAGGAATGGGGCTGGTTGCCTTGGGAAGGAACCTTGTGATTAGAAGGTTGGAAATTTCAGTCCCACCCCTCTGATGGGTATGTGTGTGTGTGGGGGGGGGTTATTGAATCAATCACCATTGGCCATTGATTTAAACTAAAAGGATGGGGTTCAGAGAGCTTAGGGGTTGGTGAGCAGGTAGAACTGTGGGTAGAGTGGCGCACCTGGAGAGGGCATGGAAACTTCTCATCCTTTTCCCATACCTCCCCCTGTGCCTCTCTTCCGAATGGCTGTTCTGAATTATATCATTCTATAATAAACCAATGATCTAGTAAGTAAAATGTTTCTCTGAATTCCGTGACCCGGTCGAGCAGATGAAAACCCAAGGAGTAGGTCGTTGGAACCTAGCCGGTCAGTCCGAAGGACAAGTCAACATAGACTTACAACTGGTGTTTGAATTGAGTTACCAAGAAGGTAATCATTGGAACCTCCTATCTATCTATAGCCATTGGTCAGAT
The DNA here is from genome assembly GCF_011764305.1 of Mustela putorius furo. Classification (NCBI taxonomy): domain Eukaryota; kingdom Metazoa; phylum Chordata; class Mammalia; order Carnivora; family Mustelidae; genus Mustela; species Mustela putorius. Next base: position 35,865,677 of record NW_025421989.1, read on the forward strand.
GCATAAGTAACAAATGGCTTTTGTGACTGGTGTCTGAGGAGAGGTGTGTGTGGCGTTGAGGGTGGAGGAGGACTGGTGGCAGTCTTGTAGGACTGAATCCTTAACCTGTAGAATCTGATACTCGTTTCCAGGTGTAGTTAGTGTCAGAATTGAGTTGAATTCTCAGGTACCCTGTTGGTGTCTAAGAATTGTTCCTCATTGTGGGGAACCCTGCTCCCCACACATTGGAAATTGTGTTTCAGAGTATCTCGAAGGCAAGTGACCTAGGAGGGTGCCAGTGCTCTTACTACAGGATGTAACATAGCTGCCTTATCCTACATATCCCATCTGGCCCTCATCTGTGTTCCTTTAGCAGAAGATAACACGAGTGAGAGCTGTTCGCCCTAACCATGCCACAAAGCAACAGACACCTTCTGCACCCTACTCCCTAAGGGGCCACCAAGGTGGAACTACGGTACTCAAGCTGGAGGTACCAATACCCTCAGGGAGTCTGAATTCAGCGTGGCTGCAGTGTGTGCTCTCCAGCTGAGAGTAGAGTCTCATGGAGACTGTTGGATGGGACTTTCCTGAGCCCACGTGACAACCCCTAGCCACTCTTGGAAATAACTAAGTGCATTTTGTGGGGGCTCTGAGGGCCTTACATGAGCAAGGCGGGGTGGTAGTTTGGTTATACCTAGCTTTTCTTTTATGCAACCAACAGTGGACCTGGTGCCTGTGGGTGTGGGAGTTATGGAGAGAAAGCTACATAGAATCTCTCTCAGTTATCCGCCTGTATTCTAGGGCTGGGATCCCATGATGCGCTCTCTAAAGATGTGAAATCTGCAAATATTAACTACCTCATAGATATCTGAAAAGAAACTTTTTTCGGGGATAGGAAGGAATCAGCAAGGCCAAGGATCTGAGGTGGGAATGTGCTTTATCATGTTCAAGGAATGATAAGGAGGCTGGTTGGTACAGAGAGTGTGAGGGGGGCAAGAAGAAGGAAAGGATGTGAGAGAGATAATGATAGGGACTAGAGACTCGCTCTGCTTTTCCAGATCGCTTCCTGCCCAAGGGTTGTTCTAAATCTCATAGCTTTTTCAGGCCAGGTCTTGATTTCTTTGGTGATTCAGTTCCCTCAAAACCTCAGTAGTCCTCTGATCTTTTTGTTTTAGACGTTGACCACGTTCTCTTCCTAGATGTGGTTGTGGCGACTGCCTTACGTATCTGTCTCCTTGTTCCTGCGCTGCTCCCTTTTGAAACTTAACAGAGCAGGCTTAGATGAGAAGGGCACCACTACCTTCTGTCTGATTGTCACTTTAGGGCAGAGTGCCCCTGTTTAAGGAGTTTTATAAGCCTTTGTGTCAAAAGCTCAGGCGGTTCCACAGGGTAACACTGAACATGAGGAACCAAATGACAGACCACCAGAGTGATCGGTCACTGCTGTGGAAAAGCCACTTCTAAACTACAGGTAAGCAGTTTTAGAGAAAGCCATGGAAGCTGGTAACTGGATCCTAGCGGGGAAGCTACAAAGGGTCGCCCTCCCCCAGACCAGGGAGATGGATAAGAAATGGCCTTGTGACAGTCTCCCATAAGATAGGGGCGAGAAGCAGCACTATAACAACTCCCTGTGCTTAACTCCCTTTATTCCAGGAGGCATCACAGAGGATTTGGCCCTGAGTTGGGTCAGACTGCAGATCCATTGTTTATGGGGCCTAGGTGGAGATATGCAGGGGCACCAGATGTCATGAGGGAGTTGTTCCCCTCCACCTTTGTCACACAAAGCCCTTTTCAGTCTTGTCTTACTATTTGGGATACAGAAGCAGTCAGCTCTCCCTTCTTCCTCCCTTCCTCCCTCCCTTCCTTTTTTCAAGATACTGAGATAGAACAGAGGGAAAGAGAGAATCTCAAGTAGACTCCATGCCCAGCAGGGAGCTGGACGTGGGGCTCAGTCTCACAAACCTGAAATCACGACCTGAGCCAAAATCAAGAGTCGGAGGCTCAAGAGCCACCCAGGCTCTCTAGCAGTCAGCTTTTCTAGTCTTGCATCCCCAAATATCTTACCGTTTCTGCAGCTTAACCAGCCCATTCTTGCCTGAGCTTTCTTTTAACACCTTGCTGACTTTAGCAAGTAACCATCAATTCATACTCCTGACATCGCATACCATCCTCCTTTCTGAAAGCTGTAGGGTCTGGAGGCACTTCGTGCGACTTTCTTTTATTACAGGTAACATCTGCTGTTTAACAAGACAAGACTCTCCATCTTTCTATCCTCCAATATCATTTTCCTTCTTGTGCACTGGTGCAAACAACAAAACTTTCATTATTGCTGATCTTACCTGGCCGGGTAGGTGAACAGGTCACTGGGACAGCCCTCCCTGCTGTCATTCAGAAACCTGGGCTGACTGAGGCTTTGCTTGCTTCTACACGTGGCTACCAAGGTCATCCTTAGGACTGAGGTGTGGAGCTGTCTCTGTTATAGCTGGCTGCAAGGGGAGAAAAGTATACATTAGTATGTTTGCGAGGTTTACATGGACAGGCTGGAAATGGTATATGAAATTCGTGCTCTCATTCTTGCATGTGGCCACACCTGACTGCAAGGGAGGCTGGGAAATGTGTGCCCAGGAAGAAGAGGAGAGCATGGAGTAGGTGAGCAGCTTGCAGTCTCTATGGAGTAGTTGTACTGGCAGTGTGGGTGGTGAGAAGTGGCTGAATTCTGGATTTATATAGAATGTAGAGACCTCAGGGGCATCTGGGTGGCTCAGTCAGTTAAGCATCTGCTTTCAGCTCAAGTCAGGGTCTTGGGATTGAGCCCCACGTCAGGCTCCCTGCTCAGTAGAGAGTCTGTTCTTCCCTCTCCCCCTGCCTACCGCTCCCCCTGCTTGTGTCCTCTCTCTGTCGCATAAATAAAAATAAAATATTAAAAATAAAAGAAGATAGACACCTCAGAATTTGTTGACACCATGGTTTGGGGCCTGAAACGTTGGAAGGATAGAGTTGCTGTATGCGAGGATGGGAAAGGCTATCGAGAACTCCGTTTCAGACACGTGATTTTTGAGGTACCCACATGGAGACATTAAATAGGCAGTTGGAGATGCGGGTTTATAGTTCAAAGAAGTGGCCAGGACTGAATATATAAACGTGAGGGGGAGGGTTTGGTACATATATGGTATTTAAAGCTATTAAACTGCACTAACTACAAAACTATATAGAGTAATACTGAATTTCATTGATTCTACAAAGTACATTTTTTTACATCTTAAGATCTTTGAAACTGGAATGCATCTTACAACACTAAATATGGTCTTCAATTATTATGATTGATAGTGTTTTCTTTGTTAGTATAATTTAAAATAATGATGTCTTGCAACTGATGACACCCCAGATTCAATGAAACCATAATACTAAGAGTAAAAACGATGATGCTATTGAATATTTACTGTGCATCAGACACTGTGCTAAGCCACTTCCATGATTATCTTTACATGTAGTTATAGGAGTGTTAAGCGCTCAGGTGCTGGGACATGACTGCATAGATCTGTATTCTGGCTCCGAGTTTATAGACCATATGACCTTGGTGAAATGCTTACTTTGTTCCCTACTTTCCTAATCTCTAAAATGGGATGATAATAGTACCTAATTTACAGGTTTATTATGAGGATTGAAAGAATTAGTACACGTGTAGTTCTTAGAAGAGAGCTTAAAACAGTAACTGCTAAATTGTTCACATTATTAACAAAATTAACATTGTTAAAACTGTGGAGAATATATGTATGTATGTAAAAATTCACGAAATCTTGCCAATTATAACGACATGGGTGGAGCTAGAGATTATTATGCTTAGCAGACTAAGTCAGAGAAAGACAAATACCTTATGATTTCACTCGTATGTGTAATTTAAGAAACAAAACAAATGAGCAAAGGGAGAAAGAGAGGCAAACCAAGAAATAGACTCTTAGCTATAGAGAACACACTGATGGATACCAGAAGGGAGGGGTGTAGGGGATGGGTGACATGGTGATGGGGATTAAGGAGGGCCCTTGTGATGAGCATTGGGTATTGTATGGAAGTGTGGGATCACTGTATTGTATACCTGAAAGTAATATAACACTACATTAAGTAACTGGAATTTAAATTAAAAAAAAGAAAAGAAAAGAAAAGAGGGCGCCTGGGTGGCTCAGTGGATTAAGCCTCTCTGTCTTTGGCTCAGGTCATGATCTCAGCGTCTTGGGATCAAGTCCCATATCAGACTCTCTGCTCATCAGGAAGCCTGCTTCCCCCTCTCTCTCCGCCTGCCTCTCTGCCTACTTGTGATCTCTCTCTGTCAAATAAATAAATAAAATCTTTTAAAAAAATGTTTCAGGCAAAAAAAAATATTCATCAAGCTATACTCTTTATTACTGTGAATATTGTATACCTCGATAAAAGAAGAAAACAAACCAAAACAGAAAAGTTGGAAGAGAAAGAGATCATCTGTCTTCTAAGTAAGAAAAAAAAGTTACATGTCTTCATTGAAGTATTTTTGTCTGAAATTAATATAGTTGCTCTAGCTTTCTTTACATTATTGTCAGCACAGCACATTTTTTATGGTCCCTTTTCTTTTAACTTATTTGTGTCTTTCTATATAAATTGGGTTTCTTGGGGGCACCTGGGTAGCTCAGTCAGTTGTATCCAACTCTTGATCTTAGTTCAGTTGATCTCAGGATCATGAGTCCCTAAGTCCTGCATTAGGCCCCATGCTGGGTGTGGAAGCTACTTTAAAAAAGAAAAAGGTGGGTTTCTTATAGACTACAAATAGTTGGGTCTTATTTTTTTAGTCTACTCTGACAGTTTCTTTTACCTGGTGTATTTAAACCATGGATATTTATTGATCTAGTTGGATTAATATTTGCCATATTTGTTCCTGTTTTCCATTCATTGTCCTCATTCTTTGGTTTTTAGTTTTTGCCTTCCATCCATTTTATTTATTTATTTATTTATTTTTTGGAATGAGCTATAATTGATATATTATTCTCAGGTGTGCAACATGATTTGCTATTTGTGTATATTGTGAAATGATCACCACGATGCATCTAGTCAACATCCATCACTATATATAGTTAATTTTTTTCTTGTGATGAGAACTTTTAAGATTTACTCTAGCAACCTTCAAATATCCAATATAGTGTTATTAACTATAATATCTATGCTGTAAGCTATGTCCCCATGACATTTATTTTAAAATTGGAAGTTTATACCTTTTTTAAAAAATATATATTTATTTATTTATTTGATAGAGATCACAAGTAGGCAGAGAGAGGGAAGAAGCAGGCTCCCTGCCGAGCAGAGAGCCTGATGCAGGGCTTGATCCCAGGACCTGAGATCATGACCTGAGCCAAAGGCAGAGGCTTTAACCCACTGTGCCACCCAGGCACCGTGGAAGTTTATACCTTTTGATACCCTTCACCTATTTTGCCCGGCCCCTCCAGCCCCCACCCTCCCAACAATCACCAATCTATTCTCTATATCTATGGGTTTGTGCGCTTTTTGTTTGTTTTTTTAAGATTCCACGTAGAAGTGAGATCATATGGTATTTATCTTTTTCTGTCTGACTTGTTTCATTTATGCCATCAAGGTCCATCCATGATGTTGTCATAAAATGGCAAGATTTCATTTAAGATTTTATTTATTTGAGAGAGAGAGTCTGGGAAGAGGGAGAGAGGGAGGAACAGACTCCCCACTGAGCAGGGAGCCTGATGTGGACTTGATCCCAGGACCCTAGGACCATGACCTGAACTGAAGGCAGACACTTAACCGACTGAGCTACCCAGGCGCCCCAATTCCATTCTTTTTTATGGCTGAATAATACTCCTGTGTATGTGTATCACATTTTCTTTTATTCATCCATTGATGGACACTTGGGTTGTTTCCATATCTTTGCTGCAGGGAAAGTGGGAATGCTGTATTCTCTGGTTTTAACCAAACATTTTGTGTTAGTCTGTTCCCTTTCCTCTCTTTGCAAATCAGTTATACTTCTTTTTTTAGTGATTGCCCTAGAGTGTGCAGTATACTTTTGCCACTAGTCCATATCCACTTTCAAGTAACACTCTTTCACTTCATGGAGAGTACAAATACCTTTTAACAGAATGTTTCTAGTTCCTCCCTTCTGTTCCTTATATCATTGCTGTCATTTATATCACTTACAGCTTATTAAGTGTTGTTATTGCTAACATTATCTCTGTTGCTATTTTGAACAAACTTATCTGTTAGATCCATTAAGAACAAAAAATAAAATATTTTATTTGACCTTCATTGATTTCTTCTCTAGTGCTCTTCCTTTCTTTGTGTCAGTCTGAGTTTCTGACCTGGATTATTTTCCTTTTTTCTGAAGCCCTTCTTCTAACATTTCTTGCAAGTCAGTCTACTGGCAACAGATCCCCTTGATTTTTGTCTGAGAATATCCTTCTCTTTGGTAGGATAATTGGCTGGATATAAAATTCTATGTTGGTAGTTTCTCTCAACACTTTAAATATTTCACTCTTCACTCTTCTCTTCTTGTTTGCTTGGTTTCTGAAGGGAAATCCAGTGTCATTCTTAACTGTTGCTCCTCTGTAGGTAGGGTGTTTTCTCCCCTCTGGGTTCTTTCAAGATTTTTTCTTTATCTTTGGTTTTCTACACTTTGAGTAGGCCATGTTTAGGACTATATTTATTGACATTTATCATGCACAGTATTCTCTAAACTTCCTGGATCTGTGGTTTGTGTCATTAATACTGGAAAATTCTCAGCCATTATTACTTCAAATATTCCTTCTGTTCCCTTTTCTCCCCCTCCTGCTTTCTGTTATTCCTATTATGCATATGTTACATCTTTTGTAATTTCCCCACAATTCTTGGATATTCTGTTCTTTTTCATTCTTCTTTTTTTCTCTTTGGATTTCAGTTTTGGAAGCTTAGGTTAACATATATTCAGGTACATTTATTCTTTCCTTGGCCATGTCTGATCTACCAATAAGCCTATCAAAGGCATTCTTCATTTCTCTTATAATGTCTTTGTTTCTAGCATTTCCTTTCGATTCTTTGTTTCCAGCTCTATGCTTATTATTACTTACCTATTCTTACATGTCCACTTTTCCCACTAGAGCTCTTAGCATATTAATCATAGACTTTTATTTTATTATTATTATTATTATTTTTTAGATTTTATTTATTTGTTTGACAGACAGAGATTACAAGTAGGCAGAGAGGCAGTCAGAGAGAGGAGGAAGCAGGCTCCCCGCTGAGCAGAGAGCCACATGCAGGGCTCGATCCCAGGACTCTGGGATCATGACCTGAGCTGAAGGCAGAGGCTTGAACCCACTGAGCCACCCAGGCGCCCCAATCATAGACTTTTAAAATTCCTGGTTTTATAATTCCCACATCTCTTCCATATCTGAGTTTGGTTCTGATGCTTGCTCTGTCTCCTCTTTTGTATGTCTTGTAATTTTTGGTTGAAAGTTGGGCATGATGTACTGGGGAAAGGAACTGTGATGAATGGCCCTTAGTGATATGGTCACATGATGGGGAGGAGAAACAGTCTGTAGCCCTATGATTGGGTCTCATTCTTTAGTGAGCCTGAGCCCCTGAATTGTAACCTTCGCAAGTGCTTCTCATTTATTTCTTTTCCCTCCAATTCAGGTGAGACAGAAAGGCTAGAGGGGGCTGGGGCTATAGCTGAGTATTCATCTCAAAAAGGCTAGAGAAGCCCACCCCCTACCCCCTTAGGCTTACTTTCTCCTACCCCTACTGACAAACAAGAGGGCTATTTCTCTTGAAAACATGGTGGAACTCCTAGAGGTAAAATTGAACTGGACCTTCCTGAACACATGTGTGTACATGCGTACACACACACACACACACACACACACTCATTCACTTCCAGAGTTCTGAACTCTAGCTTGTCCACATGGAGCCTCTGGTGATTCATCATTACAGTTTATGTTTTGTTTTTATTTTATTTTATTTTTTTAAAGATTTTATTTATTTGTCAGAGAGAGAGGGAGAGAGAGTGAGCACAGGCAGACAGAATGGCAGGCAGAGGCAGAGGGAGAAGCAGGCTCCCTGCCGAGCAAGGACCCCCATGTGGGACTTGACCGTAGGGCGCTGGGATCATGACCTGAGCCGAAGGCAGCTGCTTAACCAACTGAGCCACCCAGGCGTCCCCAGTTTATGTTTTTTTTATTCAGGACTGGCTCCAGCTTTCGGCTTCCATTCTAAGGCTTCTGCTATAATAAACTGTGACTGTCTTGTATTTACCTATCTCTTGATTTGGGGAGTCAGCACTTAGCTCTGTGACCTCAAATTTCTGATTATCTGATAGGAATTATTGATTTTCAATCTATTCAACTTCCCATGTAAGGATGGCATTGATGAATTTCAAGATCCTTACATGTTGGACCAGAACTGGAAGTCAGCATTTTCTTACAACAACAAAAGATTAAAAAAAAAAAAAATGGCAAATGCACATAGTGCATCAGTAAAGGACTGGCTGTTGATTTGTTTATTTATTTATTTTTAAGATTTATTTATTTACTTTAGAGAGAAAAGGCACGAGCAGGAGGGGCACAGGGGGAGAGCAAGAGAATTTCAAGCGGACTCCACACCAGCATGGATCCTGACGTGGGGCTCTATCTTAAAACCCTGAGATCATGACCTGAGCTGAAACCAAGAGTTGGATGCTTAGCCCAGGTGCCCCAAGGACTGGCTATTTAAATTACACTGCATCCACCCAGCAGAATACTATGTACTCAAAAATGTCAGCTCTAAGATGTCCTGATACAGAAAGATTTGCAAGATATATTTTTAAAAGATTTTATTTATTTATTTGACAGAGAGAAATCACAAGTAGTTGGAGAGGCAGGCAGAGAGAGAGAGGGAAGCAGGCTCCCTGCTGAGCAGAGAGCCCGATGCGGGACTCAATCCCAGGACCCTGAGATCATGACCTGAGCCGAAGGCAGCAGCTTAAACCACTGAGCCACCCAGGCGCCCCAAGATTTTATTTATTTTAGAGGGAGAGAGAGAGAGCAAGAGAGAGCGAGTTGGGGGACAGAGCAGAGGGAGAGGGACACGCAGACTCAGTACTAAGTGCAGAGCCTGATGGCAGCCTTGATCTCAAGACTCAGATCATGACCTCAGCTGAAACCAGGAGTTGGCTACTCACCTAACTGAGCCACCCACATGCCCCATTTGCAAGATATCTTAAGTGACAGAATGCAAGGTACAGAAAATAGATAGCATGAGTGAATGTTCTCTGAAGTGATTAAATGTTTGTTTTTTAAAAAGGATATGTATCTATATCTAGTATTCTTCAAAATAAGTAAAGGAAATACAGTTTTTAAAGATTAGTGGCAAATAGACCAAAATTACAACAATCACATTTTAGCATTATAAGGGTTGTTTTGTTTCTCAATTTTCCAAACTTTCTAAATTCGTTTACATTATTTCTCTAATTTTTTTAAAAGATTTTTATTTATTTATTTGACAGAAAGAGATCAGAAGTAGGTAGAGAGTTAGGCAGAGAGAGGGGGAAAGCAGGCTCCGCTTGCTGAGCAGAGAGCCTGATGCGGGGCTTGATCCCAGAACCTTGAGATCATGACCTGAGCAAAGGCAGAGGCTTAATACACTGAGCCATTCAGGTGCCCCTATTTCTCTAATTTTTTAAAGGAGTATTCATATGAAAAAAAATCTGGAGGTTAATACACCAAAATGATACTGGTCATTGGTTTTGGTAATGGACGTAAGGAAAATTTTTCCCATGTGCCAGACATTTTGTAATGTTATATCACATATACAATAATGTTTTTTGTTGTGACACACATGCAGATTTTATTTTGTTTAAGCATCTGGTGTCCATGTTAGGCTTGAAACAGGCTGATTACACCACCTGTTACATTAGCATTCCTAGCACACATTGAAAAGCTATTATAAATCACTATTTTGATATATAGTCCCATGTTTGTTGAAGGACTTGATAAAGCAGAAAAGAGTGGCTGATTTGGAAACAGTATAGTTTTTCTCCAAGTCCTTGAGCAAACCGAGTGAACAGTGCAGCCACAAACAGCACATTCTGTAAACCTCTTACTTGACTCTGCAAACCCAAAAACAGAGCAGGAACAGTCATGTCCTCTGCATTACCTAGATCAACCCAAGAAGAAGCAAGAAGTCCTGAAATGAGCCCAGAAATAAAAAGAAGGGAGAAATTGATGCAATATAGTTGACAAATCATTTGCATTTTTATTTTAAAAAAAAGTAAATTTTACCTAAAATTAAAGGAGGCAAAATGCATACCCAAGAGCCAAGAAAGAATAGCTGTTTCTAGCAGACAAAAATGTAATGCTTAGAAGACAAATAAAAATGAAAACAAAAACTGGAAACCTTAACAAATTTGGTTGAAAGAAACCTCTTTGTGTTTGTGAAGAGTTTGAATTGCAGAATATATTTAGAGAAATAACACTTTATTATATCTTACATGTATAAAGTAATTATATGTATAGATTAGATTATATATGTATAGAACATATACGGGGGCACCTGGGTGGCTCAGTCGGTTGAAGATCCCACTTGAGATTTCTGCTCAGGTCATGAATCATGGGGTGGAGCCCTGTATTGGGCTCCCTGCTCAGTAAATGACCAAGCCTATATTACTTCCGTCTTTGGTCTTCGTCCAAGGTTCTTGGCTTATAGCTAGCTCCCCAAATCCTTGAAATTTCCTGAGCAGTAGAGCAGTGAGAACATCTTTTGTTATAATATTTGGACTTTTGTCCACAGTTCCTGAAACTTTATGACTTCAGAGCCATAAAGTGGAATGGGTGTCTTCTTATGCATAACAAGCTCCTCTTCTGCCACCACTGGGTATATGTTAATGAGGTGACTTCTGGAGAGCACCTAAGGATGGGAGCTGGTTGCCAGGAGAACCAACTATATGATTGGAGGGTTAGAACTTTTTCAGTTACTCCCACCCCTCTAAATCTCCAGGGAGTAGAGATGGACTTGAAATTGAACAGATCACCAGTGGTCATTGATGAAGTTAATCGATACAATCTGTACAATGAAGGCTCCATAAAAACCCTAAAAGGAGAGGCTTTAGAGAGCTCCCAGGCTGGTGAACAAATGCAGATATGGAAGGATGGTACACTTAGATACAGTGTGGACTCTCCATGCCTTTTACCTGTACCAGTCCCTATGCATCTCTTCATCTAGCTGTTCTTGAGTTTTTTGTCCTTTTATAATGAGTCAATAATCTAGAAAGTAAAATGTTTCTCTGAGTTCTGCGACTTGCTCTAGCAAATTAATGGAACCCACGGTCAGTGTCATGCGAACCTTTGATTTAGAGCCATTTGGACAGAAGCACCAGTGACATCCTGGATTTGTAGTTGACATCTAAAGTGGGGTAAGGGGGGACAGTCTTGTAGGACTGAGCCCTTAATCTAAAACCCAAGGTTGGGGAGGGGGTCATTGGACCCTTCAGTCTATAGCTGGTTTGTCAGAAGCACAGGTAACAACCTGGAATTGTGATTGCCATCTGAAGCGAAGGGCAGTTTTGGTAGGACTGGTCCCTTAACCTGTAGAATGGGATGCTATCTCTGGGTGGGTCGTGTCAGAATTGAATTGTAGGATACCCAGCTGGTGTCAAAGAATCATTAATTGGTGATGTGGGGGGAAACCACCTCCCTCCCACAAACATGTTGAAATTGGTGATCAAAACCTTGGACTGAATAGTGATTACTTTTTTTCTGGCATAAGCAGTAAATAGTTCCACATTAGAGTGGACTTTGAAGAAACTCTAACAGAAGGAAAAATTGGTTGAAATTTTGCATTATTACAAAATTTCCAGGCTAGCCAAGAAAAAATAGGGAGAGTGTGCTAAGACAGAAAGCAGGATGGAGCTGAGGTTTTACCAGGCTGCAACCATGTGGAGAGAATGTAGTAAGACTTTGACTTGGTGTTTGAATTACCAAATGGTTGGTCTGGGTGACTGCAGTGCAATTTTTTTTTAAGATTTTATTTGCTTATTTATTTGTCAGAGAGAGAGAGAGGAAGAGAAAGCACAAGCAGGCAGAGTGGCAGGCAGAGGCAGAGAGAGAAGCAGACTCCCTGCCGAGCAAGGAGCCTGATGCGGGACTCCAGGACCCTGAGATCCTGACTTGAGCTGAAGGCAGCAGCTTAACCCACTGAGCCACCCAGGCGCCCCTACAGTGCAGTTTTGATTATAAAAATGGTTGAAGGGGTGCCTGGGTGGCTCAGTGGGTTGAGCCTCTGCTTTCGGGCTGTCTGCTGAGCAGGGAGTCTGCTTCCCCCTCTCTCTCTGCCTGTCTCTCTGCCTATTTGTGATCTCTCTCTCTGTTAAGTAGATAAATAAAATTTTTTTAAAAAAATGGTTGAGATAATCTGGTGGACTTTGCAGGTTCACATTTTAAATCATGAGGCTTATATTTTAGCTAGATAAGACCTGGAACATTTGGACTCCTTGGGACAGACACACAGAGCTGAGCTATACCACTCTTAAGGAGTTCTGAGTTCAAGATAACTAGCAGTGGGCCATGAGTGAGTGAGGCATAATCAGCAGCCCTAGTTCATGCTGAGGTTATTTGCTTATGCCATAAACATAACAGGATGATCCAGGCTTCTAAGGAGGCATAGTTGTCATTCTCCAACTGAGAAAGTGAGTATTTCTTAAACCTAGATGACATAAGTCAGACTAGTAGTAAAAATAAAAGGATCAGATTATTTTGTCCCATGGTAGTTTATATAAAATACATAAAACACAACCCTTCGAATTTTAAATAAAACCTGGGAGATTCTAAAACCCTAGAATAAAAGCAGTGAGACATCCCTGGCGTCTGCATACAGGTCCTTGCCTGGAATAGGTAAGTTTCAGAGAGATTCTCCCACAGCAGGACAGACTACTTTTCTTTTTTTCAAAAGATGTATTTACTCATTTATTTTTTGGCGAGAGAGAGAGAGAGCATGGGTTTTCATGAGTTGGGGAAAGGGCAGAGGAAGAGCGAGAATCTTAAGCAGACTCCCACTGAGTGGAACGCGGGTCTGGATTTCACATTGCTGTGATCATGACCTGCTGGAAAACAAGTCGGTCTCTTAAACGACTAAGCCACCTAGGCGACCCTTACCACATTTTTATATGAAAGATAGTAAGTCACTGGGGACTTTTCCTCATTCCATTCAAATCACAAAGCCTTCTCTAGGAGACATATAACCAATTTTATATTAGCTTAGCCATTAATCCCGAAGACCTTTTAACAAGTATGAAATAGTCAATCCCTTGTCTCTAGAATTGGGGAATGTGTGGCCCTGAAAGTATTAACTAGTTATCAGTTTATCCAAGAAGTTCTCTGTTCCTTTTTTGTTCTAATTGAAGTACAGTTGGTATACAGTGTTCTTTTAGTTTCGGGTGTACAACACAGTGATTAGACAACTCTATAGATGTGCTGTGCTCACTACAAGTGTAGCTATAATCTGTCACCATACAACACAGTACTGTTGACTGTATTCCCTATGCTGTACCTTTCGTCCTGTACTTCCTACTTTTTCCTTCCATAAGGGGAAGCCTGTACCTCTCAGTCCCTTTCACCGTTTTTCCCCCACCCTCAGCCTCCTCCCCTCTGGCAACCACCAGTTTGTTCTCCATATTTTGGGGTCTGTTTCTGCTTTATTTTGGTTTTTAGGTAACACATATAAGTGAAATCCTATGGCATTTGTCTTTCTCTGACTTCTTCGCTTTGTGTCTGTTCCTTAAGGTAAGTGTCCTAGTAAACAATGAGTATACTTATTAAGCACTTCTGGTTGGACAAATAAGAGTGCAGTGGGAAATTTTATGAGGAAATGTAATATGATAAGGCTTTGCTCTACCAAGATAGAACCAGGAAGTAAAACATTACAGTTTTAAAGCTAAAGGAAGACGGGTGTTAGAAACGAGAAACCAAGGGGTGCATGGGTAGCTCAGTCAGTTAAGGGTTGGACTCTTAATGTTTGCTCAGTTCTTGACCTCAGGGTCTTGAGATTGAACCCCACCTGGGGCTCCTCGCTTTGTAGGGACTCTGCTTGGGATTCTCTCTCCCTCTTCCTTAGATCCTCCTCCCCCTGCCTTCTTGCATGCGCAGTTCTCTCTCAAATAAATAAATCTTTTTTAAAAAGAGTAAGAAACTAAAATGAAGGAAGTAAGAAGGAAGGCCTGGACAGTATGGACTTTAAGGAGCTTGCACTATGGCATTGAACCTATTCTTTCAACTTAAAACTATTCAGTGCCTAGGACATTAACTGAGTGGAAGGTGTCAAAAGTGGGCTGTCCTGTAGGCCACACCCACCTTGGGAGCCACAGTGCTCAACGGTAGCTTCACAGAGCACAGGAAAGAGTGAGTTGCTGGTGAGTTTGACCTGATAGATGAATTTCCCCCTAGAACTACTGGTGGGAGTGTCATTTATAGGCTAAAACATATGAAAGTGAATTTTTTCCCACTCTTTAAAGCTTTATGGTAGAATATATATATAATCTAAAAGTAATCATTTTAACCATTCTTAAGGGTACTGGTTATTGTTGAGTGCATTTCACAGTGTCGTGCAACCATCACTTCCAGAACTAAATTTTCATCATCCCCAACAGAAACACTTTACCTTACCCTGTAAATAATGACTCCCCATTCCCTCCTCCCCCAGCCTCTGGTAACCTCTTTTCTGCTGGCTGTCCATGAATTTGTTTGAGGTACGTTATGAAGTGGAATTATACAATATGTGACCTTTTGTGTCTGGCTTCTTTCATTTAGCATAATGTTTCAGGGTCCATTCACGTTATAGCCTGTGTTGGAATTTCATTCCTTTTGAAGTCTGAATAATACTCCATTGTGCACTACATCTCGTTTTTCCACTCATCTGTTAGTGAACATTTCAACTGTTTCCACATTATGGCTGTTGTGAATAGTGCTGCCCTGAACAAGGATGAACAAGTATCTGAGTCCCTGCTTTCAATTCTCGTTCTATATTGGGTCTATAGTTAGGAGTGGAATTGCTGGTCCATAGGGTGATTTTATGTTTAGGTTGTGGGGAACTGCCAAACTTTTCTATAGCAGCTGCCTCATTTTACATTCCCACTAGCAGAACACAAGTGTTCCAATTTCTCCATATCCTTGCCAGCACTTTCTATTTTCCCTTTTCTTTTTTTTAATTATAGCCATTCTAATGGGTGTGAAGTGGTATCTCATTGTGGTTTTGATTTGCATTTCCCTCAAGACTGGTGATGTTGAGCATGTTTTCATGTGCTTATTGCGAAAAGAGCCTGCTGGGATTTTGATAGGGATTGGGTTCATTATGAAGATCAATTTGGGGGGTGTGCTGCTATTTTAACAAAACTAAATCTTCTAATCCTTGAACATGGGCTGTTTTTCCATTTATTTTGGTCATCTTTAATTTCTTCTAATGTTGTTTTGTAGTTTTCTTTTTTTTTTTTAATTTGACAGACAGAGATCACAAGTAGGTAGAGACATAGGCAGAGAGAGAGAGGAAGCAGGCTCTCCGAAGAGCAGAGAGCCCAACGCGGGGCTCGATCCCAGGACCCTGGGATCAGGACCTGGGCCAAAGGCAGAGGCTTTAACCCACTGAGCCACCCAGGTGCCCCTGTTTTGTAGTTTTCATTGTACAAATCTTGGATTTCTTTTGTTAAATTCTTTTGTTAAATTCATTCATTACAGTTTTATGCTTTTTGATGTCATGATGTAATAGAATTGTTTTCTTAACTTCATTTTCAGATTGTTTATTGCTAGTATATAAAAATACATGGGGGGCACCTGGGTGGCTCAGTTGGTTAAGCCTCTGCCTTCGACTCAGGTCATAGTCTCAGGGTCCTGGGATTGAGCCCCACATCAGGCTCTCTCGGCTCAGCAGGGAGCCTGCTTCTGTCTGCCTCTCTGCCTACTTGTGATCTCTCTTTCTCTGTCAAATAAATAAATAAATAAATAAAAATATAATCTTTTTTATTATTGATCTTAAATCCTGCAAACTTTGCCAAACTCATTTATTAGCTCTAATAGTGTTCTATAGTAGATTTCCCAGGAGTTTATATATATAAGATCATGTCATCTGCAAATAGAGGATAAAAGTGATTTAATTGTTTTCTTACCTGTGTGCCTTTTCTTTTTCTTGCTGTGGTTTGAACCACAAGGGCAATGTTGAACAGAATTGGTGAGGGTAGACATCCTTATTTTTTTTCTTTAAATATTCTTTATTCATTTATTTGACAGAGAAAAAAATCACAAGTAGGCAGATGTAGGCAGAGAGGCAGGCAGAGAGAGAGGGAGAAGCAGGGATGCGGGGCTCGATCCCAGGACCCCGGGATCAGGACCTGAGCGGAAGGCAGAGGCTCAATCCACTGAGCCACCCAGGTGCCCCAACATCCTTATTAAAGGTGCACTTTCAATAGGGTTAAAAGACCGGTTGTTCAACACTTTCCAATCCTGTCCTTTCCAATCCATGGGCAAATCACTGATCCTTTCTGTTTATCTAAAATTAGTGATAGCAATATAAGTTTTGGCTACCTCACAGGGTTCTGAGGATTAAGTAAAATCATGCGGTTAATAAACCTACAGTGTACACAGATGGTAGTGTCTGCTCTTTAGGGGCTCATAAGCTAATGGAGAAGAAAAGCCATTCATGGAAATACTTATAAAAACAAGGTAAAATGTGCTATGAATTATTCGGGCTATGAATTTTTTCTTGGATACCTTGTTAGATAATTTGGGGCAAAAACATGAGTTTAGTAACACATAGAGAAATGATTTTAAAATTTAAGATACTAGTAATGTACTGTCATACCCAATTAGTTTGGATTCCATTTTAACAACTCTGTTATAGATTAACATAGCATAACTAAATCTAACTCTCTTCCATACAAAATATAACAATCTTATTTTATAAGGGTCTGCGACAATTTTGCATTTAGTGTCCAAAAGCACTTTTTTTTAAGTCAGAAGGAAATGTGGTAGATTAGGAACTGCATTTCTTTTCTCATTTGGTCTCAGAGGTAGATTATATAGAATTGATCGAAGCACACCATTTATTTGAAATTAGCCTGATAACCTTTACTTTGGAATATAAACATGTAGAAAATAGGCCATGACATACATGGTGCATGTAGTGGGTTCTTAAGGCCTTTGTCGATTCTAACACTTTTTTTTTTTTAATTGTGTTATGTTAGTTGTATTGATTTGGCAAAAGAACCTAATCTTGCTGTTCAGTACTGTTTTGTCGCTGTGCCGTCCATGTCACTTTATAGATCTTTCTTTGCTGTTCTAAGGGCTCCTATGCTCAGAGGGTGGTCGGTCACAGTAAGGTTGTGAGGAAGCCCAGGCGCTTACAGGTCCTGAAGCTGCAGGATCAAGGGAATGAATTTCTCAGAGCACTTGCTTTATAGGGGGGGGTAGGTTCCCCCAAACCTCCACGTAACCCCCCTCCCACCCCGCAGGAGATAGCCACACCTTCCGTCTATCGGCAAGGAGCAGGTGGCCAGGCCCTGGAGACCTGGCACTGCTGCCACCCCCAAGGTACCCGCCCAACGGGCCTGGCTGGCTCACGGGCCAAGTGACGCGGGTCAGCTCTGCCCCCGGGACCCCAACGCACCGCGGGTGAGACCGCCCAGCGCGTGGTCTCAAGATCTTGTCTTTCCGCTACCCCTCCCCCCACAATCCCGGAAAAGGGGGGGAGATTGGTGACGTCATCATCCGGGCACTCGCCGCCGGGGCCACGGTTCACAATGGAACAAAAACGAGCGGCCCAAGTCAAACTCTGAGCGACGCAGCTGCGGTTTGCGCGATTAACCCTTTCCTGGCCACACACTGCCAAATCTCCCAGCTCCTTCTCCGCCGTGGTATGCCAGATCCTTCCGGATCTCCCTTCCCCCACTTTTCCTTGTCCTCGTGTCACCTCTGTTCTCACATCGCTCCTGATACGAGGGGTTTGGAACGTAGCGCGATCCCCGAGGGGCCGACGGAAAGACACCGTACTGCGTGAACAATCTGTACCGCATTGTGTTCCCCTCCCCCACTCCAGTTCTCCGGGTTCCAAGCGCCTCGCGCCTGGCCCGGCTTCCCTGGTAGCACGCGCAACTCTCCCTGGCTCGACGGCCCAGGGTGTCGGGGAAGGGAGCAGAAGGAGCAGCTGAGCGAGAAGGGGGGGTAGTGGGGAGGAGGAGACGAAGGAGGAGGGCCAGGGGGCGGGCCTTGTGAGGGGCGGGGCTAGATGGGGGCGGGGGATCATCACGGCTTTGGGCGGCGCTGGGGTTAGTGGGAGTCTGCGCCGCCGCGCTGCTGCCGCCGCCGCCACCAGTGCTGCTGCCGCCGCCGCTACCGCCGCCGCCAGTGGCCGAGCGTTTTTTTTTTCTTTTTTTTTCTTTTCTTTTTTTTTTTTTTTGGTTTGCCGGATCCGCCATATTGGCGAGGACGGGCGTCCGCGGCTGCGGAAGCTAGTCTCCGCCGTTGTCGGAGCCGCAACCTCACAGCACCCGGCCCGTCCGGGCCTCTGCCGCGCGGAGCCCCTCCCCGCGTTGCTCAGCTCTCAGGCCTCGCGGGAGCCCGCCGCTGCCGCCTCTCTCCCGGGAGGCGGCCGCCTCAGCCCTCGGTGCTCCGGTCGGCGCCGGGAGCGAGGAGCGAGCCGCAGCAAAGCGACCAGGCCCGGAGCGGGGAAAGAGGCGGCGACCACGAGAAGGTGAAGCCGCCACTGCAGGAGGAGGAGCGGGAGGAGGTGACGCAGGAGAAACGCACCGCCCGGAGCCCGTCTGAGCTCAGTTAGAGCCCCGGCCCGAGGGGAGAAGAGGGAAGAGGCCGCCGCCGCCGGCTGAGGAGGAGGAGGCGGCCGCGGCCACCGTTGCTGCAGGGCGGGCGCGGCGAGCAGCGAATTCCGGCGCCCCCGTGCAGCTTCCTGGTCTTGACGCCCGCAGCCTCTCGACACACTTTGTCGCCAGTCACCCCCAGGCTTGGGATGCACCCAGGGTCGGCCTTGTCCTGGGACTGAGTCTTGCAGCTGCCTGCTGCTTCCGCGTGCCCTGCTTCTGAGGAGAAAACGCCCGGGTCTTGCGGTGAGTAGCCGGCCGCGCCGGGACGAGGCGCTTCTCCGGGGCCAACAGCTGGATCTGAGGGGAGGACGGCGAGGGGGGTGTGCGAGCCCACGGTTCCTCTCTCGGCGGGCCGCTGACTGGGCCGGGGACTCCCCGGCCCCCCCTCCCCACCCCACCCCCGCCTCGGGGTGGGCGAGCGCGCGCGGCGCGGGTGGGGGCGCGGGACTCCGCTCGGTGCCGAGCCGGCGTCCCGGGAGCGTGGCTGTGTGTTTTGGACTGTAAGGGAAAATGGCTGACGGCTTCGTCCCTCCCCCTCCTCCCCCTTCCAGTCCTGTCTGGGGCCGAGTAGGAGGATGGAGTCTCGGCGCCCGGCGTGCAGCCCCCGCATCGGCGCCCGGGGGCCGGGTCGGCTGCGGGGGCTAGTCGCCCCCGGCCCTCGGCCTTGAAACGGGGCTCTCGGCAGACTCGAGGCCGTTCTCCTCCCCAGTTTAGTTCCACTTGACACCAAACGCCATTACTGAGGTGGAGTGATTTGGAGCAGCAGAGCTAGGCCTCCGCTCGGCTACGCCTGGCTATCAGGCCCGACGACTTGTCCGCTTTCCCCCCACCCTCCCGCGATAACCGTCAGCTTCTTCTCGGCCCTCTGGACCGAGAGCCTGAGCCGGGTTATCGGCCCCCTACACCTCCGTCGTCCCCTTTCATTTGCTGAGGGCCAAAGCCGCGTAAGCTGTTTTGATGCAGAAATCGCCTCCCACCTAGCTTGGAGCCACCACCTTTCTATTTTTAACTGTTTATCTGCAAAAATATTAGCCTCTGCGAGCTTGGTGATAATGAGCCCTCTAGGTTCCTGTGGTACGAGGCTTCGGGTTCCAGAAATTGTTTATTTTTCATTCATTGTGAAATACTGAGAGTTACGGAGCAGGTGTATACGTTGTTTTGTAATCTTTATAGGGGTTTCTGTGGGGACTAGAACTTATATGGGAATTTAAGATTTCCAGTGGAACCTGCTTAAACTATGCATATTTTTTGAAAGTTACATGGTTATAACCTTAATTGGATTTTCCACCGTGCAGTTTACAGGTGTGTGTAATTTCTTCGGATTGTCTTAGAATTGAACTGAGCGAGTTGTGGTTTTAAGTATTCGTGCCTTATTTGGGGTGAGGGAAATACTTGTAGCCGTATTTTACCTGGAAACTCAGGAACCTCCTAAATCTACATAACGTTTGTATACTTTAACTTCTGAGGAAGAATCTGGGCTGTATTTATTGATTAGGAAACTTTTCAGCAGGTACTTAACCCTCTCTTGGAGCTCATTATCTACTCTGAGTGATTATATAGTAAGGACTCGTTGGCTTTCTTAATCCGTACACTTGAATTTAAAAATAGAGACTGCAAACTCTCCTTTAGATCTCCCTGGTCTACTGATTCAGTGGGCTGCCATTTTGGTTTCAGCAAATGCCTCTCAAGTTCTTAAAGATTAAGCTTTATTGTTCCAGTGTCTGCATAGAGGGAAAAATAGAAGTATTTGAAATTGGTGTTCCCAAAGGTGAACTCAAAAAATGTTTGTTATGTTTTGTTTTCTTTATTTTAAAAATAAGACATTTGGAGTATACAGATATTTTCCCCCTACCCTTTTTCCTGTATTTTTTGTACGGACATTTAACTTGGAATTTTTAATGTGTTATTTTAATGTTCTCATGCCATTTCTTCCTTTTGTTTGCTGACCTTGGTAGTTTCTGAGAGGGAAAATTTCTGGAGGGATTGAATAACGGCAAGAACAGTACACGTGAGAATCTAAATTCTTCAGAAAGTTCTTTGAAGGGCAGAGTTTACCTTTTACCAAATTATTGTAATCCCTTGTTGGTGTTCCATACTTCTCTTGTTTTATTGATGGAATGCTCAAGTAGGATTTACTCTGGATCTTTTTTTCTTCCAGGATCTTGAAATAAATATTCTGACATCTCAAGAAGATGAGGGATTTCGTGGCTGTCTCTTCAAAGATAAATTTTTTTCAGATGGTATTAATAATGCTGTTTATAGCTTTTTAAAATGGATATTTGTCATGAATTTGTTAGTCAAGTTCTTGATTAGTTGGACACAAGCAAGCATTCTTTCAGTTTACTTTTATAAGGTTAACTTTAATGACGTTTTTATATTTCTAGAATTTTTAATATTGAAATCAGTCTTTGTTTAAATTAGGTTAAGGAAGGTTGTTCAAAATATATGGGGGTGTGACAGATCAGTGTTCTTGTAACTCTTTTGGGCACTTTGGGAAAGGATCTTATTCTGTGGTTCTTGAGCTAGTTGTGTTTGTTTTTTGGTGAGGTTGTTTTGTTTTGTCCTGTTTTGTTTGTTTTGCGTTTGAATTCTAAAATAATGTGATGGTTTCATAATAGCCTGCATTATATATCCCCTCTTGCTGGTACGTTTTCCGAATCTTGATACTTCCCCCCCCCCCCAAAAATTGAGAGGGGGGAGATTTTAGTTTCCCCCTCTTTTTTTGTTTTTGTTTTTGTTTTTTGAGTTTTATTTTTGAAAGCTGCCCTGTTTGTTGCTAAGTTCTTAGTATAGGATCTAACGTTAATGTTTGGGAAAGGGGTTAATGTGTTAACCCTCAAACCTGACTGCACTTTAGAATCACTTAAGGGAGTTTAGGTGGGGGGAAGAAAAATACTGATGGCTGGATCTCACTCTTTGATACTGATTAGTTCTGATAGGGGTCCTGGGCAAAGGTTTATGTTAAAACCACTGTGGATAATTTCCATGCAGTCAGAGTTGAATACCACTGTTAATGCTCTTAGCGTGTTCTTATTGAACTTTCAAGCATTTAAATAAGAAGATGGATTTTTTTTTTCCTCCACTGTTTTCAATTATCAGCATAAATAATGTCTCCATCATAGAGGTGAGGGATTGAGGTCTGTCAACCAGTGGTGTTTCAGCTACGGTGCCACATTAAAGAAATGAGACTGATCACTATTTTTAAAAAACATTTGGAACTTTCATCTGTTTCCTGAACCAGATTAGCTTTAGATGAAAATTTTAATAAAAATATGACAATTATCTGCAACTTGGGAAATAAGTTAGTTAGCCAGGGAGGTGTTAAAAGCTTTGCAGCAAGTAGGTTCTTCCTCTTCCATATGTCTCCCAACATGTTCTGCTTGATAGTTTAGTTGGTGGGTGTGTTTATGACTAAAATAATGTTAGGCAACATAACGTTCCTAAAAGATGTAAAATCCAGGCATTTGTCTCCCAGTAATTTATTTAAATCGTCTCATAAATGAACATTTAGTATCATGTGAGCTTCTATTATCTCAATTTGAAAATATTGAGTTTTATTTAGCTTGGTTTAAAATCAGTGTAATTTTTACAAAACGTTTTCAAAACTAGAGTTCTCCTTTTGCGTTTTCATAGTATCAGTTTAATGGAATAAAGGAAATAGCATTAAACGCCTTTATTTGGTGTTTATTTCTCTTAATTCTCTTGGTCCGATGTCTTAAATTCTGTATTGAGGCTGGGGAGAAAGCCTGCTAATGCGAAATCTAGGAACTTTCTTAATGCAGCACAGGATCTCAAAGATCTTTCTATTAATGGTCATTGTGATCTTATTTTCTATGGTATAAAGTATGAAAAGGAAAAGAAGACTTTATGGAACCTTTTATACTTATGTTTATTGGTGTTTGAATTAATCATTCAATTTTTACTGTTGAATGTAAAGTAATGACCAATGTAAATATACTTTTAAGGAACAAGAAGTGAAAAAGTACACTGTTAAGATACTTTTCCTAAATTTGTTCTTCATACGTGCATGTTCTAGTCTTGTGGGCTTCGGTATGCATGTACACACTACACAAGTATTCTATAAGGGTTTTTAGTTCTATTTCCAGCTACTGTCTAACAATGATTTTCTATCTCAGCTGTGTATCAGAATCACCTGTAGAGCTTTACCAAAATCCCCCCCCCCAAAAGGGGTATTTTTCTAGGTCTTATGCTCTGGAAATTATGATTGAGTTATTTTGGGGTAGAAACTAGGCATTTAAAAAACTCAAAAAATATTTCTGATGTCCCGCTAGGGGGTTCTTTGCACTTCATTTGAGGAAAAGAGAAGAGCTGAGATTCTTTGAGTTTTGTGTCCTATCATTAGGCAGTAATATTCTCACTTGAGTTTAGTTTTGCCAATCACACTGTCAAAAATTCCAGGGGCGCCTGGGTGGCTCAGTTGTTTAAGCGGCTGCTTTCCGCTCAGGTCATGATCCCAGAGTCCTGGGATCCGTCCCCGCATCTGGCTCCCTGCTCAGTGGAGAGCCTGCTTCTCCCTTTCCCTCTGCCTGCTGCTCTGTCTACTTGTGCTTCTCTCTCTATCTCTGTCAAATAAATTAAAAAAAAAAATTTCAGACACAAGGTAGCAAAAAGTTTAGAAGCCAGATTAATAGTTGGGAGAGACCAGGATTCCAGAGTTTCATGTATACAACACAGACACAAACACCCCAAAATTCATTATTTCTTACTGATCACCTTCTTGGGAGTCAAGGCTCCAGCTCTAATAATACTAGCTTATTAATACCTGTTTTAAGACATTGGTTTGCTTTTAATCCATTCCATAAATATTTATTGGGCATCTGCTATATGCCAGGTCCTTTTCTAGAGATTGCTATTGTGTAGAAGCTTATGTTGTATGAAGTGAAGAGCATTGGACTGGCTGATTGTTTAAAGTCTTTCTTAGCTCTGATTCTGTCATTCTTTATTGTGCCTCATAGATGGGGAGACTGAATTTTGTTATAAAAATATACCTAATTATTGTATAATCCAATGGAATTTTCCTTTTATTTTTCAGTTTCTTTTAGATAGAATTTCATTCTGATCTCCATTCTTCTCCAGTGAGTACAAATGTCAAGTACAGTATGCGAATTCTTGCTTATTGAGTTTAAGAATAGCTGTACTTGTAATGCTTTTAATTTTTGGCCAGGAATTACATACTGTGCTGTTCAACCCTTCCTCCTGCCATTCCTTTTTTGTATTGGTGCTCTGTCAGTTACCTCTATGCTATTGGTGTTTTTTTTGTTTGTTTCACTTACTTTGTTTAGATGCTTTGGTTTTTGTCCTCCAAATTTTAGATTTGTGGCATTCATTTTACCAGACTCAAGATCCTGTCACTGATATATTTCTAGTACCTAGAAAGTGCCTGGCACATAGGTATTCAATAATTATTTGTTGGATGAGTAGTCAATTTACCATATTACATTCTTTGTGAGTATGATTTCTCTATTTTTTTCTTTTTTTCTAATTCTCTTTATTACTTGGAGTTACTTAATCTGATAATTGTCTTTTATTTTTTATTCATTTTATTTATTTATTTTAAAAGATTTTGTCTATTTGAGTGAGAGAGCACGAGCAGGGAGGAGGGGGAGAGGGTGAGGGAGAAGCAGACTCCCCACTGAGCAGGGAGTCTTATGTGGGACTCCATCCCAGGATCCTAGGATCATGACCTGATCCGAAGGCAGAAGCTTAACTGACTGAGCCACCCAGGCGCCCTGATAGTTGTTTTATGATGAGCAGTCCTGGAGGGAGTCTTAGACCTCAAACTCCTTGTTTTTCAGATGAAGAGCATGGCTTTAAAAGCTGCTGAAGTAACTTGACTAAGGTAGTGTACATAGACTACGTTCTGCATGAAGTTCTTTCCATATTTAATAAGGCACAGTAACTCTTCTTTGATTTCTGTTACCTTTGTAGTCACTGTCCTAAAATTCACACTTAAATTTCTCTCTGATGATGGTTAATGGGTAATAAGGTCAGCAGTTCTGTCCTTTACCTTCGTGTATTACAGAGCATATAGAATAATAATACTCTTTACAATAACTGCCTGAATGGCAAAATCTGGAGGAATATCTGACTCCCAATACCTAGAACTGCATACAAAATTGATGTATCATCACATTTGGGCTTCTTTCAGTTTATCTTTCTGTAACTGATCAATCATAGAAGTTTTGAACACTTCAGACCCATATTGATTGGCCAGCCATTATTAGAGGAATTGTTTTCCTTGGCATGAGTTTGAGCTGGTTGTCTTGGATCCCATCCTTGGTTGCAGAGCCTATGAAGTAGGAAGAGAAGAAAATTTAGATGGAAAGGAAAAAAAAAGGGAGTAGGAGACGACAACTCCCTTTCCTCTCCATTTATGCCAATTTCCTTCCTACCGACTTTGGTGTTTTTATTCTGAGTTTAGGTTGTTAGATCTCTCTTGTGGTCTTTTCTCTCATTTGGTTATTTCTAAGAACTGAGTACGTCTACTCAGACAGCAGAAAGAATGGAAATTATTACATGGCATTAGACCCATGTTGTGTCTAACAGAGTATTTTGCCCCTGATCAAGGTAGTATATAAAGATTTGGTTGTTTTCCTTGATAATACCTCCCAATTCAAATTAGGGATCAGCAGACTTCTCAGTAAAAAGCCAGATCAGAAATGTTTTGGGTTTTGTGTGCTAAGAGGAGAAATTAAGATTATTGGGTCAATATTCTGTGGGTGAAATTCAAAATATGATGGTGCAATTATTTGTAATTTGGGTCTAATAAGAATAGAATGGGAGGGCTCATAAATAGTGGTTTTTGTTTTGTTTTGGTTTGGTTTGGTTTTTTGGGGCCTAATGGAGGATTTAAAGTTAGTGTTCCCTGTCATTAAATTGGTTGTAAATATTCCTGTGTGAAATACATTCTCAGCTTGTGGGCTATATAAAAACAGGAGGTTGGATTTGGTCTGTGAACATAATTTGCCAGCCCTGGTTTAGGGCAAGGTTCTAAAACCTGGAGGACTTGTTAAAACAGATTTCTAGGTCCTGCCCCCTGAGTTTGATTCAGTAAGTATGGGATGGGGCTCAAGAGTGTGTATTTCTAACAAGTTTCCAAGTATGGAACTACCTTTGGAGAATTACTGGCTTAGAGATGAATTCCAGCATATTTTACCTTTCTTCAGGCTTCTCATTTTGTCTGATTTTACTTAAATCCTTTGTATTTCATACTTGATTTTAAATTCTGCACTTACATGTTAAATGGTTATTATGTTCTAGGTATTGTGCCAGATAACAGAGATATAAGGTGGGCAAAACAGAATTGTTCCTGTCATATATACTGGCTAGAGTGAGTTTAAAAATCAGTTTCTGGGGCACCTGGGTGACCCAGGTGGTTAAGTGTCTGATTTTGGCTTAGGTCATGATCCCGGGGGGCCTAGAGTTGAGCCTTGAGTTGGGCTCCCCACTCAGCGGGGATTCGGCTTGTCTCTCTGCCCCTCCCTCTGCTCACATTCACACACACACATACTCTCTCTCAAATAAATAAAATATTTTTTTTTTTAAGATTTTATTTGTTTATTGGACAGAGATCATAAATAGGCAGGGAAGCAGGCCTGCTGCAGAGCAGAGAGCCTGATGTGTGGCTCTATATGGGGCTCCATCCCAGGGATCATGACCTGAGCTAAAGGCAGAGGCTCCAACCCACTGAGCAACCTGGGTGCCCCTAAATAAAATCTTTTTTTAAAAATCAGTTTCCACAAGCCCTTTAGAGCTAGAGTCTATGAAACAAAAAGCACCATTTGGAAAGCAGGGCGGTGGTATTTGATACTCATTAAAGGAAAGCTAAATTGGAAGGAAACATTACAAAATATTTCATTAACTTGATGTTTTAGGGGCTAATGTTTTGTATAAATGAATTTTTCAGATTACCAAAGCTTATTTGTTTTTTTAAAGATTTTATTTATTTGACAGACAGAGATCACAAGTAGACAGAGAAGGGAAGCCGGCTTCCTGCTGAGCTGAGAGCCTGATGCGGGGCTCAATCCCAGGACCCTGGGATCATGACCTGAGCTGAAGGCAGAGGCTTTAACCCACTGAGCCACCCAGACGTCCCAAAGCTTATTTTTATTTTTTAAAGATTTTATTTATTTATTTGATGGAGAGAGAAAGAGAGAGCATCAACAGGGGGAGTGGCAGAGGGAAAAGCAGCCACCTTGCTGAGCAGGGTGCCGGATGTGGGGCTCGATCTCAGACCATTGGGATCATGAACTGAGCCAAAGGCAGATGCTTCACTGACTGAGCCACCCAGACACCCCTCCCCCCAAGCCTACTTTTGAATACTTAAACCAATCTGTTATTTGATGGAAAGCTTTCTAAAGATGCTATATACTTTATAATTTATCATCTGATTATGAAATTAATGTATTCTGTTAAAATGTTTGGGTAGCACATAGGAATAAAAGGAAAAAGAATATGCAAACCCCACCTTCAATAATTCTATCTTGTAGAAGCAACCATATTATTTAAATATGTGTTAAAAGTTCTCACCAGTTATGTAATTCACCAAGTCATGTATCCTCGTGTCTGCTGTCCTCTGCCTCCACTTACTCCTGTCTCAGGCCTTGAGTGTGTGCCATTTGTTCATCCTGTGTAGGAGACGGTTTTCATGTCTCTCTTCCCTCGCCTGCTCCCCTTTCAGCTACTGCATTTGTAAACACTGCTGTAAACTTTCATTAAGAAGTTGATTTTCATATAACTTTGTAACTCAATTTCCCACCATTTTTTTCTTTATCCCCCCCATCTTTCATTTGCTTGACTCTCCCAATCCTCCATACACTCTTTATTCTTCCACACTTCTGTTATTTTATTTCTTCAATATCCTTTTTAGGAGTTTCCTATTCTTTGTATCAGCCGGAGGCTCCAAACTTAATACCCTTGAGATAGGGAACTGATTAGGGATATAAGTCTTTAACATTACTGGGTAGGTTGTTCTCATTTGTTATGTTGGTTGACTTTGTTCAGTGGTGGATGAAATAACACTGACACAGGAAATTAAGTATGGCAAATGTGCAGTAAAGCTTATATGTGAAAGGTGAGGTGTAATTAGGGATTTTTATAATAGTTGGAAAAAGCTCTAGGAACATGTGAATCTATTATTTGGCTTTAGAATATTTAAATTTGTCACATTTTCAGGGATGTGTTCTGTATGGAAGGGAAAGGTACTGCCTAGGCTCTTGTGAAAGTGATTGCAGAAAAATTCATTTACTCGTATTTAATCAGTATGTTTACAGCTGTTTATTATATCCTTTGTAGATACAAATCAGTTATCCAAAGTTCTTGTTAGTTTTTGATTTTGAGTGTGTTGAGCTGGGGTGAAAGGGATTTTAAGTCCAGGCTGAGGGTGGGAGGAGGAACCTAATGTATTTCCTGCAGGTATATTCCTTGTCTGACTGGATGTCATTATCTGAGCCATATAAATGTCAGCTGTCTCAAATTGCTCCTACTCAGGCATTACCTGAGTTATTCTCAGTGCATCATGGGAAGAAGAATCATCAGTGAAAGGAGAAATGGCAAGATTCTTTGGCTTCTGTTCATCTACACAGCCACAGGAATCGTGTCCCTCATCTCTTCCTGCTTTCTCCAAATACTCCTCAGAACTGGGGCACTTGACTGGCTCAGTTGGTGGAACATGCACCTCTTGATCTCAGGGTCGTTAGTTCAAGCCTCATGTTGCATGTAGAACTTACTTAAAAATACCAAAATACTGCCTAGAATATACCATGGAAGCTCTATCCAAACGAGGTCATTCTGACATAATTCCAAGCTGCTTTTCCAAGGCGATTTCTTGTTCTCCCATCTAATCAATCCATACTTGATGTGGATGGCCCAGCCTTTCCTATTCCCATGGTTTTACTTCTTTGAGCTCCATCTCTCCCCTTTATGGCTAGCCTGCAATGTCTAGCTTACAAGCTATATTCATGAAGTATTTTCTTTTCTTTTTTTTTTAAGATCTTATTTATTTGACAGATCACAAGTAGGCAGACAGGTGGGTTGAGGGGGGAAGCAGACTCCCCGCTGAGCAGAGAGCCCCATGTGGGGCTCCATCCCAGGACCCCAAGATCATGACCTGAGCTGAAGGCAGAGGCTTAAAAGAGCCACCCAGGCACCCCTGCAGTATTTTCTTTAGTTGGAAATAGGTCTTTACTTTCTGTGAATTCTGGTAGCATTTTTCCTGTGCTTTTCTTTTGGTCTTAACTTACTTTACTATTTGTTTGTGTTTCTTCAGATAAAGCCCCTGGAAGGTGGCTCTGGAACTTCCGGAGGCTCAGTTAAGTCTGAACTGTCTTTTGTAGGTGGTCCAAACCTTCCTCAGCCTGATGGAGAGAGTGGTATAGTAGGTAGTAAAGAGCTCTAATCTTAGTCAAAGGCGTAGATTACAGTTGTAATTTCTTTACCAACTAGTGAGCAAGTTCTTAACCTTCATGAAATCGTAAAGTGAAGGCTTCGGATTGGGTGATTGATTTCTTAAAACAATTGAATTCATTAATTTAATACCATACTGGTGCAAGGGATACAAAGGTGATTCTTACTTACAAGCTTTATTGTCTAGCAAGTTAGGCAATTAATTATACATGTGGTAAGTGCTATGTTACATAGAGGTGTGAAAAATGTAGTAGCAGAAGAGATGAAGAAATCATTGTAATTTGATGTTGAGTGAGGTTTGCTGAAAGTGTGCTCTTTTGGTGGCCCTGTGAGTTAGAGCAGGGACTTCTGGGCAGTGGGAGCAACTTGAGATCAGGGTTGGTTTGTTGGTTTTTGTTTTGTTTTAGGGCACGTATGTGCACACACGGAGGGACAGGGGAGTGGGAGTTGGGAGGAATGGCAGAGAGTAGGGGAGTATCAAGCAGGCTCCGCAGAGTGTGGAGTGCTATGTGGGCCTCCATCTCAAGACCCTGAGATCACAACCTGAGCTGAAACCGAGAGTCAGATGCTTAACTAACTGAGCCACCCAGGCGCCCCAAGATCAGGGTTTTTAATCTTAACAGTATTGACACTGGAAGCCAGATGATTCTTTGTGGTGTGGGGTGCTGTTCTGTTCCTTTCTGGCCTCTACCAACAAGGTGCCAGTAGTACCTCCTCCCCTCCCCCCATTTTGATAACTAAAAATATTTCCAGACATTGCCATCTGTGTCCTGGAAACAAAATTTGAGAACCACTACTTGAAATGGAGGAATGGAAGTGAAACTGCAGTGTTTTAGAGAAAAGTTAGTAGGAGACTATAGAAGGAGCATTGGAGATAATTGAGAGGGAAGGGATTGTGGGAGGTGAGGCTAGATCACAAGGGACGAATTTGGGT
Source organism: Mustela putorius furo (assembly GCF_011764305.1). NCBI lineage: Eukaryota > Metazoa > Chordata > Mammalia > Carnivora > Mustelidae > Mustela > Mustela putorius. The sequence continues at coordinate 35,895,862 of NW_025421989.1, forward strand.
GCCACATTAGGGCCCTTCTGTTTGTTTTTAGGGTAATGAGATGAACCTTTAAGTTAAAGTGAGAGATTATTGGGTTTGTGTTTTTGGTTTTTTTTTTTTAAAGATTTTATTTATTTATTTGACAGAGAGAAATCACAAGTAGATGGAGAGGCAGGCAGAGAGAGAGAGAGGGAAGCAGGCTCCCTGCTGAGCAGAGAGCCCGATGCGGGGCTCGATCCCAGGACCCTGAGATCATGACCTGAGCCGAAGGCAGCGGCTTAACCCACTGAGCCACCCAGGCGTCCCTGGGTTTGTGTTTTTGAAAGATAATTCTAATGGCACTGTGGCAGACATGTCAGAGGAGAGTTGGGGAGCAGAGAGAATTTGAGGCAGTATTTTTAACACTGGCTAAGGGAATGGAGTAAAGGAAGTGAGCTACCTGGGACTCCCCTTGAATGAGGGAGTTCCTGCTAATTTGACTTTGGCTTCCATCATTGAAGGGAGTGTTGAGCTGGAAAGCAAAGCACCTTTAATTTCTTCAGCTCTTCCCCCATTCCCAACTTCATATCTTCACTTGAGAGCTTCTGACTATTGATATGTCTTGAAAGGTCATAGAGAGGAATCTGGGTTATAGAATGACTTTTTCCCAGTGTGGCTCTGTTACTTAAACAGTGGATTATCAGAGCACATGGCTTTCTTACCTCCTCCCTCCCTTAAAATGTGGGGGACTAGAATTTGGTATCCAGAGACTGTTAACTGTTGGCTCACCATGGTTTGTTGTATAGGCATTATTTTACAGCTTTTAAATTAGATTGATACACAAAGGTAGAATAATAATCGTACTATTCAAATAATTGCATTAATTCCATCGCTCCTAGTTTGGAGGTTTTTTTTGTGTTTCAAAACAGCATTCGTATTTGAATTGAAAATGGTGTAGTCAGTGGAAGGGTACTGGACTTCGATTAAAAGGGCTGTGTTTTAGTTCCATTTACCCTGCTCTCTGTTAATCACTTAATTCTTGGGTCCTCATTACTCTTATCTTTAAAAGAGATGACTTAAGCTACCACTTTCTTTTTTTTTTTTTTTTTTGAGTTAATAAATTTTATCTTTATCCCTAGAGATGTATGGATTCCAGAGAAGAAAGATTTTCAAGTAAAGGAAAATGGGAAAGGTTAAAAAAGAGTTAATAGATTCAGGAGTTGTTGGATTTGGGTTGAGAAGTAAAGGGAGGGATAAGAAAATAATTTGAATGTTGCCTTTAACTTGTTTTTCCTTTCTGTGTCTGTGTGTCTGGATTTTTCTGGAGGGCTTTGTTTTACTTAGATTCTTATGGGCTAATTGTGCTTGGCCAACAGCTTGTAGTGTGAATTTAGGGAGCACAGAGTTGTTAGCCAGGATATAATTTCTTTGCTGGCAGAGCAGCCTAAAGTTTGGTTAAGTTTTCATCTGAAGTCTAGCTTAAGCTTTAAGAACAAACTGCTGTTAAAAAATGATGTAGCCAGCCAGGGAAAATAATATTTGGGAGAAGTTTTTTTTTTAATTGAGAATGAAGTATGCAGATAAATATAGTAGCAGTGGTTTGTCTGGTGCAGATGGTTTCAGAGAAAATGTTGATACCTTATTTTTCATCACTACAAGAGAAGTAGCAAAAGAAATTCATTATTTTTTTTAATTCATTATTTTCATTGTATATCATTAGGCCAATCATTCTCAAACTTTATAATTATTGAGGCCTCAAAGAGCATTTGTTTATATCAAGTTAATATCCTTTGATGTTTACTATTTTGGAAGGTAAAATGGGAAAAAAAATTTTTTTTTTTAAGATTTTCTTTATTTGGCAGATAGAGATCACAAGTAGGCAGAGAGGCAGGCGGAGAGAGAGGAGGAGGAAGCAAGCTCCCTGCTGAGCAGAGAGCCCTATATGGGGCTTGATCCCAGGACCCAGGGATCATGACCTGAGCCGAAGGCAGAGGCTTTAACCCACTGAGCCACCCAGGTGCCCCCAAAATGGGAAAAAATTTAAACCTGTGCATGTGTTTGAAAGTAAAACTAATTGCATGTTTTTTTTTGTTTTTTTTTTAAGATTTTATTTATTTGAGAGAAGCAGTTGAGAACAAGAGGTGTGTTGCAGAGGGAGAGAGTGAAGCAGGCTCTCCATTGAGCAGGGAGCCCAACATGGGGCTCCATCCCAGGACCTCAAGATCATGATCAGAGCTAATGGCAGATGCTTGACCCAGCTGGGCCACCCAGGCACCCCAAACCCATTGTATGTTAATGTAAATAATACTTTCATGAAAAATAGCTTTTCCAAGAAAACAAAAATCAGTAAGCAGCATTGCATTCTCCTACATTTTTGCAAGCATCTCATGTTTGGTGTAATAGAAGGAAGCTAGTTTCTACCCTTAATTTCTTGTGATAGCATACATCACGTAGCCTTTGCCAAAACTCTACTGTATGCTGAAGAGAGAATGACCCTAACAGAAGCAAGTGAAGTCTTCTTATTATGAAACAGTTTTACTTTTTGGATCTCCTGAAAGGGTCTCAGTGGACCACACTTTGGGAACCAGTGCCTTAGATTCCCAAAGGAAGTTTGACATTATTTTTCAAGTGGCTTGCATAGTATAAACTTTTACTTTTTAAATTTTATTTATTTATTTGTTCTTCTTCTTTTTTAAAAAATATTTTATTTATTTAACAGACAGGGAGAGGGAGAAGCAGGCTTCCTGCTGGGCAGGGAGCTGGATGCTGGCCTTGATCCCAGGACCCTGAGATCATGACCTGAGCTGAAGGCAGCCGCCTAATGACTGAGCCACCCAGTTGTCCTAAATTTATATTTTTTAAATTGAGGTATAAGTTGCATATAGTGAAGACCACAAGTCTTAAATGTGTAGCTTGATAGATTTTTTTTTTTAACAAATGTACACATCTGTGCAACAACCACTTAGATCAGTCTATCATTTCTAGCATCCCAGAAGACTTCTTTATGCCCCTTCTGAAAAGAAACCCCAATACTCTCTATTTTTCATTTTTGGGGGGGTGGTGGTGAACTCACGATGTTGTGGGGCTTGAACTCAACAATGTTGTGATCAGGACCTGAGCTGAGATCGAGTCAGATGCTCAACCAACTGAGCCACCCAGATGCCACCTTATTCTGTCTTTCAGTGAATTAATCTTGGGGGGCCTAGGTAGCTCAGTGGGTTAAACCTCTACCTTCGGCTCAGGTCATGATCTCAGGGTCTTGGGATGGAGCCCTTCATCGGGCTCTCTGCTCAGCAGGGAGCCTGCTTCCCCCACTCTCTCTGCCTGCCTGTCTGCCTACTTGTGATCTCTGTCAAATAAATAAATAAAACCTTTTTTTAAAAAAAATGAATCTTGCCACTGGTGACCATCTGTATGGACCTGGAGGGCATTATGCCAACTGAAATCAGTCAAGGACAAATACTGTATGATCTCTTATATGTGGAATCAGAAAAACAAAAATCAGCCTCAGAGAAATGGAGAAAAGGTTGATGGCTGGCAGAAGTGGGGGGTGGGGAAGAGATTAATGGATGAAATGGGGGTCAAAGAGAAAAATGTGATGAAGGCCCTTGGCTGGCTCAGTCAGTAGAGCATGTGACTCCTGATCTTGGGGTTGTGTGAGTTCAAACCCCACGTTGGGCCCGGAGCCTAGCCCCCCCAAAAATAAGTAAATAAAATAAAAACAAAATCAAATGTGTTCAATGTCCATAGAGAGAAAATAATAAACCAGGAAGCTTACTCGATTCTGCATTGGTTCCACTGTTCAGGAATTCTATGCATTCCAATAAATGTCTAAGCTTAGTTATGGTTCTTTTTTGTGTGAAATTCACACTTACGAAATGCATTTTAAAGCATTTACTTGCTGTCCTCCTTTGGTAAATTCTGGAAGAGCTAAAACAGTTGTTAACGATTCTGTCTTAAGGGTCTGGTAGGGAGTTAGGTATCAGTAATGTAACCAGGGAAATTTGTCTTTGTCATAGATTTTTTTTCCCCCCATCCTGGTTTTAATAATTTAACCAGATTTCACCTGTATAAACATGTCTTAAGGAATGGGCAAGGATATAGATAATCCTTGAATACCTGTAAGAGTATATGATTTATTTTAACATGATTGCATATGTTTTACTTATCAGTGAGCTTTTTGTATAGGTCAAATTTTCTTTGTCGAAATGTAACAAACACCTAATGCCAGAGATGGGAGAAATGAGGTTATGAAGGCCGCCACTCAGTGGTACTTGAGGTGATGGGTGCTAGTCTTTTGATCCACTTATTCTGAACTACTGTTAACATTGGCTACATTATCCTATTACATACGGCTGCTTTTGCCTTTTCTTCTCTGTCCCTATATACACTTAGTTGACTTGCTACTCCTGTTACTCTTCAAGATGCAGCTCAAATGTTCTTCTGAGAAGCTTTTGTTGATCTTCTCTGCCCTTGGATAACTTATTTACCCATTTTCCAAACTTATTTTTTAAATTTTTCTTTCTTTTTTTTTTTTTAAGTTTTTTTTTTTTTTTTAAGATTTTATTTATCAGAGGGAGAGGGGGAGAGAGCAAGCACAGGCAGACAGAATGGCAGGCAGAGGCAGAGGGAGAAGCAGGCTCCCTGCTGAGCAAGGAGCCCAATGTGGGACTCCATCCCAGGATGCTGGGATCATGACCTGAGCCGAAGGCAGCTGCTCAACCAACTGAGCCACCCAGGCGTCCCTTAAATTTGTATTTCTTAAAGATTTTATTTATTTTAGAGATAGAGAGTGGGTGCATGAATGAAGGGAGAGGCAGAGGGATAGAATCTTCATGCGGACCCCAAGATAGGCACGGAGTCCAACATGGAGCTGGATCTCACAACCATGATCTGAGCCGAAACCAAGAGTCGGATGCTTAACTGACTGAGCCACCCAGGTGCCCCTTAGGTTTTTATTTAAATTCCAGTTGGTGAACATACAGTGAGTGTAATATGAGTTTCAGGTGTACAATATAGTTACTCAGCACTTCCGTTTAACACCTGGTGCTCATCGTAAGCAATGCACTGCTTAATTCCCATCACCTATTTCACCCATCCCCCCACCCAAACTTTTTATTTAGGAAAAATCAAATATACAAAGATGCAGATAAACCCCCATCACCTGGCTTCATTTTATGGCTATTCTTTTTTGTAGAACTGTCTGTATATTAGGAAACCAAGACACAGATATTAAGGAATTTGTCCAGCTTGGATGTGGAGGTAAGTGGCAGAACAGGAATTCAAACTGAGGTGGTTTATCTTCAGTCTGTGCTCTTAACCGCTACAGTATATAATGTCTGAGCGAATGAGCACTGAGTGAATTAGCACTTGTTCCTTATTAATCTGGCCAACAGCACCCGGGCACTATTTGTTCTTTCATAAAATATAGCCAGAAGGGACCGTAGCATGCAGCTTTCCCATTTTAAAGATGAGGTTCCTTTGCTTGTAGCCCTTCTGCTTTTCATTTCATTTGTAATATGTCAAAAAATAATTGCTGAACTCTGGCCTCTTTGTTTAATAGTGTCTGAATATAATAAGGGGGATGAGGGCTAAAATTGGGTTATAATGTTTTATATTTTGTATACTACATTTAAAATGTTTATGTTGAGTTTGCATTTTTGCTTCAACATTATAGACTTAAAATATTCATTTTCGGTAACTTGGTATTGTGGCTTCCACTTTCAGTACTTTTGATTTGAGTATTGGCCTTCATGGTGTACTGCAGTGCTGCTTTGAACCTTTAAGATTGTACATACAGACTTTAAAGGTTACTTTTCCTGTTAGATATCTTTTAATGGCATCTATATGTATAAAACTATCACAAAAACGCCAGTGTCCATCAACTAATGAATGCATAAATGTGTATTATACAGTGGAATATTTTTCAACAATAAAAGGAAATGAAGTACAGATACATGCTACAACTTAGTTGAACCTTGAAAAACAATTACGATAACTGAAAGAAGCTAGTCACGAAAGACTCCATATTGTATGGGTACCATTTATACGAAATGTCAGGAATAGGCACTTCTAGGGACCCCTGGGTGGCTTAGTCAGTTGAATATCTGCCTTCGGCTCAGGTGATGGTCCCAGGGTCCTGGGGTTGAGTTCTGCATTGGGCTCCCTGCTCTGCGGGGAGCCTACTTCTCCCTCTACCTCTCTACCTGACTTGTGCTCATTCTCTTTCTCTCTAATAAATGAAATAAAATCTTAAAAAAGAATAGGCCAGTTCTATAAAGACAAAAAGTAGATTAGCTTGGGGTTGGGGGTGAGGAGAGAATGGGGAATGACTGCTACTAATGGGTATGGGTTTCTTTCTGGGGTGATGAAAGTGTTCTAAAATTGATTGTGGTGATAGGTATACAGCTCTGAATAAACTGAAAAGAATTGAATTGGAACACTTTAGATGGGTGATTTATATGGTATATGTGGATTAGATCTTGTGGCTGTTCTTTAAAAAACCATTCTGTGTAACTTAAAATATAGTGAAGATCCTCTGATTGAAAGGAATTCCAAATTCCGTTTCCTTTTCAAATTCTTTATATTTGTGACTTAATCTAGTTGTGCAAGATTCAGACAAAAAGAATACCCACAGGATGCACATTGAATATGGTAATTATTGATAATCTATTTGCCTTTCTTAAAATGTTGACCAAATGAAATGAGGTCCTTATTTCCAGTGTGATAGATTAGCATTTCGTGATTGAATTAGTAACTTCCAAGTATTAACTAATTTTGATAAAGATCTGTTCAAAGCTATTAATAGATAACTTTGAGTTGTTAATCTTGTAATTTAACAAAGAGTAGACTGATAAGTAGTTACACTGCGACATTTGGTATGTGACTTTGTCTAATATTTCAAGTCAACATTGCTCACTCAGTAATAGGTTGATTTGTTTAGGGACTAGAATTTAATGGGACCTCGCACCCTTTTGTGTAAGGATTTAGTAAATAAAAGAGTATGTAAGTAGAAGTATCTCTCCCTCTTGAAAAGCAGTCTGGGTGATAGCACTGTAAGTCTCGTTATTTTGAAGGATTGTAATATTAGTTTTCTGTTTTAGTAGGCAGAACCATAACCAGTAGGTAGGTATGAGTGACAAGGGAAATAGAGTTCTGATAGAAGAGAGACCTTCCTGCTGACAGCAGTGGGCTTAACAATGTTGTAACAGGCAATCTTCAAGGGCAGATAAGAAGTTGAATTTTCTACATTTGGAGCAGTTAATTTCTGAATCTTAATGGTCTTCCAAGCCACTCCTCCTCTATTCCCTGCTAAATTCTAGCCTTCAAAGTATGTTTGGTACCCTTTTTGTGCTCAAGTTAAAACAGATGTTTTCTTGTTAAAGAAAGCAGACTTGTTTTAAAATTAGTTCATGTATTTTGAACTGCCTCCTAATTGAAAACTGCCATACCATTTTTTACTTTTTAATTTTTTAAAAGATTTTACTTACTTGTGAGAGAGTGTTTGCATGGACCAGGGGGAGAGGCAAGGGAAGGAGGGGGACAAGCAGACTTCCCACTGAGCAGGGAGCCCATCCTGGGGGCTCAGTCCCAGGACCCTGAGAACATGAATTGAGCAGAAGGCAACCACTTAACCAACCTGACTGAGCCACCCTGGTACCCAAGAACTGCCACACCATTTCAGTACTTACATTAGCTTTGTATTTTTCACACATTTTTGCTTAATTGTGCTGTTTGATTTGTGGGACAGTGAGAACAACAGAAGCCGACTTGTTGGTGCCAAGGACAAATGATGTCATAGCACACCGTGTATACACAGTGATGTAATTAAGTAGGAGGGCTGAGTCCCCCACATGGCATATGATGGTGGTAAAATAGCTGTGCAGTTCACAAGAACTCATGCCTTAGCAGTCAGTAATATGCTGCCATCTGTCACTTTATATTATTATTAATAGTTTTGTTTGTAGTTTGTTTTGTAGGAGGGCAAGAAGCATAAGGAGTTTAATTTTTAATTTCATATGTACATATGTTTAAACAGTGCTAAAATAGAAAGTAGTTTTTAAAAATGCTGTTAAGGTAGAACCAAAATTGGTGAACTTGAGCCAGCTTGGTATTGTTGATAGAAATCTAGTGCTTGGAGTCAAGTGGCTGGAACTGGGACTCCAATCCATACTTACTAGGTTATTTATTGAATGAAAAATGTGCTTATATTTCTCCCTAAAAGTGTGGTTCTTTTGTTCAACAGATAATTTGTAAGTTGTGTAGCACCACATGATTTTGATGTCTTATTACTGGTTTCTTTATTCTCCCTGTTGTAAAATTTTCTTTAGAGCCAGCACAAATTCTGATAGGAATACCGAGCTATGAGTTGTCTTACAAATATTAAGATAATCTCCGATTTGAAACTTTTTAAAAAGTAGGACAAAATTTCCAATATGGTAGGATTCTGTGTTAAAGCAACAGAATAATAAACGCTGCTGTATTTGTATAAAACAGTTGAGGCTGTCCATTTATTTTAAAAATCAGCCTGAGCAATTGTGATATATACATCAGGAGCATAGAATCCTGGTAATTTGTAGTTGGGAGAATGCTTTCCCCCTGAACTGATCTAGAGATCATATTTGTTGGGAGTCTGGGAAAGTTCAAAAATAAGAATTGTCAGGGCTACATAATGATCTAGTTGGCATTTTAGGGGAGAAGAGACTGGCACTTGTTAGAACACTTAGTATTTATTGGGTACCTCTTCTTTCGGAGGTACTTCACATACATTCTCCCATTCAAGCTTCCCAATAATCTCTGAAGGTGTTAGCCAATTTGTGGGGTGGGGTGATAACTTTGAGATTAAACACTACCTGTTACAGGCATGTCTGTTACATTGTAATTGCTGAAAGACTTCATGGTCTGCAAAATCAGGCACCAAAACTGGATTTATAGGGGAAAAACAGGGCTAAGAGTAAAGGGATCACTCAAAAGCTATGTAACTTTGTAATTAGAGCACTAATAGAAACAATAAAAATTCTAATAAAATAAACAGCACAGTTAAAAACATCTTGAATTCCTGACAAGCTATAGTAATATAGGACTTATTAAAAACTGGTAACCTAATGGAACCCTTCCATATAGGGAACTGTTGAGGTTATGGAGTTAGCACATGGGGGAAATAAAATGCACAAAGATCAGAGAGAACAGTGTAAGTACTTCCAAGGCAGAGCATGTAGCCAGCCTGAGTAAAGCGGAATATGGGGTATGACCCACCGTCATACTGCTGCTGTTACTTGGTGCAAGGCATCAGTGTATTGAGGGGAAAATTGCTTCTGAATTAACATGACTTGCAAGTGTGTTTGCTGGCTTTTGCCAGTGAGCTAAATCTCATTAACATAGCTGCATGTTTGGTAGCAAAGTAGACTTTGACAGGTCTTTTTCACTTCAAAATCCATACTTCAGTACTACACCTTCAGTACTTCCACCTTCAGTACTACATTGTAAATAGTTGTCTTTAAAATGTCTTCCCTCCAATGGAATGTTGTTAGGAAAAGGAACTAATTAATACTTCACTGGATACCTTCTGGCATTTAAAGATGATGATTACCTGATTTAATCACCACAACTGTAGTATTGATATTTGGGAAGTTTGCTCAAGATCACACAGTAGGTATCAGTAGAAATTTAAGTTCAGTGTACCTGCTTATACATTTGCTTTTGTATACTATATTGCTGCTGGCAAAATAATTTTATTTTGGCCTTTAACAAGTTTGTCCAACACACTTAATGGTATTGGTGAAGTCATTCTATTCCCCGCCTCTGGTGTCTTACAGCACTGAAATAGGCACAAATAGTGATGGAGCATAGCAAAGGGATGAGCAGAGGCAATGGTACCAACTTGTCTGTATTTGAAATCCAGATTTGCTAACTTTATTCTCCCTATTAACTATTTTGAATTAGTAAATGATAATCTGGCTCATGGTAAATGCTTAGTAAATGTTCACTTACTTGTCCATCACCCCTACCCCATTGCTTCTCTAATATTCTGGTTCTTCTGCTTTTAATCCATACTATTCTATTTCTCTCCTTCCCCATCTGTTCATATCATTGATTTGAAATAGATTAAATATAGATTGTGTTTAACTCAATATTGATGTTTTTGACACTTCCTAAGTTTTCATTGATGTTTTGGGAATATTTGTAACTTTTTTTTTTTTTTTAAAGATTTTATTTATTCTGGGGCGCCTGGGTGGTTCAGTGGGTTAAAGCCTCTGCCTTCAGCTCAGGTCATGATCCCGGGGTCATGGGATCGACCCCCGCATCGGGCTCTCTGCTCAGCGGGTAGCCTGCTTCCTCATCTCTCTCTGCCTGCTTCTCTGCCTACTTGTGATCTCTGTCTGTCAAATAAATAAATAAAATCTTTAAAAAAAAAAAAAAAGATTTTATTTATTCATATGAGGGAGAGTGAGCAAGAGAGAGCACAAGCTCGGGAAGGGGCAGAAGGAAAGGAAAAAGCAGACTTCCCCCTGAGCAGGGAGCTGGGTATGGGTCTAGATCCCAGGACCCTAGGATCATGACCTGAGCTGAAGGCAGACGCTTAACTGATTGAGCCACCCAGGCATGAGATGTTTTGGGTGTGGGTGGCTTATTGTTTATGCACGGCTGGACAGTTCTAAAAACTAGGGATGTGTGAGGATTTGTAATGTTTTAGTTTTCAAGGTACAGGCTATGGATCTGAATACATGGGTGTGCTGTTTTAGTCTCATTTTGTGTGCCTAAGTTTCTTGCATTTATTAATGTGTAAATACAATGTATAAATATACTAAGAAAAAAAGCAAAAAAAAAAAACCCTGTGGTATATTTCAGTGACATGACCGTGCCTTTGTTTTGTCTTTAAGGAGAATTCAGAATTTTCATTATTTGTAGATAACATAATTATATAGGAAAATCAATTGAGGAACTAGTAAATGCTTTGAATATGATCATTGTCCCCAAATAAATTATTTTACTTTGGTTGAGTTCTAGTTTTATTTCTGTGTTCTCCTTTTAAATTTATTGAGACTTGATTTACAGCCTAGTTAGTATATGGTCCATTCTGGAGAATGTTCATGTGCACTCAAGAAGAGTATGTATTCTATTGTTGGTAGTGTGTTCTACGTATTTCTCTGTTGGTAGTTGTTTTGTAGTGTTATAAAATCTTTTCTATCCTTGATCTTTTTAGTTGTTCCATCCATTATTGAAAGTGGGGAATTGGAAGTTTTAATTATTGTTATATCGTCTTATTTCCCTCTCCTTTTGTCATTTTTTGCTTCATATATTTTGGGGCTTGTAGTTTGCATATATGTATTTATAGTTGATAAATCTTGATGAATGGGCCCTTTTATTATAAAATGTTCTTTTTATCTTTAGTAATAATATTTTTGTCTTAAAGTCTATTTTTTGTGATAAATGTATAGACACTTCATCTTTCTTATAATTGCTGTCTTGTGTGATGCATATTTTTCCATTCTTTTACCTTTTTTTTTAAAAGATTTTATTTATTTATTTGGCAGAGATCACAAGTAGGCGGAGAGGCAGGCAGAGAGAGAGGAGTAAGCAGGCTCCCTGCTGAGCAGAGAGCCCGATGCGGGGCTTGATCTCCAGGACCCTGGGATCATGACCTGAGCCCAAGGCAGAGGCTTTAACCAAACACTGAGCCACCCAGGCACCCCCATTCTTTTACTTTTTATTAAAGTAACCTCTCTGCCCAGCATGGGGCTCAAACTCATGATGCCAAGATCAAGAGTTGCACACGCTACCAACTGGCCTAGCCAGGTGCTCCTCCATCCTTTTGCTTTTAACCAATTTGTATCTTTGGAACTAAAATTCTATTGATGACATGTGGTTGGATCTTCCTTTTTAAATCCAGTCTGTCTCTGTGATTTTTTTTTTTTTAAGATTTTATTTATTTATTTGACAGAGAGAGGAGGAAGCAGGCTCCCTGCTGAGCAGAGAGCCCGATGCGGGGCTCCATCCCAGGACCCTGAGATCATGACCTGAGCCGAAAGCAGAGACTCAAGCCACTGAGCCACCTGGGCACGCCCCTGTCTCTGTTTTTTTTTTAAAGAATTTATTTATTTGACAGAGAGAGATCACAAGTAGGCAGAGAGGCAGGCAGAGAGAGAGAGGAGGAAGCAGGCTCCCCGCTGAGCAGAGAGCCCGATGTGGGACTCGATCCCAGGACCCTGGGATCATGACCTGAGCCGAAGGCAGTGGCCCAACCCACTGAGCCACCCAGGCGCCCCTGTCTCTGTGTTTTGATTGAATTTTATTTTTATTGAGTTTTATGATATTTAATGTCATTGATCTAGCTGGATTTACATCTGCCATTTTACTTTGTTTTCTGTGTCTCATGTCTTGTTTTTCTTTTATGATTTCTTTTGCCATACGTGGACATTTTCTAATATATTTTAATTCCTTTTAATGATTTTTTTCACTATATTTTTTTACATTTTTTTAAGTAGATTTATTGAGATTTACATATCTTACAGTTCATCCATCTGAAGTATACAATTCAGTGTTTTTGGTGTATCGTTTTAAAAAATTGTGTTAAAATACATCACAAAATTTGCTATTTTAACCCTTTTAAGTGCATAGCTTAGTGGCATCACTTACAGTCACGGTGGTATACAGCCATCACCACTATCTTTTTCCAAAACTTCCAGTAATTCTCCTTCCTTCCTTTCCTTCTGCTCAACCCCAGGTAACCTCTGCTTTCTGTCACTGAATTTACCTATGCTAAATAGACTAGTGGAATCAGCTTATTTGTCCTTTTGTAACTGCCTTATTTCACTTAGCATAGTGTTTTCAAGGCTCATCCATATTGTAGCATGTATCAGAACTATATTCTTTTTTATGAAGATAATCTGTTGTATGGGTATAACATTTTGTTACTTTATCTGTTGACAGACATTTGGGTGTTTCCTGCATATTTTGGCTAATGTAGCTAAAAACATTTGTATTGAAGTTTTTGGTGTGGGCCTGTCTTTTTTCTCATTTATATACATAGGAGTTAAACAACTGGATCATGTGTTAATTGTGTATTTAACTTTTTGAGGAATTGCCAGACTTTGTCAAAGACTGTATCTTTTTTTATTACTGCCAGCAGTGTATGAAGTTTCCACTTTTCTCCACATTCTCGCCAACACTTTCCTGTACCCCCACCCTTCTTTTGTTGGTAAAATATACATAATGTAAAATTTACCATTTTAACCATTTTTAAGTGTACAGTTCTGTGGTTATAAATGCATGTATGTTGCTGTGCAGCTGTCACCACCATCCATCTCCATTTCATTTGCCCCAACTGAAACTGTGTCCATTAAATACTAACTCCTCAAATTCCTTTTCCCCAAGTCCTTGATAACCACCATCTTACTTTAAATATTTACAATATTTGCCCTTTTGTGACAGGCTTATTTCACTCAGTGTATTGTCTTCAGGGTTCATGCATGTTATAGTATGTCTCGACTTCCTTTTTGTTTTTATTATTTTTAGAAAATTTATATGAAAGGGAGAATGAGTACAAGTGGGTAGAGGGGCAGATGAAGATAGGGACAGGTGGGCTCCTCGCTGAGTACGGAGCCCGAGATCATGACCTGAGCCAAAGTTGGGGGCTTAATTGACTGGGCCACCCAGGTGCTCCTTGACTTCCTTTTTAAAAGTGAATAATACTCCATTGTATATACCACATTTTATTCATCTGTAGGTGGACACTTGAATAACTTCGACCTTTTGGCTGCTGTGAATAGTGCTGCTATGAAAATGTACAAATAAAATGATTGAACCTCTGCTTTCAGCCCTTTTGGGTATATATGCAAAAGTGAAATTGCTGCCTAATATACTAATTCTATGTTTAGTTTTTTGGGAAACTGCCATACTATTTTCCACAGAGCCTGCACCATTTTACACTACCACTAGCAGTGCACAAGGATCCTCCGCCCTCCACATCCTCACCAAAACTTGCTATCTTCCATTTTTTAAATTATAATCATCCTTGTCGATGGGAGGAATCTATCTCACTGGGGCTTTGATTTGCATTTTCCTGGTGGCTATGATGTGTTAATTATACATCTTCTTTGGAGAAATGCCTGTTCAGATGGTTTTCTCATTTTTAAATTGGTTGTCTTTCTTATTACTGAGTTGTAGGGGTTTTTTTTGGTGTATGCTAAATATAGATCCCTTATTAGATTAATGATTTGTAGTGGGTGTTTTCTCCCCTCTCGTTCTCTGGGTTGTCTTTTCACTGTCTTGGATTAAATGCCTTTTGGAGCACAAAGGTTTTTAATTCTGGTGAAGTCCATTTTATCTGTTTGTTGCTCCTGCTTCTGCTATCGTACCTGTAAGAATCCATTGCTAAAATGCTAGGTCATGAAGATTTATCCCTGTTTCTTTGAAGAGTTTTTAAAGATGTTGATTTTATGTTTAGGTCATTTCATTTTGTGTTAATTCATTCTGTTATAGGGAAATATTTCTGTACACAGTAGACCCAATTACGCATTATGTACACTTGGTTTCATACAATACTTTTAAAAAATCACTTAAGAGCAGAAAGGAGAAAAATGCATTTATACTGTTTTTATAATTATATTTATCAGTTCTCTTTCATTGGGGATTGGGTCTAACAACCTCTTTATGCTCTTATGCTGGAAGTTGATCTCTGACTTCAGTATTGAAACAATTTTGGTTAACAAGTTGTTTTTCTTTCACTACTGTGACTATGTCATCCCACTGGTTTCTGGCTTCCATATTGTCTGAAGAGAAATCAGCCAACAGTGTTACTGAGGAACCTTTCTATGTGATGATTTGCTTCTTCCTGCTTTCTCCTTTCTTTTTGTATTTGGCTTTTGACATTTTGATTATGTTTCTCAATCTGGTCTCTCTGAATTTATCCTACTTGGATTTTGCTGAAATTCTTGGATGTATAGATAAATGTTTTTCATTGAGTTTGGGGGGAGTTTGGACCATAATTTCTTAAAATACCTTTTCATTTCTCTTTCTGGACTCCATTAGGCATATGCTGGTATGCTTAATTATGTTCCACATGTCTCTGAAACTCATTTTTTTCTCTGTTCTACAACTTGCTTAGTCTATTGATCTTTTAGTTTGCTGATTCTTTTTTCTGATAGCTTGTATCTTCTGCTGAACCACTTCATTTAATTTTTTAATTTCAGATATTGACTAAAAATTCTTACTCGAATTTTCATTTGGTTCTTTTTTTAAAAATTTCTCTTTATAGTCTCTTTTTTAAACGTCATCTTTTCCTTTACTTTTTTTGTTTTGTTTTGTTCTAAGATTTTATTTGGGAGAGAGTGCGTGCATACATAGAGCAGAGGGGCAGAGGCAGGGAGAGAAGCAGATTCCCTGCTGAGCAGGGAGCCCAACATGGGGATTGATCCCAGGACCTGGAGATCATGAGCTGAGCTGAGCTGAAGGCAGATGCTTAACCGACTAAGCCACCCAGATACCCATTTGCTTTATTTACTACTTTCAAGCCCGCTTTTCTTTAGTTCTTTGAACGTACTCGTAATAGCTGTTTTGAAGCCTTTGCTAAGTCTGACATGTGGACCCTCTCAAAGCCAGTTTCTTTTGACTGCCCCTTCCCCTGTGTATAGGCCACAGTCTCCCATCATTGCACATCTTGTAAATTTTGGGGGGATCACTGGATCTTTAATCTACCATAGCAGTTTTGGATACTGATTCCCCACTACCATACCTAGGGACTTGTTATTTGCTTGTGTGTCTAACAGCTGGCTATATTGGAATCATTTTCGTTGCAATGTGCAGCCTATCATTTTACTCTTCAGAGGGTAGAGGCTTAGCATAACTGTTAAGCTGTCTCCCTCTGTTGGTATCACATGCAAATGTTAGTCTCCCCTAATTGTTGGCTGATGGCTTGTTTTAGGTGATACCCTGGGATTTAATTGCCACACAGACTGATCCAATTCAGTTTTTCTCCTTTGTAGGGGATAATTCTGGAGTTCAGTCTTTGAGGTCTGCTTTGACCTCCCTCAAGGGAGGCCCTTAGCTGTCTCTTTACCTGATTCTTCTTAGGTAAACTGCTAGCTGGTTTCGAGTTTATCTTCTTGCTCTCAAAAGATAAACCAGCCTCTTTTATTTATTTTTTTTTAAAGATTTTATTTTTATTTATTTGAGAGAGAGCAAGCATGAGTAGGGAGAGGGGCAGAGAGAGCCTGATGTGTGCTCGATCCCAGGACTCTGGAATCATGACCTGAGCTGAAGGCAGATGCTTAACCACCTGAGCCACCCAGGTGCGCAGCCAGTCTCTTGATTGGTTACTGCCTTGGTTTACATTGTTTTTAGTGCATGCTCAGATTTGAATTTTCCCTTTGAGAGAAATTTGAAACTTTCTTATGGCCTGCCTCTCCCCCTGGGCAAATCCTTTACAACACTGCTTCAGATTGGGGCTGGAGTGGGTGTGGGAGGGTGAAGCAATGGCTTAGTTCTGTCAGTGACACCCTCCCTTCATGAGTAGGATGCTAGCTAGGTAGGAGCAGCGGCCTTTGGTGCTCTCACCTTGTCTCCCCCAGTGTGGAACCTCCATCCTATGTGTGACATGGAATGAGGGCTATTAGGATCCCGCAGAACCCGGAGTCAAACTTCTGCTCCACAAGTAGGGCTTGGATAGAAGAAAGGAGCCCCAGGCATCTCAACTGCTTGGGCCTGTGAGAGAGCCCTGCAAGTCAAGTTGGGGATGATGAGAAATGCTAGCTGCTTTCCCTCTCGTGGGGGAGATAACCTTGACTGGGAGGTTGGAGGAGAGAGCCCTGTGTCCTTGGCTGCACCCACCCGGAATGGAACTTCTGTCCTGCTGAGCTGGCCCAAAATGCCACAGGCTGACTGTTCTTACTGAGATACAGAAGGTTTTCTTTTTCCTTTTTCTTTCTTTGGTAGATTTTCTTCAATAAGTGTTTTTTGATTTACTGGATACCCTTAGGACAATTTCTGGGTACTTCAAAAAAAATTTTAAGTAATTTTCACTGGTTACTGTTGTTTCACTGGGGAGACTATCCACAGAGCTTCTGATGCCAGCATTCCAGAAGTCATGTTTAATTTAAAATTGCCTTTTAACTTAAGTTGCCTACAGCCACTTAAAAACTCATGTTTGAGAATGCCTTGGAAAAGATGCTGGAGTTATTGAAGCTTTAATGTGTGTGTACAAGCTTCCAGTACCCTAATTGTGTACATAGGACTTGACAGACAACTTAGTATGAAGAAGTTTTGAATAAGCATGTTTAACCAATTATGGAGCATTTTTTTTTTAAGATTTTATTTATTTATTTGACAGACAGAGATCATAAGCAGGCAGACAGGCAGGCAGAGAGAGGGAGAGGAGGAAGCAGGCTCCCTGCAGAGCAGAGAGCTCGATGCGGGACTCGATCCCAAGACCCTGAGATCATGACCTGAGCCGAAGGCAGCGGCTTAACCCACTGAGCCACCCAGGCGCCCCGAGAGCATTTCTAAATGAATACATTTTTGTTGCAATAAAAAAACTTAGAATGCAAGATGCAGTTCTGTTGTAATGACCTAATAGGAAGTTACCCATTGGAAGCTGTAGCGAGTGTATATGGTGACTTTATTTTTAAAATTTTCAAAATGTATTTTTATTGAAGTATAGTTGATCCATAGTGTTACATTCGCATATGGTGTTTTAGTGACAAAAATTAAGGTCTGTGTGTGTTTAATAGTGGTTGGTAATAGAATATGAGCATTTAGCTAAACTAATGTTTTGGATTTAACAAAGGTTAATTAGACATCTTTATTTGCATTAGCCTGAGTTGGTGATTGGCTGTGAAGCTGTCTAGAGCTAGCATCACATTTGGGGTCTGGGGAACCTGTGCTTAAAGTAGCTGTCTTGATTGGTTTTATGTCTAATATAACATAATTGTGAGAAGAATGAGCCCTGTGTCAATGATAATGGCAGTGCTGGTGGAGCTAGAAAAAGAAAAGTCCTTTGCTCTTGAGCAAGGACTACATTTTAAAATTGCCTAGGGGTGTTTAGGTTTGTAGCTATAGACTCAGCTATTGAAATAACTTACTGCATTTTAAACTCCTGAAACCTGAAATCTCATGTCACACTGAACAATCGTTTTTTATAATGTGGTTTTTTATTATGCTGTATTTCTTAGGAATATAGTGATAGCATTTTAGAAGTAAATTCTGTGGTATGTAGCTATTAACAATGTTGTAGAAGAATGACATGGGAAATTTTTAAATAAAGTGAAACAACCAGTTTTATAAAATGTTTTTGGATCAGAAACATTTTAATGGAGTTTATCTTGGAGTTGGGGATATGGTGAGATTAACAGTAGATTTTTTCCCTTATTTTCTATTGTGAATACATGGCCTGGTTAAAACCGTAGAATCATGGAGCTTGTGCTACCTGGGGTGGAATCCTGGCTCTCCCATTTTCACTGCCTTTTTATTCACTCTGCCCTAGTTTCTTTACTCCTGAAATGGGGCTAATAATAGGCTTGTTCTGAGGATTAAATAAGTTATACATATAAGTTGCTTAGAATAGTGCCTGACACAAAGTAAACACTCAAATGGTAACTATTACCATCGCTATTAATAAGAGAATTTTTATTTAAAATCTGAGGTATGTCAGCCCAGCTGTAATAGTGTTGAAGTTGGGAAATTAGAGATGAAAAAATAATTAGGGCTGATTGAGAATGACCTTGAATAGTGCTTATGTAAAATGTGGAGAGGAGGAAGCCACTAAAAATTTCAGAGACAAAGTGTTGGATTAATTTATCATTGATATACTAAACAGATTGGTATCGTGGAGATCAGCCAGTATGCTGTTAAAATTGGAGTCTCTTAATGTGCAGTGGGAGTGGAAAAGATAATTTGGGACACATTAGAAAAGAGAAATTGTTGGAAACAAGAAGGGAGAGGGTTTGACTTTGATGATTTTTATTGTCCCCCCCAACCTCATTTTTGTTTTGAGTACCTACCTGTTGTGTGCCAGTGAATCCTTGGGATATAAGGATGACCAGAGTTCATAAAACTTCTACCCTTAGGGAACTTTTGATTTTGTAGGGAGAGTGATCATCATACAGATGCTTTAAGAAAAGTGCAGCTGGCTCTCAGAGCCTCAGGGTTGTTTGATGAGTTCTGAGTCAGGTGAGTTGAGTGCTGATGAATCAGTATGGGAAAACTAAGCCGAATTGCTCTTTCAGAGACTTGAGTCCACATGGAGGAGGAGTACATTCGAAGGAACAAGAAGATATATTGAACTGGAGTTAGAACGGGGTGGGGTGGGGAGGGTAGTTGCAAGATGAGACTGGAGTTGGGTATTCACGGGCCTTGTTAGTATTTGGTCTTCATCCTAGTCTTTTGAAGATTTTTAAGCAGGGCCATGATATGATATAGTTTGCATTTTAATAAGAGTCATAGTGTTCATTTCTAATGCCAAAAAGATAAAACATAATTGGAGGCTTGACAATAACCATGATTTTAGGAGAAAGATCATACATAATCCCTTACCCTTGTCCCCCCAACCCTTTTTCCCCCCATCGTAATTCTCCCCCTTCAGAGAAAACATCTTGAAAACTTTGGAGAACCTTCATGATTTTATGGAAGAGCCAATGGCTTTAGAGTCCAACACATGTTAGTAACTGCCGTGTTGGACAAGCTCAAGTTACTTAATGTTTTAGTTTCTGTTCATGTCTGTTCAATTGGATTAATAGTCCTATGGAATAGGTGTCATGATGATGGCATGAGGTTATACAAATAAAACACCCACTGTTGTGCCTGATGCCTAAGTTTTTTAGAGGAATGTAGAAATTAGGATTGAGGGACGCCTGGGTGGCTCATTTGGTTGGACAACTGCCTTGTGGTCATGATCCCAGAATCCCGGGATCGAGTCCCGCATGAGGCTCCCAGCTCCACGGGGAGTCTGCTTCTCCCTCTGACCTTCTCCTTGCTCATGCTCTCTCTCACTGTCTCTCTCTCAAATAAATAAAATCTTAAAAAACAAAAAAAGGGGGGCACCTGGGTGGCTCAGTGGGTTAAGCCGCTGCCTTCAGCTCAGGTCATGATCTCAGGGTCCTGGGGTCGAGTCCCGCATCAGGCTCTCTGCTCAGCAGGGAGCCTGCTTCCCCTCTCTCTCTCTGTCTGCCTCTCCGTCTACTTGTGATTTCTTTCTATCAAATAAATAAAATCTTTAAAAAAAAAAAAAACAAAAAAAGGAAATTAGGATTGAACTGTAAGGGATCCTGTGGTATTGTGACTTAAAATATATATTTAGTCTTTATTCCAGTTTCTGGCACAGAGCTCAAAAACCCTAGGAATTAACTAAGTGGTAGGAGCCAAAAGAGACATCTTACATTTGGTTAATGAGGTGACTTTTGGAAAGCCCCTAAAGATGGAGGCTGGTTGCCAGGGGAAACCGAATACGTGATTAGAGTGTTGGAATTTTCAGCCCCTTCCCTTCCCCCTTCCTTGGAGTGTGGGGAGAGACTAGAGATTGACTTTAACTAAACTTCAGTAGCCAATAATTTAAGTAGTCATGCTTATGTAATAAAGCCTCCATAAAACTCCAAAAAGATGGGGTTCTGAGGGCTTCTGGCTTCTGGAATAACTGAGTTATTCCCAGTAACTATTTGGGGACAGTGGTGAGCCCAGAAAGAACATGGAAACTTCTTGCCCTTTCCCCATATGTTGTCTCATGCATCTCCTCCATCTAGCCGTTTCTGAGTTACGTCCTTTAATAATAAACCATAATGTAGTAAGTAAATGATTTTCTGAATTCTGTGAACCACTCTCGCAAATTAAACCCAAGGCACAGGGGTCATTGGAGCCTCCAGTCTATAGCCAGTTAGAGAGAAGCATAGGTGACTGCTTGGACTGATGACTGAGGTGGGGGGAGAGGGCAATCTTGTAGGACTGGCTGAGCCCTTAACCTGTGGGATCTGGTGGTGTCTCCAGGTAGATAATGTCAGAATTAAGAATGTCAGGACACCCCGCTAGAGTCTGAGAATTGCTTGTGAGGGAAAAAACGCATGCTGTAACTGGGTGTAGAATTGTAGAGTCACAGAATAAACTTTGAATGGAATGGAATCAAATCTACAAAAGAAAATATTTCTCAGATCTTACGACTACTGAAACCTATTCTGCCTTTACCCTCTTGAGTGGTTCTAGGTCTAGTGTCTGAATATAATTGGTTGTGAGGTTGTGTGACAAGAAATAATCATACATAGTTAAATAATTAGTTAAAGCAAATAAAATAGCAATGATTGCAAGTAAGGTTACCTAAAAATTAGAATCTGGATTATTCCCAGTAACTATTTTTACTCACATTTCAGTGTTTTCTTAGAAGGGTTATTAAAAAAAATCCTGTAAGTCCAGGTGTTGGTGCAGGTAATGAACTACACATACTGTTTTTCTTTTGTGTCTTTTTTTTTTTTTTAATAGTTTTTGGGTTTTTTAGTTTGTGTGTGTCCTTGGAAGTGTCTAAAACCTGCAATAGCTTTATGTGTCTTTTCTTCTGCAGTAGGAAAACTTCTTGGTTAGGACAGGATACTTTTTCTTCCAGATAACAGTGCATAAGAATTTTGCCTTTAAGCATATT
Organism: Mustela putorius furo; assembly: GCF_011764305.1. Lineage (NCBI taxonomy): Eukaryota > Metazoa > Chordata > Mammalia > Carnivora > Mustelidae > Mustela > Mustela putorius. Next base: position 35,917,433 of record NW_025421989.1, read on the forward strand.
GAATCTGTAATAGTGATAGAAATCCCAGTTTAAAATTCAAAAGGGTCAGGGTGCCTGGATGGCTCAGTGGGTTAAGTGCCGGGCTCTCTGCTTGGGTTATGATCTCAAGGTTGTGAAGTTGAGCTCTTTGTCAGGCTCCACACTTGGGATCCTGTCTCCCTCTTTCCCCTTCCCACCTCGTGCATGCTCTCTCAAATAAATCCTTTTTTTTTTTTAAAAAAAAAAAAAAAAAGGAAAGATCTTAGGATCTTTCCAGGGGGCACCTGTGTGGCTCAGTTGGTTGGGCATCTGCTTTCGGCTCAGGTCATGATCCCAGGGTCTTGTGGTCCCAGGGTCCTGCTCAGCAGGAAGCATGCTTCTCCCTCTCCCTCTGCCTGCCACTCCTCCTGCTGTGCTATCTCTCTGTCAAATAAATAAATAAAATCTTTTTTAAAATTAAAATTCAGAAAAGTCTAAAATACTCTTGGCCTAAACAATTATTTTCATACTCTAAAATCTTTAATTAAAGGGTGCCTGGGTGGCTCAGTGGGTTAAGCCGCTGCCTTCGGCTCAGGTCATGATCTCGGGGTCCTGGGATCGAGTCCCGCATCAGGCTCTTTGCTCAGCAGGGAGCCTGCTTCCCTCTATCTCCCTCTCTGCCTGCCCCTCTGTCTGCTTGTGATCTCTCTCTGTCAAATGGATAAATAAAATCTTTTAAAAACAATAAATAAATAAAATAAAATCTTTAATTAAAAAACAAACTTTTGGAGAAATTCAGTTCTGCAGACTAAAGTGAATATAAATGGTCGCCACTTATGGAATACTAGGTTATTTAAAAAAAGAAAAAAACAAAACGAAACACAATGCCAGCCTTTAACCAGGTAAAGGTGATGCGTTTCCCATCTTGGAAGATACTGAGATGCTAAGTTTGAGTACAAAAAATGCTGTCCTCTAAAAACCATCTAATGTTGCCGTTGTGATTACATGTTGTATTGCAGAAAATCCATCATAATTTCTGGTAAAACCTGAGAGAAAGGGAGTACCTTCCCCCCCTGCCAAAAAATAAAACTTGATGCTTTTTATGCAAAGCTTGAAACTTCATACAGTAAATTTTCACACTGGATTTGTTGAATTTGAGCATTCCTTTAGGAAATGGTTATTTGTTAAATTTTAAATGATTTGAATAATTTTTTAGTTGAGTATATTGTAGCTTTGACTAGGTAGAAAGCTTGTTCTAGCCTTGCTGAGTATGCCCAAATGTCTCCTGGAAAACAAGCTCTGTAGAGTCTTGGGACTGCTTCTTGAAATCAAGTAAAACAGTGTAATTCCCATCTGTTTCCTCTACTTGAATGGGATTTATTAAGAAAGGTAGCAGTGTTATTCTTGGATAACTTAGTTGTAGCATATCTTTGATAAACTTTTTCCCATTCAAAGCTTTCCAAGTTCTATTTGAAAACGTTATTTTTCCAATTATTACCTCAGATACTCAAGAACCCTACATAGTACATTATAGAAAGGGAAAAGAAAACATTCTGAGAATTACTGTGAGTTTGGTATTTGCAAAACACCTTTGTTAAAATAATCCTCATGGGATTTTTGTGGGTGGCATTATCTCAGTTTTAAACACCTGTGAAAATAGAGCGGCCATTAACTGACCTTTAAGAAAGACAGCTTGTTAAATGGCAGAGGTGGAATTTTGAAATTAAGTTTTAAAAATCCAGAAAGTATTTTTAATTGTTCCATACCTTTTTCTTACCTTTTTCTTGCTCTTAATCTTTCAGTCCTAGCATACCAAGGAAAAGGTATTAGTTCTTACGTGGTGGGAGAGAGACGGCTGTTAAAAATAACAACATAGAGGGGCGCCTGGGTGGCTCAGTGGGTTAAAGCCTCTGCCTTCGGCTCAGGTCATGATCCCAGAGTGCTGGGATGGAGCCCCTCATTGGGCTCTCTGCTCAGTGGGGAGCCTGCTTCCTCCTCTCTCTCTGCCTGCTTCTCTGCCTACTTGTGATCTCTGTCTGCCTAATAAATAAATAAGATCTTAAAAAAAAATAACAATAGAGAGACTGTACTATGCTGAGACCTGACATACCTGCTCAGCAGTACTGGAAAGCTTGACGTGTGGAGAACTGACAGAGTTAGAAGAAAGCTAGAAACCAAGGGATAGAAAGGTGAGAATCACAGTAAGCGGAGACAGGGATGGCAGGCAGCTTGAGGCCTTGTTAATGGGATATTCTGCAAGAAGCAGATGATGATTTAGTTCTGTGGTCAGAGTAAAAGGTATATTGTTTGGCAGAGAGGTTGCTTTTCCATTTACCTTAAAGTTATTTTTTTTAAAGATTTTGTTTATTCATTTGGCAGAGAGAGCAGAAGCAGGCAGAGAGGCAGGCAGAAGAGGGGCAGGGAAGCAGGCTCCCCACTGAGCAGAGAGCCTGATGCAGGGCTTGATCCCAGGACCCTGAACCAAAGGCAGAGGCCCAACCAACTGAGCCACCCAGGTGCCCCTAAAGTTAGTTTAAAGGGATAGTTCTTAGTAATCTGCAGAATACTTTGGTTTAGAATAATTTATTTCCAGACTTTTGCCAGATAGTTTTGATTTGTCTATAGATGCAGGGTTTTGGGGGATACATACAGATAGAAGGATGTTGAGTATAAAACAACATGAGGATATAATTTTAAGATACTTTAACTGAAATGGTCTCCCAATGTTAAAGGACTATAAAGCAAGAGAGCAATCAGTGCTATATATATATATACAATTTTATTGTAAGAAAATATATACAACCTTAAATTCAATCATTTAACCATTTTTATGTGTACAGTTCATTGGCCATTAAGTACATTCGTATTGTGCAGCCATCACTGTCATCCATCACCATTCATCTTCAGCACTTTTTTTTATCTTCCCAAGCTGAAACTGTGCCTGTTGTTAACCCCCTATTCTTCCCTCCCTGCAACCTCTGTAACCACCTTTCTACTTTCTGTATTAGTGTAGGCACCTCATATTAAGTGTAATCACAGAATATTTGTTTTTTGTGACTGGCTTATTTTACTTAGCGCGGTGTCCTCAAGGTTTATCCATGTTGTAGCATGTGCTAGAATTTCCTTCCTTTTTAACAATAGAGAATATCTCATTGTATGTGCGTACCACATTTTGTTTATTCATTCTTTCGTCCTTGGATTGCTTCCTGGAAAGACTTTTTTAAGAGAGATAGTATTGGTGTAGTGGACCAGGTAATTGTTAACTTTCTGCTTGTGCTTTGGTCACGTTACTTTTTATTTTATTTTTTCTTTAGATTATTTATTTGTCAGAGAGAGAGAGAGCGCGCGAGCGAGCATACAAGCAGGCAGAGGCAGAGAGAGAAGCAGGCTCCCTGCTGACCAGGGAGACTGATGTGGGCTTAAAGCAGATTAACTGACTGAGCCACCTAGGTGTCCCTCAAGTTACTTTTTAGATGCTTGGTTTTTAATTTTAGAAAAGCACCACATTTTGTGTAAACAGTAAAAATTTACTTAGAAAGAAAAAAAAACCTGGCTTTAATTTTTTGGTGTGCTTCAGGATTTGTCTTCTTTCCTAGATTTTCCCCATACTTGGGAATATATTGTGCTTCTGCTTCTACTGCCCCCTAAGATTGTGACTCACTTCCTCTCAGTAGGTGGTAGCCAGGTGGAGGTTGTGTTTAAGGGGGGGTGGGAGGCTCTGAGATTATACTACTGAGTACATGTGTGTTGACTTCTTTGTGAATAACTGGCTCTAAGTTCAAGATTCCTAAGTTTTGCTTCAATTCCACACTTGGAGAGTGAACGATTTAGTGGATGTTCTCACCTGTTTCAGTATTCAAAACGAGTCCTCACTGACATCACTACTACCTGCCACCATCCCCTTTGAAAAGTAGTAGAAAGGAAAGGAAACCTGATGTCATCCAGGATTGTATAAACCAAGGAAGCTCAGAGGTTCAAGTAGTGGTGGCCACTTGTAACTCATGCTGAGAAGAGGGCACACAATAGCAAGAAGCAGTTACTCGATTTGCCATAGTAGAGCATCAGTGATCTATGAAGCAAACATTCTCCCTGCCAAATGTACATATTCACAAAGCTTTGTCTGTAGTTTCAGGGGAGTTACTCTTGAAATCCATCCATATTCCTCAGTTAAGACCCACCGGCTTAAAGCAATTTTGGTAGCTTGGACCCAGCCAGATGATAAGGGAAAATGGAAAAGGTGAAAGGGGAGGCAGAGATATTTCAGATTTGGGGGGAAAGGGAAGGATACAGATTGGTGGTTTTTTAGTAAGGGAGACTAAAGCATATTTATAGACAAATAACAAGGCATCCAGGAAAAGAGTGAGGGGATCATCCTTGACGGGAGCATACAAATGGATCATGAACCCAGGTTGGGAAACAAAGAGAAGAAATGGAACAAATTTGAAGTGGAGAAGAATCAAGTTGAATTGATGAGCTGATAAATTTAAGTGGCAGGGAAAGAAAAGTACTCAAATAATTTGCCAGCAGACCCAGAATGACTAAAGAAAATTATTAGCTAGTTTCTCCGGGTTTTTAAAATTGTTTACTTCATGTGGATTTTTTTTGTAATGTAGGGTGTATTAAACTGGAAAACAAAAGTGAAAGAGAGCTGCTCAATCATGTTCTCTTTTGTATTTTCACTTATGTATTAGATATTTTTCTGTGTGTGTTTTTAGCCTCACCAGTACTTGATATTACCAGTCTTAAACTTTGTTGTTACACAAATCTAATAAGTGAAACAAAATCTTGTTAGGGACATATCTCTGGGTTAAGCGATTTTATTTATTTGTTTGTTTTTAAAAATTTAATTTTAAAGATGTATTGATTTTAGGGGTGCCTGGCTGGCTCAGTCAGTTACATGTCTGACTTCAGCTCAGGTTCTGATCTTAGAGTTGTGGCATCAAGCCCCTCGACCCCGAGATCATGACCTGAGCCAAAGTCAAGAGTCAGACATTTAACTGACTGAGCCACCCAGGTGCCCCAAGTGACTATGTTGAAATTGGAGGTAAACATGGACTGTTCTGGACTAAATGGAAAGTATGCTCGCCTTATAATGAAATACTATAACTCATCAGCTATGGCTCTCAATCTCATGGCACAATTCTCAATCACCAGGGGAGAATTTATGGAAAGTACTGATACCTAGGCTTCACGTGCAGATGCAGTAATTTGTTCAGTCTGGAGAGGGGTGTGCACATCACTGTTTTTCCAAGCATCTCAGATGATTTTAGTATGCAGCTAAGGATCAGAGCCACTGGTAAAATGAATATATAGAATTGAGGGCTTGCTGGCATTCCCCTGTACACCTTTGCTGGTCAGGTAACAAATAATTCCATTGTTAAACAGTTGTGGTCTTGTAGCACTGTCACGCCTCTGGGAATGCCTGTGACCAAAACCTTGGCAAAAGTGAAGAGTCAGGATCACTTGACAGAATAGGTTCTTTTAAGAATAGTAGTATATAGTTTGATCTTTTTCCAACGAAAAATTCCCCCAAAGTTGTAAAGTTTCGTTTAAACCTGTTACAAGCTTGTTAAAAAGCCATTTATAATGCCCTTGTACAATAATGATACACGTTAGTTGTACAGTCTTTCCTGAAATATTTTAAAAAATAATATTTTGTTACCTGGCTTATGTCTTGAATTTGGTATTTTTACAGTGTATTGAAGGTATTAGCAAATCCGAGACAGTTTTTGCCATTCCATGATTGAATCAAAATGACTACTATAAATACCTTGATAATGTCTTTGGAATTCCAAAAGAAAGCTGAAACATAAGGCTGTGGTTTGGTACAAGCTGATCTATAGTTACCAGTTTGAGTCTGGTATTAATGAGGCTTTAGCTTTTCACTTTATGCTCTCGTTATATAGCCACCTTCTCTTGACTAGATTCACTGGTACTACTAGGACTGAACAGTTTCTTAATTTAAATCTAAAACAAATGTACTTTTTTTTTCTTATAGGTTATGCAATGGTCTCTGCAAGATGGTTTATTCTTGAATTGGAGCTTTTTAAGACTGACAAATGCTGGTACTTCATCTTCTATAAGTGGACTATAATTTCTTTTCTCAAGACAACTACATAAGCAGACAAAATTGCAAAGATCTGCCCTGTGTCGAGTATGACAGCCACGACTCGTGGCTCTCCGGTAGGAGGGAATGACAGCCAGGGCCAGGCTCCTGATGGACAGTCTCAGCCCCCCCTCCAACAGAATCAGGTAGGATGTTTAAGATACTAGTTAAAGCTACATTGGTATGTCTCCTATGATATCACTTAATGGAGCATGTTCTGGGGTGTGCCTGGGTGGCTCTATCGGTTTGGTATCTACTTGGGGCTCAGGTTATGATCACAGAGTCCATGGGATCACACCCTGCATCATTGAATTCCCTGCTCAGAGGGGAGACTGCTTCTCCCTCTCTTTCGGCCTGCCACTTCTGCCTACTTGTGCTCTCTCTCTGATATATAAGTAAAATCTTTACTTGTTTAAAGATTTTATTTATTTATTTGACAGAGAGATCACAAGTAGGCAGAGAGGCAGGCATAGGGGAGGGGTGGGAAGCACGCTCCCTGCTGAGCAGAGAGCCTGTTGTGGGCCTCGATCCCAGGACCCTGAGATTGTGACCTGAGCCAAAGGCAGAGGCTTAACCCACTGAGCCACCCAGGTGCCCCTTTCACCTACTTTTTAAAAAAAGATTTTATTTATTCATTAGATAGAGCAAGAGAGCACACAAGCAGAGGGAGATGGTCTCGTTCCTAAAACCCTGAGATCATGTCCCGAGCCAAAGGCAGACGTTCAATTGACTTAAGCCAGGTGCCCCTCAGCTACTTTTTCTAATATATACACTTGCATTGGGTAATACCCGAATAAGACAGACACACTTAAATTTGTGATGTGCAGCTCAAACAACATTTACAGGTGAATTTATAGCTGAGGGGCAGGCACATGAATCACAGACATGCTGCTTACAGTTGGCGCATGTTTATGTGGAACTCCGTATGGATAAGTTTTAGGCAAAAATACTGTTACTATAGGGTACTTAAGTTTGTCACTTGGGGATAAGTTCTTTTTGTCCAGTTACTATAGATTAGACAATCTATTATAGGAATGGTAGAAAAGAGATGTGCATGTGTGCTCTCTCTCTTTTTGCCCTCTCTTCTCCTTCTGCCATTTTGAAGAAGTGAGCAAGTCAGGTTTTAATTTTGTTTTTCCAAATAAATGTGTCACCTTTATTCGTTTTCCTCTCCAGTTCCCACGTTTAAGCCATAAAATACTGAAGTAGTAGTCACAAGTAGCACACAGAATCATTAAGTCTTAGGGTCATATATTTGTTACCTAGTGTTCAGGTTTCGTTAAACATAGAGATTTGTGTTGGATGCCAAAGAATCTATTTTTAAACCAGGAGCTAGAAGACTTTGAGTATATTTCATTCTCTATTTATTTTTATTTTTTTAAATATTTTTAATTTGAATTCAATTAACATGTAATATTGGTGTCAGAGGTAGAGGCCAGTGATTCATCAGTCTTAAATTTTACTTACTTTTAAGATTCAAGTATAATTAACATACAGTATTATGTTGGTTTCACATGTACAGTATAATTTAACAGTTCTGTACCTTACTTGGTGCTCATCTCTTTCACCTATCCCCTACCTACCTTCTCTCTGGCAGCTACCAGTTCTCTATATTGGAGAGTCTGCTGGATGTTAACTATACTGGAATTAAAATTTTTTTAAAAAGTGTTTTTTGGGGGATGCCTGGGTGGCTCAGTTGGTTAAGCATCTGCCTTTGGCTCAGATCATGATTCCAGGTTCCTGGGATCAAGTTCCACATTGGGCTTCTTGCTCAGGGGAGAGCCTGCTTCTCTGTCTGCCTTGCGCTGCCCCTGCTTGTATTCTCTCTCTCTAGCAAATAAAAAAATGAAAGTGATTTTTGTTTGTCTCCATTTGTCTTTGTTTCTCAAATTCCACATAGTGAAATCATGGTATTTGTCTTTCTCTAACTTCTTTCACTTAGCATTACACCCTCTTGAAACATCCCTGTTGTTGAAAATAGCAAGATTTCTTTCTTTTTATGGCTGAATAATATACTCCATTGTATTTTCTGTTTTATACCTGTATTGTGCATGGAGTTCTGAGTTCTTTTTCGGTGTTTTGCTGCTTGCATGGCTTTAAATAAATACTAAACATTTGCTCTAAAGTCACTTTTTTTTTTTTAAAAGATTTTATTTATTTATTTCATAGAGATCACAAGTAGGCAGAGAGGCAGGTGGGGAGAGGGGGAGAAGCAGGCTCCCTGCTGAGCAGAGAGCCTGACGTGGGGCTCGATCCCAGGATCCTGAGATCATGACCCAAGCCGAAGGCAGAGGCTTAAACCACTGAGCCACTCAGGCACCCCTCTAATATCACTTTTATTTTAAGGTACACTTGATAATTTTTAGAGCTCTTGGGTTTGTGATATCCACCTGTTAATGCATCTGTATTACATTCTCATCCGTCTAATAGTGGTTGAGTGTTGTGTTTTTTTGGTTTTGGGGTTTTTTTTTTGTTTTTGATTTTGAGAACACTGATGATTAAAACAAAACAAACTACATTCTTAGCTACTGTAGAATCCTTCACTTTTGCCTTTTTACTCTCTACTTTTTAAAATTAGGATTTTAGTTACTTCACAAGATTTGACCCTTTGAACCAAGGAGTAATAACCATAACATTAATCATTATCCAATTTATGGATCCATTTGGGAATATACTTTTTACATATTGGCATAAAGGGAATTTCTAAGATCAATATAAAATTTCACTTCTATAATTTTTAAAGGAGAAAGGATATATAATTTCCACAGGAAGAAAATTTTGCCTCTGGTATGTAGTAGAACTTGGTCTTGAATGAAACAGCCTTGGCAAAGGTACTGTGGGCTTAAAAACTCTTGGGTGCAGTTGTTAGGAGGGTGCAAACTTTCTGGAATGTATTTTGGCAATATATATGTCAGTACCCCTAAAAGAGTTTATATTATTGTTGTAATTGTATTTCTAGGAACCTATCCTACAGAAAAACCAAAGTTCAACACAAAGATTTATATATTTTAGAATACCTTTTTTGGGGTGCCTGGGTGGCCTAGGTGGTTGGGCGACTGCTTTCGGCTCAAGTTATGATCCCAGAGTCCCAGGATCAAGTCCCACATCAGGCTCCAAGCTCCATGGAGAGTCTGTTTCTCCCTCCCACCCTCTCCCCTCTCATCTCTCTCTTACACACTCTCTCAAATAAATAAAGAAAACCTTAAAAAAAAAAAAAAAAAACCCTCTTTACAGCTCTGGGTTTGTTTTGTTTTGTTACGTTTTGTTTTTTTAAGATTTTATTGTCAGAGCACAAGTAGTAGAGGAAGAGGGAACAGCAGACTTCCTGCTGAGCAGGGAGCCTGATGTAGGGCTCAGTCCTAGGACCCCTGAGATCATGACCTGAGCCAAAGGCAGAGGCTTAAGCCACAGGTGCCCCACAGCTCTGTTTATGTTGGCGACAAAAGTGGCAAAATACTAAATATCTCTTAATTAACTTAATTAATACTATGTAACCATTAGTCAATTTTTTTAAAAAAGATTCTTAATGATGTGGGAAAACACTCAAATGTTGAATGGAAAGGGCATAGACTTAAGCAGATATAATCCCAGTTTTAAAATTTCGATGGGATTTTTGGCTCCCTAGAACAAAGGTTGCAGGGAAATAATTGGAACTGTCAGCAGTGCTTGTCTGTTGTTGTGGGTATTACAGATGTTTTCATTATTGTATCTTTATTTCTAAATATATATCAGGGGAAGGGGTTTTTTAAAACTTACATTTTTTTTTAAAGATTTTATTTATTTATTTGATAGATCACAAGTAGATAGAAAGGCAGGCAGATAGAGGAGGAAGTAGACTCCCCACTGAGCAGAGAGCCCCACATGGGACTCTATCCCAGGATCCAGAGATCATGACCTGCGCTGAAGGCAGAGGCTTAACCCACTGAGCTACCCAGGCACCCCCTGACTTACATATTTTAGGTGCTAATATTTCTGTTGGGCTTCTAACACTTGAATTGCTATAGATTTCGTTATTTTTCTTGAGACTAGCTCTGTTCTGGATGATGTTCGCCATCTTAAGTAAAAGTTCACCATTTGGTTGCAAATTAGGTCTGTGAGTTCATGTATAAATTTTGTGAGAGCCCCGCGTTGGGCTCTTGCTTCTCCGTCTCTCTCTGCCTGCCTCTCTGCCTTCTTGTGATCTCTCTCTGTCAAATAAATAAATAAAGTCTTCAAAAAAATTTTTTTGTGAGTAGAACATATTAATGGTGATATACCCAGCTGTCTTGAGTACAAGCATTTACTGATGCAGAAGATAGGAGAGGATCCCTCGTCTTCTGTAAGGGCCATCAACCTACAATGGGTAGAAAATTCAAGAACACATGAGTAAAAATCAGGTTAAAATTTAGGTCAGTTTCAATTTAAAAGAAACAGTACCATCTGCTCTCGAAAGAAGAATGTGAGAGTCATAAAGTTCATTTACTTAGTTACAGAAATATTATGTGCATCTAAAGGGGGAAAGAGAAGGATATTCTAAAAATGAAGAATGAAGTGAAAGTGAGTAAAATTAGACCGATTAGTTGAAAATAACGTGGCTTAGGGCTACCTGTGTGGCTCAGTCAGTTAAATATCTGCCTTTGGCTAGGTCATGATCCCAGAGTTCTGGGATTGAGCCCTGCATTGGGCCCCCTGCACACTGGGGAGCCTGCTTCTCCCTCTTCCTGCCACTCCCTATGCTTGTGCCCTCATCTCTCTGTCTTTCTCTGTCAAATACTTAAAAAAAAAAAAAAAAAAAGACATGGCTTACTTAGAAACCACAACCATGAAGTTTTTGTGTGTGTGTGTTTTTTAAAGATTTTATTTATTTATTTGATAGAGAAAGAGAACGAAGCAGGCTCCCCGTGGAGCAGAGAGCCTGAAGCGGGGCTTGATCCCAGAACGCTGGGATCATGACCTAAGCCGAAGGCTTTAAGCCACTGAACCACCCAGGTGCTCCGAACCATGAAGTTTTAATAATTGTTTGGGTAGTAGTTTGAGACAAGGGAAAATGCTGAATAGAATTTTCCCCTTCAAATTAAAAAATGAAAGTTACAATTCAGAACCTTCCATATGTGAAATGCATTGTTTCATATTTGTACAATAATTCCTATTGTGGCAAGGCTTGTATAATGGGAAACCTGGATTCAAATCCTGACCGTAGAGTTGGAACTGTGTGACCTTGGGCTAATTACTGACTGACTGAATTTGTTTAAATGGCTGTTCAATACTTCTTAGGATGTTAAAGATTAAATAAAATTATTTTAAAACATAGCACAAAGAATACCTGAAACATTTTAAGTTTACAATGATTTTATCTTTAAAATTTTATTCTTTTACCCTAATCTCTGTTGGTGTTTGTATTATTAGATACTGTACATATGTTATAAAAACCTAAATCTGGAATATCTAATTTTTAATTAAGACTTCATCGCCTGATTCTTCCAATGAAAATTCCCCGGCAACTCCCCCAGATGAGCAAGGTCAAGGTGATGCCCCACCACAGCTTGAAGATGAGGAACCTGCATTTCCGCATACTGACCTGGCAAAGTTGGATGATATGATCAATAGGTGAGTTTGATTTGTTTTGTTTTGTTTTAAAGCGTGTAATACACAGGAAATCCCAACAGTTCTGCAGCATATTAATTAGTAGTAAGAAAAGAGAGTGGGCAGAAATACCACAGTAGCCACATTGCCTCCTTAAAGCCTTAACATCTTAGCGCTTACCAAGTGCTTTGTAACTCATGATTCTTAATCAGGGAGTAACAATGTCAATAAAAGTTTTTAGATTTATGATGATGACCCAAGCTGGCTGGTGTGTTTCTGAAGTAGAACCATATATGTGATTTCCCTCTTTCAGAGTTTATGAAGATTTTTTTTCCCTTTTTTGGTATGTTGGTTGCTACCGTAGTTGGATGATTTCTTAATTTTTGCATGGTCCTGAGGTAAGCCAGGTCATTAGAACATTGAGTTCTTCAGAGCCTGCCTCTTGTGAACCCTTGACTAGCCTAAGGCATTTAACCATCTCAGCCCTTTGTTTTTCTTGATCTTCTCCTCAGGGGCAAGTTCAGAGTATAATTTTTTATACTTGAAGTGGAAGACTCAGAGAGAGTGAAAGTTTAATCTTGTGTACAGGGGAAATTAAGATTTAAAGAAGATAAGGAAAGAGTGTGTAGGGGAATCCCCACATGGCTATGGTCTCCACCAGGCTGTGGGCTCAATGAGTGCATGCTAGGGAGGTGTGACAAACCCCCTCCCCTACCCTAAAAAGGAAAATACACACACATATAAGCATTTGCCTTACTAAATTTTCTTGTTCTTTTTCACTTTATAAAAATAAGTTAATGCTGTTAATGTATATAATAGAAGGGAAACTCCTTATATTTTTTTTCCCAAAGAATTCAGATTACATAAGTAATAAAATTATGTACTATTAAACATGGAAATACTATGTTGATAAATTTCTGCAATATCCTTCTTCTGTACACACATCCCAACAAAAAATTACCTACAATAAGATGTATGCTCTTCACATTATGTTTACTATCATTTGTATTGATTTTTTCTACAGATAGATTTTTACTACATCATTTTGTAACTAGCTTTCCTCACTTTATCTTGAAAATTTTCCTGTTTTTAACTCACTGTTTTTAATAGTATATTTGAAGGAACATATTAACTGTGATTCCAGTAGATACCTGTAGTAATGGTATACAATGAATTGTAGCAAAAAAAAATCAGAAATCCTGTAAAGTTAATGTCCCTGACTATTCTTTTTCTATACAGAGACATAGCAAAAGGTTTTACTGTTGCTTTTTCTTTCTGTCTGGTGACTGGAGGTTGTTAGTAAAGGGTACTTCTTAGCAGACTTGAGGACAAAGTTGCATTATTAGCAAATTCTCAGGGGAAGAAAAATACATACTATATTTTAATGTGAATAAAAGCAATCACAAAGGTGGTATGCATTTGTTTTTAATAGATTACATAGGACACTTTTTCCTCAAAACCAGAGTTTTGGGAGCAGTGAGGAGGAAGGGATATAGGGAAGGACGGCCACAGAGATGGTTGGGCTGCCCTTGGGGCCAGAGAAAGTACCACTTGGGTGCATGTTGCATCCTTGTTGGAGGGAGAAGGGTACCTGTGGAGGCAGAGAGACCTGGAGAGCCACATCTCACTTGACTTCCAGGAAAAATAGACAAATTATGAATTGAGGCAGAATTCTGTTATTTTCCACCTAAATTTTTCTCCTTTGTGAGGAAATGGAAGACCGCTGAGAGGTTCATTGTAACAAATCCTGAAAGAGCACTTTTCTATGAACTTGAACAATAGGTATCTATTTAATTGACACTTGATTATTGTAGTTTCATGTTCTGTGATATTAAAATAATCCCCCCTGCTATCTTTTGACAGTCCTTTAAAAGAAAATTGTAGAGATGACAGATGGAGCTTAGTTTCACAAAGCAGATATTCTGCCAACCTTGTTGTTTTAATATTTTAATGTTTTTTAATACTAATATTTAATATTTTCATGCTGAGGTAATTATAATTAGTCATTTATAGTGCTTTAGAGTACAACCAATAAACTGCTTTTTATATTATTAAAACTCTTAGGCCTCGATGGGTGGTTCCAGTTTTGCCGAAAGGGGAATTAGAAGTGCTTTTAGAAGCTGCTATTGATCTTAGTAAAAAAGGTAAGTTAGGTGTTCTTAACGCTTTTCATAATGCATGCTACTAATAGAGTTTCACTTCATCCCTGAAGACTTTGTTCTCTGTCATAAGCACTTACTGTATATTCCTGGACTAGAACACCTCACTAAGTTTTGCTGTGGCTTATCATATATCCCTGGAGCAAGGGTTCAGAGCCTTTGGACAACCTTCAGGGCATGTTCGTGAACTTGCTGAAGTTCCACATAAAATTTTTGTATATTCATTTTTAAACTAAACTGTCTAGTTTACATGTTGATTTTTTTAATTAAGAAAAGATTTTTCCCCCAAAAGATAAAAAGACTTGAAAGATAAGGTCTAGTGTTTTACCTTGTCTAGAAGTGAAAGCTTGATGGAATTGATCATACTTTCTAGTTACTTTGGTCTGCTCTAGGTATAGTTGAATTCTCTTAGCAAAGGACAACTATTATAATATTCTCTTCGTTTTTGAGGCATTGGAGATTAAGTTAAATGGCAATAACATTTCAGTTTTTGTAATTGGGTAGCCATGGATGTATTCTAACTATCATTAGGATTATCACAGTTGAAGTTGATTATAAAAATTAATCTGCTTATGTCTGTCTCACTCCGTGGCAAGGGTGATATTTCCTTTGTCTTAGAATAATTACCTTCCTTCATTTAAAGAAAGCCTCCACACCTTTTTTAATCTTGTAAAAATACATTTCCAGATGGCAAATGCTTACCACCAAATTTCTTTTGTTTGTTTGCACATTTATTAATTGAGCAAATTTTTGAAGACTTTTATACTAGGCATGTTCTGGGTCCTGACTGTATAATGATATGTAAGAACACCTAATGGTATTTAATATTCACTGACATTCTCTGGACATGTAGCCGCCCATCCCCATCTTTCTTTTCTGGGACGGTGGTTTATTTTGGTCAAGGTTCAGGTTTTTAAATATAATACTGAGTTTAAAAGTCCTCTCTTCTGCACAGTTCAGAATCACAGAACACTTTATATACAAATTGAATAACTTTTCACTTTGTCCTCAAACGTTAAAGATTTTCAAGGGGCACCTGGGTGGCTTAGTTGGTTTAGCGTCTGACTTTTGATTTTGGCTCAGATCATGATCTCAGGGTGGTGAGCTCAACCCTGATGAGTTGGGCTCCGCACTGAGTGTGGAATCTGCTTAAGATTCTCTCTCTTTCTCCCTCTGCCCTCCTTGTACAACCCCGTGCTCGCTCATACTCTTTATCTAACACCAAAAAATAATACTTACAAAAAAAGTTTTCTCTGTGTTTGGCCAGGGAGGGCATGTGGCTCAGTTGCCTTTCTGAAGTCAGATGAAATGAAGCAAAGCTATAAAGAAGCATAGATGCTGGGGCAGTGAAAGACACTGAGACAAAACAATTTATCTTACTCAGTGAAACACTTAGGTAGAGTATTCTAAGGGTATTGGTGTCTAGCCAAAATAAGATTTTAAAAATAGTTGTGAAACATCATTTTCTAAGTTTTTATTTTCAGAGAGTAAAATGCAATGAAGCATTTAGATTCCCTTTCAGTGGTACTGGTAACCATTTTACATTTAAGGTATAGAGTCCTAATTTGAAATGTTTTCAATTCACCTTATTTGGTTTGATGTACTTTATACAATTAAGTAGTTTTAAAATTCATTTAAGATTTTGTTTCTGAATCAGTTACCTTTTTGACACATAGGAACTTTGATAATACTTGTCTGTTTATCTTTTTGATCTCTTAACAATAGATAATGGTATAAGTTTTTTCCAAAGCTAGTCTGAACTTCTTAGCTATTAGTGAAAAGTTTATTTTTACCATGTAATTGGGCATTTTGAGACAATCAGAAAAATGCTTTCTTTACATTCATTTTTCTTCCCTTTTCTTAGGCCTTGATGTTAAAAGTGAAGCTTGTCAGCGATTTTTCCGAGATGGGCTAACAATATCATTCACTAAAATCCTTACAGATGAGGCAGTGAGTGGCTGGAAGTTTGAAATTCATGTGAGTCTTGCATTTGACTTTAATCAGATTTTCATAGTGATGCCTGTGAATGTTTTCTCATATATTTGTAAAATATATATTTGGTTGTATATTTGATAAATTAATTGATTTAAAGGGTGTAATACTGAGGCACTTTAAATATACTTGTTATAAATAATAATTTCTATCAAAGGAAGCATGATCTTTTGGAGTGTAAGGTTTAGAGTTAGAACTCTCCTGGATTCTCAGATATCTTGTGACCCTAGCCAAGTTACCGCGTTTCATTAATTGTGAGATGCACCACAGATTCATTTTATGTACCACTAAGGAAGGAGAACACCCAAGATGGGCAATCTGGTATCTGGGACACAAAGGGTCAGTGTAGAGAAGTAAACTTAATCATACAGAAAGAGATGTGAAAGAAACCTGTTCTGTATGTCTCAACCATAGCATCTTAGAGGGGTAAAAAGTCTCCTGAGAATTTAAACAACAAACGACTATTCAAAGAGTTTTTGGTAATTTGAAATCAAATTATACTTTCGAAACAAAAAAATCCTTAAATGGTCTAAAGTTCATGGTATGCCCAAGTGATTGGCAGAAGTAGACACAGTTTTTCTTTACAACACCTTCAGTTGAAGAAACTCCTATGCATTGATAAATGAAATTTGAGAGAAAAAGTAAAACATGCATCTTAGATTGATGAAATGCTGTAAGTACTCCAAGTCTCTGTTCTCTATTCCACTCTGGAAATCTGGTCATAAGTTGTGAGGCAGATATTTTTGTGCTCTGTGGACTATTTTTCAAATACAACCATAGCACAAAAATCCCATCATCGTACTACCTTTGTAAGTGAAGAAATGGAAACTTTGGAGATGCTGTCAGACAATAACAAATCTGTTCCATCTTGGATAATTAATATATTGTGTAGATTTTAGAATTGCTGCTTCTTGTGTACAAATTCCAAAGAGGGGGAAAAAATAGTAATTTGGACCTTGTCTGTAGACACAGGGCAGTGTCTACTTCATTTCATAAGCTGTTGCAAATGGCTTTTTAAAGTAAGTACTATATAAAAGATAGTAAATGTTCATTTGGCATTTTGGTATATCAGTTTGATCCCAGTATTAAACATTTGATCAGTATTAAAATATGGAGAGATCATAGTTAAAATACAGTTAAGATGGGAAGATATTTCTATTTGGAGTTGCAGTGTTTTGATCTTACAAATGCCCTTTCTTTCTCATATAACAGAGGTGTATTATCAACAATACTCATCGTCTGGTGGAGCTATGTGTGGCCAAGTTGTCCCAAGACTGGTTTCCACTTCTAGAACTTCTCTCCATGGCCTTAAATCCTCATTGCAAATTCCATATCTACAATGGTACACGTCCATGTGAATCTGTTTCCTCAAGTGTTCAATTGCCTGAAGATGAACTCTTTGCTCGTTCTCCAGACCCTCGCTCACCAAAAGTGTGTTGGTTTGTTATTTTCATAATTAATACAGTTTTGCTCTGCCACAGAGCAATAAAAGATCTGACGTGAGGAAGGGATTTTGCATTGTTTTGTGTTTTGGATTCTGTTTTCTTCCCCAGCTTTACTGAAGCATAACTGTCAAAATTGTTTTGAGTTGTGTTTTTTTGTTTGTCTTTTTGTTTTTTCTTTCTTTTAGCTTTCTCCATGTAGTTAGTTCCCATTGTCTTCTGCTCAGCCCTTTGGGAAATAGTCATAAATTAGGTTATATGAAGCAGGCCATACTTTCCTCATTAATAAGAATAGAATAGGAGGTGACTTTGACCCAAGGCCATGATCACTGTGACATTCTAATGTTTTGACTTCAGGGTCAAGTATATATCCTACAAATGCCTGATAATGTGGCATTAAAGTAAAATTATAAAAATTCTAAATGGAAGCAAATAGTAATGAAATATCTATGTGTGTGTGTGTACACATATATGTACACACACACACCATTGTAAAAGTTCTCGAATGTAAATTATCTATATTGGCATAAATAGTATTCAGAATAACAAAGCTATCCCTAAACTGTTCATCTTTTAATAAATATTAGATAATATATAGTTTTTAATTTTTAGAATTTAGGGAGAGTTTTTATTTCAGTTTTTTAAGATTTTTATTTATTTGAGAGGAAGAGTGAGCAAGAGAGCACAAGCAGAAAGAGGGAGAAGCAGACTCCGCACTGAGTAGAGAGCCCCACCCAGGTGCACCTTTAGGAGACTTTTTAATATTGTGGGCCTTGTAAAAAGGAAAACCCAGCCAGGAAAATCTGAATTTATACATAAAACTTTAGGTTTATTCTGTTAAAAGTGAAAATCCTCAAAATGTGTTAAACGATATGTTATAGCTGAAAACATAGGAAGATTAGCTTTAGACTTTTTTTTAAAAATTTTGAGCACATATATGTATACATAACTATTGAGTATATTGGATTGTTAGTCTCATTCCAGTTACTTGAGAAATGGAAATACAGAATTGCTGAATGCCATAAGGGACTGGGAATTAAAATGCTCAGCTTTTTAATTGTTTTGAATTAGCTTCTTAAGACCAAAGAAAAATGTAGGAAAATGCTATAATGAACTTACATAGAAAAGTGTCATTCATTTAGTGGAGAATTTAATTGATTTTGACATAAAATCCTATCAAAACTACCTTTAGCTTACATATTGTCTGTTTGAAAGCAGTCACCTTATACTTCATTTTCCCTTTGTCCTAGACATGTTTTTTTTTGTTGTTTTTGTTTTTGAGTAGCTGTATAAGTTATTTTTGCTTAAGGACTTAGCAAGATTACCTTTTTTTCTCCCCTTGGTTTTCCCTCAGTGGACTCTGAAATGTGGTCTTTTAGAAGAAACCAAGGTATAAAAGGTTATCTTGGGTACATAAATTTTTAAATACATTTGATTGTAGATCTGTATATAATCTCTTCATTGTTTTAAGTTTTTACATGTAAGCATGCTTTAACACCACACACCATTGGCTGTTTCAGTTGCGTTGTACCGTTAGTTACTTCTGTCCCTTACAGAAGAGTTTGAAAGATGATCCATACTTAACTGCATTGTGTTTACCTCAAGCTGAGAACTGGGGCCCTCATGTGAGCCAGCAAAAGCATTAACCAGTATGTTCTAGTTAAGAACAACAGATAATAATACCAGTGGTTAGCTTTTAATTAATAGTTTGCTCTCAAGCTTTCAGATTATTGTATTTATAGGGAACGTTTAATTATTTACAACTACAGTAAAAAATGAATTCAAGGGGCGCCTGGGTGGCTCAGCGGGTTAAGCGTCTGCCTTCGGCTCAGGTCATGATCCCAGGGTCCTGGGATGGAGCCCCACATTGGGCTCCCTGCTTGGCAGAGAACCTGCTTCTCCCTCTGTCTGCTGCTCTGCCTACTTGTGCTCTCTATCGCTCCATCAAATGAATAAATAAAATCTTTTTTTAAAAAAATGAATTCAGACATTATCTTAGGTTACCAAATATCCTTTCCTTATTTTTCAAAGATTTTTTTTTTAATCCCCCTAAACTTTAAATAATAACTTTCAGATAATAAGATACTCTATAATGGGATCTCTGAAATAGAAACATGGCTTCTAATTCCTGTTCACCAGCTCTTTTGGTAAATCCAGCTGTGCCCTACTGATCTGATCTGTACTGCTGCTTATGCTTTTTTCTCATAGACAGGGATTACTGTGAATAATATGTAATTTATTTCAAAGATGATTTTACATAATTTTCTGTTTCTGAATTTCCTATTTCTAGTTTGTTTCAATCAAATTACTTCAGATGGTGTTTTTTCCTTAAAAGTAGGAAGTCAGTCTTTTTCTTTAACTCTATTACAGGGTTGGCTGGTGGATCTTCTCAACAAGTTTGGCACTTTGAATGGGTTCCAGATTTTGCATGATCGTTTTATTAATGGATCAGCATTAAATGTTCAAATAATCGCAGCCCTTATAAAGTAAGTTTGTTTTCAAATGGATCTTCAGTGTGTTCTAGGAATTGCTACTTAATTCCTTGGTAAAAAATTTTCTTTTTTTCAAGTATGGTTTCCTCTTTAACTGATAACTTGGATTTTTTTAAAAGCAATGTAAGTAAGTCTGAGTTTAGTCCTAGTTGATTGTAAGAAAGTGAGTATTACAAGAGGTTTTTTTTGTCTTTCTTCTTTCAGACCATTTGGGCAATGCTATGAGTTTCTCACTCTTCATACAGTGAAAAAGTACTTTCTTCCAGTAATAGAAATGGTTCCACAGTTTTTAGAAAACTTAACTGATGAAGAGCTGAAAAAAGAAGCAAAGAATGAAGCCAAAAATGATGCCCTTTCAATGATTATTAAATCTTTGAAGAATTTGGCTTCAAGGGTTCCAGGACAAGAAGAAACTGTAAAAAATTTAGAAATATTTAGGTTAAAAATGATACTTAGGTAAGATGTTTTCCTCTTAAAATAAACTGTGAATATTTAGAATCCTATTTAACACTGACTTTCTCTTCTAGATTACTGCAAATTTCGTCTTTCAATGGAAAGATGAATGCACTGAATGAGGTTAATAAGGTGATATCTAGTGTGTCTTACTACACTCATCGACATGGTAACCCTGAGGAGGAAGAGTGGCTCACAGCTGAACGAATGGCAGTAAGTCCTTTGGTTCTTCTTTCATGAATAAAAATCTGCCTAAGGCAAAAATTAGAATGGCTTTACTTAACATAGTAATAACATTTTAAAGAAAACCTTGAGACTGGGACATGTTGGGACTGATTTATGACTCTTAATTCTCAGAACTTTTTGTAATAACATAGCTTATTTGGTAGTGATACAGGTAGCTTCACACATCTTTGATAAATTTACTGCTGAATGTAGGTATTCCAAAGTAATTATAAGCTTGTTGGGAGGGTTTGGTTGAAGTGGAGTAGATAAAGGTGATCTTGGGGATAGATTGGATAGTATCTGGTACCTGATGAATGAAGTGGCCTATCGTTCACTTCACTGATGCCACTTCCAGATCTTAAAACAGGAAATACAATTACTGGAAGAAGGTGTACATGAATTAATATTTTATTATTTTAAGAACCTCACTTAAGCACTTCTGTGCATACTGTTCTAATGTTGAATGTTTAGGAAACTTTACCATAGATCCTGCTTTTTTGCCCCCCCCCCCTTTTTTTTTGAAGCTGTCATTTATTTTAGAGAGTTACACAAGTGGGGGTAGGGGCAGAAGGAGAAAGAACGAAGGAGAGAGAGAATATATCCAGCAGACTCCCCAATGAGTATAGAGCCTGGCGTGGGGATCAATCCCACAATCCATAAGATCATGACCTGAGCCAAGACCCAGCTGAGCCACCCATGCACCCCTTACCATAGATACTTCTCTATTTTGTAGTTTTAAAATACATAAGTATGCCACTTAAAAAATATTGGAGGAATAACTTAGTGCATAGTATCTGACAGTACTGAACAGACATCTTAACAGAACTGACCTTGCTCTCATGGCAGCTTCAGTTTAATAGGGGAAACAACTATTTGGATGTGATAAAGAGGATGTGGAAGAAGCATAGACATTGGCCCTGTGTTAGGGGTTAGGTGTAAAACATCTGATTTTGTATATGTGATTTGTGCGTCTAGTTTGTTGGGAAGCTGAACGCTGCTTCTCAGAGTATGGTCTGTGGTCAGCTTCTGGTCCTTGAACCATTGCCAGTGCTAGAGGAGTACAGAAAATGGCATCAAATGTTTAGAAACTTCTGTAGCAATTTGACATTGCCTCATACTTCCTGTGTTTTACAAACGTACCTGTAACAGATTAGAAATAAAAATGGACCTTTACCACCTGAGAAGTGTGCTTATCCAGCACATTTGGGGGCTTAATACTTTATTATTCTCATTAAGTTGAATACTGTAAAATTAAACAATATGGGCTGTTACCTTTTTGTAATAAACCTATTACCTTTTTGAGAGCAAGGTCAGTTCTGTTAAGAT
Source organism: Mustela putorius furo (assembly GCF_011764305.1). Taxonomy (NCBI): domain Eukaryota; kingdom Metazoa; phylum Chordata; class Mammalia; order Carnivora; family Mustelidae; genus Mustela; species Mustela putorius. The sequence continues at coordinate 35,939,148 of NW_025421989.1, forward strand.
GTCTGTTCAGTACTGTCAGACACCATGCACTAAGTTATTCCTCCAATATTTTTTAAGTGGCATACTTAAGTATTTTAAAACTACAAAATAGAGAAGTATCTATGGTAAGTTAGTTTTCTTCTATTGGTATAGAAAATAAATGCCATTCAGCAACATAGTGTAGTGTTACAGAAACACAGGCTTATGAAGCATGTAGCCTTATTTTCAGTTCCACTTCTAACACTTCTGAGCCTGTTTACTCTTCCATAATAGGATAATATTTCCCTCATTGGGATTGTTTGGAAGATTAAAGTGCTACTGGATAAGCAGTAGTAGCATAATTGGTTAATAAAGCAAAAAATTAAAAGGGCGTGTTTTCACCAAAATCACAACCAGTGTAAGGAAACCAAAGATCTTAAAATGGATCTTGTTGCCCACTCTGCCTGAACCATGGTGCTTGCTATACTTAAATAACACTTCCCTGTGTAAGTGCTAGAGTAGAACCTTTTTTTTTTTTAAGATTTTATTTATTTGACAAAGTAACAGTGAGAGAGGAACTCTAGCAAGGAGAGTGGGAGAGGGAGAAGCAGACTTCCCATGGAGCAAGGAACCCAATGTGGGGCTCAATCCCAGGACCCAGGGATCATAACCTGAGCCAAAGGCAGATGCTTAATGACTGAGCCACCCAGGCACCCCTGGAGTAGAATCTTCTTAATAATTGCACTATTTCTGATTCATGGAAACATTTCTGTATGTGCAAAATTGTTATATGAAATTACTAGGTTTTTTCATAGTTTGAATTAAAACAGCACATAAACCTATTACATTAGTCTGTTTTTTTTTTAATTCCTACTAATGAAAGTGTGAATAATATTTCATACATTTTTTTAAAAAGCTCCTGTGTTTGTTTGTTCTTTAAAAGAAGTTTTTGAATTATGTTTAGGAATGGATACAGCAGAACAATATCTTATCCATAGTATTGCGAGATAGTCTGCATCAACCACAGTATGTAGAAAAGCTAGAGAAGATTCTTCGTTTTGTCATTAAAGAAAAAGCTCTGACTTTACAAGATCTTGATAATATCTGGGCAGCACAGGTAAGAAGTTTCAGATGTGACTCTTTGCTTTTTACAAAAAAGATACTAAAAACTAAATAGAGTAGTTGTGAAACAGGATGACCGCTTACATGGTTTGACTTCTGGTACATTTAAATGCTCATGATTTATAGAAATCTTATCAAGAATCTTTTTAAAATAGCCAGTAATACATATTTTTAAAGATTTGTGAAAGAAAAAAGATCTATGTAGTTATTTTAGAGAGAGCATGGGGAGGGACAGCAAGAGGGAAAGAGAAGAGAGTCTTAAGCAGACCCCATGCTGAGTGCAGAGCCCGACAGAGGGCTCAACCTCACGACCTGAGTCGAAACCAGGAGTCGGATGCTTAACCGACTGTGCCAACTAGGCACTCTGAAGCCGCTAATAATATTTTAAATATTCATCAGTTGCGTATGTTTGGTACAGGTTAGCAATTTGGGGTTTTTTTGTTTTGTTTTGTTTTTTAGTATTCATTACAAATTTTTGACTGAAGTATTTTATTCACACAGTGTTCTATTAGTTTCTTCATAAACTTAATTTGAAAAACAAACTTCAGTGTCAGTAGAGTTAAAATCACTAGATTGATTTATGTAGACATGTAATAATCCAAAGGATTTATAGCTTTTCTGAAAGAAAAGTAAAGTTTTTGGTTTCAGAGCTAGAAACTAGGTGATTCCTTTGATTACCTCAATGACAGGTTTTTACTGGGATCACTTGGAAGTATTGTTGAGTTTTAGATTACACAGCTTCATTTTTGAGTCTGTAGAAACCAAGGAAACATTCAGTTTTCCTTTTGAGCGCTTATGGTTTCAGTTTTGGAACAGTACCATTGGTGTGCCTTATTGTAATGTTAAAATTGACCCGTTTAAATTCAGTAAATTCAGATAAAGGCTCACATGAATTCCCAAGTACACATTAACCATGTATATCAAGAAATTAATTTGTCAGGTTTTAAAGGCCAGTTCTAAAGCATTTTTTATATGTATGAATTTTGTTATGTTCTACCCTTAGATAAAGCTGGTGGGAATAGTTTAATAGCTGTCAGCAGTCAATATACACAACTTTATCTGCTGTTCAAATTCTAATGTGCTATGTTTTCTTTGGTTTTTCAATAGGCAGGGAAGCATGAAGCCATTGTGAAGAACGTACATGATCTGCTGGCAAAGTTAGCATGGGATTTTTCTCCTGAACAACTTGATCATCTTTTTGATTGCTTTAAGGTAATAGCATAGTAAAGTTGTGCCACTTTGTTTTAATAAAATTACCTTATTAGATATTTGAGTTGCTCTTAGTCAATAAATACTTCAATAGAAATTATTTAACAATTCCTGGTGTGAAGGAATTGGTCGTCGTTTTTGTTTTGTTTTTTTTTTTTTAATGAGAACTTGTGGGGTTTTTTTTTTGTTTTTTTTTTTTTTAAGATTTTATTTATTTATTTGACAGACACAGCGAGAGAGGGAACACAAGCAGGGGGCAGTGAAAGAGAGAGAAGCAGGCTCCATACGGGGCTCAATCACAGAACCCTGGGATCATGACCCAAACTGAAGGCAGCCACCTAATGACGGAGCATCCAGGCTCCCTCCAATGAGAACTTAATGTTCATTTTTATAATAATAGCCCTTATAAATACGGAATCTTTTTTAAACTCAGGTTGTGAGTTTGGATTCCTTTTCCCTAGCAGTTTGAATTTTTATTAATAGGTTCAGGTGCTCTGTAGGACTTCAGGGAAGGACGATTGGTTGCAATAAAAAATAAAGTGTCAATAATGGGATTACCAATATCTTGGTATCCTGGGGTGATGTACACAGGCAAATGGAAGTGTAATTTATAAGGTAGCCCAAGAGTGCCCCTATAGCAATACCTGCATTGGTATCATTTTAAGGCCATATTGTGTTGTGGTCTCTCTATGGTTGCTAGTATTAGGTTTGTAAAAACCGTATGATTGGTAAATATGTGGATTAAGAACATACGACTTTAAGGCAATAGCAGTGTTCACAAGGGTAGAGGTGTGTTGTGTTAACAACTGGCATTGGATGATAAAGGTATCTTGTTTAAACTAACAGTTACACTGACTGCTTCGGGAACATAAGTTGCCACAACCATCTTGGAAATAGATTGGTATTTCTTGAAAAGTATAGAATTTTCTGGACTCATCAATTTGACTTTTCAATATATCCTCTAGAGGAACTCATGCATATGTGTGCCAGGATAACACTTTAATATTTGCAGCAGAATTATTTGTAATAGCAAGCAAGAGAATGGATAAATTGTGGAATGTTCCTACAGTGAAATAGTTCACAACAGTGAGAAGAAGCAGATTTGAGCAATTCAACCACATGGATGAGTCTAATAAAAGTTGAAGAAAGGAATAAAATCATATAATTCATATACCTTGATTGCATTAACATAAACTTCAGATTAAGACCCCAGCTAGCTTCTCAAATGTTGCTTACCATGTTGTTTTTTGATCTAGGTAATTGTTACACAGGTGTTTACATTATGTACTTTAGTAATGGTATATATTTATACCTTTCTTGATGGGTATTTCCCAATAGAAGAAAAAAATGTGAATTACTGGCTTATACCTCAGACCAGGTAAATCTGCATTACTTGGTATGAGGCCCGGGAGTCTGTATTTTAAGATGAATCTTAAGTATATTAAAATTGTAAATAATTGCCTTACGGAAAAATTCAGTTTGAAATCTATCAAAGGCAGCTTAGGAAATAATAGAATCCGTTATCATGGGTACTCTAAAATTAATTGTCATTCAGTTTTAATCTTGAAATGACTTCCGAATTCGCACGTACATGATCAAGATGGCCATGGTAGAAATAGAAAAGAAGAAAGAGGTCAATTGCTGTTACAGCCCCCGAACCCTCCTCTTTTAAGGATAATTTAAATATAATAACAGTCTAAATACAAACATGGATTGCATTCTTTTTTTCCCTCCCCTTGGCTAAGCTGGTGTTTACTGAGCACTTGTTATTTGGTAACAAGCACTGTTTTTTGAAATATTGAAACTTTGTCCTAAAGATGATTCAGAGGAAGCATGAAGTCCAGATCACTTTGCAGTTCTTTATGGACTGGAACCAAATGATTTCAGACATGTTGATTAGTTTTTATATAGGTATTTGCATAGTCTAGTTTTAAGTAAGTCTTTGTTCTTAAAGCAGTTATACCATTGTACAGTCACGTCAGGGTTTTCACATCCTTGCCAGCAGTTGTTTTTTGTCAGAATTTTGGATTTGTGACAGTCTGCTTGGTGTCAAGTGTCTCGTTGTGGTATTGGTTCTTAGATCCTTGATCACTAATGAGGTTGAACACCTTTTTATATGTTGCTTTTTCTTTATTTTATTGTGAAAACCCTACTGAAGTTTTGTTCCTAATTTTTCCTATTGGCTTGTTTTTTTCTTAGTGGTTTGTAGGAGTTCTTGGCATTCTCAGTGGTAGTCCTTATCAGTTCAAGTGTTGCAAAGAATTTCTCCCAGTCTGTCGTTGGTCTTTTTCACTCTCCATATGGTGGCTTTGGATGAATAGGTGTTCTTAACTAATTTTTTCCTTAGTTGATTTTGTGTGTAATTATTTTAGTATATATCCCTCAGAGATGAGTACATGAAGGAAAAAATATTATCATTATCATACCTAAAAAAATCTAATAGTTCTGTAGTACTGTCAAATAGTGTTGAACTTTAGTTTTCTCAGATCATTATTTTTGACATTTGTTTGAATCAGGATCCATACTTTGTAATTGGTTGTATCCGTCTCTCTTTGAATCTAGTTTCCCCCTTTTTCTTTTTCATTCTCCCTGCAATCTATTTGTTGAAGAAGCTATAATTAATGATTGTTGTGTTGTTTTATATCAATAGTATAAAATACAGGCTTGTGGAGGTTTTTTTTTCCCTTTTGCTAGAATACTTCATAGGTGGTCATGTGCTCTTAATTCAGGAGGCATGTAATGCCTAGTTACTTTTCAGTTAACTTTCTTAAGATCTTTTTTTTTTTTTTAAGATTTTATTTATTTACTTGACAGAGATGACAAGTAGGCAGAGAGGCAGACAGAGAGAGGAGGAAGCAGGCTCCCCGCTGAGCCGAGCGCCCGATGTGGGGCTCGATCTCAGGACCCTGGGATCATGACCTGAGCCAAAGGCAGAGGCTTTAACCCACTGAGCCACCCAGGCGCCCCACTTAAGATCTTCTTAATTGTATATCTAATATTTCAGTTTTTTTCATGTATCCTTAGACGTTTTTATGTTTTTCATAATTTTGAGGGGTCTATGAGGAATTATAAGTATGCGCTAAAGTTGTCTTCCAAGATAGCCCTTATTTATCAAATTGTAAATGTGTAATAATCCCATTGAAAGAATATCCTGTAATTAGCATAGTCATCCTTCTTTTGTTTGCTGTTAGGTTGATTTCACTTTATTTTCTAATAAAAACTCATTAGCAGCTTTATACCTACCTTTCTCATATTGTTTAGCAAAACATCCCTGGCCTTTACCCATTGCATGCCGCCATCAGACACACCTCACCCCAGGCGCATTGAATAAACTGGGCATTTGTAAAAATACCATTTTCAGAGGGGTTTTTTTCCCCATTGTGGAGATTTTAAATGAGTGTTGTATCTTCTAAATTGAAATGTAATAGCACCATGTCATTTCTGCATATTAGAAATTGTTTTTATTGGTTAAGAACAGACTTTGTTAGACTGTCTTGTTTTTATATGATTCATGCACAGTGTTCTCTCATCAGTTTTTAAAATTTATTATGAAAATCTTTGTATATATCAGGTTGTCATTGCCATCTTTTAATACAATTTTTCTTTTCTTTTTTAAGATTTTATTGATTTGAGAGAGATCACAAGAGCAGGGTGGGGTAGGGGCAGAGGGACATTGGGGCTGAATGCCATGACCCTGGGATCATGACCTGAGTAGAAGTCAGATGCTTAACTGACTGAGCCACCTAGGCACCCCTTAGTATAATTTTAAATTCACTAATAACAGACTGAATCTCAGGCAGTGGTTTTCAGCAAGTCAATTCCGCACCTCTCACCCCCACTATCAGAGATAATTTGGCAGGAAATGGATATAGTTTTTGTTGTCACAGCTGGGAGGAAGAGTTGCTACTAGCTTCTACTGGGTAGGGGCTAGGGATGCTGCTAAACATCGTACTGTGCACGGGACAGCCCCAACAACAAAAATTTCTCCAGCCTAAAATGTTAGTACCAAGGTTGAAAAACCCTGATGTTAAGTATTTAACTATAAAGAGGGTATTGTTTGGTTGGGTGTGGGGTTGTTTGTTTGTTTGTTTGTTTTGGTCCTCATGTTTAATTCTGCCCTATCTTATCTCAGTTATTACTAGAATAATTCTGTGCTCAGGTGTGTTTTTCCCATGAATATAGTTAATTCCATGATGCCTGATTTTATCACTGATGGGTAAATTTGTTGTTTCCATGTCATTTAAATTTTTTTTCTAGGCCAGCTGGACAAATGCAAGTAAAAAGCAGCGTGAAAAGCTACTTGAGCTGATACGTCGCCTTGCAGAAGATGATAAAGATGGTGTGATGGCGCACAAAGTGTTGAACCTACTATGGAATCTGGCCCACAGTGATGATGTACCTGTAGACATCATGGACCTGGCTCTCAGTGCCCACATAAAAATACTAGATTATAGTTGCTCACAGGTAAGGTGAACCTTCATTCTCAGGATGGCTTAAATCTAGAATAGTTCTACATCTTTTGATGTTAGTTTTGAAATGATCTTCAAGAATTGACTCACTTCCTTCGTGTAAGTCTGTCTTCCTCATGTTAGGTCTCTATGTCAAAATTTTGTGTATCATCTGAAAAGCATTTTAGTCTACTTGGGAGAAAGACAGTATTAAAAAAGAGAAAACCAGATTATATGGTAATAACATTGTCAAATGCATGGTGCTAAAATTACCAGTTTCAAATAGATCATAAGATACTAAAGCTGATGAGGGGCTTAAGAGGTAAGAGATTTGAGTTTTCTTTGCTCACAGGGAAATTAAGAAAAATTAATAGAATTTTCTAAATGGTAAACATTTTGAGCCTTGCCTGTGAGCAAATCACACAACAGCTTCCCTGTATTCTAACTTGTATCATGTTAACTATTAACTTATGGTAAAATGAAAATTGTTGATTAAATAATTTTCCATTTGTTTAAACTATTTGCTACACTGATGAACTGAAATTTAGGTGAGAGCTAGTAAGCTCAAGTAGGTGTGTGTGATTCTGATTTTTTTTAAAACATTTAAAACATTTGCTCGTGACAATTCATTAAATAGTATATCAAATACTAATAACCTTCAGTTTGAATTATTTCATTAAACAGAGACATACACACAAAAAGTAATCCAAACTTAAACTTCTTAGGTGCAGAAACCTGCATTTCTGATTACTGTTGATTTAGGGGAAGGAATAAATAAGGTATGAGGAGTGATCATATTTGAAATAATTTTGAGTTTGTAATACTTTTATGTGTCCATCTTTTTGTGTATATGTCCATATGTCCTTAGTTTTATTTTCCGTGAAACTCTTTTTAGCTTAGTTGCCATACCATTATTTTCTTGGTTAAATAGAAATTTTTGGTATCCCTCACTATGCTAAAACAGTCCCATGTAGAATAACAGTTGGGGTTTTGTATTACTGCTGAATTTTATTATATGATAAAATTCTTTGAAACATTGGATAGTGCTGTTTCACTTTTTGTCATTTTGGTAGTAAATGTGAAATAAAAATATATTCATTGCTTTTTAACACTGCTAAGCTCTTTTCTGCCATTATTACATGCTTGTGATAATTTATAAGAAGCCCTATTTTATCTTTGGAGATGGAGTTTTCCTGTGTATGACCTATCTAAAACTTTATTTTTGTTTAAGGACCGTGACACACAGAAGATCCAGTGGATAGATCGCTTTATAGAAGAACTTCGTACAAATGACAAATGGGTAATTCCTGCATTGAAACAAATTAGAGAAATTTGTAGTTTGTTCGGTGAAGCCCCTCAAAATTTGAGGTAAGGCTTTTAACAGAAAGTCTGAATATTTCTGTTTTTACATCTTATTGGGAAAAAAATAGCACTGTAACTTGGTAAAAGCATATTTTTCAAAAGAAAGTGGGAAGTTGATAGGCTAAGGGAAAGGTTAATTTAGAACAAATGACATATTCACATCCTTGATTTTATTGATGAGAAAGTAAGCCACAATTAAGTGATAAATACCAGAATCAGCAATATTCTGTATTACTCATGAAAGATGATAAGATATAGTTTAAAATATTTGATTGATTTTAGTTAAATTTCTGTTAGTGGTATGTATGTGTGTGTGTGTGTGTTTATACATACATACGTGTGTGTGTGTGTGTGTGTGTGTGTGTGTGTGTGTGTGTATTTATAAATATTGGTCTTTAATCATCTTACATGCCAAATTCTGGTTAGTAGAATAATTTGTCCTGGTATTTTTTAAGAGTTGGAATAGTTAACGTGGAAAGTTAAAAATAATGTTCAGAGAGAGAGAGTGAGAGAGCGCTAGGTGTTAGTACCAAGAATATTTATAGTGTGGTCAGGATTCCTGGGTACGACCATTGTGTCTAAATAGTCGTATCTTGTAAAGATTTGCTAATTGAAAGAAACGTGATTTTCTTATGTGTAAAATTAGATGATTGACAAAGATCCTTTGCAGCTCTAGATTATTGTGATTATGCCTAAGACAGAAAAGGCCATATATATTTTGGTTTCAGTGGTTGAACTTTGTCTCGGTTTTTTCCAAAGGCTTGAAAAAATACGAAATTAGAAAAGCTGTAGGGATAAACAGTAGAGAAAATCCAGACACGTATCTTACTAATAGTAACATTTATTTGAGAGACATATTTTTATTGAGGGGCCACTGTACGTAATGCCTTTTTGCCTTTCTCAAATGAATTAATTTTTCTGTTGTAGAAAGAGTAGTTTACATATTGTTTCACAGTACAGTGGCTTCATCTCCACTAGAATAGTAATGGCTCTGAGAGGTTAATTGCTTTCAGTGAAGGTAGCAGAACATGTTGGAAAGGAACTAGATGTCTTTCTGGTGATACATGTTGGCAAATACATGTACAAATCAAGTGTCCCAGAATGTACCTTGAAAGGCTAATAAATAAAATTTTACAGAAAGCATTTTCTTTGATCAAATTCTTCACTATTATGACATAATGTTTGTGATGCTAGTACCCTAAGAGAGTTATGTTCCTGTTTTATAATTCTGGACATAACCATGTTAACATACACAAGTGCTCTATTATTTCTGTGGTATAGGAGTAGAGAGGTTAGTCATTGAAGTAGATGCCCATGTTGAGATTGGAGAATATTAATGTATAGTTTCCGTGTAAATAATAATGGAATAAATGTCTGATTTTTGAGGCATTTTTTTCTTTTAAATTACTTGATATTGTTATTAAAGTAATGGCCAAGAGTATAATTCTATCATGAGGAAAACCATTTAAACATTTTTAAGTAGTAGCTAAGAATTTAGATTGTATAGGCTCTTTTGAATGCAACGGAGTTTAATTGCCTAATTATATTGTTAAGTTCTTCTCGTTTCAGTCAAACTCAGCGAAGTCCCCATGTATTTTACCGCCATGACTTAATCAATCAACTTCAGCACAATCATGCCCTAGTTACTTTGGTAGCAGAAAACCTTGCAACTTATATGGAAAGCATGAGGCTGTATGCTAGAGGTATGTATTATAAGCTCACATGAAATAAGGGAAATAACAGAAACTTCCCAGTAATTTTTTTCATCAGTTACCTCACAAATGGACACCCCAAGTATTTGAAAGATGGACGATAATGAGTCTTATTAACTGTGTTCCTTTGTGAGTTTCTGTTCCATTTTTACTCTGAATTTTTACCCACCATAAATTCCGAGCCAGCGTTTCACAGCTTTTTCTTTAGTGCTTTCCTTCCCTGCTCTCCTAGTTAAATTGATTTCTCTTTCTTCTTCGGGAGTTCTGCCTACCTATACTGTGTCATTGCTTGTTACCTTCTTTGGAATGTACTGGATTTATTCTCAACCTTTGTTTCCTTACTACCATCACCTTTATTTTTTCATGAAAACTTGTGTTGTCTAAGTCTGTTCTTGTTTATGTTGTAGTCCCTTTATGAAATAAGGATTTAGGATTATAAGTCTTTCAGACTGTGAATTAGAAAATTCATAAGAACAATGATGTGAAACTACAAGAATCCATAGGTTTATGTTGGTTTTCAAAGTGTGAATTTGTTTAAACATGTTAGGGTAGAGTTTCCTGAGGTTTCAGCAGCCAGTTTTTACGTTCCTACCATATGTAGAGTTCTGTTTCGATACTCATTTTTGCCCTCTGGCAGTTGAGTTTATCTGTGCCTAGGGTAAGGATGGGTTTTCAGTGCAGATCCCATCTTGTAGGCCCAGCTTTGTTGCCATAGCCATAGAAAAAACTTTCTACTACCACTGCTAGAAATAGAATTGAACATAATGGTTTCTGAACATATACTATTGATTTTAATATTTTATAGTAGGTAAGAATCTGGAGGAGCAAATAGTTATATATTTAAAATAGTATTTCTAACACTCATTATTTGGAAAGCAGATTAGACCCTTGGCATTCTTGAATAAAATCCCGAGATGCTTATAAATCATAGGATTTGTTTAACACAGGGGTAAATATCTATCTCTATATATAGATATCTCTCTATATATATTCCCATCTAAAATTTACATAAACATAATGGAAAAATTAAGCAGCTCTTCAGATATGCCTCCTAATTGTATTGACTCCTTGGTTCTTCCATTTACCACCTCTGGGCCAGCTGAGTCCTCCAGAATGTAGAGCTAGGTAAGCTGTCGAAGCATCAGGTGGCTAAGCACCAGGCAGTGGTCTTATACTGTTTCAGGCCTGAGTTCCTTCTGAGCAGCATGACAAGACAACTGGAGCAATACAGGAACATAATCATGTAATTTATGTTCTGTACCAAATGCAACCAGAATCTAAGAGAAGTATAAGAGGTTTCTGTGTAATACACCAAGTTGTTCCAGCATCTGGGCTCAGTTTAACATAATGCAGATTCTTTGTTATGGTCTCCTCTCTTGCTGGTACAAAGTCCTTACAAATGCCATTGCAGGCCTTCCCCCCCAAAATGGGGCCATATAAATCATAATGCGCTGCATTGCTGATTTTTATTTACTTTATTTGTATGTGATGTTTCAGTTCTTTTCATTGCCAGAAATTGAGTACTATGCTGTTGGGGTGTTCAGGAGTCGATGGTGCATGTGCAGTTCAGCCTCACTAGGGTCAGAAGCTTTGTTTTAGTCCAATTCTCCATGAGTCATTCCCTCCTCTCAATTTCATTGTCTAAAGAAGTCTTCAGGTTTCCCTCCTTAACATCTGAGCCACCCAGGTAGCCCTAGTTTTCCCTCCTTAAATTTTCTGTAGCTCCAGAAAGTGAGAGGTACGGCTCTTCATACAAGTGAGATTGTCTAGATCTGAAAATGACTACAAACATAATAGGTCAAGTTAAAGTATGCTGGGACAGTGCCTGGCATATAGTAGTAGTAAGCTCTTGGATTTTTGTTACTGACGATTCCCTGAATTCGTTGACACACCTTCTCTTTCTCCCAACTTTGCTAACTTTTCCTTCTTTCATACAGTACTCTTCAGATTAATACCAAACAGTTATTCCTTAGATCCTTAAATATGGAGAGAGGGGCTTGAGTACTTTTTAAAACTATTAAAATCCTTCTGTTATAATGAACTTTCCAGAGTATTACGTCACTTCTGTGGTAACATCAGCCACCAGTTTCTGAACTTGAAATTCTAAAGTGAATTACAGCTTTTGTCTCTGTATAATAGAAGTAGTTCATAGATCTCATTAGGTATGAGACATTTCAGGTTGACATCAAGCTTCCATAATTTCCCGATACTCTTAATTTCTGATAACTATTCTGTCAGTATTACATATATGTCCTGCCCATATTTCATCTCCACCAGCATCTTTAGTTTTGGAATAAAACGTTTTTACAGTAGTGTGGTCAGCTGATTTACCTCCTCTTTTAATATTACTTAGATAAAGTAATGAATTTATTAAAATTCTCTCTAATATTTATTCATGTGTTCATAATAATGGTGCTTTCAGATACTAGTGCATACAGGGATCCTTGAAAAGTTTCTTCGTGCATACAACAAAGTAGAAGACCACTTTTAATTTTCTCTCACATTTGCCTTATTGGTAGGGTAGTCATTGTATTATTGACTGGAACGCTTATTGATAGTTTTATTTACCATTTTTCCTGGTTTCTGAATAGAATTGTAGGACTCATTTTTATTATATATCATATGTTTGCATTCTGTTTTCTAAGGACTACCACTTCCAGTGACCTCTTTCCAGTCTCTTAGATCCAATACTGGACATTTTTAGGAACATTTTTTCACATATAAGATTTCTTCCTGAGCATCATTAACCAGCAGTGCTGTCTGTGTTAGGGTCAAATCCTGGTCTAGACTTTCTCAGCTTTGGCTCATTCCTACATATCAGTCATGAAAAACAGTTAAATTTGTGTGGGCTCTTTGTGATTTAAAAAAAAAAAAAAAAGGAGCATTCATTTTATAAATAGCTTACAGTTCTCCAGAGTAATGGTTATTTTCTAAGGCTTGGGTAAGGAAAGTACATAAGATGGTACTCCAGCAGCTTATTTTAGAAAGTTAGAAAGGGCTTAAGGAATTTTGTTAAGGGGTTCCTAGATGGCTTAGTCGGATGACTATCAGACTCCTGATTTTGACTCAGATCATTATCTCAAGGGTCATGAGATAAAGCTCCAAGTCAGGCTCTGCTCTCAGCAGGGAATCTGCTTGCCATTCTCTATCTTTGCCACCCCCATCCCCACCCTGCCAATGGTGTGCTTATTCTCTCTCTCAGATCTTTTTTTAAAAAGGGGGGGGGGTGAGGAATCTTGTTGACATGTCAAAACTAAACAGGAGTTGGCTCTCACTGGCAAAAATTAGGTCAAGATAAATAAAAATAACTAAATCCATTGAATAAAATACAGACCCCTAAGTCCATGCTGAAAGAAAGGGAAGTGTACCAACTAATACATGTAGAACATGTGATGATAATTTGGGGAAAAAAAAAATGGGATGAGGGGTTTCATTTTTTGAATGGTGGGAGTAAGATGCTCAGTTGACCTTATTTTTTTTTTAAGACTTTTTTTTTTCCTCTGCCATTATTATTTTTTTTTTTAAAGATTTATTTATTTATTTGTCAGAGAGAGAGAGAGAGCGAGCGAGAGCGAGCACAGGCAGACAGAGTGGAAGGCAGAGTGGAAAGCAGAGGCAGAGGGAGAAGCAGGCTCCCTGCGGAGCAAGGAGCCCGATGTGGGACTCGATCCCAGGACGCTGGGATCATGACCTGAGCCGAAGGCAGCTGCTTAACCAACTGAGCCACCCAGGCGTCCCTAAGACTTTTTTTTTTTTTTTTTTTTTTAAGATTCTTTGTTTTAGAGAGAAGGGTCCAAGGGGGTGGTGGGAGAGAGAGCAAGAATCTCAAGCAGACTGTCCTCTGGGTGTGCTGCAACCCAACATGCGGCTCAGTCTCAGAACCTTGAGATCATGACCTGAACCGAAGTCGAGTTGAACACTTGTCTGACTGGGCCACCCAGGTTCCCCTCAGTGGACCTTTTCCTTAACCATTTCACTGAAATTTTAAATAATCATTAAAAGTACTTGGGAACTATTCTACAGGATACAGAAAATAGGGAAACAATTATTCAAGAAAATCTCTTGAGAAAGAGCAGCAGGAATTTGTAGCAGTGGAGCCACAACTTTTACTTCCTTCCTTCCCACAATTGCCAGTCTAGGGCTGTGGTTACACTATATGGCATTTCTTATCTTGCCCAGTTACGTTTTGCAGAAGTTCTCTTCTAAGGCAGTCATGGTAAAACAGAGACTCCGTTATCCTGAAGTGTATGCTCATGGGGCTGAAGCTTTACTTCAGGCATAGTAGGCTGAGAATACTGAAGCTCCAGTTACTTTCTTTGCAGCTAGCTATGTCATAAGATGGAAATTCTGTGCCTAGAGGAACAAACTGAGGAAATCGGGGGCTATTACTGTTTCCCACACACTAGTACCACTCATAGAGGCAGAGGTATCACGCTGGGAGAAGCTACTTACTATGTTATTACCAGGTCCTGTGCAGTGGCATAGAAGTTCTGCCCAGAGGGAGAGAGACAGGCTGTGAGGACAAAGAGCCCAGCAGTTAGGCTTGAAGGGATTGACCTTATTTGGACCAGAGCATACTATTCCTAAGGATTTTTTTTTTTTAAGATTTTATTTATTTATTTGACAGAGATCACAAGCAAGCAGAGAGGCAGGCAGAGAGAGAGGGGGAAGGGAAGCAGGCTCCCTGCTGAGCAGAGAGCCCAATATGGGGCTCCATCCCAGGACTCTGGGATCATGACCTGAGCCAAAGGCAGAGTCTTTAACCCACTGAGCCACCCAGGTGCCCCTCCTAAGAGTATTATTAAAAGCAGTGGAAATTTTGGTGAAGAGCAATTAAGAGGTAGCTTGTAGTTCTCTGTACTCATATTAACCCACAAAACAGCAGAGCAACCAAAAGTTGAACAGAGTATCTAGATAAAGAGAGCCAAGATGAGTCCTCCTGGGAACATAGTCAACCCTAGGGGTCACAAATGTTCTGTATATGCATTAGATTGCTCCCACTCAGAAGCAATCAGAGCAAGACATGGACAAGTTGAAAACATTCTTCAGTCCACACACCAATCCATCAACAAAGGTTGTAAGCTTCACTGGCTCAAGGACTTAAATTCAGTTTCTGACCAAACACTGGATGAATTACAAGCAACATGATGCAAGGGCAACTATTAAGAAGCCAGGCTTAAAAGTAAAATTTATCCCATTTAAAAGTAAAAGGAATAAAATACATCCCTTGTAGTCAAAAAGACTATGTTTCATAGCCAAGACTACCCTTGTGAGTGATGAGGAAGAAAAAAAAATCTCTGGTACTACTACTCCTTGACTGAATGTGGGACAAAAACTACTTGATCTATGATGGTAGCCTCCAAGCCACACTCCTACCCAGTGGGTAACAGGTAATCTAACTAGTCAAGGGGACTTAATAACAGCCTTTGACCAGTAAGGGGCTAATGCTGAACCAGTAACAATCTACAGGTAGCAAGGCTGAAAGAGTAAAAACAAGGAAGAAAAACACTGTGGGTGAAATAGACTTGACTGAGTTAGTTCAGCCTAGTCCCTAAACAACCTAACAAACACCACCAACCCAGGGAGTGAATGGGTGGTGGCAGTATTCAGGTTGCTACAATACATTTAAATACCGAGATTTCAGCCAAAAATAAATAAATAAATAAATAAAAAGTCTCACCCATACATACACAGACCACAGAAACTTCCTCTGAAAGGGCACAGATTGTAGACTTTGTAGATTAAAAACTTGAAAGCAGTTACTTACAGTTACACTTAAGGACCTGTTGGAAATTTTGTCTGAAGAACTAAAGGGTAGTGTCGTGAGTTTAAGTTGATAATGGCAATAACAAGATAGAGTTTTTTTCTAAAAAAGAGAATCAAATGGAAATTCTCAAGTTGAAAAATGCAGTACCTAAAATGAAAAATTTGCCACAGGGGCTGAACAGTAGATTTGAGCTGGTGGAAGAATCAGTCTGTGAAGATTGATCAGTAGAAATTATGTAACCTGAAGAACAGTGAAGAAAGGATGAAGAAAAATGAAGAGAATCTTAGGGAAATAGAGGACACCATTAAGATTACCAACTTACATGTAATAGGAGTACTGGAAGGATATGTGGGGAGAGAAGGGAGCAGAAAAAGACATAATCACTGAAGACTTCTAGATTTCATTGAGAGACATTAACCTATACAAGAAGCTTAAAGAACTCCAAGTAAGTTAAAGTTAGAGAGACCTAGATGCAGGCACATCATAGTTGTTCTTACAATTTTGAAGGATATTTAAAAAAAAAAAGACTTCACAAGGAATCAGGAGTAAAATTAACTATTGTGTTTTAGAACTTCAGAGATCAGAAGGCATTAAGATAATGTACACAAAGTGCTTGGGCAGTGGAGGGACCTAACAGCTAAGAATCTTATATTCAGCAAAACTATTTTTAAAAAATGATGGCAAGGGCGCCTGGGTGGCTCAGTGGATTAAAGCCTCTGCCTTCGGCTCAGGTCATGATCCCAGGGTCCTGGGATTGAGCCCCGTGGCAGGCTCTCTGCTCAGCAGGAAGCCTGCTTCCCTTCCTCTCTGGCTGCCTCTGCCTACCTGTGATCTCTGTCAAATAAATAAATTCATTTAAAAAAAAAAAATGAAGGCAAAATAAAGACCTTCCCGGATAAATACTGAGAATTTATTGCAAGCAGATTTGCCATGCAAGACATGCTGAAGAACATAATTAGGCTGACAGTAAGTGACATGAGATAGTAATTCAAAACTCCAGGGGAGAAATAAAAGAACTACAGGCATACCTTGTTTTATTGCTCGCTGAAGATAATTGCATATTTTACAAATTGAAAGTTTGTGATAAGTCTGCATCAAGCAATTTTATCAGTGCTATTTTTCCATTACACATCTCTGTTACATCTTGGTAATTCTCACAGTATTTCAAATTCTTCCTTTGTACTTGTTAAGGTGATGTATGATTGATGATTATGACTTGACCAACGCTTAGATGATTGGCATTTTTTTTTGAAAGATCTTACTTATTTGAGAGAGAGAGATCACAAGCTGGGGAGAGGGGGAAAGAGGAAGAAGCAGACTCCCCACTGAGGGGGGAGCCTGATAAGGGATTCAGTCCAAGGGCCTGAGCTGCAGGCTGAAGCTTAACTGCCACCCAGGTGCCCTGATTAGCATTCTTTAACAATAAAGTATTTTTGAATTAAGGTATTACATTGTTTTTTAAGACATAATGCTATTTCTTGCTTAGTAGGATATGATAACAATGTAAGTCTAAGTTTCATGTGCACTATAAAGCCAAAGGCTTCATTTGACTCACTTCATTGCAATACTTGATTTGTTTTAGGGTCCTGGACCCAAACTTGGAATATCTCCAAGGTATCTCCCCCAAGGAGATAGGGATATCTCCAAGGTATCCCTATAGAAGTTTTGAACACTATAAACCCATAGTGCATACCTAACAGGTTTCTTTAGAATACTCCAACCAGTAACAGCAGAGTGTACATTCTTAAGTGTAAATAGAATATTCTACAGGACAGAACATATTCTAGGCCATCAGCAGACCTCATTAACCTAAAATACTGAAATCCTATAAGGTAGGGGTTTTATCCATAATTGAATTAAATTATAAATGAAAAGGGAAATTTGGGGATTTCACAAGTATATGTTAGGTATATGTTCCTGGCTAACCAGTGGGTCAAAGAAGAAATGACAGCTGTGAAATGAGAGTAAACTGAGATGAGTGAAAACAAAATACCAAAACTTATGAGAGTTGCTAAGTCAGTGCTCAGAGGGAAATTTATACCTCCAGATGTTTATTGTGAAGAAGAAAGCAGATCAGTAACCTTCAGAAACTAGAAAAGAGCAGACTAAATGCAAAGTAGGGAGGAAGGAAATAATGTTGGAAGTGTAATCAAGTAAGTTAAGGGAGGAAAAAGAATTTCAAACTAAATGTTTTTCTTTTTAAGATCAGCAAAATTGACAAACCTTTAGCTAGGCTAAGAAAATGACTCAATTATGAAAATCAGAAGTGAGAGGGCATCACTACTGGTCTTACGAAAAAGTATGAGAATACCAAATTACGGAAATTGAAGAAGCAATAAAAAAGTTGTATAGACTTATGTCAAGTAAAAAGATTGAATTAGTAACCAGGAATCTTACCACAAAGTTGTTCCAGGACCAAATGGTTTCATTAGTGAATTTTGCTGAACATTTAAAGAATTATCACCAGTCTTTCAGAAACTCTTTAAAAAAAAATTAAGGAACACTCCTTCTATGAAGTTGTTAGTTAACTACCCTGATAGTAAAATAATACAACGACATCAGAAGAAAACTGTAGACCAATATCCCTTATGAGTATAGATTCAGAATCATCAAAAATAAACCAAATTGGGCAACATAAAAAGTATTATGGGGTACCTGGCTGGCTCATTCAAAAGAGCATGCAACTCTTGATCTTGGGGTTGTGAGTTCAACCCCCCACATTGGGTGTGGAGATTTCTTAAAATCTTAGAAAAAAGGATTATGTATTGTTACTAATTGGAATGTATCTTTGGAACACAAAGTTGATTTGACACCTAAAAGTCCATTGTGATGCAGCGTATTAATCCAGTAAAGGAACAAAACTATGTGATCTCAGTAGGTGAAAGGTATTTGACAAAATATAACACCCTTCATTTTAAAATCATTCAACAAACTAGGAATAGAATGTAATTTTATCAACCTGATAAAGGGCATCTCAAAGATCTCACAGTTGATAGCCTCATACTTACTGGTGAAAGTGGCTGCTTTCCCCTTTGGAACAGGTATAAGACCAGGATATCCATCCTAGTCACTTCTAATTTAATCTTCTGTTGCAGGTACTAGCCTGAGCAACTAGACAAGAAAAATAAATCCTCACTGGAAAAGAAGCAAAACTATTACCACAGAAAACAACATCTGTATATAGAAGTCCCTAAAATCTATTAAACCTAATAAATGAGTTGATCTAGAATGCAGGAATTAAGATTACAATGTCAGTTGTATTTCTGTATGCTCAGCAGTGTGCAGCCTTAAAAATTTTATAATTTTATTTACAGTAGACTTACAAAGAACGAAATAATTAGGAATGAATTGAACAAAAGGAGTATCAAACATACACTTCTTTTTGCTTTTTTAAAGATCTTATTTTTTTGAGTACTCTCTACACCCAGTGCAAGCCTCAAACACAAAACCCTGAGATCAGGAGTCTCAGGCCCCACTGACTAAGCCAGCCGGGCACCCCCAAAACTTGTATGTACATTTTAAACTACAGGACAATATTGTTGAAAGAAGTTAAAGATTTAAAGTTTTTTTTTGTTTTTTTCTTTTAAAGATTTTATTTATTTATTTGTCAGAGAGAGAGTGCGAGCAAAAGCGAGCACAGGCAGACTGAGTGGAAGGCAGAGTCAGAGGGAGAAGCAGGCTCCTTGCGGAGCAAGGAGCCCGATGTGGGACTCGATCCCAGGACGCTGGGATCATGACCTGAGCCGAAGGCAGCTGCTTAACCCACTGAGCCACCCAGGCGTCCCAAAAGTTAAAGATTTAAATAAAGGGAAAGACATTCCATATCCACTGAATGGAACCCTTAATATTGTTAAGGTCATAGTACTTTGCAAGTTGATCTACAGATTCAATGCAATCCCTATAAAAATCCAAACTTCTCTCTCTTTACAGAAATTGACAAGCTGATCCTAAAAATTATGGAAATGCAAGGGACCCTAGGACCCTAATAGCCAAAACAGTCTTGATGGTAAAAACCAAAATTGGCTGGCCTGTAATACTTCCTGATTTCAAAACTTAATGCAAAATAACCATAATCAAGACAGTGTGGTACTGACATAAGAATAGATGTATGCATCAGTGAACTATAATTGATAATCTAGAAATAATAAATAGTTAAATTTATGCTTGATTTTTTTTTTTTTAAAGATTTTATTTAAGACAGAGAGCAGGAGGGAATACAACAAGCACAGGGGAGCTAAAGAAGGAGAAGCAAGGGAGCTCGATATGGCACTTCATCCCAGGATGCTTGGGATCATTACCTGAGCTGAAGGCAAATGCTTAATGACTGAGCCACCCAGGCACTCCTAAATATTTTTTAAGGTTTTATTTATATATTTGACAGAGAAATCACAAGCAGACAGAGGGGAAGGGGGAAACAGGCTCCCTGCTGAGTAGAGAGCCCAGTGTGGGGCCCCAGGACCCTGAGATCATGACCTGAGCCTCAGGTAGAGGCTTAACCCACTGAGCCACCCGGGCGCCCTTAAATTTATGCTTGATTTCTTAAAAGGGTGTCCAGAATGTTCAGTGGAAAGAAGTCTTTTTGGTAAGTGTTGCTGAAAAATATATGTATGTACATCTAAAAGAATAGTTTGATCCCCTGCGTCTTACATCCACAAAGCTTAAAAAACATATCATAGACCTAAAAGTATGAAACTGCTAGGAAAAAAATAGAAATAAATTTTTGTGGTTTTGGTTTAGGGGAAAATAACATTCTAAGAAGGTTGAAAAGTAAGATCTTGGACTTAACTACTTGCAAATGGTACAACCAAGAAAGTTAAATGACAAAAGAACAGGACAAAATAACTGTAAATCATATCTGATACAAAGGACTTAAATCCAGAATATATAAGAACTCTTTCAACTCAAAAGACAGCCCAGTTAGGAAATGGACAGAGGATCTGTATAAACATTTCTCTTGAGATAACAAATGGCTAAGGCACACAAGAAGACGCTCAATATCATTAGTTACTAAGTTAATGGAAATCAAAACTACGTTGAGATCCTATTTCACACATAAGGATGACCAAAAAAGTTGACAAAAATGTTTACATGGCCTTGCCTATACTAAAAACCATTGAATTGTACATTTTAAATGTGTGAATTTTAGGGTATTTGAATCCTGTCTCAAGATAGATGCTTTTTCAGATGTGAACTTTTTCCCCATAATGGGTTATAAAATAGACTCTAAACATTTGCATTCTGAGAGGAACCAGTTTGTTAGCCTTAGCCATAGACACTTGAATTTAATTTACTCTCATCTCATTTCTTACTAATAGTTTCTTTTAAAGATTTTTTTTATTTGACACAGAGAGAAAGGGAGGGAGAGCACAAGCAGGGGTAGTGGCAGGTAGGTAGAGGGAGAAGCAGACTCCCCATTGAACAAGGAGCCCATTGTGGACCCTAGGATCACTGTAAGCAGAAGGCAGACACTCAACCAACTGAGCCATCCAGGTGTCCCTGAAGAATTGTTCTTGGTGGCACATTTAATAGATCGCTTTCTTTTGGTTAAGTAGAAGAAAAATTGTTTTTTTGTAGGGAAAATAAGAGGTAGAGAATAAATAATTAGTAAACTAAGCAAACTTAGTGAATAAATAATTAGTAAATAATAAAGAATTAATGACTTTTTGACTGACTTAATATCCTTTGGTTAAAGTCATCAGTGTTGTAGATCCATGTGTATAATGCATGATTTTTCTTAATTTGCAGATCATGAAGACTATGACCCCCAAACTGTGAGGCTGGGAAGTAGATACAGTCATGTTCAAGAAGTCCAAGAGCGGCTTAACTTCCTTAGGTTTGTTTTAAATCATCAGTGTTGTTCTCTTTATGACAGATCAAGAGTGCTTAGTTAATGTGCTGTATAGTTAGGTCATGTTAGGGGAACTTTTTGCCTGCCACCTTATATTCCCACATGGAAATGATTACCTAAAATTCAAAGGACATTTCCCTAACTGGTTATGATTAAATACTTTTTATTAAATTATTGGCTGAGTTTTTTCTTCTTTGCAGTATTTGAAGAGAGCACATTTTAAGATTTTTGGATAGACTTCTTTCTTCATATTTGTTTTCGCTAAAAATAAGTGTATTTTTGAAGAATAAATTCCCATATTTTGATACAGCCAGCTGGAGAGCCATAATCACCTTAATGGTATCCTAGTCGATAAGGAAATGGAGACAGGGGGCTGCTGGCTCAACACTTAAAGAATGGTTTTTGTCCACTGCTGCCTTGTTTATCCTTGCAGTGGCTGACAGAGGTGGTCCGAATGTGTCAATAACATTGTTCTGCTGATGATGAGGCAAAGAGGTTTATCCCCTTGAGCCATAGCTAAATGTAGTCCAAGGCTAAATTTGAATTTCCTCAGTGATAATTAGCCTTTAATGCTTATACACTTACAGATTTGAAATTGTTAAGAATTTTTGACGAGCAGTTTCATGTAAATTTAAAAACCACATACTGCAGAAATGCTTATTCAGTTCGTAAGTGTGCTAGGGGAAATGCTCAGATTGTCAGTGCTTTGGGAAATCTATTGCATTTATTATTTTGACATATTGGGGGATTTTTTTCTCCTGAGCTATGTTAATTATGGACTTCTGTATTACTAAACTATGTGTTTATCTACTGGAAAACATTTATGTAAATAGTTACATGATTTTAACTTTAAGAAAAACTCCCACCACCAGATTTTAAGAAGTTTGGCATTTGTTGAAAATGAAATTATTTTTCTGTGTGTGTTTTGATTTTCATCCACCCAAATAGAAGGACTTGCCTGTCTAGATAAAAAAAATCACTGTCATAGTGAGCCACTGTTACTGATTGGTATGTGTTGTATCCCTTAGGTTATATAGAACAGAAAAATGGTTATGATTCCTACTATCTTTTAAGTTTGTCGCAGGATCTATTTTACTCCATGGTCTGTTACACCTGTTTACATGACCTATAGCAACACACTCAAGGGGAAAACACCTGACTTACTGCTTTACTTGTCCTGTATTAAATGGTTTATATTTAATCCTCATAGCCATGCAGAAGGCAGGTATTCTCCCCATTTGATTAAAAAGCAACTGGAGGTAGTGCCTGGGTGGCTTGGGGTTAAAGCCTCTGCCTTCGTCTCAGGTAATGATCTCAGGGTCCTGGGATTGAGCCCCACATCAGGGCTCTCTGCTCAGCGGGAACCCTGCTTCCCTCTCACTGTCTGCCTGCCTCTCTGCCTACTTGTGACTCTGTCTGTCAAATAAATAAATAAACTCTTCAAAAAAAAGTGGAGATCAGCATGGCTTAAACCAGCTTCTTTGAAATTTCGCAGCCAATATGGACACCACTAGATCTGACTCAAGGTCTGTCCTTTTTATAGTAGACAGTGATTTTTGCAAATCTATTTTGGAGCCTTAAGGCTTCTAAGGAACTTCCTTTGAGATTTCTAAACAAGCAGTGGAGATTTGATTTCTCATTTCTTCTTTCTTTCCCCCTCCTCCCAACAACTGGGACAGCCCCACTTGTATTTTATACATTGGACTTCCAAGTGGAGTTTTTGCTTGAAGAATGTTTTATTAAAAAACAACAATAGACTTCGAAAAACAATGTATGTCACCACAGAGGAATTTCATATTGTATCTGTAAATGAGAGGTAGCAGGGTTAGATGGGACTAGGTGCTAGAAAGCCTCTCATAGCTCCACAGTTCTCTTAAAATATCAAAAACCCTAGGATTGAGATCCCACAATGCTTGGAAGTAATGAGGGAACCCATTGACATGAAATACATGCACCTTACTCCATAACTGGGTGTGGAGCCATCATTATGTTAGCTAGAAATTCTGTGCTAATTTTGAATAAAGTGAGGTGTTCTCTTTTCCTGTCATTCGCAGATAGGTAGGTGGAGGAATGCTGAAAGAAATAGAGTTAACAGAAGAGATAGCTATAATGAAATTCGCCTTCATTGTCTTAATAACCAATATTCACAAAACTAAAAAGAGCATCACTGAATAATTGATAAGCATCCTGCTACATATGAACAGAAAAAGTTTAAGTCATACAGAAATTATTCTGTTTAATGTGTCCAGGTACTGAGTGATGCGTATTTGACCATCAGAAAGCATTAAACTTAAAGAATTTTGACTTAAATTAGTTAATGAAATGTTTATGTGTGAAAGTAACTTGGAAACTACCTCATTTTCCAGTGATGCCTTAGAAGCAGAATGGTAAAACTCAACCCATTAAACATTAGTTTTACAGTAGCTGGTTTCAAAGATCAAACTGTTTAAAGTTCAGTAAACAAATCTTTTATTCAGTTTAGGCCCAGTTCCTGTCACATTGTAGGCGTCCAATATATGCTTTGTTAAATGAATAAATTAGTACCTAGTTGATTTTTTAATTTTTATTACTACTTTTAGTTTTTACTACAACATAAAAATTAAGTTTGGTAAGATATTAATAAGCACTGACATCTTTTTAACTGTAGTTAAATACAATTGTGATAGATGGATTATTATTACATATATTGATAGATTACCTTTCACCATAAAAATTAGGTAGATCTAATTGCTCATTTTTTATGTTTTTCCAAGATTTTTATTGAAGGATGGCCAACTATGGCTATGTGCTCCTCAGGCAAAACAAATATGGAAATGCTTAGCAGAGAATGCAGTTTACCTTTGTGATCGTGAAGCCTGCTTTAAGTGGTATTCCAAGTTGATGGGGGATGAACCAGACTTGGATCCTGATATAAATAAAGACTTCTTTGAAAGTAATGTGCTTCAGCTTGATCCATCCCTATTAACTGAGAATGGAATGAAATGTTTTGAGCGATTCTTCAAAGCTGTGAATTGTCGAGAAGGAAAACTAGTAGCCAAAAGGAGAGCATATATGATGGATGATTTGGAGTTAATAGGATTAGACTATCTTTGGAGGGTAAGTGAAAAGTAGGAACTTGATAAACATTCTTTCTGATGAAATTTTTCAAATAGCGAAAGGGGGGACAATTTTGCATCTAAATTATGTGTGTATGCTGCTCTGATGCTTGTCCCAGAAGGTAGTGATAGTTCATCTTTTATTGGGTCATTCGTCATTGAGTTTGTTTTTCTTCTCTCCCTTCCCTTCCCCCTCTGTCACTGATGATCCTTTTGTCTTTGCTTAGAATATGTCCTTCTGGGTGTGTTTAGAAATACACTGACCGTACACATTTTTCATGCCTCTCCATGGAAGTTACTGTTCTTCTCTTCATTCATTTAGTGTAGATCCATTCTCCTTCGGTATTAATGTTGTTACACATGCAGTGCTAAAACAGAACAGAGGAGAAGACTATTTAGAATGAACTACAAATATATATTTCATTGGCAGTGTTTCAACTTGGGATGTTTTTAAACACCTGAGGGAGCGAAATACGATGTTTATTTTTTCACCTTTTTAGTCTCAATATATATGTTTTTTTAATTGAGATAAAATTGACACATTATATTAGTTTCACGTGCAAAACATACTGATTGTTATTTGTATCTGTGTGAAATGATCACCCCATCCATCACCACAGGCCATTACAAATTTCTTTTTTCTTGTGATGAAAACTTTGAAGATTAACCAATGGCAGCTTCTAAGAATGTAGTATAGTTTTATTAACTATAGTCACGATGGTGTACTTTACATCCTTGGTACTTATTTTATAAACAGAAGTTTGTGTCTTTTAATCACCCTCACCCATTTTGTCCATCCCTGTCTCTGGTAACCACCAGTCTGTTCTCTGTACCTATGAGATCAGTTTTTTAATTTGTTTGGTTTTTAGATAACCACATAAAAATAAATGAAATCATATAGTATTTGTCTTTCCCTAAATTTATTTCGCTTAGCATAGTCCCCTCCGGGCCTGTCCATGTTGTGGCAATATAGTATCAATGTATTATTTCTGTCTTCAAAAGTCTGGCCTGTTCACAGCAGTTCATATTTTTTGAATATATTTTTCTGCTGACCATGGACCATTTACTGTGTCATTCAGTTATTCAGACTTTTTCATTAAGTACTCCAGAATGTAAAAGTAGTTGGAGGAGAGAGAGCCTGTTGTTTTTTTTCTTTGGGTTTTTGTTTTTTCTGCTCATTACCCCTGTGCTTCACAGCCTTCCCTCTTCCTAGGCCTACAGAGGATTCAGCCTTAAAACATTTCCTCAACCCCCTAGAGTTCTGCACATAGTTTGAACACTACCAGTATAATTAGATGAGTGATAAAGATCTATAGAACTGGAGGGGCGTGTAGTGTAGCTCTTTGTCCTAAAGTGTATTTCATGCATATTTTGTTTCTTTTTAAGTAATTTGAATTCCTCCTTCAGTGTCTTACAACTTGGTTTCAAGGTGTCGATTTGCAGGGTTAATACTGGTCAAAGCATATTTTGTTCTTAGTAGTATGTGCCTTCCATTTTTAAATTGCTTTATTCAAAGACTTGAGTTCTATATTTTACTATTTTCTATGGTCTGGTTTGTTTTGTTCTTTTTTTTTTACTTAATTTTACTTGATTTACTTGAATGTCAAATATAGCCTCAAATTATTACCAAGTAATGCATTGAAAATAACCAAGGGTGTGGGTTGAGTTGAAGTGTCCAGCTAAAATATTTCATGAACGTTGTTTATATTTGAATCTTTTGAACCTAGGTTGTGATTCAAAGTAATGACGATATTGCCAGCAGAGCTATAGATCTTCTTAAAGAAATATATACAAACCTTGGTCCGAGGCTACAAGTCAATCAGGTGAGGATTGACATTCACTAAAACTTCCACAAATTAGAATTCTGATTAAAGAACTCTTCACTGATAAGAATTTTTTCTTCAGTTCTGAATTAACTAAATTGTTCTGTTTCAACTCCTATTAAAAATACACCTAAAAGGGGAATGCCTGGGTGGCTCAGGCAGTTGAGCATCTGACTCTTGATTTCAGGTTAGATCTTGACTTCAGGGTTGTGACTTTTAAAAATATATCTATCGGGGCGTCTGGGTGGCTCAGTGGGTTCAAGCCTCTGCCTTCGTCTCAGGTCATGATCCCAGGGTCCTGGGATCGAGCCCCAAGTTGGGCTTCCTTCTCTCTCTTCCTGCTTCCTTCTCTCTCTCTCTGCCTGCCTCTCTGCCTATCAAATAAATAAAATCTTTAAAAAATATATCTGTCGAAAATATTTAGTCTCCCCATTATACAAAATGCTGTCCAAATTAATCTTGTCTTGATAATTACGTGAGGTGATTATTTTGAGTATAATTTTGGTATGAATTTTAAGTGAATTTCTTCTCTTGGTTCTGCCACCTACTCCAAAGTCCATTTTTTAAATATCTAGTTCATAACTTCTTAACATACATTACTCTAGCTTCCTTTGACAAAACATAGTATGTTTTACTATCAGTATAGACTTTGGTTAAATAACTTGGCTGTCTTTAAATAATTAGTTGTTGCCATCTTTAATTGAATTAATGTTTTTATATGTATTTTTGTTGTTGTTGTTTTTACATTTTAAAGCATCTTTTGACTGTCTTTATTTGGCCCATTATTTGTAGGTGGTAATCCATGAAGACTTCATTCAGTCTTGCTTTGATCGTTTGAAAGCCTCTTATGACACACTCTGTGTTTTGGATGGTGACAAAGACAGTATTAATTGTGCAAGGCAGGAGGCTGTTCGAATGGTTCGTGTATTAACTGTGTTAAGAGAGTACATAAATGAATGTGACAGTGATTATCACGAGGAAAGAACAATTCTACCCATGTCAAGGTTTGTGAATAACTGATCTTCTAATTAACTATTTGGTATTTTCCTAGACCTTTTTTCCCAGGATCTAGTTTTTGTTTGTTTGTTGTTGTTTTGATAGGTCATTAACTCTAGTTTCCTCTTTGTATTTTTTGTTGTTGCTCTTGCCATGACTTCAATACCTGTTAAGTGTTGCTAAGGGTAATACGGAGTTGAAGTATTTTGATGCCATTCATTTATACAGTTAATTGCATAGTAAGATTGGAGAATAATTGTAAAAACTCTTAAAGTGCTTTTGACAGGTAGCTGATACAGCAGGAAATACTTCAAAATTGTCTACTAACATTTCTTTTAAGGTCTTACCATTGAGTAATTCAAAGAGTATAATTTAGATATGTTTGTAGAATGAATGCAATCAGTATTTTAAAAGAGTTCTCATTGCTAACCATGAAATTATATAAAGTTGCTTTTTTTTTTTTAATATTTTATTTATTTATTTGACAGAGAGAGACATAGTGAGAGAGGGAACACAAGTGGGAGAGGGAGAAGCAGGCTTCCCGTAGGGCAGGGAGCCCAATGTGGGGCTCCATCCCAGGACCCCGGGATCATGACCTGAGCTGAAGGCAGACGCTTAATGACTGAACCACCCGGGTGCCCCTAAACTTGCTTCTTGAATATATTTTTATTCGTTATATCTTCCCTGTGAGAAGATGTTATCAGGGGCGCCTGGATGGCTCAGTCACTTAAGCATCTGCCTGTGGCTCAGGTCGTGATCTCCGGGTCCTGAGATAAAGCCCCATTTTGAGCTCCCTGCTCAACTGGGCGTCTGCTTCTCCTTTTGGCCCTCTCCCCACCCCCTCCCTCTTGCTCTCTCTTGCTCGCTTACTCACTCTCATCTCAAATAAATAATTTTTTAAAAATATACTATCAATATAAATATTATTTGGATGTGAACTTTGATATTAATAATTTTTCAGAAAAAAATTACATATTTGGATTTTTGTTAATATTCTCAAGCTAGTTTATTTTTCATATTTAAAAATAGTCATAGTGGGACACCTGGGTGGCTCATTCGGTTAAGCTGCTGTCTTTGGCTCAGGTCATGATCTAAAATAAGTCTCACTTTCCTCATGTATAGGTACAAGAATAACAGTGGAAAATGATTGTTGTATTTTCAAGATCCTAAAAATAACAAGTATCCTTATTAGTTCACTTTTCTCTTGTTAAATAAGAAAATACTCAATATTAAGTTCATAGAAGATAAGAAATTCTTCTGACTAAAATGTTTTTTCCTTTTTCTTTCTTTTTCCCCCAGAGCTTTCCGTGGTAAACACCTCTCTTTTATAGTTCGATTTCCAAACCAGGGCAGACAAGTTGATGACTTGGACGTATGGTCTCATACAAATGATACGATTGGTTCAGTAAGACGATATATTCTCAATCGTATTAAAGCCAATGTAGCTCATACAAAAATTGAGCTCTTTGTGGGCGGTGAACTGATTGATCCTGCAGACGACAGAAAATTGATTGGACAATTAAACTTGAAAGATAAATCAGTAAGTATCTGTAATTACTAAACTTTCCAAGGTTAAACCTGCGGCACCTGGGTGGCGTTGTGTGCTAAGCTATCTGCCTTTGGCTCAGGTCATGATCTCAGGGTCCCGAGTTCAAGCCCTCTGTCAACTCCCTGCTTCACGAGAAGCCTGCTGGGAAGTCTGCTTCTTCTCCCTCTCACTGATGCTCACCTGCTTTGCTCTCTATCTCTGTCAAATAAATGAATAAAATGTTGGGTTTTTGTTTTTTGTTTGTGTTTGTTTGTTTGGGGTTTTTTGGTTTTTTTGGTTTTTTTTTTTTTTAAGATTTTATTTATTTGTTAGAGCGTGAGCATAGGCAGACAGAGTGGCAGGCAGAGGCAGAGGGAGAGGCAGGCTCCCTGCTGAGCAAGGAGCCCGATGTGGGACTCGATCCCAGGATCATGACCTGAGCTGAGGCAGCTGCTTAACCAACTAAGCCACCCAGGCATCCCAGTTTGTTTGTTTGTTTGAGGAATAAAATTCAAACCTGAGATTATTTTTCATTTCACTAGTTAACATTTTATTCAGTAAATGTTAATTGAGCATTTGTTATTTGTGAGGCTCTTTATTAGGTATTTGGATTGTAACAGTAAGACTGGCATTAATAGTACTTAAAATACAGTAGAACTTTTGTGAAAACAACTATTTGGTTGTTAGGCAGCACCTACAATTGGTATTTCTGGAAGTATTGCCTCTAGTTTGTTTTTTGGTAGGTTACTAACTTCTGTTTCGAATATTTTTTTCTTGTCTTTGATACTAACTTAGTATATTATTTTCAGCTAATTACAGCCAAACTTACACAAATAAGTTCCAATATGCCTTCAAGCCCCGATAGTTCTTCTGATTCCTCAACTGGGTCTCCTGGAAACCATGGTAATCATTACAGTGATGGTCCCAATCCAGAAGTGGAAAGCTGTTTACCTGGGGTGGTGAGTAGATGGTTTGAGCTACTATATGCAAGGCATTAAGAGACTAAAGAAATACAGTTTGAGAACAAAGAATAAAGAAATCGAGTTTGACCTCATATTGACCACCTGCCCCTCATTCCTCCCACCCAGCCCCCAGTTGAAGTAGAAAATTCATGTATATATTTTAACTCCCCCAGAACTTAAATACTTATAGCTTAATGTTGACCAGAAGCCTTACTAATAACACAGCCAGTTGATGAACACATATTTTGTATGTTATATGTATACTCATATTTTGATTGTATTATATAGTACATATAATATACTGTATTTTTATAATAAAGCTACAGAAAAGAAAATGTTAAAACCCTAAGGAAGAGAAAATACATTTATAGTACCCTCTTGTATTTGTGGGAAAAATGTGGTAAATGAATCTGTGAAGTTCAAACTCATGTTGTTGAAGGGCCGGCTATTTATATAACATTTTTTTTGTTGTTTTTCCTTGAGAAGTTTACACTTAATATGGCAAAATATCATATAACTATATAGTTAACCATCAACTTCAGAATAGATCTGAAAGGTGATCGTATTTTGGTTGAAATTTAAAACATTTCCCTCTAGATACAGTATGGTTAGGTTTATATAAAATGAATCTGTTATGCAGCTGAATTAAAACTCTTTACTATATAAACTTGGAAAAATAGCACTGTATCTTGATTCATACCACAGAAGTGAATCCTTTCTTCACAACTGTTTTTGTAGGATGTGCAGTCTTTTTCAAGTTGTCCTTAACATATTTTGTGCCTAAAGAAACAGTGATTCCTCCCCTCCTTACCCTCTCTTTCCACCCCTCCCCAAAAGAATTTTAATGGCTATGATAATAACCAGCTACTCCAGTGTCAGAAGAATAGGCTCCCTTAGAACAGTTGGATTGGGAATTTAACTATTAGCAGGCATGACAGCTTTTGGCATATATGGAGTCTAACTTACATGTATGAGAGAAATAATTAAACAAAATAATAAAAGCTGCCTCACAGAAATTACTGGAGATAGCTTGGGTAATATATTCGGTCTTGTATCATGAAGGCTTTCTACAGGTGGGAGGATTGGGTAAGGGAGGCCATTTTAGAGAGAGTGGCAATGACAGAAGCAGAAGTGTCAAAATTACTTATTTAGCTGTTTTGGCGGGGGGGGGCATATAATTTTATAGTTAAGTATGTTGTATATTTTGTATTGTAGATAATGTCACTGCATCCCAGATACATTTCTTTCCTTTGGCAAGTTGCAGACTTAGGCAGCAGCCTAAATATGCCTCCTCTTAGAGATGGAGCAAGAGTACTTATGAAGCTTATGCCACCAGGTAAGTTTTTTATATCTGTAATGTTCATTAAATACATGCTGGACCATAACAGGGTATATTAACAAATTCTCTGTCTAGATGGAATATGCTTTGTTATGTAGACCACATCAGGAGTTGGCAAACTACAGCTCACCGGCCAAATTCAGCCCACTGCCTGATTTTGTATAGCCTAGGAGCCAAGGATGGCTTTTACATTTTTTTTTTTTTTTTTTTTTTTTTTTTTTTTTTTAAGATTTTATTTATTTGTCAGAGAGAGAGAGCAAGAGCGAGCACAGGCAGACAGAGTGTCAGGCAGAGTCAGAGGGAGAAGCAGGCTCCCTGCGGAGCAAGGAGCCTGATGTGGGACTCTATCCCAGGACGCTGGGATCATGACCTGAGCCGAAGGCAGCTGCTTAACCAACTGAGCCACCCAGACGTCCCTGGCTTTTACATTCTTAAATGGGGAGAGGGGGTGAATCAAGAGAATATTTTGTGCTTCGTGAAAATTATATGAATATTTTTTTAAGGTTTTATTTATTTATTTGACAGATCACAAATAGGCAGAGAAGGAGGCAGAGAGAGAGGAAGGGAAGCAGGCTCCCTGCTGAGCAGAGAGCCCGATGTGGGGCTCAATCCCAGAACCCTGGGATCATGACCTGAGCCGAAGGCAGAGGCTTTAACCCGCTGAGCCACCCAGGCACCCCTGAAATTTTTATTTTAGTGTCCTAAACTTATTAGTGTGCAGTCATGCTCATTCATTTACATACTAACTGTGGCTGGTTTTGTTTTAAAATAGCAGAGCTCAGTGGTTGTGGCCGACACCCTATGGCCCGCAAAGCCTTAAATATTTACTGTCTGACCTCTCTCTGCACCGTATTATGGGCCATGTGTTATCTGTGGCACTGTTTTTCTTTTATTCCTTAGAAACAACTACTTCAACGTTCAGCTTTTTTCTCATATGTGTCTATACCATTATATCTGTAAATAAACCTTGTCCGATTGTGTCTTTGTGTATTTTTAGATACCTACTGAGTTTCTATCATGGGATGAAAACTTAAGTCTTAGTCTCAAATTCTCCCCATTTTTGCTTGAATTCTTATCTAAAATTGACACTAAAATGTAAATTTACATTTCAAGAGTGTGTGAAAAGTAATTTGCCTGGATTACTGACAACATTTTTTTTTTACTGCATATAATAATGTCTCCTTTTCATTCCCTTAGTTTTCTGTACACCTAACAGATTCATCCCATGCATCTTCTAATAACTTCTCAAAATAGTTTCCCATTATTATTTGTATTATATAATCTGTCAGATTTCACTGTTTTCTGGAGCTTTTCTTCTTCCTCCTCTCATCTGTTTGTTCTTTGCCTGCTGTACAGCTACTGTTGTAGGACTTCCTTCTTCACCTTTTCCATAGCAGAGTCCCTGTTCTCAGGTTCTTACGTCTTGGGCCTTTCTTGAAATTTTTTCTCCCCTCCTCCCACAGGGATGTCCTCCTTACCCTGCTTGGGCTGTAATACCCTAGTCTAGGCAGCCCTTTCACATAGAGTTTAAACAGCACTAATAAAAATAATTTTGCTTGGGGTGCCTGGGTGGCTCAGTGGGTTAAGCCACTGCCTTCGGCTCAGGTCATGATCTCAGGGTCCTGGGATCGAGCCCCACATCCGGGCTCTCTGCTCAGCAGGGAGCCTGCTCCCCCCCCCCCCCGCCTGCCTCTCTGTCTACTTGTGATCTCTCTCTGTAAAATAAATAAATAAAATCTTTAAAAAAAAAAAAAAGGAAAGGAAAGAAAGAAAGAGCTTGAACAGCCCACCAGGTAGTTGATTGTGACTGAAGGCTGCCTTAGCAGATAATGAAAAGGCATGAGACCAATAGAAAATGCTGACTTGTTAGTGCTGGGATAACACAGGGAGAAGTGGAGCTCTGAGACAGATGGGCTGCCATTAAAGTGGGCCCAGAACAAACACCCGCCAAGAGTCCTAAAAGGCTGGGAGTGCACTTCTCAAGATGAGCTCTGCATGCAGGTGCTCACTTTTTTCATTTTCCTAAGAAGTTAAAAGGGCCCCTTGCTGTACAGCTGCCAGGCTAAGGGGTTTTCGTTAGGTTGGTTTTGGTTTTGGTTTTCAAAAGTTGCACTTCTTCTGCTGTACTGGCACCTTCTACATTATACTGACTCTCTTATTTGCCACTTGACTATGAGCTAATTGGGGTTTTAGAAACGTGTAACAACTTAATAGACTTATTTCCCTGAAGGTTATACTGATAGGTGCTTTATTTTCTTCTGTTCCCTACTTGTCTCTTATTTTTGAAGAGTACCTTTTTTCCCGTTAAAAACTTATTTTCGGGGGGGGGAGGCACCTGGGTGGCTGAGTGGGTTAAAGCCTCTGCCTTCCGCTCAGGTCATGATCGCAGGGTCCTGGGATCCAGTCCCGCATCGGGCTCTCTGCTCAGCAAGGAGCCTGCTTCCACCTCTCTCTCTATCTGCCTGCCTCTCTGCCTGTCAAATAAATAAATAAAATATTTAAAAAAAAAAAACTTATTTTCAGGACACCTGATGTTGTGTGTCTGCCTCTGGCTCGAGTCATGATCCCTGGGGTCCTGGAATCGAGTTCCACATCAGGCTCCCCGCTCCATGGGCAGTCTGCCTCTCCCTTTGCCTGCCACTTACCCTGCTTGTGCTCTCACTTTTTCTCTGTCAAAATAAATAAACTCTTTTTAAAAATAGGTAAAATAAAATTAATTTCTTATTAAGTAATTTGAAACTTAGAGCAGTACAATCTCATTTACCCTTCCCCAGATTCAATAGTTGTTAATATTTTGCTATACTTGTTCTGTCATTCTGTGTAAGATTTTTTTCTGACCTTTGGAGAACAAGTTGTAGATACCCTATCTTTTTATCCCTAAATACCTATTGCTTTATAGGAACAAAGACATTCTCTTCAAATTGCCACAGTAGTAATCAAAATCAGAAAATACAGCATTGGGCACCTGGGTGGCTCATTTGGTTAAGCAACTGCCTTTAGCTCAGGTCATGATCCCCAGAGACCTGAGATGGAGTCCCACATTGGGCTTCAAGCTCCGTAGGCAGTCTGCTTCTCCCTCTGACCTCCCCTCTCATGCTCTCTCTCAAATAAATAATTAAATTTTTTTTAAAAAAGAATATAGCATTGATAAATTAATTTATAGACCTTATACATAATTACTAATTTTCCCCATAATAAACCTTAAAACAATGTTTTCTGGTTGAGAATCCCATTCAGCTTCTTATATTGAATGATTCATGTGGTGTCTTGAATCTGGAACAGTTCCTCAGTGTTTCACTGTTACGAGTTTGATGGTTTTGAAAAGCACAGATCAGTTTTGGTATGAATGTGTCTCCTTGGGTTTTGTCTGTTCCTGATGTTACATACAGATTGTACATTTCTCTCAGAATACCACTTACATGTTGCTCTTTCTCAGCATTATACCAGGAGGCATACGTCCATTTGTCCTTCATTGGCGACATTATCCCAGATCACTTAATTGATGTCTGCAGGTTTCTCCTTTGTAAAGTTACTTTTCCTTTTTTGAAGAGATGTTTTGAGACTCTAACTCTTTTCTCATCAGACTTTTACTTACTGGTTTAACCATTCCTTGTGATTATTGTTTGAATCGGTTTTTCCTGTAATGGTTGCAAAATGGTGATTTTACTTAACTTGCTCATTCTTTCTACATTTACTGGTTGGCAACCTTATTTGTGATGTGTTTTATATATATATAGCCCAAGATGTTTAAAGTTCATCTAGTACTTTAATCCTAGCCCTGGAATCAGCCATTACTCCTCTCTGTGAGAGAGGGTATTTAGAAACCAGAAACTTAGTACTACTGGGGTGTCTTGTTTCTAGGCCTTTTCATTAAACTGAGGAAGTAATACACATTTATATATATATTTTTTTAAGATTTTATTTATTTAAGAGAGAGCAGGACCAGGGGAGAGGGAGAAGCAGACTCCCTGCTGAGCAGGGACCCTCATAGAAGGTTTAATCCTAGGACCCTGGGATCATGACCTGAGTCAGAAGCCCAACCGACTAAGCCACCCAGGTGTCCCTACTTAGAATATTTTTAAATCCAATAAGACATTCTCAGATACAGCCTATGAATAGGTTTATTTTTAGAGACTAATTTGGTTTATATGTTAGAAGTCTTGGACCTTAATGGTTCGTTCTGCTTGCAGGACTTTTTTTCCTGATGAAATAAATAATTTTGAAGATTTAGCTGCTAGAATCCTCAGTGTTAAAAAAACAAATACTGGGAAAAAATCTAAATGCCCAATAATAGAGATTATACTCATAAAGTGACATAATGTTATTTTAATCACAAAAATAATACAGGGGATGAATATCTAATGACCTGAGAAGCTATTCACAAATGTTTGATTATAAGAAATTTATATTTTATTTAGTTACATTATGTGTCACTATCCCTTCAGAATAGGGAAAAACAGTAG
This sequence comes from Mustela putorius furo, assembly GCF_011764305.1. Classification (NCBI taxonomy): domain Eukaryota; kingdom Metazoa; phylum Chordata; class Mammalia; order Carnivora; family Mustelidae; genus Mustela; species Mustela putorius. The sequence continues at coordinate 35,974,780 of NW_025421989.1, forward strand.
TTTTAATATAAACTGAAGATTTTTTTTTAAGATGTTTTCATTTTGTTTTTAAGTAATCTCTATACTCAGCGTTGCTGCTCGAACTAATAATCCTAAGGTGAAGAGCCATATGCTCCACTGAGTCAGCCAGACAGCCCACAAACTGAAGATTTTTTGATAAGATAGTTCTAGACTATTTTCAGGCCTATAAAATTAGCTTGCCATAGGGCAATTACAGTAATTTTCAGTTACCTTTATTCTTCCAAAAAAAAAAAAAAAGGCTTTTAATTTTTTCTAAAGCCATCTTATTTATCAAGTGGTATTTTAATCATAGCATATTTACCTTGGAAATAATTTGATGGTAATAATGTACTTTCTAAAGTTGATTGACTATTCTTAAGTTCGAATGTTTGGTAACGCTGAATTGTATCATGTGGTTTTCAAAATATTTATTTTCACTGTGATTTAAAAGGAAGGTGGGGATGCCTGGGTGATTCAGTCAGTTAAGCATCCAGCTCTTGGTTTTGACTCCGGTCATGAGATTGAGTTCCTGAGTTCCACATGGGGCTCTACATTCAGCATGGTGTCTGCTTGAGATTCTCCCTCTTGAGATTCTCCCTCTACCTCCCCCTCTCCATATAAATAAAATCTTTAAAGAAAGAAACTGGGTGGGGCACCTGGGTGGCTCAGTGGGATAAAGCCTCTGCCTTCAGCTCAGATCATGATCCCAGTATCCTGGGATCTAGCCCCACATCGGTCTCTCTGCTCAGCAGGGAGCCTGCTTCCTCGTCTGTCTCTGCCTGCCTCTGCCTGCTTGTGATCTCTCTGTCAAATAAATAAAAATCTTTTTTTAAAAGAAAAAGAAAGAAAGAATGAAACTGGTGTTTTAATACTGTGGGGGAGGATAAAAAGAAAAAAACCCTGTGCTTGAGGTAAACATTAATGACTATAGGTTTCTCCTACTCAGAACTAGAGTGTTCCTATGAAAACTTTTGTAAGCCAAAATGGTGTAAAACATTTAAAGAAGCAGTTAACACTGGTTTATATGGAAATTTTTTTAGAGTGTTCCCACAGCCAGAGAGTAACCTCTTAGGCTTTTCTGATACCTTAGGACACATCTTATTCTAATGGATGCACAAAATAAGAAAAAGCACAGAAGCTCACAGAGGCAGCCCAAAGCTCTGGTGGCTTGATGCTGAATGTCACTCCCAGGGAAGGAGCTTTGCGGGTCCACTTTATCTGCTTGGGGGTGCACACTGCCTCTTGAACAACTTTCTGCAAAACAAACACTGGATGCTATTTTTGCTTTTTGCCTCTTTTCGTAAAAGCAAGAATCCTCTTTGGATTTCTTGTGGCTAATGGAAAACAGGTGCTATTATAGGTCTTTCATAACGGTGAAGTGGTGTTAGGCGAGGTGCCTGTATTCTTTTTTTTTTTTCTGTGTCTTTCCTTTTAGAGTTCAGTTTCTAAGGTACCACTAAGCTCCTTTCAATAAAATAGAGCAGTTAATGGGTAGTGTCATGAGGGTGAACAATAGAGAAGTTGGAAGGAAGAACTTGTAATTTTTTATCTTTGTTATCTCGATAAGGATGATTTCCTTTTGAAGTGTACTGTATTTTTTAGGTTTACACTGGTCGTGGAGGCATGTTGATTTGAGGTCTCTGGGTGAAGACTGCCTTCCTTCATGTTTGGGTTGACTGATAAGAAAGTCCTAGTTCATAGTGATTTTTTTTTTTTTTTTTTTTTTTTTAAATCTAGATCCAGCTATTTCTTGTGAGGCATGAGCCTATAAGTCAAATGAATTGATAGTTATGCCGTACTGAAGTAATCTTCAAAATACCAAAAGTGAAATTCTATTAATGCATAGATTATGTTGTGTTTTAGACTGTTAGACTGTGTCTCTTGTTTTCTTACAGATAGCACAACAATAGAAAAGTTAAGAGCTATTTGTTTAGATCACGCCAAACTTGGAGAAAGCAGCCTTAGTCCATCTCTTGACTCGCTTTTCTTTGGTCCTTCAGCCTCACAAGTGCTATACCTAACAGAGGTTAGTTTTTTCTCTTTTGAATGTATTTCATGTTCTTTGAACTTGACCTTTTTATGTGGTAATCTGAAGAACATGGATAACACTTAAAATGAAATATTTTTTAAATGGTCAAGAATTTCTTAGCAATGATGATAGGGAAAATGGAAGTTATCTTTTTAAACCCTTTTAATACAGTCCTTTTCTTCTTCCAGGTAGTCTATGCCTTGTTAATGCCTGCTGGTGCACCTCTGGCTGATGACTCCTCTGATTTTCAATTTCACTTCTTGAAAAGTGGTGGCCTGCCCCTCGTCCTGAGCATGCTAACCAGAAATAACTTCCTACCAAATGCAGATATGGAAACTCGAAGGGGTGCTTACCTCAATGCTCTTAAAATAGCCAAACTGTTGCTAACTGCCATTGGCTATGGCCACGTTCGAGCTGTGGCAGAAGCTTGTCAGCCAGGTGTAGAAGGCGTGAATCCCATGACATCGGTAATACACTTTTTAAAAATGTCTTACTTATAGTAATAAATGGTAATTTTTTAAAGTTTGCGTTCAGAGTTGATTCAGAATGTTTCGAGTTCCTTTCCAGTGGTATCTTATTTTAGAGGTTTCTGTCTCTTAAATTTGTATGAAAAGTGAAAATGCTTTTTACTGGCTATACTCTTAATTTAAGAGGACAGTTCCTCCCTACACCTTTAAACCTGTTTGGCTTTCAATTACTTTAAACCTGATAAAAACTCTGTATGCATCTCTTACTAACTTGTACCTGGAAGATACATGAAAATACAGGTGGTAATAAGAAAGTTGTAATTGACTTAGCCTGTTGCCACTCTCTTCCCACCTTGATAGGCTTAACCTCCACTTCTGAGCTTATTCCAACTCTGGACTCTGTCTTTGCCTTGGTGGCATCCTTGATCCATCTCACCAAAAGTTCTCAAGACATGCCATAATTCAGTGTCTACTTATGAGCGGTCAAAGTATGCACTTAATTCTGACTAAAATTTGAGGTCTTCTATATTCATCACAAGTGATGGTTTACTAAGTTTACGGATAGAAGAAAAGAGCTCTAGGAATTCTGTTTTTTGTTTTTTGTTTTTTTTTTAATAGCTTAGGGCTTAATCTGGAAATTGGAATGTTGATTAGATATGTGATGTTACATTAAATATGTGATACGGAATAATACCACATATATTGTCATAATAGCAAATGTCAGTAGCTGTGACTAAAATTCCTTAACGTTTCTCCCTTTCAAAGAGGAAAATGATGAGCAGGGGAAATGGGAACAGGGTCTGCCCAGAAGCACACATGTAAGAGGTGTGGAGTAATTTATTGAGTCTTTAGGTAGGGGTTGGAGTCATCACTTCAGTTTATCACTTATGTCCACAAGTTATACTGTGCCCACATGTAGGGACACAAGTTGAATTAATCTAGAATGGGTATTTGCAAGGGACGTGTAGCACCTTGTTACATAAGAAAAAGTGGAGGCCCACATTGTTGGCAATACGGACTGCTTTTTGTTTAAGTCACTGCAGTTCTACCATGTGTATATACGGAAGGGAGGTCATTTGGAGGGAGTGGCAATGGGTGGGGAGCATATGGCTGGGTCTGGTTCTGTACAAATTACTTACTTCGAGCAAAATGGTGGTTTTTTCAGGTCAACCAAGTTACTCATGATCAAGCCGTGGTGCTACAAAGTGCCCTTCAGAGCATTCCTAATCCATCATCTGAATGCATGCTTAGAAATGTATCCATTCGTCTTGCTCAGCAAATATCTGATGAGGTTAGTATTAAACTTTCTAAGCTGTGAAATCCTGCCATGTCTATTTCTATGTTTGACCCTCTGTTTAATTAAGAAATAACCCTTATCACAGCTCAGGGCTGAATTTTCCTAGGTCTACTCATTCTAATAACTGTCTCAGTCTAGAGTTCCCTTAACACGAATTTTGCCTGATACTAATGTTAGTACTTTCCGGTTTGAATCCTCTATGTACAATAAACAACATCCTCTGAATATATATAATTCAGTCTTCACAAATGCAGGTATGAGTGAAACCACCATCATAATCAAGACACAGATCATTTCCATCATTCTGTATGTCCCTTTGCAGTCCCTTCCCTCTACCCCAGGTAACCAGTGATCTTTTGCCACTGTAGAATAGTTTTCATTTTCTAGAATTGTATACAGATGGAATTCTACCGTGTGTGTTCCTATATGTCTAGTTCCTCCCACTCTGAATAATGATGTTGAGAATTATCTGTTTTGTAAACCATTAGGCCATTATTTTTTGCTGCCGAGTAGTATCCTATTGTGAATACTCCACATTGTACACTTGGCAAAGGACTTCTTTTGACTGTAAATGAAGCTGCTGTGACTTCTGTACAAGTGTTTGTATGGACTTGGTTTTCATTTTTATGGGTAAAAAAATGAGTAGAATGGTGGTGGGATCCTCTTAGTAGTCTTTTTAAGATGCTTCTGAAAGTAATACAGGGCCAGATAATAACTTGGAGAGCATGCTTTGTGGTATTGCTGTTAAATGAAAAAGAAAAAAAAAGACAAAAGCAGTTTTTTTACAAGGAGAAACATTTTTTCTTTTCCATTTATTATTTTACTTTAATACGCTATCAAATCATTTTTATTGTGCATTGTCTTGCAGGCTTCAAGATATATGCCTGATATCTGTGTAATTAGAGCTATTCAGAAAATCATCTGGGCATCAGGATGTGGGGCATTACAGCTAGTATTTAGCCCAAATGAAGAAATCACTAAAATTTATGAGAAGGTAAGAGTTACCTCAAAAATATTTTCCTTTTAAATTAATGTTAATTGTGTGTGAGGCTGAATCATTACATCTGCTATCTTTACCAAATACTAAATACTAGTATTTAGTATTGCATCTTCATGGCTGACAATTAAATGGTAGCTATAGGTAAGATGAGAATACAGTAAAATTTTACTTTTGAAATAAAGTACTTCCGAATCCTGCCATAAAGCTGCTTTTTAAAATATGAAACGATGTTTTTCTACTTCTCACTAGACTCAGATATGATCTCCTATTGAATTTTCTTTTTCCTATTGTCTCCATTTTTCTTCTTTCATTATCTTTCTGTCATATGTAAATTTTAGTTTAGTTAACTGTCAGCTGTGGTGTCCTGACATTTTAAATATTTTTGTCTGTGAAAGCAGTCAAAGGAGGGGCACCTGGGTGGCTCAGTGGGTTAAAGCCTCTGCCTTCTGCTCAGGTCATGATCTCGGGGTCCTGGGATCGAGCCCTACCTCAGACTCTGCTCAGCGGAGAACCTGCTTCCTTCTCTCTCTCTTTCTCTCTCTCTGCCTGCCTTTCTGTCTACTTGTGATCTTTGTCAAATAAATAAATAAAATCTTTTAAAAAATAAAGCAGTCAAAGGTAGAAAGTGTCAGCCAGTTAGGTATCATCTCTGACCTTCCCTTAGATGAAGCAAATTATTGACAGAAGTGAGGCTGTTTCACTCCTTCTTTTCTTATTATATGTACTTACCCCTCATAATCACTACTGAATATTTAGAAGAGGAAATTAAATTTATAGGAACTTTTGAGCTTGGTAGACCTTCCATTTTATGGCCAACATAACCCTGTTTTTCCTTGGATACATTTTAGAATCTGGTAGCATCTGTCTGGTACAGTTCCTGGGCATTCAACTAAGTCTTTTTGTTTGTTTTAAAATTTTATTTATTAGAGAGCATGAGTTGGGGGAGGGGGAAAAGGGGGGGGAGAAGCAGGCTCCCCACCAAGCACAGAGCCTGATAGGGAGCTTAATCCCAGGAGCCGAAAATCTTGACCTGAGCTGAAATCAGACACTTAACTGACTGAGCCACCCAGGTGCCCCATTCAGCTAGTATTTGAATGCTTGTTCTTTTTTAGGCGTGTATTGTAATCATCACTTTTTTACAGAATCGGATTAAAATTTACTAGCTACCTATCCAAGCATATTTGAGGTTGTAAAACCTTCCTGAACAATTGTCTAAGAAATTTGCTTTAGAATACAGTGGCCCTGTAGTTACACTACCTTGTGGAACTAGTCATAAGTTCCTAACTCTGCAGTGCTAGAATGTGCCTTAAGAAAGGAGTGATCGTTCATTTCAGAAAGAAGATCCCTAGGAGCCTGAAGGACAGAGTAACAAGTGATATTCTCAGTGTGTTCCTTCATCGTTCCTTGGGATATAGCAGAATACTGGAATTAGACATCACTATTCATTTCCATACTATCTCTGTACTATAATCATTTCCATACTATTCTTAAATGGGTCTCAAGTTGCAGGTAGAGAGGCTGAGGCCAGATGGTTTAGGTGAGTCTTTGAGTTTTAAGCACTAACTGAAGTTGTGTGAGATTTTTCTTAAATGCAACTCTAGGTAACTTGCCTCTGACCATAATTTTACAGACCAACGCAGGCAATGAGCCAGACTTGGAAGATGAACAGGTTTGCTGTGAGGCATTAGAAGTGATGACGTTGTGTTTTGCCTTGATTCCGACAGCCTTGGATGCTCTTAGTAAAGAAAAGGCTTGGCAGACATTTATTATTGACTTACTATTGCACTGTCACAGCAAGTAAGTATCTTTATAATTGTAAGAAACTTCATCTTTTGTTACACAGAAATAAATTTATGCTGGGAGAATTTGTCCCAGAAATCAAGTGTTTTTTGTCTCTATAGCATGATAGTGTTTAAGGAAAATTTTTTAACCACATTTTGCATAGACCTAACTTTGGTTTTAGTCTCTGCAGAATGGCAACATCAAATCTCAAAGTAAAATTAATTTTTTCCCTAATTTCAGAACTTAGTTTTACTCAAGAGATCAATATTTTAGCCCATTTAAAAAATTTGGTTGGTAAGATTTCACTTAAACAGGACATTCGCCTCCTGTCTTGGATATGTAGATGCCAGGTTTTTTGGTTTGTTTGCTTCAAGAGAAATTGTTAATTCAGTATGAAATTCACAAATCAGGGTTCTGGTAAGAACTTTTGCATTTTATAATGAGACCAAAGAGCAAATAATTAAAGCCCTTGTTTTCAATTGAAGATCATTTAATCAGTGGTATAAGCTTTGTTTTGGACTTCTTTTTGTGCAAGTCGATCAGATTTGTAGAAAATGTTGGTTTCCATCCTCATGTCATTCTAATCCTGATCTTCATGGGCTAACTCTTTAAACTGGAGCTGTAATTAGTGTCACTGTTAAATTTAATTAATCTGTCTTCCATATATCATGTGAAAAGAAAGAAGATGTTCACTTAGGTTATTTTTTCAGATGCCATTCATTCAGCAGTGACAGAAATCACTGATGAAATTAATGTAACATCAAAATAAAGTTTGCTGAAATAAAACCTAGTGATAAAGCCTTTTTTAAAAAAAAAGTACATTGATGGAATAGATATATTTTGCTCATTCCAGAGGATGCTGTAAAGTGACGTAGTGGGAAGGTCTACTATTTTAGAAGTTCCTTGGTCATGTCCTTGAAATTCAGAAAGCCCTTTGACAGGATCCCCCGCCCCCAGTAAGGTTGTGCTTGTTGCCTCCTTGAAAAGATAACCCAGTATGTGAAGAAAAATTAACAGGTTGAGTGAGTCTGGTTCTATTTGATAACAAGTCAGAGGGAAGGAGGAGGGAAAAGATGATTATCTGAAGAGTTTTAGTGAAGTCAAACCCAGAGGTAGCAAATGTTTTATTCTATATTGATTCGCAAATCTTAAGTTAGGAACTTACTTCAGTTTCTTGGCTGCACTTGGATTTACGGGTGTTCTGCCCTCTAAAGACCTTTATGAACATTTCCCCCTTACAGGAAATTAGACCCAGTTCCCTCCTCCTTCCCCTGAAACTTCACACAATGAAGTAAAGTTCTGTAGACAGTACTTTATCTCAGTATGCCTCTGTTCCCTTATAGTCAACAACAGATAGGGTCTTCTAAGAGCAAGATCTTTTTGAGCTTTAGGTATCTGATTTTCTTCTCTCGGACTGGCCCTCACCTTGCCCTGCAGGTTCAAAGGCCCTTATTTCCAATTTGTAAGAATTTGACAGCAAACCTGACTTGAACATAATTTGTTGGCATTACCTTTCTGAAATCTGAATCCCCAAACACATCCAGCCCCAACAGTTTCAAGTGCAGGATTGTGGTCCTGCATACATGAGGCTGCCCCTTAGAGTTTATACTTGCATAATATTACTAACCTATGTACAGTGCATATCCCGTGTTTGCTTTCTCCCTTAATTCTGTAGCAACTCACTAGACCGCTGCTGGCTGAACTAAGGCTAAAGTTACAGGACAGTGTCCTGCCTCTTGAGTTCTGACTTTCTGCCACATGATTATACTCTGTGTAATTATACTTCATGAGCAAATTAATGTGAGTCTTTACCATGTGCTTGACAAAGTCCAAAGTCAAATAAGATAGTTCTTGCACTCAAGGAGCTTGGAGAGAGAAATCTGTGTCATAGGAGGCAAAGTACTCTAGGAATTAGAAGAGGAATAAGTTACTTTTCTACCCAGAAAGAGCAGAAGTGAAGGTACTTTGCCGAATGTAACATGAGCTCAGGTTCGGGTAAGATTTATATGTGCATACAAATGGAAGGTAGGCATTGGCGATGCTTCCCCTCAACCTCAGTCCCCATTATGGTATTTTTACTTCTGTGTTGTTGGACTCCGTTCTTGCTCCTCCATACTGCTTCTACCCTCGTCTAAACAGCCAGCATCCATTGCCCAGACAACTGCAATATCCTTAATCTTCCCACCCCAGTGCTTCACCGCTAAGGTATTTTATTCTCATCCTGTGACCACACTGCAGACAGCATGATCTTTGCCAAGCATGACCCCATTGTTTTCCTGGTATCAGGTCTTTCCATGCCTTCTCATTGCCTTTGAGTTAAGTCTAAACATTTAAATTTGGTTTATAAACAATTCGACCCTTACTGCTGCTTACAAGTTTCAACTTCAGTGCCACATTTTCTGTTAACGTTTTCTGAAAAGTCTCCCAGACCTTTGTTTAGGTGAGGTCTGTTTCCATATCATATCACTAAACTTGTTATAATCACTAAGAGTTTGATCGAAATTCCTTTAGGTGGCTATGGTTTTTTTTCCAGCCCCTCTAGCAACTTTTGCCTTATACTCTACCTATTTATTCAGCTCCTTTATGTTACCTGACATTGATGAAGACATTTGAGTTTGCCACCCCGGCATAGTGCTTTCAGAGAAAAGCTGAGTAGTCTGGTTTGATGTGTGAAAGAGGAGTACAGGATAATACTGTAAAGGGGATTAGTGGGAGTCAGTTTGCAGAAGGCCTTTGATGCTGAGACCTAAGTACTCAATTTTAATATGGTAGGCAGTCTTGATAAATAATTTAGCGAGTACCTATTATGTATCAGCAGGCACTATCCCAGCTACTAGGGATATAGCCGTAAACAAAACAGAATATCAGCCAGCCTTCTTCGAGTCTACAAACTAAAGGAGATGGGAGTATGAAGGAGCAAACATGTGGGAAAATATACAGTATGTTAGTGATAAATGCTATAGAGAGAAATGACGGTGATAAGGAATAGTGGGGAGTCAGAGTTTGGTTTTGACCTTTAAACAAACCTCTGAAAGAGGAAGGTAGTAATCCATGTAGATAATGGAGGAAGCAGGTTTTCAGCAGAAGGAACAACAGATGTAAATGTCCTGAGGCATGAATGTGCCTGATGTCTTAACAGCAAGGAGACGAGTGTGGCTGGAGCAGTGAGTGAAGGATAGGCAGCTATAGGAGATGAGGTCAGAAAGTTAACAGGCAGCCTGCTTGGATTTTATGGATCATTCTAACAACATGGATTGTTTTTTTACCGGGAGATGGGCATCCCATTGTAGGGTTTTGAGCAGAGGAATGGTGTGCTCTGAGTTACATTGTGAGTTTATTCTGGTGGTTTTGTTGAGAATAAGTTCTAAAGTGTCAGGAAAAACTGTTAATCTAAACAAAAGATGACAGTGGCTGGAAGTATGGTAGTATTAGAAGTGGTAAGAAGTGAGATTTTGAGTATGTCTTAAAGATACTGGCCACACGATTTGTTGATGATAGGCACGTGTTTCTTTGAAAGCATTACAGAAATCGACATGTATGAGAGAGATTTCATCAGAATATCACAAATACTGGGCACCTGGGTGGCTCAGTGGGTTAAGCCGCTGCCTTCGGCTCAGGTCATGATCTCAGGGTCCTGGGATCGAGTCCCGCATCAGGCTCTCTGCTCAGCAGGGAGCCTGCTTCCTCCTCTCTCTCTCTCTGCCTGCCTCTCTGCCTACTTGTAATCTCTCTGTGTCAAATAAATAAATAAATCTTTAAAAAAAAAAAGAATATCACAAATACTAACTTTTTATAGATCCCTACTTTATTTGAGCTGCATACCTGAGTTTTAAAAAAATGAACTAGGACAATGTGAATTACATATACCTATGAAAATCTAATTAAAGTTACAGACTTTCTCCCCAAAAAACTCCTGACTTCAGGTACTCCTGACTTCAGTTTACTTGGGTTCCATCAGATTTTACCCACCGGCTTCTAAAGTCCTGGTTTATAAGACCATGTACGGGTTTCCAGAAAACGACACAAAATGTAGTCTGTCAAGTCCTTTACACTGAGCTATAAATTTGGTTCTAAGCTCTCTATCGCTAGCAGAAAGACAGAAGCATGGTAGTTTCCCATGAAATGTAGTTTGCAATGACCGTAAGATACACAGGTGCTTACCAGGTACTTATTAAGCATCTCCCCATATGTCAGGCATTGTTCCAGGTGTCAGAAACCCTGGCGTCACCAAGGCCCTGCCCTGAAGGAGTTTAATTCTTTTTTTTTTTTTTTTAAAGATTTTATTTATTTATTTGACAGAGAGAGATCACAAGCAGGCAGAGAGAGAGGAAGGGAAGCAGGCCCCCTGCTGAGCAGAGAGCCCCATCCGGGACCTGATCCCAGGACCCCGAGATCATGACCCGAGCCGCAGGCAGTGGCTTAACCCACTGAGCCACCCAGGCACCCCAGGAGTTTACTTCCTAATGGAGTCGTAGATCACTGTTTATGAATAAACAGCATCTGTGCATGTGGTAACAGAATTGATTGTTAGCACCTGTTATATGTGGGTCACTATTCTAGGTTCTTGAGGCACAGCAGTAAATGGGTGATCTTTCTACCCTCTTGGACATTTGCTGTGGTCACATGTGTATAGTATATAATTTTTTTTTTAAAGGATTCATAGTCATCAGGTAAATTTCTCACTACTGGACCAGAGACAAACGATGCTAATGCTCCTGATCTGGGGACCATGCTTTGGGAGCCGCTAGAATAATAAAAGGGACATTGCAGCATTATCCTTCCTATAATTGCAACAGAATTCCTACAGAGTTGTGTGCCCCAAAATGCAATGAGTAAAAATTCTGTGGACGGCCCAAAAGATATGTAAGGCTTACTGTAAGCCATCTTGTATTCAAAAGAGCATTTCCAGCCTGTTCCAAGAAAGGGATGTTACAGGGTATCCCTCAAACTCTTCTAGGACAATTTGAGGTTCCTGCCGTACAGCCAATATTCATGTGTTCCGGGTTGTGGGCTTCAGAGGGCGTTAACCTTGTATCCTTGTGTTTTTACTTTTGATTCACCTTTATTCCACCCCATCCCTCCCTCCAAAGACAGGCCAGTTTTGGAATCTTTGGGGGGTTTTTTGTTTGTTTGTTTGTTTGTTTTCTTTTTCTTTCTTTCTTTTTTTTTTTTTTTAACTTCGTGCAAATAATATGTTAAATGTAAAATGCTTTTATTTCAGAACTGTTCGCCAGGTTGCACAAGAGCAGTTCTTTTTGATGTGCACCAGATGTTGCATGGGACACAGGCCTCTACTTTTCTTCATTACTCTGCTCTTCACCGTGTTGGGGGTGAGACTTTTTTAATATGTTTCTTAGAGTGATGAATTCTTTAAACAAGACGTTCAGGAATTTATGGTTTTAGCTTATATTCAAGTTAGAACAGCCTGTATTTATTAAGTAAATATTCTTAACTTCCCATGTTATTTTAGTTCTCTGCTCTAGTTATCTCTAGGTTCTAAAAAAGTGGCTTCTGTGCATGGACATGTGAATTCATATGATTTTACTTTATTGTTTCAGAGCACAGCACGAGAGAGAGCTAAGCATTCAGGCGACTACTTCACCCTTTTAAGACACCTTCTTAATTACGCTTACAATAGTAATATTAACATACCCAATGCTGAAGTTCTTCTCAATAATGAAATTGATTGGCTTAAGAGAATTAGGGTAAGTTACCTTTAATACTATGTTTATTGTATTGATAGAGTGTTTTATTAATTGATAGTTTGTAGTTTTGAGCATTTTGGTTAAGTGAAAAACACCAAAGAGTAATAAAAAGGACCAAAGAATATACTCTGTGGTGGTGGGTCTTAGTAACTCATGATTCACTGAATGAATGCTTTGTTTTACTTGGAGCTTGAATTACTGATTTTTCAGCCTCTTCCATTTTAGAATCTTGGGCCTTTTTGCAAATTTTCGTCTTGTAAAACCTTTGAATTGTTCTCATCAAAAATCAGTGTGTATGGGTGGCTCAGTGGGTTGAGCCTTTGCCTTCAGCTCAGGTCATGATCTCAGGGTCCTACGACCAAGTTCGGCATCTGGCTCTCTGGTCAGTGGGGAGCCTGCTTCCCCTCCCTCCCCCCACCCACCTCTGCCTGCTTATGGTCTCTCTCTGTCAAATAAGTAAAATCTTTAACAACAACAACAAAAAAATCAGTGTGTACAGACTAGCACTTAAGTCTTGATGTTAACACCGAATACTCTTTACTCAGAATTGTATGAGAATTTATTTCTGAAGAGATATGTAGCTTCTATATCCCTAAAAGTTCTGACGATAATTTCGTCTTGCTTAGAAGGGAAAGCTTTGGCAAGAAAAAGAGTCTTAACGATAGAGAACAAACAGATGGTTACCAGAGGGGAGGGTGGGGGGAATAGGTGATGGGGGTAGTAAAGAGGGCCCTTGTCATGATGAGCACTGCATGATGTATGGAAGTGGGGAATCACTATATTGTACACCTGGAACTAATACTACACTGTATGTTAACTAGACTGGATGATTATTGATTTTTAAAAATAAAAATAAATTTTAAGAATGAATGGAAAAGTTTGGGGGAATTACTTCATGTGTTTCTAGTTTTCTCATTGTGACTTCTCTCTCCCTCCTTACCTCCCTTCATAAATTAGACATTTGTTATTTTTTCTTTGGCAGGATGATGTTAAAAGAACAGGTGAAACAGGTGTTGAAGAGACGATCTTAGAAGGTCACCTTGGGGTAACAAAAGAATTACTGGCCTTTCAAACCCCTGAGAAAAAGTATCATATTGGTTGTGAAAAAGGAGGTGCTAATCTCATTAAAGTAAGTTTTGTCCAAAACTAGATATCCTGACCTCCTCGATGTTTGTTACCAAATCTGTCTGGCTGGTTTATAATACCATGTCTTTGGTGTATTATCTTGACCGTTTCTACCTTCTTTTTAAGAATCTTTATAGAGGTTGCAGTGATTTTTTTAAATATACCTTCTGAATTTTGTATGTAAATAAAATATATTGTGTATTTAAAGTAAATACACACATGATTTTTTTTTGTTGTTGTTTTTGGAAAATGAATTTTTCACTTCAGTCTTTTTAAAACAACACGTATTTGTGAGATAGCGTCATGTTTATCCTATTTCTTTAATGACTTTTTCCACATGTGTGGTAACTCAAAGAAAGTATCATTTTAGTACATGTTATTTTTATTTAAAATCAGTTTTGGTACACATATGATTAAAGGAGTAAACATGGGGCACCTGGGGGCTGAGCATCTGCCTTCAGCTCAGCTCATGATCTCAGGGTCCTAGGATCGAGCCAAGTCCCGCATCAGGCTCCCTGCTCAGCCAGGAGCCTGCTTCTCCTTCTCTCTCTGCCCTACCTCCCCACTTGTACTTTCTCTCCTGCTCTGCGCTCTATCAAATAAATAAAATCTCTTAAGAAAACAAAAGAGTAAACTTATTTAAAATGTTGGGGTGCCTGGGTGGCTCAGTGGGTTAAAGCCTCTGCCTTCGGCTCAGGTCGTGATCTCAGGGTCCTGGGATCGAGCCCTGCTGGGGCTCTCTGCTCAGCAGGGAGCCTGCTTCTCCCTCTCTTCTCTGCCTGCCTCTCTGCCTACTTGTGGTCTCTGTCAAATAAATAAAATCTTAAAAAAAAAAAAAAAGTTAAGTGCTACAGTCAACTTGCTCTTAATACTTAATCAGAGAAACTTGGTGTATTTGTTAGTTGTAGTAAAGAGTGTTTTGAAGTAGAATCTTTTTATTAGAGAATCCAAGTAAGTTTTCTCAGATGTAATGATAGCTTTAATTCTGACAAGCAGTTTAACGTTATTTCCTTCCAAGAGACATTTCTTTCTTTCCTTAAAAAGGATAAATGTATACACACAACTTTGTCATAAACATTATAGAAATAGAAGTATATATAACATATACATATGTAATTGCTAATACGTAATCCTTTTTTCAACTTTTGTAGGAATTAATTGATGATTTCATCTTCCCTGCATCCAATGTTTACCTGCAATATATGAGAAACGGAGAGCTGCCCGCTGAACAGGCAATTCCAGTCTGTAGCTCCCCAGCTACCATTAATGCTGGTTTTGAGTTACTTGTAGCGTTAGCTGTTGGCTGTGTGAGGAATCTCAAACAGATAGTAGATTCTTTGACTGAAATGTATTATATTGGCACAGCAATAACTAGTAAGTATACTAAAATGCAGTGTTTCAATGACAGATAATTCTCTAATTTGTTCAAATTCTATTTTCCTAATTTCTTTTTTTTTTTTTAAGTAAACATCTTCAGCTTGTGTTTTTCTTTCAGCAGCTAGCTTAACATTTGTAGGAGATCTATAATTTCACACCATTACAAGCGAAGAGTCTTGATGCAGAAAAATTTTCAAGTGTTTTTTAAATGTCTTCTGTAGGGGTCTGAGTATTTAGCAAAATAAATTTCTTCTCCATCAAACCTGGAATAAAACCCAAACTACAGTAATAAGTAGTCAAAATAAATGGCAGAGTTCAAATTTAAAACTCAAGTTGCATTCCTTGAAACACCTTTCAGGCCCTTACTTAGAAGCTCTTTAATATTATTTTCATATGAGCCCAAAGAAAATCTGGTTTTAAAAGATGAGAATATGAGAAGATAACATTCTAATGCAGTTTAAGTCCGCAGGTAATGCTCACACAAAAGCCCTTGAGATAGACTGTAGACTCCAGATCATACAGATCTGGAACTGAAGCTCCAAAAGGATGGGGGGACAGTATTAAATGACTGGAAAAGCAGAAATAAGGAATCTAACAAATAATTTAAGAGAAAACCATGTTATCCTCAAAGCTTAAGGATATAATTGATTACAGTAAACATTTAAAAGCGTGAAATTTTTTGATATGTTGTATTTCAGAAGATAAGGACATTTTTAATAACATTTTAGGAGATTCTGATTAAACTGCTTAAAAGTTTAGACCATTAAAAGTGGTGATGCAACATGGGGGTGTTAAGGGGGTAGGAGAAGAATACATGAAACAAGATGGGATTGGGAGGGAGACAAACCATAAGTGACTCTAAATCTCACAAAACAAACTAAGGGTTGCTGGGGGGAGGGGTTGGGAGAAGGGGGTCAGGTATGGACATTGGGGAGGGTATGTGCTATGGTGAGTGCTGTGAAGTGTGTAAACCTGGCAATTCACAGACCTGTACCCCTGGGGATAAAAGTATATGTTTATAAAAAATAAAAAAAAATTTTAAAAAGTTTAGACCATTAAAAAAGGCTTTACCATTAGCTATTTATTCTATCAAATCTGTGTATAATAAGGAGGTTAAAAAGAGTCGTTTGTTCAGGGTTGTTTTGTTTTTTAACAAATCCACACATTTATTCATTTAATTTTCAATAAGCTTAACTACCCTCAAGGTATGGGTATGGTATCACACAGATTCTGTGTCCCTTGCCCTTG
This sequence comes from Mustela putorius furo, assembly GCF_011764305.1. Taxonomy (NCBI): domain Eukaryota; kingdom Metazoa; phylum Chordata; class Mammalia; order Carnivora; family Mustelidae; genus Mustela; species Mustela putorius. The sequence goes on from NW_025421989.1 coordinate 35,990,810, forward strand.
CAGGAAGCTTGCTTTGAAATTTGGCATGAACCATGCCACTGCTTCCATGGACATGGGTAACCTCTCCCCAGATTCATCCAGTTTTGTTTAGTCTGCCACCAGGAGTCACTGTGTTGTCCTTTGCTTTGTATATGGGAGCACATCTCTTCCCTATATAGGATTGTTTTATCTTAGGCAGTCATCACCTTCAATTTTAAGATGACTTGTGTGCTCTGGTTTTGGAGGACCCTGCTACTAGCCAGCAAAAAGTGGCCTTGGACCACAGCCCTCTAGATAGATTTGCTGTTTCAGAAGTCTTATTCTGTGTATCCCTTTATAGGCTTGAAGATGGCAGAAACAGGCTGCTTGTTCTTGAGTAGAACATGGTAAAAATTTGAAGTACCTAAGAAGCTACATACTAAAAACGTTTCCTGCCCATTTTAGTCTGTGGCTCCCCTTTGATAGCTGTAACTATTAATGTCAGTTTGTGTCTGTCCTTTGAGCATTACTGTATGGAAAATCCACATGCAAAGGTTTTTTTGGTACAGTTTTTGTTTTTAACCACAGATTGGCATATGGCTTACACAATGTCTTCACTTTGTTTTCCCCCTAATATATCTGCAGTTGTTCCCTATCGACATATACATCTGCCTAATTCCATTTTTTGGCTATATACTTTTTAAATTGAGTATACTATAATTTATTTAACCAGTCCCATAGACAGTGATAATATTTTACACTCTTTCCTGGTTTATACTACCAGGTAGAGGGAGACATACAGTGATTTACAGTTCTAAAGGACTTCTCGAATCCACTATTTCATCAGCTCCTCAAAAGAACATTGCAGTTATAGGCAAAGCAGGTGTCACTCTTATCACATTTATTACAAAGGAAACGGAAGCTTACCTGAAGGTGAAAAGAGTTGGTAAACAACAGAACCTGGGTATGAACCCAGGTGGTCCTAGGATGCTTTAAAACTGAGCAAGCTATATAATATATCGGTGTATTTATATTAATATTACATAGCAGAATGAATTTGAAGACACTTTAAAAAACCTACAAAAGTCAAAAAAAATTAAAGTTCATAATGACGAAACAGTAAAACTAAAAGTACAAGGAGCACATAGAGGGGTGTCTAGGTGGCTCAGTGGGTTAAGTGTCTGCTCAGGTCAGAATCCCAGAGTCCCAGGGTTGAGTCCTCCATCAGGCTCCCTACTTCTCACTCCTCAACACCACCCCCACCCCCCGACTTGTGCTCACTCGCTTGCTCTCTAATAAAATCTTTAAAGAGTAAAAATTTAAAAAATAATTTGAGCGCATAGAAATTAGCAAAGAGATTGCTTCTGACATTTCCATAGAAGCAGTGCTAGGTAAGACACCGGGTTTCAAATGGTGGGGTAAGAAACCCTATAGTGGTACAAGTTGCTGCATCCCTTCAGTTTGTTGAGGGGGAAACTTGTACTCAATGTACTGCTTCATCTGGCTGGGAAAGTAGTGGAATTGTTGGTAATGTTCACTTACCAGCTTACTAGAGCTAAAAGTGGACAAAATGGTTGTGTTTGTACTACAAGAACCTTTTCCCTTCTCTCAGCTTGTGAAGCACTTACAGAGTGGGAATATCTGCCACCTGTTGGACCCCGCCCACCTAAAGGATTTGTGGGGCTGAAAAATGCTGGTGCTACTTGCTACATGAATTCTGTGATTCAGCAACTCTACATGATTCCCTCCATCAGGAACGGTATTCTTGCAATTGAAGGCACAGGTAGTGATGTAGATGATGATATGTCTGGGGATGAGAAGCAGGACAATGAGGTAAATTTTACTTAGCATTTCTGTTTTCTGTTTAAAATTCTGCTACCAGATACTATCATTCTCTTACCGAGTCTTATACTTTTGTTGGATTTGTTGGTACATATTTGAAAATAAAGCTGGAGTCTCTCAGCGTGGACTGCTATGTCTTGACATAATCTGGTGCTCACTAGCTGCCAGACTTTACACTGCAGTTCATTTTCATAACAAAACTATATAAGTTTTAAAGCAGCAGTTCACATACTCAGTTTTTTTGTGTTAAGTGTTTAATATTTTTAGTTTGCATAATCATAAGGATCTTCATTTTTATAACAACTTAAATTATATTTTCACTTTTCTACCTGATATTTTTAAATATATCTCCATTAATTTATGCTAAGTTGTACTCTGTGCCAGTTTCATTATCTGTGCTTGCTTTTAGGTTACTTTTACATTTGCCTCAGATCATAGCTCTTCTTGCTTAAGCAACAAACCTCTCTCTACCTCAGATGTCATGTAGTCTTTTGACAAAATTTAGGCTCCTTACTGAGTATGCATTGCGCAGTAAAGCTATGGAAAAGTTTGGTTGTAGTGGTGGACCAGATTTGACATAACTATGGCACAGCTCTTTCAAGAAGAGAATATTGGCAAGACTTAGTCGTGATCATATTTATATCCATCCTGTATTTCTTTGTTTTTATTTTATCTTTCCTGTTCATGGTGTTGGTGAGAACTGCAGAGAGAAGCCAGAATGTGTTCTAATTGTAAATGTCTTTGGTGGTTCTTTCCTCCTTCCCTCTCTTCAGTCACCACAGCGATTTGCTCTGAGGTAGTTTAATACTTAGAGGGCTTCTGAAACATACCTGTCCCAGTTCTTCCCCAGATCCACTGAGCCACATCATCGCAGGGGTTAGGGTCTAAGCATTGTTTACCTTTTTAAGAAGCTTCAGAGCAGGGATACTTTGCACCTATACCTGGTTAAGAATCCCTCTTCAGAGTGGAAATTGAAATTCTAGTCCTATAGCCCATCACATCTCTGGGATGTTGAGGGTAAGCACAAGGAGAGATAGCTAATTGTACTCTAAGTAAACAAGGCAGATCAAATATGATGTAATTTCAAGTAAGGTGTCCCATCTTCGCTTTCATGGTACCTTCTGCTCTGTGTTGTCTTGGCACGCCACTGCACTTGTGGGGTTTTGTTGGTTGTTTGCTTTTGCCTGTGTTCTTGGTTTCCATCCCTGGACAAAGTTTCTCATGGACAGGGACTAGATATTCTCTGTTTCTGTATCAAAGGCCCCTGGTACCACAGTTCTCTTTCCATCTCTCTGAACTTAACTCTTCTAGGTACCTCATATAAGTGGAATCATCCCATATTTGCCTTTCTGTGACTGGCTTATTTCACTCAACATAATATCCGCGGTTTAGCCATGTTGTAGCATATGTCCAAATTTTCGTCCTTTTTAAGGCTGAGTAATATTCCACTGTGTGAACAGACCATGTTTTGTTTATTGATCATCAGTGGGCACTTGGGTGGCTGCCACATTTTGGCGATTGTGGATAGTACTCCTATGAAGGTGGGTGTACAAACCTCTCTTCAAGACCTTTCTTTCATTTCTTCTGGGCATATATCCAGAAATGGAATTGCTGGATCATACAGTTTTTAATTTTTAAGGTACTGATCCACAGTGATTTCACTGTTTCACATTTCTACCAATAGTGTGCCAGGGGTTCCAGTTTCCATTTTCATGAGGTCCAGTATGTCTCATTTTTCTTTTGTTAGCTGTGCCTTTGCTCTCCTAGCCAACAAATTACCACCTAATTCAATGTTGTGACATTTCTACCCTATGTTCTCTTCTAAGAATGTCATAATTTTACCTCTTGCTGTCAGGTCTTTGGTCAGTATTGAGTTAATTTTTTTATATGGTGTTAGGGAGGAGTCCAACTTTATTCTTTTGCATGAGGATATCTAGTTTTTCCAGCATCATCTTTTGAAGAGTACTATTAATATGCATATTTTATTGACTATTCGCAGTCCTAAGCACCTCCTAATCCTCCCCACAGCCACACATCCCCGTGAGGAAACACTGAAGCTTAGAAACATGAAGGTTAAGCCTGGGTGGCTCAGTCAGCTCTGAGGTAGTTGAATGCTTACAGGGCTTCTGAAACCTTAAAAAGGTTAAGCATCTGCCTTTGGCTCAGATCACCATCCCAGGGTCCTGGATCTAGTCCCGCTTCAGGCTCCATGCTCAGCCAGGAGTCTGCTTCTCCTCCTGCTTGTGCGTGTGCGTGCTTTCTCTCTAGCTCACTCTCTCTCTGGTTGAAATAAATAAGTAAATCTTTAAAAAAAAAAAAAAAGAAAGGAAGAAAGAAAGAAAAAAAGAAGACCTAAAGGTAGCTGACCTGCTCAAGGTTAGCCAGCTTCTCAGTGGCAGCACCTGTCCTGGGGTCCAGTTCAGTCTGTGTTAAATACCTCAACTCTACTATGTTGCCCTAATTACCTACCTTTCTAGTATACAGGCAGGGTTATTCCTTTATGAAAACTCTTCTATGAAATGGTGGGGATAAACACATTATAAATTAAAATTTATAAGTTGGAAGTTAAGTGCTTTGGAAATAAGAAATAGAAGTACAAATGATAAAATCATTTGTTCACTAACTGGCATTTGTCTCAAAATACTTTCTTATACTTTAAAGTTGGATTAACTTACTAATACTTTTTCATATCCAGAGCAATGTTGATCCCAGAGATGATGTATTTGGATATCCTCAACAATTTGAAGACAAACCAGCATTAAGTAAAACAGAAGATAGGAAGGAGTATAATATCGGTGTCCTAAGACACCTTCAAGTCATCTTTGGTCATTTAGCTGCTTCTCGTCTACAGTACTATGTGCCCAGAGGATTTTGGAAACAGTTCAGGTAATTTGGGAATAGACGTTAATAGGGATACTGCTTAAACCTTTACAAACATCGCTGTACACAATAAAACATATTGGAGGGCATCTTTATGTTTAATATTTAAACAGCAGTACAAAAAAAAATAAAAACAGTAGTACAGTTGACCCTGAAGAACATGGGTTTGAATTACTGGAGTCCACTTATACATGGAATTTCTTTATCCCCCCGATGAATACAATAAAGTACTTTAAATGGATTTTTTCCCCCTGTGGTTTCTTAATAACATTTCCTTTTCCCCAGCTTACTGTATTGTGAGGATACAGAATACAATACATAACACATACAAAATATGTGTTACTTGCTTGTTTATTTTTATAGGTAAAACCTGCAGCCAACAGTAGGCTCCTACTTAAGTCTTGGAGCGTCAGAAATTATAGGTTTTCTACCGCATGGGGGTCAGCATCCCTCATTATTCAGGAGTCTGCTGTAATAATCAAACTTTACTTTTTAGTGTTTTACTCTGTCTTCAGAGTCAGAGGTAGAAAGTGTAATTTGGAGAGGCATTATTCTTTAGTTTCTTAAGATGTTAATTTTTTGTTTGGGGGGCATCTCGGTGGTTCAGTCAATTAAACATCTGCCTTCAGCTCAGGTCACAATCCTGGGGTCCTGGGATCCAGCCCTACATTGGGCTCCCTGCTCCGAGGGGAGTCTACTTCTCCCTCTCCCACTCCCATTCCCCCTGCTTGTGCTCTCTCACTGCCTGTCAAATAAATTCTAAAAAACTTTTTAAAAAATAATTTTTATTTTGAAAATTTCTCAAATTTAGAGAAGTAGGGAGAACCATCTATATTCATCCCCCAGCCTCAGCAGTTGTTGACTCGTGCCCAGTCTTTTTTAATCTACATTCCCATATACTTTCCAGTTGCTTTGAATCAAATCTCACACACTGTCATCTATAAATATTGTAGTGTGTATCTTTGGTGGCTTTTTTTTTTTAAACCTAACCATGGTACTATTACAGTGTCTTTTAAAAATCCTTAATATCCATGGGGCACCTGGGTGGCTAAGTGGGTTAAGTCTGCCTTTGGCTCGGGTCATGATCCCAGGGTCTTGGGATCAAGCCCCAGGTTGGGCTCTCTGCTCCGCGGAGAGCCTGCTTCCCGCCTGCCTCTCTGCCTGCTTGTGATTGCTATCTGTCAAATAAATAATTTTTTTAAAAAAATTCTTAATATCCTTATTAGCGTTCATATTTACTCAGTTTTCTCACAGTTGATTTTTACTATGTATTTTTTTGAAACTGGGATCCAAATGAAGTCCATATACCTCAAATGTTGCTATGACTCTCCTTGTAGTCTCATCATTTTTCTTGATGGGGCCTACCATTAAAAACAACATCCTTGCTGTTTTTGGGGGGAAAGTAGGTAGTTTACAATGTAAAGTTTCCAACCATCTGGATTTTATTGATAGAATCCCTGTGGTATTTTTGTATTTTCTGTTTTCCTCAGTCTGCTATATTTCCTATAAATAAGGAGTGAGATCTAGAGACTTGGTGAGATCGAGGTGTTTTTCTTTTCTTTTTTTTGAAATGATAGGCAAAGCTACTTTATAGACGGTAATGTTTACATCAGTGGGGAGAAGTATGTGATGATGTCTGTATCCCATGATCACAGCCATTGATCATCACTGGCTAGAGTATTTCATCAGGATTACAGAATGGTGGTAGTCTCATTTTTTTTCTCCTTAAATCATTCTTGCATTTACTAGCCAGAATAGATTTTACGTACAACAACTTTGCTACCCTAATATATAATTTTCTAGGAAAGATGGAATAAATAACCTTTTTTTTTTTTAAATTAAAATTCTCAATTATATCTTGATCTTGGTTTTTTTTTATATTTTACCTTTTTTTTTTTTTTTTTTTTTTTTTAAGATTCATTTATTTGACAGAGAGGGACACAGCAAGAGGAACACAAGCAGGGGGAGTGGGAGAGGGAGAAGCAGACTTCCCGCTGAGCAGGGAGCTCGATGTGGGGCTCCATCTCAGGACCCCAGGATCATGACCTGAGCTGAAGGCAGATGCTTAACGACTGAGCCACCCAGGCGCCCCTCTTTCTTTTTTAAATCATTGTCTGTTACGTGTCGTGCACTAAATACCACAGTACAACCACTTAACTCTTTTTACTGTGTATGAAAATGGCTCTAATCCTTCATAGCTGTGGGTTTTTAAATAAAACTCCGGGGAATTTCAAGGCCTCATCCTGTCAGCTGAGTGTCGGGGAAGCAGAGCGTCACCTGACACTGCCACCCGGGGCTGCCTTCCCTGCTTCTGTCAGATCAGCTTTCCTTTTCCCTACAAGGATACTATTTAGATTGCTTTTGAAACCACTGTTTTATAATATAATGGCATTCTTGTGACTCACCATATAAATTCCTCTGATTCCCCTAACTAGGCCCCTGCTTAATCCATACTACTGGCTTGCATGCACCACCCTCCTTCCCAGCTCTGCTTTTACTCTGACATCACCTGACACACCCCTCACTCTCCTCTCTGTTGCAGTTCTTTCTTTCCCCAGTTTGTCACATCTCGGCCATAAGGCTTTTAAAACACTTCTGTTCTTCCTCTTCCAAATTACTCTCATACTTCCTGTGTTTCTAGCTTAAAATTTGTCATTCAGTTATAGTTTTCTCACTTAACGATACATTCGGATTTTTTATTTCAAAATGATTCCTATGCTACTGGAGCTTCTAGTTTATCTAGACTAGCACTTCTGGATGAATCTCACTTTAGACACACAATATACTCCTGATATGTGTGGGTTAGTTGACCACATTCCCTACCACATGCCCAATTTTTTATTTTGAAAAATTTGAAACCAGCGGAAAAGGTGACAAATTAGTCCAGTGTGATTACCTTTTATGTTATACTCTAAAAAGTTTTAACAGTTAACATTTTGCCAGTCTTGCTTATATTTATACAGTTGGCCCTTGAACAGTGTGGGGGTTAAGGGCATTGATTCTCCTCACAGTTGAAAATCCATGTCTAACTTTTGGTGTCCTCGAAACCGAGGAGCCTACTACTCTTGACTGGAAGCCTTACCGATAACATAACAGTTAACATTTTGTATGTTATATGTATTATATGCATATATTATATGTAAGAATATGTTCTTAAAATCAGGTAAACTGGAGAAAAGAAAATGTTAAAAATCTTAAGAAGGGCACCTGGGTGGCTCAGTCGTTAAGTATCTGCCTTCAGCTCAGGTCATGATCCCAGTGTCCTGGAATCAAGTCCCGTCTTGGTCTCCCTGCTTGTGTTCCCGCTCTTGCTGTCTCTCTCTCTGTCTTTCTCTGTCAAATAAATAAAGATCTTGGAAAAAAAATAAAAATCATAAGAGAAAATCCATTTATGGTACTGTACTGTATGGCGGGAATATCCATGTGTAAGTGGATCCACATAGTTCAAACCTGTGTTCAAATGTCAACTGTACTTGAGTTTTGATTCTTCTGAACCAGTTGATTGTAAGTTGTAAACATGATATTTTACCCCCACACACCTACATGTGCTTCAGTATGTATCCTCTAAGAATAAAGACACTTTCTGCTTACATATAATACCATTATCACACTCAATGAAATTTAATGGTGATTTAATAATGCCTAATATGGGGATACCTGGCTGTCTCAGAGAGCATGCAATTCTTGATTTCAGGGTCCTGAGTTTGAGCCCCCACATTGGGTATGGAGATTACTTGAAAAGGAGTGGAAAATAAATATTTGAATATTTTTTAAAAATAATAATGTCTAATACTCATCAGTGTATATTCTGATTTCCCAAAGATATTCTTTGTGACTTTTTTTTCCTATCCCAGACTGGTATCCTGAAAGGAATGAAAATAATGTGGTTGTTACCTCTTTAGTTTTCTTTAAAATAATCTCCCTAACTTGTCATGACTTATATGGCACCGAAATTTTTTAAGAGCCTAGATTGGTTTCCTTGAAGAACGTCTCTCATTTTGATTTGTGTGGTTATTTCCTCATGATAAGATTCAAGTTAAATGTTTTTGGCAAGAAAGCCCACAGTAGGTGGTGTTAATGTGCTTCTCATTGCATTGCGTTGGGAAAATACACCGTATCAGTTCGTCTGATATTGGTGATATTAACTTGGTGTCTTACAGATCTGTTCATCTTTTCTCTTTTGTAATTAATGGTTGACTCCATGTTTGAAAGTATGGGGAATCAACCATAATTTGAAAATTAATAGAATGGATTGGTGTCATTTCCAGTAACGAACCAAGTTGGTTTTAACAAACAAGAACATGTGTTTTATTTTAAACTCACTGTATCAAGTTAAGTTTAAAATATAATCGGAGGAGCACCTGGTTGGCTCAGTCCGTTAAGTGTCTGACTCTTGTTGATCTCAGCTCAGGTCTTGATCCCGGGGTCATGAGTTGAAACCCCACATTGGTCCCCTCCCCCGTTTATGGAGCCTACTTTAAAAAAAAAAAAAAAGCTAAAAAATATTACATGATTGGAATGAGATTTCCTACATAGAAAAAGTGTTTTAAAAATTGATGTATGTTACTGTAAATACAAAATTAGATGTCACTGATAGTTTCCAGGAGTGCCTAGGATTTTAGTGGTCAGTCCTCATTTTTGTGGTATACACAATTGAAAGTTTATCTAACTTAAGTCCTCAGATTACTCAAAAGAGATCAACTCTAAAACAAGTCATAGCTTTTTCCTTTCACTTGGAAAAAGCGATTTAATTAAGAGTAAATAAATCATTGCACTGTATCTGTAACCTGAAATTTAAGCAACACGAAACAAAAAGTGATTATAAAATTTACATAAGAGTAAGATTCACTATATAAAGCAGCCGCAGGTGCTGGAGCCATAGAAACCATCAACCACACCAGCAGTTTCATAGTTACTCATGGCACGGAGCTCCACTTGCACTATGAGCCTCACTGTGTCTCTCACCGCGCTCTACACATAAAGAGCATTTGCTTTTTTCCTACTAAAAACAAAAAACTTTATATATTGTCATTTATGGTTGTATTGCTTTATTTTCTGAGAAAATACTGTATTTTTTCCCATTCATTTTTTAGGCTTTGGGGTGAGCCTGTTAATCTGCGTGAACAGCATGATGCTTTAGAATTTTTTAATTCACTGGTGGATAGTTTAGATGAAGCTTTGAAAGCCTTGGGACATCCAGCTATGCTAAGTAAAGTCTTAGGAGGGTCCTTTGCTGATCAGAAGATTTGCCAGGGCTGCCCACATAGGTAAGTGCTGATGATATATTTAAAGTTGTACTGTTTATTCACTAAAAAAAATAAAGTATTTATTAGTAGTTAATGTGTACTAAAGTGGAGTATGCCACCAATTTAACTATATGCCTGAGACTGGATGAATTATACACTTTGTACCTTACTGTTGTAGATTTGGGTTTTGTGTATGGTGGTAGTGGTGATGGTTGGTGGTGTTTTCATGGAGGTTTTTGTTTTCTGGTTTGGGGGGGTTGATTTGGTCACATAACCTTTGGCTCCTTCTCTTTTATGTATGATCATTACTGGGGAAATGAAATGGCATTTTGCATATAAATAGCTTATAGGTGTTACTCATAAATTTGCCCTTAATCCTAGAGCTAAAGTAATTAAAATACTAAAAATACATTAAGCTTAGAAGATGATAGACATGGAGTACAATTTCCTTATATAAGAGAAATACTAATTTTTAAAATAGCATTGTCATTATCCTTAAAGTGTGTTTTCAACACAAAACATAGCAAGAGTTGACTGAACAAACTGTTTTTTACTTAAAAGAGAAACTGTTTGATTAAGAACTCTTAATTGAAAATAGTTAAGTGACTATTAAATTTCACTACTAGTAGTAGATACACGTTTATGCCTAGTACATGGAAGTTTTACTTTGGAACTTCTCTTGCATGTTACTAATGACTGATGGTTTGAAATCACTTTTCGCCAAAATATCACAATACAATGCTATTTTCTATAAGCCCAAACAGCATTACATAGTCATGAGGTATGTGGCTGGTGGGAGTGCTTCATTTTTGATCAAAGGGAAATGATTGACAAGAGAGGTAATGCTATATAAATGAGAAATTACCGTGAGGTTAAACCATTCATTCAGAACAAGACCATGAAATCATTCACGTAGCCTGTACAGTAACTTTTGGTTGTTTTAAAAGACCTTTTGCATTAGGTGGACAACTAAACTGTCATTTTAACCTTTTGATTTTAATCACTGATAAAATAAGCCAACTTTTTGGTCATTTATTCTAATCAGTCCTTCTTGGTTTGTTTTAGACAATTTTCAAAGTCATTTGGAAATTACTGCTTTTCTTTGCTAATAAGTGACAGTGTCCAGAGAGCATGATTATAATTAAGATCCCAGAAGTTCAAATACTTTCTCCACAACTAAACGAGGCCTGTTTACATTACATGCCAGAAGGTTACATAAAGAGTCCCAAGTCTATCTGTTCTACAGGATTATTTGCTAGATCAGGAGTTCACAAACAGTGCACCACAGGTCAAATCCAGCCACAGCCACACATCAGTTATTTTTTAAAAAGTGTTACTGAAACATACTCTGGCTGCTTTCCCTATAACAGCAGAGTCATAGAGACGTCATGGCCCACATAAAAGCTTGCAATAAGTACTGTCTGGCTTTTTATAGAAAAAATTTGCTGGCTTGCTCTCATCTTCGAATGTCCTTTTTTTTTTTTTTTTTTTTAAGCAAAGTCATAAGTTCTGACTTCTTTTTTCTCTTTTATGGGTTGTTCCCAGATCATAGTAGCAATAGTCTTAATACCTATTTCATATTCCATTCATGCCACTTAACAAATACCTTTGTATACCTTTTTTTTCCCATAACTAAACTGAAAAGCCCCAAATATGAGGAACTTGTCTTCAGCATTGACTATCCCAGAGTACTTTCACACATGGAAGGCCCTCCGAATGTATTTGTTGAATGAATAAATTTGATGGTTGAAAGTGTATTCCCCACATCCCATGTTCTGAGTTTACGCATGTGTCTCATCAGAAATCTGAAATTTCCCTTGGTAGAAAATTGCCACAAGGTGGGATTCTGGCTCCTACTCAGATTGGTTATCTCCTGTTGACTGGTTGTTCAAACTTGTGCTATACTGAGGTTTCCATTACAGAAAAGAATAACCATTTTAAAATTCAGCCCATTAATAGTTTAAAATACTGTTTTCAGAAGTTGATGAATTCATGCTTTGGCCTTGGCATGAATTAGCCTAACTAGATGACAATGGAAGCAGCACAGTTAGATGGTACAGAGCTTAAGCCATGAAGCAGCAAAGACCTTGCTTCAAAACGTGATTTTGCCTAGTAATCTTGACCAAATTAACTTTTCCAAGTCCCAGGTCCCTCATCTCTGAAGTGGAGGTGGTGTTAGTTCTCTAGCAGGTTTGTCATGAAGACAGAGAAACTGGTGTATATATGGGCATAAACAACCTAATGTAGTGCCCAGCACTAGGTAAGTGGGCCAAATAAATGTGTCAGAGTTTACGAAACATTCTGTTTCGTACAGGTTTCATGTCATCTTATAAATATTGCAGATATAGCTTTCATTAAGTCTGTAAAAATGTTGAGAAAACTAAGAAATCTTTTTTGATGATTTCTTAATATCTTTAGATACGAGTGTGAAGAATCTTTTACGACTTTGAATGTAGACATTAGAAATCACCAAAATCTTCTTGATTCTTTGGAACAATATGTCAAAGGAGATTTATTAGAAGGTGCAAATGCATATCATTGTGAAAAATGCAATAAAAAGGTATGAATTATCCAGGTTTTTAAAGTAACTAGAGTTACATTTAATGGGTTTGAAAGTTCATTGCTTTGGTTTATGTATTTATCTATTTTTATTCCCTACCCTGCTTTGTTACAGTGGTAGCAGAAGGTAGTTAAGGTAACTGGTACAAAGGTTTTTCAGGGCAAGAAAATTGAGAGAAAGTAGTGACAGCAGGGCTAGGGAAACCAGTAGATAAGAGCAAACATCTTAGAAGTCATAATAGTTCACTATCACTTTCTGTTGTCTGAGCTCCACAGTCACTTGCCATCCATGCCCAACCAAACTGCTATTGAACCCCAAAGCTATAGCGCTGACAAGAAAATGTTTTCTCCCGTCATGTTCAGTTGACCAAGAAGTTTACTGAAACCTGCATTACTCGATTTGGTGCCATAAGATTTCTTCTACCACCGTGTTTTTAAACTAATGGGATCAGGTTTTTAGACCCACTTGAAAAAGTTTTATCTTTGGGCACTTAACAGCTCTTAGGGAGAGACCGTCTACGCAGACAGTAAATAACGTCTGTCTTGCTGGGCTCCCAAATTCTCTCACCTCCAAGTCACCTGTATCGTTTTGACATTCACACACCACCTGAAGAGGTATTAAAGTCTAGAGGCTGAGGTGTGAGCTGTAAAGCTGGACTGCCCTCCCCCCCACCGCCACCAGCTCTGAGACTTGAGGCAAGTGACTCAGTCTCTCTGCTGCTCCTGCTCCTCCTCATTACTACTCAGGCAGTACTTAGCATATTACTTGGCACCTAATAGCCCAATAAATATTAGCTGCTATTGTATTTCTTTAGCTTGCTCCAAACAGAGCATACCTTCATTAGCCTAACAGTAAATGTTAAACAAGTAACAGTGGTGAGATAGCAATGACAATACAGAATCCAGGCAGTGAGTAATGTCAGTGTCACTAATATTCACAATTTGTAACAAATGGCATCTGCTTTTTCCATATTGTTAGTTTTAGTTAGCATTTTTTGAAATGCCCACTGTGACAGAATTACCTTGATTATATTCATTGTGGTGTGTTTGTTTACACTTAAAACCTCCAGTTAGTCTTCATGAGAATTTAATAATACGGGTTTATAGTTTGTTTTGTGCAATGGATTATAGAAGAACATCTAGTAACTTGCTCTGTTTATTTTAGGTTGATACCGTAAAGCGCTTGCTAATTAAAAAATTACCTCCCGTTCTTGCTATCCAACTGAAAAGATTCGATTATGACTGGGAAAGAGAATGTGCAATCAAATTCAATGATTATTTTGAATTTCCTCGAGAGCTGGACATGGAACCTTACACAGTCGCAGGTGTTGCAAAGCTGGAAGGAGATAATGTAAACCCAGAGAGTCAGTTGATACAGCAGAATGAGCAGTCTGAAAGTGAGACGGCAGGAAGCACGAAATACAGACTCGTGGGCGTGCTGGTACACAGTGGCCAAGCAAGTGGTGGACATTATTATTCTTACATCATTCAAAGGAATGGTGGAGATGGTGAGAGAAATCGCTGGTATAAATTTGACGATGGAGATGTAACAGAGTGTAAAATGGATGACGACGAAGAAATGAAAAACCAGTGTTTTGGCGGAGAGTATATGGGAGAGGTATTTGATCACATGATGAAGCGCATGTCCTACAGGCGCCAGAAAAGGTGGTGGAATGCTTACATTCTTTTTTATGAACGATTGGATACTATAGACCAGGGCGATGAGTTGATAAGATACATATCTGAGCTTGCTATCACCACAAGACCCCATCAGATTATTATGCCATCAGCCATCGAGAGAAGTGTACGGAAGCAGAATGTGCAATTCATGCATAACCGAATGCAGTACAGTTTAGAATATTTTCAGTTCATGAAAAAACTGCTTACGTGTAACGGTGTTTACTTAAATCCTCCACCAGGTAAGTATCAAGAGTTTAGCTTCTTAGTAAAAGCGTAACTCTTAGTTTACTTGCAAGATTTCTTAGAAGCATCAACATATTTGCATTTTTACTTTGGGCTTTTTTTTTTTTTTTTAAGATTTTATTTATTTACTTGACAGAGATCACAAGTAGGCAGAGAGGGGAGTGGAAAGAAGCGGGTTCCCCGCCGAGCAGAGAACCCGATGCAGGGCTCAATCCAGACCATGATGTGAGCTGGAGGCAGAGGCTTTAACCAACTGAGCCACCCAGGCACCCCTACTTGGGGCTGTTTCAAAGCCATATTTCAGATAACTGTTACCTTTGAGCAGTATATATTGTCGGTGTGGTGTGTTTGGAAACAGAGGAGCTTTTGTTTATTATAACAATTTGTTTTTGACTCAAGCATTAGTTTGAAACATCCTTTACTGAACTAAGAATTATTTCGTTAAGTAGCTGGTCGGGGGGTAGTTAGCAAAGTTAGGACTTCTAGAAATCAGTGGAAATGTAGACTTGTTTGAAAATGGAGCTTAGACATAGAAATTCTTTTTTTTTAATGTATCTTGCCTTTTTTTATAGGGCAAGATCACCTGTTGCCTGAAGCAGAAGAAATCACTATGATTAGTATTCAGCTTGCTGCTAGGTTCCTTTTTACCACAGGATTTCACACCAAGAAAATCGTCCGTGGCTCTGCCAGTGATTGGTACATTGCTTTGGGTTTTCATTCCTATTATCCTAGCATTTAGTTTGATTCTTTAATATATTGCTTTATTTTTTTCCAACTCAACGACCATCTTACTTCAGATCTGGAAAGCAAAATACAATCTTTTTTTTTTTTTTTTTTTTTTAAGATTTTATTTATTTATTTATGAGAGAGAGAACATGAAGAGGAGAAAAGTCAGCAGGAGACGCAGACTCCCTGCCGAGCAGGGAGTCTTACGTGGTACTTGATCCTGGGACTGCAGGATCATGACCTGAGCTGAAGGTGGTCACTAAACCAATTGAGCCACCCAGGCATCCCCAAAAACTCTTGATAGTAATAGTGAGAGAGATGATATTAAAATAATTAACTTACGCTAAACATGACCTTTCATTGTTCTGAAGCTGGCTTCTGTTTCTCTTACCTTGCATCCTATCTTTGATGTCCCAGTACAAAAGATTATAGGATAATACTTAAAAAGTCTGAGCTACTTAATCCAGAAATTAGTAGTTTTAACTTCCCTAGATTAAATTTTGCCATAGATTTAAAAACGTGACAAATAAAATGAGTGTCCTAAGTTTCAGATTGTGAGAGTATAGAGACCATTATAATACCTTGATTGAACAATTTTTATGTACTCCAGTGGTAAGATATTCAAGGAAAGTTAGGGAAGGGATTGTCTTGTCCTTGAATCTAGAAAGAGTTCGGTAATGAGTTTGTAGAGGACTGGACAAGCTTTCATCTCTGTGTTGTCAGTCTTTGAGAAGAGCCCCAAGTTGTAGTCACCTACAGTGTTGGTACTAGAAGCAACCATTGCTGGTTCTTTCCCTTCAGAAGTAAAAGAGGGTCTTTGATTTTTATTTCGTTCATAGAGACTCATATTTGTATTACAGTAAATTGACATTCGAAATTTTTTTTTGTTTTGTCTTAGGTATGATGCATTGTGTATTCTCCTTCGTCACAGCAAGAATGTCCGTTTTTGGTTTGCTCACAATGTCCTTTTTAATGTTTCAAATCGCTTTTCTGAATACCTTCTGGAGTGCCCCAGTGCAGAAGTAAGGGGTGCATTTGCAAAACTTATAGTTTTTATTGCACATTTTTCCTTGCAAGATGGGCCGTGTCCTTCCCCTTTTGCATCTCCCGGACCTTCTAGTCAGGTAATTGCCTGGTTTTCTTTTTAGTGATTAAATGCTTACAGATCTCTTCCCTGGAAGTTAAAGTCACAAATACATGTACATCTGTTTGATATGTTTACCGAACAAATGTGTGTGCACACACACCCACACCATCTGTTATCTAGGAGTTCGGTAAAAGTACTTCGCAGCAATGTATAGCAATTATTAGCTCTTTAACAACCACAGAATTTTCTGTGTTCGTTCAGTTACAAGCAGTGGCTTAATTGTACACATTATTATATAAATTATTTGTAAAGGTTTTTTTTAATGGACTTCCATTTATTAAGAATTAAAACATCATGATGAAGTCTCTAGATGAAATCTACCTCAGATCTTTATTCCCTTTTCTAAAAAGCAACCCTTTTTAATTGTTCATTGTGTGATTAGTCCTTCTAAAAATTTCTGCCTTATATTTATCGTGGGTGGGTATGGGTGTGTGTCCCCTTTTTATGTATTATACTGTGCCTATATCTTATCACTGGAAAATAGCCAATGTTTTATCCTTTACAGGCTTATGACAACTTAAGCCTAAGCGATCACCTACTAAGGGCAGTTCTCAATCTCTTGAGAAGGGAAGTTTCAGAGCATGGGCGTCATTTGCAGCAGTATTTCAATCTGTTTGTAATGTATGCCAATTTAGGTAAGAATTTAAATCGCTATAATTCTGTTTTAATGTATTAAGCGGCAAAGTCTTCTAAGTCAAATGATGAAACATTTTTTACTGCACTTTTCACCTTGTACTTTATTTATGCATATCTCTGCAGTACATAGAGGCCAGAATCTGTCTCTTCTAGAGAGAGGAAGTAGGGGAAAGGGCAGAGGGAGAGAGAAACCCATGAGATCACAACCTGAGCCACAATCAAAGAGTTTGGACATTTAACACACTGAGCCTCCCAGTCACCCCCAGAATCTGTGTCTTAATCATGTTTTTTTATCTCCTAAAACAGTAGTGCCAAATCTATCTGGATTTGAAAATACTCTTAGGCCCCATCCCACACCAACTCAATCAGAATTCTCAGAGCTAGCACAAGGAACACATTTTCAAAAAGTCCCTGGGTGGTTGTGATACTCCTCCAAGTTTGAGTTAAGGACTTGGTCTGAACTAAGTTTTTATTGAAGTCCACTAAATTAAAATTACAGATAATAATACATATTCAGTTACCCTATTATTTGTTATTACCTCTGTTTAACATGTTCCTTCTCTAACCTTTCTAATATCATCTGATCAGTGATCCCAGAATACTTAAAAATATGTTGTCTTCTACTTCTGTTGTTTTGTATTGTGTTCACATTTTTGTGTTACTACCCAGTGAGATTACAGAGATCAGCATTTTTTGCACAGTGACACTCAATAAATGTTTGTTGAATTAAAAGATGATACTATCACAAATCCTTCCATTGTCATTTGGTGTCTGTTATTGGCTTTGTATGGGGTGGTAAATTTCCTATGATTACAATTATTAAATTTCTTTTTCTGTTTTTTTTTTCTTTATGTTTTATTTAAGTAATCTCTGTGTCCAATGTAGGACTACAAACTCATAACCCTTAGATAAGGGTCTCATGCTCTTCCAACGGAGCCAACCAAGCACCCCTCAAATTATAAAAATTTCTTACTAATCAGGTATCAGTGCATTGTTCCCAAAATGATTAATTTATTGAGGCATTCCATTTAAAATCTTAAGTGCTAATGAGTATTTGGCCAGATTTGAATAACTTCTTTAAAAGTTTAAAAGAGGAGCACCTTGGGCACCTGGGTGGCTCAGTCGTTAATCATCTGCCTTTGGCTCAGGTCATTATCCCCAGCGTCCTGGGATCGAGCCACATACCAGGCTCCCTGCTCTGCGGGGAGCCTCCTTCTCCCTCTCCAGCTCCCCCGTGCTTGTGTTCCTTCTCTTGCTGTCTCTGTTATAAATAAATAAAGTTTTTTTTAAGATCTTACTTATTTGACAGACACAGAGAGAGGAGGGAACAGAAGCAGGGGGAGTGGGAGAGGGAAAAGCAGGCCCTCTGCCAAGCAGGGAGCCGGATGAGGGGTTCGATTCCAGAACCCTGGAATCATGACCTGAGCTGAAGGCAGACACCCAATGACTGAGGCACCCAGGCGTCCCCAGAGCCATATACTTTAGTATGAAATTCTTAATACCACATATGCTTTGGGGTTCAGGATTGTGTGGATTTAAGAAAGGTAAGGCAGTATATATACCATGTGTTGTGCAACATCCCTATAACAGAGTCCAAGACAACACCTTACAATCATACACATTAATATTTCTACAGTAAAGCATGAGTAGTCACCCTGAGAGGGGATAAACGAAGACTATAAATAGTCTCTTAACAGTTCAGGCCAGCTTTTCCCACCAAACACATTTTGACACCAACTTTATGAAAGAATTCCTGTTTATATTTATGAGCTTTTTGAATCTTAGGATTTCAGATAAGGGATTGTGGGCCTATATTTATTATACTTCTTGGAATATGACACTAAAAAGGACAGACTGTTGTCTAATGAAATAGAGAAGCAAATAAAAAGATAACTGCCATAAAGTATGTTAATGGCTATAATAGGGAAAAATACAAAGTGGTACATGGTAGTATGTAGTAGGGATACCAGACTAGAATTGGGGCATACAGGAGACTTAATGGGGAAGTTGATGTGGGAATTGGTTGTTTGGGCTTTCTATCCAGAGTGAACAGCAGATGCAAAGACTTGGAGTAAACTCAGTGTGTGGAGGAAGTGAAAGTTACTCAGACTAGAAATGATCTCTGATCATGCTATCTGGCAAGCCTCATGAGGGGTTCTAGACTTTATCCTAAGGTCAGTAATGAGCCACTGTAGAGTTTTTAATAGACATACCTCTAGAAAGATAACTCAGACTACAATGTAGAATGGATTGCAGGGAAATAAGACTAGATATTATTAAAATGATTTATAGCAGAAGACCATTATGGCCAGTACTGGGGAACTGGCAATGAGGGGGATAAAAGTGGACAGATTCTGATGCTTTTTATTAGAGGTGAAGTCGGTAGGATTTAGTGATTGGGTATTAAGAGGAGGGAAACCCAGAAGAGATGGGAAGTGATGCCCAGTAGATAGTAGATAGCGGTGCCATGTACTGAGAGAGGATAACACAGGAGGAAGAACATGGATAGGGGAGTAAAGTGATTAGTGAGGTTTGGACAAATTGAGTTTGAGCCTGTCGGATACCCAAATAATGATGTCTAGTATTTGGTAGAACACTTAAGATGTTTGTCTTGGAAATACCTTAGTATCATCTGAACAAAGAGAGCTAGAACTTGAAGCCATTAGAGTGAGTTTGATCATGCAGGAAAAGCATACAGCACGAGATAATGGCCTGGGAACTTTGCAGCAACCATTTCTCAGAAACAGAGAAAGGATGACTTAGAAATGAGACCAAGGAGAAGAGGCTGAAAGAAAAGAGAGGAATCCAAGAGGGAGAGGAAGCAATTATGGTTTAGAACTATTCCTTAGCTTTACCCCGGGAAAGGGGGCAGAAACCAAACTGGCATGACTTGAGGAGTGGGGGAAATAAGAAAATAGAGATGACACCAAGTTCAGGCATGGTTTTCAAGTAGCTCAGCTGTGGAAGAAAGTAGAGAGGCAATATATAAAAGAATTTTTATTTCTCACTCAGTTTTCATCATCCTCCCTTGTGATGAGGATTGCCGTCTAGGCCAGTACCCCACACTTTCAGGCCATAGAAAGCATTCATTTTCTTTATACCTGGTTTGACTGGAATGTCATCGAGTCTTTGACCGTTTTAAAACTTAAATCCAATTATACCACAGAGATTTTTGTTCTGGTTAAATCATTCTCTGAATGTTAAATAAGAGTGGTCTTCTGGTTATAACAGTTACAGAAAAATATTTTAGATAACTGCTTTATTATGAAGTCCTTACCATCCTAAGTCTTTTCTCTTTTGTAATTCTTCTCCCCCTTTTCCCTCTTCTTCCTTCTTCATTGTAGGTGTGGCAGAGAAGACACAACTTCTGAAATTGAATGTACCTGCCACCTTTATGCTTGTGTCTTTAGATGAAGGTCCAGGTCCTCCAATCAAATATCAGTATGCTGAATTAGGCAAATTGTACTCCGTTGTGTCGCAGCTGATCCGCTGTTGCAATGTCTCTTCAAGAATGCAGTCTTCAATCAATGGTAAAGTCAAATGCTCCATCCTTTACATTGGTTTTAAAATACTGCTGGCCATACATAGTACCCAGTTAAAAGTGATTCTGAAGATGTTTAAATATAAAACCCAGAGTCTGACAATCTATAATATTTGGGGTTCTACATCTTTTCACATGTTTAAAGGGGATTTTTTTCTTTCTGCTTGCTCCTGGGTACTTTACTGGATACTTTATGAAGTAGTTTAAGAATTAACTTTTCACCAAACTGAGGGTTGCTGGAGGGAGGGATAGAAGGGAAGAAGTGGCTGGGTGATGGACATTGGGGAGGGTATGTGCTGTGTTGAGTGCTGTGAATTGTGTAAGACTGATGGTTCACAGACTTGTACCCCTGAAACAAATAATACATTATATGTTAATAAAAAATAAATAAGGTTAGATATTCCCAAAACAAACAAACAAAAAAAATTTTAACTTTTCATATAGGTTATATGCCAGTGTTGGCATTTAAAGTTTGCATTTTATCATCTTAGTCTATCTGATCATTGTAATGCCTAAAACTACTTTCTTCATGGTACTTAGGAATATTGATTTAAAATGTTATTTTTCTAAAATACAAAATTCATACACTGTTTTCTGTGGTGAAAGCGATATTATTTTTATTATGGAGAAGCCTATTAGTTTTTCATTGATGACAAATCTGTATTCTAGGTAATCCTCCTCTTCCCAATCCTTTTGGTGATCCTAATTTATCACAACCTATAATGCCAATTCAGCAGAATGTGGCAGACATTTTATTTGTGAGAACAAGTTATGTGAAGAAAATCATTGAGGACTGCAGTAACTCAGAGGAAACTGTCAAATTGCTTCGTTTTTGCTGCTGGGAGAATCCTCAGTTCTCATCTACTGTCCTCAGTGAACTTCTCTGGCAGGTTAATAGGACAATAAACATTCATATGTCTCTCTCATTTGATTCGTTATTCCTTTAAATAAGTTATTCATGGTGTCTTTTCCTGTTTTTAGGTTGCATATTCCTACACTTATGAACTGCGGCCCTATTTGGATCTGCTTTTGCAAATCTTACTGATTGAGGACTCCTGGCAGACTCACAGGTAGATGCTCTTTCTTACTTGCCCAACTTTTAAACTAACTGATACTGCCAGCCAGTGCTTCCCCCCCGCTTTTTACATTTTTACCTCTCAGAGATCTAATAAAGGTTTTACCTTCAAAGCTTAAAAATTGGTAGAAAGTTCCCTCTTCCCTCATTTGATTTCACTTTTTTTCATTGCCCACGTTGCATACTTGCTCCTAGGTATCAAAAAAAATTTTTTTAATTAAGAAAAACTAGCATAGGCTTTTGGTAAATAACTTAATTTCATTAATGATGTGCTCGGATTATTTTAGGATTAAATTGCATTCATTTAAGAGTGTGTCATATGAGGTCACATTTGGTTATCTAAAAATCGTCCTTAGGTAAGTAAATACAGTCAGTTCCCATTATTCATGTTAGCTGTATTCTTTTTTTTTTTTTTTTAAGATTTTATTTATTTATTTGACAGAGAGAGATCACAAGTAGGCAGAGAGGAGGAAGCAGGCTCCCTGCTGAGCAGAGAGCCCAATGTGGGGCTTGATCCCAGGACCCCGAGATCATGACCCGAGCCTAAAGCAGCGGCTTAACCCACTGAGCCACCCAGGTGCCCCTGAATAAAGCTTCTTTAATGCAATATTTTCTCTGCAAAGCCTTTTGGCACTGAAGAATACTAGGTAACTCTTCACTACCATGAAGTTAACAAAAAGCACAAACAGTGTAGGAAGGGTTTTAAACCATGAAATCAACAAAACCCTGAAGTCAACAAAAAGCACAAACAGTATAGAAAGGGTTTCACTAAATAACAAAAAGGACACTCCTTTACAGTGTAAGCTGAAAAAAGGCAAAGTGTCACTTTGTTCCACTTCAGCTGTGAACATACATGTTGGTCCAGATTTTTCAAAAGCAGCATGCTGGTTTTCTGCCATTACAAATAAAGTTTAGTAAGTATGCAAAATCACAAATACAGAATCTTTGAATAATGAACATCGACTTTAGTTTTTCATTATATGAGAATTTGAGTGCATTTTTGTTTTTTTTTGTTTTTTTTTTAAGCTGAGGTTATCCAGCATAACTATCCTACTGTCCTACTCAAGCTTCCTCCAGAATTCCTCCATCTTGTTCTTGGCCATAAAGTTTAATAAATGATCTTTGATCCCAACAATTATAGATGATAGTAAAATACAGAATTCATTGACAACTCTGCCAGATTTTATAACTTCCCTCCCCATGTGGATGATAGTACAATACTTGATTTTCAGAAATAGTCCACAATTTATATATGTCTGTCAATAAACTAAACTAAAACAGCAACTTGAGAACAATTCTGTAGTGACAAAATGCTTAAAACATAATTTTGATTGCGAATGTCAGAATTCATGAATATTTCCAAATTATCTCCAAAGTTATCATCATGGATTTAACATTAATTTTAACATTAATAATGTTGCAAAAATAGCATCAAGCCAAAAATCAGTTTTCATGAGACAAAAAATGTAGTAGTTCCAAAACTGTAAGCATGTATTTTGAGCACTGTCCAGTACCCTTCTCAGTATGATTATAGGATTTGAAACTTTTCTTAAGAATTGTTTTTAGGGGGTGCCTGGGTGGCTCAGTGGGTTAAAGCCTCTGCCTTCGGCTCAGATCGTGATCCCAGGGTCTTGGGATCGAGCCCCGCATCGGGCTCTCTGCTCTGCAGGGTGCCTGCTTCCTCCTCTCTCTCTGTCTGCCTCTCAGCCTACTTGTGATCAAATAAATAAATAAAATCTTTAAAAAAAAAAAAAAAAAAGAATTGTTTTTAGCGGGGCACCTGGGTGGCTCAGATGGTTAAGCCTCTGCCTTCGGCTCAGGTCATGATCTCAGAGTCCTGGGATAGAGCCCCACATCGGGCTCCTTGCTTAGCAGGAATCCTGCTTCCCCCTTTCCCACTTCCCCTGCTTGTATTCCCTCTCTTGCTGTCTGTCTCTCTCTCTCTCTCTCTCATAAACAAAATCCTCAAAGGCGGGGTGGGGGTGTTTTTAGGGGGCACCTGGGTGGCTCAGTTGATTAATTAAACGTCTTTTTTTTTTTTTTTTTTTTAAGATTTTATTTATTTGATAGAGACCACAAGTAGGCAGAGAGAGGGGGGAAGCAGGCTCCCCACCAAGCTGAGAGCCCAATCCAGGGCTCGATCCCAGGACTCTGAGATCGTGACCGGAGCCAAAGGCAGAGGCTTAACCCACTGAGCCACCTAGGTGCCCCCAAACATCTGATTCTTCATTTTGGCTCAGGTCATGATCCCAGGGTTGTGAGATTGAGCCCTGCATCAGGCTCTGTGCTGGGAGTGGAGCCTGCTTAAGATTCGTTCTCTCCCTCTCCCTTGGCCCTTTCCTTCCCCAAAAAAAGAAAAGTTGTTTTTAATGGAGTCTAACTTCTTCTCTTTTTACTTAAAAAAATATTTAAGGACTTACGGCATTAATACAGTTGGTTACATTGTAGTTCTCTTCATTCATTATATAGCAAGCTGTAATGGTAAAGGCACATTTGCTAGATTAAATATGGACAATTGACTTTTTGTGTAAAGGGATTAGTAAAGTATTGTTACTATGAGTCACTCGCCCAAGCTTGAAAAAACTTTCTCATAGTGAGCTTTTTGCTTCATTCGGTAAGCAATGTTTGAATATTTATGGGGTATCTACCATGGTGCCTGGCACTATCAGGCATTGAGGAACAAGGCAGGCAAAGATGATGATATAGATAAAAATGGTATTTGAAAGCAGTTAAAACTAATGGGAAGAAAATGTGGTGTGGCAAAAAGAATGGCTTAATAATACTTCATTATCACTTGACAAAACTGAAAGCAAAAACAATATACACTGAAGGGTTTCCGATTAAACAGCAACAAGCCTGTATGATTGACTAGTCTGAAATTAAAAAACTTTGCAAAATTGCTGGAGTTGTGATTTCCAGACAGATTTTATGAATGCGTATAATGCCAAAAAACAAACTTGCATTTTGATTTGGAACATTCTAATAAGTAAAATTTCTGGTATATAAGGTTTTTTAATTTGTTTTCTAATTCCACACTACACAGGTAATGTTTCTTTGTGGAGATAAAACTCACTTACAAAATTCACCATTTTAATCACTTTAAAGTATACATAGAAGGACGCCTGGGTGGCTCATAGGTTTAACAGTACCTGCTGACCAGCATTAGATGACATGATACATCAGAGATCTTTATTGAGTGGCACATAGTAGGCACTCAATAAATGTTGGCTTCTATTTGATTTTACAAGTTTTTTATATATTTGGTTCTTTTTCAGAATTCATAATGCACTTAAAGGAATCCCAGATGACCGAGATGGGCTGTTTGACACAATCCAGCGCTCTAAGAATCACTATCAAAAAAGAGCATACCAGTGTATAAAATGTATGGTAGCTCTTTTTAGCAATTGTCCTGTTGCTTACCAGATTCTGCAGGTGAGGGTTTTTTCTTATAATTTTGTAAAAATCTGAATCAGAGTTAGGGATTCCATTTTAAAGACAAATATAATGAGGTATTGGAGTTGTTATTTTAAGTTAACTTTAAGAAATATTCCAAAACCTTTTCCATACATGGTTTTATTTTCTTTTGAAGGGCAACGGAGATCTTAAAAGAAAGTGGACCTGGGCAGTGGAATGGCTTGGAGATGAACTTGAAAGACGACCATACACTGGCAACCCTCAGTACACTTACAACAACTGGTCTCCTCCAGTGCAGAGCAATGAAACATCAAATGGTTATTTCTTGGAGAGATCACATAGTGCTAGGATGACACTTGCAAAAGCTTGTGAACTCTGTCCAGAGGAGGTAAAAAAAAAAAAAAAGAAAAAGAAAGAAAGAAATGGAAAAAAGCACTTTGTTACTTCATAGGCCAGTGTTTGTTAATGATAGTATCAAGGAATTTTGTCTGGGTTTTGTTTGCTTTAGTATTTACTATATGTAATCTTAAGTTAATGAGGGAGCCTTCTTTTATAGAGAAATTTCTGAAATTGCCTGACATGTAGTCTTTCTGAAGAGACCCAAATCAGGTTTTTTCACTGTTTCAGTTTATCTCAGTAAAAGGAAACTTGAGTCAGTTTTGTAGGTTTTTAAATTTTTATTTCAGATACGAAAAACTTCAATATGAATTTGCCTACATAATTCTTTGATTATTTAAAATTAGGAGCCAGATGACCAAGATGCCCCAGATGAGCATGAGTCACCTCCACCTGAAGATGCCCCATTATACCCCCATTCACCTGGATCTCAGTATCAACAGGTAAATCGGGTTGGTTTATGTTTTTATCCTCTAGACAATTCTTATGCTTTATTTAAAGAATGGCTGAAATTTTTGTTGTGATTGCAAAGTAATAAAGGGATTATCTGGACTACCTTTAGAGCATGAACAAAAGAGGAATAGCTGGGGCAGCTTCACAGTGCGATGTGTTTGAACTTCCCCTGTGGTGTCTTCCTAGTCAGATAGGTGCCTGTCTTTGTACTCACACTCAGTAAAACTATGTGGTGATTGATGTCAACATTAAATGATAATATTTAGTACAAAGGATTAGGACATTTCCTGTTAGGCTGAGTCTACAAATGGATTCCAAAGACATTTTAGATGTGGCAATGAAGGCAATTGTTCTTGGTTACATAACCTAACCAAGACTTCATTGACACTCAAGATTGTTGAAAAATATCAAGGATTTGGTAGATGTCCATAAAAGTTTGTGTATGATCAGTAAATTTTAAAAATTTAGATAAAGAAACTTTCTAAAATAACTTCTTTCCAAAACCCAGAGGTGACCAATTCAGGTCTTTTGAGGCAATGGTGCTCAAATTTGAACAAGCATCAGAATTCCCCAGTGGGCTTGTTCCAACACAGATTGCTGGGCCCCAGGCCAAGCTTCCGATTCTTTTAGGCTGAGGGTCGAACCAGAAAATCTGCATTTCTGACATGTTCCCAGGTGATTGATGCTGCTGCTAGTCTGGAAGCCATACTTTCAGAACCATTATTTAAGGCATTCTCACCTGGCTGGCTCAGTTGGTTAATGGTCTTACTCTTCTTTTTTTTTTTTTTTTTTTTTTTAAAGATTTTATTTATTTGACAGAGATCACAAGTAGGCAGAGAGGCAGGCAGAGAGAGAGAGAAGGAAGCAGGCTCCCTGCTGAGCAGAGAGCCCGATGCGGGGCTCAATCCCAGGACCCTGCGATCATGACCTGAGCTGAAGGCAGAGGCTTTAACCCACTGAGCCACACAGGCGCCCCAAGTGGTCCTACTCTGGATCTCAGCACAGGTCTTGATCTCAGGATTGTGAGTGCAAGCCCCAAGTTGGGCCCCAGGTTGGGCGTGGAGCCTATGTAAGAAAGGGGCGGGATGGAAATAGAAGTGTATTCAATAATTAGAAAATGACCCTTCAGCATATTTATTTTCATAATACAAATAATAGAAAGGCCTAAAATCTTCTTGACTGGTGGGAACATACAGAAAAATGAGGGTTCACAGGTTTAAAAGTTAGGAAATCAAATTCATAAGGAAGAAAGTTACTTTCCTCAGCTCTGAGAAAGCTCATGTATCAATCATGCCTGGCTTGTCCATGTTTCCTTAACGTTGTCATTTCCATTAACACTGTTCTGTGTTCAAGATTGTTGCTAATGCAGATCTCATATGACTGGTCAGTCATATTTGTCATTATCATATAGAAGCTTCCAGGTGCTTGGAAGAGTCAGAATAGATGGGTTCTAGTTCACAGATGATTTTGTGAGTGTTTTTGACAATAGACAATAACAAACTAATCCCTTATTTGTTGGACTTACATCTAAATAATTTGGGGCACTAAAAATCACTTTGGCTGAAGATTTATACAGCTTTACACTGGTTTTGTTTAGGGTTTGGGGCTAGGTTAGCTTTTCTCTTTTCTTTTAGATTTTATTTATTTGTCAGAGCACAAGCAGGGGGCACAGTAGAGGAAGAGGGACTAGCAGGCTTCCTGCTGAGCAGGGAGCTTGATATAGGGCTCAGTCCCAGGACCCTGAGATCATGACCTGAGCCAAAGGCTTACACTTAACCCATTGAGCCTCCCAGGCGTCCGTAGCTTTTCTCTTTGAAACATTTTTTTTTTTCTTTCTCAGCATTAGCCCAAGGATGTTTACTCTTTGTAAGTCCTGGGAATAAAAGAAATGTTTACGTGTCCACAGATTTCAGCCCATGATTTTAAAGTTTGCTATATGAAAACTTTTTTTTTTTTTAATTAATTTATTTATTTGACAGAGATCACAAGTAGGCAGAGAGGCAGGCAGAGAGAGAGGGGGAAACAGGCTCCCTGCTGAGCAGAGAGCTGGATGTGGGGCTCGATCCCAAGACCCTGAGATCATGACCTGAGTCGAAGGCAGAGGCTTTAACCCACTGAGCCACCCAGGTGTCCCGCTATATGAAAACTTTTAACATTGATTTCTTCTCCCTTCCCAGAATAACCATGTGCATGGACAGCCGTATACAGGCCCAGCAGCACATCACATGAACAACCCTCAGAGAACTGGCCAACGAGCACAAGAAAATTACGAAGGCAGTGAAGAAGTATCCCCACCTCAGACGAAGGATCAGTGAAATGCACATAATTAACTAGTTCCATCAAGACTGTGCACCCAGGCCTTACAGTCCAACCTTTTTCTGTGTCTGGCTAATAATTTAAAACTAGAAAAACTATTCCTAATCAACATGGAGTGGAGAGTTTATTCACTGTCTTATCTGCAGAAATTTGCTGTCAATATATAACCCGCCTGCAGTGGAAAGTGTATAGTGTTTTGTAATAAATGGCCTGATGCTAATGTGTAAATGGCAAAGGTGTATATAGTATATTAATGTTTGACTGTTAATTCTTAAGCAAGAAACTTTTTTCTTGAGGAGACTCACAGATCTACAAAAACTACAAAAGTTAATTTTCTTGTTCTTCCCACTGCACTCTGCAACCAGTGTTGACTGCCTCATGGCAGTTGGATCTGCTCCTTTACAAAAACAAAAAAATAAACCAACAGCAACAAAACAGCCCATCCATGTCAACCACACCAATAGTTTCATGTTAATTCTTTGCCACGGGAGTCAGTTTTACTATGAGCAATGATATAAGGCTGGTAACCTTTAAATTATTTGGTTGATGTGGAAAATTGGTGATGTAATATTGTTTCTAGATCTTTTTCATTGCCTTTTTAATTCTGATGTTAGGTTAATCACTTTGAAGCTATAGTTATGCTGTAACATTTAGCATGGCTTCACACCAGGTTAGTGTAGCCAATGAGGAAAAAATTACCCTAATGACAGCAGTTGTCCCAGTGTGACAGCTGTATTGCTCAGAGCTTTTCCTTCTTACACCTAGAATATAAGTATAAAACAAGGGGAGAAATGTGAGAAACAGGCGGTTTTCAGTTACACATATGTTGCTTATGTCTAATGTTTGACAGTTCAATCTCTGGGTGGGATAAAGAAATTTAAATATCAGTAATGGGAATTTTTAAAGATTTAAAACAAATATGCAAAAATTTGCTATGCCAGGATGCTTGGAGCATAATAGAAGACTGTATTTGGTGTGCTTGTTATTTCTTTGGTAGAGCTTATTAGATGAATCTTCTAGAACTTTCCTTCCACTGGACCCCAGTGAAGTGGAAGTCACCAGAATCCCACAGTACTTGGAGCGCCACTGCACCAAGCTTATCTGGCTGAGTTTCTGCTCAGGCACAGTTTTACTTGAAAGCAAGAATTGTCCTAGCTCCTTTTCCATTATTCCAAAACTTTGAATGTTCGAAGCAGGGTCTTGATTAAAAAGGAAACTACTGGTTAGTTAATCTGATTGAGGTATCATAATTTCAGCATAAACATTTAATTAAAGATAAGGAACTCATCAGTTAATACTGTATTTAAAAGAGAATTGGTAACTTGAATGTGTGTAATTTTTGAAACCTGTCTAAAAACCAAATACCCCTGCAAACAGATACAGTCCACCCTATTCTATTTAAATATTTTGCTGTTTTATTTTATAGAAATTATTTTGCTGAATTCACAAATAGAATTTGATTTATGAAGAACTTTTTGTCCTGTGGTGTGTTTTTGTTTTTGTTTTTGTTTTGGGGTTGGTTTTCTATTTTTTGGTTAGTTTGTCCCCCCCTCTCTTTTATTTTTGGTTACTTTTTTTGTCCATTTTTGGTTTTTTGGGTTTTTTTGTTTGTTGATTTTGGTTTTTTGTTTGTTTGTTTTGGTTTGGTTTTTTTTTGAAGGACTGCATAATAAATTAATTCTGTGCATAGCATGCTTAGGCATGACACTGAATTCAGGAGTTCAGTCACATCGAGTTTTTGTGCACAGAAAGATTTGACCTTTGGCCCTTGACTAAAGATTTAGAGAAAACAGGATGTTGACACTGTAAAAGTTTCCTAACATAATCAATCTTGTACTTTTTGTATGTTTTTTATATACATGTATATTTAATGAGCACAAGCTTGGTTGTATTTTTTACAATTTAGTTAATAGGAAAATGTTTTGTCAAAAAGGCTATAGTTGGAACTGAACAAAGCAGAAACAAAATTGAGAATTGCTTTATTTTGTGATTAAAAGGGGCAGGTATTTAAGATAAAGCTTTGGGTATCTTATTTGCAGTACTCTATAGTCCATCTGTGCTTCTAGGTTTTCTGTAACACTAGGAAATTTTGACACCAGACAGATCCTGTTTTTACCTTAAGTATGTTACATCTGAGTTTAAGTTGGAGCAAAATCCTACACACTGTTTGCAATTCCAGTTGATAGTTTTAAATTAAAAGTTCCTCAATTCCAGGCTTCCTTAGCAATAAGCAAAATAGGTTAACTGTATTTGGACAATTTGCTATCCTTAAATACACCTTTTCACCAGATGAGAGGTGATTTTTGTATTTCCTGCTCCTTAACAAAACATGTGATGTACTTAATTTAAAAACTTTTTAATGACTTCCTAGACACAAAAAACTTGACATTTGAAAAGGCTGTGAATTTTTCTCCTTGGAGGGAGATCCCATCTTGGTTGCTTTGAATTGACAATTCCCTTGTGCCAGGTGAGAGCTTTTGAATCCTTTTCCCCTCCATTTGAGGAAGAGCTGTCTATGTTGTGCTCAGGATCAAGGGAAAGTGAACAGGGAGATTTATTTTTGTTTGTGTGAGTTATTTTCTCTATTTAACTTCTTAAGCATTAACATATAAGTGGAAATTTTAGGCGCATGTTACTGTAAGAGCAACATGGTGGTGTCGAGGTCTTTTTCTGAACATCAATGGCACATTTAAACTTCCAAGTCTTCAAAGTGCCTAAAGATAATTTAATTCTCCCTCAACTGATTTCTTGAGCCATATATATAATTCCTACTTTAAACCTTTGTTTCAGAATCACTAGTCTTCCTTTCAAAGAAGCACCCCAGGATTCTAAATGGCATGAATACTTCATAGAAGACAGATGCTACTGTTAACATAAAGACTAAAGCTATTTTTGTTGCTAAATCTGTGAACAAGGGCATTGCCCTGTTGGATCTAAGTATTTCCGTGCACAACTTGGTAAAAACCGTATTGCTGCTGTTTCTAAGCCCTCCACCAACTAAATTTTCATGCTCAGCATTATAGAGGCAGAAATAACATAAATCATACTTGGGGTTTTTGTCTTTCCTTGATTTTTCTCTCTGATAATTTCCCAACTTTGTGTCTTTTAGCTGTTATATATACAAATTTAGAATTATTAAAATGTTTTATATTTTTTTCATGATTAACTTTTATTAGTGAATGATAAGTATTTAATCCTAGCAGTGGTTAAAAAGATGAGGAGCCTTTTTTATTGAAATTACATTTGTAAATGAAAGCAACAGTCTGTGAATTTTCAGATGACTACTCCAACAAAAAATGGTTCCTTCCACTTTTTCTTGGTATTTTTCCAGCTTCTGTTCTCCCATGAACTCTTACTTTGCTGAATTTTGTGGTTAATTTGGTGGATATATCCTGCCTTATTTAAAATTCTAACTGGATAAGAAAATTGCCTTTTCCTTATTAAGTGCCCAACTTTGGTCTCTAGCTGGAAGGTACTACATACTGCAAAGAAAAGAAAACAACCTCCTTCCCGCCCCACCCCACCCTACCCCGTTTTTGTGTTACTGAGGAAAAAAGCAAAAAAAAAAAAAAAAAAAATTCAGTACTGGTTTTATAGTAATGCTCAACCAAAATTGGTCCTGCACCTACATGAGTGTTTAGTGTTTGAAAATAAGGTTTTGGGTGTCATACATCACTACAAAAAGTGCTA
The DNA here is from genome assembly GCF_011764305.1 of Mustela putorius furo. NCBI lineage: Eukaryota > Metazoa > Chordata > Mammalia > Carnivora > Mustelidae > Mustela > Mustela putorius. The sequence goes on from NW_025421989.1 coordinate 36,022,612, forward strand.
AATGTATTAAGAACTTGCTGCCGACTGTATTTATTTATAACAATTATTTTACATTTGCAGAAATGTAGCGCTTTTCCTCCAAATTCATAGGTGAAAGAAAAAAGGGGGGAAAGGTGCACCATGTTTTAAACTTGGAAATGAGTGATTTTTTTTTTTTTTAAATCATCCAGATTCCCCAAAGGAAATTTACCACCCAGATCACACACTTCTCAGCCTTTTACAAGCCAACAGACTGACTGAAGATTGTCCACAGTTCCTAAGATTTAGCACATATACAAAAATAAAACTTTATAAATTAAATATTGGCTTTCCCTTTTATTTATTAAAATAAGATGTCTAAATGGAGGTAAATTAGAGGTGTAATAATAGATTTTATGGGAACTTTTTTTTTTTTAAAGATTTTATTTATTTATTTGACAGGCAGAGAGGCAGGCAGAGAGAGAGGAGGAAGCAGGCTCTCCGCTGAGCAGAGAGCCCAACACGGGGCTCCATCCCAGGACCCCAGGACCACGACCCGAGCCGAAGGCAGAGACTTTAACCCACTGAGCCACCCAGGCGCCCCTTTATGCGAACTTTTAAAAGTTTACAAATAGAGGAATTTGGCCCTCTGTATCTCCAAAGTATATTCACATCTAAGCAGTTCAAAAATTGAGTTGTGATCTAATTGCTGACTTAACAGTCTAAAATGGAGATTTGGCAAACACTGTGGTGTTTCAAAGTTCATTTAAATATCAAGTGCAGCAGGTCACATGTTTTGAGGGGAGTTATAGAAGTGAAAATTAACTCCAGCAGATTTCATCTATTCTGCTGTTTTAGTATCTGAAAAGAAATTTTGTTGCAGTGTTCAAAAGAAATAGGATTTCCACAAAAGCCTGTTGGTGTGTCCTTTGAGTTGGGGTGCTGCTAAAGACCTACGTAGCCCAGATTTTAAACATTTCTGAAAAACTATTCTTTATTTTGGAAAACTCCACTTGGATTAAACCATTTGAACTTCTAAGTATTCTTACCTATATGAATACACCAAATGGAATGAAACTGTGCATAGCCACCGATATTTTGAACTGTTTGAATTGAAATCTGATAATTCACAGGTCAGTAAACAATTAAGTTAAATCTTTACTATCTATAAACCTAAAACTTTTTAAAGCCGGGAGTTACATAAAAGGTTTTCAGGGCTCATTTTCTTTAGGGATACAAAGTCTCAAAGGAAACTTCTTCAACCACACTTAAACTTCTGTCCATAAAACAAATGTCAGACCCATATTAAAATGACTTACTTGAAAGGCAATCAATCATATTTAAATGTGTAAAACTCCAGAGTATAGTGGGAATGCTTTTAACTGTCCCGTGGAGGCCCTCTCCTTGTGCTCTATCCACATTAAAGCGAATATACCACGTTTTATCCAAAGATGACCTCTTGCTGCATGGTACCCCAGTAAGCAAAACTACGGACTGAAATTTTAGGGATATCAAAATGCAGGGAATCCCATTTTGTAGTAATCCAGGGCAAATGCCTTTGTTTTAATATCTGAAAATGTAAGTTTTTAATTGTGTTGGGCTTTTCTCATGTGGCTTATTTTTCCATTAACCTAAGCAGAATAGAGGAAACCCTGTTTTTTATGTGTAATTAGTAATAAAGCTGGCCAACTTAGAAGTTTATGAAGAAAAAGTCTGATGGAACTGAACCTTTGAGGAGTCTTCAAACTATTCACGGAGTGCCCTGTATAAGCGATTCTCTTGACACAGTTGTGTGTCCTTGCCTCCAGTTTTCCTGCCATGCACACTATAGTTAAAAGGCCAAGCCACGGGGCGCCTGGGTGGCTCAGTGGGTTAAGCCGCTGCCTTCGGCTCAGGTCATGATCTCAGGGTCCTGGGATTGAGTCCCGCATCGGGCTCTCTGCTCAGCGGGAGCCTGCTTCCCCCTCCCTCTCTCTCTGCCTGCCTCTCCATCTACTTGTGATTTCTCTCTGTCAAATAAATAAACAAAATCTTTAAAAAATAAAAAAATTTAAAAATTAAAAAAAAATAAAAAAATAAAAGGCCAAGCCGACTCTGGCTCCTCCTGTAGCCTCCATCTGCCTGGCCTCATTTTGTGTCTGTCCAAGCATTTCCTGTGTGAGAACAAGCATAACCGTTGCTTTCCTTACCCTTGCTCAGTATTCCTCCCCAAAAGTAGTTTGCTGGGGGTCACTTGCAAGATAGCAAGAATCGCATTCATTTTTTATTTTCAACTGTATAATGTTAAAATACTCAAAATGGATGCTTTGGATGCTGAAAAAGTTTTCAGGAGTCCTTTGGAGGGATTTCCTTGCGTAAGGATTTCGAAATGTATTCTTGAGGTTGTGGCTGTACATGACCTGCCAATCTGTCAAGTTCTCGTAATTCCCCACTCACTAAAACATGGGGTACACCTTTGGAATTCAGAAGTAAAGATTACGTGGGGGTCTTAAATCTGGTGTCTCAGTGAAGGAAGGAATTCACCATGAAGTTTCAGAATCCCCTTGCCTTCGGACCTAACTGCTGCTTGCATCATGGCTATTGGCAGGAGAAAGCGTTTATGCGGGGTGCAATGGAAACAGGTGGACGCTCAGGGCTCAGTGTGTGTTGAGGAAAAGCCCTTGGATAATCAATTTTCCTAAGATCTCTAGATGTTTAGGATATGTCCCAGACCTAGTTTTTTTAATGTAAATCAGTGTGTTCTGTTGGGTGAATAGGAAAAGAGCTTTTACAAGCTGTGTGTTTAAAATCAGAAATCTAGGGGCACCTGGGTGGCTCAGTCATTAATCATCTACCTCCATCTCAGGTCATGATCCCAAGGTCCTGGGATTGAGTCCCACATCAGGCTTCCCACTCAGCAGGAAGCTGGCTTCTCCCTCCCCTCCTGCTTGTGTTCCCTCTCTTACTCTGTCAAATAAAATCTTTTAAAAAATAAATAAATAAATCAGAAATCTAGACGGTGACTACTCAAATTTGATGAGTATCTTTGCTTACTGAAAATATTCATCAGTAGGACTTTTTTTTTAAGATTTTATTTATTTGACAGATCACAAGTAGGCAGAGAGGCGGGAGGTGGGCGGTGGGCGGAGGGGTGGGGGCAGGCTCCCAGCTGAGCAGAGCCCAGTGCAGGGCTCGATCCCAGGACCCTGGGATCATGACCTGAGCCGAAGGCAGAGGCATAATCCACTGAGCCACCCAGGCGTCCCATCAGTAGGACTATTAATTCTTTCTTTCAGCCATCTACTTTCAGAGTGTCTTAAGCATTTAGCATAAATTTTTTCACCACAAAACAGGCCTTACACAGATTCCCAAAAGGCTGTTTTTCTAACTTACCTTCCTTAGGACGTCTGACTTAGTCAAAGACTAAGACCATGAATGTACTAAAGATTTGCAAGCTAAAGGGGCGCCTGGGTGGCTCAGTGGGTTAAGCCGCTGCCTTCGGCTCAGGTCATGATCTCAGAGTCCTGGGATCGAGTCCCGCATCGGGCTCTCTGCTCAGCAGGGAGCCTGCTTCCTCCTCTCTCTCTCTGCCTGCCTCTCTGCCTACTTGTGATCTCTCTCTGTCAAATAAATAAATAAAATCTTTAAAAAAAAAAAAAAAAAGATTTGCAAGCTAAAGCTACCAAGTCAGGTTTGGTAGGGAGAAACAGACTTCCCCTTAAGCAGGGAGCCTGATGTGGGACTCGATCCCACCCCGGGATCTTGACCTGAGCCAAAGGCAGATGTTTAACCAACTGAACCACCAAGGCACTGAGTCAGTTTGTTTTTAAGATTTTATTTATTTGACAGCATGCATACACACATGAGCAGGGGCAGAGGGAGAGGGAGAAGCAGGCTCCCTGCTGAGTGAGGAGCCTCATGTGGGACTCCATCCCAGGACCCTGGGATCACAGCCCCAGCCAAAGGCATACGCTTAACCAACTGAGCCATCCGGGCATCCCTCAGTCAGTTTTTTATTTTAAGAATTTATTTATTTATTTATTTGACAGCGAGATCTCAAGTAGGCAGAGAGGCAGGCAGAGAGAGGGGGAAGCAGGCTCCCTGATGAGCAGAGAGCCCGATTCAGAGCTCAATCCCAGGACCCCTATACCATGACCTGAGCCGAAGGCAGAGGCTTAATCCACTGAGCCACCTAGGTCCCCCCCCGACTCAGTTTTTAAATACCAAGTTCTTACCATCTCTCATGACAGATTTTGACTTAAAAAAATATACATACCAACCTCTTAGGTTGCAGTTAGCCTTCTCCTTTGCCCCAAGGTTGGGCTTTTTAAAATTAAAAAGCGAAATCTAAAACTTTAGATTTGCAATAAAATGTGAACAGACTTGCCTTTCTAATATAGCCACCGAAGCATGGTTTAGTAGTTGTTGCTAGAAAAGCAAGTGCTGGATAAATTGGACCAGTTATTGTTTAGCACATATTGACACAGCATTAAACACTTGAAACAGGCTTTTTTTTTTTTTAAGACTTTATTTATTTATTTAACAGAGAAGGAGAGACAGCGAGAGAGGGAACACACAAGCAAGGGGAGTGGGAGAGGGAGAAGCAGGCTTCCCGCTGAGCCAGAAGCCTGATGTGGGGCTTGATCCCATGACCCTGGGATCATGACCTGAGCGGAAAGCAGACACTTAACAACTGAGCCACCCAGGCACCTCTTGAAACAGGCTTCTTACGCTGAGGTTAGCAGATACTCCATTTGGACAAGGAAAAGAATCCAATATACTGTTTCAGAAGGAGAGCAGGCTGGAGAAGAATGTAGGGTTGCAAACACCTTACCACCCGTGATGAACTAGAAATGGCTACAGGATGTCCCCCTACTTGTTGTGTTTTTGTCTCTAGAAAAGCACAGTGCCAGGTAACCAAGAGTAACAATTTCGAGTGCTTTGCAACGGCAATAATTTATCAATATTCAAATTACATTTAAGCTTTTAACTGCTGTTCTGCTATGAAGTATGATAGGCAATAGTCATTACAAAAATCAACCTGAGGCTGAAGAGTAATAATTTATATCCTAGGGAAACTGGTTTAACTCTAAAATGTTTATATTGATTTTTTTTTTTTTTAAGTCAGGAATGAACTGGAAATATGAAGCTAGGACCAAAGGAAGATATAACTAAATAATGTCATGCCTGTATCTCCAACTAAATGCTGAAGTTTAAATGCAGTTGTTAAAACGTGGCCTTCTAAATTTGACTAACGAGGGACACCTGGGAAGCTCCATCAGTTAAGCACTCGCCTTCCGCTTAGGTCATGATCCCAGGACCCTGGGATCGAGCCCCAGATTGGGCTCACTTCAGGGGAAAGCCTCTTCCCTCTGCTTGCTGCTCTCCCTGCTTGTGCTCCCTTTCTCTCTTTCAAATAAATAAAATCATTAAAAATAAATAAATAAATAAATTTGACTAGTGAGTCAGGGAAAAAAGTCAAGTAAGGTTGGGGGTTTTTTGTGTTCTGAATTTGTCCACCAACTCCCCAACTAGTGAGTCAGGGAAAAAAGTCAAGTAAGGTTGGGGGTTTTTTGTGTTCTGAATTTGTCCACCAACCATCTGACATGCAGTGTTACATTTTGTGTCTAGATTAAGAGGAAATACAGGTGTCTAAAACACCAAATATTGTCTCCTATTTTAAATGATCTCTTTTTTTTAAGATTTTATTTATTTGACAGAGAGAGAGAAATCACAAGTAGGCAGAGAAGCAAGCAGAGAGAGAGAGGAGGAAGCAGGCTCCCTGCAGAGCCGAGAGCCCGATGTGGGGCTCGATTCCAGGACCCTGGGATTATGACCTGAGCTGAAGGCAGAGAGGCCTTAACTCACTGACCCACCCAGGTGCCCCTTAAATGATCTTTAAATGAAGACCCCCTGCATCTCACATGCGCTCCCATCAAGGAACAGCTTTTGCCGTCAATCTGATGCGGGGTTACAATTTTGAAAACTGAAACATGCCTTTTACTTTCTCTTAGCTCTGATTTGAGAATAAGTACACTGAAAAGTTAAACACTGGTAGCTCAGTTGAGGCTCTCTTGGAGACACTGCTTGCAATGAGAAGAAAAACAATGCTAACACTTAAATCTTACTTTGTGTTTGGTTCTTAACTTTTGATCTCCACTAGGAATGTTTTCTCTCATTAAAAAAATAAAAAGCTTGTTTATTCATATTAACACCCATCCCGGCCATTCTGATTAAAGACACACCTCCTTGTGAAGCTTTCTGAAAGGGTCTGAATTTAAACCACCCACCACTAGCCTCGGAGCAGGAATTATTCTCCTGTGCATTTCCCTCTGCTCTGTTAAGATGAGTTTCCATCAGGGGCACCTGGGTGGCTCAGTGGGTTAAACCTCTGCCTTCAGCTCAGGTCATGATCCCAGGGTCCTGGGATCGAGCCCCACATCGGGCTCTCTGCTCAGCAGGGAGCCTGCTTCCCTTCCTCTCTCTCTGCCTACTTGTGATCTGTCAAATAAATAAATAAATAAATAAATCTTTAAACACACACACAAAAGATGAGTTTCCATCAGACATGGCTTCTGCTGTAACACTCACTCGGGAATAATACTTAATGGGGAGACATGTTATAGGTGCTGAAGTAACTGGCCCTAAAGAAAAAGGGGAGGGTGGGTATCAGAACCAAAGCATGAATTCTACGTGTGAGAAGTGCACTTCTCACATTTTTTTTTAAGGTTTATTTATTTGAGAAAGAGCAAGGGAGCACAAGCAGGGTGAGGGACAGAGGCAGAGGAAGAAGCAGACTTGGCACCAAGCAGGGAGCCCGATGCGGGGCTCAATCCCAAGACCCCAGGATCATGTCCTGAGCCAAAGGCAGACACTTTACCAACTGAGCCACCCAGGCAGCCCTCAAACTCACATTCTTCTGATAATGATTTCAACTGTGGTCTGTTACAGTTTCTCTCAATTTGAGTATGGGGCATTGGGTCCCAATCTGGTCTCTGGAAAGCTCTGGAAGCTGGTTGCCAAGTGCAGAGCCATTTGTCTTGTGTAAAGTCATTTGTATTCAGTCTGGAGAAATACTAGTGTCAGGCACGCCTTCGCTGGGCTTTTTCAGATGTGCTCATGTCTTTTCTTATAAAAAAGCCAACTTTCTTGACAGTCAGTGTCAATTTCTCATTTAAAGAAAGGCAACTAGGGGCACCTGGGTGGCTCAGTGGTTTAGGCTGCTGCCTTTGGCTCAGGTCATGATCTCAGGGTGCTGGGATCGAGCCCCGCATCGGGCTCCCTGCTCCGCAGGAAGCTTGCTTCCCTCTCTCTCTCTCTCTGCCTGCTTCTCTGCCTGCTTGTGATCTCTGTCTGTCAAATAAATAAATAAAATCTTTAAAAAAATAAAAATAAAAATAAAGAAAGGCAACTAATATTGAAAATAGAACTGCCCTATGACCCAGCAATTGCACTACTGGGTATTTACCCTAAAGATACAAACATAGTGATCCAAAGGGGCATGTGCACCCGAATGTTTATAGCAGCAATGTCCACAATAGCCAAACTATGGAAAGAACCTAGATGTCCATCAACAGATGAATGGATCAAGAAGATGTGGTATATATACACAATGGAATACTATGCAGCCATCAAAAGAAATGAAATCTTGCCATTTGCGACAACATGGATGGAACTAGAGCGTATCATGCTTAGCGAAATAAGTCAAGCAGAGAAAGACAACTATCATATGATCTCCCTGATAGAGGAAGTGGTGATGCAACATGGGGGCTTAAGTGGGTAGGAGAAAAATCAATGAAACAAGATGGGATTGGGAGGGAGACAAACCATAAGTGACTCTTTTTTTTTTTTTCTAAGATTTTATTTATTTATTTGACAGATCACAAGTAGGCAGAGAGGCAGGCAGAGAGAGAGAGAGAGAGGAGGAAGCAGGCTCCCCGCTGAGCAGAGAGCCCGATGCGGGACTCGATCCCAGGACCCCGAGATCATGACCCGAGCCGAAGGCAACGGCCTAACGCACTGAGCCACCCAGGCGCCCCCCATAAGTGACTCTTAATCTCACAAAACAAACTGAGGGTTGCTGGGGGGAGGGGGGTTGGGAGAAGGGGGGTGGGGTTATGGACATTGGGGAGGGTATGTGCTTTGGTGAGTGCTGATTCACAGACCTGTACCCCTGGGGATAAAAATATATGTTTATAAAAAATAAAAAATTAAAAAAAAAAAAGAAAGGCAACTAATAAAATCTCTCTGCTTAGAATTAAAACGGAGGGGCTCCTGGGTGGTTTTTTGTTTTTTGTTTTAAAGATTTTATTTATTTATTTGACAGAGAGAGGCAGGCAGAGAGAGAGGAGGAAGCAGGCTCCCTACTGAGCAGAGAGCCCGATGCGCGGCTCTATTCCAGGACCCTGGGATCATGACCTGAGCCGAAGGCAGAGGCTTTAACACAATGAGCCCCCTGGGTGCCCCATCTTGGGTGATTTAGTAGGCTCAGGGATTGGGCCAGCATCAGGCTCCTGGCTCCCTGCTTAGCAGGGGATCTACTTCTCCCTCCTCCTCTGTCCCCAATGCTGGCCTGCAGTCACGCATGCGCTCTCGCTCTCTCAAATAAATCTTTTATTTTTTTTTAAAGATTTTATTTATTTATTTGACAGAGAGATCACATGTAGACAGGCAGACAGAGAGAGGGGGGGAAGCAGGCTCCCCACTGAGCAGAGAGTCTGATGCTGGGCTTGATCCCAGGACCCTGGGATCATGACCTGAGCCGAAGGCAGAGGCTTAACCCCTGAGCCACCCAGGCGCCCCAATAAATAAATCTTTTAAAAACCCCAATAATATTAAATAAGAAGCAAGCACAAAGGGACAGTGTGCAGACTGGGTCAGCAGTCCCAAGGAGTGACTGTGTGCTGGTACATGTAAGGACTCCTGGTGGGCTTCAGTTGGTTCCCTTCAAAACACGGAAAGGATCACCCATGAGAGAAGAAAACTCCAGCTAACATGGGGACAATCAGAAGAAACTCTGGCCTACAACCTATAACATCCAATGCTACCGTGAAAAAGATACTATTGTCAAGTTGAATTGCCCCCGGGCTGGCAGAATCAGAGCTCCAGATTGTCTGCGAAGGAAATGCATTTATATTGAAAAGCCGTTCACAGACTGTGTGGTAATCTAAACTAGGAAAGTTTCAAACTTTGGCTTTAAAACTGCACGAGGAGCACAGTCTATATGTTGTCAGATGAGTTTTGACCCACTTTTCACATCTAGAGACTTTAAAAAAAGACCTTTTTTGGTGTTCTTATTATAGTAATGATTTCTGCTAGACTGAAAGGGTTGAATCCCCATATGGACAGATACACTGTTAGTTTTTTTGGTTTTTAAGCGAGTTAACGTGTTTTTGGGCGCTGTATAGGGTGAATCATAAATATACACAGCAGAACTTTTGCCTGGCGGTGGTGCTTCTAAACTGGTCCAGGGGCTGGCGCTGGACTGGCTGAATGAGGAACATCTGGGGAGCTTTTTTTAAAAACCCAATTTTCAGGGGCGCCTGGGTGGCTCAGTCCGTTAAGCCTCTGCCTTTAGCTCCGGTCGTGATCCTGGGGTCCTGGGATCCAGCCCTGCGGTAGGCTCCCTGCTCAGCAGGGCATCTGCTTCTCCCTCTCCCTCTGCCCACCTCCACTCGTGTTCTCTCTTGCTCTGCTCCCTCTCTCACTCTCAAATAAATAAATAATCTTTTTTTAAAAATCTACAAACAAAACAAAAACAATTTCTGGGTCCCACTCTTGGAAACGGAGCGTAGATGCAGTGTGTCCAGGAATCTGTAGCATTTTTTTGTTTTAGGACATGCAGTGGAGTTTAACAACCATTTCCATAGGGCACTGTTGTTCTTTAAAAAATGGAGGGTGGAGGGCGCCTGGGTGGCTCAGTGGGTTAAAGCCTTTGGCTCAGGTCATGATCCCAGGGTCCTGGAATCGAGCCCCGCATCGGGCTCTCTGCTTGGCAGGGAGCCTGCTTCCCCCTCTCTCTCTCTGCCTGAGTCTCTGCATTGTGTGAGCAAAATGACCAGAGTGTAGAATTTCCTGACTAAGGTGTCTGGGGCCAAAGGAATGGGTGGTGTTTGTCCGGGAGTGACGATGGGGGTCTGAGTTAGAAGCAGTGGTTTTTTGTTTGTTTTGTTTTTTAAGATTTTATTTGACAGAGATATAGCAAGAGAGGGAACACAAGCATCGGGATTGGGAGAGGGAGAAGCAGGCTTCCCTTCCCGCTGAGCAAGGAGCCCTATACGAGGCTCTATGCAGGGCTTGATCCCAGGACCCTGAGATCATGACCTGAGCTGAAGGCGGACGCCTAACGACTGAGACACCCAGGCGCCCCTAGAAACAGTGTCCTGCACAGATGTCGGGGTAGGACAGGACTACCCTCCACCATTCGTGAAAACAAGAGTCCTAGTCCTCTGGTTTGTCTCCCCTGTGATTCAAGTCCCATGAACAAGAGGAGGTTGGTTTCTATTGAATTTTCCTTTCTGAAAAAGAAAGTGCTGAGCCTCAGCTCTGCAACTAGGGAGCTCTGATTCTTCCAGCTTTCAGCCTGCAGTCCCAGCCGCCCAGCTCTGCAATATTCCCCGAACAAATAATGACAAATGAAATAGCACTTCGAGCCATCTGCTCGAGTTGATGCGTTTTGCCTCTGGTGTTTATAAACCTGCTTCAGTAAGAAGCAAAAACAAAGCCCTGAGTTTAGCAAAAAAGCATGGCTGGCTGAGCAGCCAGAAGCAATTTCCAACTCAGAAACACGACTTAATTTATTTTTATCCAGGATGTTTTGGGGCCGTGTGATTTGCTTTAGAGCAACGAATGCCATAAGCTCTGTACTGCTGGCCTCTGCTTTCTGAAGAGCCAAGAAAATGTGGGGGTGTCACAACTTTGAGGTCGTGTTCTTACGTCTCCGTGTGCCTTTGTTGCTGAAATGGGCAGGAAGAATCTTCGGGAACCTGTGCCTAACTAGTTCACACGGTGGTTCCCGGTGGTGCTTGGGAGGGGACTTTCCTGGATGACCCGTGGCGGTCCGCTCTGGTGCTTTGTTTGCTTTGGAAAATTCCAGTGCGGATCGTCCTCTGTTGACGTCCTCAGCGCTCTCACGAGATAGCATTGGCCGTAGGGTGTCTTTGCTGTCGAATAGGAGGACGCAAAGACTGGATTATCCAGTTCTCCGCGGGCAGGAGGGCTCCAAGCCTCATCACCCTGCCAGGAAGGTAAAATGTCCTCATCCTGGGGCGAAAGCTCCGCTCCGAGAGCTTGAAAAGGCTTTCCTGGGGTGGCTCGGCAGGGAGAGGGAACCCCAAAATCTGTTTTCTTTGTATTACGCTGGGGGTCAAACGAGTCAGGCCCACGGGAGTCCGAAGTTCAAAAGCACTGGGCGGCGCGCGGGGCCTCTCCAGGCCGCGGGTCCGCTGTCACCGGCCTGCGGGGAGCCGGGGGAAGGAGCCCCGCGCCGCCCGGGAGGAACCTATACCGTCTTCTGTCTCGGAAGAGATCGACGGCCAGTCACAGCTGCGCGGGGACTGTTTTGTAAACGGTCCTACCTTCCCCAGGACAACTGCTGCGCCCCCAGGGGAGCGGCAGAGAGGAGATTAAAGATGTTTTTTGTCCACAAACCGGTTCCTCTCTGTCCGAGAAAACCCAAGGCTGGGCTTTGCGTTTGCACGGTGGGGGATGCGGGACAGAGTTCAACAACAAAAAGGGTTTGAAAGCCATTCATTCATAGAATAAACTCTCGGTAAGTGTTGGATTTTTTTTCCCCCAATAGGTGATCTTTTTTTCTTCTGCATTTAGTTTACTACCAAAGCACAAAATCGAATGAAACTGCCCTAAATAAGAAAAGTGCAGCTTCTGGAGCTTTCGGGGCCTTTACTAAATGTCAAGGGCAGCAATGCTGCTGCTTCCAGGGAAGGGCCTACTTCCAGGAGTTTTTCGGGTTTTAATTTTTTTTTTAACTTACTTTATTATTTTTTAAAGTAGGCTCCATTCGCAAGGTTGAGCTTGAACTCACCACCCGGAGAACAACAGTCACAAACTCTACCACCTGAGTCAGCCAGGCGCACCCCACCCCCCAACTCTGTTTTTTTTTTTTTTTTTTTTTTTAAATCATTTTTTAAACGATGAAAGCCCATTTGAGAATTGCGGCCTGGCAGACAATTCTGTTGAGTCCTCCTCGGTCAAAGCACGCTCTTGCCTGAAAGGGCAGGCAGAAGGAAATGAATATGGAAGCATGTCCTCGATCATGTGATATCTCCAAGTTTTTGTTTTTGTTTTTTAAGATTTTATTTATTTGACAGAGAGAGACCACAAGTAGGGGCAGAGAGGCAGGCGGCGGCGGCGGCGGCGGCGGCGGCGGCGGCGGCGGCGGCGGCGGGGGGGTGGGTAGTCGGGAAGCAGGCTCCCCGCTGAGCAGAGAGCCCGATGCGATGCGGGGCTCGATCCCAGGACCATGAGATCATGCCTGGAGCCGAAGGCAGAGGCTTAACCCAATGAGCCACCCAGGTGCCCGTCTCCAAGTTTTCTGTACCCTGTCTGTTCTTCCTCCGCTGGCTCATTAATAACAGTTTCCAGCTTTGACGTCTCGCTAACCGCGTCACTCTCCATGGGTCCTGCTGGGAAGTCCCTTAGCCGGGAGCCGCAACGCAGGGGTAACGACAAGAGTTCACAGTGCTCCCTCCGGGAATCGAACCCACACAGTTGGACTCCAGGGCATAAACGCCACACCTCAGCATCAATCGGATCAAATTCTCTTTAAAGTTTTTTTTTTTTTAAGATTATATTTATTTGTTAGAGAGAAGGAATGGGCACTAGAGAGAGAGAGAATGTGCACACGCAGGGGCAGGGCAACAAGGCCCACTGAGCAGGGACCTGAGCCCAAGACAGATGCTTCACCAACTGAGCCACCGAGATGCCCCAGATCAAATTCTTTGTCATGGTTGTGGTCAGCGGCTGACTGGAATGATTTAGTAAAAATAGATGTCTCAGCGGCACAATAATTTGACTTACAATCTAGCTGTAAAATCTGACTGGTAACACAGAAGCCCTTATTTTTGTAGTTTTTTTAAGGCCTTCAGAAACAGCGATTCCAGTAGGTTCACTCGGGGCTTCCTTAAGGACTTCTTGGGAAACCTGAGCACCCCGTGGACAGCAGCTGTTTCGAGCAGCGGCTGTTAACTCCACCTTAGAAAGCACCCCTGTTCCGACTGAAGCATACGGTTTACAGTGTAGTAAGGACAGGCAGAAGTCTTCACAGGTTGTTCTCCTGTAAGGGATCGAAACAAGTCAGATGGATCAAGTAGGAAGCAATGAAGCCTCCTGCTGGTAGTAGACGGTTTTGTGCCCTTCTCTTTACCAATACCCTCAGCCTGTCAATGAACTTTATTTTTTTTTTTTAAGATTTTATTTATTTATTTATTTGAAAGAGATACAGCAGGAGAGGAAACACAAGCAGGGCAAGGGGGAGAGAGAGGCAGACTCCCCGCTGAGCACAGAGCCCGATGGGGGCTCGATCCTAGGATAGGACCTGAGCCCTCAACAGAGGCTTAAGGACTGAGCCGCCCAGGTGCCCCTGTCAATGAATTTTAGGGTAAGGAATTAGAAAGCTGCCTCTAGGTAACCAGTTCTCAACTCTGCCAGATATTACCATTTTAGTAACTGGAGAGCAGCACCAGTCTCTCATTAGCATAAATCTCCTTGATTGCCCGTGCATTCTACCCTGTAAGAAAATACATTTTCCCCATGGGACTCAAAGCTGTTTTCACTGGGGTTGAAAATAAATGCTACTAGCTCTTGTGGGGGAAGATAAATGTTGCTCACCACTAAGAGATTTCTGCTTCAAGAGGTTCTGATTTGACCAGTGATTAGCCAAAGATGCCAGGAATGCCTGATTAAGAAAACCTACACGGGCTGAAGTACATCAAAGGACACAAATCTTCAGTTTTAAGAGTAAGGTCAAGGGGGCCTGGCTGGCTCAGTTGGTAGAGCATGTGACTCTTGATCTCAGGGTTGTGAGCTCAAGCCCCTAGTTGGGTGTGGAGATTACTTAAAAATAAATTTAAAGGGGGGGGCACCTGGGTGGCTCGGTGGGTTAAGCCTCTGCCTTTAGCTCAGGTCATGATCTCAGGGTCCTGGGATCGAGCCCCGCATCGGGCTCTCTGCTCAGCGGGGAGCCTGTTACCCCCCCCCTCTGCCTGCCTCTCTGCCTACTTGTGATCTCTGTCAGATAAAAAAATAAAATCTTAAAAAATAATAATTAAAAAAAAGAAGATCGAAGGATCTAATGTATGGCATGGTAACTATAATTAATATATTATTGTAGGGCGCCTGGGTGGCTCAGTGGGTTAAGCTGCTGCCTTCGGCTCAGGTCATGATCTCAGGGTCCTGGGATCGAGTCCTGCATCGGGCTCTCTGCTCAGCAGGGAGCCTGCTTCCCTCTCTCTCTCTCTCTGCCTGCCTCTCCATCTACTTGTGATTTCTCTCTGTCAGATAAATAAATAAAATCTTTAAAAAAAAAAAAGAAAAAAAAATAATATATTATTGTAGACGTGAAAGTTGTTGAGAATGGATCTTAAACATGCTCACCACACACACACAGAGCCAACTATTTTTTAACTATGCGAGGCGATAGATGTGTCAACTATTTTGATCTTGGCAATCATTCTACAACAGATATGTATATCAAATGATGTTGTGCACTTTATATACAATTATAATTGGTCAATTATGAACTCAATAAAATTTTAAAGTTTATTTATTTTTAAGTAAATAAAACGACTGAGGAGATAACTGAGTCAGCCAGGTGTCCCCAAAGATTTTTTTTTTTAATTTTTAGGTTTTTTCTATTGATATATAATGTATTGTTTGTTTCAAGGGTACAGGTCTGTGATTCATCAGTCTTACACAATTCACAGCACTCCCCATAGCACGTACCCTCCCCAATGTTTAATTTTTAAGTTTTTAAGTAATCAGTAAAGATTTAAAAAAGCAAACTGGTAAGAATAACTAAAGAAGGAAACAAGATAACCAGATGGGAAGCTCCCAGGGGTCTTAAGGAAGGGATCCAGGGAGGGTGGGTTTCTAAACACTGTGCCGCTCTCCAAACCTCGCACCCTGAGGATCTGTTTGGTCAACATGAGGCAGAGGAGAGAAATCAAAACACCACAGTAAGATGCTCATAAAACTGAAATTGCTCCATTTAAAAGACAGTCCTATGAGATTACAGGATCTTTGGACATTTTAAAATTCGAATGTCCATTCTTTTATGATGATGATACTAGTGGGTTGTTGTGGTTTTTTTAATTCTCTAACTTGCCAAAACACAAAGTTGGCAAACCAATGTTGGTCTCCTTTAAAAAAAAAAAAAAAAGAAAGAAAAAAGAAAAGAACAAAAGTGATTCAGATCTAAACACACAAGCAGATTGAAAGTGAAGGAATGGAAAAACATTTATCATGCAAATGGAAGTGAAAAGAAAGCTGGGGTAGCCATACTTACATATCAGACAAAATGGACTTTACTTATATATGACAGAGAGAGTGAGAGAGGGAACACAAACACAGGGAAGCTGGAGAGGGAGAAGCAGGCTCCCCACTGGGCAGGGAGCTGGATGTGAGACTCCATCCCAGGACCCCGGGATCATGACCTGAGCCAAAAGCAGACAATTCACGAAGAGCCACCCAGGCGCCCCAGACAAAATAGACTCTAAAATAAAGACTGTAGGGGTGCCTGGGTGGCTCAGTGGGTTAAAGCCTCTGCCTCTGGCTCAGGTCATGATCCCAGAGTCTTGGGATCCAGCCCCACATCGGGCTCTCTGCTCAGCAGGGAGCCTGCTTCCCCTCCCCCTCCCCCTCTCTCTGCCTAAAAAATAAAATAAAATAAAGACTGTAGGGGCACCTGGGTGGCTCAGTCAGTTAACTGTCTGACTCTTGATCTGAGCTCCAGTCTTGATCTCAGGGTCCTTGATCTCAGGTTCAAGTTCCATGTTGGGTTCCATGCTGAGAATGGAGCCCACTTAACAAAAAATAAAATAAATAAAGACTAATGAGACAAAGAAGGACACTACATAAGCATAAAGGGGATAACCCTATAAGAAGGTACAACAATTATAAATATTTATGCACCTGACACGGAAGCATCCAAATTCCATAAAGCAGCAATTAACAAACATAAAGGAAGAAACCAATCGTAATACAGTAATAATAGGGGACTTTAATACCCTACTTACATCAATGGATAGAACATCCAAACAGAAAATCAACAAGGAAAGAGTGGCTTTGAATGAGACATTGGACCAGATGGGTCTAGCAGATATATTCAGAACATTCCATCCTAAAACAGCAGAAAACACATTCAAGTGCACATGAAATATTCTCCAGAAAAGATCACATTAAACCACAAAACAAGTCTCAACAAATTAAAAAAGACATAAATCAAATCATGCATCTTTTCCGAAGACTATGTTATGAAACCAGAAAGAAACCACAGGGAAAAAACCTGGACAGAACACAAATATGTGGAGGTTAAATAACATGCTACTAAACAATGAATGGGTCAACAAAAACATCAATGAGGAAATCAAAAAACATATAAAGATGAATAAAAATGAAAACACAGAGGTCCACAATCCTTGGGATGCAGCAAAAGCTGTTTGAAGACAGATTACAGCAATCGTACCTCAAGAAGCAAGAAAACTTTCACAAAAACGACCTAACCTTACAATAAAAAGAGTCAGGGAAAAAAAAAAGGACAAAAGCCAAAACAAGTAGGATGAAAAAAATAATATACATTAGAGCAGAAATAAATGAAATATAAACTAAAATACAATGGAACAGATCAATGAAACCAGGAGGTGGTTCTTTGAGAAGATCAACAAAGTTGACAAACCTTTAGCCACGCTGATTAAAAAAAAAGAGAGAAGGGGGGACTCAAACAAAATCAGAAATGAACAGGAGAAATGACAACCAACATCACAGAAATACAAAGGATTATTAGAGTAGGTTATGAAAAATTATATGCAAACAAATTGGACAACCAGAAGAAATGGATAAATTCCTAGAAACATAACCTCCCAAAACTGAATCGGGAAAAAACAGAAAATATGAACAGACTGGTTACCAGCCATGAAACTGAATCAATGATCAACAAACTTCCATCAAACGAAAGTCCAGGACCAGATGGCTTCACAGGGGAATTCTACCAAAATTTTATTTTTATTTAATTTTTTTGACTTATTTGACAGAGAGAGAGTAGGAGAGCACAGGCAGGGGGAGCAGCAGAGGGAGAGGGAGAAGCAGACTCCCCACTGAGCAGGGAGCCTGATGCGGGACTCAATCCCAGAACCCTGGGATCATGACCTGAGCCGAAGGCAGACGCTTAATGACAGATATGAAGGCGCCCCTCTACCAAACTTGGAAAGAACAGTTAACACCTATTCTTCAAAAACTATGCCAAAAAACAGATGAGGGAGAGCTTCCAAATTCATTCTATGAGGCCAATATTACCCTGACTCCAAAACCAGACAAAGACCACAAAAGAGGTGCCTGGGTGGCTCAGTTGTTAAATGTCTGCCTTGGCTTGGGGTCCTGGGATCAAGCCCTGCGTGGGGCTCCCTGCTCAGCGGGAAGCCTGCTTCTACCTCTCCCACTCCTCCTGCTGGTGTTCCCTCTTTTGTTGTGTCTCTGTCAAATAAATAAAATATTGGGGGGGGGGGAAGACACCACAAAAAAAAAGAAGAGAGAGAGAGGGAGAACAGGCCAATGTTGCTGAGGAACACAAATGCAAAAATTCTCAACAAAATATCAGCAAACTAAATCCAACAGTACATTTAAAAAAATCCTTCTCCACAATCAAGTGGATTTATTCCAGGGTTCCTTATGCAAGGGTGGTTCAATATTCACAAATCAATCAACGTGATCCATCCCATCAACAAGAGAAACGATAAAAGCCACATGATCGTTTCAGTAGATGCAGAAAAAGCATTTGACAAAGTACTATAGCCATTCATGATAAAAAACTCTCAACAAAGTAGGGGTAGTAGGAACACAGCTAAACATAATAAAGGCAATCTATGAAAAATCCACAGCCAACATCATCCTCAATGGTGAAAAACTGAGAGCTTTTCCCCTAATGTCAGGAACCAGACAAGGATGTCCACTCTCACCACTTTCATTCAACATAGTCCTGAAGTCCTAGCCTCAGCAGTCAGACAACAAAAAGAAATAAAAGGCATCTAAATTGCTAAGGAAAAAATAAAGCTTTCATTATTTGAGATGACATGATACAATATATAGGAAACCTTAAAGACTACACCAAAAATCTACCAGAACTAATCAATGAATTCAGTTAAGCCGCAGAATACAAAATCAATATCCAAAAATCTATTGCATTTCTATACACTCATGATGAAGTAGCAGAAAGAGAGATGAAGAAAACAACCTCATTTACAATTGCACCAAAAAGAATAAAATGTCTACGAATAAGCCTTTTTTTTTTAAAAGATTTTACTTATTTATTTGACAGAAATCACAAGTAGGCAGAGAAGCAGGCAGAGAAAGAGGAGGAAGCAGACTCCCTGCTGAGCAGAGAGCCCGATGTGGGACTCGATCCCAGGACCCTGAGATCATGACCTGAGCCGAAAGGCAAAGGCTTTAACCCACTGAGCCATCCAGGCGCCCCTAAACTTTTTTTTTTAAAGGACTTTATTTATTTGACAGAGAGAGACACAGTGAGAGAGGGAACACACGCAAGGGGAGTGGGAGAAGCAGGGTTCATGCTGAGCAGGGAGCCCCATGAGAGACATGAAGAGGACATGACAAACAGATAATTCCATGCTCATGGACTGGGAAAGCCAATACTGTTAAAATGTCCATACCACCCAAAGCCACCTACATACTTAATGCAATCCCTGCCAAAATACCAAGAGCATTTTTCACAGAACGAGAATTAATCACCCTAATATTTGTATGAAACCACATAAGACCCAGAAGGGCCAAACCAATCTTGAAAAAGAACAAAACTAAAGATATCACAATCCCAGATTTCAAGATATACTACTGTGATCAAAACAGTGCAGTACTGGCACAGAAACAGACACATAGATCAAAGGAACAGAACAGAGAGCTCAGAAATAAACCCAAGATTACATGGTCAATTAATCTACAACAAAGGAGGCAAGAATATGCAATGGGAAAAAGACAGTCTCTTCAACAAATGGCGTTGGGAAAACTTGACTGCAGCATGCAAAAGAATGAAACTGGACCACTTTCTAACACTACAGACAAAAATAAACTCACAAGTGACTACACACTTAACAGTGAGACCTGAAACCATAACAATCCTAGAAGGAAGTACAGGCAGGAGTCTCTCTGACATTGGCTATAGCAACATTTGTCTACATGTGTCTCCTCAAGCAAAGGAAACAAAAGCAAAAACAAATCAAAATCAAAATAAAAGGCTTCTTCACAGCGAAGGAAACAGTCAACAAAAAGGCAAAAAACAAAACAAACAAAAACAAAAAACCAAAAAGGCAACCTACTGAATGGGAGAAGATATTTGCAAAGGATATATCTGATAAACGGTTAGTATCCAAAATATATAAAGAACTTCCACAACTTAAAAGACCATTATTTATACTAAACCACCATTTTGGTAAGAAAACTATACATTCACATACACACATACATATGTGTTTCTTTTTTATAATTTTTTTAGAAGAGTTTATTTATTTATTTGACAGACAGATCACAGGCAGGCAGAGAGTGAGAGGGAAGCAGGCTCCCTGCTGAGCAGAGAGCCCGATGCAGGGCTCGATCCCAGGACCCTGAGACCATGACCTGGGGCGAAGGCAGAGGCTTTAACCCACTGAGCCACCCAGGTGCCCCACATATGTGTTTCTTATTCCTATAACATCTTCGGAATAATTTTTAAAACACTGGGGGTGCCTGGGTGGCCCAGTTGGTTAAATGTCTGACTCTTGGTTTCCGCTCAGGTCATGATCTCAGGGTCATGTGAGTCCCAAGTAGGGCCCAGAGCGTGGGGATTCTGCTTGAGACTCTCTCTCTCCCTCTCCCCCAACTCTGCTCATGTTCTCTTTTGCCAATAAATAAATAAATCTTTAAAAAAATTTTTTTTAAAAAACTGGTAAAATTGGTGACCTCTGAGGGGGGAAAAATGTATGTACATGAACTAACAGAAGCAACACATTTTTCAATACAAACCCTACATACCTTTTGCTTTTGCAACATGTCTATATCATTAACACAATAAGATTAAGAAACAAATTACTGTCACTGAGATGATAAAATTATTAAAAATAACAGAATTATACAGCATCAAGAAATAATAATAAATAATCCAATTTAAAAATGGCCAGAAGCCATGAACAGACATTTCTCCAAAGAAAGACATCCAGATGGCCAAGAGACACATGAAAAGATCCTCAAGATCACTCGTGGCATCAGGGAAACATGAATCAAAACTACAATGAGCTACATCACCTCACACCTGTCAGAATGGCTAAAATCAACACCACAAGAAACAACAGGTGCTGGCGAGGCTATGGAGGGAAAGAACATTTGCACACTGTCGCTGGGAATGCAAACTGGTGCAGCCACTGTGGAAAACAGTATCATCGAGATCGAGTCTCCTCTAAACCTTAAAAAGGTTGGGGCACCTATGTGGCTTAGTGGGTTAAAGCCTCTGCTTTCGGCTCAGGTCATAATCCCGGGGTCCTGGGATTGAGCCCCACATCGGGCTCTCTGCTCAGCGGGAAGCCTGCTTCCTCCTCTCTCTCTGCCTGCCTCTCTACCTACTTGTGATCTCTGTCAAATAAATAAATGAATCTTAAAAAAAAAAAAAAAAAAGGTGGGGCACCTGGATGGCTCAGGGGGCTAAGCCTCTGCCTTCAGCTCAGGTCATGATCCCAGGGTCCTTCCTGTAGGGGGTCTGCTTCTCTGCCTCTCCTCCCACTTGTTCTCTCAATCTCTCTCTCAAATACATAAAAAATCTTTTAAATTAAATATATATAATAATATACAGAAATATATAAAATAATAATTACCATAGGATCCACTAATTCCACTACTGGATATTTATCCAAGGAAAACCAAAATACTAATTTGAAAGGATATATGCATTTTTTTTTTTACAGATTTTTAAAAAAGATTTTATTTATTTATTTGAGAGAGGGTGCACAAGTGGAGGGGCAAGGGTTAGAGGGAGAGGGAGAAGCAGGGAGCCCGATGTGGGGCTCGATCCCAGGACCCTGAGATCATGACCTGAGCCGAAGGCAGACGCTTGACCCACTGAGCCACCCAGGAGCCCCCAGGATATACATACCCTTATGTGTACTGCAGCATTAGTTACCATAGCCAAGATATAAAAGCAATCTATGTGTCCATCAACGGACGAGTGGATAGGAACGTTGCGCTGTATGTACACACGACAGACTACAACTCAGCCATAACAAAGAAGGAAATCTTGCCATTTGCAACAACAGGGATGAATCTAGAGGGTATTATGCTAAGTGAAATCAGTCAGTGAGAAAAAGACAAATACCATAGGATCTCACTCATGTGGAATTTAAGAAATAAATGAACAAAGAACAAAGAGAAACAAACCAAAAAACAGACTCCTAACTCGAGAGAACAAACAGATGGCCACCAGAGGGTAGGTGGGTGGGGGGGGATGGATGAAATCGGTGATGGGCATGACGGAGGGCACTTGTTGTAACGAGCACTGAGTAATGGATCCAATTGTTCAATCACTATCCTGTGCACTGACAACTAATACAACCCTGTATGTTAATTCTACTCGAATTGAAAAATAAAACTAAATTTTTTTTCAAACGGAACCTGGAAATCTGAGAGCAGCTCGCCATGCGAAGTCAGTTAGGAAATGACGGATTCAAAATGACCTGAGTTGGAATGGGGTTGCGATTTACGGTCAAGAGCAGGGTGGGGCAGAGAGGCAGAAGGTGGGTATAATTTTCTGTAACTAGAAGACTTGACAGGTCAAAGGACCCCGGGCCAGTAAAATCTTATCTTGACCTGGTTTGTTCAGGGATCCACAGGCCCTGGGAAGATGCCCTGCGCGTGGATTTGGAGACAGAGCCCCCCACCCAGAGATTTCTGGGTAGATTAAGGGGAGATTGGCTACCTTTCCTAGACCTGGCCATCGCCATGTGCCCCTCTCCCTTGGCGAAGGACCACGTTGGTCTGCTCGTCCAGGCGGGGTCTCTCCAGGCTCCCCACACCCTCCCCTGCCCCACAGACAGCCAGTCTCCCCTCTTCTTGCTTTATGTCAGGGCCTGAGCCCGGATGAGCCCGGAGGTTCCCTGGGGAAGGGTGGGGGGCGGTGCTGGAAGAACTGCTCCCACCCCAGCATCAGCAGGGAGCACTGGACACAGAGGAACCCCCAGATGGGGCAAGACACAGAGGAAAGGTACATGTGTCTCTATCGCCAAAATGTAGAAATGGATCGAGCGCCCATTCACAGCGGAACGGATAAACAGAATGCAGCACTACCATGTCCACACGATGGAGTATTTTTCGGTCACAAAAAGGGATGAGTTACCCGCACGCACTAGGACACGGATAAACCTTGGAAACATCACGCTACGGGACAGAAGCCAACGACCAAACATTCTAGGATTCCATTTGTATGAAATATCCAGAATAAGTGAATCCATAGGGACAGAAAGAGTAGTGGTTGCCTGGGGCTGGGAGAGGAGTGGGGCTAGGAAGTGACTGCAAACGGTACCGGTTTCCTTTTGCGGTGATCAAAATGTTCTGGAACTAGATGAGTGGAGGGTTGCACGACCCTGGGACTGTAAGGAAGCCAAGTGAACTGTCAGCTTTAAGGTGATTAAAACAGTGACTTTTGTGTTATGCTTATTTACACACACACACACACTCTCTCTCTCTCACACACATGCCTTTCCTATCCGTCAACAAGTAAGTCTGGCACCCCTCCCCTACGGGTTCCACAGATACCCCCCTGTACCTTCTCCTTTAGCCAATTCTTCCCGCCACCTCTCCCCCACCCCCACGCCCCAGTCAGTAACTACTGTGAACAGCGACCCACACCTGAACCGTGCTAGCCCAGGGGTCAGCTGTGGGACGGATGGTCGTCATACTCAATCACAGTGATTCTTCTCACCTGAATCCTTTGCTTCTGCCTCCTCACCCCAACCCTGTACTCAGACCTGGTAGGGGAGCTCTGGACAATCCCCTGGGGACCCCGGGGGCCCTGAGGCCCAGTGGTCAAAGACAACACTTTGCCGAAAACCCGAGCTACTGCCAAGGCTCCCAGATCCAAGCCAGCCAGTCTCAGGGTTGGGGGGTGGGGTGGAGTGCTGCCCCGCGGGGTGGGCCCTCCTCCCAGGTCATAGCCTGGCCTCCAAATAGGGGTGGTATGGACCCCATTGGGTGCCACCAACACAGGCCTTCCAGAGGCCCGGCCTTCTTCTCTAGCTGGTGTGCCCACCCTGGCTCGCGATCCTGCCCTGGCACAAGCACCCCGGGATCACCTACTAAGCCCCCCCACCCAAGTCCCAGACACCCCAAATCAAAAGCAGGGGTGTCCTGTACGCTTTAGGAGGCTGACGGGGGGTCAAGTCCCCAAAGGAGGCCTAGTGCTAGGGAAGCTACCCTCCCCCGCTCCCCCCCCCCAGGACCTCAGCAGGGGTCCCGCCCTTTGCCCGGAGGAGGGAGCTCACGGGTAAGGAAAACTCTTCGGTTCACCTGAAAGAGTTCCCCGAACTTCAGTGAGGAAGCCCGCCCGCTCCCTGCCCCATCACTAGCAGTCGTTCAAACCCGACCGGGGTCAGCGCCAGGCCCTGCGGCCTTGACCTGGGTTCCGCCGGCGTGGACCGCGGTCCAGAGCACTTGCGCACAGAGCACCGGAAGTACCTGGGAGCGGGTCCAGCCGCGCCAAGCCGCGGTCCCCTTGGCAACCGAGCGCACGCGGCCGGTGCTCCGGGATGAGGGTGTGGTGCCCTCTAGAGGGCACAGGGCCGCAACAGCCGGGGACGGGGTCGACGCTAGGGGGCTCCTCCGCGCGCCGGAGGCAGGCAGGTGCGGGACCTAGGTGGACGCAGTGGCTAGCCGCTTGTTCAAGGTCACAGGGAGAGGCAGATCCGAGCCTTCCCCCGTCGGCCCTTAGGTACTCCGCGGCCGCTCGTAAAAGAAAGAAAACAAAAAGCCCTCGCACACTCACACTCGCCCGGAGCTAATGAGGCTGAAATGAGGGGGCACCTGATTTGTTGAAGACCCTCGGCGGAGCCCCAGAAATGTATTCACCTGGTCCTGTATGTTGGTACAATTTGCAGAAGTGAACGATTTGAGCCTTAATTGGTTAAGGTCGCTCTCTTCTCGCTCTGTCAAACTTCCCCTCTGGTCCTGGAGGGACCGAGGGCCCTTGGGGGCTGGCTAAAAGGAAGTGGAGTTGGGAATAAACTGAGTGTGCCTTTAATGAGAACTGTTTACATATGCAGTTATTACTGGCCCTCCCGGGGTAGGGATGACTTCCGGGAATAATCCCACTGCCCACCTGGCATCATGACACCAGAGCACTACAGCAGCTGGAGCGTGGGAGGAGGAGAAATGAGGTTTGAAATGTGCAGAGCCGGAAGCTGGTCTATGGGAAATTCTTCCAATCACCAAACGCCTAAACTTGTGAGCAGAGCAAAACAGAAATTTGTCCTCCCAAGAATACCATCAATAATGCAGTGAATAGGGTGCCACGGTGGCTCAGTGGGTTAAGCCTCTACCTTGGGCTCAGGTCATGGTCCCAGGACCCTGAGATCGAGCCCCACATCAGTCTCTCTGCTCAGCAGGGAGCCTGCTCCTCCTGCCCCCCCCTTGCCTACTTGTGATCTCTCTCTGTCAAATAAATAAATAAAATCGTTTTTTAAAAAAGGAAAGAAAAAGAAAATAAAACATTTAAAAAATAATGCAGTGAATATAATTGCAAACTCCCTGGAAAATGAAATTATTTTTCAGGTATGTCCATATGTAACCAATCGAAACAATTCTGACATGGAAAAATAAACTGTAACAAAATGTTTTTTCAAATCATACCAAAGGAGGAAGGGATAAATTTTGAATAGAGGTAATGTTCGGGTTCTTGGTTTGTTTAATCATCTACTTAATGAAAAGAAGTGAAGTATATGAACACAATGGGAAAATATTTAAATTTCTTGCTCATTTGACCAAAATACTGACATTGACAAAGATAACAGAAATCTTCTAACACCTCGACAAGGCATTGAGGTCAAGTTGGCTGATGAGTATTGTCAGTTCAGGGTATTTAATATTGGTCCTTTAACTTGAATCCTTGATATGCCCTGAAAATGCACAGCTTTTATATAAAAGAAACATGATAGAGGTTTCCCCATATTTGACAGTAGTTCCCCAAATGTATACAGCATTACTAATAACAAATTTAGAAGCCGAAAGTTTTCTAAACTTCCAGTAATGAAAACCAAATTTCCATCAACTACGCCAGAAGAAAAACAGAGTAAGTTATCTTCCTATCCTCTTGCTAGAAAATGATATGACAAAATTATTGTCATACAAAAAGGTGCTCAAAGAGTCTGCAGCCAAAAATTATAGCAGAAAAGCTTGTAGAGGGTTGTCGGGCAGTTAACAAAACTTTATGTCAGTTTTCTGATTCATGTGAGATTTGAGGTGTTTCTCAGGCTTTAAAATGCTATTTGTTGGGGTGCCTGGGTGGCTCAGTGGGTTAAAGCCTCTGGCGTCAGCTCAGATCATGATCCCAGGGTCCTGGGATAGAGCTCCACATGGAGCTCTGCATCAGGCTCTCCGCCCAGCGGGGAGCCTGCTTCCTCTTCTCTCTCTGCTTGCCTCTGCCTGCTTGTGATCTCTGTCTGTCAAATAAATAAATAAAATCTTTAAACAAGGGGCGCCTGGGTGGCTCAGTGGGTTAAGCCGCTGCCTTCGGCTCAGGTCATGATCTCAGAGTCCTGGGATCGAGTCCCGCATCGGGCTCTCTGCTCAGCGGAGAGCCTGCTTCCCTCTCTCTCTCTGCCTGCCTCTCCATCTACTTGTGATTTCTCTCTGTCAAATAAATAAATAAAATCTTTAAAAAAAAAATCTTTAAACAAAAAATAAAAATAAATTTTAAAAAATGCTATTTGTTAGGCGCCTGGCTGGCTCAGCCAGTAGAGCAAGTGACTCTTGATCTCAGGGTCGTGAGTTCCATCCCCAGGTTGGGTGTGGAGATTACTTTTTAAAAAATTGCTATGTAGGGGGTGGCTGGGTGGCTCAGTGGGTTAAGCCTCTGCCTTCAGCTCAGGCCATGATCCCACATCTCTGCTCAGCAGGGAGTCTGTTTCCTCCTCTGTCTCTCTGCCTGCCTCTCTGCCTACTTATGATCTCTCTCTCTCTGTCAAATAAATAAATGAAATAAAATAAAATTGCTATGTAGGGTGCCTGGGTGACTCAGTTGGTTAAGCATCTGCCTTCTGCTCAGATCATGATCCCAGGGTCCTGGGATTGAGCCCCGCATCAGGCTCCCTGCTCAGTGGGGAGCCTGCATCCCTGCTTGTGTTCTCTCTTACTCTCTCTGTCACTATCTGTCGCTCTCTCAAACAAATAAATAAAATCTTTTTAAAAAAACGTGTTTTCTTTCTGATGCTAAATAACATCCCTCTCCTACCTAATTCTGTATCCATTCTGTTCTTTTTTCTCTTCAAGGGCTCCCCCAAATCATAAACTCTTCAAACAACCACAAAACCTGGACCCGCCCTCCCACGCATGTGCACACATGCTCATGTACACACACGGGCACGCTCATCTGACATACACAAGAACCAAGATGAACCACAAGCTCACGGAGTGAAAAGAGGCACAAGACCCCTTCCCTAGAGACATTTGTGTGCTTTGGAGAGTTCTTATTGCTATATGGGCGCTGGTGAACATAATTCTGACATCAGACTTCTGCTCCAGAAAATACGTAGAATCATAAAATGCCCATTGGTTTGTTAAAAGCTAGATCTGATGAGAACTATTTTTACTCATTAAGCTAATTTTACTAACAAAGCTCATTTTCCTGGGGCGCCTGGCTGGCTTCAATCGGTAGAGCATGGAACTCTTGATTTTGGGGTTGTGAGTTCAATCCCCACGCTAGGTGTAGAGATTGTTGAAAAATAAAAACCTTTTTTTTTTTAAAGCTAATGTTCCTATTGGTTTCCCCAGTGCCTTCCATTCCTTTGATGTCACCCCCAAAGGAATTGCCGAGGACAGCTTTGGGCCATTATTTCGCCATTCCCCTCAAACAGAAGGAGTGTTTTTTTTTCCTTCCTCGTTAGCCTCTTGCGTATTTTTAGATTGTCATCATCTGTTATGAAAAGAAAATCAAGCTTATTTTTTATCTAATATTTCATGAGCCAAACTTCTTTTGTTCTACTGACATTTATAGAAAGAGGTTTCTTAAAAGTCTGCTGCTCGGAGTAAAGCAGCTGTAACCTGCAGAGAAGTACTTTGTCCACTGGAATGTCCAGTAATATCCTCCTTGGTAGGGAGCTTCTAGTCCCATGATGGGTTTTTCCTGTCAGGCTGTACTAGAAGGAAAAACATAAGAGGCATAAGGGTATGCCAGATGGTGAAAAATAGGTTTATGGCACCAAAATAGTGTTGTTTTTATTAAAAACTAGGCTAGTATTGAATGCCAGAAGGTGTGAAACCCAGCTCTGAGTAAGAATCTCCACATTTAGCATTAATCTTGGCCCATCTGAGCCTCCCACCAGGGGAAGCAGAGTGGGCCCACCAGCCTGTCCAGGGGCCTTGCTGCCGGGCTGCCTGCATGGTATGCTGGAGACTCAAAGGAGAGCAGGTGGGCCTGCTTCCTGGGAGGGCCAGCTTGGGCCCCCACCCCTTCCTATCCTCACGCCCACCGCCATCTTGCCGGAAGTTCTCAGCTAGGTCCTCTCTGACTCACCCACTTTCTTTCATATTGGATTCTGAAATCCAAGAACCCACAAGGCTTGAACCTTGACCTACAAGAAGTTCTAGGCTTCTTCAGCATCAACAAAGGTAACAGCTATCTCCAAAAGTGTTCCCAGAACCCTTAGCGGGCCATGTCCCTCAAACACTACATTTGAAGGGAAACCAACATCCAAGAGGGTTGGGCTCCTCACCAGGAAAGTCCTTATTTATTTACCTCCAACACCGTACACTGAGACCGTTAGCTTTTGCTACAAAACAATCCACCACCAAGCTTAGTGCCTTAAGACACTAACTTTTTTTTTTTTTTTAAAAGAGAGAGAGCGATAGAGTGCACAAGCGAGTGGGGAAGGGCAGAAAGAGAGAGCATGAGAATCTTAAGCAGACTCCTCACTGAACACAGAGCCGGGCGCAGGGGGCTTGATCCCAGGACTCTGAGATCACGACCTGGGCCAAAATCAAGAGTCAGATGCCTCACTGACTGAGCCCCTCAGGAGTCCCCCAGCCAGCTCTTGATTTAGCTCTTGAGTCTGTGGACTGGCAATCTGGGCTTAGCTTCACTGATGTCTGTGGTTCATGCCCACATCTACAGTCTCCACCCGAGGGTGGCTGGGGCAGACTGGTGTGGGATGGCCTCAGCCGGTCAGATCGTTTTTCTCCCACATGGTCTCAGCATTTCCCAGCAGGAGAGCCTGGGTCTGTTCATAGGGAGCTGGCTGGGTTGCAGGAGAGCAAACAGAAACAGCAAAAACGCCCAAGGCTTCTGGAGAGATCTGGACCGTGTATGACGTTTGGTATTTGGATTGGTCAGAGCAAGTCCCAAGACCAAGTTCCAGGACTACACTTCTTTTTTTTTTTTTTTTTAAAGCTTTTATTTATTTATTTGACAGAGATCACAACTAGTCAGAGAGGCAGGCTTCGGGGCTCGATCCCAGGATGCTGAGACCATGACCTGAGCCGAAGGCAGAGGCTTTAATTCACTGAGCCACCCAGGCGCCCCCAGGACTACACTTCTTGATGGGAGCAGCTGCTCTGCATTGAGGAGGGTACAGGTAGAGGGAGGGTAATAATTGTTGCCATATGTTTTCCTTAAATCTTTTATATGGTGGGGCGCCTGGCTGGCTCAGTCAGTAGAGCATGCAACTCTTCATCTCGGGATTGTGAGTTCAAGCCCCATATTGGGCATGGCACTTACTTAAAAAAATTTTTTTTTGTATTGTGGTAATATATACATAACATCAAAATTGCCCTTTTACAGGGGCGCCTGGATGGCTCAGTGGATTAAAGCCTCTGCCTTTGGTTCAGGTCATGATCCCAGGGTCCTGGGATCAAACCCCACATAGGGCTCCCTACTCAGCAGGGAGCCTGCTTCCTCCTCTCTCTCTGCCTGCCTCTCTGCCTACTTGTGATCTTTGCCTGTCAAATAAACAAATAAAATCTTTTTTAAAAATTGCCCTTTTACTGGGGCGCCTGGGTAGCTCAGTGGGTTAAGCCACTGCCTTCAGCTCAGGTCATGATCTCAGGGTCCTGGGATCGAGTCCCGCATCGGGTTCTCTGCTCAGCAGGGAGCCTGCTTCCCTCTCTCTCTCTCTCTCTCTGCCTGCCTCTCTGCCTCCTTGTGATCTCTGCCTGTCAAATAAAAAAATAAATAAAATCTTTAAAAAAAAATTGCCCTTTTACCGATTTTTAGGTATGCGTTCAGTGGCATGAAATACATTTACATTGTGCAACCATCACCATCATCCATTTCCAGAACTTTTAAAAAATAGACTTTAAAAAAATGCTGTCTCTTATTCATTTAGCACTTTTACAGTTAGTGTAGGACCATATCCTTCCACTGCCTCAAAAAAATCCTATGTTCTGCCTGTTAATCCCTCCTTCTCCCCCAGCCTCCTGCAACCGCCATCTTTTCACTGTCTCCATAGTTTTGCTTTTTCCAAAATGTCATATAGTTGGAAGTATACAGTACGTAGCCTTTTCAGATTGGCTTCTTTCACTCAGGAACATGCATCTAAGTTTCCTCCATGTCTTTCTTTACATGGCTTGACAGCTCATTTCTTTTTAGTGCTGAATCACGTTTTACTGTTGTGGATGTACCACTGTTTATCCACTCACCTACGGAAAACATCTTGCTTGCCTCCAAGTTTTGGCAATCATGAATAAACTGACATAAAACATCTGTGTGCAGGTTTTTGTGTGGACATAAGCTTTCAACACCTTTGGGTAAATACCAAGGAATACATTTGCTGTATTATATGGTAAGCCTATGTTTTGTGAGTTTTTTGGTTTTTTTTTTTTCTTAACATTTTTTTAAAAGTAGGGGCACCTGGGTGGCTTATTCGGTTAAGTGTCTGCCTTTAGCTCAGGTCATGATTCTAAGGTCTTGGAATTGAGCCCTGCTTCCGGCTCCCTGCTGCTCAGGGAGACTGTTTCTCCCTCTCCCTTGCCTGCTGCTCCCTCTACTTGTACTCTCTCTTTCTCTGTCAAACAAATAAAATCTCAAAGAAAAACATTGGTTTAAAAGTAATTTCTAGGGGCGCCTGGGTGGCTCAGTGGGTTAAAGCCTCTGCCTTTGGCTCAGGTCATGGTCCCAGAGTCCTGGGATCGAGCCCCACATCGGGCTCTCTGCTCGGCAGAGAGCCTGCTTCCTTCTCTCTCTCTGCCTGCCTCTCTGCCCACTTGTGATCTCTGTCTGTCAAATAAATAAATAAACAAAATCTTTTTAAAAAAAATAAATAAATAAAAGTAATTTCTATGCCCAATGTGCAGCTCGAACTCACAATCCCAGGATGGAGAGTCGCACACTCTACCATTGAGCCAGCCAGGCCCCCTGCCTATGTTCAGTTTTATAAGAAACTGTCAAACCACTTTCCAAAGTAGCTGTACCATTTTGCATTCCCACCAGCAATGAATGAGCGTTTCTATTGCTCCACATTCTCCACATTCTCACAAGCTTTAGGGGTCATTTGAGTCATCCCAAACTCAAACTCTGCTCAGTGACTGCTCCTTTCCCCCTTCCTCAGCCCCTGGTACCTCTAGTCTACTGTCTGTTTCTATGAGTTCAACTATTCTAGACACTTCCTACAACTGGAATTGTGGCTTTTTGTTGTTGTTGTGGCCATTTTGGAAAACAATCTTTCAGCTACTCTTAGAATGGGAAGATGGACAGGGTTCCAAATTCTTCATCATCTACTTCCGTGGCACATGCAGGTGAGGCCATCTTTCCCAGAGTCACGTGTCCATGTAATCTCCAAGATGCCTGGTCTCCTAGGCTGTGGTGGTGGAAGATCTTATTCTTCCTGAAGCTCAGGTTTCAACTTGGACTTGGGAATGGTGGTCAGTGCCCCACACAACTTAGCACAGATTTGCTCAGGTCCCTCTCTCTGTCCTCCTCCATTTTATTTTATTTTATGTTATTTTTTAAAAAGATTTTTATTTATTTATTTGACAGAGAGAGATCACAAGTAGGCAGAGAGGCAGGCAGAGAGAGAGGGGGAAGCAGGCTCCCCGCTGAGCAGAGAGCCCGATGCAAGGCTCGATCCCAGGACCCTGGGATCATGACCTGAGCCGAAGGCAGAGGCTTAACTCACTGAGCCACCCAGGCGCTCCTCCTCCCCCATTTTAAAAAGATTTTTTTCATTTATTTGGCAGAGAGAGAGATAGCACAAGCAGGGGGAGCAGCAGGCAGAGGGGGATGCAAGCTCCCCAGCTGAGCAGTGAGCCCCACGCAGGGCTCGATCCCAGAACCCTGGGATCATGACCTGAGCTGAAGGCAAACGCTTAACCGACTGAGCCACCCAGGTGCCTCCCCTGTCTGTCCCTTTTGTGTCAGTTCTCTCACACTCCAAGGAGCAGGCATGATGCTCCTTTTTTTTTTTTTTTTTTTAAGATTTAAAAAAAAATTTTTTTTAAGATCACAAGTAGGCAGAGAGGCAGGCAGAGAGAGAGAAGGAAGCAGGCTCCCCGCTGAGCAGAGAGCCCGATGTGGGGCTCAATCCCAGGACCCTGAGATTATGACCTGAGCAGAAGGCAGAGGCTTAACCCACTGAGCCACCCAGGCGCCCCAGGCATGATGCTTCTGACAGACCCCAGCTGGCTGGGTTTTGGGAGGAATCAAGAGCCCCTCTAGAGGCCCAGACCAACGGCACTTTCCACATCCATGTGCCTTCTCCGTGAGCTCAGCTAGCGGGCAGCAATGTGGCTGGCCTCTGCTGCCCCAGCGCCCTGGGCACAAAGGGGTGGAGACCCCCAGGGAGGGAGCTACTAAGATGCCTCTCCTTTTCATTGACCTTCAACCCCCCTATGGTAACAGTGTAAACCCCCCAGCATAGGACAGGTGAGGTGGAAGGGAAAAGAGATGTGGAGAAAGGGAGAGAGAGGAAAAGCAGAACGATGGGTGTAGAGTGAGGAATGAACCTTGCTCAGAGAAAGGGGTAGCCTTTGCCTTCAGCTCCTGGGAGGTGATCTCAGCCTGTGGAATGAATGTCTTGTCTGGTGAGAGTGTCTTTGGTTCCAAGGGGGCCTTGGACCACACCAGAGAGTGTAATGATGTGATTTACCATGGGGGCTTTGGGTCACACAGTCTCAGCTATGTCCCCGGGGGTGAGGGGGTGGGGAATCAAGCATGTATGTGACTGAGCTCCAGGAAACACTCTGGACACCGAGGCTCAGGTAAGCTTCCCTGGTTGGTGATACTCCTATGTATTGTCATACATAGTTTCTGGGAGGAGTTAATGCTGTCCATAATGTCACCAGGAGATGACAATTGGAAGCTCTGTGCTTGGACCTTTCTGGACTGTTGCCATATCTCTTCCCTTAACTTAACTGAATCCGTATCCTCTCGCTGTAATATACTAAAACTGAGTATAACAACTTTCAGTGAGTTCTGTGAGTCTTCCTAGCAAATAATCAAACTTGAGGGTGGTCTTGGGGACCCCTGAACTCTGCAGTTGGGGTGAGAAGTGAGGATGGTCTTGTAGACTGTTGCCTAGTTTTACAAGATGGAGAATGCTATCATGTTAATAATAGATACTATCATGTTAATAATAGATACAAAAACAATAGTCGTAACACCCTCAGTCAGTTGGGGCACCGGGATGCTTCTGGACTGTTAAGTTCAATGTAGGGAATACAGGGGGTCAGGAGAAATTTGGTGGACCAAGAGATGGCTGTTATATATGAATTCCGGGTGCCGTCGTGATGTCTGATGTAGCACTGAGCGTTACTTCCAAGGATGTGCCTCACTGGCAGAGAGATTTGGTACAAGTGTGTGAAAATGTCCCCATCACGTCGGGTGACATCAAAGTGGGTGTTAAGGACAGGAAAGTTAAAGCAAAATCCATCATCCTCCATCGAAAGAAGAATCTTCAGTACTGTGACGTTTCTGCTCAAAGTAACCACAAACTTTGAAAAGCTCTTCCTTTGGCTTGCTTGAAGACTTATTGGAAACTCTCACTTGAAGTTCATGGTCATGGCCATTCTTGCCCCACCAGAGGTGAGGACAGATACAGTTCTGGTAGTGCGGTATGAGGCTGGTAGAGGGCTCCCCTCAGCATGCCCAGAAACACCATCTTCCCATGTGCTGGATAGCTCCATCCTTCTGTGGCTGGTGTACCATGTCATGGTGCCCACGCCAACCACAGGTTGGCTGCTCTCTATGCACATGCCTTCCGCCAATGAGACCATCTTTAAGTGCCTAATAGGAAGAACATTTGATTTCAAAATCCATTTGCATCATAATAAGAAATGTCAACATTTCATCTGTCCACTAAAGGAAGAGCTGCCAGATTCTTTAAATAGAATTCCAACTGTTGCACAATTTTTTTTTAAAGATTTTATTTATTTATCAGAGAGAGAGAGGAGCGAGAGCGAGCACAGGCAGACAGAATGGCCGGCAGAGGCAGAGGGAGAAGCAGGCTCCCTGCGGAGCAAGGAGCCCAATGTGGGACTCGATCCCAGGACGCTGGGATCATGACCTGAGCCGAAGGCAGTCACTTAACCAACTGAGCCACCCAAGTGTCCCTGTTGCACAATTTTGAACGGATGATTAAAAAAATGTCAATTGCTTACCTATGCTAACAAAGTTTTTCCTTGATGGTGACCATCAAGCTTTCAAGTGTTAACAACCCAAAAGTCTAGATCGGGGATTATGTGTGGCTGCTTCGAGCATTAAACCTCATATAAAAAGTTACATTGATGAAAGCAAGCTGCGGTAGACTGATAAAAGGCCACCAGTCCCTCCCATGCTCCTTTGCACTGCTCAGTAGGTCCTCCCACATCTTCCTCCCATCCGGGGCCTGCTGCTTCTTCACCCACACACCCACCCACCTGAGAGTCTGGGCTGGCCTTGTAACCTGCTTCGGCCAATAGAAAGAGGTGGAAGTGACGGGTCGCCCGCAGTTAAGTCAGGAAGCTTGAGGCTTCTGCCTTGATTCCCTTGGAAGGTTTGGGTTGCCATGTAAGAGTCCATCTAGCCTACTAGAACATGCGAAGCCATGGAGGAGAAGAGACCTGAGGTGTCCTAGTCCACAGCCAGACATGCAAGCGCAGCCATCTTGGATCTTCTCGCCTAGCTGACCCTCCCTCTTGAATGAGTCCAGTCGAGACCCTCAGAGGAAGTGTCCGGCCAAACCAGCACAATCATGACAAAACATGGACTATCGCCAGCACACTTGGGGTGGCTCGTTACACGGCAAAAGCTAACTAAAACACAAGCTCAATTCATCATTAAAAAAATGAAAGGAGGGGCGCCTGGGTGGCTCAGTGGGTTAAGCCGCTGCCTTCGGCTCAGGTCATGATCTCGGGGTCCTGGGATCGAGTCCCACATCGGGCTCTCTGCTCGGCGGGGAGCCTGCTTCCCGCTCTCTCTCTCTCTCTGCAAGTCTCTCTACCTACCTGTGATCTCTCTCTGTCAAATAAATAAATAAAATCTTAAAAAAAAAAAAATGAAAGGATAGGAGCGCCTGGGTGACTTAGTCTATTAAACCTCTGACTCTTGATTTTGGCTCAGGCCATGATCTCAGGGTGGTGGAATCGAGCCCCGCCTCCGGCTCCGCATTCAGCCTGGAATCCGCTTGAGATCTCCTCTCTCCCTCTCCGTAGGCCCCTCCCCCTGCTCTCTCTCTAAATACATAAATAAATCTTTTTCTTTCTTTCTTTCTTTTTTAAAAAAGATTTTATTTATTTATTTATTTATTTATTTATTTGGCAGAGAGCGATCACAAGTAGGCAGAGAGGCAGGCAGAGGGGGGGGGGAGCAGGCTCCCTGCTGAGCAGAGAGCCCAATGTGGGGCTCGATCCCAGGACCCTGAGATCATGACCTGAGCCGAAAGAAGAGGCTTTAACCCACTGAGCGACCCAGGCGCCCCTAAATACATAAATAAATCTTAAAAAAAAAAATTATAAGAACAGAAGGGGTTAAGTGGGTAGGGAGAGAAATGAAACAAAATTGACCCTACCTTGATAACTGTTGTTGAAGCTGAGGATTTATTACCGACTCATCTTTTTTTTTTTTAAATATGTGTGAAATTTTCCAAAGTATAAAGGAGAAAATGAAGGAGGAGAGCTGTGACGACTGTATTAGGAAACTGCATATGCACACTGGACATTTAACACCATTTATAACAGTTTACATTTCATTTTCTTTACATGATTACATAATCGCACAATGAAATCATTTTTTCCCCCACCAGGCCCCATTTCGACTCTCCAAATACTCTCCAGTTCACCCCTGAAAGTCATTGGGATATTATATAATATATATTTTTTGGGTGTCTCATGAGGTGAGCAAGGATGAGGAACCTGGTCTGACCCCATATCCAACAACCTCGCGGAAGGCAGCTGGCGTCCCCAACAGGGCTCCAACAAGGCAGGCGCTCCAGCAGGGCGGGGCTCCAACGGGGCAGGCACCCCTGCCCTCCCTCCACCGCATCCTTCCCAGAGTGGGAGGAGCCGAGGAGAGGTCCGCCTCCCGGCCCGCCCTCTCGGCTCTCCGGCCCGCCCTCCTGCCCAAGGTCTGGGTCGGGTAGTGACTGTGCCCGGGCCCGCCTGCCCGTTGGCGCGCGCCCCGTCCTCGGGGTGGGGGTGAGGATCCTGGGAGGGGCCGGAAAAGGCGGGCCACCCTGAATTACGAACCGCTCCAAACCATCCGGGGAGGAGCCAAAAGCTTTTCTTAGACCGACGCGGCAGTTCTCCCATCCCCTCCCGCATCCTTCCGAGGGGACGGGTGGCAGGTGCGCCGCTCTGGGCTTCCAGCCCTGGGACGCCCCGGCTTTGGGGAGCGGGGAAACTCTGCCCCTCTGAGTCACACTCTCCGGGCGACCCTCGACGGCTGTACACGCGCGCGCAGCCCCGAAGTGAAGGGGTGACGGGGCGCGGCGTCGAGGGCCGGGGCGGGACCAGTGCTGTCCCCAACGAGGCGCCGGGCAGCCGGGGAGGTGGGGGGCCCGGCTTGGGCCCAGCAGTGAGCGCCCCCCCGAGGCCGTATGGAGCCCAACTTTTCCACCGCCTTTTGGATCCCGTCCCGCTTATGAACGACGTTTGGAATGACAGATGCGGGCTCTCGGGCCTCGAAGCCACGGTCCCAGGAAGTCCTCTTTCCTTGCAAGGGCGCCCAGACCCCACGGCGAGAGCGGAGAGGGAGGAAGGGAAGGAGGCGGGAGAAACGGGGTGCGGGGTGGGGGGGAGGTAGGCAGCGGGGAAGGAGGGAGAGGAATTGCATTGGCCGGTCGCATCCGCAGCGGATGATCGGGGCGGGGTGGGGGGGAAGCCTCCCCCCGGACCCAGCGCTCCGCTTCCCCACGCCAGGCTGCAGACCAAGGAGCCCACAGCACGCGGACCAGAACATAAACAAGGCTATTTTATTACTTCCTTTCTATTTATTTATTTATTTATTTTGCTCACTAATTAATAAATAAACTCCTGCACCGGGGAAAAAAAAATGCAAGCAAGCAGAATCCAAACATCCTCTTGGTTGCCATTTGGTTATGTAAGAAGGAAGAATTAAGGCTATTTGGCGGTAAAGAATTCCTCCAATGCCACGCTCCAAATCAGAGCCCCTGCAAGGCCTTAAATCAAAGGGGAAAGCGGGCACCAGCAGCAAGCAGGGAAAGTGGGGCAGAGTTCTGCCGGCAGCTCACGTAATGCTCCTGCTCCTAAGGGGACGATTGTCACATGTCGCAGAATCAGGCCCAGCTGAAAGCGACTAGTCCTCCGCACCACCTCCTAGTACCACCCCCGCCTCCCCATTCACTTTCTGAGCAGTGCCAGGGCTCCCAGGCCCCCATCCCTATCCACCGTGGCCAGGGTGCTGGGGGGCAGGAATACGAGCCTACCGGTGTCCTCTCATCCAGGGGTTTAGGATTGGGAGGGAGAAAGTGTCTATGTAGAGCCAGAGGCCATGGGTGTAAACAGGGGAGCTGTGGGAGGGAGCAGCCCTTGAGAAGAAAAGGCCAAGGGAAGGAGGGAGAGAGAGCAATGAAGGAAGGGGGAGACTGAGCATGTAAAATGCAGCTAGCACTGAGAGAGGCAGGCTGCAGGCATTCTGCTTATGCTCCCTGCTGCCTTCTGAGGCCCACTGCAGCAGCACAACCCCCACCCCACAAACACACACGGTCTTTGGTAACAATAATCCCTGTCTTCTGGTTCACCAGGCACCTGTGAATTATAACCTTCTGAAATGCAGTGAGCTCGAAACTTTTGTTGCTTGGACTCAGTGGGCTTCTAAATAATACGCCTTTCAATCAAAGCTTCCTTTCTCTCTTTTTTTTTTTTTTAAAGATTTTATTTATTTATTTGACAGAGAGAGATCACAAGTAGATGGAGAGGCAGGCAGAGAGAGAGAAGGAAGCAGGCTCCCTGCTGAGCAGAGAGCCCGATGCGGGACTCGATCCCAGGACCCTGAGACCATGACCTGAGCAGAAGGCAGTGGCTTTAACCCACTGAGCCACCCAGGTGCCCGCTTCCTTTCTCATTTTACTTTAAAAACATATTTTTTTTTAAAGATTTTATTTATTTATTTGACAGAGAGAGATCACAAGTAGGCAGAGAGGCAGGCAGAGAGAGAGGGGGGAAGCAGGCTCCTCGCTGAGCAGAGAGCCCGATGCAGGCTCCATCCCAGGACTCTGGGATCATGACCAGAGCTGAAGGCAGAGGCTTTAACCCACTGAGCCACCCAGGTGCCCCTAAAACATATATTTTTTTAAGATTTTATTTATTTATTTGACAGAGGGAGAGAGAGAGCACAGGTAGGGGGAGCAGCAGGCAGAGGGAGTGGGAGAAGCAGGCTCCCACTGAGCTGGGACCTGGACATGGGAGATTGGGAGCTGGACAAGTCAAAAGCCCAGCTCCTGGTTAAGTTTGCCAACACCACTGCCGAACTCGGATAAACTCGCTGCAAGAGAAGTCAGTAACTCCAGAGATGAGGGAGTTTGGAAGAGAGAAAGGGAGAAATTTATCTCGGTTGCTGGCAACTGGGGGCTGGAGGCAGGCTCAAGTGACCTCCCCACCTGCAAGATGGAAACTCGTTTATAAAGAGAGTTCTGGGGCACAAGTTCGAGAGACAGCGAGCAGGGAGCACGTGATCCCGCGTAGGGGTCGGCCAGTGCTCAGCCCACAATCCTGGGCCAGGAAGGGGACACGTGTGGGGTGTGGCCTTCTAGGCATTCCGTTGGTATCAGGACTTTCCTAGTCTGGTGGTTGGAATGTTCAAGTCATTGCAAAACATCTTCGTCAATGCCTCAAGAAAGTGCGATAAGAAATAAGCACAATGGGTTTTAGTTAGAGCCTGAGTTAAACGGCTTGTCTATTTCTGGTTTAATTGTTGGGGTCTATAGTTGAGCCACAGGGCTCCCTGACAAAACGCCATGTACCCACCATTATAGTATCACACAGACTAACTGCGGTGCCGAAAACCTCCTCTGCGCTCTGCCTATTTTTCCCTCCCCCCAAGCTCTGGCAACCACCGATCCTTTCACTGTCTCCATAGTTTCGTCTTTTCCAGAATGTCATAGAGTTGGAGTCATGCCGAATGTAGCCTTCTCAGACTGGCTTCCTTCACTTAGTAATTCAATTTTTTTTATTAGTTTCAGAGGTAGAATTTAGTGATTCATCTGTTGTATAGACCAGCCAGTGCTCATCTCATCAATGATGCCCATCCCCCAGGGACCCCATCCTCCCCCCCCCCTCAATTCGCTTCAATGGTAGACATTTCCTGTTTACATTTTCCCACCCTTTCTCTCCTTTAGTGGACACGCTACATCATACCTTCCAACTGAGGGAAAAAGCTTATTTGGGGCCTCTCAATAAATTGGAATCAAATGTTTTTGCTTTGGGAAAAGGGAAAATGATAGCGACTAAATCCTGGAACCTAGAAATCCCAGCATTTCTCATTGTAGTCATGGTCCAACCGGTCTAAAGCGTTCTCTGACTTCATTTTCCAGAGCAGGGATGTTTAAAGCCTGGGGAACACATGTTCTGAATGGTGCCTGCTTCACCCAAGGACTGGACATACCCATGAGCCTGGCATCCATGGAACCGTCCCTAAGGGCTGCCTTTCCTCACTCTGGGTGGCATGGTCCCATCTGCAGTAAGCAGAAGCCAATCATGTTCTGCTTCGAGGCAAAACCATGAGGGCCTGTTTGAGGAGCACTTGCAAAGACTCCTTGCCCTCTTTCCCTGGAAGTCAAGAGCAACGTCAAGACTCTGTACCATTCTCCCATCACCTATAATAATGGCAGCAATAGCAGTGGCCATTTATGGAGTGCTAATTATATACCAGGTGCCTTGCTAAGTACTTCATACACATTTATTTAATCCTCCCAACCTAATGAGGTCGTATCCCCCATTTTATAACCGAAGAAGCTGAGTCACAGGAAAATTGTTACATGCTCTAGGTCACACAGCTTAGAAGTGGTCTACCCAGGGTTTGAGTCCAGAAAGTATAGTTGCAGGGTTCAACCGTGAACCACCGCATAGTGATGGGGGAAGATATTAGTTATATGTTGCTGTATAACAAATGACTCCAAAACTCAGTGGCTTAAAATAATTGGACAGTTATCATGGCACGCAATTCCTGAGGGTCAGGGATCTGGGTGTTCTGGTTCAGAGGGTCTTGGGGGGAAGGCTGCTCTCAAACTATACCATCCCAAGACTTGACTTAACATAGAGGATCTGCTTCTAAGCTCATTCGTGAGGCTGGTGGCCGGGGGCCCGAGTTCCTTGCCACATTGGCTTCTCCATAGGGCTGCTCTGGACAAGGCTTCCCCAGTGATACGTACGGAGAGGGAGAAAGAGACAGATACTGATAGATGAGCCACTCTACCATTTATGACCTAGTCTTCCAATCAAACATCATCACTTCTGCCTTCTTCTATTTATTAATCCAACCCACACCCAACAAGAGGATTACACAAAAGCTCGAATACCAGGAAGCAGAGATTACTGGATGCCATCTTGGAGGCTGGCTACCACAGCTAAGCAGGAAAAGGACCTCGCCCTCAGAAAATCCTAAAGCCTGCTTTAGAGGTGATACTGTGCAAATGTTTGTCGCCACTCAACACACCCTCACCCTGTGTCCGATACATTTCACCAGGCACTATGGAAAGAGGTAGACTCATCTAGAACATGAGCTCTGTGGGGTCAGGCTCTCCATCTCAGGCAACATAAGGTTGTCAGGCTTCCATGAATATTTTTAATTGACACTAAAGAAGTCAAAGATGCACTCACTGCCTTGAGAAGTTCACAACCTAGATTTAGAGCAACCTTAATTACATTTTATTTGCATACCTTCTGTGGTAAAATATACATCACATAAAATTTCCACTTGAACCATTTTTTGAATGTACCATTTAGTAGCATTAAGTACCTTCACGATGTTGAGCGACCATCACTGTCACCCACCTCCAGAACTTTCTCACCATCCCAAATTGAAAAATCTGTGTCCATTAAACAATAATTCCCCATTTCTCACTCCCACCCCACCCCTGGTTAACCACTTTTCTGCTTTCTATGAGTCTGGTAAGCTCCGGGTTCCTGATACAAGGGGAATCCTACAATATTTGTCCTTTTGTGTCTGGCTTACTTGAGCCTCAAGTCTTCAACGTTCATCCATATTGTAGAATGTGTCAGAATTTCCTTCCTTCCTTCCTTTCTTATTTATTTATTTTCAAATCTCCTTCCTTTCTAAGGCTGAATAATATTCCATTGGATGCGTATGCCATATTTTGTGAATCCATTCATCCCATCACTGGACGTTTAGGTGGTTTCCACCTTTGGGCCATTGTGATCAATGCTGCTACTAATGTGGGCGTGCAAATCTGTTTGAGTCCCAGCTTGCAATTCTTTTGGGGACATACCCTGAAATGGAATTATTGGATCATATGGTAAGCCTACGCTTCTTTTTTTTTTTTTTTTAATGTCTAATTGCTTGAGGAACCACCATATTATGTTCTTAACGACCTAGTGCGAGTACACACTATTGTTTTGGGGGCCCCCGTGCTAAATCCTTTACACACATTATCTGAAACCGGCGCCGAGAGGAAGTGTTATTACTCTCACTTTTCTCTTCTTTTTTTTTTACTTTTATTTTTTTATTTCTGTATTTTTTACTCTCACTTTTTTTTCTTTCTTTCTTTTTTTTTTTTTTTAAAGATTTTATTTATTTATTTGTCAGAGAGAGTGAGCACAGGCAGACAGAGTGGCAGGCAGAGGCAGAGGGAGAAGCAAGCTCCCCACTGAGCAAGGAGCCTGATGTGGGACTCCACCCCAGGACGCTGGGATCTTGACCCGAGCCGAAGGCAGCAGCTTAACCAACTGAGCCACCTGGGCATCCCTTACTCTCACTTTTCAACTGATGAGTTCATTTGCTCAAGATCACACAACCAGTTCGAAGACAAAGTCAGCACTGGTGGATCGCTGAGCCAGGCAAATGGCACTGGTGGATCGCTGAGCCAGGCAAATGGCTCCAAACCCAGCTGAAGAAAACACAGATTCAGTGCAAGGAACTCGAGGCCACAGAGTGTGGTTGTCTATGGGAAGTTTCCTGAAAGTAAGCAGTGAACCAAAATTTTGAGGATGTTCCGTGATCAGGCATCCTGCTGCAGATCAGGGCACAAGCTTGCTTCAAACCCTGAGGGTCTGTGTGTGAGTCTCTTCTCTGCACTTGCCAGGTGCTCTGTACAGCATCTCCATCCAGAGGGACTTTTGAGAACATCAGAGCGGAGAGGCTGGTACTAGAGCCTTAACCCCAGCTGAGCTGTCTCTTATTCTGGGTCCGCTCGGAGTGGCTGTCTCACCTAGAATGGGCTGCGTGTTGCTTCTAGAGTCCAAAATGACACTTTGGGCGTTATCATTTGCCACCCCAAAATATGTCTCTTTGGCATAAGGAATCCTGATAGGCGGATTATTTTCAAGAAACTGCCAACAACCGCCGCTCAGGGAACTCAGGAGCTGCCACCCTTTTATAAGAGAGGTTTACAGGTGTCAGAGATGTCAGAGACATCTCTGTTCGCAAGTGTGTCTCTCTGGCTGTACCAGGAAGAGGGAGATGACTCTGGATCCTTAGAAGCTCACCTATAGAGATGACTGTGACTTTTATCTGTGTAACAACCTTACCCCTGTTGACTGTGCTTTTTCGGATCAGCTCCCCTAACTGACTCCCCACGCCCAGCAGCTTTTGTCTGTCATTGGAGGTGGTATTTAAGGGGCTGGCTTCTGCCATTTTGGGGAGTTACTCAGTTTTCCTGCGTGTCTCATGTATACGGGAGGTACGCATGTTATTAAACTTCTGTTTGTTTTTCTCCTGTTACTCTGTCCTGTACTACAAGGGGGTCTCAATTGAGAGCCTAGAAGGAAAGAAGGGAACTTTATTCCACTGTTTCAATATGAAACACCGTGCCTTTTTCTTGATGGTTAAGTGGTATGAGGGGTTCCAGCTGGTGTTTCACTTTGGAGGGGGCATCCCCCTGGCTCCCTAGAAACTTCCTCCAGGTGGTGGAAATTTCTGTAGGTGAACAGTGAATCCAGTTTTGAAGTAAATGAAGGAAGAGAATGGCACTCAAGGCAGAATAAAGTCAGGGACTCCGTGACACAGAAAAGCCAAATCCAAATGATTTACCAAGTCGATGTGGGAAGAGAGAAGAGGCTGGTTCACTTGGAGGGCTCACCAGACGCAGGATATAGTTGTCTTCATGGCTCAGATTTATCACTGTGAAGGGACATGAAGCCCAATCAGCACAGGGAAAAGGTTCATGGGGCCAAGCCCAAGGGAGACCAGGCATAAGCTTCCAAGACTCCTTTTCTCTTGGGGTCACACAGGACGTGCCTAACTCCCCCCAGCAATGTGTAGTGATGACATGTGCGAAAGGGTGTCTACCAGGGAATCCCGTTACGGACTGGCCACGCTGGGGGTGGGGGGTTGCTCAGGTAGGCACACTTTGCCTGGCATGTACCAACATTCTTACCTCCCAGAAAGAAAGCAAGAGTTCAGCATGAACCCCACTGTTTACGTAAAGAGTCTAGGTACAGTGAGCCATTCTCATCAGGTAGGGAATGGTGGGAACCCTCTCCAAATCCTGATTCCCAGGCACAGTCAAGGGCCAGCCTGGGTAGCTGGCCTTTTTAGGGAGAAGCAGTCAGCCCTGCCATGTTGAACTCCTTTTTGCACAACATGAATCCCACGAAACGACTCAGACAGGTCCATGAGGGAGAGCCACGAGGGAGATGCATGAGGTGTTTGTCCCAGTCCAATTTATGAGGGCAGGGATGCCCAGGCACTCTGGAAGTTTGTCACTGGGACAGGGGTCATGGTTCAGGATGGTGGAGGTGCATCCTGGCATATCCCGCAGTGATCAGAAGCAATGGATTACACGTACACGTAGTAACAGGAACAGATCTGAAAAACTTAATCCTTAGTAGAAAAAAAAAAGGTAAGAACTAAGATGATATATACAAGCCAACACCATTAATGTAAATTCAAAATACATACAGGCACAGTTCATATAAATTTTAAAAACAGGAAATGTAACCTGGGAAGTTAGAAGTCTGGACACAAATTACCCTCGGAGAGGTAGTGACTAGAAAGGGGTACGAGGCGTTCCAAGAGCACTGGTCAGAATCTCTCTCTCCAGCTGGGAACCAGTTATAAAGGTATGTTCATTTTGTGAAAATTGAGCCACCTGGGCCCTTAGGATTTGTGCATTTTTCCATGTGTTACATGGCTATACAATTCACATTAAAACAACAAACACGGGGCGCCTGGGTGGCTCAGTGGGTTAAGCCGCTGCCTTCGGCTCAGGTCATGATCTCGGGGTCCTGGGATCGAGTCCCGCGTCGGGCTCTCTGCTCAGTAGGGAGCCTGCTTCCCTCTCTCTCTCT
The DNA here is from genome assembly GCF_011764305.1 of Mustela putorius furo. Lineage (NCBI taxonomy): Eukaryota > Metazoa > Chordata > Mammalia > Carnivora > Mustelidae > Mustela > Mustela putorius. The sequence goes on from NW_025421989.1 coordinate 36,066,913, forward strand.
CTGCCTGCCTCTCCATCTACTTGTGATTTCTGTCAAATAAATAAATAAAATCTTTAAAAAAAAAAAAAACACAACAAACACTATGGGACACCCGGGTGGCTCAGCCGGTTAAGCATCTGTCTTTGGCTTGGGTCACTATCCTGGGGTCCTGGGATGGAGCCCCACGTCACTGCGCTCCTAGCTCAGGGGGGAACCTGCTTCTCCCTCTCCCTCTGCCCCCCCCATTTGTGCTTGCTCTCTCTAGAGCTCTCTTTCTCTCTCTGAAATAAATAAATAAATAAAATGTTTAAAAAAAAAAACCATGTTTATGGAAAAGATCCCATACAAAGGAAAAGATCTACATTAAAACCACTGTCTCTGGGGAAAGGGACGGGGGCAGGACCAGAGAGAAGATGAATACAGGCGCACACATGCACACAACAGGCCTTATGGGGATCAGTGTTGTTAATCTGACACAAACAGAAGAGGATTGTTAATTCGCCCCCCTGCACCTGGGGTTTAAAAAAAAAAAGATCTTAAAAAGCTCGCCTTGTGAGCTCGATGTTCGGAGGGACTCGATTTCTTGGCAGTGTTTATGAGCCCATCTCTGTCTACCCAGTTTCCTAAGAGATTAGGGACCCCCCACCCCACCATTGTCTCCAACCTGGAAGAGCTCTAGGGGTTGCCTAGCCTGCTGAGATACCACAGGGCCGCAGAGGCTGCTCTTGTCAAGGCTACCCTTGCTGAGTGACTTTACAGTTAAGAGGGAAGATGCATTCTCATTAAATCCCCGGAAAGACTTAAGAGAGCTTTGCAAATTCTCCCAGGAGCGGCCTCCAAATACCCTGGAGGGCTCATTAAAGGCCAAGATGCTGGGTCCCACCCCCAGAGTTCTGATTCAATTGGTCTAAGGGGGAGGCCAGGAGAATTTGTACTTCTTTTTCTTTTTTTTTATTAAAGATTTTTATTTATTTATTTGACAGAGAGACACAGAGTGAGAGAGGGAACACAAGCAGGGCGAGTGGGAGAGGGAGAGGCAGGCTTCCCGCCGAGCAGGGAGCCTGATGTAGGGTTCAATTCCAGGACCTCCTCCCCGCCGAAGGTAGATGTTCAACAACTGAGTCACCCAGGTACCCCAGAATTTGTATTTCTAACAAGGTCGCAAGTGCTGCTGTTGCTGGTGGTCCTGGAACCTCACTTTGGGAACCACAGATGCTACAGAGGAGGAAGAAACAGCTACCAGCCGTTTCTGATTAGCAAGCTTTCCTCCCCCAGGGCTTCCCCAGGCTACAAAACAAACCTCAGCCCGGACTGTGCTCTAACCAGATGGTGTGACCCTGAGAAGTGGAGCTGATTGCATAGACAATGCGAGAAACTTGAGAAGCGAGGATCTGTAGTCTTGGAGACATCAACGGGCCACCTCGGCAACCAGAGCAACCAACCCTCCATCCGAAACGAGAGGTGGTAGTCTGAGCATTTGGCTGAGCAATGTGGGCCATGGCCAAGTCCGCCAGAGTGGTAGTTTCAGGGAAATGTGAGTACATGTCCAAGAAGGTCAGGGCGTGATGACCCCGCTTGAGGACAGAACAGGTTGTGAAAGAGAATGGTCAGCAGGGAGTGTATGTAGACCAGGGCTTCCTAACCTCGTCACACACAGAAAATGATAACATTTGCATCATTCATTTCAGAGGGTCAGTAAAAGCCTTGGTTAAAAAAAGATAAACGATTCCATTTCCTTTACAATATATAATTGTGGTAATAAAAAAGGATTTGGTGATGATAGAAAACATATAATTTGTATAAAATGCAAATAAAACTATAAGGAAGTGGGGCGCCTGGGTGGCTCAGTCGGTTAAGCTCCTGCCTTCAGCTTAGGTCATGATCCCAGGGTCCTGGGATCAAGCCCCACATTGAGCTCTCTGCTCAGCAGGGAGCCTGCTTCTCCCTCTCCCTCTGCTCCCCCCCCTGGCTCGTTCTTTCTCTCTCACTTGCAAATAAATAAAATCTTTAAAAAATAAAATAAAAAAAAATAAGGAAGTGTACAACCATCAGTTCCTGGAGGGGACTTGCAACGCATTCTCAGCACCTAGGGAGCCACGGCACCCTCTCCGGGAAGCTCTGCTCCTAGTGTTCCACCTGCCAGAGGCAAGAGCCAAGCTGACCGAGGGGTCCCCGCGTGGTGGGGTATGGGTTCCTTACAGCTGTGTAACAAAACTCAGCTGCTTACAACAACACTGAACACTCTACCATCTTCCAGTGTCTGTGGGTCCAGAAGCTGGGAGAGCCTCCCGGGGTGGTTCTGACTCGGGGTTTCCCATGAGGTTGCAGTTAAGACTGGACTGCTGTCTCTGAGGACTCCACTGGCCAGAGCATCCACTCCCAAGATGGCTGACTCACATGACTGGCAAGTCAACACTGGCTGTTGGCAGGAGACTTCAGTTCCTCACCACGTGAACCTCTCTTTAGGGCTGTGGGAGTGACTTTACAACATGGCAGCTGGCTCTCCCCAGAAGAAAAATGACCCACGGGGCACCTGGGTGGCTCAGTGGGTTGAGCCAGCCTCTGCCTTCGGCTCAGGTCATGATCCCAGGGTCCTGGGATCAAGCCCCACATCGGGCTCTCCGCTCAGCAGGAAGCCTGCTTCCCTCTCTCTCCCTGCCTGCCTCTCTACCTACTTGGGATCTCTGCCTGTCAAGTAAATAAATAAATCTTTAAGAAAAAAAAAAAAAAAAGAAAGAAAGGAAAGAAAAAACCCAAGAGAGAACAGGGTAGAAGCTACAGTTTCTCTTATGGCCTAACGTCAGAAGTCATGCATCGGAAGTCATGCACTGTCACTTCTGCAGCATCCTATTAGCTACACTGCCAGCCCTATTCCCTGAGGGAGGGTTGTATAGGAGAGAAGGGATACCCCGAGGCCAACATCTGGGGCCATCTTTGAGGCTCCTGCCACAGGCGGCCTCTGGGGGGTGCGCTAGGGCTCTGCACACAGACGCCAGCCTGCAAGGGTTCCTCTGGGCGATCCTCTTTCCCCGCACTCTGATTTTGTGCTCGCTTTATCAGTTAGGATTAGGTATGGCTGTTAAACAGAACACAGAGTGCTTTAAACAAGATAGAAGTTTCTCTTTCACTTAAAAGCAGTCCAGAGATAAGCAAACCAAGGCCGCCTGGGTGGCTCCACAGGCCTCTGGGAGCCGGGTTCTTTCTTTCTAGGCTGTCATCCTTACGGCAGGGCTTCCCTCCCTCCGGTCTTGAGGCTGCTGGAAGTCCCACACCCACATTCTAGGCAGGAAGTAGGGGAACCACAAAGGACCGCTGAAGAGCTTTCCTAGAAACCCCACCCACCAGCTGACCACCTCAGCGGTCATCCCTAGCTGCAAGGGAGTCTGGGAATGTCATTTTCTATCTGGCTTCTCAGGGTGCTGTTGGTGAGGGGGAAGAGGAGAAAGGGGTTTGGGTAGGCATGTTTGTAGCCGGGGTTCACCAGCACAAGAACACAAGGCTCCAGGGGTCCCAGACAGACCAGGTTTGGCCACTTGGGCACTGACAAAACCCAAAGGCAGAGAAACGAATGAAGGTGAAACAAGAAAGGACTTTATTTCAGTGAGGCCACCACCGGGCAGACTAGTGTCTCAAAGACTGTCTCCAAAGTGCCAAACATACTTCCAGGTTTATCTAAGGAAACGGTGGGGTCGGGGTGGGAGCACCTGGCTGTTTCAGTCAGAAGAGCTCATGACTCTTCATTCCAGGGTCGTAGGTTTGAGCTCCACATAGGGTGTAAAGATTACTAAAAAAATAAACTTTAAAAAAAAAAAAAAAAAGGCCAAAAAATGCAGGTCAAAGGTGGGTGGGTAGGGGCCTGCGGGCAGTGAGGGTCAAACGGGCCACTGTCTTGGAGTCAGCCAGGGGCGGATCTTGCTGGCTCAGGGCAGTCCTTGTTGCTTGAGGGCGTAGTTTCATTTCCCATCAGGGAATGCTTTGCCCTGGGGTCTTCCACCCGAGCCAAGAGACAGGCTGGAAAGAACCCAACCAGAGAGTCTGAGGTCAAAATGGCGGCAGCTGGGGCGCCTGGCTGGCTCGGTTCTTTAAAACTTCTGACTCTTGATTTGGGCTCAGGTCATGATCTCAGTACAGGTCAGGCTCTGTACTGAGTGTGGAGTCTGCTTGAGATTCTCGCTCTTCCTCTGCACAACACCCCCCCCCCCGCCCCAGGGTGGTTGTGTGCATTTGTGAGCAGTCTCTCTAAAAATAAATAAATATGGGGCTTCTGGGTGGCTCAGTCCATTAAGCACCTGCCTTCGGCTCAGGTCATGAGCCCAGGGTGCTGGGATCGAGCCCCGCATTGGGAGGGAGGGGCTCCCTGCTCAGCGGGACCCTGCTTCTCCCTCCACCTGCCGCTCCCCCTGCTTGTGCTCTCTCTAATAATAAATAAAATCTTTTTAAAAAGTAAATAAATAAAAATAAATAAGTAAATAAAATAAAATGGAGGCAGCTGAAGTCCTCTGTCACGCCTACCACTTTTGCTAAGCAAACTTCCCACAAAATAATTTGGCCTCCCCATTTCCTTTATTCAGAGTGGGGAGGGGATGGCTCTCAATGGGAAAAATGGGTATTCCTGGACCATGAAAATTTATGTTCAGTGTAAACAAACCTGTACTTCTTAAAGTTCATATACTGGAATCCAGCCTATGTATCTGCCTGGGAGCCTTAGGCTATTCCGGAGTCTAGGAATCTTTTTCAGGCTGAAAGTCCCAGAGCTTGGAGTCCCCCCAGCCCTTCAGGTGCACCATCTCGCCAACTCTCTTGGGTCAGGCCACTTTTCCCAGGGCACTGCCAGGGAGCAGAGCAACCCCATGGCTTGCAGAGTGGCTGACCTCTGTCCCTGCCTCTGCGCTGTCCCCTCCCATCTGCTCTGGGGGATGCCCCTCCCTCCGGGGCACCCATCATGACCTCTCCAGTCAGCCCAGGCTTTCCCTAAACACCTGAAGCAGGACTCAATCCACCCAGCTTTTGCCACTCCTGACAAGGCCCTGAGGCGAGGGCCTACAGAGTCCTGGGCTGAGAGGAAAATACTGAGAGAGCTACACAATTATAGTCCAGTACATTCTCCTGCCTCAAGTGAGACGTGGGGGCCGACCCAGGAATGCTAAGGAGCTTAGCCTTTATTCTGCAGGCATCCGAAGCTACTGGAATTTTTTTCCAGAAGAAAGCGACATGACCAGTTGTGCATTTTAGGAAAACGATTCTGGGGGCAGTGGGGAGACCGAACCAGAGTGGGAAGATGTGAAAGCAAGGACACGAGTTGGGAGTGCCTGCCAGGTTCTCAGAGAGAAACAATCAGGCAGTCCAGATGAGATCTTTAAAAGGATTTGGGTGAGGGGTGCCTGGGTGGCTCCGTCAGTTAAGCCTACCGACTCTTGGTTTCACCATTCCCATTTGACAGATAAGGGAAATGAGGTCCCAAGAAGGTTCCAGCCTTCCCAGGACGCATGGCTGGGAAGTGAAGGATACAGACTGAGGCAGTTTACCTTCAGGCACTGGGCTCTGAATCATTATTACACTCTGCCACAGCTATATGACGGTCCTAGAGGTGTCACTCGTGAGGTTGGCCAGTCCTCGGCACCAAACTGTCCGCCCCACAGCTTCTGGAAGGTGTTTTGCGGTGAAAACACCCGACTGCACCCTACCCCCTTGGCAATAACTGATTGGGCAAGGGTCAGCCTCGGACCTGAGAAAAATAAATCCACAGGTGGAATGGCAGCATCCCAGAATAGATGACCCCAGAGCAGGAGATTTTCTCACACTTGGTGATTGAAACCAGGGCATGCTGGGGTTTTCATCAGTTAATCACGGGAGCAGAAGCTAAAAGGTCATGATGTGGGTAGGCCATGAGTAAGCAGAAATTAGGAGGGAACAGAAAGGATGAATGAAATGAGTAAGCAGATGTAGTCATCAGGGAAATGTAGTCATCAGGCAAAGAAGAAAGACAGCAGATTGCCCAGGAGCAAGGGAGAAGCCACGAGAGGGGTCTCAGGCGCTTGCTGTCTGGACTCCTTTCTGCCTCTTGTGGCCCAGCAAGACCCCAAGGCCTGTCTCTCTGATTGCCCGTGGGACCTATGGTTGACTTCGCTGACGAGTAACTGTTTCCTATCACCTAAAAAGTCCCAATTCAGCTGAAGGTGTTGTCAGCAGAGACAGGGACAACAAGAAGAGGAGGGGCTACGGAAGATGTGCATGGGGGCTCGGAAAAGATCTGACATATTCTTAGAAATCTAGAAGGCCAGGGGCGCCTGGGTGGCTCAGTGGGTTAAAGCCTCTGCCTTGGGCTCAGGTCATGATCTCAGGGTCCTGGGATCGAGCCCCGCGTCGGGCTCTCTGCTCAGCAGGGAGTCTACTTCCCCTTCTCTCTCTCTCTGCCTGCCTCTCTATGTACTTGTGATCTCTCTCTCTCTGTCAAATAAATAAATAAAAATCTTAAAAAAAAAAAAAAGAAGAAGAAATCTAGAAGGCCATCTGTATGCGTAGAGCTGTGCCCTTGCCCAGGAAAGGCCTGAAGGAGCCCTAATCTCTCAGCTTGGGCTGACCTTGAGACTCTGTGCAAGCAGGAAACAAAGGCTAAGACAGAACTGTCAGCTACCAGGTTGGGTGCTGAAAGTGTGTCTTAACATACCCATAGAACCCGCTGGCAATGACTGGGGGACCTCCTGCTTCCAGACACTTGAGGAAATCTCTGTCCATTCATAAGCTGGCCACTAAACTAGCGAGCAGAGACGTCAGTGGCCACCCATGACAAAGAACATACCCTATAGAATCAGTTCAGAAACAAGCAACGAGGGTAAGGAGCAGCAACAACCAACCCTGGATGGAGGAAGACTCCGACTTCTGGGACTGTCACATTACATTACTTGAAGTGTCCAGGGCCCCTGGGTGGCTCAGTCGGTAAAGCGTCTGTCTTCAGCTCAGGTCATGGTCCCAGAGTCCCAGGATCTTAATATTTCACATGCTGAAAATATCTCATGAGAACAAGCTAAAGGAAAACAGAATGCTACTACACACCAATGAGAATGGCCAAAATGAAAAAGACTGACAATGCCAAGTGCCAGCAAGAATATGGAGCCACTAGCGCTTATATACGTCACTGGTGGGGATGGCAAATGTTTTAGCAACTCTGGAAAATGGTCTGGCACTTCCTTAGCCATGTAAACATAGAATTACCATGCGACTCAGCTACTCTGCTCTTATTTACCCAAGAGCAATGGGTAAATGAGAAAGGAGGCTACACAAAGACACGTACACAAATGTTCACCGCAGCTGTATTCCTAATAGCTTAAAAAAAAAATTGGAAATGGCAGAAATACCCATTAATAGGTGAATGGATAAAGGAGTTGTGGTATATCCATACAATGGAATACTAGTCATCAATAAAAAAAGAAATGAACTATTCATGCACACAACAACATTGATAATCTCAAAATACACACTGAACCTGGCACCTGGGTGGCTCAGCCATTAAGTGTCTATCTTTCTCAGGTCATGATCCCAGGGTCCTGAGATTGAGCCCTACATCAGGCTCCCTGCTCAGTGGGAAGCCTGCTTCTCCCTTTCCCACTCCCCCTGCTTTGTTCCCTCTCTGGCTGTCTCTGTCAAATAAACAAATAAAATCTTAAAAAAAAAAAATACATGCTGAACCAAAAACCAAGACACAAAAGGGTCCACACTGTAGGATTCCATTGATAGGGAACTATAGAAAGACAGATCTATTCTCCAGGGACAGCAGGCAGATCAGTGGTTGCCTGGAAATGGGGGTGGCATTGGGAAGGGACACAACTGAACTTTTTTAGAATAATAAAATCTTCTATACCTTGATTGTGATAGTGGTTACACTTCTGCATACATTTGTCAAAACTCATCAAAATGGTACACTTAAAACTGGCTCCCTTGATTGTATGTAGCATCTACTTTAATAAAACTAGTTTATTTTTAATTTTTAAAATTTTTTATTTTTAAAAAAATTTTATTTATTCCTTTGACAGAGAGAGAGCGAGCGCAAGCACAAGCAGGAGGAGCAGCAGAGGGAGAGAAAGAAGCAGGTTCTCTGCCAAGCAGGGAGCCTGATGTGGGGCTCGAACCCAGGACCCCGGAATCATGACCTGAGCTGAAGGAAGACCATTAACAGACTGAGCCAGCCAGGTACCCCAATAAAACTCGTTTTTAAAAATGAACACAGGGGCACCTGGGTGGCTCAGTCGGTTTAGTGGTTTAGTGTCTGACTAGTGATTTCGACTTAGGTCATAATCTCAGGGGTTGAGGGATGCAGCCCTATGTAGGCGTCCCCACTCAGCTGGGGGTTACTGGGGATTCTCTCTCTCTCTCTCCCTCTCCATCTGCCCCTCCCACTGCCTACAGGTGCCTAAGGGCGGGCTGCTCTCTTGCTCACTAAAATAAATAAATATTAAAAATTTTTTAAGGGCGGCTGGGTGGCTCAGTGGGTTAAGCCTCTGCCTTCGGCTCAGGTCATGATCTCAGAGTCCTGGGATCGAGCCCCGCGTCAGGCTCTCTGCTCCGCAGGGAGCCTGCTTCCTCCTTTCTCAGCCTGCTTCTCTGCCTGCTTGTGATCTTTGTCTGTCAAATAAATAAATAAAAATAAATAAAAAAAATTTTTTTTTAAAGAATGCAGAGGGGCACCTGGCTGGCTTAGTAGGTAAAACAGGTGACACTTGATCTCAGATAGTTGTCGTTCAAATCCCACCGTGGGTGTAGAGATTGTTTAAAAAAAAGTCTTGAAAAAAAGAAAAGGAAATTAGGAAATACCTCAGAGATGGCTGACGAGGATGGGTTCAAGGGCACAGGTGCTAGGTCAGGCTCGGGAGGGGGCACTGCCACCATCACCCCCGTCCCCGGGGCCTCTGAATCAGAAAGCACCGGATAGGCAGACGAAGACACGCGAGTTGAGCAGAGTTTACCAGGCCTCGGCGGAGGAGGCCAGGGTTCGGGATCCTTCCACCGGACTGTGCTGTGGGAGCCTGGGGCCAGGGGAGAAGCAGGCAGCTTTGAACATGCTGTTGAGAAAGGCAGGAAGCCAGCCACCTGGTTCGAGTCCAAAGCTTGTCAGACACAAAGCGGGAGCTCATTAATCAGTAATGAGGCCCATCGGTGTGTTTATGGATTTTACCCTAGCAACCTGGGGGCAATGCGGGGGAGAAACATTTCAAATGCCCGTGCCCTCCCAGCCTCCTGGGCCGCTGCTCAGCCCCTGAGGCCTGGCCCCTGTCCCCCGCCGACCCCCCACACCCACCCCAGCCGGGTGCTGTTTCTCGGGGCCTCTGCTCATGTGCCTCTCAGCTGCTGGGCACTTGGCCACCTCAGCCCCCCAATCCCCCATCCCCCATTCCGTCCCCTCCCCTCCATTCCCCTTCTCTCCCCAGGCCCCCCACCCCCACCCCCACCCCCACCCCAGCCAAGGCCCAGACTGCGGGTGTGCTGTTGCCTCTGCCAGTCCTCTCTGTTCAGGGAGAAGCGTCGCCAGGGCCTCTTCCGGGTAAGCGGACCTCCTCCCTCCTCCCAAGAAGGGAAACCCTCCCCCGAGGTGACTTTCAGCGGAGCACAGGCCCTTTTCCTGGTAATCCATTACCTTACTTACATCCTGCTCTGCTGGAGTTTTTTCATCTTTAATTATCTTGTGATGACAAAATTACATGCTCTCTGGAAGACAAACAAGGTGGAAATGTATAATTCTCTGTGCTTCCACCTTCCAGAAATAACCCGTGCTCGCTCTGGTTTATATTCCTCAGGATGGAAGCTTGTATTCTTACCTATGAGAATGCATTAATTTTCCGTTTTATATTTTAGTTTTTATTGTACTGAAATATACATAATACCAAATGTTTTTAGAATGTAAAAATGTAAACATTTAAATTCTATACAATTTAAAATTTTAAATTTACCCTTTAAACCATTTTTTTAAATTAAAAAAATTTTCAAGATTTTATTATTTATTTGAGAGAGAGCTTGAGTAGGGGAAGGAGCAGAGGGAGAGGGACAAGCACAGGGAGCTGGATGTGGGGCTTGATCCCAGGACCCTGAGATCAGGACCTGAACTGAAGTTAGAAGCTTAACTCACTGAGCCACCCAGGTGCCCCCATTTTGTCCATTTTTTAAAAAAGATTTTATTTATTTATTTGACAGAGCGAGAGAGTGAGCACAAGCAGGGGAGCAGCAGAGGGAGAGGGAGAAGCAGGCTCCCTGTTGAGCAGGAACCTGATGTGGGTGAGACTCCATCCAGGACTCCAGAATCATGACCTGAGCCCAAGGCAGACGTTTAACTGACTGAGCCACCTAGGTGCCCCCCGCCCCGTTTTGGCCATATTTAAGCATACAGTTCGGTGGCATCAAGCACATTCACATTGTTGTGGAACCGTCACCACCACCTATCTCCAGAACTTTCTTACGTTCCTGAACTGAAACTCTGTCCCAATTAAACACTAACTCCCCATTCTCCCCTCCCCCCAGGCCCTAGCACCCAGAGACTTCGTGTCTCTGCAACTTTGGCTACTCCAGGGAGTTCATCTAAGTAGAATCATACAATATTTGTCCTTTTTTTTTTAAAGTTTTTATTTATTTAAGTTAACTCTCTGCCCAGTGTGGGGCTTGAACTCAAGATGCTGAGATCGAGAGTTGCAAGCTCCTTTGACTAAGCCAGCCGGGCTCCCCATATTTGTCCTTTTATGTCTGGTTTATTTCACTTGGCATATTTCAAATTTTTTTTTAAAGATTTTATTTATTTATTTGACAGACAGAGATTACAAGTAGGCAGAGAAGCAGGCAGAGAGAGTGAGGAGGAGGCAGGCTCCCTGCTGAGCAGAGAGCCCGATGCAGGGCTTGATCCCAGGACCCTGGGATCATGACCTGAGCGGTAGGCAGAGGCTCTAACCAACTGAGCCACCCAGGCGCCCCTCAAATTTTTTGAAAAAGATTTTATGTGTGAGAGAGAGAGCGTGCGCGTGCAAGTGCATAAGTGACGACGAGGGGCAGAGGGATAGGGAGAAGCAGGCTCTTCACTGAGTTGGGAACCCGATGTGGGGCTCAATCCCAGGACTCTGGGATCATGACCTGAGCCCAAGGCAGACACTTAACCAACTGAGCCACCCGGGCCTCCCTGCATGTCCATAATCTATAATCAGATGCCCTCCTACGCCAAGCCCCTCTGATATTCTGAACCCTTTAGTGCTTTTGCCTCTGTGCCTTCGTCCCACTCATTTTGCCTTTCTTCTAGCGGTTTCTATTGCCTAAAACTCTTTCTGTGCTTCTCTGCTTCACCAATCCCTTCTTGGCCTTCCCCAACTAATCCAACTCTCCCCTTACCCAGTGGTTCCTGCTGGTTTTTCCACAACAGTGTTTTATTTACATAATTTATGTGATTTTTGTATATTATGACTTCCCAACTGATGGTAGGCACGCCTTGAAGATGTGGTTATATTGTCTCTGCATTCTCCTTACTCCTTACAGTACTCAGTACTGGCCACACTGAGTTATGGAGGATCCTGAGAACCTGGCAAACAAGTTAGACTCAGTACTAAAGGAGCTTTGGTAAGCGTGACAGTGACAAAACCAAGACATATTTTATGCAAATCTGTGTTTCCCACGGTGGGGGTGGGGCGAAAACTAAAGTAAATGTCCTTCGATGTAAGCCATAAGAACTGTGGTTTTCTTTCCACATTTGGTTAACACTCCTCATCTCATCAATATATGGACAATATACACTTACTGCACATCTGGGGCTGGCATTCAGAATTGGGACTAAAAGTCATTATACGGGGCCTTGTGGCACAGGACTTGGACGGGAGCCAGGAGGGCAGAGGGGGAGGTGCTGGAAGAGATTTAAAAACCATTGGCGATAGTTATGAACAACTTCATGCCAATAAATTTGGAAAATTAAGTGAAAGAGACAATCTTGCAGATGTAAAGTAACAAAATCAATTCAGAAAGAGATGGAACATCAGAATAAATCAATAGCCTCTTAAAAAGGTGAAAGAGAAAGTAAAAATTCTCTCCCAGGGCCCACTCTACCCTCCACAAAAGAAAGAAAGAGAAGGAGAAAGGAAGGAAGGGAGGTTGGGAGAGGACCACCAGCTTCAGATACTTTTCGTGGATGTGTTTTACACCATTTTCAGAAAATAGGAAATCATATAAACTGTTACATCAAATAAAAGGGGAAACTGCCCAGCTCATTTTAGAATCTTATTTTTTTAATTGTAGAATCTTAATCTTTGGGGCACCTGGGTGGCTCAGTCGTTAAATGTATGCCTTCGGCTCAAGTCGTGATCCCAGGTTCCTGGGATCAAGCCCCACATCGAGCTCCTTGCTCAGCGGGAAGCCTGCTTCTTCCTCTCCCACTCCCCCTTCTTGTGTTCCCTCTCTCGCTCTTCTCTCTGTGTCAAATAAATAAATAAAAATCTTAAAAAAAAAAAAAAAGAATCTTAATCTCCAAACCAGATAAATACAACAACAAGATAAGGCAGAAATGGACTAAACTCATTCATGAGCACACATTCCAAACTTTTGAATAAAATATTAGCAAGTTGAAAGCAGCAGTGTACAGGGCATTAAAACACCACGGCCAAGCAGAGTTAGTGCAGGCGTGCAAGGATGGTTCAACATCAGAAATCTATTATGGAATTCATTGCTGATAGAAGAAAGAAGAGAGTGCGGTCATCAAAAGACAGTTAAGTTCCATCTCTGTTCTGCCACTAACTGGCTGTACAACCTTTCTCCTGTCTCTGGCTCACTTCCGATGGCCTCTCAGGAGGGGCTCTTCACTGAGAGGGGGAGCACAGCTTTGAGAAGCCGCTTGTTCCTCTTCCTTTGCCACTTTATTCACCTGCGAAATGAAGAAATACTCTATCATTGTATAAGCTTTATGAAAGGCACATGATCGAGTCCAACAAAACAGAAAGGGAAAAATTGCCACATGGTTGGGTACTGGTTGAGCAATGGAGTCCATGGAGCTGGTGGGCTCCTAGGAGGAGATCAGGCCCACAGTGCCACCCTGTGGCTTGTTGGGAAATGCATAAACGGTATAGATACTTCTGGGGCCAGCTGATTATAGACAAGAAGAAGCAAATTTGGACTAAATACAGTGGTGGAATGATGGAAGTACGTGCTACCATCTGAAGTAGTTTTCTTTCTTTCTTTTTAACTGTTGGGTTTTTTTTTTAAAGTTTATTTGTTTACTTAAATAATCTCTACACCCAGCATGGGGCTCGAACTCATGACCCTGATATCAAGAGTCACATGCTCTTGTGACTGAGCCAGCCAGGTGTCCCTAAAGTTCGTTTTCAAAACAAAACAAAACTGAATCAGAGGCGTCTGGCTGGCTCAGTCTGTTGAGCATCTGCCTTTGGCTCAGGTCATGATCCCAGGGTCCTGGAATCGAGCCCCTCGTCGGGCTCTCTGCTCAGTGTGAGCCTGCTCCCCCTGCTTGTACTCTGTGTCAAATAAATAAGTAAAATCTTAAAAAACAAAACCAAATGGCTGAATCTGATCAAGCCTCTAGATCTGTGTTATCCAAATACAGTAGTCAGTCATATATGGCCACTCGTATTTAAATGAATTAAAATTAAATAAAATTAAAAATCTAATTCCTCAGTTTTATGTTTTAAAACTAGCTAGCCACATCTCAAGTGCTCAGTACTCCCATGTGGTGAGTGGCTGCCATATTGGACAGTATAGATATAAAACATTTCTCATTATAGAAAGTTCTACTGGATAGCACTGGTCTAGCTCTGTAGGGAATACAGAGGACAAAGGAACATGTCAAATCACACCATGAGGATGAACTAAAGCAACCTTCAGACAATGGGAAATTTTTTAAAAGATTTATTTATTTATTTATTTGAGAGAGAGAAAGAGAGAGTATGAGCAGGGGCAGAGGGAGAAGCAGACTCCCCGCTGAGCAGGGAGCCCAATGTGGAGCTCGATCCTGGGACTCCAGGATCATGACCCAAACCAAAAGCAGACGCCCAACCGACTAAGCCACCCAGGTGCCCCACAGACTATGGAAAATTCTTACGGGCAAATTATCCATTTCTTCAACAACAACAATAACAATAAGTTATGAGACAAAAATGAAATGGAGGGTAAATGTAGAGACTAACAGACTTAAGAAACATGTCATCAATCAGACTTGTTTACATCTTGATTCAAATGAACTCTTGATTTTGTATAAATCCAGTTGGGGAAATATGAGCACTGAGTAAATGGTTGATGGTATGAACTAACTATTGTTATCGGGGGTGAAAATGGTGTTGTAGTTATGTTCTTTTATAAAAGTCTTTAACTCTTGGGACACCTGGGTGGCTCAGTCAGTTGAGTGTCTGCCTTTGACTCAGGTCATGATCTTAGGGTTCTAGGATCAAGTCCCACATGGGACTCCCTGCTGAGCAGGGAGTCTGCTTCTCCTCCTGCCTGTTCTGCTTGCTGCTCCCCCTGCTTGTGCTCTCTCTCTCTCTGACAAATAAATAAATAAATAAAATCTTTAAAAAAAAGTCTTTAACTCTTAGGGGCACCGGCTAGCTCAGTTGGTGGAATATGTGACTCTTGATCTTGGGGTTATGAGTTTGAGCCCCATGTTGGGTGTAGAGATAACTTAAAAAAATAAAGTCTTGGGGCGCCTGGGTGGCTCAGTGGGTTAAGCCTCTGCCTTCATCTCAGGTCATGATCTCAGGGTCCTGGGATCGAGCCCCATATCGGGCTCTCTGCTCAACAGGGAGCCTGCTTCCTCCTCTCTCTCTCTGCCTGCCTCTCTGCCTACTTGTGATCTCTGTCTGCAAATAAATAAGTAAAATCTTAAAAAAAAATAAAAATAAAGTCTTAAAAAAAAGTCTTTTAGGGGCGCCTGGGTGGCTCAGTTGTTGAGCATCTGCCTTTGGCTCGGGTCATGATTGTAGGGTTCTGGGATCAAGCCATGCATCGGGCTTCCTGCTCAGTGGGAGGCTGGCTTCTCCCTCTCCTACTCCCCCTGTTTGTGTTCCCTCTCTCGTTGTGTCTCTCTCTGTCAAATAAATAAACAAAATCTTTCAAAAAAAAAGAAGTCTTTAACTTTTAGAGATACATTTTGAAAAATCTGGCCATGAAATGTTATGCTGAGTTTTGTTTCAAAGCATTCTAGGGGTGGCGAAGGGAGTAAAGGAGTAGAGGAGGCAAGATTGGTCACAAATAGGTAACTTTTATTTTTATTTATTTATTTATTTTTTAAAGATTCTATTTATTTATTTGACAGAGAGAGAAATCACAAGGAGGCATAGAGGCAGGGAGAGAAGGAGGGGGGAAGCAGGCTCCCTGCTGAGCAGAGAGCCCAATGTGGGGCTCGATCCCAGGACCCTGAGACCATGACCTGAGCTGAAGGCAGAGGCTTAACTCACTGAGCCACTCAGGTGTCCCAATAGAAAACTTTTAAATTTGGGTGATAAGTGCTAAGGGTACCCAGATATCTGGTCAAACATTATTCTGGGTGTCTCTGTGAATGTTTTGGATGAGATTAACACTTACATTGGTAGACCGAGAAAAGGAGATTGCCCACCCCAATGTGGGTGGGCCTCATCCAATCAGTCGAAAGCCTGAGCAGAACAGAAAGGCTGAAAGAGGGAACTCCTCCTGCCTGACGGCCTTAAAACTGGGACATTGTTTTTCTCCCGATCTTTGGAACTGTAGCTAAAATATCAGCTCTTCCTGGGTCTCAGGACTGAAACCACACTATCAGCTCTCTGGGTTGCAGCTTGTTGACTGCAGACCTTGGGACTTATCAGCCTCTATAATTGCATGAGCCGATTCTTTGTAATGAATCTCTTTATATACACACACATCCCATTGGTTGTTCCCCTGGAGAACCCCAACAAATACACTCAATAAATAAACCCCATTACTGGATAAATACTCCTGTGGGCGCTGTGATGTTTCAGCACAGCCTGAGGCAATATACAGACTTTCGTCCCTCCAAGTCACAGGTACGGCCTCTCTTCTATAATTAGAATATCCGGTCCAAGATAATCATACCTCCTCATCCCCCCCTGGCTCAAGCCTGCTTCTGGTTGGAATCTTCTAGCAGTAAGTAGGCATGCCTGGCTTCCTGACTGTTTCTCCACCTTACACTTCCCCTCCCCCCCACCTCTAGCTTCTCAGAGGTGAGGTTGAGCAGAGCGAGGAGGAGTGGTGTCTCTCTAGACTTGTCACTCTCTCTGAGTCTGGCCAGTGTCTAAGGCTGATTCTTTCTCTCCTGAGAGTTTTCGTGGGCTTTTCAAAGATTCTCACTCCTGTCAAGGTTGTGGATACAGAGGTGGGCCTCCTTCAGCCCTGGGCATTGGGTACTACCCTCCAGCTTCTTTGTGTTCTCACCTCCCATCACCACCCCCCACCCCAGAAGTCCTCTTGGGCCCTCTATGTGACAACCCCAAGGAGGCTGTCTCCTTTGGGGCCGAGAAAACACCCAGACAACCTTTCTCCCGACAGGCTCTAGAAGGTGGGCTGATGCAGTGTGACAGTGCTCCTTCTCTTGGCCACCATGGCAGTAAACTTGCTGTCATTTGCCCTTTAGAAGTCTTGGGTACCCAAGAGACGCCCAGGTGGCTCAGTTGGCCAAGCATCCAACTCGATTTTGGTTCAGGGCATGATCTCAGGGTTGTGAGATCGAGCCCCACCTCAGACTCTCCCTCTGCTCCTCCCTCAGCTCCGGCTCTTTCTCTCAAAATAAACAAATCTTAAAAACAAACAAACAAAACAAAAAGAAAAGAAGTTTGGGTGGGAGCAAACCCTGGTCCAGAGCCTACGAGAGTGTTCTTGAGTGTGGAGCTGACACCACTCACTCTGGCCTTAGGCTTCTTGGTGGCTGGGTGGGGAATGAGTGCTGGGGGAACTCACGGTGGCATTCTGACATGTGTGCAAATGCCCTGGGGCCAACCCTTGACCGCTTTGGAACTTGGAGTCCGTGCATAAATTCAGTTTTTCTCCATCCCTCCTAGGCAGACAATTCTGAGGTGTCCATTATGTGGATCATCCAAAAGTCCCCGGTGATATCAGGGCCCAGCTAACCTACAGCACTGGTGAACCTTCCTTGGTTCACTCTTTCCTGCCAAGCCCCTGCCCGACCCCTCCCCCGACCCATGTCACTCCCATTCCCTGGGACCTCTCTACAACTATAAAGAAGCCCCTTTCTCAGGCTTTGCTTTTGAGGGGTGGTGAGGAGACAGGCTCAGAAGGACCCCTCATTCAGCTTTGGGTTAAAGCTCCCCCACATATCTCCTTCCTCACATAACCTGTAATTTTTGGGGGTAGATGGGATCTTAGACACAGCAAGTACTACCTACCTCTCCCTCAAATCTCTTCAACTATTTTCCCCTTCCCACTCTCAGACCTTTCCTATCCTTGACTCCCAGAGCGGCTGGACAGGTCTGAGGACCATTTCCTTTGTAAATCTCACCCCAAGAGTTCATATCTCCTGTCTCTTAGTAGCTGTGCAGAAGTTTCCATTTTCATATTCTGATACACACCAAACATTCAGCCCAGCGTTCCTTTTCTGGGAAACAATGGCATCTAGTTTTTTCTTTCAGGTCTGCAACATGATTTCCAGTTCTCCTACCATCCTGGTGGCAAACCACCACTCCCCCATCCCCAGGTCCTGTTCTTTTTTTTTTAAGAATTTATTTATTTATTTGACAGAGAGAGAAACAGTGAGAGAGCGAACACAAGCAGGGGGAGTGGGAGAGGGAGAAGCAGGCTTCCTACCAAGCAAGGAGCCCGATGTGGGGCTTGATCCCAGGACCCTGATATCATGACCTGAGCCGAAGGCAGATGCTTAACGGCTGACTCACCTAGGCAACCCCCACCACCACCACCACCACCACCGCAAGGTCCTGTTCTGACTGGCTTACTCATGTCGATCTGAAACTAGGCCCACTCCCTTCCCACCGCTAGTGACAACAACGAGGCCTACACACTATGTAGCTATAAATGCAGCCCTGATGTGTTCGTGTTAGCAACCGTGTCCTCTGGCTACTTCGGCAGTAGCTCCCCATTCCCATCTCTTAATGCCTTCTGGACATTTCCACTTGGGTGCCTGCAAACTCCTCAGATGAGCAAATCCGCAGCGGCTGGTTATGTCCTCCCACTGGCTGTCTCATATTTGTGATCTTGGGCATGAAGTCATCCAACAGTGTCCTGGGCAAGTCACCTCAGAGACTTTCCTAAGGCCTCTGGTTCTCCGCTCCTGCCCTTCCCATCCGCCTGTCCCCAGACCCTCTGCAGACCCTCTGTGTTCTAAGGCTTGAACATCTCTCCGCCCTACTGCCTTCTCTGACCGCCCTCCCATCGCTAGTCAAGTCAGAGCTCATCCCTTTTCTGGGTTAGAAACTCTTCTGGCCTTTTTGACGGCCATGTGATCATCATTTTTTTTTAAGACTTTTTTTTTTTTTTTTTTTTTTTAATAGAAAACATACAGGGCGCCCAGGTGGCTAAGTGGTTAAGCCGCTGCCTTCGGCTCAGGTCCTGATCTCGGGGTCCTGGGATCGAGTCCTGCATCGGGCTCTCTGCTCAGCAGGGAGCCTGCTTCCCTTCCTCTCTCTCTGCCTGCCTCTCTTCTGCCTACTTGTGATCTCTTTCTGTCAAATAAATAAATAAAATCTTAAAAATAAAAATACAAAGCATACACGTGTGCATGCATGAGCAGGAAAGGGCAGAGGAAGACAGGGTCTTAAGCAGGCTCTGCGCTGGGTGTAGAGATCATATGGGGCTCAATCTCACGACCCTGACCTGAACTGAAATCAAGAGTCAGATACTGGAGCACCTGGGTGGCTCAATGGGTTAAGCCTCTGCCTTCAGCTGAGGTCATGATCTCAGGGTCCTGGAATTGAGCCCCGTGTTGGGCTCTTTGCTTGGTGGGCAGCCTGCTTTCCCCATTCTCTCTGTCTGCTTCTCTGCCTACTTGTGATCTGTCTGTCTCTCTCTGTCTCTCTCTCTCTGGCAAATAAATAAATAAAATATTAAAAAAAAAGAGTCAGATGCTTAACTGACTGAGCTACCCAGGCGCCCCATAAAACTAAAATTTTTACGGGGCACCTGGATGGCTCAGTCAGTTAGGCATCTACCTTTGGCTCGGGTCATGATCCCTGGGGTCCTGGGATTGAGTCCCGTATCGGGCTTCCTGCTCGGCGGGGAGTCTGCTCCCTCTGCCCCTCACTCATTCTCTCTCTCTCAAATAAATAAATAAAATCTTAAAAAAAAATTTTTTTTAAGTTTTTAACGAATCTCTATACCTAACGTGGGGCTCGAACTTATAACCCTGAGGTGAAGAGTCATGTGCTCCACAAACTGAACCAGCCTGGCACCCCTTGATCGGTAGCTTTAGATTCATGAGCAAGAGATACAGGTCTTCACAAACTGGCCTTAATAACCTTCCTCAGGCTCTGTCCTAGCCCACACATGAAGCCCATGCCTGAGGCTTTCCCCCCAGGTCAATGCCCTGGGTCCAGTGGGACCATGGTTTGAACCTTTGGGTCCCTCTTTAATTCCGCCACCGAGTCCCTGGATTCCAGTCTCTGACAGTGACCTGGTGACTGAGGTTTTCCAGTCCTTTCCAATTAGTTACACTTTCTGTTCTCCTCATTTTATTCTCATAGTGAGTCAGATTGCTCCACGATGACTGTGTAAGTCTCACGATCATGCTGGTTACAGTCATGTGAGTATATGCTCCCCGATGCCCTGGGAGCATCGAGGGGCCATGGCCCCTTACAAGGCTGCACAGTGGCCTCCACGCTTCACTCTCAGTACCCAGCACTGAGGGCAGGATTCTGGAACACTGCGATCTTCTCCACCCACACTTCTTCGTTGATGTCATCCTGAGACACTAAGATTGGGGCCTTTTCAAAGTGCCTGTGTGGATCCATGGATCTGCAGAAGCCCATGGACAGCCCTAGCCTATTCTTGGAGTGATGGAGGGGACCTTGGTGCCACTAGAGTCATAATGGCCAAGTCCACAGGGTGGATGTCACCCAGACTGTGGATGGACCATTCCCCCCCTTTTTAAAAATTAATCTCTGTGCCCAATGTGGGGTTTGAACACATGACCTCCAGATCAAGAGTTGTACACTCTTCTGACTGAGCCAACCAGGTGCCCAATGGATGGACAGCTCTTAACTCTGGACCTTATGGACCTCTAAGTGGCGAATCCTCAGAAATTCTTGTAAAATCTGATGGGTATTTGTAGTTCTGGGAAGATGGTTCACAATTGTCAGCAGATTTCCAAAGGGATTTGTGGCACAACTGCGGTTCAGAAAAGGAGAACAAGGGGGCCTTACAGAACCAGCATTTTGTCAGAATATGGTTCTTGCTGATTATAGTAGTAATCCATATTCATCATAAAATTGGAAAATTAAAAAAAAAAAGAGGGGCGCTTGGGTGGCTCAGTTGGTTAAACATCTGCCTTCGGCTCAGGTCACAATACCAGGGTCTGGGATTGAGCCCCAAATGGGGCTCCCTGCTCAGCGGGAAGTCTGCTGCTCCCTCTCCCTCTCCCTCCCCCTGCTTGTGTTCCTTCTCTCGCTGTCTCTCTCTCTCTCTCTCTGTGTCAAGTACATACATATCTTTAAAAAAAAAAAAAAAAAAGGCCACAAAGAAGATTCTAAAATCACCCTTGATTTTAGCATCCAGAGATAACCATGTTGGCATTTGGGTGTGTATCCCTCCAGCCCTTTCTCTGTGGAAACAAGCACATATCATCCCTCTAAATCTAGGCAAGAGGCTCCTTCGTGACCTGCTTTGTTCTACTTAAGAGGAGGTTTTCTCAACTTACTGAATCCTTCTAGAACTTTAAGGACTTAAACGACATTATAATATCCAATCACTTGGGTGCCTTGTTTATTTTACATTGCTTTCTGGGTTTTGCGTTTTTTTTTTGTTTTTGTTTTTGCTATAAATAATGTTGTGATAAACATCCTCTTACATACATTTAAAATTTTTTTTGGTTCTCTTTCAATACAATTCTAGAAGTGGAATTTTTTCCCTCTTTTATTGATTTTTTAAAAAATTTAACTTCAAAAAAAGAATTAAAAAACAAACAAACAAACAAACAAACAAAAAATTTAACTTCAAGGTTCCTGGATGGCTCAGTGGGTTAAAGCCTCTGCCTTCAGCTCAGGTCATGATCCCAAGGTCCTGGGATCCAGCCCCGGAGCCCCGCACCTGACTCTCTGCTCAGCAGGGAGCCTGCTTCCCTCTCTCTCTCTGCCTGCCTCTCTGCCTACTTGTGATCTCTATCAAATAAATAAATAAAATCTTTTAAAAAATTTAACTTCAATTAATTAACATATAGTATATTCTTAGTTTCGGTGGTGGTCAGTGATTCATCAGTCTTATATAATACCCAGTGCTTATTTTTTTTTTTTTTAAAGATTTTATTTATTTATTTGACAGAGAGAAATCACAAGTAGATGGAGAGGCAGGCAGAGAGAGAGAGAGAGAGAGGGAAGCAGGCTCCCTGCCGGGCAGAGAGCCCGATGCGGGACTCGATCCCAGGACCCTGAGATCATGACCTGAGCCGAAGGCAGCGGCTTAACCCACTGAGCCACCCAGGCGCCCCAATACCCAGTGCTTATTACATCACGTGCTCTTCTGAACGTCCCTCACCCAGTTTCCCCATCCCCCCACTCCCCTCCACCAACCCTCAGTTTGTTCCCTATGATTATGAGTCTCTTAAGGCTTGTCTCCCTCTCTGATTTTGTCTGGTTTTATTTTCCCCCCTTCCACTATGATCTTCTGTTTTGCTTCTTAAATTCCACATAGGAGTGAGATCATATGATAATTGTCTTTCTCTGCAGAAGCGGAATTTTTAAGAGTTTATTTATTTAAGCAATCTCTTCACCCAACGTGGGGCTCAAACTCATGACCCCAAGAGCAAGAGTCACAGGTTCTTTCGACTGAGCCATCCAGGCACCCCTTAGAAGTGGAATTTTTATTTTTTATTTTTTTCTAAAGATTTTATTTATTTATTTGGCAGAGATCGCAAGTAGGCTGAGAGGCAGGCAGAGAGAGAGAGAGGGAAAGAGGGAAGCAGCCTCCCCGTTGAGCAGAGCCCGATGCCGGGCTCGATCCCAGGACCCTGAGATCATGACCTGAGCTGAATGCAGGGGCTTAACCCACTGAGCCACTCAGGCACCCATAAACACTTGTATATAAGGATTTTGAATATTGACACATTATTCTCCATAAAGGTTGGTCACAATTTATTCTTTCACAGCAGCCTGTGAGAACACTTATTCCCTTGCAGCCTCTTGTGATCAGTACTCATTGGGTGTTATCTTTTGGGGGAGACTAGGAGGGGGATATTTGCGATTTGCTAGATGGAATACTACATCTCAGGCTTTCCCAAGTCTCACACGGAAGCTGGTCTGTGCTCTAGGTATGGGTTGCAGTCAACGTTGCCTGAGAATTTTCTCCAGATTTTGGCAACCCTCTGACAGGTGCTATTCGACAGAAGATGACTCTGCTCTTTGCCTGACACATGGTGACAGCTTAATTTCCAGGCAGTGATGAGAGTCCGTGCAGCTGAATGACAGCAGGATAAAGTATTTGGTGGCTCTTTCCAAAGATTCCATCTCGTCCCCAGCTTAAGTCAAAATTTCAATGTCCCGTGAACGTTTAAGAATTGTAGCTCATCACAAAGACCACCCCCAGCATCCCCCAATTTTCTGGATAATTTGAGGAGAAAATGAGCATGTCTGAATGAAAACCATTTGTAATTAACAAACATCGGCATAAAGGTGTTTCTGGTTTTATGTAACAGACATGTTAGGGATTCCAGAAAGTTGTGAGTAACTGAAACCCTATTTCTAATTTCTCTAGGATTAACCCGAGGTGATTCTGTTTGTAAAGGAAGGAACATCTGTTGCAAATCTCTGTTTTGGTCCAGCTGGGGCACTGACAGTCACTTAGCTGGCTTCCTGGGAGCCTAATGTTCGAACACTGTACTCGGAGCTGTGGGAGGGATGGGTTTTAGTCTTGGGTCTCAGTCCTGTCCCTCGGGGCTTTACTGAGGATTGTGGCAGAGTCCCCAACAGGCTGGGTCTACTACTGTCCCTCCTTCCTGCTGCGGCGGGGGGGCATTGCTGTCACAGCTGTTCCCACTATCTCCTCAGCCTTTGGATACCAGCAGCTGGAAGGGCACAGCTGAGAAAAAGCAGATAAATATGGAAAATGACCCCAGAGATCACCAACCCCCACAGTAGTGTCCCCAAACTGGCCACTAATGTTAACTGGCAGTTTCTGTTTTTTGTTTGTTTGTTTATTTGTTTGTTTTAATTTTTTAAGTTTTTGGGATGCCTGGGTGGCTCAGTTGGTTAAGCAACTGCCTTCAGATCAGTTCGTGATCCCAGGGTCCTGGGATCAAGTCCCACATCGGCTCCTTGCTCACCCAGGAGCCTGCTTCTTTCTCTCTCTGCCTCTGCCTGCCACTCTACCTGTTTGTGCTCTCTTTCTCTCTGACAAATAAATAAAATCTTAAAAAACAATTTTTTAAGGTTCTATTTATTTATTTTGAGAGACAAAGTGAGAGAGAGCACAAGCAGGGGGAGCAGCAGAGAGAGAGAGGGAGAAGCAGAATTCCTGCTGAGCAGGGAGCCTGCCCCTGGGGCTTGATCCTAGGACCCTGGGATCATGACCTGAGCCAAAGGCAGATGCTTAACTGACTGAGCCACCCACGTGCCAGCAGTTTCTGTTTAAATTGAAAATTGTTCCTCCAGGGAAATTCCTGCCCTTCTCTGGTTTACAGTAAGGCTAAAGGTTTTGACAGATAGAGATAGCATGGAATGGACATAGCAACTTGGTCCTGAACCAACACAGAATGTTCCTTAAATCCCCCATCAACTTTTCTTTTCTTTCCTTTTTTTAATTTTATTTATTTATTTGACAGACAGAGATCACAAGTAGGCAGAGAGGCAGGCAGAGAGAGGGGGGGAGGCTCCCTGGGGAGCAGAGAGCCTGACGTGGGGCTCGATCCCAGGACCCCGAGATCATGACCCGAGCTGAAGGCAGAGACTTTAACCCACTGAGCCACCCAGGCGCCCCTCAACTTTGCTTTTCAATACCTTAATGCAGTGCAACCAACTCCAAGTTCATGATATAACTCCATGGAAGAAAGAAGCAAATGAGCAGGAATTAGATACAAATAAGACGTGTCCACAAAATGCCATTTTGTAGTTTGTGGTCTGGAGCTTGGAATGCTTTTTCCCCGCGAAAACTAGAGCAGTGTTTAAAGTGGTCATTCGAATCCTAGGCTAGACCTCAAAATTCTATATAATTCATACTACGGCTGAAATGCCCGTTCCTTATCATTAAAAATTAGTAGGAAACAAAATGTGATTTTGCAATAATATTTTAAAAACACAAATTGGGGACGCCTGGGTGGCTCAGTTGGTTAAGCAGCTGCCTTCGGCTCAGGTCATGATCCCAGGGTCCTGGGATCGAGTCCCACATCGGGCTCCTTGCCCTCCGCAGGGAGCCTGCTTCTCCCTCTGACTCTGCCTGCCATTCTGTCTGCCTATGCTCGCTCTCGCTCACTCTCTCTCTCTGACAGATAAATAAATAAAATCTTTAAAAAAAAAAAAATAAAAAATAAAAACACAAATTGGAGGCCGCCTGTGTGGCTCAGTCGTTAAGTGTCTGCCTTCGGCTCAGGTCATGATCCCAGGGTTCTGGGATCCTGCTCAGCGGGAAGCCTGCTTCTCTCTCTCCCACTCCCCCTGCTTGTACTTCCTCTCTCGCTGTGTCCCTCTTTGTAAAATAAATAAAATCTTAAAAAATAAGTAAATGGATAAATAAATAAATAACAACACAAAGTGGGGGAACCTGGGTGGCTCAGTTGGTTAAGCATCTACTGCCTTCCGCTCAGGTCACTATCTCCGGGTCCTGGGACTGACCCTGCTTTGGGCCCCCTGCTCAGTAGGGAGCCTGCTTCTCCCTCTCCCTCTGCACTTCCCCCTGCCCTCTCTTTCTCCTCTAAAATAAAAAAATAAATAAATATTTTTAAAAAGTAAAAAATAAAAACATGAAGGAAAAACAATTTCAGAAACAGAAAATAAGACAGGTTTTGTTCATCTGAAGCACTAGCCCTTAAAAACAAAGAAACAAACAAACAAACAAAACCAGACTTACTAGAAAGTAGGGAAATAGCAGTTCACTTCAGAAAAGATTTTAACAGGTACTTCTGGGAACTCTCAAAGGGCTTCAGACTTGAAGTCGCAGATTCTTATCCCTAATTTTACCTCACAACTGAAAGCTTTTCTTTCTTTCTTTCTTTTTTCTTTAAATACAGTCATAGCACTAAAACCACTCCGGTTTAACAACAGCTGTGTCTGGTGGGGAGAGGGTGTTTGGGCTTGAAAGTGGAATTAAAAGGGGCAAAGATTTTACTGAAGTGACTTGTGTACTAGAGAGAGGCTCTAGGAGTTAAGGTTCAAGGTGAAAGAGGACAGAACTGAACTTCGCCCGGCCAGGTGACAGATGGCAGTGAGGGAAAAGAATGGTGAGGGTAGAGAAGACTTGGGTTCACCAGTGTCCTGGGCCTGCAGAGTGGCTCCGTCAGCACCAGAGAGCCTGGGGACTGTATCTGGAATATTGGATACGGATGGAAGGCACCATGTGTGTCCAGCCATTTACTTACGAGACCTGTTTTAATACCCGCTATTTGAAACGAAGCGCACATCTGCTCTGTAGTGCCAGGCTCTTGGAGCTCGTTGCCAAAGATGGCCCCCCCAGGGCACTGGTGTTCATGCCCTTGGATCCTGGCTGACCCTGAGACTTTCTTTTTGGCTAAAAGAAAACGGTGGAATGACCCTGTGTGACTTCCAGGGCAAGATCCTAATAAGTCTGGTAGCTACCACCTGGGACTCCTGGATCATGTGCTCTGGGGGAAGCCAGACACGCTGCTGGCTTCGAGAAGCCCACATGCTCCCACTGCTTCTGCATTGTAAGGAGGCCCACAGCTGCTTTCCAGCCACTCCAGCCCAGGTGCAGACATGTGAGTGAGGAAGATTCAGCCAAGTGCAGCCTTATCCACCATCTGACTGCAACCAAACTCAGAACCTCAAGAAAGAACTGTACCTCTGAGGTGGTTATCTCCCAGAACTCTGAGGAATAATAAAGTCATGGTTGTTTTTTTCTTTAAGATTTTATTTATTTATTTATTTATTTTGAGAGAGAGAGCGCGCGCTTGAGCATGAGGAGGACAGAGGGAGAGGCACCTGGGTGGCTCAGTGATGAGGTGTCTGCCTTCGGCTTGGGTCATGGTCCTGGGGTCCTGGGATTGAGCCCTACATCAGGCTCCCTGCTTGGCGGGAAGCCTGCTTCTCCCTCTCCCACTTCCACTCCTTGTGTTCCTGCTCTTGCTGTCTCTCTCTCTCTCTGTCAAATAAATAAATAAAATATTTGAAATAATAATTGGCATTATTATTATTTCCCAGCATGCTCAGCTTTTAGACCTCAATTCATTTCTTCCTCAGTCTCACACTTGGGCCCTTTGCTAGGTTAGAAGTCTAGTGACTACAATTAAGGAAAAGAAATTAACCTCTTGAATGAATAAAGGTAACATTAGCTCTCTGGAGCATTCTGGTGGGTGGCCTTGGTGGAACCCCAGAAGTATCTCTGGGCCAGCGTCCCACAGCTTACTGGAAAAGCAGCTTCCCATCTCTACAATTTCACTGCTATACGTTAAATCTCTTATGGATTTCTCTACGTTCTCAAAGATCTAGGTCCTCCTGGAGACAGAGAAGAGTGCGGTTGTTTTGCAGAGACTGGCTTAGGGAATTGAGTAAAGAAGACCATTTGCACACACTGCTTGAGATTCCTCGTGCTGTTGAAATGACTTTAACAGAGCACTCACTTTCTTTTTTTTTTTTTTAAATATTTTATTTATTTTTTTGACAGAGAGAAATCACAAGTAGAGAGGCAGGCAGAGAGAGAGAGAAGCAGACTCCCTGCCGAGCAGAGAGCCCGATGCGGGACTCGATCCCAGGACCCTGAGATCATGACCTGAGCCGAAGGCAGCAGCTTAATCCACTGAGCCACCCAGGCGCCCGAGCACTCACTTTCTTGGTGAGTTTTCCCTGCGTGGTTGTTTATGATGAGGCCGGTACACTCTTCGTTGAACAATTACACAGATTAAGGCAATCAGGACGACAGATCATCGAGCTGGCTTTGAGATCCCAGTTTCACCAGTTCCTTCCCCTCGCAAGGACAAAGTATGTGATCACGTTGGAGGAGCTAATAGGACATAGAGAATTGGTCCGAGGGCTCAGTTCCCCTTCCAAGGCAGAAAATCAACAGGACTTGCTTCCCTCCTCCTATCTGGAATGCTGTTTTGAAACAGATGGCACTCGAAAATGTCTGCCTGATGAATGAATCTATGACTTAGAAGTCCTGAAATGGAGTAGCTTGGAGTCAGGTAGCCCACAGGGGATGCTATAAATAGCCAGACTGAAAACAGCCCCATTCATGCTGTAATTGAGTTACACCCTTGCTAACTATACAAGGTATTCGTCCAGGCTGGAAACAGGCCAAACGATAGAATGTCATCAAGGACATCTTCAGGGGGGGAAAAAAAAGAGTACCTAGGTTTCTAGACTTCATGGACACCGTGTATGTTAACATCAAACATTTCTGATCTTTTACCAGTTAAATCCCAGAGGGTTTAACAAGACTTTCTTGTTTTGGAAGGCTTTGGTTGGAACCCTATGTGGCACAAGCCCTGTTGTCAGCACTGCCAAGGGGCCTCGCATGGGGGAGGGGTTATCAGAAGGGACAAAAGTGCCTGTGAGCTGGGCTGTGGCAGCTGGTTTCTCTTGGGCTCCTGAAGGGCATCGAGAAGACATAAGAGAAGGCAGGAGAAGGCAACAGTGGTTTGCCTCACTCCAGTCCTTCCCCAGCAGGGCCCAACTGGAGAACCAGTGGTTTGGTCGGAAGCAATAACGGTGACAGTGACCGTGAGGAAGGCAGGAGCAGAATGAGAAGGGGCCTGATCCCATTTTCAGAGCTACCAGCTCTTGGGTCTTCAGAAACATTTCTGCTAAAGGGACTTGCCTTTATTTTCGCTTTGCTTTCCCAGCCAGCTGGGGTTGGGTCCCCTCAAACTGGCAAATGTAGGAGAAATGTTTCAATATTATATTGAAACCCCGTGCTCCTGTGTGGTGACGCTAGGAGGCATGGCCTTTGGAAGGTGGTTAGGTATTGAGGGTGCTTAGGTCACTGAGCCCTGGGACCTCAGGACGGGACTAGTGACCTTATAAAAGAGACTCCAGAGAGGTTCCTAACCCCCTTCCACTCTGTGAGGACACACCAAGATGATCATCTGGGAACCAGAAAGTGGAACCTCACCAGACACCGAATCTGCCAGAGCCTTGACCTTGCACGGCCAGCCTCCAGCACCGTGAGAAATACATTTATGTTATCCATAAGCCACCCATCTGTAGCAGCCTGAATGGACTAAGACGGCTCTCCAGTTGTCCCTGTGATGAGGTCATGATATAATACAAGGAGGTTGTGATGGTTAATTAACTGCCAAGGAAAGATCTCTGCCTGCTATTAAAGTTAGGTTAATTGAAAAGCGTAATTATCCAATAAACCTTTGGGGGTAAGGACAAAAGGAAAGTTCAGCGTGTACGCTGCTGACTAGTTTACATTTCTGGACACTAAATCTTCCAGGATCCTCCGAAAGTACTTCATTCAACATTCCTCAGAAGAATTTACCAAAGAAGAAGGCGATGACAGGGAGAGAAGATGATGCTAACAGGGAGGAAAGGAAGTGAGACTGGGCCTTTATGCGAAATCTGCCCCTGCTGTTAGCACCACAAAACAGTAACAAGAGAACTATGACTTTAAAGACACCTTTGAAGGCTCAGGGATATAGTTTAACGGCCTCAAGTTCTCACAGATCAGGATGTAAGAAGCAGGTATAGATTTATTTATTTATAAAAAGATTTTACTTATTTATTTGACAGAGAGATGCACAACAGAGAGGGAACACAAGCAGAGGGAGTGGGAGAGGGAGAAGCAGCCCCCCATCCCCCACTGAGCAGGGAGCCCACCACAGCTTGGGATCCTGACCTGAGTGGAGCCGAAGCCAGAGGCCTAACAACTGAGCCACCCAGGCGCCCTAAGAAGCAGGCACTTCAAAGCGAGGGCTCACAGATAGAAAAACACCACGCTGCAAGTCAGAAGTGCTGACTGGTTTCTGTTTAAAAAAACACTTCTAATTTTGAAATATTATAGATTCACAGGGGTTGCATAACTCTAGTACAAAATGAAAGCGAGGAAGTGTGCAATGCACAGACCTCACTCAGATTTTACCAGTTTTGCAAGCACTCAGTTGTGTGTGTCTCTGTGTGTAGCTCCATGTAATGCTATCACATCTGTAGCTTTGTGTAACCACCGAGACACTGAGCTCTCCCATCTCCACGATGGTCCTCTGGATTATCCCTTTATAGCCATACACACTCCCTTCCCCTGGCAATAGTACACTGTTCTCCACCTCCAGAATCATGTTATTTTGTGAATGTCATACAAATGAGACCATGTAGTGTTTAAACTGTTGAGGCTGGCTTTTTTAAAATAAAGGTTTTTTTTAAAAAAAGATTTTATTTATTTACTTGAAAGAGAAAGATTATGCAGGGAGGGGAAGAAAGGGAGGGAGATGGTAAGAATCTCAGACTCCCTGCTCAGTGTGGAGCCTGACATGGGGCTCGATCTCATGACCCTGAGATCATGACCTGAGCCAAAATCAGGAGTTGGATCCTTAACCAACTGAGCCACCCAGGCTCTCCAAGATTAGCTTTTTTGCTTTTTTTTTTTAAAGATTTTATTTATTTCTTTGACAGAGAGAGAGAGAGGGAGATCACAAGTAGGCAGAGAGGCGGGGGGGGGGCAGGCTCCCTGCTGAGCAGAGAGGCCAATGTGGGACTCCATCCCAGGACCCTAAGATCATGACCTGAGCTGAAGGCAGAGGCTTAACCCACTGAGCCACTCAGGCACCCCCCAAGATTGGCTTTTTATTTTTATTTTTTAATTTTTTTTAAAGATTTTATTTATTTATCAGAGAGAGAGAGGGAGAGAGAGCGAGCACAGGCAGACAGAATGGCAGGAAGAGGCAGAGGGAGAAGCAGGCTCCCCACCGAGCAAGGAGCCCGATGTGGGACTCCATCCCAGGTTGCTGGGACCATGACCCGAGCCGAAGGCAGCTGCTCAAACAACTGAGCCACCCAGGCATCCCCAAGATTGGCTTTTTAAAACAAGTTTACTTACTTATTTTTTAGTAATCGCTACACCTAGCATGGGACTCGAACTCAAGACTTGCGTGATATACTGACTGAGCCAGTCAGGCACTCCTGGTGTCTCTTCTTATTAAGGACACCAATGCCATTATCAGGTCCCCACCCTCATAACCTCCTCTGAACCCAATGACCTCCCAAGGGCCCCCCATCTCCAAATACCATCACACTGGGGGTTAAGGCTTCAAAACATGAACTTTGGAGGGGGGTTCACAAATATTCAGTGCATAACAATTGTTCATTCCTTTTTTAATTTTTATTGATTTATTTAAAGATTTTTTTTTTTTTTAATTTATTTGACAGACGGAGATCACAAGGCAGAGAGAGAGGAGGAAGCAGGCTCCCCGCTGAGCAGAGAGCCTGATGCGGGGCTTGATCCAGGACTCTGGGATTATGACCTGAGCCGAAGGCAGAGGCTTTAACCCACTGAGCCACCCAGGCGCCCCACTTTGATGTGGTTTTATTTTATTTTAATTTTTAAAGATTTTATTTATTTGACCCAGAGAGAGAGATCACAAGTAGGCAGAGAGGTAGGCAGAGAGACAGAAGGGGAGGCAGGCTCTCTGCGGAGCGGAGAGCTAGATGTGGGGCTCGATCTCAGGACTCTGAGATCATGACCTGAGCCGAAGGCAGAGGCTTAACCCACTGAGCCACCCAGGTGCCCCATGATGTGGTTTTACTTTAAAGTTAAAAAAATAAGAGTGATCTCCTAGCCTGCCCTGTATTCCATGCCAAATAAGGGCAAATACATAGTTCATCCAGCCATCTGTCCATCCAGGCAATGTCTACTGAGCACCTACTATGTTTCAGGTACTAGTGATCTGAAAAGGAATAAAATATGGTTGCCTCCAAGGGTTCATATTTTCATGGGAAGGCATGAGTTCCACCAGAGTGTGGTAAGGGATGTAAAGTAGGCTGTGGGAGCACAGGACAGAGCATTTTCTCTGGCCTGGGGATGTGGGGAAGGCTGCTCCTTGCTTTTCTCCTTCACACAGCTTCTGAGGGACTGTCAGTTAGGAACCAGTTGAAATCCTAGCATTTTTCTAGCTCTATATAGGTCATAGTGTATCATGGAAAAACATTTCCATCCATTCTTTTCATAAAATTACTGCTGGTTCATTTTCTAGAACATTCTTTCCACATCCCGGAATGACTAATACCAAAACTGAGATCCTGTGAGATTAGCTGAGAATTCACCCCTGACTGTGTTCATTTTACAAAAATAAAATGACACCTGTTAGTTCAATGGGTGGTCTTCGCCATGAAGCACAAGCATCAAGGAAAGGTGTAGCTGGGACTTGTTGCATAACAGTCCTTGGTCCTAATATAGCAACATTCATCTGAGAAGCTTAAAGGACTTGACTCACATGACAAGCTGCCTCATTTTGCACTGACTCTTTGAGGAAGACAAGACAAGATTTATTACACAGTGGCCTATATTCCAAATAGAGTATGATGTTCTCTACCCAGGTAAATGGAAAAGTATGTCCCATGACTCATTCAGGAGAAACCTAGAGATCCTTCCATGAGAAGAGAGAATCGAACCACTGGTTTAGGCCACGGTTCTGCTCCAAGAATTCTTTCTAAAGTGTAAGGCCTGATCTTGCTTATACAGAACTGAACAAATTATAACAAATGACTGAGGCTCAAATCCCGAGTGTTGTTTGTGTTCATGTCTAACCAATATTTGTCTTGTCAGTTCTCCCTGGGTGATGCGCCCCTCCCCTCCTTCCATTCTCCTTCCTTCCTAGTCCTACTACAGTTTGGCCCAGAGACAGTTGACATTCAGCTGTCCAGCCTCAGTTTCTTTGTGCCCCAACCCGTAACTGAATATAACTGTTACAGATTAAATGTTTGTGTCTCCCCTCCCATTCGTATGTTGAACCCTAATCCCCAAAGTGATGGTATTTGGAGGAGGTAAGTAGGTCCCAAGGGTGGTGCTCTCATAAATTGGGCCAGTGCCCTTATAGAAGAGGCCCAAATAACAATCTAGCCCATTCCCACATGTGAAGACACAGCAAGAGGCCATCATCTAGGAACCAGGAAGTGGGCTCTCACCAGACACCAAATCGGCCCGCATTTTGATCTTAGATTTCCAGCCTTGCAATACTGTGAGAAATATATGCCTGTTTTTTTTATAAGCTCTCCAGTTCATGGTATTCTGATATAGTAGCCTGAGCTAAGACAGCACCAAGGACAGATTTATATCCCAAATATAGTGTTTCCTCTTGTCACTTCCCTGCTAAGAAATCTTTAGTTGTTCCTCAGTGCTTACAAAATAAAGTCCAAATGTTTCATTCTTCATGATCGGTCCCAATAGACCTTTTCCACTACCGTTTTTATTGTACACTACTTTTCTTTCTTTTTCTTTCTTTCTTTCTTTCTTTCTTTCTTCTTCTTCTTCTTCTTCTTTTTTTTTTTTAACTTTTTAAAGACTTTATTTATTTGAGAGAGAGAGTGAAAGCGAGAGAAATCACAGAGGGAGAGGAAGAAGCAGATTTACTGCTAAGCGGAGAGCCTGATGTGGGGCTTGACCCCAGGACCCTGAGATCATGAGCTGAGCTGAAGGCAGATGCTTAACCAACTGAGCCACCCAGGTGCCCCATTCTATCTTTCTTTCTTTCTTTTTTTTTAGATTTTGTTTATTTATTTGACAAAGAGAGAGATCACTAGTAGGCAGAGAGGCAGGCAGAGAGAGAGGAGGAAGCAGGCTCCCCGCTGAGCAGATAGCCCGATGCAGGGCTCGATCCCAGGACCCTGGGTTCATGACCTGAGCTGAAGGCAGAGGCTCAACCCACTGAGCCACCCAGGCCTCCCTCCACTACTTTTCTAGACACACATTTAAACACCATGGTCAACAGATGGGCAGTCCCATGACATCAAGTTCTGGTGTCTTGCTCATTCACCATTGTATCTCTGCGTTGTGGGCTTTCCTGAATGAAAAAATGAACCATCCTCTCCAAGCATTGTTTCCCAAATTCACTGCTTCCAAAAGCTCTTTGGCCATTCCTACCCCTTAGCCCCTATGTACCCACATACTAGGTGTCTTCTCCCTCATTTCCACAGCCAAAAGCAGCCTTTCCCCTCTTCTCTGATTATCGGACTCCTATCCATGTCTCCAGGTTTGACTCAAATTCCAAATGTAAAGGCTTCCAGAACTTTCTAGTCCACCATATCTTCCTTCTTAGAAGAGCTACTGGACTTTTGGTAGCACTCATTCATTTATTCCAGATTTACTAAGAGGGATAGAAGGCAGGCCCTATAGTAGAGATAGCTCATAGTCTCATAGTCTCAATTTACTACGTATTACCTCATGTTGGATTAATGATCTTTTTGTATGTATGTCTAATCTCCCCAGTTCTGTGATGGTGGAAGCCATGTTTTAAACTTATCTGCCTCCTCCCCTCCATACCCAGCCCTAAACATGGTGTTCACTAAACCTCTTTTTTTTTTTTTTTTTTTTTTAAGATTTATCTATTTTGAGCGAGAGAGAGAGGGAGCATGCGTGCATGTAAGTTGGAGGAGGGCCGAGGAAGGAGGAGAGGGAGAGAAGCAGACTACCCGTTGAGCATGGAGCCAGATGTGGTGCTCCATCTCACAACCCTGAGACCATGACCTGAGCCAAAGTCAAGAGTCAGACACTTAACCGACTAAGCCACTCAGGTGCCCCTCGATGAACATCTTCTGAATGACTAAAATAATGATTTGACTTGCTATTTTCCTCCTCTGTAGTTTTCTCGCTTCGCCCAGAGAGAAATAATGTCCTATTACCCATTCGCAGTACTTAGGGGGTGGTTCTCATTACCCTTATTTTATCAATGAGGAAACTGAAACACAGAATGGTGAAGTTAACTGCTCCAGACTGCAAGTGACTCATGGTTGCTTCATTCAAAATAGAGGTTGAACAATTTTGGAACCAAAGACAGCTCTATTTCTATGGTGCCAGTATGTAGCTTTCTCTCTTAGACACTGAGTATAAATTGTGCCCTATTCCACGCACAGAGACTTCACCAAAAATCACAAAGAGGAACATGTGTATGCTTGAAGTCAGAGTTTGGTTTGTGCAGAATAATGAATATATATATTTTTTCAGAATAATGACTATTCTTATATTCAAGATCAAGTCGTACGAAAGGTAACATATGATAGATTCCAAGACATTCCAGAGAGGAAAGAGTGGGTGGCAGCTGGTGAGCGGCAACATTTTTCTTTTCATAGAACAATTCTGGTGGAAGAAACAGCATTGCTGCCTTTTTCTATTTTCAGCGCAAAGTAACACTTAACTAATCTAATTATTATTCAAGTGAAGGTGTATAGCTAGCTGCAAAACTTCATTGGCAAGTTTTACAAAACTGATATACAGTACAGGATGCAAATGGGTGGTCTGCTGCAAACCTGAATTCACGGAAAAGGTTTACAGCTGGGATTTGGACTAGTATACAAGGATATTTATCACCTATCTATGAGGCAACAAACCCTCATGTACCCATCAACCCAGCTTAACAACCAGAACAGTACCAACAGCCCTGAAGCATTCAAGTCACACTCAGTGCCTAGAAATAATAGGGATGAGCTGCTAACCATTAAAAAATCAGGACATTTCATGTAAACACCTGGATATCTCTTGAAAAACCTGGTGTGTCTGGGGGCCTGCATTCCTGTAGGGAAATATTGGGTTGGGTCACCCTCCAGCGCAGCACATCCCACCCTGTGTCTGCTACCAGGCTACCTTTCTTCATCCCTATGACCTGTCTGGCCCCGAGGTATCTGAGTTCGCACCCCCTGGCATGTGTGTTCCCTCTGTGGGTTGGCTTTCTCTCTTCTGACCTGGTTCAAGACATCCATTTCCCTAGTTCTCCTGCTTCTGCTTCGGGGCACCTCTTTTCTGGGTTGTGTGGGACCTTTCAGAGGCACTAGGCTCCACAGAGATGCACAGATGAGAAGAAACTGTCTCAACCCTCAGTGGACGTGAGCTGCGTACGTCCTAGTGACCTGTGTACGATCACATATTATATAAGACAGGCAACAATGGGAATGGAGAAAGGATGTAGGAACACAAAGCAGGCAGAAACTGTGTTAGTCAGGGTTCTCCAGAGAAATAGAACCAAGGGGACTGATCGACCCATCAGTCCATCCGGAGACTGATTTTAAGAAATGGGCTCACGTGACTGTGGGGCTGGCAAGTCTGAAATCTGCAGGTGAGGCTGATAGGCTAGAGCCCCAGGGAAGAGTTGATGTTGAAGCTTGTGTCCAAAGTCTGTCAGCTAACAGAATTCCCTCTTCCCTGGGGAGCCTCAGTGTTTTTCCTCTTAAGGCCTTCAACTGCTTGGATATGACTCACCTACACTAGAGTGGGTCATCTGCTTTATTCAAACTCTACTGACTTGAATTTTTTTTTTTTTAAGATTTTATTTATTTATTTGACAGACAGAGATCACAGGTATGTAGACAGGCAGGCAGAGAGAGAGGAAGCAGAGAGTCCGACTCCGGACTCCATCCCAGAACCCTGGGATCATGACCTGAGCCGAAGGCAGAGGCTTTAACCCACTGAGCCACCCAGGTGCCCTACTGACTTGAATGTTAATCTTTTCTGAAAAATCCTTCACAGCAACACCTAGAGTGAGTTTGGCCGAATATTTGGGTACCGTGGTCTGGCCAAGCTGGCATATTAAAATTCACCCTCACAGAGGGCATGGGTGCGTGTGTGCGTGGGTGTGTGTGGGGGGGGATGGCGCCCGCACAAGGTTCAGGTAGGAATTTAAGAGTCGGGAACAGGGGGGAAGAACATTTTGTGTGGAGGGAACGTTGTGAACCAAGGAACAGAGGCAGGGTTAGGGCTGAGTGCATTTAGAGAACAACGAGCAGTGCAGTGGAGGAGCACTAAGTGCGAGGATGGCCCTGGGGGTGTGGTGGGAGGCAAGGTGGACAAAGAGGGTTTGGAGACAGGAGGGTTGGGGGACAGGAGAAAATGGGATTGGGTCTTGGATGCAATCAGTGGGAGGCGTCAAAGTGTTTTGAGCAGGGAAGTGGCACCATAGGACTGTTTTAAGAAAACCTTGGACACAAAGCATCTGGGTGGCTCAGTTGGTTTAGCGTCTGCCCCCTTGTGCTCAGGTCATGATCTCTGGGTCCTCGGATGGAGCCCTGTGTCGGGTTCCCTGTTCAGTAGGGGGTCACCTTCTCCCTCTGCTTCTGCCCCTGCTCCCCTGCTTGAAATGAAGTCTTTAAAAACCTTGGACAGGGGCACCTGGGTGGCTCAGTGGGTTAAAGCCTCTGCTTTCATCTCAGGTCATGATCCCAGGGTCCTGGGATCAAGCCCCACATCGGGCTCTCTGCTCAGCAGGGAGCCTACTTCCTCCTCTCTCTCTCTCTTTCTCTCTGTCTGCCTCTCTGCCTACTTGTGATCTCTGTCTGTCAAATAAATAAAATCTTAAAAAAAAAAACAAAAAACAAAACCTTGGACAGACCTGTACAGGGTAAGGAGTGAGGCAGGAGAAGCAGTGAGGAAGTTTCTGGAATAATCAACAGCAGGCTTGAGCAAAGCCTGAACTATCCGGGAGAATTCTTGTAAACATGCATATTGCTTTTAAATTGGCACTCATGCAAGAGAGAGAGAGATTGCTCACTACTGATGTGAAGGTAAATAAAGGCCTGAACAGGGCAGTGGGACAAGGAGACCAGTTGGAGAGGCATAAGGTGCAAAGGAAGAGGGAGGGTCTGTTAATGGGCGGCAGGTAGGCTAGGGGGGAAATGGAGTCCAAAAAAATCGCTGAGGTTTTAAGTCTGGGTATGCAAAACGATGATGCTAGTATGTGAGATAAAGGCCAGAGACACAGTGGTTTGGGAGGCGATGGGGAATCGTGTTTGAGGTGTTGGGGTGGGGCCTGGTTAATGGGCCCTGGCTTCAAGGGCACGGATTGACCTCTGGTGGTGTCCACCAATCACCAGGCCTGCCAATGACATGGAGTCCTAGTGCCTTCAGTCTGTGTCCTGGAGTGTGTGTGTGTGTGTGGGGGGGCAGTTCCTCCCTTCTAGGGCTGCTGTGAGGATTAGATGAGCTAATAATGCCTGTGAGGTATTTAGAACAGTGCTTCTGAACAGACACCGAGAACCAGGCCATAGAAAATGCAGCTCCATCTTCCCAGAAGACGTAAAAGAAGAGTTCCAAAGCACTTTCCCTGGTCTCTGCATTCCAGGAGGGCTCATCTGCCCTGTGTGGGTGGCCACACAGACGGTCTGTAATTAAACTGGATTTCCATGACGAAGCTTTCCTGCCTTTTGGTTCATAACGTTTGGATGGTCAACATGAGGGAGGACTCTGCAGAAGTGGGTCCGGAGTTTTCCCTAAGTGCACGATTCTCCATTTATAGAGTACAAGGGGTCGGACAGTAGGATTTTGATTCCACTCACAATGTGTATTTTCTTCTATACCACCAAGCAATTCTGACACCAGCTGGGAGCCCTACATTCAAATCCTTTCTGATGCTGTCTCCAGGTAGATGCCATAGAGTAAGGGCTCAGGCCTACAAGATTGCCCCCTTCCCCCAGTTCAGATGCCACGAATCCAGATTATCACCCGTGCTTCTGATCAACCGGCTACAGATCAGAGATTCCAACAACCTCCACCTCTGGTTCGATTAATTTGCGGGAGTGGCTCACAGAAGTCAGAGAAGGATTTCACTTAACAGATCGCCGGTTTATTATAAAAGGACATAACTCAGAATAGCCAGATGGAAGAGATGCACAGCACAAGGTAGGAGAGAAAGGGCAGGGAGCTTCCACACCCCCTCCAGAACCCACCACTCTCCCCACATCACCACGTGCTCACCAACCCGGAAGCTCTCTGAACCAGTCTTTCTGGGTGTTTACGGAAGCTTGTTACACAGGCACAATTAAATCATTGGCCAATGGGATTGAATTTAACCTCCAGCTCCCCGCCCCCTCCCTGGTTGCTGGAGTGGGACTGATAGGTCCAATCCGCCAACCAGCCCCCATCCTTAGGCACTTTCCAAAAGTCACCTCATTAACGTAACAAAAGACCTTTATCACACACTCCCTTCCCAGGAAATGCCTAGGGTTTTAAGAGCTCAGAGCCTGGAATGGGGGTCAAAGACCAAGTATTTATTTCTTATTCTAAATCACAATCTCATAGATTGCCCTAGCAAGAGGTCTTTAAAAAGAAATCAAAATTCAAATGTTGAAAAGGTCTAAAACACTTTAAAAATGATTAAACCCAGCACCCACCAAGGTCTGTAAGACGACAGTAATAATCTCCAAGTAGGAAGGGGTATGGGAAAGAATTAATGAGTTTTACAATGCACCTAGTGTGTATTTCCAGCACAGGACTGCTGACTGCGAGAGTATGGCCAAGTTCTGGATCACCCGAGAGAGCAAGACTGCTAAAGATGCCACCACCTAAGTTGTGGGGTGTAATCTCGAAGGCATGTGACCCCTTTCGTTTATTTCCGAGTCCTCCTCTCCCAAGGCAAGGCCACCTTGTTGCCCGCCCCGCCCCCCACCCCATCCCGTTCCCTCTGGCTCAGAGCCTCTACCCAAGGCTTCCCTATATCTACCCCTTGTACTGCCTAGTCACCTTGCGTGAACGAAGGCAGGAGTGCACTGGGTTTTTCTGTTTGAAAATATTTTTAGCAATGTTAGCGGTAGCGAAGATACCCTCCACTGTAACTTGGTTTTTCGTCTTGCCATCTTTGTGGGAGGAAAGTGGATTCCAGGCCAGGTTAGCTATTTGGGAATATAGTAATTGCCTAAAAAATACCTGGTTTTGAATGTACCAGCTCTTCTCACCCTTGGAGAATAAGGGTGTACAGCAACTTCCCAAAGTCTAAGTCTCCTCTTCCTTCTAAAACTTTTATCAGCCTCCATAGTAACATCTTCCTAATCACAGTTGACCCTGGAACAATGTAGGGATTAGAGACGCCGATTCCTGACCAGCTGAAAATCCGTGTGCAACTTTGGACTCCCCCAAAACTTGACTACTAATAGCTTACTTTTGACTGGAGTCCTTTCGGATAACATAAACAGTTGATTAACACATTTTACAGGTTTTATGTATTACATATGGAATTCTTAGAATAAAGCAAGCTAGAGAAAAGAAAATGTTACTAAGAAAATCATAAGAAAGGGGCGCCTGGCTGGCTCAGTCAGTACAGCATGTGACTCGATTTCGGGGTCGTGAGGTCCAGCCCCACGCTGGGCATAGAGCTTACTTAAAAAAAAATTATAAGGAAAAGAAAATATGTTTACAGTACTGTACAGTAAAAATCCCAAGAATAAATGGCCCGTGCAGTTCAAACCCCTGTTGTTCAAGGGTTAACTGTACTGTAAATTAGCTGGCAGGGGAAGCTAACCTGCTTTATTGGGAGCCCGAAACAAACAGAAACTCAAAAAGGCTATTACACTTTCAAACATAAAAGGAGACTCCGTGGGCACTGCTTTTACCTCCACACCTGGTAATTATCCTGATTACAGGGGAGTCCTGCCCTCTTCGAACTTTATTCCCTGTCCACACTAAAGGGAAGTGTGGGTCAGTTGGACCCGGCAGACCTTTCCTCTGGAACTTGCAGAAAAACTACTGAGAATTATAAGGTTCACTAAAGGCTCTGAGGTTTCTAGCTCTTAGCACCCCTTTCCCTACCGCTTTTCTTCAAGCTGCAAAATAGTCTGATTATCTTTCTGCAAGGTTTTAGGTTATTTGGCCACATTGTTTCTTTGCACCATAATAAATGTGATTTCAGTTTATCTCAATCTTTGAGAATGGTGATGAAATTTACTTAAAACGATTTGCGGAAGCAAAATAATGGATTTAGACCCCTTAACGTGCCCCACATTACAATTTGCCCAAGGCGGGCATTTGCACTAATTACTTATCATCAAACATCTATGGGGCAGTCCTAGGGTGTGACGAGTTCCCTCTTGTCTGTGGGTTCAGACGCAACCGCGGTGAATGTAACTGGCTTAAGCAGCCGGGTGCTACAGGAACTCTCTGTCTAAGGAGCTGAGACAATGGGGAGAGAGCCAAGTGTATGTGGACACGAATCTACCATGTACTAATCTCTCCCTCCTTGCAAAGCATTTTCACGTACCAGCCCTTGAATCCCAATCATCTTTTTTTTTTTTTTAAATAAGATTTTATTTATTTATTTAGATCACAAGTAGGCAGAAAGTCAGGCAGAGAGAGGAGGAAGCAGACTCCTCGCTGCGCAGAGAGCCGGATGCGGGCTCTCTGCGCAGCGAGGAGCCAGGACCCTGAGATTATGACCTGAGCTGCAGCTGCAGGCAGAGGCTTTAACCCACTGAGCCACCCAGGCGCCCCCAACCACCTTTTGAGACAGAAACTACTGTCTTAAATTTATCTATTTATTTAGTAATCACTACACCCAACATGGGGCTCAACGCCATGAGCCGAAGATCAAGAGTCGCACGCTCTCCTGACTGAGCCATCCAGGTGCCGCGAGACATGAACTATTTTCATTCTATCCTTACAGACGAGGAAACTGAGGCCATGAGCTGTCAAGTACGTTGCCCCCAGTCTGAACTGTTGATTCCAGGAGCTGCAGTTCATAGGGTTTTGTCTCCTCGGCTGCCTCCAGGGATTGGGGGATGGGATGGTGCAAAAGGTGTATTTGCTTCCATAGGGGCCATCTGCTTAAGATTGTCTGGGAATGTAAGGAAGTGAGAATGCAAAAAAGTTTCCCTGGTTTCAGCTTTTCCTAACCCTTTTTAGGTCACTTCGGATAAAATTTGCAAATGACTGCCCTGTGAAGATATGCAAATGACTGCTTAGTGGAAAAGTCCTTTGGAATGCTGCGAAAGTTGGTTCTTTTAGCTACCCCAAGTGTGCACGTCATTCTTTTTCAGTGGGAATGTGTTTGAAGACAAAGCTTTGTATGTTTCCCTTCTTCCTTTCCAATTTGATATTCCAATTATAACATATTGATTAACAAAAACCCCTGGTGGTTTGAACTGAGTATGCCTATGAGCAGGGGTTAATTGAAAGTAGGAAAGTGCTGTATA
This sequence comes from Mustela putorius furo, assembly GCF_011764305.1. Classification (NCBI taxonomy): domain Eukaryota; kingdom Metazoa; phylum Chordata; class Mammalia; order Carnivora; family Mustelidae; genus Mustela; species Mustela putorius. Next base: position 36,108,279 of record NW_025421989.1, read on the forward strand.
TTTTAATTCTTTTAGGTACTCCCAGGGTAGTAGCCTTTACCTTGGCGCTACTGGAAAGTAAAATAAAGCCTGGAGCCAGGGATATCAGTACAGCCTATTGTTGGTACATGCAGTTTGAACTCTCAGAACCATTAATTTTGAATGTTTAGCCTGTTGTATATTAAAAGGAAACTGAGGGGCGCCTGGGTGGCTCAATTAGTTAAGCGTCTGCCTTTGGCTTAGGTCATGATCCCAGAGTCCTGGGAGTCTACCTCTCCCTCTCCATCTGCCTCTCCCCCAGCTCATGCACTCTCTTGTGGGAGCTCTCTCTCTCTCTCAAAAATAAATAAACAAAACCTTAAAAAATAATAAGAATAAATAAAAGAAAACTGAAGCCAAATCAAGCAGAAACACCTCATCAATGCTCTGTGAGAAATCATGAATCTCAGGGCTGAAAGGGACCCTAATGGTCATTAAGCTTAATGGCTCTCAAGGGGGCATTGTGGTTATCTGTATTTTTGGATGTCACAATGACCAGCATGGCTACTGGCATTTTAGTGAGCCAGGCAAGCTAGATGTTTTACAATGTTGGTCAGTCCTATACTGCTAAGAATTGATCCCCTGGACACTCATCTAAGTGAAAAATGAGTTTATCATGATATAAAGCCTGGAACACTACATATAAACAAGAGTATTTTTGCTTTTTTTTTTTTTTTAAGGTTTTATTTATTTGACAGAGAGAGGGAGAGAGTGAGAGAGGGGACACAAGCAGGGGGAGTGGGAGAGAGGGAAGCAGGGTTCCCACTGAGCAGGGAGCCTGATGTGGGGCTCCATGCGGGGCTTGATCCCAGAACCCCAGGATCATGATCTGAGCTGAAGGCAGAAGCTTTAGGACTGAGCCACCCAGGCACCCCTTTTGTCCAGTTTCGATGTACACTGAATTCTCCATGAATGGTAATACTGCAACAATTGAGCGAAGATAATAGTGCTTTGTTTCAAACATTACCAAGAGTTCATCATTTTAGAAAAGGTCACTGATGGCAACACTGCTGTTAGAACCCTTTACTTGAGTTGCATTTGTTGACTGCACTGGGCAGGTGTCTATCACCACTTAAGTGTCCTTGTGCAGGAGATGCACATATTAAAGTACATTGTTTTATTATAATCGTTTTGTTTCTATCCTACAGTTAAGTCACGTTTTTGGAAATTGCGTGCTCTCGTATTTAGGTTATATTAGCTATGATTTGTTATTTCAGCACGGTTAAAGGGGATGTTAACGGTTGTCATAAAAAGGAACTGAGTCTTTTTACAGGGTTATGTAGTCCACTCAACTCCTTCTATAGATGAGGAAATGGAGAACCAAAGCAGTTAAGCAACTTGCCTGGACACAAATGTTATATTATCTCCCAACTCAGAATTTCGGTTTCAATTTTAAGAATCGGATAGGGAGAGAAGCAACGTGGTAATTTATGCGACGAACACTAGCTGTTTGAATTCTGGCTGCAGAAGACCTTTTGAGGGATGGTGGAAAACCCTGTGTGTTATTTGTTAGTCTGAAGGTTAGACGGGCGGGGGGAAGCATTTATAAGAACGAAGTTTGCGCGGCTGCTCGCTTAAAGCCAAGGATCTACCAGTCAATACATTTTCTTCTATTTAAGGGCCTGTGGCACTGACGCAAGAACGTAGGGGTGGCCTGGTTCGGAGGGGGCCACAAGTAGGGGTTCCTCCAACGGCAGAAACCCATTTCCTCCCACTCCTCATCCACTGCAGTGGCCTGAGGGTCACCCCCACCCCAAGCCGATAACGCCGTAGCACTCTCTTCGGCAGGCCCTGACTGCGCCCAGCCGCAAACACTGTCGACTCTCTAGGAGAGCTGTTCGCAACCCCCAATTGAGAGAAGCAGCAGAGCCACCGGAGGCCACCGGCCCCGAGTCGCTGAGCGCCCCGAGGGAGGAAACTAAGGGCCTAATGTAGGCCCGTTGCTTCCACGGAGGGCCGGGGTCCCGGGAGGACCCACAAACACCGGCTCAGCTTCAGCGCCTGATGGTCTCATTGTTTCCTCACCGCGGGGGGCGGGGGCGCGCGCATCAGCGCGCTCGCGTCGCGGGATGAAACAGAAGGGGGTTATTGCGTTTCTAGGCGGCGCCCCCGCCGCCTAGGCAACCGCGCAGTTAAAGTGTCCGGCCATCAGGACTTGTCCCCAGATCCCCTCCGCTACCCACCCCTCCCCGGTCACCATTCCTCCCTCCTTCCTCCTCCTTTCCCCCCTCCTCCTCTTCCCCTTCTTCCCTCCTCTGCCTCTCTTCCCTCTCCTGTCCCCTCTTCCCCCAACCCCCTGCCCTCCGAGCACTCAATTAAGGCCAAGGTTTCCAGCTCCACAAAATGGCCACCGCGATAAACACCTGCGGTCACGTGACCCGCCGTCCTCCCGGCTTCGGGCTTTTTTCTGCCTAACTCCGTTTTCGGGGAGGCTGCCCGCGGAAGAACAAGGGCTGATTAGTTCGAAGAAATCTACCGACATTCCCAAGTCGGAGGACTGACAGAAACACGAACGAGTGCTCGGCTGAAAATAGCAAAAAACTGAGAGCATAGGGAGAAAAAGAAGAGGCCTAGGTTAAATTTTAAAGACCTCCTCGGAGGCGGAAAACGGGACACGAGTTATCGCGAGATTTCAAAAACTCAAAGACAAGCTAGGGTATTAGCGGAGAACAGGGCAACTGAAGCTCCAGCGAACTAGGACAGCATTTGGCGCTCGGAGGTCCAAGGTAGGACGCCAAGCCAGGGACGGGACTGATTAGAAAATCACGCGAGGTTTGGACTAAACGAGCTCGCAGTAGCTAGGCAGAAGTCACAGCGGCAGGAGGAGTGCGGGTGTGAGAGGGAGGGCCTACGTCTTACGTGCTGACGTACAGCCTTCCGAGAGAGTATATTAGATCCGTGGCCGCGCCGTGAGCTTCAGAGCCGCAGTTCTCCCGTGAGAGGGCCTTCGCGGTGAATCAAACACAGTCGCTCAGCAGAGGAAGACTCCCGAGTTCTCGGTACTCTTCAGGGATGAGTCATGTGGCGGTGGAAAATGCGCTCGGGCTGGACCAGCAGGTGAGCTGCAAGGAGCTGCCGGGATGGTTGCTGACCTGACTTGGCTTATGGCGCAGCGCTAACTGGCACTCTTAGTTCCCATTTCCTGCGTGCCTCGAGCTGGCCAGTGTCAGTGCTTCGGGGCTGTGAAAGAACGGGGAGCGGGCAGGAATGCTGGTTATGGCCGTCGCTCGGACCGGGGCTCCGGCTTGGCCCGCGGTATTGTCCCCCGGCCGAGCACAATGGCGGCTTTTGTGTGTGCGTGCGCAGGCGGGAGGAGGGGAAGGGGGGTGCGAGCGCCTTCATGGGGACGCGCACGCGCGAACCCCGACTAGTTAGTGACCCGTGGGTGGTGGTGGGGGGGGGTGGTGCGTGGAGCGGCAGTGTGCGATTGGGGACCCCTTTGGCCTCTAGGGCTTTTGACTCTGCGCGCGCGGCCTGGATTCCTGTCCCAGAGACCCGGCGGCGTTGGGGTGTGTGTGTGCGCGCACCCGCGCAGCGGCATTTGTGTGTGTGAGAGAGCAGGAGGGACGCAGCCCTTGAATGTGGGAGGGGGCGGCGCGGGGGGGTGGCCTTCGCTCGGGGTAATGGCGGCGGCCTTCTTTGTGTGGGGCTGGGCGGTGCTGGGGCCCACTAGCGGGAGAGAGCGGGCCGCGGGCAGGCGAGGGGCTTGGAAAGGAGGATGGAATGGACATCTTGTTTCTCCCGGGCTTCCTTCCTTAGGCTTTTTCGCTTCAGCCAGGTTTCCGCAGGGGCCATTGGACCGAGGGTGCCGCGGCCGCCGAGGCCGCGTTTCCGGAGTGGAAAGTTTTGTGACGCAGAAGATTCGGGGAGGAGTGGGGGGAAGGGGAGGGAGTAATGGGTCCCTGCGTGCGTGGTGGCGCTGGGCTCTAGATAGAGATTGAACACGGCGGGGAGACCTTAGGGAGGTTAGGGACCTGGAGTGGCCCCTTTTTCTTACTCGCTCCAGATAGTGTGTGCGTGGCAATTTAGCGAGGGCCGGGCATTGTTTTGGGTGGTACCACGGGTTGTATGACCATTCCCGTGTCAGTGACGTTTGATCCAGGAATCGGCCGGAGGAAAAATACCCAGAATGTAGCTTGAGGGAAATAAACACTTTGTTAACTTGTTGCTGCCTGTGCAGTGAAATTGTGAAATAGGTCAGATCTCCGGGTCTGTCATCTTAACCAGAATCTCCTCTTCTAAGGCTTTGGGGATAGATTAGAGGAGGACGTGTGATCTGAGCGAGGAGGAGGGGTTATGGGCTTTGGTGGCAGGAAGTCTGCATCCCTCTGCAACAGAAGCACCGTGCTTCCGATAAGCTTTTAGGTGGGATGTGGGATCCTTTTAAGTATTTATCTACGGACGCCAGAGAAATCCTGAAACGAAGTTTAGTGACACAAATTGATCGTAGGTTTTAATGTAGTCCCGTGTAATATTTTTAGAGATTTAATCCTGTTTCTTTGGGAGCATTTTCCCCCCTTTAATAAATCACTTAGATTCTCCAAATTGCTGACACGTCCTTTGTTGAGTGAAGCGCATAGAATATCTTGTCAAGAGCACAGGCTATCCCCAATTTTAACATTTTCTATATCGGTGGTGCCGTTTTAAAAAGATTAGAGGCAGGAATGAAGCAGTGTAATCCTGAGAGTTTGTAGTAGTCTTTAACGTGGTCTTTATCGTTCCTGTTGCCCAGTGTAAAATGAACAAAACTTGTAACACAGGTGCAAAAGGACTTTCTGTTCCTGTTGCTCAGTGTAAAATTAAACTTGTAACACAAGTGCAAAAAGACTTTCTCTTCTTTTGGACTTTAAAGTATCTGTTAACAGAAAGCATGTCAGCGTTTTTGCTGATGCAAACTATGGAAGCCAGGTGCCTACAAGTCCTATCATACTTTGTTTCTTTTTAAGATTTAGCATCTGCTGGGATGGTTCAGTGGGTTAAGCCTCTGCCTTTGCTCAGGTTGTGATCTCAGGGTCTTGTGCTCTGCTCAGCAGGGAGCCCCCCCCCCACTCGTAATCTCTCTCCGTGTCTGTCACATGAAAAATAAAATCTTCCAATTTTCAGTGACTCCATTGATAATGCTTGCAATTTGACAGTATCTGGAGCTTTTAACAGAAGACTTACGTCACCTTTGCAAACAGGTGGCATCAGTATTGTGTGATTTGGTTTTTTGTGGCTTTCTTAAATTAAGCTGTTCCTTTTGACACATGCAGTCCTGTCCCCCCCCCCCCTTTGCTTGCATGTAGTTTCTGTTGAGTCGTAAAAGAATGAGAAAACATAGGTCTTTTTGTAGAATGTTGAGGTTTTGCGTTCAGTGTAAGGGGATGAGAAGTGGAGATTAAATGTAGTGAAATGTGTTCTCTTAAAGTGTTGAATGTCACGTGCAGTTTATGTTCAAAATCTTCTGAACTTAATCTAGATCTTGAAAATGGGAAAATAAATAGGTAGAACCTACCTCAGAGTTTGTTTCTTTCTTTTTTTTTTTTTAAAGAATATTTTTTGGGGGGGGTACAGAGGGACAGTGAGAGAGGGAACACAAGCAAGAGGGGTGGGAGGGAGAAGCAGGCTTTTGGCCCCGCAGGGAGCCCAATGAGGAGCTCTGTGGCAGGACCACGGAATCCTGACCTGAGCGGAACGCAGACACCCCACTAACCACTGAGCCACCCAGGAGTGCTACCCTAATTAAAAACAATTGTGCAACATTTAGGGATAAAAGAACTAAGAAATAGTTAAAATTTTAGTTTATTTTTCAGGTGTGATCTGTAGACTTAAAATAATTTCAAGTAGGAAGTTGGTGGCATTGGAAACATTTGTCAAATATGATTGGAGTAAAGATGAATCCATTGTCTTTTTGACATTTTAAAATAATTTCTGGGGGCTTTTACCATGGAAGATGTTACAGGGAGAAATTCATTTTTCATTGGATGACTTAAGTTTGGACCCAGTTTCTACCGGATAACACCAGCCTCCTAGGGCGCTGCTTTCTGTACTATAAACAGTGTTATTTTGGGTTTGCTTAGAATTTTACAGTCTTCAAAGCACATTCTTAGTTCATATTCTCATTAAGACCTTCCCATCAGCCCCACGAAGCAGGCCGGGCAGCTAGTGCTACTTCGTGCTGGAGGGCAGGACTAGTTTTTTCTTAGTGTAATACTTTAACACACGGGCTGCTAACCATTTAACTCTGTTTTCCTAGTTTGCTGGCCTAGACCTGAACTCTTCCGATAATCAGAGTGGAGGAAGTACAGCAAGCAGTAAGTAAACCGTTTTATGAATTTCTTGAATGTTAGAGCATTAATAACTTAATGCTTTCTTGGACTTATTTAAAGCTTAAGAATTTCCCTTCCACGTTTTGCTGTGGAAAGAATTATATAGTCAGTGTTTGTAGAATTATGTAGTGTAATTAATAATCATAACATTGTGGCCTTGTGGTAATAAAAGAAAGGGACTCATTTTCTTTAGTAAATAGTCCTTAAAAAAAGAACTTGGTAGAACACACATTATCCTTGGAAGTGTTTGATGGTGTTCATTATGAATCTTGAGCCAAGCTTAGAGGTGGTGGGGATGTGTTTATCCCTATTTACCAGAATTAAATTCAGTAAAGGGAACATTCACATTCATCAGCTACAGTTAACCCTTTCCTGTGAAGAACATGAGACATAACAGGCTATAACAATCTTGAGTGGTAGTTAGGATTTTAAATGCTAATTTAGCATCATTTGTTTGAAAAGAAATTAGATATAAAAGCTTTATTTCATTTTTTCAGAGTGTTTGTTTTTGCTTTTTTGAGACTTGTTACAGATTAGTATTAAGGTGTAGGTGGTTTATTATTGGTTTATTTTGTGGCACTAGGACAGCTTCAGGTTCCTTCTGGTCAGGTCTCTTCCTATTAACTCCCCTGCCCCGGAAAAGGAGGGGGGAAAATGTAGGGTGTGAAAGCTTTTTTTTTTTTTTCCAAGCACTGTGTTAGGTGGTAAAGGACGTGGCCTCATTTTTAGGCAAGAAGGGCCTTGTTGAGCACAAAGTTACTTGGTATTTTTTATATTCTACTTTATTTGCCAAGGTAAAGATCTTTAGAGAGTTGATCATCCTACCTAATAGAGATACTTAATATTTAATTCAACCCAAAAGTAGAAAGGGAAGTTAAGTTGCAGGTTCTTTAGCAATAGAGCAGGTTGATTTTCCTTTACCTGGTATTATACATTATTTGCTTTTCCTTCTCATCTATTGTCTAGGCTGTATTCTTGCTTGCCTACAGAACAAGTTGACTATAGGCTTAGCAAGCTCTAAGTTAAAACTCCAGTTCTTGAAATCCTTTTTGCCTTTGCTGTTTTTCCTTAATGTATATTGTCCATTTTTTGGAATTTAACCAGGATGGAAATAAAAATACTTAGTGTCTAATTACATGATTTATTATATAGTAGTCTGTGAGGTTGTAATACTTACATGTTGTTAACTGTGTCTGTTTTATGACCTTTCTCTGAAATAATAGCAGGCCCTTAAAAAAAGTTGTGTTACGTTAACCATTAGAGACAAACTGTTTATTTTTGGATTTCAGTGATTAGGTTCCAAGTCAGATTTTTATTTACCACCCTACCCCCCGCCCCACTTATAGTTCTTAAAAAGCAGTATGCATTTAAAGTAAAAGCAGATTCATTTTACCCCCCTCTCAATTTCCAAATAAGAGACTGGGTGGCTGGATACTAAAAAAATTTGTTCCAGGACCATTTTTTAGTTGCACAAATTTTTGTAAAAAGCTTTAACTGGAAGTTTTGGCATTTAAATTTATATTCTTTCTTTTAGAGGGACGCTATATTCCTCCTCACTTAAGGAACAGAGAAGCTACTAAAGGTAAGTCGAGCAACTTGGGTAGACCTAATTCTTGTTTTTAAGAAGTCAGAGCCTCGGGAAAAATGAGGCACTTTGGGAAGTCCGTAAACATGGTGCTTGGTTCAAATATTAGGACTTAACACTCTTTGGGAAAACTCATCTAAATTCATGCAGTGGAAAATTGTATTTCCTATGTCATATTCTTCTGTGGCCAAGGACATGGTTTTGTACAACCTTACTAGTGTTGTACTTTGTGATTGTGTTTGTGATCATTCACATCATGATTTCAATTTGAAAAGGGTGAGTAGGCACCCTACTATGTAAAACAAATTGCATAGTGATAACCCAGTTATTTCTGTTTTGCAGAGCTGTCAAAAAAGATAGATGGGTTATTGCAGAATAGGTTAACAGATTATAAACAGATCATAGCACTGGGCATGCTCGCAGTAAGTTGGGAGTGATCCTCTGGTTTCATTCATCTCCTTTCCTTGCCTTTAACTGCTTTAGTTTGAAAGGTTTTGTCTAATGTGTCGACAACACCTGGTCTTCTCTGATTGTGTTTGTTAATACAGTGATAGACTGATACTTCATTATGGGACAGTTGTCTGGGTCTGTATATTCCATAAAACAGGTGATCTGAGATTCAGAGGAAGAGTGAAGGTTTGGAAAACTAAAGGTTAAGAAGAAGGAAGATGATGAAGGCGGAATCAGAAGGGTGAAGTCCACAGAAACCTGTGGTTTACTGTCATTCTTCCATATGCATGTGCAGTCTTTATCAGATGCACTGTCCCTGCAATACATGATATAAAATCCATATTATAATCTCTTAATTAGCATATCATTGTTTTAATTACTGTACATTGTCTTTATTGTTGTGGGTTCTCTTATTCTTAAGAGTGTTCTAGTTGGAATTGGCCTCGTGTATATTCAGTGCTTTTCCCTCTTCATCCCAGTGACTGGAGATCAAAGGGAGGAGGTAGTATAGAGCTTTTAGAACTGAAAGAGATCTTAGAAATGTAAAATTCTTTATTGCTAGTGAAGTCTGTTGATCACCTGGCTGGCTAATGGTAAAGGCACCAGTCTGAAGGAAAATAACTTGTAAATGATCTCTATTTAATAAAGTGCTGCTGAAACTAGTTTAAATCCTCTACTGCTTGTCTTTAAAGCCTCTGCCTGTTGGGCTAATTTATACCTTTCTCATTCCCTGTTATTGAATGCTTATAGTTGTGCCTAAGAATTTGTCCACACCAACAGTGTGCAGGAATGAGGATTTTCCTTTTTTCTAGGTATTCTTGATTCTTGTCTGATAGTATGCATTTCATGTGAACAGAGCATTATTCTACTTTTTACTATTGAATCTGGAAAATAATGTATTAAGTAATCTGACACCTTTAGGAATGTCTTAAATAAAGAGCACCTCTAGGAAACATTGAAACAAAGGCAGCTGTTCTAGTAAACTGGGTTCACACGTATAAAATGGAAATTAAATTGTGCCTGTGCTGGTCATACAATTGTTTTATAGGCAATGCGATTGACCTTTTTAGTGGTGGTATTTTATTCATTTAGAACACTTTTTAGACTGTCAAACTGCTTGATTTAGTGCACAGTGTTGTGTAGTATTAAAAATATTTAAAAATTTTGTGTGCCGATTACAAACCAGCTCTGAATCTTGGTTCACTTCTAGTACCACGATAGGAATATTTCCATTGTCCTTTCAGTTCACAGAGATCAAGTTAGAAGGCTCTGAATTCAGAGACCTAGGTATTGTAAATTTCTATTTAATAAAATAAAATGGGTTTGCTTCTCTTTTTGTATTGAAGGATTCTACGACAAAGACAGTTCAGGGTGGAGTTCTAGTAAAGATAAGGATGCATATAGCAGTTTCGGATCTCGTAGTGATTCCAGAGGGAAATCTAGTTTCTTTAGTGATCGTGGAAGTGGATCAAGGGGAAGGTAAGTGATTTTTTACTGATCTTCTTGTCTTATGTGTATGCAATTCAAGAATTGGTCTTTAATTTGATAAGTACTCATTCTTATACCCTGATCATTAAGCATGTTTTTTTTCCCAGTAGATCACCTATTTGGATGTTAAGCATTAAGTTTGTGTAATCTTATTTTTCTAAATGTAGGAGGTCTTAACTAAATTGAACTTGTTGTATAGAAACTAGATGAGAATAAGAATGTGCCCCTGGACATACTGAAATCGATTACTTTTCTATTTCTTTAGTTTTATGTATATGTAAAGGAGTAAAGTTTGTCTAGTGAATGGCCTAATATGGTTGAGATTTTTTGTGGATATTCTACATGATGATTTTTAAACACCTTATATTTTTGATTACACAAGTGGTGAACTGACCTCATGCGCCTAATAGCTGTGGTTAGTCCTGTGTGTCCTGATTTTTCGCAAACAGGCCTAAAACTAAAAACATCTTAATTCAGGTAAGGATTATTTTCTACCTTTTATCCAAAGTCTGTCACACAGGTGAATTGTTTGTCCTTATAAGTGACATTCTAATATAACTGGGACAATTGAGGTTTGATGTGCTATTTTCTTTTTCCTACCACTAAAATATATTTGGATGAGAAGTTTAAATAAAAGTGTAAGTTACATGCTGATACCAAATATTTAAGACTCGGTTCTTAATTTCAGCATGTATGAGGCCTGTGTAGGCTGTAAAATATTACAGAATTCAAGAGGGATACATACTTGATATATGTAAATAACACAGTCTGATGAAGTTAGCATAATGAGTTGTTCAGTTTCTCTCTCTACGTATGATTCTAGAGTAGTTCTAGGAATCTGATAGTGGTTAAATGATACGATTCTGATTGGTTGCTTATGCTGTTCAGGTTTGATGATCGTGGACGGAGTGACTATGATGGCATCGGCAGCCGTGGTGACAGAAGTGGTTTTGGCAAATTTGAACGTGGTGGAAATAGTCGTTGGTGTGACAAATCAGATGAAGATGATTGGTCAAAACCACTCCCACCAAGTGAACGCTTGGAACAGTAAGTTTTTGAAATGTGTGTTAATTGTGATAAAGCCGCATTAGCTAGGATAACAAGTAGACTTACCAATCTTTTGATTTCAGGGAACTCTTTTCTGGAGGAAACACTGGGATTAACTTTGAGAAATACGACGACATTCCAGTTGAGGCAACAGGCAACAACTGTCCTCCACATATTGAAAGTGTAAGTATTTGTGTTTGACCTTTTAAGACACAGACGGAAGTGTAAGCTTTTTCATATTTCACAGCACATCAAAATGAGGTGGGCTTCCTAAAAGCAAATGCCAGTTGTACCTACTTCAGGAAGTCTTCAGTTACATTAAAAACCCGCCTCATTGGTTTGTGGAAAGATTGAGTTCAGTGTCTCCATTACTAATAATTGGAAATAGAAAATGGGTCAAATATAGGAAGAACCCAGATTTCTCCAATGTATATTAAACCTGGGAGTTGATTTTTCTCAAAATGTAATGTCGTTTCACGTGAAGCAGCTGTATAGTACAAATTAGCTATTAGGGTCGTCCCCCCCCCCCCCGATTTAATGTAAAGCAAAAATGGCTCCAGATAGCATTTCTAGCTATTTTAACGCTATTGAATTTCTTTGACAGTTCAGTGATGTTGAGATGGGAGAAATTATTATGGGAAACATTGAACTTACTCGTTATACTCGCCCAACTCCAGTGCAAAAGCACGCTATTCCTATTATCAAAGAGAAAAGAGACTTGATGGCTTGTGCTCAAACAGGTAAGTTTACTTGATGAAAGTAAAAAATTATCAAGAGTACTTTAACTAGGTTTGTTCTTATGAAACTAGTACCAAAAAAACCACAATGGGGTATATAAAAGTTTCATGGTGAAGCTTCTGGGACTCATCAGTATATTTTGACACAGGTGTGCAGTAGCCGGCTGGTGTATTTGCTTTAGATCTTTGATTTTGTTATCTCCAGTGTTCACCTTAGGGCCTATAGAAAGTCCTCAGCCCTTACTGCTCCAAGAGGAATAGATTATTGTTAATGCATTCGTGGGAAATGAGCACTGTAACATTACATGTGAAACAAGGAGGATAAGATTAGAATAGCCTGTGATCCATAGGAATATGGCCAAGGGGAAGGTGGCTTCATGGAAAAGGAGCACCTCCCATCTTTTGGGAATGGGGGTAGAGCCTCTGAATTGAGTACAAGCTTTGTTATATTGGTGAGTTTGACCAATATGAAAGAGGGTGGCAAATCCCCCACCCATTAAAAATAATATGAATCATTCGGTATTTTTTCTTCACTATAGAAGAGTGAGAATGTCATCCTTTATACCATCAATATCTATAGTACCTATAAGGAAATGTTAGAAATTGAAATTGACATCACTTCTGAGTGAAAATTGCTGTTCTCTTTACACACACAAGTGCAAAGAAGCGAATACTACTTTGTTATTGATGTTTGTGGTGTACTTCCTCTGTAAGGGAACAAAATAAACATTTTTGGTTTTATGGGCCATATGGTCTTCATTGCCAGTCAACTCCTTTTTGCTATGTAGTATGAAAGCACTTATAGACGGTATGTAAATTTGGTGTGGCTGTGTTCCAGTAAAACTTTATTTACAAAGATAGGCTGGGTCTTTTGCTGACTCCTGTTACAGATGGCTCAAAGAAGTCACTTCTTGGTATTTTTAACTTAGCTGTTAATTTTTAGAAAATTCATTTGGGCATAAAGTAAAACTACTAATTAACTAGTAATAGGGCAGTTAAACTCAGGGACCAATATTAAAAAATAATCTGGTTTTTCTGTGGTTGAATCAGAATATGCTTTCCCTTAAACAGGGTCTGGAAAAACTGCAGCGTTTCTCTTACCCATCTTGAGTCAGATTTATGCAGATGGTCCAGGAGAGGCTTTGAGGGCCATGAAGGTAAATATTAAATGGGACTTTATTTTAAAGTAAGCTCTGCCCAGTGTGGGGCTTGAACTCACCACCCTGAGGTCAAGAACTGTGTGCTCTACCAAGCCAGCCAGGTGCTCCTAAATGGATCACCATCATTACTGTTTTTAAAGATGTTATTTATTTGAGAGCCTGATAGAGAGCACAAGCTGGGGAGGAGGAGAAGCAGCAGGCTCACCACTGAGCCCTACCCAGGGCTCGATTCTAGGACCCAGGACCATGACCTGAGCAGAAGGCAGACCCAATGGGACATTACTGTTAGAACTTTTGTAAGTAGATGTTGAGAGAACTTTCTGTATGAGAGCTCTTTATAAAAGACTTCACACTTCTGGGGCACCTGGGTGGCTCAGTGGGTTAAAGCCTCTGCCTTCGGCTCAGGTCATGATCTCAGGGTTCTGGGATCGAGCCCCGCATCGGGCTCTCTGCTCAGCAGGGAGCCTGCTTCCTCCTCTCTCTGCCTGCCTCTGCCTACTTGTGATCTGTCAAATAAATAAAATCTTAAAAAAAAACAAACTTCCACTTCAAGTTACTGAATGAAAAGGAGTTTTCAAGTGTAATCTATAAATTACTGAAGGGAATTATGTTGTAATGGGTCTTTAAAAAGGATGTTAAGAGTTTAACTTAAATTATTTCTTAGGAAAATGGAAGGTATGGGCGTCGCAAGCAATACCCAATCTCCTTGGTATTAGCACCAACTAGAGAATTGGCAGTACAGATATATGAGGAAGCCAGGAAAGTAAGTATGCATTTGAGGGATTATTGGCTTTCCTGTTGATTCTAATGAAATGTTTTAAGACCATGTAAAAGTGTTGGCCTTGAAGTTGATAAAATTCTTTGCTTACAGTTTTCATACCGATCCAGAGTTCGACCTTGCGTGGTTTATGGTGGTGCTGATATTGGTCAACAGATCCGAGACTTAGAGCGTGGATGCCACTTGTTAGTAGCTACTCCAGGTCGTCTAGTGGATATGATGGAAAGAGGAAAGATTGGATTAGACTTTTGCAAGTATGTTGATTTTTAAGTGCATAAGATGTAATAATTTTTTAAATTATGGGCCACTTGTTTTGTAGAAGTAATAAGTAGTAGTTGTTGACATTTTAAGATTGAGAAATGGTTTTTAGTCCTCTAACTTTTATAAGCGGTTGGCTGTTTGTAATTTTAATGTTGAAAAATCAAGGACCTTTTTTTAGTAGAGGCTGAGAATAACCAGATTGGGAGAGTGAAAAGTAGTAAGAGCTAGTTTTGCTGTATGCTTGTGAATGATGGCACAAATCCTGGGCTAGGTTTCCTGTACACGAGTCTGATCATGCAGTGTGAGGAATTTATATCAAACTCTTACTATGATAACAGCTATAATAAAACTATCTTTTTTCAAATTCTAAATGGAATTTTTTTTTTTTTTGGCAGATACTTGGTGTTAGATGAAGCTGATAGGATGTTGGATATGGGTTTTGAACCTCAGATACGTAGGATAGTTGAACAAGATACTATGCCACCAAAGGGTGTCCGCCACACTATGATGTTTAGTGCTACTTTCCCTAAGGAAATACAGGTATTGTTTGATGCTGCCGCTTTTACTACTTGGGAATTTGTACTACTTGGGAATCTCGGTAGATGATAAACTTTTTTTTTTTTCCAGATGCTGGCCCGTGATTTCTTGGATGAGTATATCTTTTTAGCTGTAGGAAGAGTTGGCTCTACCTCTGAGAATATTACACAGAAAGTCGTTTGGGTGGAAGAGTCCGATAAACGGTCATTTTTGCTTGATCTCCTAAACGCAACAGGTAAAATGACAATATTAGCATCACATTGGTGGCTTAGGTGATGAGAGTCCATTTGGATTGCCTTTACTGCTTTTCCTCCCCATTCAGAACATTGGTTAAAAGTCTTTTTTATTTGCCTGTCTTTGCATGTTTACTAAATGTAAAGAGAACTAAGTCACTGTTAGTGACAAAAATCCGGTAATTTTTCACAATCAGGCAAGGATTCACTGACCTTAGTGTTTGTGGAGACCAAAAAGGGTGCAGATTCTCTGGAAGATTTCTTGTACCATGAAGGATATGCTTGTACCAGTATCCATGGAGACCGATCTCAGCGAGATAGAGAAGAGGCCCTTCACCAGTTCCGCTCAGGAAAAAGCCCAATTCTAGTGGCTACAGCAGTATGTATAAGACAGTTCTTATTTTCAAGTTCAGCATGTTCAGTGTTTGGCTTGAAGTGCGCCATATATAACAAAAGTTATTTTCCAGGTAGCAGCAAGAGGACTGGATATTTCAAATGTGAAACATGTTATCAACTTTGACTTGCCAAGTGATATTGAAGAATATGTACATCGCATTGGCCGTACAGGACGTGTAGGGAACCTTGGTAAGTGTTCAGTTACTTGATGGTCTGGTGGTGGTTTTTCAGGGGGATATGTGTAGCCAAGAACTCTCTAGGACCTTAGATCTAAGAAATCTGTTTCTAAGGAATGTGGTTAAAATCTGTCTCCGCAATACAAATGACTCATTCTCTCTTTGCATGGTATTCTACTTAAGATGCTGTATAGGAAAGTAAGAATACTACGTTTCAGTGGATGACCTTAATTTATATACTTTTTGGAACTGGTTTAGGCCTTGCCACCTCGTTCTTTAATGAGAGGAATATAAACATTACCAAGGATTTGTTGGATCTTCTTGTTGAAGCTAAACAAGAAGTGCCGTCTTGGTTAGAAAACATGGCTTATGAACACCACTACAAGGGAAGCAGTCGTGGAAGATCGAAGAGGTAAGGCGTATGGGTAGTGCATAAAGAGAGGGATGGTGCCGTGTCCACAGTTCACTCTTCCAGTGTTCAGTTGAGTGGGCTTCATGTTTCTTAGGTTGCCTGGATCCTTCGGGTGAGGGGTGTTAGAAGAGATGACACTGAGTTAAAGCCAGTTATTCACCGCTACAGTGTTTACGATCACTATTAGGGAAAAGAGGGCTGGATAGGGAAACTTTGGTATTGCAACAGAAATTGACCACGGCAAAGTGTTAACAAGAACTGGGTTATTTGGTGGAATTGCATCTTCCCGAGAACCACCAACACACCTTGTCGTTGCAGTAGCAGATTCAGTGGAGGATTCGGTGCCCGAGACTATCGGCAAAGCAGCGGTGCCAGCAGTTCCAGCTTCAGCAGCAGCCGCGCAAGCAGCAGCCGCAGTGGAGGCGGCGGCCACGGCAGCAGCAGAGGGTTTGGTGGAGGTAACTGTCTTTGGGAAGGGGTTCTTCCTTGTAGTCCTCTTTTTAACCTGTATTTGGGAAGGGGTTCTTCCTTATAGTCCTCTTTTTTAGAGCATAATTAAAAACACTGGGGGAAGTTCTGCCCTATAGATTGCTTTTAGTAATGTGACATCAAAGTATTTAAAGAAGGGAAAGATTTAACAGTGGCTGACTTAATTAATTTGTCTCTTTCTTTTTTTAAATCTCTCATTAGGTGGCTATGGAGGCTTTTACAACAGTGATGGATATGGAGGAAATTATAACTCCCAGGGGGTTGACTGGTGGGGTAACTGAACCTGCTTTGCAGTAGGTCACCCTGCCAAACAAGCTAATATGGAAACCACATGTAACTTAGCCAGACTATACCTTGTGTAGCTTCAAGAACTCGCAGTACATTACCAGCTGTGATTCTCCACTGAAATTTTTTTTTTAAGGGAGCTCAAGGTCACATGAAGAATTGAAAGGAACAATCAGCAGCCCTGTTCAGAAGGTGGTTCAAAGACTTCATTGCTGTAGTTTGGATTAACTCCCCTCCCGCCAACCCCCATCCCAAACTGCATTTATAATTTTGTGACTGAGGATCATTTGTTTGTTAATGTACTGTGCCTTTAACTTTAGACAACTTTTTATTTTGATGTCCTGTTGGCTCAGTAATGCTCAAGATATCAATTGTTTTGACAAAATAAATTTACTGAACTTGGGCTAAAATCAAACCTTGGCACACAGGTGTGATACAACTTAACAGGAATCATCGATTCATCCATAAATATTATAAGGAAAAAACTTATGCGGTAGCCTGCATTAGGGCTTTTTGATACTTGCAGATTGGGGGAAAACAACAAACGTCTTGAAGCATAATAATGGAATTAGTTTCTAATGTGGCAAACTGTATTAAGTTAAAGTTCTGATTTGCTCACTCTATCCTGGATAGGTATTTAGAACCTGATAGTCTTTAAACAAGCCATTCCAGTCATGATGAGGTGATGTATGAATACATGCATACATTCAAAGCACTGTTTTCAAAGTTAATGCAAGTAAATACAGCAATTCCTCTTTCAATGTTTAGGCAGATCATTAACTATGAGCTAGCCAAATGTGGGCATATTATTACAGGGAAAGTTTAAAGGTCTGATAACTTGAAATAGGTTTTTAGGAGAATTCATCTACTTAGACTTTTTAAATGCCTGCCATAAATGAAATTGAAATGGTAGAATGGCTGACCACAGCAATGACCAGCCCTCCTCGGGGCCCTGGGTGATTTTTGGTCTAATAACGCATGCTAGTGTTGATGTTTTTTGGTCAAGAGGGTATGAACAGGAAGAATTAATGCAGCAGGCTTTATTTTAAATGCCGATTCACATTACTCTGTTCAAGCTGCGTTGAGATGTTAAACTGGCTTACTATAGACTTTGTAAAAATGGCTCCAGAAGAGTAACAAACTGAAATCTTTTGAGATCACACAGGTTGGAAATATGTACATAACTGCACAAGGTGTCGATTCTGCTCTACAGTGCAGTTGTAGTCAGTTTTAGTTGCATAGGTTTCCATTGTATTTATAGTCTGTTTATGCTAAATCTGGCCAAAGATGAGCATTGTCCACCACTAAAATGCCTCTGCCACTTTGAATTCTGTGCTAATTTTGTGGCCAGAATGCGGTGATCAAAACGCTCAATCTTTTTACAGTGGCATAGGAAGACGGCAAAAATTTCCTAAAGTGCAATAGATTTTCAAGTGTATTTGTGCCTTGTTCTAAACTTTTATTAAGTAGGTGCACTTGACAGTATTGAGGTCATTTGTTATGGTGCTATTTCAATTAGTCTAGGTTTAGGCCCTTGTACATTTTGCCCATAACTTTTTACAAAGTACTTCTTTTATTGCACATTCAGAGAATTTTATATATATGTCTTGTGTGCGTGTCCTTAAACTTCCAATCTTATTTTGTCTCTTGGAGATTGTTGAACGCAGCTTGTCTAGGAAGGGGATGGGACTAGATTCTAAAATTTATTTGGGACCACGGGAATAATAGTCGGGAAGAAAACTATTTGCACACGACAGATTTCTAGATACTTTTTGCTGCTAGTTTTATGTAATATTTATTGAACATTTTGACAAATATTTATTTTTGTAAGCCTAAAAGTGATTCTTTGAAAGTTTAAAGAAACTTGACCAAAAGACAGTACAAAAACACTGGCACTTGAATGTTGAATGTCACCGTATGCGTGAAATTATATATTTCGGGGTAGTGTGAGCTTTTAATGTTAAGTCATATTAAACTCTTAAGTCAAATTAAGCAGACCCGGCATTGGCAGTGTAGCCATAACTTTCTGATGTTAGTAAAAACAAAATTGGCGACTTGAAACTAAATCATGCCAAGGTTTTGATACACTTGTCTTAAGATATTAATGATACACTTCAAAACACTGATAAGAAGTGTCCAGATTCTCAGATGTTTGTTGCGTGAGTTTTGTTTAGTTGTGTGTATTTTTTTTTTCAGTGAATGTCTGGCACATTGCAATCCTCAAACATGTGGTTATCTTTGTTGTATTGGCATATTCAGTGACTTGTACATTCAGCGGTAGCATTTGAGCAAGTTGTATCAGCAAGCAATATTTTCAGTTAATAAGGTTTCAAAAAATTACATAAGAATGGATTTAAACTTGCTGAATGTAAAGATTGAACTTCAAGTCACTGTAGCTTTAGTAATTGCTTACTGTATTAGTTTAGATGCTAGCACTGCATGTGCTGTGCATATTCTGATTTTATTAAAATAAAAAGTTGAACTGCACAGTCTCCTTTGTTGTTGTCAATTGTGGTTTATTATTATAGGTGAAAATAAAGTTGTGCTCTTGCCTGAAGAATTGTAAGGTCTAATTTTTTTTTAAAAATATTTTTTGGTTTGCTGTCCAGTGCTAATTTGGAGATGCCTTTTGGAGACAGAATTACTCTGATACAAGTATTTGTCATAAACGATGAAGTTGGCCCCAAAAAGACTTGGACTAGATGGGAATCTAAGAGGTCCTTAGTGATGTATCGTATGTATTGCAAATTGGTTTGTGCTTTGAGCAGCTTAATATGGGTGGGAATCTCTGTTTGAAGCATTTAATGAGAAGGTCATTTGAAGTAGAAGAAGTTGGGTTAAAAGCAAAAGTACTAGTAATCCAAGTGATGGTGAACACTTAGGGATCAAGAATGTATTTGGTGCTGGGGGTGGGGTGGAGCAAGGGGAACTCCTGGGTGGTTCAGTCAGTGAGTTCAAGCCCAATGTTGGGCATGGAGCCCACTCTTTTTTTTTTTTTTTTAAAGATTTTATTTATTTATTTTACAGAGAGAGATCACAAGTAGGCAGAGAGGCAGGCAGAGAGAGGAGGAAGCAGGCTCCCTGCTGAGCAGAGAGCCCGATGTGGGACTCGATCCCAGGACCCTGAGATCATGACCTGAGCCGAAGGCAGTGGCTTAACCCACTGAGCCACCCAGGCGCCCCATGGAGCCCACTTATAAGTGTATTTGGGGTCAGGGTGATAGAGATGGCATGGGCACCCTTCCTCTGCGTTCTTTGCTGATGTCCATTACTCTACATAGCTGCAGGCCCCTCAACTACCAAGGAACAGATGGTCTGGATAAGCCCCATTCTGAGAAGTGAGGTTGAACCATACAAAAGGACTATTTTGTTTGGGGGGGTGCTCACATGTGGTGAAGTGTTGGCAATCAGATATGCTTAAACCTAGGGAAAATATTTAATTCACCTTGTTTCTCTTGGAGTTCTTTGCGGTATGATTGAGAATTTTTCATGAGCATTGTAGAAAAGTACTTGCCTCTGGATAGTTATTTTCAGAGTTCAACATGATCTCATAGCAGCAAACTTGTTTTTAGGGCAGAATTTTGAAGCATACCGTATTGGTTTTAAAGGTGGGAAAGAGGAAGGGGAGCCTGAGTTTAGTCAAAAGTGTAGAAAGAGGTTATGTTAGGACGGCTGCATTGACAAGACAGTGACTGAAGGTGACAAAGTGTGAAATTGGATTCTAAGAATGGTTCCAGTTTGCTTTTGAGTGAACACAAGCTATCTGGGGGGACTGTAGTTCTGAATTGAGAATTATTTCTAGTCTAGCAGGGCTAAGATTATAATAACTCAGGTTTACTTGCGTATTATGTTAATTTTTGTAGTTTAATTTTTAATAATTTATATGATACGTTTAAATATAAAATACTAGTCCTTTCCCCCCTCTACCCAATGTTAGCAGTTTCCTGGGTTTTTTTCTTAACCATCTTGGCTGAATTTCAAAACCAGATACTTTTTTTCGAAAATGACTTAGTGGGGCCATGTTTGAAAATGTTC
The DNA here is from genome assembly GCF_011764305.1 of Mustela putorius furo. NCBI lineage: Eukaryota > Metazoa > Chordata > Mammalia > Carnivora > Mustelidae > Mustela > Mustela putorius. The sequence continues at coordinate 36,128,674 of NW_025421989.1, forward strand.
CCAGTGTCTTTGCTTAAAATTATATAAATGTTTTTTTTCTATTCTGGGTAGCTGTTCCCCCTGCCCCAGTGCTCATAAGTGACCTGGTTGAATGGTCACAGGCTTGTTCTTGAAGCTCAGTAACTAAGCTATCTAGGTGTTGACACAGGTCTTAATGTGCCTTCCCACTGGAATGCAGAGGCTCCAAACATTCACTGCATTTTAGGTGTATCTCGGGGTTTTTTTCTCTTCTGTTCTCATTGAACACGATTCTAGATAGGTTTAAACCTGCTCTGCTTCACATCTCATCCTCATTTCAGTTGATGGACTTTCCAGCACGTTCAGTCTGTTTGTAATATGGTTTCCTCTATAATGACTCTTCTCCACTTTCATTTTCATTGTCCATCCCCCACCCCACCCCCACCCCCCAGGTTTTTCCTATCTACCTGATTGGGTTGTCTTCAGGGTAATTCTGAAATAGGAATATTTTGACACAAGGCACTAGGTTTAATTATAATGTGGAAGAATATTTCATGACCTGCAAAGATGCTTATTACGGGAGAAAACATAAAACAGATGAACACATTTACTGTAAGAGGAGCGGCAGTCTCAAAACAGGTGTTAAGCATAGAATTACATTATGACTCAGCAATTTTACTCCCAGGAGAATTCTACCCAGGAGAAACGAAAACAAGCTTACAGCTTATGTTTGCATGCGAATGTTCATAGCATTCAAAATAATCAAAAAGTGGAAACCACCCAAATGCCAATCAGCTGGCGGATGGACAAACAAAATGTGTATACATGGAATGGAATGCTGTTTGGCCTTAAAAAGAAGGAAGTACTGATGCTATCTCTATCCTTCCTCTAGGGACATGACCACATCCCTAATTTCCTTTCCCTTCAAAGGATCATTAAGAGGGCTTGTTAGTACTGTGACACATGTCTGTATTCTGACTTAAGGTTTTCTGTGGATGTCTGGTTTCAGTCCTGATTTTATTGTGTTAGCAGATCTAGTCATGGTTTATAATTTGAGGGTTCCTGTTTTCCTTGTTACACTGAGGATGACATTTTACTTTTTTTTTTTTTTTAAGTAGGGCCTTGAACTTAGGGTTAGGGTTACCTAACCCTAATCCTGAGATCAAGTGTGGCACCATGACATTTTCCTTTTGAGCTAAGTGAAGTAAAAATGCCTCCCATCTTTGGGAGAAAGTGGAAATCCTCATTCTCCCTTTTCCACTCTTAACTCTATTCCACACTCAACTAAATTTTCAACAGCCTGTCTCATTACCTGACATCGGTTGGTTAGTTGGATGCGGAACAGTCTCTGAACCTCCACTCCTGACCCAGTCACCTGGTAGGATCCTAGTGGGTTATCTAGTAAACATTTGGATGGCCAAATCCAAAAATGGCTCATTCAAAAGCTGATTTGGGGTCTGCTTGAGTGTTAGGGAATGTGTAGTGTTGATTTCAAATGTAGTCCTTGTCCTCTTAGAACCTAGTTTTTTTTTTGTGGTTCCCCAACTTGATATTGCGACAAGGGAATCTGGGAAATGATTCTATGGCAACTCCTAATAAAATCTATCCCTGGGGATTCACTCTATAATCTCTTTTGCTTTTTGCTTCTGCTTTTCATTTCCCCAGGCAATTCTGATGCAGCAAACTTAGGTATGGAGTCTGCTGTTCTCTACCCTTTATCATGTGTTCCAAAACTTCCAATGCCCATGATCATGTTTCAGGTACTTCATGGCAGAAGATCTCTATATTCCAAATTACAGTAGATACTGCAGCCAAATTAATGGCACTCTATTAAGTTGGTCCAATGGTGTGGCACCAGTCTCCCTTGGTAGCTCTTAAGTTCCCCCTGCCTTATATTGTAGCTGAATATGATGCTCTTGTGCGGACAATCCTGTACTCGGCCAGAGTTTTTGTTCACCCTGTTCCTTCTGAGTGGAATTTGAGCTGAATGTTTAATTTTATATATTGTGCTAAGGATATTAAGCCGCCATTTACAATTATTAGTGATGTAGAGAAAATAATTGCTCTGGGTTGAGGGAGGGTTGAGGAAGGAGTAGGTTTCAACTGGAGTGTGCAGAACGAGCTCAACTCTTTGGAGAATGTGTAGAAAACTAGAAGGAAATCTGCCAAAATAGAGGCAGTTCCTTCTTCTGGTTGAAACAAAGATTTTCTGCTGCTTCACACTTTCCCTGTACTAAACAGGTTTTATACAATTATATTTTCGATAAAACTTAAGTTTATGTTTTTTAGTCTGAAATGATAAATTCATAGGAAGTTGTGAAGTAGTACAAAGAGGTCATTTGGGTCATTTGTACTTTTCAGTTTCCCCTGTTGGTAACATCAGGCATAACTAATACATCAAAACCAGGAAATTGACGTTGGTACAATCCATAGACCTCCTTCATTTCTCACCAGTTTTATGTGTGTGTGTGTGTGTAGTCCTATGCAGTTTTATCACATGTTGATTCGTATAACCACCTCCACGGAACTATTCTACCACTAAGATCTCCCTAGTGCTGCTCCTTTAGAGCCACACCTGCCTGCCTCCCTGCTTCCCCACCCTGTCACCCCTGGCAACCACTTGTTTGTTTTCCATCTCTAAAATATCATCTCAGAATTGTTAACATAAATGGATTTGTGCAGTGTCTGACCTTTTGAGATTGGCTTTTCTGTCACTCCACACAATGTCCTCAAGAGCCATTCAAGTTGTCGCAGAGTTGGTTTCTTTATTGCTGAGTGGTATGGACGTTCCCTGGTTTGTTTATCCAGCCTGTGAAGGGCATTTGGCTTGTTGCCAGTTTGTGACGATGACAGATCAAGGTTGCTACAAGCATTAAACGCTTGTGTACAGCTTTTGTGTGGACATGGATTTTTGTTTTTCTGGCAGAAACGCAATTGTTGGATCATATGGTAAGTGTATGTTTAGTTTAAGAATCTGCCAAACAATTTTCCAGATGCCCATCAGCAATGCACGAGAGATCCAGTTTCTCTGCATCCTCACAGCGTTCGGTATCAGCACATTTTGTTCTGGCTGTTCTGATTGGCGCGAGATGGTGTCTCCTCGGAGTCTTAATTTGCATTCCCTAATGGCTAGTGATGTTGAACATCTTTTCAGGTGCTTATTTGCCATCTCTGTAGTCTCTGGTAAAATATATGTGTGTGTCTTTTGCTCATTTTAAAATAGTTGATAGTTTTGCAATGCTGAGGTTTAAAAAAATTATTGAGTTTTGCAATGCTGAGGTTTAAAAAAAATTATTGAAGTGTAGTTAACAGATGATGTTACATTAGTTTCAGGGATTTGATAATTCTCTACATGACATGGGGCTTACCATGATAAGTGTAGCCACCATCTGTCACCATACAAAGTTGTTGAAACATTATTGGCTATATTCCCTATGCTGTACTTTTCATCCCCATGATTTATTTCATAGCTGTAAATTTGTATCTCTTAAGCCCCATCACCTATTGCCACCCCCCCAACCCCACCGAACTCCCTCCCCTCTGGAAACCACCAGTTTGTTCTCTGTATGTATGAGTGAGTCTGTTTCTGTTTATTCATTGGTTTTGTACTCTGGAGTTTTGAGAGTTCTTTATATATTCTAGGTAGTAGTCCTCTGTCAGATATGTGATTTACAAATATCTTTTCCCAGTCTATAGCTTGTCTTTTTATTATTATTTTAATTCCAGTGTAGTTAACATACAGTGTTCTATTAGTTTCAGGTGTATAAGATGGCAATTCAACAATTCCAGTGCTCAGATAAGTATACTCTGGGATTGAGCCCCACATCGGGCTCTCTGCTCAGTGGAGAGCCTGCTTCCCTTCCTCTCTCTCTGCCTACTTGTGATCTGTCTGTCAAATAAATAAATAAAGTCTTAAAAAATAAATTCCACATATGAATGAAATCATATGGTATTTGTCTTTGGATCTCTCATCCATCAATGGACACAAAGGCTGCTTATTTTTCTTCTTAGCAGGGTCTTTTGCAGAGCAAACATTTTTAGTTTCTTAAAAACATTTCCAATTTTGATGCAGCCCAATTATCAGTATTTCATTTTGCGGATTGTGCTTTTGGCATCACATCTAAGAACACCTCACCTAGCCCTAGGTCCTAAAGATTTCCTATTTTTTCTAATTTATAATTTTACATTTAAAATTTTGAGCCCATTTTTAAGGTGTGAGGTTTAATCTATGGATATTCATCCATTTTGAGCCCATTTTTAAGGTGTGAGGTTTAATCTATGGATATTCATCTATGGATTTTTAAAAAATCTTTAAACTTTTTTTTTTTTAAAGATTTTATTTATTTATTTGACAGAGATTACAAGTAGGCAGAGAGGCAGGCAGAGAGAGAGAGAGGAGGAAACAGGCTCCCCGCTAAGCAGAGGGGCTCGATGTGGGGCTCGATCCCAGGACACTGGGATCATGACCCAAGCCAAAGGCAGAGGCTTTAACCCACTGAGCCAGCCAGGCGCCCCAAAAAATCTTTAAACTTTTTAATCTATGGATGTTCAACTGCTCTAGCACTGTTTGTTGAAAAGCCCCTCCTTCCTCTGTTGACATGCCTATGCACCTTTGTCAAAGCTCAGTTGACCATCCTTGTGTGGGCCTATTTTGGGTTGTCTTCTCTTTCATTCATCTATATGTCTATCCCTTCCCTGACACCACACTGTTTCCATTACTTCTAGCTATATAGTGAGTCTGAAAACTGGGTAGAATGATTCTTCCCACTTTGTTCTTTTTCAAATTTGTTTCAGCTCTTCTAGTTCCTTTGTCTTTTCACATAACATTTTACTTTATTTTTTAAAGATTTATTTATTTATTTATTAAGTAGGCAGAGAGAGACGGGGGAAGCAGGTTCCCTGCTGAACAGAGAGCCCAATGTGGGGCTCGATCCCAGGACCCTGGGATCATGACCTGAGCTGAAGGCAGAGGCCTTAAACCACTGAACCACCCAGGCACCCCCACATACATTTTAGAAAAAGTTTCCTTCCTTTCTTTCTCCTTCCCTTCCTTTTTTTTTTTTTAAGTAATCTCTATGCCCAATGTGGGGCTTGAACTCATGATGCCGAGATCAAGAGTTGTATGCTCTACTAACTGAGCCAGCTAGGCAGCCCTAGAATGTAAGCTTTTCCTTACAAAAAAAATCTTGCTGGGATTTTGATAGTAATTGTGCTGAACCTATAGATCAATTTGGAGGAGAATTGATCTAAATCTAAAACACATTTTTAAATTGTGAACTCAGAATATCCAGCCAACAGGAAAAATCATCTGCTACTTCCTATCTGGAGCGCTTCTATTTATTCATGCTCCTGGAGCACAAGATCATGCTCTTGGTTTGGAGCATGTCCATGAAGCAGGAGTCTCCGTGAAATGCCATATTTTGTGAAGGAAGTTTATGTAGGAATATATAGATGAAGGAGTCCAGCTGGTGCTCATGGCAGTCTAGATATTTAAGAGCAACACTCCTGCTGAAGGCAACCATAAAAATGGACGTAAATTTAATGCAGGCATTCCCCTTCTGGAAGGGTTCCTGTTAGGAACAGAGAGGCTTCCCGAAAGTCAAGTTAGGAACTGCCTGTGCAGAAAGTGTGCAATATTCAGTTTATCTGAAACTTGTAAGAAACCTTACACCCTGGGGCGCCTGGGGTGGCTCGTTGTTAAGGGTCTGCCTTTGGCTCAGGTGACAATCCCAGAGTCCTGAGATCAAGCCCTGCATCAGGCTTTTTGCTGAGGAGCCTGATTCTCCCTCTCCCACTCTGCCTGATTGTGTTCCCTCTCTCACTCTCTCTCTCTCTGTCAAATACATAAATAAAATCTAAAAAAAAAGAAAAGAAACCTTACATCTTTTCAGTTTCATCTTCTTAAAACTCATCATTGGGAGAGTACTTGGGAGTCTTACTTTCATATTAATTCTCAGCAGGCACTGAACCTAATGACCATAATGTCCCAGAATTTTAATAACAAAATTTTAATGTCAGTTTTCATCAGGGAACTGGGTCTTTGGATTGTCCTGTGGTGACTTCCTGTAGAAGCTTCTTTAATTGGCATACACTTAGGCAAAGCCGTCTTTCCCACAAGGGGCACGGGAACTGCCATGTGCAGTTTGTAAGTGTGTTTATTCCGTGGATTTCTAAGAGATCTACAATGTTAACAGTATTTCTTGTGATAGGACCTGTGGGATAGATTTATTTTGGATATCAGTGTCATAGACAGGCTTTTTTCTAAGGACGTGTTTTTACTTGAGCCCACTTCTAGGAATGAGGTCTGGGGCATTTATTAACGACACCCCTGGTTGAATCTCAGCCTACTCATTTCTCTTTCTCTACTTCTTTCATTTTCTTGCGCAGACATCTGAAATTTGCTTGTATGTTTTGGAGATAAGGTATAAATACATAAAGTGAAACTTAACACTCTTTTTAAAGTCTGTTGTTTTGGTGTGTTACCACAGGAAGGAATATCTGGAGATAGGAATTCAGCTTTAACAATGATAATAAAAAAATAGAAGAGGGGGCATGATTCAATTTTGACAGCCCAGCAATGTGGGTAATTGATTTCCAGCTTTGGAGTTGGATGGGATACAACTCAGGTTTTATCTAATTCTATAGGGAAGTTGGGTTTATATTCCCGTCTGTAGCTTTCCAAAAACTAGCTTAAAAAACACTGGATGGCCCTTATAATTGTGTTCTCTCCTGGGACAGAGTCAACTCTGTTGTGAATGGTAGTGTCAGTAGGTGGTCACAGCCATAGCTTACATGTTATAGTGATCAAGTAGCCAAAGGAAAGGTGTTTTTAAAAGGCATTTAGTTCCAGAAGATCAGGATGTATTTGCTAACAGCTCTGTTGAAAACCCTAAGTAAAGAGAGGAACCGGCATCGCCCCTGGCCAGATTCATACTTTGTGTTCCCTTCGATGCTTTCTTCTGTTACCTCCTCGTGGAAGAAGTATGGCGTGCTCTTGTTTAGACCATCTAGCTCTGCTTTTCTCGACCACTTTGTTCTGTGGTGGCCTCTCACCTATGAATGTATTATCTGTATTTCTCTCTCTTCTGGATCATTCCCTTAGTGTCACCGATCTCAAAGCCCTGGCTTGATCTCATGTCTTTCTCCAGCTTGCGCTTCCATCCGTGTTCATAGCTTTCAGTACCATGTCTTTTTTTTTTTTTTTTTCTTCCTGGTACCATGTCTTTTAATTAATATTTTACCTAGAGAATACATTGACTTATTTTAGAATCACCCGATATGTGAAGTTATGCAATGAAGTCTTATTCCCACCTCGCCCCCATCCCAGCCAGTAACCACATATTACTTACTTGTCTATCCTTCTAGAGGGTCTTTATGCAAAGGGAAGCATCTATGAATATATTTTCTCCTAATTTTTCATAAAAGGTAGTGTGCTACAAGGTGCCTGGCTGGCTCAGTCGGCAGAGCGTGTGACTCTTGATCTCAGGGTTGTGTGTTCAAGCCCCATGCTGGGCATAGAGCTCACTTAGGAAAAAATAGATAGCACAGTATATGGTTTCATACCTTTTTTCTACTCAACAATATATAATGGAAAATTTTGCATGTCACTACATAGAGTCCATTCCTTTTTACAGTTGTGTACTCAGAATAGTCTTATTGTGTGGCTATACCGTAATTATGCAACTATCCTATTGATCGGCTGTTTTCTGTCATTTGTTATTTCCAGTAATAACTGCAATGAATGATTAACTTCATACACAGAAGTATATTCTTTGAAATTTGGGCACATATGGTCAAGTTCCCCACAGGAGTTGCATCAATTTGCACTGCCATCAACAAGGTACAAGAGTGCTTCTTTTTCCATAGTTTCATATTTTAGTGTGTTGGCAAACTTCTATGTTGGCTAATGTAATTGATCCTGTTTTATGTTTTTTTTGTTTTTTTAACCTGGATAGTTTTATAGTTCTCTTCTGAATGAGCTCAAACACCTTCCCATTATTTAAAAGACTATTTGTATTTCTTTTTCTGTTAATTGTCCATTCCCAATGATCTTTGGGCGATTTTTCTTTTGCGTTATTGGTCTATTTCTTGTGTTTGAGTTGTAGAAGCTCTATATGAAGAAGAGTAGCTCTTTGTTATAGTAGTAGCCAAATAGTTTTTGTTTTTGTTTTACATTTGGCCATTTGTGTTTTCATGTTGCTTATGGTGTTTTGGTTTTTGACAATACAGAGGATCTAAAAAATTTTTTATTTTTTATTTTTTTTAAAGATTTTATTTATTTATTTGACAGAGAACACAAGTAGGCAGAAAGGCAGGCAGAGAGAGAGGAGGAAGCAGGCTCCCTGCTGAGCAGAGAGCCCGATGCGGGACTCGATCCCAGGACCCTGAGATCATGACCTGAGCCGAAGGCAGCGGCTTAACCCACTGAGCCACCCAGGCGCCCGAGGATCTAAAAATTTTTTAAAAATTAATTTATATGACAGAGAGACAGCGAGAGAGGGAACACAAGCAGCTGGACTGGGAGAGGGAGAAGCAGGTTTCCTGCTGAGCAGGGAGCCTGATGTAGGGTTCCATCCCAGGACCCTGGGATTGTAACCTGAGCTGAGGGCAGACGCTTAATGACTAAGCCACCCAGGCGCCCCAATACAGAGGGTTTTTAAAAATTATTTTTTATTAGGTAGCTTCTACGACCAGTGTTGGGGTCGAACTCACAACCCCCAGATCAAGAGTCGTATGCTGCACTGACTGAGCCAGCCAGGCACCCCTGGCTTTTTTATTTCTTAAAAACAGCATTTACAGGGGCACCTGGGTGGCTCAGTGGGTTAAAGCCTCGGCCTTCAGCTCAGGTCATGATCCCAGAGTCCTGGGATCGGGTCCTGGGATCGGGCTCTCTGCTCCACAGGGAGCCAGCTTCCTCCTCTCTCTCTGCCTGTCTTTCTGCCTACTTGTGATTTCTGTCTGTCAAATAAATAAATAAAATCTTAAAAAAAAAAAAAGCAACATTTACAATCCATCTGTTTAGCTCTAAAAATTTTTCAGGTTCTTTTGGAATGGTGTTGATTTACAAAGTGACTTAAGGATAATTTACATATATGATAACTCTGGTCAGGTTGTCTTTTTGTAACTTCAGTAATGGTTTTAGAGTTTTCTTTGTATAATTTTTGCACATTTCATGTGAAATTTATTCCTATGTGTTTTATGTTATTTGTTGCTATTATAAATGAGGTATCTTCTTTCATTAGATTTTCTAGCTGGTAGTTATATGTAGGAAAGCTGTTGATTTTTGTATATTTTATTTTCTGCTACCTTACTGAATTCTGGCATTTTTTATAGTAGTTTCTCGGTTGAGTCTCCTGGTTTTTCAAGGTATACATGTACAAATATAATAGTTTTACTTTCTCCTTTCTAATTATTAGACCTCAAATTGGGGGAGGGCAGCACTAGCCAGGTTATGTTTCTTTATTTTCTTTTTTTCATTGCAGAAATGGTACTATTTATGAAAGACAAACTATATTTTATACTATAAAAAAGATACACTATGTTAAAGATATACCCTATTAAAGATATACTGAAATCACTCAAATAATACATAAAGTAATTTTATCTGTTCCTTAAATCTGTACTATTAGACCTCTGATCCATTTTTCTTGTCCAGTTGCCTCAGTTAGTATCTCCACTAGAATGTTAAAATAAGAATTGTGAATTCTTTGGGTGTTTGCCATTAAGCATGATGCTAGAATAATATCAACTGAGGGTATCAGTCTGTTCAAATTTTGAATTTTTATTGAGAATGGGTGTTGAGCTTGTCACATGCCTTTTTAGCCTTTGCAGAAATGATTATGTGTATTTTTCTCCCTAGATTCATTAATATACTTAATATATTACTATACTTAAGCATACTCCCTAGATTTATTAATCTCCTTAGCTCTATTAATATATCTAAATTTATATTAAATATAAATTACTATAAATATACATAAACTTTAAGAGATTTTATAATATTCAAATAATGGGGTACTCGCCACCATCTGAACTAAAGAACTGAAAGGTGGTGGATAACAGTAGATACTTGTACGTTCGCTTCCCTTTCCCTGACCTCCTCTGGGTCCTTTCCCCATTTCCTTAAATGGCGAGATCGTTCACCCACTCACTCAGGTCAAAGGCTCCGAAGTCATTCTTTTTTTTTCTCTTTTTCTCCTTCCCTTCATCTGCAAATCTCAGATGCTCTACTTCTAAACCTGGCCACTTCACCACCCCCGCTGCTAAAGTCCAAGTCAACTTCCTTTCTTTCTGGAACTCCTCTCACAGTCTCCTCGCCTGACCTTCCTGCCTCCCTTATGCCTCATAAGAGCCCCTGACTGGGCTCCTCCCTGCAGCCACGGGACCCCCTCACACCAACCGCCTTTCCCTCCCTTAGCCGTGCCAAGTTCCCCCTTTCTGCTACAACTTCCTTTGTCCTCACAGCAGTCTCCTGCTCATTCAGGTCTCACCCAAATGTCGCCTCTTCAGAGGCCCTCCCCGACATTCTTAGCTAAGGGCTCTAATTAAAGTCCCAGGGAAGCCCTCAGGGAAAGACATGCCACTTCTGACAGGGCCCTGAGCCAGTCTCTTGCCTATGAAAGGGGGAACAGGAGCTGCTGAGGCTGATGACTCTTCCTTGGCCCCCTCCTTCCCAGCTTCTGAGGGCCAGCTTCCAGACGGCTGGGTTTCCCCTCTCTCCAGGCCACTAGATGTGGTTCCCTTGATGCTCCTGTACCAAGGGCTGCCCTCCCGATACTGTCTTCCTGCCATGGAAGGATCTGTAGCACCAAACCACATTTACTCCCTGAAAGTAAGATGCTGTGTATTTAAAGGGCCATTGTATGATTCCACGGCTTCACTGGACATATCGCCAATAGTGAACTGTCACTACAGGCACAAAAAATAATGCCCTGCCCCTGCCTCCCAATCCTTCCACTTGTCCACCAGGGCAGGAAGCTCAGCACCACCCTGACGGCTCATTGTAACATCTCTCCTACCGTGATCTGAGATTGGCTCATTGTTTCTGAACATGGCTCCTGTCTGCTCTTCCTTCCCTTCCTGCTGCCTTCTGCCTGGACCCCCGATGTGGCTGCCTCTCTGCCTTTATTCTCTCCCTGTCTGTGACAGATACTCCTTTCCCGCCCGTCTCCGTTCCTAACAGAACCCCACTTGGTTCAGGATGGACATGCTCCTCTAAGAGTCCTTGGCTCCTTAACCCCCCTTCCTCTAGGGCAGCCTCGTCTGTCAATTCTGGTCAATGAGGTGTAGGTAGAAGTCTCTGGGATGGATGGGTGGCCCTTTCCAAGGGAAACCTCATAAAAAACCTTTCAGATCTGCTATTTTTTTTTTCTCTCCTAGAACTTGGAGCCTCACACCCAGGGGTGCAGGAAGTGTTCTGTGACCAGAAAGACTAAAACCATATGCTGACCATAGCGGAGTAGCAAGATTGAGCAAACCTACATCACGGATGACCCTGTGATGCCAGTACCCCAGCCTGAGCTGTCTTCCCCGATGCCTCTCCGTCCATAAGAAAAATAAATCCCTGTGCATCTCACTTTCCTTCCTTTGGGCTGTTTATTCTTATAACTCTTTGGCAGGTTTAAATTTTTTTCTAGATAAAATATTGGGAAGCAAATGAACCTATAAAACAAGAGGGAAAGGGCAGCTCCAATCAATCATGATACATAAATATTTTTACATATATTTTCCATCATATGAGAGATCTGCATGACCCCTTGGCAAATACAAAATTTCTTGTTTTACGACTTTATATTTTATTTTTACTGTTAAAGAAGAACACACACACACACACACACACACACACACACACACTTTCTCTCTCAGGAATATGGAGAGCATGTGGCTGGGCTGACACTGTGTTGTTATAGCGTCACTACGATGGAGGTGAGCCCGTTGCACAGAAACACTGAGAACTAGTGACTCACCAGTAACTACCACTGCTCTTGATTTTAAGTTTTCTCTGTGAGTCAGACCTTGGTCTCACAAGTTCTCACAAGCACCCGGACGTTGAGGAATTGTGGGAGTTTTTTTTCCTGAGGTGTGATAATGGTAGTGCAATTACTTTTTGTGAGGGGGCTTCCGACCTTTCAGAGATACATGTTTATCAGTGAAAGGGAACAATGTCTGGCATGGGCTTCCGAATAATCCAAGGGGCAGAAGTGGGGCAGGGTACAGACAAAATGAGATCACCCAATCAGTTGACAGTTGTGAAGTTGGATGGTGGGTAAGTCTTTTAAAAAATATTCCCTGAGGGGGCGCCTGGGTGGCTTAGTGGGTTAAAGCCTCTGCCTTTGGGGGCGCCTGGATGGCTCAGTGGGTTAAACTGCTGCCTTCGGCTCAGGTCATGATCTCAGGGTCCTGGGATCGACTCCCGCATCGGGCGCTCTGCTCATCAGGGAGCCTGCTTCCCTCTCTCTCTCTGCCTGCCTCTCCATCTACTTGTGATTTCTCTCTGTCAAATAAATACATAAAATTAAAAAAAAAAAAAAGCCTCTGCCTTTGGCTCGGGTCATGATCCCAGGGGCCTGGGATAGAGCCCAGCGTTGGGCTCTCTGCTCAGCAGGGAGCCTGCTTCCCCCCAACCCCCTCTGCCTCTCTGCCTACTTGTGATCTCTGTCAAATAAATAAATAAAATATTAAAAAAATATATTCCGTTAGGATAAATTCCCAGGACTGGGGTTAGGGATCAGAGGGTGGGCTCATTTATGAGTTGTTTTTTTTTTTTTCCTAACATTTTATTTATATATTTGACAGAGAACACAAGCAGAGGGAGAGGGTGGAGCAGACTCCCCACTGAGCAAGGAGCCCAACACCGGGCTTGATAGCATCTGCCTTGAGCTGAAGGCAGATGCTTAATTGACTGAACCACCCAGGCACCCCTTAAATATTGGTTTTGCCTGGTTTTGAGCTTTCTTTGCTCTGTAATATTCGTGAATAGCACAATGTACTGAATTCTGGCATTGCTGGACATTTGGGCTATTTTCTAGTATTTGGCTCTTGAAAACAATTGCCGAGCAAGCTCTGAGGTTCTAGCATTTTCGAAAGAACACAAAAGTAGAGAAGGAGTGATAGGATGAACCCCCGTGGAGTCACAAGAAGCTTCAACTATTATCAGCACTGCAATGCAAGTCTTTTTAACACAACAATAGAATCTCTGGGGGCACCTTTGCTTAACACACAGGTTCTAGCTCAATCCCTGAAGATCCCACACTACATTTAGTTATGTCACTATTCACCAAACTATGAACCTAATCCCAGCATCACCAGTGTTTTCACAAATGTTTCTGATCTGTTTCAGGATCCAACCCAAGATTCCACATTGTATGTGGCTATTATGTCACCTGGTGTCTTCCGGTCTCTGACACTTTTTTAAAGATTTTATTTATTTGTCAGAAAAAGCACAAGCAGGCACCTGGGTGGCTCAGTGGGTTAAGCCGCTGCCTTCAGCTCAGGTCATGATCTCAGGGTCCTGGGATCGAGTCCCGCATCGGGCTCTCTGCTCAGCAGGGAGCCTGCTTCCTCCTCTCTCTCTGCCTGCCTCTCTGCCTACTTGTGATCTCTCTCTGTCAAATAAATAAATAAAATCTTTAAAAAAAAAAAAAAAGAAAAGAAAAAGCACAAGCAGGGGAGCAACAGGCAGGAGGAGGAAGCCCAAAGGCAGATGCTTAACTGAGAGAGCCACCCAGGTGTAGAAGCTTACTTAAAAAGATACTTTTTTTTATCTGATACTCTTGATTTCAGCTCAGGTCATGATCTCAGGATCATGAGATCAAGCCTGATGCGGCTCAGAGCAGGCTCAGAGCAGAGTCTGCTTAAGAAGTCTCTGTCTTCCTCTGCCCCTCCACTGCTCTCTCTCTCTCTAAATACATACATACATACATACATACATACATAAAATCTTAAAAAAGGATAAACACAAAATAAAAACATAACTAGGCACTCTAGTTAAAAAAAAAAAAAAAAAAAAAAAAAGAAGAGACACCAGAGAGCTCCCTCTCTCTCTCTCCATCATGTGAGGACACTGCGAGAAGGCGGCAAGCCAGGAAGGGGATTCTCACCAGAACCTGACCAAGCCAGCACCCCGAGCTCCAATTTCCAGCCTCCAGAACTGTGAGAACATTTCTGGTGTTGAAGCCACGTGGTCCCTGGTATTTTGTAATGGTGGCCCCCTGCTGACTGAGAGCCTCCCTTGAGGTGACAACTGTCCCCACCGCCCCAGTTCTAGGGGTATGCTTCGGGAGAACCATAGTAAAGGCTCTATATTCAGGGGTCTTGGGGAGGGGAGAAGATGTATGAGCTCCTTTAGAGTTTTATATGTATCTACCCAAAGTGAACAGATGCTTTCCCTGACTCAGCACTCCCACTCCTGAGTAGATCCCCGAGGGAAATGCAAATATACATTTGCCCCCGGACAAAAATGTTCATGGCAGCATTCCTCTTAATAACCCTAAACCGGAAACCACCCCAATGCCACTGACGTGGAACAGAGAAGTAAATGATGTCGTCAGACAGTGGAATACCATACAGCCACGCAAATGAATGAGCTCTTGAGACAAGGTGGATGCATCTCCTAATGTTGACCAAAAAAAAGCAAACAAGCCCGCATCTGTACTGTATGATTCCATTTACAGGAAGTTCAAAAACAAGGCAAAATGAACCCGTGATATTAGAAATCAGGGGAGTGGTTATGTTCCACTAAAAGTTTTTAATATTTATTTATTATTATTAATATTTTTAAAAGATTTTATTTATTTATTTATTTGACAGAGAGACAGAGAACACAAGCAGGGGGAGTAGGAGAGGGAGAAGCAGGCTTCCCGCCGAGCAGGGAGCCCAATGCGGGGCTCGATCCCAGGACTCCGGGATCACGACCTGAGCTGAAGGCAGATGCTTAATGACGGAGCCACCCAGGCGCCCCTATTTTTATTTATTTAAAAATTTTATTTTATTTTTTATTTTTAAAGGTTATTTATTATTTATTTTTTTAATTAAGTAATCTTTATGCCCAACGTGGGGCTCTAACTCACAACCCCAGGATCAAGAGTCGCATTCGCCACCGGTGGAGCCGGCCAGGCGTCCCTTCACTGAAAGTTTTTAAATCCGCGCTGACAAATGATTGACCAGGTATGAAGTGCCGGAGCCCATCAGTTACCTCATTCTTCGCTCTTTTTCCTGCCTATGGTACTTTATTGATATTATTTAGAGACAGCCAAATGCATAAATCTGAAGTGACCAGCTGGGTAACCCACACTTAGATCAGGCTCCAGAACATTCCAGCACTTCTGAGGCTTCTCCCACATCATCTCCTTTTATCTTCATGACAATCGCAGGACAGCAGAGCTGTTATTTGCTCCCCTCAGCACTGAGAAACAGTCTCAGAGATGGACTCCTGGCACTGAGCCCTGCCTCCCCCAGGTCAGGATCGTGCTGCCTTTTGTAGCAGAGGGTGACTGAGAGAACTCTGAGCAGCCTTCTCAGCACTCCCTCTTTGGAGCTTGCACCATGAGCCCATGAGCTGACTCCCTGGAAGATAAAGCTCCGTCCCCCTTTCCACACAGCCAGGCAGAGAAATTGGGGTGGCCCAAGTGGGAGGTACTAGTTAGTTATTTTTCAGCTCCAGTTATTTTCCAGAGTCCTCTTCCAACCATCAGCATTCTGGACAATGCCCTGGAGTCTGAGGGTTGCTGGGGACGCTGGAGCCAGGCTAGAAACTGCCGCTGGGGAGGGAGTGGCCCCCAACCCGTCAAACCGGGTGGGCAGGGTGCCTAGTGATGACAGGTACCTCTAACCCATTCGTGCTTCAAAGGAGCGGGGCCTGGAACAGGCCTCAGGCCTAAGCTTCTGGATGCTCTTGGAGTCCAATTTTCACTGTTCCTCCATCCCCGCCTGGGGCTGGGTGAGGTTTGAGGGCTGACCATAGGCACACTAGAGCAAAGAGCAGGTGCCCTATAATTTTTCCTGGGGATTTCTTCCTTCAGTCCTCCCTCAAACCTATCCCCAGGTCACAGCCCTGGGGACAGAGCCCAGGCATCTACGTGACCTCTGTTCTTCGAGGGTAGCCCAGTAAGCTCCGCAGGGGCGAGGATGCCCTTGCTCATGGTTTCTCAGAGTTCTGGGAAGTTCTCAGTCCTCTTACGAGAATATTCTGGACTCTTTCAGTCAGAAACAGAGCTCCTCCATCGGCTCCAGGGGTTGGAATTCGGTTGTCTGAAAGCGGATAACTGAAGGTCTGGATGACGAGGCGACGTGAGAAATATACAAAGGCTTGACAAAATCTTGTCTCTTCTATTTTTCTATGAAAACACACACACACGCCTTAACATTCCAAACCCACAAATGAACTTACACCATCTGCTTATCCCCCAGCTTAGGAACACAATTCCAGGAAGCAGGAGAAAGCTGGCCTGCCCTGGCTGTCATGTGAGGACCGTCGGATGGGAACAGCTGCTTATCCTCAGTGACTATTTCCATGTAGGCCCATTTTGGGGATTTGCCGTTCTTTGCGCGGCAGGAAGGAAACAGACCCCCCACCTCTGCCCAAGGGCCAAGAAAAGCGGGGTCTCTCCTCCCCCCTACAACACAGGGAGCAAGTGCAGGGGCAAGGCAAGAAAACAAACAGCCTCATGTTGCTCAAGGGACTAAGGTTTCACTTGGTTCAAAAACAAAACAAAACAAACAAACAAACAAAACAAAAAAATCAAACACAAACACAACCCTCTTCCTGTTCCTGTTCCTGGGGACTGAGCTTCTGAGTAACAACTGTCAGCCTCTGCCCCCACAGATCGCTTCATCTGGATTTGCAACAAGCTCCTTGGTGTGGGACTCTGATATGAATTCTAGCCCTTTTATTTCGGCACATGCCCGCTTGATGTTGTGTAAGTGTGTATGGAGTGGGGGAAGGCACTAGAATCAGTGCGGGACAGGAAGTCATAGAGGCAAAAGAAGAAGAAGGAGGAGGAGGAGGAGGAGGAGGTATCTTTGTTGTGCATACAAATGTAGCCACACCCCAGCCTGAAAGATCCTTCCACAGAGAGAAGGAACTGGGCAGCAGGAGTCACATGCCACCCAAGCCTCAGTGAGGTCTGGGTGAAATGGAAACTTCCTGTTTATTTTAGTCCATCTGAGCCATTGGGGGGAGGGGAGGCAGGGATTTAAACCAGGGCTGTTGGGCTTGGAAAGAATCAGAGCTGCTGCATCAGTCCGGAAAACTGTGGCGTCGCTCGTCCCATCAACCACTCCCTCCTGTTCCCAGCCAAGGACAAGACCGAGATAATACCATGATAATGCATAGGAGTTGCCGTGAACTTGCACCAGATGCTTTCAATGAGCTAATTTTAACCTCACGGCACCCTTTGGGGGGTGGAGGTGAGAAGCAGACACCATCCTCGTTCTCTTGACCAATCACAGCCCGGCTGGGGGAGGCTGACTGACCCAATCGCGGTCAAACAGCAACTCAAAGGCTGAGTCAGGACCTAGCTCGGTCTCTGTCCTCCCTCTACCCCGGCTACTTCCTCCTAAATCGCTCTAAGCACTTAGTTTCTTGGGCCTCAAGTTTCAGCGCCTAGGCTGCCAAGAGCCATGATTTCCTCAGTACGGTTCCCCCTCGTCAGCATGCCATCCCCGCTGTCCCCAAACCTGGGGCTCTCTGTGCAAGGGGATCCAACCCCGGGCCACCCCACACCTCAGAGGGGTAAACAAGTCGGACTTCTGGAGCTCAGAGCAGGGTGCTCAAACTTAGTTGCATCTGTGCAACGTGATAGAGACCCACGGGCCAAGGACATGGGGAAACTGGAACCCTCCCCCGTTGCTGGCCGGATTGTTACATGGTGTGGCTGCTGTAGAAAACAGTTTGGCAGAGCCTCAAAGGATTAAGCAGAGAGCTAACCTATGACCCAGCAGTTCCACTTCTATGCACCTCGCCAAGGGAAGTGAGAACGCACGTTCACACAAGAACTTGCACACAGACGTTCACAGCGGCATTAAACACAACAGCCCCAACGAGGAAAAGATCCAAATGTCCATGAACGGATGCTTGGATAAACAAAATGGGGTTGACCTGCATTGGGAAATACGATTCGGCCGTTGAAAGGAAGGAAGGCTTGATACCTGCTACATTACGGATGGACCTTGAAAACATGAGGCCGAGTGAAAGCAGTCAGACACACAGGGCCACGTATTGTACGATTCCATGGACAAGCAAAGTTCAGAACAGGCAAATGCACAGAGACGGAAAGTAGATTAGTGGTTGCCAGAGGCTGGGGGAATGTGTGGGGGGGTGGAGAATGAGGAGTGACTGCTAAA
The DNA here is from genome assembly GCF_011764305.1 of Mustela putorius furo. Taxonomy (NCBI): domain Eukaryota; kingdom Metazoa; phylum Chordata; class Mammalia; order Carnivora; family Mustelidae; genus Mustela; species Mustela putorius. The sequence goes on from NW_025421989.1 coordinate 36,146,974, forward strand.
GGGTTTGGAATTTCCTTTGGGGGCAATGAAAACGCTCTAAAATTAGATAGTGGTGACGGTCGCAAAACTCTGTGATTATGCCACAAACCACTGGCTGGTACAGTGTAGAAAGGCGAATTTCATGGTATGTAAATTACACCTTGGTTAAGTTATTACCAAAAACAATACAGATGCCTGGGCCCACCTGCAGAGATTCTGGCTTAGCCAGTCTGAGATGGGACCTGGGCACCTGCCTTTTTATCAAGTGCCCTAAATGTTGCGGAGGGAGCGGTTGGCAAAGTGTATGGCGTCACACCTGTCCTCAAAGTGCTAGCTCATTGTCACACTGGGGAAACATGGGAGCCTCTTAAGGGACAATTTCAGTGTCATTCCGTGTGATCCTAGAGGAGAGTGCATAAGAAGTTCAGGAGATAGAGGGCAGTTTGGGTCAAGGTGGATTGCGGGTGGGGAGGGGGGATTGATCCTTGGAGGATGGACAGATGTACACAGACAGGATCTGCTGGCACAGATCTGAGCATGGCATGGTTTGGGGTCTGTTTGAACTGACCTTGAGGGTGAACTTGGGGGGTGTTGGGAAAGACAGGCTTGGAGGAGTGGGCTGGGATCCTCCCTGAGTGCCAGGCAGGAAGCACTGGGGTGGGAGATGTGGAGCCAAAGAGGAATCTAAGGATAAAAAGAAGCAGAGTTTTAGGAAAAATAATCTACCATCTATGTAAGAACATATTAAAGGGCACCTGGGTGGCTCAGTGGGCTAAAGCCTCTCCCTTTGGCTGGTCATGATCCCAGGGTCCTGGGATGGAGCCCCACCTTGGGAATCCCTGCTCAGCGGGGAGCCTGCTTCCTCCTCTCTCTTTGCCTGCCTCTCTGCCTACTTGTGATCTTTGTCTGTCAGATAAATAAATAAAATCTTAAAAAAAAAAACATATTATAGCCAAGGACTGGCTGTCAAAGGCTGATTGAAAAGTTAGGGCAGGAATCAAGAAATAGAATGGTGAGGGTCTGCACCAGGGGCTTGACAAGGTGTTAGAGATGAAAGATCAAACTCGGGGTTCAAAGAGGAAATTGGCATGTGATGGAAAGAGTAGAATCAGAGAGAAGCCTACGTGCTCGTTCACACAAAAGGAGGAACCATGGTTTCAATCCCAGCTCTCCCTCTATTGGCTCTGGGACAGGGGGCAAGTCATGTGACCTCTCTGTGTTGTACTCTTCTAACGGGAAAAGTCAAGGAACCATTGTAACTACCCCAGAGGTTGTCCTCATGAATAACTGAGAAAATCCAGATGAAACAGAGGGAACACTTTGGAGAATTCAAGTGGGCTTTTCCGTCTTGCGTTTCTGTATAGGTCACCTTCTCCTTGGGCAGTCTGAGGACCATTTGGTTGGCAGCAGGAAAGGATTTTTCTGCATTTCTTGACTGAATTAAAAATTAATCCTCTGTAAAAATAAACAAGGAAGACTATATTGCACTAAGAAGCTTCCGCACCACAAAGGAAACTGTCAACAAAATGAAAAGGCGCCCTACTGAATGGGGAAAATATTTGCAAATCATGTATCTTATAAGGGGCTAGTATCCAAAATAAACAAAGAATTCATACAACTCAATAGCAACCCCCTCAGGCAATCTAGTTAAAAAATGGGCAGGGGATCTGAATAGACATTTTTCCAAAGAAAGCATATAGATGACCAAAAGGTACATGAGAAGGTGCTCAATGTCATTAATCATCAGGGAAATGCAAATGAAAATGACAGTGGGATATCACCTCACTCCTGATAGGATGACTTTTATCAAAGAGATAAGAAATAGGGGCGCGTGGGTGGCTCAGTCGGTTAAGCGTCTGCCTTTGGCTTAGGTCATGATCCCAGGGTCCTGGGATGGAGACCTGCCTTGGGAATCCCTGCTCAGCAGGGAGCCTGCTTTCCCCTCTCCCTCTGCCCCTGCCCCCATCATGCTCTCTCTCTCTCTTTCTCTTGCTCACTCTCGCTCTATCTCAAATAAACAAATAAAATCTTTTAAAAAAGACAAGAAATAACAAGTGTTGGACAGGATGTGGAGAAGAAGGAACTCTCGGGCATTGTTAGGAATGTAAATTGGTGTGGCTACTCTGGAAAATGGTGTGGAGGGTCCTCAGAAAATGAAAACCAGAGCTGCCGCAGGGTCCATCAATTCCACTTCTGGGTATTTATCTGAAGAAAATCAAAACCCCGATTGGAAAAGATACATGAACCTATGTGTTTATTGCAGCATTATTTATAACAGCCAAGATGTGGAAGCAACTCAAGTGTCCATCAATGGGTGAAGGGACAAAGAAAATGTGATGTTCATATATACAAGGGAATAAGAGTGAAATCTTGCCATTGGTGACCACCACATGGATGGATCAAGGGCATTATGCTAAGTGAAATAAGTCAGAGAAAGGCAAATGCCGTATGACCTTACTTATATGTGGCATCTAAAAAAACAAAACAAAACACACACAAAAATCCAAGCTTGTAGATGCAGAGATGTAGATGGGTGTTTGCCAGAAGTGGGGTGGGTGGCTGAAATGGTACAATTTTCCAGTTATAAAATAAATAGGTCATAGGGATGTAACGTACAGCACAATGACTATGGTTAATAATACTGTCTTGCATATTTGAAAGTTGCCAAGAGAGTAGATCTTAAACGTTCTTATTACAAGAAAAATTTTTTGTAACTGTATGATGATGGATGTTAACGAGACTTACTGTGGTGATTATTTCATAACATATACGAATACCAAATCATTATGTTGCACACCTGAAACTAATGTAATGTATGTCAATTATACCTTTATACAAAAAAATCGATTCTGGAGAATTCATATCACAATAGTTCCCCTGTGATGGAGAGACAATGCCCCTTGGTCAGGCTGTTTCTTTTGAGGAGGAAGATATGACCTAGAGGAAGTGAAAGCCCAACATTGGTCCCATATGGTTCCTGGGAATTGTGGGAAGAAACATGGAGGCGGGGCCAGGAGAGGCGTGGCAGTGGGTCCCAAGGTTGCTTTTCTGGGCATATGGCCAGAGAAAGGGTGAAAACTTGGGAGAAATTGAACGGGAAGAAGCAGAAGGCCTTTGGTCATAGTCACATTTAGGATCCTGAGAGGAGATCGTGTCCTGCACTGTCCCCTGCCACCAAACACACACTGGGGGCCACATGGGACAGTCTTGGCAACACAGCATGAGATAGATATACAGCAGGGAGGAGTGTGTAGCTGCCCAGGATTTCCTTCCTGCGCTGCATGGCTTGGAAAGAAGTTTCTGTTCTGGCTGGATTTAGGCCAAGAAGAGAGAGTCAGGCTATATGTAGAAAAGTAGCAGTCAACGTAAATTGAGCCCCTAGAAAGTTCTGCTCTGGGGAATATAGAAGGAGTGGTGCAAAGGTGACCTAGAGTTTTATCTTTCAGAAAAAGATCCTTGAATTCAAGCTTGGCGAGCTCACTGACCAACAGGGTGAGGAGACCCATAAATCAGGGAAGACTCAGTCAGAAGCTTGCACACACCCCCAGCCAAGGGAAATTCCAAAGACTGTCCCTGACCGGAAGTGTGGCGGGAAACCTGGCAAAGTGCTGTGTCAAGGAATCAGGGGAAGGCCACGGCTTCAATGACAGATGTTCAGTTCTGGAAGTGCTTGGTACAGGCCCACTGACTGGGCGCGGCCAAGTTGGGTTAATCCACGTGTTAACAGCTCCGTCCCTCCTGTGCCTCTGAGCCTTTCTACTCGCCTGACATTTCAGGATGGGGAGGCCGAATTCGCTAGGCCTTGAATGTGCTCTTTGCAGAGAGGACTGTACTCCTGTTGGATCCCAGGCTGACAGGAGAACAGGTCCCCGTTTGGGAAGCCACCCAGGCCCTTACTGGTAGAGTTCCTTCTGGTGCCACACCTATTGCCAGGGGAGAGGTGAGTCAGGGCCTTAAGTAGCCCAGGGGAGCACTCCCTGTCATCAGGGAGCCTCAGTCCTGGCTGTTGGCCAGAGGGCAAGGGAGCAACTCAGTTTCCTTCCACTACCATGGTTGCAACCTGGGCATGGTGGCCAATTCTGAGTGCCAGAGTGGCAGAGGCCATGGGAGTGCCCAAAGGCGGGTGGGCAGGTCACTTGGGTGGGCAGGTCACTTGCGTGGTCAGGCCTGCCTGGTCCAGATCCCTGAACTGGGCCAGGAGGGTGTGTCAGGCAATTAACCGAGGGCAACTGTGGCTGGGCACACAACCCCTGATTTCCACATGACTTGCTTCTTGTTCTTCCTGTCTGGGGTAATTTTAGTTTTTGTCTTGGTTGTTACTTTCTTTTTTTCTTTTAAAGATATATTTATTTATTTGAGGTGGGGAGGGGCAGGAGAGGGAGGGAGAGAGAATCTCAAGTCAACTCCATGCTGAGCGGGGAGCTCCATGATGGGCTCGATCTCATGATCCTGAGATCATGACCTGATCATGGACACTTAACTGACTGAGGCACCCAGGCGCCCCAGTTCTTACTTTCTTTCTATAGCACTTGGTCTGAAAAAGGAGATGAAAAAAATAGCCCCTCCATTTGGACCCAGAGAGAAGTTTCGGGATGGGATTTTCTTTTTTCCTCTTTCCTTCCTTCCTTCCTTCCTTCCTTCCTTCCTTCCAGTAGAGGCATTTATTTATTTATTCATTTACATTTTAAAAATATTTTTAAAATTTAAATTCAATTAATTAACATATACTGTATTATTGGTTTCAGAGGTAGAGGTCAGTGATTCATCAGCCTTATATAATACCCAGTGCTCATTACATCATGTGCCCTCCTTAATGTTGGGGATGGATTTTTAAGGCCCTGGTTGAGGAGGGAATAATGGGGACATCACTTCTTGAGATTCTCAGTCACTGCGGGAGATTATGGAAATGACAAACTTTTTCATGGGATATATTCATCATTGTGACAAAAGGTAGATATGGACACAGTCTCATTTACCAAGTGTTAGAGAGAAAGAGAGAGTGCATGTGTGTTTGTAAGCAGGGGGAGGGGCAAAGGGAGAGGGACAAGTACACTCTATGCTGAAGGTGGACCCTGACTTGGGAATCAATCCCAGGCCCCTGAGATCGTGACCTGAGCCGAAATCAAGAGTCTGACATTTAACTAACTGAGCCACCCAGGCGCCCAAAGTTGTTTTGAAATTTTGAATGATTTGAACCTCCTATGTTTTCTGCCAGTTTTTGTGTGTGAAAGTTGTTCCCTTAAGCTGTTAACGTAGACAACATTCTGGCATTCAAAGCCTCCGTACTTTGATCCTAGCATGATGAAATCAGTCTTCTCCCTTAGTACTCATTGACATCAACTTCAAGCTTATTCACTCATTTATTTATTCATTCATCCATCCATGTATTCATTCATTCATTCATTCATTCAAGACACAGTTTTTGAGCATGAAATGCATAGCTATGTGCTGCTTGAAGCTTGGGGTGCAGAGATGAAAAATAGTTTGTAGGGTTCAAGAGAGAGAAAATAAAAAACAGTTTACCATTCCATGTGCAAGTGTTAGGCTTGGGACTGCAGGGTGCTGCGATGGCCTGCCCCTTCTCCCCTGGGCCCCTGAGCTCACCTGTAGCTGTGGTAGGCAGGTGAGCACTCTACCTTGAGGCCTGCTTCTCAGCCTCTCAGCCTGAGAAACTGTAGGTACAACAGGAATTGTGGATGGGGGTTAGCAAAAGGGCATCGGAAGTTGGTAGAGAATTGTCCCAGCCTCCTGGTCCTCCAGTGTGATAGTTTGGAGGCCTGTCCCCGACTTCTCAGATGATCCCTAGGAGGCCTGAGTCCCAGGTGCCCAGGGTGCTAATCAACCCATAAACACAACCTTTATTGGCTTCCCTCTATGTCTCACTTTCCCTACTTGAAAAGAATAAAACCATAATTCTTTTTTAGAAAATATCTATTTATTTATTTGAGAGAGGGGGAGAGAGAGAGCACTCGAGAGAGCAAGCAGGGAGAGGGGGAGGGGGAGCGGGGATAAGGGAGAGAGAGAGAGAAGCTGACTCCTCCTTGAGCATGAACCCTGAGGCAGGGCTTGATCTCAAGACTCTGAGCTGACCTGAGCCAAAATCAAGAGTTGGATGCTTAACCTACCGAGCCACCCAGGCGCCCCTAAAACCAATTCTTTGAAGGATGGAAATCAGTTTTGATTCCTGGGGTCACCTGTCAAATAAGCTACTCGTCTCTAAATCATGCTCTGAGGGTTTGCTTTGTGGGGAGGGCAAACTAAGACAAGAGGGATGTGAATTGGGGGAGCCCAGAGGAGGGACCCCCAAACCAGAAACCGTACAAATTTCTACAGACAAAAAGCCTTGAACGGAGTCAGATGAAAAGCCTGAGTTGATTAGGTGAAGAAGACAGAGAAGGGCTTGGGCTCCACGCAGAGGGGCTAACAGGTGGAAAGGGTTGTAGGTGTGAGAAATCACGGAGAGTTGCAAGTAGAACCTCCAGACCGCAGTGGGCGCAAGTGCAAGTTGCCAGGTGGGCGGGGCCGGATCTCCCGCGCAGCCGGGCTTGGGGTGGGCTTCCTGCGGTTCCGGAGACTCAATGCCACCTCAGAATGGGTTGAGCAAACCCTCTACCCAGCCTTCTAACCTCGCTGGCGCCCCCTGGAAAAAAAGAAAAAAAAAGACAACATCTACTGCTGAAAAGCCAACATTTTAGCAAGAATTTAGAAGCCTTCGAGACGGGAGCTTCAGGTTACCTCAGTCTGTAGACCCTGTGGCTCTTGATCTCGGGGCTGTGAGCTAGAACCCCACGTTGGGTGTAAAGATGACTTAAAAATAAAATCTTTAATTAAAAAAAAAGAGGGGCGCCCTGGTGGCTCAGCGGGTTAAAGCCTCTGCCTTCAGCTCAGGTAGTGGTCTGGGGGTCCTGGGATCGAGCCCCGCATCGGGCTCTCTGCTCAGCGGGGAGCCTGCTTCTTCCTCTCTCTCTGCTTGCTTCTCTGTGATCTCCATCTGTCAAATAAATAAATAAAATCTTAAAAAAAAAAAAGAAAAGAAAAGAAATCGTCACCGAACATAGGAACAAAACCACATTGGCACCCTGACTTTCCAAGGAAAGAACATAGATAAAGCAGCAATCAGGCATTCCCTTAATCCCGACGTAAGTGTTTATGGGGCACCTACTGGGAGCCAGATGGGTGTTCAGTCAACACAAGGAAATGGCAGGGCGTCCTTGTCACGGAACACGTCTCTGTGCCCACTTGTAAGTGGACCTTTGCCTTGAAAGTGAACCATAGGGTTGATACCATGAGATAGAATCGGTTGAACAGAAGGTGAGCAGTAGGAAGGCTCGTCTTAGCTCTTTCTAGTTTTCTCCCTCCCTTCTTTCCTTCTCCTTCCTTCCCTTAAAACAGTGTATTTTTATTCTCTTCAAGAACCCACAAGGGCAGAGCTAATTCTTGTTCTTTTGTTTGTGTCTGTTTTTCTGAACTGGTAATACACCTTTGTTCTGTAAAGAGAGAACAAGGTAACACGGACACAGTCGTCGTCCTCCTTCTGCCCTAAGAGTCAATGGATCACCTCCCCAAACCTAACCCCTGTGATCAGTTTCTTGTGTACCTTCCAGAAATACCCTACGCATTTATCAACATATATGTTGATATATGGTTTTATATATAGTTCTGTCTTTTTTTTGGCTACATAGAAATAGTAGTATTCTCTACACCATCTAAACCTTCTATTTTTACCTTGAAAATCATTCCTGGAGGTCTTTCAATACCAGGGTAACTGAAGGGGCCTCATTTGGGGGGGCCATGCCATCCTGTATTTGGCTCGCCTGCTACTGATAGATATGTAGGTTGCAGACAGCCTGTTGCTGTTATAAACAACGCTGCAATGCATACTTTGTTTACAGATCATCTTGCGCAGGTGTAAGTGTCTCTGTAGGATGACTTCTTAAAGGAGCTTCTGAGTCAAAGGGATGAGCAAATTTTAATTTTCATAGATATTGCCAATTTGCCCTCCGTAGAGGTTATGTGAATTTACATGCGAAGCAGAAATACATGCATGCAGCCCTTTTAAACATAGTGTATTAATTTTTTATGGCTGCCTAACAAATTACCTCAAACTCAGTGGGTTAACGCAACACCCATTTATTAGCACACAGTTCTGTATATTAGAAGTCTGGCCCAGCATGGCTGGATTCTCCCTGCTCAGGGTATTACAAGGTTGAAGTCCAGGTGTTGGCCTGACTGACTTCTTGTCTGGAGACCCTAGGGAGATACCTGCTTCTAAGCTTGTTTTTGGTGAATTTCAGTTCCTTACAGTTGGAGGATTGAATGGGGAGAAGTTGTCTGTACACGAGGGGGTGGGAATTTGGGAGATCATCTTAGAATTCTGCCTGCCACACACAGTGTTATGAATGTTTTTGATCTTCGCCAATGTGAGTGATGAAAATGGAATTTATTGGATATTTCTCTTACTATGCTGGTGAATATTTTTTTATGGTTTTGTGGGGGTTTTTTGCTTTTTTTTTTTTTTAGAGGGAGAGAGCGCATGTGCACGAACACAGATGCAAGTTGGGGGAAGGGCAGAGGAAGAGAGAGAGAGAGAATCTTTTTTTTTAAAGATTTTATTTATTTATTTTTCAGAGAGCGAGCGAGTGAGGGAGCAAGCCGAAGCAGGGGGGTGTGGCAGGCAGAGGGAGAAACAGGCTCCCTGCCCAGCAAGGAGCCAGATAGGATACTCAGTCCCAGGACCCTGGGATCATGATCTGAGCTGAAGACAGATGCTTAACTGAGACACCCAGACATCTTCAAGAGAGAGAATCTTAAGTAGGCTCCATGCTCAGTATGGAGCCTGACCACGGGACAGAGAGGGCTCGATCTCATGACCCTGAGATCATAACCTGAGCTGAAATCAAGATTTGATGTTGGACTGAGCCACCCAGGTGCCCCACAAATATTTTCATATATTTAAGATTCACTTCTATTTTTTTTTTCTATGAATGCTATCTGCTTATATTCTTTGCCCCTTTTCCTACTGGGTTCTTGGTCTTTTTCTTTCTTTCTTTTTTTTAAATAAGATTTTATTTATTCATTTGTCAGAGAGGAGAGAGAGCACAAGCAGGGAGAGCAACAGGTGGAGGGAGAAGCAGGCTCCCCGATGAGCAGGAGCCCAATGTGGGACTCGATCCCAGGACCCTGGGATCATGATCTGAGCTGAAGGCAGACACTTAACCAACTGAGCCACCCAGACATCCCTTTTTGGTTTTTAGAAGAGCTCTTCATATGTTGAGGATATTTCCTACCTTTTTTTTTTCCACCAACTCCCTCCTACCTTAATGACTTTGTTTGTCCTATTTATTTTACCTGGAACCCCACCCTCCTTCAGCCTTCTGAAACATCATTCATTCTTTACCCACATTACTAATGCCGTACTAATGCATGCTCCGCAACTCCTCTCGACTCTTTTCTTGTGCCATTCTATGCTTTATGTTTGTTGGTTAATCTTGGCTCCCCAGCTGGGATGTTGAGCTTTTTCACTGCAGGGATCCAAGGAGTTTCAAGCGTGAGACTGAACATGTAGTATGCCCAAAACTGGTATCTGTAAACTGATAAATGGATGCCTTGAACTGGAAGTTAAAAATTTCAAGCTTCCTCTCCCCATTTCCTATGTTCATTATAAATACATGTCAGCATATACCTCAAATAACCCTGTCTTTGTAACTTCCATCTTTTTATAATTTTTTAAAGTTTATTTAATTTTTTTATGTAATCTCTGTGCCCAGCATGGGGTTTGGACTCACAAAGTTGAGGTCAAGAGTCGCATGCTCTTCTGACCAAGCCAGCCTGGTGCCCCCATTTTTATAATTATTAAATGATACTAGAGAATGTTAGTGGGTAATCTGTCATGTAATCTCATTTTTTAAAAAAAGGTTTTATTTATTTATTTGACAGAGATCACAAGTAGGCAGAGAGGCAGGGAAAGAGAGAGAGAGGAGGAAGCAGGCTCCCTGCTGAGCAGAGAGCCTGATGCGGGGCCCGATCCCAGGACCCTGAGATCATGACCTGAGCCGAAGGCAGAAGTTTAACCCACTGAGCCACCCAGGTGCCCCTGTAATCTCATTTTTTCTGTTAGCTTGTTTCTCTTTGGAATGGCACAGTTAGTGAAATTCGTCTCCAAATCCATAATATTTTTTAAATTTGATTTGATTTGAAATTAGTTTAAGAGTTTATCAAAGGGGGCGCCTGGGTGGCTCAGTGGGTTAAGCCGCTGCCTTCAGCTCAGGTCATGGTCTCAGGGTCCTGGGATTGAGTCCCGCATCGGGCTCTCTGCTCAGCAGGGAGTCTGCTTCCTCCTCTCTCTCTCTGCCTGCCTCTCTGCCTATTTGTGATCTCTGTTTGTCAAATAAATAAATAAAATCTTAAAAAAAAGTTTATCAAATAACATGTTCATTTTCTTTCTTTCTTCCTTCCTTTCTTTCTTTTTTTTTTTTTTTTAAAGTAGGCTCCATGCCCAGTGTGGAGCCAGTATGGAGCCCAGCGAGGGGTTTGAACTCATGACTCTTGAGATCAAGACCAGAGCTGAGATCAAGAGTCAGACGCTTAACCGACTGAGCCACGTAGGTGCCTGAATGTGTTCATTTTCTTCTTTCTTTCCTTTTTTTTTTTTTTTTAAAGATTTTATTTATTTGAGAGTGAGAGAATGAGCTGGGAGAGGGGCAGAGGGAGAAGGAGAAGGACTCTCTGGGATGATGCCCTGAGTCAAAGGCAGACGCTTAACTGAATGAGCTCCCCAGATGCCACCGGAATGTGTTCATTTTTTAAGAGAGTTAAGTGGAACTGAGAGTTTCATGATGAATCACCCTGTCCCGGCCTTCCCTACCTCCTTCACTTCTCTTCCAAAGGAGATATTTTCAGCCTTTTCTCTTTCTCATATTTTTCTCCATATTTCTAATTAATACACGTTAAAAAGTTTTTTTAATTTTTTAAAGCACTCTCAACACCCAACTTGGGGCTTGAACTTAAAACCACTAGATCAAGAATCTCATGTTCTGCTGACCAAGTCAACCAGGCGTCCCTAATTAATACACTTAAACCACTCTGATTTTTTTTAAGTTTAGATATCTTTGGTGACTTCCTGTCATGGTGATGAAGACAGGGCCTTTTCTTGTATCCTGATCCCATTTTCCCCACTTTTACTCCCCCACCAGGGCTGCTTTGTAATTTTTGCTTAAAACAGGTCACTATTTATATTATCATGACCACATAAATGCTTACTGCTGGGCTAGGTCATGCTCCACAGCCCCATAATTCCTTTCTTAACCAGCAGTTTTATAAATGTGTGTCTACTGGTAAGGAACCTGGAAGCAACAGAAAATCCATCTTATCAACAGTGGCTTAAACCATAAGGCTCTTACTTTTCTTTTCTTCCGTTCTTTTCTTTCTTCTACACACCCGACGTAGGGCTTGAACTCACCTCCTCGAGATCAAGAGTTGCATGGTCTGCTGAGCCAGCCAGGGGCCCCACTTTTCCTGCTTTCTCTAGGAGCATGAAATAGGCAGGCCAAGGGTTAGTTCACAGATTTGGCAACATCATTAGAACCCAGTTCCTTCCCTCCTTCCACTCTGCCCATCTGTGTCCTGTTCTTCATATTTCGTTTTGCTCTGAACACAAGATGGTTGACATGGCTCTAAGAGTGGCATATTCATACTACGTCATTCAGGAAGAAAGAATTCTCCTGTGGCTCTTTCTTTATTTTGCCTGGGGTGGTGGTGGGCGTGGGGGCGGTCTTGGAGATGCACTTCCTTTCGTGTCTCACCTGCCAGAACTAGGTCACATGAGCTACCAGCTGTCAGGGAAACTGGGAAAGTAAGTGTCTGCCATTTTCACCCTCTATAATGGAAAAGAAGTTGGAAAAGGGTTGCCAACCAACAGCATGGGCCCGTGAGGGTGTTTTCTCTGCAAGTGACAGAAGCCTCGATTTAAAATTGCTTAAACAATACTGGGGTTTGTCATTTCATATAAGCTACAGAATTCCAGGTTGGGTAATTGACTGACTCAATGATACCAGCAAAGATCCAAGCCCTTCCTGCCTTTCTGCTGTGTTATCCTTAATTGTTGGCTTTGGTCCTCTGACTTTCTCCTCATGGTCATAAGGGGGCTGCAGTGGCCAGGATCACAGAGCACCAATGGGATTAAAGAGAGAACATTTGGGGGGGCACCTGGCTGGCTCAGTTGGTAGAACGTGCGACTCTTGGGATTGTAAATTTGACCACCATGTTGGATATAAAGATGATTTAAAAAAAATAAAATAAAATGATTAAAAAGAAAGAGAAAAAGAGAATGTCCTGTCTTCCTCTCTCTCTCTCTTTCTTTTTTATTCCAATATAGTTGACATACAGTGTTATATTCGTTTTAGGTGCACAATATAGTGAGTCAACAATTCCCTACATAATTCAGTGCTCATCATGCTAAGTGTCCTCTTTATTCCCTTCACCTGTTTCACCCATCCCCCCCACCCACCTCTGCTCAGACAACCACCTTTGTTCTCCATATTTAAGAGTCTGTTTTTTTTGGTTTGTTTGTTCCTCTCTTTTTTTTTCTTTATTCATGTGTTTTGTTTCTTAAATTCCACATATGAGTGAAATAGAGTCTTTCACTCTATAGAGTGAAATATCTTTCTCTGACGGACTTCTCTCACTTAGCCTTATGCCTTCTAGATGTTGCAAATGACAAGATTTTACTTTCTCTCTTTTTTTTTTTTAAGATTTTATTTTTTATTTATTTGAGAGAGAGAGAGCCCAAGCTGGGGTGGGACAGAGGCAGAGGGAGAAGCAGGGAGTCTGATGTGGGGCTCGATCCCAGGACCCTGGGATCATGACCTGAGCTGAAGGCAGATGCTCAACTGACTGAGGCACCCAGGCGCCCCCAAATTTTATTCTTTTTATGACTGAGTCATATTCCATTGTGTATATATACAGCACATCTTTCTTATCCATTCATCTATTGATGGACACTTGGGTTGCTTTTGTATCTTGGCTATGGTAAATAATGCTGCAGAACACATGGGGGTGCGTGTGTCTTTTTGAACTAGTGTTTTGTATTCTTTGGATAAATACCAAGTAGTGGAATTACTGGATCATATGGTGATTCTATTTTTTGTTTTCTGAGGAAACTCCATACTGTTTTCCACAGTGGCCATACCAGTTTGCATTCCCACCAACAGTACACAACAGCTCCTTTTTCTCTACACCCTTGTTGACCCTTGTTTCTTGTGTGTGTGTGTGTGTGTGTGTGTGTGTGTTTAATTTTAGCCATTCTGATAGGTGTGAGGCGATAGCTCACTGTGGTTTTGGTTTGCATTTTCCTGATGAGAGTGATGTTGAGCATCATTTCATGTGTCGGTTGGCCATCTGTATGTCTTCTTTGGAAAAATGTCTATTTATGTCCTCTGCTCATTTTAAAATTGGATTATTTTCTTTTCTGCTGTTGGAGTCATGTAAGTTCTTTATATATTTTGGATATTAACCCATTATCAGATATGTCATTTCCAAATATCTTTTCCCATTTAAGGAGTTGTCTTTTTTTTTTTTTTTTTTGGATGGTTTCCTTCACTATGTGAAAGCTTTTTATTTGTGTGGAGTCCTAATAGTTTAATTTTGCTTTTGTTTCTAGATATGTTTAGATATATCTAGAAAAATGATTCTATGGCCAATGTCAAAGAGATCACTGCCCATATTTTCTAGTAAGAATTTTATGATTTGGGGATACCTGAGTGGCTCAGTCAGTTAATCGTCTGCCTTTGTCTCAGATCATGATCCTAGGGTCCTGGGATCGAGCCCCACGTTGGGCTCCTTGCTCAGCAAGGAGCCTGCTTCTCCCTCTACCTGCCATTCTCCCTGCTCTTGCTCTCTTTTTTTTCTCTGACAAATAAATAAATAAGATCTTTAAAAAAAAAAAGAATTGTGTAATTTCAGGTCTCACATTTAGGTCTTTATTCCATTTTGAGTTTATTTTGTGTATGGTTTAAGAAAGTGGTTCAGTTTCGTTCTTTTGCATGTAACTGTCCAGTTTTTCCAACACCATTTTGTTGAAGAGACCATCTTTTCCCCATTGTGTTGTTCTTGCCTTTTTTGGTCATAGATTAATTGACCATATAATTGTGGGTTTATTTTGGGGCTCTATTCTGTTTCATTGATCTGTGTCCATTTTTGTGCCAGTACCATACTGTGTGTGTGTGTGTGTGTGTGTTAAAGATTTATTTATTTGAGAGAGAGAATGGGGTAGGGCATGAGTTGGGGAGGGGCAGGGGGAGCAAGAGACAGAACCTCAAGCAGATTCCCCACTGAGCATGGAACCTGATGCAGGGCTTAATCTCACAACCCTGAGATCATGACCCAAGCTGAAACCAAAAGTTAGATGCTTAACTGACTGAGCCACACAAGTGCCCCTACTGCCCCTACTGTGTTTTGATCACTACAGCTTTGTGTAGTTTATCTTGAAACCTGGGAATGTGATACTTCTAGCTTTGTTCTTTTGCAAGATTGCTTTGGCTTTTTGGGGTCTTCAATGGTTCCATGCAAATTTTAGGGTGATTTGTTCTAGTTCTGTGAAAAATGTATTGGTATTTTGGTAGGGATTGTATTAAATCTGTAGATTGCTTTGGGTGGTATGGACATTTTAACAATGTTGGTTCTTCAGTCTATGAGTGGGGGGTATCTTTCTACTTGTTTATGTTCTCTTCAATTTCTTTCATTGGTGTTTTATAGTTTTCAGAATACAGGTCTTTTACCTCCTTGATTAAGTTTATTCCCAGATATTTTATGTGTTTATGTATTTATTTAAAAGATTTTATTTATTTGAGAGAGAGAGAGCATGAGGGATGGGGAGGGGCAGAGAGAGAAGCAGACTCCTCGATGAGCACGGAGCCTGATGCGGGGCTTGATTCCAGGACTTTAGGGTCATGACCTGAGCCGAAGGCAAATGCCTGACTGAGCCACCCAGGTGTGCCGTGTATTTACTTTTTTAGTGAAGTTGTGAATGGGTTTGTTTTCTTTATTTCCCTTTCTGCTACTTCATTATTAGTATATAGAAATGCAATAGATTTCTGTATATTAGTTTTGTATCCATTCCTATCCTTTTCTTTCTTTTTTTAAAAAGATTTTATTTATTTATTTGACAGAGAGAGATCACAAGTAGGCAGAGAGAGAGGAAGGTAAGCAGGCTCCCTGCTGAGCAGAGAGCCCAATGTGGAGCTCGATCCCAGGACCCTGAGATCATGACCTGAGCCGAAGGCAGTGGCTTAACCCACTGAGCCACCGAGGCGCCCTCCTATCCTTTTCTTAAGAGTGAGATGTCTCTTAGAAACTTAGCAGAATTCTCAGTTTCATTGACCAGTACTGTGTCACCTGTTCATTAGTTAACCAGCCATCATCAAAGGGAATAAATTACTATGATTGGACTAGTCAGGATTCTCTCTCTGGGGAAGACACTTCAAGAGTCCCAGCACTCTTTTTTTTTTTTTTTTTTTTTAAGATTTTATTTTATTTATTTATTTGACAGAGAGAAATCACAAGTAGGCAGAGAGGCAGGCAGAGAGAGAGAGAGGGAAGCAGGCTCTCTGCTGAGCAGAGAGCCCGATGCGGAGTCCCAGCACTCTTGAAGTAGATGAAACTGACATATACTTAATTGAAATCAGAGTTCTGTTAGCAAAGAAGAAGGAGGGATGGCTGCTGGGGAGGCAGCAAATAATGTCTGCCACACCTTCATTTTTCCCTGGAGTTTATAATTGCCTTAATTTTTTATTCACCTGTATTAAAAATGTATTGAGACTCTACCTAATTCTAGGCACTATTCCAGGTATTGGGTATTTTTCTTAAACAAGAAAAACTTTGTTTTTGGCATTATGGACTTTACAACAAGATCATACAAGTTGGGAGCATTGGCTGATGGGTAGTTCCTTAAACTGCCATTGGCAATGGTCTCCTGCAATTTTCATTTGGGTCTACATGTACTTGTTTGAAGACTGCATCTTGCTCAACAATTATTTATATTCTTCTTTAAAATTTGAAACATTTTTTGGCCTGTCTCTGAGTAATTCATTTGAATTCTTAAGAGAGGCTTTATAGTTTCAGTTGTCAGTTACTTTTCAGATTCCTCAGACTGGATAATCAAAAAAACAATCTTACTTCCTTAGACATGGAAGGATCAATATTTTTGTTTTCTTATGATGAGCACCTTTGGGTACATTCAGTCATTCCTGATTTGAAGATAATGTTCCTTTTGACTATTGTTTTCAATGAGAGATAGTAGGAGGATGAGGCCACACTATGATATAGAAGGAGAAGGGATTTTTCAAAGATACCATGCTTTTTTCAGATTATCCCATTCAAGACTCTCCCTTCTTCTCTATTGAAATAAGAATAATCAGGGTGCCTCGCTGGCTTAAATGGGAGAGTATGCAACTCTTGATCTTGGGGTCCTGAGTTCCTGCCCCACATTGGTGTAGAGATTACTTAAAAAAAAGTAAAAAAAAAAAAAAAGAAATCAGAATAATCAATAGATACTCTCAAGTTTTGCCTATATTAATCATTAGCACTTGTCTCCTGCAAAGGCTACAAATTTCAGGAGTTTTTCTCTCTTCTAAACTCTACTACAATTTTGTATAAGTTTTGCTTCTCCTAAGTCAGTATTTAGGTTTTGAGTAAACATGCCAGTAGTCTTGGTAGCATGTTTTTTCTGGCCCATAGCAATGAAAACATTTACTTAATCAGTCAGCTCCCACGGTAGGATGTGAAGTTCAAGAGCTTTCACATTAACTGCAGTGTATCATGAGATATTTTAGTAAGGGGAGGACAACAGTTTTGTTGGAATTCTGAGAAATCTGTGAGATGAAGTTTCACCCAGTGCCACTGGCTCATTCTTAGGAGGTTGTGAGCAGACCTTTTCCACAATTGTTCCACTTTTTGTTGGTGCTGATGACAAATGTAGGTTTTAACTTTGTGAAAATTGCTGTGTACTATGATCTGAAATCATGGTCGTGTTTTGGAAAGGGGTGATCCGTTTAAAAGAGGACTGTTTTATCTCACTCTAAAGAGACTCTTTGCATTTTACTGGAAACATTTTATGAAAATGTTCTTGATAAGCATAATAGAACATGTAGAACAGGTGGGGAACTGATGATTCTTTGGTGGTATTCGTAAAGTCCGATTTCCCACTGTAAAGAACATTTATGTTGCTTATTTTAAAAAAAGGATTTTGTTTATCTATTTGAGAGAGAGTGAGAGAGAGAGCATGAGAGGGGAGAAGGTCAGAGAGAGAAGCAGACTCCCCGTGGAACTGGGGTCCTGATGTGGGACTCAATCCCTGGATTCCAGGATCATGACCTGAGCCGAAGGCAGTTGCCCAACCAGCTGAGCCACCCAGGTGCCCTTATGCCGCTTTTCTACTGAGTGTGTATGATAGGAGTTCAACTTTGTAAAATTATATGTTCTTCTCACGTCTTTTGAACTCGTTTTGACACCAAAATTAAAAATTAAATTTAAATTTAAATTTTCCCTCTCACTCTTCAAACAGCCTGGAACTGTTGACAGAGTTAGCCCATCTGATTCAGGCACCTAGCATGGAAAACCATGGAACATTCTGTGAGTGCCCTGGCCTCTGGTGGTTGAGTTGCTCAGCCCTTCCCAGCTTTGCACTGGGCTTTGTCCGTCTGCATTCCAGCTCCTGGTGCTGGGTTTTCTCTCTTGGGTCCAGTTCTGCTTTTACCCTTCAGTCTCCTCAAATGATCTTGGCTACCTCAGGCCTGGCGCTCATGGAGCTCACTGTGCTTGGCTTTGCTCCCAGCTCTCTCTGTTCTACCTGTGTCCTCTAGGTGTCCTGCTCTGGCCTGGCCCTAGGATCAGAGCCCCCCCAGTGCTGGACTGCCTGGCCACTTCTCACCAGGGCAGAAACATGCCATGTGTTATAGGAACAAGGATGCATTGGCTTGTTGGGTCCCAAGGCCTGCCTTTGGGGGTGTGCACTATTACCCCCACTTCACACACCTGATCCCAGCTATCACAGCCTGATCAGACACTCCTCAGAACCTGCACTCGACAGATCTCCATTTGCTCTGTTTATCAAAGAGCCTTTCCACCGCCACAGGCCTCCCTCTCTCTGATTTCCAATCTGGGCTGCAGTTTTTACCTCTGAATACTTTCCATACGTCAGGCACTGCACTAAGGGTTTCACACAGATTATTGCCTTCAGCCTAGTTATAACCCTATGAAGTAGGCACTGTGTTCAGCCCATTTCACAGATGAGGGAATGGAAGCTTCCAGAGTTTCTGTCCCTGGGCCACAGTCACCCAGCCTTCCAATTTATCCCCTGCAGACAGACTAAATGATTCACATGGCCCCATGCTAACTCACCATCCAGGTAAATGGGTAACCTGTAAATATGCCTCCCTCTATAGACCCAGAACATTTCATCCCTTGGTCATTAGAGCTTTCATCCCTGTTGCCTGTGAGCCTCACCAAAATGTTCGTATCTAGCAGGACTTCTCCTTGCCCCAGCAGGACAGATCCCCTGTTAGATTTAGTGGGGTACTGTATACTGTGGGAAAGAGGCATATATGGCATGGGGCTGACAGGCATTGGCTCCAAGGGAGACAGTCAGAGAAAACAGCCTAAGACTCTCCTTCCTCCCCGGTGGCTTCAGCTCCCCCTGTTGAAAAGTTGAAGTGCACTGTCTTGCCCCAGGCCGGCTGACAGGTTTGCTCAGCCCCGTGGGATTCTGCTGTTGGTGACCCTGTCCAAGCACCCAGCAGTATCTTCTGTCGCCCTCGGCCCGCAAGGACGACCATGAGCCTGGTATGGTGTTAATGCTTCATTTCCGTTTATTTAATCAACTTCCTTAGCTTATATACAGCAGGGTGACCAATAAGGGGTCAAGCCATGGGGAGAGCCAATGAGAGTCCTGTTACTATGCTGATTAAATTTGATACAGCCAATAACTATGTCCTCCTTTAGGCGGGCTTCACCAGAAAGTTCATTGTATACTTGCAGCGTATTTTGCTAGCAGTGAGCCAAGCACCTTCTTGTAATGGCGGGGACTTTCCCGGCCGGAGGCAGTCCCCGACAATCTTCTACTGCTTTCTGCCTTTGCTGGCTCATTGAGAGCCTGGCCCATTCCTTCCTGTGTTAGTTTCCTATCAGTGCTCTAACAGATTTCCACAATCTCAGTGACTTAAAACACCACCCATTTATCATCTTACAGTTTGGAAAATTCAAGTCTGGATATCGAGGCTACCTACATTCTTTGGCTTGTGGCCCCTCCCTCCATCTTCATGGCCTTCAGTGGAGCACCTTCCAGTCCCTCTCCTTCTGTCTTCGACCTCTGCTTCCATCCCCACATCACCCTCTCTGGCTTTGACCCTCTTGCCTCCCTCTTAGAAGGACCCCCGGGCTCACATTGGGCCCAGCTGGGTAATCCAGGCTGATCTCCCCATCATGAGATCCTTGATCGCATCCACAAAGTTCCTTTAGCTGTGTAAGGTCACGTGTTCATGGGTTCTAGAGATTTCCATACTTCCCACAACAACAGTCCAGCCACTAGAGATGGGGAACTAGGGGACACAGGGGAGGAGATACTGGGCTGTGGCAGAGATCCTGGCCAGCTCTAGTTTGTATGTCCTGTGGGAAGAGGAGGTGGACCAGAAGCACCTGAGGAAACTGCCTTCCTTCTCAGGAAAAGACAAATTTCTTTCCTCAGACAAATTTGGAGCAGCCTTGATTCTGCCTTGCCCTGCCCAGCGGCTTAGGTGGGAGAGGGCAGAAGGGTGGGGGCTGCCCATAAACCGGGTCATCTTACCATCTCCCGCAAGATGGATGGCCAGCAAGGAAAGCTACCACTTGACACACAAGCCCGCTCCTGTCCTGTCCATCTCCTGTCCCCCTGGCCTTGACCCTGTTTCTGTCTCTGCTTCTAACGTGGAGACTTACCCACTGACCTTACTTTCCTACCCTTGGCCCCAATGGTTGTTGAACCAGGCCTACCCTCCAGCTCTTCTTACTTCAGTAGAAATCTGTGTGCCATCTTTGGCCCCTTGGATATTAACACTGTACCTCAACGAGATGGATGTTGCTCAGGGAGAAGAGTCTAGAAATATTTGCCACTATTCTCTTGTTCTGTCTGGCTCCTTGTCCTCAGTCAGGCATTCTGACCAGAATGGGCTGCACACACAGTCTTCCCTCAGCAGAACATGGGCCACTGTGAGCTCAACTTTGTGAATAATTGTGAGGTGCTGGTTCCCCCCCCCAACCCTGCTATCTCAAAAAATGCTTTATGATTTCATTCATTTAGATATAATTCATCAGGATCCTAGAATTTTAGGGGAAATGATGATTTGTAATGACAAGCAGATAGACTATTTAAAATCAGGGCTCACCCAAAATAGCCAGAACATATGATCGACATCTGGAAAACATCTGCATGAATGGTGTGACTACAACAGACACCAAGGAAGTGGAAATTTTAAGAACTATACTGAGGACTTCTGGGTCCTAAGAACACCAAAACGAAGTCCTCATGGATTATATAGCAAACTAACATCCCAGGGGAGATTTTTTATTTATTTAATTTTAAAATAATTTTTATTTATTTATTTAACAGGAGAGAGAGAGTACAGGAGCAGGGGGATGGGAGAGAGGCAGAGGGAGAGGGTGAGAAAGAGAATCTCAAGCCGGCTCCACGTTCAGCACAGAGCCTGACACGGGGCTCAATCTCACAACCCTGAGATCATGACCTGAGTCGAAATCAAGAGTTGGACGCTTAACCAATGGAGTCACCCAGGCGCCCCTCCAGGGGAGATTTTCTTTTTCTTTCTTTCTTTCTTTTTTTTTTTAAACAAAACCCTTTTTACTGTAAAATAAGACACGGACACAGCAAAACAAATACATGACTCGATGACTTATTTTAAGCCAAACATCCTCGTCACCACCAACCAGGTCAAGAAATAGAGCTTTGCCGGGCACCCGAGAAACCCCTTCATGTTTCCCATCCAAACCATACTCAACCCCCCACCAGCATGTAGCCGTGATCCTGACTTCTCTGCTGATCACAGAAAACAATAGTTTTATCACTCAGAGGTACATTCTTATACTATAGTTTAGCTTGCCTTTAAAGAAATTTGTTTTGGGCGCCTGGGTGGCTCAGTGGGTTAAGCCGCTGCCTTCGGCTCAGGTCATGATCTCAGGGTCCTGGGATCGAGTCCCGCATCGGGCTGTCTGCTCAGTGGGGAGCCTGCTTCCTCCTCTCTCTCTGCCTGCCTCTCTGCCTGCTTGTGATCTCTGTCTGTCAAATAAATAAATAAAATCTTAAAAAAAAAAAACTTAAAAAAAAAAAAGAAATTTGTTTTGGTTTGCCTTTTAAAACTTCTCTTCAGATGTCTTCTAAGTCACTTTTAACCTATTCCTCACCCCCCTTCCATTTCTTTCTTTTCCTTACAACCTAGCTTTTGGAGGGCCTGAGCCATTTTGTCCCGGATGGTTTCCCATAGTCTGAACTTTGCCCATGTCTGCTTGCAGCTCTGTCTGCCATTTTCCTCTGCCCACCCTCTGAGGAGATTTGAGCTGTGAAAAGGAGGAGGAATGGCAAACGTGGACCACTCACCTGTTCATCTGTGGTCTTTTCCCAGAAATCTTGTGAATGAGGCTGGTGCCGATTTAGCTCTCCATGCCTGTCGAGGCACCTGCTTCCTCAGCCTGGTCCTTTGGGTTCCCACAAGCCCAGCTTCCCTCATGGAACTGCCCCCCGGTCCTTCCCGACCCCATCCCAGGGTCAGGGGATCTGGTCAGGGTCACAATTTCCTGGCTTCAGTGAGGTTAGGAAAGCAGCCAGGGCTCTCCACGAAAGATCCTGTAGAGCCTTCCTGGGCTGGAGCCTGTTTTCCCAACACACAGGCTTTGTAGCAGGTCAGGCTGCCTCTGCCCGTGGTAATGCCTCTGGCCCATTGCTTCCAAAGTGAGCCCGCGTCCACTGAAGCATCAGATCATCCAGAAGCATTCTTGGCCACATTCTTTTACTGCACTCTCCTGGACGGGCCCGCAATGGAGGCTGGGCTACTGCAGGCAGCAAAGGGAGCTCCTCATCCAACATTGCCCTTGGACCTGGGCCAGAGGGCCCTGGCCTGGGCTCTGTGCTTTGGAGGTCGCCCTATTGCTGTAAGAACACACAGCAAACATGTGGTAGAGATTGCATGGGCATCTCTGCCTTGGGAGCCAGTGGTCAGTGCTGGCCTATTGCTGACCCGGGAATTATGCCCTTCTTAGAACAGCCACTTGCTTGACTAATAGCTGTGGAGGCCCTAGGGAAAGAAATACTTCTGCACAGCGCTTGCACTGTGTCCTCAAAACAAAAGGTGACTATTTATGGATGCCATGAAGGTTTGTGGGTTGTGCCTTCTGTGATCTTAGAGATGGCCACTGCTTTGGAGTAAGGGGAGAATTTGAGCAGCAGAGGCTTAGGAGGAAAAATGACAAATTAACGCATCAAACCCTTCCTTCCGATAGTGTGAACGCAAGAGATCCACGGGTAACCAAGTTATCATTTCCCACTGATGCTGCGTGTCCCTATTCTTGTTTCTCTTTGTGTTCCAAATGGTGGTCCCACGTGGTGCCTAAGGAAAACCATGAAACATTAAATGATTAATATTACTCTTAAGTCTATACATATGCATATCTATAAGCATACATTATTTTTTATTTTTTACTTTTAAAGATTTTATTTATTTATGTGAGACAGAGAGAGAGTGAGTGCGTACACAAGCAGGGGGGAGGGGTAGAGGGAGAGAGAGAGAGAAGCAGACTCTATGCTGAGCAGGGAGCCAGATGTGGGGCTTGATCCCAGGACCCTGAGATATGACCTGAGCTGAAACCATGAGTCAGATACTTAACCGACTGAGCCAACCAGGTGCCCCACAGACTCTTGACATACAGGAAGCATGGTATTAGTTCTCTAGGATGGAGCTTAGGTGGACATTGGACTCTAATAATGTAAAAAGTTATATATTTATAAAAACATTTAACAAGATTTAATTAAGTTTCAAATGAGTGGGGTGCCTGGCTGGCTCAGTAGGAAGAGGATGTGACTCTTGATCTGGGGGTCGTGCATTTGAGTCCCAGAGCAGGTGTAGAGATTACTTAAAAAATGATAAAATTAAAAAATTAAAAATTCTAATAATTAAAAAATACTATTAAAATTTAAAAATAAAAATTCAAATTATTAAAATTCCAGCATGACTTAAATCACTTTGACTTCAAGTTCTGATGTATACATTTTGAGTATACATGTGATATGGGGGCCTGCATCTGTCCTCTTGCCCTTGAGCTTGCAAATCTGGGAGCTGGACCAGATCTTGTACTCTTGAACTTCAAGCTGTCAGGCCTCTCAGAGTAACCTCCCAGCAGCCCTTGCTAATTGCAGACTTCTGTCTTTAAAGCTGAAGTCCTGAGCCGTTCTGCTTTGAAAATACCACTATGTCTTCCCTTTTTTCTTTTTGCTGTTTTCTTATATTTTCATCATGGACATGGACTAATTGATTAATTGTGGTTGTAAAAACCAGCGACTGTTTATGGTAGCCTAGAGTAGTAAGATGCCAGGAATTCCTCTCTCATACCATTCTGTTGTTTCCAAATTCTCTATATTTCTTTTTTTTAAAGATTTTTATTTATTTATTTGAGAGAGAGAGAGAGAGAGAGAGAGAGACAGAACACCTACGAGCCAGGGGTGGGTAGAGGGAGAGGGGCAATCAGACTCCACTCTGAGCACAGAGACCTATGTTTGGGGCTTGATCGCACGACGCTGAGATCATGACCTGAGCTGAAATCAAGAGCCAGAAGCTTAACCAGCCGAGCCACCCAGGAGCCCCTGGAAACTGTCTACATTTCTAAATTTTCAAATTTTCCAAGTTACTTTTATAACCTGAGAAGAATTACAAGGAAAGAAAAGATAAACTTCTGGCCTTGAGCGGGGTCTAAGTCTTCTTGATCAGGAATCCAACTTGTATAAGCCCAAATAAATGTTAAGATATTCGATTCATTTGTACAGTGGCTGTTGATCAGGGCACCATTCTGGGAGCTGAGGACACAACAGCAAATCTTTCATTCTGTGAAACAAAACATATAAAGTTCCTAATGAAAAAAGAAAAAAACCCAACAAACTAGAGAATGGATGAAGCAAAATGGATGAGGGTCAAGAATGAGGAGAGGCAGGAACAGGAGGATCACGTAACTGAACTGATTTCAGGATTAGTTAATTTTGTCCTACCCCTAAGTCTCCCTACCTGTGAAATGATGTTGGTATTCTGTATGCAACTTATGCAACAAGCCCTATTTTAAATGGATAATTAGTAATTATTCCAGTGAAATGGAATATGTTTATTTATTGGTTTTATTTTATTTTATTTTTTAAAGATTTTATTTGACAGACAGAGATCACAAGTAGGCAGAGAGGCAGGCAGAGAGAGAGGAAGGGAGGCAGGCTCCCTGCTGAGCAGAGAGTCTAATACGGGGCTTGATCCCAGGACCCTGGGATCACGACCTGAGCAGAAGGCAGAGGCTTTAACCCACTGAGCCACCCAGGTGCCCCATAAAAATAAAATCTTTAAAAAAAAAACCTTCCAGTATAATTAACATACAGTGTTATGTCACTTTCAGGTGTACAATATAGTGACTCAACAGTTCTGTACATTACTTAATGATCTTCATGATAAGTGTACTCTTTTGTTAAAAATTAAAAAAAAATTTTTTTTTTTTTAGTTTTAAATAGGCTCCATGCCCAGTGTGGAACCCAGTGCAGGGCTTGACCTCATGACCCTGAGATGAAGACCTGAGCTGATATCAAGAGTTGGATGCTTAACTGACTGAGCTGCTCTGGTACCCCACGGTAAGTGTACTCATAATCCCCTTCACTTATATTACCCCCCGCTTCCCTCTGGTAACCATCAGTTGGTTCTCTATACTTAAGAGTCTATGTTTTGGTTTGTCTCTTTTTTTTCTTTGTTCAATTGTTTTGTTTCTTAAATTCCATATACGAATGGAATCATATAGTATTTGTCTTTCTCTGACTGACCGATTTCACTTGGGATTATACCCTCTAGATCCATCCATGTTGTTGTAGATAGCAAGCTTGTACTATTTTTTGTGGCTGAGTAATATTCCATTGTACATATTCATACCACATCTTTCTTATCCATTCATCTATTGATGAACACTCAGGTTGCTTTATCTTAGCTGTTGTAAATAATGCTGCAGTAAACATAGGAGGGCATACATCCTTTCACATTAGGGTTTTGTTTTCTTTGGGTAAATACCCATTAGTGGTATTACTGGGTCATATGGTAATTCAATTAAAAAAAAATTTTTTTTTTGAGAAAAACAAACACCATACTGTTTTTCATAGTGGTTGTACCAGCTTGTATTCCCACCAGCAGTGCACAAGGGTTCCTTTTTCTCCATATTCTCGCCAGCACCAGTTGTTTCTTGTCTTGTTGATTTTAGCCATTCTGACAGGTGTTAGATGGTAGCTCACTGTGGTTCAGATTTGTATTTTCCTGATGATGAGTGATGTTGAGCATCTTTTTATGTAGCTGTTAGCCATCTGTATGTCTTCTTTAGAGAAATGTCTATTCCTGTCCTCTGCCCATTTTAAAATTGGATTTTTTTTGGTGTTATATAAGTTCTTTATATATTTTGGATATTAACTCCTTATTGGATATGTCATTTACAAATATCTTCCCCCATTTAATGGGTTGTCTTTTTGTTTGTTGATGGTTTTCTTCACTGTGTGAAAGCTTTTTATTTGTATGGAGTCCTAATAGTTTAATTTTGCTTTTGTTTCCTTTGCCAAAGGAAGCATACCTAGAAAAATGATTCTATGGCTAATGCCAAAGAGATTACTGCCCATGTTTTCTTCTAAGGCTTTTATGATTTCAGGTCTCACATTTAGGTCTTTAATCCATTTTGAGTTTATTTTGTGTATGGTTTAAGAATGTGGTCCAGTGGGGCGCCTGGGTGGCTCAGTGGGTTAAGCCGCTGCCTTCGGCTCAGGTCATGATCTCAGAGTCCTGGGATCGAGTCCCACATCAGGCTCTCTGCTCAGCAGGGAGCCTGCTTCCCTCTCTCTCTCTCTGCCAGCCTCTCTACCTACCTGTGATCTCTCTCTGTCAAATAAATAAATAAATAAATAAATCTTAAAAAAAAAAAAAAAGAATGTGGTCCAGTTTTATTCTTTTGCATGTAGCTGTCCAGTTTTCCCAATACCATTTGTTGAAGAGACTGTCTTTTTCCCATTGTGTATTCTTGCCTGTTTTGACATAGATTAATTGTCCATATAATCATGGCTTTATTTCTGGACTCTATTCTGTTTCTTTTTTTAAAGAATTTTTTTGGTATTGTTTCATTGATCTATGTGTCTATTTTTTTAAAAAGATTTTATTTATTTATCTATCTATCTATCTTGAGAGTGAGAGTGGGGGGAGGGGCAGAGGGAGAGAGAGAATTCCAAACTGACTCCACGCCAAGCACAGAGCCTAATATAGGGCTTGATCATCTCAACTTGAGATCATGACTCAAGTTGAAATCAAGAGTCAGATGCCTAACCAACTGAGCCACCCAAGTGCCCCATGTGTCTATTTTTGTGCCAGTACTATACTGTTTTCATTACTATAGCTTTGTAGTATATCTTGAAACCTGAGATTGTGACACCTCTAACTTTGTTCTTCTTTTTCAAGACACCTTTGGCTATTCTGGGTCTTTGTGGTTCCATCAAAGTTTTAGGATAATTTGTTCTAGTCCTGTGAAAAATGCTATTGGTATTTTGATAGGGATTGCATTAAATCTGTAGATTGCTTTGGGTAGTGTGGATATTTTAACAATATTAATTCTTCCAGTCCATGAACATGGAATATCTTTCCATTTGTTTGTGTCATCTTCAATTTCTTTCATCATTTTTTTATGGTTTTCAGAGCACAGGTCTTTTACCTCCTTCGTTAAGTTTATTCCTAGGTATTTTTACTCTTTTGGTGTACTTGTTTTTTTGTTTTTAAAGATCTGTTTTTAAGTAATCTCTATAGCCAAGACGGGGCTTGAAGTCACAATCCTGAGATCAAGAGTTTCGTGCTCTACTGACTGAACCAACTAGGTGCTCCTCTTTTTGGTGCACTTGTAAATGGGATTGTTTTCATTTCTCTTTTTGTTTCTTCATTGTGTGTATAGAAATGCAGTAGATTTTTGTATATTGATTTTGTATCCTGTGACTTATTTTTAAAGATCATTTATTTATTTATTTGACAGACAGAGATCATAAGTAGGCAGAGAGGCAGGCAGAGAGAGAGAAGTTAGGGAAGCAGGCTCCCTGCTGAGGAGAGAGCCCGATGTGGGGCTCGATCCCAGGACCCTGAGATCATGACCTGAGCCGAAGGCAGCGGCTTAACCCACTGAGCCACCCAGGTGCCCCTCCTGTGACTTTAATAATAAATTATAGTTCTAGTAGTTCTTTTTGGTGGAATCTTTAGGCTTTTCTTTTTTTTTTTTTTTTTTTTTTTTTTTTTTTTTTTTTTTTTTTTTTAAATCTTTTTTTTAATTTTTTTTTTTTTTTTTTATTTTTTTTTTTTTTTTTTTTTTTTTTTTTTTTTTTTTTTAATTTTTTTTAAAGATTTTTATTTATTTATTTGTCAGAGAGAGAGCGAGCGAGAGCGAGCACAGGCAGACAGAGTGGAAGGCAGAGTCAGAGGGAGAAGCAGGCTCCCTGCGGAGCAAGGAGCCCGATGTGGGACTCGATCCCAGGACGCTGGGATCATGACCTGAGCCGAAGGCAGCTGCTTAACCAACTGAGCCACCCAGGCGTCCCTCTTTAGGCTTTTCTATGTAGAGTATCATGTCACCTGCAAATAATGAGTTTTACTTCTTCCTTAGCAATCTGAATGCCTTTTATTTCTTTTTCTTGTCTGATGGATGTGATTAGCACTTAGGTACTATGTTGAATAAAAGGGGTGAGAGTAGACATCCTTGTCTTGTTCTTTTTTAAAAAAAAATTTTATTAAAAGATTTTATTTACAAGTAGGCAGAGAGGCAGGCAGAGAGAGGGAAACAGGCTCTTCACTGAGCAGAGAGCCAGATGTGGCGCTCAATCCCAGGACCCTGAGATCATGACCTGAGCCGAAGGCAGAGGCTTAACTCACTGAGCCACCCAGGCGCCCCTTGTTCTTGATCTTAGAGGAAGAGCTGTCAGTTTTTCACCATTGAGTATGATGTCAGCTGTGGGTTTTTCACATACACCTTTATTATGTTGAGCTATGTTCTTTCTAAACATACTTTGTTCAGTTTTTATCATGAATGCATGTTACACTTTGCAAAATGCTTTATCTATATCTATTGAAATAATCATATAGTTCTTATTCTTTATTTATTGATATGTTGTATCACATTTTTTCCTTAAGATTTTAAGTATGGGGGCCTCCTGGGTGGCTCAGTTAGTGAAGCGTCTGTCTTCGGCTCAGGTCATGATCTCAGGGTCCTGGGATCAAGTCCCATGTCAGGCTCCCTGCTCAG
Organism: Mustela putorius furo; assembly: GCF_011764305.1. Taxonomy (NCBI): domain Eukaryota; kingdom Metazoa; phylum Chordata; class Mammalia; order Carnivora; family Mustelidae; genus Mustela; species Mustela putorius. The sequence goes on from NW_025421989.1 coordinate 36,175,525, forward strand.
CAGGGTGTCTGCTTCTCCCTCTCCTTCTGCCCCTCTCCCTCCCACTCTGCTCTTGCTCTGTCTCTGGCTTTCTCTCTCTCAAATATATAAAATCTTTTTAAAAAAATATTTCACTTATTTGACAGAGAGACAGCAAGAGAGGGAACACAGCAGTGGGAGTGGGAGAGGGAGGGAGAAGCAGGCTTCCCTCCTAGCAGGGAGCCTGATGCAGGCCTCGACCCCAGGCAGTTGAAGGTGGATGCCTAACACCTGAGCCACCCAGGCACCCCATCAAATAAATAAATAAATAAATAAAATATTAAAAAAAAAAGATTTTAATGAGGGGTGCCTGGGTGGCTCAGTCGGTTGAGCATCCAACTCTTGATTTTGGGTCAGGGCATGATCTCAAGGTCCTGAGATCGAGCCCTGCATCAGGCTCCACGCTTAGCAGGAAGTCTGCTTGAGATTCTCTCTCTCCCTCACCTTTGCCCCTTCCTTCCCCACTCTCACTCGCTTTCTCTCTAAAAATAAATAAATAAAATCTTAAAAAAAAAAAAAGATGTTGTTTTAAGTAACCTTTATGGTCAACATGGGGCTTGAACTCAAAACCCCAAGATCAAGAGTCAAATGTCCTTCAACTGGGTCAGCCAGGCGTCCCTTAAGTGCTGTATTACATCAATTGATGTGCAAATATTGAGTCACTGGAATATTTTTAGATGGGTTTTTGTAACATATGAATCCCTTATGTCTATAAATCCATTTAAGGGGTGCCTGGCTGGGTCCGTCAGAAGAGCATACAACTCTTGATCTTGAGGTTGTAAGTTTGAGCCCCACATTGGGTGTACAGATTACTAAATAAATACATAGACTTAAAAAGTACATTTAGAAAGGCCTTAATGAGAATGCATAATAATTGAAATCAGCCTCTTTCATGGAATGGCCCAGTAGAATAGCAGCAGCCACCTCCCTGGATAAGAAATACTGTGCAGATGTTATCCTGATCAATGATTTCTGCTTCTTGTTGGAGGGAATAGCAGAGAATGTTCTTTAATACCCCTCCGCTGGGGGGGTGGGGCAGGGGAGGGCAAGGGTGTGATGAGGCACACTCTGAGGAAGGTGGGAACTTGCCTGGCAGCTGAAAAGGGAAGGCAGGGTGGAGATGGCTTAGCTAGCTCGAAGAGCAAAGTTCAGTCTAGGCCCCACACCCCTTCTTGGCCAGCTGTAGGCCCCTGGCCTCAGTATCTAAAATGTGAATATTTTATAAATTGGCCCCAAATTGAAGAAAGAAGGTCACTTCTGTGGGAGGGTGGAAAATGCACCTCCTCGTCAGGCTAGGGTCACGGACCGTAGCTAGAGCAGCCCCCTCTGTCTCTACCTGGTGGGACAAAGGAAACAAGGAAGTCCTCAGTGAGTGGGACTTGTTATTTACTTGGGGTGGGGTTTAGGTGTGGCCCATCTAGGACTGGCTGTTTCCTGGTTGACATTTGACTTGAGCTGTTTAGCACTGTTGTTTCCTCACGTTTGTCAGAATGAAGGAAAACTTGTCAAACTTTCGCTTGCCAAAGTTCTGGATGATTCCTTGCTTCTTGAATTTGTTTTTGTATGATCAGGTTCTCATAGCCAGTACCATCCTTTTTTTTTTTTTTTAAAGATTTTATTTATTTATTTGACAGGCAGAGATCACAAGTAGGCAGAGAGGCAGGCAGAGAGAGAGGGGGAAGCAGGCTCCCCGCTGAGCAGAGAGACCGATGTGGGGCCGGATCCCAGGAACCCAGGATCATGACCTGAAGTGAAGGCAGAGGCCTTAACCCACTGAGCCACCCAGGTGCCCTAGCCAGTACCATCCTTAGATCTGGGCAAGAGGGACCCCCTCCCCAGACCTTGCATTTTAGAGAGCCCCACAGGTCACAAAAACAAATTTGTTAACCAATACAGGAGCACCTCTTGGCTTAGAATCTGCTAGTCCGCCTTGGCCCTGCCCAGTGCAAGATCTTAAATGTCCCTCCTGTTACTGACAGTGTCGAGGCCCCAGGAAACACTTGTCTACAGGTGTAGATCTGTGTCCTTCAAACAAAAGGTGACCATGGCCACACACTATGGAGATCTATAAATTATGCTGCAGACGCCGAGGTGGACAGGTTTTAGGAGTGTGAGCAGAGAATTTGATGGGCTCAAGTGCTTGAGAACAGGCAGTGTCATCACACCAACTCTTTCCTCTCAGGACAATTCATGGTTCTGGAGGCTCTCATGAATGAAAGTCGTTTTCACAGCATGACAGCTGAGAAACATTTGCAATTTTGAGCTGTATTGAAAAACATATAAACAATATTTTAAAACAGCTAACAATATAAAAAACAATTTGTATTTGTCCCTTTTTAACTTTTTTATTTTTAAAACTTTTTTTGTTAAAGATTTTATTTATTTATTTTGACATACAGAGATCTCAAGCAGGGGGAGAGGCAGGCAGAGAGAGAGAGGAGGAAGCAGGCTCCCTGCTGAGCAGAGAGCCCGATGTGGGGGCTCGATCCCAGGACACTGGGACCATGACCTGAGCCGAAGGCAGAGGCTTTAACCCACTGAGCCACCCAGATGCCCCTATTTTTAAAACTTAAAAAAAGAATTTATTTATTTAACAGAAAGAGAGAAAGAGCACAAACAGGGGGAGCATCAGAGGGAGAGGGAGAAGCAGGCTCTCCTGCTGAGCAGGGAGCCTGATGGGGGGCTCGATTCCAGGACCCTGGGATCACGATCTGAGCTGAAGGCTGACACCTAACTGACTGAGCCACCCAGGGTCCCCATATTAGTCTCTTTTTAAAATATATTATTTTTGCATTTGAGAGAGAGAGAGAGGGAGAAGAAGCAGACTCCCCAGCCAGCAAGGGCCTGACGTGGGGCTCAATCCCAGGACCCAGAGATCATGACCTGAGCCCAAGCTTAACTGATTGAGCCACTCAGGCACCCCTGTGTTATTTTTAATTTGTTATATATGCAAGTTTGGACCTAATGTGTGCAACATGATACCACTTTTTTTTATTTGTCAGAGAGAATGAGCACAGGCAGAGGCAGAGGGAGAAGCAGGCTCCCTGCTGAGCAAGGACTTGAGCTAAGCTGAAGGCAGCTGCTTAACCAACTGAGCCACGCAGTCGTCCCGATACCATTTTTTATTGTATTGTTTTGCCATTACAAAAATGGTTCTTAAGAATTAAAATTTCAAAACCTTAAATTTAACATGTCAACCTTATTTAACGAACCTAGATAAAAATTTGATATATGGGGGTGCCTGGGTGGCTCAGTGTGTTAAGCCTCTGCCTTTGGCTCAGGTCATGATCTCAGGATCCTGGGATTGAGCCCCGCATCGGGCTCTCTGCTTAGCGGGGAGCCTGCTTCCTCCTCTCTCTCTGCCTGCCTCTCTGCCTGCTTGTGATCTCTGTCTGTCAAATAAATAAACAAAATCTTTTAAAAAAATATGATATACGTTGATTATATTTGCCACTTAATTAAAAATGTTTTATTGTGGTGGAATACATATAATAAAATATATCATCTTAACCATTTTTAAGGGTATAACTCAGCAGTATTAAGGACATTTATATATTTTTTTTAAGTTTTTTGAAGATTTATTTATTTATTTATTAGAGAGAGAAAGATTGTGTGTACACAGAGGGAGAGGGAGAAGCACACTCCCCATTGAGCAGGGAGCTTAATGTAGGGCTGGATCCCAGGACTCTGGGATCCATGACCTAAGACAAAGGCAGAGGCTTAACTGACTGAGCTACCCAGGTGCTCCAACATTTTAAATTAGAAGGAAAATATTTTTAAAAAAGATTTTATTTATTTATTTGACAGAGATCACAAGAAGGTGGTGGGGGGGTGGAAGCAGGCTCTCTGCTGAGCAGAAATCCCGATGTGGGGCTCGATCCCAGGACCCTAAGATCATGACCTGAGCTGAAGGCAGAGGCTTAACCCACTGAGCCACCCAGGTGCCCCTAGAAGGAAAATATTTCTAGAACATAATTTTAAAATTCGACATAAATATATTTTAAATATTTTTTACCTTAATTTTAAAATTTGACATAAATATATTAGAAATGCGTATAATTTTACAACTTTAATGCAGTTACCTCTTCTGAGGTAATAGAAAAATATATCTATGTACACACATTGGTTTCTGTCCCTGGTTTCTGGCACAGAGCTCCCAAAATCCTTTGTAAGTGCCCAAGTGATAAGAGCACATAGAGCATCTTTTGTTTTATTTTATTTTTATTTTATCTTTTTTGCATCTTTCAATTTACTGTTCGGCCTTAGACTCAGGTTCATGATGCAGAGTTCCTAAATCCTTTGTAATTTCCGGGGTGACAGCAATGTCTTTTTTTTTTCTTAGATTTATTTATTTATTTTTAGAGAGAGAGCGTGAGAGCGAGCTCGCATGAGCAGGGTGGGAGGCAGAGGGAGAGAATCTTTCAAGCAGACTCCCTGCAGAGCGAGGAGCCCAGTGCGATGCAGGGTTCAGTCCCAGAACCCATGAGATTGTGACCTGAGCTGAAGCCCAGAGTTGGATGCTTAACTGACTAAGCCACCTGGGTGCTCCACGATGTCTTTTGTTTTAGTGAAACCGTTGCTGGTGGATCCTGGTTGGGGGCTACTTACTGGAAAGACCAAACCATGATTAGAAGGTGGAATTTTCAGCCTCATTCCCCATTCTCCAGAAGGAGGAGAAGGACCAGAAATGGAGATAATGCTCAGTCATGCCCAGGTGAGGAAGCCTCCATAAAAACCCCAAAGTACAGGGTTCAGAGAGCTTCTGTGTTTCTGGGTTGGAGAACACGTGGCAGTACCAGGGAGCGCCACAGGCTGAGAGGGTGTGGAAACTCCGCCCCCTTTCCCACACTTTGCCCTATGTACCTCTTTTTTTTTTTTTAAAGACTTTATTTGTTTGATAGAGAAAGAGCACAAGTAGGGAGAGCAGTACACAGAGGGAGCAGGCAAAGCAGACTCCTGAAGGAGGCTCCCTGAGGAAAAGACAGAGCCCAATTGTGGGACTCAATCCCAGGACCCCAGAATCATGACCTGAGCCGAAGGTAGACGCTTAACCAACTGAGCGACCCAGGTGCCCTTTTTTTTTTTTTTTTTAAGATTTTATTTATTTATGTATTTGAGAGAGAGAGAGTTCAAGCGGGCGGGGGCAGGGAGGAACAGAAGTAGAGGAACAAACCAACTCTGCTGAGTGTAGAGCCCCACATGGAGCCCGATCCCACAATCCTGAGATTGTGACCTGAGCCAAAACCAAGAGTCAGATGCTCAACCAGCTGAGCCACCGGGGCACCCCCTATGTACCTTTTTATTTGGACATTCATCTGTATCCTTTGTCATACCCTTTTACAATAAACTGGTAAACAGTAAGTAAGTAAACTTTTCCTGAGTTCTGTGAGCCACTCTAACAAGTTAATTGAACTGAAGGAGGGGGTCATGGCAACGTCTCATTTATAGCCAATCTGGCCAGAACAAGTGAAAATCTGGACTTGTGACAGGCATCTGAAAGAGAGTTGGGGGGCAGGCTTGTGGGGCTGAGTTCTTGACCTGTAGGATCTGACACTAGTGTCAGATTTAACTAATTAAGTTATGGTATACCCAGGGGCACCTGGGTGGCTCAGTGGGTTAAGCCTCTGCCTTCAGCCCAGGTCATGATTCCAGGGTCCTGGGATTGAGCCCATAATCGGGCTCTCTGCTCAGCAGGGAGCCTGCCTCCTCCTCTCTGCCTGCCTCTCTGCCTACCTGTGATCTCTGTCTGTCAAGTAAATAAATAAATAAAATCTTTACCAAAAAAAAAATATGGTACACCCAGCTGGTGTCACAGAGGATTGTTGGTGAGTGAAAGCCCCACACATGTGGTGTCACAAGTGTGAGTGTGGTAGTCATGTGAGAGTAAAAGAGATATACAGGAGGAGACTGAGTTTTTCCCAACACATATCTTCTGTTAAAATCCTTTAGATAGGGACACCTGGGTGGCTCAGTGGGTTAAAGCCTCTGCCTTGGCTCAGGTCATGATCTCGGGGTCCTGGGATTGAGCCCCGCATCAGGTTCTCTGCTCAGTGGGGAGCCTGCTTCCCCCTCTCTCTCTGCCTGCCTCTCTGCCTGCTTGTGATCTCTCTGTCTGTCAAATAAGTAAATAAATAAAATATTTTAAAAAATCCTTTAGATAATTGCTATCAAGAGAACATGAATTATGTAATTTTTTATTATAGCTGCATAACTTCTGATTTTGTAAAATAAAGGCAATGCTAATATATAAAAATGGACCTCTTTATTTTATTATTCATCCAAACTCAAATACACAGACATGCATAAATATAACTGATTTCAGTAGTCTTTAATGTATTTTATTAAGATTTTTAAAAAAGATTTTATTTGAGAGAGCAAGAGAGAGTGCAAGCTACGGAGTGGGCAGAGGGAGAGGGAGAAGCCAACTCCCTGCTGAATAGAGAGCCTGATGCGGGGCTTGATCCCAGGACCCCAGGATCATGACCTGAGCTGAAGGCAGACGCTTCACTGACTGAGCCACCCAGGCACCCTCACCCCTTTCTTTAAAGATTTTTAAAATTTATTTTTATTTAAAAATTTTTGTAGATTATTTATTTATTTGAGGAAGAGGAAGAGAGCGTTCATGAGGGAGGGGCAGAGAGAGAGGGAGAAAAAGAGAATCTCCAATAGATTCCCCGCTGAGCACAGAGCCAGATGCAGAACTCCATCCCAAGACCCTGAGATCATGACCTGAGCTGAAACCAAGAGTCGTATGCTCAGCCAACTGAACCACCTAGGCACCCCTAAACTTCTATTTTTAAGTCATCTCTCCACCCAAAATGGGACTCGAACTCACAGCCATGAGATCAAGAGTCCCACACTCCACCAACTGAGCCAGCCAAGTGTCCCAGTAGTTTTTGATATTTTACTGACTTCCAGTCATATAAAAAATTTTGTCATTGTGTGGGTGTATTGGTCAAGATAGGAGAATAGAACATACTTTATTCAACAATTTGCTAGTTTGGTGTATGACTTAGTCTTTAGACATAGGGTATAGGGGCTTCCCTTTGTACTCTTGTCCTGGACAGTTCGGGGTTGCCAGATTTAGCAAGTAAAAATATAAAAGCAAAGTTAGATTTGGATTTCAAATAAACAATGAATTTTTTTTTAAAGATTTTATTTATTTGGCAGAGAGAGAGATCACAAGTAGGCAGAGAGGCAGGAATAGAGAGAGGGGAAGAGAAGTGGGGACACTGAGCAGAGAGCCTGATTCGGAGCTCGATCCCAGGACCCTGAGCGATCCCAGGACCCTGAGACCATGACCTGAGCTGAAGGCAGAGTCTTAACCCACTGAGACACCCAGGCGCCCCAACAATGAATAATTTTTTAAGATAAGCCTGTCCCATGAAGTATATTTGAAATATACTAAAAAAAAACTGCATGTTGTTTATCTGAAATTTAAATGCATTGGGCAGTCATTCTCTACTTTGTCTGGCAACCCTGAGCTGAATGTAAGGAGGAGACTTACCTACAACCCAGTCTGACCTGCTGTGAATTTTTACTGTAATTCAACTTTATCTGACCTGCTAGTGTTTGTTGTTGTTGTTAACATTTTATTTATTTACTTGACAGAGAGAGATAGCAAGAGCAGGAAGACAAGGATGGGGAGTGGGAGAGGGAGAAGCAGGCTCTGTGCTGAGCAGGGAGCCCGATGTGGGGCTCGATTCCAGGACCCTAGAATCATGACCTGAGCGGAAGGCAGACGCTTAATGCCTGAGCCACCCAGGTGCCCCTGACCTGCTAGTGTTTTTTAAAAAAGTTTTTCATTGTGAAGTAAAAGGCAAAAAAGTGCCTAAAACTCACATGTGTGATTTATGAAATGTTTATGAAGCAAACACCCACATCAGCAACACCCAGATAAAAACATAGGACATCACTCCCACTCTTGAGGTCCCCAGGTATCCCTTCTAATCATAGTTTTCATCTGTCCTTAAGAAATAATCCCTCTCCTGACTTTTATAGTAATCATTTCGTTGCTTTTCCTTACCTTTTTGACTACTCATGTATGGTTTAGCAAACAAATGACAAAACCAGAGACAGACTTATAAATATAAAGAAAAAAAAAAACTGGTTGTTGCCAGAGAGGAGGAGATGGGGGATGGGCAAAATAAGTGAAGGTGACGAGGTACAGACTTCCAGTTATAAAATAAATAAGTCATGGGGATGAAATGTACAGGATAGGGAACGCAGTCAGTAATGTTGGAATAATGTTGTGTGGTGACAGATGGTAACTGTACTTATCATGGAGGATGTTGTGTAATGTACAGAATTGTTGAATCATACTGTACCCCTGAAACTAATCTAACCATGTGTATCAGCTATATGTCAATAAAAAAAGACATAAGGGGCACCTGGCTGGCTTGGTCAGTTAAGTGTCCGACTCTTGATATCAGCTCGGGTCATGGTTTCCAGGATGTGAGATTGAACCCTGCCATGAGCTCTGTGCTGTGCATGTGGAATCTGCTTTGAATTCTTTCCCTTCCCTCTCCCTCCCCCTCTGCTCCTGCCCCCTGCTCATGTACTGCCCCCCCTCAAATAAATGACTAAATAAATAAATAAACAAATAAAACCTTTTTTTAAAAAAGAGCTAAAACAATATGGTTTCACTTTTTTTTATGTGTAAGTAATCCCTATGCCCAACATGGGGCTCGAACTTACGACCTTCAGATCAAGAGTTGCCTGCTCTACCAACTGAGCCAGCTGGACATCACACTATGGTCTAGCTTTGCCTTTGCTTGAACTTCAGAGAAATCAGTTATACTGTATGTATTGGGGGGGGGGTGCCAACCTCTCGGTGTTGTGGCATGTAGCTCCAGTGTATCCACTCTTACTGCTATATAACACTCCATGGTATGAACATTATGTAATTTATTTATTCTTCCTGCTGTTGAGACACAACTGAGCGTTCCCAGTTCAGAGTACTCATAGAGAATGCTAGCGTGACTCTTGGCCCACGTGTATCCTTGTGCACATATACAAGGATTTTGCTAGGAATACACTAGGGTTTAGGTTGCCTAAATATGGAAATTAAGTAGACATCTAAATTAGATTCTTTGTATATATTAGAATTCTCTGCTTAAGAAATACATGAATGGGGGCACCTGGGGGGCTCAGTTGATTAAGGGTCTGTCTTTGGCTCAGGTCATGACCTCAGGGTCCTGGAATCAAGCCCCACATTGGGCTTCCTGCTCAGCGGGGAGCCTGCTTCCCCCTCTCCCTCTGCCTGCCGCTCTGCCTACTTGTGCTCTCTCTTTCTCTCTCTCTGTCAAATAAATAAAATCTTTAAAAAAATAAGAAATACATGAATGAAAATAAAAGTGAAGAATTCTGGATTTCATCTTGCTTAATTCAATGAGCAACCTATTGTTAACATTTAAACCAGAAAACTTTCATTTTTTTTTTAAGATTTTTTATTTATTCATTTGACAGAGAGAGATCACAAGTAAGCAGAGAAGCAGGCAGAGAGAGAGGAAGGGAAGCAGGCTCCCTGCTGAGCAGAGAGCCCGATGCGGGACTCGATCCCAGGACCCTGAGATCATGACCTGAGCCGAAGGTAACAGCTTAACCCACTGAGCCACCCAGGCGCCCCTGTCATTTTGTTTTTTAAAGGAGATAGAAGTTTATTGAATATATTGCAAAGGAGCAGTGGGCAGGACAGCAAAGGAAAGACCATCTACAAAGACTTTCTTTTAAAAAGGATTTTATCTATTTATTTTCAGAGATCACAAGTAGGCAGAGAAGCAGGCAGCGAGAGAGGGGTGGAAGCAGGCTCCCCACCAAGTAGGGAGCCCAATGCAGGGCTTGGTCCCAGGACCCTGGGATCATGACCTGAGCCGAAGGCAGAGGCTTAACCCAGTGAGCCACTCAGGTGCTCCATACAAAGACTCTTTTTTTAACGTGAGCTCCTTGCCCAATGTGGAGCTCAAACTCATGACCCCAAGGTCAAGAATTGCATGCTTTACCAATTGAGCCAGACAAGTACCCCTGAAGCAGTGTCCTTTTTACATACATGTGACCATATATATTTCTACCTCCTGTTGCTTTTTTGCTTAAATTTAGATATCATAGGCTTTTAGTTTGTGGTTTTCTGAAGCTCCTGGTACTAGGAGAAGGGGAGTACAGGGTAGTCATCCTCAGTTTTCTTGATCTTTTCCTTTTATCTTGCCAGTTTTGTGGCATCCTTTGGCTTGTTGTATCAGCTCCACTCAGTCTACCTATAATTATGGTGTCTGTGTGCAGAAAACAAGACTTGGAAAGGAGGCAGAAACTGGTCCTGCTGACCGAGACCAGTTTTTTCCAAGTGCAATATCTGTAATTAGGCCAGTAATGATATTTTCCTGGAGAAGGAATTGAGCAAATGGTTTAAAAAAGAGTTTTAAAGTGCAACATGCATGTGTCTGAGGGAGGGGTTGGCACTGAAATGTGAGATAATGTAAGAGTTTGGTTTGGTATCACCCTTCTTTCCATAAGAAACGTAGTTTTGGTAATACCAGCCCTGTCCTGTGAAGAGAGGGAACTCCTCCAGGAATAAAGGGATATAGAAGTTTTAGGGAGAAACATCGGTGATTAAAAAAAAATATTTGGGTTGGAAAAAGCCTTTTATTTCATTATTTTTTTAAAAAATATTTTATTTATTTGTTGTTTTAGAGAGGGAGTGAGCAGGGGGAGGGGCAGAGGGAGAAGGAGAGAGAAAATCTCAAGCAGACTCCACACTGTGTGCAGAGCCCGATATGGGACTTGATCTCATGACCCTGAGATCATGACTTGAGCTGAAATCAAGAGTTGGGCCCTCAACTAAGCCACCCAGATGCCCTGGAAAAAAGCCTTTAAAAACAGGTCCACAACCCAGAAACCACAAAGCAAAAAACTAGTAGTTTTGATAATATAATATAAAAAATGTATATGTGAATCAAAATACCATAAGTAAAGACAAAAACTAAACACAGATTCCCCCCCAAATCTTTGAAATACACATAACAGACTGTATGCTAATTTTCTGAATATACAAAGAGCTTGTACTAATCAATGAGAAAAGGACTAATAATCCAACAGAAAATGGGCAAGGGTCAGGAACAGGTAGCGTTTACAGAAAAAAAAATATGAGTGGCTAATAAACATGTGATAAGATGCTCAATGTAATTTCTAATTAAATAAATGCAAATTAAAACAACTGTATTAGCCTGCCTAATGGTTAAAGATTTAAAAGTTTGATAGAACTAGGATGTGGTAGAAATAGAAATTCTCATTCTCCATTGGTATATGTGCAAATTGGCAACCCCTTCATGGAGACAATTTAGCAGTACCTAGCAATTTGGCACCATTTAGCACAGTGTAAAAACGCACAAGATCTTTGACTCAGCAATTCTACTTCAAAGAATTTAGCCTACAGATATACTGAAACAAGTGGGTAGAAATAAACCTAAGAGAATGTTCATTGTCTCATGGCTTGTACAGTCCCGTGATATAAATTGGTTAAGTACTTTGCAATACATCTTTACTGGGATAGAATGAGGTAGGTCTATGGGTGCTGATGTGTGAAGATGTCTGTGTTGTAATCAGTGAAGATGTTCCCAGAATCTGCCTCTCTTTTGTCTCCCCACACAGGGTAGGGTTGTACTGACCCATCCTCTTTTTTTTTTTTTTTTTAAGATTTATTTATGTTTTTTAGAGAAGAGAGAGAGAGAGAGAGAGAACAAGAGTGTGAGAGCGTGGGGGGGAGGGGCAGAGGGAGATGGAAAGAGCATCTGAAGCAGACTCTTGATCTTATGATCCTGAGATCACAACCTGAGCCAAAAACAAGAGTTGGACGCTTAACCAACTGCACCACCCAGGATCCTTTCCCAACATTTTTAAAGATAGGTGTGGCCCCCTGGCTTGTGGCCAAAGATATCTGAGTAGAAGTGACATATGTCCCTTCTGGGTGAACACCTTACGTGCCAGTAGGTGACATTCCCTTCTTCCTGCCCCTGTGATTGTGGACACAAATGTTGAGATGGGCCCTGGGTCTCTGAGTGACTATAATGAGCATGGCTCTCTTAACTATCTGAGTTAGTAGGAGTGGGAAATAAACACTTAAACCACTGAGAATTGTGAATGCCTTCCATTACCTCAGCATATTCTAGCCTATCCTGACTAATATGATCTCCAAGATAATTGTTACATGAAAAAAAACCTAAGTGCAAAAAGAGTGATCTCATTTGTATGCGTGTGTATTTATATGCTTAAGAAATTTCTGGAAGGATTTCTGAGAAACTTAATAGTGTTTACAACAAAGGTGTTGAGAGGAGGCAGAGATGGGTAAGGCTGTTTCTGCTTTTCACATTATAACATTTCACATTATAGCTGGAGTTTAAAAAAAAACAAAACCACCATGACCATGTGAATTTAAATTTAAAACCAGCCAATGTTTCCACAAAAAGATTTCTGCAAGAACATTCATGGCAGCTTTATTCATAGTAGCCCCAAACTGGAAACAGCCCAGATGTCCATCTATAGGAGGATGGATAAACAAATTGTGGTATATTCATACAATGGAATACTTACCATCCAGCAATGCGAATGAATGAACCACACTGAGTGTTCCCTACGTGGAAACTCATACAGATAGGACACTGAATAAAAGCTGCCGCACACAAAAGAATGTGTAGTTTATTCCGTTTATGTAAAGGATAGAAACTGGCAGAGCTAATTTATGGTATTAGTATTCAGGCTAGTGGTCATCTAAGGAGGTGAGTGGGTTTTGACCGGAAGTGGGCTACATGAGGGGAGCAACTGGGGTAAGGACTATGAGGATGTGCTCAGTTTATGGGAATTCGTGGAGCTCTCGCTTATCATTTGTACACTTCTCCATATACAGGCTATATGTCAAAGCCAAATCTAGTTGGTACAAAGAAGAAACAAATAGGAGCACCTGGCCGGTTCAGAGCATACGACTCTTTTTTTTTCCTTAATATTTTATCTATTTATTTGTCAGAGAAAGAGAGAGAGAGTGCACAAGCAGGGGGAGAGGCAGGCAGAGGGAGAAGCAGGCTCCCTGCTGAGCAAGGAGCAAGATGCAGGACTTGATCCCAGGACCCTGGGATCATGACCTGAGCCGAAGGCAGACGCTTAACCCACTGAGCCACCCAGGCGTCCCAGAGCATGCGTCTCTTAATCTCGGGGTTCTGAGCTCGAGCCCCATGTTGGGCATAGAGATGACTTAATAAAATTTTAAAGAAAATTAGAATAAACACCTAGCAAGAAGGCAGCGCTTGGCAGAGCTGGGATAGGCTGTCCCCGCCCATGGTGCCCTGTTGGCAGCAGATCCGTGAAGGCAGGCCTGGGCACGTAGGTGCACTAAAGCCCCAGGAGCTCAGTGTCGTAGTGGGAGCCCCCAAATAAAATCCAAGCAGGCTAGCCTCCCTTCCCTTGCATGGCCTCAGCGCCAGCCGCTGAGCCTTGCATTTAAAAACACTGCACGGGGGGGCAACTGGGTGGCTCAGTGGGTTAAGCCTCTGCCTTCGGCTCAGGTCATGATCCCGGGGTTCTGGAATCGAGCCTCGCATGGGGCTCTCTGCTCAGCGGGAGGTTGCTTCCCCCCCTCTCTCTCACTGCCTGCCTCTCTGCCTACTTGTGATCTCTGTCTGTCAAATTAATAAATAAAAAAATCTTAAAAAAAAAAAAAAACCACAGCGCATGGACATCTGCTGGAGCCGGCTTGGTGACCAGTGCTTTCCAGTGGGGACAGGGCATCCTTGGCAACCAGGGCATGAGTCTTGCTCTGTTGCAGGAGAGATGCAGCAACACAAGCTCCAGCAGGAGCTGCTGGCCTCTTGGCAGCGATGCTTAATTAGCTTTCTGCAGGAGATTTTGTTTTTAATATAAAAAATGATCTAATTTAAGCAGTTTTATTGAACATGGAATCGAATGAAAAACAATCTTGTTTAATCCATCCCTCTGTGGTGCAGTTCAGGGTTCCCACCAGGTTCAAAATGACTTTCATAAAATACTAAGACATTGTTTGCCTTTTCCCCTGTCATTCTCTCTCAAGTGTACAGTGGGGTTTTCCAAGGACTCTGTATGTTTGCTAACACCAGGGATGGAAGGGCGAAGCACTTGGAGAACCCAGCTGTCTTTTATTAAGCCATACATGAGAGATTTGCAAAAATGTGAAACAATGCCAATCTTCTGGCTCTTTTGTTTGTTTTGCAAAATGCAGGGGTTTTTTTTTCCCCATAAAAGTATATGATTTAGGTTAATATGTAATGGGTTTCTTAGTCTCATTTTAAATAAATTAATGAATACATATTTTGTAAAAAAGATTTGATTTATTTTTTGACACAGAGAGAAACAGTGAGAGAGGAAAAACGAACAAAGGGAGTGGGAGAGGGAGAAGCAGGCTTCCCACCGAGCAGGGAGCCTGACGCAGGGCTCCATCCCAGGACACTGGGATCATGACCTGAGCTAAAGGCAGACATTTAACTGACTGAGCCACCCAGGCACTCCATGAATACATATTTTTAATAAAAAACTTTTCAGTTTTAATTTTTTAAAAAGGATTTTATCTATTTATTTTTGCAAGAGAGAGAGAGTGAGCACATGAGCCGGAGTGGGTGGAGGGGTAGAGGGAGAAGCAGATTCCCTGCTTAGCTGGGAGCCCCATGCAGGGCCCCAGCCCCAGGACCCTGGGATCATGACCCAAGCGGAAGCAGATGCCCAACCAACTGAGCCACCTAGATGCCGGTTTTAATTTCTGATACAGTAAATATTGATTGCTATAACCCATATACACAAGAGCTCTTTGGGGTCCTCAATTTTTAAGAGTGTAAGGGATTCTGAGACTGAAACCTTTGTGAACCACTGCTAGCTCTATAGGGTTTTTTTTTTTTTAAGATTTTATGTACGTATGTATGTATATATGTATGTGTGCATGTATTTTTTAGAGAGGGTGTGGAAGCAGGAGCAGGGGAGGGGGAGAGAGAGAGGGAGAGAGAGAATCTTAGGCAGGCTCTGTGCTCAGTGTGGAGTCCAACTCGGGGCTCTATTTCCTGACGCTGAGCTGAAATCAAGAATTGGATGCTTCACCGACTGAACCATCCAGGTGCCCCAAAGATTTTATTTTTTTAAGTAGTCTTTACACCCAACACAGAGCTTGAACTTAAAACCCCGAGATCAAGAGCTGCATACTCTATCAACTTGAGCCAGCTGGGTGCCCCACTCTATAGTTTTGTTTTGTTTTTTTAAGCTTTTGATTTTATAGGAGCACCTGGGTGGCTCAGTTGGTTAACCCACTCAGGTCATGATCAAGACCTGCATCAGGCTCCCCGCTCAGGGTGGAGTCTTCTTCTCTCTCTGCCCCTCACCGCCCCCCCACCCCCGCTGTACACTCTCTCTCTCTGTCAAATAAATAAATAAAATCTTAAAAAAAAAAAAAGTGAAGGCACCAGCATTGGTACATTTCATCCCTGTACTCTTTACCAGCACATGCCTACTATCTCTCTTGCTTGTTCCACTTGATATTATTTTGTATGAACATTTTCATGTTTTTATTTTTTATTTTATTTTTTAAAAAGATTATTTATTTATTTAGTTGACAGACAGAGATCACAAGTAGGCAGAGAGACAGATAGAGAGAGAGAGAGGAGGAAGCAGGCTCCTCGCTGAGCAGAGAGCCCAATGCAGGGCTCGATCCCAGGACCCTGAGATCATGACCTGAGCCGAAGGCAGAGGCTTTAAACCACTGAGTCACCCAGGCGCCCCCATTTTCATGTTTTTAGATGGTCTGTGTATTAAAATTTTTGCTTAGTTGTCACCCATATTGTCATATAACATATTGGTTTTTTTTTTTTAAGATTTTATTTATTTATTTGACAGAGAGAGATCACAAGCAGGCAGAGAGGCAGGCAGAGAGAGAGGAGGAAGCAGGCTCCCTGCTGAGCAGAGAGCCCGATGTGGGGCTCAATCCCAGGACCCTGGGATCATGACCTGAGCCGAAGGCAGCGGCTTAACCCACTGAGCCACCCAGGTGCCCCTAACATATTGTTTTTATATTTCACTATTATCAGTGGCCTGCATGCTTTTATTCAGTAGGGTTTTTTTGTGTGTATACATGTGGTATCTTTGGCTTGTATTCCTCAGAATGAAATTATTGTGCTAAAGAGTATGAATAGTTTTATACCTCTTGTTATATATAATAAATGTATATATTTGTATTCTTTCATTGTTTAAAAAATATTCTTACAAAGTTATATTAGTTGACTCTCTTCATTAAGAATTACAGAAATCAAACTGAAGCTGTTTAAGCCTCAAGGGAATTTCTTGGTGGGAGGAGAGAAAGGGGAGTCTTTATTTAATGGTTACAGGGTTTCATTTGGGAATGATGGACCAATTCTGGAGATGGATAGTGGTGATGGCTATACAGTAGTGTGGGTATACTTAATGCCACTGAATTGTACTGTAAAACAAATTAAAATGGTAAATTTTGTGTTCTGTGTATTTTACCACAATTTTGTAAAAGAGGGGGGAGGATTTCTTGGGTCTAGCAATTGGATTGGATCCCACTTCAGTCATGGCTGGATCCAGGGGTCCAAGCAATATTATTAGGATTCTGGCCCATTCACTCCCATAACTTAGTTCTTTTCTTTGTGTGGATTTCCATCCAGGGAGACTCTCTCCACAGGGCAATTAAGATGGTCACTGGGGTCAATAGATTTATGTCCTTAACCTTCAGAATCCTGGAGAACTTACCATGACTCTCTCCCCAGTGTCCATGTCACTCCTTAAAAAGGGCTGTGATTGGCCTGCTTGGAATACACGTCCAATCTAGGAGAATTCACCCTCTTTAGGAGGATGAGTTACTCTGGCCATCTGGGTCACCTCCTCATCTCAGAGCCAGGGGGATTGACCGTTCTACCAAAGTCATGCAGAGTCGGGGAGGGGAAGTTCTCCGAAGAAAGAGATTAACTGTTACCCTTCTGGCAAAAACAACAGATGTCTACTGCATGTGTTCTGGATTTCCCATGTAACCCAAGCACTACCAAAGAGAACATTTGAATGTTTCAAAACATTCCTATGTGATCGGCATTTTGTTTTTGTTATTAAAAAAACATTAATGCTTTGTGGTTTGACCATCTGGTGGATGGTATTTCTGCTTTTCTGTGAATTCCAAATCTAGTAAGTTGAACAATCTCTTAATGTGTGCTAAATTAATGAAAGAATGAGTCTTTGTGGTCCAATATAGGATCATAGTTTTTTGCATGTCTGCAGATGATATAATCTTTCTACACTTGGAAAGGACTATATTACCTTGTCCCACCTTAAGTTTCTCCACATGTCTGCTAGCCTCACTAGCCTCATTACTGTTTAGGAGCAGTCTTCTAGCACAGACCCTGGAATCTGTGAGCACCCCTCCCAATTTTTATTAAATGAGTTATTCGATCACATAGTATTTTCCAGTTTATTGTTTGTTATTTCCCAAAATGGAATGTTAAGTGTTCCAATGAAAATAATATTTGTTTTTGTTTCTTCTTGCCTTTTTGACCTGTCTTTCCTGGACTTTGTTTTTTTTTTTTTTTTTTTTTAAGATTTTATTTATTTATTTGAAAGATCACAAGTAGGCAGAGAGGCAGGCAGAGAGTGAGAGAGGAGGAAGCAGGCTCCCTGCTGAGCAGAGAGCCCGATGTAGGGCTCCATCCCAGGACCCTGGGATCATGACCTGAGCCGAAGGCAGAGGCTTTAACCTACACTGAGCCACCCAGGCACCCCTTTCCTAGACTTTATTGCAGTAGCTTTTGTAACATATACATTCAGTATTTCTTGATTTAATGTACGTTCGGTCATTAGGTCATGACCTTATTTGTTTATTGTCCTGCTTTTGTTCTTGACATCTGCTTTAGGACTATCCTCTTACACTGCTACTCTGTTGATTTTTCTTTTTTGGTGTGTATATCTTTCATAGAGAACACATGGTTAGATTTTGTTCTTTTAGTAGTCAGTGAGCTGCCTTACTTTTTCAAGAGAATTCAGCCTGTTTACATTTAACACTTTAATTGATGAAATTTTACCAAATCCTATTTCCTTTTAATTTATTTTTTTTCCCTTTTAAATTTATTTTAATTTTTATCCGTTTTCTCCCTTTTAATTTATGGACTTTTATGTGGGGTACTTTATCTTTTTAATTTTTTAAAGAAGATTTTATTTATTTGAGAGAGAGCGTGAAAGAAAGAGAATACAGAAGGAGAGTATGAGAGAGAAGCAGGTTCCCTGCTGAGCAGGGAGCCCGATGCAGGATTTGATCCCAGGACCCTGAGATCGTGACCTGAGCCAAAGGCAGATGCTTAATCGACTGAGCCATCCAGGTACCTCCCCTTTTAAAAAATATTTTATTTTTAAGTAATCTCTATACCCATTGTGGGGCCCAGACCAAAAAACCCCAAGGTCAAGAGTTGCAGGCTATACTAAGCCAGCCGGATGCCATAGACCCCTTTTGAATTATATCAGAAGATAACTGATATAACTCATCTATATTCTAGTGTTTTCGATGTATTAGGCTTTAACATAACTTCCTAGTTCTAGCATTTACTTCTCTATTATTAACCTGGGATACTTTGAATTCTCACACAGGAATATTAAAAGCCTAGTTCTGGAAACTTTATTCTCTGTTCTCTGTGCTCCCACCCCCAATCATGTATGGTTGTTAGATAGTCTTTTTTAAAAAAATATTTTATTTATTTACTTGACAGAGAGAGCATAAGCAGTGGGAGTAGCAGAGGGAGAGAGAAAGGCAGGGTCTCTGGGAGCTTGATGCAGGGCTTGATCCCATGACCCCGGGACTTGAGCTGAAGGCAGGTGCTTAACTGACTGAGCCACCCAGGCACCCTGTTGCTAGATATTCTCTTTTTTATTTTTTAAGTTTTATTTATTTATTTGACCCAGATTGAGAGAGAGAGAGATCACAAGTAGGCAGGCAGAAAGAGAGGGGGAATCAGGTTCAGAGAGCCTAATGTGGGGCTCGATCCCAGGATCCTGAGATCATGACCTGAGCAGAAGGCAGAGGTTTAACCCACTGAGCCACCCAGGCGCCCTGTTGCTAGATAGTCTTGTTAAGATTCAGTCTGTACCAGTTGTTTCTTAAAATATTTACTGACTCATTTTACTTTTCCTTTTTTGTCAGACTTGTCCTTTGCTGATGTTAGAATGTACTAAGCTCATGTTCACATCTTGCTATTTGAGCCACAAAGCGCTGTGTACTTGTTTCCCCTCCCGGTGGGCATTTGTAGCGGCGTGTTTAGGAAAATTTGCTTTGGCATTCTGCTCTCCATCCTTGTTGAAGACTGTAATGACAAGAACCCCTCTTTAATTCTTCACTGTATTTATTAGAGATTACCGAGAGATGGTTTTGAAGGCTGTTTGTTGTTGGTTGTTTATTTGACACACTGAGAGAGAAAGAGAGAGCGCGTACACCCACGCTCTTGCAGCAGGCGGAGAGAGAGAAGCAGACTGTCCCCTGAACAGGGAGCCCGATGCGGGGCTCAATCCCAGAATTCTGGGATCATGACCCAAGCTGAAGGCAGATGCTTAGCTGACTGAGCCACCCAGCCGCCGCTGTTGTTGTTTTTAAATATATCTGTCTGTAGGCCTGGAGGAGAACATTTTCCTTAGTAATGGTGATATTGATTGCATTTTTATCTTTGATTGGCTGCTGGACATGTAACCTTACATCATGAATTTGAGGTATTAACCTTAGCTTCATCCTGTTTTTCCTGTCATGTGTTCCTTTCTGTCCACTTCTTTGGTTAGAAAAAACTTGGTTAGAAAAATTCTTACTGTAGATACCCAGTGTATTGTATTATAATATTCTTATTTGTATATATTCCAGGTATGCTCAGTAGGCTATTTTCTGAACGATTGCTAAGCATCTCCAAATTTTTGACATATCACCTGAGGACATCCACTGTGCTAGAACTTTGTGGGGCCATAGTTTTCTTTGATAATCTTCTTACGTGAATTAATACTCTTCAGTCTTCATGAAAACCTTTCGTATGGAGTCCTCTTGTTTCCACAAAAGTCTCAAATCCAAGGAAACCACGGAGAACTCATTTCTGATATATCAGAACATATATATATGTTAAAGATTTTATTTATTTGAGAGAGAGAGGGAGAACATGAGATGGGGGAGGGTCAGAGGGAGAAGCAGACTCCCCAGTGAGCAGGGAGGGCAACTTGGGGACAGTCCCAGGACCCTGAGATCAGGACCTGAGCCCAGGGCAGACACTTAACCATCTGGGCCACCCAGGTGCCCCGCATATCTGATATATTTATAAAATGACCTTAGAGATGGCTTTTTTCTATGCAAGGAAGGATTTTCGTGTTCAATTTAATGTTCATCTTAGTGGCTGAAAAATTACAACCCTTTTCTGCACTGTCATCGAACTTAGTGACGGATAGGAAGTATTATTAAACTGGGTATTTTTTTTTTTTTTTTTGGTTGTTGCACAAATTGTAAATTTCTGAAAAGCAGTCCTGAGTGATACAGAGCAAAATTCTTTGGGGGTTCAATTGTCTTTGTTTAGAAAAGCAGACTGATTGATGGGCCACCGTGATTGTAGAAAAAGATCAGGGCTGGGGCCACCTGGGAATGAGAGACAAAGAGCCAGACTGCTTTAGCATAACAAAAGAATGAAGAATTTGGGGGATCTGGAGGTGTTTGCTGGGGAGAGGAACAAAGGAGGAGGAGATGGCCCGCAGAGTGGCTGGAGACAGGAGCCACGCGGAAGGGTCCGGGACAGGAAAGGCAGAGCGGGGTGAGGGGAAGGTGTGTGGCTGGGTGGGGGGCGGTATCAATCATTCCGTCTTAAAAACTGTCCTCTGTTCTTCCGTGAGGTAGCACCCCATTGCTGCCTCCAAATCCTGAGCAGAAGTCTGCACACATTCACAGCCGCCTTGGCGAGTAGGGTTTGCTGAAGGTTGCGGAAAGGGGGCTTTATTTCATATTCGGGTTGACGTGGAGTGGAGAGAAAACAAGAGGCGAAAAGTGGGTGGCAGAGAATTCGGAGCAAGCCGGAAACGAGACCCGGAAGCCACTAGGTGAAATGCACGGGTCTCCTGCCCCACCCCACGAGCCGGTGATTCCCCGCAGATCCTGGGAGCCGGCGCAGGGTTTCCCACTGCCACGGAATTTGACACCATTGTATTAGCATTTCAAAGAGCTGCATTACTGCGGCGGGTGTCTGCATTAGCAACGCCCTGGTCAGCTATTTCGCAGAGGGCTTGGCACTGAATGGCTGAAAAGTTGCCAGTCATTCCTTGCTAGGTGTCAGGAGACAGGAATCTTGTAGCTCTTTGCCTCCTGGTGAGGACTTAAAAGGCAAGTACAGGTTTCTGGGGGGTCATTTTGGAAGCAATCGAGTTGATTTTCCAAACCTGTAATCTCAGAGTTTTGTTTTATTACTGCTGCCCGCTGGGTTTTTGGCAGGCTTACCGAAAAGATGGCTACTTTTACTGTTCATTCACTCTGTTTATAAAGCAAAAGGTTTCTCTTTCCAGCGTGCTTTCACTCAGATGGGGAGAATCTGCACTTTGTTAATATGTTTTAAAAGTCTAATGAGGACTTAGTAAGCGTTTGGAAACTGCAGCTTTCGGGATGAAAGCAGGGATCTGTGGTTATGACATCATCGCAGTTAATTACCCCTTTGCAGAAATCTGCCTGAATGGAGAAGGGGTGGGTGTATCTATGTATTTAACTTGATGATTAAAATATATTAATGATAGTTTTCACTTCCCTGGCATGGTACATCTTAGGATCTTTGAAAGTGCTTCCACAAGCTTAAATTAGCCCTTATCACTCTACTAGGAAGAAGTAAAACAGCCCTATTTTCCAAAAGACGAAAGTGAAATACAAAGAGAAAGGTCCTGTTTGGGGAAGGACTTTGGTAGAATGAAGCTGCCTCCCTACCGCTAAACAATGGGCTCAGCCTTCCTCCTTTGTTTCCACCAGGAATTGACATTCACAGGCTTTGAATGAGGACCACAAATTTGATCATACCTTACAGCATGATCACATGCTGGACACCTGAGCCCAAACAGCACGTTTTGGGGTCCATAAGCAATTACTGCTTGTTGTAAGCCATCTCACAAACAAACAGCAAAGAAAATCCAAACAGTAGATGGAATGGGCTGTAAAATTCAGAGATTCTGATTCTCTTTCCTCCTTCACCATTTTGAGTTCTGGGTTATATACGGAACTGTTCTAGATTGAAAAAGAAGGGATGATTGCTAATTATTCCACTTTTTATAGGTTATTTTCATTTTCTTTTAAAAGATTTTATTTATTTGAGATAGAGCGAGAATGAGAGAGAGCGCGAGCTGACGGTGGGGAGGAGCGGTGCGGGGCGGGAGGGGGAGGAGCAGATGGAGCCGGAGAAGCGGCTCTCTACTGAGCAGGGAAAGGTGCTTAACTACCTAAGCCACCCAGGCACCACATTTTCATTCATTCAAATGAAGGAAATGTATGACACTTGATAGGAATGCATGGAAGGTAGTTCAGAGACAAATAGAAAATTTTCTTCCCACCATATATATTTAGCTATATATCTGAAAGAGGTCAAAACGAGGAGCATACTTTTTAAAAGCTATTCTAAACAGTTTTCAAACACACACCAAAGTAGAGAAACCTCATGTATTCATCACCAGTTTCTGCAGTTATCAACTTTCTGCTATTTTTTTTTTAAGTAGGCTCCCCATGTGGAGCCCAACATGCAGCCTGAACTCAGGTCCCTGAGATTACGACCCAAGCTGAGATTAAGAGTTGGACACCCAACTGACTGAGCCACCCAGGCACCTCAACTTTCTGCTATTTCTTTTTCTTTCTTTCTTTTTTTTTTTTTTTAAAGATTTTATTTATTCACTCGACAGAGACACAGCGAGAGAGGGAGCACAAGCAGGGGGAATGGGAGAGGGAGAAGCAGGCTCCCCGTGGAGCAGGATGCCTGATGCGGGGCTTGATCCCAGGACCGTGGGATCATGACCTGAGCTGAAGGCAGGTGCTCAACGACTGAGCCACACAGGGGCCCCTTTTTTTCTTTCTTTCTTTTTTTTAAGATTTTATTTATTTATTTGAGAGAAGGAGAGCACGAGCAGGGAGAGGGACAGAGGGAGATTGAGAGGGAGAAGCATCCCTTAGCAGGGATGCTAAGTGGAGAGCCCCACATGGGGCTTGATGCCAGGACCTGGGACCACGACCTGAGTCAAAGGCAGATGTTTAACCAACTGAGTCACCCAGATGCCTCAACTTTTTTTTTTTTAAAGATTTGTTTATTTGAGAGAGTGAGTGAGAGAGAGCACATGCAGGGTGGAGGGGTAGGGGAAGAGAGAGAATCAGACTCCCCACTGAGCGGAGAGCCTGATGTGGGGCTCAGTCTCAGAATTCCAGCACCATGCATGACCTGAGCTGAAGGCAGATGCTTAACCGACTGAGCCATCCAGACGCCCCTATGCTATTTCTGTTTCAGTTCTTCCCTGCCACTTGTTTTGTGGGAAGATTTTAAAGCAAATCCCAGACATATAATTTCACCATAAATACTTCTATATTTTTTCCTAATGCACAAGAACTTTAAAAATAGGATATAATACCACTGTCACACCCAAGAGAAAACTAACTCTGTATATTACCTAATAATCAGTCTGTATTTTGTTTCTGCTGACTGTTTCACAATTATCCAAAGATTGCCTTGTTTGACGTCTTGTAAGTTTGTTTCACTTAACAGATTTCCCTTCTTTCCCCTCCTCCCCATTCCATTAATTTGTTGGAAAAATTGGATCACTTGCCCTGTAGAACTTTCCACAGTCTATATTTAGCTGATTGCATCTTTGGTGTCTTTTAACATATTTCTCCATCCTTCATATTTCTTTAAATAGTAGCTGGATCTGGAGGCTTGATTAGCTTCAGGTTCTTTCTTTTTTGGCTGTGATTACCTCAGTGATAGTGCTATGTACTTTCTATTGGGTCATGTCAGGAGGCACCTACTGTCTGCTTGTGCCATTTTGGAGGCATGTTAGGGGTGATCAGTAGGATTCATGATTTCACTGCAGCATAGTCATTTCCTCATTCTGTCACTTCTGGATTTATTATTTACTATTTATTCTGTGATTTTTAAAAAAAGATTTATTTATTTATATGACAGAGCGAGAGACTCCGAGAGTGGGAACACAAGCAGGGGCAGTGGGAGACAGAGAAGCAGCCTTCCTGCCAAGGAGGGAGCTGGATGCGTGGCTTGATCCCAGGACCCTGGGACCATGACCTGAGCCGAAGGCAGACACTTAGTGACTGAGACACCCAGGCACCCCTAGCTGTGATTCTTTTATAAAGAGAAACTTTACCTCATCAACTAGTGCATTTGGTTACCTTATAGTCCATAAATATGGAAAGGCAACGTAAACGCTTCTTTCCCCTTAGTTACCACCTTTTTTTGGTTTGTTTTAAAGATTTTATTTATTTATTTGACAGACAGAGATCACAAGTAGGCCGAGAGGCAGGCAGAGAGAGAGGAGGAAGCAGGCTCCCCACTGAGCAGAGAGCCTGATGCAGGGTTGGATCCCAGGACCCTGGGATCATGACCTGAGCCAAAGGAAGAGGCTTTAACCCACTGAGCCACACAGGCGCCCTAGTTACCACCTTTCAAAATAATGCTTTAGTAACCTCCAAAGTCTACTGACGAATGTTTTTAAGTATCATTATAAACTCACGGATCTAACGAACGTTTAGTTTATTTGATGCATTTCAGTTTACTTAGGTGAGTATTCTTATCCATGCTTGTCCCATCTTTGGCCAGTGGAACTACTTGACTTTTCTTCTACCCACCCAAGTATCTTGGATGGCTTGTCTTCTGAAAAAATAAGACGTTCCAGAATGGCGTTGTACTTTGCCTGCCCCTGGCCATGGAAGTAACCTTTTCTTGGAGGAGCTCTGGTTTCTTTGAGGAGAGACCTACTTTTGATGCAGTGTAAAGAGTGATGATTTCAAAAGAGGCTGGACGGAGGTGTATCTTTGGGCAGCGGGCAGTGTTTGTTGAATGAAATGGCAGGAAGGGTCCCCGAGGCCAGCTTTTCATGCACAAAGGAGGTAACAGGGTATCAGCCACCATCAGAGCTACGTGGCCGAGTCACAAGGGCAAGGCACTGGGAGACCATCCCCAGGGTGTGACCTTTGGAGAGTCAGGCCCTCGCCCTGGCATCCCTTCCAGCGGGGCACTCTGCGGCTCCAGGTGCGTGACTAACGTTTCCGGCAGCGACGCGCCCTGGGACTTTCCCGGGCCCCAGCCTCCCCGGCCTTGCTGCTGAGAATGGCGCGGCGGGGGCGGGGAGCAGGTGGGGGGCTGGGGCTGGGAGCCGCCCGGCGGGACTCCGGAGCCAGGGCGCCCTCTGGCGGTCACACGAGGAGGGGCGGGACTCGGCGGGGGCGGGGCTCCGCGTCCGGCAGCCCCTCCTCTTTGACCCTGGGGTTGGGCTGGGCGGGCGGACGCGGGCAGAAGCTACAAAGGTTTCGCAAGGACGTGACCTTAAGGGGTGAAAACCACGGTGTGACGCGTGGTTGCCAGCCGGGGCTAGCGAGCTGAACTAGTTCTCCGACGCCCGGGGAGGGGGGAAGGGAGCGGCTGGGCCGAAAGGTCCAGACCTGTGACTCAATGCCTGTAGCCCCCTCCATTGCTGCGGTGGCGCGCCCTGCGCCCCGGGAGAAGGAAGGGGGCGCGAGTCTGCACCTGGTCTGCGGTTGGGGTGACGTCACTCCACCCGGGGTGGGGGGGCTCCGCGGAATGAGGGCATGGTTTTCTCTGCCTCTCCCCTCCGCCCAGTGAAGCAGCGAGGCCCAAGCTGGTCACCGAGCTGGGAGTTTTGATTCGAAGGTTGGAAGTGAAAGGACAGGGGGATTTGCTAATAGATAACAAAGGAGTTAGGTATTTTAGCCGTGGAATAGCTTCAGTCAACGCAGATTAGGGGTGCCTTCGGTGCCTAGCAAAAAGTGGGCTGGTACCTCCCCCTCCTCACTCAGGCAGCGGGAGTGGCCATGGGGGGGCAACTTTTGTTCCCTTGTCTTGCTAGGGTCCCGGAAAAGCCCAGCGACTGGGAGGCAGGGGGACAGGGTCCTCGCTTCATGTTTACCTGTCACTCTGGGAAACAGGTCACTTAACCTGCCTGGGTCCATCCCAGACCATGAGGGCCCTTCACCCCACATGTCCTCCATGTGCAAATAGCTGACCCTTAAGAGGCCACTTCTCCAGCATACACAGTAATGGCACAGTCTATGCTTAGGATGATTAAGAAAAGCAGATTCAGGGTCTGGGCACTGCGTTCTGAGGTCCCGGGGGCCCCATGACTCCTCACCCTGAGTCTCCCTCCATCTTGCCTAGTCTGAGGGTGATCTTGGCGTTGTGGGAGGGCGATTTGAATCAGCCACAAACCTGGCTGGAAGAGCATGGGACTCTTGATCTCAGAGTCATGAGTTCAAGCCCCGTGTTGAGTGTGGGGATTACAGAAATTAAAAAAAAAAAAAGTGCTTTTTTTTCACTTGAAATCAATCTTCACATGTCCGTGCCCTCCGTCCCCCTTCCTCCCCCAATGTGGTGTGTGTGTGTCTGTGTGTGCAAGCAGGAGGGATAGGAGGGAGAGAAATAGAAACAATCTGGTTCGTGCCTCCACAGGAGGAATTTTGATTTTCCCCTCACTCGTGGCCCCTAGCTGTGTCCCTGTGGGGCTGCCCCCGACCTCCACCCGTGCAGCAGGAATTACGAAGAAACACCAGGGCTTCCCACCCCTCCTCTGCTGACAGGAAGCTTTTCTAGAAGGCCACCTGCAAAGGCAGAGTGTTGCTTCCTGGGCCGCTTCTGTTTCACAGGGTTACTTACACACTGCTCCTCCCTTTTCCTTCTTATCAGCTACCAACAGCATTGCAACATCCTCAGCACGAGTGCAGCGGGTGTGGCTGGGGGCCAGACTACCTCGATCTTTGAAGTTTCTCCCTGAGGGTATACCGTATAGAGAAGTTCTCGGTGGCACTTCCTGTGGCCACCCCCACCCTCTTGCTTTTAACCCCTTGGGACCCTTGGGATCAAAGTTTTTGATAGCAAGGTGGCCTGTTCTCCAGCTGTAGACCGTGGTGCTAGCTGGCCTGGCGGTTGGGTCCTTTCCTTTCCCCACAGAGGGTCTCTGACCGCTCCTGACTTTGCATCTGGGAGAAATGTCTGATTTCCTAGGTAGAGAAGGTCTTCCTCAGGGAGGTCCTTGGCCCAGAGCGACAGCCCAGGTCTTCCTCAGGACAGGTCCTTGGCCCAAGAGCCTGGAGAGGACTGAAGGCGAGGTGGGTCCAGTAAGCCGCGCGCAAGGACTGTAGGTGCGGACTCGCTGTTCCAGCCGCCTTCCAGCCTGGGCAGCGGTTTCCTTTGTAAGGCCATGCACCCATTTCTACCCCATTGCCAGGATGCTTTCCTTCCCAGCAGAGGTTATAGCGAGTTCAGCCTTATATTGGTTTACAAGGCCCAAGTGCAAGAAAACCAAAATTCTCCAGGCACGGCAGCGGCGGACGTCTAGATTTGCACCCCGAGCCCCGGTTGTGGGAAGGGAACTCCAGGCTTCCATCCATCGACGCCAGCATACCCAGGTCAGGCCATCCAGGATGTGGGCTGTCTCCCCTTGGGTGGTTCTAAGCCCTGGGTACCTGGCAGGTCAGTCCCAGCAGAGCAGAGGGCCGGATCCTACAGCCAAGCTTGCTGGGGACAGAAGAATGTGGGGGGCACCCAAACTGCCCCCTCCGCTCCCCTAAACCAGCCCCCACACCCATGGGAATCTGGTGAAAATGGAGAGCTCTGTCCCTTCCCCACCTCTCCAGGTTATATAACAGTGTCTTTGTTGAAAATGCTGATAATGCTGTTTGGCAGCCGCAGGAAGCCAGTTTCTGGCTACATATTGCTTGGGGGCTGGGGCTGGGGTCAGGGCAGGAGGTGGGATCTGTGGGGGTTGGTTTAAGGAGAGAAAGGGGCCAGGCAGATGGAGAGGCCAAGGCCTGGAGATAAAGCCGATTGGTGTGTCAGCAAAATCTGTCCCGGGCTTTGGTGATTCGAAAGGCAGACAAATTCTTTCATCTCTGTTAATCCTCATCTGATACAGGATTTTCCTGCCATTAAATCTGGAGAAAGAAACATAAGCACTCGAACCTGCACAAGCAAGTATTTCTCCTCGACTCCTGCTCACCATCTCCCCCTCCCCACCTCCACTCCCCATTAGTTCTCTGCTGGACCATTTTTTAGGTCTGTGGCTGCCAGACTTAGGAGATGGATGGGCTTGGGGAGCCGAAGGGCGCCTTGGAGGAGGAGCAGGACCAGGCAGACCCCCAGGACAGTAAGCGACATTTGGGGACTGACTATTCATGAATGCTTCTCAGCAGAGGTCTCCTCTCTGTCCATTTGCTTGCTGGGTTGTCAGTGAGTCCATCTGTGTTGCTGTCAGGGTTCTAGTCTGATGAAGGGTTTCCAAACAGAGCCAAGCTGTCAATTGGGGGTGGGGGGAGCTTCTGGTGGGCTGTTGTTACTGGTTTCTCTTAAGACCAAGATCGATGGGGGAGAAGTGAGTGTGAAGAAGAGGGCAAAGGCAGGGCATTCAGGAGG
This sequence comes from Mustela putorius furo, assembly GCF_011764305.1. Taxonomy (NCBI): domain Eukaryota; kingdom Metazoa; phylum Chordata; class Mammalia; order Carnivora; family Mustelidae; genus Mustela; species Mustela putorius. Next base: position 36,204,213 of record NW_025421989.1, read on the forward strand.
AAGTGCACAGGTGTGGGGAGGGGCCTGTGTGTCCCCGTTCTCCAGGGACCCCTCCTGGGCGCTCGGTGACCTGTGCTGTTTCCCTTCAGGTAGGGAGTCCACATCTGGGTGGTTCTAAGCCACCGGGTGCATGAAAGACCACGGGATGCTGGTCCTGCTACTGCATGGTGAGTTCCAAGGCCCCTTCCTTCTGACCCCCAGCAGATAGATGCCAGTGGGGGCAGGGGTTGGAGAGCCCATAGAAGATTCTAGAAGATGCATGGAAACCACAGGGCTTCTACCCAAGGAGCTTGGTCTTCAAGTGGCTTCCATGAAAGCCGTACATGGACACCATGTACAGAACTGTGATCAGGGGGGAGGGAATGGAGAATGAGATAAAACAGAACAGGTGGGGGGTTTAGTTTGCTTGTTTGTTTGTTGAAAAACAGAATTCCTGAGCCAAATATATGAAATAACCTTTTGGCAATTTTCTTATTCTAATTTCAGATATGAGTTCTTTTTTTTTTTAATTTCTAAAAAGATTTTATTGATTTGAGAGAGGGAGAGACAGCAAGAGAGGGAACACAAGCAGGATGAGCAGGAAAGGGAGAAGCAGGCTTCCTGCTGAGCAGGGAGCCCCACTCCGGGCTCAATCCCAGGACCCTGGGACCATGACCTGAGCCCAAGGCAGATGCCTCATGACTGAGCCACCCAGGCGCCCCATCATTTTCTTATTCTAATTTCCGATACAACTTCATTGGTGTAATCACCAAGAACTACAGTGGTCATATTACTTTAAGCTTATTTAGTATAAAAAAAATCCCTTAAGCCATCTTCCTAAAGGAAGAAGAAAAAAATGAAAATATCAGGTGGGAATTGTGTGATTATGGATGTTGAAACATTCTTCCCCAAGGTTTTTGGTCCTATTGTTACGTGGGTTTTAATATAACAAGAAGACTCCTCACAGAATTTTTTTGCCACACCTCTGCAGACCCACCTGCTCAAAGCCAAGATGGCCCAGGTGGAAAAAAAAATCCCTTGGTAAATTCTGCAGTAAAGAATTCTACACAAAGAATCTGTTTTTCTGGCCCTTGGGTGAATGTAATTCTTTGAGGTGATAAGTACCCATGTGATAGACGTCTGTGTGCAGTGCTGGCAGAGAAAATTTTGCCAGATAATTCCAAAATGGTAGTAATAGAATCTTCTTACCCTTTATTCCACTTTTTCAAAAAGTAGAGCTTGGTCTATTCAGTGAGTCAACAGTACACTCCAGGGATATTATGAGGGGTATAATTGGACAGCTTTTGTCCTTGAGAAGCTTGCATTCTTTTATGGAAGATCTAATACATAAATGAGAAACAGAATTGGAACAAGGTGCAGGGAACACTGTGATAAGCAGGACATGACTTTCTACACCGAGGAGCCTCCAAAGGACAGAGGTTGACATATAATTACGAACAGCCAGCTCCTTGCCATATCTTCTACCTAGAAAGGATATGAAGTTTGATTGACTCATTGGGACAGAATGTTTGGTTCTCTGAGCCAGCATGATTTTCAGTGTGTACCCAAAGCTCTCCCATCCCTGACAGAATGCAGACAGTATTCCTAGCCTGCGCATGGCAAAACGGGAGCTGTTCTTGCTGCCGCAGAAACCCGAAATACATCCAGACTTCTTGTGACAAGTTGGAGAGCTTAGCAGTGACATCATTTGCTAACAATAGATGCACTTAAAATTAATGACCGTCTCCACATCCCCTGGCGCTTTAATTTAAAACACACTCAGCAGCACAGACAGTATTACTCTGACTACAAGTCACAGGATTATGAACGACATGTTCCCGAGAAGCAGGCAGGGATAGGGTTGTACCTCCTTAGCTAGAGAAAAAAAAAATGATTAAATGAGCCTGACAAAACAAGGTCGTGGGGGAATCAGAAGTGGCTCACGGCAGGGCAAATCTGGGACAAAAGCGGAACAGAAATTCTCTGGATAGGAGGGTTCACTGGAAGTGCCTCCCCTCCCCTCCCCTCCCCTCCCCTTCCCTTCCCTTCTCTGCTCCTCCCCTTCCCGCCCCTCCCCTCTCCACTATGGCAGCCCCTTTGGGGTCTTCCTGCTGTTCACAGCGTAATATCCCAATTCCTTGTTTTACAGGGTTCCTCACCCAGGGCTTGCTCTAAACCACAAGTCTCTAACAAGGGCCCGGGTTTCTGTTTTATTCACCTTGCTGTCTCTAGAATCTAAGACATTGTAGGTGCTTGTAAAGATTTGTTAAATGGGTGAAGCCGCCCAGATGAGAACCATTACGGTACCTGATAGAGGCCTTGCGCCTAAAAATATCTGTATCAAGTTCAGAAACTCTTCAAACTGAATAATAAGACAACCCATTACAATTTTTTTAAAAATGATTAACCCCTATGCCCAATGTGGGGCTCAAATTCACGACCCCAAGATCGAGTCACATGCTTTCCCAACTGAGCCAGCCAGGTGCCCCCTAAGAGAACCCATCTTTAAAATATGGGCAGCACATTTTGAATAGCTCTTTCATCAAAGAAGATATACAGATGACTAGCAAGTACATGAAAAGATACTCAACCTTATTAGTCATCAGGGAGATGCAAATGAAACCCACAAGGAGATACCACTTCACACCCACTAGGATGGCTAGAGTTAAAAAGACATAGCAAGTGTTGGTGTGGATGTGAAGCAACTGAGATACTTACCATCTGACCCAGCAATTCCTCTCCTAGGTAAATGCTAACTGAAAACACATGTCCGCAGCAAGACTCACCCACAAATCCTTCCGTCAGCCTTAGTCATCACAGGTGAAAACTGGAAAACAAACCAAATGCCCATTCACAGGTGACTGAACACACAAATTGGGGTACATCCACACGGTGGAATATTGTCCAGCAGTAAAAATGAACCACCGGGGCCCCTGGGTGGCTCAGTTGGTTGAGGGTTCAACTCTTGGTTTGGGCTCAGGTCATGATGTCAGGGCCATGGGATCGAGTCCCGCGTCTGGCTGCACGTTCAGCAAGGAGTCTGTGAAGGTTTCTCTTTCCCTCTCTCTCTGCTGCTCCCTGAGATCTCTCTGTCTCTCTCAATTAAATAAATAAATCTTTAAAAAAATGAAGGAGCAAGTGACATTCAGACAACACAGATGCATTTCACAAACATCATGCTGACTGAAAAAAACCATTCGATTCCATTTATATGAAGTTCTAGAATAGGCAAAACGAATCTACAGTTCAGAAAGTGGATCAGTGGTTGTCTGGAGCTGCAGATGGGGAGAGGACTGCTGTCAATGGGACCCGAGGAAACTTTCTGAATGGTCTGAATGTTCTAAATCCCGTGTAGAGCGGAGCTTACACAGATGTGTTGCATTTGTTATACACTTAAAATGAGTACATTTCCATTGAGGTAAATTATACCTTCATCAACTTGACTTAAAAGAGAAAAGGAAGTCTGTAGGGAGAGAGCGCCTGCACCCCAAAGAGAACACATCCTTTATTAATGAGACTCAGGTGCTGTGCAGTGAAGGGCAGTATGCGTGCGCCATTCATCGGTGTCGTTGCATGGATAAGTAGCTCGTTGGCTTTGATTGTAGAGTAGTACTCCTTGAATGGGGGCTACTAGTTTGTTCATCATTCATTCCCCCCACTGAAACAAGTAGAGCACTTGTTTCATTTTGGGGCGATTATCAATATTTAGGCCCGGAGGCCTTCCTGGGGCCTTGTGTTCTACTCCTCCTATGGGACAGCTCTCTACCATAGGATTCGCAGGGCCTGTGAGGCTATCAGCAGAACACCCTTCCTGAGACACACCAGTTTCTCCATCCCCCATGACGCACATTAGTCAGCAAAGCTGAGGGGTGAATCCAGGATCCTCTCTGTCTTTACTGTCACAAAAGGTATGTTTGTGGCATGAGAAGGAAGTTCCGGGATTACCGTGATGTCAGAGGCCATGGGATGGTCTCCCCCCACTGCCTCTCCATTCCCCCAACCCATTTTGTTTTGAAAATCCAGCACTGGGTCTTGGCCTGAGGAGCAACCCGGACAGCATTTGCAGGGAGTGGGAAGAGAATGACTTCCAGAGCCAAAGTGGCTGAAGAGATTTTGCTGAAAGCAGAAAATGACCATATTTTCCCTTGCTATTTTGGTTTCGTGAGGCACAAGTTCTTTGAAAACAATGAGGATGAAGAAACACTTAAAACTCAGTCTGTGGTTGGAAACTCCATGAATAACTGGTCTCCTCAGCAGACCTCAAGGGGAAAAGCACACATCTGAAAATCGGAGGGCCTCTGAAGGAGAAATTCCTCAGCTGGTCTACATTAAGATCTCATTCTATGGGGCATCTGAACCCAGCCTTCCCTGCCTCCCTGCAGTGCGGAGGTGGTCAACACATCAGACCCGAACACAAAAGCAGGGACCCTTTTCTGTATTTGCCTAGATTCTGGACACCTTGTAACATTCACTATTATTATTATTTTTTTATTGAAGTAAAATTCACACAACATAAAATTAACCATGAACCATTTTCTTTATGAGAGAAAGAGAGAAAGAGGGAGAGAGAAAGTGCACCTGCATGCATGGTGAGGGGAGAGGAGAGGCAGAAAGAGAGAGAGAGAGACTTATGCAGACTCCATGCCCAGCATGGAACCCAATGTGCACGCTCGATCTCAGGACCCCCAGATCATGCCCTGAGCCAAAATCAAGAAATCAGGAGTTGGGACACTTAACTGACTGAGCCACCCAGCTGCCTTAATCATAAACCATTTTAAATACTTTATTTTTTTTTTTTAGTGTAGGCTCCAAACATGACATCAAGACCTGAGCTAAGAGTTGGACGCTTAACTGACTGAGCCACCCAGGTGCCCCAAACCATGAACCATTTTGAAGTGTACAGTTTGGCAGCATTGAGCACATTCACAATGTTGTGCAACCATCACCTCTATTTCCAAGGCATTTGCATCACCCCGAAAGGAAACCCTCTACCTATTAGGCAGTCACTCCGCATTCTTACTACTCCCAGCCCCTGGCAGACACTAACCTACTTTCTGTCTCTACGGCTTTGCCTCTTCTGGGCATTTCATGTAAATGGAATCCTACAGTATGTGGCCTGTGTGTCTGGCTGCTTTCCCCTAGCCTAATGTTTGTTTGTTAGATTTATTTATTTATTTGAGAGAGAAAGCACGGGGGGGCGGGGCAGAGGGAGAGGGAGAGAATATTAAGCATACTCCATGCTGAGCTCGGAGGGCAATGGGGGTCGATCTCATAACCCTGAGATCACGACCTGAGCCGAGTTGGATGCTTAACCGACCGTGCCACCCAGGCACCCCCAGCATAACGTTTCTGAGGTTCATCCACATTTAGTGTGTATCGCTACTTCATTCCTTTTTATGGCAGAATAATATTTCATGGTGTGGACAGACCACATTTTGTTTATCCATTCATCTGTTGATGGACATTTGTTTCCCTCTTTGGGCTATTGTGAATAACGCTGCTATGAACTTTCATGCCCAAGTATTTATTAGAACACCTGCTTTCAATTCCTTTGGGTATATACCTAAGGAGTGGAATTGCTGGGGCGTATGGTAATTCTAGGTTACACCTTGTAACATTTTATACCATGTGGATAAATCCCATTTTTTATTTTTTAAAGATTTTTATTTGTTTATTTGACAGAGATCACAAGTAGGCAGAGAAGCAGGCTCCCTCCTGAACAGAAAGCCCGACGAGGGGCTCGATCCCAGGACTCTGGGATCATGACTTGAGCTGAAGGCAGAGGCTTTAACCCACTGAGCCACCCAGGTGCCCAATAAATCCCATTTTAATAAAGTTGGTCCACCTGGTGATTCTAATGTGCAGCCCAGGCAGAGAACCATTCTAGACTCTTCCTTGCAGTCTACTTGTTGTAACTTCACTAGTCTCATACTTCGTGTCTTGCTTTCCACTTTGGGGGCAGATCTCCATGTGGTCCTTGAAGTACTAGTCTCTTGGTGAGATTTAATCCTGTGGCAACAGTGCCCCGTGGAGCTTGCTGTTAGCTTTATCCCATGCTTTCACAGCTGTTTTGAGCTTTACAACTCATCCGTTCCTCATAAGGGTCTGCCTGTTACAGATGAGGGAACTGAGATTCGGAAACCTTGGCTGAGGTTAAAGCAAAACAAAACGCTCAAGAGAGCAGTGTGAGAAGGCAGGGATGAAAGGCAGTGTCATCAGAGTTTATGAGAGAATGAGAGAGGCCGTGCCCTCAGGATGAGTGCTTCCAGATTGAATGCTCTGGAAAGCCCTGTATTCGTAACCCTGAGCTATGACAGAGCCTGGCTGAGCAGCGGCCAGTCCTGAGACCGGGCCAGGTTGGCTGATTTTCCCATCTTCCTCTCCCAACGTCAGACTGGGAAAGTCTGAAACCTTTTCAGATTTCCACATGGATCCTTCTCAAAAATACTGGTGTGCGAACAGAAATTGCTCAGCAACTGCCGGGGAGTTTGACTTTCACCTCTCACAAACTGTGATCTTTATTTTAATTCGGTAAATGTTTTTCTGGCCAAGGGATCCCAGTGGAACTTGGCCCTGGACAGCCGAGGAGATTTGTTTCTGGAACGATCACTGCTGATGACAGGAGAGGCCCCTTTTCATTTGCATTTGGAAAAATCAGGGATGGCCTCAACAAATTTTGATTCTATATTCTATTTATTGTGCCAGTGAATAGCAAGGAGCTTCCTTTTGGTTGAGGGGCACCGCCTGGTCCTGAATTTGAGTAGCTTTTTCTTTCAAGGTGGAATGTTCACAAGGTTCTTTGTGGGGGAGGAAGGGGCCAGAAGGAGGAGATGGTGCAGATATTAAGGGGACCTGTTTCACCTCTGATGATGTTTTAGATTCTTGTTGTAAACCACAGCACCTACTTAAGGTACTGTTGAAGCCAAGAAAGGGTTATTCAGGATTGTGAGGTATTCCCAGTTTTCCTGGTTGGGGACCACTGCCCAGAGCAATGCCTGAGCCAGGGAGCCGGACAGCTCCAGCAAAGGCCCTGAGGCCACCACCACTGGTGGACCCATCTGGCAGCTCATGGGCATCATGCTGGGCACTGGGTCCCAGAAATAATACCCCAAGAGCCCGAAAATCCAGATACCTCTGCCGTCATCCTGGCCAGAAAATGGTTTCTGCCTTGCACTTACTTCTGAATCCAAGTGTCCCTTTGGGTGTCCAATTGGCAAAACTAGGTCACATGCCTCGGCCCTAACTGTAAGGGACGTTGGGAAAGAGAGTTTCTGGCTTCTATCTTGAGGAGAAGGACTTATAATGTAGAAAATTCCCTAAATGTAGAAAGAGTACTTAAAAGGTGCCGGGTAGCCAGAAAAAGTATCAAACATTCTCTACTATCAGAGATGGTTTGGTCACAAGGAACAGAAATCCACTTGTCCACATAGATGGTTTGAATAGGTTTATAAAATGGAAATGAGGAAACGTCATAGAAACAGCTATCAACTAGCGAGCCTTCTGGGAACCAGCAAGCTGGCTAGCAACTTCCCGCTCTTCCTTATCTCCATCTCTGTGATTCTCACATTGGGGTTTTGTCCTCTGTCCGCACACCAGCTTCCTCACCTTGCCCTGGACTCCTGCTCCCTTGTAACTCTGACTGGCACATGGCTCTGGTAACAAACCTAGCCCCAGTATTGTACTGGTGATGCCCACCATTTCACTGCCCATTCCATGTTCACAGCCAGTTGGTGGGGAGGGGGCAGGGGCTGTTGAATGAATCTGATTGGCTCTGCTTAGGTCAAATGTTTATCCCCAGTCCAAACAGCTGTGTCTGGGAGGAGGTGGCAGAGACCCACGGGGTTCTGGTACTTTTTCTTAGAGGTGGTGGTTGGCAACAGCTGCTGCCCAACCGGGAAAATGAGAGCCAGAAGGGCCCCTAAAGGGCAGGAAGTGCGGGCCCTTCAGTTTATAGTTAAAGAGACGGAAGCTCTTTGGGTGTGTCTGGTGGGGAAGAGTACAGCATAATGGAAAGACAAAAACCAAAGGTTGATGTCATTTAACCACTTTGAACCTCAGTTTCCTCTTTCATGAGAAGAGAATAATACTTACCTTGCAGATTGTCATATAAAACGAGAAAAAGGTAGCAAGCTTAGCTTTGAGCAAACACTAATTAAAAAGAAACCCACAAAATCTGATTAATTTGAACTCTATGATACATGCTCCTATCACCCAGATAACATTCCCAAACTACGTCTTACAGATATTTGCTGTCTTTTGGGACCGAGTTCATCTGCAGGCCTTACTCTGTTGAGCTCTCAGAGCCCCCCTGCCAACGGCTCTGTTCTGGGACTGCATAGAAGTATAATCTTATAGTATGTACCCTTTTGTGTCAAGTTTCTGTGGCTCAGCATAATGTTTTTGTTGTTTGTATCAATGGTTTGTTCCTTTTTCTTTCTCTACTGTTGGGTAGTTTCCAATTTTTATCTGTTCTGAATAAGCCACTGTGAGCATTCTTGTACAGTCTTCATGTGGACCTTTCTTTTCTTTCTCTTGGGTAAATACTTAGGAGTGGAATTGCTGAGTCATAGGGTAGGCATATGTTTAGCTTTAATAGACACTGCCAAAGCTTTGCAGAGTTCCCGAACTATTTTCCACTCCTGCCAACCATGTGAGAATCCAGTTGGTCTATGTCCTTGCCAGCATTTGGGGTTGTCAGTCTTTTGAATTGTCGCCATTCTAGTGGGTGTATAAGGAAATCTCATTGTTTTAATTGGCACTTCCCTAGTGACTACTTAATATATTCTTTCATGAAGTGTCTCAAGTCTTTTAACCATTTTTATTTAGTTGTCTTTTCATTATTTGTTTGTAGTTGTTTTTATATTATGTAATACAAGTCATATACATATATGGTATATATATGTGTATATATGTATACACTGTATTACTTTCCTTGATATCTTTTTCTTTAAGCTGCTTTATTAGGGCACCTGGGTGCTGCAGTTAATTAAATGTCTCGCTCTTAGTTTCAGCCCAGGTCATGATCTCAGGGTCATGAGATCGAGCCCCATGTCAGGCTCTGTGTGGGGCTCCACATGAGACTCTGTGACAGACTCAGCACTCAGCATGGAGTCTGCTTAAATTTCTCTCTTCCTCTGCCCTCCCCCACGCACTCGCTCATGCTCTCTTGTGCTCTCTCTCTCAAATAATCTTAAAAAAAAAACCAACTTCTTGAAATATAATTGATGTTTAACAAACCGAACATATTTGAAGTGTACCCTTGTGAAACCATCAGCGCAATCAAGATAAATGACATATCCATTACCTCCAAGGTAGAGGTAATGGATATATAATGGACATATCCATTACCTCCAATGCCCCTGTAAGGTTCCTCCTTCCATGTCCCTCTCTGCTTCCCCACCCATCCTGGGCTGACCACTGATTTTTCTGTTACTACAGAGTAATGTTCACGTACATGGAATCAGATCCTATGTATTTTTGTTTGTTTGTTTGGCTTCTTTTACTCAGCAGAATTATCTTGAGATTCATCCATTTCTTTTTATCACCCAGTAGTATTCAGTTGTGTAGCTACATGATAATTTGTTTACCTGTTCAGACTTGGTGGGTGTTAATGTTGTTTCCAGTTCTGTGTAACTATGAATAAAGCAGCTGTGAACAGTCATGTCCAAGTCTTTTTTAAAAAAAGTTATTTATTAACGTATTTATTTGGCAGAGAGAGAGAGAGATCACAAGTAGGCAGAGAGGCAGGCGGTGGCGGGTGGGAAGCAGAGAGCCCAATGCAGGGCTGGATCCCAGGACCCTGGGGCCATGACCTGAGCTGAAGGCAGAAGCTTAATCCACTGAGCCACACTGGCGCCTCGTGCCCAAGTGTTTTGTATGGACATATGCTTTTATTTCCCTAGGAGTAGAATGGATGAATCATAAGGTAGGTGTATGTTTGATTTTAAAGGAAGCGCCACATTGTTTCCAATGTGGTGGTACCACTTTACACTCCCGCCAATCTTGTAAGAGGGTCCCAGTTATTCCATATGCTCTTCAACACTTGGTATGTTGATCTTTATAATTTTAGTCATTCTAGTAGGATGCATTTCCCTAATAACTAAGGATGTTGACCATATTTTCATGTTTGCCTTTTGTGTATCTTTTTTTGGTCAAGTGTTTCTTCACATATTTTGCCCATTTATTAATTGGGTTATCTGTTTCCTTATCACTGAGTTTTGAGAGTTCTTTATATATTTTGGATACAAGTCTTTTATGAGCTATATATACAGAGACAATATATAGCTATTTTCTCCCAGTCTGTGGCCCGTCTTTCCATTCCCCCCCGTTTTTTTAAATGATTGATTGATTGATTTTAGAGAGAGAGCACGCGCAAACTCGACCTAGTGAGGGGCAGGGGGAAGGGAGAATCCTGAAGCAGGATTCTCTGAGTGTGGAGCCCAATGCAGGGCTCAATGCAGGGCTCAACGTGGGTCTTGATCCCAGGACCCTGAGATCCTGACCTGAGCTGAAATAAAGAGTCAGATGCTTAACCATCTGCATCACCCAGAAACCCTGCTTTTCATTCTCTTAACAGTGTCTTTCAAAGAGCAGATTTCTTTTATTTTGGTAAAGTCCAAGTTATTATTTTCCTCTTTTATGTTTTTTTTTTTCTTTTTGGTTCTAAGAAGACCTACCTTACCATTAGGTCACAAAAGATACTCTTTTATATTGTCTTCAAGAAGCTTTATAGTCTTAGCTTTTACATTTAGGTCTGTGGTCCACCTAAAATAAGTTTTTGTGTATAGTGTGAGATGGGGGCCAAGGTTCTTTTTTATTTTCTAGGGATTGCAATATGCATCTTTAATTTATTGTGGTCTTCCTTGAATTAATCTTATACTGCTTCATCTATAATGTAAGATCCTTACAAGAGTACAATTCAGTTTTACTTCCCTTCTTATGCTTTATGCTCTAGTCGTATTTGTCATTTACAAATGTTATAAACTCCACAGCGCATTGCTCTTTTGACTTTAAATAATCAGTTACCTGTTAAGCAATTAAGGTGAGAAAAAAGTCTTTTTGTGACATTATTGGCCATTTCCATTACTCTTCATTCCATACTTCCCTTCAGGCTAAAGAACATCTTTGTTTCTTGTGCGGAAGATCTGTTAGGGATGAATTTTCTTTTTCTTTTTCTTAAGATTTTATTTATTTATTTGACAGAGATCATAAGCAGGCAGAGAGGCTGGCAGAGAGAGAGGGGGAAGCAGGCTCCCTGCTGAGCAGAGAGCCCGATGCGGGGCTCAATCCCAGGACCCTGGGATCATGACCTGAGCTGAAGGCAGAGGCTTTAACCCACTGAGCCAACCAGGTGCCCCTTTATTTTTTTAAAAATATTTTATTTATTTACTTATTTATTTATTTGAGAGAGAGAGAGAGAGAGAGAGAGAGAAAGAAAGAAAGAGCAGAGGGAGAGGGAGAAGTAGACTCCACACAGAGCATGGAGCCCTTCTTGGGGCTTGATCTCAGGACCCTGAGATCATGACCTGAGCCAAAATCAAGAGTTGGACGCTTCACTGACTGAGCCAGCCACGCACCCCTTTTCCAGCACTTTAAAAGATGCAATTTCAGGGTGCACCTGGCTGCTCACTTGGTAGAGCATGGGGCTCTTGATCTTGGGATTATGAGTTCAAGCCCCACATTGGGCATAGAGTTTACTTAAAAAAATTTTTTAAAGATATATATTTTTGTCTTATAGCCTCTGTGGGTCAGTCATCGTTCTTATTGTTGTGTACTCTACGTAATGTCTTTTTTCTTTGGACGCTTTAAAGAATTTTCTATCTTTGGTTTTCAGCAATTTGACTATGATGAGTCTAGAAGTATATTTGTGTGTGTATGTGTATGTGATGTTACTTGGGGTTTGCTGGGCTTCTTGGTTTTAATCAAATTTTAGAAATTGTCAATTATTTTTCTGCTGTATTCTCTTTCTTCTGTACTTTTAAACTCCAAATACATGCATGTTCGTCTAATTGCTTGATATTATCCCACAGGTCATTGAAGTTCCAATCATATTTTTTCCAGTCTTTTTTTTTTCTTCTGTGCTTCTGTAATTTCTATTGACCTCTCTTCAAGTTCATGAAATCTTTTTTTTTCTGCTGTGTCCAATCTGTTTTTCTTATTCAATCAGTTTTTAAAAATTTCAAATATTGTGGTGTGCCTGGGTGGCTCAGTTGGTTGGATGTCCAACTTGTGATTTCGGCTCAGGTCATGATCTCAGTGTCCTAGGATTGAGCCCCGCATCAGGCTCCATGCTCTTTAGGGAGTCTGCTGGAGGATTCTTTCTTTTCTCTCTCTCTCCTTCCCCAGCCATGCTCTCTGAAATAAATAAATCTTTAAAAAAAATAAATTTTCAAATATTATATTGTTGTTTCAGCACTAAGATTTCCATTGGGCTCATTGTTAGTTTCACTATCTCTTCTAAGATTCAAATTTTCCATGTCTTCACCCATTATATCCATCTTCTCCTGGAAATTTCTTAGCATATTTATAATTAATCCTTGTTTGGTAATTCCAACATCTGGGCAGTCTTTGGGTCTGCCTCTGTTAACTACTTTTTTTCCCTTTTGACAAGTGTCATGTTTTGCTGCTTCACATATCTAGTATTATTTGTATACAAGTAGTAGTTACAAGGAAATCTAGATTCTATATCTTCCTTTGAGGAGTGTTGAATTTTGCATGGCATTCACTGAAAGTACTGACTGGCAGGTCACCTTGATACTGGGGAGGCTTACTTTTAGGTTTTGTTAGGGTAGGCCTAGTGCAGTTTTGTCCTTTGTCCTGGGAAATGGTCTTTACTGCTAAGGTGTGGCCTTCTGGGATTTCCATAGAAAGCCTGAGGTATTTTATAAGTCCTTCTAACTTGGTAGACCTTGAACTTTTAATCTGTCTCCCATTACTGGGAAATTGTTGAAATCTTTGGTTAGTGCTTTTGGCCTTCACTTCTTGGCTCCTTGGAGTCACTCCACATATATGCATGTTAGGACTCAAACAAAGATCTGAGGGGAGTCTGTATGCCAGTTTTGTGGCTCCTTCTTTTCCGTGTTTTCCCTCTTCAATTTCCAGACACTGTGGCAGCTGTAATACTCTGACTTCTAATGCATCAGCCTGATAAGACTCTTGCTTTCTGCTTGAACTGTACTCCCTATCTGCAGCATGGACTTGAAAATGCCCTAAGACGGGGCGCCTGGGTGACTCAGTGGGTTAAAGCCTCTGCCTTTAGCTCAGGTCATGATCCCAGGGTCATGGGATCGAGCCTTGTATCAGGCTCTCTGCTCAGCAGGGAGCCTGCGTCCTCCTCTCTCTCTCTCTGCTTCTCTGCCTACTTGTGATCTCTGTCTGTAAAAAGAATAAATAAAATCTTAAAAAAAAAATGACCTAAGAGGAAAAGGCAGTTTTCTTTTCATTTTCATTTTTATAATTATTTTTTAAAATTCCAGTAGAGTTAACATACAGTGTTATTTAGGTATAAGAGGAAAAGTCAGATAAATATGTCTTCACCTAGTTTGCCTCTCATTTTTAAAAATTAATTTGTTTTAAAGAGGGAAGGAGGGGGAGGGGGAGGGGCAGAGAGAGAGGGAGATTGAGAATCTTAAGCAGACTCCATGCCCAGCTTGGAGCGCGACCTGGGGGTTTGATCTCAAGATCCTGAGATCATGACCTGAGCCAAAACCAAGAAATCAAGAGTTGGATGTTAACCGCCTGAACCACCATGCCCCAGCTTCTCTTCTTTTAAGGGTTGTATCTACTCTGGTTGCCTATTTAAGTTGCTCTCTCGTGTCTTCAAAGATTTTTTTGTTTAAGTATTTTTTTCAGTTTACACTAGCTATCAGCAGGAATGTTAGTCTGGTACAAGCTCCTGTAGCATTACTGCAAGAAGAACTCACCCAAATATGTTATTATTTTTTAAAAAATTTTGTTTTAGTGCCCTACTTTTCTGAACCATTAGACATATACTTAGTCTTCATATTGGGTAAACCCATACTGGATTTTGGTTGTCTGTTCTGAGAATTTACTTGATTTCATTTGAATTTCACTAAGTAATCCAGTAAATTAGTAATTCCTAATGGCTCTTAAAGTTTCAAAGGTTGAAAATAGATCTCTAATAGTGACAACATCTTGAATGTTTCAAGTTCAAAATAAATGTTAATCTATTTTCTGAAATAGGGAATACATCCACATGGTTCAACATTTAAGATAAAAACGACACACAAGCGGTGCCTGGGTGACTCAGTGGGTTGAGCCTCTGCCTTCAGCTCAGGTCATGATCCTAGGGTCCTGGGATCGAGCCCCACATCGGGTTCTCTGCTAAGCAGGGGGCCCACTTCCTCCTCTCTCTCTCTGCCTGCCTCTCTGCCTACTTGTGATCTCTGTCAAAGAAATAAATAAAATCTTTTTAAAAAGGACACAATAGGGACGCCTGGGTGGCTCAGTTGGTTAAGCAGCTGCCTTCGGCTCAGGTCATGATCCCAGCGTCCTGGGATCGAGTCCCACATCGGGCTCCTTGCTCAGCAGGGAGCCTGCTTCTCCCTCTGCCTCTGTCTGCCATTCTGTCTGCCTGTGCTCGCTCTCTCCCTCTCTCTCTCTCTCTGATAAATAAATAAAATCTTAAAAAAAAAGGACACAATAAAAAGCTTCACTCCCACCCCTGTTGCATTTTTTTTAAAGATTTTATTTATTTCTTTGACAGACAGAGATCACAAGTAGGCAGAGAGGCAGGCAGAGAGAGAGAGGAGGTAGCGGGCTCCCTGCAGATCAGAGAGGCTGATGTGGGGCTCGAGCCCAGGACCCTGGGACCATGACCTGAGCCGAAGGCAGAGGTTTAACCCACTGAGCCACCCAGGCGCCCCTGTTGCATGTGTTTTAGAAAAACTGGCAGTTCCATTTTATTAACTAATTCCAGTCATAATCCCAGGAATTCCTTGACAAAGAGGTTTTTTTAACCAAACTTAAAAAAAAAAAAAGATTTTATTTATTTATTTGAGAGAGAATGAGAGAGAGAGAGAGACCATGAGAAGGGGGAGGGTCAGAAGGAGAAGCAGACTCCCTGCTGAGCGGGGAGCCCAATGTGGGACTCAGTCCCAGGACTCCAGGATCACGACCTGAGCTGAAGGCAGTCCCTTAACTAACTGAGCCACCTAAACTTTCTTTTTAAAAGATTTTATGTATTTATTTGACCCAGAGAGAAAGAGAGAGAGACAGAGAACACAAGCAGGGGGAGCAGGAGAAGGAGAAGCAGACTCCCCCCTGAGCAGGGAGCCCAATGTCGGACTTGATCCCAAGACCCTGAGATCCCGACCTGAGCTGAAGGCAAACACGTAACTGACTGAGCCACCCAGGCGCCCTGTTTTTTTTTTTTTTTTTAATAGATTTTTAAATTTATTCATTTGACAGAGATACAGAGACAGCACAAGCAGGGGGAGAGGCAGAGGGAGAGGGAGAAGCAGACTCCTTGCTGAGCAGGGAGCCCGATGTGGGGCTCGATCCCACATCGAGCTGAGCCGAAGGCAGATGCTTAACCATCTGAGCTACCCATGTGCCCCTTATGTTTTGTTTTTAATAAATGACATTCTCCAGGAGGAATCATTACAGAGGAAGGCATCAATTCCATTTAATTCTGCACACATTTAGTGTGTCGGGAACAATGTTAGCTATTGTGGAGTAGAAACATGAGTCATACAGTTGAGAGCGCACTTCTCTTAATTAAAAAGGAGAAGAGAGTAGAATGAAGGACTATTTGTAAGGAAATCTGATGCCTTCTACTTGACCCAGTTGGAAGAGTTGTGATAGAAAAAGGTCCCATCCCTGCCCAGCTGACGCCTGGAGTTAAGGTTATATTCTTGGCTCTGTCTCTAAAAGCGTTTCTCTCTAGCCCAGCTGCTGCCCTGTTTACAGTTAAGCTCAGCACAAGGTCCAAGAACCTTGCTGGAAGCTTGGTGTCTAGTTCATAGGGAGAGGTTAGAACTAAGTCAAGCCTCTGTAATATTAGAATGTTTAACTAGCTACAGTTTACAACAGAGGGGTTGCTCAAAGGGCTGAGTGTTCTCCAGCCAAGTCTGAAAAAGCTGAACCCCTTCCTAGCAGCTGAAAAAACATGGAGTGTCTACAACAAATGTACTGAAGGCACTGGAAGCTGAACCAAGCCACAGAGGCAGCAGCAAGCAGATTCTGCACACTCCTTGTGTGGCCACACCTTCAGGTTCCTACAAGGGCTCCCAGGCAGGGTAATGGGTACACAGTGGGAGGTCAGGGATGATTGCTAGGAATTTGGGAGTACTGCTGAGGGAGGCTAGAAATTATGAGTGTCAGTGGTCAGGTTTACCTCTGGGTACTTTTGTTCCTCTGCAGGAATTTCAGATCGAGCACACTCCACCTGTGAGCTGCTCCTGGCCAGATAAAACCTGTGTTTCTTCCATGCTGCCTTTTCCATTGGAACTCAAGATGGGGCTTAGGACCTCTGGCTACCATTCTGTTTTGCTGCAGGTGGCAAGCCTCCTGGAGGGCTTTTGAAGCCTTTATCTGATTCTCCATTCATATGCTCAGAAAAAAATTAACTTATAAACACCATTCTCTCCTGTGATGATTTAGAAAGGTCTCTAAAGAGCAAGGGCTGGTGAATGATAATTAACTCCACCATGTCCACAGTTATTTTTTTGAGATGCATAAGCAGGTCATTGTAAATTTAGAATGCTGTCCTTATGGCTTAAATGTGGTGATTGTTAAAAACAAAAAAAGATTGACAGAATTTTCTTTCTTGACCAACCTCCTGTTCCTTAAATCTTATTCTTGAGGCTTAATTTTCTCAAGGGGGGGGGTAAGTTTTCAGTTATTGAATTCTTATAGCAGGAGGGACTAGAGCAGCACCAATAAAAATATAATGCAAGCCACAAATGTTTAAATTTTCTAAGTAGCCCCATTAAAAATATAAAAAGAAACAGTTGATACTAATTTTAATATTTTAGTTAATCCAATATTTCTAAAATGTCATTTCAACACATAATCAATATAAGAATTATTGATGAGATAACTCTTTTTTTTTGGTACTAAGTGTTTGAGACGTGCTGTATATTTTACACTTCCAGCACATCACAATTCGGGCTAGGCATATTTCAAATGCTCAGTAGCTACATGTGGCTAGTGACGACGACGGTTTTGAGCAGTGCAGGACTAGAGCACAGGCGGCAGTGATGCCCTCCAGGTCCCCCTACGCATGCAACGAACCCCCTAGGCCGAATTCTAGGAGAGCATCAAGTGATGTTACAGGCGGGAGGGTGTTTCGAATTGGGTCAGATGCCAGAATCCCACCTGGGATTTGCTGGTGAAGATAACTGGAAAGCAAAGGGGTGGGTGGCATGGGTGGGGAACCTGTGCCAGGAAGGTCTGGGACCTGGAAAGAAGGCATTAGGAGGGCGCAGTTATGCAGGAGGTGTGAGAACTTGGTGGGTAGAGGGCAGAATCCTGCTAAGTGGACAGGTAGGACTTCACTGGTGCTACCCTTTGACGGTTGTTCCTTTTCTGTCTTCTCTCCGCGCTCCTCACCTCCCAGCGGTGGTCTTCAGCCTGCCCAGCGTCTGGGCGGAGGAGGCCTGCACGCGCACCTGCCCCGCCGCCTGCGCCTGCAGCAGCACCGAGCGCGGCTGCTCCGTGCGCTGTGACCGCGCCGGCCTCCTGCGGGTGCCGGCCGAGTTCCCGTGCGAGGCGGCTTCCATCGACCTGGACCGGAACGGCCTGCGCTTCCTGGGCGAGCGGGCCTTCGGCACGCTGCCGTCGCTGCGCCGCCTGTCGCTGCGCCACAACAACCTGTCCTTCATCACGCCCGGCGCCTTCAAGGGCCTGCCGCGGTTGGCCGAGCTGCGCCTGGCGCACAACGGCGAGCTGCGCTACCTGCACGCGCGCACCTTCGCCGCCCTTGGCCGCCTCCGCCGGCTCGACCTGGCCTCCTGCCGCCTCTTCACGGTGCCTGAGCGCCTCCTGGCCGAGCTGCCCGCCCTGCGCGAGCTCGCCGCCTTCGACAACCTCTTCCGCCGCGTGCCCGGCGCGCTGCGTGGCCTGGCCAACCTGACGCATGCGCACCTAGAGCGCAGCCGCATCGAGGCGGTGGCCTCCAGCTCGCTGCAGGGCATGAGGCGCCTGCGCTCGCTCAGCCTGCAGGCCAACCGCGTCCGTGCGGTGCACGCAGGTGCCTTTCGCGACTGTGGCGCCCTGGAGCACCTGCTGCTCAACGACAACCGGCTGGGAGAGCTGCCCGCGGAAGCCTTCGTAGGCCTGCGCCGCCTGCGCACGCTCAACCTGGGTGGCAACGCGCTGGGCCTCGTGGCGCGCGCCTGGTTCGCGGACCTGGCGGAGCTTGAGCTGCTCTACCTGGACCGCAACAGCATCGCCTTTGTGGAGGAGGGCGCCTTCCAGAACCTCTCGGGCCTCCTCGCTCTGCACCTCAATGGCAATCACCTCACTGTGCTGGCCTGGGCCGCCTTCCAGCCTGGCTTCTTCCTGGGCCGCCTCTTTCTCTTCCGCAACCCATGGCGCTGTGACTGTCACCTGGAGTGGCTGCGGGACTGGATGGAGAGCTCTGGGCGCGTGTCCGACGTGCCGTGCGCCGCCCCGGGCTCTGTGGCTGGCCTAGACCTCAGCCAGGTGGCCTTTGGGCGCTCTTCCGATGGCCTCTGTGTGGACCCCGAGGAGCTGAACCTCACTGCATCCAGTTCAGGCCCGTCCCCAGAGCCAGAGGCCACCACCGTGAGTAGGTTCAGCAGCCTCCTCTCCAAGCTGTTGGCCCCGAGGGCCCCAGTGGAGGAGGTGGCCAACACCACCGAGGGGCCGCTCAACATCTCCCTGTCCGACAGTCTCCCCTCCACCGGGGTGGTCGTCTGCATCCACAACGCCCGGTTTGTCCTCGGCTCCGGTCTCCTGCTCAGTGTGGCCCAGCACGCAGTGTTTGTTCTACACGTGAACTGACCTTGCCCCAGTGGGGTAGCCCAGATTGCCTTGGCCAGTGGGGAAAAGTGTAGTTAACTGGCCTGGAGATTGTGTTGAGGGGGAGAGGGGAACAGGGTGGGGGCAGATGGTGAAAATTCCAGCCCAGGATGGAAGGGACAGTTAACTTTCAGAGATGGCTCTAGGAAGAGGAGAACCCCCGGCAATGCCACGCCAGGGATGGGGTGGAGGTGGAGAGAGGAATGGATTTCTGCTCATGTCACATGGGCATCAGTTGGAGAAGAGAAGCAAGAGTGAACGTGGGCCCTCCAGTGAGAAGATTAGGAATTGGAAGCTCCTAGGGCTACAGAGATCTACCCCATCACTTGCCCCCATCTTCCAGGAAACAGAGACTCCAGTGCCGGAAATAGCGTCAATCCAGTGGCTAAGTACCAAGAACTGTGCCAGTTTTGCTGGTGGGACCGCCCAATAAGCCCAGTCCCTTTGTTTTCTACCACAGTTGCCCTCCCCCTCACTGAGGGGCACAGGACGCTAGAGTCCAGGAAGATGGACAGAACAGGAGAGAAGGGGGATGTGAGAGGAACTTAGACCCAAGGGGTTGGCCTTGGTTCCTGGGGTCTGGAATGTGTCAGGAGGCATTGAAAACAAGGATCCATTTCACTTACTTCACAGTTATTCCCGGGGTGGCCTTAGCCACAAAACAACTTTAGGGCAGGGTAGGGGGAGAAAAGGTGGGGGATGGGGTTTTCTGTATACAACTAAGTGTGTAAAATACTAAGATTTAAAAAAAAGTCAAACAAGTTTCTTTATTGCAAGTTTTTTTAGTCTTTCATATGCAAACATGCATTGTGAATCTCCAGAGAGGCCACAAAATCCTCTTTCTTAAGTTGTGTGGAAGACAGAGATGCTGTTAGCAGAGTAGGGAATCTCCAGCTTGGATGATCCCATTAGGTGTGGAAATTTTTATGGGTGGCACACTTTGGGGCTGACTAATGGCCAGGAGACAAGGAGGCAGCCAGTAGCTGGGAAGGGGGCCACAGAGATTTCCCAGGGTAGGAGTTGGCTAACTGTAAGCCCCTAGGCCTGAGTGTCAGAGCAAATTCTGTATGGCTGCTAAATACTTGCTCACACACTTGTCCACACACAAGTAACGATGACTGCATTTGTCAACATGTGCGAAATCCCTAGGTTTGTTGTTGTTGTTGTGTGAGTAAAGTGATAGGGGTTTTTAAAGTGAGGATACAGAAAAAGCTCTCAGGAGGGAGTCCCATCACGGTTGCCCTCGAAATCGCTAGTTTTAATGTCTTGAATTCCTCTATGTTTGAAGAGCTGGTTTTTCAAAGTCCACATAATTCCACATAATGCGCCAAGCTGTCAGGTCTTCCTGGTGATAGTACTTCTTTGTTTCTAGGTCATACTAAGTATCAGAAATGTTGCAGAAAGCTCCTCTGAGGGTGGGAGTGTTCAAATGGGTTGTGATCTTTTGTGGTCAGTTACCTCACCTCAACCGGTCACAACCAGCATTTAAGAAAGATAGAACAGAAAAGTCACAAGTCTTGGGGTACCTGGGTGGCTCAGTGGTTAAGCCTTTGCCTTCGGCTCAGGTCTTGATCTCAGGGTGCTGGGATCGAGCCCCGCATCGGGCTCTCTGCTCAGCAGGGAGCCTGCCTCCCTCTCTCTCTCTGCGTGCTTCTCCATCTACTTGTGATCTCTCTCTCCTTGTCAGATAGATAAATAAAATATTTAAAAAAAGAAAAGTCTCAGAGTCTTACATGTAACAGGTATTGTTTTGTGAAACTGTATTGAATTTGTATGCGTTTGTTCAGATGATATGTGTATGTTGTGTCTGGATCACTGCATACACTTTATATTTTATTGTGGGCTATTGTTGAGAAAGTTTGAAAGTCACTAATCTGGAGGCTACATGATTTTTTCAAACTCTTTATTTTGAAATGTGTCAAACCTACAGGAAAGTTTCAAGGATAGTAGAGTGAACACTTTGGCCATTCACCTCGGTTTCCAGATTGTTCACATTTTACTGTATTTGCCGTGTATAGTCTGAGTTAGTTGTAAACATCACAGCCCTTCACCCCTAAAAAAACCACAGCATGTACTTCCTATTAGGAATGTTATCATTGATAGAATACTATTACTTAAAATATACTGTCTTGAAATTTCAGCGGTTGTCAAAATGATTTTTGTATATGTGCTGCCGAAGCGAGCACTGTCAAAATGATTTTTGAAGCAGTCATTCTTTTGCCTCTGAGTGGAAAAAAAGGTTCCTGTGTTCGTTTAATCACAATACTCAAAATTCCAAATCCACCAATTGACTTTAATATTTTAAAATGAATTCGTTCTCCAAATGTCTTTTAAAATGTGAGAACCAGATGAGGTCAGAAATGTTGTTTGTTCAAACTGTGTGTTGTGTCCATGGTAACTGGGTAAGGATCACGAGAATCCTGGAGACCAGATCTGTGCATTTGGGTAGCCATGGAAGCCCACGGCAGACATGTAGCCCGTGTTACTGAGGAACGAGATGCTGCCTCAGGAGGAATGTCCTGCCTTTCATTTGGAGCCGGTTCCCGAGAGTCAGCCTCAATTCTGCTGCTCCAATTCTGCCTGGTGGTTAGATGGCCAGCTTTTTAATGAACGTTTGTTTGATTGAATGTTTTTGAACAAGTATCAACACTGAAATAGCCTCCGGGGAGACAGATTTTTATAGAACTACCCAGCCCAGTAGAATTCTGGGAACGTGGGAGTTACTTACTGCCAAACAGATCCAGAGTCGCCTGGAACAGGTTCCCAGTGAATTGTGGCCATTATGAGCTTTCATGAGAGAACAGGGAGTGGAGTTCCCAGTTCTGAGTTCATTAAGTTTCCCACCCCTTCATTGGCTAATCATACCTTGAGAAATCCTAAGGTGCTATGGATTCTTCTCAGGAAAACAACGTGAACCTGTCTGGGTGGGCCATTTTATGCTGTGGTAACAAACGATCCACCTTAAGTTCCCCACAGCCGGGAAGTGTGGTCCTCCTCTGTGCCCAGGAAGAGACCAGGACTGGGAATGTGGAGGAACACGAGCAACGCTTCAGAGCTGCTCCAGGCGGTTCACCTGATACACAGTCAAGCCTGGACTTCTCTGAACTGTCAGAAGAAATAGAGACTCGAGGGAGAGATCTGGCAGGCAAGCCAGTAGCCTCCGCCTCTCTCTCCTCCAGGCACACCAGCTAGGCTTTGAATAAGATATTTGCTCTAGCCAGTAGGAAGCCTGTGGCCTCATTGGTTCTTTGAAGAACGGGGAGAGAAAATGTAGACAAAAGATTCATACTTTCCCCTTTAAATAATGTTTTCCACACAAACACTCAACTTACAGTATTCAAATCTTTGGAAGCTTGATCTTTGGAAAATTCCCTCTCACCAAGCTCCCTGGCTATTTCTAAGTGGTCTTCCTGTCGAGGTTTCAGGATGATCAAAGCCCCCATCTACCCACCTGTCAGGCCACCCAAATGCTGCCCTCTAGAGGACACTTGTCTGCTGGGCACAGCTGTCCTTGGCCATTGGCTTCCTCTGCCAGCTTCACTCTGACCTGGAGGAAGGGGACCCTCTTCTCCCCTTCAGCACTGTGGCCAAAGGACAGCTTAGGTTCTCCCCCAAATCTCTCACAGCACAAAAGTGAAGGAGGTTTTTCCAGAGGGCTGGATGTAATGGAAGTAAGTAGCCCCTCTGACCAGTCTTGGATGTGGTGGAATCCGCAGACATCAGACCCCTCAGGGGCCCATGTGACTGGGCTGGCTTAATTCCTTCCCACCCCCAGCCCCCAGGGAGGAGGCTTTTTACCCTTGTCCCTCAGTGTAAGGCCCACCTCCCCACTCTACAGGTAGTAAGTAGCCAGCCTTGCCCTCTGCAGCATTCGCCATAAGATGCCACACACAGTTCCGCAAGTGGGGTCCAACAGAGCTGAAGGGACTAGTCAAGTTCAGATCTTCAGCCCAAACCACCCCCCCCCACCTGCCACCAGTCCTTTTTCTTCACCCTAGTGCCATGTGGCTTGAAACTGTGGCTCAGAGCTCCAAAGGAACAAACAACAGTTCTGGGGACGCCATTAACCTAAAGTTGCACAGAGCAAAGTAACATTTCTCTCCAAAAAGTCCCCACATCTGGGAGACTGGGAGACACAGCTCTGATAAAAGATACAAAAGTCCCCTCCTTTTTAAGTGTTATACAACACACACACACATACATATACATATACATATACATATACATATACATATATACACACACCAGTGTTTTGTTTTTTATTTATCCTGAAAGATAGTCTCTTTTTCTGGTCTGGGATAGGACTCTTCACCTCACCCTCTGAGATTCTGTTCAGGTTTGGCCCCCAAGAGTGAGGGGGTGGGCCCTGCCTTTCTGTTTGCACTGGGCCTGATGACTTCCCAGAGCAGAGGGCAGTCTGTCCCAGAGGCCCGCCCAAGCCTCCATTCCAGCAGTCAGAAACTGCTTATGACATGAAATTTTTCTGGGTTGCAGAAGTCTGAAAGCTCCATCTCTGCCAGTGTGGTCAGGAAAGGCTGAGGGGGGTAGGAGTATACGGGTTTGGTGGTATTTTTATGGTTTAGGCAGCAGTTATAACTGGGATCTCTTTCTCCTCCCGCTCCCTGCCCCCCACCCCCCCACCTGAAGGGGCCTGGGCTGATCAGAGGAGGAGTCATGAGCAGCCTCTGGCCTCAAAGAACACTTTGGCATCTGTCTCCCTGTGGCCTGAGGTGCAAAGTTGCAGTGAAACATGGACCCCTCCAAGCGTGTGCCCGGCCAACTTCAGCTGCTGTGTGAACATTTCTTAACATTCCTTCTATTCGTGTCCCAGGCACAGAAAATTTAGGAGCACTTAGACAAACATTTGCCATTTCCAAGAGAGTTCCCTTGACATGTTGCTGACTGTTACATCTGTGATCCTGACAAGAGAAAAGGAGAGTTTTTGTTCAGCCAGACTGGGATACCAACCTGCTGGGAGACCTATGTAGGGCCTATCTCTCTGGTTCCCAGCAGCCCAGCAAGAGTTCTTTTTGAGCATATATGATCTCCTCGTGTGAGGCCCACTCGTGGCTAACTCAGGATCCATGCAGCAGGTCATGGGATTGGTAGTAGCAAGCAGCATTAAACAATAGTGACAATATAGATGGGGAAACTTCCGCATGGATCACTGATGGTAACAGAAGTGTTATTTCGTTAAACTTTGACTTGAGTTATGCACGTTTGTGCAGGCGTGCACCAGAACACAATAAAATACACATAAACACACACAAAAAATGTACCTGTCACTGCAGATCACAATCGTGAATATCTGTAAGCCAGTGTCATAGGCCACTTTGACTCCTTACTTGTTTTCAAAGAGCGTGGGGTTGGAAGAAAAGTGCAGCACTCCATTTCATTTGTTGATTATTCTTCTCCCAGCCAATTTATTTTCTTGCATCATCCCCCCAAAAGTAGGCTTGCCTTTTTTTATACCCTATTTAAAAACCTCGTTAGATCAAAAGAAGTAAGATTGGGGGTTTTGGGGAGCACCTGAGCAATTAGAATCAAGGTACTCTTTGATCACCTGAAGAGCCAGGGGGAAGTGTTGTGTGCAGACCAGGCAGCTAATGCCTGTGGGGCCCTCGCAGCGAGGTTCTGTAGAGGCCTGCAGAGCAGTAATGGCTGTTACATTTAATAAGTTAATAACTAATAATGAGGATATCTTTGAATGATTCTCTTGGTGTCTCATGGTGATATCTATTACTAAAACATCTAATAACACGAAAAAAGAAAACCCAAGGGTAAATGATTGTAGACATGATCATTTTGCATGAACTTTGCTATGTGACCTCTGTGCCCTATGACACTAAATATAACTGCCCTTCAGAAATGTTTCTAATTCTTCTTAAAATGCTTGTTGCCAGGGAATTCAAATGGTACCATTATTAACTACCTGTTAGGTGCCAGATAGTGCCTCATTACCTAATTCTCTCACTTGGGCATTGTTATCCCCATTTTACAGATGTGGAAACTGAGGTTTTGAGAATCAAGTGACTTGCCAAAGGTCTGGGACTAGTAAATGCCA
Organism: Mustela putorius furo; assembly: GCF_011764305.1. Taxonomy (NCBI): domain Eukaryota; kingdom Metazoa; phylum Chordata; class Mammalia; order Carnivora; family Mustelidae; genus Mustela; species Mustela putorius. Next base: position 36,229,264 of record NW_025421989.1, read on the forward strand.
AAACTGGGATTTGAATCCTGGTTTCAAAGCTCTAGACCCAGAGGAAACCTCCCTGTTTTTAGATAGTGATTGATACTTTTCATCTCTGGGAAATTTTCTCTTCTGAAGCTATTAGTTGAAGTTCAGAAGAAATGAGTACAAGAAGATTCCAGAAGAACTATATACCATCACCACCACCAAGTAGGATTTATTCCAGGTATGCAAGTCTGCTTGAACATTTGAAAATAAATGTAATTTACTGTATCAATAAACTAAAGAAAAAAATCATGCCAATTAGTTCAGAAAAAACATTTGGCAAAATAGAATACCTATTCATAATTAAAAATGCTCAGCAAGTTAGAAACAGGGGGCAATGGCCTGAACTTGATAAAGAAGCATTTATATGAAATCTGCTAGCAATATCAGACTTCGTGGTAAAGAACTAAATGCTTTCCCCTAAAATCAGGAATGAGGTGAGAATGTCGACTCTTGCCACTTTATTCAGGATAGTACTGGAAGTTCTAGCTAGGGGCAGTAAGTCAAGAAGACATACATATTTGAAAGGAAGAAATAAAATTGTCCTTATTTGCAAATGACATAATTTTCTATATAGGAAATTCCAAATAATATATAAAAAATTCTTAGAACTAAGAATATTCAGCAAGATCACAGGATCCAGGATCAATACACAAAATCAATTATATTTTGGGACACCTGAGTGGCTCAGTTGGTTACCTTGACTTCAGGTCAGGTCATGATCTCAAGGTTGTAAGATTGAGCCCTGCGTTGGGCTCTGCCCTCAGCGGGGAGTCTACTTGAGATTCTCTCTATCCCTCTCTTTGCCTCTCCCCCCAACCCCATCAGATAAAGAAATAAATCTTTAAAAAAGATCAGTTAAATTTCTATATACTAACAATGAACACATGGAGACCAAAATTAAAAACACAATACCATTTACAATCACTCCAAAGAAAATGAAATGCTTACATGTACATTTAAAAAAATATGGGGCCATCTGGGGGGCTGAGTCGGTTAAGCACCCAATTTATTTATTTATGTCCTCCCCGATCTTCCATTTTATTTTATTTTATTTTAATTATTATTTAAAAATTATTTTTATTAACATATAATGTATTATTTGCCCCAGGGGTACAGGTCTGTGATTCATCAGTCTTACACACTTCACAGCACTCCCCATAGCACATACCCTCCCCAGTGTCCATAACCCAACCACCCTCTACCTACCCCCTCACCTCCCAGCAACCCTTAGTTTGTTTTGTGAGATTAAGAGTCTCTTATGGTTTGTCTCCTTCCTGACCCCAGCTTGTTTCATTTTTTACTTCCCTTTCCCCCACAATCCCCCACCCTGCCTCTCAAATTCCTCATATCAGAGAGATCATATGGTAATTGTCTTTCTCCTATTGACTTATTTCGCTCAACGTAATATCCTCTAGTTCCATCTGCATCACTGCAAATGGCAAGGTTTCATTTCTTTTGATGGCTGCATAGTATTCCATTGTATGTATATACCACATCTTCTTCATCTATTCATCTGTTGATGGACATCTAGGTTCTTTCCACAGTAAACACCCAATTCTTGATCTCAGCTCAGGTCTTGATCTCATGGGTTCAGCCCTGCATTGAGCTCCACACTGAGCATAGACAAAAACAAAACAAAACAAAATATGTATAGAGTCTCTATGAAATGCTGATGAAAGAAAGACTATTTAAATAAATTGGAGAGACATATTGTGTTTATGGATGGGAAGACTCAATGTAGTAAAGATGTCAGTTACGTAATTTCTATTACAATTTCAGCAGTTATTTGTAGATATAGACTGGCATATTCTTGAACTTACACAGAGAGAAAGAGACCATAGGATAGCCAAACCCATCTTGACAAAGAGGAATAAAGTGGGAAGAATCCATGTGATAATAAGTCTTCTATATAACTACAGTAATCAAGACAGTGTGATAATGTCAGAGATAGGAACATCAAAACATAGACCAATGAACAGATAGGGAACCCGGAAATCAACCCACACAAATTAGTTCAGCTGATATTTAATAAAAGTGCAAAAGTATTTCAATGGAGGAAGGGTAACCTTTTCAGCATGTGGTTCTGGAGTGATTGGACAACCACAGGCAAAAAAAAAAAAAAATGAGCTTTGACCTAAACCTCACACTTTATTAAAAAAGTTAACTCAAAATGAATATTGGAATTATATGTAAAATATAAAATTATAAAAATTTGAGAGAAAAATAGAAAAAATAGAAAATCTTTGGAATCTAGGACTAGGCAGAGAGTTCTTAGTATTGACACCAAAGGATAATCCATAGAAGGAAAAATGGACAAATTCTATCTCATTAGAATTAAAAAGTCTTGTTCTGCAAAAGCCTATATGAAGAGGATAAAAAGACAACCTATAGCCTGGGAAATAATCTTTGCAGACCACATATCCTGTTAAGGAATCTCACATTTCAATGGTAAAAATAGAAACAGTGTAATTAGAAAATGGCAAAATAGAATAGAGATCCCAGAAATAAATCCACACGTATATGGTCCATTAATTTAGGACAAAGGAGGCAAGAATATACGACGAGGAAAGGACAGTTTCTTTACTAAGTGGTGCTGGGAAAGCTGCACAGTCACATGCAAAAGAATGAGACTGGATCCCCATCTTCCACTGTCTTATACCACACACTAAAATCAACTCAAAATGGATTCAAGACTTGAACATAAGACCTGAAACCATAAAACTGGAAGAAAGAAGGTAGTAAGCTCGTTGACATTAGTCTTGGTAACGAGTTTTTGAATTTGACACCAAAACAAAGGCAACAAAAGCAAAACTAAACAAGTAGGGCTACATCAAATTGAAAAGCTCTGCACAGCAAAGGAAATCATCAATGAAATGTAAAGGAAACCTATTAAATGGGAGAAAATATTTGTAAATAATCTTATAAGGGGCTAGTATCCAAAATATACAAAGAGCTTGTAATACAACTCAGCAAAACAAAACAAAAACCCCAATTTGATTAAAAAAAATAGGCTAACAGTATCTGAATAGATATTTTTCCAAAGAAGGCATATAGATGGCCAACAAACACGTGAAAAGATGCCTAACGTCGGGGCATCTGGGTGGCTCAGTGGGTTAAAGCCTCTGCCTTCGGCTCAGGTCATGATCTCAGGGTCCTGGGATCGAGGATGCTTCCCTTCCTCTCTCTCTGACTGCCTCTCTGCCTACTTGTGATCTCTGTCTGTCAAATAAATAAATAAAATCTTAAAAGAAAACATGCTCAATGTTACTAATCATCAAGGAAATGCAAATCAAAACCACAACGCCCTCACACCTGTCGTGATGGCCGAAATAAAAAAGATAAATAACAGTGTTGGTGAGGATGTGGAGAAAAACGAACCCTTGGGCACTATTGGGAATATAAATTGATGCAGCCACTATGGAAAACAGTATGTAGGTTTCTCAAGAAATTAAAGGTAGAGCCATCATATGATCCAGCAAGTCCACTTCTAGGTATTTATCTGAAGAAAACAAAAACACCAACTTGAAAAGATCTCTGCACCTCCATGTTCACTGCAGCATTATTTACAATAGTCAAGACATGGAAACAACCCAAATGTTCATTGATGGGTGAATTAAAGAAATGCATATATGTATGTATATACATACACACGCAAAAAGAGTTGTTATACAGCCATAAAAAGATGAAATCTTGGGGCACCTGGGTGGCTCAATGGGTTAAGCCTCTGCCTTCTGCTCAGGTCATGATCTGGGGTTCTTGGGATGGAGCCCCAGATCGGGCTCTCTGCTCAGTAGGGAGCCTGCTTCCCTCTCTCTCTCTGCCTGCCTCTGTGATCTCTGCCTACTTGTTCTCTCTCTCTCTCTGTCAAATAAATAAATAAAATATTTGAAAAAAAAGATGAAATCGTGCCATTCATGGCAATATGGATGGACCTTGAAGTCATGATGCTAAGTAAAATAAAGACAAATACCATGTGACCTCACTTATGTGGATTCTAATAACAAAAAATAGGCACATAAATACAGAGAACAGACTGGTAGTTGCCAGAGGCTTGGGGTTGCGGGGAGGGTGGATGAAAGGGGTAAAGAGAATCAAAAGGTACAAATTTCCAATTATAAATAAGTCCTAGGGGGGCACCTGGGTGGCTCAGTGGGTTAAAGCCTCTGCCTTCGGCTCAGGTCATGATCCCAGAGTGCTGGGATGGAGTCCCGCATCGGGCTCTCTGCTCAGTGGGGAGCCTGCTTCCTCCTCTCTCTCTGCCTGCTTCTCTGCCTACTTGTGATCTCTGTCTGTCAAATAAATAAGTAAAATCTTTAATAAATAAATAAATAAATAAATAAGTCCTGGGGAGGTAATGTACAACATGATGACTATAATTAATACTGCATTGCACATTTGGAAATTGCTAAGAGAGTAAATCTTAAAAGTTCTCATCACAAGAAAAAAATTCTGTATAATGGTGATCGATGTCTTGGTTATCATTTCGCAATATATCAAATTATGTTGTACACCTGAAACTAATGTATTACAATTATTCCTCAATTAAAAAAAAAAAGGCAAGGGAGTACTTGGTTAAGTGTCTACCTTCAGCTCAGGTCGTGATTCCAGGGTCCTGGGATCGAGTCCTGCATCGGGCTCCCTGCTAAGTTGGGGGGGACTGCTTCTCCTTCTCCCTCTGCTGCTCCCCTTGCTTGTGCTCTCTCTCTCTTTGTCAAATAAATAAATAAAATCTTTTTTTTTAAAAATAAAAATAAATAAATAAATAAATCTGGCGTCCCTAAATAAATAAAATCTTTAAAAAAAAAAAAGACAGGGGTGTCCTGGCTGGCTCAGTCAGTACAACATACGATGCTTGATCTCAGTGTTGTAAATTTGAACCCCAAGCTGGGCCTAGAGATTTTTTTTTTTAAAAGCAAAAAAAAAAAAAAAGGGGGCGCCTGGGTGGCTCAGGGGTTTAAGCCTCTGCCTTCAGCTCAGGTCATGATCTCAGGGTCCTGGGATCGAGCCCCACATCGGGCTCTCTGCTCAGCGGGGAGCCTGCTTTCCCCTTTCTCTCTGCCTGCCTCTCTGCCTACTTGTGATCTCTCTCTGTCTATCAAATAAATAAATAAAAATCTTTAAAAAAAAAAAGCAAAAAAAAAAAGAGGACAAAAGGCATGAACAGACATTTTTGCTGAAGAGGATATACAGATGGCAAATAAGCACATGAAAAAATGTTTAACATCAATAGCCATCAGAAATATACAAATTAAAACCATAGTGAGATAACACCATACACCTATGAGAATGACTAAAATAAAAAATAGTGACAACACCAATTGCTGGCAAGGTTGGGGAGAAATTGGGTCACGCCTGTGTAGCTGGTAGGAAGGTAAAAGGGTGTAGGCATTGTGGAAAGAGTTAGACAATTTCTTCCAAAATTAACATTCTGCTACCAAACAACTCAGCAGTTGTACTCCTGGTTATTCACCCCAGTAAATGAAAATCATGTTTACCAAAAAACAAAAACAAAAACTAAAAAACCTTGTAGAAGAATGTTCATAGTAGTTTTATTCATAATAGCTAAAAACTGGAAGTGGCTCAGATGTCCTTCAGTGGTTGAGTGGTTAAACAAATTGTGGTATATCCATAGCAAGGAATCCTACTCAGCAGGGAAAAGGAATGAACTACTGATACACAAAACAACTTGGATGTGGCTCCAGAGAGTTGTGCTTAGTGAAAAAAGCCAATCTCAAAAGCTTACATACTGTTAGAGTCCGTTTATATAAGATATTTGAAGTGACAACATTTTAGAAGTAGAGAAAATGGGGAACCTGTGGGGCTCAATTGGTTAAGCATCTGACTCTTGATTTCAGCTCAGGTCATGATCTTGGGGTTGTGAGACTGAGCTCCACATTGGGCTCGGCCCTCACCGTGGAGTCTGCTTTAAGATCCTCTCTCTACTCGCCCCCCACCCCCATCCTCCAAAAGAGAAGTGGAGAACAGATCACTGGTTACATGGGGTTGGGGACTGGATTGGGGGAGATGTGGGTGTGGGTACATAGGGATCCTGGTGATAGAATTGTTCACTATCTTCTCTGGTAACGTGTACGTGAGCTTACACAGGTGATAAAATTGTGTAGAACTAAACACACTACACACAAAGGAATATAAATAAAAGTGCGGAAATCTGAATAAGATTGGTGGGGTTGACTATATCAAGGTCAGTATCCTAGCTGTGATATTGCACTGTACTTTTGTAAAATGTTACCCCTTGGGGTAATTAGGAAAAGCACTCTGGGATCTCTCTGTATTATTTCTTACAACTACATTCGAATCTATAATGATCTCAGTAAAAGACTTCCATTAAAAACAAAAAGATGGAGAACAGGCCCGGGAGCTCGTGGAGATGGCAGCCGCGGAAGCAGCTTTGGGGTCGTTGATCACGGGTCTGTACGACGTGCAGGCTTTCAAGTTTGGGAACTTCGTACTGAAGAGCAGGCTCTCTTCCCCTGTGTACATCGATCTGCGTGGCATCGTGTCTCGACCGCGTCTTCTGAGTCAGGTTGCTGATATTTTATTTCAAACTGCCCAAAATGCAGGAATCAATTTTGACACCGTGTGTGGAGTACCTTATACAGCTTTACCATTGGCTACAGTTATCTGTTCAACCAACCAAATTCCAATGCTTATTAGAAGGAAAGAAACAAAGGATTATGGTACTAAATGTCTTGTAGAAGGAGCTGTTAATCCAGGAGAAACCTGTTTGATCATTGAAGATGTCATTACCAGTGGATCTAGTGTTTTGGAAACTGTTGAGGTTCTTCAGAAGGAGGGCTTAAAGGTCACTGATGCCATAGTGCTGCTGGACAGAGAGCAAGGAGGCAGAGACAAGTTGCAGGCGCATGGGATCCATCTCCACTCAGTGTGTACATTGTCCAAAATGCTGGAGATTCTTGAGCAACAGAAAAAAATTGATGCAGAGATGGTTGAGAGAGTGAAGAGATTTATTCAGGAGAAGGTTTTTGTGGCAGCTAATCACAATGATTCACTCCTTCCTATAAACAAAGCTCCTGGAGAACTCAGCTTTGGTGCACGTGCAGAGCTGCCTAGGATTCACCCAGTTGCGGCGAAGCTTCTCCGGCTTATGCAGAAGAAAGAGACCAATCTCTGTCTGTCTGCTGATATTTCCGAGTCCAGAGAGCTGTTGCAGCTAGCAGATGCTTTAGGACCCCGCATCTGCATACTCAAGACTCATGTGGATATTCTGAATGATTTTACTCTAGATGTGATGAAGGAGTTAACGGCTCTGGCAAAACGCCATAAGTTCTTAATATTTGAAGACCGGAAATTTGCAGATATAGGAAACACAGTAAAAAAACAGTATGAAGGTGGTGTCTTTAAAATAGCTTCTTGGGCAGATCTGGTCAATGCTCATGTGGTGCCAGGCTCGGGGGTTGTGTGGCCTGCCTTTGCAGTGGGGATGCCTGCTCATTGCGGAGATGAGCTCTGCTGGCTCCTTGGCTACAGGCAGCTACACAAAAGCCGTGGTTAGAATGGCAGAGGAGAATCCTGAATTTGTGCTTGGTTTTATTTCTGGCTCCCGAGTAAGCATGAAACCAGAATTTCTTCACTTGACTCCAGGAGTTCAGTTAGAAGCAGGGGCGGATAATCTTGGCCAACAGTACAACAGTCCACAAGAAGTTATTGGCAAACGAGGTTCTGATATCATCATTGTAGGCCGGGGCATAACATCAGCATCCAATCGTCTGGAAGCAAATGAGTTGTACCGAAAAGCTGCTTGGGAAGCTTATTTGAGTAGACTTGGTATTTGAGTGTCTGGGATACATTGTTGTGAAGACCTTGAAGCTACATGGTCTCCTGAGATGCACTGGCTTGAAATAACAAGCAACACTTAATGGGTTGGATTCTTTCATGGGTTCTGTGTTGGAATGACTTCTGGATATCTCACAGTCTTTAGGAAATACCGAATGATGAATAATCACTGCATTGTTACTGTAAAAAAAACAAAAAGCAAAAAACCAAAAACCAAAAAACCAAAAAGATGCTGGGACATCTGCGTGCCTCAGTTGGTTGAGGGTCTGCTTTTGGCTCAGATTGTGATCTTAGGTCCTTGGGATGGAGTTCCATGTTGCGGTCCCAGCTGCGCGAGGTCTCTGATTGTCCCTTTGCCTCTCCCCACACTTGTGTTCTCTCTTTCCCTGAAATAAACAAATAAAATCTTTAAAAAAAAATGCTGGGGCACCTGGGTGGTTCAGTCGGTTAAGTGGCTGCCTTCAGCTCAGGTCACGATCCCAAGGTCCTGGGATCGAGCCCCACATCGGGCACTCGGCTCAGAGGAGAGCCTGTTTCTCCCTCTCCCTCTGCCTGCCTCTCTGCCTACTTGTGTTCTCTCTGTGAAATAAATAAATAAGATCTTTAAAAAAAAAAAAAAGGGAGATGCCAGAATTTGGATCCTTGATTTTTAAGGCAAAGGGTGTTTCAAGACCTCTTTGCATTTCTGGCATGGGGAGCAGAATTTGCGACCCCAAGATATGTGTCCTTGGTATAAGATTATTTTCAAGAAACTGCAAACACAGGAGAAGCTCTGAAAACTAAGTATAAATTACCCGTTTGTAAGACACATTTAGGTGTATAATAGAAATCTTCCATTTGTCAGGGTGTCTCCCTTGCTGTACCAGGAACGGGATGACTCAGGCTCTAGGAACTCTTACCAATGGAGGAGGCGAAGGCTTACATCTGCATAATAACCTTACCCTTGTTTTCCGCGCTTTTCCTGGTAACCTCCCTTAACCGGCTCCCCACTCCCCAACATGTTCATTTGTCTTTCACTTGTCAACTGAAAAAAAAAAAAGAAAGCCAACCTCAGCATAGTTTAGTAAATGCTTAAATCATTGTCTTATTGAGGACTATAGCCTGGGCGACAGTATTTTAGATTGTCCCAAAAGATCTGCTGTGAAGCTTGTTCGTTTCCAGGGATTATATGCAACCAGGGGAAGGGGTATGTGTGCTTCCAAGTGGTTCTCCAAGCTATATTTTTGCCTTACAGGTATAAGGTGGTTGTAAAAATTAAGGGTTTTTGATTTCCACATAGACACGTGAAAAACCCTTAGGTCATCTTAATACATTATGTTTCTCTCTCTTTCTTTTAAAGATTTTATTTTTAAGTAATCTCTACACCTGACATGGGGTTCAAACTTATAACCCTGAGATCAAGAGTTGTGTGCCAGCCAGGCACCCCCATGATGTTTCTATTATTACATCTGATTGTTCAAAAATATCGACTACATGCCTCCATGTTTTTGGTTTCTCCTTGAGGTCACCTGGGACAGTCACAAGAGGCTGACATCGGTCACCTACTGTAGTTTTAGTGAACAGTCCCCACTCTGGGGCAAATTGTGAACTATAGGCAACAGCGGTGAACAAGAAAGACTTTGTTCCACGGTAACAGGAAGGCTCATTCCAAGTTGTGCTGGTAACAGGAAGGCTCATTCCAAGTTGTGCTGGTATAGATGAGACAAGCATGTCCTCAAAAGGAGAACCCTCTCGAAACTTTTCAGTTTGATGAAGTTTAGGATTTTTATAGCTTGAAGTATCTCCTCATGTCTAAGTGAAATCATCAACCTTTATATAGAACTGTACACGTTATTTATAGTCTCGAGACGTTTTGCCGTCATTAGCTTTGTGTGAGTCCGACTAGATCACTGCATACAAGAGGCTAACAATTTGTATAGGGAACATGTTAATGGTAAGAAGGGTAATATTGGAGCTAGAAACACAAGAATGATCTAAGTCAAGAATTTCGGAACCAAATATTTAGCTAACATTTCCTCAAGACTGTGTTTTGGGTCACTTAAGGCTGATATGTGCTGTAATTAGCTTGTTTCCAGCATAATGGAGCCCCATGACTTACTCTGCTTGAACTGGGAGTCATCCACATGAATCTGTCCCATATCTGGAATAACTTTTCATGGAATAGTCCATGTGGTATGGTTACAAATGAACGCTCCACCCTTTCGACAATTTTTTTTTTTTTTTTTTTAGTAAAATATCACAGATCAACGTTGTTCCCCAGTAGCTGTAGTTTAACTGTTCTGTTCTAGACCTTAGGGAAGAAGTCTGTTCCATACCTCATGAACCAGGCTTAGTCTTTTTTTTTTTTTTTTAAGAGTTTATTTATTTACTTGACAGAATGAGATCACAAGTAGGCAGAGAGGCAGACAAAGAGAGAGAAGGTGAAGCTGGCTGGGCCTGATGCGAGGCTCAATCTCAGGACCCTGGGATCATGACCTGAGCTGAAGGCAGAGGCTTTAACCCACTGAGCTACCCAGGCGCCCCTGGGCTTAGTCTTGAGAATAGGTTAGTTGGTCTTGCAGGTGGGCTCTCAAAGTTCAGGGAATTAATAAGCATTTCTTATGGGAAGAAAAGAAAAATACAGGTTAATGATTGGAGCAAATTTGAAACCCAGTGTCTGAGTCCTGAGTGCTGCTCGTGAGAAGATTGCTAGACCAGGCTCGAAGCATCTTCAGGGGGAATGAGGGCAGACCGTGGCAATCTCACAGGTTTTCCTGCTCTGCAGTGTGAAAGTCTCTGGTGATCTTCCTGAGCGGCCCCGACAGCAGCAGGCATGAACATGAACATTGTGTCCACATGGGCCACTGTGGCAGTTTCTCTAAGTTGACCTGAAGTTGTCTAGCTTCGGTTCACTGGGCTTCAGAAAAAAAAAAAGGAAAAAAAAAAAAGGAAAAAAAAAAGGCAGTTTCTTTCTCAACGATTCCAAGTCAAAACAATGAGAGAAAATTGGAATCCTTAGTTTGTAGAGTCATAGCTAGATATTTGAGGAAATCAAAAGAATTTCAGTCCCAGCTCAGTTTTGTGGGCAAACAACAGTCAAACATAATCAGAACTAGAGTCTAACATTCACAGAGGTGTGTTCCTGAAACATAAATTTTCTCTCTAAAATCACCCTCATTTCCACCAAAGGTAACCAAATCAAAACTAATTTGTTTATGAAATAAGTCTAATTTCAACAACTTGGTCTGATTATTTTACATAAGTGCAGCAAGAATAGTGGTTGACCATAAAAGTTCTTTTAAAAATATGCTTTGCAGGGCGCCTGCGTCTGCCATGAAGCTATCCTTGAGTTCCTTAAAGCTGTCTGGTTGTATTTGAGTCTCTATAAGCCTTTCCCGCGTACGGCATTCCAGTCAAAGCCCTGGTAGTATAACTAGTGTTTCCAGTGGTATCCTGTTACAAGGAGAACAGATTATTATAAACTTATGCAAAGAACTATAATTGCCATGAAAGTAACACTCGAGTGTTTCTGAAGTCTAGAGGGATCAGGTAGGGAGAAAAAGATAATTGTTTCCTTAAATCTGGAAGAGCAAATGTTAGAGAACCAGCAATGTTTCCTCAATTCTTTTCAGTCCCATGTTACTAATTCTTGTTCCATTGGATGCAGTTTTTCCATTAACTCCAGAAATTCTTACTCGGTTTTGTTTTATGATTGTAAGGGTATCAGAAAACTGTATCTGTCAAAAGTCCTTTCCATGAATCTTTTTGAATCTGAAGCATATTGTAAAAGCAGCAGAGTAAAACAATAACTGTAATGTGGAGACTAAAAAATGGGGGCACCTGAGTGGCTCAGTCGGTAAAGCGTCTGCATTTGGCTCAGGTCATGATCCCAGGTCCTGCATCCGGCTCCCTGCTCAGCAGGGAACCTGGTCCCCCTGCTTGTGCTCTCTCTGATAGATAGATAGATAATAAGTAAATAAAAGACTAAAAAATGGCCATGGTTAAAGAGCTGATGAGAGTTCATTATAATACAGTTAACAAGGAAATTTGGTTATATCCTGTGGCAAGCAATACTTCGATAATAGAATTAGAGGTGATGACATTATACAAGGACATATCAAAACTTTAGGAATTTTATATGATTTCTGGAACAGGTATAGCACAAGCCCATGTAATAGGACGTAGGAAGGTTTATCATCATTTATCTGAGAATGCTTCCCATGTAATTTAACATACCAAATAAGCCTGATTACTCAAGAAAGTCTTCTTTTAGAATCTGAATTTAGGGAGGTTTGTTAAAAATATCAGAAGGTTTTGAAGCATAGGCTTAAATGGGATCACAGATCATTACAAAACCCAATACTTAATTATCTATTTAACCAACGCAACAGACAATAAGAAATTCTAAAGGCAAGTACAGAAGTTTACATAGCTGTTAGCAAATCTTAGTTCTTTTAATATTGAGAAGATTCAGTTTTCCTAAGTAAGCAAGGACTTCGTAAAGACTAAACATAGAAACTTGTTTTTCTAGGCAGATTACATGAAAGATAAAAACCTTGTTTACAATTTTCTACTAAGAACAGACCAACAGTATGCCCTTCTCTTGATGAGTGCTGGGTAATATATGGAACTGTTGAATCACTATATTGTATACCTGAGAGTAATATAACACTATATATTAACTATACTGGAATTAAAAGAGCAGACCAATAATCTAAGAAATTTTTGGTATTTTTAACAGAAAAACCAAATTCCAATCCTGTACCAGTGTACTTTAGATATTAAAACTCATTCTTTCTGATCTTAGTCTCAACCACACATAAAATGCTTTTCCAAAGATTCCTTTTGCATAAGCCTCATACAAATTTCTTTTTTTATTTAGACTTTGTCCTAAGTTTTCCTTCTCCAAAAAACCAGTCTCATTTTAGGACAAAAGCACTTGCTTTTTCCTCCACAAAAAATGTACTCCTATTCCCCATACCTTTCTTACACAAAACCCACGTCTTACTTTCCTTGCATACAGAGTTGTTTCCTTTATTATTTACAGTGGTTTTAATTGCACTTATTAGAATTCTTAATGCTTAGAAACCTCACTTTCTAGAGAAAGCTAAGTAGTAAGCAATTGTGAACCATCTGTTACATTAGAATTCTCTAGATTGGCAAACTTATGAATACATCTCATAATTTCTCAAAACATGTGTTTTGCCAATGGTAGGTACAATCTTTCAGTAAAGCATAAAACATGTTTACCAACAGACCCAAATTTATCTTTATTTTCTCTGTAATAAGGCAAAAGTAGATAAACCTGTGTTTAGTAAGCAATGTTTCAGAATTTTATTTGTGAAAGACTTAGATACCCAACGAATTCAATCCACTATATCATTTAACTTAGCAAAAGTTAGAAATTTTAGGTTCCCAAAGATTTTAGAAGCTATTTAAGTTTACCTACAAATTTTTATCTTATTTAACCTATTTGCTTTGAACAATTACCCATGAAAACTTCATGAAACAAAGTCAACCATCATTTGTGGTCATTTTGCTGACAAACTACAACAGATACAACACGAATTTAACAAATTGAGTTAGACTAAAAAGTTGATTATTTGTATTGTGTTCAATATTGATAACTCCCAAAGACATGCCAATTTTAATTAGACCAACAAACTTAAACTGCCTTTAATATTAAATATTTTTCCAGATCATGTGGACTTGAAACTTTTTTGGGTTAGTTCTATTTCTGAGAATTTAATTTATATAAGGACTTAATTTTCTTTAAGCCAATCAAATAGAGCCCTTTTACAAATTAATTTTGGTGATACCACTTGGAGGTAGAAAATGCCACATATCTACAATACATACAGACACAAACAAAAACCTTATAATCATTGTTTTAAGAATTTCAGCCACGAGGTGGGTATGATAACGCAGAACTTGCTGGTTTACAAAAGAACGATTGGCCCCAGACTGGTTTTCTGGCAGATGGAATAAATTAAGGTCACCTGCTCAGATGGCCAAAGGTTTTTTTCTGTTAACATTTGTGGAGAGGACACTTAAGATTTGTATTTATCCTTGACAAGTAACCTTATGGAAGCTGTGGGCTAGGTTTCAGACAAGTGTTTCTAGAGCCATTTGTATTTCTTTTAACTTTTAATTTTTAATTTTTAAAAAAATATTTTATTTATTCATCTGACATATCACAAGTAGGCAGAGAGGCAGGCAGAGAGAGAGAGGGGGAAGCAGGCTCCTTGCTGAGCAGAGAGCCCGATGTGGAGCTCGATCTCAGGACCCTGAGATCATGACCTGAGCCGAAGGCAGATGATTAACCCACTGAGCCATCCAGGTGCCCTTTAATTTATTAAAAAAAAAAGATTTTATTTAACAGAGAGAGACACAGTGAAAGAGGGAACCCAGGCACTGGGAGTGGGAGAGGGGTAAGCAGGCTTCCTGCTGAGCAGGGAGTCCAAGGAGGGGCTTGATCCAAGGACTCTGGTATCATGATATGAGACAAAGGCAGATGCTTAACTACTGAGCCACCCAGGTGCCCTGAATATTTTTTTTTTTTTAAGATTTTATTTATTTATCAGGGAGAGAGATGGGGAGAGAGCAAGCACAGGCAGACAGAATGGCAGGCAGAGGCAGAGGGAGAAGCAGGCTCCCCGCCGAGCAAGGAGCCCGATGTGGGACTCGATTCCAGGACGCTGGGATCATGACCTGAGCCGAAGGCAGCTGCTTAACCAACTGAGCCACCCAGGCGTCCCTGAATATTTTTTTTTTAAAGGTTTCTCTTTTATTTTTCTTTTCAGTCTTAGAAATGGGAAATGATCTAGATAAGAGTTCTCCTAGAGTTTATAAGACTTGACATTGGGGCATCTGAGTGACTCAGTTGGTCAAACGTGACTCTTGATCTCAGCGTCATGCGTTCAAGCCCTGTGTTGGGCTCTACACTGGTTGTGGAGCTTACTTAAAAAAAAAAAAAAAAAAAAAGCCTTTTGGAGGTCCGGGAATTGGCAAAAAGGACAGATCGAAAGACTCTGAATTATTTCGGGGACCATATTTCTAGCTTTGCTAAGCTTTGCAAGGTAAGGACAGCTGCCTTTAATCCTTCAAGGAATTGGGTTGCAACTTAAATGACATTCTAGGTTGATCTGTCCATCTGGTTTAGTTCTTCTCCTCTGGGTACATAGTTCTAATTTTAGCTTAGGGGAGAGGGCCTTAAAAAATTACTAGCAGGCTCTGAATATCAGTGACAGTTGGGCCAACTCTTGACTGTGGAGCCATAACTGCGTTAGTATGGTGAGGAGAAGGAGGCTTTGATTTTAATGCCTTGTTCCCTGGCAGCTCATTTGAAGGGTAAGAAGGAAGTGGAGCAGTTGGAAGTTCTTCAGGAGTTGATAATTTTGAGCTTAATGTCACAATTTCAGAAAGTTTCTTATTGGTCTCTTGCGTGGATAGTATCTGGTCAGTTTCTTTTAGAAGCTTCTAAATAGTAATTCAAATATGTATCCCACTCAGATGTTTTAGTTCTGAAGCCAGCTTTCTTGAGTTGGGTGTGCAGATAAATTAGTTGGGATTCCAGAGGATTCCCATTTAGGTCAGCTGAGCCATTACGATCCTCCTTCGTATAATTTTCTGATTTCTTTAGGAACTTGCAAGAATATGACCCATGTGCTTTAAACATGAATCCCACCAGAGTGTTGGAAGGTGGTTCTCCATCCCGTTTGTCCAGTTGTGATGGCCGATCTCTCATCTTAGTGGTTTTGAAGGCTCCGTACTACCTAAGGGGTTTTATTGTGGACCAGTGCGCTGATTAGAGGGATTTCGCTGTTGCAGGTGTTACCCCCCCAAGCCAACTGATCGTATTTTGTGTCTCGGTTTTCTCTTGGTTTAGCCTAGCTAAATCGAAAGTGCTCGGAGAGCTGAGTGGCCAACTCTTATATGCGTCCCCGGCAGAGCAACTAAATTATTTGTATTGTGAATGGGAATCCCTCTGGGACTGCCTGCACGGTGTGAGGTTAACCTCTGTCACTCTCTAATGAGTGGAGCTAGCGTCCCTGGTCTTCTGATTCATTCAGAATCTCGTGTATATGATTGTAGCATTGAGCGTTCAAATTGGCAAAATAGCAAAGGATTTTAAATTCCTGGGATGAGGATTCATCTCCGATAGACCTGTAACCTGCGCTCTAGGGAATGGCAGCGCCTCTTCGGACTTACGAACGAAAAGAGAGACAATGGAGAAGACCTGAAGCCTGTGTCACACCCAGGATACGGCCCTTTCCTGAGTTGGCAGGAGAAAGACCAGAAGCAACCGTGAAGAAGCCTCTGGACTTTCTACCCACCAAACCGGGAGGTCCGGATCTGGGGAAAGACTCACCCAGGCGTCCCTCCTCCTTCCGAGGACACGGGTTGGACGCAAGGGGCCCGTTCTGCTACCAAGGCTCTGGTTCCTCATGGAGTCCAGGCGGAAAGGTGGCATCTCTTTCGGTCGCCATGCCTTTGTGTTCGCCAAATTGTTGCTTGGAAAAAAAAAAGCCAACCTCGAAATAGGTTAGTAAATGCTTTTTTCATTATCTCGCTGAGGACTGTAGCCTGGGAGACAGTATTTCAGATCGCTTGGAAAGATCTGCTCTGAAGCTTGTTGGTTTACAGGGGATATATGCAAAAAAAGGGGAAAGGGTGTGCGTGCTTGCCAGCGGATCGCCAAGGTATAACTGCACCTCCCAAGGTGTAATTTCTTCGGTTGTACACATTTAAGTTTGTCGATTTCCACACGGACTCGTGAAAGACCATTAGATCCTCTCAATACGGTGTGTTCCTGTCCTGATTGTTCAAAAATATTGCCAGCATGCCTCCCCTTTACTGGTTTTCTGGTTCTTGTGTTAGGTTTCTCCTTGAAGTCCCTTGGAATGGCCACAGGTGGTATTTAAGGTGATGGCTTGGGCCATTTTCGGAGGATACTCAGTTTTCCTGGGTCTTCTGTTATTAAACTTTTGTTTTTCACCTGTTAATCCATTTTATATTAATTGATTAGACTAGTCAGAGAACCTAGAAGGAAAAAAGGGAAAACCGTTTCCACCCCTACAGTATGGTTTAGGTACCAGTCCTCTGTTGCTCTCATCTTTGTTTTGTTTGTTTCTTTTTTTGTTTAATATTTTATTTATTTGTCAGACAGCACAAGCGGGGGAGGGGGGGCAGCAGGCAGAAGGAGAAGCAAGCTCCTCGCTGAGCAAGGAGCCCGTTGCTGGGCTTGATCCCAGGACTCCCAGGATCATGATCTGCGGGGAAGGCAGCCCCCTTAACCCACTGAGCCACCTGGCATCCCTATCTCCCGCCTCCATCTTTGAAACAAATTTTACTGAGTAGGAAAACAACCTTCATGATGAAATATGGTTGTGATTTTTTTTTTTTTTTTTTGGCTTTCCCGTCCTCCCCACTGGTAATTTTCTTTGCTGACATTTTTTTTTTTTTTTTTTTGCTTTCTCTAGTTTTAACATCTGTTCATCAGCAAAACAGAACACTGTCCATTATGCACAATACCCTCAAAGGCTCTCCCTGGGGGATTGAGACGTTTATCTCTCAAGCTGAGAAGTGGCCTTGCCTGGGTCCCTGGTGTGTTTTTTTGGCCTGGTAGGCTAGCATCTTCTGGATAGGAGCTGGCCTCCCCAGCACAGCACCTCACTAATTTCAGGCTGTGGCCGACCAAGAACGCCTTGTGCCTTTTGCTCTCCCTGGCACACGGCTGACATCACAGGGCTTACTCACCGTGATTCACACAGTGACTGCACGAACGGCCTTCTGAGAAGACCAACCAGCATCCCTCGTCTCATCTCATCACTGGGCTCTGAAGCTTCCCTTTGCTCATGAGAAAACGCTTTTTACCTCAAAGAGCTATTGTGAGGAACAAAAATAGAACTAGCTGTGAAGCACTCTGCACCCGCCAAGGAAATGTGAGTCACCCCGGGACTCTCAAGGAGGACTGGGCTCAGCTGTAACATAAACCATGCCCCCCCCCATCCCAGCGGCTGAAACAGGGTAGAAGTTTATTTTTTTCTCATGATTAAGTCCAAGGGAAGTTGTAGGGGAGGAAAAATAATTTTCCTTTTCCCCTTCTGAGTTCTGAGCCCAGAGCCCTGCAATAAAAGATTAACAAGGAGAAAACCTGCTCCCCCCAGCAGTGGTTTATTAACCTGTTGGTCTCCTGTATGCGTGGGAGAGACTCAGGGAAACTGAGCAACTCTCTGACGTGGCCTAACCAGTTTTTTTTTTTTTTTTAAGATTTTTTTGAGAGAGAGGGTCAGAGTGTGAGAGAGAGAACACAAGCAGGGCTGGGAGGGCAGAGGGAGACTCCCCCGCTGAGTGTGGAGCCTGATTCAGGGCTAGATCCTGTGATATTAAAGCCCCCCTCCCCCCTTCCCCCTTTCCCCCGCCCTGCCCCCAGTCATGACCTGAGCCAAAGGCACATGCTTAACCGACTGAGCCACGCAGGCGCCCCTGACCTAACCGGCTTAAATACCATCTTCAGCTAAAGGCAAAAGAATGAAAGTTACTATGTGTGGATGTGGATGGGGGGTAGTTCTGAGGGGTGACCCAAAAAAACACAGGCAAACCGGGGTCAGGTGGTTATGCAGATTTAAGTCTGTACCTTCTCCACTGGTTAGAGTTCCTTGTGGCTCAACCTTTCTCTTCTGGTACCACGGGGGCCACACCCTTACCGATGGAGAGTTCCCTTATACGCGAAAACGGTCATCACAAAAGGGTTAGCTTGTTTTCAAAGCTTCTTCTGTGTCTCCTGTTTCTCAAAGGCATCCTCATGGTAAAGAGGCCTGTTCTGGGTTGGTAGCTTCTGCTCCTTTTCAAAGGCTGGAGCACGCGGTGCAGCTCTGTTCCACCGAGCTCTGAAGGACCTAGAATCTCCCCATGTTATTGGTCCGTGATGTCGGGTTTCTAGTCCCATCGCAGTCTTCTGATCTAAGAGGGGTGCCAGGGCGCCGTCTGACCCCAAGGAAAGATACACTCCTGTGTGCGTCTTTACTTAATGTGTCACTTCTGATCATAAAATGTGTGGTTAAGTTTCCCGCCCCGCGCAATTAGCGGATACCTGCTGGGTGTCCTACAGTTGAACGAAATTCTAACACTATCTCCCTGGGGAGAACATCAGACCCCCCGCAAGGTAAAGGCTCAGTCCCACAAGACTTCTAACCCCCTTCAGACAGCAGGTGTAAGTTTAGGCTCTCACCTGTGCTTCTGGCTGACTGTAGATCAGTTCCCACATCTCCCTCCTTGGGTTCGATTAATTTGCTAGAGTGGTTCCCAGAGCTCCAGAAGATAGTTTAAAAAAGAATTTATTATTATTATTAAAGATTTTATTTATCTATTTGACAGAGAGAGATCACAAATAGGCAGAGAGAGAGAGAGAGAGAGAGAAGCAGGCTCTCAACTGAGAAGAGAGCCTGATGTGGGACTCGATCCCAGGACCCTGAGATCATGACCTGAGCCAAAGGCAAAGGCCTAACCCACTGAGCCACTCAGGCGCCCCGAATTTTTTATTATTTTTACTTTTAAATTAACATATAATATTCGCTTCAGGGGCACAGGTCTGTGATTCGTGAGTCTTACACAACACCCAGCACTCCCCATAGCACGTGCCCTCCCCAGTGCCCATCACCCAGCCTCCCTGTCTCTCCCACCCCTCTTCCCCTCCAGCAACATTCAGATTGTATTGTGAGATTAAGAGTCTCTTATGGTTTATCTCCCTCTCTGGTTTCGTCTTGTTTCATATTTTCTTCTCTTCCCCCATGATCCTCTACCTTTTTTCTTAAATTCCACATACCAGTGAGATCATGAGATAATTATCTTTCTCTGATTGACTTATTTCACTTAGCATAATAGCTTCTAGTTCCATCCATGTCGTTGCAAATGGCAAGATTTCCTTTTTTGATGGCTGTGAAGTAATCCATTGCATACATATGCCACGTCTTCTTGATCCATTCATCTGTTGGTGGACATCTGGGCTCTTTCCAGAATTTGGCTCTTGTGGACATTGCTGCTATAAACACTGGGGTGCAGGTGCCCCTTCAGATCACTACATTTATATCTTTGGGGTAAATACCCAGTAGTGCGATCGCTGGGTCTTAGGATAGCTCTATTTTCAACTTCCTCAGGAACCTCCCTACTCTTTTCCAGAGTGGCTGCACCAGCTTGCATTCCCACCAACAGTGTAGGAGAGTTCCCCTTTCTCTACATCCTCTCCATCACCTGTCATTTCCTACAGGTTAATTTTAGCCATTCTGACTGGTGAGAGGTGGTATCTCACTATGGTTTTGATCTGTATTTCCCTGATGCCACGTGATGTGGAGCACTTTTTCATGTGTCTGTTGGCCACCTGGATGTCTTCTTTGCAGGAATGTCTGTTCATGTCCTCTGCCCATTTAAAAAAAATTCATTTATTTATTTATTTTTAATTTCTTTTCAGTGTAACAGAATTCATTGTTTATGCACCACACCCAGTACTCCATGCAATACATGCCCTCCATAATACTCACCACCTGGCTCACCCAACCTCCTACCCCCCACCCCTCTGCCCATTTCTTGATTGGATTATTTGTTCTTCTAATCCATGAGCATGGAACGTTTTTCCATTTCTTTGTGTCTTCCTCAATTTCTTTCATGAGTATTTCATAGTTTTCTGAGTATAGGTCCTTTGCCTCTTTGGTTAGGTTTATTCCTAGGTATCTTATGGTTTTGGGTGCAATTGTAAATGGGATCGACTCCTTAATTTCTTTCTTCTGTCTTGATGTTGGTGTATAGAAATGCAACTGATTTCTGTGCATTGATTTTATATTCTGATACTTTACTGAATTCCTGTACAAGTTCTAGCAGTTTTGGAGTGGATTCTTTTGGGTTTTCCACATAAAGTAGCAACATCTGCAAAGAGTGATAGTTTGACTTCTTCTTTGCCGATTCAGATACGTTTTATTTCTTTGTGTTGTCTTATTGCTGAGGCTAGGACTTCTAGTACTGTGTTGAAAAGCATTGGTGTTACTGGACATCCTGCCATGTTCCTGACCTTAGGGGAAAAGCTCTCAGTTTTTCCCAAATGAGAATGATAGTTGCTGTGGATTTTTTATATATGGCTTTTATGATATTGAGGTATGTATCCTCTATCCCTATACTGTGAAGAGTTTTAATCGAGAAATTGGAAGGGGAGGTGAACCATGAGAGACTATGGACTCTGAAAAACAATCTGAGGGTTTTGAAGGGGCGGGGGATGGGAAGTTGGGTTACCAGGTGGTGGGTATTATAGAGGGCACGGATTGCATGGAGCACTGGGTATGGTGCAAAAATAATGAATACTGTTATGCTGAAAATAAATAAAAAATAAATTTAAAAAAAAGAAAGGATGATGTATTTGTCAAATGTTTTTCTGTGTCAATTGAGAGGATCATATGGTTCTTGTCCCTTCTTTTATTAATGTAGTATATCACATTGATTGATTTGCAGATGTTGAACCAATCTTGTAACCCAGGAATAAATCCCACTTGGTGGTGGTGAATAATCCTCTTAATGTACTGTTGCATCTTGTTGGCTAGTATTTTGGTGAGAATTTTCGCATCTGTGTTCATCAAGAATATTGGTCTGTAATTCTCCTTTTGGATTGGGTCTTTTTCTGTTTTGGGATCAAAGTAATGCTGGCCTTATAAAATGAGTTTGGAAGTTTTCCTTCATTTCTGTGTTCTGTTTTTTGGAACAGTTTCAGAAGAATAGGTATTAATTCTTTAAATGTTTGGTAGAATTCCCCTGGGAAGCTGTCTGGCCCTGGGCTCTTGTTTTGTTGGAAGATTTTTGATGACTGCTTCAATCTCCTTACTGGTTATGGGTCTGTTCCGGTTTTCTGTTTCTTCCTTGTTCAGTTGTGGTAGTTTTTATGTCTCTAGGAATGCATTTGTTTCTTCCAGATTGTCTAATTTGCTGGCATATAGTTGCTCATAATATGTTCTTATAATTGTATTTCTTTGGTGTTGGTTGTGATCTCTCCTCTTTCATTCGTGATTTTATTTATTTGGGTCCTTTCTCTTTGATAAGTCTGGCCAGGGGTTTATCAATTTTATTAATTGTTTCAAAGAACCAGCTCCTAGTTTCATTGCTCTGTCCTACTGTTCTTTTGGTTTCTATTTGTTGATTTATGCTCTAATCCCTATTATTTGTCTTTTTCTGCTGGGTTGAGGCTTTATTTGCTGTTCTTTTTCCAGGTCCTTTAGGTGTAGGGTTAGGTTGTGTATTTGAGACCTTTCTTGTTTCTTGAGATAGGCTTGTAGCTATATACTTCTCTCTTAAGACTGCCTTTACTGAATCCCAAAGATATGGAACAGTTGTGTTTTCATTTTCATTTGTTTCCATGAATTTTTAATTCTTCTTTAATTTCCAGGTTGACCCAGTCATTCTTTAGTAGGATGCTCTTTAACCTACATGTATTTGAGTTCTTTCCAACTTTCCTCTTGTTGTTGAGTTCTAGTTTCAAAGCTTTGTGGTCTGATAATATGCAGGGAATGATCCTAATCTTTAGTACCAGTTGAGACCTGATTTGTAACCCAGGATGTGACCTATTCTGGAGACTGTTCCATGTGCACTAGGGAAGAATGTGTATTCTGTTGCTTTAAGATGGAATGTTCTGAATATATCTCTGAAGTCCATCTTGTCCAGTGTGTCACTCAAAGCCCTTATTTCTTTGTTGATCTTTTGCTTAGATGATCTCTCCATTGCAGTGAGGGGAGTGTTATAGTCCCCTATGATTATGGTATTATTGTCTATATGTTTCTTTTTTATGATTTTGTTTTTAATTGACTTATATAATTGGCTGATTCCATGTTAGGGGTGTAAATATTCACAATTGTTAGATCTTTTCATTGGATAGACCCTTTAAGTATGATATAGTGTCCTTCCTCATCTCTTATAGTCTTTGGCTTAAAATATAATTTGTCTGATAAAAGGATTGCCATCCCAGCTTTCCCTTGATGTCCATTAGCATGGTAAATGGTTTTCAACCCCTCACTTTAAATCTGGAGGTGTCTTTGGGTCTAAAATGAGTTTCTTGCAGACAGCATATCCATAGGTTTATTCAATCTGATACCCCGTGTCTTTGACTGAGGCATTTAGCCCATTGACATTCAGGGTAACTATTGAAAGATATGAATGTCGTGCCATTGTATTGCCTGTAAGGTGACTGTTACTGTATGTTCTCTCTGCTCCTTTTGGCCTTTCTCTTTGCTTCAAGGACCCCTTTCAATATTTCTTGTAGGGCCAGTTTGGTGATCACAAATTTTTTTTAGTTTCTGTTTGTCCTGTAAGTTTTTTTTATCACTCATTCCAATTTCAATGATAGCCTAGTTGGATAAAGTATTCTTGGCTGCATAATTTTTCTTGTTTAGTACCCTTATTATGTTTTTGAAAAGATTTTACTTATTTATTTGAGAGAAAGAAAGAGAGCAAGCCCGAGCAGGGGAGGGCAGAGGGAGAAGCAGATTCCCCGTTGAGTAGGGACCCCCCCGCCAATGCAGGGCTTGATCCTAGGACCCCAAGAGCACGACCCAAGCTGAAGGCAGATGCTTAACTAACTGAGCCACTCAGGCACCCCCTGAAGACCATTTAGTTACTGAATTACCAGTTTAGTATGAAGGGGAACAAAATATACCAACCTTAAAATATGCCTCTTTGGCATAAGGATTATTTCAAGCTGGTTATTTTATTTATTTTTTAATATTTTATTTATTTATTTGACAGAGATTACAAGTAGGCAGAGAGGCAGGCAGGGGGTGGGGAAAGCAGGCTCCCCTCTGAGCAGAGAGCCCGATATGGGGCTAGATCCCTGGGATCATGACCTGAGCCAAAGGCAGAGACTTTAACCCACTGAGCCACCTAGGAGCCCCTAAGCTGGTTATTTTAAAGAAACTATAGGCACAGCATGTGTGGATGGGTTTGACTCTCTGGGTTTGGGTGGCCCTGAGGCTCTGTTTGGATGATGTGGCATTTAGAGCACAGATGCCTCAGCTGTACTGTCTATTCCTGGGTCAGTCAGGGGCCAGTCAGGAGACAGAAAACAACACCAGTCATTGGAGAGAACTTGTTTTATTTTACTTTTTCTAATCTTATTCTGAAATAATTTTAAACTTACAAGGAGTTTTAAAATTCATCCAGAGGGGTGCCTGGGTGGCTCAGTTGGTTGGGCAACTGCCTTCGGCTCAGGTCATGATCCTGGAGTTCCGGGATCGAGTCCCGCATCGGGCTCCCAGCTCCACAGGGAGTCTGCTTCTCTGTCTGACCTTCTTCCCTCTCCTGCTCTCTCTCACGGTCTCTCTCTCAAATAAATAAATGGAATCTTTAAAAAAAAAAAAAATTCATCCAGAGAATTCACATATACCTTTCTCCTGGCTTTCTTTAATATTAACATCCTGCATAACCATAACCACAATACAATGATCCAAACCAGGAAATGAACACTGATAAAATACTACTCACCGGGGCGCCTGGGTGGCTCAGTGGGTTAAGCCGCTGCCTTCAGCTCGGGTCATGATCTCAGGGTCCTGGGATTGAGTCCCGCATTGGGCTCTCTGCTCAGCAGGGATCCTGCTTCCTTGTCTCTCTCTCTCTCTGCCTGCCTCTCAGTGTACTTGTAATTTCTCTCTGTCAAATAAATAAATAAAATCTTTAAAAAAAAAATACTACTCATCACACTACAGACTTGGTTGGAATTTCTCTGTTTGTCCTGCTAATGTCCTTTTTCTGGTCCAGGCTCCGAACCAGGATCCCACATTTCATTTAATTTTCATGTTTCCTCAGTTTCCTTTGTCTTTCATGATGTTGGCACTTTTGAAGAGTACTGTCCTGTTACTTTGCAGGAATATCTTTCAATTGGGGCATCTGCATAGCTCAGTCAGTTAAACGTCTGACTCTTTCTTTCAGCTTCTTCATGATCTCAGGGTCTTGAGATTGAGTCTGGCAGGTGGGCTCCACACTCAGTGGGGAATCTGCTTCTTTCCCTTTTATTTTTTTAAGATTTTATTTATTTGACAGAGCGAGAGAGAGAGAGAGAGAGAGAGAGAGATCACAAGTAGGCAGAGAGGCAGGCAGAGAGAGAGGAGGAAGCAGTTTCCCTGCTGAGCAGAGAGCCCGATGTGCGGCTCAATCCCAGGACCCCGGGATCATGACCTGAGGTGAAGGCAGAGACTCAGCCCACTGAGTCACCCAGACACCCCAGCTTCTTTCCCTTTCCCTCTGCCCCTTCCCTTGGTGTGCATGTGCATGTGTGAGCACACGTTCCCCCTCTCTCTCAAATAAATCTTAAAAAGAATATCTCATTTGTCTGATGTTTTCTTATGATTACATTGAGATGATGCATTTTAGGCAAGAATATCACAGAAGTGGTGGCTGTGCCCTTCTTGTTGCTGCTTCTAGGGAGACATGTGATGTGATGTTGACATGGATATGTCTTATACTGGTGTTAACCTTGATCACGGTAAGGCAGTGTATGCCAGGTGTCTCCACTATAAAGTTAATTATTTTCCCCTTGTAATTGATCAGTATCTTTGTACTAAAGATCTTTGAGTCTCTGAAAATTTCTTATCATACTTTCACTCACTAGAGTTAGAATCATTGATGCTTTCTACTTGCAACAATTACGACTGTAGTGCTTGCCAAATGGTGCTTTTTCTAATTCTACCATTTCTTTGTTAACTGAAATTTTACCATAGGAAAGAGTATTCCCTTTCCCCTACTGAGTTATTTATGTATTTATTCTCACTAGTATGGACTTGCACAGAAAACATTTAAGACATTATGAACTAGTTATAAAGTTGTTCACTGGGTACCTGGAAAGTTGAACAAGTTTTCACTTTCTAGCATTATTAGCCATTAGAAAAATTCTAAGTAAAACCATGAGATAGTACTAACCAATTCTCAGAACTGGAAAAAATAAAAAAAAATTGTGACAAGACCAAAAGCTGGTGGGGGTGCAGGGAAACTGGAGGTCTCCTACATAGCAGGTGGAACTGTAAAATGGTACACTCTGGAGAACACTTGGGCAGTTTCTTAAAGTCATCCTACAACCACCATATGCTCTAACTATTGAACTCTTGGCCATTCATCCCACAGAAATGAAAACTTAAAGAAATGGGGAACTCGGAATCTTAGAAAATAAACATTAAACTTGGTGGGGGATGGTACCTGGCTGGCTCTGACATAGAGCACATGACTTTTGATCTTGGGGTTGCTTCTTGAGTTCAAACCCCACATGGGCATAGAGTTTACTTAAAAAAACATTAGACTTGGAAGCAAAAGTGAAAATTTAAAAAAAAAAAAGAAAACTAATGTTCATACAAAAACCTTTATGAACAAGCGTTCGTAGCAGCTTTATTTGTAAGATCCCCAACCTGGAATCCATTTGCTGTCGTTCAGTGGTTGAGTGGTTAAACAGACTGCTACATCCACACGAAGGAATACTACTTGGCAACAAAAAAGGAATGGTCTAGAGATACAACAACTTGGCTAAATCTCCAGGGAGCCATGTCGAATGAAAAAATCAGTCCCTCAAGTTTATGTACTATATGATTCCATTTTATGTTAGATTTTTGAGATGGTAAAGTTGTAGAAATTCAGAGAGACTAGCGATTGCCCTGGGGTTAGAGAAGAGTATGGGTGGGGATGAGAGAGAAGAGGCGGCTGGGATTCTAGACCGGCATCAGGAGGGGTGCTTGTAGGGATAGAGCTGTTCTGTGTATTGGCTGCGGTGCATACACACCCCTGCACAGGTGATAAAAGTGTATAGAACTATATATACACAAACACACAAGAATGAGTACAAGTAAGTGGGAAATAGGAGTAAAATTGTTGGATTGTATCAACATCAATGTCCTGGAAGTGAGATTACACTACAGTTTTTTTTTTTTTAAAGATTTTATTTATTTATTTGACAGACAGAGATCACAAGTAGGCAGAGAGGCAGGCAGAGAGAGAGAGGAGGAAGCAGGCTCCCTGCAGAGCAGAGAGCCTGATGCGGGACTCGATCGCAGGACCCTGAGATCATGACCTGAGCCCAAGGCAGAGGCTTTAACCCACTGAGCCACCCAGGCGCCCTACACTATAGTTTTGTTAGATGTCGCCACTGGGGGAAACTGGGCAAAGTGTACAAGGGATCTCCGTGTTGTTTCTCACAACTGCATATGAATCTATCATCTCCGTAGAATTTCTAATGAAAAGAAAGAGAACGGGGGGCACTCGGGTGGCTCAGTCGGTTAGGCGGGGGTGCCTCTTGACTCCTGTCGGTTCAGGTCAAGATCTCAGGGTCCTGGGATCAAGGCCTTTGACTCTGTGTGCACTGGAGAGTTGGCTTGAGATTTTCTCAATTCCTCTCCTTCTGCCTGTCCCCCTGCTGGTGTGCGCATGCGTGCGTTTTCTCTTTCTCTGTAAAACAAGTCTTAGAAAAACAAACAAAAAACCAAGCAGTGAACACTAAGACATCAAATTGGTAGCAACTGCAGGAAGCCGCTACAACCCCCTGGCTAAAGGAGCAAAGGGAGGATGATGGAATCATTAAAATTTAGAAACTTGGAGGAGGGACCCTATAAGGATGAAACTTAGACCTCTCAGGAGGGGCTGCTGCTGGGTCCACCGGAGGAAGTGTTGCCGGCACGTTGTCTTAGGAGCCGGACACAAACAGGCCGGAGCTTGGTCCTCCTCCTTATAAAGGTGCCTCTAGCACCCCCTATTGGCAGAGCTTACCGAGGACCCGCTGGCAAAACAAATGTTTGCTGACCCCTGAGCCCTGGATCACAAGGGTAGGTTTGGAGCCGAGAGACAGTAACTGAGTAACTGGCCTCGTTCCCAAAGGTGAGCGGTCTCCTCCTGTTGAAAAAAATGCACAGAAAAGACGGGCAGCTCAATGATCTATGTCAAAGTGGGTATTCACACACCCACCACCCACATCTAAACCCTCCATCTCCCCAGGGCTTCCCCGGGGCTTTCTCCATCTTCCCCTTCCTCTTCCCTCCAGAGGTAAGTCCCATCCTGCCTCTTCCCAGCTTTTCTTCATAGCATGCATCTTTGAATTCTCCCGTCTTGCTTGTGTTGGAAGTCTATAGGCACGGAAGCGTACTGTGTGCATTCCTTTGTGTCTGCCTTCTTTCAGGACACATTATTTTTGTGAGCTTTACCTGTGTTCTCTGTGGCTATAGCTTGGCCAGCATACTTGCTATCTGGTAGTTTATTGTAGGAATATACTACAGTTGATTTATTCTACTGCTGATGGATGGACCTTGGGATTATTTCCACTTTGAGGAGTCTTAGGAATAATGTTATTATTATTATTATTTTTAAAGATTTTATTTATTTATTTGACAGAGAGAGATCACAAGTAAGCAGAGAGGCAGGCAGAGAGAGAGAGAGAGAGGAGGAAGCAGGCTCCCCGCTGAGCAGAGAGCCCAATGTGGGACTCGATCCCAGGACCCTGAGATCATAACCTGAGCCGAAGGCAGCGGCTTAACCCACGGAGCCACCGAGGCACCCAGGAATAATGCTATTATTAATAGTCTTGTACATGCCTCGGTGTGGAAGTGCCTGCATTTCAGTTGAATCTACACCTTGAAGTGGAATCTCTGGGTCCTGGTGTGTTCATGTCTTCAACTTCAGTTGATCATGCTGGACTATTTGCCAACCTACATTCCCTTTGTTGGTGTTTGAAGTCCCCCATTCTTCCATGTCGTTATGGGCATTGACGATGGTCTCACACTAGTAGCTGAGTGGCTCTTGGTATCCTGACATTTAATGTACATTTCTCTGATGATTAATGAGGTTGAGAATATTTTCCTATGTTTATTGGCTAGTTGGATACTCACTTTCATGAAGTCCTTGTTCGAGTCTTGCACATTTTTCCACTGGCTCGTCTGTCTTACTGGTTTATAGGAAACTGCCCCTCAACGCATCTATTTTGTAATATTTTCTCCCATTCTGTGGTTTGCCTTTTCAGCTGTAATCCTATCTTTTGATAGGTAAGATCCTAAATTTAATCACCTAATTGGTCAGTCTCTTTATGGTCTATAATCCTTTTGTCCTGTTTAAGATGTCTTTTCCTACTCTACCTTATGAAGATATTCTAGGAGGCTGTTTTGTGTTTTGCCTTTTCACATTTCTATCTATATTCTGACCAGAGTTGATTTGTGTATATGAGGTTATGTAGAAATCAAGATTTATTTTATTACATGGTTACGTAATTATCTCATATTATTGAAAAGACTGCCCTTTTCCCCACTGCCCACAGCTCTGCCAGTGTCCAGACAAGCTGGGATTGTTTCTGGGATTTGTTTTATTCCACTGGTTTGTGTATCTGTCTTTGTGGCAATCCACACGAGTTTACCTATGGTAGCTTTTCCTAAGTCTTCAAAGCTGATCAAGGAAGTTCTTACACCTTGTTCATCTCTTTCAGTATTGCCTTGACTATTCTAGGCCCTTGGGATTTCCATGTAAATTTTAAAATCTGTTTGTAAAGTTCTACAAAAAACTCAGAAAATCTTGTTAGAATGTTGAATTTGGGGGCGCCTGGGTGGCTCAGTGGGTTAGGCCTCTTCCTTCGGCTCAGGTCATGATCCCAGGGTCCTGGGATCGAACCCCGCATTGGGTTCTCTGCTCAGCGGGGGGCCTGCTTCCCTCTCTCTCTGCCTGTCTCTCTGCCTACTTATGATCTCTCTCTCTGTGTCAAATAAACAAAATCTTAAAAAAAAAAAAAGAATGTTGAATTTGATTGCATTGAGTCTGTAGACCAGTTTGGGGAGAATTGATATCATTGTAATAATGTATCCTCTCATTCATGGCTATCATATATTTCTCTTTTCATTTAGATCTTCTTTCAAGTTTTTCAATAAAATCTTATAAACTATAAACCACATAGGAGTCCTGCATGTCTTTTTGTCAGACTTATTCCTAGGTGTTTGATGTTGTTCAAATCTTGTATACTCCTACTGATTTTTTGTTTGCTTGTCTATCATTACTGAGAGAGGTATTTGTACATATATATGTAATATATATATTTAATTTTATTTATTTATTTGACAGATCACAAGTAGGCAGAAAGGCAGGCAGAGAGGGGGTAGGGAAGCAGGCTCCCTGCTGAGCAGAGAGCCTGATGCGGGGCTTGATCCCAGGACCCTGAGACCATGACCTGAGCCACTCAGGTGCCCCTGCTCCTACTGATTTTTTGTTTGCTTGTCTATCATTACTGAGAGAGGTATGTTCAAATAGACCTCTATTATATTGATTTGTCTATTAGGCAAATTAGGAATTTCCCCAAATTAGGAATTTTTTTCTCTGAGGCTAGGTTATTAGGTGATTATCAATATAGAATTGCTCTATCTTCCTGATGACTTGAACTTTTTTTTTTTTTTAAGATTTATTTATTTTAGAGGGAAGGAGAGGGAGAGCAAGAGGGAGCGTGTGTGAGAGTGGGGGGGAGCAGGAGAGGGAGAGAATCTCAAGCAGACTCTCCAAGGAAGAGGGGCTCAATCTTACAACCCTGAGAACATGACCTAAGCCGAAACCAAGAATCGGACGCTCAACTGAGCCCCCGGGCGCCCCTGAATTGAGCCTTTTAATCATGATGCAATGATCTCTAGGAATGCTTTTTTTTTTTTTTTTTTTTAAAGATTTTTATGTCATCTCTACACCCAGCATGGGGCTTGAACTCACAACCCTGAGATCAAGAGTTGCGTGCTCCACCGACTGGGCAGACCAGGCACCCCTTTAGTAATGCTTTTAACTTAGTTTTCTAATTTCTAATTTTCTCTAAAATTAGTATAACTACACTGGTTTCTTTTGGTTAATGTTCTCATGTCTTTTTGATTTTTTAATTTTACTTCTCTATCCTTTGCTTAAGATGTGTCTCTTAAGTCTAGAGACTAAAATTTTCAAAAGTATCTGATCATCCTTTTAATTGGAGCATTTAGTCTATTTACATTTAATGGAATTTTAAAAATTTATTTGGGTTTACATTTGCCTTCTTACTAAGGGCCAATGGTTTGTCCTACCTGTTCTATTTTATTCTTTCTCTTCTTTTGGCTTGGTTTAATATTTTTTATTCCATTTTCTATTAGCTTGGAAGTTGTTATTATTAATTTTTGTTTCTTTTAATTCCGGTTAGTTAACAGTGTTACATTAGTTTCAGGCCTACTGTATAGTGATTCAACACTCTTTTCTCTTTTCTCTTTTTTTCCCTCTCTTCCTCGCCTCCTCCCTCCACCCACCCTCCTTCCCTCCCAAGATTTTATTTATCCATTTGACAGACACAGCGAGAGAGGGAACATAAGCAGGGGTAGTGGGGGAGGGAGAAGCAGGCTTCCTGCTGAGTAGGGAGCCCAACGCAGGGCTCGATCCCAGGACCCCAGGCTCATGACCTGAGCCAAAGGCAGACCCCATCGACTGAGCCACTGAGGTGCCCCTGATTCAACACTTTCATTCGACACCCAGTGCTCATCACAAGTGCACACCTCAGTCCCCATCACCTGTTTCACCCGTCTCCCCACCCACCTCCCTTCCCTGGCAACCATCGGTTTGTTCTCTATAATTAAGAGTTTGTTTCTGGTTTGGCTTTCTCTTTTTTTCTTTTGCTTGTTTTGTTTCTTAAATTCCACATATGAGTGAAATCCTATGGTATCTGTCTTTCTATGACTGACTTATTTCACTTAGCATAATACTCTCCAGCTCCATCCACGTGGGTGCAAATGGCAAGATCTCATTCTTTTTGACAGCTGCGTAGTATTTCTTTGTCTGTATAAGCCACGTCTTCTTTATCTGTTAATCAGCTGATGCACACTTGGGCTGCTTCTATAGTTTGGCTATTGTAAATAGTGCTACAAGAAGCAGAAGGTGTATGTATCCTCTTGAATTAGTGTTTTTGTATTTTGGGGATAAATACCCAGTATGATTACTGGATCACAGGGTAGTTCTGTATTTTCCTTGACTTTTAATTTTTAAAGATTTTATTTAATTATTTGACAGACAGAGATCACAAGTAGGCAGAGAGGCAGGCAGAGAGCGAGAGAGAGGGAAGCAGGCTCCTCGCTGAGCAGAGAGCCTGACGCTGGGCTCGATCTCAGGACCCCGAGATCATGACCTGAGCCGAAGGCAGAGGCTTAACCCACTAAGCCACCCAAGTGCACCCCTGACTTCTAATTTTTATTTAAAAATGTTTTGCTCTGTTTTAAAAAAATTTTTTAATTTAAATTCAATATAGGTAGCATACACTGTAACTGTATTATTAGTTTCAAAGGTTGAGTTGAGTGATTCATCAGTTGCATTGAACACCCAGTGCTCATTCCATCCTGTGCCCTCCTTAATGCCCATCCCCCAATTATCCCATTTCCCCCACCCACCTCCCCTCCAGCAACCCTCAGTTTGTTCCCTGTAGTTAAGAGTTTCTTATGGTTTGTCTCCCTGTTTTTATCTTATTTTATTTTTTGCTTCCCTTCCCTCATGTTCATCTGTTTTGTTTCTTAAATTCCATATACGAGTGAAATCATACGGTATTTGTCTTTCTCTGACTGACTTATTTTACTTTGCATAACACCCTCTAGCTCCATCCACGGTACTGCAAAGGGCAAGATTTCATTCTTTTTGATGGCTGACCAGTATTCCATTGTATGTATCTATATACTACATCTTCTTTATCCATTTATTGTTGATGGACATCTGTCCTCTTTCCATAGTTTGGCTATTGTGGACATTGCTGCTATAAACATTGGGGTGCACGTGCCCTTTCAAATTACTGTTTGGATCCTTTGGATGAATACCCAGTAGTGCCATTGCTGGGCCATAGGGTAGCTCTATTTTTAACTTTTTGACGAACCTCCATGCTGTCTTCTGGAGTGGCTGCACCAGCTTGCATTCCCACCAACAGTGTAAGAGGGTTCCCCCTTGTCTGCATCCTCGCCAACATCTGTCGTTTCCTGCCTTTCTAATTTTAGCCGTTCTGACTGGTGTGAGGTGGTATCTCACTGCGGTTTTGATTTGTATTTCCCTGATGCTGCGTGATGTAGAGCATTTTTTTTTTCATGTGTTGACCATTTGTGTTTCTTCTTTGGAGAAATGTCTGTTCATATCTTTTGCCCCATTAAGAAAAAGGTTTATTTATTTTAGAGAAAGAGAGTGAGAGGGGATGGGCTGGGGAGGGTGGGGGGGGGGAGAATCTCTAGCAGATACCCCAGTATGCATGCAGCCCAGTGTGGGGCTCGATCTCATGACCTTGAGATTGTGACCCAAGCCAAAATCGAGTCAGTCGCTTAACTGACTGAGCCATGCAGGCACCCCTCCCCATTTTTAAATTTAATTTTATTTTTAAAGATTTTATTTATTTATTTGACAGAGAGAGAGAGATCACAAGTAGGCAGAGGCAGGCAGAGAGAGAGGGGGAAGCAGACTCCCCGCTGAGCAGAGACCCCCCGACGTGGGGCTTGATCCCAGGACCCTGAGATCATGACCTGAGCCGAAGGCAGCGGCTTAACCAACTGAGCCACCCAGGCACCTCACCCCTGCCCATTTTTAAAAAAAAATTATTTTTAAAGATTTTATTTATCTATTTGACAGAGATCACAGGCAGGCAGGCAGAGGAAGAGGGGGAAGCAGACTCTCCACCAAGAGGGAGCCCAACGTGGGGCTCCATCTCAGGCCCCCAAGACCATGACCTGAGCCTAAGGCAGAGGCTTGACCCACTGAGCCACCCAGGCACACCCCCCCGCCCATTTATTTCACTGGATTATTTGTGTTTTGGGTGTTGTGTTGTATAAGTTCTTTCTATATTTTGGATACTAACTTTTTATCACGTATGTCATGTGCAAGTTATCTTCTTCCATTCTGTAGGTGACCTTTTAGTTTTGTTGATTGTTTCCTTTGCTGTGCTGAAGCTTTTCATTTTGATGGAGTCCCAATGGCTTTTCCCTTTTCTTTTTCTTTTTTTAAAATAAGATTTTATTTTATGCATGCATGAGCAGGGGAGGGGCAAAGGGAGAGGGAGAGAGAATCTCAGGCAGGCTTCACCCTCAGTGTGGAGCCTGATGTGGGGCTTCATCCCATGACCCAAGACAAAAATCAAGTGTTGGATGCCCAAATGAAGGAGCCACCCAGGTGCCCCAGGATTTTATTTTTAAGTAATCTCTATACCTAATTTGAGACTGGAATTTACAATGCCAAGATTAAGAGGCACGTGCTCTACTGACTGAGCCAGCCGGGTGCCCCTTGCTTTTCTTTTTCAAGATTGCTTTTGCCCTTCGAGGTCTTTGGTGAATCCATACAAAATAATTCTAGGATTGTTAATTCTAATTCTGTGAAAATTGCTGTAGGTATTTTGGTAGGGTTTGCATGAAATACGTAGATTACTTTGGGTAGTATAGACATTTTAACAATGTTCTTCCAACCCTTGGGCATGGAACATCCTTCCATTTCTTCGTGTCACCTTTAATTTCTTTCATCCATGTTTTATAATTTCCAGAGTATAGGTCTTTCACCTCTTGGGTTAAATTTAGTCCTAGACATCTTATTGTTTTTGGTACAATTAATTGTACATGAAACTGTTTCCTTAGTTTTACTTTCTGCAGCTTCATTATTAGTGTATAGGAATGTAACAGATTTCTGTACACTGATTTTGTATCCTGTGACTTTACTGAATTTGTTTATCTGTTCTAGAAATCTTTTTGGTGGAGTCTTTAGGGTTTTCTATATAAAGTACCATGTCATTTGCACATAGTGAGAGTTTTACGCCTTCCTTCCTTACTGGAATGCTTTTTATTTTCTGTATGTTGTCTTGACTGCTCTGGTTCGGGCTTCTAATACTGTTGGATAAAGTGGTGAGAGTGGCCATCCTTGTCTCGTTCCTTTAGGAAAAGCTCTCAGGGTTTCACTATTGAGTATAATGTTAGCTGTGGGTTTTTCATAGATGGTCTTGATCATGTTGAGGTGTGTTCCCTCTACACCTACTTTGCTGAGAGTTTTTATCATGAGTGGATGTTGTACTTTGACAAGTGCCTTTTTTGCATTTGTTGAAATGATCGTATATTTTTTTAATCCTTTCTCTTGTTGATGTGTTGTGTCCCGTTGATTGATTTTGCAAATATTGAACCGCCCTCACAGCCTGGAATGAATCCCATTTGATTATGGTGAATGATTTTTTTTAAAAAAGATTTTATTTATTTATTTGAGAGAGAGAGAGAGAGAGAGAACACGAGAAGGGAGAAGGTCAGAGGGAGAAGCAGACTCCCTGTGGAGCTTAGAGCCTGATGTGGGACTCGATTCTGGGACTCCGGGATCATGACCTGAGCCAAAAGCAGTCGCCCAACAAACTGAGCCACCCAGTGCCCTATGGTGAATGATTTTTTAAAAAATGTATTGTTTAATTTGGTTTGCTAGTATTTTGTTGAGTATTTTTGCGTCTGTGTTCATCAGAGATACTGGCCTGTAGTGATTTTATCTGGTTTTGGTATCAGGGTAATGCTGGCCTTGTAGGATGAATTTGGAATTTTGCCTTCCTTTTATTTATTTATTTGTTTATTTGGAGTACCTTGAGAATAGGTATTAACTCTTCTTTAAATTTTGGTAGAATTCTCCAGTGAAGCCATGTGATTTTGGACTTATTGGGAATTTTTTATTACTGATTCCATTTCGTTGCTGGTAATTAGTCTATTCAAATTTTATATTTGTTCCTGATTCAGTTTTGGTAGGTTATATGCTCCTCAGAATTTATCCACTTCTCCTAGATTGTCCCATTTGTTGGCATATAAGTTTTCATAATATTTTAATTATCTTTTATATTTTTGTGGTGTTGGTTATTTCTCCTCCATTTCTGATTTTGTTTAGTGCTTTCTCTCTCTCTCTCTTTGTCATGAGTCTGGCTAAAGGTTTATCAGTTTTATCGATCTTTTGAAAGAACCCACTCCTGGTTTCATTAATCTGTTCTATTACATATTTTTTAAAGTCTCTGTTTAATCAATTTCTGCTCCAGTCTTCATTATTTCCTTCCTTCTAGCGACTTTGGGTTTTGTTTGTTCTTTTTTCTAGCTCCTTAGGTGTAGTTTAGGTTGTTTGAGATTTTTGCTTCTTTTTTTTTTTTTTTAAAGATTTTATGTATTTATTTGACAGAGAGAAATCACAAGTAGATGGAGAGGCAGGCAGAGAGAGAGAGAGAGGGAAGCAGGCTCCCTGCCGAGCAGAGAGCCCGGCGTGGGACTCGATCTCAGGACCCTGAGATGCTTAACCCACTGAGCCACCCAGGTGCCCCAAGAGATTTTTGCTTCTTGAGGTGGGCCTGTACTGCTATAATCTTCCCTTTTATTTATTTATTTTTATTATTTTATTTTTGAAAAGATTTTATTTATTAGAGAGAGCATGACAGAGAGTGAGAGAGCGTACGAGCAGGGAGAAGAGGGAGAAGCAGGCTTCCCACCAAGGACCCTGATGTGGGGCTCGATCCTAGGACCCTGAGATCATGACCTGAGCCGAAGGCAGATGCTTAACCAGTTGAGCCACCAAAAGAGAACACAAGCAGGAGGAGCTGCTGAGGGAGAGAGAGAAGCAGACTCCCTGTTAAGCAGGGAGCCTGACAGGGGGCTCGATCCCAGGACCCTGGGATCACGACCTGAGCTGAAAGCAGACACTTAACCCACTGAAGCCCTCAGGTGCCCCTATTCTTCCCTTTCAGAACAGCTTTTGCTGCATTCCAAGGATTTTCGACCAGTGTGTTTTCATTCTCATTTGCCTCCTTGTATTTTTTTTTTTTTAATTTCCTCTTTGATGTCCTGGTCCACCCGTGCTTTGTTGAGTCACATGTTGTTCAACCTCCATGTATTTTATTCTTTCCAGGTTTTTTTTCTTGTGGTTGATTTCTGGTTTCATCGCGTTACGGTTGGAAAAGCTGCATGATAGAACTTCAGTCTTCTGGAATTTGTTGAGACTTGTTTTGTGGCCTAATATGTGATCTGCTCTGGAGCATGTTCCATGTGCCCTTGAAAGGAATGTGTACTTTGCTGTTTTTGGATGGAATGTTCTGAATATATCTGTTAGAACATCTGGTTCAATGTGTCATTCAATGCCACCCTCTCCTTGTTGATTTTTCTGTCCGGATGATCTGTCCATTGGTGTGAATGGGGTGTTAAAGTCCCGTACTGTTATTTTTGTCTCATTACCAAGTTCTTTCTTTATGTCTGCTGGTAGTCTCTTTATGTATTTGGGTGCTCCCGTGTTAGGTGCGTATGTATTTACAATTGGTACATCTTCTTGCTGGATTGTTTCTTTTATGATTATGTAGTGACCTTCTTTGTCTCTTGTTACAAACTTCATTTTACAGTCTATTTTGTCTAAGTATTGCTACCCCAGCTTTCTTTTTTCTTCCATTTGCAGGATAAATGCTTTTTCACTCCTTCCCTACAATCTGCATGTGTTTAGGTCTCAAGTGAGTCTCTTATATGCAGCCTATATGCGGGTCCAGCTTTTTTCCATTCTGATACCCTGTGTCTTTTCACTGGAGCATTTAGTCCATTTGCATTCAGAGTAATTATTGTTGGGTGTGTACTTACTGCCATTTTCTTACTTGTTTTGGGGTTGTTTTTGTAGTTCTTCTCTGTTCTTGTGTTCCTTTCTTCCCTTGTGGTTTGATAGCTTTCTTTTTTTTTTTTAAGATTTTATTTATTTGACAGAGAGGGCAAGTATGCACAAGTACGCAGGCAGAGGGAGAGGGAGGAGCAGGCTTCCTGCTGAGCAGGGAGCCTGACACAGGGCTTGATCCCCAGGATCCTGGGATCATGACCTGAGGTGAAGGCAGACCCTTAACTGACTGAGCCACCCAGGCACCCCGGTTAATGGCTTTCTTTGGTGATATACTTGGATTCCTTCTTTATTTTTTCTGTGTCTATTAGAGATTTTTGACTTGTGATTACCATTAGGTTCATATACAACATCCTATGCTTGTAGCAGTTTATATTGACGATCATTTAAGTTTGTTTTTTTTTAAGATTTTATTTATTTATTTATTTGACAGAGGGAGCTCACAAGTAGGCAGAGAGACAGGCAGAGAGAGAGAGGAGGAAGCAGGCTCCCTGCTGAGCGGAGAGCCTGATGTGGGGCTCGATCCCAGGACCCTGAGATCATGACCTGAGCTGAAGGCAGATGCTTAACCCACTGAGCCACGCAGGCGCCCCAAACATTCTTTCTTTATCACTACTTTTTGCCATTTTGATTATTATGGTTTGGGCCTCCTTGGGTTCATCTTGTTGGGGGCTCTCTCTCTATCCTGGATCAGGAGGTCTGTTTTCTTCTCTAGATGAGGATAGTTTTCAGCTATTTCTTCAAATACATTTTCTGTCCCTTTTTCTCTCTCTTCTCCTTTTGGGGTCCGTATAATGTAAATGTTATTATGCTTGATGGTGTTGCTGAGCTCCCTTAACTTACTCCCATTTTTTATTTTTTACTTTTGCTCTTCAGCTTGGTTGCTTTCCATTACTCTGTCTTCTAGGTTGCTGAGCCACCTCCTGCCTCCTCTAATCCACTATTGTTTCCCTCTATCATATTTTAAATTTTAGTTATTGACTTCTTCATCTCTGGTTCTTTTTTTTTTTTTTTTTCTGTTTTCACTTTGTCGAGGGCCTCGCTGAGATCCTCCACTCTTTTCGCAAGTCCCGTGAGCATCTTTATGACCATTACTTTGAATTCTTTATCAGGCCATATCTCTTATCTCTGTTTGATTTGGCCCTTTTGTTGTGGTTTTGTCCTGTTCTTTTACTGGGGACATGTTCTTCTGTCTCCTCCTCTTGTGTAACTCTCAGCGTCCTTCTGTGTGTGTTAGGAAAGTCAGCTACATCTCTTGTTCTTGAAAGTAGGGTTCTTATGAAGAAGAGGTCCCATAGTGCCCTACTGGGCACTGTTCTCTGTTCACCAGCACCGGGCCCTTCCAGGGTGTCTCCTGTGGCGGTGGCGCCCTCTGCCTGCCCTGGGCAGGGTTTGGTCCGTGTGATCTCAGTGGGCCAGTCTTGAGGCTTGAGTTAGGTCAGACCAGATGCCTGCCCTCAGTCAATGTGTCGGAACTGCGGTCACACTGACCCGCAGGGTGCCTTCCCTGTGTTGTCCCCTGAGAGGTTTTTACTGGACAGGGAGCCTGTACTCCAACCAGATGGCTGGCCCCAGTTCACCTGTTGGGGGTTGCGTGACCCTGAACCACAGGGCTGCCATCTTGTTCCGTTCCCTGTGAGGGTTTCGTCGGGGAGCAGGGCTGGCCTTCAGATCAGGGGTCTTTCCCCAGCGCACCACGGGGGCTGCCATTTAACTGGCGTATGTGCGCTCATCGTCCCCTCTCCCCAGGGCAGGAGGCATGTCACAGTGGTTACTGGTCACTGTCAAGGGCTGCTTGCAGAATGAGATGTGATGGGAGCCACTCTGGAGGGGCTTCTGGTGGACTGGGGTGGGGGGGTGCAAGCATGCAGGAGAATGCTGGGAGCGTACAGAGAGCATACGGTGTTAGCAGGACACGTGGGGAGCATTTGTGCTGCCTCCCGCAGGGGTCCTGCTCTTGAGGCCTGGGGGAGGGGATAGAAGTAGCACCTGCCAGTTCTCTTGTTTTTGGAGAAGTTTCCTAGAGATCCCTGCCTCTCCAGTGCATGGTCCGTGATCAGGAAATCAATCTCCTTCCCGTATACCGCACGTGCCTTTCACACTGCTGCTTCTGTGCTGTAGCAGAGCGGGGCTGTTTGTTGTCCTGTCTCTTTAACGGCACTCCCCGCCCCTACTGGCTCTCCCGGAGTTAAGTCTGCTGATTTAAAAAAAAAAGATTTTATTTATTAGAGAGAAAGCATGAACGGGGGTGGGGGGTGGTGGTGCAGAGGGAGAAGCAAACTCTCTGCTGAGCAGGGAGCTCTACGTGGGGCTCGATCCCAGGACCCTGCGATCATGATGTGAGCCGAAGGCAGACACTTCACTGACTGAGCCACCCAGGTGCCTCCTAAGCTTGATAATTTTTAAAGTACTCCAGGTTAAGCCCCTTGAGTGTAAAAACTCTAGAAGTAAGCCCCCCGAGTTTGAAAGAAGGATGTGACAGGGATTTGTCCTCGCACAGTGGCTTCCCCAGGTATCCATCTCTTTACCTATTTTCTCCTCATTTGCCCAGATACTTTTTGTCGTCAGACACTGTATCTGCTCAGTGATTGGTGAGGATGTTTGAGGCTGAGGATGATACCTCCTTCTAGAGATGAGGGATGTTTTCTTGGACCAGGCGCTCGGCCACAAGCAGTGCAGGATCCCCTCAGTCAAACGTCCTGGTTTGAGAAGTTTCGAAGCTGAGTAGTCAGTGTGAGGGTCTGTCTCCGGTGGTTCACCCTTACACCCAGGAGGCACAGTTTCAGGGGCCCCAGCCAGACTGGCGGATGTTCGCTCGCCCCTCCACAGCTCCCCCACACATGCCCTGACTGTAGTGCCTTCCCCCACCCCTACCCCCGAGAGGCTGTCACAAGTGCAACTCGACCTCTTGGCCTGCTTCTCTGGAGGGCACAGATGTCTCCAGAAGAAAATACCCTTAAGTATTTACTCCCTTGGGAGTCTGTTTCCCCCCAAATCCTGGCCCCCTAATTCTGCATTATTTTGTTCATTTGCTACAGTCTCCAGATACATTTTAAATATTTCAGTCAGCTGTTTTAGTTGGCTTAAGCATGGGGGTTGGTCCAGATTACATAGTCTGCTATTAGTGGAATGTGAAATCCCTTAAGACTTTACATTCTGATTTTCCTGATTATTTGCGAGTTTCAAGAAAAGCCATTCAGATTTTATCTTCTGTGGATTGCCTGTTCATATTTTTGGCTGTTTATTCCCTTTTTGGAAGTGATTTTTATCAATCCTTTTCTTTAATGGTTTATACATTTTGAGCTTTAAAAAATCCTTCCTTAACCTGAGGCCCTAAAATATTTTATCACACACACACACACACACACACACACACACACAAGATATATATGTATCGTATTTTATTTTTTAAAAAAGATTTTATTATTTTTAAGAGGGAGCACATGTGTGTGTATGATCATGAGCGTGGGAAGAGGGGCAGAGGGGCAGGGAGAGGGACAAACAGATTCCGAGCTGAGCACAGAGCCTGATGCAGGGCTCGATCTCATGACCCTGAGATCCTGATCTGAGCCGAAATCAAGAGTCCGACACTTAGCCGACTGAGCCACCCAGGTGCCCCAATATAGTATTATATTTTATAGATTTAAAAAAAAGATTTTATTTATTTATTTGACAGACACAAGTAGGCAGAGAGGCAGAGAGAGCGAGGAGAAAGCAGGCTCCCTGCAGAGCAGAGAGCCCGATGTGGGGCTTGATCCCAGGACCCTGGGATCATGACCTGAGCCGAAGGCAGAGACTTTAACCCACTGAGCCACCCAGGTGCCCCTATAGTTTAAAGATTTGCTCTTTACAGGTCATTTAGCCATCAAGCATGTTATTGTTCATGTATGATGAGATAGGGCAAAATTTAACTTAGACCCCCTATGAATGGCTCGGTGGAACAGTCCATCATTTCACCTGAACTGCCGTACTCCGTTTCTCACATACTTGTGGCTCTGATATCTCTGTTTTGTTCCCTGTGTCTGTCTGTCTGTCTCTGCACACTGCCATTATTATTTCCATTAAGCTCTCTGATATGTTTTACTTTCTGGTTGGGCAACACTCCGCTTAAGATGTTTATTCTTTTCAACCTGCGATGACCCTTCCACGGTAGTTTGTTTTGACAGATGACCCGTGTCGCCCAGGGAGCCGAAGCCGGCAGCTTGAGTGCTCAGGCAGAAATCCAAAGTGCTTATTAGGGGAATAAATTATTCTGGCTGAATTTCATGCCATGTACTGAGATGGCCTTTGACTGGGCGCTGCCTCTTTCCCCCTCTTTGCCCACCACGTGCTCCTCCCTGTCCAGCTCTGCCTGTCAGTGGGAGGAGGCTGCCTTGGCAGCCAGGCGGGACATCTCTTTAGGAATCAGGGCCTGATGGTGGCAGCCTGGCCCAGGCAGTGGGTCAGTGTGGGTTTGGGGAGTTGTTGGTATCAGCCCATTATGCTTTCTACCCTTTGGCTGCTGCCGTGCTGTGTCCTCTGATGGGCCCAGCCAGCGGCCATCTGTAGAATGCTGTGTTGATTCACTTTCAAAACTCTAAATGGGTCACCTGAGTGGCTCAGTTGGTAGAGCAACTGCTTCAGCTCAGGTCATGATACCGGACTTCCAGGATCGAGTCCTGCATCAGGCTCCCAGTTCCTTGGGGAGTCTGCTTCTCCCTCTGATGTTCTCCTCTCTCATGCTCTCTCTCACTGCCTCTCTCAAATAAATAAAATCTTAAAAAAAACCCCTCTAAATGGCTTCCATTTCCCTTAGCTTTGCTTAAGCAGTGATCGCTGTCACCCTTATATGTGCCATCATGTACACTTGAGTGTGAGCTACGAAACACAAGTGATCTGTGTTCTACTAAAGTGGTGGTGTACCACCAGGAGAGTATGTCGTAGGCATAAGTGTCGTGAGGTTCAGGAAGGGTCGGTCATGTGGTGGGCTCCCCGGAAGGAAGGTGGTGGCCAAGGAGGTTTCCAGCTGTTGTGTGCTCTCCTAGTTTCATGTTGCAAGCAGCATGTCTGATGGGCGTGCTTCTCCGTATTTTATCCATGGAGGAACTCCGTGCTGGGATTGGGGTGTGGCACAGGAGGGGAGCACAGAGTATAGACATGGAGACCGAGCCATGGAATTGTCCTGCCATGTTGCCCCAACCATCACCAGAGCGAACGGAGCAAGGGAATGGGTTTGAGGGACGTTTAAAAAAAAACATTATGTATCAAGTGAAATTGCAAAATAAAGAAAAATTCATTTATTGTCCTCCCTTCGTCCTCCCACCAGTGTTTGAATTTGGGGCTATTTCTTTATGATGAAGAGCTCTCAGATGCTTGAGGAGGGAGGGGTACACTAAAGGCATTCCGAACACTTAGTGCTTGGAACAGTAGAGTACTCAGTAAATGTCACCGATTTGCCTTAATTAGATTCTTTTATGAAAACGGGTACAGAGAAATGTAATAGTATGAAAAATATCAACTTTAATTTATATGGCTCTTGGTAAATGTCATTATATTATTTGCAGTGCTGTGGGTTGTGGCTGGAAATGCTAGTTTCATTAACAACACACACACGCTAGCTTTGAGTATTGTATTTTTAAAAATCTGCTAATAATAAGTAAATATAACATCTTCAGAGTCTTTTTTTTTCCCTAAGTAGTTAAGCACTCACTTAACATCTCAAGAGTTAGTTTTTTGACTTGTATTCCCTTGATCATTGATATATTTTTCAGGTTTTTTTAAAATTAAAGATTTGATTTATTTCAGGGGCACCTTGGTGGCTCAGTGGGTTAAGTGTCGGCTTTTGGCTCAGGTCATGATCTCAGGGTCCTGGGACTGAGCTTCTCCCTCTCCTTCTGCCCCTACTCTTCCCCTCCCCACCTCACATGCACAGTCTCTGTAATATATAAAATCTTTAAAAAATTTTATAAGAAAGATTTTATTTTGGAGAGAGAGAGTGAGCGAGAACGAGTGGGCACACAGGCAGGAGGGAGAGAGAATCTCAAGCAGGCTCCTTGCTGAGCAGGGAGCCCGACTCAGGGCTCGATCCCACAACCCTGAGATCATGACCTGAACTGAAACCAAGAGTCAGTCACCCAGGCCCCCCAACGTTTGTTTTTTAATAGTAGTTTTACCTTGAGTTGTTTATCTGTTCATGCCTATTATTATATACTGGGATGCTAGTATTTTGAACCAGTTTTTGTAAGTTCATTATATAATAAACTCTTTGTATGTCCTATTGATTACAAAATATCTTTCTGAGTTCATGGTCTACAGCTTTTTCATATAAAAATGTATGTTTTTAATGCAACCTTCCAGTTGCTCAGTGACTTCTTTCTCTTGTGTAAACTTAAAAAGCTACTCTCTTCTAGAGTTTTACTGATTGCTTCTGTGTTTTCATTTCCTGTCATTTATTTTTTATATTGAACTCTTTGAAACTCATTTTGGTGTGTGATGTCTTAGTTGTCTTAGCTTTAGAATAGATTAAAATCTGGAAAGACTACTCACCCTTCATTTACTCTTGTTTCCTTAGTATTTCCTTTAATTAAAATTACAATAAAAAGTCGCTGTTATTCTTTATGAATAAGTGTTTTGTAAAGGTCATAAAATGATTGGATTTTGATTTGGTGTTATATTAAACCTACACATTAATTTGGAAAAACCTGATGCCATTGAAATATTTAGTTCTTCCTTCCAAGAATATTTCTTTAAGTCTTTTACATTCTCAGTGCGGTCTTTTTTTTTTTTTTTAAGAGAGCGGGAGTGAGGGAG
Organism: Mustela putorius furo; assembly: GCF_011764305.1. Lineage (NCBI taxonomy): Eukaryota > Metazoa > Chordata > Mammalia > Carnivora > Mustelidae > Mustela > Mustela putorius. The sequence goes on from NW_025421989.1 coordinate 36,273,484, forward strand.
GGGAGGGACAGAAGGAAAGAGAGACTCTCAAACAGAACCCCCCACCCCGGCCTGAGTGGGGAGCCTGATGACCCTCACGACCCTGAGATCATGGCCTGAGCTGAAATCAAGAGTGGGATGCTTAACCAACTGAGCCACCCTCGGCGTCCCTCCCATTAGAGTTTTTGGACGTTATCACTACTGCATAAGAGTATTGAGTTCTGTGTTTCTGTATCTGTTCTTTATGAACTTGAATGGATGTCCAGCTGTCCTCTTCGGCATTTCAAGATATACAATATTATTAGCAAATGTGGACAGTTTTGTCTTCTTTTTCTGTCTGTTTATATTTCTTTATTCTGCTTCTGCGCAGTGCTTTGGAAGCACTCTTAAACTGTCACGGAGGGAGGAGGATCTGGTACCCGAGTGGGGGAGCAGCATGTTGGGTAGGACTCGTGCAGACACGAGTACGTGTGTGTGGCCATGTGATGGGGCTGCCCCGAAGGGTTTCTGGAACATCTGCCGCTGGTTTACCCGCATTTTCTACTCCCTCTTGGAGGAGCGTGTGTTGCTTAGGAAATGTGAAAGATCATGGCACTTTTAATGCCTTTATTGTGTCACTTGTAGCTGGACTATGTTGCTTGTGGTTAGAGTAGCTAGTCTGCTAAGGATATTTTCTGTCTGATTTTTAAGAGTTTTTGTTTTTAAAGTAGAACTGGGTGTGGAATTTCATCAGGTGTCTTTCTGGCAGCTGTGAAATGACCATCCGCTTTTCCACTTTTCTTCTTGTAACTGAGGTATGGCTCATGTACAGTAAAAAGCCCAGATCGTAGGCGCTCAGTTCAATGTGTTTTAACAACCGTATATACCCACATAACCACCACCTCAAAGAAGAACTGGAACATTTCCATTACCCAGAAAGTTCTAGGGGGAAGTTCTGTGGTAAGCTGTTGATTTGTGTGGCTGAACATTTACCACTAGCTGTGTGCACGAGCTCCATTTCCCGCTCTCTGGCCTTAGTTTCCCATCTCGAGGGCCAGGGCCTAGAGCCACCGGGGAGGCCCCCGTGGGCTGTCTCCTCTCAAGTCGTTCATTGCCCGCTCTGCTGGCAGGACGGCTCCAGCTTCTCTGCAGGGCAACCGGCCATGGGGAGGTGGGGAGTGCTGGGTAAAGCCGCCCCTGAAACGGGAAGAGGGCAAATGGCAGGAGCTGGAAGCTTTTAGTCACACCTAAGGATGCATCTGTGGCCGGACTGTTTCTGGGCGCCCCTCCCTAAAAGGTGAAGGTGGGCTGTGGTGAGCAGGTGTGTGCATTGGGCGCGGGAGCCCCCACACTGCCCTAAGCGTGGGATTTCGGTGGCAGGCCCATGTCCTGTGTGCTCATTCCTTGAGAAAGTCAGATGCCGCCGTTTGGAACGTTCTCCCCAGGAGCACCCCTCACCTTTGGCTGGGTTGCTAATGTGCACTACTACATTTGACCTTTAGGGGGCTTGCTACCCTCAGGCTATTCAAGGTCGCTGTCTTCAGCGACCTTGAACTCGAGGTCACGGTCTAGTACCCAGCATTAGTCTGGTTGCCTGGTTTTTGCAGCCCCCCTCAACTCCCTACTGCAGTCGTTCGCCAGAGGATACCCGCTGTTATTCAGCTTATCTTATTACAGTAAACCAGAGAAAATGCGGAAGTATGTGTTTCTGTTCATTTCTGCCAGCTAAATATTGACCTGTTCGATGTGTTTTCCATGCCACGAAGCACAGAAAATCAGCTTAGTGCTAGTGTTTGGCTCTTGGTCCTCTGTGTGTTGAGCCGAGCCATCTGAAGAAAGGTGACTGGTGATTTCCCTGAATTGAAAGGCCAAGAGCTCAACCTCTTGTGTCTGAATGTGATCTCAACTCTTCTATACAGTTTTTTGGAAGGGGGAGGTTTTCTCGAGAAAAGCAAACAGTTGGTCCTAGTTAACGTTCCTTTGATACGAGCCACATGAACACAGCCCAGGCTATTTCTGGAGGTGTGCATGTTCAGACACACGCGAGGGTGGCTCTCTGATGCTACCAGGGTCCTCTGCTGGGGGAGAGCCCAGGAAAGGGAGGGTGGAGAGTAGGTCACTGAGGCCCGCGAGGGGCCGTGTTCCAGACTCCAGCCAGAGACCAAAGCAAACCACCTCCCCCAACCGGGGCAGGAGGCTTCCTCCTGGGGCTCTCTACGCAGACATCAAACAAGACACTTGCTTTCCATGCTGGGCGCCCACACTGCCCTGATTAATTTAGACTTCTATTTCTGGGAGTTGTCACACTTGGATTTCTCTCTTTCTCTCTCTCTTTTTTTTAACCCAACACTATTTTAAATCCGCTTCCAAGTTCAACCAACTCAACTTGAACTGCTCTCAGGACATAGTCTGTGCCAGCTGTGTTGAAGATGGTGACTGCCAGGGACATGCTCCCCCGAGAGTGGGGACAAGGTTGATCTCTGTCCCCCGCCCCCAAGACCCCCCCCCATGCACCTGTGGGAAGGTCCTCGAGGCTGAACCCTGGAGAGGAACTCCTTGTCCCTCTAACCCTCCTGTGGTCTGTTCCCCCACCCCCTGCCCCAGCTGTGTGGCCTGCAGTCTGAGGAGACAAGTGCCTTTTCATGTTTTATACATTTTATTCATACATTTCTCCAACTTTGAAATGACAAAAGCCCAAGTCTATGGTTTCCCATTACACAGCATCCTACAAGTATGTATATTCTACAAAGAATACTATGGAGTTTTTCTTCCTCCCCCGTCACACAAGAGATAACTGATGAGGGTTCCGTCCGTCTCCTGTAACTGGCCGTGCACCAGTGCTCTGGTTCCCGCGACAGGGCAGAGGGATCCGGGCGGGAGGGCGTGTGCTAAGGCATGTAAATAGATACACACAGAAAGAAAAGCGGGACATTTACAAAGAATCCGAACCTGTCCGATCCCCTCACCTCCTGGGTGTCGAAGGACCCCTCCTGCACGAAGGCTCTTGTGCGCTAAGGCTTTGCTGTACCCTGCAAATACTTACAATCGGAAATGGTGAAATATACAACAACTGTTAACATCGCTCTCTTTTTATCACTGAGACAATACTTCAAAACCTTTTATAAAAAGGCAATTATACATACAGAAAAAAGAACACGTTGGCAAAACTTTAGGCAAAACAACCCCAGAACTGAGTTTGAAGGGCGACACACCTGCATTGCCATTAAACACGATGCCACAGCCCCGGCATGTGAGGGTGGCGTGGCCTCCGCGTGGGTCTGGCCGCTGGCTCCCCCCGCCCCCCTCGCCCCGGGCGTCATTCCAGGACACAGCTGAGACTGGAAGTCCGTTCCCCCAGTTCTTGGTCTGGTCAAAATGAAAACCAGAGGTGGGGCCGCTCATTGTGGAGGAGCCCCCCTTTCTGCTCCCAAGCAGAACTCCTAAGAGACTGCAGGTCCTCTGTGTTCCCAAGCTGGTCAGGCTCAGGCTTCTCCTGTGGGGAGTGCGTGCACCTTCCCTTGGCTGCAGGCCAGAGAGAAGGGACCTGATACCGGGTCTCTAAGCAGACATCGGTCTGGAGTTGTGCTTGGGGCCAGAAATGAGGTCTCCTTCCTACGTGGTGACAAATATCTCTTTCCATTTTCTTTTGCTCCGTCCATTTGCACAGGTTCAAGAGTTGATGGAGGGTCAGGTGAGAGGTGGGGGGGGGGGATTTTCTCTGCCTCCGAAGGGCTAAGACGCGGCACTGCGTGTCCTAGAGATGGTATGCCCCTCCCGCTCCTCTCCCTGTGGGCCGGTCTGCCCACCTTCTGTGGCCTAAGAGTGGCAGAGAAAGGAGCAGATGTCAGGGATGGGGACCAGTGAACATACCCTCGGTCTCCCTTCCTTCCTCTTCCTGGATGCGGGCCGCAGCCGGGCTTCATTCACGAAGCCGGAAGACCCGAGACTTCTGAGAGCTCCAGGTTTAAGGCAAACCGATAAGTGGGCATGGGCCAGGCTGATGGAGCAGTAAGCCTGCGGGGCATAGTCCCTTAAGCGGAGACATCAAATGGAGAGGAAAACCTTACTTCTAAAGGGGTAAGCAAGAGGAAGAGTTCGTCCGACTGAAATGACTCATGAAGAAAGCTTGTAGCCCTTCTGCAAGCTGCATCAGGAAGCAGAATGCCTTTCAAAGAGGAGGGTTAATTAGAGGTGCAGAACCAGAGAAAGGCGCTCAGGGACCTTCAGTCTGTGACAGGCCGTAATCAGCCTCAGTATCTTAAGCCCTTGTGAAGAGGATGGAATTAGGAAGCTGTGTTCAGTTCTGGAAAAACAGACTCCTCCCCCACCCCTAACACACATACAAGTGCATTTGATGATAGGAAGCAAGGAGGAGGAGGGATGGGGACCCTAAGTGGCTTGTCTTGGGATGCCGATGGCGAGATGCCTTCCCTTTCCCAGGGGGGCTGCGTGGGAGGCATTATAATTAAGAACTCATTAACGAGAAAACCGTCTTGCTAGCATTAGCAGCATGTTCTCTTTGCCCCAAGAGACTGACTTGAAATGAAGAAAAGGACATCACATTGGTGGGAGACAATAGAGTTTGCTTTGGGGCTGCCTGTCCCTAAGGGGCCGTGTCCACGCAGGCCATCTCTGCTGTCCTGTTTCCCCCGATGGCCCAGCAGACTAAACTTTCTCAAGGAGTGAAGTTGAAGCCTTACTGAACCGGTAACTACGAGTGATTTGAAAAGCAACAAAGACTGTCCTCTGCAGTAACAGGATCAGAGGTTTCCAGTAGCTCATGGGGGCGTGGCGGTGTGAGATGGCCCTGGCCGCGCGGGGAGGAGGAGCTGCAGAGCCCGCGTGCCGAGGATGGGCTCTGAATGCAAATGGCAAGAATTCGGTCACCTATTTCTTCTCTGCACCAGTATGTTAAACCATCTCAGCCGACAGGAGATACATTTAATTGCATTTTCAGAAGCTACTGTATCATCTTGACGCTGGGAAAACTTCCAGCTGAACTGAACTGAGTGACATGTTCCTTTTTAGTGTTAAAATTGAACCTGCTGCACATGCAGAGTGACTACCATCTTATTAAAAAGAATCAAGACACTTCTTAACAAAAGATTCTGCATATTAAAGGCACCCCCTTTCTGGCTATGGGGCGTGGGGCTGGAATATGGTTCAGCTGACCAGTGATAAGATTTAATAGTCATCATTTGCTCTGGTCTTTAAAATGGCGGGGGGGGGGTGACGGGGATGATTTTGCTGATGGCATGGAAGCAGCAAAGCTTTTTGGTAATTTTCTCTGATTGCTTAGTGGAGGACAGCTTTGTACAAAAATTACTGTGAATGTAAGTATTTTCTGGCAGGTCATAAAGACATTATTTTTGAGGGGGGCCTATGTGAGTGGAATGGAGCAGATGACCTCTTTGAGAAGTTCTGCCAGAATGAGCTCTGGATGCAGGGGTCCGGCAGTCCACACGGAGGCGAGAGCCGTGCCTGCCTGTGTGCCTCTGATAGAGAAGAGGGGACAAGTGCTAAGTGCTTCTCAATCCTGGGCTCATAGACATTGGAACTGGCTTCGCTTTGCTCTTCTTCTGCTTGATCCACCTCTGTCAACGGGGCTTAAGAGAGGCATCATTGGCATCTCTGGAGATGCGGCCTTCAAGGGCCTGAGAGGGGTGTGGCCATTTCTAGCAGAGGGAGGGAGTTGGTGTTCCCCACGTGTTAGCTGTAGTTTTCTTTGTGCTTCATTGGAAGAGAGGTAGAGCGGGCGCTTTCACAGCGAGAAGAGCCCAGATTGTGGTCAGTACCATCGCGGGAATGACTGCCTGGCCTTGGCGTTGGTTAGATTTAAACCACTCCTAACACAGCTCCAAGCAACTCTTGGGGTTTCCCTTCTCCATCCAGGGTGTCTCTGGGTTGGTGGTTTGGTCTCCCTGCTGTGGGGCCTCAACAGGGGCTGTTCGCTCAACGCCTGGTAAGTTGCAAACTCATCTGGTCACTGACAAAGGACAACATCAGAGAGAGAGAGAGAGAGAGAGAGAGAGAATCACCGTTTAATAAGGGTCGGTGGCTGGGGAGGGGGATGCCTGGAAGGGCGTCTCCAGCTGTCTTCTGTGTGTGGTCCTTCAAGAGGAGCCATGCAGCTCAGAACCCGCCCCGCGCACCCTGCCGAGGCACAAAGCGATGAGGCCATCTACCCGACAAGAAGCGACCCGGAGGGTGTTTCCTCCAGGATCCCAGGTTACCAGAACCACTTCGCACGCTGCTGCTCTAAAAAGGATCTTCCACTGACCTCTGGCCAAGAGTCAGAAAACCCCCGCCTGCATGTCCTGGGTTGGAAGAATGGGACCTCGTGGAAGGGTGATGAGATGGTTAATGTCTTTAAAGCAACAAGGATAGATGATTCTCCTGTGCCAAGGGAGATAGCAAGAGGAAGGAGCGACCACAGCTGGCCTCCTGCACATGGCGGCCCTCGGGCGCCCTGCGCTCTGGGAGCCAGACGCCGTCCGAGCTGTGCTCTGGTGGACTGTGGTGCTGTCCTGCCAACTGAGCGTCACTCCGGGCCTTCCATGGTTCAGTAAGCATCTAGCGGATTATCCAATCTAAAAGATAGACTTGTAAACCTGAACAAATCTATAATGAAATGAAGGACCCAAAGGCGTTGAATTATTGAACACATAAAAGGAAGTATATTTAAAAAAAAATTGGTCAAACTGTCCTGTTAGTTATCATTTTAAAGGAATTTACAGGGCTGTTATCTTCTTTTGGAATAATTCAGTTTATAGCAAATGCCTAAACTGGTTTCTTCATTGCACAGTATATTCTCTTAAAATGGGTGCTTTAAAACAATTACATACATATTAAAAATCCTCATTTCTTTGCTTAATTAAAACGTTAATACTCTCCGACAACACAGATCTGAAATGGTGAAACCAGCAACTTCCCCTCCCACCTTACAACAAATTAAATTGAGACAAAATTACAAACACATTTCACTACATGATTATTAATAATAAAAATCAGTTTTCTTTATAAAGTTGCCCGAAATGCAAGGGATGTGCATAGGTTTACAACTTAGTCATAATAGCATTTTATTCTTATTCCCCTGGGTGTGCCCCGTGAACGGAATGTACTTTGCTGTAGATTACAGATTGTTTTGTCCAACACAGACACACCGACAGCATAAACGCTCGCGACTGTCCACATGCATTAAGAGTCAAGACCCAACTTCAAATCTCTAAAAGGTTTACAGGGTGCTTCAAAGAGACAGTATCACATTATCTGGATGTTACATAAAGGACTTAAAAAAAAATACTAGTCTAAAAAAAAAAAAAGAAAAAAGGCCTTTAAAAATTTATGACTGTTTTGTAATCACTAGACTGATTATTTCAAATAAATAAAGGAAAGAAAGATTCCAATCCATAAAATCAGACTCTAAAAAGAATGTAGTGTTCCACCCCCAGTCAAGGTAACAGAATCATTGTTTATTATTAAAATAGATTATAGAAAGCAGCATCTATTTTGTGCAGTTTTTAGGGGTCTTGGAAATAAAAAGCTATGATTTCCAAAAATATAACATTCCAAAGGATTGAATAATACATACATTTAAAGATACATTTTATTAAAGTTTAGGAGAACTGATTAAAAAAGATACTGTCTCTTTAAATTAGTGTGTAATTGTTTTCTCCTCCTATCTATTTGGACATGACAATAATTATAAATGGAGGTCACACTACAACTAGGTAGTCTCTAGGGACCATGACCTGCTGACACAAGGCCGATAACAAAGAGGCTTTTCCACGGATGAGGTGGCTCCCGGGCAGGCGTCAGATATCTGGGGAGAGGCCTAATAGACCCAGGAGACCGGGACCCATTGCGGGGCTGTGCACACGAGCTCGACGGCTTCCTCCAGATGTCTGATTGTCTCATCAATTTCATTGTTGATAATTGTGAGATCGAAGTAGTGCGCGTATGTTCTCTGTAGGATATCGGACTCCTTCTGCAGACGCTGGAGAGACTCATCCTGAAGGGTGAGGGGATGGAGGGTGGGGTGGGGAAGGGAGGAGCAAAGAGGAGACAGAAGTCAGCTGGATTCTTTCTCTTTCTGCATTTCTGCACTTCCCAGGGGCAGACACAGTCAAGGCCACACCCTGATGTGCCGCATCTGGGCACGAGGCCAAGTCCGCTTCGTGACCAAGGCCACAGCGGCCCCGGGCAGGCAGGGTTACGGAGGACTGGCCTGCAGCCCGCAGGCTCCCCCTGCAACATGAGCTCCATGCCATCCCTGTGCCCCGCTCCCCCCCCCCCACCCGCCCAGGACCAGAGAGACTTGGCCCTCTTGGGCACACATGACACCCTGCCCCCACCCTCGGACCCCGCTGGTTTGCCCCAAGAAGCCACTGCCTCTGGCTGACAAATTAAGTTGTATTTTCCCCTTTTATGCTTTGAGGTCCAATGTGTTCCAGGAATTCAATTACGTCTAATGCCCCCCCCCCCCCAACAGCAGCGGATGCCCGAGGCAAGAGCTTTTGGGATGTTACAAATAATGGATGAAATGAGGCCATTTCTCAGCTACCACGGCAACCAGCATCTGAGGAACCCCCTCGTGGTGGTCTACACTGGAGATGGCCGGACACGGGGCGCAGGGCAAAAGGACCCGAACCTCTGAGGAAAACTATGGAAAAAGCTGCTACCGAGTTCTGGGGGGGCTCTGCTGCAGGAAAGGCCTTTCCTCTGCTTCTGCAGCTTGCTGCGGATTTGGAGCACCCTCCTCAGGGTGAGCCCGCCGGAGGTGGCCCTGTGGGGTCCCTCATTTGTCACATGAGTCTCAATTTAGCCTCAGGTTGGCAGATCTTTCAAGACTGGGAGCCCTCACGGGCCACCAGAAAGTTTGCCTCCAAGTGTTCACGGGCTGGATACTGTTATGCCAAACTCGCAAGGGACAACTTCCAATCTGAAGCCAGGGGGCTTGAAGTCAAAGCGTCCCCCTTCTCCCCCCGCACCAGGCAGGTAAGGTGCTGGGCTGAGTCTTACACAGACGGAGATACATACGATTCATACCTTCTTGTCTGCTTAGCATCTCTCCCCCAACTAGAGTGGCAACTTGTCGTGTGGGCCCTGTCATCGCTGTGCCCAGCACTTGGCATTGTGGCGAGTACACAGTAAGTGCTTACTAAATGACTAGATGTTCCTTAAAAGAACAAGCACTTGGCTAACACTGGCCACGACACGGTTTGCGGAGCGTTAAAGCCATCAAGACGGAAAGCTACACCACGAGGAAACAGAGGCCCGTGGTGACACTGATGCGCTCCCAGAAAACTAAAGGATGCGGTGCCTTCGGGAACTTGGGAGCCATGGTGCCCGCAGCTGACTTAGGACCCTTCCTCTTCACCGAGGCCCATCCATTATTTGTGAGAAACCCTTCCTGAAGATCCCCGGTCTGTGGGTGCGACTCTCCAGAGGGGGATGGAAAATGAGGTCATTCGATCCCACTGGGCAGGGAGGCCGGGGACACTGTCTGCTCTATCAGGACACTCTGAGAGGAGAGTCCTCCAGGTTTTGTCGCCGTCTACTGGGATTTCAAAGCAGGGCAGGTGTGCTTGGCTATTAATGGCTCCGTGTAGATAAGAGTTCAGTTAATCACCACCTGCTAAGGTCCTATCAACACACTTTCCACCGGCGCCTAAAAAGCTGCTTCACTTTGCGACAAACACTGCAAAAGCCCCATTTTGGGAAACACTCCTTTGCCCGAGGCCAGGAGTGCTTCCTGCTCAGCCGAGAAGATAGCGGTTCTCAGCACGGCACTCTCCGGTCTGGAGGACTCCACGGAAACACGGTCTGGGCTTCAGAAACCACTAGTGGAGTTTACGATTTGCTCTGAGAGCCGGGCTGACGAACACGTTCAAGAAAATGTACAGCTGCCGGCATCTGTTTTTAAATGGAGCTCTCTTTATGCAAGAAAAAGCTTTCCTCTTAAGGACCCCATAAGATGAAGCTCTATTTGTGGGTTTCCTCCTCGGCAACAGCTGGTCTGCGGGCTTGCCTCACGCACGAGCAGGGTTCAACTCAGTGAAAACAAAACGCCTCTAGTCTAACAGCAAAAGGCAGGATTTATGGGAAGTAAGGGTCTACATTCTAAATCTAGGAAAGAAAACGAGGCTGCATTTCGTCACCTCCTAGCTGGTACTTACGGGCAATTTTCTGCACCATTTTGGCAGCTATGGAAAATTAGTAAAAGGGCAGGAAAAGAGGCAAAAACAAACAAACAAAAAGCAAAGATGATAATTCAAGAAAAATACATGGCACCCGAAGGAAAAGCGCTCAGCACCTGGCGGGGCTTTGGGCATGCTGGGGTACTACCGGAGACCCCCACAGCAGAGCTCCCAAAGGAATACACCTTTTGCAAATGAAAGGACCCAAAGGAACGACTGAAAAGATGAGTAACCCGGCCATGTAAAGATGGACTCTTCCAGACACACGAGGCACAGTTTCCCAGCCTTGACTGTACGGTCACTAGCTGGAGGCGGTTTAGACGGGTCCTCACCAAGCAGAGCCAAGAGCCCTCTGCTGGCGTGTGGGCCCCGCCGAGCACCGGGTGACCCCGTGCGGGAGCCTTCAGAGCTTCCAGACACACCCAATCACCCACAGCATCCGCGTGGCCACGGAGGCCCTCGGGGTCGGCCCAGTGCTGGAAGGTGATGCCGGCTCTGGAGCGACACCCCCCCACCCCCCTCTCTGGGCCACTGAGCTGGCCCCAGAGCGGACAGGGCTCATTTCCAGGTGGGGTCATCTCCGGGGACCTGAGTGGGTCCCACCCCAGAAGCTCCCTCAGGCCAAGGTCCTGGCTTCTTTAGAGCTCTGTCCCCGCGGAGTGCTCTTGGGCCTAGAGCCAGGCCCTCTTGCCCAGCGCCCGCAGGGGGTGAGTGGGCCCAGCCGGCCTCCACCCCTCCGGCGGGCCCGCAGGTCCTTGCGCTGGGCTGCCTCCACGCAGTGAGCCTTACCTCATTTAGCCCTGGAGTGATGGTGGGCGCGGCGATGAAAACAACGAAAGGCGCGAACTCGGCGGTTCTCAGGACCTTCAGCGCCTGCGGATGAAACACATGGGACACTCAGAGCCAAGAGCTGAGGGCGCGGCTGTCACACGTGTCTGCACGAAATCGCACAGCTCAGCGAGCCTGGGACTCACACTTTTGGCGAGGCGGGTGCACACTGACCTGCTGTCTCCGGAACTCCCCCTACTCCTTTCCTTCGGAAGGACAGACAATAGCCACTGGCGAGTAACAGGTGACAAACTGGACATTTTTTATGAATCTCCTGAATCGATCCGACTTCCTTTTCTTCAGAAAAGTCCACACCGACTACACTAGTTAATGTTCATTTAAACCTGGCTGTGAATGGTAGCCTACCTCGGGAATCGTGAGGAAATGTGCTTTGGGGTGGCCTTGGCTCAGCAGGTGGGCTCTGCCCCTGATCTCCAGCCCCCTTCAGCACAGCTTCACCTTCTAACTGCTAATGGGGCCAGCACATCCCGGCCGAGGTCACTGCAAGGCTGTGTTCCTGCTCCTGATGCCTGCTGAGTTCCCCTGCCGAGAGGCCCCTGGGGGCCAGGAGACCTGATTGGGGGCTGGAGGCTGGAGCCACTACAGGAGCTCTGAGGCCAGTTCAGTTCCCTTCCCAGGCATAATCCCCCAGAATGGCGAGAGCCTCTGGTTCGCAGGGACACACCACCAAGCTGGTGCGCCACGCCCGCGAACCGCATTCTGATGTGGGATTTCAACCCCCGCCCCCAAGCCCAGGACCTGAGCCTCCCCGTGGTTGTGGCCTCCCCTCCACAGAACAAAACCCTAGTATCTGCAGGCACACACTTCACAAGGCACCGATGTGTCCTTGACTCGTCTGCACCAGAGGTGGTGGTGGGGGGGGATGGCATGTAACGTGTCTATTCTGTTATCTGCATCGTTTGCTCTGCCATATTCCTATTTTTCCCTCTTCTGCCTGGTTTACTGTGGCAGCCGTCAGCCGGGTCTCTCTGCCTCTGTACTAGAGACTGCTGCTACAATGACAGCTCTTTTGAGGCAAGTCCCACCGTCTCGCTGCTCTGCTCCAAAGCCTTCCACGGCTCCCTCTTGGCCTGGGGCTAAAATGTCCACTCCTCAGCATCAAAAGCCAGCACCCTGTCCCCTGTGCTGGGCCATGCTCACCTCCTCCACCTCTCTCTGCCCCTTCCCCTCCATGGACTGGCCTCGCTGAACTACTTCCAGTTCCAGAAAGGGCCATGCTCTCTCTGGTTTCCCAGCCTTTTTCTTACTACCCCCTCTGCCTGGACCCTCTGTCCATATTCTCCCTTTTGGCTTGGCTAAGGGAGCCCTTGGCACATGGCACTGGTGTTCTTTTGTCTTAGTCCTTCGTGAGCTCCGAGCCAGGTTTAGCACCTCTCCCGTCCCCCCAGGTACCCGCCACACATGCAAGCGCCTGGCACTGGACGGTGAGCTTGAGGGCAAGGGCTGGGTCCTGTTTGGTCTTCTCCCTCGTGCCCTCCACGGCACCTTGCCTAAATGGTCTTGATGCTGAAATGGAAACGTGAAAGCGGCACGAATGATCGGCAGAAAATGTTCGCCTGGAGGGCACTGTGCTTGGTGGCTGAAGGGAGCCTCTGAATGTACAGGCTCGGGAGAGACTGACGGCATGATAAAGCTTTCGTGCAAGCTTCACATGCACTGGGATTAGGTTTCTGAATCTCAGTGACCCAGGAGCTCCTTCCGGGCTAAGGGAGCCAGGCATGTCCTGTCACGTGTCACATCACAGTGCTTCAACTGTGAACATCACACTCCCCTCTGAGCAAGCTCGTCAGCCCACCTATGCTCATTTTTGACGGAGGTAATTGGCAATTTCTTTGTCAGCCCTTTTGTGATTGAAGACTTCAGCAAGGAGCAAACAAAGTGCATCTCTAGCTCACCTGAGCTTATGGGGAATCTTTCTTTAGAAACCCTTTTTGTCAATATTATTTTGGGCCTCCCTTCCTAACCCCTGCCCCATCTTCCTGTGCTCATTAGTCAGGAGGCTACAGGGTCCGTGGAGACAGAAGGTTTTCTCATCCACCCACAGCCAGCCTCCAGGCAGCTAGGCAGGGACCAGTTCCCAGCACACGGTTCCTCCCCTTGCTTCTGTCCTGACTCCCCAAGGGCCACACAGTAAGTCCGCACAGCGTCGATGCTGAACGGCACCCCAGGTGACGTTGAGGAGGACACCCCAGGCGTGAAATGGTCTTCTGTCTGCTCAGTGCCTCCAGCCTTCCCTGCCACCCAATTCTTCGACTGTCTTAAGTTCTAACCTATCATGCTGCAACCCCTGAAACCACGCTCCCCTTCTCTGCATGGCACGTGGGCCCTTGGCCTTCATCCATCCAGATGTGAAGATCTTTCCATGTTTCCTGCCCACAGCGGTGGCTGAAGACTGCTCGTCCCCTGCCTGGTGCCTGGTGTCCAGGAACCCGGTTCTATTCCCTTCCCAGTTAATTCCAAGGGAAGAACTGGTGTACTTCCAGGAAATCCAGGACCCTCCCCTCTCTGTGCTGCCTTCCAGGAACATCAGAGCTAACCCACAGGCCAATCACAGCAGTTACGGGAGACTTTTTGGGACTTTGATTTTCAATTTCTAGCCTATGTTTACTTTCTTTTTTTTTCTCTATTATATTTTCAAAAATGAAAAGACACATCACATCGAGACTGAGATTTTCTTGTCTGGTAGCCCTCGGATAGGCAGCAGAGTCACCACACATTTCCTCAGTGGCCTGGCGAAATGGGGCCTGCTTGAGGGGAGCAGGTCTGGGCAGGTGATTCTATCTGAGGGATAGGGGTGTGGGACATGAACCAGTCTTAGAAATGGCAGGACCTAGGAGTCACAGTGGCATCCATGAGCCTCTCTTGTAACTCACCTGGTGTCTACAACATCTTTCCTCCTGGGCTTTAAGTCCCCCTTCTGCTCAGTTTGTCCTCAGAGATTAAAAAAAAAAAAAAAAAAAAGAGCCGACAAGCTATTTTTCTAAAGTCTTCTCTATGCCTGGTGTGGAGCTTGAACTCACGACCCTGAGATCAAGAGCTGGAGGCTCTGCTGACTGAGCCCGCCAGGCGCCCCAGCCTGTCAGCATTTTTGAGGCAAGGCCTTTTTTTTTTTTTTTTTTTTAAACATGTTTGCCTTTCTTACATGTTTGAGATGTGGCTTCTCCTTTTTTTTGAGTTGAATAATTCCCACTGCTTCGATCTTAGGATTTCCCTACAGATCATCCAGTCATTCCTGTGTCTGGCTCAGAACGCCCGAAGCTCTCCACACCCCTCCCAGTTTTTGGCCGGGGTTGGGCATCCAAAGAAACGGGAAAGGCTGAGAGGGGACAGGTGGCTGTTAGGATAACCGAGGGCCAGTCTCGCCCTGAGGTCACATCAGTGTCGGGTATTCCCACGGAGCTTCCGAGTGTCAACCAATCCCCTGGGAGCTTCCTGTTGCTGCTTAACCACACGGCACATGCGCCTTCGAACCCGTGAGCCTGTTGTGCCCGCGCTGCTGACACTGTCCCACAGTTTATTAGGTTAGCAGGTGGCCCATGGCCTTCCGAGGGCCGTTCTGATTTCAGAACCTAGGCCGAACCTGCGGGCAGGTTGACAGGGGCTGCGAGGGGCTGTGCCTTACCTGTGGCTCCACGTCCAGGATGGCGATCAGCCCCTGCTCATGGATCTTCCGGATGGTCTCCAGTTTTGTCCCATACATCGCATCCTCGTGGCTGCCATATTCCAGGTACTCGTTATTCGAGATGTCTTGCATCATTTGGTCATGAGATACAAAGTAGTAATTCTTTCCATTTTCTTCATCTTTCTTTGGAGGTCTGGTTGTGTCTGCAAAGAAAGTCCCATATCCCAAAAGGCTTAAAAGACTGAGCTCATCAGCGGATGCTCCCTATGGACCTGCCCAAGCCCCAGCTCTTCTAAACACTGTGGCTTCTTTAGTATATGTCTCATGCCCTGTTCCCAGCCCCAGGAGCTTTGTAGAACTAAATTCACGACACCATATTTATCTGTGTGACATCAGACCACAGTAGTTGGTTAGTTGTTTAGGTTGGTGAATCTTTTGGTGTTTAGATGAGATTTAGTTCATCCCTTCGTGGGTCACCATGGGAGAAAGACACTCAACGACCCAAGATGAACATACCTTACTGTATGCCTTAATGCAGTTAGGTCTTAAGCAGAAGGAAAAAAGAATGGAAAGAAGAAGAAATGGAAAACCATATACAATTATTTAAATTTAAATAAAATTAAACTGAAAAAGTCAGTTCCTCAGTCTCACTAGCCACATTTCAAGGGTTCGGTGTAGCTACTGGCTGCCATAGTGGACAGAACAGCTATTGAAAACTGTTACTATTAGAGAAAGTTCTGTAAGTTCCATTGGATAGCATCGGTCTCCGGCAGCTTCCTAAAGGAGATGGTTAGAATATAGCAAAAGGAGTACTGCAGGGACGCCTGGGTGGCTTTGTTGGTTAAGACCCTGCCTTTAGCTCAGGTCATGATCCCAGGGTCGTGGGATCAAGTCCGGCATCGGGTTCCTTGCTCAGTGGGGAGCCTGCTTCTCCCTCTGCCTGCCACTCTGCCTGGCTGTGCACGCGCTCTTTCTCTCACTCACTCATAAATAAATAAAATCTTTAAAAAAAAAAGGTGTATTGTGTTGAGAATACAATGACCTTGGTCAGATGTGGCTACGGTAGTCAGTAAAGACCTACACCATGAGTTGGCAAGCTACGGCCTGTGTGCCAAATAGGACCTGTTTTTGTTTTCCTGGAAAACATCCATGCCTGTTTAATTACATGCTGTCCATGGCTGCTTTCATGCGACACTGGCGGACTGGAGTAGTTGTGACAGAGACTAGATGGCCATTCAAGCCTCCAATATTTACTACCTAGTCCTTTACAGAAAATAGACCTAAGGGGATGTATCCTAAAATATTGGTCAGTGAGTCCTAGTTCTGGGGGATGCTGACGGGACCAGTGTTCTGCAAAGCACAGTTTAGAAAATGTTTTTCTAGCTGAGCCAGGAACACTGGTTTAAATCTTCCTTCCTCCCACTCTTTTTCTTTCCTTCCTTTCTTCCTTCCTTCCTTCCTCCCTACCTTCCCCCTCCCTTTCTTTCAACTTCCTTCCTTGAGCAAGAATAAATTATTGTTCCTCTTTGCTGTGTGCATGGATCCAGACCCACAGGGACCTCCACCCCCCGCCTCCTGCCTTGACTAGACCGTTAGAACTTACAAGTGCTCACGGACACCCAAATGCACAGGTTTTAAAGAACTCTTTCTCCAGGCACATGAAAAGCTGAAGAAATGGCATCGCATATTGATGCTGTACTATCCTTGGTCATCTCGGGAGGTAAACATATGGTCTGTACACATCTGGGGTCCAATATTTGAGAGAAGGACTTCATAATTGAGGTAGACAACGATATGCGTCAAAACCAAGCTCGCTAACTGGTCATTTAGTAACACAAATGTTCAATTGTTACATGATCAAGAAGTAACTAAATGTTAGTTAAGCCTGCTCCATTCAAGATCTAGACATAAGGAGATTTAAAGGAACGATTCAGAGTGTCTTATGAAGAAAATCTCAGAGGGACCAAGTGAAATGGTATCTGATGAATTTCCTTTTTGTGTGTAAATCAGACAGGGTTCTGGAAGGAGGGTGTTGTCTTATGAAGCCTCACGGCCCTCTGGGGTGTAGAGAAACCCACGAGTGGTGCTGATGTGGCTTCTGGAAGGCATCGGAAGGCCCTACTGGGTGGAGTCCATCTTCCCATTTTCTCTCCTTGCTCTTACAACTCCTTCTTCTTACCTCCAGCTAAACTCTACCTGTCTGAAAGCTTTTGGGATTCCAACGGTAAACTCTGGAATAACAAGACTAAAACCAGTCTTGGTTTTAGCTACTGTATATCCAGTATCTGCTGGTGTTTCCTGATCCCAGACCTTCAGTACATTCCTGGAATTACTTCAACTTATAGTTGAGGAAACAGAGGGCAAGAAGTTATGAGTAAGACAGAGAAAATAAGGGGAATAAAAATGTTACATATTTTAAATTCTTTATAATAAACAACTGATAGCACACTGGGTTTTCAAAGGGATGAAAGTCAATTAACTTGGGTACGTTTGAGGGGAGCATTGTTCTATCAGAGAAAACTATCCTATCATTCAGATCCATTCTTCTGAGGAATAATTCATCTTAGTCATGTTCATGCCATTCCGCTGGGGAAATCAGGTTATAAACAGGATGAGGAGCCCAATTTTGTTAAAAAACAACAACAAATCACACATGACCTACCTCTGCATTGAGAGAAGCTTGGAAGAGTCTATGGCAGAATGTTTTATAGGGCCGTTACTGGGGGAATGGGTTGGGATTATTGTTAACTAGGTTTTTTATTTGTTTGGCTTTGGATCTTCCAAACTTCCCATAATGAGCAGTTATTACTTATGTAACAGAAAACAGTATGTCAATTACAATATCAAGTAAGTACCAGGAAAAAGAAACGTAAAAAGAGAGACATTGCTTACGTGGAATAGGGTATGCAAACCGATCTGGGTGCTTTGTGATGAGGGTGTTTTTTATGTGTCTTCTCCCAACACCGTGCGCACCTATGTCATTTTTTAAAAAGAAGGTGAAATTGACAATTGTTAATACTCGCAGAATGTTTTGAAGAGAAGTCTAAGAAAGCCACTTGTATAGTCAAGCTTACCTAATAAGACTAGTGTTTTCCTTTTGAATGCTGGCAGTTTTACTACTTCTTCATATGTAACAAGATCTAATTGATCAAACACTAAAATGCAAAGAGTTAGAAGAAAGGTAAATTTACAGGAGTATTTCATGTCCGTCAATGATAATTATACTGGCAGAACTAAAGTTATAGTAAAACCGTGTCTTCAAAAACTCTGAGTCCAACTTCTATCCGCAGCTTACATATAATTTTAGTCCTATAGCCTTTCAGGAGAAAATTCATTTTTAAGCCCATGAAAATGCACTTTAGAACCAGAGGCATCCAAAGATTATGTTGAGCACATGCATAAAAGTCCAAATTCTAAGAGATACTGCATCTCTTGTCATGCGGTATCCAACAAGTCATACGAAGTCATTCAAAACCACATGCTGTTCATATTTCTGCAATTCTAAGAAACCAGCAATACTAAAAAGAAAAAGTCTGCAGACAGTGACCAACATGAATATAGCATGAATGCAACTAAAGTTAACCAAGAAAGAGGCCACTAGATTATCTCTAGGGATGGATGAGAGATGCATGGACAGCTGGTCTTTGAGTTCATGGTTCTTTCTTTCAGCAGAGTTGCCGAAGGTAGCATGCTAGAGTCTTTCAAAGTCAAGTGCTGAAACTGATTTCACAAGCGTTCGCAATCAGCATCCCGTAAGTTTTACTGTAACCCAGCTATCCATTAGATGGAAAGTCTTGGGTATCTTAAGTAGGGGAACATGCTTCCCTGGGTCCCGAACTTTGTCAGCCCGTGTGCAGTAAGTCAGGATGGACAGAATGGAAAGAAGCATGAAGCAGAGTCTGAGCTTGGAAGCCTTTGCAAAAGGAGAGTTCTCTGATCATTACAGACTGAGAAGAAATGCTCCCAAAAATAGTTTTTGGAAACCCGCCTATTAAAAAAAACTGTTACAAAAACCTTCCCAAGAGGATGACCATTCCTGGTGAAGTTCAAGGTAGTCCATTTGAAAATTCTCACAAGAAGGCTAAAATCGCGAGTCAACGTTTCCTGTAATAGTTTTCCTTGTGGTAATATCCAAATGTGGCCAGGCACACACTGAAATATCTTTTTAAAAGAAGGCTCAATAAAGCTCTAGATTTCAGAGGGGTTGAAATAAATTCAATACGATTGATTCTATGGTGCCATAAAGGGATCTGGGATGCTTCAGTCAATCACTAAGAGAAGCTTCTCCCTGAAACAATATGGCCAAATGCTTTTTTGGCTCTCAGCTCAGTCAACATCTGTGATCTTCCCAGTAGCAAAGAACCTTAAATTGCAAAATAGGATACTCTCGAGTGCAACAGATCAGAGACAAACGAACAAAAGTATCATTCCCAGACTATGTATATATATAAAAAGAAATACCATGTGTTAAAATAAGGGTTAGTGCATGTTAATGGGTATCTGTGCCTTTGTTTCCTTTTGATAGCCTGATTCCAGAAAGGTTCACTCAACGTCTTTAATTCTGTAGCAACAGCTAAAAACCCAAAATGTTTTCTGTGTTTAGAATATTAACCCCCCCCCCCCCAATCAAAACGAACACGAGGTTCTGTGCGTGCTCAAGCTGGCTGATCATGATACGGTGATTACAGAGTGTAAGAGTTGTAAAAAGAAAAGCAGGAGTGCTTATGGAATTGGTTTTTATACCCATTGCCCTCTGAGTGAGGTTTCCATCAAGAAAAAGGATGCTTATGAAAGAGGTGCGTCAACAAGCTGATATATTCTAATATAGAAAAATAAACCAGCATCTCTCAAAAGAGCAAGATGATGATGGCACAGGCTTTCGGAATGGCATCCTACCCACTTACAACTTGCCATTTTTTTTTTTAAACACACATGAGAATGAGTTAGAGATCAACAATCGACACCATGGACAAATGAACAGGTATGTTACACATTGATATCTTAACCATAAACGAGCAGCATGAAGAGGTTACTCTGGTCTAAATGAAATCAGCACATGGTCATAGGATCGAGAAACAATAAGAGTATTTAAAAATAAGACATACAAGTAATATAAGGAGAACACTTAAAGGCTGAACTTTTAAAAGTTTTATGTTATTTGCGGATTTTTTTTTTAAAGGACTGAATGAAAGGAAACCATCAAAAACAAAGAGGCATAGTCACTCAACAGGTTACTTACATGCACAGAGGCCATTGGGAGTAAGACAGCATGAAAAATGTACAGGGGTCATTGAAATATGGCTTTTAATATATTAGTAAAATAAAAGTATAATATGCACAAAAGAAACTTTACCATGCAATATTCTAAACACGAGGCAAATAAATCACATTAAGAAACAAACTCATTTTAATAAAAATCCAATAATATCCTTAAATAAGAGCCAGTAGGTTTTTATTTACTAGCAACATGCATGGAAATCTGGTCTGGGAATAGTTACGAGACACCTTCCTCAAGGAGTGTAGGTGTGGAAGCCTTTTGTTTTTCGGTTTGTACATTCCTGTACTGTTTGCAATGTCAAATCACAGGTGCCTATTACTTTTATTTAAAAAAAAAAAAAGCCAACAGGGCAGTGAGATGATGGGCCACTCTTTGTTGTCTTAAGAATTCTCTGTATTGAAGAGAAAAAAGTAATAGATTTTTAAAAAACTACTCAACTACTAATTTGTGGTATTATGCATCATTTAAGCATGCCTATGAATGGTACTGTAGAAACCGTCTAGGTTCATGTGTACGTATGTAAATGGACTATCTCAGGATATTGAAATAGTACCGCTCAGGGCTCTAACAGTTTAAAAAAATGAATTAATGAAGACTGTTTTTCCCCTCAAATTTATGTTAGCAACTTGATCTTGAAACTGATTTTGGAAGTCCTAGGGCTGAGGCATCTCAATGCCTCAAGAGTATAGTTCTAGCAGCCTGATAATGCTTTTTTGCATCAGATTTATGTGGCTAAACGTCTTTTACGTGTTGCAGAAAATGTATTTGCTGTAAACACTATACACACCATAATCAAATCTATTCCCAAGGCTTCAGAAATACTTGCTGGCATAGTTTGCTCATATTATCCTCATTTCCTGGTAAGCTACTCAATATTCATGACACTTTCACGTGTTTAGGTAAGTATTTTCTAGTTGAATCTATTCCATAAATAAGCCTTTAGTATCGATTCCTTGTCTCATTTGGAAAAACTATTAAGTACATTTAAATACTGTAAAAACCTCCCATTAGGAAAGGCCTGGCACACTGGGAGTTCAGGGCTGGGTGTGGCACTCAACGGCCTGCAGCTCCTGGGCCGTGGGCATGTTTGGGTGCATGGGCTGGGTCCTAGGGAACGAGTGTCCAGCCGAAAGGGACATTAACAACCCAGTGGTGCTACAAGTGAAAGGGGGCCTAGTGTTGCCACATTTCTATTTTCTTCCAAGGCAAGATTTTTATGTTAAATATCTGATTTTCAAATGTGATATCTGGTTTTAATTCTTTCAAATGCCAGGTGTGGGGAAAACAAAACTAATTTATTGGTCATATCTAGCTGATAGACTGGCATTTTATAATGTGAGATGTAGGCGAGACAGCTTGAACAGAATTCTGCTTTAGCTACACATGGGGACTGTGCCGGTGACAGAAATGGGAATAATTCTAGTATCATCGCTCCTACCAGTTCTAGATATTGACAAAGTTCCCATCTTTCATTTTCACTACAAATGTAAACAGCCTCACAATTTGATGAGAAGATTTGCCTCTCTAAAGCAGGAACCAAGACATACAGCCCTTATTTGGATTCACTGAGGACTAAGGGAAGATCCACCCCCCCCCCACCCCATACTGGACAATCAACTTCTGAAAAAGCCAGAAAGATCCTTCAGAAATATAGTTTGATCTGTGGCCCAGGAGCCCATTTGGCTAGTTTTTGGCATTAAAGAATATGATGAACTTTGAAAGTTCTCATAGCACCCGCCATACTGACGGAGTTCGGTAGTATCTGTTTCTCTCTTTCACGTTGGTCCCTTATATAGGCCACGCCGCGTGTTCGGATGGCCTTACATCATGGCTCGAAGCAGAAGAGCTGATAAAATACCTGACTTCTCTTCCCTGACAACTTCATCTCTTGTCAACTAAAGGTGCCCACTAAGTGAATGGTTCTTCTGGACTTTGCCATGAACAAAATGGAAGGGTTCGTCAGTGAAGGGGAAGGAGACTGAAAAGGTGGCAAGAGAAAGGCCTTGCCAGGCAGCATGCTTCAGATAGTCCAAGAAAAAAGCTGGACACCTTCTCCCGAGCAGAAACACCAACAGGAGAGCTCATGAGTCTTGATTTGGGGTGGGGGTGGGGGGTGCTGATTTTCTGACAAAATTCTTGAGTGAACGTGTCAACGGTTTCTTTGTCAGAATGGAGAGATCCTAGTTTTTTAATCAACTGGCTTCTTATTTTCCCTCACAGCTGAATTAAAGAATATTGGCCAGTTAAATACTTATATCTACATGCCCTCCATTAGAAGAGTATCAAGCTAGTGATGGATTAACAACCTTAGTTAGCCATCAATTTGCTTTGCTTTCTAGGTTCAAATGATAATGCCAGCTATAGCTATACAGCATTTAAAATTATAAAAATGATAAGGTTTTATATATATGTATATATATATGCATATATACATATAAAATGTCAACACATCTTGTGAGCCTGTTAGAAGCTGATGGAAATGAAGATGAGTTGGCAGGAACCACTGACATTTGGTGTTAAATGACATTCTGCTGACATTACCGTAAACGTCTTCAGAAAGTACTACTTGAGCATTTACAATTAACAGTCACTAAATTATGTTTAATCTGCCTTAAATATTTCTTCCTTTTATAAAACAAAACCAAAAAATAAGCCATCATCAGACTAGTACTCTGTGGTGGTAAAGAATCAGAAAGGATATATTTTATTGGAATTAAAAATGGAGTAGAGTGTGGCTGACATGAAGGGAACGACTCATCGTTTAGCTGAATCATATGAAATGAACCCCTGTGGTCACTCACACTCATCCCACGTGATGCAGTATTTCAAAATGCATACTTTCACTTGCTGATTAAGAAATGAATAATTCAGGGGCACCTGGGTGGCTCAGTGGGTTAAGCCTCTGCCTTCACCTCAGGTCGTGATCTCAGGGTCCTGGGATCGAGCCCCGCACCGGGCTCTCTGCTCAGTGGGGAGCCTGCTTCCCGCCCCACCCCCCACTGCCTGCCTCTCTGCCTACCTGGGTTCTCTGTCCATCAAATAAATACATAAAATCTTTAAAAAAAAAAGAAATGAACAATGCAGAGTTTGTAAATAATCTTCCCTGGTGGATGCTAGTGACGTGTTCTAACATTCTACAGACAGAAGTGTGTTTTATATTTGTCAGAAACATTACACTGTCAAATTGGGTATGCATGACTGCATTAATTCAATTTTTTTTTTGGCCACATGTCTGATTTTTGGAGTCATTTCTGAAACCTTGGGAACTAATCTAATGCCAATATTGGGGCTTGCAATTCCTCAGAACAAGTCCCTTATAAAAAGGGGTCCTACTGAGAAGTTACTGAAAAGAAGTCATTCCCAGCCTCTGTATCAGCATGCACTTCCTTTAGCTTAACTTACATCCTGTGAGTCTTCTGGGAATTCTACGACAAGGACGGACCATGTTTTTTTGGCATTACAAGCGAATATTTTGACTCGGATTGAACGCAAGTTTTCATATAGACAAACAGCATGAAGGGAAGGCCGAGATCGTGCTCTTGGTCTTTTCGGAGCCAGGAAATAACTGGCGGGGTAGGGGGAAGACAACTAGTCACAGGAACCGACCAACTGCCCTTAGTATCCAATGGCATCTGTGTTCCTTCGGCCCAATCGCCGGGCCCTTTGCGGCACGGCTCTGTGAAGAGCGTCCGTCTGCCCTTAGCAATGTGCCACAGGGCCGTATCCAAGGGCTAGAGAGGAGGCAGGAGGGAGGGATATTAGCTCAAGATCACTCTCAGCAAGGAGGCAAGGGTCCTCGTGACTCCGCAAACCCTCAAGCTCTCATTTCTCAGGGGAGGACTGAATGTACTGGGTCCTTTTAGTTCCGGAGAAGACAGTGCTATTTCCAAATAGCACTGTCTTCCTATGAAGCAGAGCTCTGTCAAAGAGCTGGCAAATGACTGACATCAGAGTCGCAGGTAAGGGTTTCATGCAGTTTGGCAGGCTGATGAGGACCTCGTTGGGTGGGATTTTTGGTGAGGACTCAGAAGACCGAACTGAGATGTGAGCTCTACCTCTGTCTTTGCCAGGTTCACTTGGCCTCAGCCACACTCGTATGTTTCCCTACCTGCATTGTGCTTTGCCAAGTATTTATCTTTGTACTGCTTCTTCTTCTTGCCAAACCAAGTACAGCTGGCCTGCTGCTCCTGTTTGGTTTTCTCCATGGCGATGCAAGCGACTCGCCTAGCAGAGAGAGGGAGAGAGAGAGAGAGAGAATGAATCTCCTGTAAAGTTGTATACTGACAAAAATCATTCATTTGAAGACTTGCTATAAGCCTGCATGAACATACTCCTCACAGATCTTTCAAGATAAAGCTTGTTCTTTGGTTTTCACAACAGTTTCCTGGAAATGTTTTAAAAACACAGGCTTATAATAAAATGACATTGCATTCCTGGGGCACCTGCTAACTGATAACACAGCCAGCAACCTAAACTCATGGCTGTGGCACGAGGTGGAAAGAGTATGGGATTTTGAACTCAGTCTGGTTAGACTCTTGGCTCTATCACTCATGACCTTGGGCCAATCTAGTGTTAGGTGCTTTCCTAGGAAACATACATGTATTAACTCTTTGATCTTTTTAACAACACCTGAAATCGTGTCACCACTTTATAAATGGGTCAAAGGACTGAAAGGTTCAGTAATTTGTTCCAAATCACACAGCTCAGGTGGGACGGTGAGGTCGGTCTGAGAATAGAGCCCACGCACTTGGCCAGGACATTTTGTTGCCAAGTTTTCACAGCCTCTTGGATGGCTGTCACAAAGGATTAGAACAAAAAAATGTAAATAATGTCCCCAGCACAGTGGTAGGCAAGGTAGATGATTAATAAACATTCCTGTAACTACATGGCAATTCTAGTCTAGGGAAAAACACAAATTAAATCCACAGAATTATAATCAGAGAATTTTAATTTTCTCCTATGTGATTATAGTATTCAGCAAAAATGTTATTAAAAAGTTCCTCCCCTTAGGTTTGATCTAAGAAAATATTTGTCTTCTGGGATATTGCCACAGGTGGTTTTTGTTTAATGATCTTGCTTGTGGGCCAACCAGGGGTCCCTGAGTGAGCCACATACAAGGAAAATCCAAAATCAACATCAGAATGACAAGCAATTTTCAATGAGGTTGTACAGATTTACACCCCCACCAGCGGTGCGTGAGAGTACCTGCTCTTCCACTTCTTTGTCAACTCTTGGTAGTATCAGTCTTTAATTTTAGCCACCACAGTGGGCAAGTAATGGAATCAGGCTGTGCTTTGAGTTTGCATTTCACGGATTATTAATGAGATTAAGAACCTTTTCACAGGTTTATTGGATTTCTTCTTCTGTACAGTGTTTAAGTCTTTTGGCCATTTTCCTTTTCTAGTTATCTTTTTCTCATTGATTTGTTGGAATTCTCTGTGTGGTCTGGATATTATACCCCTGGGGGTTATACATGTGGCAAATGCCTTCTTCCATTTTGTGGTTTGCCTGTTTACTCTTCCTGTGGTATCTTTTGATGAATATAACTTAGTTTAAGTCAAATTTAGCCATCTTTCCCTTTCTTTTTTTTTGGCATGTTAAGAAATCCTTCCTTGTTCCTAAAGACATTCTTCAATATTACTTTCTCAAGGGTTTATAGTTTGGGCTTTCATATTTTGGCCTTTAATACACTAGAACTGATTTTTGTATATGATGTGAAATTAGGGGCCCAATTTCTTTCTTGTCTTTTTCCCAAATGAATACCCAATTGTTCCAGCATGACTTATGGAAAAGACTATCCATTCCTCACTGGTGATTATTTATGTATGGGAGTGTTTTGGGATTCTCTTCAATTGGTTTATTTGAACATCTCTATGCCCATATCTTATTATCTTAATGACTATAGCTTTATGGTATTAGTATCTGGTGGAGCAATGCCTCCCTCCTTATTCTTCTAGAAGAACATCTTGGCTATTTCTGATTCTGTGCATTTCCATGAAAACTTTAAAATTAGCTTGTCAATTTCAAAAACAATCAAGATTGCATGGAATCTATGAATCAATCTGGGAGGGAGACATCTTTATAACACTGAGTCTTCCAGTCCATGAATACAGTATATCTCCGTTTCTTTATGTATTCTTTAATGTCACAATAAATGTTAACATTTTCCTTTGTCTTGAACATCTTTGTTAGATTTGCTCCTAGCTTATTGATTAAACAAAGAGGTTATACAAATGGTGTTTAAAAAATTTTCAAACAGAGACAAGAGTAGAAAGTAATGAACCTCAAATACCTACAACCCAGCTTGAATATTTACTAACTCCTGGCTTGTACTATTTACAACTTATCCACCCTAGATTATTCTGAAACAAATCCAAGTTTATATCATTCCCTCCTTAAATATTCTTAAGTTTCTCTTAAATCTATAGGTTCCCTCTCTCCTTTTCCTTCTCATAATTTATTTACTATAAAAACGGGTTGGTTGTCCTATAGTTTCCAATTCTGGATTTTTCTGATTTCATCCCTGTGGTGTCTTTAGTAAGACCCCATCTTTTACATTTCTTCCAAATAGGTAGTTAGATCTAGAGGTCTCGTCAAATTTAACTTTTTTTTCCCAAGATACTTTATAGTATTAAGGTAATACAGGTGGTGTTATGTATGGTATGTAAAAAAATTTCTATTTTCTCAGGGCACCTGGGTTACTTGGTAGGTTGAATGTCCGACTCACGATTTCTGCTCAGGTCATGATCTTGGGGTCCTGAGATCGAGCCCCAGGCTCCCTGCTTCTCCCTCTCCCCTTCATTGTGCATGCAAGCGCTTTCTCTCTTAAATGAATAAATAAATCTTTAAATTTTTTTTATTTTCTCTTTTCTTGCTGGTAAATAGAAATTGATTTTTGTATATTGATTTTATACCAACAATCTTGCTGAACTTTCATATTAATTCTAATGGTTTATCTATAGATTCCTTTGAATTTCTACACACAGAAATGTATCACCAGCAGTATTTTTTTCCTTTCCAGTAGTGGTTGCTGTAGGTTTATTGTAGATGCTCTCAATTAGGTTAAGGAAGTCCCTTCATTTGTAAGGGTTTTAATCATGAGTGGATTTTCAATTCTACCAAGTGCTTTCCTGGCATCTACAGATAGAACCATGTGGATTTTCTTTAGTCCGTTAATGCAGTGGATTGGCTTGATTGGTTTTCAAATGTTGAACCAACTGTACATTCCCAGTACAGACTCCACTGGGTCAAGATGTATTATCCTTGTTATATATTGCTGGATTCAGTTTGCTAATATTTTGCTGAGGACTTCTACATCTGTGTTCACGAGGAAGCCTCATCTGTGGTTTTCTTGAATTGCCTTTTGTGAATTTTGGTATCAGGGTAATGCTGGTATCACGAAATGAGTTGAGAACGGTTCTTTCTCCTCCAAGTCTCTTATTTTCTCTTGTTCATTGAGCGATTTTTTTGTATTCTTTTATTTTTTGGTTAGGAGGAGAACATTTATTGGGAAATACTGTGAACGCTCAGCAACAGCATCACAGTCAGTCTCCGCATATTACCTAAGTGGCACACAGAGGAGACTGATGAAGCCTTCGCTTTGGGGCTTCTTCCAGCACAAGCCAATCCGTGCTGTAGCCATAACTATGGCTTCTGTGAGGCACAGGATCTTTGGAAGCATAAACAAAACTGAGGGCTTTTTGACAGGTTAAAAGAGACAAAATCCTGACTCCGTAAAGCTCATGGTACGGTCTACAGACTATCTTACAACCCATGTTTCTAAGCTTAAGGAATAAAAGTAAAAAGTTCCCAGTAAAAATCTGTGGTGTGGCTATATGGGATGCAGTGACAGAGGAACGAAACCGGTCTTCACCAGCCACTCAGGAAATGACTGCTATTTCTTTTAGCTCTGTAAGTGCAGGAAAACTGGTAGGATTTAGGTCAACCTGGAGGGAAATTTCAAACACACACTTACCATTGTTATTGCTCACTTGGACGAGGGTCTGGTAGACAAGGGGAGGGATGACACATTCAGGGACTCAAAATATATCAAAGGACTTAACTGGTGTGCCCCATCAAGCATGATGAAATTTAACAAGCATAAAGAAGGCATCTGGGTCCACAAATGATTGATTTCTCATTGATGGGATGTGAAAAATGTCACTTGGTAAGAACACCCATGAACCAAGATTTTGGGTCTGGCTGATAGTATTGTTTCAAGTCTTCCTCACTGCTGGGAGTGCCTTCTTCTACCTCCGCTGTCTGACTCAGGCCTCAAGACACATGGTGCCCAGTGGGGCCCTTCCTCATCAGTCCAGCTAGAATCCCTTTCTCCCTCTTCAGTTTTTGTACCTTTACTGAGTTTGTTTTTTTCATAAGTTGAACATGTTTGAAGTATACAGTTTGGTCACTTCTGCTGTTCGTGTATGTTCTTCCCTCTCTCCTCTGGATCCCCAGGCCAACCGATGTCAGTATAGTTTTCTGGAATTTCATATAAATAGAATCATGCAGTATATTTTCTCTCTCTCTCTTCTGCCTGGAAACTCAGCAGAATGATTTTGAGTCCTATCCAGATTGTGGGTGTCAGTAGTTCACTCCATCATTTGTTCATCTGTTTACCTGTTGGTGAAAACTTTGGAAAAATTTTAGCCTTTCTAAAAGGTGTGTCGCCACTGAGGTTTGGTTACTACGTGTTTTGTCCTTGGCAGTTCCTTCTGGTTCTTCTTCAAATCTGCCATGCCGTTGAGAGTTTCCCTGTTCTCTAAAGATATTTTTCAAGATTATTGATTTTAAAATATAGGCACAGTTGTTTAAAAACCCTGCCTCCTGATTCTCCTGTATCACTTGGAGTGGCTTTGTTTCCGCTGCCTGTCATTTCAGCAGGGCCTCTGTTGGGTCTGGTAGGCAGGTCCTAATTGTTTTCTTCTGCGACTGTGGGTTTTTTTTTTTTTTTCTGACTTGTTGGTCACTGCCCTAGTAAAAGTTTATGTTGGGGGTGGTGGTGGTGAGGAAGGGCTCTAGGATGAGGCCTAGCATTAAGTGTTCTCCACCAGAGACTTTCTTTTTGTCCGTAACAGATATAGGGAAGTCCGTAACAGATATAGGGAACTACTATTAGTAAAAAATGAGGCCTCAAATCGAGTGTAAGGTTGGAAACCCCCGGCCGTCCCTGACGATGTCTGTCTGGGCACAGAGCTATTCAAGGCGAACTAGCGGCCACGATTTTTTCAGGGAAACTTTGTTTTCCTATTATTCATGTCTTCGGCTTTGCTCAGTGACAAGGCAGCCTTCTCTCCAGTCCCCAGACGTTGGAGGGCAGCAAGGGCACACTTCTCTGCTTGCTTTTAACCTGAGGGCAGAGCCTCTGCGGGCCTGACAATGGGGGAGCAGGTCTCCTAACAGAACCCCTGCTTGTACAGGCATTAGGTCTTAACCTTGGTTCTCTGGCAGAAGAGTTTTCAGTAACAGACGTTTCTTCTTGGCAATATGGGCCAATTCACTGCTCTATTTTCTATCACTGTGATTAATGGCTTTCATATAAAAACTCGTCACTGAGTTGCCCGATGCCTTTTTGGCTACTTAATGCTTTTAAGGTAATTTTCAAAAACATACTTCTGCAGCACTTTTCTTTCTTTCTTTCTTTCTTTCTTTTTCAGCAGGAGGATTGATTCAGATAACCTAGTCCTCATGATAGGAGACAGGGAGCAAATCTGCTTTTCCACTGCCATTTCTCAGCATTCTTCCAGAGGAGTCGGATGTTCTAGGTGTCCGTGAAACAGGATTTCTACACATGATTTGACTAGGGAGAAGAGGTCTGGAATCCACATAATTCTTTTTAAAAAAATGTTCATATGGCAGGAGGCTAGACCACATTTTGTAAGACGTAAATGTCACTAATGACATAATAACATCATCATGAAGGTGACTCAGAAATCACTTCCGTCCTGCCAAAGCTTGGACTGTCCCTTGAAGATGGGGCCGTGAGTTGGAAGGCTGTCTGCCGCTTCCTCTGGAGGCGCCTGCACGTCCCCGTGGAAAACGATGGCACGTGAAATTCTTATCCACTCCAACATCTAAACGTAAGAATATTTCTGGAAACATGGGATAGTGATGGAGGCAATCACGCAAAGGAAATTAACTGAGAAATCTCTTTAGTGAGAAAATAGTTCTCAGTGTCTGTGGACTCGGGTACCTCTGGGGTCTTTTAGCTAGCTTCCAGGATTTGGGGACCAACTGCCCCATTGCCTAATGGTGGCTATTTTTGATCACGTGAAATAAAACTCAGATAGAAAGTCATCTCTTTGCTAGATTTCTTATCTATTGCTAAAGTACTGACGGAGGCAAAATCACCAGCATCTTTCAAAACACAGCTTAAGTAAGCGAACAGTAACAGTGGCAGAAATAGATTTTACTAAAATACATAGTAATTTGGGACTCCTTTCCTCTCAGTTAAAAGTGGCATTGAAGGGGCGCCTGGGAGGCTCAGTGGGTTAAGCCTCTGCCTTCAGCTCAGGTCATGATCCCAGGGTCCTGGATCGAGTCCCGCATTAGGCTCCCTGCTCAGTGGGAAGTCTGCTTCTCCCTCTCCCTCTGCACCTCTCCCCTGCTTGTGCTCTCTCTCTCTCTCACTCTGTCTTAAATAAAATCTTTAAAACAAAACAAATTGCAGTTCTAAAAGGACTGACGCAGCATGTGGGAATGGGGGGGCTCTGCTAAGGGGCCAGGAGGGGACTGCGTCCTGCGACCCGAGGCTAGCCACTCAGCCTCCCTCTAGACTTTCCTCTCCTTTTATGTAAAGCCAAGACCTGACTCCAAGCAGGAATTTGCTAGATGCTGAGGATTTAGAGTTCTTGGATGACCCATCTGAACTTTGTTTGGCTAGCGGAACAAGCAGGTTTTACACCATAAAACAGCAGGTTGACAAACGGATGGTCGGGGCTTTGTTCTTATTGTAAAACAAAACAGAACAACAAAAACATACCATTCCTGAAGTTCAGGAGAAGGAATGAGACCCGCGGTTCCATTTTTGGAGTTTTCCAGTTTACCCTGCCACCAGTTGTGATCGTCCTTACTAATAATCTGGATAATGTCACCAACTCTGAATCGAATGCCAGCTTCTTTGCAGGGGATGAGGTCATCCTTTGCTGGATCGTATTCAAATTGTGCTCTTACATAGATCTATAAAACAGGAGTTTGTGAGAAGGGCTGCCAAGGCGATGTGAAAGGAAACAGCTCTAACATAATAACCACACACTAACACTTACAATACGAACAAGACACTAGATGGTGAAGCCAAATGAGGCATGGAGATAGGACACCGAACTGCTACCACTACAAACGAATGGGCGGCCTCTGGTGTGTACAGGTTCAAGCCTCTGCTGTTCTTAATTGTTTAGTAAAGATCAAGACTTAGCTTCTGCTTTTACTGTAACAGACTAGTTTTCTAATTATAGAGAGGTATGCTTTCCATTTTAAATCTGCATGTATTTAGCTGATGTTATGGGCACGTTATCTGTCACGATCACGTGGCAGCCTTTACACCAGATACACAGACATTCAGAGCAGGTTTTAACCTCAAAGCAGCACGTGACACAAAAGCAGCAAGCACTGTGTGTTGGTATCTTGCTGTAAACTGCCTACAGGACAGCCAGTGGTGTGGCTACACGCCGCTGATAAACTGAAATGTAAAGTGCTTTTAAAGCATTTAAAAAATTAATCGTGTTACTGAGCTTTCAAGAAAGATTTTGGCTTTGTATCTGTATTTTCCTCTTCTTAGAGAAGAAAAATGACAAGGGGTTATCATACAGCAGCATTGTACGAACCACTGTATTTCTAAATGCTTTAAATAAGGTGATGGATATCTAATGTTGCATCACTTATGTGGTCTTAAGAACAAACTATGGGGGAGTTCTGTCAGGTGCCAATTTACGTACACTTGAACTTGGATGCCAAATTCCAAGAAAATTCCCTATAAAATTCTATCTCTTGAAATTAAATTTGAGTATTAATGTTTCGGTCACTGTAAAACCAACCTGAAGGCTTTGGAAATACTGTGTGATTATTCTGTTCAAGTTTCCTTGTCAGAAATGCAGCCTGTAAAATTACTAGGTCTCTGCCTCTGCATCTGAAATGCATACTCTTAGAGTGGGTGGCACACCGGAAGCTGCCTGCTGGTGACAGGCAGCGCGTCACTTTCCCCAGGTGACCCAACAGAGGCATACTGGGATGCAAAGCCAGGATGTTGTGAGCTTTCATCGTAAATGGCTTTTAGATACCCACAAGCAAATACAAATTAAGAAAAAGCCTTAAAATTTCAGAAAATTACTGATTAAACATGGTCGTCAGCACATATGCTTTAGTCATTCTTAGAATTCTAGGAGTTTTGTGACCCTTAACAATTTTTTTCCCAACTCCAGAGGCAGGCCTGTAAGACCACCCCCCCACCCCAAAAGGCTGAATTCTTAAACCATTAACACAAGGTTATCAGGTTGAAATTACAATAACCATAACAGCTACAAAGATATGAGGAAAAAAATCCTTATAGAAAATTAGTCATGTGTAATGTGTTAAAATGAAATGGTACAAGCTCTCAATGCTTAAATGTTATGGCCCAAAATGCAGACATTATGGGATGGAAAGGGTTAATAAAGGATTGGCTATTCGCAGCTCAGTTTAGAGAAGTTTCTATAGAGGATATCTATTCACCTGTCGTCCTTTTGGTTGGGTAGTTGATGGCAAGTCCTGTAGAATAAAGCCAACCCAGGAGAAAAATTTTCATTTACTTTTCAAGAGTACAAGGTAATTTGTGTGTTCTGTTACAATATGGTTAAAAAATGAGCTAGATTTCAGTTGTAAAGAGATCACAAACATTATTCCATTTCTCAGAAATGTTGAGTTATCGAAAAAAAATCAAACCCAGGCCACTTAGCAGCAAGCTGAGGGAAGCAGGTAAGTTTAAGCAAGAGAGAAAATATGTTCTTAAGAAACAACTCAGCATCTTCAACACAAAAGCCACTGTGAGTGAAACAGCCCTATTAAAAACAAAAAGAAAACCCCAAACGTAAAAGAGCCGTTGCCCTTTTCAACTTAGTCACTGCAATTATTTAGGTTTTGAGGAATTCCATGGCTATATGGATTTTGACCATCTTTAAAGTATTACATGTTTAAACTATTAGAACGAATTCCATTGGTAGCCTATTTGGAAGTTAAAAACAAAGGTCGTTAGGAATTTTCTCCTATAATTTCTCTTAATGATATCATTCTGTTCGAGATGATCTCTAAATTATTGACAATTTTATCGACTGAAGACAGTTGATGTGTTTTTAAAGGGCATGTGGACAGCAAATGAGCGATACTGCTGCATTTAGTAAAACTCGCGGTACAGTTCAACAGCAATATCAGCAACTTAAGATTTTGTTACCCTGAAAGATCAGACGCTTGCACCTTAAGTGCTTCCGTTTAGGTAAATGAAAAACAATTCTTTTCATATTCCAAAATGAATAGTTCTGAAAAAAAAATAGTCAAATTCCAAGTTCAAGTCAAAATATCAAGTACTTTGTGTTAAAGATGTGATAACAGCGTGGCTTAAGTGCAGTTGGAAGCCAGTTCCTTTTGCTTTTCATATCCAGGCAAGGCTTATAATTCACAAAAATATGTGCACGGACCACAATAACAGAGGGCACACCAATTCGTAACGTAGATAGCGGAAACTAAAACAGGTTGCTGATATCACTCAGAATAGACAACTACAAAGCCCGAGAATACCCAGATGCCTACTCTGCAAAATCCTTAAGTTTCTTCATCTTTCTCCAATTAAAATAAATTTAGAAATTTCAATAAATTGCCATTTAGGATATTCTTTGGGTAAGTAAGTCTGAGCAAAGTCAGAGAGGCGCCCGTGGGGTGACCCAGAAATATTTTGAGCATGACCAAAGCGATCTTGAACTCCAGTTCTTCCAATTTAACTAATTAAAGGGATTTTTCACAAGAAGAAAATGTTGAAAAGATTTTCCAGGAGTAAACTGCATTGTAGCTGTAGTAGCCTTGTATATCGGCAGAAGACAATATTTTCCACTGAACACATGTAACTATAACACTCATGGCAGGTGGCACCAACAGAATTGTCACACTTTGCTGTGTGGAGCTAGAGTTCTTACCGAAACAGAATTGTTAGTGCTGCTATGACCATTAGCTGGGGACTGCCTGGAAGTGGAGGGGGAATCTCTCTGAAATAAGACACAAGGTTCATTAACACAGAACACTGGCACAGACACAGAGATATTCACATTCACAGTTACAACCACAATCGGACAGCCGTTTCCTCTGAGGTTTTTTTCTTTTCTTTTCTTTTCTTTTTTTTTTTTTAGCTGTAAAGGTGCTATACTGACTTACGTGCATGATTTCACAGAAGTATGAAAAAGTTTTTGCAGTTGGAAGATTCACATATTGTATGCGATGACTGTGTCATTCGTTAATAATTTCTCTCCTGTCTCCAATACTCTAGAACCTTGGCTGACTTTAAGTGAGACCCGGAAAAGGGAATTGATATTAAAATCCAATAAAATCCAATTAAAATCCTTTTGGACTGTAAAATGAAATATTACTGTACACTTATTGTGCTGAAGATCTCAACTGCCTAATTTTTTATTCAAAATTAGGTTGAAAAGTACTTAATAGTTTTTAGGTACCTCAGTGTCAAAAATTACTGAATGACTCATTTGAAGTAAAACAAATCTAACTCCTCCCCACCCAAAAAAAACTTCTCATGTTGTAATCACCTTGGAGTCTTTCCAGGACAAATATTACTAATGAGGGTAAAAGATAGACATCCACAAGAGAAGAAACCTTTATTCTTT
Organism: Mustela putorius furo; assembly: GCF_011764305.1. Taxonomy (NCBI): domain Eukaryota; kingdom Metazoa; phylum Chordata; class Mammalia; order Carnivora; family Mustelidae; genus Mustela; species Mustela putorius. Next base: position 36,308,245 of record NW_025421989.1, read on the forward strand.
AGATCATTTTAGGAGACTGATTAAAACAATAATCTCATGGGGCACCTGGGTGGCTCAGTGGGTTAAGCCTCTGCCTTCAGCTCAGGTCATGATCTCAGGGTCCTGAGATCGAGCCCTGCATCAGACCCTCTGCTTGGCAGGAAGCCTGCTTCCCCCTCTCTCTCTGCCTGACTCTCTGCCTACTTGTGATCTCTCTCTGTCAAATAAATAAATAAAATCTTTAAAAAAAAACAACAATAACCTCGAGCCTCTAAAAATATTACACTTCTGGCAAAAGTCCGAGGAGGCACAGCCACTCTCCCTAGATCTGTCGTACTCAGTCACAGTCCTCTCTGGGCTCCATTCCCTTATTGTCCAAATCAGCTTTAATGACAAGCATAAAGAGAGGAAGAAAATATGCACTGTACCATTTCTGGTTTAGTGGAGTTCTCTGAAACCTTTGAGATATACATGTCTGCTCAAAAGACATTTGTTTTTTCTAGAAGATATACAGAAAACTTCTGGAGCTTGTTAGCTTTTTGAGTAACGGGCTCCCTTAGACGAGCATTCTTGAATGCTCACGAGCAGATTGGTTTCTAGGTGCTACCCCCAGGGAAGCAAGTCAGCGGGACCAGTGTGAGGGCAGGGTCTCCCCTCTTTTGCCCGGGGAATACTGATGCGGGTGGCCAGAGAGCCCTTCTTTAGGAAGTACTGCCCTAGCTGGGAAGAGTCCAACCACAGGCTTGAATCCTGCCAGGGCACCAGAGTGTCAAACAGGGTGGGGGTAGGGCTAGGAGGAGAGTATCATTTTTCCTACTATTCAGAAGTAAAGAAGGTAAGGGGGGGTTCTTCTGACTCAAGTGTAGAATTTGTATGTATAATACTGGTCCCACCCTAAAACTAGTTCCACCACTTAAAAAACACAGGAGAAACTTGTATCTTAATAACTAACAATATCCCTTAGTTAGCTAAGAAAACACAAGTCAATCGTATTCATTAAATGTCTTCAATGCTGACAAATGGTATGAGGACCACCTACGATGTCAGAATATTGGAATGCCTCACATGAGAGGTGTGTGTGACATTCTCTCTTCCCTGGAAGATTTGTGTTCTAGGTTACAAATTACAAAACTATGAATCCTGGAGCAGAAGTAGCTCTCTGTTTTCTTTTGAAATACAGTATTCACTGAAGTTCCATAAAAAGCCACCAAGAGGAGCTCAAAACCTGATAGAACAGAAACCCCAACTGTCACAATGCACTAAAAAATATCCTTGACCAAACTACAAATTCTTAGACATATCTTTGATAGGTTCGGAAAGCAAAGCCTCTGAGTTTGCTTGGGAGATCGAAGCCTTACTAGGGTCTGGAAGAGGCACTGCAATTTCTCCCTCAACTTCTGGGTACGAATTCAATTTTCTAGATGAGTTCCAATAAGTTACTTGTCAGTCTTGAAAATCATCTGTAGGAAATATGTTCTTCCCACCGAAGTACACAGACTTGGGAGATGCAATGTAAAGGATCAGCTTCAAATAATTATGCTCGAGCTGAGTGTGCAATGACTGAAGGGTGACAGACCCTTCATGCCAGCCTGTATTTCCAAATACAAAAAGAATAGATTTTGGAATCTCATTTCATGACCGACACGAAACTGGATAATATAGGTCGCAGAGCTACAATTTCTATATGATACACCTACCGTGAGAAAGGAACCTTGGGGTTGTATTATCCTAGAAAACTTACTTGCTTATGAATCACCAAGTGTTCCAAATTGAAACGATTTCACAGAAGGTCACAAAAGCCTCTACTCCTCTCGGAAAGTCAGTTATCAACTCCTCATGGACTTAACATCTGTCCAGGGACTTGTCACAGTTTTTTTTTTTTTTTTTTTTTTAAACACCTCGGTCTTAACAGAAATAGATCACTTCTCAAATTCTTGGAAAGAAGAACTATCTGTGTGATTTCTTAATAAGGGAAGTGAATGTACTTCCTGGAAATATTATTGCAATTATCTTTCTTTTTTTCCTCAGAGACTCCATTTGTTATTAAGCCTTCTGTCATTACTTGGAGCTCCTCGAGATTTGGCTGCCCTTCCAGCCTGCAGACAGTTAAAGTGCTGAGGAGTTCCCCATGGAAGCAGGGCCGAGTAGGTGAATGGAACCTACTCTGTTCCGTTATCTTTGTTGTAAAATTGGTGTGCAGTGATCAACAGCACAGGCAGAAACAATTTCCCAGAAAGCCAAAACATTCAGCCATCAGCAGACAGTTAGTTAAGAACCCAGAGGAGACAGGGGTGGCGGGGGCGGTGGGGCGGGGCGGGGGGTCGCGCTGGAGCCATTACCTCACAGGACGATGACTGAGTGCGGTAACTTGGCACTATCTTGAAGGTGATACTCCCCCGCATTTCCCGCTGGAGGGGGAAGAAAGGAGAGCTTGCTTAACACACAAATGTTGCACACAAAGACATGTGAGAAACCACTTGAAATGGGGGGGGATTAATGTAAGCCAGCTGAGCACGCAGGGGCCTTTTAAACGAAATGGAGTTAGAGGGTAGGGGCTGCTCACGGGAGACACCCTTTGAAGTCAAGGCTGACTGCCTTGTTCGGGCGGCAGCAGTGGAACAGACCCCCCTCGGTTCCCTTTTCATAGACACACAGAAACTTCTAAGTGCTTTTCGAAAGTAAGTATGAACTGAGCCAGATGACAGAATAAGTAATTACACAAAGACGGTATTTGGTCTGCTACATGATGATGGTGTACTCCATTGAATTTGCTTTTTCTTTCATAATGCTGGCCGTACGGTTTTTGCTATAGTAGTTTGTGTGCTTATTTCACACTTAAGAGATATTCATAATGTGTGAGGCCACTACACTGTGGCAGGAAGATGGCTCAGGACCAGAGGTCCAAGACTTCTGCCTCTGTTCAGTACGACAGTGAACATAGGTCAGGGACCGTCATTCTGCTTTTTTAATAAAAGGCCAATTGTGAACACAGATTTTGGCTATGCGCGGTCAAAAATAGCCAGGTCTACTATGTTTTTCCTTCCCTCTGTGCTGCAGAGAAATCCAATACAGCAGGCTATGACTCAGCTGAACAGAACAAGGCTTCTGACATTGCTGATGTCAGCAGAATGGAGGGTGGGGAGAAATGAGTTCGCATATACGCACAATTGGAAAGGTTATCTTTACACATTTGTTCAGTAAGAAACGAGATCGAGGAGGCAAGGAGACCGTCGAAGCCCACGCTGCTCGATGGGCAAGAGGATTCCAAGCTCTGTTGCATATAAACATTTTCCCAGTTGTCAGTTCTTATGAATGTTGTAGAAAGTCAAGTCCAACAAACAGTGGGACCAGAAAAATACTCTGATTACAAGAGAATACCACTTATGCATGCCTTATAAAGCAAGCTAACAAACTGAAAGTCAATCTTGGAATAAAGACAAAGAAACTCACGAGCATTTTCTGCAGCTGTTCCACTGTTTGGTTAGCCACACTGATGCCGTTAATTTCTCGAATTTCATCACCGACGTGAAGTGTACCTAAAGAAATGATGCAGTTACAAACATGAAATGATGTATGTAACATTTATAATAATGTCCAAAGACAGCAATATAAGTAATTAAAAAATTAATCTAACTATTGAAGGCCAATGTTTCAGAAACAGGTACAGATTTGGCTCATTTAGTAAACTCACCAAAACGGATAGATCTACTTACGGAAGACATACTTTTGAAAGATGGCTGTGGAAATCTGCTTATTTCTCTGAGAGAGGCACTATGTATCATGGTTTAAAATGACAGTTTCTAGATCTAGCCTGTCTGGGGCAAATCTCAGCTACATCCCATACCAGCTTTAAGATCTTGGGTAGAATACCAAAATATTCCATATCTCAGTTTTCAATATTTACAAAATGGAGATGAAAACAGTATCTATTTCATATGATTGCCTTGAGGATTAAGTTAGTTTAATACACGTAGAAGGATCAGGAGTGTTCGTGGCATATGGTAAAGTATCACTGAAGTGTCTGTTATCATTTCCTACCATTTTCTTTTCTTTCTTTCTTTCTTTTTTTAAAGATTTTATTTATTTATTTGTTGGGGCAGGGGGAGAGAGAGAGAGAGAGATATCATCACAAGTAGGCAGAGAGGCAGGCAGAGGCAGAGGGAGAAGCAGGTTCCCACCGAACAAGTAGCCCGATATGGGACTCTATCCCAGGATGCTGGGATCATGACCTGAGCCAAAGGCAGCCGCTTAAGCAACTGAGCCACCCAGGCGTCCCTCCTACCATTTTTATCATCATCATCATCTACCAAATATGATGCAGAGAATTGTGATAATTCCTGTATAACACTCAACTTACATTAGACAAAACACAATCATTTTATAATAATTTGGTAGGCATTTCAGGGTCCTCTCATACTTCAATTGGAAAGAGAGCCCAAAAACCAATGCCTAAATAGGGAGTTATGTGAAATTTTACTTCCTTATTTATAAATTGTGCACATGTTTATATACTGACCTGGCATCGTTATGAAAAGCTCACAGCATCTTTTAGAGGTACACACTAAATGCACATAAAGAAAATAAGACCCCTGAGATTTGCTTCAAAATATTCCCTAGGGGTGGACAGTAGGGGAAGTACAGATGACATTGGTGTGGTTGTGACGTAACAGTGATTCTAGTGGCTTATGGGTATGCAGGTGATCGCTGCACTCTTCTTTCCACTTTTTTCTACTTGAACTCACTGCACTATTCTCTCTACTTGTGTTTGAAAATTAATATAATAAAATAAAAATCTGTGGACTTTTGCTTCCTAGTGTGGCTGGTTAGTCACTAGAAGACTTTCTTACACCTGTATCCCATCTAGGGCATACCTATTGAAGTGTTACTAGTTTCACAAAAGGAATACAAATTCCTTTTTTGGAGGGGGTAAATAAAGCGATAGAAGTTTATTAAGTCAAGATATAGAAAAAGCTCTCAAGAGTGAGAGGGGTCCCGATGGGGTTGCTGCTAAGGAGTACAAATTCCTAAGAGCACTGCCGACTTCCATCCCCCACCATCAGCTGCACATAAGGACCCGTGAGCTGGATCCAGAGTGGTGATGAAGGAAGGGTGGAATGAAACAGTGGAAAGGGTGGATGCCACAGCAGCAGTACCTGCTAGCCAGATTCTGAGCCTTGGGCCAACGGCAAGTGACAAAAACTGAGCCCAGGAATCTGGGGGGAGGCAAGATCCAGATTGGTGGCACTCCATGGTAGTTAGTAGAAGAGGGAACAAACAAAGTGTACCCAGTCTAGGCCCACCGGACTTTCATCAGTTAGAACAAACAATGAGCTCACAAAGGTCACCAAACATACAATAAGGCAAAGTCATCAGAAAGAGAAAAAACAGATTTAGATTGTCAAGGAGGACAGTTACTAGAATGATCAGATACAGAATATAAAATAGCCACATGTTAAATATTAGAAAAAAAATAAAGGACCTAATTGCAAGGATAAGCACACAACACGAGATTATCAGATGTGAACAGATAGACTTGAAAATAAAACTAAGAACAAATGACTAGTACTTCTGGAAAAGAAAACTATAACTGGTGATAGAAACCAGTGAATGGGGGTGCCTGGGTGGCTCAGTGGGTTAAAGCCTCTGCCTTCAGCTCAGGTCATGATCCCAGGGTCCTGGGATTGAGCCCCACATCAGGCAGGGAGCCTGCTTCCTCCTCTCTCTCTGCCTGCTTCTCTGCCTACTTGTGATCTCTGTCTGTCAAATAAATAAATAAAATCTTTAAAAAAAATAAATAAGTAAATAAAATATTAAAAAAAAAAAAGAAACCAGTGAATGGAGGAGTTGAACAGGAATTCAGATATGGCTGAAGAGAAGGTCAGTGAACTGGAAGATATAACCAAATATATTACCTAGAATGCAGGACAGGGAAATGAGACAGGGAAAACAAGAGACAAGAAATAAAGAAAATAGGAAAAAAAAATTAAGAGATATGGAGGGAATGTCTAACACACGTCTAGTGGAGTTCAAAAGGAGAGAATACAGAGAATGGAGAGGAGGCAATATTTGAAGAAATAATGGTTGTAAACTTTACTGAAGTGATGAAAACATGATTATGCAGGTCCAGGAAGAATAATGCATCCTAAAGAGGATAAATAAAGAGAAAACCATGTTGGAAAGTAGTGAAACTACAGAACATCTAAAGGCAAAGATCTTTTCCCCCTCTAAAGACAAAGTTCTTAGAACACCAAGAGAGAAAGGAGAGATCACTTATAATTCAAGGACAATTGTAGTGACATCAGACTTTCCAATGTCAAACAATGGATGCCAAAATACAACAGAACGGTAACCATCAACCTAAGACTGTGCTCCCAGCAAAAGTAATCTTCAAGATTGAGGATGAAATAAAATATTTACAGATAAATACCTCCTGAGGGAGTTTATCAACAGGAGACTAGAACTAAAGGAACTTCTAAGGATGTACTTTAGGAAGAAGGAAAATGCTCCCCAAAGGATGGTCTGTAATTTGAGAAGGAATGGTAAGTTTATATCTGAAACTAATATACCAAACACTTGTATGTAAACTATACTAGAAATAACATAAGAGAGAAGGAGTGGGGAGTATATAAAACCATAACCATTTATGTAAATCCAAACAAAAACAGTCATGTTAGTAATTGCAAATTTGTGAATTTAAAACAGGACAGAGCAAAATGCTGGGCAAAATAATGTGTAAGACAAAAGTGTGATCAGATTTAGTGTTCCTATGTCTTTGGGAGTGGGGTTAAGATACTATTTCCCTCTAGTAAACATAATGTTAATTACACATGATAAAAATTCAAGGTAACCACCTAAAAGATCTAAGTAGAGTGCTGAAATTCTAAACTCCCAGGGGGAAAAAATAGAACAAAAAAAATGAATAAGAAAATCCATTAAAAATGCGATAAGTATAAATAAAAAAGATGACAGACTCATCATAATAAATATTAATGGACTAACCTTGCCCATTAAAAGAGAGTGATCATCAGAGTGCATTAAAAAATATAATTTTTCAATTTACTCAAGATATAGAAAGCCTGAATAACCTTATGATTGTTAAAAAATTTGAAGCAGTTTTTAAAAAAAGAGTCTTTCCTGGGGTTCCTGGCTGGCTCAGATGGTAGAGCATACAACTTTTGATCTCAGGATCATGAGTTCAAGCCCCACATTGGGTGTAGAGCTTCCTTAAAAAAAAGTCTTTTCTAAAAAAAAAAAAAAATGAAAACCAAAACATCAGGCCTCGATAGTTTTATAGGCAAGTTCTACCAAACTTTTTAAAGGTACAAGTCATTCCAATATTCTACAAAGTCTTTCAGAGAACTCATGAAAGGAGACGGCTCTCCACATGATTTTATGAGGCAATGTAACTTTGAAACTAAAACAATGAATAAGCTAGGTTTATCTGAGAGATGCAGAAGGGGTTTATCGTTAGGAAATCTTTCAAAGTCATTCACTATGTTAATAGATAAAAGGAAAAAAACCTCCAAATGATCATCTCATCATCATCTCATCATCTCAAGATGAAGAGCATCTGATAAGATTCACAACTCAATCATAATTACATAATCATAATTCACAACCCCACAGAGCAAGACAAGAAAGGAAAATTAACTACCAGCCAGTCTCACTCATAATTACAAATACCAAAACTCTAAACAAAACATAAGCACACAGAATCCAGCAGTACATACAAAAAAAAAAAAACAAACAAACACAAAAACAAAACCCACACACAATGAATAAGCTAGGTTTATCTGAGAGATGCAGAAGGGGTTTATCGTTAGGAAATCTTTCAAAGTCATTCACTATGTTAATAGATACAAGGAAAAAACCTCCAAATGATCATCTCAGCAGATGAAGAGCATCTGATAAGATTCACAACTCAATCATAATTAAAAGGCTCAGCAACTAAGGATAGAAGAGAACATTCTCAGCCCTAAGAGAAGGCATCTAACTAAAATTCTACAGTAAATGGTACTCTTCACGGGGAATCATGAGAAAGCTACTTTTCAAAAATAAGACTAGGAGGAGGATGTCCACGACACCACTTCAATCAGAGATGGCAGACCCTAGTCACATGGTAATATAAGAAAAAGAGACTATGGAAACAATGATGTTGTGGCTTTAATGAATTTTTAAAAAAGATTTTTTTATTTATTTGACATACAGAGATCCCAAGTAGGCAGAGAGGTGGGGGGGTTGGGGTGGGGGGGAGGGTGCAGGCTCCCTGCTGAGCAGAGAGCCTGATGTGGGGCTCGATCCCAGGGCCCTGGGATCATGACCTGAGCCAAAGGCAGAGGCTTTAACCCACTGAGCCACCCAGGTACCCCTGCTTTACTGAATTTATAGCAACTCATTAGAATTAAGAAAGAGAAAATTCATCCTGGAGTCTAAAACCAATTCTCCCACATGAGTGTAGTCTACTTCCTCAGCCTCTAAAGATTCCCCTGTAGGCAAAAAACAAAAAACACAACAATAAAAAACCCCTCATCTTAAAGAAAGGAAGCCTAATTTTTGGATCAGCCTGCTGATCAATGCTAGTACCTAAAACTCAGCCCTTCCAAGGGTGAGGCTACTCCTGCACGTGCAGATCTTGCCCACCTAAGAGTTAATGAAAGCTCCCTTTTCTCAAAAACTCATTCTTGCTTTACCTCAGGCCTTAGTGGGATGCTTTCTCAGAAGGGCTGCAATTACTGTGGCAGGTATTAAAAACTTAATCTAGATTTGCTATCTCTTATTTTATCATTTAATTTTTATATTATTTATCAAACTCTAATTTCCTAATTTAGAAAGAGTATATCTCATTCCTGCATGAACGAGAAATTCTTCAACTGTCATTACATATCTATATCCATAAATGAATGTACATATGTATGTATGTATGTCCCAGAATAGATGCCTTCCAGATATCCAGGGGCCAGGTAGGATATTTACTTTATCCTCCATGGTCTTTTTAAAGTCAGGATCCAAACAGTAATTCAGAGATGTTCGGTAACAGAACTGTAATATACCCTTCCCCCCTTAATCACAGGCTGGAGCATGTACAGAAGAATATGAACAAATGAGACGAACAGTGATTAAAACCAAAGATAGATAACTTAAATAGATCATTAGGTGGACCACAGAGTAAACAGATTGTTTATATGGATCATAAAAAATACTTTCTCCACTAGGCTATAGGAAAAAAAGGTAAGGAGGGAAAGAATCACATATGAAACTTACCTTGCCTGTGAATCATGCCCCCGTGCATAATTCTTGCGACAATACAATGATTGAGCTCATTCATTTTTAAAGTGATTCCCTGTAAAAAGGTAAGTAAAATAGAATTACTATTCTTTTTTTTTTTTTTAAGATTTTATTTGTTTATTTGACAGAGAGAAATCACAAGTACACTGAGAGGCAGGCAGAGAGAGAGAGAGAAGGAAGCAGGCTCCCTGCTGAGCAGAGAGCCCGATGCGGGACTCGATCCCAGGACCCTGAGATCATGACCTGAGCCGAAGGCAGCGGCTTAACCCACTGAGCCACCCAGGCGCCCAGAATTACTATTCTTTTTTATGTTTGTGATAATTGTAGATAATTTTATTTACTAAAAGTAAGGAAAACATTCAAGAAAATACGGAAAATGAAGGAGGAAAACCATCTGTTACTCCACCATGCCAGGACGAAAATGTTATTTTTGGTATTTTGATTGCTGTAATAATGATACATACATTCCATACTGTGCTTTTTTTTTTTTTAAGATTTGTTTATTTATTTTGAGAGAGAGAGAGAGCAGGAGGGATAGAGGAGAGGGAGAGAGAATCCCAGGCAGACTCCACACTGTGCGCAGAGCCTGACGCAGGGCTTGATTGCACGAGATCATGACAGCTGAAATTGAGTCAAGCGTTCAACCCACTGAGACAACTTAGTGCCCCTTAAAGTGTACAATTTGGTAAATTTAACACTACATATGTGAAACCATTACTATAATGAGGAGCCTGACTATATCCATCACCCTGAAAAATTTCCTTGTGCCCACTGATCTACTCCCATCCCTGTACTCCCCCTCGCCTACGTTATGACCCCTCACACAGTATGCATTCTTATTTTGTTGCTTTTTTTTTTTTTTAACAATTCACAGTGTGAGATTTAATCACATTGTTGAATGTATCAACGGTTCACTCTTTGTCCTTGCTGAGTATTCCACTGTATGGATGTATCATTTTGTTTATCCATTCATAGACTGCATTTTCTCCCTAGCTTTGGATGATGAGAAGTGAGCCGTATTCTTGAGTTAGTCTCCAGCTGGTCACGATGTCTTCTTCTTTTGTTAAGATATGGATTTGTTTGAGTTTTTGCATCTATATTCAGGAGGGATACCAGTCTGTAGTTTTCTTTTCTTGTACTGTATTTAACTGGTTTTGCTATCAGGGTAAAAAAGCTAGCCACCTAATAATAATGATAATAAATGCTAGCCACCTAACAACAATAACAACAACAACAACGTTGGGAAGAATTCCTTCCTTTTCAATGTTTTGGGGAAAGTTTGTGTAGAATTATATGTTTGGTAGATTTCGCCAGTAATGCCACCTTGGAGTTTTCTTTGAGGAATGGTTTTTAACTACAAATTCAATTTTTAAATAGAATAGGGCAATTCAGTGCATTTCTTAAGTGAGTTTTGGTGTGCTTCTGCCTTCCTGGGAATTTGTCCATTTCATCTAAGTCACTGAATTTCTTGGTGTAAGGTTGTTTATAAGATATTCGTTATACATTTTTATGTCTGCAGATTCTGTAGTAGTGTCACTATTTTATGCAGGATATTGGTAATTAATGTCTTCTTTTTTCTCTGATCAATCTGGTCTTCTCAAAGAAAAAGTTTGTTTTATTGATTTTTCCTCTATTCTGTTTTCTATTTCATTAATTTCCACTTTGATCTTTATTATTTCTTTTCTTTCACTCACCTTGTGTTTAATGTGCTCTTTTTTGTTCTAGTTTCCTAAGGTAGAAGCTGAGGTCATTTAAGATATTTCTTTTCTAATATAGGTGTCTAGTGTTACACATTACTCCCTAAGTACTGCTTTTGCAGCATCCCAGAAATTCTGGTATATTGTTGTTTCATTTTTATTCACTTCAAAATACTTTTTAATTTCCCTTTTGATTTCTTCTTTGATCCACAGGTTATTTAGAATTGTGTTATTTAGTTTTCAAATGCTTGGGGAGTTTTCCCAAGGTCTTCCTGTTATTCACTTCCAATTTAATCACAATGTGGTCTGAGAATTATACACTTTGATATTAATACAGCCACTTCAGCTTCCTTTTGTTTAATGCCATCATAATATATCTTCTTCCATTCTTTTACTTTGAAACTATCTGTCTTTATGTATAAAGCAATTCTTGAAGGCAATATATAATTGGGTCTGTCCCCCTCCCCCACCTGACAACCTCTGCTTCTTAATTTGGGGAATTCAGACTACTTACATTTCATAGGATTACTGACACAGTCAGGTATAAATACATCTTCTTGCTATTTAATTTTCTTGTTCTATCTGTTCCATGTTTCCCTCTTCCTCTTTTTCTGCCTTCTTTTGGATTAGCTTATTTTTACTTTATTTTCTATTCTGTGTTGTCTGATTGGCTATAATTTGGTTTTGTTGTTTTGGTGGTTGCTTCAGGGTTTATGGTATCCATCTTTAACTTATTGCAATTCGAGTGATATTATACAGTGTCACATATAGTTTAAGAGACTTTTATGAGTATAGTTCCACTTCCTTTCTCCTGACCTTTGTGCTAGTTATACATTTTACTTTTACATGTAATAAGCCCCTAAACATATTGTTGTTATTTTTGCTTAAACTGCCAATTATCTTTTAAAGAGATTTAAATGATAAGGATATCCTTTAACATTTCTTTCACTGTAGGTCTACTGAATTCTTTCAGTTTTGGTATGTCTGAAAATGTTTTTGCCTTTAGTTTTTGAAACATACCTTTGCTGGGTTTTAAATTCTAAGACAAAACCTCTCAAGATTTTGTTTTTTCTTTCAGTACTTTAAAGACACTGTTCTTCTCAATTGTATTGTTTCTGATAAGAAGTCTGATGCCATTCTTATCTTTGTTCCTCTGTATGTAACCTTTCTTTTTTTTAATCTGTTTTTAAGATCTTCTATTTATCATGGTTTTTAAACCATTTGATTAAGATGTACCCTGGTACTGTTTCTTGGGTTCGGGGTTCACGGTGGTATTGTACCTACAGATTTATAGTTTTCATCAGGTTTGGAATGTTTTCAAACATTATTTCTTCAAATATCCTTCTCTCTCTTCTTCACTCTCTTCTCCTTCATAGGATCCAATTAACTATATGTTATGCTGCCTGAGGTTGTCCCAGAGCTCAGTAATGCTTTTCTTTCCTTTTTTTTTGAGAGAGAGAGAGAGCGAGCTCACACACAAGCAGCAGGGAGGGGCAAGGGGAGAGAGAGAAAATCTTAAGCAGGTTTCACAACCCATGACCAGCATGGTGCCTGACTTGGGGCTTGATCTCATGACCCCAAGATCATGACCTAAGCTGAAAACAAGAGTCAGATGCTTGACCAACAAAGCCACCAAGGCCCCTGCCTTTTTCATTTTAAAAAATTCTTTTTCTGTATTTCATTTTTCATAGTTTCTATTGCTGTATCTTTGAGTTTACTAATCTTCGCTTCTCAAATGTCTGATCTGCCATTAATCCCATAGTGTATTCTTCTGCTAAGTCTAATACCTTGGTCAGGTCTGTCAGTTTTGATTGATTATTCACTATGTTATAGGTCATATTGTCCCCCTTCTTTACATGCCTAGTAATCTTTGATTCAATGCTAGACATTGTGAATTTTATTTTGCTGCATGTTAGATGTTTTTTTATTCTTACAAATATTCTTAGACTTTGTTCTGGGATGTAGTTCACTAATTTGGGTCAATTAGTTTGATGCTTGGGTCTTGCTTTCATGATTTGTTAGGCAGGACTTGAGCAATTCTGAGCCTAGGGCTAATTATTCCTCATTACGGAGATAAGACTTTTCTGAGCACTCTATACACTGTGCCATGAATTCGTTTGCCAGGCCAGCTGGTGGGTAACAGGCAGTGAGTGCTGGGTACTGGATGGTCTTTTTGGACCTTTTGGATGGTCTTTTCTTGGCTCTGGGTAGTTTCCTCTCATAAATGCACTGGTCATAACTCAAACGAATACTTCAGGGGGACCCTCTACAGATTTCTGGGGGTTCTCTTCCTGTGCAGCTCTCTTTTATTTGGTCCTCTATCTTGTGCACTTTAGGTGCCTAGGTCACCTTGGATTCTCAGTTCTGTGTCCTCAATTCAGAACTGCCTGCTCTGCCTCAGTTCTCCCTTCCTGTGTTGTGGCCTGGAAACTCTTTCAAGTCAATAAGGTCAGGCGATCATAGGGCTTACCCTGTTTGCTTCCTATCTCTCAGGGATCATTTTCCTTTGTTGTCTGATGTCCAAAGTCTTGAAAACTGTTCTTTTATGTAATTTCGTTTGTTTAAAAATGTTTTTTTGGTTATTTCGGGTGAGAGGGTAAATCTGGTCCTTGTTACTCCATCTTGGCCAGAAGTAGAAGCTCCACATATTTAAAGCCAGACTACTAGTCTACAGAGATTACTTTTTATTTTCCCATTATTCTCTATTATAAGATAAACTTTCATAAGCATATTTTTTGGACTAGACCTGGCTGATCCTAAAAATCACATGGGGACCTTTTAAATAATACTATCGCTTAAACTCACTCCTTGGATTTAGATTCAGGAAGTCTGGAATGGAGCCCAGAAACCTGTATTTTCAACAAGTTCCCTTGGTGAAAACTGGTCCTGAATTTGAGATGATTAAGGTAGGGGGACGATCTTATCTTCTTCTTTGGAGAACAACACTCTGTTGGAAAGGTTCATGGAAATATCTGAGCCTTTATAATTTAGACTTGGAATCTGTACAATTCCAGAGAATATAACTTTGCTTGGTTCCTATTTTTCAGTTCTTAGAAGTGGTGGGCAAGCAATGTGAAAAACTGGTATATCAAAATGTTTCTAGTCCCAACGTTCAACTGTAATGTTCAAGTTTCATTTCCAACTTGTGTATTCAATCAGCATGTATGGTTACCAAGAGAGGTGTTCCTGGAGAAATGCTATAGATTTATGTGTAACTCAAACCTAATTTCATAAAGGAAATGGTAGTATGATGGGGGTTCAATCCTTGAAATTAATAAATTAATGTATCTGTTCAACCAACGTTATCATGATCCTGTTTTGTGGGCAGGCGCTCGGCTAGGCACATAATGAATTAAGACTATTCATTAGTGAACAGACAATAGTGATGAGACAGGCAGGGTCTCTCGTGACTAGGGGGATGTTCACCTCAAACCAGCTAGAGTTAACATTTATTATTTTGTCTGCCCCAAACATTTCTTTGCAGAGAGGAACTGACTCACATTCTCTCTGTTCCCAAGTTCCCAAACTGCAGGGAAGGGACTGGCCTAGGTTGGGCTGGGTGCAATGAACCTACCCCAGCTTGGGATAGACTCTGGGCCTTTCCTTGTTTACATAAGCCTTTCCCCTACCGTCCAAGCTAGTTCAACTTTGGTCTTTATCACTTGCAACTGAGGGAGTCTCAATTGACGGAGAGTAATCTCCAGGTGAAGTTGCAAATGGGAAAACAAGGGTGTGATGGGAGTGTATCATCCTTACAGGGTGGATCTAACATAGCTGGACACATTAAAGAAGGTCCAAAAAGCAAAAGAGATCATATAGATATATCCCGAAGAGCAATATAATGCTTTTAATAAGACAACTAACCAAGAAAATGAAGCTGTATTAAATGTAACAGAGAACTGTATTCCATTATTGAAAATATCTGTTTTATATCAAATAATTTCCATTTCTTATGGCAACCAGTCAAAAGGAGAACACAAACTTTTGGTAGGATCAAAGACAGAACAAAGAAGGGCTTCTTTAAGGAAACTTCTAGGGGAGACTTGGTCATTTTATGCTTTCTGAAGTTAACTGAGGGAATACACTTTCACTCAGCCTGTGGGTTTAGGTAGTGAGCCTCCACTGGAAAGATCATACAAATGTCATTGGGCTACTTTAGAATACGATAATCACTGGACACTTCTGGGCCTCCTTCTAACACCTCCAGCTTTCCTGTCTGTTTTGCTTGGCTGAACGTCACCACTTCTTCCTGCCTCTCGGACACAGTCTTTTCTCCTCTATAGCTCTATCACTAACTCTTCCTGTTTAGCAAACTGTGCTAAACTGCGTATTTATTTATTTGACGTTGGCAGCCCTGGGGAAAGTGAGCTCTGGGAAGGGGCTCTGTCTTTCCTGCCACTACATTACTGGCATCCAACATAGTGATTTGCGCACAGTGGGCACTTAACAAACATTTGCTAAATGAGTGAATGAATACGTAATATGAATAAATGGGTATTAGACTTTCAGAGCAGGGTGGAATCTGGGGGGTCATTTAGTCAAGTATGCTTCTGGCAATAATTGTTAAGCAAAGTATGAGCAGACTTGAAGTGATCTGCCCAAGGCACCCAAAGGCTGCTACTGCCTGTGCACTTAAGCCACACTGAAAAGGGGTGAAGTGATTTACATGCCCCCTGCCTACTTTAAGTGCTGTGCAGAGATCAGTTAATGAGAATTGCAGCCAGAAACATCTAGAGCTGAGGGCTCTCTGAAAATCACAGTCAGAGAATCATTGCTCTTTAGCTCTCCCTTTAATCTGGAAAGCAACTGGGCAGCTTTCTTAAGTAGGGAATTTGTTTTTCTATATTGCAATATCCCTTTTCTATGCTCTGAGGGAGAGATAGGAGTGCATAAGTCTGAAGGCTCCCCCCCCCCCGCTTAAGATGGGATTCCTCCCCCAAACTTTTCCCATGGTCTTTATCTCAGTGGGTAGCATCACCGGCCATACGGCTGTGAACACCTAAAGCTTAAGGGACATCCTTGGTAACTGCTTCTCCCTCTGTCCCCACTGGCCGTCTGTTATCTAGGTCTATTGATTTTACTTTTTTGTTAAGTCTGTTCACCTCTTTCCATTTGGTGTCTGCGCCTCTACCTCCCAGTTCCAACTGCTCTCCCTGGTCCCAAGCCAATAACTTCCTCACGGGTCTCCCCACAACCTCCCTCCTCCCTGTCTAATCCGTTCTCTGGAGGGCGGTCTTTCTAAAATGCAACTCTGATCTCTCCCTGCTTGAAACTCTTCAATAGCCTTCCACTGTCTTTGAGATAAAGAACAGAGTCCTTAACATGCCTTAACATTCTTTCAACACTGTGTGTGTCTGTTCCTGCCAGTCCATTTTCTATACTGCAGCTGTGGTGCCCTCTTTCCACCCAGAAGAGCCCTTCTGAACCATGGGCTTCCGCACATGCCGCTTGGGTGGCCTGGACGGTCTCCACTCTGCCCTACTGCCCCACGCCCCACTTTGCTCGCTTCACTCCAAGGAGTCTTTCCTCGATCTTCCCTTCCCCATGTGCGAGGATTCTGTGACAACGAAGCGGGTTCGGCGTCAGTTCTATTCCAATGCTGTTCCTACACCCCGAGGAAATGAATTTGTATCAAAGAGATAGATGTGAATGGAAGGAATGTTATTTTAGCCACATCGCTCAGTTCTTAGAAGGCCTTCCAGATTAGTCTTCCTCTCATTTTGCAGAAGGCCAAAGATCTTATAAGAAGATGTTTTTCATAATGTCATTAGACATTCGCTTTGTTGCTACCAGTATTTCAAATTGTGCCCCAGAGGTTTTTCCTGGAGTGCTGTAGCAGGTAGGTCCTTTTCTGGGTGAAGCTGCAGAGCATTTGTGAAAGGAGAGGCGGGGGGTGGGGAGCCTCAGGCATGCTGTCAGGTGGAAGAGCTCTGGGTGTGGGCTCGGAGGTGGTGGTGGAGGAGCGGGAGACGGACCGCTTTTCAAACTGTCCTTGCCCCCCTTCCTCCCCACCTCCTAGCAGCACAGGCTGAAGTTGGGTGCCCTACTTCCGGCTGGGACTTCAGAGTCTAGAAAACTTACCATGGGCTCATCTGTGTTCTTTTGGAACTGGACCAGGCGAACTCTGGTCACATTCTCCATATCCATATCTCCGTTGGCGCTTTCTGGAGAATCCCCATTTAAATAGGGCGAGGTGGGGGGAGGAGTGACCCTCAATGCTTCATCACTGTAAACTTCATGAGCCACTACATCGTGAGTCTGAAGTAAGGCCTGGTAGTTTATGAAGAAAGTGAAATATTAATAATAGCACTATGCCAGGAGAAATGTGTTATTTCAAATAAAGGCAGACATAATGCACTTTCAAAGAACTAAGTAGAAAGAATCATCTGTAAACAGAGGTGGCAAATTTGGGCTAGGACTTACAATGGGAACGCATTTAAAAAGAAACAATGCAGTAATTGGAGTTTTGAGCAAATATCTTTCTGGACAGTATTAACCAAAGGATGAAGATAATTTATAACCTATGACTTAGTAAAAGGAATGAAGAGACACACCGGTGTGTCTGGAAAAAAATGTAATTTTCCAAAATATCACATACAATATGGAGCTCAAAGTCTAAATGTATGTAATGTTTTTGTTATTTTTCTTTTTTGGAGCCCTTGCCCAAATGAAAAATAAGCTGACAATTATTATCATCAATATTTTTGTGATCAATATTTTTGCAAACAAAGAAAAAGTGATTTCTTTGTATTGATACCCGCATATGCTATCTTGGTGAAACTGGATAACCAAGACCCCTGGATTCCCTAAAAATGGATATTCTTCTGCTTACTGTCCTTTCTGTGTCATCCGAAAAAAGTTTTTAATAGCCATGAATATTTGAACATCTCTCCTTCAAAAAGAATTTTACGGCTGAATATCAGCATGTTTGGAGCTCTGCACAGATTCTACTTTCTCGTGTGCTAACTACAAACTCCGTTCTATTTTAATCTGTGATCTGCATGGTGATGAAATATCCGGAGATCATGAAATGCAATTAAAATTGCTTTAAAAGTATAACCCTTTGCATCTCAAATTATTTAATTAAAAAGCTTATTAAAGTAATGACTTGGCTATTTTAATCTTAAAGGCATGCATACGAGGCAAAACTAAAAGGTAACAATGCAGCAAAATCGTACAGAAGGTGGTGTTGGTCTGTCCTCTCAGTAGAGCATGTGCTTGGAGATAATGCGTTTGGGTTTCTCAGGGAAATGGCGGCTACTTTCAAGACCGTAGAGGGCTGGTCTAACCTGGGGTCTGGGTAATTGGGCACAGAACAATGCACCACTTGAGTGCAGGGCTCCATGAAAGCCCTGGGGACCTTGGCTTCTGGATCCCTGCCCTGGCTGCACCCTGCACTGGCACCCCAGGCCCAAGTATGGTGGTTGGGATCTGGGAGTAAATCCTTCTTTTCCTGGGTTAATTGTGGCCACTTAAGAGACTAATATTTAGGGTAGAAAGCAAAAATCAGTAAGAGATAAACTGAAAAACTTCCTCGGCTAGTATTAGGTTTGTCATACCAACTATAGATGTAGCTTCCATAATTGGGGAACTTTCAAAGACAGGTTTTGTATGACTGGAGGCTGTAGAGCCTGGCAAGCAAAGAACCAAGCTTTCATTAGGAGAATGTGTCACATGGGTTGGAGAAAGTGTTTATGCTGCTTTTTTGCAAATGATTTCTATTCACCCTTTTAAGTTACATAAGCAAACACTTGTATTTAGTGTATTATTTCTAAGGAAGGATTAAGTCCCAACAATCACAAAATAATACCCAAATAGAACTTCAACAGAAAAATACTCAAATGAGGTCACTGAATAAGGTCATACTTGATGCTAAGCATGATTTGCCACTGTCAAGGCTGCTGTCAAAAATAAAACTTACCCCTAAAGTTCGAATGTATATGCAAACTGAAAAAAAGGGGCTACTTAGATTGTTCAAGGAAGCCAGTAAA
The DNA here is from genome assembly GCF_011764305.1 of Mustela putorius furo. Classification (NCBI taxonomy): domain Eukaryota; kingdom Metazoa; phylum Chordata; class Mammalia; order Carnivora; family Mustelidae; genus Mustela; species Mustela putorius. Next base: position 36,327,197 of record NW_025421989.1, read on the forward strand.
AAAGAATATACAAGTGGTGCCTGGGTGGCTTAAGTGTTCGACTCTTGATTTCAGCTCAGGGCACAATCTCGGGGTCATGAACTGGAGCTCCTTAACGGCTCCCTGCTCAGCTAGGCGGGGAATCTGCTTGAGGATTCATTCTCCCCCTCTTCCTCTGTCCCTCCCCCTGCTAGCATGTGCATGTGCATGCTCTCTCTCCAAAATAAGCAGATAAAACCTAAAAAAAGGAAAAAGAATATGCAGAATAAAAAATTGGAAAAATCTAAGTCTCGATATTTTTCTCCAAATATGTTATGAGGTATAATTGAGCAATTGGTAATAAGCTGAAATAGCTATTAGTTTTAATTACATAAGAATCGTGTAATAGGAAAGAAATACTTTCACTTTTTGTACTCTAGCAAGGACATGGACAAGACAATTAACTTGAGGCTACAGTGAAAAAATATCTGACTACTTTAAAATAAGCAGGAAAAATATGAATTTTATGGTTGAAAAGTGGCTCCTCTGGCTTCTAAATTATCAATCGTACAATGGGCCACTAAATAATAAGAATATCATCATTATCTAAGGTGATTTTAACCATCTTATTTTTTTTGAGAAAGTAGAATACAGATTTGCTTTTAAATTCTTCTGTTCCAGATACTTTCTTTCATTTTTATTTTTTTAATTAACTAGGCTCTCCAGTGTGGGGCTTGAACTCATGACCCGAAGATCAAGAACTACATGATCTACTGACTAAGCCAGCCAGGCGCCCCTAGATCTTATTTCTTAAAGGAAAAAAGCATTAACTTTATTAACCTTCTCTTCTATTAATATTTGTCTTTATAATGTTTTATATTTTACAACTGCAATAAGCAAAGGATCTACTTATTCTTTTGTAAAAAAAAAGTCTTTCAAAAGGAATAATTGAAAAAGGGATTAGTGTGATATTTTTTATCATGACCTCTAAAGGTAGAATACAGACTTTTAAAAAAAGATTTAATTTATTTATTTGACAGAGAGACACTGAGGGAGGGAACACAAGCAGGGGGACTGGGAGAGGAAGAAGAAGGCTTCCTGCTGAGAAGGAGCCTGATGTGGGGCTCCATCCCAGGACCCTGGGATCATGACCTGAGCCGAAGGCAGACACTTAACGACTGAGCCACCCACGTGCCCCTAGAATACAGACTTTAAAAAAATAATTCAAGCCTATTCCTTTTTATTGTTTAATTACTTTAATATTCACAAGTATCTATATCTATATTCACAGGTAATTCAATATTAAACCTTCATGTTTTAATGATCAGAAAGCAAAGAAAAAGCGAGGTAATTGAGGCAGGACGTGTGAAATGATAACTATGCTAAGAATAACTCCCAAACCTCAGTATAATAAAAACATAAGCATTACAATATTCCCCTTTAAGCTATTAATATTTCTTTAAAAATACCAAGATTTTAAAACCATGACTTTAAAATGCTTATAAGATAAAAGCTCCAGCACTTAAAAGTTTATTTAACTTAGTATATCTAGCTCAGAAGTATATTTTCCACAAGGGATGTTATTTAAACATATGCTTATTTGGGAACGACCAGTGAGCTCAAGTTTATAGGAAAATGGACCCTCATGACAGGTCAACCAACTTTTAGGAGCACAGGCTTTGGAGCCCACAAGATCTGGGTTTTGAACCTCAGCAAGACCACTTACTAGGTGAGTGACCTCTAGCAAGCCTCATTACCTTTCTAGGGCAGTTTCCTCTCTGAACTGTAAAATGGGCTTAGCCATGCTCCCTCACATCCCAGCCATCAGCACATCCTGTTGTGTCCAACCATCTCCATGTTGCATTGCAGCCTGCCCATTTCCCACCAGTTCCAGCCTTTCGCAAGCCTCTACCACCTCTCACCACAGCCTCTTTTAATTCTCACACCAGAAACCATTCTCTGCACACCAGCCCCAGGGATCTTTCAAGCACAGATCTGATCATATTTTCCTGTTCGCAGTCACTCAGTGTTGCCTGACTGCGATCAGGAGAAAATCCAGACTCCTTGTCACAGCCTGGAAGACCTGACTTGCTCTGGCCTCTGCCAACCTTGTCTAGCATTTTTTTTTTAAAGATTTTATTTATTGGGGTGCCTGGGTGTCTCAGTGGGTTAAAGCCTCTGCCTTCGGCTCAGGTCATGAAACCAGGATCCTGGGATCGAGCCCTGCATCGGGCTCTCTGCTCAGCAGGGAGTCTGCTTTCCCTCCTCTCTCTCTGCCTGTCTCTCTGCCTACTTGAGATCTCTGTCAGATAAGTAAATAAAATCTTTTTTCTTTTAAAAAAATATTTTATTTATTTGAGAGAGAGAGATAGACTGAGAGAGCATGAGTGGGGTGGAGGGGGAGAGAGAGAATCTCAAGCAGACTCCCTATTGAGCATGGAGCCTGACACAGGGTTCTATCTTGTGACCCTGACATCATGACCTGAGCCGAAATCAAGAACTGGGTGCTTAATCAACTGAGCCACCCAGGCACCCCCTGTGGCTAATGTTTTAAAAATGGTATATTCAAAAACTAATGAGGAAAAAAAAAGTTACAGTTAGTTACAGTGGCTAACTGAACATAATAAAAAATGTTATGTATTTAACATAAATTTCCACTTGTAATCATGCTTTTGAACTGCAGCTCAATAGACACATCTGGACCTTCTTTCACAGAAAGGCATCTCATCTGTTTTGAGTTCGGTTAACCATTTAGCATTGTAACTGGCTAACTACAGGTGCTGTCCCCAGTTTCCATACAGTAGAAATGAGTGAAGAGAGTGGAAGAGTTCTGCATCATCAAGTGATAGAATTCCTCCACTAAACCACCTGGGATCAGAGGTGAAAAAGATCCCACCTGGGATCTTTTCAAGTGAAACCTGTCTCTAGTTTGAGTTCTCTGTCATTTAAATACCATACATAGTTCCAGTGACTTAAGAACTATCCTGGCAGGAGGCAAATCCCTTATGTGATGACCATAGGGATAGCTTCTTTATAACTATGACACAAAGTAAACAAAAAGGATCTTGATGTATTTGGTATTACCTGGTACTGTTCTCTTTACAGTCTGCTATTATATGAGTAATGCCATATCCAACAAAGACAGCCACATTTTAGGAGGATTATTAAAAACTTCTTTTGAAAGTGAGGTTTTAGTTCTAGAGAATTTTAATCAGTACTTACCATGAAATGAGGTTGTGTTAAAATACGCTTTAGTTCCTTTGCATCATTATTCTCAGGGTAACATGAAATTTCTTCCAATACCTAAAAAATAAGCAAGATGTAGGACAGTATAAACAGGACGCCAGCTTTAGAAAATAGAGAATTCTTTTAAATTAGAAATTATGAGTAGATTTTTATTTTTTTTTACAGCAGGCAAAACAATTACTTTAGAAAAATTCATCACTTTATTAAAGGTTATCAATATAGAAGAACATTATTGATGGTAATAAAAAAATAAAACAAATTGCTATAATTTCTCTGACTCAATTACCCAACTATAACCCAAAAGGTTATTGAAAAATACAAAACAAAATGACAAGTCCACAATACATATTTACTACAGGTATAAGTCACTTAACTAACTTAATGGGCAAATATCTCTATAAATCTTTTTCCAAACTCACTATCAAAACAAATCTGTAATAAAAGTTAAGAGCAGCTTTTTTTTACATTAACAAAACAGTTGATTCCTTTTAGAAAGATTAAAATGATACAGGCTCACATAAAGAACCATTTAAAGAAAAGAAACACTTCAGTAATTTTCCTGCAGCCTGGCAGAGTCCGTGTTCTCTGCACACATCTCACATAGCGGAAACCACGCCTCTGCCAACACTTCCTAGTGTTCACTGCCAGGGAATCCAAGGGAATAGTTAAAACCCCAAACCCAAAACCACTGAAAACTTCTCCTTCCACTCTGAAAGTTATCCGTTACCATTAGGATGGAGTTTATCCATTTAAAATTTGAGTATGTGACAGGAGACCAGGGAAAAGCCTCTGTTGTCCTGCCCCGCCACGCGTCCCCCGCCCACCTCAGGGTAAACACTCTACTGCGGTTCTAACCGTAGATGGTTGGACTCACAGAGTAGTTATACATATTGCACTCCTAAGGTTGAGCCAATCAAAGACGGCTTCAGGAGGGCTGGATGTCAGGGGCACACAAGTCATCCACCCAGAGTAATCTCTTGCATCATCTTGGAGAATCTTAATACTGGGGCAAGAAGGAGCATTTAGAGGTCATTTAGAGGACCTCTAAGGCTTAGATTTTGCAGGCATACCTAAGTGCTACTCAATCATCTCCTCAGGAAAGAAGGATAAAGACCAAACAAACACTATAAGGTTTCTTTCTGATCTAAAAGAACCCTTAACAAGTGCTGGTTATGCAGTTAATTCATATTGTGTAAGGAAGATAATAAGCAAAGTCGCCTCGGTATATTTTATGCTTTGAGTGTCTCTACCAGTGAAATGAAAGGATGAAAACATGTGTTCTCTCTGGTCCCTGCTACTCTCAAGGTCTGTACTTTTAAACAGCCAGGTGTGGTCCCCTAAGTCAGAGAGAATAGCTCCTGGTGCCTTTGACCTCATTGGGCAGGTCCAGCAGCACGGCTGGTCTTGTTTCTCAGGGAATATGCGAGGCTCTCTAGTGCAGGCATGGGTGTTTAAAATCTGGTAGGGAAGGAATTCTGTTTTTCATACTCTTTTCACTTAGTAGTCTCACTGTATAAAAACTGCTTTCAAAGGGAAATGTTAATTTGCATATGGACTTTTATAACATCAAAAAGTGAAAGAAAAAAAGTACGCGTCTAATGATGGAGGACTTGCTAATTCATTATAATTTAGTAATAACAAAGACTTACTCCTTCATTAGAATTTTATATTTGTATAAACATTGGAAAAATGATTATATAATGTCAGGTAAGAAAAGATGTATTTTGATTGCAGCTACATGAAATGTATATGCAAAAAAATAAAATTTATATGCAAATGGAAGTGACAGGAAGTGTATACACAGAAATGAAAATTACTGTGTTAGGGTGCTGGGGTTATGTATGAATTTTTACTTATCCAAACTTTTTGCAATATCATATTTCTATAATAAAAAAAACCGGGGTGCCCGGCTGGCTCAGTCAGCAGAGCCTGTGATTCTTGATCTCGGGCTTGTGAGTTTGAGCCCCACATTAGGTATTAAAGTAATCTTTACTTTAAAAAACATTTAAACATTTAAAAACATTTTTTAAAAAAGTTGGTAACAGTACAGCCATGTACACTAGCTGATAATTTATAAAAATGACTTCTCTCTCAACTCAGTATACTTGTTATAGATATTTAATTAACTTCCAAACACTACTGTCTTAAAGAAGCAACTCAAATTTTCAGAGCCTATTTCCAACCATGCGCAGTAAAATAACTTACTAAAAAAAAAAGAGAAGTACAACTGATATGTTAACATGTTCAAGTTTACAGAGCAGAACCAGAACCAGAAATCGAGGCATTGTTGTCCCTGAGGCTTTTCTTTCTTTCCTGTATGTAAAATGTTCAGTGATAAACTTAGAAATACTAAATCTGACTGTATGGTCCACTGTGACTCCAACGAAACCACCTCTTTACTGTGCAGTGGAAATGTTTTCAATAAAGGTAGCAAATATGACTCCCAGATACATTTATAAAATATATCACTTACCTCTTTGGCTCTCTGTACTGCATCACTTGGAGGATTCCTGATTTGTGGTGAAGATTTTGTGTTAATTTTGTCATACAGCTAAAAGCAAAGAAGAAAATCCAATCAACACTCCTAATTCTTTGCTACAAGTTCAGAGCTGCCTACTTATTATTTCACTAAACAAAATCTTCCTCTGACAAACGCTTGCTGATGATTTCAGGGTCTCCTTCCATTAATAATCTCTCACTCATTCAGCGTAACTTGTTGCAAGAGGAGTCTTACGTGTATTGTTTTAGAAAATCATCTTCAAATAGATGATCCAAGATTCTGTCAGTGTGGCAGTTTCTTTTCTCATTTAAAATCGATCACTACTTCAGAATTGCAATATTTTGTTGCCTCTGATAGAAGCAACATTCACTAACATGGATCTAGAGCAAAATGAAAGAACACTTTCTGGCCAAGACATGTCTGAAAGAATTTTCAACGAAATTGAAATCTTGGGAAAGGGCAAACCAACTCCTTCTAGGAAGGAATGTTCTCACAAAAGGTTTATGCTTGTTTTACTAGGGCTGTTTATTAACAGTATCAGTGCTGGCAACCTTCAGCAGGAAGTGAAGGACATGAACTTTTTCCTTTTGAATTTGCAAATTCACAGAGCATGAGAAGACACTGAGAAGAATCTAAATATATTTCAAAAACGCCACAAATCTAACTGATCCAAAATTTGACTTTCTGAAGACAATTAATTCTTTAAAGAAAAATCTCGGTAGGGTGGAAATGTAATTAAAATACTAATTTCTACCTCAAACAAAATGGCTCATTTGACAGTCTGCTTTGAAAAGTGAAAAATTAAAATGGATTTTGGCCAGTCTGCCAATGTCTATTTCCTAACTTCTCTAAAATAGGTGGGTTTTTTTTTCCTGCTTGGTTTTTGTTTAGTTTTTTTTTTTTTTTAAAGATTTTATTTATTCACCTCACAGACAGGGATTACAACCCGAGCTGAAGGCAGAGGCTTAACCTACTGAGCCACCCCGGCGACCCTGTTTAGTTCTTTTTTCCCTCCTCCTGTGTACCACAATGCTCGTGTACAGGTCAAATACTGACTGTATACATCCTTCAGGTTACAGTTAGATTTCTTCATACAGATGCAAGATAAAGCCTTACGATTTGTTTGGGCCACACCATACATAAAAATGCCTTACAAATACATAAATTAATTACAAAGATGACAAATGAGAACAATGTGAAGATAGATCAGTGACCATTTTTAAATGAGGGCATTGAGAAAGTACTACTAAATGAGAGGTTAAATGCACACTGTAAGTAGGCTAGTAAAATGCTGTTTAAAATATTATACAGTTGACCCTTGAACAGAATGGGTCTGAACTGCACAGGTCTACTTACTCTGTTTTCCCCCCTAATAAAAACAGCACAGTACTCTAAATGTATTTTCTCTTATGATATTCAGAAGATTTTATTTATTTGAGAGAGAAAAAGAGAGAGCATAGAGGGAGAGTGAGAGGGAGAAGCAGACGCCCCACTGAGCAGAGAGCCTGAAGCAGGGCCCAATCCCAGGACCCTGAGATCATGACCTGAGCTGAAGGCAGATGCTTAACCGACTGAGCCACCGAGTCGCACACCAAGTGCTAACTCCAGAGAGTAACAGTAGTCATACCAACAACAAGAATTACTACTTTTATTGAACACTTACTAGATGTTAGTTATTAGTTAAAATTCTTAACATATATTCCCCCATTTAACCTCAGGCAATACTGAATACTGTTATGCTGAAAATAAATAAATTTAATTAAAAAAAAAACCTATCAGGTCGATACCCTTTATTTTTCCCACTTTACAAATGAGGAAACTGAGGCACAGGGTAGTAAAGTGAGAACCGCTGTTCTAGGTTTATAGCCACTTCACAGGTGACATACAGATGCCTGGAGTTTCAACATTTTTTAGGGCCCTGCTTCCAAAAAAGTGCTCAGACCAAATTTTCCTCTGTTCCTTTGGTCTGGCCTCATTCAGTTCATCACGTATTTGCCCAAAGTGCAGTGGGACTAGTGGTGGAATGAGGGAGAGGTTGGGTGCTTCTCATAAAGGCAGAAGCAGTAGAAGGAATTAAAAGAAGGGGTCTTCTGTCTGAGGTGGGGGCACTGGGCTCTGCCCCTCCAGCTCCTAGGAGATCCCGGGACTGGAGCAGTTCCAGCAGTTACTGGACACAATGGATGCTAAGAACAGACGGTGAGTCTCAACTGGCTGCTCTTGAAGCAGAAGGGTGAGCAAGAACCATGGCAGGAAGGGGCAGGGAGAAACGGGGCTCACTTTGTCACCATCAGAAGTGAGTCCTTGGGCGCCTGGGTGGCTCAGTGGGTTAAAGCCGCTGCCTTCGGCTCAGGTCATGGTCTTAGGGTCCTGGGATCGAGTCCCGCATCGGGCTCTCTGCTCAGCAGGGAGCCTGCTTCCCTCTCTCTCTCTCTCTGCCTGCCTCTCCGTCTACTTGTGATCTCTCTCTGTCAAATAAATAAATAAAATTAAAAAAAAAGAAGTGAGTCCTTGTTGTCTCCTCCATCTATCCATCCATCCACCAACTGAGCTCCTACTATGTACTAGGCCGTGCAGTTCTCTTTACTGGGGTTATGAAAATGAAAAAGAGGACAGTCTTGTCCTCAAAAAACTCCCAGATTCCAAAGACACATAGAGCCAAAGCCTAGAAACCTGTGTCAGCTGGATCCTGTTGAGAACCTGAGAGTAGTATGGTTCCCAGCGCTATCAACTGGAAGAGATCTCAGCTGAGTGAGCCCCGAGTTGGAGACTATCTGGATATGCATGCATAAGATGCCAACCTTCATTCCTCCTCTTCAATTTCTGGGACTGGGTTTTTGCCTTTGGGACTCAAAACATTTTAGCGATATCCACAACAAATACAAACCATTTATTTATTTATTTTTAAAAGATTTTATTTGACAGAGATCACAAGTAGGCAGAGATGCAGGCAGAGAGAGATTAGGGTGGGGGAAGCAGGCTCCCAGCTGAGCAGAGAGCCTGATGTGGGGCTCGATCCCAGGATCCTGGGATCATGACCTGAGGTGAAGGTAGAGGCTTAACCCACTGAGCCACCCAGGCGCCCAAATACAGACCATTTAAAAATGTGGCAAAGCAGGTAAAGAAAAAGTCCTCCATGGAGGAATGCTTTAATGCAATGTAACGTTAGTGTTTTAAAACCGTGGTCCGAGAAATATGTAGCTTTTCAAGTTCTCGTTCTTAGGGATTCAAAGTCCAAGTGTAGGTGGTTTTGTGAAGGCGCGGGGGTAAGTGAGACGTGGCTGGGCTTTGAGAACAAAGGAAGGCTGCAGCATGTATAAAGACTATCTAGAATGATATGATTTGGGACTTCCTCTGTACCTCTTGTACCTTCAGCTGGAGCCCAGAACAAAGACCTATAGGAAGGAAGTGGCACTGAGCATGCTAGAAAGCTGCCAGGGCCAGACCGTCCTTCTAGGGCTTGCTGGAAGGCAGCCAAAACGGCCCTTCCGTACTCACCCGCATGCCCCGTTCTGCCTACAGAGGCAGAAGTCTGGTGTCTGTCGGAGTCACAGGATGAGGAGACCAAGTATTTGATCTCCCCTTCCTTCCTCCTGGGTAGGAGGGCAGAGGGAGTTGCCTTTTTCCTCATGCCAGTGAAGGGTGGTCAGTGCTCCACGAGAACCACACTCAGAAAATGGAGGTACCAGTAACGAGAGCTCATTATCTCACTCTCTGGAGGGATGCTTGCCGAGTGGCAGTGATTTAGGAGGCCCATCTCGGTGTACCAGGGGTACTGTGAGAGAGTCCTTGGGGCGGCTTGACAGGTGACGTTTGTGGTCCCGAGTAAAAACACATCGATGCCTGCCTCTCTCCTGGCCGGAGGCCACCCGGGGCAGCCCTTGTCAGCAGGGTGAGGCTGGCGGTAGGGCACCCCACACCTGTAGTGTTTCCCAGAGTGTGTGTGTTTCCCATGAGTCAAGGAGCTGCCTCAGAGTGTGATCCGGCTGTAGCCATCTTGATGGAGCCCTGTCCAAGAGGGCTGCCTGCACGGAGCAAAGGGATCCAGAAATAATTAGCTGTGGGGTAACGGCTGGGTGCAGGAGCTGAGAGGGTGCTGCGGAGGCCAGCTCCAGAGTCCACTGATGATGCAGAACCCAGGACAAAGCCAGCATCTGACGACTGCCACATCGAGCGCATTGATAGCCAAGAGGACCCTAGCTGCCTGAGGGAAAGGATTCTGGAACATGCTGTTTAAGGGTTGCTTTCTCTTTTCCATGACCAGACTCTTGAGTTCCCTGACATTCAGTAACAGTGCCTCACATGGGGCTGAGTACACTGGAGATGCTTAATACATGTTTCTTTAAAAAATAAAGGCATATTTTAGCTAGTGCAGAGGAACTGGAAATAGATATTTCAAAAAAAATTTCAGAGTGACCTAAAAATAAACAGACTAGAAATACTTTCTTAGCTTGTTTCTTTAGGAACCAGGTATCATTTATCTTTGGTCCTTCCTGCATAGTTAAAACTTTCCCTCAAAATTAAGAAATCTATTTTGACCATATTTCTTTTGGGTGTGTTTCAAGGCTGATTTACTTCATCAAATATGGTTCAGCTCCTCCACGTTTTTAAAGGTAATTTAATTTGCTTCTTCAGCTCCTCCATTTTAAGGAGGAAGCAGAGGTCCAGTGAGGTGAAGTGTCATGCTCAAGGTTCTGTAGGCACAACAGCAGCGACCAGACCGTGAACTCCTGATGTGCCATCCTTTCTCTCACACCAGACTTCCTTGCTTTATATCAGAATTCAGGAACACACAAGTCTTCTGCCAGGGAGACAACCTTTAGCAAATACTTGGGGAGGGAACTGTAGAGAATGCTACTTACAGGTTGTAGGAAAAAAATATACTAAATAGGATTTGGAAGATATTAGCCAATCAACTGCAAACCTTGCCCTGTTAAAGAATGCTAGAATTCTATTCATTTCCTGGTGATAAATATCTCAGGCTTTGTGGCGGTAAGGATTCTGTCAGCCACTCAGCCTTGCCGTGTATGCAAAGGCGGCCATTAACAACCCATCAGTGAATGGACATGGCAGTGTTCCAATAAAACTTTATTTCCAAAAATAGGTGGCTGGCCGGATTTGGCCTGAGCACCACAGTTTGCCAACCCCTGCTCGAGAAGCTTAAGTTCATGGTGGATTGAAATGGTAAAATATATTTCTTTCTGCTATCTGCTTTCCTGCTATTTGAAGATATCAAGTGTATTTGTTTTTGAACTTTGTTTCATTTTTCTTTTTTTTTTTCCCACAGAGAGTGAGTGTGGTGGGGTGGGGGTGGGGGAAGATGTGAAGAGGGAGATAGGGAATCTTAGGTAGCCTCCACAGTGTGGCACCTGATGCGGGGCTCGATCTCATGACTCTGAGATCATGACCTGAGCCAAACTGAGGACTTGGATGCTTAACCAACTGAGCCATCCAGGCGCCTCCTAAGTTCTTACTTCCAGTTAACATACAGTGTTATATGAGTTCCAGGTGTACCACTGCGACACAACACTTCCACATATCACCCAGAGCTCATCACAAGTGCCCGCCTCAATCCCATCCCCTATTTACCCCATTCCCCTGCCTGCCTCCCCTCTGGTAACCCTCAGTTTAAAGGTATCAAGTGTATTTGTAAAGCTGAGGAGTAGGAGATGAGGCAGAAGGAGGGAAGAATGTTAATAATTTATCCCTAGAGAGGGGCCTGGGAATCGCTGCTCAGCAGGGGGCCTGCTTCTCCCTGTCCCTCTGTCCCTCGCCCTGTTCATGCTTGCTCTCTTGCTCAATAAATAAAAATCTTTAGGAAAAAAGTTATCCCTAGAGAGAAAACAAGAATGAGTTACTGTTCTCTCTTTCCAATGAAGTTAAGGTTCCCCAACTTCAGCACTTTTTATTAAAACACACACACACACACACACACACACACACACACACACACACACCCCAGAACAAGGAAATGTGGACAGATGTAAGGGGAACAGACTGTTAGACGCTGTCTCAGACACACTATTCTCTGCTCGTCTCTGGCGCTGGGTCAGATATGGCCACACACAGCTAGGTGCACATGCTTAATCTTTCTGCCTTAAGAAATAAAAGTACAGTTCTGTTAGGAGGCCACAATTCTACATTGGAGATGGGCTATTTTAAACAGAGTGGACTAAAGTTGGTGGTAATATTAAATTCAACTTTCCTGAGAGTGTACTTCCAAACATAAAGATGAAATCTGATAAGATGTCACTTTTTATTCACATCCAATACACTAAATTAAGTTTCCTCTTTTTTTTTTTTTAAACCATACGCCATCATATCTCATGCTCTTCTGGTTTCTAGCCCTCAAACAGAAGCCTTTGTTTTGTTCCCGGTTTATATGCAGCATTCAGCAAGATCAACATTTAAAATGGAATGGTTGGCAGGGAACCATAAAGTTACTCTCATGGGGTTGTATGTCCCACTAACTTTAGCACAGAGGAAACCAAATCTCAGGACCAGAATGCGTATTGGCTGAGATAAGAAGATAACTTTTGCAACGAGACTGCAGACATGGGCCAAATAGCGAATGGCTTTGTAGAGTTGTAGGAACACCACTCAAGTTCATGAGCAACCACCCTCTTACCACTTCCTTCAAAGAGACTGAACAAGCTGCCTGCTGGAAAGGAATTCAAATTTTTAAGAGTCAAATATTTACCTGAAAAGTATGTAATGAAGTGTGTCTGTGATCCTGGTACAACAGATGATAATGCTGTTCATGGATTTACACTGCATAACAATAATGGGAATGACTTGCCCTTGGAAACAGGGCATCTTATTTAAAATAGAACTTTCTGTACAGTTTCTGAGTTATCTGAAGAAGCTCAGTGATTAGAAACAAGCTTCAGTGTGTCACTTCTTTTTGGTGAACCTTGGGGCAGCTGTTGATATCCAACAGTATTTTTTTAAAGATTTTATTTATTTATTCGACAGAGAGAGATCACAAGTAGGCAGAGAAAGAGGAGGAAGCAGGCTCCCTGCCAAGCAGAGAGTCCGATGTGGGACTTGATCCCAGGACCCAGAGATCGTGACCTAAGCCAAAGGCAGAGGCTTAACCCACTGAGACACCCAGGCGTCCTTCAACAATACTTTAAAAAAAATACGTTTGAAATCTGGCAAACTGTGAGGGAAAGGTGATTTACTATGAAAAGGTGATTTACTACTAAGCTGGGGGCACCATGTTGCCTGATTTCAAGCTATATGACAAAGCTGCGATCACCAAAACAGCATGGTACTGGCACAAAAACAGACACATAGATCAGTGGAACAGAGTAGAGAGCCCAGATATGGAGGGACCCTCAACTCTATGGTCAACTAATCTTTGACAAAGCAGGAAAAAATATCCAATGGAAACAAGATTATCTCTTCAATAAATGGTGCTGGGAAAATTGGACAGCTATATACGGAAGAATGAAACTCAACCATTCGCTTACACCATACACAAAGATAAACTCTAAATGGATGAAAGACCTCAATGTGAGACAGGAATCTATCAAAGTCCTAAAACATAGGAGAACATAGGCAGTAGCCTCTTCAACATCAGCTACAGAAACTTCTTTCAAGACACGTCTCCAAAGGCAAGGAAAACAAAAGTGAAAATGAACTCCTCGGACTTCATCAAGATAAAAAGCTTCTGGACAACAAAGGAAACAGTCAACAAAAAAAGATGCAACCCACAGAATGGGAGAACATATTTGCAAATGACACTACAGATAAAGGAATGCTATCTAGTATATATAAAGAACTTCTCACTCAAATGCAACACCTAAAAAACAAATAATTAAGTCAAAAAATGGGCAGAAGATATGAACAGACACTTCTCCAAAGAAGACATACAAATGACTAACAGACACATGAATAAATGTTCATCATCATTAGCCATCAGGGGAATTCAAATCAAAACCACCTTGAGATACCACCTTACACCAGTTAGAATGGCAAAAATGGACAAGGCAAGAGATAATAAATGTTGGAGATGTTGTGGAGAAAGGGGAACCCTCTTACACTGTCCCTGTTGGTGGGAATGCAAGGTGGTACAGCCACTTTGGAAAAGTGTGGAGGTTCCTCAGAAAGTTAAAAATAGGGCTAGCCTATGACCCAGCAATTGTACTACTGAGTATTTACCCCAAAGATAGAGATGCAGTGAAAAGGGCCACATGCACCCCAATGTTCACAGCAGCAATGTCCACAATAGCTCAACTGTGGAAAGAGCCAAGATGCCCTTCAGCAGATGAATGGATAAAGATGATGTGGTCCTTAAAAAAAAAAAAAAAAAAAGAAAAAAGAAGAAGAAGATGTGGTCCATATATACAATGGAATATTATGCAGCCATCAGAAAGGATGAATACCCAACTTTTGCATCAACATGGACGGAACTGCAGGAGATTATGCTGAGTGAAATAAGTCAAGTAGAGAAAGTCAATTATCATATGGATTCACTTATTTGTGGAACATAAGGAATAGCATGGAGGACATTAGGAGAAGGAAGGGAGAAATGAAGCGGGGGAAATCAGAGGGGGAGACAAATCACGAGAGACTGTGGACTCCAGGAAACAAACTGAAGGTTTTATAGGGGAGCGGGGAGGAGGGATGGGTGAGCCTGGTGATGGATATTAAGGAGGGCATGTACTGCATGGAGCACTGGGTGTTATATGCAAAAAATGAATCTTGGAACACTACATCAAAAACTAATGATGTATTGTATGATGACTAATGTAAGATAAAAAATATAAAATGGGGTTTTCAAAAATTTAAGAAGCTACAATGAAACTTTGCAATGAACTTCTATAACCTATCCTGCTCACAAATCTAAGAATGATTATGCATTGAGATATTATGATTTACAAAAAGAAATTAAAACCACCCAGGACATTTTTCTTTTATGGGATTAAAAAAATACCTTTCCTCTCTGCACTGAAAATCGTTTTTCCTAAGAATTAATATTCCATAAAACTTCTAAAAATCATTTTAATTTTTAAAAAATAGTTGAAGGAAGCCCTCAAAGATTAGTTTCACAGATGAATCTCCATTTGTATGGAGATAATACACTCCATTCATTTGAAGAATATGCTTTCATTTCATTTGTGCGCTATCATTCACAATTTCTATTTTGTGCTGACTTTCCCTCTGAAAAGTCAGAAAACATGTAAATAGCTAAATTTCATAAATTTTATTTTTAAAGGACTTATTTATTTATTTGATAGAGATAGACTTAGCGAGAGAGGGAACACAAGCAGGGTGGAGTGGGAGAGAGAAGCAGGCTCCCCACTGAGCTCCCCCTGATGAGGGGCTCAATCCCAAGACCCTGGGATCATGACCTGAGCCGAAGGCAGATGCTTAATGACTGAGCCACCCAGGTGCTCCTGGAAGTTAGATTTACCCTGGAGAAAGGTTCAGGGGCTGCCCACCATTGCTATGGCCCAGGTTATTTTGGGTAAAGTTAGAAATACGTATCTGATTTCATGCCCAGTAAGAATGGTCCTGGGAGCCCTTGAGTTAGATGTTTCAGGAAAACGTTAGCCTAATGGTCTGGTAGTGAAATGCTAGCTTAAATCAAGCTTTAGAAAATCATGATGGGGTATATAACCTTACCTGAAGTCTTAAGAAGGGGCCCAGCTGGCTTACTCATATGCTACTGTAACTAAATCAATTATGGAAGTTTTCCTCTGATAGCAAAAAAGGAAACTGAACAATCAGTTCACCTGGGCCAATTTGAGTTCTTCAGAGGGATACAAAATACTGCGGATTTTGACAGTGAAAGTACCCCAAAGGAGGCCCTTGTTTGATTTAGGTTTTAGTTGTCTGTGTACAGAGCTGCTTTTGTTTCCTGCCCATTAGAACTTATGGAGATTTATTTTTGAAACCAAGAAATTAAGACTTGCTTGAGCTCCTAGTTCCGTCTAAAAAGACCATCCCTTCGGTGGCCTAACAATATAGGCCACTGTGGCAGATTCTGGGCAGCTGACAGTTCTTTCTGAGAAACTCAAGCAGTGGCCTCAGATGACCTAACATGACTGTTCTGTCGGCCTTTTTCAGTTGGCAATTAACTCTGAAATTAAGCCTGGTAAGAAACAAATCATAATGCCTATTCTTTTTTTTTCTTTCAAAGATTTTATTTATTTATTTGACAGAGAAAGAGAGATCACAAGTAAGCAGACAGGCAGGCAGAGAGAGGGGGAAGCAGGCTCCCTGTTGAGCAGAGAGACTGATGTGGGGCTCGATCCCAGAACTCTGGGATCATGACCCGAGCTGAAGGCAGAGGCTTTAACCCACTGAGCCATCCAGGTGCCCTCATAATGCCTATTCTTGAGCAAGCAAAAGAAAGCATAAGGGAACACCACCACTTAGATGATGCAGGAGGCTTTATTCTGCTTTTACTCAAGCTTTCTGAAATATGGAACTTTTTAATACCAGATACAAGCATCTGCCTACCTATGAGAAATTTCACTAGGATATGAATTTCTTTCCCATTAAAACACTAACATTAAAGAAGTGTTGAAGCCTCATTTCTTTAAAAAAATTTTTTAAAATTTATTTTAAAAGATTTGAGAGTGAGAGCATGAGAAGCAGGGAGGGGCAGAGGGAGAAGCAGACTCCCCACAGAGCAGGGAGCCCTACCTGGGGCTTGATCCCAGGACTCCAGGATCATGACCTGAGCCCAAGGCAGATGCTTAACCAACTCAGCCATCCAGGCACCCTGCAAAAATGGATTTCTATTGCGGCAAGTTAAAAGAGAACAAATGAGTTCGGCAGAAGAGGTTTTAATGAGACAGTGTTAGATCGGCCAGAAAGAGGAGAAAGCAGCTATGTTCTTGGATTAGGAATGCTGCAAGCCAACCCCATCAAATATTCTTCAAGTGAGCATGTCACATTCCTTTCTGGGGGAAAAATCCTCCCTTCCTTGAGAACAGCATGAAGAAGAATCAGGCCTTGTGCACTGTGATGGCTTTTTGAACATTCCTCTGCCTTCTGATAAAGTTGACTGTGGTGCCATAAAAAGAGAGGGGCACTCAGTGGCCAACACTGGGACCAGGGACAAGCTGATTCATTACTCTTGGTATTTCAGAGTACATTCCAGTCCCTGTTTTAAGAAGTAATTCGTCTGAACAAATAAGGGAACCAGAGAGACTCCTATGGTTAATCATAGTTTCAGTGAAAATCACACATTCCTTTCAGAAAGATGTAGAACACAGGAGTTAACATGGTGCCCCACGGAGAGCAACTGCCCAGGGGATGGAATGAAGGCTGGATTCCCTACTACTGAACAGGCTTAGTTTTCAGAATTTGGTCTTCTCTGTTATACAGTGGTCTATCAAAAAGCATTCATATTGGGTGAATGGATAAACCAAATGTGGTGTATACCTACGAGGGAACAGTTTCGAGCCTTGAAAAGGAAGGAGAGAGTGACACATGCTACAGCCTGAATGAACACTGAGGATACTAGATGAGGTGAAATAAGCCAGGCAGTCATCGAAGAGCAAATGATGTAGGATTCCACTTACAAGAGGTATCTACGCTAGTCAGAGTCCCTGAGGCTGAAAGTAGAGTGGTGGTCAGCAGGGGCTGGGGAAGAGAAGGAACTGGTGGGTTGCTGTTTCATAGGTACAGGGGTTTCAGTTGCGGAAGCTGGAAGGAGTTCTGGAGATGGACGGTGGTGATGGTTGCGCCAACAGTGTGAACGTACTTAATGTCACCGAATCGTACGCTGAAAATGGTTACCATGGTATGTTTATGTCAGGTATATTTTACCACAGTAAAAAGGCAAAAATATTGGTATTAGGTCATATCTGAATTTTGGGAAATGACAAATATGTATTTGCATGTAAAAGAAATGAATAGCTGAAACACATTGCTCTGAGAGGGTAATCCCCTAATTGAAAAAACAGATAAAATTAGGTAATTCATAGTGTTTTAATTTTTCAAAAAGACTTTATTTATTTATTTATTTATTTATTTATTTATTTATCAGTCATAGAGAGAGCACAAGCAGGCAGAGTGGCAGGCAGAGGCAGAGGGAGAAGCAGACTTCCCGCTGAGTAAGGAGCCCGATGTGGGACCAGATCCGAAGGCAGCGGCTTAATCAACTGAGCCACCCAGGCGTCCCTCATAGTGTTTTTAAATTAGAAAAAAGTCAGTTTGGGCTTCTTTCATGAGGCACAACAATGCACTGGTTAATAAAAACAGTTCTTGGGACAGAAAAGCAAATTTAGCATTCTCAAGTCAGTAAGCGGTAAGTTCTTAGCCCTAGCATGAACTGCTGAGAAGAGGAAGTCAGTGTGCTGACTCTGTGAAATCTGCTAGGATGACCCCTTCATGGTGGGCTTTGGGCACTGCTGAGGGCAGGCAGTCTGGTTTTGCTGGACTGGTGTCAGGACACAGGGACAACTCCCAGAGACTGGATAAAGCTGTTTATAGTCAGAGTGATGGTTCATTTATTGTGACCTTCTTTACTGTCTTTCAGCCATTTGTAGTTTTCAGTGTGTGAGTCCTAAACTTCTTTTGTTCAAGTCACCAAATATTTTATTCTTTTCAGTGGTATTGTATTCCTTTAATTTTACATTCACATGATTTACTACTTATAAAACTACTGATTTTGTAGTTACATTCACATGATTTACTACTATGTAGAAATACAGTTAATTTTTGTATATTGATCTTTTATCCTGCAGTCTTGCTGAACTTGCCTATTAGTTCTAATAGATTTTTTAAAAAAGATTTTATTTATTTATTTGACAGAGAGAAATCACAAGTAGATGGAGAGGCAGGCAGAGAGAGAGGGAAGCAGGCTCCCTGCTGAGCAGAGATCCCGATGTGGGACTCGATCCCAGGACCCTGAGATCATGACCTGAGCCAAAGGCAGCAGCTTAACCCACTGAGCCACCCAGGCGCCCAAGTTCTAATAGATTTTTTTGGTAGATTCCTTAGGCTTTTCTACATACAAGAATGTATCTCTGGGGTGCCTGGGTGGCCCAGTGGGTTAAAGCCTCTGCTTTCGGCTCGGGTCATGATCCCAGGGTCCTGGGATCGAGCCCCACATCGGACTCTCTGCTCAGCAGGAAGCCTGCATTCCTTCCTCTCTCTCTGACTGCCTCTCTGCCTACTTGTGATCTCTGTCTGTCAAATAAATTAAAAAAAAAAAAGAACATATCTCTGTGAGAAAATGGTTTTACTTCTTCTTTTCTTATCTGCATAACCTTGAATTTCTTTTTCTGGCTTTACTGCACTGGCCAGAACCTCCAACACAATGTTGAATAGAAATGGTAAGAGTAGACAATACTTGCTTTTTTTCTGGTTGTATCTGTTTACTACTGCTGCTTAATGGATGAACATATACTTAGTAGCCTTTCTTTTTTTGGCTAGGTTTGTTGATATCTTCATTAAGAATGAAGAAAAACTACTTTGAAAATATTCAGGATATATGCTATTTCTAGTTCTCTTTACCCTAGGAATTTTGTGTCAAGTGGTAATTTTCTACTGACACTAATACTTGGGCATTAGTTACAGTTATATACTAGTTTATCTATATTATAGAAACCGATATGGAAGTTTTTGCCCACCAGTTAGAAAGAGTGGAAAGGGAGATCCTTATACCCACAGTGAGCAGCAATGCATTTCAGTCTCCAGCCCCAGGAGGTAAGTAGCACAAAGGCATACCACTGGCCCACTACCCAGCTGGTTTTTCATATCTGCTGAAGCTCATGCTCAAGACTAGCAGGGACCCTGAGAAGGTCCCAGTAGTTCAGCAGGTCCACAGGCCTTAATAGTCTAGACAGTTAAGTCTAACTCGACTGGAATACGAATTCATGGGAAACTTAGCTTTGGCATTTCCTGACTGGTAATCTATTTAAACATCCAAACTTAACAGTGTATCAACTTACTTCTTAAACCCCAAATTGCTGGAAAAATCAAATCATTGCAGAAGTTCCAGTTTTTCCCACTTTAGGAAACCTTTGAGTTCTAAAAATAAGCTGTTCCAAAATAGGACTACTAATTTAATATCATCTCAAAAAAGCAAGAGTAAATCAAGAGTTGTAGTTTTCCAGTGCTGGATTTAAAAAAAACCTCTCTAACGCACCCTAAACATTAAAAAACTGCAATAAAGATGTTGGTAATACAAAATATGGAGGATTCCAGACGCTGATTTATTTCTAATGCAGTACTTTAAAATATCAATTAATCTATAATAAAAATCTACATATAAATCAATATAAAGTGTTAAGTCGCTACTGCAGTGAACGTCTGCTCTATTAATCTAATCACAAATTAAAGATAATTTTAGGATGTCCAACAAAAATAATTTAATTAGGTGGGGCTTCACATTTACTTTGGAAACAGCAGTCTGTAATGAATGCTAACAGCTGTTCAGAGGTATGACAGATGGTGGGTGAATGTTTAAAACTAGTTGTCAAAGTTTGGCAGAGAGAGAGAGAAATGTGTCATTTAACAATGTTTCATAACATTGTTAACTTACAAAGTAAACATTTATTCTGCAACAGGAAAATTTCCATGAGATATTGAGAAGATCGAGGATCACCACCAAATAACATTTGCAAAATACTTTTTAACTGAAAAATCCTTTATTTTTCAGTCTAAAAATGCATCTGTCATCTGACAACCCAATGTATCACACACAAGTTGCAACCCAAAACGAACTCAGACTACCATTAAAAGACCCAAGTACACCTTAACACCAATTCCCAACAAAGTTCACTTAATGAGTGACCAGGTAAGGTTAAATTTGTGTAAGTTACACTCACACCTGAAGAATCAATTCAGGGCAAAGTCAGTTTTCCACATAGTAGTGAGCTGAATACTCTCCCCTCAAAATTCATGTCTGCCTGGAGCCTCAGAAGGTGACCTTATTTGGAAATCGGGTCTTTGAAGATGCAATTAAGATGTGGTCATACTGGGGGGCGCCTGGGTGGCTCAGTGGGTTAAGACCCTGCCTTTGGCTCAGGTGATAATCTCAGGGTTCTGGGATCGAGCCCCACACCAGGCTCTCTGCTCAGCAGGGTGCCTGCTTCCCCCTCTCTCTCTGCCTGCCTCTCTGCCTACTTGTGATCTCTCTCTCTCTCTCTGTCAAATAAATAAAAACCTTAAAAAAAAAAAAGATGTGGTCATACTGGATTAGGGCAGGCCCTAAATTCAATGACTGGTGTGTCTTTATAAGAAGGCTGCATGAAGACACAGAGTCACACCCATTCAGAGAGAAACACCACGGGAAGTCGGGGGCTGAGACTGGATGGATGCATCTATAAGCCGAGGAACCCCCAGGTATCACAGGCAACAAGAAGCTGGAAGAGGGAAGGAAGGAAGCTTCCTTGCAGCCTTTGGAGGGAGCACAGCCCTGCTGACACCTTGATTTAGGATTTCTGGCCTCCCAAACTGTGAGAGAATAGATCCTGTTATTTAAAGCCACCCAGTTTGTGACCCTTTGTTGTGGTAGCCTCAGCAAACTCATACACAGGTCAAACTACCTTTTCCTAGTAAAACTGATCTGTGTATTTTATGCACAGACCATCTCTGCACAGGGCTTATAATTTGTGAAAGCAGACATATGGACCAAGCTGGGCCAAACACAGTTCTTCATTAAGCCTCTTTATCTCTCTCCCCAAAATGAGGAGTGGCATATATATGCCAGGTACAACTGGCTGGGGAGCAAACATTTAGAAATTTCTGGATTGGTTTCCTTTTTTTCCTAATCTCTCACTACAGATTAAACCAGGTGTGTTTTACTAGAATTCAGATCAGAAAGCATTTCCCCTCTCAGTACAACCACAATATTTCTCCTTGTGTTTTAATGTAAATTCTCTCAACACAACAGATGTTTTGTTTCCTTCA
Source organism: Mustela putorius furo (assembly GCF_011764305.1). NCBI lineage: Eukaryota > Metazoa > Chordata > Mammalia > Carnivora > Mustelidae > Mustela > Mustela putorius. Next base: position 36,348,780 of record NW_025421989.1, read on the forward strand.
AATTTTAATAATATTTCTTCACATTTTCAAGTTTATTATTTTGAAGGCATGACTAGTAAAAATAAAGTACTAGATGATCTGTAGTCTCCTGTAGGAACTTAATCCTGTTTCTTTTTGACAGCTTAAAACTGAGGACATCAAACTTAGTTGTTTAGAGTGTTGCTGAAAGAACAGGAATTATTTAAATGTAATAAAAACATTTCACAAAATGGCTCCGTGGGATTAAGTGACAATCAATCCATGGTCCACAAAACTATGCTACTAGGTGTCACTACTTGGGATCCTTCAAAAAGGAACCAGTGTTGGGGAGCCTGGGTGGCTCAGTTGTTAAGCATCTGCCTTCCACTCAGGTCATGGTCCTAGGGTCCTGGGATCAAGCCCCGCATTGGGCTCCCTGCTAAGTGGGAAGCCAGTTTCTCCCTCTCCCACTCCCCCTGCTATGTTCCCTCTCTCGCTGTCTCTCTCTGTCAAATAAATAAATAAATAAAATCTTTAAAAACAAACCCCCCAAAACCCCAAAAGGAACCAGTGTTGATTTTGTAAAACAAAATGATTCCAATCCAAGCACGGGCTATGGAACATTAGAAGGAAGAGAAATGAGTGGTCAAAGTTTGAAAAGCTTTTTCTCAAGAGTTGGTCATACTACGTGCCTTCTTAGTTAAGCACTTCAAGTATGAAAAAATTGTTTTAATCATCACATTTCTCTATATGGCAGCTACTTGAATACCTCACTGATTGTACTAGTGAAATGTAGTCTGTTAGTTCTGAGACAAGAGCTTAATGAACTATATTCATGGGTTCTAGATCATGAGAGCACATTCCAATGATGGCTTAGATCATTCACGATGATAGCTTTTCATTGAAGGATGGGTCAGTTTGGATCTTCAGAACCCAGCACTGCCCAGGGACGGCCTTACGGTCAAGTCATTTTAGGGGGTGGGGGTTCACATGTAGCATTTGTCTGCAAAATTCTGCAGACATGGCATCTTTTTTTGGGTACAGCGCCTTCTCAGTCCACGCACTCCTTTCCCAATTGAGATGCACTGAGAGGGCAGATCCTGACACTGTAGACACATTCTTAAGTTTATAATTCGAAATCCAAATGAACTTTAAGCATGTTTTTCCTAACGCCTAGGAGTCCCTTCTGAAGTTGTGACAATGTCGACCCGAGAACACTGCAGTTATTCAAAGCACATGTTTTCAGTGAGGTCTGAAGGGCTTAGCACTGGGCAATAAGCATGGCCTGGCTCAGTTCCAAAGTCCAGTCTGTGTCTGAGTTCTCTGGCCCTCCTTGTAGAAGCTAGCAATATTCTTCCATTTCCCCTGCAGTCTCAAGCTGGGTAGACTCATATACCTTGTTCCATTAGTCAGAAAAACATAACCTTGAAAACTAGTTTGGATTTCTCTGAGCCTTTCAAAGGCAAAAGGTCCTTGATCTAAAAGGTCAGTAGATCTTAGCAATGCCCTAACCACTGAAATAAATCAAATCTCCATGTTCCGCTACAGCTTCCTTCAAAGAGCTCACTTGCTAGTTCCACTAAAGAGCAGGACTTGTGTGGGAAATTCACATTTGCAAAAACCCTCTGCATCCTGTGAAGCAAGGATAGTCAATGATAATGAAGCCAATGAATTACGAAGAGGAAGAAATGTTAAGAGCTCTCCACTAAATGGAATGCATTTCAAAGGCTTTCTGGTACCTGAGGAAAATAACAGTTACTCAAAATTAAACTTATCTGAAAATACCCTCAGATTACTTAATTACACTAAAGAGAAGGCACATTTCCTTATCCTGCTGAGTGCATTTAACTTTATTGAAGGACAACTGACATACATAATTGTAATATATGTAAATTGTACAATGTGAGGATTTGATAAATGTGTACACTGTGAAAGGATTCCACAATCAACTTAATTAACACATTCTTCACCTCATATATTTAACCTTTTTTTGGGGGGGGGTAGGAACACCTAAGTTCCTTTTTTTAAAAGGAGATCATGCGCGTAGTTAGTAGGTGGGGAAGGGCAGAGAGAGAGAGAGGGAGGGAGAGACAATCTTAAGGAAGCTCCAAACCCAGTGCAGAGCCCTACAAGGGGCTTGATCTCATGACCCTGAGATCATAACCTGAGCCAAAATCAAGAGTCGGACGTCCAACCGACTGAGCCAGTCACGCGCTCTGTGAGAACATTTAAATCCTACTCTCTTAGCAGATTTCATCATATCCTATAGCATTATCGACTATAGTCAGTCACCAAGTTATATATTAGAGTGTCAGATCTTACTCATCATATAAGTGGAAGCTTGTCCCCTTTTACCAACCTTCCTCATTTCCCTGGGATCACGACCTGGGCCAAAAGCAGATGCTTAACCGACTGAGCCACCCAGGCACCCCCCCCATCTCATTCTTTTCACCTGCTGCCCAATATTCCTTATTAGGGGTGCACAGGCCATGGTTTATTTCCCTGCTGTCCTCTGTTCACTCTTACCCCAGTCTAATGTTCACATCCGTGCATCTTTGTATCTGTTCAGGAGTGTTCTAGAGTAGAGGGATTCTTCTAAGAGAAACACATATATATACATATACGCACATATAATTCTTTTTACAGTGACTTGCTAGGCTATATTGCTTTTGTACTATATATTTTATTTTAGTTATGAATCTAAAGGGGATGATTTTCCACATTTCTCACAGACTTAAGACTGAAAATGGGCTGTTATGGTGGACGTCTAGAAATTCATGTAACTTTAAAAAGGCACACTAAATATTCAATTCAGTAAAAATAAATAAGTTAAAAAAAAAACCCAGACAGACTTACATCTAGTAGTGTGTGGAGATGCTGATCCTGGAAAACACTGTGTAGAAAATCTAAGTCCTTTTCACTGCAGTCTGTAAGTGCGTGAATTTCTTCCAGGCTGTCCAGCACCTGTGAGACTGCTCCTAAGGGGAACAAACAGAAAAGAAAGAGCCAGAACAGAAAGTCAATGTCAAACTAACCTTTGTAACCTCAATCTTACATTTCAGCACAATGGACCAACAAACATAACTTCAAAGGTTCATGACTTCACTGGATAGACTTAAATGAACTTCATATTGCTTAAGGATAGAGTAGTTTCAGAGAGTTTCTGTCTGTGACAATGTATTTGTGTGCTTTCCATTTTTGGAAGTATACTGAAGCTGGTCTTACTTGAATTAACGAAATGTGTCAACTATAATTGAGCTACTGAAAGATCTGGGTGCAGCAAGTTATACATTGGGAAGAGTGTGTCATTTCTTTTACCCCACAATGTTTTTTGAAATATTACAGAAATCACACAGGTGAGCCTTCTGTACCAGTATACCCTATCAAGAACTGAAGGTAAAGCCACCTGTAGCTCTGAGGGAAAAACCTTTGAAGGATGGGTCCTCCTGCGGAGTAAAATAAGCTTCTTAGGATTTTTTTCCCCCTTAAAGTAGGCTCCATGCCTAGTGTGGAGCCCAATGTGGGGCTTGAACTCAAGACCCCGAGATTAAGACCCAAGCTGAGATCAAGTCAGATGCTTAACTGAATGAACCACCTAGGTGCCCCAGCTTCTTAGGATTTTTAAGGCTCAAACTTAAGTTAGCATTCTTTCTCCTTCCTTTATGAAGTTAAGGTAATCAAGTTGTTCTCAATCTGTCGGGCCCTTTTCACTCAAAAGACAAAGACAAAGGCTGAGCATACTGACTGACACTTCCAAATACCATATTAAATATTAGGGCCACTCATTCTTGCAGGGCTAAGAAATGGTAGTGGGATCACTTTCTTTAAATTTCTTCTTACAACCAGGAATCCAGAGAGGTATTAGTAGGGAAAAATACATACTGGGGAGCAACAAAGTCACTTACACAGCCTTAAAGAAATGCTAAGCTTATTTGACTCTGTAGACAACATGCACATACATACTCCAGAGAAAGAACCCTAAGAGGCTAGGCATTGGAACATTAGTGTGTGAGAAATTCTAACAGTAAATGCCTCATTGCATGTGTAAGTCTTGGATCAACAGTTTTCAACCAGTGGTGATTTTGCCTCCCAGGGGGGACATCTGACAGTCTGCAGATATTTCTGTTATCAAAACTGTGGTGGTCGTGGAGGATGGTTTGTGCTACTGTCTGTTTAGTGCATAAGGCCTGGGATTCTATTAGACATTCTACAAGCCTCACAACAGCCTTTCACAAGAAAGAATTATGCAGCCCAGAATGTCAACAGTGCTGAGGGTTCAGAAGTTTGGCTTTAGATAAGGAAAAATCTTGGATCTTTCTGCTCTGGAACTCTATGCTGTTTCTAATTGCTTCTGGTCTTGGACCTCATCCAATCACATGCACTTATTGGTGAGAATGTAAATTAGTATCACTTTCCCAGAATGCAATCTGGTAACATGTATGAAAAAGAGCCTTAAAAATGCACATGTACTTTGATTCAGTAATTTCATTTACAAAAACCTACCTTAAGGAAAAAATAGGAAGCACAACCAAGATTTACGTATGAGGATATTTATCATATAAAATGGGAGAAAATATCAAATACTTAGAGAATGATTAAATACAGAACAACCATATAATGGAATAAATAACCAAATGGAAATTACTTTTGAAAAATTTTGAAGACCTAGAGAAATCCGTATGATATAAAATTCAAGAAAGAAGAATGCTAAGCCACATAAATTGTACATTCCCAGTTATGACTGAAAAAAAATACACAAACTCAGGAAAAAACAGAATGAAATACACCAAAAGCATAACAGCAGGGATTTTTTACTTTCCTATTTATAGTTCATTCTGTTCTTGTCCATATGTTCCAAGTTTTTTACAGTAGGAAAAAAGTTGCTATATAAGCAACTGCTTTTTGCAGTATGCTTTTATTATGCGAATGATTCAGGGTGTAAGCCACAGATCAAGTGGTTATCCACGTGGAAGTTACTGTGGCTAATTTTTTTTTTTAAAACAAATTTGACTTTCTGAGATAATTGTGGATTCACATGCAGTTGTAAGAAATAATACAGAGAGATCTCATGGAATGTTTACCCAGTTCCCCTCCATGGTAACATCTTGTAAAACTCACACGACATCACAACTGGGGTACTGACATTGGCAGAGGCAAGCTACAGAATTATTTCCATCCAAATGAGGGATCTTTCACTTGGCCCTTCTATAGTCATCCTCATTTCCTCCTATCCTATCCTCTCTTAACCCTCGGCAACTACTAATCTGTTCTCCATTTCTATAATTTTGTCATTTCGAGGATGCTATATAAATGAAACATACAGTATGTGATCTTTTGTGATTGGCTTTTTTGACCCAAGATGACCTCTGGAGATACATCCAGGTTGTTGTATCAATGGCTTAATCCTTTTTATTGTTGAGTAGTACCAAAGTCTTACCATTTACCTATTGAAGGGACTGTGGGTACTTTAAATTTTGAGTAATTATGTCTACCAGGCTCTTGATATTCTTTCACTGAAAACATTAAGTGGATATCAAGTAGGATAAACAAAGGTACAAAGGACAAATCAGTCCTCATTTCTCTTTCTGTTCCTGAAAATGTATTAACCAAATCCACTTCCTTCTACCTGTTCTTCTTGTGAGTTTCACTTTGTTTTGAGCAGGGAAAACAAAACAAAACAAAACAACCCTCCGTAAATTAATTCAAAGCCAGCGCTCTCATCATCCCTTACTGAAAGCCTTGTAAAACAAGGGATGATGTGAAAAAATTAGTTCCAATTGTCCCACGGAACACTGGCCCCAGCATATCAATAGCAGGGTTAAATGATACCAGGTTTATAGGGTCACTAAAGCCAGTTCTAAACTTTTGGACTTGACAAAACTGCAATGACAGAAATACCAATGAAATGTCTTTTGTACATTAAAGAAATTCAACAGATACTACAGAAACCCAATTATCATTTTCACTCCCATTACCTTAATGGAATCTTACGTAGTTTTTACGGTCTCTACCAGTATCGCTTACCTGGATACATCATCTAGTGGCAGTTTATTAATACTATAAGATGAAAATAAAACCACCTTGTATCTAGTGGATACCGAGATGGCAAGTCTAACCACCTGGAAGCAGTTCTGGCTGTACCACTTGCTCATCTGTGAACCCCAGAGCTCCACGCAATTCCTGTCCCACCAGCGTGCATACTCCATGGGTGACCCTACAGGTATGCTAGGTCACTCTTCTGTGCTGTGATGTCCTTAAGGCATGTCTATATTTGATTCATTTTAAAACATCCACAAAGCATGCCCTGAATTAAGTTCTAAGGAAACATCATCATCATCATAACAGGGGCTCCCAGTTCTCAACTGTTTATTACACGCCAGGCACATCCTCAGGACAACGCAGTAAGGTAGTTATGTTACCTGACCTTCCTAGACAGGGAACTGAGGTTCAGAGAAGTCAAGGAAGGTCACAGCTAGAAATGGTAGAACCGAGACTCAGCCCCAGCGTGTCTGGCTCTGAAGTCTATGCTCTGCCTGACTTACTGCATGGAAACATGCAGGAGAAACAGCGACAAGAAGCTGCCTGTGGTTTATGCATGGGTATGGAGGTTAGACAAGAACCTGATCCTTGTCGGGTCAGACAGTCACTGAAATCTTTATTGAACATTCCTGCTTTTTGCCAGGTGCCTGGCAGGGGCTTCTGAGAAAACAGGGATGATCCCTGGCCTTGAGGAAGGGGCTCTCAGGGATCCTATACCCTGAAGTAAATGATATACAAGGGGAAAAAAACAAACTATCACAGAAATAGGCTGCCTTGTGAGGAGCTGGCGCAAGCTTAGAGAGGAGGTGGTTGAGCAGGAATTCGACACCTCCACCCGGGGGTCTCATCTGCTCGGACGGACCTAGTGAATGGTTTGCTGGAAAGCACAAGGCATCTGTTAGCCAAGGTCTCCAGGAGGCAAGACCCATCAGCTCAACGGGTCAATTTATCCTCCTTGGATCTTGTCACCATTTCTGAACTGATTTATAGTCTTATCTTCTGCTGAAATGTGGTTAACCTTGTGGGTTTTCAATCACGAGAGGAAGCCTTTCCATACCTATACTCGAGCTACCTTTTTCAGTTTCTGAAAAATGCCCCAAATTTTAAGTTTCTGAAATTAGGTAGGAAAATTACAGCTTTTCTTCCATTTTTCCCTTTATCTTCTACATTGAATAAACATATAGTTTTGGTCTAACCTCAAAATCTTTCTTTGCCTTTGATCATTTTAACACCTTCTGTTCTGTTTTCTTTCTTTCTTTGGGTATGAGCAGCAGAACCACAGAAAAACATTCTTTGTCTGATACATATGTATCATTGATACCTGCAGATCAGTACCAAACCCATCAAAATGTCCCATAATTTTTCCATTCATTATCAAATGTAGGTGTACATAAAGACACTTCTGGGGCAATGGAAAACCATTGCTGTTTGTTTTAAACACTGAGACAGTAGTAATAACAAAGGCAACACGACCTAACACAGTACAGCACACATGCAGGCTCTTAACTGCTATTAGTATTTACTTTGTGGATTAATACTGTCCTATCTGAAAGAACTCTTCACTTTTCTCAAAAACTGAAAAGGATTTTTTTTTCTATAAAGCCTTTGAATCAAGTTGTAACTGCCCTAAAAAAAAAAAAAATCAATAAATAGCACACGAGTTCACTTCGGAGGGTGATCTGTTTAAGGGTGGGACTGTGGGTATTTTATTCATGTTTGTACTCCAGGCTGCACTTTGTTAGGGAGCTTTGTACAAAAAGACACAACAATATGTGTTTGATTAAGACGACTTTTTCTGAGTAAATGCTGAAGAATTCATAACATAACACGTAACCACAGAAAACAGCTTCCTTTACAGCCCCATTTCCTTAAAGTTGTAATACAATTATTTTGATACTTAAATCTGCAGAACAGTTTATAACTTCCAAAGTGCTTTTATACTCATGACCTTATGTCATTCCACAATAACCCCGTCCTGTAGGCAAGTGTTTTTATACTTGCAAAACTGGAGGCTCCCTAGGGTCATCTGATTTTGGGGCCACAGCTGTGAGCAGAAGAGCGAGTCCCCCAAAGTCAAGTCTATAACCCTGAGTCCCTCTACTACAGACTGGCTCCTCCAGAAACCATGTTTCACCCTCAGCAACACATTGGAATAATTTGCATCGGGTAATGAGAGGATATCCAATTTCTAGCTTCTCTTTAATCTCAATTTTATTTCCCACATAAGGTTTATTTTTGTGGGCCTTGGTCCAAACTTTCAAATGATAAATTTATTAGACAGTAACCAAGCCCTGCCTTCGGGATAGTATTTTATTTTAATTTCTGCACAATTCATTTGGTGATCAAGTTTGCATCTAAAAATTAGGTTGATAATCATACACTTTAACTGTGAACATCAATTCATGTTATTTTTCATTTGTTTCAAAATGAGCAGCAGAGGGGTCAACATTACTAGACTGTACCCCTAAACACTTCAGCATAGATTTTAATACTCCTTTTTCTGTCTCAGGTAAAATATACACAGAGTGAAATATATAAATTTTAAGTGTACCATTCTATGAATTTTGATAAATGTATATACTACATACATCTTATAATTGCATACACACATATGCAGTTATTTAAGTAACAAAAATTTGTATGTGTATATTTAAAAAATTATGTATAGATATAAAACCCAATGGCATGGAGCAAATTCAGCATCTGAATCCAGTCTAGCTTTTTCTGAAGAGCTAATAGCCTCCTTCCTCTTGTATTAGCAATCCCAATTATACAACACTGAAACCACTACACACACATTCCTATCACCCACTCAGTCAAAGCCCCACCCACAACAGTGTTTAAAAAAATCTGCTTGCTGAAATGTAATTTATTAAGTTAAAATTCACCAACTTAAGTGTACATTTCCATCTCTCCAAAAAAAGTTCCCTCTTGTCCCTTTGCAGTCAAATGCTTCCCTTTCCCCCTCTGGACAACAGCTTTTATTTCCACCATACAAAGCAAATTCTGGTTAATGATCAAGTTATAAGCAATAGTGAAACCTGTAATGGACATTGTATTTTAGACTTAAGCATTCTACTATATCCAATTCAAGCTATGAAAACTTACACATGGTGATAATTCCTTTAGATTCTTTATGTGTATCATGCAGATATCTCAAAATTTAGAATTAAAAGAAGTAAACTCTGCAAATGGATTCTATAAGAGTACAGATGCTATAATTCTAATGTCATTATGCTTGTTAAAATGGTCTGTTTTCAAATAGCAGCAGCACTGGGCACAGATTTGTCAAAGTACTTCAAATAAAAAATCTGGTTAAGTGCCCATTCATAGAAAACTTTACAACTAAGGAAAATCACTACTTGATACCTCCAAGATGCTTTCATTTCCAAATGCCATGATAGGTCTAGTTAACAAAACAGGAGAGACATGACAAATCTAGAGAAACAAAAGTAGGTACAAAGAAGTATTCACATTCTAATAGTCATTAACTTGTATGTGGTGCGCAGCCTCTAAGATGGCCCCCAAGATCCCTGCCTCCTGGTATTTACACCCTTGTATAATCAAATCCCTTCCCTGGAGTGTGGGTTGGACTTATAAACTCACTTGCAATGAAGAGAATAGGGCAGAAATGATAGGATGTCACTTCCGAGATAAGGTTATAAAGACTGTGGCTTTTGTCTTGGGCACTCTTACTTTTGCCCTTCCTCTTTGATCATTCATTCTGGGGGAAACAAACTTCTGTGTTGTGAGCAGCCCTCTGGAGAGGCTCAATAGCTAGTAAGGAACTGAAGCCTGTCAACAACCATGACAGTGAGTCTGGAAGAGGTTTCCTCTACCTATCACTCACAGCTGGGCCTTCTGATGAGATTGCAGCCCTGAATGACTCTTTGACTGTAGTCTCATGGGAGATCCCAAGCCGGAGGCACACAGCTAAACTATGCCCAGATTCCTGACCCACAGAAACTTTGAGAGGATAAATCCTGCTTTGAAATGATTCAACACAAAGCAATAGACAATTAATGTACTGTGAGATTAAAAAAAAAAGATTTTATTTATTTGACAGAAAAAGACAGGAAAAGAGGGAGCACAAGCAGGGGGAGTGGGAGAGGGAGAAGCAGACGCCCTACTGAGCAGGGAGCCTGATGTGGGACTCAATCCCAGGACCCTGGGATCATGACCTGAGCTGAAGGCAGACGCTTAATGACTGAGCCACCCAAGCGCCCCTACTGTGAGATTTTTATATTAAATCAGCTGCAATTGGAGCTACAAGTAACAAATGTAAGAGGATGTGACAATGTATTCAATTATTAGCATTCAGATTTTCTAATTTATCATTGTTTCCTATATACTTACCCCCAGTAAGCAAAATGTAGAGATAAAGTTTTATCCTATCGTCTTAATTGAAATTTTTGAAATAATTGTAGATTCATATGCAATTGCAAGAAATGTATACTTTGCTCCGTTTCCCCATTGGAAGAATTTAACAGAACTATAGTATAATACCATACCCAGAATACTGACATTGATACAATCCAGCCATCTTATTCAGATTGCCTTAGTTTTACTTGTACCATTTGTGTGTCTAATTCTTTTACATACTTTTTACTTTAATGTTGTCACATAATCAAATTGTGTCCTTTTGTAATTCAAATTTAGCCATTATATTAGTCCTTATAAATGATCTTTCTGATGGTAAAAGTTGCTGAGACACATGAATTCAGGGCTTTATTCCACAGCTCCATATTAATTAACTAAAAATTCAGTCAGTTATAGAGAGTAAAAAAAACTGCTTATAGATTATGTAATCATCAAAAGAAAATTCACTTACCCTGAAACTTTTCTTGAAAGCAAACCATAAAATAAAATGTTACCCTTTCTCCCAAATTAATGTACTTGTGCTTGAAATTCATATGTGAGATAATATTAAATGCAATTAAAATTTTAACACTGCCTATCTTCCTCTTATGAAAGTGAGGGAGGTTAGTATTATTTGTATGACAGTGCTTCAGGAAATCAGTACAGCCATGTTTTGATTTTATGGTCAGGCAGTGTTAAAATTCATAATCAAACATCTAAACAAACAGCCAAAGAGAAAATCAAGCTGCTTATGAACCATGCAAAGCCAAACACTTTTGCATAAAAGATAAAGCTTAGAGGAAAACAAAGGGATACCTACTTTCTGCTGCTAGGAGTCCTATGAGGAAGGCAGCATATGGACAAACAACAAACAGTATGGTTTTAGAGCAAGCAGGTTATCAAGCTGCAATTGGGCCCAGTAGATGAGCCATAAGAAGCACGGTCCCCCAGCTGAGCCCAAAGTGAGTCCTTGTGTTCCATGAGCACATTCCCTGGGACTGTTAAGGATTTCAGTCATTAAAACACTGGGTTGGGATTCTGACTTCTTTGATTTGAAATATGAGAAAAGAACATTTCTACTTTGGATTGTTAAGTAACAAAGGAAGGATACACTGTATATCATATGATTAAACTCAACAAATTCTAGTGAATGTATAACGGACTAATTTTGATAAAATAGAAAAAAATAATCTCTTACATAAAAATTGTTTTACAATGTACACAGCATATCTAAATATGTTAGACTCTTTAGATGACAGATCAGGAAATGTATTCATTTTAAATTCATTTTTCAATTGTGCTATTAAATAAAATTTGGGGGGGGAACCAAAATAGGATTTTAATTGTCAAGCAAAGTCATTAAAAAAAAAATGACCTACTTATCATTATTTTACAGGAAGAATAGAACAGGCATTATCCAAAGATGAAAAACAGACTGGCCTTCTCAAGAAATAGCAGTTGGTAACCTTACATGGTTCTCTCTCTAACCCCTCCTTCCTGGAACCCTCACCCCTACCCAACAAACACAGCCTTGCTGATCATTTTTCTCTTTTTGCCATGAGAACTTTCAGGTGAAGTTAAAAGGTGCTTTGTGTTTTGTACCATAAAACAAACCCATGCAGATTTAAACAGAAAAGAGTGGAACAGTTAATGTTGGAACTTAAAATAAATGATGAGAAATTTAAGGATTAGAATGACATTGACAAGAATTTAGGCTTGAAAATGAAAACATTTAAAAAATGAAATGAAAAATGAAAATACGTGTGTTAATTTATGGGAGTGTAAAGCTCTTATGTGAGTCCAGACAAGATATATAATAGGCTTTCTGCAACCAAGCATACAACTATCACTGCTGGTTGCAGAAAAGGAAGTTTGCTGGTAGAGAGCTATTTCATAAATGATGCTGATAAAGTAGTACAATATCTCCCTTTAAATGACTTAGTATTAAAAATTAATCTTAGGAACATATGAATAATTCTTGATATATGAGAGAAAGTTATGAAAGTATTAGAGTATTCTTCAAAATGTTCCTTTGTCTTTGACTTCATAAAAAATTTCCTTTTCATTTAGGGGAGGTGATCAAACGTATACGCTGCATAATGATTCCTTTGTCTTTTATTCAGAGCAGCCTGCTATTTAAAAATAATTTAGAGGCAGCCATTCGCATGTCAAGTGAAGATATAGACTGCTTACAAGATCATTAAGATCCCGAAATTTTGGAAAAAGAAGGTGTGACTGAAGGAAAGGGAAGCAAGAGGGAATGTGAAATTGTGAACAACTAATTCGAGAGCTTGCAGGCTACCCGCAAGACTGTGGGAAATTTCTTTTTTGTTTATAAAGCAAATGCTGCAATCAGAAACTATTTCAACTGTATCATTTACAAATTGAACTGGAAAGCAAAACAAAAAAAACCCCTGGGCGATAAAAACGTATTTAACAGAAAATAAGCATGTCTGTAACTATAGACCATTCTCTTTCCTGATAGAATAATCCAATTCTTTAACAGAAGGGGACACTTAAGAGCTCGTTAAACTTTTGCTAGGCATAGGTACATATTAAGGGGTTAACACTAAAGATTAGGTCTGTGAAGCTATTGCAAAGACCACATGGCTCTCTAGTCCCGATTCCAAAGATGAAAACAGTATTTGATCTTGACCTACAATCTTTCAATCTATTCCAAATTTGTGACTGTATCATGTAGTCACAGTATGATATAAAACCATTACTGGATCCATTCCCTCCAGATGGGTCTACTGTAAACTGAGTGTGAGAAGAGAAGAGAGGTTTGAGCTAACCCAAATGCTACAGCGGGAGGGAACAAAATGGACTGGCAGAGGAAAAGACAGACATGGAACGGCAGGGAGCATGGGAGAACACATCTAGAAACACAACTACAGCTTTGCCTTTCATGTGGTAAGGGCTCTGGATAATCACAAAGTCAGCACAAGAGGAAACCAGCAAGACCTTCTCTTCAGAGAGTCTTTTTTCTAAGATTCCCATTTCTGATCATTTTTGGAAATCACCTTTACTCAAAAGAGGAAGATTCACATCCCAATTGGTAAAGGTCAAAATGAGGAACTACATAGCTACAGGAATGGGAAACCTGATCCTGTTCGTTTCCACAAGGTGTAATAAGCACATACGTGTATAAACAGAGAGAAGAAAGAAGCATAAACACTGATAAATGCTCATGGTTCCAAGAGGAGAGAAGCATTAGCACATCCATTCTTCCTAGACTGCTAATAGTGAACGACAAACCTCATGCTTTAGGAAGGGCCCTGGGCCTTGAGTCCCAATGGTAATACATGAATACTGACTTGGCAGCCCCAAAACTACAAAAATTAAACCAGCAGCCCAAAGTCAACCACATGGCAAATACTGAGTGACTCTAATGTGAGAAGGAAAGAAAGCTGAGAGCAGAGGACATACGATTCAGATGTAAATATGTATGTACATCAATGAAATTTAAAGAGTGTAACAGACATATACATGCATTTACATAAACATGTAAATGGATACTGTGGATTTTTAACAAATGGTCCTTGAGAATACCTCACTAATAAAATGGAAATCTGAGTGTTTTATAAAATAATTTTGTGAACACTGGTGGTTTTTTTCCCCCCCAGGAGTACCTATATACATTTCATCCAAATAGGTAACTCTTCTATGTTCTTCTCCCCCGAATGCTTGTATACATGTGTTACAGACTTTACAAAAAGTGAAGAACTTGTAAATTGTTTTGAGAGAGAAGTCACAAGATAGTTTATATCGAAAGAGAAAACTAAAAGGGTTGTCTCAAAGTCTGATCTGCTATGGCTGACATGGGGAAAATCATACAACAGAAGTTTTTTGTTAGGGTATAAGTCAATCAGAAAGATCCAAAACGAATGACCACCATATTGGATTGGATGAAGTACTATGTTGGGTCTGGAGTGGAGAAAGGGGGTAAAGTATTTCTGAGGTAAAAAGAAAAAAGTAAAATGTTTTGGAGCAGCAGGGGAAAGCAACTTCAGTAGTAAAATTAAAAGGAACTAGACACACGTGGATGGGATTTGGTTGATGACAAACTTCCTTAGAATTCCTTGGGGGGATCTAACTAGATTCATAGGAAAAGTTTATTCACAATTGCAGAGAAAGGATGAGACACCAAATGATTCACACTGGTGAATGAATGAACGGTCCAGTTACCTGAGGAGGTAGGGTCTTCGGAAAAATCTGGCAACTCTTCAGGAGGATCCCCGTAGAAGGAGTTGAATTTGTGACTTGACACAGCTGCTAGTACTGCACCCTAAAACAAAAAGATGGAAGAAAAATTAAAACAAATATGTAAATACAAAAAGGTTCAATAACAAACTAAAGGAGTATTCAGAGAGTCAAACCTATAGGAGATGACAGCTAGAAGAGGGGTAGCTTTTAAATGATTTTGGATTCCTTCAAATTAATCACATATGCATACACGAGGAGAACACTGGTGGGGCTGGGGAAGTATGTGAAACCTTTTACATCTTGAACTTAGCATGTACCACAAAATGGAATATTCTGCAGTCACTATGAAAGGATGTTGAAGGATGTTTAATAAAACAGAAAGATGCTTGTGAATTACATAAAAAAGGTTTCAAAACAATCTATGGTATGATCTCATTTTTGAAAAACAAAGATTAATACAGATATAAAAGACTGAACATATATAAAAATGCTAGCAGCATTATCTCTGGGAAGTAGGAATGAGTCCGTTCTCTTTTTAAACATCTTTTGCCCCTCCCTCTTTGTTAATAGGGACTACGTGGTACTCTAGGACAATAATTCTCCATCAGGCCGCATAGTGGAACCAAGTACAGGCGCCTCTTAAAACAGCATACACAGCTTCCCCCGACTCCTCGTTGAGAATTACTGTACTATTGAGTGCACGACACCCCTTCAGACTGCTAGATGGAAGAATGTCAGGAACCGTGACAGTAACAAGAACAGCACTAAAAGTTATTTTGTGAAAATGTTCAGTTCTGCAAGTCTGTTAGGCGTGGGTCAAAATCTGGGTATGTTCCAAGGCTCTGCCATTTTCCAGCTGCCTGATACTACTTGAGTTGATTATTTAACCTCTTGAAGTCTTTCTCAGTTGTAATGTGAAAATATTAAAACTGACATAACTTACTGTACAGGGCTTTAAAAATCATACTGTATACGAAAGTGCTTTGCAAACCGTAAATCATTTTGGAAGTGTAAACCACCACTAGGCTTACCGATATATCACTAGAACATGAGCACAGCCTTTTGCTGGTCCAAGTAGAATTGCTCATTTAGGTAGTTAAAGTATCAAATAACTTAAGTAGTCTAAGTCTAAATTTTAAATACTGAGGGGCACCTGGGTGGTTCAGTGGCTTAAAGCCTCTGCCTTCGGCTCAGGTCATGATCCCAGGGTCCTAGGATCGAGCCTCGCATTGGGCTCTCTGCTCGGCAGGGAGCCTGCTTCCTCCTTTCTCTCTCTGCCTGCCTCTCTGCCTATTTGTGATCTGTCTGTCAAATAAATAAATAAAATCTTAAAAAAAATAAATTTTAAATACTGGACACATGGATTTTTCTGCAAAGAAAGAGAAAAATCTTTTTTTTTTCTTTTAAGAGAGGGATGGGGCAGAGAAAATCTTAAGCAGCCTCCCTCACCAGTATGGAACCTAACATGGGCTCAGTCTCACAACCCTGAGATCATGACCTGAGCCGAAATCAAGAGATGGAGACTTAACTAATTGAGCCACCCAGATGGTACGCCCCCCCTTTTTTCAGAGAGGGAGAGAGGGGGGAAAAAGATAAATTTTTTATGTGTGTAGGCATTTATTAAATACATGAAAACATTAATAGAAGCATGTTTCCACAAGGTTCATTTTGGGGGGCCATGTTAGGGTTTCTTTCTACAAATATACATGGAAATGAATTGAACGCAGAAAGGGAAGGGAAAAAAAAATAGAGAGACATGATCTTGGTGATACTATTCCAGGCAACTTTTTAGATTTCCTTTTTTTTTTTTTTTAAGTCATCTCTACACCCAACGTGGGACTTGAATTCACAACCGCAAGATTGAGAGTCACATGTTCTTCCTACTGAGCCAGCCAGGTACCCCAACTTTTTAGACTTCTCGAAGTCTAGGGTTAATGCATGAGAGTTCCCTATGTGGAACATTATAGTCAGTTACTACGATGAAAAAAGAAACAGCATCGAATGTTGAGTTCTTCTTTCTATAGTAGAACCTTATTTCATTTCACATACACACGTGTTCCCTAAAAGCTGGGTGGGAATGGAATTTTTATATATCAAAAGTTTCCCACACACTGAAACTACATTTTAGAGATGCTTTAGTTTTCTTTCCAAATGAAGTTCAACTGAGTTTCTTAATATGTTGAGTTTATGTTTCAGGGCCTGTTCCAGCTACTACTGTGTTCAAAGATTTAGAAATACTTATGCCAGGAAAGCACTATTTAAAAGAGCCTTTAGAGAGGTAAATTCTTTTAAGACAATAGTAGCAAGTTCCTAATTTATGTCTTATGGTTAGCAGTTTTCTTTATTTAGTTTTCTAAACTCAGTGACTGCATGTAGTTTGAATAGTCAATGCAAAGCTATTATGTAAAACAGCAAAATGGTTCCAAAACAGTTTATGGATTTATAGAATTATAACCTTAGCGGATGAGTCATTCTAAAAGACTCATTTTACGTGTGAGGAAACTGAGGTCTGGAGAGGCTTTGCAACCTGTTAAGGTTGCTGCCAACTTAAGAGATAAAATCAAGCATAAACAGAATAGAGGTCCTCTGACTGCTCTCCCAGTTCAAGGGTTTTTACTATACCAGGTATCAGAAATCTTTTTCTGTAAAGGGCCAGATGAATATTTGAGGCCTGCAGGGAATCTGGTCTCTGTCGCAACTATTCAACTCTGCCACTGTAGCATGAAAGCAGCCACAGACAATATGCACACTGCTGTGTTCCAATAAATCTTTATATATAAAAGTAGGCTACGGGCCAGATTCGGTGCCCAGGCCATAGTGTGCCTCCTCTTGTACTAGACTATTGCTATGAAAGAGACTGGGTACAACGACATCAATATAGATTTAAAACAGGTAGTTCTTCAAACTTGTCAGTTCATCAAATCCTTCACAAAGAAGTTTTCTACCTACTTTAATTTAGATGGTATACTTTAGTAAGTTCTGAAATATAACAAACATGAATTAAGAAGACTATTCACAATCTGCTAAGACAGCAGACATTAAAGATACAATTTTTCACTAAGCAAATTAGGCAGATTCTGAATTCAAACAAAAAGAGAACTGTGGTGCCTGTGTGGTGCAGTTGGTTAAGCGTCTGACTCTTGGTTTTGGTTCAGGTCATGATCTCACAAGCGTGGGATCGAGTCCCATGTTGGGCTCTGTGCTTAGCACAGTGTCTGCTTAAGACTTTCCTTCTCCGGGTGCTCCATGCGATACATGCCCTCCTTAATACGTATTAACATGTATTGCATGGAGCACTGGGTGTGGTGCATAAACAATGAATCTTGGAACACTGAAAAAAGAAAATTTCATTAAAACAACAACAAAAAACAAAGTTTAGACCCTTAAGATCTGTGCTGGCTGACTGAACCATTAAAAAAAAAAAAAAGATATTCCTTCTCCCTCTGCCCCCCCCCCCCACACACACACTCTCTCTCTCTCTCTCTCTCTCTCTCTCAAATAAGGAAATCTTTTTTTAAAAAAGAGACAGAGCTACAAGTAATAATTCTCAACTCAATCCTAACTATTGTTAATATGTCAAATATCAAAGGGAATGCTCCCAGTTAGATGATTCTGTGTCTCATTTAGGAAGTGGAAAACAAGAAAACGGTTAGCTCAGACTTCTGCTAAGTTAAACTACTCGATGCACTTAAGGAGGTAACACAGTTTTCAAGAAAGGAACAGGAGAGCGGTGCCTAGATGGCTCAGTTGGTTAAGTGTCTGCCTTCGGCTCAGGTCATGATCCTGGAGTCCTGGGATTAAGCCCTACGTTGGGCTCCCTGCTCAGTGAGGAGCCTGCTTCTCCCTCTCCCTCTGCTGCTCCCCCTGCTTGTGCTCTTCTCTGTCAAATAAATAAAATCTTAAAAAAAGAGAGAGAAATGAACAGGAGAGTGAATACAGATGAACTGCTGACTTGACGACAATAGCCAAGTCCCTTTTTGGTGCCCTAAGCTCAGAAACAAGTACCATGAAGCCTGATAGACACAAAAGCAGGGAGGTACATTTTAAAAAGTCCAAATACCAAATACAAGTTTTGAAATGACATGAAGAATAACTGGCTTTGCATCCAAATGGCAAAATAAAACAGAGTCATACTGTAATATACTGAGGGGGCAAAACCCATCACAGGGTTATACAAATACTCATGTCACGTAAGGATTTGAGAAAGGATCATTTTATTAGGGTTCAACACTGAACTCTAAGCCCTAAAAAGGGTGAAATAGAACTTGGAGAGGTTGAGGCTGAACAGAGATGACCAGAAGGCTGGATAGCCATTTCAATGTAGAAATGGTAAAGGATTTGGGTTGATTACATGTAAGAACTGGGTCCTTGATGATGATGAGGTGAGATGACTGATGACGTCTAAGCTCCTGGCATCTCCCCATAGAGTCATAGGCAGTGTTGTCATTCGGTCTAGTCAGCACAGTCAATGTGCATAGGACCTCAAATGCAGGTTTAAAACAGGGAATTTTACAACGTTAAGTCGGGATATCTGACTAAAGGAGGCTGTGCTATCTTCTCTGAAGAAGCTGAACAATAAGACTTGTTAAGTGTAGCAGATATGACTACATTTAAGAGCAACTACACAGAATAGGTATCTTAGGAATCCTTTTGGGTCTGTGTAGAAGTATTTTAATTTTTTATTTTTAAAGATTTTATTTATTTATTTGACAGACAGAGATCACAAGTAGGCAGAGAAGCAGGCAGAGAGAGAGGAGGTTTTAACCCACTGAGTCACCCAGGCGCCCCTAGAAGTATTTTATAAAGATGGTCTTTTAATATACATAATAATGTTCAAAAGCTAGACTGCCAAACTGGGGAAGTAATACGTTCTATATTTCAGAATCAGAAATTAATAGAATTGCTTTGTAAAATCAAGAGAAAGATCAAAATCACTTCAATTATTATTTCTGGAACTGTTCATACCACAAGAACAGTTTTCACTTTTCAGAGTCATTGGTGCCTTCTGGGTAGCAGACTTGCTGCTCTGAGTAGGTAGAACCCACAACCACTGTGCTAATTACTTACCCCGTCTGTACCACTCCTTGCTACAGGAGAGGACTGTATGTAAATGCTGGCTTTCCTTAGGGTGCAAAGGTCCCCGACAAATCCCTAAGTTCATTGTTGTTGAATTAATAGAAAGGGGAAGACTGCCAAAAGGCAGCTATTAAAGCTTCCTGGTTAACCGCGCAAAAGGCGATGGTTAGGTGCAAGCATTACTCTTGGAGGTGCTAGGATTCCATGGTGCTGGACAACAGAACTTTCTGTGCTGACGGAAATGTTCTATACCTGTACTGTTTCATACAGTGGCCACTAGCCCCCATGTGGTAGTGAACACTTGATACATGGCTACTGCAACTGAGAAATCAAATGTAAAATTTTCTTTGATATTCATTAAAAATCATCACATATCGCTAGTGGCTATTGCATGTACAGTACATCTCTATAAAGTATTGGATAATGGCATTCCTGAGGTTTTTCTAGTTCTACAAAGTTCAGGAATTTGAGGGGCTGACTGGTAATTCAGAGAAGCAACAGGCTATACTTTGGCAATTTGCAAAATCGATAAAGGAAAATTATAGAAAATTATCAGAAATCTCCCTCACTTTCTCTATGTGCAGTGTAAGGAATAAATGGTTTTATCCTCTAAACTAAATTACATGGATTATACTTACCATTTCCTGAACTGAATGCAATACATTTACCCAAATACAGAATACTGCTTCTATTTTATTTATTTATTTTTTTTTGAGAGAGAGCACGCACTTGATTTGGGGGGGATTAGGAAGGGACAGAGGGAGAGAGAGAATCTTAAGCAGGTTCCATGCCCAGTGTGGAGCTTGATCTCACAACCCTGAGATCACAACCTGAGCTGAAATCAAGAGTTGGATGCTTAACCGACTGAGCCACCCAGGCACCCCTATTGCTTCTACTCTTTTTTTTCCTTTACAAAATTTCTTCGACATGCTTCACTGTAGGGAAATTTGCTTTCTAGAGGTAGAAATAATTCATGAAGTAACGCGATGATTTCTGGAACAGATTCTTTGAGTCTCTTCCCTAGACAAGCTCAGATGCTGACAGACATTCCCCTAGCACTGCCCCCCACCCCCAAACCTGACTCCTGGCTTGGTAACTACAAGTAGACAGCACCCAGGGTGACAGCAGAGGTGTATCTCCTTAAGAGAAACCCCCGAGCACAAATTTTCTAGACAGCCTGGATCACAGTCTGTCTTGTGCATCTTATGTTAATATTCAACTTGAGAAAACAGGATTCTCATATCTAGTCTTATACTGAGGCCTACAGTATTTATTAAAGGAAGTATTGTTTGTAGGATTTTTTTTTAAAGGAAAGTATTAAAAGTCTAGAGCTTAGTATAAAACAAAAAGAGGGGGAAAAACCCCAACATCTGAAATCTGGTAATCAAAATGAGAAATGCAAATTTTCTGCTGTCACTCAAAGATGTAGAACCAAATAATGAAAGAGAGGAGAAGAAAAAGAAGTGTGTGATAATTTGAATCACATGCAGGTTTCCATTAACTTTTTAAAAATCTATATGTGAAAGATAGTCTGAAAATGATGTTAATGTTAATTCTTCAAATAATTCTCCCATTAGAGATTTATCATCTCCTTTGGCCTACTGAGAGGTTACATGCCAAAACGAATGAACAAATATGGAAAGAAATACTTTCTGATTGTTGAGTATAGATATTACTGTAATGAATAATGAGCCATAATCTTGAACTTTCAAAGTAAAATGAGTGATGTTTTATATTCTGGCATACAAAAGTTCCACAAAACTTTCAGAATGAGAAAAAGGTTCAACCTCAAAAGTAAAACTCACCAAAAATACATACAAATTTACTCAAACAGGTATAAGTCTTTTGGAGGGCAGGTTGTTTATAGGGACCAAAAGTCTTCAATACACGCATATACTTTGATGCCAACAATTCCACTAGCACAAAAGTTACCCTAGGAAATTAATCATAGGTATACATAGTTTTATTAATGAAAATAGACAATACAATAGTATATGGCTGTGGAAAATGGGAAGTGATCCCTGTGTCTAATAGCTGGTTAATTAAGTTATGATATATACAATATGATGGAATTTTGTGGAACCATTACCGTTTGTGCTTAAGAGTAATGACTCTCAATAAGGTGGCCATACCATAATCAACCATGAGACTTTTTTAATAAATACATGCCCCTCCAACCTCTAGCATAACTAAGACTGAGGGAGGGCTGGTCCCTTGGGTGAGCTGGGTGGTGCAGTGAGCCATGGTTACTATGGGAATGGGTCATATCCCTTAAGTGTACTGAAAAGGCAACCAGTATGTAAGAAAAGTATTTTGTCATATGGTTAAAAAAAAAGTGGGCTATGGGAAATTTACATAAAACTAAACATTTTAAAGTGCAACTCAGGGGTGCCTGGGTGGCTCAGTGAGTTAAGCCTCTGCTTTCGGCTCAGGTCATGATCTCAGGGTCCTGGGATTGAGCCCCGCGTCAGGCTCTCTGCTCAGCAGGGACCCTGCTTCCCCTAACCTCTGCCTACCTCTCTGCCTACTTGTGCTATCTCTCTCTGTCAAATAATTAAATAAAATCTTTAAAAAAATAAAGTGCAATTCATTAGCTTTCAGTACATTCACGATGTTGTACAGCCACAGTTTCTGCCTAGTTCCAGAACATCACCTCCCCCCACCCCCAAATCCTCATAAGCATTAAGCAGTCACTACCCAGCACCTGGCAATCACCAGTATACTTTCAGTCTCTATGGATTTACAGATATTAATACCTCTATTCAAATAAATGGAATCCAATATGTGGCCTTTTTTTAAAAAAAATTTTTATTTATTTGACAGAGAGAGAGAGATCACAAGTAGGCAGAGAGGCAGGCAGAGAGAAGGGGGGGAAGCAGGCTCCCTGCTGAGCAGAGAGCCTGATGTGGGGCTCGATCCCAGGACTCTGAGATCATGACCTGAGCTGAAGGCAGAGGCTTAACCCACTGAGCCACCCAGGGGCCCTCCAATATGTGGCCTTTTATGTCTCTTTTTGCACATGGGATATCCAATTGTCCCAGCACCATTTGCTGAGAAGACTACTCATTCCCCCACTGAATTGCCTTGGCACGTTTATTGAAATCAACTAACCATAAATATAAGAGTTTATTCCTCAACTCTCAGCTGTGTCCATTGATCTACATGTCTACCCCTATCCCATACTAGTACCAGAATCCTGATACCTGTAGCCTTATAGTTGAGTTAGTATGAGTCCTCCAACTTGGTCCTTTTTTTCAAGATTATTTTGGCTCTTCTAGGTCCTTTGCATCTCCATATGAATTTTTAGGACCCATCTGTCAATTTCTGCTTAAGAGCTTGTGTTTAATCTACAGATCAACTTGGGAAACACTGTCATCTTAATAATACTGAAACTTCCAGTCTATGAACATTAAATATCTCTCCATTAATTTAGCTTTTCTTTAATTTCTCTCAGCAATGTAAGTTTACAGGTCTTGTACTTCTTTTGTCAAATTTATACTTAAGCATTTAATTCTTTTTGATGCTACCATGAATGGAATTGTTTCTTAATTTTAAGATTATTCATTGCTCATATATAGAAATACAATTCAATTCTGTATACTGATCTTGTATCCTGTGACCTTGCTGGACTTCTTTGTTATCCCCCACCCTTTTTAAAAAAGATTTTATTTGTTTTAGAGAGAGAGAGAGAAAGAACACAAGCAGGGGGAGGAACAGAGGGCGAGGGAGCTATTCTCTAACAGACTCCATGCTGAGCGCACAGCCTGATGTGGGGCTTGATCCCAGGACCCCAGTATCATGACCTGAGCCAAAACCAAGAGCTGGACACTTAACTAAGCCACCCAGGTACCTCTGTTTGTTATTTCTATGAGTTTTTTGTGGATATCTTACAATTTTCCACATATTGGATCATGTTATCTGTAACCAATGACAGTTTTACTTTCTTTCCAATACGGTTATCTTTTGTTTTCTTTCCTGATTGTACTAGAGCCTGAGAATATGTATTTTTTAAGAGGTTCCAAGGTGATGCCAATGCTGCTGATCTGGGGACCACACTTGGAGATCCACTGCTTTAAAGAACGTCTATCTCATGATGGAAATGACACCTGATGTGCGTCATTGAAGGGAAGTAAATGTTTCTTTTTTTAAATATTAACATATAGTGTATTATTTTCCCCAGGGATACAGGTCAGCGAATCATCAGGCTTACACATTTCACAGCACTCACCATAGCACATACCCTCCCCAATGTCCATAACCACACCACCCTATCCCTATTTCCCCACCTCCCCCCCCCCCCGCAACCCTCAGTTTGTTTTGTGAGATTAAGAGTCTCTCTTATGTTTGTCTCCCTCCCGATCCCATCTTGTTTCATTTTTTTCCCTCCCTACCCACCACGATACCCTGCCCTGCCTCTCAAATTCCTCATATCAGAGAGGTCGTATGATAGTTGTCTTTCTCCAATTGACTTATTTCGCTCAGCATAATACTCTTTAGTTCCATCCATGTCATTGCAGATAGCAAGATTTTGGGTTTTTGATGGCTGCATAGTATTCCATTGTGTGTGTGTGTGTGTGTGTGTGTGTGTGTGTGTGTATACCACATCTTCTTTATCCATTCATCTGTTGATGGACATCTAGGTTCTTTCCATAGTTTGGCTATTGTGGACATTGCTGCTATAAACATTTGGGTGCACGTGCCTCTTCAGATCACTACATTTGTATCTTTGGGGTAAATACCCAGTAGTGCGATTGCTGGGTCATAGGGTAGCTCCATTTTCAACTTTTTGAGGGACCTCCATACTGTTTTAGAAGGGAAGTAAATATTACAGTATACTACAAGTATAAGATCCTCTCTTTATAAGTGAGGGAAAATGATAATCCAAGAGATCCAAATGGTCTAAGCATAATTACATAATTACTTTGGAAGAAATACATAAACAGATTATCCAATGAGGTTTTTGGTGATCTATACATTATTTGTATGTATGTATGTATGTATATATGTACATATGTATGTACTTATTGATTGATTGATTGATTATAAACTCTACACCAAATGTGGAGCTTAAGCTCACGACCCCAACCTTGAATTTAGGAGTTGCATGCTCCACTGACTGAGCCAGCCAGGCGCCCCATCTATACATCTTAAAAAGCTTTAAAAAATTTCAAAATGGGGGCACCTGGGTGGCTCAGTCGGTTAAGCCTCTGCCTTCAGGTCGTGATCCCAGGGTCCTGGGATCAAGCCCTGCATCAGGCTCTCTGCTCAGCAGGGAGCTTGCTTCCCCACACCCTGCCTGCCTCTCTGCCTACTTGTGATCTCTCTGTCAAATATATAAATAAAATCTTAAAAAAACCCTTCAAAATGTTACTGTTAATGACTAGAGAAAAGCTAAAATGGTATGGAGTGTCCATTCTGGAATTACAGTTATTCATAAACAGAGTACCACACTGAGGTTCCACACTGGAAGTGGAGTCTGCTTGAGATTATCTCTCTCCCTCTCCCTCTATTCCTTCCCCTACATGCACTCTCATTCTCTCAAATAAGTAAATAAATCTTAAAAAAAGAATCATAATAAAACAGTAACAACAATGATAAGGATGATAAGGTTAATAACAATATGCATAGAACATTTATGAATGCCACATACTATTCTAACTGCTGCAAGATATTAATTCATTGAATTCTTACAGTCCTATGAGTTAGCTATTATCATTATCCCCATCTTGTAGATAAGGGAACTGAGGCACAGAGAATTTATTTATTTAAAATATTTTATTCATTTATTTGAGAGAGAGAGCCCATGCATGCACAGGAGCAAGGGGGAAGAGCAGAGGGAGGGGGACAAGGAGACTCACACTGAGTATGGAGCCCAGTGCAGGACTTGATCTCACAACCACAAGTTCATGACCTGAGTCAAAATCAAGAGTTAGATGCTCAAATGACTGAGCCACCCAGTTGCTCTGAGGCACAGCACATTCAAACAACTGGCTTAAGATCACACATCTAGTAGGTGTCAGAGCCATGATTACTCTAGGGCAATGTAGCTCTAGGGCCAACTCCTTCCCATAATGCTGTATTCCTTCTGTTTCTTCTTGCCACAGACAATAACAATTTACTTCCTCTAAGTAACAAAAGCAATCTTCTAGTGCTTTCTGTGAACTTCCCTTTTAATCATTTCAAAGGGAGTCCAAAAAATTAGGTTATTGTCCAACATTTGAGGAGGTTAACAGTGCCTGGGTAGAAAGATGGTTACCTAGCTGTTCACTTGAAACAAAGCTGTGTGGTGGGTTCTGAGAGATAGCAAAGTTGCAGTCTTCTAGAAGCTCACAGAAGAGGCAGAATGAAGATAATGAGTTCCTTGAGGAGGGTAGGCATAACATACTTTAGCCAGGATGGCTGAATCACACAAAGGAATAAAGCCTTACCAGAAGCCAAAAAATGTCAGTGACAACCCTGCTGATGTTCCTAATTCTAGGTTGTTTGGTGGGTCTTGAAACCTTAAATAGCTCTGCAAAGGGATGTGGTAAGTTCATATGACCCCTCTCTGCTGGAACAGCTTTGTCCTGTCCAAATGAATCTTAGTCACTACTCTGGCTATTTTAGGCCTGAGTCTGATTCTGTGGAGAACTATGGCATTGGTTTCTTGTGATAGAGCAAACCTGAGCCCCATGGTAAAAGGCCTGTACTAAAAGCCCCAGACAAGGCAATGTCATAAGGGCCAAAGCAGTTTTAGAGTTAAAAAGACTAGGGAAGAGTTGAGGGAAAAAAAAAGATAATTAATGGTTTCTTAGGGGAGGAAATGAACATCAAAAGTAGCTGGCCAAATTTCACTTTGTATAAGATTATTTTTCTCTCTTGTAGGCTACATTAGTTTAGGTGTATATCAAAGATGCGGTGGCTCAGCCTCTTAAGCATCTGCCTTTGGCTCAGGTCAAGATTTCAGAGTCCTGGGATGGAGTCCCTGCCTTGGGCTCCTCGCTCAGCAGGGAGCCTGCTTCTCCTTTTCCCTCTGCCTGATGCTCTGCCTACTTATGCTCTCTATCTCTCTGTCAAATAAATAAATAAAATCTTTAAAACAAAAGAAAACAAAACAAAGACAGGGAAACTTCTTTGGGCACCATCTTGATATTGGCATGTCATTAATAATCATTTTTGCCAAGGACTTTTAAAGCAAATAGAGAAGAGCCAGTTTGAATCCCTGACTGCAAAAACAATTAGGGCAGAGGCTTAACTGAGAATCATTATCACCAACAATGACATGTTGCAATTTCCCTTGCTGTAGAATAGCACAGTCCAAAAGGACTTTTTACAATGATGGAGATGTCCTATATCTGTGTGGTCTGATTTGGCACCCACATTTGATTACTGAGCACTTGAAATGTGCTAGTGTGACCAGGGAACTGATCTTTCAGTTTTAATTTTCATTGATTTAAATTTAAATAGCTACATGTGGCCCCCAGCTATCACAATGGACAGTTCAGATCTATAGAATAATATTGTGGCCTAGGTTACCCCAAATTCATATAAATGTTCTTCTGAATCTAGAGTTGTATACAATTATTCATATATTTCAGGGGTTGAATAGTGAATGTTATTGCAATTTATGACCTATCCGAAAACACAAAGTTTTATAATTGGCAGGAGTCACTGGCTCAGGAAGACTACTAACCAATCAACCACTTAGAGGAGTTAAAAATTATGTTTTCAGGGGGGGAGGAGTCAAGATGGCGGAGAAGTAGCAGGCTGAGACTACTTCAGCTAGCCGGAGATCAGCTAGATAGCTTATCTAAAGATTGCAAACACCTGAAAATCCATCGGCACATCGAAAAGAAGAAGAACAGCAATTCTGGAAACAGAAATAGAACCACTTTCTGAAAGGTAGGACCGGCGGAGAAGTGAATCCAAAGCGACGGGAAGATAGACCCCAGGGGGAGGGGCCGGCTCCAGGCAAGCGGCGGAGCAACCGCGCACAAAATCAGGACTTTTAAAAGTCTGTTCCGCTGAGGGACATCGCTCCAGAGGCTACCCGGGGCAAAGCCCACACTGGGTTAGCGTGGCCTCAGGTCCCGCAGGGTCACAGAAGGATCGGTGGTGTCTGAGTGTCGCAGAGCTTGCGGGTATTGGAACGGGAAAGCCGGCTACAGAGACAGAGCCGACAGTAAGCTCGCAGCTCGGTGTTACCTTGAACCGGTCGCAGGCTCAGTGAGCTCAGAGCGCGGCCGGAGGTCAGGCAGACGGGAGTAACTGGGCGCTGTTCTCTGAGGACGCACTGAGGAGTGCGGCCCTGGGCTCTCGGCTCCTCCGGGCCGGAGACCAGGAGGCCGCCATTTGTATTCCCGTCCTCCGGAACTCTACGGAAAGCGCTCAGGGAACAAAAGCTCCTGAAAGCAAACCCAAGCAGATTACTCACCCCGGCCCCGGGTAAGGGCCATGTAATTCCGCCTGGGGCAAAGACACTTGAGAATCACTACAACAGGCCCCTCCCCCAAAGATCAACAAGAAATCCAGCCGAGACCAAGTTCACCTACCAAGCAGTGCGGTTTCAATACCAAGGAGAGCAGCAGAATTCCAGAGGAGGAGAAAGCCAAGCACGGAACTCATGGCTTTTTTCCTGTGATTTTTTTTAGTCTTGCAGTTAATTTAATTTTTTTCTTTTTCATTTTTTGTTTTTTTTTTCTTGCCTTCGGGTAAATTTTTTTTTAACTGTTACCTTTTTCTTTTTTAGCGACTTTTTACTAGTTTATCTAATATATATATTTTTCCTTTTTTATATTTTTCTTAGGTGTTTTCTTTTTTTATTTCTTTTCTTTTCTTTTCTTTTTTTTCTTTCTTTTTTCTTTTTTTTTTCTTTCTTCCTTTTTGAACCTCTTTTTATCCCCTTTCTCTCCCCTCACGATTTTGGATCTCTTTTAATTTGGTTAAAGCATATTTTCCTGGGGTTGTTGCCACCCTTTTAGTATTTTACTTGCCCCTTCATATACTCTTATCTGGACAAAATGACAAGACGGAAAAATTCAACACACAAAAAAGAACAAGAGGCAGTACCGAAGGCTAGGGACCTAATCAATACAGACATTCGTAATATGTCAGATCTAGAGTTCAGAATGACAATTCTCAAGGTTCTAGCCGGGCTCGAAAAAGGCATGGAAGATATTAGAGAAACCCTCTTGAAGATATAAAAGCCCCTTCTGGAGAAATAAAAGAACTAAAATCTAACCAAGTTGAAATCAAAAAAGCTATTAATGAGGTGCAATCAAAAATGGAGGTTCTCACTGCTAGGATAAATGAGGCAGAAGAAAGAATTAGTGATATAGAAGACCAAATGACAGAGAATAAAGAAGCTGAGCAAAAGAGGGACAAACAGCTACTGGACCACGAGGGGAGAATTCGAGAGATAAGTGACACCATAAGACGAAACAACATTAGAATAATTGGGATTCCAGAAGAAGAAGAAAGAGGGGAGCAGAAGGTATACTGGAGAGAATTATTGGGGAGAATTTCCCCAATATGGCAAAGGGAACGAGCATCAAAATTCAGGAGGTTCAGAGAACGCCCCTCAAAATCAATAAGAATAGGCCCACACCCCGTCACCTAATAGTAAAATTTACAAGTCTCAGTGACAAAGAGAAAATCCTGAAAGCAGCCCGGGAAAAGAAGTCTGTAACATACAATGGTAAGAATATTAGATTGGCAGAACTTATCCACAGAGACCTGGCAGGCCAGAAAGAGATGGCATGATATTTTCAGAGCACTAAACGAGAAAAACATGCAGCCAAGAATACTATATCCAGGAGGCTATCATTGAAAATAGAAGGAGAGATAAAAATCTTCCAGGACAAACAAAAACTGAAAGAATTTGCAAATACCAAACCAGCTCTACAGGAAATATTGAAAGGGGTCCTCTAAGCAAAGAGAGAGCCTACAAGTAGTAGATCAGAAAGGAACAGAGACCATATACAGTAACAGTCACCTTACAGGCAATACAATGGCACTAAATTCATATCTCTCAATAGTTACCCTGAATGTTAATGGGCTAAATGCCCCTGTCAAAAGACACAGGGTATCAGAATGGATAAAAAAACAAAACCCATCTATATGTTGCCTCCAAGAAACTCATTTTAAGCCCGAAGACACCTCCAGATTTAAAGTGAGGGGGTGGAACAGAATTTACCATGCTAATGGACATCAGAAGAAAGCAGGAGTGGCAATCCTTATATCAGATCAATTAGATTTTAAGCCAAAGACTAAAAAAGAGATGAGGAAGGACACTATATCATACTCAAAGGGTCTGTCCAACAAGAAGATTTAACAATTTTAAATATCTATGCCCCCAACATGGGAGCAGCCAACTATATAAACCAATTAATAACAAAATCAAAGAAACACATCAACAATAATACAATAATAGTAGGGGACTTTAACACTCCCCTCACTGAAATGGACAGATCATCCAAGCAAAAGATCAGCAAGGAAATAAAGGCCTTAAACGACACACTGGACCAGATGGACATCACAGATATAGTCAGAACCTTTCATCCCAAAGCAACAGAATACACATTCTTCTCTAGTGCACATGGAACATTCTCCAGAATAGATCACATCCTCGGTCCTAAATCAGGACTCAACCGGTATCAAAAGATTGGGATCATTCCCTGCATATTTTCAGACCACAATGCTCTAAAGCTAGAACTCAACCACAAAAGGAAGTTTGAAAAGAACCCAAATACATGGAGACTAAACAGCATCCTTCTAAAGAATGAATGGGTCAACCGGGAAATTAAAGAAGAATTGAAAAAAATCATGGAAACAAATGATAATGAAAATACAGCAGTTCAAAATCTGTGGGACAGAACAAAGGCAGTCCTGAGAGGAAAATATATAGTGGTACAAGCCTTTCTCAAGAAACAAGAAAGGTCTCAGGTACACAACCTAACCCTACACCTAAAGGAGTTGGAGAAAGAACAAGAAAGAAACCCTAAGCCCAGCAGGAGAAGAGAAATCATAAAGATCAGAGCAGAAATCAATGAAATAGAAACCAAAAAAACAATAGAGCAAATCAACGAAACTAGGAGCTGGTTCTTTGAAAGAATTAATAAAATTGATAAACCCCTGGCCCGACTTATCAAAAAGAAAAGAGAAAAGACCCAAATAAATAAAATCATGAATGAAAGAGGAGAGATCACAACTAACACCAAAGAAATACGAACTATTATAAAAAAATACTATGAGCAACTCTACGCCAATAAATTTGACAATCTGGAAGAAATGGATGCATTCCTAGAAACATATAAACTACCACAACTGAACCAGGAAGAAATACAAAGCCTGAACAGACCCATAACCAGTAAGGAGATTGAAACAGTCATTAAAAATCTCCAAACAAACAAAAGCCCAGGGCCAGACGGCTTCCCGGGGAAATTCTACCAAACATTTAAAGAAGAACTAATTCCTATTCTCCTGAAACTGTTCCCAAAAATAGAAATGGAAGGAAAACTTCCAAACTCATTTTATGAGGCCAGCATCACCTTGATCCCAAAACCAGACAAGGATCCCACCATAAAAGAGAGCTATAGACCAATATCCTTGATGAACACAGATGCGAAAATACTCAACAAAATACCAGCCAATAGGTTTCAACAGTACATTAAAAAGATTATTCACCACGACCAAGTGGGATTTATTCCAGGGCTGCAAGGTTGGTTCAACATCCGCAAATCAGTCAATGTGATACAACACATCAATAAAAGAAAGAACAAGAACCATATGATACTCTCAATAGATGCTGAAAAAGCATTTGACAAAGTACAGCATCCCTTCCTGATCAAAACTCTTCAAAGTGTATGGATAGAGGGCACATACCTCAATATCATGAAAGCCATCTATGAAAAACCCACCGCAAATATCATTCTCAATGGAGAAAAACTGAAAGCTTTTCCGCTAAGGTCAGGAAGACGGCAGGGATGTCCATTATCACCACTGCTATTCAACATAGTACTAGAGGTCCTAGCCTCAGCAATCAGACAACAAAAGGAAATTAAAGGCATCCAAATCGGCAAAGAAGAAGTCAAATTATCACTCTTCGCAGATGATATGATACTATATGTGGAAAACCCAAGCGACTCCACTCCAAAACTGCTAGAACTTATACAGGAATTCAGTAAAGTGTCAGGATATAAAATCAATGCACAGAAATCAGTTGCATTTCTCTACACCAACAGCAAGACAGAAGAAAGAGAAATTAAGGAGTCAATCCCATTTACAATTGCATCCAAAACCATAAGATACCTAGGAATAAACCTAACCAAAGAGACACAGAATCTATACTCAGAAAACTATAAAGTACTCATGAAAGAAATTGAGGAAGACACAAAGAAATGGAAAAATGTTCCATGCTCCTGGATTGGAAGAATAAATATTGTGAAAATGTCTATGCTACCTAAAGCAATCTACACATTTAATGCAATTCCTATCAAAGTACCATCCATCTTTTTCAAAGAAATGGAACAAATAATTCTAAAATTTATATGGAACCAGAAAAGACCTCGAATAGCCAAAGGGATATTGAAAAAGAAAGCCAATGTTGGTGGCATCACAATTCCGGACTTCAAGCTCTATTACAAAGCTGTCATCATCAAGACAGCATGGTACTGGCACAAAAACAGACACATAGATCAATGGAACAGAATAGAGAGCCCAGAAATAGACCCTCAACTCTATGGTCAACTAATCTTTGACAAAGCAGGAAAGAATGTCCAATGGAAAAAAGACAGCCTCTTCAATAAATGGTGCTGGGATAATTGGACAGCCACATGCAGAAAAATGAAATGGGACCATTTCCTTACAGCACACACAAAAATAGACTCAAAAATGGATGAAGGACCTCAATGTGCGAAAG
Source organism: Mustela putorius furo (assembly GCF_011764305.1). NCBI lineage: Eukaryota > Metazoa > Chordata > Mammalia > Carnivora > Mustelidae > Mustela > Mustela putorius. The sequence goes on from NW_025421989.1 coordinate 36,381,316, forward strand.
GAATCCATCAAAATCCTTGAGGAGAACACAGGCAGCAACCTCTTCGACCTCTGCCGCAGCAACATCTTCCTAGGAACAACGCCAAAGGCAAGGGAAGCAAGGGAAAAAATGAACTATTGGCATTTCATCAAGATCAAAAGCTTTTGCACAGCAAAGGAAACAGTTAACAAAATCAAAAGACAACTGACAGAATGGGAGAAGATATTTGCAAACGACATATCAGATAAAGGACTAGTGTCCAGAATCTATAAAGAATTTAGCAAACTCAACACCCAAAGAACAAATAATCCAATCAAGAAATGGGCAGAGGACATGAACAGACATTTCTGCAAAGAAGACATCCAGATGGCCAACAGACACATGAAAAAGTGCTCCATATCACTCGGCATCAGGGAAATACAAATCAAAACCACAATGCGATATCACCTCACACCAGTCAGAATGGCTAAAATCAACAAGTCAGGAAATGACAGATGCTGGCGAGGATGCGGAGAAAGGGGAACCCTTCTACACTGTTGGTGGGAATGCAAGCTGGTGCAGCCACTCTGTGAAAACAGCATGGAGGTTCCTCAAAATGTTGAAAATAGAACTGCTCTATGACCCAGCAATTGCACTATTGGGTATTTACCCTAAAGATACAAACGTAGTGATCCAAAGGGGCACGTGCACCCGAATGTTTATAGCAGCAATGTCCACAATAGCCAAACTATGGAAAGAACCTAGATGTCCATCAACAGATGAATGGATCAAGAAGATGTGGTATATATACACAATGGAATACTATGCAGCCATCAAAAGAAATGAAATCTTGCCATTTGCGACAACATGGATGGAACTAGAGCGTATCATGCTTAGCGAAATAAGTCAAGCAGAGAAAGACAACTATCATATGATCTCCCTGATATGAGGAAGTGGTGATGCAACATGGGGGCTTAAGTGGGTAGGAGAAGAATCAATGAAACAAGATGGGATTGGGAGGGAGACAAACCATAAGTGACTCTTAATCTCAGAAAACAAACTGAGGGTTGCTGGGGGGAGGGGGTTTGGGAGAAGGGGGTGGGATTATGGACATTGGGGAGGGTATGTGGTTTGGTGAGTGCTGTGAAGTGTGTAAACCTGGTGATTCACAGACCTGTACCCCTGGGGATAAAAATATATGTTTATAAAAAATAAAAAATTTAAATTAGAAAAAAAATTATGTTTTTAGAGTAATAAAAAATAAGTCAAATGTAAGTTAAATTCAAGACCACATTATAATAGAGTTTCCTCTGTTGGAGAGAGCTGAGAAGGAGGATGATGTTGTTACATAACATTTTTGAATAGTGCTGGGGAGCCTGGGTTGTTCAGTTGATTAAGCGTCCAACTCATGGTTTTGGCTCAGGTCATGATATCAGGGTTGTGGGACTGAGCCCTGTGTTGGGCTCTGAGCTCAGCATAGAGTCTGCTTGAGATTCCCTCTCCCTTTACCCCTGCTCCCCCCTTCTCTCAAATAAATAAATAAATAGATAGATAGATAAATAGATAAAAAATTTTTTTGAATAGCGCTAAAAGACTCCATTATTTTTGTTTGGTCTTTTACAAAACGTTTAAAAATCAAATGGGCTTTCCACATGGGATAATTATATATATTTTTGGTGACATAGATAGAGTGGTAAAAAGAGAAAGGCACCTAGGAAGAATAAAGAAAAGGTGAGTAAAGTAATTTGGAAATATTTTCTAGTAGACCAAGGTAGTGGTCTGCTTTGTGATGGTTATCCAATTCTAACCCAGTACCGTTTTCATTGAGCTGAACTGACATTTTGTCAAAATATTTGAGAAAATGGGGATGCCTGGGTGGCTCAGTCTGTTAAGCATCTGCCTTTGACTTGGGTCATGATCCTGGGGTCCTGAGATCGAGTCCCACACTGGGATCCCTGCTCAGCAGGAAGCTTGCTTCTCCCTACCCGCCTCCCACTGACCCTCGACACTTGAGCTCTTTCTTGCTCTCTCTCTCTCTCTCTCAGATCAGTAAGTAAATAAAAAATTTAAAAAAAATTTAAAAAATTATATCTCTGCTATGAATTTTCAGGATAATACAAATCAAAATGTGATTAATTTTCCATTTATTATAACATTTTGTTTAGATTCACACTTAGATATTACCTTAAATGATTTAAAACCCAAAATCTTATTGAAGTAAGTTTCAGAAGTGAGAATTTAGCTGTAAGAAAGGTTTTTGTTGATTTCTTTAATTACCTTTAGTTTCCTCCTTGCATTGAATTTCCTCAGTTGCTCTACTGTTTCTGGAAGATGAATCTTGTAGGCATAACGATCCCGTTCCTATAAAAGAAGAAAGATAATGAACATATGGAGCCATTTAAAAAAGTGAAGAAACTTAATAAAAAACAAACAATAAAGCCCAAATTTCTTAAATATGAAACTTAGACTGAATTCTAGAATACTGGAGATTTTATTCCATGATACTGGTAAACATTATCAAATGAAAGCTACGAAGGTAAAAAGTGATAGTAAAATAATCCTTTAAAAAATTTTTTTTCAACATAAGAAAAGGCTAAAATAATGAGTTATATAATTTTCAGGTATATGGCTATATGGCTAAGAAAACCAACCATAATTCTGAAAAGTATGAAGCTACCTTTGATATGATCTTGTTAGGTAATATGAGCATGTGAAAAACTAATTCCACAAATGACTGAGCATTTGGAGTCATCTGGAATAACTGGATTTAAAAAAAGAAAAATCCCAGGGGCACCTGGGTGGCTCAGAGGGTTAAAGCCTCTGCCTTCGGCTCAGGTCATGATCCCAGGATCCTGGGATCAAGTCCCGCATCGGGCTCTCTGCTCAGCAGGGAGCCTGCTTCCCTTCCTCCCTCTCTGCCTGCCTCTCTGCCTACTTGTGATCTCTGTCAAATAAATAAATAAAAATCTTAAAAAAAAAGGGAAGAAAAATCCCAGTATCTTTGAACTAGAACAAATTTTCAAGGCCATCTAATTCAACCATTTCCCCATGTGGGATCCTCTTCAATCCCTGATGGGAGGATTATTCTGTTTGACCTTGTCCAGTAGGTGATCATTATTTTATGGTAACTTACTATAATTTTAAGAAAGTAAAAATGTTCTTACTTAGCCTGGGCCCACACCTGGCTTGTTTGGATTAGCTCTGTCCTCTGTAACATCACGGAGCAAACATCATACCTCTTCCATACAATAACACTTCAGTAGCTAAGAGGGGGATCACGCTTCTCCTAAATCTATTCTCTGGGATGTCTCCAGTTGCCTCAACTATTCCTCCTGTATATTTTAAACCTCTTGTCATCCTTCTTAACATCTCCTTCAGTTCAACTCTAATTTGTCAGTGCATCAAAGATTTAGGTAAGTATTCATTTCAGAAATATTTCTTGAGAGACTATTATATGCTAGGCATCATTCTATGCATTTGGCATACAGGAATAAACAAAACCAATAAAGATTCAGGCCCTCGTATAGCTCATATTCAAATAAGAGAAGGAAATACAAAAAGGTAAATTATGGAGTATGATAAAAACAGTATGGAATAAAGCAAAAAGGAAAGCAGAGTGAGGGGGGTTGGGTATACTGAAGTTTAAAACATGGTGGTCAGGGCGCCTGGGTGGCTCAGTGGGTTAAGCCGCTGCCTGTGGCTCAGGTCATGATCTCAGGGTCCTGGGATCGAGGCCCGCATAGGGCTCTCTGCTCAGCAGGGAGCCTGCTTCCCTCTCTCTCTCTCTCTGCCTGCCTCTCCATCTACTTGTGATTTCTCTCTGTCAAATAAATAAATAAAAACTTAAAAAAAAAAAAACAGGGTGGTCAGAGTAGGCCCAATTACTGTGAGGACACCCAAAAGTGGTGAGGAAGTGGTCTAGGCAGGGAGAACCACCAATCCAAAGGCCCAAAGGAGGGAGTGCACCTAGAATTTCCAAGAACTAGTAGGGAGACCCAGATGTGTAGAGTAAATAGATCAGATCAGAGAGATGACAGGCTGGGGATAGGCCATAAACAGCCTTTTACTCTGCGTGGAAGAGGGAGCCACTGGAGGGTTTTGAGCTGAAGTGACATGATCTGACAATTTTAAAGAAACAATTGGTTATTGTTTTGAAAACAGATTAGAAGGGGGCATGGGTTTAAGAAAATAAAAGTGGGGGGGGGCAAGGATACCAGTTAGAAGATTATTGCAGTAATCTGTGAGGGGAGATGATGATAGATGAAACCAGGTGGAAAAATTTTAAAAAGTGAAAAGGAGATAGGTACTCATTTTCCAACTTGTGTCAGTCCACATAAAGGTTCTGAACTTCATCCATGAAGTTGCGAGTATCAATAGTTCAGTCCTTTTTTATTGCCGAGTGGCATACCACTGCAAGGATATGCCATAATTTGTTTATTCGTTCATCTGCTTATCGACTGTGGGTTGTTTCCAAATTTTGGCTATTACATAGAAAGCTGCTATGAATATTAATGTACAAGTCTTTGTATGGACATGTATTTCATTTTTCTTAGGTAAGTACTTAGGAGTAGAATGGCTGGGTTGTATTACAGGAGTATGTTTAACTTTTAAGAAATTGCCAACCTGTTTTCCAAAGTGGTTGTACCATTTTACATTTCCATAGCAATGTATCACTTCCGGTTGTTCTATATTCTCACCAGCACTTGGTATGGTTAGTTTTTTGATTTTACTCATTCTGATACATGTGCATATAGAGATCTCATTGTGGCATCACTTTGTATTTCCCTGATGACTCATGATATTGAGCAACTTTGCTTATGCTTATTTGCCATCCATATATCTTACTTGTTGAAGAAGTGTCTGTTCCAAATACTTCCCTGTTCTGAACTGGGGTGGGTGTTTTCTTATTACTGACTTATAAGAATTCTTCCCAAATAGGGAAAGGGATTAAAAGGTACAAATTCTCAGTTATAAAATAAATAAGACACAGAGATGTAATGTACAGCAAAGGAAATACAGTTAATAATATTGTTACAACTCTGTAAGGTGACAGATAGTAGCTAGGTTTTAGCATGGTGATTATTTCATAATGTATATAAACTTTCAATTACTATGTTGTACACATGAAATGGATATAATATTGTGTGTCAATGACAGTTCAAAAGAAGGGATTCTTTACATAACCTAAATATGTAACTCCTTTATCAGATAGCTAATTTGCAAATATTTACTCCCATTTTTAGCTTATCTTTTCATTTCTTTACAGTGTCTTTCCAAGAACAGAAGTTCTTAATTCTGAATATATTTTGTAGGTGGAAAGAACAGGATTTTCTGACAGATTGGTTGTGGGGTGTGAGAGAGAGGAGTCAAAGACTACACCAAGTTTTTCAGTGTGAGCAACTAGGAGTCTGACACCAATGGAGATGGGGAAGAGAGCAGGACTACAGTTTTGACTGTATTATGCTTGAAATATGTAAAGTTCAAATGGAGATTCAAGTAGGTACTTGGACATACGAGCCTGGAGTGCAGGAGAGAAATGTGGGCTGGAAATGAAGTTTTGGAGGGTCATAAACATTTAGAAGGTATTAAGTTAGTATTTAACTCTGTTCCAGCCACTGAATTTGGGGCTTTCACTGGCATTATCCCATTTATTCTTTTTTTTAAAAAAAGATTTTATTTATTTATCTGACAGAGACACAGCAAGAGAGGGAACACAGTAGAGGGAGAGGAGAGGAAAAAGCAGGGAGCCTGATGTGGGGTTCGATCCCAGGACCTGGGGATCATTACCTGGGCCGAAGGCAGATGCTTAATGACTGAGCCACCCAGGCACCACATATTCTTTTTTTCTTTTTTAATTAGAAATATTTATTTATTTTAGAGAGAGCCTGTGTGCAAGAGCAGGAAGAGGGGCAGAGGAAGAGAGAAAATCTCCAGCAGACTCAGCATGCTGAGTACAGAGCCTGATTCAGGGCTTGATTTGATTTCAAGACCCTGAGATCATGACCTGAGCTGAAATCAAGAGTCGGATGCTTATGTGACTGAGCCATGCAGGGGGCCCCCCTCATTTATTCTTTAAAACAACTATATAAGATAGTAGAGATAATACTACACATTAATTATCTCAAAAGTCATGGCTCAAATGGATGTAACTATCATCACAATAGTTAGCATGTATTGAGGGGCTTATTACATGCCAGGCATTGTTCTAGTGCTTTACATGTTTATGTTACTTATTCTTTACAAGGTAGGAGGATATTATATCTTATTATGCATCTGGGAAAAAAGGAGATGCATTCAGAGAGAGTCAATTATCATATGGTTTCACTTATTTGTGGAGCATAACAAATAGCATGGAGGACATGGGGAGATGGAGAGGAGAAGGGAGTTGGAGGAAATTGGAAGGGGAGTGAACCATGAGAGACTATGGACTCTGAAAAACAATCTGAGGGGTTTGAAGGGGTGGGGGTGGGAGGTTGGGGGAACCAGCTGGTGGGTATTAGAGAGGGCACGGATGGCATGGAGCACTGGGTGTGGTGCAAAAACAATGAATACTGTTATGCTGAAAAAAATAAATTAATTAAAAAAAAAAGAGATGCATTATACCTGATGAAGATTAATTAGTATGAAGTGGGCCTCTTAATTTTCTTAATCTGAATACTATATAACATTTGGAAATTAAATTCAAGATCACATTATTATTATTTTTTTAAGATTTTGTTTATTTATTTGACACACAGAGATCACAAGTAGGCAGAGAGGCAGACAGAGAGAGAGGAGGAAGCAGGCTCCCAGCTGAGCCGAGAGCCTGATGTGGGGCTTGATCCCAGGATCTGGGATCATGACCTGAGCCAAAGGCAGAGGCCTTAACCCACTGAGCCACACAGGTGCCCCTATTTTTTATTTTTTAAAAGATTTTATTTATTTGTCAGAGAGAAAGAGAGAGAGAGTGCATAAGAAGAGGGAGAAGCAGGCTCCCCAGTGAGCAGGGAACCTGATGTGGGATTTGATCCCAGGACCCTGGGATCATGACCTGAGCTAAAGGCAGACACTTTACCAACTGAACTACCCAGGCAACCCACATTATTATTTTGTACCTAAATTCATGTGTGCATGTGAGCCACTTCTAAAATCAATATTTTGGTATTATGTACTTATGAAATTTATTTTTGAATTTAAATGTAGAATTTTATAGTCAGTCTTGTCAAAATTTTACCTTATTATCATTGGCATTCCTAAGGAATGAATACAAACACTTTAAAATTTATTTTCTACATTAATGACTAAATGTAACAAGAGTTCTACTGGAGAGCAAAGTTGTATTTTTCTTGAGTGCACATACAATGCTTGATGTCAAAATGACTATAATTTGCACATCTGCCAGATTCTATATGCTAAACATCTTGGAAATGATTTTATTGTCTTTAGGGACTTAATCTCCTTTTCCTGCACTAAGCCAGAACAGGTTCACCAATACAGAAGACGTAAGAATTTATCAAATAATTAACTAGCAGAGACAAGCATAAAATTAGCATTCTATAACAAGCAAGGCAATCTTTTAATGGATTGCTGTTACTGTTTGTGGAAGATGTGATACACACACATGTACAAAACACACAATGGACTATTACTAAGCCATAAAAAAGAATGAAATCTTGCCATTCGCAACAACACAGATGGACCTACAGGATATTATGCTAAATTAATTCAGACAGAGAAAGGCAAATACCCTACGATTTCACTTAAATGTGGAATCAGAAAGACAAAATAGGGGTGCTTGGCTGGCTTAGTCGGTAGAACCTGTCTCTCAACCTCAGGGTCATGAGTTCAAGCCCACACTGGACATGGAGTCTACTTAAAAAAATAATGAAAGACAAAACAAACGACCAAACAAAACCATAAACAGTTTCATAAATACAGAGAACGAACTGGTAGTTGCCAGAATGGATGATGGTGGTGGTGGGGGAATAGGTGAGAATAGGTGAAGGAGATTAAGAAGAACAAACTTCCAGTTATAGAATAAGTACATCTTAGGGATGAAAAGTACAGCATATGGAATATAGTCGATAATATTATAATTCCTCTGTTCAGTGACTGGTATTATTGTAGCAAGCAGTGCATGAGGTACACAATTGTAGAACCACTATTTTGAACATCTGAAACTAATATAACATATGGCAGCTAAACTTCAATTAAAAAAATTATAAACAAAATTTTACGGTGTGTTATGCCTGGTGATATTTAACCAACATATATGGAAAAACAAACATCAAAATGGGCTTTGTTTTACTTTCTGAGTAAAACTTGTTTTTGCATTTTGATAGAATGGGGGGTGTGTGGGGAAGCAAACCCAGGAAAGTCTTCAACACAAGCCAAAGAACCCAAACGAAAAGGAGCTGTATAATATAGCAGAAAGACAGTGAGTTTGGAGTCAGAATGACTTTTGTTCAAATTCTGGGTCATTTAGGTACTGGCTGTATGACCTTATATTCTCTTAACTGTTTCTTTTTGAAAACTAATCTTACAGGATTTTTATGAAGATTAAAGGAGATGCTGTATAGGTACATGATGGGTTTTAATAATCGTTTTTGTGGGCGCCTGGGTGGCTCAGTGGGTTAAGCTGCTGCCTTCAGCTCAGGTCATGATCTCAGGGTCCTGGGATCGAGTCCCGCATCAGGCTCTCTGCTCTGCAGGGAGCCTGCTTCCTCCTCTCCCTCTCTCTGCCTGCCTGTCTGCCTGCTTGTGATCTCTGTCTGTCAAATAAATAAATAAAATCTTTAAAAAAATAATCGTTTTTGCTAGTCAACATGTATAAACCTCTGATGTAAAGTAATTAAGGAGTGCTGTAAGTATGTATGCCTGTATCAACAAACAGCTTATTAAATAAGTTTGGTTGTTTTCTAAATGATAATATGTTCCTATCACGTAAGAAAAATGTAAAAATAAAATATAGTGAGGAAGATGTGGTCCATATACACTATGGAGTATTATGCCTCCATCAGAAAGGATGAATACTCAACTTTTGTAGCAACATGGACGGGACTGGAAGAGATTATGCTGAGTGAAATAAGTCAAGCAGAGAGAGTCAATTATCATATGGTTTCACTTATTTGTGGAGCATAATTAATAGCATGGAGGACAAGGGGAGATGGAGAGGAGAAGGGAGTTGGGGGAAATTGGAAGGGGAGGTGAACCATGAGAGACTACGGACTCTGAAAAACAATCTGAGGGGTTTGAAGCAGCGGTGGGCGGGGAGGTTGGGGGGACCAGGTGGTGGGTATTAGAGAAGGCACGGATTGCATGGAGCACTGGGTGTGGTGCAAAAATAATGAATACTATTATGCTGAAAATTAAAAAAAAAAATTACAGGAGACCAAACCTGTGATCCATTTCTAATTGTCTTTATTTACTGTTTCCAAAAAAGGGTGAACCAAGTAACAGCATGTTTTTGAATGAAGAGTCCTAAGTCTTCTCTAATATAGTGGCCACTAGGTAAAACTATCCAAATTTAAATTCATTAAAATTAAATGTAATTAAGGGATGCCTGGGTGGCTCAGTTGGTTAAGTGTTTGACTCTTGGTTTCAGCTCAGGTCATGAGTTCGAGTCCTGAGACAGGCTCCGTGTTTAGTGGGGAGTCTGCTTGAGATTCTCTCCCTCTGCCCCTCCCCGTACCTGCATGTGTACCATCTCGCTCTCTCAAATAAATAAATCTGAAAAAAATTAATATAATTAAAAATTCAGTTCTTCAGTTACACTAGACACGTTTCAAGCATATGGCTAGTTGCTACCATGCTGGACAGTTCAGATATATATTACTGCCCTCGTGACAGAAAGTTCTTCATGGACAATGCTGGTAGGGAGTCTTTATTACTATTGCTGTATTGAGGTGAAAGTTGGACTGCATTTTGCTTAAACTGAAACTGCTTAACATTTTAGTTATATGTAACAGAAAAAATTCCCTCTGATATTAAAAAAAATTAAAGGGTCTTCAGACCCTTCGTAGTCTCTACAGACAGTACAACAGACATTGGTCTTCTAGCTAATGCCGAATGTGAGAGAAAGACAGGGCCTAGAGAAAGTGACTTCACAGATATGTGGCATGCCTGGTTCCCTGAGTAAGACATGGGCACTGGTGCATATTTTTTAAGAATGAGATTTATTTATTTGAGAGAGAGAAAGAGAGAGAGTGCATGTGCATATGAGTGGGTAGAGGGGCAGAAGAAGAGAGAGGAGGAGAGGGAAAGGGGAAGAGAGAATTTTAAGCAGGCTTCCTGCTGAGCACAGAGCCCTATGTGGGGCTCGATCTCACACCTGAGATCATGACCTGAGCCAAAATCAAGAGTCAGACACTCAACTGACTGAGCCAGCCAGGTGCCCCTGGTGCAGAGTTTTAAAGCATTCCCTAAACACGTCTTTTTCCAAAGCTTAATTCTTTTTTTTTTTTTAAAGATTTTATTTATTTATTTGACAGAGAGAGATCACAGATAGGCAGAGAGGCCCGCAGAGAGAGAGAGAGAGAGAGAGAGAGAGAGAGAAGCAGGCTCCCCGCTAAGCAGAGAGCCCGATGGAGGACTCGATTCCAGGACCCTGAGATCATGACCTGAGCCGAAGGCAGCGGCTTAACCCACTGAGCCACCCAGGCGCCCCCCAAAGCTTAATTCTTCAGAGTTCTTGATAACAAAGAAATTACTTACTTTCCCTTCTGAATCACTGATAGAAGGCTCTGATAGCTGGGGAAGAGGCAGACAAAGCAGGACTTGACGGGTGATCCTTCGGTGATATTGTTGGGATTTTTTTTCCCCTCTCTTAACATATATTTACAATCTATATGAAGTCCTTGCCACATTTCCAATAAAGCCATGTCTAAAACCAACCAGGATCAACACAGCAAGAGCTTTAAGATGATACTATGGTATGGAATACCTCCCAGGTTTCAGAGGAGGCTCTGAGCTGTGCCCAAGTGAGGCAGACCAGACGGGTACTGCAAAGGCTTTGGAAATGAAACTACAGCCCTAAAAGTGGGCCAGGATGTGTGTTCTGAATGTAATCAGGTTAGCTGCCTACTAAAATAGAAGATTTAAATAAGAATCATAGTCCCATAATATAGTGATACTAAAAATGTCCAGCATACTATCTAAAATTACTGCTCATGCCAAGAACCAGGAAAATCTCAAACTAAATGAGAAAAGACAACCAACAGATATCAACACAGAGAAGGCACAGATGTTAGACTCATCCAAATGGGATTTTTAAGCAGGTGCTATAAAAATGTTCCTAAAAGCAATTACGAGTGGTTAAAAATATTGCTGACATTACCAAGTGCTGACAAGGACACAGAATGACTGGTTCTCAGATACCCTGCTGGTGGGAAAGAAAAATCATACAGCCACTCTGGAAAATGATCTGGCCGTTTTTATGAAGTTGAATATATACTTACCATAGGATTCAGCAATCTCACTCACTGGTTTTTACTTTGGAGAAAAGAAAATCTGTATATAGATGTACATAGCAGCCTTCTTTGTATTAGCCAAACACTGGAAACAACCCAAGTGCCCTTCAAAAGATGGAGGGATCAAAAAGCCTTGTAAATCCACACAGTGGAGTACTATTCAGTCATAAAAAGGAATGAACTACTGACCTACACAACACCTTGGATGGATCCCAAGGGTATTATGCTGAGTAAAAAACCCTAATCTGTGAAGTAATAACAAATATGTAGGTCTCTGACCCCGCTTCCTGACACTGAGCCCTAAAACCCTTTTAATAGGGCTGCTAGGCATCAGGGAAATACAAATCAAAACCACAATGAGATATCACCTCACACCAGTCAGAATGGCTAAAATCAACAAGTCAGGAAATGACAGATGCTGGCGAGGATGCGGAGAAAGGGGAACCCTCCTACACTGTTGGTGGGAATGCAAGCTGGTGCAGCCACTCTGGAAAACAGCATGGAGGTTCCTCAAAATGTTGAAAATAGAACTGCCCTATGACCCAGCAATTGCACTACTGGGTATTTACCCTAAAGATACAAATGTGGTGATCCAAAGGGGCACGTGCACCCAAATGTTTATAGCAGCAATGTCCACAATAGCCAAACTATGGAAAGAACCTAGATGTCCATCAACAGATGAATGGATCAAGAAGATGTGGTATATATACACAATGGAATACTATGCAGCCACCAAAAGAAATGAAATCTTGCCATTTGCGACAACATGGATGGAACTAGAACGTATCATGCTTAGTGAAATAAGTCAAGCAGAGAAAGACAACTATCATATGATCTCCCTTATATGAGGAAGTGGTGGTGCAACATGGGGGCTTAAGTGGGTAGGAGAAGAATCAATGAAACAAGATGGGATTGGGAGGGAGACAAACCATAAGTGACTCTTAATCTCAGAAAACAAACTGAGGGTTGCTGGGGGGAGGGGGGCTGGGAGAAGGGGGGTGGGGTTATGGACATTGGGGAGGGTATGTGCTTTGGTGAGTGCTGTGAAGTGTGTAAACCTGGCGATTCACAGACCTGTACCCCTGGGGATAAAAATATGTTTATAAAAAATAAAAAATTAAAAAAAAAAAGCCTTGTACATCCACACAGTGGAGTACTATTCAGTCATAAAAAGGAATGAACTACTGACCTACACAACACCTTTGATGGATCCCAAGGGTATTATGCTGAGTAAAAAAACCTAATCTGTGAAGTAATAACAAATATGTAGGTCTCTGACCCCGCTTCCTGACACTGAGCCCTAAAACCCTTTTAATAGGGCTGCTAGGAGAATCTTTTGTTCTAACATTTTCCCAGCTCCTGCCACAGAGCTCCTAAAAAACTCTTGTAATTTCCTAGGTGATAAGAGCACTGGAGCATCTTCTATTCTAGTATCTGGTCTTTGACTGTAGTTCCTGACAGAGTTCCCAAATCACTTGGCATTTCCTGGGTGACAGCAGTGTGTCTGTTTTAATGAGGTGATTCCACGTGGGCTCCTGGATGGGGGGTGGTCCCCAGAAAGACAAAGTCATGATCATAAGGTTGGGATGTTCAGGACCCTCCCCTGCCATTCTCTAGAGTAGGGACGGGGCTGGAAATAGAGTCAATGATCAGTGCTTACGTGATGAAGCCTCCATAACATTTCCCAAAGTATGGGGTTTGGAGAGCTTCTGGGTTGATGGACACATGTACATACCAAGAGTGTGGTGTACCCCACCTTCCACCTAAGAACAGGAACTCCTGTGCTTAGGACACTTCTAAGACCTTGCTCTATGTATCTCTTCATCTGTATCCTTTATCATACTCTTTATCATATAATAAACTGGTACACCTAAGTGTTTCCCTAAGTGAGCTGCTCTAGCAAACGGTCAAATCCAAGGTTGAGATGGGGTGGGTTATGGGAACCTCTAATTTGTAGCCAAGTCGGACAGAAGTCGTGGGTAACCTGGGGACCTACTATTTGCGACTGGCATCTGAACTGGGGGACAGTCTCTTGGGGCCAAGCCCTTAACCTGTGGGGTCTGGATTAATTTCAGTCAGTTTCAGAACTGAATTAAAATGAAGGACACCCAGCTGGTGTCAGAGAATTGCTTGATGCGAGGAAATAACCCAGACACACTTGGTGTCAGAAGTGCTGTTGAGTGTGGTAGTTGTGTGAGAGGAAAAGAGAATAACCTGGGGACCGGAGTTTCTCATAGACAGTCAGATACTGTATAATCCCATTTATATAAGACTCTCAAAAGGACAAGAATTATAGTCATGGGGAATGGATCGGTGGTTCAGAGTTAGGGGGAGGATGATTATTAAGGAGTAGCATGACGGGTGGAAAAGCACTTGTTTATCATGATTATGGCTGTGCTTATACACTTCCATACACATGATAAAATCTCCTAGAAACACACACACACACACACGTACACGCACACATAAACATACATAAAAACTGGTGAAAATCAAATAAGGCCTGCAGTTGAGTTAAGTGTTCCAATGTCAATTTCCTAGTTATGGTCATATAAGATATCATCACTGGGGGGGTAAGAATGGTGAAATGTACATGGGAATTTTACACTGTTTTTGCCACTTCTTTCTCTAAATTTTTTAAGATTTTATTTTTTATTTTTTGAAGATTTCATTTGTCAGTAATCTCTATACCCAACATGGGGCTTGAACCCACAACCCCGAGAGCAAGTGTTGCATGGTCTACCAACTGAGCAGGCCAGGTGCCACTTCCATGTGAGTCTAAAGCTATTTCAAAATAACAAGTTTACAAGACATCACTTCCACTCTACATGTTTGACTCTCCTGGGGGCTTCCTAATTCCAAATACCTCGAATCACTCACTGAGCCTCATTAGTTTTCCTTCCTTAAAATCTCTCAGTCTGAGTGTTTCTTTCCCACTTATACCTTTACTCCCTGGGTGCAGGCCCCTGTCACCTCCTGACTGGACAGCCACAGCTTCCACCAGTTCTCTCTGCCTCCAGTGCTTGTACCCCGAAAAGACAACCCACCTGCACACAGAGTCCAAAGGAATTGTATAAGCTTGCTGCTTGCACTGTATTGGCTCCCAAAAGCTTGCAGTCGCTTTTTACCATCTACACCGTAATATCTAAAGTCCTCAGTTTGGCATTTGGGACTGTATGTATTCGTCCCTCAAACCAGAATTCCCAGTCTCCTACCGTACAACCCTTCAAAGAGCTGACATTGGTACCAAACTAGTTTATTTCCTGTCCCCACCCCTATGTGCCATGAACACTTGGTGATGCTTTGCCTGTGCTCCCCCAGACCTTCCTGGACCTCCAGATGAGAGTGATCTCTCTTGTACCTCAATGGTTTCCCTGAGCCCATACTGCTGTGCTCATGCGATGCTTCTCCCCTATGACTTCTTTGAGCTTATCTGTGTGTTTATGTTGTATTGGTACCATCTGAAAACCTGTCTCGCAGCCTGACCATGCCTTTCTCTCTTTGGTGTGACTGATTTTTCCAAAAGTCAAATTGACTAGCCTGACGGCAACACCCTTTTCATGTTTTATTACAGTCAATGTACATTAGGGTCTACAGATGAAGGCTACAAAAGGTGTGAAAAGAGCTCAGTCATCCGTAAAGAAAGTACAATTTTAGTTGGTCTCATTTTTGCTGGAATGAATATTCATAGCAAACACCACTAATTTAGATAAAGACATTAAATATAATTTGACAATCATAAGACATTCACATATTACTTGGTCTATTTACTCAAATTCTTTTTCGATAAGACATCATTGAATAGGACATTTTCTTGTGGTTTTACCAAGAAAATAAGTCTTTTTTTTTTCTTTTGACACCCAGTCATGGTATTATCACTTTGGGTACTCTTTACTACAAGGACATTCATCATCTTATTTCTTCGCTTTGTAGTTACGCAGGATTTTTCATATACAAACTACAGCTTAAATTTAGTCTTTACAAAATTAACATCAATTTCATCCACAGCAATGATTCACAAGTATACACGGACAAGTATTTGCTAGATAACATTCTCATGGAATTCTTCCATCTCCAGATGGCACCTAAGCAGTGAAGGTAAATTGTAGCTCAGACATGGCACATGATTCTGAGCTCAAACAGCCTTCTGGAACTTTTTCATTTAACTTACTAACATTTTTTGTCTATTGTCTTTCTGGTGCCAGAAATCTATTATGTATTAAGATCAGATTATTTAGAACAAGAACTACAATCACTGCAGGGAGAAGGGTTCCAAAAATAAATGTTAGTCAAGATATGCATGATAATGAGAGCCAAATTTTCTAAATGATCTTAAACATGACTAATATGGCTGCCATTTTCATTGTCCTTTGGCATTTAAATTAGCTTCTGATGAATAAAAGATTCCCATTGTGGAGAAACTGAGATAGGCAAAAGAGAAATAGGAGTCCCCTGTACACTGGTCATTTCTGGGAGAAAAAAATTACTAAGAATGTCTCTAAAAACTGCTTACCTACTCTTTTCGGGGGGAAATCAGGAATAACTAAAACCAAATATTTCAGTCAAGAATAACTAGAACTGTGTATCAGAGTTGAATGCAGATTTGATAAATAATATTATTTTTTAAAAGATCTATTTATTAATTTGAGGCAGGGAGGGGCAAAGGGAGAGGGAGAAGAGTCTTGAGCAGACTCCACACTGAGCACAGAACCTGATGTGAGGCTCTATCTCATGACCCCGAGACCAGGACCTGAGCTGAAACCAAGAATCGGTGCTTAACCCACTGCCCCACCCAGGTGACCTGATAAGTAAAATTCTTAAGGGAGACTCAGGATCCACGGGAATCTCAAAACTGTTCTCTAATATCATCATCCACGTCACCGCCACTAAGACACATTAGTAATTTACATTTTAATATATCTTATTGTTTTTTCATAATTTCTAGGGGAGTAACATAGTATAATATAATGAACATTCATTTGTTCATTCATTAAACAGTAACTAATAATTATTGAGCACCTACTATATGCCAGATACTTTCAAGAGTGCTGGACAGAAGTGAACTGACAACCCCAAATTCCCACCCTTCTGCAGCTTGTATTTTACAGGGGGTAAATAGACTACGAACAAGTAAAATATAGGTATGTCTTATGGTGACAAATGTCATGGAGAAAACTAAGGCAGGGAAGGGGGACTTGGCATACTGGTGGCAGGGGGCATTCCTTCTTCCTAATTTTAAACTAAGTAGACAGGAAAGCTCTTACTAAGAAGCTGACAGCTAAGCGAAGATCTGAAGGTGGTAAAGGAAGAAACCATGACTATACCTGGGGAAGAGCGTTCTCTGGAAAGAGTATGACAAACACAGGGGCACTGAAGCCAGAATGAGCCTGGTGTCTGAGGAACCACAATGAGGCCAATATGTGGAGAACAGACTAAGAGGAGAGTAGTAGGGGGCGAAATCAGAAAGGTATTAGGGGGCGAGCTATACCCTGGGTTAAGAAAGAATCACTTTGGCGAGAGGCTTAGTCTAAAGATAAAAATTCAGGACTCTGAACAGAGTACAAATAGTACTTAAGACCATTAAAATTAAATGAGGTCTCCAAGGGCCAGAGTGGAGACAGAGCAAAAGAGCAGCAAGGATGGGTACAGTCAACTTAGTTCTAGGAGTTTTGCTATCTAGAAGAACAGAAGCTGGAAGAGGTTGTAGGGTTAGGGTGTGTGTGCGTGTGTGTGTGCGCGCGCGCATGCGTGCATGCGTGTGCACTCACGTGCGTGTGTAATAAAAATAAGAAGTAGCATATTAGATTGAAGAGAGAGAGGAGAGCAGTGATGCAAGAAAGGGGATATTGCTGTAGTGATGTCCTTGAGTAAGGAAAAGACAGAGGATCTCGCATGAAAAGGAAAGTGTCGTGGTAGGCTCAGTTAAAATCCTGATTCCATTACTGACAACTTCTGTGACTTGGGGCAAGATTCTCCACCTCTGAGCCTCTGTTTTCTCCTGTACAGAGAATTTGCTGGAATTACTGTAGAATGTCTTAATCAAACAGCGCTGTTTCATTCAAGTCCCAAGTTACATTTTCCTTAATACTCATTTGCAAGATGGGATAGAGAAAGAATTTTAAAAATCAAGCTTCTTCCTAAAACAATAAATCCGTATTTAGTTATCTACGGAAATAAAAATAATGTTATGAACCACACAGTCACACCCAAAATAAAGATCACAACTTTGTGTCATAAACACAGCCACACTTCCCTTGTTCCTGTTGCACAGCTTTGGGACAAGGGTCAGTGGAGAACAAGCACGCCTTCCTCCCTGATTTGTTCAGCCTTAATCTGCCTCTGTTCCCTCTGATGGCTGACTGTCATTAGAATGGTGTATTTTCTACTCAGGTATTTACAGAGGCTGTCTGGAAACAGCAAACAAGATGGACAAAACTCCAAAAAAGTGCTCAGAAAAGAGGCGGGAAGAGGTGCCCTCTAGAGCAAGACATTCTTGTCGCCGGAAGTGTTCACACAAGGTGTAGTGGGCCACGTACGCGCCCCCTTACCTTAAGCCATGGGTGATTCAGTGCTTCATAAACAGTGATCCTTTCCGCTGGATCGAGCATCAGCATGCGACGGACTAGGTCTTTGGCACTTTCAGAGATATGGCTCCACTGCCTTGGATTCATCTGAAGAGAAGGAGAGGAAAATTCCACAGTTATTGTCCAGTGAGAAGTTCACGTTCACTATGATGTAACACTCCTATGCTATTTTGATGTGAATAAAATTCTTGAAGAAGAGAAATCTGATTCTAAAGCCTTGCTTTCTAAGGAAGAGGACAAAGGCAGGCTTTGGTGGCTGTTGCTCCGTCTGTGAAATTTTGCGTCAGTAAATATCCCTTACATATGATCTTATTGTCACATAAGTTATACTATTTTTTTAAAATATTTTTTAAAAATATTTTATTTCTTTAATTGACAGACAGAGATCACAAGTAGGCAGAGAGGCAGGCATAGAGAGAGGAGGAAGCAGGCTCCCTGCTGAGCAGAGAGCCCAATGTGGGGCTCGATCCCAGGACCCTGGGATCATGACCTGAGCTGAAGGCAGCGGCTTAACCCACTGAGCCACCCAGGCACCCCAAGTTATACTATTTTTAATAACTGAAGAACAGAATATTCCTGACTGCAGTTTCTATCTTAGCTAAAGAGACTAGATACTTTGCTCTAGGAAAGGACTAATAAAATTTTTATTTGTTTATTTAGTTTTTAAAGATTTTATTTATTTATTTGACAGAGAGAGAGAGAGAGAGAGAGATCATGAGGAGGCAGAGAGGCAGGCAGAGAGAGAGGGGGAAGCAGGCTCCCTGCTGAGCAGAGAGCCTGATGTGGGGCTCGATCCCAGAACCCCGAGATCATGACCTGAGCCAAAGGCAGAGGCTTAGCCCACTGAGTCACCCAGGCATCCCTGAAATTGTATTTTTGAGGCTGGCTGGTAGTATGTGCAATACAGATGAAATCAGGTTGGCTATCTGTTGCTAGGTACTGAAGCTGGGAGTTCACTGTACTGTTATCTCTGCTACTTTTCTTTGAAATTTTCAATAATAAAAAGCATAGAAATAAATTCTGACAGAATCACAGCACAGTGCATGTGTATACATATGTACATATGTATATATATACATATGCACACACATATCTATGAAAGGCCACCAGGTTTATCACTGTAGAGAGAGCAATACTTCAAACAAAGCTGCTGAAAACATGGGGCTTTCATATTAAAAAAAAAAAAAGCTGTGAATATAAATGAAAGGAAAGGTTAGCCAAGTAAAAGAGTAAATAAGTTATTAACCTCAAAGCTTCACACCTCCAGGCGCAGAAATTATGATACAGCTGTCATGTCCTTCTGACTTACTACACTACTAAGAATGGGGTTTTTAAAATCGCTTAATTTTTGGCATGTGTGAACAGTTCAAATTCCTTACAAGGAATCAAACAAACAAACTATTCAGTGCTTTACAAAAAGAGAAAATGAAAAACCAGAGGCTGCTGGAACAACAGTTTGTCTTGGAAACCAGGAAGTTAGCAACTGAACTGACACAAAGGGAGAATTCTATTATTAGCAAATGCTTAGTGCTCCAAAAGGCAGGTGGTAAATTTCATTACATGGTACCATGCCATAAGGCACTGTGAGGATAAAATGAGTTCATAGGTGTGCTTAGCACAGTTCCCGGCACATACTAAGTGCTAGGTATGAGGCAGATATCATTACTGCTAGTATTATTATTATGCTGGTGCATGGCTAATTGTGTTTGTTTTCCTATGTTAGTATCTGTGATGTCACTCGGCCAGATTGGACCAGAAAGCCATGGCCATGTATTCCTCAGAGCCACTCACAACTTCCAGGGATTGGAGGGGGAGGACTACTTACAAACAGTTTCTTGAGACATTTAGTTACCCTGGAAGGATTAATTTTATTCCCCTGTGGTCCAGTGACTCTAAGAGAAGCAGAAAAACCTGTATTTCAAACATCTTTCTCCGTCAAAGAATTTGGGCATATATCTTCGTCCAACTAAAGAACAAGGCGAAGCTGCAGGCCCTTCCTTATAAGCTGGAGATAGCACGAGGTGGAAAAGGAAAGTGGAATTCATTCCCACCTGCAACCCCGAAGCTACTTCGCCTTTCATTTCTCTCCCCACCCCTTCTTCTTGAAGTCCCATGTAAAATTCTAACATTACTGAGGAAATGAAAAGAAAACTTAACAGGCCTCAGAGTTTTGTTGGAGTCTGGTGCTACATGGACCTGTGTGTCTGGTTTTGCCAGGCATGGCTGCAAAATGAAACAGGGCTTGTGTTGAATAGAAAGTATGGGTTTCAGTAACATGGGGCAGAAAAAGAACTCCCCCAACATCAGCTGTGCGGAGCTGGTATACAGCACACATGCTCCCCCATGTTTCCCGTAGACAGCATTTGAGTCTTTGGCCATACGTGGCAGTATAGGGCCACAGAGTGTAAGAGCTGGGGCAGCGAGACCGCCCTTGAGCTTGTTTATTTCCAAGCATTCCTTGGGTCTTTTTGGTATAGCCACTCAGAGTGTCACTGATGAATTTTTAGTTTTTTAATAGGGAAAGTAATAATATGTTAATCACAAGTCTGTGAATAGTCTATGCAGTTTCCAAGCCACAGTAGCCAAAGAGCAAGAATGTTTAAGTCCCACCACATGGCTCGAAATTATATTATGACATGCAGTTGTGATTCTGGCATTTCAGTTTATCCTGGGATGTAAGTGGCCAATTTTTCAGCTGTGCTAGCTGACTACATCAAATGGAACAACATGTGTGGTAAAGCAAAAATAAATAAATAAATAAATAAAGGCAGATACTAAGTGTGAAATAAAGAATTACTAAATCACTGGGATGAAATTTCCATTTGCACTTTGCAAACTAGGCAAAAAGCTTTAAAAACGAAGCCCTTTCCTCCAGTTACACAAAGGGCCAAAGAAGTTTATTTTCCAGCTTAGCCTAAAGAGGAGATTTGGTCACTGCACAGAGAATGGATACCTTCACATCTGGGCTCACATCTGTTGTGAACACCTCACCCAGGGTAAAATAAAAGGTCAAATTCTATCACAATAAATTCCAAGGGTCATTCCAAATTCTTCCCCTGAACTAGAATTTTATTTGAAATAAGTAGGGCACTAAACAGGGCAGTTTTGCTAAAAGGACTGGCTTTGTGAATCTAAGGGCCCAAGACTTGGAACTATTGACTTGCACGTACAGATACTGTATCAAAGAGACCAGGGTCCCTGTTTTTATAGCCTAAACATGGGGTCGCATTCCAAACATGTGGGACAGAGTTCAGCTGCAGCACAGAGGGAGGGGGAAGGCCAAGGTCGTTTCAAAGCCAGTCTCCTGTCTTCTGCCTAGATGACAGTGCAGCTGATAGTGATTCAGAAATTTGCTTGAGGTCCATACTGTCTAAAAAGGCTAGGGCATCAATGACGTCAGCAAAGAACTATTCTCTGACTGGGTAACTATGTGATAATCAGGAAGTCCAGATAGTGACTTCCTATTTTCCAGAATAATTTAATCTCAATGGAAAAATAAAACATTCATAATATATTACCTTATATTTTCCTTTAATAATGCCTTCGAACAATCTTTCCTTGGTTCCATAAAAAGGCAAGCAACCACTTAGCAGGATAAAAAGGATCACGCCACAACCCCAGACATCTACAGGTTTTCCATAAGGCTCTCTTTTGACGACTTCTGGGGCCATAAAATGAGGTGTTCCAACGCGTCCTACATTTAAAACATCAAGGAAAAATGTTCACATAAAATGGCGTTTTGTTCCTCATATGAAAACTGAAAATAGAACAGTAATAGTCTGAAGGAAAAGTATAACAATATAAACATTCTCTTACTACCACCTTTCTCTTCCAAAAAAGGCAGAAGGAAAAAAATTATTTAATCACTCTTGAAAATATTGAGCCCAGGATTGTACTTTGTTGTCATCGTCATCTTTTATTTTTTTCCTTAAAATTTTAAGTCATCTCTACAGACAGCATGGCGCTTGAACTCACAGCCGTGAGATCAGGAGTCAATGCTCACCACTGAGTCAGCCAGTGTCTTTCTAACACTGGTACTGTGTATTTTATTAAGCCCGGTGCATGGTACTTACCTATTTCTTGTTTAATGAAGAAGTTGTTTAAATTTTTTAATTTTTACATTTGAAAATCACTAAAAATACAGAGTAGGGGCAGGGCTGCGAGGGCAGGAGTGAGAAGACAACTTCTGACTGCCAAAAACTACATCTAATGCAAACTAGATCTACAAACTACATCTAATGCAGAGAACTTTCCTTTAGAATATGACCCAGAATCTGAAATCCTGTTCAACTGTTTTAGGAATCAATTGTAGCAATTAACAATGCTTAGTAATATTTTGTTCTATAGGATTTTTTAAGCTTCCTCTGAATGTTAACATTTAGCGAGAATGAGAGCAGACACAGAACTTAAAGCAAAGCAAAGTTATGAAGCTCCTCTCATTCAATCTCCTTTGGCCTCTACCTTCTTTAAAGAGTTTTCTCGCACCCCCACCCAGCAATATTAGCTTTCAATATTAGCTTTCAAATAACTGATAGCAGTTATTTGCACACTGGTAATCATCTTTAACTCAGTCTTTTCTTCTCTTGTGTGCAGGCCCAGCCTTCTCCTCCTTTTCTCCCTCCTTCCCCTGCACCTTCTCTCTCATCACATGGAGTCCAAGGTAGTTTTTACTTTGAAGACTGCACAATATGTTAGCTAGAGCTCAGAACTGTGGTTTACAGTTTAAAAAAAAAAAAAGACCTTACAGATCTTCTAATCCAGCTAGAGAAAACATACCATAAAATCCAGTTAGTGACTGTCAAAACTCGGTTGGGATGGTGAAGGATAAACCAACTCTTACATTGTGAACTGGGGATATTCCTTTACTGTGGATCATTATGGCTCCTCTCTTCCCACATAATGGAAGAGGTTAACTTTGAAGTGCAGAGAATGGAAATATTTTCATTTAAAATATGCAGTAGAGCAGTGAGAACTGTAGTGGTTAGAAGGGGAGATTTTTATTCCACACTGCCCCATCTTGCTTGCTCTGGTAACATAAAAAAGCTCAAATGATGACAGCTAAGCTTTGTACTTCATGAAATGCCTTGGACAGACCTGGGCTGCTGAAGATATTTGCCTCGTGCTGATGGCAGGAGCTGGGAAAAGCAGGGCCAGAGATCAAGGTACCAGTGAGGGTGTGGGTGCTATGGCATCAGGCTGGCACCTTCTTATATTTGGGATGATGTTTTGAAATTCAACTTGACTCCTACCACTTCCTACACAAGAAAGAGCTGAACAACTCAAAAAGGAGGTTCTCTCCCTTTATCTGGACCAAAGACTATCCGTTCTGGAGAATTAGTGTTCATCCTTAGGGAACATACATGTCTTTTGGTTCAAGAATTTACTCACAGATGATGGGAGAAAGAATATATAGGAATGAAATTTTTACAGTATTTTGTGCAGATCAAATGTGAAGGACTAGAGTTAACCTTCAGTGTACACCAATCTTCCTGGACTCCTTGTTTGTGATAGTTTGACTTTTCCTTCTTTGCCGTCACTTGATTTTTATGACTTTGACTTCCTGTTCTTAGAATTTCGTGGTCAATTACCAAACCAAATAAAATGTCACTGTGTATGACATACTTCAGATAAACATTTAAATATTTAAACGTTAGACTTTGGGATAATATAATAAAACCTCAATGCCTAGAACCTCAGGTAAGGAGCTGTTTTGAATAGCCAGGACTTGAATCTTTATACATCCAAAGCTTTTAAAAATAATTTTGGATGGTTCTCTCTTTACAATTTTCTTTTCTTTTTTTTTTAAAGATTTTATTTATTTATTTGACAGAGATCACAAGTAGGCAGAGAGGCAGGCAGAGAGAGAGAGAGAGAGGAGGAAGCAGGCTCCCTGCTAAGCAGAGAGCCCGATGCGGGGCTCGATCCCAGGACCCTGAGATCATGACCTGAGCTGAAGGCAGAGGCTTAACCCACTGAGTCACCCAGGTGCCCCTCTTTACAATTTTCTGACTTCTTTTATATAAGATGCTGCAAATAATGCAGACTTTTCTTGATGACTCCGGATTGTCTTGTGGCTATCAAAGAAAGAACTATGCTACAGAACAGGAACACCCTCAGGAACTTCACAGATAAGCAAGGATTGAGTTCTTCAGTATTAAAAGAGGGTTGTGCTTTCTACATTTTGGTATTGCTCAACGTACTTTTTCTGTCAGGCTTTCGTGTCTTTTCTCTCACTGTGTTTCTTCTAGCCTTGTCTTCTCCTAATTTGTTGCATAAAATCTGCTATTAACCAGAATCTGATCAGCAAGCAGGCTCTTTCATTTAGTGACAATTTCCCAAGTTCCTGCTTGGGTTCTAGACACAGCGGGAGATACTGTGGACATACAGAGGGTTAAACCATGATGCTTCTTGCCCTCATAAAGCTCAGTCTTTGATATGATTACAAGTCCCTGCATAGAATACTACATGGAGGTATGCAGCCCAGATAGCTACAGTAATATGGAAGAGAAGGAATAGGGTTATCGAACTTGGGAGGGTGAAGGCCAGCTTGCTTTTAAGGAGGGAGGTTTGTCAGCTCAGTCTCTCAGTCTTCAGGAGCAGTAAGAGTTAAACAGATAGAGAAAATGACCAAAGGTATTCCAACCAGAGGGAGTAGCAGATGCCTGGTATGAAGGCACATGAATCCATAGAACTATGAAAAATGGCAGCATGCCAACTTTACAGAGTATGTTCTTAGATGCTCATTTGAGGGGACCATGAATGGGTATTAAGGTCAACAAATGTCTGGCTCCAAAAATAATTTTTTTGTAGGTTCTGAGTTGTCTTCTGGATAGATGAATTTTCCAAATAGCAGAATTTCAGATAGGTTAAGTGCAAATACATGTAACATGTAAGCGGTTTCTACTATATGGAACATATAAAGGAGAGAATCCTTTTCTATTTCCATTCTACTGAGTAATCAGATTCCAACTGACAGGAAAATAGTTTTCTGTTAATAAGCATTAGCAAATGAGCTAATATTAGAATAATTTCACAAGGACCTTAAACAATAAGAAAACTTTCTCTAAGAGAAATCATTTATCCCTTATCTATATATGTTGTATTTTTAAAGACGCTGTAATGCTTGAAGTAGTTATTTCAAGACTGTAAGGAAACATATGTTAAGACATGACATTTTGACCATCAGAAAGTATTTTAATTCTAGAAGCACTGAGAAAAATGAATTTTGTATAACTGATACACTGTAGGTTCAAAAACAGCTTTATAAACATACAATTTAGGAGAAAGGCTCAAGGATTTTAGGAAAGTAGATTAATGTGGAGAAGATGTTTAGATAAATCTAATGAGTCTGTTTTTCCCCTTCTCAAGATGCACCGTAAAATATGAAGCTGATACCATGTTGAATCCTAACAGGATATGGATCCAGATAAAGAGAAACAAAGCCATATGCATGGCTAGTATAGACCATATGAAAGGACATTTCATTTCACCCCCTTAGTCTTGGGGATGTAAACATCAGAAGTTACTTGTTTTAACTGTGTAGTCTTTAAAAAAAATAGATTTATTTATTTTTATTTGAGAGTGAGAGAGAGAGAGAGAGAGAGAGAAGCAGAGAGTCCCAAGGAGACTCCCTGGTGAGCGTGAAGCCTGGTGGGGCTTGACCTCATGACCCTGATCATGATCTGAGCTGAAACCAAGAGCCAGATGCTTAACCAACTGAGCCACCCAGGCACCCCTGTAATTGTGTAGAGGTGATTCTGTACAAATGCCAGATTTGAGTTAGTTTAATAGCAACAACTGTATAAAAACAACGTGGGAGCTGTAATTGACTATAAGATCAGTATAAGCCAGTGGTGTTATGTGGCTATCCAAGAAGCTAATGCTATTTGGGGAGCCTAATAGAAATGTAAGACCCACAGCAAAAGAGGCAATAGCCCCCAGTTCCTGTGTGCTGGACTGTACCTATGGTTGTGCTCAGTTTTGGCTCCATCCTTTGCACACTGTGAGATTCTGTACCAGTTTATATGAGGAAGGGCTACATTAACCTAGCCAAGTTGATCTGGATAAGACTTTCTGGGTCCGTGATATCGTCTTTAAACACTGAGTGGTTATCATCTGGAAGGATTAAAATTCTTCAGCGTGGCTCCAAAAGTCACAATTAGCACCACTGGGTGGAAGTGATAAGATGACAGATTTCTGTTCAATGTGAAGATAAGTGTTTCAGTACTTAAGGAGCTTTCTAAAAATGTAAATACAGTTCTGGAACACATTGAATTCTTTGCTATGTGGGGAATTAAACTTGAGCTCAGCTTTTTGCTGGAAATTTTATGAAGGAAATGTGATCATTGGTTTTAAGACTGGGGAAGTTAAGGCCCCCTTGGAATCCTGAGATTCAGTGATTTTTTTCCTAAAGATTTTATTTATTTGACAGAAAGAGAGACAGCGAGAGAGGGAACACAAGCAGTGGGAGTAGGAGAGGGAGAAGCAGGCTTCCTGCTGAGCAGGGAACCCAATGCAGAACTGGGTCCCAGGATCCTGCGATCATGAGCTGAGCTGAAGGCAGATGCTTAACGACTGAGCCACCCAAGCGCTCCAGACTCAATGATTCTATGATTAAATGATGTGCTACTACCTGATCCTATGATCAGTCCTAATCACAGATGGAAGTTTTCAATTAGGGAAAAAAAATCAGTTTTTAAAGCTATACTGAACTTGCTATTCTTCATATTATTGGAAATGATTAGCTTGAAAAGATGCAAAATTAGAAGAAAATCTAAACATAATTTTAGAGGGCAATATGATGAAATAACAATTTTAAGAATACAACTCTGACTCCTGGCTCATTTTTCAGAAGATGGTCTATGTTAATGTTGCTTTGATGTGTTAATAATAGTGTATCAAATTAGATGAAATATCCTGTGTAATGGATTGTTGTTTTGATATTTATCATTTGTCAGGTATTTGAACTTAATGTAAGTATTCATGGAGGATGACAGGTTCAAATATGTTCTGCAGGCATTTTTTATATTTTTTGAAGGCTGGCAGTATCTGGAGATGGAAAATTGAAGGCATTGACTAGAAGACTGATAATCTGTAGACTAGAGAACTAAGTCACTTGCAAAACTAAGGAACAGAACTAAAAACAGGGCAGCATTCTGTGCTGGAGTCTATTGAAGAGAATAAATAAAAACCCAAATTCTTGAATCTGGAATTAGCATCCACCTCTGCATGCTACTGGAGAGAATTTCTATTTTTAACTTTTCTACTTCTTTTTTCTGGCAGGGGAGTTTTCTAATTATGTTTTGCTTTGGCTAATAATAAAAATCAGTCTGCACTTACATCTGCTTGCTCTTCCCAGATACACAGATTGATGGCTTGGTCAGGACTCTTTCACAAATAAAAAGAGGAAAACACTATGAAATTAAACACTAGTCGCTAATGTAAACCTGAAAGTGGTTAATCTACATGTTTTAAAATGGACTTCATTTGGCCAGTTCAACTTTATTTTTAAGTAAGTTTTATGCTCAATGAGGGGCTTGAAGTCACAACCCCAAGATCAAGAGCTGTGTGCTTCACTGACGGAGCCCGCCAGGTGCCCCTGGCCAGTTCAACCTTAAAAGTCGCTTTGCCCCAGATAACACCTTTATCCAACACTGTTTTAATCTCTGTATGCAGGGTCACTTATACAAAGAGTATAAGCACAGAGTCTATTCTTCTTTTTTTTTTTTAAGATTTTATTTATTTATTTGATACAGAGAGAGGCAGGCAGATAGAGAGGTGGAGACAGTCTCCCTGCTGAGCAGAGAGCCCAATGCGGGGCTCGATCCCAGGACCCTGAGATCATGACCTGGGCTAAAGGCAGAGGCTTAACCCACTGAGCCACCAAGGCGCACCATATTCTTAAGGTACTAAAATTCTAGTCATAATTAACAGTTATTAAATTCAAAATTGTGTTAGCACCTTCTTGTGGGGGGAAGTTTGGGGAGATGGAATTGGTAGGAAATGTTGAGGATGGGCTAATATTTAGTTTGAAAGTTTTACACTAGGCTGAAAGTGACCAGGTTTTGAAGGAAATGTTTTAAAAAATGTTCTTACCTCCAGCTACAAGTCCAGACTCCCCTAATTGAATAGCTACCCCAAAGCCCCCAAGTTTAACAGGTGCCGAGTTTTCCTTTGAGGCGAGGAGAACACAGTGGGGCTGGAAAGAAAAACAGAAAAACAACAAACCAAAGATAAGGATTAATTGGACATGAGCAATTCAATTTACACAAAACTGAATAACATGACCATGCAGTAATACATTAAAAACTCCTGGAATTATTTTGGATGCTTGAATTATTTGTGCTACTCTCACTTCTGGTTGATTTCTCTAAAGACTTACCTGTTTTATCCAATGTTTTTCAGGAATTATTTCCTTCTAAGATTAGGTATGGTGCTAAGAATTACTCAGGAAGCAAGCATGTTAAAGTATGGCAGATGAGTTTTCTAACTTTTCAAGCGATATTCTCTCCTTTTTTTTTTTTTTTTGAGTGATAGTCTACATTTAAGGAAAAATATTTTTTTACACCTCTTGCCAAAATGTTTCTTGAGACCTCTGACTTTACCTACAGAGCCACTGTATCTTAGTCCTTGGCTCGTTCTTTGTCTACCTACCCTCCCACCATCCTCTTGCTTTTTTTAAAATTCATTCCATCCCTAAGTAAGAAGAGCCAGATTTAATGACTTTAATTGAACCTGGATCCCAGGGAGTTCAATGTTCTCCCTGGGCATGTCTTTTCTCTGGACCTGCCCTTTGTCTTTGTGGGAATGGGAAGGGAGAGAGGTGATGACTTGGCTGGCCTCTGGTCCAAGGCAAAGCATCCTTCCCAAGGAGTAGCTGTGTGACCAGGGCTCCCTAAGAATCATCTGCCTCATGGTCACAATGAGAGTTTCTCTGTAGGACCTGGTCTCAGGAAAGCACTGAACTGTGCAGACCTTTGGTCTCTGCTCAAATACTACACTCCCCAATATGACTGATATCACATATGACCTGCTTTTAAAATATGGGTTCGTGAAAAAAAAAAAAAAAAAGCAAGCTTCTTCAGGCATGGAAGAGAATAGTATTTTTGTTCTTTCCCATACTTGTTCATTTATAACATGACACAGTTTTAGCTCAGGTTTAGCCTGTATGATAGTGGCCCCCTGCCCCCCAAATCCAAAGCTCTGAACTGGTGCACCCAGAAAGATGTCTCACGATACAGGAAAGTGGGAGGGATCCTTACTCTGTTCAATGAAAACAGCAGGGTTCTACTCTGGAAGTTATTATTCTTTTCGTCCAAAGACATTTAAAGACCTTATAATAGAGGCTCTAGCACAAAAAAAGATGAGCCCTTAAATATAAATGTGTGTGTAAGAGAGAGCGAGCAAGCGAGCGAGAGAGAAACAGAGGAGAGGGAAGGCAAGTGTACATGAATGGGGAGTGCACTGCAGCAAGACACAAAGTAGCCAGGAGGGCTTATGGGAGAGCAAGCCAAGCTCTGCAGAAAGCAATGGACAGAGCCTGCTCTCCTTAAGGACTTTCAGTTGGTTCAGAGATGGATGACAACAGACCAGAAGAAGACAGTGATAGTCCTAGCATGATTCTAGTGTGGGGGGTGCAGCACATGAACATGCCTAGCAAAGGAAGGGCATGATGTAGGAGAAGAAACTACAAACTAAACCTAGATATGGTCTCCTTGTCAGTTCTGTCACCTTATTAAGGAGAAGTAGAAGCTTAAATCAGAATCCCAAAGTATACCCTTTATAGTTCGTTGACTATATTCATTCTTAAGTTATGGTTACACTGAGATTTATGTAATTCTCATCAGAGTGTGGATTCTCTCATTCTCAATAAATCCTTAAGTCATAAAATTGGAGGATAGAAACTGAAAGAAACCAATACATATAAATGAATACGAGAGACTGGGTAGTGTTAAGTGCTATGAGGTAAAAGCTGGTGGTCAATGGTATGGGTCTGGACACCAAGGAGCTGCTATTTAGTAAGGGGATCGGGCTGAAGAAGGATCTGGTAATACTTGAACTTTGACCAGAAGGAAAGGGCAACACGGGTCATGTGGAAGCAGGTTTCCAGGATAGTAAGTACAAAGGCCTAGAAGCATGAGGAGGGCTGGTGTGTTCGGAGAAGAGTAAGGAAGCCAGTGTGTTGGGGGAAAAATGAGCAAGGGGAAGAGTGGTAAGAAATGTGATCACATGATCAAAGGCTCTATGGTCTGGGGCTTGAAGCCATGGCCAGAACCCTGGGTTTTATGCCGAATGAGATGGGAAATCACTGGAAAGCTATGAGCTGGGGAGCTTTATGAGCGATCTCAGGTTTTGAAAGAATCACTTGGGCTGTTGTGTGGAGAAGAGATTGCAGGGCATGAGAGTTGAAGAGAAGATACCAGGTAGGAGGATACTGTGGTTGTCCAGGCAAGAGAAGATGGGGATTTGAATTAGACTAGCGTGACAGAAGCGGTGATGGCAATTAGTGGTCAAGTTCAGGTTCTAAAGGTTAGGCTAACAGGAGCTGCTGCTGGATATGGGGTGTGAGAGAAGATGGTAGGTGTGACAACTAGGTTTCTGTTCTGAGTAACTGAATGAAAATGAAGATGCCGTTTACTAAAACTGGGAACACAGAAGACTTCATAAGAGGCATAAAGTATTTGGTTTTGTACAAACTGAGTGTAAGATCTTAAAAGGTGGGAGAGGGAAGGCTGGAATTAGAGATGTAAATTTGGGATCAATAGCACACAGTGTTTACAGTGAAATCACTCAGGGAGTGACTACCAGTAGAAAAGAGAAGAGGGAGGTGCCTGGGTGGCTCAGATAGTTAAGTGCCTGCCTTCCACTCAAGTTATGATCTCTGGGTCCTGAGATAGCACCTCACGTCCAGCTCCTGGCTCAGTGGGGCGTATGCTTCTGCTTTTCCCTCTCCCTCTGCCTCTCTCCCCTGCTCATTCTCTCTATCTGTCTCAAATGAATAAATTTTAAAAATCTTAAAAAAAAAAAAGAAAAGAAAAGAGGTCGGAGGAATGAGATTTGGTACACAGCAATGTTTGAGGTCAGGAAGATAACAACAATCTAGCAAAGGAAAGAGAATGCCTAGACAGTGAAGCAGGAAGGAAATCAGAGTAGTGTGGTGCCCTGAAATGCTAGTGAGAGGCCATTTGAGATGAGAGCTGAGAACTGACCATTAGATCTGGCAACCTAGAAGTCCCTGATGATCTGGATAAGAGGGGTTTTGGTGGGATGATACTGACAAAAATCTCCACTGCACAAGGTTCAAGAAAAATGGGAAGAGATAATATGGAGATAGTAAATTCAGGTATCTTTCAAAACCTTACTGTACCAGGAACAGAGAGATGGGAATGGGATGTAGCTAAAAGAGAATGAGAGGCCAAGGAAGTTTCCTTTTTTAAAATTTGTTTTATTTTTTAATAAACATATAATGTACTATTAGCCCCAGGGGTACAGGTCTGTGAATCGCCAGGTTTACACACTTCACAGCACGCACCATAGCACATACCCTCCCCAATGTCCATAACCCCACCACCCTCTCCCGACTCCCCTCCCCCTGGCAACCCTCAGTTTGTTTTGTGAGATTAAGAGTCTCTTATGATTTGTCTCCCTCCCGATCCCATCTTGTTTCGTTTCTTCTTCTTCTTCTTTTTTTAAGATTTTATTTATTTAATTGACAGAGATCACAATTAGGCAGAGAGGCAGGCAGACAGAGAGGGAGAGAGAGAGAGGAGGAAGCAGGCTCCCTGCTGAGCAGAGAGCCCGATATGGGGCTCGATCCCAGAACTCTGGAATCATGACCTGAGCTGAAGGCAGAGTCTTTAACCCACTGAGCCACCCAGGTGCTCCTGTTTCACTTATTCTTTTTTTTTTTTTTAAAGATTTTTTTATTTATTTGTTTGACAGATAGAGATCAGAGGTAGGCGCAGAGAGAGAGAGAGAGAGAGAGAGAGAGAGAGATAGAGAGGAGGAAGCAGGTTCCCTGCTGAGCAGAGAGCCCGATGTGGGGCTCGATCCCAGGACCCTGGGACCATGACCTGAGCCGAAGGCAGAAGCTTAACCCACTGAGCCACCCAGGCACCCCTGTTTCATTTATTCTTTAAGGGAGTTTCCTTTAAAAAACTTATTAATATTTGCAATTAGAGAAAACAGATTTATTAAACCTCTGAGTACCCTTTTAAAATATTTTATTTATTTGAGAGAAAGAGGGGGAGAGAGAGAAAGAGAGAGAGAGAAGCAGGCTCCCTGCTGAGCAGGGAACCCGACTCAGGGCTTGATTCCAGGACACCAGGATCATGACCTGAGCCAAAGGCAGACACTTAACCGACTGAGCCACCCAGGTGCCACACTCCATCTCCCAGCTTTAATAGTTACTGACATTCTGCTGTTCTTACTTCACTTATCCCCGTTGTTTTTTTTTTTTTGTTGCTTAAGTCTTTTAAACCAAATATCATTTCACCTGTTATTAGTTCAGTATTTATAACAGATGACTTGAGAAAATAACCATATTATCACATCCAATACAATGAACAATTCTTTAAAATCACCTAATACCAAGCCACATTCAATTTTCCTTGACTATCTCAAAGACTTTTTTTTTGTTGTTTTTTACAGTTGGTTAGTTCAAAATGGTATTTAAGGTTCATACATTGCATTTGATGGTCATAGGTCTCATATCTCTTGACTCTATATCATATATTCCTCTTACCTTTTTAAAAAACATTCATGCCATTGATTGACTAAGATACTAGCTAATTTCCCCTGTGATATCTCCTACAATCTGGCCTTGGCTAATAGGACCTACATGGTGTCATTTAATATGTTCCTGTGTTTTTTGTAAATTGGTAGTTAGATCTAGAAGCTTGACTAGATTCACATTCAATTTTAGATTTTTTAATGCTAATACTTTAGTTTTTTGTAGCACATCAGGAAGAACATGATGTCTTATTGCCCTACTTTTAGCAACAGGATTGGTCAGGTATTGTCTGCCTTGATCCATCTTTACAATGTTCACCACTGGCTTTTCTTCCATGATTTTAGCAGCCAGTGATGCCCAGCTCCATAACTAGGCGTTCCAAAATGGAGATTTTCTCCAGTATTTGTTATGAAGACTATCAAAAACAGAGAACCGAAAGAATTGTAAATAGCCACATACTCACCACATAGATTCTACAATGAACATTTTGCTGCGTTTGTTTTATCAACTATCTATCTATTCATTCCCCTATCCAACCATCAGTCCATCTTTTCACTCTAATTCAGCACATGTCATTAGAGTTTAATATATTTTTTTTAAAGAGCAAGTGCAAATGTTGGGTGGGGTCGGAGGGGCAGAGAGAGAATCTTAAGCAGACTCCACACTCGAAGTGTGGAGTCTAATGTGGGGCCTGTTCTCATGACCCTGAAATCATGACCTGAGCCAAAATCAAGAGTCAAAAATCAAGAGTCAGATGCTTGGGCGCCTGGGTGGCTCAGAGGGTTAAAGCCTCTGCCTTTGACTCAGGTCATGATCCCAGGGTCCTGGGATCAAGCCCTGCATTGGACTCTCTGCTTGGCAGGGAGCCTGCCTCTCTGCCTACTTGTGATCTCTGTAAAAAAAAAAAAAAAAAAAAAAAAAAAGAGTCAGATGCTTAACCAACTGAGCCATCCAGGTGCCCCTTGAGTTTAATATTTAAAATTATGTTTAAGGCAAAATTTACATGCTGTGAAATGCATAAATCTTAAGAGTACCACTGGAGAATTTTGACAGCATAGAACTGTGTAACCTGTATCCCTATCAAGATGTTACCATCCCAGAAACCTCCCTTGCCCTCTTACCACTCAACCTCTGCTGCCACACCCCCAGTGCAAATGACTATTCTGTTATTTGCTTATTCTGAAAAAAAAATAAGTTTGTTTTGCTTATACTAGAACTGCATATACACAAAGCCATATAGTATGTACTCTTTTATATAAGGCTTCTCTCACTCAGCCTGTTTCTGAGATTCATCCATTTTGTTGTGATCAGTGGTTCATTTCTTTTATTGCTGAGTAAATATTCCCTGTATGAATATATCACAGTTTGTCCATTCTCCTATTGAGAAACATTTGGGCTGTGTCTAGTTTGGGGTTATTATGAATAAAGCCACCATGAACGATTTCCAGAATAAGTTGGTTGCCAGGTAAACTCCAAAGGTGATCAATGAAGGATTTTTTGGGTACTATTGTGAATTTATAGGTTTGTATATGTTTGATACATTTAACCAATTATAGCCATTATTCATTTTGATGCTCAAATTATCCCATTTTCTAGCCATCAGGAGCTCCTTTAAGTCAGCTCTCATGCCCTTTTGTAAGACTCTAAACCTCTGCGAAGTTCCTTGCTTTTAGGCAGAAGATGTCCGAGGTTTGTCTTGTGCATTTCTTGCCCCACATCTGGAACAAACCATTTCTCCATGCACTTTCATTTCTGTTTAGTGGGAAACAGTATTTAAATTCACAATATATTCATTAGGTATGTTATCATTACTGGGTCATCCCTGCTTTGACTTTTCAGTGGACAGAGTCAAAAAAACTGTGTATTTTTTAGAAGGAGAAATATCAATTCATACTAATATATAGTTTTTAAAAAATAGAGTTTTTACTTGACTTCTTTGATTTTGTCAAGTAATATTGGTACCTAATGACATTAAGATAATTACTCATTTGCTTTATCCCCTAGAGTGTGTATATAAAAGTACCTACATTACCAGTAACAACAAAACCACCATACGCTGTTTAAGATTTTTTTGCGGTTCTTTTTGTTCTTATGATATATCCTAACCAGGATGTCCAGTCAAATTACTGTTTTGCTATTGAATAAAGTAAGAATTCATGAGTCTGTGCTGATGTAAATAAGTAAATAAACAGAGAGGAGGAGAATCTTTCATGTAAGTATAAAACCAATTAATCAATGTAAAAGAAATTCTGGCACTAGAAATAATCATTTGGCAGTTATTATCATGATAACGGATGCAAGTGAGAACCATCAAAAGGTAGTTACTAGTGGGTAAAAGTCTGAAGAGTGACAGGATATTTGTATAATCTCAGAGTAACTCCCCAGAGGATATTTATTAACTATAAAAGGTAAAATAGTAATTTTCCAGAGAAGCAACCTGGCAGACACTCCTATCAAAGTTACTACTGCTAATAGTGGGACTAATTAAGAGCACATGCTTCCTTCACTGACAAGCACTCAGCAACACTCTGTGGTATTTGTGTCAAAGGACATAACTGCATCGAATCGTGAGGAAACATCAGACCAACCCAAACTGAAGGGCATTCTAGAGAGTACTGGGCCCATGCCCATATTCTTCAAATACTGTTTCAGATGAAAGGGATCAAAAGAGACAGAAAAAACTGAACAGCTAAAATGCGATACATAATCTTGTTTTTATTTTTGCTATAAAGGATATTATTAGGACTCTTGATGAAATTGGGACAAGGTCTGTGGATTACATAAATTTCCCGACTTTGATCATTTTACTGTGGCTATTTAGAGAATTCCTTATTTTTAGGAACTACATAGATGGATAAAGAGAGAAGAGTGAAAAACTGAGAAAGATAAAACCAACGTAGAAAAATGTTAACATGAGGAATTTGAGTGAAAGGTGATGGGAATTCTTTGTATTACTATCGGAACTTTTCTCTGAGTCTAAAATATGTAAAAAAAAAAAAAAAAGAGAAAGAAAACAACAACCCTACCTTATTTTTAAAAAGATTTGATTTAAGAGAGAGAGAAAAAGCACGAGTGGGGGGAGGGGTAGAGGGAGAGGGAAATACTCTCAAGTGGACTCCATGTTGAGTGTGGAGTCCAACGTGGGACTCCATCTCACAAACCTGAGATCATGATCTGAGGTGAAATCAAGAATTCAACGTTTTGACCGACAGAGCCACCCAGGCACCCCAAAACCCACACTAAAGTCATTTAAAAGAATTCTCTTTGTGGTTATGCTTTCAGTTTGTTACCCAATGAGGCCAATTTGTTTGAATTAGATTTTGACTTTTGGTGTTTGGATTATATAAAACATGCACATGGGTGCCTGGGTGGCTCAGTCGGTCAAGTGTCTGCCTTCGGCTCAGGTCATGATCTCGGGGTCCTGGGATTGAGGCTCACATCGGGCTCCCTGCTCAGCAGAGAGTCCGCTTGTCCCTCTCCCTCTGCCCCTACCCACCCTACTCATGCTCTGCCTCAAATAAATAAATAAAATCTTTAAAAAATAAAACATGTACATAATTCCAAAGTCTACACTGTAAACAAATGTCATTTGGAGAGGTCTAGCTTTTGTACCTTCTCCTTCCCCTTATTCTCTCCTTCCTCTTTTGTAAGTATTTGTATTATTTTTTGGTTTATCCTTCCAGTGTTTGTTATCTTTTATGAAAATAAGAAAATACATACAGATATTCAAAAGTTTCATGTAACAGTATGATTGGGGGGTCCACAGCAGCATCTAGAGATTTTCAGGGAGGTTTTTGTTTTGTCTTTGAGAGAGAGAGAGAGAGACACTTGTGTGCTGATGGGAAAGACCCCGTGGAGAGGAAAACAGGACTCGGGAGAAAGAAGGGATGGGATATAGTGTGTAGCTGGGGAGAGGGGTTGGCCCCAGTGACACTGAGGAAGGCAGAGTCTGGGAGCACCTGTAGATGCAAGCAGATGGGGATGTAGGAGTACGAGGAAGTTCTCTTCTGAGTACTTCTGTTTTCTATTTACGTTGAAATAAAAGTGATCTTCAGGTGGGAGTGAGGAAGGAGAGGGGGTTGTTGGCAACTTGAGCAGTGTGAAGGTGTGGAAAAATATTTTCAAAGAATGGGACAATGGATTGACTAAGGCAGTGGTTCTCAAACTTCAGCCTCAGAATCACATGGGTTTGCTGGCTTCCACCCCCCCAGTTTCTGATCATAAGGTCTGGGATAAGGTCAAGAACATGCATTTCCAACAAGCTCTTGAGTGATGTTGATCATGGGCGCTATGCTTTGAGAACCAATAGACTAAGGAAATATAGCAGGACTGCTGGCAGCGCTGAGGTTCACTTGAGGTTTGTGGTCATGAATGCTAAGTGAGAACGATCAACACAATTGGGTGTTACCTAGTAGTCCTCATTTCAGCCAGCAGGGTTCCAGTCTGGAGTAGGTGATGAGCTGAATTTAACCAGGATTGGGATTTAGATGGAGAGAGGATGGTGATATCAGTAATGGATGGTGCCCGACAAACGTATCCATTTATTTATGCTTTTCTACTTTCATCTTTATATAAATGATGAGCTAAGATACCAACAAAGGAGGAAGAGGATACATGAGAATGAGCAAAGAATGAGAGACAGAACGTAGAAAGCTCAGAATGAATAGGAAAAAGCTCATGTAAGGGAAGAACCAGAGAAAGATTACAGATCTTCCTGAACTTACAATGGGGTTATGCCCTGATAAATTCATCATAAGTTGAAAATACTGTAAGTTGAAAATGCAGTTAATACATCAAGCCTCCTGAATGTCACAGCTTAGCCCAGCCTACCTTAAACATGCTCAGAATACTTACATTAGCCTCCAGGTGGGCAAACTCATCTGACACAAAGCGTATTTTATAATAAAGTGCTAAGTATATCAGGTAATTTATTGGCTACTATATCCAGAGTGAAAAAGAGAACGATTGCACAGCTACCGAATGGTTAAATG
Source organism: Mustela putorius furo (assembly GCF_011764305.1). Classification (NCBI taxonomy): domain Eukaryota; kingdom Metazoa; phylum Chordata; class Mammalia; order Carnivora; family Mustelidae; genus Mustela; species Mustela putorius. Next base: position 36,419,027 of record NW_025421989.1, read on the forward strand.
TATACTGGTTGCTGATGCTTATGATGCTGTGCCTGACTGGGAGCTGTGGCTCACTGCCATGGTCCAGCCAATACGAAAGAGGATTGGGCCACCTATCGCTTGCCTGGGAAGAGACCAAAATTTGAAGTGAGGTTTCTACTGAATGCATATTGCTTCTGCATAATTGCAAAGTCAAAAAATCCTAAGTTGAACCGCTGTAAGTTGGGGACTGTATGTATACTTGAATCTGGTCACAGTAAGGTCACCAGAGCACTGAAGATTAAAGCAGAATTAGTATTTTGCAAATGGAGGCTAAGGTGTAGAAAAATAGCTGGTATAACATAAAAAACATTTATATTAGATTTAGTAAACAGAATGCTAATAAATACCTATTTAGTTATTAAAAAAAAACTCTGTCATAAGCACCAAAATATATTTGCACAGCCTTGTTTATCACAGCATTATTCCCAACAGCCTAGGGGTGGAAGCAATCCAAATGTCCATTGACAGGTGAATGGAGAAAGAACATGTGATATATATATACATACAGTGAAACATTGTGTGGCCTTAAAAAGAAGGAAGTCATGTCACATGCTGTAACATGGGGTGAACCTTGAGGATATTATGCTCAACAACAAAAAAAGCCAGTGGGAGAAGTACAGTATATGATTCCACTCAAATGAATTATCTACAATAGCCCAAATCATATCAAGTAGAAAGGGAATTGACAAGGGTAGGGAAATGGAATTAGTGTTCAGTGAGTGTAGACTTTCACTTTTGCATGATGAAAAAGTTCCAAAGATCTGCTGCACAAGAATATACTTAATAGTACTGAACTGTTCAAAAATCATTAAGAAAGCAAGTTTAATACTATCGGGTTTTTTTCTCTTTCTTTCTTTCTTTTTTTTTTTTAAACTCTGCGCGCACACACAAAATTCCTGCCAGACCAACACAGTAACCCTCTTCCTTCTCAGGAGTTCTAAGGGGAAGTAAGAGCTATGAAGTATTTTCATTCTAGTAATTTTAAAATATTTTGTCCTATGTGTCATATTCATAACAAACCAAAAGCTCTGGAGAATATGAGTTCAGAAGAGTGAATGCACCCAGAAATAATGAGAATGTTAGATAAAGCCTGATGAGTTAAATACCATTTAGGGTAAACAAAGCTGTAGGGTAACAATTACGGGGAGGATAAAAACTAATCTTTCACTTCAGATGACAAGGAAAAAGGGGAAATGCCATGAAACTGCAGGGCCAGCAGTTACATAGATGGACAGTCATTAAATACTGGACTAAAAATAAAAACTGTAGAATCCCTTCATTATTTTCTTTAAAACAGAGATTTCAGTTTACTTGGGAGAATTTATTGTAGTGATAAAAAGGGGAGAATACAATCGTAAATTTCATCTAGTCCTGACTGTAACATTGTTTTAGAAAATAAATCCAAGGTCTTAAAGGGATCCATGAAAATCTACTAAAATAATGTACAGGCCAAATAAAACTTTAAAAAGCCCCTTAGGAATAAAATAATTCTAATATCTAATATCTAATAATCTGTTACTGATATTAGTACAATTCAATACAGGAATGCCATTTTATGTGAAAAACTTAATTTCTAAAATGAATCCTGAAAGAAACATATTCAGTGCTTACTATGCCTCATTTCTTAGCAAAAACAGAGAATGCATAACTCTGCTTACAATTTATAAAACTTCTTTGTTTGGGGGAGGGACAAGGGAAAACCTCCCACAATTGTGAAGGTGAAAGGTATTCAAATGAAAGATAGAAATGATTTTCTAAAGGTTAAGTGTTGACTGAGCTTACACATACAATGGCTGCATGCTAGCGGGCTTCTGAACATTTTCACAAGGAATCGGAGGGATGGCATATTGAAGAAAGAAAGAAAAGGGGAAAAAAAAACCTTGTTACCACATGCAAATATAAAAAAAAGGCAACCTCAACCAATTGTACCACGACCGGATGGAGGAGCCCAGCTGACATACAAAGACAAGTCTCTGTGTTTAGGGAAGCTTGGGGTTCTGCTCCTTCTACTGCAAGAGAGCCTGACCTGTGAGTACTCCTTGATTTCAACTCTATAAATGACCCATTATTTCAGTTAAAATTTGATTGTCTGAATACTAAAAGTGAAACCTGCTTTTTGGTGACTAGCAGCGCTTTGCTTAAAGAGACCTGAGTCAACTGCTTGAATGAGACCTCTCTGCCTTGATTTGACTTAAAATGAGGCTGTCCTCTTAGTTACTGGAAGTACTGTAGGTCACTGTGGGTACTGAAGCTCGTATTATCAATATCGTCATGTTGCTTATGCTGTCTTTTGTATATTGCCATGAAGACTTGCAGGGCCACTTGAACCCAATAAGAGTTATTTTCATATGCAATGAACTTTATCTCCAATGTATTATAAATGATCACTAACGTTATTGTTTTGCTGTTTCCCTATTTGCCACCAGTTGTGCTTTATTGTATTGTTACTATTTTATGGTAATTGCCAGATGAATTAAATTTTAAGTTGGGTGTTTCTGAAGTAAATGAGGTGAATATTAGAAAAAAGAAAAAGCAAAATACGTGGTAGTTACTTCAACTGAAATGTTTCCAAATGCTTTTTTAGACACAGATAAGTTTATAACAAAATGTAATGAACTAGTAATAGTATTATTTCCAGTAACATGCTTCCAATTGTAATTCTGTATGCAGCAATTAATGTGACCTTTGAAGCATGGCCTGAATGACTCAGTGGCCAGCAAGTCAAACTACAGTGAAAGGTTGCTGCCATTGCCATTACTGCCAAATAGGTATGTATTTTTACATAGCAATATGATGTTTTCACAAACATACCCAGAATGCATTTAAAACCTTGGACTCTTTGGAGGCCACAATAGAATGTGTTGGGCGCTGGCCTCCACTACAGAAGCTGAGGCTTCTACATGTCTATGGACATGAGTCAGTTGGCAACTACTGGCCAGGGGGGTGGTGGTGCTGGGTACAACACAACACTAACACAGGGGGACAAGCATGAGGATTTATCAAGTAACAGCCTTAAAAAAAAAAAAAACCTTTACCATCTACTCTCAGAAAACCATTGTGACCATGTCAATATGACACAAGTCACAAGTAACACCCACTGGGAAATTTGTCCACTGGGCAAATACAGTGGTTTGTTTCTTGTTCTCATTGGCCATTCTTAAAGGAGTAGTTTTAAAAACATCAATAAATGGCCTTAAGAACAGTGAGTGAGTGACACATTGTAAAGGAGGTGAAAATCAGCCATAAAGTGTAAAACAGAATGTAATCTGTTAATTTGTTAATAAATGACTGGACACTAGCCATCTAATACATGGCTCTAAATGATGGCCACTGTTACTATTTAAACAAATGCATTGCTTTTGCTTTATTTTCTTTAAGCTTACAAATAGAGCAAAACCAGAAAGGTCTATTGGCAACCCTGTCCAACTATTACTAATTTATTTTATTGGCAGATTGAAGCTGGAGCAAATGGTTTCAGGATATGTGCTTTGTAGAAATATCTTGAGGATGGCTTTCTAGAAGTATCTTTTTTTTTTTTAAGATTTTATTTATTTATTTGACAGAGAGAAATCACAAGCAGGCAGAGAGGCAGGCAGAGAGAGAGAGAAGGAAGCAGGCTCCCGGCTGAGCAGAGAGCCTGATTCGGGGCTCGATCCCAGGACCCTGGGATCATGACCTGAGCCGAAGGCAGCGGCTTAACCCACTGAGCCACCCAGGTGCCCCTAGAAATATCTTGATGATGGCTTTCAGGCCTAGAAGTAAGTTTGAAAAGATATGCTGTGGGAGATCTGCTGAACATTCTGATGAATGATTTGTGATACTATAAATGCTGGACTTCTTTACTTACTAAAATGGACAGAGCAAATGAGAAGAGTAAGACCTTTTTCTAAAGAAGTAAAGCTAGAAGTATAATCTCTTCTTAAAATTGCTGCTGTGAGGGGCACCTGGCTGGCTTAGTCGGTAGAGCATGTGACTCTTGATCTTGAGGTTGTAAGTTTAAGCCCCCACATCGAACGTAGATTACTTAAAAATAAAATCTTTTAAAAAATCATTAATGTGGATAATAATGTTAAAGGAACCATGTCTAGATACTGCTGACAGGACTCAGCATTAAAAAAGAAAATGCTGATCCTATGTGATTAGGAAGAGTGAGGTTTAGCGAAAAGGATCATGGACCCTAAAAGCTAGGCAGATCTGAGTTCCAGCTCTGGTAATGCCATTTAAGAGCTGCATGGTCACGGGTAAAGTTGGCAACTTCTTGATCTCTCATTACCTCTTTTGGAATACCTACCTCACGAGGTTACAATGAGGATTATGCAAATGAAGTAATATCAATGTGCTTAACACACTGTCCAGTACATGGCAACTGCTAAATAAATATTAGTTAGTGGTCCAGCCATCTAGCTCAAGGGTTCAATTCTGGCTGCAGATTAGAATCCTCTGAGGAGCTTTTAAAGGAAACCACTGCCTGGAGCCCACTGCAGACCAATTAAATCAGGAGATCTGGGGTTGGAGCCAGGCATGGATACCCTTAAAAAGTCCTCAAAAGGATTCTAATAAGCAGCTGGGGCTGAGAGGCACTGAGAGTCTCTTCTACAAAGCACCCAATCAGTGGTTATCTCGAGATGTCTGGGGCTGAGACCCCTATTGCCTCCCAAGATAGCCTGTTTCATTCTAAAACAGCATTTCCTTAATAGGAAGCCACATCTGTCTCTGCAGTTTCCAGTCAGTAGTCCTTGTTCTGCTTTCTGAAAACACAGATCACAAGGTGAAATTCTTTTCTCCGTGGCTTTGCAAAGTGTTCCCATCTCCAGAATTGGGTGCTTGTTTCCTTCAGCTTGCTCGTATGACATGATTTGGGCTTTTCTCCCCTTTCGTTCTATGCCTGTTTCCACGTGTGCTGTTGGGATGAAACACTGCATTCCAGGTGAGGCCCAGAGGCCCTCCCAGCTTGGGACTGGCAGTAAAACCCCTCAGATTAGTAGTAATGGTCTTCATCTAAGGCACTCTGTGTCTACGAATTCAGCCAAAGAAGGGGTTTGGTTCTTGCTGCAGCCACAGCAACCACAGTCAATTGCGATTTCGTTTCTTACTACAGCTCAAGCCCCTCCTGTGCTTGAACAGCTGATTTTGAGATCCTCATGTACAACTTCACCTACTTTTCCACTAAATTCCCTCTTTTATTCAATAATATTTATTGGGCTGAGAGGCAAACGAAAAGGACTTGGTTCTGAACCCTAACGGGGTTTAAAATACAGCACGGGAGGAGGAAAAAAACCCAAACCAAACCAAAGAACTACTTACAGAGGAGTTCTCACAGTCGTTTTGGCTGTCTGAGCTCTCAAAATCCTATCACTTGCCATTAAGTTCCTCTTCACTGGGGGGCAATGAGAGGTTTCTACCTGAGCTTCTGCAAGCTCCCCATGTAACCACACAATGCAAATCCCTCCTTCAGGCACCCTTTTCCTCTTCCTGGTAATCTAGATTGCATTTATCAGCTTCATTTTTTGGCAGCCCGCCATTCTTCCTAGATGGCCCTTTCCTTTTAAAATCTCAGATCACCAGAAACATGCCTGTTAGTTTCTATAAACATCGCCGACATCGGTCTTCCTGCAGTAGAGACACAGGACAGACCTGAACTCTGCAGATAGGCCCTCACCAGGGATTACATAACTTCCTCTTTATCAGTTGGTTCCTCTTCCCTGGAATCAATTTTCCCTCTTTGACAATATTTTAAACTGGAATTTTACCCTCAATGGCATGGTTTCTTCTCGATCAAATTATAGACAGACTTTTAAGAAAAGATAAGTTCTTCCAAATGTTTTTTCTCTGTGTATCATGCCACATCAAGAAGTTACTGTAATTCAAATGCACTTTACATGATAGCATTCAGAATCTGAATGTACATGCCTACAAAAACGTTTACTGACAGCAGGAACGTGGTCTTGGTCACCTTTGTTTTCCATGTAGTATTTAGCCAGGTGTGAAATATTTACTAAAGGGAGATTCGTCCAAAGGTGTTTTTTTTTTTAAAGCTAATTTTCATGGAGTACTTTTATGTGCTAGTGTTAAGTTCTTCATACACATTGTGTATTTCTACAGATAAGAAAATGAAGGCTTAGAAAAGATTAATTGGTTTGATCAAGGTCACAGAGTTAGGTGTGATTTTGGTAACCTTGCTCTGAACATCTTTATGTTACATCTGCTAAGATGTCGCTGTAGAGAAATGGGGCAGTCGCTCTAAGAAAGGAAGGTGATGAGACCTCCTGGAACCTTCTCTTCATGTCTTCTTGCTCCTTAGGATGGTCTCCCAGGCTGAGTTCTTCATATCAATCAATGCCCAGGAAAAGGCCAAGAACAGGTAGCATTGTTAACATTCTCTGTTGCCACGAACAAGTGGAATCCACACTCTATCTCTTACAAGGTTCTAGCAACAGTCGCCTAACACAGGGCACAGTAAGCTGCAGTTACTTTTTTCAAAATCCTGGAATGTACATCCTGTTTTCCATCTCACTATCACTCTAGATTTCTAGGTCAGGAGACTGCCTGGCCCAACTGGTGGCTATTGCCATCTGACTTGGTTTTGTTTGGCTGTTTTGCTCTCCTGTTGCAGTGTTACAACAAGTCTGCCTAAGGAGGCAGGTGCTCTGCTCTCTTGGTCTGCTTGCCCCACAGGCAAATGATTTTAATACGCCCAACTCAGTCTTAAGTTGCAAAGGAGGAGATTGAGGACTCTTTCCTATTTGTATCTTGGAATGGAAGACTGCCACAGTTTATCTGTCTTATGCTATGTGGTAACCCTTGTCAAAATGAATGAACACCATATCCAAGGGAAGGCATCAAGGCAAGAAGGTGGGCAGCGGTCAGCAGTGGGCCCAGCTCACTCATGGCTGTAACTACCTTAGGGATGTCCCTTATCTTTAAGCAATGTGAGCTGTCACTTCTCTTTACCTCCGTCTCTGTTCTCTGTTCTTATAAAAAACTCCCTGTGGAAAGTGAAATAAACCTTGAACGTATACTGCAGCCATAGGAAAAGTTAGAGCAGGACATTCCTTAAGACTCTCCTACATTTACTGCTTGTTTTATGATATGGTAATGCTGCTATATACGTAGCGTAGATAGTCAAAGTTTCTCATGTCTAAAAATCAATCATGGATTATTTGGGCTTTGAGTTAAAGCAACTGCTATTAAAATGACAAATGACTTGATGCTGCATTCTGTTGCAGGTAAAATCTGAAGACATAAAAGCTACACACAAGGAACATGTCATTGAGCACCTCTGCTTTTTGATCCCTACACTGGACAATGAGAAGTCACATGGTAACGACGATGAGTGCTTCAACCGGCAGCTGGCCTTCCACCTCCCAGAAAGACAGCTTTATGGCCAGTCATAGCATCCAAGGGCTGAACCACTCAGGAGACCCAAGCAGTCCCAATCAACCTGGTATTACTGCTACTCCAAACGGTACCTGTCCCATGGATGAGAAACTACTCTCCAGCCTGTTAACAATATCCTACTCTGTTATTTTCATCGTGGGACTGGTTGGAAACATAATTGCCCTCTATGTATTTCTGGGTATCCACCGCAAAAGAAATTCCATACAGATTTACCTACTGAATGTAGCTATTGCAGATCTCTTACTGATCTTCTGCCTGCCTTTCCGAATAATGTATCACATTAACGGGAACCAGTGGACACTCGGTGTGATCCTTTGCAAGGTTGTGGGAACACTATTTTATATGAACATGTACATTAGCATTATTTTGCTTGGATTTATCAGTTTGGATCGCTACATAAAAATTAATCGGTCTGTACAACAACGAAGGGCGGTAACAACCAAACAAAGTATTTACGTTTGCTGTACAGTATGGACAGTTGCTCTTGCTGGATTTTTAGCTATGATTACCTTAACCCTTAAAGGAAATCATAATTCCACAGTGTGTTTCCATTACAGAGAGAAGCATAATGCCAAAGGAGAAGCAATTTTTAATTACGTTCTTGTGGTAATGTTCTGGCTAATTTTCTTACTAATAATTCTTTCATATATTAAGATCGGCAAGAATCTACTAAGGATTTCCAAAAGGAGGTCAAAATTTCCCAATTCTGGTAAATATGCCAAAACAGCCCGGAATTCCTTTATCGTACTTATCATTTTTACTGTATGTTTTGTTCCCTATCATGCCTTCCGATTTGTCTATATATCTTCACAGCTAAATAGCCCATCTTGCTATTGGAAGGAAATCATTCACAAAACCAATGAGATCATGTTGGTTTTCTCATCTTTCAATAGCTGCTTAGATCCAGTCATGTATTTCCTGATGTCCAGTAACATCCGCAAAATAATGTGCCAACTTCTTTCTAGACGATTTCAAGGGGAAGCGAGCAGGAGTGAGAGCACTTCAGAATTTAAGCCAGGATACTCTCTGCATGATACATCTGCCGCAGCTAAAATTCAGTCTACTGCTTAAAGCACTTGAGAGAAACACATAAAAAGGATGAGAAAATACAACCTCTTAATTACTTACATAACTAAAAATTATGAAACAAAGCTCTAGCGTTTGCAAAGCTCAGACCTGTTCAAAGCTCTTTGCTTATTTGTGATATTTCATTTGCTTAGTTGTAAACTATTTCAAGGGAAAGAAAAGCTTATACTCATTACTAGATTTTAAATCTGTATGTAACGTCTTTTCAAAATAGGCTATTAAGCTAACACTCTTAACACAGATTATAAAGTTAAGTGAAATTTATGGTTTTAACAACAGAATAATTAAAATGTCATGGTTTCTCAAGTCACTAATGTAGTTACTCAAACTCAAGCACTTAATACTAATTTCAAGTGCATTTAAAAGTAAGTTAAATGATTGGCAGACTGACAAGAATGTCAGAAAATATGTTCTTTGTCATTGAAAAAGCCTGTATAATTTGCTACTGTATTCATTCATGCCTAAACCTTTATAACAGATGAAATAATAAAATTCTAATAAAAAATGAAGTCACCCATTATCTATCACTGTTTAGATCAAATAAAAATAATTTAAATACGGTATAGTAAAGTCAAACAACAGAGAAGCTAAGAATTTGATAGCCTAGCAACAGGATTTGAACCTACGCCTTACTTAAAACAGATTTAGAAGTGACTCAGCCATCTTGGACCATGCTGTGATAGAGTAAAATTGAAAACAGGCACAGCCTATGGTCTACCATGTCTGATACTAGGCTTACATCTGACAGAGCCACTTGAACATGTTTACAAGAAAACTTATACATAATGATGCTCAGTGAACTGCTGGGTCATGATATCAAACAATTGAAACGATCTGAGTTGGGTATCCATCAGCAAAGGAATGGAGAAATACACCATTCACCAATTGGAGTATTACACAGTGCTTTCATGAAATGAACTACACCTGCACGTGTCAACATGGGACAATTATCAGAAAAATGCTGAATAGAAAAACACCCCAAAACCCAACTGCAAAAAGGTAGACACACCATATGAGATCATTTTTGTAAAATAAAAAAACACATAAAATACCATATTCTTTCTGGACCTATAGATATGCAATAAAGGTACAAAATGTGCATAATATACACAGCATAACACAACCAATTTTGAGTTATATGGTTACAGCTGGAGAGATTTGAAGCAAACATGGCAAAATGTTAAGTCAGTTAAACCTGTGTGATAGTACTTGGGTATTTATTATATTATTTTTGGCATATGGCTGAGTGTTTGTAATATTTTATAATAAAGAAAACTTAACAGATTAGAATTAAAGGGAGCAAATTCTGAAATCTTCATGTATGCTCAAAATTAAATGGAGAGTAAGCTCTAAGAAAAAGGGTTCTTATTTAGCAAGGGCTCCTGTGAACTTAGTGTGCTTCAAGGCACACAGGTGGCCAACAGGTATCTGTTGAATAATTGAATGAGTGAACAAATGAGCAGATGAGTGAGACAGGGAAGGGGGGTTGCTTAATAGAACTGATAAAGTGGGTGTATTTTTTCCCCTAGTCAATGTATCTCGATATAGCTGCACTGAACATCATACAGTTGGAATCAGGAGCTGTCATTAAGGCAACTATTTTTAAAATTTTGTCCAGCATTTATTCAGTTTTTTTGGTCACACACAGAACCAGAATGCCATTGGGTAAATATGTAAAAGTTGTTATGACAAAGTCCAAGGATCCCCTCATATGTTTGTCACAGAGTAGAATTTCTTAGAGTTAGAATAATTCTTCAAACTTCAGGTGGACCAGTGGCTGGGGAATCAATGGTAAAGAGTATGAAGAATTTTGTTAGGGTTGAATTTATTTTAATGAGACTTGGTTTGTATATAATTACTGTGCAACCGTGTATCAGTGAGTGCACATGACTGACTGAATAAGGAACAGGTCAAAGCAGAATTATATTTAAAAAAAAAACAAGAAATATTTGAGAATAAAAATGGAAATTTGCAGAAAAATTAGCAGCTTAGAAAAAATTTACATTACTTTGCTCTGACAATGTTAGCAAATACCACCAAACTGAAATTTAGCATTTCTGTTTGTATGGTTTTAAAATGCGACAATACTGGGTGCCTGGGTAGCTCAGTTGGTTAAGCAACTGCCTTTGGCTCAGGTCATGACCCTGGAGTCCCGGGATTGAGTCCCACATTGGGCTTCCTGCTCCACAGGGAGTCTGCTTCTCCCTCTGACCTTCTCCCCTCTCATGCTCTCACTCTCTCTCAAATGAATAAATAAAATCTTAAAATATGGCAACACTAATTTTCTTTCGTGTTCTCAAAGGTAAAAAAAAAAAATTTTATATTGCTGGTAAACAATTTATATCCCTACGTGTCTCTACTATAAACGTAACAGCTTGAATGGTTAGATTACATTGCTTGCGTGCGCCCATGTGGTGGGGGGAAGGGGAGGGGCAGAGGGAGAGGGAAAGAGTTCTCACGCAGACTCCCTACTGAGCATGGACCCTGACACAGGCAGATCCCACAATCATGAGATCATGACCTGAGTGGAAATCCAAGAGTCAGATGCTTGGGATGTCTGGGTGACTCAGCTGACTGGGCGTCTGCCTTCAGCTCAGGTCGTGATCCCGGGGTCCTGGGATTAAGTCCTGTGTCAGGCTCCCTGCTCACTGGTGAGGCTGCTTCTCTTTCTGCCTGCTGCTCCCCCGGCTTCAGCTCTCCCACCCTCTCTCTCTCTGACAAATAAATAAATAAATAAATAAAATCTTAAAAAAAAAAAAAAAAGAGATGCTTAATTGACTGAGCCACCCAGGTGCCCCACACAATGGCATTCTTTAAAAAAAAAAATTAAAAAGCACACTGAGTCAATTCTTGGTGTAATAATTGTGGTAAAATAAATTTTGATAAAAGTCAATCTGAGCTTAAGTTTATAATGGATTTTATTTATTGACAGAAGTTTCACTAATGAAGTCTTAGAGTAACCTGAATCCTGCAAATGTTTGTACATTTTTTTTTAGATTACATATATATTTATTTGACAGAGAGAGATCACAAGTAGGCAGAGAAGTAGCCAGAGGGGGGAGGGGGAAGGAGGCACCCTGCTGGGCAGAGAGCCCCATGTGGGGCTCAATCCTAGGGTCCTGGGATCATGACCTGAGCTTAAGGCAGAGGCTTAACCCACTGAGCCACCCAGGCACCCCATGTTTGTATATTTTTAACATGATACTGACTTACAAAATTTAAAGCTATTTATTATATATAATCTTTAATTTCTTACTAAGCGTTAGTGTTTTCAAGCAGCAAACACTTGTCCCTACATCCCCCAATCCAATGTTTAGTTCTAGAAGCATGCAGAAAAAGGTAATTCCCGAGTATACATATATCCTCACCTTGCAAAAGATACTCAGAACAAGTTTCTAAATAGCATCTAACATATGCAAAACTAAACAAGGGCAAAATAAAATGCCTGGCTGCCAGACAGATACCCAATGCTGAGTACTGCTATTCGTTTTGGAAAACCCAGCAGAGCTGGGTTTGATGATGGTTAACTTTCTAAGATCAGATCACTAGAAAAAAGAAATTTTGTTCAAGTCCAGAAGGTTTTATTTTCAACTTCTTTGATCAGGTCACTAGAAAAAGGAAATTTTATTCAAGTCCAGAAGGTTTTATTTTCAACTTCTTTTTAAAATGGATTCTTCAGTCCTGCCAGTATAAAAGTAGAACTAATAAAATTACAACTCTTTGAAGCAAAGCCTTACTGAAAGTTACTCACAAGAGAAAACAGCATGAAATGGAGTTTTCCTAGCAGGCAACCTGGATTTTGCAGAAACATATTACCAGGCTATTTTTAAGGTTTTTTAAAAAAGATTTTATTTATTTATTTGTGTGTGTGTGTGTGTGTGTGTGTGAGAGAGAGAGAGAGAGAGAGAAAGAGAGAGGACACATCAGCGAGGATGAGGGCAGAGGGATTGGGAGAAACAGGCTCCTGACTAAGCAGGGAGCTGGATGTGGGCCCAGGACCCCAAGATCATGACCTGAGGTGAAGGCAGACATTTAACCAACTGAGCCACCCAGATGCCCTAGGTTTTTGAAATATGAATGGAGACTTACTTTACCAGATATTAATGTATATTCTTATCTTTCAATAAGGAGAACTCTGTGTACCAGATACAAGGATAAGCTTATCACTGGAACAGAATACACATCTCTAAGCAGGCCCTCAATGATACAGGAGAAGATTATATAACGTAATTAACGCCTCTCAAAAGAGTAGGGGCAGGAATGATCAGAGGGAAACCTAAGATTCTGTTGCTCAAGATGTGCCAGAATCTTGCAAAGTGGTGTTAAGTGAATTTTTGAAAAGTTTTCTGAGTGACTGCAACACACTTTCCTCCCTCAGAAAGAACCACTGCAAATAAAGGGAGAAATCACAAAAAGCCTAGGGGAAGGAAGGGATGGATTAATAAAAAGTGCCATGCTTATTAATCAAAAAGTCAGTTTATAGCCTTACCTCATGTCACATACAAAACATTATTAAGATTATATATAGATTGTTGCATGTAAATAATGGAACCATGAAAAGATTTAAAAATAAGTGATTGGGAAAGAACTTCCTATTAATCAAACAGCAGAAATCATAGGGAGAATGCATAGCTTATTTTTTGGTCAAAAACCACAAACATAAACGCAAAAGCTCAGAGTGGCAAAAACGTTCACAACAGTTGTGACATCTAACAAGGAGAGCCTTTTAGGTCAGGTACCAACAGACGCCATAACTTGCCAAGAAACTTCTATTTTTTCATCAGAATAAAGTATTCAAAACCCAGAATGTAATCGGAATTGTGTCAGCTGAGACAGAAACTAAGGCATGCTCTCACGCTGGCTGAGGCCACGTCTTTTTTCACAGCGACGCGGCCCCGGTGAGCACACACTACGGTATGTGGCTGCGGCAGTACGTCGGTTCAGTCTGGTTTGCAGACAGACACCAGCGCTGGCTGGGGGATGGTAACAGACTCAGAGCTGGAAAGGAAGTGCTAGGTTTGTCCTAAACTTCTGCTATGCCTCTTATTTCCCCCCTTTCAAGTTCACATGCAAGAAAATGAGCAGCAAAGTTGGAGTTATTTGTATGTACCTTTTACGCTGCTAGGCGCTGGACACACATGATCGTCACTTAAACTACACTGCAAGTGGTGTCAGGAGAGCTGCCTTTTTTATAGGGGATGTGAGTTAGTAGGCTTTGACTCTACGGAAACTGACTCTGCTAAGATAATGCTTTTTGTTTTCATTTCCGTCTGCCCAAGCCCATGGTTAACTACTGAGATGTCTTAAAAAAAAACAAAAAACAAAAACCCAAAACCCAAAATTGGTAATAACATGTATTTGGGACAAAAAAATCTGTTTACCACTCATCCAAATTGTGTGCAGTCAAAAACCCAACATCTTAAAGGCTGGTTCTCTAGCTGTGGCACATTTGCCCACTCTGGGAAAGCCCTGCCTGAAACACGGACAGTATTCTAGTACAAGAGTCTACAGGTGGAACTGGGGGGGGGGTGTCTCGAATAAAGGTTTAGAGCACTCACCCTTAATTTTGCTTCTAGCCAAAGAAAGGCATCAAGAACCATCCTAAGATGAGATCTGGAAGAACTTTCTAATTATGGTTTGAGTACAGGTGTGGATGAGGCAGAGAATCTCTTTTTGCTTTAGGAAGTCATATAGTTACTGAAGGGTCCATAGTCAACTTCTACACAGTTCTGTTCTGGTGGGTTCATTCCACGTATCATCTTTCTTTAGTTCTAAAACATTTCAAGCACCCAAAAAAGGGGGAAGACACAACATAGCGAGCAGCAAGCACCCATCACCCAAACTGAACAGATGTTAACTTTTGGCCCTATTTGCTTCACTGTTCTCTTGTACCCAGACATAACCCCCAAAGCTAGCTTCACTAAAGCTCATCCTGAGGTATCCTCTTTCCCCAAGTTAGTATTGTCATTCTGATGCGCATTTTTCTTCTTTTATAACACAGCTATATATAACGATAGGTATTAGTTTTTGTTTTTTAAAACGGACACAATGAATATCTTACTACTGTACTTTTTTGTAACTTTTTCACTCAATTTCTGTTTGTGCTGATATATGTAAGTCTCCTCACTCACTACACTGATACACAGGGTTTCACTGTGGGAACAAAAAATAGCTCAATTCTCCATTTCACCTGACAGTGGGCCCTTAGGTGGTTTCCACTTTTTTACTATTAGAAACCATGGTCTCCTGTATGCCCTGGGCACATGCGTGAAATTTCTCCATGGCTGACTCCTAGAAGTAGAAATGCTTGCTCATAGGGTATGCACATTCGCAACTGATCTCTGTTGTGACAAATTGCTCTCCAAAGTGATTTTATCGATGTATATACTTCTCCCAACTAGTGAGAGACAGGACTCAGGACATGAGTCTAGTGAGACATGAGTTGTTTCCCAATACTTGGTTTTGTCATTTTTACTAACTTTAGTCCATCTAGTAGGTGTTAATGGCATCTCCCTGTGGCTTTAATTTGTGCTTCCCTGATTACAATTGAAGTGGAGCATTGGCTCATGTTTTGTCCCCCCTGCCCCATTCAGGTTTCTTCTTGGGTAAATGGCCTGTTTGTATCGGGACCTCTCCCCCCACTCCGTTTCCCCCTTAATTAGTTGCTGCTTCTTTACTCATTTCTTTCAAACTGTTGAAATACCACGTATTCTGGATACTAATCTTTTGGTGTTTTTATGGGTTGTTAATCACTTCTATCAGTGTGGGCCTTACTTTCTCCTTTCCTTATGGTTTCTTTTGCCAGACACCACAAAGTAAGATGTTTTCTCTTTCGCTTTAAAGAAACTTTCTAGGAAAAAATGTAGATAAACCCTGGCCTTTTGATATACAGCTCTAAAAGACCATGCTAAAGAGTTTGCAGAGAGAATTATGATTAGCTTGGCATTTCATAAATGGAGTCCAGATGAGACATTCCCTGAGAACACAGAAATGTTTCCTTATACTACAAAATTCAAACTCCTGAGAACAGACGTGCAGATGATTTGAAAGCACAGAACATCTCTTGGACCAGGAAGAGTCTTGAGCATTGGAACAGTATCTCCCTCCCATCACAGTTAGGCCATAGTGGGGATCATGGTGGGCTGGATCCAATAGGTCTTCTTGGCCCAATGACAGTAAACATTATTAAATAACACAACTGAGAGTCAGCGTACCAGCCAGGTTAGAAGGGCAGCCCTTGCCGAGTTCAGTGTCTGGCTCTACCACTTACTATATAACCTTGGACAAGCTCTCTTCCTTCTACTGAGAAATTGCTTCCTTCTACTCTTCCTTCTACTTTTTATTTTTTTTTTCTATGAGAAAATGACTTCTCCTGTTTTTCCTTACTTCCTTCTATTCTTCCTTCTACTGAGAGATTATTTAATAAGAGTTAGGAGTACCTAACTCATAGTGTTGTTATGAGGACTAAACAAGCTAATAAATATATACCTGGCCAGGAAGAAACATTCAATATATGTTATCCAAATACTCAAATGTCAAAATGGAATGGCCATAAGCTGAAGGTAAACATTGGAACTAGGAAGAGAGGCAGTGGAAGCTGGTCTGGAAGCAAGCGAGGTGGGAGGGAGGCGGGGAGTAACTCATGAAGGGTAATTCAACTTCAGCTTTCATGAATAAGAGCACTGCCCAGGACAAGAGCGGTAACAGACCGATCATGGGCTCATCAGAGCCATGCTTTGGAAGTTGAATAAGCAGAAGAGGACAGTGAGGGTACCTTGCAGGATACCAGGAAGAGTTGGGAGAATGAGATTACGTAGCCTTACAGCAAAAGACAGAAGGAAAGATATTACAGCAAAAATGTGTGTGTGTAGTTCCAGAGAGCAAGCTAAAAGGATCGGTGAAGGATGGGAGTTGCAAGAGGCACATCTCCATCTCACCAGATCATGAGAGAGGGTGTCTAATAATTACAGATCTCAAATGAAATAGAGAGCTGGTGACTTACTTGTTAATCGAAGCATTTCAATATAGTATGGATCCCCAGCAGGCTGGGAAGGTAGCCAAGTATTTTCAGCATTTAATAAAGTTTGGATGAGATGTCCTTTAGATCCTGTTAATAGAAATTTTGGATCTTGCAGAACATTCACTGCATCAGCGGCTGGCAAGTAGGGGCCACCTGCAGTTCAGCTGTGCCTTCAGATACTAAAACAGTAATGCCCTCAGGGCAACTCAGGTGCATGTCTGGGGGCTGCTGCTTGATGTATGGTTGGCAGTCCCCAAGCAGTTTCCCTCATTCTTCTTTTGTGGTGAATTTGACCTGTGTCTCTTGCTCAGCACGTAGTAGGCATTTTTATTGCTAGAGAGATTGCTTTTAGGAGCTTTGTGACATTCATGTTAGGTGCTTAGGTCTCTATGCTTTCTTATAGACCCCTGGTTTTGCTCAGTAATCAGAGCGGCTAACTGGGTCACCACACTGCATTCTGAAATGGCAACAAGGCACTAAACCTGGCTCAGTAGCATGAACTCATGTGGGAATAGTAATCACTCTAATGGGTTATATTTTCCAATTTTATCCAATGGCAAACTTCTGGGCCAAGAGATTTTAATGCCTTCCATTAATACCACTGGAAGTGCTGCTACAGGCCCTTTCCTGTTACAGACATTTCCTTTCTACAGTTCCTGCCTCTTCTCGTGTTCTATTACTTATTAAGACTTTCTAGTACCCAGTCTCCCACCTCTGCTTTGTTCCTTTCCTGTACACAGCAGCACCTCTTTCTCTTCCTCAATTCAACTTTTGCTGTTTTCCTACTTTCTCTTTAAAGTGCCTTTCTCACAATTTAGTGCGGTGTTCTCTTGTATGTCCCGACCTGTCAGAAGCAGAAATGCCGTAAATTGTTTATACTCACAAGAAAAACACTGTTTCCTCTATATTAAAAACAACTTTCAGCTGGTTGCAAAGGGAACTGATGAGGTTTGCATGCATGTTCATATTCAGTTCCCCTTTGTGGCCAGTTAGTCTTGAAAAACATTGGAACACACAGGTCAGCTCGTGTTGGGGACGGTTGCAGAGGTCCAAATATATGTGGCAACTAGTGCAAGGAATCAGCTCAGTAAGTGAATGTGGGTCTCATGCTCTGATAGTTTCCATTTATGATCTTGCAAATAAAGAAATCTTGAGTAGTGAGTACAAACCAGCATGCTGGTGGTGGTGGTGGGGGGAGCTACCAAAGGGTGAGCTAGATTAATTGTCATTCCACGTCCTTCTAGGCTTTAGTATTGGAGAAGTCAATGAATTTATCCAGCTTTCAGGATCACACTAGCAGAAACAGACTTTTCTTCTAGTCTTACTAAAAAGCTAGAATCTATTCTGGAAATAGATACTTAAAAAAAAAAAGATTTTATTTATTTATTTGAGAGAGAGACAGTGAGAGAGAGCATGAGAGGGGAAAAGGTCAGAGGGAGAAGCAGACTCCCCTTGGAGCTGGGAGCCTGATGTGGGACTTGATCCTGGGACTCTGGGATCATGACCTGAGTGGAAGGCAGTTGCTTAACCAACTGAACCACCCAGGTGCCCAGATTCACGATACTTTTGATGCACTTCGTAATATAAGAAATAATCAAAACAAAACAACAGCTCCAGGACCCAAGTGGGACAGAGTGGGCAGCTCTCACAAAGTAAACTCAACTTTTCTTTTTTGAAATATTGCCCAAGAAGCCATGAACTCCCAGGTACACATACTATATTAATCCCCAAGGAAAGAGCCAATGCAAAGGCACTTCCAGGGAAAGATATAGAAAATTAGTTAAAACGTTACCACTGCAAGCACATTAAAAAATGTGGTAGATTAAAATTCTCCACAGCTCCTCCCATTCAGAGGTGGAGTCTTTTGCCCACCTCTTGAATCTGGGCAGATATGTGACTTGCTCTGACTGATAAAAGGTGGTGGACATTGCAGGACATTTGAGCAAAACCTTCAGAGGCCTTGCAGCTTCCAGTTTTGCCCTCTCAGAAGCCGAGACCATCACATTAGAAATAAAGCCAATAAAAAGATCACATGGAAACAGACGCTCGGCCTGCATAACCATCCCAGCTGGGGCTCCAGACACAAGAGTGAGGCCATCTTGGACTACCCAGTCTCAGCTATGCTGCCAGATGACTAAGAAGCTACATAGCTGCACAGATGATCCCAGGTAAGAATGACAGAAGAACTGCCCAGCTGAGCCCAGAACAAATTGCAGAATCGAGAGTTGTCCTAAGCCACCAAGTCTGGGGGTGTGAAGAGATAAATGATGCACATAAAATATAAACAAAAAGTGTGCGTACTATTTCTAAAAAGGCAACAATGAATAATAGCGATTTCACTAACAAGAGAGACAACGCCTTGAATTCTTTTATTTGAAAGCTGTGTGTGAGAGGAAGAGAGAAAGAGACAACTATTTTCCAAACCACTGCAGGGTGGGGAATGGCAGGGTTATTAAAGATTTTTTTAAAAGATTTATCTATTTATTTATTTGACAGAGATCACAAGTAGGCAGAAAGGCAGGCAGAGAGAGAGGGGGGAAGCATGTTCCCTGCTGAGCAGAGAGCCAGATGTGGGGCTCAATCCCAGGACCCTGGGATCATGACCTGAGCCGAAGGCAGAGGCTTTAACCTGCTGAGCCATCCAGGCGCCCCAGGGTTATTAAAGATTTAAACCACCCATGTGTTCTCCGAGATAACAACAAACATATGCTCCCCACTGATGGAAAGAAGGGAATAACGAGGCAACAGGTTAGGGGGTTTCTTAAATGAAAGGATCTTCGGAGTCTGAGGAAGGACTAAAGGGGACACAACAGGGACTCTACTGTCTTCATTAGCTGATATAGGCTTTAAATCACATTTATTAATAGGCAAGTTTTCACTACAAGCCTTTCAGTATTCTTTGACTTTTGAAATTATGTCCTTGAATCACTGTGATTAGGAGAAAAGCTAAATAAAACTAGAAGATATGACTACAACTTTCACATACTAAAATGTCAGACTTTCTTTTTTACTGCTCAGGTGATTGAAGTTGTGTTTTACAAAGGCAACTCTTGTGATAATCACTGGTACAAAACAAAAAAGTCCCCAGAGGACATATCCTGTTAAAGGCAGATGACTGGTACTGGCTTTTCATCTTTAGGATGAAATCGTTAAGGAAATCGGGGTGAAATCGTGAAAGGAATCCTCGCCCACACAATTACTGTTACTCTCTCACGTTTAAAGTGTTTTTCAGCTAGTTAAATGACATTTATCATTCTGTTAGAACTTAAAAAAAAAAAACACAACTTTTAAATGGTTTTAAGTTTCTGGCTGGAAAACAGAGCAACGCCAGCAGCTTCTACTTCAGCCTTTCATTGGGAGAGGTTTACCCAGGGCTGGTAATACACTGCCCTCTGCTGGCCACAGCGCTGCCAAAAGAACGAGCTGCAGACTTTGCAGCGAACACCAAACTGCGGCGGTTTTTCTCTTTTCCAGTTTTCTCTACCAGCTATTTCCAGAGGTCGTCACTCCGTAGGACTTAGGTTTCCTGGCCTCAATGCTTTACGTTGTTTATTAAAACAGCATATTTTAGGCTGGTTTTTGATGGAGGACAGGGAAGAAGAGAAAATCTGGTAATATTAGAAGCTATGCCACAGATGGCACTATTTGAGAATGATCTCAACACCAAGACTTGTTTAGAGTGCCGCCTTCAAGTGACCACTTCAAATCTAATTTATCTGCATCCATCAGCACAAGAACTGACTTAGGTGAGGATCATCCGTGACTGCTAAAATCAATGGACTGAAAGGGAAACAATACATAGTCTCAAAATAGAACCCTCTGATTACTTACCAGCTACGGATGGAAAAAGGCACCTCTACAATGGGGAGATGGCAGGAGTTCATAAACTTCCAGACTGAAAACTGCAGACAGGTATATAAGTGAGATATGTTTTTGGTCACTGGGGATACTGGGTCACCTTACCCAACACCATCAACCAGACTCTGGCAGCAGCCAAGAATATGGGCTCTGAAGTCACACTGCCTGGGTCCAGTTCTAAGCCCTACTCTATGGCAGTTCTACTAGCAGCGGCAAGTTATTTCTCTTCTGTGGGCCTAAATCTCATCTAGAAACTGGTAGTTAGGATGGCATTTAGCTCAGAGATGGTTTAAAAACCGATTGAATATATATAGGAAGCACTTCAGTAGCTGCCATTTATAAGCTTCCTAATAAACATGGTTCTCAGGCAAGCTTGTTACTTCAGTACTTGGGGCTCTTAAGAGAAAATCAACCCAGACACTCAGATACAGGCAGTAAGACAGGTACTTAACTGCCCCTCGCCTTCCCTTCACATACCTGTTTTGTCCCTTGAATAAGGACATGGAGCAGGGGACTTAACCTCAACACAACAGTATCTAGATATCCAAAGGAAATGATTGGTAATAAACTGGCCAGGAAACCTTGGTCTTGGGAAGAAAGGGACACTGCGGGTTCCAGGGAACGGATATAGGATGCCTTTTTGGTTCTCGAAATCTCACTGCAGTCTGATGTGTTGTTTCCCAGGGCAGAGGTGTAGGGATGTATCTTGTACCTGGGGCAATATTTTTATTTTTATTTTTAGAATTCTATCATCAAAGGTTTCATTTTCAGAAAATTTTATACTTTTTCCTTTTCAAAGAACCTTTTTTAAAAAGGTTTGAGAGAGAGAGAGAAAAAGAAAGAGAGCAGGGAGAGGGGCAGACGGAGAAGCAGAGTCCTCATTGAGCAGGGATCCCAATGTGGGGCTCAACCCCAGGACTCCCAAATCATGACCTGAGTCAAAGTCAGATGCTTAACTGACTGAGCCACCCAGGAGCCCTTCAAAGAACCTTTAAAAAAAAACGGTAGGTTCTGAAGCAGGATATGAATTAAACTTAACTGACTCAAAGATGTTGAAATTTAAAATCTGACTGTCCTCAAAAAGATTTTTGCCTCATCTAATCCAATGCTGAAGTTTCTTCCCTTCCCCAAACCTATTTCCCATCTGCTTCCCTCTGCCGCCTCAGAGGGCATTCCAGTTCTTACGGCCGCCACCGAGACTGCTACAGTGTTATTGTGGTATGCGATTCTAGAAGACCACGTCTATCCGGTGCACACAAACCTATATGAAGAGACAAAGCCAAAGGCGAAGCATAATGAAACTTTGATTAGTAGGTCCCTCTACGTTTTGTCAGTGGACCTTCCTTATGGAGCTAATCAGTTTTCTGCACGATGATAAACTTTCAAACTCTGGACTATAATTTCTGCTGTTTTAAAAATAGTTCTTGAGGGAGATACTCCCACGATATACTGAGAAATCAGCTCTTCCTAGTAGAAGTTCTTAAAACCCTGATTAAGGGTGGGACGGCCTGAAATACAGCTGCTCGAGCAGCAGCAAGAGCCTGCGAGCGGTGCCGTGGGGACGGGGCTGTGGCTAGACACCACATCCTGAAGGGAGCAGGGGGCTCAGCGAGCCTTGAACAAACCACAGCTTTGAGTCAAAGGTCTGTGTTTCACTCCTCAAGGTGACCACTGTCTCGGGTATGCACTGAACTGGATAAAAGGCTTCCACTGCCCCCCCTTTTGGAGAACCACTTATCTTTTGAATGTGCTGTTCAAACACAGACTGTGTGAGGCCTATCTGCTCTGCCTGCACACCAGCCTCCCGATGGCCCGAACTGCAGACTGGTCAGGAAGAGTACTCAAAAAGGTGAACCACAGCTAGTGTGGACACCAGCCTAAAATAATTGTGTAGCTGGAGCAATGAGGTGCAGGTATGAATGATGTGTCTTAGGTGTCCTTTGCATTCTGGCTCTGATGGAAGGTGGTGAGGGACCCTACTCCTGACCCCTATAATCCCTGTAAGTCAGGAGAAGTCTCGTGCACCCTTGCTGTATACAGCTCACCACAGACTGTCAAAATAAATTACCACCTGCCTGCCCTCTGAACCATTCTTACTGAATGACTCCAAATGGGTTCTGGGAACAGAGTGAAACATTCCCTTGACACACACACAAACACACACACATGCGTGTGCGTGTATCTCGAAAGCAGGAAACTTAACACAAGGCAGGGCTTGTATTCTGGGGGAACTACTCTAACACCTTGAGAAGTAAATCATAAGGGTCTGAGCAGAACACCCAGGGGATCAGCATTTGGCAGATGATGTAGGAAAGAATTAGAAGTGTTGGATAAGGGCATTTGCACTTGGATAACAGAACCGGAACCTTGCAGAGGGTGTGGATGGGAAAGATTTATGAGAAACCAAAGAGAAAGACCGGTGGCTTGAGTGAGAAAAGTCCAAGGGGCCACGTGTACACAGCACTTGTAATCCTTGAAATTTCCACCTGACAAGTTGTATTTTCGCTAATTTTGTATGCTCTGACATTTATGCTTTTCGACCAATTGTAGTAGTTCTTAGAAAAACATAAATTAGAAAATTCCTTATATTTCAGTTAAGGAATTCAAAAATTGCCTCAATCAAAAAGAATTTATACTGCTATCGATGAGATAGAACTTAGCTTAAAGTTCAAAGCTTTCAATGATTAGAAAATTGGACTTGATTTTTCCCATGGTCAATTCTGCTACCTTAGAGCATAGGATGGGAAGCCCTGTTTGAACAAAGTAAAAAGTATTCAAAACTTGACCCCAGTTTACTTACCATAAGTACTACTGAGTACAACTAACTGACCCCTGAGAAAGGCCAGTAATTTCTGCTTTCAACAGCAGAGGAAGAGATTGAAAAAAAATAATATATGCTTTCAAGTTCATTTACTTGTTGTGTTGCCTTGGGCACACAATTTAACCTCTTTGAAACTCAATTTCCTTCCATGTGAAATGGAACCTCTACCACCCATTGTTCGAGTTCTTACATGTAAAATGCTCTGCCCAGTCCCTACATAGCACAGAATTATAGCTTAGCATGTGTTCCCTTTCCTTCTAGCTCCTTTGGCCTTCCAGAACAACTATGATTCACTGTTTTCTCCTCTTTCTAATTTGTAGAGCATCTTCTCTATCACACATCACACTATATATTTTTTTAAAGATTTTATTTATTTATCTGACAGAGAGAGAGATCACAGGTAGGCAGAGAGAGAGGGGGAAGCAGGCTCCCTGCAGAGCAGAGAGCCCGATGTGGGGCTTGATCTCAAGATCCTGGGATCATAACCTGAGCTGAAGGCAGAGGCTTAACCCAATGAGCCATCCAGGTGCCCCCACACATCACATTATTAATCTGAATTCTTGGCTTGCTTGTGGAATCACTCCTGAATTTCTGGAAACCCTATGTTAGCCTATGGCTAATACACTTCTGTGACTTCCACACAGCACTAGAAACATACTAGGAACTTCAATAAATACTCATTAAATGAATTGCACTGGGGGCGCCTGGGTGGCTCAGTGGGTTAAAGCCTCTGCCTTCGGCTCAGGTTATAGTCCTGGGGTCCTGGGATTGAGTCCTGCGTTGAGCTCTCTACTCAGCAGGGAGCCTGCTTCCCTTCCTCTCTCTCTGCCTGCCTCTCTGCCTACTTGTGATCTCTGTCTGTCACATAAATAAATAAAATCTTTAAAAAAAATAAATGAACTGCACTGTTTAATACAGAGCACTAAAAATCAAGAGACAGGAAGAAATGACAGAATGTACACCAATCCAGGCATTCTTGCTTGATAAATGATCAGCTGCCTGACAGTCATTTTAAGAGGTACTTTTGACTTTTCCCTAGTCCAATGGTTGACTGACATCTTGTGGTAGCCAGCTTCCAAGATGGCTCCCAATGATCACCATCTCCTGCTATCTACCTCTTCATATTGAATCACTGCTGGCTCTGTGTGACCAAGAAAATACTGCAGAAGTGACAGTGCTGACTTCAGAGGCTAGATTAAACAAACAAACAAAAAAGATACTGCACCTATGGTCTTGTTTTGAGTCACTTGCTGTGTGTGTGTGTGTGTATGTAAGCCACTCATCATGTTGTGAGGACAGATGGCTGCATGATCTTAGGCAATTTATGTGACCTTTCTGAAGTTGTTTTCCTCATCTTTAAATTGAATATATTTTGTACTATTTATTTCACAGTGTATTGTGAAGATGAAATAAGACAAAACACAGACCAGGATGCCTGGCACATAATAAGCTTTCATTAAGTGTGGCTACTACTGGTGGTGGTGGGAGAAGCTACAGGAATTGACTGGATGTGAGATGTGAAGGAAAGAGAGGAAGCAGGATAATTCCTAGGTTTTTGACTTGAATAACGAGAAAGTGATGCTGTCATTTACTGAGTCTGGGGACAATGGAGGAAAGGTAGGGGAGGGCAAGAGTGGTCTCTCTCTCTCTTTTTTTGACTACAGGGGCTTAAGGCTCAAAGTGGTAATATTAAAATGATCTCTCAATCACTTATAAACAGCATTCCACTTCCATTCTTCTCTAAATTAGTTCAAACGGGTTTTTGTTCTAAGTAATTCCTTCCTGGGACATGAGAAATTGATGAAGTAAAAATAATAGGAATTCCAGAGAGGCCAAATTACTGTGCAGTCCATGGCCATACAACCCTGGACGAGTCACGGTCCTTAATGAAATAATGGCAAGCATGACAAAGATGAACAGCAGCAGAACCACTTAAGTAGTTCTCACTTTTGTTTTACAGAGAACAATTATGCAAACAGTAGGGAGGACTTAAGCAATCAACACGAAAAAAGATACACATTGGGGGTTATGAGAAATGGCAAGGTCCTTCTATTAATTTTAAATGCAGATTCACTGATAACTGAAGTGCTCAAGTTTGATGAAATTAGATTTCTGTTCCCATTCTCTGACTCCCTCCGGGTGGTTTCACTACACAAGGGAGGGTAGTGTGTGACGCAAGTCTGGCTCCTCAGCTGTACCCTGAGCTTTCAGTTAGTTACTAGTTCGTAGGCTCATTACACGATACTATATATAAAACTGGATTCTTTATAGCATGATGTAACTATTCATTATATCCGAGGAGTATTTGGTCTTCAGATTCTGGCACTTTCTGGGATTCCCCAAAGCCTTTATGAAATGCTCCAAACCATGGACACTAATCTGAATCTGAATGGGGGCTCAGAGGGCAGTTGGAAGTAGAATGGGTTAGTTCACTTGGTAACCTAGTTGGGACCCAAACTCGAGTGCAGTCTGTATTTACTTACAGTGTGCTACGCTGGGTCTCACTTCTTGCCTTTTCAAAAAAAAAAAAAAAAAAAAACAAAGACTATTTATTTTTGTGGAGGAGGGGGCAAGCACTAGTGGGTGGGAGGGGCAGAGGAAGCAGACTCCCCACTAAGCAGGAAGCCTGATGTGGGACTCGACCCCAGGACCCTGAAATCATGACCTGAACAGAAGGCAGACATTGAACCGACTGAGCCACCCTCAGATCAGGTGCCCTGGATCTCATTCACTTCTTTATCCTTAAAATGAAGGGTTTGTATCCATAGATGATCATGAAGTTCTATTCCAGCTCTGTGATATCTGATTTCAGTAAGCCGCTACTGGTAAGAAAATTTTGGGTTTGTTTCCTCTTATTCTTGATAAAGATGAACTGCAAATGAACTATCGACAAGTGATTTTACAGACAAGTTTATACTAATATTTTCTTGGGTGAGTATGAAGTGGTTCCCTCTACCACTGTGATGTATGAAACTAGCTATGGGGACTAAACCTTTGAACTTAACTTCAGCCAAGCATGTTAATATAAAGCTCCTTGAGGTAGAGCTGGTTCATAAAATAATCATAAGGAAGTACAATATATATATTGTCCACCAACTTCCTCCCACCACAGAAATAGAGAAATGAGGGGTTTTTTTTGAGAGGTAGTTGCTACATTTACCATAACTATTCAATTTCTTCAATACTGTTTAATTTCCTTTTTCCCCTCACTGTAGTTGGTGTCATGCAAGAATCTGGTCGCACTGACTAGAACTGAAAGATACTGGATGGTCGGAGAATTTTAAGTCTGAAATTTTGCATCCCTGTCCTGAACAGAGCCTTGATTGGTGTAAACTACTTGTGCAGGTAAGACTGATCACTTACTTGTAGCTTAAAAGTTAACTCTGTAAAAACTCTAACAGGACTAAAATGTTTAAATTTTGATAGCTGATCATTAGAGTCTTTTCCCCTCCTTTTTGTTTGGAAACATCTGCTAGTGTGAAATAGCAAAGCGAGGTGACAGTAATAGGCAGCGGCAGATGCTGTCTGAGGTGGGCTAGTTTGAAACAAGGGGAATACGATCTGTGAATACAGAAGCACTATTACCTTTTCAGATTTTAGTATATAACGCATTATCTACACAAGGCAAGGGCAGTGTTTTTCTTTACTATAACCATAAAAGGAAGTTCCATTTCTTTCTTGCCTTTTAAAAAAAAGATTTTATTTATTTATTTGACCGAGAAGAGAGAGAGAGAGAGAACACACACAGGGCCAGAGGCAGAGGGAGAAGCAGGCTCCCCACTGAGCAAGGAGCCAGATTCGGAGCTCAATCCCTAGGATCATGACCTGAGCTGAAGGCAGACACTTAACTGACTGAGCCACCAGGCACCCTGGAAGCTCCATTTGTTATAAAAAGATCTACTTGGATTGAATCAATTGTTCTCAGGAAATAACTGGCTTATTTCACTCTCTATCTGACTGGTTTTAAATCAGTATGGATCAGGCTTTATATATTTACAACTGACAGTGCACTAATTGCAACCAGATTCCAATCTGCTGGGCTGTACTGCATTCAGACACATACTCCCTCTGAAGCATCTGGACTGTTTTCTAAATAAAAATTGCAAAGAAATAAAATGATAGAAACTGGTAGACATTAGTAAAGGGTCTCCATACTGGAAGCTAGAGGCACTGTACAGACCCTCATGCTTTCAAAGTCCTTGTGTGGGGATTGCTTGGTTTAAAAAATTACTTAAGGGGCACTTGGGTGGCTCAGTGGGTTAAAGCCTCTGCCTTTGGCTCAGGTCATGATCTCAGGGTCCTGCCCCGGAGCCCTGGAGCCCCGCATCAGGCTCCCTGCTCAGCGGGGAGCCTGCTTCCCTTCCTTTCTCTCTGCCTGCCTCTCTGCCTACTTGTGATCTCTGTCTGTCAAATAAATAAATAAAATATTTCAAAAAATAAAAAACAAAAAAATAAATTACTTAAAAATTCCAACAGCATATTTGGGGAAAACCCCTCCCTATTTCTGTAATCCATGATGCAAAACTTAAAACTGTGACTCTGAAGAGGGGCAGAGTGAAAGAGCTCAGAGGGGCTGGGGACATATATGAAGGTAGATCCATGGCAACATTTTTTGTTTTTATCAAAAGACCGAATGTGATTTAAAAAAAGGTTTAAAGAATCTCCACTCTAAATTTTTATGAAAGAGAATGTGGTACCTAGAAAGCTATGGTGATAAACACAGAGAAATGTGGCACATTCTGAATAAAGCTCATGATTCTTACTTGACCTGAATCCAATAACTTGTAATTCACACCTTAAAGAAATAAGGAATGAACAAAATAATGAAAGAGAGTTTGTATGTGACTCTTCAACATTTCCGGTGTACCATCTTATGCAAGAAAGATAAAAGAAAAAGATTTAAAAATAAGACATGGGGCACCTGGCTAACTAAGTCGGAAGAGCACGTGACACCTGATCTCGGGATCCTAGGTTCGAGCCTCATGTTGGGTGTAGATTATTACAAAAAAAAAATAAACTTAAAAACAAAAAATAAAACATAAAAAACCAAAAAAACCATGCCTGTATTTATGCTGTGATTAAAATGTCTTCTAAAAAAATCATATTCTCTGAAAACACAAGGTACTAAAATTATACACAAAGACACATGAGGGCACTCTAACCAACAAGCATAGCAACTACAGTTTTGACACAGAATTTAAAGTAAACTTTAAAAAAAAACTGAAGTATGGTAGTTTAACATTAAATATTTGAAATAGGAAATTTCTGATGTCTTGGTAAAGACCTTGGGATTTTGATGTCTATCCTTGGTCACTATACTTGCCTTCTGTTTGATTCAGGATCTTGTCTGAGTATTTGTGTAGAATTAAGTTTACTTCTGAAATGCAAAATGACACTATTCTAAGGGTATTAGATTACAGAGGGTGCTTTAGCCTCATCCTGGAGAGAAGCCATTTTGAAAAGCGTTTATTAAGGTGGTAATTAAAAGTCTTAAGTAGTAGAGTGGCCACAAAATACTTTTGTAATACTTTCCTTTGGCCAGTATGTATTGCTTGCATGTGCTTTAAAATAGTTAAATTACCTTTCTAGGAAAAAAAAAATCAAAGAATGATAAATCTCAGGTCTTTAACTATTTGTATCAAATTTCATTTTTTAGACAAAGGTACTGTCCACCATCAAGTCTTACTTGTAGTTCCACTGGACAACCGTGATTAGAAAAGGTGAGAAAGCATCTATATCCTCTCTTTCTACCCAATACATTTACATTACTATTTTATTTCATCCAATGGTTTTAAAAAACTATTCAGTTTAAATACCATCTATAATTTTAACATTAAATATCTGCCATTCTGTTCTAGCTCCTGAGACAAAATTCCAAGAAAATCTGATATAAATGAGCAACAATTCAACATGTATTCAACCATCCAGGATCTCTTCCCTGGCTTTGCCGATCATTTACACCTTCCTCTGCATCATTGGTCTCTTTGGAAATTCTCTCTCTCAATGGCTATTTTTAACAAAGATAGGCAAGAAAACATCAACGCACATCTACCTAGCACATCTTGTGACTGCAAACTTACTTGTGTGCAGTGCTATGCCTTTCATGGGTATCTATTTCCTAAAAGGTTCTCAATGGGAGTATCGATCTGCACAATGCACAGTGGTCAATTTTTTGGGAACTCTATCCATGCATGTAAGTATGTTCGTTAGCCTCTTAATTTTAAGTTGGATTGCCATAAGCCGCTATGCTACCTTAATGAAAAAGGACTCAGTACAAGAGACTACTTCATGCTACGAGAAAGTATTTTATGGCCATTTACTGAAAAAATTTCGCCAGCCCAACTTTGCTAGAAAACTGTGTGTTTACATATGGGGAGTTGTACTAGGCATAATTATGCCAGTTATCATATACTACTCAGTTGTAGAGGCTACAGAAGGAGAGGAGAACGTGTGCTATAACCGGCAGACGGAACTAGGAGCCATGATCTCGCAGACCGCGGGCCTCATTGGAACCACATTTATGGGATTTTCCTTTTTAGTCGTACTAACATCATATTACTCTTTTGTCAGCCATCTGAGAAAAATAAGGACCTGTACATCCATTATGGAGAAAGATCTGACTTACAGTTCTGTGAAAAGGCACCTTTTGGTCATCCAGATTCTACTAATAGTTTGCTTCCTTCCATACAGCATTTTTAAACCCATTTTTTATGTTCTACACCAAAATCAGAACTGTCAGCGACTGAATTATTTAATTGAAATTAAAAATGTCCTCACCTGTCTTGCATCAGCTAGAAGTAGCACAGACCCGATCATATTTCTTTTTTTAGATAAAACGTTCAAAAAGACACTATATAATCTCTTTACAAAATCGGAATCCCCACATATACAAGCCTATAGTTGACTTCTGAATAGAAAACACCACCAAACAGAAAAGTGTTTATATGGCTACTAGGGATATTGAACTACATGATCAACAGGTCACAGCTTGCTTGAAAGCAGGCAGTAGGAAAACCTCTTCGGTTTTAGAAATAATCATAAAATTCATTTTACAGCTCTACTAATACTGCAAGTTGAGTTGGCAGAGCCTCTCAGAGGCAAAAGTCAAACATACTAAAAGGATCTCACTGCATATGAAAGCAAAAGACCATCTTCTCTTTAAATGCAACTGTGTATGCTTTTCTTTAAAACACAACAGGTCATGACTGCAGGATAAAGCAGCAAATGGTTTTCTGCTTTCTAGTAGTTGCAGTGTAAGGGCTCATCTATGGGTAGTGTTTTTTGGTAACTTTAAAAATGAGTAAAAGAAAAAAAGTGAATCAGAAATTATGTTGCTCAAGTCCTATCCAGATGTATGAATAGCAGAGTGTAAAAATCCAAGGTTTTATAAAGGCATTATCTTGTATCATCTGCTTATGTTACTGTGAGAAGCAATATTCATTGATTCCCATATTTATTAAGCCAGTGTTTTTATAAATATATTTGAATATTTGGATTAAGTTTGGTCAAAATAAAGAGCGAATATGATGTCATTACATGCCTATCTTCATCACATCTTGTAAATTTCCCTCTGTATTCAATATAAATAATGTAGTTAATGACAAATGGTATCTGGCATGCATAGATGTCCAATTAATTTTTGTGCAAATAAATGAATGAATAGTAAGGGCAGTATAATAGTATTGTTGTTGAGAGATTGGTCTCGAGTTAGATTCCCTGGGTTCGATCCTAGCTGAAGCTCTTATTTAGCCAGAGAATTCTCAGTAAACTACTTAACCTCTTAAAGTGTTAATTTCATCATTTGCAGAATGGAAAAATACTATGTAATTCATAGGTACTATTATTAAATCAGATGATGTTACTATTCTGAGTAGCTGTCATTCACTAAGCTTTTGCTATGTGCCAGACACTCTGCTTATATGCTTTGCATGTATTTTAATCATCACCACCACAAAGGATGCCAATTTGCTGATGAAAAACCTGAAGTGCATAGATAAGTCACCTCAATTTTCCCCAGTACCTAAATAAATATTTAAACAGTAAGCATTTCTCGGTCATTTCTTTCTTTCATGTAGTCTCGTCAGCAAGATAAACGATGGGAACTATACTCTGTGCTATACACAGTCTAATTAAAAAAGCATTTTTTCATGTGTTTTATTTTCCCAAAAAGATCATAAGCGCCCTCTGAGCTGTACTCAGCTTTCAATTTCTACACCCACAGTACTTGCATTATCTGCTCAGATAAGAGCCAGACAAAAACAGTTAAATGAAACTGAAGTTGAATAAATGTTAATGGTAACCTCTTACTTCCTCAGAGACTGCTCAGACTCATTTATTCACTTCGTGGTCATTTCTTCAGTGCTCAGAAAGAAGTGTAAAATAAGTTCACATAGCACTTCCAAGCCTTTAATCTCATAGCATGTTTTGTTCCTGAATTAAAAATGTAGAAACAATACACTTGTAAGATTCCCCAAGAGCCATGTGTTCAATGTCAACAGAAGTTTTTCTAACACATCTGCATAATTTTCATTAAAAAAGAATAGAAAACAAACAGGAAATATCCCCCCCCTTTTAGTGCAATGCTTAACTGAGAGAAGAAAATGTTCAGAAAAACAGATGAAAAAAAATGCATGTTGGCTTCAAATGTTTACAGGGTACATCTATTCTTTTATAGCAGTGATTTGATCTCTGGCAGATTAATTTGCGGACACAAAGGCAGACCTGAGAACTCTAGGTTGATTCCCTAAGTGCTGGCTGTAAGCAGAGGTGTCCAATCATTGCTTTCATTTTACATAAGTGATACAGTATTAAATCTCATCATATGTATATATGGATGTGTGTGTGTGTGTGTGTGTGTATCTGTACCTCCTCTAAAGATCATTATTAAAACCTCACTTTGCCTTGCCACAATTTTAAGTAAAAGATATGAAATATTATCAAAGTAGAGTTTCCTACATTTAAAGAAGAGGAAAAGAGGTATGCAATTTCTCTTTAAGTTACTCATTCTGATAGAAAATTCCCATTTTAATTCTCTGTCCTGAGCTTATTATCACCATGCTCATCTTCACACCACCGATACTTTCCTGAACAGGTAATTGTAAAACATGTAGAGTTTTTTTGTGTAATCAACAAATTGACCATTTAATGTCGTGGTAAATATTTTAGAGGAAATACTACTTTCTAAATTACTCTACCTTTAAAGTGTGGATTTCAGAAAAACTGTGCTCAAAAAACTTTCATTGTAATATTTGACACACTATGTCATGTTGTATGTTAGATTAGTTTCAGGTGCACAACATAGTTGATTCGACAATTCTATACATTATTCAGTGCTCATCACGGTAAGTGTAGCCACCATCTGTGACCGTATAACATTACTACAATATTATTGGCTGTATTCCCTACATTGCACTTCCCATCTCCATGACTAGTTTCTTTTATAACAACTGGAAGTTTGTGCCTCTTAACCCCCTTCACCTGTTTCACCCATTCCTTCACTCCCCTGCCCTCTGGCAACCATTTGTTTGAGAAAAACAAGATTTTTAATGCGTGGGTTACAGCCAAACAAAATTGTAGGAGCCCCAAATGTCAGCCTGTTGGCCAAACAAGCTTCACTACAGAAAACAGGCACAAGTATTTGTTTTCCCTTTTTTTAAAAAAAGATTTTATTTATTTAATTGACAGACAGAGATCTACCTGTCAGTAGGCAGAGAGGCAGGCAGAGAGAGGAGGAAGCAGGCTCCCCGCTGAGCAGAGAGCCTGATGTGGGGCTCAATCCCAGGACCCTGAGATCATGACCTGAGCCGAAGGCAGAGGCTTTAACCCACTGAGCCACCCAGGCACCCCTGTTTTTCCTTTTATCCTTTCCACATACACACTCCCATTAAGGTGGCTTTCAAACTACTCATTGGGAATACAACCATTAAGAAGAGATGATCAGGGCGCCTGGGTGGCTCAGTGGGTTAAGCCTCTGCCTTCCGCTCAGGTCATGATTTCAGGGTCCTGGGATCAAGGCCTGCATCAGGCTCTCTGCTCAGTGAGGACCCTGCTTCTCCCTCTCTCTTTGCCTGTCTTTCTGCCTACTTGTGACCTCTCTCTCTGTCAAATAAATAAATAAAATCTTAAAAAAAAAAAAGAATTGATGAGCAAACTTATGGATAGACTACTCAACCTGGAAGAGCTTCTATTTCCTGCAGGGTGGGAGGGAAGATGTCAATCTTCTTTATTTGGTAAGGACTCTCCCAGCCCATCCCTGGCCTTGCGGGCTGCAGAGTGGGGGTTGTCAGGAACAAATATGGGAAGAAGACAAGCTGAAAGGAAATCTGGCTTGGCAAACTGCAAAAGCATCACAGAGGGACACTGGTAATTTGCTAAGCATTTCAACCCTACTGCCTAATGCCATGGATCTTCCTCTGACTGCCCCCAAATTCAAATTGAATTGATACTGGTGGGAAGAGTTAACTACAGCTAGAAAGGTTTTCTACCTGACAGGAGAAAATGCTTTGGCCATATCATACGTGCTTGCTGCCCTGGCTCACAAGGACAGCAGCGGTTAAAGAATTCACATCTAATAAACAAAAGACACAGACATTCTTTTTTTTTTTTTTTTTTTTTAAGTAATCTCTACTCCCAACACAGGGCTTGAACTCATGACCTCAAGATCAAGAGCTGCATGCTCCCCTGACCATGTCAGGCCGGCGCTCCTCCTCATTCTTTTCTTTCTAAATCAAGGAGATGATTTCTTTTTGGAAGGGTGGGGTGGGAGAAGAGAAGCGTGGCAGTTAGAAACACAAGACAAATTTTAGATCTTATAATTCATGACGTTTTTCTAAGTAGAATTATTAAAATCCCACATTCAAGCTAACCATGCATTATGTTCAATCTTGCTAAAGTAATGCAGAGGATGAATCAGTGTACATCTTATAATAAAGAATAAACCCCCCCCACATTTTCATTTTAATGAGAATTTCAATTTCTTGATACAATATGAGGGACTTCTGGGAAGTTGCAGTAAGAGACATAGAAGAAATGTCAGCAACCAAGCGCAATAGGGGAAGAAATACTGTATGATATCCATATGCCATAGCAACTAGTGTAATGTGATGAACACCTGTTTATCAAGTCTGGCCCTCTGCAGGTGAAAGGGGAACTGAGAACAGAAGGGGACCAAAAAGCAGCCAGGCGTGTTCACCACTTAGGAGGAAAACCATTTCAAGGAAGCGCAGGCAGAAAAGCTTGGGTGGAGGCTTTTGGCTGAGTGTCTATGACTGTCTGGCTCTGGGGTTTTGCACAGTTCTGAGAACTCGACACCAAGCCCCCAAACCTCCTGGGCACAGGTCCTACTCAGAACAGAAAGTAACTGTGCGCATGGCCATCTGCATTTAGAGAAGCGGTGTAACTTCAACTTCAGCTATTAAAACTGGATGTCAGTAGGTCAGAGCCACAGAAAGGTCTAAGAATGCTTCGTCTCTCCACGCCCAGGTGACATAGGGTAAAGCTGTCTCCGGGAGTTGGGGGGCAACAAGAAAAACCCAGTGACTCTTAATGCTTAATAGAGCCAATGAAGGCAGGCAAGGAGCCAGACTTTGCATTTACCTTGGCAACTGTACTATTTCTTTCTAGAGTTCTTTTAATTTCGGGGTGAGAGAAGAAATGAGAAAGATGTGAAACATAATGAAAGTTTTCGTATCCTCTCACAAGAAAATGAGGAATAAAAGGGAAGAGGACAGAAAAAAGACACGCATGCCTTAATTAATGCCTGTGGGGAGGTGAAGCAGGAACAATGTAGTATTATACAGTGGGTCTGAACCAGGGGAGACTTTTGTGCCCCAGGGGGCATTTGGCAATGACTGGAGACATTTCTGATTGTCACAACTAAGGGGAAATACTATTGCTATGTAGTGAGTAGAGGCAGTAATACACAGGACAGCCTCCCACAAGAAAGTACCTGACTCAAAATGTCACTAGTGTGGGACACATGGGAGTTGGGAGAAACCTGTACTATGAAGATATGCTTCCCTGAATTTCAAAGTGTTACACAATTGCCTTTTATGCAATTTATGCTTCTCCAAAGCAAGTTCCTGCTGCAGGTCATGAGGTACCATATATCCAAATCTAACTTTGATATGACCAAACATTTTTAGACTCAATTATAATGATTTCAAAAAGAAATGCCTATCAAGTTAAGAAAAAACATTACTAATTAATAAAATGCCAGGACCTCTGGAAAAATCTAATACTTTGGGATCGGTGCACAGGTTATGAGAGAGAAGGAAAGAAAGGGAGAGAACATGAGAATATTCTTGGCAGGATGAAAGAGATGATTAAGTAAATTCTTCTAAAAGGAATACAACATGGCAATGTTTTTGTATTTTCTTCAGTTAAGCGTAAGGGAAGAAAACTTTGACAAAAACAAACTACAGAAACCAAAACCTATACAGAAATCTACACACAGGCCAGTCACTGAATATAGGCTATCTGAACGTGATGAAAAGCTAACAGGCTGCTTTATTAGCCAACATTAACAACACGTCAAATAGAAATTTGAAATTATTGGCCATGTGAGATGTACTGTTACTGAAGTTTTATAATGACCACAACATTGGAAAACTCCTGTGGCAAGGTCCTGAATAAAACTACTTTGGGTTACCTGAGTTACTAAAGTTATATTAGCAAACCCTGTTGACCCAACCTTCAGAATATAGCTGGAATCTACATTTTTACTCCCTCACTGCTACCACTAGAGACCAGCTAGGCAGGACCATCTTCTGTTTCCCTGCTTCCACCTGTAAGCCCCTAGTTCAATGTATCATCAACAAAGCAATGTACTGCTGTTACTGTGGAAAGTCAGATCACAGTGTGTTCAAAACCCTCCGGGGAATCCCCATTTCTCTCAGAGTAGAAGTCAAACCCCTCCCCTCCTTTCCTCTCTAATCTCATCTACCTATCCACTCTCCTTACGGCTCAATTCACCCCAGCCCCACTGGCCTCTTTGCTATTCTGCAATTAAGTCTGTTATGCTCCTGCTTTAGTGCCTTCACACTAGCTCTTCCTTCTCCCCAGCCCGTTCTTCCTTTGCGTATCAGTCAGCCCACCTTCTCTCCTCCTGTGAGTACTTGCTCAGATGTCATCTTTTCAATGTGGTTTTCTCTGACCACCCTGTTTAAAACTGCAACCCCTTCTCTAAGCAGTCCGTACCCTTTGGCCACTCTGTTTCCCCTGCAGTCCCTTTCACATCTTAACCTATTATGTAGTTGACTTATTTATGCTTTGGTTAGCGTTGGTCTCCCTGAATTAGAAAGCCAGCTTATTCCACGGAGGCAGTGACACTGTTTTGTTCATTGATAGAGCTCTGGTTCTTAGACGACTGCCTCACCCCCTTCCCCCGAAAGCACTTGATACATAGTTTTGGATGAATGTCTTAATAAAAATTTACCCAAATTCATAATTACTGATTAGCTAAATGTGAGTATTCCATTTACCCATATAAAACATATCGATTTCAGGCACTGAAATATAACGAATGTCAACATTAGTGTGTGCTCTCTGTTGAGTGCACTTGCCAACTGGATGATGGTACCTTTTCAGGTGGTTTCTTATTTGCAGTTTCAGAATTACTTCTATCTTCACTTCCTCAACATGTTTCTGGGTGCTTCCTCAAACTTATTTGGCATGTGCCTTAGGGATAATAAACTAATAAAATCTCATGCAAAACTAATTCTGAGCCTTTCCTTGAAAAGCCTCTTGTCTTCATGTAACTTCCCTATGACTCAAGACCAGGCTCAAACATGACCTCTGTGAAGTTTCTCGGGCTCTGTCTTTTAATGTTATTTCCCACCCTCTACCTTGGACAATAATTATTTGTTTTGTTTGTCTGTAAAGATGGCCACAGATAAATTCCTAATGTTGCCCCTCCAACCAGAAGACACAATCTATTTTTCCTCCTCTTGAATCCACGCTAGTCTTGTAATCTATTGACCAACATAATGCAGAGAACACGACACTGTCAACTTCCGGCCTAGGTGTCAAGAGACCTGGCAATTTCCACCTTTGCTTGTTTGGAGCCCTGAGACACCGTCCTGCTGGAGACGGGGCCCCATGAAGACAGAGAGAGAGGGAAGAAGGAGGGAGGGAGGAATACCCTGAATGAGAGACTACAAAAAGGGCCCAGCAAGCTCCTAGCTGTTCTGGTCATTTCAGTGGACATGCCACAAGACTGAAGCCCATGTGGGTACTAGCCATGCTGCCTCAGCCCATATTCTATCAACAGAATCGAGCCGTCCCCATCAAGCTCTGCCCAAAATTATAGAATTGTAAGCAAATAAAAAGCAGTTGTTGTCTGAAGTCCCCAAGTTCAGTTATGTGTTGATCTGCAGCTGTCGGTAACAGATACACTGCCTCATCTCCCTACTGAGACCATCATAATATCTCTAGGGTTCCAAGCACAGCATTGTGCATCAAGTACACACTCAAATATTTGTTGAATACATCGATCAGAAGGTAAATAAGAAGCTGAAGCACAATATTCAAATATAGCTACTTCGGGATTTTATTTGGTTTTGGATGATTGTATCAAATACCATGACTAATCAAAAGCTGACTGTATTTTTATTTTTTAAATATTTTATATATTTTTTATAAACATATAATCTATTATTAGCCCCAAGTGTACAGGCCTGTGAATCGCCAGGTTTACACACTTCACAGCACTCACCATAGCACATACCCTCCCCAATGTCTATAACCCCACCACCCTCTCCCTATCTCCCTCCCCCCAGCAACCCTCAGTTGTTGAGATTAAGAGTCTTTTATGGTTTCTCTCCCCCCCATCCCATCTTGTTTCATTTATTCTTTTCCTACCTCCCAACCCCCCACGTTGCATCTCCACTTTCTCACATCAGGGAGATCATATGATAGTTGTCTTTCTTCGATTGACTTATTTCACTAAACATAATATCCTCTAGTTCCATCCACGTTGTCGCAAATGGCAAGATTTCATTTCTTTTGATGGCTGCATAGTATTCCACTGTATATATATACCACTTCTTCTTTATCCATTCATCTGTTGATGGACATCTAGGTTCTTTCCATAGTTTGGCTATTATGGACATTGCTGCTATAAACATTTGGGTGTACGTGCCCTTTTGGATCACTACGTTTGTATCTTTAGGGTAAATACCCAATAGTGCAATTGCTGGGTCATAGGGCAGTTCTATTTTCAACATTTTGAGGAACCTCCATGCTGTTTTCCAGAGTGGTTGTACCAGCTTGCATTCCCACCAACAGTATAGGAGGGTTCCCCTTTCTCCACATCCTCGCCAGCATCTGTCATTTCCTGACTTGTTAATTTTAGCCATTCTGACTGGTGTGAGGTGGTATTTCACTGTGGTTTTGATTTGTATTTCCCTGATGCCGAGTGATGTGGAGCACTTTTTCATGTGTCTGTTGGCCATCTGGATGTCTTCTTTGCAGAAATATCTGTTCATATCCTCAGCCCATTTCTTGATTGGATTATTTGTTCTTTAAGTTTGATAAGTTCTTTACAGATTTTGGACACTAGCCCCTTATCTGATATGTCATTTCTGAATATCTTCTCCCATTCTGTCAGTTGTCTTTTGGTTTTGTCTATTATTATTACTATTATTGAAAGTATTACAGTACAGTATGTTGTCAGTCATTACTTACTATATGATGTTCATATACTCTTCAAGAACAGAATTCAAAAACTGTCTCTTGAGCAAAAGTGTTTCTAAAGCAGTGCTATTATATGAACTAAAAATCTGTTTATACATTTTATGTTTTCAAAGTGTCATTTTTATCATCTATTTTATGATATATATGAGGAGATATACTTTACTGTTTATATCTGCATTTTCTTCTATTAATTAAATGTAGAAGAGTAAGACAGCCTGTTACTATCATTGACAATTTCCCTCCTTTAACTTTTTTACACTTGTTATTCTCTTTATTTGTGTAACTGAAAAATACTTTTTTATAAAAGTGCTACGTATCCATTGGGTTCTTCAGTGCTGAGTACTGATAATAAGACTCTCCTTTTCCTATCACATTTGTAAAGAGTAAGATTTTTACAACTAAAGTGTATTCTGTACATTTCTCCAATGATTTTGTTTTTCATTTGCTATGGTAACATTCCACTAGACTGTTTTGGAATTGCTCATGCTTTACTCAGCTTATTTATTATTATTATTATTTACATTCAGTTAGCCATTGTATAGTACATTAGTTTCTGATGTAGTGTTCAACGATTCATAACTTGCATGTAACACCCAATTCTCATCACAACACATGCCTTCCTTAGTACCCATTACCCAGTTACTCCATTTCCCCATTCCCCCGCCCCTCTGAAACCCTCAGTTTATTTAATGATTCATCTCCCTCTCTGATTCTCTCTCTTCAGATTTCCCTTCCTTCCCTTATGGTTTTATCTCAGCTTATAACCACAATAATTTAGTTAAAATTTCCCAAACGTTCTAGAAAATTTAACTAAACTCTACTAAATTTCTTAACCATTAAAATATAGTGAAGAGGCCAGGACTCTGATAATACGTTTTGAGGGAAGGAGAGCCCCATGTCTGTAGATGCTGTGTGTTAGAGAGAGGCCAGTGACAAAATACCAGAGACAGAAAGGGGACAATAGGGCTAGGGAGACCCCAGGGGTTCTTAGCTATTGGAGGCCTTGGAAGGGGCTGGGCATCAGGAGGAAGGCCCACTGTTTCACTTTCTGGTCTGCCTCCATGTTCTGCCTGACACCATTATGAGCCAGGAGCTGACAGTTCTCATGAACTTAATACTGGGAAGAAATAGGCAGAAAGACCGAATAATGGTAGTAGGCATATTCCTAAGGGTGCAAAACTGTATTACATTTTTATTTATGATTTCAGACTATGTTAAAGAACTATGTGCAAAAAATGCTGATTATTATGTATGCAACATTATGAAAATATAAGCATATAATTAACTTTTACTATATAAACCAAATAACCAATATAAACCAATTCCCCCCCCCAATTAACTTAGGATAGGATTATTATTTGGTTCTTCCTACTTGTTGGATTTTTCATTTCTCTCTTAAACACATAATGGCAAAAGAGGAATAACAATTTTAGAATACATGTACATTTTAATAAGAATAAGGAAACTGAAATGATAAAAGTGTTCCTGTTAAGAATGAGTACGACTCTTCAAATATGAAGTAGTTAAAAAAATAAAGTAGTTAAATAAATGTTAATTTGG
Source organism: Mustela putorius furo (assembly GCF_011764305.1). Classification (NCBI taxonomy): domain Eukaryota; kingdom Metazoa; phylum Chordata; class Mammalia; order Carnivora; family Mustelidae; genus Mustela; species Mustela putorius. The sequence goes on from NW_025421989.1 coordinate 36,459,484, forward strand.
AAGTAAAATTAACCTTAAGGTGCTCTCTATAAGAATATTAAAGAAACACTTCTGATCATTATCACTTTTATCAGTTTCTCTTCATAAACATTAAAGTTAGTGATAAAATATGGTTTCACTTATTTGTAGAGCATAACAAATAACATGGAGGACATGGGGAGATGGAGAGGAGAAGGGAGTTGAGGGAAGTTGGAAGGGGAGGTGAACCATGAGACTATGGACTCTGAAAAACAACCTGAGGGGTTTGAAGCAGCGGGCGGTGGGAAGTTGGGGGGAACCAGGTGGTGGGTATTAGGGAGGGCACGGATTACATGGAGCACCGGGTGTGGTGCAAAAACATGAATACTGTTACTCTGAAAAGAAATAAAAAAAAAAAGTTAGTGATAAAAATGACTTACCTTCACATCCCTGTGAATTATGTTATTATCATGACAATAGCGTAGAGCTTCCAGTATCTGTCTCATGTAATGACTGTAGAAAAACAAAAGAAATCTAAAACTGTAATAAAAATTTTTTATTTTTAAAACTTAATATACAGTGTCCCTAGTTTGTAACTCCCATCTTCATACTCACTGCCCATGGACACTTCTCATTTGAGCAGACAAGTCTGGTGAAATGTGAGGCTTAATAATGAAAAAGTTGGCAGACCCATGAGTTTATAAGCTTCATGAAGAAATATTGTGTTCTGTATTTTCTAAGATAACCAAACCAAAAGAATTTCACAGTTCATAAGTAAAATAGCTCGGCAAAAGAAAAATTCAAGCTGAAAACATGGGGCGGGGCGGGGGGGGGGAGCGAGTCTCTGACACTCGGTTAATTCTACTTAGTTACAGTGGATTGCTATTAAGTGAACAGTGCTTGGAGGTGCACCATGGATTCTGACTAAAGGAATGGGGAGCCTTTTATCTGCCAGCAGAGGCTGGCTCTCTGCCTTATTTCCATTTAGCTTTAAGGACAAACAAGAGGAAAGAACCTCTTTATGTGTACAATCTCTTTTTGTATCATAACGGAGTTTTAGCTGGGGCATCTCTTAACAAAGCAGAGTTGTTCTGGGCTGAAATCCTGGGAAGTCAGACTCATCACGGGGCCAGCAGGGGTCTGCAGCAGCTCCCCAAAAGGTCCAGGGGAAAAACACAGGAGGGGTCAGCATTATAAAGAACAGTCCTTAAAAAGTGCTAACAGGGTCAACTAGCAACAGGGTGTGACCAGAGTAAGGACGTGTATTCGGTATTACTTCACAGCTTGCTTTGACTTCCCTCTGTTCCTTAATTCTAGGTTCTTCTTCCTCTAATTCTATTTCTCCCTGTTGAGTGTCTTCTTATCCTCTCTTCCTCTATATTTTACTCCCTTCGTATCTTTCTCTTTTTCCTATGATCCCCCTCCTTTTTCATTTTCCCATTTTCCTTCCAAACAGGCATGACATAGAAATGCAAGATATGCTATGTTATTTATTGTATGTATTGAATTTTTATCTTTCCAGATCTTCTATTCTTCACACTTTACATAAAAATGAAATTTACCAGTACTTGCAAGTGCCCTTGTATGTATCCTTGTGACAACAACAACAAAAAATCCCCACTCCTGATATACAACTAAGAGGCATTTCCATCAAGTTCCCTCTCAAGTACACTATCATCAAAACTCACATGAATGTCCCTCTCCTTGACATGTGCATTACTTCATGAACTACAATCGATCAGAAGGTTCCATTTTTTAAATGCAAGGTAGGAGAAAAAATCCAACCCCATACTCTGTTTCTATACTTATCATTGTCTCCCCATACTTGGGTTCTAAAGCAGAGAACTTAGCTCATACTGTCCTTAGTACTCCGGTCAATTTTTCTTACTTTGCAGATGCACACAAAAGGGGCTATGGTCATATACTCTTTGCCTGGGCCTACGAAGCCTACAGTTAAGTTTCTGTTTAAGTTAGGGGTTCTTAACTTGGCCCTTTCCTGGCTCAAATCAGGGTTTGAAGGCTATGTGGCCCCCTGAAATGGCAGAGACAAAAGTGAAAGTGTTTTGTAAACTCTGAACCATGCTACAAAAGGTAAATCATTATTATTACAATATTATTATTATTGTTAAGTTTAGTCAAAGGTTTAGGAACAGCCTATTCGTGTATCTAGATATGAACATTAGAATAGTGGGTATGTTTAAATTAGGTAAATTGGACATAGCTTATACTTACAGTATGGACTACTTTGGATACACTGTACTAAGAGAGCCACTTATATGTCTTTAGCCTGAAGAAAAGTCCTATCTCAAAGCCTCATTAAGAAAAAAAAACAAAAACCTCAGTGAATGAGCATTTTTCATCTAATTATCAGAGTGCTCAATTATTTGATCCAGATATACATACATATCAGAATCTCTGGAGTGTGTCGGGGGAAGATACAATTTTTTCTCCCCAGATATTACAGATTTAAAGTGATCTTTCTCCACCCTCCCAGTCATGACTCTGGGAGGCTGTGCACGTGAATAGTGTGCAAGCAGAATAAAGAGAGAAGCAAAAATCCACCCGCACTGCCTAGAACTGCTGACTAAACTTTAATTAGAAAGCTTCATTTTCATGAATCATCATGGTGGCCTATACTTTCAGAGAAACTTCGCAATATATAAGTTTGTCTCTATCTCTTGTAAGGATCCGGAATGAGGACAACTCAGTGGAAGGAAAGAACTGAGGCCTGCAATCCATTCACTTCCTGTGGAAGCCTGCATTTCTGGGGTGGTGGAACAAAGGAGGGAAGGAGACTCTAGGTAAAGAGATGAACACTCTTGCTAGGCATAAGACACCTTGTCTCTGAAATGCTCGTCAGAGAATGTCTGGGGCTAAGGATTACCTGTGGTAAATAGAATCCAGGATCTTTGAGGTATGGCTCGCTTCCTGGAGGAGGTCATGGAAGCTATACGACTCCTTGAGGCATACAATGGAGACGTCTTGTGACTGCAAGGCTCCCCTTTGTGTGTGGGATCCCACAGACCTCATGTCGATACCTCATCTACTCTGGGCCACAGGTGCATTTCTGATGTGGGAAGCTGCCCTTGAAAACCCAGACCTTTTTGTTTCAGCTGAGCCTTTAGATTGCCTGTATCCTTGTAATTATTTAGTAAAGCTTGGTACTAGGTAAGAAGATCGCTCTGATTTGTAGGAGTGTGATTTGATAATCTGATTCTGTATGTTAGCGCCTTCCACAACTCATAGCCCCTGAAAGAACAGAGGTAATCACTAATTGGGCTGTAAGGACTGTATGCAGTTTCCTTTTATGCCATGCTTTGTTGCTTCTCTTGAAGCTCAGCCAGTTGGAGAAAAACATTATCAATTTGATTTCTTGGTGCCTCGGAGTCTTCTTGCAGTTGGTCTCACTAGAATACTTATGTAAACTAAATTTCTCAATGATCAATCACAGAATCAGAGGAGGCAGGCAGGTTAGAAGTCATCCAGTTGAATGCTCTACAGCCCGAGGAAGGCTCTACATGCACTTGTTGTATGGTCACTAATTTTCTGCAAAAGGGCACATGCCTAATACTGCTTTCTGAGGATGCCCCCCCCCCGCCTTTTGTCATTATTTAGGAAGGGTCTTTAATAAATTGTGCCAAATTTCTCTCTTTGTAATGTTGCTGACTGGTCCCGAGGCCACTCTTTACTGGACTATTCTGGAAAGTTCCTTTTGTGTCACTGTATGGCATCATCTCTACATAGGACTATTCTCCCTATTCTGATGCCCAGGACAGTGGTACAGATAGGCTCGAAGTTGAGGAAAAGCCATAGAGACAAGTGGGGAACAGAGTACAAATGGTAGTGGTTGAACATCAACCCCAAGCACATGCACCAGGTACCCAAGTGTTACTCCGGTTCAAAAGGAGAAAAGTCCTCTTCCTTCATCAAACTTCACTGTTCTATAAACTCAATGTTCAGAATTTTTAGTTTTCCCTATCTGATGATGCTGTTGAAAGAGATCAATGTGGGAAAGTTCAAAAGGCAGGCTGTCTCAAATCCTTGAAGAAGTAAATATTCACAATAATGCCCAAGGGTCTGAGAGGTTCATTTAGTTGAATAAAGCGGTTTACTGCTGTATCATAAGAAAACTCAAGATCACATTGACTGTTCTGGTATTAAAGAATGCTTTTAAATTCCAAAGCACAATACATAATAAAAAATTTTATATTATGATACAAACTCAAAACTAATAGAAAAATGGGATTAAAAAAAAAAAACCACTAGAGTTGTGGGTTTGAATCCTTTAACATATTATGGTTGGTGACTGAGAAGACCCATGTATTAAAAAGGCAACCCACTGAAGTGGGTATTTATGATATGATTGAATGCCACCAAAGCAGAAAGCTGTATTGCTCTAAATCTATAGGCAAGTGGCCCAGTGCATGGCTCCTGTGATTTTTCCTCTTTATTCCTTATTTTGAGCCACTGGTTCCTTACAACAACTTGACTTAGAACAATGGCCACCATTTGCTTGGGAGATCACACACTGGCCTGAAGCAAATATATTTAGCAGGAGCACTGTGCTTTTATATCTATTCCTTCCTCTGTTCTGGGCGTTTTGTCAGATTAATTGGCCACATAACAATTCGCTATCACCAAAAGACAAAGTAAAGAACTAATAAGGCACATCTGCTCAAAATAAAGATTGAACACACAACAAACCCCCAAATCTGATTCTTCATGGTTGCTGAGCTATCAAATCCCCCTCTGAACAAAAGTCATCAGAAATGGTAAAGACAGCAGTACTATGTTAAGCTGTAAGCCTGTATTAATAGATAAATGCATGTTTCAATATTTTGAGTTTCTAGTTGCTACTTTGGTTCCACTAAAGCACTAAGACAGACATGCTCCTTGTAGCAAAGACTGGCAATAAGGTCATCATCAGTTCAAAAAGCAGGTCACTTTATGTGATTTGTCACTTCCTTCTTTTATTTCCACCTTGACCTCTGAGGAGTCCATATGAATGACGTACCTGGCAACAGCTTCACTGTATACAAAACCAGCGTCAGCTCGTTTTACGATTTCAAAACACAGGTCTGCTCCATCCATACTGTGGAAAAATATGAAAAAGAATGTCAGAGGAAATTCCAGGAAGAAAACATTGAAAATGAATAGGCTGTAATGAAGTTATTAGTTGGCTTACAGCTAATGATTCTTTTTTAAGATTTTATTTATTTATTTGACAGAGAGAGAGAGAGAGAGAGGGAACACAAGCAGGGGGAGTAGGAGTAGGAGAAGCAGGCTCCCCGCCAAGCAGGGAGCCTGATGTGGGACTTGATCCCAGGACCCCAGGATCATGACCTGAGCCAAAGGCAGATACTTAACGCCTGACCCACCAAGTGCCCCACAGCTAATGATTCTAACAAGTTATTTTAATCTCCTTATTTTCAATGAAAAAGAGACAAATTATAAAGGATATTATAACCATCTTAACACTGAAAATCTACATGGGAAAACATAAAGAACAAGCAAATGGTAGCATTAAATAACATAAGGTGTCAAAAATTCACCCTGTTTCCTTTAAGTTATTGCAACAAAAAGTCTCAGAAAATGGCAATGCTGGGGATTGTGGGCACATTTTTGAGTCAAGTTCCAAAATTATCGCTACCTAGTCATGTCATGCAATATTTTAAGAATCCACAAGGATTCTAAAATATTTCACTATACTTATCACCACTAAATGGGAATTCAGGCTGTATACCATAGAAGGAAAAAATAGCTAATTCATAATTTATTTTTGCTTACACTTCCATTACCAAAGTAACTGCTACCAACATATTCTAACACACTGATGTGTTGGTGACGGAATGGTACTATTTTGCCACAAACTTAAATATGGGTCTTTTTAAATTTCTCAGCAGATCAGTAAGGCCTCTTGTGTCGGCCACACCTTGCCTCTTCTACCTATCCTATCTAATGGCTCTTCAAGGATACCTCACTCTCTAGGCAGGCTAGTGTTACTACTATCCCCTGAACATACTGTTTTCTTTTTTCTCAGATGCTTCTGCATGTATTGCTCCTCATATTCAAAACCTACCTCAATCCAAGGTCCCATTCCAATCCCACCCTTCCCAGAAAGCCCCCTCAGTGGATTACCAGCCACATAAAGGCTTTCATTTGCTTAAATTCTCTAACAACCCTATATGTCCATATCATTGTATTTGGCCCTTACATACGCTTAGCATTTTTTAATACATATATATGAGACTTTGCCAGATCATATCTATTAATGAAATTATTCAAATATTAATAGTTGGCCAATATCTTTATAATGCTTTCAGGCTTATGAAGTGTTTTCAAATGCAGTATTTCACCCATTCACTTATTCAGGAGCTAAAACTGCAATAGATCTGTTACAGGTATTACACTGAAGATATTGAGACTTCTAGAAGGGAAAGTAGAGAAACTATTCATTACTATTACTAATAATTACTAATTAGGCATTAATAACAAATAATCACTAATAATATTATTCATCAAGTATCACGGGAAACACTCCTTGTTCTATCTCCATTCTCACAGTCACCCCATGACATCAGCATCCTTATCATTCTCAAATAATCTAAGTAAACAAGTATGTGACAGGGACAGGATTCATATGTGTATCTATACTCAATGCTCTTCCCGTTGTCTACAGCTACATCTGCTAGGTGTGAGCAAATGCACATAGGCAAGATCAACAGTGCAACAATAGGGTAGTAGCCCTAAAGAACGAGTATGTTTTATACTTTCAAAATACTCCTGGGGCGCCTGGGTGGCTCAATGGGTTAAGCCTCTGCCTTCAGCTCAGGTCATGGTCTCAGGGTCCTGGGATCGAGCCCCGCATTGGGCTCTCTGCTCAGCAGGGAGCTTGCTTCCCCCTCTCTCTCTGCCTGCCTCTCTGCCTACTTGTGATCTCTCTCTCTCTGTGTCAGATAAATAAGTAAAAATTAAAAAAAAAAATACTCCTACCCAATACCCAGCAGAAGACTGAGAACACAGTAAAGAGTCACGAGTAACTGACTATATTATTTATTTTAAAATTTTTATTATTTATTTTTTAAAAAGATTTTATTTATTTGATAGAGAGAGACAGATCACAAGTAGGCAGAGAGGCAGGAAGAGAGGGAGGGGGAAGCAAGCTCCCTGCCAAGCAGAGAGCCCGATGCGGGGCTTGCTCCCAGGACCCTGGGATCATGACCTGAGCCGAAGGCAGAGGCTTAACCCACTGAGCCACCCAGGCGCCCTGACTACATTATTTAAAACTTGGTGTGGTTTTAGGTCAGTGCAAACACTTTCACATTTATACAAAGCTTTACAACACTTGCCTGGTTTCCAATTCACAGCAAATGAACATTTTCGAATGTCAATGCATAAAATGATCTTTGTGATGGCCTAGTCTACTCTGAAGTAGGGTAGTGACCATTTTCTACCATCAGAAATAAACCCTGAATGAACATGGTCAGATATCTTGTGAACAATCGTGATCACCTGTTAGACTAGAAGTCCTATAAGCAGAGCTGTACTTGTCCTATAGGTCAAGGGGCACATACAATAACACTTCTGACACATTCCTGGCAAAAAGTTAACACAATGTACCTGCTCCTACTAATTGTGAAAGTATCCTTTCCTCTCTACCTCACCTCCACTAGGAGGACTATTCTTTTTGAATCTTGCCAATCAGATAGGAGGGTTAAAAAGTCACAGTTGCTTTAGTTTGCACTTCTTTGATTGCTAGATGATGAATACTTTTCAATTCTTTGTATTGGGAGGAGGAAAAAAATACTATTTTTAAAGCATCCTGCGGTTTAAGCTGGTTGTTTGACCTAGGAGCACTAAAAGATCCCTGACAATGACGGAATTACAGTTTTTGTTTGGACGGTCTCCTTTTTAATTGTGGAATGTGAGGACGAGCATGTTCAGCTCAGATGAGAGAAGGTTTAGGCAAAGGAGAGCTCAACTGATTGCATCACCAAGCAGTAAGAGCCTGGGGCCTGGGAGCTCTCCTGAAAGCTAGAGGAAGATTTTTTTGGAGGGACCTAGAAGAAGGGAAAAAGGAATCTTAGGGGTAGAAGATAGTCAAGTGGTGAGAGGTCAATGCTTAAAGAGGGAACCAGTCAGTGAGAGAAAACTGGGAATTATTTACTGCCCTGTAATGTAACTACCAGCATGGATCAGCCCATTTCTTTCCTTGTCATTTCTGAAATACTGCTATTTGAAATGATAGTCTCTACACATGTACAGACACACGTATTTTCAGGTTTCTACTCTTTCCTACTGACCCAACTATTCTTGTATCCAGTAACCATACCATTTTTAATACTGTGTTTTTTATTTTATTTTTAAAGGTAAGCTCCATACCCAACATGGGGCTTGAACACATGACCCTGAGATCAAGAGTCACATGTTCTACTGACTGAACCTGCCAGGTACTCCTATAATAGCATATTTTAGTATTTGGAAAAATAAGTCATTTCATTATTATTCTTTGTCAATATTTTCTTCTGAATGTTTTTTCTCTCTGCTGAATTTTAAAATCAGTTTGTCAAATGCTAAACACTTTTAATATTTTGGTGGAGACAGTATTATATTTATAAACTTGTAGAAATTAACATTTTTCTCATATTCTCATCTACAAAAATGATACTTCCTTTCATGTCTCTAAGTTGCAATTTTAAGGTTTTCTTTATACTGGCTCCAAATATCGATTATTAGGATTTTTTCCCTAGGATACTTTCAGTTTCTCTTATAAATGGGATCATTTTGCCACTGTACTTTTTTTAATACAATAGTCCATAACCAGGAGTACCAAACAAAATCACCCGTGTAATTTTTAAAGATGCAGGCATGTTCTTTGAGGAGCTAGTCTGAAAGTCAGTCATCACTGTGAAAGTAATCTTCTAATAAAGCTGTTTGATTAGTTATTTGTATCACTGATATTAAAGTAAAAGAGGCAATTCATTAATTTTAAATTTTATGAGATATGGAGAAACCAAAAATAGTATTTACACAAATTTTACTCATCACTGAAATTTAAAAAATATATGTATTCATAATATAATCTACATATAACACTTTGAACAAAAAGTTTGATGCCTCAAATCTTTGATAATCTTTATTTGTTAATACTTCTAAAAACAAGTGTAAGGTTTCTTTTATTACTTTTCTCTTTGCTTCCCATCTTAAGGTGTTTCTAGGGCTGCCAAGCTTCAAAAAGTGTGTTCTAAATTTCCTCACTTGGTTCCATTCCGAGGGAGTAAAATAAGAGGAAGAAGAGACCTTGCTTTAAAAGGGTATGGGGGAATGCTTCTATCCTATACACAGAGAAAAACTATAGGAGGTTTACTCTGACTTGTAAAAAAGTGGTGGGATCATGAATGATCTTAGCTTTCCCTTCCTTTCATCTGTCTGAATTTTCAAAATTTTAGAATAAAACACGTTTTACTTATATAATTAAAAAAATACCCAAATAGATACGCCCAATAAAACAGATCACAGGTCTAGAGGCAAAATGTATGGGTGGTCATATGTGGAAGGGATTAGAATATGCCACCCCAAAATATGCCACTTTGGCATAGGATGATTTTGAGCTGAAAGCAATCAAACAACAGCAGGAAGAACAGGAGCAACAGAAAGAACTCTCCCCTGTCCTCCATTCTGCCTAAAAATAGGGTTGAAATTTCCCTTTGCAAAGGTGTTCCCCTCTCAAGTACTAGGAAGACAACTACTCTGATCTGTATGACAAATTTTACTAAACAAATCTTATTCACTACACATTTCTTAGTCCCCTTCCCACCACTTACCTCCAACCTGAGACACCCAAACTCCCCATGTCTTCCCTTGTCTAGTCGCTTCATACTTTATTATTCTTTGTTAAAATGGTATAGAAGTGTCTGGGTCTAACTCCCTCTTTGTGGTTTTCACTTTTTTCCTGTGAGGCTGACCCCTCACCCCACTAGTCCTGCTGTGTACAGACAAAATAAATATTTGCTCTTGTTAGCCTCAGGTTGGTCAGTTTAATTCACACACCTAGTCACTTAACCCTCTTCTATAACGTATTTTCTGTAAAAGCAGAAAAAGAGGGGGCTTGTAGCACGGAGACTCACACTTGATTGAATGAAGAAATGCTTCTCAACTTAAGTGTGGTGAAGGACCAGTGTTTCCCCCTCAGGTATTTATAAATTGGTACTTTTATAAAATACTAGATCATATGCTATGATTTCAAAGCTATGTCAAATCGCTCTAACATCTTCTAAATGTTTACTCTCAATTTCTGTCCTTACCTCATTATAGACTGGTAATTGTTGGTAGGCTGGAACTCATCTGCAAACTATTCTTTGAGGAGCACTGTAAAGGCCAGACCGAATCTGAATTTCTCTGACCAGCATTTGCTCTGAAGGTGACAAAAACAACTACAGAACTGGATGAATTAAAAGAATTTTTTTTTAAATCTTTAAGAATTAACAGTATAGTGAGTGAAAAACAATCTAGTGAGGATGGGGAAATGTTCTGAGCTCAAAGAGGTGAGCAAGAGCTGTGTCTCCCCTTGGGGTAGGTAGTGGGCCAAGAAAAAGGAGGCTGCCATGAAAGGGGCAGGGTGGATATTTGGGGAACTCTGAAGAAGGGGGGAGGCAGACTGACAGGGTGGGTCCTGACTCTGGGAGGGTGAGATGTCAGACTGACAGGGTCCAGCTGCCTTTGCGCTAGGGTGATCTGAGAGATGAGACAGAGCTAATCTTTTGGCTTACCCCAGAGGAGCCTGCCAAAGGCTAACGACATGATAAAACACCCTACACTCTGGGCTGGGGTGATAAAGAGGTGTATTTTTTTAAAAGCGGGGTACAGAATACATTCTGGTATGGCTTATTAGTAGCATAGAAAAATCCCAGTGTCTACCATGAAGTGAAAAGCTCCACTTAAAAACTTCAGTTAGGATCAACAAATTATTAAAAAAAAAAAGTGACACCATAGATTTGAAAAAGCAAATAGGAATTTCTGAATGAAACAATCTAATGGCAAAATTAAGAACTTAAGCAGATTAGGTTAGCTGAAGAGAAAAATTAGTGAACCAGAAGATGCAGTCAGATTGAAGCATGGAGAGACAAAACATGGAGAATATGAAAGTGAGGATAAGAAAAGATTACAGTGAGAAGGTCAGCATCTATTTTTAATTGAAGTTTCAAAAGTGAAAAGAAGGGTGGGCGCCTGGCTGGCTTACTTGGTGATGCATGACTCTTGATCTTTAGGTTTTGAGTTCGAGCCCCACAATGGGTATAGAGATTACTAATAGGTAGTAAACAGATAAATACATGAAAAAAGTGAAAAGAAAATGGAGCAGAAGCAATACGGAAAATATAATGTCTGATAATAAGCCAGAAATGATGAAAGATCTCAAAAACCACCAAGCAGTAAAGAAATTTATAGTTAGTCACGTATCTGTGAAAACTGCAGGAAACCAGAGAAAAATAGAAAAGCTCAAAAGCAGTGAAAAGGAAGAATGGACTATTAGACTGAAGGCTGAGTTCTCAATGGCAACAGTGGAAGCCAGCATACAGTAAAAAGGGATCTTAAATCAAATTAGCTGCCAACCTAATAAAATTCTCTTTTCACACACACACACACACACACACACACACACACACACACACAAACCCTAAAGAATAACGGTGAAAAAATTTTTTTCAGATAAGCAAAGAAACCAGGAGAATTTGCCAGCAGCATACTTATCCCTAAGGGAAATACAAAAGAATATTCCTCAGGTAGAAGGAAAAATGAAGGCCAATGAAAACTCAGAGATGCAGTGAGGCATGAAAAACATAAAATGTAGTAACTATGTAAGTGAACCTAAATGAACAATGATTATACAAAACAACTATTTTCTCATTCTCTCTCTGGACAGAGAGACCATATAACACAATAACTATTCTGAGAGACAGAGAGAGAGACTGACCTTAAATAAAAATACTTGACAACAATAACATATAGGTCAGGAGGCATACTGTAATTTCTAGGACAACCACTAAGTTCTCTAACTTTTTGACGTCAGAGCTCTTTTGTACTTAAAGATTATTGAGAACCCCAAATGGATTGTGTTTGTGTAGGTTTTGTCTATTAACATTTGCCACATTTAAAATGAAAATCCAAAAATCTGAAAAACCATTTATTTTAAAAGAACAATAAACCCATCACATGTTAACAGAAATAATATTTTTTCATGAAAAATAAGTATCTATTATAAAACAAAACAAATTTAGTGAGAAGAAAGGAACCGTTGGATATTTTGCAAATCGTTTTTGACTTCTGGTTTAATAGAAGACAACTAGATTCTTGTACCTGCTTCTATATTCAATCTGTTACAGTATGTTATTGGAAGAAAATCTGGCTTCACACAGATATGTAATTGGAAGAAGGAGGTATATTTTAATTGCTCTTGCAGATATGTGAGAATATACTTCTTTGATACTGTACAAAAGACTCAAAAAGTGGTAGTTTCTTTCTTTCTTTTTTTTTTTTTTAAAGATATATTTATTTGAGAGGGAGCGAGCAAGCAAGCATGTGCACACACGTCCACAAGTGGTGGCTGGGGGGAGTGCAGGGAGAGGCATATGGAGACGGAGAAGCAGGCTTCTGCTTAGCCTGATGCAGGGCTTGATCCCAGGGACCTGGCATCATGACCTGAGCTGAAGGCAGATGTTTAACTGACTGAACCACCCAGACACCCCCCAAAAGTGGTAGTTTCTTAAAGGTAAACGGCAACGTGGATTCTGAAACCATGTCAATGAATTTTTTGGTACTGTATCACATTATAATCTGTTCAGTCTTGTTCTTCGAATGGATCTTTCCTTTATGGGTGCATGACTTTATAACATCACACATTAGTCAACTGAAAAATACTGGTTCACTGAGTTATGCAGATTTTCTAAACATTGACACATTTCATTACACGGTATAAAAAATCCATATTCATTTGCATCATCATTGATTACATTAGAAACATTAAGTCCTGGGAAGCTGTTAAGGTCATGGTAGCAGGTACAACTTTTCCAAAATTATAATTTTCACTTGAAAATTTGAATTTCATCATTGGTGACACTACTGTGAGTGGTTTCCCTTGAAGCAGCAGGCTCATTTCATTTTTGATTAAATGTATGCTACATACCCAAGTTTGAGTAACCATGGTTTGTTAGTCATTCTTTCAAGTAAAAATGATGCTACATATGCACGAACTCTAGTTCAGCTTACAACTTGAGATAGCACACAAGTGCTTTTCGAGAGCCAATGAAATTTTAAGGCTTATAAGCACTCAGTGTATGATCCCTAATCACAATGAGTTATGTTAGAAATAAATTAACATAGTAAATAGGAAATCCCCCAAATGATTGCTTGGAAATTGAGAAGTACATGCTAAATAACCTATGGATCAGAAGAGAAATCAAATTAAAAATTATAAAATATTTCTAACAATAATGATAAAAGTACATCTAAAAATGGTGCAGGATTGGGGCATTATGTTTCAAGATTAGCATGCTGCCATCATTAGACCCACAAATATAGAAATAGGGATGAGGAGGTGGGGCACAGTTCCAATCTTCCAGTAGGAGAAGCTACCTACACGTGCGCACATACACACACACACACACACACACACACACACCCCTTGGTATTGGAGAAACTTTTCTTGAATCAGGTAGTCCATTGTTAAAGAAAAATTACATCAATACAACTTTTCTGCCTAGCAATTTTATGGTGCTTGACAAAACCCTTAAAAATGGCCATGTCCGTTGACCCAATAATTTCATTTTAAGAGAAACAATCAGGAATATTTGCCAAGTTTTAATGCTAGGGGCTTATGATATCTATTTATAATACAGAGAAGTATGAAACAATCTGAATAAATGTCTAACAATAGAGTTGTTAAATTGTGGTAAGTCCACAGGGTAGAATATTATGCTACAATTAAAATGATGCTGTAGAAATGTATTTATTGATGTAGAAAGATGGTCACAATATATTAAGATGTATAAACATATACATGTATGCATATATATATGCATGCAGATGCACAGAGAAATTTCTGGATATCAACAGGGTGTAAGAGTGGGTACATATTCAAAAATTTTTTTGTTTTATCCTTTGCTTAAAAGAAAAAAAGAACAGGTCTTACCATTTTTGTCATACTAAAAACAGCTCTAAATTGAAAAAAAATGCAAAATGTCCCTCAAGAATGCAACTAAAACAGTATGTTTTTAAACTTTAAATTACTGAAATATAACAGAAATATTACAAATACTAATGTACAATATTAGAAAATAAGAAAGCAAAAGTGACATTTTATCAGGATAATTGTTTTAAAAGAACAGTAAAGTAAATCCAGTGACAGTAGAAGGAAATAATATTGAGCAGAAATTAATGAAGAAAAAAAGAAATTAATAAAGAAAAAATAAACAATATAAAGCAAGGAAAAATAAAAAAAATAGGTTTTTTGAAAAGATTAATGAAACTGAACTGGAAAGTCCCCAACATTGGAAATTGAACAATATACCTTTATTATACAGATCTCAGGGTAAATTATTAGAAAATAAGGAAATATCTTAAGCTGAATAACAAAAATAAACATAATGTAGGTAAAGTAGTGATCAGAGGGAAATTTACTGCTGTAAATGCATGTATTAGGAAAGAAGCCTGAAAATTTATGAGCCCAGCCTCCATCTGCATAAGCTATATAGAGATCATCAAATTAAACTCAAATTAGAAGGAAATAAGAATAGAAATTAATGAAATGGAAAACAAACATATTAGAGGAATTAGTAAAAGCTAAAAGTTGCTCCCTATGAAATGATCAATCTTTGGCAAGACTGATTTCAAAAAAAGAAAGAGAAGACACATATAGCCACCAATATTAAGAATGAAAAAGGACATATTTCAAATCCTGCAGAGTTAAAAAGATGACGCTGAAACTTTGTGCCACGGATTTGAAAATTCATATGAAACTAACAAATTTCCCAGAAAAATAAAACTTATCAAAGTAAACAGAAAAATAATTAGGAAACCTGAATATTCTTTATTGATTAATGGAATTGAATCAGTAATTAAAAACCTTCTGGCATAGAAAACTCTAAGCTTAGATGGCATTTCTGACAGTTCTACTGAACATCTGGAGGAGAAATAAAATGAATAAGAAGCAGGAACAGTCTTCAATTCATTTTATGAAGCTAGTTTAATCTAGATACAAAAACCATTAAGGACAGCATGACAAAATTAAAGGAAAATCTCATTAATGAACACAGATGCAAATAACCCAAACAAAACAGCAGCAAATCAAACCCAGCAATACATAAAAATTATATCAGGACCAATCTGGATTTATCAGAGGACTGTAAAACTGTTTTAACATTGGGAATTCGATTAATATAATTCTAAACACTGAGACTGACTAAAGAAGAAAAAATTAGGATACTTTCAATAAATGCCAAGAATTTAATAAGATTATGTATTTAAACTTTATGAAATTCTTAGATCAAGAACAAGATGAAAATGCCTACTCCAAAAACTTATATTCACCACTATTCTGGAGGTCCTAGCCAGTGCAGTAAGGGCAAGATAAAGAAATAAAACCTGTTAAGAATTGAAAAAGAAGAAACAAACTGTCATTATTTGCAGATGGCATAAATTGCACTTGTAGAATATCCACAGTAATCTAAGGTAAAATCAGAATTAATCAGAATTTAGCAAAATTATTCTCAAACATGAAAAGAAAAATTTTAAAATTTGGGGATAAAATTTTTTTAAGAATGTAGAAATAAATCTAATAAAAAATGTTTTTTAAGAATGTAGAAATAGGGGGACGCCTGGGTGGCTCAGTTGGTTGGACGACTGCCTTTGGCTCAGGTCATAATCCCGGAGTCCCGGGATCGAGTCCCACATCGGACTCCCAGCTGCATGGGGAGTCTGCTTCTCTCTCTGACCTTCTCCTCGTTCATGCTCTCTCTCACTGTCTCTCTCTCAAGTAAATAAATAAAATCTTAAAAAAAAAAAAGAATGTAGAAATAGGGGCGCCTGAGTTGCTCAGTAGGTTAAGCCTCTGTCTTCGGCTCAGGTCATGATCTCAGGGTCCTGGGATCGAGCCCCACATCAGGCTCTCTGCTCAGCAGGGATCCTGCTTCCCCCTCTTTCTCTGCCTGCTTCTCTGCCTACTTGTGATTTCTCTCTCTGTCAAATAAATAAAATCTTTAAAAAAAGAATGTAGAAATAAATTTAATAGTATAGGACCTGAAGGGAGATAAATATGATATGTATTAAGAGAAATTAAACAGCTAAAATAAATGGGCAGAAAATTATCCTTTCATAGACCAGAAGATTGAATACTGTAAACAGCCACTCTTTCCCAAATTGTAGCAAGAATTCAACAGAATTCCAATCAAAATCCTAGCAGGTTTTGTGGAAGCTGTCAAGCAGAATCTAAAATGTATATGGCACTGTAAAAGGACAAGAAGATGTAAAATATTTTGGGAGAACAGTAAGGTGGGAAGATTGGCTCTACTTGATTTCAAAATTTCATAATATAAGGCTTAGTAATTAAGACTGTGCTACGGACAGTAGGACACACAGGACAGCAGAACATAACAGCCTAGAAACAGATCCATTCATATGTGCATGCTTGATTTACGATGAAAGGTGCCTGGATTGTTTTGGGCAAGAATACTTTCTTCAAATAAGTGTGTGCTCACGTAGTCACGTGGACCAGGAATCATGTGCCTGGATGTTCACAGCAGCACTGTTCACAACGGGCACCAAGTGTCAATGACCCAAAAGTCCACTAGTGGTAGGAAGCTTTGGTATATTCATACAACAGAATACTACACAGCAATGAAAAGAAATTAACTACAGGTACACAAAGTAATTTGGCTGAATCCTAAAGATAAAACACTGAGTGATCGAAGCAGACAAAGCAGAACACAAACTGTATGATTTCCTCTACATACGGTTCAAAAACAGAAATAATCTTAGTTTGTTGTAATAAATAAAGCTAGCATTTACTGAGTGCTTACTATGGGACAGGCATTTTCTAAGTGCTTTACATGCCTGAATCCATTTAATGGTTATGACAAGTGTCTGAGATAGATGTTATTACTACTCCTACTTAGGAGAAAATTGAGAAACAGCAAAGTTTAAGTGACTTGCCCAGGAAATCATACAGCTAGTAAGTGGCAGAGCCAGGATTCAAATTCAGGTAGTTTGGCAATAGAATCCATGAATCGTCCCTGCAAAAATGCTCAGGTTACAAAGAGGAAAGCTTCAAACTTCTGCTCAAGGCTCTGAGTTACTTAATGGAAAAAAAAAAAAGGGATTACAGCTAAGTAGGTAAAGTCACAGTACAAGGGAGGGCTCTGTATAACAAAGCCATTTTCATGCCTGTTATGAGGGCCCCATGCTCCAGAATCACCTAGGGACATCTTCAAAATGCAGAGCCTCTACCCCCACTGTTCCCGATGATACATGTGTCGATGCTGTGCTATCAATATTGTTTAAATGAATTCTCCATATTTCATAAGTTTGCCAATAAATGTTTGAATCCTGGCATATACAAATCAATCTCTATTGATTAGAAAAAAACCTTTAGTTCTCCTTTATTTTCTTCTAATTTGGGGCTTTGCTTGTGGTACCATCTTGATGTCTTCACAAATGTCCTGTAACCACCACCTTTTCCTGATCCCTTTGCTTTCTTTAAGCCTCTGCTAAGGATGACCTTTTTCCACTTCTCCACCTAGCTCTCTCCTACACTGACACAGATACCCTTCGCCAATGTTGTATAAGCATACATGTCTGCCTGTTCCAGCTCCCAGTGGTTTCCTCCACTGATCTCCTAGGGACCCAAGAATCTCTGCCTCTCTATGGTCCTTTAGATCTTTACTATTGGTTATTATTTATTTCATGGACAGACACCTGTGTGGTCTGCCCAGCTGTACTATGAACAACTTGAGGGCATCAACAGGTCTTTTGTGGTCAGCATAACATCCCACATATTGATGAATATTTACAAATATTTGTTGGTGGTAAATTCTTTTCCGAAAGAAAGAGGCATGCACACTTGACCTTTCTTTACCCTTTCCTTACTCTGAACTACTCCAATTTGGGGAAGGAGTTAGTCACAGCAGTGTGTATTAGAGTTTCAAAGGAAGGGAAGGGTAGATCTTTGAGGGATACAGACAGGGAGCAAGCAGCCTCTGAGATGGGTCCCAAAGATGACTCGGGGGAAGAGGAAGAAGAGGAGAATGGGAGAGTGAGAGAATGGGGACTACAAGGGAATCAAGAGGGCAGCCACTCAAGCCATTTCTTCTGACAAGTGAACAACAGTAAGGCCTAGAGCACAAGGAAATGAGTCAGCATGTTAGGCAGGTTTGGAGTAGATTGTGGAAATATTTAAGGGACTATAATTTGAGCTCAGCTGAGCTTTCCCCTCTCACCACTACTATAAACTGTATACAATCAGTTTCCTGCAGTATGAACTTGACCAGGGCCCCGAGAAGATACTGATACAGGATTGTTAACTGTGTTATGTAAGTAGATAGAAACCTTCATTTTCTCAATGGGGAAAGGGGATGTTCACTGTAACAAGAATTGCCGAATAAAGCAAATGTTGATATATTACGAAAGGCATTAAAATGACTGAGCATATCCCATACATCTATGTACCAAGTGTATTTCTTTTGGTGGGAACTGACTATTTCTGTCCTTGCCCATTTGTACATGAAGCTTAATATCATCCCTTTCATCACAGTGAGTTCTTATTGATGTTTAGTAGAATGGAACCCTTTTAAGTCAATATGAAAGTGGATTATTTTTCCAGGATTTTTCAATTTTAAATCTGTTCATGTTTTCCTTTGTGAATCCCAGTTCTTTGAAGTTGTAAAAGCTCTCCAAAGATCTGTTAAATAATTTTATTTTTTTGCTAGCTTTCCTATGATTTGATTTGTTTATATAAACTGTTCTGTCTGTGGTTTTCTTTCTTGGAGAGGGGGGTCGAATCTAAATCGACTTCTGAATTGCTAATTAGTTTTTCTCAATACTATTTAAAAACAAATCGTCCTTTTCCCTGGTATATTTCCTGCACAAGACCTTCTGCCCTGCTGGAAAGGTATGTCTGCTGTTTCCCTGACCTGGAGTGTTCTAGGTGGAGCCCCTGGCGGGTGTGCCTTATGGTAGTTTTGTGGCCCTGAAAGTTGAGCAGCACCTAAGAAGAAGACTCCCAGATTAGCTAAGGTCGGAAGGGGATTCCTCATTGCTCCCTGAGGGAATGAGTGTGCTAAGGTGGGGAGACACAAGGAGACAGAGCCAAGGAAGGGAAAGGTCACTGAGAGGGAATGCACAGCACATCCAACCAATCCCGCCACCTTGTGACTTTGCTAGGGACCAGGTGGGTACTGCTACTAAGCTGTTTCGGCCCGCAGGCCATGTGGCCTCCCTCTGCCTAGCCTCACCCCTAACACTCACAGGGCCTGAGGCAGGTGTACAAGTGGGAGCCCATGGCTCCATACACTGAAATGGTCAAGAGTTACAGGACAAACTTACTAAATGCTAAATATGTTCTAACTTTCGACTCTGACAAATACAGATTCATTAAGGACCTGGACGGTTAGATTCTAGTAGGAAATCTTGGGTTCCTCAGAATTCCTCACCATGAACGACATGGCATTTTGGGGTATCTGGCCCTTGGTATGCTTTTTGAGGCTCCCAGCACCATGTCTCTCACCTTACAGCCTCCTTTTGCTGGGGCTGATATCCCAAGGTACAAAAGCTGTCAGTCTCAGCAGAGATTTCAGAGACCACAGACTCCCCTGACAGTGGGGTCATGTTCTGTCACTTCTCCACTGATTTGGGTATCTTAATGCTGGGTTGGTTAAGGCTCTGAGTTACAAGAAACAGAAACCAACTGTGGCTGATTTAAGCAGCACAGGAGTTGACTAATGGGACCAGAGTGGTAGGGAGGCCTGTCACACCGAGACTGTGGTATGCAGCCAGACACAAAGCCCTGAATGGATCTGATGAAGGCACCGTGGCAGCTGATCTCCACCAGCTGCAAGAGCTTGCACTGCTGGCCCCATTAATGGCAGATGTTGGAAGCCATCCTGACTGTCACTGCTATGACTGGCCCAGTAATCATCCCTGCTGTCACCTGAGAGTGCCACATGGTCCCTGTTCTTCTTGTCACTAGCTATTACATCCTGGGTGGTTGTGTCTGACTCATGAAACTGATGTTGTATGTCCATATCTTAAATGCCAAGAAGAGCAAGTATCTGGCATTATTAGCTTCTACAGAAAAAGGTGGGCTCTGTCCCCATCAAGACTCTTAAGATGGGTGATTCTTCAAATACTGGAAGAGGGTTCAGATGTTGGACAGCTAAAAACAATGAGAAATGTTGCCTACTTACGGGTTCTGTTTGCAAGCCTACCTTTAACTGTCCGGGGAACCTCGATCATGCCACTTAACCTTTCTGGGTTGACAATGACTCCTCAATAGCATGAAGGGCTTTGGTTTGTAATCTCTAAGGTCTCTTGATATCCCACAGAATTCTGATTCTTTAAAAACAGACTGGCTTGAAAAAATTTGCTACTTCCAAAATTAAAATGCAGTCTAGGAGACTGTTCATCAAATTTTAGAAGCAGTGCTGTGTTAATGCCTGTCTAGATATCAAAGGTTGATTTGTCACCATTTCCAGGGTCCTAAATTTACCACTCTTTTCTTTTTGCCAGACCTTTTTCTCCTATCCAATGGTTTAAAGAACCAGCAAAGATCTCCTGACCCCTACTCAATGTTGCTTGACAATGGCGCCTCCTAGTGGATGAAGAAACTCCACCTACAAGAGATGGCAAATGGTCTTAAGATAGGAGGAACAGCAGATGTCTGGATTAGTTGTTTATGTTAACATGTCTCTCTGTATGGTTTTCTGAAATTCATAGAAAAGGCAGGCAGGCAATTGGGAACAACCCCTGTTCTGTTTACTAAGGAGGAACTTTGCTGTTAGCCCTCGGTGTTCTCACTAATCTTCACAGCTCAACACCTACCTCCCCAAACACCAACATACATATATTCATTCATTCATTCATTCATTCATTCATTCGTTATCTCCTTCATGTGCAGACATACACACACACATGCTTTCTCTTCCAGTTAAGGCTCTGAAAGAAGAGAAAAAAAAAAAGGAGGGGAAGGGGCCTCCAGACAGAATCATGATGAGTCACATTAGGGGGTTTTAGAACTGAAAGTTTAATGAAAAGACTTGCTTCAGGTCAGTAACTAATGGCAGTTGGGACCAGAATCTCAGCTTCTTGATTCTTGGCCCCCTGTATTAACTCCATGTTCTCTGTTCCCCTTTTTGAGGCAGGTGGTTACACTCCTCCCTTCCCCTAACATGGACATACATGCCTCGCTGAAAGCATAATGACAGGCTAACACTTTAAGAGGCTTTTTTTGACTGCAAATTACACGTGAAGGGAATCTCTCCTGTGCTTTCTTTTCAATTGACCAGGAGACAAGGTGTCACGGTGCTAGGTAGGAACTAACTTTTCAAGCTACCACAGTGTTGTCAACTCGAGGCCTACAGAGTTCACCTAAGACATTGGTTACTGTGTGGCCCCAGTCATGTCTGCAAAGGGGAAAGTGTCCAAAGGTCAAGAGGTCCTTGACCTCTCTTTTCTGCCCTACCCTCTCCCCTCCAACAAATCCTTTAACTTCATTAATTCTAAAAAAATAGTTACTATTGCAGATACCTTACATGTAATTTTTTATCTGCTGGATATATTAGTTTAGCTTGTTGAAACATGTTTTGCTCTTTTTTAAAGTTTCTTAGACTTTGATCTAGTCCTAACTTCTTTTTGCAAGCAAGAGCTGGGACAGTATCTGTGCTGCTCAACACCAAATCATCATCATCATATCACTTTACTCTTGGTCCTGCATAAGTTCCTGTAACTCTCGTGTGGGTGAGTATCTATCAGTCTTCCTGAAGTCTTTCTAGTTCTTCTTTTGGCCTCTCTCTCTCTAGCTCCTCAAAGCCTTGTCTTCCTCCAAAGGCAGGGTCCTCAGTGCAGACTCTGTCTGCCGAACAGGAAAGCTGCGAGCCTAGAGGCAGCACACCTTCCAAAGATGGAGACAGGAAGCTCACAATATGTTCCTTCTGGCCTTTTGTGGAATTCAAAGATTCAGGGTCATTCTTTCACCATTCTTCTGACTCGTCCTCTCTTTCAGCCTCGCAGAACATCTAAAGAACTGCATATAATCGTGCCAGACTCTGATGTGCGTGGTCTTGGAGATAAGAAAGGGGGGCTAATTTGGAAAATGATCTCATCTTGAATAACCAGACCACAGATTAAAACAATCACATGGTTAATTACTGATTTGCTGTTTTCATGTTACTGCCATTTGCACTCTGAAATCAAACTAGCTGGTATAGTTCTTACTTCTAGGCAAGTTCTGAGCTAATGAAATGTTAATGTTGGTACTTATAAAACTACAGATGTATAGATATAAATGAAAAGAGGCATAAAAATGGGTATCTTCCCAAGACTGGATTGCTCCAACACAGCAAGAAAAATGGAACCATTACCGTGCCCTCACGAGAAGAGTCCATCTGCGTGTGAATTATTTCTAAGTTTCAAACGTGACAAGAAAAAAAGAGGGAGTTCCTGAATGTTCAAATAACATCATGGCTAATTTGCAAACAGCAACAAAACTCTGCATGTGGACAAATAAAAGTCAGCAGTTAACTAGACTGAACCTTTCAGTATTACAGGAAGACACAGATATCTAAATTTATTATCCTCACAGACCAGGATTTTCACATTAGTCACCCCTCTGGGATAAGATCCTGAAGGCTCCTGTTAAATGCAGAGATGTTAATAGCTAATAGCAAAGACTTACTGAGCATTTAACTATACACCAAGTGCTATTTTAAATGCCTTACATGTAATAACTTATTTAATCCTCATAGCAACACAAGGAGACAGGTACTACTTTGCAGATGAGGAAATTGAGGCTTAAGACAAATGTCATATAACTTGTCCAAGGTCATATGGTTAGAAAATAGCAGAGGCAGGATTTGAACCTAAGCAAGCTGGTTCCAGAATCCTGAGCTCTTAACTTCTAATCCTGAGGCTTGATGACAAATAGAATTTATGACAATGAATATTATGCTCAAGACTTTGTAGACCTTTGATTATGAGAGTACTTTCACTTTTCATTTTGTTCTTGCAAGTTGGTAGGTTGAAACTGAGGTGCCAAGTGTTGAGGTGGGCCTTGTCCTAAAGGTAGTGACTCCTCAACTCCATCTCTAGCCCAGATTCTTCTCCTGGGGGCCTTACTCTTACAGGCAGCTGCGTACTGGCCACCTACAGGCAGGTGTCCCACAATCATCACACTCTCAGATGGTCCAAAAGTTGATTTGTCATTTTCTTCCCCAAACCTTCTTTCTATCTGAAGGGAATAGTCTTTCTTCACCTTGTGGAAGTTTAGGGCTGTCATCTGAGTAAGGCCTCTCCTCTCATCATTCCTTCTATGTTCTACAGAATTCCTGTTCATGTATATTGGATATTCTTGATAGGGCCTGCATGAGTCTTAGCTTCTCCTTCATACTTATCATCTCGAACTGTGCTTTGTTCTATACTGGTTCCTCAATACGGTCCTTCGCTTAGCCATAGTGATTCCCAGCACAGACAACACAGTGCACACACATGCTCTCTTCAAGATTTTACAAAATTTATGAAATAGAACAAACAGCCTCTTGTTCTATGGATGTTACCCCTTCCTTTAATCTTTTTGAGGACTTTGAAGTCCCTTTCAGATTCTTCTATTATTTCCATTTCCTTTAGACCCAATTTCCTATCTGTTGGGTTTGTTTCAGGATGTTTTTCCATGTGTGCTTTGAAATTTTCACTTGAGCATTAATCTTTTTTTTTTTTTAAACTTTTATGCGGCAATACTATCCTTTTTTTTTTTTAAAGATTATTTATTTATTTGACAGACAGAGATCACAAGTAGATGGAGAGGCAGGCAGAGAGAGAGGGAAGCAGGCCCCCCGCTGAGCAGAGAGCCTGACACGGGACTCGATCCCAGGACCCTG
The DNA here is from genome assembly GCF_011764305.1 of Mustela putorius furo. Classification (NCBI taxonomy): domain Eukaryota; kingdom Metazoa; phylum Chordata; class Mammalia; order Carnivora; family Mustelidae; genus Mustela; species Mustela putorius. The sequence goes on from NW_025421989.1 coordinate 36,483,576, forward strand.
AGATCATGACCCGAGCTGAAGGCAGCGGCTTAACCCACCGAGCCACCCAGGCGCCCCGAGCATTAATCTTAAATGGGTGTTCCTTGGGTTTTTTTCCCCTTCTGTCCCCCTTTAGTTAGCTACCTAGCCTTCTACGATGGCTACAGCTCTTCTCAGCCACTGTTTGAGGCTGATGGGCTCTGTCCCACCCCTGAATTTCTCACGGGGAGCCAGACTCCAGTTCCCTTCCCTTAGGGGCCCTTGGTCCTTATTACAATGAGGAAGTTGAACTCCAAATCCCATCTTGCCTGGAATTATTTATGGACCCTCTACTACATTTTTCATACCAAGTCTAAAGGGTCTCTCTCTCTAATGCACAAATCTTATTATGTTATTGCCTTGGTAAAATTACTTCATGTCTCTATCACCTACAGAATAAAATTTGAAGTCCAGTCAAACGTCACCTCTCCTCAGAAAGGGCTCCTGTGAACACCCTGTCCTCATAACTTTCTATCTCTGACCCGGCCCTTGTTATTCATAGTCCTCTCATCACTACTTGCTATCGTTACTGCATACTTCTTTGTCAGTGTGTCTCTTCCACTAGAATTGAAGTTTCACGTGGGCATGGACTTTGAATTACTCACTGTTAAATCCTCAGCACCTAGAACAGTGTCTGGCACATTGTACGTATTCTATAAAAACTTGTGAATGGATGAATTAAAATCTTTAACAAGGCATCAAAAGCCCTAGATGTGTGGCACCTGGTTGGCTCAGGTGGAAAAGCATGTGACTTTTCATCTCAGGGTCGTGAGTTCGAGCCCCATGTTGGGTGTAGAGATGACTTAAATAAATGTACAAACAAACTTAAAAACAAAAACAAAAACTAGCCCTAGATGTATCAGCACAAGTAAGAGTGCAGGCACTAGAGTTAAACAGCCTAGGATGGAATCCTGGCTGCAGCATACCAGCTTTGTGACCTTGAACAAGTCACCACTTCCTAAGCTGCAGTTTTCTCATCTATAAAATGGGCATGGTACCTAATCTAAGTGGGTTGTTGAGAGGAAGTGAGAAATAATCAAAAAGTATAAAGTGTAGCATTGTAGTCACATCACTGGTGGTTTTATTATTATATGTTCAAACTCATCTGTGGTCATTCTCTCATCCTGCACCTTGCTCCAAAGTAAGAGCCCACCATGATTAATAGTGCCCAACAATATAAACTATATGCATTTCTGGCCATTCCACGTGTTCTCTGCCCTGCTTGTAATGTTTTCCTCCTTTCCCACTAATGGTCAGTTTGCCTTCCATATTCTATTCAGCTCTCCCACCTAGAAGCCCAGCCCAAGCATGTAAACAGCAGTGGGCTTTTATTTGCCTCTGGATGGGACATGGAATAGATCATTGATTCAAAAGGAGGTTATCCAGGGCACTTGGCTGCCTCAATTGGTAGAGCACATGACTCTTGATCTCAGGGTCATGAGTTCGAGCCTCACATTGGATGTACAGATTACTTAAGAATAAAATCTTAAAAAAAAAAAAAAAACCCAACCAAACAAAAGGAGGTTACCCATAGAGGGTCAGGTCAACAACTTAGGCTACTCAGGGTTCTAGAAAAGAGGGAGACTGAGAAAAATCAGATAAATTCACCCACTCATTCATTTGCATTGCCTGTCTGTCTGCCTGGAATGAAGTAAGTAAGAAAACAGAAAGAAATAACTTGGACTTGAAGGCCATGCAGATTTGGGTACTGGGGAGCCTGTTTGGAGGATATCTGCAAGTCCTTGAATAAACTGGGAAAGGTGTTCTTTCCAGAGTAAAATAGATGCAAAGTCCTGAGGAATGAAGGGAGCAGTGACCTTGGTTCCTGAGGTCGTTGTAGTTCTTATGAGGACTGGATGCATTCTGTTTTCTTTCTTTAAAGTTCATGAGGCTTCCGTATCTTGACATCTTTAATACTTTGGTCTGGTCTCACCCCTGCCACTACCACTTGGCAAACTCCTGTCATCCTTCAAGTCTCAGTATTCCTCCTCTATGAAGGCCCTCGCCTTTCCTTCTTCTCTCGCTCCCTTCTCATTGTAGTTGCTTCCATATCTATCCATCTCTGTCCTGTGCTTCTAGCTATGTCTCACAGGTAGTAGGCATTAAGAAACAAAATTACTAAATGGATAAAGTTGGTGGCAGAGTTAGGACAGCAGTAGAGATCTCTACACTTGTCCTGCAACATCTCACTCACTCTCTCCTTCACTAAGGAGATGGGCACCTAGAGATGCCCACCTAGAGATCTCTTATCACCTACAGATACCAAATGGGAGCAAAGAGATATGGAGAGATAGCAAATAGGGGAGCACATCTAAGAACTGAGCCAGGATGGGAGCTCTGCCTAGTAAGAGTGCAGGACACTGGCTGAGGAATAAGGGAGTTTAGTGAAGGATGAAACTAAGGTGTGTCCAAACTTCATTTCCCCGCAACATTTTTCTTGATATAGTCTCTTTGGCTGGCTTCTCTCACACCTTGCTGCCATGGGCTTCCTTCCATCTCTTCAGCCATTCCTTCTCTGTCTCATTTGTTAGCTATTCCTCCTGTTCTCCAACCTTCCAAATTTGGGAGACCTTCCGTTCTCAAGTCCTGTTTTCTTCTCCCTCTCTATACTCTCCGAACCCAACTAAATAGTGACTATCCCCAAGCCTCCAGATCTTTCTCTCTCTGTGCTCTTAATCCACATATTCCACTTTGTTTTTTAGCAACTTCACTCAGGTGTCTTACAGAAACTTCAAAACTCAGCATATCCATCTCCACCATCTAATTCCAGGCACCATCATATAACAGGTGTTCGTTCAAGCCAGGGACCAGACTCAAATCTGTCTCCCGCTTCCTTACTTCCTTTATTCAATCATCAAATCCTGTCTATTCTAATTACTAAATATCTTCAGGTTCTATTCACTCTCTTTCATCTCTATTGACACTGATCTATCCTAGACATCAGTGTTCATGTTAGAACACTGTAATGGTCTCCTAATTTCCCCCACATCCAAATCCAACCCTACAGCAATACTGTAGCCAAAGAATACTTTAAAAAAGATGTCTGGTCATATAGGTTTTCTTGTGATGGCATCCACAATTTTTTGAAAGATTTTATTTATTTATTTGACAGAGAGAGATCACAAGTAGGCAGAGAGGCAGGCAGAGAGAGAGGAAGGGAAGCAGGCTCCCTGCTGAGCAGAGAGCCCGATGTGGGACTTGATCCCAGGACCCTGAGATCACGACCTGAGCCGAAGGCAGTGGCCTAACACACTGAGCCACCCAGGCGCCCCGGCATCCACAATTTTAAAATTCAAAATCCTTGCCATGTCTTAAATAGACCCATCAAGACTTTGCCCCTATTTCTTGGGAACCTCTTGAGCCCTCAATAATGTGCACAAGAAATATGAAAGATATCTTTAAGACAAGCAATACTTTCTAGAGTCCAGCAAAAAAATACTAATATTCAAAGAGACTGCCTACTGACTCAAGTCAACAGTTGGTGGAAGGGCAAATGACTTTATCTCTACTTCTGAGTATTACAAATTTTCTTGGACCCATTCACAATGATATAGCATCCCCTGTAGTTAACATCATTCTGGTCAAGTCCAAAGACACCCATAAAGGCCAAACAAATCAGAATTTATCTACACAACTCTCTCTGCTGAGATTTATGTACCATTTTAGAATGAAATATCATGTTAATTAGTAAATACCTGAGAGATTGGTTTAGTTCTTTAGATCACAATTTAAAATTAAGGTCTAACTCAAACAATGTTGGTGGGAATGCAAAGTAGTACAACATCTACATAAGGAATTTGACATTAGCAATAGTATGAAATGACTTAGGCACAAGGTTATTAACGTAACAGAAGAAGACTGGAAATGATCTAAATGTTCATTAGTAGGGGACTGGGTTAACAAACTATTCTATATCCATAATGGATTATTAAGCAGGTATAAACAGGAATGAAGATGCCTACATAGTGCTATGGAGAGATCCCTCGTGTCTTCATATTGTTAAATTAAAAATAAGGTTTACAAGAGCATATATGCAAGTGTGTAAGAACGGCAGGCAGTACAAAAACATGTAATATATATGTATCTTCTTATATTTTCAGAGATAAATAAAACTAACTAATCAAAATTTTTAATTTTAAGAAATAATTTTCTTGAAGGAAGGAAATCAATGGGGACTGGGATGCAAGCCAGGCCTCTCTGAATGAACCTTATTAATAAGTTTGACTTTGTAAACATGTACATGCTTTTTGCAATCTAAAAACAAAATTAAATCAAGACAAAAAAAGAGGCAATTCCTACAATTAAGAACAAACTAACGTTGATATCTGAATAAGGTCAGTAGAATGTATCAATGTCAACATCCTGGTTGTGATATTATACTAGTTTTGCAAAATGTTAATGTTGGGAGAAACTGGGCAACATCTACAAGGATCTCTCTGTATTCTTACAGCTACACGTGAAGCTATACTTCTCTCACTAAAAACTTCAATTAAAAAAAAAAACCAAACTGATATAAACAACCCTAATTCTATATCCAGCTTGTCACATAATCAGGAAGTTATTTAAGTGACTTTAAATCCCAGTGCTTGTGATTGTGTATCTCTGGTGGGATACACCCTAATGATGAAAAGAAGGAGAAAGAAATCCTAATCCACCTTCAGTAGTCTTACTTTTATCTTTAAATCAGTAGGATGAAGCAAGTAAGTATGTTAATATGGTAAAGAACCCAGATCTTCTGAGAAAAGATGTATGAATAAAAAATTAAAAAGCAAAAACTACTTTCTTTCTCACTTAAAAAAACACTGGAGGGCGCCTGGGTGGCTCAGTGGGTTAAAGCCTCTGCCTTCAGCTCAGGTCATGGTCTCAGGGTCCTGGGATGGAGCTCCCCATCGGGCTTTCTGCTCAGTGGGGAGCCTGCTTCTTCCTCTCTCTCTGCCTGCCTTTCTGCCTACTTGTGACCTCTCTCTGTCAAATAAATAAATAAAATCTTTTTAAAAAAATTGGAAAACTTTCAAAAGGAGAGAGTGTAGAGTAATGAAGCCCTATATACCCATTACCCTGCTCCAGCACCTGATAACTTCTAGATAATCTTGTTTAACCTATACTTTAAATCCAGTACCCACTACTCACCCCTCACCCGATTCTGAGACAGATCCCAGACATTAATATCACCTCATGCATAAATAGTTTAGTACTTATCTCCACAAGGTAAGGACTCTTTGTAAAATGGTTGCAATAACAAAATTATGTTAAAAACCAAAAATTCCTTATATCTAGTAAATGGCTAATAAAAATCTGTAATTATTATCTTAAACTGGAAATAATGGTATAAACTTGTGGTTTTGTTTTTGTTTAGTTTTGACTGAAAACTTTTTAGTTTACAATAATTTTTTTAAAAGATTCTATTTATTTATTTATTTGAGAGAGAGAGAGAGAGAGAGAGCCCGTGCGAGTGAACATGTGCACAAGCCAGGGCAAGAGCAGAGGGAGAGGGAGAAGCAAGCAGACTCCCTGCTGAGCAGGGAGCCTGACACAGCTCAACCCCAGACCCTGGGATCATGACCCTGGGATCATGACCTGAGCCAGAGGCAGGCGCTTAACTGACTGAGCCACTTAGGCGCCCCTAGAGTAATTTTAGATTTACATAAAAGGTGCAAAGATAGTACATAGTTCCTGTATGCCTCTCACCCAACTTCCCCTAATGTTAACAACTTAGCTAACTATAGTATATTTGCTGAAACTAAGAGGTAACACCGGTACATTGTATTGATTGAACTCCAGACCGTAGTTTGACTTCGGTTTGCTGAGTAATGTACTTTGTTCTGGGAGCCCATGCAAGACAGACAGCACAATGCATTGTTATTAAGTCTCCTTAGTCTCCTCTGGTCTCTAACAATTTTGCAGTCTTTTCTTGTTTTTCATGACCTTGACCACTTCCAAAAAAGGAGCACTGGTCAGGTGTTTTGTAGAATATCCCTCAATTTTGATCTGCGTTAAGCCCCGTCCCCACCCCCCTGCCGCTGCCAAGGGGGTTGTAGATTTTGGGAAAGGATATCACAGAGGTGAAGTGTCCTTCTCCTCCCATCACCTCAGGGGACACTTGATATCCACATGACTTATCACTGGTGATGTTAACTTGATTCTTTGTTTAAGGGGAAGGGAGTGAGCCAGTTTTCTTTACTGTCAAGCTGCTATGTTCTCCTTTCCATCCTCTGTTCTTTGAAACTGAGTCATCACGTCCAGGGAACACAGAAGGAAGGATGGGGATTATCTCCATCTGGGGGAGGGGAGTAGTAGCTACATATATTGTTTGGAATTCTGTAAGGAAGATTTGTTTCTTTTCTCGCATTGTTAATTTAGTCAATAATTTATGTATACCAGTATGAACTCATAGATACGCATTTTATACTCTGCATTATAATCCAATATTATGTTATTTTGTTGCCCAAATTGTTCCAGGTTTGGCCACTGGGAGTTCTTTCAGGTTGGCTCCTGTGACTCTTTGACATCACTCTATTTTTTCTTTTTTTGAGCATTTCCTTCCTTTCAGACACTATAAAATACTCCGGGCTCATCTTCTATTTTCTCTGCCCCAGTCCTAGCAGTCATCATCTCTCCAAGGAGCCCTTGGCTCTTCTAACAGAGAATGATATTTAGAAATGAAGATTGTTCTCTCTCTCAAATAAATAGATAAAATCTTAAAAAAAAAAAAAAAAAAGAAAGGAGGATCTGGGTATGGGTGTGCTCATTACTACTACAGTTTCACTGCTTCTGGACCCTCCCAGCGGGCAGAGCCAGGAAATGCATGTGTGTACTAATCCATGCACGCGTAACCATCTTTATTCTTGCTTATTTGTAACTTTTTTCTGACAGAATGTAAGCTTCTGCCTATTTAAAAAAATCAACACAAAAAAAATCCAATACCATAGGCAAAATTCAATAGAGAAAATATTTGCAAATATATGAAAAGGGTTAATATCCTTAGTAAATACTAAAATTCTTACAAAATGGCAAAAAACTAAAGAAAAGAAATGGGTAAGCATACTTAAAATAATATTTGGCCATGCTAGTAACAAAACAAATGCAAATTAAACAAAAACATCATTTTGACTTATCAAAATGTAAACATGGGTGCTGTCCTCTATCACCGGTTTGAATAAAATTGGTATAATCTGTGTGGAGAATGATAAGATACTATGTAAAAGAAGTTTTAACTGCACTGCTGACATCTGCTAGGTGATGTTTCCCATTGAAGATGAGAAAAAAGTGGGATAAAAAACTTCTGGAAGCATCAAAGTACTAACCAAATTGTCAGGAATGTTGGCTAAAATCTGGGAAAGAATGGGAACCCAGAAAGGTTAAGAGTCCTTACCCTGGGGACAAGGTCAGAGTCCTTGTCCTGGGGACATCTGCTTACAAGACAGATCTTTAAGAGAAAAGGGGTCAGAATTCCAAGGAATCTCACAGTTAACTCTTTGACCTGGAGCTAAAACCCTAAAGAGCTAGGGATGAACTAGAAATAATCAGCCCAGCCCCTTCCTTCACATACTTACAATCTGGCTTCACTCTGAGGGGTCTTAAAAACATAAGCCTTAAACCTTAAGATGGTCCCAAACTGCTAGGCCTGAGGGTGCCTAGTAGAAGCAAATGAAAGTCCTCTCTCCACCAGAGAGGGGGGAAGAAAGTGTCATTCTAGGCCAGTGATTTTTGGAATTAATTCCAACATACAGTCAAAATGAATCTGGTACTTGAAGGGTAAGAGATCTTGATCAAGACCCAGCAAAAATGATAGACAAATAAAGGCAAACCCACAGGGACTTCTTATGGTGAGATTGTCCAGCACAGTTTATCAAATGATGAAGCTTATTATGTCCCAGAACATAACAGCTGAGCTTGAATTTTTTTGGCAAGAAAATGAAAATAATGATGAAAAGTAATATAAATTTTCAAAAGAAAAACATGCAAAATACTGAAAAGAAGGGAGAGGATATAGAGCATACCAAGGTACACCTGTGTCTATGCTTAACTGGGTCACAAAGGTGATGAGAGGAAGGCAGGCAACAGAGGCAATATTTAAAGAGATAACAGCTGAAATTTTCCCATAACCACAAATAGTATCAGTACACCAATTCAAGAGACTTAAAGAATCGAAGGCAGGACTAAGACACCCACATGCATACACACATGCCACAAAGAAAACGAAAGATGAAGAAAACATTTTTTAATAACCTGTGAAGTAGAGATCATCCTTAGATTAGTGACAGACTGCTACCTAAATTTCAACATCAATGGAAGCCGGAAGACAGGAGAATGGTATCTAATGGAAAGAAAAAGCCGACCTAGAATTCTCTACTCAGTGAATATCCTTCAAGACTGAGGGGGATAGAAGGAAATTCTGAAACTAATAAAAATGGAGAGTTTGCACCCAGCAGACTGACACAGGGAAAATGAATCCAGATAAAACCTTAGAGATGCTGAAAGAATAATGAACAAAGAAAGGACAAGTGTGGGGGTAAATATAAACTAATAATAACAGAAGTTGGAGTGATGTAAATACATGTGTCTTACACATTTATGCACACAAATATAAATCCGTGAAAACAACAGCCTGTGCATCAAAGGAGGGGCATTACATCATATTCATGTGTTCTACAGTGCTTGTCCTGTTCAGGAAGACACCCACGGTATCAGTATTAGAGCACGATGCATCTGGGAGCTGTGCAGGTACACACTAAGATAACAGAAGAGAATACTTAAATTTCCAAATTAATAGAGAAAAACAGAATGATAAAACATATTCAATTGACCCAAATAAGTCAGGGAAGGCAAAAAAAGAAATACAGAATAGGAGGTACAATAGAAAGCACATAAGAATACTACAGATGTAAGTCAACTATCCCCAAATATCATGAAGTGTAAATGTACTAAACGCTCCAATGAAAAGACAAAGATTAAGAATCTAGAATTTAAAAAAGTATATGCCTTTAAATACAAGACACATCTAAAACCCATGGGCACAAAAAGGTTGAATCTTAAAAGGGGGGAAACAACCCCTAGAAAAATTAAACCCAAAGTAGAAGGACGAAAATAACAACAAACAAATTACTGAAACAGAACATAAATATGCAACGAAAAGGATTACCAAAGCTAAAAGTCATTGTTTAAAAGACTGATAAAACTGGCAAATAGCTAGCAAGGCTGATAAGGAAAAAGAAGAGGCACAAATTTCTAAAGAATGGAAATGCAGAGATATTATGTACCAATTTGTGCCAAAATTGTTTAAAAAGTTTCAATAAAATTCACTCATCCCTAGCAAAATACAATTCACCCAAAGTGAGGGTAGTAAATAGAAGACCAAATATTCCTATAAATATTTAAGGAATTCAATCAGAAATGAAAACCCTTCGCACAAAAGAAGTCTGACCTGAATGGGTCTACAGGTGAGTTCTACCAATCATAAAGAGAACAGAACAAGCAAGACCAGAGAACACTCCCTGACTCATTTTATGAGGTTAGCACAATCTAGATATGAAGACCTGGTATGGACAGGATAAGAAAATTATAGTATAATCTTTCTACAAATACAGATACAAAAGGTCTAAAACATAAATACAAACAAACTAAATCTAGAAATACATAAAAGGGAATATAAGGATTATACATCATGACCAAGTTTGGTTAGACGAAGGCTCAATGAAATTCACTGCATTAATAGATCAAAGGAGTCATATGATCATTGCAAAATATGCAGGAAAAAAAGTATTTGATAAAATTCACCATCCATTCATGCTTAGCAAACTCTAAGATCAGAAATAAAGATAAGTGCTATCATCACTGTTCTGCATGTTTAATCTATTGCACTAAAGGCTAGAAAAAGAAAAATGTATAAGAATGGAAAAGGAATAAACAAAATCCTCCTTATACACAGATGATATGATTAGATATGCAGAAAATCCAAGTGATTCTACAGATAAATTATTGGGATTGATACAGCTTGATGAACAGAAAGTAATATAAAGTTAATACAAGGAAGGACAGGAAGAGAAAGGAGATGAGAGAGACAGATCTACCTTTAAAAACAAATACCTAAGAATAAATCTATCAAAAGATGTGTATACAAGCTTTGCAGAGTAAAGTATAAAACATTATTGAAAGAAATCAAAGATCTAAATAAATGGGAAGATAGACACCATGTTCATGAACTGGAAGACTCAATATTGTAAGCATGTCAATTATTCTCAAGCTGTTATAAAGATTTGATACAATAACTGAAGGCAAAATCCCAATAAGGATGTGTGTGTGTGTGTAAACAGATAACCTGTTTCTAAAATGTATACGGAAAAGGTGGAGAAGTACATCCCTCAAGAACTGGCCGAAGAAGAGCAAGGTACAAAGCCCTGATCTACTAGTTACCAGAACTTAATACAAAGCTATAGTTAATAAGATAACCAACCTGCTGTTGGCACAATGCCAGAGAAATATACTAACTGACCAGACCAGACCAGAACCTGGGAACAGTCACACATGTATAGGTGCTTGATCTATGGCAAAAGTGGTACTGCAGAACAGTCTTTTCAATAATTTTGCTGAGACTGCTGAATATCCACACGGAAAGAAATGAAATTGGACTGCTAGCTTAGAGTGTACTCCAAATTAATTTCAGATGGATAAAACACAGGAGGATATCTTCACAATCTCAGAGTAGTAAACATTCCTTAAACAAGAGCCAAATAGTAACCATAAAAGAAAAAAACCGATAAATTGGACTGTATTAAAACTTCAAATTTCTGGGGCGCCTGGGTGGCTCAGTAGGTTGGGCTCTGGGACTGAGCCCCGCATCGGGCTCTCTGCTCGGCTTTCCCCTCTCTCTCTGCCTGCCTCTCTGCCTGTGATCTCTGTCAAATAAATAAATAAAATATTTTTAAAAAATTACAAATTTCTGTTAATCCAAAGGTACCATTAAAAGAATGAAGAGATATGTCACACAGTTGCTATTAGGGAAGAGTAATCAGGAGAAATCACAATGAGATCACACTATACACCAAGTGGCAAAAATTAAAAATACTGACATTGCCAAGCATCAGCAAGAGTGTGCAACATAGGCAATAAATAATCATGAGAAAAAAGGAGAGTGCTGTTAATAAGGACTAATGACAGGTTTTTAAACAGGGGCAGTGCCAGGAAAACCAGGACTTGAATCACCTTAAGAGAGGCAAATACCATCGGTAAAGGGTTGGTTGATACATCCGCTTTAGAAAATAAACTTGGTATGATCTTGGAAAACTGAAGTTGTATAAACTCTAAAACCTATCAATTCCACTCCTAGGTTTATGCCCAGGATATATGTACAAGATTGTTTACAACAGCACTGTTCAAAATAGCCAAATCTGCAAACAACCCAAATACATTAAATAACATTAAATAACATTAAAACGAGTAGGTAAATTGTGAATGTTTGTTCATTGCAATACTATACGGCGATAGAGGAGCACAAAGCAACCTGGATCAAAGACTATAAGAGAGTATATGCTGTATGACTTCATTTAAATAAAGATTTTAAAAGACAGATAACACTGAAATTATATTACTCAAGGATACTGTATGGATGGTATAGACATGAAAGAAGGAGGTGAAGTCTAGATTAAAGGTAATCTGAGAAAAGAAGGGAACTGTGGTTAAGAGTATTTGTATTTCTTGACCTGGTTGTGGGTAATGGTTTGGCAGTTTACAATAATTCCTTAAGCTGTATAGTTCTGTGTATGCATTTTTCTAAATAAAACAGATTGTATAAAAAAAGGTTACATCTATATGTGATGTACGTGTTTGTATGTATCCATACACTCTTTCACCCAGTAATTCTATTTCTAAAAGCTTATTTTGAGGAAATAAAGCAATCAGCCAGTGTGAACAGAAATTATGTACAAAAATATTATTAATCATAACATTACTTCTAATACGGAAAACAGTGTAAATGTCCAACTATAAGGAAATCATTAAATATGGCACGTGCATATAGTTGAGATATCTTAATGCAACCATTAGACTACTGTATCTAAAAAATATTTAACAGCACAGCAAAATGCTTAAAACTATTAATTGAAAAGAATTGGGAAACAAAACTGCATATAAAAAATGAGTCCAACTGTGATCATGAATATAAGTAGAAGAAAATGTTCTGAAATGTTCACTGTGATTAACTTTTGTTAACTTTGTAAGTGGTATGATTTTTATTATAATTTTTCACAATTTCTAAATTGGTACAAAGTATGTGTATTGTAAAGATTATTTATACTAGAAACTACTTATAATTTTTATTTTTAAATGAACAAACTTCTTTCAATAATGGAAAATTAACTAAATTTTCCTATTTTATGTGCATATAAACTTATTTCAAAATTATTTTTAGTGGCTAAGATCAGCTTTCATATACAAAAAAGTTTACCAGAGTGACAACTTCAAATTCATTTCTAAGATAGTAGACATCAAAATGTAGTTTGTTTTCTAATGTAGCATTCAAAAGTTAAAATTTATTCTATACCGTAGCATCTCAATCTAGGCTTTGTTTTACAGAAAAATTGGGATTCCTACATTCTTCTGTTAATAGACGTCAAAATGATACAGTAATTACAGTTAAAAAAAATCCGAACTCCACAATTTACAGGTAATTATATTTTGTTTGCAGATCCAAGAGTTAATCAACTTAAACCCCTTCCATTTATCTGTTTTTAGTTTGTGCAGAATAGAGTTAAGATAGCAGGCCTAAGTTTTTGAAAGGGCTTGAAAGGCCTGTCTATGCAGTTAGCTCTCCATTGGCATCTGGCAACTTGGACAGGTTCCTCCCATTCTAACTGAAAAGCGTGGCTCACTGTGTCTAAATTGTGCAAACAATATGATTTATCCCGAACACCTGCTTTCCCTCTGGGAGGCTGGAAGATGGTACTGGCCAGGCAGAGGGTGTCTACATGACCAGCTCCCAATAAATATCCTGGGTGCTGAGTCACTAATGAGCTTCCCAGGTTGGCAACTTTTCACACGTGTTATCACAACTGGCTGCTGGCAGAAGACCCTTGGAAGCCTGTACCTGACGGCCCCTGGACTTCAACTCATCTACCTTTTCTCTTAGCTGGTTTTGCTTTATAGAATCTCTGAGCTGCAATAAATCCCAGTTGTGACTACAACTAGATGCTGAGTCCTAGGAGTCCTCCTTAGTCAATCATCAAACCTGGGGGTGTGTCTTGGGGGACCCCTGACACATAGTTCTTAAAACTAATATAAAACTAAACATTTAATTTAGTGGTGAAGCTAGTTCAGATAAATGATTAATTTTTTTAAAAAAAGTTTATGATGATAGTTTTTTTCCTTTCAAATGGTATTTATCCAAGGTCTTCACAAGCACCCAGCTACATCCTCTCATAAATCTTATTGCATAAGTTTCTGATGTTTACTAGGACCAAACGATATTTTCCAACCATTTCCTATTACCCAGCACTTATGCAGGCATTTGATAAATATGTGCTGATGAATGAACAGCATTTTTATCATTACACATAAAAACAAAAAAACCCCAAAAGATCAGACTAGCTCTAAAAATATGTACAGATCTTCATATAATTTTCAATGCCACAGTGCAGACTCGATATGAAATAAATATACTTTCCTTTCCTGGGCAAGTTTGCTAGTAAGTAGAAATCAGTTCTACCTTAGCAGCATAAATGAATTCCACAAATATTCCCTTCCCCAAGCTTAAACACCAGACCAAAAGGAAAAAACAAATAAAATTTAAAAATAAAAAAGCTATCAGTTTATCTCCTCGTGAGCTTCAAAAATACAAACTGCTAATATTATTTTAAAAGATACAAACTATTGTTTTCATGTCACATGTATTTTAAATCCATATTTAATTACTACAAAAGTCTCCCTGTGGTATATGTAATCATTCTATAATAAGGTAATTAAAATTCCTCGGCCAGCCAATTTAGGATTTACAGCTTAACTCAAGTATCAGACACTATTAAAGACAAGCCCGGATGTGTTACTTAGAAATAAACATTTAATTTAAGTGGGCGTGGCACAACACAGCCCCATCTTCAAAATTGGACCTATATTTTCTTTCTTTTTTTTTTTTTAAGATTTTATTTATTTATTTGACAGAGAGAGATCACAGTAGGAGAGAGGAAGGGAAGAGATCACAGAGAGAGAGGAGGAAGCAGGCTCCCTGCTGAGCAGAGAGCCCGATGTGGGACTCGATCCCAGGACCCTGAGATCATGACCTGAGCCGAAGGCAGCGGCTTAACCCACTGAGCCACCCAGGCGCCCCCCCAAAATTGGACCTATATTTTCAAATATGTTTCAGCAAACTATTGCAGACAAATCCAAATTTAAGTGTAATCCCAAAGCAATGGATCCCAAAGCAATCAATCTAGTGCAAACACATGCAGATATCTAACAAACGACTGTGTTTGTTGGGGGGAAATGACAGCACAGTCTCTAAATAGTAATGCCCTTACTTTAAAGGTCAATCATCTCTTTACCTCCTCTCACTTTGAGACTTGGCAGTTGTTGAAACTGAATATCTAGGGGTGGTGCCTGGGTACAAGCTTATTTGACAAGCTCTCCTTAGGATTTTTCAATGTTAAGTTTTGAAATCTACTGCTTTAATCTTTTCTGGCTCTAAAATTCTGCTTCTGTGAGTCTCTGAATTGGAATACGCTTTTAACTTAAAACCATTTGTAATTAAATGGGTACCAACGAGCTGGACAGGTTTTCTAACATAAGCAACCTGATCGGGCCATGTAATTTCATGACTGGCTTAAGGGGAAAAAAAGAAGAGTTGGTTATACACAGTCTATGGCAAAGGCAGATACGAATACCTATTAAGAAAGTCACTGATTTCTTTTTCTTCATCAAAATTATCAGAGCGGGACGCCTGGGTGGCTCAGTTGGTTAAGGAGCTGCCTTCAGCTCAGATCATGATCCCAGCATCCTGGGATTGAGTCCCACATCGGGCTCCTTGCTTAGCAGGGAGCCTGCTTCTCCCTCTGCCTCTACTGCCACTCTGTCTGCCTGTGCTCACTCTTGCTCCTCTCTCTCTGACAAATAAATAAATAAAATCTTAAAACAAAAACAAAAACAAACAAACAAACAAAAATTATCAGAGCTGTTTCCAAGTAGCCAAAAATTGCAAAGTCAACTGACCTTATTTCATTCGTTTTCCCTTTGTCTACTCTGTATTGGCGGCAGATCATTAAAACTGGGAAATAGATCCGGATAACCCATCACCTGAGCAATGAGTCCGTGGATACCAGGGATCATTACAACTATTGCCAGAAACACAGAACTAATTCTGCAGTAGCTTTGTCGACATTTCAACTGTACAGACAATCTCTTACCTAGCCAGTAGGTGGAGGCACACACAAACTTACTGCTTTGCTCTTTGAGCCAAAGGACCTTAAATCTTCTAGTAAATTGGTCTTTTGTTTATTCATTTGTTTTAAACCCAGGAGATCAAAGAGAACACAAAAAAGTGAACAAGGACAACTGTTGATGTGAATTTATAAAAAATGATACAAGGAACAATTTTATATTTATATTTTGTTTCTGGCCCTTTTGAGAAATAACTAAGTTACTTTAACTGTGAATTCATAATCCACTTCCAGATCCCCAGAGCTAATAAAATAATTGTAAATTTAGAAAGAGATCTTTTAAAAATCCATGTTAAATCAGGGAAAACTGAACGTCAACCAAATGTGATCTAATACTAAGGAATGATTATTTTGCTAGGTATGATTACACTATTATGATTGATATCTATCTATATCTATACATCAAGTCCTTCTTTATAAATCCAAACATGAATATTTATAGGTGACATGGTATCCCTTTAGAAATCACCAGGAAAAAAAAGAAAAGACAACAGTAAATGCCACACAGAAAAAGAAGGGCAAAATGTTGATAACTGTTGAATTCAGTGACAGGTGCACTGAGGTTCACAACTATTCTCTTTTTGTTTAAATTTTCCAAGACAAAAACTTCAGAAAATTAATTTATAGAGACACATTCTTGTGATGTGGGTTAACACTGAGATGAGATGATCAGTAGATATGCAACTTTAATTAAGTCTTATCTCCATACATAGGCACCAAGGAGTTATTTCAATAATGACTGAATCATATGAAAAATCAGCTCTATAAAATATAATAGAATTTAACAGGAAAGACTAAAACTAACTTGCTAAATCCCCTGGAAACAATACTTTCCAGATGTAGAATACTTCACCATTTTACAAAATGAATTCCCGTTTAGTTCTGATAATCGCTTCTCGGCCTTTTGGCTAAGATCAAGTGTAGTTCTGATAATCCTTATTAAGATTTTAAAGGTTAAAAAAAAATCCTGAGGCTCAGAGAAGCTAAATGGCGTGGCTGGGGTCACAAAATCCGTAAAAGTGATGGAGCTGGGACAGTAACCCAAGTTTTATAACACCAAAGATCATCTTCTCTCCACTGTACTATCGCTTCGATCCCATTGAAACAAATAGCAAACGTGATGAAATTTAGGTGAATCTTAAAATTTTGCCTTCTGTGCTCATTACTTTAGAGAATATGACAAAACTGTTTTTTTTTCATTTTCTCAGTGAATAAAAATATGGATAAAAACAGATTCCTTGAATAAAGAATAAAATTAAATCAGAGAAAGTTACTGAAAAAGAATGATAGCATCTTAAAATTGGAAGGGACACTAGCGGCCCTCCCGAGCCCACAATCAAACCCTTATCTTTAGCCTCCTTGCTGGGTCCAGCTTGAGCTCAAGGTATTTTTAGTGAGGAACTGTGTACTGTGCGAGACAGCCTGCTTCATTCACTCACTTAGTCTGATTGCTACAGGGGCCTTCCTTGCTTAGGGGTGGAACTGACCTCCTGCTAGGTGATTCCAGTTATAGCCCCTGACCCTACACTGAACAAACATATAATCCTCTTACATATGACACCTTTTTAAGTAACTGAAGACTTCCATTATGTTCTACCATGGCCTTTGTTCTGAGGACTCTCTCCGCAGAAAAAGAAAATCAGTGGATACTTGAGTAACTAAAGCTTCCCAGTCTTTTCAACAACTCTTCCACGGTCTTCAAACTGGGATTTGGGAATCTCTCGGAGTACCCAAGGCCCTTCCATGAGATATAAGAATTAGGATCTTTTTAAGGCAACCAATGTCCATTTCTTCACTTGCCATAATTTAATCTGTCTGAAAACAAGTCTACGGTCTGCTGAGTTTTCCTTTTACATCACCACTCATACAAGCCCATCTCAAAAGACGAACTGCTCACCCAACCTGAAAAGTCTGCCTAGCTTCAGAGACAACTAGGGAATGCAAAGCTCCTGAGGGAGAGACTCTTGAGAGCAAAACATCGCTTCAGAAAGAACAAGAAGAGCCACCTTATTTCATCCAGACAATATATGCACGGCAAAGCCTTATCTATTTTAGAATTAAAAATCAATCATAAAATGACTGTCACAGGGATATCTATTAACACTTTAATTTTATTTGGAAAATGAAGGCAGATTTTTTTCTGACAGAGTGAGTCTGATTTGGCTGACTGGCTTGACAATGATGACTAGCTCTGCCATTTAGGTCACAGAGCAGACATTTTCCATAAGCTGGATGAGATAAAGGTGCTGATCTACCGTTTTGAAGAAAATATATTTAAAAGAATACACAAAACACTAAAAATGATAGCCCCACAATAGAAGTTTTTATGTATCAACTCATAAAGTATGTGAGGAGGTACATGGTTTTCAAAATTCTTTTGGCAGGTATGTCAACAAAAGTTTTGAACGCTGTGGCTCTAGGGCAAAATTTGTAGACTCTTTCCCACTCTCGTTATTCCCTTCAGGCAGCATGCCAGTGTCCTGCTTACTATGAACACTCTAGGGAGAACAGGTAATATGTAATAACTGTGAGTGTGGGCTTCGTTCTAAATACTATCTGTATTTAATTAAGATAGCCAAAGGTTCCATTCAGGGCTTTTTTTTTAAAGCTGTTGCAACAACTACCTTTCAAAACATTTCTCTTTTTCAAAGCAGTTGCAACTGAGCTTATTGTGATCTTGCACTTATATAACTGAATGAGTGAGTTTGTATTAATTGGTCTTAAATTTCCTTTTTTTTTTGTTTCCGCTCCTTTGCTATAAATTTGTAAAATATTTTCAAAAAATTTTGATCTAGAAATTCAGTGTGTGAGCCAGCCTTCCATGATAAGGAGTGGGGGCCATGGAGAGGGCAGCTTCTGACATGGCTCCCAAGGATCTCCAGTTATCTCTTGGTGCTCACACCCTCATGTAATACTCTGGCCTTATGTGTGGGCTGGATCTGGGGACTTACTTCTAATTAACAGAATATGGTAGAAGTGATGGTGTGTGATTTCTGAGATTAGATTACTAAACTGACTTCCAAATGGAGAGGCCCGAAAAAAAAAACAAACAACAAACAAACAAACAAAAAAACAAATGGAGAGGCCTGGTGACAAGGAACCTGGGGAAGCCTAGGCCAATGGCTCATGAGAACTGAGGCTCTTAGTCGAATAGGCTACTGCCAACAAGCATTGTGAGTGAGCCTAGAAGGAAATCCATCCCCAGTGGAGTTTTAAAATGACTCCAGTCCTGGCCAATGCCTCGATTACCACCTTGTGAGAAATCCTAATCAACGTCACCGATTAAAATTCTGGAAAGAACAGGATACCATCCCATAAAACTTACACAGTCTCTTTGGACACAATTGTCCAATTAACTACAAAACTACCCAGTTATACTATCCTTAGCTCACATTTCTCCATCTTACTGACAAAAATTCTATGACAAACATGTCAAGTGGTTTATTAAAATCAAATACACTGTTATCTACAGAATTTCCTTAATATGCCAATGTGGTAATTATATCAAAATAGGAAGTGAAGTCTGTTGTTACTTGTTTTTCGTTGCCAGAGAGGTTTCCAAAATGGAGACCTCTTCTCCCACCCCACTTCTCTTCAACAAGACTCCTATGGTCAGAATTTTATATTTTGGGGCCTGCTATTCATCTGAACTCTTTCTACAGCCTCGTCTCTGAAGTATACTAAAAATGAAGGTTAACTAAATATGCCCAACTTTTGCTTCCTCAGCCATTGTGAACCTTAAGATGAGATAATCCTTTTATTCTGGTTACTTTTTTTAAACAGATGAGCTCACAACTATTGTTAAATTTTAAAAGTGTTAGCATTATCCCAAACCAGCACTGCTAAAACTTTAACCCTTAAGAAAATAAAAATGTACACTCACAATTCAAAAACCATGTAAAGCATTCCATCTGAGCTATATGTCTCCAATAACTCGACAATATGGGGGTGTTTCAGCATATGACAGATACTGGCTTCCCGCTTTAGATCTGCAAAACAAACACAGCACATACTTTGTTAGGTAAGAACAAAAGACAATCAGAGTGAATGATGAATGAATGGATATGATCTATGGTAACATGAAGACTTCTCTAACTAAAGAGATGAAATCCCCCATTTAAACTAAGCTTTTTTACCCTTTAAAGTCTTTGATGATATAACTTTTTCATATTTTTGCCAGTTGGTATCTATCTATCTATCTATCTATTAGAGAGTCAGCTCTTACTTTTATTTATTTAAGTAATTAAGCTCTATGCCCAGCATGGAGCTTGAACTCATGGCTCCGAGATCAAGACTTGCATGCTTCAGCAACTCTGCCAGCCAGGCACCTCAGCTCTTATTAATAAGAAACGTAAATAGCATGAATACTTTCCCCAAACCCTTATAAACAAGCCTCAAAATTTATAACTTTCTTGATCTGGTAATAACTCAATCTGCTGTTCTGAATTGTACCTCTTTTTCTTAGTTTTCCCTAAAGTGGATAAGAACATGTTGTCTGTTCTTTAGCTTAAAATCTAGCATTTACAGATACACAGCAGGGAAGTTACATGGAATAAAGGGCAAAATTATTTAAACAGTAAAGGCACTGCTTCTACCCAGCATCAAAGTCAGAAATTTATTTTACATTATCTATAAAACATATTTAACAATTCAGGACACTAGTTATGGTGTTATCTTGAAGAACAAATTCAGACAACGTAGGGTAGACTACTGTGTAAATTACAGAACGCTATTTGGAAAATAAAACTGTCCATACCATGTCATCATTGTTCGAACACATTTTGGGCATAGATATCCCTTGCCATGTCCACATGGAACAAAAGAACTAAAGCTTTCCTGTGTCAATAGCACTGGAGTTTTACCTGTTTGCAGGTGAATAAAATCCAGTGTGACATTTTTATATTTGGAAGTAAAAGGCAAACAGGTAAAGAAGAACCAAGCATGAGGATGTACTACATGAAGCGAAAGAGACAATGTTATTTCCTCTCTGATTTATTAATTCAACTTGGCTTTGTCAATAAGAGCAATTGTTGTAGATCGAACTAGAGAAGACTTGTATAAGGTTAGGATGAGGAAGTCAGTAAATTAGACAAAAGAGAACCCACTGGAAAAGGAAGAATTAATAATACAATATTAAGAAAGTCAAGGGAGTAGAGGGAATCAAGGCATGAGTAGTTGGAGAAGGCTAAGAAAAGGCTGTTTAAGAGTCAGCCGAAGACCATTAGCAGTCTGGGCAAGATCAAGTTCTGTGGAGAGGTCAGGTCTGAAGTTCGTATGCAGGAGACAATTATGTAATAACAGATTAAAATTCATCCTGTTTCTCACTGGGCTAAGTACTTAATAGAGTCATTACTCTTGCTGAGCCAACAACCCTACGAGGTAGATACTTTACAGGTGAGGAAGCTGAGGCTTAGAAATGTGTTCAAGATCACACAGCTAACCACAATGGCTAGGTCTGAGCCCTGGCCTGTCCAACTCCAAAGTCAGCAGTCCTTCGATGATGCCATGCCAGGTTTAGACATGATGAAATCAGAAGAATCTGGCTGTAGGAAAGGAATGGCAAAGTTAAAGAAGGTTTGATTTTTCTGTTGTTGCTGCTGTTTAAAAACAAAACACTGTGTCAGTGGCAGTGATGAAAAGCCCATGGGATTTATAGTCGGAAACTTGGGGCCGGGTCTGCCACTTGCCAGATGACTACTACCCTCTACAAGTGCCTTCCTCACCACAGATGAAATAGGGCAGGCTGGAGGGGATGCAGGGCCTGCAGAGTCTACTCAATCGCCTTCAGGGGGCAGCGCTAGGATTTCCACGAAAGAATGGTTGTGGGGGGCACCTGGGTGGCTCTTTCAGCTCAGATCACGAACTCAGGGTCCTGAGATGGAGCCCTGTATCAAGCTCTGCACTCAGTGGGGAGCCCGCTTGAGATTTTCTCTCTCCCTCTCCCTCTGCCCTTCCCCCCACTTGCTTGTGCGCTCTCTCTTCAAAATAAATAAATCAATCCGTGTTCATGGGAAAGGAAGAGGCCAGAGGCACATGAAAGATGGTCTCCATCTCCAAAAGTGCTTGGGAAGGTCCTGCAGGAGAGGAGAGGTGTGAATCAGGTGTGGGTTTTGTGTAGAAAAGTCGTTAACTTGAGGAAGGCTTTTGACAAGTGTTGCTGGAAAGCCAGGCTGAAGCCAGGAAACATAAATCAGGTATCTGTGCTGTTTTTTTTTCTCTCTCCTTCTTCAAGAATGTTCTACCTCCAGATTTTACGAAAAGCTCAGGAGTTTTAATTTTTATTTTGCCCTTTTCATGTAATTACAGCGTGTTGCAACTTTAATACCCACTTTGCCAGTGCCACGTCTGTTGTACCAAAGGACGGCAAGTAGAAGCGGCTGTCCTAAAGACCCCTGCCATCTGACCTGCACAGTTCTGCTTGATACACAGCTGACTGTGCTCCTGGCCTAGTCTCTCATCACCTAACCACCCTCCAAACGAAGGCACAATTGCTGTGGACCCTCCCTTCAAAGACTAAAGCCATTGAAACATCACTGGATCTGGCATTTCAGGGTCTAAAGAGCTGAGCACTGAAGAGCACAAAACTAACAACATAAAAAGATATTTGAAATTATAAGGGCAATGATGCAAAAGATGGTTTACATCTAGAATAATTATGGCACCATTTTCCATAATTCAGATATCGACTGAATGGGTATACTAAGTAGCCCAAATGGAAAATCATGGTTTGAAAAATACAAATGCATTATATAAGCATTCAAATTATAGATTCCAGGAGTATTAAATTCAGAATGCTTAGTTTTAGATGTGAATGTGAATTAAAGATATATTAAGTGCTATTAATTCCTTGCTGATATAGCAAACTAAAAATAGCATTTTCCTACGAACCAACTCATGAGGCAGAGTAGCAAGGAATTCAAAAGTAGGGGATAACGATTTGAGGTTGTGATGAACTGCTCTGAGATACTAGCACGGAACATGCCTGTGAATGCCCTGACCGAGTCACGATGGCTGCTTTCCAGTCCATAATGACTGGTACTTCTCTCCACAGTTCCTTGTATCTTTTCAGTTCGTATTTTTCCAATTTGTTCAACTGCAATTTATAATCTTCGACATTTAAAAGATTTAAAAAATAATTTCTATTTTTACTGCACTGATACTTAACTATGTGCCTGTAATAATGCATTTATTTCCCTTTAAGGGGGGCACTAATAATACTGAAAGTAATATTTGGTTTTCGGACCGTAACTGGAGAAACACACTTAAATCAAATCAATCCGCTTACTATGTATGAGTACTACTACCACCACTAGCAGTTTTCTAAGAACTCTGGGCATCCAAGAGTAAATCAACTATGCCCCGAAGGCTTAACCTCTCCAGTCTGTTCCTCAAGCAAGGGAGAGTTAAGGAGACTGTTTCAGGTGGTCTCTTTTTTTTTTTTTTTTTTTTTTTTTTAAGACACAAAACTTAATTTAATAGAAATTTTGTTTGTAGTTCTTACATTCTCAGTGTGAGCCTCAGGTGGTCTCTTTTATTTGAGTGTGTTTTTTTTTTTTTTAATTTCCTTTCAGCTAACAGTAGTCATTGTTTTTGCACCACACCCAGCTGCTCCATGCAATCCATACCCTCTCTAATACCCACCACCTGGTTCCCCCAACCTCCCACCCACTGCCGCTTCAAACCCCTCAGATTGTTTTTCAGAGTCCATAGTCTCTCATGGTTCACCTCCCCTTCCAATTTCCCAACTCCCTTCTCCAGGTGGTCTCTTTTAAAAAGAAGTTTCCAGGGTGCGGGGCTGGCTCTGTGAGTGCAGCATGTGACTGACTCTCGATCTCAGGGTCATGGGTTTGAGCCCCACGTTAGGTGTAGACATTATTTAAAAATACCATCTTAAAAAAGTAAATAAAAAGAAGTTTCCTGGAAAGTATTGTTCATTCTACTACTAGTTGTTCTTATGCTAGGAGAATTCTTCATGCTGTCTTTTAAAAGTGGGATACCACTTACAGAGTAACACAATTCTGTAACAAGTTAATGTGACCATGGATCAAAACTAATTTGGGTATTTACAAACAGGATTGAAGAAACAATTTCTGACATTCTTAGTATTAGAGTAGCAATCTTGACCTCAATATTTGAACTTGAAAGGATCTAAATTTAAGAGTTAGCTCGCAGAGAGCTGTTCTTCAGATCAGCACTGTCCAATGGAAGTATAATATGAGCCACATACATAATTTTAAATTTTTCAGTAGTCACATTAGAAAGTAAAAATAGGTGAAATTTATTTTAATAACATATTTTATGCAATCTAATATATTCAAAGTAATATTTAACATATGATCATATTAAAAGTTATAAATATGTTTCTTTTCTATAGGAAGTCTTTGAGATCTGGTCGTGTTTTAGATTTATAGCACATCTAAATTTGGACCAGCCATATTTCAAAGGTTCACAGCCACAGCATAGCTAGTGGCTACCAAACTGGAACAGTGTAGCTCTGGCTAAGCCACCTTTAATTCTTATCCTCTCTCCATAGTGGGTTCTCCTGCATTTCCTACACAGATAGTTGTAAAGACATCCAGTCATTCAATAAAGATTCTAAACTCAGAAGAGGTGTTTTTTAAAAACATTTCCATAGAAGGAAACTCTACTTTCAACAATCCAAATCCATCAGTTAACAACTTAAATCTGGAATTTTTTCACTATTGTTAATCTTAGTCCTTCATTTGGCGGTTTTAAATTATTTTATCTTGTTTAATCTACCAAACACAAAAATAGTGGTCAACATTTACTGTACTTTTCCTGTCCTTTGTACACTTCCAGATTTATTGAATGACCTTACACTATTCAATGCAACATTTGATAGTTTAACTGCCCCTCTATAAATCCTTGTTTAGTAACTATAATAACCCTGTGAGATAAATATGCCAATTCCCATTTTACCGAGGAGGAAAGTGAAGCCCTGGGCTCAGTGAGATGAAGAAGTTGCTGAAATCATACAAATAGTAAGTAGAGGAAGAAGGCCTAATAATGGAAGTCTGGGGCTCTTTTTTCACGCCACAATGGCTCCTGGGGCTGTACAGTTTTCACATGTGCCCTTGAGATCCAATCACACAACAGTGCTAATGTGGAAACACTAATTTGGGTGACAAGCCTTCAAGATTGTTACAGAAAGAATTTATGTCAGCTTGCATGGTCACCAACGATGATTAGAAACTAGACACTGTTCTTTTCCTGACAAATGCATAAATATTGTCATTTATTTCCAATTTCTAACTTGTGTTAGAAACTTGACAGTTAGCAAAATTTACTAAGAGCTGACCCCAGGCTCCAAATGCACATAAAGAATATTCTAATCTAGTTACAGAAATAATAAGGACAAGAATTAATGCTTCAGTTGAATCAATATTAATAACAAAATAAGTAAATGAAAGTCATTATTGACTCAACATTTTTTCCTTGCTGTACTAAAATTAATGACCATATGATATTGCAATAGGGGAATCTGAGCAGAATCTTGGAAAGATATAGAAACAAAGCCAAATTCTGTTGCTGAGTACCACCTTCATATAATAACCGACTTGAAAACTAAAGATCCCAGCTGCCTTTGGCAAGAATACAGGTTAGGTTGGCTTTAATGAGGCTATCTTCCTATAAATCAGGGAAGTTGACCTTCTCTACCAGTAGATGACTAGAGGCCCAGACAAGCCCACACCAATCTGGGTTAACTGCAAACTCATTATTTCTTTGATCTTTTATATATTTTACTACCACCCTATACATTTTATTATCTTTTTTTAACAAAGAGAAATCCAGGCAGCCTCTAATGTTTTGAATTCTTGCCCACATTTTTTTGATACTATGGTTTAAAAATCCCATCTCTCAGGTGAATAAAGAAAGGAAGCAGTATACCATTAACTGAGAATATTTGATTAAAATTTTTTCTTAAATAGGCAAAAGTATTATAAATCAATGTTAACTACATTAAGCATTTACAAATCAATGAGGTTTTCGTAACATATTTCCCAAATAATTTTTCAGTTCTGATAAATACAATAAAACAGCCTGCCCAGTTGAATACCAAATTTAAACTGAATTCAACACTGCATTTATGAACAACTAAAAGCTGTAAAGTAGAAACATGCTAGTTATTCTGAGAACTACTTGTCTTCCCTCTCACTCTTCATTAGGATGAGTTTGGCAAATAATTATCTAAAGTACCATTTATTTTCTAGGGACTTAAATTTTATAAACTCCAGGTCATTCCTAATCAATACTAAAGTACTATAAATCACTGAACTTACTAAGTAGATATTAATAAAATTAGAGGTAACCAATTCAATGATCTTTATTAATATTTATCTTCTGAGATGTTAAAATCCTGAAAGAAGAGCATTTGCTTACAAAGCCATTGGTGGATAAGAGCCAACATTAGGTTAAAGAGAAACCAAATTATTTGTCTCTTAGAAGATATAACTGAATCTTCTATTCAAGGAGTTACTCAACCATGGATTGGGTGAAAATCTGTTTTGCAATCAACTAGTAAAATGTTCATTATACGGATAAAAGGAGAAGGCAGAGGTTACTGAAATCCAAACCAAACAAAATTCCAGTATTAGAGCTTTTCTCAAGCAAATAAATGACCATTCTTAAGATATTTTGTACCTGACAAAGAAAAAAATACAATATTTTAAACATTTATAGAAGGTACAATTTCTCTATTGCTTTTCCTTTTGGGAAATGTAAACCAAAAAGCTCTGCAAAAAGGTAGAAAGATGGGGCATTTTACTATTATAAAAACCAGATACCTATTTCAAAATGGTACTCCTAATTTTATGGAAGAAAATTAGAGAAATACTAGTTTATGCCTCACTTACTTTTCAACATTAGAGCCTTAAAAAACATACTCTTTAGGAGCATGAAGGAACTTTGTGGAATGACAGAGTGTATATATTTGTTAAAAGCCACTGGACTGAAGACTTAAATGGGTTCATTTTATGGTACATAAATTTTTATTCAGTCAAGTTTACAAAGAAACTTCCTGCAATAAGACAGGAATTCAACTAATGTCTCTCAGTCAAAAAATGTTACCCACATATCTGTATTTTATACTCTTAATTATCTTACCTATCATTACCTTCTATTTTTATTTACTTACTGATAGCTGAGGAGTTCAACAAGCATATGGGCCAGGATAGGCTTCCTTACTATCCACTTCCTCCCACCCCTCCTTCCTCCAGGATAGGACCAGCCCAGGAAACACTGCCAGCAAGACCAAACGTTTCCCCAGAAAGCAATTTATAGTCTGTGCTAATACATAAATAAAAGAATTACTGAGGCCAAGATTCTGTGTGGCATAGTGCATTTGTTATCAGTTTTGTTCTTTTAAATATAGGTTTCCCCATCCAGCAGAATCCTTTTATCAATAAATCTCATAAAAATAGTAAAACACCAAATTTATAGTAAAAAATAAGTATGGTTATATGTACTCATTGTGAAAAGGATCAATAAAAACAATAAGCTAACTGTTTTGATAAATAACTTGCAATCAGGGATTATGGAGAGCTCTGTGGGCATGCGGCCTCAACCACCAAATTATTTCTTTATTTTATTTTGTTGGGCCCACTGCCAAAATTCGGATTTATAGGACTAGCTTCAAATGGCTAATAGGTGTATGTAATTTAAAAAGCTTGCCTTATAGTCAAGCAGAGAGAGTCAATTATCATATGGTTTCACTTATTTATGGAGCATAACAAATAGCATGGAGGACAAGGGGTGTTAGAGAGGAGAAGGGAGTTGGGGGAAATTGGAAGGGAAGGTGAACCATGAGAGACTATGGACTCTGAAAAACAACCTGAGGGGTTTGAAGTGGGGGGGGTGGGAGGTTGGGGGAACCAGGTGGTGGGTATTAGACAGGGCAAAGATTGTGTGGAGCACTGGGTGTGGTACAAAAACAATGAATACTGTTATGCTGAAAATAAATTAAAAAATGATTAAAAAAAAAGCTTGCCTTATAGTCTTAATTTAAAAAAAAACTAATCAAGAAGCTTTAAAGAGTAGTAGAAATTTTAGTTTCAAAGTAGAATTGCTGACGGCAGTAGAAGGTGGCAGCAGGGAGAGGATACTTCTGGTACACAGTAAAATTTCGGACTAAGGGAAACATAGGGAGTTCTGAAAAGGCCGTATTTCTCCTTTTTTTTTTTTTCAGTAAAATTTTAAGTAAATTAATACACTGCTTTACCCTTAGAACAATCTGTCTTCATTTAATCTTTTCTACAAAACCAGGAGGTAGCAAACTTAAGTAGCTGAAAATGTGGCAGCTCTCTAGATCAGAAATTCTTAATTTGGGATCAGAGACCATTTTATAAATCTGTTAATGTGACAGATACTCTGACCCAAAGGTTGTCCATAAGATTTAAGAAAAGCACAAAAGCCTAAGAGACTGGCCTAGATACTGATGTCCAAGGATCAAGATCATGACAGATAATCATGTAACCCAACTTCTGGAGGCCACAAGAACACTGCAGAAGGTGGAAAGCCATAGAAGCTAGTGCCTCCTTACAACGGGCACTATTGAGGACAGTGGGATAAAAATGGGCATGATTTGAGATAACCATTACTAGATTTAAAAAAATAAGCAATATTCCCCATATCATTTTAGCCTCTGCTCCAATCTTAGCATTACACTCTGTGGAATGCATGAAGCCACCATATAGTGTATTTTTCTTTGTTTTTTGAAAGTTTACAAAAAGTTCCTTTGGATTCCATGTGGTCCAATTTCCTGCTTCCCATCTGACAGCAAAACAATATAAATTCTTTATTAATTAGAGTATGTTTACACACACACAAAATAAGTGTATTTTATAAATTTATGCTAAACATTTTCTCCATTTGTCATAGGCTGAATGCCAGGATATGTATTTTCTTACTCTTGAAAGAATGTATGTTTATAATCAACCTGCCTTCTTTGGCTTTTTTCATAACAGCTCTTTTGTCATTTTATCAAACTTGGACTGGGTGAAACATAAGTTCTTTCAGAAATTCAGATGGAAGCACAGGCTTCTAGCATCTGATTTACACACAATTGAGTGCAACCCTGGCAAGGGAGGATGTTCAGAGCAAGTAATAACAAGTAGAAGGAAGTCAGGCAGGGCCTTAAACCCTCCTCTTCACTTAAGAATCCATTTGGCATTCAGTAGTAACAAGAGACCTAATTCAGGTCTCAATATTAAGGGACACAAAAACAATCAAGATCTTCTGTAGGTCATTCTACACAAAAGTTTATTTCACAAAAGTGACTTTTCCAGAAGGGTACCAACTCATCCTGGTTTGTCTGGGGTTTTCCAGTTGTAGCACTGAAGATTCTGTATCCTGAGAACCTGCCCTCAATCCCAGGCAAACCGAAATTGTTGGTCACCCTATTTCTACAGAGCTGGCACTTATCTTTCTAAATGCTAACACTCTTCTACAGGAAGGCAGTTATGATATAAGAGAGCAACAGATTTGTAGTCAAAAGGCCTAACTCTTTTTTTAAGAGAGAGAGAGAGAGAGTGCATGCTCACACGAGCAGGGGGAGGTGCAGAGGTTAAGAGAATCTTTTTTTTTTTTTTAAGATTTTATTTATTTGAGGAGAGAGAGTGCGCACGCATGTGCGCAACAAGCTTGGGGAAGGCAGAGGCAGAAGGAGAAGCAGACCCTCGCGGAGCACGGAGCCAGACGTGAGACTCCATCCCAGAACCCTGGGATCATGACCTGAGCCCAAGGCAAACACTTAATGACTGAGCCACCCAGGCCCCCTGAAGAGACAGAATCTTAAGCAGGCTTCACACCTATCATAGAGCCCAATGCAGGGCTCGATCGATCTCATGACTCTGAGATCAAGACCCAAGCTAAAATCAAGAGTTAGTCTTGATTGACTGACAAGTCACCCAGGCACTCCCAAAAGTTCTATCTTTAAATCTTATCTTTATAGCCTAATCACCTGAATATCAGTTTCTTCACTGATGTTTTCTTCACAATCGAAAAAGTAAGAGCACAGCTCTCATACAGAGTTGAAGATAACCCTGGTATGGGGGTTAAGTATGGGGACCTACTTGCCATAGTGTGGGACACAGAGCATGTGCACAGTTAAGTTCTGTGTCCTTTCCCTTTGACCATCTTTGGTGGAAATAATTCTTTCCTACCTTTACCAAATGTCGATCAAACCAAGTCTGAGGACAAGAAGTAGGCAGTGTGAACATGCAATTACTAAGCCACACCACTATGCAGTTCTAAACTTACTTTTACTTTGCAGTTTTTCATCTACAATTTTTTTGGGAAAATTGTGTAATACAGCTTATACAGAACTGAATCTGAACCTGACCATAGGACTATTTGGGAAAATAAGTAAAAATACAGGTATTCAAAGTACCTAAAGGTAACACTGGTTAAAAAAAAGTGAAGGAGAATCCACAGAGCCAGATAGATGTGTGTGGCCTACTGACTACAAGCATCATTATTCTTCCAGACAGCCCTTGGACTCATCCTCAACGTCAACTACTACCTCTCATCCACTTCTGACACGCAGTTGCCAAAACCTGTTCACTCTATTTCTGCAACACCTGTCAAAATGATCTGCCCCTTCCTGCACTTATCCTAGTTTCAGCCCTCATGGATTCTTGTCTGGGTCTTTTAATGGGTTTCTTTGCCTCTAGTTCCTTCTTTTCATTCTACTCATTAAATTGTCACCACAGTTTCACTCTAAAACAGGTATTATCACATCACTCCAAAATCCTTCGTTGCTCTGCAGTGCTTATACCAAGACATTATCATCTCTCAGTTTGGCTTTGGAAGCCTTCCAAAAATGATTTTAAGGCCAACAACTTAAAGTGGGTCCATAGAGCTATTTAGCAACATAATTGAAAATGGAACCAAGTTCTCTTGCTTCTTAGTCAAGTAAGTTAGGTTTGCTTCTTTCTTTTTTTTTTTTTGATGTTCCATATATTACATTCCTTTCCAGCTTCATCCATCATCCTCCCCAACATCCCCATCCTGAACTACCTGCAATGTCTACAACCCTCCCCTCTTGGCCCATGCTCTCTATGCTCTTGAAAATGCTGCTTCCTGTTCGACACTCCATGTGCTTCCTTCTCTGTTTGTAACTCGGGAGTTACACTCACACTTTGCCTCAATGTTCTCCCTGACAATCTTGCCAGCTGACACAGGCATACCATGCTGTGATCTAAGAACATTCTTCCCCACCCCCAGACAAACCTCAGTATCTCATCATCATTTGCCCAACTGTACTATATTGCTGGTGATTTCCATTCCCACCAACTCTGCTGGAAGGCAGCACCAAGCATGCAGAACTCCACTTGACCAATGTCTATTACATCTTCTGGCTCACATCAGAATCAAAGAGCATAGAAATGGGAAGGACAGTAAGAGAACCAATATCCCGTGTTCTTCTCTATCCTCACATTTTACTCATAAGAAAAATGAGATCCTAGAAAAGCAAGTGACATGTCCAGTTACACAGCTAGTTCACTGCATAACTGGAAGATGAACTCAGCCTCTGACTCCCAACAAGCAATCTTTCTGCTGTCTCATACCTTATTGGAAGACAACTCTAAAAATGTCCCAAATCTGAGGCAATCTACTCCAGGTAGTACCACCATATTGACTGAAGTGTTTTCAGAATATGACCAAAAAAGAAAGTGACATCTATGTGTAGCGAACTGGGTGCTAATATTATTCTGCATATTGTATTACCATGACTTAAAATGGAAAACTTCAAGGTACTCTCACTATTAAATGCACTAGAGCCTGGGTGGCTCAGTGGTTTAAGCCTCTGCCTTCGGCTCAGGTCGTGATCTCAGGGTCCTGGGATCGAGCCCCGCATCGGGCTCTCTGCTCAGCTTGGAGCCTGCTTCCCCCTCTCTCTCTGCCTGCCTCTCCGCCTACTTCTGATCTCTGTCTATAAAATAAATAAACAAAATCTTTAAAAAAAAATAAAAAATAAAAATAAATAAATAAATAAATAAATGCACTAGCTTTACACAAATGTAACATACGCCTAACATTTCTAGGTCACTGCATAGAGTATGTACCAGAACTTCATTAGTTAAATGATCATAACTCCAAAAGAAGTGGAGTGGAAGATCTAGTTTTTTCCTCTAGTGGGAAAAAGAGCAACTAGAGGACACTAAAGATCATATTAAAGTTATTTAGACAAATAATATCATCAATATCTCTGGCTATAGACAGAAATATTATTAGTCTTGATAATAAAAAGATGAGATGATTACTTGCCCTTGACACGCCCAACACAAACATCTGATGAGTATTTTAAGTCAAGCTTGATTTGAGATCTGTCAATTCATTCAACCCTCCCAACAACCAAAAGAGGCAGATGATACCCATTTTACACATGAAGCGGTGGAAGCAAAAGCAGTTAAGAAACTCATCCCTACAACTCAACTGCAGAACAAGGATTTGAACCCAGACTGTCTCGCCCCAGTACCTATTCACTTCCCACTTCACTATACTGCTTTTTAGCTCTACAACTACTCAATTCCAAAGATAAACCTGACAGGTAAGCTATTTCTCAAAAGTGAAATATAAGGTCTCAATTAAAATAAAATGCAATCAGAGCAAATTTCAGTAGTATGATCATAATACTTTTCAAAAAAATCTGAGTTTAGTCCTTTCAATTCAAGTCATCTGATTATATTTTTGAAAAATTACTTTGCCATTATGTGCAGAATCATTACAAATATAATGATTGGGCAGGGCTGCTGGATGGCTGCATAAGTTCAGGGAAACCTTCCCCAGAGAGAGAGAGAGAGAGAGAGAGAGAGAGAGAAATTTGACTGACTGATTGATTTAGCTGGTCAAATTAACCACCAAGGTCTCCAGAGACTGATCAAAGGGCTTACAATAAATTGAGAAATACTCAGTAAAATCCATAAACACGAAGAACAATGGGAAGCTGTGAAATCCAGGATAAGGATGGCACCTGTGCCTCCACAGCCTCTGCCTTGGGTTGGAACTGTTCTAAAGGGCCCAGCATCTTAGGGGCAGATCAGCTCCTTGAGGTGGATGAGCTATTTGGGTCGGATTTTGCAACTGGTGAACACTGGGAGATACCATTTTGTACAGTTCCATGCTGTGGAAGGCGTATGTTGTTGAGTGGGTGGTAGAAGCCAGATGGCAGCACCCATTCCCCAACACCCACCTCCAGCTCAGAACAGATTATCCAGGAGCGGGAGCTGATAAAGAGTGCAGTCCCTCTGCTCTGTGCTGCAAGAGAGCTACAGAGTTGGGCTTGGCAGCTAAGTGGTAGCTCCCATCTCCTTCAACTTCCTCAGCTGAAGACCTTGTCCGAGTACACTTAGCACCTGGTGAACACTGGCAGATGTCATCCTCCCTGACCTGGGGTATGAAGGATCCATACTGAATGCTAGTAGCAGCCAGGAGGGGGGACCAGCTCATGTCTTTCCTCCTCCAACACATAAAGACCTGCTCTATAGGGAGGATCTGGGTGGAACAACTAGTGAGGAGTGAATTCCCCATTTGCCCTGCTCTTGCTCCACATTACACAGATTCTGGTTAGAGGAGAATAGAGCAAGCTTAATAGACTAACAAACCCTGCCCCTGATGAGGGGCCAGACTTGAACTGCATCAGACTATGGAGCAATTTACACCACAGGGCATGGTCAAAAACAGAATCAGCTAGCAATTAGTACCAGGTGATACCAATAGAGGTAGATCATTTTAACGGGAAATCAGGGGACGAGATAGTCAAAGAGACCTCAGGTAAAGCCAAAGACATTCCTGACTGTCAATAAGGTTGTGGTCATGCCCAAGTCTGGGGTGGAGAGAGACCCTGGAGGTTACAGTGGACTAACCCAGCAGATTACTAAATAAGCAAACAAGAACAAGCCCTAGGGGCCAATATCCAGAGCTGCTGTGACATAAATTTAGGACATTAAAAAAACAGGAAAGTGTGACACTAACACAGGTTTTTAAAAGTATAGAAAATAAAAACTGCCTTTGAGGGGGTCAAGATATTGGACTTAAGGGTTAAGGCTTCAAAGCAGCTATTATAAATGTATTCATAGAACTAAAGGAAATTCATGCTTAAAGAATTAAAGCAAGGTATGACAACATCTCAAATAGAGAGTATCGGTAAGAGATATTATAGAAAAGAGCAAATATTTATTCTCGGATTAAAAGTATGATAACCAAGATGAAAAATTCATTAGAAAGGCTCAGAAATAGAACTGAACTAGCAGAAGGATCACCAAACTTGAAGATTGGTTGACAGAGATTATGCAATCTGAAGAACGCAGAGGAAAAAAGAAAGCATGAACAGAGCCTCAGAGAAATGTGGGACACCAATTAACACACTGACATATGCATAATGGGAGTACCATAAGGATAAAAGAAAAAAAAGAGCTGAAAAAAATACACTGATATAAATGAATGGGTAGTGGTGTGTGTGTGTGTGTGGGGAGACAGACAAACCTCCCACATAGAAGATATTCAAATACTAATCAGGTTATCTGATTCTATTCTTTAAGACTTCACGAATCTTTCCTTTTTTTTGGTCCATCCCAACTGCCACCTGGGAGTTAGTTGAGGCCATGGTTTATCTTATACAGACAATGGCAAAAGCCCTCAAATCTCATCCTCATAACTATGGTCAAAGAGCTCTAAAATGAAAAGTCAATCATATCTGACTATATTTTCCCACACTCAAACTCCATTCCCCTTAGATGTGGCTTATTGGTCCATTTGGAGCTTTTCAGAATCACTACAGTACTTATTTTAAAAACAGACTCCTGGCCCACACCCCAGATCTACTAGCTTGGACTGAGAAAGGGGCCCAAAGATCAACCAGTGATTTTAATAACCACCACCCTCACCCTCTCTCCCACAATTTTTCTGCATAATGAAGAAAGAGATCTCCAGTGAAGTGGCCCCTGCTTAGGTCTTCATCCTTAGCTCCTGTTGCTCCCAGAAAGTTCCAAATCACAATCATTATAAGACCAGAGAGTGTTATATTGTAGGAGAGGTTAACCAGAGATTCATACAATAAATATATAATGTATATGATTTAGGGAATCATAAATCAAATGTGTGCATAAGTAAACCAATAATTCTACTTAAATATGGTGGTCTAAATGCTAGACCCACAAAGATTAAGAGAATGAGAAGAGGGAGCAGCACACTAGGTAGGGAAACAAAATCTCGGATGGTAGAAGTGAATGGGCAAAGTTAGTGGATCAGAGAAAGCTGAAATCCAAATGTGGGAGCCATAAGATGAGACTCCCAATCTCTGACCATGGGGATTGCAAACAACTGACAATCCCAAGTGTAGCACTAGAAATCCATCACTGTGATCCCACCAACACCATGCCTTTCACAGGCTATTCTCAGCCAGTGACTAAAAGCAGCAGGCTCATTTCTATGATACAGGACTCTGATGGCCAACACTGGCTTGAGGTCTCCCAACAGGCCTCACCAAAACTTTCTTGAAACTGCACCTTAGTCTAAGATTTTTCTTACCCAGTCTCCTCCCCAAAAAGTCAGACCTGTGTAACCTGTGATGGCTCTCCCAGCCTCCTCTGGCTCCTTCCCCTTTCGTTTTCACTCAGAAGTAGTTTCCTAATAAATTTCTTGCACATCTAATCCTTTTTGGTATTTGTTTATTGACCTGAACTGACATATCGTCTGCAACAAGGCAAGCCAGTAAACAGCAAGCTGATATGCCTATAAAAGTGTTTCCAAGAAAGTTTTAGGAAAAGGAAATGCAGGAAAAATTTTAAGAAAAGGAAACATCTTTGAAGGCAAGGCTGTATGTTGGAGCAGACAAAAGGACTGGATGAACATTTGCTGAGGCAACCTGACCCTAGATATCCTTGACCAAGAAAATTATGCCTCCCTCCCAAACTCTTTGGAGATTTTGGATACCACACTCAAAGTTCTGGTCAAAATCATGCACCATACTTCAACAGGAGGATTAAAAAAAAGTTTAGGTGTTAAATAAAACACGTTAAAATAAAAACCCTCAGCCTCCTTCCTCAAGGCAGCTTAGAACCATTGCCATCAGGCTTAGACCTATGTACAGCCATCACCCCCTCACCCTCCAAATAAAACACCCCTATCCCAAAGTAGACGACTGAAAGATTGTTCACTGTGAAACTGACCTGCTTAAGAACAAAAGACCTACAGATACTAATATCCATTGGGGCTTTGAAAAATGGTCCAGTCCTTGTTGGATCACCTATATTAAGTTACCAATGTATAAAGAGTTTCTAGGCAACTCAATACTTTCATCATAAAAATGAAAGAGCAGCCAAGGATCACCAGACATTTGGGGAAAGCTTCTAAAAGAGATAAAAAAAAAATAGAAAAAATTATATCTGAGAACACCATTTCCTATAAAAACAAGGCAGAGAAATTTTTTTTTAAAAGATTATTAATTTATTTATTTGACAGGCAGAGATCACAAGTAGGCAGAGAGGCAGGCAGAGAGAGAGAGAGGGGTGGAAGCAGACTCCCTGCTAAACAGAGAGCCCAATGTGGGGCTCGATCCCAGGACCCTGGGGTCATGACCTGAGCCAAAGGCAGAGGCTTTAACCTACTGAGCCACACAGACGCCCCAAGGAAGAGAAAATTAAAAAACAATACAGTATTTTGGGACGCCTGGGTGGCTCAGTGGGTTAAGCCTCTGCCTTCAGCTCAGGTCATGATCCCAGGGTCCTGGGATCGAGCCCTGAATCGGGCTCTCTGCTCAGCAGGGAGCCTGCCTCCCTGCCTACTTGTGATCTCTGTCAAATAAATAAATAAAACCAAAAACATACAGTATTTTGAGATAGAGAAGAATGAAACCTATGAAAAACAGGAAACTATATAATACTAATAATTTAAATGCAGACATTTAGGAAGGGACTTGAAAATTTTTAAAAATGAGACTTAAAACAGAAGATTCAAATAAAAGGGTTAGAAGATTAAATTGAAAAAGTATTTCAAAGTAGAACAGAAAGACCAAAAAACAAAAGGAAATAGGGGAAAAGGTTAGAGATAAAAATCAATCCTGTGAACTGATATTATTTAAATAACATGCAACTGCAGAAAGGGAGAATAGAGAAAAGTAGGGGGAAGAAATTTATCTAAGAAATAAAAAAAGAAACTTCTCTGAACTTAGGAACAATGCATTTAAAAAGATTTTAAAAAGATTTCTAAGAACCCAGCATAATAACTTTTAAAAATGCCTACACTAAAGCACAGCACCATGAAATTTTAGGGTATTGGGATAAAGAGAATATCATTAAGGTTTACAGAGAAAGGGAAAAAGGGCTAGGCACTGTTCTAAGTGCTTTACTTGTGTTACTCAATCTTCTCAATAGCTCTGGAGTAGGAAAGATTATTACACTCAATTTTTAGATGAGGAAATGGGTACAGAGAGAGGTTAAGTGACTTGCCCAAGCCACACAGCTGATGTGAACCCAAGTCATTGGGTTTTAGAGTATAAGCTTTTTTTTTTTTTTAATTTCTTTCCAGCATAGCAGTATTCATTGTTTTTGTACCATACCCAGTGCTCCAACCAGGTGGTAGAGTATAACCTCTTATTTCTTTTTTAAGGTAGTCTCCTGGGGTATCTGGGTGGCTCAGTGGGTTAAGCCTCTGCCTTTGGCTCAGGTCATGATCTCAGGGTCTTGGGATCAAGCCCCACATCGGGCTCTCTGCTCAGCAGGTAGCCTGCTTCCCCTTCTCTCTTTGCCTGCCTCTCTGCCTACTTGTGATCTCTCTCTTTCTCTGTCAAATAAATAAATAAAATCTTTTAAAAAAAAAATGTAGGCTCCCAGCCTACCATGTAGCCCAATGTTGGGCTCGATCTCAAGGCCCTGAGATCAAAGCCTGAGCTGAGATCAAGAGTAGGACTCTTAACTGACTAAACCACCCAGGCTCCCCTCAGAATATAAGCTTTTATACACATTTTGAGGGAAAGTGACTTCTAATCTAGAGTTCTATACCCAGTGAAATTATCAAATTGCTTGAGTACAATAAAGACATTTTCAGATACCTCAAAAAATGTACCTTTCTCTGGAACTTACTAGAGGGCATACCTTGCCAAAATGAAGATGAAAATAGAAAAATACAGGAAATCTAGGAAACAGGAAATCTAGCACAAATGAAAGGCAAAGAGAATTCCCATGATGACAGTCCAGTAGGCCAAGACTGCAACCAATTTTGAATGAAACAGATAGATAGATGAAGGGCAAGAAGCACCTTTTTGTCGCCAAGACAAAAAATGAGATAAATTATCCAATGAGGCTGAACATAACATACTGAGAATATATATAGCTCAGTGGGACAGTCTGAGAGTGAATTTGCTATAATACAAAAAAAAAAAACACAAAGAAATAAGTCAATTATTTATTTGTGGCATAGCAATAAATTATGTAAGAAATATAATCACATTACACTGATGACTCAGATATACATAATGTTATAAAAATGGGAAAAGGAAAGTGAAGAGGGATGGGGGTAGCAACACAGGAGAGCTACATCTTTTGCAGCAGTATATCAATAACTGATAATATCTAAATCAAGAAGTAGTAATATAAGCATATGTGCATAGCTACAAAAAAAACAGAAAAAAATGATTACAGTAGTTATCTCAGATAACAGACTGGAGGGTTTGGAATGAATTAGAACAGAGATTGCATTTTGCTATTATTAGAAGTAATATGACTTAACTTTTAAAACCTATGTGCTTATATTACTTAGATAAAAGTATAAAAGTTTAAAGAACCAGAATAGAACTTTATATTTAATTCATCCAACACCATATATTAATGATTAGTACACTTGATCTTAGCCAAAAGGCCGAGAAGTGATACATATATTAATGATTAGTGAAGAAAAGGGAGATATCAGTAAAGTCAAGATGACTGAGGTTTTGAATGTTTACAAATTTAAAAACTAAATAAAAATGTAACTATAAGGAAATAGCAAGTGCTCCCTGTTATAAAGGCCACTAGAAAAAATACACAAATATGTTAAAGATAGGGATATATACTTATCTATATTTAGAATTTTCATTTATAAAGTCAGTGGTGTACTTGTTCCTTTTTATTATACCCTAACCCCATTCCTTGGGCTCCAACATGTATTCCAATCTACAGGGCATAAATTATCCGTATATTAAGAAAAAAGTATAACAATGATTTTCAAGTGATTTAGGAAAAAATATTCAATTGGTCGTATTCTCTCACCAATTCTCTATGACATACAAAGCTTCAGAATTTTTGGAGCTGGGAGTGAAGATTTTCTTACACTGGCATCAACCCACCATTTGCTAAATGTTTATACATATGTATAGAGAAACACACATTTAAAATACAACAGAACAAAAAAACTTGAGATATAGAAGACAAAAAAGAGCACAGCTGTGAACCAGTGTCCTTAGAAAGTCCAGCTTTCCAACTAAAACTGCTAAGGTGACACCAGCAATTTGTGACACGTTTACTTTGTAAGTAGCTCAACACTGGGCATGGCTCTCCTCTTTTCTGGGAACTGTTATTTTATATTTATATTTATAAAGTTCCTTGTAAAGGATAACAAAGCTGATGAGATATGCTAGGGCTGCCAAAGCATATCACCATCAACAAAAATAAGGAATTTCAAGCTATTTATTGTTTCAACTTCATTCATTAGGCAATTTAGTGTTTGTTTTCATCTGTAATATTAACAAAAAAAGCCTTTCTGTTACAGTAACAAATTCAAAAGGCATCATCTAAACCATGGTAAGATTCATTCGGGTATTGGATACTATCAACTAAATCCGAGGCTTTGTCCTATAGACTGATGGCTCTCCTGCCTTAACATAAGCACTCATTTTATACTATACTATACTCATTTTATATTTTAACATAAGCACTCAACAAATGATTTTTAAAAGTCATTTGATGCACTGGTAATAAGTACTAAAAACCACAATTAAAATTGCTTTTTTTCTTGGTTAATTACAATCTTCAAGCAGACCACTAGAAATAACTTCCTTTAAAATTCTCTGTTTTGCCGATTTTTCTTTCTTTTTTAAAAAAAATACGGCACTGGTCTCATTAATGTCATTAGTTGCAGTGCCTGCTGAGAGAAAATGCTGACTTTGTGAGCATAGAATCAATTTTCTGAATTAAAAAAGGCTTTTGTGGGGCTTCTTCTTGCATAGTATTTTCTCAAAAGCCTTCACTGTAGGAAATGCTTTAATTACTGTGGTAGGTGCCAGATTACCAAATCTACATTTATGTAATGAAATTACATGAACTTTCTTGAAACATGTTCCTTCACTAGTTTCAGCCACTTAATCTTGCTGCAACCTCCAATGCATGAGGAAGCATACGAAGTCCTTCCTCAGAAGACTAGACAGATACATTTCCTAGCTTTGTATTTGTGGATTTGGCAACAAAGGTTATTCTCCAGTGAAGCAATGTACAGTGACTGAAAAGATCAGGAAACACACAGGGTATGGGGGGAAAGGGGAGAGGGAAGGAAGAGATGGCATCATATGCAGAGTTGAGGAGTGACAAGGTGAACAGGTCCAGGACAAAAGAGGTGCGAGAAGCCAAATACTATGGATAGGCTTCTGAGGAAAGATACTAAATTCAAAGATGCAAAGTCGAACACAGATCTTGAAATAGAGTTGAGACAGTGTCCCCAGGCAGCCAACACAGAGATTGGAAGTGCCCTGCCTAGCACAGATATATGGCCACCACTGTGACAAAGCACCATATGTGAGCTGCTTTCAAAAGTCAGGGCGGGGGTTGGGGGTGTTGGGGAGAAGGGGCCAGGTGGCTCAGTCTGTTAAGCGTTTGCCTTTGGCTCAGGTCATGATACCAGGTCCTGGGATCAAAGCCTGCATCCGGCACCTTGCTTAGTGGGGGAAACTTGTTTCTCCCTCTCCTGCTTCCCCTGCTCATGCTTGCTTGTGCTTCCCCACTTCCCCCTTTCTCAAAAAAAAAAAAAAAATCTGGGCTGATACTCCCATATGGACATCACATAAGTCTTTAAGGGAAATAAGTCCAGCACCTTATGAGGTGGGGCTGTTAAAGCAATAAGGAATATTGGAGAAGAGTGAATATTGGATAAGAGTGCAGAGAGATGAGGTACAGGACAGGAACATGGTACAAAGAAAATGGTTAGAGTAATATAGAGGAGAAAGGGGCACTGGATTTTTTTTTTAATTATAATAATCCAGAGTATCTGGTACATTATGACTTCATAGGAATTGAAATTAACAGGACTATTTAAAATTAAAGCATTTCTAAATGTCACACGACTTTCTTCTCTGACACACACCTGATGATCAGATATCTAAATGTTGTCAGGGTTGGGATGCTTTTGCTAGGATGCTTATAAATAGTACTGAAATCACATTCAGTGAAATAGTAATAGATGACAAAAGCCCTCTACTTGTGTTTTCTAGAAAAATAGATGGTTAAAAAAATAAAAGTATTACTGGATTAGCTACTGTACATCAGGGAGAGGTAGATGTTTTAAAAAGTAGTTTAAAATTCCATAAGTTTCTTAAGGGTGAAAACTGCACATTGCACTTCTCCATTTTCTCCAAAATGCCAGCATCCACTTGATGGAAAACATATAAAGTAGATGATAAATATTTACCAAAAAGATTTTAAAGATTTTTACTATTTGACAGACAGAGATCACAAGTAGGCAGAGAGGTGGAAAGAGAGAGGGGAAGTAGGCTCCCTGCTGAGCAGAGAGCCTGATGCAGGGCTCAATCCCAGGATACTGGGATCATGACCTGAGCTGAAGGCAGAGGCTTTAACCCACTGAGCCACCCAGGTGCCCCCAAATAAGATTTTGAAGATTGTAAACCTAATAAAAGATAAGGAAACAAGGAAAATTTTGTTATGAAGTAAACTCTAGAATGTATATTAATTAGTGGGGGGAAACCCCCAAAACCTAAAGACCCAGAAGGGGTGCCTAGGTGGTGCAGTCAGTTAAGTATCTGAGTTTTAACTTCCGCTCAGGTCATGACCTTGGGGTTGTGAGATGGAGTCCTGTGGTGGACTCTGCACTCGGTAAGAGTGTGCTCCAGATTCTCTCTCCCTCTCCCTCTGCCCCCTCATGTCCTTGATCACACGTGTGCGCTCTTTCTCATAAAAAAAAAGAACAGTGTGTAGAATATGCCACCATTTACGTAAGAAAGAGCAAAGTATGTTTGTGTGTTTACTTATGATTTTTAAGAAAAGACAACAAAGAATAAACCAGCTAATGCAAATGGTTACTTACAGAGGAGGAAGATACTAGGGATGGAAGATACACTTCTTAAAATTAGTCTTTGTGACCATGTAAATGTTTTACTTAATTGCAAAACAAAATTAAACCAAAATAAGAAAAACAGTACCTAGAAATAAAAGTCAAAATGAAATAATCTATTAATATAGAAAGTTGGTGGGAAAACTCCAAAGAGAACTATTTTCAGTAAATCTTTTATTTTAAAAACTTTTAATTTTAAAATAATTTCAGACTTAGCAAATCACTGAATGTTTTGCTTCTGTATATTTGGCCACCACTTTCCAGTCATGTAATTCTACTTTCTGGTATTTTATCATTCTTAAAAAACTGCCTTAACATAGAATTACAGTAAAAATCATAGCCAATGACAAGGTTTCTAACTATCTAACCTTGCCTTACATTTCTACTTACATGTTGATAAATGGAAAACCAGCCCTTAATGTTACTTAAACGATGTCTGACTTGACTTTTGAAGTAAAAGGAGGTAAAAATATGACTCAAGACTGCTGTAAAAAACCTAGAAATGGGGCCCAAAAGTATTGCATCCCAGACTCCCAGTACACTGAAGCTGATTCCATAACAGTCACAGCTACCCATATACTTTTTATAAAAAACATTTTATTTATTTATTTGAGGGAGACAGCGTGAGAGAGCAAGAGCACAAGCATGGGGGCAGGCAGAGGAAGATGGAGAAGGAGACTCCCCACTGAGCAGGCAGCCCACTGTGGGGCTCAATCCCAACCCCCTAAGATCATGATCCAAGCCAAAGGCAGACACTTAACAGATTGAGGCACCAAGGCGGCCCATCCATATACTTCTTTTAAAGGCAGCATGGCCATGGTGTTGATAAACAGGGCTTTGGGAGTTTGTCAGAACTGAGATGGAATCTGGGCTCTGCTCTTTACTCAACTGGTAAGTGAGCTTAAACACATCACTTAACTACTTATAAGTTTCAATTCCTTCATCTCTAAAATGAGCATAATATAATACCTAAACAATAAGACTGTACTGAGAGCTGAGACACGTTTTAGTAAGGTGCCTTGCATCACTAAAATGCTAAAAAATTTTAGCTATTGTTGGCATATTACTCTACTACTAATTTGTGCACTGTAAAATTCTATCCTTCTATTTCAACTTCACAAACTTCTATTTTTAATTACATCAGAAATGCAGAGCATTAATGGAAACAAGCTAAGTTCTACCATTGTATTTGACAAATTTTACCCAATAGTAAAGTCATTAGAATTAAGATTCTTTAAAATCACATTAAATGCCATGATAATGACTTCTGCTTCTAATCATGAAAGTTTAATTGGAACAGAACTTTTTTCTCTCACTAAACTAAAAGTCTGAATATTTTCAGTCATTGGGACCCAACAGGCAGTAAAGGATTATGATTCCTATGGGAGGGAAAACGAATGGAGTGAATGCTTAATGACAGGCCTGGCTTCTTTCTGGAAGCATTTCCTAATTCCCAGTACAAGGAGGGGAAACAAAGCAGAGCACGGCATGTCACTGAGTTGAGGACATAGAGATCACAGTTCAGGAAGAACTCTGAGGAAAATGGAATGTTCACAGCAGAATACCAAGGAGAATGGAGCTAAGTATAGAAAAAGTTCCCAAAATCTGCACAAAGAACACTATGTGTCTTTACCTTAATAATAATTTGCGCACGCATAGGTTGAAACTCCATGAGGCTGGGCAAAAAGAGCATGGAGACACTGGAGTTCTAGTAAGTTCAAGAGAGGCCTCCCTGAACTCTAAAGACAATCAGTAGAGATCTCAGAAAAGTCACATCTAAGTATGGAGCTCAACTAAGCCCTAGAATAAAGGCTACTCTAGATGTGGTCTAATCAAAGGAAGCACCAAACTATAAAATAGAACAACAAAAAGGCTAATCAACACAAATGGACCTATAAATGGCAGACATGAAGACATTATGTAAGGCAGGAGCTTCAAAATATCCTGGGAATATGCTCAAGGATTTAAAAGAAAGCATGAACTTTATGAGGAAAGAAACAGAAAAAATAAAAAAGAACGAAAAGGAGCTTCTAGAATTGAAGAAAATATATTACCTTAAACGAAAAGTTCACTGGATGAACTAAACAGAACATTAGACAATGCATGAAATGGTGAAGTTAAAGACATGGAACAGAAATTTTCCCGATATAAAGCATGAAGTTTCCTAAGAGAAAAAAAAAGACTGAGATTAAAGTACAGAAACTCAATGACATGTGGGACAATACTAAGGGGTCTATCATGCAAAGCCTCTGGAGAGAAGAGAGAACGGTAGAGACAGAATTAAAACCCATCAAGAAATAATATCCAAATTTGCATACCAGTACAAGAAACTCCAAGTACCTTAAGCAGATTAAAATACAAACAACAGGGGCGCCTTGGTGGCTCAGTGGGTTAAGCTGCTGCCTTCGGCTCAGGTCATGATCTCAGGGTCCTGGGACCAAGCCCCACATCGGGCTCTCTGCTTACCAGGGAACCTGCTTCCCCCCCTCTCTGCCTGCCTGTCTACTTGTGATCTCTCTGTGTCAAATAAAGAAAATCTTTAAAATAAATAAATAAATAAAATACAAACAACAACAACATAAGTCACATCAATAATGGACAGCATAAAACCAGTGATAAAAACAAAAATTTTAAAGCAGCCAGAAGAAAAAAACCACATTGCAAAAGGAAAAAACAGGAACAAAAAAAGGTGAT
The DNA here is from genome assembly GCF_011764305.1 of Mustela putorius furo. Lineage (NCBI taxonomy): Eukaryota > Metazoa > Chordata > Mammalia > Carnivora > Mustelidae > Mustela > Mustela putorius. The sequence continues at coordinate 36,528,041 of NW_025421989.1, forward strand.
AGTAATAAGGCAGTCAAGTCATCAGGAGGGTATAACATTCCTAAATGTATGTGCACCTAACAGAGCTTCAGAATACAGGAAAGAACAAAATGATAGTACATTAAGAAATAGATCGACAATTATAATAGATAAAATAGGCAGAAAATCCACAAGGATATAGAAGAGTTGAACAATCCTATCAGTTAACTTGAAATATGCTTAGAACACTACACAAAACAAGAGGAAATTATACCTTCTACTTAATTGCACATGGAACATTTGCCAAAATGGGCCATACTGTGGGCCACTAAAAATGTCTCAATTAATTTAAAACTTATTCATTCATATTCAGTTCAAGTCACACAAAGCGTGTCCTCTGATCCTAATGAAATTAGAACTCAATATCTGAGTTTAACTATTTGGAAATTAAATAACACTTCTAATAACCCATGGGTCAAAGCAGAAATCAAAAGAGAAAACTGAAAATTTTCTCAACTGAATAAAAATATAAAATATAACTAAAGCAGAACTTAGGGTGAAATTTATAGCATCAAATACCCACAATAGTAAGGAAGAAAGGCCTCAGGGGCACCAGGATGGCTCAATAGGTTAAGCATCCAACTCTTTATTTTGGCTCAGGTCTGATCTCAGGGTCATGAGATAGAGCCCTACACTGGGGTCCATGCTGGGGTGGAGCCTGCTTAAGATTCTTGCTCTCCCTCTGCCCCTCCTCCCCTCTAAAAAAAAGGTTTCAACTCAAAGATTTTAGTTTGCAAATTAAGAAACAAGCAAAAGATGAGCAAATGAAATAAAAATAAAGATACAAAAGTGGGGGGGGGGAAATAAAGCCCAAAATGGGAATAAATGAAATAGAAGAAAAATGGAAAAAATCCCTAATTCTTGAAATAGGTCAATGAAATTGCTAAACCTCTAGCCAGGGTGATCAAGACAAAAAGAAAGAGATATTACACAAATCAATTTCCCAAAACTGAAAAGGTAGGAACACTTCCAACTCATTCCATGAGGTTAGCATTCCCATGACACCAAAACCAGACAAAGATATTACCAAAAAAAGGAGAAAACTACAAACATCCAAAATTTCTAAGAATATAGGTTTGTCATTATAAAAATCAATATAATCCACTACACTAATAAACTAAAAAGAAAAATACTCATGATTATCTCAATAAATGAGATACGTCAGAAATGTCAGAAAAATAATCTGACAAAATCCACCATCCATTCCTGAGTAAAAAAAAAAAAACCAACTCCCCCCCAAAGACCTTGGCAAATTAAGAAAAGAAGGCAACTTCTTCAACTTGAAAATGGTTATCCATGAAAGGCCTAACCGTTAACATGATACTTTATGATACAAGATCAGGAATAAGATAGTATCTGCTCTTATGACTTCTATTCACCATTATACTGGAGGTTCTAGCCAATGCAATAAGGCAAGAAAACCAAACCAAGAGAAGTGTAAATTGGAAAAGAGATAATGTTTACTATATTAAAGATGACATAACTGACATGCTCTTTCATGTAAAAAACCATACGAAATCTACAAAAAAGCTACTAGACCCACTGAGTTTAGCAAGACTGTGGAAGACTGATATATAAATCAATTGTATTTATATATTCCAGCAACAAAAAAAAATGGGAATTGAAATTAAAAAGTGCCATTTACAATCACACCAAATATAGGAAATACATAGAGATAAATCTTATAAAATATGTGAAAAACATTTACATTAAAAACTAATGCTGCTGCAGGGAGGAGTCAAGATGGCGGAGAAGTAGCAGGCTGAGACTACTTCAGCTAGCCAGAGATCAGCTAGATAGCTTATCTAAAGATTGCAAACACCTGAAAATCCATCAGCAGATCGAAGAGAAGAAGAACAGCAATTCTGCAAACAGAAAAACAACCACTTTCTGAAAGGTAGGACCAGCGGAGAAGTGAATCCAAAGCGACGGGAAGATAGACCCTGGGGGAGGGGCCGGCTCCCGGCAAGCGGCGGAGCAACGGCGCACAAAATCAGGACTTTTAAAAGTCTGTTCCGCTGAGGGACATCGCTCCAGAGGCTAAACCGGGGCGAAGCCCACGCGGGGTCAGCGTGGCTTCAGGTCCCGCAGGGTCACAGAAGGATCAGGGGTGTCTGAGTGTCGCAGAGCTTGCGGGTATTGGAACGGGAAAGCCAGCTACAGAGACAGAGCCGACAGTGAGCTCGCAGCTTGGGGTTACCTTGAACCGGTCGCAGGCTCGGTGAGCTCGGAGCGCGGCTGGCCGCCGGAGGTCAGGCAGACGGGAGTAACTGGGCGCTGTTCTCTGAGGGCGCACTGAGGAGTGGGGCCCCCGGCTCTCGGCTCCTCCGGGCCAGAGACCAGGAGGCCGCCATTTGTTTTCCCGTCCTCCGGACTCTACAGAAAGCGCTCAGGGAACAAAAGCTCCTGAGGGCAAAGCCGAGCGGATTACACACCCCGGCCCCTGGTAAGGGCGGTGCAATTCCGCCTGGGGCAAAGACACTTGAGAATCACTACAACAGGCCTCTCACCCAGAAGATCAACTAGAAATCCAGCCGAGACAAAGTTCACCTACCAAGGAGTGTGGTTTCAATACCAAGGAGAGCAGCAGAATTCCAGAGGAGGAGAAAGCAAAGCACGGAACTCATGGCTTTTTCCCTGTGATTTTTTTTAGTCTTGCAGTTAATTTAATTTTTTTCTTTTTTCTTTTTTTGTTTTTTTCTCGCCTTCTGGTAAAATTTTTTTTTAACTTTTACCTTTTTCTTTTTTAACGTTTTTTAACTAGTTTATCTAATGTATATTTTTTTCTTTTTTATATTTTTCTTATTTGTTTTTTTTTTTAATTCTTTTCTTTGATTTCTTCCTTTTTGAACCTCTTTTTATCCCCTTTCTCCCCCCTCACGATTTGGGATCTCTTCTAATTTGGTTAAAGCATATTTTCCTGGGGTTGTTGCCACCCTTTTAGTATTTTACTTGCTCCTTCATATACTCTTATCTGGACAAAATGACAAGACGGAAAAATTCAACACACAAAAAAGAACAAGAGGCAGTACCGAAGGCTAGGGACCTAATCAATACAGACATTGGTAATATGTCAGATCTAGAGTTCAGAATGACAATTCTCAAGGTTCTAGCCGGGCTCGAAAAAGGCATGGAAGATATTAGAGAAACCCTCTCGAGAGATATAAAAGCCCTTTCTGGAGAAATAAAAGAACTAAAATCTAACCAATCTAACTCAAAAAAGCTATTAATGAGGTGCAATCAAAAATGGAGGCTCTCACTGCTAGGATAAATGAGGCAGAAGAAAGAATTAGTGATATAGAAGACCAAATGATAGAGAATAAAGAAGCTGAGCAAAAGAGGGTCAAACAGCTACTGGACCACGAGGGGAGAATTCGAGAGATAAGTGACACCATAACGCGAAACAACATTAGAATAATTGGGATTCCAGAAGAAGAAGAGAGAGGGGATCAGAAGGTATACTGGAGAGAATTATTGAGGAGAATTTCCCCAATATGGCAAAGGGAACGAGCATCAAAATTCAGGAGGTTCAGAGAACGCCCCTCAAAATCAATAAGAATAGGCCCACACCCCGTCACCTAATAGTAAAATTTACAAGTCTCAGTGACAAAAAGAAAATCCTGAAAGCAGCCCGGGAAAAGAAGTCTGTAACATACAATGGTAAAAATATTAGATTGGCAGCAGACTTATCCACAGAGACCTGGCAGGCCAGAAAAAGCTGGCATGATATTTTCAGAGCACTAAACGAGAAAAACATGCAGCCAAGAATACTATATCCAGCTAGGCTATCATTGAAAATAGAAGGAGAGATAAAAATCTTCCAGGACAAACAAAAACTGAAAGAATTTGCAAACACCAAACCAGCTCTACAGGAAATATTGAAAGGGGTCCTCTAAGCAAATAGAGAGCCTACAAGTGGTAGATCAGAAAGGAACAGAGACCATATACAGTAACAGTCACCATACAGGCAATACAGTGGCACTAAATTCATATCTCTCAATAGTTACCCTGAATGTTAATGGGCTAAATGCCCCTGTCAAAAGTCACAGGGTATCAGAATGGATAAAAAAACAAAACCCATCTATATGTTGCCTCCAAGAAACTCATTTTAAGCCCGAAGACACCTCCAGATTTAAAGTGAGGGGGTGTAAAAGAATTTACCATGCTAATGGACATCAGAAGAAACCAGGAGTGGCAATCCTTATATCAGATCAATTAGATTTTAAGCCAAAGACTATAATAAGCGATGAGGAAGGACACTATATCATACTCAAATGGTCTGTCCAACAAGGAGATCTAACAATTTTAAATATCTATGCCCCCAACGTGGGAGCAGCCAACTATATAAACCAATTAATAACAAAATCAAAGAAACACATCAACAATAATACAATAATAGTAGGGGACTTTAACACTCCCCTCACTGAAATGGACAGATCATCCAAGCAAAAGATCAACAAGGAAATAAAGGCCTTAAATGACACACTGGACCAGATGGACATCACAGATATATTCAGAACATTTCATCCCAAAGCAACAGAATACACATTCTTCTCTAGTGCACATGGAACATTCTCCAGAATAAATCACATCCTCGGTCCTAAATCAGGACTCAACTGGCATCAAAAGATTGGGATCATTCCCTGCATATTTTCAGACCACAATGCTCTGAAGCTAGAACTCAACCACAAGAGGAAGTTTGGAAAGAACCAAACAGCATCCTTCTAAAGAATGAATGGGTCAACCGGGAAATTAAATGAGAACTGAAAAAATTCATGGAAACAAATGATAAGGAAAATACAACGGTTCAAAATCTGTGGGACACAACAAAGGCAGTCCTGAGAGGAAAATATGTAGTGGTACAAGCCTTTATCAAGAAACAAGAAAGGTCTCAGGTACACAACCTAACCCTACACCTAAAGGAGCTGGAGAAAGAACAAGCAAGAAACCCTAAGCCCAGCCGGATAAGAGAAATCATAAAGATCAGAGCAGAAATCAATGAAATAGAAACCAAAATAACAATAGAACAAATCAACGAAACTAGGAGCTGGTTCTTTGAAAGAATTAATAAAATTGATAAACTCCTGGCCCGACTTATCAAAAAGAAAAGAGAAAGGACCCAAATAAATAAAATTATGAATGAAAGAGGAGAGATCACAACTAACACCAAAGAAATACAAACCATTATAAGAACATACTATGAGCAACTCTACGCCAATAAATTTGACAATCTGAAAGAAATGGATGCATTTCTAGAAACATATAAACTACCACAACTGAACCAGGAAGAAATAGAAAGCCTGAACAGACCCATAACCAGTAAGGAGATTGAAACAGTCATTAAAAATCTCCAAAGAAACAAAAGCCCAGGGCCAGACGGCTTCCCGGGGGGAATTCTACCAAACATTTAAAGAAGAACTAATTCCTATTCTCCTGAAACTGTTCCAAAAAATAGAAATGGAAGGAAAACTTCCAAACTCATTTTATGAGGCCAGCATCACCTTGATCCCAAAACCAGACAAGGATCCCATAAAAAAATAGAGCTATAGACCAATATCCTTGGTGAACACAGATGCGAAAATACTCATCAAAATACTAGCCAATAGGATTCAACAGTACATTAAAAGGATTATTCACCACGACCAAGTGGGATTTATTCCAGGGCTGCAAGGTTGGTTCAACATCCGCAAATCAGTCAATGTGATACAACACATCAATAAAAGAAAGAACAAGAACCATATGATACTCTCAATAGATGCTGAAAAAGCATTTGACAAAGTACAGCATCCCTTCCTGATCAAAACTCTTCAAAGTGTATGGATAGAGGGCACATACCTCAATATCATGAAAGCCATCTATGAAAAACCCACCGCAAATATCATTCTCAATGGAGAAAAACTGAAAGCTTTTCCGCTAAGGTCAGGAACACGGCAGGGATGTCCATTATCACCACTGCTATTCAACATAGTACTAGAGGTCCTAGCCTCGGCAATCAGACAACAAAAGGAAATTAAAGGCATCCAAATCGGCAAAGAAGAAGTCAAATTATCACTCTTCGCAGATGATATGATACTATATGTGGAAAACCCAAAAGACTCCACTCCAAACTGCTAGAACTTGTACAGGAATTCAGTAAAGTGTCAGGATATAAAATCAATGCACAGAAATCAGTTGCATTTCTCTACACCAACAGCAAGACAGAAGAAAGAGAAATTAAGGAGTCAATGCCATTTACAATTGCACCCCAAACCATAAGATACCTAGGAATAAACCTAACCAAAGAGGCTAAGAATCTATACTCAGAAAACTATAAAGTACTCATGAAAGAAATTGAGGAAGACACAAAGAAATGGAAAAATGTTCCATGCTCCTGGATTGGAAGAATAAATATTGTGAAAATGTCTATGCTACCTAAAGCAATCTACACATTTAATGCAATTCCTATCAAAGTACCATCCATCTTTTTCAAAGAAATGGAACAAATAATTCTAAAATTTATATGGAACCAGAAAAGACCTCGAATAGCCAAAGGGATATTGAAAAAGAAAGCCAACGTTGGTGGCATCACAATTCCGGACTTCAAGCTCTATTACAAAGCTGTCATCATCAAGACAGCATGGTACTGGCACAAAAACAGACACATAGATCAATGGAACAGAATAGAGAGCCCAGAAATAGACCCTCAACTCTACAGTCAACTTATCTTCGACAAAGCAGGAAAGAATGTCCAATGGAAAAATGACAGGCTCTTCAATAAATGGTGCTGGGAAAATTGGACAGCCACATGCAGAAAAATGAAATGGGACCATTTCCTTACACCACACACAAAAATAGACTCAAAATGGATGAAGGACCTCAATGTGCGAAAGGAATCCATCAAAATCCTTGAGGAGAACACAGGCAGCAACCTCTTCGACTTCAGCCGCAGCAACATCTTCCTAGGAACAACGCCAAAGGCAAGGGAAGCAAGGGCAAAAATGAACTATTGGGATTTCATCAAGATCAAAAGCTTTTGCACAGCAAAGGAAACAGTTAACAAAATCAAAAGACAACTGACAGAATGGGAGAAGATATTTGCAAACGACATATCAGATAAAGGACTAGTGTCCAAAATCTATAAAGAACTTAGCAAACTCAACACCCAAAGAACAAATAATCCAATCAAGAAATGGGCAGAGGACATGAACAGACATTTCTGCAAAGAAGACATCCAGATGGCCAACAGACACATGAAAAAGTGCTCTATATCACTCGGCATCAGGGAAATACAAATCAAAACCACAATGAGATATCACCTCACACCAGTCAGAATGGCTAAAATCAACAAGTCAGGAAATGACAGATGCTGGCGAGGATGCGGAGAAAGGGGAGCCCTCCTACACTGTTGGTGGGAATGCAAGCTGGTGCAGCCACTCTGGAAAACAGCATGGAGGTTCCTCAAAATGTTGAAAATAGAACTGCCCTATGACCTAGCAATTGCACTATTGGGTGTTTACCCTAAAGATACAAACGTAGTGATCCAAAGGGGCACATGCACCTGAATGTTTATAGCAGCAATGTCCACAATAGCCAAACTATGGAAAGAACCTAGATGTCCATCAACAGATGAATGGATCAAGAAGATGTGGTATATATACACAATGGAATACTATGCAGCCATCAAAAGAAATGAAATCTTGCCATTTGCGACAACATGGATGGAACTGGAGCGTATCATGCTTAGTGAAATAAGTCAAGCAGAGAAAGACAACTATCATATGATCTCCCTGATATGAGAAAGTGGTGATGCAACATGGGGGCTTAAGTGGGTAGGAGAAGAATAAATGAAACAAGATGGGATTGGGAGGGAGACAAACCATAAGTGACTCTTAATCTCACAAAACAAACTGAGGGTTGCTGGGGTGAGGGGGTTTGGGAGAAGGGGGTGGGATTATGGACACTGGGGAGGGTATGTGCTATGGTGAGTGCTGTGAAGTGTGTAAACCTGGTGATTTACAGACCTGTACCCCTGGGGATAAAAATATAGGTTTATAAAAAATTAAAAATTAAAAAAAAACTAATGCTGCTGAGAGATGTTTTTAAAAATACAAATAAAAGAGAAATATTACGTTATTGGGTTGAAGACTCAATACTGTTAACATGTTAGTAATAGTTATCCTTTTTGGGCTACTATGACAAAATACCACAGACTGGGTAGTTTATAAACAATAGGAATTTATTTCTCACTGATCCAGAGGCTGGAAAGTCTAAGATTAAGGTACCAACATAGCTGCATCCTGGTGAGACCTCTTCCTGGTTCATGGCCAGTGCCTTCTTACTATGTCCTCTTGTGGTGGGAGGAGGCTAGGGAGCTCTCTGTTGTCTATTTTATAAGAGGACTGATCCCATTCACAAGAACTCCATCCTCAAAACCTAATCATTTCTGAAAGGTCTTATTTCCTAATACTATCACATGGGGCACTAGGATTTTAACATATGAATTTGGCAGGGAGGGAACAAGCATTGGGACCACAGCACTCAATTCTCAAATTATTCTATAAACAGTCTGTACCTGCTTTGCAAAGTACTGTGTTAAATGAAAAAATGTGCATGTTGAAACCATGCAAAGTGAGGACTTGCCTCCAATATGTACATGTTTCAGTTAACATAATACTATGCAAAGGTAAGAACACTCTGTATTCTAGATAATTCCTGTCAAAATCCCAGGAGGCTTTTTTGGGGCAGAAATTGACAAACTAATTCTAAAATTCATATGGAAATACAAATGACATAAAAAGTTAAATTTGACAAAGTAAAACAAAGTTGATGTATGAATACTGAGTTCAAAACTTATTTAAAACTAATCAAGATGGCATGTTATTGTCCCTAAACACAGATCAACAGGTCAATGGAACAGAATAGAGAGCTTTGTCTCACATATTATTTATCTGACAGAGGGGGAGAGAGACAGAGAGAAAGACAGACAGGAAGCACAAGCAGGGGGAGCAGCAGGCAGGGGAGCCTGATGTGGGGTTCAATCCCAGGACCTTGGGATCATGATCTAAGCTGAAGGCAGATGCTTAACTGACTGAGCCATTCAGGGGCCCCCAGAATAGAGAGATCTAAAACAGACCCATATTTATATGTACCACCAACTTCTAACAAAGTTAGAAGTAGGATTCAATGGACAACGAAGATTCTATTCAACAAAGAGTTCTGTATACTTACTTTGTATCACATACAAATATTAACTCAAAATGGATCACAGACCTAAATACGAAACCTAAGCTACTAAACTTCTAGGAAAAACATAGGAGAAAACCTTTCTGACTGACCTTGGGTTACGCAAAGATTTCTTAGAAACACAACCAAAAGCGTGACCCATTAAAGAACAAATTGATAAACTGGACTTTACCATGACTTCTCATCTTCAAAAGACACTGTTCAGAAAATTAAAAGTCACGGACTGGGTAAAAATACTTGCAAATCATGTATTTTATTAATGCCTTATATCCAGAATTGATAAAGAACTCTCATAAATCAATAAGAAAACTGAATACGATAAGGGCAAAATGCTTGAACAGACATCTCAACAAAGAAGATATGCAGATGTAAAATAAGTACATGAAATAATGCTCAACATCATTAGTAATTAGGGAAATAAAAATTAGTAGTACAAAGGGATACCAATACATCCTTAGTAGTTTGGTTAAAATCAAAAAGACTTATCAGAGCAAGAGTTGTCAAGGATGTAGAGAAACTCATGTACTGCTGGTAGAAATGTAAAATGTACAATCACTTCAGAAAACAGTTTCTTAAAAAGTTAAACATACATGTACTGTACGATTCAGCCATTACACTCATTTACCCAAGAGAAATAAAGGGATATATAAATAATTGAATTTCATAGCAAGTTTACTTCCCCATAGCAAGTTTGCTTCCCCAAATCAGAAGCAACCCACATGTCCACCAAGAGGTCAATGAATAAACCAACTGTGGTATATCCATTTAATGGAATACTACCTAGCAACTAACAAGCATCAACTACTAATACATGTTAAAGCTGCCCGACCAAAGTGTACGATTCCATTTATATGAAACCCTAGAAAACATAAGCTAATTTACAGTGACAGAAAGAAAATCAGTAGTTGTCTGGAGAATGGCTGGAGTCTTTCAGGGGAATGCAGGGAAAGTAAGGAGGGTGAAATTAGAAATGTCCATAAGGAAACTTTTAGTCCTGATGGGTATATTCATTGTCTTAACTGCAGTGATGGTCTAATTGGTTTATATATGTGTCAAAATTTATCAAATTGTACACTTTCTATATGTACAGTTTATTGGAGGTCAATTATATTGAAATAAAACTGTCAAACTAAGACAAAAGATTCTTTAAGGTAAAAATAACAGTGTACACAAGGTTTAACATATACACAAAGAAAAGTTATGAAAACAATAGTGCAAAGGATGGGAAGAGGTGTTCTAAGGAGCTTATACTACAGGTGCAGTGGTAAAATGTTATTTGAATGCAAACTGTGATAAATTAAAAATGTGTATTTTAAACCCTAGAGCAACCACATAAAAAAAGAAATTTGCCTAAGAAGCAAACACTGAGAATAAACTAGCATGTTAAAAAATACTCAACAGGGGCGCCTGGGTGGCTCAGTCATTAAGCATCTGCCTTCAGCTCAGGTCATGATCCCAGGTTCCTGGGATCAAGCCCCGCATTGGGTTGCCTATTCAGTGAGGCGCCTGCTTCTCCCCCTGCCTGTGTTCCCTCTCTCTCTGTCAAATAAATAATGGAACAGAATAGAACTCAACAAATCTAAAGTTGGTGGGAAATATTGGGCAAAAGAACATAAACTAGACAGGAGGAATAGACGAATAAAAAGATGAATCAAACCCAACCACACCAATACTTAAGTTATATGTAAGTGGTCTAAATACTTCAATTAAATGACAAATTGTTAAAACAGATTTTTTTTAAAGATTTTATTTATTTATTTGACAGAGAGAGATCACAAGTAGGCAGAGAGGCAGAGAGAGAGGGGGAAGCAGGCTCCCTGCTGAGCAGAAAGCCAGATGCGAGGCTCAATTCCAGGACCCTGAGATCATGACCTGAGTGGAAGGCAGAGGCTTTAACCCACTGAGCCACCCAGGCGCCCCAAAGCAGATTTATTTTTTTTTAAAAAGCAAGATCCAACAATATGTTTTCTATAGGAAATGTTTTAAATGTGAAGAAATAGGTTTAAGGCTTAAAAATGGGGAAAAATATACCATTCAAGTACTTATCTTCAAAAGCTGACGTGTCTATATTAGCATCATGTTAGGACAAAGAAAGATACCTCGTAACAATAAAAGGATCAATTTATCAAGAAAATATAATACAAGGTAACATACTGAATGGGCGAAAATATTTGCAAATCATGTACCTAATAAGGGGTTAATATCCAAAATATATAAAGAACTCATAACTCAATAGGAAAAGAAAAAATCCAATTAAAAAATTGGCAAAAAGGGGCACCTGGATGTCTTAGTTGGTTAGGCATCTGCCTTCGGCTTGGGTCATGATCCCGGGGTCTTGGGATCAAGCCCCATGTCAGGCTCCCTCTGCCTCTGCTGCTACTACTGCTTGTGCTCTCTCATTCTGGCTCTCTCTCAAATAAATAAATAAAATCTTTAAAAAAAAAGTGAGCAGAATATTGGCATAGACAATTTTCTGAAGAAGACATCCAGATGACCAATGGTACATGAAAAGATGTTCAACAGCATTAATAATCAGGAGGATGTAAATCAAAACTGCAATGATATATCATCTCATGCCTATTAGAATGGCTATTATCAAAAAGACAAGAAATAACAAGTGTTAGTGTGTATGCGGAGAAAAGGAAACCCTCGTGCACTATTGGTAGGAATATAAACTGGTGCAGCTACTATGGGAAACAGTACAGTGATATCTCAGAAAATTAAAAAGAGATGCCATATGGGTATTTATCTGAATAAATATTAAGATAAAATACTTCTGGGTATTTATCTGAAGAAAACAAAAAAGTTAACTTGAAAAGGCACCTGTACCCTTACATTCATTGCAGTATTATTTACAATAGCCAAGTTATGGAAACAACCTAAGTGTCCATTGATGGGTGAATGAAAAGTGAAAGAGAGAAAGAGAGAATACATGGAATAATATTCAGGCACAAAAAAGAAAAATCTTGCCATTTGTGACAACATAAATGGATCTTGAGGGCACTATGCTAAATGATGTAAGTCAGAGAAAGACAAATACCAGAAGATCTCACTTATCTGTGGAATCTAAGAAAAAAAAAACTCATAGATACAGAGAACAGATTGGTGGTTGTCAGAGTTAGAAGAGCTGCAATTATTCAAAAAGTCAGAAACACAGTACAGAATAACCCACTGGACAAGAAGGTATCACACAAGGGAAACTAGAAAATATTTTGACCTTAAAAAAATCCAGTGGGATGCAGCTAAGACAATTTTTAAGACAGAAATTTATACATTTAAATGCTTACATTAGAAGAGGTTAAAAAGCCCCAAATCAATGACTTCTGTTTCCATGCTAAGAAGACAGAAAAACAGCAAATTAAATACAAAGTAAATAGAATAAAAAGTTAATGACCTACAAAATGAACAAATAGGTCAATGATATCAAAAGCTTGCTCTTGTAAAGATCAATAATAAACCCCTAGCTAAACTGATAAAGGAAAAAGAGAGAACACAACATTGTTAATATTGGGAAGGAAAAGAACATCTATGTCAGGTAGGAAAATTTTAAGGAATACTATAAACAAGATACATTAATAAACCCTACAAATAAAATAAATTGACAAATTTATTTATTTATTTAATTTATTCAAATTACCCAAACTGAAAAATAATCTGAATAGCCCTGAACCTGTTACAGAAATTTAATATATAATTTTAAATCTCCCCACAAAGAAAATCTCAGGCTCAAATAGTTCCACTGCTGGATTTCACCATGAATTAAGAAAAAGTAACACCAATTCAATATAAACTTAAAAAAAAAGGATAAAGCAGTTTGGTCAGCAGAATGACCTGATTCTACTTACACAAAAGCCAATAAAAACTTAAAAACAACTAGAAAGCAAAATCTTTCATAACCATTGATGCGAAAATCCTTCTCTTTTAAATATAGTAATTTATGGGCTCCGTCAAACATATCAAAAGCTTGACACACTCTGACCAAATGAGGTTTATCCTAGTAATAAAAAACTGTTTCAATATTTAAAAAAAAATCAGTGTGACTAACAGAATAAAGAAGACCTATATAAAAATCTCAATAAATAAAAAGAAGGCATTTTTAAAAATTCGACAGCTGTCCAAGATAAAAATTTCAACAAATTCTAGGAAGAGAAAAATTCCTGAGCCTACTAGGGAGCATTTGTAAAAACCCACAGGTAATATCATACTTAATGATGACAGAGTGAATTCTTTACCCCGCAAGATCATAACTGGATGTCCCAGCCAGGCAGTTAAGGAAAAGGAACAAAAGACATATGAAATGGAAAGAAATAAAAAGTCTTTATTTGCACATAACACAATATGCAAATAGAAAATCCTAAGGAATCTTTTTTTTTAAAGATTATTTATTTATTTATTTGACAGAGAGAGAGAGAGAGAGAGATCACAAGTAGGCAGAGAGGCAGGCAGAGAGAGAGAGAGGAGGAAGCAGGCTCCCTGCAGAGCAGAGAGCCCGATGTGGGGCTCGATCCCAGGACCCTGGGATCATGACCTGAGCCGAAGGCAGAGGCTTTAACTCACTGAGCCACCCAGGAGCCCTGCTAAGCAATCTTTTTTTTTTTTTAAAGATATTATTTATTTCAATCTCAAGTAGGTGGAGAGGCAGGCAGAGAGAGAGAAGGGGAGGAAGCAGGCTCCCCACTGAGTAGAGAGCCTGATGTGGGGCTTGATCCCAGGATCCTGAGATCATGACCTGAGCCGAAGGCAGAGGTTTAACCCACTGAGCCATCCAGGTGCCCCCCTGCTAAGCAATCTTTAAAAAGCTACTAGAACTAATGATTTTATCAAGATAATGAATGTAAGATCAATACATGAGAACCAACCGTCTTTATTTCCATATGCTGTTAGCAACTGTTAAATAAAAAATTAAAAGTACCATTTACAAAAACATGAGGTCCTAAAAATAAATTTAAGATCTCTACTCTTAAAAATATGCAGATGTTGGGACACCTGGGTGGCTCAGCTGGTTAAGCGAGTGCCTTTGGCTCAGGTCATGATCCTGGAGTCCCAGGACAGAGTCCTGCATCAGCCTCCTCGCTCAGCAGGGAGTCTGCTTCTCCCGCTGACCTCCGTCCTCTCATACTCTCTCTCATCCTCTCTTTTTAACAATAGGTAAAAATCTTCTAAAAAAATAATAAAAATTTTAAAAATATGCAAAATGTTGCTGAAAGTAAAGAACTGTATAAATGGAGAAATATATTGTGTTTATGGACTCAAATAATATTAAGATTTTCAATCTCTCCAAATTATATAGATTCAAAATAACCCCAATCAAAATGCTATGCTTTTTTTTTTTTTTTTCAGAAACTGGCAAACTTACTCATTTTTAAAATAGAAATGTAAAGGACCTAAAACAGACTCAACACTTGAAAGTCGTACCAAACTGAATCATACCATTTCCCATAAAGACATGGTGTACTTCAAGTTCAAGTCATGGAGGATGGTGTGACTTTTAACTTGGTGTTTTCTACCTCTCAACATTCATCCTAGGAACTTGGCAGCAATGCAGCAAGGAAGCCTCTCCATATGGAGAGGCCAAATGAAGAGTGGCCAAGAGTCCCAACTAAGGTCTCCCAGTCAACAGCCAGCATCAACTGCAAACTAAGTGAGTAAACCTGCAGATTATTCCAGTTTCTAGCCTTCAAACTTTCCAGCTTATGCCCCAGACATTGTGGAAGAGAGAAACCGTACTCCTGCTGTGCCCTGTCCAAATTGATGACCCCCAGAAGCTGTGAGCATATGAAGCAGTTGTTTTACACCACCAAGTTTTAGGGTGTTTTGTTATGCACAGTCCCTAGGATACCATTTAGTGAAGCAAAATGTTTTGATCAAAACTGCCTAATAGTCCTTAATGAAAATGCATTCTTGATTTTGTTTGCGCTCAAATGACATGTCTAATGATGCATCATGCTGTACCTTCCCATTTATTGACATTATACTTTATTTTTAAAAAACTTTATTAGTTTCTGAGGTAGAATTTAGAGATTCATTAGTTGCATAGAATACTCAGCGCTCATTTCATCAAGTGCCCTCCTTAATGCCCATCCCCCCCATCACCTTCTTCCAGCATCCCTTAGTTTGTTTCCTCTGATTAACAGTCTCTTATGGTTTGCCTCCCTCTCAATTTTCATGTTATTTTATTTTTTCCTTCCCTTCCCCCATGGCTGTCTGTTTTGTTTCTCAAATTCCACATTTTAAATTTTTATTTATTTTAATTTTATTTATTTATTTGAGAGAGAGAATGAGAGGCGGGAGCATCAGAGGGAGAAGTAGACTCCCTGCTGAGCAGGGAGCCTGATGCTGGACTTGATCCTGGCACTAAGGGTCATGACCTGAGCCGGACGTAGTTGCCGACCAACTGAGCCACCCAAATTCCACATTCTTAAAAACATTTGTTTAACACTTATTATGCAAAAAAATTCAAGATGGCTTAAAAGTAACTTGCCCAAGGTCAAATCTGAACCCAAGACTTCCTAAAACTAACTCCGTCATCCGTACGGTACCGTAAGTTGCTCCTACACTCGTGTCACCACAGCTTATTGTGACTGGTGATAAACTGACCAAGAAGAATTTTTTTTAATTATTTTTAAAAATTTCTTATAAACATATAATGTATTTTTATCCCCAGGGGTACAGGTCTGTGAATCGCCAGGTTTACACACTTCACAGCACTCACCATAGCACATACCCTCCCCAATGTCCATAACCCCACCTCCCCCTCCCAAAACCCCTCGCCCCAGCAACCCTCAGTTTGTTTGGCGAGATTAAGAGTCACTTATGGTTTGTCTCCCTCCCAATCCCATCTTGTTTCATTCATTCTTCTCCTACCCCCTTAACCACCCATGTTGCATCTCCACTTCCTCATATCAGGGAAATATGGCAGTTGTTGTTCTCTGATGGACTTATTTCGCTAAGCATGATACCCTCTAGTTCCATCCACGTCGTCGCAAATGGCAAGATTTCATTTCTTTTGATGGCTGCATAGTATTCCATTGTGTATATATACCACATCTTCTTGATCCATTCATCTGTTGATGGACATCTAGGTTCTTTCCATAGTTTGGCTATTGTAGACATTGCTGCTATAAACATTTGGGTGCACGTGCCCCTTCGGATCACTACATTTGTATCTTTAGGGTAAATACCCAGTAGTGTAATTGCTGGGTCGTAGGGTAGTTCTATTTTCAACATTTTGAGGAACCTCCATGCTGTTTTCCAGAGTGGTTGCACCTCCTTGCATTCCCACCAACAGTGTAGGAGGGTTCCCCTTTCTCCGCATCCTCGCCAGCATCTGTCATTTCCTGACTGGTTAATTTTAGCCATTCTGACTGTGTGAGGTGATATCTCATTGTGGTTTTGATTTGTACTTCCATGATGCCAAGTGATATGGAGCACTTTTTCATGTGTCTGTTGGCCATCTGGATGTCTTCTTTGCAGAAATGTCTGTTCATGTCCTCTGCCCATTTCTTGATTGGATTATTTGTTCTTTGGGTGTTGAGTTTGCTAAGTTCTTTATAGATTTTGGACACTAGCCCTTTATCTGATATGTCATTTGCAAATATCTTCTCCCATTCTGTCAGTTGTCTTTTGGTTTTATTAACTGTTTCCTTTGCTGTGCAAAAGCTTTTGATCTTGATGAATTCCCAATAGTTCATTCTTGTCCTCGCTTCCCTTGCCTTCGGCGATGTTCCTAGGAAGATGTTGCTGTGGCTGAGGTCGAAGAGGTTGCTGCCTGTGTTCTCCTCAAGGATTTTGATGGATTCCTTTCGCACATTGAGGTCCTTCATCCATTTTGAGTCTATTTTTGTGTGTGGTGTAAGGAAATGGTCCCATTTCATTTTTCTGCATGTGGCTGTCCAATTTTCCCAGCACCATTTATTGAAGAGCCTGTCTTTTTTCCATTGGACATTCTTTCCTGCTTTGTCGAAGATTAGTTGACTGTAGAGTTGAGGGTCTATTTCTGGGCTCTCTATTCTGTTCCATTGATCTATGTGTCTGTTTTTGTGCCAGTACCATGCTGTCTTGATGATGACAGCTTTGTAATAGAGCTTGAAATCTGGAATTGTGATGCCACCAGCTTTGGCTTTCTTTTTCAATATTCCTTTGGCTATTCGAGGTCTTTTCTGGTTCCATATAAATTTTAGGGTTATTTGTTACATTTCCTTGAAAAAAATGGATGGTATTTTGATAGGAACTGCATTAAATATGTAGATTGCTTTAGGTAGCATAGACGTTTTCACAATATTTGTTCTTCAAATCCAGGAGCATGGAACAAGTTCTTCTTTAAACATTTGGTAGAATTCCCCTGGGAAGCCGTCTGGCCCTGGGCTTTTGTATGTTTGGAGATTTTTGATGACTGTTTCAATCTCTTTACAGGTTATGGGTCTGTTCAGGTTTTCTATTTCTTCCTGCTTCAATTGTGGTAGTTTATATGTCTCTAGAAATGCATCCATTTCTTCCAGATTGTCAAATTTGTTGGCATAGAGTTGCTCATAGTATGTTCTTACAACTGTCTGTATTTCTTTGGTGTTAGTTGTGATCTCTCCTCTTTCATTCACTATTTTATTTATTTGGGTCCTTTCTCTTTTCTTTTTGATAAGTCTGGCCAGGAGTTTATCAATCTTATTAATTCTTTCAAAGAACCAGCTCCTAGTTTCATTGATTTGTTCTATTTTTTGTTTGTTTCTATTTCATTGATTTCTGCTCTGATCTTTATGATTTCTCTTCTCCTGCTGGGTTTAGGGTTTCTTTCTTGTTCTTTCTCCAGCTCCTTTAGGTGTAGGGTTAGGTTGTATACTTGAGATCTTTCTCATTTCTTGAGAAAAGCTTGTAGTGCTATATATTTTCCTCTCAGGACTGCCCACAGGTTTTGAACCATTGTGTTTTCATTATCATTTGTTTCCATGAATTTTTTCAATTCTTCTTTAATTTCCTGGTTGACCCATTCATTCTTTAGAAGGATACTGTTTTGTCTCCATGTATTTGGGTTCTTTCCAAATTTCCTCTTGTGTTTGCATTCCAGCTTCAGAGCATTGTGGTCTGAAAATATGCAGGGAATGATCCCAATCTTTTGATACCAGTTGAGACCTGATTTAGGACCCAGGATGTGATCTATTCTGGAGAATGTTCCAGGTGCACCAGAGAAGAATGTGTATTCTGTTGCTTTGGGATGAAATGTTCTGAATATATCTGTGATGTCCATCTGGTCCAGTGTGTCATTTAAGGCCTTTATTTCCTTGTTTATCTTTTGCTTGGATAATCTCTCCATTTCAGTGAGAGGAGTATTAAATTCCCCCACTATTATTGTATTTTTGTTGATGTGTTTCTTTGATTTTGTTATTAATTGGTTTATATAGTTGGCTGCTCCCACGTTAGAGGCATAGATATTTAAAATTGTTAGATCTTCTTGTTGGACAGATCCTTTGAGTATGATATAGTGTCCTTCCTCATCTCTTATTATAGTCTTTGGCTTAAAATCTAATTGATCTGATATAAAGATTGCCACCCCTGCTTTGTTCTGATGTCCATTAGCATGGTAAATTGTTTTGCACCACCTCACTTTAAATCTGGAGGTGTCTTCTGTTCTGAAATGAGTTTCTTGTAGGCAACATATAGATGGGTTTTGTTTTTCTATTCATTCTGATACCCTGTGTCTTTTGATTGGGGTATTTAGCCCATTAGCATTCAGGGTAACTATTGAGAGATATGAATTTAGTGCCTTGTATTGCCTGTAAGGTGACTTACTGTATATTGTCTCTGTTCCTTTCTGAGCTACTACTTTTAGTCTCTCTCTTTGCTTAGAGGACCCCTTTCAATATTTCCTGTAGAGCTGGTTTGGTGTTTGCAAGTTCTTTCAGTTTTTGTTTGTCCTGGAAGATTTTTTATCTCTCCTTCTATTTTCAATGATAGCCTAGCTGGATATAGTATTCTAGGCTGCATGTTTTTCTCATTTAGTGCTCTGAATATATCATGCCAGTTCTTTCTGGCCTGCCAGGTCTCTGTGGATAAGTCTGCTGCCAATCTAATATTTTTACCATTGTATGTTACAGACTTGTTTTCCCAGGTTGCTTTCAGGATTTTCTCTTTGTCACTAAGACTTGTAAATTTTACTATTAGGTGACAGTGTGTGGACCTATTCTTGTTGATTTTGAGGGGGGGTTCTCTGCACCTCCTGGATTTTGATGCTTGTTCCCTTTGCCATTAGGGAAGTTGTTTACAATAATTCAATCTAATATACCTTTGGCTCCCCTCTTTCTTCTTCTTCTGGAATCCCAATTATTCTAATGTTGTTTCGTGTTATGGTGTCACTTATCTCTCGAATCCTCCCCTTGTGGTCCAGTAGCTGTTTGTCCCTCTTTTGTTCAGCTTCTTTATTCTCTGTCATTTGGTCTTCTATATCACTAATTCTTTCTTCTGCCTCATTTATCCTAGAAGTGAGAGCCTCCATTTTTGACTGCACCTCATTAACAGCTTTTTTTTTATTTCAACTTGGTTAGATTTTAGTCCTTTTATTTTTCCAGAAAGGGCTTTTATATCTCCCAGGAGGGTTTCTCTAATATCTTCCATACCTTTTTTGAGCCCGGCTAGAACCTTAAGAATCGTCATTTTGAACTCTAGATCTGACATATTACCAATGTCTGTATTGATTAGGTCCCTAGCCTCTTGTTCTTTTTTTTTGTGGTGAATTTTTCCACCTTTTCATTTTGTCCAGATAAGAGTAAGTAAAATACTAAAAGGATGGCAAGAACCCCAGGAAAATACGCTGTAACCAAATCAGAAGAGACCCCAAATCTTGGGGGTAGAAAGTGGATAAAAAGAGGTTCAGAAAAAAAAATTAAACAATTAAAAAAAGAAAACAAATAAAGAGATAATATAAAAAAGAAAAAATATATGTATATTAGATAAACTAGTTAAAAAACATTTAAAAAGAAAAGGGTAAATGTTAAAAAAAATTTAGCAGAAGAAAAAAGAAAAAAATTTGAAAAAACAAAGCAAAACAAATTAAATTAATTGCAAGACTAATGAATCATGGGGAGAAAGCCATGAGTTCAGTGCTTTGCTTTCTCCTCCTCTGGAATTCCGCTCCTCTCCTTGGTATTGAACCTGCACTCCTTGGTAGGTGAACTTGGTCCTGGCTGGGTTTCTTGTTGATCTTCTGGGGGAGGGGCCTGTTGTAGTGATTCTCAAGTGTCTTTGCCCCAGGCGGAATTGCACCACCCTCACCAGGGGGCGGGCTGAGTAATTGCTCCTGTTCATTTGCTTTCGGGAGCTTTTGTCCCCTGAACACTTTCCCTAGAGTTAGGAGGATGAGAATGAAAATGGCAGCCTCCCAGTCTCCGGCCTGGAGGAGCCGAGAGCTCAGGGCCCCACTCCTCAGTGCACCCTCAGAGAATAGCGCCCAGTAACTCCCATCTCCCTGGCCCTCCGGCCGTGCTTCGAGCTCACCCAGGCTGTGACTGGTTCAAGGTAACACCGAGCTGAGAGCTCACTCCTCGGCTCTGTCTCTGAAGCCGGCTTTCCCGTTCCAGTACCCGCAAGCTCTGAGACACTCAGACACCCTGGATCCTTCTGTGACCCTGCGGGACCTGGGGCCACGCTGACCTTGCGTGGGCTTCACCCCAGTTTAGCCTCTGGAGCGATGTTCCTCAGCGGAACAGACTTTTAAAGGTCCCGATTTTGTGCTCTGTTGCTCCGCAGCTTGCCGGTAGCCAGCCCCTCCCCCCGCGGTCTATCTTCCCATCGCTTTGGATTCACTTCTCCGCCAGTCCTACCTTTCAGAAAGTGGTTGATTTTCTGTTTCTAGAATTGCTGTTCTTCTCTTCGATCTCCCGTTGGATTTGTAGGTGTTTGCAATCTTTAGATAAGCTATCTAGCTGATCTCCTGCTACCTGATGTAGCCTCAGCCTGCTACTTCTCCGCCATCTTCCAACTAGAATATTTTTGTTACACCTCTGAAAACCTGTGTCCCCATCCAGCTCTATGGTATTTTCTCTTGCCATTCATTTCAGCTCTCCTGATTCCTTCATCCGTCATGTCTGCTGTGTGTGAGGCCTCCCACTCTGGGGCAATCTACCCACACCATTCTCATCTCCTCGGCTGCAGGCTAATTATTACTGCTGTGGGAAGTCCATTGGCACACTGATGGTGTTACTGCCACAAGCTTCTTGCATCTAGCCTCAGCTGGGGCCCTGAAGCACCCTAGCAATTTCTCCTCACAGCTCCCTTCTATTTCTCAAATGTGCTATTACAAACTCTCTCCATTCTCTATCACCACTGTTCTCAGCAGGTGGCTCTTCCTTTACTCTTCCAAGAGAATCAAGCCATCAGCTGAGGGACATCCTCTGCTCCCTCCTGTTACCTGTAGACCCAGCTCTATGGGTACCTCCACTTCCTGCTGTCTCAGTGGAAGAGGAGCCCCTCTCTCATTTAGCTTTAGACCCATTCTCCACCTGCTGCTTATCAAAGACCTCACTCCATTGGTACATCCTTCTCCTTTCTATTAGCTCTTTTCCCCCAGTATAAAATGGTGACGTCCTCCTATCTTAATCTCAACTTCTATTCCACATGCCCCTTACCTACCCCTGTCTCTCCTCTTCTCAGTCTAGCCTCTTGAAAATGATTCTGTATTTACTCTCCCCACTTCCTCGGTACCCACTCCTGCAGCCTACTACAATCTGGCTTCCATCCTCACCGAAACTCTGGAAGTGCTCTGGCCAAGGTTCTGAATGATTTCTATGTCGGCAAATTCCATGGACATCACAGTTCTTCCATCACTCAGCCTTTTTATAGCATTTGAAACCACAGAAGACCTTCTCTCTCAGCTGCTGTGACTGCATTCTCTGATGATAATTTTCTTACCTCTGTCGCCTGCCTGGTTTCTCCTTCTTGGCCTTGGCACATCCTTTCTTCCAAGGTAAGTGTTCATCAGGATCCTAACCTTGACTATGTTTTATTTTCATTGCTGTCTTCAAGCATCGTATACTCTTCTAGGATTTCATCTGTTACCTACATGATGAGGATTCTCAAGTCTTTTCTTTTTTTTGCTCTGACCTCGGTCCTAAGTTTGAGACTAAAACATCTAACTGCTTACTGATCACCAATATTTAGATCTCAAAGACTCCTCAAACTCAACATGTGCAAGACTCATTTATTCCCTCAGACCAACGTACCAGTGGACAGTGTTTATTTGAATAAAAGAAAGAGTGTCCCTATCCAATTTCTCAAAATCTGGCACTCCTGCCAAAGCTTTAATTCAGGCACCTACCTCTTTGTGTGGATCACTGCAACACCCTACCTAGTCTTTTCTCCTTATGTAACCTCCTGCACAGTACTACCTGACTGGTCTTCCTAAAATACCAATCTGAGGGACTCTCCTACCTAAAACTCGCCAGTGGTTCCCCAGTGCCTAGACAATACAGTTCAAAATGCGTATGGCTGCTCACAAGGCATTCATACCCTAACGGGTGGTATCTCTCACCCTCCCTTCTGCCTCAACTCCAACAAAATCAAACTACTTGCACTTTCCTGAACATGACTTGCTAATAATTCACAGCTCCGCATCTCTATACACATTTCCCCTTCCTTTCAATGTCCTACCCCACTAAGTCCATATGTGAATAGCCTCATTTTGTCACAACAGAATTTGTCACTTTCCTCTCTGTGCTATAGCAGGGAATGCTTACATTTTTCTATTTATTACACTGTGTGTTAATTTTTTACTGTGGCTGTAACAAATGACCTCAAACCTTGTAGCCTAAAACAACACGAAGTTATTCATTTACAGTTTTGGAGGTCAGAAGTCTGCAATGAGTCTTTCAGGGCCAAATTAAGGAGGAGAATCAGCTCATTGCCTTTTCCAGCTTCTAGAGACTGCTCATATTCCTTGGCACATGGCTGTGTTATCCCAATCTCAGCTTCTTTGGCCACGCTGCCTTTTCTTGTAATTAAATCTCCTTCTGCCCTCCCTCTCATAAATAACCCTGTGATTACATTAATAATCCAGATAATTCAGAATAATCTCCCCATCTCAAGATTCTTAATTTAGCCACATCTGCAAAGTCCCTTTTGGATGCAGGGTAACATAGTCACAGGTTCCGGGATTAGGACAGGAACATCTTTTAGGTGTGGGGGAGCATTATTTAACCTTCCACACATTGTAACAATCATTTTATTTGCATGCCTCCCTGACTGCACTGTGACCTTCCCTTTATGGAAGGTTCATTTTTCCCTTCTCAGCATCTGACATTTGGTAATAAGTTAACAAAAGTCTGTTAAATAAATCTAACAAAGGATTCAAGTTGGGAAGTAAGACTGGCCTGGTAATGTGGATCTAGATACCAAACACCAGAAAACCCGATTTATTAGAATTTCAATTCAATCCTACAGCAGTAGGGCAATAGGGAGAACCATTATTAATTATGCATTCCCAAGATTGGGAAAAATGATGAAAGTAGTAATTAAGGAAGATAAAAATTCCAGTAGTCAGCAGAGTAAATTAGACACAGGGTGGGACTGGAGAGAAAGCTCTAAGAAGATTCTTGCAGATGGGCAATGAGGAGATTAGGATGTGGTTGGGACACTGGTAAATGGGAATGGAAAACACAGGTTTAAGATTTGTGTTGTTAAAATAAGTTAACAAAGGAATAGTGGCCCTACTGCAGGGTACTGAAGAGACCCATCTGATCACACTTCCTTCCTCATATTGTACTTTAAACTTGCTTTATTTTCAGAGTAACATTCTGACTTTAATCACAGAGTAGTAATAATGCTTTCATGAAAACTCATTTGGACATTCAATATTATCCTACACAATCTATTTAGGTAACATATGTGAAATGCTAATATCATAGGAACAAATATGTAACATGGACTAATGTAATATTCTAAATCAAATCACAGGTCTATTCTACTTAAGTGGATGATTTTTCAGGTAGAATTTGATTTTTAAAATTTAATTTTGCTGAAGTGATGATAACCAATACAAAAATTCCACTTTGAATTATGTAGTTGCTAATCATTTAAGGGGAATAAGGAACAGGAGAAAAAGAAAAGCAAAAGAAAAACACTGCCAAGTCTCACAGATGGTGTTGCTTAATACGACAGGCTCCTCAAAACTATAATCACTGCCATACACACCAACCCCATGCCAGTTACTAATCCACTGTTCTCTCAGCTCCAAACCCACCCATCACTGCCTGCCCTGAAATATAGGAGCCGGACTCTAAATATATTTCCAACTGGCACAAAATGAAACTTCCTTGGTAGAGGGCAATGGAGGGACACTGGAGGACAAAGAGGTTTGCCTTCCTGGTCCCACTGTTATTCTCATCAGGCTCTTGCTGATGTATGCAGTTTATCCGCAGGGCCCAGGGGCCAGGAGCACGTGGCACCTTTCCACGGACAGGTGGCTTTGTAGCAGAGCACTACTGTAAGGGCATCTTCCTTATAACCAGCATCCCCTGGAACCCCCAGCCAACTTTGCAGCAGAGTGCAACTGGTAGGTCACCTCCTACAAACACCTTTTTCCAGCACCTTCTTGGTCAGCTTGCTGCAAGTTCAGAAGTGAGGCATC
This sequence comes from Mustela putorius furo, assembly GCF_011764305.1. Lineage (NCBI taxonomy): Eukaryota > Metazoa > Chordata > Mammalia > Carnivora > Mustelidae > Mustela > Mustela putorius. The sequence continues at coordinate 36,552,888 of NW_025421989.1, forward strand.
CCCCTAAGGATGTCTTCTAGACTCCAGACGGCAAATGTCCACATCCCACCAGCATGAGAGCTCAGCGAACTTTTCTGTAGCAGAGTGAGCCCCCGCCATGAACACTGCAATAAGGTTTACCTCTCAGCCCTGCTGGGAGGAAGGCCAGCTGTTTTCCTGGAAGGTTCATCTCAGTGCTTGGGGGTAGTGGCTGTTCACTGTGTCTGCCATTTCTGTATTTTGTGAAGTTCTCCAATTCTCACTAGCCAATTCCCTACTATTCTAATTTCTTGGTAATAATTCTTTTAAATAAATTTGCCTGTTCAAAGGAACTGTTTGGTTTCTGTCTCCTGACTGGGCTTTGACTGATATGCCATCCCCACGCAGGAAAAGAACCCCAAACTGCTCTAACTGGGTTCCAAGAGGCCCCTGATATGACCAGATTATCTAAAGTGATTAAAATATTCACACTAGATACCAAATTCTTTGTCTAAAATTATAGATATTAAACTGGTCACATACAGAATCAAAGGAAAGAGAGATGTTGGTTTTAGAATTTTTTTTTAGAATCAAACAGTTTTCAATATATTTTCAAACCAGTAAGAGCAAGTATGCGTCATTTTATGAATTTTTTAGTTGAGCAGTCTACACCTGCCTATTCTGATGAAATCAAACTAGCTCTGCACTCAGTTCTGAGGATTTCCCAACATAAGAGCTTTATGATGTGTTCCTGGGCTTCTGAGCCTTCTGGTGGCTACACAAGCAATCACAGACAGATGATCTATTCTTCCAAATTGTTTTATAGACCTAAAACTCTTGCTCAAAATGAAAAGCACTTTACAGTTCAAAAGGTAATCACTACTTGTTTCCTTGTATTATTCTTCTGGGAAGAGTGTCAAAACCATATTACAATAACCAACCTGCCTAAAATAATTTATCTTTTGATTATAAAAAATAGTAAAATTTGGTTTCAGCAAACGGGGCCAAATGAGATTTTAGTCTCTAATTGCAGAACACAATATGTCCTTATTTTAGTCTATTCACAGTGACAAATTATTCACTGCTGTCATTTGTAACCTGGATTGATACTGAATTAGGGGCATTTGATCCTATGATAGAATTTCAATACTGCTTTGGAATGAAGTGGCACCAGCTACTTACTCAAACATTAAGGCAACAAAGTTTAAAAATTTCCTGGCGTGGCTGATTAAAGGCAGCCAGAACTGAAGGGGGGCAGAAATCAGAGAGGGAGACAAACCATGAGAGGCTATGGACTCCTGGAAACAAAATGAGGGTTTCAGAGGGGAGTGGGGTAGGGGGATGGGGCAGCTGGGGAATGGGTATTAAGGAGGGCACATGTTGTAATGCACACTGGGTGTTGTACGCAGCTAATTGAATCCTTGAACGCTACATCAGCAACCAATGATGTACTGTATGGTAGCTAACTGAACATAATAAAAAAAAAAGGTGGCTAGCAATTTTTTGTCATCACTCCTATTTAGAGGTGGGTTCTACATCCCCTCCCCTTTCAGTCGAGGGGTGCTCTGTGACTTCTCTGATCTGTGCACTGTAGTGGAAACAAAACTGTGCCAGTTACCCTGTGAGCATGATGGGGCATTTTCCATATCATATGCATCTGTGTCACTATACCACTCTGGCCTCTGGTTGAGATTAGTTTTCAAGTATCATACATTTGAGGATGTCTAGCCTAACAGCTGTCAAATTTCACTTAAAAGCAAACATACATATTACTTTACTGTAATGTGAATCCTTCAATTATTCTTGGCTTAATTTTAATAATTACTTAGTAGAATTTCCTGATAAGTTCCCATTTTTAAATGATTTTTGTTTATTGATAGAGAGAGAGACAGTGAGAGAGAGAACACAAGCAGAGGGAGTGGGAGAAGCAGAGGGAGAAGCAAATTCTCCACTGAGCAGGAAGCCCAATGTGGGTCTCGATCCCAGGACCCTGGGATCATGACCTGAGCTGAAGGCAGACACTTAACAACCGAGCCACCCACGTACACCAAATTTCCATCCTTTTTAATGTATACTGGTAAAACCATGATTAGTTTCTTTTATTGAAGTGTTAGCAATAGAGTAAGACAAAAATATGCTTCAAAAGAATTATACTAATTCATTTACTTTGATTACCTTAGAGAAAACTCCAACAGAAAGTAGCCACCACCTAAAGTCTGAATTGGGGAGGGAAAATCACTTGATGATCTCAGTTAATAATCCTGAGAGAAATTTTAAGAAAAAAAGAAAACACAAAAATGTCTTCAAACTAAATCTAAGTCAGAAATACATGCTAGATAAAAGGAGAGTTTCAAATAATAAACCAGCCAGATGTCAATATACTTGGTAAGCTGGAACATAAATGGGCCCATTCTCACCAAATCAGCAGTCCTTACTAAAGACATCTCAGTCTTATGAGTGGAAAATTTATCAGCCACCCCGCGGGTAGAGAGTTTGAAAGAAGACATGAAAAAGCACGTTGACTTTTTTTTTATTTTTAAAAGATTCCATTTTTAAGTAATCTCTGCCCATAAGGTGGGGCTCAAACTTACAACCCTGACATCGCAAGTCACATGTTCTACTGACTGAGCTGGGTGGGTGCCCCTGACATTTTTTAAAATTTAAATTTAAATTTTTATGTATTTATTTGAAAGAAAGAGAGCAAGAGAGCACACAAGCAGAGGGGGTGCAGAGGGAGAGGGAGAAGCAGACTCCCCACTGAGCAGGGAGCCCCATACAGGGCTCGATCCCAGTGCTCCAGGATCATGACCTGAGCCAAAGGCAGACATATAACTGACTGAGCCACCCAGGTGCCTCAATACATTTTATTTTTTAAAAAATTTTGGAAATTAGTTTTGTCTAACAGTATTAGAAGTAGTAAAAATTCAGTTGTTGACTGAACCTAGAAAACTATTTTACTGTAGCTTTATTTAAAAAAATAAAAGGAAGATGAGATAATGAAAATAAGTAAAGGGAAATTACAGAGATGGAACTGAGGTAGGCCAGATGGAGGTAACTCCAGAATGAATCTAGGAGGAGTCTCAATGGAGGACAGGGAAATTATGGCCCACCACAAATGAGCACCACAAAGTGCTAATTGTGAGTGGAGATGCTTCACAGGGATCATCACCCTTAATCCTGTCACCAGCTCTGGGAGGACAGTATTATTACCCTCACTTGACGCCTTGGTTTATGAAACTCGAGGTCACATCACACAGGACAGATGTGAAATGTCTGACTTCAACTCTTCCCATGCTTTTCCTACAACAATGAATCTGTTAAAAAAAAAAAAAACACTGGGAAACCTTTAGCTATAGTTCACTTAATATTTAACAACCTCAAACTTGCCTTGAATTTAATAAGAACTCAATAGGATAGTCCTGTACTTAGTCTCGTGAAAGAGAGACTGTTTCCAAGTAATAGAGAAGATGATCAAATTAAAAAGATAAAAGCTTAGTTTCCAAAGCTCAGTTAAAAAAAAAAAGCCATTGTATGAACAAATAATTAAGGTGGGGATACAGGAAAAGCTTGGTAACATTATCATTCATATATTAGAAGTGTTTAAAAATATTAGGTACACATTAGAGAGACAAACTGGCAAGGCTTTTCAGAAAGCCTGTATTGCTTATTGACTCGGCATTAAAAAATGAGCATTTTGGCCATCATCCCTCAAACAGTAGTCTTAACGTTTCCTGGCAGTTATTTCTGAAGAGTAAACAAAATAGATAAAATCTACCCCATTGATAGGGAGAAAACAGAAGCAAGCCAAGATAAAGGCAAATACCACAGACAACACAAGGCCAATTCAAATAGACTAGTGGAATTTTCTCCCATAATCAGTTCAGAAATGGTCTTTCTCATGTTATAATCTTAGATGCATTTTGAACCAAATGCATTGCTCTGGGTGCTAGTAACTGAATGAGTTCACAGAAAATTCATCAAACTGTACTATTTTTCATTATTTCTTAAGCAGCCAGTAAGAATAACAAAACGAGACTCATCTGCGTCCCGAGTTGCTCTCCCTTCTTACTATTTACTATCAAGAATGAGAATCTTGGGGTGCCTGGGTGGCTCAGATGGTTAGATGTTTGCCTTCGGCTCAAGTCATGATCCCAGGTTCTGGGATGGAGCCCTGTATTGGGCTCCCTGCTCAGCAGGAGTCTGCTTCTCCCTCTCCCTCTACTGCTTCCCCTGCTTATGTGCTCGCTTTCATGTTCTCAAATAAATAAATAAAATCTTAAAAAAAATGAGAATCCTCAGTCTGGATTACTAGATTTAACGGTGTTCTATGTTTTATTCCTATCTATACCCACCCCAGCATTTAGCATTCTGTACAGAATAAATATCTGATGAGTCTCCCCCTCCAACCCCTGCTGCCCCACTGAATGAATGAATGCTTCTGTGAATTAGCAAACCTACTAAGGCAAAAATATCCAAATAGCCGGAACAGATATTTTCCCCTGACCACATGAGCTGGCAAAAATCAAATTGCTTTACCCTCTTTCCCTTGAGACAATGTATAGCTAATTCCTTGTACATAAAACCTAAGTGTAGAGTTTGATGAATTTTCTGTGAACTCATCCAGGTAATAGCAATAGAACACGACCAGCATCTCAGAAGCCCCTAATATGCTCCTGTCTCAGTCACTACCACCCCCCAGAGGTAACAACTATTTTAATTTCAAAGGTCATAGATCAGTTGCACTGTTTTTATACTTTAAATAAATGGAATCATAGGGTAGGTAGCCTTTTATGCCTGGCTTCTTTGACTCATCATTTTGCTTAAGAGATTCATATGTGTCTTATGTACACAAATCCATTCTCATCGCTTTTTAATACCTCACCATGTGAATTCACTCCAGTTTATGCCATCATCTTGTTGGACATTTGGGGTGTTTCTTATTTAAGGCTATTACAATTCTGCTAAAAGTATTCTTATACGTATTTTTTGGTAGACATGTGTTAAGGCCTTTTGGTTGAGTATATGCCTAGGAGTGGAAATGCCAGATCATAAGGTACATACATATAAGTCAGCTTTGGTAGATCTTTCCAGATTACCAGAGTGGTTGAACTAATTTATACTATTAGCAATCAGAGTTCTAATCTTCAGCTCTGTCTTCAGCAATACTTGGAATTGCCTATCATTTTAATTTTTTAGCTATTTTGTTGGGAATGCAGTAGTATCACACTGTGCTTTTAATTTGCATGTCTCTGATGACTAATGAAGTTATGTATCATTTATTAATCACCTGGATAATCTTTTCCCTGAGCTATCTTCCAAGTCTTTTCTCCATTCCTGAGACTTCTTGACCTATCTCTGGGATCACTGCACAATCTACCTGATGATACCTAAACTTGGCTTCTTTCTCATAGGAGAAGGGTCACCATCCCCCCCACCATAACTAATAACATGACCTCTCTAGAGCAATGTGCAGAACAAGCTTGCCCAGCAAAGCAGTCTGGATATACTAGAGTGCTGACCGGGTAAAAAGGGATAAACACAGAACAGTGTGTTTATAGCCCATCTTTGGACTCCTAACCATGAAAGTGTAAAACAGCCTATTTACCCTTTACAGATGTAATTTTTCCCCAAAAGAAGAAATCTTCCTTTGTTCATCACTCTTCTTTTATGGTACCATTCCCCAGAATCTTCAGTAAATTCACAAAATTGATGGGACATTCTTTCATTCACTCAGTGAATATTTACTAAATATCCTTGGTGGCATGCACAGTTCTAGGTGCTCAGAGTAAAGCTGTGAAGAAAACAAAAATAACCCTGCTTCCAGTTCTCACACACACACACACACACACACACACCTCTTTCCTTTTTTTGGAGGGTGGGGTGCATGCATGAAGCCAAGGATAGCTAAGTTGTAGCACATAAAGGGTAAAGGCTCTGGAGTTCAAAAGAGAGACTAACTTGGGTTTGCCTGGCTCTATCACTTCTGCGCATGAATTGAAAAGTTCTTAAACTCCTCTGATCCTCAATATCCTCTGCAAGATGTAGATTTTTTTTTTGCAAGATTTCTCTGAGAATTAAATGAGAGGACATATACAAATAGCACCCAAGAGAATGCCTGGCATTTTAAATAATGGATGATTGGTACATGGCCACAATTAAAAAGGAGGATAGGTTCATTTCATTTAGTTACAGATGAAATCTTTACTACAAAAACAGAAGCACAAAACTGCTTCTGTTCATACCTACTGCTCTGATGTACTATTATGAAAATCTATTATACAGTCAATTATTCATGCTACTGGAGAGGTAAACCGTTAAGATATTAGAAAGCAACAGTTCATAAGAAAACATCAACTTTTACAGCATTAAGCTTTAACTCATTTACATGCTCAACTTCCTTCCTAGAGGAGAAGGCTTAAACCCTCTAGATTCAATCCCATAAATTGGTCTTGAAGCAACTGAGCAGCGGACAAGCGGAACATGATGGAGAGCTGGTATCATGAACGGAGGAAAGAATGAACGGTTCTGGAGTCCATGGAATGTGGGGATTTCTTATAGTTGGCCTCGACTCTTGAAGGGCCTTTGAAAGCTATTCCTGTGGATGTATCACAAGAGATACTGACTCCTCTGTGTCACGGGCTTAAAAGAGCTCACCTTTTGGTCTTGGTTGAGTAAGAGGATTCAGCATAAATTCTCTAAGTTTTATGGATGTGAACACTAAGAAATCTTGTTCACAAAAACAATTAGATAGGACTGCATGACTCAGCAATTCTACTCTTAGGCATATACCCAAGAGAATGAAAACATGTGTCTGCATAAAAATACATATAGTCGGTGTTTATTATTCACAGTAGTTATGTTCTACAAAGTCACATCAACACTGAGTGAGTGAATATGGAACTGCTGCTCCAAGAGGAGATATAGCATTAGGCTCCTTGTGCATCTCTGGTCACATTTTGGTCAACCAGTCTACACATAACCTTATTTTATGTGCATTTCTGTTTAAGATGCTTTCTTTAATACATATTGTCAGTCTGTTAACATTGAACTCACGGCTTAGAGTTCTTGAACTCAAGCCTGAATGAAGCTTCTCTAACAGAGAAGCTTCTCTCTATAAGGCACATCACAGCCTGCCCATGCTTAGAAATGGGGAGCACCAGTTCACCATTATGCCTGGGGCCTATGTGGAGGAATAAATGCATCAGCAAAAACCACAGAAATGCCAAACTGTGGCACTCAATAGATGGCAAAAAGGACATGTGTCTACTTGGCACTTGAGCCAAAATAAGAAGGCAGAGTGTAGCTGGTTTCACCTCAGCTTGGAATATGTGCCTTGAGTGACTTAAATTTTTGGCTGCTCTTCACAGGTCTATGAATGACTGCGAAAGTGGTGAGTATCTGTTTTGGGGTAACAAGTAAATTTTAGTGAGCAGGCAAATTTCCAAATCAGAATTCATGAGTGGGGTAGACTGTACATGGATGGTCATGGCAGCTAAAAAGTTGATATGGCCCAAATGTCATCAGCTAATGGATGAATAAAACATGGCCTATCCACACAATGGAATATTATTCAGACATAAAAAGGAATGAAAACAGATACATGCTACAACATGGAGGAACTCTGAAAACACATTAAGTGAAAGAAGCCAGACACAAAGGTTACGTTATTACGAGACTCCATTTATCTGATATGTCCAAAACAGGCAAATCCATAGAGACAGAAAGTAGAATAGTAGTTGCCAGAGGCTGGGGAGGGGGAAAATAGTTGGTGTCTACTAATAGGTATGGAGTTTCTTTGGGGGATGATGAAAATGTTTTAGAAATACTGGTGATGTTTGTGTTTGTACAACTCTGAATATATAGAAACCACTGAATTATACAATTTAAAGGAGTAAATTCTGTGGTGTATGAATTATATCCTAATAAAGCTATTATTAAAAGAAAACAAGAAGGGGCGCCTGAGTGGCTCAGTGGGTTAAAGCCTCTGCCTTCAGCTCAGGTCATGATCCCAGGATCCTGGGATCGAGCCCTGCATCGGGCTCTCTGCTCAGCAGGGAGTCTGCTTCTCTCTCTCTCTCTCTCTCTCTCTCTCTCTCTTCCTGCCTCTCTGCCTATTTGTGATCTCTGTCTGTCAAATAAATAAATTAAATCTTAAAAAAAAAAGAAGACAAGAAGATGGGACTAGATGAGGTTTTGTTAAAGCAAACTTCTGCGGTACTTGCCATAGATGGTATAATGACCTAAAAATTACCGTTAATGATCCATCAGCTAACAGGTTGGTAAGTTCCATTAATTTTGTCAAAAGCAAAGCAAGCAACAGCCTGACTTGAAAAAGTATGTGTTACTTAGTCTTTGAGACTTACTTCCTCAACACTGATGCCAATTTTTAAGCTGCTTCTTTGTTTGGCATCCTGGAGGTTTCTGCACAAATTCCAATGCATCTTATAACACATCATGATATGATTCTGGATTGCGAAGAAGGCTCATTGTGCATAAAGATAGAAGAAATTGTGAAAGGGAACACGAGAAAAAGTCTGTATGTCCATTACAGGCATTCTCCTGGGCACATCAACTTTAGAAAGAATACCTATAGAAGAATTTGGAAACTGATTCCCTTGTAACTACCCATGCCTGATATCGCTTAGAAGTCTGTAAACACCTAGGAATATGTGCACCCACATGAAGACAGCCCCTTAAGGAGTGAAAACTCAAATGTCAGTTTCCCCCAGTCCTTTCCCTTTCTCACTAGCAACTTAATTCAGGCTTCCATTTCTTGACAGGTAACAGTTACTGTTTTAGGTCTACAACTATCATACTATCCCTAAGAGGTTTTTTGTTTATTTAAGTAGGCTCCATGCCCTGCATGGAGCCCAACATGGGGCTTGAACTCACAGTCCTGAGCTCAAGACCTGAGCTGAGATCAAAAGTCAGAATGAGCAATTCAGGCGCCCCCTAAAAAGGTTTTAAATTGCAAAAGGACAGACTCCCTCTTGTGTTTCTTTTTATTCCCCTGTATTACTGAGCATGAACTTTGTTAAAAGGTACTGAGCATGCATAAAATTTTGCTAACAATAAAACCTACTCCTTACTAAAGAAAACCAGGCGGTGTAATATTCCTGTGTAAATCGGGAATAATAGGACTGGATAATGAATACGAATGATTCTTCAAAGCCCTCACATTGGAAAATGTTGAGCCCTCCGACCCTGGAAAACAGCAGAGACTGAGAAAGCTCCACCCTCTTTGTGTTCCAAAAACAGCTTTCTGCACGGAAACGCCTTCCCCAGATGACTTAAAAAGATTCACAGATGCCCTCCCCTATTTGTTTACCTATGATAAAGTCAGACAAGCCCTCCAAATGTCCATTCTTTGTCTCATAAGTGATTAGCCCAACTGCTTGTCCATACTTATGAATCAGAACAAGATGCTTTTTAACTAAAGCTTGGGGAAGCTCTTCTACTTCTCACCAGTCCTCCTGTCTCCTTGCACTCAGTTCTTTCTGTTAGCCTTGTTTATTCATCCCTATAAAAGCAAAAACTTTTTTTTTTTTTTGGCCTAACTTGAGATACTTGTAGATCTGTCAGGTCATTCTATTTGAATAGACTCCACTGCCTACTGCAACAGTCCCTTCCTCCTCCTTGAAACAATCCTTTCAAATAAAGACTTTTCCTTACTAATTTGGAATTTGTGTTTTTGACACATTATATAAAGCAAATTTCTTTCAGAATAACCATACTCACAGAAGACTTACATCTTAGCCTGTTTTCAAGGCTATTCATATAGATGGTATAATTGCAACTTGGACATTCAATATATCCAAGAATGACCCTACCTCTACTTCTTCAGACTTAAATTTCAGTAACTATACTCTGAAATTCTTGTGACAGTATATAGATTGTGTGTCCCATCTATTAGTTCCCATATATCAAAGACTATGCTTCCCCTGAACCACCCAATCTGCTACCACCTACTTCTGTTTCTACAGCTTCCTGAGAAATTTTATGAATTGTGTAATTTAAAACCTAGCAAAATGCAGATCTGAAAGGAAATAGGTAGTTACTTTTATGGGGGGGGAAGCCCCAAATGATTTAAAACATGAAGCATACTTTAGTCCATATAGTGGAAGAGGGGAAAATTTTAAAAGCTGCTTATTTCAGAATAAAAAAAAATGAACAGTCCCTCATCTCACAGTTTTTCATAGTGTTATATTTCCTGGATGTGATATTAAGATGAAATTGAATATACAAACCAGAGAGCTATGAGAGATCTAGTATATAAACATGACAGCCATAACTAAGTCATAGGAGATGGGAAATCCAGCCTAAAAGAGGTTTAGGAGTAAAATGATATGAAAGATTATGGCCAACACACTTTATGTGATATCAAGCCATGTTTACACCTGGAATTATAATGAACCAAGTCATTTCAGTTTAACAAATGGCCACATACTTGCAGAAGCAGAGATGGCAAACTTAAGTCTTCTCTGTATTTTTTAAAAGGCAAAACAATAATAAGATGAAAGAAAGTGGGATTTTCTTTTTCCAGAGTTGATCTTCCAACAGTCATGATAAATTGCCTCAGCTCTAGATTCATCAGCACTTACTCACAGAACAGTAACTGCCAACAGGATTTGATTAGCAATTCAATTATAAACTTGACATTTGTAAAATTCAGATCTTATTTTAAATATTGTAGTCCAGAAATGCTTGCCACAATATAGCAAAATGATCTAATCATTAAAAAAGCAGATGGGTTTTTAAAAGTTGACTCTTCAGCCTCCAAGCATTCAATATTGTCACAAAAAAGGCCAGGAGGGAGAACAGCCAAAGATGTACCATGGAGGCAGTTTGCTAAAATAGCACTCACAGTTTATTGCCTAAGGTCTATAGAAATACTTGATTTTTCTATATAAAATGTACATGCTTTAAAAATAAAAAACCTGGAGCATCTGGGTGGCTTATTAGATTGAACATCTGACTCTTGGTTTAGGCTCAGGTCATGATTTCATGGGTCATGGGATCAAGCCCTCCAACAGGCTCTGCACTCAGTGGGGAGTCTGCTGGAGATTCTCTCCCTCTGCCCCTCTTCCCCCCAATTTGTATGCTCTTTCTCAGATAAATTTTTTTAATTAAAAAAATAAAAATAAATATCTTAATGGGAAAACCCTTTCAGCAATATATGTTACCCAGCGAGCCATATAGTAATTAAATGACTACTATGGGTCAGAAGTTATGAAAAGGGAGCATTTTGTTGAAAATTATTCACTAGGTAAAAGATGGTTTCTAGCAGTTTTTCTCAAACTACTCCATGAAATGCAAAACCCTATTGTCCCCATAGAACCACTATTAACAAACATGATTTTTAAAATACTAGCCAAGTTTAAGGATTCCCATCAACCATAAGAGTCTATGACTATTAATATCAGTGCTCAGATAATTGTGACATGATAACTCAAAGTTAAATTAATATTTTTCACATGTCTATGACATGGCACATAAAGGATAATTCATTAATGTTTGAAACAATGGGTCTTTCCATTTCAAATATTTATTGAATTTGATATATTAAATCTGTGGTCAGGATTTAAAAACACATGATCAAGCTCCTCAAGAATCCCATTTTATGGTATTTAATATGGCAAAATAAAACATAAGTATAAGCCTGGAATTTGCTAGATTATTTCTAACCATTTCAATTGCAAAACAGTGGAAGAAACAGTGACATTAAGAAAATGCAAAAGCAAAGAAAAGGTTTTGGCAAACAATTTCTGCATGCAAAAGGAAGAGATGGAGATTTATTAACTAGACCAGTAATTATTCTACATAACGAACATAAATTCACTATGTAAATTAAATCTATTAAATATTCATTTTTCCTGCGGAAAACAAGTGACAGTTTTTGATTATGCGATCAGTTACATTAGTCGGAGTTTGCCTATACAGAACAATTTAGATTATTTGGAAATCAAAACCTGAAGTTAAAATATTTTCACCTATATGTCCAAATCTTCATGGGCAAATTACCCATTTTGTGGATGAATGCACTGATTAGGAGGAAATTTTTAAAAGTTATTTATCTTAAAATAATTGTTCATTAATAAAAAGTACAAAAATAGCACAGACATTCTACATACCTTTAAATCAGTTTCCCATGTCGGGGAACAAAATTTGCCACCCCAGAAAGGTTTTTTGGTATGTGGATTATATTAGGCTGCTTGCTTTTAAAAGAAGAAATATCCTGGAGATCATTTTTACCCCTGGACATTTAGGTGGTTTTTAGAAGTAACCACTCTTAGCATATTGATATGGATCCTTCTAGTTCTTTGTGCCGGTTTCTTTTCTACTTAACATAATACAGAATATTATACTGTGAATTTCTTTCATTTAAATAATAATAAAGGTTATGGCTTAGTTGGTTAAAGCACCTGTCTTGTAAATAACAATAAAATTTGGAGACTATTTTATGTCATTTATATTCTCCTAGGCTGGTTATTGCTTTTTAAGATTTAAAAAAATATATATTTGACAGAGAGAGAGTACAAGCAGGGAGAGCAGCAGAGGGAGAAGCAGGCTCCCCTCTGAGCAAGGAGGCCGATGTAGGACTCGATCCCAAGACCCTGGGATCAAGACCTGAGCTGAAGGCAGATACTTAACTGACTGAGCCACCAAGGCGCTCCTAGGCTGATTATTTTTAAGAAACAGAAGACTTAACAAGTTTGTTTTATCTTCTTTTTTTTTTTTTTTGCCTTCTCTCTAAATGGTCTAAAAAAAAAAAAATTAGAGGACCTGCTCCATGAGAAAGCTGTCACCATAGATAACTACAGGATAATATGAACTAGGTACGGTAGACAGCAACCTATTCCACCGTTTCTAGATGACCCAACAAACATTTGCTTACCAAACACTTACTCTTTCCATTTTCCTGTGAATTGCCTTCCTCCGCTTTGAAGTACCAGATTCATACCCCCTTTTCCTTAAGTCCAGAATGACATATATACCTCATTTTGCCTGTCTTTGAAATCTCATGTTTATGCAGATTTCCTGTACATAGGTAATTAAACTTGATATTCCCCTGTTAATCTGTCTCATGTCAACATAATTCACAGAGCAACTGGAGGAAATCTTAAGGGTATCAGAAAATTTTTCCTCCCCAGGACGTCTGATGTTAATACCTTCTGTAACTTACTATAGTACAGGGTCAACACCAGGAGACTGACGGTACAATCGACAGACCTTATTCAGATTCCACCAGTTTCACATGGACCTGTGTGTATGTAGAGCTATTCAATTTTATCACCATGTGTAAGTTCATGTAGTCACTATCACGACAGAAGTAAAGAAATGTTCACAAAGATCCCCCGCAACAATCCTAACATACTAGCCCTTCAGAGTCATACCTGCCTCCCCTTCTCTCATGCTTCTCACAAAAAGTTTGTGATCCTTAGTACTTGACAATCACTAATCTGTTGTCCAGTTGTATAATTTTATTACTTCAAAATGTATATAAAGGAAATCATATGGTATATCAACTTTTAGAAAGTTTTTTTTTTTAAACATAGCATAATTCCCTTGAGATCTACCCAAGTAGTTGCATGCATCAACAGGTTTTGTGTTTTTTTTTTTTTTTTTGCTATATAGTCATTCCATGGTATGGATGTAACTCAATTTGTTTAACCATTTATCCACTGGAGGATATTTTAGTTCTTTCTAAATTTTACCCATTTCAAATAGAACTGCTATGAAAACTTGGTTGCAGGTCTTCGTGTGAACATAGGTTTTCCTTTCTCTGAGATGTACACTTCCCTGGAGTACAACTGTTGAATTGTTCAGTAAGTCTATATTTAGTTTTTCAAAGAAATTGTTAGACTATTTTCCAGAGTGACTTTATTTTGTATATTTCCATCAACAATGTATAAAATATCCAGTTTCTCCACATTTTTGCCAGGACACAGTATTATTTTTTATTACAACTGTTCTAATATCTTGTTGTGGTTTAAATTTGTATTTCCCTAATAACTAAAGATGTTGAACATTATTTGCACGTGCTTGGTACAAACTTGTACAATCCATTTCTAGAAAAAGTTCATGTTTTTTACCTGGGTAGTTGGAAAATGTTCATGTTTTTACTGGATAATTGGATTTTTTAAAATTAATTTATTTTACTGTTGGATTTCTTCTCATTATCTTTATTTTTTTTAAATTTTAAATATTTTATTTTTAAACTGCTATAAATGCTTTGTACATTTCAACATAAACTCCCCATAACAGAAACGTAACAAAATGGGAATGGTTGTGAAAGGGTTAAAGTGGCACAAATTCACCAAACAAGCATCGAACTACACATTTTCAGAGGTAGATTACTTTTAAAGTTGAGAACAAAAAACAACATGAATAAAACCAAGCCATTTTCCACCAACTTAGTCATCAATTAAGGGGAAGGCATAGAATGCAGAGAGAAGCAACACTTAACATCCACTTAGGACAAGGCCAGTTTGGGGGCTTTTTGCTCTCTTTTAGAGATGGAAGTGTAAAACCTGGCATGTAAGTTCATTTATATTTACATGTGCACATACATCTATAGAGGCCTACGGTGCATCCTAGCTGCAGATATATTGCTACATAGTCTCTGATAATAGTTATAAATTAGTGCCAGATAATCATCGGAGAGGATAACATCCATCTGGATATATGAACATGACAGTGGAAGAAGTATTTAAAAAAAAAAGTCCATATCCAATCTGGTTTCCTCTCCATTATGCTGGCAATCTGCTTGTGATATAAATTTAAAAAACAAAAACAAACAAACAAAAAGAACCAATATGCTGAGAGAAGCTAAACGCCTCTCTGTAGAGAACTCATTTAAAAGAAAGGCATCAAGATCTGGTGTGTGACCAAGACATTTTAGAGTGAGTGCGTCAGAATTTGTCATCCCTGAAATCTACAGAGAACAATCATAAACCACAACTTGCTCTGCAAAGTTAAGTTCCAATCATTCCCTTCTCTGTTGTGTGCCAAGACCTAGGGCTGTGCTTAGATCTGAGCCCCCAGTGCCGTGGCCACATGCCCTCCTCCTGGTACCCCGATCGCCTGGAAGCCCAGCGCACGTGCCTGGGCTCTGGCAAAGCGGTATAGATTGTACATTTGGTGTCATGTCTAAGAGATCCATACCCTAGGTCCTGATGATTTCCTGGTAATTTTCTTTTCAAAGTTACATAATTTTATGTTTTACCTTCAAATCTAGGATATGCTTGGAGGTAATTTTTATATAAAATGTTAGATTTAGACTGACGTTCAATTTTTGCCCAATGGATGCCCAATTGTTCTATTACCATTTGTTAAGTGACACTATTCTTGTGGCACCTCGGTGGCTCAGTCAGTTAGGCCTTGGACTCTCGGTTTCAGTTCAGACCATGTCTCAAGGTTGTACTGAGGACCACACTGGACTTCATGCTCAGCTGGGGGTTCTGCTTGTGATTATTTCCCCTTCCCTTTCCCTCTGCTCCTTACCCCACTCACTCACTCTCTAAAATAAAATCTTTAAAAAATTATTTCTTCCCTCATTGAATTGGGTTTGAACCACTGTCAGAAATCAGTTGGCTGTACAGGTGTAGGGCTACTTCTGAGCAATCTAATCTGTTCCATTGATCGCAGTCTAGTCCTCTGCCAGCACCACACTGTATTAATACCTACAGCTATATAAATCTTAACAAATGGGGTGGAATGATTTCTCCTGCTTTATTACAGCTTTTGAAAATTGTTTTCTCTGTTCTTATTCTTTTTGCCTTTCCATATATAGCCCAGGATAAGCTTTCCACACCCACAACAAATACTCCTGGGAATTTAACTGGAATTGGAGCAAATCCATAGATAAATCTGGGAAGAAATTACATCTTTACTTCGTTGAATCATCCAAACCATGAAGAAAGTATATCTCTCCATTTATTTAGATCTTGGAGTTCCTTCATCAGAGATTTATAGTTTTTACAAGGCTTAGAGATATTTCGTGGGATTTATACCTAAGAATTTCATTTTGTTTTGGGCAACTGCAAATAGCACCCTGTTTTTAACTGTGGTATCTAAGTGTTCTTTATCAAGTATATAGAAAAACAAATATAATTGGTTTGGGTCTGTTCATTTTACGTGGTTGATGAACTCACTTATTAGTTCTGAAAGTTTTGTTGTAGATCCTTGGGATTTGGTATATAGGCTTCTGTGTCTTCCTTTCCCTGCCTTATTGTGATGGCTTCCAGCACGAGGCTGAACAAGAATGGTAAGCATGAACAGCCTTGCCTTGTTCCCATTCTAAGAAGAAAAGCATTTTGAGTAAATTTTTGTGGAAAAAAAGTAAGGTCTATGTCCAGATGTCCAGTTGTACTAGCACTACTTGTTGAAAAGAACATCCTTTCACCATTGCCTTTGTTACTTAAAGATCAGCTGGCCATATTTGTGTGTATGTATTTCCAGGCTCTCTTTTCTACTGATTTGTTTTTTCTTTCATAATACTACACTGTCTTGATTATTCAACTCTAAATTAAGTACTGGAGTAAAGTCAGTCCACCAACTTTGTTCTCGGCTGCTTTAAGCAGTGATCTCTTATATCAGGAAAAAAAAGTTGAAATCAAAAATACATGTGTGCTGTCTTTCATGTTTACATATGCAATTACTTTTACTGGTACTTGTAGTTTGTTACTAACCAGTGTTTTTTTTTGAGCCTAAAGGACTACTTTTACTATTTCTTGTAGGCCAGGTTTGCTAGTGACGAATTTTCTCAGTTTTATCTGAGAAAGTCTTGAACCTTCATTTGTGAGCTATTATTTTCCTGGATATGGAATTCTTGGTAGACCATCTATTTCATCACTTTGAATAAGTTACCCTCTTGTCTTCTAGTCTCCATGGTTTCTGACAAGAGGTCTGCTCTTAACCTCATTAACGATCCCTTGTACATGACGAGTTACTTCTGTCACTTTGACAGTTTGATTCTGAAATATCTTTGAGTTTACCCTACTTGGAGTTGGAGTTGCTTGGGTTTTTTGAGTGTGTAGATTTAGATCTTTCACATCTATGAACATTTTGGTCATTGCTTCTTCAAATATTCTCTCCCTTTCTCTCCTCTCCTTCTGGGACTCCAGTTATACATATGTTCATGTGCTTGATGGTGTCCTACAGGTCTCTGAGGCTCTTGTAATTTTGCTCAACCTTTTTTTCTTTCTGTTCCTCAGCCTAAATAATCTTAATGGACCCATCCTCAAGACTGCTAACTCTGTTGTCTGCTCAAATCTTCCATTGAGTCCCTCCAGTAAAACAGTTTTGGTTTTTTGCACTTTTCTACTCCAGAATTCCTATTTGGGTCTCTTTTTAATTTCTCTTTATTGATAGTTTCTTATTTGGTGAAATTATTCTTATTCTCCTTTAGTTTTTTTAGACAGTTTTATTTCTTTGAACACATTTAAGATAGAGGATTTAAACTCTTTTTCTAGGGGGCACCTGGATGGCTCAGTTGGTAAAGCATCTGTCTTCAGCTCAGGACATGATCCCAGGGTCCTGGGATTGAGCCCTGCATCAGGCTCCCTTCTCATCAGGGAGCCTGCTTCTCCCTCTCTCTGTTGCTTCCCCTGCTTGTGTGCTCTCTCATTCTGTAAAATAAATAAAATCTTTAAAAAAATAAGCTATTTTTTCAGTAAGTCCAACAATTCAGTTTGCTCTATTGATTATTTCTATTGATTGCTTTTTTTTTTCATTAATGAGCCCTACTATGTTTCTTTGTATGTCTCAATTTTTTGTTGTTGTTGAAAACTAGGTGTTTTAAATAATGTGTCAACTTTGGAAGTTAGACTCTCCCTTCCTCTAGGTTTTGTTGTTACTGTGGCAGTTTCTGTTCTTACTTGTTTGGTTAAGTTTTTGGAATAAATTCTGTAAAGTCGGCAATCTTTGTTGTGTGTGGCCACTAAGTCTCTGCTTGGTTGGTTTGGTTGTTGCTCAGGCAGAGGCTCTCTATGCATTGGGGCATACTTTCAACCCTCAGGGAGTTGACAACTCTGCCTTAGCATTCAACTCCTACTGGCAAACCCTCAAAGTTGGTCAGAGTTCAGAGCTTAAGGCCTTGTTAGGTCTTTTCTGGGCATGTACACAGTCCTATGTATGTGCATGGCTTCCTTGATTCCCAAAGATATGTTTGTTTTTTTCAGAGATCCTACAGACCTCTCAATATCCAGTTTTTCTTTTTAAGCTTTTAGGTTAGCTTTTTGTTTGCCCCAACTGTTACTCTACGACTTCAGGTAGCTATGAAATTAAACTGCCTTTAAAAATTTTCAACAAATGCCCCCAGGCAAAAGTTATTTTGCAGAAGGCAGTCTCTGAGTCAGACCAAATAAAGAGTGGTGTCCCTTCGAGGGAACTACCAGACAGGTCAGATAATGACAGTTTCATAGGCATGAGGCTTTCAAGAAACTTCATCCCTGTTCTGCCTCCTTTGGAGACTGCCTACCTCCTGGTTTGCACCATAATTGTGAACTCTTTTTTTCAGGGTTACCATGGAACTAGAGAGAGGAAGGTGGGAATGAGGTAAGCTCATTGCCACAAAGCACACTGTTCTTAGCAAGAATCAGTGGTTTTTCCTGAATAAATTCTTCCTGCATAGCTGCAAACCTTTGGTTAATTTCCAGAGTTCTGAAAAAGTTGATTCTATTTTTGCCAGTTTTCCCCTTGCTTTTATGGAGAGGAGAACTGTCAAAGGCCCTTACTCCTCCAATTTTGCTGACATCATCTGCTATCTGGGACTTTCAGAATGAGATATTCTTAAAGGCTAGGTAAATTGGGACCCAATCTATATTCTTTCTAGAAGACAATCTTCTTCCAAAATAAAAACTGCCTTTTTAAACTTTTAAAATTGAATCATAAAGAACTGAGTCCCTTCAAGATTTCAGAACTGTCAATTCAATTTCCATTTCTATATATCTTATGTTCCTTAAAATTTCCTTATAACAATTGCCTAAGTTAATTTTGATACCTATTTTTAAAACAAAAAAGTCAAATTTAATTAGTGGTTTAGTAGGGATAAAGAGATATAAGAGATAAAATGTGCACTCATTAAAAGTTTTAAGATATTCATCAAGGAATTTCATTAATGGAGGCTGTGTATGTATGTATGAAAATATCCTCTGATCAGAAGTAATATCCTAATATAAATTCAGCCAGCTTTCATTTAATAAAAACTTGCTATTCATCTCATGTTCATGGGCATCAATTTCATTTTTTCATACATGTGAAAGAAGAAATTCAACCAGTTAGGAATAATATGGCTTTTTAGGAATCTAATAAAAGCTACGGATTTCCTTCCTAAGAAAATGAACATGTATTTATAATTGAGCTTACAATTTAAAGGGTTCTTGGATATCCTATAACCTGTAAATTAAGAACCGCTACTGAAAAAAAATAGATTTTAATGGGAAAAATAGAAAACAGATATTCAAATAATTACATCTCCAGTGGAGCATCAAGAATTTCGAATATTAAAACATAAAAGTGGTCTCAAACTAATACATAGTATTTCATTTCAAAAGCTGCTTTGTAAATTATGTATTTTGTATTTATTACATGTTCTTATTAAAACAATGATTGAAGACTCTTTAACTGTAAGCCTCTTAAAAGTAGGTGCTCTTGGGCACCTGGGTGGCTCAGTTGGTTAAGCAACTGCCTTCCGCTCAGGTCATGATCTGGGAGTCCCCGAATCGAGTCCCATGTCAGGCTCCCAGCTCCATGGGGAGTCTATTATTCCCTCTGACCTTTTCCCCTCTCATGCTATCTCTCATTCTCTCTCTCAAATAAATAAAGAAAATCTTTAAAAGTGGGTGCTCTTTGTATATGTCTTCATATTATAATAATCTGTCGAAGTAAAGAGCATATGTTAGGACCTCAGGTAACCCTTTACAAAACCCATTTTACTCAATAAAGTGTTTGAATACAAATGCACTAAAACAGGAAAAAATATTGAGGCAATGACAAGGCCAAATAAACCACAAAGACAAAAATTAAAAAATAAAATGGAAGTGATGAATCACTGAATTCTACTCTAGAAACAATATTACACTATATGTCAACTAAGCAAAATTTAAATAAAAAATAAATTTAAAAAGTGGAAAAAGGATAAAGAATAAAACAGATTTTAAATTATGTATCGCTTGAGAGGCCTAATTAGAAGAGAATGTAACAGTAAATACAGCTATTTCTAGATATTTAAACTTATGGATGTCTTTTTACCGTGTTAAATTTCACTTCATAATATGTTTTTTCTTAATATAGCATCTCCTACACTTAGCCATGAATGAGGTCATATTTGGACCCTAACAGTTAGTAAATGGACTGGAAGGGCAAAAGGGTTAAGATGTTTTGCCGTCAGTGACTGGAAACAAGTTAACAGACATTGGGAAGGGAAATTAGCCAGAGACTTTATAAATAAAATATTTATTATATATATCTTAAGATGTGTCCAGGTTAAAGTAAGATAGTGTAAGCATGAACAGTAAGAGGATATGGGAGCACCCCTGGAGGGAAGGAAGGGCAGAAAGGAAGGGGGAAAGAAAGAAAGAAAGAAAGGGAAGGAAAGAAAGGAAAGGTGGGTGAGTAATGGAATTTTGATTTTGCTTCTTCGTCACTGTGCCGAAGAAGAAAGGAAAACTACATTTCGGGGCCATTATATAGACTATATAAAGGACAAATGGCACATTCTCATTTGAGTAGCAATAAACTCTTATCAGAACTAGATAAAATCATAAGTAATAATCAGAATTCAACTGCTATCATTTACTATCTATAGGATGTGGCCCTTCTATAGGATAAATGAAATGACCTGGCCTTGTCTTCAGAACTGGACTTGAAGACATTTATATAGCAAAAGCAATGCCAAAACAATGAAGGAATGAACTACAATTTCAGTGACAGGCTCCCATATATTAGGTAAAGACAAGACAAACTCTGAGACATGGATTACATCCCAACCCTCCCCGTCCCACCCCCACCTCTTTTTTGTTAAGTTTGGCATTTGACTCCCTAACTAGGTAAAAATGGGGGAAAAAAAAAGGGTCAGCCTGGAAGCTGGAGTCTATAGTGCCAGAGATCCCTTGCTGAAGAAATCTGTCAATAAACAATCTCAGCAAACTGAGAAAGTAATCAATTGCCTCCCTAAAAATGTCTTTAGCCTGAAGAGATTCAGAATTAGATATAACAATGAGCTAAATCAATATAAAATTGGTATATTGAGTAACTGATTTAGACTTGTGATTTTAAACTAGACTCTAACCATATCAACAGTAACAAAACATTAAGAGAAAGATTCAACACATGTATAGGTTTAATAAACTATGTTCAAGACCTAGGAAGGTTTTATTCATTGACAACTGAGGTAAACAAAATCACATACAGTATATTAAACTTAAATCCAGCTAAGTTTTAGGAAACATAATTAAGTTGCAAAGCCTGTTGGAAGTAAATTTTAAATTCTGCTAAATTCATAAAATAATTCATATTAAAAAGTAATAATAGCCAATTCCAGAGAATGAAACCATGAGATCTAAAACCTCTGAATCTTACCATAACATTTTAAGGATTAAAGCACTTAAAAAAATCAGTGCTTTTTGTGAGTAACAACTTCTAAGACTCTTCTATAATCAGTATATGGATAATAATAATAATAATAATTCAAAGGGTTAAAAAAGTATTTAAAAGCAGGGATCCTGAAAAAAGATCTACAGAAACAGATTAACTTGGAGCACACGGAAGGTGGAATTCTACTTTCCACAGTCAGGATAACTGGATAAAATATAAATAGGCTACTCTGCCTTAGGTTTTCCAACTTCAGTGACCAATTGCATTGTTCCTGGCGGGGGGGGGGGGAGACTGTAGGAGGGTAGCTTTTACTGCACTGTTAAATAGCCTGTATTTGGAAGACAGGATAATTAGAAAAATAAATACAATCAATTGTACCAGCTGAAGTAGGAGCACACTGGAACTGTGGCCAGGTGAAGCAAGGATGATATAAAAAATAACTATATAAAAAATAAGTAACTTTAAAATGTTTACCTACTGTTTAAAAACATTTACATATAAATATGATTAACCATATCAATGTCTTAAAACCAAAGTTTAAGTCCTGCACATCATAACCGTACTGATCTTTCCAATTGAACTTATGCACTCTAAGTGACTTAAGCCAAATGGGATATAGGAGCCTTTAGTACTATTAGACCATGATTGTAAAGGTGGTAAGTTATGGATTTGGAGGGAATTCATCCTAGTTTCTTTTGAACTGCAATGATCACATCTTTGCCATTATTTCCCCTCCCTCCCTTCCCATCCCATCTTCCATACCACAGGACTCAAAATTAGACCTTATAAATAGATATCTAGATTTCACTTCTTCCTAGTCAAAAACAATAGGCCTAGAGCAATGTGTTTCTATAACTGTAAATTACTCTAGCTATCTTTCAAATACCATGTTCTAAAACTGACAAACTAGAATGAAATTTAAACTGTCTCCACCCACTTCCCACTACATTAAACCCACCACTTCCCCACCCCCAGATGAAAGTTAGGTTGATAAATGGATTTTGGAGATGAAATAAAGCCAGACATCAAATAACTTACTTGAAATCCATCTCTTACCTTCTGTACTTAACCCTGGACTTGATGTGAACTTGGCTACATCAACAATTTTTACAGCAAATTGCTGCCCAGTTTCTCTGTTGATACATCGTCGTACAACACTGAAGGGACCCCTTTAAAAAAGAAAAAGGCCAAGTTTAATTCATTGCTTTTAATTAATGTCCCCATCAACATCTTACTGATGTTTCAGTGTCTACTATGGCTGTAGTTTAGGATCAAATTTAAGTACAACAATTTTGAACATGTTTTTCTACAATCCATGAGGTAAATAATTCATGTTATTAAACCAGAAAAGAAAGCAAATCTGTATTTAGAAATGACTTATGAAAATTCTTATTATTCTTATACTCAAGGCAAATAATTTTTGTAATATTCTACATATATTATAACATCTTAGAGTAAGAAATCACAGTGGCAGTACACACAGCTTTTACCTTTTGAAGCAGTAACTGAAGTCATTCTTGACCCCTTCCACTTTCACCTCACCTACTACCTACCCAATCTTCATTAACAAGGCCACTGACTTTCAACTCTCTCTCAATCCTCTCCACCTCTCTCCATGTAACATACCCAGATCTAAGCTACTACCATCTTCTACCAGGACTGCTGAATAACTTGCTTCTCCCACTCATTCTTGGAGTCATGTTTTAAAAATGGAAATCTGATCTTATATTTCTGCTCAAAATCCCACAGGAAAGAAGGTATTTTCAATGCACATATTTAGCTAAGAACCAAAACACATAAATAATTCCCAAATAGGAAAATATACCCCAGTAAAGTCTGGCCAAAATACTCGAAGAGGCACTTCACAAAGAGAAAGCCCTGCATGATTTTGCCTCCAAGAGCCTCTCCAGTCTCACAAGACATGACAGAGAAATACATCTTCCTTAAGTTTCAAATTGGAATTGTTCTAAATTACCATAGAAAAGGAAGTACTTTCTGCCAGAAGAGCCACTGGGCTACTCATCTGAGTCACCCAGTTCTCTCCCTAAACTGGTGGCTTTTAATACTGGCCATACAATTGAATTCACTGGGATGATTGATTAAAACACCAATGCCCAGGCCCATGCATTACATACACACACACATGAGTACACACAGTTCCTTGCGATTAATAGTTATCAAGTAAGTATCTGAACCAAAGATAATCCAAAGATTGAATTGTATATGGACATGCTTGAATTGACTACTGAATAATACAGAACATAATAGCAATATACTGTAGCAATTTATCTGAAAGCAAGTTTAGTTTAAGTCATTAAATACATGTACATGTATACACAGGTATATCCCTCCCACCAGGAAAAGTAACACCCTCATTAGCTTTTACAGGTAAAAACAGTACATGTGGATGCCCATGGTCAATCAGCAGGTAAGTTCTTCATTTACATTGGGGCACTTGTGATCCTGCTTGCCTTAAAAGAGTTTGTCTTTCTCTCAATTAGGGGACAAGAAAAAAAAATATAACCTAACCCAGACTTAAACATTTCTCTAACATCATATGAATTAGTTGATTTCACTGTGCCATCATCTGGACATCTATTACACCACAGCCTCAAATCTCTCTCTTCAAGCAACCTAACAAAGCTCAACTGGAAGGAAGAAAAGTGGTAATAATGTGCCTTTCAGAACTCTGAAGAAAGAGGACCTTTTCAAAAACCACTCCAAACTGCTCAAAGATTTTGCTCTAAGAGAAGACAATACAACAAAGTGAGACAGGACTCCCACAAACGTTTTCATTCTCAATCTGGATGTCTTACTTGTGACTACTTATCCTGACAACAGCAAGCAATTTCAGGAAATGCTTATTGTAATTTGTTTTTGTCCATATATAAGCCCTTGGGATTCTATTTATATATACATTCCTATAGTGTGCTTCAATTCACTACATCTTTTAGAAAATTTCCAAGATCCATATGCAGGATTATTTGTGGACAATAGAGTCAATTTTTAACTTTTTCCTGTTTGATGCAAGGTGAGGAAGAAAAGCATAGCGTCTCTCCCTGCCCTTTTAGTAATAGTAAAATGAAGAAAGCTACAGAAAAAGGAGAGAAAAGGGAATTTGGGGGTGGGGGGGAGAGGCATTTAAGTCTATGAATAAAAGTCAAACCCAATCCTCAATTCTTTAGGCTAATTCTATAATGTGAAGCAAGGAAAAAGAGTTTATTAACTACTGATGACCTGAAGACAGGTCAAAAAGTAAGGCGTTTCAATGGCACCCAAGAAGTTAGCAAAAGTGAATCAAATTTAGTACATAAAAAGACACTGAAATATACCTTAAGTTTTTCTTATGATTTAATCCATCAACCAGATGCTCAGTGGAAATTGATAAAAATTTAAAGGGGTATACAGGATTTGAGTACCATTATTTGGTTGATAGGTTGAAAATGGGCAAGTAATACTCTGAATATTCTGGCTTGGTTTCCCATCTTCAAAAAAGAGGGTGTAATAAAGTATGTGTAGTACAGTAATTGTTTTACATTTATTATACTTGAATGATATTTTAAGGAACAGCAAAAATTCAGAGGGCCTAAGTCTGGCCATTCATCTGGCCAAAACTCTTCCATGCTTGAAATTTCACCCATACGTGGTTTTTTTTTCCGGGGGAGGGGGGTATCCTATGGTACAGATGGTTCTCGAGTATTTATGTGGAGGAAAATATTGACAGATAGTAGTAAGCCACCATCATAAGCTATTATCTTTCTCTTATTTCTACTAATTCTGGCCAGCATGTTAATCAAGATGAAATAAGATAATTGATAGCACTTCAGATTTGATAAAATAGATGTTCCCTCTTCAACTTTTATTTATTTATTTATTTATTTATTTATTTTTAAAGATTTTATTTATTTATCAGAGAGAGAGAAGGGGAGAGAGCAAGCACAGGCAGACAGAATGGCAGGCAGAGGCAGAGGGAGAAGGAGGCTCCCCGCTGAGCAAGGAGCCCGACGTGGGACTCGATCCCAGGACGCTGGGATCATGACCTGAGCCGAAGGCAGCTGCTTAACCAACTGAGCCACCCAGGTGTCCCCCCTCTTCAACTTTTAGAATGATTTTCGATTAGGATTGTGGCAGAAAGTTCCATCTGAGGCAGGTGGCATCTTGCAGAATTCTGTTTTTTTTTTTTTTTAAGATTTTATTTATTTGATGGAGAGAGAGAGATCACAAGTAGGCAGAGAGGCAGGCAAAGAGAAAGGGGGAAGCAGGCTCCCCACTGAGCAGAGAGCCCGATGTGGGGCTCGATCCCAGGACTCTTGAGACTAGGACCTGAGCCGAAGGCAGAGGCTTAACCCACTGAGCCACCCAGGTGCCCTAGAATTCTGTTTTTAAGTAAAAGGTCAATGAAACCAGAATATGTTGCAAGTGAATAAATATTGTTGGACCATGGCCTATGGTTCTGAAAAGAATGCAGCTGTGTCTCTATGCAGTCAGAGGGTCCTCTCCTCTGGTACTCATTTATGTGAAAAAAGGTTAAGTCTAGGAAATGAGCAATTAAAAAAACGATTTATTTATTATTTGAGAGAGAAAAAGAGAGAAGAGGGAGAGGGAGAGAATCCTTAAGTAGACTCCTTGCTGAGCAGGGAGCTCAACACAGGGTATCAGGAACTGCGCTAAAATCAAGAGTCGGATGCTTAACCAAATGAGTCACCCAGGCGCTCTGGAAAGGAACAATTTTGATACCAAAAGTAAATACATCAAAAAAGGACACTAGAATTAAGGTTGAAATCAAGCTAGAATATGGCATATTGGTTTCCAGGATAACAGATTTAACACAATGCATCTAATTCATCTTCCTCCCCAGACCCCACTAAAATGATACCAAAGGGGCTATCACTTTTGAAACTAGAAGCGACAGTAGTAATACTCAAATTTGGGAAGCAAAAAAGCAGTGGTGGAGTAGTGGTAACTGACTTAGTAGAGTCAGGAAAGCTGAAGTGCAAAGAGAAAATAAAGCAAGTTCATAAACCAAACACATTCTATACTCCAGAATCCTCAAGAAACTCTTGAGCTGGCTGCACCAGATAACCCTGGAACTAGAAGGTGGGGCTAAAAGAAGAGGTTTGAAAGAAATCTCTAGAGCAGCAGTTAGAGCCCGAGGCCCCCTCCATACCCACACTCCATCCCACCGTGCAAAGGCCCTACCATCATTTTATCAGAGACCCGCTCTACAAAGGGTAAAACATAGGGTCTGAGAACTGGGGCACAAGGCAGTTGAGGAAGTGGGTAAGAGTAAATGGAAAGCTACGGGATTGAGTGATCACACACAAACTGAATACAGACAGCCCCACCTCTTTTCTCCTTAACAGGGGGTTGTAAGAAGCTACAGCTTTAGCCTTCAGGCAGGAGGAGAAAAGATTTTCTGTTGTGTACCTGACCAGGCCAGAAGGAAAGACCTATAGATAATGACTTGAATTGCTCAACAAGCCCCACCCACAAGTTCAGAGCTGTCAATCAGCTTTCAGCCCCCTATTGCAGGATTTCCAACCTCATCACTACTGACATTTTGAAAGCCTGGATAGGTCTTTACTGGGCAAGGATATCTCTGCATTGCAGGATGCTTAACAGCAATCCAGGCAGCACCCCTGACCAAGTTCTGACATCCAAAAATGTCTCCAGACATTGTCCTATGTCCCCGGGGGGGTGGGGGGGGGTAAAAACTGGCTCCAGCTGAGAACCACTGCTCTATTCCTAGTCATAAGTACACCTCCAAACTTCCAAGATATCTGGAGAATAGTCTGTAATTTGGAAGATAGAGGTCACAAAACAGAAAGAGCAACCTAAAGGAAAAAAGACTAAACAAACAAAAAAACCCTTCAGACTACCATGAATATCCTCAGAAAGCTATTATAACTATGAAACAAAACCAGAACTTTCAGAAAAGAAAAAAGGGGCTCTTTTTTAAATTAATTTTTAAAATTTATTGTCAGCGGAACAGTATTCATTGTTTTTTGCACCACACCCAGTGCTCCATGCAATCTGAGCCCTCTGCAATATCCACCACCTAGTTCCCCCAACCTCCCACCCCCCCACCTCCCACCCCCGCCCAAAAGAAACAAGTTAAGAAATTTAAAGCTCAATAGAAGGGCTAGAAAATAACTTTGAGGAAATAGCCCAGAAAGTAAAGCAAAAAGAACAAAAAAATGGAGTGGAAGAACACAAAAGAATCATCCAAGAAAATTTCCCAGAACTTAAATCAGGAGTTTCCCAAATTGAAAGGACCCACCAAATACTCGACAAAATAGATCATAGGCCCACGTCCACACATGCCATTGTGAAACCTAAAATCACTGTGATTTCCATTTCTAGAAGTAGAAGGAAGGATGGTGTGCTGGGAGGGGAGGATCATATGGTTCACACAGAAAGATCAGGAAGCAGAATGGCTTCTAAGTTCTCAATGGCGATACTAAAAGCAAGAAGACAATGGAGTAACAACTTCAAAATCATGGAGGAGATTTCTAACTTTTAATTCTATATCCAGTCAGAAAAATCAATAATCACAAAGACATTTTCAGACATGAAAAAGCTCAATAAATTACTCACAATGCATACTATCTGAAGAAGTTATTTTAAGATATGTTTGCTGAAACAAGAGACTAGATCAGCAGAAAGGATGTCAAGAGACAGCAAAGAGGAGACCCAACACAGGAGATGCATAAACGGAGCCCCCAGGAGTATAAGGGAGACTTTGGGCTGACAGCAGGAGAGGTTAACCAGTCCAAACTGTGAGCTGTCGAAAATTCCCACTGCCAATGATCCCCTAACCCCAAAACAAGGAGAAGTAGGTGTGCTGGGCCCAGATTCTTCTGTTTGGCTTTTTCCGACCAGGGGCTGTTAAGATTCCTGCTCTTCTCTGCTGCCTGGATTAGCAGAAGACGGTCATTTTGCTCCACAGCAGTTGGTATATTCCTGAGAGCTGGAGGCGGTCTTAGGGGACTGAAAAGCAGGAGAATGCACAGCAGCCCAAGCCCCCTGATCATATCCCTGCAGAACAGTAAACCAGCCCCCATACATAGCACTGGTGTCCTGTCTGTGAGGAGCCCCGTGTCATGGGATTTACTTGGGACCTTGCCAGCTGACTTCCCAGACAGGGCTCCTATATACTCTCAGGGTATCTGAAGCCAGACTGTGACCAAGAGGCTCTGTTCAGCTTTTCTTCTCCTGAGAATCTTCATACAATACTGGTAATATTGCCCTTTCCTTACATACCTAAGTTTGTCCTCATTACTTAGTTTTTAAAGACTAAATAATATACTCTTTGGACATAAATAGCTAGGTGGTCAATCTATAAAGAAAACCAAAAGGAATGATTAATATAAAAGCCAGGATAGCAGTAGGGGGGGGGCCGTTTTCGGGAAGGGGCATACAAAGGGCTTTTAAAGGTACTTAGAAATATTCCCTTTCATCACCTGGATGATGGATTCATGAGTTTTCATTTCACTACTTTTAATATACACACATACTTAATACAATCCTCCATACATCTATTTCATAGTTTAAAAAGTGTTTTTAATGGCTTAGAGGTATATCTCTAAGATCTTGCTAATCAAAAGTCTTAATTTTGTTCACATATCTGTACAAATTATTTTAAGTGACTTGACATACATAAATGAAACCAATGTTTAGATCTCAAATATTAAGTTTATAATGTTATTAAGTTAATATGAATTAGGTTCACTGTAACAGTATGAACTTCTTGTCCATATCACAGGTCTAGAAGCTTCACTGCTTTATAACAGATTATGCAACATACCACAAGGATACAGGAAAACCATGAAGAAAAAGAAACACCAATTAACAAAAGGAAAGAAACAGATGGGGGAAATAAAGACAAAGAACAAATTCATATTTCATATATATATATATATATTTACACACACAAACACACAGTTGATATATAGTCAATCCTAATTACTTGTAGAGTATTTACAAAGTCACTTACTAACATTTATTTGTAACCCCAAATCAATACCCACTGTATTTTCACAGTCATTCACAAACATATGCCCAACAGTGAAATACCTGAGTTGCCTGATGTGGATGTTACCACCTAAGGGTGAACAAAGTGACACTCAGCCTTCATGTTTCAGTTGCCATACTGTAAGCAAGTGTCCTTTTTGCCATTTAGTGCATTTTTTACACTTTGTGCCTCTTGTTGGTCATTTCACTGTTTAAAATGGCCTTCCAATGTGATGCTGAAGGGCTGTCTAGCTAAGTGCAAGCAGGCTGTGATGTGCCTTAAGGAGAAAATACATGTGTGAGATGAGCTTCATTCAAGAATGAATTACAGAGCTGTTAGTATTGATTGAAGGTTAATCCATCAACAATATATATGAAATAAGGTATCTTCAAACAAAAATACACATAAGACAGGTTATATATTGATTAGTTAAACAGGTGACCAACAGCTCGCAGGAGCATAACCCTGTACTGCCCCTAGGAGCAGGGGTTCAGCATTCATTTAGTGTTTGGGGCAACTTCATAGAACATAGCTGTGGGAAATAATATCACCTGTGTGTGTGCATGTATGCATATGCATACACATAAACACGTGTGTATTTGAGTTATGTAATGTATATTTATAATATGTAGTATTATGCTACATTTAGAATATACACTCAATGAGTACCTGGTATATATTAGACCCTCGGTAAGTATTTGGTGAATGATGGATCAAAAAATAAACTAGGAATGAGCAAAGCCACTGATAAACTTATCATAGCACACAATTTTACAAAAGTATATAAAACTGAAAAATTATGGTACGTTTAGCTATTTCTCTACCAATTTACTAAGTCTGTACTTTTCCTACGATTTTCTATATAGTTCTGATGTTCTATATAGTTATTACACTTTGTAAATGGTGGCTGGGTATAAAGGAAATAAATTACAAATACAATAATAACGACATTAGCAGTAAGAATGAAGTCTTAAGAACTACATTCTATAGACACACAAATATATATAAAAATAATACTTAATAAAGGTAATAGTGGTCTTTTCCTCTTATTTCTCCATTGTTAGTCATTGCCCTTAAAGAAGAGCTCAGATATGTCATTCCGTCAAGAAATGCTTTCCTTGGGGCACCTGGGTGGCTCAGTGGGTTAAGCCGCTGCCTTCGGCTCAGGTCATGATCTCAGGGTCCTGGGATCGAGTCCCGCATCGGGCACTCTGCTCAGCAGAGAGCCTGCTTCCCTCTCTCTCTCTGCCTGCCTCTCTGCCTACCTGTGATTTCTCACTGTCAAATAAATAAATAAAATCTTTAAAAAAAAAAAAAAAGAAAGAAATGCTTTCCTTGTCTTCCTATAGTTTTATGGCAGTGATAGGGCAGGAATGTTGCTCTGACACTTGTTTTTCTCTTTAATACTTCTGGTGCCACCCCACCTGCAACACACATACTTATATATACACATACCAAGCTGGGTTACTTTAGGTACAGTGACTAAACCAAAGGAAAAAAGCTTGCCTAATCATAGCTACTGCTAAAGAAATACATGAGATGGAAAATTATTAAAATCAAAGTCTCGGGAACTATTGCCTAAATGTTAACAATTAAAGACCTGGCACTTCGAAGAATTAAGCTCAGTATCATTCATATTGTTCCTTGAACATAGAAAGGGGAGGCTTATTTGAAAATTTGGCAGTGGCTCTCCAATAAGCTAAAAGAACAAATCTAGCTCAATTGTCAAAGCTGAGTAATTCAAAGAGTTAAGACTAACATTTACTAACGGTACTTATACTGGCATAATTAGTACCTCTGTCAAACCTTGATAGTTCAGTGAAAAGTTTAGTAGACCTTTCTTTAGATTTTATGTAGCACACCATTCTCTGGTCTACTCTATGCAGGATATATTCACCACTTTTATGAGAGGACTGACTGTAGAGTATACATAGTAATTTCTGCTAATCCAAAAGTTCCGGAAAACTTGACTGATATATATGTATATGTGTGTGTGTGTGTGTGCACTTGCATGCGTGTGTTTGAAGGGCCATAGTAGGATATGGATTCTAAGTCTTGCTTAGCTCATATATGATGGAGCGTGTATCAAGGAGACATGCTAAGAGGAGAAAATAATATTGGATATTGAAGCACTGACATTAGAAAATTCTATTGATATTTGCACATTTTATTCATTTACTTCATTTTCCCCCATGGAAATAAGACCAGTAAAAATACAAATAAACAAATATCTATTTGTTCCTGAGGACAAGCAATTCTTGTCCTCAGGAAACACCTAATCTTACCAGATTACTGTTGGTACATATACATGATTTCAGTATAATGTTATAGAACAAGGAATTAAAACAGTATAATACCAATAATTTATTATTTGTGGAAAGGAAGGTGGTCAGAGGAAGCCTCTAAGACAGAAACACTTAGGAAGGCTTGGAAAGGTAAATACATTTTTCAGGCCAACAAGGGAAAGGGGAAAATTCCAGAAATTAGTAGAAGTATGTGGAATAGCCTACAGCCAAGTCAAAACATGGTTTGTGCTGGATACTACAAGCTATTTGGTATTGCTAGTTTGAAAAATCAGAGGGTGAGAAATAGCTAGAAAGAGAAAAAGGCAGAGGAGTGGAAGATGGGTTGAATAATGAATGGGGCCAGTTAGGAAGTTACTACTTTAGCCTAAGCATGAGGTGATAAACACTAAACCAACAGAGTACACGTAACAGAGATACTTAAACTGACAATGTAGTGGGGCACCTGGGTGGTGCAGTCGATTTGAGACACCGACTCTTGGTTTCAGCTCAGATGCTGATCCTGGGTTGTGGGACTGAGCCCCGTGTCAGGCTGTGATCCGTTCAGAGTCTGCTTGGGACTCTGTCTCTCCCTCTGCCTCTGCCCCTTCCCCTGTGATCGCACGTGCACTCTCTCTCTCTCAAATCAATTGTTTAAAAACATTGACAGTGTAATGAATGACCAGCTTGGGGCGTGGGCAGCTGAAAGAATGATTTACAGACTTCTGGCAACAGTGACTGAGTAAATAATGATACCATCAAATGAGAGGGGCTACATGACAAAGAGCTAGTAGAAAACTGAGAAAGGAGACACATGGTGGTATTTTCAAAACACTGATTCAAATCAAAATATGGATTTCCATGAACTATCCAGGAAGAGATTTTACAGAGGACATTAGACAGGAATATGAAGTTCAAGGAAGGGGTCAACATGTAGATGAAGACAACACCAACCACCACTGACAGCATACCATTTGCCAAGCATGCTGCTAAGAACTTTACATGATTCTCTCCTTTGTCTATTGTAACAGCCAAGAAACAACCCCCCATTTTATAGATTCGGAAAACTGAGGCCAAGACAGGTTTTCTAGGGCCAGAAAGTGAATGGCTGAGTCAGGACTGGAACCAAAACATAAGGAACTCCAAGATCTAAGTTCTCAATCCCTGTACTCTGTAAGGAGGCACCAGTGAACAGGAGGTAACTTAAGCCATTCATGTGAACGAGATTACTTAAGAGTATAGACCAAAAAGGACAGAAGACAGAGCCCCAGAAAACACAAACATATCCCATTTCTCCAAAAGGAACTGCTAGAAACATCCCCCTCAGAAGGACTGCAAGAAGCCCAGAAAGACAAAGTGCTAAAGGCAAGCTCTTAGAACATAGTATGTTATAGAAATAGAGACACAAAACCAAGTGCTTAGCAGGGTCTGCCCTAGGCATGAACACATGGATTCTCCCCATTCCTCTCAAGGCAGGCACGAGAAAAGCCCAATTTTCATTTTTAAATTAAGAGCTGCACAGTCCCATTGTTATTTTCTACATGTGGGACTATTATGTCAGAAACTGACCCAAAGGAAATATTTCATAGAGAAACAACTTTTTGGAAACTTGCTCCTAACTTTCTACTAGTGTATAACTAGTACTAAAATTAATTATCACAATTGTCAAATTCTGCATGCATACTCTAGTCTTTAAAAACTGAAACTAAAAATTATGGAAGGCTGGCAGTATGAGGTTACATTGTAAATTATATTTATAAAAGGAGGGTGTTCTGTTAATATGCCACTAACATAGTTCTCCAAACGCTACATTATTCCTGTAATAGTATGTCTCCTGCCATTAGCTATTATTTGGGCCCAGAAGTTACTATCTTCGTTAATAGGTTGTTTTTTCACTGATACTTCTGTAGAGTACTGTTAATTTCTTCTCACTCAGAACCATGTTTTATGGATCTTCATAACAAGTTAGACCTAATCCTGAATTAAATAAAATTATCTCATTTAAGTTACATAAATTAGCGAAAGAAACCTCAAAGCCAGCAATATGCTCCTTTCTCTATTATTCATTTTAGTTGCAACAGGATTATGTAAAGTTTATATAGCAGCACAGAAACCAAAATGGATTTAGCTAACACTCTAAATTGGGGTTTCCCAAATTGGCATCTTGTGGAGTCCTTAAGGAATAAAAGTTTCTGTCAAGTCTGGCAAACACCATATAAAATACTTACCCCTCATCCCCGCCCCATATTCAAATGTGAAGACACATCAGCAGCTAAAGTCTTGAAGTCAGAAAACCAGCATCTCTCCTTCATCCTCAACTCCCATCACCCATGCTGCACCTATTAATCATCAGTGTTCCCTGGAAAGCATGCTGGACTGGTGATCTAAATTTTAATATTTATAATCACACTACAAATTACAAAGTTTTAACTGCAGTGAGATATTCAGATTTCCAACTTTTCTCTGAAACAAATATTCTCCCACCCCCACAGGGCATATAAATTGTTGTTTAAATTCTTACAGAGAGGGAGATAATCCAATTGTTTGTTTAGTAAAGGATGGAAAAGATTTAACTATGCAATTTAAATGTCTATTCATTAATACTCCCAAAAGTAATTTACTTTTTACAATTGTTAATATAAGCATATTCAGCAGGCAATAATGTAACCTCTGGTCTTTTAACCAAAAAACAGTTAACAAAAAGGCAAAGCACACAAAGGAAATAAGCATTTATACCTAATTACCCAGCTCAGTGCAGGGCAGCAGAAAATAGGTTTTGAATCATAATTGTAGTAATCAGTTTTTAGGTCTAAAGAAGGAGATGATCTGGAAAATAACTGCTTTAGGGGAAAAAATAAGAAAAGAAGAGTATAAAATAAGTGGATATAAACTGTTCAGGCAAGACAGTAAAATCGAATATTCAGACATTTGGAGAATTTTTCAAGTTAGGTAAGAAAGCAAAGTCCCCGCATATTACAAGGAATATGCAAGTTAGTAAAGCTTATTTTTAACCAGTTTCCCAGGGATGGATCAACTGTGCTTTTCTAAGTATTTCCTTTTAATCAATAAGGCTTCTAAGAGAGCACAGGGGACAAGAGAAAAGGACTAGCACATTCCTCAACGCACAGGAAACTGAGCCCCTGCGCTTTTCAGTCTTTCTCCTGATCTCAGTTGAAGACCAACTCCACATTTCCTTCCAGTTGCTTAGCCAAAAGGTAAGGTACCATTCTTGATCCGTTTCTTTCACAGTCCAACTCCGATTCATAAGGTAATGCTCTTGGCTCTACTTTGCTGAGATCTTTATTTTCATTTGTTTCAAGAAAATTTGTAACCAACTGTTGGAACAGTTTTATGACAGCTGAATTAAAACCCCCATGGAATAATTCCAATATCTGATTCAAAGTCGGTATTGGCCTCAGCAGTATTGGCCTTTTCTCTTTCAAATTGTGGCTTTCCTGGTGCTTATTAAGTATCTTGGACACTGTGGTCTTTATTAGACTCTAGATCAAAGAGTCTTATATTTTAGCAGGTAGTCGTACTTGATCTCACTGGGTGACCTTAAAGGAGAACGGGGTGCAGTCAGAAGCTCCCAGGCCTGGGTCTCCTCTGCCATGGGGTGGACAGCAGGGAAACAAGTAACAGCTGCTACCATGGCCTGGCCTTTGTTCTTGTTGCTGCTGTAGGCAGATCAGACGGCTGGGGCCTAGTTGTGGGAGGGGGACTGAAATGGCCAGGGCTTTGATGCTGCTGGCAGATCAGACCACCCACCAGGGCCCCAGGCTTTGCTGTTCTTGCTGGGACTCTGGGCAGATCAGACTGCCCACTGGGCTCCAGGTGTGGGGTCCCACTAAGTCTCTGTTAAGCTTTCCCTTGCTTGGGGAAAGGGGTTAGAGAAAGCAAGCTTTGTTTTTGTTTTCTGTGCCTTTGGTGGATCTGGGCAGTCGGTCTCTCCTACACCCAGTCCAGAAGTAAATGGGAGGTTAAAAAATGAACTCTCCACATTGTCATTCTTCAAGTACTGCTACTCTACCCTCTTTCTATTTCTGAACTATTTTATTGATGTCAGTTAAATAATTTCCAAGGTATTTATATTTGTATTTATAGGGCTGGGGCAGGAATAAGGGAGTCTAAACTATCTTGTCCCAGAAATGGAAGTCAGTACATTTTCAACCTCTTCTGTTCTAGCTGGTATTTGGAATCCATGTTATTCAAAATTCAGGAATGAGATGCAGTTCCTTTAAGTCCAATACAGCCAGTTAAAAATAGCAGTCATTAAACTTGTCAGGTCCATGCTATAGTTTCCAGGACTCCTGGCTCAGAATTTTAGTCTCAATCAAGTAACTGATGTTTCGCATCCTTCTGCAGTTTGAGGAATGCCGAGCTAGACAAGGTATACTAGAACAGGGGTATCTTTCTCTTGTCTCCACACACGTGTGCGCACACATTCATACTTGCACATTTGCTCACCCCGGCAGTCTTCTGGAATCTAAAAGGAGATCTAAGATACCAGAGTCTCTTTGGTGTATTTTAGTTATGCTGTATTGGTGGGAAAATGGTGTTTTTAATAATCTCATTATTTGATCCTACCTATTATAGAAAGTGAGGAAAGGTGGGGCATAGTAATTCCCATAAATAAGGTGATGCACAATCGAAGATCAGCTCTTAATAAAGGATCTGTTAGGTGACTAAACTAGTACTTTGAGGGCAGGGATTTTTGCTTATCCACACTGTTTCTTAGTATATAGAACTATGGGTGCCAATATGCTTGTGGAGACGCAAATGCTTTCTGGATGGACAAATGGACTCAAATCCATTTTAGGATGCACAAACAAGACCCATTAGCATAATTATATTTTATTTCATCTAAATTACAGTTAATAGCTTTCTAGCTCTTTAATCTCTTGGAGATTTTCACTTCTCTAGTAGAAATAAAACTTTTAACTTGTCAGGGCCAATTACTGAAAGGCAGGCAAAAGTTACAAAATCATACAACATGTTAATTTTTAAATAATTCTTTAAAAATACATTCTTTTGTTTTACTAGAAATGTGTGCCAGTTCAAAATCTTTCTAATGCTATTATAATTAAAACTCAAAAACCAGACTTTTTTACTTCTAACATGTAGTAACATCTGTTCTTAAGCACTTTGTTTTAATGATTTGAAACAGGCCTTGTAAACTTGAGGCATTTTACAAAAGCAGTATTTTGTAATGGCACAGACCCAAACATAGTTCCTAAAATTTAGAAAGCTTTGCAACCTAAAAGTTTATAAAATCAGCTGTGATAATGATTACCTCAAAATCAATTGAAGCTTTTTGTTTACTTGAATGTTTAAACAGTTTACTAAAACAAATGTTACTTTGTATAATCTGATAAGATTAAATATGAGCTTCAATCACAGTAACAGTTTACCACAAGATGTAACCAAATGGAAATAAACTATTTATTTTATTCATATGATCACTTTTTTGATGAAATTACAAATAAATAAGCTCAATTAAGAGTTACAAGACAAAGAAACTCCATGGCTCCTAATTAATGCTGGATTGAAGACTAAATTTTAAGCACAGGCTTAAATCATAAGCCTTAAAGCATAATATGAGATGATAAAATTAGAAACATTCTATAACCAATGACTAATAATCTACCCATTAAAAATCAATATATATGTAATTACCATTTACTGTCCCTTAACCAAATCCTTTATTTCATAGTGGCCATTAAAGAAAAAAAAAAGGAATGAAGCATGCAGAATATCTAGCACAGATACAAAACAGATGGGTTGAGATCACATAAAAGAACATGATGTTGTTAACATATGAATTTTTGGGGGAGCTCCACCCAGTGACCGCTGAAATTTCAAAAGGGAAAAAATTATTCTACTAGTCCAGAATCCTTGCACGTGAAAACTACGTAATGAACTTACAACTTCCTTTTGGCATGCCCAAACAACCTACAGGTCCAAAAACACCAGCTGCAAATATTCCTTAAGTATGAAAAGTCGCTTTAAGAGAAGACACTTTAACTCTTGATAGACTTTTTCCTCTTTGAATCAAAGCCAACACAGCATAAACAGAGGATGGGCTTCAGAATTCCAAAGACTTGGGGCTGAATCCTGGATCTGCCCCTTACTAGGATGACATTTGGGCGGTCATTCAGTCTCTCTGAGTCCACTTTATTTAAACTGTGAAAAAGACAGCTACTTCAAAGAATTCTGAGGAGATAAGAGAAGGCATCTAGGCCTGTGCCTGACAGGCACAAGAGGGGACTTCTTCAGGGGGTCATCTGTTACTGGACAAGGATCTCTTTACTCCTCCTTCCCTACAAAATACGAGACATCTTCCATACTACTAAGGTGCCATTTCACTATCAAAACCAAGAATCAGGAAAGAATCAGGGAGAGTTCTGTTCTTATTCATAGTGAAACAGGCAAGCAGGAACAACCTTCCTACTGTAGAAAGAGCTGAAATTAAGAATTAAGAATTAGTAAAGGGGAATACAAATCAGAAGAAATGATCTGGACTACATCATGAAGAAAAACAAGTAGAAAACAAAGAACAAAGTAGGAGACTCCGATGAAATAATGAGAAGATTTCATGTATGTTAATTGGGGTCCCAGCAGGAAAGAAGACAATGAGGTCAAGGTGATATCTGAGGAAATAGTGGAGAACGTTTTTATAGAATACTTTCACAGAATATTCAGACAGGTCTAGCAACAAATTCAAGACTCTCAGTTAATCACAGAATAAACAAAATCTATACCCAGACACACCAAAGGAAAACAAAGACAAAGAGAAAATAACCAGAGGTTTAAAAAAAAAAAGATTATCTTCAAAAAAGTGACAGTTTGACAGCTGACAAGAGAATCCAGAAGACAATGGAACAATTCAATGAGATGAAATTAACTGTCATCCAAACAATTTTATACCCAGAGACTTCAATCATGAAAGCAAAGGTGAACATAAACTGAAAGAGGGTGTCATAGCAGATCCACACTAAGCCAGTTTCTGGGAGGGAAAATTACCCCTGATAGAAGATCAGAGATGCAAAGAATGAAGAGCAAAACAGACATAAATATATGGGTAAATCTAAGAACAGACTGCGTAAAACAATGTTCTGTT
Source organism: Mustela putorius furo (assembly GCF_011764305.1). Classification (NCBI taxonomy): domain Eukaryota; kingdom Metazoa; phylum Chordata; class Mammalia; order Carnivora; family Mustelidae; genus Mustela; species Mustela putorius. The sequence continues at coordinate 36,591,859 of NW_025421989.1, forward strand.
GGTGTGCAAATATAGAGAATTAAAATGTATGACATGAAATCAAGAAGGAATGAAATTCAAATTTCCTAAGATCCTTGTGCTGGGTGAGATAAGGGTTATAAGACTCCCCAGTATTACACTCCGTAAATGCACAATACACGTTATTTTAAGGGTTACCACCGAAAGAACGGAAACAATGTCTAAATCCCAAACTAATTGGGGGAGGGAATGGAGTGACAAAAAAATACCCATGTAAGAAAAAAAAAATCAAAGAGAATAGGCAGGACAGGCAAAAATACAAAATACATTTAAACTCAAGTATATTACTACCTATAAACATAATAAGGAAATTATAAAGTATATTAAGAGGGGATAAGTCTATAGGAAAAAAGTAACATTCAGGAATCGAGAATACTAAGGGTAGTCAGGGTAAGCCTCATTAAAAAGGTCGCCTCTGAGCAAGACTCCTTCCTTCTCTAGAGCCAGCCTAAAGGCACATACCTTCTTCAGCCACAGCTCTGGGCCTGCCATTGTGGGGACCATTATTCTCAATGTCTTTTGTTTCCTGCCCATGTCAGTCACCTTTAATTTTGTTGCTTTAACTTTTTCTACTCCTAGTACTTTGGCAATTCTTACAAAGATTCATTGTTTCTGAAGGCATGTCACAGAGTGGAGAAATCTTATACTTTCCAAATTAAGTAAGTCAAAATCTCCACAAGTAAGTATTCCTTAAGCAAAAAGCCTAACAAACTGTGACTGATTCTGGTCTACTTTCCCTGTCTACTACTTTTATCCCATTTAGTACACATAGGTCAGCCACCATTGTACAGCTTAATAAATCCTTCCCTCTCCCTGAAATGCAAAATGAATTCAGAGAAGATTCTGTGCAGAAAACAACTAGAAGTTTTAGCTGTATTGTGTTGCACTTGGTTGGCACCCTTCTTTAGGGCTCTGAGAATCAGGCCGAAGTACAAGGACACCAGGGTCATGAAACTCCCAATCCATCTACTAGCTGTGACCTGGCTGCTGATGCACAATTCTCTACCAGTGAACTGAGGAAGTGGAAGAGCCAGAGACTAAGCTCACCCTGGGCTAAAACAAGCCAGTTGAGAGTTGGCCTTTGGCACGGACTCTCTTCCCATTCTGGGTCCCCTCTCCTCACCTGGTGCTGGCCAGTGGCCGGCTCTTCCTCCGTGCTGGCTGCCGGTCATCACCGACAGCATAAGCAGACAGGCCGGGTGGCGAGGGCCTGTCGCTTAGAGAGGCCAGAAGGAAAGGTGTTAGTGGCAGGTGCTCTAGGAGGAGCTCAGAGAGGACTCTGTTGGTCAGTCGCCTCCCCGCTGCCAAGGGAAGATGGGCACTCAAAGGCTGAACTGGACTGGAGATCAGGATCCAGAGGACTCAGAGCAGGGGCAATCTGAAGAGGACAAATGTGATCCAAGAACTGAGAAACTTCAAATCCATGGAACTCACCTGGAACTAATCCTGTATAAGATGTCTAACACAATAGCTGAGGTCATAGGGTTCACTCAGTTTCCTCCTGTGCCCTGAAAATGATCAAATACTTTGTGGCTGAAGAGTAAAATAAGTGAGAAGCTGACAGAAGAGTGCTGGTGTCAGGAAAAATATGACAAACGAAAGGTCTGAAATCATGCCGTTTGAATAGTATCTAAAATATAAGCTTTCAGAAGAGCTTTTTATCGGAAATATTTAGTCATTCTACTAAATTTTAGCAAAAAGAAGAAATCCATATTTCTGACCTTGACTCAATTCTCCCAACTCAAAGAACAGCTTGAGAAGCAAATACAAAGTTATGCTGACCTTGCCTTCTTTATTGGAAAGAAAAATGAGAATCCAATTATGTCGCCTAGAAAGACATATTTATACTGCTTAGCATTAAATGCTCCAAACAAAAGGCTAATACTGAAGTAAAAGGTGAAAAAACGCAAACCAAGAACCAAGACTTTGAAACAGTACATCTGGTATGCAATTCATTGCAGGGCTGTAGGCAATTAGGTTTCCTCCAACATCTTTCACAGAGCCAGCTACAACAGAGAAGAAATGAGTTCCACTGCACGGTTCTATTTTATTTTGGCTGTAACACTATTAGTAAATAACACTGAAAGCACTGAATAACAAAGACTATCAGTTGGGGGGAAAAAATCACAGAACACAATTCCTTCTAGGGAACACATCAGAAAAGCCATTACCATTCCATTTGTTGGAAAATTCTGGTATTTCCACAGTACACAAATGCAGAGTTACTGTAATTAATGAGATTGTAGTTTGTCCCTTTCATGTAATAGACTGGATTTTTTAGCCTGTTTTATACCTCTGATTTACCACAAATATTTTGCTGATCCATAATACAAACATTCCAGAGTATTATACATCTGCTGCTTTCATTCTTGGACAGATAAAATGGGCCTCAATACCAGCTGAGGAAAGGACATTAGGGCTAGATAGCTCATCTACAGGTAATACACTATTGATCAAGACTAAGCATTCTTTCTGAAAGAGATCACTCAGCTTAAACCTTAACTCTAGTTGGTAAAATGTATTCAGGTGATCAGAAAATAAAGATGGTTGTATTGACTGGTGGAATTAGCAAAGGCTGCTATTTCCACCACTGCCCACGATGCTCTTGGCCTTTGCCATAACGTTGCTTTTCACAGAACCAAGACAAGCATGGGTGGCAACAGATTGCTTACTGGTTTAGAGGAGTACTTGAATCAAACATACAGTGCTTTGTGTTTTCCAATCTTAGTAAAGCATTACATGAATTCAACTACCAACCATCGTTCACAATGCTAAAGTTATCAGAGCAAATCTGTTTTTATTGCTTTCTCTAAAAATCTTGGAGAGATTCTGCCCCTAAATTAGGAAGTCACTGCTAAGAGAATAGTTTCAGTAATGTGCTCTTGAAAAAGTGAAGTTCTGTACTTCTGTCTTTGCCTAGAGTAGAACTGATCAGCAACAGAGCATATTTGAAAACCATCATGCTAACCCGTCTGGTTCTTCCCTAAATTTCAGTGAGCCTTCTTTATGGCCTGTTACAGCCTTCTGGTCCTGTCAAAGCTCCTGCTCTTGAGGAGGCAGTTTGCTTAGAGCGTTTGCAAAACCAGTTCAGCCTTCTTCCTGCTCCCACCTTGGACTCCTCATACAGAAAACATCTCGGTTTTCTCTCAGCCTCAGCCATGCTACTCTCCTTGTCATCAGAAACCTCATTATGGGGGCACCTTCACCCCTCATCACTTAATGAGTCACAATCTACCTCTGCTTATGCTGACTCGAGATATTGAGATGCTTTGAAGGGGGTAGTAATAACAAGAATATCAAAGTCAGGGGAAGCCAGTAGAGAGGACTGCCAGGGAAACAAGAACACATGTGGAATGAGGAATGATCTGGAAGGCCTCTTTTAAAGAAGACTATATTGGCTGGTATATTAGTGTAAAAATGATAAAAGTGACTTGTGTAAAAGAAAACTTACAACGCTAGAAGCCATTGTTTTAAAGATTTGGTATTTTTGAAAGCCTGATTTTAGGACTTCTACAGAAAAAAAAATTATCCCAATACTTCTAGGAAAATACAGAAACAGAAAAAAATTACAAATGGTTTAACTGTATGGTACAGAAAAGTGATCAAGGAATTAAGTTGGCTTAGTGGAACCATCTGGGCTGGGAAATACTTTCTCAACAAAAAAATTCATTAATATTGGTTTAACTCTGATTAAAATATTTATATTTACATCCAAGTAGTGAAAAGCTTCCATAGGTCAAATATCCTGCACTTACCAAGATTACCCATTCACATGTCACATTTCCCGCAGTCTTCCAATAAGAGCAGTAAGAATGATAAAATTATTAGTGATAGGTACTGTATTAGGATATGTTAGAATACAGTATTAATATTATAAGGTATTGAGCACAATATGCTAGTCATCTCTCTAAGACTTGCTGGTATTAACTCAAGTTCTCATAAGTACTCTAGGATAGGCAGTGTCTTTATTCCACTTTACAGAGGAGGAAAACTGAGGTACAGAGAAGCTTAGCCCAGCCCCAGAACCAGCAACTGGTTCAACAAGAATTCAAATCCAGAAATTCCAGATCCAGAGCCCATGCTTTTCTTAATCACAAGGTTATCCCTGCCTCACACCTGTATCAGACATATATATGCCCAAGGTCCCCTGCTGAAGTTATCCAATCTTTATCCCCTTTATAAAGGCAAAAACTCCCCTGTTGTATTTATCAGGAAAATCTGCAGACTTCAGTTGCCTAGTATGTTTATTTATATTCTGTAGTACTTTGGGTTTTCTTTTTAAAAAGTATATAGTAAGTATTCACTTACGATATGAAAAAAAACACTGTATTTTGAAGAAAGCATCTCCATGTTCAACGTTTATTTGAAAAAGAATTTTCAAACTTACAAAAAAGTGAAATTAATACTGCATATTGACTTACGTTTCCTTTCGGCTATATTGTTACATTATTAAGTGGCACTAAAAATATCTTTAGTTGGTTAGGAGGTGATGCAGAACTAGAATATTAATAATATTCCTTCTAGGGGCGCCTGGGTTGCTAGTGGGTTAAAGCCTCTGCCTTCGGCTGAGGTCATGATCCCAGGGTCCTGGGATCGAGCCCCACGTCGGGCTCTCTGCTCTGCAGGGAGACTGCTTCCTCCTCTCTCTCTGCCTGCCTGCCTCTCTGCCTACTTGTGATCTCTGTCAAATAAATAAATAAAATCTTTAAAAAAATGATATTTCTTCTAGAGTAATTCTATAAGTACATGGCAACGACAATTCTACCAAATGCTCTGTAGGCAAATAAATGAACAGAGTCACACTCCCATGAATCTAGCATTAGAGCAAGAGTCAAGAAATATGGGTGTCCAATTCTGGCTTTACAAGTGATTTTTGAGTTACAGTTACTCCGTGCCTATTTCCTCGATTTTCATAGACAGTGTTAGAGGTAGGTAACTACTCCCATTCTGCCAAGATCTAAATTTGGACTTAGAAAAAAAAATCTGTAAGGCACTAGAGGTTTCCTCAATAGGTTTTTCTACCAATCCTGCCCCTGTTTCATCAACCACCACAGGACAATCATCACCTGTGACTGGAGAGAAGAATGTGTGCATTCTAGTTCTAAAATTCAACACCAACTATTAGTCCAACTCTCTGGTCTTCCCTCAAAAAGGGGAATTAGACTGGTCCCTACTCTCTTTTTGTAGGGACAAGTCACTTCATTTACCCAAAGACTGAAGGTTAATGACCAGGAGTAAGAGGGAGAATCTGCTCATGCGACACAGCACCTCCAGGCTAGAAGAAAGATTCATTTCTGACAGAATCTGGAAGAGATTTCAGCCTCATTGCCAAATAGACATTGTAGGCAAGGGCGAAACCTATAGTTTTAACTTCAGACTGCCAGAAAGACCAAAGCCAAGAATGGAGAGGGTATGCCAGTACATAGGAGATCTAACTCGGCATTTCTTTTGCTTGAAATACTCATTACCTTAAAAGAATGCTGTGGCAGTAGAATACCGACGATTCAATAAGGTACTTGCTCATTTCAAGTCTGACCAATCAGCTCAAACTACAACATCTACCAAAGGATTTAGTTAACTAAGATCTAATACTAGGCTCTGAAGAAGTCATTTAACCATTCTATGCCATGAGTTTCTCTCCCTTACCATAACATCTAAGTAGGATCATGGTATCTTTAGAATTTAGCAGAAAATTATCCTGGTATAAAGTGCTATAAAATACAACCAAGTTAAATCACAACAAAGCCTTGCTTACCAAAAGGCTAACAATACATCTTAGACACAGTTGTACTATATTGTGAATACAACTAAAGGCACTAAACTGTACAGTTAAAAGGGTGCAAGTAGCAAATTTCATGTTATATACATTTTACTACAATTTTTAATAATTTTAAAAATGGGAAGGAATAAAAATATGTCTTAGAATGCAATTTATTTTCATGAGGCATGAGTATATATTTTTTAAAAAATCAACCAGTACATTTTTAAAGTGAAATAAACACATTATGACACTTGAGTTTTAAAAGACCAACTTTTTCATTAATAGCAGTAATCAACGTCAATCACATAATGGCGAAAACAAAAACAAAACAAAAAAACCTCCCAAGGATGAGAAAGTAAATGCCTATAATTACAGGTGGATTTAACTTCTACATGTTATGCTGCTGTAAACTTAGTTATATGTGAATTACATTTAATTAGACTGGAGGGAAAAAGTGACAAAACTCAGCTTGAGAAGCTGATTTCTCCACAGTGAGAGATGCCTAACAAATTACCTAGAATTCTAGCTTCTGTACAGAGTTTTGGTAAAGTGAGGCTCATCTAGAAAAAACGTGAGATGTAGAGATGATCCCAGGTGTCACTTGATCCAGTCCCTCATTTTGTAGATGAGGACTCTAGGTCAAAAAATGCAAAGACAAGCACCACTTCCCACACATCCTCAAGACACATACTCATGAACACACAGACACATGACATCTGGTGACCTAGGACCTGAACTCTGAAACTCAAAGTGCCACAGTCTTCATTCTCCTCATACTGTTCTCCATTTCTCTTCCTTCCAACCACCATGGCTCAAGAATGCCAAATAAAGGTTTTAATTCCTATGAAACACTTGGTTACTCATTTTTTAAAAGATTTTATTTATTTGAGAGAGAGAGAGAGAAAGAATGAGCAGGGGGGGAGAGAAAACAGAGAAGCAGGCTCCTCACTGAGCAGAGAGCCCGATGCGGGGCTTGATCCTGGGACTCTGGGATCATGATCTGAGCCAAAGGCAGACTCTTTGAACTGACTTAAGCCACCCAGGAACCCCGGTTATTCGTTTAAAAAAACAAACAAACACTTATTTCGAGAGAGAGACTGCACACAAGTGTGCAAGTAGGGGGAGGAGCAGAGGGAGAGAATCTCAAGCAGACTCCCTGCTTAGTGCAGAGCCTGATGCGTGGCTCGATTTCATGACCCTGAGATCATGACCTGATCTAACATCAAGAGTTGGACACTTAGCCAACTGAGTCACCCAGGTGCCCCAGTTACTCATTTTTTAAACGATTTTTATCCCTATCACATTTCCTAAGGTATGTTTTGAGGTTCACTATTCTTACAAAATGCTTTACGACTCAAAGGTTCTAAGAGTAAAGTACATTAAGAAGACATTCAAGAACACTCCTATTTTTTTAAAGATCTCAATGCATATTAGCAAATTTAAGGCTCTGAAAGGTCCCATGGAAAAGAGACTTGTTAAATTTCTTTAAAACTAGAATGTCCTAAACTTCTGAGCATACTATACTTAGAAAAAAAAGATGGAAACAATGTTCTTCAAACATATTTTGGGGGGCACCTGGGTGGCTCAGTCAGCTAAACATCTGCCTTTGGCTTAGGTCATGATCCCAGGGTCCTGGGATCAAGCCCCAGCATTGGGCTCCCTGCTCAGCAGGGAGTCTGCTTCTCCTTCTTCCTCTCCTCCTGGCTTGTACCTGCTCGCTCGCTCACTTACTCTCAAATAAATAAAATCTTTTTAAAAAAAGAAACATACTTTAGGAGATGGTATCCTATAGTTTCATTCAAGATCTGGAGTATTCACGTATCTGTGGAATTGAATTCAACTCTGAACACATCAAATAAAGTGTCCACAAAAAACACAGCTATCAACTAACTATATGTTTCACTGTTAGGGGAAGGAAATATATTAGTGTATAAAGATAATAGACATTTTATAGTAAAAGAGTGAATTCTGGCAAATCAGATTTAAAATATGACAGAGTTTAAGGTCATGTAAACATAAAAAAGCAAAACAGATTCTGATGTGGAACACGTTTACTACATAGACTCAAAGATTTTCAAAGAGGATTGTGACATAGGTAGACTAAACACACGCCACTCCTCCACAGAACAAATATTCTTAAGACTGGTGTTCTCCCCATGGCTTTGGGGAGCAATCTTTCTGTTGAAGGTTATACAGATTTGGTGGTAACCTGAAGTGATCATATAGGTATTCTGATAACCTGAGGGGAGAATTTGGGAAACTGAAGCTAAACAATCAGGACAGCATTTTGTTAACTCTAGTACCAGGTATGAGCTTTTGGGAATTTGATATAAAATATAATGATATACACCTTATGTACTTTGAAATGTTCTATCTACTGGCACTAACAACAATGGCAAACTATGGAATGTCAGTTTATGTTTCCAAATTTTTGTTTCACACTAAATGGCAGGGACAGGGCGCCTGGGTGGCTCAGTGGGTTGAGCCGCTGCCTTCGGCTCAGGTCGTGGTCTCGGGGTCCTGGGATCGAGTCCCGCATCGGGCTCTCTGCTCGGCGGGGAGCCTGCTTCCTCCTCTCTCTCTGCCTGCCTCTCTGCCTACTTGTGATCTCTGTCTGTCAAATAAATAAATAAAAAATTTAAAAAAAAAAAAAAATGGCAGGGACAATTAAAAAACAAATTCCTTCCTGTCCTAATTAAGTAGGTCTGTCTAAACAGTATGCCTCTTGCCTGAGGAAGACAAGCTCTCATGCTGTATGGGAGAGTCCTTGTTCTAATGAGGAGGGGTTTACATTTACTCACGGGCCCATGTGACCACTTGGTAGCCTTTCAATTCTGGCTAAACAGCCAGAGTACTTGAGCCAAATACTTGAGAAGGATTAAGGCAGTTTCTTTTTCTGGGCATGTTTTAGTTTAAACTACCTAATGCTGCGTTCATATTTAAGATACCCTCTGTAACCATAAACCAGATTCTGCCTTATTACCAGTGACTAGACTCCTCCTTGATGTGGGAAAAAAACAAAACAAAAAAACACCACTCTTACATACCTACCTGCATACCTCTTTCAGAGCCTCTATCCATGCTAAACTTCATCCAGAAGATGAAGAGAAACTGGGTTCCTGAAGGATCTGAGTCACATGACAATGGGGGCACACTGCACCCCAAAGTACATACTCTGGGCAGCATTAGCATATGTGCTCGGCCTCTCCACTTGTCTCTACTGTCGCAGGCCATGCTTGAGACCCAGAGACCCATCTCCAGTGAAATGGACTGAAGTCGCTGACTACATGAAACCAAAGGAGAATGATTCAAATGCCCAAGCAAGTTTATGAAAATAGGAGTCAAATGATATTTGGTTCTAATTCTTCATTCAATTTCACATTTTCAACTTCTACTTTAAAATCTGGAAACCCTAGGCAATACTCAAATGTTTATTACAAGTACAGCTGCTCTATTTGTTTATTCTTTAGAACTATACTGCCTATGTTAAGAACTTCCCAAGTAAATCACCAAATAATTGAAAGAATTCAATTCTTTCTGAACTTCTGCACTCAAAGATTATTTGATTTTTTAAAAAAGATTTTATTATTTGATAGAGACACGGCAAAAAAGGGAATACAAGCAGAGGGAGCGGGAGAGGGAGAAACAGGATCCCCACTGAGCAGACAGCCTGATATGGGGCTTGATCCCAGGACCTTGGATCACAACCGGAGCTGAAGGCTAACGCTTAACGACTAAGCCATCCAGGTGCCCCTCGAAGATAATTTTAAATATCAAAGAGGAAATAAATAAAATGACCCTACCTTATAGAATTTAAAAATCATAGTTCACTGTTTTTCATTTATAGGTAAATTTCAGAGTAGCTCTTAAGGGGGTCCAATAAGATGCTGTGGAGGGAAATAAATTTGGAAGCAATAGGGAAAAGTGCAGAATTACTGTTGTGGTGACTACAGCTAGTGTCATTTGTTAGAGTAAGCATCAATCTGTCATCGCACTAAATAAATTAGAATTTTTTTTTTCAGAAAGTGCTACAAGAGTGTGTGGTTTCATTTATGATTACTCAGCAAGAAAGCAATTATTCAGTTAACAGGACCAAGAACACGAAGGAGGACTTCCTGTCCTAAAATCATTCATTAACATTCAGGTTAATATAAGGAGATTCAACATCAGATCTCTTGAAACCTAAAGAGAAATATTTGGTGAATTCAAGGTTTGTGAGTATTTTCACATTGCAACTTGCTTTTAATTCTGGGAGCTACCATTCCTTGAATTTTCTCAAGTAATGAGCAGTTTCATACTGGTAGAGCATTAAAAAAATACATAAGTTGCTTTACTGTGTCCCAAGAATGACATTTTTTTAAGTGGGTTCTACACCCAAATTTGGGGGCCCAAACCCATGACTATACTGATGGAGCCAGCCAGGTGCCCCAAGAATGACATCTTGCATAAATTAACAGTAAGGCATCACACTCTGCTTGCAAATCTTTATGGTTAGTTTTAGATGGTGGTTTTGTCCTTTGCTTTGCCGTTTTCAGACTTCCTTGCTCATTCACCCCCAATTTAATAGGTTTATTAATAATATCCTAAGTGAGCTCTATACAATTTCGGAAACTTGTCCTACTTCCTCGGGTCTAACACAGTGATAGAGCTATTTCACTTCACTTGCACAAAACTACCTGAGAGAGATCAAAGCACTTTCTGTCCTTTCTCAACACTCCTGAACAGTGAAGAAGACAGTATTACTCTATTTTAAGGATAAAAATGGAAGTGCAGGAAGTGCAAAGATGGCTCCGTCAATAGCCTCATTTCTTGCCTTGGGTGCTGGCTACAGAAGCATTTCAGTCTGTAAAAGCTCATCGAGCACCACATGCTTACGGTCTGTATATTCTTCTGTAGTTTATGCTATACTTCAGTAAAAAGTTCAAAAAAGGAAAAAAACTAAAGACCCAAATTCTGAAATGTCTAGTGACTTGAACATCAGTGGCAGAGGCTGCCCCAGATGCAAGCCATGCAAAGCTTGGCTTCGGTGTTCCACATTCAACTGCCATGTTGCTTTCCCTGTTAATCATTTCTTTCCACTCAATCTCCCGATCATTAGCAATAAAATACTCTGCCTCATCAGAATATGCCTGGAACATCACACTTAGAAAACCTTTCCACATGCTCAGCACGGACTCTGCTTGGGTTTCTATCTCCCCTCTCCCTCTGCCCCTCTTCCATCCCCATACATTTTCTCACCCTAACTCTCAAATAAATAAGTCTTAAAAAAACAAACAACTCTTTCTTCATGTCAACTTAATCTTATATGCATGCAGTAACATAGATTCCTCCAACACTCAAACTTCGTCCTAGCTAGGTCATCCAAATGCATTTCACTTATTGATAACCATGCTTTAGTAGTCTGACTGCAACCCTTACAGTTATTGCACTGCATACAATTATGGTTGTTTTTTTTTTTTTAAGATTTATTTATTTATTTGACACAGAGAGATCACAAATAGGCAGAGAGGCAGGCAGAGAGAGAGACAATGGAAAGCAGGCTTCCTACTGAGCAGAGAGCCCGATGTGGGACTCGATCCCAGAACCCTGAGATCATGACCTGAGCCAAAGGCAGCGGCTTAACCCACTGAGCCACCCAGGCACTCCTACAATTATGTTTTTAACCAAAAAATATCTCATTATCTATACTGAGTCCATCCTTATACTTTAAAAATGTTAATGATTAAAATGTGGAAGAGAAAAGAATCTTACTCCATTCCCCTATAGCTCTTAGATTATCTGAAATGATGGGGAAAGGTCAGTAGAATAACTTTGCAGAAACAAAATTTGGTTACAAAGATATTTCTCATCTATTTATTTTTCTCCTCTCATCTCTCAATACCACCTAGACACATAATACATGTACCTATACTAACCACAATCATCTTAAAAAGATGAGATTCTCAGCTGCCCCCAATGCCTTTGTACTAACTTTTGAAAACTGTTTCCTTTGCCTAGAATACACTTCTCCTTGTCCAATCCCTCTCCACTAATCCTTCAAGATTTAGCTTTAGTATCTAAGAACTGTTTTTATTCCCCTCTGAGCAAGTAAAGCTCTTTCCCCTTAGTGCTCACAAAGCACAGGACGTCAGTACAGCAACAGCGAAAACAGTAAAGAGTCACAAAATTCAATGATAAAAAAATTAAAGTATGTTGTGGAGTCTTAAAGCTAGCTCCATTCAGAAGCTGGAGTACTCCCCCATTTCTCACTCCTGAAGCAGGGTGAGCTCCCTCTCTCTGTTTTGTCATAGCATCCCTTTGGCCTCCCTTCACGGCACTCACAAGTGAGTTTTAAACAATTACTTATAGAATTATTATTTAACACTGGTCTTCCTCTGTAGACTAGTAAGTTTCATTAAAAAAAGGGAACCTTCCAGGTGTTCAAGGCTGTTATCTCCAGGGCTCAGAAGAACTTGCGACATAGTAACAGTTCACTACATTTTGTTGAATGAATGTTTCCAAGAAGCTACATACCATTTTGGTTCATTTGCTATGCCATTTTTGCTCACTTGATAGACAGGTTTACTGCTTTAAAGATAATATTCTGACTTAGCATGCCCCAGTTGCTTCACATATGCAACTTATCTTTACAGGCACTGTGAAATAATCACAATAATATGAACAAACGAAGAAAGTAAAATAATTCAATTTGTTATTTATATGTTTACTTCCCCTATAGAGTTCCCAAGTGGCAGGGTCTGTTGGTACAATTACAGCAAGATAGCTGACCAGGGGTGCCTGGGTGGCTCAGTGGGTTAAGCCTCTGCCTTTGGCTCGGGTCATTATCTCAGGGTCTTGGGATCGACCCCCGTGTCGGGCTCTCTGCTCAGCGGGGAGCCTGCTTCCCCCTCTCTCTCTGCCTACTTGTGATTTCTCTCTGTGTCAAACAAGTAAGTAAAATCTAAATAAGTAAAATCTTTAAAAGAAATATATCCAAAAACAAACAAACAAAAAAGGTAGCTGACCAATTCAGAGGAGAGTCAAACCTCCTTAGGCTCCCAGCTTTACCATTTGAGAGCTTGGTAACCCTGGACAAGGGACTTAAAACTCTCTGAGTCTCTGTTTATATACAGCTGTAGTGAGGATAATACTATCTACCCTCCTGAGATTGTTGTATTTTTTACACAGTTTTACTGAGGTATATTTGAGGAATATTGAGATACAGTGAAAGTTGTATATACTTAAGGCATACAATATGATTTGATATATACATTATGAAATGATTACCAGAATCAAGTTACCAGAATCAAGGTACCAAGTTACCAAGTTACCAAGTTACTTGATTAACATGCCACCAACTCACACATTTACCATCTTTTTGTGGTGAGAACATTTATGATCTACTATCTCAGCAAATTTCAGTCACATAATGTAGTGACTGTATTCAATGACATAATGTAATAACTACAGTCACCATGCTGTACATTAGCTCTCCAGAACTTATTCATTCTGCACAACTGAAACTTTGTATAACACTCCAGCCCCTAGCAACCACGTTACACTCTCTGCTAGGAGTTAGACTATTTTAGACTCCACATAGAAGATCATGTAGTGTTTGTCTTTCTGTGTCTAGCTTACTTCACATAGCATGATGTCCTCCAGATTCATCCATATTGTCACAAACAGCAGGTTTTCCTTCTTTAAGGCTAAACAATAGTGTGCTGTGTTTGCACATACATGCATATCCCATTTCCTTTATCCATTCATCCACTAACATTTTGATGGTTTCTAGAACTTAGCTGTAATGAATAATGTTCCAATGAACAACGGGGTGCAGACTCTCTTTGATACTGATTTCATTTCTTTTGGATATACACCAAGAAGTAGGACTGCTAGATCATATGGTAGTTCCATTTTTTGAGCATCCTCCATACTGTTCTCCAAAATGGCTTTATCCATTTATATTCCCACTAACAGTGTATAAGGATTCCTTTTTCTCCACATCCTTGCCTACACTTGTGTTTTTGAGAACAGCCACATTTCGATGTGCATTTCTCTGATGAGTAGTGATGCTATGAACATCCCTCTTAGAACTGCTTTTGCTGCATCCTTTAGGTTTTAGTATGTCACGTTTGCACACAGGTCCTGAGACTGATTAGACTGCCTCTAGGATTACAGTTGAGTAGGGATGAAGCCAGGTCTTGTGGTTGTTGGGTTCACGCTGACAGGCCTATTACCAGGGCTGCAGTCAAGTGCAGCTTCCACGACCCCCCTGAACATCCTCCTACTGGGTGGCTGGGCTGCTTGGGTGGAGCAGGAGGTGGGGCTGGAAAGACACCTTCCAGGCTTTGGTATAGCAGGACTGCAGCCAGGTCACAAGACGGCTTCAGGGATTACAGTCAGATCTGAGGTTGATGGGCCTATTATTGGAGGTACCTAAGGGCATGGTTTCTACCAGGTGCTTAGGTGGGCAGGACTGCCATGGGAACAGGTAGAATGGGACTGGACTTGGGTCAGTGGGTCATGGGCCTGCAGTTGGGTTCAAGGGTCAGCAGGCCAGTTACCAGGAACAGGGAAAAAGGTGGCTCCTCCTAGGTACCTTGATAGAAGGGCCTGGAGGCAGGACTGTAGACAAGTAAGGCTATTGCCAAATACTCAAGAAAATGCAGCTGCTTCTGGTCTGCAACCAGGACCACAGTTAGTGGGCCTAAACAGATCTACCTTCTCAAAGTGGCCCCCTTCGGTCTTGGGCTCCACCAAGGTTTTACAATCTCCTAACTGTATACTGTTTTGGTGCTTCTTGTAGAGGTACTTTTGTTCATGCACAGTTGCCAAATATTCTGTTGGGGAAGGTTGGGGGGATATGGGCTGGGGAATCTCTATCTTGCATCTAACTAGGCAATTTAACAGAATAGATTGTTGTGAGGATTAAATGAATATATGTAAAATGTTTATGAAATAGTCACAATGGTAATTACTCAAAAATTGTTATTTACTAGTATTAAGCACTACTGTCTAATTTAACAGCTGACAACTGGTGCTCAAGTATTATTATTTGATGAATCTTCAAAACATAGGAGAATTTGAAAATGTGAAATCTTAGAAATGAGATTCTAGTGCCCAGGTACTACTTATCCTCTTCTTTTTATGTTAATTCTTTTTTTTTTTTCTTTTTTTCTTTTTAAAGGACTACCTTGAAGAGAGCTAATCAGGGAAAACCAGCAAGGTACAGAGGTCACAACACTACAACACTCCAAGTAGCATAAAACATTATTCTTTATTAAAACTTGTCTTTCAAGACTCTCTGTCTAGGACACTGCCAAAAGGTAAAGTTTACAGAACTTAAAAGTCTTAACTTTGGATCAACTGAGGATATTTACATAATGGTCAATAATTAGCATATATATAACATATATTATATATAATAATCAGCAAATATATACATATGTAATTGCTAAGTACCAAATAAAACAGCCACAAAAGAATTTAGTTTCCATTTATAGGGGAAAATTACATACATCCAAAGGTCCTAATATTGACCTTATAAGCATCTAGTTGCCAAGTTCATTTTCTACTTAACCCATGGAAACTCTCCCCATGGACAAGTACCAAGACCCTGGGTAAACTGCATCACCTGGTGGCTGACATCAAAACAGCTGGCACAACAGCTCTTCTGCTTTAAAAGAAACCACCTATTTTTTCTTGACCATTTACCCATCACTGATTAACTTTTCTTGGAAATTATGTCCACATATTTCTTTGTTCACACTTTTCCTGTCTTTGCCAAGTGTTCCTGTACTTAGGAAAAAGTACTCCTTGC
Organism: Mustela putorius furo; assembly: GCF_011764305.1. Lineage (NCBI taxonomy): Eukaryota > Metazoa > Chordata > Mammalia > Carnivora > Mustelidae > Mustela > Mustela putorius. The sequence goes on from NW_025421989.1 coordinate 36,607,437, forward strand.
TAGTCCTAATTTCTCCCAATTTAGGACTTAAAAAGCAGATGTACACCAAGCTGCCCATTGGTGCTTAGAATACACCTATATGAAGGTAGGGAAAAGATTTTCTTGAAAATTTGTCTTAAGAACTAATGGCAGTCTCTAACAAATTCAAAGTGACTTTAAAGCTGGTTACTCTTGTTAGGTGGTAGCAAAATACTTGATAACGTCACATGCCCAATCAGACTGTAATTTAGGGAACTTGAGGAAGATTTCAGGACACGAGTATATGATGGCTTTTTCGTACAGCTTTTGAGTCCAGTCCCAGGAGAGGCCAAATCAAACTAGAGCTAGACATTCTATGCCTGCAGCCTTCAGTCTAGATTGACTGAGAGTCACATAATTTGAAGCTTTGCAGGGCTGTAAATATTACAGCCTCTGTACCTCAGATTGAGGTGATTTTAAGCAGTAACTCACAAGTGGCTGTCTTAGCAGGAGATAAGACCACAGCCCCAAGCTGTTTTAAGAGTTCTTCTCAGGACAAGGAAGAAAACCAGCCAGCAAAAAAAATCAGATTAAGGATGTCGCCTACCCCAAGGCAGCTGGCTATTAATTTAAGAGCTAAAAGAAAAGAGCTGAGCGCAGAGGACAGTGAGCAGAAGAATTTAAGCTAGATGTGGCTTCTACTCCATGGAGCTTACTGAAAGCAAAATATCAAACACCCATAAGTTCTTGAGGGAATGTCATAGAAACTGTAAGACTGCACTGTAGCAGCCAGCAAGTATTAAGTCTCCAAAAATAATTCATGGCCCCAAATTCTCACCAAGAGAACATTTATTAGTTGTGAAAGCTGTGCTTTCCCCCAAGAAAAAGTATGTTCTTGAGATGGGGCCATGGAGAAGAATGTACAATAAAGAATCTCTAGAGAGCAGTTAGGGGCCTGCTCCAAGGCAAAGGAAACCCCCTGTATTATTCGGACTATTCCAGTTGCTGCTTTGACCCTGATATTTAGCTAACCACACCTACCTTGCCTCTAGGGACAGAGTGCCACTTGGCCTCTGCCACACCAGGATCCAATTACCCACCCTGTATTTAGGTTTGTGAATCCAATGGCAGCAGTTCCCACTATAATTTCTGACCTATAGGGAGGAGCAGTCAGAGAGCACCTTGGATGCTGGGACTCTCCTCACAAATTTATTTCCAAGGCAAAGGAAATCCCTCTAGAGAAGAGAGCCAGGGACTGTCATATAGTCCATTCAGGGAACTTTCTCAGCTGGCAGGGCAGGAAGTCTTTGCTCTTCCTGCCCAGTAGGGTTTGGTCACTGCTATCTTTCCCAATCTCCCCTCTTTTGTGTGTGGGAACTTTTCCTATAGTAATCAACTATTTTTTTTCCTATCTGTATAACAATGGGGGCATGGCAGTTTTGTGAAACATCAGACAAGACATAACTAGACCTAATGGGGTAGACTGCACATCACCAAGAAATGGACTTGGGAAAATGGACACAATGACTAGGTAATACTTTGGAGGTAGTTCCACTGAGGACAGGGGGAGCATGTTCTTTGTATGGGAAAAAGATTCAATAAGGATCAGGGTAGTTAATGGGGTATACTACAGCAAAGAGTGTTAACTACCCCCCCAATATCCATTCTCCCCTTTTTTTTTTCTTGATACCAGAAGCCCAAAGTTTTGGGGTTGCAATGTGCTCCAGTAAAAATACATGCCCCAGCTTTCTGGTATATAAGGGGGCCATGTGATATAGTTTGGCCAATGACCTAAAAACAGACTTCACTGGATGTGCTTTACAAGAAAGTTCTTTAAAGAGGTCTTATGTATCTATCAGACACCATTTTGCTCTTTCCCATCTTCCAGCCTGCCTAGAACACAGATGGGATGACTTGGGAATAATGCTATAGCCATGAGCATAGGCTAAAATGGCAGGGAAGAAGGCTAGAAGGCACCTGGGTCCCTAATGGTATCCTGGAGACCCTGTACCAGTCCTGGAATGCTGAATTTTGGAATTGTCATGAGTAAAAAAATTAACTCAAATTTAAGGCCACCATTATGTTTTCTATCTCATGTAGTAAAATTAATTTTTTATTTTTTTATAAACATATATTTTTATCCCAAACAAGATGGGATTGGGAGGGAGACAAATCATGTAGTAAAATTAAATTTCTTAACCGGTACACATAGCATCCTTTAACTTACTGAACATTCAAAACAAAATCTACAAAGAAACTATCAGGTACCTTAGATTAGCTAGCATGACTGCTACCTATTTGCCATCCATAGGTTGCCCCCATGTCCACTTCAGACGTGGTTCAATCAGGGGCATTCTCCCCCAGTAAGTTGGAAGTAGGCCTACAAAACTATTTCAACTCCAACAAGTCTCAACAGTTACAACTCATTTAGCTGACGTGGCACCCAGTATAGAACCCATTTTCCATTTGTATCAATTTCAGTTTCTCGGAGCTCAAGAATTCTGAAGACAAAATTATAGACCTTGTAATGGAGAAAATGTGTCAAGAGTTCTACCTACCAAGGAATGCAGAAAAAATTAATATAATCTGAATTCTACAACTCTGGACCAGTCACATTTTGTCAAAAAACTGGTTCCTTCATTTGTGAGATGGAAAAAAAAATACAGGAAAATCTACTTACCTCATAGGGTTGACATGAAGATCATATAGAAAGTGAGTGCAAAAAAACAGTACAATAAAACTTTGAACCTGAAATTACTATGAACACATAAATCATTAATCTATAAAATGTTACTCTTTACAACTAGCGTTACTTTCGTACCTATTAGGGATACTCAACATCTAAAATTCATTTCAAGAACAGGGTTATATGGTCCTGTGTGGTAGTACAGACCATTCGAAGAGTTCTTTCTGATTTTACACTGAAGAAATAATAGACTAGGGTGGGGGAAGCACAGAAAGATCAAGGGTCTCTTCCAATTGTCATAGGGTCTCTCTGATATGAGGAATTTGAGAAGCAGGACAGAGGGAGGGGGTCCTGGGCTGGGCGCAGAGAATGGAGGAAAAAATGAAACAAGATGGGACCAGGGAGGGAGATAAACCGTAAAAGACCCTTAATCTCAGGAAACAAAGTGAGGGCTGCTGGACAGGAGAGGGTGGGAGGGATAAGGTGGCTGGGGGATGCACATTGGGGAGGGAATGTGTATGGTGAGTGCCGTGAATTGTGTAAGACTGATGGTTCACAGACCTGTACCCTGAAGCTAATAAGCATAATGTTATGTTCATAAAATCAAAGAAGAATTAAAAAAAAAATAAAAGCAATCAAGGGTCTGTTCTAATCATCTTTATAGCCTTAATTCCACAATGCAGAAATAATACTACCACTCATGAAAGAATTCAGTTTTTATCCTATTGGGTTAATCTTAAAAACAGAATAAATTAATTTCATTATGCAAGGGGGAGGGCCAGTTTATCACATGTGTTGGTTTTGTTTCATTTTTAACTTAAAGGGGAGAAATCTCTTCAGCTCTACAGACTAAAGTTCACAATAAATGTAAAAATAACTAGGCAAATTTAATCAAATAAACAAATATTTGATTGCCAACCAAATATGGTAACTTGCTGCTATTACCAAAGTGAATTACCAACAAACCAACTTCAGTAAAAGCAGTGAAGTAACCCCTGGGACACAAGTCTTTGTACCCAGGGTAACATGTAATTTAAGTTTCAATGTTTGGAGAGGCTTTAGTAATTAAAAAATAAATGTACCCATTACTATCTGAAATGGTCTTTAAAACATGGGTTACATACATATTACCAGCTTAAGTTCACTGAAGTTTTCCAAAGCTTACTTCAATTTCCCTTTCAACATTTTAAAACCATTTAGAACTACTTGGAAAGTCTAGAAACTTACAGAAGCTAGGAAACCTAACACTTGAAAAAGGAAACAGTAACAATAAGAGACAAGTTACAGAGACATCTTTAAGGTCAAGCTTGCTCAGATCACTTCTGAAGTATCTTACACACTGAATAGAACCTAGATCCCAGCTACAGAAAATAAAAGGCATCTATGCAGATAAGCCCTATATTCTACAAGTGCTATACAAATTACTGTGTCCAGATGTTAAAGGACCTTAGTTCTAAAATATGAACAAGGACATGCAAGCAGAGTTAAGAAGTTTCTAGTCAAAAGTCAAAACATTCTGGTTAGTTGAGAAAAGCTTCTTTCCAAAACACATAGCTACCTGCTAGAGACAAAAGCCCTAGTTAGACCCTATTTTCTAGACCATCCTCTTACTTGGCTAATGCAGATGGAAAAGCCCCAGTAACTTTCTAAAAGCCACTGTACATCACAGGTATATTGTAGCATACCTTTGACACTGGGCATGTACACCCACAATCAGGAGACATATGCTAGAAGCTGTGATATTAACAGCTTTCTCCCTTGCTATTACTATCCACAGTGGGCACCATCTGGAATGATTTAGAGAATCACACAAGCAAAAACAGAGGATTTAAGATGCATTGTATATTTTCCTGTACAAAGTTATCTACATACTGCTACCTAATAAACTCTACTACCTCTCGCCAGACCAGAAGTAGCACCTTCTGAGGAAAATGATGAAGAAATAAAATTTGTAGCAAAACACACAAAACTGAAGTACTGCCTAATCTTCAAGACCACCCACCACATGGAAGAGAAATTAGAGTGGTATATGCTAAGTGTTTAGGTCCCCCTAGAATTCTGTTTGAAACCTAATCCCAACAGGATGATTTTGAGGTGGAATCTTTGGGATAGGATTGGTTTATGAGGGTGGAGCCCTCATGAATGGAATTAGTGCCCTTATAAAGGAGATCTCTCCTTGCCTTCCCTCACCCTGCCCCGACCCCAGGGGTCCTGTTGAGGTCACAGTGAGAATACAGTCACATCACACAGGCCCCCACTAGACTCCCAATCTGCCAGCACCTTGATCCTGGACTTCTCAGCCTCCAAAGCTGTAAGAAATAAATGGTTGTTGAAACTACCTAGTTTGTTGTACTGTTATTATAGCAGCCTGAAAAGTTTATGACAGAAGGCAAATTCTTCATTGCAAGTACATCCCAAACCAGTTTCTAAGTTTTCACTCCTGGCTTCTGACCAGGATATATTCATTTTTTCCCCCTAGGCTAACTGAGTCCATCTTTTTTTTTCCCCACAAATGTCAAATTCTAACCAAATACTCTAATGTTTCTGAAGATTATCTGCTACCTAAGCAAATAAAACCATGTATAGGCTACATCTGTGCATTAGAAGATAAGTGCTCATGGGTATACTAGACATGTCCTAGACAGACAAACAGTGAAAAGGTCAAAACTTAATGTATTAAAGGGAAAAAGAAGCAGGAAGGGAAAAAGAAGCAGGAAGCAATACAGGGTGTGTAGGTACAAGGGAGTGGTTGAGATTGGAACCATATTACCCTTTTCATTTTAATGCACCAGGCACAGCAACCGCAGCAAATACTGAATTAAAAGCCTAACACCACTCTTTTTGAGACTTACACAAAGCAGTGATAGCTTTCTAATTAGTTTAAGCCAGGTCTCTGAAGGCACCGAAAACAAAAATCCTATCTGAAACTATCAGAAACTAACAATCCATTACAAACATCACTTTTCTTCAGTTAATTCCAGGTGAAGAAATGTAACTCTAAAAGGAAAACCCCAAAGCAGGAACAACATCAATCTATAGCCACATTTTTCTGAGAACTGTCAATAATTCTCACATTCACAGAAAATATCACAACCTTCAATGTCTCCTTTATTTCACTTTCCCCTCCTGGAATGGAAAGATAAAACAAAGCTCTTACACAAGGATTCCAATTTAGCCATCTGCCAATAGATCATCAAGCCATCTGAAATTTTAGACTACAGAAGCCACAGGTAGCTCCAGATGGTCTAAAAAACTTGGGGACACTTGCTGCATGTGTTCTGCTAGGCTTTCTAGCAAGAACCCCTAATAACCTAAAACTGGAAGAGGGGAAAAGGGCTTGCAATCAGTACTTTCCAAAGTAAGGAAAGAAAACAACTTTAAGAATCAGATGGTAGCTACACTTGTGAACATAGCGTATAAAGTTGTGGAATCGCTAGGTCTTACACTTGAAACTAATGTAACATTGCAGGTCAACTCTAGTCAAAAAATAAGGCCATGCAGCTGAAATGAATCTCCCATGTTAGTTGTAGGCTTTAATACAATGCTGATGAGTCACCCTGAAGTGACTTGTAATACAAATAAATGTTGGGAAGCTTAGATAGAACCTATCAACACTAAATATTTTGAAAATAAAATTCATACAGTGATCACTTAAAGAGCAAACACTTTAAAACAAAACAAGCACTAATACCACTGTATAATAAAATTTCATGAGTAACATTTGCTTCACAGCAACTCTTTAATATTAATTCCATATTTCCCATATAATACTTGGAAGCTATCCATAGCCTTAAACAGTATTAGACTATTTCACTAGCTGACCTAATGCTATGGCCCAGGAAAAAGCAATTATTTGCACTGAGAAGTTGACTTATTCCAAAGGTTTACATAAAATGCACCATAATTCAATGAAATTACCGAAAAGAATTTCAAAGCAGAAACTGGTAATACAGGAGGGTAAATCATGCTTTCAAGTTTGACAGGATCCACAGAACTTTGCTTAATTCCTTCCTTGCTGGCATACCCTTTGTTAATAAACTGCTTAAGGACGCCTGGATGGCTCAGTTGGTTCAGTATCTGACTCCTGATTTTGGCTCTAGTCATGATCTTGGGGTTATAAGATCTAGTTCCACAACCAATGTGGAACCCACTTAGGATTTTTCTTTCTCCCCCTTTACACCCTCCCCTCTCTAAAAAAAATAAACTGCTTGATTGTTTATGCTTTTTAAGCTGCTTAATAAAATTTTACTCCACTATTACACACATAGAGAACTCAGCTGCCCACTAAAATGGCCATTTGGGGGCAGGGACTGGGTTTTAAAAGAGGGTCTTAAGAATTACCCACTTCTTGCTAACTCTGTTCTTACCTAATTACCCCATTCTCTCTTTCATGCATGGGCACACTCACCTCTCACTATTCTCTACCTGCCCTGCCCTAGCTCAAGGACAATACTGACTTTCCACTCCCAAGACTAGACTAATTGAGAACTAGAAATGACAGTTTTGATCAGTCACTTTTATGAAAGTACTTGCTATACTGGAAAAACTGGCACATTATTTGAGGATGGAAAGTCTTATCTAGATCCATCATGGTGAACAACAATAACTCACAGATGAATCAAAAGAGTCAAATGTAAGAAATCAAAACAAAGACAAAATGTAGGTGAATTTCTACAGGACTCCCTGGAAAGGTAGGACTTCCACCATCAAAACAATTACAGAAATAAAGGGAAGGAATAACAGATTTTGACTATTGTAGAAGCTCTCCTAATCAACCTCCTCTTAGCCAATTCCACAGACTGTATCATTCCCCAGTCCCAGTGTAGAAACCCCATGCCCATTGCTGAGTGCTAACAGGCTACTACGTACTACACTTGTCCATGAGCCCTACAAATTAAGTTACCTACTTACCAAGAGGTTATAAAGGTGATGTTAGTTAAGTGTGGCTGACAAACCTGCAAAAGACTGGGGGAGGGGGGTGGGGGGAAGGCAGGGAGCAGAGGGCCAGGTCAATTACCTGAAAGGATCCTGCCTAGACTGCAGTTCATTAAGGTAACACTCCCCCTTAAAGAGACCAGAACTGGAGGGGCACCTGGGTGGCTCAGTGGGTTAAGCCTCTGCCTTCGGCTCAGGTCATGATCCCAGGGTCCTGGGATCGAGCCCCACATCGGGCTTTCTGCTCTGCAGGTAGCCTGCTTCCTCCTCTCTCTCTGCCTGCCTCTCTGCCTACTTGTGAGCTCTGTCAGATAAATAAAGAAAAAAATCTTTAAAAAAAAAAAAAAAAAAAAAGAGACCAGAACTGGAAATCACGGATGATGCATTTTGGGTAAGATGTAAATTATAAATATTCTACATATACATACACACACACACATATATATATATATATATATACATATATATGTGTATATATATATGTCTAATCAATTAGAAAGGGCAGGTGAATACAAAAGCATTAGCTGCTTAGTGTGTATTCTGAAGCTTTAATGTTTAAGACACATTGTTACCTTTTTTGGGCTACCCCTTCCCCTTAAACAGTCCAGCTAAAAGATCTAATTACACTGAAGAGGCTGCTTCTGTAGGATTTCAGTTTCTCCATATTCACACTCATCAGGAACAGAATCAAAAGGTGAACTTGAAAAATATTTGAAAGACAAGGATAATAGGTTAATTGCCCAAACATAAAAAGTTTATAAAAAATGGCAAGAATTTTCTGAAGCCCAACAACAGGGGAAATATCAAATAAATTATGAAACATCCAAACGAGATGATACACAGCCATCAGAAATTACTTATAATAAATTGTATCAAGGACTGAAGTACTTCTAAGTGAAAGCTATCAAACTACAAATGATATAAAAATACACAGAGAATCTAAGGTGGGGGGCAGGACTTCTAGGGGCAGAATGAGGGGCTCACACATGAACAATCCTAGATACAACAGAGAGCATCTGTGGCATCCTAACTTGGGGCTGCTTCCATTCCCATTACAATTCGGTGGCATTAAAGGGAGCTGCCATTAAAGGGAGCTGACCTGATTTGGAGCTCCAAGGGAAAGCCCCACACATGCAGCTTTGTCAAAAACAATAGGGATCATTAGCGAACAAATATCACAGCTGCCTAAGCCTGCAGTACTGGTTGCGGCAAACAAGACTTCAGCCAAACGTGCGAAAGGGGAGACCTGGGGAACCAGACAGCCAGAAGGGGCTTAAAGCTCTGACAGATTATTCCTGTGCTGCAAGGCTGGATGCAAGTGAGGAATTGTGAAGGAATAAGGATCAAGGAAAGAGGAGAGCTTCCCAACTTATCTACCAGAAAGATTTCGCTGATTTTAAGTTTCGGCACAAGCAGAAAGTAAAAGCCAAGGCAGACTTGTAAACTGCCTGAACTTTGAATGTGTGGGTTGGGGCACACATTCAAAGTTCATTCATTTAATAAGCCTACTACATGGCAGACATTATGCAAGTGCTGGAGATATAAAAACCCTGGTTCCTGCCTTTGAGAAGCTCATATTCTAAGGGTAGAAGCAGATGTCGAAGTAGTAATTAGAAATCCAAGTGGGGGAAAAGATTTCAGGGGAGGGAGGGGCTTTTGATTAAACACAGCTGATTGAATATAAGCATTTATCTACCTCCCTCTAAGAGACCATGAGTGGGATTAGAGACGGTATGAATTTACAAGAAAGAGAACCTGACAGCAAAAGAGGGACAACCGGGGGGCCTGGGTGGCTCAGTGGGTTAAGCCGCTGCCTTCGGCTCAGGTCATGATCTCAGGGTCCTGGGATCGAGTCCCGCATCGGGCTTTCTGCTCAGCAGGGAGCCTGCTTCTCTCTCTCTCTCTGCCTGCCTCTTCATCTACTTGTGATTTCTCTCTGTCAAATAAAAAAAAATTTTAAAAAAAAGCATCAAAAGAGGGACAACCACAAAATTAGGAATAAAAACACTTGGAAAAGAGGTACTAGCCTGGTTGTAGCTTTCTTCTTTCTGCCAAGCACCTGCAGTAGGAGAATCTAAATTGAAGCACAGTGAGCTAGTTCACTCCTGAGCACCGTGGAAAAAGCAGAAGGTAAAGAAGCCCAAGAACTGCAGTTTCCAGGGACATTTAAAGGAAACAGAAATTTTTTTAAAGGTCGGGGAGGGGCAGCTTGGGGCGCCTGGCTAGGTTAGTCAGTGGAGCATGTGATGCGATTTCAGAGTTGTGAGTTCAAGCCCCATGCTGGGTTTGGAGTCTTTAAAAAAAAAATGACTAAAAAATAAAGGGGGGGGCAGCTGAAAATTCCTTTAAAAGAATAAGACTCTTGGTTTTCTCGTCTGCCAGGGCAGGAGGGCAAGCAACTGCCTCCATCCACCCCCAAACACAGAATACTTAAACTCTCAGGCAAGACTGAACCAAAGTATTCCTGAGCTTAGAGCTCCAGTCATAACCGAGAACAGAAACAGGATGCCTTACTGAAAAACAAGGAGGAAATCAGTCTTTATGGCTGATGGTGATAAAGCCAGCTTTTTGCAGGCTGGGCTTCTCAATTCTAGAGGTGAGCTTATTACCACCAATTTCCCTCTCATAAAAGATTCAAGGAGTCCTATATAGAAAAACTGGCTGTAGAAAACAGAATAGATATGGAGTTCCCCATAAATGCCCAGGTTTTCCCCCCAGACACACCAGACCCAAACCCAGGAGTCAACAAGCCCCACTCATGAACACGGTTCCCAATACATGTAACATGAAAGACAGGCACAAGACTGAGCAAGGGAAAAAGAAATGGAAAAAACAGACAATACAGGGGAAAGAAAAGGCCAACACAATTATCTTCCTCTCTGAAGACATTAGATCTAGCACCCAAGAAACAAAAGTCAACCAGCGGGGGGGGGGGGGGGGGGGGATACAGCTGTCAGAAATGAATTACAGAACCGGAAAATAAGTTGAAGGGAACTTCCAGAAAGTAAAACAAGAGGAGAATACATGCTAAATATGAGAGAGAACGGAGGGCCAAAAATCTAAGAAATAAGAGTTCTAAAAGAAAAAAAAAATAGAAAGCATTATTTAAAAAAATATATCTAATTTTCCACAACTGAAGAAAATGAATCTTCAAATCGGTAGGCCTATGAAGTGTCCCATAAACTGAATACAAGAGCATCCATACTGAAGTCTATAGCATGGTATTTTGAGAACCCTGGGATAAAGCCTAAAAAGCAGGTAGAGGGTAAAATGGAAAAAAAAAAAAAGTCGCAAAAGATAAACAACTTTACAGAGAACAATGTAGCAATGCCTTCAAAGCTGAGAGCAAATTATTTCCAACCTGGAATTCTATCTTAATAGCTACATAAATTATGTCTACATAAACTCTCAATACCGACACAATACCGACATTTCCATACATGGTGTGTTCACAGTTTCCTATTGCTGTTGTAAAAAATTACTACAAACTTAGTGGTTTGAAGGAACAGATTTTTTTTCTCTTCCAGTTCTGGAGGTTGGTAGTCTAAAATCAAGGGGTCGGCCACATTCTTTCTGGAGGCATCAGGGAGAATCTGATTCCTTGCCCTTTCTGGCTTCTAGAGGCTGCCTGTATTCCTTGGCTCGTGGCCCCTTTCTCCATCTTCAAAGCGCATCACCCCGGATTCATGACCTGAGCTGAAGGCAGACGCTTTACTTACTGAGACACACAGGCCTCCTGGCCCCTGTTAGTTCTGTTCTCTTGTCTCCTCCTATTGACTCTGAGCTGCCTGCCTCCCTCTTATAAAGACACTTATTTCCATGGGGCTCCCCTGGATAATCTCCCCACCTCAAAATCCTTAACTTGATGACATCTGCAAAGTCCTTCTTACCATGTAAGTCAATATATTCATGGGTTTCTGGGAATGCTGACGTAGGACCTTATTTAGCATGTTATATACAGTCTCAAAAATTACTTCCCATTCAATCTTTCTCCAGATGCCACTGGAGGATATGCTCTACCAAAACCAGAAAATAAACTGAAGTCAGCATAAGGTCAAAACAAGATGACCTCAGAATCCAGGCAAAGCCTTGGAAAGAGCTCCAGAATTCAATCAGGTATCTTTTTTTTAGCATCAAGAGTTTTGCAGATAGAAAAATACGAAAACACGGCAGGCTTTTATCGAGTTCAAAGAGCCTAAGCAGAAAGCTGTAAGAGGTGCTTGACAAGTACTGTAGCAGTGAGGATGGAGAGGGTAGACCTTTGGGAGTGGAAAGGAGAAGGTAATGTATATAGATTGAATTCAAGGGCCTGGACAAGAAGACCACTTCCTTCCCTGTTACAGCCACCAACAGAGCAGCTACAAATAGGGCTCAGTGTCTCACAGGATCAACACAAGAATCCACCCCACAGTTTCACCCAGGTGTGAGACAGCAGCCCCCAACACTGCATGACATAATTGTTCCCTTAGTGGATAAATATCTTTTAACTTTGGGACTATTTAGAACTTAACTACGGAAACTTTAGCAGAAAAAGGCTTCAGTCTGGAAGGGTAGGAAAGCTTCACAAAGGAAGGTTTAGTTCAGCAGCACCTTGAGGGGAGCGGAGCAGAGAGACACCGTAGTGTTCGGTGAGGGCAGGTGGACAACGGGAGGGCTGGCTAACAGACCCGCTTCTGCCAAGGCAGAAAAAGCACTGTGCATTTAAGGTACTGTGAACAGCTCTCTGTTGGGCTGGCAACAAAGTAGGGGCGGAGGATGGGTGGCAAGAAAATAACAAATTCCATAAGGAGACGGCAACAATATAGCACAGAAGGAAAGTACATGTGAAGTAACCCAACCTAGGGAAGAGACTTGGCTGGGCCCTCACTAGCTATGCAAATCTCTTAAACTCAGTAAAGCCCCCATTAATTCATTTGTACAAAGTGAAAACAACAGTACCTCCTTCGTGGATTTGAGAATTAAATGAAAATACTTTGGGGGCTGCCCAGTGGAACAGGCAGAAAGAAACTAAGAGTAAAACTGCCCAAAAGTAACATTTCTCCAGAGCATAATCCACATAATCTGCCTTCTATTCCATTCTCTCTGTGATTTTCAGCCTCTGCTTTTTCCTTCCTGTCCCTACCCCACCCCTGGGGCCTTTCTTTTGGTCCCAACAGAGAAACTCGGTTCCTCTAGATCATCACTTTCTAACAGAACTTTCTTGTAATGATGGAAATGTTCTAAGTCTGCACCATCCACTCTGTAGCCACTAGCAACATGTAGCTATTGACGACTTGAAATGTGGCTGGTACAGCTAAGGAACGAAGTTTTAAAAAAGAACATCTTCATTGAGATGTACCATCAAGTTCACCCTTTTAAAGTATACAATTCAGTGTTTTTTCAGTATATTTACGAACAGGTGTCTTGATCAGTAAGCACTATCTAATTCCAGAATTTATAAGTAATCTCAGAAAGAAAACCCATACCCTTAGCAATTACACCCCACCCCCTGGACATTTCATATAAATGTGGTCTTTTCTGTCTGGCTTCTTTCACTTGGCATGACGTTTCTGAGGTTCAGCCTTGTGGAAGCAGGTACCAGTACCTCATTTCTTTTCTGGCTGAGTAATATTCCACTGCCCACAACTACCCCATTTTGTTTCTCTGTTCATCAGAAAATGGAAATTTCCATTGTTTCCACCTTTTGGCTACTGAGAACAATGCTGCTGTGAACACTGATGTACAAGTTTTTGTGTGAACATACGTTTTCAGTTCTCCTGGTGTATATCCAGGAGTAGAACTGCTGGGTTGTATGAAAACTATAACTTTCTGAGGAACTGCTAAAGTGTTTTACACAGTAGGTTGTGCCACATTACATTCCCACCAGCAATGTATAAAGAGATACAATTTCTCCACATCCTTGCTAACATTTGTTATTATCCCTCTTTTCAATTATGGCCATCCTGGTGTGTGTGAAGTGGTATCTCACTGTGGTTTTGATTTGTACTTCCCTAACAACTAATGATGTTGACAACCTTTTCAATGTGTTGTATTAGCCATTTATAAATCTTTAGGAAAATAGTCAATGGACTTTAAATTTTATTTAATTTTAAGTAACTTTAAATTTGCACATCTGGCTAGTGGCTAAAGTATTAGGCAGATGGTGGGATTTAACAGTTGGTCGCTTAACTTTGTTCAAGGTAAGGAGGGGCTGGCTAGGTGACTGAAGCTCTATCCCAGCTTCATGACTCTCCCAGATGGAACCCAGGAAAGGGAAGCTGGTGCAAAACTTGGGAGGAGGGGACACCTGGCACAGAGCCTGGCACTTAGGAAGCTCTCAAAACTCACTGTTGATGACGGAAGCAACTGGTGTCTATGAGCACTTCTGAAGGGCTAGGAACTGTGCCTTTATACCCACTTTTTCATTCAATCCTTAGAACAATCCCATCAGGTAAATTCTACTGTCTCCATTTTACAAATGAGGAAGCAGTTTTAGACAGATCAGGTAAGACTTAGAAAGTTTTCTCAATCCAGTTAATTATGGCCATGATCTTCTAGATCTCAACCAGGGAAGCTAAGTGTTATTCAGGATTCCACCCTCATGCGCAGCACCTATGTACAATTCTGTATCCACTAATCTACCGCCGAGGGATGGTCTGAGAATGAGATGGTTTTTGAAGCAGCAAAATATTAGCACTAAATGAAAATATGAATTCCTGACTGTGTGCATAATGAGCCAACTTATATCTTTTCCAATGTGTTCAGCTACTTCCTCCTCTTTGAATTGGTTCAATAACTATGCAACACTGACTGTGTTACCATGGACAGCCAGATGCTGTCCTAGGTACAGAGATACAGCAATGACTATGACAGCCATGCATCCTGACCTAATGAAGCTTAAAATATATATTAAAGAAATATATGGTTTTAAAAATACACAAGCTCCGATAAGTTTATGTCACATGGAGGCCCTGCTGCAATGTCTATTTCATAATGAACCTTATCCCAGCGGCATAAGAACCCTTAAATGGCACTCTGTGCCTACTAAGAAATTTTGAGTCTGAACATTATAGCCTTTAAAATGGCTCAAAATCCGTGGATTTGGCAGAACTCATCTATAAGAGTTGCTTCTAGGAAAGCAGCACCCAGCTCCCAAGCACGGCCAGCTGCCAAGAAATAAAGTGATTAAAGCTTACCTCCAGTTCCACAGGGCTGTCCGAAACTCCTATGCACATGAGGGGAGGCCAACCAGCAAGAGTCACGAGAGCATTTCTCCTGCCTAGAGAGTGATTTCCCAAGCTTTCATCACCACCCACCTCTGACCCCTGTTTCAGGTAGATAAAACAGAAATGATGAGGTTGTTCAGATGATTCGTGTGGGTGGCTATTGTCCTGACTGGGGCAATAAGGCTGCAGAACATTACTCTCTTTTTAAAAGTTCTCATTTTATTCTTTGGTATAAAAATAACAATTTAATTTTGGAAACAATGCACGTCCATACTGTATTGTACAGAACGGTAAAGCTCAAGTTCTCCTGTAGATGGGCTGCTTTTGGCAATAGACCTAAGTAACCACACTGAGGGCTGGCCTTTGCCTGACCCTCTCTCATTGTACCTCGCCTCTGGGATGAGTCAGCATGGCAAAAAGTATGAATTAAGTTGATTGGGAAAGCCTAAATAAAAGGTCTCACTCAATCGTTTCCAGTTTTAAGCTCACTATCTCCTGTGTCTTACCCGACCAAAGTATTCCACCCGAATATGCCAAAAGAAATCATGGACCAAACAACTCATCAGTGACACAGCTTGGGATCATTTGGCCAAGTCATGTTTCTTAACTTCAAACCACCATGGACTCACAGTTGCAAAAGCAATACTTTCCTCGCTTTTGCTACTAGAGTGAATGGAGATGGTGAGAAGGCTTTTCGTTTTGTTTCTTTTTTTTTTTTTTAAGATTTTATTTATTTATTTATTTATTTGAGAGAGAGAATGAGGGAGCATGAGGGGGTAGGGACAGAGGGAGAAGCAGACTCCCTCCTGAGCAAGGAGGCTGATGTGGGACTCGATCCTGGGACTCCAGGGCATGATCTGAGTCAAAGGCAGTCACTTAATGGACTGAGCCACCCAGGCATCCCAAGAAGGCTTTTCAGAAGCTATTATACTGCTTTCAGTGGAGTGCGCAGAGTGAAAGATTCCAAGTGCATTAATAAGAACAAAATTAAAATTCGGTTCCAGTATTTCATATGACACTGGCCACCAATTCCCTTAAAGGCAGAGAGCAAGAACAAAAGAAGATGATATTTCAACTAAGGATAGAAATAGCCATCCTTGGTATGGGAAGGCTAACAGAACCTTGTCTGGTGAACATTCTAGGATTACCCACATTATTCAGTATTTATGTGCTCACGAACATCTTTGTGAAGTACCAATGACCACAGCACTCCAGGCCAAGGATAAAACATTTCCACATGGGATGGCACTACTTCCATGGCTCAGAGTACACCAAATGGCTCCCAAGAATTCCTAAACTCAGCAGCCACAAGGTAGATTTTCACTTGATGAAGTTAAAAGACCGTAAGACCTGGGAAAAATGAAGACTATAAAAGATAATTAAGTCAGGCTACACCAGAGTACAGGAAGAACCAAGAACATATCAGAGCAGAATCAGTGAGGAAATGTCACAGAAATGTTAAACAGGCTACCGCCGTTAGCAAACATAAAAGGAAAGGACACAGTTGTGTATTTTCATTCACAGGTCTCTAGCCACTAAATTACAGTTTGCTATCAGAGAGAAGAAGGGGTTTACAGAAGTAAGAGCATCAGGTGTAATGGCAACAAAAAAAATTGGTGTTTTACCTACAGATTTCAGAAATTTGCAGTTTCGTATAACGGGCAAGAAAACTGTACCAAGGCTTCAACTCAAGCAAGGATCAGCAAACTTTTTTGTGTGAAGGACCAGAAAGTAAAAATTTTGGGGTTTGTGGGCCATGTGGTCACTGCCGCAATTACTTACCTCTGCCCTTACATGTAGTGTGAAAACAGCTACAGACAATATTTAAATGAATGGGCATGGCTGTATTCCTAAAAAACTATAAAAACAGAGAGTGGTCCAATTTGGCCCAGGCACCATAGTTTACTAGACCCTGATGCGGAGTTCCAAATCAGTGGTTCCCTAACATTAATGTACCTCAGGACCCCCTGGAGGGCTGTTAAAACAGATTGCTGTGCTCCACCCCACCTTGTTTCTGATCTGTAAGGCAGGCCGAGGACCTGAGAATCCGCATTTCTAACAAGTTTCCACGTAATACTGCTGCAGCTGGTCAGAATAAGGTCCACACTTTGAGAGCCACTGCTCTAGACCTTACTACTAAACAAGAAGTTCAATATTTTAAGTAGCTGCCACAGTTCCCATCTGATTGGTTACAGAAATTTGTTACTTGTAGTAAGTTCCAAACTTCAAAGCTCAAACAAAATTAAATAATACAAAGAGAACAAAGGAGAAACATACTAGTCAGGGTTTTTTTTTTTTCCTTCAGTGTAAACATTGTCCCACCAGTAAAATACACATAATTCATCCTCAAGTCTCTTACCCAACACTTTCACATAGCATGTTCTAAGTCCTATAAAGAGTTGAAAAGTGTTAAGTTCTAGAAATAAAACCAAATACAACAAGTATTAAAGACAAAGGTAAGCCATTCTTGCAAAATCAAAGAAAATTCAACGCAACCCATTGCTAAGAAGTGCTTCATCTCAATAAAATCAAAATATGGGGGTGCCTGGGTGGCTCAGTTGGTTAAGCCTCTGCCTTCGGCTCAGGTCATGATCTTAGGGTCCTGGGATTGAGCCCCACATCAGGCTCTCTGCTCAGTGGGGAGTCTGCTCCCCCACCCCACCTGCCTCTCAGCCTACTTGTGGTCTCTCTCTCTCTCTCTCTCTGTCAAATAAATAAATTAAATCTTAAAAAAATCAAAATATGTAAGACAGCTTAAGAATTTTAAAGAATTGTGTCATTTTATCCTAAGAATCTAAGGAGATAGATAATACAGCATTTACTATCTTTCTTTTATAAGACGAGGAAACTGAGGAAAACAAACGAAGTGGTGATCTGTCACCATTATTTTAAAAAAATCATTAAAATACTATTTTTCTTGGTAAGTTCTAAGCCACATTGATCAAATCCAACTTTCATATGTCTTTGCAGGACTATGTCTATGAATATGTCTTCATGAGGAAAAACCTCATTCTAGTAACATCTTCAAGTCTATATTCACATTCATGGGTCTAGTTCTGAAGCCACTCCCACCAAGTCTAACCAAGAAGCCTGAACTTTAATCAGATGGCAATTTTAAGCATCGACCTTTAGTGTGAGTGGGTCATAGATTATGGAAGTATGGTGAACCTTTCCAGCAGTACAACAGAAATACTTGGCAATGGGAGAAATACTATTAATGGAGATAATCCAAAAAGTAGAGTAGCAAGCCTAGAATCTCCCTCTCTAGATACCCAGGCTCTTTCTGCAGTGATAATAATGAAAATGTATTCATTTGAATAGATATTTACACAAATCAGTTTCACATCCATTATAAGAGGTAAATGTTTTTTAAAAAGAAGGGAAGAAAGAAGAATAACCCACAGTGCATATGGTCAGTAGAGGTTTTTTCCATTCCTATTAGCACTCTTTTAAAAGTTTTATGTAAGTTGATTATAATGTGAGATAATTACATTCTCACTCTAACCTGTGATCCGAATACTCCAGTAACAATTTTTTTTAATTTATATGAAACATAATTAAAGAAAGTTCTCAGTGAAAACACCTTCTTGTTTGTTTTACAAGTATCTAATTATTTTACAAGTGACTAAATTAAAGAAAAAAATATTTATTAAAAAGATCATTTCAAATTCAATGCCATATATTACTGCCAGGACAGATATCCAGTTAAGATTTTATTAAACCTAAGACGATCAGTAAATATTCTATATAAATAAAAGTAGACCATTCTGCTTTTGAGATAATGGCTCAGATGGAAGTCAGCAAAAACTTCAAACCTAAAAAAGTGCAATATAAATAGTACTGTTCATGAATTATAAGAGGAAAGGGTGCCTTCTACCGTCCTCTGAAGCCAACCTAGAGAAGTATTTTCATCAAAGTAAGTGATCTAAACAGATTCCAACATGATCATTCTTCCGCCTGACAATGTAATGTGACCTTGTGGATGAAATGCCACTCTGTAAATTTAGGGAATTTAGAGTCAGTGGCCAACTGTGTCAGAGACTGCCAACTTTAGGATCGTCCTACCTCATTTTGCTCACTGTTAAAATGTGGACACTGCTGCCATAATAAAATGTGGGGAAGTTACATAAAAGAACACTATAATATTCACAAATCCTTCATATGGCTATTTCCTAAATACATATTCTGAGATTTTCCTTGTCTCCTTTCTAAAATTTCACAATTTGAACAATTAATTCAACTGTCAAATGCCCAAACGCAAAGACAAAAGCTGTGATACAAAATTCCCTCTCTTAACAGTCTTTGGAGCTTTTCACAACACTGCAAAATTACAATCTGTAACAGTCTTGCAAACAAATTACAAAAGCTCTAAGCACAAAGAATACTATCTTTCTGATGTACCTAAGAGGCAATGACAGGTTTTTTTAAAAAAGATTTTTATTTATTTATTTGACAAAGAGAGAGATCACAAGTAGGCAGAGAGGCAGGCAGAGAAAGAGGAGGAAGCAGGCTCCCCGCTGAGCAGAGAGCCCGTTGCAGGGCTCCATCCCAGAATCCTGAGATCACGACCTGAGTTGAAGGTAGAGGCTTTAACCCACTGAGCCACCCAGGTGCCCCGCAATGACAGTTTTTTAAAGCCACAAAGCACTCTACGTATTGTAGGTCTATTACCACAATATATATTGAGTAAAATGAATTTCAAACACAAAATAGAACCTGAAAAGGTTTTGTTTACAACACACATGCATGCACGCATACTCACACCCTAATTAAACAGTGACTCTATCAGGGGCTCTTTGAGAAGTCATAAAATATACATAGATGGCACATCACAACTCTCAAATTAGGGATGGAGATTTAGCTAGTGATTTTCCCCCTAACTTTATTAAAGCTAGTATTTTAAATAACCTTTGATATCTGAAAATTTTTAGTACATTCTCATTTCTATTTTCATCCACTCTACAGGCAATAGGCAAGCATGAAAGAAAGAATTTCTTTTAGGAACTCTACATTTATATTGCTTCTGGTGAAACAATCTTAAAAGAATTTTGATGGGTTTTTTTTCCCTTCCGAGGATTGAAAAAAAAATCCAAAAGCAGTAAAAAAAAAAATTGTAATAAAAACAAATTTAAAACCCACAAAAAACTAAATGTATAGCATTTCCCCATGTAACAGTGAAAACAGTTCAGTGAACCAGCTTCCATGTATACATTTTTTCAGAAACAACCTGCTCATTATGGGGCTATTCAGACCACTGACAGAATATCCCAATCTTGATTGTAAATAAGAAAAGGAACTGGATAGTAAGCTCCAGTTTCATTTTTAATCTACAACAGGATCAGCAAATTACAGCCTGAGAGCTAAATCTAACCACCTATTTTTATAAATAAAGTTTTATTGGAACACAGCCACACTCATTTGTTTTCATATGGTTGTCTTCACGCTACAATGGTAGAGTTGAGTAGCTGTGACATCTGCTGTAGGGCTCACAAAGCCCAAAATATTTACTATCTAGTAGTTTACAGACAGTTTGCCAACCCTTGGTCTACAACATCTAAAATTGATGGAAATCAGTATAAATAGGTCTGTGAGATAAAAGGTTAACCAATAACCCATAAAATTTACTTTTATTTATGTTAGTGTATTGAACAGACTCTACCAGCAAGCTCTGATAGTGCTCACCTGATTAAAAAGCATTCTAACCCTCATACACTGCTGGTGGGAATGTAAAATGGTGCAACAGCTTTGGGAAATAGTCTGGCAGTGCCTCAAAATGTTAAGCACAGAGTTAGCATTTGACCCAGCAATTCTACTCCTACATATATACCCAAGAGAAATAAAAATATATGCCCACACAAAAACTTGTAGGTCAATGTCCACAGCAGGATTATTTATGATAGCCAATGGATAAAAAGCACCCAAATGGCCCATCAGTTGATAATGGATCAACAAAATTGGTATATCCACACGATGGAGTATTACTGGGTCTTAAAGATGAAATGCTGATACATCGACAA
Source organism: Mustela putorius furo (assembly GCF_011764305.1). Taxonomy (NCBI): domain Eukaryota; kingdom Metazoa; phylum Chordata; class Mammalia; order Carnivora; family Mustelidae; genus Mustela; species Mustela putorius. The sequence goes on from NW_025421989.1 coordinate 36,628,238, forward strand.
CATGGATGAACTTTGAAAACATTATGCCCAAAGAAGTAGTCACAAAAAGACCACATGTGGTATGATTTCATTTACATGCAATGTCCAGAACAGGCACATCTGTAGAGCTAGAAAGTAGACCAGTTGTTACTTAGGGATAGGGAAAGATGGGGTTGGGAGCTAACGTATACTGGGTTTCTTTTGCAGGTGATAAAAATGTTTGGAAATTTCTCATGGTGATGGTTTCACAACTCCGTGAATATACTAAATCCCACTAAAATGTACGCTTTACATTGGCGAATTGTATGGTATGTGAATTACATCTCAATAAAGCTGGTACCAAAAAAAAATGTGTTCTATGAACCTGCTGAAACATCTAAAATCAGAATGTTAGAGTCTTATATTTAGGACTAGCCTTTAAAAGACAACCAGTCTCTGGTATACTAAATGACAAGCAGTAAAACAGTACTGAAGAGCAAGTGCTTAGATGGGTCATAAATACCCAGGTATGAATCCCCATGTTGCCGCTTATTACTATTGACACTTTGCCCAGGGCAAGTTACTGATCACCCTTCTGCTTAGTTTCCTCATCGGTTAAAGGGGAAGGGATGATTGCCTCAAAGGGAAGGCTGGTAGCCAAGGTTAAATTAGAAAAATATAAACAATTTAACACTGTGTCCAGCATATAATACTAATATAACACTCAAGCCATAGAATTCAAGAACCAAAAAAAGAGAAAAAAAATCCTACTGTTATCCCTAAAACATTTAATTTTATGCTTATTGTTCAAATTTCTTATGTAGGTTGTCTGTGTCACTAAACTAAAATAGGAGCTGTGAACCCAAAATTGCTCAAAAAATAAAGTTCATTATTTTAAAAAATAATATAAACATTTTTAAAATTTCATAAGAGTTCTTTAATTTTCCTGACCTGTATTCCTCTACTCTGATTTCTTAATGAGGAAACAGGCATAAAAAGATGACATGAGTTACCCAAGAAGAAGACTAACAAATCATTCAAGCCTGACCTCCTCTGTAAAAATTTCCCCAACTTCCTTTTATGGCTAGGTGGTCACAGTCTCTGGATTGCTCATTTAACACTCACTCTTTCAACAACTGGATACTTACTGTGTGTCAGTTGTGCGGAGGATACTAGCTGAACATGTCAGATACAACCCTGGCTTTAACAGGACTTAATGTCTAGTTAGTTGAGATATGAGCCACTTTTCAACTTCTCCCATTGACAGAGAGCTCCTTGAGGCCAGAGAACTCAAGCATTTGGTGAGTAACAGGGCACCTGGCTGATTCAGTCAGTGGAGCACACAACACTTGATCTCAGGGTCATGAGTTTGAGCCCAATGTTGGTAGTAGAGTTCATTTAAAAAGAAATTAAAAACATTAAAAAATCGATAATGGCAATTAAAATAACAACTATCTTTAGTCATTTTACACAGATCACATTATTCAATCCTCACAACAATCCTGCAAGGCGTATAGTATCACCCTCATTTTGCAGGTAAAGAAACTGAGACTCAGAGAGGTTAACTAACTTGTCTAGGGCCACACAGCTAGAATTGCACTCATAAATGAACAAATGAAGGAACTGTTAACACCACTAACAATTTTACCCATGTGATAGGAAAGAATGTTCATTTCACCATATTATTTATGTAATAGAGCCTGTGTTTAGCATTGAGAAAGTGCACATTTGGAAATTGTTGAAACTTATCTACATAGCTGCCAAAAGTAATTTGAGTATCTCAGAGACATTCTAGAAATAAAAAATACTTATGCTGCACTTTACAATCACTAATCCATGCAAATAGCTTGTGAAGTGGCCATCATTCTTTCTATAAATAAGAAGAAAATGGCCACACTGTGCCCAAAGGCTACCATATCTGATCTTAGGAGGCTGCCTCATAAGATATAAAACAATGTCAATCCATATGTTTGGGGGTAAAGTACATACCAAGGGTAAGCAGAAAGGCTGAAAATCTATGATGTTTCCTAAAAACACAAATTAAATTCCATAAAATAGCAGCAGTATAATGGTAATCTGCATGTCCTGGCAGGGCTAGAGACCTCATAATTGCATTAATAACATCAAGAGTATTTTAATAAAACATTAGAATCTGCATATAGCTAGGCAGTTATACTTCCACTTTAGATTTAAATACACCAAGATATTCTAAACTCAGGGTTACAATTAAAAAGCCTGAAATACAGACTCGACATAGTAGAGTTTGGATATTATTAAACTACACTGAGACAGACAGAAAGAGAACACAGTCATCATTCCAAAATAAGCGATTCAATTATTCAAAACAATGGTAACAAAGCAAAAAAAAAAAAATGTGTATTAAAAGAAATAAGAAGGGCGCCTGGGTGGCTCAGTCAATTAAGCATCTGCCTTTGGCTCAGGTCATGATCTCAGGGTCCTGGATTGAGCCCTGTGTTGGGCTCCCTGCTCGGTGGGAAGCCTGCTTCTCCCTCTCCCACTCCCCCTGCTTGTGTTCCCTCTCTTGCTGTGTCTCTCTGTCAAATAAATAACATCTTTTAAAAAAATAATAAAGAAATAAGATTGGAAAAAATAACGTGCAACAGTTCAGTGATAGAACACAGGTGTTAAAATGAAATAATGTACACTTACCAAAAAATTGGCTTAAGTGCAATAAAGTAATCGTTTCTTATTGTGAATGGGTATGGCACAACTACAAAAAGCCAATGAACAAATTTAGTTGCACAGTGGGAGGTAGAGAGACATTAACTACACTCATCCAATGGGGACCCAAAACCTTGAGACAAGGAAGGGTGCAGTTCCCTGTGGGGAAGGGATTTTAAAAAATAAGAATGGTTTGACTAATATCAAGAACATAGAGTAAATGTAAAGTATATAAAATTTACCATGTCATTTCATTGAAGGCTTCCATTTAATTGAAAGTTATGAACCAAGCTGAGGAATGAAAAATACCTAATCTTAGGAAAACCAAATGGTTTTACCTAAAAGCCAGCCATCAGAATCTACAAAACACAATCATAACAAAAAAGAAATCAGCTTCTTTTTACCCTAAATATGCTGCTGTTGAGGTGGAGTCACAGAGAAATAGTGTATTACCAACATGCACAGAACCTTGCTTTTCAGTCACAACATGAATTGATATTTAACATTATATTTATTTTGAAAGATGCTTTAAATTGCCTCTATACTATAAACAAGCCTTTTTTTTGATAGTCCATCACAGTGTGCTGGCATTTTACATTATTGATCCTCCCTACTTTAAAACTTCTGTGAAATCCAGCCATTCTGACTCTTCTAGCTCTGTGAGTTACACAGCAAACCACATCTCTCCAGCTCAGTCACCTGTCAAGAACTCATTCACTCAGTTTTACTTTCCAAACCTTCACTGTCATTCCAGAACTCTCACCCAAACTCCAGTTCAGCATTTCCAATGATGTCTGTCTACTTACAAATGGCTTGCACTCAACTCAAAGCTGCAATAATCAATCTATACCATGGAATATTGGGCAGCAGTTTAAGAAGAGACAAAGTTCGACAGAGATGTAGATGGATATGGAAAGGTCATCAGAGACAGTGTTTGTCAATGGAAAATTAATATTTCAGCATAGTGTACAAATATGATCCCATTCTGTTTTTTAAACAAAGACCTTCCAGAAAGATGTACAGAGCTGGACAATGGTAACCTCTTGGAGAATGGGACTATGGACGGTGGGAGAATGGAGAGAGGGGCACATATACCTCTGGACATTCTAGAATTTAAAATTAATTTTATAATTTATTTTACAAAGACGAGTCAATTTACGAAGAGAAAGTAATAGAAAATTATTGACTCTCAACATTGCAAATGTGTATTAACTTCCTTTAAATCAAACAAGCTCCAGAAATGAAATCTTCCTGGTGTGGATGAAGGGAGACTCTCCCTTTACTGACTCTGGCTCCATAATGGCCAGAAGGGTGATTACATTGGACTCAGTTCAAAGAGGAATACCCAGACAGGGGGTGGCCCCAGCAGAGAAAGAAGAGAGCGGGTCCTGTCACACCTTGAACCCTGGAGCATGAATTCAGAGCTGTATCTGGTGGTTTTAGAATCTGCACTGTCAGTTGCCAACTAAAAACTAAAACCCCAAATGCGAGAGCTGCACCGGCCATCAGCTTGTTGGTGGGGGTCAGGGACCTGTTCAGTAACTCACTCACTCGCCTACTTAGGTGTGCCGTGCTGGCCCCCAGCTGACAAGCTCATTGCTCCGCAGCTGCAGTTCCACACGTGGTTTTCAGAGTCAGGGAGAGCAACTGCAGGATTTGTAGCACAGGATATAGGAGCAATGACCCAGTGGAAACCACTCCACCCTACTCGCAACAAACACCCATCTCCCACACCTCATCACGTCTGGTTTGGCAAGTTAGGAGTCATTAATCAACGATGCTGTTTGTTGGGGCAGGGGAACGGAAAAGAAAAACCTGGACAGTAAAAGGTGTAGAGAAAGTTCCAAAACAAATTGTATTTTGGATGAATGGACAAGAGTCTATATTTCCACTGCTAAAGAATGCAGAGGCTTATCAGTTTAGTAACAACCGCGGCTATCTCATTAACAAGAAAGACAAAAAGAAAAATGGGTGAAACAATGAAGGTAGTATGGAACCTCCAATGAAGGAGTGAAAAATAGAACTAGAGCGTCAAACAATTAAAAATTGTTGTAAATAAACTCTGAAAATGAAGGCATGGGCCTCGCTTTAAAGAAGCCCGATGTAGCATATTTAACTACCGCAATTGGCAGGAAATGAATGAATGGACTTCGGAACCAGTTGCAATTTCATGTGATCTTGGGCAAGTTACCCCTCACTGAAGCGCAGTGTTTTCTGTAAAACAGGTATAATCAGAGGAGATAATATATGTAAAGTGCCTAACATTAGAAGGCAGAAATGTCAACTCCCCTTACGAAGTAAGCATTAAATGATGAAAGATTTTTTGTTTTTACCTTTAAACAATCTTATGTCAAAGTTCTTTTAAACAGTGCTTCTGGCAAATTTAAAATGTGAAAATGTTTTTAAAAATGCAGTAATTCAAGAACAGTCTCAAAAAGGAAGGCATACTTGCTTCTTTAATGTGTTGAGTAGAACTACAACTGGGAACGGTAAAAGACTTTTCGATTTAAAGGCAATAACCAGGAACACCATTTAAGGTGCACGAGAGGTAGTTTGCCAGGTGAAATGTTGCAGATTAAACGGAGAAAACAGGGGGGTTGTGAAGTGCACATGTCAAGGACACAGAAGCAGGTCACAGTTTTAGAATGCAAGGGAGTCACAGGAAATCTTTATAAAGAAGACAGGCAAACGACACTTCAGAAACTCCAAGTCCTAAGGCATTCTGTAAGAAGCAGGCATGAAGAGACTCCGAGAAAGTGCGCACACGCAGGAAAGCTCAATTCCCTCCAAAATGGTCCCAGAAGCCAACTCCGTCATCAGGAATCAACACTGCTTACCTACTCCCAAAAAGGCTGGCCACGTGCAGGCATCTACACCATGTGAAACAGGTTTCTCTTCCATGGAACTGCAGCTAATCCCCCTTGGCTTGACTCTTTCTGGGCCACCAATGGGCTAGCTGGTGACTGTGTTTCTCCTGCCTTGCTACACAACTGTCACTCTGATCAAACACTTCTCTCATAAAACATCTATTCATTTCTAGTAAATTCCTGGTTCCTTCGGGCTCACACTTTTCCAGACACTAAAAACTAATTTGCCTACAATGTCTACATAAAATAAAATTTCCAAGAAAGATATTCCAACATATTATAATGTTGCCCTCTGTGGTACTGGAAATCCAAATCAGTGGGCCAATCAATATATGTGCAAGCCATGGTAATTAGTAAAAAGAGTAAAGCTGAATTTTTGTCATGTTAAATTACATATTTTACCAATGATTAATCCCGTGTTTATATAAAGCCTGCATTTAATTCAATTCTCTGGTAAATGGTTTTACTAGAATTGCAAGTGTGGACGTGAAGTATATAAGCAAAATAAATAACCACACTCTTTTAATAAAGTATATGTATAAACACAATCCATACTGAACTGATAAATCTCTTAATATTAAATTAAGTTGTTGTAGTGGACAGCCACAGTTATTGAAGCAATCCTCGTTCTGTGTTGTTCCAAACATCAGTCACCATGTTAGCATTAGATGAGCATCATAAATCAATGCGAATCTTAAAAGACCCAAGAAATCAAAGCCAAACACAGGCTGAAACAAAATTCTGACGCAAAGGGCTCAGAGACATAGCACAGAGGAGATAAAATCCACATTTTGGTCTCCTGGCTTCAATACCACCCAAAAAGCATTTGTTCTACTTTTCAAATCCTGTAAGCCTCTGAAAACCCAGTCCCAAAATATTACATACATTACCTAAGTTTTAAACCAATGACTCAATCGTAGCTACACATTAGAATTACTTAGAGAGCTTTCAAAAAATGCCAGTGTCCAGGACCCACTCCCAGAGATTCTGATTTTATTGCGCTGACACAGGGCCCTGACATTGATCTTTTTTAAAAGCTCCCCTGTTGATTCTGATATGCAGCCAGGTGGAGATCCATTGCTTCAGACTAATACAGCCTTTTGGGATAGTAATTGCTCTGAGGTTGATAAACATGCTTTTTGCCTTTTAATGAGATTTTATTAAAACTACTCAATTCATCCCATAGCTAATGAGCAATGGTTATGTCGCAGACCCTGAGTTAAGTTAACGGAGAAAGGTATATATGTTCCCTGTCCTCAAGAAGCTCCCTGTTCACTAGGCAGGACTCATGAATAAGAAACCGTAATTAAATATGGTAAGTACTCTCAAAGTACAAGCAAATTCAGCATGCCTCACAAACTTGCATGTCATCCTTGAGCAGGGGTCATGCTGCATCATTCCAAGTTTAGTATACATCCTACCAAAGCAGGAAAGTCAGAAGTTACAGGTTACTAAGAATCCTAAATACCAGGGCAAATATTCAGCTCATGCAAGATGAAAACGGTGTGCTTTTTGCTATTCTCATTCACAGAAACTCCTGTACCATGAAGGTAGGCATTTCTATGTTTTAATTTGGATGAATCATCTTAAAATTGCCTTCATGTAATATTACTGACTGTACACTTACCTCTAAAGCTATACACTTGCAAAAGATACAGTAAATGATCATGGCATAAAAATGAGCCAATTTCCTGCATTTGCATAAAATCTTTCTTTCCCACTAATTGCTACATTTGCAAGGATGAGAAGTTTTGGGACTAGGATAAGGTCCCATCATTGGAGATTTGTTTCAGTCACTTGAAAGACGTTACACAGGAAAATGTTATGGAAACAACGGGCATTCAAAAGATCTTTTGTAAGACTTTCAAAAATAAGAAACGCGGGGAAAGAGTTTAATTTTTTTAAAACAGGAAATGGCATCCTTTCAATATTCCTAACGAATCAGGCACATGATTCCCTTGCAGACAGTGGGTGAGTGAATGAGCTGATAAGCAGTGAGGTAGAGGAGTGAGTGGGTGGTCAATTGATCTTGAAAATTGAAATCTGTCTTAAAGTACCTCAGTGGAAATTTAAACCTATTAACACCTAAGGGTCAAAAACAATTTGTGATGCTAATGTGGTATACAAGAAAATCACAATTCTAGAGAACTTGGATAGAAATCAACAAAAGGGTGTCCAGTACAAGTGAACATCTTCAAGGCCTTTCTGTTTAAAGCTAGAGTTGAACAAATGCTAAGTTAAAATGTATGCTGTCAAGGTCCCTGCAAGAAAATCTCAAGTGAATTTCAATTTCCAGATCAATATATGCTGAGACAATTTACGGGAGAAACCTTCAACCTTTACACAGGGTGAGGAACACTATCATTACATTCTTTACCACGAAGGCTACCCTGAATTCATTATTTCACGAAATGACACATTATAAATGGCACTGACCAAGTCAGATTTTGTAGGGTATGAAAGAGATTTCATGTTCACAATAGTTAAGGGAGCCATAGGGTACCTATCACCTCTGAATCAGCCTGCTCTCCCTCCTTAATGCAGCTCTGAAGCAACAGAAAAGATGAATTTAGTTCTACCAGAGGTGTTTCCTGAAAACATTCTATCAATTACAAGCCAGCAGAATACTGATTGTGCTAATGTGATGCCGACCACTTTGTTCTGATATCCAAAGAGATCATGTCATCACTCTTTAAGACCTTAAGGAATCGGAACTGGTTACTAACATTGATCCAAAGATGGCTATATTCCGTCATCATGATATAATTAACATTTTAATTTCACATTTTCCAATTATGACTTTGCTGGCTCATTTAAAGCAAATATAACTAAGACACAACAAATATCATTCACCCACACACACGATCATTTGGGAGCTTTTGGGAAACCCTAATTTACCTTTACCGGGTGCTAAGAATGAAGAAACCAAAGAGATTTTTTTTTTAAACATGTTTGTCTCTACAGAACAGTGCTTGCTATCCACATATGGCTGTGGAGCACTTGAAATGTGGCTAGTCCAACTGAGAAACTGAATTTTCAATTTTATTTAATTTTATTTCATCAAAATTTAAATTTAGAAAGAGATATCAATTAGGTTATTAGAAAACTTTTAGATATGTTTGGGGAAACTTGGGTATGTGAAGCTACTTTTGCAAATGCAAATGTTATGAAACCTAAATACAGATCAAGTATTTCTGCTGAAAATTTAGCTTAGTGTCAGAATTAAGATGTGCTGTAAGTGTAGAATACACACCGGATTTCAAAGACTGAGTACAAAAGAAAGGATGTAAAATATCTCATGAATAATTTCTGCCCTGATTATGTGTTGAAATAATAATAGTTTGGATCTAGTGGGTTAAATAAAATATTTTATTAAAATTGATTGCACCTATTTGCTTCTGATTTTTTTAATGTGGCCATTACAAAATTTGCATATGTAAGATTTTTGTATAGAAAATTACATATACGTCTTGCATTCTGTATCTTTGGAAAGCACTACTCTAGAGCACTTCCAAAAGCACTTTACAGGGCACACTGGATATCCTTCCTCTAGTAGACAAGCTGGTCATGTAACAATAGGGGCAAGGAGTAACATGTCTTTGTATCAGTTGGGTCTGAGGAAAGTGTGTAGCAAGGTCTACCCATAATTTCACCATGAGAGGCAACACGGTAATACCTCAACACAGAAGAAAAAAAAAATGAGTTATCAGCACTTAAACAAATTGAAATCCAGTACAGCAGACAACTTAAAAGGGTTACAGCCAACTGCTCTAAGGTCTTGGTTTCATTTCCCAACTGCAGACCTTAAAATAGACAATAAAGCAGGGCTTCCAAAAAGAGGTAAAATATTTCAATGGTAGCTACCTAGTGATCCTTAATAAAGCAGCAAAAATTGCTCTTAAATCTTATCTCCTGAACTTCTAAAGGCACAGAATACACGCTGAACTAGGAAATCAACTTCAGATCGCCAGCCTTTTCCTTCACAAGCAAATTAGCAGGATTGTGCACTTGGAATACTGTTTGACAAGAATGAAAAGGAAACTATTCAAAACAGATTTAAGAAATGGACAATTAGATGAGGAACTGCAGATTTAATTCTCAATCAGCACTGTGATTAATCTGATTCCCTGCTTTTCCCTAGTGTAATTACACAACACAGATGAAAGGATGAGCATTTGGACTGTCAGTTCTATATTCTAGACCAGCCCGGTGACTCAAAGCAGACGGCTCCACCACCATCCCAACAACAGTCGAGGGAAGCCTTGAACACTGATTTAACAGTCATTGCATAACGAGGCATTAAAAATTCGGATACCCCCAACTCTTTCCACGCTGGTCTACACCAGGTGAGCAATTTGCTGAAACTGAACGCACCCCGTCTGAAAATGACCCCCTCCAATCCGGGCACGGGGTGAACACAAAGGCATCTCTCTAATATCCTGCACAATAGACACACACCCCACAATTAAAAACCCTGGACGTTCTCTCGCTATCGCTCCATGCAAGCAAAGGAAATGCAAGCTGCTCTTTTCGTTAATGGCCTGTGGTACACGCAAGGTAACAATAACCCCAACTGTTCCCAGGAAGCAACTATAAAATCGGGTCTGCCACGTCCCTGTGCAACCGTCAGATAAAATGCAGACAGCGGATTTCGGCCGGCCCCACGCCTCGTGGGGTGGCGGACCTCGGCTCGGTGGCTTCCACGGATCGCTGAGAACCCCCCGGACCCCCGCCCAGCAGGAGGTCCAGGTACACGTCTATAAATACGCCCGGGTGAGGACGAGGGAGGCAGAGGGGAAGGGAGGGCAGGGGGCAGGCCCGGAGCGGGTGCCGGTGCGGGAGGACCCGGGCATCACTGAAATGCATTTTTCCACACTCCCGCTCCCTCGCGTGGGAACTCACTTGCCGATCACCTCGCAGAGCTCGTACACATCCTCGAACAGCACGTCGTCGTCGGCCATGGTCCGGAGGGGACAGCGGCCGCAGCGTGGAGGGCTCCGAAAACGGGGGTGGGGGCGCCAAAGAGCTCAGTGACCGGCCCCTGGCTCGCCTCTTCCCCTCAGGACCCGCGAGTCCTCGGTGCTGAGGACGCTCGAGTGGGGCTGCGAGGCCCGGAGACTGCGGCGCCTTCCTCTGCGGGAGACCGCCCCGGCGCGGGCGGCGGGGCCGGGGCGCAGGAGCGAGGGCGGCCCGGGCCCGGCGCCGCCCGCCCGCCCGCTGCTCCTCGCGCTGCTCGGGCCGCGCTGCCCGGCGTGTGGATCCTCGGGGACCGCGCGGCGCCGCGCTCTCCGCTCGTCAGCCCGCGCGGGCCGCGAGGCCGCGACCGCTCCCTCTGACGAGGCTGGCTCCGGCGCGGCGCGGCGCGGGGCAGCTCAGGCTACCAGGGGGGCCGCGGCAGGACCATGGAGGGAGGATCGCCGCGGAGGGAGGTGGCGGCGGCAGATCGGCGCTGGGGACCAGGAGGCGGCGGCAGAGACGCTCCCTCCTCCTTCTCCTCCTCCCGCTGCCGCCGCCGCCGCCGCCCGCCTGAGAGTGGGAGGGGGCTTCGCGGGACTGGCTGTCTGTGCGGGCGGGAGTCGCGGCCGCCGCCTTCAACTCCTCCTCCTCCGCCCCAGCCGCGGACCAGCTCCCGAGCCCCGCGCACCCGCCTCGCGCACACACACCCTCCTCCCCCTACGGCCGCGCGGCTTCCAGAACCACAGGCCCCGCCCACTCCAGCCCGTCGGGAGGCGGTGGCCAAGGGACGGGGAACCGGGCTGAGCGGCGCATGCGCGCGCCGCGGGCCACGTCACGGCGAACGGGCGGGCGTCGGGGATCTAGAAAGGGTGCGGGGTGGCGGGGGTTGGGGGGGCTTGGCCCGAGGGGCGCGCGGGCGGCAGCTGCTTAGGCCGGGGCAGGTCGGGTCGTCCCCTCCGCGACCGAGCTGCGGAAGGGGGTCCTGGGACAAAAGGTCCACGACCGAACGCACGTTCTTGGCTCTCTGCGGCGAGGCTCTAACCCCGGCCGCTCCCCTCTCTTCTTTTGTAACCGCAGGAAGCCTTGCCCGGTTTTTGCTCGGGAAAGAGGCTGGGAAAGGGTCCTAATGAATGGGAAAAGCAAGAAGAGAGGTGGAGACGATGTCATTCCAGACCGTGCTCGGCGGCGGATGCTTTTAGAGCCACTCTGCGTTCCTTATTTCAAATGAGGGCTGGGGAATGGGGGTCGTCCACCTACAAGAAGAACCAGACAAAAACTGTCCAGGAAGGTATGCAACAACAAGTGACAATTCATAGACATCTTCTCCCGCATTCTGCCCCAAACTCAACATATTGCTATCCAGCACTTGCCCTCAGAGACAGCCTATAGAGCGGTCAAGAAGGCAGGGACAGAGTTTTAAGCCCCTTTGTATGTTGCCTCCCCTGACCGCCAAGATTTTACTACCTACCCTGCTCCCCGCAGTCCCTATAAATGTTAGACATGTCAGGATAAAAATGCAACTAGAGGGAGTGGATGCACAGGGTCAGCCAGGGAGTGGGGTTCTGGGTGTTGCCGCTGTGCTAGGTTGTATTCAATATGAAAATTTCTGTTCAACTGAGCATGTGCAGAATGAGCCAACGCCATCAGACAGGTATATGCCTCAGTTAAGGACCAATAAAAAAAGTCTTTGTTCCTCTGCACAACAGAAGTGCCCAATTAGTTCATAAGTCAGCTACTAGAAATCATCTGGTAAAATTCTCAGTGCGGTAATTTAAAAAAAAAAAAAAAAGAGCTAGTATTTACCAAAGTGGGGGGGGGGGTGTGGAAACTCAGCCTATTTTCTCAGAAACGTTTCGTGCAAACCACTTGACCACTCCCTCAAGAGACTGAGAGATTTACCAGTGTTAAGGATTTGAGTACTAAACATTTTTTACAATGCAAATCAGAGGGAAAATGTAATTGTATGAGGTCTTCCTCCTTTCCCCAAGAGCTAGTGCATTCTCTAGACAAGGGAAATTTCGAGCCTGAGAAACATTGCCTCCATTAAGGGTGCAGCAGTTCCAAGTCACTGTCACCCTAAGTTGTTATGTCCACCTGGTGCACAGGGACTCTCACAAGTCACTTTGTCAGCTTCACTTCCCCTCCCCACCCCAAGTCTGAGTGATGCCAAGACTTATCAGCTTCATTTTGGGGCTTGTTATCTTCCACAGGGGCTTATATTCAGAGGTAGAAAAGGACAATTATAAAATTGTGGAGTTGAATTTAAAAAATACAATTATAGAGATAGGATTGCACCCCGCTCATGGAATCACAGCCAGTTTTGATCTGGAAAGAGCCTTAGACATCAGCCACTCTTACAGATGTGGGCAATGTGGTGGTTGCCCTGTCAGGAGCCATTCTACCCCTCCACGGTGGGGATGAGGCTCTGGGTTTGACTGGGGTTTCAACCACCTCACCTGGAGAGGTGGGTCCTGATTCATTAAAATAATAAATGCAACCCTCTTGCCACAAAGAAAGACCTAACCTAATCAGCTCCTGGCATTCGGTGCTCACTGACCTCGAGTGGTTCAAAGTCTCCCAATCAGCACAAAGTTCAGGACTTCACCCTCCCTCACCCATGATCTCTCTTTCTCCCCACCCCAGTCCCCAACCAGCACATTGGCTTTGAAGGAGAAGGTATGCAACCTCAGTTGTTGCCATCATCATACATCTGTACCTGCGAGGGTAGTCAGACCTAAGATGAAGGTGGACTTGAGGGCCAGCAGGGTGATGACCTCCGTGACATTTTCAATCTCTTGTTTAGCCAAATTTCTCCAGTTTCCAGGCAATGAATTCGCTTATTGTCTATGCCATTTTGAGTTGAGTTTCCTGTTACTTCTAGAGAAAGCATCCTACAAATGGTACAACAAACATATATCCATATCACGAAACATCTCATCTGAGCCTAGACCTCCCAGTTCTGGCGTAGAATTAAGTCATGCAGAAATTCTCTGTAATACACATCCCTAAGAACTCGTAGCACACATTGTAGCTGGAGGTAGCTCCTCTCTGGTTCTGTAACTAAAATGACCAAAGCTTTTAGGAGCTCCTGAGTGGCTCAGTCGTTGAGCATCAGACTTTGTCTCAGTTCATCATATCAGGGTCCCAGGATCGAGCCCCGGGTCCAGCTCCAGGCTGGGCTCCAGGTGTTCAGGCTCCAGATCAGGCTCCGCATCATCAGGAGTCTAGCTCTGTGCTCAGCAGGGAGTCTGCTTCTCTCTCCTTCTCTGCCCTTCTGCCTGCTCTTGTTCTTTCTCTCTTTCAAAGAAATAAATAAAATCTTTAAAAAATAAAATGACCCAAGCTTTTAAAGTTAAATTAGTTAATTCTTCTCCTGGTTTCTTACAAAAATCTAATATTCTTCCAACAAATATGTCAGGTATAAATGGTCAGGTGTCAATAATCTGTTTTAGTTTTCGTGAAGAAGTGTTAAAGCAACTAGGTGCATCAGTTAGGTTGTGTCCACATGTTAATAACGGAATATAATGGCATTTTAAATAAATGGGGGGCTTATCTTCCTCAGAGAGCCAGAAGTCTGGAGGCGGGTGGTTACTCACACTGGCTAAGCTACTCCACAGTATCATCAGTGACCAAGTTCTTTCCCTCCACTCTGTGATCCTGGACGTGTCACCCCAGGCTTGTTCTCTGACCATCGCAAGACGGCTACTGCAATTTCCAGCATCCAGCTGCATTCAGGGGCAGGATTCAAAAAGGCAACAAGGGTAGGCAAAGCCATTTTGTTCCCTCTCCCATCTCTTAGTAGGGAAAGAAAATATCACCTCCCCAAATCACTGGCCAGAACAGCCATACAGCAACTCTTGCCTCCATAGGAAGCTGGTAACATGGGTGTCTGACTTTTCCTGCCTCCTCTTTGGAGGTGGACAAGGGAGAAGCAGGTGGGGAATGGACTTTGGCAACCAATCGGCAGTATTTCTAATAATACCAATGAAATAATTCTAGATCTTCATCACAACATAGAAATATACCTCAAGTATATGACTGATGGAACCTTACTGAGATGTGTGTGTGTGTGTGTGTGTGTGTTTGTGTGTAATAACTTAAAAAATTCAGGAATATTTAAAAATCCACAAGGATGGAGTTGGTACTAGAGAAATTTGATTCTCAGATGGCAGTGGAAATCTTCAATGACTTTGAGACATTGGACTTCCTCCCAGTCACATTAGACATTCTCAGGTTGTTGGGCTCCCAGGTAATTTCAACATGACACAGATGTAAAAGGGAGTAATACACTCTAGAGAAATATTAGCATGAGAACAACACAGAGGTCAGGGTGGCATAGGGTTGATTTAGGCAATTTGGGGTTCAGCCTCATCCCGTAGCTATGACTGTTTAAGCAAAAAACAAAAATTACTGAATTAATGAATAAAATTAAAACTGACACTGTTTCTAAACTGGAATAAAGTGATTGCCTTGTGATACAAGCAGGCCACTCTAAGCTGAGATGAAAGACACCATCAGTGTCTCTGGAAAATCTGCATTTACAAGACTTATACTCTGATATCATACTGTGGATCATTTTTTTTATATTCGTCTTCAATATCATGTTGCAAATCATATGTTTTATACTCCTTGGATGAATATCTACTCTAGCCACTGAGGTTACAGCTACAAATAAAGCAGACATGATCTCTGCCTTGGCCAAGTTTTGCTCTTAAAGAAAACAAGTATCAGACAAGTAATCACAATGAACACTAACAGTCATTAGGTTGTGGGAAGTATGGGGAGCTAATAGCAAGGGGACATATAGGCCAGGGAAGGCCAACTGAGGCAACGTTTAAACTAAGGCTGAAAAAAGTATAGAAATTAACAGGGTGAGAAGAGTGGGAGACAGTTGATCATAGATAGAGAGAACAGCATTTGTGGAGTCCTGGAGAGGGGCAAGACTATGCTCTTTCGGAGAAGTAGGCCATGGCTGAATCACAGAGTGTAGAAAGAAAGAGGTCAGAGGTGTTAGAGACATAGGGAGGGTCTGGAAAGCAGCAGATGTCAAACACCATCTTAAACAGTTTACCCCTTAGAAGACTGCACACTTCAGTGGTACTAGTGTAGCCTGAGCCCCTTCCTTCAGTTACTTAAAAAAAAAAAAAAATACAGGTGCTCCTGTAGTAAATGAAATCCCTCCAATCATTTGAGCAGACACTGTAGGTACTCCACTCAAATCCCCATCACTCCCTTTTAGTATTTCTGTGTGTGCCCCTCCCCCAGCCTCAGCTGGGTTTTGATTCCAAAGCCCACTCCTGTGACTTCAGAGAAGTTCCCACAAGCTCCTGGAATCATTTTGCCCACATGGAAGTGCCTGGGCATTTAGGTCTCTCTGGCTATTTAGTGTAGGAATGTAGAAGCCCAGTTACCTTCCCTGAGGGACAGGGGACAACTTTGTGGGTTTGCTTACATCATCCCTTTGGGAATGGGACAAACAGGACTTTCCCCTGCTCCTGTCCCCTCCCTCTCATAGTACTTCTTTCCCTTATTCCTTAACAGGTTTCTCCTGGGAGTTCTTCCTTAATAAATCATTTGCTCATGAGCCCCTTTATCAAGATTCACTTTGGGAGGGACCCCACCTAAGACGGTGGTGTTTCTCAAAGGGACAATTGCCTCTGAATCACCTGGGAGTTTACGAAAATTGTTTCGTATGTTGATTTCTGGGCCCTTCCCAGGACTCACTGTATCTGAATGTCCTAAAGCATGTCATGGGAATCTGTATTGTTGTAAGCTCCCCAAAATGAGCCCTAAACACGTAAAATTAAGAACCATTGCTCGAACACCAGCCACTGAATAAGCTCTATGAAAAAAAGGAGGCAGTGCTGACCTCATCGTTAGGTTGGAGAAACCATAAGAAATGCAAAAGAACACTTCAGGGAGCAGAAATGGATCTGAATACAAATGTGTTTTCTTCTGTACAACTCTGTCTAAAGATTCATGTTACCCTTCTTCCTTCAACATCAGTGGACAAGTCACTGGAAAGTTTTGTTTGACAGTAGAAACAAGATTGTCTCCGGACACAGCACAGTGTCGCTGCACACTGAACACATTGTAGTCAAAAGGTAGCCACTTAAGATCACAAGTATTCCCTTAACCCCTGGAGACTCAAGATTGTGCTGCCTGCTAGTGGGGATTACAATGGTCAGGCTTTTTTGGCCACAAGTGACGGAAGACCCAAACCAGCTTAAACAATATAGAGATTCTCTTGGTTCACATAATTGAAAAATCAAGATGTAGGGTAGCTTCATGTAAGACCTGAACCAGGATTCAAAGGATGTCATTTCTTCTAGTCTTATTAGTGTGCATTCTAAGATACTAGCTTCATCTGCAGGTTCAACGGAGAGGTCCCCAGAGCTTCAGGCTTGAAGAAGCAAAAGAGCTGCCATTGTTCTAGACTTCACCTCCTTAGACATCAGCATCCAGAAAAGGAGGGAAAAAGAGAGTTATCCGGTAGGCTCTTCCCATATTTTAGGATTCACTCTCTCTCTTTGGCCTTATGGAGGCACATGACCCCCCCTGAACAACTCACTGTAGGCAGGGAGTGAGTGTCATTGAACAATTTAACCAACGAGGGCCCACTCTTGAGCTGGATGTGGGAATCAGTCTTTGGGTTGAGAAAACAAAACAGGAACATGCTCTGAAGGAAAATCAGATGCTTTGGGCTGGAAAAAGGCAGAATAAATGGTGGAAAGGCTTCTCAGCTTTCCTAGTTACCTAAACGCTGTCATTGGCTTCGTCTTCTCATGTCACTTCTTTCTCCATGTTCAACCAGTCACTACATCCTGCTGATTTTTCTTACAAAATTTCTTTGAGATTCTCTACTTGTTTTCCATTTCTTTTTTTTAAAAAGTTTTTATTTATTTATTTGACAGAGAAATAGAGAGCACAAGTAGGCAGAGCAGCAGAAAGAGGGAGAAGCAGGCTCTCTGCTGAGCAGGGAGCCCAATGCAGGGCTTGATCCCAGGACCCTGGGATCATGACCTGAGCCAAAGGCAGCCACTTAACCGACTGTGCCACCCAGGTGACCTTCTTTTCCATTTCTTTAGTCTCCACCCCAACCCATTCTCCCATCAACCCATGTTTAGATATTGCCTCACTTTACTCATTAGGCTCCTGCCTCCAATGCCTTGTCCTATCTTGTTCACCATAGGGAGACCCAATTAAGGCCAATGAAAGAGAATTCTGAGCATCTAGAACAGTGCCTGTTGTGTAGTAGGCATTAAAAAAGGTTATTTGTTGAATGAGGAATAAATGAATGAATGGTTTCACAGCCCTTATCATTTCTTGCAATTCTTTTTTTTTTTTAAAGATTTTATTTATTTACTTGACAGAGATCACAAGTAGGCAGAGAGGCAGGCAGAAAGAGAGGGAAGCAGGCTCTCTGCCGAGCAGAGAGCCCGATGCGGGACTCGATCCCAGGACCCTGAGATCATGACCTGAGCCGAAGGCAGCGGCTTAACCCACTGAGCCACCCAGGCACCCTCTTGCAATTCTTTTATTTGTTTTGTGGATAGCCTTTCTTCTTCAGCACTTTAACTTAGAAATTGTCTAGAACATAGTAAGTACTTCATATGTATTTCTTAACCAAATACATGCCTATGTTTCTTGAATTGGATTAGAGTCACTCATAATTAAGAAGAGATTGAGGACCCAACAGAAGCAGTTAAAGAGGTTGGATTCTGGGAAGAAAAAGCATAATGCAAGAAGGAAGATTTTTGTAGAGGAGGAGAAAGTCAACAGTATCAGAGCTGAAGACATATCAAAGAGAACAGGGCATTGGATTCAATTCTACTAATTGAAAGTGATTCTGCTAGCTTTCTTTTGCTTAGAAAAATAAATTAAAATCTCACACAGCATTTGGAATTTTGCCTTCTGTCTTTACTACGAGAGATTTTGAAGGTGAGGCAGAAAATTAAATTGGTATCTCCTGAATGTTCTCCTCTGGGTTTCCTGGTGTTTTCTTTCCAGGTTGCTGGCAAACTATCATATTATGTGGTAAAAGCACACTATCAGCAGCAAAATATCCAATGGGTGACTTATATTGAGACCAGCCCTGGCTAAATTGCAGAGAGTCACGTAAGTTACCCAAGCCTCAGTGGAAAGGAGTACAATTTACTATGCTAAGTGCACTGTGAAAAAGGTCAAGTGATTAATAAGTCACCAACATGAAATACAAGCCTATGGACACTGGTAGGTTTAATCATTTACCCTCCTCTGGGCACAGATGTAGGAGATCCTCTCTGGGGGTCTTTTCCCGTGGTATGAGTCTGCAGAACTCTCAAGTAGCTATTTTCTTCTTACCATCCTTTTTCATATATGATACTTTCCTTTAATAAATGGAGACTTCTTTCCTGAAAAATCTTTTTTCTCATAGAGATCATCTATAATGTCGGGATCTGCACTAACAAGATGTTTTCCATTTTGGTCAAGGAAAGAAAATCACTATTAGATTTTCCACAGGCTGTTTGCGGTAATTCTCAGATCTAATAGGAACTCTTCAATGATATTTTGCCTTAAGTATTCTAATCAAATATTTCCCATTCAAGCTTATTTACCCTTGTTATCTATTTTAAATTGTCTTGTAATGGAGACAATAGCTAAGAAAGTAACCTTTTAAAAGACAATAGCAAAATCAATCTAAAGGGAAGAGATAGAGATTGTAATGGTCTGTAAAAAATAATGGAAGGACTATTTATTGAGGGCTTATTATAAATGCCAGACACTATACAAAGACATTACACATATTTCATTTAATCCACATAACAACTTTGTGAAGTAGATATTACTGCCCGCATTTTACAGAGAAAGAGGCTGAGACTTGGAGGGAAGTTGACTAATGTCCCAAGGATCACACAGTCAAAAAGAGATGGACCAATATTTGAACGAGTCGTCCAGATTGCAAAGCCTGAATGACTGTGCACCCTGACTCTGGCTTTCTTGTGTTCCTCAGAGGCAGTACCTTTCATTTTCATTTCTTTTATTGTAAGCAAAGTGTGCCTCAGGCAAAAGGTACAGTGCCTTGAATAAAACAAGATTAACAGTTCCTGCTTGTTGAAATGTTATTTAGTGGTAGGCATTGAGCTTAGTATCTTTCAAGCATTTATTTGCTCATTCAGTAAAACTTTATTGAGCCTTTATTACATACAAGGTGCTGAGGAGACAGTAGTGAGCAAAATCAACATGATTCTTACCCTCCTGGAGTTCATAACTAAGTGAGGGGGGCAGACATGAATCAAATACTCACAAAAGCAAAAGTATAATTAATTGCACAGGGGTGCCAAGGCTATTCAATGGGGAAAGGACAGTCTTTACAACAAATGGTGTTTGGAAAACCGGATATCCACATGCAAAAGAATGAAGTTAGAATCTTACCTTATACCATGTTTAAGAATTAGCTCAAAATCAAAGACCTAAGCATAAGTCCTAAACTATAAAACTCTTAGAAGAAAACATAGAGAAAAACCTTCATGACATTAGAGTTGGCGATGGTTTCTTGGATATGACACCAAAGGCATTGGAAACAAAAGTAAAAACATAAATGGGACACTATCAAAATGAAAAACTTCTGGGCATCAAAGGACACAATCAACAGACTGAAAATGCAACATATGGAATGGAATAAAATATTTTACAAACCACATTTGTGATAAGAGTTTAAATTCCAGACTATAGGAGGAATTCCTATGACTCAACAACAACAACAACAAAAAAAACCCAAATAATCCGATTTAAAAATAGGCAAAGAACTTGAAAAGACGTTATCTCCAAAGAAGACATAGGAATGACCAACGAGCAATGAAAAGGTACTCAACCTCACTTATCATTAGGGAAACATAAATCAAAACCACAAAGAAATATTATCTCGTATTCATTAGAGTAGCTGCTATCAGAGAAAAACAAATGAAAGAACAAACAAACAACCCCCCGCACACACACACAAAACAGTGACTAGAAAATAACAAGTGTTGGTGAAGACGTAGGGAACTAGAACCCTTGAGCACCACTGGTGTGAATGTAAAATATGTAGCTGCCATGGAAAACAGTACGGCAGCTTCTCAAAAAATTAAAAATAGAGCTACCATATGATCAGCAATACCAGCTCCGGGTATCTATCTAAGAGAATTGAAATTAAGTTCTTGAACAGATGTGTACATCCCTGATGAGAGCAGCACCATTCACAATAGGCAAAAGGTGGAAGCAACCCAAATGTCCACCCACAGATGCATGGATAAACAAAGTATGGTGTATCCATACAATGGAATGTTACTCAGCCTTAAAAAGGAAGGTGGTTGTGATACATTCTACAATATGGGTGAACCTTGAGAACATCATTCTGTATGAAATAAGCTAGTGAAAAAGACAAATACTGTAGGATTTCACAAATACTCTTATGAAGAGTAAACTCATAGAAACAGAAAGTAGAATGGTGGTTGCCAGGGGCCGGAGGGAAGAGGGAAGTGAGAGTTATTATTTAATGGGTACAGAGTTTTAGTTTTACAAGAGGAAAAATTTCTGGAGACCAATTGCACAACAATGTGTATATACTTAACATTGTATACTTAAAATGATTAAGATGGCAAATTTCATGTTCTATGTATTGCATCTCAACTCTACATTTAAAAATAATTTTAAATGTATAATTTAAACATGTATCTCTAATCTTTTTAAAGACACTATGAGAGAGATTTTTTATTGGGCTCACTTTGTAGAGCAAATTCAGTTTTAGAAAGGCTAAGTCACTTGCCCAAGGTGACACAGTTAGTCATGGGTGGGGATGGAATTTGAACCCATTTCCTGAGCCTAAAGTTCATATTCTAAACTGTCACCCAACTGTTAGCCAGGTCTTCAAACAAATGAACCAAACTACGTCTTGCTGGATTGGGTCACTGTGGTTGGAGAGATCACAGGGCACCAAGATTGAGAGTGGAGTATGGGTAGCATTGGGGGTGAAGGGTCCTGTTGAAGGGTGTGTATCCCATGACCAGGTCAGTTCCTCTCCCCCTTCCCATGAAAACTGAGTATAAGCCTAGAAACAGGGTAACAGTTTGGTTTCATTTATTTCTATTCTATACGTTTTCTATAGGTAAATTTCTAAGATAACGACTTAAACCCAAGCAGAAATAGAAAGCTTAGAAACTTTTAGTAGAGTAGCTGCCTTAAAAGCGTGTTGGCTGGGAAGAATGGCAACGAGGGTAAGTTCCTAAGATAAAGCCCCTGGTTACATTCTGGAGTTCAGGTGAAATCACAGATTGCTTTAGCCTGGATGAGGTAACTGGTGGATGGGTACTGAAGAGCAGATTTCCAGGGAAAGGAGAAAAAGTGGTGACCGATACCTGGCCAGACTATCCCGGGGATTGGGGTGAGGGTGAGGGCTGTGACCTGTTGAAACTTCCAAGGACCTTCAGAGTGAAGTCAATGTAACAGTAAAGAAAGTGCTTCACACGGAAGGATCTCGCAGACCCAGGCTGCTACTATTATGAGGACCGTGTCCGGGGCCAACAGAGAAATACAGGCACTGGATGGCAAGAAGAGACTTGGTGGTAGGCCAACGGGCTCCCTACTTATGTAGGACCAAACAGAGACAGCACTTTGGCCAAGTGAAGGAATGTAGTCCCTCCCTGAGCTCAAAAATAAGCTAACTCACACAGAGGGGGCTGACATAGGTTATGGTTACATAAACAAATTATAGCTTCATTCCCAGAAGGCCTAAAATTCTCTAAAGATTCTCTATGACCACGAACTTGAGAACATAAAAAGGGCTCGGAAAGGATTCTGGGTATTTCGGTTCTGCAGCCTCTCACCCCAATGTGATAATTTTTAATAAGAAAAACCTAGTCAAACTATTGCATATACTACCCACCCTCCCACCCCCCCACCCCCGCCTTAGCCTGTGGGCTATTTTCCTCACAATTACTTTTTCTCAGAGCAATATAACCAATGCTAAAAAGAACACTAGATTCCACAGTGGTCTGGAAAGAATGTTTTAAAGAGACAAGGAACATCACTTAAGTGGACTTATTCCACGAAAGACCATACAGACTACGTAGAATAGTCTGTCGAAGTTCTCGGGCTGAAATTAAAGTCACTCATTCCTTTATGACTAGATCAGTGACAACGAGCAAATTCGTGGTAGGCTTGTTAGAAAAACCCCACTAAACGTGAATGTCTCTGATTCAGAGAATTCTAAGACACAGGGGGGCGTCTCTTTTCAAACCTGGGGTTATTTGAAGTCAGAAAACCCACCATGGAAAGTCATTATATATCCACATATGCACAGATAATTGTCCCACTGTGATCTCTTCTGCCTCAGACTTTTGACTGAGAGGAATAAACACTGCAGTAGGTCTCCAAGCTGAAATTTGCTGACTCATGAATCCTTATTCTTCCTGACCTGGGTAGTAGGACACTGCTGAGGAGGGAGGCGGGGAGGAACTTCCGGTTAAGTCATCATTTATGTCTGGAACACTGAGGCAGTTTTATTGTACCTTACCAGGCACTAGTGGGAAGCATTGCCTCCTCAGGGAGACCAGGCGCTGAGGCTGTGCTGGAGAAAACAGTTATAGGGAAATGATGGAAGGCATCATAGCTCTCAGAAGTGAAGGGACAGAACACTTTTTTGGCAAGGAAAAAATGGCTTTCTTTAGCAAGTTCCTATATAACTGGGTTTTTAAATTAATTTTCTTTCCCGTATCCACTTTAGCGTCTCTCGAATTCAGAGAAATAAATGTAATTTTGAGGCAATTCATTAATATTAGTCATGCACTCATTCTTTCTTTTCATGCCTACTGAGTGCTTGGGAGGGTGCTCAGCCTGGGCAGCTCTGGGTGGAGCAAACTGAGGAAAACCGCTTTCTCGAAGGATCAGAGGAAATGGATATGGAATGTAAACGAACATAAGTCCTTTTCGGGGGAGACACCACTTTGGGTAAAGTGGGAGGTTAACCCAGACTGGGAATCTAGTAGTGGAAGGTCAGATAAGGCGCCCCTAGCAGAGTCATGAACTAGGCCAAGGGTTGGGTTTGGGGCTGGAGAAGTCCAGACTGAAGAAATAGCTCAATCAAAGGCCTTGTGGCTTATTTTAGGAACTGAAAGAAGGCCTGTGTGACAGGAACAAAGGGAGTGAGTGGGAGAGTGACCCAACATGAGGTTGGGGGCGTAAGGATTTTGATCCTTTCAGGAAGCAACTATTAGGTTTTAAATAGGGGATGTAGTTTGGAGAGTACATCGGAGGGGAACAAGAGTGGATGATGAGAAATGACTTAGGCTTTACTTTAGAAGAGATGATGATAGATTGCATGAGAGCGGCATGCTGAATGTTCTCTATTGCCCGCCAAGCTTTCTCTCTACCTTCTTCCTCCTGCTTTATACCCTGGGAAGCTGAACTGTGCAAACCACATAAACAGGATCCTGTGCCCTCTGCATTCTGGTTGAGTTTGGCCAGTGGGGAGCCCCTGAAGAGGCCTAGAGAATTGGAGGAGAATGAGGTCAAGATAATTATTTTCCCAATTCCCTCCCTCCTGGGTTGCCTCTGGTTGGCTGTATCCTTCATCCGAAGAAGATATTCCTCTCAAATTTACCTTCTGTCCATGTCACTCTCTTTTGAGAGTACTGCTCCCTCCCTGAGTCCCTTCAAATCTAGGGGTGGTGATAGCTTTGCTCATATTGCCAAGGATTTGTCTTTTTTCCTTGGATTGCTCTCTTTTTTATTCTGTGTGGTTTCTCTCTGCTCACCCCCTTGTAAATAACCCCCATCTCCAATGGTCCCAGTTTGATTGTGTCATGTGTTTCCTGTTGATACACTCACTGACATAGGTGGTGGCAGGATATAAAGGGAAATGAATAGATTAGAGATGTATTGAGGAAGTTAAATTAGCAGGATTGGTGATTGCAAAAAAGCATTACTTATACACATAAAAATATTACAGTAATAGTACTTGTATTTTTACCGCTAACAAAATAGATGCCATGGAGTATTGGCTGAAAATTATATTTGTGTTCATCATCATTTACAGGAACTGTGATTTTCAAAAGCAGCAAGATTCCAATAGCCTAAGGGAGACAACAGTGACGGGAAAAGTAGTATTTGGTAATTCCACTTTTACCTCCCTCCTTTCTCTTCTTCTGAATCTGCCTGTTTTTCTTTTCTATAAATCTATTGTTGAATATCTTAACAGGAAAGCTAGTCCTATAATGCTAGATTCAAACTCTAGACAAAGACTTCCCCCAATTAACCTGTTTTGTTTTGTTTGTTTTTGTTTTTGTTTTGAGAGGGAGAGTGTGTGGGATAGGGAGATGCAGAGAGGGACAAATAGAATCTCAAGCAGCCCCCATGCTGAATGGGGAGCCCAATGTGGGGCCCAGTCTCACAACCCTGAGATCATGACCTGAACTGAAAACAAGAGTTGGACACTTAACTTGACTAAACCACCCAGGTGCCCCCTTCTTGTTTTTTTTTTTTTTTTTTTTTTTCTTTTTAAGCATGTGTTCCCTGGTAACATCCCCTGGGCTTTGCTCCTAAGCCCTTTACCATCATAGGGAAATACAGGCAAAACTACTGAAAGATCACTTGTGACCTGTGTAATTCCGAAATGTCTAGGGTTGGCCCCGCTTTTAGTGGGATTGTACTTAAATCATACCAAAGTAAATAAAACCTCCAGGTTTTAGATTCTTCCTAAAGGAGATGCCACAATCTTCTTTGATGAGTGAAAATACCTAATGATGTCGCAATCTGTGCCCCTTCCTGATTTCTGTGGGGATTAAGACTAGCTCATCATTATAGTATGAATAAAAGATGCTCATTTACTTGAAAACTTGATCCATCCAGAATTATCTGCCCGTTTCCTGATTTACCTTCTGTAATAGTTTTCTATCGCTGCTGTAACAAATTACCACAAACTTAGTGGCTTAAAACAACATACTTTTTTAAATTTCCTCTTACAATTCTGGAGGTCAGAAGTCCTAAAAGGAGTCAGCAAGACTGGGTTCCTTCCAGAGGCTCTAAGGGGAAATCTGTTTCCTTTCCTTTCTAACTTCTAGAGGTCATCTACCTTCTATGGCTCATGATCCCACCAGCCATGTCCAAAGCCAGCACTGTAGCATCTTCCCCTGTCTCTCTATCTTTTTCTCTCTCTGGGCCCACCAGGATAATCACCCCATCTCAAATTCCTTAACTTGATCACATCTGCAAGTATCCTTTGCCATGTAAGGTCACATATTCACAGGTTCCTGGCCTAGGGACATGGATATCTTAGGGCGGGGGGCTAATTCAGCCCACCACAGCTTCATTCTTCTTGGTCTACTTCAGACACATCTCCTCTTTCCCAGCTTCACTCTATTTGTTCCTATTGCTAAACTGTTCTGCTACTACCTCTCTGTGTGTCAAAATCATCCTCCAATCATTGTTAACTGAACAAATATTTTTCTGAGTCTTGTGCTAGACTTGCACATAAGTGTGAATGGGATACTGCTAAGACGTCACTTTCCTCTGGAACCTTCCCACTAGGCTTACACTTTGGGGAGGGAAGCCTTAAGAGGCAGAGCTGAACTCTTGGTTTTGTTTTGTTTTTTAAAGATTTTATTTATTTATTTGAGAGAAAGAGAGAGAGGGAGAGAGAGAGAGCGCGAGCGCATGGAGGGGAGAGGGGCAGAGGCAGATGGAGACAGACTCCCTACCGAACCAAGAGCCCAAGGCAGGGTTCCATCCCAGGACTCTGAGATCATGACCTGAGCCGAAGGCAGATGCTTAACCGACTGAGCCACCCAGCTGCCCTGAGCTCTGGATTTTCACTGGGTGCTTGGAGCTGTCTTGAAAACACACATATTTAAATTCTTATTGCCCTGATAATTTCTCACATTTTTCCCCCCGAAGACCTTTCCAGCATTCTAGTGAGTTTCTGCTATACTCTTTTCACATCCTTAGTTTGGGAATTTGGTACAAGACACACTTTTCTAGAAATTTTTTTAAATGTTACAGGAAATAATCAAAGAGAAATTAATCAAAGATATTATTAACAATATCTTTGCAATCACAGAGGGGGCACATGGAGGGAATATTTCTGGGTGATTTTCCTTATACTTTAGGTACTTATCAAATACTCCACAATGAACATGTAGTTTTCTAATTAAATAAACATACAAGACAAAAAGGCAAAATGTTTCCAGTTTTCAGGTCTTAAAATTCAAGTGCCATAGTAACAATTAATACTATATTTTGCATAGACCCAGGAAACAAACCTGCTTCTTAATTTAAGTAATTGTTTGTAATCAGGACTCACTACATAATTTGTGGGGCCCAGTGTAAAATGAAAACACAGGTCCCTTGTTCTAAAATTATTAAGAATTGGGGCACCTGGGTGGCTCAGTTGGTTAAGGGTCTGCCTTTGGCTCAGGTCATGATCTCAGGGTCCCCTTGTTGTGCTCCCTGCTCAGTGGGGCATCTGCTTCTCCCTCTCCCTCTGCCCTCTGCTTGTGTTCTTGCTCTCTCAAATAAATAAATAGAATCTTCATAAAAAATGTAAAATTATTAAGGATTCCACAATAGCAACAATAGCAGAGCACTCCACGAAGTGTGAGGTTTCTTCTAAGCACAGGGTCCCATGTGAGTGCGTGGGTGGAATGCCCAGGAAGCTCACTCTGGTTGTCATCATTGTCACACATAGACACAATGGCCTTTTCATCCCCTTAGGCAAAAATCTGAGAATAGGAACTCACTTCTGCAAATTTTGGTGGTAAGAAACAAGCTCTGTGGGTGGTAATAACCACCATGGGCACTGTTTGTCATTTTCTTCTTCTTTGTACAGTTTTGATAGTAATTACTAGTTTGTGTCTGCCCAAGACAAAAATTCATCTAAAAATATGAGACATTCCATCAGTTGCCTAGATCTCTCTGGAAAGCTGACAAACCATTTGAGCCTGGCCATTGAGTTAGTGGTGAAAATATGGTGCCCCAACGACTACCCAAGTTTCTTCCTGGCTTTGTGTTTTTTGGCTTTTTTTTCTTTTTAAAGATTGTGTTTATTTATTTGACACAGAGAGAGAGAGTGAGAGAGAACACAAGCAGGGGGAGTGGGAGAGGGGGAAGCAGGTTTCCCGCTGAGCTGGGAGCCCAACTCGGGGCTCGATCCCAGGACGCTGGGATCATGACCTGAGCCAAAGGCAGACGCTTAATGACTGAGCCACCCAGGTGCTCAATGGCTTTATGTTTAAATAGCCTCGAATAGCTTATTTCATCCTGCTGCAGGAGGGAAATAATTAAATTCTTCAAAGTCCCAACCCAGAAAGGTACCCAAGGAAGTCAATGCTCTGAGAGCCTCGGAAAAAATATGCTCTGAAAATGCAAATCTTCCCTTGCTTCTTTGGCCCCTTGCTTCTGTTTAGCCAAAAGGTTACCTTTTTATAGGTGCTTTTTTTTTTTAAGATTGTATTTATTTATTTGAAAAAGAAAGAGAGATCATAAGTAGGCAGAGAGGCAGGCAGAGGGAGGGGGGGGGAAGCAGGCTCCCTGCTGAGCAGAGAGCCCGATGTGGGACCTTGAGATCATGACCTGAGCCGAAGGCAGAGGCTCAACCCACTGAGCCACTCTGGTGCCCCTCTAGGGTTTTTTGTTTGTTTGTTTGTTTGTTTGTTTTTTTATTGCTTCCCTGACCCAATCTCTGCTAGGTGCTCCTGCGGCAACCTGCCTGCTATTTAATCTATTGTAGATTTTCCCATCCTGTGACAAATTATATTTGGATCTGTTTTTCCCACCACACTGTGGAAGACACAGAGGTGCCCTACCCATATTTGCCTTCAAGGAAGGACCTGCAGTCCAGATGCAGGCAACGTGGTCAGCCCCTTCAGGGACAATAGACAGCCCCCTGGCCCTAGGTCATGCCTCTTCCTGGGCAGCCCACACTCAGTGAATGAGCAAGCTGGGGATATAGAGTCTCAGCCAGTCCAGCCACATATAGGACAATGCTGACGGACAATTCTTTCTCCAGAGCCCCCTGCCAGCTGGAGGGACACTATCAGGCTTGCATTGTAGTTCAACTTCTCTCCTTGCCCAGTCCTGCACCCTTCCAGTTGTTGATCCCTAATGACCATCACGGACCCCAAAGTCCATCTCACCATCTGCTTTTAGACACTGCAGTCTAAAAGGTGGACTATGCCTTTGTACTCACGAATCTTAGCATTTTGCCACAGTACACACCCAATCCACGCCGCCTGAACTGAACAGTTTGCTATGGCCTTAAAAACTATAGTATTATTCCCACTTTTCCCTCTCCCTTTCACAGAGAACCGTGTGACAAAAATCACTGCGAAGCTCTCTAACATTGTTAAACATACCATCAATAAAAAAAAATGTAATAAAGTGGTGCTGAAATATCTTTAAGCAAATTATTCAGCCAATATAACCTTTATGTGTTATCTGTATAATTTTTTAACATGATACATCAGCGTTTTAATACGGTATTAGACTTTGCCAGTCTCTTTATACGCTCTCAAAGTGGTGCCTTTGTTTAAGCCTTGGGAAAAGCTTTATTTGTTGGTAGAAATGAAGGCAATCCCCAAAGTGCTTTTGAATATGAAGAATGCAGCATGGATTCTTAGTTATGGGTTTTCCTTATAATACATTTTTGTTTGTTTGTTTTCAAACAAGATGCTTTGGAAGAGAAATCAGGTTGGGGGAACTGAAAGAAGCAATGAAGAGAAGAAATAAACATGTTTCTAGCAATATCAGGAGGCTGTGAGTGACGTTACAGCTGCTAAGTCAGTTCCCACAGCAATTAAGATGGGGAATAAAACTGGAGGAAAAATCAAAAGAAAACAAAACAAGTGCCAAACAACGTCCCTGCTACTATGTCCTCCTGAAAAACACCCCCTCACCAAGCCACAAAAGAATTACCTATCCAATAACCCAACATCATGCCGAAGGCAGCAGCTTTCATCTCCAATGATTTGGCACTACATTAATCTAAATGCAATGGGTTTTGCAGCTCCAAAGATGCCAGAATTGATGGAGAGAGGCTTTCAAATGCAGAAGGATGAGAAGAAGCAAATTGGGGTAAGAATTTGCGAGGATACAAGAAGATTGCTATAGTAATCGTCTACTTGAAGAAGTTTAGGGGGCACCTGGGTGGCTCAGTCGGCTAAGCATCTGACTCTTGATATTGGTTCAGGTCGTGATATCACAGATTGTGAGATCAAGCCCAGTGAGGGGCTCTGTGCCCCGTGGGGAGTCTGATTGAAGATCCTCTCTCTCTCTCTCTCTCTTTTTCTCTCCCTCTGCCTTTTCCTTCACTAATGCATGTGCTCTCTCTTTCTCTGAAATCAATCAATCAACCAATCCTTTCTTTTTTTTTTTAAAGAAGTTTATCAGTTTGTAAAAGAGTATCCATAGTGTCTCCTGAAAAAGGTGGAAAATTCGGTTAAGCGAGGTGTTACAATTTCTGAATGCTTTGCAAGGGTTTATTGTAAATAGTGCTTCAATCAGAGCTATAAAGGCAGCAAAAAGATCAGTGGTTGGTGGGGAGGACAGAAGGAAAGAACAAATGGGGGGAGCTCAGGGGGTGTTGAGGGCACGGAAATTGTCCTGTATGGTACTGTTAACAGTGGATACATACACGACATCCCACATTTGGCAAACCCCATGGAACCGTGTGACACAAGGATTGAGCCCTAATGTAAGCCATGGACTTTAGTAAACAATAAGGTACAAATACAGGTTTGTCAACTGTAACAAAAGTACCACACTCAGGTCAGATATTAATAATAGAGAGCAGAGGGATGCCTGGGTGGCTCAGTCAGTTAAGCGTCTGCCTTCAGCTCAGGTCATGATCCCAGGGTCCTGGGATCAAGTCCCGCATCTGGCTCCTTGTTCAGCGGGGAGCCTGCTTCTATCTCTGCCTTTGCCTACTACTCTGCTTGCTTGTGCTCTCTCTCTCTCTCTCTCTGACAAATAAATAAAAATTTAAAAAAATAGAGAGCCGGAGGGGTTAGAGGTTGGCAGAGGGAGTAAATAGCACTCTTTGTACTTTCTGCTCTATTTTCCTCTACACTGAAAACTTCTCTAAAAATTAAAATATATTAATTAAAAAACCCTATTTCTGTGTATGTTAATGACTGCTCAGATAGAGATGAGCAGGTTTGGGTTTTGTCCGCCAGGAGCTCCTTTTCCATACTTCGGCTGGTAACAGGTCCCCCCATTCCAACCCAGTAAATGGATAAATGACCCAGGTCTGACCACCCTTCTTCAGTCACAGGAACTAGTCCGGAGTTTATGAGTCAAAGCTGGATTCCCCAGAGACCTCCCCTGGGACAGAGCTCCCTTTCCATCAGTTGTCAGTTGCAACTGAGAGCATGGACACCTGAAGAATGTCTCAGAATGAAGCAGGAATGATGGGTGGACAGAGGATGTGCAAAGTCCCTGGATCCAGTCACCCAAGGCCATAGTCTTTGTTTGGTCTCTTGGCCCAACACAAGCCATTTTCTGCTTAAGCTTGTTTGAGTTAAATTTTTGTTTATTGCCATCAAGAGTAAAATGGGATTTTTGCTTTTTTCCATTTTGAGCAAGTAACCAGTTATTGGGGACTTATTATGTGCCAGGAGCTTGCTGTATAGTCTCATATGATTTTTCCAGGCAGTATATGAGGCAGCTCCATTGTATATGTGTTGAAATGGGAGCTCCCAGAGATTAACTTGCTCAACTTTGCACACTATAAGAGGCAGGATTTGAACCTAGGTCCAACTCAATCCAAAACCCAGGCTGGTAACCAGGGTGCGAAATGTGTATAGTGTATCTTTACTGTCTACTGAAGCACAGCTTATTCTACCCTGGGCTACACCTAGCAGGACTGCTTTTGGAACCACAAGCTTTGTCCTTGATCTGTGTTCAAACCTCTACCCTGATTCTTAGTATTAGGTTCAAACATGAGTTTGCGGGTATTTGACCATTGGCAATCTATAGCAACGGCGTTTTCATATAATTCCGCTGAGTGGCTTACGGCCTGGTGTGCATGATCCAACCTTTTAAGAGTTTCAGTTTCTTAACCTATTAAATCGGGATGTAGTCAAAATAGACCCTGAGTTGAGCGTTTGGTTACCAGGCTCTCACACGAGGATTTAGGTGCAAAGATTTCATTTGGGAGGATTTTACGGAAAATCCAGTGAAAGACTGGGGGAAAGAGAGATAAGGAAGGAGAAAGCCAATTAAGGGTATATTGATGAGCAGCTTAGTGCTGTGGGCAAGGGCTCAGTTCTCTAGGAGAGCTTCTGAGAGACGGCATGAAACACATCTTGAAAGTGTTCCCCCTGGGAGCCAAGGAAGCTGGGTATATCCACCAATGCCCATTGCTCACTGCATGAAGGTCATTCCTGGACACTTCCCTCCTGTGCTTCATGCAGGTCAAGTAGGCTCCTGCCTCCAGATCAAAAGATGCAAGAAGGGATGCCTGGGTGGCTCAGTTGGGTAAGGGGCTGCCTTCCGTTCAGATCATGATCCCAGGGTCCTGGAATCAAGTCCTGCATGGGGCTCCTTGCCCAGCGGGGAGCCTGCTTTTCCCTCTGCCTGCCGCTTCCCTTGCTTGTGCTCTCTCTCTGACCAATAAATAAATCTTTTTTTTTTTTTAGATTTTTTTATTTGTTTATTTGACAGACAGAGATCACAAGTAGACAGGCAGGCAGAGAGAGGAGAGGGAAGCAGGACCCCCGCTGAGCAGAGAGCCCCATGTGGGACTCGATCCCAGGACCCCGGGATCATGACCCGAGCCAAAGGCAGCGGCTTAACCCACTGAGCCACCCAGGCGCCCCCCAATAAATAAATCTTAAAAAGAAATAAGAGAGACATGCAAAAAGCAGGGCCCGTAGTGAAATTTACCACAGGGGACCTCTGGGGTAGGTCATGGAATATGAATAGGGCACTGACAGCGAGTGCAACAGAGAGTGTTAACACTTACTTTATGGGATTTTTTTTAAGGTTTTATTTATTTATTCGATGGACAGAGATCACAAGTAGGCAGAGAAGCAGGCAGAGAGAGAGGAAGGGAAGCAGGCTCCCTGCTGAGCAGAGAGCCTGATGCGGGGCTCGATCCCAGGACCCTGGGATCATGACCTGAGCTGAAGGCAGAGGCTTTAACCCACTGAGCCACCCAGGCGCCCCACTTTATGGGATTTTTGGTAAGGGTGAAATACATGTGATGTGTAGTTGTCAAAATAGCCAATCAATTTACGCGGAGCATAAGGACTGGATTAAATTAAAAGACTCGATGATAGCTCATTGATTTGGAAACTCAGGTGCTTGATTTCCAGGTTTTCCTTATCTGTCCCAATAAGCCTACCGGTGTGAATATCTGACCTTCCCATCACCTGACACATATGGGATTATTCTGGACATACTGTTTGGGAATATTGGACATTATATCTTACTCTTTTTAATGCCTGCATGGTATGCGCTGCTGTCTTCTGTATGGATTTACTACAATTTCTTTAACCTTTATGGTTTTGATAGGTAGTTATCTTATTTTCCTGTTTTTCACCATTACAAAGGGAGCTGCAGGGGCCATCTTAGATGCACATCGCTGTGCCCTTATGCGAGGGTGCCTTTACATAAACTCCTTTTAGTGTAGTTGCAGAGTCCCCAAACATGGGCCTTTGAAGTGTCGATAAATATTGACAGATTGGTCTCTGGGAAGCTTGCTCCTATTTGCACACTAACAGTGTGCAAACTGCCATTTCCTCACACCGTTAGCCATCCTGCTAGAAGTTATTTTAGGTGCCGTTTGGGGAGGTTAGCACATTTGGAAACAGTTTCAGAATTGTGCGATGATGAGCTTTGGCATCTTTTAAATTACAGTAATAACAATGGCTGGAATGGATCCTTTGTGGATTCATTCAGCCCATATGGTTTAGAGGCTACCATGTGACAGCTCTGTGCAAAGGGCTAGGGGCTAAAAGTCAGTAGGGACATGGGTAAGGATTCATACACACAGTCATAGTCACTACCTCCGGTGGAAAACGGCAGCACACGGTGGAGAGGGTAGCTGTTGCTGGTGGTGCCCTGCCCAAATCCCTTCACTCTTATCACTCTTATCACTAGCGCACTGGCTCAAAGGTTTTCTCTGTCCTCCAGAGCCCCCGTGCAATCCACGGGGCAGGCCGGAAGGGCCAAGAAATTAATGCTCCCCTGGGAGTATTGAACAGCCAATAAATGACAAGAATTCGTGTCTAAATACTCCAGCTCCCTAGGCCCTTGGGAGGAATAAGTCTGAGGTGTGTGTGCTCGCTCCACTGGCTCCCAGAGCTTCCCAGTGAACTGGAGTTCAGGTTGTCCACAGCGGAAACAGGCGGCTTTGTTGTTGGGTTTTTTTTTTTCCCCTTTTTGGTCTCACTTCTCCACACTGCTGTGGAGTGTCTCATTCACCCTCCAAATGAAATACTTATACTTTAGTCCTTGTTTCAGAGTCTGCTTCTGGGCGAGCCCAAATTCAGGCCTATGCTTGACCTACATTTTTACTTTGATAAATTATCCTGTAAGTCTCGCTCCATAGGTAGCTTTCATGAGCTCTGTAATTTACGAGCCAACCAACCAGGGTCAGCGGGGTTGAGTTGAGCCCTAAGAGTTTACTTACAAAATATCTCTCAAATCCAGAGAGTTCATAATGAGCAGTGGGGATTTTAGTCTCAGATGATTAAAGGAAACTTTCCAAACCCCTCACAACGTGACAGCCGCCTACACACTTTGTCCTCTGGGATTTTAAAATATGCAACAATTGGCACGCTTGGCTTCTGGTTCTAAATCTCTGCCACCTTCTATGGCCTTACCTGACGGTTGTGTTTACAGACCTCACGGTCTCTTTGCTTTTGCCTAATTTTGCCCCAGTAACGTGAGTGCAAATACGTAGGGGTTCGCTTGGATTCCCCGAACTTAAACCCAGCCAATAAGCAGTCAGTGACCAAACTGAAAAGATTTCTTTGTCTCCAGTGGGTTGATTAAACATGGAATTCCATAAAGCTACCACTGGCCTGTG
The DNA here is from genome assembly GCF_011764305.1 of Mustela putorius furo. NCBI lineage: Eukaryota > Metazoa > Chordata > Mammalia > Carnivora > Mustelidae > Mustela > Mustela putorius. The sequence continues at coordinate 36,662,744 of NW_025421989.1, forward strand.
AACCGGGAAGGTACAATGCACTGAGTTAACTCGCTTGGGCAAAAAGGTGCAGGTGCCATTACGCATCAGGGCTTCTAGATAGAGTGCGGCTGTGAAATAATTTCATCTTAAAGCTAGAATGCCAATTAAGGTTTTTTTCTTTCAGATTTTAATCACTTAAATCTCCACCCCCTAAGGGCTGTGAGGGAGAGGGAGGGACAAAAATAAAGGGCACATTTCAGAAATCGAATTCTTTAGTAACAGTGTGGGTGGAAAGGATGTATACAATTTCAGGGACAAACAGAGACCTGAGCCACTATTGTCATAGCACCTCCGGAGGAAGTTTTTACTTGCAAATGCAAAATAAATGAAAAAGGGCGACCTTTTCAGGAAAACGCTACAGGAGTGTACTTTGGAGCAGTTTGCGCACTCAGTAAGATGTGAAATTATCAGTGGTCCATGAGGGTCTACTGGGTGGTGTGTCTTGGTGCAAAATGGAAAGGCAGGTTTATGAGGACAGCATAGACATCATAGGACAAGTAGCTTACTTTCTAGGCGGCCTAGGTACACAGACCATAATCCACCTATATTTCAATTTCACAGTTTTTTGGCTCTGAAAGGAAGCAATGATACTTCTAAGGACAGAGAAAATAGGAGAAAGGGATATATCCTATCTGACCTGCTGGGCAGCTCCTTTTTTTTTAAACTTGCAGTTTTTTCCCCAGCGGGCCTCCCCCCCTTCCACCCTAGTGATACTAAATACTGCCCAGGCAGCCTCAGAGGAGCAGGGGCTCAAACAGAGTGAGATCTGCAGAAGTTTCTGTGTGCAAATCCCAGAAGCCTTTATTATTTGTTTGTTTGTTTGTTTGTTTTGTTTATAAAGAATTTATTTATTTATTTGAGACAAAGAGAGCATGAAGTTGGGGGAAGGAGCAGAGGGAGAGTAAGAAGCAGACTCCCGCTGAGCAGGGACCCTGATGGGGGGCTCGATCCCAGGACCCTGGGATCATGACCTGAGCCCAAGGCAGACTGTCAACCAACTGAGCCTCCCAGGCGCCCCTCCTGGAAGCTTTTGATGAAGATGCTGTCTAGAATCCCCAAGCTTTGAAAACCTTTATGTCAAAGGTTTGAGGATAAGCTTGGTTTTTTTGGGGTCTGTGACAGACTCCCTGTGGGGCACAGTGATTGATCCGTAGGCTCCCTCTCTGCCCCTCTACCTGCCACTCCGTCGGTGACAGCCTCCACACCCAACACGGCTCCCCAGATTTGGAGTAGCTCTAGGAAAACAGAGGACGGTTGTTTATTATGTTCTAGTTAGAAGTATAAAGGGATCAGTTCTGTAAAAAATGATAAGTTTCAGGATAGTAAACTGAATTTGCGCTACCTGCCCGGCAGGAGCCCAAAGTAGTAATTGCTTTTAGTGAAGTGATTTTTTTACATTCCCATTCCTTGTTCCATCTGACTTCTTACGCTGCTTTATTGTTTATTTAAATCCTAAATGTTCTGTGCCTTATCCTCCTTTTAGTGGCTTCTACTCACTTTTATTTTTTCCTTGCTGTTACCTTTTTGGACTTAATAGGCAAAGACAGAAATTTAAATATTGGCTCCTCAGGCAGAAATTTCAGAAATAACTCCAAGTCCCTTGCCAAATAAACAGATTTCTCTATGTGAATATTTTCCACATGTCTTGTGTCTCTTTTCCCCTCTCCCTTTGCATTCTTTTATCATATCAGTAGACCACCTACTTGTGGATAGGTAGTCCCCCCCCTTATTCATGAGATATACTTCTGAGACTTCCAGTGGATGCCTGAAATGACAGATAACACTGAGCTTTATTTATTAGTTAGGTGCAGTAAGAGATTAATGACTACAACTAATAATAGAACAATTATAACAATACACTGTAGTAAAAGTTGTGTGAATATGGTCTCTCTCTTTCTCAAAAAATATCTTATTTTGCTGTACTTTACTCACCCTTCCTGGGATCATGCGAGATGATAAAATACTTGCATGATGAGATAAAGTGAGGGAAATGACCTAAGCATTAGTGATGTTGCGTTAGGCTACTACTGACTTTCTGACCACCCATCATAAGGAGGACCATCTGCTTCCGGACTGCAGTTGACTGTGGGTAACTGAGATCAAGAACAGCAAAACCATGGGTACAGGGGGGACTACCGTATATACTGAATATAAGTGCACAGTTCTACTCAATCCATATTCTCAGTCACCCAGTTTCCCTGCCTGAAGGTAGATCTTGTTACCAATTTTCTTGTGTGTGTATATTTTCAGAGATATTTTATGCATATACAAGTTATGCACACTCACACACACACACACACACAAGCCTATAAGTTATGTACATACAGGCTCCCATCCGTAGTTCCTTTCTCCCTTCCTACCAACATGGCAACCTACCATGCATATTGGCCTGCATCTCGCCTTTTTTGCTTCAAAAAATAGTGAAATAATCCTCATCTTTATGTGTAAAGATTCTCCTTATTCTTTTCTATGGTTGCACAGCATTCTATTGTATGGCTGGGTCATGGTTTATTGAACAGGCCCCCTTATGGATAAACAATTGGGATGTTCCCAATCTTTTCTCTTACTAATGGTTCTGAAAGGCCCAAGTTGGTACATGCTTAGTTTTCCCTCATGCAAATATATCTGTAGGAGACGTTCTCAGAAGTGGGATTGCTAAATTGAAGGTCATGCACTTTTTGTACTTTTGATAGCTGGGGCCAAATTGTCCTTCACAAAGTCAGCCCAAGGTGTTGATCTATATGCCCTCCCCACCCCGAGCACCACCACTATATTTGCATTCTATATGTATATCTGTCAGCTTTCTACTCACTTACTACACCTGGGGACACTGTTACATCAGAATCTCTAGTCTTTTTGTCAAGCACACATGACATGAAGTGTTCTGGTCTTATTCCTAATATCTATTTAAAAAGGAAAATGGAAAAAAAAAAGGAAACTGGAATCCAAAGATGTAGTAGGGGCAAGTTTTGGTTAGATTTCTTACCTGCCTTGCAATGTTGCACAAATGACTCATCTACTCTGGGCCTAGTTCTTCCATCTAAAAACTGGGATAAGTCTACCACTTCAAATGTTTTGTGAAAATGAAAACATATGATGCATGAGAAGCATTTGTATTTTCCTGACACAACATTAGGAATCCCGTAATTGATGGTTCCTTCTCTTCTTTGTCCTATTCCCCTTTGGGTTTTATAACATTATTATTGTTATTATTTACTAGCACATTTTATTATTACAAACTAAAATAATAAATTGGTTGGTTAAAACTGACCAAAACCAAGCAACGAAACTTATCATTACTGAGCATATCTTTAACATAACTCCAGTCCCAAGACATCTAATTTCTAGGTCTTTGATACAAATTGCAATATTGTATAATTAGCACCAACAGTCAACCAAAGAGCAAGAGAACCATAGAGCCACCTTCTTGGTTTCCTTATTGTTTTTTCTTTAAAAAAGCATAAAGTTGGGGCACCTGGGTGCCTTAGTTGGTTAAGCAACTGCCTTCAGTTCAGGTCATCATCCTGGAGTCCTGGGATTGAGTCCCACATCAGGCTTCCTGCTTGGTGGGGAGTCTGCTTCTCCCTCTGACCCTCTCCCTTCTTATACTCTCTCTCTCTCGCTGTCATTCTCTCTCAAATAAATAAATAAATCTTTAAAAAATAAAATAAAATAAAAAAGCATAAGGTTTCTGAGAGTGTAAAATTAAAAACTATGTGGAAATGTTTTGGAAACTATGTGGTAGACAAAATTCTAAGAGGACCCCTAATGACTCATACCCTTATTGAGTCTCCTCCCCTTGAATGTGGGAGAGACCTATAAATAAGACAGGATATTGCTCCCATGATTCTTTTATGTTATATGGCGCAGTTGACTTTAAGAAAGGGAGATTATCCTCAGTGGAACTGACCTCACTGAGCCCTTTAGAAGTGGAGAGTTTTCTCTGGCTAGTCATGGAAGAGGAAAGCAGCATGACACCAGCTGGCCCCGAAGAAAGCAAACATCCACTATGAACCGCCTTTGGGAGCCACATGGCAAACAACTAGGGGCAGCCTCCAGAAGCTGAAAGCAGTACCCCAGGCACTGGCAAGCAAGCGAATGAAAATCTAAGTCCTACAACCCCAAGGAACTGAACTCTGTCAACAAACCAGTGAACCTGGAAGAGCACCCCAAGGCCTGGTTGAGAACCCCAGAAGCAACTGACACCTTGATGTCATCCCAGGGAGATTCTGAGCAGGAACTTGGGGCACACTGCGCCCAGACTCTAACCTACGGCACTGTGAGAAAATGCATTTGGGTTGTTGTAAACCACTAACCTTATGATAGTTTGTTATGCAGTACTAAAAAAATGAAGACTATATAAATCCTTTGTCCAGTGAGATAAACCAGTGAAGAGATTGTACAGAGGCCACAGAAAAGAAAAACTAGTATCTCACTTTCAATACTATACTAGCATGACTTATTTATGTTTCAGTTGATTCAATGCTCCTATTCTTTCTGGAAGCCAGTTTCCCCAAACAGAAGAGTATACATGGCACCTTAATATTCCTGTTATATTTTGAGGGCCTTAAGTTCACAGAATGCCCATTGCTTGCTTCTAAGAAAGCATTGGTTTTTTTTTTTCTTAAAACAAGTTTTGATTAATTTGTGAGCATCTAAACTGTGTTATGTTTTGAATGACAGAATCTGACTTTAATGTGGATTTTGGTCAGTTTCCTTCTATTACTTGGAAATGGTGGCACTAACGTCCACTCGGGCAAAGATTAGACTAAGGATTCCATATTCTGATTTCATTAGTTTTCATTATCTGCTCTTTTTGCTTACATTTAGTGCATTTTGAGTCTCTTATGAAGATAATTGTTCATTCTAAGTAAGATGAGCAGCTAGTAGTGGGTTTCTTGAAGAGCCAGCCATTAGTTGACTTGACTTTAACTGATATCAGTGGTGTCCGTAAGAACAAAATTATGAATCAGGGGAGCATGTAGAAGCTTAATTTGAAAGTTTATGAAGGGTATAAGACTCGCTATTATATGGTAACAATTATCCAAGAAATAAAACTGATAGATCCTATAAATGTTTTAACTGTGCTGGCTAAGACTTCTTAACTTTTCATATTATTGCCTTAGTCCAGCTTTTTAAAACCCTGAAAATTAAAACAATTATTATTCATTAAAATATATCTAATAAGAACAATATAATGATCAGATATAGCTTGTCTAATTTTGATTGATGATGTTTCAAAACACACTTATTTAAAATTTTATATTTCTGCATTCTGACTCACATGGTAACATGGAATCTTATGCACTGAGCTATTTGTATGCCTTAAAAAGGAGTTTGGTGTCCATGCATCCACGTTTCTTTTCTTGGTTGTTAACTTGATGGATTAATGGATTAGGAGCTACTAATATGGTGATAAATGGTGCTTATGTTTATTATTTTTTTTATTCTAAAGCTATTGGTTGTTTAAAAATTCATTAATTTTTTAAAAAGATTTTATTTATTTATTTGAGAGAAAGAGAGTGAGAGAGAGAGAGAGTGAGAGGGAAGAGGGTCAGAGGGGGAAGCATACTCCCCACTAAGCAGGGAGCCTGACATGGGACTTGATTCTGGAACTCCAGGATCATGACCTGAACTGAAGGCAGTTGCTTAACCAACTGAGCCACCCAGGCGCCCTCATTAAATTTTTCTAATTTGAGTGTAGTTGACACCTAATGTTATCCTAGTTTTAGGAACATGACATAGTGATTCAACTTCTTTATACATTTTGCTATGCTCACCACACGTATAGCTACCACGTGTTGCCATATAGTGCTATTACAATACCATTGACTATATTCCCTATGCTGGACCTTTCATTCCCATGATTTACTCTTCCGTAACTGGAAGCCTGGACCTCCCACTCCCCTTCACCCATTTTGCCCATCCCCTCTCCCCTCGGAAAACCACCAGTTTGTTCTTTGTTTTTTATAGGGCTAATTATGCTTTAAAAATTCATTCGTGATGGTCTGACTTTCCTAAATAAGGAAGTGGAAGTGTCAATGCGAAAGCAACCTGCTCCTAGAGTGGTCTATTAGACAGTGTCTAGTTAAGAAGCTTCAGCTGCTGCCTCCACACCTCGCTTTCCCCTTTGGAGCTCAAGGGATTGTACAATTAATCCTCCTAACATCCATTTACACTTGATTAAGAACAGGTGGAGGGATCTTCATTTCACAAATAAGACTCTTACACATAAAGAGGTTAATGATTTGCTGACAAACCCGCAGCAAAACTGGGCCGGCCGTCCTCATGACTGCCCTCCTGGCCCAGAATTCTGTACTCTGCATCATCACCCTTCTGTCTGACTGTCAGTGAGATGGGTTTTCATTGTAAACCACATGTTTGTTTTCTGGATGAAAATGGAGAGCTAGATAAAGCAGGTCTTTGATCAGACTGTTTTCATCATATTCCTCAAGTAGTCATTGATGAAGGTATTTGCAAAATCATTTTTGTTTAGTACTTTGCACCTTCCCCAACCTCTCATCCCTGTACGTGAAGATGTTAGAAAGAAATGGTCTATTGCATTTTTCTTTGACAAAAGCCTTTGGAATGCTGCTATAATAACAATACCCGATTTTAAAGTGAAGGACTAACACCAGATCATCCTCGCAATGGCATTAACATAGCTGAATACCAGAGGGGGAAAAATGTTCTATTCTGTGAGAATGTCACGGAGGTGAGCTTGCTTTGTAACCATGTAAGTAAGTCTGCTAAGACACTAAGAGCTTTTAGGCAGTTCTGACTGCAAAACAAGTCTCAGGGTCTGGGGAAACGTCAGAAAACCTCAGGCCCACATTGTACAATCAGAGTAGCCCCACTGCATTATAAAATTTAAAATGGAAGGAAGTAATTGTTGGCCCCACTTCGAAGATATCAAACATGAAAATTTTACTCAAGCTGCTTCCCCTCTTTCCAGCTGGCAGTAACACCACCAGAATCACAAACAACAGCAGGTAATTTTAGCAGAATATGTCTCATCCAAAAGAAAAAAAAGGTGAGTTGTACCAACAGACAAGAAAATTAAACAACGAAGCAACAATGAACAAATAATATGGCATCACTTCTATAAAGAGTATTTGAGAATTGTTACCAAATTTGGAAGAATGCAAATTAACTTTGCTGGGAAACATTGATCTAACATACCAAAAACTCATAGTTGTTTCATGTGGTCAGGAAATGGAATGCTCTTATAAACCAACATTTTGATGAATAGAGGTAGCATGGTATTACATAAAGAATTCTATGCAGTCATGGGTCAGAAGATCGACTCTGCATCGAGCATAGTTGTGTGCCTTTAGTTCATAAGTTTGACCTCTCTGAATTAGTTTTTTCACCTGCAAAATGGGACAGTGGTGGGAGTAATACATATTCTTTCTATTTCATGAAGTTATTACAAGGGCAGATATGTTTGCCAAGTTTAAGGTTTTGTTAATACCATATGGGGCCCAGCTGGGGGATTGGGGCATCTAGCGTTCAATCATTAGGTTAGAATATACTACACATGACACAAAAGCTAAACTGTGTATAAATACATCTTTGATTAAGCACGGGTGTGGTATTAATGAAACTTACTTCACAAACCCATGAGTGCAGAAATGACCTTTACATTTTTCTAAAATATCACATTAGTCATTGTGGGGTTTTCCTTCTCCAAATGCCGTCATCCACTGTCTGGGATCTTGCTCAGGACTAGACTATTGTGTGTGTGTGTGTGTGTGTGTATGTGTGGGTGTAAGGGTCCATGTGGTCCTCTTAGATTGGTCCTCATGAATACATACACGGGCTCTGACCGTGTGACCCTCATACCTCTCTTGGGTCTTGCTCCCGCCCCAAGCTGTTATAGAGAAGCTGGGTACAGGTCTTCTTCTTCTTTTTTTTTTTTTTAAATATTTTATTTATTTATTTGATAGACAGAGATCACAATAGGCAGAGAGGCAGGCAGAGAGAGAGAGAGAGAGAGGAGGAAGCAGGCTCTCCGTGGAGCAGACAGCCCTATGTTGGGCTCGATCCCAGGACCCTGGGATCATGACCTGAGCCAAGGCAGAGGCTTTAACCCACTGAGCCACCCAGGCCCCCCCCCCTTTTTTTTAAAGATGGGTACAGGTCTTCTTGCTAGTCTGAGGGAAGTCCTTTTCTCACCTGCTTCTTCAAGAAACTCTACTGTAGACCTACAAATCTCCAAAAGACCAGGTTTTTAGAAAAAAGAACCACAAAGGCCTGCAGCCTTTTTCAGCTTTCCACCCTGCCACCTACCTTCCCTGAGAAACCAAGCTGACTATCTGATAGAAGGTGGGTATGAGAAAGGAAGGAGAAATTCCAGATCCCTAGTCATTTGTTCATTCAACACAAGGTTATTGAATACCTACTATATAGTAGACACTGTGGTCTGTCCTTGGCATAGAGCCGTGAACAAGACAGGTACAATCCCCACTCAGGTGCTTACATTCTAGAGGAGCCAGACATGCAAACATGCGTGAAATGAGTATTTGCACAATTGCACTTGTGAGAAGTGCTAAAGAACATGGAGAAAGGGGTGCCTGAGTGGCTCAGTTGGTGAAACCTTCGACTCTTGATTTTGGCTCAGGTCATGATCTCAAGGTTGTGAGATCGAGCCCCATATCAGGCATGGAGCCGGCTTAAGGTTCTCCCATTCTCTCTCTGCTCCCCTCCCACCCCCATCCCCGCTCATGTGTGCATGCTCTCTCTCTCTCTAAAATAAACAAATAAACAAATGAACATGGAAGAGGTGTTAAGAGCAGGTATAAGGGGGAACTGATCTAATCTGGAGTCAAGACAGGTTTCTATGAAACCTAAAACTATTTAAACTGAGATCTGAAGGACAAGTAGCAATCCAATTTGGGATGGGGAGAGGACATTCAGGCAAAGGAAAGAATATGTCCAGATGGAAGGGTAACGGCCCATTGAGCCAGGCTGACATCACCTACCATGAGGCAGATGTGGAAAGAAATATACGACATTATTTTCTGTGATCAAATGCAGCTTTATATCAAGGGAACTCTCTAGCTTAAACAGGTAGCTTATTCTATTCCTATCTGGTATGCTTGTTCCAATTTACTAATTTTCCCTCCGATTCAATGACCATTATTTGTCATTATCCAATTCAAAAGAGTGCCAATTATCATTATTAGCTGGTATCCATGACCACTTATGAAATTATTGCATTCCTGCACAACCGTCTGGGGATTTCTAACTCTTCTATCCTCTAGATTTTGAGTCACAGGGCAAAGGTGCAGGGTGGGGGGAATCCTGGGCACTCCTATGCAAACTTGAGTGTTAACGTTTCCTCTCTGTGTGGAATCATGAGTGGTTGGAAGAGAGCTCAGAGAACATGAGAGACCAGTTAGGAGGCTACTGCCATGGTCCAGGTGAACAATGGTGGGAGCTGAATCAGAGGGATAGCAGTAATGATGAACGAAGTAGATGGACTTAGGACATATAGAGTGGAGGGAAAATAAATGGGACTCAAAGTGTTGATTGGATATATGCATGAGGGGGCATTTAGGGAGGAGGTAGAGACTTCTACGGTTTCAGACAGGTGACATACCACTTCCTAAGGTATGGAACATTGGAAAAAGAAGACTGGGGAGGATTTTCTTGTGTGTGTGGGGGTGCATCATCAAAATGGTTTCTTTCTGGCAATGGCTGGCACTCTTCGAAATGAAGCCTAGCTATTAATGGACTGTGGTGTTGGTTTAACTTAAGAGCAGATCCTGAGAATTCTCTCATGATGCAACTGCCTCCTTAATATGTCCACTTGGTGTGTGATTGGCATCTCACACTTCACATTTCCCACACGGAGTGTCTGATCTTCTTTCTACACCCACTCCTCCTTCAATGTCCTTCTTCTAAGGAAATGATGAGTCTGTCCTTCCAGTTGCTCTCCTTATACCCTAGGTATGCAATCAATCAGTGAATCCTTTGGTTTCTACTCCTGCATCTATCCAGAATCCAGTCCACTTCTACTGCTACCCCTTTTGAGCATTTGATCATCTCTCATTTTTGTCATTTCTCTTCTGAATTGTTGCAGTAGCCTCTCACTGGGCTGCTTGCTTCCATTCCACCTCCTCTATGGTCTGTCATCTACACAGCACTCCGACTGAACCTGTTCCAGTGAGCCAGATCTTATCACTGCTCTGTTCAAACTCCTCCACTCTTACCAAAGTGAAAGTCAAAATCTTAACAGTGGCCTCCAAGACCCTATATGATCTGATTTGGCTCCCCCTCTGGCCTCATGTTCTACCACTGTCTCCCTTGCACACTCCTCTCAAACCACCCTGGCTTCTGAACTTTCCCAACTATGCTAAGCACACTTCCATCTCAGGGTCTTTGTAAATTCTATTCTTTCCTTCTGGAATGCTTCTCCTCTTTACATATGCACAGCTTACTTCCTTACCTCCTACTCAAATGACATCTTATCAGTGAGGCCTTCACTGATACCCTATTTAAAATTGCATTCCTATTCCCACAGTCAGTCCCCCTCTCTGCTTTATTTTTTCCCACAACATTTACAACCATGTAACACATAATACACTTTACCCTTTAATCATCTGCTTCCCATCACCCTCCCCACTGCCGTGTGCAATGCATGTCTCCTGAGGGCAGGCTTTTCTTTCTCCCATGCTGTGTTTTCTGGGCCTAGCTTGGTACTTGGCACCTGGGAGGGACCTCAGGGGCATTTGCTTGCAACCAGTCCAGCTGCATCCTCAGGTGTGGCCTTCTGTTTGGAGGGATCAACACATTTGTCAGCTGGGAGGACTCAGAGCTTTGGAGGAGATCCAGGGTTCAGAGTTATTCAATTCCTTTGGCTCCTTCATAACATCCTCGTTCCAATGACCAAGATTTGAGTCTTTTCCAATTAGGGCATTCATTTTAACCTAAGGAACGGCCTAGAAGCCAGATAGTGCTGTTCAGCTGGGTTCACAGTGGTCTCCTTGTGTGGGTCCCGGTACACTTAGACCTTGAACACAATGGATTGGTTATGGCTTAAACTCAGGAGTAGAAGATTTTATGAGCCTTTTAAAATTCAAGTTCTTTTCCTGTTGAACAGCCCATCGTGAAAATCAAGGCAGTCTTGGTTCAGGGATGGCAGCAGCAAAAAGTGAAATTGTATCGTGGCAGCTGAATCTGCAGCAAGGCCCACACGGAAATGGAGTTGGGAGTGCGATAGGTTTATTGGGAGTAAAGCTTATGAGAGATAAAGGGGGGCTGAAATAGGATCAGGCAGGATTGAGCCCACAGACTGAGATGCAGTTCCCATAGAAGTCTTATCAACCCAACCATGAACTCCGGAGAAAAGTTGGCGGGAGAGGAGTCCCCGTGAGGCAGAAATGGCCAGTCCCTGGACTTCTGCCATGCTGAGTCACTGGCTGGGGCTCCCTGAGAAGAGCTCGGCCTCAGTCCCAAAGCTAAGGTAGCTCCTGAAGGCATGATAGCTGGAGGCCGTCTGCCCATTGAGTTCCATGGCCTTGAATAGCAAGTTTTTTTCTTCACTTGATCTTAGCCAAAAGGCCGAGAAGCGATGCAAGTTTTTTTCTTGACGGGAGATCTGAGAAGCGTACCTCCATGGCTGCCACACATCCTTACTTAAATGTTATTTTGAGGGCCTGTGGGTGGCTCAGTCGTTAAGCCTCTGCCTTTGGCTCAGGTCATGATCCCAGGGTCCTGGAATCGAACCCCGCATCGGGTCCCTGCTTGGTGGGAAGCCTGCTTCTCCCTCTCCCACTCACCCCTGCTGCGTTCCCTCTCTTGCTGTGTCTCTCTCTGTCAAATAAATAAATAAAATCTTAAAAAATAAAAATAAATGTTATTTTGACTACCCATGGATCTCCAAGTTGGCCTGGGGTGGCTTCAGGAGGGAGGGACATGGAAAACAGGTTTACATAATTGTTCACCACATCTGGGGAGATGTTGGCCTTACCTTAGTTGGCTGAGGAGTTGTTGGTCGCCAGATTTCTTTTCTTTTCTTTCTTCTTTTCTTTCCCCTTTGGTTGGGAGAAGACAATACCCAACAGCTAACTGATCTTTACCACTTTGCTTGAGATAACAACCTCAAAATAGGAGCTTTTGAGCATTAACCAAAGCCTTTGCTTTCAGTGACAGTGAGATCCAAGGCTATGGGAGAGCATCGATCCTGTTTACATATTTAAAAATATCTCTCACAACGAATGCAAATCAAATGCTTTAAAATTTTAAAGCATTCCCACTCGTGCACACTTCAAACAACAGTTTGAAGTTATTACATCATCTTAAAAAAAAACCACTCTTGTAATCAATTAAACTCATTACACCTGAATAATCATTACCAATGATGTATAATTTAAATAATCTCTGCAAGATGATTTATTTATGACTGGCAGGCCTCTGAACGACTTTCCAGAACGTCACTCAGTAGAGTCTGATAAAGTTTCCCGTTGAACCTGGTTCAAACCCAAGGGAGTTTCCAGCTTTGCTCTGGGATGCTCGGTTGAAGCCAGGAAGAGCAGCCCGTGAAAACTACTGGAGTGCCTTGTTTTCCCTTATCTTCCTCCAGCTGGGCACTCTGGAAGGAATCTGTCTCTTTCTTGTTAGTCTTTACTTAAGCCACCAGACACAACCAACTCCCTCAGATATCCTTAGATTTGGCTACCTGAAAATCCACCCCCTCACACTTGACAGGTGTCTGACGGGAGACCCTTGAGACAGCTGGCTGTAACTTAAGCAGTTGCTTTTAGCACCTTGCATGGACTACCATTTTCCCGTCCTGGGATTGGGGGCATCTCACAACCATTGACGTTACTACTATCACTCCACATTTTCTCTCAAGATCTACTGTATGCAACTTCACTCCAGTTTAGACATGTTTGATAGCAAGAGTTCGAAATCTGCTCACACTAGCTTAAAGTGAAGCACGATTGACAATAATGTGACATGCTACAATCTCAGAGACTCTTGAGGATAAGAACTGGATTCTTTCCAGCTGTACAGGGATGGCAACTAGGATACCAGGCACTGTGGTTGTGTGTGTGTGTGGCGAGGGGGGTGGTGTTGTAGCATGGCCTTTTCTCTTGGCAGCCTTCCCTGGTCCTATCTCTTGTGGCTTTTCTGCACCTCTAGAACTTGAGCTCCTATATGGCTTTAGTTTGCCTTGGCATTGACCCCTCTCCTGTCTCTACTTGATTTTGTTTCCAAGATGCAGTCTCTCGTTGGCCCGATTTTTGAATTAAGTTTCATAGTGTTCCAATTCTGAATTCCTAGGAGAAAGTCAGGTGTATGCCCGTTGTCCAATCAACCGTGACCCGGATGGGCCTGTCATAACACTCCAGTGCTGGGAGTTTCTAAGAAAATATTACAGGTGGCAAGGTAATGATAGGCATGTCAATTGAAAGTTGGGATGAAGTCACTGGAGCCCAGTAAGTAGTTAGGAAGAAGGATAAGAATTTGCATAAATACTTAGAGTAATTCTATGATCAGAAGGTAGTATCGCATAATGATTAAGAGAAAAGATTCTGGAGTCAGACTTACAATGTATATGACCTTGGATATGTTATGTAATTTTTCTATATCTCAGTTTTCTCATCGGGAGAGTGGAGATAATGGGACCTCTCTTACAGTGTTGTTGCCAATTAATACGTGTAAAATATTTAAAATAGTGCCTGGCTTGTGACAAGGGCTAAATAAGCATCACCCATCATATTCTTAACCAGTCTTCTTAGAGCTCTCTACTGACTATATATAAACTTTATTTACATTTTATCGTTCTAATTCTACTTATATTAAAATAAACATTATTATTTGTGTTCTCTCATTGTCACCGACTGGTTAGCAAATGGCTGGTGTGTGTAGACAAATACGGTCAGTTTCATGGCTCTTTGGGCTGTTTGCTTTATTACTTAGCACAGTAAAATATTTAAGATTTTAGTCCTGTAAGTACTGTCTTTTGGTGTAATTTGTACACCATGGATCTTCCTAATTAACATTTTTTTTCTAAATTAACACACTTAGGTGAAGAAGTGTCTTTTTAATTTAATTTAATTTTTTTAAAGATTTTATTTATTTGACAGATGGAGATCCCAGAGCAGCAGGCAGAGAGAGAGGAGGAAGCAGCACCCCCCCTGCCCCGCTGAGCAGAGAGCTCAATGCAGGGCTCGATCCCAGGACCCTGGGATCATGACCCGAGCTGAAGGCAGAGGCTTTAACCCACTGAGCCACCCAGGCACTCCAAGAAGTGTCTTATTTTAAAAAGATTTTATTTATTTGAGATAGAGAGAGCACAAGCAGGGGTAGGGGCAGAGGGAGAAGCAGACTCCCCGCTGAGCACGGAGCTGGACAAAGGGCTGGACATAGAGCTCGATCCCAGTATCCTGGGATCCTAACCTGAGCCGAAGGCAGATGCTTAACCAACTGAGCCACCCAGGCACCCCTGAAGAAGAATCTTAACTACATTTCCTTAAAGGAAGAAACACTTTATTATCACCATAAAAGAATAACCTGTATCACTTGCCTTATGTAGAAGATAACCATAGATATCAATACACTGAAAACAGCACAGTGTGCCAAAATTCTAAGTAGGTAACGAAGTTACACTTGCCAGCTCAGAACGGGGGACAAGGTGGGGGTTGGCTTTCTGTAAAAAAAAAAAAGAAAGAAAGAAAAGGAGATCAGCAAGTGTTTATGAGCAGCACTGAGTTAAAACTTTGGTCGTGATACAATCAGAGGCTTAAAAAGAATTGAGCGGGGGGGAATAACACTTTCACTATGTGGGTAAATGGTGTTTAATGGTTGGACTGCTGAAACCATCCCAGAAATTACTTCTTCTACCCCCGGTTACACTAGTTCCACACAATAAGAGACCACTGTTCTGGAGGGACTGAAAGCCTCTAAGCAGGGAGAAGAGTAGGCACCATGCTTTACTTTTTTTCCATCCATTTTCTCCACAGGAGAATTATACCTCGAGGAAAGTAGAGGGTTTGGAGCTCAGATCCTTTCTCCAACACTTACTTGGATTGGAAGTTACTTATCATCTCTTGTTTCCTTACCTATAATGTGGGGCGGGGGAGTGGAAATAATAGAACCTGACTTGCCAAGTTATTATGAAGATTAAATATGACCACAGCTAAGGAGTGCTTAGCACAGGTCCTCATGGCAGCAAGCACTAATAAATATGTATATTTTGCATTTAAAATGAGATCATGAATATACCAACTTGCTTTTTACTCTCAGTAAGATTTTACAGTTATTTCTCCACGTGAGTTCATATAAATCCACATTTTTTTTTAAACGGTTGTGTAAAACCCTGAAGTATATATATTCAAACTTTGCTTTAACTCGTCTTTTCCAGGTGGGGTGCGGTGGTGGAATTCAGGTGATTTTCTGCACGTGTCTGTGTGTGTATTCATTATTCATTTTACAAGTGAGGGGATAGAGGCTTCATGAGGTTAAGGCAGCCTGAGCAAACCAAAGTCGTAGCATTTTCTGTCCTCTACACTCTGAGACATTGTCAACAGAGCCTTCGTTCCCACCAATGGCGACACCCTATCTACACATGCCAGAAACATCTGCTGTCCCTAAGTGTTGGATTCCTGGAGTCAAGGCAGTTTGTGCCTTGTATCTTTTTTTTTTTTAATTATTTTTTTACATAGGCTCCACACCCAGCATGGAGCCCAAAGCAGGGCTTGAACTGATGAACTTGAGATCAAGACCTGAGCTAAGATCAAGAGTCAGATGCTTAAGCTACTGTACCACCTGGGTGCCTCTGAGACAGTTTGAGTCACATGTAAAGGTGGAAATGATATTACTCAAGGGGGTTACATAGAGACCTCACCCCCTGCCTGTGGAGGGCATAAGTGTGTGGGGATGGAAGTGAGTGGGACTAGCCAGAGGTCCTGCGGGTTGGGAAACACTGGAAGGACACCTGGGGATGGAGGGGAGAGCGGGGGTGGAGACAACACAGAGACTCACAGCGAGAGATCGGAAGGGAAGAGGCAAGAAAGCTTTATAGGCTGACTCTGCACACAGCTCAATTTTGCATCCTCTTCTGTCACCTGTTTATGGTGTAGAAGCAAGAGCAAATTACATTTCGGTGCCTGTCTAGCACAATGCCTCCTCCTGCAAATGCTCAATAAATATTTACTGAGTGAATGAATAGATTTACATTCCTGATTACCTAAGACTTAGGGAATCTTGAGGCAGGCATCTAGGTGTGGCAGGGACAACCATCTGGCAGTGAAGGCACCGTCCAACTCGGCCCCTCACCGACAAGCGGAGTCAGACGAGTGAACAGAGGCAAGTACTGAAGTTTATGGTTGCCACGTGGTGTGGAACACAATTCACAGCATTGTTTCAGGTTCTAGCGGAGGAGAAAAAAAATCTTGAAGAACCATTATAAGACTTCTCATGTCCTTTGTGCAGGATCATAAAAACTGGATATCTTGCCCAAGTTTATGATTCAATTGCAAAAGAAAAATAAAGCCATTAGTAAATCTAAGGAAAGATATTGACTGCACATTTCTTCGGCCAAGTATCTTTGCAGAATATATTGAATTGGGCTATGTGGCCCCCAAGAGTGAAATCCGTGAGTTATTTTTAGTGGAGACCAAGTCTAAATAAATACAAGTCTGTCTGCCTTGAGTTGTTCTGTATGGTAGCAGGATCATCCCCTTTGTATCTATCCTATAACGCTTTCAAAGTGCAACACTTTGACCACAGGTAGACTGTGCTCCTGGTGAAATAGCTGTGAACTGAGTGCGCTTTGAACAGTGGCTCTCTTTGATTTAGGTTACGTAGTTTGAATTCTGCTTGTGCCTCATAATTAGCCATGATTTTGCCGAAATAATACTGTGTAACAAATAACTATCACCTGTCCTTTGTTTTTCTCACTTGCAAGCCAGGGAACTGACTGTGGCTCTCTTGGGTTCAGCTAGGATCTGCTGGGCTTGGTTTCAGGCTGTAGGTTGTGTTTAGGACTGTTTCACGTATTTTCTCATTCTGCAGAAGATAGCTACCCAGGGTATATTCTCTCATGGTGGATGGAAGAAGTGAAAGGAAGTCAAAGCACACAGGCACATTTGTTTATTTTTTTAATTTAAATTCAATTAGCCAACATAGAGTAGATTAGTTTCAGATGTAGTGTTCAATAATTGATCAGTTGTGCATAATACCCAGTGCTCATCATATCACGTGTCCTCCTTAATATCCCTCACCCAACTGCCCCATCCCCTCCACATCCCCTCCAGCAACCCTCAGTTTGTTTCCTGGAGTTAAGAATCTTTCATGGTTTTTTCCCTCTCTGATGACTTGCCATTCAGTTTTCCCTCCCTTCCCCTATGATTTTCTGCTCTGTTTCTTATATTCCACATATGAGTGAAACCATATGATAATTGTCTTTCTCTGACTTATTTCGCTCACCATAATATCTCCATTTCCATCCATGTTAATATAAATGGTAAGTATTCATCCTTTCTGGTGGCTGAGTAATATTCCTATACACACACACACACACACACACACACACATCTATCTATCTATATATATATCTATATCACATTTTCTTTTTAAAAATATTTTTAAAGATTTTATTTATTCATTAGAGAGAGAGAGCACAGAGGGAGTGCTAGAGGGAGAAGCAGGCTCTCTGCTAAGCAGGGAGCCCAATGTGGGATTTGATCCCTGTACCCCAGTATCATGACCTAAGCCAAAGGCAGATGCTTAACTGACTGAGCCACCCAGGTGCTCACACCACATCTTCCTTATCTATTCATCTGTCAATGGACATCTCAGCTCTTTCCATAGTTTGGCTATTGTGGACATTGATGCTATAAACATTGGGGTGCAGGTGCCGCTTCAGATCAATACATTTGTATCTTTGGAGTAAATACCTGCTAGTGCAATTGCTGGGTTATAGGGTAGCTCTATTTTTAACTTCTTGAGGAAACTCCATACTGTTTTACAAAGTGGCTGTACCACCTTGCATTCCCACCAACAGTGTAAGAGGGTTTCCCTTTCTCTGCATCCTCACCAACATTTGTCATTTCCTGTCTCGTTAATTTAAGCCATTCTCAATGGTGTGAGGTAGTATCTCATTGTGGTTTTGATTTTTATTTTCATGATGACAAATGATGTGAAGCATTTTTTCATGTGTCTGTTGGCCATTTGTATGTCTTCTTTAGAGAAATGTCTGTTCATGCCTTCTACCCATTTCTTGACTAGATTATTTGATTTTGGGTGTTGAGTTTGATAAGTTTTTTTTTATAGATCTTGGATACTAACCCTTTGTCTGATATGTCATTTTCAAATATCTTCTCCCATTCCATAGGTTGCCTCTGAGTTTTGTTGACTGTTTCCTTTCCTGTGCAGAAGTCTTTTATCTTGATGAAGTCCCAACAGTTCATTTTTGCTTTTGTTTCCCTTGCCTTTGGAGACACGTTTAGTAAGAAGTTGCTGTGGCTGAGGTCAGAGAGGTTGCTGCCTGTGTTCTCCTCTAGGATTTGGATGGATTCCTCTCACATATTTAGGTCTTTCATCCATTTTGAGTTTATCTTTGTGTGTTGTGCAAGAAAATGGTCCAGTTTCATTCTTCTACATGCTGTTGTCCAGTTTTCCAGCAGCATTTATTAAAGAGACTATCTTTTTTCCATCGGATATTCTTCTCTGCTTTGTTGAAGATTAGTTGACCATAGAGTTGAGGGTCCATTTCTGGGTTCTCTATTCTGTTCCATTGATTGATGTGTCTGTTATTGTGTTGGTACCATACTGTCTTGATGGTGACAGCTTTGTAATAGAGCTTGAAGTCCAGCATTGTGATGCCACCAACTTTGGTTTCCTTTGTCAGCATTCCTCTGGTAACATTCTATGCTCACGGATTGGAAGAATAAATATTGTTAAAATGTCTATGTTACCCAGAGCAATCTACTCATTCAATACAATTCCATCAACATTTTTCACAGAACTGAAACAAATAATCCTAAAATTTGTATGAAACCAGGAAAGACTCCAAATAACCAGAGGAATGTTGAAAAAGAAAACACACAGACACATTTAAAACCTCTATGTGTGGTCATGCCAACTAACATTGCATTGGCCCAAACCTATGTTAATGGGACAGGGAAGTATATTTTTTCCATGGAGAGGGGACATGGCAAGAAGAAAAATTTGTGAGCAAATAATGCAATGTAGCACACCATGGGGTCTTGGGTAAGATGCTGAACCTCTTTGTGCCTCAGTTTTCATTATCTAAAAAATGGGCATCTTTGGGTTGCTTGAAGATGTAAGAGTAGTTGGACTGGTGCCTGGCTCATAGGAAGCACTTGGTGAATATCAATTATTCATACTTAAACTATTTTCTAAGCAAGCAAAGGAAAAGTTCCTGATTTCTAGGAACCCAAGTTCCAACAAACCCTGACAGAAATCTTATGTCTATATTGATGAGGATGATAGGCATATTAGCACACATTTAGAAAGATGATAGAAGACAGCAGGAGTAAGTAGGACCTTGACTAAATCACAACTCAACTAGAATGGCTGTAAGAATTGTAGATTGTTAGTATTATCGTGGACACTAGAGATCCTCTAGCCTCTGAAAGAGCATGGACTTGGAGTCTGAAGATAAGGGTTAGGATTGTCTCCTCCACTTGGGCATGTCCTTGAACATCATTTGAAACACATATAAAATTGGGATAATGAGGTTGTTGCTATGATCAAGTCAGATAATATGCAAATATTACATTAAAAAATGTAAAGCTCTACATGAGCAGCAATGCTCTAAATTCATTCTCTTTCATTTTTACGGAAGGCAGAATTGAGGCCCAGGGAAAGACCAAAGTTACACAAGCTCATCTCATTGCAACAGAGCCAGGAGTAGAATATTGTCTACTAAGTCAAAGTCTATTCACTTAAACACATTTCTTTTAGCACTACCCTTTTTTGAGAAAAGACAAAAGACAAAATAGGTTTATATCAAGTGTGTAATAAAAAGTTTAAAATTACCTTCTAGTACATATCCTAAGGTCAGTGAATTTTTAACCTGATTTACTCCATTTTTTACCCCTCTATAGTGCTATTTAGAATAATAACACTAAGATAAAGGAAAACTATGAATTTTCTAAGGGAGAACAATTACTATTCTAAGAAAAGCAGGAAAGTTAACTGATATATTTTAAAAGCATGTTAAGAATTAAGGTTGAAATGAAGAAAATTTGCTCGTTAACCTCTAAATTACATGTACCCTACTATGCATTCTGCAGTTGCTATCATTCATCAAGGTTTTAATAGATTATAAAATGTGAGAGTCTGGTGTTGAGAAATTTTATGTTAGAAAATGTGAGTTCCTGACTGGAATGAGACTATTAGAGGTAGCTTGATGCAGCAGAAGGAGTATAAGCATTGGGATCAGAATATTAAGTTCCAATTCTAGCTCTGCCCCTTCATAGCTGTGTTTTGGGCAGGTTACTTAATTTCTCTGTACCCTGCTGAGTCATGTCAAAGATTTTGAGAGAACATAGGCTCCTTTCAGGCAGGAACTTTGTTTCATTGACTGCTATGTTCCTGGTGCCTGGAAGAGTGATTGGGAGAAGAAGCATTAGAGATAACCCATCACATGTCCAGCACAACATCCAGCCCACAGCAGGTGTCAATCCAAGGTGGCCATTTTTATGATCAGGAAGAGAAGAATAAGGTTTTTAGGAAAATTGTATAATCTCTGTTTCTAGCTAAGTAGGGGACACAGGGCTCACACCCAGGGTAGATGGTCAGAGGCTTGAGGAAAGGCATGAAGTCTAAGGCATTTAAAACACTACAGCCAGGGGCAGAGCTGAGGAAGGCAACCAAAAAAGTTAACCTGAATGAAATACCACTCCAATGAAATTGGGAAGAGAATGGAAAATTCTATCCTGAATCCAGTGCTTGGCATTTAGAAGGATTTACCAAGTATTTGTTGAATGAAAGAAACAATGAATCTTTAACTTGAGGCCTCAAGTGGAACCCATGACATTGGGAGAAGAATAAGAAACAGAGCCAGAATTTAAAAAAAAAAAAAAAAAGCAGGACCTAAAAAGGTTCTTTGAGCTAGTTCTGTAACAAAGCAGGGGGAGAAGTCTCTTAAATGCCCACCAAGAGAGGAGTAGTAGGGGGCCTAACTTACAGACTGTGTCAACTGTACATTCTCCACCAGGGGAGAATGTATAGTACAGTGAAGAATTACATGGAAATATGATGGGACTTGGGGACAGCCCAAATGGATTGAGCAGTGGTCACTGAGAGAAAGATCCTTGACCTTAGTTTAGAGGAACACCATGAAGTTCTGAGGATAGGATAAACATAATTAATGAGAATAAGGGGGAAAAATTAAAGCAGCCAAAATGAAGTTTCTCAAGAAACAGAGAAGTATTTATTCAATTCATTCTTATCAAGAGTGCCAATACCATTCAATGGGAGCAGGAATAGTCTGTTGAGCAAATGGTACTAGGACAACTTGCTATTTACACACAACAGAATGAAGTTGGACCCTACCTTACATCATATATAAAAATTAACTGAAAATAGTTCAAAGACTTAAATATAATGTGAGCAAAATTGACAAAACTCTTAGAATAAAACATAGGGGAATTTCTGCATAACCTTGGGTTTGGTGATGGTTTCTTAAATATGACACCAAAACAAAGGTGTTAAAAGAAAAAATAGATAAGTTGTATTTCACCAAACTTAAAAACTTTCGTGTATCAAAAGACGCTACTAGAGAGTGAAAAGGCAGTCCACACAATGGGAGAAAATCTATTAGCGAATTACATATCTGATAAGAATTTAATATCCAGAACATATAAAGAAGCAACTGAACAACAAAAGACAAACATCCCCAGTTTAATAATGGGCAAAGGACTAGAATAGACATTTCTCCAAAGAAGATCTATAAATCAGCACATGAAAATGTGCTCAACATCACTGGTCATTAGGTTTTGTGAAACAAAACCATGATAAGAGACCACTTCACACCTGCTAGGATGGTTATTTAAAAAAAAAAAATGGAAAATTAGGAGTGTTGGTGAGGACGTGGAGAAATTAGAACCCTCACACATTGCTGATGAGAATGTAAAATAGTGCAGTTGCTGTGGAAAATAATCTGGCCTTTCCTCAAAAAGTTAAATACAGAATCGCCACATGACCCTGCAATTCTACTCCTAGGTATTTATCCAAAAGAATTGAATTGCGGGTTTCAAATGGATACTTGCACATCAATGTCTATAACATCATGACTCACAATAGCCAAAAGATGGAATCAACCCAAGTGTTAATCACAGATGAATGGATAACAAAATGTGGTACATACATACATTAGGCTATTATTCAGCCATAAAAAGGAAAAAAGTTCTAATCCATGCTACAACATGGGTGAACCTTGGAAATGTTATGCTATGTGAAGTCAGACACAAAAGGACAAATATTGTATGATTCCACTTTTATGAAATATCCAGGATAGGCAAATTCATACAGACAAAAATTAAGTGAGCAATTACATGGGGGAGGGAGTCATTGCTTAATGGCTACAGAGTTTCTGTTTGAGGTGATGAAGGGTTTTGAAAATAGGTGGTAGCGATGGTTATACAACATTGTGTATGTGTTTAATGCCACTGAGTTCTATACTAAAACTGGCAAATGTTATGATATATGTGTATTTCCTGGAATAATAAAAAAATGAAAGAGAGATGTAGTGCTGTCATCTGGGATCACTGTGGTAGACTGAATAATGCTGTCCCCTAACCCAAGATAGCTAAACTATAGTCCCTGGTGTTCTGTTTTTGTATGTTACATTATCTGACAAAAGGGGCCTTGCAGATGGATTAATTTTACAGATCTTTTAAAAAGAAGATTTATTTATTTATTTTAGAGAGAGGGATAGGGGACAGAGTGAGAGGGACAGAGAGAGAAAATTTCAAGCAAATTCCCTGCTGAATCTGGAGCCTGAGGGTAGCGGGGGAGCTTGACTGCTCCACCCAGATCATGACCTGAGCCAAAATCAAGAGTTGGACACTTAACAGAATGGGCCACCCAGGCACCCCTAATTTTACAGATCTTAAAATAAGGAGATTATCCTGGATTATCTGGATAGGCTCAGTGTAATCACATGAGGCCTTAAAAGTGGAAGAAGACAGAAGAAGGAGGTTGGGGAGATGCCGTGGAAGAAGAGGCAGAAGATGTTTAACGTGTGAGAGGGACAAAACCATTCACAATTTGCTGGCTTTGAAGATAGGGGAAGGGGGGCTGTGAGCCAAGGAATTCAAGAGAACTCTGGAAGTTGAGAACAGTCCTCAGCTGACATCCAGTAAGGAAATGGGATCTCAGTCCTCTAAACACAAAAATCTGAAGTCAGCCGGCAACCTGCAGGAACAAAGAATGGGTTCTGCTTTGGAGCCAGCAGAAAAGAATACAGCCCTGCAGACAGGTTGGTTTTAGCCTGGTGAGACCCATGTTGGAATTACAGAAATACAAAATGATAAGTTTGTGTTAAAAAGAAAAAAAGGAATGAAATAGGGTGTGGTGGAGGTGGTTATTGCTTTGTGGTTGGAAGACAGCCAGGGCTCAGGTGAGGGGTTTTTCTGAGTAGTCAGAAAACAGCAAAAATGACCATCAAAAGTGTTGTAGCAAGTTTTCCTTTTCTAGGGATGGTGACGACAGTATCTCTCATCCCACAAGTTCTTCCGCAATGAGAACTTGCCACTCCACCATCAAGGTTTCCCTCTCCTTGAATCTGGGTTGGCCTTTCATTACACTCAAAGGAGTGTAATAAAAGCAATTCTGTGTGATATCTGAGGCTGAGTCCAAAGAGACCATGTACTTCTGCCTGGTTCCCTTAATGCCTCTTCAAACCCAGGTTCCATGCTGTGAGAAGACCCAGCCACACTGAGAGGCCTGCATAGACTCTCCAGTCAACAGTTCCAACCAAGCCCAGCCTTGGAGGATGAAGCCTCCAGAAAATTCCAACCTACAGTTGTTTGAGTCACTTCCAGCTGAATCAGAATCTTTGTGCCCCCAAACCGCAGCATATACATTAGCCATCCCTGCCCAGCCCTGTCCAAATTGCTGACCCACAGAATCTGTGAGTGTTAAAAGGTCATACCTTATGCCACCGAGTTTGGGGTGTTATGTTATGGAGCAATATATAATCAGAATAAGTGTGAAAGCAGAAGAAACAGAATTTAATTTGCACCCACAGGGATGCAAAGCAGTGAATAGGCATGGATCATGCCAGAGTCTCTTGCTTGAGGGCTAGGAAAATGGTGGTCTTCATTACTTATGGAGTGCAGATGGGCAAGGATGGAGAAGAAGTAGGGAAATAGAGAAAGAAGCATGATCATTCCTCTATGGAGCAGCAAGAAAATGAGGGAGCCTTTCTGTTTTAGTGAAAGGCTTGGTTGGGATTTGGCTCCCTATAACCACTCTTAGAACTTTGAAGAACAGGGATGTTCCCTCTATCCCTATACTTTGAAGCGTTTTAATCAGGAACGAATGCTGGATTTTGTCAAATGCTTTTTCTGCATCAATTGAGAGGACCATGTGGTTCTTCTCTCTTCTCATATTAATTTGTTGTATCACATTGATTGATTTGCGAATGTTGAACCATCCTTGTAGCCCAGGGATGAATCCCACCTGATCATGGTGGATAATCTTTTTAATGTGCTGTTGGATCCTGTTGGCTAGGATCTTGTTGAGAATCTTAGCATTCATATTCATCAATGATATTGGTCTAAAATTCTCCTTTTTGGTAGGGTCTTTGCCTGATTTGGGGATCAGGGTAATGCTGGCTTCATAGAAAGAGTTTGGAAGTTTTCCTTCTGCTTCAATTTTTTGAAACAGCTTCAGGAGAATAGGTGTTATTTCTTCTTTGAAGGTTTGGTAGAATTCCCCAGGGAATCCGTCAGGTCCTGGGCTCTTGTTTTTTGGGAGGTTTTTGATCACTGCTTCAATCTCGTTATTAGATATCGGTCTATTCAGGTTGTCAATTTCTTCCTGGTTCAATTTTGGTAGTTTATATTTTTCCAGGAATGCATCCATTTCATCTAGGTTGCTAAGCTTATTGGCATACAACTGTTGATAATAACTTCTGATGATTGTTTCTACTTCCTTGGTGTTAGTTGTGATCTTTCCCTTTTCATTCAGAATTTTATGAATTTGGGCTTTCTCTGTGTTCTTTTGGATTAGTGTGGCCAATGGTTTATCGATCTTATTGATTCTTTCAAAAAACCAACTTCTAGTTTCATTGATACGTTCTACTGTATCTCTGGTTTCTACCTCATTGATCTCAGCTCTAATCTTGATGATTTCCCTTCTTATGTGTGGAGTTGGTTTGATTTGTTGTTGATTCTCCAGTTATTTAAGGTGTAGAGACAACTGGTGTGTTCTGGATTTTTCAATTTTTTTGAGGGAGGCTTGGATGGCTATGTATTTTCCCCTTAGGACCGCCTTTGCTGTATCCCATAGGTTTTGGACTGAAGTGTCTTCATTCTCATTGGTTTCCATGAATTGTTTCAGTTCTTCTTTGATCTCCTGGTTGATCCAAGCATTCTTAAGCAAGGTGGTCTTTAGCTTCCAGGTGTTTGAGTTCCTTCTGCACTTTTCCTTGTGATTGAGCTCCAGTTTCAAAGCACTGTGATCTGAGAATATGCAGATCGAAGAACAGCACTGTAATTCTCAAAAGTACTAAAGTATCAATTTTTTGGAGCCAGGCTGACTCTGACTAAGGTATGACCAACCCACAAGAATTATTGTCAGGGGGAGGAGCAAGATGGTGGAGGATTAGGACACCTAAATTCTGTGGGATCCCAGGAATTCAGCTAGATAGTTATCAAACCATTCTGAACACCTACAAACTCAACAGGAGATCGGAGAGAAGAACAGCAATTCTAGGAGCAGAAAAGCGACCACATTCTGGAAGGTAGGACATGGAGAGAAGTGAATCCAAGGTGATATATGGGAAGATAGACCATGAGGGAAGGGGCTAGCTCCCAGCAAACAGTAGAGCAGCAGAGCACAAATCGGAACTTTTACAAGTCTGCACCACTGAGCAATGTCACCCTAGTGGCGAAGCAGGGAGTGGAATCCTTGCAGGGACAGTGTGGTCTCAGGTCCCTCAGGGTCACAAAAAGACCCGGGTGTCTAAGTGCAGCAGAGCAGCAGGTATTGGAATGGGGAAGCCACTGCAGAGACACAGCCAAGGAGTGGGCTCGCAGCTTGGGGTTACCTTAAACCATGATCCAAGGCACAGTCGGACCACTACTCTTGGAGGAGAGACCCACAAGTGGCAAATCCAGGGAGACTCACCTTCCTCCCCCACAAGGGGAGTGACATGGGAGCGTGTTGCAGGTCTGCTGGGTTTGGAGACTCCAAACGGAGCTATGTGCCAGAGAAAGAAATGCTCGGTCACAGGCTGGGTGAGCACAGAGTGCAGCTGGAGACCAGGAAGACGGGAGTGATTGACTGTTTTTCTCTGAGGGTGCACTGAAGAGTGGGGCCCTGAGCTCTTGGCTCCTCCTAGCCAGAGATTGGGAGGCCGCCATCTTTATTCCCACCTCCCAAAGTAGTATGGAAAGCATTCAGGGAAAAAAGTTTCCGAGAGCAAACCTGAGCAGATTACTTAGTCTGGCCCCTGGAAAGGGCAGTGCAATTCTGCCTCAGGCAAAGACATTTGAGAATCACAGCAACAGGCCCCTCCCCAAGAAGATCATCAAGAGCGTCCAGCCAAGATCAAGTTTACCAATCAATGAGAACTGCAGAACTCCAGAGCTAGGGGAGCAATACATAAAATTCATGGCTTTTACCCCATGATTCTTTAGTCTTTCAAAGTTAAATTTTTTAAACTTTATTTTTTGCTTATTCTATTTTTTAAATGGCCAACAGACACATGAAAAAGTACTCCACATCACTTGGCACCAGGGAGATACAAATCAAAACCACAGTGAGA
Organism: Mustela putorius furo; assembly: GCF_011764305.1. Taxonomy (NCBI): domain Eukaryota; kingdom Metazoa; phylum Chordata; class Mammalia; order Carnivora; family Mustelidae; genus Mustela; species Mustela putorius. The sequence continues at coordinate 36,689,748 of NW_025421989.1, forward strand.
TACCACCTTACACCAGCCAGAATGGCTACAATTAACCTGTCAGGAAATGACAGGTGTTGACGAGGATGTGGAGAAAGGGGAACCCTCATTACTGTTGGTGAAAATGCTAGCTGGTGCAGCCATTCTGGAAAACAGCATGGAGGTTCCTCAAAAAGTTGAAAATAGAGCTACCCTATGACCTAACAATTGCACTACTAGGAATTTACTCTAAAGATACAAATGTATTGATCCGAGGGGCATATGTACCCAAATGTTTATAGCAGCAATGTCCACATTAGCTAAACTATGGAAAGGGCCTAGATGTCCATCAACAGATGAATGGATAAAGAAGAAGTGATACACACCTACAATAGAATACCATGCAGCCATCAACAAAAATGAAACCTTGCCATCTGCAATGATGTGGTTGGAACTAGAGGGTATTATGCTAAGTGAAATAAATCAATTAGAGAAAGACAATTATTGTACGATCTCTCTGACATGAAGAATTTGAAAGGCAGGGCAGGGGGTCATGGGGCGCAGGGAGGGAAAAATGAACAAGATGGGACTGGGGAAGGAAACAAACCATAGAGACTCTTAATCTCCGGAAACAAACAGAGGGTTGCTGGGGGGTGAGGGGAGGGAGAGGGTGGCTGGGTGATGGACATTGGGCAGGGTATGTGTTATGGTAAATGCTGTGAATTGTAAGACTGATGATTCACAGACCTGTACCCCTGAAACAAACAATACATTATATGTTAAAAAAAGAATATTATCAGTTGGCTAAAGTAGAGTACAGATGTGTACATTGAAGTGCTAGTGAAGGATGCATTTGAACATACTGAATTCTTCTGAAAAACTTAAATAGTGGAAACTACCACCAATGCTTGCTGTTGGCCTTTTTATATACTTCAATTAGGACTTTTCAATAAACACAAAACTGAACAAATTATGAAATTAAAGAATTTTGTCCAGAATGAAGCCATGCTCTGAGGATCCAAAACAATTCTCTCATAGAAAGCAGTCTAACTCTCTCATAGAAAGCATAAAACATAATTGTACCAAGAAAACAAGTAGTGGTGCAGATGTAAATAGGAGAGCTTCAAAGATAAGAATGAAATAAAATAAAATAAAGTAAAATAAAATAAAATAAGAGAGTCTCAAGATGAATCAGAGATTAATCACAATTCCCCATAATCTTGGCTACAAGGAAAATTAAGAGAAAAAGTAGCCTATAGGTAACACTGAGGTTTGACACAAGATTCCTCAAAAGCAACTTCATAAAAAAATAGTTACTTTTTAGTTTTTGTTTTTGTTTTTTTAAATTAGTGAAGATTTCAATAGGTGGCCTTAGCTATGTTCCTTAGAACCCTCTGGAATCCACATCACATCACCATTCATTAGAACTGCATCATTTAAGATCACCATAGGACTAAGTACCATTGACCAAAGTCAATGGTACTAATTCAACTTTAATTCTTAGCTATTCAGCTATGTTATATTAAATAATTTAACTTCTAAATCTCTTTCCTCCCCTACATTCTAGTACACTACATTGATGCGTGCGTGTGTTTTTTTTTTTCTTATTTGTTTGATTCTTCTATATCTTAGTTAACTTTTCTCCTTCATTAACTGTAGTTGGTTTCTAAGTCCCATTTTGTGGCATCTGCTCTTCTCATTCTGGACTTCATACCTTCAGGAAGCTTATCCAAATATATGATAAGTTAGTTTTTCTTCAAGATCTATTTACTACATCTATATCTTCCGGTTCTTTCTACTAACCCATTCTTCAGGTCTACCCCTCCACTTAAATGTTTTTTCCAGTTCAAAAAATATGAAAGCTCATTCTGTAAAGTGATTGGAATGAGTTTCAAGTGGTCATCATACCTTTTTATTTTAATCTAATGAATTTGCTTTGCAATTTGTTTTGAATCTCATTTTCAGTAATAGCATTCAAGTGAATGCCCAGTCAGCCACTCTGAATTGATATGATCCAAATTATGAGGACTTTTAAAAGAAAGCTAAAATCAATGTTAGGTAGCATGGATATTATCTTGCACACTTTGGGGACAGAGAATTCTAAATTGTCTCTCCATTAACATAAGAAGTTGGGAGTAGATAACTGCTTTTTCAAACTGGACTGCATGAGCACGGAATGAGCACTATCTGTGACCTCCCTTCAGGGGTGCCAGTGGGATGAGAAGGCAACCAAGAAGTAAGAGCTACTCCAACACTTTCTCTTCACAAGTGTCAACCAGATGACTTCACTTCATCAGTTTTTTATATTGTGAGATTTTATTTGTACAAAGGTTTCTGAGTCTATGTTTTGTTTTGTTTTTTGAAAATTTTCAGACTAGCTCCAAGGTTTTTTCTAGTTCTTATAATTCCATGGTTCTGTCAAATCACTGAAGAGTGGTTACAGGATAAGAACTATAAACAGAATAGTTTAAATAGATCTTCATAATCTATCTTCATACCTTAGATGAATTCAGACAGCAAGTGCAAAGGGCAGTTCATTGCATTGTGTTGTACAGCTCTACTGATGCTCTCAATTTGCAAGGGCAATAGTGCTCCTGCTTCACTGTAGTCCTTTTGCAAAATGAAAGGTGCCCACATTTCATAATCTCCTGTGTCTCTTAAAGCATCTTTGGGTATTGAGTAGCTAGAACTTGAAGACTTAGCAGTCAATGTGGCAGATGTTGTTGGTACCCACGTTTATTCTTGTTTTCACCACTCCCATGTATGCCCACAACTTCTTGCCATAAGCACCTGCAACCCTCTGCCCAAGGGCTCTCTATTGCCACAAGTGTATGCTTGGTCTATGTACAAGGAAAGCTGGAAATGCTGGGGACTTGATTTTTCCAAAACTAGCCTTCAGGTAATGCAGGACAGGAGGTGATGGATAAACACTCCAGTTTCACCACCCCTTGGATGGTACAATTTTGAATCATGTTCTACAGAGTTACCTGAGGTCCCTGATAGCCTTAAGGCCTAATGGCTCACAACAGTAGCTTCATTAAGCCACCCTGCATTTCCTTCCTTTCCCTCCCCATCTCTTGTACTCACCTCCAAAAGAAATTACTCCCAAATAAACTACTTACATTTATACAGTTCTTGTGGGGTCTGCTTCTGGGGGAAAGCCAAGTGTATCAGTCAGGGTCTAGTCAGGAGACAGAAACCCTACCAGTTATTTTGACAGCAGAATTTAACATAGAAATTGTTAGGTATAAAACTATTAACTTGCTCTCTGTATTGGTAGCTTCCTGGGCTGCTATATCAAAGTATCTCCTACTGGGTGGCTTAAACAACAGAAATTTATTGTTTCATAGTTCTGAAGGCCAGAGGTCTAAATCAAGTTGTCATCACAGTAAATTTCTTCTGAGGGTCATGAGGAAGAATCTATTCCATGTCTCTCCCCTAGCTTCTGGTAGCCTCAGGCTTTCCTTGGCTTCTAGATGGTGTTGTCCTTGTGTATTCACATTGTCTTCCTTCTGTTGAATTAAGGCCCATTGTAATGACCTCTTCTTAACTTAATCATCTGCAAGGACTCTATTTCCAAGTAAGGTCACATTCAGAAGAACTAGGAGTTAGGACTTCAGCTTCTTTTGGGGGTGGGGCACAATTCAGCCCATGATGGTACCTGAAGAGGAAAAAGAAATATGTGAGGTATCATGGAGGTAGGAATTTCAGGACATAGCTACCATCCTTGGCATGGGGGAATAAAGGCAAGATGTTGAAATTACTAAACCAGCATAGGATGAAACACAGATGCTTGAGGAATGGACACCCGTTGAGCAACCCTAGTGTCTATGTGCCGAAAGAAGACACCTTGTGGGGGCCTGGACCCAGCCACCTGAAAAGGGGGTATTACTGTCTGGTGCTGATGTTGCTAGGTGGGGTGTGATGAGATGGGTTCTGCAAGTGTTGGAAAAACTGCAAACTATATTCCGCTGCTGCTACAGGAAGGGACTGCCATTTCTGGGATTAAGAAGTGAGGTTGGGGTAACTCTCACAGGAACAGGAAGCAGATAGGGAATCCCAAGAAACAAACGGGAAGTAAATAGGAAGGAGAATGAGCCTTCTTCCTCCTTCAGCCTTGCATCTCCCTCTAGCACCCTGTATGGACAAAACCTAAAAGAGAGCAGCTGGAAATTCCAGTCCCAGCATCATAAAGCAGACTATAGAAGATTAGGTTTGGAGCTGAGAAAGAATAGCTTAATCATTGGCATACCAACCTTAGATGATCAGGAAACTCAGAAAAATAAAATTTTTATCCCAAAGAAGGTAAAGATTAGGCCAAGGAACATCAACATAGGTGCTTGATTAATGGTGGTTAATGAGGCAGTGTCTGAGTGGAAAAGAAACACCTAGGTAAAGGTGTGGCTATAAAGTAATGTGATTGAATTTTTAACAACTTACTAGAACTTCAGCATACAAATGAGAGCAGTTCTCTTCAGAATAGTTCATGGAAAGTCTTCAACTCACTCTTTTAATACAGCCATGGCTCAAAGAATCCTTGGAGCTCAGCATATTGATTGGACTGCATTTTGATTCAATCCATGTTGCCAATACTTTGCCTGTTACAGGTGAGTTAACTTTTTAGAAACAACTTCATGTCATCCCATGCTAAACTTGGTGAGCAAAAGTCACATAATCAGGTTTGATTCTATTTTTTTAAAACAGGTTTTGGGGAGGAGTTTTGGGGGCGGTGTGTCGTAATCAAGGTATAATTTCTGTCTTAAGGTGATATCTGGCTAGTGGTCTCTGATGCTGTAATTCTCAACTTGTTGGTAAAATGATACGAACACAAAAAATAATGAAGGCTCACAATAACAAATCAAATCAAGACTAACATTTTGTTGTTTTCCAACTCTGTTTAGAATCTCACCTAATTATAAGGGTGATTCACTTGCTCGAAAAGTACAATTTGTGATCTACAGATGCATTGCTGTCAGTTACAGAAAATAATCTGCCAGTGTAATAAAAAAAGGTCATTTTATGCTTCCTTTATGAAATGGAGGGCTTCGGTGGCTCAAAATCATCAGGTGTGGGCCTCACAGAAAACACAACAGCCATCTGCTTATTAGTGGGGAGCTTTTATGAGATAGCCATGACTTTCTTACTTATCTCCTTTTCTATTAGTATATCTCTTATATTTAGAAGAGACCAGAAATCTTCCAGAAAGCTATTTGCAACAACATGGACAGGTAACTGATGCTGCCTTTCTGCAGTTGAAGAGACCAGAAGAATCTTCGTCATGGTGCACAGTGATTACAGTTTTACATATTCCTTATTGATTTAGAGCATCATAAAACCAAGCTATGGGATGGGGGAAGGTTCCAATTTGGTACATCAGAGTTTCTCAAAGTGAATATCTTTTGGGCACTGGAAATTGGATTGAGAGCCAGGTACATCAAGATCATTGAAATCTCAGAATGCAAAGTGAGCAATGTCCATGGGAAAATGAAGACAAAGTTTGTCATATGGCAAGAACTGGGTTAGGCTACATCCCTCTTCATTTTGGGGATGAATAAAGGGAAATAGCTTACACAGAGGTCTTTGAAAAGTTTGGCAGAGCAAGCAAAACACTACCCTGAAGACTCAGAAGAATAATGCCAACTGTGAAATGCTTTACATTGGAACGAACAGAAAATCATATCCTTAAGGTTGCAAGAAGATGAAACTTCTGCAAAATGGGAGCAGAGTCTCAGGGAAAGTAGTAGAAATGAAGACAACTGTAGGGGAAAATGGTCATGATAAAGAAAAGAAAAAAGAAAAAAGAAAAAAAAACTGATAATAAAAAAAAAGAACTAGAAATGCAATAGCAGAATCAAAAATCCTTCCTGGAAATCAAAAAGAGCAGGATTGACACTAAAAAATTGATTTGGTTACACAGAAAACAAATAAGAAAAATTTCTCTGAAATGCAGGGAATAGGTTAAAAAAAAAGATGAAAAGACATACTCAGGAAAATGATCAAACCTAACAATTTTAGATATACCAGAGAAAGACATCACTATGACCCAAACACAATAAATAATCAGACATAATTGAAGAAAATCTTCCTGAGTCAATGAAAGACCTGATTATAAAGACTGAAAGTCCAGAATCTTCCAGGCACAAAAAGTTAAAAAGAAATTCTTATGTAGACATATTTTGAATCATAAGTATTTAAACATCTCTTACATTTTTGTTTAGTTAGTTTACTTATAAAAGAGAGGAAAATCGAGCTAACTTCAGTGTTTTTAAAGTAAATGCTAAGAGACTATAGAATAATGCCCCAAATATTTGGAGAAAAAAAGATTTTGTTCAAATCTTTATTTATTTCTTAATGAAGGCAACAGAGAGATTTGAGTATTACTAACTCAAAAAACATGTCATCCATGTTACCTTTTGAAAAATAACTTGAATACCTATTACATCTGTGTAAACATTTGCCACGTATATTGCAAAAGTTTCTAATGTTTATATTTTCTAAAAGACTAATGAGAAAAACACAAGCAATGTATAAAAAACACTTGTCTTTAAGGGAACAAAAAAACATCAAAAAAGGCATGAAGGCAATGAAAAATCAGTTGTAACAATAAATACAAATTGTTAAAACTAATTAAGATAGAAATACTCTCTAATTAAATTATAATATAAAGTTTACACATATATTGCTTATAAGATACAAAATGACACTGGATCTTAAAAATTAAAAGTGAACAAGAATGTATTTTTGTTGGCAAGTACAAACAAAAGGAAACCAGAATTGGCAATATTAATTTCAGGCAAAGCAGATTTCAAGGCTAAGACCATTATATAGAGCAAAGATAAAATACCTGTGAACTTTCTATGCCATATAACTTACTATCAATATGTTTTATTTTATTTTTATTAAAGTATAATTAACAATGTTATGTTAGTTTAAGGTGTACAACAAATTGATTCAACAATTCTACACATTACTTAGTGCTTAGTATCAATACTTATAAAGCAGAAACTCTTTGACAAACTCACATATATCTGATAGCTGTTTAGAGACTTTGATAGAACTATTACATAAAACATATAATGCCCTAACAAAATTAGGGGAAAACATATATTACGCAGCAGTTTGAGTTTCAGAGACAGAAACTGCTGAGTCACAGTTCAGATGACCAATGACATCTTGCCATAAATCTTGTTTCTTTCTTGAAAAAAATAAGTCAGTGGAACGTTAATTTGCATACACTGGGTGGTAGTGAGTCACTACCACATTAGTTAAAAACCTTTTATTTTCTTTGGGACACACCTACCTAATATTCAGGCTGATGTAGGCATGAGCACATAACTCCAAGCAAAATGTCTGGGGAGCCCCCTCCTTCCCTTCCTGGTTGCCTATTTTCCATACAACAATCAGAAAGCCACTTCCTTCCTCTTCTTCTTTCCTCTCCCTTCCATCTTCCATTTCTTCTATCCCTTTGTCTTACTGGGGAAGCTTAGATTTGGAGTTGGTGGTTGAAACAGTAGAGATAAGATGTTAGATGAAAGAAAGTCTCACGGTAGTTCTCTGGATTGATGGTACTGCTTAGAACAGATATCATGTGTCCCTACCCCTATTGCCAAGGGCCTTGTTCAGCAATACATCATCCCTATCAAGACAGGAATAGTTGTGATACTACTGAGAGACAGGTGGGTGGAGAGAACCTATGCTGTCTTTCAGTAAATACTTGAGAAGGTCAAGGACTTAACAGATTAAAGTTCTTTGCACAAATTAACTTCAATGGAAAACTAACATTGGTGGGGTACCCAGGTGGCTCAGTCTGTTGGTTTCCACTCAGACCATGATCTCCTGAGTGGTGGGATGGAGTCCGGGTCAGCTCGGTGCTCAGAGGGGAGGCTCCTTGAAGAGTCTCTCCCTCTGCCCCTCCTCCCTCACTCCTGCGTGCACTCTCTCTATTTTATTTTATTAAATAAAATAAATCTTATAAAAGAATAGTGAATGCTAATTTCCCAGAATAGTGAATGCTAATCATAAGCAGTAACCATGAAATGACAACTTTTTAAAAAGTACTCAGCACAGATACATCAAACTTTCCACATCTAAGGGATGGCTTCCTCTCAATAAAGAGAGATGTAGTCAGTGAAATAATTGCTATAGTTTAAAAAATCTATGGTGATCCCTAGACTTTTGCACTAAAGCTGTCCACTTAATAAATGTAACTATCAAACTTAGATTTCAGGGTCTATGTCTTGTGACTAAATACTACCTAAATAAACAACAACCTGAGTAAGTTTGTAATGGTCTAGTAAGCCAGCTGACAAAAGGTGACTCACGGTCTGTTTCCAACAACACAGGGCAAGTATGTGTCAGACGCAACTGTAGTTCTGTACCATTCAGTCTCTGACTGGGCATGTGGTTCACACAGGGAGAGAACTCTGTTTTGTCAGGAACATGGAAGTAGAAAGAGAGGAAGCATGTGCATCCATCCATTCAATTGTTTTTTCATCTAATGTTTACTGAATCCCTACTGCGAGTTAGACATTGTGTTAGGCTGTGGGGATGGATTAAAGAACTCCAGGGCTCTTCGGTCCAGCCAGTGGAGATGGGACATACAATCAAATATAACACACATAAAATACATGCTGCGCCAGTGCTTCTCAAACTTTAATATGTGTAAGAATCACCTGGAGAGCTTGATTAAAACACATGCTACAATGGAAGTCTACACAGGGCATGGTGGGTATATGAAGAGGGAGCTGTCTATCTTCCCTGCAGGTGATGATTGAGCTGAGTTTCAAAAAATAAGTAGATATTTATGCACCAGACAAAAAAGGTGAAGTGGAGAAACAGAGCTCACTGTGTTTGGGACCAAATGTGTAACAGATAAAGATGTAGAGATGAGTGTGGGCCACATCCTGAAGAGTGCTAAGTGTGGCACTGAGGAATTTAAAATTTATCCTGTCGGCAGTGGAGTGCCATTGAGAGTTTTAAGCAAGGGAGTAGGCGATGCAGGTATTCAGCATAGAATGTTTTAGTGAGGAGAAACAGCAACAGTAAATACCTTGAAGTTGGGGTGTCCATAGACTGTTTGTGGACAAGCAAGCAGGCCTTTGTGGTTGGAATATGAAGGGGGATGTACTAGGGGATGAAGTCAGAGAACTAGGCAGGGAGGGGCTGGATTGTGTAGGGCCTTAAGCATCATAGTATGAATATTGGATTTAATTTTAAGCCTGTTGGGCATGGGTATGACATGATATCACTTAGATTTGAAAGTATTGCTCTGGCTATCATGTGTACTATAAAGTGGCAAGAGTGATGGCAGGAAAGCATTTAGGAGATTACTGTAGGAGTCCAGGGGAGAGTTGATGGTGACTTGGACCAGGGTTTTTTTTTTTTTTTTAACAAATTCATATATTAATGTATGTACTAGTGCAGGCATGGCATAGAACAGTTCCATTATTCTAAAAATTGCTTTATGCTACTTCTTTGTAGTCACCCCTCTCCAATTCCTGGCAACCCCTAATCTTATTTCTGTCCCTGTAGTTCTGTCTTTTCCAGAATTTCACACAAATGGAACGTTTTGGATCTGGCTTCTTCTATTGAACAAATATATTTCGCATTCATCCCTGACGCTATGTGAATGAATAGTTCATTTCTTTTTATTGCTGAGTAGATCTCCATTCATGGACGCAACACAGTTTGTTTCTTCATTTACACCAACTGATGGATATTTGGATTGTTTGCAGTTTTGCTGATTATGAATGAAGCAGCTATAAATATTTGTGTGTAGGTTCTTGGATGAACATAAGTTTCACTTCTTTTGGGTAGATATCTGGAAGTGTCTTGGTATGTATGGCAAGTGTATGTTTAAGTTTATAAGAACATGCCAAACTGTTTTCCATTGACAGCATACTGCTTTGCATTCTTGCCAGCAATACACAAGAGTTCCAGTTGCTCTGCAACCTTGTCAGCATTTGGTATTACTGGTATTTTTATTTTAGCCATTCTAGCCGATATGGAGTGGTATCTCCTTGTGTTTTAATTTGCATTTTTAATGACTAATGTTGTGGAGCAAAGCAGAGCCAGAAGGATTTACTGATGGAATCAGTGTGGAATGTCAAAGAGTGAGGAGTTAAGCATGGATTCAAGGTCTTTGGCCTGAGCAACATGACAATGAAAGAGCTAGAGAGAATTCAGAAACAGTTAATGGGACATGATTTCAGTGGCTCAGGAATAGTCATTAGGAACAAGAAAGCGGTTATTGTCATTGGACAAAGGGAAAGTGGTAGCACCCTCTTACCCTATATTCCCATCAGGAACTGCATTTGAGATTTACTCAGAGCAAATAGAACTGAAGATGATTAAAGAACTTTCATGGGTGGTGTGTGGGTGGAAAATGAAAGGTGTCACCTTCAGGGAAAGACCTGTCAGTCTTGGAAAAGCAGGCTCCTGTTAACATCTCAGGGATGTGATTCACTATGAAAGCCTGAAACCTGTTTTATAGCCCAGGTGGGCGGTGGCTAGGGCAGAGTTGTTTATACTGAGACAAAGAACAGAGAGAAGTTGATGGACTGGATAATGGAATTTGGTGCCTGGGCGTAATGGACCATGATGTCATCTTGAATAAGCAAATCTAAGGAAAGAATTACATGGGTCCACACTAAGAAGAACCTCGGGAAAGCTGGCAAAGCAAGGGAGCCTGCCAGAAACACTATGTCCTGGGTTTTCCACCTGGCTTCAGAGGGGGACCCAGGATAATTGTCCATGTGTAGATTATCAATCATCTCTGGTTCAGGTATAGGTGAAGGTGATTTAAGGAACAATAAAGAAGAGATTATCCGGGATCCTCTTGACTCTGGTGCCATGGTGACCAGCTTCCATCAAAGAAGACGGATCCTCTTTCTACCATAGCTCTGGGATGCTTCATGTCTCGATTTCTAATTCTACTTTGGTTTCTTTATTAATTCCCTCTCTTCAACTTTTTACATTTATTGTCACTTATTGTTTTTAGCAATGAAAATAGCTTTATTGTTCTGAGTTTTCCTTTGCAAAAAATTCAAACAGTTTAGAAAAATGTGCTAAAGAAAGTAAAAGTTTTCTGAAATCTCACCATACCAGATTAATGTTTTGGGAGACCATCCATTTCTTATGTATGTATATTCACAGTTGTACTTTTACTTAAATGACATAACACCACACATATTAGTTTCTTTAAATTACAGCAAACTTTTGAAAAACTGACTTTTGTTTCATGTTTTATTGACACCCCCACCTCCCACTGACATCCCCAGTAACCAATGTAAATAACTTGGTGTTTATTCTTCAGGAATTTCTCTGTAATCATATAATTTTACACACACACACACACACACACACACATGAACTGTTTAACAAAAAATAGGCTCTGGGCCACCTGGGTGGCTCAGTGGGTTAAGCCTCTGCTTTTGGCTCAGGTCAGGGTCTTAGGGTCCTGGGATCGAGTCCTGCATCGGGCTGTCTGCTCAGCAGGGAGCCTGCTTCTCCATCTCTCTCTGCCTACTTGCTATCTCTCTCTGTCAAATAAATAAATAAAATCTTTAAAAAAAGAGGCTCTTTGTAATGTACTTCTCTGAATCTTCCTTTTCCCATTGTACTTGCATCATTCTTTTCTATGGCTGCCTAATGTTCTGTGCTCCAATTGATTGACACTAATTTTGCTTCCTTTTTTTTTTTGCCACTTCAAACATTGCTACAATAGATATCTCTATGTATTCCTTATATACTAAAGATTTGTTTTTCATGCTAGCATTTTAATTTCTATGTGATAGAGTCCAAGAAATAGGACAATTATAGTTTTAATAAATATTGCCAAATTACTTTCTAAAATGATTGCTTTTGATATCCTTATTATGTTTTTCTATCTTTATTGAGATATAATTGACAAATAAAATTGTACATATTTAAGGTTTATGACTTGATGTTTTGATAAGTATGTATAATGAAATAATAGCCACAAGGAAGCTAATTAACCTATCCATCACCTCATACAGTTAACATTTTATTTGTGTGGTGAGAGCGCTTAAGGTCTATCCTCCCAGCAAACTTCAAGTATATAGTATAATATTAACTTTATTTATATTGCTGTACTTTAGATTTCTAGAGCTTTTTCTTTCATAACTGAAACTATATACTCTGACTATATATATAGTTTATCACTTCACCTGCTAATGGACAGTTAGGTTGTTTCCATATTTTGGCTATTGTAAATAATGCTACAGTGAACATGATCATGCAGGTATTTCTTCAAGATGTTGATTTCATTTCCTTTGGAGATATACCCAAAAGTGGGACTGCAGGATCACAAGGTCCTATTTTTAATTTGGGGAAAAACTTCACAGTTTTCCAAAATGGTTGTACCAACTTACATTCCCACCAATGCTGTACAAGCGTTCCCTTTTCTCCACAACCTCACCAATACTTGTTATCTTTGTCTTTTTGATAATAGCCATTCTAACAAGTATAACATGATATCTCATTGTGGTTTTGATTTGTATTCCCGTGATGATTAGTGACATTGAATACCTTTTCATATATCTTTGGCCATTTCTTTTTTTTTTTTTTTAAGATTTTATTTATTTATTTGAGAGAGAGACAGTGAGAGAGAACATGAGCAAGGAGAAGGTCAGAGGGAGAAGCAGACTTCCCATGGAGCTGGGAGCCTGATATGGGACTTGATTCTGGACTCCAGGATCATGACCTGAGCCGAAGACATTCGTCCAACCAACTGAGCCACCCAGGTGCCCCTCTTTGGCCATTTCTATAACTACTTTTGAGAAATGTCTATTTAGGAGCTTTGCTCATATTTGACTTGGGTTATTTGTTTTGCTTATTTGTTTCTGTAGTTGAGTTGTATGAATTCCTTACGTATTTCAGATATAAGCTTCTTTTCAGACATATGGCTTGCAAATATTTTTTACCATTCTGTAAATCACTTTTTCACTCTGTTGATTGTTTTCTTTCCTACAGAAGCTTTTTAGTTTGATGCAATCCCACATATCTATTTCGGCTTTTGTTGCCTCTGCTGTCAGTGTCATATCCAAAAAATCATAGCCCAGACCAATGTCAAAGAAGCTTTACCCCTATGTTTTCTTCCAAAACTTTTATAGTTTCAGGTCTTATGTTTAAGACTTTAAACAGTTTTGGGTTGATTTTTGTATTTGATGTGAGATAAGTGCGTAACTTTATTCTCTTTATGACTATCCAGTTTTCCCAACACTATTTATTGAAGAGATTATTCTTTTCATGTGTGTTCTTGACACTTCTGTTGAATATTAGTTGACCATAGATGTGTGGATTTATTTCTGGGCTATTTATTCTTTTCCACTGGCCCCGGGGTCTGTTTTTATGTCAGTACCATACTGTTTTGATTACTGTAGATTTATAATATATTTTGAAATCAGGAAGTGCGATGCCTCTAGTTTTATTCTTCTTGCTTAAGATTGCTTTGGCTATTCAGGGAGCTTTTGTGAATCTATATGAATTTTAGGGTTGTTTTTTCTCTTTCTGTAGTGAATGTCATTGGAATTTTTATAGGGATTGCACTGAATATGTAGATTACTTTGGGTGGTATGTCTATTTTAACAATATTAATTCTTCTAATTTATGAACTCAGTATCTGTCCCATTATCTGTGTTTGTTAGCTTGTTAGTTATATAGTTTATGATTTTATTTTAGTAGTTTCACTCTAAGCATGATGATGTGATGAGCTCCATGACTTGTATCCCAGTAAAACTGGTGAAATTATAAAAATAACCCAGTCATTTAGAACATCAAGAGATGGTTCTGTGGGTAAAGAGTAAATGAAGAAACATATATTTAAGAAAATTATCTAAAACTTGGTAAGAACTGAAAGAGTCTGTGGCATTTGAAGCATGACTTGTGCTGTCCTCTCCCCGTTTCCCACCTTAGGAATATGGAAACTCCACTCCAGACTGGTATGTTGATAACACATGGATCCCTCTTCCCTCAGCTTCCATTTAGAGGGCTATCTTCCAAGGATGGTCAAATTGTCAACATTTATCATTCTGTTCCTAGCTACCTGTTGCTGAAACTAAGTTCTGCAGTGAGTGGGGCAGAAAGGTGGGGCTCCCATCTTCCGCTCAGCTCCTCTCATGGGAATTGAAGCTATATCTTGGGTATGGTAATCCTTAGGATACTGTGGCCCAGATCACCTTTGCCCTGGCTCATGGGGCAGAAGTTCTATGCTGAGAGATGCAAGCTGATGCACCCCTCTTTCATTCAGAATGCTCAGTGGTCACTGAGAAAGAAGAATGTTCTCTTGGTACTCAGTACAGAGTCTTGGTTCAGAATTTGGGGCAGGGGAGAGGAACAGATCGTAGAACCGAGAACTTCAAATCGTCCTCCAAAGGATCCTGTTTGATTTACAACAGATGTGAGGAAATTTCAGTCTAAGAGACTCACAAAACAGTGGAAGCTGTGGTAAAAGTCAGTTGAGAATATTGATAGACTTGTTGGAGATATAAGCTAAAGTGTAAGCCAACAGGTTTCCCACAAAAGAACAGGGAAAGAAACAGCTGTCTATCCTATAGATTAAAACAAGCACAATGGACAAATTATAGTTTATTTTAAACAAATACTTTTGTTATTTCCTGAACTTTATAAGTCTTCAGTGCTGTTTGTTTTCCTCTGCCTTTTCATGTTACTGCTGTTGATATTTAATTCTTTATGTATTTTAAATCTAAAAGTATTATTTCAAACCTTAAAGATGGTATATTTATCTGGATTTAGTTACATACTTTTCTTTTCCATTGCTCTTCATTTTTTTCTTACATTATTCTACTTCCATCTGGTATCATTCTCCTTTCTTCTTAAGAACTCCCTTCATTATTTCTTTTAGTGAAGTTTTGCTGGAATTAACATTCTTATTTGTCATAACATTTATTTTAATTTATGTTTCAAAAAGTTTTTTACCTAGTGTAGTTGGCATTACACTGGGTGAAATCTATGTTGGTACTTTGGTCTTTAAGTATTATATAAAGATGTATTCCACTGTCTTCTAGCTTCTGTGGTTTCTTTTGAAAAGATAGTTGTTGGTGTTATTGTTATTTTGATAACAGTATTTTTTTCCCCTCTGGAAGCTTTTAATGTCTTCCTTTTGGAAAGGGGTTAGATATTTAGGAGACTTACACAGTTCCTTTGTATTTATCCTGCTAGGTGTCTATACTGATTCTTGAACTGATATTTTCATGTCATTTTCTGTTTTGGAATATCTTGGCCAATATTTCTTCAACCACTCTTTCTGTTTTGTCTCTTTTCCTGAGAATCCAACTTATACACCTTAGATCCTTTAATCTTATTCCATGTTTATTTTCTGCATTTTTGTGTATTTTAATTTTCTATCAATTATGGATATTTCATATTGACCTATAGTCCACTTCACCTGTCTTCTCTTCTGCTATTAAATACATCTATTGAATTCCTAATTTCAGTGAATGTGTTTTTCTGTTCTAGAATTCCATTTGAGTCTTTTGATACATGTATATAGGTTTTAATTCTCTGGTGAAATTCCTCACCCATTTCTTTGCTTTCTTAAGCCCATTAGTCACAGTTATTTATATTCCCTGTCTGATTACTCCAATATTTGAATTATCTGTTGATCTGCTTCTATTGTTTGGATTTTCTCTCGATTTTAAGCATTTATTCATGTTTCTTTTTTTTTTAAGATTTTATTTATTTATTTGACAGACAGAGATCACAAGTAGGCAGAAAGGCAGGCAGGGTGTGTGGGGGGGAAGCAGGGCCCCTGCTGAGCAGAGAGCCCGATGTGGGGCTTGATCCCAGGACTCTGGGATCATGATCTGAGCTGAAGGCAGAGGCTTAACCCACTGAGCCACCCAGGCGCCCCTATTCATGTTTCTTGACATGTTAACAAATTCCTTGTAATTGGATGCAGGAAAGTGTATATTAAAGATTGTAGATACTTCTTCGGCTTATGTTAAATTTTTCCTGGAAGGTAATGGCAGGTGATGGCAGGTGTTAGCCTTTATAATGTCTGGTCTTTTCCTAGTTTCTTTCTACTGATAGAGTATCACCTTTAGTTTCAGAACTTTTTTCTTATGGAGTAAAAGTTCTACCCTGGTTAGTTGAACCTGAACTTCATTCTCTAATTCCAGAACCCTGTCAGAATTCTGATGTATTTTTTTCTTTCATGAAGATAGAATCATTTTTATTTATTTATGTTTTCAGCTAACATCTTCTTTTCCTATATTTAAATTCTATACCAGTATCATTAATTTCAGATGTAGTGTTCAACAACTCATTGGTTATGTTTTTTTTTAATTTCTTATAATGTCTTGTTTTTTAAAAAATTTATTTATTTTCAGCATAACAGTATTCATTATTTTTTCACTACACCCAGTGCTCCATGCAATCCGTGCCCTCTATAATACCCACCACCTGGTACCCCAACCTCCCACCCCCCCGCCACTTCAAACCCCTCAGATTGTTTTTCAGAGTCCATAGTCTCTCATGGTTCACCTCCCCTTCCAATTTCCCCCAACTCCCTTCTCCTCTCTAACTCCCCATGTCTATTTGTTATGCTATTTGTTATGCTCCACAAATAAGTGAAACCATATGATAATTGACTCTCTCTGCTTGACTTATTTCACTCAGCATAATCTCTTCCAGTCTCGTCCATGTTGCTACAAAAGTTGGGTATTCATCCTTTCTGATGGAGGCATAATACTACATAGTGTATATGGACCGCATCTTCCTTATCCATTTGTCCGTTGAAGGGCGTCTTGGTTCTTTCCATAGTTTGGCGACCATGGCCATTGCTGCTATAAACATTGGGGTAGAGATGGTCCTTCTTTTCACTACATCTGTATCTTTGGGGTAAATACCCAGGAGTGCAATTGCAGGGTCATAGGGAAGTTCTATTTTTAATTTTTTGAGGAATCTCCACACTGTTCTCCAAAGAGGCTGCACAAACTTGCATTCCCACCAACAGTGTAAGAGGGTTCCCCTTTCTCCACATCCTCTCCAACACATGTTGTTATGTTTAACACTCAGTGCTCATCACAGAACATGCCTTCCTTAAGAATTCTGATGTATTGGGGTGCCTGGGTGGCTCAGTGGGTTAAAGCCTCTGCTTTCATCTCAGGTCATGATCCCAGGGTCCTGGGATAGAGCCCCGCATCAGACTCTCTGCTCATTGGGGAGCCTGTTTTCTCCTCTCTCTCGCTCTCTGCCTGCCTCTCTGCCTACCTCTCCGCCTACTTGTGATCTCTGTCTGTCAAATAAATAAAATCTTAAAAAAAAAAGAATTCTGATGTTTTTTATTAGCTTTTCAGCTCCCCAGATCTTGATTTCTTCTTGGTTTTTTTTTTTTCTTTTTTTCTGGAACTCTCATCTTGATTATGCATACAACTTAGGAATCAGTAAACATCTTGAGGTGAAATTGATTCTAGAGTTCACTTCTCTCCTATTTGATTTTTGGTCTCCTTGGTAACACCATATTTTGACTTTTTTTCTCTACAACCCTAAGAGATTTCCACAAGCCTTGACCACTGTTTACTGCTAGGACTCTATTCCCAGTGCAGTGAACTAGCAAATGAACTAAAGAAAAAGTCAAAGGCAAATGAGGACCTCACCTCAATGTACCTCCCAACTCTGTGAAATTTATGTACCTGGAGTACATATGTACCTTGATATTTTTCAATGATTTCACACATATACTTTGTGTATTTGTACCAGCTTTTTAAATGGTTCTTGGAAAAACAATGGTTCTTGGCAGTCTTGAGACAAGTTGCTCCTTTGTGGAAGTTGAAGTCCACCTGCTTTGTGTTTTGTAGTATGTTTCCTTTTTTATTTTAAAAATGTTTTTAAAAAATATAATGTATTATTTGTTTGAGGGGTATAGGTCTATGAATCATTAGTGTTACACAATTCACAGCACTCAACATAGAGCATACCCTCCCCAATGTCCATCACCCAGCCGCCTTATCCCTCCTATCCTCTCCCCTCCAGTGACCCTCAATTTGTTTCCTGAGATTGAGTCTCATATTGTTTGTCTCCCACCACAGTCCCATCTTCTTTCATTTATCCCTCCCTTCCCCCCCAACACCCCCTGCCTTCTCTCTTAAATTCCTCATATCAGAGAGATATTATGACAGTTCTCTTTCTCTAATTGACTGACTTTGCTTAGCATAATACCCTTTAGTTCCAACTAAGCTGTTGCAAATGGGAAGATTTCAGTTTTATTTTTGATGGATGAATAATATTCCACTGTATATATTACTACATCTTCTTTATCCATTCATCTGTTGATGGACATCTAGGCTCATTCTATAGTTTGGCTAATGTGGACATTGCTGCTATAAACATTTGGTTACACGTGACCCCTCAGATCAATATCTTTAGAATAAATTCCTAGTAGTGCAATTGTTAGGTCATAGGGTTGTTCTATTTTCTACTTTTTGAGAAACCTCCATGCTCTTTTCCAGAGTAGGTGCACCAGCTTGCATTCCCACCAGCAGTATGTGGGGGTTCCCCTTTCTTCACATCCTTGCCAACACCTGTCATTTTTTGACAGGTTAATTTTAGCCATTCTGACTGGTGTGAGGTGGTATCTCTGTGTGGTTTTGATTTGTATCTCCCTGATGCTGAGTGATGTGGAGCACTTTTTCATGTGTCTGTTGGCCATTTGGAGGTCTTCTTTGCAGAAATGTCTGTTCATGCCTTCTGTCCATTTCTTGATTGGATAATTTGTTCTTTGGGTGTTGAGTTTGATAAGGTCTTTATAGATTTTGGATACTAGCCCTTTATATGATATGTCATTTGCAAATATCTTCTCCCATTCTGTTGGTCATCTTTTGTTTTTTTTGACTGTTTCCTTTGCTGTGCAAAGGCTTTTGATCTTGGTGAAGTCCCAATAGTTCATTTTTGCCCTTGTTTCCCTTGCCTTTGGCAATGTTTCTAGGAAGAAGTTGCTGTGGCTGAGGTTGAAGAGGTTGCTGATGTGTTCTCCTCAAGGATTTGGATGGATTCCTGCGTCACATTGAGGACTTTCAACCATTTTGAGTCTATTTTTATGTGTGATGTAAGGAAATGGTCCAGTTTCATTTTTCTGCATGTGGCTGTCCAATTTTCCCAACACCATTAGTTGAAGAGACTGTTTTTTTTCCCACTGGACATTCTTTCCTGCTTTGTCAAAGATGAGTTGACCATAGAGTTGGGGCTTCATTTCTTTGCTCTGTATTCTGTTCCATTGATCTATGTGTCTGTTTTTGTGCCAGGACCATACTATCTTGATGATGTAATAGAGTTTGAAGTGTGGAATTGTGATGCTGCCAACTTTGGTTTTCCTTTTCAACATTCCTCTGGCTATTAGGGGGTCTTTTCTGGTTCCATATAAATTTTAGGATAATTTGTTCCTTTTCTTTGAAAAAAATTGGTGGGATTGCATTAAATGTGTAGATTGCTCTAGGTAGCAGAGACATTTTCACAATATTTGTTCTTCAATCCATGAGCATGGAATGTTTCTCCATTTCTTTGTGTCTTCTTCAATTTCTTTCATGAGTACTTTATAGTTTTCTAAGTAGATTCTTTGCTTCTTTAATTAGGTGTATTCCTAGGTATCTGATGGTTTTGGGTGCAGTTGTAAACGGGATCAACTCCTTAATTTCTCTTTCTTCTGTCTCGTTGTTGGTTTATAGAAATGCAACTGATTTCTGTGCATTGATTTTATATCCTGACACTTTACTGAATTCCTGGTTGAGTTCTAACAGTTTTGGCATGGTCTTTTGGGTTTTCCACATAAAGTATCATATCACCTGCAAAGAGTGAGAGTTTTACTTCTTTTCCAATTCAGATGCCTTTTATTTCTTTTTGTTGTCTGATTGCTGAGGCTAGGACTTCTAGTACTATGCTGAATGGCCGTGGTGATAGTGGATAGTCCTGCCATGTTCCTGACCTTAGCATTAAAGCTCTCAGTTTTTCCCCATTGAGAATGATATCTGCTGTGAGTTTTTCATAGATGGATTTGATGATGTTGAGGTATGTACCCTCTATCCCTATAACGTGAAGAGTTGTGGTCAAGAAAGGATTTTGTACTTTGTCAAATGCTTTTAGTGCATCTACTGAGAGGATCATATGTTTCTTGCCCTTTCTTTTATTAATGCAGTGTATCACATTGATCTGCAGATGTTGAACTTACCTTGAAGCCCAGGAATAAATCCCACTTGGTCATGGTGAATAATCCTTTTAATGTACTGTTGGATCCTGTTGGCTAGTATTTTGGTGACCATTTTTGCATCCATGTTCATCAGGGATATTGGTCTGTAATTCTTTTTTTTGATAGTGTCTTTGGTTTTGGGATCAAGGTGGTGCTGGCCTCATAAAATGAGTTTGGAAGTTTTCCTTCCATTTCTATTTTTTTTGGAACAGTTTCAGGAAAATAGGTATTAATTCTTCTTTAAATGTTTGGTAAAATTCCCCTGGGACCAGATGGAAGACTAAAGAATCATGGGGAAAAAGCCATGAATTCTATGTATTGCTCCCCTAGCCCTCAAGTTCCACAGTTCTCATTGATCGGTAAACTTGATCTTGGCAGGATGTTCTTGACCTCTTGGAGGAGGGGCCTGTTGCTGTGATTCTCAAATGTCTTTGCCTGAGGTGGAATTGTACCTCTCTTGCTAGGGGACGGGCTAAGTAATCTGCTGGAGTTCGCTCTCGGGAGCTTTTGTTCCCTGAACGTTTTCCATAGAGCTCTGGAGGACGGGAATGAAAATGGTGGCCTCCCAATCTCCAGTCAGGACGAGCAGAGAGCTTGGGGGCCCACTCCTCAGTGTGTCTTCAGAGATAAGCAGTCAGTCACTCCTGTCTCCCTGGTCTCCATCCGCACTCTGCACTTACCCTGCCTGTGACCGAACATTTCTATCTCTAGCAAACAACCCCGTTTGGAGTCTCCAAACCCAGTAGATTCCTGCCACGCTTCTCCTGAGCCACTCACCCAGGGGGAGGAAGGTGAGTCTGCCTGAATCTGCCACTTGTGGGTCCGTCCTCGAAGAGCAGTGGCCTGAATGTGTTGGGGATCATGGTTTAAGGTAACCCCGAGCTGAAAACCCACTCTTTGGCTCTGTCTCTGCTGCTGGCTTCCGTCTCTGATACCTGGGAGTTCTGCCACACTCAGACACTCCCAGTCTTTCTGTGACCCCGAATGACTTGAGACCACACTGTCCCCACAAGTGCTCCATCCTCCACTTAGCCTCTGGAGCTACGTCCCTCAGTGGAGCCAACTTCTAAAAGTTTTGATTTTGTGCTCCGTTGCTCCACTGCTTGCCGGGAGCTGGTCTATCTTCCTGTATATTTCTCCCCGTGGTCTATCGTCCTGTATATCACCTCGGATTCACTTCTATGTATGTCGTACCTTCCAGAAATTGGTCACTTTTCTGTTCCTAGAGTTGCTGCTCTTCTTCTCTTTGATCTCCTGTTGAATTTGTAGGTGTTCAGAATGGTTTGGAAACTATCTAGCTGAATTCCTGGGACCCCATGAAATTTAGGCCTCCTACTCCTCCTTTTTTATCTTTCAGACCATCAATTTGGATCTCAAAAGTGACAATATTCTCTTTCATTTCATCCACTGAATTTTAAAAAGTGAAAAAGATCATGTTTCTTGGTTCCAAAAAGTCTTATTTTGAACCATGGTTGATCATCACTATGTGTTCCTTCTTTTCCTCCATGTTGTTACCAGTGTCCTTTAGTAATTCTGTTTCAGTATTGTAGTTCTTCTCTAGTGTGTAGAAGCACCAGGATGAAGCTTCACTGCTTATTCTTTTTGGCTTGAAATATCAGACTCTTGTAGCCTCTCTGGCAGGGAGGACTCACTTCCATACTCCGTCCCATTACAGGTCCTCCTCAGACCATTCCCTATGGCTCGTATTACACCTCCTCTGAGGTGGGATAGGTCTTGAGATTTTTAGGGAGCAAACTTACCTCTAAGAATGGAGAAGCTCTGGTTCTCACCTCTACAGTTTTTTACCACAGGAATTTCTTGGACTCTGGTTTTGAGGGAAGCCAAGTTCTGTGACAGCTCCTTCCTTAGGAGTATAAGTTATCCTTCTAGGCCTTCCCCATCCCCTTCAGCCTCTACCTGCCTCCTGGAGCTTGTGGAAGCTCCTGTTCAGAAGTGAGAGACATTTGGATTGGCATTGTGAGGCACTGGATGGTAGTGATGCATATTTCTGCCAACATATTCCCAGAATGCTCATTAACCTTTTCTCACCTCTGAATATAGGTGTTGTCCATAGGAAACTAGGTCAAGGCCATTGGTGCATAGAAAACCATGTGAGCTGAGGTTCTGAATAGTATTAAATATAGTTTAGGTTAAAGCATTTAAAAATCACTCTACCATCAGCAAAAAAGTTAAAATATAATTTACTAAAATGAAAATTTGGCTTAAAACTTGAATATTATACCAGCAAACATGATTTAGTTGGTTCTGGGTCCCCATGAAAGAAAAGTAAATAAAGTTTTATAAATTTTAGGAATGTGTGGTATCAATTCCAGCACTTTCCAAACTGGCTTTAATTGGAAGGTTAATAAGGGTGTCAAATAAGTTTATTTAACTCTTTTTCTTTTTAAAGTTTTTATTTACTTATTTGAGAGAGAGACAGTGAGAGAGAGCATGAGCGAGGAGAAGGTCAGAGGGAGAAGCAGACTCCCCATGGAGCTGGGAGCCTGATGTGGGACTCGATCCCAGGACTCTGGGATTATGACCTGAGCCGAAGGCAGTCGTCCAACCAACTGAGCCACCCAGGCATCCCAAGTTTATTTAACTCTTAAACAAAGTTAAATAGGTTTTTGTTTTGCTGTTGGAATTTTCAATATCATTTTTATTCTAATGTGTATTGTAAATCTCTAAGCAGGGGAAATCAGTGGTCACAGATAGCCCAGTGATTGCTGTTTAGTCATTGAATTATTGCTGTATTTCAGTGACTGGTAAAATAGCAGATCATTCTGTCAGTTATCATTGACATCCCCACTTGACTAAGCTATTGCCTTTTGGTTTGGATCCCCCTTAAAACATATCTTATGAGTATGTCTGAGTGGAAAGTTTTATTTGAGACATAATGTCAGGAAGCCCTACTAGGGACATAGGGAATTGAGACAGGAAAGAGAAAATAGCCAATGGAGAGTGTGTTAATGTGGGTAATTGGGGATCAGCCTTGCTGAGGACCTCTAGGAGAAGGAATAGAACATCTCACTTGGTAGGTGAGGAAGCTGAGGAACTTATCAATCTACTTCCCTACCTTTGTATCTGAGGGTAGTGTATAGAGAACACTGAGTCCCAAGGGGATAATGGGTTGGGTTCTGACAGTAGCTGCTATATAT
Source organism: Mustela putorius furo (assembly GCF_011764305.1). NCBI lineage: Eukaryota > Metazoa > Chordata > Mammalia > Carnivora > Mustelidae > Mustela > Mustela putorius. The sequence goes on from NW_025421989.1 coordinate 36,713,085, forward strand.
TGTAAACAGTATTATAAAAAGTCATGCATTTCACATTTATACTTTGTATTTCCTGTCTTTGTTCCTTTGTCCCTCATACTGCTCTTTCTTGAAATCTCAACCAACCTTCATCTATGTCAAATAGTACTTCTTCCAGAAAATCTTCCTTAATTTTCCCAGCTATAAATGATAGTTGTTCTGCCTCCCATCAGAGCATCAGTTTTAAACCCTTACTTGAATAACTTTGCTTTCCTCTCATGCAATTTCTTGCTAGTGCATTATAGTTATTCACAATTAAATTCTTTCTCTCTTGCTAAGAGCCTTCACCCTTGAAGGGAAGGATATATCCTATTCATCTATCCTATTCATCTACTTGCACCACTTAGCACCTGCTTGGTCACGACAGGAACCCAATCAATGTTTGTTGAATGAACAATGAAGGTCTTCAGATCCCAGAACAAAAACAACATTAACACAGTTTGATTTAACATGAAGAATTCAGTTGTTACTTCTACAAATAAGAGGATGGCTTGAATCACTTATTTTTGGAAAAGTCGTTCTCATTTGTTGGATGAATTTTGTATCTAGATGGCCAAACATTTAAATAAATGCCAAGAGGGGCTGGGGAATTTCTTCATTTCATCTGGACTGCAAGATATGTGTATGGGTGGGTCTGTTCTGAAGGCATGTTTAGAAGTAGTTAACTATGTCCTTGGGAATTTTCTGATTTTATTCAGACAGATGTTTTCTCTAACTAGTATTGGTCTTTGTTTAGATAAATATAAAAGCCAGGATATTTCCATTTTGCTTTTTCAATAGAAAAAGCTGTGTTTCTTCTGCATTCATAATGAATGTTTATAGTCATTTTTATATATTAAATGCTATTAATCAAGAGAAGTAATCTGAGTTAAGCTACTGCCCTAAATAAGTAAAAAATAGGGGTACAATTGGAAATGGCTTCCCCTCTCCTATTTTTGTACTGTTCTACTTAATATTTGGCAGATGGAGTATGAATAGAAATGCTTAAGTTGGAATGCTTTATGAGGTTTTAAACTGTTGTTAATTAGTCATGAAATAATTTTAATTACTTAAAAATTTCATTATGACAGTGCTTCAAATATGTGTCACATATTGGCAAACCATTACAGACCATTGTTTTGTAAATCATTTTACTTACACTTACATGGATGGGAAGAAAAATAACTTGAATATATTTAATGTATTTGTAAAGAAGAGATTTGACAGGGTGAAGAAAAACTGTTTACCTCAAATTGGGCTATAAAAATCCAGAAGCCTTTGGGTTTTTATCAGCGGTTCAAAGCCATTACTTTTTAAAAAATGGAAAAAGCAATGTGAAAGAAAGAGTTACATCAACTGAGTTTAAGCCCCCTTTTCCAATCTCCTCTTTTTACTATTTCAATTCTTTATTCTGGCTATTTGCACTTTTGTTCCTAGCCCAGAAGAAGGAGGTGACAATCATGACTATCGAAAGTAGCCTTTTAATAGCTGTGGAAAGATTTGTTGAGAAAGGCCTATGTTATATATAAGGAACTTGGGAGCAAAGAGAGATTCATTCCTTTGTTCCTTTAATCATTCAAATATTTGTTGAATTAATAAATGAGAGATTAGGAAAACATAGTTCTTAGCTTCCAGAGATCAATAAGCTAGTAGGAGATAGGACACATGTAGTCATAGGGCTATTATAAAATATAGGCTATGAAAGTATGTGAAGATAGGTTAGAAAACATCAGAAAATATATACAAGAGGGAGAATCATCTCAAGTTTTGGGGGTGGGGTGGTGGTAGAATCTAGGAAGACTTCTTCAAAGAGGTAGCATTTGAATCTTACCTTGAAGAGCGAGTAGAATTTAAATGTGCTGGTTGGAAATATTCATAAGAGATACATTAGCCTTTTCCCCTTCCTCTAATTGTACCCTCTCCTGCACAGTGCTAGTATGCTGGGGATAACTGGCCCCATTTCAAGCTCCAGGGATGGCCTTTGCTTACTTAGCAGATCAGCAATTTCTGTTCCCCAGGCTGAGGTAGGGAAAGGTCCAGGGCAAACAATGGGTCAGAAGCACAGGAAAGGTTTCTGCATCAGAGATATGGACTGGAGGAGGATCAAGAACCAGAAGTTGAAGTGATTGGGCAAGTAGGGCTGTTAGAACATTGGCGACTTGAATGGCATAGCAAATATCCTGGTATCAGATTTGACTAACTGAGGGAACTTATTCCCATGGCATGTCCAAAATCTGATGCCTTTTAACACACTGGCTTTGTTCCACTTGACCGTTTAGCCTAGTTTTAACATGGCATCCCTCACCTCCCAGCATAGTGATTAATTTCTCAATTGTATCTTCACGAATTTCTCAGATCTGTCCACTTTTCTCTGTCCCCACTGCTTCTGGCCCAGTTTTCCCCAAATTACTTCTCATCCATATGACTGCAATCTTCTCCTGAGTGATTTCCTTGGCCTCTTCCCATTTCAGAATGACCTTTTCAAAACAAAAATCTGATAGTGATATTCCCCAAGCTTTGTCTTTCTTTGCACCTCCACCTCCATCTATGCCCCAGTGGTACTGAGCATTTGACAACTTCCTAAATATAACAATACTCTCTACCTATACACGTGGTGCTTCTTTGCCCATAACCCTTGTGTCTCCTTCTTCTATCCCCAGTTTATGCCCTAGGCCTCCCTCAGAATATGAGTATATTAGGACCTCTTCCTAATAATTCCCAGACTGCTGAGACTCTAAGGGGGTCAGGGCATTAATCTCCTGGGGCTTTGGAGGTGAGCCCCGTGCAGCAGGGTGTTGGCTAGCTTCAGTGAAGTGTTTTAAGAAATGTAGCACAAGGGGTGCCTGGGTGGCTCAGTGGGTTAAGCCTCTGCCTTCAGCTCAGGTCATGATCCCAGGGTCCTGGGGTCAAGCCCCATATTGGGCAATCTGCTCCGCAGTGAGCTTGCTCCCCCCGCCCCCCCACCGCCTGCCTTTCTGCCTACTTGTGATCTCTGTCTGTCAAATAAATAAAACCTTAAAAAAAAAAAAAGAAATGTAGCATAAAACTGAACTCTTTTCTGGCTCCTGCCCCAACCCTCATGAAGCCAACAGTAAGTGAGGGCAGTGCATTGGAGGACAGGCTGGCCATTAACCAAGGTCAAGATAAGTCAGGGTCTAGAGGGACATGGGATGTAGAGCAGTCAAGGGCTTTGAAGCAAGACTGGGAGAGCAAAGAGTTGAAGACTCTAGTCTCTAATGTCCCCTCTATCTTCTACATTTGTTTTCCCCAGCTTGTCTGTACCAACTTCATCTCCCAAAGGTGGCTGATATAAAATTACCTTGATGCTGAAGGGGACTGTTTTGCACTATTTTTGAATTTCCTTAGGAAGCTTAGTAACATACTTCTAGTTTTGAAAAAGTTTACATTATGAATAACTTTCCCAGCAATATTCATGTTTAAATTAATTTTGTTCTATAGGTAGAGAGAGCTAATTAATTAATTCATAAGAATGAGCTTTTAGAATAATTCCTCTCTTGCCTCATGCTGTGTGGAATTTTAACTAAGTACCAGATAAATTAGTTCTGCCTTTGTGGCGTTTTCCATAGCTAATGTTTTACAACTGTTCAAAAACATAATCAGTCATTGTAAGACAGCAGCTTTTGCAGCTGCATTACAAAGAAAGTTGCATGGTCTGGATTTGTCATCTTCAGCAATCTTAATGTTTTTGCTGTTAAACTCTTATTAATAAGGATTAAATAAACTCACTTATTCAACAACAGTTTATTGAGCATTTAGTATAAACAACACATTGTGTTAGGCACTGGCAGGAGTAAAAACACTTTGCAGCTCTTAGGGAGAGAATCTGGTAGGGAATAGAAGGTACATAGAAAAAAAGTAAAAATAGAAGGAAAGGTGTATTACATGTCCTCAAAGGGGTATAATGTGCAGTAGTTTTTCCACTGGAGTGGTTGAGGAAGGATTATTTGAATGTATACAAGGAGCAGAGGTGAGGAGGGAGGAAAGGAATGTCTAGGCAGAGATAATTCCATGAGCAAAAGCTCAATGGAAAGAAACTATAGGCCTTGTTTAGGGAGTGAAAAGGAAGTATTTGATATTTGAAAAATGTTGATTGGGGCAGAGTACACAAGCCTTTTAAAACATGCTGATGTGATTGCTTATTATTATTTATTTATTTTTTATTGCCAGTGGTTCTTAAAATGAGATCTACAGACCTATAAGATTCAAGTCCTTTCTTTTAGACTATTTTTATAATTATCATGGATTATTTCTCATTCATATTACATGTACATTATGGGTCTGCTGTGGCTCTGCTTCACTCTATGGCTCTGCTTCACTCTAGGACCCAAGCTATTACTATGGCATCCATCTGGAACAATTCTCGTTGGTAGGACAGAAGAAGAATATGGAAAGTCATGCCATATCATTTCAAGCTTTTGTTCAGAAGTGATGTGTATCATTGGCTAAATAAAGTCTATGAGAACTGAGAAAGTTTTATTTTTTTAGACTACCATCTAAAAAAAGTTTGATGTAATTTGGATGATCTGAATATTCACCTTTAGACTGAGAACAGCCATGATATTTCAAAACTATGTTGGCTTCAGTGATTAGAGAGTATCAAATAGTACCACTGGGTTGTTTTATTAACACTCCCTGGGCAATCAGAGGCAGTTGGAGAAAGTGAATAATCCTGATGTTTTGTCCCAGTTGAAGCCCAATGTCATCACCAGTGTACAATGAAGATGTCCCAGGGCTTTGAATACAGAAGTGGGAGGATTTAGTAACCACAGGTGCATTGCAATATAGGTGTGCCAAACAACAACAGTGCCAACAACCAACCAGACTTGTGCTATAGCATTCGTGCCATCCTTATGTTAAAGATGATTAATTTAGTTTAAGCCAACTATCACTGGTCATGTTAAATCCATGTTGTTTGAAAGGCTTTTTATATTAAATTAAATTTTTTACTTATTTTAATTTTTTAAGTAGGCTCTTTCCCCAACATGGGCCTCAAACTCATGACCCCAAGATCAAGAGTTGCATGCTATACTGACTGAGCCAGCCTGGCATCCCTAAATTCATGTTAATTTGACATTTATTGGTTTGGTAGTTTTATTTCATTTGTAAAGTTATTTTAGTTTAGGATTGTATATGAGGTCTAAACATAAAGAGTTGATGACCCTTCCTTATTTTCTGTAAGCAAAATGTTGATAAAAATGGTTAAAAAAATTTCCCCCTTTAAGGGTTATCCATGCATTACTAAGATTTGAGAAATATTGAGGTAGGCAATGAGAATGCATTGGAGAATTTTGTGGATATGAGTCAGGTGATCAGGGGGTGCCTAAGGAAACTGATCTGGCAACAATATGAAGTGGTTACTAGAAAAAGAAAAGACAGGGAGAGGAGGGAGAATGTGATTTCAAGATTCTAGGTGTGTGGGAGTAAAAGCTCATGGGTATGGGAATGAAGGGACATATGGAAGAGATATTGGCAGAGAAGCATTCATGGGAAGGTCTCAGGGATTACTTTGATGTATGGAGGGAAGGAGAGGAAGGAGTCAAAGCTCTCTTGAGATTTTTATTCTCTGCAAATATACATATATATATATATACATGTATATGCAAATATACATACATATATATATATACATATGTGTATATATATATATATATATATATACATACCATGAGCAGAAAGTAGAGTAATAAAGAAGCAATCAGTTTAGCAAAGGCAGAGTAACTTTAGACATGATATTTACTAGTATAATAGTTTTCAAATAGGTTAATAAATTTAAAATACATAAAAGTAAAGAAGAAAAAAGTGTTTTTTGAGTGAGGGATACTTATAGAGTAGTTTACCAATATACAGTTTTATTTTTATTTATTTTTTTATTTTATTTTATTTTTTACAGTTTTATTTTTAATCTCCAGTACCTAGAACATTGCTTGGCACATAGTATGCATTCTATAAATGTAAGATGAACTGAATTAGTTGGTATGAATTAAATAGGACTATTGAAAAAGATTAATCACTTTGATGTCTGTTCCTGGCATTATGGCTAAACAAGAGCTTTGAAGAAGCCTGCTGCTTCAGAGCAGTCACATTCTGCATAGAGCATACTTTTGGAGACAGAGCTTGTCTTTCTAGAGGAAGGGATATCTTCAGGGAGCACTCCCAATATACCATAAATTGGTGCCAGAATGGCAGGGAACTGGGACGAGGGAAGTGAGCTGTGGTGAGAGGCAGATTTTCCCTGAAGTTATGTGGTAATAGAGGTGTTGCTGCTGGGATATTGAGCCTTGGGACAATGAGAAGGTAGGGAAGATGATCCAGGAACTCCTGCACCAAGCCAAGCCCTTCAGGCTGAAGCAAGCTCTTGGGTTCCAGAAGAAGCAGAAGCCAACACTCTCTAGAGAAAAGCTTTGCCAAATTTTGTCCACCAAACTCCCGATGATGAAATTGAAACAAAGAGCTCCCAATCAAAGATTATGAAACCCACTGGCAGGAAGTTCAGAATGGCTGAAAACCAGCAGGAATAACAAATAATAGATTTGAACCCTTCAAGGATGTAGATATTAAAATGACCAGATATTGAGATTACAATAATTGAGTATGAAATATTTAAGGAAATAAAGGGCCCCACAGTAAATCCAAGCATACAACAAGATTCTATCAGGAATGACCAGACAAAATAGAGAAAAATTTCAATCTGAGAAATAAAAAATATAATTGTTGAAGGACGCTTGGGTGGCTCAGTCAGTTGAGTAACTGACTCTTGATTTCAGCTTGGGTCTTGGTCTCAGGATGGTGGGATGGGGCCCAGCATCAGGCTCTGGACTCAGTGGGGAGTCTGCTTGAAATTCTCTCTCTCCCTCTGCCTTTCTCCCTGCTCTCTCTCTCTCTTTCTCAAAATAAATAATGAAATATTTTAAAAAATAATAAATCTTAAAAAATGTGTGTGTGTGTACCTGTGTGTGTGTGTATATATATATATATATATATATATATATATATATAATTGCGTTGAGACTAAAAAAAACCTCAGTGGCAGATTAAACAGTGTATTAGACAAAGATGGAAAATAGTAAAGAGAAATAGAGTACTCCAGGGTATAAACACATGTGAAAAAAGTCCCCAAACTTCCCTGTATTGCTCTACAGAAGAATGGATTAAAGGATGTTATGTGTATAAAATGGGATATTATACAGCAGTGAAAATGAGTGGCCTGTATCTCCAAGCAGCAATGTGGATTATTCTTGGAAGCATAATCTTAAGTGAAAAATCAATTTCCAAAGTTTGCATGTGGGTAAACAATTTTGAGTTTTTAATACTCAAAACAAGGAAACTCAATGGTGTAGTGTTTAGGCACATATGTATTATTGAAAAAACTATAAAAGAGGACTAGAATGGTGAACCAAATGTAGGATAGATAGTACTTCTGGTAGAGAGGTAGGAGGATTAGTTAGGAAAGAAAGCATAAGTAGACAGAAGTGGTTTACAATCTTACAGTGCTCAGGTAGTGATTTCATTGGTTTTTATTTTATTCCTATGCTTTATAATTTATTTATTTATTTATTTATTTTTTAGAGATTTTATTTATTTGACAGAGAGAGAGAAATCACAAGTAGGCAGAGAGGCAGGCAGAGAGAGAGAGAGGGGGGAGGAAGCGGGCTCCCTGCGGAGCAGAGAGCCCGATGCGGGGCTTGATCCCAGGACCCCGGGATCATGACCTGAGCTGAAGGCAGAGGCTTTAACCCACTGAGCCACCCAGGCGCCCCTGCTTTATAATTTATTTAGATGTTTTACTTTTTCTTGCCCATGCATAAAATGGACACAAATACAAAAGGAAACAAAATACCTAAAATTAACCATTTACAAATTGGGAGTAATTTTTGTCTGAGCAGGCCTTTTCATTTGACCATAATTTTCATCTAGATTCCTCAAGTAATCCACCTTCTTCTTAAGTTCTTTATTCATCATAGTTTCTGTGTCATACTCATTTTTTTTCTGGGAAAAATACCAAAGGAAACCTTTGATCATTTTTGCTTAGTAGTTTCTCCTCCAAAAAAATGTTAGTCACATGAAACTACCAAAAGATTTAAACAATTTCCAATGAAACATTTGTCACCCTCCAAAGAAACTCTTTTAGCCCATGTCATTCTGATACAATAGTTCATTTTAAAAAATTTAACTTCATTTTATTTCCATAGGTCTGTCATGTTCTGTGAAATATTGGTTCAAGGTGTCTAGGAAGATTAAAAATTTGATAAAGGGAATTCTGAGTTAAAAAATGACCCATACAGACCAAGTGGTGCTGGCTTATGAAGGAAAATCTTGCATATCTTCCTTCTTCTCCTTTTGGATGGGTATAGATGCCCTTTTCTCTTCAATTTGGACATTCTGGGAAATGATTTTCCAAGAAGTACCTTCTCTTATGGAAATAGAGTGAGATGTTTCTGGGTTCTCTACTTTGACCCCCAAGGGGTAATCTCTGCTGCAGAAAAGTGGTGCAAGCCTGAGGACAATGTCACACGTGAGGTTGACCTCTAATTTCTCCTGGTCTTCCCTGTCCATGCCAATCTGCCTACCCCAGCTCCTTTGCTCTATTTTCAAGGCGTGGAATGAACCTACAGCTCCATAGGGAGAGCAGATATGTGTTAGGGACAGAGTTTCTCAGTTTTATACCCCATCTCTGTCAATTTAGGTCCTTCAAATTCTTTTTTTTTTTTTAAGATTTTATTCATTTGAGAGATGGGGAGAGAGAGAGAAGAAGAAGAAGAAGCATGGAAGAGGGGCAGAGGGAGAGGGATAAGCAGACTCCCTGCTGAGCAGAGAGCCTGATGCAGGGCTCGATTCCAAGACCCTGAGATCATGACCTGAGCTGAAGGCAGAGGCTTAAGCAACTGAACTCTGGGTTTTCCAGTTTTTATCTTTTAGCTCTCTGTAGCATTTAGCACTACTGACCATGCTGGACAGGAAACTTAAGTTCAGTGAGCAAGAGTAAGATTATAGGGTGGGGACTGAGTGAACACAAGAGCTGATTTTTGCTGTGTGAGAATGTGAACTGAGATCTTCCTGGCTTTCAAAAGGCACTGGAGTTATGGATGTTAACTAGCTACAGAAGCCCAGAAAACATCTATCTCTTGTGACTTTCTGTCCCCAGGGTGGAATCTTCCCCTCTTTCATAATGAATTCTGGTATCTTAAGGAATCTGTTGCAGCTTTAGCCACAACTGGACTACAGTACCTTCCCTTCTTCACCTGATTCTGCTGGAATGGTAGGAGCAGTTTTCTGAGTTGGAGACCAGATGCCTTTTCTTCTAGAAATGATGATGGCGCTCAGTTACTGTTGGACTAGAACCCTTAGTGCAGTGCAATCCTTCAGATACTATATGGGTTAAAGAGGCACGCAGCTCTGTTTTTGCCCAGAAATCTAAACAACCTTTCATGACATTGTTTCTAAGGGAAATGCAGTGTGGGTTCCAAATAATCAACTTATAAACAAACACATCCAGTGCCTGTGTTGGGGACTGCCTGCTGTGTGGGGTTCTGCAAGCTAAGAATTTCATTGTTTTTAAAAAGTGGCTTTCCCCTTGTTTCCTTAGGTCAGTCATACTTTTCAAAAATCAATTGTCAGGTGTTTTACATCAATTAAAATAATTTCTTCTGAAATTATACTAGAACATCTGTTCATTCATCCATCAATATGCCCTTCCACTTTGAATAGTATGCTCATTTTTGAGGTGTTATTGATATAGTGTTTATTAAAACATTTCTAATTTTGAACTGTTCTTCTCCTATCTGCTAAGGACTTTTCATCTCAATTGACTGTACATTGTTTTAATGGATGAAAGCAAAATGGAAAGTTCCAGTGCTTGCTTTACCAGCATGTATACTAAAACTGGAACAATATAGAGAAGATTAGCATGGCCCCTGCCCAAGGATGACACATGAATTTGTGAAGTGGTCCATATTTTTCAGATGTGTAAACAGAACTTTTCTAAGTGACAAAAAAACAAAAAGAAAGAAAAGAAAGTTTCATTGGTCTATAAGCTTCTCTACTAGATGGTAAGGTCTTCCAGTGCAGGACTAAGTCTAGTTAACTTGGTACCCCCTTTGCTGAAGAAATCTTTCTTACACTGACCTGAAATGCTGCAGCTCTGACCCATTTGGAGATATGTTACATGGCACTTGACAATGAAGGACTTACCGCATTGTAGTTGTCTTTCTTGGCCACTGAGATTAATCAGGTTCAAATCTAGATTATGCAATTATTGTTTTCAGGAATAAAGAAATTATTTTAGATCCTTGTGGTACACACTGGCTCGCTCATCATGCCCATTTCCTCTTCCAGGTATGAGTGCATTTCCCAAGATCCTTTGTAGTGAGAGGTGGTCCCGAATTCTAGGCAATGAAAGTGAGTGTGCCACTGCCAGAGGATGGTCCACAGATATTTCTCATGGATGATTTCCCATTCTCTTTCTCTATTTATTGGTTGAATGTGAAGGACTCTGAGGCCTAGGAGGAATATAGAGTACCCAAGGGGCTTCTGGGTGGCTCAGTTGGTTAAGCGTCTGCCTTAGGCTCAGGGCAGTATCCTAGGGTCATAGGATCTAGCCCCACATCAGGCTCCCTGCTCAGTGGGTAGTCTAGGAGTGTATTTCTCCCTCTGCCCCTCCTCTGCCTCTCTCCTGGCTTGTGCTCTCTCCCTCTCCCTCAAATAAATAAACACCATCTTTAAAAAAAAAAATAGAGAGAGGGTACCTAAGATGGAGGTAACCTGGGTCCTTGAGTGACCATGTGGAAACCTACTCAGTCAGGAACACACATTTGACTTCCTATGAATAAGAAATAAATTTCTACTGTATTCAATCACTGAGATTATGGGGTTTCTCTCTATTAGCAGCTAGCACCACCCTAACTAATACAATCTTCCTTAAATATATTTGAGAACTGTTTTGTCCTTTGTATATCTAGATGATGACTATGTTCTGACAACAGCTCTCTGACACCAACTGGGTATTCAATTCAATTCTGACACTAAGTAGAGTTAGCCCAGATCCTACAGGTTAAGGGCTCAGTACTTGGGCTTCTCCCACTTCAGATGCCTACCACAAGTCCTGGATGTTCCCAAGCCACCTGTACATCTGCCTGGTTAGCTAAAAATCTGGGAATTCCCCTGACCACTCCTGCCTTCAGGTTCAGTAATTCACTAGAATGACTTAGAACTCATGGAAAGTACTACATTTATGATTACAGTTTTATTGTCAAGGATACAACTCAGGAATAGCTAAATGAAAGTGATCAATTGGACAAGTCTTGGGGGGCAGGTGGCATAGAACTTCTATGCCCGTTCCTTGTGGAATCAGGGCACACTACCTTCCAGGAGCATCCACGTATTCACCATTTCATTATGTAACATAGATTAAATCATTGGTCACATGACCAATCTCCAGCTTCCCTCCCCTTCTTAGAGGTGGAGTAGGGATGGGGCTGAAAGTTCGAACCTTCTAATCATATGCTTGGTCTTTCTGGTCACCAGTCCCATCTTGAAATTATCTAGAGACCCACCACGAGTCACTTCATTAACGTGAACTCAAGTATGAATGAGAGAGGCAGTTTACGTTAGGAAAAAACACTCTTATCAGGAAATTCCAAGGATTTTTGAACCTCTACGCTGGGAATGGGGACAAAGACCAGGTATATTCTTTATTATATCATGGTAAATGACAAAGGTCAAAAATTTATTGTTGGAGCTTACTGACAAAAGAAAGTCTTTGGACTGGAGCTCACCCACTAGACCATTCTCCTTCAAGCTCTGAAATGTTCTCCTGTGTCTTGGATCTTCTTTGTGCTCCTATTACAGCCCTAACATGTCCATGCTTTCCAGTTAAGTTAGAAAGAAAGTTCCCACTCATATCTAACTGACCAATAGCCTGTTCAACTTCCCTATTGCTTTGCAGCTCTTTATGCTTAGAATTCTGCTAGCAACACTATAGTACATTTGTCTGTAGTCTTTTTTTTTTTTTAAGATTTTATTTATTTATTTGACAGACAGAGATCACAAGTAGGCAGAGAGGCAGGCAGAGAGAGAGGAAGGGAAGCAGGCTCCCCGCTGAGCAGAGAGCCTGATGCGGGACTCGATCCCAGGACCCTGAGATCATGACCTGAGCCGAAGGCAGAGGCTTAACCCACTGAGCCACCCAGGCACCCCTGTCTGTAGTCTTTTTGTATGCATATATTTGCAGATAATTTTTTTCTCTTTATACAATTAGAATTTTAATGGATATGTTTGGTAATGCATTTTCCCCCTGTCTTTATATCATCAGCATTTCTTAGGTCATTCATTATTCCTTGAAAACATCACTTTTATGGCAATAAAAAAATTCACCTATGTACTCTATCTATAGATATATCATACTTTACTTGGATATTCCCAGGTGGCCTGAATATTTTGGCTTTGTGTTTTCAGTGTCATAAATAGTATGATGACTATCTTGTTTCATAAATCATTTTGTGTATCTTTGATCATTTCTTTAGGTTTATAAACATCTCCATTCCTTTTAACTGCAAAAAATTAATATATTTTGGGTTATTTACATTTTCAACAAGATGTATATCTATATGAATAGCAATTTGGCACCAAATCTTAAGAATGAAAATACTATTTGTATCTTTTAACCTGGTTATCCACTATTGGGAAGAAATCCCAGTGAAATTAAAAAAAAGAAACTTGTCCAAAGATGTGCATAGCACTGTTTATTCATAATAATGAATCACAAAAAACTACCCAAATAATTTGAAACTAGACATGCATGAGCATAATACATAGATAGAAAAAGTGATGTGAATATATTGCTACTTGGAAATAGGTATACAAGACAACATTAAACAAAAAAGAATAGAATGCTTATACTGGTTACAACTAAGTAAAAAATATATTCCTGCATATTTATAAAAATTGGGAGGGAATTTTTAATTATTTATTCATTTGACAGAGAGAGACACACAGTGAGAGAGGGAACACAAGCAGGGGGAGTAGAAGAAGGAAAAGCAGGCTCCCTGCTGAGCAGGCAGGCAGACATGGGGCTTGAACCCAGGACCCTGGGATTGTGACCTGAGCTGAAGGCAGATGCTTAACGACTGAGCCATTCAGGTGCCCCTGGGAGGGAATTTAGAGCTAGATCAGTATTGGTAATTTAAGTATGGCAGTCTTTTCTGTAAGCTTTTTAAAATATTGTGCCGGTTGGATTTTTAAACTCACTTCCTCAAGTTACCCTAAGAAAAGGGGAATTTATTGTCTGGATATCCTAGCACTAGAAATCAAGAGTGGAAACACATCAGCAATGGATGGGGTTCTAGGAGAAAATCTCTTTGTCTTATAGTTCTTTCTTTCCTGTGCATTATCTTTGCTTCGCCCAAGCATCTACCTTGACTTGGCTCTTACTGCTCTTGCCCTCCTTTTGACTTTTTGATTCCCACGATACTGTCAGGCACTCAGGGCTCTCCCAGAGCCTTTACTGAGTGAGGCACTCTGATGTTAGAAAATTTCAGCTTGAAGCTGCAGGTCTTGAGGGTACTGATCAGTCTGGAACCTTCTGCCTGCTCCCGCCCAACTCACTTATACTGATAAGTGGTATTGTACAAGGCCATTTTGGTTCAGCTCTTCTGTTGTAGGCCATGAGGTTTTCCCAGATATTGGGGCAGACCCATCAAAATTTAGCCTAGGAAAGTGTGTTTGTGTGTGTGTGTGTGTGTGTGTATTTGTGTTTTAAGCAAATGAATGTCTAGGTGCTTGAAGTTCAGATAATATAGGGAAGGTATTTAGGGTAAGATCTCCCCATGGACCATTGAATTGTTCAGTTGACTCCTTATTCTGCCATAAATTAGTAATAACAAATAAATTCTCTAAATTCTACAAGGGTTTAAATGACTGAGGCACATGACCTCATCAGGTCCTCCTTGGGACAATATGTTAGGGTGAGAGATAATAAGAAAAACCTGGGACTGAGAAAGATAGGAATGTCAAGAAGGTAGCTCTCAGCGTTTTTCTGTGCAAACAAATTAGCTTCCCTACAAGTGAAATCTATGATTTATGGCTTGCGAGCTTCATGTTGTCACTAAACTAAGTGGTCCCAAACAAGTTCCCATTCATTTAAAATTTCTCCAGAATCTGGAAAAGGTCTCTGCTTCCATTTTACACTTTTACCATCTTGCAGCTTCAAATTTGCCAGCATGTCAAGGGGCTGGTCAGGGGTTGGGAGGGAAGAAAGTATAGAGGATCACACACACTTAACCCCCTTAATCTGGAAGTGATGATCATCAGTTTAGCTTACATGTCATTGGTGAGAATTGATCACATGACCCCCCCTCTCCACACAGCATGCAGGGGTACTATTTAATGTAGTCCAGCTGAGTAGCCATCCTCAAGCACCCATTCTACACCATCAAAGGTATGGATAGATTTTTATTGGTCAGCTCGCTGTCTCTAATTATACTCTGCTAATTTGTTTTCTGGTCTCCTCTATCTCCTTAATTAAATCTAGCCCATGCATTGATAATTAATTAAGCAGCTCTAATCACATTAGTTAATTGCTCAAAAACAAAACAAAACACAAATCCATCCCATCATCTATGGCTCCCCATCATCTGTCAAATTAAGTGCCAGCTCCTCGCCTTGGTACTCAAGTCCCCAAAGAACAAATCCCATCCTACTTTTTTGGCCTCATCCTCCAGCACTTCCCTACCCTTTGCAGATATTTCAACCTCAATGGACCACTTGCTGTTCTTAAAACACAGAGTTGTTGTTTCATCCTATGTTTCCATCTGGTGTCCTATCCATCTCTCCATTCTGCCTCTAATGGGTGGTACACATTTTAAATAAATTTAGCATATTTTTCTTATTTTATGTCTTTCTGAGTCCCCTAGTGAGTGTTGCCACAGAATTCTAAATCGCCAGTGTCAAAAATTATGTCCCTGTTGAACATTACAGCACTCGGGAGCAGCAGGAGACTCAACCCGCCAGCCTTAGGAACCAGGTTTTTCATTGACATGTTACAATTAACACCCACAGAGACAGCCGCTTACGCACATTCTGCTGTGTGTAACCGCTAGTTTAGAGTGTTTCCATGAAGTCATTTCCTAGTGTAGAGCATTTACTGGATAGAAGTCAGAATTTTTACCTTCTTTGTAAAACAAAAATTTAGGGCGTTTTCTGATGAATATAAAGATGTGTGAGAGTAAGAGAACAAACGCATAAGAAGGAAGAAGCCATATAGGAAATGCAAATGAAACATTTAAATCCTGAGCAGTAAATCATATAAAGAAGCAGAACATTGGATGCAGACTTCTGAAAAAGATCTCTAAAATTATTAACCTAAGATCCATACTGCAGAAGAGGTAATCTCGCAATGGACACTTGCTTATTTCCATGCCTAGGAGACCAAGTTGATGTTTCTGGCTTTGAATATTCTGTAGCATTGCTTCCAGGCAACCAAGAGAGCAGAGCAATCTTGGCTGTTGTCACCATTTTCTTCCACTAGAATGACCCCTTTACTCCTGAGTTTCTGAGTCTGACTTTTAGAGACAGAGATGTTGCCCCTGTTGACTGTGTTTTCAATGTTCACCCTGCATCCTTTCTGTCTTGGCCGGCTCTCAGGATCTACTCATTTTTATAATAACTATGATCCTTAGAGCGCTGCCAACAACCCAGTTGTTGGGTTGAAATGAATGTTAAAAATGAATAAATAAAATGTTACATTCTTATTTTTTAAGATACAAAGAATGAGAATTGATAGCCAGCCTCTCTAAATTATTAAGTAAAAAATTCTTTGACATTGTCCCTTCCCCATCCATTCTTTCAACCACCCATCCATCCATTCAGCCATCTAATATTTATTGTGTGCTTACTCTGTGTAACCATTGTACTATATGCTCTTGCTGAAGTCCTTCAATAAAAGAAACAGGAAGTGTCCCACTCAGCATTTACTCTAACCATGTTGTTTTCCAGATTCCTGGATATTTTTTGAGCTGTTCTGTTTTGTTTTTAGATTTGATGGGTGGTCTGCAGCTTACATTAATGGATACTTGAGAGGGGAAAGCATAAGGGGGGTGGTAAAGGGCAATTGTGAGTCAAATGACTGGGATGAAAGCTGAGTTCAGTTCCTACTCATGTATTCCCAAATTATTTGCTGAGTCCCTACCATGAGTAAAACTTTATGGTAGTCTTTTTGAGTGATATGATGCATGAAACGAGATTTGTATACCTATTGAGCTTATTTTCTCTAAGACAGTAAAAGATGAACGTAAGTAATTAACTCATGGTAGGCTTTCATGAACACAGAAGCAACAGTACAAGGACTCTGAGTATTTAGAGACAAGAAAGATCACTTCTGATTGAAACTAATCAGGAAAGTATCCTTGAAAGGAAGATATTCTAAGTTTAGGATTTGGAGGATAGGTACAACTTCAAGAGAGAAAAAAGATATTCCAGGCAGAAGGAACAGCATGAACAAATATAAGGAGGAAGGAAAGTAAAAAAGCATAGTAGGAATGGATAAAAGACCTTAATGTGAGGCAGGAGTCTATCAAATTCTTAGAGGAGAACATAGGCAGTAACCTCTTCGACATCCATCACAGCAACTTCTTTCAAGACATGTCTCCAAAGCCAAAGGAAACAAAAGCGAAAATGAACTTTTGGGACTTCTTCAAGATCAAAAGCTTCTGTGTAGCAAAGGAAACAGTCAACAAAACAAAGAGGCAACCCACGGAATGGGAGAAGATATTTGCAAATGACAGTACAAAGGGCTGATATCCAAGATCTATAAATAATGTCTCGAACTCAACACACACAAAACAAATAATCACATCAAAAAATGGCCAGAAGACATGAACAGACACTTCTCCAAAGAAGACATACAAATGCCTAACAGACCCATGAAAAAATGTTCATCATCACTAGCCACCAGGGAGATTCAAATCAAAACCACATTAAGATACCACATTACACCAGTTGAAATGGCCAAAATGAACAAGACAGTAAATAACATGTATTGGAGAGGATGTGGAGAAAGGGGAGCCCTCATACACTGTTGGTGGGAATGCAAGTTGGTGCAGTCACTTTGGAAAACAGTGTGAAGATTCCTTAAGAAATTAAATATAGAGCTACCCTATGACCCTGTAATTGCACTACTGGGTATCTACCCCAAAGATACAGATGTCGTGAAAAGAAGGGTCATCCATACCCCAATGTTCATAGGAGCAATGGCCACAGTTGCCAAACTGGAAAGAACCAAGATGCTCTTCAACGGACAAATGGATAAAGAAGATATGGTCCATATATACAACGGAGTATTATGCCTCCATCAGAAAGGATGAACACCCAACTTTTGTATCAGCATGGATGGGACTGGAAGATATTATTCTGAGTGAAGTAAGTCAAGCAGAGAGAGTCAATTATCCTATGGTTTCACTTACTTGTGGAGCATAAGGAATGACACAGAGGACATTGGGAGATGGAAAGGAGAAGGGGGTTGGGGGAAATTGGAGGGGGAGACAAACCATGAGAGACTGTGGACTCTGAGAAACAAACAGGGTTTTGGAGGGGAGGGGGACTGGGGGTTGGGTGAGCCTAGTGGTGGCTATTATGGAGGGCACGTATTGCATGGGGCCTGGGGTGTGGTGCATAAACAATGAATTTTGGAGCACTGAAAAGAAAGAAAATAAAATGAAAGAAAAAGCATACTAAGGAGTACTTAAATGCAGATTTTGGAAAACTGTTGTGTTGACTTTTTCTCTATATTATTCTCCATTTTAATCCTGTTTTGTTTTTTTTTTTTTTTTGCTCTTCTCTTTCCTGCTCTGTGCCTAGGGAGGCTGACCCTGGGACTCTCTAAAGCTTCAATGGAAGGCACCAAGGAGAGATTGGCAAGAGGGAATAGAGGGCTCAGAGCATTTCTCCCTACTCCTTCCTTGCTTTCATGCAATAGCTGCATACCTCCTTAACCTCAGTTCCCACCAGACAGCTATTCTTCTGTGGTTCTAGCTCTCAGGAGGCTCTGGCAATATTGTACCTTCCTCCTGTCCCTTCAGCCTTAGGGAGTGCAAACAGCTTCCCATTCACTGTTGCTAGTCTTTGTCTCAACATCCATTGCTAGTTCCCTTGACATTAACCACATATCTGTAAATAGTCCCTTCATTAAGTCTCTTCATTTGAATAATCTGGAGGAATTCTGTTTCCTGCTGAGACTCTTTATTGCCATAAATGCTAAGCTAAGATGTGATATATCACCCTATCCACAGCGTCTTAAATCCTAAGTACATCCTGACACCCATATGTCTATTAATGGTGTTTACACTCTCAAAGTCAACCTGGAGTCATCCTGGACTCTCCTTTTCCATTATCTTTCGCCTCAAATGATTTGTTGAGTCTTGCATATTTACCTTCATGATGCCTTTTGCATTTTTCTTCTTTTCATTTTCACAACCACTGCCCTAGTTCAGGTCTTCATTGCCTCTAAATCTGTGACAATGCAAAAGCTTCCTAACTTTTTTGATTCCAGTCCCTTTTCACCAAACCTCCCATAGACCATGACTTAGACTAACAGCTTTGCCTGTGTTACTTCTGTGATCAAAAATCTCCAATATCCTTAAAAACAAGCAAAACATCCGAAATCTGTTAGACAATGTAGAGGGAGTGAAGTATTAATTTGTCAGGTTGACCTTCAAAGATGTTCATTATATTGGCCCTTCCAACTTTCCCCAGCTCACCTCTAGTAATTTCCTTCTTCTATCTAATTATCCTAACTGGACTGTGCAGTTCCTTGAAATGCACTGCCCCCAACATGCTCCTACCCCATGATCTTTAGTAATGTGGCCCCCTTCTCCTTAATGCACTTTTACTCAACACCACCAGTCATAATCCTATTCATACTCAAAGATCTTGTACAAATGATGGATATTTCAGTCTCCCTGGGCTGCTGTAACAGAAATGCCACAGATCATGTGGCTTATAAATAACAAGAATTTATTTCTCACAGTTCTGGGGACTAGAAAGTCCAAGATAAAGTCCAACTTCTGGAGGCTGGCAGATTCAATGTCTGGTCAGGTCTTCCTTTCTGATGCATAGATGGCCATCCTTTCACTGTAACCACACATAGCAGAGGAGGCAAGGGATTTCTCTGAGGTTGTTTTTATAAAAAGCTCTAATCTCATTCATGAGGGCTCTACCCTCATGACCTAATCACCTCCCAAAGTCCCCACCTTCTAATACCATCGCCTTGGGGCTTACAACTTCAACACACAAGTTTTAGGGGGCAAACATTCAATCCATAGAAATGAAGTTCTTCAAGTTTGTTTTTAAAATTTATACCAAATCCATTTATCCCTCTCTTTAAACATTGATAATGTTTTATATGTATGTGTGTGTGTGTATACTTCTCTCAAGGCAGTTGTTAAATACAAAAATAACTTTAGTTTAAAGACAATCCATGTTTTCTTCCAATTAAGGCTTATCTTTCTCAATTATTGAATCTAGGGAACACCTAGAATAGTTTTATGCACAATTAGGTTTGCAATGAATGTTCATTGGCTTGAATAGACAATGTTCAGTCTTCTAAGCAAAGTCTGTATGGAGGATAGTGCAGAGCCAGGGAAGAAGGGAGAAACACTAAAGGCTAAGTAGGAAGCTATTGTTATTACTGAGAGGTTAAAAAAAAGCATCTGGACCTTAACCAGGGTGGGAATGGAAAGGGTGGGGGATGGATATGAATGTCTTTGCAAAGCATGGATTACAGGAGAAGGAGGAGCAAGAAATAGACATAACACCAAGGACTACAGCCTGGGTGACTGGGAAAATGGTAGAATCATAAATAAAAAAAAGAAAAACACAGAAGAGGGAGTGGTTTGGGCAAAGGGGTAGGGATAGGTATGAAGATAGTGAGTTCTGTGTTTTAGGTACTGAGTAGAAGCACAGGTAGAACCAGGTAGGGGTGCACAATAGGTGAGTGGAAATGGGGCCATTGTGTCTTGGAGGGCCACCAGCTTGGAGAGGATGGCTGGGACTGAATGAATGAAAGAGATTTCCCATTAAAACAACATCAACAACAACAACAACACCAAACAAAACTTCAAGTAGCCTAAGAAGAGTGTCAGGAAATAGAGCCTAGCAAATGCCCATATGCATAGAGCATTGTCTTGTGGGGCTTTTCTTTTGTGATGATATTTGCTGGCATAGATCACATCCAGCACTTAGCCGTCTGTTTCATTGTTGCTGTTGAGATGATTTCTGTGGTTGTGGGTTTTCTCTCTACCTAGAACTTAAACTAGAAGACAGGAAGCTATTTCTAAAGCCTTCCAATCTTACGTTTTAGAAAGCACCAGATAAACTAGTTACTTTTTAACCAGAGAGCAAGACAAAGTGTACAAATACTGAAGATAATGAATAGACTTATTCTGCATATCAGAGCTAAGTGTACTTTGAACTTGGAGTGGAGAGTAAGGAGAAATACATAACTGGGATGAGAATATATAACTCGGATAGGAGGTGGAAAAATTGCCCTTGGGAACTCTATGTTTAGGTGGAGCCAGTCCAGAAACTCTCAGCCTTTTTTGAGAAACTTGGGAAAGCCGCCTAAATAGACTTAAGAAACATCTATTAGACACCTACTATGCTCCAGGCCCTGTGTCCAGTTTTTTCATATTCCGTTTCCCCCCAAACCCTGTGAAATAGGTATACTCTTCATTTTCAGAAGAGGGTATCCTGGACATTTTTGGGATCATGAACCCTGAATTATCTCTGTTGGCATCACTGCCAGGGGTAATGGATGCTGTTTTCACTGCTCTTTCCAGATGATAGCTTCCATGGTCCCAGAATCCTCTGTTGGCTGGTTCAGTCCTAAGAGGGGATCTCTGGTTGGCTGAGCCTGGTCCTCTGCCTGTGTTCTAGCTGCCAGCATTGACTTTGGGGCTTTTGTAGTTGCTTCTTCCAAGGTTCACACAACTGGGACCTCTTGCCCTCTGACAAATGTGAAAGGGGATCAGATGCTGGAATGCTTCTAAACCATCAATAAAAATCGATCACCATGAGGAAAGTGGAGTATATATGCCCAAGGACACTATTAAGCACCAGAGTTGAGGTCAAACCCAGATCTTCTAGGTTGGTGATTAATTTTTCCATTATAGTGTAGTTGCTGCAGCTGTTTGAAAGGAACAGAGCATTTTCCCTTTTCCAAAACCCCACACAATTAACAAAACTTTTTCCTGGTACTTCTAATGTACCAGATGCTGTGTTGGGTGATTTATATACATTGTTTCATCTATTTCAAATCCTTTGGGAGAGATATTATTGGGAATTAGCATTCCCATTTTACAGATTAAGAAACCTGAGGTTTAGAGAGGTTATATGAATTGGTTCAAGATTGTAAGTGGTGGTGGGGGGGTCTGTCTATCTGATTACAAATTCAGAGGTCTTACTACAACATCATGATGCCATCAGGGGCTAACACTGGCTAGGGGGCTTGAGCCTTATTTGTCTTTGGTTTTCTTCCTAACTCTGGCTTCTAATTCAGTGACTGGCAGATAGCAAGTCCATATCAATGTCTGTTGAATGAATGAGCAGGTATGCCAGAGCTTCCTGGAGGGGGTAGGGAAGAAAACTTTAAAGAGTGATAGCATTAACAGGGATGAATTTAGGGGTGGAAATGAAAGAAAATCATGCAAAGAGGTAGAATGGTCTCTCACAGGATTAAAAAAGGGAAGACAAATAGGTTAAGAGTTAAGACACACTTATTTCTTTGAGATCCTGATTTCAATTCTTTGGATATATACCAGGAAGTGGGATTGCTGGATCATATGGTAGCTCCATTTTTAGTTTTTTAAGAAGAAATTTTTGGAGGTGATGAATTAAGTCTGTGATATAAGTTATGGTGATGGTTTCATGGGTGCATATTTATCTCCAGACTTACCATACTTGTTGTATATATAAATTATGTACAACCATTTATACTGTTAAAAATACATAGAAACTTAAAAAAAGGAGCTAAGATACATTTAGAAAGGTTACACTGTGTGGGTTCCACCTAGGAATACAAAAGCCTAGCTCCCTTGCCTTAGATATAGACATCTCTGGGATTCTCCCTTATGGGTCAGAATGCAACTACTCTCTGAAGGATTTGCCTTCCTCCCAATCTCTGTCCTGCTTTCTCCACTTCCTTCCCAGCCTTGCTGGAGAGCAGGTTCTTATTAATCTCTTGTGAACAAATCCTCAACTCAGGAATCTACTTCTGGGTAACCCAACCTAAGCCTGGGGGTTATTCTAGAATAGTATGCCTGGCATCATTGGACACTAACAGTGAATGAATGAATGAATGAATGAATCTTAGAGCTGTTTCTCTCTGTCATGCCAGATATCCACAGGGCCACAAAGTCTAAGGGGTTATTCCTTCTTTATATCCTTTATCTCTTTCTGCTCCTTCTTTTGCCATTGCCTTAGTGAGATGGGACCTGCCTTACTTTCTCACTTCCATGATAGCCAGAGTCTTTTAATGGTTATCCAGTCCTCTCTAGTTTACCCTCTTTGTTGCTGCTACTAATTCTGAAGTTCAGATCATCTGTCACTCCTTGTCTTGAATTCCTTCAGTAAATTTCCCTGACTTTCAAAGTCAAGGAAAAATTCCTTGCTAATCTTGCCTTACTCACTTGCCTCTTTACCTTACTTCTCCCTACTTCCCTGCTCTAGGCATGCCATTTGCTCCAGGCACACTGAGCTACTTGTAGTTTCTGGAACATGCCAGTCTTAGACTGTTGCATTTGTAGATGCCCATATGTTGTTTGTTATTTCTGTGAAATGCCTTCCTTCAGGTTTTCACCTGGCTGGCTCCTACTTCCTCTAAACTGTGCATCAAATACCACCTCCTCTTCTGACCAGGCCGTCTGATTTGGCAGCCTCAGTGGGACTTCCTCTGTGTTTCGGCGCTCACTTCCTCTGTATGGCATCTAGCACACTGAGCAGCTTGCCTGACCTAGAGCAGAGAACATGTTCCATTTGACTTCGACTAGCACAATTCCTAGCACTCAATATATTGTTGCAATGGAAGAAGTTCTAAAAAAAAAAAAAAAAGCCTGGACAGTGTGAGCACACTGGGGAGCAGGGTTAGGTATATTGCCCAGGCAGACACACTGGTTTAACCATAAATTCTGTAGTGTTTCTCATCTCAAGCATGTGTTGTTGTACCTCTACTACTGAGGTCTATTCTGGGATATACGTCTATGACATAAGGATACTATAATTTTAAACAAATGTCTCAGATATTTTGAGATCCAAGTTTAAATACAAGTATTTTTTATTGTAGTAAAATACACATAATATAAAATTTATCATTTTAATAGTACAATTAAGTGGCATTAAGTATATTTGCAATGCATACAACTATCACCATTATCCATTTCCAGAACTCATCACTTATTAAAGGATAGCTCTCCATTCCCTTTCCCCTCAACATTTGGTAACCTTTATCTTACTTTCTGTCTCTACAGATTTGTTCATCTTAGATATATAAATGGAATCATACAATATCTGTCCTTTTGTGCCTGGCTCATTACACTCTTTATGTTCATCTATGTTGTAGCATGTGCTAGCATTTCATTCTTTTTTAGTATTGAATAATATTCCCTGGTGTTGACCACATTTTGTTTATCCATTCATTTGTTGATGAACATTTGAGTTGCTTCCACCTTTTGGCGATTGTGAATAATGCTACTATGAAAATTGATGTGCAAGTATCTGTTTGAGTTTCTGTTTTCAGTTCTTTCTAGGTAAATACCTAGAATTGGAATTACTGAATCATTTGGCATTTCTATGTTTAACTTTTTGAGGAACCACCAAAATGTTTTCCATAATGGCTATTTTACATTTCCATCAGCAATGCACAAAAGTTCTAATTTCTCCATGTCCTTGACAACATTTGTTATTTTCTGTTTTTGTTTGCATTTTTTTTTTTTTTTTTTTTTTTTTTTCTTAAAGATTTTATTTATTTATTTGACAGACAGAAATCACAAGTAGGCAGAGAGGCAGGCAGAGAGAGAGAGAGGAGGAAGCAGGCTCCCCGCCAAGCAGAGAGCCCGACGCGGGACTTGATCCCAGGACCCTGGGATCATGACCTGAGCTGAAGGCAGAGGCTTTAACCCACTGAGCCACCCAGGCGCCCCTGCATTTTTTTTATAATAGCCATCTTCATGCTGGTATCCATTGTGGTTTTGATTTGAATTTCTCTAATGATTAATGCTGTTGAGCATCTTTCATGTACTTATTGACCATTTGTGTATCTTCTTTGGAGAAGTGTTTATTCAAGTCCTTTGCTGCTTTTGAATTGGTTTTTGTTTTGTTTGGTTTGGTTGTCATTGTTGAGTTGTAGGAGTTCTTCGTATATTTT
Source organism: Mustela putorius furo (assembly GCF_011764305.1). Lineage (NCBI taxonomy): Eukaryota > Metazoa > Chordata > Mammalia > Carnivora > Mustelidae > Mustela > Mustela putorius. The sequence continues at coordinate 36,737,509 of NW_025421989.1, forward strand.
GGTATTACCCCTTTGTCAGATATATGATTTTCAAATATTTTCTCCCATTCTGTGGGTTGTCTTTTCACTTTCTTAATAGTATACTTTGATGCATACAAGTTTTTAAGTTTAATTAAGTTCAATTTATATTTTCCTTTGTTGCCTATGGCTTTGATGTCATATTTAAGAAATCATTGCCAAATCCAATGTCATGGACTTTTCTTTTATGTTTTATTCTAAAAGTTTTTATGGTTTCTGCTCTTACATTTTAGGACTTTGATCTGTTGTGGGTTAATTTTTTATATATAGTATAAGGTAAGGGGGTCCAACCTCATTCTTTTCCATGTGGATATCCAGTTTTCCTAATATAATTTGTTGAAAAGACTGTCCTTTTCCCATTGAATGGTCTGGACATCTGTGTCAAAAATCAAATGACCAATAATATCAACAAACTGATTCTAAAGTTTATATGGAGAGGCAAAAGACCCAGAATAACAATACAATATTGAAGGAAAAGAACAAAGTTGGAGGATTGACATTATCCAACTTCTAGACTTACTCTAAAGCTACAGTAATTAGGACAGTGTGGTATTGGCAAAAGAATAGACAAATAGATCAATGGAACAGAGCAGAGAATCCAGATAGGCCTGCAGAAATATAGTCAACTGATCTTTGACAAAGAAGTAAAGGCTTCTTTGCTTTGTACTGAGAAAAGATAATCTTTTCAACAAATGGTGCCTGAACAACTGGACATCTACATGCAAAAAATGAATCTAGACAGAAGTCTTATACCTTTCACAAAATTAACTCAAAATAGATGTAAAATCCAAAACTATAAAACTCCTAGAACATAAGGACAAATATATATGACTTTAGGCATGGTAATGACTTTTAGATACAACACCAATGAAAGAAATAACTGGTAAGCTGGACTTCATTAAACCAAAAAATTTATGCTCTTCAAAAGACACCATCAGGAAAATGAGAAAACAAGCCACAGACTGTGAGAAAATATTTGCAAAAGAAGCATCTGATAGAAGACAGTTATCCAAAATGTACAGAACACTCTTAAAACTCAGTAAGAAAAGGGGCAAATTAAAAAAATGGGCAACAGACTTGAACATACACCTAGTCAAGAAAGACTTTCAAGTGACAAATAAGCATAAGAAAAGATCTTCCACATCATATGTCATTAGGGAGCTACAAATTGAAACAACAACAAGATACAACTATGTATTTGTTAGAATAGCCAAAATCCAGAACACTGAAAGTACTAAATGCTGGTGAAGATGCAGAGCAACAGGAACTCTCATTCATTACTGGTGGGAATGTAAAATTGTACGCCATGTTGGAAGACAGTTTGGCAGTTTCATACCAAAGTAAACATATTCTTGCTATGTGATCCAGCAAACTTGCTCCTTAGTATTTACTCAAATAAGTAATAACTATATCTACTAAAAAACCTGCACACAAATGTTTTTTTAGCAGCTTATTCATAACTGCCCGAACTTGGAAACAACCAAGATGTCTCCAGGAAAGCCTGGGTTGTTCAGTCCGTTAAGTGTCTGCCTTGGGCTCAGGTCATGATTTTGGGGTTATGGGAGGGAGTCTGTTTTTTCTTTTCCCTCTGCCCCTAACCCCAGCTCATGCTATCTTTTGTGCATGGTCTCTCTCTCTCTCTCTCTCAAGTAAGTAAATTATTTTAAAAAATATGTCTTTCATTAGATGAATGGATAAACAGTGATACACTCAGACAATGGAATATTATTCAGTACTAAAAAGATGTGAGTTATTAAGCCATGAAAAGACACTGAGGAATCCTAAATTCATATTATTAAGTGAAAGAAGTCAATTTGAAAAGTCTACATACTGTGTGATTACAATGATATGACATTCTGAAAAAGGCAGAACTATAGAAATAGTAAAAAGGGAAGTGGTTGCCAGGGATTAGGAGGGAGGGATGACTAGGTGGAGTACAGAGGATTTTTAGGGCAAACTACTCTGATACTACATACAGAGTACTACACTACATACAGTGACGTGGATGCACGTCACTATAAATTTTCCCAAACCCATGGAATGTACAACACTGAGAGTGAACCCTAATTAAAGCATGGACCTGGGTGATAATTATGTATCAATGTAGGTTAATCAATTTTTAAAAATTAATTTTGATTTTATTTGTCATTGAAGTATACTGAGCACACAGTGTTATATTAGCTTCAGGTGTATAATATAATAATTCAACAATTGTATACATTACTCAGTGCTCATCAAGAGAAGTGTATTTTTGGTCCTCTTTATCTGTTTAACCCCTCCCTCCATCCATCTCCCCTCTGGCAAGCCACCAGTGTGTTCTCTGTATTTATGAATTCCACAGATGAGTGAAATCGTCTAATTTGTTTTTTTTTTTTTTTACTTATTTCACTTAACATTATCATCCAGGTTGTTGCAAATGGCAAGATCTTACTCTTTATTATGCCTGAGTACTACTCCATTGTGTATAGGTGGTAGGTTAACTAATTTCAACAACTGTACCACTCGTGTTGATATTGGTGGAAGCTATGCATGTGTGGGGCAGGGAGTATATGGGAAATGTTTGTACTTTCTGCTCAATTTTGCTATGAATCTAATAAAACCACTTGTAAAAAATAAAGTCTACTTAAAAAATCAACTGACCTGGGGCGCCTGGGTGGCTCAGTGGGTTGAGCCTCTGCCTTCGGCTCAGGTCATGATCTCAGGGTCCTGGGATCGAGCCCCGCATCGGGCTCTCTGCTCAGCAGGGAGCCTGCTTCTCTCTCTCTTTCTCTGCCTGCCTCTCTGCCTACTTGTGATCTCTGTCTGTCAAATAAATATTTTAAAAAAATCAACTGACCTTATATGGTTGAATTTATATCTGAAATCTTGATTCTATTCATTTGGTGGATATGTTTATCTTTATGCCAGTAGCACACTGTTTTGATTACTATAGTTTTGTAGTAAGTTTTGAAATCACGTAGTGTAAGTTCACCATCTTTGGACTTTTTCAAGATTCTTTTGACTCTCCAGGTCACATGAGATTCCATATGAATTTTAGGATGGTTTTTCTATTCCCCCAAATCCCCATGTTTTAAAATTTAACATTTATATCTATAAATATTCTTTTATTTTCTTCTGTTTTTAGAGAGAGAGCATGCATTCAAGTGGGGAAAGGGGCAGAGGGAGAGGGAAAGAGAGAATCTCAAGGAGGCTCCATGCCCAGTGGGGAGCCCAATGCAGGGCTCAAACTCATGATCCTGAGATCATGACCTGAGCCAAAATCAAGAGTCAGATACATAAGCAGGTGAACCACTCAGGAGCCCAGCTTTAAATTTTCTAAGAACTGCTTTAGTTGAATCTCATGACTTTTGATATGTTGTGTCTTTGTTTATACTTATCACAAAATATTTTTAAATTTCTCCGTTGATTTTTTTCTTTGACTTGTTGATTATGTTGGAGTGTTTTTTTTAATTCTCATGTATTTTTGAGTTTCCCAAATTTATTTCTGTTATTAATGTCTAACTTTATTCCATTGTGTTTGGGGAATGTATTTTATCTTATTTCTATCCTTGTAAATTTAAGGATGTTTGTTTTATGGTTCTGCATGTGGTCCTATCCTTAATAATGCTCCCTGTGCACTTAAGAAAACTATTTTGCTCTTGTTGGGTGGAGTATTCTAATAGAGATGTCTGTTAGGTCTAGTTGGCTTCTACTTTGTTCAAGTCTTCTATTTGCTTATTAATCTTCAGCTTAGTTGTTTTATCCAATAATTAGAGTGAGATATTGCAGTCTCTGTGATTATCAAGTTGTCTATTCTTTCATTTCAGTCAGTTTTTTTCTCAAGTGTTTTCATATTCTTTTGTTAGGTGTGTATATGTTTACCATTGTTACACATTCCTGATGGGCTTACTCTATTATCATAAAATACCTATTCCTATCTTCTTGTCTAATAATGTGTGTGTGTGTGTGTGTGTGTGTGTATGTGTGTTAAAGACACACAGGGGTGACTCCACATAGGCAAAGTCTCTGTTATTTGGCAACAATACACCTCTTCATAAATAAAGGACAATTGTATTCATGTCAGTTCCTAATTCTCTTTACTAATTTAGCATACAAAAAACATTGCAGAACTGAAATTCACATGTAAACCTCCAAACTGAATTTAAGTATTAACCGCCCCAGCTCTGCCACTTCTTACTTGAGTCCACAAACTTGGGTGGACAAGACACATTACTTTGTATTCTTTAATGTTTAAAATCAAATCAGATCTGACTTTATTCTCCATCTTGCCTGGACTTTGGGAAATCCTGTGGTATGAATAGGTCGTTGTCTATTCCTCCCTTGGGCAGTGTTGAATCCTGCGTTTTAGATCACAGGATTAATCTGGCCTCACTGTTTAAGCCATTTAAGCCTAGGCTGCTTCCAGGTCAGTTAGCCACTGGGGACCTTTGTTGAGGCTTCTGGTGCCATAGGGTATGTCTCTGTGTGTATGTGGTTCCCCAGCCTCCTTAAGGCACTCCAGTCTCTCCCCATTGAAGTCCTACCCAAGTCAGTGTTCAGGGATCCATCCCAGATTCAGAGATTCCTTCTCTCACTCTCTCTCTCTCTCTCTCTGATTTAGCTGCTTCTACTTCTGGAACTCCCAATCCCAAAACAGGGAGGGTCTTGTCCTTTTCTACACCTTTCTGGGACCTAATTTAATCATCTCAGTAATCTGAAGGTTTTGAAAACAAAACCCCCAAAATGTACATCCTTCCTAGCCTGCTTTCTGCTATGTAACAGCACCTCTCTCTCTCCTGCCAGCACCATGTCCCCATATCCCAGACAAAAGAATACAAAGGCTTTTCTCCTTTTTTTGGAGAAGGGAAAAATACGGTGAAAAAACCAGATTAGTTTATCACTAAGTGTTCTTTCTGTGGTTACTAATAGCTATACCGTTTTCTCCTTTTGCCTTGCCTCCGCTCTGGTGGAGGCATTTCTTAGTGAGATGATTAAAGGAAGAGAAAGAGTTAAAGGAGAAGTTTAGGGCAGTAAGACAAGGTAAACTGCAAGATGAATGGTGGGTTCCTGAATTAGTGATCTATATGTGCCGTGGTACCAGGTGTGAATAACATTTGGTGACACTTCAGATGTCCTTTCCTTCCTCTCTTCACAACTCTGGGGACAACACCAACTCCTGTGTCCCTTCAAGTGTTTGGTTTTTGCCTTAAAACACATGGTGTATTTTCCAGGCGATTGCCCATAGGACCTGTGACTCTTCAAAAGTCTTCCCTACTAGCTGCCTCGTTCTTGCAATTCCACCATCTGAGCCCTGGTCACTCAAGTGCAAATAGCCTACGAGGGTTGCATTAGTTTTCGAGGCCAATCATAACAAAGAACCTTCAGACAGCAGAAATGTATTCTCCCACAGTTTCGGAGCTCCGCCACACACTGGAAATCAAAGCTGCAGATCTGCAAGGCCATGCTGCCCCTGAGATCTTGGCAGGAAACTTTGTTCCATGCCCATCTCCTGACTTCCGGTGATTGCCTGCAGTCCTTGGCAGCCCTTGGCTTGCAACTCCACAACTCCCCAGAGTCATGTGACCCTCTTCCCTGTCTGTCTGTCCCTCCACATTGCCATCTCCATCTGAAGACCACAGCGAATGGATTTAGGGATCTCTCTAATCCTGTATGACCTCCTCTTCACTTCATTCCATCTGCAGAAATCTTTTTAAATAAGGTCACCTTCACAGATCCTGAGGATTAGGACATGGACATATCTTTCGGGGAATGCCGCTGAACCCATGACGGGGGTTAGCACTAAATTTTTGCCATTTACTTAGAGATTGGTGTGAAGGAAGCATTTCTTTGCAGACTTTCTTTGAGGAGAACTTTTCCTCATCACAGGGACAAGATGTGAGGAGTCGGGGCCTGGGAGGTACACTGCTTGCCATGATTCTCTGTCAGTTGGATCATCATGGGGAAGAGGAGGCTGAGAAGACAGAGGAGCTGCAACTGGACAAAGAAAAAAGAATCACATGACTTTGTGGAAATTCTAGATGAGTCCAAAGGGAAACACATCTTGGCACGATTGTCTGTGATTTGAGTAAAATGCTTCTCTCCAATTTGAATAGTTTGGAGAGGTGATTGAAATCTCACATTCAGAAGCTTTAAAATTGGGCCTCATCTTTTCTTCATCTTTGGTTGTTTCATAATTGAACTACTTAAAGTTTGGCTTTCTGTTTCCTTTAATGGGATTCATTTTCAATCCTAAAGAACCACCAGCTTTTTTCTCTTTCACTGTTGTTTCATCTTAATTATTTAAAGACTGGGAAAACTGTCTAAGGAAAGTGTCAAAGACAAAACCAAATCCGAGGCACAATTAACTGAAGCTAAACCTGCAGCAAGGGACCCCTTCCACAGGTCACTTTGATTTCAGTGGACGTTCAATGGTATTAGCAGGGAAAATCACTTGTATAGTGGAAAGTAGGAAGATATTGAGACAGTTGCTAATTGGCAAGCATTCTACTGAGATGGGAATGTCAGAAGCAGGGGAGACTTCCTAATTGTCTTTAGGTACACTTAACAGTCTCTGGTTGGCTGCAAGGGGGTATAGGAGCAATATGGGTGGGGGCATTTCAAGAGGAAGGGTTGCTTAGTAATGGGATGGCCGGTTTGATGTGGCCAGCTATTTTCTGGAACAGGTGGGGGCTGATGGGGTGCAGTCAATTCTCATTGCGGTTATGACAGGGAGCAGTGGGAGCTGCCATGACAGTTTCCCCAATGTAGTGACCGCCATAGATATTAAGTGAGATCTGATGATGATGTGTCCCATTGTAGTAAAAGAGACTACTAAGTGGCAGTTGGAAACAGAACTGAATTTGTTTGCTTGGGAACTCAAATATGAGCTCAGCAAGACTCTCTTAACAGAAATAAAGGTCTGGATATAGAACGAAAAAGGAGGAAAAACTTCAAATGAAGCAAGAGTCTGAATTCAGAGCTCTGGTTGTCTCAGAAAGCAGACTATAAACTCTTCCGTGCATGTGGCCACTTTGAGGTTTTTCATTACTATGTGCCAGAAAACCTGGTCTCAGAAAAGTCCCAGATGAAAACAAAAATCTTAAAAAAAAAAAAAAAAAAAAGGGAGGAGGGGGTTGCCTGCATGGCTCAGTCAGTTAAGCCTCTGCCTTTGGCTCAGGTCATGATCCCAGGGTCCTGGGATTCCAGAGTCCCACATCGGGCTCCTTGCTCGACAGGGAGCCTACTTCTCCTTCTGCCTCTGCCCCTCTGCCCTGCTTGTGGTCTCTCTGTCACAAATAAATAAATAAAAATCTTAAAAAAGATAAAAGAAAAAATGTTCCAGATGGGATGTGCTATATTCCAGTGGGTCTAGATTCATCAGTGGAATGCTCATATATGCATGCAAGAAGCTCAGAAAGTTTTCTCTTTAACAAGGAAAACATAATATATCAACATTAAAGACAACTGATGCCAAGAAAACACCCATCATCTTACAATCCTACCCTTGCCTACAGCATTTTTTTTTAAACCAGGCCAGTGTGGAGCCCAACATGGGGCTTGAACTCACATCCTTGAGATCAAGACTTGAGTTGAGATCAAGGATAAGATTCTTAACCAACTGAGCCATCAAGGCACCTCCCTGCTCCATCCAGTGTTTTATTTTGGGGTATGGCTTTTATGTTTGTGTCCAGTGAGCACATATTTAGTAGTTGTAAATATACTACACATGCTGTTGTATATTTTGCTTTCTGACTTGACAATATCCTGAAATATTTTTTCCATGTTACTACATGGTCTTTGTTATTAGGGTTTCAATGGCTATACGTTATTCTCTCCCACATGGTTATAATATCAATATTTACTCCTGTCTCCCAGTTTTGAACATTTGGTTGTTTCTAATTGCCTGTGTTTCTATGTATAGGGTAGCAGCGAACATGTTTTTGAATCGAGAATTTTTTTCCTGCTCTTGAATTATTTAAGTTAATTCCCCCAAAGTGAGCAAAGGAAAAAAAAAAAAAGAAGAAAAGAAGCATCTTCTGACTCCTTAGCATGAGGTACCCAGTTTCTTTCCAGTCTCCAGTGGGCATTCCTTTCACCCCTACCCTGCCCTAGAATAGTAGATGTGCCCCAGCTTTACCCCAACTTTGCCAGCACACATTGTTCTTGCCATTAAAAAAAAAATCTTGCTAATTTAATAGTGTAAAGTGACACATTGAGATTACTTTAAATTGCATTTCTTTATGCAATTAGGAGGATAAGCACTTTCTCGTATCTTTATTTCCTAATGTTAATTACCTTTTTATGTCCTTTGCTCATTTGATGTATTTGATTTTCACCCAAAATAACACACTGCCCTCCCCTCAACCTATCTCAATCAAGACTTAATGAAAAGGAGTGCTCTTTTGTTCTTTACCTTCTGCATGGGGTGGCTTTATTTTTAAAACCTTCCTCTTGAAGTTCAGCCCCTATAATATAACTAAGAGTGCTTAGGCACACTTGTCTTTGAGGAGAAGACAGATTTTTGCTATCAAAAGAGGCCTCCAAGAATAATGCAAATGTTTTTTGCTTCTGATATTTTTTTTTCTCAGCCAATTTAAATGGTAGATTTTAATATCTCTGATCTATTTGGTCCAGATGTGCGCCTTATAGCAATGCCTATACAAAAGTGTTCCTATTGAATTTTCTTTGATTTGCTACCAATTGCAACCAATTTATCCTTTTGTATTGTGGCCCTACATACCTCTCTACCTGGTGTCCCTTCCCTTCCTTGATGTTGAAACCATCAACTTACTTTCTGCATTGCAAGGGATATATCATTGATTAACCTAAACACTTTTCCCAAATATTTTCACTTTTCCATAGACTCTTTGTTTTAGTGGAGATTCATTACCCAATATTTCCACTGTAAGAGGAATGAATGTGTGCAGAGTCTTGTATATTTAGCCTTATTTTGCAATTTCATATAAATATCATTATTCTTCCATTCCTAGGGCTTACCCCAAAGCCAGTGCATAATTTTACCATCAGGTAATTTTTTTCTGTGAAGGCCCAGATAGTAAATATTTTAGGCTCTACTGGCCACATTAAGTTCTCTGTTTCTCCTGTTTTTTTGTCCTCCCTCCCTCCTCCTCCTTCTCCTTCGTAGTGCTCATCATTGTTGTCATTGTCATCACAGTCATCACTACAGTCTTTCGAAAATGTAAAATCACCAGTTCTCTGTATTTAAAACTGTTTTTCCGTGTCTTTTGTTGTTGTTGTTTTGTTTCTTAAATTCCACATATGAATGAAATCATTGGTATATTTCTTTCTCTGTCTGACATCTCACTTTGCATAATACTCTTTAGATCCACCCATGATGGTTGTCAGATGGGAGATGAGTGGGGGTGAAATAGATAAAGGAATTTAAGAGTTCACTTATCATGATGAACAATGAGTAATGTATAGAATCAATGAATCATATTATACACCTGAAACTAATGTAACACTGTATGTTAATTATGCTTTCATAAAATATATGTAAAAACATTCTTAGGTCTAGGCCTTACAAAAACTGGCTGTGGTGGGAATTTGGGTTTGGCATGTGACCTGTCCTTGGCCATCCCTAATCTAGCAAAATCCAGAAAAAAAAATTGAGATTATTATATTTTCTTAGTGAGTGAAGTGGTGCATGAATAAAGTTAGTTAGTTTTTTAAAAAAATTAATTAATTTATTTAAATTTTTAAAAAGATTTTATTTATTTATTTGACAGAGAGAGACACAGTGAGAGAGGGAACACAAGCAGGGGAACAGCAGATGGAGATGGAGGAGCGGGCTTCCTGCTGAGCAGGGAGCCTGATGTGGGGCTCGATGCTAGGACCCTGGGATCATGAGCTGAGCCAAAGGCAGATGCTTAATGACTAAGCCACCCAGGCGCCCCACCCCAGCCTTTTTTAAACAAATTTTAAACAGTAACAAAAAAACATCTTCATGGCAGTGAGGATGGGCCCCAGCTTAATGGTTAATATCATTTATCTTAACACAGCTATTTTTGAGTAGTTGGTAGTATTCTTTAAAAAAAAAAAAAAGAAAAGAAAACAAAGCTTCCAGGCAATACTTGGAGTTTGGATTTATCTTCCACACTTCTGCAAGAAGGTCTTGCAATAAGTACCACAATGATTACATTTCTTGATAGTGCATTGGGAAAGCTAGTGGTGCTGATTGTAAGAATGTGTTTAGAGTTGAATTAAAACATGGGCACTGAAACATTGGCTTCATACCAGTGTAGTTTTTTTGGTGCTTAGATTTGTATCACCAGAATGCTAATCAGTTGTGTTTTACATTGACCAAAAGGACTTATTGCACAAGTATGCAGATGAAGATCAATTGTGGCAATGGAATTTTAGCTTATAATTTTCCAGTAGGTCACATAACGGAAAATCTTCATTAATTTTTCTTTTATAATATTTTATTAGAATTTTTTAAAGTAACTTCTTTTTTTAAAAGATTTTATTTATTTATTTGACAGACAGAGATCACAAGAAAGCAGAGAGGCTGGCAGAGAGAGAGGAGGGAAGCAGGCTTGATGCAGAGCCTGATGCAGGGCTCAATCCCAGGACCCTGAGATCATGACCTGGGCCGAAGGCAGAGGCTTAACCCACTCAGCCACCCAGGCGAAAGGGTGGCTAAAAGTAACTTATTATCCAGAAACTCCACTCTGAATAACACAGTCAGGATCCTGAGTGTTGCACCCTCCCCCCAAAAAAACCACCCAACAAAAAAACTCTTTAAGCGGTCTGTGTCCATCTGCTCAGGCAGCCATTAAAGAATACCACAGACTGGATAGCTAAACAAGAATAATTTATCTGGAAGTTCATAATCAAGGTGGTGTCTGGTGAGACATTTCTCTGAGCTTGCAGATGGCTACCTTCTCCTTGTGTCCTTACATGGCCTTTTCTCTGTGTGCCCATAGAGAGGTGGGGTGAGCTCAACTGTCTCTTCCTCTTCTTACAAGGTCAGAGTCCTTTAGGGCCCCACCCTATGACCTGACATAACCTTTATTACCGCGGTATAGGTCCTACCTCCAAATACAGTCACACTGAGGGTCAGGGCTTCCACACCGGAATTTTGAGGAGGACATGGTTCAGTCCATAACACAGTCAAAATAGATATGACAAACTTCATTACTAACTCCCTGGTCCCTTACTCAGAATCTGTTTACCTCCTTCTATAATCAATTCAAAGAAATTTTTATTTCATTTCTAAGCCCACCCAAGGTTTGTAAAAGCAAATTAGAATAAAGGAGAGGAGCTGCTATAGAGAGATACACTACCTGACTGCAGGCAGAAAGGGACTTCGGACAAAAGACTGCCTGAAACCAAGGGACAGGAGAAAAAAAAACACATGAGAAGAAGATTCAAACATTGATTTGTACACTATTCTTGGGCCATGGAATGCAGAGACAAATGGCCCTACAGATTTTGAAAGAACCTGAGGACCTGGAGGGCATCACTTGCAAGAGCTGCATGGCAACGAATTTGAATGATGACCAAGCCACTAAGAAGAGGTCCCTTGTTGAAGAAGAATGTGACACATCTTAGACAAGATAATTTCGGACACGGACATGTGACTCCTTAGAAGACAAACCTTGAACTCCCTGGAGAGGTCTTGGCGCATCTTTAGGGTCTTCTCTTCCTGAGAAGCAAGGTCCAGGGCCCACACTACCAGATGGTGTGTCTGTTCTTCTCCTCTCCTCTCTTCACCTCTGTCCAGAGGAATCTTGCTCTAGTTTGGCTCCTCAAATCTTTTTTCCTTCATTTTTTCCCCCTCAAACATGTTCTGTATTCCAGAGGCTCTCTGTTTTCTAGGGTCTCCTAGAGGATTAAACTTCCGGAAACCAAAGCCAGGAAACTTATAGACTATTTCAGCTTCCAGTCCAACAGGGGAGAGGCCAAACCTAGAAAATCAAGAATACATGCATTTTTCCTAGACTCTTAGTGACCCTCTAGGGTAGATAATGTTCATCATCTTCATTGTCCAGAGGAGGAAACAGACTCAGAAGGGTCAAGTTGCCTAAGGTCAAACAGTCAGTAAATGATTAGGTGGTAGATCCAGGTTTTAAACAGGTTTGCTCTGCTCCTGAGCTTATAGTCCCTCCGTGGTATCCTCAGAAGGGAGACAGAGGTTTCCTAACTGCTGTGATGAACTTTGTAGAAATTAACTTTGCATTAATTTCTCTACTTAACAAGTCATAGGTGTTTCATCAGTCCTACTTTATGAGATCTTGTATTTTTCCATCAGCAAACCCAGACCACGAAAATGACTTTCCTGAGAAATGGGGCTTGGCAATTGGAGCCAGTCACAGGAATAAACCAGTGTCAAAACACGCAGACCATGTGGCCCATATGGTTGGGCCTTGCTGGGCATTAAATAACCAGATAGATACACAGAGGATGTCTCCTCATTGTGGAAGTCCAGGGGCAGTACTTAATTTTGTTTTCTAAAGAAAACAATAAGCAGCCCACATAATTAGAAATTGATGGCCATGGTCTGAATTATACAAACAGCAGAACAGGAGGAAAACATTAAGCAAAAAAATGTAAAAAACTCTTGTCAGCATTATTTTTGCTTAGCCTGAGTCTTCGTGGTTGACTTTTGCACAGTTTTTTTTTTTTTTTCCTTTTTTCCCTTCCTGTGTCAGTGGTGTTCTCCACATGGAAGCTGTTGTTCTGGATCCCAGAATCAAGTGCTGGAAGGTTCACCCTGCAAAAAGTTGAGGCTGGCTTTTTTCAGCTGGCCGAGAGTTCATCAATGGTTTCCCCTCAGAGCCATATGTTAATAAATGAATGCTGTAATAGAAAACAAATTCAGAAAATGAGTCATGAACTTTTTGTCTCCTCCTAGGAAAGTTACATTAGTCATACAATGAAGGAAAATTTCACCCTTTCTCTTCACCTGTGTATAAATCCTTCTCATCCTGAGTTTCCAAGGCCACAGCAAACCCTGTTGGAAGCAACGAGTAACTTGAATGGCGAGCTCCCAGTGGAACTGGATGTGACAACCACAGACAGGGCCAGCATGAAACAGAAAACAAGCTGCCACACAGCTTGTTGGTAGATTCAGAGGCCACCCTTTCTCAGAGTCTGGATTTTGGAATGGTTCATAGGGTGAAGTCATCATATAAACAACCAGCTGTGGAAACTAAATAAGCCTTTTCATAGTTTCCACTTATGCAGCTGTGGAAAAACATGCAAAATGAATGTGAATTTGGTCGGGAGGCCTATTAACACAGGGCCTTCGAGGATTGAAACTCATTTTATTTTAGAGAACAGTTGATTATTCCCAATATTTCTCCATTTAACAGACCAATTTGGCCTGTTCTTAAAACCAGAAAGGTTGGAAGCACCTCACAGTGGATCACTGCAACCATAATTCCATGGTCCCATCATTGCAACCATAATTCTATGGTCCCATCCCATAATTCCATGGTTCCCCCATATCAGATATTATTGAAATATTTACTCCATCCAATCTTACCTACTCTATACAATCAGCAACTGGTAAATACACTGCAGTCATAAATTTGGCTGATAGGTTTTGTTCACTATCTATTTCAAAGCCTGTCAGCCAGTTTGCTTTCACACCTGAGGTGACGCAGTTCTTTACTGGGGTACCTGTGAGGTATCTCCACAGCCTTGCAGTCACACACAATCTTGCAGACAAGATTTGAAGAACACCCAGCATTCTCTGAAAGCACGCTTAGGACATCAAACTGATCACATTCTCCTCCTTCATTTGCTACACTAATGCAGAGAATAGAAACACAAATGAGCTCACAAACAAGGAGTGGGCAGTTGTCCCCCACACAGTACAGTGCCTGGCCACCTTAAAGTCCTGACATTATCAGTAAACAGTGATTGGCTCTCTTAGCATCCACAGCATTAAAACAAGCCCAGCAACTTTTAGGCTTTTTGGGTTCTGGAGATATCAAATTCCTCATTTACAATTTTTTAAAAAAGATTTTATTTATTTATTTGACACACAGAGAGAAATCACAAGTAGGCAGAGAGGCAGGCAGAGAGAGGGAGGGATGCAGGCTCCCCACTGAGCAGAGAGCCCCATGTGGGGCTCGATCCCAGGACCCTGAGATCATGACCCTAGCTGAAGGCAGAGGCTTAACCCACTGAGCCACCCAGGTGCCCCCTCATTTACAAATTTTGTGTAAGCCCATTTATACTTTTCCTTGCATTTATTTTATTTTATTTTTGTAAAAGATTTTTATTTGTGTGTGTGTGTGTGTGTGTGAGAGAGAGAGAGAGAGAGAGAGCAAGCACAAGCGGAGGGGAAAGGCAGAGGGAAAGGGGGAAGCAGGCTCCCTGCTGAGCAGGGAGCCCAATGCGGGACTTGATCCCAGGATCCTGGGATCATGATTTGAGCCAAAGGCAGCCACTCAATGGACTGAGCCCCCCAGGTGCCCCTGTTCCTTACATTTATACTGTTATAGTGTTAATTACTGAAGCCCACTTTTATTGCATATTTACTGTTACTGTTTCTAAGTAACTTTGAATGGGTTTACCTACAACAGAAAGCTCTAGGAACTCCTGTTAATGCCCCCCAGAGACTGTCACTGTAGAGCATTTAGCCACCTCCTCTCAAGCCTCCTGGAGTCCCTGGACCACCCATGATGGTCAGAAATTGTCAATGCACAGGGCCTGAAATGTGACCCTCTGGACCCAGCTGACGATTATTCCTTGGATCATGAAAGCAGCATCCTGCCAGCTCAGCATGGCCACTGAAGCTTCCCTACTACCAGATGGAGCCAAGCCTGTATCTTCTGGCATATCTTACCTGTAGTTGGGAGGTGGGTAGCCTCTCTTGTCCTCAGTTCTTTGCAAAATGTCATGGTATGGAGATTACCACTCTCCAAGACTCCACTTTCTACCTGAGAAGTCCCTCAGGATTAACAGAGCAAACAACAATGCAGACTTGGACACTTTATGTATGGTATTGCTGCCATCACATGTAATAGGGGTTTGTGGGAAAATTTCTGCTTTTCATCCCTTAGTCAGATCTTACCTGATCAAGGATGGGACCTTAGCACAATTGGCTGAATTTCAGCCACTGTCTTAGCAGTGGAGGTCCTGGTCAGCAGTGTTGGCCTCCTTTGCATATTTTACACACATGGTGCCATTATCAGTGGTCTGGCTGTCTGACTTGGCCAATGGCAGCAACAATTCTTTGTCCAAGGTGGCCTTTTTCAGAGTAAAGAACTCTGGGAGGCTCTTGCCTCACACATATATAAATGAATGTCACACGTCTCTGCATATACTAAAGGCACAATATAAGACTTCACCAAGACATTCTTTATCCCCTTCAGAATTCCAGATGATGATTGACCAAGGTGCTCATTTTATTTTTTATTTATTTTTATTTTTAAAAAGTTATATGTATGTATTTATTTATTTATGACTGAGAGAGAGAGAGTGTTGGGGCAGGGGTAGAGGGAGAGAATCTTCAAGCAGACTTAACTCTGAGCTCGGAGCCCTACATGGGGCTTGATCTCACAATCCATGAGACTATGACCTGAGCCAAAACCAAGAGCCAGATGCTCACCTGAATGAGCCACCCAGGTGCCCCCAAGGTGCTCATTTTACTTCTCAAAATACATAACACCGAGCTCTTGGATAAGGCATTCAAAAGAACTTTTACTTCTCTTATGGGCTCTAGGCTTCATAGAACACTCTAATGGCCTACTTATGCAAGTTCATTCAGTTAAATGAAACATGGAACATTTTAGCCATCAATCAAACATCAAGAGTAATTGTAATAGACTCTAGCTCAGTTCTTGACATGTGACAGCTGAGAGTTTTATAATGCCACCATTTCCTCCTTCCCTTCAACTGCACAGCTAGGCAAACAAGTTTAAAAAGCCCAGGCATTCCCTCTGGTGCTGGTGGGAAGATCAAACCAGGCAAGCCTTGGTTCACATGTGGGAACCCTCACCCCAGCCCTGCCCCCTAACCACCATTAAACTGCAAGCCAGTTGCCCCTTCCTGCTCTCTCATGCCATTTTGGGGACCTCCTTGGGGCCCTGCCCTTCTCTTCCCAGAAAATCTCATTATATGAATAATCTTTTCAGATGCTAATGGTATGTGTGGCATCATCATCCAAACATCCAAACCAACTTTTAGGTGGAGGTCCATCCTGTTTCTGTGAGATGTCCACAACATATATTATGGCCCTAACATAACAGAGTTTATTTCTTGCTCACATAAAATTCCAATTGCTCAATTCCAATTTCTCATCATGGTTGGTTTTCTTCCACATATTGATTCAGAGACCCAGGTTCCTTCTATCTTGTGGCTCCACTATTCTCTAAGACCTTATTTTTGTTATCTGTGACTAATCATGGAAGGGGAAAAAGATCATGGAGAAGGTAGTCCTGTTTCTTAAAAGTATTGGTCCAGAATGATGTACTTTACATTTTGCATTCTATAAGTTTGCATTCTGTAAGGTTTTTTTTGCCTTCTATAAGTTTGCATTCTATAAGTGACAACTAATTATATGGCCACACCTAGATAATAGGAGGTTCTGGGAAGTGTAGTTCTCTGTGTCTTAGTAATAAGTCTCTACTTTGAAGGGGAACAAGAATTTTTCATGGACAGTAAACCATTTTTGTCACAGGGACATAATCCATGTTTATGGATGTCTGAGAACCTGCATGGAATATGGTCCTACCTTGGCATAAAGACAAATGTGTGTATGATAGCCTGGTCTTCTGACTATGGAACAACTACTTTTAGAGTGAAGTTTTGGGGATCAGGTATTTCAACTGTTTTGGTAGCTTAATCTTTGCTTTCCCTTTGGTGCTTCCTTCCTGCTGCTACTTCCTTCTCTTCCTCTTCTTCAACATTCATGAACAAAGGCCAAAGTAGCAGAGATGATGTGGTGGGGAGAAAGTAGCCTGGATCAGTCTTGCTTGGCTAGATTAACAGGAGTATGGGTGAAAAAAGGAGGACCAATCCATTCTTCCCTCTCTGTTGCAAGCCCTGAGCCAAGCTCCAGCGGGGCCTGTATGCCAAAACTTTTGTAGCTGTTCATGAGGT
Organism: Mustela putorius furo; assembly: GCF_011764305.1. NCBI lineage: Eukaryota > Metazoa > Chordata > Mammalia > Carnivora > Mustelidae > Mustela > Mustela putorius. The sequence goes on from NW_025421989.1 coordinate 36,754,588, forward strand.
CTTAAGCTTCTTAGCTCCTTCATTTCCAAGCAATTAATTTTGAAATTAATTTGGGGACAAATATGCTTTCTGTTGAGAAAAGAACCCAAATAAATATTTATTTCTATTCAAGTCTCTCATACTGACTCACCCAGAACCCACGCTTCCCCTTTCTTTTATTTTCTATTTTATTTCCTTAAAAAAATAACTGTGATGGCCTGGAGACTTGGTGACAACACCCAGATTATCCTTATGTTAGGGCGTTTGTTTGGGTTGTTGGTCAAATAATCACTTCCACGGTGTTCAGGCTTATGTACTGAATTTTAACACTGCTCCATGAATCAAAATATCAATAACAAGGTAATAAAATCATATCGAGCTGGGGTTGAATGAGGGGAATCAGTGAGCCACAGGTCTCTCATGCTTTCTCTTGGCATATAGATTTAACATCACAACTGATCTAAATCCATAGAGTAGCTAAGCCCACCATGTGCTGTTTTCATTAAAAAAAAAAAAAGCCCTCTCAGACACATCTTTCCAGGTCTTTCTGTCAGTTTAATACCCTTTTAAATGATTGAAAATCAGATTTTCCCACTGATTATGCCTTTTGTCCCAAATGATAGGTGATGGCTTCTGTCTCCTCCCTTCTCTGGTTCTGAATGGTGTTCAAAATAAGGCAGCCCTTTGCACTGAAGCATTTGCTGCTATCAGAGAATTTCTGTAGGATGTGAACTGAGCTATGGTGACATCAGTGATTGGATACGGTCTCCTTCAGAGCTGTGTGCACTGCACAGACCATTATGGCGTTTCTGTGTGTGTGTGTGTGTGTGTGTGTATGTGTGTGTGTTCCCCCAAATAACTGTCCTCCTTGTTTGGGGATTTAAAATGTTCATGTAGTTTCAAGTAAGAGAAAGAATAAAAAAATTCTTGGCAATCTAGGATTTGGTGAATGAACCCTCATGACATGGGATATATGACTTTCCGCGAAACTTTTAACCTCCCTGAGCCTCAATTTGTTTGTCTGTAAGAGGAGGAGATTGGAAGCCTCAGTGAATTTTCAGGTCCCTTCTGTGTATGAAATTCCAAGTTCTATGTTTGGGGACTTGAAATGCTTGACTCGAATTGTTCACATGGCTTTTCTCAGCCATGGTGTTCTTGCTGCATACTTTGTAAAGCTCTACGAGATCTTACCTCTGTTTAGAACAGCCTTCCCCCCAATTTTTCTTTTCTCTCCCTTTCTCCTTCTTTCTCTCCCCTTCCCTCCCTCTTTCCTTCCTTCTTAGTGCCCGAGTCTTAGTCTTTTATTGTTGTGTCACAAGCCACCCCAAGAATTACTGGCTGAAAACTATAATGATTTTGTACTTTTCACAAACGCAGGGGTTAACTGGGAGGTCTCATCTGTACTCGTTTGTGCAGAACACTGGCAGCTCAGCTGGGGCTCGAAGGTATAAGATGGACTTGCTCACATTGCTGAGGTTTGGGCACTGCCTCTTGGTGATGGTCCTCTCGTCGTTTTGGGATCTCACTTAGATTTCTTACATGGTGGTGGGAGAATTCAAAGAAATTAAAGGTGGAAGATGCAAGGCCCATTGAGATGTAGGTTCTAGAACTCAGTGTCACTTCCTCTAGATTCCGTTGGTTAAAGGAGGACAAGAGTCAGTCCGGATTGAAGAGGTTGAGGACAGAAACTCCACCTTTTAATGCGACGAGCTGCACAATCTCATGGCTGAGTTTAGGGCAAGCTCAAGTTCATGGACAAACATTCCCTATTCTATTTATTAATCCATCCTTTAATTCAACCATCCATTCATCCATGTACAAAGAAAATATATCAGGTACTTCGTGTCAGCCAGCTGCTGGGCATTGAGAAAAACCTGGAGGCAAACTCACTATGGCCCCACCACCTTCTGTCTCTACTTTATCTTATTTCTCTTATTATGTTGTGATTGTTTGCACACTGAATTTCCTTAGTAGACTGTGAGGTCCTGGAGGAGAGAAGTGGTATCACGTCTCGCTTTCTGTGGGTGTGACAAAGAGTTATTTTAAAGCTAAGAATATTTTTTCCTTTGTTTTGTATTGTTCCTGAAGGGTGGTAGCATGTCTGTCTGTGGAGAAAGACAGCTGTTTTATTTAGGGCAAAAGGCTCATCACTTGGAGAGTCTTTTGTCTATGTAAAGTTTGAGCCCTCATGTGTTTCATAGGAAAGTGAAGGGCAAAGCCAAAGTGCAAACATTCCAAGCAGAGAGAAAACCTCTCTATCAGTGCTTGTTATGCCAGGAAGGAACTTAAAACCCCTAAGTTAAGTCTAAGAAGTAGACTAGGCAGGTTTCTCTACAGGAAAACAGTGACCGGGGCTCTTTATCCTTTGAATGTCATAATCGCATTCACTAAAGAGTGAAATGCTGTTAAATAAGATGGCCCAACAAGGGGCACCTGGGTGGCTCAGTGGGTTGAGCCGCTGCCTTCGGCTGGGGTCATGATCTCAGGGTCCTGGGATTAAGCCCCGCGTCGGGCTATCTGTTCAGCAGGGAGCCTGCTTCCTCCTCTCTCTCTCTGCCTGCCTCTCTGCCTACTTGTGATCTCTGTCTGTCAAATAAATAAATAAAATCTAAAAAAAAAAAAAAAGATGGCCCAACAATTGGACTTCATAGGAATTGTCTCTTTCATGTCCTGGGAAAACATGGAGGAATGATTTTATTAGTTCTATTGTTTACACAACCAACCAGGCAGGGACTTAGTTTGAGTGCTTGAATGGGTTTGTTTGTTTAATAATATAAATGAGAAGAAGCAAATTCTTCTTATGTCGAAGGACATAAAACCCAAGATTTTGTGTTTTATTTTTTTAAAGATTTTTTTTTATTTGAGAGAGAGAGAGAGAGAGAGGAAGAGAGAACGAGTAGTGGTAGGGACAGAGGCAGAGCAGAGAACCCAGTGCAGGACTCAATCCCAGGCCCCTGGGATCATGACCTGAGCAGAAGGCAGATAGTTAACAGACTGAGCCACCCAGGCGCCCTTGTGTTGTATTTTTTCTTTTAGTTGGATTTCTCCTTTTATGCCATTTGTTACCACTTACAAAAAAACGCATACCCATTTTTCCAAATTCACAAATGTATATATACACAGGTGGATCTAGGTACTCATTCATACATGCGCACATCACCTGTACCAAATAGTTGAGAGATTTATAGCTTTTTCTTTTTCACAGAATTAGGAGTCTAGTGTAGAAGAAGTTGATATACATATATTTTCACTTAACATTATCACAAGCACTTTCCCATATCATTAAATGTTCTTTGAGGAAAGAATTTCCAGTAATGGATGGTAATGTAGCATAATTTATTTAAACATTTTCCCACTGTTGAGTAGTTTTTAGCTACTGTAAATAATGTTCCAAAGTATTTTCATGAGCATAAATTTTTGTGTTTATCACCATTTCCTTGGGATATGTTTCCTAATGGCTAATTAGTGGGTCAAAGAGCATGAATGTGTACACATTTCTTGCTCTCTATCACCACATTGCCCTTTAGAAAGGCTGTAACAACATACAATTTCTCGAATAGTGTAGGAGGGTCCATTCCTATGCACTTTCTTTTCCTATATTGGTAATTTCATTAAAAATCATTTTGCTAAGCTGATAGTGAAAATGGCATGCTCTTGTTTTTTTATTTGTCCTTTTATTTATTTTATTAAATGATTTATTTATTTATTTATTTGAGAGAGAGGGAGAGAGTGTGGGGGGAGGGACAGAAGGAGAGGGACAATCTCTCAGCAGACTCCTCACTGAGTGTGGAGTCTGATGCGAGGGCTCCGTCTCAAGACATGGAGATCATGACCTCAGTCAAAATCAAAGAGTTGGATACTTAATAGACTGAGCCACCCAGATGCCCCTATTTGCAGTTTTAGATCCTTAGAACCAGAGATACACAGTATTTCTGTCTCCTTGGATTCTGAGAGTTCATGTCACCATTTTCTGAGCTAGAAGTTAACTCTTTTTCATTAAAAGTTAAGTCCAGGTATCCGATATCTCCACAGCAACCTCTCTGAACTCCCCATGGGAAATCTATTCACACAAAGTAAAGTGTCCAATTTACTGATGATTTTTAGGGCAGACAGAGGAAGGAGTTGACCTTGCACACCTCACCACAAATGACTCTGATCTTCTTGAGATGCTGTGCTGACCTTTGTGTTCTGTTCTTTCTTCTAGCTGTTTCCCCAATGTCCAAGGTCTCCTTTTAGCTCTTTCTACGTGTGGCTCTCAATCTCACCAGGTTCTCCCCAGTTCTTGATTATCCCATTATATCTCAGCCAATTAGTGACCCTAATTTGTTAACCAGCCATGTTCTTTGAGGTTCTCAAGCCATGCCCCCACCCCCAAGAGACCTATCAACAGATTTTTCCCATTAGAAGGGAATGAGATTTTTATGTATCAGCTGCTAAGGAAACAACATTTTCTCCATATTCCCCAGATGTATTATATACAATTTTTGGTAAAATTAAAAATGATGTATTTCCTAGGTCAGTTGCCCAGTTTTTTCTTGGAGGGAAGATCCTTGCCCTCAGGATCAGCATTTATAAGGGAGTAAAGGAAGCAGGACAGGGCAGAGGAAGCAGTTGAGCTGTAATGTGGTCACAACAGAGGCCTCAGCAGGTGCAGTGGGGAGCTCTGAAATTGACACGGTTCTTCAGAGTTACCCCAAACTAAGGCAAGGGGGCTGGACCTTTGTACCTCACACCCATGGACCAGCCTTTGGATGTGGCTACCCTCAAGAGAATGGAAATAACTTTGGGCAATTCCTACATATCAAGTTCAAATCCTAGGGAAGGACTCAGCTGGGAATCTTTAGCAACCAGTACTCTGAGCAATGAGGGAATAACTGCCTCGGCTCTCAAGGGGGATCTGGGTGATTTTCCTGGAGACCATTATTTTTGAGATATGCCTACAGTGGAAATCTTTTTGGCTCTAAGGTATGCTTAAGAATCATGCTGGAGGTGTGTGTGAGCTGGAGAAGCAGAGTGACATCTTCAGAACTGGCTGGAGATGTCGGCTGGAGTACTGATTCTGGCCATTTCATTTCTACAGTCTCACGCAAGTTGCTTCCACACTCTGAGCTTTTGTTTCTTCATCTGTAAAATGGCGTGAATAACACCTTTCCCCTTAAAAGGGTACATAAGAAAATTACCTAATTAATTAATTAGAGCCCATGGAGACATAGGATAATTTAAATATGATAACTAATGTCAGATATTTAACATGGGGCCTCTTGACCTTTTGTAGATGCTCAATATGCATCACTTTGTTTTTCTTCCTCGCTCCTCATTTTCCAGCATTTGTTTCAAGAAGTTTTCTCCCCTTTCATGGTGTGGAACCCTTGTACCCTTACTATTAGTGAATAGTCTTTCAAGTACTTAGAAGCCCGGGTTGGGAAATCGGGAGCTTAGACCATTTGGTCTTTACCTTTAGTTCCAGTGTTTTGAAATACTGTTCTAATGTTCCGTGGTGATTCACCACATTAGAACACAACCACACCATTAATTCTTATCTCATTAGTATTCTTACTCACATCACCTTGGTTTTAATGAGCTACGTTGGCTATCCTGGTGCTCTGTGTATCAGGTGTTTCTGGTAATTAGAAGAATTACATGAAGAAAATCTTTGGGGACAGCTTCCGGACCAAGAGCACTGAATGATATTCTTTAGTTGCGAGCTCCTTGTAAAGGAAACACTGATCCTGTATCTTTAAAAAGAGAGTTTCTGCTGCATGAAGAACAAAATGAGAATAATTAAGTATTTTACACACATTAGTTCTCTCTTCCTAACTAAATAGTGAGCTTTTAGTTGACAGGAATGGTCTCTCCTATTTCTTGAAATGCCAAGTTCATACTGATTGATTAGGCAGAAAACCCTCGTCACTGATCATCACTGCTGGATAGCACAGGCACACACACACACACACACACACACACACACACACACTTTGATCATTCAACATCATAGCAGCTGAGTCAATTAACTGCTGCTGTGTGTACTAATTGCTCCTTAAAGATGGTCTGGGAATTTCTTTGTATATTGTGGACTTCCAAATTATCTGTTAGCTCGTCCTGCCATAATAAGATACTACAGACAGGGGGATTTAAACAACCGCAGTTTATTTTCTTACATTTCCAGAGGTTCGAAGTCCAAGATCAGGGTTCCGGCAGGACTGTTATTTGGTAAGGGCCCCTCTTCCTGCCTTACAGATGGCCTTTCTTCTGTGCACATGCTCAGGACGAGTGAGAAAGAAAGAGAGAGAGGGAGAGAGAGGGCGGGGAGAGAGAGGGAGGGAGAGAAAGGGAGGGATAGAGAGAGAGAGAGAGAGAGAGAGATAGATCTCTGCTCTCTCTTCCTCTTCTTTTTCCCTAAAGATTTTCCATTTATTTATTTGAGAGAGAGAGAGAGAGAGACAGAGTGAGAGAGTGCTTGCAAGTGGTGGAGGGGGGATGGAGGGGCAGAGGGAGAGGGAATCTCAAGTGGACTCTATGGTGAGTACACAGGGCTCTGTCTCATGACCCTGAGATTATGATCTGAGCCGAAATCAAGAGTCAGATGCTTAACAGACTGAGGCATCCAGGTGCCCCATCTCTTTCTCTTTTTATAAGCATGTAGTCCTGTTGCATTAGGGCCCCATCTTTATGATCTCAGTTTACTGGAATTACCTCTTTTTTATAGGCCTTGTCTCGGAATATAGGCACATCAGGACCTAGGGCTTCAACACATGAAATTTGCCAGGATTGAAGGGAGGAACAGTTCAGTCCATAATAATCTAATGTCTAAATTGGATTTTGGCTCTTGTGTAACTATCCAAGAATCAGGTACTCTGTTAGGCAAGTCACTCACTTTGTAATTCACCAGTTCTTTAAGACTTAACTATATATAACTACATATGTACAGAGTGATGGTGACTTGTTCTTGACGTTATGAGGTCTGCAGACTCAGGACCCATTCCATTTGGTTATTCTCCATTCAATATTTCCTTTTAATGATTAGTTCTGGGGCATTTAAATCTTCATCTTTTTGTGACTATTTTCTGTTCAAATTTCCTTTGTATTTTAAACTTTTTTTCTGAGCACTGATTTGCTATGTTATGACTGGTTTTCAGAGATGAAGCTCTTCTGTTTCATTTAGGTTGAAAAGTTGCTGTTTGAAGCTGTTTTATGTGAATTTTGCCTCCTCTTTCAGGATAAATAAGTTTTATTTATTTATTTTCAAGGGAGCGGTTTCTCAGAAAAATGATTCCCTATAGGTTTCCAATGGTTTTAATACATCCATAAATAAGGCCATTTCTCCAGAACTACCATGTTACTTAAGAGAATTCTTTTATTTGTCTTCCTTCAAGCCTATATTTGAAAATAATTGATTTTTGCTTTACCTATTCAAATCTCGCTTTGAGCTCTGTTTACTAAGTGCCTGGGAAGATTTGGCAGTAGATGGCCATAGCTGGGTGAAACCACTTGTTTTGAGCTTCCTTAGTTGTTTTTCATTTCTGTTTCTATGGGTCACAGAGCAAAGGAAAAAAAGCTGTCTGCACTTGGTCTCCTACTCTTCACCAGCACAGGACCTTTTTGCAAGCTGTAATTTGCTTCCACCCTGAACAACCGATTCTTTTTTTTTTTTTTTTTAAGATTTTGTTTCTTTATTTGGCAGAGAGAGAGAGAGGCACAGTGAGACAGGGAACACAAGCAAGGGGAGTGGAAGAAGGAGCAGTAGGCTTCCTGCCCAGAAGGGAGCCCGGTGCGGGACTCGATCCCAGTGCCCTGGGGTCATGACCTGAGCCAAAAGCAGATGCGTAATGACTGAGCCAGCCAGGTGCCCTGAACAAAAGATTCTTAAGAGATTCCATGTCCATCATGTGTTGAGTTGTGTTGCTGATTGCCTGCTCTCTGGAGGAGAATGGAGCTTTCTAATCCATAGCTGCTCAGACTATGGCCTATTCTGTGTGGTTGGTGAACCACTCACTGATGGTCCAGGATATGTTAAAAATTTAGGGGCGCCTGGGTGGCTCAGTTGGTTAAGCTACTGCCTTCAGCTCAGGTCATGATCCTGGAGTCCCGGGATCGAGTCCCACATCTGGCTCCAGTCCCACATTGGGCTCCCTGCTCGGCAGGGAGCCTGCTTCCCCCTCCCCATCTGCCTGCCTCTCTGCCTACTCATGATCTCTTTCTGTCATATAAATAAATAAAATCTTTAAAAAAATTAGAGTGAGCACTTAAAAACTTTCATAGCAATTTGCCATTGCAAAGATATCCAAGTGCATAGTCACTGAACTCATTTTCTTGAGCAGGCTATAGACCTCCACTATTCAGCAGGATAGCCACTAGCTGCACATGGCTAATTAGCACTTGAAGCGTGGTTAGTCTGAACTGAGATGTCTGTAAATGCAAACTACACAGTGGATTTCAAAGGCTCAGTCTGATAAAAAGAATATAAAATATCTCCTTAATAATGATTGTACATGTTGCAATGATAATATTTTACATATACTGGGTTAAGTAAACGATATTACACAATTAAGATAGCTTGTGCCTTTTTACTTTTTGTTTCTTTTTACTTTTAACTAGACTTGACTTTTTAGAGCAGTTTTAGGTTCACAGCAAAATCAAACAAAATTATAGAAAGTTCCCATACATACCCTGCCCCCCCCCACTGTCAACATCCTTAACCAGAGCTGTACATTTGTTATAACTGATGAACTTATTATTATCACACACATTATTGACACATTATTATCACCCAAGTCCACAATTTACACTAGAGTTCACTCACCATTGTAGATTATATATGGGTTTGAACAAATGTGTGATAAACATACATCCACTATTATAGTATCATACAGAAAAGTTTCACTGTCCTAAAAGTCTTCTGTGCTTCACCTACTCATTCCTCCCAGTCCCAAACCCCTGGCAACTCCTTATCTTTTTACTATCTCCATAGTTTTGTGGAACATGTTTTCATATTGCTTCTTTAAAACCTGTGTATCTTCTTTGGTGAGGTGACTGTTCAGGTCTTCAGCCCATTTTTTCACTCAGGTTTTTCTTTTCTTTTCTTTTTTTTTTTGGTTTTGTTTTCTTATTGTTTAAAGTTCTTTGTATAGTTTGGATAATAATCCTTTATAAATGTTTTCTCTCAGTCTGTGACTTGTTTTCTCATTCTCTGGACAGTATCTTTCACAAAGCAGAAGATATTTAATTTTCATGTAGTCACTTTTGGGCTTATCAATGGTTTCTTCCACGCATTATAGATTTTGTGTTGATGCCCATGGTCCTCTAGATTTTCTTGTATGTTATCTTCTGGGAGTTTTACAGTTTTGTATTTTACATTTAGATCTAAGATCCATTTTGAGTTAATTTTTGTGAAGCCTGTAAGGTCTGTATCTAGGTTTTGTTTTGTTTTGTATTTTTGGATGTGGATGTCTAGTTATTCCAGTGTCATATATCAAAAAGATGATCTTTTCTCCATCAAATTGCCTTTTCTCCTTTGTCAAAGATAGGTTGACAATATTTAAGTGGGACTATTTCTGGGCTTTCTATTCTGATCCATTGATCCATTTGTCTATTCTTTTGCCAATACCACACCATTTTGATTACTGTAGCTCTATAGTAAGTCTTGAAGTCATGTAGTGTCAATCTTCCAAGTTTGTTCTTCTCCTTTAATATTGTGTTGGCTATTCTGGATCTTTTGCCTCTCTTTATACACTTATGAGTCAGTTTGTTGACATCCACAGAGTAACTTGCTGGGATTTTCTTTGGGATTGCATTGAATCTATAGATCAAATTGGGAAGTCTGAGATCTTGACAATAGTGAGCTTTCCTCTTTTACTTTTTTAATGTGGCTACTAGAAAACTTAAAATGACATATGTGGCCCTTATTATATTTTTGCTGAACTGTGTGGTTATAGACCATTTCAAGTGTTATTTACAAGTAGTTTGAGAAGTGCTGCTTTCTGCACTTTTGGGCAAAGACCTTCTGTTGTGAAGTACAGTAAGGGCTGGGCACTTCAGGTAGGTTTTTCATTTTTTAAAGATTTTACCTTTATTTATATTTTTGAGAGAGGAAGAGAGAGAAAGCAAGAGAGAGAAAGCAAGGGAGGGAGAGAGAGAGAGGGAAAGAGGGAATCTCAAGCAGACTCCATGCTGAGCATGGAGCCCTTTGCAGGGCTTGATCTCACAACCCTGAGATCATGACCTGAGCCAAAATCAAGAGTTGGACACTTAACCAGTTGAGCCACCCAGGTGCCCCTCAGGTAGTTTTTCATGTTCCTGAATATTATTTGCTCCAAATGCCTCCTAGGGTCATTGACATCTTCTCAGGTTTTGTCTCTGAGTCACATATCATAGCAGAATTATCACATTCCTCTGAAGTCTCGTTTATAGAAATAGGATGATAGTGTGTGTGTTTTACCAAAACCTTTTCCCTTTATCCTTTTTCTTTAAGCCCCTCACCCTCACAAGGGACACCTCTCCTCCACAGATATTATTTCCTGAGTTTGACTTATGTGACCAGTTCAGTGTCACCTCTGGGTTCACTATACTGATGAACAACTCCACCCCTTCTCTCAAAGTGAGCCCCAGTGTTATTTCCTCTGTGAAACTGCCCTACTCCCTGGCCCAAGCAGAGCCTTTCTTATATGATTTCCCATAGTACCTTCTCCTTGTCCTACATCTGAACATTTACCTGATTGCATTGTAAGCATTACGCAGTAGGCCTTCCTCATCAGAGGAACCCAGAGCTCAGAAAGTTTGCTTTATTCATCTTTGTAATGCTAGTATCTAGGCAATTGAATGTGTAATGTAACTCTTTCAAATATTCTTCAAGTTAGACCTGCAATGGGTTTTTAAAATTTTAATTTCAGTGTAGTTAGCATATAATGTTACACTAGCTTTAGGTGTACCATGCAGTGATCCAACAATTCCTACCTAGCGTTCATCATGATAACTGTACTCTTTTTTTTTTAAAGATTTTATTTATTTATTTGATAGAGAGAGATCACAAGTAGGCAGAGAGGCAGGCAGAGAGAGAGGAGGAAGCAGGCTCCCTGCTGAGCAGAGAGCCCAATGTGGGACTCGATCCCAGGACCCTGAGATCATGACCTGAGCTGAAGGCAGCGGCTTAACCCACTGAGCCACCCAGGTGCCCCGTGATAACTGTACTCTTAATTCCCTTCACCTATTTGCCCATCTCCCTACCCCCTACCATCTGGTAACCATGAGTTTGTTCTCTATAGTTAATAGTATGTTTATTGGTTTGTCCCTCCCCCCACCCTTTGTTCATTTTTTTTTTCTTAAATTCCACATATGAGTGAAGTCATATGGTATTTGGTATTTGTCTTTTCTCTGACTGACTTCTTTCATTTCGCATTGTACCCTCTAGATCCATCGATATTGTTGCAAATGGCAAGATTTCATTCTTTTCTATGGCTGAGTAATATTCCATTCCATGTATACACACAGACATACACGCCACTTCTTTATTCATCTATTGAGGGAAACTTGGACTGCTTCCATAATTTTTATAAATAATGCTTCTATAAACACAGGGATGCATGTATCCCTTTGAATTACTGTTTTTACATATTTTGGTTAGATGCCCAGTAGTCCAATTATTGGATTGTAAGGTAGTTTTGCTTTTAACTTTTTGGGGAACTTCCATACTGTTTTCCAGAGTGACTGCACCAGTTTGCATTCATACCAACAGTGCACGAGGGTTCCTTTCTCTCCATATCCTTGCCAACACTTGTTTTTTCTTGTGTTCTTGATTGTAGTCATTATGATAGGAGTGAGGTAATGCCCATCATAGTTTAGATTTGCACTTCCCTGATTATGAGCAATGTTGAATACCTTTTCATGGGTCTGTTGGCCATGTGTATGTCTTCTTTGGAGAAATGTCTGTTCATGTCTTCTTAGAGCTGCAACAAGTTTAAAAAAATCAGCAACATATTTTGAATGGTCACTATCAATCATCAATCATTCAATTAAGAAAGACTGTCTGGTTACTTCTTTTGCAAAAAGCTATTCTGGGTATATTAGTGAGGATATAGTCCTTCCTCTCTAAAGAAGTCTCATTGGTGAGACTTTTCTGTCACTAATCCCCTCAATCCCTTTCTGATGTGTAGAGATGTCCCCACCTTGCAAATTTTGGTGGCAGGAAGGGTCCACCTCCAAGTAGAAAAACTTAAAATACTTGATCTATACTTTCTCAGATTCCCTTGCAGCTATGCATGGGCATGTGGCTGCCTCTCAGGGACTCAAATATACTTCTTCCACATTGGACCTGGAAGCAGTCACTCAAAGAGGCTGGCATTGGGGGAGGCCTTCATTTCCCAGGGAACAGTGCGGCTGGTAGAGCAGCAATGTCTGACCTTCGGGGGTGGTAGCTGCAGAATTTCCTCTGATCTCTGGAGTGATGTAGGGTATAATTTTGAACCAGGTTTTCCAGATCTCTGGGCATTTCTGTGAGTTACCAATATGCTTTTGATAAATTCCCTTTCCATTTGCATCAGTTAGAGTTGGTTTCTATTGCTGGCAACTAAATACATTGACTGATTCAGGACAATAAGAAATAAGCACATGAAAGTTGAAATAAGCATTAAACATCCCCACATAGAAAATGTTACCAGAGCAATAGAAAAGGCCATTATGGGGGTACCTGGTTGGCTCAGTCAGTTAAGTCCCTGGCTCTTGATTTTGGCTTAGGTCATGATCTCAGGGTTGTGAGATGGAGCCCTGTGTCAGGCTCCACACTCAGTGTAGAGTCTGCTTGTTCTTCTCCCTTTGCTCCTCACCCCCTCCCATTCTCTCTCTCTCAAATAAGTAAATAAGAATTTTTAAAAAGGCCACTACAGAACTGAAAGGAGACTTTCTGGATTTAGCAAATAAAAACAAAGACGTCTGGTTAAGTTTGAATTTCAGATAATGCATACTTCTTTAATATGAGTCAATTCCAAGAATATTTTTTCAATGATTTTTTTAATGGTATAATGTAGAAATATATGATTTTAGAGTATTGTTAGCATAAAAGTATGCTTATTTGATCTGACAATCCTACCTGGAAGAGGATGGAAAAGCTGACCAGAAGGGCCTGGAATTACCCAGTGAAGATTTCCAAGAGTTGTGAGCTTTGAGCTCAGCTTTAAAGGAGGATTATAGTTAACAATACTGCATTGAACATTTGAAAGTTGCTAACAGAGTTGATCTTAAAAGTTCTGATGATAAGAGAAAGAAAATTTGTAAATATGTGTGGTGATGGGTATTAACTAGACTCATTGTGATGATCATTTTGCAAACAAATATGAAACCATTATGTTGTGCCCCTGAAACTCATATAATATATGGCTGTTATACCTCAGTTTTTTAAAAAAGAGACATATTGACCCAACCAAAAGAGAAAACAACAACAAAACAGTAAAGGAGGTTGGGATATGTGGGGAAAGATGATAAAAGAAATAAAGAAGAAAACTAATGAATTAAACTTCTACTATTTTCTGGATGCTCTTCTAGGCACTTTAATGTATAGTTAACTCATTCCAACCTCAGAACAATTCCATTAGAATAGCCAAGATCATTTAAGTCTCTGTTGATGAATAAATGGACAAAGAAAATGTGAGATACACAACCACACACACCATACAATGGAATATTATTTAGCCTTAACAAATAAGGAAATCTTTCTATTTATGACAACAAGAACGAACCTGAGGGACATGATGCTAAGTGAAATAAGTCAGATACAGAAAGACAAATCCTGCATGATCTCACGTGTGGAATTTTAAAAAGCAAAACTCATAGATATGGAGTAGATTGGTGATTACCAGGGACTGGGGAGTGGGTGGGGGAAAAGGGAATATGTTGATCAAAACATAAAAACTTTCAGGTATAAGATAAGTTTTAGGGATCTAATGTATAACATGGTGATTCCAGTTAGTAGTACTGTAATGTATACTTGAACCTTCCTAAGAAAGTAGATCTTAAGCCTTTTCACCACACATACAAGAGGCAACTATGAGAGGTTATGGATATCTTAATCAGCTTCATTGTGACAAGCACTGCACAATGTATACATATATCAAAGTATCACTTTGTACATCTTAAATATGTATTAATTTTTATTTGTCAATTATACCTCAATAAAGCTGGAAAAAAACCCAATACTGTGAAGTAGGTGTAGCTAATCTCTCCCTTTTATAATATACAAGTCAAGAAAATAAGACTCAGAAATTCAATAGCCTGTCTAAAGTTATACAAGTAGTGAAGGGAAGAAACCAGATGCATATTTGGGGAAGGGGATCCCTTAAAGCTTGCAGTTGTCAGTAGGAAAGAGCTTGTGTGAAGGATGACAACCAGCTTTTCTTACACATGGTGAGAGTTAGTCCTATGTGTTGGGTACACAAGGAAGGTTACCTCTGCAAAGCAAAATGTATTTGGATTTGATTCAGTGTGTCAGAATAGACTGATTATTTTGGATGCAATATGTATTTAGTATCAGATAGATAAAGGAGAAGAATATAGAGGTAGAGAAATGGATTATAATCTTTATATAATCTTTACATAATTATAATCTTTTCCCTAGTGATTTCCATTTGAGTTGAAGTGGGCTTGGTCTGGGATGAGAATTTGGAAAGAATAGGGGACGAACATGCATAACTGAAAAATCTTAGTTCTGATAATGGGAAGCCTAGAAAGGTAGAAGTTGAATGGAGAGAGCAATAAATTTACTTTTAGATACTTTATTTGTAGGATGCCATGGGACAGATATACTAAAATAACTCATAACGTGGGCCCAGGGAAAGTCTGGGAGGCATCTGTTATTAGGTGAAGAGTGAAGATATATGAGAAAATCATATCCTGGCAGAAGAATGGAAAGATGAAAGAGAGGAAGGCCAAAGTCCAACTCTTGAGGGGAGGAGGTGGTGGAGGCATGCTGATGGGAGCAAGGAGGAGAGGTTGAAGGGTAGGGCAGGGAGGTAAGAGAAACAGGCAAGTAGCTAGGAGAGCAGAAAGAGAACTAACTGGCCTCTCTGGGGTGTCAAACCCATAACTGGGCCTCACTGGTTTGTGTGACTCCACCAGTCAGAGGCAGTGTCCATTTCAGCTCTATGGAAAGACAACATTCCATTCCACAGTGTGGCTTTGCTTTCACTGGAGGACTAACATTTGAAAGATTGGAAGCGTTAGTCTAGACCTCTGCCCCAAACTATAAGCCCATGGGTTTGTGAGTTTGCTCTAAAATAAGGTGACTTAATAATCTGGTTTCAGAGTTTTTGCAGCTGTTCTGTGCCTTTACAGTTACACACTGTGCTGTGTGCCCTGCCTTGCACACTATGCCTTAAACGACATTTGGTCATTGTCTTTTCTTCACTGCACTGGATTCTGAAGTTACAGCATATTTCAGTCACTGGAGTTATGGTTATCTTTATGGAAAATTAAACAAGTAACCGTTTGCATGCCAAAAGAAGCTGGAAGGTGATCTCAGATTGCATGCTTCTTTCATGGCGTTCTCTGCCAGAGTCTTGTGCTAATCATCTAAATATTTTGATTCAACAGTTACCATTGGATCCTTTGGTCTCATGACTTGTATGTTCAAAATTCCAGATGTGGAATTTGTCCCTTGATATATTATTCCACAAAGATGTTGCTCTGGTTTGCCAAGTATTACAGGCTGTGAGCAATAGTGGCTTGGAGATTTAGTGTATTTGAATACTGCCTTCTCAATAGGAAAATACACTGCGCTCTTTGTTGGACAGTTGAAATGTCCTCTATGTTGTGTTTAGTTTGTAAAACCTAATTTAACACCATGATAGACAACAAGGCACAGGGACACATGCTAAGCCTGTAGCTTTTAAAGCAGAAGGGGAGGGAGAACCTATATTCATGTGTATGTTTTTTGCCATCTAGAAGGACATCCAGGTTCCCTGCTTCTGACTTGTAGCCAAGAGAGGGACTGGATAGTTATTTAGGCACTATATAGCTTAATGCAATTTAGGAAAGTTACGTTTGGGTTGTAATTAGGTGTTTTCCTTATGTGTCGAGTTTGTGCCCAGAGAGAACTTGACTG
Organism: Mustela putorius furo; assembly: GCF_011764305.1. Classification (NCBI taxonomy): domain Eukaryota; kingdom Metazoa; phylum Chordata; class Mammalia; order Carnivora; family Mustelidae; genus Mustela; species Mustela putorius. The sequence goes on from NW_025421989.1 coordinate 36,770,651, forward strand.
TGATTCTGAGCTGGAGCAAAGGCTTGACTTGAAACTCCTCTTCTGCTTAGCTGCTGATTTCCCTTTCTGAGGGGCTTCTCCTTCTAGCAACAAATTTGTTCTCTGAGCAGAGTTATTTGACATTCCACATACAGGATCTTTTGCTTTTCTTTCTTTTTTTTTTAGCCCACAGCAGCCTTGGCCTTTGGGAAGCTTCTATAAAAGGCTTTGGAGCAAACTCCAGATAACGTAAGAGCAGCAATTTAGACTGGAAAAGTACATGGGGACCTAAATGCTAGTTTAGTATTCTTTGGCTATGTCTGTTGAATGTGGTGTACATGACCATAGAGGAAAGTCTTGGTCAGTGGAGTCATCATGGCTTGCCAACTGGTCAACCTCTTGGACGTTGCTCTATCCTCTGGCAGCACATCGTCTTATGTTGACCCTGGCAGGTCTGGTGTACCAAGCTTCAGGGAGGGGTTTCTCCATGCCAAACTTCACCCCACAATGCCCTGAATCTGGTAAAATCTGGGTCTCTCTCCTTTCGATGGGAGAAACTTCACCATCCTGAAGAAGCCACAAATCCTTGTGTCTTAGTTTTGGTTCTGCCAGAAACTGGCCCTGAGACAAGGATCTGAGGGCAAATAGTCTATTTGTAAAGTTACCTTAGGAAAGAGCAGTGAGGGAGTAGGGAAGTGAGACAGGAAAGAGAAAGCAGTTTATGAAGGTTTATATATATCCAGTAGGTTACTACTATGGCCACCTGGGGCTCAGACTGACTGGGTTTCTCTGGGACACAGAATGGAACACACTCAAGGGTTGCCCTAGCAAGGAAGCTAGGGTAGTTATCCAACTCCTTACTCATCATCTACTGAGGGCTGATCCCAGAGCAATCAACTCCCTGGAGCATTTGCTTTGCCCAGCTTCATGACAAATACTAAGCAAGAGAGAGACCTGCTGGTTTGGATGAAAATGGGAACCCTGGCATATTTAGGAGAACCAGTACCTATGTTGAGTTTCAGCCTCTTCCACCTGAGTCCATCTTTTGGGAGGAAAGTGGTGGGTACCAAGTTACAGTGTCCAAGTTCTATGGGTTAATGGGAGAGCCTGAGAGCCCAGTTCCATCTGCCCTGAACTGTATGTAGCCTCTCTGTAAAGATCGCTCTAATTTCTCCCAACTTCTCTGTTCATCTTGCACATGGCTCCCAAATAAGTTTTTCCTTGAGTGTTGCTCAAGATGCCCCGGCCATCTTCTGACCTTATCTTCTAAGATTCCGTTCTCTAATTTAATTCCAGCCTACTTGCCAGGCAGCCCCCTTATCTGAACTCTATGCTCCATTCAAATGAGAGTATCCTGAGTCACATTTAGGCTTTCTTCCTTCTGGTACTCTATGTTGTTCCATCCACCTGGGATATTCTCCATGAACCCAGTTCTTACCTTATTCGGTCTGTTGGAATCTCACCAAGTCTTTAAGGCCATGCCCCAAGTCCTCGAAGCCTTTTCTTGGCCTTTTTACTCTCTGTGACACTTTTACTACTGTCTTCTATTATTGTTTCTGGTATGTGTTCTTTCTCCTATTAGATCTTAAATGTTTTGGGGGCAAGGGCATGTTTTATTCATCTCTGCATCAGTCCACATTCATCCAGTTAATTTAATAAAGATTTATTGAGAGCTAGAGACTTCACTCAGCACCAGGGCTCCAAAGATGAATGAGACATGGCCCTTGCTCTCAAGGGAGATCCCAGGCTAGGTGTGGAGGTGTGACTGGTATAAATAAATGTGTGTGTGTCCATCTCAGTGCTTCAAACCCTAGTGAGTAGTCAAAGATCATAAGTACAGAGAATGAATGAAGGTATGGGAGGAGACTTATCTCCAGCCTGTTTCCTGCAAATACTCAGGAATTCATTTGGGAAGATAGATTTGGGGAAGAAAATGGACATAATTGGATTATGGTGGGAAGCACTTCTGTTCATTTTTCTTAGGGACAGTGGTATGGTTTAAGAAAGGGCAGGTAAGCTTTAAAACCAGATTGCTTTGAGTTTGAATTCTAGCTGTGCCAATGTATAAAGCTATGCGAACCTGGGCTTGCTGCTTGCCTACTTCCTTATGTATAAAATAGATAATACCCAACTAATAGCATGGCACAGGATTAAATGATATGCATGATGCCTAGTGCATATTTGAAATGTAGTAGAAGCTTGGTAACTAATGGATTTCTCCCTACCACCTGCTTTAAGAAAAAAAAAAGGTTTTGAATTTTCTGTCTATGCTAGAATAATCTGGGTAGAGAGGGTTTTGATTTTCTCTATACCTTTCTCTACCTAATTGGAAAATTTTAACTTCAATGTATTTTTCATTATTTTTAAATTTTCATGCCCATTTCAACCTTAGATTTAGGGTGCTGCTCTTCTCAATGGGGAGGAGAGAGAAGACATGACAGTCTTTTGGGGGATTTTAAGGAAGACCTTTAGATAGAGTATTGTACTGAAAATAGGAATTGCTTTTAGAAGTAAGATCCCTTTTCCATCAGAACTTATAAATCATTACAGCTTCAAGGGTCTTCAGGAATAAGAATTGGCTCCTTTTTAAGAAATCATTTTCATTTATTTTTAGAGGATTCAGTAGAAAAAAGGCTGTTTACTGTGCCCTGGGGTTAACAACTTTTTCTTCATTCTTTTCCTCAATCCACAGTTATTGAGCACCTACTGAATGCCAGGCACTGACTACTGAGCAAATAGTGGCCAAAACAGACATGGGCATTGCCCCATGGATCTTATAGCCTGTGACTACAGAGATTGGCATAGATCAAATATTTACATGGGTAAATATATAATGCCAAACCCTGAAAAGAGATGGAAAGGAAATTACAGGAAGCTCTGAGTCCTGTTCTAATCTAGGGGGTGACTCATAAGATTTTCTGGAGGAGGGGGAAATTTGAGTTGACTTAGATTTGTGGCTGAAAGGTGCTAATGTGGCAAAGAGGATTGGTGTGGTTGTGGGTATAGTAGTAAGGCATGGCCTGGCCCTGGAACCAGAAGAAAAAAAAGAATTCAGTGTAAAAGGATTAGTGGGGGCCAGAGTCTCTAGAGGCAGGTGGGCCTTGGGAAGCTATTGTTTTTTATGGGAGAATGTTGAAGGAATTTAAGTAGGTGGATGCAGTCAGGTTTGCTTTTTTGAGAAAGTCCTTTTGGGTGTGGTGTGGAAAAGAGATTGGAGGGATAAAGAATGGAACGGAAGAGAACAGTTAGGGTAGACCAGTTGAGGAAAGACAGAAGCTTGGTTGAGGGCTGCTGTGTTGAGTGGAGAGAAGGGAATGAATCTCTAGAAAGATTGGGGAAGTAAACATAGCATTAGGTGATGGGTTGGCGAGGAGGGTTAGAGACTTATGGGTAATGGCTGACTTTAATCAGTAAAGTCCTAAGAACCACACACACTGATGACCATTCTAGACAATGCCTCCAACTTCAGAGGGGTTCAAGGGCAGTCAGGGGACTGAGAAATCACTAGCCTCTGTGTGAGGAGAACACTTTTTTAGGCAATGGCTCTGCCATCCTCACACATCACTCACGCTTCTCGACCTGAGTCTTGTCATCTACAAAACAAATGGGTTCTATTAGCTGACCTCCATAGGTGAGCTGAATGCAGCTATCCATTTATTATTCAGTGACAAATACATTTTGAATTTTCTAAAGTAACAATTTACATTTGCTGGACACTTTTAAGTCCGTGTGTGTGTGTGTGTGTGTGTGTGTGCGCGCGTGTGTGCGCCGTGCATGTGTATGTGTGTGTTGGTGGGGGGTGCTTTTATATTAATGATCACATAGATTTTCACAATAATCTTGTAAACTTGTAAGATTTGTTCTCTAACGTCCAGAAGAAGAAACTGAGACCCAGGGAGGTTAGGTCTGTCTACGGTTCCCAATTGTTGGCAAAATGAGAGGACTGGGGTCTCCTAATTCCTCATCTAATGCCTTTACTGCAGATCTTTGGACCTTCTATTGCGTATGGGTTTGACTTTGGATTCATTTTGCTCCACTGCCACTTCATTATTTTTAACTACTTTATCCAGGAAGGCAGAGTCAGGTAGGGTAACTCACTTTAAGCAGTTCTGATATTTGGTTCGAAACTACACACTCATTTGAAGAGTGAGACTTCTTTGTGATTATTCTTACCACTCGTGACCCAGTTACCAAGAATAATTAATAATCTGGGCCAATTCCAAATGCTTATATAGGGAAAATGTAAGCAGATATAGAGGACATGAAAGACTGGCTTGATTAGGACGAAATGCATTATTATGGTGGTTTTCAACTTTTGCTTCCAAACCTGGCAGTCACCATTTTACAAGTGGATTTCGTTCTCAAATGAGCTTATGAATGGTGGTGAGTCTTGGGGCTGTTCATTTCTAGAACCGTATCTGATACATTCCTGTATCTCAAACGACATTCAGCTCAAGAGAAAAATCCAGCAGGACGAATAAATTTGGAGGGCAGTCTTTCCTTCCTGGTTTACAGGGCTGGGCTTTTATGGATAAGGGCATCTTCATCTCCATCTAACAAACAAATATCCAGCCAACCCTGATTATATACCTACCATGTTCCCATTTCTTACTTCTTTTCTGGAACTGTTTAGCTTTTTAAACCAAAGGTACTGCTTTAGTAATGCAAACTAGAGAAATAGAAGAACCACAAAGGTCCAGAAATCCCAGTCATTCCATAGGCTTAAAAGCCTGAAAAAATCATAGGTCAGAAAAGATCTTTGGCCTGTGTTTAACTATCTACTTCTATGGAACAGACACCCCAAAGCTTAGTGCTCAAAAACAATAACAAATTTATTACATCTCATGATTTTGTGGGTTCCAAATTTGGGGCAAGTTTCTCCTGGGAAATTTTCCCTTCCCATGTCTTATCGATTGCAGTTACTTGGTGGTGTTCAGTTGATGGCTCCTCTGGTCTGGAAAGTCCAGGATGGCCTCAATCATATGGATGGCACTCTGGTGGTGATGGCTGGAAGGCCATCCAATTTGTTTCCGAGCTTCTCCACTGAGTCTTTCCAACAGCACAGTCAAACTTCTTACATGGTGGCTCAAGACCCCCCAAAAAACAAGTTAGAAGCTGTTGATTCTCTTGAAGACTGAGTCTAGAACTGAGTCTAGCATAGCATCACTTCTGCCACCTTCTGTTGGTCAGAGGAGTCATGTGTCGTGATGTAGCCCAGATTCAAGAAGTGGAGAAACAGATCCCACCTCTTTATGGGAGACATCTCAAAAAATTTGTAGCCATTGTTAACCTCCCACACTTAGATTTAGAATTCTTTTTATTTTTTCAGTCCCAGCACTAAGCCTTGATATACCATTTACTCCAGGAACCAATGTTCTGTCCCCCACTAACTTTCCTTGTCTGGTTTGTCCACATTTGGAGCCCGTTGATGAAGACTGTTTCTCTTAGTATCAGCATCCAGGGCCTGCTCAGAGATCCTCTGGGTCCTTTTTCTTTCTGTGTTCTTGATGCTTCCCTGAAGAGTCCTGCGCTGAATAAGCTTCTGAGCTACAGGGGGAGTGTAGCGTATTTTTAAAAATTAATCTTAACGAGCCTATATATGTGGATCTCTATTTGGTGGGTTTTGGGGCTATGTGATAAAAAGAAAATGAATTCAGGAAGTGCACTGGGTAAATTCTATTTTGGTGAAAAGTTCCATTCATACCATTATTACTTTAAAATTTTTCAAATGTGCCAGGCTCTTTCCCACTGCAGGAATTTTGCACATACCCTTTCCCCTGCCTGGAACAGCTTGGCTTCCACTCTGCTGGGCTAATATCCACTTAGCCTAGGTATGGCAGCTCAAATAACATTCATCCAGGAAGGCCTTTGTCCAAATTAGTCTCCTTTTGACCTTCTAGCCCGTGTTCTTTTCCTTCTTGGTATGCATTGCAATTCATAATTAGATACTTATTTTCATGTTTATTTCTTTGTCATTTGTCTCTCCTATAATATGTAAGTGTCTTGAGGATATGGAGCTTATATTTTATTCATCACTGTGAATGAATGAGTGTGTGTGTGTGTGTGTGTGTTTGTGCACGCGCATGTGCACTCATGCGCAGGAGAGTACCACATAAACAGGCTGCTGTATCTCAAATTGTGCCCCTGGGGTCAGCTCGCAGAGCGGTTTCTGCTTTATCATAGTATTTCTGTTGTCTCTATTACTCTATACACTCAAATCAATTTTTTAGAGGTGGTCTCATGCTGGTAGCAGCAGACTGTGTGACTCTGGAGGAAGAAAAGGTCACTTTCATAGGTCAAGGTCAGCCTGGAATTGACCTCTTATCTGGACCCCTGTCTCAGAGAATTATTAAAAATGAATTTGGAGGAAGGAGAAGGAAGAAGCTGGAGTTATGATAGATTGTCATCCTTGAGTCGCTTTTCTCTCTTTCCATAGTAGTAGGATTTTTAGTTGGGTGTGTGTTCTTTTGAGTAATGAATCTATTTCCCAGCCTCCCTTGTAGCTCAGTGTAGCTACATGCCTATATTTTGGCCAATGGGCTGTAAGCAGAAGCATTATATAATTTTTTTTTGTCTTCCTTTTGTCTACCTGTCTCCTATAATCCAAGTGCCACCGCCATCTTGGCTCATGAAGACAAAGAGCCAGATCCTCAGGATGGAACAGTGAGTTGGAAGGAATTTGCATCACTGGATACTTCGTGAGCAGAGCTGCCATTTTAGCCTTGGCCTGCATATTTGTAGACTTGTTATAGGAAAGTAAAATAAAGTCCTACCTTTTTAAAGAAGTATTTTTTAATAGGTTTTTCTGTCCATCTCTGAAAGTGCTAATCTTAATGGCTACAAGATTATTTCTGGCATTAGGTTATGTGAGAATGGTTCCCAGTAGTGTCAGAGAAACAAAGGAAAAAACGATACCAATGGTAGGACAGCAAAAACATCACTAACCATGAACTCCATGGTATTCCTTAAAAATTTCCAAAGGTAGGTTTTTAATAAAGGAAAAATAATGGTCATGGAAGTGATATCTTGAGGTGGAATTTCTTCAGTTCTCATTTCAGGCTTTCCTTTCTTGACTATTATAAAGGATTGGGAAAACTGTTCCTCTCCTAGAAGGCTTTCTGATTTCACCAGCAACTTCTGATATATCTTAAAGCACAAATTGATTCCTTTATTACTGTTAGAAAGTTCACCTGCCAGATTACACTGATTTCCCGGAGTCATTTTGGACAAAGGAAAGGTCACGATTTTTTTTTTCACTAAAGATATGTTTTTCTTCCTGTATCACTTGCCTGGTTTTCTTTTTTTCAGCTTTTCTTTTGTGATAAATGTCTTAAATAAGACATTTCCCCCAAGATATTTAAAGCAATAATACTTTACCTTTGTACAACACTTTCATCTCCAGAGTCTTTCACAATGGGTACTGGAGTCAGAAAACTTCCCACAAAGGCTAAGCGAGTATGGGGAGAGTTTTGAGTTCGTACTATTAAATACAATTTTAAGAGTAGCAAAAAAGGCATTATCAAGAGCCTAGTTGTACAAGACGCTGCTGTGCTTGGTGTTAGCACAGAGAATTTTGGATCCTTTAGGATCTTGTCTAGTAGAAAGTCACATGGTTGGGTTTCCCCAGAAGCAGGCCCTGAGATAAGGATATGAATGCAAGGAATATATTTGAGAAGTGATCAAGTTAGAACTGGTAGGGGTAGGGAGACAAAGAAAGAAAAAATGAGGTTATTGATGTGGGCAACCGTGCTGGGGACCTGTGAGAGACGGTGTAGAACATGGCTCTGAGTTGTCCTCACCTGAGGGGTGATGGAAAGAGGTTATTTATTGCAAATAAAGTTAAAGGAAAAGAAGAGTGTTTGAGGACAAATGATTTTGTTTAGAAGCCTCATGGAACTATTTGAGGTACCAAACTATGTGCCTGTGTAACTAACAGCAACAAAAAAAGATAAATAATCTATAGCGATTACTTTTTTAAAAAATTGTTTATTTCTTTTCAGCGTAACAGTATTCATTGTTTTTGCACCGCACCCAGTGCTCCATGCAATCTGTGCCCTCTATAATACCCACCACCTGGTTCCCCCAACCTCCCACCCCTCGCCCCTTCAAAACCCTCAGATTGTTTTTCAGAGTCCATAGTCTCTCATGGTTCACCTCCCCTTCCAATTTCCCTCAACTCCCTTCTCCTCTCCATCTCCCCTTGTCCTCCATGCTATTTGTTATGCTCCACAAATAAGTGAAACCATATGATAATTGACTCTCTCTGCTTGCCTTATTTCACTCTAGTCCCATCCACGTTGCTACAAAAGTTGGGTATTCATCCTTTCTGATGGAGGCATAATACTCCATAGTGTATATGGACCACATCTTCCTTATCCATTCGTCTGTTGAAGGGCATCTTGGTTCTTTCCACAGTTTGGTGACTGTGGCCATTGCTGCTATAAACATTGGGGTACAGATGGCCCTTCTTTTCACTTCATCTGTATCTTTGTATCTGTATACAGATACATCTGTATCTTTGGGGTAAATACCCAGAAGTGCAATGGCAGGGTCATAGGGAAGCTCTATTTTTAATTTCTTGAGGAATCTCCACACTGTTTTCCAAAGTGGCTGCACCAACTTGCATTCCTACCAACAGTGGAAGAGGGTTCCCCTTTCTCCACATCCTCTACAACACATGTTTTTTCCTGCCTTGCTAATTTTGGCCATTCTAACTGGTGTAAGGTGGTATCTCAATGTGGTTTTAATTTGAATCTCCCTAATGGCTAGTGATGATGAACATTTTTTCATGTGTCTGATAGCCATTTGTATGTCTTCATTGGAGAAGTGTCTGCTCATATCTTCTGCCCATTTTTTTTATATGATTGTCTGTTTTGTGTGTGTTGAGTTTGAGGAGTTCATTATAGATCCTGGATATCAACCTTTTGTCGGTACTGTCATTTGCAAATATCTTCTCCCATTCCGTGGGTTGCCTCTTTGTTTTGTTGACTGTTTCCTTTGCTGTGCAGAAGCTTTTGATCTTGATGAAGTCCCAAAAGTTCATTTTCACTTTTGTTTCCTTTGCCTTTGGAGACATATCTTGAAAGAAGTTCCTGTGGCTGATATTGAAGAGGTTACTGCCTATGTTCTCCTCTGGGATTCTGATGGATTTCTGTCTCATGTTGAGGTCTTTTATCCATTTTGAGTTTATCTTTGTGTACGGTGTAAGAGAATGGTTGAGTTTCATTCTTCTACATATAGCTGCCCAGTTTTCCCAGCACCATTTATTAAAGAGACTGTCTTTTTTCCACTGCATATTTTTTCTTGTTTTGTTGAAGATTATTTGACTGTAGAGTTGAGGGTCCATATCTGGGTTCTCTACTCTGTTCCACTGGTCTATGTGTCTGTTTTTATGCCAGTACCATGCTGTCTTGGTGATCACAGCTTTGTAGTAAAGCTTGAAATCAGGTAATGTGATGCCCTCAGTTTTATTTTTGTTTTTCAACATTTCCTTAGCGATTTGGAGTCTCCTCTGATTCTATACAAATATTAGGATTATTTTATAGTGATTACTTTTAAGAATGATGTATATTTGTTTATGTCAAATAGATAATACAGCAGTTTTAACATTTGAGGAGAGGGCCTTTTCCTACTCCACCTACCTAATATTCATTATCATTTAAAATTTGACTTTGGGGCTCAAGGGGTAGTTGTAAGCACCCATTGGGTATGTGACATTATACTAGGTACTGGGAGAGAGGAGGGAGACTTGGAAGGGAAAGGATGTTTCTTTGCCAAGCTCCTAGAATTTATAACAGAGCAGGGAGAAAAGCTATATGCTAAAAGTTACAGAGATTAATTCCATAATTTATTAGAAGTTTATTTTAAGGTTATATACAAGTCAGTGTAGAGCAGTGTCACATAGGATATAAGTGGTTATGCTAAAGGAATGATAACTAAAGGACATATCACTGTAAGCTCAGGAGAGAGTGAATATAGTGCTTGACCCAAAGGATCTGGCTTACAGGAAAGGAAGAAGGAGGGAATTGCAGAGAGATGGAAGGGCATGAGTGAGATCATGGTGCTCTTCCATTAGATATATTTTGTGAAGGGAGACTGGTGACAATTGATCAGGTAGGTCCAGGTGATAGAGGACCTTGATAATCAGGCAGATGTCTTGGAACTAGATTCAGTTTGGAAAGTAGGGTGAGGCAGTTTCAAAAGATTTTTTAGTTTTCTGATTAACTTGACATTATTTTTAGCTGAGGTGCAATTTACATAAAAATGATGGTCAGTTCTTAAGTGCACAGTTTGGTGAATTTCTACAAATGCAATCACCACCACACAGGTAATTTCTACCCACGTAATCACCACCCAGATAAAGACAGAGAACATTTCCATCACTGAAGAAGGACCCTTTATGCACCTTCACAGTGAATAACTGCCCACTTTCACTTCTTAACCACTATTAAGAGTTGTTGAACTGTTTTTAAACTTCATACGAATTGTAGCACACAGCACATTTTCCCTTTATGAGTGGCTTCTTTTACTCAACTTAATATTTTGAGATAAGTAGTTTGTTTACCCATTCTCCTGTGAATGGAAATGTGGGTTGTTTCCAGTTGTTGGGCTATCATGAATAGAATATCTGTGAACATTCTTGCACATATCTTTCAGGAAACATGTGCACTTGTTTCTCTAGGATTCACTGAGTCAGAGGGTCATATGATTACCTTTAGTAGTAGTAGTAGTTGTTAACACTTTATACTCAGACCAGCAATGGATGATGGATGAGAAATACATTTCTCCACAACCTTTTCAATACTTGTTATTGGTAGTCTTTTCCATGTTTTGCCATTCTAATGGGTCTGTAGTGAGAAAAAAAATATTTTTAGATAAAGATTAATTATAGAGTAAAATAAAGAATGGATGTGTTGGAAGGGAGACCAGACCAGACCAGAGACCAGAGACCAGGGACCAGACTCAGGTAAACCAATTACAGAGCTGCTGTCCCAGTGTCAATGGAATGACCCAAGAGCTTGGCCTGTGGAAATATGGCAGCTATGATGAGGAAGGGTTTAAACTGAGTGACTTAACAGAGCTTGATGGAGACTCAGAGCTCTGTTCTCAGTATGCCTCTTCCCTGTAGAAGAATCTTTCAGCATTTAAGTCACTTGCTATTAGCTGCAGCCAGAAGAGTGGAGTCACCTTTAATTAATCTGCTTGAGAGAGATCTTATTGTATTGTGGACACTACAAATATTTGAAGAAATTTACTAGGAGAGCCTGAAGAGGTTTTCAGGAGTAAGAGGGTTTGTTGTGGGTTAAATGAATTGCCACATGAGATTTTTTAATGTATTTTTCTGCTTGCTCCTTGCCTTGAGGACCTGGTGTAAGTATTCCCTCTTCCTTCTCTCTTTTCTTCTTCTTCCCCACCTTCCTTCTTTTCTTCCATTAATCCATCAGTAAGTAAATATTTGCTGAGGACCTGTTCTGTGCCAGGCCCTAGCTGAGTGCCATGGCAGATCCAAAAATGAATTTTGCAAGTTCTGGTCTTCCAAGATCTCGGCACAATCAGTAAAGGATCTGAAACATACAAAGAATGACAGTGTCAGGCAATGTTTTGTATGTCCCTTGTTGTCCCATGTTGGTGCATCTGTGCCAGCCCTGCACTACCACTTATGAGTCTTGAGTGAAAAGAAAGCATGTTTAGATTTGAAGCGGAACATGGTGGGTGGGGGTCAGGGATGTTTCTAGTTGGCTGTAGCATCTTGGTTAAGGCAAGGATGGGTAAGAGTTCAACAGCTGAGATGAAGGGAAGGCATAATACCAATAAGGAACAGCCTGAGTGGAGGTTTGGAAAGGCAAAATGGAGGGTCTAGTGACCAATTTCAAATAGTAGAACTTGGCCAGAATATATTGTGTGTGGAGCGTTGTAGCAGTACATCATGTGGGAAGGGAGAACAGAGCCAGAGCATGAGCCATGTGGCCAATTTTGTTTATTTGGTAGGCAACAGGGAATCATCGAAAGCATTTTAGTGACAGCCTCGTAATCAGAGCTGCCTTTTGTAAAGATTACCCTGACAGTGATAAACCACGAGACTGAAAGCACAATAATGTTTTAGGAGGCTGTTATAAGGGTCTAGGGAAGAATTAATGAGGGCATGTATTAGGTTGGCTATGAAAGAAAGGAGGGGTTAGGTAATACGAGAAATGGTTAGGGAAAAAGAAGATTCTGAGAGAAGATGGGAAATGGAAGGCAGAACAGAAGTAATCATTTTTCTCATAATCATTTCTTTCCTAATGTTGTATTTTGCACGTGAGCCACACTTGGCATGATGTAGGCTTGGGTATCCATCAGGATTGAATTCCTCTTAGGAGAAGGGGACCAAGTTGTGGATAAGAGGTCAGGAAGACTCAGAGTGGGCTATTCTGATTTGTTCAACATGAATTACTTAAGAAATAAAATCCCATCAAAGCAAAACACTTCCTTCCTGGACCCCACACTGTCCTGCTGTTGTTCCATCTCCTTCTTGCCTTTTATAGTCAAACTTCTAGAACAAATTGTACATTCTCACTGCCACCATTTCTTCATTTCCCGTGCACTCAACTCCCACTCATCTGTTGACCATCTTCACTGCTCAGGAAGTCACCAGTACCTTCCATATTCTTAGAGTTAGTGATTATTCTCCTGTCCCCATCTTACCCGAAGCCTCAGATGCATCCAACACTCTAGGCCACTCCCCCTACTTAAAATGCCCACCTCTCTTGGATTCTGTGATTTCACTTCTCCTGGTTTTCCTCTCATCTCTCTGGTTACTGCCATTCAGTCTTCTTCTCTACCTCATCCTCCTCTACTAAGCCAGTGTATGTTGGAGATTTTAGGCCTTCTTTTGTTTCTACTCTATGTGCTTTCTCTAGATAACACTATTAGATACTCACAATTCCAATTTTGGTCTGTACACTAATGAGGCCTGAATTTCTATTTTCAGCCCAAACACCTCTCTGCTGAGCAACAGGGCTGTAAATCCATCTGGCTACTTGACATGTCCTCTTGAATGTCTCAGAAATAGGTCAAACTCAGCATTGAAATACTGAGATTCATGAGATCTTCCCTCCAAAACTGTTCCTCTTTGTCATAAGTGGTGCCACCAACCATCCATATATGCATTCTAGAAGCTGCAGAGACAGTCTGAACCATCCTCTTGCTTACTTCCCCATATCAAACCCATTAATTTTTTGTTTATTTTACTTCTTAAAATATTTCTCAAGCCCATTCATTTCTTCACCCTAGTCCGCATGCTACCGACACTCTTATAATTGGCCACTCTCATGGACACAACCTTAATCTGAACCTGCTCTGTCTTTCACTTCAATACATTCTGAGTGCCAGGGACTGGTATGAAACTTTCTACACTTAGATAGGTTTATGTTATCTCCTTAGAAGACTTCAATGGATTTCCCTGGCTCATAGAAAAAATACCAAGGGTTCACCTGGCTTTGAAGGTCCTATAAGAGTTGGCCATTACCATCCTCTTCAGCTTTACTGCTCCCCTCCCCACTGCTTTCCTTTATTCTCTTTATGCTCCAGGCACTCAGACCTTTCCTCTGTCCCTCCTACTCTCCATACCCAGTCTTCCAACAGGACCTCTGCAGTTGTAGATTGCCCAGAACAATCCCCTCTCCCTCCCTCCTCTACCCAGTCGTCTTTTACTTACAATATGAGTTTCAGATTAGATGCCACTGGCTCATGGGAGCCTTCCTTGATGCCCTAATTTAGATTATGCCAGAGTCCCCTTGTTACACGTCCCTCTAACAGCAGGTACCATTCCTCGAGAGCAGTCTGCACAGGTTAGAATGACCCATCTCTTGCTCTGATCCTCTGATTAAGGTTCATTTACCCCACTAGGCATTACGCTGTATGAGGACAGAAATAGCATCAGTCTTTGCTCACCCTTGTCTTACCAGAGTGCTTGGTACTATGAAGGGCCACAACAGGTGTTCAACAAATATGTGTCAAATACATACATGAGCACCTGGATTGAGCCAAGCTATGTTCTACTCTGTCTTGTGGAGGGGAATTGGAGAAGCCTAGGGGCACACAAGAGGTCTCCTGTCAGCAATGCCAGCTAAGTAGGTTAATAAATATTCCAACCAAAGCTTGTACATTGGTGATCCTGGGCTATAAGCAGCCTGGTAGAAACGTTAATTTGGCTTGCACACATTTATGAGGAAAGCTTAAACTCTATTCTGACATTTTGAAATATAATGATTTCCTGCAAACATCTGAATTTCTAGCTTTTCCTTTTTCAAGAAGCTTTGACATCACTGGGCCCACATTTTCTTGTAGCAATAATCAACCAGAGGTGAGCAGCAGCTGCCCCATTTCAACTGGGCATTAGTTCTTCTGTTCATCATTGTTACCAACTAACATCCTTCACTTACTTAATTATCTGCCGGCCTGTAGAGGCACATACCTCACTAAGCTTGCTGTTCTTAGTCTCAGCTTCCTTTATTAGAAATGGTTGGACCCAACTAATTGGGTAGCCTGACAAAATTCCTGAATCATTGCTATGAAAATCCATACCATCAGTTCCATTTCCTAACTTTTGGGAAGTCATCTAAAAAATGCAGGATTATTTCATCTAACCCTTTCATTTAACAGATGACAGAACTGAAGGTCGGAGTAGATAATGACTTGCCTCGGCTCACAAAACTAGTTCTTTGTCTCTTGGCTGGTGTACTTAGAAATATTAACAAAAATATTCAGGGAAATGTATTCCTTTGTAAATTCGCTGTTTATTTTTATTCTTTTAAAAAAAGATTTTACTTATGTATTTGACAGAAAGAGAGACATAACACAGTTGCAGGGGTGGGGCAGACAGAGAGGGAGGAGCAGGTTCCCCGCTGAGCAGGGAGCCTGATGTGGGACTTGATCTCAGCCCCCCCAGGATCATGACCTGAGCCGAAGGCAGATGCTTCACCGACTGAACCACCCAGGCACCTTGTAAATTTGCCATTTAAATTCTTATCTCCTTAAATCTAGAAGAACTAATTTAAACACAGTAACTGAGCTTCCCAGTACCAAGTTCATCTCATTTTTTCCCCCTTGAATTGTTTGGGAAACTCAGTGTTGGTCCTGTAGAAGTACTATAGTACAGTAGTGGCACAGTACCGGTAATAGTAACCAAACACAGTATGCAAAAATGTGAGTTAATAACCGTGGACTTATAGTTTCTTCTTATAGACGTTACTGATGTCCTTTTGTTTGTTCATATATTTGTTTGTTTTTTCAGCCTGTGAATTTTTATTCCAGTTTCATTTTCAGCCTTTTTAATTTTGGTAAAATACATATACACAGTGATAAAACCGATCACTGTAACTGTAAGCATTTTAACATGTACGGTTTGCTAGCATTAAGTGCATTCACAGTGCTACGCAACCATCCCCCTCTCTGGATTTGGAAATTTTCATAACCCCAAATGGAAACCTTGTATACATTAGTCACTTCCCATTCCTGCCTAACCCTTGGTCCCAGGCAACTACTCATCTGCTTTCTGTCTCTGTGGATTTGCCTCTTTTGGACATTTCCGGTAGATGGAATCATACAATACATGACATTTTGTGTTTGGAAGTTGTTCTTGAGGTACATCCACACTGTAGCATGTATCAGCACTTTACTCTGTTTTATAGCTAAATAATATCTCATAACATGGATATACCATATTTTGCTTATTCATTATTCCATTGATGGATAGTTGGGTTGTTTCACCTTTTGGCTAATGTGGAAAAAATTGTTATGAACATTCATGTACAAGTCGGTTTTTTTCCCCCCACTTTTTAAAGTTTGCATTTCAGGACCCATTTATCATTTCTGAAAGGCTGTTTGCCTATTGTGAATAAAGTTAAAAAAGGAGTTGCCAGACCAACTGGGTGTCAATTTCTATTGACTTCTCTTCTGCATCTCTGAATCTGGCTTGAAATTGCAGTTATATTTACACGCAAGAAATAGCAGTTCATTTTCAGTAAGCATCTACCTGGAAAACACCAGGTGCTTTAAACAAATTACGAAGAAGAAATCAAACTAACCAGATGATGTGGCCATTATAAGCTATCAGTTGTATGGGGGAAAGTATGGATCTTATTCAGAAGGTAATCTACAAAAGAACAGTTGAGCTCTGAGTCAAGGTACATCTGTTGAGCTTTTTACTTTCAGGCAACAACATTCAACAAATATGTGCTGAGTGCTGCTCAGCCTGATCTGTGCATGAACAGAGCCCAGAGTCCAGTGACGAAGAATAGATATTAACTAAGTAAATATACATGTGTATTTACAAACAATCTTTGATGGCAATATGTAAGGAGTATGAGTGTCTATCACAGGGCTAGCTGCTCTCTCCTGGAGGCTGTGAGACAGCCTAGCTGAGGAAGTGACTTTCGAGCTGTGGAAGATGGACGAACAAGTATTGAATACCTAACAGTTGCCATCTTAAATGCTCTGGATTCAAGGGCTAGTAAGTAGTGTGTGCGCACAAGAAATTCTGTTTTGTTGAGTCAAGTGCAACATCGGCTAACTTGATCAGTATCGACCACTTGGCTGGACCCCTATTCCTCTAACCAGGAGTTCTCAGGGGGTCTCTCAGGGATAGGCTTAGAGCAGGTGGAGTAACTTTGACAGGGAAGCGTTCAAATTGTTCAGTCGTGACTCAGGTCTAAGTTCTGATAGCTTCACAGGCAAAGAAAGGACCCAAGATGAAGTAAGGAAATCAATAAAGAAGGGAACCGTAGGTTCCAACACTTTTTCTTGGGCAACTGTTCCTCTAGTACCTTTCACGACCAACACCCGAGTCTCCACACAGTTGGACCCCACACCCTTATTCAGTGATCTGTTTCTGAACAGCAATCTGTTTCTGCCCAAGGATGATGGGGCAGGTGGTGCACAGAATTTCTGGCCGATGGAGACACCTTATCTGTGTAATGAAACCTTGTGCTGTGAAGTACTCTGAGCAGAGTAATGAGAAATGATTAGAATGATGAGAAACATAGGCCATTTAGTCAACAATGAAATGGAGCCAATTAGAATGTCGGATAACTCCAGTTTGTGTTGTTTAAAATAGATCTGGGCTGAAATATACCATTGTCATTAAGTGGTGCCTTTCTTTGATGATCAGTTTCTAAGTGATTTTTATGTCTGTCAGCATCTGCTGGGTGTTTCAGATCTTGGCCTGGTTACTGAAGTGTTAGGGGCTCCTTTCATAGGAATGTCATTATATGGGACAGAATATCATTGACTTTTATTATTGTATTATTTTGGACATCGGGATGCATTTTTATTTTAGGGATACATTTTAGATTTCAGAAGGATGTCTTCTGTAATATCCCCTCAAATGTGGTACCAGGTCACCCGATATGGGAAAAATCTCAATTTAGAGGATGAAGAAATTAAAGCAGTTATTTCATATATGAACAGTCTTACAGTGAGATTTCTCTAACTGGCAAGCCCTCAAGTGCATATTAAATATAATTAAGTTAATGGCAATTTGTCTTACAACTTTTCAAGAACCCCCTTACTGAGAATGAAGTTATTAAGAATGAATCATCATTTACATGTTCCAATTGCAGAATGTGCTCAGAATTCCAGCAAAGGGTTTGCTGATTACCGGAATGAGGGCCACCAAAGAAGAGAGAGATTGTATGTGGAAGGGCTTAGCTGACCTCTTGCAAAAAGCTGAGAGTAGGAAAAGAAAGGGTAAAAGTAGAGAGAGAAAAAAAAGCAGGGTAAAGGGGTGGGGTAATGTGACTAAGAGCCGAATGACATCACCTTGGTGTCATTGGTCAGTTGCCTGGAGATTTGGGGGCCCCACAAGCTGGGCTAGAGGGAAAAGCCATTCCCTGTGACCTCTGCCTGTTAAAACGGCTCTTGGATTGTGTGCTTTTTCCAGATGAGATAGTTCTGGCAGAATCCCTGTGGCCCCAGCCTGCTTGGAGATGCCTGGAGCTTTTTCAACAAAAGCAAATACTCTTTTCTCTGACGGGGAGAAGTGAGGAACACAGAGGGGTGCCAGGAAGGAGCACACATCTTGCTCAAGAAGGAATTTAGAGAAACAAAATCTGTGGAGACCAAGCAAGTGAATACTAGAATTGTTGAAACAAGCGAACACAAACAAAACCACTGCGTTTGAAGAAAAACTGGAAAGAAATAATAGAGGTGATGGATATCGTGATGATAGAATTTGGAATATTGGTTCTCTTTTTCCAAATTTTCTGTGATGTGCTTATGTTGTAAGTTTTTCATTATAAGAGAAGTTACGGTAATTCCAGTGTGTGTGTGTGTGTGTGTGTGTGTGTGTGTGCGCGCGCGCGCGCGCATGTGCGTGCACGTGTGTGTGTGTGTGTGTGTGTGAACTTGTAATCAGAGGCTCTGAACTCAACCTCAGCTCTGTTACCAACTATCCATGGAATTTGGGGCTAGCTATTTAATTGCCCCCCTGCTGTGGCTCCTTCATGTTGAGAACTGAAACCAATGTAAATTCCTGTTTCTGTGTTTAAACAATTCTGGGAGTGGGCATACTTTCCTGTCCCCATGTTATAAAATGCTGAGAACAACCAAAAATAACTTAAGCTCCTTGCTCCAGGAAATAATAGTTCCTAGAAGCTGTGACTGTTAACCAATAAAACTAAAATAAATCACTAATAAACTCATAAAATAAAACTAATAAAACCAAAAGAGCTTACCAACGAAGACAAACAGCTTACTTATAAAGACCCATTCGAAACCCCCTTTTCGTCACCATGTCTACAATCCAAGAGCTATTATGTCATAAACTTGGCCCAATCTCAGCCATTTTCCCATCTTGCAAATCCCGCCTTACCATCCCCCAGTTTGAGGCCCTAGAACACTAGAAAGACCTTCTACAGTTTACTCCTTCAGAGACACCACCAAAACTGTCAAGACGGTGTTCTCCCCTACAGCAGGGAGTCTGAGAACCTGATTTGCTTGGTAACACGTTTTTCTGGGAAGCTTTTGAGGATTTGACAATATGTAAGAGACGATGATGGTTAGACACTGTACTCTTGGAAATCCTGTTTATCTCTCACTTCCTTGGATTCGTGCTAGTGACATTTTCTTTTTCTTGGCTCTCTTTTCTCCCTGGATTCAGCCACTTCTACAGTTTGTGTGTGAGTGTGTGTGTGTGTGATTTTTTTTCTTTTACCCTCCTTAACTTGAAACTGCCCTCTAAGCTGGCCATTCCAGAGGAACACCCGCCAGCAGGTTTTAGTTATAGTTAAGAAGCTGAAATGAGGATGGTGGTGATAGTTAACAGTTAAGAAGTGGAAAGGTGGTGACCATGTGAATTTACTTAATGCCACCACACTGCACACTGAACAATATTAAAATGGTGAACTGTGTTATGTATGTTTAACTACAATAGGGGAAAAAAAAAAGAAATAGAAGCTTAAGGCATTTCCTCCAGGCCGTCATCATGTTGATAACACAGGATCCCAGGAAAGGGCGGCCAGAAACTCCTCTTCTTTCTAGTTTAAATGACTAACAAGTGATGCACCAGGTCCCGTGCCTGGAAGACAGTTAGGAAGTGCTCAGTGTGTCCAACCTTCTTGTTCTTCCCCTTCTGGAAGAGTAGAAGAGGAAGCTCTTTTCTTCTTATTCAAAGTTCCTGGATTTCAAACCTACTGATATAAGGGAAGAGTGGGTAAATTTCCAGAACCTGGTTCAGGAAAGTCTTAGTTCTGTATTCCCTTTTACTCTGAACCTCATTTTTGTGCCAGTATATTGGGGCTGTGATGACAGAGTGACAATGGCAGAATCAGCCAGGATACCTGAATACCGATTTCTTTTGGCAGCAAAGCCATTAGGGTAAGAAGTTTATTTTATGTAAATATGAACCCGATAATTCTGGGTTTTCTAGATCTTACCACAAAAATCATCCAGGATCCATGGCATAATTTGCTAGCCCAGTCCAAAATAAAAGGCAAGGTCTTTTGTTCAAAGAGCAGGGGAAAAGTGCTGTCAAAAGTTTTTCCTTTCTTCCATGATCTCTCTTTCGAGGGATGGTGCTTTTTATCTGCTATGTAATGTGTTTTTAAGTAAAGACAAATTGAAAAATATAAATTATTAGCATGAATTTTGCCATTCATCTTCATATCAGGCAATGACAGTTTTAAATGCAAATCTAAGAGCATTTAGCTCAGGTGGAATCATCATATTACACACTTTGTATTTTGTAGTGTCATGGATACATGTATTTCATTCATATTGGAATGGCAGAAATGCTGCACAAAAGAAACTCAACCATGTTTATTTCCCTCCCTCCCTTTGGCTTACTGATGAGCAAGGAAGTCCTGGAAAAAAAAAGAGAGGAAAAGAGTTGCCCTATTTTCCCCTTTGCTTTCATGTTATCATTTTCTCTATAAGTGGTTGACTGATACAGAGAGGTCACATGAATAAGAAAGAATATGATAGGGCTTCTTGGTCATTCATGTTTCTTAGAATGTCATTATCTTCTTTCTGTGTTCAAGGCAAGTAACCCCACTTAGTTGTAGACATCATACACTTGTGCTTGCCTTGTCTCCTGGCACTCCCATGCATCCTGGGACCATTGGAATTCTGTGCTCATGGGGCATCACAAAAACTATACATAAATGGGGATGCCTGGGTGGCTCAGTTGGTTAGGTATCTGCATTCGGCTCAGGTCATGATCTTGGGGTCCTGGGTTCGAGCCCCGCATTGGGCTCCCAGCTCCGTGGAGAGTCTGTTTCTCCCTCTGCTCCTCTCCCTGCCTGTGTGTGTGTGGGCGCTCTCTCTCACTCTCTCAAATAAATAAATAAAATCTTTTTTTAAAAACTGTACATAAATGGGGTGGCAAGATACAGTGAATGCGCATATTCCATGCATCTCATCACTCATGTACATGCTCTGCATTGGAATTCATCTACAAAACATACATTTAGAGATAAAATTATTGGGGCACCTGGGTGGCTCAGTGGGTTAAGCTTCTGCCTTCAGCACAGGTCATGATCTCAGGGTCCTGAGATCGAACCCCACATCAGGCTCTCTACTCAACAGGGAGCCTGCTTCCCACCCCCGCCACCTGCCTCTCTGCCTACTTGTGATCTCTCTCTTTGTCAAATAAATAAATAAAATCTTAAAAAATAAAGATAAAATTATTTAGAATTTCAAGAAGGCAACAGCAGATATTAAACCAAACCCTGAGGCCCTGCTGCACATGGGATGCTGGGGGACTACACAGCTTTGCATCTTCATGAAGCAGCCCCAGACCCATCACAGTATGATAGCATATCCCCCCCCCAAAAAATACTAATCTGACTCTAAAAAAAAAATCTGTGAAAATCAACTTTGTTTTTACTGACAATTTCTTGAAACTACTAAGGAGAGGGTGTCAAAGCATATTACCAAGTAAAATTTCCCAAAAATCCTTTTTTTAAGTTTCTCTGTCATCAAATCTCTCCTGTTCCAGCTGCTGTGTTGTGAGGCTCTGGCTTCCAGAGCTCCAGGCTCAGCCAGGATGAATGAGGGAGAGGATGGCCAGGCTCGGTTTATGGATGGGCCCCCTAATTGGCCACAAGCACCTGCTTCCTAAGGAAGCCACTTGCCTGGGGAGAACCACTGGGGTTGAGTTGTCAGATGCATTTACCCCTCTCTTTACCAGAATGGTTAACCCCTTGTTATTTTAATGAACATATGTGGCAAGTGAATTAATTTTTGTAAGTTATGAGATATGAGGAAGGGAAAACTTAAGTTGTCAAATCATTCTAGGGCATGATGCACGTGGAAGTTGTTCAGTGGCCCCAAGGTGAGCGGTACCAGTGGGATTTGAACCCAACTCTCCATCTGTGAAGCTTGAATCTTTCCATTTGATATGCCGGTCCCCATAAAAGGGAAGAAAGCAATTATTAAGCACCTACTGCATGCTCAACATGTGCAAGGTACTTTATGAAACCACTACATAATGGAGGTATTTTCCTGACTGAGGACTGAGGATCAGTGAAAGTAAGTACCTTGCCCAAAGTCACAGAGTAAGTAAATGACAACGCCAGCACCCTGAAGGTCCAGACTCATGTCTGAGTCCCAGATTCATGATATCTCCCCAATATGCACAGGACTAGGGGAGAACTCAGGCCTCCTCACTTCCATTTCATTAAACTTCCCAGAATACCAGGCTGCTTCCATCATGAAGTCTGTATTGTTTGATAGATTGGTAAACTCTTAAGGGCTGTTCTCTGCTGGTGCAGGGATATAAGGCTTGACATGGAGGAAGGAAGAGCAATTCTACCCATTGCCCCTTTGATTCAGTTTCCGAACATGGAAGCCCCTTCTCCAGCCCCTGCTGAGTTTTCCCTCCCCAAAACATTTGTTGAGGCTGGTGGGGTATGGGGGGTGGGGATGGTCAGGAATGAGGAAAGAAGAAGGACCCAGCCTGCAGTGCTTTTCTCCCCCCCCACCCTTTTGTCCTGCCCCGAGCTCTGTTGGGATATTTCTTCAAACATGTTCAGTGACCTGTCACCACAAGGATTTGCGAGTTAGTTCAGTGGAAACAGTCTGAATTTATACGGGATTTTAATTTCAGCGACTGACACTTAACCCAGATAGGTTAGCATTTTAGTGCTTACAGCCAAAGGCTATCAGAAAATTTCTGGAGCAAAAATCAGTTCAGATGCCTTCTTCAGAGTGAATCATGAAAGAAAAAACAAAGCAGTCTTCCTTCTAGTTCACAAGCATAATAATTCATCACTTAATACACAATGGTCTATAAACTTTTTGTGGGAGGTCTACTTTTATTTTTTCATGCCTGGAGGGATGAACGAGGTGAGGGTGAGGAAGGGAGGGGGAAGAGAGCTCTTCTGGAAGCACCAGTGAGATCTCTGCAGGTAAATGCCTTCCTGGGCCTCAGCCCCTGGGATCTGTCGCAGCACTTTATATTCTGTATTGACTGGTTGGCTCTCAACTGCCCAGACTGGGAAGTTTGTCCTCAGTGATATCCCTCTTGGAGGAAAAGGTGGTTGTGCTCGGAGGGTCAGTGGAGGGAGGAAAATCCAGCCTGAGGAACCTCCTTCTTCAGATTGCTGGGGCTCTAAGGAAGAATGGCAAGTGGGAGACCCTGTGGAGAGTGAGAAGGAGATGTGTTTCGGGTTCTCTCTCTCTCTTTCTCTTTTTGCATCCCTGGGTGACCATCCCGGGCTGTTTGTGTTCCTGGGCACAGCCAGTGGCCTCCTGCCCTTCAAGTGTAGTTGTCTGTGAGCCATGCCTGCAGGTTTTCTCTGACCGAGGGCACCAGGAGCAGGCCAGAAATGCTAGAAAGCCAATTCCTCCATGCCTCCTCCCCGCCCCCCAGCTGCCCTCCACAGTGGCTGATGATGTGACTTGGTAGACAAACAGCCCAGCTTCCTAGTCCCTTGACAGGGAAAACTCTGAGGCGTGGTCCATCCTGTTTCCCAGAGTTTCCCGGGCAGGACTGAGCTCTGCTTGTCCCCAGCTCCAGAACCTGCCTTCCCTTCTCATCTCACTTCTCCTTTCCCTGCTGGTGCTTCTCACATCCCCTCCCAAATAAAAGGCTCCCACTCGAAGTCTTGTCCTCAGGGTTGGCTTCTGGGGGAGTCAAGCGTTAAGACAGACCCTTTGTAGCCAAAGTGACAAAAAGCTGGAGGGTATCTTGGTGCTCCAGATGTGATTGAGCGTCTCAGTGCTGCCTCAAGGAAAGTAGCCCCCCGCCCCTTCAGCAGGGAGCTGCAGCCGGGCTGTTTGCAGAGGCTGGTCGGCCAGGTAAAGGCAAAGCTGCCTGGAGTTCAGAGGAAGTGCTCAGCGCCTTTGTCGTTCTATGAGGTCTCAGTTGTGCTTTCAAATTCATCATGGGGTGCCGTGAGAGATATAAAGATGCCAAGTCTCAGCCTCTATCTTCCAGTAGTTTATAATCCTGACAGGTAGAATGAAGCAGGTGTTCCAATAATTCCCATACATGGCAGAAGGGAAGAGAAGAAACAAAGCTCCTTCATGATTTGAGTGTTAAGCACCAAGGGCTTCTTTAGGCACCGGAGCTGTTAACTTGAGGCAGTTGGAAATGAAGGGGGACAAAGGCTGCTTCCATTAAATGGCACCGTGGCAGAAAAAGCAACTTATTCATTGTCGACAGCGACGAAGCCAACAGTGGTTTGGATTCGGTAGACCCATATAAAATTGTTGCTAGTGGCTGAGTGGCAGAACCGGAGATAAAGAAATCCATCCCTGGAGTATATATTCAAAAGGAGCCACTTTCCTGGAGGTGAGTCGATCAAAGAAAGCTGTATTATTTTTAATTATTGTTATTACTCATAACACAATTTTGAATTTGTGTAGTACCTTTCTTCTGAGGAGCTTGAGGCATTTCACATATATTATCTCATTTATCTTTTATAACATCCCAGTGGGAATATGTATTATTAACTTTCGATTGCCATGGGACTGAATTCGTGCAAATTCTTTTTCCTGGGAACGAATGGAGCTACATCATTATAGAAGCAGATGTTGGCTGGAAGTCACCCACAACTTGCTACTGAATGTGAGTTAATTATAACAGCTCAGTACTCTGACTTTTCTTTGGGAAACCATTTTGCGTCTCTCTGCCTCAGTTTATAGGAAAATGAAGGAGCCTAGCTAATCAGCTTAGTTGATGTAAAATCAATCCATAACCATAAAAAGGAAAAAAAATAGTAGACAGACCTCATGCATAGTTAATTAACACATATGGAGTTTGCTAGTTACAGCTAAATATTGACATAATATTTTCTCTCATTTTTGACATAATATTTTCAGTAGAAAAGCTCATATATGAACATTCTCTGCCACCCACTTTTAAGTGGGGAGATCTCCACTTAACTGAAACCGCCTGGTTTTGGTCTTAGCTGAAAGGTAAATTTCTTTGTCAAGTTCAGGAACACTGTGTCCAATCATTATTGAATAATAGTGTTTAAATCCCATTTCTACTACGCCCAAGAGGAAAATTTAGATATGGCTTTTCTCATTAACTGGAAACACTACAAAGTTCATCCATGACTTCTTCTCCATAAATTACTCTCTAGCAAAGTTTGCCAGAAAATTCAAAGAAAAATTCTTCTTCTGAGTCCTATCTGAGGCATAGCAGGTCTCTGAGAAGCTTTACAGACCTCTCAGAAATGGATGGTCATCCCTGGACATGAGGATATCGGGGCTTGAAATGGGGTGTCTGCATGGGTGGGGAGGAGAATCACCCCTTCCTTTCCCTGCAGTCTTTGTGTCTTTCTGGCTTCCAGTCAGTATCAGAGCCTCCAGGATATTGGTAGTGTTTACCACTCATTAAACATGCCAAAATGAACTTCTCCTTCTCTCAAACAGTCTTAAAAAAAAAAGAAAAGAAAGGAAAGAAGAAAAAAGAAAAGAAAAAACAGCTGGGTCAAGAGAAGCCTTTTAAACCGTGAAATATTGGGTTTTACAGTCTGAACCGAGGGCTACCATTTGGAGAATTTCACTGTTGTATTTCAATCTGTGGAAAGTTCCATAGCTTTCGCAAAGCCCCCTTATATTCAAATAGCTTGCTAAGACAAAAGGAAACATGCCCCATGAGGTACAGCAGAGGAAGCTCTGCTCCCCCAGAGTACCCACAGTTGTCCTGGTGCCTGTCTGGACAGGGTTCGGTCCTTTTGCTGATCTCAGTTTTACCAAATTCTTCCATGTTTGATTAATGGAGGTGACTGGCTTCCCCTTTCGTGCTGGGGTTCATGCTGCATTTGGTCAGAAAATTCTCCAATGGTCATACTAGACCTCTTACTAGGCTTTAAGCAGATAACTTTATAAGCTTCATATTTTCTTTTTCAGTAATCTTACAGTCATCTATAAAAATGATTAAGCGAATCTGGCCTCTTTCGGTTCTTTTGATTCGACAAAGCTGTCTCCTGTTTATAAATTCCTTTCTGTAATCTAATCCATCTGGCCATCCCTTCTGGCCTCTGGACTCCCAACAGCTACCAAAACTGTAAATAAAGGGCCCCTGGATACTTAATCCGTTTCTGCTGTCAAGAAACATGTGCTTTATACAAACCATGAAAATGGAGCATAAGGAAAAGTAGGTGAGGTAAAAAGGAAGAAGAGCAAACACGTCAGCACTTGAAACGTAGTAGGTACACTCTTAATACATAGTGAGTGAAAAACAAATTAAAATACCGTTGGCTACATTACTGTTGCCAGGAGTGAGGACTGGGAGCTATCTAGGATGGTGGTAAATGGATCAGGAGGGCTAGGAACCATTTGTAGGCTGATACGTGTGGACAACTTTGTTTTCACAGGTGGCAAAGACTGTCTACTTGTTATTTCTTAGGTTCTTACAGCATCCTTGACTGTCCCAAGAGCTTCCTAGGAAGTGGTGGACTTTCTAGTGAGATCATGAGAAAGAGATAGGACCCAGGGATTTTACACCTGAAAGGGACACGATATCATGTAATGGCACACATAAACAATGACAACCACACTTGGGCTATACAAGTAGTACGATGGAAAGATTTTTGAACAATGGAAGACTTAAGGAAGGCAGTCTGTCATTTGAAAACTGTGGGCCTGCTTACCTGTTTGAAGGTCTAAGAGTCACAGGAGAGGTAAGCACACCATACTCTGTAAGCACAGAAAAGGGCAACTTGGCGCTAGTGGCAAGGTTCAGAGAAGGCTTTCTGGAGGAGAGAATAGCCTGACTGTGGTCTTGAAGGGTGCACTGCAGCTAGCCAGGTTCAGAAAAGAGATAAGAATGATCTAGAGAGGAAATCTAACATGAACCCAGCCCACAGTGACCTCTGCATAGGGAGATCCTTGTGTTTCCATTTTGCCGGAGGGTGGGAGAGGAAGTTGAGTTACGGAGGGCCCCGCATTTATTCATTCTTTTACCTACTCTCTCATTCATTCAACAAATATTTGCTGAGTGTCTGCAATGTGTCAACTGGTGTTCAAGGCATTCTGGTTACCTCTGTGAACAAGACAGACCAGATTCACTTTTCAAGGAGCTCACATTCTGGGGTCAGAAGGTCTTGTAGACCTTACTAAGTCATTGGGTACTTTATCCAATGGCATAGAAGTCGCTCAAGGGTTTGAAGCAGCTGAATGGCATGGTCAGATTTCTGTTTTAGAAAGGTCATGTTAGTTGAAACGGATAAAAGTGTGGCTCCAGATACTTGGGGGGCTACAATCAGAGCATTTATAACAACACTAGTGACAATTTTTGATGATTGGCTTGTTTGAGTACAAGAGACATTTGGGTTAACATAAGAAAGAACTTATTGAAGATAAAATGTTGAAATAAGGAAGGGTTTGTCATTCTACTTCTAGAATTATTCATGAAAATAATGTTCTTTTTCTCTGAAAAAAAAAATGAAGAAAATGTCTTCAATGGTTCAATTGTTCCCCTAACTAAGGAGAGAGGGATTAAAGTTTTAATGGATGACCTTTTAGAGTTTTTTATGGTTTTATTACTTTATGATTTAGGAAGTGAAAATAACAGCATAAACTGTACTTAAGAGTGTGAGTAAGGATATCAAAGGACTGCAGGCCTTGTCAAGGTAGGAGGTTTAATTTTTTTTTTCTATTTTATGAAGAAACTATTTATAGAGAACTCATCACAGGGTAGCTGGCCCATGGAAGTCCTCAGTATATATTATTTCTAGTCATCATCTCCTCTCCACCCCCTTCTTCTTCTTCTTTTTCTCCTTCCTCCTCTTCCTTTCATTCTCCTTTCTCTTCTCCTTCCTCTTTCCCCTCCTGTACCTCCCCTCTTCTCCCTTCTCCCTCTCCCCCTTTTCCCCCTCCCCCTTCCTTTTCTTCTTCCTACTCCTCTTCTTCATCTTCTTTTCCCCCTCCCTTCTTCTTCTTCTCCTTCTTCTTCTTCCCCCTCCTCCTCTTCCTCTGATACCACTGTTTGATTTGTCCATATTATTGTGCATGTTTTATTTGAATGGAGATGTTAGGAATGTCTGCCAAATGGGTCTCATTTTTATTCACCATGGATGACTATATCATTGTTTTTAATTATTCTGTCCTGCTTTCCCTATAGTTACATATGCTCACTTATTGCCAGGTAACCTTGCCATGGTTCTCTGAGGGGGACTATATTTCCCCATCCCATTGTCAGGCTTTAGACATGACTTGTTTTGACCAATGAAATATGAGTATAAACTTTAAGCGCATCTGTCAGTTCTCTTACTCTTTCTTCTCTGTCCCAGATGGGGCTCGCTCCTTCTTTTTGGGTCCTAGAATGAAAACAGAGAGTTGGAGCTGACCTATGGCAGATATAAAATCTGGAGTGAGAAATATCTTTTGTTGTTGTAAGTCACTAAGATCTTCAGGTTATTTGTTATTGCAGCATAATGTAACAAAACCTGCTTGATACAGGTAATCAATGGATGTTGAACTCAATTACAATGAAAGATAGTGACAAGGAAAATGTATTTTTACAAATTTTCAAGTTTTTTGCCAAATAATGTTTATTGCAATGAAATTCGAGTTTCTTTAAAAAAATATTTTTATTTATTTATTTGACAGAGAGTGATCACAAGAGGGCAGAGAGGCAGGCAGAGAGAGAGAGAGAGGAGGAAGCAGACTCCTTGCTGAGCAGAGAGCCTGATGCAGGGCTTGGTCCCAGGACCCTGAGATCATGACCTAAGCCGAAGGCAGAGGCTTAACCCACTGAGCCACCCAGGCACCCAAAATTCCAGTTTCTTGCAACCCCACATTTAGAGCATTCCTTGGTATTCTCTGTTGAACTGTAAACTGTGGTCCTTATTGGCATCCAAGAGCCTACCCTACAAAAAGATTTGAAGGTGTTAAGTGGTGTTGTGGTTTTCTTCAGCTTTATTGAGGCACAACTGACAAAACTGTAAGATATTTAAAGCGTACAACATGATGATTTGACATACATATACATTGTGCAAGAAATCTCCCCACTGAGATAACTCATCTATCACTTCTCATATATATATATATTATATAGAATATGTGACATGTAATAGAATATATATATAGTTAATGAAAACATTTAAGTACTACTCTTAGAAAATTTCAACTATATAGTACAGTTATCAACTATTGTCAGCATCTTATATGTTGGATCCTCAGAACTTAATCATCTTGTAAGTTTGTATCTTCTTACCAATCTCTCCCTATTCTCCCACCCCCCAGGCCTCAGCAATCACTTTCCTTCTCTCAGTTTCTATGAATTTGCTTAAAAAAAATTTTTTTTAAAGATTTCACATATAAGTGATACAATGCAGTATTTGTCTTTCTCTGTCTGGCTTATTTAATTTAGCATAATGCCCTCCAGTTTCATCCATGTTATTGCAAATGACAGGATTTCCTTCTTTTCTAAGGCTGAATAATATTTCGCTGGATATATACACCATATTTTTTAATTGACTCATCCAACGAGAGACACTTAGGCTGTTGCCAGCATTTGTCATCTCTAGTCCTTTTTATAATAGCCATCCCAACAGGTGTGAGGTGCTATCTCATTGTGGTTTGCATTTCCCTCATGATTCATGATATTGAGCACCTTTTCATGTAGCTATGGCCATTTATACGTCTTCTTCAGGAAAATGTCTATTTAGGTCCTTTGCCCATTTTAAAATTGGGTTATTTCTTCTTTTGCTATTAAGTTGTATGAATTCCTTGTATATTTTGGATATCGACCCCCAGATACGTGATCTGGCAATATTTTCTCCCATTTCGTAGGTTGCCTTTTAATTTTGTTGATGGTTTCTCTTTGGTATGCAGAAGTTTTCAGTTTGACGTAGTCTCACTTGTTTATTTTTTCTTTTGTTGCCAAATCTAAAAAATCATTGCTGAGACAGATGTCAGGGAGATTACCCCCTGTTTTCTTCTAAGAGTTTTATGGCTTCAGGTTTTATGTTCAAGTCTTTCATCCATTTTGAGTTGATTTTTGTGAATGGTATAAGATAGGGGTCCAGTTTTATTTTATTTTTTTGTATGAGGCTGTCCAGTTTTCTTAATACCATTTATTATTTTCTGTGATTTTTTCCTAATTAAAAATTTTTATTTTTATTTTTGAAGTATAGTTGACAAACAAAGTTATATTAGTTTCAGGTGTGTGTAACATAGTGATTTGACAATTCTATACATTACTCAGCACTCACCACAAGTGTGGTTGCCGTCTGTCCCCATACAACATTATGGCAATATTTTTGACTATATTCTGTATTCTGGACTTTTCATCTCTCTGTGACTTATTTATTTTATAACTGGAAGTTTGTATCTCTTAACCTTCTTTACATTTTGCCCATTTCCCCACCCCCCATTCCCCTCTGGCAAGTTTGTTCTTGTTCAGTTTGTTCTCTGTATTTACCAGTCTGTTTTTATTTTTCATTTATTTGTTTTTTTTTTTAGTTTCCACATATAAGTGAAATCATATGGTATTTGTCTTTCTCTGACTTATTTTATTTAGCATAATACCTTCTAGGTCTATCCATGCGTGGATGGACCAAGACCATTTAGTGAAGAGACTGTCCTTTCCTCATTGTGTATTCTTGGCTCCTTTGTTATAAATTAATGGACCATAATATGCATGGGCTTATTTCTGGGCCCTCTGTCCTATTCTATTGATGTGTGTATCTATTTTTATTCTAATACCATACTGTTTTAAATACTATAGCTTTGTAATATAGTTTGAAATAAAGAAGTATGATGCCTCCAGCTTTGTTCTTTCTCAAGATTGCTTTGGCTATATTTTATATTTGGCTATATATTGCTTTTGTGGTTCTATACAAAGTGGTGCTGTGCTTTAACACATGATTAAGCACTGAATTCTGTTTGAATGTGAGCTAGTGGCCCATAGTACCAATCTGAATTTCCTATCATATTTAGGAGTGGAATAAAAGTAGCTAAATATTTTCTCAGCTTCTTAAATAGCCAAAGATGATGACATTCACTTGATTTAATGATCTTCGGGATTCTAAGTCCTTTGACTTGTGAATGCATTTACTTTTTGAAGCTAAAGA
Organism: Mustela putorius furo; assembly: GCF_011764305.1. NCBI lineage: Eukaryota > Metazoa > Chordata > Mammalia > Carnivora > Mustelidae > Mustela > Mustela putorius. The sequence continues at coordinate 36,801,643 of NW_025421989.1, forward strand.
TAATTGACTGAGTTTTTTTAAAATAAGTTGACCTCCCTACTCTCATAGTGTGACATTATTAGGAATGTATCAGTATTAGAACACTCCTGGGACTTTCAGTCTGCTTCTTCTCATGCTTCCTTTTTGAAAGGGGCCACTTCCTCACTCTGATCAGCTTCTCTTTCTATTCTCCCTTTTCCCCTACCTTAGAATGCTTCACCATCTATATTAAACAAGACTGAGGGATTCTTTGCCGGGGACAAATGCATATAAAGATAGCAATCTCCATTTTTCCTTTTAAAAATTGTGAATAAATGTTGAACTGTCTCAGTGAATGATATGATTGTGCCCAGGGATTTATGTGGTGTGATACAATTGGCTGCCAGAGGAAGGAAGGAAAGTTGTGAGAGGAGTATTTTCTGTTTACCTTCATTCTATCCAAGGAGACCCATGATAGGCTACTTACCCAGGTGTAGCCACTGTTACTAGCTATAAGAGAGAAGCTGAATTCAAACCAGCTTAAGCTATGTATACGTGGACTATATCAAAGGACTTCTCATTATTATCTCTTGTTGGGAGCAGAACTTTTCTCCTGCCAACTTATGTTCAAGTACTTGGGGTGACAAATAGATTCACAAAAGAAGGTGATTTCACATGCATGGGGAAACACTCAAGAAGAATTGGCCCCTGAACAGCCAGAGGTATTAGTTTATATGGCTGTTTAACAAAATGGGGGTGGTGTCTTAGAGCTTCAGTGTGAAAGTATTGCAGGTTCTATTGGTCTTTTTCATCCTGATGTTAATGGCAGTCTCCTTCCCCCATGGGGGCTTGTCCACAGGAAGATTTATGGCAGCTAAATACATACTTCCTGGGTATGAAGGGTCAGTCTTCTCCCAAACAGGAAACACCCTTGGAGGGGGGTTAATGGTGACCATATTTTGGGAAAGCTCTGCTTAAGTTTAGATACGGTTTCTCTCTGTGGCTGCCGTTTGTTCAGATGTTTTCCATTTAAAGTAATCTTCATGCTACTCTGGTGGGCTGTTGGCCACTTTATCTATCATCCATCCATCCATCTATCCATCCACCCATCCATCCATCCATCCATCCATCCACCCACCCATCTGGATATCATCTTAAAAATCATGAATAAGTTCGGAGAACAGCCTAAAGACACAGGGGCTGAGAAGAGTTTATCCAGGTTTACTCTCTCTCTCCTTTCTTGTATTTCTGACATGTTCTTTCCATGTTGGAGGCTTATTGGCTGACCACTGCTGGCCTCAAACTCCTGTCTCACCAGGTAGACAGCTCCAACAGAGAGAGTGCCTTTCCACCATTGGTCTGGCCACCATGCCTCAGAAAGAATGCTAATTTACCTGATTAGTGACATGTGCCTATCCCTGAGCCAACATGACCAGGTTGAAGGGGTCCTCAGCCCAGTCTTGTGGGGCACATAACCTCCCATTGGCATGAAACCACATGAAATGGGTTCTTCACAGGTTCCTGCTTGAAGAAGAGGGGACTTCCAGGCAGGAATCTTCCTTTATAACTCTTACGCCTGTCTTCTTTGTCCTCTAATCTCCACCTCCAATTTCATGAAACTCTAGTAAAATAACTGGATGCTTCTGAAGGAAATGCTACAAAATCAGAGAGATGGAATAAAATCTGAAGTCATGTTTCAAGATGTTTTCCCCAGACCTAGAGATTCTTGTGTGTCTTAGATCTCCTCTCTCTTAAGTTTCGTTCTGAGCTTTTGACTTGTTGCTGAGACATACAATAAGCCACTTCACCTTTTCACCTGATAATTAAACACTCTTAAATTAAGACAATGATAATTTCACAGAGGTATATGAGGTCTAATTAATTAAGGCCTCTAAAGCTCTTAGATCCTTGAACCAAAGGTACTTTATAGAAGTAGCAAATGGGATAATGTTATGAGTAAATCTCATGATAATAAACTTCAGATCTTTTGGTTGTATTGGAATTGGTATCAAGTGTCATTTGAAATATGTGGGCTGGAACTTGGAAATCTTTTTAGTATACAGAGAATATGTTGTATCATGGTTTGATTTGTATCACATCCTCTAAATAGTTGTGAGATTCTTTTTGACAGATGGTCAACTGAGGCGGGCTATCTAATTTAACTGGAAATTAACATTGGCAGCTGTTCCTGCTAAAAAGATAATCTGTCTTTCAAATTGTGTGGAGCAAGCTGACCCCTTTCCAACTCCTTTCCTATAATTGTGGGCAAATGACAGTTTTCCTCCTGCAAACACTCAACTTGGAGACACACCGGGCCCTTTATTCTAGGTCATGTCCAAAGGGACCTGCAGCTGCCCTCCATAGTAACAGCCACTGGTAGCATTTCTCATTTATGTTTAACCCTGTATTCATCATCATACTCACTGAATGAGATAAATTACCACTGGCCTCTTTTTTAGGCTTAACACCCATCTAAAATACTTCCGATAATCTTTACTCACAATATAAAAAAATTCAATCACTCATGTTTGACGGCTATGAATTTCCTTATTTTTTTTTTTAATTTGGGGAAATTAGCTGGGCCTTAGCTGGGTCCCCTGTAACCAAACTCTGAGATGGAGATTTGTATGCAGGAAGCTTATTGAAGGCCTCCCTTGGGGAACACCACCTGTGAGGAAGAAAGTGGGGTTAGGGAGACAGAGAAGCTGGGTTGCAATAGAGGAACAGAGGTCTCTGCTGAAGCCATGGACAGCTCCAGCTTGGGCTGGCCCTTCAGAGATATGTCAAATAAAGGAAAATGAAGCAAATTAAGGAAAGTTGTATCCCTATATTGACTAGTGATTGATGAATCCTGTCCCCCAGGGAAGGGGAGTAGCCTGGGATGAGGCTACCCTCTTCTGCACACAGCAGTGCCTAGCTAGGGGCTCTCTAGGCAAGTAAGCCATCTGCAGCCAACACTCTGGAAGCTGGGAGAACAAGCTCCCTGTCCTGAAGGGGAACTCTGGTGATGCTCTACGGTCTGCCACAATCCCAGAGAGTACAATGATGCCGAGAACCCTGGCTCCTTTTCCCTGAATTGAAACCTGGTCACATTTTTGAGACATTTGAGTCCTGTCTTTCTTCTATGTATATATTTAGAAATCACTCAAGTAACATGACCATAATTTTCTAAGAGTTAGGACATTACAAATAAAGCTCTTTTGACTATCTCCTCAATTCCTACTCCCACCTCTGTGCCTCCAGCAGGACCTGGACTGGGAGGGGAGGCAAGTGAGGCACTTCCCCCAGGTACAAGAAATGTCAGCAATTAAGAAGCACAGTATTTCATTCTTTTTAAATGGTACATAGTATTTTAATGTAATATCTATAGAACTCAAAACCAGGACAAAAAAGTGCTGTTTTGAGGAATGAAATATCAAAATTTTAAAATACAGACAAGATCAGTAACTGGGCTGTGCCAAGCCATAGTGGAGTCTGAGGCAAAAGGAAAAATCAGTAAAACTGATCCTGCTGTATTCGAAATTTTTATATTTTGTTCATTGTGCATTTTTGCATTCATCTTAAAAAATATTTTTATCTTTCAACAATAATTAACTTGAATCCACATGTCAAAAAGAAGAAGAATTTTTAGGGATTTTCTTACATTGTTTTGTGGCTGGGAATTATTTTTTTAAAAATTGAAGTATTGCTGACACACAGAGTTCCAGGTTTCCATTAGTTTTAGGTTATACATAAAGTACAGACTTGTTATGTTGTGCTCCCCAAAAGGGTAGCCACCATCTGTCACCATATAGCCTGAGTACAAGACCATTGGCTATATTCCCTGTGCTGTGCCTTTCAACCCCCTGACTGATTCATTCCATAACTGGAAGCCTGGACCTCCCACTCCCCTCCACCCCTTACTGTCCAACCCCCAGCCCTCCCTTCTGGTAACTACCAGTTTGTTTTCTGTATTTATGGGTCTGTTTCTGCTTTTTTGGCTTGTTTGTTGGTTCTGTTTTGTTTTTTAGATTCCACATATAAGCGAGATCATATGGCATTTGTCTTTCTCTGTCTGACTTCTTTCACTTAGCATAATTTTAGCATAATACACCCTTCATCCATCCATGTTGTTGCAAATAGTTCTTGAATCAATTTAGATTTGAAAAAACTATTGCCTTGAAATATGATTGATTTTGATGACTGAGTCTTTTGATAACCCTTCAAATTTTGTGCTTCATTCCCCTTACCCTAGTCCCAACCCTGAGATGTAGATGCCATTATACATTTGCTGCGTGTATTTCCAGGCCATTAACAATTTTATTTTACATATCTATATGTGTAGTCATCAGCTATCCTGTTGACCTTATCTCTAAGTCAAATCTCTAGTCCTCTCCCCTCTCTGCACCCCACCATTATCATCCCAGATCAAGTCACCGTCTTCTCCCAACTTTTGCAATACCCTCCTAACCACTAATCTAATAGTTTCTAATCCTGTCCCTCTTGAGCTCTTCTTCTTCCACAATACAGAGTGAGATCTTAAATTTTTTTTTAAAAAAAATATTTGTTTGTTTATTTGAGAGAGAGAGAGAGCAGAGAGAGGGAGAGTCCCAAGCAGACTCTTCCGTAAGTATGGAGCCCCACCTGGGCCTCAATTCCATGACCCCAAGATCATGACCCCAGCTGAAACTAAGAGTTGGTCACTTAACTGACTGAAACACCCAGGCGTTCCCCAGAGTAATCTATTTAAAACATAATTCAGAGCATGTCACTTCCCCACTGAAACACCTCCTCTTTCCCCAGTGTCATCCCCTTTTCTTGAGAATACAAGTTTCTAACGTGGCTCCTGGTGGCCCTACATGATCTGGGTTCTGCCTAGTTCTCTATCCTCATCCCCACTCCCCTTGCTTACAGAGCTCAAGCCACACCAGCCTTCTCTTTGTTGCTCTGAAACACTAAGATTCCTCTTCCCCTAATAGGGTCTTGGTACCAGCTGTTCCTTCTGAATGGGCTGCTCTCTATCCTCAGTGCCACGTGGATGCATCCTTTGTTTGTTAACACCTCAGGCCTTCTCTGACCATCTCATTGAAAGAATTCCCAGTCACATTTGAACATATCATCCTGCTTTGTTTTTGTCCACATTTAGTGATGCTGGATATTATTATTTTTTGTATATGTTTGTTTATATGCTGCTTCTTCTGAATAGAATATAAGTTTCACGAATCTAGGACATTGTGAGAATCTAATAGTCTGTTTATGGCCATATCCCTAGGACCTGGGACTGAGTTTGACACATAGCTGGTTTAGTAAGTGTTTCCTGAAAAACTTAAAAAAAATAAATATATAACAGATTTTCTGTGTGTGGGTTCTTTTCATTTTTTTGAAAGTAGATTTTAGTTTATGCAACAGTCTTTGGTTCACAGCAAAATTGACTGGAACATAGAGTTCCCATATGCATTCTGACCCCACACATGGAGAGCCTCCCCAACTCTCAACATTCAGCATCAGAGTGGTACATTTATTCTAATCAATAAACTAATATTGATGTATTGTTATCAACTGAAGTCCGTAGTTTCTGTCAGGCTTCGCTTTTGGTGTACATTCTATGAGTTTTGACAGATGTGTAATGAAAGTTATCAACTATTACAGTATCACATGTAATAGTTTCACTGCCTTCAAAATCTTCTGTGCTCTTTCTGTTCCTCTCTCCCTTGATCTTTACTATCTCCATGGTTTTAACTTTTTTATAATTTTCTATGGCTGAAATCATACAATACATAGCCTTTTCTGATTAGCTTCTTTCACTAAGTAATATGCCTTTTAACTTTCCTCTGTGTCTTCTAGTGGCTTGGTTGCTAGTTTCTTTTAAGTGTTGAATAATATTCTATGTCTGGATGGAACACAGTTTACTTATCCACTCATCTGCTAAAGGACTTCTTGGTTGCTTCCAGGTTTTGGCAATTTTGAATAAAGTTCCTGTAAACATCTGTGTATAAATTTTTGTGTGGACACACATCCTTGACGTGTGTGGGTAAATACCAAGAGGCACAATTGCTGGGTTGTGTGGTAAGAATATGTTCAGTTTTGTAAGAAATTGCCAGACCATCTTCCAAAGTGGCTGTACCATTTTGCAGCAATGAGTGAGAGTTCCTGTTCCTCTACATCCTCACCAGCATTAGGTGTCGCCCATATTCTGGATTTTGGCTGTTCTCATAGGCGTGTAGTGGTAGCTCATTGTTGCTTTAATATGCAATTCTTCAGTGACATATGATTTGAAGCATATTTTCCTATGCTTATTTGCCATCTGTATACCTTCTTTGGTGAGGTGTCTGTTTTTTTTTTTTCCCTTCACATTTTACCTCTGTCTCCCTTTATGTTTTTTTAAAAATATTTATTAACATATAATGTATTATTTGCTTCAGGGGTACAGGTCTGTGAATCATCAGTCTTCCACAATTCATAGCACTCACCATAGCACACACCCTTTCTAATGTCCATCACCCAGCCACCCCATCCCTCCCCTCTCACCTCCCAGGATCCCTCAGTTTGGTTCCTAAGATTAAGAGTATCTTATGGTTTGTCTCCCTACTCCATCCCATCTTGTTTAATTTTTCCCTCCCTACCCCCCATGACCCCCTGCCCGGCCTCTCAAATTCCTCATACCAGAGAGATCATATGATAATTGTCTTTCTCTGATTGACTTATTTCGCTTAGCATAATACCTTCTAGTTCCAGCCACATCATTGCAAATGGCAAGATTTTGGTTTTGATGGCTGCATAGTATTCCATTATTTATGTATACAACATCTTTATCCATTCATCTGCTGATGGACATCTAGGCTCTTTCCAGAGTTTGGCTGTTATGGACATTGCTGCTATAAACATTCAGTGCACGTGCCCCTTTGGATCACTACATTTGTATTGTTAGGGTAAATACCCAGTAGTGCGATTGCTGGGTTGTAGGGTAGCTCTATTTTTAAATCAAATTGCTCATCTTCTTACGGTTGAGTTTTAAGAGTTCTTTGCATATTTTGGATAGCAGTCCTTTATCAGCTGTATCTTGCAAATATTTTATCTCAGTTTGTGGCTTGTCTTCTCATTCTCTTGACAGTGTCTTTCACATAGCATAAGTTTTTAAATTTTAATGAAATTCAACTTACCAGTTTTTCTTTCATGGATTGTTCCCTTGGTGTTATATCTAAAAAGCCATCATCATACCTAAAGTTACCTAGATTTTCACCTGTGTTAGCTTCTGGGAGCTTTACAGTTTTGCATTCTACATCTAGGACTATGATCCAATTTGAGTTAATTTATGTGGCTCTTTTATTCTGAAATATTGTTCTGCTAACTTTTTCACTCACAATAGAATTTTTGAGATCTTTTTGGATATGTACATATGATTTCACTCTTCACTGCTCATGTAGTATTTCCTCATGCATATATACCACTTTTACTGATATTTATATTCAGTGATGGACATTTGGGGTTTTTCTTTTCTTTTTTTTTTTATTTCACAAACAATACTGCATCATTGTCCATGTTTTCTTGTGGACGGGTATAGCTATTTCTCCAAGGGAGTTGCCTGGAAGTGGAATTGCTGATCAGACTGTATGTACTCTATGTGTAGAGTATATTTTCAATTTCAGTAGATCCTGGTAGAATGCTGTTCAGAGGATGAGAGTACCTGTTTTCCTACAACCTGGTCAATGTTTAATGTTGTCTAATTTTAACATTGCCAATCTTAAGCTCAAAAGATGGTATCTCATAAAAAATTATTCATTCCTGATGATTGGTGAAGATGAATGTATTTTCACATTTATTGTTTTTAAAAAGATATTTCATCTTCTGTTAAGCGACCATTTTTTAATCTTTTGCCCTTTTTTCCTCTTGTGTTGTTTGTCTTTTTTGGGTTAATTTGTTCCTTACACTGGTTATTAATATTTGACTATTATGTTTATTACAAATACTTTTCCCCAGATTCTCAATTGTCTTTTAAAATTGTTTATGATGTCTTTTGCCATATCGAAGTTTCTAATTTGCCTGTAGTCAAATATATCAATTTTTTCCCCATTGCTGCTTTTTTTGATTCTTATTTAAGAAAGACTTTTCTACCCTTAGATTACAAAGTTATCACTCTGCGTTTTCTGATAATAATTTTAAATGTGTATTTGTTGGTTTATTTATAGGTCTTTTATTGACGTGCAATTTATATTCACGTGCAATTTATATTGACATGCAAAATATATAATTTATATTATAAATATAAATATTATATTTATATGATGTAAAGGATTTAATTTTATTATTTTTAATTAATGAATTTCTAGTTATTTGCTTATGCCCTACACACTAAGTTGTTTCTCCAAGAAGCTTATCTTTGTGGGCTGTATCTTGTGGGTATGAGAGAGAGGGCACTGTAACTGCAGTGTCTGGAGCACCCACTCTCTACTCCTTTTTGCAAACTTGTAAATACTTAGGTTCTTAGTAGTTTTTAGCTAGATAAAAAGGGGGCTGCTAAGTCAGTACATGCTCAGGATGATAGAACTGCATCAATACAGGCTACCCAAGGTGCCACAAATGTTCTTGGGTCTAGATTGAAGAAAATATTCCTTAAAATTCCTTGAGGAAGGCAATATAGCACAATGGCTTTACAATCAGGCAGAGCTGAGTTTGAATTTTAGCTCTTCCATTCTTGCTAGTGTAGCCTTGAGCAAGTTAATCTCTGAGATTGAGTTTCCATATCCTTAGAAAGGTACTTATAGTTCTTATTTTGTGGGTTAGTTGTGAAGATCTGAGATAACACTTACAAAGTATTTGGTACACGTTTAATGATCAGTCATGTTAACCATTATTGTTTCTGGTTATGATAATGACTTTCGCAGAGATATGAATATTTGGGGGAGGAGGGCACAGGAAGAAAAAGAGTTGATAGATGGCAATCATTCTTGAAGGGTTGAGGTGGATGGATGTTAACAGCCATTGGATGGATGGTCAATAGCCATTGGCACTCCCAGAGAAGCCCAGAAGAGGTGTTGGGACCCACACCACAACAATCTAGCAATCATGCTAGGCCAGTGAGAAAACAACTGGGACTCTAGGCTCTTGTCTTGTTAAACAAAACCATGAGTCATGACTTGGGAAAGAGTGTGGAAACCCAGAGAAGGAATGTAGAAACAGATAATCTATTGTCTGAGAAAACATATACTGAGGATATCTTTGGGTAGAGGTAGAACAAATGATCACATAGGAATGACTTACAGGGTCCTGATTGCTGGCTAGGGCCAATGTCAGGAACTGCAAAAAGGAACTCAAGGGATGCCAAACCAGAGCACACCTGGAGGGAGGATCATTACACAGTTTTCTAAGTTTCATTGGTTGGCACTGGGAAGCCCTGCATCCTTCACTAGGTAAGGCACAGTAGCTCATGGCTTGCTGGGGACTTTGGGCTGATGCAGTAAAGATAAAAGAGAGAGGAGTAGGTTCTAGAGAATGTGGCCATAAAGCAAGTCTTGACCTGTGATAGCAGAGTTGTGTAACACTTGTACTTAAAGGGGAGTCCATATACCAGCAAAAGAGTCCTCATCTGGGAGCTTATTAAAATTGCTGAATCTTGGGTTCCACCCCAGAACCACTGAATTACAATCTGCATTTTACCAAGATCCCAGGAGACTTGAATGCGTGCCAAGGGTTGAGAAGTACTTGTCGAGGCCAGGGATAAAAAGGGCTCAAAGTGGAAGAAAAAGTTTTTGGAAGATTCACTTGTTAGACTTCTCAAAAGCAAATACATACAATTATGTACCCCCCCACACACATATTTTATACCCTAAGATTTCAAATAATCCTGTTCCAGATGTGTTGCATCCATTACTTTGTCAGGTAAAGAATATTTAGTTGAGGATTACTTTTTCCAAGTTTTTATTTAAATTCTAGTTAGTGAACATATATGGTAAAATTGGTCTCAAGAGTAGAAGTTAGTGATTCATCACTTATATACAACACCCGGTGCTCATCACAAGTGCCCTCCTTAATATACATCGCCCATTTAGCTCATTCCCCACCTACCTCCCTCCATCTACCTTCAGTTTTAATTGGACATTATTTTTAATACCCAAATAATCAAACCACTTTCTTACCTTAAATAAGATAGAAATCCTACTTTAATTTCTTCATAGGGCAATAGGCTTATCAATATTAACAAGTACTATGTTTAATTCTTTTCTTTGTTCCCAATGAGAATTATGCTTAATTATTGAAGTGCTATGTTAAAAAAAAAAAAAAGCCCATTAGATGTTTACTGAGATAATTAAATTTACTCAGTTGAAGAATTGCGCTCAGTTGGTATCACCTCAAATACTATATCTTAACATTAAAGAGCCTTCTAGAGTTCTCTTTTCATTTTGGCAATTCCCGGAGAAAATGTCTGGCAAAAACTCATTTTGTTCCAGTTCCCACACTTCAGAATAAAAGCAAAACTTCACTTGGCTCCCTACCTTTTAAGAAAGCATTCTCAAAGTGTGATGCCTGGACAAGCAACATCAGCGTCACCCAGGAACTTGTTACAAATGTTAATTCTCAAGTCCCATCCAAGATTTACCAGATTAGATGGGGTGGGCCCAGCCATCTGTATGTTTGGCATGCCTTCCAGGTGATTATGCCTCATGCTAAAATTTGAGAACCATTCTCTGAAGCCATGTGGTCCAAGAGATGAGAGGTCGAATGCATAAGCAATGGAAGAATGTGGGTGTTGATCCAGAAGCCAATAGATTCTAGTATTATCTGTGACACTTTGCTGTGTGACTTTGAATAAGCCATCACACTACTCCGGGCTTCAATTTACTCCTTTTTTATTAACATATCAAATTTCCTCATTTTTAAAATAGAGGAGTTGGAATGTTACTTAAAGTTGATAGTTAAGGCTCCTTAAGTCTCCAATAGATCAGATGTGGCAATTGGAACAGAGTGAGTTTTTACTCAGGTATTTTCTCCTGGAGCTAACAAGATAAAAATAATACTCTAAAAAGATTTTTAATAGTAAGATATAGATTTTGAGGTGATCCCAGTTGGGCAATTTTTAAAAACTGAGTAGATTTAATGATCATTCATATGTCAGATGTCCATCCATGATAGGTAACACAGCCAGTTTATCAGATAATCATTGATGGAGCCACTTTGCTACAAGTCAACTATGATATTTGACTCCTTGTAGGGCAAACACTTATAAGTTCTAACTTATGATAAGTTTCCTTTTTGAAAAATTTCAGCTTTCACCTTGGGATTATTCTGTGTCCCCATGTGGTTGAAATATTTATTACAAAGTCAATGTAGTTGGGGCCATGGTATTTTTTAGCACACTTGGTTACATGATTTTCTTGCACATGGGTGATTAGAAACAACCAACTATAAGGTGACATAAGTTGTCAACAAGAAAGGGCTGCACCCTGGTACCAAGAAAAAAAGATTGCTGGCCTCCAAGGCCATGGGCAATAGGAGTAGGCCCAATTGCCAATAGAAGGGCCAATTAGTAATGAGGGCATCACTCTGTTGCTTGTGTGATGCTGCTACTGGCAGCTTTCAGTCATGAAAAGATTAAATTCTGCTCAGTATCTCTTTTAGAAGGTAGGGAATATCATTGTGCCTTTAAAAGATATTTCGATCAAAGCCTCGTTTCCCAAAGAATTATGTTTTGGTTAGTGAAAGTTGAACTTACATAACACACTGTTTTTCCTGACAGTGGTGGATTGAATCACCACTGTACACAGAAGAGAAAAGGTAAATAGGTACAGGCAGCAAATGGAGACATATCACATCAAATAATTAAAAGGCTTAGTTAAATAGAATAAATAAATACTAAAAATATTAATATATGATAAATATAATATATGTAGAATTTACTGGAAATAATAATAAAAGATAGAACAATAAATATTAAACTAAGATATATATTTTAAAAAGCATTTGTGGAAATGCTTTGAAAAAAGTTATTTGTTAGGGTGCCTGGGTGGCTGAGTTGTTAAGTGTCTGCCTTCGGCTCAGGTCATGATCCTAGGGCCCTGGGATGGATCCCTGCATTGGTCTTCTTGCTCAGCAGGAGGCCTGCTTCTCCCTCTCCCACTTCCCCTGCTTGTGTTCCCTCTCTCACTCTCTCTCTCTCTGCCAAATAAATAAATAAATAAATAAATAAAATGAAAAAAGATACTTGTATATATAAACCAAAGTATATTTTAGGCATTGTGGGGTGTTATGTGTGAGTTCCATAGACAGAGACAATCGTTTTATTAAAGTACTTTTTTTCCTTTCCAGAGATTGTTCCAGCAAGTGAGCACTGGAACAAAAATGAAAAAAAAAATAGTAGGATATTATCATCTATGTCTTGGGGAAATAGAATGTAGCCATTGTTGTCCTTTGTTGATTATAGGGAGAGGAATCTACCACTTATCACTAGATGTCAGTGGACCTGGGCTCTTATCTCAGAGTAATTGTGTGACCTTGGGAAATTTATAGATGGTTTTTGGGTTTTGCTTCCCTCACCTGGAGAATGGTAAAGACTAGATAAAATACAAAGATTAGGCTGGATTAGATAAACTATAAGATTAGACCTATAGACTATAACCACTATCTAGGTCAGATTAGATAAGAAAAGATTCACTTCAGGGCTGACATCCTATAAGTTTTTATTACCCTCCACTCTATCTTAACCACATTTTGTTATGGTCATATTCAATGTATTTACCCTCTGTAAGCTCTCAGTCTCAAGCATCTTGCTGTTTGACTACTACCTCCTATGTTTTTAGCTTCTTCAGATACACCAACTCCAACAACTCTTTGACTCCACCAGGACCTCCAGAGCCCATACCCTGTTTTCATCTCCTTATATAACCTTAAAAACCTTAATTAGAATTCATGGCATAGGGATTCCAGTTTTTCCTTTGCTTAAGCAAAGGAATTTTGCTTTTGCAAATTTTCCCTTTGCTTAAGCAATTTCTCTACCGTTCTCTTCCTCCATCACGATGACTTGATGAAATTGCAACCCTTGTGTTTGTAGTCCGGATCTCTAGGAAATAGACTCAGGTTTGCATGTGAGAGGTTTGTGGGGGAGTGCTTTTGAGAACATCACATGGGAGGAGTGAAGCAGGATTGGGCAGAAGAAGTTGAATTGAGCTGCACTGGGACTTGAGGCTTCAACTGATCCTCTGGGATGTGATGAAGAGCTGAGATGATCCTTTAGAACCATTTCACCTTGAGATAAGATGACTGGGATCCTTTTTTTTAAAAAAAAAAAACCCTTTTAATGACAGTCACTAAGTGTGGGAAGCCTTGGGAATGGGATGAGGCAGCTCTCTTCAGTTGAGGGCAGTTCCTGGAAAGTGATTCAGCTGATAGCTGTTGGCCCCCAACACTGGGAGAAAGGGGGTCTCAGGCCTGAAGGGGGAATCTGGCAGTGCAACACCATGTCCACTCTACCTAGTTGGCACCAACTTTCCAGGTCTGCAACAGAGCAACTGGCTGAGGCTGGAAAGAAACCAAGAGCCAAGCTGAAAACCTCACTTTAAATTCATCACCACCAACTTCAAGTGAGTTTAAGTTCTGCCCACAATCCTACTACATTTCCTTATTTCACACCTTTATCTGTTCCTCTTAAACATTTTCCTTATTTTCATTGTTGACTGATAACCCTGTGACTTACTTGAGGAAATATAAGCAATTAGAGAACTTCCATAGTTTCTTCCACCAATATAGCAATGTACCCACGAACCTATCCTTTTGCTACAAGGTGGATTATTGATATTTCTAAGTCCAGTTTCTTTCTGCACTGGATTCCATTCATTCTTTCCTACTTAAACAGCATCCCTTTTTATAATTTCCCCCTTTCTCTCTGCCATTTTCCCTCTGTACACTGGGTCATTCCCATTAACATAAAAATCCAGGGGTGCCATGTTCTATCTAAAAATTACCCTGCCTTTACCCACATCACTCATCAACTACCACCCCTTTTCTGCTTCTCTTTATAGAAAAATACATTGAAGGAATTGACTATACCTTCTGATTCCCCTTTTCCCCACTTCTTTACTTTTCTCCTCATTCTTTCTCAAACCTTGTCCAAAAGCTCTTACTATTTCACTATTTCATTTGTCAAGGTCTCTAGTATCTCCAGGTTCACTCACTTGGCTCATCTGTAGCATCAGACATGGGTGACACTTCTTTCCTTGAGATACGTTCTTCGCTTAATTATGGGGATATCCCCATTTCCTGGTTCCCCTCTTATCTCATTTACTGCTATTGGTTTGCAACTCTCTTAGGAACTTCCTGGGTGTAATCTGAAACTGGCCCCCAAACTTGGAGGGCAGGGAAAGACTGAAGAAAGAGGCAAGCTGCTCCAGGTTGGTAGGTGGCACTTTTAAGAAGCAAAGGGAACTTAATATATGAGGCTTGCCTTGCATGGCAGCAAGACAAATGGATCCCTACACTTGTCTGCAAAATCTTTAGAATTTGTAGAGAGAAGTCTTCACTGTACAATCATGTATACCATGCAGGTGTTCTCAATACATCACTATCTCAAGGCTTTGTTCTTGGAGAAGCCTATGAGAGCAGGAAAGGCAAGCAGAACCCACATTTCACGGACAGGGGAGGGACTCCAAGCGTCTGGGTTTAGTTCATGGGTCAACTGGTGGTTGTGTCTTCTCAATGACTTTCCCCAACATCTGCTCTTCTTCAAGCTTCTGGTATGGATCCTCCTAATCTCTCCAACCTCTAAATTTTGACAGTTTCAGGGATGAGTCCTCAAACTTATTTCTATCTTTTTCTACATAGAGTTGCTAAGTGATTTCATCCAGTCCAGTAACTTTTAATACCAGAATTTTCTTCCAGACTCCTATGTCCAACTGCTTATTTGGTATCTCCACTTGAGTAGTAACAGTGCAATAGATGAAATGTTTTATATATACCAGGTATTGCTCTAAGCCCCTTGTGTAGTCAAATAGTGAATGTCCAAGAGGCATCTCCAACTTAGCTTGCGTGTCTAAAACTGAACCTCTGATTCTCATTCCTGCCCAAACCAGCTTGTCCCTCAATATTTACACCCTCAGTGAATGGCAGCAAGTTTTCCTCAAGTTTTGGGGGCCCAAACTTCAATGTCACCCTAACTTCACTCTTTCATACCGCACATCCAATTCCCTGGCAAATCCTCTTAGCCCTATTTTCAGACTACACCCCTAATCCAAATAGTTCTTATCCCCTTTACCACTGCCACCTGATCCAAGGTGCCATCATCTCTTACTTTCACTATTTTCTTCTCTTCAAACGGTAGCTACAGTGAGTCTATAAAAACCTAAGTCAAATTGTGTCTTTAATGTTTACATTTTTTATTGAAGTAGAGTTGACACATAGTAGGGCACCCAGTTTAGGTATTCAGATTCTGAAGCTCGAAGCCTCTAAATGCCTTTCCATCTTGCTAAGAACAAAATTCAGAGTTTTTACTGTGAACTGCAAGGTCCTAAATGGCAGGCCCTTAGTTAACTCTCTGACTTTATTGACCATTCTTTACTTCCATCTCTGTTGTCATGTGGCATTGGCCTCCTGGCTGTCCTCTGAGCCCCTTCCCTAAGCAGTCTGCTATCTTAGCACCTATGCATCTGTGGTTCCTTCTACCTGGGAAACAGGTTGACAGAGGTGTCGTCGCACCCAATTAAAAGTGACATTTGAAGATTGCTCACTGGAAGAATTTTACTTACACTTACAATCTGATTATCTCTAACTGGCAAGCAAAGCCATGAAGTTATTAATTATGTTCGCATGCCATTCTTATGTAAAGAGATATTCTCTGCATAGCAGTTAAAGTACAAAAACAGATTAAATATAGAATTGCAGCTAAGGCTACGTCTTTCTGCTATTAAACTCAACAATGGTGATTTAGTTTTAGCAAAGCAATGTAGTCTAACATGTTAAGTTAATACTGATCATTTGAATTTTATTGACTCTCTAGTTTTGTTTGCATTTAATTTATAAATTAGTTTTCATTTTATAGTTGAAAAGAGTGATCAGCATAAGGAGTTTATTTTTGGTTTTATGTTTGTGACTATTTAAGTAATATTATAATAGAAATAACGAGACAACACTGGAGTCTGCAAGCATATTTCTACTTTAAAAGAGGTCTCTATATTAAGTCAAATTTGAAAAACACATTTTAGGTGATTATATGCTGATTTTCAAAATAAGATTCCTTATAAGAGAAAACACAAGGGAGAGAACATGAGAGGCTTAAATATTTCAGACAAAAGTTAAAAAAATAAGGAAAGTGTTGGCAGTACATTTAGCCAATTATAAAGAGAACTTCAGAAAAAGAAATTGCAAGATTGAAAAAAAAATGTTTCCTGGCTAAGGAATTATTAAACATTTAGAGCCAGGAAAGAAGTTTATATTAATTTTCCAGACACTTTCTACTTTCCATTCCTCCATTCCATTAAGTACCTCCCAAATAGAAAACACACACACACACACACACACACAAAACAAGAGACCCAAAGATGAAATAAAATAACATGGAAAATATTGAGAGAGGTTTTTCCTATAATAACACTAAATGTATTTTAGCCTTTTGGGTTTTTTGAAAGTGGTTCTCATAGAGAGATGTTTGAAGTTAGTGCTATAAATATCTGGTGACTGCAAAACAAAACAAAAACAAAAACACGAAGCACCTCTATGAACTTAGCCTTCATTTAAAAGAAGACTTTGAAGGACTTTTGAAAACTTACAAAGTTTCACATAATTTGACTCTCCCTCTACCCAAATCACTGAGGGGATGAATAAGCCTTATAAAACACAGTTAAAATCATTGAATGGTTCATTAGATAAGTGTTGGGTATTATTGAGACAGAAATTTCAGCAGGCAGAATTCCAAGATGGCCACATAAGATTCTGGAGCCCTGGTATATGTGCACCTTCTCCCAGTTACTCACTCAGACAGTAATCTAGATGGTGTTGTGAAGGGATTTTGCACATGCCATTAAGGTCTCAAGTCAGTTGACCTTAAGATTATCTAGGTGGACCTGACATAAGCACATGAGCCCTCTAATTAGAAGCAGAGAATTCTCTCCCCATGATCACAAAAGAGAATGTTAGAGAGACGTGCACACTGGCTGGCCTGGAAGAAAACAGACACCCACATGAGAAGCTTATGGGAGCCACATGGCAAGGAATTTTGGGTGGGTTCTAGGAGCCCCACGTGGTCCCCAGCCAAAAATTAGCAAGGAAAGTGGACCAGAACCTGACAACTTCAAGGAAACGAATTCTGCCAACTTCTGGTGAATTTGGAATCCTGGTTCACTGTGCTTAGATTCTAACCTACAGAGGTGTGACATGATACACATGCATTGTCTTTTTGAAGGAACTAAGTTTGTGATCATTTCTATCATAATAGACAATAAATACAGAAATCATTTATCTTTTTAACCAGATGTATTGGACCTGTAGAGAAGCTGTCAATGTTTTCTTTTGGAGCAAGCATGGGTAGAAGTAAAAATTGTTCTTTTTATTTATTCCATGACCTTAAATGTAATTAAGATAAGACTGTATTTCAAAGGGTTTTGGAATGTCAAAGAATGTAAAGTAAATAATGAAAACCCAACAGCAACAAGGCAACCACTGGGTCTTGAGTTCCTCTAGCTGTGGCTGTGGATATCCAGCAGGTCATCTAGATTTGGTCTTGAGGAATTTGTGCAGAATTCCAGGTAAATGCTCGGCTAACAAGGTCACTGGGGACAAAACTCATTTATAGGAAGTAGGTTTAAATAACAGATACTGTGATAAATCAGCAGTACAAACTCTGATTGCATACAAGGCACACAGTGGGCTCTATGAAGGCAGAATGTTGGCATATTCTACTTGGTGACAAAAAAAAAAAAATACCCCTATGCAGGTAAAAGCTGGAGAGTGTCTCTTCTCTTTCCGATTTAGGCAGTAGGAGACTATGTATACCAGAGGTGAGCAAGCTGTTTTTGGAAAGGGCCAGATTTTATGCTTTGCAGGCCACATGGCCTCTGTTCTCACAACTCAACTCTGTGGTAGTGCTGTAAAATCAGCCTCTGAGGATATGCAAACAAATGAGCATCACTACATTCCAAAAGTACTTTATTTACAAACCCAGGTAGTGGGCTGGATGTGGCCCAAGGCTGTAGTAGTTTGCAGACCCTGATCTAGATGGATGAGGAGGGCTGAAACTGGTGGTGGCCTCTGGGTGGGGGGGCGGGGAATGGGACTCCTGAGATCTGACAACCAGTTGACTTTGTGGAGAAGAAGATGGGAAGCTGATCAGACTTTGTAGTCTGGGAGGACAACGGTACTGCTCTCTGAGATAGAAGCAAAGATGGAAGAGATGGTGTGCATGTGTAGTGGTGGGGTTGTGGAGAAAGTGGGTTGGGTATGGAAATAATAATTTTGAGCTGACTTCAGAATATTTCTGTGGAAACTCTGGGAGGCGGGTAGAAGTATATATATAGAGAGAGACACAGAGTGAGAGAAATTTGGGTAATTTGGGAGTTGTCTCCCTGGAGGTAATATGTCTTGAAGCCACAGCTGTAGGTGAGATCACACATGGAGAGTTTGTAGAAAATGAACTAATGTATGTAAGAGTGCTCTTTCAACTGTAAGGCATTATACAAATGTAAAATATTCTTATTATTAAATGTGGCAAACAGAAGCATAAAAGGCAGTAACAACTGTTTTATGTCTCAGAATCCCTGCTAGTTCCCAATTATTGCATTTTCATCCTGTGATGGCTCTTGAACAGCTCTTTTCTCCTTCCCTTGCGTATGCATTGAGATTATAATGCATTAAACATTATGCATGTGTTGGCATAATACCTCCCCTCACCCCCCAGATACTCTCAAACCTCTTTTGGTAGTCATAAACTTTTAAGAGAGCTGGGACAAAGACACAGAGAGGCCACTTTGATATTAGGGTCCAAGGCTTGGAGTTGTATTTAAATGAGGAATGAGGCAGCAGGTTTAGGGATATCAATATATTTTTTAAAAGGTTTTATCCATTTGTTTAGAAAGAGAGAGTATGTGTACAAGGTGGGGGGGAGGAGCAGAGGGAGAGGAAGAGAGAGAATTTCAAGCAGACTCCATGAACTTGGAGTGCCTCGTGTCACTTGATCCCACGACCCTGAGATCATGATGTGAGCCGAAACCAAGAGTCAGACACTCAGCCAACTGAGCCACCCAGGCACCCCTAGGAATATCAGTATTTAATCATTTAGATGGTACTAGAGACACAGAATGTAGGAGCAGAGTAGCCCTAAGTCATGATATCAAGTTAGAGTTGAGGAAGCCCTGAGTTCTTGAAAAGTCTATGGGGGCATTGCTCTTTTCCCTGAGCTCCAGAACACCAGTGTTGTCCCTCTGGCAAGCCTGTCCTGCATTTCAGGGCATTTCAGGGTAATGAACAAATGATTCCTGGGGTGCCTGGGTGGCTCAGTGGGTTAAGCCGCTGCCTTCGGCTCAGGTCATGATCTCAGAGTCCTGGGATCGAGTCCCACATCGGGCTCTCTGCTCAGCAGGGTACCTGCTTCCTCCTCTCTCTCTGCCTGCCTCTCTGCCTACTTGTGATCTCTCTCTGTCAAATAAATAAATAAAATCTTTAAAAAAAAGAAATGATTCCTAAACCTAGTGTCTTAAAACAGAAACCATGTTATTACCTTCAGTGGTTTGCAGGTCTGGAATTTGGATATGGCTTGGCTGGGTGATTTTTCTGTTCCATGTAGTGTCAATGGATGTAGCTTGCTGGTATTCCATGGGGGGATGGGCAGGTCTGGAAGGTCTGAGACAGCCTCACTCACATGTCTGGCACCTTGTTCAGGTGGGTGGAAGGCTGGGCACAGCTGGAACTGGAGACCAGAGGAGGCCATGTGGCCTCTCCAGCCTGGTAGCCTCAGGATAGTCAGATTTCTTACATAGCAGCTCAAGGTCCAAGAATGATTGATCTGGCAAACAAGATGCATGGGTTTTCATGGCCCAGTCTGAGGTCACATTGTGTGACGTCTGCCATATTCTATTGGTTGAAGTCATCTTGAATCTTTGAATCTGCCCAGATGTAAGGGGAGGGATGGTAAACTCCACCTGCAGATGGGAAGAGGGGAAATAATTTGTAGCTATTTTTAAAAAAACCACCACAAAAGCCATCTGGCAGAAAGATGTGCCTCCTGGATGACAGCTCAGATGATACGGATGCCAGAAAAGTGCTGCCTCCGAGGCCCAGCATTCCATGTGGGTTACATAATTGTGAGATGGGTTCCCCTATCCCGAGGATGGGTCCTGAGACAAGGACTTGGAAACAGCTTGTTTATTTGGGGAGGTGATCGCACAGAACAGGAGCAGCGGACAGTGAGGGTGAGACCGGGAAGGAGGGAACACCAATCCCAGGGTACATTATCAAGTTGGTCACTGCTGTGGGCATCTGGGGTTCGGTCTTGCCGATCTTCCAAAGAGCCGTGTGGTTGCACCTCAGGACTGTCTGTCTGGAGGACAGAAGACAAACTCACCAACTCCCATTCCCCATTGGTCAGGGGCCATGCCACAGGAGGTTGGCTTTCTCTTCTTTCCAGCTCTACCCATACTGCCTATGCCATGATGGGCAGTCCGTATTGCCGGCATTAGACAGATCAGATGGATCCAACAGATCCTGGAGCCGAACTGAAGTGCTATCAAATTACACAGTCACGAAGCTGGTTGCCATAGCAACAGATGGGGTAAAAGGTGTACTGGAAGAATGTGAGATGGTCACAAGAGGGACCTGATGTGTGTGCACATGCTTGAACTTCCCCATTAACTAAGCCACAAACAAAGGCCTTAAAGCAAGGCTGCAACACAGAATAAGCAGATGCTGGTTTCAGTTTTTCCTTCCCCTGGATTCCTGACTGAGAAAGCGAGCAACTGTCAGGGACACTCTCCTCAAGACCCATGTCATTACTCCAGAAGACCTGACAACAGTAATCACTGAACTCCTCTAAAAAAGAAATTTGTACAGGGGATGCCTGGGTGGCTTAGTCAGGTAAACATCTGCCTTTGGCTCAGGACATGATCCCAGGGTCCTGGGTTGGAGCCCCATGTCGAAGTCCCTGCTTAGCAGGGAGCCTGCTTCTCTCTTTCCCTCTGTCCTCCCCCTCCTAGTGCTGTCTCTCTCTCTCTGTCAAATAAATAACTAAAATCTTAACAAAAGAAAAAAAGGTTTCTAGAGATCGGACTTTCCAGGTTCATCAACTAACAGCTCTAGAAAGGGACCACAGACTCTGTGCCTGGCCAGGTGTCCCCAAAGAATACCCCTGCCCCTCAGCACTCCAGGGGACAGGAAAGCCCATTCCCCTCAGTGGCTGACTAATAACCATTAGTCTCCACTCTCTGGTCCCAGGAGGAGAGTCAACACCAATCATGGCTGGTGATGTTTATCACTGGAAGGGGCAAGATCAGTGTAGTCTGAAAGGTCATTTTCAAGGCCCCTAGTGAGAAAGATGAGTTCACCCTATTCTAAGTGAACCCATGTGTGAAATCCATATTTCTCTGTAAAAGAAGAATGGCTCATCTCTTTACAAAAGGAGTCTCCAGGGGACTAATTTGCTTATTGAGCTCCCCTGGGGCATTTTATTTGTGGTTTCGTTTTATTGAAAGCATGGGCCTGCATGGCATGCTGTAATGGTTCTTAAAATGATTCTAGACCATGGATATTTTGTTTCAATGAAAGCTTTTGTGAAAGTTCAATAAATGAGTCAGATGGAAAACGGCTGCTCAGCTGGGGATAGGGACCTGTAATTGCAGATTCTACTCTCGACCTCTCTTCTACCCTCCACTTTCTTTGGGCCTCGAGAGATGCCAATACACCTTGCATAGCTCTTCAGATCACAGTTTGGAAGCCTCTGCTAGGTAGTAGAAGTCAGGAAAAGTGTCTTGCTCCAAGAAATAGAAAGTTGAGCACCAGTGGCTTCAAGACATAGTGGGTTACTTTTTCCTCACTTACTAAGATGTCTGGAAGTGGGCGAATGCCATTGTTTCAGCCATCTTGGCTTCTTCTCTGTGTCTGCTATGCCTATTCTATTGACTTGTCTTATGGTTTCAAAAGAATGGTAGCATCTCTAAATGTCACGTCTGAGTTCAAGACAGAAAGTTGAAGGTGAAATTTTTAAAAAATTGTAATAGAGTTGACACATAATGTTACCATTGCTTATATTCCCTATGCTGTACATTTCATCCCTGTGACTTATTCATTCCCTAACTGGAAACTTATGTTGAAGAGAGAAAGTTGAAGGGGAATTTTTTTTCTGCCTTCTGAAGGTTCAATTTGGGGGGGGGGAAGTGATACATCACTGGAAGGTACTGTCCTTTAGATCTCATTTGCCAGAAATAGATCACAGGCTCATCACGGACCAGCATCAACCAGAGAGTATGAGAGGACCACTTAATCCAGTAAGAATTTAACTCCTGAGGCTAAGTAAAGGGCCTCTCCTTCCTAAAATCACAGGATCTCTGCCTGCTCCTTGAACAAATCAGGGTTTTATTAGCAAGGAAGTGGAGATGGGGAAGGGCAGTGGGGTGAGTAATTGGATAGACAATAAACCATGCCTGTTGGAGTCAATGGGCCAGGAAACCTGACTGTGACTTCTAACTTGGCTGCTTAATTATTGGGAAGCATCAGACCAGCCACCTGACATGACCTGGCTGCAGTGATCTCATGTATAAATTGAAGAAAGTGGCCTTGAGCACCAAGTTTCCTTGTAGCTCCTGGCTTTTGGTTTTGTGCAACTTTAATAACTTCCTGAATGTTGACAGCTAAACCAAAACTGGTTTGTAGTTGAAACAGAGGCCCTAATGGAACTGTTCTGGTTCTAGGAACTGGCTGCTTATATTTTCATGCAGTAAATTATGTGCTGGGGACTTCCAAAAAATTCTACTTTTTTTTTTAACTTGTGAGGAAAAATCATCTCTCTCTTCCTTCCTCTCCCTACATAGTCAAATTTTATCATTGAGTAGGACTGCTTTCTTCCATGTAATTCTTATTTAGTTTTCCTTAATAAAATAAAGAAAAAACCCCAACATTTCTATTTTTGCATGAAGCTCCTTCTAGCTAACGGGAAAATATTACCAGCCCTTTGATTGAATGTCCAACGTAAAATAAGGTAGATTTTTAAAAAATATTTAATTGTGGGGGCGCCTGGGTGGCTCAGTGGGCTAAGCCTCTGCCTTTGGCTCAGGTCATGATCTCAGGGTTCTGGGATCGAGCCCCGCATCAGGCTCTCTGCTCAGCGGGGAGCCTGCTTCTCCCATCCATTCTGCCAGCTTGTGATCTCTCTCTCTCTCTCTGTCAAATAAATAAATAAATAAAAGTCTTTTAAAAAATTAAAAATATATATATATAATTGTGATTAGTGCTTGGCTGTATGGAGTATACAGTTTTCATCAGTGACTAACAAAAGTAAAGCTGTAGGTTCTGTTTGGGTGATAGACTTGCAGCTAATGCAGTGCCTGGCTTTTGGTAATTACTCAGTAAGTGTTTTTTGAATCAATGAATTATGATAAGAAGCATAAGTGAGCCAGAAGAGACTGGGGTAGAATTAATTCCTCAGAGTTAGATTTTCAGAGTTTTAATATCCTTGATGATATTAAGGAGGGCACTGGAACACAGCATACATAATACGACTGTTGGGTTATCTGATTTGTACATTAGTTGATGTACAAAAGGAAGTTAAAAATAGTGTGGTGTGCCAATTCATTCCCTGACAAGTAACTGCGTGTTGTCTAGGTGCCATGCGCTCTTCTAGGTAGTGCAGTACAACAGTGAATGAGAGAGGCGATGGTTTCTGCTTCCATAGAGATTGCATTCCAGTGGAGGAGACAGACAATAAACAAATGAAAACTATTTCAAGTAGTGGTCAGCGCTATGAAGAAAAGGAAATAGGATAATGTGATTATGAGTGGGGGTGTGGGGGAGGTAAACAACACCAGGTAGAGCAATCCTGGGAGGCTTCTCTGAGGAGTTGACATTTGAGCTGAGACCAAATGGGAGCTAGCTGTTGTGAAGAGCTAAGGGAATAGCAAGTGCAAATGCCCTTCCCGTGCTAATGGGCAAGAACATTCTGCATTTAAAGACAAGAAAGTTGTCTTTCTCTGCTCAACTTACTTCACTCAGCATAATCCCTTCCAGTTCCATCTACATCAGTGCAAATGGTGGGTGTTCATCCTTTCTGATGGCTGAGTCATATTCCATCGTATAGATGAACAACATCTTCTTTATCAATTCGTCTGTTAAAGGGCATCTCAGCTCCTTCCCTAGTTTGGCTCTTGTAGACATTGCTGCCGTGAACATTGGGGTACATGTGCCCTTTCTTTTCACTACATCTGGTTTCACTCATATATGGAACATAAGGAATAGCATGGGGACCACAAGAGAAGGGAGGGAAAACTGAATGGAAAGAAATCAGAGAGGGAGACAAATCATGAATGACTCCACACTCCAGGAACCAAAATGAGGGTTACAGAAGATGGGGGGTGGGGTGGGGTAACCAGTTTATGGGAATTAAGGAGGGTATGTGTGGTGATGGGCACTGGATGTTGTATGCAACTAACGAATCTTTGAATACTACATCAAAAACTAATGATGCATTATATGTTAGCCAATTCACCATAATTTAAAAAAGGAGAAAAAAATAAAGACAAGAAAGCCAGTGTGGCTCAAGTGTAGTAAACTAGTTGGGAGAAGAGTGGGAAGAGATCAGTTGGGAAAGGTGGCCAAGGAGAAACGTGTATGGAACCTTGTAGAACAAGGGTATTGTTCTAACTACAGTGAAAATCTGTGTAAGGTTCTAAGCAGAGGAAAGACATGGTCTGCTTTAAATTTTTGTAAGATCTTTTATCTGCTGGGCGGAGAATGGATCAGATGGGGGCCAAACGAGAGACAAGGACATCATTTTGAGGGCTATTGCAGTAATTTAGGCGGGAGAAGATAATGCTTTATGAATAGGGAGATGGGGGGGGGGAAGTGGATAGATTTGAGATCTATGTTGGAAGCCGAATAATAGGTCTTGCTAATGGCTTGTACAAGGGGGTTGGTGAGGGAATGAAAGGAATTACACATGGCCACTTGGTTTTAGGCTGAACTGGCTGGCAGGAAGGGGAGATTTTTTCTGATAATGGGAAGATGGGAATGGGGGGAGCCCTTGGGATGGGGTTGGTGGCTGGCAGTCAGAAGCTCTGATTTGGAAATGTTAGATCTGGGCTGCCTGGCAGACATCTCCACCTTAAAAGTCTACTTTGAAGTAGGGGCTTTACAAAGGAGAGCTCTTAGGAATGCAATGGTTAACGACAGAAGCAAAAGGAGTAATTTTTAACAAACCGTCACTAACAGTCTCCACAATGCTCTGCCTCCTACAGCCTCTTTTCCTAAGTAGACAGGAATAACTCTTCCAATGTAATCTCCCTGATCAAGAAGGGAATTGAGAACACACATGTTTAAGACCTTCAGTATGGGCTTCCTTAATCCCCTCTTCACCTTTTTGATTTAGTCCAAGTGCTTACGTTGGCAGAAAAATCCAAGCAAATAGAGGCAACTTTGTAGAGAAGTGAATTGTGGAGAAGGCTGCTAAGATTACGAAGATTAATGGAAAAGAAAAGAATTGTCCTCAAATAAGCACACAGTGAAATACCAGAATGATGCAGAGAACAAATCAAAAGAAAAAAAAAGTCCAAACCCTAAAGTTATGTTTTTATTTTAATAAAATGGAAATGTGCAGGCAGGCAATTATTTAAACTTTATTTTTTTAGTTGGTGAAGCTGTTAAAAAGAATCTACATCCTTTTTAATTATAAATTAACCCAAAAGGTCTTTGGGTGTCTCTGAATTGGGGATGTGAGCTTTATGCTGTTGATGTGAGTAGAAGGTGTGAGTGCTAGAATCTGCCAGGTTTGGGACCACACAGGCCCCCACAAGGTGCCTTGAGGCAAAGTGAATTCGATACTGGCCTACCCATGATAACTCTAGTCCTAGAATCTTAGAATTCTTAGAATTTTTCTGAGAATCTCTTGGTGTCTGGGTATGTTGCTAAGAATTCTATTATGGCACAGTTCATTCAGGCAAATGGATTGCTTCTCTTTTCTTCTACCTTCTCTAAAGTCAGGTTCTGGAACACACTCCTGGGCTCTTAGCTTTCTCTTAGCTTCTCTTCCTCCTTCCTCTGGCAGGTGAAGGGCTGCAGAGTGGGTGGATGATCAGACTGGCAGGCACTTGACTTTGATGGGCAGGCCTAAAGAGATCTTGAAAGTTTCTCTAGGGAGTCTCACCTCAATGAGACATATATAGGTTTCATGTATAGGAGTGTTTTTTTTTTAATTAAAAAAATTTAAAACTTATTTTTCATTTTTATTTTTTGGTTTCACTTTTAAAATTTTATTTTTTTAAAAACTCTAATAATTGTCAGTGGACACATTTATATGTGTTATATGCCAAAAATGTTAGAGCCTACTTGATGTACAGTTGACCCTTAAACAACATGGGTTTGGACTCTGTGGGTCCCCTTGTACATGGACTTTTTTTTCGATACATTATTGTCCTGTAACTGTACTTTCTCTCCCTTATGGGTTTCTCAATAACATTTTATTTTCTGTAGCTTACTTTGTTATGAGAATGCAGTATATAAAGCATATAATATACAAAATGTGATAATTGACTATTGATATTATTGATAAGGCTTCTGGTCAATGGTAGGTTATTAGTAGTGTTGTTTTTTTTTTTTTAATTGTGAGAAGCGATCCACTAATATGTCATGAAATGGATTTATTGGTATTGACCAAGATATTAAAGAGTAAAATAAGGTAAACAGAATAAAAGTATCAATGTGCCTTGTGCATAGGAAGGACATTGTTTTATGGAACTTCATTTATAGATACACCTAGATGTCCTGGGTCATGATGTACCATTATATTTCCCATATTTGTATATTTTGTGTATACAAATTTGTGTATTTCTATATTTTGTGAACAATTGAATGGTCATGAATAATTCAATGAATCTTGAATTTCTGGGGTGACTACCTATCACCACAGTCCAGTTTTAGAATATTTCCATGAGCCCTGAAAGATCCCTGATACCTACTTGTAAACCCTCCCATCCCCAGCCCCAGGCAACCATGAATCTATTCTTTGTCTTCATAAATTTACCTTTTCTGGACATTTCATCAGAATGAAACCAGACAGTGTGTGGTCTTCTGGGTCTGGCTTCTTTCACTTGGCATGTTTTTGAGGTTCAGCCTCATGGGAGCATATAAAGTATCTCATTCCTTTTTATTGCCTGATAGTGTTCTTCATGTGGATGTACATTTTTTTCCTCCATTCCCACTGGTGGATATGCGGTTGTTTCTACTTTTTGGCTGTTATAGACGATGGTGCTATGAGGATTCACGCACAGGTCTTTGTATGGATGTATGTTTTCATTCCTCTTGGGAAATAGCTAAGAGTGGAATTGGTGGGTCCTATGCTCAAATTATGTTCACATTTTTAAAGAATTTGCCAAAGTCTCTTCCAAAGTAGTCACAACATTTTACATTCCCGCCAGCAAACATAAGGGTTTAGTTTCTGTATATTTTTGTCAACACTTATTACTATCTGTCTTTTTGATGATAGCTATTCCAGTGGGTGTGAAGAGGTAGCTCATCATAGTTACATCATGAAATTCATTAATGAATAATACTGTCGAGCATCTTTGCATGTATTTATTAGTCATTTATATATTTTCTTTGCTGAAATGTCTCTTTAAATCTTTTGCCAAAATTTCAACTGGGTTGTTCATCTTATTGTAAGAGTGCTTTATAGATTCTGGATACAAATCCTTTATCAGAGCTATGCTTTGTAAATAGTTGCTCTCAGTCTGTGGCTTGTCTTTAAATTTTCTTAAATTTTTTTTTTTTAAATTTGGATATAGTGGACACACAATGTTACATTGGTTTCAGAGGTACAACACAGTGATTCAACGTCCCTACACATTCTGCTGTATTCACCACAAGTACCTTTTGAAGAACAAAGTTTTTAATTTTTATAAAGTGTAATTTTTCAAGGTAGTTTTTTCAGTCAAACTCATAAAGATTTTCTCCTGCATTTTCTTCTGGAAGCTCTATACTTCTAGCTCTTATATTTAGGTCTATGATATATTGTGAGGTAATTTTTGTGGATAGTATGAGGGAAGTATCGAAATTCATCTTCATTCGTGTGGATAGCCAATCCTCCCAGTGTCATTTATGGGGAAGATTTTGCTTCTCTAACAAAGTGCATTGATACCTTTGTAAAGAATCAATTGACCATCAATGTAAGGGTTTTGTTTCTAGACTCTAAATTCTGTTTCATTAATCTATTAATCTGTCTTTGTTATTATCATTTTGTGGTAAGTTTTGAAATTAGGAAATATAAGTCCTCTGACTTAGTTCTTCTTTTCCAAGATTATTTTGGCTACTCTGCATTTTCATATAAGTTTTTGGATCAACCCTCAAAATTTCTTCAAAAACAGCAGCTGGGATTTTTGACAGGAACTGCATTGAATGTGTAATCTTATTTGGGGAGAATTGCTGTGTTATTGACATTGAGTCTTCTGATCTGTGAACATAGAATGCCTCTCCATTTATTCATCTTTTCTTTAATTTCTTGCCATAATGTTTTATGGTTTTTAGTGTATAGACCACAGATTTCTCTTGTTACATTGATTCTTAAATGTATTGATGCTATTCTATTTCTTAATTTCATTTGCCAATTGTTCTTTATTAGTATCTGGAAATAAATCGATTTTTATAAATTGATCTTGTATCATGCAATCTTGATCTTATTAGTGCTAATAGTTTTTAGTGAAGCTCTTGGCATTTTCTATATATTTGATCATGTCATCTGAGAATCGATAGTGACATTAGTGGAAATGGTTGAGTAAGGAACACCAAAAAGTCTTCCCCTTCATGAAAGCAATGAAAAACGTGGCAAAAACTGGCAGAATCAACTTTCTCGGAACTCTGGAAACTAACCAAAAGGTTGTAGCAACCCAGTGAGAGCTTACTCAAGAAAAACAACTCAGAGGAACGTGGGTGGTTCAGTTGGTTAACCATCTGCCTTCAGCTCAGGTCGTGATCCCAGGGTCTTGGGATCGAGCCCCACCTGAGGCTCCATGCTCAACGGGGGACCTACTTCTCCCTCTCCCTTTGCCCCTCCCCCTTCTAGCTCTCTCTCTCTCTGCCTCTCTCTCTCAAATAAATAAAATCTTAAGAAAATAAAAAAGAAAAACAGCTGGCTATTGGCAAGAGTTTTGTGGCATTTCAGCTTACCCTAGTTTCATCCACCAATCTCCATATTGTGACAACCCCTCTGGCAGTGGTGCTCATGGCCTGCCTTGTTGTGGTAAAACTACCTGAGCCTCAGAAATGGGGGCTAGGGCGGAGAGCAACCTCAGGCAAAAAACATCAACTCTCCCCATTCTTATTGAGATTCATGAGTTTTGTTGGGGAAATAAATGCTTATCAGTAGTTTTTGTTTTTTGTTTCGTTTTGTTTTGTTTTGTTTTGTTTTTTTGTTTGCCTTTGGTCAATGTCCAGATTCCAGAAATGGTTGTTTTGGACCATTTTGTCCAGTTTTATTGTGGCTCTGGGGGAGGAGGATTTACTAAGCTCCTCAGTCAGTGATTCCGGAAGTCCCATCCCAGTAATGGCCTTCTGCAGTTATGTTTGCCACAGACTCAGCTCAAACTGGAAGGCTTCTCAGAATAGAGTGGATTCAGATTCAGAGCAGTGTCTGTATGTCTTGGATGGGGCAAGTTCCACTAATATGTCCCTTCGATGTCTCATCAGCTTTCAAAAGGAGACTTAGAGGGGATTTTCAGTATCCTGCCTGCAGAGAGGATGAGCCATTAATGCCCCAGAAGTCTGCCCTGCCACATGGCAGTGAATGTCAAGGCTGGTGCAGATGAGGCCTCCACACACCATTTGAAGAATAGTCTTCAGGATGGAGAATCAAGAAATGAGAGGGGAGGGGAATGTCTTCTTTCATAAGACATTAATTGTGGGAAACGAGAGGATGGAAAACTGACTGTGGAGAAAACTTCCCGGTTGAAAAAATTTCCTAAGGGATATGTTTCTCTTCCTCTTTACATATTTATATATCTGTAAGTTGTTCTGTGTCTGTTTTTCCACAGTTAGACTCAGTGGTCCCTCTGGGCTGGCTCATCAACACACCCACGGAACTGGACCTCCTTAGTTGGGGAGAGTGACAGCTCTTATAGTGTTGAGGTGTGTGTGTGTGTGTGTGTGTGTGTGCCGCAGGGGATCCCCTTCCCACACAAAACTTCTTGGGGTACCAGAGCTGCTACATGAAAATGAATCTTTTTAAAAAATATTCTTTTATTTACTTTTGCATGCGAGAGAGTGATAAAGAGAGAGAGAGAGAGCATGTGCAAGCTTTTTTGGTGTATTTGCAATTAATCGATGATTCTTGCATAGAAGAAATGAATTCATTATCTTCCTTACTGGTCTGAATTCATAGGTTATAATGTTAATAAAGGGTGGTTTTATTTCTGGCATTGCTTCTACTTTCCTGCACTACCTTTTGCTTCTTTTTACTAAATTGCCTGTGCAATAAGATGGTGTCTAAATCGGTCTGCAGGCATCATTTGAAATTTAAGAACAACTCTGAGGAGCAGTGGTCCCCACAAGTGTGTGTCTTATAAACGAGGGTGACCATTTAACCAATGATTATGCAGGAACAATGTGCCTGTTGCAGAACAAATGCCCCAGGGGAAAGGCAACTCACAGAACCCCATTTTGAAAAAGCAGATCTGGTTTAATTTTCTCTATCTCCGTTTTGGCTGCTGTTCTAAAGAGAAATGGGATTTTTGCAGCTTTGGGGAGCCCTTGTCTATTTCGGGCAATTATCAGAACTGAGAACTGGAGGAATTCATGAAGAGGGTTCCAGCCCTCTGTTCTACAAAATAGCATAGAAGCAGTGAGTTTTCGGTTGTTAATGGCACAGCTCTGTCCATTTTGTGAGCAAATGTCATACTAAAAGACAGAAATACAGCTGAGAGACTAGCTTTCCAGGACAAATGGCAGGGGAGGTCCAGGCGGCTATAACTTGGTGCTTTAGTCATCTTTAATAGAAATGGAGTCTCTAGCCAAGCCTAATATATAATGTATCATAAAACATATGTCTGTCAGTCTCCCAGGTACGATAAATAGGGAAAACACAGACCTCAAAGGGAGGCTATGGCAGGCCTTGCAGGGGCTCAAATTACTTGGCTGGCTGTGGGGGTTGAAGGCTGTGGGGGAGGAATGATGTAATGTGTATTTTTAGTGTTTCTAAGAAGTGACTGTCTCCAGCCCTGTTCCAGTGGGTCGTGGAAAGGGAGGGGCTGGATTTATAGATCTGCCTGGGACAGCTGAGGTGGGTGCTTGTCTTCCAGATGATTGAGCTTTTTCTTTTTCTTTAGAGGGGAGGATGACAGGGAAGAGATAGGACATACCTAGCTGCTGGTATTTCACAGAATGTCTACCCCCTTTGGATCTCTGTGTTGCTTCATCCTTTTCTGCTGGGGAATGGTGGCCCAGGGTGCCCTAGTAAGAATGGCTGTCTCTGTCCACACGCTCAAGAGCCTGAGTTACCCTCTCTCTCAGGATGCCCTCAGCCATCATCTGAGTTTCCTGCTGTCCCAGTGTGTTCTGTCCTTGGCTAGACAATCCTGTTTGGTAGATTCTTGTCCTTTCCCATTGCTGAGTTTACTTTCTGAGTGCTAGTTCCACCTACGAGCTGAAAGTCCTTAGGTAGCACTTCTATGACTCTGTTTCCTAATCTGTAGAATGTGAAGTGTAAGCTCTCTCCTTGGGATGCTGATACAGGTCTGTTCACTTCAACTCTAGGGCATGTTCTGTGTCTCACCTCCGGGTCCCTATACTCAAAATGTCATCTCTGCTTGTACTTCTCTAAACCATGCCCTGCCTCTCCCTAGAAAGCCAACTGAAATAATGCCCTATGTCAAGTCCTTTGAAAACACATTAACCTGGCTCCATTCACTCCATTTATGCTAGGAATTCTCTATACTTCTGGAACTTGCTATCATTCTACCTCTCCCATGTCTCAGCATACAGGTGAGCATGCGCTTCTGCATACCCACGTGCACACTCACTCACACACAGCACCACAGAGCACCCAGAGAGTGGCTCTTTATGTGATAACGTGATGTGATTTCAAGTTGTCCTGAGACCAGAGTCTTTGTCCTAACATGTGAGGAAAGCAGCCCTTTATCCAGCTTGAACAGACTCATTCTTCTGACTCATGATGGTTTTTCCATGTATGTTCTGCTGGGAGCTACTAAATTATCCCCTCGTACTCAGCAAGCACGGCCATAGGTGAGTTAGCTGGACACTGGAGGTGGGCGGCTGGCAGGGGGTAAATGAGCACCTAGGTTCAACCTGACTTGTGTGCCCAGGTTTCTCGGGATCAACCCCATCTATGTGGCTGCATCTAGTTTTTGCATATTTGATATTATGAATAATTATGGAAATTCACACATGCCCAATTTCTCAATGATTTCAAATGCCCCTTCAGGGACTGAGCCCCCATTGTGTCCTTTCACTGTATCTTCTAATATTGTCCACAGGGATCTTTCTTTGGTAGAATGACATTAACTGTTGACCATGACCCAGTGTAAAAAATACCTTTTATACCTCAACTCAGTACATGCATACATGTATCCAAATATATAACTGATGGAACCAAGACTTTTCCAAAACTTTACTAATCCTCCCTATATGCCAGGTCAGATGCATTTTGATCTATTCTATTCTTTCTATCCTGTTTTAAAATGATGCTCTTGACCCACTGTGGCAAAATCTTTCACTAAATCTATTTCCTCTGTGGGATACATAGCGGGTCTATATTTTTAAGCTTCGTTTGTGGTTTGATGAGGCCAAGGCACGAGTTGTAGCTAATAAAATATGGTCAGGAGCGATGTGGGCCTTTTTCAGGTCTGATCCATAAAAACCTTTCATGTGGGATCCACGAAGCCTTTTCCCAATCCACTGGCTTGATGTAGGCAAACACAGCAATCCTGGAAGCCACATGCTCAAGACAGCAATGCCTCAAGATAGAGTGAGCCTGAGCCCCAGCCCCCGAGTCTGGTTAGAACACCTATTTTGAACTTTATGTGGGGGACAAATAAGCTTCTGTTGTTTTGAACCACTATACATTTTGGGTTTGTTTATCATAGCAGCCTGCCTTATCCTTACTAACATAGTCCCAACAAATTCTTCAGTTGACTCTGTTTTCACCAACTCCATATATCAAAGTTTTCCAAATACAGGAATGCTTGGATGGCTCATTGGCTTAGCGTCCACCTTTGGCTCAGGTCATGAGCCCAGGGTTCCTGGGATTGAGCCCTCCTTCGGGCTCCTTGCTCAGCAGGGAGCCTGCTTCTCCCTCTCCCTCTGCCTTTCTTTCTCTCTCTCTCTTTCTTTTGGACAAATAAATAAATAACATCTTTAAAAAAAAATGAAGTTTTCCAGATAGAGACTTTCTGTGGCACTCAACGCCTCATTGTTTCCCCTGAATCCATGAGACTTACAAAACAGCACTTCATAATTGAAGAAAGCAAAGCATGAGAAACCGTTAAACAGATTGTTGGATGCAGTCATCAGAATATATCTCTGACAAGTATTTGGGCCCACATTTGTAAGCCAGTAGTACTTAACCTAATCGTCTTGTGCTCACAGTACAGTGGTTCTAAAAATGACAACCGTAGGCTGGGAGAGTGAGAGGTAACTTGATTAGCATGGGGATTTCTTACTGTAGAATCTGAAATCAGGTGAAATTCCCAGCCTGGGATGCAGAATGAGGAAAGGGATTTTATTAAGGATGGTCAAAGCACAGTCTGTTCTTCTTACTTACGCTTTCTGAGATTTTTGGGGTTTTAAGGCCCGTGATTATTGCTCTGAAACTCTGGATAAATTTATGGAAGAAAATTAGCATGAACAGGAGACAGGCATCATGGCTAGGCATGAAGTCCTTCATTCCCACCTGGGAGGAAATTAAAAAAAATAATCTACAGGCTTGTCATTCTTCGACTTCCTCCCTATACCCTTCAGCTTCCCTCTCCTGTCTCCTTTCCTAGACGCCAAACTTAAAAAGCCCGGCATTGCAAAACCCCTCTGCTGGGCTTCTCACATACTCCAGACTTGAGAAGAGTGGCTTATGCTTTCTACCTGTCACCTGCTTTCCTGTCCTGCTATGATGGATACTAAAAATGCCCGATCTCTGTGAGTTCTAAAACTTCTTATGTGCAGCCAGGGTGGAAAACTGCCTTGGAAGCCTGCAGCAAGATCAGTCCTTCTGGAACCCTCTGTGCATGTCAATCACCAGGAGATCTTGTTAGAATGTAGATTCTGTTCCATTGGGTGCAGGCTGGGCCTGAGATTCTGCACTTCTAACAAGCTCCCAGATAATATCTTTGCTGCTGGTCCTTGGACCACACTTTGGGGAACCAGGAGCCAGGTGGCCTGGTCAGATTGCTCATAACCATTGGACTCTGCAGGTGGTCATCTGGCAGAGTAAGGGGAGTCAGGAATCATTTTCCACATCTCTCATATTTGTCAGGTGCTCTAGCTCTGTTCTGCATAGGCAGGCACCATGAGGATTCACAACCACCTCAAGACAAGGTAGGATGCTTTTGAGAGACTCGGAATCTTAATTGCTGGGTATAGTAATCCCCCATTATCTGAGGGGTATACATTCCATCACCTCCAGGGGATACCTGAAAGTCCATCCTCCACTTGTCCTCCATGGACAGTCCCCAATTTTTGATAATTTGACTTAAACGATTTTTTTGACTTTCAGATGGTGCCAAAGTAATATGTATTCATTAGACACCATATTTAAATTTTGATCATTTCCCAGGCTGCTAGTGTGCGGTTTGATCCTCTCTCGTGAAGCCGGGCAGAGGCTGTGAGCTGTAGCTACCAGTCAGCCCCGCGATCACAAGGGTGAACGACTGATACACTGACAACCATTCTGCTCTTCACGTTCAGCAGAGTATTCAATAAATTACATGAGATACATGACACTTGGTTATAAACTAGGCTTTGTGTTAGCTGATTTTGCCCAACTGGAGGCTGATGTGGGTGTACCAAGCATGTTTCAGGTAGGCTGGGCTAAGCTATGGTGTTTGGTACATCAAGTGTATTAAGTATATTTTCAACTTATATTTTCAATTCCTAATGGGTTTATTGGGGCATAACCCTATTATAAATCAAAGTAGATGTGCACATACACACCTGTGATAAAGTGAATTTATAAATTAGGCAAGTAAGAGATTAGCTACAATAATTAAATAATAAAATAGAGCAATGACAAGAATATGCTGTAATACAAGTTAGGTGAGCGTGGTCTCTCTCTCTCTCAAAATATCTTACCGTGCTGTACTCGCCCTCCTTGTCATGATGTGAGATGATAAAATGCCTCTGTGATGAGATGAAGTAATGTGAATGGCTCAGGCATTGTGACCATAGCCTTACTTAGGCTACTGTTGAACTTTTCGTAACAGTGAGAAGGAGGATCATTTGCTTCCAGACCATGGTTGACCTTGAGGTACCTGAAACCATGGAAAGTGAAACCGAAACCACAGATAAGGGGGGACTAGAATACTCAGGGTTTGTGGTGATCATTTTGAGATTCTGTGTTTAGCTGAGCTTTATATATACATATATGTATATATGTAACCATCCCTCAACCTTTCTGAAAATTTCCCTTTGGAAGTTTCTTGCTATAACAAATAACCTGCCCCACTGAATAGTTCAGTCTATACTTTAATTGAAGAAATCATACAATGTCGGCATTGGAAGTGGTCTCGAAACCCACCTCACACACCCCCTGCGTTTGAGGAGGCTGGAGAAACGGCTGACTCATTCCTAGTGTGGAGGTATAATCTTTAAAACATGAAAATCACAATTCTCAGGCAAATGGAGAATGAACATGTGTTGAGGATTTTATTCATCTCATTAAGTAATGAGGGAACCAGTGTAATGGTGAAGCTGGTTCCAGGAACAGATATTTCTACATAGGCCGTCAGAGAGATCCTGAAATGAATTTGCTGAGAGAGACTAAGCTGGCAAATATCTTAGGATGACTGTAAAACTGAAACCTGAAGAGGGTCGTCTTTCCAACTGGACAAAAATATACAATGAAAATCTAACTTCACATTCTTGGGACCACAATCAGATAGGCAACAGCAAAGCCAAACACAAGCAAATTCTCCTGTGCAATCAAATAATTCTTGGACGAGTCTGGGTAAAATGACATGGAAAGGCTAGGGGCACCTGGGTGGCTCAGTCGGTTGAGTGGCTACCTTCAGCTCAGGTCATGATCCTGGGGTCCTGGGATTGGGGCCCATGTTGGGCTCCCTGCTAAGCAGGGAATCTGCTTCTCCCTTTCTTTTGTCCCCTCCTCTGTTCCTGCTCTCTTGCCCACTCTCTCTCAAGTAAATAAATAACAAATAAAATCTTAAAAAAAAATACCTATGGGATACAGCAAAGGCGGTCCTAAGGGGAAAATACATAGCCATCCAAACCTCCCTCAAAAGAATTGAAAAATCCAGAACATAGCAGCTGTCTCTACACCTTAAAGAACTGGGGAATCAACAACAGATCAAACCAACTCCACACATAAGAAGGGAAATCATCAAGATTAGAGCTGAGATCAATGAGGTAGAAACCAGAGATACAGTAGAACGTATCAATGAAACTAGAAGTTGGTTTTTTGAAAGAATCAATAAAATCGATAAACCATTGGCCACACTAATCCAAAAGAACACAGAGAAAGCCCAAATTCATAAAATTCTGAATGAAAAGGGAGAGATCACAACTAACACCAAGGAAGTAGAAACAATCATCAGAAGTTATTATCAACAGTTATATGCCAATAAGCTTAGCAACCTAGATGAAATGGATGCATTCCTGGAAAAATATAAACTACCAAAATTGAACCAGGAAGAAATTGACAACCCGAATAGACCGATATCTAATAACGAGATTGAAGCAGTGATCAAAAACCTCCCAAAAAACAAAAGCCCAGGACCTGACGGATTCCCTGGGGAATTCTACCAAACTTTAAAAGAAGAAATAACACCTATTCTCCTGAAGCTGTTTCAAAAAATTGAAGCAGAAGGAAAACTTCTAGACTCTTTCTATGAAGCCAGCATTACCCTGATCCCCAAACCAGGCAAAGACCCTACTAAAAAGGAGAATTTCAGACCAATATCACTGATGACTATGGATGCTAAGATTTTCAACAAGATCCTAGCAAACAGGTTCCAATAGCACATTAAAAAGATTATCCACCATGACCAGGTGGGATTCATCCCTGGGCTACAAGGATGGTTCAACATTCACAAATCAATCAATGTGATAGAACAAATTAATATGAGAAGAGAGAAGAACCACATGGTCCTCTCAATTGATGCAGAAAAAGCATTTGACAAAATCCAGCATCCGTTCCTGATTATAATGCTTCAAAGTATAGGGATAGAGGGAACATTCCTGAACTTCATCAAATCTATCTATGAAAGACCCACAGCAAATATCATCCTCAATGGGAAAAAGCTTTCAGCCTTCCCGTTGAGATCAGGAACACAACAAAGATGCCCACTCTCACCACTCTGGTTCAACAGAGTATTAGAAGTCCTAGCAACAGCAATCAGACAACAGAGAGAAATAAAAGGTATGCAAATTGGCAATGCAGAAGTCAAACTCTCTCTCTTCGCAGATGACATGATTCTTTATATGGAAAACCCAAAAGACTCCATCCCCAAACTACTAGAACTCATACAGCAATTCAGCAACATGGCAGGATACAAAGTCAATGTACAGAAATCAGTGGCTTTCTTATACATTAACAATGAAAATACAGAAAGGGAAATTAGAGAATTGATTCCATTTACTATAGCACCAAGAACCATAAGATACCTGGGAATAAACCTAACCAAAGAGGTAAAGTATTCTGAGGAACTACAGAACACTCATGAAAGAGATTGAAGAAGACACAAAAAGATGGAAGACCATACCATGCTCTTGGATCAGAAGAATAAACATTGTTAAAATGTCGATACTGCCTAGAGCAATCTATACTTTTAATGCCATTCTGATAAAAATTCCACCGGTATTCTTCAAAGAGCTGGAGCAAATAATCCAAAAATTTGTATGGAACCAGAAGAGACCCTGAATCACTAAGGAAATGTTGAAAAACAAACATAAAACTGAGAGCATCACATTACCTGATTTCAAGCTTACTACAAAGCTATGATCACCAAGACAGCATGGTACTGGCATAAAAACAGACACATAGACCAGTGGAACAGAGTAGAGAGCCCAGATATGGACCCTCAACTCTATGGGCAAATAATCTTCGACAAAGCAGGAAAAAATATACAGTGGAAAAAAGACAGTCTCTTCAATAAATGGTGCTGGAAATACTGGGCAGCTATATGTAGAAGAATGAAACTCAACCATTCTCTTACACCGTACACAAAGATAAACTCAAAATAGATAAAAGACCTCAACGTGAGACAGGAATCCATCAGAATCCTAGAGGAGAACATAGGCAGTAACCTCTTCGATATCAGCCACAGCAACTTCTTTCAAGATATGTCTCCAAAGGCAAAGGAAACAAAAGCGAAAATGAACTTTTGGGACTTCATCAAGATCAAAAGCTTCTGCACAGCAAAGGAAACAGTCAACAAAACAAAGAGGCAACCCACTGAATGGGAGAAGATATTTGCAAATGACAGTACCGACAAAAGGTTGATATCCAGGATCTATAATGAACTCCTCAAACTCAACACACACAAAGCAGACAAGCATATCAAAAAATGGGCAGAAGATATGAACAGAGACTTCTCCAATGAAGACATACAAATGGCTATCAGACACATGAAAAAATGTTCATCATCACTAGTCATCAGGGAGATTCCAGTTAAAACCATATTGAGATATCACCTTACACCAGTTAGAATGGCCAAAATTAACAAGACAGGAAACAACATATGTTGGAGGGGATGTGGAGAAAGGGGAACCCTCTTACACTGTTGGTGGGAATGCAAGTTGGTGCAGCCTCTTTGGAGAACAGTGTGGAGATTCCTCAAGAAATTAAAAATAGAACTTCCCTATGACCCTGCAATTGCACTCCTGGGTATTTACCCCAAAGATACAGATGTAGTGAAGAGAAGGGCCATCTGTACCCCAATGTTTATAGCAACAATGGCCATGGTTGCCAAACTGTGGAAAGAACCAAGATGCCCTTCAACGGATGAATGGATAAGGAAGATGTGGTCCATATACACTATGGAGTATTATGCCTCCATCAGAAAGGATGAATACCCAACTTTTGTAGCAACATGGATGGGACTGGAAGAGATTATGCTGAGTAAAATAAGTCAAGCAGAGAGAGTCAATTATCATATGGTATCACTTATTTGTGAAGCATAACAAATAGCATGGAGGACATGGGGAGTTAGAGAGGAGAAGGGAGTTGGGGGAAATTGGAAGGGGAGGTGAACCATGAGAGACTATGGACTCTAAAAAACAATCTGAGGGGTTTGAATTGGCGGGTGCGTGGGAGGTTGGGGTTCCAGGTGGTGGGTATTATAGAGGGCACGGATTGCAAGGAGCACTGGGTGTGGTGAAAAAATAATGAATACTGTTATGCCGAAAATAAATAAAAAAATAAATTTAAAAAAATGACCTAGAAATGCTATGTGGTCATTCTTCTGCTTTGGTTCTGAGTTTTGGGTAATTTTTCTTAATGCCAGACAGAACGTGAACCAACACCTGGCTCCCAGGACACTTTTAAACTTCTCTGCTCTTGGTGGATCAGCAAAGACATCACTTTTGGCAACTGTTTTTAAATTTTTTCTCTCCCAAGACAATGATAGGTGATAGCCCCGTGTGTGACATGTTGCCCTAGGCTTGCCCAGGGTTGGTTATATGGGTGCTCGAACACCACCAGTTTTTCTCTCACAAGAGAAAGTGTGTGTGTAGGTGTGACCCTGATGTCATGATGGGAGGATATATGTGTTCATAGATATTCTCTTTATTTAAGAAACTATCACACATTGCTACTTAAACCTGTTTTTAGAAAAAATAAATTTTCTCATGGCTCAAGTCAAAACTGACTTCAACATACGAGCAGGGCCTGGCAGGACTTGAGAAGCAGTAATTTATGAAAGCCAAGCTCTAACATGTTTTGCAAAAATTCTATACAGCCCTGATTGCATTTGTTTCTGTTTCTTCACATTTTGCCTAGCTTTGTGCTGTAGAATCTCAGATTCCATGTGCTTGCCCTTGAGAGCAAGAAGCACTGGGTCTTATGGACTTTGGGACACATTGAGCCATCCTTTACCATTTGCAGCCCAACACTCACAGTGCTGTGTTCACTAGGGACATGAGACAAGCTTCTAGTTCCTCGTGTGGTGTCCATCAGGCTAGTATCTCAACTCTCCAGTGGGGAAGAGGATGCATTTTTCAAATCCCCTGTGTCCCATGGCTGGGTGGTTTCCCTTTGCTGAGATGATGCCCAGCTAAGCTCACAGTGTTTTCAGGATTGAAGTGAGCACCCTTTTCCTGGGCATGTCCTGAAACTCAGGGAAGGCCTTCCTTGGCCCTGTCTGTACTCTGCACCTTCATCCTCCTGGCTGTAGCTGATGGTCAGGTAGAAGCCCACCCCACTGGGTGGGGGGGGGGACACTCTCTCTTTTTCAGAAATTTGGACCTTGAAATAAAGAGAGACAGCGCTGGAAAGATGTTAACACCGAATACCCATTGATCATAGCTCTTTAGTGGGAAACTTGGTTAATGCCTTCTCCCAAGGGCCCTAGGTCTACCTCATCCAGGTTGCTCACACTTGATTCTGTAAGATAGATGAGGAATTTTTCTATTACCTTTCACTTCACCTTTTGTTGTTGCTGCTAATTTTGGTAAAGTTGGTTTCAGTTGTTTGAAAGTGTGAACACTGTCACTTAATAGAGACCTCCGCAATGTAGTGAGGTAGACAAAGGCTGGATTGGCTGACTTGGGTGAAGAGTCTCTGGTGTGAATAAGCTGTGTCAATTCTCTGAACTTCAATTTTCTCTCCCACTATTCTAGGAGGTAGACTAGAAGAGTCTTAGGTTCCTGAGGTAGTTTAAGTAGTTGGGTCACACCATGGGGGCCTTACTGTGAGGAAGCCCAAGCTGTATCCAGGGGCCATGAGGAGGTATCACATGTGAGTCTCAGGTGAGCTCCCTTTCAATGGCCAGTATCTATTGTCCACCATGCAAATGGCCATCTTGGATGTCCAGCCCAGAAGAACCTTCAAATGACTGCAACCCCAGCTGGCATCGGCTTGCCACCACATGGCAGACACCATCCAAGCCCTTTCCCAGTTCCTGACTCAAATTCCCATTTGACATTCCCATGGTCCTAATAAATTATTGTCTTATGCCAATAAGTTTTGGGATTGTTTTATTAGACAGCTTAGTAATGGCAACCATCTCCTCTGGCCTTGATACTCCTTCACTCTCTCCCTCCATTCTTCTATTCGTCCATCCAATTGCCCCACCCAGCCAGCATTTTAAAAGATCTGATTCTCCATGGAACTGGGGTCTCCAAGATTCATCAGTCCCTGTCCATGGCCTTGCAAAGTGTCCATGAGAAGGGGGAAACCAGCATGAGTAAAGCCAGCTCAAACCACAGAAAACATTATAAAAAGAGTGGCAAGAAGGCAGGGGTGGCAAGCTTTGGAAACTCTGCATTAGGAGTGGACAAATCTCCTTGGTGAGTAAAACAGCTAAAGCCCCGGCTCTCATGAGTGGACACCCCAGTAGAGGAGACAGTCAATAATTGAATAAACAACTAACCAAGGGAAAACATTGACAATGGCAGGATAGGATAGACCGGGTAAGCCTGGAACACAGGAAGCCAGTTATGAGACTGAGGTAAGGTCCAGGTGAGAGAGGAAGAGGAAGAAGATGGGGTGAGGAAGAATGGGGAAAGGCTGGAGAGCCCAGCACTGGCAGGTACTGGACTGGGTTTGGACATCAGTCATTGTGGCTGGCTAGGTTGGCTGGCCCACAGCATTTCTGGGCTCTTCCACCTTCTTGGTTGGAGGGCACTTTGCCCCTCCAAGGGCCCACCCTTGGATTCTCCTTACTAATCACATCAAAACGTGCCTTTGGGAAAGATTCTAACAAAGTCATTCATGTGAATGTGCCAGGGACCAATAAGAAGATTCAGTGTGGTGTCTTTTCATGGGCCATCAGTTGTCTAACATTTCAGCTAAAGGAGTGAAGCCATAAGGATCAGAATATTTGGAACTGATAAAAGGCAAGATGTTTATGACTTAAGAGAGCTTGAGTCAGAAAAGGGGTAAATGCAGCAGGGCTCCTTAAAGAGCCACCTAAGACCCCTTCCTCTTTCTCCTCTGGGTTCTTTGTATTTTCCCCTTGCTTCTCTCTGTAGCTCTGCAGCATTTTTCTCTCTTTTCAGTTAAATGGCTTTTTCTATATCTCTGATCAGATGGGCCAAACATGGCACCCCCAAATGGTGTTCTTGGCCCCAAAGTTTGTATCACCTTATACATCCATCATCCCTAGCTGGTACTGAACTAGCCGAGTCCCACTTCCACGTTTTGGTCAAGAGACCATAACCCAGCTTGAATCTAAGTCTCCCCTAGTACGCTGAGCTGGAGGAAGGCTTGGCCAATCAGGAAAAGATTGCTAGCAAGTTATCTTTGAGCAGAGCCTTGCATGGAGAGGAAACAGTGGTCATCTCTCTTGCACTAGAGGTGAGCTTTTGGGTGGAGAGCACCTCAGGGTGAAGATTACATCTAATATCTGATTATTTAAAGGCCCAGTTGGTCTTCAGTAACCATTCTGGAGACTATTGGCAGTCATTGCTGGGAATGTCCTCCCCCTAGCTACACTGTTTCCAAAGGAGATGAAAAGGATCAGTGACAGCTGGTGGTTTGTTTTTATTCTCTTAAGTCTCAGATGACTGTAGTCATCTGTTAATTAGCCTTCAGGAAAGTCCTCCTTTACTCTGCTTCCTGTGATGGGCCAATGGGCATTTAAGTGTAGACATGGTGGCACCTACACTGCAATTTTTCTTGCCCTGTTTTCCCAGAAGTTAAGGTAGATGCATCCCCTGTTGACTCAGTTGCTGGAATAAAGAAGAGAGTCTGGAACTTCTGAGAAAATCCTGCCCACTCAAACCCCAGAGAAGGGCTGGGCATAGAGCTCGCATTATGTACCAGGCACTGGGCTAGGAATGCTTCTGTTGCCCTCCTCTGTTGCTCTTCTAGTGATGGTGTGAGGGACAAGTCCCATGTGGTGCATGCATCTGTAGCCATATAACCTCTTATTTAGATATCACTTTTTTTTTTCTTCTGCATAGAATCAGCACAGTTCCCCTTATTTCTTGGAGCATGAAGTGAAGGCACAGGGCTCTTGGATGCTTTTTTTTTTTTTTTAAGACAACACAACAATATTAGAAAAGAACCCACCACATGAATCCTTTGGTACTTCTCAGTAGGGATGCTGTCCATGTATGGGGGCTCTGCAATTGGGGGGAGATATTCTTTTGCAAAGGTTGAGGGACCACAAGAGGAGGAACCTCAAATGAAACAGCTAAATTTCTGTTTGAACTTAAGTACACTTCTCAAGTGCTTTCACAGTTTAGTATCTTGGCTCTTGGAATGGAAGAATTCTTTCAACTGGCTTCAAACAGCAAATTGCATGGATATTCTCAGGTCACCTAAATGTTGGTTAGTCGTTATCATGGAATTTCCAGTCACTTCAGAGCCCTCTGGGACTGATCCCTAGTTTCCTATACTGGGGAGCCTGCCAGAAGAAAGGTGGGTAGGAAGTACTGATGTTGGTATTGGATCCAAACACTGCAAGTGGCTGGAAATTCTGTGGCCAGAACACTAGATTGCTAAGATTTATTGACCACATCAATGACACAAGGCACCTTATTTGGTTTTCTGCGTTGATCCTAAAATATAAGCAGTGTTATTTCAGCTTTAGGAAGAAGGGCACTCTTGATTCAGAAATTAAGTAACATTTTCTGGAGGAGCATTAAAATGCAGAGCTTAAGGGATGTGGGTTCAGATCCTGACATCTGGCTTCTTAGTATGAGATCTTAGCCTTAGGCTTCTTGTTAAATTTTATTAGTGCGAAAAGAATGGTGGTGGTCAAAGCCACCTATGTCATCATGTTTGGGTGAGGATGATGTGAGATCTTGTATTTGGCTCCTACTCTGACTATCCCATAAGTCTGAAGGCTCACAGTGGCAGGCCTGGGACTTGACCTTAGGGCTGTTCGATTCACCACTTGTAACATTCTACTTTGTGGGGTATCTAGGGGACTCAGTTGGCTTAGTGTCTGACTCTTGATTTTGGCTCAGGTCATGATCTCAGGATTGTAAGATTGAGCCCTGTCACTGGCTCTGCACTCAGCTGGGAGTTTGCTTCTCTCTCTCTCTCTCCCCACTGCCTCTCCCTCAGCTTGTGCCCCCTCTCTCTCTTAAATAAATAAACAAATCTTCAAAAAGAAATAACAACCATAAAACTCCCAAAACAAACAAAAACCCCATTTGACACTGCCTTCCATGGGGGGATTTTGATTCCAAAATGAAGCTAGTCAAGGGAAAAGTTT
This sequence comes from Mustela putorius furo, assembly GCF_011764305.1. Lineage (NCBI taxonomy): Eukaryota > Metazoa > Chordata > Mammalia > Carnivora > Mustelidae > Mustela > Mustela putorius. The sequence goes on from NW_025421989.1 coordinate 36,846,303, forward strand.
GGGGTTCAGAGTCAGCTAAATTTGACTGATGGTTAATAGTCCCCTCCCCCATCTATCCATGCATACCTATTTATTTGAGAACATGTGTGTATAGATTTAAGGAGAATTCTATCAGGATAGGACAAGAGAAATCATACCATGATGTAGAATATATACTTATTGACAGATGTTTGTTCTGCTAGGCAATCCTTTTGTTCTTATTGTTTTTCTTCATAAATCAACTTCATTGAAGCATAATTTACATATAATGAAATTCACCCATTTTAAGTTTGATGAGTTTTGACAAATGTATACATCTGTGAAACCACCATGATAATCAAACTGTGAAGCATTCTCATCATCCCAGAAAGTTCTCTTGTGCTTCTTTGTGGCTAATTCCTCCACTCCCAACCTTAAGTAACCACTGACCTACTCTCTCTCTCTCTCTATGGAATCTGACTGTTCTAGAATTTCATATAAATGAAGTCATGCAGTTTGTACTCCTTTGTTTCTGGTTTCTCTTGCTTAGCCTAGCATCAGAGATTCATCCATGTTGTTTTGTGTATCAGTCGTTTATCTCTTTTTCTGGCCTTGTAGTATATCCTTGTGTGGATATGCATACATGTTTATCCACTCATCCTGATGGGAAATCATTCAGCAAAGGTTGAAGCCTGGGCAACTAGGACCCTCCTTTGGTCCTGGGATTTAGAGGACCTCTCTTTGGCCTTTCTCCAGACATGTCCTTCCCCATGAGGGGAAAGGCCTGTGGGGTCAAGGACACATGACTGCCTGGAACCTTGCCTAGGTACCCAGAAGCAGAAAATCTTCTGCTCAAATGGCGCTGAGTCTACTGCCAAGCCTGCACAGGCCTTTGGCCTGGATCAGTCCTTCTTCAGGTGGATAGTTGCTATAGACTAAATGTGTCCCTCCCAAATTCATATGTTGAAACTGAATCCTCCATGTACTTGGAGCTGGGGCTTTTGGGCAGCGATTAAGTCCTGAAAGTGGGGCCTTCATGAAAGGGATTAGTACCTTCTAAAAGAGGCCTCAGTGAGAGCCCTGGTCTCTTCTGCCATCTGAGATGCTGAAAAGATGGCAGTCTGTGAACCAGGAAGCGGGCTCTCACTAGACACCAAATCTGCCAGTGCCTTTATCTTGGACTTCCCAGCCTTCGGAATGAGAAATGAATTCATGTTGTTTATAAGCCAATCAGTCTATAGTATTCTGTTATAGCCAGCCAAATGGACTAAGACAACAGGGCTATGCCCCCAAGTCTGAAGGTAGTGGTCTGTGGGTGTGGAAACAGTGCAAGGACCTTGGATATGCAGGCAGAGCTGAGCTGCCTGTGTTCATGCATGCATGTCTTCTCATGGGTGGAGAAGGAGGGGGTCTGCTGCAGGCTAGGAGCCTTGATTTGTATTCACTCCCCAGTCCACAAGGACTGGGATGGGCCTGTGACCGTAGAAGCAGGAGCAAAAGGAAGGAAGAGATTCTCAAGAAGAAATAAAATTGTAAAGAGACAGAAAACCAATTTTTTGAGGTCACAGAGCAGAGGGTTGTAGAATTGGAAGTGATTTTAGATTTCAAGTTCTCTCATACTTTAATTTCACAGATGAGACAACTGAGGCCCAGAGAGGTGAAGTGACTTTTCCAAGGTCACATAGCTAGTTAGAGGCAAAGCCAAGATAAGAAGTAAGATTTTTCTACTTCCTAGGCCAAGGCCCTTTTAATATATGCGAGAGCAGTGGTCTTCAAACACTTTGCTTTGAGTAGCCCCTAAATTGTTTTTGTTAAGCTGTGAAGCCTCTTCACCTATTTTGACATTAACTTTTGAAATATTTTTAATCATAAATTTAAAGAGTTGCAAAGGATTTAATTTCCAGCATATTGCAAATATTGTCATTTTGAAATCAAATTGTTATATCACACTTGGAAGTGCAATCTAAATACCATAGCCATTTGCTGTTCATGAATATCCATTAAAAAAATACATGCACAAGCTCTTCCTTAATAGAGAGAAATTTTATATGATTCCTTTTTCTCTTTGAACTTGAATTTTTTTTCTCTTCTCTCCAAGAAACTGTCTTAATATACTTCATGCTTGAAAGATTTTTATTTCTCACTCTATTACATTTTCCTGTGCACACACACATGCATAGAAATTACATGTCGCCTTTTCTTTGTTCTTTCATTCATTTATTAAACAAATATTTATTGAGTGCTCATTATGTGCCAGACATTGTTCTAGATGCTGTTCTAGCAAACAAAACACAAAAGTCTCTGCTCTTATGGAACTTACTTTATAGCAAAAAGAGAAACTGAGCAAGGCAAGGAGATAGCTTAAGTCAGGTAGGAGAGGGTTGGCATTTTTTATGGGGTTTTCTCCCCAAAAAGGTGACTTTTGCACAAGATCTGAAGGAAGAAAGTAAAGGCCCCAGCTATGTGAATATGAGGGAAGGCGCATGTTAGAGGAAATAGCTGGTGCAAATACCCTGAGGCTGGACTGTGCCTGTTACATTTGGAGAAGTGCAAGAGGACCAGCCTGGTTAGAGCTAGGAGATGGAGGCGGGGGAGAGGGGGGCTGGAGATGAGCTCAGAGATCATGGGTAGTAAGATTATGTAGGACCTTGTAAGATATTTTAAGAATTTTCAGCTTTGACTAACCGTGGAGGATTTTGAACAAAGAAGTTATGTCATCTGACTTATTTTAACAAGACTTTGTTAAAGTCTTAACAATAGCCTGCAAGGGGTTATGGGCCAAAGCAGGGACAGCTGTTAGGGAGGGTGCTGGGTATCTTTTATTTGCTCTTCAGGTCTACTCTCCACTTTTCTCCACCCTGCATTACACCTCTATGGATTATATCAGTGGGTTGTTTGCTCTCTGGCTTCTAGTAGGTTCAGCTAATAGGGACCAGTGAGAGACGAGAGGGAGAGAGGGAAATGAGACTTCCATTTATTCCATTTTATTCTATTTGTTCCACTGGTTCCCTCCATACTGAGTCACTGCAGGTTGGCTGTGTCCCTTTACCTAGAGCCATAACTCCTGTCAGGTAGTAGTGTTCTCCCTATAGCTACCCTTTTGGAGTTCTGGTAACTGTCCTCTCCCATTGCTCCTTTAGGGCTAGAGGTGGACAGGGCATCCCTTTCATGTGAATCCATGGTGCTTCATCATCTCTTAACCCTGGCCACACCTTTGCAAACAGCCCCTTAATTAAACTCCCTTTAGCCACCCTCAGCATGCCATCTATTTCCTCTTGGGGCCCTGGCTCATTCCCTTATTTATCGCTGTGTCAAAAACCACCATAAAATGTAATGGCTTAAAACAACCATAATCATTTATTTGCTCATGATTTTGTAATTTAGGCAAAACTTGGCAGGCATAACTCATCTTCACCCCATGTGACATCAGCTAAGGTAGCTGGAGCTGGAGGATTCCCTTTCAAGATGGCTCACTCATATGGCTGGCAACTTGATGCTAGCTGTTGTCCTGGGACTCAGCTGGGACTGTCGGCCAGGGGATTTGATTCTCCTCCAAGTGGGCTGTTAGGGCTTCCACACAGCATGGAGGCTGGGTTCCAAGGGGCAGGAAGCAGAAGCTGCCAGTCCTCTTAAAGCCTAGGTCCAGAACTGGCACAGCATCATTTCTTCTATGTGCAATTGGCCAAAACAGTCAGAGACCAATGCCAGATTTGAGGTGGTAGAAAGGAGCACAGTGAATTTATGGCCATCTTTAATGCACCATGCCAACTGAGACTGGAGGCTGCTGCCATAATCTGAGAGAGAGACAATGATAACTTGAACCAGGGTAAAAGAGGCTGGACCCTGCTTATAGTTTAAAGAGAGCTGACACAGTTTGCTGATTGGATGTGAGTTGTGAGAGAAAAGAGAAGAGTTGTGTTAATCTGTGTCTTCTGAGAAGTGTATCCCCAGAGGGAATTAAACATGGAAGAGTTGTATTCGAATTGCTTCTGGTGTGAAAGGAAATTGGGAAGGAGCCAGGGAAAGCTGGGCCAGCCATCAGACCATGATGGAAGCCTGACCCTGGATGGTGGGGAGAGGGAGAGAAGGTTGGATGGTGGTCTAAGGCTACCATGCAGTCTAAGGAAGGTTTGGCAAAGTTGTCAGAGAGTTTTTGAGCTGTAATTGGCCAACAAAGGAGTCTTGTGTCTCCCAGGAATGCGTCTGACTCAGTATTCTATTATTGGTGGGAAGCAGTCTGTGGAAGGGGTATCCTCAATGCCAATGCAGTCATGGATTCAAGAACAGCATGTGGGGCTCTCAGTTACATTCCCTGTAGAGGAGGTCTGTGAGGCACATTCTCATGGCTGCCTCAGAGGTCAAGGACAGCCCTAAGGTTTTGACCTGAGCATAAAAAAATGTAAGAGCACTTTAACTGAGCTGTGGAAAACTTTGGGAAGTGCTGGTTTGAGAAGTAATATCAGAAGTATGATTTTGGACGTGTTAAGTTTGACCTATTACACGTCCAGTAGAAGTATCAAAGAGGCAACTGAATAAACATGCCTAGATTCAGGGGGAGATGTTCATGTTACAGAGAATAAATTATGGTCAGTAAGACTCTAAGTGTTAACATCTCTTCTCAATGAAGTTAGCATTATAGTATAATTGGCACCAAATTGATCAAAACAGCATAAATAGGTATCAAATTTTGATAAGTAAAATGCAAATTACTAAGCATTAAAGTAAAATTTGGGGAGAATGCATCCCCCCCCCTCTCTCTTTTTTTTTTTTTTTGAAAGAGAGAGCACTTTCATGTACATGAGCATGAGTGAGTAGGGGAGAGGGAGAGAATCCTAAGCAGGTTCCACAGTCAGCATAGAGCCCAACACAATCCCACAACCCTGAGATCACGACCTGAACTGAAATCAAGAATCAGTCGCTCAATGGACTGAGCCACCCAGGCGCCCTGGAAATGCATCTATTTACAAGATATATCTGTGAATGAAAATTACTTATCACCAGGAAAAGCCAGAGTTCACAATCAACTGTGTTCCCATTGAAATGCCTAGAAATCTTGTTTACAGATACATGCACAGCAGAGCAGAAAAAATTTTATTTATAGTAATGTTGGTTGGTTCTCTAAACTTCTGCATCCTCTGCCAAGGATCCTGTGGTAGTAAACTAGTCTCAAAAATCACTTCTGATTATCAGCTGACAACTCTAGTAGGTCTTCCTGCAGCTTTGGTGAAAGCAGACAATTAGACACCACCTGGCTTGCAACAAGATTTGTTCCTGAATGATTAGAGTTATTTACTTTGACAACAATAGACCGAAATTTGAAATTGACCCTTTGTTTGATGCCTAAGACATTTTTACTGCCTGGGGGCAGTGCACCTGTGGAAGGTTCTGGAAGGATGAAAGGTTGGCCTTTTTATAGCGGAATGTAGGAGGGCAGTTGTGAAAAGGAAGGTAGGAAAGATGCATTTCCTTAGGCATGTCCTTGGGCAGATTCTAGTATGAAAATTGAGTCCCTTGAAACACTTTCGCATGCAGGAGGAAAAGTCTTCTTCTCCTATTTTAGTTTGCACTCTGTGAAGCAGAGTGATTGGGCAGGCCCTTGGACAAGATACCAGGGTTTATTTAGAAAGTAATTGAAGCAGCCGTCTAAGGCATATCAGTATAGGGATGCTTTGGGGACCTGCTCTGAGAGGTCCTGAATTCATGCAGGGAGAGATCTGTTCCTCAGCCTGGAAGAAAGAGATTCTACTTTCTTGGTGTCTCTCTACTGAAGAATCACAGCTCAGGCTTAGGCTTGGGCTAGAGTCAGGTGGGAGGGCTGGAAAAAGCAAACTAATATTGGTGCTAAGGGGTGGCCCAATGTAGCAGATGGGGGGTGGTTTTAAGAATCTGAGCAATGGGGGCACCTGGGTGGCTCAGTGGGTTAAAGCCTCTGCCTTCGGCTCGGGTCATGATCTTAAGGTCCTGGGATTGAGCCCCGCATCAGGCTCTCTGCTCGGTGGGGAGCCTGCTTCCCTACCTCCCTCTCTCTCTGCCTGCCTATCTGCCTACTTGTGATCTCTGTCAAATAGATAAAATCTTAAAAAAAAAAGAATCTGAGCAATGAGTCAGGCCACTTCAAGCCAGTTTCAAAGAGGTTAGGTATATGAAATGGGGATAAATCTGTGTTTGGAACCAAACCTGAAAATTTATATGAGGAGAAAGGATAGTTAGGATGAAATACTTAATCTCAAGAGGTCTGGCTCCTTAGGAGATCCCTTCCCATTCCCTTGGGTGACATCAAGTATCCCCACAGTGAGTGTGGCCAGGCAGATGCTATGGGGTGGCCTCAGCCCCATTCTCCTTTTCTTGGTGTTGTGGAGGCATCATTGAGTTCAAGTCAGAAGACCTAGTTTAGACATGCACCTATGCCCCACTGGTTGTGTGGTCTTTGGAAAACTCTATTTTGAGCCTCAACTTCCTTATCTCTAAAATGGGAAAAAAATATAAGCTTCTGCTGCCTGAAAAAAATAATTTTAATGGCTCTTTTATTATTCTGCTGCTTTTTAATGTCTTAAAAATCGAAGGTAAATATCTGTGAATGTGCTTTCCAAATCGTAATGTTCTGTAAAATTGAATTGCGTGGGAAATTCAATTTAATATCAGTGAGTGCTCCCTGTGTGCCAGGCACCACAGGATGGGACAAGTTAGACACAGAGGCCCATGTTAGGGCAGAAACTGCCTAGGACGAGAGCCAGGCAGTGATAAAACTCATAAGAAGGAAGAATGAGAGGTCCCGGCTGCATGGGCAAAGAAATCTGGACCTACAGGGGGAAGTGGGACAAAGACATTGCCGGCTGAGGCACCAGCAAGGTGTTAATGTGAAGGTATGGAAGTGTCTAGAACGTGCAGAGGACTGTGAATATTTAGGTTAATTTAGGTGAGGACCTTTATTCCCTCACTATTTGAAATTTTGTGGCCATGTGCAATCATACACATATGTCCTTATAAATTTCTCCAATTATTTTCTGAATATAAATAATATGAGATCAATGAACCAAAAATCCCTTTCTCAGCCTTTGAATTTATAGTACTATATTATCCTCCAAAGAGTTGAGTCACCATCTCCTGTAAGGCTTTACCACACCCTCCCCCTGAATCTAAAATGAGTTTTTATGCAAACTTAACAAGACAACAATTTATGATGATGGCATTTGATCCATGATCCATGATTTGACCCCAAATTCTTTTGTAAATCTTGTTTCCATCTCAGAGGTGGGATAGTGTAATAGTCAGGGACACAGCTCTAGAGGAGGCCACTTCAGACTGAATCTTGGATCTATCTCTTTGTAGAGGGACTGAGCATTCCTGCAAATGTCATTGAGCCTTCCCATGCCTTGGTTTCTTTATCTCTGGGGGGAGTGGTCCTAGGAAAAATTTGGGGGTGTTCATGTTTGGGTTATCAAATTTTTCTATGATGACTATACATTAGGTGTGTTATTTGTAAAAATCTTACAAAATGTGACTGGTTTACATGATTTGTATCTTTTGGAAGGTCAATGCCTGCCATTAAGATAATGAATCCGAGTAGACATGGGTGGGAGATTCGCAGAGTAGCCTGGACAGAGTTCTAGCACAGGTGAGAAAGCAAGATGGGGAGAATTGACATGCTGGTGGTGACAGCGAGAGGTGAGGGTGTCAAGATAAGAAAGAGTGGTGGGTGAAGGTAGTCAAGAGGTACAAATGTCCATTTATAAGACAGATGAGTCCTGGGGATATAATATACAACATGATCACTATAGTTAACAATACTACGTTGTATACTTGAAAGTTGTTAAGAATATAGGCCTGAAAAGCTCTCATCACAAGAGAAATGCTTAGAACCATGTGAGGTGATGGATGTTAGCTAAAGTAATTGTGGTAACCATTTAGCAATATATACGTATACCAAATAATGATGGTGTGTGCCTTAAACTAGTAACAATAATATATGTCAATGATATCTCAATAAAAGTGGAAAAATTTATACAACCTAGCTTAAGGAATGTATACTATTTATGTATCAAATTTTAAAAAATAAATGGAATGTATGTTGGAAGAAAAAAAATTTTTTTAAGTATGCTTCATATCCAGTGTGGAGCCCAACATGGGACTTAAACTCACAACACTGAAATCAGGACCTCTACTGAGATCAACAGTTGGATTCTTAACCACCTGAGCCACCCAGGTGTCACCCCAAAGTTTTTTTAAATGAGAAAGAGTGGAGAAGGCTAGCAGAGGAAGACCCAGTGGGGCCCCGTGAGGGCTTGGATGGGGTGGGAGTGGGTGAGGGCAAGGTTCTCTTGCCAGTACGCCTGAGGCTGCCGTCTGCTCAGTCTCCTTTCCAAGTCTGGGGATGCCAAACACTTCCACACCAGCTTTACCTGTGGGGGAAATGTTGGGCTTGTTCAGAATGCCAAGGAGTGCTGGATTTTATTGCCAGTTCACTGAACCCCTGGTTTTATCCCAGCTTCGAAAATATTCATTTAACAGCAGATGTCATTTTGATGAGACCATCTCTTTCTTGTCCTTCCCTTCACTTCTCCCCTCACTCTTCTTACCTCCTTTTTTATGGTGTTGCTGGGTATGTACCATTGCGGGGGGCACCATGGAAGGTGCCATGGGAGCATGGTAAAGAGACGACATGAACCTCACTCTTCAAGGGGCACAGAAGGGTACATGCAATCCCTCATTGCTTTTTCTCTCAGAAGACTTTGCAGACCACAACGTGACAAAGGAAGGAGGGAAGGAGTCCACTGGTTGTTGAGGACCTCCTGTCACATACCAGGTAGGGAGCTGGCCACTTGTACCTACATTTTCTTGTCTTACACCCTCAATAACCATTGTGGTAAATATCAGCCCTTCATTTTATAAATGGGAAAACCATGGCTCAGAAAGTTTTGGCAACTAGTGCAAGGCCATAAAGCTAAAGATTTGAAGATGAGTCTGTATGGCTGATATTTGGCCCCACTTGGCCTTCAGTATCTTTGCATTCATTGTCCAAGGGACCATGGAGACCCACGTTCATCCCTCTTCTGCTGTTTTGAGGGCCTCATTTATAATTATTCTCAGAGGGAAGTGAGGTTATGGAAGTGAAGTAAAGAACAGAGCTCTTCCATGGGCTCTGGTAAGCTGTTGCCTTTGAAAGGAGTCATACACATTTGCCTGGGTCATGGAGGGCAAAGATATCTTTGGACTGGTGGAAGTTTAGGAAGGGCTGAGAGCTTTCTCAAGTGACTTCTGTCAGAGTCCTTAAGGCCATACTGATGATCTGACTGGGTTACCTGTGGCATGAGGAAAGCCAGACTGGTTCAGCAAGAAACATAGTGCCCTAGCTTTCTGTGGAAAAACCTGGAAGCCATGTTGCTGTTGCAGCTGTGACTTCTGACTCAGGGTTTTGGTAATAATGAGAAATAGATTGATTGGAGGATGTCATAACTTAATGGAAGTTAGTGGGTCGTGGGCCCACTAGCTTTTATCCATGGTGTGGATTCTTTCAGGTTTCTGTTGATTAGCCCTCTTGAGAACAGTGGAAGCTTGGCTACTCTGCAGCAGCCTGAGGTGTCTCCCAGGACAGCCTGGGAGGCCCCAGTTGCTAGGAGTCCTGAGGTAGTGGCTGCCTTGAGAACTGCTTCAGAGAGCCCTGGTCCTACCACCTGATACCCCAGGAAGTTGTGTTTCTCGTCAAGGGAGAGGAGAACAATCCCCTGGCTCTCAGCAACAAAGGGGCTGATAGAGACTTTTAAGGCCATATATCCCTTGGGTCTCCCCCAGAGGGGAGCTCCAGGAAGCTCTCCTGGCAGAATGGATAGGAAGCATCCCTCTGCAAGTCCATAACATCACATCCACACCTTATGCCTGTTTTTATTTCATTAAGTTGAAATGATCTGCCATTGAGATTAAAGACAAATTGTTAGAGGTATGTAGAGAAGACTGTCCCTAACATGTAGCATGGTGCCTGGGGCACAAGAGATGCTCTTCCTGTGGTGGCCTGTTTGTGGGACTGAAAAGACTGCCCTCAGTTCTTTCTAGTTTTCAGATCTGCTTGTGTCCTTATAGGTGCAAGATGGCTGATTCATTCCTACACCTCACCTCCCCACTATAGGCAGTAAGAAGGAGACATGGATAAAGACAAAAGGACAACATTTTATAGGTAAGCAAGGCTTTCCCAGAAACGCCTGGCAGATCAGTGTTATATGGCTATCTCTAAGCAGCAAGGGAGTCTGGGAAGGTATATGTTTTCACCTGGGTTTCTTGTCCTCTTAAACCAAATCAGACTTCTAGTCTGTATGAGAGCTTATTAGTTTCCTGCCATAACAGAACACCACAAACTGGGTGGCTTAAACCACAGAAATTTTATGTCTCAGAGTTCTGGAGGCCAGAAGTCCAAGATCAAGGTGTTGACAGGGTGGATTCCTTTGAGAGTCATGAGGGGAATCCACTCTATGTTTCTTTTGTAGCTTCTAGTAGTTTCTTGACAATCTTTGGATTTCTTGCCTTGTTCTTTAGCATCCCCCAGACCTCTGTCTGCATCTTCACGTGATGTCTTCCCTGGGTGTGTGTCTATGTCCCCTTTTCATAAGGAGACCAGTCATATTGGATTAGGTGGATTGGGCCCACTCTAATGATCTCATTTTAAGTTGATCATCTTCAAAGACCTTACTTCCACATCAAGTCACATTCACAGGTACTGGTGGTTAGGATCTTCACACCTTCTGGGGAACACAATTTACTGGTAACAGGCAGTTTTAAAATATGGCCTCCAAATTCTTCAACACTCTACCTGTCAAGAGGTGAGGTCTATGCTCCTTTCCTTGAATCTGATTGCTCATCATCGTGTCAATTAATAAAGTATGGTAGAAGTGACTTCCAAACTAGGTCATAGAAGGCCTTGCAGCCCCCCATTGGCCCTCTTGGGACATTCTAGAAGAAGCCAGTCACCATGGTAGGAGTCAGCCCATCTTTAGATTGCCATCCTGGAGAGGCTGCATGTGAGAGCTCCCGTCCTCAGAGCTGAGCTGAGCTGAGTGAGCTCCCAGCCAATAGCTGGCATCAATGCCTGCCATATGCATATGCCATCTTGGACATCCAGCCCATTCGAGCCTTCAGATAACTGAAGCCTCAGCTGGCATCTCATTGCAACTACATAAGAGACTCCAAACAAGAACTGCTCAGACAGTTCTGAATTACTGACCCACAAAATTATGAACAAAGTCAAACTTGTTTTTTTAAGTGCCCCCCCAAATTTGGTAAGTAGTTGCATGACTGTCAAAACCTCCAACAATCAACAAGAAGACAATGAATATTGGTTAGTCGATGAGAACAGTGGGAGCTCTGAGATACAGGAAGCATCCCCTTCATCAGGAGATGGTCTTTATGGAGCCATCAGAGGTTCTGTGTTTCCAGGTTTCCATGGAAAGTGGGTGATGTTCTGTCATGCTGAGACACTTGGTTGAGACAAACCCACATCTGAGTGTCCCAAATGATGATATCATTGGAATGTTCAAGTAATCATCTTCTTGGGAGGAATTCTACCAGGGATTATCACTGTTAACTGTTAAAATAAAACCAGTGATCATCAACAGGCTGGGGGTAAGCCGTCCTTGGAGAACACAGTGCTTACTTGTTTAACTTCTGTTTCCCCGAGAAGTAGGTACCTCCCTTCCCCCATTTTATAGACAAAGGCTCCATGGGTAGTGTGTTTCTGGTGGACCCCAAATTCTACATCTCCATTTTTAGTTTCCTAGTTTATTCTGGGGGGCCACAGAGCTAGACTTTCTCTCTCAAACGATGGGTAAAAATAGGAGCTTGTCCTGTGATAGAATTTTCAGAACATGCTGAAGGTCATTCTGTGCTGACCATCTCACCTGTGGGTGTGGGCATGGCCTCCGGTGTCCAAGTCCTACCACATTTCTGTCTCTGTGGCTCTGTATCTGTGTGCTTTCCTAGGTCTCAGAACTCATCATTTCTCTTTTATCTCTTATTCATACTATGTCTTAGCTAAATCCCTGCTTTGCTTGACCTTTATTCTGTTTTCCTTGACTTCTTCATATTTAAGTTCATGCTTTGATCAATCTCCCCAACAGCAGTTGCCAAGCAACTTCCTTTTCCTTCTACAGGTTCCTTCTAAAATTCCATCTGTTTCATCAAGATCTTTGCTCAGCTGCACTGCTGATCTTGAGTTTTTGTTTGCACTGTGTTGAAACCATGTTATAAACCGAAGTGATACTCCGTGAGCAGGATGTGGAGTGGTATCAGAGAAGCTTGGGTTCAAATTCTGGCTCTGCTACATAGTAACTGGGTGACACTGATGAAGTTATTTAACTTTGCCTGCCTCCGTTGCCTCATCTGTAGAGTGGGTATCACAGATTATACTTTCTAAAGATGGCCACAGCAATTTCTCCCACCCCACATTCTTTTCTCGGCAGGTGGGCTCTAGGTCCCTTGCCTTTGAATCTGGAGAGCTGTGTGACTCACTGGTAACCAAGCTCATGCAGTGGAAATAATGCCATGTGACTTGAGAGGGTAGGTTGGAGAAAGTGATGTAGGGTTTGCCTGACTTGCTAGAACTCACACTGGAGCCATGAGCATCCCCCTTAACTCTCTGGCCACCTGGAACCCATCAGGCTGTGTGGAAGCAGATGTGAGCTCATTGAGAAACCATATTGAGAAGCTCCGAAAGTACCGTTGAGTCTCACTATTTGTGAAATTCGTACCGGTGAATCTCCTCACTTGCCAATGTTTATGTGTACATAAATCATCAATACTTGCAGCACTCTTGTAGCCATTTGGGGACATGCACATAGTGGCAAATAATTTGAGTCCCACAATGCACATGTTCCCAGCTGCGATCCAGCAAGGTGACGATCTGCTTTCCTGTTTCAGCTCTGTACTGTGAACAACTGTCCTTTCTGTGGTCTATTTAGTGCCATGGGTTTTTTGTTTGATTGTTTGCTTGGGATTTTTGCTTTTGTTTAATGATTTGCTGTTTCAAATGGCCTTCAAGTATAATGCTCAGGGGCTGTCTTGCATTCCTAAGTGCAAGAAGGTTGTGTTGTGCCTTGTGGAGAAAAATACATGTGTGAGATAAGCTTCCATCAGGCATGAGTTACAGAGCTGTTGGCAGCGAGTTCAATGTTAATGAACCAACAATATATATCAAATAAGGTGTCTTTAAGTAGAAACACACCTAAAACAAGGTTCCATATTGATTAGTTGTTGAAAACATTGTGACCAAGAGGCTTACAGGAACCTAACCCTGCATTTCCCTCAGGAGCAATGGTTCAACTCTTGCTAATTTAGTGTTCACAGTGACTTTATAAGATATAACTACCTCTAATAATGAGAATCGACTGTACATGAACAGAGCGGATGCTCAGTCAGCCCCCCAGCTGCTGCAGCCTCCTACATACAGTTCCAGCTTCAATCACTGTCTAACCGCGGCTGCATGAAAGAACTTGCACCGGACAGCCCAAGAGAGCCCCCCCGAATTCCTGACCCTGAGCAACACTGATATGATCATTTTGGTTTTAAACATGAACATCTTTTTTTTAAAAGATTTTATTTATTTATTTGAGAGAGAGAGAGAGAGTGAGAGAGAACATGAGAGGGAAGAAGGTCAGAGGGAGAAGTGGGAGCCTGATGTGGGACTCAATCCCGGGACTGCGGGATCATGACCTGAACCGAAGGCAGACACTTAGCCAACTGAGACACCCAGGTACTGCAAACATGAACATCTTTGATATTACTTATTATCATTTTATATTGAGAATACTTCTAATGTTATTTGTTAATATTAAAAAATGTTTTATGCCTCAGGGGTTGCCAGAATAATCGGGTAAACAATGCATTCCTCAGACGGCTGGTGAGAGGATTAAATGAGATGGTGTAGCTCATGTTGAAGGGATTACATGTTTTTATTAAGTGCAGAGCACTACGCCACCGCTAGTACTACGAGTCATCTGTGTTAGCCTTTATTTTCTAGAAACGCAGACTTTTAGGCTGGAAAGAGGCTTAAAGATCACCCAGGCTAATCCCTGTATTTTCAGGTGTGAAATCAGAGGCCCAGAGAGGGGAAATTGTCTGCATTGCACAGAAAGTTGATGACGGCAGAGTATAAATGAGAACTTAGGTTCTATCCCTATGCTGAATAGAAAACCTCTGTAACTGTGTCCCTGCATGTTTCATTTACAGACGTGCCTTCGTTATTGAAAAAGCAAAGCAGAATAGGACTCAAGTATATGGAGACCTTGAACTTTAACTCATCATTTTAGTCCTAGAATCAAAAGTGGTTTGATTTATCAAATAGAATAAAATTGGTTATTATTGGGACGCCTGGGTGGCTTAGTTGGTTGGACGACTGCCTTGGGCTCAATTCACGATCCTGGAGTCCCGGCATTGAGTCCCGCATCGGGCTCCCAGCTCAACGGGGAGTCTGATTCTCCCTCTGACCTTCTCCTTGCTCATGCTCTCTCTCACTATCTCTCTCTCAAATAAGTAAATAAATAAAATCTTTAAAAGAAATTGGTTATTATCAACCTTCAGAAAAGAGAGCTGTTTAGAGAGCTGGGAGTTGTGCCCTGCACTATGCCTCAGTAGATGCCAATGTTATTATTGGTTTTTGAGTGAGTACCTTAATGAGGGCTTGGTTCTTGCATGGTAGCTTCTGGTACAGAGTGACAAGCTTTAGGCATTGGCTATTGGGAGGGTTAGGGGGTGAGGGAGATGATGGTGTCTACAGCCACAGCCTTAAAAACTCTTGATTAAAGATCCTGCTGACAGTAGTTGGATAGTGGTCCTAGTTCCCGCTATAAGCCAGAAAACAAGATGTTTCTTGGGTGGTCCTGCAGGTAGTTATTTTGTTCTGTATTTTCTAGGTAATAGATTATGCCAGTTACATATGCAAGGAGAGAAGATTCACTAGTAAATGCAATAGGTAAGGTATATATTTATAGGGCAAAGGACTGCTAGAAGGACAGATATTTTGTAAAGAATTTGCAAGGGAGAATTTATAAAATATCTGGCATAATGTATCATTTTGAGAAGAAAATGGTAACAGAACATAATTTTGAAGTGATGGAATGCCATTTTGGATGAACTTCAAAAGTACCAAAGCCAAATGCAAAATCAAACCAGTAACTTGCCTTATATTTTTTCAATCTCTAATGACTCTGATAGCCCTCCGAAGGGCTCTAGGATGGTCCTCCAGGGGTCGTGGTGTTGTATCCAGCCAGACAGCCGCAGGGTCCACATAAAGAGCGGTGGTTACTTTTGCCCCACTTCCTCACCCTCTGCCAAGAATTTTCTCTTCCTTCTCTGTCTTGGGTGCGGGGACCTTGCAACTGTCTTGTGCCAGAACTTTAATTTGCTCCCTAACAATGAATGGAAGACAGATCACATTTCTTTCCTCTGATCCTTTATTTGATGATGATGTTACACTTTAAATCTCAGAGGGAAAATCCCCCTGAAGAGACAAGATGAGCTCAGGTCTGTAAGCCATGACATAATATATCCAGAGTGAAGGACTTCAGTTATTATAAGGTTATTAATGATTCAGCAGATATTTGTTTTGCAACTCCAAAAGAGGGACTGTATCCACCAGAGGACAAATTAGTTCCCTCATGGACCAGAGGCAAGGTCATGTCACTTGGGCTGACAATTGTTTTTCTCTAAGGCAATGGCTGCCTTTTCCCATTGGGTCCTGGGGGCAAGTAGATCCTAATTGTGTAGATAGATGCCCCAGACACTCTTAACCTCATGGCACCCACCAGTGATTCCTCCACCTAATGCCCTCATCTGAATTTATTTCTATTCAGCAACCTGTTGATTATAGTCTGATTCCCATGCAGATTTCTTCTATGGAAAGGGTACAATAGTGCAAGCATCCAGCCCCACCTGTGGACAGATGCTTCTTTGTAAATCAGTAACCAGGCATTCCTATTTTGCTATTAGTCTTGCTGGCAAATGTGGTTAATGGGAGTCTGTCCTGGACAGCCAAATCCACAGACTCTTCCTGGAGGGTGCCATTGAATGGTTTGGGTCAGACAAATGGGGGTGAAGTCAAGAAACTTGTCAGGACTGAATTTTTGGGAGTTCATATACACTCAAAAAGGACCCAGTGGTGTTAGACAGGAAGCTCAACAAATGCCTGAATAGTGTGTGTGTGTGTGTGTGTGTGTGCACATGCACATGAGTGTGCACATGCATGAACCTGTGTGTGGGGGGTGGCGGTCAGGTGGGGACAGACATACAGGCCTATCTTTGTAAGCCCCAGCTCAGTTTCTCAAAGTATCCTGATCTATTGAACTGATATCTTTGGGTGTGGGGCCCCAGGATCTATGTTTTCAACAATCTTCCAGGTGATTCTGATGCTCACTCAAGTTTGAGAACCACTACTCTGGGCCATGTTATCTTTATATAATTCTCCCTCCCTCCATATCAGTAGCAGAAATAATTAGTGAAAGAATAATA
Organism: Mustela putorius furo; assembly: GCF_011764305.1. Lineage (NCBI taxonomy): Eukaryota > Metazoa > Chordata > Mammalia > Carnivora > Mustelidae > Mustela > Mustela putorius. The sequence continues at coordinate 36,862,746 of NW_025421989.1, forward strand.
CTATCTGCCTAAATCTAGTTCAACACCTTGAACTTTCTCTGGTTTCTGTAGCTAAGAGAAACAGAGCTCCCTCAAGAAATGAATTTCCCATGAACTCAGCTGGAGACCCCCAGTAAACCTGTTTTTTTAAAAAAAAAAATTAGTGCCTTAGTTCAAATATCACCAGGTAATTAAATAATTTTGGGGAGTAAATATTGAGGTGAAGAAGGATAAATGATAAATGTTAGGTTTCAAAAGGCATCCAAGTATTGTATTCTCAAAAATAGGATTATTGTGTTCTTAAATAATTGTTAATTAAATAAGCATTTTTTTTAGCTTGTACTGTATTCTAATCTGTCAAATCAGGTAGAATGGATCTCTAATGACGGAGTCCAAGGTATCATAGAAGGAAAGGTGGGAGAATATTTGGGCAGACAGACCTTCTTAGGAGTCCTAAATTTGTACCATGGATAAACTATTCTTATTAATTTTAAGGATGGTTTCGCTCAAAGCCGAGTTTTGAAGGGATGGTATAAAGGATTCAGTAGAACCAGAGATCCAAAGCCTAGTATAATAGGTGATAAAAACTCCCATGTTCCAAAGAACATACACAAAAGTCATTAAAGTTTAATGAAAGCCATCCAGAGACTATAACCCCAAGCAGCATACTTAAGATGAGACTAGAAATTCAAGAAGGGGATTTAAGAGAACAGCAAGTGCTTGGCTTTTCTTCAGCCCTCCTAGGGTTTCCTTAGGATCGAGCAGAGTACTGTGATGCAGCTCTTGGGAGAAATTTAAGTGCCTCCCTTGGAATTTAGGGGTGCTCAGAATCAAAGAGACTGATGCCTGCTTCTCACCTGGAGAAGTCTGAAGGGACAGGCTGGCAGGAGCTGCCACAAGAGCAGTCCAAGTGTAGGGGGAGCGGGAAGGCTGTATGTCCACCATTTAGCAGGCCAGGATGCAGTTCCTGGGGGCCAATAGGATGGTAGGCAAGGTAGCTGGAGTTGTCTTTCAGCAACCCTGCCCAAGAGGGTAACTTGTTGGGGCAAAGGGATTCCAGAAGTAAGAGATTTCAGGATTTCTTTTAGGTGGAAAAGCTGAGGGGGTCTGAACTGATCAGCCAGAGCGTGTGTCACCAGAGCCTGAAGACTGTCATCCGGAGGTCCCTGGTGACTATCAAGAGGTCCAAAGGTCCCACTCCCCAAGCATCTGCAGCCCATAGATGGCTTGCATTTTGGTGGCTACCATGACAGAGGCAAGCTAAAATAGCACCATGGACGTGAGACATTTCCTCTTTCCTATAATCTCCTCTCTATCCCAGAGAAGCAAGCAGAAGTGTGCAAGAAGTGGGAGCATACCAGCTGGGTTCAATGAGAGAAGTAGAATTACTACAAATAATAGCGTATAGATTTATTGTAGGGATTAGAACTTGGTTTCTATGGAAGCCGATGGAGAAATCTATGCAAGATGTTGGATTTATGTTTGGATTGGAGCCAATGACTCCAGAGATCAGCCAGGCCAACTAGTCAGGAAGGGAAACTGGGTGTAAAGTGAGAAAGAGAGAGGATGAAATGGAGCACACAAGGACAAACTGGAACTCAGTGGCAGGGATGGCCTGTGGGAGAAGCTGCACGGTTGTCCTCAGAACTGCCATGCCTGACCCTGGCCCTTGGGAAGCAGAGGAAAGAGATCCAGTGCAGACTGGAGGAGCTTCTGACCTGAGTGCTGTCCACACCAACAAGGTGAGCTCGCAATACATGTGAGTTGCTGTAGTATCTGGTCCCCTACTCCCACCTTCGGAGGAAAAGAATGGCGGCCCTTTCATCTTCCTGTTTCGGAAATTTCTCTTGCACTCCACCCTTACCCAGACCCCTATGTGAAAGGGAATTCTGGGAAATGTAGTTCCAGCTTAGCCAAGTGGCTGGGCAAAAAAGACTGGAAAGAACTGTTGTGACTTCTTACCCAGTATTTGGTTCTCTGAGCCTGGTTGGTCAGGCCTGAGCCAGATTAAAGGGAGAGAAGCTCTGGATTGGATATGAGATGAATTTTTGGCCTAGATTGGGATTTTAAATACCAAAATAGGTCTTTTTCTTAAATAGTCTACAAGGCAGGAGATTTATCTAAGATGTTTTCAAGAGGCAGGGAAACTGGTTTGATGTAACAAGGCTGAAGGCAGTAATGAAGAAAAATCCAGCCGTTTCCTGTTCCTGTTTATACTCAGTCAGGTTCAGCCTGTTTAATAAACCAGATCCACAGGCATTTAACTTGTGTGAGTTCAACTGAATGCATTGCTGCATTCTTCCATGTTAGGCAGTCTGTTTATCTTACAGAATTTAAAATACTTAAAATTTGATTGTACATCTACTCCTTATTAACTATCCTCCACCACTGTGTATATATACATAGAGAAATTTATGTTACTATGTGGGGTTGCAGTGTATAATAAAAAGTCACCTATACTGTTCCTTGTGGACAGTTTAAAGTGCTTTTTTTTTTCAAAAAAAGATTTTTTATTTATTCCTTTGAAAGAGAGAGAGAGCATAAGAGAGCCGGGGGAGAGGCAGAGGCAGAGGGAGAAGCAGATTCCCCACTGAGCAGGTAGCCTGACTCGGAGATCAATCCCAGGACCCCAGGGTCCTGATAGTTGCTGAAGGCAGACACTTAACCGACCTGGGCACTCCTAAAGTGCTTTTCAAGGGTTATTTTCACAATATGGCATTTTTGCCTTATGCTGATTGTAGAAACTAACACTGTGTGTAAAACGAAGGAATGGCTCTTCTGTACCCTAAACTCGCTGATATGCAAAAACAAACAAACAAAAGCAAACAATTAAAACCTGCCCCTCAAAACCCCAAAACCTCATCGATGTGCTCCGTATCTCCAGTTCATCCAATCCCTTCTAAAGAAGGTTATGTTTTCACATTTTCCCTTTCCAAAACAATAATACGTTAGGGATGAAAGCAACCTTAATGGTCATTAGTCACCTTCATTTTGGAAGAGGCTGAAATAACCTATCCAGGGTCACATATGTTCAGGCAGGTCCAGAACTAGCACCCAGCACTCCCATATCAAAATCGAATTTCCCTTCCATCTGCCGCATTGCTCTTCATCTTGTGTCTTTCTAGCAGATACTGGAAGCCTGACACAGTTTCAAGCCATCTAGAGACTGGAGGTCACCAACGCTTTAGGCCCAGGCCACTGCCCTTGGTTCATTTGGGGGCAGACAGGGCTGCAGAACAGATCTCCTGGATGACAAGAGCTTATCTGTTTCAGAGCTGGTTTCTCCTTCAAAGCAGGATTCCCAGGGTGGATTGGATGTTTTGTCCTTCCATTTGGCCCCTGGGCGTGCAGACTGCCCACTACCCTGCTCTAGGTTAGGTCTGGGGTCTTAGCTACTGCTAAGATCTGTGGCTATGGGCAAATCAACCCTCTCCCTTAGACCCAGCATGTGTGGTCTCTTTAAAAACAGGGTTAGACAAGCATTCTGATCTCAATGGTTTGAACTCACTCTTGGAATTAGCTTTCCCCAAGCCTCTCCTGGGAGCCCCTTCTCAGTGCTGGCCTCTGAAAAGGGTTGTAGTCCCTTAAGAGTTCATTGTGAACGGGGATGATCATGTTCATCCAACCCCTCCCTGGCCCATCTGATTGCAGAGGAGATAGCATTTCTATTTCTCCGCGGTCCCTTTGGGACATCACATACTGAATGCTCGTCTTCCCCCATCAGATGTTTGTCTTGATTTTGCAGCTTTTCCTTCTCCAGTTTCAAAGCAAGTAAAATGAGGCCTTCCTGTGACATTTGGAAACCCTCCTGCTCAGCCCTTTTTTTTTTTTTCCAGAACCTCAATTGGCAAAGTGAGTGAGATCTCCCAATAGCCCCCCAGTCTCTAAGCATCTCAGTTTTAGACAAAGATGCAAAATCCTGGCCTCTATACTGTTTGTTTACACCTGCTGTTCAGTGCTGCTCCCCCACCAGTTTTTCCCAGCCTGGAAGAATTCATTTGCAACCTGCACTTTCCCTTAAGACAACATAAAGCCTAACAAAGGCCATACAAAGAGCAGCTATACCTCGGAGTAGGGGGATTTTTTTCCTCTACTTCAAATCAGTATTGCATTTTTCCTGTTAACTTGTTTTTGGCAGCTGACCACATTGAAGTCTCGCAAATAATCTGTTAATTTTAACGAGCTGAAGGTCTCTCTCTGGGAATACACATCGGATTCATGCCTTCTCTTTCCTGTGCAGCCCTGACACTGTGGCGATGATGCGGCTGGCATATAAATCTGCTCACTCACACTGGAGCAGGGAATAAAAGCAGAGTGTGTGTGCCAGGCCCGCAGGTACCTTGGGATAAAAGGAAACAGCCACAGAGCCTGAAAAGGAATGGATACCAGGGGTATTTCCCAGGTGCGTGTGTGGAGGAAAATACCCAAAGTCTGGACAATTGCCCTCTTTGTGCATTCTGGAATGTTCTCTTGAGGGTTTGGGAGGAGGCCAGGGATGATGCTGAATCCATTTCAACAGATACATGTTTTTAAGAGATTTTTCTTAAGGGTGTTTGGGGAATTTAGAAGATGGGGGAGCGGGTTTCAGCCTTTGATCATAACATTGTATCAACAAGTGCTCAGACATTGATTTAATAAAATAGTTGGAAACAAAAGTCTTTTCTTGCCTCCAGCCGGGCAAGTCCTAACAAAATGGTGATCAGGAAATGTCAGTCTTCAGAGGGCTTTGCCTTCTTTTTCTGGCCCAGGCCACTCTGGCCAAGGGTACCCACAATGGGGCAAACTCTTGTGTGTACTGGATGATGAGAAAACAGTATAGAACAAGACAGACACGTTAAGGAGATGTGAACACATAAAGGAGGTTGAAGAAGAGAGATGTGACAATTCTAGGTTCTTCTGGGATGGATCCTTCAGGATATATATTAAAATATGCACACATATATTAGGGCTTATACAGATTCTTGTCCAACCAGATTTTTTTTTTTTTCGCCATACAACCCCATTACGAGATCATTGACTGCATTCCCTGTGCTGTGCCTTTCAACTGCATGACCAATTCATTCCATAACTGGAAGCCTGGACCTCCCACTCCTCTCCACTCATTTTACCTGACACCCCCCACCCTGGATGCTGCCAGTTTGTTCTCTGCATTTATGGCTCTGTTTCTCATCCAGCTAGCTCTCATGTCCAAACGGCTGGGTATTTTAAAGCACAGCTAGGTATTTTAGAGTTTCTATCTTTACGCCAGGGGTTCTTCAAGCGCGGTCCAACTGCAGCAGCATCCCCAGGAACTTACGAGAAGAGAAGTGCAGATGACCAAGCTTTCCCCCTCCCCGCCCCCCCCCACTGGAGTTTGAGAAACACTCACTGCTTTAGAAGGATGTGAGCTCACTGCTTCCACTTTGTCCTTTTCTTTCCTCCCAATTGAGACCGACATGGTCACATAAAAATCAGGTAGAACACTCCAGCCCAGAACACAGTGTAATTGTTGTCCGTGTTTATTTGCTAAGATTGCCCTGATCTCCTCCAGCTCCGGATGGGGAAAGTGGGTGGTGGAGGAAAAATGCCAACCGTGGGCACAGTGACCTAAGAGATTTTTAATAGCTCTAATGTTGGTGAGCTTTTGTTCTATCAACAGCTCACCTTCTCCTTAGCTTCAGGGAGTTTCTTTCTTCATCAGAAAGCAATTTGAGTTGCAAAGGGGCTTCATATGCAAGTTCCAGTACAGATAAAAGGGACATAGGTAATGGATTGTCTTATGAGATGTAATGCTGTATTGGATTGAATGTCAAGTTAATGTTCTAGTTTCTTTGATGTTAAGGTTATGGAAGATCTGGAATCAAAACGATTCAATGAGGCAGAGAGACAGCAAATTCCTTTTAGCGATTTACTTGGTAACATTGAATAATTCCTCTGCTGTCAGCCTCTTCTACTTTCCCTACTTTAACGATAGACCCGTACAGACTGTGTTTGGGATGGATGGTGGGTCACAGATCTAACATCCCTTAAGTATGACGTTATTGGTGTCAAGAATTCCTATGTTTGGTGGGCTGAAAAAGTTGTCATATTATGAAAAGGGGGCTTGGATGACATTATGCCCAAGGAGAATTTCCCATTGGAGCCAAGGCGTGAACACTGGAGCTATGCCAACGGTATGCCTGATTGGACCTGTTCATCTTAGTTGATTAGTTAATACTGTGTGACCCCACCCAAGTGATTGCAGTGAGGGAACCAATAAACATCTGTTGAGAACCAAGTGGGTGTGGAAGAGGCTGAGACTTCAGGGTGCAGGAAGAAAAGAGATGCATTCTCTGCTCCCAAGGAACTTAAACTCTGAACAAATGCACCCTTTGAAGAAAATCCCAACAGAATGACCAAGTGTGGGCATTGGTAACATTGCTAAGATGTGAATTGGAGCATGTCACTCTATGGGACAAAACTCTTCTAAACTTCCTATGTCGCACAGCATAAACACCTCATCCTTACTAGGCCCTCCATGTCCCAGTCCTCTGAGACCCTTCTGATGTCATCCTCCTCCTAATTAACCCCCTCACTCACTTGCTAAGCACGATCCCAACAGCCCGCTTTTGAACTTCTGGTCCCCTCTGTCTAGAAATGCCTTCCCCCTCATGGCCGGCTTCCCTACATTCTATCTCCTTCACACTGGTCACCATTTTTTTTTTTTTACCATCCTTAACTTTGGTCACCATCTGACACACTATATATTTTTTTGTAGACCTCACTGTCTCTCAGGAGAATGCTTAGTTTATTAAGAAGTGTTCCTTGTTTTATCCAGGCAATGAGAGAATGAATGTGGGCATTTGGATAGGCCAAAGGAGAGAGGACACCTTTAAGGGTACTTCCTATCATCTTCTCCTTCTCTAGAACAGAGCAGCCTAAGACGGGGTTGGGACCTATATTTAAACTTGTCCTCTGTGAGCATGATCTTGCCTAAAGCCATTATATTTTGCTTCTTAAAAGTTCATGATTGAAATTCTCAGGCAAGCAAATAAATTAACCCCAAATGATGACCCAGTTTGCATATTATACTTTAAATTGTATTTCAAGATCAAGTAAATTCTGAGACATGCTCCTCATGCCTAAAACATGCACATTTTTTTTTTTTGCTGTATTAAATGTCATCATCCCAGACTCATCTGTTCATTCTTTGAATCAGTTAACACAATTCTTGACTTATTGGGAACGTACCTCATGCCAGATACTCCTTTAGCTGTTGCTCTGCTCAGAAATGAACAGAGAAGGGGCGCCTGGGTGGCTCAGTTGGTTGAACATCTGCCTTTGGCTTGGGTCATGATCCCAGGGAACTGGGATCCCTGCTCAACAGAGAGTCTGTTTCTCCCTCTGCCTCTGCCTCTCTCCAACTCTTCCCCTCTCTCTCTAGCTCTCTCTCTCTCTCTCTCTCTCTTAAGTCAAAAAAAAAAAAAGAAATGGACAGAGAAGAAAAAAACGTCTGCCCTTATGCAGCTTACATTCAAGTTGGGGGACAGATAATTGTCAACACAAACACATACTATGTTGGAAGGTGATGAGTACTACAGAGAAAAATAAAACTGGTTATGGGGCATGGAGAAGGGCTGCTATAGAGTGGTCAGGGAAGGCCTAATGATTAGGTGATTTGGGGCAGAGCCATGGAAGGGAGTTGAGTGACTGAGCTATGTGGCTATCTGAAGAAGAGCTTTCTGTGCAAGGGGAAAAGCATTTTCAAAGGCTGGGACAATGCCTGGTACGTTTGAGGAATAGCGAGGAGGCCAGTCAATGTGGCTGAGGCAGAGTAAGCAGAGGAGGGAGTAGTTGGGGAGGATATTGGGAGCCGGTCATGTAAGATCTTGAAAGGGGGGGACTTGGGCTTTTCCTCTGAGTGAGGTGGGCAGCCCTTAGAGTTGGAGGACTTTGAAAAGAGGGTTAATATGAGCTGATTTGTGTTTGTAAAATGTCATACAGTCTGCTTGGGGAATGCACTGAGTGGAGGTGTGAATGGCGGCGGGGAGGCGGCCTAGGAGGCTATTTGAGTATTTCTGGAGAGAGGTGATGGTGGCTTGGACCAGAGTGGTAGCAGTGGAAGTGTGGAGAAGTAGCTGAATCTCCATTTTTTAAAAAAGAGAACCAGCAGGATTTTGCAGATTCAATTAAATGTGGGGAGTGTATGTGAGTGAGTTGAATCAAAGACAACACCTAGGTCTTGACCTCGACCTTTGGAAGAACAGGGTTGTGGGTGAGTGGGAAGTAGACTAGGAAGAAAGAGGTTTTAAGTGGGTGTTGGACTCTGGAATGCATTTTTGGGTCATGGCCAGCTTAAGAAGCTTATTGGATATCCAGGTGAAGGACCACAGTAGGCAGGGGAATGGGAAATACCAATGTAACCAGGAGCTAGTGCACTTCAGAAAAATATCACCTTCTGGCTTAAGAGGAAAACTGGCCCATAACTCATCTTTTAGGCTGACTGTCTCGAACATACTTCTCTGGTGCTGAGAGGGCCTTGGTGGTGTCTGCAAACCTATGGTGCTTCAGTTTTTTAAGAAGCCATGTTCTTATCACCTCCTGTATTATGTTCATGACATTTCTTATTAGGGTATCAGACCTATGTAAAGTTTAAGTTAACTTTTTGTGCAACACCCAGAGACAGTAGCTCATCTATTTCTGGCTTTTCCTTCTCTACCAGTTGGTTAGGTGTGTTTTCGTTTCAACATCATCAGTAAGAATAATGAGATGATCATCACAATCCAAGACATTTGAAAGCACATGTTAATGTGTGATGCTAGAAGGGCCTTCTGACTCCTTGTGGTGGGTGTGCTGTGCACAGGGTAGGAAACACCCTGAATGCAAGGTGACCCCTGGTCATCATCTGGGGCTTGGCAGCAGGTGGATGGGGGGGCATGCAGCCACCAACAATTGTCATGCCATCTTTGCCACACTTGTCATAGGTTGTTAAGCCTTAGGTTAGAAAATGTACAAAGCTGTTAACAAGTCTCTAGGCATCAAGGCTAGTATTTCAAAAAACAAACTAAGTAGCACTGTGGAATATAGAATAATGGCTCCCCAAAGATGTCCACATCCTCATCCCCATAACCTGTGAATGTTACCTTTCCTGGGAGATGAGATTGTATGTATGATTCAATTAAGGATTTTATGAGATGGGAGATCACCCTGAATTATCCAGATGAGCCCAATGTAATCACATAAGAGACCATATAAGAGGGGGTAGAAGGACAAGAGTCACAGAAGGAGGTATGCCAGAGACAGAGCTTGGCATCATGGGGCCACAAGCCAAAGAAGGCAAGTAGAGTCTAGAAGGAATAGGAAAATAATGCAACACTTACAATTTATGACACCTGCTTAAGCCTTTATATTTATTATTTTATTTTTTTGAAAGATTTTATTTATTTATTTGATATAGAGAGACACAGTGAGAGAGGGAACACAAGCAGGAAGTGGGAGAGGGAGAAGCAGGCTTCCCGTCCAGCAGGGAGCCCTATGTGGGGCTCCATCCCAGGACCCTGGGATCATGACCTGAGCTAAAAGCAGACGCTTAATGACTGAGCCACCCAGGCGCCCCTATATTTACTATTTTACTTCCAAACATCACTCTGATTAGTTCTTGTTATAACTGTGCACTTTAAAGATGGTAAAACTGAGGCTAAGAATAATTATGGCTAGTAAGACTAGCTGTAGTCACATGCTAAGTAAATGACAAAGCCAGGTCTTGATCAAAGGTCTTTCTCATTTCTAAGTTGAAGTTCCAAAATAATGTTACATCTTATGAATATATAAATATATAATATAATCAGAATATGTATTCTAATTATATTTATAACATTCTATAATATGTAATTATAAAACATATATATAACATGTATTATATATCATATGTATCACAGCACACATATGTATCATGTGTATTGTATACTATATACTATATAATTATATAATCATATATTATATAATCATATATACATATAATATACGACATATTATATGTATAATATAATATATAATATGTAAAATTTAAAGTATATACTATATATGAGACCTATAAGAATATATATATAAAATATATAAATGTATTATATATATAGTATATATGAAAGATTGGCTTTAAAAATCAGAAGCAGAAAACAGAATGGAGTCTTAAAGATGAAGGGCAAAATTTATTAAAACAAAGTTCCGTTGAGGTTAGGTAATCTCCTTTTATCTGGCACGTCCCACATCTAGCACACAGTAGACACTTGAGAAGTATTTGTCGAATGGTCAAACCAGCAAGCCAGCATGCTAGTGGGACGGCACAGAATATATGCTATTTCTTTTGTGTATGCCGTGGTTTCTAAATTTATCTAGCTTCATATTTGCAGTCAGGCTTGGGTGGGAAAGCCTCTGCAAAGTGGTCAGCCCTTCCCACAGGTGCATGTCTCTTGGCAGAGCTGTTTTCTTCTAGAATTACTTCCTGAACCACCATGCAAATGGAGGAGACCTATGAGCCTGAATAATTTAAAAGACTCCAAATAATCAGAAATCCTTTCTCTGGGGCTTTAGCATGCACATGAATTTCTTTATCTCCTCATCACATTTATCTTAAACTGGCTTTGCATTTCCCGAATATCTATCAGCCCACGTTTGGGGAAGTCACCAGGTAGAGGGTGGAGGTGGGAGGAAAACCTGGCTTGGGTGTACATTTTACTACTGCTGGTCCACCAGCGAGATAATCCACCCAAGGTTAATTGCGCATTCCTGCCTGTGGTTACAAGTTTCTCTCTGGTGGGAATTCCCTGGCATCAGAAGGCGTCCCCGATGCTGAGGCCGGCATTCTGGTCCAGTCAGGGCAGTTCCCCTGACTCAGCGACACCATGCCTTGACTAAGTTGGGTGCTCTTTCTCAAAAGGAAATTAACAAGTTAAGTATCCCAACAATTCATTTTAAGTGGGGAGTCTGAAGACACTATCAAAAGATTTTGCGCGTGGGTGGGGTTCTGAAACGATTTGTGTCAAGAGGGTAAGAGAGATTCCCAAGAGAGAAGAAAGGGTCTGTCTTAGGATGAGGTCCTCAGGAAGGCAACTCTGGGAGGCTGTTGAGGTCGGAAGCCCAGGGAGCACCATGGGGGAGTGGAAGATGGAACTGGGAGGGGAAGACAGACATAACATGGCTCCTCCAAGCCACTTCCTACATGGGTACCTGGAACTCTGAGAGACGGTGCCACCTGTGTGTGTGTGGTGGGGGGGCATATGCCGTAGTTTGATCCTACTTGAGGTGCAAAGGCAGTGGAGCTGTTTGCCCCGCCCTCAATTCCAGTCTGCTATTAGTTGAGGGTTGCCTCAGGGGACGCTAACTGCCCAGCATTTCCAGCCTACCAGCGCTCAGGGGAAACATGTTCTCTGAGCCAGAAAAAGCCCCAGGCAGAGTCGCAGATGTTTGCAGCAAGAGTTCTTGGCATGGATGGCAGTCAGCGACTTGTGGAGAAGCCATGGGTGGGACCGACAGAAGCTCATACAACTTCAGTGTCCTGAGGGCTGTTTCAGATAAAAAATGTCCTCCTTCACATTTTAAGCTTGGTCTTCATGGTCCTCCAGTGACCCAGCTCCCATAAAGGGCTTTGTGCGCAGTGTCTTAGTCTGTTTGGGTGACTGTACCAGAAATACCCTAGGCTTGGTGTCTTATAAACAGCCAGGGTTTATTTCCCACAGTGCTGGAGGCTGCAAGTCCAAGATCAAGGCTCTGGCAGATTTGGTGTCTGGTGAGAGCACACTTCCTCAGAGATGGCACCTTCTTGCTGGGTCCTCACATGGTGGGCGGGGCCAGGGAGCCCTGTGGCATCTCTTCATGGGGGCACTAATCCCATCCAGGGAGCCTCCACCCTCATGACCTAATCACCTTCCGGAGGCCCGACCTCCTCAGACCGTCTCCTCAGGTATTAGCTTTTCAACAGATGAATTTTCTGGGGACACAAACATTCGATCTAGGGCAAGCGGCAAGCATGCAGTCCCTACTAGGGGGATGGATCACATGAGCCAGCGCCCTGTGGCAGGGTTGGACCCTCACCTCAGGCAGGCCTCCCACCCATCACCAAGAACTATCGCCCGTGTGCCAGGCACATGCACCCTCCAAATGCGTCTTCTAGAATGTGGGCTTTCTGAGAACAGAGACTTTTCCTGTTTCGGCCTCAGCTTAGCCTGTAGTTTGCAGGTAATATATTTCGGTAACATTTAGAAAAATTTACTGCACAGCTTGCTCTACACACAAAAGCTAAATGTTAATGCAGTGTTTTACTAACTGTGCTAAAATCAGCTAGCCAGCTGGTGAATTACCCAGAGGCCCTTTACTGTTGAGACTCACATGGAGTTTTGTAGCTAGCCTGAAAGTCATTTATGTAAAATCATGGTGGTAAGTTCAGGCGGGTGCTGTTCAGCTTTATGGCCGGACGGGGCAGATTAGACGTTTACACAGACTTTTTTTTTCCCTGAAGCCCGGCCATGCCGCCTTTGTCCAACCCTGCCCGGTGGATGTGCTTGCCCTGGGGAGGGTACAGGGCACGGCAGAGCCACAACAGGGTGCCAGCTGGGAAGCGTTCCTGATCAGCCAGGTCATGGGGGCAGAAGGAGCCACAGATGTGAAGGGAGAGTGAGAGGTCCAGCTCTGCCACTCAGTCTGGCTGGCTTCCGTTTAGAAGGCAGAAGAATGGCGCCAGGTTCCAGCTGGTGTGGCCGTCAGTGCCAGGGAACCAGACTCTTGCCCCAGGGAGTCACACTGCACTGGGTCTCTGAGTTGGGGTTTTGGCTTCTGGGTAATTTCCTGCCATGGTCTGCACTGTGCTTCTTTTCAAGGAGCCATTTTATTCGCTCAGAACTCTAGTTTGGTAAGACAGGTGGTGAGTGTGTTTTATTTTGTAGCCCACGTGGGTGCTTTGGATGCACGTGAACGCACATTCACTCACGTGTTCATTCATTCGATGTTCCTTGAGTGCCCACTATTGTAGACCTTGGAACCGGAGCTTGTCATGGGAAGAGTTCTGGCTAATTTTTCTAGCAACACCCTGATCCGAATTGGAGGGATGTGGAGGCTGTGCTTCTAGCAACTTCATTAGTGTTCTAGAGACTTCGCTAGTGATAGCTGGTTCAGGGGCAGACAGGTCAGTCCTGTTGCCGGGTGGTGCTCCTTTTCAAGCCTGCAAGCTCCCCATTGTTTCCTTGAGTACTTGGAGAGTCTTTATCTCTGGGAAGGTGAAATCTTATAGCTGCTATCAAGGTGGTTCTTGTTCCTTTTTGTTCTTTGTCACTTGTTAAGATCCGGAGTTTGATCTGTTCGTTGAAACACTACGCTTACAATGACAAAGCTGATTTATAATCCAAATTATTCGGTCTAACATGCTCACTGACCTCATTTCAGGAGTTTGCGTCTTCTAGCTCCTACTCCGTGCTGGCTTCCAGAGCTCTTTACCAATGGGAATGAGTACAAGTGGATTGTAAACAGGAAGGAGATGGCACTAGGCATCCCATGACTCTGAGTGGGTGTAAGCTTCAGAAGGGGAAAGGAAGACACTCTGTATAGAACATGCCTCTTTGCATTTGGAACCTACCTAATTTCATACTCACTTGTCTTAATAGTAGGCTAGTGATTTGATTGGGCTTTTACCTGCCTAGAGGGGAACAATTTAAACAACGCATTTCTTTCTAATATTCATGTCATTGTAATAAAACTCTTTTCCTGGCAGCTCAGCAGTGGAAAACTGCTAGAGTTTGCCCATTATTTGTTCCCCTCTCTCATACTTCCCCCTCTTTGATTTGGAAAGTTTGGCTTATTCAAGCACCAAAGCTGGAAGTAAAATTAGCCTTTGTGGGCAGTGGTTAGGGAAGGCTGAGGTGGGGTAAGAGAGACGGAAAGAGGGGTTTAGGGTACAAGTGGAAATGCCTACTCTATCTCTGGGGGAGGGGCCAGTCAGAATGAGGGGCTAGATTTGAATTGGTGTTATTGGAGTGGTGTTATAATAATATTGGGATACTATTATTATTATTACTATTATTCAAACTCACGGAATTATGAGGAGAAGTCCACAGATAAATCTCAAACAACCCATGCCTGACGAAGAGCTGAGAGAAGCTACTATAATATCTGTCATACAACTGTGTGTGTATGTGTGTGTACGTGTGTGTGTGTGTGTGTGTAAGATGAGGTCAGAAAGAAGTGAGAGCTTTTATTCTAATATTGATAAAGTAGTTAGATGATCTGTAATGATAAATATTAGAATGGTACATGGCTGAGAACCAGAGTAAATTAAAGAAAATACTTTGATATAGGTTAGCTGCCTTTTTTTTTCCCTTTTCTTGGTCATTTGCAATGCCATCTTTTACTGTTTGTCTACAGTCTTCCTGGGTCATATGAGCAAGCCCACCTCCCAGCATTTCTCAGGAGAATCACTAGCCATCTTGAAATAAATAGATTAATCCCTGCTGCAGCTCATCATGGAGCAATTTCTTGGAGTTGTCCGAGGTAGGAACCTCCCAATTGCAAATCAATGCTTGTAGATCACAGAACCCAATTAAGGACTCTGAGTTGAAATCTGTCTTTTTTGTGCATCTCTCTTCTCATCGAAAGGCCCTTAGGTATCTTGTTGCACCTCGGTTTTGCCTTCTCTAGAGACTGACTGCTTCTCTCATGGAGAAGGAGCTCTGATGGGCAACTCAATATGTATTTCCCCCTTACTACTCAGTAGAAATTTTATCACGCCATCCAAAACAGATCTTCCAAATCTGATGGAAATTCATCCCATCACTTCCATGTGATGTGGCGACAGTCAGAAATGTGACTCTACTTATTTGGATGGGAAACGTTGGATTTTTACTCTGTGCTTTGTGTTTAGGGCTTTCCAACAGCTGCTTACAGCTGAAACTATAGGAGTGATGGGTACCTCGGGAGCCAGCTCAGTGTTTCTCAGCATTCAGAGCAAGATCTTTTCCTTTTTTAAAGATTTTATTTAGTTATTTGAGGGAGAGCGAGTGAGCAAGTGAGAGAGAGAGCACAAGCAAGGGGAGGGGCTGGCAGAGGGAGAAGCAGCTCCCCTCTGAGCACGGAGCCCGATGTGGGACTCAATCCCAGGACCCCAGGATCATGACCTGAGCCGAAGGCAGACACTCAACTGGCTGAGCCACCCATACGCTCCCCAACACTAAGATCTTTTCAGTAGAACCCTAAGAATCAGTTGTCAGGATATTTCCAGAAGTCAAGAGCTACTTGACATTTCTACTGAAGTTTGGGCTGTCTTCAGTTGGTGTGTCCTGCAGCCACGAATCCATCCTTTACATCCTGGCTGTGGGATGCAGAAGTGAAGAGGGTCAGATATTGTTTCATTCTGAAGCATCTTTGAGTGAAAAGGTGGTTATGGTGTATGGACAACTAGATTTCAGATTGGGGTGGTCATGAAGTGTGGAAGGGGACAATCACATCTGGTTCTCTTTCCTTTAGAAAGCGTGGTTGGAAAATCCATTGAGATAGTAAAGCGTGCTTTGTCCTCTCTTTATTTTTGCCTCTTGGATTCCAAGAAGACTTGCTAGCCAGATCATTTCCCCTGTCTTGGAGAGATTTATGTCACAGGGCTAAGTACCCCACTGTGCTCTGCCCCCCTTCCTGGCTTTTGTTTTCTGCCTCCCTTCCTGGCTTTTGTTTTCAAAAGCCACAGCATGGGGAGTTAGGGATTGGGGAGAGAGTTGCATTTTCTTCCACTGCTGATTATGATAAATTTCAAACATATGGCCAAATTGAAAGAATTTTACAGTGAATACCCATTACCCACTATTTCAATTTTACCATAAACTTTCTACAATGCTTGCTTTATCACATTTATTCATCCTTCTATCTACTCAGAGAGCTATGTGGTTTCGAAGCAGATGCTACAAGAGCAGAAAGAAAAGAGGGAGACCTCTCTAAGACTGGAAAGAAAGGGGTGATAATTGTGGGTAGTAGAGGCCTGGGCTTTTACAGGGCCTGAGGGGTGGAAAAACCCAAGAGAGGCATGGGTAGCGAGTTGGTGAGCAAAGGAAGGAGCTCCCCAGGCATTTAGGTGCTCAAGTGGGAGCACAGACATGGCAGATCTGCAGTCCAGGAACTTTGGCGGCATCAATGTTGGCAGTCATGAGATTGGATTGAAGACCAGCGGGCCTTTCCTGACCTTGGACTTCTGCATCAAGTCCCTGAACACATTTCAACAACTTTCAGGAGTCAAATGGGAGAACTCCCTCATGACTGAGAGAGGTTATCTTTGGTGCTGTGGGAACAGGAGCTCAGTGTTCAATGTGATTTTATTTCTGAAGAATATGTACTTTCATTTGCACACCTGGATTTGTGGAGTCCAATTTCCTCTGTTGTAAATCTACTTGTATGTGGGAACTTTATCGAATACCAGGTTTTGAATGGTTATATGGTACAGGAGAGAAAAAGATCCTTGAGAGTGTTTTCTCCATCGTTCTGGTGAGCAGTGCTTGGAACATCTCAAGAAGAGAGAAGGAAGGGTCTTTGAGAGTGTTGTATGTTTCTGCTTGCTTAACTCAGAGCTACAGTCACTTAAATTCTGTCTCCTGTTTAATGTTCCCTGTTAACCAAGGCAATTATTTTTTTCATTATCTACCTGCAACCTCCCACTTTAAGGGGGGAGGGGAGGTGGAATTCAAAGCGTAGCAGTGGGAGGGGTGCATCAAAGCAAGGAACGATAATGAGCAGCGATTAGTATCCAGAATTCCCCTGGATAAAAGATGTCAAATTAAATGTTTCTTCACAAAGAGTGGGAAATTATATCAATTTTCGTTCTTTGGTCCTCCTCTCCTGTTTAGGAAGCAATTTTATTCAGAGGGACCATCCTTTTAGAATAAAGCATTTTAGGCTCCATATTATCCTAAGCCCCAAATACATGTTTGACTGCAAGATCGGATAGAGAGGGAGACTGTATGGATTAATGGATCTTTTCACAACCAGGGATGTTATTTGAATCATATTGTTACAAAGTCAGAGGAGATAAAGTCTTTGGTGGCTCAGCTAAGCATCTCTGGTCTATGTTCTATAATAGATCACACTTTGGGGGGGCTGATGCTTTAGCTCAAGGTCCTGGATTTCAATCTGTGCTTGCTTCCTGTTTCCTTTCCCAGACCCTGTTTTTCCATAAGGGGTCATGTGGAGCTCCTCCTCTGTTGTGTTTGAGCGAATTTTTGAGCTGTACAATAGAAGATAAGGAAGGATCAGATAAGAAGCTGCAGAGACTTCAAGATGAAACTTAACCACACCAATGAGAGAAGCAGGGAGGTTGGAACAGGCTGACTGCTAGCCCAGATGGGATCCTGTGCCCGTTGCGGGTACAGGGGCAGGCCCTCCAGCCATGGGACTTCCCCTGCCCTCTGGTCCTTGGGTTTTAGGATACAGCCATAAGCAAGAACTGTACACTGCCTGATGAATACAAAAACAGGTTAGAGAGAGATTAGCCAAGCTTTGGTATAATGAAATAGATAAGATCATTAGAGAACTTAGTCTAGAAAGTGCCCCCTTTAAATTGTCACTTAGTCTGGCCTATGCCTTTTTGTTCCCCATGAGCTGACGAAGTGCCAGTATAGTGCCTGGCACATCACAATCCCTCCATAAATATTTGAGTGAATGAATGAATGAGTGCATGAATCAGTACTCAAACAAAGCCAAGACATCTAAGACCTCTTTGGATACCCAAGACTCCCCTCTGGTTAGAGGCCTTATCTTTCCATCCCTTTTTTCTGTTTGGTTAGACTTTAAAGAATATCTAGAGAATTACGCTATGTTCAGTTGCTTTTTCTTTGGACTTGTTAGGCTAAAGTCAGGCTAAGCTACCACATATGTGTTGGTCTTTACTTGGCTAGCCAACTGGAACCTGGCAAGGAGCCCCTTACAGAGCCCCTTACAGAAGTTTTACTGACTTCCCTGGAACCCTGAGTAGAGGGCAGAAGGACTTTAAATAGCCAAAGATCCCTTGTCATGTGAGTGTTGGTTTAGTGCTACATAAGTGGTCAAGGAGTAGAGTGGCCAATTCACTGAGGCTCAGCATAGGGAATGGTAGACAAGTGGAGAGTTGGAGTAGAGTGGAATAGAATATCGCAGTATTTTAAAACATGTTTAACTGACATAAATGGTTATGGATTAAAAAATGTGTTAGTTGTGTTGGGTATAGATTCCAAGATGGGGCTAAGAAAGTGTCTGTTTCATTGAACATGTGATCTATCATGGTTACTGAGCTGCTACCATGATAGATACCCATCATTGTGCAGTGTGCTCCTGCATACAGAGAAAAGTATGAGGTATAGTTGCCTTCAAGGAGACATCAGTGGGATTCATCTTCCCAACCAGAACTTTGAAGAGTCATTCAGTTATCTGCAGTAGAGGAAGATAACATGGAGGAAGATGGCCGTGAGCTGTTCTGAAGTACCACTCAGGTCAGTAACTTCTGTAGATAGTTAATGGGCATCTTTCAACCCTTTCTCTGTGCTTGAAAACAAGCAAATGCCTTGTATACCATAACAAATGCCCTTGGCACTTACAAATTCTGTACATGCTGGCTGGACTTCTATCAGCGAGTATGGACCTGCATTTAAGGATTTTTCTCCAACTATGGGAATGTCTTCTGTCTGCATGTTAGACAAGCTGGCAGCACTGGAGACTCAACATGACCCAGGAGCAGCACCTCAACTGATAACTGATGAGCGTTGATATTTAATCCCCCCACTTCCTCACCTCCCAGTTGGAATAACTCTCAAGTGTGTTCTTCTAGGTCCCCTGTGGTCCCCAGAGTAATTAAGCTCCAGTTGCTCATGGTGTTAGTCTGCTTGATAACACATTTTCTATTGGCTTTCTTCCCTTCCCTGCCTCACATCTTTGCTCTTCTGTTGATGTCTCCTGGGATCATCTCCTGAAAAAACTTATTTGTACTTGTATCCTTATCTCAGGGTTTGCACACCAGAATACATATTATATATTCTATATAACATATATATCAAATAGGTGTTGGAGATCTCATGTTCATGCAGTTCATGCAGATTCATGCAGTTCATGCAGATTTATCTCATTATTTTTAGCATTTCACAGTATGGAGTATGAATACATCTTATTTTATTGACAATTTCTCTATTGATGGAAATTTATTTCTATTTTCCTGGCTCTTCCTTCCCTCCCTCACTAACAACAAGCTCCTGTTAAGATTCAGTTTGCATCATGTCTATTACAATGCTGGTACTGCCCGCTCCCCCAAATGCTTAAGAAATCCTTCTGAAATGTTATGGCAATAAACTTTAGCACAACATGTGCTTGAGGATCAGGAATGGTTATGTGGATAATAGGATCATTTTCAGGACATGATTGTGGTGTCTGCATAACTCATGCTTCTTACACTTCTTAACTTAAGCTTCCATGGGAAGAATCCTTCATTCATTAGGGGTCTGTGGGTCTCAAATTCAGGTTCTGATGGGAAGTGAAATGTTGACCATAATTACTTTGGGAATCTAAGGAAGACAAAGTGGGCAGGGTAGAGATTAGGAAACCTACAACCAGGCTGAGCATCTCATGTTTTGGCAGAGGTATTGGGTGTGTGAGGTTATGTGGGCCTTCCTTTCCTATCACCATCTTTGAAAGAGGTTCTGTCTTTGAAAATTTTTGAATTTAACGGCACCGGATTTAGATCCAGGTTTTAGTTCCTGCTCCATTACCTAATTGAAAGGGCCTTCACATGGTCATGTGGAGCTACCTTCCCATTTTACATATGTAGAAACTGAGGCCCAAAGTTTTAGTGTGCTGCTTGAGGTCATACAGTGAGATGACAGGTTATATGGAGTTGGGGACATTTATAATGAGGAATGTTCTTGGATTGTCTTGAAAAGCATGTGGGCTATCTATGGGAAGATGATTCCAGATGTAAGCTCTGATAAACATTGGAATGATGTTGCCTTCCCTGGAGATGTAAAAAGGAAGACCTCACAGTGAAATGTGCTGGGAAGTTTAGACGTCATAGCCTCTCCTAGAAACAGGAAGTTAGACCAGAACAATTAATAGACAGATTTTTCTTGAACATCTGTTGAAGGTGGAAGGTGCAGAGGAGGTCATACATGGTCTCTACCCTCCTGAAGCTTATGGTCTACTTGGTAACACAAAATGTTGTCATCAGAGTGACAGCTCAGAGGCTGCAAGTAGGGCTGACTTATCCATTAGGCACAACAGGCACAGTGCCTGGGGCCCATGAAAATGTTTTAATTTCTTTTAAAATCAGAAGAAAAACTTCTAGGTCGAGGAATGTGTTTGGATAGCTAATACTCTAATATTCATCTTAAAAACCATTAAGTCATAAAACATAATTTTTAATGTTTTTGTATGCAAAAAGGGGCATCAAAATACACACACACACACACACACACACACACACACACGTAAAATATATTTGTCTGCTGGGGCCACCATAACAAAGAACCACACACTGGGCAGCTTCAACTACAGAAATGTATTGTTTCACAGTTCTGGAGGCCAGACATCTAAGATCAAAATGTCAGCCAGAAATGGTTCCTTCTGAAGTTTGTGAGGGAAACAACCATTCCTGGCCTCTCTCTTTGGCTTGCAAGATGGCCATCTTCTTCCCGTGCCTTCACATCATTTTCCTTCTATGCAAATCTGTTTTTCTTCACATGGTATTCTTTTCATAAATCACCAGCCATATTGCATTACGACCCACTGGAATGACATCACCTGAACGAATTACCTCTATAGCTACCCTGTTTCCAATTAAGGTCAAATCCTGAGATACTAGAGATTAGGACTTCCACATATGAATTTTGGAGGGGACACAATTCATCCCATTATGGGTTGTGACAGTAACTGCCTGGGGTGAGGTGGTCAGTGCAGGAGGGAGGGTAGAAAGCCCAGAAGCTGGAGGACAGAAGACGAGGACCTCAGGCATTCTCAAAGGATGGGACAAGGAGAAGAGGAAAGAGAAGATGGCAGACATGTAGAAAGAGACAAGGTGGAAATTGCATGATCAAAGGTCTCAGGTGCCAATGGAGGGCATGAACTTGGGGGATACATAGGGGAAGTCAGTTTGTCTGGTATTAGGGGAGTAGCAAAAGGAAGGTTGGAAAGGGAGCTGTAGCCTTTGTTCTGGAAAGCCTTGAACACAGGCTAAGTGGGAACACTGATGCTATGATTTCTGAGTCTCTTCCTTCTTTTGTCTACCTGAACTAATCAGCTTGGTAAGATTAAGAACCCGAAGGTTCATTCTTGTTTTAAAGCTGTTGGTTTGCATTGAGATTATTGAAGCTTATTGAAGATGATCAAGCCTCCAAATTATTGAAAAAGGGAGTTGACCTATTTCTGATAACCTTGAAATATTAATTAGTCTCCATGTGTTATTACTTAATCAGCCTCTATTTCCTATTCTAAGGGCATGGCAAGAGAGCAAAGAAACCATAGCCTGTCTCAGCTTTCAAATAAAACTCAGTCTCTTTGGAAAAACATCTGGGACTAATGTGGATACTAAAACTGGTACCTCACACACACCAGCTTCATTTGCTCTTTCATGAAGAAAATTTTCCTCTTATGGTTGCCCAGATCCACACGTCTATTATTCAGGATCTGATGTAGCATGGGCACCATTTGTGACCACATCCTCTGAAAACCACTTTAAGTGGGTCCGGAGTCTTTAAAAATAGGCTGGGCTCTGGCAGAGCTTGCAAGCATAGGAGGGAAAAAAGCAACAGCTTAGCTTTTTTGAAAATAGTTTTAATTTTAGCCCTTCTTTTCTTACTTATATGCCCTTACAGATCTCAGGATATTAGTGGAACTAATATTCTGAATTTCTTATTAAAAAAAAAAACACACAACATAGATTCAAACCGACTGTCTGATTTAAAGTCGTGGATGACAAAAAGCCCATTTTCTATATAGTTCTGGTCTCCTAAAAGTACTTAGCTCTGTGTTTTCTTGGCAAACCAGTCTGTGGGGCTGATTGAATCTCTCCACACGGTGACAGGACTTCTTAATTATTTCAATTGTGACTCCTGGGACACTTCTGAGCAGTAGTGTGTTTCCATTCAGCGGTGATATTAGAGCAAGTTGCTTCTAAATGGCTGTCAAGCACGTTGCCATGGCAATGGAGCCCGGCTGGTCATCTGGAATGGAAGTTCAAGTTCTGCCGGTAGTCATTCTCAGACTTGGTGTGCCATAGAAAGACTTATCTGTCTGGGTGTTTGTCTGAAACACTCACTCCCGGGACACCGCCCTCCCCCAAGCGTTCTGATTCAGGAAGTTTGGGGATGACGGTATTTATAACCATCTCTCCAGATGATGACCGTTCAGGTGGGCCACAACCTCATCATCAGAAAGACTGCACGCAGTACCCCACTATGACTGAAGCCGTGTCCCCTACAGAGTGATGGTCTTCATCCTTGTTGGGTCAATGTTCAGGGCTGCCCCCTCTTTCAAGTCTTCCAAACATCTGCATTCTGCCTGTTGCAGGGTCATTATATGTGAGCGTCTGCCATGCATATGCTTTGTGTTTATTTTCTGCCTTTTCTGGGTAAGATTCCCCAGCTCCACAAGCAAGGTCGGCTGTTAGTAATTCTCTGCTTCAATTGGCAAATGACCTACCAAGGACATGCAATTGAAATTAGCATATGCATTCTGAGACATCTACAATTTCCTTCTGCCTACAACTTCCTGAATAGTTTATTAAGGTGTGTGTATGGGGAGGGGAGGTAAATGGAAGAGCTCATGAAACCCCTTTGAAAGACCAGCACCTCATCTGCATGAGAAAGCAGCTCCTGGGGGCAGGATTAGAAGGGTGTTCTGGAATTCAAGAGTTCTGAACCTTAGGGTTTTTTTCCCCAAGGGGTGAGGATCAAGCATGTTGGTTTATGTGAATGAAAAGAATGAATTCTTTGTTGAAAATAGAGTTCAGTATCTTTGCAGTGCTTGCCATCCACCCTGGTGACTGGGTGATTTACCTTTATTTGGTTCTTTGTAAACTTCTGGAGGGACAACTATTAGCTAACTATCAAGGGGTAAAGCTAGCCCCTTGTTAGTATTGACTTGGAGCAGGAGGTGGAGCTTCTCAGCCCCTACCATTGCAGAAAGTCTAGCAGAGCCGGCTCAGTTGGAGGAATATCTAGTTATCAATTAACCTCTTAACTTCTCAGCTTCTCAAAGGATATCCTAGATGACCCTTTCTTCTGTTTAACAATCGCTAATAAATTCAACTGCATTTATTCAACATGCAAATATTGAAAGCACTAACCAACCATGTCTTAGGCATTGTGTTAGAAGCTGCTATCTGAAAGAGAGATTTTAAAAAACCCCACAATCTTTTCTTGGAAGTTTTGAGCCCCACTTTCTTCCCCGAATAGGTGGCTCAGACAGGACTTCTTCACAGGGCATGTACCAAATACGCCTATTTCGGAAACTAAAACCCACACAAGACAGCATGGGGGCTGGTACTTTATTAGTTCCTGGTGAGGGTGGAGAATCACCTTTCCAGTTCTACTTTGCATTTTACGAAGTGGAATGATCTTTTAGAACCGCAAAAACTCTCATTAAAGTGCTCTCGATCTTAAACCTCTCTTCCGGGCTGAATATGTTCAGATGCCTTCATTTTCTTCCACTTGGTCTGGGTTTTAAACGTTTTTCAAACATTATCGTTTCAAAGCAATTGAGTTTGCTGTCAATGGAGGCAATTTTTGCATGGAAAACACATTGCTACTTGGAAATTCAATAGCTGCAAAATGTAAGTGGGTAGTATGGAGAAGAGATGGTACCAGTGTGGGCTTTGGTGCCAGATACTTAAATTCAAATCTCATCTTGGCCAATTAGTAGTTGTTGGGAACTGAGCATGTTTCTTAATGTACAAGGCTCAGTTTTTCCCTGTGTGTGAGCGACTAGCTCCTTGAGGAGGATGTTGAGCTGATTAAATGGGTCACCCAGTATAAAGCATCTCGCCCATAAATGTCAGTTTCCTTTCTTCATTTTCCTGCTACCCCAAATAAGAACACTTAAGGATGGAAATGCATTAAGGGCAGGATGTATGTCAAAAGGAAAAGATGAGAGAGTTTTGGTCTTAAATGACCTTGATCTTTGGTTATTTATGGAGTTATCTCTTGGTTCTGAGAAGGTTTCCAATTAGGCTTCTAAAATGTATTGGCTATTATAACTAGAAGCAAAGCTGATCTCCTGTCTATTTTCTTCTCTGGGTCTGTCCATCCGTCACCCAGCCCTCCCACATTCTTTCTTTGAAATAAAATACTGTGGAAACAAGGTAGTTGGCCAGATGCATACTTTAAAGCTCTCATGGGGGACCACATGGTAATTCTTATTTAGGACTGAGTCTAAGAATCACAAGGGAGCTTTTTAAAACTTTTTAAAATGTTCTGGGCCCATCACAGACCTAGTAAATCCCATTCTCTGGACGTGGGGAGCTGGCATGGGAAAGGTGCCCAAGTGATACGAGTAGTAACCATTACTTTAGGGCAGTGTTTGCAAACTTGAGTGTGCATCAGAATCACCTAGAGGGCTTGGCTCTCCCCATTCTCCACTTCATTCCCAGACTCTGATTCTACAGATCCAGGGTGGTGGGGCCCCAGAATTTGCATTTATAACAAGATGATGCTGATGCTACAGGTCTGAGGATCGCCCTTGAGAACCACCGAGGTAAGGCTTTCTTTGTATTAATACAGTGGGAACTCGGTTACAACCTCAGCAGCCCTAAGCAGATACAAATAAATGAAGAAATAAGCCCCTTTAAGTCAAGTTGAAAGACAACAATTGTCAAAGACAATGGATGGCAAGGTTAAGAGGTGAAAATGACTGTCTTCAATAATGTGGATATTTTCGTTTGTTATTTTTATGATTCTGATGCCAGTGGCTTGCAGAGAAAGTAGACTTTGCACCTTACTAGTGAAGGTGGGCTATGAACAAGCAGTCAGCTGCTTCTGGAAAGGTGGGCAGCCTCTTGGGGACTCTCCCCCTAACCTTCCAATGGGCTGCAGGGAGATTAGGCACTGAGTTTGACACTAAAACCACAGGCCTGGATGCCCTCTTATGCTGCCGGTGTGGGATGAGGTGTCCCTCTTACCTGTGCGTGGTTTTTTTTTTTTTTAAGACTTTATTTGTATTTATGAGAGGTCAAAGAGGGAAACAATATATAGTTACATTTTTCGATGTTTTGGTCAGATCTCTATGGAAGTCTGCAACATGTGGCTTCCAAGCATCAGTCAGATGGAAGTGTGATTGTCAGGGTTTTCATGTCGGCAGAAGGGTTAGGCTTCTTCGTGTAAAATATTATCTTTCTGCTTGGGAAAAGATCTTCAAACAATTCCTCAAAATATGGATTTTTTAATGGAGCTTGAAAGACAAAGCCATAATTTTCACGGAGACCATGGAGTTTTCAGAAGACATTTAAAGAGGTGGATGGAATGTTGAGTGCTGTAAAAAGAAAAGTGTAAAAGAATCTGGGGGCTGGTAAGCTGCTAGATCACAGGAAATATACGGAGGATGAGCAGAGTCTGAAAATTACATAGTTTGGTCAATTTGATTATCAGTGGGTGGATTATTTGGTTTGTTGATTATCTGCAACAAAATTTTAATCCCAATATGGTTTCTTTCGGCTAGCTTTGCCTGCAATTAGCTAGCATGTGCTTGGGGAATGCCGACACACTATAATATTAGCTAGAGGAAAATATAATCGCCAAGGTAAATCTGCAGCCACTGCAATGTGTCCAAAAGCCAGACGCCACTGGGTTTTATTTTGGATGTGGTTTTGGATTATTCAGGCTCTAAAAATGCAGATAATCAGAAGGGGAGTGAACTCTTCCCTCCCAGCACGCGGGACTTCCTTTTGATCCCCTTCCCATAGCCCTGCTTTCAATGGGCTCCCTTCCTGCTCAAAAACCTACCTGAGCATCCTGCGCTGAGAGCTGGAGCACTGGCTTTTCAGTGCAGGTGTGCGGCAAATGCCAGGAACCGCACTGGGCTTCTCCCACTGTAGTTATTTGTAAATCTCTGCTGTCAATTTTAGGTGAGGTCTCCAAATGCCCCTTATGGGTCACAGGCAAGTATTGCTCTGTCCCCTAGGAAGCTGTGTACAGGTGAATGAGCAGAAGGTAGTAATGGACGGCCGCACAGAGTTGACGTTTAGCTATAAATAGAAATGCATTTTTCAGAGAAACCACAGTAAATTTAAATGGAAATTCCCCAGGAAAACAACTCAAACTTTCCCCAGGGTTCCTCCCTCCACCTGTTGGGATTAGGTTCAGCTGCATGTGACAGAAAACCCAAACCAAAAGAGCAGAAACAAATGTGAGTAAAATAAAATAAAATAAAAGTTAAAGGTCCATTTCTCTCTTATGCAGATAGTAGTTTTATGAAGTTATCCCAGTGAGGGGTTCCTGTGAGCTTGATGCTTAGCTAGGCTCAACAGGTGGAGTTCACCAAGATGCCTGCAGAAGCTCCAGTTTGTCTTTTAGCTGCCAGAAAAGCAGAAGGGTCAAGGAAGGGCATGTTCTTTCCCTATGGGGACCAATCTTGGAAGTTTCCCAGAACTCTTCTGCTCACACCCCACTGTCCCGAAGACTTAGTCATGTGAACACATCAGTGAGCCTGAGAAGTGTTGTCTTTATTCTGGATAGCTCTGTGCCCAGCTTTAAAAAAATGGTGGATTCTATTGCTAAGAAAGAAAAGCCGAATGGATATCAAGAGATAAATTAAGTCTCTGTCACACACTGCTTGTCTTTTATTAAGGGCAAAGCAAACAGACTTCCAGGAGGGCTGGTCTTCTATTACAGGTCGCCCTTATGGTTCAGAGGAAGAGAAAACCTGTTCTTTCTCTTTGTCTCCCTTCATAGTCTCTCCAAGTCCCCCTCTACTCCCTGCCCACCTTTCCCGTGGCCCTCACCTCAAGAAGCTGCTGTGATGGACCACTTTGGACGACTCATCAGGAAAAATTGTGCAAGTCTTTGAAATAGAAAAGAAAATTACTAAGTGTTTCGTCTAGTGTACCTTTCATGGTTATCCCCACTGTTCACTGTCATTGAGCTTTTCTTTTCTTTTCTTTCTTTTTTTTTTTTTTTACAACTCTGTAAGTTGTTGACAACTGATAAGAATGTGAACTATTTTTCCCCCACAGGAACACAAATTCATTGTGTCTGGAGGAATGCAATTGGTTATTGGCTCATTTTGCACATCTCTGTAATTTTGTCTCAGGATTCCTTTTCTGCTTATATATGTGTGATGCTTTGAATTCTTTTTGGAATAGGTTGTAAGAATTCACTAATTCCCTTATTAACTAATGAGTTAAACCTCTGACAGGAGTTCAGTTCTTGGGTGTAAGAGAGTCACAATTATACCTTCTTTAAAAAATTAACCTTTAGGATTCTTGAGCCTGATTTTGTGCCTGGTGTTTTGGTATATTCTGATGTTCTCAGTCGTCTCTAAGCACCCCCACCCAACCTATTCTCTGTGGGTTTTTCCTGTACGCTGTCATATTTAAAAAAACAAGCCTTAAAAGGCAGCATCATTAATAACATACTAATGGCAACACCATTTACTGAGGGAGGATTAGCTGGATGACACACACACCTTCCTCACCCCACACTGGTGAAAGGAGGGTGATTATACCCATTTTACAGGTGTGAAAACCGAGGTCTGGTGTGGCTCAACATCTTTTCCAAATTCCCATAGCTACAGAATGGCAGAGACTTGATTTGAGCTCAGCTCCAACTCCAAGGCCAGTATCTACTTCCCAGTTCCCTAAGCTCCAGTGTTAATGGCCAGAAGTGACCATTGCACCTTCCCTCTCCGGGATATTTACACAGTAATGGAGAATTGTGAGACCCAAAGTTTAACCCAAAGGGATGGCTTTCTACTAGTGGGATTTCAGACTTTTTTGGGGCTGAGATACTTCCTTGGGGCACAATTCCAATCACTCCACAAATTATTCCTTGCCTATTGAGCTTCTGAGTATAACTAGCTTTGCTGGGAGTGGTGAGTGTTGGAGACAGTGGAGTTCCAACTCTCTTAGACATGGGACACACAAAAGTAGGAGGCTCTCTCTTGCTTGCTACTCATCTCACAGAGGAAGAAACCAAGGGCCAGAGAAACATCTCTGACTTTTGGCAGGGGTGGATCTCCCTGCTAGAAGAACACTTGGCAAGTAAAGGATTTAGAGGGTGTGACACAGTGATGAGGACCCAGGAGGAGACAGCCAAGGAAGTGGAAAGTGTCTGAGATGTGGATTAGAAACTCTGAGGTTTGAGGGCTGATTCTGTTGTGCGTTGCTGGATAGGTAATTTTAGCTCTTTCCCCCTAAGGGCTCTTATCTTGAAAATCAGGGAGCTACGGTTTCTGAGATCTTTGCAGTGCTAAAAATCTTTGAGTCTATGAAACAAACACATTGGATTTATTCATCACTGTCAACTCTAAGTCTTCTTGCCTGTGAGGATAAGTCACATATCTCTTTTGTTCCACCACCACACTGGCAGTGTTCACATAATTACCTTCTTTGGTCCTTTTAATAATTTCTGGAGGACATCAGGAGATTATTCCCATTCCCATTTTGGAGATGAAAAACAGAGGTCAAGAGGTTCAAGAATCTACCCCAAAGGTCATATTTGAATTTCAGGGTTCCTACAGGTGGATTTTTGGAGCATTTTGACATGTCAGAGGATTGGGGACCTTTTTTTTTTCCTAAAGATTTTTTTATTTATTTGAGAAAAAGAGAGTGAGAGAGCAAGCACGAGGCGGGGGGAAGGACAGAGGGAGAAGGAGAAAGAGAAGCAGACTCCTCACTGAGTAGGAAGCCCCACACGGGGATCTTGATCCCAGGACTCTGAGATCATGACCTGAGCTGAAGGCAGATTCTTAACCAACAGAGCCACCCAGGCGCCCTGGATCTGGGGCCCTTAAGAAAGTCCCAAGTCCTCAATGCTGTGATGACAACTAAGCATGCTTTTTGCATGTGGTTTCAAACATTTCAAGAAATGATTTGGAAGAATTCTCTAGCTAGGAGAGGAAGAGTTGGCTTCATCCTGAAAATGGGATTATGAATACCCACCTTGCCTCTGCCTTCGGCTCAGGTCATGATCCCAGAGTCCTGGGATCGAGCCAGGCATTGGGCTCTCTCAGCAGGGAGCCTGCTTCCTCCCCTCTCTGCCTGCCTCTCTGCCTACTTGTAATCTCTGTCTGTCAAATAAATAAAGTCTTTAAAAAAAAAAAGAATACCTACCTTGCAAGGGTGTTGTGAAGATTAAATGAGATAATGCAGGTGAGACCCTTAGGACCCAGCTGGGCACACACTGGGCACATCCAAAGATCTGCTGACATTACTCATAATACTGTTGTGTTGGAGGTATTACTGTTCAGTAGTACTACTGTTCAAATATCTGAAAAGATATTTGCTCATGATACCTATCAATGAGGATGTCTTTGCCAATAGGCATTCAATTCCAGCACTCAGTATCAATACAATAGCCTTATGAGTATAACTCACTTATCTCTAATTTAAAATCAAATAAAATTCCTCTGGAGCAAAACAATCAGCTAATAGCATACAGAATATAAACACGATCATTGACTTGGGCAAGAGGCACATCTGTCTCTTTAATTTAAGCTGCTGGATTTGATGGCGTGTTTAGAGATTTTTTAAATTTATTTTTATTTTTTTTAAAGATTTTGTTTATTTATTTAATTGACAGAGACAGAGAGAGAGTGAGAGAGGGAACACAAGCAGGGGGAGTGGGAGAGGGAGAAGCAGGCTCCGAGTTGAGCAGGGAGCCCAATGCGGGGCTTGATCCCAGGACCCTGGGATCATGACCTGAACCAAAGGCAGACGCTTAATGACTGAGCCACGCAAGCTCCCCTAGAGTTTTTTTTTTTTAAGTACTTTTCATTTTTAGCATAAAACGAATACATTCACAAAGTAAATATTTCAAACAGAATAGGACTTTATAAAACCAAAACTGCTGACTAGACTATTTTTTCCCCCTAATCCACCTCCTACCCTTCAGAAATAACCCTGTTAGTCATTTCTGGAATCTTCCTAAGAATTGTTGGTGAATCTAGGTGTACTTATTTCTACATCTTCTTCGGAACAAAGCTAACAGGATTGTATTGTATTGTTCTGTGCTTTGGTTTTTTCCTCTTAAGAATGATCGTGGACTTTATTCTCTATCTGTTCATCTCTCTACATTTAGTATTCCAGGTATTAATATATCATAATATAGTTAATCTGTCCCTTCCCTTTGGTTACTCAGGTTATTTTCCTTTTTTCTTCCATCACAAACCACACGATAGTGAACAGCCCTGTAATGAGGGCTGTGTGTGGACTCAGCATTGCGCTGCCAATCATTACAAGATGCACTGGGGGCTTGAAGTTCCCCAAAGGACCAGCTGTGACCATCACAATGTTTATACTGTGACCAAAAGCAGTGACTACTGAAGAGAATGTGGAAGACCACTGCATTGCTCTTATTAGCATGCAAATATTTATTGGGATATTTATTGGGATTCTCCTTGAACAGAACAGATTGTCTCCTTAAGCCCGTATGGGTCACAATGTTACCATGAAACAAAAGAAGGGATTTGAAAGGGCTCTTGTCAAGTCAAAAGTGCTGTACAGTTGACCAGTCCTGTTCTGAGCAGCATTGTTTACTGGTTACTAGCATGTTCTTTTGGGATGAGGCTCACTGAGCCCCAAAGCCAAGGGCTCTGCTCCATCCTTCTCCATCAACCTTCTCATCAATCATTTACTGAATATATTCCATTTTGCCTACACAGTGGGTCCAGGTTGGGTTCTTTCCAAACCCTTCTCTTCCCCACTACTTTCTTTCAATATGCCATCCCATCTGGCCATAGGGAAGTCCTTACTGTGTGCTAGGCACCATTAGCAGTATAGTAAGTACACAGTCTTGCAAGGTATGTAACACCTCCCCCCTTTACAGGATGAGGGGAGAAACTGCGGATCAGAGGGGTTAAGTGACATCCACAGGGATTACACAGTCTGTATTTGGTGACCTGGGATTGAAACCTAGATGTAATAAACCCCTAAGGCCACGTGTTTACTTCTGTATCAGCCGCCTGCTACCTGGTCTCTGTTAAGACTCTTTCTTCCCCTCTGGTTAATTTTGCTAGATTAGGGTCTGTAAAATATCATTTAAAAACAATTTTCCACCCAAAAGCCTACAAAGACCTACTTCCCAAAACCATGCTGATTTTCTCAATGAAATGAAAATGTTAATCTTTGAACTCAGAACCTTAATGAACTTTCCAGAAAAATTGTCTGCCTGTCTTTGCCCCTCTATCACTGCAGGGAAAGAGTTTATTTAGGGAAGTTATAAGGAGATCTTTTGAGTCAGACTGACACAAGCTCCCATTCCTATTCTACCACTTACTAACTGTGTGGATTTGGGCAAGTGAGCTAATCTCTCTCTCTTTTTAAAAATATTTTATTTCTTTATTAGAGAGAGAGAGAAAGAGAGAGCAACCGGGGAGAGGAGCAGAGGGAGAGGGACAAACGGACTCCACACTGAGCATGGAACCTGATGAGGGGCTGGATCTCATGACCCTGAGATCATGACCTGAGCTGAAACCAAGAGTCGTTGGATGCTTAATCAACTGCACCACTCAGGTGCCCCTGTTTAAACCTCCGTGTCCTCATGCATAAAATGGAGGGACCATACTTATATTATCCAGAATCCTTACAACCCTACTGGTTACAAAAAGAGTCAGGGAGCTATTTTTCTGTTATTCTGTATCTAGCTCAAGACTCTGCACCTGGTGGGCGAGCCATGACAGCTACTGGAATGAATGGATTGAATGAAAGGTTTGTTAGGTGAAATAAGCTAAGCAAGGGACTGCCTTGAGAACTGGGGGGTGGTGTGTGTTTGTCTGCTGGAGGGACTGTGATGAGGAAGAAGATGTGGAAAAGACAGTAGTCTCCGAGGAAACACATTTGAACAGAAAAGCCATTAATGATGGTGCCTGACCCCCAATAGAGAGGCAAGGAAGTCTAAGAAAGAGGCATTGGTACATGTGGCTCCTCCTCGGCATCAGACAGTACTTGGGCTGATTTGTTTGTGCCTATCAGAGAAGTACGGTGAGACACAAGCTACATTCTGCAATCCCCATGACACAGTACGCACACGACTGAGGTCTCAACATTAGAGTGCTAGAGTTTGATATCCTTAGGAGGGATGTTATAATAAAGGTATGTTACTATTTAAAGGATTTTTGACTGATGTTCACTGTGGTTTCTTTACATTCTCTGAAGGCTTTTATTTACTTACCCGAGAAAGTTAGGGCCCATTAACATTAAAAACACATTAAAACATTAAAAACACTGTAGTTTCAGATTGACCATCTAAAAGTCACTTGACTGGGGGTTTGATGCTTCATGAGAGTGGGGTGAGGGGAGGGGAACAACAAAAAGCAGCAAAACAAACAAACAAAAAACCTCTGAGAGATACAGTCCCACCAATGTGGGATTGAAAATTGTTCTTTGTGTTATTATTTCACACCTGGGTCAGATCCGTGTTTGCCCAAACTGAAGTTTCCCTACATTTCTTTTAGATTTTTGTCTGTGGGAGTATATAAAATGGAGGGAGAGGCAGTGTGGCCTAGGGAAACAAAATAAAGGAGCAAAACAATCAAAAGTAAGCATGATCGTAAAATATATGAATATGTTCAAATTCAAATGATATTTTAGAAATAAGTAAATTTAAATCTGTGAGGAATAAGACAGATTGGTGCAGAAAAGCAAAACAAAAGAACAAGGATAGTGAAGAAATAGATCTGTTCATGTAACACCCACTGGTGTAAATGTTTGCTTCTTGGTATAATTTGAATAAAAAAAGCATAATATGATTTATTCCATCTTAAATGAAACCAAATGGCATTAGGGATCTCCCCAAGGAAGGACTTCAAGGGCATGAAAGGAGTTGTCCTAGGACCTACCTGCACAGGATACCAAGAATGTCTCATTGTGTATGTGTGTGTGTGTGCACGTGTGTATGTGCATGAACACGTGTGTGTAGTATGACAGGCATATAGAACACTCCAGAAAGGGGATAGTGGAAACCTGGGTGGAGTCCAGAAAAGGAAGAACAAATGGTGGGGTGTTGGTGTTGGTTGTATATACATCTGTAATGTATGCCTGGGTTTTTGAGAGCATCTGAGGGTTCTGCAAATGTAGCATTTGTCATTTAGAAATCAATAAACATTGGCAGTTTTGCATTTCCTCCTTTCTGTCTATATGCAGTGATTCTCAACCTTAGTTGCACCTTGGGGTCATGTGGGCAAGTTGCATAAAATAGGGTGCGTTATGACAGACCAGTTAAATCAGAAATTCTGGGAGCTGGAACCTGGGCAGTATTTTTTTTTTTAATTTCCCAAGTGATCCTAAAGCATTGTGAGAGTTAACCATTGGCCCAGAAGTATTGTTTAAAGTGCAGTGCTTGTAACTTCAATTAGGATTGTAGCCAGCAAACTACTTCTGGAATTTAAGGGTTCTTAGTGGCCATAAAGCCCTGAGACAGTCTTTAGATAACAGCTATGTATGGGTTTTTGTGATCCAAGTAGGAATCC
Organism: Mustela putorius furo; assembly: GCF_011764305.1. Lineage (NCBI taxonomy): Eukaryota > Metazoa > Chordata > Mammalia > Carnivora > Mustelidae > Mustela > Mustela putorius. The sequence continues at coordinate 36,896,334 of NW_025421989.1, forward strand.
TGGTTCCATCACTTACTATTGGTGAAGCCTTGAGGAAGTGCCGTACTTACCTGAACCTCAGTTGCTGCACCTGTAAATTGGAAATAACATTCATTTCATGGTGTCATTAAGAGGATTAAGCAAGAGAATGTACATATGCACAAATTATCTGGTACAAGTCAGCATTTGTTCCACACTTTCCACTCGTTCATCAGGCCCTGCCCCACCCAAACCAATGAAGATGTTTAAGACATTTATCAAATCTGCAGACACAAAACGGGGAACTGTAGCCAATGCAAGAAATGTTAGAATCAAAATTCCAAAAAGGATTTTGACAGGTTGGAAAGATGGCTGACACTTGCAAGATAAATGCAGGGACTTGAACTTAAAATTTAATAAAAAATATAGAGTCACGATTTATACCAGGACAGGATATGAGAGTAGTTCCTCTACACAAGGTCTGAAGTTTCACTGACAGATTTAATAAGGGGCAGCTGTGTAGTGTGACTGCTAAGAAACCTGATGTTGTTGGAAGTTGAATGAAGAGAAATGTGGAATGTCGGTCTCAGGACTGAATCTGATTTTTTTTTTTAAAGATTTTATTTATTCATTCGACAGAGAGAGATCACAAGCAGGCAGAGAGGCAGGCAGAGAGAGAAGAGGAAGGAGGCTCCCTGCTGAGCAGAGAGCCCAAAGCGGGGCTCGATCCCAGGGACCTGAGATCATGACCCGAGCCGAAGGCAGCGGCCCAAACCACTGAGCCACCCAGGCGCCCCCTGAATCTGATTTTTAAAAGCTCATCATACCACAACATATACAGAAGACCTACTGTGTGCCAAGCTCTGTTCTAGGCTGTGGGGATACAACCTCTTTGCCTCCTTGCAATTTAAATTCTATGAGGAGTAGGGCTGAAGAGACAATACACAAATAAATAAGTTATACTAGCTATTAGATAGATATAAGAGCTTAGGAAAAAATCAGCAGGGAAGGCAGAAAGGCAATGTTGTAATTACAAGGGGTTATTTGCAATTTCAAATAAGGTGACAGGAGCTAGCTTCATTGACATTTGGATAAAGATTTGAGGGCATTAAAGAATAAGATGTGGGGGAGGGGAGCACCTCAGGCGAAAGAACCATGAGCACAAAGATCTGGATGGAGGGTGTGCTTGTCTTATTCAAGAAAATGAAAGAAACCCTAATTGGAAAATTGCATTAAATCCGGGGCCTAATCTTTACTCTTTTTAGCTGAGTATAAAAGTAAAATATTTGGAAACAAAGCAACATGAAAAATACAAAATAAACTAAAGACAGTATAAATCACCCACTATTCAGGTATTCTTGACATTTTGGCATATTTCCTTCCAGGTTACAAGTAGACTGACATGCAGAAGTAGCAGAAAACAGCAAAGTTGAATTGAGATTTATTTTTTAGAGGCTCTTCAGAGCTCCATTTCTAGTTCCAGCGACTCTGTCTGTACTCCTAGAGTGTGGCATTCAAATTTGGGCCTTAGCTTACTTTCAAATTACTACAGGTCAAATGTAGCCTCTGACATTGCTTTCAAATAGTTGAAATTGCAAATGTTTATGCTACAGATCCTTTGCATTCAAAGGTGGATAACTTTTAAAGACAGCAACTTTGGCAGATAAGAAGTGTCCTCTCGGAGCTTTCATTATTATGGGCATTGAACATTTTCCCCTATGTTTATTGCCCATTTGTAATTCCCCTTCTGTGATTTTCCTGCTTGTCAATAACCCTTTACAAAATGTGCCACCTCAACTAGAGTGCTTCTACGAGATGCTGAGCCAAATGGCGAAGACTCTTTTTGTTATAGGTTGCAACCTTCAGTGGTAAGTTGTTACCAAAAATGACTGCAATGATTCCACCCAGGCCATGTGCCCTTTTGTAACATGATTTTGCCTCTCCTTTTACCAAGAGGTAGAGTTGATTTTTCCTCCTTTAAATTTTGGCTGGCCTTGCAACTTGACAGTAGAACATGGCCAAAGTGACAATGTGACTTCCCGGCCTAAGACTTCAAAGGTTTAACAGCTTCTGATTTTGCCCTTTTATGAGAGAGTTGCCACAAAATGAAACTCAGGTTGGGTGACTGAATGAGTGACCAAGTGGAGAGAGAGAATCCACATGGAAGAGAATCCAAGTGCCCACCCAAGAGACAGCACCAATCATTTATTAAGGAGTGGGACTTCAAAAATAGATGGTTGAGTGGGCCCATCTTCTATCCTCCAGGCCCAGTGGAGTCACATGGAACAGTGAAGAGCTGTCCTGTTGACCTGTCCAAATTTCTAACCCACAGAATAAAGAGTAATAAAAATGGTGGTTATTTTTAGCCACCAAATTCTGGGGTATACAGTCATAGATAATTGACATGTAACAAATGTGGGAACATGGAATTTTTACTGTTTTCCTTTGAAGTGCTCCCATTGGGAAGCAGGACTAGACTTTTTTTATGTTGCTCTAAAGAGCAGAACTAGAACCTGCTCCAGGGAGGAGGTCACATGGAAGCATGTTCTTAGCTGGATATAAGAGCTGACAATAAGTAGGTGCCAACAATGGAATGGGTTATTTTGCAAGGTAGTGAGCTAGCTGTCCCTGAAGATAGTCCTAGAGAGCCTGGATGACCACTGATCAGAGACACCCATCATGGGGACCTGTCAAGTCCCTTCAAGTATTATGACTTCACTAGTGGGTGAAGGGGAAGGGAAACTGGATGCTGGGATTTTTAGTCAAATATGATCACTAAAAGTTACTCAGAGATGAGTTTTCTGTTTGTAGAGTATCTTTATTTTCCATCTTGGGTTCTTTTACTGTTAAATTTTTAATGAGGAGCTCAAAATAAAGGTAATGGTCAAGATATTAGGATGGCTTAATTGTCATAAACATGGTGATTTGGGATAATACAATGGACAGTACTTTATCTTGCTTACAATTCTAGTTTCTTTCTTTCTTTTGAGAATCCAGTGGCAGGATTTGAGCCCTTCCCCACTCTTCACCTCCACTTTTATATGGAAGACTCCTATGAATTTAAATTTTTTAAGAGAAAGACAAAACATTCTTGAATGATAATAATGATGAATGTTTGGTTACACAACAGTCTGGTAAACTATTCATCTATGTTCCAAATGAAGGACCAAGTTTTGCTCACCAAGAAATAATATTTGTAATATACATAAAAGCACATAATAATATGTGCTTTTAGAATATCTCTGCATTCTTTCTTCCCTTCCATTCTCATTGCTACAGACCCTTCAGAATACAGAGGTAAGGAAATGCTTAAACAGAAATCTGTAAGCAAGGTCTTTGTAAGTCATAAGTCAGAGGCTCCCTGTGCCCATAATGGCATGTTAGAAGAAAAAAAATCTATGACTGTGGTTGAAATAGTCAGATGGAAACTATAAGCTCTAAAGAGATTTCTTTGGCTTCTACAGTTCTTTACAGGAGTCTGTGACCCTGGGACATGAAAGGGAGAAAATAAATATTTCTCAATTCTAAGTAATGAAATAATATCACCCATACTTTGAATTTCCAAGAAAATGATAGTAATATAAAATTTGGAGCCTGTTTTCAAGGTTGGAAGGAAGCATGAAGTAGCTACCAACTTGGCAGATCTCAGTGTATATTGATGGAAAATTACGATCTATAATTATTTTCAGGCTGGGAGAAGGGGAAGAGTAACATCTTCATTAGACATATTTAGGTATGAACTCCATAATTTGGGTAAGCTGGTTGAAGTTTAATGAACTTATATACCTAAGCCAGGTATGGCTGCCTTGGTTCTTGTCAATACTTTTGGCTGTATGGGACTGTTCTTCCCTTTAATAGAGAAAAAAAGTCCAAGCTTTTATGAAACAAGTAACAGCATGATAAAATTTAACTTTGAACGAGCCATACATGTATGGATATCAAGTTTCCAAACTAAAATATAAGACCAAAATGCAATTTGAAAATGATACTGTTAAGTTTGGGTAAGAATGGATTCTTAGAAGGTCCACCCTCCTTGGTAGTGAATGGGAGAGTACTGAAATGGGGGCTTTCTCCCTTAGTCAATCCTAATGAATGGCTCTTCTGTGGGATGACTCAGAGTGTCTGACATGTGTTTCATTCAGTTGGGGATATAGTACCTGGGGCTTGATCTTCATCCGAGAAACCTGGAGCTGTTTGCGGTGTCAAGATCAGGGTAGCTATGCTATCCTATCAAGGGTTTGGTGGGGCAAGGGATGGGACAGGATGTATATGCTTATTTTAAAGGAAATTTCACTCTAGATAGAAGCATTCATTTTAAACTTTTCTTACAAACATGCGTGTGAAGGAAGAGGACCATATGGGCCAATTCAAAGATCTACCCTTGAGAGGGACATTTTATAGGGAAATAGAATGGCTAAATAATAATTTTTGGTACAAAATATGACAGACTGGTTTAAGATCACTAGGCTCTTGACTTATAGTCAGCTATCAGTCACCTTGGTAGGTAATTCATTTCTTAGAGCCAAGACTTAATCCCATTGAGGTTTTTTTTTTTTTGGAAAATTGTTTAAACATTCTTCAGAAAAGGGATTGTGAATTATATTCTATTAAAAAAAATTCTGTCCCAGATTAGGTTTGAAGGAAGTTTTCTTTTACTTGCATTTCTTAGTGACTAAGGAAGTAATCACAAGTGGCCCCAGAGTTCAGAGATAGAGCTACCTGAAAGAAAAGAACTGTGAGGGGCATGGAGGGGGGACACCTGGGTACTCAGTCAGTTAATTATCTGATTCTTGATTTCAGCTCAGGTCATGATCTCAGGATGGTGAGATTGAGCCCTGCATTGGGCTCTGCACTGAGCATGGAGCCTGCTTAGGATTCTCTCTCTCCTTCTCCCTCTCACACTCTTTCTCTAAAATAAATAGTTTTTTTTTTTTTAAAGAAAAGAACTGTAGGGAATGTTGCCTGGTAATTGATGTGTAAGAAAGAGTCATTTTCAAACATCTGCCAGGACCAAAGGGTAGAGAGTAAGTTGTTTAAGTAAGATTTTTCTACCTCTACCTACCACCACCATCACTGTGGTGTATAGTGTTCAAATATGGCTGCCAATCATTCCTCCCATCTCTGTACACACTTCTGGCTCTGCTCACTGAGAGGTAGAGTCTGTCTTTTCTTCCTTTGAATCTGGGCTGGGATTGTGACTTGCTTTGACCAATAGAATTTGGCAGAATTGACTCTTAGCCTTTAAGAGGACTAGTGGATTGGACTTAATTTTAAAACCCAGAAGCCAGGTAAGAAGTCTGCGTATCTGAAAGCCAGGGTGTTTTGAGAAAGCCCAAGCTCACCATGTGGAGAGGTCACATGGAGTGAGATGTCCCTGCTATTGCCACCATCCCAGCTAAGGTTCTATTTTGAATGTACCAGCCTCAGCAAAATCAGAACGGCCCAGGTGAATCCAGGTCAGAAGGGTAGGTGTGGGGAAAGAGAGGTAATGTGCAAGTTGAGGAAGTAGACCAGAAGTCACCTTGCATACCTTCCCTTTGTAAGATTCCAATCTGAAGCCCTAGCTGGGAAAGCAAAAAGTTACAAGGCTAAATCAAGTGCATGGTTTTGCCTCCTGTCTTGGACTGGACATTCTAATTTTGCAATTGAGATTCTTTTGTGGTGCAAAATAAGCATAGGACTGTCTTTTACCTAAAAGGGAGCAGAAAATTCATGGGCCTGCAGACATTTTCATTCAGGGGCAGGGAAAGTCACTCCCACTGAATTACCATTAAGAGGGAAGTGTGAGGACAATCTAACAGTAAAGTTGAACTTTCATTATTTCATAAATTATGCTTGATCAAAGTATACTGATCACCCTGCACATGGCCAGAAGCCCAACAGCCCACTTGTCAGGGAGAAGCTTACCTTTTCCTGAGTCTAAGACACTGCTCCCATTTCTTGGCAGCCCTGGGTTCCTGACTATCATTCTGAGTTCTCTTGCTATTGCCCTTTCTGACCCTTCACTGAGGATCCCCAAAGGAAAAGGTCTCCCTTTCCCCAATTTCCCAGAAGCATCATCCACCCAAGGAAATTCTATATAGCAACATTTTAATAGTGTCAGCTACTCCAGTAAATGACTTGAAATTAACTCTTATAAATCCACATTCTTAGTACTCTTAGGCAGTGGGAAATTCCCAGTGACTGCTGCTTACCTTGGATGATCTCATCTCTCTTCTGTGGTATCCAGCCTTGGAACACCCACATTTCTTCTAATTTCTAAAGCAGAAGAGTTCAGCTCCTCTTACCTATCCCAGACTACTTTCCAGATTAACAAAACGGGTCTTTAAACTTGTTAAGGCACCTGCTACACACTGCCTTAGGCACACGATAATGGCCGACTAACATGTATTCCTGTTCTGCACCGGCCAGGCCCACATGTTAAGTCCCATATGTGTACTCTACAATGTGGACATTGCAACAACCCCAGCGTCTCATTTCATAGTGAAAAAGCTGGGGTACAGAGAGCTAAGTAAAGTGTTCAGGTCACACAACTGGATAGCTGAATTAGAACTTGAATCCAGGGCTATAGGGTACAGAGGCCAACAACTCAACCATGGTCCTAGCTCCACCTTTAAAATGATAACTCTCTCTTTTGATGATGCCATCCTTAGGTAAGACCTCACTTCCCAGTAGTCACTGTTGAGAAACTATATGCACATTATTTGTCCCCTGTTTAGAACTAGTACCACAAGCGGCTTGGAGTTTTCCCCCTTATTTCATTTTATGGGTACTTTTCCTGAATGTTGAGAACTTATCATTTGTTTTAATTTTTTAAATTTGAATATAGTTGACCCACAATATTACATTGGTTTCAGGTGTACAACATAGCGATTCATCAAGTCCATACATTATGCTGTGCTCCCCGCCAAGTGTCGCTACCATCTGTCACCACACGATGCTAGTACAATACCATTGGCTATATTCCCTGCGCTGGCTCTTTCATCCTCAGGGCTTATTTATTTTTATGTTTAATATAAAAATGTTCAGTGGCAGTTGATTGAAATTATGGTGATGTGGAATGGTTTGAGATGGCATTAGGAATTTGATACTTCGATCCTACCACAATCTCTTGCTCATACTCCTGAGATGCCTGGAGAAATCATCCTCCTGGGAAAAAGCCAAGAAACGGCAAAGCAGTATTTTCTCATGAGCTGTGGCTTTGTCTCCAAACCTTCACTCTGAACTCCAGTGATTTCTACCAGGCTTTGAGGAGCTAGCTAGGGGCCTAAAAGTGCCTTCCTCCAAACTATAGTCTTACTCCTCAAGGAGTGAAGGGCATTCTGACTCCTTCCTGAAGTTCCAGAAGAAGGAAGGAAAATTCTCTTTCCTTCATGTTCCTTTACAAATATATGCTCAGTGCTATTGACCTGCTGGGCAGTGCAGAAAATGTCGAAGACCAAACTCCATGCCTACTGCCATGCAGTTTATAGCCTAGTGGAGAGACAGACATTAAACAGCATAGCATGCAATGATGAGAATCATTTATAACATGTGCTCTGAAGAACAAGGATAGGATGGGATGGCCACTCTGAGATCTTGGAGGTGAGCAGGAGCCAGGCAGGTGAGGGTCAGGGTGTGTCCCAAGCCAAGAGAGTAGTAAGTGTGAAGGTCTGGCATCAAGAAAGGGTTTGATGAGTTGCAGGCACTGGGTCTTAACAGCAGATATGGGGCAAGTGGCATATCAAATGATATGGAGTAGGGCCTTTGAGACTATGGTAAATATGAGAGTTATTCCCCGCCTTTTGATAACCAGACCCAGACCCAGACTCTTGCCTCATTCTGTATGGTCCCAGTGGGTGTTGGGCAGGGACGTCACACAAGGTAGGCCAATCAGAGTGCACGTCTTGAGGATTTGAATGTTAAATAGAGTGATCAAGGATGGAGAACATTCAGGGCCATTGTTCTGAGCGTTTGTGTGAAGAGGTTTTCTGTAAGTTTCTGAGATTCCTAGAGCCCATGAATCTCCTGTCCTTTCCAAGTCCTGCTTGTTCAGCTTTTCCTTTAATTCTGGTTGAAGTTAGGTTTGATTGCTGTGACTCGCAACTAAAGAGACCAAATGGTAAAATCCTCAATTATTAGTAATCAAAGTAGATTAGGAAGCCAGCAATGTTGACCTTTAGAGGTTAGCATGGGCCAGACACGAGGCAATGTATTTTAAAAAATCACTCTGGTCTCCTTGCTTCCTCTTTTGCCCCCTTCCCTCCTCTCCCATAACCCACTATGAGAGCCTTGTACAGCCCGGGTGAGTGTTGGGGTGTGTTCAGCCTAGAGAAAGGGCAGAGAAGTCATAGAAAATGAGACAAAGGTGAGAGCCCACTTATTTCAATGCCCTGCTGTAGGTAGGAGAGAGAACTTGGTGGCCTGCTCTCTCTCTCTCCTGCCACCCTCCCAGCACAGGTGGTCTTGATGTGTCCCATCTTCTGAGTGGGGTACCTGAAAACCTTAATACACAATGATTCCATCAGCTAGAAACGATGATCCTCTGAGAGTCTTGCAATTCACCCAAGCAGATCAGTACTCACCCTTGTGTGTAGAATGAAATAAAGGCCTTAATTTGGATATATCCTTCCAAAAGGAATGAAGTATGGAAGAAAGGTGGAGGCACTGCTTGTCTTTTGAAGTCAGCAGGGGGTTTCTAGAGAGTGGTGTCAACTCTTCTATTTGCCCCTGCCTGCTGGGAGGCAAATTTCTTCTCTGATTCTAGGCTTCCCAGGCTAGATGGTCAAATTTTTAAGCCTCCCAGGGAAAGGCTGCAATAAATACCCATGACCAAAAGGAATCTGTGACTGAGGGTACAGAGGAATTTGTGGTGGAAGAAGAATTTGCCCATACAGCAACCTAGTTCTGTGAGGGCTGAGTTCTCTGGACTGAGGTAGGATCTGTGGACTTCCTTGGTCAACGAGAATAGTCCTCACTGGCTTGGTTCATGGCCATGAACAGAGGAACACACATCATTCTCGTTGAAGTTCCAGAGTAGGAACTGGATAGACAGAGGATTTGAGTGGGTTGTTTGTCCAGGAAGGTCCCCCCACTGAGAGTGCCCTGCATTTCTTGCACAGCCCATAGATTTTTGCCCTCAGCTCTTCTCAGACCCTGATCCAATTTTCTGTGGACAGAACAGGGACACAGACACAGAGCACGCTGCTAAGATGATGGTAAGTTGGGGTGGAGAATCATGGTTGGGCTGCTGTTCTCTATAGGTGTCTGACGGACCTATGCATTCTCAGAGCCCTTCTAGGTGTCCTGGGTGGGCACCAGTTCCCATCTTCTCCCTGTAATGTATTTCCAGTCAAGTTCTTGGCTATGCAACAACTCCCACTGTCCTGTCCCTTGCATTACAATCTCATTGTTTTAGTACAGAACAGGGCTGTAGAAGCCGTCTAGATCAGCTACTCCACTTTATGGACATGGAGACCAGGAGTACTATAACCTACATATTTTAGGATAGAAGTGTCATGGCCAAGTCCTGAAGAGGAAAAATGTGATTGTTAAGGTCAATTTGAGATGGTTATATAAATGGAGTCATACCATATGGGTTGTTTTTGCATCTGGCTTCTCTAACTACAAATGAAGCTTCTGAGATTCACCCACGTTGTAGTGTGCATTGATGGCATGTTTCTCTTCATTGCTGGGTAGTATTCTGCTGTATAGACCCAGTAGCACATCCATTCACCTGTTCATGTGCCTGTGGATTGCCTCTGGCTTCTGGCTATTTTGAGTAAGGCCACCAATGAGCATTCTTGTACGAGTCATTGGATGAACATATATTTTTATTTCTTTGGGGTAAGTAGCTAGAATTAGACTTACTAGCTCAGAAGACTTAGATTTTAATACCAGCTGTGCCACTAATTTGTTGTTGCTTTAAGCAAATTATATACCTTCTCTGTGCTTCAGAGGACTCATTTATAAAAAGAAGGGGTTGGACTATATGGATCCCTGTGAGCTGTTCTCCTTAAAGCCTCTACATTCTGAATCTGTTGGTTGGGCGGGGAGGGGAGTAAACAGTGAAGGGTTGAGTCTCCCCCTTACACGGCCCACATAGCCTGACTAAATGTCGAAATGTTGACCTTCCCCATTGGAGTTTATTTGAAGAGGGAAGTGTTTCATGATTCAGAATGTTTAAAAATCATTGGCCTACATAATCTCTCAGATTCCTTTGACTCTAAAATTTTTGGAGTTGATGAGAGAATTTGCCTTCTTCCAAACTTCCATGAGTAATGTTCTGGGAACAACATCTAAGATCACAGAAGAGCCAGCTTGGGTGAAAATTACCTCTCTTTTCTCTCTCTCTCTTTGGCAGAAGGTGAAACTAAACTGTAACTGAGCTGAAATACAAACTCAAAAGAACATTGCAGACTTCCAGTTCAGACGAGATGGTATATGCATATTTCTCCCTGCTCTTCCTTGCTAAATGTGATTACAATCCCTGCAACTCTAATTCAGAAGGCAGCCAAAGGAGAAATCTTAAAGGTGGTAGGAGAAAGAAACTGGTTTGGGACTCCCAAATTAAAACCACAATACAGCTTAAGGGCATTGTAATGTCAGTCACCCCCACTCAACAGAAGAAAATGACCAGGCCTGGGGTTTCCTAACCCATACCCTAGCAACAGAAGACACCCAGCTGGGCTTGTTTCTCTCCTAGGTCAGATGGAAGTCCTTCTGACAACACCAGGCAAGCCCAGAACCACTGGTAAAGGAGTTCATTGGGGAGCAGTAAGTGGCAAGGGTAAGGCTATCCTTCCTCGCCCAGCCTGAGATTCCTCTCTTCTCCCAAGAGATACTGAGAGATGCCTAAGCAGGCAGCTCCAGCTAGAGAGATCCCAACCCAAATGGCCCAGCAGGCCAGGTAGTCTCTTTGTCCGCATGGGCTTACGACTCCCCTCCCCCCACCTAGAGACACCTGCCTGCCTGGCCTAGGGAAACCCCTCCCCACCCAGCAGCCCGTAATAAAACAAAACAAAACCTGGAAAATCTCCATAGAAAAATAAACGTTTTCAAAAGAGAGGATATACAGATGGTGAATAAACACACGAAAAGCTGTTCATATCATTAGCCTTCAGGGAAATGCAGAATAAGCCCACACATTAAGATATCACTACACACTTATCAGAATGGCTAAAGTAAAAAATAGTGATGATACCAAATAGTGGCAAGGATGTAGGGAATCTAGATGTCTCATGCACTGCCGGTGGGAATGCAAAATGGTACAGTGATTCGGGAAAACCATTTGGCAGTTTCTTTCATTTTTTTAAAAGATTTTATTTATTTATTTGACAGGGGGAAAGAGAGGACAAGCAGAGGGAATGGCAGGGGGAGAAAGAGAGAAGCAAGCTCCCCGCTGAGCAGGGAGCCCGAAGTGGGGCTCAGTCCCAGGACCCTGGGATCATGACTTGAGCTGAAGGCAGAAGTTTAACCAACAGAGCCACCCAGGTGCCCCAGTTTGGCAGTTTCTTAAAGAACTAAATGTGCAACTACCATATGACCCAGGGATTGTACTCTTGGGCAATTATCCCAGAGACATGACAATTTAGGTTCACCCAAAAACCTGTACATGAATAGAAACTTAATTCATAATAGTCCCATACTAGAAACCCAGATGTCTTTTGGCTGGTGAAGACTTAAATAATTTATAACACATCCATACCATGGCATACTTCTCAGCAGTCAGCAGGAAAAAGGAATGAACTATGGATACAACTTGGATGACTCTCCAGAAAATGATATTGAGTGAAAAAAGCCCATTCCAGAAGGTTATATACTCTGTGATTCTATGTGCTTAACTGTTTTGAAATGACACAGTTTTTAGAAAGGAGAACAGATGAGTGGTTTCCAGGTGCCAGAAATTAAGGACCTGGGTGCGGCAGGAGAGAATATGGTGGAGGGGGCCAGAAGGAGGTGGGTGGGATCATGAAAGGGCAGCAAGAGGGATCCTTGTGGTGACGGAATGTTCTGTATCTCCACTCCGGTGGAGGTCACAAGGACCTGTGCATGGGGTAAACTGATATTAAAACAAAACACACTCACACACAATTGAGCACAGGCAAATATGGGGAACTCAGAAGACGATGGCTGGATTCTATCAATGTCACTGCTCTGGTTGTGGCATCAAGCTATAGCTTTGCTATAGTTACCCCCTGGGGGACACTGGTAGAGGCTACACATCTCTCTGTATTACTTCCTAAACTTGCACTTGCATCTAACAATGATCTCAATCAAAAGTGCAATTAACAAGGGAGGGCTTTTCAAAAACAAGGCAGTAGATGGTGAGTGAACACATACCTGGATCCCCGGAAGGACAGATGTTTGAGGGAGTCGGGGTTGCTCTTCATTTCCAGAGAGCACAGTGACTGCGGAGGTCTCCTTGTCAGAATGTGAGATGCTGGGCTGCCACGGTTTCTTGCTCCTGAGGAGAGTACTTAAAGCTCCTAACACTCTTTTTTTCAAATTTAAAAAATGAGGTAACCTGCTTTGAGGTGGGGGAGGGGCTGCCAGTAAATGAGACTGTAATTAGTGAAGTATTTTCAGGAGCACTAGGGCTCTTATCCGTTCGTTATACCGGATCCAGGATGTTTTAATTGCCCTTTTATAACAAGTGCCTTGACAGACACTTTTGTCTTCACTCGATGTGTGAAAAAAAAAAAAAAAGTCCACAAACTAAAACACTACAGCTTAGAAGAAACACCCCTTCTGAGAGAGGATGTTTTGAATATAACATCACATCGTTGATGGAATTTAATTATATACGAGCAGGTAAGTTTAGCACCTTGTAGCCAATTTTTACAGTTGTGATTTTAGGTTTCTGTAATATATTTACTTATATTTAACTTAACTTTTTCTAAACACTGAATCTGCAGGGAAGTTCCCCCTCTAAGTCAAGGCTGGCTGCGAGAGACAGAGATGATTGAACTTGCAGGGCTGTGGAGCACTGCCAAGAAGGGGTGACAAAGCAATGTTTTGGGGAGTCCCTTGTGCCTGGTCCAGACCCCTCCTTAAGACAAACACTCCTACCCCAGCTGCTGGGAGTACGGACTGTAGATGTGCCCCTCCCTGGAATCCTTCAGGGGGCTTCAGGGGACTTCCTCACCCAAGGCAAGGTCACCTCCCAGGGATGACCTGGGATCTATGACTGGCCGAGCCCCCGGCCTCCATCTGCGACAGCTCTGAGGGGCCCTCCCAGCTCCTGAGAGTCACATCAGGACTGGCTGAGGTTTCAGCTGCAACCACCTTGCCAGCTGCTTCGGCTTTCCTCATTCCCTTGGAGTTGTATCTCCTCAGAGTCACCTTCCAGGGAACCCAACCTGGGACAGGGTCTTTGACTGGGTTCCCAGAAAGCAAGTCTGAGGAGAACTTGGGTTCACGTAGTTTACTAGGGAGGTGACCGTGGGTATCAGGAGTGAGGGAGCAAGAGGGAGAAACAGGAAAGGAAAACAAGCCAGTAAGAGGTATGTCGTCAAGCAGGTCATGGCTGCGGGCCCCTGCGGAATCAATCCCTCTGGAGATGCCTGAGGAACATGTAGGGTCTGACTCAGGTTCGTCTCAGCAAAGGCTGGGGCGTTTATCCACATACGTTGGCCTGCAGTTAAAAGATTGTTCCCTAGGGACACATATCCCCCAGACTTCTGGCTGGCCTGTGCACACACTGAGCCATTTCTCAGGGTTTCTGTGAGCACTTTACTACAGAAAGTCAAAGAGGCCCAGCAGATATTTGAGGTGGGATGCTTGGCAGCTGGCAAGGACATTATCTACTATAGTTGAACCAAAATCAGAAGTGAGTAAGGGTCTGTGGCGGGGGGCACTCAAAGTGTCTGCTAATGGGGGGAAAGTTCCAGCCTCTTACTCTGACCAAAGTCAGAGGAGCTCCTATTAGGGGGGTTTTCCACACACTGAGTGACTGTGTGTGTGTGTGTGTGTCTGTGTGTAGCACAGAACTGGCAGGGGAAATAAAGGAGGTAGAAGAGTCGAAAGGAGATCAGTGAAAAGGTCTCTTATTTACTTGCCTGCTGAGCTGGCTGAGCGGCCATTTTATTGGCCTCCCTTCCCTCTGTGTCGAGCTCAAGGTACTGAGATGAAGTCCTAGAACATCCCAACTGTAAGATGTGTTTACCTTCAGGAACTGAAAAGAGAGGAAATAAGACTGGTTCCTGGAAAAACAAACAAACAGAAAGAATACACAGGGGAAAACCAACAAGAAAACATCAGCGGCTCCTCTGTGTTCATCCTGAAACATCTAGGCTGGTGGATCTCAAAGCTGGTCCCCAGACCAGCCAGCTGAGCATCACCTGCATGGAGGACTGGCTAGAAACAAAATTCTGTGACCCTGCCAAACACCTACTGGCTCAGGATCTCTGGCTGGGGTGGGTGGGGGCAGCCCTCTGCTCTAGCGAGGTGTCCCAGGGATTCTGATGTGAGCGAGAGTCTCAGAACTATCTAATTCCAGATTATTCGCTCATACATGTGATTTCAACAACCAGACCACAGATCGAATTCCCAAGATTTGCTCCAGCCAGGTAAGTCAGGTAGCTAGAATCGGAGGCCAAATTTTAAAGAGTTTTCAAACCATCTAAAAGGCAAGTTTTCATCTTTTATATTCTGCAGTCTGCTGCTGCCCACATCTCGCCTCTCCACCCAACACTGTTGGATCCTCCGCAATGTGCCCAGCACTCTTCCAGATGCTAAGCATATAGCAGGGAGTGAAACAGACAACAACTCTTGTCCTCACGGAGCTTGACTTCCAGTGTGTGCGTGTGTGTGTGTGTGCATTTGTGTCTGTGTTGCCTATTATGGGGCCCGTTTTGTTGATAATGTATATATATATCTATATATATCTAAGTTTATCTAGACTGGTCTCTGTATGTTTTTTATCACATGGTGTCTTCATGGCAACGCTTTCTTTTTGGATCTGTAAGACAATTAGTAAGGATTTCAGGGTGGATCAATGTCAGGTGAACTAATAAATCTGGAAGGTCCTTCCTTCAAGGCAAATAGCAGTCAGGGCTGGAGAGCTGGGCTGGTAATAAGGACAGGAGAGCTTCAAGTGTTTATGAAATGAGCCTGCTGATATGCAGCTTTAGACTTTCCCGTGTCAGCACTAAATGCCTTGATGTAGGTTAAACAAAAACCACCTTTGCTTAGAAGTAGCAGTCCTCAGCACACACTTTCATAACCAATTTGCCAAAGACGATGATTTATTTACTGCATTCAACAGAGGGGCCACTTTCCTCACCAGTCCGGGAAGTCTTTGGAAGGCAGTCTCGGGGCTTGATGTCCCGGGCAGGCTTATCCCACAATTCCATACAGTGCCTTGGACTGGCCGGAGGTTCGAGAAAACCCTATGTGGGGAGGTTTCAGAGCAGGTCTGGCTAAACACGAAGGGAGGATTCGCCCAGCCATTCTCGGCCTTCTTGGATATGAGAAGTCTTTTTTTAAAATCTAAATATTTAGGGTGCCTGGGCAGCTCAGTCGGTCAAGCGTCTGGCTTAGGTCAAGATCACAGAGACATGGGATCGAGGCTGGCGTGAGTCTCCTCGCTCAGCCAGATGTCTGCTTGTCCCTCTCCCTCTGCTCCTCCCCCAGCTTGTGCTCTTGCTCTCTAAAATAAATAAATAAAAATTTTTTAAAAATCTAAATATTTAGGGAAACTACTGCTCTGGTTATTCTCCTATGACCCATTGACAGAGAAAATATACAACAAATGTTTTTGAGTGTTCAAAAACATTAGTTTACTTATTTAGGCTGTGAATTTTACTCATCATAATGGCATCTATAAAAGATTTGGAAAAAAAGGCAATTGTCCATATATGCGTGAGAGAAGTGTTTTTTTCTTAACCAGTCCTCAGATGAATTCATGGTTTGCACCTGACTCCCCACCCCCTCCCCCGCCCCCAACACACGGTGTCCATTGCCCAGCTGTTGGGAATTTTGGATTAGATGTCTTTCCAGAGGGAATTCTTTTGCACCTCACAGCCCTCCAGGTCTACCTTCAATGACACAGTTGGTGAATGTCTACATTGGCATTCTGGAGGTGGAGGGATCAGGTAGGAAAAAGATCTTTGAAACTGGACTTTTTTCCATCTGTGGTGGTAGGGAGAGAGCACGACCCATCTGCCGTTATTGTGCGAGACTTTCTGTCTGGCGTCATCATGCCGGCTCCCACTGCATGGCTAGAAAGAGATCCCGAGCTTTGCTCAGAAGAACTTCCTGCTGTCTTCTTTTCACTGTGTGGATTTATTTAAGTCTCAAGGTCACTCCGCTCCAGTGTCATCATTGACAAGCTCTCCCATGAGGGTCTCCTCTAGCTGTGTCGCCCGTATATGGAGGGCCCCTCCTCCTCCTCTTCAGGGACAAAAGGAATTAAGTCAATAGGTACCAAGAGCTGGAATAGAGAGGCCTCACTGACCCTGTAACTCATGTTGTTGGGAAGACTTGATTTTATTTTATTTTTTACATGGAATCATTTGCAAACTTGAATTTCAAAACAAGAAATTCGCTCTTTCTAAAAATGCGAGTGAAATGAGTTTGGAGTAGTTCCAGTTGCTTCTCTTACTCCAGCGATGAGTGTGGGTGTTTTATATATCCTGCCATGTGTAGGACTCACACAGACCTTTTAAAGTTAATTAAAAAGCCTTCCATGGGCTGCCAGATTTGGGCAGCAGTATTCCTCTGTAACCTTTTGTATCCGATTAAAAACCTCTGACAATCAGGGATGTTGCCAAATTACAAATGAAGTGTTCTGAGTAAATTCAATCAGTGGGACAATTCAGTCGGCTCTATAGTGACTCCTGTTTCTGGTTCAGTGAGATCCAGGGGATTGAGAGTGACTGAACCCCTTCTTTCGAAAACCTGCTTACTTGTCTTGCCCTTTTCAGTAGCAAACCCCCCTACCCCACCCCAACACCCACAATGTTTCCAACCAAAGAAGAGTGCTGCCCTGGGTGTGTTTTTGACAAAAATCTTCCCTATCCTATGCAGGAGGATAAACCCTGCACACCTCATTCCTAATTCATAGCAGCAGAGCAAACCTTCTGAGTGTTTCTGTAGAAAACGGGTTCATTTTGTTTAACATGGTGCTTTCCAGATAGGCTTGACCCTACTGCCTATTTTTCCCTAATAACCTTTAACAACTTCCCAAAGAGCTTGCAACATTTTGCAAAGGACTGGTGTGAAGGCTCTGAAAATGAGCCCTCTGACTCATGAATCTTGTAAAGGCCATGGTTTCCTGTGATAAGCACAAAGGATACATCCCTAGCAGAGCCTACTAGGGGAACTGGGCTGGGGAGGGATGGTCAGTGAGCAGCTGTTTTGAGTTTCCCTGGTTTCCTGTAGGAGATTTGATGTGGCTCATGGTAATGGATTATTTATTTCTTTTTGGACAGAGATTTGGTCAGCTTATATAGAACTAAGACCCTCATGCTCCCAAGATAGATCACTCTAAAACATCACCTCATATGTATGGTGGCAAAAATTGTCTTTAGCCAACCATGTCACTGTCATCTGTCATCTGGCTATAATTCAACACCACTGACGGCATCTTGCTCCTTTGTGCACTGTGTGTATAGTGATGAGCAGGCATTGCGCATGTGTGATGGCATCACAACCATGTAAGGAAGACCAGTCTGTGCATGCACCTGCTTAGGTCCTTACCAGGTTTATGTCGCTCTCAGCACAGCAGGCTCAGCTAGAGTGTGCCCCCGAACTAGTGCTCTATGGAGAACATTTTGACCTGTCATTACTAGTTCTCAAATTCCTCAACTGTCTGGGCCAGTAGTCTGGAGATCACTGAACAAAATTGGAATGCTTTAGTAAGGGCAGAATCCGGGTCGCAGCAGGGGACAAGTGGCACTCCCTGGAGGTTTTAACTGGAAGAGCGTTTAATGGAGAGCTTATTGATGTAGGAGCTATTGTAGGTAAAGGAAATGATAATTATAAATAATTAACTACAGGCATGCTTAGACCAGCTCTGGAGAACAGAGAGAACCATGTGGAAACTTTAATTGTGTACTATCTTTTACCCTCCTCCGACTCCATCTTCATACTGGGCAAGAGAAACAACAAAGAGGGGAGGGAAGATTTTATAAGAATAACCCAAGGGTTGTAGATAAATTGTGCTAAGAGTCTCTACACACTGGGGCCCTATATTTAATTGTTAGGTTAGAAGCAAGTAACAGGTTACTTATATTTCAAGTGTGTTTTGAGAATTATTTACTTATAAATTTTAAAAGCTTAAGGGCATTCCTTGTATTCTGATACCCTTCCTGAGTGAGAGACAGGATGGGTGAGAGCAGCAAGTTCAGGCGAGGAATGAATGCCATGCTCGCATGATCAGAACTCTGTATGAGTATGGCCATACTCATTTTTAAAATTAAGTAACAACAGTGAAGCCTGGATTCTTAGCTATAGAAAAATGTGGATTTTGATATAAATACCAAAGCAGTCCAAAAATAGTTTAATCAACTTTATTCATACAAATTTATATATTTCTAGGTCAAGTGCTGGTCATTAATCAATTTCTGAGAAAGTTGATGTGAATCTTGACATTTTACAGATTGAATGGGGTCTACACTTCCTCAGAAGAGCTTAATTAAAGTACTCTTAGATTCATTTGTCACATTGAGATCATTGCTCCTTCCCCATCTCTTTTGAGGTTGTGTTATCCTCTTCTTTTTTTCCCTTGGAATCATCTGTTAACCTCCTGTGTAACTTCTTCCTCATTTATTAAAAAAATCTTTGTCCCTATGTCACAGTTTTCATTCTTATTATTCTGGAACTGAATTAAATGTCCCATGGAGCACCCTTCCCAACCCCCTGGCTGCTCAGTTCTTAGGCCTCTTCATGTTCAATGGCTTTCTCTCTCACCCTCTATCAGCTGCTTGATTCCACAGTCAGAGTGGGCACCATCATCAGTGAAAACCACACCATCTCTATGTGTACTCTTGAACATCTGTCTCACTCTGTTCACAACTCCTTCCCTTTCCAACTTATTGCTCAAATATACACACTTTAACATTCCTAAAGTCCCATAGACCATCTTCCTCCAGATCTCACTTCTCTCTTTATCCAGTACTGATTTAGGTGAATCTCATCATTAAAATAATTCCCTTGTAAATATTCTTAACCACTATTTCCCCCTTTTTGGATCCAGTATGACCTGGCAAAACTATTTCCTGGATGAACCCCATCGTTCATCACTTCTATAAGGGTCAGTTGAGAAATCCACCATTGCTGGAGGACATCTACAACTACTTAAATAATCATGATAAATTTATGATCACCAGTCCCAACCAGCCTTCCACACTGCCGAGCAAGACTCATCTTCCACCATCAGAAATCACCATTTGCTACCTTTTCTATCTTCCTCAACTTCTGACCTTCTCTTTCACCCCCACTCTTTTCCCATTCTTAGTAGAAAACTACTTCACACTTCATGTAGAATATATGAACACCATTGGAAGGGAACTCCCTTAACCTATGGCCATTGAATTTCAAAATCTACTTGCATCTTAACTCATGGCTCATTTTTCTTCCTTCCACAAGGTGCACAGTGCCCCTCCCCCTTGTATCAAAGGTCAAACACTCCACTGTCCTCTGGATTCCATCATTCCTGCTTTCTGGGGGAACCTCATTTCATTATTTTTCTTTACTCTCTCTTGTCTTTAGTCTATCATTTTCACTACTGGATTCTTCCTAAACATGGAACTTGAATTAGGCCGTGCTTCTCTAGGCACAGACAGACACACATAAAGACACCCAGCCCCACCCCCAGGCATCCTTTCCCTGTCTGGCTCTCATTCTATTTCTTTTCTTTTCTTCCTTTTCTTTTTTTTTAAACTAAGCTTCCTAAAATGGTGACCTACACTTACTGTCTCTGTTTCATTATTTCTTATTTGTTGTTGTAGATATTACTAGGGATCACTAGTATCTGGTTCTCTTTGTTCTTGGCACATAGAAAGTTTCATTTTCTGGCTTCTTTGCAGTATGAGACCATGTAAGTAGTCCAGCCAATGAACTTCCAAAATTTAAGAGTGAGTACACGAGTCTCCATGCTTTCTTCCTCTGCAACAACTACTGAGACAGGTGTATATTATAGATGGTCCAGCTTTAGGATGATGGAACCTCTGTCACTTTATGTAATCAAGTGATATAACAGGGATCCCTGCTGATCTGCACAGTACATATTCCACAAGCAAGAAATAAAGTCTTATGTGTTTAAACAGTGAAATTTTGGAGTTTATTTTTACAACAGCAATACTTACCTTATAGTAAATAATTCACTCTTTAATCCGTTCCCCTTTGGCATTTTGCTTGATGACCATCTACCAAAACTGTGTTTGCTCAGATTGCCAGTGTCTTCCATATTGCTGAACCCAGTAAATTCTTTTCAGTCTTATTTTTTTAAAAGATTTTATTTATTTATTTGACAGAGAGAGAGATCACAAGTAGTCAGTAGGCAGAGAGGCAGGCAGAGAGAGAGAGAGGAGGAAGCAGGCTTCCCGCTGAGCAGAAAGCCTGATGCGGGGCTCGATCCCAGGACCCTGGGATCATGACCTGAGCCAAAGGCAGAGGCTTAACCCACTGAGCCACCCAGGTGCCCCATTTTCAGTCCTATTTTAATGGACTCTTCAGTAGCATGCAGTATAATCTATCATCTTCCTTCTTGAAATAGTCTATTCCCTTGGAACACAAGGGAACACAAGATTCTCTTTGGCTGCTCTTTCTTGGTCACTTTTCCTTTTCTTCTTTTCTTTCTCATCTTTATATCTTGGAGGTCCTCAAAACTCAGCCTTAAAAGTTTCAGCCATACTGGCCTTCTCTCAGTTCTTTGAGATAACTCTTTCACAACCTTTGCCCTTATATATGCCTTAGCCAGGAGAAGAGAATGGAAGAGCTAAGGCAAATGGAAGGAAGGGGAAGAACATGCCAGACAAATCCCAACTTATACTTTCGATTTCAGCTGAAATGAGTATGTCTGTCACCTTTCCACACTAGGTTGGGTCCCTCTAATTACTCTCTCTCATAATACTCTGTATGTTTCCTTCATGGCATTTACCATCTATGATTGTAACTATAATGACTTATGCAATTATCTGCCTCCTTAATTAATATGTAAGCTTCTTAAGACAAAGGTTGTTTCTGTTTTGTCTACCATTGAATTTTTAGTGCCTATTACAGTGCTTGGTTCATAGTAGGTGAGCAGTAAATTTTTGTTGAATGAATGCATGAGTGGTAAGCCTCATCTTTGTTGTTATACTTTTATGAAATATAGTCCATTTTTAAAAATTATGGGGAGCAAAAGTATGGTCACATGGTCAGAAATTTTAGTTTAATCCTGGAAATCATATACACCTTCAAATTCTAGGGACTGTGTGTCTTCTTAGGAGGTATAGTTCGTGTTCAGTCTAAATGCTTCTTGAAATTGAGCTACTCTTATGGAACAGATGCTTAATAATTCAGATACATTGTTAGGTTTGTCTTTCAAAGAAAACTGTAGAAATTTAAAGTATAATTCAGTGCATAAAAGTGTATGAATCTCTTCTGAAATTGCATTTTTATTTCTACCTAATATGTCTACAATTTTTAGTCTGCCAAACTACACTGAACTCAATGACATCCATACAAAATAAATGCAGTCTTAATGTCAATTTGTTCACTCAGTTTGAATGTGAAAACTTGTACTTCCTTGATTAAACAGCCAAATCAGTCTCTCTATCACCCCTGTAGAACATTTTGATAAGAAAAAGACTTAATCTATGAAATTAGTTTAGATGGCTGGATTATATGTATTTGTTGAAGAGATTTGCTGAGTGGCATATTTTCACTTATCTGTCAAATAGCTTTTCAATAAGGAGGTTGATATGAATAAATTAACAATTTTTGATAAGTTCCTATATCTTGTACACAGTGAACCTTATTTGCAAATTTAATAGCATAAATTACCCTTACAAATATTGTGGTGGGTGTTCATGCACAACAGCCTATTTCCACTCAAAAGGAAAAAGACATAAGTTTCTAATCACATGATTATCTCGGTAGATGCAGAAAAAGCATTTGACAAAATCCAACACCACTTGATATTAAAAATTCTCAACAACTTGGAAATAGAAAGAAACTTCCTTAGCCAGATTAAAGAGGGCAAATGAACACCCTAAAGCTAATATCATACTTAATGGTGCAAGACTGAACGCTTTCCCCTAAAGACTGAGAACCAGGCAAGTATTTCTTCTCTTACTATTCCTATTCAATATGTACTTGAAGTCTTAATGCAATAAGGCAAGAAAAAGAAATAAAAGTCATCGAGGTTGAAAAGACAGAAGTAAAACTGTCCTAATGAGCAGATGGCATGATTTGATGTATAGAAAATGATGAGATATATACAAAAGTTATAGCTATAACTAACAGCTTTAGCAAAATCATAGGACACATTATCAATACATAAAAATTAACTGTATTTCTAGTTATAAGCAATGAATGTTCCAAAAAACAAAATTAAGAAAACAATTCCATTTAAAATAGCTTAAAAACACAGAAGAAAATACTTAGTAACAAATTTAATGAAAGAACAGGAATTCTACATAGAAAACTGCAAAACATTGCTGATAGAAATGAAAAAGTATATTAATAAATGGAGAGATATTGCATGTTTGTGGATTAGAAGACTCAATACTATTAACATGGCAATTCTTCTCAAACTGACCTATAAATTCAAGGCAATCCCTCCCCAAATTCCAGCTTGTTGGTTGTTTTTTTTTTTTTTTGAGAAACTGATAAGTTGATCCTAAAATTTATATGGAAATGCAAGGGACTCAGAATAACCAAAATTGTCTTGAGAAAGAACAAAGTTGGAGAATTCATACTTCATGATGTCAAAACTTAGTGCAAAGCTAATCAAGAGAGGGTGGTCCTGGCACAAGAACAGACCTATGGCTCAAGGAAATGGTATAGGGACAATTGGATAGCCACATGCGAAAGAATGGATTTAGACCCTTACCTCGCACCATACACAAAAGTGAACTCAAAATAGATCATGAACCTAAATGTTAGAGGAAAAGCTATAAAACTCTTTTTTAAAAAGATTTTATTCATTTATTTGACATTTATTTGACAGAGATCACAAGTAGGCAGAGAGACAGGGAGAGAGAGAAGGGTAAGCAGGCTCCCCACTGAACAGAGAGCCCGATGTGGGGCTTGATTCCAGAATTCCGGGACCATGACCTGAGCCGAAGGCAGAGGCTTTAACCCACTGAGCCACCCAGGTGCCCCAAAGTATAAAAGTCTTAAAGGAAAACAGGAGTAAATCTTTATGACCTTAGGATTAGATTTCTTAAAAATAAAAAAATTTTATACTGCAAAAGACATCACTGAGGTGCCTGGGTGGCTCAGTCGGTTAAGCATCTGACACTTGGTTTCAGCTCAGGTCATGATCTCAGGGGCATGGGATTGAGCCCTGTGCCAGCTCCAGGCTCAGTGCAGGGTCTGCTTGAGATTCTCCCTCCCTGTTCTTCCCCTTCTCTTGCTTGCGCATGTGCACACCCTCTATTTCTCTCTCTCTCTCTCTCTCTCTCAAATAAATAAATAAACAAAATCTTTAAAAAAGACATGATTAAGAAACTGAAAAGACAAGGGGTAGACTGGGAAAATATTTTTAAATCATAGATCTAATACAGAAATTTTATCTAGAATGTATTAAGTACTCTTGCAACTCAATAATACAAAATGCAATGTAATTTAAAAAACCCTATCTAGGGACACCTGGGTGGCTCAGTTGGTTAAGCAGCCACCTTCAGCTTGGGTCATGATTTCAGGGTTTGAGATCGAGCTCTGCATCAGGCTTCCTGTTCAGCAGGAAGTCTGCTTCTCTCTCTCTTTCCCTCCCTCTGTCCCTCCCCACTGCTCATTCATTCTCTCTCTCTCTCTCTCTCTAAAATAAATAAATAAAACCTTTAAAAAACCCTGCCATTTAAAAACAAGCAATGGATATGAGTAGGCATTTTTCCAAAGAAGTGATACAAGTAGACAATGAGCATATGAAAAACTGCTCAAAATGATTAGCCATCAGATAAACAATCCAAATGTCCACCATCTGGTGAATTGATATACCAACTGTGGTATATCCATTCAATAGAATACTATGGGACAATAAAGAGGGATGAAGTACCAACACATGCTCCCTCTTGACAATTTCAAAAACTGTATGCTAAACAAAATAAGCCAGATATAG
Organism: Mustela putorius furo; assembly: GCF_011764305.1. Taxonomy (NCBI): domain Eukaryota; kingdom Metazoa; phylum Chordata; class Mammalia; order Carnivora; family Mustelidae; genus Mustela; species Mustela putorius. The sequence continues at coordinate 36,920,545 of NW_025421989.1, forward strand.
GAGATCACATATTGTATGATTCTCTTTATGTGAAGCATCCAGAATAAGCAAACCCATATAGAGACAAAAAGCAGATTAGTTGTTGCCAGGGGCTAGGGTTGGGATGGGATGGGGAATTGGGAGTGACTGCTAATTGGTCTGGGGTTTCTTTTGGGATAATGGAATATTTTGGAATTAGATAGTGGTGATGGCTGCCTAGCTTCTTGAATTTACCAAAAACTGTTGAATTGTACACTAAAAAATAGTGAATTTTATGTTACTTAAATGCTACTTTCGTAAAAGCAGTTAAGAAATAATGATAACATTTTAAGAATCCCTTCATTACCAGTGCCATTTCTGTGGCAAGTGAAATCAGTTTTCTGTATTAGATCAAACTTTTAAAATGCTTTAACCTGTGGAATGTTAGTTCATTGTTTGTGTGAGCAAACTCATTAGGCAATGGTTTTCTTTCTTCTTCAGTTATTTTTTTTTCCATTGAAAACTCAGGGGGAATCTTTTCCAGGGTCAACTGGACTGCATTTGTTATATGATGGTTAAACCCTCAGGCTCTGGGATTTGAGAATCCTGCCACTACCATTTAGCGGTGTTAATTTGTGACACAACACTTAAACTCCTCAAATTCTCTTTCATCTTTAAAGTGGAGATAACAATAGAAATGACTTCATGTTTATTGAGAAGGATTAAGTAGGCTTTTTGCAATTCCTGGTCCAGAGTAAGTGCTCAGTGAAGATAAATGCAATCTACTCTATGAGCTGAGGGCTAGACACGCTGATAGAAACCAATAAGCCACTTCCTAATTACAAGGCTTGCTTAAGTTTGTCTAAGGCTGAGCGGGAACTAAGATCTGGCTCTTTGTTCCATTTTAGTTCAGATTTCAGGATTCAGAGTGGCTGCCCTATCTGTTTGGGCCCCATGCGCCCAACCTGGTCTCAATTTTGAGTTTCCTGGACTGCTGGTTTGTAGAACCATCTCACCCATCTTTAGGCTGAGTGCCCCCTCAAAGTGACTTCATATGTGTTCCAAACCCTCAGAAATTCTGGGTAAAGCCAGAATGGCTTTGAGGATGGTCTCAGACCTATGGTGTATATGTAACAGGAAGAGCTTTTACCTTCTTTTGGAAGTGTCTGTCAAATTGTACTTTCTAGTTCACCATGATGGAAGTCTTCAAAGCTTCAAAATCAGACAAGAACTGTGCCTAAGGAGAAATTTATAGCTTGGATATAAAATGAAGTGGATATCAAAGGGGGACAATTGTCCTCTAAAAATAACAAAATCAGAGGAATGGTCTTAGAAGCGGTACCTCTGAGAGACCTTGACAACAGAATCCAGCTCGTTGTTAAGTAAGCAGTTTGTAGAGTAAAAGATCCCATTCCAGCGACCCAGACTCTTAGCACTTCATAAATTAATGTGAACCCGACTTCAGGTCAAAAGCACACACTGACATTGTGAAGGAGAATTTTTGCTATTTGCACCTCTTTGAAAAAGCCTTGCTTCAAAGGGTTAAGCTGCTTACTCTGTTCTTTGCCACTACCTTAATTGTCTTTCCTGTGTGCCTCTCCTCACCTCTCCACCATTGGCTTTGGTGATTTCTACCTGGCTCTCCCTTGTGACAAAATAAAGAGAAGGAGAGAAGCAAGTGAATGTGATATAGCCTGCACATTGATTTTCCTCTATCCAAATCTTTCTGTGCTCATTTTAAGAAAAACGCTTCTTCCATAATCCACCCCCCAACACTTTTGATTCTACTTTATAGTAGCAGTGCCTCTTGTTGGAAGAGCATTTTCCTTTTATGACCCCAAGTACAGAGAGCTGAATCTATTACTCCTCCCAGTTCAGGTCATATGTTCAGGTTATTCTTCATTTGTTATCCTGAAATCTTCTCCCAGAAATCCTCCCAGCCCCCACTAATGGAAAATGCCCACCCTTCTCTGCCTTGGGATGTCAACCACTGCAGACTCCATTACCCAAGCTCCTTTGTTGCATGGTTTCTGGTGAGGTTTGCCCAATGAGAAGCATTGGCAGGAGAATGGGGGTGGGGTGGGAGAGGTTGGGGTAATTTTCCCCCATACACTTACTCCTTAGAGCAGTGTCTGGCAATGGTTGCCCCACCCCCCACCTCACCACAGCACCTTTTTGATAGTTCCTAGGTTCTAGCTCCCCCAGAGTTCCCTTAACACTAAGTCCTTTAATTGTTCCTTCTGCCCTGGGGATCCTAATGGCTTCCTGCTATTGCTTTCTGGGGTAGGTAGAATAATGGTCTCCCAAATATGTCCACATTCTAATCCCTGGAACCTGGGAATGTGTTACCCTACAGGGTAAGCAGAATTTTACGGAAGCCATTGAAGTTATGAACCACGAGATGAGAGATTATCCTAGATTATCTGGATGAACCCAATCTAATTACATGGGTCCTTGAAGGCAGCTGTGGTCAGAAAGAGGAGATAATGGAAGCAGGGTCAGAGAGAGGTTAGCTGCTGCTGGTTTTAAAAATGGAGAAAGGGGGCCATGAGCCCGGGAATGTGGACAGCTTCTAGAAGCTGGAAAAGGCAAGGAAACAAATTTTTCTTCAATGCCTCCAGAAGGAATGCTGCCCTGCTGACATCTTGGTTTTAGCCCATTGAGATTCCATGCCAGTATTCTGACCTACAGAATTGTAAGGTAACAAATTTGTGTTTTTTTAAGCCACTAAATCTGTTGTAATTTGTTAAAGCAGCAATAGAAAACCAATACACCTTCCCATCTTTTTTTATTGAAGAATTATTGACATGCAATATTATATTAGGTTCAGGCATGCAACATTGTGATTTCACAATTATATACATTACAAAATGCTCACCACAATAATTCTAGTTACCATCTGTCACCATACAACGTTATTACAATATTACTGACTACCTTTCCTATGCTGTACTATTCATCCCCATGACTTATTTATTTTATAACTGGAAGTTTGTGCCACCTAACCCCTTCATTTATTTTGCCCACCTCCCTTCCCCTCCCCTATGGCAACCACCGGTTTGTTTTCTGTATTTATGAATCTGTTTCTATTTTTTGTTTGATTGTTCATTTGCTTTGTTTTTTTAGATTCCACATAAAAATGAAATCATATTGTATTTGTCTTCCTCTGTCTGACTTATTTCACTTAGCACAACGCCCTCTAGGTCCATCTAGGTTGTTGCAAATGGCAAGACTTCATTCTTTGTTTTTTACTTTCACCCTCCCCACACCACTGTAAGTAGTCCCTTTATTAACACCCCTTCAGTTAAAACATTTGGAGTGAAATCTGTGTTCTGCCCTTACAAATGTGGACCTTTGTCTTTCTCCTCTTTCCTTCCTTCCTTCTGCGTTTCAGAGTGTGAGTGATTTCAGAGAGTTAGAAAGGCTCACTCTCCTTTCTCATTATCTTAAATGTTTCACAAATCCTTATATATGGAGCTAACCTAAGAGATACATGTGAAGGTATACATTTTAAATTGATATAAACTATTTTCTACTATACATTACATTTTTTCTTAGTTTTTGCTTTTCCTCCAAAGCTTTATTTTTCAGAATGATCCATGTGGTTGTCTGTCATCTAGTTTCTTTGTTTTGATTGCTGCATCCTTGAAAGATGGGATGCCATCATCAAAGGAATCAAGTGAAATCAGGAGGGGCCTGGAGAACTCTCGGAAGAGAGCAAGGTCCCCCATCTTAGAGGGTGGGGTGAGAGCAGAAATCAGGGAAATTGGAAGTGGAAGGAGGTAGAAAGAGGTGGAAGGTGAGGAGATGTGGCTGGAGAGATGTTCTCAGGAATCTTTTACTATAAATTTGTAAAGCGAGTGTGAGAGAGACAATTCATCAATAACAAGTAGCTTACTGGCATTTCCATTTGGTCCAGTCTCCCTAAATTTCTATGTGTTTTATCAGCTTACCTCAGACAATTTTTCTCTGATTCCAGGAAGTAAAGCAAAGAAAAGCACAGTATGTCTCAGCCAGGTCTTAAATTTTGGTGCTAACCACGACCTTATTTACTGTCCTGACACCTTCATATTCATCTCCTTTGTGTAAATTTATGGCCTCTTCAATTTGGAACTATATGTAGATTTAACTCATGCAAATGACTTCTTTGTTTGACCCATGATAGTATTTCTTTCTAAATAATTATATTTTCTTCTTAGTGGAGATAGTTTTTTTTTTTGCATTTATTCCTGATTATAAAAGCAATTCATGGCTATTATACAAGAGCCTTATTACAATATAGAAAAGTATGATTATAATGTAGAAAAGAATGAAAACATAAATGTTACTTATTATGCTATCATGTGATTTTAACATTTTCTGTATGTATTATTGCAGCCTTTCTTTCTCATTAATAATAGTCATTCAGTAAATATTTATTATGCAATCTACTGTGCTAGGTACTGGGAGACAATGGAGTTGTTGCAGTGCTCTGGACCTTGTAATCTAGTGAGAGAGAATTACATTTAATTATATGATTATTTAACTAATGTCTGCTACATTTGGGAAGTTTTTGCAGATGCATCAGCCAGCTCTTGCCCCAATAATGCTCCGTATTAAGTCATCCCAAAACTCAATAGCATGCAGCAAGAAGTACTTATTCTTATGATCACAGTTATGCAGGTCAGCCAGAGCAGTGGTGCTTTAGATGGTGGGTCTATGAACTTGCAGAAGCAACTCTGCTCTTGGGGATGGATTAAGCCTAGATCTACTTTATATATATATACTGATTCTAGTACCAGGCTGAAAGGGAAGGCAGCTACCTGGGGGATGTTTTTCTTGTGGTGGATCACTGGAAAGAACAAGAGAACCAACCAAACCATGGAGGCACCTATGGAGCTTTTGCTTTCATCAGGTCTGCTAACATTCCATTGGCCAAAACAAGTTACGTGAACAAACACAAAATCAAGGGGCGGGAAAGATCACTCTTCCTACTATGAGGACATGGCAAAGGATTAGATGTCTATGACAGAGAAATGAAGAATTGGGGTCAGTAGAGCAACCTACCATGTGACACACAATCAGAAGTGTTATTTAGATTTTCTTCTCATGGTTAGAACTGCTGAAATGTTCTTAAGCTTCTTATCCTGTTATGATGTCATTCAAAGGCAGGAAGATATGAGTCTTATCTTGTTCTTTCTCAGAAGTCCCACTTCCGACCTCTGTGTCCTTTTACTTCTCATTGGCAAGGGTTGTTTCCCATGTCCATTCTTGATTCAATCATTGGTGGGAGGAATAGAATTGCTGTGACTGACCCAAACTGGAAAACATTCACACCCGGGGGCTGAGGAATGACTTCTGAAAAACAGATGCTCAGTATCTGAACAAAAGAAGGGTTACATTATCATGAATGTTGAAGTTAAATGGTAGTTAGGCCAACATCATCTGCTTCAGTTTCTTACTGAAGATTGTCATAAGGGTTCCAAAAAATGAGAGATTACAATAGGAGAGCTTTGGTTTGGAGAGAAAAGTCATGGACATGAATATTAAGCTGAAATTTGAAGGATAAGAAAGAGTTACCTGTGCAAGGAGGACAGGTAAGAATATTCCAGGTAGAAAACATACATAAAAGTTTTGTAGTAGAGTGAGTTTGGGGGTATGGCAGTCTTAAGAAATGTAGAGTGTGGTAGAAAGCATGATGGGAAACAAGGCTCTAGGGAATAAGAGCCATACCATTCAGGTCTTTTCAGATCAACTTAAAGCTTTTATTCTTCATGATAAGAACAATGGAAGACCACTGAAAAGTTTTTTTTTTCATAATCTCACCCCCCTCTCCCAACCTCCTTCCCCCCAGCAACCCTCAGTTTGTTTTGTGAAATGAAGAGTCACTTATGGCTTGTCTCCCTCCCAATCCCATCTTGTTTCATTTATTCTTCTTCTGCCCCCTTTACTCCCCCATGTTGCATCTCCACTTCCTCATATCAGGGAGATCATATGATAGTTGTCTTTCTCCGACTGACTTATTTTGCTAAGCATGATTCCCTCTAGTTCCACCCACGTCATCACAAATGGCAAGATTTCATTTATTTTGATGGCTGCATATTATTCCATTGTGTATATATACCACTTCTTCTTTATCCATTCATCTGTTGATGGACATCTAGGTTCTTTCCATAGTTTGGCTATTGTAGACATTGCCGCTATAAACATTTGGGTGCACGTGCCCCTTCGGATCACTACGTTTGTATCTTTAGGGTAAATACCTAGTAGTGCAATTTCTGGGTTGTAGGGTAGCTCTATTTTCAACATTTTGAGGAACCTCCCAGGTGTTTTCCATAGTGGTTGCACCAGCTTGCATTCCCATGAACAATGTAGGAGAGTTCCCCTTTCTCCGCGTCCTTGCCAGCATCTGTCATTTCCTGACTTGTTAATTTTAGCCATTCTGACTGCTGTGAGGTGGTATCTCATTGGGGTTTTGATTTGTATTTCCCTGATGCCGAGTGATGTGGAGCACTTTTTCATGTGTCTGTTGGCCATCTGGATGTCTTCTTTGCAAAAATGTCTGTTCATGTCTTCTGCCCATTTCTTGATTGGATTATTTGTTCTTTGGGTGTTGAGTTTGCTAAGTTCTTTATAGATTTTGGACACTAGCCCTTTATCTAATATGTCGTTTGCAAATATCTTCTGCCATTCTGTCAGTTGTCTTTTGGTTTTGTTAACTGTTTCCTTTGCTGTGCAAAAGCTTTTGATCTTGATGAAATCCCAATAATTCATTTTTGCTCTTGTTTCCCTTGCCTTTGGCAATGTTCCTAGGAAGAAGTTGCCGCGGCTGAGGTCGAAGAGGTTGCTGCCTGTGTTCTCCTCAAGGATTTTGATGGATTTCTTTCTAACATTGAGGTCCTTCATCCATTCTGAGTATATTTTCGTGTGTGGTATAAGGAAATGGTCCAATTTCATTTTTCTGCATGTGGCTGTCCAATTTTCCCTATACCATTTACTGAAGAAGCTGTCTTTTTTCCACTGGACATTCTTTCCTGCTTTGTCAAAGATTAGTTGACCATAGATTTGAGGGTCTATTTCTGGGCTCTCTATTCTGTTCCATTGATCTATGTGTCTGTTTTTGTGCCAGTACCACCATACTGTCTTGATGATGATAGCTTTGTAATCAAGCTTGAAGTCCGGAATTGTGATGCCACCAACTTTGCCATTCTTTTCCAATATTCCTTTGGCTATTCAAGGTCTTTTCTGGTTCCATATAAATTTTAGGATTATTTGTTCCATTTCCTTGAAAAAAATGGATGGTATTTTGATAGGAATTGCATTAAATGTGTAGATTGCTTTAGGTAGAATAGATATTTTCATAATATTTGTTCTTCCAATCCATGAGCATGGAACATTTTTCCATTTCTTTGTGTCTTCCTCAATTTCTTTCATGAGTACCTTACAGTTTTCTGAGTATAGAATCTTAGCCTCTTTGGTTAGGTTTATTCCTAGGTATCTTATATTTTGGGTGCAATTATAAATGGGATTGACTCCTTGATTTCTCTTTCTTCTGTGTTGTTGTTGGTGTAGAGAAATGCAACTGATTTCTGTGCATTGAATTTATATCCTGACACTTTACTGAATTCCTGTACAAGTTCTAGTAGTTTTGGAGTGGAGTCTTTTGGGTTTTCCACACATAGTATCATATAATCTACGAAGAGTGAAAATTTGACTTCTTCTTTGACATTTTGGATGTCTTTAATTTCTTTTTGTTGTCCCATTGCTGAGGCTAGGACCTCTAGTACTATGTTGAATAGCAGTGGTGATAATGGCGATCCCTGCCGTGTTCCTGACCTTAGCAGAAAAGCTCTCAGGTTTTCTCCATTGAGAATGATATTTACGGTGGGTTCTTCGTAGATGGCTTTGATGATATTGAGGTATGTGCCCTCTATCCCTACACTTTGAAGAGTTTTGATCAGGAAGGGATGCTGTACTTTGTCAAATGCTTTTTCAGCATCTATTGAGAGTATCATATGGTTCTTGTTCTTTCTTTTATTGATGTGTTATATCACATTAACTGATTTGCAGATGTTGAACCAACCTTGCAGCCCTGGAATAAATCCCACTTGGTCATGGTGAATAATCCTTTTAATGTACTCTTGAATCCTATTGGCTAGTATTTTGGTGAGAATTTTCGCATCTGTGTTCATCAAGGATATTTGTCTGTAGTTCTCTTTTTTGATAGGATCTTTGTCTGGTGTTGGGATCAAGGTCATGCTGGCCTCATATAATGAGTTTGGAAGTTTTCCTTCCATTTCTATTTTTTGGAACAGTTTCAGGAGAATAGGAATTAGTTCTTCTTTAAATGTTTGGTAGAATTCCCCTGGGAAACCATCTGGCCCTGGGCTTTTGTTTATTTGGAGATTTTTGATGACTGTTTCAATCTCCTTACTGGTTATGGGTCTGTTCAGGTTTTCTATTTCTTCCTGGTTCAGTTTTGGTAGTTTATATGTCTCTAGAAATGCATCCATTTCTTCCAGATTGTCAAATTTGTTGGCGTAGAGTTTCTCATAGTATGTTCTTATAATTGGCTCTATTTCTTTGGTGTTAGTTGTGATCTCTCCTCTTTCATTCATGATTTTATTTGGGTCCTTTCTCTTTTCTTTTTGATAAGTCTGGCCAGGGGTTTATCAATCTTATTAATTCTTTCAAAGAACCAGCTTCTAGTTTCCTTGATCTGTTCTACTGTTTTTTTTTTTGGTTTCTATTTCATTGATGTCCGCTCTGATCTTTATGATTTCTCTTCTCCTGCTGGGTTTAGGGTTTCTTTCTTGTTCTTTCTCCAGTTCCTTTAGGTGTAGGGTTAGTTTGAATACTTGAGACCTTTCTTATTTCTTGAAAAAGGCTTGTACTGCTATATATTTTCCTCTCAGTACTGCCTTTGCTGTGTCCCACGGATTTTGAACTGTTGTGTTTTCGTTATCATTTGTTTCCATGAAGTTTTTCAATTCTTCTTTAATTTCCTGGTTGACCCATTCATTCTTTAGAAGGACGCTGTTTAGTCTCCATGTATTTGGGTTCTTTCCAAATTTCCTCTTGTGATTGAGTTCTAGCTTCAGAGCATTGTGGTCTAAAAATATAAAGGGAATGATCCCAATCTTTTGATACCAGTTGAGACCTGATTTAGGACCCAGGATGTGATCTATTCTGGAGAATGTTCCAGGTGCACCAGAGAAGAATGTGTATTCTGTTGCTTTGGGATGAAATGTTCTGAATATATCTTTGATGTCCATCTGGTCCAGTGTGTCATTTAAGGCCTTTATTTCCTTGTTGATCTTTTGCTTGGATGATCTGTCCATTTCAGTGATGGGAATGTTAAAGTCCCGTACTATTATTGTATTATTGTCAATGTGTTTCTTTGATTTTGTTATTAATTGGTTTAGATAGTTGGCTGCTCCCATGTTAGGGGCATAGATATTTAAAATTGTTAGATCTTCTTGTTGGACAGACCCTTTGAGTATGATATAGTGTCCTTCCTCATCTCTTATAGTCTTTGGCTTAAAATCTAATTGATCTGATATAAGGATTGCCACCCCAGCTTTCTTCTGATGTCCATAACCATGGTAAATTTTTTTTCCACCCCCTTTAAATTTGGAGGTGTTGTTGGGTCTAAAATGAGTTTCTTGTAAGCAACATATAGATGGGTTTTGTTTTTTTATCCATTCTGATACCCTGTGTCTTTTGATTGGGGCATTTAGCCCATTAACATTCATTGTAACTATTGAGAGATATAAATTTAGTGTTTTTGTATTGCCTGTAAGGTGACTGTTACTGTATATGGTCTCTGTTCCTTTCTGATCTACTACTTTTAGGGTCTCTCTTTGCTTAGCGGACCCCTTTCAATATTTCCTGTAGAGCTGGTTTGGTGTTTGCAAATTCTTTCAGTTTTTGTTTGTCCTGGAAGCTTTTTATCTCTCCTTCTATTTTCAATGATAGCCTAGCTGGATATAGTATTCTTGGCTGCATGTTTTTCTTGTTTAGTGCTCTGAATATATCATGCCAGCTCTTTCTGGCCTGCCAGGTCTCTGTGGATAAGTTTGCTGCCAATCTAATATTTTTACCATTGTATGTTACAGACTTCTTTTCCCAGGCTGCTTTCAGGATTTTCTCTTTGTTACTAAGACTTGTAAATTTTAATGTTAGTTGACGGGGTATGGACCTATTCTTGTTGATTTTGAGAGCGGTTCTGTACACCTCCTGGATTTTGATCCTTGTTCCCTTTGCCATATTAGGGAAATTGTTTACAATAATTCAATCCAATATACCTTTGGCTCCCCTCTTCTTTCTTCTTCTTCTGGAATCCCAATTATTCTAATGTTGTTTCATCTTATGGTGTCACTTATCTCTCGAATTCTCCCCTCGTGGTCCAGTAGCTGTTTGTCCCTATTTTGCTCAGCTTCTTTATTCTCTGTCATTTGATCTTCTATATCGCTAATTCTTTCTTCTGCCTCATTTATCCTAGCAGTGAGAGCCTCCATTTTTTATTGCACCTTATTAATAGCTTTTTTTTATTTCAAATTGGTTAGATTTTAGTCCTTTAATTTCTCCAGAAAGGGCTTTTATATCTCCCGAGAGGGTTTCCCTAATATCTTCCATGCCTTTTTTGAGCCCGGCTAGAACCTTGAGAATCGTCATTCTGAACTCTAGATCTGACATATTACCAATGTCTGTATTGATTAGGTCCCTAGCCTTCGGTACTGCCTCTTGTTCTTTTTTTTGTGGTGAGTTTTTCTGCCTTGTCATTTTGTCCAGATAAGAGTATATGAAGGAACAAGTAAAATACTAAAAGGGTGGCAAAGACCCCAGGAAAATGTGCTTTAACCAAATCAGAAGAGACTCAAAATCATGGGGGGGGGTGAAAGGGGATAAAAAGAGGTTCAGAAAAAAAAAGAAACAATTAAAAAAAGAAAACAAATGAAAAAATATAAAAAAGAACAAATATATATTAGATAAACTAGTTAAAAATGTTAAAAAAGAAAAGGGTAAAATTTAAAAAAATTTAGCAGAAGAAGAAAAAAAATTGAAAAAAAAATTAAGTTAACTGCAAGACTAAGGACTCATGGGGAGATAGCCATGAGTTCTGTTCTTTGTTTTCTCCTCCTCTGGAATTCCACTGCTCTCCTTGGTATCGAACCTGCACTCCTTGGTAGGTGAACTTGGTCCTGGCTGGATTTCTTGTTGATCTTCTGGGGGAGGGGCCTGTTGTAGTGATTCTCAAGTGTCTTTGCCCCAGCCAGAATTGCACCGCCCTCACCAGGGGCCGGGCTGAGTAAGCTTTTGGGAGCTTCTGTTCTCTGAATGCTTTCCATAGAGTTTTGGAGTACAGGAATGAAAATGGCGGCCTCCCAGTCTCCAGCCCAGAGGAGCCGAGAGCTGGGGGCCCCACTCCTCAGCATGCCCTCAGAGAATAGCGCCCAATCACTCCCGTCTCCCTGGCCTCCGGCCGCGCTCTGAGCTCACCCAGCCCGCGACCGGTTCAAGGTAACCCCGATCTGAGAGCTCACTCCTCAGCTCTGTCTCTGTAGCCAGCTTTCCCGTTCTAATACCTGCAAACTCTGCGACACTCAGACACCCCCGATCCTTCTGTGACCCTGTGGGACCTGGGGCCACACTGATCCTGTGTGGGCCTCACACTGGTTTAACCTCTGGAGCGATGTCCCTCAGCAGAACAGACTTTTAAAAGGCCTGATTTTGTGTTCCGTTGCTCCACCGCTTGTGGGGAGCCGGTCCCTCCCACCGCAGTCTATCTTCCTGTCACTTTGGATTCACTTCTCCGGGATTCCTACCTTTCAGAAAGTGGTTGATTTTATGTTTCTAGAATTGCTGTTCTTCTCTTCAATCTCCTGTTGGACTTGTAGGTGTTTGCAATGTTTAGATAAGCTATCTAGCTGATCTCCTGCTACCTGATGTAGTCTCAGCCTGCTACTTCTCCGCCATCTTGACTCCTCCAAAAACCACTGAAAAGTTTTAAACAAGGAAGTGATATAATCAGAATTGAGTTTAAAAGAAGGTCATACTAGCTACAGTGTGGAGACAAACAGAAGAGATGCAAGAGTGGAGGTAAGGAAATCAGTTGGAAATTTATTACATAGTTCAGCTGAAAAGATAACAGCTTGGCTAGAATGATAGTAGTAGAGATAAAAAGATGTGACTAAATTTGAGAAATATTTAGGAGGCAGAGTTCAGAAAACTTAATGATGCATTAGATCTGGGGGCAGCGATAAATGAAGGTTTCAAAGACTACTCTTAGATTTCAGGATTATATAGCTAGATCGATGTTGGTACCATTCACTGAGACAGGGATTACAAGAAGAGATCCAGGTTTGAGTAGGAAAACCACAAGTACAGATGGTGACATTTTGATATATTGAAAAAAAAATGTTGGATTTATGGGTCTGAGATATTATGAGTTATCTGCACATAAGTGGTAATCGATGCCAGAGACATTAATATGGGAGAATAGAAAGTGGGAGGGATAATGGGTCTAGGAATAAGCTTTGAGGAATCCAGCATTTAATGAGCTATGAGATCGCAAAGGAACCTGAGAAGGACCAATCAGAGAGGTCAAAGAAAACCCCGAATGTATAAAGAAGACTAAAAGCCAAGGGAACAAAGTATTTCAATAAAGAGGGAGGGGTGAAGAGAACTGAACAAGTTAAATTGGATTTGGAAACACTGAGGTCATTGCTCATAAGTAAATTATCAACCACTGTTTTGGTGAAGCATGACTGTGGATGGATTGGAGTGGGCTGGAGTGTAAGGGTTGAGAAAATGGAGATGCTGGCTAGAAGAAATCTTTCTCAAGAGTTTGGATTTGAAGGAGAAAGAATATAGAAGTGGGAAGTGTAACTAAGGGAACTTGGTCACAGAAGTGACTAAGACAACACAAAGCTGATGGGAAGTAGCAGTTGAGAGGTTTTATATCCAAGACAGAGATGGTATAAGAAAGGTTAAGACTCTTCAGAAAACATGAATAGGATCTAGGTATCCCATCTACATATGTATCTTTATGTATTCATGTAGTTAAAACCTGTATGTTCAGATATATTTTAAATATTGAAATAATATATATTTGCTTGTAAGGAATAAAATGTCCCACCAACAGAGTATTAAATGATAAAGACATTTAATTGATGTGCATAATCAAAGCTTGTAAGTTGGCAGGTCCAGAGTTGTTTCAAGGGCTCACCTCTATCACCAAATACCTCAGCTATGTTCATTCTATCTTTTCTATTCGACCTCTGCAGTGTGTCAGTGATATGTCTTTTCATGGTCTCCATGTGGCAGCCATAGCTCTGAATATCTCATCCTCATACGGTAGCATCTCAAGCAGAAAGCAAGTGGCAGAGATGTGAGTAACTAAAATGTTTTCTTTATCTGCCACCCTTTTTATTAGGAAGAAATTTTAACCTGTAGCCATTAACAGACTGCCTCTATATCTCATTGGCAAGTACTGGGTCACATGACTACCTCTAGACCAGTTGCTAGCAAAGGGATATGAGATTTCCACAATTGGCCTAGATCCTTCCTTTCTCATCCCTGAGATTGGGCACATAGTCACCCAAAAGCATCAAGGCAAGAAAGGATGTGCACTAAGTCTGAACTGATGTCTCCAAGAGTGGTTACCATCAAGAATGTATGCCTCGATGGCTATATGAATTCGTTCATATTTGTGTGTGTATGTGTAATTAAAAAATTAGTTCATAAGATTAAAAATTTACACAATATTGAAAGATGTAATAAAGTTAAAATAAAATAATGTACAATCCCATTAACCCCCAAATAAGCAACTACAATTAACATTTTAGCACAGAAACTTCAAGAATTTTTTTATACTTAAAAAAAGGTTTTTTCCTCTCTCAAAATTGGGATCATAGTCTGTGTATGACATAGTCTGCTTTTTTTCCACATGAAGCATATTTTTTGAAATGAGATGTTAAAAACTGTAAACTAGATCTTTCTAAATTGTTCATTTCTTTTATGTTTTTGGTTTTTCCATATTCTAGCAGTATATGAGCATGCTCATTTCTTCATATCCTTGAAACGTTTGGTATATCAATCCTTGAAATCCAGTAGTATCATGAGATAAAAGTGATAGATCAATATAACTTATACTTTTTTGTTTTAGGTGAAAAAACATTCCATGAATACATTTGCCATTTGAATTTTTTTCTTTTCTTTTGCTTATTTTTTCTGATTAATTTGTGTGAATTCCTGTATATACTTAAGGACATTGATTCTTTGATATATATGTTTCAGGTTTTTTTTTTTTAGTTTTCTTTTTAATTTTTTTTAAATTTATTTTTATTTGACAGATAGAGATCACAAGTAGGCAGAGAGGCAGGCAGAGAGAGAGGGAGGAGGAAGCAGGCTCCCTGCTGAGCAGAGAGCCCGATTCAGGGCTCGATCCCAGGACCCTAGGATCATGACCTGAGCCGAAGGCAGAGGCTTTAACCCACTGAGCCACCCAGGCGCCCCTTTTTTAAAAAAAATTTTATTTATTTATTTGACAGACAGAGATCATAAGTAGGCAGAGAGGCAGGCAGAGAGAGAGGAAGGGAAGCAGACTCCCTGGTGAGCAGAGAGCTTGATGTGGGGCTCGATCCCAGGACCCTGGGATCATGACCTGAGCCAAAGATAGAGGCTTTAACCCACTGAGCCACCCACGTGCCCCTTTTTAAAGTTTTTTGATGATTTAGGAGCATATGTAGAAATATTTAATTTTTAGATAAATTCATCATGACTTTTTCTTATGGCTTCTGAGGCAGTATAACATAGATTTTAATATCTGGGTCTTGGTGTCAGACAGACTTCGACTTGAATCCCAGTTCTATCCATGATCTGACTGCAAAGGCCCTTGAGATAATGACCCAACTTTCTTTATGTAAAGTAGGCTCCACACCCAGTATGAAGCCCAGTGTGGGGCTGAATCTCACGACCCTGAGATCAAGACCTTAGCTGAAATCAAGAGGCAGACACCTAACTGACTGAGCTACCCAGGCACGCTCCAAAGGACTTAACTTTTCAGACACCTTGTTTCTCTATCTGTAAAATGGAGATAATATCTTCCTCAAAAGACTGTTATGCAAAGTATATGAAAATCATGTACAAAGAGTTTAGTCCAGTGACTGACACATTGATGTGCAATAAATTTTAATTATTGTCATAATAATTAATATTATGATTATGATTACAAAGAGTCTTTCCAGTAACATTTTACTAAAATATATGCATGGATTTTCTTGTCTTTAAATATAAGAATAAAAAGATTTATTTTAAACATAATGAGAACACTGAAACAGTTCACATAAATGAAAATTGGAATTTGAGTAATACAAATTCAAGGAATATGTTGGGGGATATTATATTATAGAAATATAATCTACTGGGAATGTATTTATTTTAAGTATAGGTTCTATTTAATGGTTGAAAGTTATTTTGTGAAGTTATTTATCCTTTATGCAGCCATCCCAACTTTCTCTATTTTCAGTGAATCAAATGAGTTGTTGACTATGGAAGAAATCAAATAGATATTTTTTATATTCATATTTGGTCTGAAAGTGTTAATTAAAAGATAATCCTAAAGGGGAGCCAGGTTTGCTCAGTAGGTAGAGCACATGACTCTTGATGTTGGGGTCATGAGTTCAAGCCCCACTTTGGGTGTAGAGATTACTTAAAAACAAAATTGTGTAAACCTGGTGATTCACAGACCTGTACCCCTGGGGATAAAAATATATGTTTATAAAAAATAAAAAAAATAAAATAAAAAAAGATTAATTTTAAAGATTTCATGAAAACATGAAGAATCTATAGTGCTCCTTTCAGTGTTTACCTTCCATTTCAGTTAATATTCAGAGGGATGGCCATGTTCTTAAGGTAAATGACCACAAACCAAATTATTTATCTTGTCATGGACGACAAAGAATTTTCTACATATATTTAATTCTAAAGTGATTGTGATGCGATGGTAACAGAAATCATTGTTCTGAGAATGCTGACAGTATAACGAATCCTTCTGCTGGATGAAGCTGGGCTTCATGGCAACACAGACAGGGTGGGAGTCTCTCAGAATCCATTGCTCCTTAGACAGGAAGTGTGGTGTGGAGGTTAGAGCAGGGCTCCCCACTGTCTGCCTGTGCATTCCAGCTGTGCTGCTTGGTAGCTCTTTGACCGTAGGCAAGTTGCCCAACTTCTCTGTACCTTGGTTTCTTTGTTTGTTTGATCAAGGCAAGAGGAGTTCCTAGACCCCTAAGGGTATTGTGAAGATGCCATGACTTAAGAGCTTTAAAGCACTTAGAACAGTACCTGACATAGTCAGCATTCGGTAAATATTATTCTTATGCTCCTGCCCTCCTCTGTACAACCTCTATCTTGCCCTGTGACAATTACTTTTGATGTATAATGTTGAATACAGCTATAGAAATACTTTGGATTTGTTGATAGTCTTTAGGGAGAGGAAACCCCAGAATCTCTTAAGGTTCCAGGCTCCAATATGAGTAGAGAAGAAGGATGCAGATGGAAGGGAAGGAAAGTGGAGAGTATCTGCTGTGTGTTAAGATATCAGTGCTAGTACCCCCCCCCCCAATGAAGAAAGGCACTCTTTTATTTAGTATACTAAATACAATCTATTTCAGGCATTCACAATATAGCATTAAAATCCATTTATGATATCCATGGGCTATTGCATTATGCAGGTATCTGTTGGCATATTTCTTTGTATAACTGAATAATGAAGCACTCATTTAATTTGCAGACTTGCAAGACAGTGTATTGAGGGATTAGCTTAATGTTTCATCAGTGTTTGTTATGAAAAGGACAGATAATGGAAAGATTGCCCTGCTGTCTCATAGCAGAAAACTCTTCAGTGATAGCTGGTCGAGGTACAAGCTCATCTGGAAATCCAGATAATTTTCTTTGCCTTTCTTACTTCCCCTTTCCATGAGAATATCTTCCACTTCCTTTGAGCTAGGTGGGGCAGAGAGGGGCAGGAAATTATTATTAAGCCTGGAATTATAAGGTCTGGTGTCAATGATGGTCTCTCAGAACTAAGAAGAAGCCCTTTAACTAGAGAAGTAGCTACAGAACCAGCCCCAAGAACGTCGAGCACTGACACTGTTCCTGTTTTGAAGATGTTTTTTTGGTAACACAGTGAAGTTGAAATCTAAAAGGTAATGCAGAGAACTTGCTAGTAACCTCAGTATTGAAGTAGGAGGGAAAAAATAAACAGCGGTCTTCCTTTCTTAGGGAAAATGCCAAGTTCTTGGCGGCTTGAAGAATAATCCTTCAATTTAATAAAGTAAAACATTTTTTTTTTGCTTAACTCTTTATGCTTCAGGTAAAATTCTTTTTAAGACTGTTACACAGTACACTTAGATCCAGATTTAAAATCGTAACATCCTAGATTTGTGTAGACCAGTCTGGTGTTTATTAGCACATGCCTCTTGAGGCAATGTAGCCCTACTGGCAAGGGCAGCACTGAATGTTCCAGGGCCCAGTCATGGGTTGAGTGGTAGGTTCATCTTCATTCAAAGGCAATATGACCTTTTAAAATCAGATGTAAGGGTTAAGTTGGGAACTTCTGTGTTTTGGCTATTTCTGCAAGTGACCCCATCAGAATGTGGCCTTTTCCTGAATGGATAATGAATCCTACCCCAAGACAGTTATGAGGGTAAAATGGACCAGTCCATGCATGAGCCTATTGTTTGCTGCCCCATGTGTTAACTTGTCTTGTTCATATTCTTCTTTTATTGTGATACAATATACATGCCATAAAATTTTACCATTTTAACCATTTTTATGTGTGTAATCCAGTGGTGTTGATTACATTTACATTTTTTCCTCAAAAGATTTTATTTCTTTATTTTATTTTATGGAAAGAGAATGAGAGAGAGTGAAAGAGTGTACACACAAGGGGAGGGGAGGGGCAGAGGGAGAGGTAGAGGAAGAGAATCTCAAGGAGACTCCATGCTGAGCTTGGAGCCCAACTCAGGGCTCAATCTCATGACCGTGAGATTATGACCAAGAGCTGAAACCAAGAATCAGATGCTTAACTGACTGAGCCACCGAGGTGCCCCAACTACACTGGTATTGTTGACCAATCATCACCACTACCCATCTCAATAACTTTTTCATCCTCCTAAACAGAAATTTGTACCCTCTCCCTAGCCCCAGGCAACCACCCTTTAACTTTCAGTCTCTATACATTTGCCTTTTTTGGAAACTCATAAATAGAAGCATACCATATTTGGCCTTTTGTGTCTAGTTTCTTTAACTTAGTATAATATTTTCAAGGTTCATCTATGTTGTAACATGTATTAGACTTTCTTTCCTTTTCAAGGCTGAATAATATTCCATTGTATGGATATATTGTATTTTGTTTATCCATTCATCTGTTCATGGACATTTGGGTTACATTCTTAAAAGGTTGCATATGGATGACTAGAAAACTTACATTGGATCCTCTGGAGTAAAGCCCTCATGCTTGGTAGATTGTATTTGCTGCATTCCCGCCCCACTATTATCATGGTCCACTATGAGTAGAGTATATTTCACCACCCCAGTGATTTTGGACTTTACCATGTGACTTGCTTTGGCCAAATAATCTATGCAGAAGTTTTAGTGTCCCTTTTTGAACCAAGGCCTCAAGAGATAGTGCGTGTTTCTGTTGGTCATTTTGGGCTTAGAAAAAAAAAAAATATAAAACGTGACCTATAAAACCACTTAAGTAGGAGACACATGGAACAGACCTGAACCAACTCGTAGCCTGGAGGTAAGGCCAGGAAATCCCAGTAAATTCCAGCACAATCACAGATAATGCACAGACCTGTGAGTCAGAAATATATGATTATTCTTTTAAGCCACTGAGTTTGGGATTCTTACATAGATTTGTTTCAGCAATAGGTGACTAATTCAAGCCTTGGTGAGAGAAGCATGAAGCTTCTTTCCCATAACTCCAGGGATCACTGTAGGTTGTGGGTGGGTAGAATTCTCTCCGGGAAAATTTCTTCCTGATCTTGACCCAGCTCAGGACAACCTGACTCTTCCCTGCCCTCAGAGGCAAATGTGACACTTTGGGATGAGATGGGAGCTGGAAGGCCATGTTCTTTCCTAGCTGTTTCCTCAATTACTGAGGCTCTTGTGGGGATGGTAATCAGCCTATTTATATCTCAAGGCAGACCTTTCCATTGGCTTCTGCTCCTCCAAAAGCTCTACTCTTCCACTTACCCTGAGCTGAATATTCATCATACGTGAGGCTCTTTTCAGTTTTCTTCCAGATTATCCATCCTTCAGCTCATGGCCTTCAAGCTTGTCTTTTCTTTAAGGTGGCATTGCCTTTAAGGCCACTGTTAAGAGGTCTTTTCAGATAGATGTTGGTGGACCAAAGTCATCCAAAGTATCAACCAGGGGGCATGCTGAGGTGATGTCTGGCAGGGGATAAAATTTCCTTCTATTGCTCCCTGACTGCTACTTACATAGGGCTGTGTCATGATTCCATATTATGGATTGAACATGGGTGAAACAAACTCACTGCTTGGGAAACATTTCAGATGAAATAAACATATCTAATTCAAAATATGAACTCTGTAGGCTAGAGTTTATTTGTTATTATTACGGTGGGAAAAAATGAGTTGCTAAACTATTACTTAAAAAATTGTCACACACTTTACTCATTCCCACCCCAGAATATTTTCCTTCCTCTTCTTGCCATCTCTGCCCACTTTTCTAGTCCCACTGGCATGCAAATGTATTGTTCCTGAAATATTGGCCACTGGAGACATGAATTATGAATTGATTTGAGCAGTTGATAGTATGGTCTTGAAAACATAGTCCTGTATATTGATAAAAATAGACACTGCTTAAAACTAAAGAGTTCAGGGGTAAGGTTTGAGCTTCATCATAAACAAAACTGCCTTTGGATTTTTGCCTAAAAATTTTGATTGGCTCCCTTTAAATAAAGTAAAAGACTTTTTTAACACTTGTGCTAAAAATAATCACCATAATATTGTCTAAAAAAGAGTTGAAAATATGTATCATTTTCTATAGGAGTTAGGAAGCCCATCCCTGGAAGTTTTGCTTTACCTTTGGTTCTGACAACATTATCTGATAACTTGAGGTTAGCTGACATCGTGTTTTTAGAGATTGCCTGTCTGGGTTGTTTTAAGGGTAAAATAAGTTCAACATTAGTATCCATTTTTCTTGAGACAAGGGAGAGAAAAGAAAGTGACATCACCTTTTGGTGACATCATGCAAAAATCAACTTTCATTTTGAATTGGTTCTTGAAAAAGCCTGCCTTCACTTAGAAGAATCTTAGGAAAAAAAAAAAAAAAACTATGAGTAACATTGTATAAAAAGCAAGTTGAGAAATTCAGGACCAGAATATGGTATTAGTCAATGTGCAAATGTGGTTTGTTTAGACGACTCTGTTGTTTAGGACACACACACACATGCATATGCACACACACACACATCACTGAGCTGCCAAGTGTATGTTGCCTTTTGTATTTTGCAGCTTCGGATAGTTGATGCTTCAGTTTTGCTGGTAATTCCGAGGGCTTAGTTTGGGGTAAATAATAATCATTTAGTGCATTAATCTTACATTTTCAAAAAAATGCCATTTTGTTTCCTAGGGACAAGACTGTCAAATCAAATTCACTCATGGACCAGTTTTCCCTCATGAAAATCCTGGTGGGCTAAACTAGTATTTCACACACAAAAAATACACCAACTAAAGTAAAGCTGTTGACAATGAGATTGTGTCATTGAATGATGACCTTCTACAGGCTTAAGCTGGCCCACAGGCTCAATGTTTGACATTTATACTCTAGACTATTTCAGGTTTACTTCTCCTAATAATCAGCGTAATACTGTTTCTAGGCTTTTAGGCATAGAAGGGATTTTGAGATCCCATTTATTGATGATGTGGGACTGAATCCTTTTCTCTGCAGTGGGACATTTTGTACGTATGTGATACAAATGACAATATGGATCCTGTTTGATGACACTTTTGGAGAAATGGCAAAAAGAAATAAGTTTAATGTGGAGGATAAGAAATTGAAGTTGGATACAAAGAAGTTCCTGATAGAACAAGCAAAAGGCATGAGAAATGGCTATGAGTGTCGACTTGCTAATCTCTCCCTCTCTCTCCTTTCATGGTTGCATTTTTGTTGATGCAGTTTGTTAATGCATATTACATAATCATAATTTTTGCATCTTCTTTTTCTTTTTCTTCAGATTATGTCAATTCATGGTGATGTGGACCGAAGAAGGTATAATGGTGAGTAAAAACTTAACCTGAGTGAATGCAACTTGATCTAATGATTGGGTTTGGCCCTTAGCCTTGTCAGACATGGTTCCAACACAAAGGAGTTGATTAAAAATACACAGGTCACAAGAGACTGATGTGTAAATGGAATGTCAATGCATTACATTCTGGTGGGAAATATTCTCTGGTGAGCAGAATGATCCTCTCCTCCATCCAAGGTACTCACTACCTAGAGCCTGAACCAAATATCATCTTGACATACACTCACTCCTTTTCCATTCCTAAACAGATCTTTAATCCAGGTGTCATACACTCCCACACATAGCCCCTAAGTCTTAGGGGGAGCTGGTTGAAACCAGATCTTGGGATTCTGATTAGTCTAATCTTATTATTTCTGCCCTAGTTTGAAAAGAGTCTGGGCCAAATCAATTTGGTCCAGTGAGAAACAAACAGAAATTTTCTGAGAGCTTTTGGAAGAGCAACTGTCTTGTTATGAAGCATGGTTACAGGAAGGCAGCCTTTTACTGGATTTAAATGAGTAGACATTTAGCCCTAGTTGCTATAGGGGTCATCCTAGAGCCATGAAGGGAGCTGGCCTCTAGGATGAAGCTGACAGTGTTGGTGTCAAAATGGAATGATGGAAGTAATCTGTGTCTTTGATGAGCTCCTTGGCCAGTTAACCCTAAAGCCTCTTCTACAGCTGGAATTGAGTTTTGGTTGCCCATATACTTTATTATTGTTACAGATAGTTTGGGTTGAGTTTTCAATTTCATGCAGCTTAAAAACCCTAACAGTTACAAGGTTTGTTGCCAGAAATGGGCTCCATCAGGTAACAAATTGTAAGCTATGGAACTGGCTGATTGGAGGAGGTAAGAAAGAAGCTTGTGTTTTTCAATTATTGACCAAGTAAGATATTTGTCATTTTCCAATAAGTAATGTATCTTCCAGAGCTGTAGCATGAAAGAATTTCATAGAAAAATTTCCAGGGATTGATGACTTCTTGCACCTTCCAGTAAGACCTTAGAAGAATAAAATAAGACTCAATGCTCATCTTGGATGTTGTCACTGGAAGAAAATGGAGTCTCTTTTAGAAAGAAGCACTGTGGGATGCTAGATTGGTTGACTCGGGAACTCCCTTCGCTACCAGAATAAGGACCCAATCTGCAGTTGGAGCAACTGCCAAGAAATGCCAGCTCATCCCACCAGAGTCATAGACAACTCACAGATTGTGAGCAAGAAATAAATGCATGTAGGTTTATTGCATTTGAGGCTTGTGAGTTACACGGAACTATTGTAGCAATAGCTGACTTATGTAGTGGGAATGAGAGATAGAGGAGAGGAAGTAGTCTCTTAGAACCTGAAAAAGTTACAGATTACCCCACATTACTTTTAAGAATAGAAGCAGCCCAAACATATTGGGGCCATAGTGGGAGGAAGTAAGGTTTCATTTTAGGGAACATTTCCCCTTTCTATGAGAAGCAGGAGATATGATGACCTTGGAGTCACCTGTCAAGTTCTCTAGATATCCATTTGGATGACCAAATAATGAAATGTAATGCAGTGGAAGGAAGAAAGGAAAAAAAATGGGAGGGAGGGCCCTGAGCTGTCTCTGTCTTTGC
Source organism: Mustela putorius furo (assembly GCF_011764305.1). Lineage (NCBI taxonomy): Eukaryota > Metazoa > Chordata > Mammalia > Carnivora > Mustelidae > Mustela > Mustela putorius. The sequence goes on from NW_025421989.1 coordinate 36,943,406, forward strand.
TAACAGTACCAACAACCAGAACAAGGAGGGGTTGTCTTTAGAAATGACATGGCTAGGAAGGTTTTGAAAAATTAAAAATCGGAAAGGATTTCTAGTGTTTCCAGCTTACTAAGGCATGAAAACAAGAACCAATTTGCAAAGATGTGGGCAGTAGCAGAATGGATAGTGGAGGCTGATTAGGTATGTTTGCTTGGGGCAACTCATTAAAAGCACCGGACTATCGTACTGAAATCACTATAATTTCCACTGCATCCCACCATTACCACTTATCAGCTTCAGAGCAAAAGTCAGTTTATTCTTCAGAAAGGCCCACTCCTGAAGTGTGTGGTTCCCTTTTCTTGCTTTGTAAAAACACACCGAGGTCATTCAGTTGCTTTTGGATGGGGTGCATAACAATACCTCTCTTTAGAATTGAGGCAGGAGAGTCAAGATTGACATTGCACTTCTCTTCCTGACACTTCTTGGCCTTTATCTTTCTTCTAGTCAACAACATACCATTACAGATGAGGTAAGACACCATGTGCTCATCCTCTGTGTGCATTTAAAATGTGGAGTCAGCAAGTTCCTCTCTTCTTTCTGCTTTGACGATGGGGAAGGGAAGGCTGCTTTGATCTTCAAAAATTATGACTGTAAATAGTGCCTATTCAAATATTGGCTCAAGATTAAAACAGTGATTGCTTTTGAGTTGTTTTTAGAATCTTCTATTTCCAAAGCCCCCTTTCTGCCTTTGGGTGTGTAAGCTGCTGACCAAGTTCAAATTTCCACATTTTATCTATATATCTGAAGTGTATTCGACACACAGATGCTGGATAAATAGTTTGTGTTTTAAGGTTTTTTTTCCTATCATGAAGGTAAGGCATGCTTCTCATAAAAGTGTACTGTACACAGAAAAAGAGTAAATAAGGAAGAAGTAAAAGCCTGTAAACACACCACTCAGCAATACTGCTAGCACCTAGATTATAAATATGAGTATATGTAAATCTCATATATGTATATATATTTTTTATATAAATTATTCATTATATTTGATGTACAGTTTTGAGTTTTCCTTTTCTGAATAAGCTATCATCTTGTGAACTAGATGGTGCTCAGTTCAGTGTGTCTGTTGTATACATGGTGAGATCTATTATTTTTGCCATGGGTGCTTTGTTCAAAGAGCTTTCTGTGGCCAGGATTTTTACTCTGGTTTCATATTGTGTGGAGATGGGCTCTCTGGTGTGTATGAACAAGGATCTTGCATTTGCTTCTCTTGCCAGAGAGAAGGACAGCTATGGTTTTTGGTTTACCTCCAAGACTGATATGTCTTTGGCCATAAAATTAAATGCTAGGTAGCCAGGCTTCCAACATGTATTAATTCTACACCACACGCAGAACATGCTACTAATTGTTCTAGAGGTTTTGGTGCAGATAGAAAGACACAGCCATCAAGAGACCAGCAGTTCATGTAACAGTTGCTAAGGACAGAATGGGTTATTGGGGGCATCTGGCACTGGTTGCTTTTGCAGGGAGATAAACAGAAGAGAATGGCCAAGCCCTAGGGTTTCGGCCTCAGAGCAAGAAACGTGACACTCACAGGCACAGAGGCTGGAAAAGCCTTTACAAATGTAAGGAATGGCAAGCAGCTTTGCTTGGCAACAGCAAAGGAGCCATGCAGGGGAGAACAGACTGGAGGCTGATCGGTTTGGAAGGCCTGGACAAAGGGCAAACAACCCTGAACTCAACAACACAGACGGGAAGGGTCCCCAGTAGGTTTCCCAGCAGGGGAGTGACATAAAGACAGGGACAGGCAAAGCGGGTTATTTTTTTGCCTGGGTGCTTCTGCAGTTCCCATTATCCAGTGTGATCATCCTAAGAGCATGCTCGCGAGGCTTGGCCCTGTCGGAGTCTGGACATTGAAGTGTGTGCAGCTTGTGCAGCCAGTATCACATCCTGTCCTACTGGGAAGGTCCAAAGTGGGCCAATGCTGGCCCCTTGGAATAATTTGTTCCCACTGCTGTCCACATACAGCACCAAAAAGAGCAATTTATTGGCATTGTCGGTAATTCTCAGACTGCCAACAGAATGTATTAAACTAACCAGATTGTAGGAGAGGAAAAGGGGTAATTATTTTACAACTACAAATCTAATTTGAGAAGGAGCACTTGTCTTACTTTACTCTCTAAAGCTACCACAAGTTTTTACCATACATGATGCATGCTCCAGCTCCCATGTATTGCTGGTGGGATGCAAAATGGACCCATGAAGAATTTGGTCATGTCTAACAAGCTTACATATGCATTTACTTTTTGAATTATTAATCCTACTTCTACAAATCTGTCCCAAAGATATAATGGCAAAAACTATAGGAAGATATATGCCAGGTTATTCATCACAATACATCACAGCAAAAGATTAGAAACAACCTATATCCCATCGATGGGAGATTGAAAAGTTGTCGTACATCTACGCAAAGGAGTACTAGGTGGCTATAAAAAGGAATGAGTTATATCTCTATATATTGCTAGGAGTGGTGTCCAGCACATATTATTATGTTAAAAATGCAGAGTGGAAAAAAGTGTATGTTTATTAAAGAAAGGAGGTTATGAATTTATATGTATTCATATATAATACATATATTTACTTTTATTAAAAAGGAAGAATAAGCCTAAAGCTAAAAATTTTAAGAAAGAGGTTACCAATGGGAAAGGAGTCAGGAAACAAGGAAACAAGATGAAAGGGAGGAGATAGAAGTGGGACTTCTCTGAATATACCTTGTTCTGTCGATTTGAATTTGGAAACAGGTAATTATCTTATGCAATTATAATATAAAATTAAATTTACAAAGCAATCTTTAACAATAAAAAGAAACAATGTGAAGTATCAGAAACAAACTATGTAACAAGTTTTTGGATAACCATACAAAGAGGAACTGTTCTGTGTGATTTCGATTAAACATAGTAATTTGACTTGATCTTCCCAGATGGATATATGCTAAAGACCAAAGGAACTATAAAAATATCTTAGCCATGTTGGTGTTCTAATTTTGATATTGTTGTGTGTAAGTGTGGGATAGAGCCAATGAATATTTGTGTTGGTGGTGGTATTTAGAATCAGTATTTTTGGAATGGAAAAAAGGAGCTACAGATATAATATAGGTGAGATTAAGCAAAAACATTATATTTTTGAATTTGAAATGGAAATATTAGTATAAACGCATGCTGTTTTTCATCTTAAAAAAATCTATTTTCTAGTTTTGAACACTGAAAAGATCTAAAAACAATGATCAGCCTAGTAGCAATGAACATCCTTGGTAGCCAGGTTATGGTCTTGAAGTACCATTTTCCATCAGAAGACACCAGGAGTCCTTGAAAATATAGCTGATACCAGAACTGGGGCAGAAAACGTACAAGATAAGCCCAGTATGTCCTGTTCTAGTAGGAATCAAGGAAATTTTCCATAATCATTGTGTGCCTCTTAAAAGGACACAAAAGCCACTTGAAGAGGGACAATTTGATCATCATTAAGAATAACAATTGCAATAGATTGAAACATTTATATATCCATGTGCTCATTCTGATTAAAAAAAAAATACAGGTCATTGGTCACTCTTGGATCTCTTTTGGATATGTTAGAGAAGCAACAGATATCTTGAAAACCAAAACATAATGGGGAAAAAATCCTGCTTTTCTCTTGTCTTCTTTACATGAAAGGCACATCATGATAATCAAATAATTGATAAGGGCAAGTTCCTCCTTAGAGAAGTGTCTTAGCTAGTAACTGAAGGAGGAATGATAGAATTATAAGACGACTATTCTGCAACCTCTAATGAAATATTGACAGTGATCATTAATGACCACTAACAATACAAAAAGAGAACACCAGTCTTTTTTGGCTTTCTAATGGATGATTGCAACACCACCTACTACAGATTATTGTCAAAGAATTGAAACTGAAGATCCTCAAGACCAGCTTTAATTACCAATTTACCATAAATACAGGAAACAGAAGAACATTTGCAGGAAATATTGGGGACAGGTAAACAATAGCGTGATATACAATGAGCAAAATCTAGACTGCGGAGAATAACATGGTACCCACTACTTAGTAATTCAACAAAAAACTTGCAAGAAAGATTGGAGAACTGAAAGAGATTTAAAAGAAGGAAACAAATTGCTTCGTATAGAACTCATTTGGATTCTGGTTCCACGAATGCACTGCAAAAACACAAATATGAGACAACCAGAGAAATCTGAATATTGACTGTCTGAGGATATCAAGAAATTGTTGTTAATTTTTACACATGCTATTGGCATTATCTTTTTTCAGGTAAACGCTGAGATACTTGTAAATGGCATGATAAGAAAAATCTTGGCAGCAGTCAATTAAGTGTCCAACTCTTAGTTTCAACTCATGTCAGGATCTCAGGGTCATGAGATCGAGCCCTGCACCAGGCTTTGCTCTCAGCGGGGAGCCTGCTAGAGATTCTCTCTCCCTCTCCCTATGCCCCTACCCCTACTCACATGTTCTCTCTCTCTCAAAAATAAATAAATGAGTATTTTTTTTTTAAATCTTGGATTTATTTCAGTGTAAGAGAATATCATGGAATGGAGAGGACAGTGAGTGAGGCAGGGGATGCAATAAGATAGACCAAGGCTTAATAGTTGAAGTTTGGTGATGTGATGACTACAGGCATCAAGAAATCATGATAAGCAGACTTAATTCTCCAAACAAATATAAAGACTAGAACACAGAGGAGAAAAGCAACGTCTGTATTTCTTCAGAGTTTAAATCTGCTCTTCAAAGTTTATGAGTAATCATTAAGGATTCTAAGACTCTCTCCTGATGTAAAAAATACCATTAATTTCATTTCTTTGGCTCTATTAGAATAATCAATTAGAGCTGAGAACTTCCATAAAGAATTTGAATTTTACCTTAGTATTTGTGATGAATTAGACAGTCCTAAATGTTTGGGCTTTCTAGAAATAGTGACATTTCTGCTTGTAATACTTAGGCACACATCATCTCTAATATCAGAGTGCAAGGTGATAGTAGGCTAGGTTTTAGGTAAGTCTATCTGCTGTGGACTCTGTGCTTCATTTCTCAGTAAGTCTTGCTGGGTGTTAGCACAAACACTGCTCATTTGTCATCTTTACTAAGCAAAACTTTTCTGTACAGATGGCACACAAGTCTACACTTTTATCCCTGACCTTCCTGGTACCTTTGTCCCCAACAGCAATATTTTCCTTGACTACCTTACCTTACTGTCATCTCAAAGAGAATCTACCAATCCCCTTATTTCTTCTGAAGTGCTTCTCTCTTGACAAAGCCTAGCACTTGATGACCTCAGTCCAGGAAATATTCTTTCTGTTTCCCTTTCTTTGCCTATGACTACAGGTCATCTGGGAAAACTGTTTACAGTTTCAGACACCACCAGCCACTACTGAAAAAGAAGAAAAATAGAACTCTCTTTCTTTTGAACTCTGTGGAGATACAGATATTTTAAACTCTGGAAGACAGGAAAGGAGGGCCTCACTGAAACATTTTACCTTCATTGTCATAGTGGTTTCTACTTTTCGTTCTTATTTCAGGGCAGCTGCTGGATTGATTTCAATTGTGTCCAACTTAAGTATAATTTTATGGTAAGTCATGTCTGACTTATTTTTAGAATTTTATTAAATGGATGAGTAAAAATCACCAAAGCTTACTTGGGAGTTAGATAGTTTTGAATTTAATGTGATAACTTGTGCAATTAATAGATAAATCTGTGCCATCCTCCAAACAGAGACTAATTGAATTAATTTTGATATCCTTATTCTTCAGACTTCTTTGTTATGTGCAAGCGCATTAATAATAGACATTCTTAATGCCTTGGATTTGTAAAGCATTGCCATATTCAAACCATCTATGTTGATGTTATCTCATTTTAGAAGGTGGGCAACGCAAATATTTGAGAAATTAAGAAATTTGATCCAAAGATGTCAGAAGACTTACCAAAGCTAGAAACAGAACCCAGAGTCAAGGAATGCTCTTTCTGCATCTCCCTCCCCACTTCTACCCCTACAAAAAAAAAAAAAAAGGAGTATGTAGGCTTGAGCTCTACTTCTTAAATAATCAGCTTTTGGTTTTATTTTATTTTATTTTTTTTAAGTTTGGGAATATACCCATTTGTTATCCCACCGTTCTTGCGGAGTTTGGACACAGCTTAGTTGAATTCTCTGCTCAGGCACAGTAGGTGTCAAATGGGGTTGTGGCCTCATCTGATGCTTGGGAACCTGTTACAAGCTCATTCAGCTAATAGACCGTTCTTCGCAGCTGTAGAATTAATAGAAACTTTCTTCTTTGATCCCAGTAAGAAACCTTCTCTCTAATAGTGGTGCCTCTACTTCTCCTCCATCTTCTATGAACTCCCTCAGTTACATAAGGCCCACCCCAAATAATCTCCCTTTTTACTAATATAAAATCAACTGACTAGTAATTTAATGACAGGAGTGAAATCCCACACCCAAAGGCAGGAAGGTATGTAGGGCATATGGATGAGATATATGAGGCTAAACTTGGGGCCATCTTGGAACTTTGCCAACCACAATCTGTACACCAAACACTTCAAAAACATTGCTGTGAGATACTTAGAAAGAACTAAATAAATGGAGAGATAGCCTATATTCATGGGTTGGAAGGCTCAATATTGGTAAGATAACAATTCTTTCCAAATTGATTTATAGATTCAGTGTGATCCAAATTAAAATCCTACCAGGATTTTTGTAGTTGTTGATAAGCTAAAATTCAAATAGAAATGCAGAGGTCCTAGAGTAGCCAAAACAGCTTTGAAAAAGATCAAAGTCTGAGTACCAACATTACTGAATTTCAAGACTACAGTTATCAAGACAGTGTGACATTGACATCAAGGTAGACAAATGGATCAACGGAATAGAATAGTGATTCAGGAGATGAACCTGCACATGTATAGACAACTGTTTTTTATCTTTATCTTCATTAATCCCTTTTCCTTTTTTAAAAAAGATTTTATTTATTTATTTGAAAGACAGAAATCACAAGTAGGCAGAGAGGCAGGCAGAGAGAGAGGAGGAAGCAGGCTCCCCGCTGAGCAGAGAGCCTGATGCGGGGCTTGATCCCTGGACCCTGGGATCATGACCTGAGCTGAAGGCAGAAGCATAAGTCACTGAGCCACCCAGGTGCCCCTAGTCCCTTTTCTAATGCTCTTCTTTTCTTTATGCAGTGTTTCTGACCTATATAATTTTCCTTCTTTCTAAAGAATTCTTTAATATTTCTTGGGAGGATTTCATTGATTTTCCTCTATTGTTCTTTTGTTTTTAGTTTCACTGATTTCTGATCTTAAATTTATTGTTTCCTTCCTTCTGTTGCTTTGGATTTAATTCTTTTTCTTGTTTCTTAAGCTTGAAGCTTGGATCATTAATTTGAGACCCATCTTCTTATAGGCATTTTAATGTTGTAAATTTCCTTGTAAACACTGCCTCCGCTGCATACCACACATTCTGATATGTCATCTTGCATTTTCCTTCAACTCAAAATGTTTCTACCCATGAGTTATTTTGAAGTGTGTCATTTATGAGGTTATTCACTTCTGTTTCAATTCCATTTTGGTCAGGTAATATACTTTGTACAGTTTCACTTGATTATATTTTGTTAAGCTTTGTTTTTTCACCAAGATGTGGTTTATGTTGATGAATGTTCCAGGTGTACTTGAAAATAATGTGTATTTTGCTGTTGTTGGCTGAAGTGCCCTAGAAATGTCAATTAGGTCATGTTGAATGATCTGTTCAGGTCTTCTATATTTCTATTAGCCAGCTCGGTCTGCTGTAACAAAATATCATGGACCAGGTGCCTTAAAGAACAGAAATTTATTTCTCACAGTTCTGGAGGCTGGGAAGTCAAAACATCAAGATGCCAGCTGATTCAGTTCCTGGTGAGAAAGGGCTCTCTTCCTGTCTTGTAGATGTCCCCCTTCTCATTGTGTGTTCACATGGTCTTCCCTTAGTGTATGTGGAGAGAGACAGAGAGAGAAGTTTCTCTCGTTCCCTTCCATAGGGCCTTCGATGATGGTAGAACTCCATTTTTATGAACTCATTTAACCTTAATTACCTCCTGAAAGCTCTATCTCCAAATGTAGTCATGTTGAGAATTAGGGCTTCAACATATAGATTTCAGGGGTATACAAATCAGGCCCTAGCAACGTCCTTGCTAATATTCTAATGATTCTATCCATTACCCAGAGACAGATGTTGAAAACTATGACTATAACTGTGAATTTGTTTATTGCCCCTTTCTGATCTGTTTTTGCTTCATGTATTTGAAACTGTCTTAATACTGTTTTCATTTTTAGGACTGTTATGTCTCATTGGTGAACTGACTTTCTTATAATAAGGTAATGTCCCTGTTGACCTTGGTAATTGACCTTGTTCTGAAGGTTTTTTTTTTAATTAACATAATTAATTCAACATTTTTTATTGGTTTTCATGGTATATCTGGTACTTTGTTAGTTCCTTCTGTTTTTAATCCTCTGTTTCCCCATCCCTGCCTACTTTCTTTTGCATGATTTGAATTCCCTTAGTATTCTATTTTAATTTATGTGTTTTATGACTACATATGTTTGAATTAATTTTTATGGTTGTTCTAGGATATAGAACCATGCAACTTAGAGCTAATATCTCACTTCTTCAAATAGAATGTGAAAACCTTACATCCATATATGCCTCCTTAGCCTTCTTTTCTATGTTGTAGTTATCATATTGATTACATCTGCACAGGTTGAAAACTCTACCAACATTGTTATAATTTTCACTTTTATACTCATATAAACTTTATATAATGTACAAAAAGAAAAATAGTATCTTATAACTACCTTGGTATCTATGATTACTGTTGCTCCTCCTTATTTTTGAAGTTCTAAGCTTTACCCATGTATCAGTTTGCTTCTAATAAACTTCCCTTGACATTATTTTAGAGCAGATCTGCTGGCAATGAATTCTCTATGTCTTCCTTCATCTGAGCCTCTTTATTTTGCCTTCATTTTGAAGGATTATATTTGCTTTGTATAAAATATTGGGTTGACATGTTTTCTTTCAGCACTTTAAAATGTTCCACTGTCTTAAAGCCTTAGTGTTTCTGATGAGAAATCTGTGGTAATTCAAATCATCATTGTCCTATATGCAGTGCATCATTTTTTTCCTGGCTTCTTTCAAGATTGTTTTCTTTGTTTTTGGTTTTCAAAAGTTTCATTATTGTGTCTCTGGTGTGATGTTCTTTGTATTTTTTGTATTTTTATCTTTTTAAAATATTTTATTTATTTATTTGACAGACAGAGATCACAAGTAGGCAGAGAGGCAGGTAGAGAGAGAGGAGGAAGCAGGCTCCCCACTGAGCAGAGAGCCCGATGCAGGGCTCGATCCCAGGACCCTGGGATTATAACCTGAGCTGAAGGTAGAGGCTTTAACCTACTGAGCCACCTAGGCGCCACTGAATTTTTTTTAATCCTTTTTAGGGTTGATTAACTTCTTGATTCTGTAAATTTATGTATTTTATCAAATTTTTAACATTTTAGGAAGTTATTTCTGCAGTTTTTTCTGCACCAATTTCTTTATTATCTTTTTCTGAGACTCATTGATATAGATGTGAAATTTTTTTATATTGTCCCATAGGTTCCTGAGTCTCTCTCTACTTTTTAAAGTCTCTTTCTTCCTGTTCTTTAGATTGGATAATTTCTATTGACTCATCTTCAAGTTCTCTGTCTTTTTCTTCATTTGTCTCTATTCTGTTATTGCACTCCATTAGTGAATTTTTTTAAGACATTGTATTTTCTGTTCTAAAGTTTCTATATCCCTCTTGTCAACTTCTATTTTTCCATTCATGTTAAATATGTTTTACCTTTTCATCAGGAAGCACCGTTATAAATAGCTCCCTTAAAGTCTTCGATAATTTCAACATCTAAGTCATCTTGGGGTTAGCTTTCATTGGTTGCCATTTTCCTTAGAAATGGGCCATATCTTCTTACCTATTTGTATACTGAGTAATTTTAGAAAATATCCTGGACATTTTGATATTATGTGGTGAAACTCTGAATCTTTTGAGACTCATCTGGAAAACATTGATGTGTGTGTGTGTGTGTGTGTGTGTGTATGCGCGCACGCGCGTGTGCACGTGTATTTTGTGTGAATTAATGCACAGAATTAAGAAATCATCTTCTCCAGCTCCCTTTTCTCTGGGATTCTTCTACCTCACCCCACTTCCCTCATCAACTTGCAGAGATTGCTTTTCTTGACCCTACAGCTAGAAGGATGGTGTTTCTCTTGGAGGTTTTATTGCCTATGCAGCCATTGCCATAACTCCTAACCAGTGCCCATGTTTGTGTCAAAGCCAAGAGAGAAAAGAGGGAAACAACCTTGAGAAACTCAACCCCCTCTATGGGTCACTTCATTGATTCCTCTCCCCAGTCTGGCTGCTTTAGTTTACTTTTAAGAATCCTCAGATGGTTACTTTTTGTATTATACTCAGAGTTTTTAGTTACAATTACAGTCAATACACTTATTCTGTTTTGTCCAGAACTGGAAGTCTCTCCCACTTCACTTTTAGGAAAAAAATCAGGCTTCATATTGGCTCTATAGTACCTTTTTTTAGAAGATTTTATTTATTTGACAGGCAGAGATCACAAGTAGGCAGAGTGGCAGGCAGAGAGAGGAGGAAGCAAGCTCCTCACTGAGCAGAGTTGGCTCTATAGTATCTTGTCAGATTCTAGGCCAAACATAAGCCCTTTTTAAACAAGTCATAATAGCCATGTGTCCACTAGGAGGCAGCACTAACAAACCCTGCTTGCCCAGGGCCTCTGCAACCTCAAGAAATTAGATGTAATCTTGGCAGCCTGTGGCTTCAGATTTCTACAAAGAGAAACACTAGGGCCTCAAACTCCTCCTCTGCGCTCTACTCCATTCTTACTTTTTCCTTGTGGTTTCTGGGTGGCTGGGGTGTTTACTGGTTGCAAGTTAACTCATTTTAGGTCTGCCACCAATGCTGTTGCCTTGTCCCCACATAGTAATATCCATAGCAGTTACCATTCCCAATGCTTGCTCAACTGGCTATGGTTGCTTGGGTGGAAGAAATCTTCTCTCCCTGATAGTGTTTACAGTTTGTTCATTAGACTCCCAAAGCTGATTCTCAATATTTTCAAAGCTGTTTCTCTACATATCAGGTTGGAAACTATGGGAGTCATTAGTTTCTGCTCACCAAATTATTTCTGGCTCTTCAACTTCTCAGCACTTAGTAGAATCACTTTCTTGTCCCTCTTGTAGTTGGGTCAGGTAATGTGATTCATCTTAGCTTATAACTCAGTTGGAAGTGATAAATATCACGTTCCAGGCTGGAACATTCAATTTCCAATGTGAGACCTCCTAGAGTTCTGTTTTCCTCTGTCAAAGTGATTGATAACAATCCAGGTTGCATCTCCTCTATCAGTCTAGATCTCAGAGTGAGAACGAAATGGGACAGAGTCACCTGAACACCTACAATGGCCATGTAACGTGAGTGAACATGAGTGAGGAACAGATTTTTGTTGTTTTAAGACACTGCGATTTGGGGCTTATTTGTTAGTGAACTTTTGCCTAACCTAACCTAACTGATATAGAAACTGTATGAGAGGGACTACCTAAAATCATACTAAAAAGCATTCATTCTTACCCACTGCAAATAAGGGTCTCATGGCAGAAACTTGTCATCTTGACTTGGTCCTAGCTAATTGTGAGTTCTCTGTCTATCCAGACATTCTTCTTAGAACCTGAAGCTGTCTCTGTCTCACTGGAGTTTCAATCTTGGTTTCCAGGACTTGACTGCCAGTCTTGACATTTATACCCAACGTTCATTCCATGAGACCAAGTGGATCTTCAGGCAGCCAGAACAAGTGGCAGCCTGCCATTGAGATCTGGAATTCAAGAGATGGGCTATAATTTACACTCCCCACTCTCTTCCATTCTACACTAACATTGTTTACTTTTTTTCCCTTCCTTTACTTTAGCTCTTTCTTTACATTTTTTTCTATCACCTTACACCAGTTAGAATGGCCAAAATTAGCAAGATAGGAAACAACATGTGTTGGAGGGGATGTGGAGAAAGGGGAACCCTCTTCCTCTGTTGGTGGGAATGCAAGTTGGTGCAGCCTTTTTGGAGAAAAATGTGGAGATTCCTCAAGAAATTAAAAACAGAACTTCCCTATGACCCTGCAATTGCGCTACTGGGTATTTACCCCAAAGATACACTTTTCTTCTTTATCTCCCTTTTATAACTTCCCACATTGAAGACATATGGTTACTTATTATTATATTCTGATGCCCTTCTTTCAGTTGGTCGCTTACCCTTTTCCTTATTTAGATTACTCTTGGTGTTCATTTCAGGACCCTTCAACTTTTATTAAAGTTAGTTCTGTGGGCTGTGGCCCTTGTCTAATTCCCACATCCCAGGCCTAATGAAGCAATATATTAAATCTCCCGGAATAAGAATATATATATATATATATATATATATATATATATATACAGAGAGAGAGAGAGAGAGAGAATGCTACATAATCATAACAGATAATCCTTATATAGCACTTATTATATACCACTTATTATGTATGTACTTTTCTGACCTCATTAGGATCTGTTAACTCATTCACAAGCCATAAAAGCTCCATAGACATACATGGGTATTAGAATCTCTATTTTACAGATGAGGTAACAGGCCAAGAGTGTTAAATGATTTGATCAAGTCACACAGCTTGTAAGTGGCAGAGCCAGAATTAGAAACCAAGCTATCCGACTCCAGAGTTTATGTTTTAGCCATTAAGTTCTCTTGCTTCTGTGTATATACAAAGGGTTTTAAACCACAAGTCAGTAAATCACGATCCTCAGGCCATTTATGATTTACTGCATGTTTATGTAAATAAAGTTTTATTGGAACACAGCCCTGTCCATGTGTTAAATATCATCTATGACAGCTTTCAAGTGATAAGGGCAGAGTTGAGTATTTGTGACAGAGATTGCATGACCCACAAAGACTGAATTATTTACTATCTGATCTCAGTTTCAGAGGATGAATAGGGATGCTCCAGACAAAGTGTTCCTGGCAAAGGGAATGACATGCAAGGAAGCATGGGGCATCAATTGCAGAGTTTTTCTGCACCTGCATCATAAATTTTTTAAGAGACGAGACTCTATCTTTTTATCATGGTGAGAACACCAAAAGTGCTCAATAAATTCTTGTTGAAAATATTTATCCAGTTTACTCATATTGTTATAACACTCATAAATGTATTAATGACTTCTATACTTGTTTTTTATGTTTCCCAGCATTACCAAGCCTGGCCCTCTGGGCCAGGAAGATGAGAGGGTAATGAATAGTCCAGTGAACTGAGTATATTATGAATTCACATCGCAGTCATCTAAATTACATTTATTCATCAAAGTATTTGTTGATAGGTTGTATAATTTGTGCTCAAATGTGGTTTGTAATGGGAAATAATCCTTGTGAATCTGATGAAATACCAAAGTAAAATATTTGCCCATGAATTTCTGCTGCTAGTAGTAAGGGAGTTAGAACACGTACACATGGGCATGACCACACACACACACACACACACACAAACCTCACCCTTCCTGACAAACACTCAAGCCCATTTTAATAATGAGTGTTTCGCTTAAGCCCTTTTCAAAAATGAACATTTTACTAAAAATAATTTAAAATAGAAACAAGATCAGATGTCTCTGCCATAGTATTGTTCTTGCCTTAGAACTGAGGCCAGTTACCAGAGGGACTCACATTGCTTATTCAGTCCTCATAGTTGTTTATTGTTTGCAACAGGAGAAAGGAATGGTTTTGTGTCATAATAACTTTACAAGACTTTGACACTTCGTAAAAGGGGAAACTGTTGCCTAGAAGAATTTTTTAATACAGAAGGAAATGATTGCATGTAATAAAAAATTTTGAAATTTCATGTATATGTTAGATTGAAGTTTATAGGTAGAAAAGTGTTTGATCTCTCTGTTGGATAAATCATGCTTTTTTCTTTATCTGATGAATAAAATAGTGCTTCCTTTCTACTTTACTTCTACTGAATACCTGAGATAAATGATTCATTAGATAAAGTCTTATGGTAATAAAATTTAAATAGATAATTCCATAGTTCTTTAATTATTATCAATTTAGAATACTCTTATCTAGACACTAGAATATCTTATTTATATAATATGTAAAAAGTATTATATAATATGTATGAATTTACTAATAAATTAATATATATGAATAGGAAAACAAACTACTAATTGGAAAAAATTATTTTTAATATCCTAAGGATGCAGTAGCTTCTCTTTTTGTGTTTAAACACTATTGGATCATTTCTCTTAATGGTGTCATCTAATAATCTGAGATTTCTTATACAAGCACGTTAGTCATTTTCAGAAGTATATGATACCTCTAACTATATTACCTGTATAGACAAAAATTTAAATGGGGCATCTGTAAGAAACACCATGATCTGTCTCCAGGTACTGAATTTGTGTTTACTTACTGTAGCTTAATTAATTTAATATGTTAGATCTGTCTATTTTTTAAGATAAACAATTTTTAAGGCTACTATAAAGAAATTTAATGGGATGTATAGTGTTTATTTTTTATTTTTTTTAAAAGATTTTATTTATTTAACAGAGATCGTAAGTAGGCAGAGAGGCAGGCAGGGGGGGGGGGGAGCAGGCTCCCTGCCGAGCAGAGAGCCTGATGCGGGACTTGATCCCAGGACCCTGGGATCATGACCTGAGCCAAAGGCAGAGGCTTAACCCACTGAACCACCCAGGTGCCCCTACAGTGTTCTTTTTGGCAGAAAATAGAAGTTGGAGAAACTAAAATTGTGTGAAAATTTTTTAGGGAACAATTTACACTATCACTTACTACTTTATATTATTAGTCAACCTGAATGTATTAAGCACCTACTATTTGCATTGGCATTGTGATAGGCCTGGGATTAGAGAGATAGAAGACACAGGCCCTACTCTCAAGGAGCATACCATCTACTTCAGAGACAGGTAGATAGCTGTACAGTGGTAACAAAATATGATAAGCCCCTATCAAACAGGTAATGGGCTTATTGTGGGGCTTCAGATGAGGAGGTCCATTATACAATTAAGGTGTAATATATAAGATAATATTAAACAACTAATAAAACATTAAATAATTAGAAATTAGAAGAACATTTTCCAAGTACTTAATGAGTCAAAGAAAAAATAAAAAAACTAATCAAAAAATTAAATACTAAATTGAAATAAAAATTCACAATTAGGAAAAATATTTATAAAATGGAATCTCATCTCTCCTTGGAATTTCATTTCTCAAATTAGTAGTGAATGAGAACATCTTTTGTAGGTTTATTGGCCATTTGGGTTTCCTATTCTCTGAACTGCCTTGTTCATACCTTTGCTCATTTTTTGTTTTTCTAAATTTTGTTTTCTTTTGTTTCCATTTAGTTTTTACATATTATCAATTATGTGCATTGAAAGTATATTAAATACTTTCAGTGCACAAACTTGAAAGTGCATATACTTAGAGTCCAGAAATTCCCCGGAGACATGTACATTGTAGCTTTGGGTTATTAGCAGAGGATGAATAATCTGTAGTATATTCATGAAATGCAATACTCCACAACAGTTGAAATAAGTGAGTTAGTGGTATCTAGGTCAACCTGGATGAATTCTTTAAATATGTTAAGAAAAAAAAAGCAAATTTCAAAACACAGATACAAGGTGATACTATTTATATGAAGTTTTAGAAAATCAACTGGTATATATTTTGTAGTGATACCAACATTTGTAGCAAAAATATGAAGGTCTCATAAGACTGGGAATCAAACTCTGGAGAGTGGTTCTTCTGGTGGGGGTGGCAGAGAGAAGGAAACTTAATAAGGAACGGTGACATATAGGGTATAAATTTTATTTGCTATGTTTTAATTAGGCTAGCTCATGAGTATATGAGTATTCATTATATTGTTTTCTGGACTTTTTGTATTTGTGAAATCTTTCCAAATCTTTCATAACTTTGAAAAAGCAAGGTAAAGGATGACTGAGTTGTTATAAGAAGGGTATTGTTCTAATGATTTGAGTCTTCTCAGGTTTAAAATATGAGGAAGATGTAACTAAAATTATAGCAAGATGGGACTTAGATATAAGGAAGAATGAGTGAATAAGGAGCATGGGGAGTCTCAGGCCTGGGGCTCCATTTTGATTCTGTCATCAATTAGCTCTGGTACCATGGACAAAACTTTTAACTCCTCCAAAACTTTGGATTGGATTAGATGATGGTTTTGATTGAATATAGGTAAAATGCCTTATGTTTGTAAAATTTACAAAAACCTGGTCATGTGAACTTCTAAATTAGATGGCTGTACTTGAGTAGGTAGGCAAAAGCTAGACTTTTGTCAATTAAAGTTCCAAAAGACTACGATTCTTTGAAGTTAAGACTGGGGAAGGGACGAAGTCCAGAAGCTGGGTAACTCTGAGCTCTCTAGTGAAAACGCACATACTCAAGAATCCAGCAATTTCTCTGGAGACATGAACGAAAATGTTTACTGCAGTCTTGAAAGAAACAAAAGAAATAGGAATGTGGCAAAGATACTCTTCTAGTAGGGACATTAAATGATCAAAGGCAGGACAAGAGAAATTGAGAAGGATTTGGTGCGTGATGTTTCTCATCTTGCCAATCATGTTACGTCTCAAATAACATTTGTACGACACTTTGCAAACTGTGTAAAACAAGATGCTGTAGAATAAAAATTAACTGCAAACCCCTTTGAAGAATAGGGCTGGGAGGTTGGCTGGGTGGCAGACTGATTCCTAAGGATCTTCAAAGAGTGACATTCATCATAGCAGGCCAGAGGCTGCTTCTTGGTCCGTGGAAAATTCTTCTAATCATTAAATGTGTAAAATTGAAGCTGAGGATTCTTATCAATGTCTAATCATAAATGGAAGTTTTCTTTGAAAGATATTTTCTCTGAATCTAGCAGACAGTCCTCAAAATAAGTAAATGAAAACATGACATTATTAAAGTTTGAGCTAAAACTTTTTAAAACTCTTATTAATAAAAAAAAGTTTAAACAGTCTCTGGAAGGACTGAATTATCTTTATATTGTCTCTGTTAAAATGATATTACAAAATAATTATCACATGAAAAGGTAATCAAAGCATATGTGTCAAAAAATGTGACAAAAAGTATTTCAGAGGTGGGTGAGGCTTTGAACTGGTAAAAATGTATTAATTATTTTGGATTTGGATTTTGTTTTACTTATTCCATTTTTCAGCTTTTTAAAACATGTACTTTATTGTGACTTTTCTCATTCTTAAAAATAATTGTCTTTTTGTGTAAATTTTTATTCTTAATTCCATGTTCTCTTCCTGAAAGGTGATTCCACAAATTATGTAAGCTTCAGATGCCACAAAACCCAAGTTCAAGAGATCATAAATTCCCAAATGACAATTTACCATGGATTGTAACTGTATTAGGAATTAGGATACTTGAAGTCCTTATGCCTAACCTATGAGATGCTTTGTGTCCAACTTACTAGAATCATAATTATTATTTGAAAATGAGCACAATCTGTTACAGGAATTAGATAGTTGAAATCCATATAACTTGGTTAAGAATCTGTGTTGGTAGATCCAAGTAGACATAGTAATTATAAAAACAATAATATATCTAACTTTTGTTTAGCACATGTTATGTGCCAAGCTCATAGTTCACCCTTTACATCTATTCTCAGTTAATCTTCACATTAACTTTATTAATGGCTCAGTCAATTAAGTATCTGCCTTCAGCTGTGGTCATGATCCTGGGGTCCTGAGATCCAGTCCCTCATTGGACTCCCTGCTCAGTGGGGAGTCTGCTTCTCATTCTGCCCTTCACCTCCTGCTTGTGCACTCTCTCTCTCAAATAAATAAATAAAACCTTAAAAAATAAAGTAGTTATCATGTAAATAAGAATAGATGCCCAGACCACACGTGTTAAACCTTGCTCCATCAAGCATCGTTGGGAAAATTTAAGGAGCCGGGATCCATAGCAAGTGTGCTAGCCCTCTCTTGCTTATTCATTCTTGGGAAGTGCATGGTGGTCTAACAGAGCCAAACATCAGCTGGGCTAAGTGTGTTTTTAGTTTTTTGACAAAGGGCCCTGCTTTCCCCAGGATGATCTGGTGTCAGAAGTAACAAGAATAGATATGAATTTTAGTCCATTCTTGTCAGTTTCTATCTTGTGTTTATGAGGTTCCAGCCTGATTACATTCTTTCCTTTCTGACTGCCTGCACTGTGGATTTCAAGATCCAGCATCAGAGGTGGAGATAGTCTTACAAAGATTGTTTAATCAGTTCTCAGAATCATGTAAGCAAATCTTCTATAACAAATTCATATCTCTATTTCTATCTCTATCTCCTCATCTATCTATCTCTTACTTGTTTTGCTTTTTGGTTGGATTCTGATGGATTAAATTGAAATTGCACCCTCCTCCCCTTTTGACATGGCAAAGTAGTGCTAAGATTCACCTGTTTAGTATTATTGGTTAGAGAATAGTTTGTTCTTTACCTGCAATTGAGCAGGGTTGATTGTGCTCATTACTGAGTCATAGCTGGTTTTCATAGAGCTTTGGTAAATGCTAACTTCTTTTCTTAGAAGCCAATTTTCAGGGAATTATTCTTAGACAAGTGTGGCAAATTATATTTTCCAAAGATGGCTGTACTATTATGTATCACATTCCACATACTCATCTAACCATGCAATATTTCTACTCCTCCGTCTGGAGATGGGACCTGTGTTCCCTCTCCTTGAACCTGGGAAAAGGTTTGTAATTTCCTTCCCTAACAGAATGCAGCAGAAGTGATACTGTGTGACTTCCAAGGCTAGATTATAAAAGGCAATATGATTTCCATCTGGTTCTCTCTCTCACACTCTCAGGACAGTTGCTTATGGAACCCAGCCACCATTCTATAAGGAAGTCTAGACTAGCCCATGCAGGGAGACCATATGGAGCAACCCATGTGGAGAGGAGCTTAAGTCCTCAACTGATATCCAGCATTATCTGCCAGACACATGACTGAGTGAGGCTTTAGAAATTTCCAGCTTGCATCTTTTTAGTCTTCCAGCTGAGGTCTCAGACATTATAGTGTAGAATGGAACAGAGATGAGCTATCTTTATAAAACCCTCCCCAAATTAAATATTTGTGAGCAGAATAAATATTGTTTTTTTTTCAACATTAGATTTTGAAGTAACTTGTTATTTGGCATTTGTAAGTGGAAAAGATAGGTAATAGTTTTCTGTTGCTCCATAACAAATTAATCCACATTTTAATAATTTAGTAAATATCTAGTATTTCCTGCAATTTCTGAGGGTCGAGAATTCAGGAGTTATGTAGCTCCAAGGCCCTGGCCCAAGGTTTCCCCTGATGCTTCAGTCAAGGTGTTGGTCAGGGCTGTAGTCTCTTGAAGTTCTGACTAGGCTAAATGATCATCTTCCAAGATGGACACTCTCACATGGTTATTGGCAGGAAGCCTTGGTTCCTTGCTGGATGTTGGCAATAGGCCTCAGTTCCTTGCCATGTGGGCCTCTCATAGAGCTGCCTCAGTAGTCCTCATGATGTGACGGTTGCTTTCTCCTGGAGCAGGTAATTCAAGAGAGAGAGCAAGAACCAAGTGAAAATGCCTTTTATAATCCAGTCTGAGAAGTTGCACACTCTCATTTCCACAACATGGTGTTTGCTAGAGTTACTAAGAAGAGCCCACACTCAAGAGGAAGATAATTCAGCTCCACCATTTGAAGGGGGACTGTAAAACAATTTGTGGATACATTAGAAAACCACTGCACCCTGATCTCAGTGGCAGCCTCTATGCCTCCTTCTCCCCCTTTGTCAGCATCCCATCCTCTTTCAACAAAATGAGACTGTAGGGCTACTTATGCCCTCTTCCTAGGAAATGCTGGAAAATAGTTTGGAAGGGTACAAATTATGTCACCAGATGCAGTTAGGGAAAGGGCATTTGTAAGAAGAATACAAGGGGATATGCATCGTTTAATGTGGCAAGTGTAGTAAGCCTGGCACCGGCAGTGGCTGTGCAGAGGAGGTTGAGGAAATATCGACCAGAATTTGCAGTATTATTTTTTGGTCTCTTCCAATGACTGGGGAACCTGTGTTATTCTGGAGGAAGAAACTAGCTCCCCTGCATTGTTGCTCATCCTTGGATCCTGGGATCCATTGTTAATTATTTCATTGGTAGGGATTGGGTGTTCTAACTCAGTGGAGTTTGCAAGAGGCTGGGAGATACCAGTAACAGAGTAGTGTTAGAAGAAACTTGCATGGTCTCCATTCTCAACTTCCCAATGTCTCCACTGCATCTGGGACTGAATGGAAGAGCCATTAACAGATTAAATTAAAAGACCCCTTCGTTGAGAGCAGGGCTATGTGGATGACCATTCTCTCGGAGTGCAAGATGTCCCTTAAGTCTCCTTTAATTATTGATATTTTGACAGAGATTTCCTTGAATACATGGAATTAAAAAAGAGAGAGAATAAAAGAATGTCATTGTCTAGCTTTCCCTTCAGTGTGTCTCATGTTTCCTTCAAATGTAATTTTTTGCCACAGGCAGAAGTGGGTTCTCCATTTGCCTTTTGATGTTTTTAAGGAATACCCTCTGTGTAGCCTCTTTGTAGCCTAAGAAGGTATTGAGTTAGGCTAAACACAAGCAAGCATCTTGTATCAGTCCTTGAGTTGGTCACCCTACAAGTCAAAACAACAATTCTTCAAAGACAAAGTCTGGTGTCTTCCCCTGTAATAGGGCCCAAGGTTCTATACTGGGAATGTGGGCTGGTGTCTTCAAGATTTACCAAGCCAGGTAGTGTGTGGGGCAAGGGCAAGTGAAAACACTGCAAAGCTCTCCTAATCATTTTAAAATTGCTTTTTCCTGATTCAGCATTTTCTTGGTTGTCATAAACCTTTGCCTGTTTCCCAAGGTTCCTACAGTGTTAATTCTGACAGTTTTTGCTCATCTGTTAGGTGTTTCTTTGGAGGGGCAGGCCCTGGAGCTACCTGCTCTTCCACTATTGCTGGCATTACCCCTTCATAATTTGGTTTTGATTCAGCTATTTTAAAAAAAGATTTATTAAATTGCACTTATTTATATGTTTACTTGTTTATTTTTATTTTTTTTAAAGATTTTATCTATTCACTCGACAGACAGAGATCACAAGTAGGCAGAGGCAGGCAGAGAGAGAGGGGGAAGCAGGCTCCCCGCTGAGCAGAGAGCCTGATGCAGGGCTCAATCCCAGGACTCTGAGATCACAATGCGAGGCGAAGGCAGAGGCTTAACCCACTGAGCCATCCAGGTGCCCCTGTTTAATTTATTTTTTAAATGATTTTAATTTTTTCAGTGTTCCAAGATTCATTGTTTACCCACCACACCCAATGTTCCATGCAATACATGCCCTCCTTAATACCCACCACCAGGCTCATTCATATCCCAACCCCCCTCCTTTCTAAAACCCTCAGTTTGTTTCTCAGAGTCCACAGTCTCTCCTTGTTTTTCTCCCCCTCTGATTTTCCCCAATTCACTTTTCCTTTCCTTCTACTAATATCCTCCATGTTATTCCTCATGCTCCACAAGTAAGTGAAACCATATGGTAATTGACTTTCTCTGCTTGACTTATTTCACTCAGCATAATCTCCTCCAGTCCCATCCATGTTGATACAAAAGTTGGGTATTCATCCTTTCTGATGGAGGCATAGTATTCCATTGTATATATGGACCACATCTTCTTTATCCATTCGTCTGTTGAAGGACATCTTTTTTTGTGGGGGGTGCCTGGGTGGCTCAGTTGATTAAACATCTGCCTTTGGCTCAGGTCATGATTCCAGGGTCCTAGGATCGAGCCCCACCTCTGGCTCCCTGCTCCATGGGGAGCCTGCTTCTCTTCCCTCTGGTGCTCCTGTTGCTTGCAAGCCCATGTGATCTCTCTCTCTCTCTCTCTGTTTCTCTCTGTCAAATAAATAAATACAATCTTTTTTTAAAAGATCTTTTAAGATCTTAAAAGATCTTTTTTTTTAAAAGATCTTTTTTAAAAGATCTTTTTTTAAAAGATCTTTTTTAAAAGATCTTTTAGTTCTTTTAAAAGTGCTCAGGGGAAGGGTCAGAGGGAGGGAATCTCTAGCAGAGTCCACACTGAGCAGGGAGCCCAATGTGGGGCTCCATCTCAGTGAATCTGAGATGATGACCTGAGCTGAAACCGAGTCAGATGCTGAACTGACTGAGCCACCCACGTGCCCCTAACCTTGGGCTTTTAGCCACTAAATGAAAACAATATGTTAAGATAAGCAGGCAGATGTATTCAAAGGTTTTGGCTGATCTGATTCTAAAGACAACTTTATGCTCTGGGATTAGTTGTAATTTGTTTCCGTGAAAGGCAGTTTTCATTTTTTCTTATTCATAGTTTGCATCTGAATGGTGTAACTGTGTGTGAAGGGTCCCAACAGAAGTAAGAAAAAGAAAAATATATCCCAGATGATGCACCAATAGTCATGCAAAGTAGATGAACAGGCTTCAATAATTGTCTACAATAGTTTATAATCTCTTTCTTTTTATGTATGTATGTATGTATGTATGTATGTATTTGAGAGATAGAGAGAGAGCATGTGAGTGGGAGGAAGAGCAGAGAGAGAGGGAAAAGCAAACTCCTTGCTGAGTATGCAGCCTGATGAGGGGCCCAATCTTACAACCCTGAGATCACAACCTGAGCCAAAAATCAAGAGTCAAAAACTCAACTGACTGAATCATCCAGAGGTCCCATCTCTTTCTTTTTAGATCTAAGCTAGAAGGATTACCAAACTCAGCGGAAAAGTGGCTAAAGGATGATGCTTGGCTACTTGACACATAACTGTCCTCTTTTTGTTCCTAATTCTTTAGATGGAACATTATTGAGGAAATGCAAGGACTCTGAATCCAGATTCCCTGAGTTCCAATTCTGCCTGTGTTATTGACCACATCTGTGACCTTGGGCAAATTATCTAATCTGTCTGCACTTCAGTTTCCTTACTGTAATGTACAGGGATAATAATGGTACATATGTCACAGTGTGATCAAAGATTAGATGAGCTGGTAAGGTAAAAAGCATTAAGAACTGTGCCTGACACAGAGTAACCATTTAAAAAGTCTGGCAATTATTATTATTATAAAATTAAGTAGAAAAAAAAACCATTTTTTCCCATCAACATTTTAATGGTCATACTTCATTATCATTTTCCTCTGCCCACTTACTTATCCTGGTGAATCCTAATGGAGCACATGTTACTTCAGAGGCTTCTCTTGTTTTGCACTTGACCTTGATAGGGTGACCGTAAATCAAGGGGGGAGGAGAAAATTGAATGTGTTTCCTATCAGACCTCTTCCTGACAACTTCTTCAATTCTCCTCGATCTCGAAGAGGATGAAAATGTACAGATAGGCAATTTTTTTTTCATAACTGAAATTTTACACAGTCATTCCATTTGTACTGAAATTTCCATTTTCATTTAGCATTTATTTTCCTCTTTCTAATTTTAAGTTACAAAAAAATCCTAGATAACATTAATCTCAACAAACTTTTATTAATGGTGTTACCTCTGATACACCAAGATGATGAAGCTGAAATATAAATAGATGGAAGATTCTTTTTTAAAGTTTCCTCTTTGAAAGTGATTTTGTGATCCCACGGACATGAAGATTTATATTATTTTTCCACCATGATACATACTAAGAATGGTCTTAATGAGAGGAACACAGCCCCATAGAGTCACTGAAGAATTCCTTGTGTTTTCTGAGTCTTTTGTGATTATTCTGGGAACCATCTAGAAATAAAACACAACACTGAGACTTTCACTGTAATAAAAATTTTAAAGCAAATCGAAACAAAAGGAAGGCAATATGCAAATAGGTGCAATAACTCTTTGCCTTGCTATATTTACTATTTTCCATTTTTTAAAGGATTGGGTTTATTGCCAAAATAATCCCAAACACTACAATCCTGTTAGTTATTAAGAACCAATAAGTTGGGAAGTTGTCAATTTGTAAACTAACTTTGGCCTTCTAAGAGGAAAAATAAACCTAATTATTTTAAGGGCCACAAGACTCTTACACTCCTAAGTACAACTGTACCACAACAAACATAGATAACATGACCAAGGTACAATTTTAAGTCTAAACAAAAACTTTAAAGCCCTAAGGAAAATATTTATGAACAGTCTAAAACAGAAATAATGGTAATTTATAAGGTAGATTGGGAAATGAGATTCAAAGGAATATTGTGTTCAAACACTATATTATAGTTAGAGTGTCCCTGAAGCTTATAAACAACAACAAAAAAATGAAATTAGAAAGCTAGTTCTTAGTAGTTGAAAGATGTGGTAATTATCCTGGTTGTGGTTAAGGGTACAGGTAATTCATTTTAAGTAACACACCACTGTATTTCCTTTCCTAAAATCTCAGAGAAAAGCAATTTCAATAAGATGGAAAACACCAAACTGAAAAAGTGATTCTTTTGGCTTTTTTCATCACCTCATAGACCAAATAAAAAAGACCATAAAAACGATTACCCCAATTGTAAAGAAATATATTGGCCAAGAAAAATGAGTCATCCCAAAGTTATTTCAGAAAGAAATGTGAAAATTGATGGGTATTTTTCTTAATTCTTTTTTGTTTGAGAATAGAGAGCCAATATTGCTCTGATTTAAAAACAAAAACAAAAAAGAGAGAACTCAAAAATCACAACTGGACTGCTATGATGGTGCAGGGAAACATCCCTAGGAGGTCTGATAGAATCAGGATGCATCATTGAAGACAAAAAACCTGATGTAAACTACTGGGAGACTTGTGTTCTGTGCGTCCTTTTGTCTCAGAGAGTTAAAGATGCCCTATGCTCGATGGTGGGAAGGCCTATAGCTTTCTTAACCCTGGCTTGCTGCTTCCTGTTAGCAAAAAGTTACATTGGGAGTCATGACTATGAGGTTTGACACTCCTATTAAGAATTTCAGAAGTAAGGGGCACTTAGATGGTGCAATCATTTAAGTGTCTGATTCTTGGTTTAAGCTCAGGTCCTTTTCCCAAGGTTGTGAGAAGGAGCCCAGTGTCAGGTTCTGCACTCAGTGTGGAGTCTGCTGGAGATTCTCCCTCTCCCTCTACCCATCTTTCCCCTCATGTGCTCACTCTCTCTCTCTTCTCTCTGAAAGAAATGAACAAACAAACAAATAAATAAATCTATCTTAAAAAAATTTCAGAAGTAAGAAGCTTCCCATAATGTGAGACTCGGAGAAAAATTACCAATGGGTGGTAAAAAATCTTGTCTTATTATGAAGACATCATAAATTAAGGAGATTAGGTGCTGCCTTAATATAACCTTACATTGATCCATTTCCAGATGGAATCACGTGTTAATGAAGGCCACCCAAAAGGCTGACTGTGGAGGGTTAGCCCTCTACTGAATGTTCAAGGCTGTCAGGCTGTCCTCTGCAGCTTCTTCCTCCTTCTGGGTTTTTCAGGGGCAGACACAGAGGCAAGGCTTGGGTTACCCCATGTTTGCAAGTATACAATAATATCTGGCAAAGGAAAGGAGGAGGAAGTAGGATAAGGCAGAGGAAGAAGTCAGACTTCAATGCAGGCCAAAGTCTCAGTCAACCCGGTGGGATCTCCAGAGTGAATTTTGCTCATCAGAGTTGTCAAACCTCTGGCCTTTCTATCCTACCTAGCATGACCTTGGGTGTGACCCCTGGCATGAACTCTGGCAAAGTGGATCTCTGCAGCCCTGGCAGATCCTGAAGGAGCTGACAATTGGGGCAACTCCTTCCCTGGAAGGGGTTCTGGCATGCCCTTCTCCATGTCTACTACACCCATACTCCAGCCATACTTGAATTTGCCAATTCTTTAAGTACTCACATAGTGGGGTGCCTGGGTGGCTCAGTGGGTTAAAGCCTCTGCCTTCAGCTTGGGTCATGATCCCAGGGTCCTGGGATCGAGCCCTGCATCGGGCTCTCTGTTCAGCAGGGAGCCTGCTTCCTCCTCTCTCTCTACCTGCCTCTCTGCCTACTCTCTCTCTGTCAAATAAATAAAATCTTAAAAAAAAAAAAAAAAGGTGGGGGGAGATAGACCACAGGAGGAGGGGCCAGCTCCCTACAAGTAGCAGAACAATGGAGCACAAAATCTGGACTTTTAAAAGTCTGCTCCAATGAGGGACATAGATCCAGAGGCTAAACTGGGGTGAAGCTCACGCGGGGTCAGCATGGCCCCAGGTTCCTCAGGGTT
The DNA here is from genome assembly GCF_011764305.1 of Mustela putorius furo. NCBI lineage: Eukaryota > Metazoa > Chordata > Mammalia > Carnivora > Mustelidae > Mustela > Mustela putorius. The sequence continues at coordinate 36,969,733 of NW_025421989.1, forward strand.
ACAGAAGGATCGGGGGTGTCTGAGTGTCCCAGAGCTCACAGGTATTAGAACGGGGAAGCCGACTACAGAGACAGAGCCGAGGAGTGAGCTCTCAACTCAGGGTTACCTTGAACCGTAATCTGTGGCACAGGATCCCCACCAGATCCGGGGAGACACCCCCAGAAGAGCTCAGGGATCTGTGGGGTTTGGACACTCCAGGCGGAGCTGTGTGCCAGAGGCAGAGACACTTGGTCACAGGCTGGGTGAGCTTGGAGCGCAGCTGGAGGCCAGGAAAACAGGAGTGATTGAGTGCTTTTCTCTGATGGTGCACTGAGGAGTGGGGCCCTGAGCTCTCGGCTCCACCAGGCCGGAGATTGGGAGGCTGCCATTTTCATTCCCGTCCTCCGGAATTCTACAGAAAGTGCTTAGGGAACAAAAGTTCCCGAAAGCCAATCCAAGAGGATTACTTAGCCTGGCCCCTGGTAAGGATGGTGTAATTCCACCTCGGGCAAAGACACTTGAAAATCACTACAACAGGCCCCTCCCCCAGAAGATCAACAAGAAATCCAACCAAGACCAAGTTCACTTACCAAGAATAGTGGAATTCCAGAGGAGGAGAGAGCAAAGCATGAAATTCATGGTTTTCTCCCCATGATTCTATAGTCTTGCAGTTAATTAATTTTTTTAAATTTTTTTCTTCTGCTAAATTTTTTTAACTTTTACCCTTTCCTCCTTTAACATTTTTAAACTAGTTTATCTTAACAATACCTTTCATTAAAATAATAATGTTTTTTGAACCTTCATTCTTATAGTCGTAATTTATCCTTCATTGTATCTAACTTTATTTTTTGTATACTGATAGGGTTTATTCTTCCAAAATATTTGGGGTACAACTTTTATTAATACATCAAAATATACCCTAAATCTAGCTCCGGGCTTGTTCTAGTCTCCAGCCCGAGCAAATTCTCTCCACTTTCTTTTTCTTTATTCTCCCAATCAACTTAATTTATCAATTCCTTTTTTAGAAATTAAAAAAAAGATCTTTTTTTTCATCTTTATAGACATATTCCATCCCTTCATTGTGTTTACCCTTATATATGTTTTTCATTCTTTAAAATTTTGAGAGGTAGTTTCTTCTAAGAGACCAAAATACTCCTAAAATTAAGTGGGTGACCCTGTTCTAGTCACCTAATATATATATATTCTTTTTTATATATTTTTTTAATTTGTTTTCTTTTTTAAAATTTTTTTGAACTTCTTTTTAACCCCTTTCTTCCCCCCGCCCCACAATTTGGGGTCTCTTCTGGTTTGGTTAAAGCACATTTTCCTGGGGTCTTTGCCATCCTCTTTGTATTTTATTTGCTCCTTCAAATATTCTTATCTGGACAAAATGACAAGGCAGAAAAACTCACCACAAAAAAAAGAAAAAAAAGAACAAGAGGCAGTACTGAAGGCTAGTGACCTAATCAATATGGACATTGGTAATATGTCAGCTCTAGAGTTCAGAATGACGATTCTCAAGGTCCTAGCCAGGCTTGACAAAGGCATGGAAGATATTAGAGAAACTCTCTCCAGAGAGATAAAAGCCCTTTCTGCAGAAATAGAAGAACGAAAATCTAACCAAGTTGAAATCAAAAAAGCCATTAATGAGGTGCAATCAAAAATGGAGGTTCTTACTGCTAGGATAAATGAGGCAAAAGAAAGAATTAATGATATAGAAGACCAAATGACAGAGAATAAAGAAGCTGAGCAAAAGAGGGGCAAACAAATACTGTACCATGAGGGGAGAATTCGAGAGATAAGTGACACCATAAGATGAAACAACATTAGAATAATTGGGATTCCAGAAGAAGAAGAAAGAGAGAGGGGAGCAGAAGGTATATTGGAGTGAATTATTGTAGAGAATTTCCCTAATATGGCAATGGGAACAAGGATCAAAATCCAGGAGGTGTAGGGAACCGCCCTCAAAATCAACAAGAATAGGTCCATACCCCGTCACCTAATATTAAAATTGACAAGTCTTAGTGACAAAGAGAAAATCCTGAAAGCAGCCTGGGAAAAGAAGTCTGTAACATACAATGGTAAAAATATTAGATTGGCAGCAAACTTATCCACAGAGACCTGGCAGGCCAGAAAGAGCTGGCATGATATTTTCAGAGCACTAAACGAGAAAAACATGCAGCCAAGAATACTATATCCAGCTAGGCTATCATTGAAAATAGAAGGAGAGATAAAAAGCTTCCAGGACAAACAAAAACTGAAAGAATTTGCAAATACCAAACCAGCGCTATAGAAAATATTGAAAGGGGTCCTCTAAGCAAAGATAGACCCTAAAAGTAGTAGATCAGAAAGGAACAGAGACAATATACAGTAACAGTCACCTTACAGGCAATACAGTGGCACTAAATTCATATCTCTCAATAGTTACCCTGAATGTAAATGGGCTAAATGCTCCAATCAAAAGACAGAGGGTATCAGAATGGATAAAAAAAAATAAATATGCTGCCTACAAGAAACTCATTTTAGACCCGACGACACCTCCAGATTTAAAGTGAGGGGGTGGAAAAGAATTTACCATAGTAATGGACATCAGAAGAAAGCTGGGGTGGCAATCCTTATATCATATCAATTAGATTTTAAGCCAAAGACTATACTAAGAGATGAGGAAGGACACTATATCATACTCAAAGGGTCTGTCCAACAAGAAGATCTAACAATTTTAAATATCTATGCCCCTAACATGGGAGCAGCCAACTATCTAAACCAATTAATAACAAAATCAAAGAAACACATTGACAATAATACAATAATAGTACGGGACTTTAACATTCCCATCACTGAAATGGACAGATCATCCAAGCAAAAGATCAACAAGGAAATAAAGGCCTTAAATGACATATTGGACCAGATGGACATCAAAGATATATTCCGAACATTCCATCCCAAAGCAGCAGAATACACATTCTTCTCTGGTGTACCTGGAACATTCTTCAGAATAGATCACATCCCGGGTCACAAATCAGGTCTCAACTGGTACCAAAAGATTGAGATCATTCCCTGCATATTTTCAGACCACAATGCTCTGAAGCTAGAACTCAATCACAAGAGGAAATTTGGAAAGAACCCAAATACATGGAGACTAAACAGAATCCTTCTAAAGAATGAATGGGTCAACCAGAAAATTAAAGAAGAATTGAAAAAATTCATAGAAACAAATGATAAGGAAAACACAATGTTTCGAACTCTGTGGGACACAGCAAAGGCAGTTCTGAGAGGAAAATATATAGTGATGCAAGCCTTTCTCAAGAAACAAGAAAGGTCTCAAATACACAACCTAACCCTACACCTAAATAAGCTGGAGAAAGAACAACAAAGAAAGCCTAAACCTCACAGGAGAAGAGAAATAATAAAGATCAGAGCAGAAATCAATGAAACAGAAACCAAAAGAACAGTAGAACAGATCAACTAAACTAGGAGCTCGTTCTTTGAAAGAATTAATAAGATTGATAAACCTCTGGCCAGACTTACCAAAAAGAAAAGAGAAAGGACCCAAATAAATAAAATCGTGAATGAAACAGGAAAGATCACAATCAACACCCAAGAAATTCAAAGAATTATAAGAACATACTATGAGCAACTCTATGCCAACAAATTTGACAATCTGGAAGAAATGGATGCATTCCTAGAGACATATAAATTACCACAACTGAACCAGGAAGAAATAGAAAACCTGAACAGACCCATAACCAGTAAGGAGATTGAAATAGTCATTAAAAATCTCCAAACAAACAAAGGCCCAGGGCCAGACAGCTTCCCAGGGGAATTTTACCAAACATTTAAAGAAGAATTAATTCCTATTCTCCTGAAAGTGTTCCAAAAAATAGAAATGGAAGGAAAACTTCCAGATGCATTTTATGAGGCCAGCATCACCTTGTTCCCCAAACCAGACAAGGATCCCATCAAAAAAGAGAATTACAGACCAATATCCTTGATGAACACAGATGTGAAAATTCTCACCAGAATACAAGCCAATAGGAGTCAACAGTACATCACAAGGATTATTCACCACGACCAAGTGGGATTTATTCTATGGCTGCAAGGTTGGTTCAGCATCCACAGATCAATCAATGTGATACAATACATTAATAAAAGAACAAGAACCATATGATACTTTCAATAGATGCTGAAAATGCACTTGACAAAGTGCAGCATCCCTTCCTGATCAAAACTCTTCAAAGTGTAGGGATAGAGGGCACATACCTCAATATCATCAAAGCCATCTATGAAGAACCCACCACAAATATCATTCTCAATGGAGAAAACCCGAGAGCTTTTCTGCTAAGGTCAGGAACACGGCAGGGATCGCCATTATCACCACTGCTATTCAACATAGTACTAGAAGTCCTAGCCTCAGCAATCAGACAACAAAAAGAAATTAAAGACATCCAAATTGGCAAAGAAGAAGTCAAACTATCACTTTTTGCAGATGATATGATACTATACATGGAAAACCCAAAAGACTCCACTCCAAAACTACTAGAACTTGTACAGGAATTCAGTAAAGTGTCAGGATATAAAATCAATGCACAGAAATCAGTTGCATTTCTTTACACCAACAACAAGACAGAAGAAAGAGAAATCAAGGAGTCAATCCCATTTACAATTGCACCAAAAACCATAAGATACCTAGGAATAAACCTAACAAAAGAGACAAAGAATCTATACTCAGAAAATTATAAAGTACTCATGAAAGAAATTGAGGAAGACACAAAGAAATGGAAAAATATTCCATGCTCATGGATTGGAAGAACAAATATTATGAAAATGTCTATGCTACCTAAAGCAATCTACACATTTAATGCAATTCCTATCAAAATCCCATCCATTTATTTCAAATAAATGGAACAAATAATCCTAAAATTTATATGGAACCAGAAAAGACCTTGAATAGCCAAAGGAATTTTGAAAAAGAAAGCCAAAGTTGGTGGCATCACAATTCTGGACTTCAAGCTGTATTACAAAGCTGTCATCATCAAGACAGTATGATGGTACTGGCACAAAAACAGACAGATAGATCAATGGAACAGAATAGAGAGCCCAGAAATAGACTTTCAACTCTATGGTCAACTAATCTTCAACAAAGCAGGAAAGAATTTCCAATGGAAAAAAGATAGCCTCTTCAACAAATTGTGTTGGCAAAATTGGACAGCCACATGCAGAAAAATGAAATTGGACCATTTCCTTACACCACACACGAAAATAGACTCAAAATGGATGAAGGACCTCAATGTGAGAAAGCATCAAACTCCTTGAGGAGAACACAGGCAGCAACCTCTTCGACCTCAGTCGTGGCAACGTCTTCCTATAAACATTGCCAAAGGCAAGGGAAGCAAGGGCAAAAATGAACTATTGGGATTTCATCAAGATCAAAAGCTTTTGCACAGCAAAGGAAACAGTTAACAAAACCAAAACACAACTGACAGAATGAGAGAAGATATTTGCAAACAATATATCAGATAAAGGGCTAGTATCCAAAATCTATAAAGAACTTATCAAACTCACGGAATGAACAAATAATCCAATCAAGAAATGGGCAGAGGACATGAACAGACACTTCTGCAAAGAAGACATCCAGATGGCCACATGAAAAAGTGCTTCATATCACTCGGCATCAGGGAAATACAAATAAAAACCACAATGATATACCACCTCACACCAGTCAAAATCACTAAAATTAACAAGTCAGGAAATGACAGATGCTGGTGAGGATGCGGAGAAAGGCGACCCTCCTACATTGTTAGTGGGAATGCAAGCTGGCGCAACCACTCTGGAAAACAGCATGGAGGTTCCTCAAAAAGTTGAAAATAGAGCTACCCTACGACCCAGCAATTGCACTACTGGGTATTTACCCTAATGATACAAATGTAGTGATCTGAAGGGGCATGTGCACCTGAATGTTTATAGCAGCAATGTCCACAATAGTCAAACTGTGGAAAGAACCTAGATGTCCATCAACAGATGAATGGATATAGAAGATGTGGCATGTATGTACATATATAATGGAATACTATGCAGCCATCAAAAGAAATGAAATTTCTTTTTGTAATGATGTGGATGGAACTAGAGAGTATCATCCTTAGTGAAATAAGTCAATTGGAGAACGACAACTATCATACGATCTCCCTGATATGAGGAAGTGGAGATGCAACATGGGTGATTAAGGCGGTAGGAGAAGAATGAATGAAACAAGATGGGATTAGGAGGGAGCAAACCATAAGTGACTCTTAACCTCACAAAACAAACTGAGGGTTGCTGGGGCGAGTTGCTGGGGCGAGGGGGTTTGGGAGAGGAGGGTGGGGTTATGGACATTAGGGAGGGTATGTGCTATGGTGAATGCTGTGAAGGGTGTAAACCTGGCAATTCACAGACCTGTACCCCTGGGGATAATAATACATTATATGTTTATAAAAAAGTAAGAAATTCTAAAAAAAAAAAAAAAGAAGAACTCACGTAGTGTTTCCTGCCTCTTGTCTTTTTGTCTGCTGTCCCTGTTCTTCATACACTCCCCCCTCCCCATTATATACCTAGTCACTTCTCATAGCATGTCTCCTTGTTTGTAATTTGTATTATTTAGGGGACTAGATTATTTGACTAATTATGCTGCATAATTATTTATGCATTTCTTATCTCCTTTATTATATATACTATAAGCTCCATGACAGCAGGATTGTGTATAGTTTATCTTCAGAGACCAGTGGAGTGCCTAGCATATAATAAATACTCCATAACCATTTGTTGAATGAATAAATGAATGTACCATTGAAAAGGCAACCTGGAGATCCTGAATTCCTACTGAGAAAAGTTTCAGGAGGTGGGAGAAGGGTACTAGTGAAAAGATGGAATCACGGCCAACTAGTACATAGAGCTGGCTCTTCAATAATAAAGCACATGTTTTGGGATGCCTGGGTGGCTCAGTCAATTGAGCATCTGCCTTCAGCTCAGGTCATGATCCCAGGGTCTTGGGATTGAGTCCTGCATCAGGCTCCTTGCTCAGCAGGGAGCCTACTTTTCCTACATGCTGTTCCCCCTTCTTGTGCTCACTCTCTCTCTGACAAAAAATAAATAAAATCTTTTTTAAAAAATAAAGCATGTGTTTTCCATTCAGGAATAAAAAATGCAAGTCATTCTACTCTTTAAAAAAATGACCATTTTCCTAATGTCACTGAACCAAACACATATTCGGGAGCTGGTAAGCCATTCTTACGATGGAACATCCTGATTGGAATTCTTCTTCTCTAGCATTACACCTCATGGGAAGTTTTGTCCCAATTTATGACATCGTGACTATCAGGAAACTCAATTCTTCTTTCAGGTGCTTCTATAGATAATGAGGTCTAATGCCCATAGTCTGACTAGCTCTGAAGTGAACCAGATTTAGGTGGTTACATAGTTGCTCTACCCCACAGGGACAGAAGGATCTTAGATCTGTTACCAAGACTCTACACCTATGAGGCCCAGTATGGCAGTTCATTAAGCCCTGTTGCATGAGTAGTCTGGGTAGAAACAAGTAGAGTTACCATCAGCCCAATCTATGTTGGTTGTGGTAGAGTTTTCATGTGAGATTTCTTTTCTGACATCACCCAAGAAACATATGTCTGAATCTGGAATCCTGAAAAATCAGCTGAGAAATCAGGAATGTGAGAACATGTATTATAATATAATCCCCCTGCAAGAATTTGAGTTCAGCAACCAATGAAGAGATGTCACTGTTCTGAAGGAATCCACTGTCATCAAATGAAAGGCAAGAGCAGGAAAGCCTGACACACTGGGTGGGAGGTTTAGGTCGACATTTTCAGGGCAGAACTATGTAGAAAAGTTATCATTTGGTCCTCCTTGTAGTCATTGTCACTTAACAAGTGTGTGTTTTGGGCCCTATTGCCTGCCAATGGTGAGTCATGCTTGCAAATAAAATAACCATTGGTCATTTTATATGCACAGTATACTTGAAGCAAATCCTTTGAGTTGTGGTTCAAGAAATAAGTTTTGGGAGCAAAATAAGTCCTTAACATGGCAATTTTTACACATGATTTAATGTGGTATTGTTAACACGGCTGAGAGATACAAATGTTATTTGAAGACTACCCAATAGTATTAGCTGGTATTTCTCAGTTTGAGTATCTCCTATTGGCTGCAGTTCTTTATAAATATTAAAATTTAATATTTCTATTGATCGTTTTATTTCTTATATCAGCAATAATGAGTAAAGAGTTTGAAGTATGTGGGAAGAATTTTAAATAGCTCCCTTTAGGTTAGATTTTTGGAGGATTGGTCAAATTCCATCCACTCTGTTTTTGTAGATAAAGTTTTATTGAAACAAAGTTTTGTTGATCACTCATTTACTTATTGTCTATGGCTGTTTCCATGCTACAGCTGTAGGCTTGACCACTTGTCATGCAGACTGCATGGCTCACAAAGCCTAAAATATTCACTACCTGGCCCTTTGTAGAAAATGTTTGCTGACCCGTGGGTTAGGTGAGTGGAGGCTCTGGAATTCCATCAATGCTCAGCAGCATCTCTCCTGGGCCATTGCTCCCACCAGGAGGCTCCTCCAAGATTCTAGCTCTCTTGTGCTGGAGGTCTGAGGATGATAATGGGTTCCAGCTAGTGCTAGTCTCTGGGTGACTCAATGTCCCTTATTTGTTTTCTCAATTCTCACAATTTTGTAAGTAGCCTTTCAAAAAAGTCTTTTCATTTGAACCACATGGGGTGAATTTTTCCTGCCTGGATCTAACTAGTGTAAAATGACTACATGCCTCCCCTTGGCCACACATTTGAACAGACCCCACTGATAAGGGACACCAGTTTACACTGAGTCAGTATCTGCTGCATGGCCATGGGTGAGGTGGTTTACCTGCTGGCTGATGAAGCCCAATAGTCTTCACTGTTGAATTAGTGTCCCGAGCCCAGGCTTTGCTTATAGGGAGGGAATATCTTATCACTTTCCACTGGTAAACCATCCTTAACGTCCCAGCATGCTTGCCGACTGAGTTTATACAAATTATACAAGAAGGCAGTAAATCTCCTTCTCCCCTTTTCTAGGAAAATGTGATGAGTTTAGGAAATCTTCATGAGTTAAGCTGGTTTTAATTTCTCTGCTGGTGTCCAGATCAATTTCTTCTGAAAGGGAATTGAAATAGTTTCTTCTTTCAAGTTTAAATACCATCAGAAGTACAACTGAGTCTTTGCCTAGATTTGTAGGGTTTTGGTTGGGGTGGGGATGCTATGACGTCAACTCTAAATCTGGCTTTTTATAGTTTTTAATTTGATGAGGGGACTTACAAATTTCCTGTCTCACTACACAAGTAAGCTGTGCTTGCTAGTATTTCTTTTTCCGGAAATTATTGAAGAAACTTTTTTTTTTCAATGTTGACTATAACCCAGCTTGCTCCAAAGTTTACCCAAGAATAAAAATATAATTTTCACATTTTCACTTAGGCCTGCCATCTGAAGTATTAACCACAGAACACAAATTTGATCAAGGGAGGTTATGGAAGGGCTAACATTTCAGAACAAAAAATCCCAAGGTATGAAAATCATATATGGTGCTCTTGACTTCAATAATTTTATTTCCCATCTTTCTCTTGCCTCTCTTTTGAATTTCTTATATGATAGCTAGTTAAATTAAACCCTGCACTCCCATTCAAGGAGTGTTATATAAAAATTTTAGGAATGTAAGCACTGTATCTACAATATTGGTAGTTATTAAAGTGTTACCTATGAGGACAACACTGTGAGGATAGTAAGTACTAAACAAACTTAATAACTAACGCTTCCTTAATTTACAAAGCATTTTCTCATGCATTGTCTCATTGATCCTCACAATAACCCTGTAAGATAAATGCTATTTATTCTTACTTCACATGTGAGGAAACTGAGGTTGATTTATTTGCGCAGTGTAATATACCTGGCAAGTTTTCATATTCTTAGCGGGCTCAAGACTGGCGTGGAATTGTAGGATTGATTGTTGGGACCTCCAACAGGAAGAATGGAAGTTTGGCAAATTGAAATAGTTGCAGAGACTAGGCCCAGCAAGAACACCTGGGCAGGCTGATCTCAGAAACTGACAGGAAGAGCAAGTTGGGGCATGCTTTAGGCAATCATTAGTATCAGGCAGAGACTACTCTAGCCGGTAAATCACAGCAGTGGACATAGGCACTGAGTTATTCTGGAATGTTCAGAGAGAATTCCATGTAGAAACTTAGTGCCATGAACAGGCCAAAAAGGAGTGCAAGAAAATGCCTATCAGTGCTGTTAATTCTGGGTTTCACCCATGGGGATGCTGAGACTCTCCTGTTACATACCCTGCCACCTTTCCATTGACTGATTTTCTTGGTGGGCACTTTTAGTGGCAAGGATAGGGATAATGAGGGTAAGAGATATTAAGCAGAGGCAGAGCCTGGGGGGTACTTCTTAATCCTTTTCTCTCAGAGGCTCTGTACTCTCCACTGTACCTCATTACCTGTCATGAATGGGACAGGGCAGAAAATGAAGAGGTAAAGAGACAAAAGTCAGGTGACCAACTGGTGAATAAAAAGATGGGCCTCGTCAGGAAAGGCTTCAAGGTGTAAGCGAGTTTCTAGCTTATTCTCAAAGGAAACACAACATAGGGCCTGTTATCTGTTGTGACCCTTAAGAAGGATAAACAATAATATTGGTTTACTAAAGCCCAATTTTATATTTTATCTTTTTCAGGCAAGTCAGTTTGCTCAACTTTCTTCCAGTCTGTCTTTTCTTCTAAGTATCCATTCTTAGTTCCAAAGACCGATTGAAGCAAATGATCCTGTCTCACATTTTCCATGGGTATAAACACTTTAGAGCTGCACTCTTCATGGCAGCCATTAGCTATATGGGGCTACTGAGTACTTGAAATGTGGCTACTCTTACCTAAGATATACCATGAGTATAAAATAGATACTGGGTTTTGAAGGCATAGTATGAAAAAAATGTAAAATTTCATTAATAATTTTTATTTTATTACATGTTGAAATATTATTTTGGATATAATTGATTAAATACAAATATTATTAAAATGAATCTCACCTCTTTCCTTTTCTTTTTCTAGTGTGACTACAGGAACATTTGCAATTACATATTTGGCTAACATTGTGTTTCCACTGGCCAGTGCTTCTATAGGGAGAAGCACCAGATTCCTGAAGAGTTGCTGTCTTTCAACCTTTGCCAGATGATTCTCTTCCCTCTAGGCCAGTTCTAGCAAGTCTAATAATGCAGATTTCATAATTAGAAGGAAGGCTGCAAGTCATTTGGAAATTAGGTGATGAAAATGCAATAGGATCATAACTCCTGCATAACAATTTGCTTTTCTGAGTCTTTCTTATTCCAAATGGAATAGTCCCTGCTCTGTTCTTTCCTCTAGCTAATTTACATCTTATTTTCTTTGTGTCGGAAGTGTCATTTCCTGTGATTGATGAAACCAATTTGGCTAAGTGCAAAAACAAGACCACCATGTTATTCATACTGGATTCACTACAAATATTTTCCTCCTCTGGATTGGGAAGAATTCACCTAGTTGTTTGGAAACCCTTTTTTAAAATGGCAATGTTTGGTTACTTTCAGAAGTTGTAGTCAAGGGGCACCTGGGTGGCTCAGTGGGTAAAAGCCTCTGCCTTCAGCTCAGGTCATGATCCCAGGGTCCTGGGATCGAGCCCCACATAGGGCTTTCTGCTCAGCAGAGAGCCTTCTTCCCCCACCCACCTGCCTGCCTCTCTGCCTACTTGTGGTCTCTGTTTGTCAAATAAATAAATAAAATCTTAAAAAAAAAGAAGTTGTAGTCAAGATTACAGGAACAAAAAATATCATTACCCTTTACAAATATGAAAAAATTTGAGATGCTGTCTGGCAGAACAATTTTTCTTTAATCCTAGGTCGTGTCTCTATGTGGCCTCTTAACATCATTTTTTGATTCAAGGGTTTTAGGGTTGTCTTAATGATGGGTTTCTACACAATTACTTATACTGACTATGCACTAGATTTACTTCACCTGAGTTGATTCAGGTTTTAGAGATTATTTTAACAGCCTGTAGCCTTCATTTTTATGAATACTTCCAATCAGTAACAGCAGTATTAGAACTTTATAATTATTACTTTAAAAAAAGAAAGAGGTGTCAAACAGAAGGAAACAGACCCTGTCTCTCTAAGAGGAAGCTGGGACCAACTACATGTTGATATATACTTCCATGATGCTTTTTCTTGCTTTGCTTGAGTTTCTTTTTAAATTATCTTTATTGGATTTATTAAAATATCTGACTTGTTTATTATTTTGCATTACTATTTTAAGCTACATATAGTAGAATTTTAATATGTGCATAGATTTTTGTAACCACCACTAATGGGATATAGAACAATCCCAGCACTTCCCCAAATTCCCTCCTGCTACCTCTTTGCAGTCAAACACTTGTCCTACCTATGACCCCTGGCAACCATAGTGATGGGTTCTCTCTCCCTCTAATTTTGCCTTTTAAGGATGCTGTATTAATGAAATCATATAGTATATAACCTTTTGAGACTGGTGTCTTCTAATTAGCACATTGTAGTTGAGATTCATTCATGCTGTTGCAGCTAGCATTAGTTTGTTCCTTTTTATTGCTCACTACACTATGTTTATTCACAGAATCAGGCATGTTTGGGTTGTTTCCAGATTTTCACCACTACAAATTATTCTGCCATAAATGTTCATGTCCAGGATTTTGTGTGCATGTAAGTTTCAGTTCTGTAGGGTGAATGCCTAGGAGTGGGACTTCAGGGTCATAGATAAGTGTGTGTTTAAATTTACAGGAAAGAGCCAAACTGCTTTCCATAGTGGCTGTGCCATTTGGCATTCTAACCAGCAACACCTGAGAATCACAGTTGCTTTGCAGGCCCATTGGCCCTAAATAATATCAATATGTTTTTTTAGCCATTCTAATAGGAGTATAATTGTATCCCATTATAGTTTTAATTTGCATATCCTTAATGATTAAGAATGTTGAGCATTTTTCATGTGTTTATTTGGTATCCATACATCTTCTTTGATAAAATATCTACTAAAATCTTTTGCCCAGTTTTTAAAATTGGTTTATCTCAGGGGTACCTGGGGGGCTCAGTAGTTTAAGCATCTGCCTTTGGCTCAGGTCATGCTCTCCAGGTCCTGGGATTGAGCCCCACGTTGAGCAACCTGCTCCGTAGGAGTTTGCCTCTCTCTCTCTCTTTTGCTCCCTACCTCTGCCCCTCCCCAATGCTCATTCTCTTGCTCTATCTCTCAAATAAATACATAAAATCTTTAAGAAAATAAAAATAAAATTGGTTTATCTCAGATTTTTGAGATATGTCTTTTGTCAGATATGTGACTTTCAAAAATTTCTCTCAGACTGTGGCTTTGTCTTTTCATTTACTCTCACCTTCTCAGAGTAAAAATTTTTAAAACTTTAAATTTGGGAGGTGTCTACTTTTCTAATTTTTTTTTTCATCCTGTGACTTTGTTATGCTTGCTTACTACTTCTAGGAAATTTTTTGTAGATATTTTAAATTTTATACATAGATAATCAGGTTATATGCAAAAAAGTCTCCTCCTTTCCAATCTATGTACTCTCATTTCTTATTCTTACCTTATTCTTTACCTAGGACTTCTAATAGGATATTGAATAGGAGTGGTGAGAGAGGACAACCTTGTCTTGTTTCTGATCTTGGAGGAAATTGTCCATACTGAGGTCCAGTCTCTAGTATGATTGTAGCTGCAGCTATTTTGTAGATGTTCTTTACCACGCTGCAGTGTTCCTCTCTATTTCCTAGTTTGCTGAGAGCTTTTATTAGAAATGGGTGCTGGGGGGTTGCCTGGGTAGCTTCAGTTGGTTAAGTGTCCAATGATCTCAGCTCCATGTTGGGCTCCCCAGTCAGTGGGAACTCTGCTTGAGATTTTCCCCCTCTCCCTGTTCTCTCTATCTCTCTCAAATAAAGAAATAGATCTTAAAAAATGAGTGCTGGGGACTTATCAAAAGCTTTTTCTGTACATATTGATATAATCATAATTTTTTATTCTTTAGCCTGCTGATGTGATAGATTATACTGATTGGTTTTTGAATGTTGAACCAGCCTTGCATACCTGGAATAAATACCATTTGGTAATGGTGTATTTTTTTTAATACATTGTTGGATTTAATGTTAATATTTTGTTGAGGATTATTGCATTTATGTTCATGAGAGTTACTTGTCTACAGCTTTCCTTTCTTGTAAGGTCTTTATCTGATTGTGGTATTAAGTTAAATCTGGCTTCATAGATAAATAAGGAAGTATTCCCTCTGGTTCCATTTTCTGAGAGATATTGTGGAGAATTGCTATTATTTCTTCCTTAAAGATTTAGAATTCACCCATGGAATTATCTGGCCTGATGCATTCTTTTAGAAGGTTACTAATGTTGATTCAGTTTTTAAATGAGATTATTTAGCATACCTACTTCTCCTTTTGTGAGTTTTGGTAGTTTGCATATTTCAAGGACTTGGTCTAAGTTATCAAATACGTGGGCATAGAGTTGTTCATAGTATTTCTTTATTGCCCATGGGATTGACAATGATGGCCCATCATTCATTCTGATATTAGCAATTTACATTTTCTCTTCTTCCCTTGGTTACCTGGCTAGAGATTTTTCAATTTTGTCTTTCCAAAGAACCAACTTTTGGTGTTTTGTTGCTTTTCCCTATTAATTTTCTGTTTTCAATTTCACTGGTTTCTGCTCTAATTTTTATTACTACTTCTTTCCTTCTCCTTGCTTTAGACCTAAATTGTTCTTTCTTTATTTTCCTAATGCGGATTCTTAGGTTATTGATTTTAGATCCTTCTTTTCTTAATATATATTTAATGCAACAAATTTCCCTCTATACACTACTTTTGCCCACCTATCACAAATTTGGTAAGTTGTATTTTTATTTTTATTTAGTTCCATGTGTAGATCTGGAATATATTTTCTTAGATTTATACCTAAAACTTTGGGGGGGGCTATTGTAAGTAGTATTATTAAAATTTTGGTTTCTCGGGACGCCTGGGTGGCTCAGTTGGTTGGACAACTGCCTTTGGCTCGGTCATGATCCTGGAGTCCCGGGATCGAGTCCCACATCGGGCTCCCAGCTCTGCCGGGAGTCTGCTTCTCTCTCTGACCTTCTCCTCGCTCATGATCTCTCTCACTGTCTCTCTCTCAAATAAATAAATAAAAAATCTTTAAAAAAAATTTTGGTTTCTAATTGTTCATTGTTAATATGTAGAAATATAGGGGTTTCAATGTTGATCTGGTATCTGTGAACTTGCCAAACTCAGTAACTTTAAGTGCTTTTTTTGAAGATCACTTGAGATTCTCTATGTAGGCAATTGTGTCATCTGGGAATATGGATAGTTTTATCTATTCCTCTCCAATATGTAAAGCTTTTATTTTTTTTCTTGGTTCTTTGCACTTGCTAATGCTTCCAGTATGATACTGTGTAAGACTGATGAGAGTGGGCATCCTTGCCTTGATCCTAGTCACAGGGAGAAATCATTCAGTCTTCCACCATTAAGTATGATGTTAGCTATAGGGTTTTTATAACTGTCTTTTATCAGGTTGAGAAGATCCCTTATATTTCTTGCCCACTGAGATTTTTTAATCATGAATGGATGTTGAATTTTGTCAAATGATTTTTCTGCATTTTTTAAGTATAATCTTTTTTTTTTTTTTTGACAGAGAGAGAGATCTTAGGTAGGCAGAGAGGCAGGCAGAGAGAGGAGGAAGCAGGCTCCCCACTGAGCAGAGAGCCTGATGTGGGGCTCAATCCCAGGACCCTGGGATCATGACCTGAGCCGAAGGCAGAGGCTTTAACCCACTGAGCCACCCAGGTGCCCCTTAAGTATAATCATTTTTAAAAAATCTGTTAATACAGTGGATTGCATTGACTGATTTTCCATTGTTGAACCTTCCTTGCATTCCTGGAAATAAATCCTACTTGGTGTGATGTATTTTACCATATTGTTGGGTTAAATAGCTAAAATTCTGTTGAAGATTTTTTATCTATTTTAAGAGGGATGTGGTTTACAGTTCTCTTTTCTGGTATTCTCTTTATTTGGTTCTTATATCAGAGTGATGGTGACTCATCAAATGAATTTAAAAGTGTCCCCTGATCTTCTTAAAGGCATAGTAGAATTCTACAGTGAAATTAACTGGGTCTGGCATTTTCTTTTTTTGGAAGAATTTTAGCTATGAAATAAATTTTTAATAGACACAAGGTTATTCAAGTTATTTATTTTTTCTTATGGTGAGTTTTGGTGGGCTTTGCCTTTCAAGGAAATAGTCTAGTTTATCCAAACTCTCATATTTATGTGCATAGAATTCTTTTCAGCATTCTTTCATTGTCCTTTAATGTCTATGAGTCAGTAATGACATCTCCTCTTTAATTCCTGATATTTATCATATGTGTCTTCTCTCTTTTACTTGATCACCAAGCTAGAGGTTTATTAGTTTTATTGGTATTTTCATAATATCAGCTTTTTGCTTAATTGATATTATCTATTGTTTTACTTTTCTGTTTTACTGTTACTCTTTTCTCTGTTCTCAATTTTATCAATTTTTTTCTCTTCTCTTTGCTATATCCTTCCATTTGCTTGCTTTATGATTCTTGTCTTTTTTTTCCATCTCTTAATTTGGAAGTTTAAGTTATTCACTTGAGACCTTCCTTTTCTTTCTCTTTAAACTTTTTTTTAAGTATAGTTGACAGATGGTGTTACATTAGTTTCAGGTATACAGCATAGTAACTCAACTCTCTATACCTGGTGTAAGACTTTTCTAATGTGAGCACTTAATGCTATAAAATTTTCTGTAAGCACTACTTTGGGTACATCTCACATATTGTAATATAATTTATTTCTATTTTATTCAATTCAAAATATTTTCTGATTTTTTTGAGACTTCCTCTTTGAACTATGGATTATATACTAGTGTATTGCTTAATTTCCATATATTTAGAGATTTCCTAGATATCCTTCTGTTATCAATTTCTAGCTTAACCATGTTATGTCCAGAGAACATATTTTGAGTAACCTTAGTTGTTCTAAATTTAACAAGTTTGTTGTGTGGCTTAGCCTCTGGTTTAATTTGGTAAATGTTTCCATGAACACTTGAAAAGAGTATATATTCTCTTGTTGTTGGGAAGAAGATTGTATAATTGTCAATTAGATCCAGTTAGTTGATGATGTTATTTATCCTTTAATATCTTGGCTGATTTTATGGTTACTCATTCTATCAATTTCTTAGAGAGGAATGTTGAAATGCACAGATACCATTGTGAATTTGTTTCTTTTTTCAGTTGTCAGTTTTTGCTTCATTTATTTTGAAGGTCTGTTGGCAGTTGCATACACAGAGTTTTTATGTCTTCTTAATGAATCATTATATAGTGTCTCTCTTTGTACCTGGTTATTTTCCTTGCTCTGAAGTGTAGTTTTTCTAATATTATCATGCACACTCCCGTTTTCCTTTTGATTAGTATTTGCATGTTATATCCTTTTCTACCCTTTCATTTTTAACCTACTTTTATCATCATGTTTCAAGTAAGTTTCTTATAGACAACATACAGTTGTGTCTTTGTGAGTGTGTGTGTGTGTGTTGTTTTTAAATCCAATCTAAATATCAATGTCTTTTAATTGGTTTGTTTAAACCATTTACATTTAATATAATTACTGATACTGCATTTTGCTGTAGCATTTTATTAGTATCTGCTTTTCTCTTATGTGTTTCTTCCCGCCCCCAATGTGTTTTATTCCTCTGTTTTCCCTTTTTTCTCTTCTTTGAGTTATTCAAATACTTTTTAGAATTCCATTTAAATCTCCCATTTAAATCTTTTTGATTATATGTCTTTGAATTATTTTTTCAGTGATTTCTGTAGGGAATACCATATATACACCCAATTTTACACAATCTAATTAGCATTAAAAACTTACCATGTCACCAAAAATAAAGAAAATTTGTGAGTATATAGTAATTTTAGTCTTTCCCTTTTACAAAGTTTTCATATATATCTGTATATCTTGAAAACTTCATCAGACAGCATTATGATTTTTTGCTTATTGTTACACTAAGTTAAAGACAAAAAATGATCCATTTTATTTAATCAGATATTTACTATTTTTGTTGCTTTTCAGTCATTACTGATGTTCCAGGTTTCCTTTAGTCAGTATTTCCTTTCTACTTGAAGAATTTCTTTAAAGCAAGTCTATTAGTGATGAGTTCTCTTAGATTTTTTTAAGAACATTTTTATTTTCCCTTTATTCCTGAAGGATATTTTCACAGGATATAGTATTCTGGGTTGACAGGCAGGTCTTTTCTTTTAGCACTTTAAAAATATTGTTCCACTCTTTTGGTCTCCATGGTTTCTGATGTAAAAAATCTGTACTCATTTAGATCTTTGTTCTCTACATGTAATATGTTGTTTTTCTGTGGGTGCCTTGCAGATTTTATCTTAATCTTTGATTTCCGGCAGTTTGTTTATGATGTGTATAAGCATGGTTTTCTTTCAGTTTATTCTCTTTGGGGTTCAGAGCCTCTTAGATGTATAAAGTTTGTTTTTCAAAAAACTTGGAGAGTTTTGGTCACTATTTATTCAAACTCTTTTTCTCCTCTCCTTTTGAAAATTTCATGATATGAACATTAGACCTTTTAATATTGTTTCATAGGCCTCAGAGGCTCTGTTTTTTTATCTCAATTTTTCAGATCACATTATTTCTCATACTGTATCATCAAATTTATTAATTCTTTCCTCTGTCATCACAATTGTGTTAAGCCCTTTCATTTTTAAAATTTCTGTTATTGTAGCTTTCGGTCTTAGGATGCCATTTGGTTCACTTTTATAGATTCTGTTTCTCAGATGAGCACTTATATCTTTGCATTTCTTTCAAAATTGTTCACCCTTACTTCTTATAGTATGATCATAATAGCTGCTCTAAAATATCGTCTGGTAATTACAACATTTGGTTATCTCAAGGTTGGCATCTGTTGATTGCCTCTTCCCTTGACAATTATTCAAATTTGTCTGAATCTTTGTATGTTGAGGAATTTTGGATTGTATTTGGGCACTTTGAATACTATATATTGTAAGACTCTGATTCCTATAAAAATCTTCCAGGGAATGTTATTTTTAAAATTTTGTTTCAGCAGGCATGCAATGCAGTTCCATCCAGACTGCAAGTCCTAAACCAGCTCCTGTGGGCTACAGTTCTGACGTCACTTCAGTTTTCAGAGCCATTGCAGTGCTCAGGTTTTTTTTTTTTTTTTTTTCCATCTTTGCTGTGTTCATTACAGCTGGTTTCACACACACGAGCAATTTGGGACTGAGGTAGTACTTCATATAGAGATTTAAAAATCCCTACTGATAGCTTCATCATCTCAATAGTTCTCTCTGATTCCCAGGGTGTTTTTCTTTTTCTTTTTTTTTTTTTTTTACTAGTAGTTTGGCTAGAAAGCCAGAGCTTTAATGTCCCTACATTTTCATGCACTCCTTGTGCCTGGGCCTAATTTAGGGCAAAACAGTGAAAGAAGAAATCCTGTGGGGCTGCTGTGGCTTCTCCCATTGCCACTACTTTTGCTCAGTGTAGTAAAGGGAAAATTAAAATAAAATGGAGGGGGGGAGGGCCTTCCACACCACAGGAGCTGCTTCTGCTATACTAATGGAGAAAGGTACTGCATTTTCTTTGCTGGCACTGAGAAGAGCTTGGGACCTTATCCATCTTGCTAGGAACAGGGAACTTTTATTTTGTTGCTCATGCTGTCAAGTCAGGAGAGGTTTGTCCCCCACTCCTGCTTCTCTGGTTAGAGAAAGTAACTGAACCTGACTTTATCTCTACCTATTAGTTGTTTTGGTTTGGGGTTGCCACAGAGCTTAAGCCAGGATGTAGAAGACAGGGGAAAAAAAAACACTCAGGCAACTCACTGCTGGGTTGTCCTGTGAGTATTGACTTCTATACCTATCCACCTGCACTTCTTCTTTTATAGTCTTCTGAAAGCTTCTTTATGTATTTTGTGTAGTGTTCTTAGTTATAAACTGTTGAGGAGATAGGAGAGAATGTATTTACTCCATTTCTATGAGACCCAGACTCATCCACTTTGCTTTTTATAAACAGTGATATTTATAGTATGAAAAGAAAAATGTTTGGTTGGAGGAGTGGGTTTTTTTAAAATTTAAATTCGAATTAGTTAACATAGAGTATAATATTGGTTTCAGGAGTAGAATTCAGTGATTCATCACTTACATACAACATCCAGTGCTCATCACAACAAGTGCCCTCCTTAATACCCATTGCCCATTTAGCCCAACCCCCACCCACCTCTTTCCATCAATCTTCAGTTTGTTCTCTATCATTAAGAGTCTCTTATGGTTTGCTTCCCTATAACTTTTCCCCCCTTTCCCATATGTTTTTTCTTTCTTCAGTTCCACACATGAGTGAAATCATATGGTATATGTCTTTCTCTGACTTATTTTGCTTAGCATACTACACTGTAGCTCCATCCATGTCACTGCAAATAGCAAGATCTCATCCTTTTTGATGGCTGAGTAATGTTCCACTGTGTGTGTGTGTGTGTGTATCACATCTTCTTTGTCCATTCATCAGTTGATGGATACTGGGCTCTTTCCATAGTTAGACTGTTGTTGATAATGCTGCTATAAACATTGGGATGCATGTACCCTTCAAATCTGTATTTTTGTATCTTTGGGTAAATAGTAGTGTAATTGCTGGGTCATAGGGTAGTTTTATTTTTCACTTTTTGAGTAACCTCCAGAGTGGCTGCACCAGTTACATTCCCACCAACAGTGTGTGTGTGGGGGGGGGGCTGTTTTTTAAACATGAAGATTCTCAAGCCCTACCCCAAGACATAATACATCAGGGAGTGGACTGAGAATATAGGTTTATGGAGTATCCTCAGGAGATTCTGATGAAACAGTCAAGTTATGAACCTACTGTTTCTCATATGATTTGTAGGCATGAAAATTGAGGACCAGATTGTACTTTGTCTATAACCCAATTCATCCCTTAGTAGGCATGTTTTTCACCCTGTGTGTCATATTTTGTGCTAATAAGGAATATTTTACTACTGCATTAGGGACCAAGCTCATTTGTGCAACATTGCATGTTTAAACCACAGGGTAATAGAATAGGAAAAATGAGTAAAAATGACTACTTGTGACAGTTGGATCTAATTTCTTATAAACATTTTCCGCCAGGAAAAGCTTCATAAACCACGAGCAGAGAAAAATAAGCAAAAAAAAAAAAGTTTATAGAAATTCACAGAATTGAAAATTTGGGGAAGATTGCCCAGCTGAGCTATTTGGCTAAGAAAACCCAAATTTAAGGAGTGGATCTGGGTCCTAGATAGTCAAGGAGCTAGAAGAGAAATTTTCAGGTTTGGGCCTAGACTGCAAGAGAAAGTAGAGGAAGAAAGACTGGTAAACCAAAACCTTAATGTAACCCAAGAATTGAGGCTAGAACATAATTGGCTGAACTATTTGTGAAATTACTTAGAAAATAAAGGAAGACCATGATTGTTAAGTTCTATTGATCTAGTTTAATTTAATGTGACTCCATACTTGGTTTTTTCCCATGTATATATCATCTTGTCCATCTTAGATGGCTGTGTGGATTGTATACCACACAATTCCACAAAGCACCTACTCACATATACATCCTCTCTGGATTTATGTGCAATTGTGCGTGGTAGCCTTTCTTATATTCCAAAGATTTTTTTTGCTAGGCAGGAAAATGGTAACCTCTTCTGGATGACTGAATGCATACTATGCTTGAAAGTCAGTTTAGGGGAAGGGAGGCTAGTAGTGGAAAATCAACTGAAAAGGCCTTAGTGTAAATTCATTTTAAAATGTACGAGGAACCAGGGGCACCAGGTGGCTCAGTCCATTGTGTCTGACTCTTGATTCTGGTTTGGGTTGTGATCTCGGGGTTGTGGGATGGAGCCCCGAGGTAGGCTCTGTGCTCAGTGTGGAGCCTGCTTGTCCCTCTCTCTATGCTTCTCCTCTTGCTGGCTCTCTGTCTCTCTAAAATAAATAAATAAAATCTTTAAAATAAAAAGATGTATTGGGATCCAGAAATGGTGAGGACTCATAAGCTGGAATCATTAAATTCTCTACTACTATAACCAACTTCCTTCCTTCAGTATCTTCTCCATCACCTCCCAGAACAGGTTCTCAAGGGAGACATTTGGACTAAGGACAAGGGCCAACAAACATACCCTCTTTGTTACTGTCATTCCAACATAACTCCTGGTGAGTCAAATTGACTGACACGGGAGATCTCCCCTCCATCCCCGGCCCAAGTCTAAATCCCTAAAACCATTTTTTTCCTTATCCTTCTGTGCTAAACCCTAAACCTTTCAAGTTTTACCATGGTAGTTGCCCATTCTTATGAAAAGCAGACTCAAAGCAAGAAAGATGGAAGGTGTATTGGAAATTGGGGCTGCTGTGGAGTAGGATGAGAAATCTTACATAAGGCATGTTTCTCAAAATGCAATTCTAGGTAAGTATTAGGGGCACCTTGGGATTTTGCAAAAAAAAAAAAAAAATTCTTAGCAGGTAGTATCTTTATATGTTATGTAGCTACCTAATACTACAAGGGTATATTCCTGAGGGACTGTCTGTGTCCTAAAAAAGAATCTTGAAGGATGTTTTGACTTTGTCAAAAGAAATGTTTGCAAGTCACTTGGGGAAGCCCAGAAAGTTAATTTTTAATTATAAGATAGCCTGCTTCTTACCCTTTGACCCAGAAATTCCACTCTTAGATAATCTACCCAAGAGAAATGAAAATGCATGTTCATACACAAAAAGTTTGTGAAAATGTTCATAGAAGACTACTACCCTCAAAACTTGAAAAAAACTCAAGTGTCCAACTTTAACAGAGTAGAGAAATAAATTGTGGAATATTCATACAACGAAATACTAGTCAGCAAAAAAAAAAAAAGGAATGAACTACTGGCATATGTATCATGACAGACATTAGGCTGCCCATAATGTTTGTGAGACAAAGATCTGAGACACAAAGAAGTAATAACAGTATATACTGCATGATTCTGTTTATGAAGTTCTAGAATAGGCCAAAACAATCCTTGGTGTGGAAAAAAAAGTAAAATAATCATTGTCTTTGGGTTGGGGGTATAAATTGACTGGAAATGGACATAGGGGAACTTCCTGAAATGATGAATATGTTAATATATCTAAATATGGAATGTGACTTACCTAGGCATATACATTTGTCCAAATTACAGTTAAGATTCTTGCTTCTCAATGAACACAGATTTTATCCCTATAAAGAACTGTATATTAATAATAATTGAGTGGGGAATTGAGAGACATAAACAATAAAACAAGAATGGCCTGATGAGATTTATTATATTAGTCTATTTACTGGAAATTTTCCATAATACAAAATTTAAAAAAAACTCCAGAAGGTCTTGGAGTCTGACCCGATTTCTGTTGTCTGCATGATTTTTTTTTTGTTGATTTACTTAAAATCTTGATTTTTCTATATGAATTCAAGAAAAAAGAATATCATTAATTCATAAATCCTGAAGTAATTGATGCTCTTAAGTTTATAACCTTCACCCATGCTAGGTTTGTATACATATTAGCCTTCAGTTTTTATTAGTTACAAACTTTTATAAAATTGATTTTAAGAACCAAATAAATGAATGCTTGTAGGACTCAGAGGACATTGTCAAAGATTCCATGACGAGTTTGGGGGTGGGGATGTAATTCTTGCTCTTAATGTTAGCCAGACCGTTTAATATCTATGATTTGCAACTAGTCATGACTATTACGGTAATCACTGAGAGAGTTAGACAATTATGATCATTAGCTTGGATCAGGGTTCAGTGTCTTCAGGTTCACCTCACAGTGTCAGCCTAAGAGCATACAATCAAACACTTGTTGACTGAATAGTTACTCGACAAGAGGAACGCACAAACACTATGGCTGCCATAGGTTTCTGTATAGTCAGTCAACTTGATTTCCCTTTGACCTTATAAGAGGATGTTCTCAATTAAACTGTACAGCCTACACTCCCACTCCCATCCATGAGTGGTACTTCAACAGCCATTTGTTGAGCACTGGATAAAATATATGTGCAAACATTTGCCAGCTATGTGAATTATTTAACCACTTATTGGGTCAGTTTCTTATCTATAGAATGGGAATAATACTAGGGCTTACTTCATAGGCATCTTGTAAGAATTAAATAAATCGATATGTGTAAAGTACTAAGAAGAGTGCTTTAAAACATAGTACTATGAAAGGCATAATGATAGTGATGGTGGTGATTTAGCATGACTAATATCGATGTGTGCCCTTTCTTCTGGCTGAGAGCTCTTATTGCTTAAGTTAAGTCCCATGTTCCTTTCTAACATTCTGGTATTTTTTTTGTGTGAGTTTTCTCTTGCTAAAGAAAAGGGGGGGGGGGAAACCTTTCAGATCCCCACAGTATATGTGAGTTAAGAAGGGGGGGGCTTTTTTGGCCTAACATGGTGATAACTGGTGCGTGTCGTACTGTATTTGTCAATAAATGCACTAAGGGTCAAATAATTGGCTTATACTTAACACGTAGAAACACAGTGTATTTGTTTCCTGGGGTTGCTGTAACAAATGACCACCAACTTGGTGGCCTAAAACAACAGAAAGGTATTATTTCACATTTCTGGAGGCCAGAAGTTCAAAATCAGTTTTACTTGTCTGAAATCAAGGTGCTGGCAGGATCACACTTTCTGGAGGCTCTGGGGAAGAATTCATTCTTTGCCTCTTCCAGCTGTTGGTGGCTGCCAGCCTTCCTTGGCTTGTGACTTCCTCACTCCATTCTCTCTCCTTTGCCGTTACAGTGTTTCTCCTTTTCTGTTGTGTTAAATTTCCCTCTGGCTCTCTCTTATAAGGATACTTGAGGGTAATTTGGAATAATCTCCCCATCTGAAGCTCTATAACATAATCACTGCAGAGTCTTTGCCATATAGGGTGACATTCACAGGTTCTGGGGATTCGGATATGACCCTAGCTTTTGGGACCATTATTTAGCCTCCCACACATAGCTGATTTTAATTTAAGATTGACTATAATATATACATCCCACTTGCCTTTTCCTCATTCATAGAGCTCACGACACTAAGATATTTACCATGTAAATATCAACTGAGTGGACATTGTCAGTGAAGAATGAAATGTCATTATTCACGAAAATGATATTAATAATTCCACAACATCCTTCTGAAACAGATCAGCTTGATCCGTTATAACCATTTGTAAATATTGGAAGGAATTGCATGAGCATCTGGGTACCTCCGGGAATAATTTGGCCTTTAAAAAGACAGCAAAACAATGAACCAATAGAAAAACTTAACAGGTGTTTAGAAAAAGATACATTGTTTATACAGGTTACCTACTTTCTCTCCCGTTTCAATTCAAGCACTCCAGAAATATGTTAAATAAGCACATTTAGTATACCTGGTTTAAAAAACTGTCTTTTGTCAGTTTGCTGCAAACTTCATTGGGAGAAATAAACAATAAAGCCCAGAATTAATGTTCCAAGTTGCAAATTGCTGGAAGCAGGGAAGGACAGTGAAAAACCTCAAATACGAATGACACTTAAAAATAAATCCTTGAGTGGCTTCCAGGCTGTCTAATACCTATTTCCCCAAGCACAGAGCATTTGTTGTCTCTCATTGAAAAAGATGGTTTTGTCTTGCTGGAGCTTACACATATGTACATTTGTTTATTCTCCGGAGGTGATTCTTCATCATAAGGTATTGGAAACAGATTCTCCAGGGAAAACATCTGTTCAGCTATAATGCTAGCATCTGCCAAGTTAGGTGGGCTAAGAAAAAAGAACTTTCTCTTTTTGGTGGTTCAGGGACCTCAGAACCACAAGCTAACACAGTATCAAAGACACAAAAGCTGCATCTTTCCTCTGTTGCTCCTTCCCGTAGTCTGGCTCTGGCCATGCCAGGCATGGGACACATAGTGAGATGACATTCACTCATCATAGGGTCAATTCTGGAGGCAGATGCCATTTGGTCCACGTAGCAAAAAGGCCTCAGGCCAAACTGGACACTGGCTCTGCCTTACCATTTCCTTAGAACTTATCCTGCTGTTTCTGGTGGGCTTGATATCTATGGATCCAAGGTCTTGGGCCTGGCACAACGTGTGTGTGTGAGAGAGAGAGAGAAGGAGACAGGAATACAAGCCCTAGAGCCAGACTGCCATGATTCAGGTGCTTGGCTTGACCACTAACTGCGTAACTTGGGAAAGTTCCTTAACCTCTCTGAGCCTCGACTACCTTATCTATAACATTGAGATAATTATTTCAGAATTGGGTGTAAATAGATAAGACGTATAAAAAGCACCATATGCCATCTGGAAATGCTTGCTCTTAGAACTGTTTAGAATGAATAGCAAAATAATTTCTACTGACCTAGTGAAACCTAGGTACTAACTAACCTTTTAATAAAAGTCCCCTTGGGAGACAGCTCTGAGCTTACGAGGGATTTTAATCTATATAGATCCTGACTTTACCTCAACTCTCTTTACTCCAACAGAATCTATGGGCTTCCCTCACTTTTAGCCTGCATTTCCTGCCATGAAGATGGAGAGCAACTTGGTCCTTTCTGGAATTTGCAGAGGATTTGTAAGACCTGAGCTGATGGAGCTTCAATTCCTGCTCCATTTCCATTCCACAGTTTCTGGAAGCAAGGCATTTTGGTGCCCAGTAGGATTTTGGTGCTGGCAAAAGCAATTTTTTTATTTTAAAATCTGTTTCCTGCTCCATTTCTCTTGATCAACCCTTATCTGATCCTGTATTTTGCTTTTAATTCTGTGATTGAAGCTTCTTTTGCTACTTTTTCTCCATTGTTTCTAGATCCCCATTGTTGTCATTCCTGGAGGCCATAAGGAGGTGCCAATTAGAAACTTAAAAAGTCGAAATGAGATTTCTGTTGGAGAGTCAAAGTCTACAGGACCTCTGCAATAGATCAGAAGGGAGAATTTGTGGCTTAAATAGATAGCATGGGGGCACCTGGGTGGTTCAGTGGGTTAAAGCCTCTGCCTTCGGCTCAGGTCATGATCTCAGGGTCCTGGGAGCGAGCCGTGCATTGCATCTGGCTTTCTGCTCAGCAGGGAGCCTGCTTCCTTCCTCTCTCTCTGCCTGCCTCTCTGCCTACTTGTGAGTTCTGTCAAATGAATAAATAAAATCTTTAAAAAAAAATAGCATGGCTTTTGGACCAACAAGACTGCATCACAACCAGATCTACTTTGTTAATATTTGTGAAGAACAAAACAGTCTTGGTAGTGGTGGGAAAGGGAGTCCCACACCATCAGGATTCATCTGAGCATAGTCCACTATATAGGGGATCTGGGCCAAGGAGAAGGGCAGGTAGAGGATCCTCGGCAAGACTCTCCCTGTGCTGGGTGAGAAGGCTCAGGCTGCTTCAGCTGAAGACTATTTCTCAGGCTTACTTAAGTTCTCTGGGTCTCAATTCATTGTCCTCAAGACCTCTGGCCTCCCACACCAAGAGGGAATGTGCTGATCTGTAACTGAGTTTCTGTGACTCTTGACATTTGTATTTCTCATGGTAAATGGATGAAGCAGTGTTTTGTTGGGTCTACCATCTTGGTTCCATGAGCTTGATGAGTATGAGGATGCATCTCAGACTGGGGGCCGGGAGCAATCTCCACACAAATCAGGTTCTTGAGTCTGCTATCTGAGGCCCAGGTCTTGTTCGATGACACTATTGTCCAGCACTTATTACCTTTGACCAAAAAATAACCCCTTGCCTGGATTGACACGTCACTTTCTTAATTTCTTATTTTCCTGCATCTTGGTTCCATCCCTTCTAATCCATCCTACACCCGACTGCAAAGACTTCTCCCCACCAGATTGTGTTTTATCATATCACCACCTCAGGAAAGTGCAATGGCTACCTATTGCTTTCTGAAAGAGTTTAAAGAGTCATCTAACAGATTCCCACCAAAGAATGCTTTGCCCCATCCTAAATGCCAGCCTACCAGAAATGTGACCACCAGAGGGGTGCCCGGGTGGCTCAGTCAGTTAAGTGCTTGACTGTTGGTTTTGGCTCAGGCCATGATCTCAGGATCCTGAAGTTGAGCCCTGCACGGAGTCTGCCTGAGATTCTTTCTTCCTCCTTTTCCCTCCCTCTCTAATCCTCCCCCTGTTCACGTGTGCTCCCTTGCTCTCTCTCAACTACCTACCTACCTAAACAAACAAATAAATAAAATAAAATAAAATAAAATAAAATCTTTTTTTTTTTAAAGATTTTTTATTTATTTATTTGAGAGAGAGACAGTGAGAGAGATCATGAGTGAGGAGAAGGTCAGAGAGAGAAGCAGACTCCCGGTGGAGCTGGGAGCCCTATGTGGGACTCGATCCCGGGACTCCAGGATCATGACCTGAGCCGAAGGCAGTCGTCTAACCAACTGAGCCACCCAGGCGTCCCAAAATTAAATAAAATCTTAAAAAAAAAAATGTGATCACCAGAGCTTTATTCCTTTTAGTTTAAGGCCCAGAATTTTGGAAACTTGTTTCTATTGGTTTCTCAAATCCATTTTTTTTTAAAATGAGAAGACCGAGATCATTCCTAATTTTTTTTGTTTCTTTGGATATAAATGTGCTTTTCTCCTGTGGCTACTTTAAAAATGTTCTCTTTATTTTTGTTTTTTAGCATTTAGACTACGGTGTGCCTATGTTCTTATTTCTTTTGTATTTACACTGAATGGGGGGATCATGGCTTCCTGAATATGTGGGTTGTGATTTTTATTAAATGTGGAAAAATTTGGTTGCTATTTCTTCAAATAATTTTTACACACCATTATTTCTCTTGCCTCCATTTGAGAGTCCAATTACACTTATGATAGAGTGCTTGATACCATCCCACATGTCACCATGATTCATTTCATTCTTTTTTCAAATTTTGTTCAGTCTGTGCTTCAATTTGGGTAATTTTTTTGGTCCTGTCCTCAGTTTTCTGAAACTTTCTTCTGTTTGATCCAATCTACTATCACACTCATTAGCTAAAATTTTTATTGTTGATGTTGTATTGTTTTCATTATAGAATTGTTCTTTTTTAATTTTATTTTTTTAATTCGGGAGAGAGAGAGAGAGAGAGAGCACACAAGCTTGGGGGAGCAAGCAGGAGATGGAGAAGCAGGCCTCCTGCTGAGCAGGGGCCAGAGTTCTAGAGTGGTTTTTGGATTTTTTTTTTTCACTGTTTAAGAATCTCCTAAAGCCTCCTATTCCTCTACTATTTATTCATTTTTTTCCTATAAATTCTTGAACAAATTTATTATAATAATTTAAAGATCTTTGTTCAGAGGAATGAATAAAGAAGACGTGCTATTGTATACAATGGAATATTACTCAACCATCAGAAAAGATGAATACTTACGGTTTACACAGACCTGCATGGAGCTAGAGAGTATTATGCTAAGTGAAATAAGTCAATCAGAGAAGGGCAATTATCATATGGTTTCACTCATATGTGGACTATGAGAAACAGCACAGAGGACCATAGGGGAAGAGAGGGAAAACTGAGTGGGAAGTCATCAGAGGGAGAAAAACCATGAGACTCTTAACTATGAGAAACAACCTGAGAGTTGCTGGAGGGGAGGTGGGTGGAGGGCTAGCGTAACTGGGTGATGGGCATTAAGGAGGGCACCTGATTAAGGAGCACTGGGTGTTATTCACAACTGAAGAACTGTTGAACACTACATCTGAAACTAATGATGTACTATATGTTAGCTAATTGAATTCAAATTAAAAAAATCCTTGTCTCTTAATTACAAGATCTGGATTATCTGTGGGTCTGTTTATATTGACTTATATTTTTCCAAATATTGGGTTTTTTCCCTGACATATCTAGTAATTTTTTTAAAAGATTTTATTTATTTCTTTGACAGAGAGAGATCACAAGTAGGCAGAGAGGAAGACAGAGAGAGAGGGGGAAGCAGGCTCCCGGCTGAGCAGAGAGCCCAATGTGGGGCTCTGTCCCGAGACCCCGAGACCACAACCTGAGCTGAATGCAGCAGCTTAACCCACTGAGCCACCCAGGCACCCCTCTAGTAGTTTTTGATTGTACACTGCATAACACATTATAAAGATTCTGGATTCTCTTATGTTCCTCTAAAGAGTGTTGAGTTTTGTTATGTTAGATTTTGATTTGATTGATTTTTTGGAGGCTTGGTTTTATGCTTCATTAAGGCAGCTCTATTTTAGTTTTGTCTTTGGTGCTTGGATAAAGCCCTTATTCTTGGCATTTGGTATGTATTACAAAGATGGGACATGGACGGAATTCCAGCAGGAATTCTGAGGTATTTACCAAGCCCTTCTAATCTGAGACTACCCAAACTCCAAACTCTTTCTCCTCTCCAGCAGACAGTTGTTAAAACTGCTATTCAGTTTTCAGCTTTCCAGCTACTGTTTCTCTCCCGGGCTCCTTGGAGTCTTACCCCTGTGTTAGAATTCAGAAGTCAGTCACAGATTCGAGGAAGGTTTGCCTGCACATTTTGTGATTTCCCTCTCTAAGCCCTCTCTTTTCTGGGATATCCCCCCTCCTCAATCCCCCATTGCTCTGTCATGTCTAAATTCTGTCCTCTAAATCTTCAGGTCAATAAAACTTAAGATTTCCGATGTGGCCACATCCAGCAGATTTGTGAGGCCTGAGAAATACCCTTAAAAACGACAGAGAAAAGACATATAGATGTGACTCTCAGCTAGTGTGATTGCTGCTTCAGAGGCCAAAATTCCTCCAGTTTCTTCCTGCTTTTGGTCACTGGCCAGTGCCTCCAAGTGGCCATTTTATATGTTGCTCAGAGTTTATAGTTGCCATCAGCAGAAGGATTAGTCTTATATCAGCTTCTCCACCATTAGAAGAAGTCCAAAGCTCCCTCTTTGACATTGTGAACTACCCCTACACTGGTTAATGCACGAAACTCTTATTGCCTATGAGTACGTTTTCTAGGACAGCCGCTGGGGTTCTCTTTGATTGCTTGACTGTGGCCACTGGTCTCCAGTGACCAGCTATTCCCTGCCAGTCTCATCTGCCCACCTATAGAAGCTATTTCGGCACAGCAGGAGCTTGTGGGAGTGATGTTTTTAAAGTGATGTGAATTATTATAGTAACTGACCAACCACTATGAGGTTAACTGGGTGAGTATCAGAAATATACAATGTGCTCATGGAGCTCTTTGGGAGGCCGGTGTAACAATTTGGAGCAAATGCTTTGGTGTCAGATATCCTAAGGTTGATTTCCCTCAACTCTGCTTAACTTTGGTGAGTCCCCATTCTCTCGTGGTAAAATAGAGATATTCTCTCACAGGGTCATTGTGAGAATTAGAGAAACTGTTAGATGTAAGTATAGATATAGATGTATGTATCTATATATATATTATAATATATAACGAATATATATTAATATAATTAATAGAACATAATATCGATATAAACTGATATATATGATTCATATGCACACACATAGTGTCCAGCCTAAACTAAGTGTTCATTAAGTCATCACTAAAAATTTGAAAAGTCAAGAAATCATCTTTTCTATCACTACAGTGTTAGAGATGATGGAATTAACAAATTCAGGTTGAATTTTCCCTGGCTTACTGTTTCTCTGAATGTGATCAGCAAACTCCCTGCACCAGAATTATCTGAGGTTGATGGTTAATAAAGCAGATTTCCTGGCTCCCATCTCAGAACTACTAAGCCAAAACTGGCATGGGTGGGGTCTGAGAATATGGATTTCTAATCAGCTCCCCAAGTAATCCCTATGCTCACAAAGTTATAAACTACCAGATAATTCAGAGACAAAGAGATGTTTCTTCTGGGGGAATGTAGAGTCTGTAAGACTTTGAACTCCTGCCTCACCTTCTAGAAGTCTAGATTTTATTGCCGTTTTGGCATTGATGTTTATAAGCTTATTATTTTAGATGGAGACTGAAAAGTTTTAGTCATCCTTAAGTGTCTGGCTGGAGGGCGACTGCAGAATGATTAAGCTAAAAGAGGTTATAATTCATCTTCAAATTCATGGTTAAAGGCATTCTGCTATATAGCTTCTCACCTGTGAAGTATTCCACAGCTCTTAAATCATCTTTTGCTAAGTGGAAATCCCAGCTTCCTAAAAGAATAGATATTGTTTTAAATCTTTCATTTCTCTTGCTTTGAACAAACATGTTAAAAAACAATTAAATGTTTGATTGCAATTTTCATTTCCTTTTTATTGTGGAATTGTGTTGGGGTTTTGTAATCTACTTAATATTGCATCTGGACTTAACACCATGTAGGGTAATTATAAAGATCTTGGATACAGTGCAATCATGGTTTTTAAAGTCTGAGGGTTTTTTTCTTTTGAAAAGAAACAGAAGTTCCTACTTTTGTAAGCAAAGGAGATTGAATGTCACCAAAGTCAGAGGGAAGAGAGATGAGGATAAGGACTCACAAGGATGAGTCATAGGTACCTAGTACGTTGCCTAACACTCAACAGCTACTCCCTAGAGATTGAGTGAATACAAGTGAAGTGCTTATATTTGAAATTGATGGAATCCCACTTTTGAGTGGGTGAATGGGTACATCCTGTCTTATGAGCCTTCTTCTTCACAGTCTCTCCACTTTCAACTAAATGTGCTGGGATGGAAAGACAAGTGCCAATTGCAGAAGTTGCTGAATGGCTACCAGGCTGGGACAGAGTTGGGGATGATCCCTCAGTGCACCCCCTGCCTGTGGCTCCCTCCATGGGCATGCTTCTCCCTATCCCATCCCTTACCACACAAACCCCTTCTCGGAATTTTCCATGATTTTTTTTTTTCAGCTTACTCATCTGTATTACCTCCCACAGTGCTACTCAACTCCGGATATCTTCCCTACTGCCCTCCAAAAGATCCTTTCTGAAAATCTTACCAGATAAGTGATGTGCAGCATCTATACAAGGAAACAAACCCCTTTGATCTGGGGAGAGTAAATCCGACACTGGGCAAAAATCGACAGACACTTGCTCCTGAACAGCAG
Source organism: Mustela putorius furo (assembly GCF_011764305.1). NCBI lineage: Eukaryota > Metazoa > Chordata > Mammalia > Carnivora > Mustelidae > Mustela > Mustela putorius. The sequence continues at coordinate 37,002,829 of NW_025421989.1, forward strand.
TGGGGGTGATGTGGATTTGCTTACTAGCTGTTACGCTCGCTGAGGGAATTGTTCTAATTTTGCAGGCTGTGGCAGACCTGGAGAAACATGCTCTAATATGCAAGGCACGGGGCCCAATTAATGTTTCACCCATTGTGTGTAGCCTGACAGTCCTCCCGACTTGTTGCAGTCATAAGTGTGAAACTCTGGGGGTTTCAGTTAAATTATTTTGTGACACGCTGCCTAATTTTCTCATTCCACAATCTTACCTTCTATTGCAAGATTGCGAGGGCACTGCCTTTATGCAGTGACTATCTGTATATACCTATATAAATAGTAAGCCATGCTTTGTTTAAAAAAATCTGTTGTAAGTGGAAGGGATATCCCATCCCTGTTTATTGTGGATTCTGCTTTTTAAAGATCAATTTATGCTTGAGAAATAACCAATAAACTCACACTTCCAAAGGAGGCAAGTATTCACACTGTGAAAAGTATGTAGAGGAAGGGACAACAACATTGGCAGTTAACACAGCCCACTACAAACTGATAGCAGATCTTTGGTGAATGATCTGGGTTGGTGGGCCAGGCACAGAACAGGCTGAAGGGAATTGTTAAAAATTTCTAGATTGTAGCAGGCACCTTTGAGGTTGTGCTCATATCCCCTCACTCATACCACCTGTAGTGGGTTGAATCATGGCCTCCCAAAAGATATGTCCATGTCCCAATCTCCAGAATGTGTAAGTGTGATCTTGTTTGGGGAAAAAAAAAAAGAGAGAGAGATATTCTCTGCAGATGTAATTAAGTGAAAGATCTTAAGATGAGATCATCTGGGACTGAGGGAGGGCCTACCTCCAAAGTATCCTTGGAAAAGAAGAGGAAAAGACACAGAGACATGGAAAAGGTGGTGATGGGAAGACAGAAGAATAAACTGGGGTGATGTAGCCACAAGCCAGGGAATACCTGGAGCTTCCAGAAGCTAAAGAGGCAAGGAAGGATCCTCCCCAAAGCCTTCAGCAGAAGTATGGTCCCCACTGACACCTTGATTTCAGACTTCTGGTCTCCAGAACCGTGAAATAACCCATTTTTGTTGTGGTAGGACACCAGTTTGTGGTCATTTGTTATGGTGAATCTAGAAGACTGATACACCACCTTAGTTCCTGTTGGCTGGCAAGACTTCCACCTGCCAGAACCTGTATTTCTTTACTCAAAGCCTTCATCTGCTGCCAAAACCTAGTCTGCCCACTTGTTGATCAGGCTAGGCAGGTTGTGCTGGGGAATGAATGCCCCTGACTCAGCAGCCCTCCTATAAGTTCTAATGAGAGTTGGTGTGTGATGTCAATTTGGCTGGGGCAACCATGAGGCATGTAACATCTCCTGACTCCTAGAATTCAGCTCCAGCTCCCCACAGTGGTGATGAGTGTGACAAGATCCGTATTGACTTCCTTCCCTTCCCCAATTTCAACTGTCCACTCCAATACCAGTTTTCACTGATATCATCTCCTAAATAAACTACTTCAACTGAAATGTTTGTCTTGGGTCTGCTTCTGCAGTGGGGAGAGGAGCCCAAAGTAAAACAAGAAGGTAAAGGAAATAACACATTGTCCTGGTAGCTTAGAGAAGGTACCATCTCAGTGATGTGATGCCTTGGACATTTTCCTGGGCTGTTGTATGAAAGTTGTCTGATTCTAAACTTATTTGTACCAACAGAAACCTGCTCTTATTAAAAAGGATCTCCCAAGATATATAGCTATCAACAATTTCCTTTTAAGAAGGATTTGAGGTAACATTTGAATTGTGATATTTAATATATCATGTCATATTCCTTTATTCTCTCCACTACAAAAAATATGGCTCCCTGGCACACAATTGGGGCTCAATAAATATTTGCTGAATGAATGATTTACCGAAGATATACATATTTGGGTATAATAACTCAGGAAGCCTACCATACATATTATAAGAAATATTTTAGAGAATATTATGGAAATGAGCAAAACATTTGTTTTTCCTTTCAAGTGAAAATCTCTGATTAATAACTCTCTTCTAGACCACTGTTTAATGTAAAATTTACTTTAATCCAGTTAAAAGCCATTATTAGTTTATCATATTTTACCTTGCAACTGTTCATCAGCCTGTGTTTTATGTGGATAAATGATTAATAATGTCCCTGCCCTCAAGGTTGGGGTCAGTGTTAGTGAATGCAAGTGGCCATTTTTATTTTATGCAAACCTGCTTTTCCCTCTGTTAACAATCAGCTACTCTTTTTCAGAATTTACAAAATTCCTTATCCTCAAATTTCTGAATCTAAATTAGTTACTCCTTTCATACACTGTCTTTTGTGAAAATTGAAAAAAAATTATGACAATAATAAGGAAAATACCATAATTAATTTTCCAGGTACTCTATTGTGACTTTCACATTTTTTAAAATTTGGCATGTCCTTCCCTTCTTGTTTCCCAAAGACTCTTCCTTTACTTTCACTTAAATGAACCAAAAGTTCCCAAATGGAGAAAAAGGTGACTATTTTCTCATAATAATTTTCGCTGAGTGCAAAGCCGGTCTTCGTATTTAAAAATGCTTGCTTGTTTGATGTTTGTCTGAAATGATTATGTGAGTCTTCTCCAAATATTTTGTAAAAAGTTTTTGAAGATGCTGACTTCATTGATCTTGATTTTATCTCTGTTCAAAACACTGAGGAGACAGACTGCAGGTCAAGTAAACAAGTTTATAAACAAAAAGGTCATAAGTGCTACAGGATTTTACTTTATTTTATTTTCAAATTTGTATTGAAATTTTAGTTAGTCAACATACAGTGTAATATTGGCTTCAGGAGCAGAATTTGGTGATTCATCAATTACATATAAGGATTTAAAAAAAAACTTTTTAGTTTAGTTTGAACCTGGTGCAGCCAAAGTGTTTTAATTTCAAAATTATCTGGAAATAACTGCACAGTACACTCACTATTTAAAAAAGTGTTATATTTGACCTTTTGAAAAAGTACTGTCTACACTGGTGACATTTTTTCTTCTATGAAAATACAGAAAATAATGATGGGCTTCCAGTTTGCTGGAAGAAAAAAAAAAGTGACAACCCACAGAGGAAAAGTCTGCTGAAGTCATACAACCAAGAAATGACTATTTCTTGCTCCTTCCAAAAATCAGCAGCCTCCCTGTAAATTCTTATTACTCATTTCTTAACAAAACACTTTGTGAGTCCTTGCATTCAATCAAGAAATCTTTATTGGAGGTTTTGTAGATCTTCAGAATGAAGCAGATAATTCTTCTTGCTTCCATTTATTAATTTATTATCAAAACACCATTCGCTGGTAAAATATGAGGACATTTTATATTAATATACCCAGACAGTGTATTAACTTTAATCTTTAATAAAAATTTACAAAGTGGGGCAGAAATGTGATAATGTTTCAATAACCTCTACTTATTGTCTGTTGTCACAGTGAACCAGATGCTTTTATCCTTGTTTTCCATCATAAGAAACAAAGTCATCTTTATCAAAAAGAGGCCATGTGCTGACATGGGGATTTGCGTGCGATTTTCAACACAGTTGGAAAGTGCAAAGTCTGGGGACAAATATCCTATAAGATAGAAATTAAACTGAGCTTTTTTATATCGAAGTGCAAAATCCAGGGATTAGGAAACAGACGGGTCCAAGGATAAAAACCTAAGTTGAGATTCCACCATTGTGAAGTCTTTGACAGAGAGTAAAAAAAAAAAATCTCATCATCTAGATTTTTATCATAAATGCTGGTGCAAATAAGTTTTCAGGTGAAGTGGTGAATTGAATTTTAAGCAGTGCAAAATACTTTATTAACAACTTTTAAATATGTCATTACCTTACATGGCACTCTGTCCAGACATCCCACAAGTTAAAATGGACGTCTCAGAGTTTCTGCTTAAGCAACTACTTCACGTGATTTGCTTTTTTCATTTTGGGCTAATCTACCATCGATGTGCTTCTCCCAAGGACTTGGCTGTGATTTCTTCTTCAGTTTTGGATGGCTTCTTTTTACATTTGCGATGTCATTTCGGGTGTAGGGATATAACGTTTCTTCCCAGTTATCCTTTGCAAAAGTGAGGACTTAGCATCACTGATAATCTCGTACTTTGTAGATTTGCATGAGATGGTGTCCTTACACAGATCTGCCTCACTGAGTTGCTTATGCTCGCTCAGTGGGATCCCGAGCACTGTTGGTATTTCCTGAGTGGGGACTGGGCGCTGCTGGTGTGTGTGTGTGTGTGTGTACGGCAATGTCTGCTGTGGCAGGGTGGTGAGTAAAAGCCAGTTCAGAAAGCTCAGAGATTCTTAGGCCTCGACTATAAGTTTTAGGATATAAAGGTCTGATCTAGCCACCAAGTGCCGCAGTCGGGATATGTATGCATCAGGAGTAAATACTACTCTTTATGCTGGGTCAACTCACCAGGAGCTATGGGCTCATCTGGCCTATCCCCTAGCCAAAATGTAAAATCAGGGCTCTTGGGCACCATCCCAGGGTCACCAGCACAAGGGGGATCAGTGACAAATCCCGGCTAGCCATGTATACTGGCCCATGGTAGTTGGATTTCAACACTTTCACAAAGAAATTTACAAAGAGAGAAAGTCTGAGCTCCTCGCACTGAAGGAGATGGGACCACCTTCCTTTGTAGGGGATGGATGCCCCAGGGAACAGAATGAACAGATCACCCTTTTCCACCATACTGGGTTGTTGCTGAAGCCACATGTGAAGCAAGCTTCTTGTCAGCAGTCCACACGAAATACCACGGTTTGTGTTAGGTAGAGTATCGAGAGCAGGTGAGCTGGGACTCCTCATCACCCAGGTCTGAATGGGATGTTTTCAGGGTTTCTGTCACTATTTGTCACTCCTCAGGATGTTCATCAAGAAGGGAAACACTGCACAGCGGAGTTAGACACTCTTGTACACGGAGGAGGCTTTCGCAGATTACAGAGAAAGCCATCCGTCCTTGTCAACAGCTTGTAGAAAGAATGGCGAAATGGAGACGGAACCATTCAATTGTCACCAGCTTTGCTTCTCTGCCGTCTGCCATTTCTGAGGCTCACAAACATTAAAGCAGAGTTACAGACACACTTCATGCGCTAAGAGCAGCCTACCCGGTGAAGTGTTGGTTTAAAAAAAAAAAAAAAAAGCCAAGCAGAATGGAGGTTGTTCTCAGGGTTTCTGCAGTCAGCAAATCTGTTGATGAAGAGTGATTGGTTTTAGAGGTTATGTGAGACACTGTCATTCCAGATATTTCCAGACACAAAATAATGATAGCTTAACAATTCAAACACACATGAATCTTTTCTCGCCTACAGATTTCAGCTCTCTGATAGTGAAGACATCAATACGTGTGTTTGGCCAGAGATATTCTGTCTATGGTATTAATGATTTTTGGCAACTCTATAATCCCCCCAAGGCTGGCCACTGTCTTCTGTGTTCCTTGGGGAGCTGCCCCCTCCCACATAGGATTACAGAAAATAGAAATTATATCAATTTGTTGGACTGTGCCCTCTGCAGCTCTCCATGACATGACTTCAAATTACATTTATCCCTCAGATCAGCTGAGATGAACTCCTTTTACTTTATCAAAGCCGACTTAGGCTGTCAGAGTCTAATTTTCAAAAAAATTTAAAACATGATTCATATGAATAGAGTAAGAACACATATATGTGTTCATATGATATGAAGATTTATTAGCCCACTAATGAGAGAACTGGTAAAATGATAAAGGCTGACTGAAAGACCGTTTTTGAGGGAGTGATTATTTAGAGGCCCTTAAAAAGGATATGGAAATAAATTGCTATCAGATACAAAACTGGCTTATATCCTCCAGGACAATGAAAAACCATAACTCTGGGGCACCTGGCTGGCTCAGTGGGTTAAGCCTCTGCCTTCAGCTCAGGTCATGATCACAGGGTCCTGTGATCGAACCCCACATGGGGCTCTCTGCTTAGCAGGGAGCCTGTTTCCCCCACTCTCTCTGCCTGCCTCTCTGTCTACTTGTGATCTCTGTCTGTTAAATAAAAAATAAAAATAAAAACCTTAAAAAAAAAGAAAAAGAAAAACCATAACTTTCAGGATTTCCTTTTCAACTGGATAGACTTTATTTGCATGGTTCCTGGAAAAGATCTATAAGTTAACATGGAACTTCACAAGATAGGAGACGGTAATTAAGAGTAAACAGCAAAGTTAAACAAAGGCACATTCCTCTAGAGATGTAAACAATCCTTGGGAAGTTTGTTCCAATATGGCATTGAAAGAATTTTATTACCAAGGTTTAGATATTTTTAATTTTTTTTCTTAATGCCTTGCGTTACATCGATAAGATGAATCTAGATTTCACTTTCTCCTGCCTCCCTTCCCACCGCTGCCCCAGTATGAGGTAAGGACTTCTGGTCCAGCAAAAAAGGACCACTTTCCTCTGCCAATAGGAGTTTCAGAGACTCACTGGGAGGAGAAGAGATCATCTTTTTGATGAACAATAGATCTACTCTGTTGAGCTCCTTGGCCTCTTCTTCCTCCCAGGCCATCACAGCATCGATTGTTGCTGCAGTTAATGATGGGGCAACTGTGGCCTCTCACAGTTACCCTGGAACCTTCTGCCCCATTGTTGAGGGCGGGGCGGTTTCTGCTAGGGAGAATCTGCACTGTGCTGATAAATGTTTAACAACTGGCTCTCAGAAAAATAAAAAAAGAAAGCCCTGAGTTGTAACATTTGGCAGTTTTCATGGTATAAATACAGCCCCCATGGCCAACTTCAAACTGCCAATGTGATGTCAAGCAGCTAAGCCTGCACAATCCAGCTCCAGAGGCAGGAGGGGAGCCGCTCAGCATTAGGATAAAAAACCACTCAAGAATTTCACAGCTGTGTTCCTGCAGCCATTCCCAGAGTTTTTGGAAAGGAACTCTCCCCCCATCCTTTTATTTTTAAGATTTTATTTATTTATTTGTCAGAGAGAGAGAGAGAACGACAGAGAGAGAGGGAACACAAGCCGGGGGTAGTGGGAGAGGGAGAAGTAGGTTTCCCACTGAGCAGGGCTCGATCCCAGGACCCCAGGATCATGACCTGAACCAAAGGCAGATGCTTAACTGACTGAGCCCCCCAGGTACCCCAACTCTTGGCCTTTTTCCTTACAGCTTTCCGTGTTTCTCTGGATGACCCAGCAGGAAAGCCTCAGTCATTGGAGGGAAGAGGCAGTCTCTGTGAGATGCAGAGCCATCCAATGGCCTGCTTTGCCCAACCTGGCCGGCACTGGGTTCACTGCTGGTCTTGAGAATGGAAAGCTACAGGCAAAAAACCAAAACTTCTTAGAGCTGTTTTACTCAACCCCTGGGAAACACTCAGCCTCAGGATCACTGCCCTGAGATTGGCAAAGAGTTGGAAGTTGTTTGAAACTTCTCTAAGCTGTAGGTATTTAAACACGTCCTAAACCAAATATAAATGTACTCAGTGTTCTGTCTTAAGTTGAAGTAACCTGCTCCAACATTTATGCCCTGTTATTATATCTCATATTCAAGCTCTTGTCCGTTCTGAAAGACAGAATCACCAATAGAGTTTTGTTCCATTGTTGTGGCTGAACCTGACCAGCCCAAGGGGCACCTGTCAATCTCATCTCCCTTGAGGAATAGTTCATTCAGGGTCCTGTTATACCACCTCACTTGGAGCATTTCATTTTCTTGGACCTCCTCCTGAACCTTTGTGTACTTGTTGAGTCCTCTGATAAGAGCTGCATGCAATGTCCCAGCTGGGGACACACTGCTCTTGGTACAAAGATAGGACTAATTTCTCATTTAGTTGATATACTCCTCCAGAGGTGCTCCAGCAGTTTGCTGGTTTCTCTTGTTTGTGGAGACATGCCAGATTGGTGTCTTCAGGAATTCAACCAGGTATCTATAGGTTTTGAGATATTCCCATGTATTAAACCCCTCACGTGGACAGGGATATAACAGTGGCTCCTGCTAGCCGATTCTGGGCCTTTGTCCAAAATAACGGTGCTCCTTCCTCTAAGTAGAAGTAGCTCCATGCTGAAGTCCAAGGTGTTGAGCAGAACGTCAGCTGAATTTCAGCATTCATTCCTAGGGTGCCTGACTGTATTCACTTTCCTACTCAGACCAATGCTGCACATCTATCCTAGTTCACTGCCCTTGAACCAGACCTTGAGCCTCTACAAGTGTCCCTTCAAAACAGAACCCTTTTTTAGATCCCTATCTGAAATGAATGCTATCAAGACAGGTCACAATTTATTTTTATTCTTTTTCAAGATTTTATTTATTTCTCTGTTAGAGAGAGAGAGAACATGAGCAGGGGGAGTGGCAGGCAGAAGGAGAAGCATGCTGCCCGCTGAGCAAAGCGTGTGGGATTCAATCCCAGGACCCCAGGATCATGACCTGAGCCAAAGGCAAACTCTCAACTGATGGAGCCACCCAGGTGTCCCAAGGCAGGGACCTGAGACATGAAGCAGGCTGAGCATTAGCCCCAGGTGGCAGGGATGCCCACTCCCTGATCCCAGCTCAGACCTCTATACCTGGCAAGTGGTCTTCAATCTTTCTAAGAATTTTCGCATACCTCCTAAAATAAAAACAATTTCAATAAAAGCAATGTAGCCCCTAGGACATTATGCATTTTGAAGTTGATATGGAAAATTTTGTATCATAAACCTGAATACTGCAAAGGATGTCATTTGTGGTATATTATAAGTCATTGACATTTAAAAAGAAAACATTCCTCTTTTGAATGCATCTTAGTTTGTCTGGGCTGCTCTAACAGAGGCTGAGTGGCTTATAAACAACAGAAATTTATTTCTAATGGTTTCGGAGGCTGATAAGTCCAAGATCAAGGCGCTGGCAGATTAGATATCTGGTAAGAGCCCACTTCCTGGTTCACAGATGACCACCTTTTTACTATGTCCCACATGACAGAAGCCAGGAGGGACCTCTCTGGGGTCTCTTTTGTTAAGCTACTGAGCTTCTTCACGAGCACTCTGCCCTTGTGATAAAGTTCTAGAACCTAGGTGAGGTTCAGTTGGCTGAGGTCCAGAGCTGATGACCAAGAAAGAATTCTTGAGACATCTTTGGTGCAAAATGGTGGTTTATTAAAGCACGAGGACAGGACCCATGGGCAGGAAGAGCTGCTGCTCCAGGGATGTGAGGAGTGGTTGGTTATATACACAGGAGTTGGGTAGATGAGAACAAAGGGGGTGATGTTAGTCTCTAAGGAATCTTGGAAGCAAGGTCTCTAGGACCTTGAGGGGCTAGCTATTGTTGGGAGAAAGATTATTTATTACTAGTAGTAAAAATCTTCTTGTGAGACCCTTTAGATGTATATCAGTGGGCCATATGCTTGGGAATGATTCTAGACACTATCTTGGAGATCTAAAGATAAAGTTTCACATTTCTCCTATCAAGTGTCCTTGTTAGTGAGATTTGGGTTTAAGAAATTTAACTTTATTTAGGGCTTGAGGGACTGAGTTATTTGCCACTGGAAATTGTGCTATTGTTAAGATAACTTTGTTGTAAATCTCTAGGACATTGGTAAACCAAGGGAGACTCCTGTCTTGCAGGACTGTGATCTCTGCAAGTTAACTATTTGTTTTTCTTTTAGGGCAGTCAGGGGTGCTTGAGGAATGTCACACATATTACCCAGGGGAGCAGGTGGAGAGGGGGTGCAAGGTGCCAGCTTTTGCTTTGTCCTCAGCCAGCCTCCTGCTCCCTCATCACTTGTGTGCTAATCATCTCCCAAAGTTGCCACCTCCAAACACCAACACGTTGTGGACTGGGTTTCAATAGGGTATGGGGATGGGTGAGTGTGGGAGAACATTCAGTCTATAGCAGAATTATCCAAAGGAATCTAAATATCACAGTGATTTGATATCCACCGTCCCCCTTAAAATAAAAAAAAAAAAATACACAAACAAGCTCTTCTTTAACCAGCAGAAATCTGACCTCTTTCCTTTATCTCAAATGAGCTCCTGGTTCTATTCTGCTTCCCTTGCAGGATTTTATTCTAATGTAATATATTTTTGTGTTTGAAAAAAATTTATTAACCACCGTATTATGCTCTCTACAATAAAATATATATAAATTAACATTATTATTATTTTTATTTCCAATGATTACAAGGCTCTCAGTGTTTAAAAACGTCTTCAGGATTGAGTCATTGCTGTAAAAATTAGTTGCTCTCAACTGATTAAAATAATATAAACATACTACAAATTTTGATAATTATTAAACATAAAATGTAAAATTTTATCAAAAATACATTTCCTAATACAGCAAATGGAGATCTTCAAAACAATATTTCATGTATTTATGGATGAATATTTTTTATTGCCAGAATGAAATAAGGCTTAGCCTGAGTTTATTTTAATTTTTTTAAAAATAATGTCAGCCATAAATAAGATGAAAGGAAAGGGTTTGTTACAGCAATTTTACTCAGTTGTTTGAACTCCTTCCAAGTTATATAGCAAAAACCCACATGGTAATCTATTTTCAAAAATAATCTTCAGTGATCTATCAGCTGACAACTCAATAATCTGATAAAAGCTGGAACCACTTGACTGCCAAAGTTTTATGACCTAATCTTAAGAATCCTTCTTCTTCTTCTTCTTTTTTTTTAATGCCAACCCCTCTTATATTGAATTGTACCTTTGGCATTTTGGAGATTTTTCATACCCAAGTAGAATATACCAAAGTCATACTCAGGAAGGGAGAGGTATCCTTTTCTTCTATAAAGCAAGAGATTGGCCACTGTGAATAAAGGAGGTCAAGAAAGGATGTAACTTCAATCACAAGCCAGTTCTCAGGTAGATGACCCTTGGAAAAAAATTGAGATCTGACACGGGCCCCATTAAAATCCCACCGTGTCTACATCATGGAAAGTTTCCATGTGCTCCCAAGGTATGTACCAGTTTGAAGACCCTTGTACCTGCTACCCACAGTTGCCAGATTTAGCAAACGAAGGAGCGTTGCATTTGCTTCTATATAAAGAACAAATATTTAAGTAGTAGAAGTATGTCCCAGGAACAAACTGTGACATTGCAATATTTGGGCCATATATACACTACAAAGTATTTATTGTTGATCTAAATTTGAATTGAAGTGGAAGTCCCCTATTTTCTTTGGTCACCCTAGTTACCATTCTAGTGCAAAATACTGTTACAGCTCTTTGGAGCTAATCTCTTGCTTGCAGACAATGAAACCTCTCAAAGGCAAGTTCAAGTCTTACACATCTTTGTAGTTTTTTGTTTCATCAGCATCCAGCGAACTAGTAAACAACAGCAAGTACTTGTTGAATGTTTGAACAAAGGAATAGCTGGCATATAATAGGTGCTCCACAGTTTATTGAATGGAAAAGAAAGGAGCTGGTCTCAGCTTTTGGATGATGGATTTCTGGATTGCCCTTTCAATAACATTTGGTGCCCTCCATGTGAATAACGAACTGCTCCTGACCTTGCAACTTCCCCAGCCTCCTGTTTCTGTATCTTTGATTACATAAATTCTCATGCCCAGATACTTACTTCCTTAATCCTACATACCTAGCTGGACATAGCAGTCGTGTTACTCAGTTTCCATGCCCCTACATATGGAAGAACCTTCCAACCGCTTCCCACCCCGCTCTGAATAAAATCCATATGCCTTATGACAGTTTACAAGGCTAGAAGTGATTTAGCCCCTTCTGTTTCACTGATCTGAGCTCCCACTACTCTCCCCATCCTTAGTTCTGCTCTATCCACACTGAATCTTACCTCAGGGCTTTGCATTTGCAGTTCTTTCTGTCTGAAATGTTTTCCTCAAGATCTTTGCATGTCTTATTTACTCATCTCATTCAGGCCTTTCTGCAACTGCTGCTTCCTCAGGGAAAGCTTTGTTGACCACCCCAACTGCAATAGCTCTCCTCCTCCTCCCTGCACCTTGAAGGCTGCCCTAGGTCTTCCAGTTGTGACCAGACACTGGGCTTTTTGCTACAGATACAGGAGGGAAAAAAAAACCCTCAAATGTCTCCATGCCTGAATTTGCCAGGCCAAACAGCAGGGGGCTCAGGGACAAGGTCTCTCCCTCACTCCCATCTTTCAAAACTCATGTGAGTTCCTCTGATTAGTAGTGCCTTGATCGGAGCCAACAAAACAAAACTTAGTTGCAGGGGTTTCTGGGAAATGTAGTTTTTAGCTTTCCAGTGGGTGATTTCTGCAAGATGCAAAAGAGGGAGGGTGGAAAGAATGACATATCCATCATATCCACCACAATGAGGTAGCCACTGCATACAATGTCTGAAAGAATATTTACAAGTGTAAAAGTTTGGAGGGCTGTAAGATAATACACTATTTTTGTTTTACAATCTATATTGTGTCTGTGTATATATAAACTGAAAGAATACATACCAAAGTTAATGGTATTTCTGAGCAGTGGTAGGAATATGTTGATGGAGTCAGTTCTTGAGTAGGATGGAGGTGGAGATGGGGTTCAAACATGTGACGAGATCAGGCTGGGGACAGTGGGCCATCTTCTCCTAAGCGGCTGGAGAGAAGATAAGGCCAAGTGTACAAAGACAAGTGGTAGATGGGGAAGGAAACAGTGAGGTGGTTCTTAATTGTTGGCTCATTTCTGCTGTGAAGTGGAGACAAGGCCATCAGTGAGAGTGAGGGTGTCATGGGATTTGCGTTCCCTGAGTGTCCGTGGTTATCGGTCACACCACTTCAAAGAATGAAGAGGTAGACCAGACAAAGAGTGGTGGGCAGCAAAGCAAAGTTTATACAGCAAAAGTATAACGCTCCTGGAGAGGGAGGGGGGCCTGAAAGGGTTGCCACTGGAGTTTCTAAGTTTAAGGGTTTTGATGAGCTCTTTTGCCGAACTATCTTAAGCAATCAGCATGTGCTGAGTCATGCCAGTCAGGGCTTAATCACATATCTGTCTACCTATTAGGTTAATGTCCACGTGCTGATGGTCTTTATTTTTGGCTGACATCTGGAGGCTTATGTCTTAACCAACCCCTTGTCCATGATATTGACAAATGCTTTGTGGTTAATTGCCTTATTTTAGGACATTCTGCAAAAGTCATTTGTGCAAAGGCTGCTGCAAAGCAGAATGTTAGGGCAGTCCCGTCCAAGCTGCAAAGCAGGATGTCAATGTGGAGTTGTCCTGACTCCATATTTTCTTGCTGGGGAGCCTGGCCCTGACTACCTAACTGTCCAACGAACTCCTAACAAAGGGAGAAGCTGTGAGTTTGGAGATGTGGAATTAATGGTGAAAGTTCCAGGATACAGATATGCGGAATGACAGAGACAGCTGCCTGGACTCAGACACAGTTGTTTCTGGTGGGTGATGAGGGCCCAGCTGAGGTAAGTAACAAGTCTGTGCTGCTGAGTTCATTTCCCTGGCAGGACTCAACAGCCCCAGAGGCTGATTGTGGTTAGGGCTGTCACAGTCTTCAGCCTACCTGGTGAGTAAGGTAAAGCTTCCTATCAATAATCATTGACTTTGACTATATCAGACATGATTAGGAATCAATAGAGTTTTTCTTTTTTCTTTTTTTTTCAATTAGGGAGGCAGATACATTGTAAGCAGTAAGAATTTGAGTTCTCAAATACAACCGCCTAGATTACAAATCCGGGCTGCATCACTTATGAGAGTTGTATGCTTTCTCTATGCCTTAGCTGCCTCATCTCTGTAGTGGAGGGCAATAACTGTGTGGACTTCACAGAGTTGCTGTGAAATTTATATGAAATAATACAAAGTGTTAAGAACAATGTCTGTCATATAGTAAGCCTGTAATACATTTTGTTTGCCATTGATATTATGATTATCTGTTAATATGGGGGAAAGGGTGTGGAGGAAAAAAGAAGTATGGTTTAATATATTACATAGCTCCGCTTGCCCACTAGCCCTGACCTCAGGCCTGCTTGTTATACTGACACGGTTGAGAATTAAAGCCCTTTAATTAATCAAATATTCTGATTAAGAGATCATGGACATATATTGATTAGCAATTTCCAAAGCAGCACTGCACAATAAAATATGCAAACCATTAATTTTTTTTCATTGTATATATTCTGCTCTTTGATGCATTAGGAGGGTCTAAGTACCTGTTATAGACTGGCTTCCCCAGGAAGCAGATTATGAGATGGAAATTAACATGCAGGAAGTTGATGTGGGAGAGCTCTTGGGATTAAAACGGGCGGGGGGGGGCAAGTAGGGGAAGGAAGCAGGAATGAACAGGGGAGGGTATTGACCTATAATGCAGCCTCCAGTGAAACAGCTCATCTCCTGGGGAGCTCTGAGCCTTGGATGGCTTCTCAGCATTGTCCTGAACTTAAGTGAGGGGATCCAGCCTTCAAATCTGTGTATTTACCAAATAGCTAATGCAGGTTACCCCTGAAAGGAAGCATGACCATGGGCAAGGTCATTTGTTCAGCACAAGCAATCCTTGGAGAAGGATGACGGTGTAGCGCTACCTTCCGATGGCACTACCAATAGCTAGGGGAATAATTTTTCCTTCCCTCTGAAGGGGGATCTGGGTGCCACATTGAGACTCCACCACCTGGGCACCGTTATTTGAATATGTCTGCTATATCAATTGGTAGATGTACAATTCCCTTAAAATCGACTTCGGTCAGTGAAACATCAGGTGAAAGAAATCCCATGGTGCTTTGACTTTGGAGGGAAAGAGAATTCAAGGGGTCTATGTATTGCCTACGAAGCGATGTCATCCTTCTACCGTGGAGGAGTTCGGAGAACTGTTTTCTTTCTCTCTCTTCCTGTAAACCATCTCTCCCAGTCTTGCTTCGTCTGTCTCCTCTGTTTGGTGTACTTTAATAGTATACTTCCTTGTAACAGAAGGGAATGTCAACCAGAGCCACAGGGGATTTGACCTTCTTGGGTTGTTTTATACAGATGCCGAGGATTAGCAGAAACAGGCACTCTTGAGGGGAGGGATTACCTGAAGGACACCGTATGTCCCAGAGGAAGGAGGTCAGTATTCTGACAGAGATGATAGTCACAGCAGCTGGCATCATATGGCAACGGTGTTCTGGGGACAGTGGGGTGAACACTGGCCATTGGGCCTCTGCTTGGGAATAATGGAGGAGGGGCCATCTTTGTACTGAAACTATAGTATTTTGCTGTGCCCACTACTGGGGCTGTGGATTCACTGTGGAGCTGGCCTGAACATACACCTCCCTTCACCTTCATATTAATGTGTCCCAGGACTTAAATTTTTCCAGGCTACTGAAAAACATTTCTCTTGCCAAGCTGCTTGTTAGCAAAGGGCTGGAGGAGGAAGGAAATACACAGTTATTGCTTCTACCACTGTTTCAGTCCTGACGGTAGTGTAGGAGGTAATTACTCCTGGAAAACATTTACAGTAAAGTAGAACAGAGAAAATCTCAGAGACCTTCTCTGTAATGAATAGAAAATGGTGGCCGTAAATAGTGGTGGTCAAATGAAGCGTTCTGGCCTTGCTCCCCTCCTCCCTCCCACCCCCCACCTCTGCCCCCACCCCAAACCCAGTAGGGATTTCTTACTTTCTTCTTTGGTACACAGGTATGGAGAATGGAGAACTGACTGGTAAAATGCATTCTCTTTTCACAGAGGCGGGGGGAAATACTAGTTACGGTGGAGGGTAGGAGGGGTGATGCACGGTGCCAAGTGGGCTAGACAACAACTATTTGTTGAGTGATGACAGTGGCTCACAGTGTACTGAGGATACACAAGAGAGCAAGGGGGCTTGCTGTTTACATGCTGAGCACCTGTACCTTGACTTCGCTACTCCAGGGTTCGCGGGTCCCACTGACCATTGCTGGCCTATGTGTTTTGTCGCCCGAGATCTTTCTCTGGCTGTCACAGCTTACTAGCCTGTGTACCAGGCATCCCAGATGTCCTGGGGGAATGGATGCTCCTCACGAGCGGCCCTCAGTCATGACTGACAGGAGCAGGTGTGTTCAGAGTCCACCTCCCCTGATTTAAGGAAGTTCAGAGGCAACGTGGGGAATTTAGGGAATAGGAAAAGAATAAATGAAAGAAGATGGGCTCGGGAGGGAGACAAACCATAAGAGACTCTTAATCTCAGAAAACAAACTGAGGGTTGTGGGGGGTAGTAGGGAGAGGGTGGCTGGGTTATGCACATTGGGGAGGGTATGTGCTATGGTGAGTGCTGTGAAGTGTGTAAACCTGGCGATTCACAGACCTGTACCCTGGGGCTAATAATATGTTAATAAAAAAATAAAAAATTATAAAAAAGACTATGGACTCTGTAAAACAATCTGAGGGGTTTGAAGTGGCGGGGGGGTGGGAGGTTGGGGTACCAGGTGGTGGGTATTATAGAGGGCATGGATTGCATGGAGCACGGGGTGTGGTGAAAAAATAATGAATACTGTTTTTCTGAAAATAAATAAATTAATTAAAAAAAAAAGACATGGAAAAAAAAAAGTCCACCTCCATCCCTCTCTACCTTAGCTCCTGTAGGTTCCCCCTGCCGCCGCCCTCGGATTAAGCTTACTGTAGCTTGCTTGATAACGGACCTTGTATTGGGTGCCTCGTTTTTCTCTGCCTCACTTCCCCACTCCTCTCTGGGTGTTTCCAGAGATCATCTCCTAAAGCAACCACTTGCACTCTGGCCCTTCTCGCAAAGCCTTCTGGGAAACCCACACAAACACCCAGTCTGTCGGGGAAGGTGGACATGTTGACAAGCGTGAAGAGCACCACAAGAGGTACAACTGGCTTCAAGTTACAATCCCTCTGATGAATTTTCGGTGTGACATTCGGAGTCCTCGTCATGATGAGGAGACACTGGTAAAGGAGCACTTATTTTGCTCTTCATGGTACAGGGAAGAGGCTTCGCTGTTTAACGAAAAAAGAGGATGAATATGAATCCAGCCATGGATTCAGCCATGGCAGAGCATGATGCCTCTGCCTTCCGTGTTGAGAAGGCTGGGAATGCTTCCAGTGTGCACAGGATGGTCTGGCTGGGTGTGGGGCTACAGGGCTCTGCTGGGCAGCAAGGAGTGGTGAAATGCAGTCATATCGTCAAGACCTTTGCAGTAGATTTGGTACCCTTAGGCACACGTTTTATAAGTTGATATGTCTTGTTCTTTGTTAGCCTTTAATACTAAAAGCAAAGGGATCAAAAGGAATAGGATTGGGGCTAAGGAAAAAAAAGTCATTTTCTGGGCAGCTAGTGTCCGTTACAAAGTGGCTTCCTTGTGTTAATAGTGACAAGCCATCAGCCTCCAAGTTATTTATTACAATGTAACAGCTGCAAGTCTGTGAGTACGGATGTATTCTGTATAACCCCTTAAGCCTTCTTTCAAATACTGATTTTATTAGCATCTGTGATTGTCTCTGTTGAGCCGTTCGGCATAGAGTGATCTACACTGTTTATCTTTAGCCAGGGCTCAGAAAATTTTACTTAAGCAATGCAAAGGAAAGCCATTTTGTCTGGGGCACGCTGGCTCAAATCCCCGCCTTTTGGTTAAGCTGCTATTTACCTAGTGTGCCAACAAGGCACTGCAGAGCCGAGATGAGATGCGGGATGTGAACCCCCGCTTTCCATCCCTATTCTCCCTCACCATCCGCCACCCTCTTTGGCTCAGAGGGGTTCCTTGCCTCGGGAAATGGGAGAGAGGTGCTCATAGCATCTGGGGGTAAATTGCATTCCAAATCTTGCTCCAGGGGCATGGCCGCCAGTCAATTTGGCCACCGTGGGCTGGTGTTTAATTTCCCTCTCTCCTGGCTGCAGGAGAGCCCTTATCCCAGGGCTCTACCAGGCCGGGAGGGCCCTAAAGGAAAAAGACGGTGGGGCGGGGATCGTGTCCTCCCCACTGGAGGGCTCTCCTCGGCAATCACCTCCCCTCTTATCCAAATGTCTGGCACGTGCAAAGATGCACATTTCGGAGCCCACACCCACAGTCCCTTCTTCTGAGTAACAGTAGGAAGTTATTATTATTTGCCTGCAGGGAGAATAATAGATATCTTGAAGGGACAGATTTTACATAATGGGGAACCCTGGCAAACCGAGTCTACCAGATTCACAGCAAATAATTGAATTTCTGAAATCGTTACTGAAAGAACCCACTTTTTTTTTTTTTTATGAGGATTCCACCTGCTGTACAGGGAGGAGTGAAGGAAAGGTGCCAGGAATTGAAAGCCTGTTGAGGGAAATTCGAGATGGCTAAGTATTCTTAAGGAGGAGAAGCTAACGCTGGGCACAAAGGCTGGCGTTGGAAAGGGGCCAGACTGAGCAAAAGGAGCTGCCTGTCCTCTTCGCCAACTCCAGTGCGCAGAGCTAGTGGAGGGGAAGCTGCAAAAAACGACAGTTGAGGAGGATACAAGCAAATAGAAAGGAGACTATTAATTCAGAGTCTTGGGGAATAATTTGTGCCTTCACGCGGCAGCTGTTAAGGGAACCAATGGGGAAAGAAAGGATAGAACCACAAGTCTTCTTCTAGAAGAGTTACCCATAAAGAACACAGACCTTTCTCTGTTCCCTTGTCATTAAGCTTTATTTGATCCCTACCCTGTTCTCCCCAGGTCTTGCTCCTCTACGGAGAACTGATGCATGCATTAAGCTATGCTGACGTGTTATTCAGGATTGGACACCAGTGTTTTTCTGCACAGGTAGAATGTTTGTATTTAAAAGGGGGTCTAAACGTAAAGAAAGAATTTATCATGGGGCATGGTAAACTCAATTATGTCAAAGCTAAGTTTCGTTACCCCATTCTTGTCACAGATGCTTTTGCTGTGAGCTCAAAAAACATTACCTCTCCGAATTTCTGTTGAACTATTCATCACATTCTCTGAATGTGTGGAATACAAAGTGTAAAATATCATTATAGAAAAATGTGAAGAAATGACAAAAGCAGGTTACAAGACCAAATGGCAGAGATATGTGAGTTTACCAACGCCCTCACCCCAAACAGCCCCCACGCTTGGCTGAAGGCGTCCTCAGAAGCTGCTGATTTTACTATTGTGTGTGCTATGACTTGAACAGCAGCAGAAGGTTCCACCTCGAAGGGATTCAGTCAGAGCTGGCCACTTGCCAGAATTTTCCAGGCTACAGTGGCTTCTCCTAGAGTTTCTCTGTGCCTGTGGCACCTTGACAGGTAACCACCCAACTCATAATTTACCCTCTGAGGTACTCAGTGAGGTAGAAACCCCACCAAATTCCAGTCTATAACGAGCAGATTTATTTCAACGTGCTTGAAGGTAGACGAGCACCATTAGATCAAACTTTCTGTGACAGTAGAAATGTTCTATGTCTGGGCTGTCCAATACATAGCACTAGCCACATGTTGTTGAGCACTTGAAATGTGGCTAGTTTGATTGGGGAAATGGACTTTAAATTTTATCTAATTTTAATTCATTTACGTTTCAACAGCCACATGTGGCCAGTGGCTACTGTGTTAGACACGGTACAGAAGCGAACCCTGGAAAACAATAACATGCAATAATTAGCAATATTTATCTTTAACATCAAAGAGAAGCCTGGTACCGTGGAGTCACCCTTTTAAACAGCTGGTTTTCTGGGTGGCCATGTCTGTCCGTGAGTTTGAGTGGGTGCGGTGTTACTCCATGTGCCTTTGGGGAACATGTAAATTTGGTGTTTAGAGTTCCCTTGTCATCTTCTTCAGCCTCTGATCAGACTACAGGCATTGCCCTCCTAAAGCTGGATCCGTTCTTTCAGTAGGAGTGAGAAGCTGGAGTCTTTCCAAAGAATAAAAGCTTTCCTTGAAGACAAGACATCTGCCTAGGAATGACAGCATTAGTGGTTTGAATACATTAAAGGCCGGATCACTCTATGCCCACTCCAGGCGGATCATATATATACATATTTTAATTCCTTGGCCTTGGTCAACCAACATAAGGGAATTGGGACTGAAATCCCATGTGAGCCTCCTTGGAATTTAAAGCCCACTTTGCTAAGACAGGATTAGGCAGGATAAAGGAAAAAGCAAGAAAATGAACACAAACACAATTAGATTAGACCAGCCCCCTAGTCAAGTCATGTGTAATTTCCAATACAGAAAGATTTAATTATACCATCATGACCAAAATCACTTATTAAGTGCCCATTTACATGTGATGCTGGACCAGGAAGATATACAGAAAAAGTCAGCCTCGGTCTCAGCCCACTAGACAGACAATAATGAAACAGAAAGATATTCACGATGGGAATTAAATACATTAATGAATATTTACATTCAGTGCAAATGTAGCCCCCACTGAGCAGGCTTGAAACTCAAAAGACTAAAAAACAAAGCTCTGGACTGTTCTCACTTGGATGCAGAAGGTGGGGGAGGAGGAGGAAGGAGGAAGGAGGCTGTTTGGATCTCTCTCTCTCTTTTTTTTTTTTTTTAAAGATTTTCTTTATTTATTTGACAGACAGAGGTCACAAGTAGGCAGAGAGGCAGGCAGAGAGAGAGGAAGGGAAGCAGACTCCCCGCTGATCAGAGAGCCAGATGTGGGGCTCGATCCCAGGACCCTGGGATCATGACCTGGGCCGAAGGCAGAGGCTTTAACCCACTGAGCCACCCAGGCGCCCCTGGATCTCTTGTTCTCTCTGTAGTGTGAATGAACGTGCTGTTTGTCCTTCGGGAAAGGTGTGTGCATGTGTGCATGCGTGTGTGTGTGTGTGTGTGTGTGTGAGTCAGGGGACGGGTCCAGGATTTATGCAGTCTGAAAGCTGTTCTCTTCTTGCTCCAAACCAGAGAGACACAGCGAACCACCACCTCTTCTGGCAGCATGCATGAATATAGGTCGCAGAAGGTGAGTGGATGAGAGAGAGAGAGAGAGAAATAATGAATGAGAACTCCAGCAAGCAAGACAGCAGTGGGACTCCATTTACCACACATCACCAGGAGTCCCTCTAGACTGGGGGTGAAACAGGGATTTTCTTGCCCAAGGCTGTGGAGGTGAGAGAGGTAAACTAAGCTTAAGGCAAACCCAGATAAGAAGAATAGAGCCAGGAATGCAGAAACTAGGAAAATGGGAAAACGAATATAAGGAGGAAAAAGAAGAGAAATTGGGGGCGATTGCTTGGAATAGTCACAGTTGTTTGAAGCTTGTTTTTAAGTTGGTACATGTTGCTGTGGCTTGGCTAACTTCAGAAAGTCTGAGGGGGGGGCTCCTGGGTGGCTCAGTTGGTTAGGCATCTGCCTTCAGCTCAGGTCATGATCCCATGGTCCTGGGATTGAGTCCTGCATGGCGGGGAGGGGGGGTCCCCTGCTCAGCGGGGAGTCTGTTTCTCCCTTGACCTGCAGCTCTTCCTGCTTGTGCTCTCTATCTTTGTCAAATAAATAAATGAAGTCTTAAAACAACAAAAAAGAAAAGCTTGATGGGTCAGTAAGCCGGTGGCCTTGTAGTTTGTAAGTGGGAAGTTCCAGCATTGCACAAACCAATGCAGTAGCCAGTTAGGAACCTGGAGCTTTAGGATAATCCATATTCAAGCCAAAGTGGTTTTCTTCAGAAATTAGTGTGAGTGTGAGGATTCTTGAAGTGTGATGGTTCTGATACAAAGTGGCAGAAGAGGTGGGAGAGGGGACATGATGAACGGACATTTTCAAAAACCAAACTGACCTCTTGCGTAGAAATGCTTTTGTATTGATTGTAAGACTTTGGCTGGTCTGTTTGCAGTTCAGTCTCCACATTTGGTTTGCAGTGAACCAGTGCCTTACTCACATTGCTCTGTTATTCCTGTTCTTAAATAGCTGATCTTTTCCCTCAGCTCATGTGATGCAGAAACTCTTAGAGCATGCTGAAGTAAAGTACATCTCAGAGCATGCTCCAGGTACCTGTCATCCTGAATTCTTCTGTCTGTCTGTCTTAGGCTTCTGCTCTGCTCTGAGAGGCCATGGAGCTTGTTCTGCCTTGTGGTAGGGAGAGAGCTCAGGCTGGTGATTGTGGTTACAGGTATAATTTACTGCTAACATTTATCGACTTCTTACTATATACTGGAACTATACGTGTATTCTTTCTTTTCTAAGATTTATTTATTTATTTAAGAGAGAATGTGTGTGTGAGTACATGTAGGGGGAAGACCAGAGGAAACAGAGGATCTCAAGCAGACTCCCTGTGGAGCATGGAGTTTGATACGGGCTCGATCCCAGGACCCTGAGATTGTGACCAGAGCTAAAACCAAGAGTCAGACACTCAACTGACTGAGCCAACCAGTTGCCCCTGTGTATTCTTTCATTTACTTTTTATAGTAATTTCAGAAGGGAAATACTATTATCCACATTTTAAAAAGATTTCTAAAAATGTATTTCTTTGAGATAGAGAGAGAGTGAGTGAGAGAGCATGAGTGGGTGGGAGAGCAGAGGGAGAGGAAGAAGCAGAATCCCTGCTGAGCAGGGAACCCGACACAGGGCTTGGTCCCAGGACCCTGAGATCATGACCTGAGCTGGAGGCTGACACTTAACTGACTAAGCCACCCAGGCACCCCTGTTATCCACATTTTATAGATATGGAAACTGATGCTTAGGGTATCGTGGGTTGAATAGTATCTCTGCACCCCAAAATCCACATCTACTCAGGACTTCAGTATGGGACTTCATTTGGGAATGAGGTCTTTGTAGATGTAATTCGTTAAGATGAGGTTCTTAGAAGAGTAGGGTGGGCCCCTAATCCAATGATGGCTGTCACTGTAAGAAGAGGAAAGGGCACGTGGTGATATAGAAAGAACTCATACGAAGAAGACAGTGACAAGGATTAGAGCCATTCAGCAACCACCACCAGAAGCCAGGAAACAGACATGGACTGATTTCTTCCTCAGAGCCTCCAGAAGGAACCCACCTCGCAGATGCCTCGCTTGAGGACTTCTGGTCTTCTGAACCGTGAGATAAGACACTTCTGCCATTTTAAGTCACCCAATCTCTGGGAATTTCTTACGGCAGCCCTAGGAAATGAATAGAGAGGTGCTAAATCACTTGCCTATGATTATACTGTTAGTAAGGATCACACTGTTGAGGCCATGACTTGAAACAAAGTCTGTCTGATTCCCAAACCACAAGATTTAAAACATATGCTCTCTTTTTTCTCTATGATACAACATCAAAGCACTTCCATACTACCCAGAAATTGTCCCGTTAATGTTGTTCTGAGAAAGCATTAAACATTGTCCTTGGCCCTGAGAACCTGGGTTTTGTTACTTGACCATTTCATGCCTACTTTATGTGAGTTGCACGAGTTCCTCCAGTTAAAAACATAGGTGTAAGGACAGGTGTACATGTAAATGGTATGGCCTTCTGCATATGTAACAAAAATTGGATAATGTCTGTTAATCAATCAATTAATTAATTAAAATTAATTAATTAAAAAAGAAAGAATAGATCTCTTCCCTTGAGGCCCTCAAAATTTCATCTCAAAGATTAAGTAAATCTCTAATCCTAAATCTGTGCATCCAGTTAAATAGAGTGAGGAAAGCTTAGAAAACTTTTTCTTTTCATATGTAGCAGTTAAGATCCTTGACTTTAGAATCTCTGGTCCTGGGTTCCCTCCCATCTCCACCACTTCTTAGCTGTGTGTTATGGGGCAAGCTGATTTATATCTCTGATCCTTCTTGTCCTTATTTTCAAAATGAAGATACTAATAGCCACTGCATAGGGTTTCATTAGTATTAAATGAGTTCATGAGTAGAACACCCTTGGCTCCGTCAACAGCATGTGCCTTACTAGGATTTTAATGACATTACCACATGAATATATATGTATATATATACACACACACACACATATACACACATATGTAAGGATATATATGTGTGTGTGCATATATATGTGTTCCTATAAAGGAACATATATTTTAATTGGTATTAAAGTTGGATTCAGTTATTTTCAATGAGCCTTTGGATTTTCTTCATATAGTCAGTCCTCTGTTAACAAATTCCTCTCAGTTGCACTATATATAGCTAATTCAGACAGAAAGCTCCAGAATGGCAATTTCTGCTAAGATCTCAGTGCCCTGAGTGAGCAGTAGAGGTAAGAAAACCCCTCTCTGCCCCGCCCCAACCCCGAAGCTTGTTGCTTTCATTAACTACCTGGCCCTCTATGGATGTCCCACACTCTTTGCTATCACAACGCCCACATGTAGTACATGCTGTTTCAACATGTCTATGCCCTTATCTGAATTCTTATTAGTACCAGTATCTCAGAAAACCATTGCTTGGAAATTGTTAGCAATTACATATCTAAAAATTCCTCGGTAGGGGAGAGCTGGGTAATATCAGTTAATCAGAAGATACAAGCGATCTGGCTGCATTTGCAGAAGGCCAGGCATCTCACCCATTTCTGGGCCTTGTAGAAGAAGCAAAGGTCTCAAGTTCTGATGCTCCGGGTGCAAATCCCTTGGTCAGCCAGCTGCTCTGACACAGGCCCGGATAAATCTCCAGAGCTCTGTTTCCCTTCCTGTGAAATAATATTCTTCTTCCTCACCTCTCATTTCTCTTGCTGAGTGGATAAAGTGATATCTTTATGACCCTTAGAGGAAATGCATGATTTAGAATGGCTAAGTAAAGAGAGCCATAAACAATGGTTGGGACGCAGGGCCCTCACCACCTCCTAATTTATTTTCTTTCCATCTGACTTCCGACGGGAAAGGAAAAGTTGCTGTTTATTTGCAAGAACAATATTTTTATGGCTCAGCTTTATCAAGCTAGGTTTTGAGTATGTTTAATATAAATTTCTGAGCTAAATCTCAATGGCATTGAAATTTGCTAAGGCAGAAGTATAAATGAAATGAAGGTTGGGCAGGGGAAAATTTCGGTCGGATCATCTCTGTATGTCCTCTTGCGAGGTTTTGGGGCCAGCTGGGCTGAACATACCCTGGGGAATGTGGGTAGGCTCTCTCCCCTGGTCCTCAGACTCTGGTAAGTGAGGCTGTGTGGACCCTGCAATGTCTTTATATTATGCGATATTTCCTGTTTCAGACTTTGCCTCCTTCTTGCCAGATACTCATGTGTGTCTAGCCTACTGTCTTGGTTTGGATCATCTTCTACACTCCCCCAAGCTGACCTTGAGATGGGAATTTGGGGGCAGCTTCTTTGGAAGGAAACTCCAGGAAATACTGTGAGGGAGAGCGAGGAAGTGAGACAAAGACTTGGTGGGGAAGCGCATAAATGAGGTGTAAATGAGCAGATTACCTCTGTGGGCAACTGGAACAAATTCCCACTGAGGAGCTTCTAAGAGACAGTGGAAGTCGCCTCAGAATCCAGCAGCAAGAAATAGGGGTCTTTATCCACAGACTTCCATCTCTCTTTGGTCAATGGCTGCTCCCAGGGGAGTTAATTCTTTGACACTTCCGGCCTGTGCTGCAGTTGGGCTGAGTGTTGTCTTGTAACCAGAGAAAGCCCACAGGCAGAGTCACAGATGCTTGCTGTAGAAAAAGTCCTGGGGGTGTGCAGTGACACCCAGGAAACTGTCCACTGAAGCAGCAGGTGACTTCGCGGGTGGGTCACAGGAATATGGACGGGGAACCAACAGTGGTCGTAACACCTCATTATTCTGCCTCCTTCATCTCTGCTCCATCCTATCTCCGACCCCAACCCCCAGGCTACTCTTCTTGCCTCTCGAATCTCATCCAGTCAGCTCAGCCCCATCTGGCAAAGACTGCTGCTATTGTCCCACACTGCCTCTGACTCGCATGCTTACATCCCCTGCTTGGCCTTCAGAGGCACTGTGTGTGTGTGTGTGTGTGTGTGTGTGCACGCGTGTATGTGTAGGAGATCCCTGAAATAATTAAGGCGTGGACAAGGCTGGTAATGGACAGGGTCTGGGAAGCAAGAAGTAGTTGCCGTGACTGTGGGTAAGAGTGGGCGAAGCTGAAACTAGGAGAGGAGATTGGGACTGAATCATGAGGCTTTGGAAACCTTGATGAGGACCAGGGGTCTCCATTGCCTTACAGCAGTCAGCTGGATATCAGGGGCAGGCCGATTCAACATTTTGGACAGAGACGAAGAAAACTGCTGTGAGCTCTCCACGGGGAGCCTTTCAGTTGAGAAGTTTCTCGCGCACAGGCCTCGTCTGCTGTCTAGCCCATAACACTGCCAGCATTTACGTACTGTGCATTCAATGGACATTTTAGTTCTGGCCTTCCCTTATTTGTTTTCATTGTTGAAATAACAAGCTTTGAAAATATCATCGATGTCAGAGACATATGCCTTGACCTTCACCACTGGTTCCTGGCAACCCATGGGGAAAGCAAACAGTACAGTGCACAGCGGCTCAATCCAAGGTAGGATTTTAATTTATCCTTTCTGGAACACAGACTAAAACGGACGCCATAAAAGATATGAGTAGGTGTGATTACTGCTTAGTGAGTTGAACCACATACATCTTAGTGGTCAAGCAAAAAGAAAAAAAAAGTCACCTACCGAGAACATTTAAGATAATAAGCCTTGAGAAACAAGAGTATAATGAAATATACTTTCCACACGAACTCTCCAGCACTACTTTTGTCCTCACCGTGATTGAGTAAGAGAGTGGTTTTTAGGAGGCTGCTTTGTTCACTCTTTAAATAAGTGTTCATTGAGCACCTACTGTGCACAAAAGATTACCCTGGGCCTGGGGCATAGGACAGCAGCTCAAGGCCAAGAAGAAAAAGGGACAGATGGCATTACAAAGGAAGGGGTGAGAATGCACACTCTCTTCTCTCTTCCTTTGTCTTGTGTTTGTTCTTTTCCTTCATTGATCTGAAAGGATATACTAGTAACTTGACAGCTTGTGATGTTCCTCCTAATCCCCTTGTTATTTCTGTCGCAAAGAAGTTCTTAGAACTTATGCTGAGTGGAGAGTGGTGGGTGCCTCCTCGCCAGTATCATTCCTCTAAGGCCTGGCGAACGGGGCGTGGTAGCTGAAAGTGAAGATACCACTTCAGTGCAGGAAGCATTTGAATTTATTCTGGTGTGCCCACACCTCCTTCAGGAACAGGCCATTCTCCAGAGCGCAGGTTTTTGGAAAAGTCAACGGCAGTGAATGCCTTCAGGAACAAACCCTTGCTCTCCCAGCAGCTGGTAGGTTTTGGGAGATCGACTCCCCTGAAGGAAACTGCCTGGCCCAAGATCTTGCCTCCTTCCAGGGTGGGCTATCCCCAATGACTGATGAACTAATGCACAGAGAGGAAGGCGCAAGCCTCTTGTCCTAATTTGAGACAATACTGAAGGCCATCCTGTTGCCATTGATCCCTTGGAGGGAAGGTTGACGGAACCTCTGGTGGACCCACAACAAAGCTCACCTTCTGCTTACTCTAACTTCTTTCTTCTCCCTTCCACAGGGAGGAACCCGGCTCCTCCACTCCTAATAAGTGTCTTGGCATGCTAATCTCCATCTCAAAGTGTGCTTTCTAGAAATGCAGACTATGACATTAAGCCTCCAGAACATAGGCTGAACCCAGAAGTGGCTAGGAGTGCAACATGAGAAAATACTATCGTTGTCATGTGCCTATTACATAGAAAAGGCCGGAGGACCTTGTAAAGCAAAATAGGCACAGAGATCGGTGAGCAAAGTGTTCTTTGTTCCTGTGCACTCTTGGTGAACATCTGTGTTACGCGCATGAGTGGGTGTGAGGGTGTGTGTGTACATTGTTAATGTTTCCTCTCCACAGAGGAGTGACAGCTGGCTAATAGAGTTGGAGGTAGGGACGGGCATGAATATAGGACTTTGCTGGAGTATTGTCTCTAGCT
The DNA here is from genome assembly GCF_011764305.1 of Mustela putorius furo. Lineage (NCBI taxonomy): Eukaryota > Metazoa > Chordata > Mammalia > Carnivora > Mustelidae > Mustela > Mustela putorius. Next base: position 37,030,485 of record NW_025421989.1, read on the forward strand.
GTATGCAAGCAGAGAGATGCCAAAAGCCCAATGGCTAAGTGGATGCTGCATGAGCCTTTCTGGTTGGTGTGTTTGTCAGTTTAGAACACTGCACATGCATTCTGATGTCTTTGGCAGATGGCATTGGGAAATGCCCATCAAACCTCTGGCTTATTTGAGAAGATGAAGGGCTCCTAAATGGAATGGAGGAAAGAATAGAACGGCAAGAACTGCTTCTAAAAATACTAAAGGGCAGGAGGACGGATGTAGGAGAAGTCTACTGCAATAATGTGGTGGGCACCTACTATGTTAGTAACAGCTTCAAAACCAGTATCCGAAAATACCTGAGGGGTTCTGGGCAGATGGGTTGAGCACGTGTGACAGGGAATGAGAACATGCTGCTGAAAAAGTAGAGGCGCTGCAGTGATAGGTGAATGTGAGCATATAAGGGCTGCAGGGGAGGAAAAGGACATATAGTTGAGGTGGATTTAGGCAGGCTTCATGGGTTTTGAGATGGGCATAGGAGGAAGTTAAGTATTTAGCAGGGTACCGAATAGTAGCCTAGGTGGAAAAAGCTGTAGGGGTAAATGTAGAGAGTCTGGACTTTCAGGGTAGAAAAGGAGAAAGTTTTGTAGGAGGACATGTTCTGAGATGGTGACCAAGGAAAGAGAAAGGTGGGACCTATTAAGAAGGGACCTTAAGGGCTCTGTCTGGCTTTGATCTGATGATCAAAGAACCATCCAGGGCTCTTAAAGAGAGTACATGAAATGGCATTTTACAAATGTAGGTATCTTTATCTTGCTTTACAGGATTTGTGTTTTCAGTCGCTATCACTCTCACTACCTTCAGCTAATATTTAATACTCAAATACATATATAAAAAACTAGGGTCGGGGCACCTGGGTGGCTCAGTGGGTTAAACGTCTGCCTTCAGGTCAGCACATGATCCCAGGTCCTGGGATTGAGCCCCACATCAGGCTCTACTCAGTAGGAGCCTGCTTCTCCCTCTCCCCCTGTTGCTCCCCCTGTGTGTGCTCTCTCTCTATGTCAAATAAATAAATAAAATCTTTAAAAAAACTTTAATAAGTAAGAGTCAAATTCTCCGTTAAATTTGATGACTTGACCGCATGTCTGTACTTCCTCTTCCCCCCAAAACCAAAATGATAGAAATGAAATAAAAACATGTAAACTCATGGCAATGGAGATAATGATAGCAAGGGCTGGGAGCAGGTGAGATAGTTTAAAACATTCCTGGAAGGCAGAAAATATACCCAAGTTTCACATTAATGAACCAGGTGAATGGTGTCATTTAGCCCATAGCATGTATGGAGGGACTACAAATAAGGAGGCCACAGCCTGTGCTGCAGAACTACAGACATAATGGAGGGTGATCAGGGGGAGACATTGAGAGTTCATTGGCAGTCTAAATACAAATCCAAAAACGTACCCATCCATCTCGATCATAGTGTACCATGTCTATCACTTGAGCAAAAAATAGTAGACTCCTCAAAATAAATTGAAGTTCCCTAAATGAGCATTTTCTCCATTCTGGCACTTAAGAGCCACACAGTATAATGGCAGAGGTTACAGGTCAACCATATCCAAATATGCAGGACTCCCATCCTTTATCCCCTCCTCCCACCTCTGGCGAGCATTTAAGGAAAAACTCCAATATGAAAAAGAGATTTAGATAAACAAATAGAAAAAAAAAAAGCAATTTCAGAGACAAGAGATGATTGGAGGAAGAAAAGAAGGTTTAAAATCTAGAAGGCATAAAGTAAATATCGTATTGATGAAACAAGTATAGGATACAATGAAGAGGGGAATGTCTGAGAACAAGAAAGTATACATAGAGATGGAATATATTCTTGCTAAAATAAAATATGTGGAAAAGAATTAGAAGATGGGGGCACCTGGGTGGCTCAGTGGGTTAAGCCTCTGCCTTCTGCTCAGGTCATGATCTCAAGGTCCTGGGATCAAGCCTTACATCAGGCTCTCTGCTCAGTGGGGAGCCTGCTTCCCCCTCTCTCTCTGCCTGCCTCTCTGCCAACTTGTGATCTCTCTTTCTCCCTGTCAAATAAATAAATAAAAATCTTAAAAAAAAAAAAAGAATTAGAAGATGATGTGTGTGTGGGGAAATGGGAGTGATGGCTCAGGGGTGCATGGTTGGTTTTGGGAGTGAAAAAAATGTTCTAGAACTATGGTAATGGACTCAGAACTATGCAAATTCACTAAAAGCCATTGGATTGTATGCTTTTGATGAGTGACACGTGTATAGGTTATATCTCAATAAAACTGTTAAGAAAAAAAAGCCCATGAAGACTAACTGGAAGCTCCTCAAGGGAAAATATATCACTAATCTTGCCAGCCCAGTGCAATATTTACAAAGGGTGATCTACCGTACACAGACCATCTTCCGTTCTTCTCTGAGCTTCTATCGGCCACTTTTCTAGGCTGCTCACAGCAGCTCTGCCCTGGTATTTTCTCACCTATCTCAGACCCAGGCTTCCCCCCCATTTGGACTATGGTATCAGGCTGGCTCCTCAGTCTTCACCCCCATTTCCACCAGTCCCAATACCACTTACTTTCATCCTGCCTCAGTCTACCAGACAATTTCCAACACATCATGAAATTAGCTTCCCTCAAACCCAGGAAAATAAATCCCTTTTACAAAATAACTTCCACTATCCTCACCATGGTTGAGTCTGGGAGGCCACCTGCCAGAAATGCTTGGGGGGAAGGGTTTGCCCACCAGTAGGAGACTGGATTCGAATGATGAGGGCTCCTCAAAATTTAATGTGCACACGAATCAACAGAATCAGCTGGGACTCCTGTTAAAATGCAGATGCTGATTCAGCAGCTCTGAGTGTATGGGCCCAATAAGCTCTGGATGGTGTTCCAGAGCCGGTCCTGGGACCCCACTTTGAGGATCAAGGAGATAGACCTTCTCTGAGGTTAATTTGATCTCTGCCTCTTCATCTTACCCCAGACCAAACTGATAGGGATCCCAGCTACATCTCACCTGACATTAAGCATACATATTAAGCAATATAGCATTAAGAATACTATGGACCAAATAGGAGATGTAAAATATGATTAAAATACTATAGAATCTTCTCTGCCCCATGGAAGTTGATTAATTTTGGGGGAATGTTTCTATTTGACTTATATTTAAGTGTTATTTGTGAATGAATGATACATGAGTCATGTTTAGAATCTGGCAGACTGGGCCAGGAGGAAGAGAATGCACCACAACCATTTTTATCTCAGCCTTGGAGTCACAACTCTAGAAGTTCAAGAGAGTAAAACCTATGGATTTCCAGGTTATACTAATTATAACTGTTTTTTTTTGTTTTGTTTTGTTTTAAAGATTTTTTTTTTGAGAGTGAGAGAGCACAAGCACAAGTGGGGGGAGGGGCAGAGGGGCGAGAATCTCAAGCAGACTCCCTGCTAAGCCTGGAACCTGATGAGGGGCTCAATCCCTTGACCCATGAGATCTGACCTGACCCAAAATCAAAATTCTGATGCTTAACTGACTGAGCAACCCAGGGACCTCTATTCACTGTTATTGCTAATTTTATTATTATTATTATTATTTTAAATCAGAGTAATCCATGAAAATAATTGAGGAACTCAGTTTGTGCCATAAAGTGTGTGTTATAAAAAGCAATCAGTAATGATATCACCCCTTCCCAACTGCATCTACTTTTAAATGACCTTGCCCCCCTTTTATTGTGGTTACCTCTACATCACTAAAGACAATGTATATTGTACTATTTCTTGATTTATCAATTGTATTCCTTATATATTGACTCCCTGATATGGGAAATGAGAATTGTACTCACTTGATTGTTTCTTCTCTCCTCAGCCAACCAATAAATTTATCTCTCTCTTTTGGTTCCACTACTAGTTACCTCTGTGGTTTCAAGTAATGTATTTTAATTTCTCTTTTATCAAGTAGAGAAGAAGAAAATATCCTTGACTCTTCACTTTTTAAGATGAGGATCTTAGTGATGCCACCCTCTGCAACTCCTTCTCCAGTGCCCACCTTCTGACTTTTGGCATCATATAATAATTTACATTTACTCTCACCTTTCAAGGTTGACAACAACTGCAAATACACAATTCAAATAAATAAAGGCTTGTTTTTTCTATGGGTTGGTTCTACAATTGGAAAATCAGAAACGTTTATATTATTGTTGCTACCTACATATTATTCACTGTTGGCAAAGAAGAATACCATGACATCTCCTTTCTCTAAAGCTATTTCTTGAAACTTCTAATTGCTTTTATATTGCCCTAACAGATTAGGCCTCAACTTATGGAGATATTCTTAGTTGAAGAGTGTTTACTTTGCCAGTTCAAAATGTCAGAAAATCCCCAGCTCTCTTTTTCTTACCTTAACATGTTTTTGGGGCCCGTTTTAATTTTGTTCAGGCCCTGACTCATCCTTGTCTCTGATTCTTAATGAAGGCTGAGCTCAGGTTGCTCCAGGAAACAGAATAAGAAGGAACATCTGGTTCTTCAAACTTGCTCTAAAGAAGAAGACCAACAAAACTTAGATTGTTACTCAAAGGCTGAGAGGTCAAGTTTCCCTTCCTTTACATCAGTAATGTTTTTGTTGAAGCATAATTGACATACAACATCTTATTAGTTTCAGGTGTACATCATAGTGATTTGGTATTTTTGTACATGATAAAGTAATGCTCATGATAAACCTAGTTACCATCTGTCACCATACAAAGTTATTACAATATTATTGACTATATTCCCGATGCTGTACTTTTTTCAAAGTGCAGGTTATTACTCAATAGTGGGTCATGAAATCTATTTTCTGGGTCGCAACTAACAGTTTTTAAAAAGTGAAGTAGAGAAGGGGGTGGGATTATGGACATTGGGGAGGGTATGTGCTTTGGTGAGTGCTGTGAAATGTGTAAACCTGGTGATTCACAGACCTGTACCCCTGGGGATAAAAATATATGTTTATAAAAAATAAAAAATTTAAAAAAAAGTGAAGTAGAAAAGACTAGGCAGACTTCATCACCCATAGCAAAAATTAAGCATTATTTAAATAATACGTGTGTTTCGATATTTGCATGTGTATTCTGGTTACATGTGATATGTAGATTTTACTTATTTTATTGCTAGTTGCTATTGAAAAATCCTGAAAGCTTCTATCTTCCCTGCTGAACTCATCTTCTTTTGGACTAATTTCTAGTCTGGAAGTTGCCCTCCTTAACTTTTTGTGGTTTAAGGACCTGGGACCATAGCTTCAGTGTGTCTATTGAAGCTCCAGACTCTGCTCCCTTCTCTGAGATGTGTCTTCCCAGCTGGGTTATTGAGACCTGTCATGGCTTAAATTCTTCTTGGATTTATAGACCCCCAGCTCCAGTGGGACTCCTGGTGGGAAACCGTTGGTCTCCATCAACACTATGCCTTGGGGTACTGAAACCAGAGCAGACCATTTCTTTCTTTTTTTTTTTTTTTAAGATTTTCTTTATTTATTCATGAGGGACAGAAAGAGAGAGGGAGGCAGAGGCAGAAGAAGAAGGAGGCTCCCTGCAGAACAGGGAGCCCAGTGTAGGACTCGATCCCAGGATCCTGGGATCACGACCCAAGCTGAAGGCAGACCCTTAACCGACTGAGCCACCCAGGGGCCTTGAGCAGACTATTTTTTGACAAAACTATCTTCAGGAATAACAATGAAATAAAATGAACAATAACACTAGCTAGAAAAGAAATGTAGACAGAGAACATTTCCTTTGATTACATATTGGCTATCTTATACCAACCAAAAAAATACATAGAGAAATAAATTTACAGTACAAAAAAAAAAAAGCCAAAGGTACCAGATTAATACTTTTAAATGACGTTACTATCATGTTTCAAAAACAACAAACAAAAAACAACAAAAAAAGGAAAACACAGTGAAGAAATACTTCTAAAGAATGACTACCACCAGATTCAGATATTTCATCCATGGAATGACAGAAATAAAGTAACTCGATTTTCTTTCCTTTTTTTTTTTTTTGTCGTTACAATCCTGTGGTTCTTGGGGCACCTGGCCGGCTCAGTCTGTGGACCATGTGACTCTTGATCTCACAGTTGTGGGTTTGAGACCCACGCTGGGTGTAGAGATTACTTACTAATTAAAAAAAAAATCTTTACAGTCATTTGATTCTCATTGTTTATTTTGAGTTTCTTGTTTAATTGTGGGACTGTGCAATACTATTGGGGTTGGAGATGGGAACTGCCTTAAAAGGTAGCTGAAACAGAGAATAAGGCAACTTCCCATGGCCATCCTCAGGGGCTGTCTCTCTGCTTCCCACACTCATCCCCATTTTTTTTTTCTCTCAGTTACCAAAAGCAACTCAAAATAAACTTTCCCTGGAATCTCTAACCAGAGCCACAATTCCATTTGTTTTGCCCTTGTTTTATTTTTCTTCACCTTTCAAGTACGAGAACATTTGAGACTGACTCACTCTGCCTCCAGCATTATAAATGTGCCTTTCCAGTTTGTTTGTTTACCTCTCTCAACAGCAATGGTTTCCTAGCTTTGTGTGTAGGAGGTTTACGTGTGTTTTACCATGGCTCACAATACTAGTCCCTGTCCCCCCAGCCTCCTCTGGCATTCACGGCCCAATGGAGGGATTTCTTCAAGCAGCCATCCTATTTTCTTCTGAGCTCACCATTCTCCAGATAAGAATCAAATGAGGCTTCTTGGTTTCTCCTCTTGTTTTATAGACACTTGTGGTCTGATATGTGCCCCTAGACCTCCCAGATCAGCCTGTGCTTCTCCTTCAGCTTCAACTAGCCAAGAAGGTCATAAGCCCATTACTTTCTTGTTATTCATCTGATTTGCATAGCTTGCTGCTCTATAATGTCAATACCTACTCGGGGGTCCTACGGACTATAAGCCACCTGAGGGCAGAGTCTGTACATCTTGAACAATTTTGTGCCCACCAAGGTGTGCTGCGTATATCCTTGAGCATAATGTATACAGAATAAATTTGCCTAGTGAATGAAAAAATTAAAAAATAGAAGGTGTGAGAGACATAAAATGTACTCTTGCATTCATTTGAGTACGTGTGTGTATGCGAAGTTACCATTTAAAAATCTCCTATGATTTTGTCACTATAAAGCAAAGACTTTCAAAACAACAAGAAACAGACAAACACTCCAATGGATAATTTGGGAAAGATTTGAACATTTTTTTTCATGTGTTTACTGATTATTCTTTTTTCTTCTTTTGTAGAATGTCTGTCAACTATCTAGAGTAAACAGAGACATACAAATTAAAACAGTAGCCAGAAACCACTTTCTGACCTAAGTGGTAAAGGTTTTTTTAAAACTGTGTAATACCCCCTACTGTTGGGAAAGGGTCCACAGAGAGTCTCATATGCCACTGGGAGACTGTAAGGGCAGAGAAACTTTGTGAATGGCAGTTTTCATCAAGAGACTTAAAATGTGCATATTCTACAACTTCTTTGGAAAAACTGTTTGACAGTATCTACTGAAACTGAACATATGCCATCTTTTATGATCTAGCAATTCCATTCCTAGGTACATATCCAACGGAAATGTGTACATATGTTCACCAAAAGACATGTACTAGAATGTTCATAACAGCGCTGTTTGTAATATCCCTAAATCGAAAAGCACTCAAATGCCCGTCCCCAGTAGCTTGGGTGGTGAGCGGTGGCGTAGTCCCACAGTGCAATACCAGCAATGAGAATGAAGAAATGAGGACTATGCCCAATGACACAGATGAATTGTACCAACAACATCCTGTTGAGGGACAGGGGCCAGATAAAAAAGAATACATATCATATGAATGGTTCTATTTACATGATATTAAAAAAACCTGGCAACACTTATTCATTGTGTTAAAAGTCAGGATAGTGGTCACCTTTAGGGTGTTTAGAAACTGAATGGTTGGCTTCTAGGGTACTGGTAATATTTTTTTGATCTCTTTGTTCTATTGGTGTGTCACTTGATAAAAATTCATCAAGCAACCCACATAGGATTTGTGAACTTTTCTGGACGCTGGTTATACTTTAATAAAACTAAAGTCTGCATACGCTTTCACCTCGCCATTTCACAACTAGTGTTTTATCCTGCTGAAATAATTATAGCTGTTCGCAAAGAATTTATATGCAAGGCTTTTCCTTCAAAGTGTTACTTTTAACAGTGAGAAATTGGAAATTATGGAAATGTCAAATGATAGTAAAATGGTCAAATATATTATGGAAGGATATTTGCAGCCCTGAAAAGTCATGTTTATGATGAATATATAATGACATGGAAAAATGTGATTTCATGTAAAGTGATAAAAAAGCAGGATGCTCAATTGTGTGCAGAGAATGATCATAATCTCATTAAGAAACCTATCCATATTCAATGGCAACACAAGTTATTTTGGAGTGATAGGTTTTTCAGGTGATCTTCTTTTCTTCATTATACTTTCTTTAATTTAGATTCTAAGTTGTATGCCATGAATTAGTTATTGTTTTGTAATCAGAAAATGCATTTAAAATTTTTTTTAGATTTTTATTTATTTGAGAGACAGAAAGAGAGAGAGAGAGAGAGAAAGAGTTAGGGAGGTTCAGAGGGAGGGAGAGAGAGAAGCAGACTCCTTACTGAGCAGGAAGCCATTGGGAGGCTCCATCCCAGGAACCAGGGATCATGACCTGAGGAAAAGGCAGATGCTTGCTTAATTGAATGAGCCACCCAGGTGCCCCGTACTTAAAAGTTTTATAAATTCGTGATCCAGAGAGGATTCTGCCATCTTCAGTCCATGTTTCTTCAAAACCTATAAAATCAGAAAAGCCAACAGGCAAATTCCTTTCTTATTGCCTTGGCATTCAAGCCAATTTTCTCTCTCCAGGCCTACTAACTTCAACAGAAGGATTTGAAGCCCATGGAAAACTTCACAAGTCCTACAGGGAGTTAAAAAAGTGAATGAATTGGGGCGCCTGGGTGGCTCAGTGGGTTAAGCCTCTGCCTTCGGCTCAGGTCATGATCTCAGGGTCCTGGGATCGAGCCCCGCATCGGGCTCCCTGCTCAGCGGGGGAGCCTGCTTCTCCCTCTCTCTCTGCCTGCCTCTCTGCCTGCTTGTGATCTCTCTCTCCATCAAATAAATAAATAAAATCTTTAAAAAAAAAGTGAATGAATTAACCTCATTTCTGAGTAGCAATCGTGGACCCATGGTGGAAGACAGGAACTGCTGGAGGCAGGAAGCCAGTTGAGAGGAATATGGTATTTGTTCCTTTCCCAGTTTCACAGTGATTTGGGCTCTCATTGGACTTGGAAGAAACACTGTTGGGACACCTGCTTGTTCTCTTCTGTCTTTGAAGCTCCAAAGCTGGAGAGTGACAGTGGAGGACAAACATTGGGTGATATTTTCTGTTTGTGAGGCTGAATGACAAATTACCTTGGGCCCACATTGGGGGAGATGGTCTGATCTGAACCACATTCTTGAAGCCAGTCGGAGGCAAAGGAGGGTGGCATTTCTTAGACCTGAGCACCCAGACTTTATCAATTGATCTATATCACAAATAAAACATTCTACTTGTCTAACTGTAATATAGTCAGTTCATCTTAGATATGATAACTCACAAGGCACCTTGAAAATCAGAGTACAGAAGTTCATGGTAATTCACAAGGGAGCATGCCATACCTAATAGTTTGTGGTATGGGCAAAGGGATGTCGTAGGCAATTACTTGCAGAATGTCCAGGCCATTTGTCCAGGTCACAGTCTCTTTGCCAAATGGAAGGTCTCAGCACGAAGTGTCAGAAACTGTCAAAAGTATTCCTCTTCCAATGCTCAACATCTGTGATTTTGTTCCTTGCCAACATTATAATCTTTTTTTCCCCAACATTATAATCTTAAATACCATGTGAAAGACGTAGCTAAATTTTTTAAAATATAGTATCTCTTACATTATATTAACATATATGTTATATATTATATATGTGTGGTATATATATAATACACATATTACATACACACACATTTATACGTATACAATGTATGTATATACAGTGTGTATGTATAATATACACATATACATATAAAATATGTATTTTTTATATGTGTGTGTGTGTGTGTGTGTCAGATAGTGAAGATCAAAGAGGAAGGGGAAAAAAATGCCCAAATGTCCTTCCAGCTGACAAGGACATCAGTCTGCCTAGAGGTTCTACACTTCCACTGTGGCAAGGATACAGAAGGATCTTGAGGCCTGATGCCATCCAACCATATACCTTCCCACCAGCTGCTCTGATGCTTCATGAAGATAGAAACCGTGTAGTTTTGGCTGCCACTATATTCCTCACATGGGCACAGCTGGTATACACTTTGTGGCTTGTATTAGATTCCTATAACTGCTATAACAAATTTTTACAACCTTGGTGTCTTAGAAGAACAGAAAGTGATTTATTCAGAGTCCTGGAGGCCAGAAGTCTGCAGTTGGTATCTGAGGCCAAAGTCAAGGTATGTATGAAATCAGGACTGCATTCCTTCTGGGGAGAATCCATCATCTTTAAATCGCCCTCTGCTCCATCCTCCCATGGCCTTCTGTGTGTATATAGTCAAATCTTCCTCAGACTCTCTCATGTGGGGACTGGTGATTGCATTTACCGCCCACCTGGGTGGTGTCCCCATCTCAAGTTCTTTAACTACATCTGTAAAGACCCTTTTACCAAATAAGGTAACATTTATAGGTTGCAGGGGTTGGTGCCCTTATTCAGGTGACTACGGCACTTAAGATTTGTTGAACCAATATTAGTTTTATCAGTATGAGTCATCAATCCACCTGGAAATTTCATTTCTCATTGCAAATTAAATTTGCACTCTGAATTTACACATCAGTCCCTAATGAGCTTTGTCAGTTGGAGGCAGCATCCTGCATAGAATCATCTAGAAGGACCTAGGAAGTCTGGGTTTGCTGAGAAACATGCTGGGCTGCAGAGAGATCACGAAAGTGCCTTGTGAGCACCAACAGCATTCTCAATTTTACTCAAGATAGCTTTCCTCAAGAAAAGATCTCCTAAACTGAAAAGTCTACCTTCCCTAGGTTTGTCTTGAAAATAAGCAATCTTATAACATTCTCTAGAGAAACTTTGCTGCGGGCTTGACATCACTCAAAAACGAATTTTAAGTGAATTTGAAAAGTCATAACAAAATAAAAATGAAAATACATGTATGCACTTTTTCTTTTCTTCAGGGGTTAGCATGAATTATATCTTTATGTTTATTGGTAGGATTAAACTCCTGGGGTCAAGCCCTGTCTTTAGTCTATGAAAGCAAGCTTCAGGGTGGGATATTGCTGGCCTCTAGGTCCTTCTGCTTTCAAATGTGAAGGAGGTAACTGAGCTCTTTTGGCCTCACAAGTCTCTCCTTCCTTCCCTGGTCTTCCTTGGCAACTTTCACTCTCCCTGATGCTGGGTGGGGACTGACTATGCCACTCACCAATCTGGGATCTTCTTCCTTGGTGGATGGCAAAAGAGAGCCCACTGGGTGAGTGTTATTCCTTAGTACCATCAGTAACACCTTAGATTTCATCGAGGATCTTCCTTTGAGGACTCTGAAGCACTTACACTGATTGGCCTGTTATCATCTTTATAATAAGAGACTATAAACATTTATAAGAGACAGAGATGATGCCTGCCCTATCCTCAGTTGACGTAAGCTTATTAGGCCTGTATCTGGCATTCTGTCAACCAGGACTCTATTAATTGGCTGATCTGAACATTGAAGTAGGGTGAGATAAAAATCATGGTGTTCATGTAGCCTTAAGTCACTTTAGAACCCAGAAGGATTTTTAGAATTAGATGAGAAAATTTGTGTTGTATTCATTGTGGCTTTAATAGTCAGCCTGGATTTGTAATAGTCAAAAATCTTTGACAATTTTTAACCCCTAAATGCCATATCCTATTGCTTGATTAATGAGAGGACCAAAGAATTTTGGGCCTTTAATAAAATGCAGATACCCAACTTCTGTCCCACACTCACTGAGTCAGGCTATTTTGGGTGAGACTCAAGCCTATCATCCATCTGTCTGTCATCCATCTTTCTTCCATCTCTGCCTATTTCTACATCTCTCTATATGGCATATTTAAGTATATATGCGTATGGTATATTCATTTCAACCCCTTATTAAGGAGTTTTTCAAGCATACCCAAAAGTAGAAAATGTAGTATCTTCCATCCAACTTCAACATTTCTCAGCACTCTGTTGTATTAGTTTCAACTCTTCTCTACCCCCTACTCTTTTCTTTCTTGGAGTGTTTTTGATGCAAAAATCAAACTTCAGATAGTTTGTTTCAAAAAATATATGTCAGTATTTATCTCCTCTTTTAAGAAAACATGACCAAAATCTTATCATCACACCCATAAAGTTAATAATAATTCTTAATTATCTGATATTTAATTTCCCCTAGTAATCTCAAAAAGTGTCTTTTATGTTATAAAAAATCAGAATTCAAACAAGGGTCACACATTGTATTTGGACTATGTTTCTGAAATCTCTTCTGTGATAGTTCTCTATTTCTTAGCACATGCTTCTCTATTTCTTAGCACACGCTACATGCACACATGCATCCACCTGGCGGTGTAAAGAAAAATTCCTATTGCTTTTTATTTCTGCATAGGAGTCCATTGGGTGGAGGTACCATATTTTATTCAGTCTTTCTTCTGGTGATGAATATTTGTGTTGTTTCTGGTCCTTGGCTATTACCAATAACATATTTTTGTCAGTATATTTTTGGTAGAGGTTCTCAGAGGTGGTATTGCTGGGTCAATATTGCATTTTTAATTTTGCTTTATCATCAGGAGACTGGTGTTTTGATGATATATTTTGCTTTTGTCTCAACTTTCATGCAGTTTTATGGGGCATGATGTCAATTGGTAACTTTCCGTTTTGCTTGTCAGCACCTTTCTCTCTGCCCCCTACGACTTCTTTCACTGGGATAGATGACTAGTTTCAAAGTCTTGAGGTCGTTGTTCTTCATGGTTACCAGATTCTAAAGACTATACACAGTCAAAAAGCCAGCTGACTCACGATGCAGTTTGTCAGCCTTGTTAAATTATATATGCTATCCACCTGGTTAGAAATTTTCTTAATATTTTATGCCTAAAAATTGGTGTTTAATACTTCAAAATCCACAAATGATGGCCCTGTGGGACCCCTATACATGACCACACTCATTCTAATGTTATCATAATTAAAATAATTTTGCAAGAACAACAGTTTTTCTGCCTCAGATTTCCTGATTGAGACTGGTTGATTTAGCAAATTTAGGAGAAAAAGAAGGTATTCCACTGTATATTTTATTTTTTAATTTTTTAAAAGTTTTATTTATTTATTTGAGAGTGTACATGTGTGGGGGGGTTGCAGAGGGAGAGGGAGAAAGAGAATCTCAAACAGACTTTGCACTGAGCATGGAGCCCAATATGGAGCTTATTCTCATGTCCCTAAGATCATGACCTGAGCTGAAACCAGAAGTCAAATGCTTAACCAACGGCAGCACCCAGGTGCCTCTCTACTGTATATTTTAGAAATTAGACTCATTACTGACAGTGAAACATGTTCAAGTTTAAAACATGCTGGGAGAACTTGACATGTAGGAAAATAAAAATATAAGAAGAATGACAACTATTAAAATATTCAAAGCAAAAAAGAACAAATTATTATGGATAAGTGATAGTCCAAACATTCAAGAACACCAATATGCATATTAAGATCTTCCTGTTAATTTATCTAAGCTGTTCCTATATTTTTTCTGAGATGGAGCTAGCCTGGGCCAAATCACAGCTAAATGGGCTCAATAAGCAAGCAGACAGGTGCCTTGGCATGAGATTTCTCCACCTCCTGATGCAAAGCATTTGTGATTCCTTTCAAACAAATACTGGTGATTCAGGCATGTGGGGGAGAAATGTTCTGTTGTACATTGATATAAGCCAGAAACTGGTATATTCTTTCCTTTCCACTCTCATCCTTCCCAGAAGTCATATTGAGATGTTGTTTAGAAACTGAAAATGTCCTATTAACCATGTGAAGTAAAATATGACTTTGAGATCAGAGGGATCAGAGTTTAACCTCAGCCTCTTGGTGGCTGTGGGACTTTGTCCATGCTATAGGCATCCTGAACTCCATTTCCCCATTTATAAATTTCCTTTAAATTATAAATTTATAAAATGGAGATAGTGATGTATATATATATGGTATAAGGCCTACCATTAAGGCTTAATATTTTGTGCTGCCTTGATATTTGGTAAAGTTGGGAAAGCTTTGGATCGCCTAGCTACAAATTCCCTCCAACTCTGCTCTGATGGTTAAGGTCCCTTAGGTGAGCATATAGTAGGGACCAGGCACAGTTATTACTTATCCCTGAGGACTAGATTTCAAAATATTCCCTGCCAGCCCATGATATTATACAAACAAACCAATCACATTCTTCGGTGGGAACCAGGTGGTATCCAATCCTCTTGAGACCACAGAACCTGCCTCCTACAACATCTCATGGCTCACTGTGTTCTCAAATGCAATCCCCATGTGGCCCCGTGTGGCATGGTGCCTTCTTCCTCTGGAGTGTGAGTAGATGTGACTAGTATATTGTTGTTAATCTCCCCTGTCCAGTGTTAGGTGTCATGTGCTTAACCATCCCTATTACCCCAGTGTGGGAATCCTTCCCTCACCAACCGGTGGGTAGGAAGCTATTAAAACAGTATCTCATTGGGAAATTAGGACAAATAAATGGAATTAAGTTAAATAATGAAGGAAAGGGTCTCTGTTGCTTCTCAGGGTATGTTGAAGTACTGAAGAAGAGAGAAAGAAGGGTTTCTCCCCTCAAGGCATTCAATGCCTGATGGACCAGAGGCATCACATTGCACTGTAATCCTTGACTGACCTGTGGAAGTGAAGGTGTAGAGGTAAACTTTGGGTTCTCTGTTAGACAAAAGAAGGCATACAACTTAGTATCCTTCATCACTTCTGCAAAATGGAAATAATAATGCTTCTCTTTTAAAGTTGTTTTGAAGATCGAAATTTTAAAAAGTATAAATCCCTTATCCCAATTTCTGGCATGTAGTAAGGGCTTAATAAATAGCAGACCGAGGAGAATTTGAAGGACTAATAGTCACTACTGGATGAAAAAAAAAGCATTTTTAAAAAGATTTATTTATTTATTTTAGAGAGAGAGAGAGTGGGGTGGGAGGGGCAGTGGGAAAGGAAGAGAGAGTCTTAAGCAGACTCCACATTGAGTATGGAGCCTGACATGAGGCTCAATCTCATGATCCTGAGATCACGACCTGAGCCGAAACCAAGAATCAGACACATAACAGATTGCACCACCAAATCCTGGGAAAAAAGTAGTTTACAAATGCAAAAGTCCCCAATATGTGGCCAGGGATTGCCTTTTCTCCCCCAAGAATATCTTTTCTAGGGGAAAACAACCAAGTAAGACAGACCGAAGGATGCCGCTCCTTACACTAGGAAAAGTCCCCGAAGGATCCTATGAAAACACATGGACATCAATCATTTTGCCAGCCCTGGCACATTTCTTTGGCAACTAGGACTGTCTGATTCCATGGATTTTGTTCATTTCCTTTTTTTTTTCCTTTGTTTTTTAAAAAAGGCTTCCGGTAGTCATTGCATCATTTTGTTAATTATGAAAGATACAGGCAGTGTTCAGGGTACAGGGTGATAAATATCACTCCTGTCTTGTGATGTCTTCTCAGAGATTACCTGTATTAAGTGGCTCTTGTAATAGAGCTATCTGATTATGAACGTAGCTTTAATTGACAATTATTTGCCACCCTTGGCTGTTTATTCCCATTTATTACATGAAAGGGCAGCATGACACAGCAGAGAGTAACCCACTCAGGTGTTAGTGGACTGTGTCTTTGGTCTCAGTTTCACCCCAAGCAAATTGTAGAACCTAGAGAATGTCTCTTAACTTCTTTGGTTTCTTCTTCCATGGAATGAAGTGAAGATCCCCTTGTAACTAACAGGTTGGGAATGGGAGGGTCTTCAAATTTTGATTTGTCACTCATTAGCTCAGGGACCAAGGTAAGGTCTCCTTGAGGGTCAGTTTCTTAATATCTGCTAAATTGTTTTACCCTTATTTTACCAAGGGTTGTTAGCAAGGTTAACTAAGGTAACCAATCCATCAGCAATCCTATTGGGTCTACCTTTAAAATGATTCCAGAACCTGATGATATTTCGTTACCTCAAAGATACCGTCACCTCTTGTCTGGATTATTCCAGTGGCATCCTTAATAGTAACTGTAGCTTCCATCTTGTTTTTTCCATACCCAACAGTCTGTTTTCAATGCAGCAGCCAGAGCAATCCTTTAGAAATATGCGAATTCATGTCCTTCTTCTCTTTGAAAAATTTCCAGTGGTTTCCAACTTTACTCAGCACACAAGGTCAAATCCTTATTGTGGCTGATGAGGCTGCATGTGATGAGGCCTCCCACTGCCTGCCCCTCCTGTGGCTATCTCTTGTCACTTTACTCCAGCCACACTGGCCTTCTTCATGTTTTCTGAATACTTCTTCAGATATGCTATGTGGACACTACTTCACTTCCTTTGGTAATCTTTTCAGATTTTATCTTATCAGAGAGCCTTTTTCATTTTTTGGTGGGAGGGGAATTGTTTTTATAAAGGTATCATGGATATGCCAGGGATCAAATCTGGGGCCTTATATAGGCAAATCTGTCCATCTTCTTTAAAACAGCATCCCCCAACCTCCATCCCACAACTCTCTATCACCCTTACCACTTTTATTTTTATTTTCTAGCACTTATAATCCTTTTCTGTCTCTCACACACTAGAATTGAAATTTCATGAAAACAGGGACTTTGTTTTGTTCCCTGAGGTGACCTCATTCCCTAGAATAATACCTGACACGTAGCAGCACTCAACAATTATTTGCTAATCAAATTAACAAGCTATATACATTTTTAGGCACTCAACAAATATAGTTTCCCAGTGCCTCTCTATAGACAAAACACTTGACATCCTTTATTCACATTGTTTAATTAAAATGCAGTGCTGGACAGGCTCTGGTTTCAGCACTGACATGTGAAGAGCTTGAAAGTCCTCATACCTATCCTTATGAAAAGAAAAATCTAGACAAACTGAAAATCAACCACTTTTCTCAGCCCCACTAGAGAACTGAGTTTCCTGGGCAAACCATCATCACTTTGACATCTGTAAACAGGTGTATCCAGATAGTCACAACTGAGGTCTATTAACCTGGAGCAGAAGCCTCTGGAGATATAAACTGTTGGGAACGTTTAGATGGTAATTTTGATGAGTTGCTGAAAGCTTGAGTGTGGACTGGCAAGTGAGTAAGAAAATCCTGGGGATGTGGTCTTAAAAGACCCCACAGTTTTGTGGGGTTTACCTTCAGGATCCCACTTGATTCTCTTGGTGAAGAATGGAGAAAGATCCCCCTCTTGGTTCTGGTTAGGGGAGAGAAAGAATAATCACTGAGAAATACTTTCAGGGTCTTCTCCATAATAAAGACCCACTTTCCAAGGGAAGAGACATTTTCCGAGCCTCATTTCCTCTGGGGAAGAGAATTCCTCCCACATCACCAGGCCTATCTATTACTTCTGGGTCACCTATTTTGGGGATTGGGGGAGACTATAGTCAAGAAGGGTCAGGACTTCAAGGAAATAGACTGTGAATACCTCAGCCAGGAAAGGAGTAGAAGCATTGAAAAAACAGCTATGGCACCGGAGAGATACTTGTGAAGGTTATAGGTCTGAGACACAGGACCACTATCTCACTGAGATCTAGGCAGAAGATTAGATAATTTACTGCCCACATGCTTAATCACCACACCAACAAGGATCCAGTATGATATTAGTAGATTATAGCTGAAAGAGGGGCAAGGTGGACTTACTCTGAGAAGAAATACTTTGGGAAGTATCCTTGTTTTTGCCTTTGGGAAGGACACTAGAGGATTTTGAAGTTTCTGGCACATGGAGCCGAACCTATAGCCAGATTAACATTAGCCCTCTCACTGAAGACCTCTTTACCTCAATTACTATTACCCAGTATAACATCTGGTGTTCACAACAAATTACAAGGTATGCCTAAAGGCCAGATAAAACACAGTCTGAAGAAATAAAACAATCTCCAGCATCAGACTCAGATATGACACAATTGTTAGGATTATTAGAAAGGGAATTTAAAGTAATAATGATTAATATGTAAGGACTTTATTGGGAAAAGTAAGCAATATACATGAACAGGTGTGTAATGTTAAGTATAGATATGGAAACTCTAGAAAGAATCAAAAAGAAATGCTACTAATAAAAAGCATTATAACAGAAATAAGAAATATCTTTTTTGAAATCATCAGTAGATCTGACATGACAGAGGAAAGATTCAATGAGGTAGAAAATAGGTTAATAGAACCTTCTCAAATAGGAACGCAAAGAGAATAAAGAATGGGGAAAAACAGAAAAGAATTATAGGCCAATGTTAAAAAGTGTAACATACAGGAATTGGAAAGCTAGAAGAGACTGGTGTGGAAGAACAATTTGAAGTAATAATGGCTGAGAACTTTCCAAAATTAACAATAGACAGCAAACCACAGATAAGGAAACTCAGAAAACATCAGCAAGAAAAATATCAATCCCTCAAGCAAAAACAAAACAAAAAACAAACCCATACCTAGTCATATCATATTCAAACTGCAGAAAAACAGTTTTTTAAGAGAATCTCTTAAAAAGCCAGAAAATTGGGGACAGGAAGAGAGGAAACCCTTTACCTAAACAGAAACAAAGATAAGAATTACAGTGGCCTTCTCATCAGAATCCTTGCAAGCAAGATGGAAATGGAGTGAAATATTTAAAGTATTGAAGGTTAAAAAAAAAAAAATCACTGATCACAAACTCTATACCCAACGAAATTATCTTTCAAATGTGAAGAAGAAATAAAGACTTCCTCAGACAAAAACTGAGAGAATTTATTGCCAGCTAACTTGCTGCACAAGGAATGTTAAAAGAAGTTCTTCAGGCAGAAGGAAAATGATATAGGTCAGAAACTTGGATGTACGTTAATAAAGGAAGAGCAATGGAGAATAAGTAACTGAACCTACAATAAAATCTTTCATTTTTATTCTTAATTGATTTAAAAGATCTGAACTGAAGTAGTCATTGTTACTACTTCAGTTGTGTTATGTGATCATAACACATGAATAAATGAAATCTGAAGTGAAATGAATGAACGACAGAAATGTTACCAAAATGGGAGGAAAGAATTGAAAATACTCTGGCTTCAGGTACTTGTACCACTCTTAAATCTAGTTCTTTATAAAGATCAGTGACATTGATAAAACTGTAGCCACACTTTACTTAAGAAAAAAAAAAAAGAGAGAGAGAGAACACAAATTTCCAATATCAGAAATGAAAGAGGGACTCACTAATGGTCTGATCTCATGGACATCAGAAAGATAATAAAGAGATTCTATAAGCAGCTCTATGCCCACATATTTTTTTTAATTTAGATGAAATGGACCAATTCTTTAAAAGAGACAAACTACCAAAACTCACAGAAGGAAAAATAAGTAATCTAAATAGCCCTATACTTATTAAAGATATTAAGCCAAAAAATAATAACCTTTGAAAAAGAAACACCAGGCCAAGATTATTTTGCTGGTGAATTCTACTGAATATGTAAGGGAAAAATGATACCAATCTATACAATCTCTCCAGGTGAAAGAAAAGGAAGGAATACTTCTTAATTCATTCTATCAAGCCAGCATTGCCTTCACACTAAAACCAGGGAAAGATATTATGGGAAATAAAAACTACAGACTGATATCTTTCATGAACAGACATGCAAAAATCCTCAACAAAATACTAACAATTTTATTCCATTGATGTGTAAAAAGATTCACATATCATAGCCAAGTGGGATTTATTCTTGTTATGCAAAGCTCATTCAGCATTTAAAAATCAGTTAATGTATCCATAATATTAACAGACTAAAGAAGAAAAATCATATGAATTTACCAAGTGATGTAAGAAAAACGTTTGACATTAAATGGTACCAATTATCTACAATCTCTTCCAGAAAATAGAAGTGGAGGGAGCACTTCTAATGCATTCTGAGGCTAGAATTGCCCTAATACCAAAACCAGATAAAGACACTACAAGAAAGAAAAACAACAGATTGATATCTCTCATGAACAGAAATGCAAAAATGCTCAACAAAATACTAGCGATGTGAATCCATCAATGTATAAAAAGAATCATGCACCATAGCCAACTGGGATTTATTCCAGTTATGTAAGGCTGATTCAACATTTGAAAATCAGTTAATGCAATCCATCGTATCAACAGACTAAAGAAGAAAAATCATATAATTTTATCAATTGATGCAGGACAAAAATTTAACATGACAGAAAACCTTCTGCAAACTAGAAATAGAGGGGACATTTCTCAACTTGATAATGAACATTTACCAAAAGATCTACAGTTAAAATTATATATATCTGATGGTAAGGAGACTTCTCCCCTAAGAGCAGGAATAATGCAAGGATGTCTTCTCTCAGCACTCAAATATCATATTGAAAGATCTAGTTAGTGAAATGAAACAAGATGAAGAAATAAAAGGCATACCGATTGGAAAAGGATGAATAAAATCGTCTTTATTTACAGATGACAGGTTTATTTACATATAATATCCCAAAGAATCTACAAATAGCTTCCTAGAAATAATATAGATGTTGTAGGGCACAAGGCTGATATACAAAGCTAATTGTTTTCCTGTATACCACCATTGTACATGTGAAATACTATTGACATTAACACCCCTCAAAATGAAATACTAAGGTACAAATATAATAAAATATGTATAAGATCTATATAAAAACTATAAAACTCTGTTGAAAGAAATAAAAAATCTAAGTAATTGGAGCAATATTCTATGTTTATGAATTGTAAGTCTCAATATTTTTACAATGTCAGTTCTTCCCAATTCAACCTATGGATTCAGTGAAAACCCAAGAACATCCCAGCAATTTATTTAAAGGTATCAAAAAGTGGTTCTAAAGTTTATATATGGAAAGGCAAAAGATCAGGAATAGTCGACCCAGTACTGAAGAAGAACAAAGTTGGAAGATTCACACTACTTTATTTCAAGACTTACTATAAAGCTAAAGTTATCAAGATAGGGTGGTATATTGACCACAAAACAGACACATACATCAATGGAACAGAACAGAGAGCACAGAACTGGTTCTACACAAACATGGTCAACTGATCTTTGACAAAGGAACAAAGGGAATTCAATACAGAGAGAATAATCTTTTCAACAAATAGTGCTAGAACAATTGGAACAACCACAAGCAAAAAATGAACCTCCACTCAAACCTTAAACTTTTCACAAAAATTTACTCAAAATGAACTGTACCATAGACTTAAATTTATAATGAAAATCTATAAAACATCTAGAAGAAAATATAGGAGAGAATCTGGGTGACAATCAGTTTGGTAATGAGTTTTTAGATAATGCCAAATCATCATAAAAGAAAGAAATTGATCAATTTGACTTTTTTAAAAAAGATTTTTTTTTATTTGACAGAGAGAGAGAGAGAGAGATCATAAGTAGGCAGAGAGGCAGGCAGAGACAGAGGGGGAAGCAGGCTCCCTGCTGAGCAGAGAGCCTGATGCAGGACTTGACCCAAGGACCCTGAGATCATGACCTGAGCCGAAGGCAGAGTCTTAACCCACTGAGCCACCCAGGCGCCCCCCATTCGACATTTTTAAAAATAAAAACCTTCTATACTCCAAAGGCCACTCTTAAGAGAATAAAAACCATAGACTGGGAGAAAATATTTGCAAAGTACATATCCAATAAAGGATTTGTAAAAATCCTTCTTTGTAAAGAACTTTTAAAACTTAAGAAAACAATCTAATTTAAAAATGGATGAAAGATTTAAACAGAGACCTCATAGAAGATATACAGCTGAAAAGAGGAGATGAAAAGATACTTGCTATCATTTGTCATGAGGGCAATACAAATTAAACCAATAATATGATACTACAATGAACTATTAGAAATGTTAAATTCAAACTCTGACAAAACTGACGGCTGGTTGGGGCACCTGGGTGGCTCAATTTGTTAAGTGTCTGCCTTTGGCTCAGATCATGATCTCAGGGTCCTGGGGTTGAGCCCCACATTGAGCCCTGCATTGAGCCTCGCATCAGGCTCTCTGCGCAGTGGTGAGTCTGCTTCTCCCTCTCCCTCTGTGATCTCTCTTGCTTTTGCTTTCTCTCAAATAAATAAATAAAATCTTTTTTTTTGTTGTTCTCTATATTTTATTCCCTTTTTTTAAAAATTTATTTTCAGCATAACAGTATTCATTGTTTTTGCACCACACCCAGTGCTCCATGGAATCGTGTCCTCTCCAATACCCACTACCTGGTTCCCCCAACCTCCCATCCCCCACCCCTTCAAAACCCTCAGATTGTTTTTCAGAGTCCATAGTCTCTCATGGTTCACCTCCCCTTCCAATTTCCCTCACTCCCTTCTCCTCTCCATCTCTCCTTGTCCTCCATGGTATTTGTTATGCTCCACAAATAAGTGAAACTATATGATAATTGAGTCTCTCTGCTTGACTTATTTCACTCAGCATAATCTCTTCCAGTCCTGTCCATGTTGCCACAAAAGTTGGGTATTTATCCTTTTTGATGGAGGCATAATACTCCATAGTGTATATGGACCACATCTTCCTTATCCATTCATCCGTTGAAGGGCATCTTGGTTCTTTCCACAGTTTGGCGACCATGGCCATTGCTGCTATAAACATTGGGGTACAGATGGCCCTTCTTTTCACTACATCTGTATCTTTGGGGTAAATACCCTGTTTCAAAGAGCTGGAGCAAATAATCCAAAAATTTGTATGGAATCAGAAGAGACCCCGAATCACTAAGGAAATGTTGAAAAACAAAAATAAAATTGGGGGCATCACGTTACCTGATTTCAAGCTTTATTACAAAGCTGTGATCACCAAGACAGCATGGTACTGCATAAAAACAGACACATAGACCAGTGGAACAGAGTAGAGAGCCCAGATATGGACCCTCAATTCTATGGTCAAATAATCTTTGACAAAACAGGAAAAAATATACAGTGGAAAAAAGACAGTCTCTTCAATAAATGGTGCTGGGAAAACTGGACAGCTATATGTAGAAGAATGAAACTCAACCATTCTCTTACACCGTACACAAAGATAAACTCAAAATGGATAAAAGACCTCAATGTGAGACAGGAATCCATCAGAATCCTAGAGGAGAACATAGGCAGTAATCTCTTAGGTATCAGCTACAGCAACTTCTTTCAAGACATGTCTCCAAAGGCAAAGGAAACAAAAGCGAAAATGAACTTTTGGGACTTCATCAAGATCAAAAGCTTCTGCACAGCAAAGGAAACAGTCAAGAAAACAAAGAGGCAACCCACGGAATGGGAGAAGATATTTGCAAATGACAGTACAGTCAAAAGGTTGATATCCAGGATCTATAAAGAACTTCTCAAACTCAACACATACAAAACAGATAATCATGTCAAAAAATGGGCATAAGATATGAACAGACACTTCTCCAATGAGGACATACAAATGGCTATCAGACACATGAAAAAATGTTCATCATCACTAGTCATCAGGGAGATTCAAATTAAAACTACATTGAGGTATCACCTTACACCAGTTAGAATGGCCAAAATTAACAAAACAGGAAACAACATGTATTGGAGGGGATGTGGAGAAAGGGGAACCCTCTTACACTGTTGGTGGGAATGCAAGTTAGTGCAGCCACTTTGGAGAACAGTGTGGAGATTCCTCAAGAAATTAAAAATAAATAAAATCTTAAAAATAAAAAAACAATCTGACTGCAGGTGAGGATGTAGAAGAGAACAGCAAGTTCATTCATTGTGGGTGGGAATATGTAAGCTCTAGGCCCAATGTGGGGCTTGAACTCATGACTTTGAGATCAAGAGTCTCATGCTCTACTGACTGATCCAGCCAGGTGCCATGGGACAGCCATTTTTGAGGACAGTTTAGCAGTGTCTCACAAGCTAAGCAGAGTCTTACCATATAATCCAGCAATTGTGCTACTAGGTATTTACCCAAATGAGCTGAAAATTATGCCCACATAAAAACCTGCATGTGAATGTTTATAGCTTCTTTATTTATGCATAATCATCAAAAAACTAGAAGCAAACAAGATGACCTTTAATAGGTAAAGGAATAAACTGTGGTACATCACATAATGTAATATTATTTAGCAATAAAAAGGAATGAGCTATCAAACCATGCAAAGACATGGATGAATCTTAAATGCACATCGTTTAAAGAAGCCATTCTGCAAGGTTACATTCTGTATGATTCGATTTATATGACATTCTGGAAAAGGCAAAACTCTAGAGACAGTAAATAGGTTAATAGCTGCCAAAGTTTAGGCAGAAGTACAGTGGTGGGGTTGAAGAAAAGTTGACTAAGAGAAGCAGAGGATTTTTCTCAGATCAATGAAACTATTCCACATGAGACTAGATAATGGCCAATAAATAATATTATGCATTTATCAAAACCTGGAGAACTGTGGCCCAGAGTGAAACTTGATGTATGCAAATTTTAAAAAATTTGCAAATTTTAAAAAGTCATTTAGGAGGCCAGTGAATCCCAGGACAGAATGCAGAACATGACTAAGGAAACTAAATACTACAAATGTATTCAACAGCATAACCAAATAGGATGGGGAGGAATGTACTAAGCTAATGAATAGAATCTATAAGACTAAAGACAAAAGGAAATATATATAAGCACTAGAGTTGATAAAGTTGCTTCCCATTGGGATATTGGTTAACAATTCTGAAACCACTATACATGTATCGTGGGATTAAACAAGTAAATGGATGGTAGGTGGCGGGAGCTAGGTTTCTCACTGTTGAAGTGAAAAAGTTATAGAGAAGCAAGGAGAAGAAACTAGAATAATCCATGTGGCAATGTATTGGAGTTGGAAACATCATTATGAACTCATGTTTTGCTTAATATAGATACAGAGGGGACACATAAAAATACTCGTGGATATGTGCACACACATAAGTTAGTCTACATCCATCTATTTCCTGGCGTTGTCTGCTGAGAAGGCCCAGAAGCCAAAATATCCTAGTTGTAGTCATCAGACCCAGAACCCAGGTCTTAGTCTGTAGTGCCATTCTGCAATAAAAGAAACCAGAGCTCTTTGAGAAATGGAGATTCTTGACTTGGGGTAGGAAATACACAGATGATCTTGGAGCATCTTTTACTGCTAGAAAAGAAAGAAGTTTTCGAGAAGATCCACAATGTCGGTATTATGTCAGAGACCCAGGAACCAACTGAAAGAGCTCTGTGTTGGCTAAAACCATAATGATTTGAGGAAAAAATAAAGTAGTATTGGATTATAAGCCAAAGTATAAAATAAATATCTATAAGTCCATAGTGACATAAGTCAATGGTCAAATAAACACATGGAGAAAATAGACAAATATCCCCTGCAGAATCTATTTTAAATAATTTATATATATACTTTGCCCTCTGATAGGCATAATTCCCCCTTCTCTAAGTGTGGGCTGCAAGTAGTGACTTCCTCCCAAAGAGTTCACTGATGGAAAGAGGAGAGGAATAGAGTAAGTACATTAGAGAAATCTGACAAACACTATCTCAACAAGGTGGTCAAGGTCAACATCAACAACATCAACAACAGAAGTCATGTTGATAGTTGATATCACACCCTGAATATGATATGACCTTTTGTCTCTGTGGTCCTCTTCCTCCCAAATTTATAAGCCTTATCTAATTAGGAGAAAAATATCAGAGAAATCCCAGTTCAGGGACATTCTACCAAATATCTTACCAGTACTTTCAATACTGTCCAGGTCTTTAAAACTAAAGTCTGAGAAATTGTTGAAGCCAGTGGGAACTTAAAGGAAACATTATGACTACATGGAATTTGGTACCCTGAATGGGATCTTGGAACAGAAAAAGGATATTAGTAGAAACTAAGGAAATCTGCAGGAAGTGTGGACTTTCATAAATAATAAAGTATCAATACTAGTTCATCAATTTTGAGGAAATGTACCATACTAATGTAACATATAAATAATAGGGGAAACTGGGTGTGGGGTATATGGGGACTCTCTGTACCATTTTTGCAATTCTTCCTCCTAACTTCAATGCTGTTCTAAAATTTTAAAAGTTTATTGAAAATTGCAATGTTGCTATAGAGTATTCAATTTGGGGAGGTATGAGACCTTTATTTTTGAGCACAAAGGAGTGTGCTCAAGAATCCACTGCTAAGGCAGAGAATTGGAAATTCAATACACTGGTATTATTCACTAAAGCCCAGATTTTATCAGCAAAGTCTTCTCATTTTGTTCCTCTGCCTTTATTAGCATTTGCAACACTCTCAATTTAGCATCGTTTGCAATGTCATTACCATACTGGTTATTTCCTCTTCCAGATCATTAAGTTAAAATAGACCAACTCTGATACCACACCCTGTGGCAGTTCTGAGACCTTGTCCTCAAATGGCTGCAGAGCTATGAAGTTAGAAACCAGCTAAATAATAATTATCTGCAAATGGCAATTTCCTAACTTAATTGGTTGAATTTCATTCTGCAGGTGGTGATATTAAAGAAAACACTTTCCTGCTGTCCAAACAGACATGCTGTGGTTCTGAATTCTGATGGAAAGGTAACTAAGTGAGCTTTCTGTGGCATATTATCCATCACTCCCCAGGGCTCATTGTTGATATCTCAGAGAGCTGACTGTTATCAGATCAGTATTTCCACGATCCTCCTTTATCAGTTTGGACTATTTTCCTGTACCAGGAGTGGGTTTGTTTTAGGTTTCCCCATAGTAGAAACTAAACTAGGTCTGTCACCCACTGCTTTCTTCCTCTGGAGTCACTGACAAGAGAGAAAGGTATACATACAGCAGATGTCCACTTCAGTTCATTTTCACAAGGTGAACACATTCTTGTAAGCAGGACCTAGATTAAGAAAGAGAACATTAAGAAACAGAACATTACCAGCACCACAAAAACCCTCTTCTGCCCAGGCTTCAACCTCCACCACCATCTCCCAACCTCAAAGATTAATCAGTACCCTGGTTTTAAAACTATAGATTCACTATGATTGTTTTTTGCATGTTTTAAATATGTAAAATGAGTCCTAATTACGTGCTCTTTTGGGTCTGACTTCTTTTGCTCAGCATTATTACGTCTGTGATAGTCATCCATTTGTTATGTGAAGTTGTAGGTAATTTCTTCTCATTGCTCTGTAGTCTTCCATGAGTAAACAGACTTCAATGTGTTCAAACAATGATGTGGATTTGGGTGCTTTCTAGTTGGGGGCTTTTGAAAACTGTGCTGCTATTTAACTTTCTAGTTAGTATGTGTCTTTGGATGACTATGTGAACGCATTTTTGTTGGGTTTTGTTTAGCTATAGCAGATATGTGAGGCAGTGAAGTATGAAGTACTTGGAGCTTAAATTCAGATAAACCTGGTTTTAAATTTCAGCTTGACTACTTACTAGAAACTTGGGCAAGTTCCTTAACTTCTCTGAGTTCAGTTTTATTTTTATTTTAAAGATTTTATTTATTTATTTGACAGACAGAGATCACAAGTAGGCAGAGAGGCAGGCGGCAGGGTGTAGGGGGAGGAGGCTCCCCTCTGAGAAGAGAGCCTGATGCGGGGCTCGATTCCAGGATCCTGGGATCATGACCTGAGCTGAAGGCAGAGACTTTAACCCACTGAACCACCTAGGCACCCCATGAGCTCAGGTTTTAAAATCTGTCAGATTGGGGTCCCTGGGTGGCTCAGTCAGTAAAGGGTCCGACTCTTGATTTTGGCTCAGGTCATGATCTCAGGGCTGTGAGATTGAGCCCCCCATTGGGCTCCATGCTGGGTGTGGAGCCTGCTTAATATTCTCTCCCTCTCCCTCTGCCTCTCCTCTCTCTCTCTCTCTGAAAAAAAGAATCTGTCAGATAGGAATTCAAATAGTCCCCGCCACATAGGGCTGTTGTTCAGATTAAAAGAAATAGTATATGGCTAAAATGTAATGCAGTGCTTCGCATAGAACAAGTATGCAGTAAATGTCAGCCATTGTTATTTGTAAACATCATTTATTGAAAAGTCACTTGACATTATTTAAGCTTCACACAGAGGTGAAATAAACATTATTTACAGATTTTTAAAAAATTGTAAGATCCTGAAAAAATGTGTATAGGCCGAATAAATATTATTTAGACCTCTCCACTCAGCCACGTCCCGGCTACTCTTCCTCATTCTCTCAAATTCTGAATACACAGAGACATGCCTGCAGCTCAGCCTTCTTCATCCCACAGGCTCCCATGAAAGCTGAACACAAAATAAGGGAAATAAGTCTTCATTTCTGTCACAGTTTCCTTGTGGAAAGAACCAAAAGGAAATTTGATACCTGGGACTCACTCCCAAATTTGTATCCATTTGGAACCCTTCATCTCTCCAAGATTATTCAGACCAGATCTTTATTATTAAAAATATATTTCACAGTATTGTACAAATACTATGTTGAAATAAAATGTCACACACAAGAAATAGCCCTGTCTTCTTTGGGTAAAAAGGAACCTTTCCCCCTTTCAATAAAGAATAATACATGCTTTCTGTAAAAATATGGACAAACTGCAGAGAAACTCAAAACGAAAAATGAAGAATATTTGTAATCTTATTGCCCAGAGATTTCTGGCTCTTTTTGCCATTGAAAATAAATAAATAAATAAATGTATGTATGTATGTCCAAATTACAAAAATTGTGGAAAAATTTTTAAATCATAGAAAAGCAAATCAAAACAGCAAATAAATCCATTGCGATGTCACCATTCTGAGATACCCCTGTTTCTATCAGACGCTCCTATGTTGTTACTATTCTTTTCCCTTCTCTATCTCTCTCTTCTTTTATTACTTCTTGTCTCTTAGAACAATAATACCAAGTTATAAAGCTCTTCTGTAGTCTTTTTTTAATACCTCTTTTGGACATATCGAGTACTGCATGTTTCAGTAAATATTCATCTAAAGCTGGATTTCTATTTTTATTTGTATTTTTAAATTTTATTTATTTATTTGACACAGAGAGAGATCACAAGTAGGCAGAGAGGCAGGCAGAAAGAGAGAGAGGAGGAAGCAGGCTTCCTACTGAGTAGAAAGCCTGATGTGGGGCTCTATCCCAGGACCCTGAGATCATGACCTGAGCCAAAGGCAGAGGCTTTAACCCACTGAGCCACCCAGGTGCCCCTATTTGTATTTTTTAAGCCTGATGTTTAATGACTACGTAGCATTCCATCTCATGAATCATTTGCTTAACATTCCGCTGGCACTGAGTATTTAGTTCACATTTTTTTCATTAATATCAATAATTAATGATATAGGGACGCCTGGGTGGCTCAGTTGGTTAGGCAGCTGCCTTCGGCTCAGGTCATGATCCCAGCGTCCTGGGATCAAGTCCCACATCGGGCTCCTTGCTTGGCAGGGAGCCTGCTTCTCCCTCTGCCTCTGCCTGCCATTCTGTCTGCCTGTGCTCACTCTCTCTCCCTCTCTCTCTGACAAATAAATAAATTAAAAAAAAAAAAAGAATTAATGATATGGTATGAATATCCTATGAAGAGGATCACAATATATGTATTTTTTGCATCTCTGATTATTTCCTTGTGATGATTTTCCAGAAGCAGAGTTACTGATTTAAAGCTTCTACACATTAAACAATGTTTGATAACATTTGCCAAATTGCCTTTCTAGAAGTTTTACTGTTTAATTTTACTTTTGAAAGAGAGAGGGAGAGGCGCGCCTGGGTGGCTCAGTGGGTTAAAGCCTCTGCCTTCGGCTCAGGTCATGATCCCAGGGTCCTGGGATCGAGCCCCGCATCTGGCTCTCTGCTCTGCAGGGAGCTTGCTTCCTCCTCTCTCTCTCTCTCTGCCTACCTGCGATCTCTCTCTGTCAAATAAATAAATAAAATCTTAAAAAAAAAAAAAAAAGAAAGAGAGAGAGAGAGAGAGCACATGATGGAGGAAAGGGGTAAAGGGAAAGGGAGAGAGAATCTTAAGCAGGCTCCACGTGGAGCCCAGGACAGGGCTTGATCTCAGCATCCTGAGATCAGGACCTGAACCAAAACCAAGAGACTGAGGCTTTACCGACTGAGCCACGCAGGCACCCCTGGAAGTTTTACCATTTTAATTGCTACCATCTGCTTTTAGGAAAGCCATTTCATCATGCTTAGGACAGTATTGAGCATTATGATTTTAATTTTTTGACAAATGTATTAGGGAAAAACTGTTTCAGTGTTTTTATTTTTCTTTGATTAACTGTGAGGTTGGATATTATTTCAACTATTTTCCATTTTACTTTCTCCTATGAATTAGTTTTTTTAAATATCCTTTGACTATTTTTCTTAGTTTATTTATGTTTTTTTCATTGGGTTACTAGCTTTTTGTATGTTTAGTAATTTTTATAGACCTTTTTATATTTTTTAATATGTTAAGTGATTAATCTTTGTTTTTCTTATTTATTGTTAACATATTTCCCTGTTCATCATATGACATTCATGGTGTCCTTGGACACATAGAAATTCAAAAATTTTAAGTGAAGAACAAAATCTTCTTTTTATGTAATCATGTTATTAGCTGTTCACATTAAATCTACAGTCAGAAATCCTGGGCTTGCCTTGATATTATATATATTTATATATATATATACACACACACACATACACACACACACACATATATACATTGTATTTATACACAAAAATCCCTTGTCAGTCAGAAATTAATAAAATTATAATTTATACTTAGTTTCTGCCTTTTTTTAAAAAATAATTTTGTTCTTAACATTTGACTCCTTGATTCATCTAGAATTTACTTGATATTATAAGATTATATTATGAAATAGGATTCTAACTTGACTTTTTCCAACTAGTTAATTTTCTAAACCCCTTCTGTTAAATAAACCTCTAACTCCTATTTTTTTTGTGATTCCTTCTTTGTCACATTTGAAGTTAAAATATATACAAGGTATGTTTTCTGGTTATCTCTTTATTCCCACTGATCTTTTATTTATGGAATAAATCTCTATTATGTATCTATACCTACTGTTTCCTAGACATATAAACTCTGTAAGTGCAAGTCTTCTTATCACTTCCTATTTTTTCCACACTTGCTTCTTAACATCCAGTTAATTTGAAAGCCTTTGGGCCGTTGGAAACAAATCTTTTTCCACTCATTCCTCCATGACATTCTTGCCAGGCCCAAATGGATTATAGAATCTTGATTGATTAGGAAAATCAATCAAAAACATATTCTTCTCCTTCCATTCTACCTTGATTGAGCAAAGGTAGAAAGTTTCTTTTTTAAGATGTAGCTATGGTAAGTGAGAACATTAAATCTACAGTCAGAAATCCTGGGCTTGCCTTGAGATTTTATATATATATATATATACATATCTATATGTATATATATATGTATATACACACACACATATATACATATACATATATATATATATACATATATATATATATAAAATTTCATGTCTTTAGAAAAATGTCTCCACTTCTTGGACCTCCAGCTTCCTCATCTTTAGAATGGGATTAATTGCACTTGTGTTACAGAAATCTTTGAGGCTGAAATGAGAGTAAGTATTATAAGTCTCCAAAAATTGTAAAATGGTGGCACCTGGGTGACTCAGTCAGTTCAGTGTCTGCCTTCATCTCAGGTCTCCTGAACTCAGGGTCCTGGGATCAAGCCCCATATCAGGGTCCCCTCTCAGTGGGGAGTCTGCTTGTCCCCTTCCCCACCCTCTCCCCCACTCATGTACATGCTCTCTCAAATAAATAAAATCTTCAAAAAAATTGTAAAATGTCATGAAAATATAAATTATTATTGTTATTTTTAGTCAAACTGATATAAAAATGACCTGAAAGCAGGGCTCGTGTCATGATGCCTTTGTGATCCCTTGTCTATGAACACTTCGTTTAGTACTTATTATACTCATAGGGAGCCCTCAGTAAACACATCCATGCATTTCCCTGCTCAGGTAGATGTTATCTAATATGACCTGATGGAAACATACCCTGATCAGAAAATCCAAGCAAATAACTCATTATTTGCTATGGATTTCAGTTGCCTTTAGTAGCTTATATAAGCCTCCTGCTATCCCGAAATTTGGGAACCATCTTAAATATTGTTTAAAAGAATAAAGAGGATCTATAAGATTATACATTATGCCTTTGACATTTGACAAAGATACCTCTCTAAACCCTCACAAATCTCCAAATTTGCAAATACTGTGATAATGTACACTTTTTATCATTGAATACACTAAAATATGACTAAAATATTTGTGGTCATATTTTTGGTGATTGTATGTCTACTGGCCCCTTGGTTTTGAGTCAAACTGCTTGAATTTCATTTTCCCTTAGGAGGTGGTCCTTCCTGTTAGCTCCTTGACCTGCCTCAAACAGACTCCAGTAGACTTCCTGATTTGCCCAAGTGCTGAACCCGGGATGAACAGAGCTTATGCCCAGATTGACAGCCCTGCTCAAACTTGAATCTTTTCTACCAGGAGAACAATTCTAAGACTGCAAAGTGGGGAGGCCAAATGAATACTCAGAAGGCTGAGGAGACTTGAAAGCTCCAGCTGAAAAACTGGGTAGATGGAGTTCGCTGGGCCTGTCAAGGTTTTCATTTCATTTTACAGATGAGAAAAACTAAGACTCGGGTTTTTGATTAACTTGTCTAAGGTCAAGGAGCTCAAAGAGTCAGGATTTCAAGCCCTGTCAGAATTTGTATTTCATACTCTTAACTACCTTGTTCTGTGGTAATGCCAAAAAATCTCCTGGTTGTCATTTTTTTTTTTTTTTTCCTGCTAGGTGCTCAATAAATGTCCAGATAAACCAGGGCTTGTGGGGAACAATTTGTGCTTGTTATGAAAGTGGAAGGTAAATTTTATTCTGCTTCAAATATCTCTGTGAACAATGGGGAAGCTTAAGCAGCTGGTAAGCCATTAGGGGTCTGGACAGCTGAGATCCACACTGAGCAAGACAGGCTGGAGAGTGGCTATGAGGGCCGGGCTTGGGTGCTCAGTGCCAACACTATCTGGAGACTTGGTGACCATGGGATTCTGATCCCTGCAGCCCCACAGCACCTTCACAATTCTGCTAATTAATTCCTGCATCTGTCAGCAGACACCCAGGCATCTCCCATCCTCATGCTAATAGCATTTTCTCAAAAGAGAAATCTGGATTGAGGAGAGCCAGCTTGGAGCCCTATCTAAGAAGGTTTAATTTTGTTACTGTAGTGTGAAAAGGTTCTTTTTTGTGCCTCTTCTCACCCCCTGCTTGGCCTGTTAAAGATACAAAATGTGCCTCCCCATCATGATTCCCCTTTCCTACCCCTTGCCCCACTGTCATCTGTCTGGGAGACCTTTCCTCTCTTCCCCTATCCCTTTAATGAGGGTAAAGGTAGGTCCGTGTCTTCCCATCAATTCCAGCTCTCCTCTGGGACCATAAAACAAAAAACAAACAAACAAACAAAAAAAACACCAAACCCGCAAAAAAAGCTTCTCAATATTTCCCTTCGTTTGAATTTGGAGCCACAGACCTCTTCCAAACATTGTAGGGATTATCTATTTCCCATCAGGATTCATAGTTTTTATTACTGTACACTAAATACACATTGTGGCCAAATGCTAAAAGGCCAGTGTTAAAATCATATTTGGTCAAAGCTAAAGCCAAAGGTGAAAATCACCATCATAAAATGAACTTTGAGGTCATAAGGCTAAATGTGAAAATGTGCCAAAATATTTATTATTAAAAATCTAATATTCAGGGACGCCTGGGTGGCTCAGTTGGTTAAGCAGCTGCCTTCGGCTCAGGTCATGATCCCAGCGTCCTGGGATCGAGTCCCACATCGGGCTCCTTACTCAGCAGGGAGCCTGCTTCTCCCTCTGCCTCTGCCTGCCATTCTGTCTGCCTGTGCTCGCTCTCTCCCTCTCTCTGATAAATAAATAAAATCTTTAAAAAAAATCTAATATTCAACTTGTACAAGATTGACACTGCAGATGAGAGATAATATTTTCTCAGATACTCTGAGCTGCTTGCTTGTGTGATCACTACAATGTACATCTGTGATACAGAATAGATGCTCACTTTCAAATGAGGTTGGGGGATAAACAAGATGTTTTGAGGCTTGTTCTGTTAATAGAGGATTCTGCTGGGGGAAGGCTGCCACCAGATTGTTAAACCAGCCTTCCTTTCTACTAGCGACCAACTAGGACTAAGGAGATTTCTTTCTCCTTTGCTAAACTTGAACTTTGGTCAAGATGAGGGACTAATTGAAACAATCCCCCGGCACCCTCCCCCACCTTCAATGAAGCTCTGTGAGTTGCTTGAGAAAATTACTCTTTTAAATGTTCAGAAAGTCTTCTATGTTATCTTGTTGAACAGTAGAAATGATAGCACTGAAAACAATCTCTCAAGAGGGAGGCTTATGATATAGTTTAATCTCCATAATTTGGACTTCTGTTATTTCTGAATTTAAGTGTTTGTAAAACGCTTGTCGGTTCCAAAAGGAATTAATGTTCTTCTTAAACCTTCTTAAACTTATCAACTAATACTCTGCTAATCTGGTATAAACCATCAATCTAAATCTCTACTTACTGAACTATTTGAAAGTTCTTAATAATTGTTTTGGAATGTAAAATTAATAGCTTTCACATCATCATTAACTGTAGTAGTGTTTAACTTTTGCAAAGATCAATATACATTTATACTTAAACAGTTTGAAAAAATTTCCATATGTGAAGAACATGAGATTTTTCTACTCCAAGTTATATCTAGAATGCCTACCTCCAAATTACATCTAGAATTTGAATACTAACACTCCGATGATAACAATGATAATGATTGCTGTGTCTTATTCATTTCACAAACATTATGTTGACCAAATGGGAGGGTGATCTACATTAGCATGTGATCTTCATGCATAGATGGGAGGGTTTAAAAAATGATATAGGTGTTCAGGCTTTTTTGGTCTTTCAAGGGCCATTAAATGACCTCCTTATAAAGTCCAGTGGTCCTTTTTGTTTTTATTTTTCTTTTAATGGCATCTGAGACATTTGACAATGCCTATTTTCCCTTCACTTTCTTGACACGCTAGTCATCCTGGCTATTGGGATCTCATCCGCTCCTGCTCTTCCCTATCCTTGCTGATGTGTCTTTTCATGCTTTCTTTCTTTTCTTTTCTTTTTTTTAATCTCCCTTTCTCTTCCCTCCTTATGTGTGTGCAACTCACTGAAGGCTCAGCCCAGGATCCTTGGATTTTTCTTCTCCCTCTGGGAGAGTTCATTAATTCCCACCTCTAGTCTAACTCTTCTTTCATTAAAATGTGCACCACACCTCAAACTATGTACATACTCAGCTCATTCTCTGTCTTCATATCTGCTTTAGTCCCATCATAGTCCTCCCCCTGCTGTAAAAACTACCATTCCAGGAGCGCATAGACAGCAGCCATTATTAACATCTCACTTAGAATTTCTTTTCTCCTTCTAGCAGTGGTGCCAATGGTTGCATTTTCAGTCTCATCTCAAATTGTAGAATATAGATTTTTTCCCTTGTTAGGGGCATCTTAACCCCACTACACTGAAGGAGATTGGAATATTCTACCTCAGAATATGCCACTTTGGTGTAAGGATTATTTTGAGCTGAAGGCAATTGAGAAACAGCAAGTGTGGGGAAAGTTCTCTACCCTCCTCTTTTTGCCCAAAGGCAAGGTAGAAATTTCCCTTAGTGAAGATGTCTCTTCTCCCCACTCCCAAACCAGCAAGAGGAAAATGACCAGAGACACTCTTATCACCCCAGAGACTGCATGAGATTGAATCTGAGTAACAAACCTCACTGAAATAACCTTAATTTTTATTAGTGTATCCCATATATTTATTACCCACAATTTGCCACCTCTAGAGGCCCAAACTGCTTTTCTTTTTTTTCTTTTTTTTTTTTAAAGACTTTATTTATTTATTTGACAGAGAGAAATCACAAGTAGTTGGAGAGGTAGGCAGAGAGAGAGAGAGAGGAGGAAGCAGGCTCCCTGCTGAGCAGAGAGCCCCATGCGTGACTCAATCCCAGGACCCTGAGATCATGACCTGAGCCGAAGGCAGTGGCTTAACCCACTGAGCCACCCAGGTGCCCCCAAACTGCTTTTCTTACCCTTGTCCCTTCTCAACAAATTCATCAATGTTTGTTAAAGTGGTATATAAGCTTTTGCCCATCCACTTGGGTATAATTCCTTTTCTGTGAGACCTCCATGTACATGTAAATACAATATTAACATCAAATAAAGTGATGTGCCCTTTTTCTTGTTAATCAGTTTTTTTGTCATTTTATTTTGCCCTGAAACTGAACCTTAGAGGGCAAAAGCAAAAGTTTTTCTTCCCAGACAGGATAAATGGAATAATAAAAAATTTTTTTTTGATAGGGCCTATAAGTAATTCCTGACTCTTAAAATCATCACCAAGGATACATATGGAAAGAAGTCAATGATACATTATTATTAATAAAAAGTGGGGGAGGCGTGGGGGAATGGGGTAACTGGGTGATGGACATTAAGGAGGGCCTGTGATGTAATGACCACAGGGTTTTATATGAGACTGATGAATCACTGCACTCCACCTCTGAAATTAATAACGTACCATATGTTAATTAATTGAATTTAAATAAAAAATAAATGTAAAAAATAAATAAAGTGGAGAAGGTTACAAAAAGACAGGTGAAGTGTTTCTCCATTTGGGGGAAAATATATATAGTGTATATTGTGTATATGTGTAAGTTGTATGTATGTGTATTAACTATTTATTACTGCTTAACAAATTACTTCAAAACTTAGTGGCTTAAAACAACAAAAGTTTATTATCTCATAGTTTCTGTGTGTGTAGAGTTTGGAAATGGTTTGGCTGGGTGGTTTCAGCTCAGGGTAGCTCATGTCTTTCGAGTCAGAATGTTGGCTGGGGCTATAGTCTCTGAAGACTTGACTAGAGCTGGAGGATCTCCTTCCAAGATGGCTCACTCATGTGGCTGTTGGCAGGAAGCTTCAGTTCTTCACCATATGTGCCACTCCATTGTGCTGATTGAATGTCCCCATATGGCAGCTGCAACCCCTCCCCTGCCAAAGAGAGAATGATGAGACAAAGAGAAAGGGAGGGAGGGAAGAAGGGTGGGAAGGAGAGGGAGAGGCAGTGAGACACGGAGACAGAGAGACAGTTTTAGAAATCCCATACCATCACATCTACCACATTTGAATAGCTAGAAGTGAGTGGTTAAGTTTGACCCACTCTCAGTGGGAATGGAATTAGGCTCCTCCTTTTGAGGGAAGGATTGCCAAAGACTTATTTGGACATATTTTAAAATGACTACAATTTGTGGGAAGGGAAATTATCTGTAAGAATAAATGCACCATTTTTAATAATGATTATCTCTGGATGATGGGATTATGAGTTATTCATTTATCTGTATTTTTAAGTTTTTTAAAAAGGTTTTATTTATTTATTTGTTTGTTTGTTGATTTATTTAGATTGTATGTGAGCTCCTCAACTCTGCTGAGCATGGAGCCCCACATGGGGCTTGATCCCATGACCCTGAGATCACGACCTGAGCAGAAATGAAGAGTTGAATGCTTAACCAACTGAGCCACCCAGGCACCCCTTAAGTATTTTATATGAACATGACTCTATTAAAATAATACACATTTTTAAGTAGACTACAAAAAAACGTTACAGAATGCTCATGTTGTAGAATGCTGAACACATTTCTTGAGACATTCTTAGTAAATTCACTTAAAATGATTTGGCCAGAAATGGTTCCCTAACACAGAACGTCTGAAGCAACTACCACATTATTCTCAGTTTATAAAACTGAGGCAGAGAGAGATTAATTGAGGTTCCCTCACTGCTCAAAGGCATAGAATAAGTATGTGGTATAAATGGGATTTGAACCTGGGCAGCCTGGTTTTACAGCCCAAGCTCTTAAATTAAATGAAACATCCACAGCACATACTAGACTCTATGTAGTCACACTGTAGATCACACAAACAATAACATCAGATAAATGGAAGAGCTCAGAGAAATGAAAGAGCCAGAGCTGATCTAGGCAAGGAAAGCTTCACAGAAAACACAAACAGTGAGCAGTGTCTGAAGAGAAAGTGGGATTTGGGGAATTTAAGGATGCCGTTCCAAATGAGGGGAGCAGCCTGGCCAAGGTCCAGAAAAATGTTGGAGCTTGACCTTTTGAAAGATGTCCCACTGAGAAGAGTGGTTCTGGTAAAGTGGATGGGTTTCTGTTGAGTTGTGTGAGTTAAGGCAAAATGGAGTGAGGTAGGGGTAGGGATAAGAGGCCAGATTCAGAGGAGCATTGGCTACAGGTATGAGGGCCTACTTTTAATTTATGTTTACACACAGACTTGGAGATCTTGGTCCTTCGCCACCAGAAGGAACTTAGAAATTTTCTGGTTTAGAAATATAGAAACCTAAAGCCTATAGAAGAAAATGATTCACTCCCTTCCCAAATTTATTTTGCTTTTTTTAAAAAAATTATTATTTTTTTTTTATTTTTTACTTTGTTAGGAATTATTGGAATGCTAGGACAGTTTTCTTTCAAAATTCTTAATTACTACTATTTTTTAATTAACTTTTTTTCTAGTGAAAATAATAGAGTCCCTTTTCTAAAATGGGCCACTGGAAGCTATTGCTTATTTTGTACTAATTGAATTTACAGGAAGTCTGTGTTCTAGACTAGGATACTGTCATTAAAGAAGACCCATTTCCAAAAATCACCCAGGGCACTCCCTGTTGATATGGGAGGTTTACTTATTTGTCTGTTTGTTTATTTAGTATACATGTTCTGGAGACGAAGCCTTTTTCTTATAAAGCTGTTCCCGAAGGATGTAACAGTTTATGGTGCATGGAAACTTGGAAATCACTGAAGTTAGATCTGCTCAGCAGATATTGGTATCTTATTGGTATCTTATTAACTCTGAGAAATAATCCAATTTTTGTAACAATATGGATGGGACTGGAGGAGATTATGCTGAGTGAAATCAGTCAAGCAGGGAGAGTCAATTATCATATGGTTTCACTTACTTGTGGAGCATAAGGAATAACACAAGGACATTGGGAGATGGAGAGGAGAAGGGAGTTGGGGAAAATTGGAGGGGGAGATGAACCATGAGAGACTGTGGACTCTGAGAAAGAAACTGAGGGTCTTGGAGGTGAGGGGGGTGGAGGGTTGGGTGAGCCTGGTGGTGGGTATTAAGGAGGGCACGTATTGCATGGAGCATTGGGTATGGTGCATAAATAATGAATCTTGGAACACTAAAAAAATTAAATTAAACAAAAAAAGTAATTTCCAAGATGGAAAATATGAAGATAGTTAAATTAAAAAAATACCTTATTTGCTTTCCATTCTCTTTATCAAAGTTTATGTTGAAATGAAGCACTGAAAGAGCTAAGATCAATTTTCCATGGTACTTAGGACCCATTTCACACCACAGGCTCTTAGATGATGTCATGTTCATTACCTAGAAAGGCTGGATGAAACATTTTTTTTCCTTTGATGACTAATGATATCTAGTGGGTTCTACCCTGCTCCCCATGTTTTTCCAGCAAGGAGTTTAGATATGGGTTCCAACTCCTGGATTATTTCAAGTCCCCTCATTCAGACTGAAGATCAAAGTAATTCGGAGTAGGCACACATGGCCCCAGGAACTAAACAGAACATCTTTACCTTGCTGGGCAATTCTCAGGATATCAACACTGCCTTACACATGGGCTCCGCGAATTCCCAAGGGTGAATTATAGCTTATCCTGTCTAGACCCTCCTGTCTTCTTCCTACCATCTTTACTACTTTCCTTCCTTCCTAGCAACAAGGTGAGAGAAACATCATGGAATTATTGTGGGGGCAGGGGCACTCCAAAACCACTCTGGGAAAAGAATTGTATATGTGACATTGTCGAAGAGGTCAGGCCATTAGCAGGGGGATTAATGTACCCAGTGGTACCTTTCATTGAGGGTCAAGTCTCCATAATGTGGGCAAAATGATCTTCAAGCATCCATTAAGGCTCTCAGATAAATGCCCAAGGGAATTAATTCAATAGCTACCTCTATTTGGGCCCACTGTTCTCCCATGACTTGGGCCTTCTTACCCAGCCACTGTGCCAACCTTGCCTTGGTGATGCATTGGGCTCAGATCCACATCCAGGGCCCTGCTCAGATTTTCACTCTTCACTTTTCCTGCCCCTTTGGGGACCTCTTATTTGTTTTTGTTGTTGTTGTTTTTATTTATTTTTTTTAAAGATTTTATTTATTTATTTGACAGAGAGAGATGACAAGTAGGCAGAGAGGCAGGCAGAGAGAGAGAGGAGGAAGCAGGCTCGCCGCTGAGCAGAGAGCCCGATGCGGGACTCGATCCCAGGACCCTGAGATCATGACCTGAGCCGAAGGCAGAGGCTTAACCCACTGAGCCACCCAGGCGCCCAGGGACCTCTTATTTGTATACTCATGTGGTTAGCTCTTCGTCTTGCTGAGCTTCCTTTCCTGCACCCTGAATCATTCAATCAACCTTAACTATCTTCGTTTTGTGTCACTTCTTCTTGGGGTTTTTATTGAATGCCATTTTGTCTGCATTTTTTTTTCTGCCTCTTTGGTTTTTCTTCAGTCATAATTTTTATTTTTTAAAGCTAGACTTATTTTATAAAAGAAAATTGTCCCCACTAATGGAGATTAGATTGTGGATAGATAAGACACACATTTAGCAAATGTTGCCCAGAGACAGCATACATGATTTCAATCTTCATGTGTATTTGTGAGTTTTTCGATCCATGCCTATTTTGGAGTGAAATTGTGTTACAGCTGCTATATTAGGGGGGATAAAACACTCCAGCTCAATATCTGGTTATTCAAATTACAATTTCTGCCACGTATTAGTTCAATTTTTGTTGAGATAATGCTGCCTAAAAATCAGCTCCCCAAATCTCAATCGTTTGCCACATCAAGCATTTTTTTCTCACTCTTGGGTCTGTAGGTTGGCTAGGCAAGCAGCAAGTAGGTGCGTGTGACACGGAGAGGGGACCAGCAGGAAACAGCTGGAAGAAGATGAGTTTCCATGGCTAGGCAGGTGGCGGGTTTAGAAGGGCCTCATGCAACAAGCCAACAATGGAGAATCCCAGAGCTTTCAATGTAAAGAAGTGGCATGATTTTATCTGACAGTGTAGATAACACTGATGCTGGGTGGAGGATGGGGTGGAGCTGGAGTTGCCTAGAGGCAGGTGCCCACCTGGAAGCCTGGGATGGGAGTTGAACCAGGAGCTGATGAGCCCATGGCTTAAGACCTTGACCTTAGGAGTCAGGTCTTAGAGCACAGATACTGGAGCTTAGTTTCAGGATACAAAAATTGGCAGGCTATTTGATGTAGGGAGTAAAGGTGAGGAGAAGCTAGGATGAAACCAAGGTTCAGAGGTCATCTGGGAAGCAAGTAGTGCCACCCTGGAGAATGGAGACACGCAGGAAAAGCACAGAGGAGAATGAAACCCCTGGTATCCTGTGACGACTGCTTCAGGCTTTTACAGGACAGGCACACAAACTCGTTTCCTTAGCCACAGAATTAGGGCAGAATGTGGGGGATGATGGAGTTGACAATCACCATTGATACTGACAATGAGCCCAACTCTCCTTCCATGCATTGATTATCTGATTTATTCCTCACAACAGTCCTATGGAACAGGTAGCTTTCCTCTCCTCACTTTATAGATGAAGAACATGACAGATAGAGTTTGTGAGGTTCTGAAGGCACACAACTGGTAAGTGGTAGAGTAGAAATTTGATTCCATGTATGTATGTTTCCTTTATTTTTTTATTTTATTTTTTTTTAATTTTTTAAGATTTTATTTATTTATTTGACAGAGAGAGATCACAAGTAAGCAGAGAAGCAGGCAGAGAGAGGAGGAAGCAGTTTCCCTGCTGAGCAGAGAGCCCCATGCGCGGCTCGATCCCAGGACCCTGGGATCATGACCTGAGCCAAAGGCAGAGGCTTTAACCCACTGAGCCATCCAGGTGCCCCTCCTTTATTTTTTTTTTAATATTTTATTTATTTATTGGAGAGAGAAAGAGAGCATGAGCAGGGTGAGGAGCAGACAGAGAAGCAGGCTCCCTGCTGAGCAGGGAGCCCAATGAGGGGCTCAATCCAAGGATCCTGGGATCATGACATGAGCTGAAGGCAGCTGCTTAACAGACTGAGTCACCCAGGTATCCCTGTGTGTCTCTTTTATGTCCACTTTGGTGAGGTAGTTTTTACCCAAGGCTGGGCTTATATTCAGTTAGGGCTGGCTGGCCTAAGTCCAGAGGGAAGATTTCATACTTCCCTGAAGTCCTCCTAAAACCATCTGAATCGTATTAAGTCAGTGACTTTATTATACACAATCATTGACTAAGTGATTGCAGTGGCTTCATGACAATCATCTTCCTAAGAAAGTTAACCTCTTTCACAAGTAGCATTTTTCCATTTCACAAAGACCTTTCATGTGCATCTTCTCATTTGTTCCTTACAAAAATGTTGCAAGGAATGTAGAACAGATATTGTGATTGCTAAGGGTCAGCTAATTTTCCTTAAAGAATCAAAGGGTATATATCTTATGCCTTGTGAGCCATACCATGTCTGTTTCAACTACTCAACTCTGCCCTTAGAGCATGAAAACAGCCACAGACGATTCATAAATGAAAGAGCATGGCTGTGTTCCAATAAAACATTAGTTACGAAATTAGGCAACCAGCTATATTTGGTCTGTGAGCCCTAGTGTGCCAGCTCTTATTCTACACAAATATGCTTCCATTCCAAGTGGTTAAATGGGGGTTCCTGGCTGGTGCAGTTGGTAGAACATGCAACTCTTGATCTCGGGGTTGTGAGTTCGAGCCCCACGCTGAGTGTAGAGATGACTTAAGCATAAAAAAATTAAAACACACAAACAAAAAACCCTACAAAGTGTTTA
This sequence comes from Mustela putorius furo, assembly GCF_011764305.1. NCBI lineage: Eukaryota > Metazoa > Chordata > Mammalia > Carnivora > Mustelidae > Mustela > Mustela putorius. The sequence goes on from NW_025421989.1 coordinate 37,073,587, forward strand.
AATGATCCTCCCAGTTTCATACATCTTGTAGAAGTAGGAGTGGGGTTAAGTCTCTTGCTTATGTTGTTCATTCAGTGAATGTCTGAATCCCTGTTATGTGTCAGGCACAGTTCTACCTCATGGGGACAAAGAAGGTCCCTATATCCATGCAGTTTACATGTTTTGGGGAGACAAATGATGGATAAGTAAATGAGCAAAAGAGATAACTCCAGAAAGGGATGAGTATCGTGAAGAAAATAAAGCCGTGCTAACCAGAGGACAATTTAAGCTATGGGAATCAGAGAAAACCTCTCTGAAACAGAAAAATTTGAGCTGTAATCTGGAGGAAGGGAATGATCAATTACATAGATATTTGGGAAAGATGATTTACAGGCAGGGGGATTAACTAATGGGGAAAAAACCAAAGAGAAGCAGGGGGAGGCTAAGACCTGAGAAATCAACAGGGTCCAAATTATAAGCCATGGCAAAGAATTTGAATTTTATTCTAAGTGAAATGGAAAGCCAGTGCTTTTTTGACTATGACATGCTGTTCTTAAATCGCTTTGTGTCTCTTCTGTTGCTATTAAGCACATGGCAGATGCTCTCAGAATATAGTCATGGACTGATGGGTTATGTCACTTAGGTTGTCTCAAGATGTGCAAGGCCCATCGGCAAGCTGGGATCATTGAAGACCCTTGTGAGGGGACACATTTAATAGATCCTTTTTAAAGTAGATCCCTTTGTTCTCTCCTGGGGTAGTGCTGGGCCCTGTCCAGACCATCTGCTCTGGCCCAGGCTCCCTGGTCATAAGCTCTGCCACCATTTGCCAAAACACTCCAAAAGCCAGCCATGAGATGTCTGTGACATCACAGCCACTTTGTCAGGAGGAGCCATCATGGCGGATCAAAGGTTTTGTGACCATCTTGTTCTAAGTGTACAACGGAGCAGCTGTGGATAAGTTCTCTGTCTCTATTTTCTCATCTGTAGCCTCAAGCTGGTGAAATTAAATTATGTATGTGAAAGGTCTGAGCCAGAAAATGCTCAGTGTAGCAGTTCTCTTTCCTTCCCAAATGTTCTTGTGTTTAGTAATTCCTAGCCAAGTCCCATCAGAAGTAGTGATTCACTTAGCAGCTTTGTTTTATTAGAATTTTTCAAGTACTAAAAAAAAAAAAAATGACAGCAAGCCTTAAAGTAATTGGATATGCAGTAAAGCTGTGTGGCCATCTCTGGCGTGATAGTCTTTGGAGAGGGTCATTGTGGTACACCCTGTGATACTCTCTACCTAGATTGCCCCCTTCAGTGAAGGAAGGTTCACTGCCAGTGGTCAGACTGCAAAGTTGGCCCTTTTCAGAGACTGCCTCAAGCTGGGGCGCCATCCCTCCAATGCCACCCCCTTCCCAGGTGGCCCACTCCCAGTTGCTGATTGATGAGGGAGTACGACCATTTGACTATCTTGGCAAAATCTGGGAGAACTCTGAAGGCTCTGACCTCTGTAAGGGTGTTAGCTAAGGCAGAGAATTGGTCCTGCATTTGCTACTCGGTTTCTCCCTCTAGTCAATCCTGCTGCTTTTTCCTTCTTCCCACTGTTATTGATCCCACGATCGCTCCCTAAAAACCACTTTGCAGGTTAAACTCCACATCATCCTACTTTCCAGAAAACCCAACTTAGAACCATCATGTGTAGGTGTTTAACCTTCTTAGCATTGCTGTGACCATCTATTAGTGAAGCTGTCACTCATGTAAAGGTTTGTGAACACTTTATGTCCTCTATCTGTTTGAAAGGGTATATGACCCATGTACTGGTGTACATGGTCACCATGTACTGGTGACAAAAGTTTTCTTCTCCAAACTTGAAAAAATGACACAGTGAAGTAAGACATTCCCTCAAATACCTGGATCATATAATTTCTCCAATTAAAGGAACTTTAAAGGACTCTTGATTACTAAATGCTCATTAATGAGGCATGAATGCCCTGAGATCTATCAAGCGAGAGATTAATCACAGCTAGCTAATGATGTTATGTATCATAACAACATGCAAAGGAGGAAGAAAATACTGGCATTTGAGGGGTTAAGTCAGGGTCAGAAAAATTAAGAAGTTTAGAGAAGAATAAGAAAGATGGTATACTATATTTGTTTGAATCCTAGACAGCCTGAGAGTTTGCAAATGATTTTAAATACTTGTGTATGGCAGTGTGTGGCCTTAGTAGAGAGTGTCCTTGGACAAATGAGTCTTAGAGAGGTTAAATGAGGGTTGTTGTGGTGATTAAGTGAGAAAATGGATGTATGGTACTTGGTAAGTGCTCAATAAATGTTAGCTACTGCTGTTGTTGTTATTCAAAGTGGCATCTGGCTAACAGTCTCCAGGGAAGCCTCTCTCAACATCTAACAAAAACCACTAATGAAGACCTCTGGAGGAGGTGGGGGAATAAAGCTCCCAACATGGAAAATAAGACTGGTAGGTAACATAACACCAGAATGTTGAAGGAACTAATTTCAGGACAACAAGGAGCTGGGTTGGAATGCAAAAACAGCTTCATAAAAGGTAGAAATATATTATGTGCTTCAGTCACTAGAGATTCACCCAGAGATTCAGGATTTGAACCAGCCAAAAACCTGTGCATCTTTTTTTCTTTTCTCCTGGGTATGGGAAGGAGCAGTACAAACACAGAACATAGTGTGATCCGACATTATTTACATGAGGCCATTGTAGGAAGAACCAGGGAGCAGTGCATGCTGGGAATTGTTTTTTCATGTACCACATCAGTTCAGAGAACTAGATTGGGGGAGGAAGACACCCCCTCACGTGGTGCACAAAATTGAACTTTGCTAATAACTGCTCATCATTCTGTCATTTTCTGGTAAGTTGGGGAAGGGTATTCTTCTACCCCTAGCAGGGAACACGGTGTGGGACCAAAGACTAAGATGAACAAAGAGGAAAGTAACAACAAAACCTGTGAACAATACTTCAGAACAAGGAGAAAGAGATTTATCTAGAAGACTCAGAAGCATAGCAAATTTCTGATAATCATCTACCAGTGAATCCAGAAGAGAACTTCAAGACACTACCTGACATTTACAACAGAGCACAGGAAGACACGGTCCTCGTGAAAGAATGGTAGAATGGAAGGACAGCATATTATTTTTAAAAATCTGATTATAAAATAAAATATAAATTTCAGAAATCATTCCCAAATGAGAAGACACACAATTATTTAAAAATACAGTGGATCTAAAATTATTTATTATGATATTAATAAAAACCGAGGTTGCTGGGGCCAGGTGGTGAGGGCGAGGAATGGAAGATTGTATTATACGCTTTGTCTCAAACAAGGGTGACTCAAATGCTATTTCATTCCTCACTCTAATGTGGAAAACAGAGGCAGAAGAAAAATTATTAAATTTCCTTACCCACTGACAAGCCCTTAAAACAGGCAGAGTGACATTTCTCTAGGGACTCCACTGCCTCCACCTTAACACTTTGCTAAGGGCAAAGGGTAATTATAGCTGATGGACCCCTACCCCCTACCAGGATCCTGAGGGCTACTTTAACAATTCCTTTGGAAACTTCCTTTATCTTTAAACCCTCCAAGATACATGTGGACAATCATTCCCAAGCCTATGGCCCACTCTGAAGGGTCTCAGGACAAAGGTTTTATTACCAGTAATGAATAACCTCTTTCCCAACAACAGCTAGCCCCTCAAGGTCCTGGAAACTTGCTTCCAAAATTCCTTAGAGCCATCCCTAACCCCCTCCCAACTTGCAAGCATATAATGGACCACTCCTCACAGCCCTGGGGCAGCAGCTCTTTCTGCCTACTTGTCCAGTCCCCATGCTTTAATAAACCACCATTTTACGCCAAAGACATCTCAAGAATTCTTTCTTTGTCATTGGCTCTGGCCCTCACCCCACCGAACCTCACTTATATTTAAGACTTCATCAATTTGTCCAGATTAGATAGACTGTAAACTTGTTGATTAAAAAATAAGTTCTAAATAACTGCTGGGGGAATTAAAGCCAGTTGTTGTCAAGGGATGGAAAACAAAGGAAACCAGAAGGAAGAACGAAAAACATTAAGGTAGAAAGTAAGATGACAGAAGCCAAATTAGTAATAACGATAAATGTCAGTAGGTTAAACTAGTAGCTTTCAAAATTTCAAGCCCTCGAATCTTATTTTCAAATGAAATCATCCCAAATTAAAAAGCTATATATTTTTTTTAGTTGCATCTGTTGAGTATGAAGTCGATTAATGTGACCAAAGATAATGAGAAAGTAGCCTCCACTGTGTGTAGACCACTATCTCGGACTGTCAGTTTATCTGACAATTAATCTACAAGTTAATGCAATTCCAATCAAAATACAATGCAATTTTTATTAGAACTTCACAAAATGAGTCTAAAGAATATTCCGGAAAAGAAGAAAAAAATCAACAACAAACACTGCAACAGTATGAGTAGTGTGAAATTACTATACAAGATATCAAAATGTAGTAAAAAACTCAAATGATTATAAGTGTGAGGCTAGCCCCAGAATAGTAATAGCATTTTAAAAATCCACGCATGTGTGCTGGTGTCCATGATTTTTTACTTCAGAAAAGCATGCAACTCAATTCAGTTGGGAAAGTAGGGTTTATTCAGTAAATGATTTTAGGCCAGATGGCTAGCCCATTTGAGAAAAAATTAAATCAACAAAATTAATTTTAAATGTATTAAAACCGAAAATTTAAGAAGTGAAGCGATGAAAGTAAGACTAGAATATACACTAGGATAGAATATAGAATAATACATCATTGTGGTGGAGAACCACTTTCAAAGCATGGCACTGATTGCTTAATGTCAAGGGGAAAAAACCGCTGCCCACTCATGGCCAAATATAGAATGAAGACACACGCATTCGTTGAGGCGTCCTTCTACCAACACCTTTGCTCTGAGAAGACAGAGGTGGAACAGAGACTGTTTGGCCGACAAAGCCTAAAATATTTATTCTCTAGCCCTTACAGCAAACATTTGCTCACCCTTGGCATAGATCATAAAATAATTTGACGTGGTCAAATCTTAAAAAGTTAGAACTCTGGCATGGAAAATAACATCATAAGCAATCAAGAACTGGGAAGAGTATTGCAATATACATGATAAATCTATAAAACAGCTTTCCTAAACAATAGGAAAAGCTGTGCAGTAGTGGAAAAATGGGCAAAAGACAGAAACGGGCAGGGCACAGCACAGATAAACAACCAACCAACAAACCAGTTAAAAATGCATCTCTTAAAAAATATCTTAAATAGCTTTCAGGCAACCTGAAAGAGGGAACATACTTAGCGTGGGTCAAGATACAGAAAAACAGACTCTCTTGAGCTATTGGTGGGTGTGTAGCCTGAAGGGGATTTCATAGCCTCGAGGAAAAGCTTTGCATGTATATACCTTTTGATTAAGTGACTCTGCTACTAGGATTTACAGAAAGGGAATAATTTAAGAGAGGGGCAAAAATTCAGTTCAGAGATGTCCAGTTCAGGATTATATATGATAGCAAAGCACTGGAAACAAATCCAAACATAAAAGTTTATGGCCTTAAGGCTCCTGGGTGGCTCAGTCCTTAAGCATCTGCCTTTGGCTCAGGTCGTGATCCCAAGGTCCTGGGATCGAGCCCCACATCAGTCTCCCTGCTCCATGAAGGAAGCCTGCTTCTCCCTCTCCCAGTGCCCCTGCTTGTGTTCCCTCTCTCATTGTGTCTCTCTCTGTCAAATAAAAATCTTAAAAATAAAATAAAAGTGTTAAAAAAAGTTAATGGCCTTGCTTGAGTTAGTGATCATGAACCCATAGCATCAAAGGTTCTAAGCTTTTACAAATTATGTTATATGTTTTTTTAAAGCACAAATGTTCCGAACATATTCTTGAGAATGAAAGCTAGGTCAAAAAACAGAGAATACATTGTAATTGCATTTTTGAAAAGAAATTCGCCTACCAATCTCTAGCAAACATCGGTTAATATTAGTTATAGCTGCCTTATGGGATAACAGATGATTTTTATTTTCTCCTCTTTGCTTATTCGTAGTAAGTGTTTTATTGAACTGTCTCATCTCTGTGGGATACAGGGAGAAAATGGTTTCATTTTGCGCCATTCCCAGCCGTCACTCCCACAACTGTGCCATATGAAAAGTCCCTCCCCTGCTGGGTCAAAGACCCCTTAAGGACATCTGGGGATGATTCCTTGACTTCTTTTTTGGATGCTATTAAAAATCTGTCCATTTCATTTACCCATCTGAGATTTTTCTCTTTCCCCAGGGCCTGTCAGCTTTGTGGCTCGAGATGCCTGGGGTGAGTGTGGTGGGTGGCCGTCTTCTCTGTTCTCCCGGTTGCCCCTCTTCTGGCCCTCATGATTCTTGCCACTCCTAGGCTGTGTTGTAGGGGAAGGAGGAGGGATTAGGGGGAAAGTGCAAATGGCTTAGCTGGGTTCCCTTGCAATCTGCTGTCAGTGGCAGCTCCTTCTCCGACAGGTGCCCCCTGCCTGTTGTGTGACAGGGTCTAACCACCTGCTCTCACTCAGGACAGTGAGAGGTTTATCGTCTGACTCTTGTTTGATCCCTTTTAAACCCCATCTACTCACCAGCCCTGCTTGACCACCAGCCTCCTGTGGTCATCGCTGCCCCCTCGGGTAAGGGCACTTGCAAACTTGCCCAAGACTGTCTCCCTCCAAGCCCTTCACGTGACCTTTGCTAAACATAGGCGTTAATGACAAGTCTGGGATGTGCCACCCTCCATGTGGTCAGGCCTGCTGTATCCTCTGCTGCCCTTCTCTCTTGCTCAGAAGGACCCCGAGGAAAGATCGGCAAGTCCTCTCCCTAAAGGGGATTTTAAGACAGGACCTGGTGCCATTCTCCACCTCTTCTGGGGCCCCATCAAGTCTCTACTGGCCTTTCCTTTGGAGCCTCTCCCCTGGCTTGACTATCATTGTGTTTTGTTCAGCTTTGGTTGTGGGGAAAACATTGGGTTATTTGGGAGAGCAAAGGGAATGGAAGGGAAGGGAATTCTACAGACCTCCTCATTGCTCTAATGGCCTAGGACTCCAGTAATGCCTTCCTTTTTCCTCTCTCCTCTAATGAACTGGGGAGACAGTAATTTTTTAAGTCCCCGTGGCATTGCTTCCTTGCAATATTACAGGAAGTTCTTTGTGAGGAAGGCACTGATGAATCATGCTATCAAATGTGAAACTGTGGGCCGTTGGAATAATTTGCTTTAGTAGATATCAAACATAACATAAAACCACAACATCATTATGACCAGAAACATGGAATGATCAACCTAAGAGAACATACAGCCCTCAAGTAGGTCCTAACATATGGAAGGACTTAGTGTATGCTAAAGTAAATATCACAGACTAATGACAGGAGATAACCTACTTGACAAAATGCTGAGAAAATTACTTGGGGGAAAAATATCATGTAACATTCTCATCTTATATCGTATCATGGAAATAAGTTTCAGATAGATTTATAGTTAAAAATATAACCAGAAAATCTCTAGAAGAACATTTATCATGATGAGCATTGAGTAATGTATAGAATCATAGAATCACTATGTTGTGCACCTGAAACCAATATAACATTGTATGTCAACTATAATTAAACAAACAAACAAACAAACCCTAGAAGATTGAATAGGTAGTACTAGAACCGATCTTGAATTGAGGAAAATATTTCTCAGCCTAAAAGCATTGGGAAAAAAAAAAACAAAGGAAAAATGATTAATCACTTTGGATCCAATAAACAAACATGAAAATTTTTTTAAAGATGTATTTATGTATTTGAGAGAGAGAGAGAGAGCATACACATGAGTGCAAATGGAAGGGGCATTGGAAGAGAATCTCAAGTAGACTCTCTGCCTACAGGGAGCCCCTAACCTTGGCTTGATCTCATGACCTATAAGATCATGACCTGAGCAGAAACCAAGAGTCCGAAGCTTAACCTACCGAGCCACCCAGGTGCCCCAACATGCAAATATTTCATAGGTATGCAGAAAACTCCATTAAAAGAAGCAAATGAGATATGTTGAGTACATTCTGGGATAACACGACAGACAGAAGTTTAGTATATTTAGTGCATAAATATACTACCAACCAGCAATCAAAGCATAAATGTCTCCATGGACAATGGGCCAACACACCAAACTGAGAAGAAAAATATATTCATGCCCCCAAATTCTATCTGAAACATATCTAACTTCTCTAGCAATAAAGAATACAAACCCAAACAACTAAACAACTTTTCACCTATAAAATAGCAAATAACAAAACAAATTTTCACGTATAAAAAGATTTTTAAAATGTACAAAGATGTTGACAGCACAGAGAGCTGATAATTTCTAGCCACCACTCATGAGAGAATGAATTGACCTAACCTTCCAGGAAAACAATTGCAAATAATGTAAAAAGAGCCTTAAGACTACTGGTTCTCTTTTGCTCAGCTGTTTCACTCCTAGGAACCTATCTCAAGGGATGGTCTGGATACGTAAATCAATTTATGCATAAGAATATTAATTGTATATATTTTTTGGTAGAAATCATCAAAAACTAGAAATAAGCCATTATCCTATTATTGGGTCTTTAGGTAAATAAATGACAATCTTTTCACTGAATGGTTTTAGCATCTGTGAGATATCCCAAATATTCCACATGTTGGGGAATTTTAATTGATATGGCAAAGTGTTTATGAGGGAAAAAAGTTGAATACAAAGCTATTTATAGCATGACTGAATTTTTTTTTAAATCTCACAAACATGGCTCTGGTCACTTTAGTGCTCATGCCTGTTAGGTTGTGTTTTTTTTTTTCCCCGGACTCCCAGAAAGAGACCGCCATCCTAAGGCAGGAGAGTTTCAGCCCAAAAAGGAAACAAGGAATTCAGTTCTACATTTCAGTTATGGTGATATTCCTACCTTCTTCATTCATCTTTGTCAACACATTTGTTGCCAAAGGTTTTTTTAAAATTATAGTGGATATGAATACTCAATTTCAATGTCCTTAATTATATTTCTAAATAATATGTATGTTTCTTTATATTGTTTACATTTTAAAAACAGCTTGATGGTAGTATAATTGACTTACAATAAACTGCATGTATTAAAGTGTGCAATTTGATACATTTTGACATATGTATATGCCTGTAAAATCATCACCACAATCAAGATAATGAACATAGCACAATTGGAATTTGATTATGAAAACATATGGCCTAGCAAGAACTATTCTAAAATGCTCAGATTATTTATATTTAGAAAATTTTATTTTACTCTCTTTGGATGTATTTTCAAAATTTTTTGCAATCTGCATGTGTTAATTTTTATGAGCAGAAAAACCCTGAGGAAACGTCAGTAACATTGACTGAGAGTGGGTGGCGGAGTGGTAGGTCAAGAGATGGTGCCTTCTGGAAACCCAAGAAAGAGAAATTTTTTTAAAAGATTTTATTTATTTATTTGACAGACAGAGATCACAAGTAGGCAGAGAGAGAAGGGAAGCAGGCTCCCTGCTGAGCAGAGAGCCCGATGCAGGGCTTGATCCCAGGACCCTGAGATCATGACCTGAGCTGAAGGCAGAGGCTTAACCCACTGAGCCACCCAGGTGCCCCAAGAAAGAGAAATTTGAAATGAAGGAAGACTCAAGACTTTTAAATGCCATATATTGTATCATATATAATATAGGTAATAACACATGAAAATTCTACCAAGAAATATCCAGACCTGGTTCAGGAAAAACGACAACAGAGATGGAAAATAATGGGTTAAAGAATAAGTGGGCCTGGCAAAGTGGAAGAGGAGAGGGGTTCCAACCCAGGTCACAAGCTCAGCCTTGACCATGAGAAGAGACTCCTCCTTCCCTGAGATCAGAAGTAATGAAGCCAGAGCGAGGGGAGGGGTGTTGGACAAAATTCCACATTGCAGGGTGGAGAGTTGACAGCTCCACTTTTGCTTTGTGGTGCAAGAGACAAGGTTGTGTCTTACCAGTAACGTGACTTAGATTTCATGATGGAGAATACTGGTGAATTTTTAATATGGCAACTAAAAAGCAACAAGCCTGAGCCTACCCAGGCACCTTTCTAACTAATGTAGACCTGCACTGAGGAACTACCTGGGGGCCTAAGACCACTGGTTGAAATGGTCTCTTATTTCCTTGTGTGTGTGTGTGTGTGTGTGTTTTTAAGATTTATTTACTTATTCGAGAGTGAGCACATATGCACCCATGAAAGGGCAGAGGGGCATAAGAAGAGAATCATCAGGCCCACTCCCCACCTGATTCAGGGCTCAATGGCACAACCCATGAGATCTTGACCTGAGCTGAAACCCAAGAGTCTGATGCTTTACTGAGTGAACCACCCAAGAGCCCCACCTAGTTCCTTGTTTTGATTAATTTTACTGGTAGACTTGGGGCAGAAGAGGAAAAGCGAGTTGTGGGATTAATGTAGTGCAGGGCATTGACAAAGAAGGGGGAAGTGGGTAAAAAAAGAAGCAAAGAATTAAGGATACAAGTGAGCTTAGGGATGCTTTATTATTGGAAAAGCAATCTTTAGCTTTTCCTAATATAAATTAGGAATGCCTGATGCTTAAAAAAAGCAGAGGTTACACATTTTTAAAATTAAAGTTATTATGTTTGGCACGTGGTTGATTTTGGTCATATTCCAAGTTGAATTGATTCTTCACCCAATATCATTTAGTTCACATTTTCTTTAACACTCAGGCTAAGGCATTTCATTGGTACAATGTAGCTGTTAAAATAGCTCTTGTCTTTCAGATCGAATGTCAGAAGCAGTGTCTGTCTGCACATGGGTAAGCATTCAACAAATGTATCGAATAGATGAACAGACATTCTTGTGTATAGCCATAGGTAAAACAGTCCATTATTTTTTTTTAAGATTTTATTTATTTGACAGAGACACAGCAAGAGAGGGAACACAAGGAGGGGGAATGGGAGAGGGAGAAGCAGGCTTCCTGCTGGGCAGGGAGCCCGATGCAGGACTCAATCCCAGGACCCTGGGATCATGACCCTGAGCCGCAAGCAGCCACTTAACAACTGAGCCTACCCAGGCACCCCAAAACAGGGCGTTATTGAACAAGGGCTTTGAGATTCTTTCAGACAGACCTAGTAAAGATTGTTAACATTAGCTGTAACATATATTGGGAAGAAACCTAATTCATAAATATGCCAATCAGGGTCTCCAAAGTGGAAAAAGAGCCCACCCAATGAAATCAATGGCAAATCTGGTATTGTCCTCAGTTCTACGCGGATCAAGTGACAACTGCAAACGGGTGTTATCTAGTGAAAATTTCCCACCATGTTATACTTGTTTGCTTCAGGCATCTCCATGTTTTATTAACATACTAAATAAATTGCCATTTCCTTAACTTGCTCTTGGAATGTTCTAAAGTTTCTGAGAGTCATTACTTTTCAGAGAGCACATGAAATTACAGAACTTGTTTATCAGCACTAGGTATTTCCTTGGAGGGTTGAGCTTTAGGGATAGCATATATTTATTTCCAGCAATCTCGAAAGCTAAAGGAAATTGTCAAGGACTAATATGAAACAGCCTGAATATATTTGGGCAACCCTAGATCTAGCATTCACTGAAGATCATTTTGGGCAATTTTTGTGTGCTTATTTAAGCCCTCCTCATCATCCAAGAGTCACTGTCTTGGGTTTATATTCTGAAAGTCACCAGCCTGTTGTTGATTTGTCGAGTATTTCTGTGCCTGAGTTTTAGTTCTAAGTTTCAATTTTTTTTTCCAGGATGCATATTATACAGTGGCTAGGTGAGATGACCTTCATAATTCTGTTGCTATAGTGATATCTCACTGAAGACACTAGAATCTTTCCAGACCTCAGTCTTCCTCTGTAAGATAGTAATAATATCTTTGGTTTTAACCTACAGAACTTTTCAGAGACTCATAAGGTTGTTGTCGACAAAAAATTTTAAAATTTTAATTTTATTTTAGTGTTATTTTTTTTTAAAGATTTTATTTTTTTATTTGACAATCAGAGAGAGTACAAGCAGGGGGAAGGGCAGGCAGAGGGAGAAGCATGCTTCCTGCTGAGCAAGGATCCCGATGCAGGGCTGGATCCCAGGACCCTGGGATCATGACCAGAGCCAAAGGCAGATGCTTAATGGATTGAGCCACCCAGGCATCCCATTTTTGGACAAGCACTTTGAAAAGAATTAAGGATAAAGTAAATATGGGAGACTTTTCTTCTTAGAAGGAGAACTCAACCCAATGTCAACAAGGGTTCTTTCTTCTGGATTGTTGGTATGCCATTCTTGGCAACATTTCTTTTTCTCTGTTTTGCTGAAGACTTTGGTTGAACCAGTTTTCCATCACCGTTTAGAACACACTCACTATGCACTATTTCTTTTTAGTGTCTTCTAGGTGGTAATGTCCATTCCCCTGTCCTGGGCCATAAACAGTTGGGGCAAAATAGCACCCAAGACTCCAGAGATAACATTTAAGAGTCTTTTGAAACTTTGATAGTTAGAAATCATTAGTCTCCTGCTGAAGGGGCAAAGCCGTCTTGAGTTACTGGAGAAGAGTTTTTATGTTTAGTTTGATTTCATTCCTGATAACTTAATTGTTACACTGATTTGTTTATAATATTGAAATTACCTCTCAGCTTAGTCAGTAATGATTTATTTTGATATTACAAAAAGTCATTAAAGGTAAGATAATACTCCTTCTTCTATTACTTTGTTGCTTTCCTAAAGATAATTGCCTTAGGATTTATAGTTCTCCTATTCCTAAAATAAGAACATTTGCCCACACGAAAGTATTTGCCTAGTTCTAAGAAAATATTATCTATATAAACTTTTTTTCTGAAGAAAGAAATACACTTGAATGCTGAACACTTTCACTCTGGACTTAATCTCTCGTGCAAACTGCAAAGGTTGTCAGTGCAAAGATAAGGAGTAGGTATAGGGGAATGAGTACTAGCATTTAATGCTTTGGCATGGAATGACGGTGTACTTGAAGGTGTTAGTACTTTGCATGAGAACTTGTGCCCCTTCCTTTTCTTTTGTAAAGGCTTCTGAAAGGGCTTTTATGTAAATACAGGGTTACCAAATAACCGGGATGCTGTTAAGGCCCCACCCGTATCTCCTCAGCCTTAACTATTTCATTGCCTGCCAACCCAACTTTAAATGCCAGAAATTGCATCTGAGGGATTTCCTGGACCACTTGAGTCCATTCTTAGGTGTGGGTTCTATCATATTTCCCAGAGTTCCCAGAGGGATTGAGCCCACATTGTCCCCAGTGGCGACTTCATGATAACGTCCCTTCCATTGGCTTCCTTTTCTTTCCTGTTTCACTCCCTACTCCCTTTCTGGTATTTTCTGGGATCACTTCCCAAAGAACTACTTGCACTGAAATCCTTGACTGAGAGTCTGCGTCTGAGGGAACCCAAAGTAAGGCAGTTGGGAATTTCGATTCTTTGTCCATTCAAATGTGTTTCCGTAGGGAGGATGGCAGCTGAATCAGTAAAGGGATCATGGGAGGATGGTGAGTGACCTTGTTGAGTCAGATCAGACAGCTGTTCCTGAAGGCTGTGAGAAAGCTTTCTGCTCTTAAGTAAAGGGGCAGGTGGACAGATAACTGAGTTCAGACAACTGAGAGGGAGAATTTGCCCGGCAGGAACTGAGCTTGAAGTTGGCGGTGCCACCCGAAGGTGTGGGAACAAGAGCTTGCCCCTCTCCCACCCTACAGTACTACCACTCCATTGGAGGGAGGGCTAGGACTCACTTTCAGATTTCCATGTATTTCTCCCCAATGGTGTTATTTAAAAAACAAATATGGAGAGACCACAATGGTGGGAGTGAGAAACCCATAGGTAGTTAGTATTCCCAGGGAAGGGACAGTGAGCAGCACTGTAAGAAGAGCAAGATGTTGTTTGACATTTAAAAATAGACCTAACTCTACCAATTAGTCTGTTCTGCCCGTGGTAACCTTATTCAATGTTATGGTGGTAATCGCTTCTGGAAAGCTTTGACATATTTTATAATTGAACTGCCAGGTTCACACTTAGCTATAATTCATTCACAGATAAGTGTGTCTTGTTAACCAAATTATGTTGACTCCCTTGGAAAGCTGGTGTGAGGACTTCCCTGTTTGCTGTCTTCATGTGGTTTTACAGTCTCATGACAGACCATTAGCGTGATGAAAGATTGATTATTGTCTTGGGTACCAAACTGTAATTTGGCCCCATTTTCATTTTTCTTTTTCATCAGCTGCAGAATCATATGCATTTATCAAAATGGGTGTCATCTGTTGTGAAATTCATGAAGTTAGATTGCACACTTGTCAAACTTTTTTTTTTTTTCCTTCCTGGCATTTCCTTTTGGCATTGACAAAAACATCAACATCCAGCTTTTACTTCAGCTATTTAGAAATGAAGATATCCAGGTGAAAGAATGGTAGAATCAGAAGAAAAGACTAGAGGCTCAAATGGCTCATTCATTCCATCAATATTTTCGCGGATTGCACTGGGTGCACATGGCAACGGGCTGGACCTGGGCTGAAGTCAGCGAGGGGCAGGAGGAACATGAGGCCAGCTCATGTGTTCAAAAAATGGTTTCCAGCCTGCAGTGCTCAACACTGTAGGAGGCGCTGGGAAAACAGCAGTAACAAAACAGGCAAAGCCCCCCTCCCCTCACAGAGCTTATATTCTAAAGACTTTCTATGAGATCAAAGAAAGGGGCTCTCTAGCCCTTATCCTCCAAGCTCTCACAATCTATGTGGAAAGACTAAGGATAGGCACTGAGTTGAAATTTCAAAATGATGCCAAAACCCGAGGCTACTGAATGAAGAATGCATTTCAGTCGTAGGGAATGAACGCAAGCACAGTAAAGGAATGACCCAAGGCTGCCTCTGCCAGAGACTTGCCAGGACACATCAAGGAGGTCACTGAAATGCCTGTTTCCCAGAGCTCCGTGCCCCTGGGGACAGTTCTCCTGCTGATGTGTGCCTCTGACAATCCATCTTAAAGGCCATTTGCAATGAGTAGTCTGGAAGAAAGGCAATCACTGAATGCAACTTTAGAAATCTACAGCAAATACTGCCCTAAATTGTGATGCCTGTGTTCCTTTAAAATTTACTAATGAGATAAGAGGGCCTGTTTTCACTGGATTTAACATGGTATTAGAGGTTGTAAGCGATGCAACAAATGAGGAAGAGGAATAATGGTTTGAAGAATCCAAAGGAGGAAGTTAAATTGTCATTATTTTCAGCAACCTAATTGCTTACATTGAAAATTCAAGAGACTCAACAAGCTATTAGAACGAATAAGAAATTTCAACAAGGTTAGTGGATAAAAATAAGATTTAAAAAGTCAACAACGTCCCGATATATCAGCAACAACCAATTAGAAGATGTAATTTTAGGAATCTTACTCACAAGAGCAACGAACCTTACTGATGAATAAATCTAATCAAAAATACATACAACTTAATGGAGAAAAACCAGGTGGAGAGCACTACATTTTATTTCAATAAAAATCCCAACCACTTTGTACCTGCATATGTGCATGTGTGTGAGTGTGTGTGTGTCTGTGGATAAGATGATCTTAAAATTTAAACAGGATGGCAAAAAGCTAAAAACACCAAGACAATTTTGAAAAAAAAAAAGGCAAAATAGAAGAACTTGCCCTACCAGATGTATCTTTTGCAAAACTACATTAATTATGACAGTACAGTGTTGGGAAAGGGATGGAAAAGTACACCATTTATCATAAGAAATTACAGATATTTCTGTGTGAATGTGCTTCTGTATGTGTGATTTAGTGTATGTGTGTCCTACGCTAAAATGGGACTCTATTTGCCTCAGTTTTGGTTGAAGCATGCAGACAATCACTCCTGGACTCCAAGGGCGCTACCATGTGGACATCGTCCAAGTCAAAATATGAGAATTGTTTATGGAACTCTTAAGCCCTGCCACCCCCTCTTCATAGAGGATGGAGATAAGAGTGGAGGCTTGGAGGAGGATTGGTGAAGGAAATTTCTTTGGCAGGTGCTGGCTATTCTCATTTCTAACCCCTTCTAAGGCAAGAGGGTTGACTATTCTGTCTTCCCCTCAAGTCCAAGAAGAGGAGTTATCTGTGAAAGCTTGGTGCCTGGTTCTCACAGTTGGTGGGGCTCAGTGAACTGGCATTTGTCCCCTTCCAGGAAGTCTGGAGGGTCTGGGAGGGGTCAGTGACCTGCTCTGATGGTGAAGCAAGGTTGTGGGCACTCCTGCACCGAGATTGGCCTCTTCCAGAGCCTGCTGGGGCTGAGGATGCAAAAGTGGTTCTGCAGATGAGCTGGAACCACATGCAGAGAAGAGAGCCATCCTAGAGCTTTTATACAAGTCTGGCTTCTAGAACCACCAGCAGAGGCAAAGGAATGACAAAAGCGAGTTGTCCATATGGAGTGGACAGTAAAGAGACAAGTGCCAAGAGGAAGCCAACCACTCAGAGGAAGGGTCAGTATTTGTTGGCTCATGTAAATGACTCAGGAGGAACCTCTATAAAACCCAAGGAAGTCCGCTTCAAGCATCTTCTGGATCCAGTGACCATGAGGACATCTCTCACTTCGCCTTCTCTGACCGTACCAGAATCAGAAAATTTGGGAGGAAAGCCAGGTGGCAGGGTGTTGAAGGTCTTAGGTAGAAGAGTGAAGAGTAAAAGGATTATGCACTATTCCTGGAATGGTCTTAACCATCTGTAAGCAAATGCCCCAGCTGGGTGGGAAAGTTAACTTTAAATCAAGTTTTGAGTTTTGATGATTATATAGGACTGAACTTTCATATATTTATACAAATATGCATTTTTGGAAAACCTCTCATGCTGCAAAATCCCACTCTAAGTATTGACTATTCTGTAGTTGGGGAAAATGTAGTTGGAACAGACCACCGGAAACATACGTAAATTTCTAACTAGACTACTAACAAAAAAAGTACCAATTCTACTAAAAATCCTGTCAGTTTAGTCTCCGTTGATATTTACACCTAGCTCTCACAATTGACCGATCCTTGCCTCCCTGCTCTTGGCCAGATATTGGGAGCATTGAATTCTGATGAGAATAGTCTCATCAAAACTAAAAGCCAGATGTAAGGTGTAGATACTTTTAAATGAAGTTCCTTCCTTCCCCCCTCTTCTTTTCTCTCCCCACCTCCCTTTCTTCCTTTTTTCTTTCCTTCCTGGAAACATAGGAGGAGATGTCTTTGCAGCTTCTCTAGATAGTTTAACATAATAAAAATTGTGCTGGCTTTTGAATCCACTAAACTAGTCACTGCTTCTACAGCCAAAGAAAGGCACTTTGGATTAATTTTTTTTACCTTTATTCTTTTTTTTTATAATTTTTTATTTTTTATAAACATATATTTTTATCCCCAGGGGTACAGGTCTGTGAATCACCAGGTTTACACACTTCACAGCACTCACCAAAGCACATACCCTCCCCAATGTCCATAATCCCACCCCCTTCTCCCAAACCCCCTCCCCCCAGCAACCCTCAGTTTCTTTTGTGAGATTAAGAGTCACTTATGGTTTGTCTCCCTCCCAATCCCATTTTCTTTCATTTATTCTTCTCGTACCCACTTAAGCCCCCATGTTGCATCACCACTTCCTCATATCAGGGAGATCATATGATAGTTGTCTTTCTCCGCTTGACTTATTTCCCTAAGCATGATACGCTCTAGTTCCATCCATATTGTCACAAATGGCAAGATTTCATTTCTTTTGATGGCTGCATAGTATTCCATTGTGTATATATACTACATCTTCTTGATCCATTCATCTGTTGATGGACATCTAGGTTCTTTCCATAGTTTGGCTATTGTGGACATTGCTGCTATAAACATTCGGGTACACCTGCCCCTTTGGATCACTACGTTTGTATCTTTAGGGTAAATACCCAATAGTGCAATTGCTGGGTCATAGGGCAGTTCTATTTTCAACATTTTGAGGAAGCTTCATGCTGTTTTCCAGAGAGGTTGCACCAGCTTGCATTCCCACCAACAGTGTAGGAGGGTTCCCCTTTCTCCACATCCTCTCCAGCATCTGTCATTTCCTGACTTGTTGATTTTAGACATTCTGACTGGTGTGAGGTGATATCTCATTGTGGTTTTGATTTGTATTTCCCTGATGCCGAGTGATATGGAGCACTTTTTCATGTGTCTGTTGGCCATCTGGATGTCTTCTTTGCAGAAATGTCTGTTCATGTCCTCTGCCCATTTCTTGATTGGATTATTTGTTCTTTGGGTGTTGAGTTTGCTAAATTCTTTATAGATTCTGGACACTAGTCCTTTATCTGATATGTCGTTTGCAAATATCTTCTCCCATTCTGTCAGTTGTCTTTTGATTTTGTTAACTGTTTCCTTTGCTGTGCAAAAGCTTTTGATCTTGATGAAATCCCAATAGTTCATTTTTGCCCTTGCTTCCCTTGCCTTTTGCGTTGTTCCTAGGAAGATGTTGCTGCGGCTGAGGTCGAAGAGGTTGCTGCCTGTGTTCTCCTCAAGGATTTTGATGGATTCCTTTCGCACATTGAGGTCCTTCATCCATTTTGAGTCTATTTTTGTGTGTGGTGTAAGGAAATGGTCCAATTTCATTTTTCTGCATGTGGCTGTCCAATTTTCCCAGCACCATTTATTGAAGAGGCTGTCTTTTTTCCATTGGACATTCTTTCCTGCTTTGTCGAAGATGATTTGACCATAGAGTTGAGGGTCTATTTCTGGGCTCTCTATTCTGTTCCATTGATCTATGTGTCTGTTTTTGTGCCAGTACCATGCTGTCTTGATGATGACAGCTTTGTAATAGAGCTTGAAGTCCGGAATTGTGATGCCACCAACGTTGGCTTTCTTTTTCAATATCCCTTTGGCTATTCGAGGTCTTTTCTGGTTCCATATAAATTTTAGCATTATTTGTTCCATTTCTTTGAAAAAGATGGATGGTACTTTGATAGGAATTGCATTAAATGTGTAGATTGCTTTAGGTAGCATAGACATTTTCACAATATTTATTCTTCCAATCCAGGAGCATGGAACATTTTTCCATTTCTTTGTGTCTTCCTCAATTTCTTTCATGAGTACTTTATTAGGTTCTGAGTATAGATTCTGTGTCTCTTTGGTTAGGTTTATTCCTAGGTATCTTATGGTTTTGGGTGCAATTGTAAATGGGATTGACTCCTTAATTTCCCTTTCTTCTGTCTTGCTGTTGGTGTAGAGAAATGCAACTGATTTCTGTGCATTGATTTTATATCCTGACACTTTACTGAATTCCTGTACAAGTTCTAGCAGTTTTGGAGTGGAGTCTTTTGGGTTTTCCACATATAGTATCATATCATCTGCGAAGAGTGATAATTTGACTTCTTCTTTGCCGATTTGGATGCCTTTAATTTCCTTTTGTTGTCTGATTGCTGAGGCTAGGACCTCTAGTACTATGTTGAATAGCAGTGGTGATAATGGACATCCCTGCCGTGTTCCTGACCTTAGCGGAAAAGCTTTCAGTTTTTCTCCATTGAGAATGATATTTGCGGTGGGTTTTTCATAGATGGCTTTGATGATATTGAGGTATGTGCCCTCTATCCCTACACTTTGAAGAGTTTTGATCAGGAAGGGATGCTGTACTTTGTCAAATGCTTTTTCAGCAACTATTGAGAGTATCATATGGTTCTTGTTCTTTCTTTTATTGATGTGTTGTATCACATTGACTGATTTGCGGATGTTGAACCAACCTTGCAGCCCTGGAATAAATCCCACTTGGTCGTGGTGAATAATCTTTTTAATGTACTGTTGAATCCTATTGGCTAGTATTTTGTTGAGTATTTTCGCATCTGTGTTCATCAAGGATATTGGTCTATAGCTCTCTTTTTTGGTGGGATCCTTGCCTGGTTTTGGGATCAAGGTGATGCTGGCCTCATAAAATGAGTTTGGAAGTTTTCCTTCCATTTCTATTTTTTGGAACAGTTTCAGGAGAATAGGAATTAGTTCTTCTTTATATGTTTGGTAGAATTCCCCCGGGAAGCCGTCTGGCCCTGGGCTTTTGTTTGTTTGGAGATTTTTAATGACTGTTTCAATCTCCTTACTGGTTATGGGTCTGTTCAGGCTTTCTATTTCTTCCTGGTTCAGTTGTGGTAGTTTATATGTTTCTAGGAATGCATCCATTTCTTCCAGATTGTCAAATTTATTGGCATAGAGTTGCTCATAGTATGTTCTT
Organism: Mustela putorius furo; assembly: GCF_011764305.1. Lineage (NCBI taxonomy): Eukaryota > Metazoa > Chordata > Mammalia > Carnivora > Mustelidae > Mustela > Mustela putorius. Next base: position 37,093,779 of record NW_025421989.1, read on the forward strand.
ATAATAGTTTGTATTTCTTTGGTGTTAGTTGTGATCTCTCCTCTTTCATTCATGATTTTATTTATTTGGGTCCTTTCTCTTTTCTTTTTGATAAGTCTGGCCAGGGGTTTATCAATTTTATTAATTCTTTCAAAGAACCAGCTCCTACTTTCGTTGATTTGTTCTATTGTTTTTTTGGTTTCTATTTCATTGATTTCTGCTCTGATCTTTATGATTTCTCTTCTCCTGCTGGGCTTAGGGTTTCTTTCTTGTTCTTTCTCCAGCTCCTTTAGGTGTAGGGTTAGGTTGTGTACCTGAGACCTTTCTTGTTTCTTGAGAAAGGCTTGTACCGCTATATATTTTCCTCTCAGGACTACCTTTGTTGTGTCCCACAGATTTTGAACCGTTGTATTTTCATTATCATTTGTTTCCATGATTTTTTTCAATTCTTCTTTAATTTCCCGGTTGACCCATTCATTCTTTAGAAGGATGCTGTTTAGTCTCCATGTATTTTGGTTCTTTTCAAACTTCCTTTTGTGGTTGAGTTCTAGCTTCCTAATAGTAAAATTTACAAGTCTCAGTGACAAAGAGAAAATCCTGAAAGCAGCCCGGGAAAAGAAGTCTGTAACATACAATGGTAAAAATATTAGATTGGCAGCTGACTTATCCACAGAGACCTGGCAGGCCAGAAAGAGCTGGCATGATATTTTCAGAGCACTAAATGAGAAAAACATGCAGCCCAGAATACTATATCCAGCTAGGCTATCATTGAAAATAGAAGGAGAGATTAAAAGCTTCCAGGACATACAACAACTGAAAGAATTTGCAAACACCAAACCAGCTCTACAGGAAATATTGAAAGGGGTCCTCTAAGCAAAGAGAGAGCCTACAAGTGGTAGATCAGAAAGGAACAGAGACCATATACAGTAACAGCCACCTTACAGGCAATACAATGGCCCTAAATTCATATCTCTCAATAGTTACCCTGAATGTTAATGGGCTAAATGCCCCTGTCAAAAGACACAGGGTATCAGAATGGATAAAAATACAAAACCCATCTATATGTTGCCTCCAAGAAACACATTTTAAGCCTGAAGACACCTCCAGATTTAAAGTGAGGGGGTGGAAAAGAATTTACCATGCTAATGGACATCAGAAGAAAGCAGGAGTGGCAATCCTTATATCAGATCAATTAGATTTTAAGCCAAAGACTATAAAAAGAGATGAGGAAGGACACTATATCATACTCAAAGGGTCTGTCCAACAAGAAGATTTAACAATTTTAAATATCTATGCCCCCAGCGTGGGATCAGCCAACTATATAAACCAATTAATAACAAAATCAAAGAAACACATCAACAATAATTTACCTTTATTCTTAAGGCCTTTGTAATACTTAATGCTTATACCACTCCCTCCCCACCCAAGATTCATATGTTCAAACCCTAACTCTCTGTGATGGTATTAGGAGGTGGGACCTTTGGAAGATGATGAGGTCATGAAGCAGCAGCCCTCAAGAGATGATTAGTACCTATATAAAAGGGATCCCAGGGAGCTCTGTTGCCTTCTCTTTCCACCATGTGAAGATATTGTAGAAGTCTGCAGTCCACCATCTTCAGATACATAAGTCTGAAGATATATAAGTCTCTTTCCACCACATCAAGATACACAAGTCTACAAACCAAAAGAGGATTCTCACCTGAACCTGACCATGCCAGCACCCTGATCTTGGACTTCCAGCTTCCAAACCCGTAAGGACTAAATTTCTTTTGTTTAGAAGCCACTCTGTCTGTGGTCATTTGTTTTAGCACCCTGAACTGCCTAAGACTAGGGATTTCTCTTTAATTATGAGAAAGCTTACTTCTGAACTTTTTCAAATCATTAGCATGCAAGGAAGAAATCACATATGCACTATACAGCTTCCCTATAATACTGATGGGTTTCCCCTATTGGCCTATCATATGTGAGCTAAACAGCGTTAAGCAACCCAAGCTCTCATAGAGAGTACACATCTCTATGTGTACTCTCTCTATATATACTCTCTATGTACAGCACTATACACATCTGAAACCATCTCCCATTTTAATAGTCTGTGTTGACATATTTTTATATGTGTACTCTGTGTTGACATATTTTTATATGTGAAGAGAATGCTGGTATGCCCTGTGAATACTGGGTCATCGTGGGAAAGGGATAGAGACCCTCACCCATCACCTCAAGTCTTTTTTCAAGAAGGCTGTCACTGAAACCACTTCAAGATCTTAGTATATGTCCTGGAGTTTGGGAGGCACTATACACTGATATATGCTACCCTTCTGAGGAATCGGAAATTCCAGGGCTTGGCTGAAGCAACCAGTGGCTGTGTCAGGGAGTCAGTGGCACCTGTTGATGACAGATCACAGATTTGAGTTCCTGATGTACTAAATTTGGGTAAGAGATTAGGTGAGCCTGAAATTACTCAAAGGATTTTGCCCAAGAGGGCATCTAGAGGGGTAACGGGAGAAGGTATCTGTGGAGGAAGAATCCCAGGAAACAGTAAATCAATGGTAGATTTACAAATGGCCCCATTTACAAATGCATCCCCCATGTCAGGAACCAGCAGGTGGAAAAACACTCAGTGGTGGGTGTGGAGGAGTTCTCCAAAGAACTCACGGAGCATCCCACAGGAGGGATAAGAGTAAAAAATCACTGCAGCTGGAGTAAATCAGTACTCGCTTATGCTACCAGTTTTTGGCTTCTCTTATCTCTCCTAGTAACTCCCCACAATCTGACTCTTGAGTGGTTCAAATCGGTGGTTAGCAAGCTGGGGACAGAGAAGTGGATGTTCGAGGTGATAAAGTGGAGAAAAAGCAAACCCTGTGTCTTTCTCAAGGCAGGTTTTCAACCTGGATCACATCTCAGCTGGGAGAGGGGAAAACTCTGACTTTGATGAGAGTTTCAAGTTTTGCATATTATTCCAAAGTGGAATTACTGAAGTGAAGTTGTTTTGGGAATTGAAGGGGGCTTTTCATTTTGTCTGAGAGTGAAAAGAAAAGTTATGGGTCCTGCCATAGTTTTCCTGTAAGAGGCAAGAGAAGCTTATGGGACGAGGAAGGCTACTGGTAACTGGGTATCTGCCACAGTATTTTTCATAGTGTGTGTGTGTGTGTGTGTGTGTGTGTGTGTGTGTGTTTGAAGAAGCTCAAAGTTAAAAATCTAGCAAAGGAAAATCAAAAGATCAAGTGGCTTCTAATTGATCAGCTTAATAAAATGTCTCGCCCAAGGCAAGGAATCTCAGTGTCAAACTTGGGATAATTCTAAAAAGTTATTTAACTGAAATTATTGAAAGAAAAATTTCAGTGAAATCATGAAGGATGCTCATCAGCCCATTGACCCATCCAGCCTCATTTCTACATCAGCCCTTGCTTGGCTTAGTTGATAGGTTATCTCGCCAGCCATCCTTTGCCTTTTGCCTGGCCCTCCATCACCTACTCAGCTGTCAGGTTCACGGCTCCATGGTCTGTGTCTGAAGTCTGTCCGTGTCTGATTTGTGTGCTGTTTCTCTTATGTCTGCTTTTCTTCTCTTTGTTTCTGTGGGGTTTTGTGTGGTACAGATATACACGCATAGAAACACAGAAACCACTAACCCAACTATGAAATTAATAAGTACCTCCAAATATAAGCTAAAACATCTAACACTGTGGTTGGGATAACTGTATCCAGGAAATTATATTATGGAAAATTTTAAAAAATTCAGTTCTACACCAGAAATGTACTAGAAGCTTGAGAAAGAGAAATATAAATTTCTTTAACATTGACTTTTTTTTTTGGTCGGTGTCAACAAACCTGTTTTAATATATGTAAACACACACATACACGTACACACACAGCCATGCCGCAGTGTGACAAATGCCCTTCTCCAACCCGGAGAGTAGGTCTACCATGCTCTGGGCTCCTGGAGGCTTTTCCCAGGGAGCCGAGGCCCAGCAGTCTTCACAGATGACATCCAATGGGGGCACTTATATTAGACAAGTGGGAAGGGGCAGGGTGCACCTTGGAGTGTCTACTATCTGGGGCCTCACAGGGGCCCAGAGCTCCTCTGCACCCTCTTCATTAGCATTTCACAGATAGCTGCATCCATGGCAATAAAGAATCTGGAGAAGGAGGTGACCAGAGGGAAAAAGAGATGGATAATAAGAAAAAGAAGGTATCATGGTGCCTAGGTGGCCAAGCGAATTAGGCCTCTGACTCCTGGTTTCTGCTCAGGTGGTGATTCAGGGTCATGGGATCAAGCCCTGCATCAGGCTCTGCACTCAGCAGGGAGTCTGCTGGAGTCACTCTCTTCCTCTCCCTTTGCCCCTCCCCCCCTAAAATAAATGAATAAATGTTTAAAAAAAAAAAGAAAAAAAGAAGGTATCAGCTAACCAAGCTGATTTATAAAAGAGTCTTTGTTGAAGCTTCTCTTTTTCTTCCGCCCTCATTTCAGCCACTGCCTCCAACAGGACACCTCTTTGCCTGGTGACCAAGTTTCCTGGGTTCATTGCTAATTGTTTGATATGTATTCTGACAGCACTAGTTTCCATTGACTGTGAATTTATGGCTTTCCATAGCAAGATTTCCAGCCTTTGAAAGCAGAGTGATTGAGAGAATCCAGCCCCATGTTTCTGAGAGCTCTATAGTGGTAAAGTCAAGTCTCGGGGAGCACTCTGTTACTATTGAACTATGTAATCTTTTGTGGTCTCATGGAATCCAAAGGAAATATAACCTTGTGACTTCGTAAGTGAGCGTAAATCTAAAAAACACCTAGGATCCGAGATGAGTAACTGCTGGCACTCAGGTTTGATAAGGCACAAAGGATTTAAATAACTTCTGAGGTTAATCTCTCTTCCTTGCTTTAAGTGAAATGATTTCTTTTTTAATTTTTTTATAAACATATAATGTATTATTAGCCCCAGGGGTACAGGTCTGTGAATCGCCAGGTTTACACACTTAAGTGAAATTATTTCTTATTGGTCAGGGATCCATGTTTCCAACACATATCAAATAATGGAACAAGGTTTTCATCTGCTTGCTTCCAAAGTCCAAGCTTCAGTAACATGATCATCAAGTTAAGAATAAGGGACACGGTTAAGGGCGTGATATCTTTGTGATTTGGTGGGTAGTGTAATGGCTACAAAAGGAGCAGATTCCCTGTTCCTAGCAAGGATTCCTACCTGCTGTGACCTTGGGAAAGTTTCTTAACCTGAGTTTCTATAGCTATATGAAGGGAGTGATGATTTATACATTGTGAAATTATGAAATTATGTATGCAAAATACCTTGTACAATGCCTGGAAGAGTAGTGAACAAACAATACCTTGCTACCCCATTTTTGAGCCGCATATTACTTTCCAACATTGAGCTCACTGGGACAAGTATTAGGTAGCTTGTCTGCTTCTATCTGGAACATTGCCTGTATCTGTGGCAGATGGGAAAGGGAACATGGTGAAGAAGTTGCTCACCTTTAAAGTCTCTACCCAAGGGACACCTGGGTGGCTCATTTGGTTAAACATCTGTCTTCAGCTTAGGTCATGATCCCAGGGTCCTGGGATAGAGTCCCACATTGAGCTCCTTGCTCAGCGGGGAGTCTGCTTCTCCTTCTCTTCCCTCTGCCTGTGTTCTCTCTCTCTCTCTCTCTGTCTGTCTGTCTCTGTCAAATAAATAAAATCTTTTTTTTAAGATTTTATTTATTTATTTGAGAGAGAGAGACAGTGAGAGAGAGCATGAGCGAGGAGAAGGTCAGAGAGAGAAGCAGACTCCCCATGGAGCTGGGAGCCCAATGCAGGACTCGATCCCGGGACTCCAGGATCATGACCCGAGCCGAAGGTAGTCGTCCAACCAACTGAGCCATCCAGGTGTCCCCAAATAAATAAAATCTTTAAAAAAATAAAGTCTCTACTCAGAACTGATACTTCTGCTCATTCATTGGCCAATGCAAGTGATTTGGCCACTCCTAGATTCAACAGGATGGAGAAGTATAATCATTCCATATGCATGAGCAACAAATATTGGTGGAGAATAGCGGCTGACCACAGGGTTGATCTAGCTGAGTGCTTATTTCCCTGAACTGTCCAGAAAAACATGGAGAAATAATGAGTGTCTAATTATATGATTATCCATTCACTGGAAAACCGTTTATGTAATCATGTAATCCGATTTACTTATCCTTTAAGTCTCAATTCAGAAAATGCTTCCATCTTATTCTTGTACTTTTCAAGCTACAGAATAAACTCTTTCCACTGTGGTATGCCATTGTTCTTCTAAGAGTATGCATCATACTCTGCCACATGTTATAATATATGATTTCATACATATTTCCTTCTTTTTTAAAAAAATATTTTATTTATTTTTTTGACACAGAGAGAGACACAGTGAGAGAGGGAACAGAAGCAGGGAGAGTGGGAGAAGGAGAGCAGGCTTCCCATTGAGCAGGGAGCCTGATACGGGGCTCGATCCCAGGACCCTGGGATCATGACCTGAGCCGAAGGCAGACACTTAACGACTGAGCCACCCAGGTGCCCCTATATTTCCTTTCTTGAGGGTACTTACCTTTAAGGAGTTTACAAACTGTGTCTTACTCACCCTTAGGACTCTCAAGGTGCCTAGTTTAATGTCTTGCACACCATTGATTTAAATATTTGTATTTATTGTATTTATGTATGTATTTAGGTCAATTGAAGAGCCGAGATGAGAAGTGAGTGGTACTCGTGGGTGGGTGACGTGGGAAGTCCTGGGTACTGAGCATGGCAAACTCTTGGAATGTCAGCCGAGACTCCTGAGAACCACTCTTGCTGGGTTCAGAAGAGACGGAGGCTGTTAGAGAAAATTAAAGTCATCGGAGAACTGTATCAGCTAGTTTATAATTAGTTACTGCAGAAAGGAGAAACATTCATTCCATTCTGACAACAGAGATTGCATAATTGCCCCGTGAATGTTTGTCCATACCCTTTCCAGGACGCGTTAAGCATTTACAAACAGAAACAAATATCCTCAGCCCTGGTTGGAAGCAGCAAGAAAAATGGGATTCCTTAGGCTGTCTCTGATCCATGAGCATCGGGCGTGTGACATGGTGGGCTTGCCGTGGGGGAGCCATGGCCGTGTCTTCCTGTTCCTTTTCTTTACCAATGATCTAAGTCAGGTCAACCAAGAATGATCAATTCTTCTTTAGTGACCAGAGAAACTCCAGGACTCCTTTGTATTTTTTTTTAAACTTGACTATTATTTATTGAGCATATACTCTATGCTGTATCACTGTGAGAGATTGAGTCTGTTCAGTGCCTTAAGTGATCCTGGAGTCTTGTTCTCCACGTGTCTTCATATGTGCTGTTCCATCTGCCTGAAATATTCTGATCTCTGCCCTGAACAATGACTACTTGCCCTTCTTGTTTTGGTTTCAACACCCCCTCATTGGAGAAGAATTTCTGAGTTCTAAACCAGGCTTTAGTTTCCCCTTTCATGTATTTTCATCACAATATAAACTTCCTTTATCTCTGCACCAAGGGTATCATGCTTTCTTGGGTAGCTGCCTATAGCTTCTGTTGGCCTATATACCCTGGGAGGACAGGCCTGTTTCTAGCTCATTGCTCTATCCCCTGCATCACCAGAATGGCAGAGGAAAGTTGGTTAATGTATCATTATGTTTTTATGGCCATCCAATGATTATATTGTTACAATATATTACCATGTCAGTGCCCTGTAATAGTGCTGAATGTCTGTGTACCTTTGAGGGATTTAGCCATTTGTAGCTAGCTGTAATTTTTAAAGAGTTATCTGCACAACTTCTGTGGACTGCATTGTCAGACTGATTGGAGTAAAGGGCTCTCTTTTTCAATGAGATGGACAAAGCCAGAATTCAAGACCCTGTTCGAGGTTTGGCTCTGTAACTATCTTGCTGTTTGCTCTTGGGAAATACCTTCACCTCTCTAAATTGTTTTCCTTAAAAAAAAAAAGAATATGGCATAAAAGATGTTGCCTGCTTAATGTTCTGTGACTATCATTCTGGGGTGATTTTAAAACATAATGCAAACATTCTTTGACTCTCCTCCCACTCAGTGGCAGGGTCTCTGTTCCCTCCTCTTCAGTATGGCATCTGGGACTTATTACAATGAAACAGAGCAGAAGGGTTTCTCTGCCAGTATCCAGGCCCAGACTGAGAAACTGACAGCTCCTACTTCCTGCCTCTATGAATGTTCACCCTTGAAACCCAGCTACCATTCCATAAGGAGGCCCATGCATCCCATGGAGAGACCCACCACAGAAAGAAACTGAGCTCCTGGTCCCCAGCCCCAGCTAAGCTCTTAGCTGACAGCCGGCTACAAGTTACCAGCCATGTGATTGAGTCATGGTGAACATGAATCCTCCAGCTCCCACTTGAGCCGGCCCAGCCAATGCTGCATATAGCAGAGAACACCTATCCCTCCCCTGACCTTCAGAAATTGAAAATTAAAGAGCAAAACCCATGATTATTGTTGTTTTAAGCCACGAGCTTTTGAGGCGCTTTGTTACACGGCACGAGAGAGCTGATACACCTCTTGTTCCTTCACAGTGTCTCCACTAGAACGTTCTGTTATGTGTAAAATTGGCTCCAGACCTGTGACAAATCAATGCTTACTCCAAAATTTAGAACAGAAACAACAACGGCAAGGAGATTGTGCCATTAAGTGGATCAAATGTTGGTTGAGTACGGCTCCTTCTGGGCTTCTCAGCAGAGGTTAATGGATAAAGCTTTGGTTAAATTAACTGTGTAAGTGACAAATGGGCCAACCACTCTCTATTAAAATGGTAGTTCTGTGATCGACACTGACTCTGCAAGACTTAGTGGATATGACTGCCAATTATGGGTGAATCTCCAAACCATAATGAAAACTTTCTTTTTTCTTTCTTTCTTTTTTACATTTTGTGTAAAGTGATGTTCTCCACAGTGGCACTGAGGTGTCCATTTACTTCTACATCCCCTCAGTGACCCAGGGCTTGGAACACTGACCGTGTCTTTTAAATGGCCTCTGAAACTAATAATACATGATCTGTTAATTAATTAAATTTAAATCAAATTTTAAAAATACAACTAAAAGATTCAAATTAAAACCACATTAAGATACCACCTTACACCAGTTAGATGGAAACAACATGTGTTGGAGGGGATATGGAGAAAGGGGAACCCTCTTAACACTGTTGGTGAAAATGCAAGTTGGTGTAGCCACTTTGGAAAACAGTGTGGAGATTCCTTAAGAAATTAAAAATAGAGCTTCCCTATGACCCTGCAATAGCACTACTGGGTATTTGCCCCAAAGATACAGATGTAGTGAAAAGAAGGGCCATCTGTACCCCAATGTTTATAGTGGCAATGGCTACGGTCACCAAACTGTGGAAAGAACCAAGATACCCTTCAACAGACGAACGGATAAGGAAGATGTGGTCCATATACACTGTGGAGTATTATGCCTCCAGCAGAAAGGATGAATACCCAACTTTTGTAGCAACATGGACAGGACTGGAAGAGATTATGCTGAGTGAAATAAGTCAAGTAGACAGAGTCAATTATCATATGATTTCACTTATTTGTGGAGCATAACAAATACCATGGAGGACAAGGGGAGATGGAGAGGAGAAGGGAGTTGAGGGAAATTGGAAGGGGAGGTGAACCACGAGAGACTATGGACTCTGAAAAACAATCTGAGGGTTTTGAAGGGGCGGGGGATGGGAGGTTGGGGGAACCAGGTGGTGGATATTGGAGAGGACACAGATTGCATGGAGCACTGGGTGTGGTACAAAAACAATGAATACTGTTACGCTGAAAATAAATTTAAAAAAAAAATCTAAAAGATGGCATTATGTTGTATATGAAACAGATTTTTACACCCCAAATCAACAAATCTAGCTAGAATAGTACAGGTTTATAGTGATGAGAGGCTCTTCTTTCTTTCTAGCTAAGTAGATAGTAGTCAGTGGGCCTGGGAAATGCAGATTGATGGCTACCACTGTTGTTCCTTGGGATGGTCCCCCTTTTAAATGAGAGCAGTTGCCTTTTTATGAACAACACCCGCAGAGCCAAATAATCTGGGTAAAAGCCCAGCTCACTAGCTACAGAGCCTTTGATGAATTACTAGGCCTCTCTATGTAGGCCTCATTTTTCTCATCAAGGTGATAATAGTAGCAACCGCTTCATAGGATTTTTTTAAGGTCAAATGAGTTCATGTGTATAGAGAGCTGGGGACAATGCCTGCAACCATAGAAAGCCCTGCATAAATGCTGGGTATTATTGTTACTGTTAATATTGGCTTTGGTTATTACATGTTTTATTTCTTTATTACCTTATAGCTAAGAACCCTACCTAGCAATAAAACTTTTATCTGTGGACATCAGATAGAGCCTGCCATAAACCAGGAGGCCATTTATGAATTTAAAAAATCTTAGGGAACCTGGGTGTCTCAGTTAAGTGTCTGCCTTTGGCTCAGGTCAGGATCTCAGGGTTCTGGGATCAAGCTCTGAGTGGGGTTCCCTGCTCAGCAGGGATCCTGTTTCTCCCTCTTTCTCTACCACTCTCCCTGTTTGTGCACCATCTCACTCTTCCTCTCTGCAAATAAATAAAGCCTTTAAAATTTTTTAAAAAAATTAAAAATCTTGAGAATAGCTTTGGAAGAGAGACCATGTTTCAGCATCCTTTTTCCTCTCTCATTCCTGGGGTTCTGACCCCCATTGCACTCCTCCTCCCGGTTCTGCCTCCTCTCCAGGAGTTGCCTACTCCCATTCCACCACCTCCAGTCAGTTTTCACACCATCATTTTAATCAACACAGTTCAGGTAGACTTGGATTTTGAGGTCTGGTGATTGTTTGTTGGTTTTTCCTAACACTCAAGTTTAATTCTATGCCTTAGGTGGAGCTCCCTGGAAATTGTGTGCAAAGGTTTATTGGGCAGTGCTCCAGAGGGATATACCCCTGAAGAAGTGACAGGGGAAGGACAGGACAGAGGCCTCAGCTGATCCAACAGGGAGCACTGGAGCTGGGAAAGGCCTCCAGAGTTGTCCCAGATCGAGGTTGAGAAGGCTGGGCCTTTGCATCTCCAAGTCAGACATTGGAGGTATGTAAATTTGGACAAGGTTGCTTCTTGTAGTCAAGGGCACCTCCCACTAGGAGATACAGCTGTGTCTGCAGCTGATGGTCCCAACAGCTGGCGATGGGGGCACCAGCTCTGACAAGAGGACCTTGAGGGAACACCACAGAACTCACTACTGGAGATAACTTGTTTCAAGAAGGATACATTTTTAGTGAAGAGTATTTAAGCATCTACTATCCAAAGGCAAACACTCAGGCAAATTACTCTCTGGGCCTCATTTTCGCCTGTGCATTGGAGATGAGATGGTTGATAAGGTCTAACAGTGTTCTACTACTGTGTCTTTCTCATAGGAGACAATCAATTCTAGTTCTTGTCCTACCTCGTTCAGTACCACAAGACCAAGAATCTCAGGTCCAGAATTCTAGCTCCTGTGTTTTCAAATGATACGGGTGCCCTGTACTTCGGCTCTTATTCAGGGCTGGCTCTGAGGGCAGGAAAGGAAGGTCATGTAAACATGTCCAACAAGCCAGGATTTCCACCAGCGCATTTAACCCTCACCATGACACTGACAAGCAGGCATTAGCCTCCTCATTTCACACAACAGGAAAGCGAAGCTGGGAGAGCTGAAGTGGCTTGCTCAAGGTTCCATGGCTAATAAGGGGCAGAGATAGGGGTCCCATCCAGGATCACACACAGCTTTCATCTGCTGCTACCCTAGCCCAGGGCATGGGTGCCCTTCACTTTAAAGTTTAGGCTTCCAGAATATAGCTGGGAACAGGAAATTAAAATTTTAAGGGGGATTAATATTTTAAAAATATTGATGTAATATTCTATTCTGCCTCCCAGAGCATGTGATCTTACCCTAGTTGACCCAGGATACTGAACTTTCTAGAAATTTTTTTTTAAAGATTTTATTTATTTGACAGAGAGAGATCACAAGTAGACAGAGAGGCAGGCAGGGAGAGAGGGAAGCAGGGTCTGTGCTGAGAAGAGAGCCTGATGTGGGGCTCGATCCCAGGACCCTGGGACCATGACCTGAGCCGAAGGCAGAGGCTTTAACCCTGAGCCACCCAGGCGCCCCTAGAAATTTTTTTGAGGTTGTGTGTGTGTGTGTGTACATGCACACACGTGCATGCAGTAGAAGTGTTAAAGGAGTATGGAAAGACCATGAACATGTTCACAAAATATTGTACTGCAGTTAGGATAAGAGCCTCATAAATTCAGCTGTGGTGTTCAGAAAGGATTTGCTCAATTTTAGGGCAGACCCTTCTGGCTCATTTCCCTTTCGCATGGTCACGTAGTCAGCCCCTGGGCCCCTGATTAGAACAGAAGCATGCCGAGTCCACACAGTGAGGCCATGAGGCTTGCTGCTCAGCTGTAGAAGAGAATGCAACCCAGGGGAAGGAAGAGACAGCTGAGCCCCTTTCCTTCCCAGAGGAACGTGGCAAGGAGAAAGATCAAGAAAGAAGCAGGAGAACAAACCTCCATGTGAGGAGATGGGGAGGTGGTTTAGGGAAATTAGGGTAATACCAAGAACAAATGAGGCCCAGCATGGCAAGACGAGGGGCCTTTCTGCGAAGGGGGACAGCTGAACGAGTAGACGGGATGGAGCGCTCGGCAGAGACCCAGGGACCAGTCAGTAACCAATGAGGGTTGCAATGAGGCCAGTCACCACTAAGCTTTAAAGATGCCAAGGAGGTTAGGAGTCTAGGCTTATAGGAACTGCGGCTCCCAATGGATGGTGCAGGCTGGGCAGCCCAAAGGGGAGTGGAAGTGTTTCCCCTTGGTGCCTCGGAGGCATAGGCCACCATGCCTGAGGACCTCAAGCCTTTCCTGTCACCATGATGATCCCTCTGTTCCTTTGCCCCATTCAACTGTACTGTATTAGTAATTCTCCTTCACATCTCGGCCCAATGCAAAACCCTTCTCTATCCTTTTCCCCCTTGCTCTACACCAAAGGAGGCTGACTTTCATTGACAGGGCTCCCTTGACCTTCAGCTTTGATGCCCTTTGGCAGTGGAAGGCACCCTCCCTCCAGAGGCCAGAGTGCCTGTAGAAAGAGAGATAGGGGTTATTTGTCTCCTGCTCCCTCCTGCCTCCCTCCTGGTTGCAAGTGATTGCATTCCCTCTAGGCAGGTCCGAAGGACAACCCTCTTCCACTTCTACAGGTCTCACTATAGGGCTTGGCACCTCTTCCTCTTTTTACCCTTTTAGACTTAGAGGTGGCAGCCCTCTCTTACTGTGAGCCCTCGGTGTTTCCTCATCCCTCCTGGGCCCCGCTTACCTGCCTTGACACCTTTGAAAACAGCCCTCTACTTAAACAAATCCCTTTTGCGTGTGATTTCCTGCTGGGTAGAATCCTTTCTGTCCTGGTCTGCACCCAGGCAGTAGAATCTATCCCAGTCATTCCAGTTTAATGATCGCAGCATTCCCCTTTCACACTGAAAAGATCCTTGTTTGGCTAGTGTCCTTCTGCTGGCACCGTACCGAGGCACGATCTTGTGGGGTGGGAGGGTGGGGTGGTAGGAGGAGGCTGCCTGCGGTAGGTGGTGAATAGGGTCCCATTTGAACCCTACTGGGCCCTTAACGAATGGGCTCTCTGTCTCACTCACGGCAGGGTGTCACATTTGTTACAGACACAATCAGAGAAGCTAAATGTCCTCTACACTTGCAGGTTGTGGTGTGAATGATTTTTCAAGTCCTATTGCTCAGTTGTCACTCCTGGGGGACGGGACTCTACCGTTATGCATCTTTGCCAGCTCTGCTCTATCTAGTGTCGTGCCTGGCCCGCAGTTCATAAACACTGTCTGAATGAACAATAAGGGAATGGAGTCACCATGTTCAATCAGTGTGACAACTCATTCACACATGGAGGTAACCATGGCACCAGTTCTCACAGGGGCTGCATAGACTTCACAAAGGGAGCTGGTGTTAAAGGGAAAGGAATTGTCAGAGTGATTGTGTGCGTGTGAGTGCACGCATGGTCAGTGTATATGGGTGTGTGTGTGTGTGTGTGTGTGTGTGTGTGCTGGTGCATGTGCCTGGTTGCACCTGGGTTTGTCAGTGCTTGTATGTGTATAGTTAGGAGTGTAAGTTTGGACATGAGATCACAGTCTAAATAAGAATTTGCGGTGAAGTGTTCTTTCTGTTAGTAGGATGAGCATGAAGTTTAGAGGAACAGGACATACTATCTTAAAATCCCCCTGCTTTGCCCTTCTTGTTGCACACAATGGGGCTGGCCACCGTGTCACCTGGGTCTGGGCTGTCTCACTTCTGTTTGATTTGGCTAACATTCACTGGGGACACACCATGCACCAGGCCTTGAGCTAACAGGTGTCTCCTTGGAGGCAGACCTTTCGACATGGCGGTCCCAGCCCTGAAAACGCCTGGGACCAGTCGGTGTTCCTGCATTTCAGGTTCTGAGTCATTGCCTCTACCTCCTGCCAACCTCAGAGTCTCTTTGGACTGATAACTGGAGAAATCTCAGTAGAACTTCTTGGTCCTGTGGAAAGCCGGGTCCACTGTACTCAGGAACCCCACCATTGCCCAGGGAAACTTCTCAGAAACTCAGCCTGCTCATAGGCTAATTTTCTTCCGGGTGGTTTCCTTCTTTCTCTCTGGAGGTCCTGTTTGTGCATCAGTGAGACAGGGGTGGTGCTCGGAGGTGGGCACTGGGACAGGAAGCCTTCTGTGTCTTTGATCCAGGTCTGCTCTCAGGAAAAACCCTGAGCCAGTCTGGGTGCTAGCACAATCATAATCCCGAAAGTGACGCTTGCCCTTGCACTCCTCGGGAGGATCTCTGGGTGCTCTTTGACTTTGACCACCGCCTTTCTGGGCTCCTTCTCCCTGCCGTGTACAGGTCCCATTCACATTGAACAGCTTCTGCCCTCAGGTTGGAGTTTCCTTTGGGCTTCCTGTTATGCTGCAGTGACTGATGCCAACCTTCCCTGCTCTTCTATGGGTTCTTTATTTTTTTAACCTTTTCTCTGGTCACGGCCACCAATGACCCTCAAATATTTGGCTGTCCCCCTGAGTTCTGACTCTAGCCCCTTGTGGCCAGCCCCACTTGCTTCCTATACCCTGAGAGCACAATGGGTTTCCCAGCTAAAGAGATGTGTCCTGGTCTTCACACGTGGCTGCAAACTTTTTGTTGCCCTTCCCTTGGAGAGGGGCAGTCTAAATTCTCTGCCCCCTGAACAAGAGTGGGCCATAGTGTTTTGCTTCTAAGAAATAAAATATAATGAAAGTGATGTCTTAGGACCACCAAGTCTCCACCATGAAGGGCAGACAGCTTCGTCTGACTTTCTGTCTTTTGGGACCCTCACTTCTGGAACCCAGCCCAGGCCCCAGGGACAGGGCACAGGTGGATGTTCTGGCTGATAGCCAGCATCATTGCCCAGACATGGGAGAAAAGAAGCCTTTGTGATGACTCCCTGGAGGGATGAACCAGCTGGCTGAGTTCAGTTACCCCCCAAGCCCATGAGAGATATTAACAAATGATTGTGGCTGTTTTCACGCCATTATGTTTGCAGTGGTTCGTTAGGCAGCTATAGGCAACCGTAAGGAGAGGCAAGAAGAACTTGGGGAAAGTTCAGAGAGCTAGAGGGTGATTTAAAGGTTATACATAAAACACAATAACATGCTGGGGTAGTCCAAGCTTTTTCATCAACCAAAGGAAAGATCAAGGGGAAATTTTAAAATATCTTTAAAAACACAGCCAAGGAACTGAAACCTTCTGATCTCCAGCGAGGGACAGTGTAAGAGGAAATCAGATTAAATTGCCGCATGATGAACTTGGGATTGATGTAAGCAGTGATTCTGGAGTGGCGGTGAAAGCCATGGATGCTCATATTTTTAAAAATCATGTATGGTCTTTATTGCCCACCTTTCATGTGTCCTAGGGTCTCTAAGAAACTATTAATACAAAAGGTAGTTAATACATATTGAAGAGGAAATGTATTAATATTTTCAGATATACATTATTTCGAGATTTAAACATCAGAAAAGAAAGAAATCATGCCCAAACCAAATTTTCTTAGAATGGTATCATCTTTCTGAACAGTAACAAAACAAAACAAAAACAAAAACTGAACACCTCTGGGTTAGTGGGTTTGAAGCTCTGTGATACAATTTGCCAAAAAAAATCACTTAGAATTGGGTGGACTTGGGATGCCTGGGTGGCTCAGTTGGTTGGACGACTGCCTTCGGCTCAGGTCATGATCCTGGATTCCCGGGATCGAGTCCCGCATAGGGCTCCCAGCTCCATGGGGAGTCTGCTTCTCTCTCTGACCTTCTCCTCACTCATGCTCTCTCTCACTGTCTCTCTCTCAAATAAATAAATAAAATATTTAAAAAAAAAAAAAGAATTGGGTGGACTTGAGGGATGGCTCCTTTCCACAGTCTCATTAGACACAAGACTGTTTTGCAAACCCAGAATTTTCAGCTTTTTCTCAACCTTGAAGGTCGGCCCAATCTCCCATCTCATCTTTTCTGTCAGTGACTTAATTGCTCAGGAACGACCACTCCCTGCCCCAAATAAAATACCCTGTAGCGTAAGAACCATTTAGTTAACTTGTGAGTCTGCAGATTGGCGGGATCACCTCCTAGGATGTCTCTGAAAGACTAGTCCGAGACTGGTGTAGACAGTGTAGAGACGCGCTGCGTCATGTAAAACAGGTAGTTAGCGGGAATATGGCAGCTCAGGTGTGAACTGAGACTCCGGAACCCTTGACTAGACCCTCAGCCCACCCCCAGTCAGGAAATGTACTTTTGTTCCTTTTTTCCATCCTTTCCACGCTTATCCGCCCACTGCCCCTCTTTGGGCAGGGCAGAGAGCTGGATTTACAGGCAGCCTCCAGAAGCCTCTTGAAGGAACAAGCGCAGCCCTCCCTCCGCGTCTTAAACGCAATCACAAAAGCTGAACTCAGAGAGAATTTTTTTTCCTCCTGCCTCTGCTGCAATTTTTGATGCTGGAGGGCATTTATTCAGCTTTTATTATTTTCTTGTTAAAGAATATTTAATCTTACTGGTGGGTGGGTGTGGGTGGTGATCACATCAGAGGGAAGAGAAAGAAATCCAAGCATGTTTCTGAGGGAAAAAAAATATGTATTAACTGTTATAGGGTAGGGCATGCTTTATAGTTAATATGCAGCTCAGGAAAGAACATAATAGAACAGCTTCCAAACTATGCAAAAAGCAAAATCAACTGTGTGTAGACAGACCCTGTGTTTACAAACTCCAAGCTGTATTCTCTAGGAAACCAGAGTCCTTTGCTGGGGATAGCTTTCAGAATTAACCTATTGTTTATGAAGTGCCCCAGGGCTAGCAAGAAACAGGGGCAAAGCAAGAGATCAGTCCTCTGGACTACAGTGTTAAAGGCTCAACACAGAAAACCTAAGAGAGCTGAGAGAGGGCATTGGAATGCTTAGAATATCAGTAAGGAGGCCAGATTCTGGGGTGGGGGACATCTAAATGGCATTGCTATTAACCAAAACACAGTTCAGGAAAATCTTATTGATCTATACCTATCATATTATTTATTATAGTGGAATGACCCTTTTAGTGTGTCCCAGGAAATGCTACTCTGTGATGTGTTATTTATTTGTTACTTTCCATTCTCTGATCTGCACAATGGGAAATAGTAAGCATCCTTCCTTTGTGAGGGCTATTGGGAGGATTGCACTAAAGAAGAAAGTGACGTTCTTAGCCAAGGGCCTGGTCCTTAAGACCAGCTAACATTTAGAACAATTTTTAGCATCACTTTTTAAAAAAAATATTTGTCTATGTATTTGGCACAGAAAGAGAGAAGAGCAGAGGGAGAGGGAGAAGCAGACTCCCCGCAGCAGAGGTCCCCAAAACGTGAGGCTCGATCCTAGGACCCTGGGATCATGACCCCAGCCCAAGGCAGATACTTAACTGACTGAGCCACCCAGGTGCCCCCGCTTGACTGCTGGAAGGCAGTACAGTGGAGGGAAAGACATGGGTTTTGAAACTGGGTAGAGTTGGATTTTAATCTCAGGTTGTCATTGTTTTCTTAAATGTGAGTGGCAATGTGTCCTTGGGCATATCACTATAAAATCCTTACATGGTTGCTGTGAGTCTTACATAAACTTACTTACAAAGAGAATTGAGCAAAGTGTCTGGCACATGGAAATTGAATGAGTGAGAGCTGTTGTTACTCCATGGAATGTTCGTAATTCCTAGAGGGATATGTTTGGCCAATGCCATAACCGATGCTATTCAGGAATGAACTGCTGTACTTCAGATTTGCAGGAATTATGGGCTGAGTCCATGCAGGTCCTCCTGGAAGATGGGGGGAATGGAAAAGAGACTTACCTGCAGAGAAACACCGAAGGATAATGGGGGGGGCAGGAGTAGGTGGGGTGAGCCTTTGGACCAAGATGCAGTCTGACCCTTGAGAAAAAGAGGGAAGGAAGGAGGTATGTGTGAAGGGTTGTGAAGGGCCACAGACACAGTGTAGCTCTGGGAAAGTCTCCACCAGGCCAATGGGGAGCCCAGAGCAAATACTGTCCATCAGAGAAGTCCTGTGCAAGGTAGAATAGCCCAAATCCGGAGGCCCCCTTTGTGCTCTGTCATTGGGTGGAAACGGCCTGGGCAAAATGGGGCCTCAGCAGGAATGCTGCAGCAGATCCCAGAGGAAAGATGCAGCAGCAGGGGGCTGGCAGTGATCTGTGCTCCCCAGACAGGGTCTCTTGAAGGGAGCTCTCCGTGATGTACCTCCATGAGCACCGCAGGTGACCATGGTAAGTTCCATCCCAGTCAGAATCATCTTTGCTCTTGTTAGTTAGCTCCTGGTCTGGGTCAAGGCCACAAAACAGACCCTCTATAAATGTGGAGTCGAATAGAATTTTCTAAGAAAAGAAATACCGCCAAGAGTAGTTCCAAAGAATAATGGAGGCATTTAACCAAACAAATATGATATTTGCTGAAAAATAGATTTGTTTAAAAATCAGCTTCACAGTTTCCATTTGGAAAAGAGCACTGCTGGTATCCATTTGTCCTCTTTGATTCCTCAAAGGAAGCCAGGCCATAAGTCTCCTTTATCTGCATTTAACTGAGGAAAAAAAGTATATTGTTAAGTGACATCTTTAAGTTATGAAGTTTCAATAATTCATTCTGGCTTCTCTTACTGTCTAATTGCATTACTCAGATTTATTTAAATTTTTTCTGTTTTAGAGGGATCTCAGGAATATACTAGTAGAAGTATATTGGAGGGATCTTGCAAATTTACTTTTAGCTTTAATTTCCTCTGCTATGAAACCATTGCTCCTTCCATGTTTCACCTTTATCTTCCCCTTCATTTGTGATACCAGAGAGAAAAAAAATTTCCCCTATCCTCTTAGTTTTAGTGTTTGGGGATTGTGAATTAAACTGACAAGAGACAGAGTAACAAAAGAAAAGGCAGATTTAATCATGTACATAGGGGGGTTCCCAAAGAAATGTGAGTGAAAGGGGTGATTAGAATTTGGAGCTTATCTATATCTTAATAAGGGAAAGGGAGATGATGAACACTTATGGGAAAACAAATTACTTTTTGGAAAGATAAGTGAATGCTCAGAAGAGACAGATATGATAGTTTTGTGACAATGCCTGTTTAGGTGTGTTGTGGAGACTTCTTATGTCCAGCGATGAGTCAATCTTCCCCAGCTGCTCCTGGGGAGGGAATAATATGACAACTGAATTCTTTTGAGTTCTTTTGGGAGCCTCTGTTTTTTGGCAGATAAGAAATTTCAGGAACTCAAATGCCTTCCACTCGAAATAATTTTTATGGTGTATTTTGGACTCTCCATGATATGAACACTGAAATATTGGTTTGTTGCATAATTTGATGGCCCAGATTGAAGGTGGTATGTAATACCCAGTAATAATACTCTTACTGTCTCAATAGTTCTGTGTTTCTTCACTATTTAATGACTAGTTAAAGACATTCATGGATGGCATAGGTCAGGGAACCAACTCTTTGGAAAGTAAAAGGAAAAAAAATGACTAACTTTCCAATTAGAACTTTACTATGATAAAGGAGAGGCATTGGAATTGAGAACAGGGAAAAAGGGAAGAAAAAGGATGGAAAACACCAGACTGGCACCAGACTGGAGCCAAGGCCAAATGAGAGCTGGTCTGTGGCTGAATCAAGTCACTGCTTAAGAAAAGCTAACAGGTGTTGGATATATGAAACCAATGAAAGCATCACATCTCCAGGGAATCAACAGTGCTAATAAATCATCAGCAGGCCTGGCAGTGCAGGCAGAGGCCATGACCACAGCTGCTATGACCCCGTCTAAATTTTATACCCCAGTTGAAAATGAGATGAGGGTGAAAACGAATATTGGTGTTTATGCAGCCAGTATCCTGTTGGAATCATTTTAAAGTTTTTGATTAAAAACAAAGTGGAGTTTTGTTGTTCTTTTCTTTTCTTTCTTTCTTTTTTTAAAAGTAGGTTCCAGCCTAGTATGGGACCCAATGCGGGGCTTGAACTTACAGCCCTGAGATCAAGACCTGAGCTGAAATCAAGAGTCAAATGCTTAACTGACTAAGCCACCCAGGCACCCCTTGTTGTTTTCAATGTTGTTTGAAAGTCAGGCATCTCTGAGAGGGAAGGGCAACATATTTATGTACTGTATGAATTTGCTGACATGACTTTGACTTTGACTAGAGAGGCACGGGACTAACTTGTTGGTTGCAACTTGTGTTAAGAGCGTATTTGAGGGGGGCACCTGGGTGGCTCAGTCAGTTGAGTGGCTGCCTTCGGCTCAGGTCATGGTCTCAGGGTCCTGGGATCAAGCCCCGCATTGGGCTCCCTGCTCGGTGGGGAGCCTGCTTCTCCCTCTCCTTCTTCCTGCCACTCTGTCTCCTTGTACTCTCTATCTCTATGTCAAATAAATAAATAAATTTTTTTAAAAAAGCGCATTTGAATCTCAGGAAACAATCTGAAGGTTGCTGGAGGGGAGGTGGGGTGGGAGGAATAAGGCAGCTGGGTGATGGCCATTGGGGAGGGTATGTGCTATGGTGAGTGCTATGAATTGTGTAAGACTGATGGTTCACAGACCTGTACCCCTGAAACAAACAATACATTATATTTTAACAAAAAATTTTTTTAAAAAGTGTATTTGAAATTCATCAGAAGTTGGCAGTTACCTAATACCTTTGCCTGAAACACACTCCTGTCTCTGGGAATTGGCCCTCTTTGAACAAGTGGGCTTACATTCAACAGTATTTGTTATGTCATTGTAGTGACAGAAAAAAAAAAACCTGTAAACAATCTGAATATACATGATTGGAGAAACTATTGAATAGATTGTAGTATGCCCATATTATGCGATTATTAAAAATGAATTAGATCAATACCCATTGAAAGAAAATAGAGCCTGCTGTTAAAAAATATCCAAAAACCATACTTAAGTGACTTTAAAACTTCTTTGGCTTATTATATGAACTATATATTGATATATATTGAAATTATTGATAATGAATAGCAAACTTATCAAATTATACTTCTTTGCTTTAGCTGGTAGATAGATGAATTCCTTACCTGGAGCTTGGTCCACTTCTCATGCCTCAACAGAGCTAAAATAATCCTGAAAAGATGAGGGTCATAATATTAGAAATACAACTTTCTTAAAGTTAAAAGAGTAAGAGAACTTAGGGAGGTGAAGGGCAGAGGGATAAACATACTAAACTATTTGGTTAGGGTTAGGTCTTTTAAAAGACTTTTCTATTGAGAGAAGGAAAGATTAGAGGCTGCCTACTGCTGTTGTAGTATACATAGAGATGGAAAAACACGAGTGGTCAATGTAAAGGGCCCAGAATTGCATGTGTGACCTCATTTCTGTATAGAGCATTACCATTTTAAAGACATTTATACATCTAGTTCCTCACTTGTCAGAGAGCTGGATATATGCCTGCCATTTCAGAGAAAAAAAAAATAAAAATAGAACTTAGATTAGTTCTGCCTAAATTCTGTCTCTGAGTGCTAGCTAAATTGGATAATTGATAAAATCTGTATGTGGAGTCAGTCAAGAGAAAATGAAGGTTTTCTTCATTGGAGTTTAGAATTGAGATAGTCTTCTGTGTAAATAAATGCATGAACTGAGCTGTGAATGGTGCTCTCGGCATTCCTGTATCTTACACAGGCCCTGGCAGATGAGGGGAAGAATGAGAATGGAGTAGAGGGGACACCATATGGGTCACGATGCAGGGCAAGTGAGAATAGCCGAGGACCTGGAGTAAGGAGGTCACAGAAGAATTTAGGTGATGATTGGGGCGATCTGGGGTACAGAACTTCCTGTTCTGGTAATGGTGGACCAGTTCATTAAGATGAATCCTCCTGTTGAAGACAACTGAAAGAAGAAGCTAGGATCTCTCTCTCTTTCTCTCTCTCATCTATCTACATCTGTAAAACACACATACACTCCAGTATATTTAACGAATATTCTAGAAAGTACTAGGTCAGCTAGCTAAAACCAGAGTGTGAATTGCTGGGCCCTGGACAAAAACAAAGAAGATAGATACTCAAAGAGCAAACCAGAGTTTGGGGCCACTTTCCTCCTGGGGAATTTGCCAATTCCTTCCCAGGTGACTGAAAGCCTAAAATGCTTGGGCCTTAGCAGCCATGAATAGTGTTTTTGAGAGCTTTGCAAGAGTACAGATACGGGGTTTGGCATTGAGGACTCGATGGTCTTGGGATGGTAAGAGTGCTATATTCGAAGAGAGAGGGTACACCCTCAGACATCATAGCTCAACTTGTTCTGATCCTGGAGTGGATTAAAATGATCTTGGATTGCCTATATCCCCAGACCCTAGAAGAAACAAATGGAAGTCCACTCTGGAGGAAGCTAAAATGATCCTTATCTCATATTTTTTCTATGTAGATTCAATGCATGGTGAGAAAAATTAACCAGATGCATAAGGAGACAAGCCCAATTGCCTTGGAATGGCATCTCCAAAAGGTTGAAAGAAACACCACCATTCAGGAATTCTTTTTTTTTAGGATATTATTTAGTTATTTGAGGGACACAGAGAGAGTGAGCATGTGCACACAAGTGGGAGGGGTGAGAGGTAGAGAGAGGAAGAAGCAAATGTCCTGTTGAGCAGGGAGCCCAATGTGGGACTCGATCCCAGGACCCTGAGATTGTAACCCGAGCTGAAGACAGATGCTTAATCGACTGAGCCACCCAGATGCCCCCAAAGTTGGTACTTTCAAATAAAATTGATAAAAAAAATCTCAAAAATCACTGTACCTCCCACAGATATTAAATATATATAGGAGCTATTATGTACAAACTTATGCCAAAAATTTTTAAAAATTTAGATCAACTGGAAAAATTCAGAGAAAGATACAACATTGTAAGCCTGACACAGAACATGCAGAGAACCTAAAGAACACAACATTTTAAAAAATGGGATTTATAAGTTTTTCTACAAAGAAAATTCCCAAATGACTTCATTAGTAAAGTCTACCGAACACTTAAGGAAAAAAAAAAAAACAATGCCAATCTGTCAAAAATTCATCTAAAATATAGAAGAAAAATGGAATATTATCTAACTCGTTTTATAAGAGCAGTAGAACTATTGATACTAAAAAGTTAATAAGGGCGTGACAAGATGTAACACTTCAGGTCAGTATCATTGGAGAACATACATGCATTAGCCCAACAATCTAAGTCATTCAAATTTAGCAATATATAAAAATATATATTTGAATCAAGCTGGGTTTATTCCAGAAAGGCAAGGTCACTTTAGAAATAGAACACGAGCCTGTGTATTTCACCACAGTAATATGAAGGACAAAAATCATATGATTGTTTCCATAGAGGCTGAAACAAATTTCATAAGGTTCTCTATCCATCTACGGAGGAAAAAGCTCCACTGAGCAAATTAGCAATAAAAGGAAACTCTCTTAAACTGATGAAATTATCTACAAAAAAACACCTACACCAAAACTCAACTTCATCATAAATTGCTGAAAGCTTTTACCTTGTGATGAGAACAAGACAAGTTTGCCCGCCATCACCACTTCAATTCATCATTGTGCCTTAATGTTCCATCAAAGACTTGGAACCAACATAAAGAATAGAAATAACTGAACTTTACAAGTTTGCTTGGCTCTACTCTTTTCTGGGCAGGGTGTGGCTAAGACTGTTTTGTTCTCATTTTGATAAATCTTTCTATTACCTTTTTTTTTGTCTCTTGAAGTTAGCTCTATGCAAGTAAAATAGAGCATCTGGGGGGAAATACAGAAAAATATAGTTAATGGCAATTTGAGCTGGCCTCTAAGTGGAGGAGACATGGGGAATCGGCCTTTCTTTAATCTAATGGGACTTTCTGAAGCCTCGTGAAAACCTGGATTTGTGCCCTGCCTCTCCCTGGCCAAGTTTGCTGGAATATCTTCTTTTGATTTCACTGTGGTTGAGAACAAGGGTGAGGTACGGAAAGAATACTATTTTGGAAGACATTTTCTCTGGGGCTAGTTTTTAGTTAGGATGAAATCACCAGGGTACAGATAGATGTTTGGGTAGTCAGGACTGACTGATCAGTATTTTTTTTTTAAGATTTTATTTATGTATTTGACAAAGAGAGAGAGAGATCCCAAGTAGGCAGAGCAGCAGGCAGAGAGAGAGGGGAAAGCAGGCTCCCCACTGAGCAGAGAGCCTGTTGCAGGGCTTGATCCCAGGACCCTGAGACCAAGACCTGAGCTGAAGGCAGAGGCTTAACCCACTGAGCCACCCAGGTATGCCCTGACTTATCAGTTTTGTGCCTCACCTACTCTTAAAGAAAATAATAGCATCCAACTCTTGCACACAGGGAAAGTACCTAAGCCTGATAAGCTAAGCTTCAATAATTGAGATGATAATAAAACAATTTATTTTAAAATTTGTGATGAGCAGACAACTTAAGCAGCAGGGGCGATCATGTTAGAATGAATGAAGGTCTCTGTGTGATAGACTGACAGGTCACGCTGACATAAAGGAAGCGATAGATGAAATCTACAACAGACATCAGTACAACTTCAATTATATTAGAATTGTATTCTCCTCCAAAAGACATGAAAATTCACCTGCTCTTCTTAGATATCTATTGGGAGGGTAATAGGAAGTAAAAGGTTATCAAGGTAGCCAGTGTGTACATGAAAATTATAAAACAAATTCTGATTTGTCAAAGTTAGCATGACTATGCTTGGAAATGTGTATGTAGGTCCCAAAGTGAATTGACAGTGTTTCCATGGATGCTGTTAGTGTTGTCTCCTTCTTAGTCCGACTTAAGTGGTCACAGCTAACCAGGACAAGCTGTGTGCATGCAATGTCAAAACAACGAAGCACTTTGTAAGCTTAACCCAAGCGGGTGATTGACTTACATCACTGGTTAGAAACAGATACTGAAGGGTCTTCCATCCACCCAAGGGCTGATCTTTGGATTCATCTTAACTTTCACAAACATGGAATGTGTGCTGAAGCTCGTTGCTCCTTGGTAGGCAATGAAAGATTAGCCACACGCCACTAAAAAGATGGGAGCGTGGCTATATGTTGAGCATTACTAGTAATTATGGAATGTTTTAAAATAGGAGAGGTATTCATGCATCAAGATTATTATTTTTAGATGTTTATCTCCTTTGAGGCAACCAATGAAACCTAAATCTTCTTGAGATTCAACTTTGCAATGAGATTTTAGCATTCTGGAATGGTCACTGCTCCTCATTACACCTTGTCCCCGGTCTGTGTGTCACGTTTAGATCATGTACCACAGAAGGGGGACATCGTTCACATTGTAGACATATACAGAACTGCGAGAGCCCTGCATATAAATGTAGACATTCCAGGACTCTCGGCTGAGTTCTGGGACAGCAAGAGAGAGCCTTCACCCCATAAACCTTTATTTGCGCACTTATGCCCACACAGCCCCACAAAGCCTGCACACTCATTTTTACTTGAATATGTATGTGTGCACATGGTCGTGCCTCCGCTTGACTGTGCTTTGAGTGACTGGATTCACTCAGGAAGCAGACTCCCTTATTCTGAACTTGTCATAGTCACCTCATCTTGGGATGGAGTATGTATATTCCTCCCAGCTTACATGCTGGGCAGGTCATAAGTGTGTAGTAATGTAGGGTGGGTGGGGGCCTACATGCAAGCCACTGCTGCCTTGGGGTCTGGAAAGATCTTCAGACTCAGACGGGATGCATTTTAGTAGGTTCATTCAATTCAAGTAGGATACCTGTGTCTAGTCAACAGCTTACAAAATAATTTAACTTATAAAATCCCTGGATGCTACTGATTTAGCCCTAGCAATCACATTCCACTACTTGCTTTCTTGTCTCCCTCTCCTGGCCCTCCTGTCCTTTACACATAGGCACTTGTAGGGTGACTGTGGTAGCCTGAAGAATGGGCCTCCCCCAAGTTAGATGCACTTCCTAATCCCAAGAACCTGTGAATATTATATGGGAAAAGATGTGATTTAAGATCTTGAGATGTGGAGTTTGTCTTGGTTCATCTTGGAGGGCCTTGAATGAGATAAAAAATATTCTTAGAGAAGTAGAGGGAGTTTTGAGACAGATAGGGCCACCTAATATGCCTGGAGGGATCAACGGCTGGTTGTGTATGATTGCTCAGGTTGTGCATTCATACGTGTGTTATTTTTCTACTGTTGGATAACAAACTACCAGAGACTTAGTGGCTTACATCCACACACATTTAGTACCTTAGCTTCTGGGGGTCAAGAGTCTGGGCACAGCTTACAGCCAGGCTATAATCCAGGTGTTGGCCAGAGCTGGGTTCTTATCTGGAGGCTCTACTGGCAATGGCTCTGCTTCCAAGCTCTTGTGGTCATTGGCAGGATTCATTACCTAATGGCTAGAAGGCCAAGGGCACTAGCTTCATGCTGGCCATTAACTGCAGGCCACTCTTCACTTGTAGAAGCTTTCCACAGTTCCTTGCCATGTGTGTTTCCCCAGATTCTCTCTCCCCACTTGGCAGCTTGCTTCTCCAAAGCGAACAAGGGAGAAAAATAGCAAGTTTTCTAGAAAGACAGAGTCTTAAATAATGTAATGCAATTAGAGGAGTGACATCCCATTACCTTTGCCATATTCTGTTCATTAGAAGCAAGTCACAGGATGGAACCATACAAAGGTATGAACTCCAGTAGACTGGGGATCATGGAGTCGCCTCAATGCCTGCCTACTACAATATACTCATTTATTAAGAAATTATTGAGGGGCGCCTGGGTGGTTCAGTGGGTTAAGTCTCTGCCTTCAGCTCAGGTCATTATCTCAGGGTCCTGGGATCGAGCCTCACATCGGGCTCTCTGCTCAGTGGGGAGCTTCCTTCCCCACCTCTCTCTGCCTGCCTCTCTGCCTACTTGTGATCTTTCTCTGTCAAATAAATAAATAAAATCTTAAAAAAAAGAAATTATCGAGGAAGTAGAACCTTGTCTCTAATTCACACAAAGGTCTCACACAGGTTAGCAGAGGCATTTTTTCCCATCTCACCTCTCTTTTTTGTTCTGGCTAAAGTGGTGTTAAAATGATAAGCCAAGGGACAGAAGTGTGTTTTATCAAATGACATAAAGTGACGAAAATCTGGGAGAATGTAATCGTGGTGTAGTTTTAGAGCAGTTGCTTCCATTTTGATAACATTTGCTAGAATGTGCCTGCTCTTGGGAATGAAAAAGCTCAATAAATAAATCACCACAACTGAAAACCTCTCATCTGGGCTCAATTTCTTTTTTTTTTTTAATCTGACAAAATATCTCCCACACAGGTTCTATAAAGTTGTGTATTCACCTTAGTGAATTTAGAACACAATCACTTTCTTTTTTTTAAGATTTTATTTATATTTGACAGACAGAGATCACAAGTAGACAGAGAGGCAGGCAGAGAGAGAGAGAGAGGAGGATGCAGGCTCCCTGCAGAGCAGAGAGCCTGATGAGGGGCTCGATCCCAGGACCTTGGGATCATGACCTGAGCTGAAGGCAGAGACTTTAACCCACTGAGCCACCCAGGTGCCCACACAATCACTTTCTAATGAGGTTACTCATTAGTGTTGATCCAGTTTCTCTAGGTTCCTCTAATTAGCAAGTATTATGAGCTATAGTGTATTGGATAGGCATTGAAAATATGGATAGGCATTCTTGAAAATAATTTTATCCTTCTTCAAAACCTTCTTCATTCCCATTGGCCCAGACAGGGCTTATGTCTGAGTTACGGCTCACCTTGACTATTACCAAAGATTCCTGACTTCTTATACTTGTCTACAAGATTTGTTTTTCCTTGGCTTAAAGGTTTTTTGTAGTGCTTCGTTCCCTTTATTTTAAATTCTGTTCCCTTTTGCATGTCCTCAAGGCCCTGCATGGTTCTTCTGCTGGCCAGTCTAGCCTCATGGTTCATTTCTCCACACTCTTCGCCAAGAATCAGGGAAGCCACACTGGATGAGCAAAGCACATACTCTTATATGCCATAGGCCTTTGAGCATTCTATTCCTTCCTCCTAAAACACAACTTCAACTCATTTCTTTAGTGCTTTGTTTTGCTTTGGTTATGTATTTATTAACTTATATTATGAAACATTTCAACCATAAAGAGAAATACAGAAAGTAGCATAATAAACAAGCATATCCCTACCATCTGTTTTAAAGATATTGATAGCTTGCCATATTTACCTCAGATGTATATTTTTTCAATTTTTAAGATGAATATTTTCAAACATATAGAAAGTCAAAACACTAATTCAAAAACACCCATAAATTCATTTTCACTTTTGTTTCCTTTGCCTTTGGAGACATATCTTGAAAGAAGTTGCTGTGGCCGATATCGAAGAGGTTACTGCCTATGTTCTCCTCTAGGATTCTGATGGATTCCTGCCTCATGTTGAGGTCTTTTATCCATTTCAAGTTTATCTTTGTGTATGGTGTAAGAGAATGGTCGAGTTTCATTCTTTTACATATATCCATCCAATTTTCCCAGCACCATTTATTGAAGAGACTGTCTTTTTTCCACTGTATATTTTTTCCTGCTTTGTTGAAGATTATTTGACCGTAGAGTTGAGGGTCCATATCTGGGCTCTCTACTCTGTTCCACTGGTCTATGTTGAACCAGAGTGGTGAGAGTTGGCATCCTTGTCGTGTTCCTGATCTCAAAGGGAAGGCTGTCAGCTTTTTCCCATTGAGGATGATATTTGCTGTGGGTTTTTCATAGATAGATTTGATGAAGTTGAGGAATGTTCCCTCTATCCCTATACTTAGAAGCATTTTAATCAGGAACGGATGCAGTATTTTGTCAAATGCTTTTCCCACATCAATTGAGAGAACCATGTGGTTCTTTTCTCTTCTCTTATTGATTTGTTCTATCACATTGATTGATTTGCAAATGTTTATCCATGCTTGCAACCCAGGGATGAATCCCACCTGGTAATGGTGGCTAATCTTTTTAATGTGCTGTTGGATCTTATTAGCTAAGATCTTGTTGAGAATCTTAGCATCCATATTCATCAGGGATATTGGTCTGAAATGAATTTTTGGGACTTGATCAGGATCAAAATCTTCTGCACAGCAAAGGAAACAGTCAATAAAACAAAGAGGCAACCCACGGAATGGGAGAAGATATTCGCAAATGACACTACAGACAAAAGGCTGATATCAAGGATCTATAAAGAACTCCTCAAACTCAACACACACAAAACAGATAATCACATCAAAAAATGGGCAGAAGACATGAACAGACACTTCTCCAAAGAAGACATACAAATGGCTAACAGACACATGAAAAAATGTTCATCATCACTACCCATCAGGGAAATTCAAATCAAAACCACATTGAGATACCACCTTACACCAGTTAGAATGGCCAAAATTAACAAGACAGTAAATAACGTGTGTTGGAGAGGATGTGGAGAAAGGGGAACCCTCTTAAACTCTTGGTGGGGATGCAAGTTGGTGCAGCCACTTTGGAAAACAGTGTGGAGATTCCTTAAGAAATTAAAAATAGAGCTTCCCTATGACCCTGCAATTGCACTCCTGGGTATTTACCCCAAAGATACAGATGTAGTGAAAAGAAGGGCCATCTGTACCCCAATGTTCATATCAGCAATGGCCACAGTTGCCAAACTGTGGAAAGAAACAAGATGCCCTTCAACAGACAAATGGATAAGGAAGATATGGTCCATATACACTATGGAGTATTATGCCTCCATCAGAAAGGATGAATATCCAACTTTTGTATCAACATGGATGGGACTGGAAGAGATTATGCTGAGTGAAATAAGTCAAGCAGAGAGAGTCAATTACCATATGGTTTCACTTATTTGTGGAGCATAAGATATAACATGGAGGACATGGGGAGATAGAGAGGAGAAGGGAGTTGGGGGAAATTGGAGGGGGAGATGAACCATGAGAGACGATGGACTCTGAAAAACAATCTGAGCGTTTTGAAGGGGCAAGGGATGGGAGGTTGGGTGAGCCAGGTGGTGGGTATTATGGAGGGCACATATTGCATGGAACACTGGATATGGTACATAAACAATGAATTCTGGTACACTGAAAAGAAATTAAAAAAACAACAAACAACAAAAAACAAAGAACACCCATATATTTGGTACTGAGATCCAACAATCATTAATATTTCGCTGTATTATTCTCTCTCTCTCATCTCTTCTATTACCATCTCTTTCCCCCCCCAACACATACATGAAACATTTAAACCTATGTTAGGTTACAGGCATCATTCATGACACTTCACCCCTAAATACTTCCACTATATCTTTTAAAACTAAGGTGTTCTCCTACATAAACTTCATATTCATTTTTGTGTTTGAAAAATTAACAGTCCCCTTACCTCAATGCATACTCTGTCTATGTAAAAATGGCAATTTTCCACAAAAATTCTTTTATGGCTTTTTTTTTCTACACAGGATCCAATCAAGTTTCACTCTTTACATTTTCCTTAGGTTTCCAAAAACTCTTATATTCTAGAACAGTCACCCATACAATTTGTTCTTAGGATATTGGTTTTTAAAATGATCAAGACGGTTGACTAGGAGTATATCTCATAATCTGGATTTCTCAGGATTTTCCCTCATGTTTTTATTTAACATCTACATTTGTTAACATGTGTATTCCCAAACCAGAAAGTTTTCTCTCACCCATTACACTTTTTGCCTAATGGTTGGGATGTACATTGATGCCTGAATCAATGATATCATTTGTGGTTATAGTATCATAATTTTCTAATTCTGTCAGTTATTCTACATTTATTAGTTGCCATTCTACTATAAAGAAGAGCATTCCCTGATCAACTGAAAATAAATTTCAGCTCCTCATCTAGGGTGATTACTTCATTCTTCCCCCTTTAATTAGCAATTTGCAGAGTAAACCATCTCCATTGATGGCAAATGAGTTAATTTTTAAATCCTTTTTCTTATTTTGTGCATTATTTGAGGCCATCTTGATACAGATTTTCCCAGTAGCAGACCCTGGGACAGGTTGTTATTTGAGAGGTGATTTCAGAAACACAGGTAGGAGGGTAGGGCAATGAGACGGGGAAGAGAAGGAAGACAATCAAGGAGTACTGCTTACCCATTTCTCCCTGCAGTAAACTGGAGTTGGATCCTGCTGAAAAATTCAGAGACCAGTGGAGTTCATGCACCTTAGAGTCAGAGTCATCTCACTTGAGAGGTATGGATCCTCAACTTTTGCCAGTCATTCTTTGAAGGAGGGTGAGGAGGGTTAATTCTCTGGTACTCTCAGGGCTTCAACCCCTAGAGAAAGCCCTTAGGCAAGAGATAGAAGTGCTGGTAGCTGAAGTTTCCAACTAATGGGTATCAATTTCAGTTATTAGTTTGGGTTTTTTTAAAGGTTTTTAAAAAATTTTATTTATTTATTTGAGAGAGAGAGAGTGAGTGAGTAAGAAGGAGAGGGTGAGAGAATCTGAAGCAGATTCTGCACTGAGCGCTAAGCCCGACGTTGGGCTTCAACCCTTGACCGTGAGTTCACAATCTAAGCAGAAACCAAGAGTTTCTGTTTAACCAACTGAGGTTAACCAACTGCTTAACCAACTTAAGGGTGTTTAACCAACTGAGTCACCCAGGCACTCCAGTTATTAGCTCTGATGCTCAAAGTCCCATAATCAACCAGTGTGAACTCTTTGAATCCTGCTTGCCCTGCATCCTTTTGGTACACTCCTTTCTGGCACAGAATGAATCAGATGAACCTTCAAATGACCCTGGCTCAGATCTGACATTAACCATTTCTTCCGGGAGCTCCAATTCATTGTAGGAGAGAAACCAAGTTCTGAGAGCTAAAAGGGCCCATTGCTACTGGATGGGTGATTACTTCTTGGCCCTTTTGGTGGCCAATTTCACAAGTTCACACTGAAATTTTCAATTCAAATTTAATGCATTTCTTTTATTTAATATCTGTGATCTCACCTCTGTTTCTTTTCTCTCATGGAAAATATGATTTCTAATAATATTAACTTAAGATGTCAAAAGTACTATACCAATATTACTACTCACTGGAGAAAGATTTGCATTATTTCTTTGCATTTCTTTTTGCTGTTTCTATATCTCAATAAGGTTGTACAACCAGAGCACTATGTTCATTCTACAATTACATGCAATAATTTTCTCTCTCTTTCTTTTTTCTTGTCTAACCATTGTGACATACAATTAAGATCATTTTCTTCTGCTTCTTTTTAATTTTAGGGTTTTCCTGAATTCTGTTTTTGAACACAGTAGAACATTCACACAATTCATGCATCAAAACACATGCAAAGAAGTACTTGGAGAAATCTGCCTTTTATTGTTTCCTGGTTTACCTGTCCAGCAATCATTTTTGTGTATGTATTTTTATTTCCTTTTTTTTCTTATCCACATGACAGTCTACTATATATACTGTTACATACCTTGCATTTTTCTCTTACCAGTATATCCTGGAGATTATTTCACTTCAACTCATGGAGATCTTCCTTATTAACCTCCAAGCTGTATAACATTTTATTTTGTGCCTATTGCGTAGTTTTATTATACAGCCACTATTGAAGGATATTTGGGTCAATTTCAATCTGTGTGTGTGTGTGTGTGTACATGCTCATGGACGCTAATGTGTGTTTATGGAGGGGCAAGGTATGACTTTAGGGTAAATTCTCTGATGTGGGATTGCTTGGTCAAAAAGGAATTCTGCAAAAAAAAGTAATTCCATAATTTGGTAATTTTATGGGACATTTTCATATTCTTATTCTCCCAATTTTTTTTAAAGATTTATTTACAATAAATAAATAATTTATTTTTTTGTTCATAGCCTCAGCAGTAAAATTTGTTGTTGCTGGTGCACTTGTTTATTCCAGTTATACTCTCGTGCTGTTTACAGAGATAATGTCACATTTTTCTTTCCAAAATTCTTCCGCCTCCCAAAGTTTCCTTTTATCTAATTGCTTTGGCAAATACTTTCAGTGCAACGTGAAGAGTAGTGGAAATAGAGGAATCCTTGGACTGTTTCTAACCATAGTGGGAAGGCCTCCACTGAGTCCCTAGGAAGATGCCAGCTTTCTTTATATTATCATAAGGAAGGATCAGTTCCTATTTTATTAAATGTTTTTATAGGAATGGGTTTTGACTGTTGTCAACACTGTTAACATTTAAGTAGATAATATAATTTTAAAGATATATTAACAGAGCATTACATTAATGGATTTTTTTTAAAAAATACCAAAACTTCCTTGCATTCCTGGAATAACTATTTGCTCAAAAAATATGTGTGTGTGTGTATATATATATATATATATATATATATATTTAATATGTTATATGTAATATGTATAATATATATTTACATTGTATATTAATTAATTATATATTAATAATACTAAAATATAGAATTAGAGTCTATTTAATATTTTATAGGATTCTATGTCCTCATGTTCTTTTTAAAAAAAGATTTTATTTATTTGTCAGAGAGAGAGAGAAAGCACAAGCAGGGGGAGTGGCAGGCAGAGGGAGAAGCAAGCTCTTCCACTAAGCAAGAAGCCCAAAGTGGGACTCGATCCTAGGACTCTGGGATCATGACCTGAACTGAAGGAAGTCACTTTACTGACTTAGCCACCCAGGTGTCCCTATGTCCTAATGTCCTTTCTAGGATTTTTACATCAGGGAGATTGGTATCAGCATCAAGTGTCAATATTACATGCATCTCAAAATCAGAACTTGAACATTTTTCTAAGTTCTGGAATGTTTCTAAGTTCTAAAGCTGTTTAAGTAACATTAGGAGTATCTGACTTTTAAAGATCTGTAGAAATTCCCTGTGAAACTGTTTGGTCTGTTGATCTTTAGAAGAAAGTTCTGTAATAATTTTCTCTATTACTTCTATGAAAACTGATCTTTTTAAATTTGATGTCTCTACTGGCATCATTTTGAATGAATTACACTTTTTAGGGAAATTACCAATTTCATGTAGGTTTTCAAATGTATTTATTTGCATAGAAATATACAAAGTAATCTCTTAAGATATTTTATAATTTCATTGGTTTCAATGGTTATTGTCATCACATTTGGTGTGTTTGTATTTTCTGCCCTGTTTCTCTTGATTAAGCTAACTACTCATGGCTTTATTTTATATTTTATTATATTAGTGCTGTTCATTTTCTCAGTTCTAGCTTATGATTATCTGGTTTTATATTTATAATTTCCTTCCTTCTGATTTCTTTGGCTTTATTTTCACATTCATTTTTTAATTTCTGCTTTGCCTATTTTTTGAAGTCATTGTTAAATTCACTTGTTTTCTAATTTTCGTTTTTACTGCTATAAATATTTAAGGCAATGAGTTTTCCTCCTAATGTTGTAGTTGAATCTCCTAATACATCATTTTCATTGTTCTGTCCCTCCCCTGAGTGGCAGATCTATTTAGCACTAAGACTTTCAATTAATAGGAACAAGGGGAACAGCCGAGACATATATTCCCAGGAATTAAGGCTCATCATCAACCTAGGCAAATTGGAAAGAAAAAGATCTTAAAAGCAAAAATTTTTCTGGGGTGCCTGGGTGGCTCAGTCTGTTAAGCTGCTGACTCTTGATTTTGGCTCAGGTAATGATCTTGAGGTCCTGGGATAGAGCCCCACGTTGGGTTCCATGCCTAGTGGGGAATCTGCTTGAAATTCTCTTTCTCCTTTTGCCCCTCCACCCCGCTATGTTCGCCCTCTCTCTCTCTCTCAAATAAATAAATACATCTTTAAAAAAACAAGTAAAATTGTTCTTTCATCCCTTACCTTTAAGATCTCCTTTCTCTTCCCACTTTGCTTAAGTGTATGACGATGGT
This sequence comes from Mustela putorius furo, assembly GCF_011764305.1. NCBI lineage: Eukaryota > Metazoa > Chordata > Mammalia > Carnivora > Mustelidae > Mustela > Mustela putorius. The sequence goes on from NW_025421989.1 coordinate 37,129,136, forward strand.
TAGTTTCCAGGAACATATGTCTCATCGATTTCCCTTGTTCATGTTAATTGGAAGTCTTATGTACTAACAAAGTTGTGATATGATTTTGAGCAAAGACATACTAGGAGCTGTGGAGTTTTCTTTTAAAAATGGGGGCTCTGGGTGTCCCTGCAATGCTTTAAGACTATGTCTTGCACTTTTGTTATATTTTCCTCATGCGGTAGACTGTTACCTTTTGGGGATGCAGATTTGATTGGTTGGTTGATTGACTGATAATAATCAATAATTATTATTTTAGCTTTCTTTTTGTATTCTCAGCTCCAACAAACGTGCCTACGGGTGTTTTTCTGATTGTGGTCTGAGGACCAGTGAGGTCAGAATCACCTACAGAGAGAACAGAGGCTGTTCAAATTCAGAGTGCTGGGCCCCACACCAGATACACTGAATCAAACTTTCTAGGGAGTAAGGCCTGGAATTCTGCATTTGAAATAAAATCACCAGGGAATTCTTTTATGGTTTGCAAATTCCTGGCCTAGAATTTAGATTACTCAATAAACATTTGTTGAATTAAACCTGCTTACTTAAATGACAAATGCTGGAAACATTCAATTCCTTCAGGTTTGCTGGGATTTTAAGATGATTCTAGAATCCTGGAAACATCCTATCCCCCTGACCTGTGGAAATTCGAATACATAACTTTTATAACACAGATTAATTTAAAATGATGGAAGGAGGCGATGGACAATCACATACAGAGAGATGCCACGGCTAAATGTTTGGGTCAGCCATCATTAGCTAATACTCTACACATCATATAACTAGTCCTTGGTTTTTCATTTTGTTTCTTGTTGTGAAAAAAAAAATCCCTAATTCCAGAAATTAGTTGGAATCTCTTAATCTTTTATCCGTTGGTGTTAGAGGAATTCAGTCCTAGCAAGTCCCAGCCTGAGCTCACCAAAATTGATAAGCCAGGGCTGACGTTTTTATTGCGGGGTGCAGACAGCCTGTTTCCATGGGAACAGACGCCAGCCTGCTGAAAACAGAGGTAAGAACTTTAGCATTAATTACTATTTCAGTTTGAATTCAATTGATTTCAGGGTAAATCTGGAGACATCTTGGCAGTATTATTGTGAGTGCTGTAGGCATGACCCACACTCTATTAAAGCAACCTAACGAATATAACAAGGCACTGTGGCTTATAAAAGAGATCCAGAGCTCAGTCACTGAAGGAAGCATAAGAAAAGCATAGACCGCAGTCTTAAAAGTCAATTTTTGCATTGTAGACATGAATAAGTGACTTGCTCTTAATGAATCTAAATTGCCCTTGACAAAGCAAAATCATTGTGGGATTGGTCTTTACGTCCCTCCCACAAGCACTACTGGAAGAGAATAAAAAAGAGGCAAAGAAAAACAGAAGCTGGATTTTGGTGAGCTCTGTGTTTGACTCTGTGCGTTTTGAGGCTGATGGGGTTGGGGTTTCTTCAGTTATGTCTCCTACCTTCAGCATCACTTAATTTCACTCCTTGACGTCCCTAGCATGTGCGTGTGTGTTTGTACACTGAAATACCAAAGATCGTTTATCGGTTTTGATGCACTCAGTCTGGCAGTTGCTAGCACTGGATTTCCCTAATACCAACAGATGTGCAATTCTAGCTTCTAGAATAGTTGTGGCCTCTCCCTATATATATTCAAGAGTTCCTACTTTGAAAGTAAATGTCCTTGGGAGGGGTTTATGTGTTACAACATTATCCAACCCAGAAAGTATTAGGTTGGGATTAGTTGTAAGTTGACTCAGAGCTAGAAGTGGTCACAGAGTAAATAATTGGTGAGAGGTCAGGTTGAGGGGCCAAAGGAGAGAAAAAAGGAAGAGCACAGTTTGCTGAAAGCAGATTTCACCCATCGGACTATTTAACTGAGGCTCAACTCAGACTATAAACTTATACATATATATATATATATATACATATATATCTATATATATGTATATATATATACACACACACACACAAAGGGAGAGAATATATATACTTATATATATTTTTATATTATATTGTATATATAAATATACATATATTATTTATTATATGTATATTTTAAAATATACATATATGTATATATTTTTTAAACTAAAAAACCAAGATGGTTGGTTATCAGTGTTCTAACAACTGGGACTCTGAAAAAGTCAGATTTCTCTCTAGAGAGGTGTGTGAAGGGTATGCTTTTCTTGGTTGCAGTTGCAAAGCAGAGGCTCTTGACAAAGCCAAAAGCCAAATGTTGCAAAACAGGAAGAATTCACGAGTGAGAATTCTAGAGTAGGCACATCTGAAATAGAAGGACATTGTTAAGGCTGGACCTCTATTCCGTCTGTTCCATGTACTAATTCTTTTGAGCCCATTCTCCAGCTTCTGTGTGCTTGAAACAGCTAACCTCCATGACCCACTTCCCATTATTATCCTTTGGGTTAATGGAGCTTTTTTCTTTGCATAGAGAGCCAGAAATGCCTGTGAGTTCACAAACCATGCCAATACCATTCTGTTGTAGAACTATGAAAGCCTAGATCCTTTTTTGGGGAGGTGAGACGAACTTTGGGGAGCACTTAACAATCCAGAGTTCACTGCAGAATCAGGCTGAGGCTGGAGCTTTGGCTGAAGTCCTATTTTTGCTTGGCTTTTACCCCTTCTTACCCTGTGTTGCAGCCAACCTCCAAAATGGCCCCCAATGACCCTCACTGGTATTTATGCCCTTGTGGGGTCCTCTCTCCCACTGAATAGGGCCAACCTGTATAACCATTAGAATATTGTGGATATAATGGTGTGTGACCAACTTCCAAAGCTAGCCCATAAAGCCATTGTGTCTTCCACCTTGCTCTCTCTTGTGTTGTCATTTTTAAGGGGAAACCATTCGTCATTTGAGGCAGACACTCAGGTAACTCTACAAAGAGGTCGGTGTGACAAGGACTGGAGATCTCTTGCCAACAGCCAACACAAACTTGCTATTCACATGGATGAGTCATTCTGGAAGTGAATTGTCCAGCCCTAGTCAAGCCTTCATATGGCTATAGACCCAGCTGACATCTTGACTGCATTTTATGAGGAATCTTGAGCCAGAACCACCCAGCTAAGCTGCTCGTGAATTCTTGCCCCCTACCCCTGGACAACAGGTGTGATCATAAATGTTGGCTGTTATGTTACGCCACTAAATTTCACAGTACCTTTTTCTGTAGCAATAGAAAACCGATGCATCCTGCTTCTTCCCACTTTCTGATTTCTCCTGATACTGTTTGCTTAATAAGTAACTTGCACCTAAATCTCATCTTAGCGTCTGCTTCTGGTGAACCTGACCTAAGACATCTGGATTCAAATTCCGGGTCTGCCATCTATTAGCAGTATGACCTTGGGCAAGTCGCAAATCTCCGTCATGCCCCGGTAAAATGTGGATAATGGTAGCGCTAACCTCTCAGAGTCGTGTGAGGATTGAAGGGCTCAGTGCTTGTAAAGCACATAGCAGAGTGCCTGGCACATTGTTAAGGCTCAATAATGTCAGGATTATGAAAGTAGGACGGGATGGCACTTGTTAGCCGTGAGGTCCAACCAAATGGAATTTTTTTTCATAGCCTCTATGACCCCAGTCATCCATCTCACTGGTTTCTCACCATGAGGAAGTATGGACCAGGAGACTGTGGCTGTTTCAGCCCAACTTGAGAAAAAACAATTCGTGATACATGTGCTCCCTGTGGTAGGTCAATAGTGTCATCTTTATAAATGAATCTCAGACCTTGCATTATCGTGATAAGATCTGCCATTTTGTCTTAAGTAAACAAACCTCACTGCCTGATCCATCACTGGCACTACCACAAAGAAAGCATGGGGCCGAAGCAGCTATTTCCACAGCTGAGTGACAATGTTTTTCTGGTGGAAACTGAGGAGCAGACATTGCCCTCCTCCCATAGTTTTTTAAATCCAGGAGAAAGTGTAGCCAGCCACACCCCAATTAAGACTTTATGAAGGGAGATTCTTTTCTTCTGGTATGCCTGATTCAAAAAATTCCTCATGTAATATTAACACGTACTTCTGAATAGATAGTAGGCAATTGTAATAGACTGGAGAAAAAGATGATCATGTTCCAACAGTGAAGACATAATGAAGAAAAATCAGAATTCTGTGAGCAGAGCGGGGAGCATAAGATGAAGAGATTTTGGACTTCAGACTCTAGCTAAGTAGTGAGCAAGAAAGAATTCCACATTAACGAGGGGTCCAAGGGAAGAGCCAGATGAACTGGCTGCACACACACCGAGAGAGCTCTTGGGGCCATTCATGTTTTGACTGTGGCTGATAAAAATGCCTTCTGCATCCCCAGTGAGATTTAAGGGAACATTTCCTCCTGAATTTTCTTTTAACCTCTACAGTCTCTGTTGTAATTACCAGCTGTGAAGACTTGTTGATTATTTGTCATGAGACGAAGCACTTGGAGAATTTAAAGATGAGAGGTAGAAGTAGGAAACGTGGTTGGAGAGAGGGCCAAGTACCACAAAGAGTTTTGAGACTCAACAGTATGTGGGTCCATAACAGTTTGCTCTATTTCCAGGATTCTCTGAGGAATGCTCCCTAAAACAGGCACTGCTGGTTTTGTGGTTATTCAGAGCCTTTCTGGAGATTCCTGTGGAATTTGTGATTAAGCCAATACATGAAACTGTCAACCAATGCCAAGAGAGATATTCCTTTTGGCTCAGCAATAGCTCTGTTTAACACATGTTGGAGAAGGCTGCCAATAGTCCTAAGAATGATGCACTTGAATTTAAAGAAGGAACCTTTGATTGAGAGCAAAAGTCACATAGAGAGCTTTCCTGAAGGTCCTTGGTCAGCTCAAGGATTGTTCTTTCATGATACAGGGAGAGAGAGATCTCTAGCAGCTCTGACCTTTTATCCTTCGTGATGAATTGACCATCACTGTGTGCATCATTGACTTTCAAACTACTTGTTAAGCTCTTGTTTATACAGTACTCCCTCTAGCAGTTTGCACAGAGTGGCTTAACTGGGCACTCTCATGCACTGTTGGTAGGATGAAAAATGACTATAGGCTTTTGGTAGAAGATTTAGGAATATGCATCAGAATTTAAAATGCAGGGTATCCATTAGGATCTTGGCTCGAAACAGATGGCATCTCCAAACTGGGTGTGACAGCATACAGTGAAGGTCTAGGGAACCAACAAGAATTGCTCGGGTACCAATGGCTGGCCAGAGCAGGGAACTGTTGCCACCCTAGGACTGAGGGGCAAGAAGAGAGAGTGGTTGACAGAGCTTGGAGCTGTCTGTAAGGCCATGCCTCCAAGAGCTGTGGCCTTTGGTAGAAGAATGCAACCATGTTTTGTTAGAAGTTTTGCTGACAGGGAGAGAGAGTTCTGAAAGAAACAAACATCTCAAATTCATTTCCCTCCCTTCTTGCGATCTCTTGTCCACATCTCGAGGTAGCAAAACTCAACCAGAAGCCAAAACTCAACCAAGGAAGCCATGGTTACAGTACATATGGGTCTGTGTCCTTGGACAAGGAGCAGGGTGCTTGAGGGATGGAGAACGGGTCTTCAGGAACAAATGAAAGATCTAGCACATGATCATACCTTTTGATTCTTATTTTTTTTTTTAATATTTTATTTATTTATTTGACAGAGAGAAATCACAAGTAGATGGAGAGGCAGGCAGAGAGAGAGGGAAGCAGGCTCCCCGCTGAGCAAAGAGCCCGATGCGGGCCTTGATCCCAGGACCCTGAGATCATGACCTGAGCCGAAGGCAGCGGCTTAACCCACTGAGCCACCCAGGCGCCCTTGATTCTTATTTTTACAATGCTTTCCAAAGAAATATTCCAACAGGCTTTCACAAATAATCAGTATAGCATTTCTTCATAATAGAGAAAAACTGGAAAGGACCTAAATTTCCATTAAGAAGAGAAAGGTTTTAAAAGGCCATATTCATATTACAGAATACTATGCAGCTATTAGGAAAAATAGGAGAATCTGCATGAGCTGATATGGAAACATGTCCAAGACATACAGTCATGGAAAAAAAATGCAAACCCAGCCAACAAACTAAAACCCAAGCTTTAGATCAATGTAGTCTCTTAATATCATTATGATCCTATTTTTGTTAGGGGGAATAAAAACCCATAAGCACTGACACATGCATCTAAATATTTATTTACACATAAACCTGGTTGGGATGAGCAGGGAAAAGGAAATTTTAGTATTTTTCTGAGATATATTTTTATTGGTTGAGATGTTTACTGGCACACATCTGTGAATTGCATAATCAGATGAACCAATAAGGCAGAGCAAGTGAGAAACCTGTGGGAGGCATAATGTGTCAACTCACGGGAGGCAGAAAAGAATCCCCTTCTGAATGCCTTTCCTTCCTTTTCTTTCTGTATCCACTCTGCTTTGTGAGCATTGAGGATCATTGATGTGCAGTCTTAGTCCTGCTACCTTGCCAAGTCAATGCCTGGCGACCCTGGGAAATTAAGCTGCATATTTCATTTGCCATCATCCTGTTGGGCACAGGATATGCTCACTGATCTGTCTCTTTGACCCTTGCCGTGTCGGCTAGTTCCTCAACCAAACCATGTTCTATTGAGACCTAGGCAAAATGCAACAAATGCACGCTGCCTCATGCCTGTACTGTAGCTGGAATCTTTGGCCTTCCCATCTGACCTTCGCATCTTCTCTGTGGGACATTATCCTGTTTCATCTCTTTCCCACTTCTGATCGCTCAAGTTTTCCCATTTGGCATCCCCACTGTTTGGATGTTCTTGTTGACCACTGTTCCTGTTGTCATCATTTCATTTCATTCCAGCATTTCGTTATTACGCTTCTGATGACTTGCCCCTTTGGCTGGATGGAGATGCCACTGCTGTGCCTCCCTTAGCTGATGACCCCATGTGGTATGGCCCCATTTCTTCTCTGTTCCATGACTCTGACCCCAGAATGCCAGGTCTAGAGAAGCTCTTGCTTTGGGTTTCTAATCCACTTAGGTTTCTTTGGGTCTGCAGTCCTATCCTGGCTCCAGCTAGCTAGTTTGGGACCTGCCTATCTTGCCTGGTTCCTACTGATGTTCTCTCACTTTGCCTCCTATACATCCAACTTCTTCTGTCTTGCTCTAAATCAAGCAGACCACAAGCAGATGCTTGTGGCCAATTCTAAAGTCTCATTATTGAGGGATTCTCAAAGTGTCCTTGTCCCCAGACCCACAGTATTGGTCACTGGGAAACTTGTGAAAATACGTAAATCCTTGGCCTCACATAGCCCACTGAATCAGAACCTCTGGGGTTGAGGCCTAGCCATTTGTGAGTGTTTTTTTTTTTTAAGATTTTATTTATTTATTTATTTGACAGATAGAGATCACAAGTAGGCAGAGAGGCAGGCAGAGAGAGAGAGAGAGAGAGAGGAGGAAGCAAGCTCCCTGCTGAGCAGAGAGCCCTATGTGCGGCTCGATCCCAGGACCCCGAGATCATGATCTGAACGGAAGGCAGAGGCTTTAACCCACTGAGCCACCCAGGTGCCCCACCATTTGTGTTTTAACAATGTGATGGCCCTCCATGCCAAGAAAGAAGTGGTAATACATAGGAAAAGCTTCCAGATTGTCCCAGGTATGCTTAAGTGTGGAGTGTGACATCAGAGCTATCCACAGTACTTTTCTGGATGATTGACATCTCTTCAGCTTGCATTTCTTGAGGATTACCTTTAATGTACTGTGCTGAATGCTATGGAAGAAAAGTAAAAGAAGGATATCAAGCAGCCAGCCCTGTCTCTGCTGCCTTCAAGGGGCTTCTAAGCCATTTTGTAAGATGAGGCATATAGTATGAAAACCATCAAATGATTAAAAGACAATTCTGAAGTTCCCCAGAGAGGGTTATTGAGTGATCACAATGGACTAGAATGCTTTGGCAAAGCTGGGCTGCAACAGAATGGAGGGATTTAGATACAGGCTGAAGGATAGTCCATTCAGAAAACATGTAGATAAAATATGCATTTGTGTTTATGGGATGACAGATAAGCCAGACTTTTCAAAGCAGGGAAACCAGCAACATTGAACTCCCAGATCTTAGTCTGTGAGGTCATGGGCACTGCTGGTGCTCGTTTCACTTGCCCAAGCATAATCTGGTTCTTGAGGCACTCAAGCCCCTTGGTTACCAGGTATCCACCTACTGGCCTGAGCCAACTGGTGACCTTTCCCATGGATCATTTCTGCTAGTGAGATGCATGTCTTCCAAATAGTTTTTCCTTTGTTCCTTATCTCACAAAGTTGCCCTGCAGGCTTTGGTTATTCATATCCTCAGCAACTGCACGTGGGAAGGAAATCAGGCTTAGTTCTCTTTATTCCCTACTTGACTGTGTGATTGGAAGCAGGTGGTGTTCTTTGGCTGTCCTCTCCTAGGGTCACGGTGTGTGTTTGGGGTGGGGTGTAAACCATCCACTCCAAAATTCTACACACAGACCCTCCTTTGGGGCCTAGAAGTGCCTCTATTCACAGAGCCCCAGGGCCTGCCTGAGGACCCCAGGGCCTCCTAAGATATGCAGGCAAATTAGACCCAAATGGTGACACCAAGTGACACTTAGTTTTTATTTGAGTTTGAGTATCTCTTTAAAATAAATGCACATGTCTTCTAGAACTACCCTAAGGGACTCATTTGGACTATCTTTTCATGGAAATAACTAATAGATATTAGAGCTGAATATTTTAAGCAAGTATTTCAAGGAAGATTTCTTGGGTTTGTTTTTCCTTCCTCAAGGACATTGTTGTGCTCTGCATAATTGGTAAATTAGATACTATGAAGAAAAAATATCAATGAAGGCTGTGAACTGCCAAGAGGGCAGAGGCAGAAGCAGCTAATGGTGAGGGTTGTTTCATGGGCTTGCATTGTGTGGGCATGCATCCTTTTCTGAGATGAACCAATAAATTATGCTGCAGAAAGCCAAAGCAAGCAGGAGAGAGCATTTAGGTGTTGGTGGCTCCTTTGAAAATATTTCAAGTGCTGCGTTTTTTAATCTTTTTCCTTTCCAGGGATATCACCTTGGTACTGTCACTTACGTGATATTGCCAGGCAGCTCCCTGAGGGATAACACCTTGTTAGACCGGGTTCCTCTGGTAGGAATATGCTAGTGACAGACATTCCAACTTCCATGAGAACTCTGAACCGTGGAGAACCAAGATGGCCCCAGGGCTGGAATCAGAATAAGATCCACCATGTGCTCGGTCAGTACTTCCCTGTTTCCTGCAATAGCTACAACAGAACTTGTGTTTCTAAGACTCAGCTTTTCTGCAACCAATGTAGTGCCTTTAAAGAGCATTGCAATCATTTTTTTAAAGATTTTATTGATTAATTTGAAAGAGAGAGTGCATGCCCATAAGCCAGGGGCAGGGCAGGGAGAGGGAGAAGGGAAAGCAGACTCCCCGCTGAGCAGGGAGTCTGATGTGGGGCTCAGTTCCAGGACCCTGAGATCATGACCTGAGCCAAAGGCAGGTGTTTAACCCACTGAGCTATCCAGGTGCCCCTGCAACCATTTTTCTTTTTCTTTAAGGAAGAAGAAGCTGCTAGAGAGGGAACCTCAGGTATATAGGGAAGCTTCAGCACATCAGGCAATCAGAGAGGTGACTGCAAAATGTGATGAGGAGTCAAAGTCTATTCAGGCCCAAGAGGACTCATGATGTCATATATTCTGAGCCACTTTCCAAGGCCATTATTCCTTGAACAGAGTTGCGGTTTGTAAAGGGTAAGTCCTGTTTGCCCCAGTTGTGCTCACAATCAGCGAATGAGGGTCCAAGTGCAGTGGCAAATGAAACAAATGCAGGCTGCAGTGAAGTTTACTTGGGGTTCATTCTGATGCTAGGTTTTGGAACTCCCACTCAGCTTCAGACTTGAGGAATCAAAAATTTTAAATCAAAGGATAAACAATCAGATATGAGGGGCACCTGAGTGGCTCAGTGGTTTAAAGCCTCTGCCTTCAGCTCGGGTCATGATCCCAGGGTCCTGGGGTCGAGTCCCGCATGGGCTCTCTGCTCAGCGGGGAGCCTGCTTCCTCCTCTCTCTCTGCCTGCCTTTCTGCCTACTTGTGATCTCAGTCAAATAAATAAATAAATGAATCTTTTAAAAAAAAACCAATCAGATATGAAGTGCAGACCCCTCTAAAGGTAACTTGATTTTTATGTGTCTATCTATTCAATCAGACTGTGAACTTTCCTGGGTAAGGATGTATTTCATTCACATCAGTAATGTCAGCCAATAGTCCATAACCTGTCCCATAAAAGAAGTTCAATAAGAACACATGTATCAATTAAACAAATATATATATAAGTGAAGGAAAGAATGTTGGGAAGAAAAAATTCAGAGGCCTCGCAAATGTTTGGGCCATCGTCACAAACTATACAAGAAATCCCTGGGATCTACCTGATGGCAGATAGCACAGCTGGGTTAAATACTTGTTCTTAAGACACTTGAGCTTTTGGGTAGTTAGGGAAAGATTCTGGAGTGGATGATGTCTAGGGAAGGTAAATTTAATTTCCGCACCCTAATTCTAAGCACTGTTTTGCCAGCTTGTCAGTTTCAGATTTACTGTGGATGCTTAGGATATTGACCAGGCTTGTCAATATCTGGTAAGAGGAAAGCTCTTAAACTTACTATTTGTTTACTCTTTGCTTTATTCCAAGTACTTGAAAAGGCTTATGTAGGAAAAAAAAATGTAATAAGTGACGGGAATAATCTGATTAACAGGGAAATGGATTAATATATATGTTGAGATAATAATCTTTAAATTCTTTGAAGGAAACAGTTCCTTTTCTTCTGAAAGAAGAAAGCAGTCTGGGGAGGAAGAGTGGCAATTCCTCACAGGGTACATTGTGTAGGAGTATTAAGTGATAAGCAGCTCGTGCAGAAGGAATAGTCACAAGGTTAGATATTTTTTTATAGTCACCTTTACTAAAAGTTGACAGCATGGCTTTAAAAATAGCAATTCAGTGAGAGCTATTCTCAAGAAGCTAGACACAGGGCCCTAAAATGAAGTGCAGTACTGCCTAACACATAAGGAAGGTCCCCAGACCTGCAGTTGAAATTCTCTTGGAGCAGAAGTCCAGCCCTGCCTTTTACCTGCAAAGAGACTTTATGCAAATTAACCCCCAAAAGACTAAGTTTCCTCAACCAAGACAAATATAACCATGTATTTCCTAAAGAAGCTATGATGTTTAAGTGAGACAGCATGTGAAAATTTCTTCATCACTACTTGGCTACATCATTACTCAAAAAGGGTCAGTTCTTAATATACTTCTTGAGGTCTTGATGATCTTGGTTAACATTTAGAATATCTGACATAGGAAAGAAGTAGTGTATATTGGGAATGTTAGCTTTGCCCAGTCTTGCCTTAAGTGTACAAAAGGAGAATATTATAATATATAATTTAAATTTACCAAGGCTACATTACCGCTTGTGTTGAACCGCATTCTCCAAGCATAAAATCTTTCCTGGTGGACAAGGATGCTGAAAATAATTTATGGAAAATACTTTCAAGGCTAATTCATGTGAATCATGACAATACTTCAGGAGATGGAAATGCAATTTATTTTTTTCTGGTCAACATGTAGCCTTAGAGTAACAAGTGTCCTTGCATAACACTGGGCAAAAATCTCTCCAAGGCTCTATTGTGACTGGAAAGGTAAGAACAATGAAAAAAAAAAAACAGTGCAATATTCTATGAACATCTCTCATGTTAAACCTTATTGATTCCAATTTTCTTGGGAAGTTTTATTTTATTTTAAAAGAATCAACCTCAGATTAATGGTGAACATGTCTGTTCTGAATCGCATTTCATTTTTGTTAAACTGGGTTTATTTTCTGGTTTTCTGGTTGCAATGTAAAGAGCCCTAATGTCTATTTGTTGTCATGGTCACTGTTTTGGTGTTTGTGTAGGTTATCATATTGTATTTCACTGAATCTACAATGCAGTTGATTGTAATACATGCCATTATTTTATGTAATGGTAAAATGCTGCCTTTTAAACGATGGCATAAATCTGTCTTATCACCTGGAATTTCTGCTGGTACTATCTGAAAGAACTCTTTTAGACTTATGTGAATATAGATTTTATCATATATCACACTAGTGCATGCATAAAAAGAGGACCATGAGTGAAATAAACTGATTAATGTATTCCTAAAACATCTTCACATTTTGAAAAAGCCTGACTCTTTTGAATCACTTCTTGGCTCAAAATTACTAATGTCCATGTGTTTTCTTCACATAGCAATATCCTCTGTGCCAGCTAGCATGTTGATGATGCAAAAGTTCTTTTTTAATTTTTATTTTTTACAAGCGTGCTGCTCTATTGTCTTTAGAATTATCTTCCAAAGCATTACACACATTTCTGTAAGTGATGATTTGACAATACAATGTCCACGGAAGATTTTTCAGATGGCAACCAGGCCTTGTATCCCTTCAACAAATGGTCCTTCAAACGATCTGTTGTTTGACATATCAGAGGTCATTTCACTCAGAAAATGAACGAATTTTCCCAGGTGCAACTAATAACAACTATACTGTTGAATGCTGCTGATGGCAGTTGTAAGATGACGTTTATTGTATGATAGATCCAGACTTCAGAGATTTTAAAATATGAAACATTGTGTCTTAATATCAATGAAATATAGTAATAGGTACATACATGAAAATAAAATATTTTGAGTATCCTATTGCTAATATTGGACTTTAAATATTTCTGTGGCAACATTCATGTCTTTTTCCATGTGGCTTTCTAGCCTCCCACTCAACTCTACCCACGAAAGGACACAATATATGCTGGATGCTGGTGCCTAGATATCTTCTAGAGTTTTCACGTTTGTGTTTCCACTGAGGAGCCATTTGGTATAACGAAGGGATGGGGTTGAGGAATGTAGTGGACTGAATGTTTATTCCCCACCCTTTAATTCATATGTTCATATGTTCAACCCCCCCCACAACCATATTGGTCAAATTCATATGCTGAAATCTAATCCCCCAAGGTGGTGAGTTAGGAGGTGGGGTCTTTGGGAGTTGACTGAGTCATGAGGACAGAACCCTCATGGACAGAGTTAGAAAGGAGTCCTGAGAGCACCCTTGCCCTTGATGCTAAGGGAGGATATAACAAGTCAGCAGTCTGCAGTCCAGTAGGGGATTGTCACCAGAATACTGACAACCTGGTCTGGGACTTCCAGTCTCCAGAACTGTGAGCAATAAATGTCCGCTCTTTATAAGCTACCCAGTCTACCTACCTAACCTACTGTTACAGTATCCCAAGCAGACAAGACAAGGAAGGTAGCAAGCTTTTAGTTTAAGTCCTTGTATCATTATCTTCTCTCTGACCCCACCACTTCCTTCTCTTTTTCTTATTCTTCTCCTACTTTGTTGGTTCTCTTCCTTTGTCTTTCAGTCACTGTCTAATATTGTGTAATGAAATATACATGATTGGAAATATACTCTCAAAGCAGAAACCCAGATTTGCCCAGGTTAAATCACCTTTATGCCATCACATTTATTTTTTGTACTAATATAAATTAATTATGTTGATATTTTGCTCACCATTTTTGCACAGGAGAAGGAAAATGTGCTGCAATATTTTTGGAAGAACCAGATGAGAGCAATTTCATAAAGTTAAATAAGAAAATTTCAAAGAATTTTTGGTTCATCTTTTGAGTATTCTTCACTTAACAAATACTTATTGGGCACCTAGTAAGTGCCAGATACACTATTCTAAAATTCCAATTATGAGCAAAAGGAGGTATAGAGTCCTCTGTTATGTAGTTTATAGTCTGGTGATTTCAGGTCCTATCCTTAATCCGATGACACTGAAATTTATCTGCCCAAGGTGTCTTCATTGAGTTTCAAAGTTGTATGTACAACTGTGTACTCAAGATTTCCACTTGAATATCAACTGAATGTCAGTTTGTCCAATATTGAACTTATGAACCTGAATATTTGGTCACTCTCCTCTTTTAGTGAAGAAAAGTAAATGTAACTGTCTTTCAGACTTTTCTATATGAGTGAATGTTACCCTTACCAACACACTGTTTCAAGGAAGAAACACAGAGACAGAGATTATACATCCCTTTTCTCAACCCATTTCTTATCTATCACCAAGTCCTGTTGATTTTATGTCTTAACATCTTCTGGCTCTGTTCACTTCTCTCCATTTCACCACCACTGCCACCGTTGTCCTAAATTAAATCACTACCATGTTTCATATGAACTGTTACAAAACCTTACACACTAGTTTCTAGACATCAGTACTGACCACATTCAATCCATCTTTTATACTGGAGTCAAGACAGACACAAATGCTGTCATGTATTTTTTTTAATCTGTTGTTTTGTCCTCAGATTCTAGAAGAATATTGGGCACTGGTAAGCACTCTCAGTATTTGCCAAATACATAAATACACATTTCCTCTTTCCTTAAGATGTTAAAGACCAATATCTTTGAGATGGCCTGCATGATTCTACATCACTTGTCCCTGACTAGTGCTCCAGAAATATCTCTCAGCAGTGTTCTTTTCTGAGGCTTCTTATTCATTTTTACACACAAAGTAACTCTGCATTTCAACCAAATAGGGCTTCTTTGGTCTTCTCAAAGAAGTCCTGCTCCCTCTGGCCACAGGATCTTTACACATATGGTCTTCAGTCTGGATCTTTAGTTCTCCTTAACTTAATGAGTTCTTACCCTTCCTTCAGCTCTTAGGTCACATTCTGCCTCTTCAAAAAAAAAAAAAAACGTCCTTCTTCTGCACTCCTAGGCTACAACAGGTTTCTTTTCCTTTTTTTCCTTTTTTTTTTTTTTAGAAGATTTTATTTATTTATTTGAGAGAGAGAGAGCACAAAGGGAGAGTGAGAGGGAGAAGCAGACTCCCTGCTGAGTGGGGATCCCGATGTAGGACTCGATCCTAGGACCCTGGGACTATGACCTGGAGCAAAATTCAAATGTTTAACCAAATGAGCCACCCAAGTGCCCTGCAATAGGTTTCTTTGTGGTTTCCCTAAAGGGCCCAACCAACTCCTTTCTTTCACAACATTTTTCGCTATTTGGAATTATATATTCATCAATGTGATCGACTGATTCATGCCTGTCTCCTCATTGAACTAGGAAGCTCCACAAGCACAGGGAATGTCTTCTTTTGCTCATGAGGACTTAGTGCCATGCCTGGCCTATGACTGAAACCATACAGATGTTCACTAAATGAGACAAATTACTTCCTTGAGGAACTCCTTATTAATTGAAACTAAATGCCTGATATTTTATAAACCTCTAACTGTCACTGCAAATAAAAATCACAAATTGGCCCAGTTATAGAGTCTTCCACATTTGCCATCAATTCTTTCCTTCAGTAGAGTGCGATCTACTATGGAAGGTATTGTGTGTGCAGACGTGTGTGTGCACGTGTGTTTAATGTTTAATTGAGTTGTTTATCACCTTTGGGAAGACAGTAATGAAAGTATTCATTTAGAATACAAGCTGTAAATAGACAGAATCCTGACTTCTTCTGTATTTATGGAGTTAAAACTTCAGAAGTTCAACGTCTATAACTGTCATCAGGTAGCAAAACACTTTTAATTTGCATTTGGGGACCTAAGAGAAAATGAGCTGAGTAAAAGCAAATAGAATCAGTCATGAAGTTGAAGGGCTTGATTTTTCACTCTGCCAAGTGTCCGAGGGGGGAATTATTTAATTCAGCCAGTGAGTCAACAAGTCAGTCTAATTCTCTAAATCTGGTTATTTTTCTTTGCAAAGTATATTTGTTCTTTCTACCACAAAAGCATATTTGCAGAAGGCGTTGACTATGAAATTCTCTTTGCCACAGTTATTGAAAAAGAATATACAGAGCCCATAATAATTAGACAATTGATGTTTTCAAAATAAGATTAAGGTTCTCATTCCCATTCAAAGTCATTCTTCGTCAACTGAGCTATGAAAATTCTCTGTACCCAGAAGAGAGCCAAATTTAAGAACTTGTAATATTTCTCTAACATAAATCCTGAAAACTTATGACACTTTTGTCATTCGGTGATATGTTCTTGCTGAAAATATTTGGAATTATTAAATATTATTTTACCATATTTCAGAATAGAAAGCCCCAACTGTCTTCCCAACACTCCATATGCCCCAAATTAAGTAGGTTTTTTAAGTCAAAGAAAAGAACTATAGATTCTTCTTGGTGAGCATCCCAGGTAATTAGTATGCTATATCATAAGTATTTCCATATCACTTTACAGTTAACAACATGCATTGCCTAATTTGATCCTCAGAATAATCCCATGCAGACAGCTGTTTTCTTCTCTCCTACTATTTCCTGGATGGCTAAGCTGAGGGTTGCCTATCATTTCCAGATAATAAGTGATGGAGTTGGTATTTCACTCATATCCTCAGATTTCAAGTCCCATGCTCTTTTGCTCAATACCATCCTGAAGAGAAAAGCTATCCATATGTTTAACTTACTGGGAGAATGAGCCAGAATAAACTGTTAAAACTTCCAGGATCTTTAAACTTCAATAAGGGAAGTCTGTGAAGGAGTGATAGTAATTTTCAGAATAAGAAAAAAATTACAGACTAAAAAGAAATAAACTTATTGGAAGGGTAAAGTCAAGATCTGTTCACTCATTGAACTCCCAATATATGCCAGGCACTGTCCAAGGTGCTAGGAATGTAAGGATGGGTAAAACATGGCCCTTGTACCCCAAGGTCTCATCGTCCCTAGGAGGAGATGAACACAAAAGCAAATAGTGCTAAATCAATGTGGCTAATGAAGTGAAAGAAATATCTAGAAAGAAATATCTAGAACTATCTTGAGAACACAGAGAAAACCATCTACATTGGCTTGCAGTATGGCAGAGATATCCTGACTGAAGACAGCCCCAAAGGCCACCTGGACATATTACCATGATGCTTTGGGCCTGTAAGGTCTGCCTCGCTGATTTTTGTACCCCCAGCATGTGATATATGACTGGTGCTCAGTGTTGAACCACACTGAACTGCTAGGGTCAGGGATTCTGAGGAGACCAATGAAATGCTGGTTCCCCTCTTGGAAGCAAATATGACCCTCAGGTCACATTATAAATGTCTTTTCAGTTTCTTAGTTTGTCCCATTTTTCTTACCATGAAAGATTTTCAAACATTGATATTTTAAGGAAACATGTGAAAAGTTCTTCTCTTAAGACTTTGGCCCACAGATTCTATCTTTTTTTTGTTTTTGTTTTTGAAGAGTTTATTTATTTATTTGTCAGAGAGAGAGAGCAAGAGAGCATGCACAAGCAGAGTGGGAGGAGTGGCAGACAGAAGGAGAAGCAGGCTCCCTGCTGAGTAGGGAGCCCATTGAGGGGACTCAATCCCAGGACCTCGGATCATGACCCGAGCCAAAGGCAGATGCTTAACTGACTGAGCCACCCAGATGTCCGATTATATCCTTTTTAAAATGTAGTCCTACCTGAGAGGGAAGTTCTCAAGGTTTCCTGCAGCCCAGTGGTCTGTTGATTCTTGCTCCGGAGTTCTCTTACTTAATTTAAAAAAACATTCTTGTGTGACAATCAGTGCTTCTTGCATCGAATGGTCTCATGTTTTGTTAATACAGTTGGTAACACCATAAATTAAATGACCTCTAATTTAATCAGTTACCAATTCCTATCCATTCTACATTCTACCACAAAATTTACTTTTGGATCTCCTCTTTCTTTCTTCCTTCCTTCCTTCCTGCCTTCCTGGTTTTTTGTTTGTTTGTTTGTTTGTTTGTTTTTGAAATTGAGACTATCTAGTCATTTTTCTTTGCCTTGACTTTGGCATTAACATTCTAATCCCATGACCATAGAGCTTCCAACGTGGTCTTGAGACTTGATTCTTCAAAAACCTTTGATGGCTCCTCACTGTTAATGGGATAGATTCAATGCCTTTTAACACAGTTTTGAAAGCCATTGGACCCTGAAACAGTGATTGGGTCGGAGTGAATGACATTGTATTATTTGTAAACAGAATGGTCACAGCCCATGATCAGCTGGTAATTTCTCTAAATTGAAGTCCATTTATAAAAACATTGTCTTGCATATCTTAATTTCTTACCCACCAAATACAGAGTTACAAAAACAGTTACAAAACTGGTCTGCCTGAAAAGACTATCCCTGAAGAAAAAAAAACAACAACATTGTTCTCTTGGAGAAGTGGAAGCTATGAAAATAACAGCTTTTACTACTGATGGAAGGCCCCTACTGTATTCTATGATGGTGATTCAGAAATAGTAATTTTAAAAGAATTGGGATTATAACCATTTTCATGCATCAACAGAGGTGCAAGGGTTAGCCTCCTAAATTCTATGGTCAATTCTACTGTCAGTTGAGCCCTGCCTTTAGATTCTCCAGGGTCTGCTGAAATTTTAACTACCCCAAACTTTAAAGATATTGGCTCATTCAAAAATGCTATGTATTGTGCAGGGGGATAGCTCAGTGGTAAAGTTTTTGACTATAAAAATACTATATAGGACTTGCTGTGCTGACTGAACTCCTCTCCTTGTGTGTGTGTGTGTGTGTGTGTGTGTAAATTCTGTTCTTCACACTCTACTAACACACCACTGCCTCCAGCAATAAGGGTAACATGTCTGAATTATGGTCTACACAGCTGGGTACATTGTCCTGGCTCCTTCGCCTACTCCCCTCTCTGCTCATCAGGTTTACCTGTAGATTATGAAGAGACTTTCATAAGAAGGAAAAGTTTCTACTGAGTAAGAGAAACTAAATTGATTAAACTCAAGCCCTTCATTTTTGAAGTTGGAGTCTGTCTGGCACAACAGCTGGGGCTTAATTCAGAGGTGATAACACAGTAGTTTGGGTCTTGAAAAGTGAGTTATTAAAGTTCCCTTCTGAAAAATATCTGCTGCTTCATTTCTATGCCTTTACTCCTGTTTCCTCACAGTTCCAAGGTAATATAAAAAAAAAAAACAGTAAAGAGTAAGATCAGTTAATATAGTTCTGGGAAATGTAGAAATGAGTAAGGTCTTTTCTTATCTGCTATGTTGCTATGCTCTGCTGGCAGGATAACTTTGATGATCTAGGTTTGATTCCTCACTCCTCCATGAATGCCTGTGAAGCTGATTTGCCCATGGGAAGAAGGGATTATTGGTTGATGATATGGGGGGGGCAGGCTTTGTCTCTAACATTCTTTCCTCTGTGATTCATTCCTGTAATCCTAGTTAAGGATCTCTCTTTGGAGAATGAAGGGGTCTCCTGGCCTTCTGGACTCCTGAACGAATGGGTAGAACAGAGGAGAGATGGGGAGGAAAAGGAGATCTAAAAATGCAACTTGGGCCATAACATCTTGCATCCAGTTCTCTCATCTGTGTCTCTATGGGCTCCTCCAATCAAGCTTCCTGCAGTACTCAGCAGAGTATCAGGCCGGACCCGGCATGGAGTTCAGGGCTGACCCTGCCCTTCTAAGGGAAACAGCTTGCAGCTTAGTTTAGGGGCAAGGGGGAAGATTGGACATGATGGTGGTAAGAGGAAACAGAGGTGAGTGTCAGATGGGAGGTCTGCTCGAAGGTGGAGCACGTGATTGGCACCAAAGGTAAAGCAGACCTTGAGGTGGGCAAGAATGGAAAACATGCTTGTGCTGACGACAGTAATTATCAGGTACTGAAGAACTTAACTATTCTAGGAACTATTCTAGATGCTTCAGATGTGTTAACAGAGTCCCTCAACCGTGCTCTGAGTTGGTATTATTAATCACACAGTCTCGGGACGCCTGGGTGGCTCAGTTGGTTAAGCGGCTGCCTTCGGCTCAGGTCATGATCCCAGCATCCTGGGATCGAGTCCCACATCGGGCTCCTTGCTTGGCAGGGAGCCTGCTTCTCCCTCTGCCTCTGCCTGCCTCTCTGTCTGCCTGTGCTTGCTCGCTCTCTCTCCATCACTGACAAATAAATAAATAAATAATCTTAAAAAAAAAAATTAAATCACACAGTCTATATGCTGAGACTGAGGTTAACTAAGTGTTTAAAGAGCTTGCCTCAGGTCTTGTGACTAAGTGGTAGAAAAAAAGATTCAAACTTTAATATAACCTTATTCTTAACCACTCTACCTTTTTTAAAAAAATGTTATTTGTTTTTAAAATTTCTTTTCAGTGTTTCGGAGTTCATTGTGTATGCTCCACACCCAGTGCTCCATGCAATATGTGCCCTCCACAATATCCACCACCAGGTTCACCCAACCTCTTATCCCCCTCCCTCTACCTGATGTATTGATCGTACATGGCCACGATCTGATTTTCCCCCTTGCTTCAAAATTGTGTTGATAGCAGATATTTCTTAAAACAAGTGGGTCTTGAAAATAATTCATAGGAAACTTTTTTGCCACTGAGATACAGATATGCAAATATTGGAAATAACTAAGGAAGACTCTGCAATGTGTGTGTATAACTGTGAATATGAGCAGAGACTGTGGAAGTCCCCAGAAATGACTTGTCAGGGTCCACCAGCCTTATGTCACTACATTGTGATTACTTCGATCCATTCAGAGGCTCTCAGTTATTTCCATTAACTCCTTTATTCACTTATTTGTACATTCATTTACTCGACAAATCTTTACTGAGTGCCTACTAGCTGCCATACCTTATTTCAGATGTGGGGGATACATCAGGAAACAAAAAAGAGTCCAATATCCCTTCACTTATGGGGCTCAAGTTCTAGTCCAGGAAGACAGGAGTGAGCAAAATAAGTAAAATAAAAAATATGTATATGAAAACAACAGGTGCTCCCCAGAAAAAATAAAATTGGAAAGCAGTGAGAGGGTATTATACTTTTAAATAGAATAGTCAGGGAAAGCTTAACTGAGAAAGTGACAGTTGAGCAAAAGCTGAAGAGTGTCAGAGCCAAGTATATATCTGAGAGAAGACTATTTCAGGCAAAGGAACTAGATAGTGCAATGGCCTTGGATGGGGACACGTTTGTATATACAGAGTACATCAGGGGAGACACAGCAGGATTGAAAGAGAGTAAGCAAGGTTAAGAGTAGTAACAGTAGGGGTCAGAGTGATAATAAGGGATTAGATTGTGACTTTAAAGGCCATTGTAATGACTTTGGTTTTTATTCTGAGTGACCTGAGAAACCAGTGGACATTTTGAGCTGACAAGTGACATTATGACATGTTTTAAAAAGGCCACTCTGACTTCTGTGTTGAGAATACACTGGAGGGGCTTAGTTAGAGATGGAAGCGGGTAGATCAGTTAAGTTAAAAAGGCTTTTTCAATAATCCAAACAAGAGATAATGCCTGTATTCATTTCTTTTTGTGACTGTAACATATTACTGCAGACTTAGTGTCTTAAAACAGCCCAAATTTATTATCTTACAGATTCTGGGTCAGTAGTCAAGTACAGGTATCACGGGACAAAAATCAAGGTGTTGGATGGCTGTGTTCCTTTCTGGGAGTTCTAGTGGGAGAATTTATTTCCTGCTCATTTGAGTTATTGATGGAATTCAGTTTCTTGTGGTTGTAGGACTGAGATCCATTTTCTTGCTCTCTGTAAGCTCAGGGCCTGTCCCAGCTTGTAAAGACCTCTTTCCAGTCTATGCCCGTAGGCTCTTACATCTCAGAACCGGACATGGACTATTGAATCCTTCTCATGCTGCCATCTTTCTAACTCCTCTTTCATTGTCACATCTTTCTCTGACCCACCTGGGAAAGATTCATGTGACTAGATTGAAAGAACTCAGACAATCCAAGTAATCCCCCCATCTTCGGGTTCACAGTCTTAATTACACCTACAAAATTCTTTTGGCTGTGTAAGGTAACAGACTCACAGGTTCCAGGACTTAGGGTGTGGCCATCATCCGAGAGAAGGTCATTATTCTGCCTACTACAGTGTCAGATTGGATCAGGGTATAGCAGCAGTGAGGGTAAGAGGTAGTACATTCTGTTCGTATATGTCTGTGAATTACATGGGAACCAGAGCTGGACCACTCATTCTCAATATCTGAGAGTTCAATAAAAGATAAACAATGTCTAAGAAAGAGAGATGGAAGATGTTGGGGAGGAAAGAAGAACTGATGAGGGACCTCTTCCTTAAGCAGTGGGAGAGGTGGGGACTGAGACTTCCAAGCACCTCAAAGAAAGAAGGAGAGGCTCATTTCTGTAACAAGGGAGAAGGAAGTTGATGATTTTAAACACAAACAGCCTCGGAGATGGTGGACAGTGGTAGATGAGGCAATGCCCACTTGCGAAAAATTCCAAGAGTATAGACTCGTCTTTGTAATTTATGTTATTTATTTATGTCATCTTCTCTAATTATGTTATTTACTTCAATTCTGTAACTCAGTTTCTTCATATTTTAAAAAGAATATTTCAGTCTCAGAAGTCCCTTTCTGCATTAAACAGTCTGTAATTCCATATCTCCCTCAGTGGTGGGAAGAGTTGAGGAGTAGGTTTGTGGGACTCTGGTCAATTTCTGAGTAGATGGAATCCTTTGAGTTTCTTCCACCTTTTGCCAGTATTTCTCAGACATATTTTTCCAAAGCTCTTCCCCAACATTGTCTTTGTTCCTATATGTGGTTGGAGTGGGCTGTGATTCTTCCAGAGCCCCGAGAAGGGGCATTTTCACTGGGAAAATCATTTGACTGCTCCTGATTTTAGCTCCACATTTTGTCTCTTCTTATGAGAAGATGCTTCCCCTGCAACTTGCACATCTTAGTAGGTATGAAATCCACCAAAGCATGGTACAGCAAGCGGGGATATGGGAGCAGAATACCTTCCCATCGCATTGTGAGGCTTAGCCATATGACTTGTCTTGACCAGTGAATCGCTAGGAGAAGTGATGTGATTCACCTTTGGCAGAAGCTTTAGGAACCCACGTGAGGCTCTTCCATCCTTCTGCCCTGGTGGTGGGCAATAGTTTGTATTAGAAGGTGCTCCATCAGCCTGAGACTCCAAGTGAGGCTGATGGCAACAGCATAGCCCTAAGCCATCTTTCTCGAATTGTCACAAAAATGAGAAAACAACCTTTAGGTTACTGGGCCTGGGAGATTGTTTATGACTGTGGTGTACCCTGGTTTATCCCGATTGGCCCAAAGACTCCCGACTGGTTCTTCTACTGAGCACAGAATTAGATAACCCATCAAATACTGAAGAGATGCTACGGAGGACACACCCCTTTGCTTCTTCCATGTCCACATAGGGTGATCTATTAGCAGAGACTATTGTGCCGTTAGCTTCATTTCCTCACTCGTCATCCATTGTTCTTTCTCTATCTTCTGCTATACACCTTTATCATGTTAGAGGCGTTAAGACTCGTTCTTTTATTCTGCAGGAAAGCATCACCCGCTTGGCCCAAGGATCTGCAAAACAGCATATCATCTCTTTCATTACAGACACCGAGACATTTTTTAAACACATATTATTCAACAAATGATGCTCTCAGTTCCAGTGCATATTAAAAAAAAAAAAAAGAAATAAAATAAAACCCAATGCATTTTTCTCCTATGCCTGTAGAAGCAGGCTACCCATGATTTATTTTATCATAATAAAAAAAAGTATTTATGCTGTGATTCATGTCTCTAATGCGGTGTCATTATTCTGTGGCTGTGCTAACTATAGAGGAAGAATTGTTTATAGTCACAGACAGAGCGTCAGACTGAGACCCAAGAGTTATTCCAAGAATGGTGACAAGAACAGCGTGTGTTGGAAGAGAGTGCCCAGCTGGAAGTAGGATTGTGTGAAGTAGAAGTAACCTAAATATTCCGTCTATTATCTTCTGTGCTTTTCTTCTCCCAAGGGAGAATTTCTTTTGTCTGGTCTTTATTGGAGCAGCTAGTTCTTTCGTCTTCCAGTCCTTAATGGTTGACTTTTAAAAATATCCAAGTCTGCAGTGAAATCACTCATTGAGGCTCTCTTTGGGATTGCCACAGAAAAAGGAAGTGTGTGTAACTAGCTTGACAGTACACACACCAGCATGGAGAGGTCTGGACCAGTCACAGAACAGGAGCAGTCGGTGTGCAGGCTGCTTATTTGACCATTTCTAACAAAACCTTATTTTTCCTGATGTTTGTAGAATCATGCTGGGGGACTCGATTTTTCTTTAGAAAGTCATACTTTTCGAAAGAATAATATACAACAAACACCCATATGATCATATCCCAGATTTTAGAACTGTTGGTAATGGCTATATTTCTTTCTAGCCTTTGTATGCACTTATTAAAAAAAAAAAAACATGTTTTATGTGCATCTTTTGTTTTTAGAAAAAAAGAAGCAGGATATAAAACTCCCCTTTGATCCTATCTCCTGACTTACTGCTTTCTCTGTATCCTCGAGACAGCTGCTATGATAAATTGATATCCATCCATTATAATACTTTAACATCCATCAATAAAAATCCAGAAACAGTGTCACCTGGGTGGCTTAGTCATTTAAGTGTCTGCCTTTGGCTCAGGTCATCATCCCAGGGTCTTGAGATCAAGCCCAGCATCAGGCTCCCTGCTCAGTGGGAAGCCTGCTTCTCCTTCACCCACCTCCCCTGCTTGTGTTCCCTCTCTCACTGTGTCTCCCTCCATCAAATAAATAAAATATTTTTTAAAAAAAGAAATCCAGAAACAAGATGTAATAGTTCAATGGGTTTTGAAAAAAAAATTATAAAAGGAGTAAATCCATAGATTCATTCTTCAGCTTTTTTTTTTTAAATTTAGTATTAAGTGTTTTAGACCTCTCCTTATTGACTTACATACTCTGGCCCCTTTCTTTTAGAGAGATAGCAATGCATTGCAGGAAGATACCCTATTTTTTTTTTAAGATTTTATTTATTTATTTGACAGAGAGAGATCACAAATAGAGAGGCAGGCAGAGAGAGAGAGAGGGAAGCAGGCTCCCTGCTGAGCAGAGAGCCCGATGCGGGCCTTGATCCCAGGACCCTGAGATCATGACCCGAGCCGAAGGCAGCGGCTTAACCCACTGAGCCACCAGGCGCCCACCCTATTTTTTTTTTTTAAAGATTTTATTTACGTATCAGAGACAGAGTGAGAAAGCACAAGCAGGGGGAACAGAAGGCAGAGGGAGAGGAAGAACAAGCTCTTCCTTGAGCAAGGATCCCGATATGGGGTTTGATCACAGATCCCTGGGACCGTGACCTGAGCCAGAAAACAGACACTTAACCAACGGAGCCACCCAGGTGCCCCAGGAGGGAACTGTATTTTATCCATTTCTTTATTAATGGACATCTGGGTTGTTCTTAAGCATTTTGCTGTTTCCAACAATGCTGCGAAAAACATCCATTTGAGTGTCCCTTATGTGCACATAAAAATATTTCTCTGGGGTGTATGCCCAAGAAGGGAAGATGCTGGGTTATAAAGTCAGCACCTTTCCTGGAATACTGTCTCCCAAGTGGCTGTTATGGTTTCCCTCCCCACAAGCACAGTATAAGATCATCCATTTACCCATCCTCTTCCTGTCTACTGGTGATTGTCACACTTTTTAATTATGGTTAGTCTGATGAGCAAAAGCTGGTCTCTCATTGTGGTTTTAATCTATGTATCCATGATTACTGGTCAGATTGAACCTCTTTTCCCATGTTTATCAGCCACTTGTGTTTCCTCTAAATTCATTTTAAGTCTAAATTATCTCTGCTGATTTTGTCTTGCACTCCAAAGAAGTACACCCAAAAGCATTTAAACAGGAAAACTGAAGAAGAGGGAAAATAATCTTCAGGCTTGTTTACTAGAACGATTCTCCTGAATTTACCTGAAAAGAATGACTTCATTGTGCAATTTCATCACACGGAGGGGAGACTATGGCCTCACACTCACTGCCTGCAAAGGTATGTTAGTCACTAAGCACCTTTGAAATGAGCAGGGGTGGAAATCTATGTGACTTCCTTCAGAATTCGAACATTGATGTGCTTTAAGAAAACATCACTGTGGAATGATTAAAGCATGGGCTTTGGAGTCAGAACTAGGTGACTTCCTATCTCAGCCACATCAATACCGATCTGGGGAAAATTTGGGAAGAGCCCTCGGCATCTCTGAACCTCTAGGTATTGTATTACTTTTCTTGGTCTTTCCAGCAGCTGGTTCAGAATTCTCTCTCCATCCCCTTTTTTGTAATCATTCCTGTTAACTTTACCATCAATTTTCATGATAATTCTATAGCCTGGCCTCATAGTCTTGAACCTTCCCATTTTGACACCCTTTGTCTCCCTGATAGTTTTGCCAAATGCAGAATTTGTGGTTGACTGACTTCTCCTCTGATGCCCCCGCAGCAACTTAATGTCATCTCACTTTGTTCAGGGTTCCAGATTTTTTCTTTTTGATGGAAAGAAGCTGTTGGAGCACCTGGGTGGTTCAGTCAGTTAAGCATCTGCCTTTGACTCAGGTCATGAACTCAGGGTCCTAGGATTGAGCCCTACATCAGGCTCCCTGCTCAGTGGGGAGTCTGCTTCTTCCTCTCCCTCTGCTGCTCCCCTACTTGTGCTCTCTCAATCACTCTCTCTGTCAAATAAGCACAAAATCTTAAAAACAAAGAAAAGGGGTTGTAAATCTTATTGAGGCTTTTTGTGTGTGTTAATTGGCTTTTCTGTTGTCACTCTCAAGATTCTCTCTTTGCCTTTGTTCTCTAACAGTTTGATTATGGTATGTCTAGGTGTGGATATCTTTGAATTATGCTACTTGGATTCAATGAGCATCTTGGATATTTAATTTAACATTTTGCATTAAATTTGTGAAGTTTTCAGCCATTACTTCTTCAAATATTCTTTTTCTCTCTTTCCTCTCTCCTCCTCTTTTGAGACTTCAACTATGAGTATGCCGATATGCATGATGGTGTTCCATAGCTCCCTCAGGCTCTGCTCAGTGTTCTTAATTATTTTTTTTTTCTTCCTGTTCCTCAGACTTGAGAAAGTCAAGTGGCCTTTATGCAAGTGTGCTGTTCTCAAATTTAATGTTGAGCTCCTCTACTGCGTTTTTCATTTCTGTATTGTACTCCGCAACTCTTGAATTTCTCGTTGTCTTTTTTTTTTTTTATCATTTTGATCTCTTAGTTAATATTCTCTCTTTGGTGGGACATCATTCTCACACTTTCCTTTAATTTTTTGGGCATGGTTTCCTTTGGTCCTTTCAATGTGTTCAAAATAGCTGAATGAAAATTTTGTGTCACTAAGTCCACTGTCTGAGTTTCCTCAAGGACAGTTTGTCTTGACTGCTTCTTTTCCCATGTAGAGGTCATATTTTCTTGTTTCTTCTCATGTCACATAATTTTTTTGTGTGTGGAAAACTGGAAAGAATAGATTGTGGTAACTCTGGAAATCATATTTTTCCCTCTCCCTGCGTCTCATTGTTGTTACTTGTTGTAGTTGGGTTATTGTCTGCTTGGTGACTTCTATAAACAAATTCTGTCAAGTCTGTCTTCTTTGTCATGTGTAACCATAGAGGGTTCTATTCTGTTAGCTTAATATTTAGCTAAAGATGAGACTGAAATTTCCTTAAACCCCTGAAGCCTCAAATTCTCCTAGTCTTTCCAGACAAACTCTATGTATTTTGGGTCATGCTTTCAACACTCAGCCAGGTGTCTTAAAATGTTAACACAGCTGTCACTTTCTTCCGTAAAGAGCTTCAATGTCAGCAAAAGGTGAGCGTTTGGAACCTGCTCAGGTCTTTCCTGGACAAGAGTACAGCCTTGGGGTGACACACTGTCCTATGCATGTGCATGTCCTTCTAAATTCTCAGGGCAAGTGTTGGAGCTTTTCAATGTTCCCTATGACCGTCTCATCCTCTAAGTTTTCCTTTTTGTTTTTTTTGGCTAGCTTCCTGTTGGCTCCAAGTGTTGTCACTACCTCAGGCAGCTCCATTGTTCAACAGTTGCTGCTGATGATTTTCACAAATGCCTCCAAGGAAAGGCTGTTTGCACCTAGTGAAGTCTGAGTCAAGGTAAATAAAGACAAGTTCTGAGAATGGGGATTTCTGTGTATTTGCCAGACAAACCAACTAATGAAAGGTCTCTGAGAATGGTGTTTTGAATGGGCTCCTAACACATTCTACACCCTCCAGTGGGTACTGGGCTGTTAGTTTTCCTTATGATCGGGAGGCTGTTAGAATGTGATGGGTGAAAGTGAAAATGTCAAAAAACCTCACTGTTTTTCATGAGATTTAGTCATTTTCCTTTAATAAATGCAACTCAAATTGTTGTGAGCCTTCGATTAATTTTCAGAGTTCTGAAAACATTGATTTTGACATTTTTTTCCCAACAATCTCACTGCTTTTATTGGGGGAACTGGCTTTGGGGAGGTCCTTTCTCTGCTTTCATTGCTGACATTACCACTGTTCATCTAATGTTGATTGCTACATCTGTGCTCCCATTCCACTTGACCTTCACCTGAATTTCCCTTGACGCTCGCCTCAAATTCAATATGTTTAAAATAGAATAGTCTCCTCCCACAAATTTGCTCCTTCTTCCCATGTCCCTGTTAAAAGCTTCACTTCAAGGCCAGAGAAAATTAAGTTGGCAAAGCAGATGGAGGAGTCATTAGAATGATAGTAGAATCTAATTATAATTATCTGTTTTAATCTGGTACTGCTGGGTGTGAAAGGAATAAAAAGATTAGAATTTGAAAGTTTATTTTTTTTTTTTTTTAATTTTTTATAAACATATATTTTTATCCCCAGGGGTACAGGTCTGGGAATCACCAGGTTTACACACTTCACAGCACTCACCAAAGCACATACCCTCCCCAATGTCCATAATACCACCCCCTTCTCCCAAACCCCCTCCCCCCAGCAACCCTCAGTTTGTTTTGTGAGATTAAGATTCACTTATGGTTTGTCTCCCTCCCAATCCCATCTTGTTTCTTTGATTCTTCTCCTACCCACTTAAGCCCACATGTTGCATCACCACTTCCTCATATCAGGGAGATCATATGATAGTTGTCTTTCTCTGCTTGACTTATTTCACTAAGCATGATACGCTCCAGTTCCATCCATGTTGTCGCAAATGGCAAGATTTCATTTCTTTTGATGGCTGCATAGTATTCCATTCTGTATATATACCACATCTTCTTGATCCATTCATCTGTTGATGGACATCTAGGTTCTTGCCATAGTTTGGCTATTGTGGACATTGCTGCTATAAACATTAGGGTGCATGTGCCCCTTTGGATCACTACGTTTGTATCTTTAGGGTAAATACCCAATAGTGCAATTGCTGGGTCATAGGGCAGTTCTATTTTCAACATTTTGAGGAACCTCCATGCTGTTTTCCAGAGTGGCTGCACCAGCTTGCATTCCCACCAACAGTGTAGGAGGGTTCCCCTTTCTCCACATCCTCTCCAGCATCTGTCATTTCCTGACTTGTTGATTTTAGCCATTCTGACTGGTGTGAGGTGATATCTCATTGTGGTTTTGATTTGTATTTCCCTGATGCCGAGTGATATGGAGCACTTTTTCATGTGTCTGTTGGCCATCTGGATGTCTTCTTTGCAGAAGTGTCTGTTCATGTCCTCTCCCCATTTCTTGATTGGATTATTTGTTCATTCAGTGTTGAGTTTGATAAGTTCTTTATAGATTTTGGATACTAACACTTTAATACATCATTTGCAAATATCTTCTCCCATTCTGTCAGTTGTCTTTTGGTTTTATTAACTGCTTCCTTTGCTATGCAAAAGCTTTTGATCTTGATGAAATCCCAGTAGATCATTTTTATTGCCTTTGCTTCCCTTGCCTTTGATGATGTTCCTAGGAAGAAGTTGCCGTGGCTGAGGTCGAAGAGGTTGCTGCCTGTGTTTTCCTCAAGGATTTTGATGGTTTCCTTTCTCACATTGAGGTCATTCATCCATTTTGAGTCTATTTTCATGTGTGGTGTAAGGAAATGGTCCAATTTCATTTTTCTGCATGTGGCTGTCCAATTTTCCCAACACCATTTGTTGAAGAGGCTGTGTTTTTTCCACTGGACATTCTTTCCTGCTTTGTCGAAGATTAGTTGACTATAGAGTTGAGGGTCTATTTCTGGGATCTCTATTCTGTTCCATTAATCTATGTGTCTGTTTTGGTGCCAATACCATACTGTCTTGATGATGACAGCTTTGTAATAAGGCTTGAAGTCCGGAATTATGATGCCACCAACTTTGACTTTCTTTTTCAAAATTCCTTTGGCTATTCGAGGTCTTTTCTGGTTCCATATAAATTTTAGAATTATTTGTTCCATTTCTTTGAAAAAGATGGATGGTACTTTGATAGGGATTGCATTAAATGTGTAGATTGCTTTAGGTAGAATAGACATTTTCATAATATTTGCTCTTCCAGTTCATGAACATGGAACATTTTTCCATTTCTTTGTGTCTTCCTCAATTTCTTTCATGAGTACTTTATAGTTTTCTGAGTATAGATTCTTAGCCTCTTTGGTTAGTTTATTTCTAGGTATCTTATGGTTTGGGGTACAATTGTAGATGAGATTGACTCCTTAATTTCTCTTTCTTCTGTCTTGTTGTTGGTGTAGAGAAATGCAATTGATTTCTGTGCATTGATTTTATATCCTGACACTTTACTGAATTCCTATACAAGTTCTAGCAGGTTTGGAGTGGAGTTTTTTGGGTTTTCCACATAAAGTATCATGTCATCTGCAAAGGGTGATAATTTGACTTCTTCTTTGCCAATTTGGATGTCTTTAATCTTTTTTTGTTGTCTGATTGCTGAGGCTAGGACTTCTAGTACAATGTTGAATAGCAGTGGTGATAGTGGACATCCCTGCCATGTTCCTGACCTTAGCAGAAAAGCTCTCAGTTTTTCTGCATTGAGAACGATATTTGCTGTGGGCTTTTCATAGATGGCTTTGATGATATTGAGGTATGTGCCCTCTGTCCCTACACTTTGAAGAGGTTTGATCAAGAAAGGATGCTGTACTTTGTCAAATGCTTTTTCAGCATCTATTGAGAGTATCATATGGTTTTTGTTCTTTCTTTTATTAATGTAGTGTATCAGATTGATTTGCAGATGTTGAACCAACCTTGCAGCCCTGGAATAAATCCCACTTGGTCATGGTGAATAATCATTTTAATGGACTGTTGGGTCCTATTGGCTAGTATTTTGGTGAGAATTTTTGCATCTGTGTTCATCAAGGGTATTGGTCTGTAATTCTCTCTTTTGATGGGATCTTTGTCTGGTTTGGGGATCAAAGTAATGCTGGCCTCATAAAATGAGTTTGGAAGTTTTCCATCCATTTCTATTTTTTGGAACCATTTAAGGAGAATAGGAATTAATTCTTCTTTAAATGTGTGGTAAAATTCCCTTGGGAAGCTGTCTGGCCCTGGGCTCTTGTTCGTTGGGAGATTTTTGATGACTGCTTCAATCTCCTTATTGGTTATGGGTCTGTTCAGGTTTTTTATTTCTTCCTGGTTCAATTTTGTAGTATATAGGTCTCTAGTAATGCATCCATTTCTTCCAGATTGTCAAATTTGCTGGCATAGAGATGCTCATAATATATGTTCTTATAATTATTTGTATTTCTTTGGTGTTGGTTGTGATCTCTCATCTTTCATTCATGATTTTATTTATTTGGGTCCTTTCTCTCTCTCTCTCTCTCTCTCTTTTTTTTTTTTTTGATAAGTCTGGCCACGGGTTTATCAATCTTGTTAATTCTTTCAAAGAACCAGCTCCTAGTTTCATTGATTGGTTCTACTGTTTTTTTTTTTTTTTTTGGTTTTTATTTCATTGATTTCTGCTCTGATCTTTATTATCTCTTCTTCTGCTGGGTTTAGGCTTTCTTTATTGTTCTTTCTCCAGCTCCTTAAGGTGTAGGGTTAGGTTGTGTATTTGAGACCTTTCTTGTTTCTTGAGAAAGGCTTGTACCAGTATGTATTTTCCTTTCAGGACTGCCTTTGTTGTGTTTCACAGATTTTGAACTGTTGTGTTTTCATTATCATTTGTTTCCATGAATTTTTTCAATTCTTCTTTAATTTCCTGGTTGAACCATTCATTCTTTAAAAGGATGCTGTTTAGCCTCCATGTATTTGGGTTCTTTCCAAATTTCCTCTTATGATTGAGTTCTAGCTTCAGAGTGTTGTGGTCTGAAAATATGCAGGGAATCATCCCAATCTTTTGATACCGGTTGAGACCTGATTTAGGACCCAGGATGTGATCTATTCTGGAGAATGTTCCATGTGCACTAGAGAAGAATGTGTATTCTGTTGCTTTGGGATGGAATGTTCTGAATATATCTGTGATGTCCATCTGGTCCAGTGCATGATTTAAGGCCTTTATTTCCTTTCTGATTTTTTGCTTAGATGATTTTTCCATTTTAGTGAGGGGGTATTAAAGTCCCTTACTATTATTGTATTATTGTCAATGTGTTTCTTTGATTTTGTTACTAATTAGTTTAAATAGTTGGCTGCTCCCATGTTAGTGGCATAGATATTTAAAATTGTTAGATCTCCTTGTTGGACAGAACTTGAGTATCCTTCCTCATCTTATTATAGTCTTTGGCTTAAAATATAATTTATCTGATATAAGGATTGCTACCCCAGCTTTCTTCTGATGTCCATTACCATGGTAAATTGTTTTCCACTGCCTCACTTTAAATCTGTAGGTGTCGTCGGGTTTAAAATGAGTTTCTTGTAGACAGCATATTGATGGGTTTTGATTTTTTATCCATTCTGATACCCTGTGTCTTTTGATTGGGGCATTTAGCCCATTTACATTCAGAGTAACTATTGAGAGATATGAATTTTGTGCCATTGTATTGCCTGTAAGGTGACTGTTACTGTATACTTGTCTCTGTTCCTTTCTGGTCTGCTACTTATAAGGTCTCTCTTAGCTTACTAGACCCCTTTCAATATTTCCTGTAGAGCTGGTTTAGTGTTTACAAATTATTTCAGCTTTTGTTTGTCCTGGAAGCTTTTTATCTCTCCTTCTATTTTCAAAGATAGCCTAGCTGGATATAGTATTCTTGGCTGCATGTTTTTTTTTTTCATTTAGTGCTCTGAATTTATCATGCCAGTTCTTTCTGTCCTGCCAGGTCTCTGTAGATAAGTCTGCTGCCAATATAATTTTTTTACCATTGTATGTTACAGACTTCTTATCCTGGGCTGCTTTCAGGATTATAGCTTTGTCACTAAGATTTGTAAGTTTTATTATTAGATGACAGGATGTGGACCTATTCTTATTGATTTTGAGGAGGGTTCTCTGCACCTCCTGGATTTTGATGCTTTTTCCCTTTGCCATATTAGGGAAATTCTTTACAATAATTCAATCCAATATACCTTTGGCTCCCCCCTTTCTCTTTCTTCTTCTTCTGGAATCCCAATTATTCTAATGTTGTTTTGTCTTATGTTATCACTTATCTCTCAAATTCTCCCCTCGTGGTCCAGTAGTTGTTTGTCTCTTCTGCTCAGCTTCTTTGTTCTCTGTCATTTGGTCTTCCATATCACTAATTCTCTCTTCTGCTTCATTTATCCTAGCAGTAAGATACTCCAGTTTTGATTGCACCTCATTAATAGCTTCTTTGATTTCAGCTTGGTTAGATTTTAGTTCTTTTATTTCTCCAGAAAGGGCTTTTATTTCTCCAAATAGGGTTTCTATAATATCTTCCATGCTTTTTTTGAGAATCTTCATTTTGATCTCTAGATCTAACATATTACCAATGTCCGTATTGATTAGGTCCCTAGCCTTCAGTACTGACTTTTGTTCTTCTTTTTTGTGGTGAGTTTTTTCTGCATTGTCATTTTATCCAGATAAGAATATATGAAGGAAAGAATAAAATACTAAAAGAGTGGCAACAATCCCAGAAAAATGTGCATTAACCAAATCAGAAGATTTGGGTAGAAGAAAGGTGGTAAAAAGAAGTTCAGAAACATTTAAGAAAAGGAAATATATATATTAGACTAGTGAATAGAACAGAGCCACCCATTTAATTTTGGGAGTATTTTGGTCTCTTAGAGGAAACTACCTCCCAAAATTAAAAAAAAAAAAAAAACCATAGAAACAAAGGAGTCAAGATGGTGGAGAAGTAGCAGGCTGAGACTACTTCAGCTAGCAGGAGATCAGCTAGATAGCTTATCTAAAGATTGCAAACACCTACAAATCCAATGGGAGATCGAAGAGAAGAAGAACAGCAATTCTAGAAACAGAAAATCAACCACTTCCTGAAAGGTAGGATGGGTGGAGAAGTGAATCCAAAGCAACGGGAAGATAGACTGCGGGGGGGAAGGGCTGGCTCCCGGCTAGCGGTGGAGCAATGGAGCACAAAATCAGGACTTTTAAAAGTATGTTCCGCTGAGGGACATTGCTCCAGAGGCTAAACAGGGGTGAAGCCCATGCAGGGTCAGCGTGGCCTTAGGTCCTGCAGGGTCACAGAAGGATCGTGAAGGGTGTCTGAGTAACACAGAAGGGTGTCTGAGTGTCTCAGAGCTTACACATATTAGAACAGGGAAGTCAGCTACAGAGACAGAGCAGAGGAGTGAGCTCTCAGCTCAGGGTTACCTTGAACTGGTCACAGGCTCAGTGAGCTCGGAGAACAGCTAGAGGCCAGGAAGACAGGAGTAATTGGGCGCTGTTCTCTGAGGGAGCACTGAGGAGTGGGGCCCCGGGCTCTCGGCTTCTCCGGGCCAGAGACCGGGAGGCCGCCCTTTTCATTCCTGTCCTCTGGAACACTACGGAAAGCGTTCAGGGGACAAAAGCTCCCGAAAGAAAACCCGAGTGAATTACTCAGTCCAGCCACTAGTAAGCTAGTAAGGGCGATGCAATTCCGCCTGGGGCAAAGACACTTGCGAATCACTACAACAGGCCCCTCCCCCAGAAGATCAACAAGAAATCCAGCCAGGACCAATTTCACCTACCAAGGAGTGCAGTTTCAATAACAAGGAGAGCAGCAGAATTCTAGAGGAGGAGAAAGCAAAGCACGGAATTCATGGCTTTCTCCCCATGATTATTTAGTCTTGCAGTTAATTTAATATTTTCTTCTTTTTCAATTTTTTTCTCTTCTTCTACTAAATTTTTTTTAACATTTACCATTTTCTTTTTTAACTTTTTTAACTAGTTTATCTAATATATATATATATATATATATATTCTTTTTTATATTTTTTCTTTATTCGTTTTCTTTTTTTAATTGTTTCTCTTTTTTTTCCTCTTTCTGAACCTCTTTTTACCCACTTTATCCCCCCTCACAATTTGGGATCTCTTCTAATTTGGTTAAAGCATATTTTCCTGTGGTTGTTGCCACCCTTTTAGCATTTTACTTGCTCCTTCATATACTGTCATCTGGACAAAATGACAAGGCAGAAAAATTCACCACAAAAAAAGGAAAAAGAGGCAACACCAAAGACCAGGGACCTAATCAACACAGACATAGGTAATATGTCAGATCTAGAGTTCAGAATGACAATTCTCAAGGTTCTAGCCAGGCTCGAAAAAGGAATGGAAGATATTAGGGAAACCCTCTCGGGAGATATAAAAGCCCTTTCTGGAGAAATAAAAGGACTAAAATGTAACCAAGTCGAAATCAAAGAAAGCTATTAATGAGGTGCAATCAAAAATGGAGGCTCTAAATGCTAGGATAAATGAGGCAGAAGAAAGAATTAGTGATATAGAAGACCAAATGACAGAGAATAAAGAAGCTGATCAAAAGAGGGACAAACAGCTACTGGACCACGAGAGGAGAATTCGAGAGATAAATGACACCGAAAGATGAACCAACATTAGAATAATTGGGATTCCAGAAGAAGAAGAAAGAGGGGGGAGCAGAAGGTATACTGGAGAGAATTATTGGAGAGAATTTCCCCAATATGGCAAAGGGAACAAGCATCAAAATCCAGGAGGTGCAGAGAAACCCCCTCAAAATCAATAAGAATAGGCCCACACCCCGTCACCTAATAGTAAAATTTATAAGTCTTAGTGACAAAGGGAAAATCCTGAAAGCAGCCTGGGATAAGAAGTCTGTAACATACAATGGTAAAAATATTAGATTGGCAGCAGACTTATCCACAGACACCTGGCAGGCCAGAAAGAGCTGGCATGATATTTTCAGAGCACTAAACGAGAAAAACATGCAGCCAAGAATACTATATCCAGCGAGGCTATCATTGAAAATAGAAGGAGAGATTAAAAATCTTCCAGGACAAACAAAAACTGAAAGAATTTGCAAACACCAAACCAGCTCTACAGGAAATATTGAAAGAGGTCTTCTAAGCAAAGAGAGAGCCTAAAAGAAGTAGATTAGAAAGGAATAGAGACAATATACAGTAATAGTCACCTTACAGGCAATACAATGGCACTAAAATTCATATTTCTCAATAGCTACTCTGAATGTTAATGGGCTAAATGCCCCAATCAAAAGACACAGGGTATCAGAATGAATAAAAAACCAAAACTCATCTATATGTTGCCTACAAGAAACTCATTTTAAACCCAATGACACCTCCAGATTTAAAGTGAGGGGGTGGAAAAGAATTTATCATGCTATGGACATCAGAAGAAAGCAGCAGTGGCAATCCTTATATCAGATCAATTAGATTTTAAGCCAAAGACTATAATAAGAGATGAGGAAGGACACTATATCATACTCAAAGGATCTGTCCAACAAGAAGATCTAAAAATTTTAAATATCTATGCCCCTAACGTGGGAGCAGCCAACTATATAAACCAATTAATAACAAAATCAAAGAAACACATCAACAATAATACAATAATGGTGGGGGACTTTAAAACTCCCCTCACCGAAATGGAGAGATCATCCAAGCAAAAGATCAACAAGGAAATAAAGGCCTTAAATGACACACTGGACCAGATGGACATCACAGATATATTCAGAACAATTCATCCAAAAGCAACAGAATACACATTCTTCTCTGGTGCACCTGGAACATTCTCCAGAATAGATCACATCCTGGGTCCTAAATCAGGTCTCAACCGGTATCAAAAGATTGGAATCATTCCCTGCATATTTTCAGACCACAATGCTCTGAAGCTAGAACTCAATCATAAGAGGAAATTTGGAAAGAACCCAAATACATGGAGACTAAACAGTGTCCTTCTTAAGAATGAATGGATCAACTAGGAAATTAAAGAAGAATTGAAAAAATTCATGGAAACAAATGATAATAAAAACACAACAGTTCAAAATCTGTGGGACACAACAAAGGCAGTCCTGAGAGAAAAATATATAGCGGTTCAAGCTTTCTCAAGAAACAAGAAAGGTCTCAGGTACACAACCTGACGCTACACCTAAAGGAGCTGGAGAAAGAACAAGAAAGAAACCCTAAACCCAGAAGGAGAAGAGAAATCATAAAGATCAGAGCAGAAATCAATGAAATAGAAACAAACAAACAAACAAACAAAAAACATAGAACAAATCAACGAAACTAGGAGCTGGTTCTTTGACAGAATTAATAAGATTGATAAACCCCTGGCCAGACATATCCAAAAGAAAAGAGAAAGGACCCAAACAAATGAAATCATGAATGAAAGAGGAGAGATCACAGCTAACACCAAAGAAATACAGACAATTATAAGAACATACTATGAGCAACTCTATGCCAACAAATTTGACAATCTGGAAGAAGTGGATGCATTCCTAGAGACATATAAACTACTACAACTGAACCAGGAAGAAATAGAAAGTCTGAACAGACCCATAACTAGTAAGGAGATTGAAACAGTCATCAAAAATCTCCAAACAAACAAAAGCCCAGGGCCAGATGGCTTCCCAGGGGAATTCTACCAAACATTTAAAGAAGAACTAATTCCTATTCTCCTGAAACTGTTCCAAAAAATATTAATGGGAAGAAAACTTCCAAACTCATTTTATGAGGCCAGCATGACCTTGATCCCAAAACCAGACAAGGATCCCATCAAAAAAGAACTACAGACCAATATCCTTGATGAACACAGATGTGAAAATTCTCACTAAAATACTAGCCAATAGGATTCAACAGTACATTAAAAGGATTATTCACCACGACCAAGTGGGAAATCAATGTGATACAACACTTTAATAAAAGAAAGAACAAGAACCATGTGATACTCTCAATAGATGTTGAAAAAGCATTTGACAAAGTACAGCATCCCTTCCTGATAAAAACCCTTCAAAGTGTAGGGATAGAGGGCACATACCTCAATATCATCAAAGCCATCTATGAAAAGCCCACCACAAATATCATTCTCAATGGAGAAAAACTGAAAGCTTTTCCGCTAAGGTCAGGAACACCGTAAGGATGTCCACTATCACCACTGCTATTCAACATAGTACTAGAGGTCCTAGACTCAGCAATCAGACAACAAAAGGAAATTAAAAGCATCCAAATCGGCAAAGAATAAGTCAAACTATCACTCTTTGCAGATGATATGATACTATATGTGGAAAACCCAAAAGACTCCACTCCAAAACTGCTAGAACTTGTACAGGAATTCAGTAAAGTGTCAGGATATAAAATCAATGCACAGATATCAGTTGCATTTCTTTACACCAACAACAAGACAGAAGAAAGAGAAATCAAGGAGTCAATCCCATTTACAATTGCACCCCAAACTATAAGATACCTAGGAATAAACCTAACCAAAGAGTCTAAGAATCTATACTCAGAAAACTATAAAGTACTCATGAAAGTAATTGAGGAAAACACAAAAAAATGGAAAAATGTTCCATGTTCCTCTATTGGAAGAATAAGTATTGTGAAAATGTCTCTTCTACCTAAAGCAATCTACACATTTAATGCAATTCCTATCAAAGTACCATCGATTTTCTTCAAAGAAATGGAACAAATAATCCTAAAATTTATATGGAACCAGAAAAGACCTCAAATAGCCAAAGGAATATTGAAAAAGAAAGCCAAAGTTGGTGGCATCACAATTCCAGGCTTTAAGCTCTGTTACAAAGCTGTCATCATCAAGATAGCCTGGTACTGGCACAAAAACAGACACATAGATCAATGGAACAAAATAGAGATCCCAGAAATAGACCCTCAACTCTATGGTCAACTAATCTTAACAAAACAGGAAAGAATGTCCAATGGGAAAAGGACAGCCTCTTCAATAAATGGTGTTGGGAAAATTGGACAGCCACATGCAGAAAAATGAAATTGGACCATTTCTTTACACCAAACACAAAAACAGACTCAAAATGGATGAAGGACCTCAATGTGAGAAAGGAATCCATCAAAATCCTTGAAGAGGACACAGGCAGCAACCTCTTCGACCTCAGCCACAGCAACATCTTCCTACGAACTTCGCCAAAGGCAAGGGAAACAATTGCAAAAATGAACTATTGGGATTTCATCAAGATCAAAAGCTTTTGCACAGCAAAGGAAACAGTTAACAAAACCAAAAGACAACTTACAGAATGGGAGAAGATATTTGCAAATGACATATCAGATAAAGGGCTAGTGTCCAAAATCTATAAAGAATTTAGCAAACTCAACATCCAAAAAACAAATAATCCAATCAAGAAATGGGCAGAAGACATGAACAGACATTTCTGCAAAGAAGACATCCAGATGGCCAACAGACACATAAAAAAGTGCTTCATATCACTCGGTATCAGGGAAATACAAATCAAAACCCCAATGAGATATCTCCTCACACTAGTCAGAATGGCTAAAATTAACAAGTCAGGAAATGACAGATGCTGGCGAGGATGCGGAAAAAGGGGGAACCTTCCTACACTTTTGGCGGGAATGCAAGCTGGTGCAACCACTCTGGAAAACAACATGGAGGTTCCTCAAAATGTTGAAAATAGAACTACCCTATGACCAAGCAATTGCACTACTGGGTATTTACCCTAAAGATACAAACGTAGTGATCCGAAGGGGCACGTGCACCCGAATGTTTATAGTGGCAATGTCCACAAGAGCCAAACTATGGAAAGAACCTAGATGTCCATGAACAGATGAATGGATAAAGAAGAAGTGGTATATATACACAATGGAATACTACACAGCCATCAAAAAAATTGAAATCTTGCCATTTGCGACAACATGGATGGAACTAGAGGGTATTATGCTTAGAGAAATAAGTCAATCCAAGAAAGACAACTATCATATCAACTATCCCTGATATGAGGAAGTGGAGATGTAACAGGGAGGTTCAGGGTGTAGGAGAAGAATAAATGAAACAAGATGGGATTGGGAGGGAGACAAACCATAAGTGACTCTTAATCTCACAAAAGAAACTGAGGGTTGCTGGGGGGAGGGGGGTTGGAAGAAGGGGGGTGGGGTTATAGACATTGGGGAGGGTATGTGCTATGGTGAGTGCTGTGAAGGGGCACGTGAAGTGTGCAAATATATTATATGTTTATAAAAAATAAAAAATTTAAAAAAAGAAAAACATGCACACACACACACACACATGCAAAAATAAGGGTAAACACAATGAAGGGATGGAATATGACTGTAAAGATGAGAATTTTTAAAAAATTCAAATAAAGGAGTTGATAAGTTGGTTGGGAAAAGAAAGAAAAAGCAGAGAGAATTTGCTTAGGCTGGAGATTAGAACAAAGCCCTGTGCCAGATTTAGGTTATAAAATCTATTAGAAGGTGTAACCCAAAATTTTTTAGAAGAAAAATTCCTATGTGTATACAAAAAATAAATTTTAGATACAATGAAGGATAAAATATGACTATAATAATGAATGTTCAAAAAGGTTTTTTAATGAAAGGTATTGTTAAGATAAACTCGTTAAAAATGTTAAAAGAGGAAAGAGTAAATGTTAAAAAATTAGAATAAGAAAATAAATAAAATTTAAAAAATTAATTAACTTTGTAAGACTAAAGAATCATGGGGAGAAAGCCATGAATTCCATGCTTTGCTCTCTCCTCCTCTGGAATTCTGCTGTTCTCCTTGATAAGGGAGCTTGGTCTTGGCTGGATTTCTTGCTGATCTTCTGGGCAAGGGGGCTGTTGTAGTGATTCTCAAGTTTTTTGCCTGAGGTAGAATTGCACCACCCTTCCCAGGGGCTGGGCTAAGTAATCTACTCTAGTTCACTCTCGGGAGCTGTTGTTCCCTGAATGCTTTCCGTAGAGCTCTGGAGGACAGGAATGAATATGGCGGCCTCCTAGTCTCTGGCCCAGAGGTGCCGAGAGCTCAGGGCCCCACTCCTCAGTGCACCCTCGGAGAAACGTACTCAATCACTCCCTCCTCCCTGGCCTCTGGCTGCATGCCGAGCTCACCCAGCCTGTGACTGAGCATGTCTGTCTCTGGCACACAGCCCCACCTAGAGTCTCTAAACCCAGCAGATCCCTGCTGATCTTCCAGGGGGTTTTCCTCAGATCTGCCACTTGTGGGGTCCCTGCTAAAGAGCAGTAGTCTGTGCCATGGATCATAGTTTAAGGTAACCCCAAGTTGAGAGCTCAC
Source organism: Mustela putorius furo (assembly GCF_011764305.1). Classification (NCBI taxonomy): domain Eukaryota; kingdom Metazoa; phylum Chordata; class Mammalia; order Carnivora; family Mustelidae; genus Mustela; species Mustela putorius. The sequence continues at coordinate 37,170,446 of NW_025421989.1, forward strand.
TCCTCAGCTCTGTCTCTGTAGTTGGCTTCCCTGTTCTAATACCTCTGAGCTCTATTTTCTTGTTGTTGTGTTATATTCCATTGTCTGAACAAAGCCCAAATTATTTATCGAATCTACTGCTGATGGACATTCACCTTGGTTTTCAATTTTTTATTATCTTGAATACTGCTCTGTAAATATTCTTGTATGTATCTTTTGTAGATATAAACACACTTTTGGGGAGGGTTCTAGAACTGCTTTGTTATATGGTATGCATGTGTTTAGCTTTAGCAGATACTACTAAACAGTTTTCTTAAACGACTGTACCAATTTCCATTTTAATCGGCAATATATGAGAATTCTAGTTGCTCTACATCATTTATATTGTTTCTTTCTTTAAAAAAAGAGATTTTATTTATTTATTTGACACAGAATGAGAGAGAGCACAAGCAGTGAGGAGTAGCAGAGGGAGAGGGAAAGCCTAATGTGCGGCACGATGCCGGGACCTGGGATCATGAACTGAGCCAAAGGCAGAGGCTTAAGCAACTGAGCCACTCAGTGGCCCCATCCATGTTGTTTCTTAAAGATCTCACACAGGAACATAGGTCCTCTTTATTCATTTCAGTTTTATTAGAAGCAAGATTTTTTTAAAATTTGCATTTCTCCTAATTCTAAACCAATTTCAGTTGCTGGTGGTAGGGGTGGGGCTTTCCCAAGTAAATGATCCTTTATAACTGAGAAACCCAGAGCACCTTTTCAGTGGAAATGATTCTACAGACCTCTACGACAGATTGCTTTGTCCCAAGGGTCTGCAAATGAGGAGGAAACCCCAGCTGAATTTCTTTTTAAACACCCAGTCCATTCAAGGAAAATAAATACACTGAAGGAGATTGCTTAGTATGGAGGAAATAAAATTGCAGCACAATTGCTTCTTTGTGATGATTAAGAAATCAATTTGGAAAGTAAAAACTCAAGCATAATGCTCTCTAGAATGGGCCAGAATTTCCTGGATGCAAGTCTAGGCCCTTCTTTTTGCCTTTTGTTCCTCTGTCAGACAAATCCCTTTCAGGGTCAGGAAAGAATGTGCATATTTCACACTTTCCAGCCTCTTCAGCTGTTATCCGGTCTCATGGGAGTGGTTGAAGAAAAAATTCAAACACAGATTCCATCATCCTGGGCTCTTCACTTAGAGTCATGGTAATCTTCATTAGATTTCATAAAGCAAAGCATTATTTTTAATCTGGGATTTTTAGGTTATTATCACCAATCAGACTCCTTACAGTCTCACTCCAACTTTTAGTAAGTACTAGTATTAGCATAATCATTATTTTTGCCTGCTTTAAAAAATATATACTATAAACAGGAATATATCTAATTAATACTTGGGATTGCATCAGCAAAATAAGACAGCATTAAAATATAGTTCCTTCTGAAGAAAGCATGTGGCTTTACATAATAGCAGAGAGGTAAAACTGATTAACAGATTAAACATAATTTCATGGTTCACAGAAAGCAGAAAAACAATCCAAGATTTGGACATAATTCTCTGGCTTTGTATTGCTCCCATAATCTGTATTTTCTCTTAATGATGGATTATGATAAATTGAATGCTTATGTTTTAATTTATAAATTACATCTTTTTTTTTTTATAAATTACATCTTAATGTGTTGGATCATTGGGCCATGCACATGTAGATTGTTACAATGGTATGAAATTGTATTTGGGGGCTTGTTTCACTCAATCACTTACTGTTTTGTTCATCTATCAAATGTCACTTGGTCATGTCCTGTGTGTGTGTGTGTGTGTGTAGCATTGGCCTTGTCAGTATAATGTGGAAATTCTTTTTTTTTTCTTTTTTTTTTTAATTTATTTGTCAGAGAGAGAGAGAGAGCAAGAGCGAGCACAGGCAGGCAGAGTGGCAGGCAGAGTCAGAGGGAGAAGCAGGCTCCCTGCGGAGCAAGGAGCCTGATGTGGGACTCGATCCCAGGACACTGGGATCATGACCTGAGAAGAAGGCAGCTGCTTAACCAACTGAGCCACCCAGGCGTCCCTAATGAGGAAATTCTATGAAGAATCCTCTCCTTTCTTTTCCCCATGAGCTTGGTTTTTAAATAGAAGTTGTATATTCCCAGGGCCACCAGAGTCACATAATATCCAGTAATATTGAAGAAAGAATAGTTTAAGGAATATCTCATCTTTAATACCTCTATGCACTAAATTCTGTTTTTGAAAATCGAAACATCTTCAAAAGATACACACAACTTGGGCTTCAAAATGCCCAGCTTACGTATGGCCCATAAAGATCCCGTTAACAGTTTATCTCATTAACAGCCCTTTGTGCTCATCAGTTCAGGCTGTGTTTTCCCACTGGGACATCATTTACAGTGCCCTAAACATATTTTCACAACATTCACATGACAACAGCAGCTGAGAGAAAAATCTTCAGACTGCAGGGAAACATCAGGAAGCCATGAATTCTTAAACAACACACCAAATTGCAAAAATGGTGTGTATATCTCTTTGAGAATATCCTTAACAATAATTAACCAGGAAAAGAAGCAGTAACTAGTTCAAGGACTTTGACTCGGTTCTCTTCCCTCACAGGAAGAGTGTGGTGGTCAAGCTTTGTGACTACTGCCTACTGTGGGAAGGATGGTCTTAGTCCTTTGAAGTTTGCATAGAAGCAAAACCAGACTAAACAAGTATCATCTGGTGTAAGGTTTCCCCTAATGAGAAAATACAAATGATTTATAATTAGTGCACGTACATGCTTTTTTAATGAGTGCCCACCAAGAAGTCATCCATTCCCTTAATAGGTAAGTGAATAATTTCTCTTCTAATCTTCTCTAACACATTCATTTGTTCAGTAAGTTCCTTTCCCATTGCTTTATAAAGTGACCCTTCAGCTTTCGTTAGAGTTTCTATATTGTATTTTACCCAAATTGCATTTTAGTATACTGAAGACATGGAGATGCATGATATGATAACATGACGTATGCATTAAGTCTGTAAGTGTATCTCCTGGAGATGTGAGTGACGCCCAATCATTGGATGGCATTCTGTTGTGATCTAGGTCCTTGCTACCCAGACTGCCTCAAATTATGGTATTCAGACCATCAACGTTACTTGGGAACTTCTTCTTATCTCTAGGGCCCTTAAGCACATCTTCTAAATCACAATCCTGGGGGGAGGAAGATCATCAGTAATCTTTTTTTTTAAAGGTTTTATTTATTTGAGTGAGAGAGAGAGAGAGTCACAGCAAGAGAGGGAGCACAAGCAGGGGGAGTGGGAGAGGGAGAAGCATGCTTCCCGCCGAGCAGGGAGCCCAATGTGGGGCTCGATCCCAGTACCCTAGGATCATGACCCATGCCGAAGGCAGACACCTAACGACTGAGCCACCCAGGTGCCCATCACCAGTAATCTTTATTTTAGCAAATATTGCACAAGAACCAGCTGCATGCTAAAACATAAGAAGCACTTGTTTAGGGTGTAATCTTTAGAGTTTCTGAATATGCATGCCACCATATTGCCTCACATCTCTTTGCCTTTGGGTGGGCTGTTCCTTCTATCTGAAACTCCTCTTCCTTTTCCTACTATAGAAAAAAGCCCACGAGCACCTTTGGTAGGAAGTTCTTACACAAATTCTGAATAAGTTTCTTCAAGAAATCACTTCTAGGGATGCCTGTGTGGCTCAGTTGGTTGGACAACTGCCTTTGGCTCAGGTCATGATCCCAGAGTCCCAGGATTGAGTCCCACATTGGGCTCCCAGCTCCATAGGGAGTCTGCTTCTCTCTCTGCCCTTCTCCTCATTCATGCTCTCTCTCACTGTCTCTCTCTCAAATAAAAAAAAAAGAAATCACTTCTACACCCTGAGATGCATCTTTCCTACTCTTGAGGTTAAAGTAGACATTTTCATGCTCCCTCCTTTGGCACATGACAGTAACCACATAAGCCCACAGATAACTGTAACACACCTAAGGTCTTTCTTCTTACTATGGTCAGCTTCTGGGAGGCAATAATTGAAATTATATTATTTAGTATCCCTGACGTGGAAATTAGAGCATGATTTTTAATAGGAAGAGGAAAGAATTACTAAACTGGAAGATATAACAATAGGAATTACCTAAACAGAACAACAGAAAGAAAATAGACTAAAATAAAGTAATAGATCTCCAAGGACATGTGAAGGCTATAACAGAAAAATCTAACATTTCTGTTATGAGAATCCTAATAGAGGAGGAAGAGGGTGGGCTGAAAAGAACTAGAAAAGACAGTGGCTGAAAATTTCCCAAGTTTGGCAAGAAACATAAACCTCAGAGTCAAGAAGATGCACAAAGCCCAAACAGGATAAGCCCAAGGAAATCTGTGCCAACACATGGCATAAGTAAACTTCTGAAAACTAAAACATATAAAAAGAACCTTGAAAGTATACAGAAAAAAAACATACCTTACTTATAGGAGAGAAACCATTTAGATGACTGCAAACTTGCCATCAAAGCCATGGAAACGAGAAGGAAAGAGAACAGTGAGTCTGTCTGTTTAGAGCAACTTTATCTTTAATAGCCAAAAACCAAACATAACCCAACTGTTCCATAATAGGTTAATGGTTAAACAAGGGGTACATTGCATATTATGGAATACTAGACATCAATAAAAAAAGAATGAATTACTGATGCCCACAACAACTTGGATGGATATCAGGAGCATTATGCTGAGTGGAAAAAAGAAATCACCAAAGGGCAGACACTGTATGATCTCATTTATAATATTCTCTGCACGACAAAATCATGGAGAACAGATGCGTGGTTACCAGAGGCTAGGGATGGTGGAGGGAGAAGAGTGGGTGTGACTCCAAGTTCTGTATCTTGGTGGGTGTGACCAGTCCTGTATCTTGGTTGCAGTGGTGGTTCCACAAATCTACACACATGATCAAATGACAGAGACGATGCACACACATTGTATCAACATCAATTTTCCACTTTTGATATTGCACTAGAATTACGTTAGCTGGAACCACTGGGGGAACCAAGTGACAGTATGTGAATCTTCCCTGTACTATCTTTGCAACATCTTATGAATCTATAATTGTTTTTACAACGGCAAGCATTTTGTAAAACCAATAGGCTTAATAACCGGCATAAGGCAATAAGAAAGGGGATGGAGATGAGAATGAGAGTAGGACTCCTAGAAACACAAGTGCCCAGAGCCAGAGCCAACTCAGGAATATGGGCAAAGCTGACTTGAAACTCAGAGAAGGAATTCTAGACAAAGTTAGGAGAACAATTTTCTTCCTGTAAGTACGACGAGACAGAGAAGCCCCAAATTGGATTGTACAATCCTCCAAACCCATGATCATGATGTATTTGACAGGAGCTCAGAACAAAGAAAAATATCTGTAGATTGAACGGATGAATAGATGAGAGTGCCAAGTCTCTGTAAACCTTAACCTTGACCTTCTAGGTGGCTGGATATATAATTTCTAGCCTTCCAAACCTGGAGAGAGGGAAGGAAGAAGATTCGGTTCTGAGTTAACGTGGTCACAGGATCAGGTATCTGAACATTGAGACACTTACTATTCTTTAGTAAACTCCCCCATTTCCCTTAGATTCTTGGAAGAGTTACCTAGAAAAGTTGAATTTGTCATGGATATCATGAGGTGGAATGAACCACCTATGTCCAACAGAGCTCAGGAGGCAAGTATGGAAGCTGGGTCATAGAAAGGGGAGATTTTCAAGTTGAAAATCAGAATGAAATCTAGGGGGGATGATGCAGTTAATGAGGTAGACCGTCCTGGAGAGACAGAATGAGAAAGTGAGACATAGGGTGGGGAGGGGGAGAGAGAGATATCAGAGAAAGCTGTGACCTCTGTTTTCATCCCAAGAAACCCGGTCACTTCCATTGGCCCCAGGAATTGTTTGGAGTATAGATACATTAGCTTAATCTGATTTTTATAGGCCTGTCTACAATAAAAGTACACAAAAATAGAATAAAATATACTTATAGCACTGCTGTCGTCCTCCAGCAGGGATCAGCAAGCAATTCAGAGAATAACAGATAGCAAGAATGTCCCATAAAATAGTCAACAACCTCTAAAATTGCTTCGTGAGGAGTAACAAATAAGACTTGATTTAAAAGCCACAAAGCTACGGTGGCCACTGGATTTAAAAGCTCATACAAAGTGCATTAAGACTCCATCTCCAAACATTGTTGAAATGAATATTCAATCTACATAAATTCAGTCAGTCAATGCTTTTGTAACAGTCACGTGAACTTTAGGACATCAGTCAGATATTTACTGAATGCCTATAGAGGCAAAGGATTTTGTGTCTCAATGATCACAGAAAGCCGTAATGTTACTTGAGTTTTTAAAAAAGTGTGTATGTGTGCGTGTGTGTGTGATAAGCCCTTCCAAACCTACTGCTACCAAAATATTCTTTCTTTACCTTAAAGCCTCTGCTCCCACAGTCTTAAAACTCACTTATATATGACCTTAGTCCATTTTGGTACTCATACATTCTCCAAGACTGTATACAGCATTATCTATATGTGGTCAGGAGACTGGAAGATGGAAGGATGAAAGGGGGAACAATCAATAAAACAAGGTGATATGTTTAGAGTATCCAATGGAAAGGGACTCTGAGGTCCCGAAAGAAAAGACAAAGGCAACAGTAAATGTGAGTAGTCCAGTGGCCATGCAAAAGGACTGTGAGCTTCCTAAGGTTGGAGATTATATTTTCTTTGTCCTCCTGCCCATCCCCTGAGCAACTTATGTCAGGATAAAATTTTATACATAGTAAATATTCAAGAAATATTAGTTCAACAAAGGAATGAATGAGGAAGTGAGACCTCTTTTATGGGGAATACAGAAATATTTACCCACCATCTGATGTGGCATAGTGTAGGACACTGTTTTCCTATAGAACCTGTCAAGACTTATCAAAACCACTGGCTGCTACCCAAACAAGAAAGCAAAAGGGGATGGAAACAGTCCTGAGCCCCAGAGTCCTGTATTTATCCCTGCTCCCCCACTCCTGGGGACTGCTTTCAATGTCTTTAGAGAAATCCTTCAATTTCTTCCAAGTTAAATGGGTAAAAATTGAGGATTATGATTTTGAAAACAAAAACTCTCATACTGCATTATTTGCTGTGTTTGAGTATTTGGAAGACTATTATGGAAAATTGGAAATTCATGGTAGTTGGTAATATACATATTAATGTATAGTAAGTTTTGGAGAAACCTCAGGGTAGAATATTGACACTTAACGAGTTCCCACCATGAACATGGTCCCAAGAACTTGAAAAGAGGCTGGTTGGGGGCATTTAAGACACATGACACTCTTCCTACCAGTCAAAAGGCAGTTGCTTCCCTTTGCTCTGTGCCAGTGTCAAAGTCACTAGAACAGAAGAAAAGACACTCTCTTAGTAGAGAATTTTGAACTAGACCATATGATTAAAAGGATGTAAGCTAGAGAAGCACATCATTAGACAGACAGTATGTCGGTCACGTTATAAAATGTAGATTCAGGGAACACAGTTGAGGTGACTATGATTTCATGAAAGAAAAATAACATTAAAAGAAAAAATACAGGGGTACCAGGTGGCTCTGTTGCTTGAACCAACGACTCTTGATTTTGGCTCAGGGCATGATCTCAGGCTCCTGGAAAGGAGTCCTGCATAGGTCTCCATGCTTATTGTGGAGTCTGCTTGAGATTCTCTCTCTTCCTCTGTCCCTCCCCCTACTCTCTCTCTCTCGAAATAAATAAATAAATCTTTAAAAAAACATTAAAAAATACATGCTAAACACTTCGTGCCTTTCCCATTCCTTTCTCTTTTTGACATATCTTCTGGAAGATTTTCTTGACTATGTTTCATCTTCTACATTTTTAAAAAATTTCAGCCATCACTTTATTTATTTATTTCATAAAAGCTCTTGCTTGCTCTTTGTTCTTTTTCATGGCCTTCTTTTCTGGTTTCATCAATAAAATAGCAATATTAATCTTTCGAAAATACTAAATGTTTTTTTTTCAACTTGTCTCTTTTCTCTGAGTTTCATTTTTGTTGTTGTGCATTTATCCTGATCTCTCCATTTTATGGAGGATGATCTTCTCAAATACCCAGTCATGTGTGGTAAAGGGGGTCGAAAGAAAACAGATAAAAAGCAGATTTGGAGATTTCAGAACATTAGATTCTAGAGTAGAGGGTTAATTTTTTATTTGTTTCCCCCCGAACATAATTCCAGTCACAGTCATTGCTGGTTACTGGCTTGTGACAAGCTGGCAGCAGTGGGATTTTATCTGGAATGAAGAACTTGCAAATCTGTGTCAAATCTTTACTTCCTTCACCAGTTCTATTAATGTCTCATTTACTAACGATTGTTAGATAATTGCACTAGTTTTAAAAAGTCTTGCTTGCTAAAGATAGACTAAAAGTGTTTTGACAGGAACACTAACTAATTTTGCCAAGATAATCCAACTTTTGGTGGTACAGCAAATAAATGCAATGTGTTAGTCACCTTACAGTACATCACTTGTTTTTGATGTAATGTTCCATGAGTCATGGTTTGTATATAACCATACGTATATGATCTTAAGAAGCACTGAAGCATGGGAAAAGAACACTGAGTTTGAATCCTGGATCTGCAAATCTCTGGGTGTATGTGACCTTTGACAAGTTACCTGACATCTTTGAAGTTCAGTTGTCCTAACCTATGAATTAAGGTTAGCAATAGCTCTTGTTACAGAATTGTTTGGATGATGTAAAGAAAATTTATACTCATATAAAGCATGTGTCATTAAGTAGATGCACTGTGAATGGTAGGTATTGCTAATTATGAATTTAAGTACAATGATAAACTAATTTCTTGTCACTTGTTTTTTCCAGTGCTTAAACTTTGGGCTAAGAAAGACTTTCTCACAAGATTATTATGATCTGTAAACATGAGCCAACTTCTCTCTAGCAATTATTTTGCTGGGAAGTAAGCAAGGTCATAAATCAATAGTGACTCTGGCAACCTCAGGACTTATTGATCTTGCTGTTTATCTTCTGTAATGTTCCTGGAAAACCCAATTATTTTGGGAAGTTACCCAAACTAGTTTACCCATTATTCTATATTAGTGTTATCAGTAACAAGTTATGAAAGCATTTGATTGATTTGCTTGGAAAAACAATCCCTTTATAGTACAACAGAGATATTAATTTATCCAATAAAATTCTTAACATATTATATATTTTTTAAAAAGAACAAATTGGGATAAACAGCTCGAGATTCTTTTCCAATGCATGTATTTATGACAAATTTTTCTTTCATGGACACCACAGTTGAGAGTTAAAGAATGCATTAGCTAAGAAAATCTCTAGGAATACATGGGCCAGCTCATCTTATGGGACTGGCCATTGGCAATAATTTGAAGGAGAATATTGACAAATTCAACTCCCTTTCTCTGTTCCTTTTTTCCAGTGTAGTCCATCTGGTTGACAAGAGGTAGTCACTATGAGGTACAAAACTTTCTTTTGTGATTGTGAAGTAGCTTGAATTTGAGTCTAATATTTGGAAGGCCAAAGGAAGCTATTTATCAAGATGAAATGAGGTATGAAGGAGGGTAGTGGTTCCCAGAGCTAGTCTAAGAATCATGTGACATATATGTTAAAAATGTAAATTTTCAGCTCTATGAGAATCTATGAAGGGAATACAACCAAGGGCTTCTTATGACAAGCAGGTTGGACAAAAACTGGGAGAGGGGACAACTGTCATCTAACTTATCAGAAGACTGATGGGGTTTACTTGATGTAATGATCTCCCTTAACTTCTGTTTTCTCCTATTTTAAGATAGAGACATCAATATCTCTCCAGACCACATCAAAGAATTTCTATGAGGATCATAAGAGGTTTAATTTCCAAACCTTTATATTTTATGTGAAGTTTTGGAAATGATCCTAAAGATGCCAACAAATCTGTTAAGATTGCAATGCTGCTACTTACGAAGTACTAATTCACAGTTTGACAAGTATGTTTTAGCAACCCTCTTCTGTGACCTTTCCAAAATCACCATGACAACCCACACTAACCAGTAGCTCCCAAAGTGCCCTGTGTGATGCTATTTCCCAAGAAATGAGCTACTACAGTGCAATTAAAAAATATTGACTCTAGGGGCACCTGGGTGGCTCAGTCCCTGAAGCCTCTGACTACTCTTGATTTCAGCTCAGGTAATGATCTCAGGGTAGTGAGATGGAGCCCTATTTTGGGCTCCACACTCTGCTCAGGATCTGCTTGAAATTCTCTCTCTCCCTCTCCCTCTGGCCCTCCCCTTGCTCTCTCTCTCTCTCTAAATAAATAAATAAAATCTTTAAAAAAATATTGACTATAGAAATAAAAAATGGGATTACCATATGATATAGAAATCCCAGATACAGACCCCTTATCTTGAAGAAATAACTGTACTCCCATATTCATTGCAGGGTTACTCACAATAGCCAGGATATGGAAACAATGCAACTGCCTGTCATTGTGTCACTGGATGAATGGATCAAGAAAACATGATACATACAAACAGTGGAATATCATTCAACCTTAAAAAGGAAGGAAACCCTATCTGTCGACATGGATGAACATGGAGGGCATTATGCTAAGTGAAATAAACCAGACAGCATAAGTCAAATACTTCATGGCATCACTTAAAATGTGGAATCTAAAAAAAATTTTTTTGCTTTAATTTTTAAGAAGTCAAACTCATAGAAACAGATAGAGCTGTGGTTTTCCAGGGGCTGGGGGTGGGTGGCAGAAGAGGAGAGGTCGGTAAAAGGGTGAAAACTTTCAGTTATGGATAATTTCTAAAGATCTAGAGTGTAAGATGGTGACTATAGTTGATAATATTGTATAATTGAAATTTATTCAAATAGTTGAACTTAAATATTCTTACTAAAAAAATTAAAATAAAATACATGAGGTGATGGGTGTGTTAATGAACTGGAGAATCTTTTCACAATACACATATCAAGTAAAAAAAATATTAAAATGTGGAAAAAATGAATGTCACTGCTTTAAAGGAAAAGAATTAAGTCTATTACCCGGTTGCTATTGGGTATTAACCATTTGAATTGGACTTATTTTCTTTGCTAAACTAATATTCTGTCTTTAACAAGTGCTCCACAGTCATATTGAGAAGAAAATCAAAATAACTGTTGTCATTGTGTTAATAGCCATTGTAATATTAATAACTTTTTCAACTCAATATGTATCTGGGCATTTTGGCTAGAGGCAGGAATTTGCATTAATAGAAAAAGAATTCTGTAAAGTGAAGGGGATAAATGCAATATTAATCTAGCCAAGAAAATATAGTCAGCCCCCTCATGGTTATTGCCTATTAGGAACCAAGCACTAAGAAAGATTTTCCCTTTCTCTTAACAATAAAAAATATTATTAATACAAATATTATGGAAAAGCCTTGAGCTAAGTGTTTTACATGCTTTATTTCTTTTAAACCTTATGATAGGGTCGCCTGGGTGACTCAGTTAAGCATCTGCCTTCGGCTCAGGTCATGGTCTCAGGGTCCTAGAGTTGAGCCCCTCATCAGGCTCACTGCTCAGCGGGGAGCCTGCTTCTCCCTCTGCCTCTGTCCCTCCCCTGTTCATGCTCTCTCTCTCAAATATATAAATAAAATCTTAGGGAAAAAAAATCATGACAACCTTCTGGAAAAGGTATGATTATTATCATCATTTTGCAAATGAGTACACTGAGACTCAGAAAAGTTATAACTTATTACCAATCTTGCAGGTACTACGTGGCAAAGTTGGGCTATGTATTCATCTCTGTCTAACTCCAGGAGCCAAATGTTTAATCACTATCATGTACTGATTCTTAACCAAAACCAAATAGAAATTTGATGGTTCACATTTCTCTTTTCTAAGGTAATGTATCTTCACTTATTTACACTTCTTGCTTGATTTTTGTAAAAAAATAAAAAAAGAAAAAAGAAAAGAAAAAATCTCAAGAAATGAAGAAAAGTGCCACTATCAATTGCTTTTAGGCTAAAATTTTATTTAAACATCTCTTGCAAACTCCTATGACAAATGGATGTGTGTGTGCATGTGAATATACATCCACAGTGATGTGATAGGCATAAAATCTAATTATGAAATCAGCTATCTTTGTTTTGAAGTCTTTCTTCTGCATCTTTCCAGCTTCAATATTTGTCTCAGGAGCTGCTAGACACCAGTAGGTTGTGAATGATGCTGGGTTTGTGCTCAAATTTGACCACTCAACCTTCTCAAGAGGTGACAAGATGCCTTTACCTGGGTTTAAATTGAATGTCAGTGTTGCTGCACACTGGGTGCTGTGGAAACAGGTGTTGAGATAGAATTTGGCATGAGAGGTACTTGTTAGGAAGGGGTAGGAAGCAGGATTAGGCACAGGGAGATGTTGAACAGACTGGACAAAGTCTAGGGAAACATTACAGGTGGCTCTGGAAACTGAAGGGCCCATCAGAGTTGTCCCTCATTTTGGATTGTCAGCTTCTGCAAATAAAAATTTGAAACATCTAGTAAACTGCGAATTTCAGATAGACAACAAATAACTTTTTAGCATGAGTATATCCTACTAGATATTTTTCTGCATGCAGTATTTTTTCTGACAACCCTTCCCCAGTTGGACTGAAACGTCTGGGTCTTCATACCCCTATTTTGATCTGTCATTAACTGTGGACCAAGCCAGGAAGAGCATGAACTTGGGAAAGGTGGCTTTCTGTAGAAGACCCTGCTCAGAGACCATCTTCTCTCAGGGGCATAGATCCTGAAAGACTGGAGAGCTGGGGTGACAAACCCTTCATTTAAAGGAGATCTTGGAGGCATATGTCCATGCCCCCCACAATTGTCATAGTTGAGGGAAGTCTTAGTGCGCCTTCAAGTTCCAAACAAGAGTCTTCACAAAGGAACTCTAGCCCCCTGACACTTGGCTGCTTGGTACCTCACACTAGTATTGCACATAAATGACTGAACAAGAAAGCTCTCTTCAGTCAACTGTGCAAGCAAGGGAGGATGAGCCTATACCCGCAGGAAAAAATACGATAACCTGAGGAGTTTAGAGCAGGACCAACTTAATGCCTGCTTTTTTCTTGTAATCACGCAGGGCTCCGTGCTCCATAGGGTCTGGTGCTTGGTTTCCTGCTGGGCAGCTGCTGCCATGAAATGTGGAATAATTTTATCTTCGATCATTTATTTTGTTAGTGAAGTTTGCTGGGACGATGGAGGGTGCCTGTGAGTAGAGGAAATGCACACACGATATGCGGCACCACCGTTTCTGTGTCCCCATTCAGGACTAGTTTTTGAGATGGTCCATGAACGTGGAGTCCCAGGGGGTCCCCTTCCCTTAATGTAGGAGTTCAGGGGGACTCCAGGCAAATACAAGGTAAGTAGGCTACATCTCTGACTGGTTAAAGCCGGGGCACAAACAACCCCAAGAAGCCATTTTCTCTTTGAATTAGAACTGTCTTTGAATGCAAAAAGGCAATAGCATTCAAGGAAATATGAATGGCCAGGGAACTCTACCATCTCCATTCTTACATTATTTCCTGTAGTAACCTCCAGTAGCTGAAAATGATGTTATGGAAGGAAAGGGACAGATAGGGAACCCTGTATTTCTTTCTCCTTTCCTCTTAGACCTTCCTAACTCATTAGCAAGCAGGAGGGAGAGTGTGGGTGGAATGTACGTGTGTCAAGAAGTGAAATGGAAACAGGTGAGAATATTTTTACTGTGCTCCCACTGTTCCCAGAAGAGTGAAATATATACATACCTATGAGCTACAAAACATGAATTGCGGAATGTCAGGGACTCTGCGTAAGAGTTAAATGCTCTTATATTCGCAGTTAAAACTAGCATGGCACCATATAAATCTAAAGAGTAAAATTCATACTAATAGCTTACATTTTTTATTTTTCTTTGTTTTGAATGACATTAAACAGCTGATAAAATTTTTTTTTAATTAAAAGAAAAAACAAAAATGCATGTCAAGTCTAGAGAGAAACTGGAGACTTCAGAAGAAAGGGAAAAAAGCTTTATCTTTTAGTACAAACATTTTTTCTGTGTTTTGAACAGGGGACCTTGTATTTTCGTTTTGCACTGGGGCCTGCAAATGAGGTAGCCATCCACGGGTCAGCAGAATTAGCAAGTATAAATAGAACAACAAATATCAATGCAGTGGGATAGGATCCTGAAAATCAGTGTCAGGAAGAAACACCAGTCTTCCTGGGCCATGACTACCCATGGATGGACTTGTGCTACTTTTAATAACTTGTATTCATAACGTGTGGTTCAGCTTACGAGCAATGATTTTTCTCTCTTTATTTTGTTACCCATTTACTGGGTATTCATTGAGAGTCTATTATGGATACAGCAATATAGGGGATATGAAAGAAGACAAAGTAGAAATGGACCACAGGAACTCTGTCAGATGCCTTCCAGGAGCTTGCATTTGAATAATGGCACTTTTCTAATTATTTTCTAAATTCCAATATATACCTGTACACATACACACACACATTTACAAATGCACACTCATATCTGCCATTTTCCCTTCCCTAGTACATCCTACTAGATATTTTTCTGCATGCAGTATTTTTTCTGACAACCCTTCCCCAGTTGGACTGAAACGTCTGGGTCTTCATACCCCTATTTTGATCTGTCATTAACTTCCCTTCCAATCATATCATGTTCCCCTTATTCTTCCCAGATCCCCAGTCATTTCAAGATGGTAATGATGATGACCATAATAAACATTATTCTGAGCACTTCCCACATATCCATTTAGTTAATCTTCACAGGGGCCCTGTGACATATGCTCCATTTTTATCTTCACTGTACAAATGAAAGAACTGAAGCCCACAGAAGTTAAGGAATTTGCCCCCAAATCAAACAGCTAGAAAGGAAATGGGCCAGAATTTGTGCTAAGGGAGTCCATCCGGTCATGCTTTAGAATTCTTTTTTTTTTAATTTATTTATTTTCAGCATAACAGTATTCATTATTTTTTCACCACACCCAGTTCTCCATGCAATCTGTGCCCTCTATAATACCCACCACCTGGTACCCCAACTTCCCACCCCCCCGCCACTTCAAACCCCTCAGATTGTTTTTCAGAGTCCATAGTCTCTCATGGTTCACCTCCCCTTCCAATTTCCCCCAACTCCCTTCTCCTCTCTAACACCCCTTGTCCTCCATGCTATTTGTTATGCTCCACAAATAAGTGAAACCATATGATAATTGACTCTCTCTGCTTGACTTATTTCACTCAGCATAATCTCTTCCAGTCCCATCCATGTTGCTACAAAAGTTGGGTATTCATCCTTTCTGATGGAGGCATAATACTCCATAGTGTATATGAACCACATCTTCCTTATCCATTTGCCCGTTGAAGGGCATCATGCTTTAGAATTTTCCCAAAGTTTTGGGCAAGAGTGAATTTGCACAGTGGTCTCCACATTTACATATGTGGACTGTGGCAGAAGGCAGGTATTGGAAATTCCAGTAGAGTTTTAGGGGATGAATTTCCAGATCCTCAGCTTTACTGAGCTCTCTTTCCTAAAAATGCTCTGCCTAGAGCAAACATGTAATTGAGGCTGGCTCCCTGTCCACCCCCCCCCCCCTTTGCAATAGTCCTTTTCCCTTTTTACAGAAGAAAGGTCCTCGTACTGAATCTCATTATGGTTCACTGCCCTGGGGTCTAACACACTCGTAAGTGCCAACCAAAAGGTAATTTAAAATATCCGTAATAGTGTTGGGAAGGTGAATGGCTTTTAAGACTGAGGTCTTAAATTTGTAATTTATAATTTAGGGCTTTCTAATTCTCTGTTATCAGTCAAAATAAAAGAGACCTAAACAGATTACCGGCTGATAGATTATTAAAAAATAAGTTTTGATGATAGATTGCTATGTGAATTGTGTCATAGAAACTTGGAAGGAGTTGGTGGCAATTTCATAACAAAGCTCCTTCTATTCCCATCCTCTTATTCAAGTGACAAGTTTTCTTAGTATATAAATGGAACAGAGCAAATGAATTTATGTCATATCCTATTTCATCCTAAGGATAAGTATCATTGTTCTTGAGTGTATGAACTGTGTAAAAATAATTATCTACCTTATTTAGAAGCGTAACTTCCATTCAGATTTTAACTTGTTTAATAATTATTTATCAAGTCCTATAATATATTTGCTGTTTTGGATCATTTTTCTAATAGTAATTGTAACGACAATTCAATCCTTAAAAAAACTGTTAATATGTAATGCTACCTGTTCAAAGGAGATTTTTGAAAATTAGATTTCAACTTAAATATCTGTATTTATTTATTTTATTTGTATTTATTTTATAGAAGATAAATAGGTTGCTTAGTAAAAGACCTTCTAGGATGAAATATATGATAGCAGGTAAAACCTCTGAATTGTAAGTAACTAGAAAAATAAAGTCAAGAAGAAGAAATAGTGTAACATTTCTGACAGTTAAAGAAGAGCTGGTTCACATAATTTTTTTAAATGGGTGATGGTGAGTGGCACTGTCATAACAAATTCCACTGGGTACCTTCAGGAGTGATATAATAGTCTGTTTAAAAATGTCAGAGCTTAGGGACCTCTGGGTGGCTCAGTAGGTTAAGTATCTGACTCTTGATCTCAGGGTGTTGAGATCAAGCCCCGTTTCAGGTTCTGTGCCCGGCATGGAGCCTGCTTACGATTTTCTCTCTCCCTCTTTCTCTGCCCCTTGCCCACCTCCTCACACATGTGTGTGCATGCACACGTGCTGTCTCTCTTAAAAAAAAAGTCAGAACTTAAAATATACCCTTTGTCCCTATTTAATATTATAATGAATAAAGGTAAAGGTCAACTTAAAGAATTGGGAAAGAGTATTTAGTTTAGTAAAGCTTTTAGAACATTACATAACATAGAAGTTGGAAGACCTCCTAACCTGGAAGAATTGTCTTGTAACCTAAGTATATTATGTTCTATTCATCTCCATTACACACTCCTTCAGCTCTTTTTAATGCCCAGAGCATTCTCTGAAGTTGATGAAAGCCTTTTGCCAAGAAAGAAGGAAGTATTAGAGAAAGGAGTGATAGAAATTCATCAATTGTAGTGTCTCCAGAGGGGATGTTTAAATGAGTAATCAATTTTATTCTTCTCTTCATCATGTTCAGGGAACTTCTGGCTTGCTTACTATTCAATCTCAAAATTGCATCTCTCATAATTGCTTTTGGGCCTCCATACAGCATTGATGAGTAAGAAAAGTATTTACCTTACAACTTCCCACTGGAATGGTTCTAGAAAAAGAGAAAAGAGAGTAAGATTTAATAAGTGAGAAAATGAAACAGAACAATTGCCTTCACCTTGGAAATGGAAAGCAAAATGAAAGAGGCTTAATCGTGATATAAAGAATGAGGAACCAAATCACTTGTGACCAGCTGTGTATACCTCAAGTTAGTTATTTAGTCCCTCTGGGACTTAGTATCCTCAAAAAAGAAAAAAAATAATATGTGTCTTAGAGATTTCTGTCAGGTATGAATAAGAGTAAGTGTGCAGAGTTTGGAAAAATCCTCAATATAAAAAAAATGTAAGAGAGCAATGTCACCAAGATGGCAATCAGGTGGCTCTTGACTTTGCTTCCCTTCACGAGAACAACTAACACCTATTCAAGACCAAGACACCACTGAGAGAATCCTAGAAAACAAGTGTGGGTCAAAAGCCTTCCCTGCACCACACAGACTAAGACAGACTGCATTTGAAGGGTAAGAGAAGTGGCTACCTATTGACCACATTGGCCCTCCCCCAGACCAGCACAGAACCACTTGGAGAGGCCTCTGTTGAGTTTCCCGTTTTTATAGGAAAAAGAGAGTGGGGGGGCAGAGGGACACAACCAGTACCCCCCAGCATTGTGGTTTACTTTGTACGAACCCTCCACTCCAATCTCACACCATGGGGATTGCAGAGGAATCTGTGGAGCTCTACCACTGGTAATCTGAGTGATGGATAAGGGGGTGGAAGCTTGCAACAACCAACATAGGGATCTTGGCAGAACAAGTTCATCCCTGCAGTGCCCAACTAGTAATCCCAACCAACATCACTGCTTATCTGTAGGATCAAGTTAGGGGCCCTCTGACCACAGAATGTGGTGATGTACAGATCTGCCTGATTTGGACCCTCAAATGAGAAGTTTGCCAACCCTAGAGCCTTGTCTGCCCACATCTAAGCAAGGAGCTGTGTCATAGTCCCACTGTGGAGAGTGCTTTCCAGCTCCTGCTGACAGCTCCTGGAAGCACTGTGGCCCAGTGGTTCGAGCCCGAGAGACAGGCAGACAGAATTTATTACCCCTGGAGCAAAGTCAGTATCAGGCATGGAGGCTTCCTATGCTATACACAGGCAGGGAGATTAATTCAGAGCTGAGGCTGAAGTTAATTTCTGCCCCTCCCAACCAGAGAGCCTATTTGGGAAACTAGGAGTAGCTAGAGCATCTCCTACCCCCAAAACACTCGCCCCTGCTCCAGAAAACTCCTAGAGAAAAGAACACAGGAACAGAGTTGCTTGACATGAGTCTTGGAAATGATTTTTTTGATGGTACTTAAAGTACAAGCAACAAAATAAGAAAATAAACAAGAGGGACTACATCAAACTAAAAGCTTCTACACAGCAAAGGACACCATCAACAAAATGAAAAGACAACCTCTGGGATGGGAAAAAAATAGTGCAAACCACATGCCTGATAAGGGATTCATATCCAAAACATATATATGTATATATAAAAAAAAAAACCTCATACAACTCTATAGCAAGAAAAGAAACAAACAAAAACCTCAATTAAAAAATGGGCAAAACGCTTGAATAGATAGTTCTTCAAAGAAGATATATGAAAGGCCAACAGGTACATGAAAAGATGCCCAACATTATTTCCCATCAGGGGAACGCAAATCAAAAGCACAACCAGGTATCACCTCACACCTGTCACAATGGCTGAAACCAAAAAGATAAATAACAATGTTGGTGAGGATGTAGAGAAAAAGGAATGCTTGGGCACTCTTGATGGGAATGTAAATGAATGCAGTCACCATGGAAAATGGAATGCAGGTCCCTCGAAAAAGTAAACATAGAACTACCCTACGATGCAGCCATTGCACTTCTAGGAATATATCCAAAGTTAACAAAAACAGTAACTCAAAAAGACATCTATACCCCCATGTTCCTAGGAGCATTATTGACAATAGCCAAGACATGGAAGCAACTTAAGTGTCCATTGATGGATGAATGAGTAAAGAAGTTGTGGCATCCATATATCTATGTCTATATCTAAAATTCAGCCATTAAAATAAAAAGGAAATCCTACCATTTGTGACAACATGGATGGACTGTGAAAGTGAAATAAGTCAGACAAGGAAAAAAAATTCTGTGTGATCAGACTTCCATGAAGAATCCATCTACAAAAAGAAAATGAACTCAGAGAAAAAAAGATCAGACTTGTGGTTATCAGAGGTGGGAGGTAGGGGGAAGAGGAATGGGAATAAGGTGGTCAAAAGGTACAAACTTTAGTTATGAGATAAATAAGTCCTAGGGATAGAACGTACAAGAGGATGACTATAGCTAACACTGCTGTGCGATACGCAGGACAGATGTTAAGAGAGTAAATCCTAAACCTTCTCATCACAAAGGAAATTTTTTTCCTATATTCTTTTCTTTCTTTTCATTTTGCTGTGTCTATATGAGAAGATGGATGTTAGCTGAACCTATTGTGATGATTATTTCACAATGTATGTAAATCAAACCATCTTGCTGTATAACTTATGTAGTGATATATGTCAGTTTTTTCTTAGTAAAACTGGGGGAAATTGTAAGAAATCTGTGAAGTTGGTCATGAAAGGAAAGACACTTCTTGAAAGTATAAGGCCAATAAGGCAGGTGATTCATTTTAATATATTGAGTTTTCCTTTTCTAAGTAGTGCCTTTTATTTATTTATTTTTTTAAGAGATTTTATTTATTTCTTTGAGAGAGAGACAGAGATAGCATTGAAGAGTCCCAGCTGGGGAGGAGAGGGAGAAGCAGACTCCCCACTGAGCAGGGAGACCCATGTGGGGCTCGATCCCAGGATCCTGAGATCATGATCTGAGCCTAAGGCAGATGCTTAACCGACTGAGCCACCCAGGGGCACCTAAGTTGTGCCCCCTAAAAACTATATTATTATTTCAGAGATACTGTCATTGCTAAGACTTTTCAGTAGTTCTTCTTTTAGGATTATCTTCAAAACATAGTAATTTAGGATATCCTGTCTTTTAAAGACTTTTAATAAATTTTTAATTCTGAGATAATTATCAATTCCCATGCATTTGTAAAAAATAATACAAACAGATCTTGTGTACCCTTTCTCCTGATTGTATAACCAGTTGCAAAAATATAGTGCAATATCACAACCAGGATATCGATACTAATACAATCCACTGATCTAATTCACATTTTTCCATTATTATTTGTGCTTGTGTGTGTGTGTGTGTGTGCGTGTGTGAGTGTGTGTAGATATGTAATTTTGCAAAGAAAGTACAGATGAAAACTTTAATAATTTCTAACTATGAGGCCCAGGCTGTTTAATCAGAATCTGGATCTGAATTTGAGGAGTTTTGAAAAGACAGAAACAGATGGAAATCCACAGAAGCTTTACTGCATGGTAAAATGTCATTATGACCCCAGGAACGGAAAAACCTTCTTAATAAAATACAAAATGTACAAAAGTAAAAGGAAAAGTTTCCTACACTGTGGTGAGCAAAGCGTAATGAATAGGTTTGTCAAATCACTATGCTCTACATCTGAAACTAAAGGAACATTGTGTGTTAACTATACTTGTTTAAAAAAAAATTAAAGGAAAAGTTTAATACATTAGAACATGCTGAAATTAAAACTTTCTGCAGAAGAAAAGACGTATTAACAAAGTTTAAAGGCAAGATGTAGACTGTATAAAAATAGTGGCTGCAGATATAAGAGGCAAAGCCTTAGTATCAGGAGTATATCAGAAGATTCCATCAATGAATACAAAGACAAACCACACTATAGAAAAATGAAGATTTTAGGCTAGCACCGGATCCGTAGAAACAGGAATATAAATGGAAGTATAAGTGAAAAATTGCTCCATCCGGTTAATGCAAGTTAAAATAACAAGAAGGGACACCTGGGAGGCTCAGTTCCTTAAGCATCTGCCTTAGGCTCAGGTCATGATCCCAGGGGCCTGGGATGGAGCCCTACATGGGGTTCCCTGCTCAACAGGAAGTCTGTTTGACAATTCTCTCTTTGCCTCTCCCCCTGTGCATGGGGTCTCTCTCTCTAAGGAAATAAATCAAATCCTTAAAAAGAAATAACAAAAGTAGGACTTTTTATTCTTTTTAGAAATCTGAGAGTTGATAATATAAAGTGGAAATGGATCATAACAACAATAAATATCTACTAATTGAGTGCTACGTGTGAATGATCACATTTAATCCTCAAAACAGAGCTGTGAGGCACATGTTGGCAGGGTGAATTGGATCAGCTACACTGGAGGGTGATTTGGTGGTATCTGTTAAAACTAAAAGTACACACACCCCATGACTCAGCAATTTCACTTCTTAGCATCTACCCTGGAGATCTACTTGTTCATGTGCACAAAGAAGCGTGCATGAGGATGTTTACTGCAGCAGTCTCTGTAACAAGGAGAAACCAGAAATGAACTAAGTGTCCAATAACAAGAGGAAGGCTGATTGTCTATGCGTGCAGTAACTCAAATGAATGCAGTTACAGATACTAATGTGGATAAATCTCCAAAATATATTACAGAATAGAAAAAGCAGCTTATAGAATAGCCCTGTTTATGTTAAACACATACATTAGCACTATAGATTTTACCATATATATAGATTTTACCATACTATATATATATATATATATGTATATTGGAAATTATAATTTCCATATATTTATATTATTTCTATGTAAAAATACATATGTATGTAGAAATACAGAGAAATAATATAAATACATGGTAATAATATATATATTATATATTAACCTTAATCTTCATTAAGAAGAAGAAACTAAAAGTCAAGGAGTCTAAGCAACTTTTATTTGATATTTATGAGACATCTCAAAGCATTGTATTTACTAGTTTTCTAAGTGTAATAGCAGGATACACACAGATAAACCAGGCTTCTAATCCCAGTTCTGCTCCTAATTAGCTGTATTATTATTGATAAGTCAATTACCCTCCCTCAATCTTATTAGTCCAGTAGAAAAATGCCAGTAGTGATATCCACCTCTTGTATGGGATTGTTTTCAGGATAAAATAAGGTACCATATATAGAGATCTTAGCAC
Organism: Mustela putorius furo; assembly: GCF_011764305.1. NCBI lineage: Eukaryota > Metazoa > Chordata > Mammalia > Carnivora > Mustelidae > Mustela > Mustela putorius. The sequence goes on from NW_025421989.1 coordinate 37,192,777, forward strand.
TGTATCTGGCACAAAGTAAACCCTCAAAACAGGGTAACTCTTCTTAATCATATTGTGGACCAGAAAGAAAAACAGCATTAGTGATTAGCTCTGGGGATGTTCAGAATGCCTGGGTGGCTCAATGGGTTAAGCATCTGCCTTCAGCTCAGGCCATGATCTCAGGGTCCTGGGACTGAATGCCACATCAGGCTCCCTTCTCAGAGGGGTGTCTGCTTTTCCCTCTCCCTCTGCCCCTCATCCCCCAACACTTGTGTGCACACTCTGTCTCAAATAAATAAATAAAATCTTAAAAAAAAAACAACTGGAGATATTCAGTGAGAGGTTTGTTAGGAAATAAAATCTTAGTTGAGGTCTTTTCCTAAGGAAAAGAAGGACACTGTAGACTGGGCAGTGTACCTGCATACTGGAATGCAATCAGAGGTGAAACACAACAGCAAATTCAATGAACTACCTGCAGTGGGGAAAGGGGTGTCAGGGAAAGGGAGTTTGGGTAACACCGTGAAAGAGCTTGGTTGTCTCACTATGATAGTTGAGCTTCATTAATCCTATTGACTAAGAAGATGTATTGAAAGATTTGAAATCGTTATGATTAGCCCAAGATGGCAGAACTGAGCATGTACTGTAGAGGGAGCCAGTAGTGGCAGCAGAAGGCGAGAAGAGGAGTAGCACCTGAATAATAGGTCCGTACTACCCACCAAAGCTAAGGTACTCACTGCAAAACCCAGTCATAACTCACTCGCATGTCATAAAACAATAAGGAGAATCAGATAGGGTAGGAAAAAATGAGAAGAGGCAGATCATACAAAGAATTATACAGAATATATTACAAATCCAGCTAAAGATATTATTATTTCCCCTGGCAATAGTCATATATATTTTAAAGAAAGTAAGTGGAAAAATTGTATTTTATATTTACCCAGTTATTTACTATATCTATTGTTTCATTTCTGAAGATACACATTTCCCTTGGCTATCATTTCCCTTCAATCTGAAGAACTTCTTTTAGCATTTCTTGCAAAGCAGTCTTCAGATGACAAGTTCCTTAGTTGTCCCTCATCAGAGAATTTTATTTTGCCTTTTTTTTTCCCAACAAGTGTCTTCTGGATATAGAAATTGTGCTTGACACTTCTTTCCTCTCAGCATGTTAAAAGACATTCTACTGTCTTCTGGCCTCCATGGCTTTTGATTAAAAATCTGAAGTCATGGGAGCCTGGGTGGCTCAGATGGTTAAGCATCTGCCTTTGGCTCAGGTCATGATCCCAAGGTCCTGGGATGGAGTCCCATGTGGGGCTTCCTGGCTCAGCAGGGAGTCTGCCTTTCTCTTTTCCCCTCCCCTGGCTCATGCTTTAGTGCTCTCTCTCTCTCTTTCTCCCTTCCTCTCTCTTGCAAAAATAAATAAATAAACTCTTTTAAAAAATCTGAAGTCATTTAAATGTGTTCTCCTTATATCATTTTTCTCTATCTGCTTTCAAGAATTTTTCTTTATTTTTGGTTTTCGGCCATGTGATTATGATGGGTCTAGGCATTTTCCTATTTGACCTTCTCTGCCTGGAGTTTGATGAGCTTCTTAAATCTATAAATGTATGTCCTTTGGCAAATTTGGGAACATTTCTCTCATTATTTCTTCTATTTAAATACATTTTTTATATCAGTTGCTTCCTGCTTACATTCAGGACTCCTGATGACACCTGTGTTACCCCATTTGGTATTGTCCCATGACTCCCTGAAGCTCTGTTCAAATTTCATTATTTTCTCCTCTCTGTTATGATTGTATATTTATATTGCTCTATCTTCAAGGTCATTACCTCTTCCCTCTGTCTTCTCCATTGTACTACTGAATCCATCTAGTGATTTTAAAACTTCAGATATTATCGTTTTCAGTTCTAAGAGGCCCATTTGGTTATATTTTACAGCTTATATTTCTCTGACCTTTCCATTCACTTCAAGTGTGTTTGCCTTTACCCCATGGAGTATAGTCTAAAAATATGCTCTAAAGTCATTTTGATGTTGTTGCTGATACTTCCAACATTGAGACCATCTAGAGACTGATATCTGAGTGTTGTCATTTCCCTTAAGAATTGATTCAAATTTTTCTGTTTTTTTCCCATGTTGATTAATTTTAGATCAGAATTTGGACATTTTGAGTATTCTGCGTACAAACTCTGGGTTCTGTTATAATCCTTTAAAGATTTTCTTTATTTCATTTTATTTTTGTTCTAGTAAGATACCAGCTCTGTTAGGTTCAACATATAATCTCTGTCTTACTGTTACAGGTGGTGATTTTAATCTCGGTTCATCTCCTTGGCCTTAGCTGTGCTAGTTTGAAGCCCTACTACACATGCATAGACCAAGAGTGAACTGGGATTTTGTGGGTTCATACACAGAATTAAGGGATCCCTTTCTTTGCTATTTCTCTCCAAAGTGCTCCCTCTCCTCTATGATCCCCAATGCTCCCTTTCCTGATTTCTCTGGCCAGTAAGACTTGGCTACTATGCCATAGGCTGACTTTTGGGGAAAATCCATCTGAAAAAAGAAATTTTATAAAAATTCAGAAACTCATTCCCCTCCTGGTCATTTCTCTAATTTTTTACTTCCCTTCATAATCTGCCTGTTGTTACTTATTCTTTGGAGTCTTCAGGTAGTTGCTGTGTATGTGTGTGTGTGTTGCCAATTTTTAGCTATAATTGTTAAGAGAGATGGTCTGCCATTGGAATAAGGCTGCCATGTCAAAAACTGTACCACGTTTATCTTTTTTATCATACTCCTGTTCAAGTGTTTGTTAAACTGTCCCATATTTGATGCTCATTTGCTATTTGTTGCTTGGGTTGGTTTTCTTTAGTGCCAAATTTTTCGTCATTTGCTTTGAAATTCATTTTGAGAGGGTATCTTTGTTATATCTCTTCCTTTCTTCCTATCATTTCATTAATGTAATCTGTAATTTATAGTCTATGAACTATCCTAGCAACCTTCACGTATAGTATTAGTATTATACTAATAATAGTAACTGACATTTATATGTCTTATACTGCCTTCCAGGTTTTAGTTCAACTGTTTTACATTAATTTTTGTACTTGATAGTAACTTTTTACATATGTGCAAAATATCTTGCTGGTATTTTGATGGAAGTGATATTAAATCTATGGTTTATATGGGTGACAACTGACATCTTGCTATGTCCAGTGTTCTAATCCATGAACACTGTATGTTTCACCATTTATTTAGATCTTTCATCAGTATTTTGTTGTTTTCAGCACACAAGTCCCATACAATTTTGTTAGATTTATACCTATATATTTCATTTTTCAAGTGATGGTAAATGATATTTTTTTTCTATTTTAATTCCAGGATGGTTAACATACAGTGTTATATTCTTTTCAGATGTACAATATAGGGATTCAACAATTCCATATATTATTCAGTGTTCATCACAGTAAGTGTACTCTTAATCCCCTTCACCTATTTCAGCCATCTCCCCACTTACCTCCCCTCTGGCAAAAACACCAGGTTGTTCTCTACAGTTAATGACATTGTGTTTAAAATCTTGGTTTCCACATATTCATTACTAGTGTACAGAAACACAATTAAATTTTGCATGTTGATTCTGTATCCTATCATCTTACTGAGCTCACTTATTAGTTGCAAGGTTGTTTCTTTTTGTTTGTTTTGTTTTGTTTGTTTGTTTGTTTTTTGGAGAAGGATGTTGGTATATTCCTTGGGATTTTTGATACCGATCGTCTTGTCATCTGCAAATAGGGGTGGTTTTATTTCTCTCCAATTTGAACAAACTTTATTTCCTTTTCTTGCTTTGTTGCATCCAGTTAGAACATCCACTACCATGTTAAATAAGAGTGGTGGAAGTGAGTATCCTTGCCTTGTTTCTGATCGTAGGAGGAAGGCATTCAGTCTTTAATCATTAAGCATGACATTAGCTGCAGGGCCTTTGTAGAAGCTTTTCAAGTTTAGGAAGTTCCCCTTTATTCCTAGTTTGCTGAGAGTTTTTGTCACAGTGACTGTTGAATTTTGTCAAATACTTCTTCTGTCTCAATTGATAAGATCATGTGATTTTTCTACCTAGTTTTAAACACACAAATACACAGACATTCAGATTTGGTGAAGATAAATTAGAGGAAATTTTTTATTTTACAAAAGGATTGAGTTTCTTTAGTAAATAAAATTCCTAGGACATTTGAAATTAAATGTTTTTATTTTATTATATCAGAAGGGATAAATAAATTTTCACAGTCTCTTCAGCATCATATCTAATGTATAAGGCCAAGTATACCTATTCATCATTGTTGATTACATTTTCTAGAATTTTCTAGAGCATTTGATTTGACAAAGGAATTTGGAGTATTTCTGGATGTGAAAAGTCATCAGAGATATAAAACTTAGAGTTCAAAATCTTGAATTTCTGGCACATTTTGATGGCTTATGGATTTGCTAGAATAGAATATTTGAAATTAAGCCACTCCAGAAAAGTCCACAGCCTATGGGCTCATCGTTGTTAGGATCCACAAAAACCAAATGACAGTAAGGAGCAGCTCTTATCCTTACTGTCTCTTATCAGGCTTCTGCCTGTTCTTGTGGTATATTAGGTCATCCACTGGAAACGGTTACTAAAATGCCCTGAAGTCTCTATTCAAACCACATTTTTCATTTTAACACCCAGCTTAGAATTAGTTCTGCCAATACAATGCTAGACTGCCTGAGGGATGTGTGTGTGTGTATGTGCATGTGTGTCAGTGCTTCTGTATCATTTGAGTTTTGAAGCTTGCATTTGCTGATGAATATATTTTTAGCTGGTGAATATTTCCACAGCCCTGCACTATCCGAAATTTAGTAATGCTTATGTATGATTAATTTTATTGACCACTTAATGTAGTTTGAAATTAGACTTAGTATAAAATTAGTCCCTCAGTTTTGTATCTGGCAACAAGTATTTGGACTTTTTCCTTTTTTGCTTTTATCTCTCTTTCTTTGGTTGAATGGCTTTCTACTTCTCAGCTTAGGGTGATCTATAACCCTTGTTCACAAACCAGGGTGTGAAAAGTAATGTCATAATAGTTTTGGGTCTTATAATTCACCTGCAAGTTACAACATATGAATGCTTTGTCTTTCTAGTGTAAATAGAAAGCATATCTCTAGACCAGTGGTTCTCAAATTCGTCATGTATCAGAATATCCTGGACTTATACCACACAGACTGCTGTCCCCATCCCCATAGTTTCTGATTCTGTAGCTCTCAGGTGGACTGGAGAATTTGCATTTCTAATAAGTTCCAGGTGAAGCTCAGGCTGCTTCTTCAGGGGCCATACTTTGAAAACTCTTGCTCTAGGAAGATGGGAAATTTCAGAGAGAGAGAGAGAAAGAGTGAGTGAGAGAGAACATGAGAGGGGAGAGGGTCAGAGGGAGAAGCAGACTCTCCATTGAACAGGGAGCCTGATGTGGGACTCAAGCCTGATGTGGGACTTGATCCCAGGACTCTGGGATCAAGACCTGAGCTGAAGGCAGTCTCCCAACCAACTGAGCCCTCAGGCACCTGGAAAATGATTTTTAATCTTGGTTTGAGTACCAATGATTTGAGTGAGCTTAAGCAAGTCATATATGTTCTATTCTTCAGTTTCATCCTCTGGTAACTAAGATAAGTGTTACCAGTTCAACAAATGGTGTTGAGAGTTGAGAGCTATTGGGGGCAGCCAGTGGAATAATACATCTGAAAGTGTTTTTGAAAATGAAAAGAAATAAACACCTGTTTGAAATTGTGACATGCATTCAGATGTTCTGAGAAGAGAAAATGATAATGTAAGACATATTCACTTAAGAATGCTGTGGCTCACGTGATATTTGTGATTTTATTTCCCTCATATTTCTTCCTTCTCCTTCCACTTTTATAGCACATCAGTGATTGGCTTTTGGTTATTATCAAGCAGCAGATAAGTGGTTGGTGAATCAATAAACTCTTTGGCCTTAAGTTTCTGATTTTTTCTTCCTCATCCATGGTCTCTGGGTAGCCCTGTCTTTTCTCCCAATGCTTATTACAGAAATATTTCACAGGGAATGGGGTGACACTAAGCTTCCGGATATTGCTTCTTTTTCCTAAACAAACACTCTTATCACTAGGGGACAATCCTGCAGTAGTTAATGACATATTAGTTGATATAAATAAAGATATTCCTGTTAGGCTCTTTTAGCTATTCAGGTTTCCTACCTATAAATCAGTGGAAGATGCAATTTGAACTTGATTGCTTCGAAAGACACAAAGGCAGAGAGGATAGTTGCACTTCAACACTAAATACTAAAGGACAAGCTTGCTGTCAGAGCTACACCACTTGCTTCATTTGATCTATTGGCTTTAAGCTAAAGGAGTCTAGAAAAAGGAGTGGTCACATTGTGCCCACTGCTAATAATGGGAAATTTTGAACATTTTGCATTTATATCAAATATAATAATGAGGTAGGGTTTTGGGGATTCCTCTAAAGCTATACAGCAGTCATGTCTTTCATTTGAATGCTAATTACATTCTCAATGTGTGAATTAATTATAACTTCTATTGACTCTGCTGATATTGTTTAGAAAAATTATCTCTCAGATCAGATGAAAAGTTTTGCTCATGTATGAAAGGCTCAAGTGACGTGTTCTGGCATATGGCATTAATATTCCTTGGTGTAAGCTTCATAAAACATTAAAACCAAATTAAACTCAGAAAGGGGACCAGCCCTGATGATCTATTTATTTAAAGCTGACAGAGTGGAGATCCCCTTTCTTTTAGTTTGTGTAGATAAAGACATATGTCTGTCCTATGGCTGCTGCCCATTTGTGGCATTTTTAGAGATTTCATCAAATTCCCCTAAAATGATTATCTTCAAAGCTAGAGCAGGATTTATTAAACCCTGAAGTGTTTGGGCAAAGGCAATAATTTTGTGTGAGCGTGCTTTGTCTAAAGCCTTTTTGAGCATTCACTGTGCCAGAGAGAAAGAAAGAGATGGAGAGGGAGAGAGAGACTCCACACCTCCCCCAAACAGGAAGAGAGGATAAGAGTAAATGAGAAGTGACACTTTCTGCACAGATCTTGCTAAAAAATCTAGAAGATTTTAAAGTGCTTCATTGCTCTTTCCTGCTTCTTCCCCTTTGGGACTCATGAGTTACTACTAGAGCAGGCTGTGGTGGGGGGCACTAAAAGATGAAAAAATCTATGATGGTAATTGACCCTGAGCCATGCTTCTGGAAGAGGGACAGTAGAATTTTAACTTTCATTTGTTGTCATTCCCTTTTGGGTCAAAAAGACTCCTATTGGAGTACGTGAGCAGTGCAGTTGGTTAAGCTTCTGACTCTTGGTTTTGGCTCTGGTGGTGACCTCAGGGTTGTGGGATCGAGCCCCCTGTCGGGCTCTGCTAGATCAGCATGGAGTCTGTTTGAGATTCTCTCTCCCCCTGTCCCTCCCACTCAGGATTGCTCTCTCTGTCTCTCAAATTGATAAATAAATCTTAAAAAAAAAAAAAAAAGACTGCTAGCCTAAGAAGAACCACTGGGAATAGTTTATATATTGATAACTCCTAAATATATATCTTATTCATTTTTTCATTAATCTATTTGACAAATACTTATGAAATGCCTACCATGTACCAAGCAGTGTTTTATGTGCTGAAGCTAGAGTCAGTAGTGGGTAATGCAAAATCCCTGATTTTAGGAGGCTTCCTCAAGAGAGAAGAGGCAAATTATAGGCAAAAATGTATGCAAAGTTTGAGCATGTCAGATGTTGTCAAGTGTCAAGGAGAAAAATGAAGCTGGGTGTTGTGATTTGAATGTGTTCTTCCAAAATTCTTATCTTGAAGCCTAACTTCTAATGTGATGGTATTAGCATGAGGGACCCTTTGAGAGGGTGACTTGGTGACTTAATAGTCATGAAGGTAGAGCCTCAAGAATGGGATTTGTGCCCTGATAAAAGAGACCCTAGATAGCCCCCTTTTCCTTTCTGCCATATGAGGGTCCAGTGAGAAGATGGTTGTCTATGAATCAAGAACTGGACCCTCATCACCGGACACCCAATCTGCTGGTTCCTTGATCTTGGACTTCCAGCTTCCAGAACTGTGAGAAATAAATGTATGTTCTTTATAAGCCACCCAGTCTATGGCATTTTGTTATGGCAGCCAAAACTAAGATAGGGGAAATATTGAAGAAATACAATATATCATGCATAAGAATGTATGGAGGGTAGGGAAGTAATGGGTGAGTGGTATAGCAGGAAAATCTCCATGAAGTCTAAATTTCAAAATGGGCATGAAAAAAAAAGAGAATAGTTTGAGAATTATTTAGGAATGATATTTCAGGAAAAGGGAATACAGGAATAAATAGAATAAATATGTAGGGAGGTTGGAAAGTATGAATCGAATAAAGTCAGCATCTAGAAATCTAGTTTAGTTGGGATTTAAAGACTGCAAGTTGGAAGGCAGTGAGAAAAAATTGCTGAAAGGCAAATGGGGGTTCAATTGTAAAGGCCCTCCATGAATATCAAGGAGTCAATAAGGCAACAAACCATTTAAACTTTTGTTGGCAAAGGTAATATTATCTGAGCTGCACTTTAATGAATTACTTTAGGTCTAGGTGTAAATGGAATGGTTAGTGGTTTTAAAACATGGTCAAAAAATCTTTGACATTCCTCCCACCAAGAGGTGGAGTCTATGTCCCCTTTTCTTGAATTATCCAACAAAGTACAGCAACATTGATAAGACTAGATCATAAAAGGCCTGTAGTTTTCTCCATTTTTCTCTTGAATCTTTGAAATACCACCTGAAAAATCCAACCCTCAGGCTACTGTTTTTCAAGGAAATCCCCAAAGGGGCTATGTCTGAGCTCTCTGGCCGACAGTTCCGATTGAACCCAGAGTTAGAGTCTTTCTACCCCAGGTGTCAGGCTTGTAAGTGAATGAGTCTTCAGATGATTCCAGCCTTGAGCTGTTAAATCAACCCCAGTTTTCATGTCTTCCCTGCTGAGGCCACAGATATCACAGAGTAAATACAATCCATCCCACTGCGCTCTCTTCAAATCCCTGATCCACAGGATCCATGAGCATAATAAAATGGATTACATCACAAAGTTTGGGATAATTTGTTATAAGCATAGATAGTTGGAAGAGATGAAATGGAAGAGAATAGAAAGAGAATGGAAAGAGAAGCAAAGATCATCCTGGACGATCTGGTTGTGGTATGCATAAGAGACATCTCTACTCCTACGGGATCTAGGTCTGAGATTGGAAAAATGGCAGAAAATGTGATCCACCAGCTACTGTACCATACTGTACCATACTGTACCATACTGAGCCTCACTGAATGTATTGGAATTCAAGTTTTATTAGTTCCTTGAGTTACATGGGCTAGACAAGGGATATGGAAAAATTGGCCAGTAGTATCTCTGTAATGTAGGGACTGGGATAGAGTTCTTATAAAAAAGCACAATCACATGGCAAATGACATAAAAATTAGAGGCACTATGAAAAAAAGTTAATAGCAGGTTAAAAAAATGAGAGAAGGTATTTGCTTAAAACTGACATGGAATTAATACCTAGAATACACAAGCAGTTCCCGCAAATAAACAAGACAAGACGATAATCTTCATGGAAAATTGAGCAAAACATATGAATAAGAAATTTGCAGAATAAGAAACTCTAAAAGCCAACAAGCATATGTAAAGTTGCTCAAAATCAAGAGTAATCAGAGAAATGCATATTAAAACAATAATGAGAATCCACTTTACACCTGGCTGGAAAAAAATAAGGAGACTTGGTAGAGTTAAGTGTCATTGGCGATGTGGGGCTGTGCTGCTAATGGGAGTGAGGACCAGAGCAGCCACTCTGTTGGAGAGCAATCTGGTACTCTTTAGGCTAAGTACCAACATGCATACAGTGTGACCTGGTGATTCTTCACTGGGGTTAATCAGAAAGAAGTTGTCCCACAGTTGCATAGGGGAAAAGACTTGAGATTATTAATTATAGTACTGTAGTTAAAATGAGTTGATGCTACCTGAGGGTCCATTCAGTGGGAGACTGGAGAAAACAAATGGCATGTCTATTCATCACAGAGTATGGAGCGACAAGTAGAAGCAAGAATTTGGAACATGTATGAATCCTAAAAGCAGTGCAAAGTTTTTTTTAAAGTAGGAGAAGAAAATGAGATACATAGCAATGTATTGGTTTCATAGATTAAAATTTCATCAATACAAAATAAGGTCCTACATTGTACAAGAGCATAAATGAACCATCAAGAGACTAGCTGCGGAAGGGTGGGGTACTTGGAAGGAATAAGGGATGAAAAGAAAACAAACATGTAAATAAAATACAAGAGGAGCCTTACATCAACTAATGATTATTCTGATTTTTTTCTGATTATTTTTAATTCTTCCTGGAGTTAGGTTCTTTTGTCCTCTCTGTGCTTCTCTCTGGACATGCACAATTAAGTCAGACTATCAGGTGTGTGTTACTCATGTGCTACACACTTCTATCAGGAAATTTCACTAGAGCTCATTTGGTAATCTTATGATCTTGTACCTTAATTCAAGTGACTTAAATTTTTTCCTTGATTATGAAAATAATCCATATTCATTGTGGAACGCTTAGAAAATACAAGAAAAGGTCAAGAAAAAAATAAATTTAAAAAGCCTCGAGAAGAAAATAATCTCCACTACCATCTCACCACCCAGAAATAATTACAATTAATATTTGGATGTATTTACTTCCAGTTTTTTTTTCTAAATACATCTATGTGAATGTTAATATTAAGCATGCATATAGATATACAAATATATATGCATATGTATAATATTTTTGCAATCATACTGTATGCAAATTTCACTGTTGTCAGAATTAAATAGCATACATTTTAAAATCTTTGCTGAGTTTTCAGGTATTAATGGCATCTCATTATTTCAGTTTGCATTTCTGTGATTACTAGTGAGGTTTTAGTTTTTATGTTTTTTAGCTTTTTAAATTTTCCCTTTGTGAATCATTGACCCCTGAACTTTGTTCCTCATTCTGTAGGATTTTTATAAAAAAATCAACTGTGTATTTTCTTTATAGGTGACCATCATTAAATATTTGTCATGAATCAGGGCACCTGGGTGGCTCAGTGAGTTAAAGCCTCTGCCGTCAGCTTGGGTCATGATCCCTCGGGCTCTCTGCTCAGCAGGGAGCCTGCTTCCTCCTCTTTCTCTGTCTGCCTCTCTGCCTACTTGTGATCTCTCTCTATGTCAAATAAATAAATAAAATCTTTTAAAAAAATAAATATTTGTCTTGACTCTTGTTGTCATTTAATTTCATTTATGCCAAAGTATTATAAGGTTATTCTTTTATAGGTAGCCAAAACTGTCACTTATTCCTTTCTGTTTGTCTGCATTATTTTTAAGCTTAGATTGTCTTTACTCACCTGTAAGTCCTTCTCTCTTTTGCATGTGTGTGTGTTTATTACAATTTTAAAAAATGTTATTCTTTGACCACATCAGGAACTTATTTTACAGCATAGTATGAGGGGGTGTCTAAATTGATTCTGTCAGCCACTGTCATTGAATAATTTTTAATTTTTCTGTTAATTCTTAACATTCCTTTTTCAATAAATTCATTCACACACGCACATTTGTTTCTGTCTACACCAGGGCATTAATTGATTTATCTATTCTTGCACCAGAATTATAATGTTTTAACTATTATAGGTTTTACAGTATATTTTAATAACTGGTACGGTGATTCCCATGATACTCTTTTTCAAAAACATTATTCCCCTCTGTTCACTTTTTTCCAAGTGAAATTTAGAATTACTTTGTTTCAAAAACAAATTTCATCTGAAATATTATTGGCACTTGCAATGAAACAACACAAATGTCTGGGAATAATAAAAATCTTCAAATTATAGAATTTTTCTCCAAAACAATGTATCCCTTCATTTACTTGAGTCATTTAAAAAAATCTTTCAGTAAAGTTAAGTCACTCCCTTCATATGTATTGTTCACCTTGCCTTGATTAACATAATTTTTTTTATTTATTAAGAGTGGAGGGGGAGGGGCAGAGGGAGAGGGAGAAGCAGACTCCCTGCTGAGCAGGAAGCCTGACATGGCAGTCAATTCCAGGACCCCAAGATCATGACCTAAGCCAGAGGCAGATACTTAACCAACTGAGCCACCCAGGCATCCCTGGATTAATGTAATTCTCGACTTCTCTTACTGTCATCAACAATCACATGATTTAGCTATATGCTAAACTCACCTCTACTGTGGCCAAGATGGCAGTCTCTGATGGAATGTGGCAAGAAGGGCATCAGTGAGGATGGAGAGTTGAAAAGGCCTGCTCCCATCTGCTTTAGAGAGAAGTTTCTCTATAGGATTGCAGTGGCTATCTGTATTTTTTTCCACAGAGATTGCAACTATGGGGGAAGGTGGTGATGGTGGGTCAAAATCCCAACTAGCATTCTGTGAAATGTTAATCCAACCCCTGCCGTTATTTCAGAAGAGAGTTCCACAATACCTTTTCTAGATGTGGTCCCATTTCCACCGCATTTAGTGGAAATTCCTTGTAGGATCCAGCAAATAATTGAGTATTACTCACATTTTCATTGTTATTATGGCTCTGTATCTTATTTTGCTCCTTTATGAACATTTTAATGGAAACATAGATCAGGATAAATGAAATACTACTGCCATAATAATCAAACCCCATGTTTTATGAACTTTATACATATGTATTTTTTCATTTCTACTATTTGTCCAATACCGGTCATTGGGGGACAGCCATTGTTGTAGGCCTATGAAGACCTCATGTGCATTATCAATACAGCAGGGAAAGAAATGCTGGTGAATTACATACTGGCTCCTGGAGCCTCCACACCAGAGTATCACACAGAGTATCACTCTTTCATTAGCAAGTTATAGAGTCTTACCTGATTGCAAAGTGGGGACAAGAGTATAATCCTACACGTGAAGTAGAGAGAATAGGCTATCCATGTACAGCCCTCATGAGCAGCATGCATTCACGTTTTGGAATTCTCCTTTCAGCGACTTTAAAAATGGGGTCATCTGGCTTCTTCATCACATATGATAAATAGACAGAGTCACTTATCAAGGGAGCAGTGCATTAGAAGTGAAAAGGTGTTAATCCTTGAAGAAAAACAAACCATTTTTTAAAAATTTTACTTTATTTTATTTTTTTTCAGTGTTCCAAAATTCATTGTTTATGCACCACGCCCAGCTCTCCATGCAATAGGTGCCCTCCTTAGTACCCACCACCAGTCTCACCCCTCCCCCCACCCCCCTTCCTTCCCAAACCCTCAGTTTGTTTCTCAGAGTCCACAGTCTCTCATGGTTTGTCTCCCCCTCCATATCCCCCAACTGCGTTCTCCTCTCCATCTCCCATTTTTAAAGGCAAAGACCAAATAAGATAGAAGCTCTGTCTCCCATACTGGAGGGTTTTGAGTTGCAGGATTTGGCATTCAAATAGGGACTGAATGGGATAAACATCTCTGCTGTTCTACCATGGAACAACTGTAAAGCACATGCATTCACAACTCTCTTTCATTGCCTGAATACTTTATTATGTATATCGACTTCTTCCTCTTTCTTCCAAAAGCGGATCTCAGAGCAGGAGTGTAATCACTTGAATGCTGAGTGTCCTTTTCTACTAGCTTCTAGGCATTCTGTTTCCTTTTAACAACAGAAAGGGAAGTCCTGTGGCTCTAATACACGCCATTTCAAACAATCCTGGACTGTGAGGCTGCCAATTCCAGCTTCAGTTAAGTCAGGATCAGGGTTCAATGGCTAATGAGTGGGGGAGGGGGGAATCCGCGGAATACATATCTCATAGTGATTAAAATAAATGAATGCTCTGTATCTCTAACTGGTGTCAAAAGACATTTACAGTTTTCCTAGCCTGTTTTCCCACGTCAGCTTGGCACAGAGACTGCCAGGATCAATGGTCCAATTTTACTTCTACTTTCTCCTTCCATCATTCCCCGCATTCAGCTCTTCGGAAGTGAGTTAATAATGTAAAATCTGGCTGAATTAAATTCATTTAACTGTGCTGCCAATTCTCTTCCCTTCATGCATTTTTAAAGAGATCTCAAACCGGTGATGGATTTCTAATGCTCTAGGAAAAGAAAGCAAGGATGGGACAGTAAACCTGAATGGGATAAATTGTTTATTATAATTACTCTGCTGAATTATCTCACTTTGCACCCAGAAAGAAGAGGAAATAACCTCTATGGGCTTTGCAAGTGGTAATATGAGCTGTGGGGGTTGAAATGGGAGAAACTGCTTCTTCAGTCAGTCAAAGAAGCGACACGGTGCAGCTTCACATGGAAAGCTGTGAACAGTAAAATATGAGGTGGGAGAGGGGTCTGTTTCTATAGCAACCCAGCGTATTCCAACTCGGAAGATAAGGTTTTTTTTTTTTTTTAACTTACAGTCAGAAGCAAATTAGCAACCAGGCCTCAGACTGTGCCTGTGTTTGACACTGCAAGTGCGTGAGCTACCTGTAAATACGGTGTCATTTGAACCCTGTTTTTTCCTGTCACGTTGTCTCCGGTTCTCCCCAAAGCCTATTGGCTTGTTAAATTGACTGATGGAATTGGAGCATAGAAGGCAATGCTCAAAACAAGAGCAAAACATGAACTTTCTGTGGAATGCCTCATAACAAAAAGATTTCAGTGAGCAGAGACCTCTTCATGAGGGAATATTCCAGTAAAGGAAATGCCCATGAATCTATAAACCTGATTAACATGGGGGATGCTTTTGGCACGTCACTGTGAAAGTCGCCTGGTTTCAAAGCCTGGTGTTAACAGAAGAGACTCTTAACAGAAGAGCCTGGAACTTCGTCTATTCATGAGATTCTCCTCCCGTGGCCCATAGACATCATCTCCAGTTTGGAGGGTGTTTTATTTCCTACCTCCCCACCTACAGTATCTGCTCCCATCAAGCCGCCCAACTATGCAGTGGTTCTAATGGTGTCACAGGTTATCAAGTCAGTCAGTCCTCTAGTTTATACAGCATTGAAAGATTTTGTTTTTTGCTTCTCCACTCCCACATGTGTTGTTCCTTAATGGAACTGGGGGCCATCCTGGTGCTTGACCAGGTTCTTCATCACTACTCAGTCCCTGAGACTTTCTTGGTGCAATATGAATGAAAGTTACAACAGCTCTGGAAACCATGCTCCTGTTCATCTCATGTTTAGCAAGACTGCTCTGGAAATACAGCCCCTGGCAGTAGTCTGGGGTGGCCCATTCAGTCTTCCATCTGGCAAAACTCAGCATTCAGTGGCACTTTAAGAGTGCAGGTGCTCCTAATAAAATGGAAAATGCTTCTTCCATTAATAATGCAGCACACTGTCCTCTTGTCTCTGGATCCTTCTGTTGACTCCAAAAAAAAAAAAAAAAAAAAAAAGAAAAAGAAAAAAGAAAGAAAGAAAGAAAGAAAGAAAGAAAAGACAAAAAAAGAAAGCTGTCTGTTGTGCTTTCACACAAATCCCAAACACCTCTGGAGAGAGTACTATATTTCAGCCAGTCACAGAGGGAAGATTTGAAATCTGAGATGTAGGATTTGAGAGGGATTTTCTATGACTCTGAGTTTTTCTCTTTTTTCTGTTACCCACTGACCATCTGCTTCCCTACCCCTGAGAGTTAAGATCCCGAAAGTGTCTCACATAGACTATGAATAAATTCTTGGTGATTAGAACATCTAGTTTCCCTTACCCCTCTCAGAGCCAGACTCCACTTGAGCCAAATGGATTTTTTAGGCTATATCAACACAAAACGATTAAGAAAATAAAGTTAGCCACCACGACAGCTCCTCCTGAAAAGCAGTTTGAAACTTTGATGGGACCACATCTCAATGTTTTCTCCAATGACTGGGCTATTGAGGTCAACAAAACTGTCCGTGTCCTCCATTTTGTCACCCCAAGCCACCATTCAAAAAGGAAACTCTTCCAGTAACCTGTCTGCCAACATCTGTTTATTCCAGTGTGTCCCTCTTCCATGATCCTTTACTTTGCTGCTGCTGTCCTCAAACCCAACTTTCTCCTCTTAGCACAGAACTCCTGTTTCATTGTAAATCTCTCCTCTGCTCTCAGCCTGGTCATAGAATCCTTACTACCTCCTGATTCTAACTGAAAAATGCTTCTTTCTGAGGGCTCTCCTGTAGCCTTCCTGAGTGGTGGCTGTTGTTCTTTCATATTCCTCATTCCAGTTACCTCTCACAGCATAACCAGCTATCCCAGGACTTAAGACTTCAAGACACCATTTTATTTTGCTCAAGGCATTGTGGCTCTGGAGTTCAGAAAGGGCTCAGTTGGGCATTTTCTCCCTCTTATCCACATGGCATCAGCTGGGGGAGCTAGCCTGGAGGATCCACTTCCAAGATGGCTTCCTCATTCACTTGGTGCCTCAGCACCTGTTGTCTCAGAGCAGACAGTTTTTTACAGAAGGGATGGCTTTCCCTAGAGTGAGTGTTCTATGAGACTGAGGCTGACGCTATGAGGCTTCATATGGTTCAGCCCACAACATCTGTTAAGCCATATCCTATTGGCCAAGCAAGTCACTAAAGCCCACTCAGATTTAAGGGAAGGGGAATTAGACTCCATCTCTTAATGGGAGGAGTAGCAAACAAACAGTGCACTTTCATAATCTACCATATGTCTCCTATTTCAGAGATCAAAGATTTTCTCACTTCCAACTCATTCCTTTATCCTCTCTAGTTTGAGCTCTGGCTTCATCCCTTCCCTGAAACAGCCCTTCTGGTCCTGCTAAAGCTCTATTCTGAATCATTGTATTCAATAGATGTTTTCAGCTTACTGATCACAGCAGCATTTGCCAATACAACACTCCTTATTTTCTTCTTCCTATGTCTCTGGCCATATTTTGTTTCCCTTACAAGATGATCCTCCTCTACTTGGCCATTGCATATCAAGTTCTAAGAGAAATTGGGCCCCAGAGTCTCTTGTATTGTAGAACAATAGGTAAACCGAGGATGGCAAATGATAGCCTGAAGGTCTTGCTACCTGCTTTTATAAATAAAGCTCTACGGGAACCATACCCATTTATTTTGCATCATCTATGGCTGTTTTTAATCTATAGTGGCAGAGTGAGAGCAACAGTATTGTCTGTCAGCCTATAGTATTTACTATTTGGCCCTGCAAAGAAAGAAAGAAAAAAAAAAACATTCCCCAATCCTTCCTCTAGAAGCAGTAGTTGTCAAAGGAGGGGTACCTAGATCAGTAACATTAGCATCCCCCACAATATGTTAGAAATGCAAAGTCTCAGGGCCCACCCCAGACCCTCTGAACCAGCAACTCTGAGGGTGAGGCCCATGGGTGCTTCCTCTCTTCTTTCTCATTCTTCTCCCCCATGCAGAGTATGTGAAAGTTTAGGAATGCTGAGTATCGCCCCCAGCCCTGTAGCTTAGGGGATGGTGTTACTGTAATTTGGGGTAACTTTGTAACTCTACGCGAGACCTAAGGAATAAACATTATTACTACTTATGTTTCTGTGTGTGAGGCACGTTATGTATATATACATACTTAACATATATACATATGTATATATACATACTTAACCACTGTAACACTGTGAGAGAGAGCAGGAGACTTTTTTTTTTTTTAAGGTTTTGTTTATTTATTTGGGAGAGAGACAGATTGAGCACAAGCAAGGGGAGGGGCAGAGGAAGAGGGAGAAGCACACTCCCTGCTGAGCAGAGAGCCTGATGTGGGACTTGATCCAGGACCCTGAAATCATAACCTGAACCAAAGACAGACACTTAACCCACTGAGCCACCCAGGCACCCCAAGAGAGCATGAGTCTTCTATCCAAGCTCCTAACTTCACATTCTGGCTCTGCTGTTTTGTAGTTGTATACTCCTGGTCAAGTTACTTAATGCAAGTTAATGGTCTCCAGCACCATTAGCTACAAAATAGGGACAACGGAGGTCTTTATTTCATCGGGTCATTATGAGAATTAATGTATCTAATGTGCTTAGGTCACTGCCTGGCAAATAGTAAATGCTCAATAAATGAGCTATTTAGTCTTCTGTGAGTTCTCCAGGGTAGGCATTATTACTCCCACTAACAGGTCATTTCTTTGGACCTTACATTACATAAGTAAACTTTTTCAAGGTCACACATCTAGTAAGTGTCAGACCAGGGTTCAAAGACAGATTTTTTTGCAGTCCACTGATCAAGCTCCCAGCTACAACATACACGCACACACACACACAGAAGCAATTTGGGGCTCTCCAGAAATTAGTTCTTCCTGAGAGTCAAATTTCTAATATCTATGTTAATATTTAACATCCTGGTCAAATCTTTGAAAATATAAATCATTTTGAAATGTCCCATATAATTTAATTTCTCTTATTTCATCTCAAATAGCATTGCTAAACTTAACTGAACCTGTTTTCATAATTTGGCATTAGTTATTGTTATACTGATGAATATTCATTAGCTCACATAGCAGTTGGTAAAACATATGACATGGGAGTCCATTTTCTTTCAACCCTGAATACCTGTTTTCTTGACAAACTCCCTGTAGCAGTTTGAAAAGTTAATATTTGCTGTTTCCTCTTGAAGGAAAATGTACACGGGCACATGGCCCCTTCACTGCCTTTCTGCAAAATCAGTTAGTGAAACAAAGACCAGAGCATCCTTCCCCAATGTGGTTTTCTCACCTTCTAGAAAATTCTCCAAATTCCTTCCTTCTGGTAGCAGTATTCTAATACTATTTTAGTACAGTTCAAAATATAATTTCTTTATGATGAAAAATGGAATATGCTTAATTTATGACAACATTACCTCCCTTGCATGTTGAGGGTATGAGGTTGGGGCAGATGTCTCTGGCCGCTTAGTCATTTTAGAAATTCTTGCTGAAAAGTTGTATGAAGGACTTAACACAGAAATTCCTTTGTTTTTTATGAGGGCTAGAAGACATCCAAACTGAACTGTACATTGGCTGGCCCAGCATTTATGAAGTATCAAGCACTGTTGGTTAAGACACAGCCCTAACCCTCAAAAAATTAGAGTCCAGAAAATTAGAACCGAACCATCTATATGAGGAGATGTATGTGGCAAGAAAGAGAACAGGGGAGGTTGTATGCAGTGGGGAGTAGACAATGCCCAGTGCTTGGTGGCCTCTCTACTCAAAATCCCATTGCTAGATCTCCATTGCCAGTCTGGGAATTGCCATGTCAATTCTGAGTTGTTTTTTGTTGTTGTTGTTGTTGTTTTTTTAATGTTGGGCCTTGGATTTTATTCCTTGATGTCTGTACTTATTTCTTACAACCATCTTTATTTATTTCTGTATCTCCTTCTCTTTGCATTCTGGCAGAATTTCTGAAGTCTTCCATTGACACTGTTGATTTAATTTTCTGCAGAGTCAATTGTGCTAGTTATTGTCTCCAGTGTAGATTTCAGTTCTATAGCTGCCTTTTTTTTAATTATCTTGTAATCTTTTCACATGCAACACTTGTTTTCTTTTTATTTGATCCTACTTTTTTTTTTCTTATCACAGGTCTGTTTTAGATGAACAGTAACAAGAATTTTATTGAGATCAGAGCAGAAAATTTTTTAAAATTTGTATTTCAATTTCCATGACGGCTACATTTTGACCTTTTTGTTCCTTTCTTTTCTGAATTTTCTGTGAATTACCTTCTCTTATAATAGAACAGAATGGTTCCCAGGCCCTGAATTATCAAATGTTTTATTTCCCATGATACTAAATGAGGAGAAATCAATATTCGTCCCGTGTTTGCAACAGGCAGGGGCTTAATCATCTTTATTAGCTTTGACTGTCCACTTGCACACTGAGAGAATTGCCTTCTCAGCTATAAAGCCAAATGCTAGTTTGATTTGCATAACCCTGAGCCCCAAAATTCATTGGTCTGCAAGCATTAATTTCTTACAGATCTGATGAACCAAAGTGGAAACTTTTCTTTTTCAAGTGTCTCCTTCTTTGACTCTGTAAAATGTATGAATGATAATGGTGTTGGAGGAGGAGGTGAAGGAGGGAAAAGAGGAGGAGGAAGAGGAGGAGGAGGAGGAAGAGTGTAGGAGGAGGGGGAAGAAGAAGAGAAAATCTTCTAGGCTACGCTACCAGGCACTTCCCTAAGATCTTTACATTAGTTGTCTCATTTGTCTTAAGAACTCTAAGAGAGAACTACTATTCTTCTCACATATTACTTATAAGAAAACAAAGGTTTGGCTAAATTAGGTAATGCAAAATCTTCTGACGAGTAGTAAGAAGAGCTAGGACTCCACTCCAAATCTGTCTGATTCCAAAGTCTATGCTCTTGAACATCATGCAACACTTTATTCTGTAGAAGCTTTTTTTGGATCAGGTTGCTTTCTGCCCTTCTACCCCTGTCCTCTGCCCACAGCACACCTTGCCCTAGGTTTTCCATGATGTTTTGGTCTATTTCTCACCCTCTTCACTGCCTTCAGCCATTCATCATGTTGCCCATGGAACTCTACAAGAGAAAGCTGAAGTCGTGGTTGAGAAGATGATGTCTTCCCAGAAAGAGGGTCCCCAAGGAGTAGAGAGGATGACTGTGGCTTTTGTCCTATTGTAGCTGTGTGCTTTGACCCAGAGGCCGAGAGTGATGGTGGCCCTAACCTCTCTCCACTCACTTCCAAACTGTGCTGTTCTGTTCAAATTCAAATGTGCCTGGGCTTATGGTTGGGTTTATTAATCCACCCATATCTGAAGCGTAATTGATGAAAATTTCACCTTGCTTCCACAATATGCTGGAGTCTCCACTTCAGTTTATTGTGCTAGCTTATTCTCATAATTAGTTTATCGCACAATCACAACATTTGCCTTTGGTCAAGTTATTGTACATTTTGAAAGGGGAGCTGAGAAAGGCTTGAATCAAACATTTTAGCTAGCTATCATTTTTGCTAAACCTCCACTTTGTTTTGAAATAATTTCCTAGGCTGGGAAAAAAAAAGACATTAAACATTGTTCTCTTTGATGCTATCAGTGTATTGATATTAATTCAAATTAACAAGTATTCATGAAGTACTAGAAATGTATAAAGTGTGGTGCTCAGCAATTTGAGGATATAGATATAGGGAAATCATCATTCTTATGTCCTGGTGCCTAGTGAGAGGGACAGATATATCTGCAATTCCCTGTGTCTTTTTTTACATCCTGTGTGATATTTTCTTTACTATAACAAGAGTGTTAACGGAGCCCAGAAGGGTAAGAGTGATTTTCTATGGGGTCACTGGGGATGGATTTCCAAAAAATCTTGGGTTGGATCCTCCTAGAAGCAGATTTCAAGAATAGTATTTGAGCACAAGTTTTATTTGTGTGGTGATCTCAGGAAGAAGAACAGGGTGCTAAGCAGGCCATCATTATGGATGACTGGGGCTCAGTCCCACCAGGGATCTTTGGGAGACAGTGAAGAACACATCTCTGTGTTGTTCTACTTGAGGAGGAGGAAGAGGAAGATATTTACTTACCAAATCCTGTTCATCATTGTCGGAGAACTCTGCCCAGAGGGGGTTAACCTTCCAGTACTTCTGAGCTGTCCTACATGTGGGCTGAGTCCATTCCCATGCGCCAGTGAAAGCATTCAGGCAAAGAGTTATAAACTTGAGTGGTGTGTGGAGACAGAATTTGGCTGAGGGACACATAGCATCTGCTTCACTGGAGGAGGTGGTATTTAAATGGAACCTTAGACGATGAGAAGGTTTTTTCAGCAAGTCGTGATATAGGGTATTTCAGCATGCAAGAGTAGGAAGGACGAAGGCAGCATTTGTGTGGTCCATGGCAAATATAATAAAGCACCAAAGTTTGAAAATGATTCACATTTTTAAAATTAGAGAAGATTCAGAGTTGTCCCTATAAATATTCATTCTCACTCCCTTGCTTTGAGTGGGAGAGAACTGAGCTCCCAAGAGTTTGCTCAGAGGGAATCGTGCCTCACTCACAGCTTTGCTTCCTCTACTCAATATCTGGGTTGTTTGAGTTATTATACTTTTTTACTTCTCTGTGGTATTTTGGGGTTTTGTCAAAATCCAGACATGGCTATGTGAGTTGTGTTGCTGCATGGGGGATATCATTCCATATATGTGTCCCTTTGGGGAAAGGTTAAGAACTGTTGATACAAGCCTTGGAAATGGGACAGATGGGTTCAAGGAAGAACAAACAGTCCAGTGGTTGGAGCATAAGTTGTAGTGTGTGGGGATGGGAGCTGAAAGCAAAGAAGAGGTGTACATGGGTGTGTAAGAACTGGTTATTTTAATAACAAATCTGTATTATATATGGACAGTAAATCTGTATAATATAATAATAGATTTACATAAATTGTACATATTATAAAAGATGTATATACATTGGATATATTATAGACATTTATATAAATTGTACATCTTATGTATTATGTTTTTTCTGAACTCAATATTTGGCAAGTATTCTGAGGCCTTAAACCCAACATCTCTAAAATAATGACAAGGAGCTACACATCACAGGAGTGAGGATGTATCATGTGAATTTTCCTTTCACATCTGTGGAGTGAGGAAAAAGATCCAATCACATTATCTACTTCCCTCCAATGAAACCCATGTGAGGCTTCATTTTACCTTAGAAAATACTGAAACTTTGGACAAAGTAGTTTCTTAGTAGGTTGGGATCTTGAATGGAAATCTGCGCCTGCTTGAAAATGATTCATTCTGGACAGATAGCTGTCATCTCTGATAATACATGCCTGTGAGCCCCTGAAGCTTTAGAAACCTGAGTCCCAGAAACACCCCAGCATCACAGTTCTTAGCCCGAATTTCCCATGGGGCACAAGGTTGTCAACTGCAAGCAAGTGATGCTCATTTAAAATACCTTCATTTCTGGTTTGCACAACTTGGAATGGAACATTCCATGTCACTCAAGAATTGGGACTACTACAGGTAGGAAGTTCCAGTGCGTGAGAGGGGTTTTGTTACCCAGATCATCACATAAGTGGAAATTACATTCTTTTGAGGGGAAGTTAATGACACAGGGACAGGGTACAGAAATTCTGTGGAGAGAGAAAAACAAAAAGATGGATGAGTCTTGTTCCAAATAAAATATCGAAGGCAGGGGATAGCACTTAATATCCTAGGATTTGCCTTTTCCACTTTCAAATTTCAGCTTCTTCTAGGATAAGAGGAAGTTTCAGGTCACTTCCTCTGTAGTGGTTCTGCCCACAGAGAGCCGCTCTACCTTGCTCCTCCCTGGGGGCTCTATGGCTGCTAGTTGAACATCCAGGCCCCTGAGCCCCGAGGCCTGTTTCTTCATAAAAGCCAGTGGCGAGTGTGTGATGGAGGCAGTCATGTTTCCTTTTGGGACCCTGTGCTTCTCTTTGCTGTACCTCCACACAAGGCAAGAATGGTGGGATATATTTTACTGAAGGAGAAGGGTCAAAGTGGGCAACTTAAGGTATGGAAAAAAAACTCAGTGCCATACCATGAGATACCCAGATAAGTTGAACCTCTCACAGGGAAGTTACCAATTCCATTTCTGTTCCTGACCTATTTTTCTCCCCTACTTCTTCTCCAAAGGAGAGGGAGAAATATTTTCCTATTTTCTCTGTAATTGTTCTCTCTTCCTCAAATGAATTCTTATTTTCTATCAGCCTTCGACGAATGCTGAAGCCTTTTCATTTATTCTTTGCTTCCTCCTACCCAATTTCTTACCGTTGGAACTGGTGGGAATAATAAAGAGGCCCCTTGTTGACTTTTTTGCTTCATAGAAGCTACTTTCTTACTACCAATGGAGAAACTTGAGATGACCACCTTATTAGCCAAAGATCTTCATTTTCTCCACCAATCTTCTTGCTTTGGGGGACAGGATAGGCAGGAGAGATTATTCTTCTTTTAAATAAGATAACATAAGGCTCTATTGGAGTGATTTTGAGGGATGTTGTTGTTTTATGAACTTGAATCAGTGAACTCCATTGTAAAAACTAATCATACACTTCAACACTCACCCAACAGTTTTCCTCTGCCTCCTGATACAAACTTTAATGTGGCCCTCATCTCACTGACTTAGACTTATTTGTTCATTGGTAGAGACAAATCTTTTCAATTCCTCCAGAGCCCAGTATTGAGAAAGGCTCATAAAAGGTAATAAATAGATGCTTGCTGAATGAAGGTGAATTCAAAATACCATCCCATCTTCTGAGAAAGCCCCATTGCACAAATTCTAAAACAATGAGATTTCTATTTTTGGAAGTTTCCAGAAACCTATTCTAATCTTCACTATTGGGGAGGAAGGGGATGGAAAGCCAAGGATCAACATTTGTGGAGTATCAACTCTGCATCAAGGACCAAGTGGGATACACCTTGCTTGCTTTATTCTCTACAATAGTCTTATTAGGTGAGAACTGGTAAATCTCCATTTTACTAATGAGAAATTGGGGTGCATCAAATGTTAAGAATTTTTCAGGTCACAGGTTAGTAAGAGATAGAACTGAGAAACAAACCTGAGACTGTCTATTTTCAAGACCCAAATTTCTGTCCATCTTCCTTCCTCTTTATCATTCCCTGGTAGGGAGAGAAAAAAAAAAACAACCAACAACAACAGTCTATTCCATAACACAGTACTGGAGCAATATTTCTTTTTTTAAATTTCTTTAAAGATTTTATTTATTTGAGAGTGTGCAAGAGAAAGCAGAAGAGAGTGCACAAGCAGGGGAAGGGGTAGAGTGAGAGGGAGAAGCAGACTGTCCTCTGAGGAGTGTGGAGCCCATTGCAGGGCTTGATCTCAGGACCCTGAGATCATGACCCAAGCCAAAGTCAGACACTTGACCAACTGAGCCACCCAGGCACCCCTAGTGTTTCCAATTATTAATTTTTTTAATTTTTTATGAACATATAATGTATTATTAGCCCCAGGGGTACAGGTCTGTGAATTGCCAGGTTTACACGCTTCACAGCACTCACCATAGCACATACATTTCCCAATGTCCATAACCACACCACCCTCTCCCTACTCCACTCCTAGGGGCAACCCTCAGTTTGTTTTGTGAGATTAAGAGTCTCTTATGGTTTGTCTCCCTCCTGATCCCATCTTGGTTCATTTATTCCTTTACTACCCCCCAAACCTCTCATGTTGCCTCTCAACTTCCTCATATCAGGGATATCATATGATAATTGTCTTTCTCTGATGGACTTATTGTGTGGAGCAATATTCTTAACCTTTCTTTTTGCTCTAATTTCCTTGTTTCCCTTCACCTAAGATTAGAATCCATACTACCCAGTCTGAATAACAAGGCAGTATTTCCCAGTGGTTAACAACTTCCATGGGCTTCCATGTGTCAGTGCCAATGGGGGCTCTATAATTTCTTACTAAATCTGATGAAACTATTCCCTGAAAGGGATATAGTAAGAGCATCTCAGTCAGTCTGAGCTGTTATAAGAAAATATGGTAAACTGTATTCTCTGCATCTACAACAGAAATTCATTTCTTCAAAGTTAAGGTTGGAATGCTGGGATGGTAGGGTTCTGCTCAGGACACTATTCCCATTTGCAAATTGCTAAATATTTATATTAGCTAGCTCTCTGGCCTCTTATAAGGGCAATAATACTATTAATGAAGGCTCCACTCTCATGATCTAATTACCTCTCAAAGGGTCCACCCCCACATGTTATTGCATTGGGATTAGGGTCTCAACATATGAATTTTGAGGGAGACAGAAACATTCAGTCCATTGCAAATATAATCTCTGTTACAAAGTTTTTTGAATATTAAGTAATAAAATACATATAAAGCACTCAGTGCTATTCACATTAAGGGCTTGATCAAGGTAAGCTAGTATAATGTGTTGTTATTTTTTATAGATTTCTTAAAACTGAGGAATACTTGACATACAACATTACATTAGTTTCAGATATACAATATACTGATTTGATATTTGTATACACTGTGAAATGTTCACCACGATAACTCTAGTTAACATCCATCATCATATGTTCTTAACAAAATGTTGTTGTTGCTAGTAGAACTTTATAATGTCCTTCCTTTCTAACCTTTGTCTTTTTCTCAAAAAGTTCTCCATACCACAAACTTGCCTTCAGTCAGGCTGGGCTCACCATACTTTGCCAAACTCTATGATTATCCCTGCTTTTATTCTTTTGCTTAAACTAACATCTCTTCCTTTCCATCTGCTCATGCAAATCTGATCAATTTTCTCACTTTCTCAAGCAAAGCTGGTCACTCCAAATAGCTATCTTGTGGATGTCAATTGGCTTCTTTCCCAAGCTACATCAAGGCAGATTGCTCAGTGTGCAGAGTGACTATGGCAGCAGGAATGGGGGTTAGGCATGGGCTCAATGACATTGACTTTGCCTTAGTCAGGCTGGTCTGGCTAACATCACTATCATTTAGCCTGCCTTCCAATACCAGAAACAGTCCTGAGCTCTGATATAACACCATTCCCTACAGTGGAAGAGGGAAGGCAGGGAAGAGCAGCTAGTCACTTAGAGGGAGATTGATTGCATTCAACTGTGATGGAAGGAGCAACAATTTGCCCTCATGTGACTATATATGTATATGTATTCTAAATACAGATTGGTATCCATTTCCATGATGTGATTGCCAGTGCCACCATTCGCAGATTTATAAAGTTAACTATTCACTATCATGTTACTTCACATACCATTGTTTCTCATCAAATATCTAATTTCTCAGAAAAAGATGTGTGGCTTGGCCTCATGGCCACAAAACTCACTGCTCTCACCATGGGCTCCACTACTGGAAAAGCAGTTGGCCTCACAGAATGTTGAAGTAGCCTATTGAAGGGACAGTTCTAGTGCCTGTTACAATGGGAAGTTATATCTATGAGGTTGGAAAAGTGTCCTCAAGGTTGTGACATACACTTTAGAACAATGACCTGTATTGGTGCCATTTTGCCAAAATGCATAGTTCTTAAAACCAAGGGGTGAAGTTGGGAGTGGCTTCCCTTGCTATTCCATCTCATATCACATTCACTAGATTTTGTTAAAAATCCCTGAAATTTTGGGCTCTGCTGGCTAATAGGTATTGATTCCCAACGGGGGAGTGGTTCTGCCAGGGGCCACACCAAAAGTTCTACTGAATAGAAAGCTAAGATCTACTATTTAATCTTGTTTGGTTCCTCAGACTAGTAAACTTACTAAGGGTAAAGAAGGGGGTTACTCTACTAGACAGGGTGCTTAATCCTGATTATCAAGGGAAAATTGGACTCCTGTATAAAATGGGGGCAGAGGAGACTATGACTAGAATTCATGGGATTCTGTAGGCCTCCATTTTCAGTCATGAAAGTTAATCAAAAACTACCCAATTAATGCAGTACCACTGAGGACTCAGATTCCTTAAAATGAGGGTTTGAATCATCCAACCAGCTAAAGAGATTTGACCAGCTGAGGTGAAGGCTAAAGGGAAATAAAACAAACAAGTAAACAACAAACCATGGAATAAGGAGTAGACAAAGGAACTGCAATCTCTGCTGTAGCTTAATGTTCAATACAGAAATAAGAAACATATCATATTTCAGTGCAGTTTATATATCTTGTTTCTTTTTTTGTATATCATGTTTCTTGCTTGACTTGTACACGTGTACTTTTATTATTGTCTCTCCTTCTTCGGCTATTTTAGATAAGAAATGTCATTAATAGTTAACAAAAATAGTTAATGACAAATAGGTAAATAAATGGGGCACCGGGGTGGTTCAGTCATTTAAGAGACTGAATCTAAATTTTGGCTCAGATTGTGATCTCAGGGTCATGAGATGGACCCCTGCATCTGGCTCTGAGCTCAGCCGGGAGTCTGCTTCTCTCCTTCTGCCCCTCCCCCCACTTGCATGTACACTGCTCACTCTTTCTATAAAATAAATAACTCTTTAAAAAATACATAGGTTTAAAGAAGAACTAATTCCTATTCTCCTGAAACTGTTCCAAAAATAGAAATGGGAAGGAAAACTTCCAAACTCATTTTATGTGGCCAGCATCACCTTGATCCCCAAACCAGACAAGGATCCCATCAAAAAAGAGAGCTATAGACCAATATCCTTGATGAACACAGATGCGAAAATACTCAACAAAATACTAGCCAATAGGATTCAACAGTACATAAAAGGATTATTCACCACGACCAAGTGGGATTTATTCCAGGGCTGCAAGGTTGGTTCAACATCCGCAAATCAGTCAATGTGATACAACACATCAATAAAAGAAAGAACAAGAACCATATGATACTCTCAATAGTTGCTGAAAAAGCATTTGACAAAGTACAGCATCCCTTCCTGATCAAAACTCTTCAAAGTGTAGGGATAGAGGGCACATACCTCAATATCATCAAAGCCATCTATGAAAAACCCACCGCAAATATCATTCTCAATGGAGAAAAACTGAAAGCTTTTCCGCTAAGGTCAGGAACACGGCAGGGATGTCCATTATCACCACTGCTATTCAACATAGTACTAGAGGTCCTAGCCTCAGCAATCAGACAACAAAAGGAAATTAAAGGCATCCAAATCGGCAAAGAAGAAGTCAAATTATCACTCTTCACAGATGATATGATACTATATGTGGAAAACCCAAAAGACTCCACTCCAAAACTGCTAGAACTTGTACAGGAATTCAGTAAAGTGTCAGGATATAAAATCAATGCACAGAAATCAGTTGCATTTCTCTACACCAACAACAAGACAGAAGAAAGAGAAATTAAGGAGTCAATCCCATTTACAATTGCACCCCAAACCATAAGATACCTAGGAATAAACCTAACCAAAGAGGCACAGAATCTATACTCAGAAAACTATAAAGTACTCATGAAAGAAATTGAGGAAGACACAAAGAAATGGAAAAATGTTCCATGCTCCTGGATTGGAAGAATAAATATTGTGAAAATGTCTATGCTACCTAAAGCAATCTACACATTTAATGCAATCCCTATCAAAGTACCATCCATCTTTTTCAAAGAAATGGAACAAATAATTCTAAAATTTATATGGAACCAGAAAAGACCTCGAATAGCCAAAGGGATACTGAAAAAGAAAGCCAACGTTGGTGGCATCACAATTCCGGACTTCAAGCTCTATTACAAAGCTGTCATCATCAAGACAGCATGGTACTGGCACAAAAACAGACACATAGATCAATGGAACAGAATAGAAAGCCCAGAAATAGACCCTCAACTCTATGGTCAACTAATCTTCGACAAAACAAGAAAGAATGTCCAATGGAAAAAAGACAGCCTCTTCAATAAATGGTGCTGGGAAAACTGGACAGCCACATGCAGACAAATGAAATTGGACCATTTCCTTACACCACACACAAAAATAGACTCAAAATGGATGAAGGACCTCAATGTGCGAAAGGAATCCATCAAAATCCTTGAGGAGAGCACAGGCAGCAACCTCTTCGACCTCAGCTGCAGCAACATCTTCCTAGGAACAACGCCAAAGGCAAGGGAAGCAAGGGCAAAAATGAACTATTGGCATTTCATCAAGATCAAAAGCTTTTGCACAGCAAAGGAAACAGTTAACAAAATCAAAAGACAACTGACAGACTGGGAGAAGATATTTGCAAACGACATATCAGATAAAGGACTAGTGTCCAGAATCTATAAAGAACTTAGCAAACTCAACACCTAAAGAACAAATAATCCAACCAAGAAATGGGCAGAGGACATGAACAGATATTTCTGCAAAGAAGACATCCAGATGGCCAACAGACACATGAAAAAGTGCTCCATATCACTCGGCATCAGGGAAATACAAATCAAAACCACAATGAGATATCACCTCACACCAGTCAGAATGTCTAAAATCAACAAGTCAGGAAATGACAGATGCTGGAGAGGATGTGGAGAAAGGGGAACCCTCCTACACTGTTGGTGGGAATGCAAGCTGGTGCAGCCACTCTGGAAAACAGCATGGAGGTTCCTCAAAATGTTGAAAATAGAACTGCCCTATGACCCAGCAATTGCACTATTGGGTATTTACCCTAAAGATACAAACGTAGTGATCCAAAGGGGCACGTGCACCCGAATGTTTATAGCAGCAATGTCCACAATAGCCAAACTATGGAAAGAACCTAGATGTCCATCAACAGATGAATGGATAAAGAAGAAGTGGTATATATACACAATGGAATACTATGCAGCCATCAAAAGAAATGAAATCTTGCCATTTGCGACAACATGGATGGAACTAGAGCATATCATGCTTAGCGAAATAAGTCAAGCAGAGAAAGACAACTATCATATGATCTCCCTGATATGAGGAAGTGGTGATGCAACATGGGGGCTTAAGTGGGTATGAGAAGAATAAATGAAACAAGATGGGAATGGGAGGGAGACAAACCATAAGTGACTCTTAATCTCACAAAACAAACTGAGGGTTGCTGGGGGGAGGGGGTTTGGGAGAAGGGGGTGGGATTATGGACATTGGGGAGGGTATGTGCTTTGGTGAGTGCTGTGAAGTGTGTAAACCTGGTGATTCACAGACCTCTACCCCTGGGGACTAAAAATATATGTTTATAAAAAATTAAAAATTAAAAAAAAATTAAAAAAAAATACATAGGTAAATAAATAGCAGTAGTTTAAAACAGTAGAATTTTGCAATTTAGTCTTAAGATATCAAATACCTCAGTGGACTTTTTACTGATCTATGGGAGAAATTAACATCACCAGAAAGGGATGCCATGACTAGTAGGATCTTGTATTTGCCCCTTTTGGGGAGAGAATAATTTGTGTGAGAAAGAGTCGCAGTGATGATGTCACAGAAGTGGTGGATTAGAAAGCTGCAAGAGTTGTTCCCTCCACAGAAGCAACCATGAAGTTGGAGAAAACTGACAGAATCAATTTTGTTGTAACACTGGGATCTACTTAATATCTTAATATCTTCATTAAGCACCATGGAAGTGCTTAATGAAGATGAACACTGGTAAATTTGGTAAGCACATATAATGGATTTCTTTTCTTACTGGTCTACCATACCCCATTTCTCAGCTCAATGGGGGCTACAGTGACTGTAGCTTGTTTGTCCCCAGCAGCTTTTTAGGTGACATCTATTGAAAAATCATTTGAAGATATGCTGCCTATAACTGCCTGGGCCAAGGGATCCCAAAAGTCTGGGAAGAAAAAAACTGAGGAGGAAGATCCTTGAGGGCAGTAAAGGCTTTGAATGGCTATTGAATTTTGCAGGTAATTCAGAATGCAACACAAAGGCCCAGGGCCAGAAGCATACTCATAAAAGACCTGAGACAATCTTAGGCTTGCCTCTCTGGCTGATCTTGGGGTTTTGCGCAAGTGGGATGTGAAGGCTAACACAGAGTGGTAAATAGCTTGGCTTAGTGTTAAAGGAGTGCCCCAACCCAAAGCCATCTCCAAAAACTGAGAGTAGCCACCTTTTTGGCTCCCAGTGTTTAAAGAGATCTGTGGCATCATCCCTCTTCTTCCTCTACATATATAAAATATGTGTTCACACTGTGTGTAAATGTTCAGTGAAGATTATTTCTTGGTGCATTGCATTGCTGACTCTTTCAACATAATGAGTATTATTAAAATTACGTAGTAAAAAAAAGAGAAATCTCTGCAGATCATTGGATGACCTCTGAGATAACATCACAGAGACCTCTATGAGCCCACACAGGAGGGAATATGGTCTTTGTAAGAATAATTTGGAAAGGTCATTAAACATACAGATGACTGAGGCCCTCAGTGATAAGGAATAAAAACCCTAGGGAGGGGGAGACTTTGATTTTTAGAGTTGCTCCTTTTAAATATTCAAAATTTCTAGTTTTCAACAGAAGATTCCAAAGTATACAAAGAAATGGGGATGATATGGCCCAGTCACAAGAAAAAATAAAATTGACAGAAAATTCCAGAAGAAGCCCAGACTTTGGACCTCATCAACAAAGACTTCATATCAACTGTCTTAAATATGCTAAGGGAACTGAAAGAAAATACAAAGAACTGAAGAAAATGACGAGAATAATGTCTGAACAAATAAAGAATATCAAAAGAGATAAATGAGTAAAGGGAGCCAAAGAGAAATTCTGGAGGTCAAAAGTACAATAGCTGAAATGAAAAATTCATTAAGTAAATTTACTAAACAAAATGAAAAATTCACCCTCAGAGCCTCCAGAAGGAAAAGTTGCTGCGGACACCTTGACTTTAACCCAGTGTAATTGATGATAAACTCCCGACCTTCAGAACTGTAAGACAACACATTTGTGTTATTTTAAGCTACTTAATTTGTGGTAACTTGTTACAGCAGCAATGGGAAACTAATACAACATGCTTGAGCTAATTCCAAGTGTTCAGTTTCTCTCTACTTGGAACATCTAGAGTGGTGTGTGTTTTCCTAACCGGATATTCATAAGTAGGTATTCTGTCCCTATTTGTGGAATAAATGACAATACAAAAGCTATGAGGTCTATAGCAAGTCTGTTGACCTCCACTTTGGAACTGACCCTGAGATAAGGATTTGGTTGCCATGTTTCCTGGAAAACGTTGGTGAGGGAATGGGGAAGCAAGACAGGGAAGGAAAGATGGCCAAGGCCAATAAATGCTATCAAGTGAATTATCACTGTGTTAAATCAAAACCGAATCCTTTTGGGACACCCTGTGAGCCAGTGTAGAACATGAACCTCAGAGTCCTTTCTACCTGAGGGGCATGGGAGCTGCCATCATCCTTGGTCGGGAGCTATGTTAACTCATTGGCACTTCTCACTTGCACTGTGTGGGGACAGAACAGGCTCAGGTGGTCAGAGAAAGCTCTCAGACCAAGGGATGCAGATACTGGCAGTTGGAAGTTGAGCGGGCATGCAACTTAAGCAGTAAGGGCTAGGGGATGGGGACAGGGGATCAAAGTCTCACCTACAAAGTCTCTTCTAGCTCACTCAGGCTCAGTCGCCTCCTTTCTATTAATCAATAGAGACATATTTTATGCATCACTCCTGAGCAAAGCAGTGCCTTTGAGATAATAATGCCTACATTTTGTCCTTTAGCAGATCTGCAGGGCTTTTGAGAACAAGAATCATGACCTACTTTTCCTTCATATTTCTCACAGCACTGAGCAACATGTTAAGCATATTATAAGCACTCGATATGTATTTTTGAAATGAATTGACTGCCACAATTATGCAATTTCTATTTCTTACCCTTGAAGGTAGTGCTCTATGGAGTTTTCTCCCTGCTTCCTCTATTCCATTAAATGTTTCCACACCTTCTGTAATTGAAATATTTTAATTACACATTAATAAGTGATCATAATAACTAAGGAAATGATCCAAAGATTTATTTTTATTTTAAGTCTCTCCCTACTACCTCCATGTTTACCTTTTGGGGTAACTGGTGTTCATACCGTACTGTATCTGTTAGCTTTCCACAGTTTCTTCTATTTCCTTCCATTTTCTTCCTTCTATTTCCATTTCTTTTTATCTTTTATATATATATGTGTGTGTGTGTGTGTGTGTGTGTGTACACACACATATATACTTACTACATTTCTGTCTTTATAAAACATATGATTATACTATGTGCCTTCCTTTATCACTTGCCAGTTTACTTGACAGTATTAATAGAAACCCATATAGGTCAAGGGGCTCAGTCAGTTAAACTTCCAACTCTTAATTTCAGTTCAGGTCATGATCTCAGGGTCATGAAATTGAGCCCCACATCAGTCTCCATGATCAGCCAGGAGTCTACTTGAGGTTCTCTCCCCACTCCCTCTGCCCCTCCCCCTGACTCTCTCTCAGATAAATAAATAAATAAATAAATCTTAAAAAAAAAAAAAAGAAAGAAACCAGTAGGTCAAAATAGATCTAGTTTGTTTATTTTAACAGTTGTAGAATATTGTCCTTTGGATGAACTGTAATTTATTCAACCATTACCCTATTGCTTTCTTGAAGAACATTTAATTTGCTTCCAGCTTTTTGCCTCTTCCAACAATGCTGCAGTAAACATTCTAATACAAACATTCATATATATTCCTCAAAGTGGTGTAACTACATCACAGGGGAAGCACATTTGAAATGTTCATAGATCTTGCCAGATTATCTCCCACTTCTTATCCACATTGAAAGTTCTCATTTCCCTTAAACATTCCTTATTTTATTTATATGTAGTGAGATTTGCCTAGCCACTATTAATGCAGACTTGTTCCTAAGAGTTATTTGCAATTATCAGTTGTCATTAGGATTTTCTTTTGGAGGGCAGAAATCAAGGGGATTTCTTCCTGCCCTGGGGGAGAGGGATGTAGCAGAAACTGAAATGGAAGGGGTCTTTCTTTCACCCAAGTGAAGAAATATAAAGCAGTTGGGGGGAAGGAGACATTTCCCCACTTCTAAGTGGAAACAGTGTAGTTTTCTTGAGGGCATTGAACCTGAACCAAAGACTCGGAAAATCAACAACAGCAGCAGCAACAGCCTCCTCGAACAAAGCCATCAACTTGAAACATTCTAGGGGATTAGCAGAAATAATTAAGTTGTACTTCCGAGGGGTCATTAGTGGGTAGCAAGCATCACTGAAACAGTGTGGTTGCAATTGAAGTAACATCTCTCCTTCCTCTACATTTGTACCCATTGGCTGGCAAGTTGTGGGAAATTTTCTATTACACATGATTGGACTTGAATTCTCAAATTGGCCTTATAATTCAGATCACTTTTAATAGACCCACTTCCTGAAATAGCAAATTTTTTCTCTCTGTTGATCTTTTTTTTACTGTGAAAATACCTTGGAGTTGAGAAATACAGTGACAAGATGATTAAAGATCTTATAAATATAGTTATGAACTTTTAAATCGAAGATCATAATCTTCATCTTGTTTGCAAATGAGCTTCTGAAATCATAAGCAAAACTTTCCTTCTTTCTGGGAAATTCCCACTTCAAAGGTAAAATGAAAGCCTTTTCTTAAAAAGGAATTTTCAACAAAGAAATGGTGTTAATGGATATACCTAAGGACAAAATTTGGTGGAGTAAAGAGGCATATACATTTTATGTTCCAACCCAGCTTGACCAATTTTCCTCCTTTGCCGAAAAGTTCATTTTCAAAACATCAGTGCTCTATTATTTGACAGCTTGCTGCTTCTGAAGCTCTAAATTTCTGGTGTGCAGCTAATATATACATTTAGCAGGCACAAGATCTGAATTCATATGTATGCAACTCTTGAATTACATGGTGCTGTCAAGTATTGACTTTTATAGTTGATAGCTTTAATATTACTATTTGTGTCTCTATAAATTATTTTCGCAGAAGCCAAAAAAGAGGAAAATCCAAGTTTTATTAATAGACATACTAAGCATAACACTCGACATAATTGATATGAATATCAATAGCATGATTTTAATAACATCAAACATTTTAGAGTCACAGGGAAACATCTCTAAATGCAGAATATGAGTGGTGCAGTGAATCAGGGGCAAGATCTTGGGAGGAAATACCTGACCTGAATCTATGAACAGAAGAGAAGAATCTGAAAACCATTAGAGACAGCAACAGAAATAGTACCAAAGATTCACATTTAACATAACCTTGAATTTCACAATCCCAAACAATAAATTGGCCACATGGTGGTCATCAAGATTCCTAGGACTAGGAAGACAACATGACATTGTCATTCTTCTTAAGAGTTGTACGGAACGAATTGTGTGGTGTGAGTGTGTTGGGAGGTGGGAAAGGGAGTTCTTAATTGAAGAGAGACAGTCCTTCAGAGAATTTCCTGCTGAGAGGAATTTCATATTCAGGGGGTGTTTGTTTAGCTTCTCTGCAGGCTTGAGGCAAGGCTCTCAAGAGTGGTAGGTGTTGGAGGAGAGGGAACTTTTGACAGAGTTTGTACGAGAGGCCAAAGTAATGCAGAAATGACCATGCACAGAAGATCCCATAATGGAGCACTGCACTAAACACATGTGAATCTCGTGCAGAGTAAGTAAGGCCAGAAGCCAGAGACCCACACAGTGTTCAATGTCTCTGTCTTTTGACTCAAGGGAAGAGAGCCTTGAACTAACCAAGACCAAAGATCAGGCAGGGAAAATTGATCCTTATTGCCTCCCATTCAGTCCCTTCTCGCCCTGTCTAACTTCTAGCTCTCTGACCTCGGTCGTACTCTCCAGTTACTCAGGATTCCTCAGTTAGTTGTTTCCTACCTGAATATATCCTTTTTTGGGCAGTGCTGAGTTGGATTGGATGATATCACCCCCAGTCTTTGTTTCCTTTTATCCTAATAAAACCTTACCCTTCCCGAAGTTCATTCCTGCAGAGCTTTACTCAGCAAATAAAGTGATCTGGGTTATTGTCTCAAAAGAATGTCTCTTATCTAATATACTTGCATCCTGGCACAATCTCTCAGAGCCTCAAGCAAAAGATAGGTTCACACTTTGGTCTTTTCAGTTGAGCAATATGATCGGGGAGCCATCGTAGAGGAGGTAGAAGATTCCTTGGTTTTCCCTGGACCACACCCATGTAAATAGCTGTCATTGCTTGCCTATAGAAGTAGTCCTAAGGAAATGCCATGATGTTCCTGTGGTCTTCAACACCCTGGCTGCCCCTCCCACCATAATCAGAGACACCCCCATGGGCAGTGTTGATGGATAAGGACAGACCACCGTGTCTTCACTCTGGCGGGACTGGGCCCACAGAGGACCTGCTATCCCAAGGGTTTCCCAGAAGACCCAAATAACTCAGTCTAGAAGTGCAGGTAAGCTAATATTCTGTAGACCAATAAAGGACTGGAAATAGGAAGAAGCCATTGCTTTTCCTTTCTCTCCCAACAGACTGTTCTGAGACACAGTGTTTTCATGCCTCCTCTCTGGACACTTTCTACTTGAGCAGGTTGTGTTTTGCTATGAGGCTGTGGCCACGCCAGTAATAAACCACCCTGTATTTGCTTTCTTTCCTTCCCTGTCTCACTTCTGTCTTTTTTGTTCCTGGCTTCCATGGGATTACCCCCACACACACCAATAAAAGGCTCAAGTGTAGTTTCTCTCATTGGTTCTGATTTTTAGGGAATTAGGGCCAAAACACAGAGTAAAAATTGATTATTAACAGTGATCAAAGGAGCACTCAAGTATATGTGTATTCTGTTAACTATAAGCTAAATTTGGTGTTGTTGAAGTCACGCAAAGGTTGTATGATACAGGTTGTTGAGTGAAACATGATGTGGCAAGGTGTGAAGGAGTGGAATATAACAGGAATGTCTAAAAAATGGCTTCCAAAGGGGAATGGCCCAAAGGCAAAAGAAAGTTCATATAAATGGAATGTTTTAGAGTGCCATGCTACATACATGTGTCAACTGTGCCTCACCCACAGTGTGGAAAAAGAATACAGATGAGATCCGTGGACAATCCTGACAGTAGTTCTTTATTCCAGACATAGTGTGTGTGGACAGCTTGAGTTGTTGGCTTGGCCAAAGCTCTCTCTCAGAGCTGGATCTAGCTGGGGGTCTCTAGAGAGTCCTGGGGAGCAGCATGTTGTTCAAGTTCTACTCTGAGTCTGTGTATTCTCAAGGCCACGTAAAGCTCATCTGTGTATATACTTGATAATTGCTCTGTAAAACCAAGAATCTGCTTTTACATGGGGTTCTTAAAATACTTTCTACTTTACAACCCATTTCTACTTATATTTCTTAGATAACCAAAGATTCAGAATTACCATATATGTAACAAGATAAGTGTCTCCACAGATCCATGTGGAAACTAGGGGCCGAGAGTGGACAAGTGTCCTCTAAATGAAATTAAGGGGAAATGTAATAATGGCTTTAATAAGGTCACATTGAAAGGGAATGACAGGATAAATTGGACCATTTTAGAACTTTGCAAAGTGTAAGAATTAAGGTTATATTACTAAAAAATCCATCTAGATAATTCTGGACTCTGAAAAAATTAACGGGAAGTGGATCTAATTATTTGAGTTGAAATGCAGGAAATGTAGTTGATATACATATTTAAGGACATGTCATTTTTTGCCCAAGATATCTGGACTAAAGTGCTGACAAATATCAATTTAATATTGAATGACATTACTTCAGGAGAGCTAGAATCTTTTTTAAAAAGAGATTTAGGTGGAAAAACCTGTTTAAATAAACAAATTGTGAGATAATATTTCATTTGGATTTGGGTCACTGGATAGGATAAATATGATTTTCAAATATAAGTAAAATTGGGAGACCAAAAAATACTGGACAAAAATAGACCAAGTGCTCTTTAACCTAAAATCAAGGAACGATAATGAAAACCAATATAGAAACAGTCAAGAGTAACAACATATTTGATTTGCTGTCTTTGAAAAAAAATGCAGCACATTTTAGGAATTTAAAGCTTTCAGCTACTTTCAGATGGATTTGCCTGATATTATCTGGAAAATATTTCAATCTGAAGATAGTTTAACTAGAAAAAAAATTATTTAAGAATTCAGTCATTCAAGTTTCAGGAATTTAAAATCGTGCCAAGCACTCAGTTTAAGGTTTTTCTATATATGATCTTGTCGATTGCTCAGAAGAACTAAGAGAAGCAGTTCAAGATGGTGGTGTAGGAAGATCCTGAACTCACCTCCTCCCACAGACACACCAAATCTATAACTACATATGGAACAATTCCCTCTGCAAAACTAACTGAACAGCTCCACCACAACAAAGATAAAAGGACCACATCAAGACAGGTAGAAGAGACAGAGACATGGACAAACACACACACACACACGCACACACACACACCCCTTCTGCTTGTATGGTGACCTGCAATCAGGGGGGATACAAATATGGAGTTTCTCCCTGAAAAGTGAAGGGTTCATGCCCCACATCAGGCACCCAGATCCTTAGGACCTATGACAGAGAGATGAGCCCCCAAAATGCTTGGCTTTGAAAACTGATGGGACTGATGTCCAGGAGACCCAAAGGACTATAGAAAACAGATTTTTAAAAAAACCCAGATTTTAAAAGATTTAAAAGACTGGACCTTTAAAAGCTGCTGCCTGAGGATCTGGTTTCCAATCGCTGGACTCATGCATAGAGTTACCCTTCCACCCCCAGAACCCTGAGTGAGAGCAGCAGTTTGAAAAGCTCTTAAGGGATAAGTGAAGGAGATTCATTTGCTAATCTTCTTTTTTTCAAAGATTTTATTTATTTGACAGAGAGAGAGAGATCACAAATAGGCAGAGTGGCAGGCAGAGAGAGGGGGGGAAGCAGGCTCTCTGCTGAGGAGGACCCTGGGGTTATGACCTGAGCCAAAGGCAGCTACTTAACCAACTGAGCCACCCAGGTGCCCCTGCTAATCTCTTTTTTTCCCAAGATTTTATTTTTTTATTTGAGGAACAGAGAGTGAGTGAGTAAGAGAGCACAAGCTGGAAGAGGATCAGAGGGGGAGGGAGAAGTAGGCTCACTGCTGAGCAGAGAACCTGATGTGGGGCTTGATCCCAGGTACCTGGGATCGTGGTCTGAGCCAAAGGCACCCATTTAACTGACTGAGCCACCCAGGTGCCCTTCATTTGCTAATCTTAAAAAGTGTCTGCCGGAATGACAGGGACCTGTTGGAGGTCCCTCTGGGGAGGATCTCCATTCTTGTGTTCTTGCTCTACCTAGTTAGCACTAGCCCTGTGAGAATTGGTGAGGGTGCCCACCCCTGAGCTCCTCTGCAGTCCAGCTAAAGCAGGGGGGATGTGTAGTCCACACAGAAGATGACCCTTTGAGTACCCTGCTCTTGAGTTTCTGGGCCCCATGGGACTGAAACAATAAGAGATGGTTTGGAGCAGGCTATCACCCCCAGCACGTGGCCCAGACAGTGGCCTAAAATGCACCCATATTTCCCTAGTTAAAAGGTCTATTTATTTGTCCTGGATCTTCCTTGTGAAGGGCAGACTTCAGGTTGACCTCAGAGACTATAGGCTAGGGACATCATTTTTGCACTTTCCCTTGGCTTCACTACAGCTCACCAGTACATTCCGAATATGCGATTACACTCTCATCTAGAGCCTAATTTTTGCCATTCTCACCCTAGGGTACACTTCCAGATCACCTGGTCTGGAGGCCAGCAGTGCTTAGGACTGTGGTTCCATACCACTGTATACATCTGTATCCTTTAAAAGCTGCAGCCCAGGGCTCCTGGATGGGTCACTGGGTTAAAGCCTCTGCCTTCTGCTCAGGTCATGATCCCAGGGTCCTGGGATCAAGCCCTGCATCGGGCTCTCTGCTCGGCAGGGAGTCTGCTTCCTCTTCTCTCTCTGCCTGCCTTTCTGCCTACTTGTGATCTCTCTCTGTCAAATAAATAAACAAAATCTTAAAAAATAAAAATAAAAAATAATAATAATAAAAGCTGCTGCCCGAGGGTCTGGCTTCCAATCAGCCTAAAACTAGGTGCTCACTGAGATCCCTCCCTTTGGAATGCTGACAGGTCTTAGCACCCCTTCAACAACTGGGATCTATCAAG
The DNA here is from genome assembly GCF_011764305.1 of Mustela putorius furo. Lineage (NCBI taxonomy): Eukaryota > Metazoa > Chordata > Mammalia > Carnivora > Mustelidae > Mustela > Mustela putorius. The sequence continues at coordinate 37,233,167 of NW_025421989.1, forward strand.
AATAAATTAGGCTGCTCAGACAATCAGAAAGAGAACTTAGTGAAACACTTCCATTTACAAAAGGATCAAAAGGGATAAGATACCTAGGAATAAATTTAACCAAGGAGGTGAAAGACCTGCACTCTGAAAACTATATGACATTGATGAAAGAAATTGAAGAAGACACAGGTAAATGGAAAATTATTCCATGCTCATAAGTTGGAAGAATTAACACTGTTAAAATGTCCCTATTACCTAAAGCAGTCTACAGATCCAGTGCAACTCCTATCAAAATTCCAATGGCATTTTTCACAGAGCTAGAAAAAACAATCCTACAATTTGTATGGAACCACAAAAGTTCCTGAATAGCCAAAGCAATCCTGAGAAAGAACAAAGCTGAAGGTATCACAATTCCAGACTTCAAGGTATATTACAAAGCAGTAGTCATCAAAATAGTACAGCATGGACATAAAAACAGACAGCACAGTGGAATAGAAAAGAGAAGCCAGAAATAAACCCACAGCTATCTGGTCAATTAATCTACGACAAAGCAGGCAGGAACATACAATGGGGAAAGGACAGTGTCTTCAAGAAATGGTGCTCAGAACTCTGTGACCATGTGTATCCTCTGACACTAACAAAGTAGATGGAGAGCAAAATAATGGTGCCTGCCAGTGTCTGCATTCCTGCAGTGTTCCAAGAGATCCCTGCCACTTTAGCAGACACTTGAAGATTAACAAATGAATCTCCTTTATATATATAGACCGTTTAGGGGCTTTTGAAATTGTTGCTTTTGCCCTGGGTCCTGGGGCTAATAAGTCTATGCAGGAGCCCTTTAAGAGTGGGATCTCAGTTCCCTACAGCCCTTTGGGTCTCCTGAACATAAACCCTGTTGGTTTTCAAAGCCAGACTTTTTTAAACCTTATTAGTTTGCTTGTTTATTTGTTTGTTTATTCATTCTTTTATTTATTATTATGTTAGTCACCGTAAAATACATCATTAGATTTTGATCTAGTGTTCCATGATTAATTGTTTGCGTATAACAAGCCAGACTTTTTTTGCGGGCTGATCTCTTCAGTGCAAATCCCAAGTGTTGGGATGTCCGATGTGGGGCACAAACCTCTTGCTCCGTATTTGTGAGATCCTCTCAGTTGTGGGTTGCCATGCTGGGCGTGGGTTTTCTGGTGAGACTGTATCTGCAGTCCTTCTATCTTTTATAATGAAGGAACTGTTCAGCTTTCTTAAAGGTATTTTTCAGAGAGAGTTGTTCCATATGTAGCTGTCAGTTTGATGTGTTTGTGGGAGAAGGTGAGTTCAGGATTTTCCTACTCCACCTCTTGAACCATGATCCCTTGGTGTGAGTTTCTTTCAATTCATCTTATTGGACTTCTGGGATATGGAAGTCTCTTTTGCCTGCTCCCTTTGTGCTCAGCTCTGGCAGGGCGTAGGGGGTAGGGGGACCACAGTAAGTCCTCTAGATTCCATTAAGAATGTTTTCATTGTTTTCTAGAGTGTGAGTCTTATGGACACAAGCTCCATCAGCTTTCAGAGATACGTGTTTTGGGGACACATCTTTTAGGTAAGATTCTTAAAAGTTGGAGATCTAGTTGTGGGGTTCAAACCCTTTGCTTCTCAGGGAGAAAGTGAGAATTAGGAGTTCCCTATCAATTGTATGGCGCTGTGCCAAGGGTGGGGTTTATGGTAAGAGTGTATCTCAGCCTTTCCTACCCATTTCATTGTGAATATTTTCCCATTTGTCTGTTGTATAGGATTCACTCAGCTAGTTATTGGATTTCTTTCACAGGGAATTGCTCCATATCTAGCCTCTGGTGTGTCACTGAGAAGAAGGAAGCTCAGGAGATTCCTCGGTCATCATCTTTGACTGGAATCTCCAGCATTCATTCATTTTAGATGTGATTACCTGTTATAACATGTGGGACAAATTTGTCTATGTTTGGTCATGTTTTCCATTTAATCAAGAATGGCAAAGGAGTGAAAAGCTTGTCTCCATATGCATAAATCCACGGATTTTGGACAAAACAACAGAAGTTGCTGAACTCTGAAAATGGCTAAATAATTTAAGTTCCTAATGGCAACATCTACGGAATTATGGCTGGCTTTCTTTCACTCCTTTTCAGAAAGTGTGTACTTTAGCCAAACTTAGGATGCATCATAGGACACCAGGAAACACATCACAAAAATCTGCGCATTAAAAAGCAACCTCTCAGGGCACCTGGGTGGCTCAGTGGGTTAAAGCCTCTTCCTTCGGCTCAGGTTATGATCTCAGGGTCCTGGAATTGAGCCCCACATCAGGCTCTCTGCTAGATGGGGAGCCTGCTTCCCCCTCTCTCTACCTGCCTCTCTGCTTACTTGTGATCTCTCTCTGTCAAATAAAATCTTTTAAAAAAATTTTTAAAAAATAAAAAGTAACCTCTCAAAAGTTTGAAATTTCTTAGTGGTTAGCTGTCTTGGATTCCGTGCTTGACAAAATTTAGAATATATTAAATCCAATGGATTATTGTTTGAATGTAAAGTTTGTGCATTTTTATAAAGAAAATAATAAGGTTTGATTCCTTATGACTATGGGGTCACCTCAAAAATTCACTGTCATGGGCTTTGGAATTAAAGTGAGTTTGAATTCTCACTCTGCCACTTGCAAGCTGGGACCTGGAGGAAGTTCCTTGGCCTCTGTTTCTTGTTTTCCTCCTCTCATTATAAAGATTAAAAAGATAGACATGCATTCGCTACATAAGTAATTGATATTATGAATAAAACACCCTTTCAAATTTAGTGTAGCAAACTTGAAAATTTTATAAGCAAATAAAGTTTCATTTATAAATTTTAAATTTTTAGGTCAGCATATTGATTTGTGGAGTAAAGGACTTCTAAGCAATAATATATAAAGGTATATTTTTACGTTTTCTTTTTTTCTCCAAGTCTCCTTATCAGCCACCCTTCATCTGCCATGAAAAAGAGAGGCAGAAAGGAAGGGAAGAAGGGTGGAAGGGAGGGAGGGAGGGAGGAAGGCAGGCAAAGAATGAAAGAAATATGTATCCTTATCTTTATAATTTTTGGAATATTGACTCCTTCACATGTTATTTTAAACACATATATAATCTGATATAGATTCAAGAAGGACATTATGTTGAAAAGTTTCCTTTTTGATAAAACTGACACCAGCAACCCATTCATCTTGTGGGTATCTCTGGCTTCACTGGGAGCCACTCGAGAAACCTGCCCCAGGGAGAGGCATCAGATGGAGAAACCTGTCGGTCCTCAGCAGTGACTCTCAAGGAGCCCACGTTAGCACAATTCCTGCAGGAACTATAGTCCGCTGGTTGCCAGGAGAAGTGCAGACTGAGGCTTCCATCATTTCTGCCACTCTCATGTCATCTCCCAGGGACAGAGCTTTCTGATGGAGGTCGATTTTTTCATACCATCTACACTACACACAGAAGGGCCCCAAGTTAGCCTCTGCACTCCGTTTCCCACTTTTAGTAGTCTGAGCATTGAAATAGTGTCAGGGAAAGATCCAGTTAGATATTTTGGGTCCTGCTAAAATTCTGTCATTTTCACATTTCGTGACCATTGTTAAATAGTACTAGCTTGAATAGTAGAAAAATAATCATTGGGAGCATTCAATAAATAACCGAAACATTAATAAGCATCTCCCTAATACTTTCAGCCAGAAATTACCTTTATCTTCCACTATTAGGGAGATGGCATGAAAAATTATTTAATCACCAGATATACAATGTTTAGCACTAAAATCAATCCAGGGGTAATATAATAACCAAATATTCTATTGTGATTTTTGGAGTCATTATCCAAATTGGTTGCTGAAAATAGAAACTCCACATAATAGGAGTGGTGGAACCCTTAATAATATTTTGGTCTTCACTGAAAGTTAGCTCTAAGAATTCTCATCCCAAATTACAAGCATGATTCAAAAATCACAGAAGACTCAAAACAAAACACAAAATGACAGTCATGAAATCCGTCGACCGCTCTAATAGCAACTTACATTTCTACTGTGACTTACACTTCGAAATATGATTTCACAGATGTTTTCTTAATATAATAATCCTTTGAAGTAGGTGGATATGCACCATTATTCCTATTTTTCTTATGAATGTACTGAGACTCAGAGAGATTATGTAACATGGCAACGTCGGGCCTTTAATTTCAGTCTTCCCGTCTTCAAAGTAGGTTTTCTTCCTTCTATCTTTCTGCAGGTCATAAATGTGAGCATCTGGTATACAGTGGCTTCTGGAGACCATCCCCAGGTGCCCTCAGATAGTCACCTTCCACATCTTGGAGGGATTTTTTTTTAAGATGGCTTCATTGAGATCTAAATACATACCATAAATTCACCTTAAAAATTTTTTTCTTTAAATTGTATTGTAGTTGCCACACCATGTTACATTAGTTGCAGGTGTACACTCTAGTAATCCGACAAATCTGTGTGTTCTGCTGGGCTCATCCCAAGGGTGGTTACCATCTATCACCAGACAGCCCTATTATAGCATCATTGACTAAATTCCCTATGCTGGACCTTTCCTCTCTGTGACTGCTTCACCTATACACTGTGTGTGTGTCTGTCTGTGTGTGTGTATGTTTGTGTGTGTGATCTTGGTGCTACTGTGGTGCTACTCTATGTCACTGGTGGCCCCAAACGAACCATACCTCTAGGTATTCGTGCCTTTGTGTGCTCTCCCACATTGTAGCTGGGCTGAGCTGTGTTTGCTTTATTCAAAGGAATACAGCGGGATGGTTGTAGGGCTAAAGACCTAAGAGGGCCCAGTATCTTCTGTTTCATGTTGCCGGGAGCCCGGGCTATCAGGAGAGAATTATGACTATTCTTCAGGAGAGATCATGTAGACAGGCCACGTGGAAACAGAGAGAGAAGCCCAGCCAGCTCAGAATCCTGGCGGAGCCTGGCCCAGGCCAATCCACCTGCTGTCTTCAGCCACGCTAATGACCACTCGGAGAAGTAACCAGAAGAACCCTTGGTGGGGCATAGCCCAGGCCACAGAACTATGAGAACATAAAATAAATGTTGTTTTAAGCTACTAAGCTCTGCAGTGGTTTGCTACCCAGCAATAGATAACCGAAATAAATGTCAGAGCAATGGGTTTCAGGCTTCATTACTCTTTCCAAGTACACAGTTATTGAATGAATGAGCATTCCCAAATCCTATATCTCAAAGTCCTGATGACAGTGCTATGAATTCTGCATTGGATATTTCTCATCATCAGGGAAAAAGAAAAGCCTGCCAGGAAAGACCAAACATTTCATGAAATTGACTTCTTTCTTTCTCTTAATTATTATTTTTTTTTTACACCAGAGCCATAATGCAGCTAATTGTTTGAACCAAAGACCCAGGCACAACGTGGCTGCCTAGATAGGAAACAACACTCCATAAACTTGCAATTTCATTTCTCACCCATGAATGCATTTCTATCCTAGGAGGACCACCACATGCGGGTGCTTTCAATACTGGGAATGTCATCTGGGAAAATACAGCATCTGCTTGGCCCTGAAACCACAGGTTTGCAAATCAGCCAATTTTCAACCCTGTGTTCATTAGTGAATTCAATGAGACTTTCAAAGGACTGAGTGAAATTTGTCAAAATATGAGAAGATGAAAATGATGAAATGATGAATGAAATGAAGCAGGGTCGGGGGCGAGGGGGCACATGTGAAAGTCACATTTGTCACATAAACTGCTTGGCCTCTAGGTCATTTGTACCTTCTGAGTCCTTATAACATGCTCTTTCAGGTCATTTCTTTGTTGAATTTCCTTGCTCTTCTGATTTAGACATCAGATGTTGGGAGATGACTCTCAACTCTGTGATTTTAAAGAAAGTTACCTGAAGAGGGTTGCTTACTATAGATTTGTGATGTAATGCAAAACCCAGTCATGGTTTACATAATAGAGGGATAAAGGCCTGAACTGATCCATCATAAGATTTCATTCTTCCAGCTCTTTCATTTCCCTCTCCAATGACTTGTGCTAATTCTTTGTGATGCAGCTGATGTCGGCTAAGAAAGTCTCGGGGAGTGGTGGCAAAAAAAAAAAAAAAAAAAAAAAAAGCATAACACAGAGCCCTCACCTTCAAGGAGCCCAATGGAGCTTCATTTGGGAGGGTTTTAACCATTCTGAGTCAGAGAGCCTCTGAGAAGCTCATGCTGAAATCAATCTCTCCTTCATTTGGAAAAATGGGCTCAAATGAAATACACATGTTGTTTCCTCTCATTTTCTTTGTGCCAACAGGCAATAAGGTTCCCTAGTCCTCACCTCTTTTTAGTTGCCACAAATGCCTACAGTCTTGAAAGACATCAACCGCCCTATAGCAAGGTACCTTAAACAATGTCTTCTAGTTGAAAATGAACATGCAGTTTCTGATATTTTTCCTAATAAAATAATTCCTAAAAGGTGAATGGAATGCAAACTATTTTTCCCATTCTTTGGATGAATAAACTGAGAGAGGTCCACACACTGGATTTAAAAGTCAGGAGGTAATATGCTCATAGATAATAGGTTATTGACTTTGAGCAAAAATTCCCCAGAAATATGCATCTTATCTCATCTAGTTATCCTAACTGGGAATCAGAGGGAGCCATTATGAAGCAGTAGATGATTTATACAAAAAGGAAGGTGAGCTTCCTGAAGTGTATTGAAGGCTACCACTCTTGGGGAGAAGGGGAGTCCTAGGCTCAGAGATCATGGGGTTGCTGGGAGGCCATTGGGAAGGAGTCAGTCCCGTACTCTACATCCCATTTTTAAGTGGGTGCCAAAAAGTACACAGAAATTTCCAACTCCAAGCAGAAAAGGAACGATGGGTCTAACAGGGTGGAAGTCTCCTTTTCTTTTCCAGTGTTGAAGTAATACATGTTTCCTGGTGTGTAAGATAGTATTAGGTTTTTCATGTCTGGAATGTTTTCATTATGGTATAGACAGACACACACACACACATGCATATTCATACATGTGCACACACGTGTATGTTATCACCTTAGTATACTGAGTTTAGTGGACACATAAGCTGGGAAGGACACCAGGCCCTTTCCATTTTCCTCTGCACCATACCAACTTGCTGAGAAACATTTGACATTATGTCAAATAGAACCCAAACATACTACACAACTTTGTAGACTCTCAACAGCCCTCATACTTGAGGTATAGAGAGTAGAGAACCTTTCTCATCTCCTCACATCCCATAGTATCCTTCAGAAGTGTTTGACCAGGGTAGATTTTTTTCTAAGACAAATCTAAGACATCAACTGGGCTAACAGAAACTTCAGTTTGAATTTCTGGCCAGTGGCAAATGATTCAAACTCTCTGTGCCTCAATTGTCTTTTTAGTAAATTGGGGATAATTAAAACAGAGTTTAAGTGCTTCTTGATGGGAGCTTAACCGTGTAGAAATTTCTCGATATACTTTAACAAGCAAGAGACAGGTTTACTCCAAATACAGAATTGTTGTTTCTCTTTTCCCCCATGGTCCTGTGAACTCCAATAAACTACAATATAATGTACATCCTGTGTGTACTGGCATTTTTTCCCTCCTCCCTCCTCAGGAGCGACACAGGTAATCCAACTATGGCAAATGAATAAGCTTCTTCCATAGCTCAGGCCAGACATTTCTCATGCTTTGTCTAGCTGCCTTTAATTTTCTGTTTGATTTTCCACTGCTCTCAAGTAGGAGAGAGGGCTGTTTTGGCAGAAAGTAACTGCAAAAATGTTTTACCATCTGCTGGAATATTCTTGGATGTTATTCCTCCAGAGCACTCATTATTAAAAATATTTATTGGACATTGACAGTATATCAAATTCTGTTCAAAATATGTCTGCCTCACAGTTACCCTCAAACAAGAGCAAAAAAACCAATATTGATTGCCTCTGAGAATAGGCAAGAGTCAGCTCTATCCCTGAATTCTGCAGCTCATGACACTATTTTTCCCCTACTAGGAGGAGAAAGCTATTTAAGGCAAGAGCTGTGTTTTTCTTATTTAGAACATCCACAGCCTTTAACACAATGTCTTGTGCATAGTAGAGGCTAAAAATGTTGATTGATCGACAAAACCGTGAAGTCCCGTTTCATCTTCTGAATCTCAAGTTTCATAAGGGACAGTGACAGGATTTACTATTTCTTAGGTAGGGGAGCATCTGTTCATTTCTGTTTTTAATGCCCAGCATCTGATGCCCCAGTCTAGGTTAGAAAAATTGCCCACAATAGAAGCTGAAACAACAGGTACTCGTTTTCCCAGCCTCCCTTGTAGCTTGAGGGCTGGCAAGTGACCTACTTAGACCGATTAGAAGCCAGTAAGGGGAAGGATCAGGCACCATAGAGAACTCGTTTGCAGGAGCAATATTTGCCATCTCGGGAGTGACAGCGGCAGCCGACATAGCAGGTGCAGGCCGTGGGGGAGGGGATGCAGTGGGACAGAAAGCTTCCAAACTGTGTGGATTATAAACATGGCCCTGGGAACTAAGCTGTATATTCTAGGGAGAGGACCCTGGGAGCCAGCCAGCGGGGGAGGGTGGAGAGCTGTCTGTGTCAGAGCAGAGAAGACATTATCTGCATTTGAATAATCAGAAGAGGATTCTACAGACGTCAGCGTTATACATCAATGTCAAGCACTTCGTTCTTTTTTGAAGGCATTCAACAATCATTTACTGAAGACTTATTCTGTGTCATACATAGCTCTAGGCTCTGGAGATAGAACAATGAATGAGACAGATACAATCCTCAACTTGGGGAGCTTATATTCTAGTGAGAGAGATAATAAGTCACCAAAAAAGCAGAAATAAATTCTAGGTATCGGATATTTTGGACAGGGTTGTTAGAGAAGTTCTTTCTCTGAGGTGGCTGCCTCTCAGAAGAGCCTTAAAATGAGGAAATGTAGGATGGGTGCTTCAGGGAGAGGAAGAGCAAGAGCAGAGTTCCTGAGACACAAATGTCCTTGACTTCTCTGAGAGCAAAGAGGCCAGTTTACCTAGAGCTGACTGAACCAGGGGAAGAATGATAGGAGATGAAGTAAGGGAGTGTGGTGGGCTATATGGGGTGCTGACAGATCCCCCATTAATGGACTTGTTGCCCCAGCTTTGGGAGGACTGTGGACAGACCTTTCCTGGCTGCTGAAAGCCACCTCAACCAAGGTCATGCCCCTTTCCAGGGTTGCCCACATCCAAAGACTGATCAATGAGGATATCTAAAGGTCCAGTATCTTGACCTAACCTATGAGGACTCTAAAGCACTATTCCAGGTCTCGAGCTCTACATGACGTTGGCCAAGACTTGTTGAGCCAATGTCAAATTTTAACTTCTTACTCTGCCCATTCTTGCTTTGTTCCCCTCCTTTCCACAGATGCTAATCCCAAGGGCTCTCCCTAATAAATACCCGCCCTCTAGTCTCCATCTCAGAAGGGGAATCTAACCTGTAGCTGAGAGTGAGATAAGGACTCACATAGGAGACCAAGGTGTTATGGGAAGACTATAGGGTTCTGAGCAAAGTAGTGATGTCATCAGACTTAAATTTTAAAGGAGTTACTTGGCCACTTTGTGCAGAAGAGACTGTAGGAGGAAAAGAGAGAAAGTTGTGGAAGTATTGCAGTGATCCTGGCAAGAAATGATGGTTAACTTCGACTAGAAAGTCACTGAGGGAGATGATAAGAATGAATCAGGGTATCTTCCAGAGCCAGAGCTAAAAGGATCAAATGGTGCTTTTTAACCTATCCCAGGGGCCCTTCGCCTTAACAATAAGCAGCAGAAACAAGAGTTGATTTAAAACATGGCTAACTATTTTGTGAGCACAATTATTACTTAAAATGTTTAACAGTAATAAACACCAAGTCACCTCTTGTATTCATAACCCAAATGATTTGTCTAAGTCACGGGAACAAATGCCAATGGGTTATATGGTGGAATGCCTTGTCAGTGCCAGTGCAGCCGGTGGCCCATTCCCTCACTCTGATATTGGTATCCCCTAGATACCAGGTGATGAACAAACCTTTAGGGTCAATTTGTTCAGGTTTGTTTGAAAGGCCTATTGAATTCCAGCATTTTCTGGGATTCCTTTTGCTCATTTCAAGGTCTATTGTGATACTTTGAGTGTTCGCTCTTTCTTATTACTATAAAACATGGGCTTGGGACCTCTCTCACTGACCTTGTAACTTTGAACTAGTCATACCCTCTCCATAATACTCAGTAACAAATGAAAGCAAACAGCAAATATTTCAGTGCCCTTCACTGTTTCCGATGGCATGCTCCAATCTCTCCCTGCAGTTGACCCTTGCCCTTGTCTCTCCTGTTTTTCCCTTGCCCCAGCAATTTGGACTAGACATTGAGACTTGTTCTTCCTAGGAGTGATTCTCAGCCTTCTCTAGGAATTTTGACTCCGGCTTCCATTTTTGTCCTTCTGTTCATGGCTGTCATATAGGAAGCTCCAGATTGGCTGTGGTCCCAGAACTCTAGCCTCACACTTCTATCCATTCCCTGGATGACCCCCCCTACTGCTGGAGACTGCTTCACTCCCTGGCTATCTTGCTGTCAAGCCCCTACCGTTGCTCTATGGTCATCTATTCTTTGCGTGGGCGCATCTCAGAAAATCCCATATCCAGAGTTCACTCAGCTTCTTCTCCATCTTTTGGGTTCTACTTGGCATCCACTCTTACCTTATGCTCATCCCTTTTGACCATAGCCCCATCCCTAGCAACAGAGACCCCTTGGGCCTCTAAGAATGTAGGAACCACATCTTATGCCACAGGATCTTTAAATTTACTTAAGTGAATTCTAGCAATAAATGTTATTATTACAGCTTCTATTCACTGAACATGTAACCGTGTGTCTGATGGTGCATGCACTACCTCAGGCCACCATGACAAAACACCACAGACTGGAGGGAGGAAGGGGCCGAAGGGTGCTTAAAAAAAAAAAAAAACAGACATTTATTTCTCATAGTTCTGGAGGCTGGAAGTTCAAGACCAAGGTATGAGCAGTTCGGTTTCTCCGAAGGCCTGCAGACTCGAGCACATTCTTGCTGTCCTCACATGGTCTTCCCTCTTTATGCAGACATCCTTGATGTCTCTTCTCCTTATAATAAAGATACCAGTCCTATTCGACTAGGGCCCTGTCCTTATCAACTCATGTACCCATAATCACCTCCTTAAAGGCCCTATCTCCAAATACAGCCCCACCAAGTGTTAGGGTTCCAACATAGGAACCTTGAGGGGACACAAATCTCCTCATAATAGTGCCTTTCCCACTTTGCATACCATATCTCAATTCAATCTCTCAGCAACTCCATGACGTAGGCGGGTGCTCTTATCATTCTCATTTTACAGATGTGGAAACTGAGATTTCTTTTGCATAAGGTGAAACTTGTCATTTTAGGCACATTGAGGCCTGAATTCCATGTCTGGATAAATGCACACCTCACTCCCTTCCTGTATCTTATAGACCTCTTCTCAAAAATTATTTCCCTCTTCTATAGGATTTACATCAGGTTACTCTAATCCATTGTACATGGGTCTTTTCCTTCCATTGGCTGTGAGCTCCTTGGTGACCTCCAGAGGTATTTGGGCAAGGCCTCTAGTGCCTCTAGTGGGTTGTGGAAGAGTCCTGGGAGGAGTCCTAGGAGACAGTGGAAGTCAATACAATACAAGGGTGTAAATCTTGGTGCTGCAGTTTGTGCCAGACTCTGCAGCCTGGATTTATAGCATTCTGGGAGACTATATGATGAGTTTCCATGATTTTAAGCAGGAATAAGAAAGGGTGTGGGTACACATTTATAGTTCTATTCAATTTTATCATATGTCTAGGTTTTTGTATCCGCCACCATGGTCAATACCCAGAACAAACAGTTCCATCAACACAAAGATCTCCTCTAACATGTCCAGCTCCTTCCCTATCCTGAATTCTTGGCCACAACTAATTTGATCTCCATTCTAAAAATTTGCTGTTTCAAAAATGTTATATTCATGAGATTGTGCAGTATATAACTTTTCAAGATTGCCTTTTTCACTCAGCAGAATTCCAGAGATTCATCCAAATTGTTGAGTGTATCAATAGCTCCTGCTTTTCTGTTGCTGAGTATGTCTCTAGGTATCACGGTCACTTAGCCATCCTGCTGAAGGACATCTAGGCTAACTCTAGTCTTTGTGTATTGAAAATTAAAACTACTCTTGACATTTGCGTACAGTTTGTTGAGTGACCATGTTTCTGCTTCTCTAGAATAAATGCCCGAGAACACAGTAACAGGGTCCCTCTGGGTGAGAGAAGAGAGTTTCAGGCCCAGGGGGAAAAAGAAGCTTCCAGGGCCGGGTGTCTTGCTATAGGGGAGCTCCCTTTTGCTGGTTCTACCTACCTACCCTAGTTATCTCTTGGTGAGGTAGGGGAGTCTATGGCACCATCAAGATGGGGAGCACGTCTCCTGGCTGGTGATTGTTGGTGAGGTTCCCTATGGGTCCCTCTTGTGAGTGATGTCTTGCCTGACATTGGCAGATGGACTCCCATTCAAACCAGGGTTAAGAATGAACCTACCTGTGCTGCCTTGTGTTGCTGCATCAAGGGCAGGGAAGGGGCTGGGTATGAGTTGTCTTCTTCCATTGGGTGGGAGCACATAAGACATTCTGTTTCTGGGCTCTTCCCTTAGTCCTGGGGTCTCAAAAGAGTTCATCTTCTTCCCATCTTTCAAACTTCTCCTTTTATTGTCTCTTTCATAATTTCCAGGGTTTATAGTTACACTTAGTAGGGAGGATCAGGATGTAAGGGGTCTATGGAATCTTGTTTGCACTGAAGTCTGGGCTGATTTTTAAGATAAGCAAAGAGGTGGACATTTTAAGATAGAAACTGAGGGACTAGGTAATGGCTGTTTTCCCTGTTATTATCTATTGAGAACATTATTACAAAGCAGCAGCTCTGACCCTGACCGGTTTCAGCCTTTTGCATGTATGATTTCTGCTAGTTTCCACATATCTAGGCAGACTGTCATCCTTCCATCTTTAATTATGAGGTAGGAAGAGAGCGGATGGACAGAAATAGGAAGTTTCATCCTCATACTGGACATCTGTTTCAAAGGAATCCTGCCCCTTTTATAATTTCTTCTAGGGCAGAAATGATTGTCTGTGGGAAAATTTAAGCCAAACTCCCTGGCTGTATTGAGGTGGATTAATGGACAGTTCCCTCCATGTTCTTTAGACCCAACATTGAATGTCAAGCTGGCACAAGCTCTAGACAAAGACACCTGCCAGAGACATTGCAAGCATTAGATGTTCCATTTGTTGCAACAGCATGAAATTTATCTTTCTGAGAAAAGAACACTCAGAATTTTGTTGGACTTATTTAAGAAGAGCTAATAGACACAATCTTTTATTTCCATCTTTTTTCTTGAGAGAAGACTACGAAATCCATGGCAGGGGTCAGGGATTTTAAGCTTCTAAAATAGAACTTGCCCAAGAGTTTCCTGAACAATACTCATGAAAATCCTGTAAGATAGGTATTATTTTCTCCATTTTATAGATGATGAAGCTCTATCTCAACAAGGGTAAGTGACTTAACCTCTGTCTAATGAGGAACAGAGAATCTACCCAGCTCTGAATCCTCATCATGACTCAAAAGCCCAGGTTGTTCTCTTAATTTAGTTAAACTTGTATTAAGTGCCATGCTTCATGTTAAGCTCTGTACACTCCAAACACTGTCTTAGCCAAGAAATCTATTATAAATTGTAAAATTCTGTGAAATTGTGGGGCACCTGGGTGACATAGTCAGTTAAGCATCTGACTCTTGGTTTCAGCTCAGGTCTGATCTCAGGGTTGTGAGATCAAGCCCTGTGTCAGGCTTCACACTCAGCATGGAGTCTGCTTGGGTTTCTCTCTCTCTCTCCTCCCCTCATGTGCTCTCTCTCTCTCTCTCTCTCTGTTTGTTTAAAATAAATAAGTAAATCTTAGGAAAATACACAAAATAAAATTCTGTGAAATTGCTCTCCCCTGCTTTCCTTTAGGTGAAAGCTACATGGACATGGGAGCAAGGTACAAATGTAATGGCCAACAAGGGGCATGACCCATTTCCCAGACTACAACTGTAAGGAATTTCTCAAGTATCCTTTATGTATGATGTCTTAAAAATGATGATATTGATTGTATTTCTATCCAAAAAGTCAGTAATGCAGGATTTCTTAAATAAAAGGTATACATATAGTGAAAATTTAAGTGATAGTTTAATGGGGAGATTTTATAACAGATTAAATGTTACAATGTTTAAAAATGCAAATTTTACTCATATTAAGAAAAAAAATAATTTGCAATTTCATTTGGAACTTTCTACCTGGCCACAGGTAGAGAAGGAAGACTGCAACTGTGAACTCTTTGCAGTTAGAGACATCTGGCTGGAATTCCAGCTCTGCCACTTACTTTCTCTGGGACCTTAGACAAGGGACTTCAATTCCCTGAACCTTAGTATCTTTATTGAGAAAATGATAGCATGCCCTTCATACGGCTGCTGAGAGGGTTGAATGTAGTAAAGTACCTGGCACGTAGGAGGATCTCCAAAATGCTAATTTTTTCCGCTTTTCCTCTGGCTACTTGCAGAATGACTTTTGATTAAAAATATTTATATTAGGTTCTTACAGAGGAGCAAGTCCATTTTCCCACTGACTCTGAATTCTTGATTTGAATCCCTTATTCTGGAATGACATGTGTATCAGAATAACCTCCTCTTATTGTTGTGAAAAGCATGTGTGACAGTCCCACCCCCACATAAACACAAAAGGATAGTTCAAGTTTTCATTTCTGAGCTCAGAACTCTTTGTTGATAAGATTGCTATGGGCCCGTGTACTACAGGGCTAATGGTACAGTTTTTGAAGCATGAAAAAAAAATCCCCACCCCAGGTTTTTGTTTTAGAAATTCTGGGCCCTGAGAGGCAGAGGTGAGCACACAAGGAGATGGTGTCTGTAAGGACAATTTCCCCCAAGATCAGAGAGGACTTATTTACAGGAGGTATCCCATGTAGTATGATGCATGTCTGACTCTTTTGCTATGAATTGCCAAGAGGTGGCTGGAAGACTGAAGGCTAAGAGGCATGAACTTGAGAGTTCAGATATAGATCTTTGGGCCACTTCCAGGCTTGGAAAATAAGCATCAGCTAGGACTACAGGGCCCTGCCCAATTATGCTGTAAGGATCTCTGTGAGTCAGGACGGGCAACATTTACTGTGGAAACAAGGAACACTTGAACCTCAGTGATTCCAGATGGAAGAGGTTTATTTATTGCTCACAGCCTTCATGGTTGACTAGGGACTCTGCTCCACACTGTTGACACCAACAGTGAGAGTGAACACCTTCTGAAAACATTGCAAAGTATGCAGTGGGTCTCAAACAGTTTCTTCTGAGAGTGGCACACATCATTTCAGCTCACTTCTCACTGGCCAAGGTAAGTCACATGCCTGCTCCTAACTTCATTGCCATAGAAATAGAATCCTACCATGTACCTGGAAGGAAAGAGAACAGATTATTGTGAATAATCCTACCACTTTTAACAGTCTGCCTTTCTGATCACTGAGTGCTCAGTTTACTCTCTGGATTTTATGCAGAAAACACTCATACTTAACTCAAAGGAGGCCATCCAAAAGTCCCATTTAGTCTTGGCATCAATTTCAAAGTCCAATGACTCTGAGTCTCTACATCCAGGAGTGATATGTAATGATGACTACATCGGTTCTAGATGGAACCTCTCTTGATCCAGACACTTATGGACTAACATCTGAATGTATCCCCACATAATACAACATTCACAGTAGAATAGAGGCAGACTAATGACAGTAACACTTCTATTTTCAAATGGGAAAAATGGAAGACATTGGTCGGTAGCACTTCAACTGGGCAGACATTAAAATGGTCCTCTGTCAAGGGAATGGAGAATGCTTAATAACTCAGCCCCAGTTTTATTTCTTATCTTGGTGTCATGTATGAAGGCAGGGGAGAGTAAGTTCTGCTTGGGGGATAAACAGCTTCCTCAATCTACTTTTCCTCAGTCATGTCAAACTGTCACAGACTTTGTTCAGGTAGGTCCATGGTTTCTTTGTCAGTACGACTCCCTCAAAACATTGGCTTTTCATCTATTTCATTCCAGTTATATGTAGGCGCCCGTAGCCACACATATTTCTTTCCTAGATATCTTTTTTCTTTTTTTTAAAATTTATTTATTTGACAGACAAGAGATCACAAGTAGACAGAGGCAGGCAGAGAGAGAGGAAGGGAAGCAGGCTTCCTGCCGAGCAGAGAGCACCATGCGGGGCTCGATCCCAGGACCCCGAGATCATGACCCGAACTGAAGACTGAGGCTTTAACCCACTGAGCCACCCAGGCACCCCTTTCCTAGATATCTTTCTTTCTATTTAAATGAAGAGACTTTGAGGCTATTGCTTTTTGGTGGAAGAGCTATATTCTCCTGTTTTTAATAATCCTGAGAGGCTTTTGTTTATGCTACCTTAACAAACAAATGCAAAACTGTGGTGGCTAAAGTAATACAGGTCTGATCTCTCACTAGTGCTTTGAATTCATTGAGGGTCAGCTGAGAGCTCTTCTCTGTCTCCTCACGCTGGTAATCAAGCTGAAAGAAAACCCCTTTATTGAAGGTATACATTATACCCACTCACACTATACTGATCATTGCAACCCCAGTGGGGTCAATTAAGTTCATGTGGGAAGAAAGTAAGTCCTGTCAAGTGCACTGGAAGGAGAAAGACCTGGAATATTTGTGAAGAACAACAGTCACGATTACAAACCATGTGGACTTTTGCATTGTAGAACTTCCAAAAATATGGCTAAGGTGGCATTTCCTACCAGCCAGACCCATGAGACTGTGGGACAGAGGATCTGACATAGGCATAATTGTAGCAGGGTAATATTTGACTACTAACTGATATGTCTTCCATTCTTTGTAAGTATCTTTGTCCCATGGTTCGTCTCTCACTCCATCTCCTTGGGCAGCCAGGACTCACTGAATTAAGGAAGGAAAGACACAGCATAGTAACAGAATACATTCTCAGCTGGGGTAGAGCTTTGTGGGAGATTTCAAAATAGATGGTTCGAACTCCTAGCACAAACAGTGGGTTGAAAGAATGGGTTTTAAATCCCAACAGCCTGTGTTTTGAGTAACAAAAATCAATATTTATGCCACAAACAGTAGACTGGTGATAACACACGCTGAGAAAGTCGACTCTCCTTCCTTAGACTTGATAAAGATTCTATTGCCAGGGTAGCAGAGAAAAGAGAACATATAGATAAAAGCTGGAGTGGTCTGAGTCTGTACTGCAGGCTCCTTCCCCAGATTTTCCTGATCTCATATCATTTTGTTTAAACTTAACTGATTTACAAAACTAAATCAGGCATGGTTCTTTTTCTCACAGAGATCACAACCTTGGGGGAGGGAAGAGATATATTAAGAAATAATTATAGAACGTTTAGCTAAAAATTAAATACAAGAAGTGCAATTGTTAGGGGAAAAGAGGAGATTGAGGCCTTTTTGGGAATCAAGAACAAGAAAAATGCTTACACTTTCCCACCTCTTCTAGTGAAAAAGCAGACACAGAAGTCATGTAGCATTTGGTAAAAATGCGATTATCCCATTGATTCCATTCCTTCTGTGTCGTCTGCCACGCCTACCCCCCACCATAAACTGGTGTCCATTGTACTCATGCTCTGAAGTTCCTGGGGTTTTTTTCCTCCCAAATTGGTTCTTCCTTGCCACAGAGGTGAAAGATTTTCTTTTTAGACCTTCCCCGACACAACCATCATGGCTGCCTTGAGGCAGAGAAAGATTTTCTGTGAAACTCCTGAGTCTTAAGCTTCAGGACCCCTCACTCACCTAGGCCCCGTCTAAGGCCACAGGAAGGACCTAAGTAATATGCTTACATTGTCATATGATTTTCTACAATTTACAACAGTAAATATTTTGACAGCAATTGGGTAGGAGAACTGTCTTTTTCCCTTTCCATGTCCTCTCTTTCACATTTCCCCTAATATAAAGTGGCCATGTAAAAGCTGTGGCCCTCTGGGGAATCTGACTACAAGGAAGGGGAACTAGGAATCTGCATCCATTCCCTAAGGCTAGTGTAAGGAAGTATCACAAACTTGGTGGCTTAAAACAACAGAAATGCCTTCTCTTCTAGTTCTGGAGGCCAGAAGTCCAAAGTTAAGGTGTCAGCAGGGTTCTCTTGGGAGGCTCTGGAAGACAATTCATTTTTGAGCTCTTCTAGTTTCTGGTGGCTGCTAACATTGCTTGGTGTTCTTTGGCTTGTGGCTACATTGTTCCTTTGCCTTCACATCACCTTGTCCTCTGCATGTGTCATCTTACTCTGCCTGTCTCTTATAAGGACTCCTGTGACAGTATTTAGGCTCCACTTGGATATTCCAGAATGATCTCTTTGTCCTTAAGAGCTTAATTCTTAATTATATCCCCAACATTCTTTTTGTTTATAAGGTAACAGCTGCATGTTCCAGAGATTCAGATCAGCTATCATTGGGTTGCCATCATTCGACCTACTCGAATCATTTTGATTGTGTGTAGTGGGATATATCTCTGCAGCTTGTGGTCATTTCCTTGCAGTTAAGCAGGTGCTAGCCATCCTGATAGAATTATGCTACTTCCCAAGGTACCGACTCATCTCCTACAGTAACATGAAGATACAGGGCCATATTGTGATATGAACCTGCCTGTGGGGTCTGGACCCAGAAGTATATGGAATTAACTAACTGGAGTTTAAATAAAACTTTTTACAAAAAGTATGTAGATAGGTAGGGGAGGAAAGACAAATGTAAGAAGCCTGAAACTGATCTGTGAAAACTATTCTAAATATCACTGCATATTTGACAGATGTTTCCCTAAAATTAAAAACTATTCTAAAAATGTGCATGCCACTATCCATAATGGGTTATTTTTCTTAAACTGTCTATAAGAAATAAGTGTCCATCATCCATGCTGGAAGGAATACTGAATGATCTTTTATTCTTTTTTTTAATCTTTCTATTCTTTATATAGAAAACAATTTTTATGGAAGATCCAGCAATTTGTGGCCCCAAATTAGGAAAGCTCTGTTGTTGAGGTGGGTCAGGCAGTTAATTCACAAACAATATTAATTTTTAGAGATTCTTGTAACACCTGACAAATTTTTCTAAAAGTTACATTTTGGGAGGCATTTTCTTATTCTAAGTAAAAATTGACTTTTGTAGTTAATTTTGTATTCACCTCCTAAAGTGACTCACAGAATTGTATAAGCTGTAGCTGCAGTAGAACCTAGAGGATCCTTAGACTGGGGGCCTGTCCTCAGACTACTCTAGAGTTCAGATTCATTCTGGAGTGAGTGAAGACAGCAGCTTCTAGGGAAACAGCAGCTTCTAGGGAAAGCATATAGGGAAACTGTCCCAGGAGTTGGGTGTCCTCAACATTCACAAGAATTCATCCTTATTTTCAGTGCACCTGGATGGCTCAGTGGGTTAAGCATCTACCTTTGGCTCAGGTCATGACCCTGGGGTCCTGGTATCAAGCCCTGTGTCAGGCTCCCTGCTCAGCAAAGAGTCTGCTTCTCCCTCTCCCTCTGCCTCTCCCCCTGCTTGTGCACGCTCTCTCTCATCTCAAATAAGTAAATAAAATCTTAAAAAAAAAAAAGAAAGAAATCATCCTTATTTTCCCAGATTGGCAAAGCTGGCAACACAGAGCACAGAGCAGTTCCTCTCCAGCCTTTTGTCTAAATCATCAGCCTGAACTCAGTGCTTCTCTGAAGCTCAGGCAAAAAATCAGATACTTGTGGTTGATTGATTGAATAAGTGACAGACAGAGCATCCACCTATTTTTTACATGCGTGCTACTAGACTCGCCGGGCACAAGCCAGACTGTCAAAGATGTGTGTAGATTCTCACCCTGGATTGCTCTTCCTGGATAAGGTTTATATGGTGGCACCAACAGAAGTATAAGAAACTACCCTACAGAGCTGGATTCTGTATTTACTGTTTGGGATGCTGTTGAGGAAGTTGTCCATTATGCTCCTATTTATAAGGACCCAAGGGAGACATTGCACTCTGGCTCTCCTGTGCATCAGGGTTGATTTTTATCTTATGGACACTGTAAATCACGTAAATCACTGTAAATCACCTGATTTTGTCCCTCACATCTCAGGTTCCTAGTGGAAGAATGAGGACTTAGAACACGCATTTCACATATCAGTATTATCCTTGGCCTCATCTTATGTCAGCTACTTGAATTTTTCCTTTACCCTGATTTTCCTACTTGCCTCTTAGTCATTGTTTTTTTACTTTTTGTTATTAAATGTGTCTATAGCAGTCCCCCTAAAATCAGTCTGCAATGATGTGGGCATAAATAAATAATAATTTAAAACCCACATTAAGTGATTAAAAAATAACAAAACACCTCAAAGCACATTTCCATTCAAGGCATTATTAATGATGTGCTATTTCTGCACAGGCCTTTTGCCAGAAAGTCAGAACCTCATTTAGTGAGAAAGGATACAAGTTTCATTACTGAAACCTTAGGCATTCTCAGCAGAGGGGGAAAAAAAAACAGCCTAATTTTCTTCCCTCTTACTTTTTTCCCTTTTCCTTTGTGTGTGTGTGTGTGTGTGTGTGTGCGCGCGCTATCATTATTGTTCAGTTAAGAGTACAAAGTTTCTCAGAAGCTTCTAGTTCTTTCTTATTCAAGTAGGTTTCATCAAATTACACAGGACAAAGATGACAAAGGCCTCACTCTGCAGGGCTTTCTGCTCCTGGGAGAACTGGCTGTGTGCTTTCCTTTCCTTTTCTCCAAGTCAGCATTTGGAGCATCCAAAGGTTTGGGGCTGCTGTTCAGAATGTCTGAAGTAAGAGTCAGCCCAGAGAGAGAGCAACAGCCCATATTTTAAATTTGAAAAGGACCCCTGTTCTTTAAATGGCTGAACCATCTTGTTGTTAATAGGGTCCAGGAAAGAAAGAAGATGAGTGGGGGGATTTACTTAACTTAAATGTGACACTAAACTCTAGAGTGAGCTCATAATGTTCAGGCTCAAGAGATACCCAAGCAAGCTACCTAAGTGTATTTTACCTACCCGGGGGCTGAATCCCCTTATCTTATTCCTCAAACAAAGATTCTTCTGGTAGGTCGATCATTAAGTGATATATATGTATGTGTGTGTGTGTGTGTGTGTGTGTGTGTGTATGATATATGTGAATTCTGTAAAGTTTTTCCGGCGGGATAAGCACAACACCCGGCAAAGTGGGTGCAAGGCAAGATTTATTAAAAACACTCTCTGGCGAAGTTTCAGGGCTCAGGAGAAGGGGAGCCAGGAAAGTTGTGCCGGGAGGAGGTGGGCACCCTCGGGCAAGGTTCCGCAACTCTGGAAAGCAGAGTGGCGGAAGTCGCGCCGAAGGCAGGGAGGAGGGGGCTTCTAAGGGGTCTCGAGGGGAGAGCTCAGGGGTCTTTTGGCAAGTTTCCCTTATTTGGATATTTCGCCTGTTCGTCAGGGTCCCATTGGTCCACTGGAGCCCGGGGAGGGAGGGTCTCAGATTCCTGCTTGGGCCTTTGTTCTCCTGTCTGAGCTCAGGTCCTGTGGCGGGAACTTTCGCCATCTTAAGTAGCCCTTTATGCCAACCCAACATTCCAAACTTTTGCTTAATATAATGGTGTCAGGGGTGTTTGACTCAGTTCTGGATACTTCCTGCTGACGAGGGGCATCGTCATAGGGGTAGTCAGAAGTGGGCAGGAGAGAGTAGGGCTGAAAGAGGAGTTGATTGATGGACACTCAGGCAAGTTCTTGTAGGCGACCCTGCAAGTATCGGAAAAGACAGGAAGCAACTGAGACTAGAAGGAGGATTATGCATACAGGTCCCACCAGAGGGTTCAGCCAGGTTACCCAGGTGTAGGGGTCCAGGCCCCAGGAGGACGTGTCTCACCGCTGTGCTTGGATCCGATCCCTGAGTTCTTTGATCCTGGAGGTAACTATTCCTGATTGGTTAACAAAGTAACAACATTCTTCATTTGAGAATAGGCAGATCCCCCCTTTATCAGCGGTCAGAAGGTCTAAGGCCTGTCGGTTCTGTAGAGCTAAGGCTGCCAGGCTGGTGACTTGCATCTGTAGGACTGTGAGGGAGTCAGCAACCCGCTCCGTGTCATCATTCAGGGCTTGGAAGAGTTCGTCATGAAAGTCCATGGAAGTCCCTATCCCCGCTGTTCCAGTTGCCACCCCTGTGGCTACTCCTGCCCCTGTTATGAATGGGAGGAAGGCAGCCCTTCCTCCATGGCGTTGGGGGAATAGGATGGATAACAGCTGGGATTCAGAGTAGATGGTGGTAGAAGGAGATAGTAGAATGAATATACATCCCAGGGAGTCATTAGTGGTCAGGCAATGATAGATTCCCTGAGGGCACAAGAGAAATATTCCTGAGGGAGTACAGTACAGGATGGAGGAGTTAGTGATATGGCAGCTGCGGTGGTAAGGGGGGAGGACACATTAATAATAGTTATGTTTCCCCCAATGGGGCTGATATGGACCGTATTATTTGTGGCCCTGAAGTTGGGGAGTGGCCAGTCAATAGGGAGGGGTATCCCTACGATATAGAGTGAGGTAAGATAGATAGGATAAAAGAGGCGGGGAAATGGCCAGAAGGCTATGATTCATAAGAAAGGGTCGGCAGTATAGTAATTCAAATGGGCTTAAGCCTGAAGGCCCGCGGGGCGTAGCTAGGAGTCTGGTGAGAGCCATAGGCAGAAGTGTAGGCCAGGAAAGACGGGTTTCTAGGGTAGGTTTTGTGAGTTGGGCTTTGAGCAGCCCGTTGGCCTTTTCTACCTTACCCGATGACTGTGGGTGGTATGGGATGTGAAGTTTCCAGATTATGTTGAGGCTCTCAGCTACCTGTTGGGTTACACTGGAGATGAAGGCGGGTCTGTTGTCCAACTGGAGGGTCCGGGGCAATCTGAACCTCGGGATGATGTGCTCGCTGAGTATTGTAGCCACCACGTCCGCTGTTTCCCGAGCCATGGGGTATGCCTCAATCCAGCTTGTGAATGTATCAACCAAGGTTAATAGGTGGCGAAAGGTTTTATGCCAAGGCATCTGAGTGAAGTCCAGTTGCCAGTCTTCCCCCGGCTGATGACCTCGGAGCTGATGGTTAGGCCCTGGTCTGCGGATTCCTCCTTGTGAATTCACAGAGGAACAGGTTTTGCAAGCACTGTGGACAACTTCAATTACCTTAGATAAGGAAGGATGATAGAACAATGGCTGAAGAAATTGGTGGAGAGCCTATGGGCCACTATGGAGGGATCGGTGGATGTCAGTAATCAAGGTGTGCACCAGATTGCCTGGCAGGGCAATCCTGTCCTGAATGTAGATCCACCCCTTATCTGGCGAGGGTATAGGCCATAAAGTTGCAGGGTTTAAGCAGGGGGAGGTAGAGAGAGAGAGAGATGCGGGTTTTCTAGGAATAGCAGATGGAATAGCTGGAGACGAGGAGGAATCAGATGGGCCAGGGATCAGTGGCTAAGGAGGTCTGTGAGTTGGCGGGAGAGTAGACCATGATGGGCTGCCCTAAGGTCATGTTGAGGGCCTTAGAGGGGGTGACTTGATATCCCTTGGCCCCCAGAAAATTAAGTAGGGTGGAGGTGTCATCTTGGGAGACCGAGAGGGAGGGGCTACAGAGGAGGAGGTCATCCACATATTGTAGAAGAGTACTGGCCTTAAGGACGCACTGCTGTAAGTCTGTAGTCTAGGCCTGGCTGAAAACGTGGGGGCTGTCCCTGAACCCCTGGGATAGAACAGTCCAAGTTAGTTGTCCAGAAACGTGTGTGTCGGGATCCTCCCAGGTGAAGGCAAAAAGAAAATAGGAATCAGGGTGCAAGGGGACGGTGAAAAAGGAGTCCTTTAGGTCCAGTACAGTCAAGTGAGAGGTGTTTGGGGGAACGCGAGACAGTAGGGTTAGAAACGACTGGGTGGAGGGGGACCACGGCCTCGTTGAAAAGCCTCAGGTCTTGTACCAGTCGATAAGCCCCTAAAGGCTTGCGTACTGGGAGGATGGGGTGTTACAGGGGGAAATGATGGGGATCAGGAGTCCCTGACGTTAAAGCCGTTCTAAGATAGGTTTCAGGCCCCGGCAGTGGGCTAAAGAAATAGGAAACTGAGCACAAGAGGGAAACTTAAGAGTTATTCTTAAGCTGTACTGTAAACCGGGGTAAGGTGGGAAGCAATGATGGGCTCTGAGATGTCCCCCACCTGAGGATCTACAGTAGGTAGGTCATCTGGAGTGAGGGTCCAGGGAGTGGAGAGGTGTAGGATGAGACAGGTTGAGGTGGATAGAGGGGAGGAAGGGGAGAGGCAGATAGCTGCCCTTAGTTTCTGGAGAATGTCCCTACCCAGTAGAGGGACTGGGCAGGAAGGAATCATAGGAACGAGTGGGGGAAGGGGAACCCATCCAGGCTACAGATAAGGGGAAGGGTCACCCTAGAATTGGAGGCGGTCCCATCGATACCCATAACAGTAATTGGTGAGGTTCAAGTAAGTCCCGAGTAGGAAGGCAGAACAGAGTAGGTAGCCCCCATGTCCAGCAGAAAGGAGATGGAATTACCCACTACCTGGAGTGTAACCCTGAGCTCGGCCTGGGTGAGAGGGGTGGCCGAGTCTGGGCTTCGTCAGTCGTCCTTCAATCCAAGCAGTTGAAAGGCCAGACTTACTGTCTCGGGGGGTCCCCCACATTGAGGCGCCAAAGATACCCCGAGGTTAGGGCAGTCGGATTTCCAGTGGTCCATCAAATGGCATTGAGGGCAAAGCCGAGTTGGTAGCTTTGGATTGGGGCACTGGCGAGCCCAATGTCCCTCGGCCCCACATTCGAAACAGACCCCCGGAGGGGTGCGATTGGTTGCCCCTCTCTGCTGGCTCCTGGAGCCGGCCGGCCGCAGGGCTGCTACCAAGGCTTGGGTCTGCAACTGAAGCTTTTGCTGGAATCTGGCTTGTCGTTTAAGCTCAGCCGCCTCCTCACGGGAATTAAATACCTTAAATGCCATTTTCACCAAGTCAGAAATGGGGGTCTGAGGGCCCTCCTCAGCCTTCTTTAACTTTCTCCATATATCCGGTGCCGATTGAGATATAAAATGAGTAGCCAGTACCATGGCCCCTGCAGGAGAGGTGGGGTCCAAGCGAGTGTCCTGGGTTAAAGCCTCAGTCAATTGGTTAAGAAACATGGTGGGGTTTTCGTAGGGGCCTGGACAATCTCCCTAATCTTGTTGTAATTAATGGCCTTATTAGAGGCTGCCCGCATGCCAGCTATGAGACATTGGACCATGCAGTCACGGCGCCAGTGGCCATCTTGGCCATCCTGATAATCCCAACCTGGTTCTACAGCTGGGACCGCCCGGGCTCCAACTGGCATGGCAGCATCAGTGAGCTGGACCTGATCCGCATGCTCCCGGGCAGCAGCCTAGATGCGTTCCCTCTCCTCTGTGGTGAGGGTGGTGGTCTGGACCACATGTAAATCATGCCAGGTGAGATCATAGGCTTGGGCCAAATATTGGAATTCTTTAATATAGTTATCAGAACTGGCCGAAAAGGAGCCCAAACGTTTCTCAATTTGGAAAAGGTCTTGTAGAGAGAAGGGCGCATGAACTCAAACAACTTCCTCAACTCCAGCAACCTCCCTTAGGGGGCAGACTAACTCAGGGGGGACTTTCGAACCCTAGTGTGGGTGGAGCCATACAGACACATTCACGCAGTCAGGCACTCTTCAGATTCAAACAGATTGGACACCCTCCCCTTGGAGTATCCCTGGCTAATGGGAGGTGATCAGTCTCCCCGTCCATTCTTTACGAGAGGATCTAGCTCAAACAGTAGCCCTGCGGCTGTTAAAACAGAATTCAATTAAGCACAAAAGATGTTTACCAACAGATTTCAAAAGCGTAAACCTAGTTCCAGCAACCAGCGCTCTGGAATTTTATCCCATTCTTTTAAAGGTTACCAAAGACTTTGAAAGCTACCTTAAGAATTACCCATTAAAACTCTGAGACACACAAGTAACCATCAGTTCTAGTCATCTCTTTGCTAGCAGATTTTAACAAATAACAAGAGCCTATTTGACCTTCAGTAAACTTTGATTGGAGTTTCCCGTTTACTGCAGATAAATTTGTCAGGAGTTCAGATAGGAGTGGGGAGGGGGAGGAGGAGGGGTAGACTAGGGTGCTGGTTCAGAAAACCTGAACTTAAGGGACCTTGGGGTAAGGGATCGTGGTAAGGAGGAGGAGGAGGAGGAACCAGGGGCCCTCTTGTCAGTGGGTGGGTGAAGCTCTCCGGGGGTTCAGAGAAAGGAGACAGGGAGGAGAGGCCTGAGTCTTTGGGAGCAGTGGGTGGCAAGGTAAGGGGAGAGGAGCGGGCCAAGAGGACCTGTGAGGTGGAGCAGTGAGAGCAGAGGGAGGGGCGAGAGTGCAGAGTCCAGAAAGCCTGGACATAAGGGACCTTGGCCCATCTGCCTTGGTGTCTGCCGAGGTTATTTAGGTCCATGAAAATCTGATAATTAAACGTGCCTTCCGGAGGCAATTGGGACTGATTGTCTAATCGGTATTGTGGCCAAGCAACAGTTCAGTAATGTCGTTTTCACAGGTCCTGGTCCAGTTCCAGGGTTTTAAGATTGGCCAACAGGCCTAAAACACCCCCGGGGTTGTTTTAGGGTCGAATTTGGATTGGGAGGTCCCCACGATTCATTGCCGGGCAACCTGAGGGCTGGAGGAAGGCATCCCCTCGTCCACCACTGGGTTGCAGAAAAACTGTGTCGACTGCTGTAGAGGTTAGGACGTCTCCCAGCTTCTCAGAGTCACAGAAATCACCTTGTGACTGGCGGGGTCCACCCTGACGTGGCCGCGATTAGGGCAGGGCTTTCCGGAAGGAGGCACGGAATCGGGGAAACTCACCACAGCTTCGGAAGTGGCATTCGGAAAGGCAGGTCAGGTCTAGCCAGGGAAAGGAGAGAGCCTCCCCACTGTGTGGGGGCTCAATCTCCTTCCCGGGTTTCAGCACCAAATGTAAAGTTTTTCAGAGGGATAAACACAACACCAGGCAAAGTGGGTGCAAGGCAAGATTTATTAAAAATACTCTCCGGCAAAGTTTCAGGGCTCAGGAGAAGGGGAGCCAGGAAAGTTGTGCCGGGAGGAGGTGGGCACCCTCAGGTGAGGTTCCGCAACTCTGGAAAGCAGAGTGGCGGAAGTCGTGCCGAAGGCAGGGAGGAGGAGGCTTTTAAGGGGTCTCGAGGGGAGAGATCAGGGGTCTTTTGGCAAGTTTCCCTTATTTGGATATTTTGCCTGCTCATCAGGGTCCCATTGGTCCACTGGAGCCCGGGGCGGGAGGGTCTTAGATTCCTGCTTGGGCCTTTGTTCTCCTGTCTGAGCTCAGGTCTTGTGGAGGGAACTTTCGCCATCTTAAGTAGCCCTTTATGCCAGCCCAACAAATTCTAGTAGTCTTTTTTTCATATCTTCATATTTTCTCCAGCCCCAGTTACCACAGCTTCCAGTCAAATGTCTTTTAGACATTTCCAACTAGGATGTGATCTGGTGATTTTTAAAAAATTACCATTATTGCTAAAATCTCTTACCTTCTCAATATGGGCAATTTTTTTTAAAGAATTTTTATTTATTTATTTTTTTGACAGAGAAAGTCACAGCAAGAGAAGGAATACAAGCAGGGAGAGTGGGAGAGGGAGAAGCATGCTGCCCACTGAGTGCGGAACCCAATGTGGGGCTCGATCCCAGGACCCCCAGATCATGACCTGAGCCAAAGGCAGATGCTTAATGACTGAGCCACCCAGGTGCCCCAGTATGGGCAATTTTTAACTGCATATGTACATTAACTTCCTCTTAATTTATTTTTGACCTGGTGCCCACCTGATTTCAACTTCAGGTAGTTATGTCTTGTCTCAGAATTTATGAATCAAGTTTCTATTCTACATCTCCCTGACTGTTAAGGTTCTTATGACCTTGAGATGTCATTCCTTTATTTACTTCCCCCAAGCTAACACTCCGTCATACATGTCACCCTCCACCTTATGATTTACTGTCTGTTTTTATGTCCTGTCCTCTGGTCATTCCAGAGGAACACTTCCGATCAATATTTGCCTTGTAGCCCTATGCAAATCATTCTCCCATTTTCTTGACAATTTCTGTTCACTCTGTGCCCATGCATGATGGCTCCTCAGCTGTCTTTTCCTGAGCTGCCTCATAGCTCCTCTGAGGTCACCTCCTATTTTGAATGATAAGGACATGAAATTGAGGCCCCCCCAAAAAATAATCTGAAATAAACAAGCAACTCTCAGCAAAAGCATCCATCAGAGAATAATGACATTTGTAGAGAATAAAAATGATTAGGATTGATTTTGAATGGCTCTCTACACCTGGTGGGGGGACATGTGCATATGTGTAGTGAGAAAGACAGTATTTGCTGTCTGGAAAGAAAGAGAGGCAAGACCTGACAATGTAGAGGCTAGCTTGAACCCATAAGGGGAAGAGATGTGAGTGATGGTACCAGTGCCCTCTTTACTTAGCCTCCCTACTTGGCACCCAGGATGCTGGCTTTTTCTTAAAATGAGGGCATCCAGAAAAGTCTTTTTACTTGACTCTCCTTAATTCTTAGTAAGTAACAAGGGAACCCACTCATCTTGCCACCATGCCATGTCCCAGAGGGGATCCACCTGCCATCCCCCTGATGGTCTTATATCAACCTTTCCCAGTACAAACAAATTAAGAGCTCCATAAAGGCTTACTTACAATGAACTGGCAAAACTATCTATTTTACTTAGAGTGCCATTCTGGCCCCATGCTTGACTCATTGGACATGTTCACATGACAACAGCTAAATCAAAATCCTTTCCACATGGTGGCTTGTCATAAGGCTTTAGAAGCTTTGTGCACCATGTGTAAATCATGTTTCACCTATGTTCTCCATTTTTTATCCCAGCCCCCATAATCTCAATGTGCCACATTAACAAAAGCATCCAAAAAAGGAGTCCAAGAAAAATATTACACATCATTTAATTGGTAAAGACCATATTATACAGTCAAAGGAACATTAAACAAAACAACAGCAATTCTTAACATGTGGAGAATTTATAAGATGGCAGGTACAAAGGTCCAAAGCAATTTGCATGCAGTTTTATCTAATCTTAATAGCTACCCTGAAAAAGTGGGTATTGTGGAAATATAGGAAAGTACAGTTCTTGTTCTCCACTCCAGAAGGGAAAAGGCCAGCTGGCTGTTACCTTTGTGAATTTCAGTCTGACTCTCAGGCTCACTGGCCTAAAAATTTGACTATATTGGCTCAGTGAATGTGGAGCCATCTATCAGGGGTAAATCATAAGCCAAGGAGAAATCACCATCAGACAAACCAGATACTCAAACCCAAATGCTTAGCATATGTATCAGTCAGGGGCTCAACAGGAGACAGATGGCATGCTGAAATCAGTATAATTGGGAAAGAGTTTAATAAAAGAGTTATTTACAAAAGTGTGGGCAGGAGCAAGGAAACTATAGAGGATAGTGCAGAACTGGAGCCTAGTAAAAATTGCTCAATTTTTACCTCTAGGCCTGACCAGATTAAGGGAAGAATTGATTTCAAAGAGAGTGTTGCAGGGAAGGGATCATCTTCACAGGAGCTGCAATCTTCAGTCCAGGGACTCAACTTACCCAAACCAGCCTTACAGGGAAGGACTGTAAGGATCAATCCTTTGAAATTGCTCTCCTTCTCCCCAGTCTCCAGGTAGAGCTTCCCACTGGTGAAGCCCAATAAGAAACCACAAGGCAAGGCAAGATTGTTCCTTGAGGCAATCTATACAGATCAAGTTTCTGGAGTAAAGAGCAGGGTAGAGAATAATGGAGAGTGAATGTTTGGAGACATAGAATATCTGCTCCTTAAGCCAAACCTTGGTCAGAAGCCACTTCATTAATTTATCATCAATAATTATCATGACAGTGGCTAGGAATCCTTGGGGTTCCAATAGTCAGTCCACTGCCCACAGTAGGCAAATGATGGGCAGGCCAGATCCTGAGTAGACATTTGTTGGTGAGCATGGTCTCAGAATAAAGGAAGTCAGGAGAATGGAGTCATTGATCATGTTGACATAAAATTGCCTGATATATTTATATACATATATACAGAGGGGATGACCTCACCCTTGGGACTGGAATACAGAAAGCTGGAAAGTGTCTGATGTCTGATGCTGCATAACAGACTACCCCCAAACTCAGTGAATTAAAACTATAAATGATAATTTTTCATAATTCTGTAGGTTAGCTGTGGTTCTGCAGCTCTCTGAGCTGGCAACTTGTTTGGGGCTAAATGGTCTAAGATGTCCTCACTCATATATATGAGGTTGAGTTGAGTTGAGTTGGCTGAACAGCTGAGACCTCTCTACAGGTGGGTTCTCATACTCCAGAGGGTTATCCTAGGCTTATTTACAGGATGGGAGAAGAGCTAGCAGCAGCAATAGAAGGCAAGCCTCACTGTGTAAACACTGCTCAAACCTCTGCTTGTGCCCTATTTGCCAATGACCTGTTGACCAAAGAAAGTCATGTGTATAGACCCAGGTTCAAGGATAGAGAAATAGACTCTACCTCTTGATGGGAGGAGCTTTCAATCTACTGCACCTTTATGTCTCTGTTAGGGGCAGTCTATCCTGTTGGACACAAAATACCAAAAATTTGTTGGCTTACACTCTGTATCCCTTTCCCAATATTTGAGCAATTATGTTTACCATGTTCCACCATGTTTCTATAGCTAACTGCAGCTCCTATTCTGATTGCATTTGCTACCTGGTCTTACAACCATTTCGTATTTTTAGGGCTACTGGGCAATGAGTCATGATGTTGATGTTTAAGGTTAGTTCTCAGACACGATTTTATTTTCCTTGCTTTTCAGTTTTTCAGGGAGCTCTTAAATTCAGTCCCTACAATTTATAATATGTATTATTATTCCATTTTTCAGATGATAGAATTGAGAGCACAGACAGCAGAGGTTAGATTTGAACCCAGATCTAACAGGATCCATGCTTATTCTCTTTCCTTTATACTCTTTTGCTTCTCCAAATTTACATAGTTCCTAAACCGCAAACTTCTACTGAAAAATAAAGGAGCAGCAGCATCATTTTTATTATTATTAAAACTATCAGTATTATTCAGAATAAAGTCTGAGTTCACAGTGAGGTAACAAGTAATTTTTCATTCTTCCCTTTTCTCAGGAGCCAGCAATTAACACTTCATAAGACTTACATAAGAATCAGTCTTTATTAGAAGGTTCGGAGTTTAATGGATTTCCATTCTATTAAATAGCCATTTATTCTTTTAAATTAGCTGTCATTTCAATAAGGAAGCCAATTGGTTGAGCAACTGGGCTACAAGGTGTACAAATTAAACCATCTGTGGAGCAAGCATGTCTCATGCTCGCATTATACTCCACATTAGGGGCAAGTACAAGCCACCAGGTTGATGAGTCCCTGCCTTCAGAAAAATTGCTGACCAATTGAGGGCCATCAACTAATATCTAATTATGATATAGCTAAGTCAATGTCCACCGATATTCAAAGAGACTGCAGTGGCAAGACCTGGGATTTGTACTTCTTTTGTGTGGCACCTAGCACACAACATACGTAATCAGTGTCTGGGGATATTTTCATTGATGTATTGATTAAAAATTGAAAGAAGCAAATGAACAGGTGTTGAAGGAGAATAGTGGCTTTTTCTATAAAATACTATTGGATAAATATTAATAGTTTGGATCAGTCAAGATTTAGGTTTGGCTACAATAATAGGCACCCAAATAAGAATAGCTTATGAAAGGTAGGGGGTTTGTTCTTATTTAAGACAACATTAAATTTAGAGCTAGGAAAAAAAATAAGTATGGTGGCCTCATGGGTGTCATCAATGCCACTATCTTCTTGGGTTTTCCTCCTGCATGATCTCAAGCACAAGCATTTACAATAGGCATTATCAATTTATCAACATCTCATGACACATACTTTGGAAAAGGCTAATCTAAATGAAACCCTTCATTTTATAGATCCAACAGAATTTTTTTAAACAAATATTTATTGAGCAGACACTTTATGCCAAAAGCCAGCTTTGCAGCTCTGTAAAAGGACAGTTAAGGAAATCAAGACCCAAAAGGGTGACTTCAAATTTGACACATGAAGTAAATAGACTGAGCCATGGCCAGAGCCTGAGCTCTCCAACTGCAATGTTCTTTGACAAACATGACTAAGTTTCACAAAAAATTATATAGGGCAGGTATTATAATAATTCTCCCTTTTCATATTGGTAAATGTGGCTCAGAGACAAAGAGTAACCAGCCCAAGGTCACCCAACTAACAAAATATTGAACAATAATTCTCTCCTGACCTGTCTGATGTCAGATTCTTTATTCTTTTACTACAGCATTCTATATCTGATATGGCATAAGATAGAACTGGCTTTGGGTACAGAAGCTGACAGGCTTTAAGGACTTCAGGATTGGAATTTAGGGTTAGCTCTTTGTCCTAGAGGGAACTCCTGCAGGGACATGGAAACAAAGGCTTGGACATTCATGATATCAATAAGTTGGCCATCTTTGATCAGGGTTACTCTACATATTAAGCTAAACTCTGCCCATCTGAGATCACTGCAGACCCCAGATGCGTTAGTGCCAAGCTTTTTCAACACACCTATTGCCAATAGAGAATCTTCAGTGCATTACACAGACATCATTGTCTTAAGTCCTGGGCAGGGCTAAATTTGCCATATTTATAGATTAGTGGCTTCCATGAGTTTTCTGGCACTCTTCGTAATTTTTTCTTTCTTTGTTATGCACTATATTTTCGGTACATGCCCTTTAAAACCCACCTACCACCAATTACTTTCTAAGGATTCTTCCTTAGGTAAGTATTTTGGAGTGTTTCCTTTATTTTTTCATTTGTTGGTCTTCTGTGCTGCTTTCCTGGATTATTGTCATGGAGAAACCAATAGGAAACTGTCACCAACCTCTCCCATTCTACAATCTATTGCCCTACACTTCCAGAAAAATCCTCTTTAAACCTTAGTCATGTCCCAAATGCATTCTGTGAATACCTAGTCTGTCATTAATGCCTATCGTCAAATATGTAGACACTCCTAATAGCTTCTCCATGTCCCTTTTCTCTTTATGGCTTAACAACAGAACTCTAGTTCTATTTGGGGTAACAAGATGCCTAATGAAAAGACTATATGTGTTTTGTTTATTTATTTATATTTATTTTTAAAGTAATCTCTGTACCCAACATGGGGCTCAAACTCACAGCCCTGAAATCAAGAGTTGCATGCTCTACAAACTGACCTAGCCAGGAGAACCCTGAAAAGACTACATTTGTAAGCTATTTCTTGAAGATATGGTTGGCCTACCCATCACGGTAAGAGAAAAGTAACAGATAGGCCCCTAGAGAAATCTATTAAAAGAGGGCTGACTTAGCTAGGAGGAGTTAGAATGTGGACTTGATGACTAATACTCCATCTGGTAATTCTGAGGGAGATGAAATTCATGCATTGAGGAGCAGAAAGACAGAAGGCACTTGTCTCTGAAAACTTCATGAAGCTGCCATGACAGCTCTAGAAAGGCTACTTCTAGGAGAATTTTCATGCAAGAGAAAAAAGTCTAAGCCTAAAAGTCTAATATTTTTAGGCATTTCCCAAGTAACATCAATAATCTATTACAGAAAATAAGACATACTACATAAAAATGCTAACTGGAAATCCAGTTCCCATTATTTTTTTTTAAGATTTTATCTGTTTATTTGAGAGAGAGAGAAAGAACATGAGCAGGGGAGAGGGGCAGAGGGATAAGGAGGCTCACCACTGAGCAGGGAGCCCAATACAGGACTTCATTCCAGGACCCTGAGATCATGGCATGGGTAGAAGGCAGATGCTCAACCAACTGAGCCACCCAGGAACCCCTTAGTTCCCGTTATATTAAACGAGAAAAAAAATGGGTTAACTGTCAATCGAAAGAAGCTCACCAATTTTTTTTAAATTTTTAATTTTTTATAAACATATATTTTTATCCCCAGGGGTACAGGTCTGTGAATCACCAGGTTTACACACTTCACAGCACTCACCAAAGCACATACCCTCCCCAATGTCCATAATCCCACCCCCTTCTCCCAAACCCCCTCCCCCCAGCAACCCTCAGTTTGTTTTGTGAGATTAAGAGTCACTTATGGTTTGTCTCCCTCCCATTCCCATCTTGTTTCATTTATTCTTCTCGTACCCACTTAAGCCCCCATGTTGCATCACCACTTCCTCATATCAGGGAGATCATATGATAGTTGTCTTACTCTGCTTGACTTATTTTGCTAAGCATGATACGCTCTAGTTCCATCCATGTTGTCGCAAATGGCAAGATTTCATTTCTTTTGATGGCTGCATAGTATTCCATTGTGTATATATACCACTTCTTCTTTATCCATTCATCTGTTGATGGACATCTAGGTTCTTTCCATAGTTTGGCTATTGTGGACATTGCTGCTATAAACATTCGGGTGCACGTGCCCCTTTGGATCACTACGTTTGTATCTTTAGGGTAAATACCCAATAGTGCAATTGCTGGGTCATAGGGCAGTTCTATTTTCAACATTTTGAGGAACCTCCATGCTGTTTTCCAGAGTGGCTGCACCAGCTTGCATTCCCACCAACAGTGTAGGAGGGTTCCCCTTTCTCCACATCCTCTCCAGCATCTGTCATTTCCTGACTTGTTGATTTTAGACATTCTGACTGGTGTGAGGTGATATCTCATTGTGGTTTTGATTTGTATTTCCCTGATGCCGAGTGATATGGAGCACTTTTTCATGTGTCTGTTGGCCATCTGGATGTCTTCTTTGCAGAAGTGTCTGTTCATGTCCTCTCCCCATTTCTTGATTGGATTATTTGTTCTTTGGGTGTTGAGTTTGCTAAGTTCTTTATAGATTCTGGACACTAGTCCTTTATCTGATATGTCGTTTGCAAATATCTTCTCCCAGTCTGTCAGTTGTCTTTTGATTTTGTTAACTGTTTCCTTTGCTGTGCAAAAGCTTTTGATCTTGATGAAATGCCAATAGTTCATTTTTGCCCTTGCTTCCCTTGCCTTTGGCGTTGTTCCTAGGAAGATGTTGCTGCAGCTGAGGTCGAAGAGGTTGCTGCCTGTGTTCTCCTCAAGGATTTTGATGGATTCCTTTCGCACATTGAGGTCCTTCATCCATTTTGAGTCTATTTTTGTGTGTGGTGTAAGGAAATGGTCCAATTTCATTTGTCTGCATGTGGCTGTCCAATTATCCCAGCACCATTTATTGAAGAGGCTGTCTTTTTTCCATTGGACATTCTTTCTTGCTTTGTCGAAGATTAGTTGACCATAGAGTTGAGGGTCTATTTCTGGGCTTTCTATTCTGTTCCATTGATCTATGTGTCTGTTTTTGTGCCAGTACCATGCTGTCTTGATGATGACAGCTTTGTAATAGAGCTTGAAGTCCGGAATTGTGATGCCACCAACGTTGGCTTTCTTTTTCAGTATCCCTTTGGCTATTCGAGGTCTTTTCTGGTTCCATATAAATTTTAGAATTATTTGTTCCATTTCTTTGAAAAAGATGGATGGTACTTTGATAGGGATTGCATTAAATGTGTAGATTGCTTTAGGTAGCATAGACATTTTCACAATATTTATTCTTCCAATCCAGGAGCATGGAACATTTTTCCATTTCTTTGTGTCTTCCTCAATTTCTTTCATGAGTACTTTATAGTTTTCTGAGTATAGATTCTGTGCCTCTTTGGTTAGGTTTATTCCTAGGTATCTTATGGTTTGGGGTGCAATTGTAAATGGGATTGACTCCTTAATTTCTCTTTCTTCTGTCTTGTTGTTGGTGTAGAGAAATGCAACTGATTTCTGTGCATTGATTTTATATCCTGACACTTTACTGAATTCCTGTATAAGTTCTAGCAGTTTTGGAGTGGAGTCTTTTCAGTTTTCCACATATAGTATCATATCATCTGTGAAGAGTGATAATTTGACTTCTTCTTTGCCGATTTGGATGCCTTTAATTTCCTTTTGTTGTCTGATTGCTGAGGCTAGGACCTCTAGTACTATGTTGAATAGCAGTGGTGATAATGGACATCCCTGCAGTGTTCCTGACCTTAGCGGAAAAGTTTCAGTTTTTCTCCATTGAGAATGATATTTGCAGTGGGTTTTTCATAGATGGCTTTGATGATATTGAGGTATGTGCCCTCTATCCCTACACTTTGAAGAGTTTTGATCAGGAAGGGATGCTGTACTTTGTCAAATGCTTTTTCAGCATCTATTGAGAGTATCATATGGTTCTTGTTCTTTCTTTTATTGATGTGTTGTATCATATTGACTGATTTGCGGATGCTGAACCAACCTTGCAGCCCTGGAATAAATCCCACTTGGTCGTGGTGAATAATCCTTTTAATGTACTGTTGAATCCTATTGGCTAGTATTTTAGTGAGAATTTTCGCATCTGTGTTCATCAAGGATATTGGTCTATAGCTCTCTTTTTTGATGGGATCCTTGTCTGGTTTTGGGATCAAGGTGATGCTGGCCTCATAAAATGAGTTTGGAAGTTTTCCTTCCATTTCTATTTTTTGGAACAGTTTGAGGAGAATAGGAATTAGTTCTTCTTTAAATGTTTGGTAGAATTCCCCCGGGAAGCCGTCTGGCTCTGGCTTTTGTTTGTTTGGAGATTTTTAATGACTGTTTCAATCTCCTTACTGGTTATGGGTCTGTTCAGGCTTTCTATTTCTTCCTAGTTCAGTTGTGGTAGTTTATATGTTTCTAGGAATGCATCCATTTCTTCCAGATTGTCAAATTTATTGGCGTAGAGTTGCTCATAGTATGTTCTTATAATAGTTTGTATTTCTTTGGTGTTAGTTGTGATCTCTCCTCTTTCATTCATGATTTTATTTATTTGGGTCCTTTCTCTTTTCTTTTTGATAAGTCGGGCCAGGTGTTTATCAATTTTATTAATTCTTTCAAAGAACCAGCTCCTAGTTTTGTTGATTTGTTCTATTGTTTTTTTGGTTTCTATTTCATTGATTTCTGCTCTGATCTTTATGATGTCTCTTCTCCTGCTGGGCTTAGGGTTTCTTTCTTGTTCTTTCTCCAGCTCCTTTAGGTGTAGGGTCAGGTTGTGTACCTGAGACCTTTCTTGTTTCTTGAGAAAGGCTTGTAGTGCTATATATTTTCCTCTTAGGACTGCCTTTGTTGTGTCCCACAGATTTTGAACCGTTGTATTTTCATTATCATTTGTATCCATGATTTTTTTCAATTCTTCTTTAATTTCCCGGTTGACCCATTCATTCTTTAGAAGGATGTTGTTTAGTCTCCATGTATTTATGTTCTTTCCAAACTTCCTTTTGTGGTTCAGTTCTAGCTTTAGGGCATTGTGGTCTGAAAATATGCAGGGAATGATCCCAATCTTTTGATACCGGTTGAGTCCTGATTTAGGACCGAGGATGTGATCTATTCAGGAGAATATTCCATGTGCACCAGAGAAGAATGTGTATTCTGTTGCTTTGGGATGAAATGTTCTGAATATATATGTGATGTCCATCTGGTCCAGTGTGTCGTTGAAGGCCTTTATCTCCCTGCTGATCTTTTGCTTGGATGATCTGTCCATTTCAGTGAGGGGAGTGTTAAAATCCCCTACTATTATTGTATTATTGTTGATGTGTTTCTTTGATTTTGTTATTAATTGGTTTATATAGTTGGCTGCTCCCACGTTGGGGGCATAGATATTTAAAATTGTTAGATCTTCTTATTGGACAGACCCTTTGAGTATGATATAGTGTCCTTCCTCATCTCTTATTATAGTCTTTGGCTTAAAATCTAATTGATCTGATATAAGGATTGCCACTCCTGCTTTCTTCTGATGTCCATTAGCATGGTACATTCTTTTCCACCCCCTCACTTTAAATCTGGAGGTGTCTTCAGGCTTAAAATGAGTTTCTTGGAGGAAACATATAGATGAGTTTTGGTTTTTTATCCATTCTGATACCCTGTGTCTTTTGATTGGGGCATTTAGCCCATTAACATTCAGGGTAACTATTGAGAATTATGAATTTAGTGCCATTGTATTGCCTGTAAGTTGACTGTCTCTGTATATGGTCTCTTTTCCTTTCTGATCTACCACTTGTAGGCTCTCTCTTTGCTTAGAGGACCTCTTTCAATATTTCCTGTAGAGCTGGTTTGGTGTTTGCAAATTCTTTCAGTTTTTGTTTGTCCTGGAAGATTTTAATCTCTCCTTCCATTTTCAAGGATAGCCTAGCTGGATATAGTATTCTTGGCTTCATGTTTTTCTCGTTTAGTGCTCTGAAAATATCATGCCAGCTCTTTCTGGCCTGCCAGGTCTCTGTGGATAAGTCAGCTGCCAATCTAATATTTTTACCATTGTATGTTACAGACTTCTTTTCCTGGGCTGCTTTCAGGATTTTCTCTTTGTCACTGAGACTTGTAAATTTTACTATTAGGTGACGGGGTGTGGGCCTATTCTTATTGATTTTGAGGGGTGTTCTCTGAACCTCCTGAATTTTGATGCTTATTCCCTTTGCCATATTGGGGAAATTCTCCCCAATAATTCTCTCCAGTATACCTTCTGCTCCCCTCTCTCTTTCTTCTTCTTCTGGAATCCCAATTATTCTAATGTTGTTTCGTCTTATGGTGTCACTTATCTCTTGAATTCTCCCCTCGTGGTGCAGTAGCTGTTTGTCCCTCTTTTGCTCAGCTTCTTTATTCTCTGTCATTTGGTCCTCTATATCACTAATTCTTTCTTCTGCCTCATTTATCCTAGCAGTGAGAGCCTCCATTTTTTATTGCACCTCATTAATAGCTTTTTTTGATTTCAACTTGGTTAGATTTTAGTTCTTTTATTTCTCCAGAAAGGGCTTTTATATCTCCCGAGAGGGTTTCTCTAATATCTTCCATGCCTTTTTCGAGCCCGGCTAGAATTGTCATTCTGAACTCTAGATCTGACATATTACCAATGTCTGTATTGATTAGGTCCCTAGCCTTCGGTACTGCCTCTTGTTCTTTTTCTTGTGGTGAATTTTTCCATCTTGTCATTTTATCCAGATAAGAGTATATGAAGGAGCAAGTAAAATACTAAAAGGGTGGCAACAACCCCAGGAAAATATGCTTTAACCAAATCAGAAGAGGTCCCAAATCGTGAGGAGGGAGAAAGGGGATAAAAAGAGGTTCAAAAAGGGAGAAAGAAAAAAAAAGAAAAAAGAAAAGAAAAGAATTTAAAAAAGAAAACGAATAAAGAAAAATATAAAAAAGAAAAAAATATATATATTAGATAAACTAGTTAAAAACGTTAAAAAAGAAAAGGGTAAAAGTTAAAAAAAATTTTTATCAGAAGGCGAGAAAAAAAAACAAAAAATGAAAAAGAAAAAAATTAAATTAACTGCAAGACTAAAGAAAATCACAGGGAGAAAGCCATGAGTTCTGTGCTTTGCTTTCACCTCCTCTGGAATTTTGCTGCTCTCCTTGGTATTGAAACCAGACTCCAGTAGGTGAACTTGGTCTCAGCTGGATTTCTTGTTGATCTTATGGGGGAGGGGCCCGGTGTAGTGATTCTCAAGTGTCTTTGCCCCAGGCGGAATTGCACCGCCCTTACCAGGGGCCGGGGTGAGTAATCCGCTCAGGTTTGCTTTTAGGAGCTTTTGTTCCCTGAGCGCCTTCTGTAGAGTTCCGGAGGATGGGAATACAAATGGCGGCCTCCTGGTCTCCGGCCCGGAGGAACCGAGAGCCTGGGGCCTCACTCCTCAGTGCGTCCTCAGAGGACAGCACCCAGTTACTCCTGTCTGCCTGACCTCAGGCCGCGTTCCGAGCTCACCGAGCCTGCGACCGGTTCAAGGTAACACCGAGCTGCGAGCTTATTGTCCGCTCTGTCTCTGTAGCTGGCTTTCCTTTTCCAATACCCGCAAGCTCTGCGACACTCAGACCCCCCCCCGATCCTTCTGTGACCCTGCGGGACCTGAGGCCACGCTGACCCCGCGTGGGCTTCGCCCCGGTTTAGCCTCTGGAGTGATGTCCCTCAGCGGAACAGACTTTTAAAAGTCCTGATTTTGTGCTCCGTTGCTCTGCCGCTTGCCGGGAGCCGGCCCCTCCCCCTGGGGTCTATCTTCCCATCGCTTTGGATTCACATCTCCGCCAGTCCTACCTTTCAGAAAGTGGTTGTTTTTCTGTTTCCAGAATTGCTGTTCTTCTTCTCTTCGATCTGCCGATGGATTTGCCGGTGTTTACAATCTTTAGATAAGCTATCTAGCTGATCTCCTGCTAGCTGAAGTAGTCTCAGCCTGCTACTTCTCCGCCATCTTGACTCCTCCCGAAGCTCACCATTTTTAAAATATTTTATTTATTTGACACAGAGAGTGAGATCACAAGTAGGCAAAGAGGCAGGCAGAGAGAAAGGGGGAAACAGGCTCCCTGCTGAGCAGAGAGCCCAATTCGGGGTTTGATTCCAGGACTCTGAGATCATGACCTGAGCGGAAGGCAGAGGCTTAACCACAATGAGCTATCCAGGCGCCCTACAGCTCACCAATTTCTTTTTTTTTTTAAGAGTTTATTTATTTATTTGACACAGAAAGAGATCACGAGGAGGCAGAGAAGCAGGCAGAGAGAAAGGGAGAAACAGGCTGCCTGCTGAGCAGAGAGCCCAGTTCAGTGCTTGACCCCAGGACCCTGAGACCATGACCTGAGCCGAAGGCAGAGGCTCAACCCACTGAGCCACCCAGGTGCCCCACAGCTAACCAATTTCTTAAAACATAACTAAAACACAGTTAAATACCAACATGTAAGTCACAATAAATTGGGTCGAGTAAAATGTTCAAATTATCACATTCTGACAGGCAATCAATGTGGTTAGCAATAAATAGTTGGAATTCCACTTCCAGCCAAAATGGATAATAGGCACCAGATTACCCACCTAACAAAAACAAACCCAAACTGGACAACATTGATTTTTGAGACACTGCATATCATGTATCAAAAGACAGTGATCCCTGAGAAATGAAAAACAAATGGAGTAAGCCCAATGATTAGCCCAGTTTACTGATTTGGAAGAATTCACAGGTTGAAGTGCAGGGAAGGGGAACTGAGGCAGAGCCAGAAGGACTCCTTGAGTTAAGGAGATGTGCATTAGAGTCTGTAAAGAAGAATATGGCTAGGGTTTGCAAAACAGAGTATCAGAGAAGAGATAGCTTCACACAGGGAAAACTTTGGTGATTTGCAGGGAAATCAGTCTTGAGTATTTAGCAGAATATTGATCAGTGCCTACAAGTATGAAAAAATCCCAAGACTGGAGAAAGAACCACCCAAAAGGATTATAAGTAATAGTGCCTGGTGCTCACTGTGAGTTGGGAGTAATCCCAGTAGCTAGACTGGAAAACTTCATGATTTATGAAGCATCAGTTGAAGTACACAGAACGGATTTACCTCAGAAGTAAGGGGTAATCAGTACTAAACAACACTGTTCCAGTCCCACCTAATACATTTAAAAAACAAAACTCAGACTATCTGACATTTAATCAAAAATTACCAGGCTTGCAAAAAAGCAGAAACCATGACCTATAATGACAAAAATAATCACACAGTTAAAACTGACCCAGAACAGGTAAACAGATTAGAATAAGTAAACAATGACATCAAAACTGTTGTTATAACTAGGATGCCTGGGCACTTCAGTTGGTTAAGCAAGCATCTGCCTTCAGCTCGGGTCATGATCCCAGGGTCCTGGGATCAAGTACGGTGTCGGGCTGCTTGCTCAGTGGGGAGCCTGCTTCTTCCTCTGCCTCTGCCCTTTCCCCTGCTTGTGCTCTCTCTCTCTCTGATAAATAAATAAATTAATTTTAGGGGCGCCTGGGTGGCTCAGTCCTTAAGCGTCTCCCTTCGGCTCAGGTCATGATCCCAGGGTTCTGGGATCGAGCCCCACATCAGGCTCTCTGCTCAGCAGGAAGCTTGCTTCTCCCTTTCCCACTCCCTCTGCTTGTGTTCCCTCTCTCGCTGTGTCTCTTTCTATCAAATAAATAAATAAAATCTTTTAAAAAATTAATTTTAAAAAATTTAAAAAGTTAACTGTCTTTCCTATGTTCAACAAATTAAGTAGAGATGTGGAAGATAAAACAGAAGACCAAATCAAAATTCTAGAAATAAAAACTGCCATGTCAGAGATGGAAAATACATCTCTGGATAAGATTAATGGCAGATTAGTCCTTGTAGAAGACACTATTCATAAACTCAAAGACATGGCAAAAGGAACTAAACAAAACAAAACATGCAGAAAAAATTTTAAGAAGTAAAAGAGCACCTATGAGCTGTGAGCAATAGCCTGTGTACTAATCTACATGTAACTGAAGTTCATGAAAGGGAAGTGGAGAAATTAAGAAAATTTGAAAAAATAATGACTTCTAAATCCAAATCTTATGAAAAATATAGGCCCAGAGATTCAAGAAACTTAGAATGCCCCAAGTACAAGAAAGATGAAAGCAACTACTGCAAAGAATATTACAATAAATTTGTAAAAACAATGATAAAGAACAAATCTTAAAAATGGTGAGAAAAAAATGGGTTACCTACAGAGGAGCAAAAATAAAGATGACAGTAAATTTCTTGTGGGAGAAAATCAAGTGAGAAGACAATGAAGTGACATTTTACTAGAAGCAAAAATGGTCAATTTAGAATTCTATATCCAGTGAAAATATGGTTCAAAAATGAAAGCAAAATAAAAAACTTTCTGATGCAAAGGCTGCGAGAATTTATCACCAGTACACAAGCACTGTAAGAAATGTTAAAGGAAGTCGTTCTGGCAGAAGGTAAATCATACCATGTGGCAGTAGAAATATATATAAAGAGGGGATCCTGGCTGGCTCAGTCAGTTGAGCATGTGACTCTAGATCTTGGGGTTGCATGTTCAAGCCCTACATTGGGTGTAGAGGTTACTTAGATAAATAACACTTTAAAAAAACTGGGAGGAGAAAACTCTCTCTTTCTCTCTCTCTCAAAAAAAAAAAAAAAGGAAACCTATATAAAGAAATAAAGAGACCTAGAAATTGTAACTATATGGGTAAATTTATATTTATCTTGTCATTTAATGATTTTTTTTTTTTAAAAATGGGCTGTTTAAAATAATAACAATGTAATTTGGTGTTTATAACCTATGTAAAAGTAAAATGGATGATGATGATACAGAAGTTGGGAGGCAAGAAATATACTATTGTTAAGTTCTTATACTATATGTGAAGTGATGTAATATCATTTTAAGGTAGACTGTGGTAAGTTAAAATTGTATACTATAAACTCTAAGGCAACCACTAAAATAAGAAAACAAAGAGTTAAGCCAACTAGGGGAGAAAATGGAATCATAAAAATATTCAATTAATCCAAAAGAAGGCAGAAAAAGAGGAACTGGAGAACACAGACCAGATAGAACAAATAGAAATCAAATAGCAGGAAAGTAAATTTAAACCTAACTGTACCAATAATCATATTGGTAATCTCAATAATCAATTGGTAATCTCAATGCCCCAATTAAAAAGCAGAGATATCAGATTTGATTTAAAAAGTAAGATTTGGTACTGCTTTGGCAGCATATATACTAAAATTGGAATGATACGGGGAAGATTAACACAGTCCCTGTGAAAGGATGACATGCAAATTCATGAAGCATTCCATATTTTTATGTAATGAGCACTGGGTATTACATAGGACTGAAGAATCACAGACTTCTACCTCTGAAAACAATAATACATTATATGTCAATTATTTGAATTTAAATAAAAATGAATAAATAAATACTAAAAAATTTTAAAAGTATGATTTGGTTATTTGCTGCATACAAGAAAACAATTCAAATATAAATACACAAACAGCTTTGAAGAATAGAAAAATATATATCATTGTAACACTAATAAAAAGAAAGCTTTAGGGGTCCCTAGGTGGATTAGTCGATTTAGCATTTGCCTTTGGCTCAGGTCATGATCACAGGGTCCTGAGATTGAGCCCCCCCCCCATTAGGCTCCCTGGTCCCTCTCCTTGT
The DNA here is from genome assembly GCF_011764305.1 of Mustela putorius furo. Taxonomy (NCBI): domain Eukaryota; kingdom Metazoa; phylum Chordata; class Mammalia; order Carnivora; family Mustelidae; genus Mustela; species Mustela putorius. The sequence continues at coordinate 37,277,234 of NW_025421989.1, forward strand.
GCTCTCTCTTTCTCTGTCAAATAAATAAATAAATCTAAAAAAAGAAAGCTTTAGTGGCAATATTAATATCAGACAAAGTAGATTTCAGAACAAAGAATATTTCCATGGATAAAGAACACCATTTCACAATGATAAAGGATCACTTTATCAAGAGTACATAAAAATCTAAAATATTTATGCACCTAATAACAGAGTTTCAAAATACATGAAACAAAACTGATAGAATGTCGAGAAGAGTTAGATAAATCCACCAATGAAGTAAAAGATTTCAGTATCCCTCTCAATAATTGATAGAACAAGTAGACAGAAAATCACTAAAAATAGAAAAAAGCCTAACAACAATGCTAACCAAAGTGACCAAATTGACTTAGATAGAACATGCCACCCAAAGACAATTTTTGTCAAGGGCACATGGAACATTTATGAAGGTGAGCATATGCTGGGCCATCAAACAGTTCTCTCAATAAATTTAAAGTGTTCAGACCTACAAAGCATCTTGTCTGACTACAATGGAATTGAGTTAGAAATTAATAATAAGAAAATCTCTGGAAAATTCCCAAATATTTGGAAATTAAATAGTCGACTTCTAAAAAACTCATGGGTCAAAGAAGGAATAAAAAGAGAAATAAAAAAAAGTATTTTGAAACAGATAAAAATTAAAATACAACTTTTGTGGGATGTCTCTAGACAATATTTAAAGAAAAATTACCAGAAAAGCAGAAAGGTCTCATATCAATGATCTCAGTGTTGACCTTAAAAAACTGGAAAAAGAGTACCTGCTTTGGCAGCACATGTACTAAAATTGGAACGATACAGAGAAGATTAGCATGGCCCCTGTACAGGGATGGCACACAAATTCATGAACTGGTCCATATTTTTAGAGTATGATGCTAAGCAAAATAAGTCAGTCAGAGAAAGACAAATACCACGTGATTTCAGCCACATGTTATCAGAAGGGAGGTGAGTGAGAAGATGGATGAAATAGGAGATGGGGATTAAGGAGGGCACTTATGATGAGCACCAGGTGTCATGTGGAAGTGTTGAATCATTAAATTGTACACCTGAAACTAATATTGCACTGTATGATAACTAACTGGAATTTAAATAAAAACTTGGGGAAATAAAGAAGCTAAAAAAATTGGGGAAACTAAAAATAAAAAAGAAAGTTTAGAGCAGAAATCAATGGACTAGACAGGATAAAAACAATAGAAAAAATGTAAAATCATGAATTGATTCTTGGAGAAAATCAATAACATGATAGAACTCTTGCCAGACTATTCAGCAGAGAGAGAGAGAGAATTAACACAATTTACCAACATTAGGAATAAGAGATGAAATCACTATGGATTCTATGAATGTGAAAAGAATAAAAATGGTGTGCTATAAATCACTTTATGTCAATTAATTTGATAACAGATGAAATGGACAAATTCTTTGAAAGACACATGCTATCAAAGCTCTGTCAAGAAAAAAATAGATAATCTGAAATAGTTTAAAAATTAGATATTAGCCACCCAGCACTTGGGTGGCTCAGTCGATTAAACATCTGCCTTTGGCTCTGTTCATGATCCAGGGGGCCTGAGACAGAGCCCCATATGTCAGGCTCCCTGCTCAGTGGGGAGTCTGCTTTTCCTTCTCCCTCTGCCTCTCCCCCCATTTGTGCTCTTTCTCTCTCAAAAAATACATAAAATCTTAAAAATAAATAAATCTAAAAAATAAAAACTAAATATGTACTGGGGTATGGCTCAGTTGGTTGACCATCCAACTCTTGATTTCAGCTCAGGTCATGATCTCAGGGTCATGAGATGGAGTCCTGTGTTGGGCTCCCTGCTCGGTGTGGCGTCTACTTAAGACTCTCTCACTTGGCATCTGCCCCTTCCCCTATTCTCTCTCCTTCTCTCTCTCTCTCAAAACAAACAAACAACCAAATAAATAAGTAATTAAAAAAACCTTCTCACAAAGAAATCCTCAGGCCTTGATGGCTTCACTGCAGAATTCCAATATGTTACGAAGAAATAACATCAATTCTTCGCAAACTCTTCTGTAAAATAGTTGACAAAAACAAGCACATGAAAAGATGCTCAACTTCATCAGTCATTAAGGAAGGGCAAATTAAAACTGCAATGAGATACTACTACATACTCATTTGAATGGCTCAAATTTAAAAGATAAACCATACCAAGCACTGGCAAGGATTTGAAGGAACTGGAATACTCATACACTACTCGTGGGAACATAAAATGATATAACTGCATTGCAAAACATTTTGGCAGTTTCTTAACGTATGAAACATACATCTATTATATATGACCCAGCCATTCCATGCTAAGTAATCACCTAAGAGGAAAAAAAAGTATGTGTCCATACAAATACTTGTACAGGTAGTCCACAACAACTTTTTAAAACATAGCCCTCAGCTGTAAATTATCCAAATATCCATCAACTGGTGAGGGAATAAATAAACAAATCATGATGTAGTTATTCAATGTGATACCACTCAGTAATAAAATGAAATGAACTATTGATATATACTGCAACATAAATGGCTCTCAAAATAATTATGCTGAGTAAAGAAGCTGGACTAAAAGAGTATATATATATTTATGATTCATTTACATAAAGTTCTAGAAAATGCAATTTAATCTATAATGACAGATAATAAGATCATAAGTTTCCCAGGGAAGGGAGGCTAGAGCTCAGAGGGCAATGGGGGAGCTATTCCAACATGAAATAAGAGACCTTTGGAGAGTGATGGAGATGTTTATCATTTCAATTGTGGTTATGGTCTCAAGCATATTTACATATGTCAAAATTATAAATAACAGTCTTTAAATATCTATAGTTTGTCATACATCAATTATACCTCAATAAAGTTGTTAAAAACAGGTAATTGTTTTAGGTGGCTCAGTGGGAAGACCATGTGACTCTTGATTACAGGGTTGTGGGTTCAAGGCCCACTTCAGGTATGAAGCCTACTTAAAATTTTAAAAAAAAAATAATAATTGGTTTATTTGCAGTTACTTAGCTTTTCTTAGCACCGGCAGCACACTGGCTTTGCACCCCATCTTGTTCCTTTTCAAAATGTCTTCTCCACGTATTATGACATTCTACCAATTTTATTTACTTAAGATTTGTATGTGACTTAAGATTTTTAATGGTATGTTACATTTCCCCCAAACAGTATTAGGTTTTAAAATGTGGCAAGTGTTTAAATGTGAAAACAAAGTTTCAAATATAGTTTGTACAATAGAAATATAAGCTCCAAACTGATGTAGTGCAAGGTACCTACATTTGTACCTTGGGTTCGGCAGAAAGCAGAGCTTAAGTTTCCTGAAGCCCATTGCTTGTATTTTATCAGGGATACTATTTCAGGAAGCAGGAGAGGAAGAGAGTGGGACAGCTGAAGTACAACAAACATAAAATGGTGCCGTTAAGCCCTCTGTTGTTAAGTGCAACAGAATGCTAGATTTGTGGCACTCGACCCCCCCCCCAAAAATATCACTATAGAAAGCACTCAAGGACTCCGCTGGGGACAGTGTGTAGATAAAGAGGAAGAGATTTATTTACCGGTTCTTGGATCTCATTGGTCAAAGGTTTACTCCACAGGATGTTAACCATCCTACACTTCTGGTTTGTGCAGGCCAAGGTGAAGGTATGGGCCAGAGTACCAAGGAGAGAAGCAGGAGGTTTAGCTGGGAGGGGAGGCACCCTGATTGGGACCAGAGGAAGAAAGGCCTCATCAAACTTCCTGTCACCACAATAGCTGAAAAGAAAACAGATGAGAGTAAGAAGATCTGAAATAGGCATCAGAAATGTGTAACACATCTATGTTCTATGCTTATGCAGAACTGGGGTGTGTCTAAACTGGTTTTTTGTTCTATGTTCTAGGTGATACACGTAACCTACAGTTCATCCTATTTGACATCCTAATGTGACCCACCGCTTAGTTTCATAGGAATATGCTTTTTAATCAGTCTTGCAGCGTTCAGCCCTGCTCTTCACTAATTTTACCCTGAGCACTTTTATTTTTATATTTGGCTTAAACAACAGATATTTATTTTTTCACTTTCAGAGGCTACAAGTTCTGGACCCAGATGCCATTAGCTTAAACAATTTGATCAGCACTGACTTCTGGGCTTTACCACCTCCCAGCTGAAATGTGACACCTGGCATCAACCTTGGAATCAGTACTTTATTAAAGTTTCCAGGTGATTCAAATGTGTAGCCATGGTAGAGAACCACCGAATCACTTCAGTCTCCCAGCTGTCCCTTCTATGTTCCATGCTGGTTACCAACTCTGACTAGTTTTCGTGTCTTCGCTACATAAAGAAATGCTCTCTTCATTTCTAAATAGTATCCACTGTCTGAAGTACATTCTAAGTTTTACCTCACCTAGCTATCTTTTCCTAACTAGTTTATCCTTTGGGCTCTTTCCCTTCTTTCTGCATCATCTTTATTAAGCATCCTCCACACCTCTCTTAGCAATCTATAGTGAAATCTTTTTTTTTAAAAATGTCTTTCTAGGGACACCTGGGTGGCTCACTTGGTTAAACTTCTGGCTTCGGTTTAAGGTCACAATCGTGGAGTTCTGGGATCAAGCCCCGTGTCAGGGTCCCCACTCAGCGGGGAGTCTGCTTCTCCCTCCCCCTCTGCTTCTCCACCCCCAACTTGTGCTCTCTCTCTTGCTTGCTCTCTCTCTCAAATAAAGAAATAAAATCATTTAAAAAATTCCTTTCCATACTTAATTACTTTTCTCTTCCCACTGACCCATGAGCTCCTAGGTTTTAATTTACACATGTTCTTCATGTAAAGGGATTCTTCCCCTGAAATTTTTGTTTGTTCTGTTTATTTTGAAAAAGGTCAGCATGGCAAACAGATTTTAGGGTGACTCCAAAAATCCTCTGTCTTCTTGTGTTTATGCCCTTATATAATCCTCTCCCTTGGAATGTGTGTGAAATCTGTGACTTGCTTCTGATCAATAAATTATGGCAAATGTGAGGGATGTCATCCCAATGATTATGTTACAATATACAAGACTCTATCTTCCTAGCAGTCTCTCTCTCACTGGCTCTGAGGAAGCAAGCTTCCATGAATCCTACAGCCCCAAGGAAACGAATTCTTCCAGGAACCCGAGGGAGCTTGGAGTCAAATTCCTCTGCACTCAGCCCTCTGACTTCTGGCTGATCCTTTTATTTCAACCTCATGAGACCCTGAACAGAGGCCCAAACTAAATAATACTATAACTTCTGACCTACAGAAGCTGAGATAACTAATGAATCTTGTATTAAGCTGCTAATTTCATGAAAATTCATCATACAGTGATAAAAAACTAACATATTTTGGTACAAGTAGTAGAATGTTGCTGTAACAAATGCCTAGAAATGTGGGAATGGCTTTGCAGCTTAGCAGTAGATAGACTCTGGAAGAATCTGGAGGAACATTCTAGAGAAAGCCAAAGTTGCCTCCAGCAGTAGAAGTCTGGACTTGGAATATTCTATGGGTGAGGGTTCAGATGAAGTGAGGAATGTGTTAATGGAATGGAAGAAAGGAGAATCCTTGTTATGTAGGAACAGAAGGCTCAGAAAAAGGATCTCCTGCTGTTATGGGCAAAGCACAACTTAGAAGCCATTGAACTCAGTTATTGAGCTAAGGAGATTCACCAGTGAAGTATTAACAGTGTTGCCTAGTTTATTCTTCTTGATTGGAGTGAAATATAAGAGGAGAGAAATCGAGAGAAGAAAAAAAAGAAGAAAGAGGACTTGATGATTTTGGAAATGCAGTCTTTTCAGATGGCAAAGAGATGCTAAAATTAAGACAGCTCCGTCTAGACAAAGACTGTCTAGGAAGAGTATAACCCTATAAGCTTTTGCTAAAATGTCAGAAAGGTCAAGAAGTCAGAAACGTTAGAGTGTTTGGTCATACAAGGGACCCTTTCAAGAGATTGTGTTTCACAGATCCTCTCAATCAAACCACAGGCTTTCTAGAAAGCCTCTATGCCCTCCCAACAAGAGGTCTGAATAGAGAAGGGATTGTTTTGGGAAAACAACAACAACAACAAAAATCTATGGGTGTGGTTTTCGTCTAATGGAGCAAACCCCTCTGAAATCCACGGAACACCCACAAAGTTTCTGAGAAAATTGTTTCATAATAAACACTGCCAACTTGAACTGAAAAGGACAAGGAGAGTACAAAATGGAGAGGCAGCTGGATCCCCAAAAGTACACTGGCAGGAATCAGGCTGATAAAACCACCAAGTGGCAAATACAGGCTACTTCTTGTGAGAACAGAAGGATGATTAACACAGAACCAAGAGCAGAGGGTGGAGTTAAGAGCCAGGAAAAATGATTTCCACCCTGAAATTTAATCAAGTAACTCGCACTATCTGCCTGCTTGGATTTCAGAACGGCCATGGACTGTTGACTCCTTTTCCTCTCCATTCTGTCCCTTTTGGAACTGGAATGTCTGCCGCCTTTGTGCTGTGTTCGTCTCACCATTGTATATTGGGTATGCGGGGAGTGGGTAATGTGCCTCTTTAGTTTCACAGGGCCTACAGCGGGAAAGCAATTGTAGCCCCAGAGCTGTGCATCTGTGACACCCAGAAGTCTCCTCCATACCTGGACCTGATTTAGATTATGAGATTTTGGACTTTGAGCTGACCCTCTAATGCCATGCAACTCTTGGGAATCTTTGGACAAGGGTAAATGTATTTCCCATGTGAGAGAGACATGAATAATCATGGCGGCCAGAGGATAGACTCTAGAAGACTTTCTTGGTATATGGCTCTTATGATCCCCACCTCCTTCTGTTCACACCCTTATATATCCCTTCTCCTCCCCTTGAGTGTGGGGGACACCTGTGACTTACTTCTAACCCGCAGAATATGTCAAAGTGATAGATGGTCACTGCCATGTCTGTGTTCTGTTACATAAGATTCCATTTAGCTAGAGGTTTCTCTCTCAGTGGCTGGCTTTGAAGAAGCTAGCTTCCATGAATCCTACAGCCACAAGGAAATGAATTCTGCCAATATGAGGCCACTCGGTAGCAAATCCTTCTCCAGTCAAGCCTCAGATGGGAACACAGTCCCGCCCAACACCTTCATTGCAACTTTGTGAGCTACTAAAGCAGAGGACCCAGTTAAATCACGCCCAGACTTGTGACCCACAGACACTGAGATAATGAATGTATGTTGTTGTAAGCTAGTCAATTTGTGGCCATTTGTCATGCAGAGACAGAATGCATACGGTCAGACTTTCCACTGCTATAGTTCAGTCACCATTCCTACTCAAGTAAGCCACAGGGAAAAGATGAGATCATACCTGCCTTCCATTTTTAAACATTTACTTCAATCTCTTCATTATTCACACTCTGCAGGTTTGGACACAGGGATTGGAAGCCAAACTTCCTGACTGTTAGGGTGGTGGTTCTCAAATGTTAGCATGCACTGAAATCACTTAGAGGGCTTATTAAAACACAGTGCTGGGTCCCACCCCTGGAGTTTCTGATTCAATAGGACTTGAGTGGGGCTTAAGTCTCTGCATGTCTAGTAAGTTCCCAGTGATATTGATGCTGTGGGTCCATGGCCAATACTTTGAGAATAACTTCTACTGAATGTCTTTACTACGGTTCTTTCTGTGGCCACCATGATATACATTTTTTGCAGTTTGCTCTGACCCCTTTTCTAGTAATGATTGATATTGTAAGCTGCTGGAATTTCCAGATTCAGGCTGGCAGTTGCTATGGCAACACACAGGGTTGCCCTGCGCTTGAGTCCCTGAGTGAGGATGGCCCCAGATGAATCACTGACATAAGTGACTTATAAGTGGCATGGATGTTTCTCTTGAGTTGTCTGCTTCCTTCCATGACCCTATTCCTGTTTTTTCCCCCCTTTCCTGGGAATGTGTTTTTTTGAGTCTCAAGATTCTTCTAAGATGATAATAACAAAATCTGAGGTTTATGGGGTTCTCCACATTTATGGAACAATATCTTTTTCAGCACAAAACCAAATTTCATTAGCCTAGCAACCCTATGAGGCATGCTGCGTAGGCCATATTGTTTCCATTAACAGATAATGAGTAGAGGGCTCAAAGGCACTCAGAGTCACACCAGGCAGAAAGTGACAGGGGTAAGTCTGGAACCCAGAACTATTGATTTCCCCTCTAGCACAGGGGTTGCTGGCAGGAGACAGATGGCCCAGTCAGAAGGATAAGTGGAGAGAGCTTACCAGAAAGAACTAACAAGCGATAGTCAACTACCCCAGGATAAGAAGGTAGCCCAGAGGCTCAAAAGGACAGAGTGGTTAAGTGATCTGAAGAGAGAGCTGGAAGGACACCTGGGTGACTCAGTTAAGTGTCTGCCTTTGGCTCAGGTCATGATCCAGGGATCCTGGGATTGAATCCTGCCTCGGACTGCCTGCTCAGTGTACCTGCTGCTCCCCCTGCTTGGGCTCCCTCGCTCTCATTCTCTCTGACAAAAAAAAAAAAAAAAAAAAAAAAAAGTAAAAGCGAGAACAAGAGTAACCACTGTAGCTATGGGAGGGAGTCCAATAGGAACTGTGGCCCTCAGTGGCCAAATGGCAGGCACCGCCAATGCAGGGATCTGCAGGAAGGGGGTTGGGACAATGAACAACCAGCTTCTCTCCCCAGAATATGACAGAGGCTTAGGATGAGGCAGAGACATTCTGCCTTGTGGCTGCCCAATCAGGAGGCCGCTACGGGTTTCTGGACAGGGAGTGATACCTGAAAATGGGGTGTGGAGAGAACTGGCCTGCCGGTGTGTTACAGGGCAGATGGGAGGGAAGAGAAGTTGGAGGAATGGAGTTCAAAGGATGGTGTAGGACTTAGAACATCTTCCATTTCTGTCCACACTGACGTGGCCCTGACCAGAGCAGGCAAGGAAAGATACATGAGAGTTGTGCATGGGTGTGTCCCTCCTCCATCCCTAGGACATGTTTGTTTAAAAGAATTACCTGGGTGCCTGGATGGCTCATCGGTTAAGCATGTCTTCAGCTCAGGCCATGATCCTGGGGATGGAGTCCTGAGTCATGCTCTTTGCTCAACGGGGAGTCTGCTTCTCCATCTCCCTCTACTACTTTCCCTGCTTGTTCTCTCACTCTCTCTCTCTCCCTCTCTTTCTGTGTGTGTGTGTGTGTCTGTGTTGCTCTCTCTGAAAAATAAAAACCTAAAAAAATAAAATTTAAAAATTAAAGAATTATCCTAATATACTTGGATACTCAATGTTGAGTTTGAAGACCTTTTCAGGCTTTAAGGGGGGTATGACTGGCCTTTTGTTCTTGGCTTGGATTCCTAAAAAGCAGACTCTGAGAGATAAACTCAGTAGTTTATTCCAGAGGTCCAGGGGAACACCAGCATGGAAATAGAGAAGTGAGACAGAAAAACCAAGAAAGGGGGTATTATCAATCCAGCCATCCCAGTGAGGGACTGGCACTAAATTTCGTGGATAAATTCTGGCAACCAACATAATACATACATCTCAGAAACATCCCACTTGAGAGACAAAGGACTTGGCACATTTGTACACCAGCTCTGACCATCATTGGTGGAAGGCCATTCTTGGGGAGCATTAATTCCCAACACTTCCAGCCTGATACATGCCCAGGCAGAGTGGCCAATGGTGGTTTGGGACATGGACTTCTGACCCCGAGTTGGAGACATTGGCAGTTGGAAGCCATTTTGAGTGGAATGAACTGGGTATGGTCTGGGCCTTGATACCACCTGCTACCTTGTCATTAGCAGGATGGTCCTCCTCGACCACTCTGCAGTCCCTACCCACTTAACACAGTGCCTGCAACTGCTGTGCCCAGAGTTCTAGTCGATCACACACAAAATCAAGCCAGCAGGGTTGCTTTGAAGGTTACAGCATTGTTGGACAAATACCATATCGGGCAGTGGAATTGGTAATTAAAGGTAGGAGGTAAATTTTGATGCTTTTTTAAGGTTCTGGGGGAGGAGTGGGGTGGGGAAGACATATTGTCAAATTGGTGGGGACATCCAGTGCAGCTAACATAGCAGCTGGAAGTTCACCAAGGCTGTGTACCCAGGACTCCGAACTTGTCAACCCAAAAGCAAAAAGGGGAGGCAGTAGGCAAGGAAAGTAGCCAGACAGCACTCCCCCTGCTTGGCATAGTGTGTCCCTTTGTCGCCCTGACATGGCTGCAAAACAACCCCCATAGAGCTTACTCTGCTGAAAAACAAGAGCTTCAAAGTGGTGTCAGTTTCCATCAAGTTTCAGAATGGCCCAGCCCCTTGTCCCATGACTTACACCTCACTGAGTTTATATCTCTGGATTCAGCCAGGACACCTGCCCTGCTCTACATCAGAGCACTCAGCAGGATCTTGAATCCACACAGACACAAGTTTTTGTTTTTGTTTTTTTTAAATGAGGCAGAGGGAAACAGTTTCTGTACCACACTGTGCTGAATTATTTACTCCCAGCCTGGTTTTCAGAGAGCTAGCTCTTCCTCAGCCTTGAATTTTACTGCAATACAAAGAAAGAAAATAAGTAAATAAGGAGAGAGAGGAAATCAATCCCTTGGAGACCTCCTGGCATCTGAAGTATCTTTTGAAATGGAGCCTGATGCTGAAATGATTATGTCATTCCAGAGTGCAATGCTAATATGCTCACAACTATGGCTAAATTGTGGAGTGAAGCACAATTTTGAAGCAATAAATTTGTGGCTGTGTGTTTAAGCAGAAAAAAATGCACCTAGAATTTGCATGCATTTATTTAATTAGGCATCTTAAAATTTAGAAATCGACTCCAAAATAATGCCTTTAGGCATTGCAGGCAAAAAAGTAAGTGCAGGTAATGGAAGTGAGGGTGTCTCCATTTCCTCTGAGATCAGGGTGAGGAAAAGGTATCTGGTGCACATGGGGAGGTATTTAATATGTCCATAAAAGAAAAACAATCATCTGCCTCTTTCCAGGATAAATGTCATGGACAGGGGATGAGGAACATTCCCAATATATTCCAAAGGGGTCTCTTGCCACATGGTTACATAAATCCAAGTTAACTTTATTTTTTTTCTCCTACTACTCCTTTACATTTATTCAGGAGACTTCTATCCCAGCCCCTAGACAAAATCCTGGGAAACTCCATTTCTTTTCTGGAGTGCTTGGGTAATAAAAATTCTTATGGTCACTTTCAGTCCAAAACACATTCTCTTTTTGGTAATTATCAGGAATTGAAATGTCCAGGTTTATGTGATGATCAAAATTTTGAACATGACCTGAGGCTGGTAGGAAGCCTGGAACAGGGGCTTGGGTCGGAAAGAGACATGGTCAGCTTTTGGTCTGGAGAAAAAAAAAAAAGTGCTTCTTTGTTTTTCTTCTCCCAGCTGTTCACCTGGACTTCATGCCTCCTGCCCCCCCTTCCTCCAGGGTGTGAGGTGGGAGAAGTATGTAGTTGGGGGTAGGGGGAGAGACAAGCCTTTCCTAACTGAAATGTCTCCCCACCGCACACAAAATACTGGGGCTCTGTCACCTGCAGTCCTCTTGCCCCAGGTGATGGACTCTCTCCTGTCTCATCTCTTTGCTATTTTCTTAGTCACTGGCTGTTTCCTTGGCTTTATTGTCAGCTTTATTCTCCAAAGATTTTTTTCACTGTTTTAAGTGGGCCCTGCTGGATAGTTCCTATATTGATCCTACCGCTGCTTGTTTCTCTCTCTCAAACACACACACACATACACACACACACACACGTCCAAATCTGTTTCACAGGAAACACTTATGCATCCTTTTCTCCAGCAGATTCCAGAACTGTTTTTCATTGGTCCATCCAGTGCAGCCACCCACTAGAACTCTTAGTCCATCCATTCCAGGTATGAACTAGACATTCATCTACTGAGTCTCCCCTCGAAAGATGGGCAACACATATCACCCCACCAAATGGTTTTGCTGAAGTCCCTCTCTCAGTAAAGAAAGAAGTATTTCCCAGTCTCCTCAACAGAGCTTTCTCAAGTAAATCACATCTAAAACAACTTCTCCTAAACTCTAACCCTCAACTCTTTTCCCCCATGTTGTGAGTAACAAAACTCATAATTTTGGGTTTTTGCCATTTCTTTCTGCAAATCCTATAGGAAAGTTTATCTCAAGTCCCTTTGGTATCTGGTATCTATTAGTGTCTCAGCAGAAATTTCTATTTTAACATCCAATTACAAAGTAAAAAGTGTGAGGAGGCTATTTTTTTCCCCTCAGCCAGAACTTGGAAGTGCCCACAGACTCAGCAATAAGGAACCCTTGTCTGATATTTTGGAATTTGCCAAGGACTTCAGAATCACTTTTTCCTTTAATCTAGCAGGTCAAAAGCATTTATTGGGAAGGCACTGTGTACCCTCAAAATAGCTGTGATGTGTAAAATGTCATTTCTCCCCCACCCCCATTAGAAGAACTAGAGATACAGAAACAGGAAGTGGCTTTCCTGGAGACAGTAATGAGTTGTTAGAACTTGAGAAAGAACTCTATTATTGTGTGATCAACCAACAGACCAAGCCTGTTAAAAAACATATGACAGAATTCATTTTAAGTATTTCTGTCCCACAAGTCCATAGTCTTAGACTGATCTGAAGGATAAGACTGTGTGCAATCCAAGATCAGAAGAGTCAAGGAAAGTCTTTTCTGTAAAAGCCTTCAGGGGCCAGAGGTAGTACCAGAGCTGGAGGGCAGGAGATTATTGGATTAATCATATGGGTAGACAGAACTTCAGAAAAACGAATGCACCAGGGACAAGAAGAACTTGAAGTGAAAGCCAAGTTCTCCCAACTTGGAGGAGTCTTTCACGCTCCTCACTCAAACACGAATCCCTCTCATGAGGAAGAGCTACACCTTAGAAATGACCGTAACTCATCTCTTTCAGCACACCTTGGAAGCTTACTGGGGAGCTCACCTGCCTAGCTTTCTGCTGCCCTACTTATATCCATCTTGGCTCAGATAAACCCTCTCATGCCCAAAGTTACACAAACATGCATGTGCACGCACACACACACACACACACACTAAATGGCAGAGACTTGCTCCTTCACATCAAACCTTAATTCTTGCTTTCTGAGTATACAGCTAGATCACATTTTCAAGCATCTCTTGAGGTTAGGTGGGGCTGCATGACCGAGTCTTTGCCAATAGAATGAATTGCGAACTTCTATGTGTCACTTTTGCATCTGGCCCAAAGGGACCTCCCACATGCTACCCTCCATGTTGTTTCCCATTCTACCGACTTGAGGCAAATTGAGCGCAGCAAGCTTGGGAGCTACATGCTGGAGCTGGGTCTAATGTCATGGAAGAAGTCTGGGTCCCTGAATCGCTATTTGGAAGTGATTGGAAGTCCACCCATTTTTGACTTCACACGAGCAGGAAGGAAATGTCTATCACATTTGAAGCATTACAAATGTTGAAATTTGTATGTCACAGCATCTAGGGTTACCTTAAGCAATACAAACACCAAGATAAGTTGCTGGACTGAGGCACATCTCAGCTTGGGTTTCCTCTGAAAAGGTCAGAGTAAATATTGTAAATGTGACTTTGAGATCCTTTAGGGTGGAGTCCATATCTAGCTATCTTTGTATCCTCCTAAAAACAGTTCTTAAAGGAGTATCACATACAGTAAGAATTCAGTAGCCACTTGTTTAAAATATTCAAATGTTCAAATCTTAAGCAGAAGTATTGGCTGTGAAAATACTGACGAGCCCTTATGAGGGCTAAATAAAGGTGTACTGAATAAATGAATGAATGAACAAATAAATGGTATAGTTTGGTGAAAATAAGTCCCACCTGAGGAGTGACAGAGAAATTTGCTCATCTGTAAAATGAAGGTGATGATATCTTGCCCTTATTATCAAATCAGAAAATATACTTCCAAGCCTTTAATTGCTAAATGAGTAGGTGGCAGACACATGTAAGTTCTCTAATATAATTCGGATAAGTTACTTTATGTGTCGCTATGTTGGCAGCATGTTGATGACAGGATTGAAGCTCAAGGAAGGAGAATCAGCTGCAAAGCACTAGATAGCATCTTGGGAAAAATAAAAGAAGCTGTAGGAGTGTCCTCAAGGCTCCAGACCTCTCAAAATTCTGAGTCTTTTCTGATTTTCAGGCACAATAATGCCCACCATTTGCCACTGGACTTAAGAGAATGTCTTTGCATCAACCGTGCTCTGCAATCAGGGGCCAGCGCATGCCTTGTGTGTCTCCCTAGAGAGTACCTGCCACTTCTTAGGTTCCTGCTTGGCGATCACAGTCAGAAAAGAATTAAACAACACTGCTGTGCCAAATACTATGGAAGTTCATTCAACCGTATTACATGATTGAAATGTCAGAATGTTTAAACACTTTCAGCCACATGAAAATACATTTGGACACGTTTGGAACAAAGCTAGCAGAGAACAACCATGGGAAATATTCCTATAAAATAGAGATGATCTAGTGGTTGAGGGACGGTTCTGGGTTGACTTTTGGTCATAGAAGCGTGGGAGTGGGGAATGGGACAAAGTGGCTGCCTAGTGTGCCAATGGTGATGACAACCACTCACCAGCTAAAGTGGAAAGGTCTGTGCTGGGAATTACAATGGGTACACTCATGCCTGTAAGAGTATTGGCTGGGCAAATGACCAGCCCCAGAAGTCAAGAAATTTCCTGTGAGTTCAATGTAAGTTCACCCCTCCTATAGTCCCTAGTCCTTCCTCAGAAAGAGGAAACTCACATGCTAGGAAGAGCAAGGTTTCCTTTATGCAGACTTCATCCTCCATTGGTAGAAGTCAAGTAATAGTTCCCAGATTCTATGTATTCCTGTCTCAAACTGCACGACACTTACTAGCACAGTCTACTTTGGAACATCATGTCCTATATTCCTGTTCAGGTCAGTCACCAGAAGAAATCTGGGGCTCCCAGCCATCATCTATCCCTTGGCCTCTAGTCTCCTTATGGCTCTAAACATTGTCCTTTCTGTAACCATCTCCCTTCCTTCCGCCCCATTCCTCATAACCCCTTTACTTTATCTTCCCTTTACTTTTTTGCTCTAACTGAAACTTACCTTTCCTCAGATGCCCCTGCTTCACTGACAGCCTCCTCAAATGGTAGCCATTTTCTCTCCCGGACCCTTCATATCACTGGTTCTAGATGTGGGGTAGTGTCTTCCTTCCTCCTCATTATCTCTTTCAGGTCATTCTTCCTTACTCCTCCCTAAAAGTATACAACTTGGATGACCTCCATATTGCTAAATCCAGGGGTCCATTTGACATTCACATTTCCCTTGATAGACCAGCAGCCTTTTACTGAATTAATCACCCTTCCCACTAAGACATGGTCTTCATTTGGCTTCCAGGACACCATACTCTCCTGCTTGCTTCCTACCTTACTGGTTGCTTCTTCTCGATCCCCTGCTAATTCCTCCATATCCCACAGACCTCTAAATGAAGCCCCAGGATTTCATCTTTGAATATATTCTCTTTTCTGGGTACACTCACCATCTCGATGATCTCATTCAATCTCCAAGATTTCTCTACCCTCTATATGCTCATGACTCCCTAAGTTATATCTCCATCTCAGGCCTTCTCCTGAGCTTCAGATGTATACACCCAAGGGCCTGCCTGACATCTCCAGCTGGATGTTAATATGCATTTCATATGCACACTGACCAAGCTCTTGGTCTTCTTCTCTAAATCTCCTCCTCTGAAGTCTCCCTCACACCACTCAAATCAGTTAATGACAATTCTAATATTCTTAGACATTCAGACCAGAAACCTTGAAGACATCCTTGACTCCTCTCATCCTCACACTATACAGCAAATTCATCAGAAAGTCCTGATGGACATTCTTTCAAAATAGATCCAGAATCTGACCAGTTCTCACCAGCTTTACTACTACAACTCTGCCCCAAGTGATGGCTATATCTCACTTGGATTGCTGCCATAGCTTCCTAACTGGTCTACTTCTGTCCTTGCCTCCTTCATCTTGATTCTAAACACAGCAGCCAAAGTAACCCCTTCAAACATAGGCAGAATATATCATTCTTCTGGTTATAACCATACTGTGGCTTCCTAGCTCACATTGTAAAAGCCAAAGTCCTTAAAATAATATGCAGGGCCTTACATGATTTGGTCAGTCACCCCATCTCTAACCTCATCTCCTACCACTGAAGACCCCAAAGCTTTCTTGTCATTCTCTGACTGTCCCAGGCACACTGCGGCCTTGGAGCCTTTGCATCTGCTATTTCCTCTGCATAGAATATTCCTTCTGTAAATGTCCATATGGCATACTCCTTCCCTCCTTTGGTCTGTCCAAAAGGCCATAATTACTCCATTTTTAACTCTATCTCCAGTCTCTGCTTCACTTTTCTTTTTTTACTTTTGCACTGACTCTGTCTATCATACTTAATATTTTTGCTATTTATGTCTCTTCCACTAAATTACAACTTCCATTTGGGTAAGGATTTTGGCCCATTTTATCCACCACTGTATATCTAGAACTTAGAAATATGCTGGTACATGGTAGGTGCTAAATAAATCTTTGTGGAAATAATTGTCTTACAAGAGACCCAGAGCATACTAGATGTTTCAAAAGTATTATTGAATACTGTGTGACTTCTCTTCACTGACCTGAAATCTAGTGCAGGACATTTTCCATCCCCAGAATCTCAGAACCATAACCCATGATCCACAGTCAGTATCTATTCTCAACTGCAACTTCCATTAGCATTACTTTGAGTGTATCACCATCCTTCTCAACCATCAGCTAGTATTCTACCCACACTGACCATGTGGTTTGAATTACAGGGACATTTTGTGTTTCATCATTTCTTCTTTTAGTGTCCATGTTTAGAGTCTGAAGTGTTTCAGAAGACTCCACAGTGATCCTAGAGGAATAGGGTTAATACCATACTAGTGGTCATAATGGACCATTCTTTTTTTAAAGTTTTATTTATTTATTTATTTGAGAGAGAGAGAACGTGAAGAGAGAGAACAAGAAGAGGGGAGGGGCAGAGGGAGATGGAGAAGCAGACTCCCCCACTGAGCAGGGAGACTGACTCAGGGCTTGATTCCAGGACCCCGTGATCATGACCTGAACCTAAGGCAGATACTTAACTGACTGAGCCACCCAGGCACTCTGGGTCAGACCATTCTTGGATGTCCTCTAAAGGGTCAGTCTAACTGTAAATGAACCACCACCACCACCCACCTCCCAGAGAGTGGCTGGGAGGCAAAATCATGCCTAGAGCTCTAGAGGATTCTTCCGGACCTTCAGAACCTGTTAGGAACAGATTACCATAGTTTTAATACCTTTAACCTTTACTGAGTTCCTACAATGTGACAGACATGGTTCTATGCACTTTATGGGATTAACTCATTGAAAACTCTCAACAACCTAATGAGGTTGGAACTATTACTATTTTCATTTTAGATGTGAGAAAACAGAAACATGGAGAGATTAAATGGATCCAGAAGTCACACAGGTTCAAACAGTAACCACTGCTAGGGTACCATGGGAAGTGGTGGTCCAGATGCTATCAAGCTGCAACCAAGGGGTTGTAATTCTGTGACTTCCTTCTCCAGTTGATGAGAGAGAAGGAACAGGAACTAAGTCTCCTACCCCGGCTGTGTGGGAATTTGCTTCTCCTGCTCTATATTCCCCCATCCCTGGCCTCCTCTGCATTGAAATGGTGAGAGAGGGAATGTTTTCAGCCTCTGTTGTCAGATAAGCAAAGATGAGATGCACTTTTCCACCTTTTGTGCCAGCTCATACTTTAATGGTTGGAAGTTTCAAATCACATTCCCAAGTTTCTTGGAATTCAAAATTGAGTTATCTGATTCAGTAAAATGTAGCTTTCTCACTTAAAAAGATTTGCCCAAGGGACCTCTGGGATTTCAAATATACTTAAAAGCAACAACTGTGTTGAATAACAGGAGCATAAGGGATTGCATTTCCCCTGGAGAACACACAGGATGTATTAAACAGAGGGGGAAATGTTTGAAGTCCAACAAACTTTGAGTTTCATCCCACCCACCACATCTGAAAACTAGAGTCATTTGATGGAGGCCAACAACAGCTGGGCTCCCTCATTTTCAGTGTTATGTGGCCTACTGCCTTGACATTGAGATGCTAGCTCTACAGGAACATTTTTACCTGTATCTGCTCATCCCTTTTTACTGGACTCAGGAAGATCCCATTTTTTAAAGCCTGTCTGGAGGAGGGTGGCCTGGGGTTGCTAGGAGAAACTATCCCATCAGCAGAAGGCTAGATTCCTCATAGCAACAAATACAGCTCTGGACAAAACAGTAAAGGGGAATGTACAGATTTATTCAAATTTAGCTGCTATTGAAGAAGTCCCAATAAGAGATTAAAACTTATATAATTAGGCTTTGGGAAAATTACCTAACCTAAGGAGGTGTTACTTTCATTCCTATCAAATTGGGGATGATACTAGTTACCTACTGGGGTTGGTGTGAGGGCGAATCAGAAAATCTTTGTAAGGTGCTTGGGATGGTGCTGAACCTATAGCAACTATTCAATAGATACAAGGTATTATAATTGTTTTTGTTGTTACTGCCTGTCTCGCAAATGTCCATTGCTCTAGACTCTTTGTTAAAACCTGCTTTCAGATATTTTATTCACCTAGGGAATGGATGAAAATAATTCAAAGTCTTACCTTCCTTCTTAAATTCTTGATTCCAGAGCAGCACCTAACATGAAGCTCACAGGACAAAAAAAATTAATAATAATAAATAAAATAAAATAAAATAAAATTGGGGTCCTCCCAAAGAGCATATTTATTCCAGGTCTGTCCAGACCTCCTCAATGAGGCTGAAAAATGAGTAGAAAGAGGACTGGCTTTGGGGCCTGACATGCAGGGCAAATCTAAAGAAATCCATTAAAATTTGGAACCTTGGACAAGTCACTTCAATATCTTGGACCTCTTTATAATATGAAACGACTGGGGCACCTGGGTGGCTCAGTGGGTTAAGCCACTGCCTTCGGCTCAGGTCATGATCTCAGGGTCCTGGGATCAAGTCCCGCATCGGGCTCTCTGCTCAGCAGGGAGCCTGCTTCCTCCTCTCTCTCTCTCTCTGTCTGCCTCTCTGCCTACTTGTGATCTCTCTGTCAAATAAATAAATAAAAATCTTAAAAAAAAATAAAAAAATAAAAAAATAAAATAAAAAAAATAAAAAAAAATAATATGAAACGACTTAGGGCTCTTAGATCAAGAAGCTTTCAAACCTATTTTTTGACATGAAACTATTTACTCAAATAAATGGTCACAGGGAAATACCATGTATAGATCAAATTAAACAGGTCTGGGAGGTAAATTTCAGAAGTCCTGCTCCCTAGACTTCAGGAGGGTTCTTGAACCCTTAGGCCACACAGAGTCACACTGTATACTACTTAGTTACGTGACCACCCAACTCCCTTCCAGGTCTAATGCCCTAGGCATGCTACCTTCTCTTCTTAAACACCAGGCTAAATTGCCATCACACGTTGAACCTGCTCTGTGTATATCTACCTTTCACCTTGAGAGACTCCTGCTTGAAAGGCATTCCGTCTTCTCCTTCTCGTAGGATCTACATTGCTAGGCATTGTCTCGTACACTTGGACCATTCTCAATGGCAGACCTCTTTCATTCAATCGGCATAATGTTCAGAATTCTATATTGAAATGGCTCTAGGTGAACATTCATTCCATGGTTCCTAGCAGGCCCCATTCAAACATGTGCATTACCTTCCTGTCCCCCGAAGGCATCTGAACTGAGATCTGAAGATGCCAGATCTTCCATCATTCAAGGTCTTACTCAGGTTCAGAGTTCTCTAGGCACTCTCATCTCCAGCATCTTGCTGTACAGTATAGCTGTAAAGATAAAAATAACAAACATAGGACAAAGTGGAGAATAATTTAGGGTTTAATTTTGGAGAACTAACTACAAAAAGAATAGCTGGTCAACTTTTTCTGGATCTCTTGTAACAACTTATAAAAAATATGCAATCTATTCTTGATTGAGCGGTCAAATATGTGTTCATGGAATAGAATTAATTGGAAAATATTCTGCCTGATAATTATGATCCATGGTATATTAGGATGACATTAATTTCAATTAAGAAAAACCCTCAAAATTTCAAAAGCTTAACACAATAGAATTTAATTTCTTACATGCAAGTCCAGTGTGGTAGTATTCTGTATATGGATAACTTAAAAATCTTCTATTTTGAAATAATTTTGGAATTGTAAAGATGCTACAGAGAGCTCTCAGATACCCATTCCCTAGCTCTTCCTAATGTTAACATCTTATACAATCATGGTGCTGTTATTAAGACTCTGGAATTAACATTGGTGCAACCTTGTTAACGAAGCTGTAGATTTGAATCAGATTTCACTGGTTTACCCACCTTTCTCTGTCCCAGGGTCTAACCCAGAATACCAGGCTGCATTCACTTGTCATGTCTCTTTGGTTTCCTCTAATCTGTGACAATTTTTCAGCCTTCCCTTGCCTCCTATGACCTTAGCACTTTTGAAGACAGGTGGTTTGTGGAATGTCCAGCAACTGGGGTTTGTCTAATGTGTTCCCATGATTGGATTGGGGTTATGGATTTTAGAGAAGAACACCTTCTTATCACATCATATTAAGAGATATGTAATACCCACATTACTTATCCCTGATTAGGTTAGCTTCAGTCCTCTTGCTTAAGCCAGTTTCTGCCAGTTTTTCCACTATAAAGTTGGGATTTTTTTCCACACTATACACCATTCCTTGGAAGCAAGTCCCCAAGACCAACCTGTATTCTATGGGAGGAGAACTAAGTTTGACTTTTTGGAGGAAGGAGGAGCCAGGACTTTGTAGATATGTGGTATCACCATCACCAAAAATAATAAATATTTAGGGGGAGATACTTTGAGGCCATGCAAATATTCTGTGTCTTCTTAAAGTTTTTCCCATTAATTTTTGCATCCATTAGGGTCTGTCCACAGAAATTGTTACTTTGAAGTTCTAATGCTGATTTTCTATTTCTTTCATTCCTTTAACATGTATTATTTGGAATTGTACAAGTTTCTCCTTTCTTTTCCACTTATTTTTTATTCAATGATTTATATCAGTGTAAAATCATGGATACTTATTTGCTCTCCAGCTTTATAATCCAAAATTAATGTTATTTATTTTGTTGTTCAAATTGTTCCAGCTTTGATCACTGGGAACCCTTTCAGGTTGGCTCCTGCATCTTTTTGACATGCTTTCAACTTTTAAAATTTCTTTTCTGTTTACTTTTATTTATTAATTAATTTATGTTTGAGAACTTCCTTACTTTCTGTTACTACAAAATGCTTTAGGGTGATTTTCTGCTGGAGCTGTAGAATCAGCCAAATTTTGAAATGCTGCATTTTCTTTTTCATTTAAGCCAAAATACTTTTAACTTCCACTGAGACTTCCTTTTTGACCCATAAATTATGTAGAAATGCGTTGTTTAATTTCCAAATATTTGACATTTTCATAAATAGCTTTTCATTATTGATTTCTAGTTTAGTTCTGGCATTGGCCAAGAACATACTTTGTATGATTTCTATTTAAAATGTCATAAGACTTGTGTTATGGCCCAGAATGTGGTCTATCTTGGTAAATGTAGCATGTGCACTTAGAAAAAAAATGTATATTCTGCTGTTGTTCAGCACGGTATATAAATGTCAACTAAGTCAAGTTGGTTAATAGTGTATCATCTATAGGTGTACTGATATTTTGTAGGCAAAATATCAATCAACATATTCCAATTAGAATTGTGGATTTGTCTATTTATCCTTTCAGATCCACCCTTTTTTTATTCCTCACATATTTTCAAGCTTTATTGTTAGGCACACATACCTAGGATTATTTAAAGAATCGACCTCTTGGAGTGCCTGGGTAGCTCAGTCAGTTTGAGCTTTAGCCTTCGGCTCAGGTCATGATCCAAGGGTCCTGGGATTGAGCCCTGCATCAAGCTCCATGCTCAGCAGGAAGCCTGCTTCTTTCTTGACTTCTGCCTGATGCTCCTCCTGCTGTGTTCTCTCTCTGTGTATGTCAAGTAAATAAATAAAATCTTTAAAAAAAAGAATTGATCTCTTTATTGTTATGTAATATCTTTCTATTTTTGGATTTTATTTTTTATTTGAGAGAGAGACATTGTGGTGGGGGGGAGGATGGGGAGCAGAAGGAGAGGGAGAGTGAGAGGGAACCTCAAGCAGACTCTGCACTGAGCATGGAGCCCCATGTGGGGCTTGATTCCATAGCCCTGAGATCTTGATCTGAGGCTTAACCAACTGTACCACCCAGACACTCCTGTAATGTCCCTCTTTAACCTGGTAATATTTCTTGTTCTAAAGTTTACTTTTGCTGTCCTCAACACAGCTACTTTAGTTTTCTTTTGTGTAGTGTTTGCATGGTGTGCATTACTCCATTGGTTTACTTTTAATCTACCTATGTCTTTATATTTAACATGAATGTCGTATAGACAGTACCTAATTGAGTCCTAAGTTTTTTAAATCCAATATAAAAATATCTGTCCCTTTAGCTGATGTGTTAGACCATTCACACTAAATGGGATTATACGTGGTTGGATTAAAACCTACCATTCTGTTAGCTGTCTTCTATTTGCTCCATTTGTTCTTTTTTTATTTCTTCATTTCTGCTTTCTGGGGTATAATTTAACATTCTTATGAGCACATTTTATCTCTTCTATTGAATTATTATTATACCTCTTTAAAAACATGTTTATTGGTTTATAATCTACTTTCAAAGACTCTTACACTGCTTCACATGTAAAGTCAGGACCATATAACAGTATATTTCTAATTCATCCTCCTATCCCTTGTACATTTGATACACATACAGAGAAGAAGGCACTGTGAAGAAGGAACAAAGGGATTTCAACATGCTGGTCTTCAAGATTGAAGGGATTCAGCCACAAGCCAAGGAATGTCGGCAGCGACCTGTAGCTGAAGGAGGCAGACTAGATTTGCCCTATAGCCTCAAAAGAAAATATGCCCCGATTTGATTCTGGCCCATAATTCTGATTTTAGACTTCTGTCTTCCAGAGCTAAGATAGATGAAATCATTGTTGTTTTATTTTTTTTAATTTTTTTAAAGATTTAATTTATTTGTTTGACAGAGAGAAACACAGCAAGAGAGGGAACGCAAGCAGGGGGAGTGGGAGAGGAAGAAGCAGGCTTCCAGAGGAGTAAGGAGCCTGATGCAGGGCTCAATTCCAGGACCCTGGAATCATACCCTGAGCTGAAGGCAGATGTTTAATGACCAAGTCACCCAGGTGCCCCTCCTTGTTTTATGCCACCAAGTTTGTGGTAATTTCTTGTGGTTCTGGAAACCAATACACCTAGGTTTTGTTTTCTCCTTGCTTAGTCTTCTCTGAGCTTCTTGGATCTATAATGTGATGTCTGCCACTAATTTTGGAAAATTCTTCAAAATTTTAGAAAATTTCATTATTTCTTCAAATATTTCTTCTGCCCTGTTCTCTCTTCTCCTTCTGAAATTTTATTAAAAATGTGTTGTATCATTTGGTATTGCCCCATATCTCTTGGATCTTCTTTTTTTCTTCCTGCTCTTTTTTTCTCTCTTTGTATTTCAGTTAGGATAATCACTGCTGATCTATTAACAAGATCACTGATTATACCCTTGGCAGTGTTGAGTTTACTGATATGCTCCTTGAAGACATTCTTCATCTTTGTCACTGTGTTTTTTGTTTCTAGCATTTTCATTTTGTTTCTTCTTATTGTCTTCATCTATCTGATGAAATCCGCTATCCATGCATGTAATCTAACTTTTCAATTAGAGCCTTTAACATGTTAATCATAATAAATTCCCTACTAGTTCTAATATCTGTGACGTAACTAGAACTGTTTCTGATCATTTGTTTTGTCTCTTCAGACTGTGTTTTTC
The DNA here is from genome assembly GCF_011764305.1 of Mustela putorius furo. Lineage (NCBI taxonomy): Eukaryota > Metazoa > Chordata > Mammalia > Carnivora > Mustelidae > Mustela > Mustela putorius. Next base: position 37,301,143 of record NW_025421989.1, read on the forward strand.
CTTGACCTTTTATATGTGTCTCATTTTTTTTTATGAAAGCTGGACATGTTGTGTTGGACAGTAGATACTAAGATATACATTTTTTAATGCTTGGAGGTGAGCATACTGTTCCTTTTGCGGCACTTTTAGTCTGAAAGTTTGTAGTAACATAATCGGGAGATGGGCACTTTCTCCTTGGCTTTGGGTCCTCTCATGTTTGTGCTCCTCAAAGACAGTTTCTACTCTGTAGCACTCCTAGCTCTAGTCCACTATGATTTTCACTTGTCACTTGTTAGCATGATGATGGCAATTTGGGGGAAGTGGGCGTTCTCTGATGTTCTGCTTTAGCTTCTGTCCTGGGCAGATGCTAAAATTCTCCCCATCCCCTTCTGTGAGCACCTGGGATCCCAATAGGAAAATCCTGCAAGAAGGTGTAAGCTTTTCTACGTCTGCAGCTAAGGGGCTTTATAATCTCATACTAGCCCACACTCAGCCTTTAACCATTTGATTAAAAAAAAAAATCTAGCTAAATCTTCTTCCTGGCTTATCTGGCTTCTGGCAACCTCTGTGTCAGGTAAATAAATGCTAATATCCTGTTCTTCCCTACCATCACCCATCCATCTCTAGATTTCAGGTCAGTTGTTTGTTCTCTGACCTCAGTCATCTCCCATGTTCAATACAAGGCCATTGCTTTCAAGTTTGTTTACCTTTTTGTTGTTCTGGTTGAAGGGATAAGAGCAAAGCTCTTTCCTGCTCTCTATGGCTTGGAGATCAAAGCTGAAACTGGTGGATGAAATTTTTCATGCATTGATTCAGGGACCTAGGTTTCTTCCTACTGTGATTTCACTATCCACCCAGGCTCATATGTAATTATTTACATTCACAATAGTCTTCTACTTAGGCTATAGTCTTATATAGCTATGTTTAATGTTGGCTAACATGAAGTGAGTCTTATAAGACTGGGTGTTGTAGTGTGTGTTCTCCAGGAAGCTGACTCTAGGATGGAGATTACCTTGCAGAAGTTTGTTAGGAAGTACTATTAGAATCAAAACCACTGGAAGGGCGGGGGGAAAGCAGGACTGGGCAGAGGGGGAAGTTCAGCTGTGGTAGAACCACAACAAAGGTTCAGTTGATCCCATGGGAAGCTCTGCAGCCGAAATGGCCCAAGAGAGTTGTCCTATATGCTGTGAGGAAACTAGTTCTTTATATTTCTGTGTCATCTGGTCATTGCATATGGGCTGGTCCAAAGTCATACGTTGTCAAACCAGATATCTTTAGCAGAGGGCAATATCTAGAGAGGGCTGAGAGCTGAGGACCATGGCATGGCAACAGTTAGAAGAATAAGCCTGGAAGAGGTTTTGGGCAATGCATCACAACTTCTACTATATTTAGTCAAAGCATATGCATATTTTAAAGCTCACAATTGGTACCATCAAAAACTTCACAATTCCACAAAAATTGCCCCAGAAATGGTATACTTAATCTTTTGTAGTTAGTTTTCTCATCTATGAAGTAGAAATAATTTTTAAAAATCTACCTCACAGTTTTCATTGTGAGAATTAAATGAGTAAATATTTACAATATGCTTAGGACAGTGGCTGATATACACTAAATGCTAAATTCTCATTAGCTATTGTTATTGTGGTGGTGCTTGTCATTTCCCACAGGCCCCAGCAGTGAATCCTTTTCATTAAAAATAAAAATGTAGCACAGGGTGTTATACATAAGCAATGAATCTTGGAACACTACATCAAAAACTAATGATGTATTGTGCAGTGACTACCATAACACAATACAAATTTTTAAAAAAGAAGTCAGTGAACCCTCCCAAAAAATAAAATAAAATAAATAAGTAAATAAAAATGTATGGGGCTCCTGAGTGGCTCAGTCAATTAAAACATCTGACTTCAGCTCAGGTCATGGCCCCAGGGTCCTGGGATTGAGCCCTGCATAGCTCCTTGCTTAGCAGGGGAATCTGCTTCCCCCCCTCCAGCTCTCCTCCTGCTCATGATTTCTCTCTCTCTCAAATAAATAAATAAGATCTTTTAAAAAAAAATATGGGGCACCTGGGTGGCTCAGTCGGTTAAGCATATGCCTTTGGCTCAGCTCATGATCCTAGGGTCCTGGGATTGAGTCCTGCATCAGGCTCCCTGATCAGAGAGAGCCTGCTTCTCCCTCTCCCTCTGCCTGCTGCACTACCCTTGCTTATATTCTCTGTGTGTGTGTGTCAAATAAATAAATAAAATCTTTTTATAAAATACAATAAAATAAAAAAATAAAGATAAAAATTTCCAACCTAAGACCACCTTGCACTTCTTCTATTATCAATTATCTGCTCATGCCCCTTATTTTCTACTGGGATGTTATTTTTTCTTGTTGATTTGTGAATTTTTTTCTCATTTCTTTAGAATATTCATTATTTATTAGTCATATAAGCCATATAAACTGGAAACATATTTCTGGCTTCTTGTATATCTTTTAGCTTGTTTAGATTATAATATTTTGATGTATTTGTTATACAGAGCCTAACCAGTGGATCAATCTCAAAACAGTACTAAGGATAATTATAACTATATAGCTATGTTTAATGTTGGCTAACATGAAGTGAGTATTTACTATCCTAGCATGGAAGAGGTACTCATTCATTCAGGCATTACCTTATTTCATTCTCGCCAGAAACTTATGAGGTAAGATTTTCTTTTATTCCCACTTAATAGATAAGAAAACTGAGGACTAGAGAGATTAAATATTTTACTCCAAACTGGTAAGTGGTGGAACTGGGAGTGAAACCCAGGTCTGTTTGCTCCACAGGCAATATTTCCCAAGATTCACGACATGAAACACTCACGGGCAATTATGTGCACACACACAAACACGCACGAGTGATCCATAGTTAAATCAATGTGGTAGAGTTTTGAATATCTGCTTCCAGAACTAGTCCATAGTTACGAACCTATTAATAGCTCTAAGGGATACTTTAAGAAAGAAACTTGTTCAACCTGTGCAACCCGGGGTTTTCCCAAAGTTGATTTCATCACGATTTTTACTTCCTATTATACCACAGACCCACTGCAGAAATAGTGTTCTCTTTCCTCCCTCCTTGGTAAAATGCCACAACACACTACTCAGTCTCTCAACCGGAGGAGGTCTTCAGAGACCAGCTGTCTGGGATTCTGCTCAATCATCATCAATACAGATGAAAACAAAGAGAGCAGCCTAATGAAATTAGCTAGTGACTCAAAGTGGAGAGGAAAAGCTGCTATACTAGGTAACGATATAAGGATTTAATAATCTGGAACAATGGACAGAAGTAAATAAGATAAGATCTGACAGGGACGAATGTAAAATCTTGCAGTGAGATTAAAACAAAAATCAATGACATGAATACATTTTAGGAGAGAGCTTAATTTCACAGTAGTTTGGGTGAGGAAGCCTGGGGGACTTAATTGATTATAAACCCAATTAAAAAAACAATTGAAATGCATTCAACAAGCAAGGAACTATGGTTTTAAACCTGCGTGAATACAAAGGTAGCATTCAGAGTGGCAGAGATTGGTATCCATTACCCTGGCTGGGGTCTGGAGTATGTCATATTCCTGGCCACGTGCTTTGGGACAGACAATGAATGGCAGTCCAGAATCTATCCAGATGGCATTGAATTAGATAGTAAAGAGCCCAACAGACACCACCTTTTGACCAGTCATAGAACCAACTCAAGCTGTTCAGTCTGGCAAGAGTAGATTTGGGGTAGCTGCTGGGATTGGATGATTGTACTGGATATTTTTCATTTGTCTCTCCCTATTCATTTATTCACCAACATTTCCATTGGGCTCTGTGTCCTAGGAGGCTCCCTGGCCTTTATTTGTCAGTGGGAGGCACTTGGGGAGGTTAGAGGGTGGGAGGGGCTTGAAGTGGGTATATATTTCCTTAGCTTCCTCCCTACTGGCTTGCTGGATGGCTCTCTTCTCCAGCTTCAGCTACCCTCTCTGGCCTCGGGTAAGCTTTCCTTCTCCTTGACCCTTTAGGCTTAAGATCCTGCTCTGGTTAGCTCTGAGGTTCTCCAAAGATTCACTTACCACTGCTCCCATCCCTGTAAATCCCCTTTTATTATGCTGTCCTCAATGACTCTGCCTGAGTGTGTGATTTGTGTCCTGCTAGGACCAGATTCATCCTGATGCTGGACCGATTAGGATGATGGCCTTTGCATATTTCAAGGGCTGTCATATGGAAGAGGGTGGAATTAACGCAAGAGAGTAGAAGTTACAGGAAGATTGGGTTCAGGTACTCATTTAGCTAATCTTATTAAGCCTCTACTGTGTGCCAAGCAATGTGCTTCGAAAGCTCAGAGCAAAGGGATAGGTTAGAAGTTGGAGAGGCCTCCCAGAAAAAGACTTGCAAGATGAGCAGGGAGAGAAAGGACAACCAGGTGAGGATTGTTCCAAGAAGAGGAACTCCGGTGAGAGGGCTGGAGGGCTGAGAGTGAAAGAGTCTTGTCCCAGAAAATGAAAGGAAACCTGATGTTGAGTGTCTTTCTCTTCCGAGTGAATGAGAGGGTATCATCAAGGATGGCTGAGAGTGGGAAGGGCCAAACACTCAGAACTGTTGTGATCCCGAGGGCCCTGGGAGACCCTTGATAGGTGTAAAGCCACGGAGACCCCTAGTAAGATTTGTCTCTTTCCACTGTAGAATGAAGGGAGCAAGAATGCTCAAGAATCAGAGAGCTGTCTCACCAAGGAGTGAGCAGCCAGTTACTGGTAGCAGCCAAGGAGAGCCTCATTCTTCTTGGATGACAGCTTCAGGATATTTCCAAGGGGGAAGCCACACTGAGTGGGAAGTTGGACTCACGAACATCTGTGGCCCTTTCTAATTCTGAAAATGCTGAGACTCCTCTGCTCCGGCCCCCGTCCCTCACAGTGGAATAGAAGGCACCCAAGTTAGAGAATCCATTCACTGTCATCCAAAGCTGGCAGTGAGAAGTCCTTCTCTTCCTTCCCAGCCTACACCCTGGGGCCTAGAAAGCAGGACACATGTCCAGACCCGAGCCCCTGGGAATACACAGGCCTCTAGTGTTTGTGCTCTTCCCTCAGCCTACTGAGCAGGAGGGGCACCGGTCATGGCAACTTCCAGAGAAGAGCTCTGCCAGCTCTTCTGGCAGGCCGGCTCACAGTTGGCTCTGTGGTCTGAGATATTAGGCGATTTCACTGGTGGGCTTTTTTTTTCTTTTAAAATTAAATCCTCCAGAGAGTCAAAAAGCAAACCCCTCAGGCCCTGAGCCAGCATCCAGGTTGGCCCCTGGGCAAGGTCTGGGAGCTTGGAAGGCCGTGGTGGCATTCAAGACAGCAGCCCTCTTGTTTCGGAACCCCCTCTCGGGGCCTGGGCAGATCTGTGTGTGATAACGCAGCTGTGTGCAAATGCCAGCACTGGGGGGATAATTTTAGAAACCTTTTCATTATGCTTGAATGGGGGCCAAGGCATGGCCCTGGCAGCATGGGGGGGGGTGTGAAGCTGCAAAACTGGCACCCTTTAGAGCGAACTGGCTTTTGCAGCCTGCATGCGAGGTGTGCCATGGAGTCCAAGTTAGCAGATCCCATTGTCAGGCATCCCTATTCCCACTTCTGCTCTCACCTCAGCCCACTCTCTTTGTTCCTCACCAGACGCAGCAAACATGGCCGTCCGGTGGCAAGGCTCAGTTTTTTAGTCACTGTTCCACTCAGCTGTTCCCATGACTCTTTTTCTGGCCCCATAGCCTACTCCTTTCTTTCTTTGAGCCCCTGAAATGGGTTCTTATTCCTTAACATTCCGGGCAATAGAATAGGTTTCATCATAGTCGGGCAGTCCCTGCTCTCAGACTATAGGATCCCGGAAGCTGCTTAGCTTTCCAGACACTTCTAATGGTCTTCCATGAAGACAGACTTTTTTGCTGAAATATCCGATAGTGTAAGATAATTGGAAAATTATCTATCTAGGGGCACCTGCCTGGCTCTGTTGGTTAAGTGGCTGACTGACTTTGGTCATGATTTCGGGGTCCTGGGATCTAGCCCCACCTTTGGTTGCTTAAGATTCTCTCTCCCTCTGCCCTTCCTTCTCCCCCACCCTCTCTGCTCATGGGCTCTCTCTCTCTCAAATAAATAAATAAAATCTTTCAAAGAAAAAAGAAAATTCTCAATCTATGCTTTGATTCATAACTTTAACAAGAGCACGGGCTAGGTCCTCCTAGTCTGGCCAGGATCACCACACCAGGGCAACAGGAGGAACCATGGGGAATCGGTGTGGGAGAAGGAAAGAAGGAGCTGATGTGAGAGCGGCAGCCATAACAGAGTGAGCAAAGCATAATGAAATGAATGTGTGAGGGTTTCATTTTCTTCATGGAAAATCTGCTATTCTCAAAAAGCAACTTCCTCTATAGGCATTTTTGCTTTTTCCAATAGAGGTGAAGAAGTACAGTTTTATGTAACACATATAACAGGGAAAGTAGAACGGTGACCCTGGGAAAATCACAGCATTAAAAATAATAAGCTTGCCATTGCCGATAAACCACACAGACACCATGCCGTGCTATCTTGAGTATAAAGGTGACATTTTTACAGTTATTCTGATAGTAACTTCTCTGACTGCAACTGCATTTGGTACATCATGCTCTCATACAGAGACTCTTTCCAGAGTTTGAGGATCTCTAAGGCCTCGTCCTTCAAGGCCCAGGTCAGGCATCCTGTTCCTAAAAATGCCCCCCAGCCTGGGATGGGGTGCCTGGGTGGTTTAGTTGGTTAAGCTTCTCCCTTTGGCTCATGTCACGGTCCTAGAGTCCTGGGATCAAACTAAGACCCCCATGGCAGGGCGGTCCCTAGTCTGCAGGGATCCTGCTTCTCCCACTGCCTGCCACTCTCCATGCTTATGCTCTCTCTCTCTCTGTCAAATAATTTTTTAAAAAATCCTCAAAAAATTCCCCCAGCCTGGATTTTCTGCTCCCACAGTATCTCCCTCTCATGCAAATGATCTCCATCATCCGTAACTGTTTACTTCTCTTTACCACCCACTAGATTACGAGCTTCCTGAAGACAAGAAACACGTATTCACTTCTGAATCCCTGGTGTCTGCCAGTGCCAGGCTTGATAAATGTTTGGAGAGCTGAACAACTAATGAGCCCTATTTCTTGCCTTATCCTTTAAACCAATGAGAACCCAAGTGGGAGCCAACTAAGTTAAATTAGATACATTGACTAATCCCTTCTATCCCCAAGATGCTGTAATTTTAGAATGTGCTGTTTTCTGCCTACATCAGGAAGTGAATGAGGTTCTAAGGCAAGATAATTATTTGGCTACATGAGCATGTTAAAAGAGAAAAAAAAAAAAAAAAGGATGTCTCCTAAGCAGAATGCATCATTTGAAAGAGTGAGGTAAATTGTGCCAGGGGTGAATTGAAATTTAGGCCGGGTGTATACAAAGACATATACACAAAATTATAGAGACATAGAAACATAAGTTCTCATTGTTAACAGAGCAAAGTTAAGAACTGAAGTCCAGAAACAATGACAACCAAAATTCTGACTGTGAGAAAAAAATTTGGAAGCCCTCCTTCCTTTTTCTCTGAAAAGGAAAACTCTGACTTCATTAAGATAATGAAGATGAAGCTTGCTTCTTTTCAGGATCAGTGACTCAAGGGAGGTAGAAACCATTGGCAATCAATACAGATATGGCAATTTAAATGGGCTTTTATTGTTTTTAAAAGAGAAATGTATAACATTAGACTTTTGTGAGTTATACAAGAGGAATAGAAAACATAAAAAATTCAATAAATAGAAGAAATAAAATATATATGCATTTCCATTCTCTTTTGTCCATAGTTACTGGAATAAATTAGAAGGAAGATTAGAGAGAAAGAGAGGAAGAGACAGATTGAAAGAGACTTCAGATGCGCTAACAGAAGATACAGGAATACACCTGTAAACCCACATGGACACATAAACATAACTAGAAAAAGACAAACTCAAATAAAGACCCAGATAAAGGTTTCTATATGGCCTAGAATCTCTATTTTGGGTATTAAAATAAGCTAATAAAGAGTTTTAAAATCATGTTTCATTTTTGACCTCTGAGATCTCCATTTCTGGTGTACGAGTTTATGAGACTCATGTTTGTGTGGTGTGTGTGTGTGTGTGTGTGTGTGTATGAAAGAGAGACAGACAGAGAGAAAATTACTGTCTAAAGGAATTGGCATAAAAGATGTGAGGAGAACCTTTGATCAAAGTAAAGAGTATTTTAGGTAGGGCATATTTTGAGATTTTGAATGGATCCCTTTGCAAAGATATTTTTGTTGCCAAAAGAGACAACATGGTACTGTCTGGGAGAGGGTCAGAAAATAGGTTCCATTGACTGTCATTCCTCTCTTTGGACATCACGGTCATCTATTTGTCGTCAGCTTATGCTAGTCAGAATCCTGCAGTTAGACGGGGGTTGAAGTACTCACATCGCTGTGAACACACTGCTTCCTTCATGACCCAGAGGAAGGGGGGAAACGAAGTCAGCATATAAGATTTTTCCATCTTAGAAAAGAAATGCTTGAGCAGAGAACCATTCATTAACACAACGTAATTAATCACAGTCCACCAATGTGCTAATAAGTTTGTCATAGGGAACATGTCTGGGTTTATGCCCTGCTAAACCTTTGAATTTTTTTATTCTTATGTAGCTACATAGTGGAGCTATCCTCCAGATAAGCAACTCCACCCAGCTGTGTCACCCTGATTATTGCACCTTTTGAAAATATTCCACTTTCTTATTCAATTCCATAGCTATTGATTCAGAAAAAGATAGAATATAACACTGTGGACTTATTATTTCATGAACTTAATGTGCTCATGAATCATTGAATGTCTTCTGTTACTGACTGCTTCTCATGCCCATGTTATTATGTATTATTGATCCGCAGTGACTTTGTAATAAAAATCAGTTTTCTTTTTATTCTTTCGATTGATATTCTAGTCAATGTCATTTAAAACTCTGTTAACTCAATTGTATCCATTTTTTTGGGCAGACAGAAATCTCTTTTGAGTTTATTCTATAGGGGTGACATTATGCTAGCTGCTGGAACTGAACATCTTGCCGTGACTCCATGCTGCCAAATGGCTTCTAGCTTTGTTCGTTTATTCATAAACTAATTTCCCTTCTTAGCTTGCTAACAGGTTTCAATTAAATGAAGCATTATCATGAAAAGTTCTTTAACAAGGGAAAGGAAATCTACTTAAGGTGTGTGTTTTAAACCAACATCAAACATCCCTCCCCTAACTCTTCCCTCTTGGCCAAATGGTCAAACATGACCAATAAAAATGTTTATAAACTGTAGCCTTTTCCTCTCAGGATAGAAGTGGTTTACAGGAAAGGAGATATTTGAGTCTTAGGTGAGATCCAGGCTTAGCTGTGCTGGTCCTGCTTGAAGGGGAGGTCAGAGGCTTGTGTTTAGGTCCCTTAACAAGATGGATGGAAGCCCAGCTGTAGCATCCATAACACTGATGACATTTTTCCACTGATTACTCCTCTTGTCCAGAACTGAGCCAGGCTTTTTTTTGTCTCTCTCTCTGGAGTAGAGATCTGCTCCATTTTTCTCCATTAAAAAATAGAATTTAATAGGAAAAATAATAATAATTATTTGGCTATGACATAATGACCAGTACAAATTTAATTCTGATTCCATAATATAGGTTAAGTCAATATACACTTGCTTTCTGAACTCTCAACATGGCTAAAATGACTTTTGTTCCTTTTTTTCCCCAAAAGTGGAACATCATAACCATCTTCTACAAGTAAATATCTAAAACATTATTTGAAACTTGCCCTGTTTTTTTCTTAATCTTCAAGATTAGCTAATACTGGCAGAATTTTAGATCTTTGACTATAAGTCAAACTGAGACAAGCATTACAAAATACATATTAAAATAAGCAGAGAAGAAAGAGAAATATGTTATACTAGAGGATGAAGAAGCATGATCAAGAATGTTTCACAGAGGAGAGAAACTATAAGGAAATCAGCTGCTTCATAGACTACCCAAATATTTTGATAAAGAAAGAAGGAAAGATGATCAGGTCTAAGTGAAGGCATGCCAGTGTTATTGTGTTTGAGGTGTGTTTGGGGAACAAGGAACGGCTTACTGTGGCCATGAAATATGATTGGAAAGGTTGGACACCAGGCCAATTAAATATTTTTAAACTCATTCCTAAGCATTAGTAGTCAGAGTCAGAAAGAGTATCAGGAGGTTAATCATCAGTGTATATAAATACAGCCAGGCCACTTCATTGATCTGTATACACAAAACCAGCCAAATCAGAAACAGAATCTTTTCTCTCCCAGATTTATTTCATTCTGAACCCCAAGCAGGGGAAGGGTAATAATTATTATTGGCTCAATTGCTTTAGACCAAAAGTAACAGATACCTACTGTTATAAATAACGTTGTTAGTAGGTGGAATAGCTGAGCACTGGCTGGTCTGTAACAGCCTTGCTTGAGATGGCTCTCCTACTTGAGACCGCTCATGTTTCCAGAGGCTGGTCTGGTGTTGTTCACCTAGATCTTCAGGATCCAAGAGAGCAAGCAGAAGTATGCAGAACCTTAGGAAGCCTAGGCTTGGAACTGCAACACCACTGTATTCTATTGGCAAACCAAATCACAGGGCTAGTCCAGTTTCATGGAACGGGGACACAAACTCCACCTTTTGATGAGAGAAGTTTCCAAGTCAGGTTGCAAAGGGCATGGGCTCAAGGGGGCATGGATAGTTATGCCACTTTTTACAATCAATCTACCTTGGGATAGGAAGTCTAAAATGGGAAAGCAGGCATCAGGTTAAGAGAGCACTTCCTAGGTTGGAAATAATTAAGGTGTTGTTTGGTAATGATGAATTGCATCTAGCTGTGTCTTTGTTTTTGTTCTGTTTTTTTTTTTCTTTCACAGTGGCATCCTGCAAAATTAAAGATCATAAACTTAATTAGATCAAGAGCCAAAAGTTATATTAGAGTTAGAATCTTGTTTTAAAAAAGAAACCCACTTCTTTAAGTCTAGCCCAAAGCATATAGTGAGACAATCCCTTAGCCATAAAAAAAAGTTTTAAGAAAAGCTGAGATTTCATAAGAAAATACCAAACTTATTTTCAATCTTGATCTGATCCAATCCAATTGGAAGTCCTAATTTCATAAATTTTTGGTTAGATACAAAACAAAGTTTTGTAGCTTGTGATTACACAATAAGTGGAAAGGTAGAAAAGAGACTGTCTTCTCTTTGCCCTTGGCATTCCACTGAAGATCCTGATGTCATCATGGGTTACACACTGCCTAAAGTTACCGGTATTGTTAAGAACAAGCCATATCCAAAGCCTCACTCCTACAGAGGTGTCCCTGATGCCAGGATCTGTACCTTTGACCTGGGGTAGAAGAAGTAGAAGAAAGAAAAGATGGATGAGTGCCTAGTATGTGGCTAGATGATGTCAGATGAATAGCAGCAGCTCTCCTCTGAAGCCCTGGAAGCTGTCCGTATTTGTATTGACAAGTACAGGATGAAAAGTTGGGGCAAAGTTGGTTTTCACATCTGAGTGTGGCTCCACCTCTTCCACTTCATCCTTCTCAACAAGATGTCCTATGCTGGTCCTAGACAGGTATGTGGAGTGCCCTTGGAAAGCCCCAAGGCACAGCAGCCAGGGTCAACATTGGTCAAGTCATCGTGCCCATCTGTCCCAAGTTGTAGAACAAGGAGCATGTGACTGAGGCCCTACACAGGGCCAAGTTCAAGTTCCCTGGCTTCCAGAAGATCCACATTTCCAAGAAGTGGAGCTTAACTGAGTTTGATGCAGATAAATTTGAAGACATGGTAGCTGAAAAATGGCTCTTCCCAGATGGCTGTGGGATCAAATACATTCCAAATCATGGCCCCTCCTGGACAAATGCCAGGCTGTGCACTCATGAGAACCTTGGCACTGCCCCCTCCTTACTCATGGCAGCCAATAAATCCTACTTCCTGCCTAACAGAGATAGATAGAGAGAGAAAGAGACTAAATTCTCAGAAAAAACATACTTACTTCCTTCTTGCGGGATGCAGGTAGGAAGTGGCTTTCTATCACCTCCTGATGGCAAAATACTTAAATTGCAAAGACAAGTCTAAAGGTTTGATGCATCCTATTACTGTCATAAGCTTTGTAGCCTGTTTAACTTTTTCAATATGTGTTTGCCTAATACATCTTAATTTTAATGAAGGAATCGCTCAGACTCAGTTTTTCCAAATACTACTGGTAGAGATGCAATGAGCACTGCTCCAAGAGTACAAGGAATGGAGAAAGTGGGCTTCTAGTTGTGGTGTTAATGGTATATGCCTTTGATTATTCTGCACCCTCGTTAGCTGTCTCCTCAACAGCTAAATATGAAGACTTAAACTTTTCCTGCATAAAGGTTATAAGTACAAATGAAATCACATTTAAAAAGTACTGCATATATTGCTGGGAGATTAAATTGGGATGGAGGTAGTTTTGGTGTGAAAAACCTTTGATTTTTGCATACTTTTGACCCAAGAATTCCACTTTTAGGGAATTATTTTAAGGAAATAATTAGGGATGTACATAAAGCTTTAGCTGCAAAGGACATTCATTCCTCTAATTTCATGATGGTAGAAATGCTGAAAATGACAAAAATGACTCAAATTAGGGGTTTGGATAAATAACTTACAGTAGATCCATACATTGAAGTGCTAAACAGCAGTGGGAAATGATGATCTGGAGAATTTTTATGAATATATACTGAATAGTTTCCATGTCGCTAAATGAAAAAGCATGTAGAAAATAATATGTTTAGTATAATTACATTTTTGAATTAAATATGTATAGAAAAAAACTGAGAGAATATGCTCTAAAATGTTATCAGCAGTTATCTATGTTGGAGAGAGGAATGGCTTTTATTTTCTTATTTTTGCTTAACACTATTTTCTACATCTTTTACATTTATATAATAACTTTTATTGTTTTTCCTTATTACAAAGGTTTATGGAATAAAATTTATAAGTATAAAGCATTTTTTATGCTTACTTCTCAAATCAGGACACTTATAATAATGAGAACTCAAATTCAAAAGTCTGCATCTTTAAGAGCTTTGCCAACTGACATTTGTCCTTGTCACAGACAAAACACTTTTCTATTTATGTTTACAGCATTGAAAAATGCACAGTATCCTACAACACAAGGAGGGAGATTTATAATAAAGCCCTTCATCTCGGTGCATGAGTATACCTGTAAATCATTCAACAGACTCACATTAAGTATAAGCCTCAAAGCAGCAGATGTATCAAGCAAACAATAAAATTTGAGTGTGTCTGCACTATCTGCATCTTTGTTTCTCTGTGTAAGAACGAATGTCTTGCTAAACTCTCTGTTCCAGAGCCATCTCATTGTTCATTCAACATATATTTACTTTGGGACTATGTATTATCACCTGAGCCTGGTACCATGATTCTGGAAAATCAGGTTGCTGGTAATTCTCTGGAATCAGAGTCCTTGCAAACACGCAGCAATACCTCTGACATAGCGGAGGTCCTGTATGTAATATCAAATAAGGAAAATACATTAGCTCTGCCCTCAGGAAACTTACTTTCTGGTTAAGAAGGAAAAAAGGGCATACACTGAATTACTAGGGAAAAAATGCCATTCATCATTTCTTTCAACAAGATTTATTTGGAACTTACTGATGATGGGCAACTTGCCAGACAGAGTGCATAGGATATATGGCACAAAGTTAGAATATAATTCAGAATGAATTTATGCCAAATGGTGTAATTTAGAGAGGGGAGAGAGTAATATTAGACCCCACAAACCTTACTTCAGAGCTGGAACAGACTTCAGGAGCATCTTGTCCAAACAAACCTAGCATGATTTTAGAGAGGTAGAAATTGCGTAGGTGGGGAAGTTTTCCCAGTAGAAATAGACCTTGGGATGGGGTTGAAATGAGGGACAGAATTTGACGGATAGAATGACAAAAGAGTACTCTTCCAGAGGAAGAATCAAAGGTTCTGAACTGGGCAAGTATATGACCTATAAGTGAGCCTAAGAAATAACAACAGAAGCTGAATGTTTATGCAAGTTTCAAACACAGAGAGAAAGATAATCTGTTGATTTACAACAAATACTAGGCATTTAAAAATGCAGCTCTTTAAGGACACTATTCTCTCTGAAAAGAGAGATGGAAAGTAGATATACAGTCCTAAATAGTTGCTCACCTTTACTTCTAAAAACAAACAAACAAAATTAAGGATTAAACATAAATGAACAATTATTCAACATCAGCTACAGCAACTTCTTTCAAGATATGTCTCCAAAGGCAAAAGAAACAAAAGCGAAAATGAACTTTTGGGACTTCATCAAGATCAATAGCTTCTGCACAGCAAAGGAAACAGTCAACAAAACAAAAAGGCAACCCATGGAATGGGAGAAGATATTTGCAAGTGACAGTACAGACAAAGGGCTGATATCCAAGATCTATAAAGAACTCCTCAAACTCAACACACACAAAACAGATAATCACATCAAAAAATGGCCAGAAGACATGAACAGACACTTCTCCAAAGAAGATATACAAATGGCTAACAGACACATGAAAAAATGTTCATCATCACTACCCATCAGGGAGATTCCAAACAAAACCACATTGAGATACCACCTTACACGAGTTAGAATGGCCAAAATTAACAAGATGGGAAACAACAAGTGTTGGAGAGGATGTGGAGAAAGGGGAACCCTCTTCCACTATTGGCGGGAATGCAAGTTGGTGCAGCCACTTTGGAAAACAGTGTGGAGATTCCTTAAGAAATTAAATATAGAGCTATCCTAATGACCCTGCAATTGCACTACCGGGTATTTACCCAAAGATACAGATGTAGTGAAAAGAAAGGCGATCTGTACCTCAATGCTCATAGCAGCAATGGCCACAGTTGTCAAACTGTGGAAAGAACCAAGATGCCCTTCAACAGATGAATGGATAAAGAAGATATGGTCGATAAATTCTATGGAGTATTATGCCTCCATCAGAAAGGATGAATATCCAACTTTTGTATCAACATGGATGGGACTGGAAGAGATTATGCTGCATGAAATAAGTCCAGCAGAGAGAGTCAATTATCATATGGTTTCAATTACTTGTGGAGCATAAGGAATTACATGGAGGATATGGGGAGATGGAGAGAAGTGAGTTGGGGAAAATCAGAGGGAGAGACAAACCATAAGAGACTGTGGACTCTGAGAAACAAACTGAGGGTTTTGGAGGGGAGGGTGGTGGGAGGTTGTGTGAGCCTGGTGGTGAGTATTATAGAGGGCACCTATTGCGTGGAGTACCGGATGTGCTGCATTAACAATGAATTCTCGAACACTGAAAAGAAATTTAAAAAAATAAATAATTTTTTTTAAAGCCATAGACTGGGAAGGGGAGGATGGAAGTCCTGCAGTTTCCCCAGCCATATAGATACTTCTAAGATGATGTTTTTTGGAGTAGAGGTGGAAAGAACTGGGCATGAATTCTAGCTCTCCCACTTACTATAACACTAAGTCCTCTTGAGATCATTTCTTCATTTTAAAATGGGATGATCGTATTTCCACTTCTAGTCAGGGTAGAGCGAGAGGGACCAGATTTATATTCCTGCCTGAAACAACCACAGAAACCAGAAAAAAATATTTGAAACAACAGTGTTCAAGTCACTGAAAATCAGACAATGAAGGACAGTGATCCCTGAGAGAAGGAAAAGTATGAAATGAAACCTATCACCATCCCACCTTACTGTTTGAGAGTGTTTCCAGGTTGTACTATTTGAGAGTGTTTCCAGGTGCAGAAAGGGGAATCCAGGCAGAGCCTCGTGGTCTCCCTGAGTTGGGGAGACATACCTGAGAGTCTGGGGGGACTAAAGTAACTAGAGTTAGCTGGTCAGAATACTAGAGAGAAGAGAGGTACACAATGAGAGAGTTCTGTGATAATCTTCAAAAATTTCCACTCAAATATTTAGGAGAGTATTGATCAAAGCATATGTGTGAACAAACCATCTGAGGGGAAAAGAACCGTCAGACAGAATCAGAGACAGCTGTGCCTAATACTCACACTAAGCCAGGAAAATTAGCTCTAGATCTACCTAACAAATCATTAAAACACTACCTGAAATGACTGAACTATTTTCAAATAATACAGCTACATTCCTGAGCAAAACTGAAGAATACTTACAGGAATATAAAAATACCCAAAACCCAGCAAGGTAAAATTCAAAATGGTTGGCATCAAATCAAAGATTGCAAGGCAGGCAAAAAAAGAAAGAAAGAAAGAAAGAAAGAAAGAAAGAAAGAAAAAAAGAAAAAGAGAAAGAGAAAGAAAAAGAGAAAGAGAAAGAGAGAAAGAAAAGAAAAGAAGACCCAGAATGAGAAGAATAATCAATCACTCACTCAGTCAAATCCAACCCAGTGTTGGCACACAGATATTAGAATTAGCAGATAAAAACTCTAAAGTAGCTACTATTACTATATTTTATGTGTATAAACAGGAAATATTTAAAAAAATCAAATTTTCATACTCAAGAAAACATGGATGTTACCACGAAAACTACCATGTTTGAGAAAAAAAAAAATACCGAATGGGATTAACAGAAGATTAGAAATAGCAAGAGTAAAGACCAGTGAATATTAGGACACAGCAATAGAAACTATCCAAAATGAAAAACATAAAGTAAAAAGGTTCAGGAGAAAGAAAAAGAAAAAAGAAAAGAATGAGAAAAAAAGGAAGAAGAAAAAAATGAAGGAAGGAAGAAAAGAGCATTAATGGGTTGTAGGACAACTTTAAGCAACACAAAGGATATGTAATTAGAGTCCTTTGTGGTGGGGGAGAAAAAAATCTTGAAGAAACACTAGGTATAAGTTTTCCAAATATCATGAAAACTATAAAGCCAGAAATCTAAGAATTTGAATGAACAACCCCCCCACACATAAAGAAAATAAGGAAATTATACCAAAGTGCATAATAATCAAATTGATCAAAATCAATGATAAAGAGAAAATCTTACAAGCAACCAGAGAGAATATGGCATGTTATGTACAGCAGAATAAAGGTAAGGATGACATCATATTTGTTGTCAGAAACAATACAAACTCCAAGGCAAAGGGAAAACATCTTTAAAGTACCAAAAAAAAAGAATCCTGTCAACCTACAATTCGATGTGTAGTCAAAATCATCTTTCAAAAATGAAGGTAAAATAACAACTTTTAAAGATATAACATTGAAATAATTAATCACCAACATATCATCAGTATAAGAAATATTAAAAGAAGTCTTCAGGCAGAAGGAAAATGATACCGGAAAGACATGTGGACCTATACAAAAGACTGCAAAGCACTAGAAATTGTAACTACCTGGGTAAATTGTAAGAATCTTAATTATGATTTAACTCTCCTGAAAAGATAATTGATTGCTTAAAAAAAACAACACAAACAAGTTTAAAAAAACCCAATGTATAATAGAGGTTTAAACATAAACATATGACAACCATATCATAAAAGATGGGAAGGGAGAAATAGAACTATGCTATTGTAGGATTTTTATACTGTATGAAGTGATATATCATATAAAGGTAGTCTGTGATGAGTGAAAGATGCATGGTATGAATCCTAAAGCAACTAATAATTCAATAAAACAAAGTTATAGCTAATGAGTCAACAAAGGATGTAAAATAAAGTTTAAAAACTCAATACAAAGGAGGCAGACAAAGAGGGAAAATAGGAAGAAAGAACAGATGGGATGAATAATTAGAAAACAAATAGCAAGATGATAGTTGTAAACCAAAGAATGTCAATAATCCCATTAAATGTAAATGATCTAACAATCCAGTTAAAAGGCAGGTTATCAGATTGACAAAGAAAACAAGACCCACTTAAAGTTCACCAACAGAAATACAATTTAAATATTATAACACCAAAAGTTAAAAGTAAAAGAATGGTAAAAGATAATTATACTAACATTAGTCAAAAGAAAGCTTTAGTAGCTATATTAATAACAAAGTAGACTTTGGAGCAAAGAATAGTACCAGGGATAGAAAAGACCATTATATAATGAAAACAGGATTAATGCCTCAGGAGGACACAACAATCCTAATCATTTATTGACCTAATAAACCAGTTTTTAAAATCATGAAGTGAAATCTGATAGAGCTGTAAGCAGAAATAGACAAATACACAATTATAGTTGATTTTAATACTTCCCTCTCAATAATTGATACAAGTAGATGGAAAATCAGCAAGAATGTAGAAGACTTAAACAACACCATCAAATGACTTTACTTGACTGACATTTATAGAACCGTCCATTCAATAAGAACATCAAACCATCTCCCTTTCCAGAACACAAGGAACATTTGTCAAGAGAGACCATATTCTTGACCATAATACAAGTGTCAATAATTTAAAAGTATGTAAGTTTTACAAATTAGATTCTCTAACCACAATGAAATTAAAAACCAGTAACAGAAATATTTGTGAAATCCCCAAATATTTTGAAACTACATAACAGCACACTTTTAAATGATCCATGGATAAAAGAAGAAATCAAAAGAGAAATTATGAAGTATTTTATACTGTATGAAAATGAAAATTAGAATTCATGGGCGGTTGCCAAAGTGGTGCCTAGAAAGAAATTTATAGCACTAAATGTTTATATTAGATTGTCTCAAGGGAGCCTGAGTGGCTTAGTTGCTTAAATGAGGGACTCTTGATTTCAGCTCAGGTCATCATCTCAGGGTTGTGAGATTGAGTCCTGTGTTGGGCTATGAGCTCAGCACAGAGTCTGCTTGAGATCCTTCCTCTCCCTCTGTCCCTCCCCTGACTCATGCTCTAAATAAATAATAAATAAAATCTTTTAAAAAAAGATAGACTCAATCATGACCTAAACTTCACCTTTAGAAACTAGAAAATAAGAACACAGTAAGCAGAAGAAAGTCAAAGCTGAAATCAATAAAATAGAAAACAAAACACTAGAAATAATTCTTTACTTGAAAAATAAAACAACAGAATTGAAAAATATCTTGCCAGAAAAAGAGAGACAAGACACAAATTACCAATATTGGGAATAAGAGAGATGACATTACAGATCCTACATATATTAAAAGGTTAAGAGAGAAATGCTAACAAATTTGACAACTTAGACGAAATGGAAAAATTCCTTGAAAGACACAAACTGCCATGTTTATTTACTAAAACGTAGATAGACTGTATAGACCTATATCCACAAGAAAAACTGAATTTGTAGTTAAAAACCTTTCCGAGAAGAAAACTCTAGGCCCAAATAGCTTCACTGATAAATTCTACCAAATACGGAAAGAAGTTATAATATACCAGTACTACACAAACTCTTCTCAAAAACTGAAGAGGAAGGACTATTCTCCATCTGGTGTTATGAGGCCAACATCTTCTCACCAAAACCAGCCAAACAAATTATGAGAAAACAAACAAACAAAAACCTACAGACCGATAGCTCTTGTAAAGCATTAACACAGGTGTAAGGATTATAAACAAAATTTTATCAAGTAGAATCAAGCAATATATAAAAAGGATAATATATCCTGAGCAAGTGATATTCATCTCAGGAATACAGTTTTGGTTTAACATTTGAAAACCAAATCAGTGTAAACAAGCCTTAAAAAGTCATCATACAGGGACACCTGGGTGGCACACTTGGTTAAGTGACCTACTCTTGGTTTCAGCTCAGGTTGTGATTTTGGGGTTATTCAATCGAGCCCCACGTTGGGCTCTGCACACTGAGTGCAGTCTGCTCGGGATTCTCTCTCCCTCTGCCCCTCCCAACCTCTTTCTCTCTCTCCCTCATTCTCTCTCTCTCTCTCTCAAATAAATAAATCTTTTTTTAAAAGTCACTATATGAACAAACTAAAAAAGAAACCACATGAAGTAAAATTCATTTGACATGATCTAACATACAGTTTTGATAAAAACTCTTAGCAAACAAAGAACTGAAGGTGACTTCTTCGACTTTATAGAGGGCATTGTGGTAGGTGGACTCTAAGATGGCTTCCCATGTTCCCTGTCTCCTCTATAAGCCCTTCCCATAAGTATGGGCCAGACTCAGTGATGACTCACATTTTTTTCAAATAGAATCCTGCAAAAGTGATAAGATGTCACTTCTGAATTAGTTTACAAAACGAATGTGCCTTTAATCTTGCTTCCCCTCTCATGCTCTCTCATTGTCTTTTTCTGAGGGAAGCTGAGCTGCCTATGGAAAGCCCCATGTGGCAAAGGACTGATGGAGTCCCCAGGTCAATAGCTAAAGAGGAAGTGACACCCACAATCAAACAGCCTGTGAGGATATGAATCCTGCCAACAACCACATGAATAAGCTTGGAAGCACATCTTCCCTGTGCTCAGACTTTGGATGTAACAACAGCCACCGCAATTCTTTGATCACAGTCTTGTGAGAAGCCTTGAGGCAGATGCACCCAGCTAAGCCATGTCTAGATTCCTGACCCATGGAAATGGTGACATAATAAATGTTCATTGCCAGGGGCACCTGGGTGGCTCAGTCGGTTAATGTCTGCCTTTGGCTCAGGTCATGATCCTGGTGTCCAGGAATTGAGGCCCAGGTTGGGCTCCCTGCTCAGCGGGGAGCCTGCTTCTCCCTCTGCCCCTCCTCCTACTTGTGCATTCTCACTCTCTCTCTTTCTCTTTTTCTCTCTCTCTCTCTCGCTCACTTTCCCTCTCTCAAATAAATACAATCTTAAATAAATGTTTGTTGCTTTAAGATGCTATGCTTAGGGTTTATTCATTATGCAGCAACAGAAAATGAACATGGCATGTACAAAAAAATCTACTACTTACATTCTACTGAATAGTGAAAGATTAAATGCTTTACCTCTGAGATCAGCAACAAGACAAGAGTGTTTGTTCTTATGACTTCTATGCAACATTGGATTGGTGGTCTAGTTGGTACAATCAAACATGGAAAATAAATAAGAGGTATTTGGATCGGAAAGGAAGATGTGAAGCTCTTTATTCTTAGCGTGGTTGTCTGTGTAAAAAAATATGATTACATCTACAAAAAAAGCTGCTAGAACTAAAACATAGGTTTAGCAGAATTTCAGAGCATGAAATCAATATACAAAAATCAATTGTATGCCTAAATACCAGCAACAATCAGAAATTGAACTTAAATAAGCAGTAACATTTAAAATAGCCTCAAAAATATGAAGCACTCAGGGATACATCTGACAAGAGATGTGAGAGACTTGTACACCAAAGCTTAAAAAACATTGCTGAGGGAAGTTAAACAAGACCTAAATAAATGGAGAGATATGCCTCGTTTGTGGGTCAGAAGACTTAATATAATTAAGATCCAAATCCCCCTTAAATTTGTCTAGAGTTAATGTAATCCCAATCAAAGTCTCAACAGGACTTTTTTGTAGAAAATGAAAATAAAATTTTAAAATTCATATGGAAATGCAAAGGACCCAGAATGGCCAAGACAACTTTGAAGAAAAATAATTTTGGAGGACAGATACTACCTGATTTCAAGAGTTATTTTAAAGCTATAGTAATCAAGACAATATAGGATTACACCAAGATTGACAAAGAGATCAACGAAACAGAATTCAAAAATGCACTCAAACCAATTTGGATAACTGATTTTAGACAAAGGTATAATGGTAATTCAGAGGAGAAAGATAGTCTTTTCAACAAACAGTCTGGAACAACTATAAAACTGTGTGCCTTCCAAAAAGAGCTTCAGTCCATATCTCATACCATATACAAAATTTAACTCAACAAGGATCCTAGACATAAATAAAAAATGAAAACTATCTAGAAGAAAATTTAGAGGAGGGATGCCTGGGTGGCCCAGTTGGTTAAGCGTCTACCTTTGGCTCATGTCATGAACCCGGGGTCGATGGGCAGCCTGCTTCTCCTTCTGCCTGCTGCTCCCCCTGTTTGTGCTCTCTCTCTCTCTGACAAATAAAATGAATAAAATATTTTAAAAAATAGAGAAAATCTTTGTGATCTTGGATGAGGTAAGGATTTCTTACAATCATATAGCAAAAACATCTATTAAAAATTGGCAAACTGGACTTCAACAAAATTAAAAACTTCTGCTCTTCAAAAGACACTGTTAAGAGAATGAAAAGACAAACCACAGACTGGGAGAAAATATTTGTAAAACATATGTCTGATTCAGGACTTGTGCTCAGAATAAATTTTTCAAAACCTCTCAAAATTCAATAATAACAAAACAAACCACCCAATAAAAAAATGGGCAAAAGATTTTCATAGACATCTCACCAAATGTATACTGATGCCACATAAGCATAGGAAAAGATGTTCAACATAATTAGTCAGTAAGGAAATGCAAATTAAAACCACCAAGAGATGCAACTCTGCATCTATTATATTAGATTAAAATTACATTGAAATGATACTGACCATACCAAGATTGGGTGTGAATAGAGGCAACTGAAACTTTCATACAGTGCTGCTGAGAATATAAATGATATGAACATGTTGAAAAACATTTCTGCAGTTTCTTAAGAAATTAAACACAAACCTACTATATGATCCAAGCAATTCATGCGGAAGCACTTACGCTAAGGAAAAGAAAGCACATATTCATACAAAGACTTGTGCATGAATGTTCATCGCAACTTTAATTATAATAAGCTCAAATTGGAAACAACCCAAGTGTCCTCAAAGCATCAACCTGGTATTATGTCCATACAATAGAATACTACTAGACAATGAAAAGGAACGAACTTTGATATATGCAGCAACATGGATGAAACTCAAGATAATTATGCTGAGTTAAAGAACCCCAACAACAACAAAAATGAATACAAAGCTCATGATTCCATTCACAGAAAATTTAAGAATGTGCAAAGTTATCTATGGTGATAGACAACAGATGCCAGGGCTCCTTGGTGGCTCAGTTGGTTAAGCGTCTGCCTTTGGCTCAGATTGTTATCCTGGGGTCCTGTGATCGAGTCCTACATCGGACTCCCTGCTCTGTGGGGATCCTGTTTCTCCCTTTGCCTCTGCCTCTCTCTCTCCCTGTCTCACAAATAAATAAATAAAACATTGACAAGAAAAAGAAAACAGATAGCAATCTGCTACTAGGTTGGTTGGGAGAGGGGTTGGAGGGGTGGGAGAGAGATGATAAAGGGGCACCAAGAAACTTTTGGGGGTGATGCATATGTTAACTGTCTTGATTGTGGTAATGGTGTCACAGGTGTAGGTGTATGTCAAAGCTTACAAAACTATATATTTTAAATACGTGCAGCTTATTGTATGTCAATAATGCCCCCAAAAGCCACTTACGACTAAAAAGCAAAAACAGAAGGATCTTAACTCTTACCGGAAAAGGACTATAATGATATTGAAATGAGGCAAGGGCTTTGGTACATAAATGTTCACAAGACCCTTCTTGGTGTTTGGGGAGTGTGTCCCCAATGATTTTTACCACAAATGATGGTTTTGGGTTTTTTAAGCCTCGTTTGGTGTAAATCAACAGTTCTCCAACTTGTCAGAATATGACATATATTAAATCTTTCTCCCTCCCTATCCTTCTGTCTCTCAGTCTTGACCCTGATTACCTTCCAGATGCTCTATAAGGATAGCTGAAAGCACAATTGGGTTCATCATTTATTCAGCATATATAACGCAGCTATTTAAAAATTTACTGCTGAGATGTATATCATCATTGAGGTTAAGATAAAACACACTAAGTACGAGTTCCATTGTTCGAAAGGCTTACCCAATAAGTCAAACTAGAGAAAGCAGCAAGTCTGGCTTTTAACAGCAAAATCAGGAAAAATATCTGTGCTTGTCCAACCAAACATTGGAGGCCAAGCAAACTCCTTGGGGAAGCTTAATTTTTTTTATTACCAATTTATGACTTTAGGGATGAAATGTTTTAGGAGCCTCATTGCTAAACCAGAGGAATCAATATTTTTCTGTTAATAGGCAAGCTGTCACATAAACAAATCGGCTGAAAACCTCCATTTAGCAGTTCAGGAAAAATGCCTGGTTCAGAGGTGTACCAAAGCCTTACCAAAAATCTGCTGTACTTTGATCTCTTAAGTTGGGCCAGACAAACCCTCACCAACTTCTGTCCTAGTGAGTCCGTGTACCTCTGTTTCACAGCTCTTGAGATTCTAATTCACGTGCTAAACAATATGTTGTAATTCGTTGATTCAGGAACAAAGTTCATCTTCTCTGTTATTTGTGAAAGGGAAATCTGAGACCTTGTATTGGTTCCATTTATCATGTCTCTTCTCCTTCTCTTGGAATTACAAATGTAATAGATCACACAGTCTCCTGGCAAAGCTGAGGTTATAACTTCTCAGGTTAGAAAGATCCCGAGACTAAGGTAACCATGTTTCTAGAAGCTTCTCATTCACAGGGCTATTTCAGGATCCATCTTATATTTTGTCTTTCATCCTTCTGAATTGCCAGGTAAGAGAAGTGCTTTTCAAATCGTCAAGTAGAGATAAGAGTGAACAATGTTAAGATGTGAGCAAGTCTTTGTCTTGTCATCAAGCTATACATAAACCTACCCCTTCTTTGAGCTAACTGAATAGTCAGTCATTGGACCAATGTTTAATTCAACCAAAGTTAGGCACCGGGCATTGTGCTTAGGTGCTGAGGATAAAACCACCTCTAGAGGTACAGTCCTTTCCCTGAAGAAAAATACTACATGGATGTAAAGCATTTCACATGTGAGGTGAGCTATAAAATGTGATACACATACAACCTTTTAGAAGACAGTGTACTACATAACGCAAGAGATTCCTCTTTGGGCATATTCATGAGAGTGCTCACATATGCCTTCTAGCTCTTTGCCACAGCATGGTACTGATAAGGAGGTTGTCAGGCAGCATTTATTAAAGCCCCATGGAAGGGGGTGCCTGGGTGGCTCAGCCAGTTAAGCGTCTGCCTTCGGCTCAGGTCATGATCCCAGGGTCCTGAGATTGAGCCCCACATGGGACTCCCAGCTCAGTGGGGAGCCTGCTTCTCCCCCTCCCTCTGCTGCCACCCCCAACCCCCAACGCTTGTGCTCTCTCAGTCTCTGCCTCTCAAATATAAAGAAAATCATTTTTTAAAAATCCCTTGGAAGTAGTTGGGGATAAAATACAGTCTTGGGCCTCAGTCCAGTTCTAATTCATCAGAATCTCTGGGAGTTGGGGCCTGTGAATCTGACCACGAACTCCATTCCTAGATGACTCTGCCCATGTCAAGTTTACAGAAGTGCTGCTATAGGAACAAGTTACAAGAAGGACCTCAATTGCCCATGGAGGCTCAGGGGTACTACCTCTGAAGTAGGGCTTCTATATTCCCAGGTCAGGAAAGATGTGTTCACTAGGGAGAATGTCTGAGCAGTAGGAGAGGGGCAGGGGGAAGAAAAGGCTCAGCACTGGGGAAAGGAGCACTTGGCTCTCACCCTGCTTCTGCTGCCCAGTGGTCTTGTGATATCAGAAGACTCACTTCTCTGACAGTCACTCACATAGTATTTTTTAAATCCAAAGCAGGAATCAGAAAAACAAAAGACAAAAAACAACCCTTTTACTCCATCAAACATAAAACAATGCCTTTCCTGCCTATCTGAGTAGGTTGTTGAGAGGTGTCAGTAAGATAACATCATGGCAGAGGCTTTCTTGAAAAGAATGGAGAATTTAACCAGTGCTAAGTATTCAATTTGCTCTCCCATTAATATTTCTCCTGCTGAAAGTAGCTGAAAGCCAAGTGATGTTCTTTCCATTTGGCTGGAAGCAGGGCATCTAGCTGGCCTACCTTTGCCACCATCTGTCTTGCCAAAAACTAAGTAATAACTCTCCCTACTGTCCCTTCCACTCAGTCCTGAAGCAACACTCCCCCCCAACTCCCTCTACCCTGGGAATGACAAAAAGCCACCATGGTACAATTCCTGGACCAAAGGCCATGTGAGCAGCCCACCACCTATGTCTCCCTCAAGACTGAATTCCTCTTTTAATTGAGAAAATTTGTGGGCTCAGAACCCTCAGGACTATTAGCTACTGTTTACACTGGGCGTAAGAAAACAGTCACCCGTTTTGCCGGGGTAATGAGATTTCCTGTGAGATTTCCACCCGCCCCTCCCCTCATGGACTTTCTTAAATGGAAACACCTATGCCCTGCCACACTTTGATCATCACAAGAATACAGGGGTGCTGTATTAGTTATCTATAGCTGTTTAGCAAATCACCCCCACAATTTAGTGGCTTCAAACCATGAGCATTTATTATCTCCTACTTTCTGTGGGTCAGGAATCTGGGAGCAGCTAGACAGGGTCCTTAGACTCAAGATCTGTCACCAAGCCTCAATCAGGATGCCAGCTGGGACTACATTCTCACCTTGGGAAAGATCAGTCTCCAAGCTCACTCACATAGTTTTTGGCAGGATTCAGTTTTCAGGGAACAGCCTACACTGGAGAAGGAATTACACAAAAGGTATGAATACCAAGGGCAGGACCACTGGGAACCCTTTTAGAGAAGATACACAACAAATATTGTTCATTGACTGACAGGCATTTAACTTACTTTGTTTAGAAGGCATGTATTGCATGAAGCACTGGGTGTGATGCATAAACAATGAATTCTGGAACACTGAAAAGAAATTTAAAAAAAGAAGAAGCCTAGTAAACAACAACAACACTTCTTCCAAGATCAGTCAGTGGTTGTCAGTCAATGAACAATATTTGTTGTGTATCTTCTCTATGTAGGAGGTAACTAGTCAGTTAGGTGCTCAAATAGTATAAAATATGCTTGATTCTGTCCCAAAATATTTGCCCTGTCTCCTTCTGTTCTGGTAAATAGGGACTTCATTTATTTCTTTGTTTTATTTACTCTATAGTTACAGAATATAGAAAGTAAAAGTTACCGAAGACATGGGATAATCTATTCTAGATAATCATGTTGGTGAATTCCTCAGGAGTATATCAATATTACCTAGAGTTAAGAGTAATAGAGCATAAGTTAAGAGTAATGGAGTATAGAGCCTGGGAGTTTTGACTCTGTCATCAAGGAGATTTCAATTCAGATATTGACTCAACCACTTAAGTAGTGGTGTGACTTTGGGCAAATAAGTTCATTTCTTGTCTCAAATTATTTACTACATACTGAGGATCAAAAATAGTTCCTGCATCTTAGGGTTATTATACAGATTAAGCAAAGCCTTGCATTTTAAAAGAGGAGTAGGGCCCAGCACACAGTCGATACTCAATAAATACCATTTATTATATGATTTATTGGGATCTTGATGTAGGGTAGAGGTCACTAGATTACTTCTAATTGAGGAATCTGGAATTCAGAGCTCACTCTACCATCAGTTAAAACTCTCTACACTATGCTAGAACATTTCCCTTTATTTTTCCCTATATATTGTGCTTTAATGTCCTTTAAGAATATGTTTCACACTCTCCCCTCACACCTATCTTCTTGGGGGGGGGTGGCGGAGATCCTTATACTTTTGACATATTCCTTAGCAAAAACCACCATTATAGTTTTATGGTAACCCATTTGCAGGTGAATATGATGTATTAGAAGAAGAAATCCTGCCTTCACCAAGATTGAAGAGTGATTTATACACAATGACAGGTTAAAATGAACTAGTTTCCCACGCTGATCTAAAACAGATATTAGGAATTTTGTCCTTTCTGGTCCCTGACTCTGCTCACTTAAAAGGTGATTTATTCTGATCTACTTCTCTATTTTTTTTCTGACTTTCCCATTATTTTCTCATGAGCAGACATCACTCTAAGTTTTCTCACTGCTTTTGTCCAGGGGGCAAGTCTCCAGAAATAACTTGCTCAGCTCTCTTGCCTTTGTTCTGATAAGGTTCTGTTTCCTCCCCACAGCAGAATCAGTATTTACATTCCATTTTGAGTTTATATCAGTTCCAATCATGGGATTTGGGGGGCCCCACTCCTCCTCGACCACCACCTCTATGTTTCCCGCTCTATCGGATACCAACCGGAGTGAGCTGGTGGGAATAGGGGCTGCTGTTGTTCTGTGTGTTCTGGGAACATTGTAGCTCAACATTCATGTTTATCTGCTCCTCTGAGCTCTTGTTAGTTTGATGCCTTTGGTTGCCTGGGGCATAGGAAACAACACATGTTTTGACTGATAGCTTGGAGTTGTAATTGATAACTGATGCCCTTCATCCGCAGCCACTTTCTGCTACCCAAACCATAGAGTTTTGTATGACAAGAAGAGCACCGTTAAAAAACAAAAACAAAAACAAAAACAAACAAACAAACAAACAAACAAAAACCTGGCTATCAGCAGGTTATTCTCGTAAATATATACACTTCCAGGTATTTCTTGAAAACAACCGAACTAGGGCTTCACCCTGAAACTTGAGTACACTCTGTGTTTAACATTGCTGCAGAATTGAAAACCAGTCAGCTCCTTCTCTTGTGCTGAGAATCAATTCATCATGCGTGGAATCAAAAGGGAGGCTGAGGTGTTGAGGGGGATCCATAATTACCAAACAGGAACTGTCTGGCAGTCTCTGAGCCTGGCACTTTACTTGGTGAGTTCATCTAATGCTCCCGACCTTGAGA
Source organism: Mustela putorius furo (assembly GCF_011764305.1). Lineage (NCBI taxonomy): Eukaryota > Metazoa > Chordata > Mammalia > Carnivora > Mustelidae > Mustela > Mustela putorius. Next base: position 37,329,726 of record NW_025421989.1, read on the forward strand.
AGTCTTACTCTCCACCCACCACAGATGGGAAACGTGAGGCCCAGAGAAGGTTCCAGAATCCCACATATATGGTTGATCTAGGATTTAGTCTCCATTCTGTCTGCCTCTATGGGTTCACTCCCACTGTGTGAAACAGAAGGGCAGTGTACCAGTCAACACTGTTGAGGCCCAGCTCCACATCACAGTAATAATAGCAAAAATCAATGTAAGGGTTTCCTAAAGTTCCAGGCACAGTTGTAAGTTTTCATTAATTCCACCTCCAGAATACCCTGGTGAGGCAGTGATTATTATTACCTCCATTTTACAGATGAGAGAACTGAGTCATGGGTTGCTCAACATTATAGACCTCTTAAGTGGCAGAGCCCAAATACAGGCAGATTGCATATGGCACCATGGCCTTGAAAATGCATTTAACCTCCCATACTCACCAGCATAGTTGATTAATTAATCAGGTTATTAGCAAATCCATTTGTTTCAGTTATAGATAGCTATGTAACAAACTAATACAAACCTTTGTGGATGGAAGAAATTGTTGTTTTATTTTGACCATGATTTTATGAATCCAGAATCCAGGAAGGGCCTCAGCTGGGCCCTTCTTGAATTCATGTGGCACTAGTTGGGGTGAACTATTTCCAAGGTGACTTCACATACATGGTTGGTGCTTTGTTCTCTCTTTCTCTGTCTCTCCCTCTCTCTCTTCCTCCCTCCCTCTCCATCTCCCTTCACATGGAATCTCAACATCTGTGTGGCTTGGGCCTCTCACAGTATGGTAGTTTCAGGATGGTTACATCTCAATCCTGGCTGCTGGCTTCTAAGATGCAGAAAGAAGAATTTGCCAAACCAACTAATGATTACACTTAGAATTGGCACCATGTCACTTTTGCCATATTCTAAAGATCAAAGCATTCACAGGGCCTACCCAGCTTCAAAAGGCAGAGAAAGAGACTCCACCTGCCACCGGGGTGGTGGTGAGGTCACATTGTAGAATAGCATGTGGAGTGGGCCATTTTTGAAAAATGTAGTCTGCCACACCCTCCTTCCCAGCACAATCAGTCATGGTTTAGAGACTTAAATGTCACAAACAGAATCAATCTGGTAAAGGAATTGCTGTTTACCTCACAGTACTGTGTCATTTATTTTAACACTGTAATTTAAGAGAGTGTCCTTTCATAATATATGAAGGCATGTCTTATGCATTGAGTCTACAACAAAGCAATCCAATGGTGGTTCTTGATGGAATAAAATTTCATAATTTTTGAGGCCCAAGAAAAGTATCCATCAAGAGAGACCCATTCTTCACCAAGATTTGAAATAACTTTCGTTATAGTATGAAATCTATTGAGGGCAGGGGTCAGAGGGGAAACACAGTTTGTTTTGTGCAATAAGCATTGTACATAAGGCATGCACAGGGATCCTTTGTCATCTGGACTGGCCTAACACAAGGAGGTATATTGATCATACATGACAACCATCCCAGTACGTGGAGGTGTGCTCACTTGAAGATGCTAAATGCACATTGTACCTGAACCTGGACTGTCTCTGAAAGAGTACAGCAATTGAAGGCCGCTAAATGCAGTTCAGGAGCCACAAGAGCAGGTCACATGACCTGGCTTCAGGACCAACATGTTTCTTCACCATGTGGCATTTGCGGTAATGTGCAATATGGCTTTAAATTCAAAATGGAGGTGTCTCTGCTGTGCGGAATCCATAACTGGTAATAACATTTCTCTGATTTTTTTTTTGAAATGCCATTTTGCCAATGCTGTTAGAATTACCAAGTATTCATCAAAATAACAATGATAACTTTTCTATGAATGCAGCATGCTGCTACAATCTACATTGAAGTTGCATAATTAACTGCTACCATCCCTATTCTTTTATGTGCTCAGTAAGTATTTATCCAATATACCCATACTGTTTGCTACCTTGCATTGTTATAAAAGAGCACAGCAAGAAAACTTGGGACCTGCCTGGTTTATCATACTGAGTATCCATGTTCAAGCCATTAGTTCTGTTAGAATTACATTTCTTTAGGGATTTTGTAATAGCATTCTCAAGGCACTGTGTGAGACCTTAGGAACTCACACAGATAAACAAATCCATTTAACCTGGATCCAGATCTTGACCCACCTCACATTAAGGATAAAAACGTACCTGTTCCTCTAAGCTTAAGATGAAAAATAAAGAAGATCTTTAACATCTAATCAGACAAGGTATATTTGAATAAAACAGATTGTCCAAGCTTTCTTGGCTACGCTGATTATGCAATCACATGAACACTTCGAAAAACAAGGGATTGAAACAGCACTTACACTCTTTCTTTGGTGTTCCATAAACTCCTTGGTTCACTTTCTGAGGGGAAAGTATTCCATGATTTGACTTCACCCAATATCATTTCCCTGTTACTTAACAATTACAATTGGAAAAAAAAAAACAATTACAATTGGAATCATTTAAATACCCATTCATCAAAGATCAGTTTAAGTGTAAGACTTTTGGTTGGACAATTCTATTCACCCTGGACTTGGTCGTTGTTCCATGGAGATAGCGCATTCTTGGATTCTGACTATAGCCAGGTGCTTTGATGAAGTCTGATCCAGGTACCAACAGATGATGACCTTGTTGAAGAAATTAAGGAAGCTCTTAAAGAAGATGGCAACACATAAAGGTATCCCCCTGCAAAAGGGTAATTAGATATCAGAATGCTCCTGGTTTCATATCACTGTAACTGCTATACACTCTACTCAATGGGTACCTGTCACAGGTCAAGTTTCCAAGAATGAGACTCTGACAGCAATTTGCACATGGGAGGTTTATTGGGGAGTGTTTTGGGTATTAATAACTACGGGAGAGTAGAAGTAGCAGGATTGGTAGAGGAAAAATTGAATTGAGAAGCAATTACTACAAAGATCTGGAATAGCCCTGAGGAATTGTCTCACATTGGGTTGCATGGGGAAGGTCTTTCTATACCCAGATTGATCAGTCATTGGATATAGGTTCAACATGGGAGGGGGTATGACCTTAGATGAAGCAGTTCTCTTCATCAAAGGACAACTCCTAAAGAGGGTGAACAGATGAAGGCTTGCGGCTGCCAACACTCTAACACCCTGAATAAATGAGTGTTTCATTTGCAGCATTTCATTGCAGCATCTATATCTTCAATGTTTGGAATATATAAGGCAAGCACTCCTGCAACAATTAAAGACATTTGGGTCTTTCCAGTTATTAATGTCTACTGAGTTTTTATTCTACAAATGGTGCTCATTCCTGAGCTCCTTCATGATAATACTGAAAAAGACATTTCAGGAATGTCAAACAGTTGTTGATTTCTCAACCTATCAGTGCGTTATCATGAATATGTATTACTTTTTCTTACAACTCATGCTTCACCTTAGGGGGAGAAAATGCCAGATAGTTCTTGAGGCATTGATTGCTTTCTACTCAAAAACGATGTCATCTGCATAACCAAAATCCCACACAAATTCGAAAATGAAGACCTGCTATTATTTCAAGATTCTAACACTTTCTGACTGCTTCATTGTCATGTCTTCATAACTCATGATAATCCCCTTGCTATTTTTTCTAAAATAAGCCTTATTTATTTATTTGCTTATTTTTTCCCATTTATTAGGTATATGGTACTTCTTATGTGCCAGGCACCATTCTAAGTGCTTCACCATTATCATGTAAGTTAGTTCTCATAACAATAGTATTAGTTAGGTAAAATTATTAAACTCATTTTACAGATGAGCAAATGGAGGCACAAAGGTTAATTAAGTCACACAACTAGCAACTAGTAGAACCACGATTTCTATCCACGGAATCCAACCTCTAGAGTCCCTGCTCCTTATCCCAGTGCTATGCTCCCTTGTGATCGCAAGTGCTGATACCACAGGTCTTCTGAAAGCCCAAATGAAAGATGATGTGAGATCTTAGATATCAAATCTCCATTTCTCACCTCTTGGACCTGACTAAACTATTTGTTTTTTAAAGATTTTTTTTTCCTTAGGGACTTTATTTATTTATTTGTCAGAAAGAGATAGAGAGCACACATGCAGAAGCAGGGGGGCTGGCAGACAGGGAGAGGGAGAAGCAGGTTCCCTGCTCAGTAGGGAGTCCAATGTGGGACTCAATCTCAGGATCCTGGGATCGTGACCTGAGCTGAAGGCAGCCACTTAATTGACTGAGTCACTCAGGAGTCCCTGACTAAAAAATTTATTAATCCCATGGAGCTCCAGACAGTTTTGTTTTTTAAATGTGTATACATGTGTAGTGTGTGTGTGTGTGTGTGTGTGTGTGTGTGTGCACGTGTGTGTGTTGAAAGGAAAGTGCTGCTCATGGTCATAAGGGTATAAAGCAGTGAATATGAATAAAAAAAAGAACAGATTTTTGTACATATGTAATTAATGTTCTTATTCTAAGAGGCAATAATCATATTATTCTGCCAAGATTGTATCCTAGATTATCATGGGAGTCTACACTAGAAGTTAGGAAGACTAGGCTGGTGGTCTAAAATTACTCCTGATGAGAAAAGTGTAAGGATGGAAACCTAAAGCTGTTCCATACAGTCCAGATTAGTCAGTAGAGACTACCAAAGCAACCTATTTTTCCATAAGAGATTAACTAAAACAACTTTGGTCAAGAATATAGAACCATGTTTCCAGGCCATAGTAAGTTTTTTGTTTGTTTGTTTGTTTGTTTTTACTATGCTCAGTTCCTTTGCAAACTATCTTGGAGTTCTTCCAATTTTATCTTAAATGTCAGATACACACCAGTTACTGTGACAGATATTGCCATCTACATTCATTTTTGATGGTAGGGCCCTATTTACCTCTCTTGTATTATGCTTTTTGAAAAAGAGCTTCCTCAGAACTGTCACCTAGAGCAGTGCAGCCTCCTAGGACATGGGGAAAAAAAGCCATTTTGCCCGAGTTTCATTGCCTTACATGCTATTTCTTCCTAACCCTGAGACCAGTCTTGCCACATGACTGATGAGGCAGCATCATAAAACTTGCTTTCAGGCCTTCCATTCTGGCTGAGCTGTAGATTTGAGGTACAACAGAAATGGTGCAGATGCCACTTGCCTAGACTCTAATCTCCTCTCTATACTGCAAATCTGACAAAGCTGTTCCCTGCCCTGATGATTGTGGGCAGAAGATCTGGGCGGTTCATAGTCTAAATCATAGAAGCATCTCTCACAGGTCTGTATGACAACAAAAGACTGAGGATTGTTGTTTTGGACTTATTTTCCAGCCAGACACCCCACAAGTTCCCCCAAGCAAGTGTCAAATGTCACAAGGGCTGAGGTGGAGATATCTTGTATGTCCATACCCACTAGTAAAACATGGCCATAAGCCAACGAATAAGAAGGCCAGATTCAAAGCCTTCCCCCCACCCCGGTTTATTAAAGTGAGATTCCTCAGAACACAAGAGAGCCATGAAGTCTATGAGCATTCTATGAAAATTTACTGATTTTCAATATTTAGATTTTGCTAGTAATTTAAATATATTAAATTAAGCATAATCCATATGATCCCATTGGCAAATTAACCCTGAGTCATGTCACTGTATCTCAGTGCCTGCATGTGTGGTGGTTTACTATCATATTCGTGTTAAATAATATGTCACTTTACTCTCATTACCTGTATTAGGGTTCTCCAGAGAAATAGCACCAATAGGATATAAACAGGTAAATAGATGATGATAGTTAGATAGATAGATAATATAAATAGGCTTATGTGATTATAGGGACTGAGAAGTCCCACAATCTGCCATCCACAAGCCAGAGAACAAGGAAAGCTAGTGGTATAATTCAGTCTGATTCCAAAAGCCTGAGAACCAAAAGGCCACCAGTTAAGTCCCAGTCCATTGATCAGAGAACCAGGAGGGTCGAAGCCCATGGGCAGGAGATAATGGATATTTCTATTCAATAAGAGAAAATTTTCCCTTTCTCTGAGTTTTTATTCTGTTCAGGCCCAAGTAGATTGGGTCATGCCCACCCACGTTGAAGAGGGTGGATGTTCCAGTCTACTGAATCAAATGCTAATTTCTTCCAGAAACACCCTCACAGACACAGCCAGAAATAATGTTCTATCAGCTATGTGGGCATTGTTTATTTCAGTAAAATTGACAAATAAATTTAACCAACACATTACAGAATTTAAGAAAAATGAGATAGATATAATATATAAAAGATGTCTTGAGTCTCCAGTAGAAGATGAAATGACCTAACAGCCAAAATAGCTGAAAGAGAAAGTTCCACAATAGTTTGCAAAAGGGGAAAGTGGTGGGAAAATTGAATTGTCTTATGGCACATCGTAGTAGAAGTCTGCTGGGCTCAAAAGAAACTGCCCTATAGAAGAACCACTTAGAATCAGGCTCACCCCTGCCCCAGAGCCTTTTAACCCACTGTTCCTCTGACTCAAACACTCGCCATGCCCCACCCCCCAAAAATATTCACTCAAGTTTTTATCCAAATGTCCCCTTCTCCAAGAGGCCCTTCCTACATTACAAACTGCAGTTCCCTTTTTTCTCAAAGTCTTTACCTTTCCTTCCCTAGATTTTCCTCCTCAGTACTTATCATCATCTGACACACTCTACATTTCACTCATGCATTTGGGTTATCAGCCGTCTCATCCCAGTAGAATGTGAGCTTTATGAAGACAGGGACTTTTATTTTGTTCATTGCTACCCATAGAAGTGTCCCACCAGAAATAACAGGCCCTCGATTCATGTGGACTGAGTGAGTAAATACATACATGAATGAATATTTACACCGTGATTACTAGTCTAACTTTATCACATTCACCGTATTTATCACGATTCTTTGCTTTTTTAAGATTTTATTTATTTATTTGTCAGAGAGAGAGAGAGTGAGCACAAGCAGAGGGAGTATCAGGCAGAGGGAGAAACAGGCTCCCCGATGAGCAGGGAGCCCGATGCAGGGCTCCATCCTAGTACCCTGGGATCATGACCTGAGCCAAAGGCTGATGATGCCTAACTAACTGAGCCACCGAGGCATCCCCACATTAATGTTGTTAATTTATATTTTGTCACTTTGTAGTTTTGTTCATGTTTCAGTTGTAAGCCTGTTTTTTATTTGTATTTGTACAATAACATACACAGGAGTGGTTTATCTTAACCCTGCATTATGTCTCTATGTATTTAAGTAACATAATAATAAATAGTAAAGGTAATATTTGAAGACTTTGGACTTTTTTTCCTTTTTAGACATTTTTAGTTGGTTCACACCTAAAAATTAATATTGGATAAGAAGATTCCTGGCTAATGAGAGTGTCAAGAAGGGTCCTATTTGCTGGGAAAATCTGTGATTCAATCTTTGTGTTTGATTTTTTTCAATTGTCCCTCACCCCTTGCACCCAGCCTTGGATAGGAAGAATCATGTGGAATCAGCAATAGGGTGTAGGTTGTTACGTAGTGGTTTTTACAAAGAAAAGTAAAGCACTATTATCGAAGCCAGCTCCTGCCTTGCCCATTAGTGTTACTCAAAAATTGCAACAGTTTTAAGAATCTATCTTTAAAATAAGGTCTCATTTCTCTGAAATTGTAGCTATTGTAAAGCACATTCAGAGGTTTATATGGTAGTGTATATTTTCCCCCTTAAGTTGATGGGTGTTGTTGAATTAGGCAGTTGTTGAATGCACTGAAAAATCAATTGTTCTGCGGAAGATTTCCCCACCAATTGTTCTATCCCAAAGTGTTTTGATGGTATTAGCTCAGTGCTTCAAATGTGTGCTAAGCTCTTTTTTTTTCTTTGAGCTATTTCTTTGATTGTCCTAGAAGGCCCAGGACAGTGCTTTCAAATATAGAGGGAACTCCATGATTTTGAAGATATTTTATAAACAAGCTCTTCCAACCTTGGTCTTAGAGGAAGGAATAAAACACACTATTCTGGGGTTTAGAATGTTCCACCTCAGTTCATTCCCTTAGCCTCACATCGACCATGAAGACCATATGCAGTAATTCTTAAATCCTTCATTTAGCCATGAAACAACAATGATTTTGCAGCTTCTGCTTCAGAACTGTGTCTAGGAAATCTAGCCATCAAAAAATGGCAGAGAAAAGAGGACACTTCAGCCTATATGTAGAAAACATGGATTACACATGGGCAAACTCCCTTTTCTCTCTTTGTTCTTCTGAACACACAAAATATTTATCGCTACTGGATTCTAGGACTAAAGAAATCTGGAATAAAGCAATAGTCTCTCACGATCCTGACCACCAGACATATTTTTCTGATACCAGTGATTTACTCTTCAATGTAGCATTATCTTACTACTGCACTGAATGCAGAAAAGATCATTGTAAATATCGTACCATCCTCTCTCAGGGCTATGATGTTGGATCCCATGTGTCCTGTGGGAGTCTTCCATCTTCTCTCCCGTCATAGGTAGCAAACATGGAGTTTACTTTCACTACTGCATATTCCTTTCCTCCGTGTCTCACAGAGGGTATGGGCTTGGAGAAATCATTGTTTTACCTAACCCCCAACCCCAACCCAGCTACACATTATCATAGCCATACAACTTCCTTAGAGCAAAAAGATATGGGCCACTCAAAACCATCTGGGGAAGTCTTACAATGTGCAAAGCTTTGTGCGAACATGTTTCCTCTTCAGTGTCTTGTGGGCTGTGATTCTAACACACTAATCATGTTTGCATAGAATATTCTTGTCATTGAGCATCTCTAATTGAAATCTCCTAAAAATATCTTTGGACTTGGCAGTAGGATTTCAAGACCCTTCCTGTTGCCCAAAAGGATCACCAAGTCTGCATCTGATCTCCAGTCTGCCTTATTCTCCAGAGTCTTTCAGTTTTACACTGATACTTCCTCTCACCAGAGGCTCATCCTGTCCCCTAACCAACCTTTTTAGCCATGCTTCCTCTTGGATGCTATAGTAGGTATCTATTGCTGTATAACAATATTACCACAAATTTGGCAGCATGAAACAACACATACTTACTTATTTTTTTAGTTTTGATAGGTCAGAAATCCAGTGTGGCTTAGGTGGGTCCTATGCAACAGGGTCACTCATGAGGCCTGAGTCTTCACTAGGGCTACAGTCTCATCTGAGGCTCAAATGGGGAAGGATCTGCTTCTAAGTGCATGTGGTTGCACCAGGATTCTGTTCCTTGCGAGCCACTAGCCAGAGGCCACTTCTGTTTCCTTGTTATAAGGACCTCTCCGACATAGTGGCTTACTTCATCAAAACCAGGAAGGGAGAGAATCTGCTAGGATGACAGAAGTCACAATGACATGTGGCCTAATCATAGAAGTGACATCCCATCAATTACTCTATTGGTTGGAAGAAAGGCACAGGTCTCTCCCACACTAGAGTGGAGGGAAATCACACAAAAAATGTGACTATCAGGAGGCAGGGAAAATTGGGGGCCATCCTAGAGTCTATCTACCACAAATGCTCCACAACCAAGAATGATCTCTAAAACTTGACTAAGAGAAATGAAAAATGAGCACATTTGCCAAATCAGTCCAGTTGTAGCAATTACTTTCAATATCTCTTACATATTCCCCTAGGTTCAAGCAATCTCAGGACACCCAGACTTGACTTCCCACTGCTGACATTTGTATCTCTGTGTTTGAAACCTTCTCTCAAGTCAGGAAAGAAGGCCTGCTCTGTCCAGAGGATACATTTTTCTTTCTTCCATCATGGTGGACAGTTCTGAGAGGCAATAGTCCATATAGCCCTTCTGAAGATGCCTCATGAGACCAGGCAATCACCTCTACTTGTTAACAAGCTGTGACTAGCTTGAAAAAATAGCCTCTACTACATTTCTCCTGCCTTCCCTACTTCAGTACCCACTTTCCCCTTACTCCTGTTTTCTTGGATTTGCTCTCTACGATAAAGCTGGGCCTATGAACCTTTTGCCTAAAGCTGTTTCCTGGATAACCCAGGCTAAGACCTATAAAAGGAAATATTTAACAAACTATAGAAATGATCTCTGAAAGTATAGTCTTCAAGATGCTCTTCAACAGAAGAATAGTCTTGATATATAAAAAGATAGTCTTTTGTATCAACAGGGAGGAGAAGTGAGTTGGGGGAAATTGGAGGGGGAGAGAAACCGTGAGAGACTGTGCACTCTGAGAAATGAACTGAAGGTTTTAGAGGGGAAGAGGGTGGGGGGATGGGTGCGCCTGGTGGTGGGTATTAAGGAGGGCATGTATTGCATGAAGCACTGGGTGTGGTGCATAAACAATGAACCTTGGAACACTAAAAAAAATAAATTTAAGTTTAAAAAAAGGAAGTATTTAGAATTTGGCATGGACTCGGGATGCCTGGGTGGCTCAGTTGGTTAAGCAGCTGCCTTCAGCTCAGGTCATGATCCCAGCGTCCTGGGATCGAGTCCCACATCGGGCTCCTTGCTCGGCAGGGAGCCTGCTTCTCCCTCTGTCTCTGCCTGCCATTCTGTCTGCCTGTGATTGCTCTCTCTCCCTCTCTCTCTGACAAATAAATAAATAAAATCTTAAAAAAAAAAAAAGAATTTGGCATGGACTCATTGTAAGTTTAGGATAGTGGTGCATTCAGAGGAATGAGGACATATTCTCCCTGTCATCTCATTCCCAGACCTGCAGCACTTTTCAAATATACTTCTTCCCAACTCCCAGGTACCGACTGGGTTTCAATTCTGCCCAGAGGTTACCCTGAAGTATTAACACTTCTGTCCCTCTCAGTCCCATTTTACCATAACCAAGATAGAATGCATGTCCTTCTTCCTGAGGCCCCTGTTCCAGTGCTGGGGAGCATGTTTATTATATATTATATATTATATATATATTTTTACCTACCCTGAGGGTATTCCTGTTGATCTTTCAGGGTCATGGTTCACCTTGTGAGCTATAAAACTACCAAGGGAGAAAGAGTAGTTCTAGCTAAGATATAATTTTAAGAAGATACACAAAACAAAATGGGGAAAAAAAGGGCCCTCAGGCTGCTCTACACTTCTAAAGTAAAGCTCCAAAAAATAAAATAAGCAGGCCACACACAAGGAAGCAGGCAAACTTTGTTTTGCTGAGAGGACTCTTTTCCTTGGGTTAATTCCAAGAGGGAACAGGCGCTGAGTGAGTCACAGAATAAGTAGGGCAGAGTTTGCCTTTCAGGGAATGCGATAGTGTAGGCGTACCCGTAGCCCCTGGAGGACGCTCAGCAGGCACGACTTCCCAAATCCCAGACTACGTCATGCAGAAGCCTAACATGCAGAACTCACACATCCATGCAAACTCGCTCTGGTTCTGTTCCCATGCCTACCACAAACTGAGTTTTCGGAGTGAGCTCATCTCTCTGCTTGATCTGTGCTCTTAGTGAAAAGATGGGCAAGGCAGAGTTGAATCTGCTGAGAGTCTATAAGGGATCCCCCCCAACTTGGAGCTGGGTCAAGCTGTGGGAAAGACAAATTAGAAATCTGGCCAGTGTTTGTTAAGAGTTGCTCAGTGGGATGTCCTAGCAAAGCATTCCCAGGCGGGTTCTGAGACCAGTATACAGGACCAAGGGTGGGATGTACAAGAGAAAGAATTCTATAAAGAAAACATTCTAAATGGCAAGGGAAAATGACCCTATATAGCACTAGGTTCAGAAGACTGCTATCCATGGCTGGTTATTGGTAGAACTGGGCAGTCCCATGTTCCAGGGGCAGCAGAGACACTGCTCTAAAGACAATCAATATGTCACAGATTTCAGTGTGGGAGGTAGACTCAAATCTGATAGCTCATGATTTAGTAGTTATTTTGTGGCAATTGCTTTCCCCTAGAAGCAAACTCTTTCTTCAAATGCAAACTGACAGGGAAGAACAATAAATAAAGCAGATAAGAGAGAAGCTGCTGTTGTTGAAAATGAGGTAGTTAAGATGGATGAGTTACATGTTTCCCCACCTCCTCCAAAATATGAGCCTGAGTTCCTTCTATGCCACTTCTAGTGCTCCATGCGATATCCTTTGAAACAAAAATTCTATGCTACCTGAGGGCAGACAAGTAAGAAGACTGGGGTAGAGCGCTGGGGTAGAGAGGAAGAACTTGGAGGAGACTGTTCCCATTCTTCCTACCACTGAGAAGTTTATAAGTCGAATATTCTAGAGTGCAATTAATACCTCCACAATGCCCATGGAGAACATGCATGAGTATTCAGAGCTCTAGTCATGGCTTTGAAAACACTGACAGTCTTGAATACTATTCTCATTATCCATCCATGTGTGTGTGTGTGTACCAGTGTACCATAAAATAAAGAGCTCTTTCTTGTTTTTCATCCTCCAGATAAATTACTCAATACTTCTTGTGCTTATCAAAACAAGATTTTCAGAATCATGACCTTTGATCAATGCATGATCTTAGAATTTCTTCTGCATCATCAAAGACTAAATTATATTCAAAGTGGCTTTCGTGTTAATTTTATTTCATTATACATCTCTTCTTTGGAAAGCCATCAATGTCTATGAGCTATAGTCACTCAGAGTCTCTTTCTAGTTTCTAATGTTTTAGATAAAAGAGAATGTACTAACCCTTGTTAGAACAGTATTATTACACAGCTCCTCCCTCCCCCTAAAACGCCCTCAAATTTTCTGCCTTCTTTGTCTTCTCTACCACACTTGATAAAATTTACATCATATTTTATTTTGCTTTTGTACTTTGACCATATTCTTTTTGATCCTTTGGGCTTTTTAATTGCCTGTGTTTATCCCATGTTAATAAATACAACATATGCTTTCACCTAATCACTAAGACTGCCCACTTCAAAATCATACACTTTTTAAAATGAATCCATATGCTTAAAGACATTATTAAAGAGACTTCATATGCCTGTGTTTAATACTGACCTGTTGCCTTAGAAGCTTGCTGTATAATTGGTATCCTGGAATTTCTTTTTATTGCATTGTTTCTTGGCCCTCAAGTCTTCCTTGTTTTTCTCATTCTTGGATTCCTTTTATTTTTGGCTTTGCTGAACAACACTGTCTAGTAACTTTTTTTCCCCAGAGGTGTATATAGATATTAAACTTCCTGAATCCTTGCTGTCCAAAATGTCTTTCTTTGGCTTCTTGACCTTCTTAAAAGTTTTCCTGGATATAAAATACTATGTTGAAAAGATGTTCCTTCAGAACTTTGAGACATTGCCTCATTGTCTTCTAGGATGTGGTGTTTGTAATGTCATATATCATTATAGTTTATTTTTCTATTATCCACTGACCTCCAGAAGCTTTTAGGGTCATGCTTTTATCACTACTATTATGAAATTTTGGTTATGGGTATCACTGTGGGCTTTTCTGTACTTATTCTGCTGGACATTTATTGAGCATTTTAAAGTGGAAGATAGGATTTTATTAAATCCTGAGAAGTTTTCTTCTATTATTCCTATGATTATTTTGTTTCCTGTATTTTTTTGCTCCATCTTTCTGGAACTCCATTTAGGTAAATACTCAACTTCTTATATGTGATCTGTATCTCCTCATTTTAAATGTATTTAATAAATGAAATTTTTAATTTTCAAGACTGTTTTATTTTTCAGGGTGCCTAGGTGGCTCAGTGGGTTAAGCCTCTGCCCTTGGCTCAGGTCATGATCTCAGAGTCCTGTATAAAGCTCCTCATCAGGCTCTCTGCTCAGCAGGGAGCCTGCTTCCCTCTCTTTCTCTCTGCCTGCCTCTCTGCTTCCTTGTGGTCTCTGTCTGTCAAAGAAAAATTTTCTTTAAAAAGAATGTTTTATTTTCTTTGCATGCTCATTTTTGTAATATCTTATTCTTATTTTATGCATGCAATATTTTCTCAAATCTCCCTGAGGATTTTAAATTGATTTCTTCTTAACTTATCTTATATTCCTTGAATTCTCTCTTTTTCCTTTGGGGTCTTTTAAAAATTAGTACATTAGGTTCCCCTATCATGAGATACGGTTTCTTCAAATGCCATATAATCTTTAGTTGTACATTTGAACTTAAAAATATGGAAACATTCAGCCAAATGACACAAAATGCTTATTCAAAGGGACACATGCACCTCAGTTTATAGCAGCATTACCACCAATAGCCAAATTATGGAAAGAGCCCAAATATCCATCGACTGATGAATGAATAAAGAAGATGTGGGATATATACATGTGTATATATATATATATACATATATGTGTATATATATATATTATATAATATATATAGTAGTCTGTGTATAATGGAATATTATTGGGCCTTCAAAAGAATGAAATCTTTCCATTTGTAATAACATGGATGGAATTAGACTGTATTTGGCTAAGCAAAATAAGTCAGTCGGAGAAGGACAAATATCATATGATTTTAGTCATATGTGAAATTTAAGAAACAAAGCAGATGAACATAGGGGAAAGGAAGGAAAAACAAAATAAGATGAAAATAGAGAAGGAGGCAAACCATAAGAGACTCTTCAATATGGAGAACACACAGAGGGTTGCTGGAGGGGAGGTGGGTGGGGGAATGGTCTAAATGGGTGATGGGCACTAAGGAGGACACTTGCGGAGAGCACCATGTGTTATATGTAAGTGATAAATCACTAAATTCTACTCTTTAAACCAATACTACACTATATGTTAACTACCTTGAATTTATTTTTCTAAAGATTTATATATTTATTTTAGAGAGAGACAGAGCTAGGGAAAGAGAGCACACACATGCACAAGTGGGAGAGAGGCAGACAGAGAGGGAGAGAATTCTCAAGCAGACTCGCTGCTGTGAGGGTGGGAGGGTGTCCAACTCAGGGCTCCATCCCAGGACCCTGAGATCATGACCTGAGCCAAAATCAAGAGTCACATGCTTAACTGACTGAGCCACCCAGGTGCCCCTAACTTGAATTTAAATTAAAAAAAAAAAAGAAATATGCAAATCGGTTCTTTATTTTAAAGTAGTTGATATTACTATCCCTCTGGAGCTATGTAGATCTTTCTCCACCTGAAAGGGAAGGTGTATCATTCATAAAGGAGCTTTATTTTAGGGGGTGAAGGGGCAGAAATAAGGGAGGGAATTTGGACATCTCCCTTGAAATCAGAACAAAGAAGCCTTTATTATAGGGCACCCAAGAACCACAATAGGACTCCAGACCTTTCGATTTCTTTATAGAGTCCTTCTCCTGTTCTAAAATAGAGGTAGTCCCTCCACATGGGCATGCATTCAATGGAATGATTATAGCTATTTTTGACATAGTGTTTCTGGTCATCATTCTGAATTCTACCCCACTTCCCAATGCAACTCTTTGTACCCCATAGCTTGTATGTCAGAATCCTTACACCTTCAGAGGCTGTTCAGTGACCTCTTCCCCTTCTGTGTTGTGAGCTGTTGCATCCTCCACTATTTCATCTACCAAAATAACCCCTGGTGTTTTCAGTCTTTCAAAAATGCATCAAAATCTCTGGTCAATCCTTGGCCCTTTATCCCCTTTTTAGTTCTATTATAGATGTATTCTCTTTTATACTTCTTTACTATCATTTCAGTGAGGTGTGGGAAGCAAAAGTGAAGCCTGCCATCCTGAAGGATACTGAATGAATTTTAGATAAACCTCATTCTACTGAAGTCTGCTCCAAGGGAAAGAGAATTACGGAAAGGATTCAGGCTATTTATGCTAATTTTTAGGTAGTAGTTCTATCTTTCAAATTCTGTTTCCAGAAGTTCCTTGGCATACTAAATATTAAAATGCTGGTTGACATACTCTATGACTAAATTATACATGATCCAAATTTAATAATGGCACACAAATATTGTTCTTAAACTACACATACTGCACAGTTAAAATCTGTATGCACATATTTACGAAGTTGATAGTGTACAAAGTATTTACATATATCTCAGCTGAGCCTCATTACCAGCCTTTAAGGTAAGTATATCAGGTTACGATGGCCGTTGCATAGTTGTGAAGACAACTAGACAGCTTTGTTTCTAGACTTGTTTCAGTTAACTTGCTGAAAACCATCTTCATCTTTTACAAGCTACTTAACATTTCTTACACCTGATTTCTTAAATTAATAATGGTAACTCCCTCAAAGGGTCATGGTAAGAAATGAGAATACCTGTAAACATTTAGAGCAAGGCCTAGCACAAAGTAAATGCTCCAGAATTATTAGCTATTTTTGTTGTTGTTATTATTATTATTTTCTTCATAATTATCTCTTACTTCCTTCTACAGATGACAAAACTACATGCCATTAGTCGAGCCACTCTTAGAGTCAGTTAATAAGAAGCAGATCCTGGATACAAATTCCTGTGTTCTGGCTCCAAATTCAAGTTATTTCTTTCACACCATATTGTTTCAACATGCTAAGAAGACTAATGAGTCAAGCTGAGAATGACCATAAAATTCTCTTTCCTCTCCTTAACCACTAACCAAAAATGTGGTGCTATGCAAATTCTATGCATAGAAGAGGGGAGTGATCTATTTAAAATAGACATTCAATATCCTTTATCTGTGCTTTCCCAACATGAGTCTATTAAATCTTTTTCACAATGTATTGCAGTTATTAAGTAAACATTTGTCCCAGTTAAAGAACTAGATCATTCATTTTTGCATTCCTGATGCCATATCAACAAAATGTATGTAGCATTTCAAGTTCAAGTAGATTTGATTAAAGTTACTTAAACAGAGGGGCATTGGTGACAATACCAAATGTACATACTCACTTCCACGTTCTTGGGCCCTCTAGAGACAATGAATTTATAATCATGAGTCACTGTGTGGACTTTTTCAGAAAGTTTATGCTACTACTGCTCTTCAGATCTCTGATGAGCTGAACTACCAGCCCATCAATACATAGAAGGTAAATGTTTAGCAAACAAACAAACAAAATGATTGGAGTCCCAAGGGTCAAGAACCTGCCAATGTATATATTATCTACCTTTAGTGGTTACTCTTATTTCTGATCCTGAAAGGAGATTTAGGATATAGAGTCTAGAATTCCTTTGTTTTTGTTATTTTTCTTTAATTTTTTTTTCTTCTGCTTGCATGATTCTTATACACTCCAGAATGTTTGTACACATTCTTTCCAAAGCTTCAGAGCAGTAGAATCAAAGCCTACCAGGGCATGGAAGTTTTATTTGTGGCAGGAAGAAAACAGATGAGATACAAACAGGTTTGGATACCCCCAGGGATACTAATGGTATTGCACGAAAATAAGCAAGTAATGCTAAATAGCATACATGTTACTTTTAGTCTTCTCCATCTTACTATTTTTCAAAATCCAGTGTCACTAACAGAAGATATTTTTTAGGGCTAGAAAAAGTAGACAGAAAATTAAAATGGAATTTCTTTCTTCCTTATCATGGAGCACCAGAAGGGCATAGATTAGAGTCTTTGAGTTGATATACCAAAACTATATATTGGAACTATGACACACCTTTAGTCAATTTCAAAGTTAACATGGAGGAACTTCCAACTTATAGTGATCACTTGCATGTCTTTTCTAACAGACGACATGACCATCCACATTTTGGGTTTTTTGGATGGATTTTTAAGAATGGAGATGATATTTGGGGTTGCCTGGATAGCTCAGTTGCTTAGCTTCTGCCTTCAGCTCAGGTCATGATATCATGAGTCCTGGAATGGAGCCAGTGTTGGGCTCCCTGCTCAGTGGGGAGTCTGCTTCTCCCTCTCCTTCTGCCCCTGCCCCCATTCATACTCTCTCTCTCTCAAACAAATAAATAAAATATTTTTAAAAAAAACAAAAAGAAGGGAGCTGATATTTCTTTGTTGCTGGTTGGACTCAAGATTATGGTCAGTCAGTGTCCATACAGGGGGCCAGAATTCCCCAATACATTGTGGATAAAAAGAGATTTGGGGGTCCAGCTGGACCTAAACAATAGGCTGATTAAAGCTTTAACAGAGCTGACTGGCCAAGGGCAGCCCTGGCTCTTCCCAGGTCCTATGCCAAGAGTTGGCAGGGGAGGATCCTGTCGAAGCAATCCCTCTTGCTTAAGACAGTCCTCTGTTTATTTCTCACAGCGAACTACTCTTTGTTCCTAGCTTTGCATGCCACCCCACCAAGAAAAAGCCAGTAACCAGACCTATCTCTGACACTGCACTAGCTATAGGCATGATAGATGACTCGTTTCGGAGGAGCGGACAGAGATGTTGCGGTTGAACATTAGGTCATTCCGAGCTCAGCATGTCTAATGCTAGAGGTCTGTCACAGTTTGGTTTTCCTAGGAAGCTGACTCAGAGAGCTATTAGAGGGGATCTTGGGAGCAACACCAGTAGGAGGGAGGGGAGGGCAAGGGACTGAGCTAAAGGAGAAGTCCAGTTGTGACGAAGTCTCAGGGCCAAGTCTTGGTCAGCTCTGTGGGGAACTTGGAAACTGGAATGGCTTTTCAGAGTTGTCTTGAGTTGGGTCCAAATGAACAGACTCCTTAGAAGCCTACACTGATCAGTCACTGGGTTTGGGCCACCCCAGGAAGGTCTTGAGCCCAGGGTTTCTCTTCAGCCCCGAGGCTATCCTGAGGAATAGTGGGCTGTTGAGAGCTGTCTGTGGAGGGCACACTCAGCAGCTGTGATGCTAAAGGGGGTCTGGATGGGGATCACAGACCTCCTCACGACGTCCAGCTCTAGGGAAGCCAGGTCTCAGTTCAAACACCCAGCCCAGCTCACCATGTGAAGAGTGTGCTGGCTCCTGGCATGTGTTCTGCCCATCCATGAGTAGCAGAGTTTGCCCTTGTTCAATACCAGGTCTGTGACTGATCCTACAACCCCATGGAGAGCTCCAAGATGGTGCCAACAATATCAAAATGAATATTAAATACATGCAACAGTGACTGGCCGTGTTCTAAGCCCTCTTCTTGGGTGACCTCATGAAGTCCTCCCAACAATCCCATGACATGGGTAGTTTTGCATCTCACAAATGAGGAAGCTGAGGGGACAGAGCAGAAGGGACTGCGAGTGACTCTTCTGCCCTCACTTGGAGAAAATGAGGAATTCAGGACTAGAGCATTGTCCCGGGGGGCACCACCGATCTTTCTTATTTTCCTGCACTTCTTTTTTAGCAGGGCGAGAGAGAGAGAGAGCACAGGGTGGGAAGAGGCAGAGGAAGAGGGACAAGCACCCTCCCACTGAACAGGGAGACAGAGACAGGGCTTGATCCCAGGACCCCAGGAACATGACCTAAGACGAGGGCAGATGCTTAACCAACTGAGCCACCCAGGTGCCCCTTTCCTGCACTGTCTTTACGCTCAGGTGCCCTGAGAGGTGCAAGGTACATCTCCATATAGCCGGCAAAGGTACAGTGTCAGCCAGAAAGAGAGGGTGTCTGGTGCTCGTCTGTGGGGAGTTTTTCTAAAGAAAGGACAGACGCTCCCTGAAGGCTTTCCTGAGTTCTAAATGCAAGAGCAGGCCCCAAATCAATTTGAAAACACATTTCAATCTGCCTTCAATTTATGTTCCCCATCTACAAAAGGATAGATCATGTGGCTATATACAAACGTGGCTTGCCCTTGGCTTTAGAAGCCCTGGCCAATCTTTTGGTCTCTGCTGCTTATGAGAGACACACATTTACCTCTAAGGTGAGAGACTTGGGACAAAGGGTCTTGAAGGCTCCCTTCCAGCTCTAAAAATTGTATGTTGCTATTGAAGTCCACAATAACTAATAAAGAGACTTCAGAAGGAAAAAAAAAGAAACATTCTGAGACTGTAAAGTTTTGTGTGTTACTATAAATAACTGAATGTGGTTCTTACCTGCGGTTTGGATTCAGGAGACAGAATTAATTCCTTTCTTTCATAAACTTGGCACTGTCCTGGAAGTTTCAAAGCATTTTCAAATTAAAATGTAGACTGGCTTTCCATCTAAATCCTGCTTCCTGTCTTCCCATTTCATCTCCTACTTTGCAAAGTTAGTGGTGATGAAAACTCCAAGGACATGTTCAAAAGGAGGGTGACTTTAAGCAGGTGCCATTCAAGCCTGGCTTTTTGGGAGAGTTGCCTTTTCACTTTGTCTTCACCTGTCCCTTGCAGCTCCTGGTGCTGGAGCTTGAGGGGACACAGGTAACAAGCTATATTGGAGGGTATATGCAGTTCCAGCTTCCAAGGGGCCCCGGGTCTGCTAGGAGAAAAGGGAGAGGCTCAGATATATCTGATGCTATTACAGAAAATGATCAACACTTTAACAGGTGTAGAGGAAGTGTGTGCGCAGGATAAAAATAATACTAGCTACCGTTGATGGGATACTTACTGGAGGCTGTGTGCTTTACTAACATCTTTTCATGTAATCAGTCCAACAACCATGAATGGAAGATATTATTTATTATTATCCTCATTTGATTGTAAGAAACTTGACTCAAGAGGGGTGGCAAGCTGCGCCTCAGGTGACTCAGCTGACATATGGGAGAGCCCGGATTCAAATCTAGAGCTTCAAATCTAGGACTCTGAATCCTTTCCTGTCAATTACTCTTCTGCCTTCCTCAAGGCAGGTACCCACTATTCTGACTCGGGGATTTGAGGGGTGGTTTGCACTGAATGTGGAAGTCTGAGTAAAAGACGCAGTAAAAAGAGGAAGACATAGGGGTGCCTGGATGGCTCGGTCATTGAGCATCTGCCTTCGACTCAGGTCATGATGCCAGGGCCCTGGGGTTGAGCCCCACATTGGGCTTCCTGCTCAGTGGGGAATCTGCTTCTCCCTTTGCTTGTACCTTCACCTGCTTGTGCTCTGCACCGGTAACTGTGTATGTGTATGGGGGGCGGTCAGTGGGTGAGGACAGTGTCCAGGAGGGTGAGGAGGAAGGATTACAGAAAGAGTAGTATGAGGTGGGGAGGGGACATATTGAGTGCAGTGTGATCTGTAGAAGCTTCTAGGCAAACCTATGTGATGAATTTCTGCAAAATTGTATACACATCACACACACACATACACACACACACACTAAAGTGTGGTCTGTCCCACAGAGTTGAGCTCAGCTAATTAAAAAACCATATTGTAGAGGAGTGGTTCTAAGACTTGAATGTCCGTAAGAATCCCTTGGGAAACTTGTTTCAGCACCCATGGCCGGCACCAGCCCCAGACTTGCGGACTTGGTAAGTCTGAGGCTGGCCCCGAGAACGTGCATTTCTAACCACCTTCCAGGTGACGTTGATGTCCCCAGCCCAGGGACAATGCTTTGCCAGGTACCCGTGTGTGTGTGTTGGGGGCGGGGGGGTGGTGCTGTGGGGGATGTGTGTGTGTCTCACTTGGCTGGGAGCGAAATGGGAGATATTTGGCATTTGAACACTAATATAATTTGCTTCCTGAAACCAAAGTCCCATTTGTGCTCCCTCTCCAACTCTCTCCGCCCCACCCCCTTCCAGTCCAGACCCTCCTATGCAGCCATTTCCAAAACCAAGAGTCTGACCCTGTCGTACTCCTACTAAACACTTTAGCAGGTCCTTTGCCTTTGTGTGGCGTGTCAATGCTTCCAGTCTTTCTTGTCTCTTTAATCCCTCACCTTGTCCGGAAAAGACACCTTTCGGGTCCCCAAAAAGGCCACATTGCCTCTTTTCTACATCTGGAATGCCAGTCTCCCAGAGCCTGCCTCCCTTCATTTGATGCAATTCCATTTCTCCTGTGTTTCAAGACTGCTGGCAATGCCCCTTTGGGACCTCTCTACCCTCTTTCACACTGTGGAAATAGCCTGGTAACAAAGCCAAGCTCTCCACAGATCTGGCAGCTTCATGAAGACAGGTACTGGGTCACAGCATTTAGTGCATGAATAAACAACTTAATAAATTATAATTGAACTAGTGTTATTCCAGACCTGGCAAGAATTAACCACCATATCTGTTCTTCCTGGAGCAAAGGATTATGTGCTTTCTTAGAGTCTGAGCTACCGTGGTGGCAGGGAGGGGGGAGATCCTCGCTCACAAATAGCATAAGGAAATGACAACATGCCATTAATAACCCAGAAGAAGCTGTGTCTGTTTTAGGATTTTTCCATCTGGGCATTACAAACCACAAAAGCAACTGTTTTGCCTCCACAAAGAACATATTTTTTTAACAGCGCACTTTCCAAAAGGACATTCCTTCTGTTGCATTTTGATCTATCCTGATTTAATTTAAAGTTTGGAGATGGGGTCTGACCTTATCTATCAGTGGCTGAGCTGTTGTCTCATGGAAATGCAGTTTGAAACTCATTAATAGGGTAGCCTGTGTATTATAACTTAGAAGCTCTGGGTTATCACTGATGCTTGCAATTGCTATAGAAACCGGGTTCATATGCACCTTTCAAAGAGTCTGCTTTAAAACAGGGGGGAAAAAAGGGAAAAGGGAAAAAAAAGCCTCCTTGAAAGAATAAGATATTAGTACCCAACATGCATAGGCAGGTTTCATGGCAAAAATGCTCTGCCTACACTGTGATAAAAACAATTCTTTGTATTTTTTAGGAGCTAATAATGTATAACCTTGTATTAGAGAACTGTGTTTATACTGGTGAGGAAGAATGCCTCAAGCAACTTTCCCCCCTGCCCACACAAACACATACACATGCACACGCACATGCAATTTTCAGCTTTCCCCAGACTGTATCCTTCAGTCCTCCAAAAGCCTCTGCACGTGCAGCTTCAGTTGCTATAGCCCAACTGGTGTGGACACTGGCAGAGAGCTCAGCCTTTTCCACCCCCACCTGCAATGTGTATTGAATGCCATGTCCATTGCTTATGGACTGAATTTCCCCATGTTGAAATGGAGCACTAATTTGATCAAGGGTCTCATAAAAAAAAAAAAATTGGGTTGTCTTCCCCTACAAATCTGGGTTTTGGAGGCTTTATCCTTCATCTCTCTCCTTGCCCACATTTTTTTCCCTAATGATCCTATTGATCCAAGTGTGGTATTGTGTTGGGTAAATGAAAATGTGAACAGTCACCAACGTGGAGGGGGGAGATGCGGCCATCCCCTGAGACTGGGGTGGGGGCGGGATGGGGGTGGGGCCAGAGAACAGGGGTGGCTGGGTGGCTCAGCCGGTTAAGCGTCTGCCTTTGGCTCAGGTCACGACCTCAGGGTCATGGGATGGAGCCCCGTGTTGGGCTCCCTGCTCAGTGGGGAGCCTGCTTCTCCCTCTGCCTCTCCTCCTGCTTGTGCTTGTGCTTGCACACTCTCTCTCTCAAATAAATAAAAGCTTCAAAGGAAAAAAAAAAAAACAGAGAACGTGAGTGGGAAGTGGTGGATGGGGGTGGTGTTCAATGGCAAACATCAGTATTGGCTTCTGTGTGGTGTGGCCCTACACACAACATCTCACTGTCTTACTCCCAAACGTTCTTTCCCAGCCACCTCATTTTGTCTGCATTTGCTCTTCTGTCCTCCTCACTTCTGTCCCCACTCACCAGTCTCTAGCTAAGGTGCCCCCACCAAAGATCTGATTTGTCACGGGGGTAGCACAGGAGTCGCAGGACTCACAAACCATTTATAAAACAGAGAGGAATTGGCTCAATAATTCAAGAAAGGGACACATAATTGCGAACACATTAGAAAAATCCAAGAGGGTATGATCTTGAATGCTCTTGTTTCTTTCCCTACAAAACTTGGGTCTTTCATCTTTTTTTCTTGCCTCTCTCCCTCTCTCCTTCCTTTCTGCTCTGCTCCAGCCTGACTTGACTCCTTTCTGGCCGCTCTCCTGGCCTTCTCCATGCTATCTCTCCATCAGGCTGGGCATGGAGGATACACTTCTCTCAAACCAGTACCTACCCTGACCTAGGGTTTCCACGATGGGACCCAGTGTTCCGAAGCAGAACAATATAGCTCCATAAAACATCATCCAACAAAAGGAAGCATGGTTTATAGTCCATATTTTATGTAATTGCTTAGCTTTAGAGACAAAGCATCTACAATGCCTCATTCAAATAAGAGAAAAACAAAACTCTCATCATCATCTTATGGTAAAGAATTCTCTGAGTGGACACCCTGCTCTCAATACGCCACCATTTGTCATCCCCTCCAATGTCCATGTCTCTCTGTTTACCTCCCCACTTGTGAATCCTTCTCTGGCTTTCCCCTAATCCCTTCTGTGCTCCTTCCCTAACCCTGAACACATGTGAGCTGGGCCTCCTCTTCTCTTGAACCGAACAGATCCTGAGGGCTGGGTTTCCTCTGTCCTCACGTCCAGATAGAAGGAACTCAGGAAAGAACACCTCTTCTGAAGGCTGGTGCTCACCTTGCAGGCATCTTGAAAATACTTACTGCTTTTCAAGTCGTTAACATCACCTAAACAAGGACTCTTGTCCCTCTCTTAATACAGGCCTCCTATCTCCTGGAAGGCTTCATAAATGATCCTTTCAGAATCTTACGAGTCTCCCCAAATTGACTCAGACCTCCTTAAGGGCAGAGGCTGTGTTTCATTTGCCTTTTTCTCTCCCAAGCATGGCTACTGCTCCTGACAAGCATGGCCATGCTTGCTAAATGTTTTTCCACTGGTTGAAAGTGACATATACTCCGTTCATCTTTGTTTGAGTGACTGTCTCAGGTTCTTTGCTGAGCAGGGACTCAGAGCAGAGGGTGAGAGGGAGTAGCAAAAGGACCCGGGGCTCAGGGCAGTATATGTGTGGGGGAGAGGGCAGCTCCTAGATTCGAGAACATTCTCCTGAGACCACTCCCACTTTCTAGCTGTACAGAGAAGTATGGCGGGGTAGACATGTGTGCTTAGGCGGCATGCAGGAAGAATCCTCAGACCCCATCAAGGACCTGAATAGAGCCAATGTTGCATGGTGGGGAAGGGGTGAAGAATCTGCTTGAGGAAGCCAGACAGACCTGGGTTTGAATCTGAATTCCATCATTTAGCAGCTGTGGATTTAGACAAGTTGCATAAGTTTCTTTATTTTCAATTTCCTCACCTCTAAAATGGGGGAAAAAATACTATTTCAAAGGACTCTTGGTGTAATTGAAAGGGACAATGTTTTTGAAACCCTAGTATGGTGTTGGACACATCACATGTACTCAGGAAATGGTAATTATTAGCCTTAGTACTGGTAGTAGTATTGATATAATTATTTGATTGGGTGGAAAAAAGAACTATCCTTTTCCTCATCATTCCTTCAGTAAGATTTTTGTGTCCTTTTTATGAAAGTTCAGAGAGTTAATGACTCAGCGAGAGCCAGTCATAACTTTTAGAGCTAGTGAATTCAAGACTCCATTCTTTTTATTTTTTTTATTTTTTTTTCTCCCCTCCCTTCCCAATTTCTCGCTCTGGCTACCTTTTTCTTTCCTTTCATTTTATAATGACCCCCAATTTTGACCCACTCCCTTCCCAATCAATACTCTATACCACATTCTTCATTTATTCTAAGGTGTGAAAGGTTGATAAGCACCTATGATATTATTCCCAGGGTATATTTGCACATGAAGAAGAACAGAATCCTTTAACTGAAAATATTAAGATCCTTTGAGTTCAGTGTTTTTCAAATTACAGGTTGCATTTTAAAGGGACCAATTTAGTGGCTCTTGACTACCATTCTTTTATATTATTGTGCCTTATTACATGTTATTTAGTGTACTAATGTAGAGGGAAAAATGCAAACAATTTCAAAGTCTAGGGGGACATGTAATTGCTTTAACCTTCAAGGGGAAGTTACTCTTATTTAACAAACCATTTATACCATTATGTGTCACAGGTTTTAAATAACCAGCCTTGCTGAATCTCAGACTGAAAAATGAGTAAACAAAGGCTCACATCAGAAGTTACTAGAGGAGATGATACTGATGAAGGGTTTAAACTGGAACTGAACATTCTCAGATTCCTTTCACCAAAGGAAACTAAATTTAAATAATAAAAGTCCATTTTTTATTGGCGCCTAGGTGGCTCAGTCAGTTCAGCATCTATTTTCAGCTCAGGTCATGATCTCAGGGTCCTGGGATCAAGCCTGCCTCGGCTCCCTCCTCAGTGGGAGTCTGCTTCCCCCTCTGTGACATCTCTTGCTCTCACTCCTTCTCAAATAAATAAAATCTTTTTAAAAAGCAACAGTTAAAAAAAAGAAAAGTCCACTTTTTATACAGCCCAATACTATGTCACTTAATTAGGAAATTACAATGTGGAAAAAAAATATTTCTGGATTTCATTTGACTAGGGTACCAAAAGAACCATGCATAAAAGGAAAAACTGGTAAGTCAAATCACATCAAAACTAAAAATTTTGGGGGTGCCTGGGTGACTCAGTCAGTTAAGCATCTGCTTTTAGCTCAAGTCATGATTCCAGAGTCCTGGGATCCGATTCCACGTTGGGCTCTCTGCATAGCAGGGAGTCTGCTTCTCTCTCTCTCTTTCTGCCTGGTGCTCCCCCTGCTTGTGCTCTCTCTCAAATAAATAAAATCTAAAAGCTTTTGCAGAGCATAAGTTTCTGTAAGAGGATAATACAGTACAGGTTATAAGAAAATATTTGCAAATCAAAGAACTCTCAAAACTCAACAGTAAAAGCAGATAATCAAACTAGAAACTGGGCAAATGACATTTTATGGAAGAGGATCCACAGATGGCGAATAAGCCCAAGAAAAGATGTGCAACATCGTTGGCCATTCGTGAAATGCAAATAAGGACACCGGGACACTTTTATAAGAATGACTTAAAAATAGTGACAATACCAAATGTTGGTAAGGATGCAGAGAAACTGGAATGCTCATATATACTGGTGGGAAGGTAGAATGGCACAGCCACTCTGGAAAACAGTTTGGCAGTTTTTTAAGAAACTGCCACCACCACACGAGCCGGCAAGTGCACTCCCGGGCATTGATCCCAGAAAAGTGAAAACTTATGTTCACACAAAAACCTGTGCACAAATGTTTGTAGCAGCTTCTTTTGTAATACCAAAACCTGGAACCAGTCCAGATGTCCTTCAAAGGATGGCTGGATAAACAAAGTGTGGTACATCCTGAAAGGTTATATACTATATGATTTCATTGACAGAACATTCTTGAAATGACAAAATTCTAGAGATGGAGAACAGATGTGGCTACAAAAGGGCACCATGAGGGATCCTTGTGGTGAGGGAATGTTCTGTATCTTGATCGTATTAACGTCAATGTTCACGTTGTGGTGCTGTGCTATAGTTTTGCAACATGTTACTGGGATATAATGATTTATAAGAAATAATATATGTGCTCATCCAAATGGCCCAAATTATATTTCTCAGATATATCTGGACTTCATCCCCAGTTCCCTGAAAATGCTTCAGAGCCATAAAAGTGAAATGGGTGTCTTGCTGTTAATGAAAATGATGTTGGGACCCCACCCAAGGGCAAGGGCTGGTTGCCAGGCGAACAAACCCTTGTCACTATAGGCTTAAAACTTTCAGCCCCACCCCCTGACCCTGGGGTAAGGGACAGGCTGAAGTTTGAATTAGCCAGTAGCCAATGACTTAGTCAATCCTGATTATGTCATAAAGCTCCCATAAAACTCCAAGAGGACAGGGTTTTGTGGTCCTCTTTTTGAGAGCTTTCGTGCTTGGGAACCAGAATGCTTCCATGTGCCACTGCTCCGGGATCCCAGCTCCATGACAACAGAAGCTCCTTTGTTCAGGACCTCCCCCTGTGTATCTCTTCATCTGCCTATCAAATCATATGCTTTAATAAACTGCCACATGTAACCGTTTCCCTGAGTTCTGTGAGATGCTCCAGCAAATTAATCAAAATTCTTCAACCTTGGAACCAGCAATCATTGGCTGGTTGGTCAGAAGCAAAGTTGACAACCTAGGGTAGTGAGTGGTGTCTGAAATGGGAGTGGGACTGAAAGCTTCCGTTAACCTGTGGGATTGGATGCTATCTTCAGGTAGTGCAAGAATTGCTTGCTTTGAAGGGGGGAGTCGCTCCTCCCACATTGGAATTGGGTCTGGGAACCCTAAAAGAGTTACCATTGAGGGAAGATGGATAAAGAGAACTTAGGATCTCTCTGTTATCACTTCTCATAATTGCATGTGAACCTACAATTATCTTAATGAAGTTTTAAGTTTAAAAAAAAAAAAAAGGAAATACACACACAAAAAACCTTTGGGCTTACTTCTGTCCAGGAGCTATAATCATGTCATTGGATTCAAAGGCATCTGTTATAAAAGAAAAGCTCAATTTTTTTCTCAAAGATAACTAGGTCAAACAATAAACTAATAATAGCAAGTTACTTAACAAGCTATAAACCAAAAAGGTGTAAAAACTTGGCACTTGAATTCCATTTCCTATTTCTCTACACCTCAGAAGAGTGAATAGACCATAGTGATCAAGTAGAAATAACACTGTTTCAACAAATGATAGAATATTTGAGAGAAGGAAGGGTCCCCAATGTCTTGAGAATCCACGATACTCCATAAAGGGTTGTGTGTAACTGCTGGGGGGACTGAGGAAACAAAGGGTTGAGGCTAATACCCTTATGAGAAGGGAGTACTGAGATAACAGATTTTTTAAAAATACTGATATGTAATCTGCCCACCTTGGTGTACAAGATATAGTCTGAATAGGCACTGGCACAATTTGAACCCAGTAATTCACGAAAAAGAACTCTTTTTGCTAAGAAAAAGGAGAGTTTCCTTTTAAGTACTGAAAGAAAATTAAGAGAAAATAAAGGTACTAAGGTCAGGAACGCAACAATCACTCTTAACATACCTCCCGCTCCCCAAATAAACAGGCAAATCACCCTAAAGACAAATGTTTTTCAGCCTGAATATTCATCAGACTATGTAATCAATCTATATGTACTGCACTTTGATTTTGTAACTAGAACCTTTTTTTAATAAAAGCCAGTGGATGAAAACAAACACAAAAACAAGCCAGTACATCTATAAGTGAATATAAATTAGTCCCCTTTGCCATTTAAAAAGCTATATGACATATACAGTAACCAACAGTTCTTTAAAGGCTACGCATTTTTTAATTGCTACCAGTATTTGCCGCAAAGAACCACACACAAAAACACCAAGCAACCGTTTTGCCGTTAGTGTATTATTTTCTAAGTTCACCATTGAATTATGGAGGTACAGTTTTTAATCGATAGGTATTTTCAGTACTTGAAGCCTGGCCTCGACAGAGCAAGCAGCAGTGTTGGAACAGCAGTTCGGAGAGCTCGGAGCAGTTCGGAGCAGTGCAGTTCAGAGCAGTTCGGAGCAGTTCGGTAGTTCTTAGCAGTTCGTATGGGGAAAGGCAAGCGATAGCAGGGCAGAGCAAATGTTGTCTAGGTGCAGAATGCCTGGGATTGCAGTTCGTCATTTGTAGGAACTTCACTGGATTCTTCCGCAGCAGTGTTGTCTTCGTTATTGTCACCATGTAGAGTTTCTTCGTTGTCATCCTTGTCTTTCTCATGTTGGAGGTCTTTGGAGATGAGTTGTCTAGCCAGCTTGAGGTTCAGGCCTTCGTTGTAGTGTAGTTTCCTTTTCATTTCGAACTGCCGCTGCTTTTCTTGCTTGTCGAAAAGGATCTTGCTGCTGTGTGCTCCGTCACTCTCCGGCTCTCCCAACTGGCAGTTCAATTCCGAGGTACCACTGGCGGCGAATTTCTTGGCTAAGTTGTCTGGGGTCATGGCTTCCTTTGCTTCAGAATCATTCAGTGGATCTTCTCCATCGTCTTGCGGGCTGAAGTAGGGGCTGCTGGGCTCGTTGATCTTCATGAAGTCATAGTCTCTATAAGCAGGCCGGTGTGTTGCCAGGATGTTGGATTCGTCCCATTTCTGGGACTTTTTTCTCTGGACCTCCTGTATTGTCCCTCCCGACTGCTGGGCAGAGGCAGCCACTGAGGAACCAGTGGAGCTTTTGTTCTTCAGTATCCCCTTGATCGGCCGGTGCGAGGCAGTGGAGGCCGCCATGCCTGCCTGGGGAGCCAAGGGCCGCCGCGGGAGGGTTGGGCCGCCGCAGCCGCCTGCCCGCCCTCCAGGCTGAAACGGCAGCTTGGTCTGTTCTGGGAACCACTTGCAACGTCCTAATAGCTGCACCAGGACCCAACGTCACAAAAGGACATGGCAGACGACGCCACAATGGTACCCGCTGCTGTCATGGCGGCCGTCATGGCAGTCATCACTGCCTCCCAGCCCATGATGGCTGGTTTTGTTTTTGTTTTAAGGACTAATATGGGAAATACCCCTGCATTACACACAAAACAGAAAAGCACTGTTTTGTGAATTTCTAATCTAGCCTGTCTGTGTACCAGAGGATATGTAAAACGTATGTCTTACTGTGCGTCCCAGTCAAAAATTTGAGTCACTGCTTTGGTTGAAAAGATTGGAAGTGTAGGTGCTACAAGGTGATTACCTTCTGCTCATTCCTTATGTTACCATGCACACCTCCCTCTCTCCTACCTACTTACATGCACGGCCCCCGCGCCCAAAACCCCTGGTCTTCCTCTTATGCTCCGCCTCTTTTTTAATGGCCCCCAAATCCAGTCGCTTACACCAGGTGGGACTGTGCCTCCATCTCCAATCCAGCCTTCAAGCAGGGGCCTAAATAGTTTGAGAAACTCTCCCAATTCTCTATCTTCCACCACCACCCTGATTCAAATCACCACTACCTCCTTATGGATACTACAGCCACAGCCTTTGTATTGCGCCACCCCCCACCTTCACTCCTCTAGCTGCCTCCCAACTTCTTACCCACCCTCTAGCCAAAGTAGTTTTTCAGAAACACCCCTCAAATCTTGTCAAATCTCTGTTTCAAACCCCTTACCTGTTGCCCATTTTCTGTAACTTGAGGACCCAAATCTAGAAGAGACCAAAAGAGGCAGCTCTCTGAACTGCACAGGCATGCATATGGAGTATTCTCCCAGTGAAGTCTCCCAGTCCTACCTCCAGCTTTCCATTCTGGCCTTTCTGTGCCAAGAGCATCCACCTCCCTTCCTGTCCCAGAGGACTTTTGTTTTCAGCGCAATCATTATTGCCTTATTTGGGCCTGTTTCCTGAGTCCCAGGGCAGATAGACCTTCCTGTGCTCTCCTGACCTTTTTTATTCTCCTTGGCAGTTGTGATTATACTGTCTGGGCACACTAGATAGTAAACTCCAAGAGAGGAAAGAAGATGTGCTTTGCTCATCATTATCTCTAGCTCTGTATCTTGACAACATCAGGATGTACCTGGACCATAGTAGGTATTACAAAAATATTTATTGAGTGAATAATAAATGAGAGGTGATGGGGAACTGGAAGAATGAGATGTGTGAATAGAGAAAATAGGACTCTAGACCCCTTACAGTCAGTTTCAATTTGTCCAGTCACATAGGGGGAAAAGAAAAAACAACCCAAAAACCCATATGTGGAATTTGGGGGCTGTTATAGGAGTGACTTTGGAACATTTTGTCCTTCACAGGCCTCGTATTTCACAGGCAGTGACATTCTTCTAAAAAACAAAAAGGAAATTAAGATCCAGTTTCACATTCTCCCCTCCAGGTAGCATTCACAAGATTTTTTTTCCCTTCTGATAACATTTTGCTTCCTCTTCTCTCCCTCAAGGTCTTTCTGTATTTTCGAAACACAAAAGCTAAAGCATGAAAGAACTATAAAACTTTTACAAGGGTCTTAAGCACCCTAAGTTCAAGTTGTCCTGTATTCTCCGAAGTCCTACTAACTTCAGGAACTCTGCAATCACTTTAAAACTGTTATTCATCTCAGAAAAAGAATTTCCTGATACCATGCTCTTTGAAAAAAAAAAAAAGTTGTATTCTGTGGTGAGGGCTTTCAGGGATTCAAAGCTGATATTCAAGGCTATAGGAAAACCCTCTGGTATGTGAGAGGAGGAAAAAAACAATCTTCATTATTCAGAACTACTCCAGGCTACCCTTCTCAAAAGCTTCACTGCAAAGCAACACAGAACAGCACAAATGTGGTTAGTCCTCCTCGCTTGAAGGCACAGGGGGTCTGTTTATGTTTAGCTGTAAACAAGATGTTAAAGGGAGATGCTGATCCCAGTGCATTGGGATTTTGCTTTTGTCTGTACACAGCACCCACCCCCACATACTGTGATCTGCTCAATATATAATGAGTCAGCGATCTGGTCTTTCTCATGCTTTCTGAAATTCATCTTTCAGTAGCATAAAGGTGGTTCATGCTGGGGCAGGAGCCAGGTGATTGTGACCTGTTTACATGGGCCCCAGAGAACATGATTTAAAGAAGGAAACCACCAGTCCTGACAGATTTCAGTTGTTCATTAAGTAAAAGTAATCCTTTTCCACCTACCATTTGCTCCTTATCTGTTTAATTAAGGAAAGTCTCCCCAAGAAAAACCCAAGTTTTGAGTTCTTATAATCAAACTAAAAATTCTCAATCTCAGCAACACTATGGCAAGCTTGAGTTAGAGAAGATTAGCAGGCTTTCCAATAGTTCTCTTTCTTTAGGCCATTTGTTTGTTATTGCCCTAGGACAAGAGCCAAACAGGTAAGTCTGAGTCTCCACTACACACACTCACACACTCCAGGGCTAACTAAAACTTTCCCAGTCCA
This sequence comes from Mustela putorius furo, assembly GCF_011764305.1. NCBI lineage: Eukaryota > Metazoa > Chordata > Mammalia > Carnivora > Mustelidae > Mustela > Mustela putorius. Next base: position 37,362,082 of record NW_025421989.1, read on the forward strand.
TGATACATTATATGGAACTTACATAAGTCCTAGAAAGTCCTTCAGACAAATATTTAGGACCATCCACTCTATTTCCAAGAGCGGAACCTTCATTTCAAATGCACAGAAAGTGAAGTAGTGCTTCGGTGGTCCTCAATGATGGGTTAATGTTTGATAAATACTTCTAAATACCCATGCTGTTCTATCATCACGGTTTTAAAAAACATTTAACAAATATTACTGATATTTAAAATGTCATTTGAACCCTCTGATGTTTGCAGGGATCAGAGAGTTCTGCAGAGCACTGACTGACTCCACAGCTTTGTTTCTTGCCCTAAGAATCACCTCTTTTCCACGGAGACATTCTCCAAGCGCCCATAAGTACGGGGCTTGGTTCAAAAGTAGAACCAAGCCTGGAACAAAGAAATTCTCAACTAAAGGTGGAAATACCTAAGAAACTAAGAGTTCTCTCCAACGTGGAAGGTATCCGAGATGTCCCACCATTAGTGATAGATTAGTAAAACTAATTACTAATCTAATTAGTAAAACTAATTACTAACCTAATTAGTAAAACTAATTGCCAGTAGTGTTAGATTAGTAAAACTCTGAGAGAAGGCAGTGGGCTATTTTGGGAGCAATCATGCTACTGGTAATGGGGATTAGTACTAGTTTAACCATGAGGTATCTGAAGTCATGCATCCGTTTATCCAAGAATTATCCATAGTACTTGGAGAATTATGTTAGATACTGTGTGGTATGAAAACAAAAGTGCTCTTTGGTTTTGAATCTGTTTCTTCCCCAATTTCTCTCTCTCATATTCCAAACCCAGGTTTTGGACATTTTACTAGATATCCATATCTTAGATTGGGTTTCCTTACAAAGAGACCCTGAGACAAGGATTCAAGTGTAAGTAGTCTATACTTGGGAAGAGATTTGCAGAAAACATTGGTAGAGGAGTGGGGAAGTAAGACAGGGGAAGAGAGGAGATGAAAGGTACACCACCAAAGCAGTTCCTCCTGTGGGCAACTAGAGCTTAATCCTCCTGCGAAAGTGGGAGTCCATGAGGAAGAGTGAGCCCCATGGCTCACCCCCATCTCGTGGGTGAGGGTGCAAGAGTCTATTTATGCATTAACTGCTGCCATCTTTACTTAATGCCTGCTGGGAGTAGGGAGGGACATTAACTCCCTGTACTTCGGATTCCTGCTGGAGCATTGGGAGTGGACGGCCAATGTGCTGTTGTATCCTCTTGTTGGATTCCTCCCATCCCTTTTTACAAACCACCTCCTGCTATTCTGCTCCCTGGGCTCACAGTCCCAAATGAAAATCTTTCTCTCCAGCTCTGCTTTTACAGGCAGATCCCAGACTAAGACAAGGATTGTTCATTGTAACTTAAGTTTCCCCACACCTATCACATATTTGACACCTGTCCAAACTCTGGCATATGCCATTATTTCTGTAAAGGGGGTGAATGAGCTGAGGAAAGTAGACAAAAATCTTTTGAAAAGAGGAGTCTGACAATATGGGCAGATCTAGAGAGGTTCGGCAAGGTGATGGTTTTCTATCTTTTTCATTAAAAGTTTGAAAGCAGTAAAACTTTTTTTTCCAGATGAAATATTACGTATTACTCCAGGATAACAACTGATAACATTGGAGCTAGGAAGCAATGGAGTTGGTCTGTCTGAGTGCCCTGGAGTTATCATCATTTGGCACCTCAGAGGTGGTTCCTGAGCCATCAGAGGGACCTGAGGAAGGAAGCCAATATGAAAACCACTGTGAACATGAGTTGTTGCCCAAAGCATGAGTGTTTGGTTATCCCAAGTGTTGATTTTCTGAGTGGTCACTCCTCAAGAGGAAATTTTCTACTGTAGTGATTGACAATCATAGTCACTGAGAGCAGATCACAAAGGAGACAGGACATCACTGAAAATGTCAGATGTTACATAGTAAACATCAACTTAGGCCCCCTCCAAGGGAATAATCCAATTTGGGAATATTAAATGAAGAGAAAGATCATCAGTGGGAATGTCTGTCAGGAGTTATACAGAAAGTAAAGTCAAAGATATCAGAAAACAGGCCTTGCAGGGATTAGCCGAAGCATTTGTAGGAGAGAAGTGTTCTTGTTCCCTAAAGGACGCTAAGACATTTCCTAGGAAAATGAAAGGTGGTTTCCTTTCTTACTCTTGATCTTTCTTGGTCAGGAAAGGAGCTATTGATAAAACAGAACATGGTTTTATCAACCATTTTCATATATACACATAGAGTTAGATTCCAAAAAGTATTATTTTGGCTTAGATGGAAATCCTGAAAGTTATATCAGCCAAGCCCAGGAGGCAGAGATGAGAAGGAGGTTGGATCTAAACTTGTGGAGGAAGGAGAACCTAGGTGGCTCAGTTGGTTAAGCCTCTGCCTTCAGTTCAGGTCATGATCCCAGGGTCCTGGGAATGAGCCCTGTCTTGGGCTCCCTGCTCAGTGGGAAATCTTCTTCATCCCTCCTTCCCACTTATGCTCCCTCTCACTATCTCTGTCTCTCTCAAATGAATAAATAAAATATTTTTTTAAAAACAAGCAAACTTGGGGTGGTATTTCACTTGGATATAAGACACATGCTGGAACCCCTGACTCCCACCACTTCTAGAAGGAGTGTGTAGCAAATGGGAAAGTTCACTGCCATAGTGGTCCCAGAGGGCTCATTGCCTAGCAGAGAAGACTGAAGATCAGAAAGGCATGGTGGCTTGTTCCGGGTCACACAGGCAATTAGTGGCATAGCTAACACTAAAAATTCAGGTCTTCTGGGACTACTATGGCAATGTACTTGCCTACTTGCTACACACCTCCTTTAGAAGTGGTGGGAGTTAGGGTCCCAGCATGTGTCTCATATCCAAATCAGATTCTTCCCCAAGTTTAGATCCAACCCCCTTTTCATCTCTGCCTCCTTGGCCTGCACCATTCTCCAATAGCACTGACACTTGGAAAGAACAAAAAAAAAAACAGCAAAACCACCATTTCAGAAGGATTAAAATCCTGGACCTTGTGTCCTCTGGATAGCAAGCTAAAATATGAGGTGCAAGCTCAGCTTGAGGCACAAGTGGAAAAGTTTTTTGGGCAAGGAATCAATAGGCTGATTGACCAAGTTTTCTAGTTCTGGATGAACCATAGTCAAATTAGAAAAGCAATAATGTGATCCCGGGCAGCAAAATTCAATTTTGCCAACAACACTGAGATTCCTTGAGGCAACCCTTTAAAGATGACATTATAGACAGGATTATTTCCCATGTGTACAAATATGGCTGGGGAGAAAAACACACATGGAGATATAACCCGATGTGTGATCCATTCTATTTGGGAAACAAATTTTCTTGTTATTATATATCTATATTTTTTAGAGAGAGCATTATAAAAACAGCAAGAGAGGGTAATAGAAAAAGAAATGAAACACTGCAAGTCTTTTTTATGATGTTTCGCATGCAAAAAGAAAAATAACTCACAGAATCGTCAGATTTCTTAGAAGCTGCAGTAAATATATTGTTAGCATCCCCATGACTCACTAACAAGTTGCTGTCTGCAGGGAGGTGGGGCAGGAAAGCTGTCACCGAATTCCAGTCAATGATTTATAGTATTTGTGACTACCCCATGCAAAGATTGTCAGCTGGCAATTTATTCTGGTTGATGTAACCCGACAGAATCTTCTTCCTTTCTGACAACCAGTCCAGTAAGTAAGGTTAACACATTTCAGCTTTAATAAACAGAAGTAAACCTAGCAGTGAAGTTTGGTTCCATCTTAGTCATGCCTATGTGTTGGCTGTATTTAAACAGAGCCAGTAAAACAGTTCATGGCAGCCACGAAGATACTGACAGGAAGGCAGGAGTCAACGAGAGTAGAACAGTGGTTGCCCAACCTCCCTGTGCAGCAGAACTCCCTGGAGGGCTTGTTAAGACACAGAGTACTAAGCCCCTCCCCCAGGGCCTCTGATTCTGTAAATCTGGGGTAGAAGAAACCTGAGAGTTTGCATTTCTAGCAAGTTCCCAAGGGATGTGAATGGTGTTGGTCCCCTAGGGGCTACATGGAAAACCAGTGGAGTAGAACAAGGTCTTGCCCCATCTGGCAGGTGACTCAGACAAACCCAGGCCCACAGCTGGAGACCCTGTGCTCTACCCTTTGGAAAGATGAGCAAGTACAAAGGGAAGCACAGAGGGAGGGGGAGTTCATTCTGCCAGGAAGGCCTGGTATAGTGGGTGTGTTTTGAACTAAGCACGAAAGTGAAGAAAGGCCAGGGAAGGGTCTGTAGGCAGAAGATGGAGAAGGCGGTCTATGGCAGATGAGAAGCACAAATGGTCTTTGAGGGATTGATCCATAACATAACTGCAAGAACAGAATGGCTACTCCCATTACAACTATATACAAGAATGGCCCATTGCTCTTTGTTTCATCAAACATTCACACTGACTACTTGAGTTGATTGCACATGTAGAAAGAAAAGTAGGAGGGGTTGGCAGCATGGTTTCCCTGGCATTCCCTCTGATTCTCTACTCTTGTCTGCACTTGCTCAGTACAAACCAGAGTCACATGAATAACTATTCCTCAAAGGCAGAGTCCCTTTCTCTTAGTTGATAGTTTTCCCCAGGAACTGTCATCGTAACAGGTCATACAAACCCATAGAAACTTGATAGGATAGTGGGTTGGTGGTGTTTTAGGCATCTGATAGTGGCTGCAGGGTATATTCTTTTGGACAGTGCAACTTTCTTGGCACTCTTGAAATCTCATCTCGCAGATGGTCCCCTGCAGGTTAGGCTGGCCATATTTGTCCAAGCACGCTTCATCCAACAGCCAATCTCAGTGGTTCTCACAGCCCAATCTTCACAAGGACTCCAATTAGAGTTTGATGGAAAGTATCTCATGTGTAGAGATCCTGTTTTTGATGTTCTGTGTGTCTTCTATAGCTCCTAATGTGCACAGAAAGGGCTTGATAATGCTTTTGTTAATAAACAGCAGGGATCAGTGCAAGTGTGTCCATTAGACAGTCATTGCTTGGGTCTGTTCCAGCTGATGGCTGCCTTTACCCTAATAGAAAATCCTTCAGCAGTAAATGGACACAACTCTTCAAAAAGGTTAGCCCCCATCCCAATGTAAAGTGGTCACTTCAGATAATTGTGCTTAAAATAATACACTTTATCATCAGGGTTTTGTTTTTAGTTGTTTTGTTTTGTTTTGAGAAATAGACACTTAACAAAAGATAAAACAGAATATTGCTTCATGGCTCAGGCAATTCATCTCTGTCTCCATTGTTTGTTTAAGTCTTATTAGGGTCAGTTGTGACCTGAATTGTTCCATTTTCCATTTCTCTGTGCCATTATACTTCCAAACATTTCAAAAATAAATTCCCTTTTTGCATTTTATTTTTTTATGGGCAAGTATTGAGTATGGCAAGGCCTGTCATCACCTAATGAGAAATGGCTCTTGGGCCACTTATAACTATTATTTAGATGACGTTTTTCCCCTCTGATTATCAACAGGAAACTGAGATGCATGGCTCTCAAAAAAAAAAAAAATACAAAACCCTGAAGGACCAGAGAAGACAATAGCCAAAGCAAAATAGAAGAATCAGGTTTATGAATTTAGGCTTGGACTGGTAACATTTTGAAAGGCATCTTGAAAATTTTCCTTTGGAGAAAAACAGAGAAAAGCAAAGGGACACCAGGAAAGTGAGATTTGGTGTATCTTGAGGTTAGTTACTTTTTAGTAGGCTTCTTGAATTAATGACCTAATATGCTGACAAAGAAAAAGTCCTTCCCATTGTTTGCTCATCAAAGAACATGTAGCAGAGAAAGTCATTTTCAGATGGGTTCTGAACTACAAGATGAAAATCATTAGTATGACATACATGCATACATAATGCATTGCTCCAAAACTGATACTTAGTATCACAGTGAAGACATGAAGTAATGTATTAAAAAACCACCATAAAGTATTGAATACTTATAAACACTGTTTTTCTTTTTTGACAGCATAATGAAAAGTTTCAAAGCACTCTTGTCTTTCAAATTATAGTACCATTTTGTTTTTATGGTTTCATTTCCCAATAGATCTTCAGGTATGTGCCAACAGTCATGGGGATGAGGATGGGTATGAAGATGAAATCAGAAACTCGAAACTGTCGCTACTAATGCTTGGAATCTGGAAAGTCAGAGCAGATGCCTGAGTTATGAATTGCAGTTTTGTGTGGAAACAATCTGTCAGCAACATAGTGTTGAGTAGCAACTCTTCTTTAGAAAATAGTTTGTCTCCTTCAGTAGCATGGCTATGCTTGAAGGATAAAAGGTCATTGAAAGGTCCTCTGGAATTCAGGAGGCATGGCAGCTGAGATACAAGGCTAGATGTCATTGCCAGTGCTGATGTCATACCCAGTCCTTTCATTTTTACCTAGGTTTCCCAAATCTCTGATTTGGAAGGAATTCAAGATTTACCTAGGCCAATATTTCTCAACACTAATGTGCTTATGAAATATCTGGAGATCTTGTTAAAATGCAGATTTTGACTCAGCAGGTCTGGGGTGGGGCCTGGGATTCTGCAAATCTAGGAGGCTCCCAGGTAAGGCCAATGCTGCTGGTCTGTGGAGCACATTTTGAGTAGCAAGGTCTAAGACCAGTTTTATTTGTTTTTTGTATATTTTTTTTAACCTCTAGTTTTTAGACATATAGTGTTTTATAATTATGTCACGGGTAATTTGTTACCAATGCTAGCAAATCACCAACTTTCTTCCACTGTAACTGTATATCTATGCATATTTCTATCTCTGTCTCTAGCTATAGCTATTTCTATGAATCAGAGTAATTTAAGATTATCCCCATAATATTACTCTCCTTGATATTGTTGGGGAGCAAAAAATTTCCTCCACCCTTTAAGATTCTTTTGGCTGATCTAACCATTATATTGACATCAGACAGATTAACAGGAAAAAATAAAATTTGATTACATAGGTATGGGGGCTCCATAAGAATATGAGGCCCTGGGAAGTCAGGCAATTGAGGTTTGTATGTTGTCTGGACCTAAAGGAGCTAAAGTCTGGAACTTCAAAGGGAAGAAAGATATTTCACAGGAAGATGAAAACGAGTATATGTTTGCTTAACGAATGTTTCCTGGGCCATACAGAAGCAGTGAAACACAGGAATTTTAACAGACTTTACTAGATTCTTCTCTGTCTACCACACCTAGTTTGTATTATACTGCAGTTATCTATGATGATAGCTCCCTCTCTGGATCAGGTCCTCTATCTAAATTCTTTTAGACCGTTAGAAGGAAGGTCAAAGGTTCTTCCTAATCTTTCAATTTCTTAAAAGTTATCAGCCTGAAATAATCCACATGCCAAAGAGACACATTTTGGGGTGGCAAATCTTGCTTCACTACAACATCTAGCTTCTGATACACTATTCTTAGAGGAAGAGAAATTACACATAGGCCTGGTTATGCCTTTGGGAATGTGTCACACAGGAAATGTCAAGTGCCATGAGTGGAGGAAAGACTGAGAATTGCTAATCTAGTTCAGTCTCTCAACTGATGATTTGAAAAGCAGGTCACATCAGCCCCTAAATAAATATGGATTGATTTTTTTTTTAATTTACGAAAAGAATACATCTCCATTTAACAGATTTAAACAGTGAATATCTATGCAAAGGAAGAAACAATCAACCCTTTGTATTCCTTCCAATCCTGTGTTAACTGTTGTGTGTAATTCCTGGTGGAATTTTTATACTTACATAAACATAGTTTTTAATAAAGTATATCAATTGCTCTGCGACTTGCTGTTATTATTTGATATTTTGGAAGCAACTATTGCAGGTCTATTAGAAAAATACAACCAAGCACTTTCTTATTTAAAGGTTTAATCAGCTTAAAAATAATTTTCCTGGTTTCTAATTCTGCTTTTGCAATTCATAAGCTACATTTATTAAGCATAAAATGAATACCAATCAAAATGTATTCCCAGGACACTAGAATGTTAAGTTCTATGAATTCTAAGATTTTTGTCTGAATCAGATATACCCCAACTTCTTACAAAAGAGTCAAATACATAGTAAGTACCTGACAAACATGTACTTAATGAGTCAACATCAGCTAGACAGTGTGAGGGCAACTAGGAGATAGGTGGGGGGAACAGGACAGATTATCAAGGGAAGGGGCTGAGGTATGCCCAGTATCTATTAAGTGTTGGTTTTTGATACCATCTAGTAAGAGTGAACATAGTAGTTGGGAAAATTGTGTCTGTGTCTAAATTTTGTTTAATGGCCAATCACATAATGATATGGTTTTTCTTCATCCTAACAATGTGATAAAATGGATATGCACTTTACCTGCCTTTTTAATGCATTAAAATTACTCAAAGGAGATCAGTTACTTAAAAAAAAACAACAACAACAAAACAAAACTAAAGAACACTGTGTAGTAGATCAAATTCTAATTTGTGATTTACTGATACTCTCTTCTCTGATCTATAGATAGATACTTATGTAAAGGCTTTCCAAACTTCAGAAAATGTTCATTTATTAGGCAAATATATCCATCCTTAGTACTAGGACATAGGGGCCATGTATGTGTTTAGATCTTGGCAGTAAAATTAGTGTGTGAGGGCAGGATGGAGGGAATACCAATATAATAAGGATCCTCATGTTTAGCCCAATACATTCCCTTAGAATGCTGGAAACCTTCACAGCCACTCCGTAATTATCGTATTCAACCTCCAAGTAAAAGAAAGCTGGGTATTCATTTTGTGGATCAAAAGAGGCTTAGCCATATTTTGTACTGTGTTGATAACCCTCAAGTGCACTCTTCCATGGCCTTTGGCTCCATCTGGGGACAAATATTATCAAGTCATGTGATTTTCAGATGATCTAGGACATCTAGAATTTTGTTATGCAAAGAGGAAAACAAAGACTCTTTGCTTCAGGGGAATTAGTTATAAAGATTCACTCAAGCTTTGAACTTGTTTGTATGCAATTCTACACCTTTTAAGATGCAAATCATTTGGCCAGATAAACCAGAGGCGATCTGTTGAAAAAATACTGTGTGTGGGCTTTGGCAGTTTAATAAAAGGCCCATTTTCAAAACCTTGCCTTTTGTAGTCTGGGTCATGTTAGGTGATCTCATTTTGATGCTACCTGAAGTTAATAAAGGGGCAATAACTTCTGACAAAGGGTGTTACAATTTAATATAGTTAACACTGTAAGGATGGAGGAGGCCAGATTCTATCCTTGTTTTTGTAGCTTAGAATATTTGTGAACTAAAAACAAATTACTTGACCACTGTGAGCCTTGGTTTCTCCATGTACTAAATAAATGCTAATCTCTTCTTGATATGGTTGTTGGAAAAAAATCAGCTGAGACATCATGCAGAACATTGGTTCAGTGCCTGGCACTCAGTAAGTGGTCAACAAAAATAACTAGCATCATTGCTAATAAGAATAAAACATACATTAGGACACCTGTGTGGCTTAGTCTGTTTGGTTCAGGTTGGTCCTGAGATGGATTCCTGCATTGGGCTCCTTGCTTAGCAGGGAACCTGCTTCTTCCCCTGCCTGCAGCTCCCCCTGCTTGTTCTCTCTCTCTCTCTCTCTCTCTGACAAATAAATAAATAAAATCTTAAAAAGAAAAAGAATAAAACATACATTCTAAGCATGAGAGAATTCTTATTAGTTTGTTTTACTGGAAATTCCTCCCACTGCTCTATTGGAGAAAGATCCAGCCAACACATGGACTCAGCTTCCTGCTATTATTTGGCCAGCCTTATAGTTTGCTTTTGAGCTTTTGTTTTGGCTGGATCTTGAGTGTCAGAAAACTTAGAAGAACATAGGAGAAAGAATATTACTTTAAAATTGTACTTCCTTGCAATCTAGCCTTGAACCTATCTGGCCAAATCATCCAGAGTGGTGCTAACGACATCTCTTGCCCTCTTACTGGCTCAAGAAGAGCTGTCAGGAATGGATTACCATGTTCCACTTTAACAAGCCCATTTTGAGTCATTATGCTTTCTTGGTTAAGTACTTCTGAAACACATATTCTTTAATTGCCAGATTATTTCAGCTCCTTCTGAGACATTGCCATCTACTATGCTGAGCAGTCTTAGTATTCAACTGTTGTTAAATTCATATGTATAAGTGTAGTAGAAATGGATATGAGGACAAGTTACTATGCCAAGCCTTGTATTGGAAAAGCAAATATTTCAAATCACAGAATGATTGTGTGGTTACAAGGCATGGCATTTTTTATGTATATTTTAGTAGTCATAAGTTTGCATCCCCTCAAAATAACATGAATGTGAGTCTTGCTATTGTCCGCCAAACATATATTCGTTCTTTGTTACTATAAGTATCATAGGAGAGAAATGAATTTGTCCCTTCTAACACCCATTCACTAAGCAGGAACCAAAATGATACCTTTCAGTAAATCAGATCACAATATTCCCTTGCTCAAAAGGCTTTATCATCTTTTCACTGGATCTAGAAAAATAACTCAAATTCCTGCCACAATAGGTGGTGTATTATTGGGGCCCCATCTCCTCCTTTCTCTCTGTCTTCATCTTTCACTGTCTCCCCTCTATCTGTCTTCTGTTTCTGTAAATGCAGTTTGCTTCAGCCTTGGGAACTTTGCATTTGCTCTTCTCTCTGTTTAGAGTGCTCTGTCTTTTGTAAGGCTTTAATGTCTCAGCCCAAAGGCCACTTCCTTTAAACCTCCCTTGACACCTACACAAAATTAACACCCCCAGTATCCAAACACTTGCTACCCTTTTATCTGTTATTATTGTTATTAAATATAGCACTCATCACCACCCAAAATTATGTTCTCCTCTGTTTTCTCTTTTGCTGTCTGTGTATATACCCACTAGCATGAAGGCAGGATGTAATTGCATCTTATTCAATGGTATATCCCCAATGCCTGAATTAGTACTAGGCACAGACTAAGCACTCAATAAATTCTTGGATGAATCTTATGGTGATGCCTCAGAGAGGTGGTATGACTCTCTTCAGTGCCTGATAAAGCATGTTATTACCTAAAGGCAGGTTCTCATTCAAGCTCTGCCTTGACTTAGCTCTGTCATCTTAGAGAAAGCACATTGCTGAGCTGTACTTGATTTATCATTAAAATAAGGAGAAGGGTATAGCAGAGTCTTTCAAACTAGAAGCAAAAAATTAGTAATGGGTACTCCCTATTTTTAATATTTCAAAAAGATTGATGAAAATCTGACATTTGATCCATATTATATTAGTAGCGAGTAAATACACTATCAATTTTTTGGCTTAGTCTAGAATTCTATTAGTTCAGAATAATTAGCAGTTTTATGTCTTTTATTATATCAAGGATAATTTAATTCTTTAGTAAAAAATTTTCAAATGGGAAAATAAAAAGAATGGGCTATTGTGGCTGAAAAGACATTGGAAAAAAAAGAGCTGTAAGTGTCTTATCAGTCTCAAAATTCTGTGATTCTTAGTACATTATTCAGAATTCCTAGTTGCGAGCAACAGTCCATTCTAGCCAGTTACTGCAGAAGGGGGTAATAAAGAATGGCAGGTACCCTACAGAATCTCTATGGTAGCGAATAGCAAGGACTAGACACTTGCTACTGGGACGATACTCTAATTTTATCACTGTCAGTTGAATTTTTACACAGAATTTCTTGGGTAAAGCTTATACATTATTTATGTTGAGAGGTAACACTAAATTTATACCCACAAATCATATAACCAACAATGAAAGGGAGAGGAAGCCCTTTCCCTCACATTCTTGCCAAGTGCCAGAGCATTAGTGGATTGTTGGCCATCTATCTGTTTAAGGCCATGTTGAGATATCTTATTCCTCTCTGCATGGCGCTCTTACAAACCATTTGTTCTCCTAGACTTCGTTGCCCCTTTGGGAATCCAAACAGATATTATAGGTATAAATCCCTTTGTCGCTTGGTCCTCCAGCTTCCAATGAGATATTTCTAACTCCTCAGGACACTAACACAAAAGGAAAGGCTCAGAATTATTTCTCTTTCTTGGAATTACATGCCTCTGGGCTTCTTCTTCCCCTCTGTCTCTCCTGCTTTCCACCATCCCCAGAATATTTTTCTCATCTGAGTAGAAATCGTGCATTATTGTCACTCACACGATTCTTCCAAACATTATCTATGTCCCAGGTCTGCTCTAATTAAAGCAGAAGTCACAATATGGTGGCCAAGAGGCCAAAATTGACCACAGATTAATTTTATTTGTCCGGGTATTATGTTTTAAAGAAATTAATTGAAAGCTTTTAAATAGGCCAAATACTCTTTGACCCAGAAAACATTTTGTCACAAAAACAAATATAAACCCTCCATAAATGTTTAAAAGTATTTTATTCCACCTTTGTATTGTTTGTGACCACTTGACAATTACTAAAACTTTCTTCAAAGCTCAATACTAGGCCCTTTTCTCTTTTCCTCTTTATTCTGCCCCTAGCCCATCTCATCCATGCTCAAGATTCTAATTCCATCTATATGCAGTAATTCTCAAATTTATATCTCTGACACAGACCTTTGATTTTCAGCCTCTTATTTGGCATCTCTACTTCTGTGTCTTGAATATTTTCAATCTCAACAATTTCAAAGCCAAATTTATGATCCCTTCTCCTTGGACTTTGTGGAGGCCGAGAAAAATTAAGGCCATCCCACCTTAGGTTTAGCCTTAGCATAAGTATAGCCATCTTAGCTCTGGCAGCCATCTCAGACCCCTGTGCCCAAGGGCTGAACTTTCCCCTACTTTACTTTGGTTCCAGAGACCACCCCCCTGCTTTAGTAACAGGAAGCCCCACCCTGCTTTGGTTCCAGAAACCCCCACCCTGCTTTAGCAACAGGAATCCCCACCCTGCTTTAATAACAGGAATCCATAAATACCCCTGCCTTAACTAAGCTCAGGGTCCAAATCCAAGCTCTGCTGTGTCCGGTATACTTCGGCCCAAGCTTAAGCTTGTTAAATAAACCCTCGTGTGATTGCATCGGTGTTGGCTCCTTGGTGGTCTCTTGGACCCAAAAACTTGGGCATAACAGTTTTCTTGCATTGTGCTGTATCATTGTTCTGTATTTCAGCAAATGGTACCATAGTCCTCCTGGTAGTACAAAATCATGCCAAAGAAAACAAAAGAATGAATGACAAAAACTGGAGTGACCTTGACCTCTTTTTATTCTCTCATTCCCTATATCTTATCTATCAATCCTAACTATCGCCAATTTCTTCACACTACAAAGCATAATGAGTCTGTCCATTCACCTCCATTTCTACCATGACCTCTCCAGTCCAAGCTACCTTTACCTCTTGCTTGAATAATCTCCTAAGTCATCTCCTTGCATCCATTTCTTTGCCTCTAATTAGTTGTCCACAAAGGATCCTGAGTGAGCTTTCCAAAGTGCAAATCTGATCATGTTAGCCAAGCCTCCTCTTCCCCAATCACCTCAAACAATAGAAAGACTTTCTGTAATTCTTAAAATAAAGATTACAGTCTTCACTGGTTCTACACAGCCTTGTGTGGTCTGGCCCCTACCTCTTTTATCACCTCTTGCGACATGATGCTCCTTGATTTCCCTGCTTTAATCACACTGACTTCCTTCTGATTCATCCACTAACCATATTCTCTCCCTTAAGACTTTAGCAATCCTCTCCACTCCTAATCTCACTCTCAGGCTGGATAACTGTTTTTCCTCCTTCAGATCTCAGCTCAAGCAACACTTCCTCATAGAGACTTTCTCCAACTTCCCAGATGACCTCAGTTTCCCGTTGTGTATGTGTCATAATGGCATGTATTTTCTTTCAAAGCTGGGTGGACATTTGTCTTTTGTTTCTCTTTTGGACTGCCACTGGCCTGCCTTCTTAGTTTGGAAAATTCCCTGTTGTGGATATTCTAGAGTCAACATATTTAGGAACAAATCCAACTGACTCTTGATAAGCATACAACACAACCACTGGGGAGAGAAAGAGCACCGGAAACCAAGAGAAGGTGTGCCATGAGCACCAGTCAGAATATTGAGCAGTGGGAATGGAGTTCCCTACAAGATGTCTACTGTTTGAGGACCTATTTGAATAAGGTCTCTATATTAGTTTCCTGTTGCTCCTGTAATAAATGATTACCAACTTGATGTCTCACAATACACATTTATTCTCTCACAATTCTGGAGGTCAGAAATCTGACATCAGTATCACTGGGCTAAAATAGGGGTGGCCACAGAGCCACACTCTCTCCATAATATCTTGGGGAGTATACGTTTCCTGCCTTTTCTCATAGAACTTACATTCCTTTCATTCCTTTGTTCAGGGTCCCTGCCTCCATGATCAAAACTAGCAGTGTAGAATCCTGTTTCAGTCCTCACATTTGTAGTCTTCTGTAATAATGTCTCCCTCTGCCTCTCTTTTATAGGACATGACATTACATTGGGCTCACCCAGATAATGAAGGATAATCTCCCATCTCTAAAATCCTTAACTTAATCACATTTACAAAGTCCCTTTTGCCATGTAGGTCATACTTGTAGGTTTCAGTGATTAGGACATGGGCATCTTGGGTCATTATTCAACCTACCATCATCTCTCTCCTATATTAGATTTTTAGCTTCAAGAGGGCAAGACCTGCGACTATTTATGCTCACTGTTGTGTTTGGCAGACCCTTTGACTTCTAGTAGAAATTTAGAAAATATCTTCTAATGAGAAATATGATTCAGCATCTTTTTGAAGTATTATTCAGTTCATGTGGCTTTCTTTTGAAAAAAAAAATTATTTTGTAGTTTTGTGTTCACATTACAGTAGAGCACTTCAAACTTTCATTTACTAATCCTTCATAGAATAAATGTATACTTAGTGTTAACATTACTTAATGTCAGCACTAATGTTTAACAGGTATCCAATAAATGATTTATATAAATTTAGGGTTATAAAATAATTTGTCATCTTATTTCAAAGAAGAGAGAATAGAGATCTAGGAAACCGAAAATGATTTACTTAAGCATAGGTTGTGAAAATGAGGTCCAGCTAGGGTTTGAACGGTGATGGTGTTCATTGCACCAAATGAGATCTTGAAATATGGTGAGGTCCTTCCTATTGCTTACATGTTGTGAAACTAAAAGGAAGTTACTTTTTCTTTCCATGTTTTCATTATATGTTATACACACACACACACACCTTTTAACTAATAAAAGCAATATTTGTCTTTCATATTTGTGATAAGGATTAAGTTACACAATGCATATAAGTACATCTAAGACACCAACAGATGTTACTGACTCTTATTCTTTTCTTCAATTGTGGATGGCAGATTTAGGCATCTGAATGCATTTTGTATTTGTGACTTTCTTTCAAGAGGAATCGTTAAACACAGGAAGAAAATTTCTATAAAAAAAAGACTTCCCAAGAAGGATGCAATGCAAGGAGGATTATGGATACTTGAGAATTCTTAAGAAAAGATTTTGGGGACCTAAATGCTGACCTATTCTTAGTTGTAATGGCTAGAACTGCTAATTTACCCTGAAAGCCCAAGTTTCAAATAATTCAAAGCTAATAGACATAAAAGGTAAAGATTTAGCAGCTTGATTTTTGCCTTTAAGTATTTGTCAAGAAAAGCATTTTAGGGAATTTAATCCTACCTTTTTCCTTTGAGATAGGAAATCATAATTCTATAATACCGAGTAAATGTCTTAGTGGAGAAATGAATCATAAAAATGATAGTTTAGAGATTTCTGTCAGAAGGCCCCTTAATCTTACTCAACACAACACAGAAGGAAAGAAAAGATCGTGAACCTTGAGTGACATAACAAAACTTGTCACATTCACAGAAAGCTAAAACAGGAAAACAAGGAGGTCCTGGTGACATTCATCATGGGCAAAAAAGAAAGAAAAAACAAAGAGAAGAGTGTTTTTTTGCAAAAAAATTGGGCCTTGTGCATTAGGAGGCTTGTACAAGGATGTTCATTGTTTCATTGTTTATAACATTTAAAAAAAAATGAGGAAGAGTAACATCACATGTGTATGATTATGTTGGGGTTAAGGTAGTTCTCATTTCTATAACTATTTTTATCTTCCTGGAGGATTTTAGAAATTTGTTCTTTATTCTCATTATTTCAAAATCTCATAGTGTCTTTAAATTTTGCACAGTAGACCTTTAAATTAGACCATCCAGGGGCGCCTGGGTGGCTCAGTGGGTTAAGCCGCTGCCTTCGGCTCAGGTCATGATCCCAGAGTCCTGGGATCGAGTCCCGCATCGGGCTCTCTGCTCAGCAGGGAGCCTGCTTCCCTCTCTCTCTCTCTCTCTCTGCCTGCCTCTCTGTCTACTTGTAATCTCTGTCTGTCAAATAAACAAAAAAAAAAAAAAAAAAGACCATCCAATTAAAGAATTGCCACTCTTCTCAGGTTTTAAAAAATTCCTTATTTCCTCACTAATATTCTCCTCAGACTTACTTTGGTATGTATTTGTGAGACATATAGATGATTTTCTTTATCTTTAATATTTTCCTTCATAATTTTTTTCACTTTGTCTTGTGAGGGTCAATATTCTGTGAAATTTTCTGAACTGAATCTAACAACCTTTAATTGAACTTCCAGTAATCAAATTTTTCAGTTTCAAAGAGATCTTTATTGATTTGGGATCATTTCTTTACCATTGCATCCTCTTCTTGTTTTCCATATGCAATAATGCCACAAATCTCTTTGCGCATTCAGCTTTTAAGTTTCCAACTGCTTCTAGAATTATCTGTTTCTCTAGAAAGCTGGTTTTCCATCTTAATTTTTTTTATTCATGTAAGGTGTTCCCCCAGATATCTAAAGATCCTTGGCTTTTAAAGCAAATACAAGAATAGGCATTTACAAGAAGACGAACTGCAGTGGTTAATTTTAAGAGTCAGCTGGCCTGGGCTAAGAAGTCTCCAGATATTTGGTTAAACATTATTCTGGGTATGTCTGTGAGGACGTTTCTGGATGAAATTAACATTCGAATCTATAGATTAAGTAAGGCAGAAATCCCTCCTTAATGTGGGTAGACCTCATCCAATCAAAGTTTTGAATAGAACAACAAAACTACTTAAGAGGGAACTTCCCTCTTGCCTGACTGTTTGGATTGGGACATTGTTTTTTTGTTTGTTTGTTTTTTGTTTTGGGTGTTTTTTTTTTCCCCCAGCCCTTAAGCTCAGACTGAAACATTGGCTTTTCTTGGGCCTTAGACCAGCTTTTGACCTGGAACTTATACCATTGGCTCTTCTGGTTCTTAGGCCTTCAAACTCAGACTGGAACGACACATTAGCTCTCTTGGGTCTCCAACTAGCTGACTGCAGATCTTGGGATTTTTCAGCCTCTGTAATCGCATGACCCAATTCCTTACCATAAATCTCTTGATATGTATATTTAACATATATTTTATATATTTGCAAAAAGTTCTTGGTCATTTTATTATTCAGGGCTCTCCAGAGAAATATAAATATAAATATAAATATATATATATATATATATATGATATATGTGTGTATAGTGTGTTTATGTATCCTATTATTATATATATTAACCAGTTGTTAATAATCTGTTGAGATATGTGTGTGCATGACTGTGTGTATATCTATATCTATATATACCTCCAATAAGATATTGGTTATTGTTAACAATTGATTAATTTTGTAATAATAGGATATCCTATACATATATCCTATTGGTTCTGTTTGTCTGGAGAACCCAGACTAATACACTGACCAAGATCTTTCTGCAAATGACTGGTGTTTGTCAGCTATGGACTTCTCATTAAAGCAATCAGGTGAGATGAAGTCAGGGAGGTGACTACCATGCTGGGATTTCCCAAATTCCAGAATGGGGAGGTTGTCTTCTGGGGCATCCTAATCCATCACAGATGTCCAAATTTACCCCATATATTTTTCTTTCTTTTATCTGGATATCCCTTCCCCTTTAAACATTGAGAGATGGGGAATGCACAATAACATCTTGTATGCTGTTTTGCGTGCTTGTATTAATGAGACTCAGGAAACCAACAGTTACGTGTACGGATCAAGCTTTTGTCACCACTTCTTATTCCTATACCTGTCATGCCTGCTAGCTTCCATGCTGAATTCCTTACCAGCCTATTTCCAAGTCAGTTATTCCCCCTCCTTTATTCACTGCTATCCATCCCTGGGTATATCATCTAGGCTTCAGTTTTCTTCTCTTTGCTCCATGTGTTATTATCTTTCTATTCTCTTTCTGTATTTTAGAAAGTTGTTGATATCTCTTATCTGATAACAACTTGCATTCCTATTTTTTCATTCTTATGGGTTTATCCCCTTTACAGTAGCTTTGCTATTATTTTAATAGGGTTTCTTGAGAGAGAAGAAAAAATCATCTGAGGTCATTTGTCATCTACAACAAATAAGGACTTTAGAAGTGCTTGGATTATAAAAGAAGAATGCTGTGGGGTGCCTGGGTGGCTCAGTGGGTTAAAGCCTCTGCCTTCGGCTCAGGTCATGATCCCGGTATCCTGGGATCGAGCCCCACATCAGGCTGTCTGCTCCGCAGAGGGCATGCTTCCTCCTCTCTCTCTGCCTGCTTCTCTGCCTACTTGTGATCTCTGTCTGTCAAATAAATAAATTTTTAAAAATCTTTAAAAAAAAAAAAGAAGAATGCTGAAAGGAAAGAAGTCTTTTGATTATCTTACTCTATAGTGGTGCTTTTGTTCTTTTTTTAGTCAAAATTAGCATGCATCCTATATGACTTCTAACAGTCCTATGGTAAGGTAAAACTAGATCTTTTAAGGCCATTCATATAGGTGTGAGCATATGTGCATGTGTATACATATGAATGTGTGCTTGTCTCTTTGTAGAGTATTAGAAATTAATCAAGGCTTGTATGAATGGGGGAGTAGCTTGCAGCAAAACTCTAAAAATAAAAATAGTAGATAAATAGATGATAGACAAATAAATAGATAAGACTTGAGATGAATCTGATCTCTGAGCTCGGGATGAGATGGAGGTAGAGTTTAGTTTAAAGCAGGAAAGGAAAATAATGATCTTGGTTATATAGCAACAATGCTATCCTGGCCTTAGATTACAAGTTGACAAGACTACAAAGGGAAATACTAATCGTCTATTCCATGACGTTGCCTATGAGGCATGAAGATAGATGGGAGGAAAGTCAGGAAGAAAAACAGTATCACATCTGATCCTATTATCAAACACTTCTTGACTGATTCATGTGCCATCAAAACCCCTTCTCTTCTCCATTTTTCCTGCTGGCCTATAACAAACATGGTATTGTGGTCTTCCTTTCTCTCTACTAGCATGTACTGCCTTCCTTGATCTTGGAATGTCCTTCTCAAAATCATCCTAAACCAGTAAAAATGTATGTAAATATGTGGGTCTTCCTTATCTGGATGGTTACTTAATCCTCAATTTCTACCAGTCCTTATTCATCAAATCCCATGTGAGAAATAGCCCTGTTTACAACGGAAACCACATTTCCAAATAAAATGAGGTCTCGGTTTATGCATGAGACAATACTACACTTGAAGACATCTCTGGACCTTTCTAGACAAGGAGAATAAATATTTTACCCTTGGTGATCATGGTCTGAGAGGCCAAAGTTAGCCTTTCTTTACACATTTTATAGATTTCTTGAATTTTTTAGTTGAGATGGTCCTTAAGGTACTCATTTCACAGGTGAAAAAGCTGACACCCAGAGACTTAGTAATTTACCCAAGGTCAAGTGTTTGTCAAAGATCTGGGTCTAAAATCCTTGACTTCTATTATATTCAGTTCTTTTTCCATAATAATCAAAATCATGCTAATGTTCAAATGTACAGACATAGCTACAAAGTTCCAAGTTTGCATGTTGTTGGTTTCCAACCCTCTTGGGAGTCTCCCTGATGTAATCTGAAACCGATCCCTGTAGGTCGGTGGAAGTCAGGGAGAGACCAAAGAAAGGGAAAAGCCACACCAAGCTGGCAGGTGGCAGTTTTAATAAACAAAGGGGACCTAAATACAAGGCCTGTTTTGGGCTGCAGCAAGATGAATGGATCCCCACACCAGCCAACCAAATCTTAAAAAGTTTAAAAAGAGGCCTTAAGTGGCTTCAGTCAAGAATACCGTGCAGGTGTTCTCAACACCACATCACCTTCTCAAGGCTCTGTCCTTGAAACAGCTTTTGGGAGAGAGAAAGGCAAGTGGAACCCTTAGTGCAAGGGCAGGGGAAGGGGTGAGGAGCCTCTGATTGCCTGAGTCCCCCTCATAGACCTATGGTGGTCACACCTTTTCAATGACCTTCCCCAAGACATGTATTCTTTTTTTTTTTAAGATTTTTTATGTATTTATTTGACAGAGAGACAGAGATCACAAGTAGGCAGAGAGGCAGGCAGACAGAGAGGGGGAAGCAGGTTCCCTGTTGAGCAGAGAGCCCGACGCAGGGCTTGATCCCAGGAGTTAGCAACTTGCAAATCTAGGGTTCAAAGCCAAACAATCTGGCTCCAGAAGTCATACGCTTCACCATTACACTCTTCTGCCTCTTTACATGGTGAGAGTCTCATTTTGGTGGCTATGTTCCTAAAATGAGACTCTTCTCACTGATTTCAGGTGTGATAAATCATATAAATAACTCTTTAGGCACAGAAGTACTTTTTTGAAGGCTTTGTCAATGAGGGATTGAGCAAGAAAACCCAGAAACTTGGATAAGAAAACAACAGAGGAGAGAAATTAGGAAGACTTCCCATTTGAACACGAATGTAAGCTACAGAGACACTGGGGCACAGCTGAGACATTGCCATCAGAAAATGAAATGATCAAACATGGACAGAGTTACCTAGAGTTGCAGAAGATTTTTGTATGCTTTTCTCACTAGGCATTTTGCCAGCTGCTCTTAAAAAAGCAGGTCATGTCTTCCACTGTTCTTTCAGACCCTGTACATTGTAATATAAGCTGGAACTGAGAAATATACATCACTGTAAAACTTGGCCTTCCAGGCTCAGATGAAAAAGTTGGCTTCAACTCTTTTCATAACTATAGGCTCATGAAGGAGCCTGTGGCTGCAAGGCCATGCAGTTCACCCTTGTCAGGGAAATCAACTCTCAGCACCTGAAACACATTAACTGTATCAGTTATCTATTGCTGAATAACAAATCGCCCCAGTACCCCATGGCTTTCAACTACAATTTATTACTTTTCATGATTCCATGAGTTAGTTGGCTGGTTCTTATGCTGGTTTTGCTAGAATCACTTATGCAGCTGTATTGAGCAGAGGGGGCAGGGGGGCTCTGAGTTCTGTTAGAACTGCTAGGAGAGCTGGATGTCTCCATGTGGTTTTTCATCTCAGAATGTTTTAAAGCATGATTGTCTTAGGTTTCAAAGACAGCCTAAGAAGAAGCAGTAAGACCTTGCAGAGCCTTTGTCCAGAGCTTGTGCAGCATCACTTCTGCTATGTTCTATCAGTCCAAGCAAGTAATAAGGCTGATTTTCCTACAAGATTAGAGTAGACTGCTCAAGTCCATGAATTCAAGGTGATATGATTCATCAGGGACTATTTTGTAGTGCTCTAACACTCAGGATTTTTTAAAGCCATACCAGGGCACCTGGGTGGCTCAGTTGGTTAGGTGTCTGCCTTCATCTCAGGTCATGACACCAGGGTCCTGGGATAGAATCCTGCATCAGGCTCCTTGCTCAGTAGGGATCCTGCTTCTCCCTCTATCTCCACCCCCCACACTCCACTTGTGATCTCTCTCTGAAATAAATACATAAAACCTTATCAAATAAATAAATAAAATAAAGCCAGACCTGTCTTTCTTTTGCATGATTGGCTGTGATAATAGCAGCTTAGGCAAGAGGAGAAACAGCATTCAGTACTGACCTCGTCTTTCAGAAAAAGGCATCATGCCAAAGGAAATGTAAGAAACATGGTTATTTATTAAGTCTTTAATTTTTTAAATGATTCTCATGGCATGTGAGTGACTCTGACATGGCCACAGCCAGAAGAGGGTAGGCCAGCATAGATTTTACCTCAGGATATAGTAGAGGATTTCTGGCTTAAAGTTGGTTAGGGCTGAGAGA
Source organism: Mustela putorius furo (assembly GCF_011764305.1). Lineage (NCBI taxonomy): Eukaryota > Metazoa > Chordata > Mammalia > Carnivora > Mustelidae > Mustela > Mustela putorius. Next base: position 37,384,109 of record NW_025421989.1, read on the forward strand.
AGGGAAGGAGGTTGTACAGAATAGTGTTGCCACAGGAATGTCATATCTTAAAGTCAGGGTTAACAAAATAAATACCTATGAAGAAAGAGGGGAGGGGATAACCACAAAAGTATTCATTAAAGCTTTGTTTCCCTTCAGCATGCTTGGTAACGAAGCTGGCAACAGTTTCCAGTGATAGAAGATTGCTCCTTCCCAGTCCTTGACTAAGATATGCTGCCAAGGAGGTAGTATAGTAAGGAATGTATGTGAGGGATGTGTGTGTGTGTGTGTGTGTGTGTGTGGTGTATGTTTTGGGGGAGGTGTGGCAAGAGATGTTCTGGGACAGATGTTCCAAAAGGGTATACATATTTTCATAAAATAATCTTAAAATGCAATCTTGCAAAAACCTTAATAAACTTCTACTTTTGTAGAAAATAGCAAAAAGATAGGCATCTGGGTATCACAAATGGATATACTAACAAAAAGCTTCTTCTTTTATCTAGACAGATCCTGATTATCCACAGAGCAAGTGGGGTAAGATTGATCAAAGTCTGGTTATCAGGCTATTTCTGCTACATTTTTTGTTGGTGTCCATACCCAAAACAATTGCCAAAGGTCAAGGTATTCCATAGGCCCCTATCAAAATGCCTGGTAACCATTTGGAATAGTTCTAAAACTGACAGCCTCTGAATGGAAGGTTCCTAAATGTTGAGAGTGGGGGAAGGCCTTTTCAGGAAGAAAATATGAAATATAAATTTTACTTCATTTACACCATCTGTCACTCCACCTAAGATTAATCTTTAGATACAGAGGTGGCTCAGTTCTGTCAAATGGCTCTTTAGGCCTATTGTTCATGGTTTCCTGCTTGAAAGAAGACAGGTCAGCAATCCAACTAATGAAGTCCACACATTTTGGTATCTGTCCAGGTAAAAGATACTCAAAAGTCAATGATGAAATGAAAATTATATACATTTTACATCACCTCAATAAGACTTAGCAAGTTCCTTTTTTTCTCTTTCTTTATTTCTCTCTCCTTCCTCCCTCCCTCCTTTTCCTTCCTTCCTTCCTTCCTTGTTTTCTTCTTTCCTTATTTCTTTCTTTCTGCCTAATGGCTCTGGTTAGAACTTCCAGCACAATGTTGAAGTGGCAAGAATAAACATCCTTGTATTGATCCTGATGTTATTAAGGAGAAAGCTTTCAGTCTTTCACCATTATGTATGATGTTATCTGTGGGTTTTTCAAAGATACCCTTTAACAGGATGAGGAAGTTCCTTTTTATCCACAGATTGTTGAGTGTTTTCAACACGAAAGTGTGTTGGATTTTTTTTCAAATGCTTTTTTGCCTTTACTAAAGTGATCATTTTATGCTCTTAACTCTATTAATGTTGTGTATTACATTGATTAATTTGTGGATGTTAAACCAATCATGCATTTCTGGAATAAAATTTTATTAATTGTGTTCTTAAGAGTTTGTGAGAGTATAGCTGCAGGGGGAGTAACACTAGTGAAAGCCCAGCCCACAAATAGGAGAATATTGTACTGGGTGTAGTGTGTGTATGTATGTACATGCACATGCACATGCATGCACATCTATGCTTTCTACCCCTTGGCCTTGAAAAATTGCAAAGAATCTAACCACCCTCCTGGAGTTGCATGTAGAAGTGTTACTCAAGAGAAATTAAAATCTCAAGTTCATACAATGCACGATTTAAATTCCATATGCATACTCTATACAAGAGGAAATAACTGTAAGTACTGAAATTAACTTTAAAACCTCATTTGGAACCAGTAAGGGAAGGCTGCTGCTATATTTCAGGGAATCAGAAAGTCACATTTAATAGTTGTACTAGTTTCCAGGGGCTGTCATGAGAAAGTGTCACAAAGTGGGCGTTGGCTTAAAAACACACACACACAGAAATGTGTTCCCTCAGAGTTATGGATGCCAGAAGTCTGAAATCAAGGTATTAGCCAGGTTGGTTTCTACTGGGGACTCTGAGGGAAAATATGTTCCATTTGTCTCCCCTAGCTTCTGATGGTTATTGGCAATGTCTCATATTCCTTGGATTGTAGCGCCATCACATCAATCTCTGCCTCCATTTACACATGACATTCTTTTTTTTTTTTAAATAATTCATTCATTTATTTGACAGAGAAAGATCACAAGTAGGCAGAGAGGCAGGCAGAAAGAGAGAGAGGAGGAAGCAGGCTCTCTGTCGAGCAGAGAGCCCGATGTGGGACTCGATCCCAGGACCCTGAGATCATGACCTGAGCCGAAGGCAGTGGCTTAACCCACTGAGCCACCCAGGCGCCCCTACACATGACATTCTACCTTGTGTTCCTTCATATAGTTTTCCCTTGCATGTCTATGTCTAAATTTCTCTCATAAAGACACCAGCCTTTGGGTTAGGGCCCATCTTAATTCAATATACCCTCATCTTAACTTGATTATATCTGCAAAGATCCTATTTCCAAACCAGGTCACATTCTGAAGTCACAGGTCACTGTGAACTCTGGGAAGATAGTATTCAACTTTAACTTCCTTAAATGCTTACATCTTCTTATAGCACCCTGGCAAATATGTGAGCCAAGAATATTCTATCCAATCAAGTTGTGTTTAAAATACAAAAGGATAAAGACAAATAGTATTGAACATGCCAGAACTCAGGGAGTATCATTGCCATGAGCACTTTCTGAGAAAATGAATGGAGGACAAATATAAGACAAAAAAGAGATTAAGACTTTACAACAAATTTTGAACATATTTAACAGTAGAAACAAGACGTGGGTAAGAAAGTCCAAAATAGAATGTAAAAGTTATACACAGGAATAATGGAGAAGTGATACAATATCTAGGAGACACTGCAACTTTACCACTTTGGGTTGTTCTAGCCGATTCTATCTACATATATGTGTCTTTTCCCCAAAGGCACCATAAAAGAAGTACCATGGAATTAAAATCCCTCCAGGAGAAGCCCTCAACAAATGATTGATGGGATTTGGTGAATAAATATTCTGGATCCCTTCATCCTTGGAGAGACAACTCTGATGCATGTGTATTACAATATGTCCCAGAAATTCTTCACAATATTAAGCTCTAGTTACCCACAGAAATAGCTGGCATAATATTCCTTTTATTGGTTGCTTTGTTTTTCCTGTGTACTTCCGTCCTTTCCTATTGGTATTCTTGTCCTTCACAAATAAAGAAGTTACAGTTGGATCACTGTCTCATGATGTGCCTCTGAGGGAACCCAAATTAAGACAGTATAACCAGCCAAAATTGATTGGGGGAGGGAGAAAGTAAATACAAAGTATTGCACATATCCAATCGCTTCATCTGTAATTGCTGGGAGTCCAAGAAGATAATTTAAAGTTGCAAATATGAAGTCATAGAAGCATAAGCATAGTTAACTATAAATGGTAAACAAAAATATAATATAATTAACTAAAACTCAGTGGTAGAAGGGAAGGAAGGAAATGAAAAGGAAGAAAAATATCCTAAGTTTATCATTGCTCAGATAAAAGATACTGCTTAAGAAATGGAAGATTAAGGATATTATGTAAATTTACAGTTATAAAGTGAAAATGGCGAAGTAAGGATGCCAAAAATTCTCTCCTCCATAAAAGCAATGAGAAAACTGGCAAAAAATAAAGAATCAGCTTTTTCAGACTCTGGAAATTAACTAAAAGCTTGCAGCAATCCAGGGAACATTCATACAAGAAAAACAGCTGGTAAACCTTGGTAAAAACAGCAAGCTTTGGGGCATCTTAAGTTGTCCTGGACTCATCCTCTGCCTTGCAGAAGCGTGGTTGCCTTGAAACAGAACAATGCACATTGATGGTGAAGATTGGCAACTATTGGAGAAAGCACAACAGTGCTGAAGCTCTTTCAAAGCACCATTACCCCCAATGGTCAATTTGTGACCTGCCTGCCAATTGTGACCCTGTGAGACCATATTTGCAAGCTCTCTGTATCTCACCCAACTGGGAGCTTACCTATTGTGAAAAGCCTTACTCCCTATGGACTTTTATCAAAAAGCAGTTACAGACCATTGCTAACCTTCACGGATGCCTGAGGCAGTGTATAACAGTTGGGGCAAACAACAGACTAACCAAAAGCCTTTGAAAACAAAAGTTGGGGAATGAAATTCCACTGGGACATTCAAAAGCTCTGATACATTGCAGGAAATCTGTAAGTCCGGGCACAATGCCTAAGGCTGTTTGTATGCTCAGGGCTATGCCTGTGCACGGAAAGGATCTGAGGAGGCCCTCAGCTCTTAACTCTGGCTGACCTTGAGATTTTGTGCAAATAAGAAGCGAAGGCTAAGGCAAAGTTTTAAACTGCTTGGCAAAGTGTTGAAAGCATACCTCAATACACACACACAGCCCCTCAGCAAAAACTGAGAGAGATCTACCAGTCTCAGGCACTTAAGAAAATCTCTGGCCAATCATTAGCTGACCACTCAGCTAACCAGGGAAAGATTCAGTGGCCACATATGACAAAGACGCAGACTTTATGGAACTAGTTTAGAAAACTTATTAAAAAATAACAAAAACTACAAGTGAAAAACAAGTCCCAGAGAATGGGATGAATCTGATTTTAAGAGTTATTACATTATATTACTTCAAATGTCCAGTTTGCAATAAAAAATAAGTTACAAGACATAAAGAAACAAGAACATGACCCACACACAGGTCACAAAAAAATCAAGCCATAGAAAATGTCTTTAGGAAGCCCAGACTTTGGACTTACTACACAAAGACTCTAAGTTAACTATTTTAAATATGTTCAAAGAACTAAAGGAAAGCATGTCTAAAGAATTAAATAAACGTATGAGAGTGATGGCTCACTAAATAAGAAAACCAATAAAGAAATAGAAATTGTAATAAGGAACCAAATAGAAATTCTGGAGTTAACAAGTATAATTATTAAAATGAAAAATTCACTACTGGGGCTCAATAGCAAATTTGAGCAAGCAGAAGACAGAATCAGCAAACTTGAAGATGGGTCAATTGAGATTATCCAGTCTGAGGTATAGAGAGGAAAAATAATGAAGAAAAGAAACATAGCCTCAGAGACCTGTGGCATATCATCAAGCATACCAACATACACATAATAGGAGTCCTTGAAAGAGAAGCTAGAAAGGGGCAGAAAGAATATTTGAAGAAATGATAGCTAAAAACTTTCCAAATTTGATGAGATAACCTGAATCTTCATACCCAAGAAGCTCACCAAATCCCAAGTAGGATAAATTCAAAGAGATCCATGCCAAAACACATAATTAAGCTGACAAAAGCCAAAGCAGACTCTAGAAAGCAGAAAGAGATAAGTGACTCATCACATACAAGAGATCCTCAGTAAGACTAATGATATCTCATCAGAAACCAGGGAGCCCAGAAAGCATTAAGATGACATAGTCAATGCATATGTGTATGTCTGGGGGGTCAGGAGTGGGGGAAGAAGTTGGAGCTGTCAACCAAGTATCACACACCTGGCAAAACTATCCTTCAAAAAGGAGATATTAAGTCTTTGCCAGAGAAACAAAAACTAAGAGAATTCATCTCTAGCAGACCCATCTTACAAGAAATAGTAAAGGCCCAAGAGAGATATACAAATGGCCAATGAAACCAGGAAAAGATGCACAAGAACTTTCATCAGCAGCAAAATGCAAGTGAAAACCACAATGAGATACCACTTCACATATACTCATGGCTAAAATAAAAAGGTCAGATAATAAGTATGAGCAAGGATTTAGAGTAGTTGGGACCCTCAAATACTACTGGTGGGAATATAATATGATACAGCCACTTTGAAAAACATTCTGATAATTACTTTTTCTTTCATTCCAGTAATTTCTCAAATGATTAGATACAAAGTAGTCCTATGACTAGACAATTTCACTCCTAGGTATATACCCAAGAAAAATGAAAACATGTCCACACAAAAACTTGCACATGGATATTTATAGCAGCATTATTCAGAGTAGCCAAGAGTTAAAAACCACCCAAATGTTCATCAACTGACAAACAGATAAACAGAATGTGCCATATTCTTACAATGGAATATTATTCGGTCCTAAAAAGGAATGAAGTACTTACACACGTTACAACATGGTTGGACCTTGAAGATGTTATGTTATCTGAACTAAGCCAGTCACAAAAGGCTGTGTATTATATGACTCCATTCATGTGTAAGTCCAAAATTGGGAAATTTATAGAGACCAAAAGTAAATTTGTTAATACTTAGGACTAGGGAGTGCATAAAGGAATACATGTTTGCTAATGGGAACAGGGATACTTTTCTGAGGTGATGAAAATGTTCTCAAATTGACTGTGGTAGTGATTGCACATATCTGTGAATAACCAAAAACCACTGAATTGTACATTTGAGTGAATTGTGTAGTATGTGACTCATATCTTGTCAAAGATATTAAAAAACAAAAAAATATACTAATGGGAGTCTGTTAGGCTTAAATGAGAGGATAGTAGACAGTGAAATCCACATGAAGAAAGACAGAGAACCAGTAAAGATTGAGCCATTCAGCTCTTCTCACCAACACCATGCTATGCATGCATTTTTGTGAAGAACCTTCTATATACTAGGTCTCGTGTTAATGGGACCAGCAATCTGCACCCCTCTCGAAATTTTAGACAAGGGAAGAGAACAGACATGGAACATACCTTTTCCCCTCTGGTAAGTAAGTACTAAAACAAGGGATAGCCAGGTCACTGCAAATTATCAGCCCAAGGCAAAGGATCCCATGGATCCTTGAACTCTTGTGAGGTAAAGAATGTTGACTTCTCTGGAACTCACTTTTCCCATCCACGAAATAAACTCAAAAGATTTACCCCAGGTCTCAATTCATAATAGAAAATAGGCTCAACCCTAAATTCTAATAAGTTCATTTTTATCTCATCAACTCAATGGAATATTATAAAAGCATTCTTTATGTAGTTATTAAGACTGTTAAAATGGGGCATAAAGCACTTTACAGGTATTTTGACATATTAAATGAAAGAAACACAATACAGAGTTTCATTTGTGCTATGTTTACAACCTTATAATATATGTAAAATTATATAAAAATGAAGCAGATTACAGTTATAAAGAAATTACTGGTATCAGGTTATAAATCTTCCTAAAAATATTGAGTCCACAGAGAAAAAGATGTGAAAAATTATAAATACAGAAACATAAAATTAACTGTAATGACAAAAATAAAACTGACTATATTTTTCATACCAATAAATTTAAACGGGCTAAAACCCTTCACTAAAAGAGTTCTAGGTTGGTTCATAAAATAAATTCAGACACATAAAAAAAGATTCCAAAATGTTAAAAATAAAGAATTGGTAAATGTATGCTGGGCATAAACCAAACCAAAAGGAAGAGGGTTCATGATCTTCATTTCAAATATAATACAATAAGTGAAAATGCACTAGTAGCAGGAAACTTAGAATATTCTCATTATCCAAGATAATTCAAGTTGTTAAAAAATGAGAAAGTCTATAGAATACCTGTGCCATTGGATCTTCACTTGGCTTCTCCAAATGCACATTCTTTACTCTGGGAAACCAAACTCTTCTGTGGACTATGCCAAATGCATCCCTGTGTCCCCTAGTCTCTGGCTCCTGGTGAGGTCCAGTCAATAGGGAGCACTAGTGATAGAACAGAGGATGAAAAGAGAATGAGAGCAGAGTATTTCAATCGAGTCCAATCCCAGTTGAGTTTCTGCAGGTGAGCAAGATCTTTCTACTGAAGCTCCTGTCAGGTGGCCTTTTTCACATAAGCTCTCCATCTCAAAGTATGTTGGCTCTCCTTTTCCTTCATCTACAGGTCTATGGGAATGGAACCCCCTAAATATCTGAGTTACTATTCTGCTCCTTGTGCTTTCCCCCTCTACTTTGCCTCTACCACTGTAAATTGTCCTTATATCAATCCTCCCTGTTCAAATTATCTCATTTAACTATGGCCCACCTCTTTTCTGGTGATACAAAAACTAAATGTTTTTCATAAGGTAGACCTAATATTTTCTTATCAAACTTTATCTTGAAAATACTGAATAAACTTTTTGAGTCCCCATTAAACAATCATGAGAAAAAGGGACCATGCAGTGGTCTCCGAAGAAAAACAAAACAAAACAAAACAAAAACACAAAAAGCTCAGTTAATTCCAAAAGGAAAGGAAACAAATGAAACCAAAAAATATTCTCTTGTTCCAGTGCAATAAAAGTAGAAATTAAACATAGAATCAGAAAATACTATCTATTGGAAATGAAAAAAAAAGTTGTTGGTTGAGTCAAGGAGCAAATACAAATGCAAATTGCATCCTACGTCCCAGGCAGAATTTTTTAAAAATTTAATACCTAGATACATTGTAATACATGCCTCGAACAATGAAAACAAGGTGCCTGGGTGGCTCAGTTCGTTAAGCATCTGACTCTTGATTTTGGCTCAGGACCTGATTTTAGGGTCGTGGGATTGAGCCCTACACTGGGCTTCCTGCTCAACGTGGAATCTGCTTGTCCCTTTCCCTCTGCTCTCCCCTTGCTTGTGCTCACTCTGTCTCTCTCAAATAAATAAATAAAATCTCTAAAAAAAAAAAAAAAAGAACAACAAAATCATGCTTTTTTTTTTTTTTTTTTTTTTAAGCAGCAAGGAGAAAAGAGCTTATGTGGAAAGATAGACAGAGGCTTTGGCCAGGTATGACAGAAGAATGATATTTCCCAAGTGTTGAGGGAAAATATTCGTTATTCTAGAATACTATGTCAGATAAAGGCATTAGAGTTATATGAGAACCAAGAGAGATTACTATTCACAGAAGCTGGCTGAAAGAATGAAAGGAAGTACTTTAGTAATAATCCAGAAGGAATATGTAGGATATAAGACACAATGGTGAGCAAAGAAGTTGGAAAACATGATAGTAACTCTAAACAATTATAGAATGTTAAGAGAGAAAGGGGGGAAAAAACAGTTTTGGTGTGTTTAAGACAAGGAGCTAAAATACAATAAACCTGAAAATGGGAGGGTAGAGCATAAGCTTTTAAATATTTCTAGCTCATTTACAAAACAAGTTATTTGGAACCTTTGTGAAGTAAGAGATGTGTTCGAACATGGTGCCATCTGACTGCAGTTTCCCTCATGGTGAACTTCATTTCCCTGTTTTCTACCACTGACCTTCTTATACCTGATGGGGTCTGTGATAACTTGCGTAGTTCCAGAGACCACAGTATGATGAGTATTGTGCATAGCAGTATAGCAGTTTTTAGCCCTGGCAAAGAAAGGCCAGCTTCTTTCTGTTCCAAATGAGTAACTCTCCAACTACCCCGAGTTTCAGAGGCCATGAAAGGCTGGGAGTTTCTGGGAATTTCATCTGATGAACACTCCAGATTGTTTAAGAATGAGATTAATTGTCCTGTCCCCAGGTAGAGATGGTGCATTTTATCTACAAAGCCTGCAAAAGAACTCTCATCTTCATTTTAAAGCTGGCCTGGGGCCCCAGAAATTCAGTGCGTGGGCTTTACACAAATTGGAAGGAAGATCAGAGAAACTCCCTCTGCACATTTCACTGCCTTTTTTCCCCCCACAGATTCCCTGAATTTTGCTGAGTCTGCTACTGAAAAAGCTTGCTCATCTCCCACACCCCATCTAATTAACTGGAAATTAACCTTCTCATTAACCCACAGATGGGGAAGACCAGTACACATATTTCAGTTATGTACACTCACATGGGCTCCCACTGGCCATGATTAAGAACGAAATTCCGGTTGATAGATATAGGAGGCATAAGTAGAAGATATTTGAAATAGAATTTTCATTTCAGAACTTGGTTGCCAAGACATGTATTTTTTTTTTAATGTTAACCAGAAGTCCACACTTGGGATATGATTGTTAATCAAGGAAAATATTGAGTCATCTCAGGAAACTGACCCAAGTTTCTATTGATTTTGCCACATCCTGTGGCCCCAGCTTACTAGCCAACAACACAGCCAACCTGTGTGTGCAGGTTGGTTTATTCACCTGCATGAGAAGACCCCAGGGGGTCTTCTATAAATCCATGTGAAGATGGAGGCCCTTACCTCTGCTAATCCTTTCCCATGTCCAAGCTCAACCTTTTCCCTTTCGTCAGGCCTTACATAACACAGTAGCTCTATTTATTGATAGCCCATCCTTTTTTTTTTTTTTTTGGCACTAATTCTAATGAAATCTCTTGTCTTTGGATAAGTCCAAGGCAAATTGGTGCCTTAATTAACACTCATGCCTCAATTGTCAATCACTTAACATAGTCCTTCTGGAGTCTTACTGTCAAAATCCAAGTATAAAGGCCAAAAAAAGCAGACAATGGGTTTCCAGTTTTATGCTTGTCTTAGCAATTCTATGAGAGATATTTTGAAGCTCTTCTTGAAAACTCTGTGCCAAAGACCTGGTAATTGTTTTTTATGGTTTTCCAATGAAGTGTGAAGTCCTCCTAATAGCTGTCAATAGTTTTTTTCTTCTCTGTAGCTGTGGACATGAAGAAAGAGGCCTTTAACAACTGTTCCTGTGTTTTTTTTTTTTTTCCTCTCTCCCATCATCACTACTTTAGTCTGATGTCTGGATAAAGAGTGAACATTTGGCTTTTTACCACTGAATAGCCTAAGAGGAGTTCAGGGTAGGTAAGATTAATCATGTTGGATCCCTCCTAAATTTCAGAAGAAAAGACAGTCATCACAGACAATATATATCCAGTAGTTCTATACAAAAATCACTGACTTTTACTCTGTGCCGGGCATATTGCTAGAACCTAAGGATATGTAGAAAAATAAAAGAGGTTCTTGTTCTGAGGAGAGAGGTAACCAAAAGAAGAGGATGATTCTAAGGAACTGTGAGCATAGACAAGTTTTGTTATCTCTGTTTCTAGTACTTAACACAGGGGCCAACTTTCGATAGATAGGCAATGGATGTATGTTGAATTCAATCATATGGCCTTACTTTATTTATTTATTTATTTGTTTGTTTGTTTGTTTGTTTATTTATTTGACAGAGATCACAAGTAGGCAGAAAGGCAGGCAGAGGGAGAGGAGGAAGAGCAGGCTCCCCACTGAGCAGAGAGCCCAATGTGGGTCTTGATTCCAAGACCCTGGGATCATGACCTGAGCTAAAGGCAGAGGTTTTAACCCACTGAGTCGCCCAGGCGCCCCATACCGCCTTACTCTTAATGAGACATTGACTAGAACAGAGAAATCATCTTCAATATATCATTATTTTAATATTGCAAGTCTATTAAAAGAAAAAGAAAGGCATCTTTTTCAGCTTTCTTAGATATCTCTTTGAAGAGGTAAGTCAGCAAAACTGTCCCCTAAAAAGCCCTTTAGTTTTTAAGAAGGCACATGAAATTATTGATAAGTAAATGTTTAATTAGTGTTTGTTCTAGTTAGCATAATAGTTTAGGTCAAATTTATGATTCATGAGAGCTGTATTTTTATGTGCTCTATATGCTCTTTATGGTACATCGGAGTCCCTTTTGTGTAATCAATGTGCACAATATATTTCTGCCCATTATATAGGACTTGACACATAATTTTACTCTTTTAAATTGTTATGGAGGATTGTAGTTGTATCTTTGGCTCTATAGCACACTGTTGTCCCTGTGTATAATTTATTTTATACCATATTCTTCATTAGAAACACAATCTCAATTATTATATTGTTCCTTGAGGAGAGAAGACGTGTTTCAGGAATATATGCTTTCCTCTTCGAAAGGAAAGAATGCATTGTGCTAGCAATGGGTGACTACCCATGCAGCCATGTATCACTGGTTGTGTTTTCACAGGGATGTTAGGAGTTTTTCCTTCAGTTTGAATTTAACCCTTTCATGGAGTCATTGTTTTCCCCTAGCTCCTCTCTCCCGATTTTTTCCTTCACCTGTCCAACTTCCTGTAGCTATTGGTAGGTTTTCCCTCTAGGCAAAGTTTGGTCTTTGGTTCTGAGTCAATTCTGAATGCCATAAGTATCTGAAGCTCCAGCTCACATCAAGAGGAATGTAGAATTCAATTTTAATGCAATAAGCAACGGGCCAGGTGTCCTAGGGATGTATATTCTCCTCTAATCCCTATGTAGTAGCCCAGCAAATTTAGTCCCATAATCTTCTCATGAATCCACCTACCACTTAACTGGGTTGAGGTCCTTCTGAATTCTTGTCAAACTCTTCTCTAAAGTTACTGGACCTTACTCTGGATATCCCCCAACACTACCTGAGGTCTGCCTTTGAATGGACAGTGTTCACAAACATGATTATCATTGGAGCTCCTGGGTGGCTCAGTTAGTTAAGTGTCCAACTCTTGATTTCAGCTAAGGTCACAATCTCAGGGTTGTAAGGTCAATCCTTGCATCAAGCTCTGCACTCAGCAGGGAGTCTCCTTGAGATTCTATCTCCTTCTCTCTGCCCTTCCCCCACTCACAAAAGTGCACTCTCTCTCTCTCTTTAAAAAAAAAAAAAGGAAACATGATGTCATCAACTTTCATAACAACTAACCCCTGCCACCTAACATCTGAACTAGACCTTGCCAAAGACCCTACCAATTTGAAGACTGGGCCTCCAGAGTTAGAATGCCTGACATGCTATGTATGCCCATAGCACAGTGGATTTCTCTGTTTAGCCATCCTTCCTAGGGCAAGCCTCTCCAGCTTTCCCAGATTTACTAGTCCTAGTTTTGTCTCCTTTTTCACTAGCTCCTGCTTCTGAAGTACCAAGAGGTCTCACAGCAGCACTCATTCGACCTTGGTTCTACAGATAAGAACATTCTATCAATCCTGTACCCTGCACAATATCTAGCACAGGATGGAGCACACAGAATTTCTGCTGATCACATGCCTGGCCCTAAAACAGGGAGCTTGTCTGCAGATACTGGTCCAAGGATTTGGGGCAAACAATGGCAGGGAAAGTGTAAATTAAATATTAAACGTTATTTGAGTTTATAATTTAATGGGGAAAAGAAGATCAACACACAGGAAATGAGAAGGCATAATGCAGACTGTCTGAACCCTGTGTTTTCTAGATAGATAAATGTTACCCCTTCCTACTCAGTGGCTCAAGCAAGAAAGTATGTTACCTCACTTCTTTTCAGCCCTACACACATTACTGGTGATCAAGCACCACCAATTCCTCATCTTTTTAAAAAACTTTGTTTTTTTTCCTTTTAGAGTTTTTATTTAAATTCAAGTCTATTAACATACAGTGTATTTTTAGTTTCAGGTGTAGAATTTAGTGATTTATCCATTACATACAATACTCAGAGTTCATCACAACAAGTGCCTCCTTAATCCCCACCACCCATTTAACCCATCCCCCCACTCACCTCTGCTCCAGCAGCCCTCAATGTGTTCCCTATCAATAAAAGTCCTTTATGGTTTGCCACCTTCTCTGTTTTTTTTTTTTTAAAGATTTTATTTATTTATTTATTTGACAGAGAGAGATCACAAGTAGGCAGAGAGGCAGGCAGAGAGAGAGAGAGGAGAAAGCAGGCTCCCTGCTGAGCAGAAAGCCTGATGCGGGACTCGATCCCAGGACCCTGAGATCATGACCTGAGCTGAAGGCAGCGGCTTAACCCACTGAGCCACCCAGGGGCCCACCTTCTCTGTTTTTATATTATTTTGTCTTTCCTTCCCTTCCCCTATGTTCATCTCTTTTGTTTCTTAAGTTCCACATAAGACTGAAATAAAATAGTGTTTGTCTTTCTATGACTATTTTGCCTAGTGTAATACCTTCTAGCTCCATCCACATTGTTGCAAATGGCAAGATTTCATTCTTTTTGTGGCTGCATAGTATTCCATTGGGTATGTATATACCACATCTTCTTTATCTACTCATCAGTCAACGGACACTTGGTCTCCCTCCATAATTTGGCTATTGTTGATAATGCTGCTATAAACATTAGGGTTCACATATACCTTCAAATCACTATGTTTATATCCTTTGGGTGAATACCTAGTAGTGCAATTGCTAGGTTGTAGGGTAGTTCTAATTTTAACTTTCTGAGGAAACTGCACACTGTTTTCCAGAGTGGCTGCATCAGTTTGCATTCCCACCAAAATCAATTCCTCATCTTTAATATCTCTCATAGTTATCCTTCTCTTCCACCATCAAACCTATTATCTCAATTGAAGTAATAGTTATTTGCTTGGACTATTATAATAGACACCGAATTAACCTTCCTGCTTTCAAATTTTCCTATCCTATCTATTCTTCATTTATCAATTTTATTTAATTAATTTGTTTATTTATTTGAATGAGCAAAAAGGTTTAAATTTATTTTTTTATTTATTTCAAATTTTTAATTTAAGTTCCAGGTAGTTCATATATACTATAATATTGGTTTCGGGAATAGAATTTAGTGATTCCTCATTCACGTATAACACCCAGTGTTCATCATGACTGTAAGGGCCTACTTAGCCAGAGCAAGCCATTTTTTTTGTTTATGCAGTAAACTTAGATTGACCCTGCCCCGCCAGAGAAACTTACTTAGAAACACGTTTGGGAAATCAGTAAAATATGACTGACCAGCCCCTGATAACAGAGCCCATATACCAGGAGGTGTCAGGTCAGGGAGAGGTAACAGAGCCCAGAATACAAGGATGAGTCAAGCCAGGTGTAGACATCCAATCAGGAAAACACCTCCCAAACCACCCAAGAATGTGGGCCTTGCCTTTTGAGTGCCAATTCTGACTAGAGTGATAGGCTAGTTCAAATAGCTACTATAGGGTGAATTATAATTCAATTGGCCATCTGCGTGTGGCCAGGCTCAAACAAGTGGCCTTTGCTCTATAAAAGTTAGTCTGTGAGACTGGGAGGGGTTGCCTCTTTGTAAGAGACGGCCCTGGCCGGTCAGTTTGATTCTCGATGTTTGGTGTGAAATAAAGCTTTGCTTGACCTTCACTTTGTATCAGCCTCGCTCCTTTGATCTTGGACCCAACAATGACAAATGCTCTCCTTGATACTCTTCACCCATCTAGCCTATCCCCTGCCCACCTCCCCTCCTGCAACCCTAAGTTTGCTCTTTCTAGTTATCAGTCTCTTATGGTCTGCCTCTCTCTCTCTCTCTCTCTTTTCCTTCCCATATGTTTATCTGTTTTGTTTCATTTAGCTATTTTAATGATGTTCGTTTTTATTTATACCACTTAAAGCTAACTATTTTTTATTATTTTTTAAACAAAAGACATGTGTTGTTCTTTGTAACACTGTAGAATAGTAAGAATGGAAAATAATTCTCCCTGCCATCTCAGATGTTCGTTTCTTTCCAGTAGTGATTCCAGAATATAGGCAGCCTTTCCTCACTTCCCATGCCTTTCTTCAACCACTTCCATCTGCTTTTGTTCCTATCATTTGATGAAAAAAGTTCTCACTAAGGACAACAGTAATATCCACATTTCTAAAGGCAACAGAATTGAGACTTGCCATCTCAGCATCATGTGGCTGTGTTGGCTACATGTTCCTTTAAGAAACTCTCATTGGATTCTATTCATTTCCTCTTACTGCTGTAACAAATGACCACCAACATGCTGGCTTGAAACAACACACATTCATTTGCTTATGCTTCTGGAGGCCAGAAATCCAAAATCAGTTTCAATGGGCTAAAACCAAGTATGAACTCTAGAGGAGAATCTGTTTCTTTGCTTTTTTCCCCCCCTTCTTTCTTTCTTTGCTTCTGGAAGTTGTCTGCATTCCTTGTTTTGTGGGCTCTTTCTTCATCTTCAAAGGCAGTCATGAAATATCTTGCCTCATCTGTCACCTTGCCTCCTCTTCTATAGTTCAATCTCTTTCTCCCTCTCTACACAAGCACACTAGATTATTCAATAGGTGTTAAATGTAATCATAACTGTCCTTATAAAGAGAGTTTCTGTGATGTTTAATTTTATACGCCAACTTAACTGGGCTGATGGATGCCCAGATAGCTGTTAAAACATTACTTCTGGGTGTTTGTGACAGTGTTTCTGGAAGAGATTAGCATTTGATTCAGTAGACTGAGTGGATAGATCCACCCATAGCAGTGTAGGTGGGCGTGATCTGATCTACCTAGGGTCTGAATAGAAATAAAAAAAAAAAAAAAAAGGAAGGGTGAATTCTCTTTCTCTCTTTCTTTTTGAGCTGGGATAGCTGGGATGTTTATCTTTTCCTGCCCTCAGATATCAGAACTCCCAGTTCTCAGGCTTTTGGACTCAGACTGAATTATACCACTGACATTCCTGGGTCTCTAATGTGCAGACAGCAGATTGTGGGAATTTTCAGCTTCTATAACCATGTGAGCCAATTTCTATAATAAATCTCTTCTTGTATATTCTCTCTATATATCATATTGGTTCTGTTTCTCTGGAGATCGCTGACTAACACAGACTGTGTTCTACTTATTTATTTACTATTTATGAATCATAGTTCTTTTGAGGAAGTATATTTTTAAATAAATTAATGTTGATAAATTTAAATTAAACTGAATAAATATTAAAGTATCTAAATATTGTGAAACACAACACACTTAGAGAAAAGTGCAAAAGCCATAAATATTTAGCTTACTAAATTATAACAAGACATGCAACCACCACTCAGGTTGAGAAACACATTTTCAGCAGTCTAGAAGCCCTCTGTGAGCACCTTCTCCATTACACCCCACTCCTTGTTAAATTTATCCCCAGGTGTTGTAACTTGTACAGTTTGAGATCTTGTATCTCTTTTGAGAAAGAGGGAAGCAGTGCCTGACATCCAGGAACTGGTTTGGCCCTTTCCTGGTGAGCATAAGCAAAAACAATTTCATAGAATATCAACACCAGCAAGAACACAGACAGAAACATGAACTCTTCCAAACCACAGAAATTACCTCTCTCCCAGGTAATGGGAGTGACTGTTGTTTCTTAATCAGTTAGAGCTTTGGCCTCACTTGAATCTTCTCTTATGGAAGAGATTTACTAAGATACTCAATCACAGAATTACCTCCATTTCCTGACAGCACAAAATTCTGAGCAAAGTCTCATTTGGACTCACTCCTAAAGGACCAGAAGCAAGCCTGAATCCTGTAGTAAGTCCTTTCTGGCACCTCTTAACTGAGATGATCCACTGTGGCCTGCATCCTCCCTCATGACGATAAGCAGTAAACATAACTTGTTCAACTCTGAGTATGTTCATGACAGTCTGCCTATAGGACACTGACATCTTCTAAGGCCAATGACTCCTTCTAAACAGGGTTTTCTAAGTGATTTTTTTAAATTTTCATTTTATTTTTATTTAATTCTATGGGATTTTTATTTGTGTAAACACAGCTGACTTTTTTTGTGTATTATTTACATTGATTTTGTGAATAGTCTCCTTGCTCATTTTCCTTCTGGCTTAAGGCTTCAAAAATTACACTTTCAAAATTGTAGGAAAAAATTCTACCTTTTCTTTTGCAACATTTACTCCTCTGATTTTTTTCTCACTTATTTGCATTGCCTAGTACTTGCAGAACATAGTAAGTATTTCTGATGATAATGGTGTCTTTGCCTTGTTTTTGCTTTATTGGGAATTTGTTGAGATTTTCACTATTAAACATGATGCTGGCCTTTGGTTTGAGATGCACATCGTGTAAGAAATTATCCTGGTTCAAATTCTGGCTCTGCCATTTACGTGCTAAGATTTGGGCAAACTACTTAAATTAGTACTAATTTCTTCACCTGAATATTATGGCAATAATAAAACTACCTCATAGGGCTTTGTCAACATGAAATGCATTTAAAAATGTTAAAAATATGAAAAAACGCTTAGAACGTGCTTGTTTCATAGTTATTGCTACATAAATGCTTCCTTATATAATTTCAACATAATATAGCATAACATAACATGATAGTAAAACAATACATAATATAATAAAAAATGATATTTTATGTATTGTATAAGTATTATTTATTATTACTCTATTCTGTTTTAGTTAAGAATTTTATCAACATTACAGGTTGGGTTTTATTAAATGCATTTGTGGGATCTACTGTGATACTCATATGGCATTTCTCCTTTCATGGATTCATTTTTCTTAAACACCCATCTGATCATGTTACACCCCTATCTGGACTCATCCTACCTGCATAGGAAGATGTGAAATTCCTTAACAAGACATTCAAGAAATCCCATGGTACACCCCTACTTCCTTTCCAACTTCCTCCCTGCATCCTCTGCTTTGGATTTATTAAAGAATCTGCTCCATCAATGTACCATATTCTATATTTTTATAATATTTTTCCATGTAAGTTTGTTGTGATGATCAAATAATTTATTTAAAAATACATGAAATGTATTGAATAGCACTCGGCATAGGGCAAATGCAATATAAGTGTCTCTATAATTTTTTTTTCACCAAGAGTTTTACCAGTACAAGATGTGGAATTTTATCACATTCTTTGGGGGCATTTGTAGAGATATTTATGTGATAATTTTCCTTTGATTGAACCATCTTTTAAAACATATATCTGATCACATGACACCATCATATAGACTCACCTGCAAGGCAAGATATTCAGTACCTTCCACGATCTAACTCTGTTTTGGGGTACTTGACTGTGGTCCTGTAAATAGCTTTTAAAATGTTCTCTTAATTCTGAACAGTTTTCTCCAAGCTGTGAATGTTCAAGTTTTTCCCACTCTCTCAGGTCCCCAAAGTTGGTGCCAATTATAAGATAAAAGCATAATATTGTAGGTGTTGGTGTAAACCTTTTAATCTATTGCAGCAATTTCTTGCCAACCTTGTTTCTTCTTTGGGGCCCAGATGTCACTTGATTAAGTGTTCATTAGTATGACTTCTATACTTCATATGTAAAAATTCCACATGTATTTAAAAAAGGCTTTCGTTTCAATACTTAGGTCCTTGTTCTAGGAGTTTCCTGTTTACCAAGCATACATTACAGACAACTAAACTGTATTTGGAGATCCCCTCAGGGCTGTCTGAAAATTTCAAGGTATATTAAAATCACTTCAACAATACCTTGCCCTTTCATAATATATTATGTGAGGGTTTATAATCTCTCCTAGGGAAACACAATTAATTTTTCAATGTTTTTCTCTTGTGAGAAAGGAGAGCATAATAAATACCCCTTCTCTGTACCTTTGGAGATAATTGGCTGGAAAACGATTGGGTGAAAATTGTTTTCTCACTCAAGGTCACTCTGCTGCACATTAGCACCACTGAGGCATGCTTCTGAATACCAGGAACATGCCCTTCAGACAAAGATTAATTAGATGCAAAAGTTAAAAGAAAGAAACAGATGAATCCTCAGCATGGCTTTCAGAATATAAGAAGCGCAGTCCACGTTAATGGCAGAGCTAGTTTTCAAAGCTAGCCTTTTGAACTCATCTTATTATGTATCTAGTTTAAAAAGCTTGTATTCCTATTCATAACGAGATTTTAAAATGAAGGAGAGCCATGTAATGATCTACCATTCATGCAAAGGAAATAATTATTTACCATAAAAGAATTAATTCACAAATGGCACCTAAGGAGCCAAACTGAGAAGAAACCCCTGTTTTGCTCATTGTCTTTCATCTGCTTACAACCTTCCATTGTAGTGGAAAGGGCTTCACCAGGATTGCAAAGACAAGTATAATGTGGTCCCACTACTCAATGGCACACTTCTTAAGAGTAGCAATCAGGACAGATATACAAACGTCTTTGATGCAAGGGAGAAGATAGTGGGGCCCAGAAGAGAAATTTCAAAAAATTTCAAACTTTCCTTGTTTTGCTTTCTGGATGCTTTGTCTTGCTTCATCATTTTCTCAAAGCTTTTGTTAGTTACAAGAGTAAATAAGACATTGCATAACAAGTCAAATAATACAGAGACATAAGAGGATACAGTTCATAATCTGCTCCTCCCTCCCTTCAGTCTCCACCCCCGTTCAAGGTAACTGATGTGAAATGTTCCTTGTCTAACTTCGGTACCTTTCTAGAATCTCATATTAAAGTACCCAAACTTATTTTATTCTTTTACCCAAAAGAATGGGATCATCCTACAGATCTTTTCACAAAACTTTTTTCTTCTTTTTATCTCTAGTTTAAGGTAAAAAGAGCTAGAGATGACAACGCATTTCGCTGGAGGAAATGGGAGTCTTTTCAATGAGCAAGAAATGACTAGGTCTGGAGCAATTGAATATCTGCATGAAAAAAAAATGATCCTTGACCCCCTCTCCCTCACACATATATAAAAATCAATTTGATATAGATCACAGACTTAAATATTAAAGCATAGAAGAGTGCATAAAAGAACATTGTGTGTATATGAATATATGACCTTGGAATTGGCAAAGTTTCTTAACAGAACAGAAAAAGAACCAATCATATTTGAAAAAAAAAGAAACATGCACATACACACACACATACACACACACATACCTTCTGCTCTGATTTCCAAAGTAAATGGACTCATGTATACTTTCATCAGTAGCAACTGAGGACTCTAGTGGCCCTACGCCCTGGTCAACCCATGATATTAGAAGATCCTTAAATTTTACTATTACTGTGGTTGTTTCCGTTTTAATTTTAGCCATTTTGGTTGGTGTGAATCTCACTGTGGTTCTAACTATACTTTTTTGATAACGAATGAAGGCAGGCACCTTTTCATTGGCTATTTGGATACTTACTTTTGTGAACTTTCCACTAAGGTATTGTATTCATTGAAAAAAGAGAAAGTAATGAGTTGTCAGTTTTTTATTGATTGCGGAGATTTGTTTTTGTTTTTTGTTATTGTTGTTTTGTTTTTGTTTAAACGACAGAAGTTCATTTTTTCAAAATTCAGGAGGCTGGAAGTCCAAGATCAACATTGTCAGCAGTATTGGTTTCTTCTGAGATCTCTCTCTTTGGCTTGCAAATAACCTTCCTTCTCTGCATCATCACGTGACCTGCCCTCTATGTGTCCTAACCTCCTCTTCTTAGAAGGACACAGTCAGATTGGATGAGGACCCTCATAAAACCTCACTTTAACTACTTTGTTAGTCCTTAAAAGTCCCTATCTTTGGAGGCATTTTTTAAATCTAGATATCTGAACATCATATATATATATATATATATATATATATATATATATATATATAAAATCTCAATCTCAAATATCTTCTCCCAGTTGGGGCCTTGCCTCACTATCTTAATACAATCTTTGGATAAAGAGAAGCTCCTCATTTTAATGGAGCATGATTAGCCAATCATTTTTCCTTACTGTTAGCGCATTTTGTGGGGGCCTAGCTAAGCAAGCCCCAAATCTGTAGGGCAGGCAATCAGGAAGGCAGGATCATGAGCAGGCTGGAATCCCACAGGCATGGGCTGTAGCTCATTCACACACAGGGAGACAAGCAGGCAGGCGGGCAGGATGGGAAGGTCCCCAGCAGGCTAGAACAGCAGCATGAGTAAAGCTTATTGTCCACAGATAGCAGGTAGGAAGGAAGATCCAAGAGGGATAGGAGAGCAATCGCAGACCCACGAACTGTTTGCAGTCTCTGAGCTCAGGAAAGCCCTAAGCCCTTTAATAAAGGTCTTCCAACAGATTAAATCAGACCCACAAAGAAAATAACAAAAGAAAATGTCTCTTTAAAAAGAAGATTTTATTTATTTGAGAAAGAACACAAGCAGGTTAAGGGGCAAAGGGATAAGCAGGCTCCTTGCTGAGCAGGGAACCAGACATGGGGCTCTATCCCAGGATCCTGAGATCATGACCTGAGACAAAGGCAGACGCTTAACCAACTGAGCCACCCAGGCGCCCTGAAAACATCAGTCAACTGACTTTTTTTTTTGCAAACTCCCTTTACAATAGCACCCAGATTAGGTCTGTGTATCCTACAAAAAGGGCTATTGCCTCCCTTCTATTCCTCAGCTCTTGCCAGACAATCTCCTCTGAAACTAGGGCTCAGCCCAGTCAAGTTAACACACCAAATAGTTACCACAGATAGTCTCTTATGTTAGCTGGCAGAACCGCAATACCTGATATGGGGACCACGTGTGCTACTTTCATTTAAATGAATTGCAATGAAATAAAATTGAGAACCGAGTTTCTCAGCTACACTAGTTAAGCACCAAGTGTTCAATAATCTCTTGTGAATACTGTGTTAGCACAGGGAGAAAACTTCATCATTTCAGAAAGTTCTACTGGATAGTGCTATTTCAGAAACTTTATTGTTTCACTTGTCTCCCATCTGGAGTTCATGTTTTCTCAAGATTTTAATTATTTATTTATTTATCTGTGAGAGAGCACGCCAGGGAGAGCATGAGCTGAGGGGGAGTGACAGAGGGCAGGGAGAAGCAGGATCCCCACTGAGCAGGAAGCTGAAGACAGGGATTGATCCAAGGACCCTGGAAACATGACCTGAGCAGAAGGCAGACACAACTGGCTGAGACACGAGGCATCTCTGGAGTTCATTTTTAAATATAAGATGAAGCTGGAGTCAATATTTTTTTTTCCATGTGGAAATCTAATTCATTGAGCCACCATTATTTATTGTAAAGTCCACCCATTCTTACTACATTTCAGGGGCTGGGGCACCTTTGTTATAAATTGGGTGACCAGGTATGTTAATCTGGGTGGTCTGTTTCTTGTTTTATTCTGTTTTGTCTATTAGTTTATCCTTATACCATTGCCACCCTATCTTCATTCAAGTCTCTATAATAAGTATTGATATTGGTAATGAAAGCTTCACAATTGTTTTTCTTCTTCAACATGGCATTGATGATTTTTGATGTTTTGCATCTCCATACGCATTTTAGAATTGGCTTGTCAATGTGCACAAATAATTTTTGTGGGTATTCACTGTGATTGCATTAACTCTATAAATTAATCGAAAATAGGCATTCTATTTTGAATTTTAATGCTATTACATACCGTCCAGGTTGTTGAGTTATGTTCTTTCAGACACACTCCCATTAGCAATATGTGAAGTGTTTACTTCCCTGTGTTCTCATCACCAGTGAATATTATCAATCTTTAAAATATATATTATCTGATATGCAAATGTCTTGCTGTTTGAATTTGAATTTTCCTCATTTCTCATAAGGCTGAGCATCTTTTAATATCTTCTTCCATTTGAATTTCCTTTTCCATGAATTGATTTTTTTACTTCAAATTATTTGTGCTAATTCAGTTTAGGTCTCTTGGTGTATTATGCACTGAGTGGATACTATGCCATGCCACCCAGATGCCCTTTCAGGAAAGAAGCACTTATTCCACCATCCGCCTGCTGTGTTATCTACTAGCAGGTCCCAGCTATGCCCTTTTTCAGACTTATCCCTGACCAGAGGATGCAGCACCATGTAAAGCTGTCCTTCATGACTGGTTAATGGTGGAGCACAGAGGCACAGGCTCTTTGCCTTAAGGCAGGACATTTCCAAAAGGCCATCCTGGCTTCAGAGCAACCCCACTGGACTAGCTAAAGTTGGTAGTGCAAGTGTACCATTGTTCAACTTCTCCCTCTGCCCTGTCTGCTTCCCTTGCTCTCCCACAGGTATTTTGGTCCAAAAACATTCCCCAGTAAACCTCCTGCATATAAATCTCAGTCTCAGAGACTTTTTCTCCAACAATCTGACCTGTGACAGTGCATTGAGGAAGTGGTTCTAGGTAACACAATCTAAAATAGTATTTTGAAGATGGATAATCTATAGACTTGCTGGTGATACAGATTCCAACACTGGTAGTAGGTGGACAATGGAAAGTCCCTGACATGTTGTGATTGTATAACTGCTAAAATTTACACCAGTGGTAAATTTAAAATCCTCTTGTGGAATATTGGTGGAGTGGAGTGCACCAGCAGTTACAATGTCTCAGGCATTTGGTATTTTCAACAAAGTAGTAATTTAAAGGATTTGGGATTGGATGGCTTGTGGGGGCCATTGCACTGGATCAAGTCAGTGCAATACTGAAATAGACGAACCTGTGATTAAAATGCTACATGTCTAAGTCAGATGGTCTCATTGGAAGTATCGAAAGACAATGTCCTTCTATAGCCATGGGGGAGAAAAATGGGGGAATCAGGCCCTGGACTTCATTACTAGAGTAGCAAAGCTCTACAGGAAGTTGAATTCTCAGAAGGGAAGTGTCGAAAGCGCACACATCAGAGAGCCATAAGAATTTCTAGGAGGTGAGCTTGAAACTATCATATATTTAAAATGTATGAATGAATATAAGTTTTAGCTCTCCCATTTAATCTTTTTGACCCAATATATATTGGTATCATAGGTATGGAAATTAGGAGAATCTGACTCTATTACTATAAAATTATTTACATCTTGTTATTTGCAATTGGAAAGGCAATTCCACTTTGGTCTTCTCTTATCATTGCCCTTCATTTTGTTGACTTTGTAAAATGATCTGGATAGTTTATCTGATTCCACAATGCCCTTTTTGAGATGTGTCAAGAATACTTGGAGGGTAAAGATTTAGGAAAATCTTTCAAAGGGTTCAGAGTGATTCACAGACCTGTACCCCTGGGGATAAAAATATATGTTTATAAAAAATAAAAAATTAAAAAAAAAACGTATTATAGTCAGAGAAAACATAGCTCCCTGATGTTTTTTATACTGAATAATCAACTCACAATAATCGAAAGCCAGAAAAGCAAGAATATTCAATTGAAGGACAAGTGCGTGTGGAAAAAAAGAAAGAACAAGATGGGATTAAGAAAAGGAAATTGATATTAAATCAAGAGTAAAATGACAGTGTGTAGTCAACAGGGTCCTGGAGTTTTGTTACTAAGGCAGCTTCACAGGACATAAGTCTAAATTGAAATGAACAATTTTCTAAAAGTCAATATTGACAGAATAATAGAAAAGATTGCATTTACTTGCCTCATGAGTCCAATGCAAGACCTTTTTGTAATAACACAAGTCAAAAGATATTGCTTCTTAGCTTTTCATTGCCCTACTGTTTTTAAATTAAACCAGAAATATAGAAATGCCAATAAAAATTAATATTGAGAATCCTTCACAGAATTGTATTTTTCTAAATGCTAAACTTTCAGAAGATGAAATGACAAGAAATCCCTAGCATATTGACTATGCTAGGACAGAAAGATCATCTGAGAACATTGTTTTCTTATTATTTGGTAGAAGAACTCCAGAGTGAGCTGTGCACAATATATGGAACATATTCTTCCCTATGAAAAACAGATAAAACTATATTCAAATACTCTCTACACTTTTTATTTTAAAGATGAACAAAAATGATGATATCTAATATTATCTTATGTAACCACATTGTAGGAATAAAAATTCCAATATTGATGAACATTGCGCTCTATTAAAATGTATTTGAAAGAGACCACATTGTCATCATTTTTCATTCTATTAATGTGTATTTTTTAGTGACTTCATCGAATATTAGAAGCTTCTGCATACAGTGATAGCAGGTGGAAAATATGACTCTCCATTTAGAATTTAAAATTATCTTGACTCCAAAAGCATTGATTATTCTAAACAGAATTTCCACAGTTGTGACTATAATAGCATTTTAGCTGACTTTATTCAGTCTGGCTTTGAAAAATAAATGTAAATTAAAATCAGGACATAGATACAGGAACTGTCATTGTTAATGTTTTCAGTCACTTTGTTGAGCCCAGTGCATCATTGCGGTTCCCAAGGGCACTGTACTTACTTAATGGTAAGGCTCTAGAAGTTCAGAGCTTCTTTCATTAAGTCTCCTACCCACTCTTTCCTCACTCCCTCCTCACTGTAACTACTGACCTTTGAAGTCCCGGGAAAATTATATGAGAATGAAGGCATGTAGGAGTTGCCAACTGAGCTTTCCATTTGGCATCGGCTTACATGGCATTTTTTCAACATTTTGTGAAAAATAAATGGGTCAATTAACTACATCTCTGTATTATGAATCTTAAAAAAACAAAAAACAAAAAACAGGAAACACTAACTGATCTTTTCAGGCTGAAGTACAGACACCTATTAAGATAATTTATCTTAGAATGATGGTTCAACAGGATTCTAGTGAGTTGTGAGAGTGGGGGGTAGACATATGGGGCACATCCTTCTCTCAGAAAGTTTCTAGTCTTAAGGGAGCAGCTAAATAAATTTACAGTGAACTAAACAAGTGTAGATAAATAAAACTATCAGAAGGTAGTTAGCCCCATCAAACTTTAGCATGAACCACAATCACTTGGAAGGCTTGTTAAAACACAGAGGACAGGGTCCACCCCACTATTTCTGACTTAATAATCCTGGGGTGAAGTCTGAGAATTTGCATTTCTAAGAAGTTTCCATTTAATGTTTATGCTGCTGATATGGTGACCACCCTGAGTACAGACAGGGACGTACCAAGAACACGTTTAATAAAACTGGTTCTGTTGTTATTTATTGTAAGTGTTGCTGAGGATGTTTGGATATTTTTTGGTGCATTAAATATCTCTTCTTTGGATGACATTATGGAGCAGATTTCTTGCTGGCCTCTGCTGTATTACCTCTGAAGTCATGTTTGTTTTTATTTTCTGGCCAAACTGAATAACTTTTTTCCCTTTTGAGTTGATCACTCGAAAGCTTAGAGCCAAATTCATGACTCCCATCTTGGCAGTGAACAGGTCTTAGATTTACAGTAAGCATTTTATTCCTATCCTCACATCGGGGTTCAATTTGGTTTTCTTATGTACATTCTCCCCAACTTCCTCATTTTCTCACTTTTTTTGTGAATATGTGTGTGTGTATATATATGACATAAATTTTATATATAAGATATAAGACATATATGTATATAAAATACATAAAATTTTTCATCTGCCTAATGTTCGTTTTAAAGTGTGAGTTCAAGGCTGTTTTCTGCCTCCTCCCTCAAAAATTCATCTTCAATAATGAAGACCACTAAAATGGGTCAAGGAGGAAGGCACCACCCTGATCTTAGAATTACATTCTACATACTACTTTTTTTGTGATCTGGCTTCCTTTACATAGTATGCTTAAACTGAGATTTATCCATGATGTTGTGTATATCATTAATTTTTTTCTTTTTATTACTGAATGACATTCCATTGTATAAATATACATATCCCAATTTGTTTATCCATTCAGCTGGTAATTGGACATTTTGGTTGTTTCGGTTTTTGGCTATTACAAATAAAGTTTCTATGAACCTTTATGTACAATTCCTCGTATGAATCAATAAATGATTTCACTGCTCTTGGGTAATTGTTAATATAGCCACTCCAGCTTTCTTTTGGGTAGTGTTAGCATGGTCTCTGTTTTCCCACCATTTTACTTTTAACCTATTTCTGTCTTTATATTTAAGCATGTTTTTTGTAGGTAGAATACAATGGGATCTTGCTTTTCATCCAGTCTGACAACCTCTGCCTTTTAATGGGGTATCTACACTATTTATACTTAATGTGATTATTAACATATTCAGATTTACATTTATTGTCTTATTATTTGTTTTCTATTTGCCTCATTTATTCTTTGTTCGTCTTTTTCTGCTTTCTTTCAGATTAAAACTTTTTTTTTTTAATTTAAGTATGTTGACACCCAATGTTAACATTAGTTTCAGGTGTACAACATTCAACAAAATCTATACACTGTGCTTTGTTCACCACAAGTGTAGCTACTGTCTGCCACCATACAGCATTATTATAATATCATTGATTATATTCCTTATGTTGCACCTTTTATTGCGTGATTTATATATTCCATAACTAGAAGCCTGTATCTCCCACTCACCTTCACCCATTTTGCCCAGCCCCTTACCTTCTCCCCTCTGGCAACCACAAGTTTGTCTTCTGTATTTATAGGTCTGTTTCTGCTTTTGTTTGTTCATTTCATATAAGTGAAATCACATAGCATTATCTTCATCTGACTTATTTCACTTAGCATAATATCCTTTAGGTCCTCAACTGATTACTTTTTATAATTTCATTTTAATACCTTTGTTGGTTTCTTGGCTGTAACTATTTGCTTTGCTCTTTACTGTTTTAATGTAGAAAATACATTTTAAATTTTGTCACAGTCTACTTTCATTTGTTATTAGGCTACTTCGTATAAAGTATGAGAACCTTAAATATTAAATTTCCATTTTTCCCCTCCTGGACTTTGTGCTTTTATTATTATACATGTTACCTCTACCTGTGTTGTAAACCCCACTACATCATTCTACATTATTTTTACCTTTGTTTAAGCAGCCAATTGTCTTTTTAAAAGATTCAAATAATAAAAATATCTCATATATTTACCTAAGGAGCTACCATGCTGGTATGCCTCATTTCTTTGTGTAGATCTAGATTTTCATCTATAGTATTTTCTTTTTGCCTGATCAACTTCTTTTAACCTTTCTTGTAATAGGAGTCTTTGGGTGATGAATTCTTTCAGCATTTTTATGTCTGAAAAGGTCTTTTTTTAATATTCATTTTTGAATTCTGTTTTTGCTGAGTAAAGAATTCTAGGTTGACAGTTTACTTCTTTCCACACTTTAAAAATGTTGATCCACTGTCCTTTTGCATTATTTCTGATTAGAAATCTGCCATCATCATCTTTGTCTTTGTTCCTTTGTAGGTAACATAAATTTTTCTCTGACTGTTTTTAAGATTTTCTTTATGACTGGTTTTGAGAATTGGATTAATGGTGTGCCTTTGTGTGGTTTTCTTCATTTTTTTTGTGCTTGAGGTTCATTCATCTTCCTGGATCTCTGGGATTTTTAGGTTTTACCAAATTTATCCACATCTATCTTTCCTCTCCTAGAAGTACACCAATTATATGCACATTAGTTGTGTGAACTTGTCTCACAGCTCCCATTTTTTTCTTTTTCGATGTTTTAGTGTCTGTGTTACAGATAGTTCCTTACACCACGTCTTGAGGTTCACTAATCAGTTATTCTGCAACATCAGATCTGCCATTCATACCATCCAGTGTACTTTTCACATCACACATTTTGGATCTTATCTCTTTAATTTCTTCAATGACTTCACTTAACATATTTAATCTTTCCTGTGGCTTTTTTTTTTAAAGAAGCAAATGAAATAGAGTTATACTGTTTTAATGTCATTGCCTGCCACATTTGTGCCTGTTCTGGGTCTCTTTTGGTTGATTTATTATTCTTGTCACTATGAGTTTTTTTCCTGCTCCCTTACTTGCCTGGTAATCTTTAATAAGATGTCAGACATTGTGAATTTCACCTTGTTGGATGCTGGGTATTTTTGTATTCTTATAAATTTTCTTGATCTTTCTGTGGGAGGAAGTTACTTAGAAACCCTTTAATCCTTTTGGGTCTTGCTTTTAAGACCTGTATGTCAGGAATTGAGCAGCATTTAGTCTGAGACTAATTAGTCTCCACTACTGAGGCAAAATTTTTCTAATGACTCTACTCAGTTCTCCATGAATTATGAAGATTACCAGTCCAGCTGGTGAGAAAAGGCACAATTAATGATCCTGTGTTATCACCAAGTGCTTTCCCTATGCTCATTTTGGGTGGTTTTCCCTCGGCTTTTGGTAGTTTTCTCACATGCCTATGCAGTTGGGTACTCTGCTGAATAGTTGAGCGGGATCCTCTATAAATCTTCAGAAGTTTCTTCCTGTGTAGCTCTCTTCTCTCCAGTGCTAGGTTTTGTTAACTTTATTATTTACTTCTCCAGAGCCTGCTAACAATATTGGTTCAACTCAGGGAATTTGGTGCATTCCATCTGGGTTTGCCTTCAATACACTGTGGCCTAGAAATTCTCTCAAAGGTTTAAGCTGGGGCAATAGTAAGCTTCTGTCTCTTGGAAATCGTATCCTTTATAGCCTGATATCCAATGACTTAAAATCTACTTTTTTGTATGTTTCATCCAGTATCTTATTCATATCAGATGGAATAGTAATCTACTCCTTGTTACTGCATCCTGGTTAGAAAAAGATCCCTGTCATCCTTTCTTTGGCTTCAAGCTTCAGTTCTCTTTTGAATCAATTCTCTGAGGATTTTTCTTCCTCAAGTGCATGGTTGGTCAGCACAGGATATCTCTGCTCTTGTCTCTGGAGGGACTAGGTATTTCCCTTTCTATCTTTCACCTTGCATTAATCCTTCCTTAACTCTACTTACCATCAACTGGAATGATGCTATGGCTCAAAATTAGTTAAGTGCACCTGGGAGCAAGGGGCCCTGGAGACCAGCTCATCTCCTCTAAAAGTGTGAAACAGAGGCCAGCCTTGTGTTTCAATTTAGCTCAGGAATAATTGTGGTCCTCACATTTATCTGCCTCTCATGACACCAATAGTTGGCTGAAGATTTGGATATTCAGAATTCTAGTCCTGTATCTTTTCATCTTCTAAGACTAATGTGGTCAATCCATTTTGAAATAAAGTTGGAAGAAGGAATTTGCACTTAAATGCCAAAATTGTATTTCTAATTATTTATACTGTGTTGTATATTCTGTTGAAGTTAATTGTATATAGTTCTCTCCCCTGGTGTATATTCAGTTTTTTTTCAATTAATCATTATTATTTTTAGAGTTTTCATTAAAAATCCCCTCAATACCTGCTTATATGTGAGTACTTGAACTTGGTTGGTCCAGATGATAAATTATAGTTCAAATGAACAGAATGTGGAGACAAGGTAAGCAACCTCCTTATAAGTGACTACAGCCATAAACATTCCTTTCTACACATGTCATAATCCATGTTAGTAAATCTGAATTTGCAGACTGGCCATGGAAGTTGAGGTCTGAGAAATTTAACAAATATCAAAATTTTATACTTAAAATTCTAGTCTTGCTCATGGGAATAATTAGCCTTTACCCAGATAGAGATTATCAAGCAACTTTTCTTCATATACTTACTCTTATCATTTATAGGAAGAATATTTTACTGTATTGGAAAATGTCCTAATGGGGAAAAGGTTAACTTTTTTACAAGACTATGACTTCTGGGTCAAGTGCCTGATAATACTCAGTCTTGCTTTCAAAAATAGGTAATAACTAAAAATCAGTTAAGAACATTGTTCCTTAGAAAACTGATAACAGGTTTTCAAATTCTTAGATTGAATCACTGGAATGAAGTAACTGAAAATTCTTCTTTTCCCATCACCCTTCCTTGACAATAGAGACAAGTCATCAGCCTACAACAGTTCTACTGTGAGGAATTGTCATCCAGTTGGGAGGTCTTAGGAAGGTAATATGGTGCAGCTAAGAGAGCACTACCAGAAATTTTTGCATCTCATCCCAGATCAGCCATGAAAAGGCATGAGTTTTAAGGGATTATGGGCCAAATTTATGATTCCCTAGTTAACATCCCTGCCAGAAAGTACATTTTTCATCCACCAAACAGATATTTTATGAGCACCTACCAATTATTATGTACTGTGAACCAAAAGGAGAAATGGCAAAGGCAAATGAATGTGGGCTTTGCTTTAAGACACACTCAAGTTGAGGGCCATCACAGTCATTCACAAGACATATCCACTATACCTCATGTTTCTCCAATTTGGTAAAGGGCATCAATGGGAAGGAGAAAGCTGTAGCTTTTATGATCATAACTCTGTTTAATTAAGATGGATTTGTCTACCTTTTGTGCTTTATTGCATTTGTCCTTTTCTACTAATTAACAGTCCCTCCAGAGATGGGATTTGTGTCTAAGATCACTTTACTATAGTCCTTCACTCTTCCCTCTTCCCACTGGAACCATAAGATAGCAGATTCCACACACTATACCAAGCAACTGTTTCATGAGTTTCAATGATTTGAGCTCCTATTAGTCTCCACTGTATCCAGTGTGAACCTAAAATTGTTAGGAAGTAATAATAAAATGAAAGTGTTGATTTGGAAACAAAGAACTGCAATTTGGGGTACACAGTTGTGGGTGGCAATCCAGAAAGTGTCCTGCTAGGGAGTAAAAGTTAAAGCAAAGAGGGAATACTTGTAGACATTGTTTACAAAGAATTTCTGATTGGGTGTTAGCAGTTGAAAGCTAATCTTGTTTGAATATAATTGGCTGCTAAGGCTATCACTACACAAAGTCTGTAACTGTAGTGGGTTGCAGGTCTTTGGGCTGAATCCTTGGAGTATTTGTGGTTTGGCCCACTTCAGAAGTTCATGGTTCCTCCCATGAGGACATGCATAAGGTCAACCTCCTTAAAGGCCTCCTGGCTGCATTTGAAAACCCCTTGATGTCTATGGCCATACCACCCTGAATGCACCCAATCTCGTCTGAAAACCCCTTGACATAAGACACCCCATTTTGGGGCACCTGGGTGGCTCAGTGGATTAAGCTGCTGCCTTCGGCTCAGGTCATGATCTCAGTGTCCTGGGATCGAGCCCCGAATCGGGTTCTCTGCTCAGTGGGGAGCCTGCTTCCCCTTCTTTCTCTGCCTAACTCTCTGCCTACTTGTGATCTCTCTCTCTGTCAAATAAATAAATAAAATCTTAAAAAAAAAGACACCCCATTTCATTCCCCCTTTTACACAAGTAACATGAGGTATTTGCTAATTCTGAGAGACTTTATATGATCCTTATCTGGTTTAGAACTGTGTATTCTTGGAGCCGGGGGGGGGGGGACAACTATTGGGATAGAAAATAGACTGTAATTGCGAGAAGCCAAGAATGGGAGAAGCAATATGACCATGAAGGGGCAGAAGGGAATTTTGGGGAGTGATGGAAATGTTCTGTATTTTAGAATAATGGTGGTTACTATATGCACTTGTCAAAACATACAGAACTCTACAATAAAAGGGTGAATGTATGTATGTAAATTAGACCACAGTAAACCTGGGGTGGGGGAGAATGAGTTCTAGGGCATGGCCAGTGTCCTTTAGGACCTATTACCTTGAGACTGTGTGTGTGTTGGGGAAATGCTTAGAGATGTGAACTAATACAAGGATGCGATTTTTGGGGTAATATGTATTTCTATGAAAGGCAAGGGGTTAATGGGATGAATTGTGGCTATGACTTGAATTCTGGATGGGAGCTATTATTTCCTAATGTTTTAACTAAAATTCTCAAATTATTAGAAAGTCAGCAAAATGGAGTGAATAAGGGTCTGGCTTCTGGAACCAGACTGCCTGGGTAGGAATCCTAGCTTCATCCATCACTAACTGTGTGACCTTTGGCAATTTACCTATTAGAAAAGGACACAGTGGGTCACCTGGGTGACTCAGTTATTGGGCATCTTCCTTTGGCTTGTGTCATGGTCCCAGGGTCCTGGGGTCGATCCCTGCATCAGGCTCCCTGCTTGGTGGGAAGCCTGCTTCTCCCTCTCCCACTCCCTCTGCTTATGTTCTCTCTCTCTCTCGCTGTCTCTCCCTCTCTGTCAAATAAATAAATAAAATTTTAAAAAAAGAAAAGAAAATGACATACTAGTTTGTAGCCAGCTGTATCAGCCAGCCAGTAAGAAGGTAAGTATTGTGGATATTTTCCTAATTAAGGCAGTGAAAAAAAACCACACCATGGGGTGTGTGGGTAGCTCAGTCGGTTAAGTGGCTGACTTGAGTTCAAGCCATGATCTTGGGGTCCTTGCATCAGGCTCCACACTCAGCAGGATCTGCTTCTCCTTCTCCCTCTGCCGCTCCCCTGCTTGTGCACATGCTCGCTCACACTCTCTCTCTCAAATAAATAAAGTCTTTTTAAAAAATAAAAAAAAATTAAGACCATATAAAAAACCATATTGTTTGAAGTTAAAAAATAACACTAATCAAACTGACTACATGTTAGGTACTCTTTTAAGCATTTTACATGGGCAAATTATTGAATTCTCACAACAACTCTATGATAGGTACCATTATCATCTCTTCTACAAATGAGGAAGCTGAGGTGTGGCATGAATAGGCACACTGCCAATGGTTACTGAAAGGGTCCGTAGACAAAAGGACAAGACTGATACAAAGCAAAGGTCAAGCAAAGCTTTATTTTGCGCCAAGCATCGAGAATTTAACTGACCGGCCAGGGCCGTCTCTTGCAAAGAGGCGACCCCTCCCAGTCTCACACACTAACTTTTATAGAGTAAAGGCCATGTGGTTGAGCCTGGCCACACACAGGTAGCCAATTGAATTACAATTCACCCCATGATAGTCATTTAATTCAGTCTATGACCTTGGCTGGAATCGGAGCCTTTCTCTGGCACCTGATAGGCGGGGCTCACACTCCTTGGTGGGTAATAGGTGCGCTTTCCCTTGATTGGACGTTTCCACCTGGCCTGGCTCATCCTTGGCGGGTAGGGAGGTAATACGTCCGCTTTTACTGATTGGACGTTTCCACCTGGCCGGACATGTCCTTGTATGTGGGCTCCGTTATCAGGGGCTGGTCAATCATATTTTACCAGTTCTGTTTCTAAGTGCTTTTCTCTTGGGGGGAAGGGGCAGGTTCAATCTAAGTTTACTGCCTAAACAACAAAATGGCTCGCTCTGGCTAAGTAGGCCCTTACGGTTACACAGGGACTGACAAGGCTGGGATTCAAACCCAGGCAGCCTGGTTCCAGAAGACAGCCCTTATCCACTTCACTCCACCGCCTTTCTAATAATTAAAGAATATTAGTTACAACATGAGAAAATAATTGTTCTCATCTAGAACTCAAGTCAAGTCTAATTTCAGGGTTTAATTTTAATAACCGAAGGGCAATGTTCTCCTCATCCGCATCCAAAGTGTGGATTAATCAAGTTCACGTTGTTCATTTCCAGTCACATTACATCAAACAGCACAGGACTCCATTTTTGACAAGGAAGTGAAAGATAAGACAATATTTGGGAAGAAAAGGCAGCAATTTGTTTGTGGAAAGGTCAAAAAGCAGACTATGTCCCAATTTATTAGGCGTGTCAGCTAGCTATAGGACTGTTCTCTCCCCCCATCTGGCTCACTACATGACTTTTTCATAGTCGAAATTCATCGCATTAGCCCTACACGTCTTGAGACAACATCAGGTTTTCTTTCCTTTTTTTTTTTTTAAGATTTTATTTATTTATTTGAAAGATAGAGATCACAAGTAGCCAGAGAGAGAGAGGAAGAAGCAGGCTCCCCGCTGAGCAGAGAGCCCCATGTGGGGTTCGATCCCAGGACCCTGGGATCATGACCCCAGCCCAAGGCAGAGGCTTTAACCCACTGAGCCACCCAGGTGCCCCCAACATCGGGTTTTCAAACTGCAACCCGGTAGCAAAAGCCATGACTACCACACACAAAAAGTCCTCAGCTATATGTTCCTTGCCTTGGGTTTTATGTAAGTGAAAATCTGTAGAAAATAAATCCATTTGGATACTGTTATTTACTTATACACTCCCTTGTTCCAAAAAAGGGAAAAAAGATATGGGTTTCTTTCTCAAAGTCCATAAACGCACACATTTAAAAATCTATATCTTCTATAATTTTATAATAGATGATGTACTGACCAAATAAATACGTTACACATTAGAATTCATATTGGGCATACATTCATCTTCAAGCTACAATCTCTTCCCATTTTTCTTTGTCAAAGACTTATGAAATGTTATGGCTAAAAATAACACTTTTAATGTGAGTAACAGGTTAACAAAACGAAAGTTGCTATAGAAACAGAATGCACACTTAAGAAACTGGAACTATGAGGAGAAATGATAGTTATTGGCTGCTGCGAATTGGCAAGAGTTTATCAATATATATTCCATAGTTTGTTTCAGATAGCTTGGTAGCTGCTAATACCAATACCTCCCAATATTTTCCTGAGTTTTACAAATGTATGCGATCAAGGATGTTCAGCCAAGAGGCAGGAAGGGGGAAAAAAAAAACAAGAAAGATGGCTACCTCATGGATTCTTGCGCCACTTAGCACAAGCAAAAGTGGGTCTATTAGGGCAGGGTGCTCGTGTCTCCGTAATGCCATGATTTATTTTTATGTCTTAACCATTAGTATGTGCAAGGTTGTCCAAATTATTCATGTCAACAGTGGGGAGTTCCTGAATCTCTGAGAATGATCATTTACATGGGGCTTGGGGTGCTTGGTTTGCTCCGAGTACTAAGCTGGCAATGTACTTGAGCAAAGCTTTAATAATTGGATATCTTCTGGTTAACTGCATTATTCAGGGGTATTTTATTTATTATCACTCTCCAACTGCAACTTTTGACTGAATGTTGCCATGATTTGACCATATTTTATTAAAGAGGAACAAACAGCAGTTTCTTACATCGTGTACCACTCTGCTTTTATAACCTGCATTTTTCATGCCATAAATCCAGACACTTTACAATCATTAAGAATATGTAAGGAGCCTTGGCTCCATAACATCCTCTCTCCAGAGTTCAGCCTGGCTATAAAACAAAAGCCAGTGCGGAAAACACGCATTCAGACTCGGCTCTCTGAAAGCCAAAACACCCTGTGGTAATTAAGTTATTTCTGGTGGGAACGTTCTAGGCTGTGTGTGTTCAATGTTTTGCTACCTTGACCCAGGTGGCTTTTGCTTCTTTTCCCCTCACCTCCTTCCTACGATGATTTGCTGTCTTTCTCAGTATATTAATAATGGAGGCTCTGGGAACACCTGGGTGGCTCAGTGGGTTAAAGCCTCTGCCTTCAGCTCAGATCGTGATCCCAGGGTCCAGGGATTGATCCCTGAGTCGGGCTCTCTGCTCAGCGGGGAGTCTGCTTCCTCCTCTCTCTCTCTCTGCCTGCCTCTCTGCCTACTTGTGATCTCTGTCAAGTGAATAAATAAAAATCTTTTTTAAAAATAAATAAATAATAAAATTAAAATAAAAATTAAAAAAAAATAATGGATGCTCTGGTAAATGCACAAGGCCTTTGATGTGATGACTCTATTGGAATTGTTAGCACCCACCTGGTTCCTGCACTGAAACTATGCGAGGTTTTAACTAGGCAGATTTTCTCCTCCCTTTGTGCATCTGGAAAGCTTTCCTTCAAGGAATTTTGAGAGGCTTGTGATAAGCACTGCTCCGGAGTTTGGTGAAGTTACCCTGGGACTCCCTTATTCTCATGGGGTCTCTGCAGAGCCTGTTTCTTCCTATGTGAGAGAGAAGGGCTGGTAACAGAGCTCTCTGGGCTACAGACAGAGGAACAGTGAATAGGCTCAGGCTTAAGTGCCTTCCTACCTGAGACTGCAATTTCCTCCTAGACATGGGAATGGCTCTCTGCAGAAAATGGAACCAAGATAGATCAGGGTGATTTTCAGACGTTATGGAATTCTGGACGTGAAACAGTACAAATGGCCTTTCTTTCTTCCTTTGACCCCAAAGAGCAGTCCTGACAATAAGAAAGGACCGTGTTCAGAAGCAACAGGACTTGATGAAGATTACGCCACGTTAGAGCATAGTCAGTGTTTATTGAGCCTTGACCATATCCTGGGCATTGTGCCTTATCTCATGCTTTAGTTCATTCCAATGTTACAACAGCCCTGTGAAGTAAGAATTATTCTTACAATGGTTAATCAATTCTCTTTTTCTCCCCAGTTCTTTTGAATGCTGGTTCTCTTTCTTGTTGAACACAGAAAGAAGTCAGAATGACTGAGTCCCCTTTCTCCTTCTATCATTTTTTTTTTAATGCTACATCTTCCTTGGGTGATGACCCTAGTCTTTTCTTCTTTATAATGTTGGTCTTGAAGTAATCGTTTTCAACCTCTTTTTATGGCATTTATCTTTTGATTTAATTTAGGAGTCAGGATGGCCAGAGAGTAAATACCGTGGGTTTTGCGGCTATGTGGTGTGTCTTAGTGATTCAACCCTTCTGTTGTGGTATGCAAAGGCAGCATAGATAATACAAAAAGGAATGGGTATGGCTGTGTTCCAGTAAAACTTAATTTACAGCAACAAGAGTTCTGCCCATGAGCATCAGTGTGCAACCCCTCGACTAAAAATTAAAATTAAAATTATGATAAAAATAAAAATGAAAATGTGACAGGTGATGGGACAAAGCAAAGGCATAGCCTTCAATTAATTCATTTCTAGGA
Organism: Mustela putorius furo; assembly: GCF_011764305.1. Classification (NCBI taxonomy): domain Eukaryota; kingdom Metazoa; phylum Chordata; class Mammalia; order Carnivora; family Mustelidae; genus Mustela; species Mustela putorius. The sequence goes on from NW_025421989.1 coordinate 37,421,911, forward strand.
CCACATTATTAGCAGTGTGACCTTGGGCAAGTTACCTTTATTTCATTTAGGCTTAGTTCCCTTATCTGTAAAACCAGGGTGATGGGTCCCTTCTTAGATTATTTTGAGGATTAAAAGAGAGAAACATGCACTCTTGGACTTCTCCTCTCTTTCGGTTTGGTTACCACTGTTTGGCTGCTTCCAATATTCCAGGCACTTACTTAAATGCTGATGATACAACCATAAAACAAGGCCCTTGTTTCCTGCATCACCTCCCAAGAATCCAAGGAGCATTCTTCTTGCCTCAGAGGACAAAGGAAGGCTCCAGATGGGAGGTCTTCAAGGTCAACCTTGAAGGGTGAGCAGAATATTTCAGGTTGAGAAGTAAGAGAAGGGCATTCCAAGTAGAGATAACAGTGGGAGCAAAAAGATAAAAGCTTTGTAGAATTGCATAGTGTTTCAGGGAACTGTGAAAAATAGTCCAGTATAGAGAACATGAGGATGCACAGTGAGGTACATACTAATAGGACCTACCTGATATCCATTTCCCCTTCTTCCTTACTCACAGGTCCATGATTTTGTCCAGGGCAGAAAATGTGCCCACCTAAAAATACTCAATCCCCCCGTCTCCCTGTTTAGCTAGAGGTGATCATGTGATATAGTTCTAGCTAATGAGATATAAGTAGAGATATCTGGGAAGAGCTTTGTTTTCTAAATAAATAGGAAACAACTATATAAGGAGAAGGTTTTTTTTTTTTTTTCTGATCTAGAAGTTGGATGCAACACTTGGAGATTCAGCAATCCTTTTGTAGTCATGAAACCAAAAGCCACACTTGAAAGTGATGAGGCAGAAAGACAAAAGGAGCCTGCCTGTGTGCTCTGTGACATCATTGAGCCAGCCCTAATGACCTATTTCCAGATTTTTGCCATATAAAGAAAAAGAGAGTCCCATCATTTAAGCCACTGTGTATTGTGTTTTCCATTGTTTACAGGAACAAAAGACTATGTGATATACAGTGGATTCAGAAGTAGTAGGAAAGATGCTGCATAGGTAGATTAGGTCAAAGTCAAATGTTATCCTACAGAATTTAGACTCCATCCTATAGACAAGTGAGAAACAGTAAAGATTTTTAAGCAAAAGAGAGCTAGAAAATAACTTGCTCAACAATAGACATTAAGATCTAAGTATATGCAAGGAACTGTGGGGAACTGCACAGATAAAGAACAAAACCAAAACAAGAAGACATACTACCAAATACAACTACTCTAAGTGCTGATTTCTTAAGAAGGAAACTCATGTTTTTGCCAAGAATAATCAGAGTAGCCTACATCAGATGTAGGAAGCCCATTTGGGTAACAACAGAGCTCATACCTATAAGATGAGAATTCAGTCATGCAAATACAATTGAAAATAGCATTCTACACATAAAAGCCAGCATCGGCCAAGGACTAGAGCAAGAAAGAGCCTAGCAGTTCCCAAGATCTTTAAGAAATTCAGGTAGCTAGAGCTTATTACCAAACGGGGAGTCGATGGTTTGAGATGAGATGGTTCAAGATTGGCAGGGCCTTGTAGGTTATGGCAACAAGTTTTAAATGAACAGGAAGCCACTGAGGAGTTTGAAGCAAGTGATATGATGATCCAAGTCATGTTTTAAAAGAATGTTCTTGACATGGTGTAGAAAACGGATTAGAAATGAGCAAGAGTGGGATGGTATAGACCAGATAGGTGAAAGGTTATGGCATAGTCTCAAAAGGTAACTATGAAGATGGAGAAATATAGGCCCCTGGGGTACATCAGCATGAGTTGCTGTATGGATTGGATGTAGGAGTTTAGGCAAAAGGAGTAATCCAGGGTGACTGTCTCTGATCTGAGTTTGTAGGTGGAAAACAATACCACTTACTGAGACAGGAAAGACTCTGGTCTGGGAGGATACATTTTGAATAGAAACAAATTGTTCTGCTGCTGACACATTAAATTTGAGATGCCTATGAGACATCCAAGTGGGAAACCTCAGATATGTGGGTTGTAGAAGTCAGATTTAGAGAGAATTCTTCTGGCTGAGATCATCTTATGAACCATCAGCAAAATTATGATATTTTAATCCAAGGGAACAGATGAGCTCCCCTTGGAATACTGTATAGAGAAAGAAAAGACAGGGGGTCTGTTTGGGGAGGGTAGGAGGAGAATGAGTTTGAGAAAAGACAGACTTGGGGACAGGGAGATCAGCTCAGCAGTTCCTGGATTTGTTTTAAGTGAGAAGTAAGGGATGTCTGAACAAGAGCAGGAGAAGGAGCAATGGGAATGGAGAAAAAGGAATTTGTTTTACATTTAAGAGCTAGTCCACAGAACTTGGAGGTTGATTGGATTGCAAGGGCTAGAAACCTGAAGTCAAAGGAAGCTCCGAGATCCCTCCTTGCTTGACTGTATCCTGCCACTCTCCAGAATAACCATGTGGGTTGTGGAGGACTTTTAGAAGGTCCTGAATCCTCGTGAGAACTGCGAGGAGAAATTCTTGTGCCAAGCGCAATACTTGTTCCATGTTGGCTGTGTGCTCCACAGCTAACCGTACCCTCACCTGGAGATATATTGTGGACCTTCTACTTCACTTAACCATCTCCATAGGAACTTTATATTTCTAGATGTGTCTTTTGTTGTCTTTCTGTGGATCATATCACTGATTCACTGTTAAATGGAATTGCTGCCAACTCTTGGGTTCTGACAGCTAAGTTGATTAGGAGAACTATAGAAACCATGAAAGTTTTAATACCGGAATCCTATGTTAGCAACAAACAGACCATCTTGGTTGAAAAAAAAAAGTGTGGCTAACAATAAAGGAAGAAGTGTTTCAGTGAAGTATGTCAATTGTCTCTTTGATTTCCTGCAGCCTGGCATCCTGGGTTGAATATTGGAAGTGGTCGCAGTTATCATTTCTTGGTTGCTTCTGTTGCTTCAAACCAAAGGGTGAGGGATACCTGAGGTATTATAGCAGAAAATGAAATCACAAAACCCAGTTTGGGTAATAACGGAAAGTGAGACCAAGGGTGTTTCTTGTAGATGGCATTTTAGATGGGGATGAGGGAGATAGGGGGATAGGAAAGTTAGTCAGAGAAAAATCTTTCTTTTTTAAGATTTATTTTTTTAAAAGATTTTATTTATTATTGGTCGCACAAGCAGGGGGAATTGTAGGCAGAGGTAGAAGCAGGCTCCCCGCTGAGCAGGGATCCCAATGCAGGACTTGATCCCAGGAGCCTGGGATCATGACCTGAGCTGAACGCAGAGGCTTAACCAACTGAGCACCCAAGTGTCCCCAGAGAAAATCACTTCCCTTTTATTTTACATTTTGTCAGAGACAGCAGACTTTCAGAACAGTAAGAATATGCAAACTAAGAGGTTATAAATGTGGGAGGAAGTGGAGGCAATGATGATAAAATGTAGTCAAGGTCTATCTTTTCTGACCTGACCAGAAAAAGTGGATATGGAATACCTGGGTCCACATTAGAGTTTTAATTATGAATAATTATGCTTTAAATTTTGTGTCTAATTCTTTTTTCTTTCCTGTCAGCTCTGACCTTGGAGCTCTGCTATTTGTGTGAACTAATTGGGGTTTTAAAAATGTGTTTTGAGACAGCCTCTCAAAAACAATTTTCTCATTGGATCTGACACGCTTCAAATAGAAATCACAAGTGTCTCAATGAGGTATAAAACATTCATTGATTAAAGTGTACAAGAAGCAATTTCTTCTTGGAACTTCTGTTTGAAAGAGAAATGTTTGGTTGCATAAAGGCTAGCCAGGAGGTGCTTTTTTCAATATGATTGAGAATTAGATATCTCTACAAGTCATCATTTTTGAGATAACCCACAGTTACTGTGTATTAAGGTCAAAATGGCACTTTGGCAATACAACTATAATGGTAAATAATTGACTTTATAATTATAGATATGACTTTGCAAGAAGGGGGAAGTTGGCCTCTCCAAAGTGACAAATCATGGGGCCGGCAGAAGTGAACACATGTATGTTTTTAGCAATCTCAGAGCTAGGAAATAAGGAGGAATTTGACAAATCTACTCTCCCCAGAAGCTTTAGTTTAGTTTACTAATACGGCCACACCAGGGATTAGGGCTTTGACATACGAATTCGGGAGCAGGGGACACAAGCATTCTGTCTATAACATGGCCCAGAAGAGAGCAGCAGGTGGAGAAGGCATAAGGAAGCTTGAGAGTCAGGCTGTGGTCAGCAAGCTTGGATAATAAGCTGCTGAGAGGCCAAACTGTGGCTGGGCTGCGCCTCTCTCCTGTCCCAGGGCTGATTGAGCCTAAGGCCCAAGTGTCACAGGCCACCCACCTGGAGAGCATGCTACTTCAAGAAAGTGACAGGATAAAAGGTCTTAGCAGGATTGCACTTCAGGCAGGAGTGTTTCCACTCCCTGTGCAAAGATCGAAGAAGACAAGCAAAAGCAAAGTTCTCAAACTGCCAATTCCTAGGAATCTCTTGGTGGGTAACTGGCTGGAACATACCAGAGGCCATTAAACAGTGCCTGCATATGATGATAAAAATGATACAGAGATTAGCCTCCAAAGCAGGGTTTCTCCAGCTGCAGCCATCTTGGGCTAGATAGCTCTTTGACGTGGGGGCTGTCCTGTGCATTGCAGGATGTTTAGAAGCACCCCTGGCCTCTCCCCACTAGATACCAATAGCATCTACCCCCCACTTTTTGACAACCAAAAAATGTCACCAGATGTCGCCAATGTTGAGAACCAATGGCCTAAAGAGAGGATTGATGGTGGCCTCTTAAAGACAATTCGTGCATCCAATTAAAATGACAGTAATTTGGGTACCTGGGTGGCTTGGTGAAGCATCTGCCTTGGGCTCAGGTCATGGTTCCAAGGTCCTGGGTTCAAGTGCCACATCGGGCTGCCTGGTCCATGGGGAGTCTGCTTTTCCCTCTCCCTCTGCTCCTCTCTTACTCGTGCTTCCTCTCTCTCTCTCTCTCTCTCAAGTAAATTAAATTTTAAAAAGACAGTAATGGGGCGCCTGGGTGGCTCAGTGGATTAAGCCGCTGCCTTCGGCTCAGGTCATGATCTTAGGGTCCTGGGATTGAGTCCCGCATCGGGCTCTCTGCTTGGCGGGGAGCCTGCTTCCCTTCCTCTCTCTCTCTGCCTGCTTCTCTGTCTACTTGTGATGTCTCTCTGTCAAATAAATAAATAAACATCTTAAAAAAATAAAAATAAATTTTAAAAAGACAGTAATTTGTCCAATGAACTGAGACACTAAATAAAGTCATAAGTCTATGATAACCCCAAAAGGAGGATGTAACATAGTAAGCCACAGGAAAAATCCTGCCCATTTGAGTCAGTTAATTGGTACTCAGTCTTCCACAAAAGTGAGAGCAATTAACAGATTGTTCAATTAAAGAAAAAACTGCAATCGATTCATCATTTAATTGTGCGAGACTATCCTTTCAGTGGCTAGTTCAAGAAGTCATCACAGTCTGCTTGCGATGTCAACCATCTACACATTCACTCTCTTAATATAACTTGATACTGCAAAAATATTCAACCTTAAGGTCACACCTACAGTCATCAATGTACTAATTTGAGACTGCAAAAATATTCCATCTTATGCCAGGATATGGATCAAGGGAAGTCCTGAAGCCTGAGTCTTTGGGGGATTGTCTTGGGAAACTGAACACTTTATCAGTTGTGGCTATACACAGTCAAGTATATCCTGGTAGTTTTATAGAATTCTTTGCACCAAGTAGCATCCAGACTTTCCACAGGCAAGTGGTAGGTGGTGAGGAGAGTATGAACTTGGTCAAAGAGAGGTTCTGTGTTTCTGTGGGGAACTTTGAGAGACCAGAGACATTCTATATCCAGCAGAGGAGCACTATGTCTTAGCTCCCATTTCTGTAGGGTATCTCGTAAATTTTTACATTTTTTTGCCATTGAAGAAATTTTCTATCTTCAACAACACTATCTGTTGGTGTCTTTCTGTCAATCATATCACTGTCCTGTTGTGATGACCAAGCAGGTGCCTTTTGAATTTTCTGTGCATTTTTCCCATCCTACAGTGTTGCATGTGAGGCATTAGGAAATGTAGAAATAAAACTTAAATTGGCACCAGTCTTCCCTTTGGGTTTTCCTCCTCCTTTTATCTTTTGGGTGCATCAGAGGACCCCTGTGTAATCACATTACTGTCTTGGGATTCTTCCTCCTTATTTCTCTTTAGCCTAATTTCTTATTCCATTATAAGAATTTCTAGAACCTCTCAACTCTCTCGAATACCTTTTACAAACCCTGATCATGAGATAGATTATAATCACATTCTATCTGACTTTTTTTTTAATGATTTTATTTATTTATTTGACAGACAGAGATCACAAGTAGGCAGAGAGGCAGGCAGAGAGAGAGGAGGAAGCAGGCTCCCCGCTGAGCAGAGAGCCCAATGTGGGACTCAATCCCAGGACCCTGAGATCATGACCCGAGCCGAAGGCAGCGGCCTAATCCACTGAGCCACCCAGGCGCCCCTCTATCTGACTTTTTAAGAATATGGAGTTCTAAAATCCAGGCTACCTTTATTTCTGTTGCCAACATTTCACTTTTCGAAGCTCCAAGATCACTTTCTTCCAAAGTTCCTGTCGTACGCATTGTAAGAACTCTATTGTTCTTGTTGGTGAGAATTAAGCACAGAGTAAGACTTCAGCTTGATATTTCCCTCTACATGCAGATATGACATTGTCAGTAAGAAAAGTCAAGAATGTGTCAAATACTTAGTAGACTGGAACTTTCTAGAGATATAGATTCCTTGCTTACACACCAGATATAGAAACAGTATTAGGAAAGTGTCATCTACTTATTAAGTCATAGCTGCAGAGAAGCTCTCGATTCTGTATTTAACTTTTATGTCGACATAATTTCAGACTTACAAAAACATGGCTAGGAGAGCACAAGTAATCCCACATACCTTTCATCCAGCTGTCCACATGTGAACATTTACTCCACAGTGGCTTTATCTATGCAGATGATCTTAAATGAAAGATACAGGCAGAAACCCATGATGCTCCTAAGATGTGCAAACTATGACACCCAAAGTTGCCCCTTCCTCCTATTACACAAAACCCCTCACAGATGCACAGTCAGACCCTGGAAGCTTGCTGGTTGCTCCTTCCTCTGACATCATGCTACATGTTTCTGCGTCCATCACCAGACATAGTCTCATCACCCTGGGGAGCAGTCTTTCACTTTCCATCCTGCTACTCAGTGCTCATCACATTGTGAAAGTAGTCAGGCGGTGTGGAATATTGTTTTTCCCTTTGATGCAGTCAGGTTTGCTGTTGGCTTTGATGTTGTAGCACTGGTCTTCTTCTGAAACAGATGACCCCTTTTATATACTGGTCTTCCAGCAAAAACAGACTTTGAGGCATGTAAAGCCACAGCTGAAACTCCTGGGTCCAGAATCTATGAGTTTGGTGCCAGAGAATATGTGGGCACGGGAAATAATTCTTACTTAAGAGCAAGGTCGGGGGTGTGCCTGGGTGGCTCAGTTGGTGAAAAGTCTGCCTTCAGCTCAGGTCATGATCCCAGGGTCCTGGGACTGAGCCTGGCATAGGGTTCCTTTCTCAGTGGGGAGTAGGCTCCTCCCTCTCTCTCTGCCCCTTCTTCCTACTCATGCTCTGTCTCTCTCTCTCCCTCTCTCTTTCTTGCTCTTGCTCTCACTCTGAGCTCTCTTTCTTAAATAAAGAAAAAGCTAGAGGTTGGTGGCAGTAAAGAAGGCTTTTAAAAAATCTGGTTTGACATGGATGGCTAAGGCATAAAAATTTTGCAGATAGTTATGGGTTTGAATAAGGTTGTATTGCTGGCTAAGTAAAAACTGAAGGTTTGGAGCATTCAATAGTGAACTTCTAACCTAGCCAGTATAGCTCAGAGTGTGGAATTAAAGCCACTTAGTTTACACATGGAAATATTCAAGTATAAAAATGTTGGGACATACAGTATAGAATCTAGTTGCTGGAATCGTGGGCTAAAGAAGTGACTAGAATACAAATCAAAATGCCAGAAAAAAGAGGGATCCACCCACTGTTTTAGTAAACATCTATTATAATCATATCTTCCCATTATTTTTTAAAAAGAAGTTATTTATTTATTTGACACAAAGAGAGTGAGAGAGAACAAGCAGGAGCAGGGGGAAGGACAGAGGGAGAAGCAGGTTCCCCGTTGAGCAGGGAGCAGGACAAGGGCTCGATCCCAGGACCCTGGGATCATGATCTGAGCTGAAGTCAGACACTTAACATATCGAGCCATCCAGATATCCCTTCCCATCATCTTTTGAAAAGCTTTTCTGCATTTGAGGAAACCCCCATCTCATGAGTTCTGCCTCCACAGTGTTGAGGTCTGAACTCAAATTCCCAGCATCCTTTGCAGTAAGCATGCAGTCCTCTTGGGCTCCATGAGTCAGACAGATCTATAAGAGACTTCAGTGTAAAAATAAGCAATAAGGAAGCAACCTTGGTATAGAAGTTCTGTGCATGCCAGCACAGATAATAGCAAGGGCACTTCTAGTTCTGCTTCTAGTGCTACAGATTTTGAGTTCCTGATGAGAGCTAATGAGAAAGGGCAGGAGCATCATGGCTGGCATCAGTAATGGCTGAGGAAAGTCAAATTCTTGGCATTTAGTGCTCAGCTGGGGAAAGAGGTGGTTTTTCTGCATGCCAGTTATGAGATAAGATTTTGACCATTTCTCTATGAAATGGTGAACACCTCTGTCTTCACCTGTAATCTTTTTTAGTCAAAACAACTAAATTAGAAGGGCACCTGGGTGGCTCAGTGGGTTAAGTGTTTGCCTTTGGCTCAGGTTATCATCCCAGGGTCCTGGGATGGAGTCCTACATTGGGCTTCCTGCTCAGCAGTGAGTCTGCTTCTCCCCAGCTCATGAATGCACTCAATCTCTTTCTCTCTGGAATAAATAAATAAAATCTTTTAAAAAAATTAACAACTAAATTACATTCTGTTGTTTACACCTGCTTAAGACATCATTAGAAATATCTCCCACTTTGTTCCTCAAGGAGGCAGGTAATTCGCACTCAAGTCTGTAGCTATCAAGAGATAAAAAGAGTAAATGCAGACTTTAAGAAAAGCAAATCCAGAAGCTCAAATGGAAGGAAAGCGTGTTGGAGGTAGCTCACATTTCATTTGGCTCCTCAGCTCTTACCTTACACCTACTTTGAATTCATAATCTGCCCTTCATAGGAGTTCCCCAAATTAGAATCAACTATACAACACATGATGGAAGTGGATATTTTCTCTGAGGAGTTCATGGACACATAAAGGACTGGTATCACTAAACCATCTTCAAAGAGCACACCATGTTCCCATTAGACATCTCTGTTCCTTTCCTAAAGTACTTATCTGGAGCATAGAAAGACGATAAGGAGTGGCTTCTGTTCTAAACAACTTAAGTATTCTTAACCATTGTTGTTGTTGTTGTTGTTTTTAATTTAATTAAATTTTGTGTGTGTGTGTGTTCCAAAATTCATTGTTTATGTACCACACCCAGTGCTCCATGCAATACATGTCTTCCTTAATACCTACCACCAGGCTCACCCAACCCCCCACCTCCACCCCTCCAAAACGCTCAGTTTGTTTCTCAGAGTCCACATTCTCTCATGGTTTGTCTCCCCCTCTGATTTCCCCCAACTCACTTCTCCTCCCCATCTCCCAATGTCCTCAGTGTTATTCCTTATGCTCCACAATTAAGTGAAACCATATCATAATTGACTCTCTCTCCTTGACTTATTTTACTTAGCAAAATCTCCTCCAGACCCATCCAAGTTGATACAATAGTTGGGTATTCATCTTTTCTGAAGGAGGCATAATATTCCATTGTATATATGAACCATATCTTCTTTATCCATTTATCTGTTGAAGGGCATCTTGGTTCTTTCCACAGTCTGGTGACTATGGCCACTGCTGCTATGAACATTGGGGTACAGATGGCCCTTCTTTTCACTACCATAACCACAGTTCTTAAAGTGGAGAATACCTTGGAAATATTCTACCCACAAAATGGGTACCATGTACTTACAAATTTCTCTCGTTTGAAGATTAGGGAAAATCCTTACACTCTATATCAATTTTGCAGAGTATCCACTAATTGGAGAATATTTGCTCTTTGTTCTTTTCTTAAATGGAAATAACACATGATGATAACCATCGCAGATGGTGAAGGAGAAAGCAGAAATTGTTCTTGGTTCCCACGTGGGTGTGCATGTCTTACGCAGGGTTGGAGAGTTTATGTAGATGGACTTAAGCAGCCATGGGCCAGTGTGTTTTCTGTTAATTCTCTTGGTGTTTCTCCCAATTATTTAAATGTTCCATGCTAATAGACGTGCCCATCACAGCCCTCCAGAAGGGCAGACCCTGGACCTTTACAAGAGCAAGAGTGTCTCTTTTCCCTATAGCTGACTGCCTCTATTTGTTTTCGTTAGTAGAAATGAAAACAAATGGAATCCCTAGGTGTCCTAGGCAGAAGGAATGCTGTGCTGCCCATTGCTACTGTCTGCAGACTTGGGAGCTCATTCAGAAACGTGGTCAAAAGAGGAATGCTCTTGCTACACCTCTCCCCTTTAGAAGCTCCGGAGCACATTACTTTGAATCATTTCAGAAGAGGAGGCACTCAGCCAATCAAAATGCAGCCCTAAAATTAGCTTGTTTTCAACCTAATGATATAGCGAGGGAGAGTAAGAGTCTTCTCAGATCTCAACATTTCCAGGCTGCCTGCTACTTCAGCCCAAGTGGAGTCGCCATCTTTGGAACACTAACTCTCGGTTGCTGTCTCTGGAATTGGACAGGGATGAAGGATCTCTCCAAAAGCTACAATTAATTATTGGAATTTGTGTTTACAGAAGTTCCTTTCCCATTGTGCAAACTCCGGCTTAGCTCTGTGCAGGGAAAGCTGCTTCCCCTCAGCAGATGTTCTGGCTCTGGCTGGCTGTGTTTTTGTCTGCACTCATTTGTCCTGCTCTGCCATCCACATTCACCACCCGAGAGAGACAGGCAGCATGGTTTCTCCTCTCCCCTATATGGCTCTCTCCACTGGTGTTCTTGCCCACTGCTCTGCTCCACAAGTCACAGCCCTGGGGCTCTGCATCACCCCGTGGATTGCAGTGGTATCTGCTTCCATGGTTCTTCACAGCAGTGGTGACTAAAGCTTACATTTTTTTTTTCCCCAACACCATCTCCCCACCCTTAAGCTTTTCTGTTGCGTTGGGAGACATGACCAACTATAAAAATTCAGTTGGCTGCCAAGAATGTCTTAGAATCATGGTTGACCCTTTCCTCTCTACTGTTTCTTTCATATTGAAGGTAAACACGATTTGCTGCTGAAACCTGTTCAAGGTTTGTCACTTTATCCATTATTACACCCAAGTGCTTGGTCGGATCTCTAAGCTCTTATAATAGCATCCTCATTGATCATCACATCTGGGGCCTTATTTAGACAAATGTTTATTGATAGGTGAGAAAACATTTATTGAGAAGTTGCTTCTGGAGGAGACCTCCTTTTTGTCCATGTTCTCAGGCATCTGGAGAAGTATAAAGACCACTTACTTTTTTTATATATATATAAACATATAATGTACTTTTATCCCCAGGGGTACAGGTCTGTGAATTGCCAGGTTTACACACTTCACAGCACTCATCATAGCACATACCCTCCCCAATGTCCATAACCCCACCCCCCCTCTCCCGACCCCCCTCCCCCCAGCAACCCTCAGTTTGTTTTGTGAGATTAAGAGTCACTTATGGTTTATCTCCCTCCCGATCCCATCTTGTTTCATTTATTCTTCTCCTACCCCCCTAAGCCCACACATTGCATCTCTAATTTTTCATATCAGGGAGATCATATGATAATTGTCTTTCTCCGATTGACTTATTTCACTAAGCATGATACCCTCTAGTTCCATCCACGTCATCGCAAATGGCAAGATTTCATTTCTTTTGATGGCTGCATAGTATTCCTTGCACCTCATTGATAGCTTTTTTTATTTCAACTTGGTTAGATTTTAGTTCTTTTATTTCTCCAGAACGGGCTTTTATCTCTCCAGAGAGGGTTTCTCTAATATCTTTACCTAATATCTTTAATGCCTTTTTCAAGCCTGGCTAGAACCTTGAGAATCATCATTCTGAACTCTAGATCTGACATATTACCAATGTCTGTATTGATTAGGTCCCTAGCCTTTGGCACTGCCTCTTGTTCTTTTTTTTGTGGTGAGTTTTTCCATCTTGTCTAGGAAGGAGCAAATAAAATACTGAAAGGGTGGCAAAGACCCCAGGAAAATGCACTTTAACCAAATCAGAAGAGACCCCAAATCATGGGAGGGAGAAAGGGGATAAAAGAAGTTCAGGAAAAAAAATTTAAAAAAGAAAACAAATAAATAATAAATATAAAAAAGAAATATATATATATATATATATATATATATATATATATATAATGAACTAGTTAAAAAAAATTTAAAAAGAAAAGGGTAAAAGTTTAAAAAAAATTAGCAGAAAAAAATAAAATTTAAAAAAAATTAAATTAACCACAAGACTAAAGAATCATGGGGAGAAAGCCATGAGTTCTGCGCTTTGCTTTCTCCTCCATTGGAATTCTGGTGCTCTCCTTGGTAGGTGAACTTGGTCTTGGTTGGATTTCTTGTTGAGCTTCTTGGGGAGGGGCCACTTGATTCTCAAGTGTCTTTTCCCCAGCCGGAATTGCACCACCCTCACCTGGGTCTGGGCTAAGTAATCTGCTTGTGTTCGCTTTCGGGAGCTTTTGTTCCCTGAATGCTTTCTGTAGAGTTCCGGAGGACGGGAATGAAAATAGCGGCCTCCCAGTCTCTGGCCCAGAGGAGCCGAGAGCTCGGGGCCCCCACTCCTCAGTGCACCCTCAGAGAATAGCGCCCGATCACTCCCGTCTCCCTGGCCTCTGGCCACGCTCTGACCTCACCCAGCCTGCGACGGGTTCAAGGTAACCCCGAGCTGAAAGCTCACTCCTCAGCTCTGTCTCTGTAGCCAGCTTCCCTGCTCTAATACCTGCAAGCTCTACCACACTCAGACACCCCTGATACTTCTGTGACCCTGCAAGACCAGCGCCCACACTGACCCTGTATGGGCTTCACCCCGGTTTAGCCTCTGGAGCGATGTCCCTCAGCGGAACAGACTTTTAAAAGTCCTGATTTTGTGCTCCGTTGCTCCACCGCTTGCTGGGAGCCAGACCCTCCCCCCGTGGTCTATCTTCCCATCACTTTGGATTCACTTCTCTGCCGGTCCTACCTTTCAGAAAGTGGTTGATTTTCTGTTTCTAGAATTGCTGTTCTTCTTCTCTTTGATCTCCCGTTGGATTTGTAGGTGTTCACAATGGTTTGATAAGCTATTTAGCTGATCTCCTGCTACCTGATGTAGCCTCAGCCTGCTACTTCTCTGCCATCTTGACTCCTCCCCCACTTTTTTGTTTTACAGAGAGAAGGAACTCCTTTCCTACTTTCTTCCAAATGGTCATAATGATCAGACCTGTCTTCTCAGGAAATGAGGAATGCGAAGAGAATGAGCATATGATTCAAAGAGGCAGGATTATCTGAGACAGATCATGGCTCAAGGGACATGGATCATGGGACAAGGCAACTGTACCTGGGGCATCATGGGAGTAATTTCGCCCATAGCATGTTGTGAAATCTGAAATTGTGTTATAAATCCAGTGTTTTCCTTGGCTAATAAACTTTCTAATATTCTGTGCCAGCAACTGTGTTTGTGTCATGATCCCACTTAGACGAAGATGTCTTTTCTCCCAGCAACCATCTGTACAGAGAAGTCTACAGAAGCTGCAGGAAGGGGCAGGAGATTAGGAGGGTAAATGCTGCTCCCCAAACTATCCCCTGAAGATGTTAACATCTGGTCCAGTGTTCTGCAGCATTCTCAATACCTCCGTGTGCCTCCACTGTCCCCTCCCTCCATGTGTCAGAGTGATTCTCAAACTTGGGTATGCATTAGAATTACTGAGAAGCTTAGTAAATAAATCTAAACATCTAAAAATTGGTATGTTTTATGTTGTGTAGATTTTACCATAATAAAAAAAGATGCAGTGAGTCCTGTACCCTCAGGGAGGTGGAGCAAAATTCTCTATTCCTTCACCATGGGCTGTGCATAGTAACTGTCTTCCAAAGAAAACAATATGGAAAAGGAAAGAAAACCTAAATTTACAGTGGAGAAACTTGACAAACCTCAGCTGGGTGCTCAAGGACAACATCAACGGTGACAAGTCATGTTGACAGCATGCACTGCCGATATGATGTGATGAAAAGGACACTTTACCTTTGTGGTCTTTCTCTCCAAAATCTATAACCCCAGTCTAATCATGAGAAAAACATCAACACAATATCAGTTGAAAAACCCTCTACGAAATACTTAACCAGTAATCCTCAAAATTGTCAAGGTCACGGAAAGCAAGGAAAGTGTGAGAAACTGTCACAACTCAGAGGCGCCTCGGGATACATGACAACTAAATATAATGTGATTTATCTTGGATGGGATCCTGATACGGAAAAAGGACATTAGGGCACAATTGAGGAAATCAGAATAAAACATAGGCATTAGTTAATAATGTTCCATATCAGTTCATTAATTGTCAATGAGTGTTCTGTGTTAATGGAAGGTGTTAATAGGGGTATCCAGGAACTCTCTGTATTATTTTTTACAATAACCCTATAAATAGAAAGCTGTTCTAAAATAAGGAAGGCTATTAAATAGATAAATATTCTTGGATCTCACCCCTGATAAGTCTGTATCATTGGGTGTGGTATCTGGGCAACTGTTTTATAAGCTCCCCAAGGGACTGTAATGTACAGTGAAATTTAGGAATCGTTAGTCCATGTGGCCCTGACCTCAAGATTCTGATGTTAGTCTGCTGTCTCATTCCACCTTTGCCTTCCTCAGCTCTTACAGGTAGATTTATCAATGAGCCTCATCTCTTGGCCTGGACTCAGCTCATTCCCTGGGTGAAATCTGAATAAGCAAAGAGATCCAGTTTATAATGGTAATGAGCTCAGGCCAGGCTGGACATTTTCTTTCCTATACCCAACCCAGACTTGGGATGCTGTTTGGCAATACCTGGCTCCTCCCAGCCAGCCATGACCCAGTGTGCAGGAATGTGCTTCTGTGCCAATGTTTTTTCTGTGGTCTTTTTGGAGAACTGTTCATATCGAGACTTCCTCCATGGTAGGGACTTCAGATCTCTTACATAGAGACTTCCCTTTGCTAGTTGCCTTCACCGAAGACTTTGGTCCCCTCCTTAGTCACTGATGAGACGAATGAGAGTAGACAGAGCCTCTACAGTGATTCTGCCTGACTTCTATGTGTTTTTTTTTTTCTCTTTATTTGTAAGAGAAAGACAGTGAGCCAGGGAACTCAAGCAGGGGGTGAGAGAGGGAAACCAGGCTTCCTGCTGAGCAGGGAGCCTGATGCAGGGCTCTGTCCGAGGACTCCGGGATCATGACCTGAGCCGAAGGCAGCCACTTAATGACTGAGCCACTCAGGTGCCTCTGACTTCTGTGTTCTTGACTTCTACTTGTCTGGAAGTTTCTGCTACAGGGTACCATCTGCCGGGTGAGACCTCCTGCTCAATGCCATGAACTGCCCAGCTTCCTACCCAGAGGCTACAGGCTTTGGGTAAAGTTCCCCAGTCCACAGTTGGAATATTGTAACTGATCTGAGCTCAACTTTTTCTTGGTGGCCTTCTTTTACTCACCATAACCTGTCAAAGCTTGAGCCCATTCCCATATAACAAGAGTCCTGTCAAGCCAGGCTTCTTTCTCCTGCTATTTAATTTGTACTGCTAATGGATTTGCCACCTTATTACCCAAATACTTCAGTCTGATAGCAACATTTGCATATCTTCCACTTTCCACTAAGTCTTCTTCTTTCCACAACACTGTTTCACCCCATTCTGCTGAATTTCATCTATATATTGTTCTTATTCTGTTTGCCATTACTAATGGATTCCTTAGATTTTTCTCCCCCCGTTAACATCACTAGACATTAGAAGAAACCTGTAATTTGAAAATTTGACAGAAAACAAGCGAACAGCAACAAAAGGAATTTAGAAGAAACAGAGACAATACAAGAAGTAGAAGAAAATTTAAAAGAGAAAGAAAAGACCCATTATTATTATCCTCAAATAGAACAGTGAAAAGAGAGGTGCCTGGGTGGGTGAGTTGGTTAAATGACTGCCTTTGGCTCAGGTCATGATTCCAAGGTCCTGGGATTGAGCCCAGCATTGGACGCCTTGCTCAGCAGGGAGTCTGCTTCTCCCTCTGCCTGCCGCTCCCCCACTTCTGCTCATGCTCTCTCTCTCTCTCTCTCTCTCTCAAATAAATACATAAAATCCTTTAAAAGAAAAAAGAAGAGTGACTAATATCTCGTCCATGAAACAGAACAAAATTCTATCTTAAAAAATGTAAAATTAAGAAAGCGTTCTTAGAATTGAAAATCTGATACAGATAATTTAAAGCATTATTAGAAAAATTTGTGTGGTTTGGTTTTTACTTGTGCTTCCAGTTCTGAGCTGATAGATATCCTTAAACTTCTTGCTTTGTTGAAATGAATAAACCAATCAGAGCCTTTTTAAGCTTCTGCTACTGGGCATGTGAGACTGCTCCAGCGCCCTTGACCACACAGCTGGTTGGATTAAATGAACCTAAAAGTCTACACTACAGGACCATCCGTGTCTCTGGAATGACACCTCAGCAGGTAGGTCCTAAGACAAGATTTAGATTGAGGACCAGAAAGTACTTGGTGGATATTTTCAATCACCTGTCAAGCTAGTAATAAATCCTATCTGAGCCCCATCTGATCCTGACCTTTGTGTTTGCTTTAATGGACAGAATCCCAGAAAGGAGGAGAAGGAATGGTAACCAGAACCTCTGACATATCCCTTTCCTCTAGTGACTAGAAACAAGTGTCCAAAACCTGCAGCATGTCTCAAACAAGGCTGTTTAAAAAAACTATTAGTAGGGGCACCTGGATAGCTCAGGCATTAAGCATCTGCCTTTGGTTCACATCATGATCCCAGAGTCCTGGAATTGAGACCTGCATGGGGCTCCCTACTCAGCAGGAAGGCTGCTTCTCACCCTCCCACTCACCCCCACCCTGCTGCTGTGTTCCCTTTCTCGCTGTGTCTCTCACTTTGTCAAATAAATAAAATCTTTAAAAAATAATAAAAAATAAAAACGTATTAGTAACCAGGATGTCTGGGTGGCTTAGTCAGTTAAGCATCTGCCTTCAGTTCAAGGTCATGATTCCAAGGCCCTGGGATCAAGTCTTGCATCGGGCTCCTTGCTCACAGGGAACCTGCTTCTCCCTCTGCTTGCATGTCCCCTTGCTTGCACTCTCTCTTTCTCTCTAACAAATCAATAAATAAAACCTTTAAGAAAAATGAACTATTAGTAACCAAAAATAAAATAAGATAAAACAAAACATGATAAATTCCAAAGATTGTTTCAGGACATTCATGTGCCTCTATAGTTTACCTCTTCAGAGGGCTTACATTTTATACCCTCCCATTGTTCTTATTAATCAAAACAATAACAACAAAAATAATAGTTTTATGGGCTACTTACTTTGTGCCAGGCATTGTGCTAAGTAGTTTACAAATGCTGTTTCACTGAATCATAATAAAAAATTTTTCAAGAGGCAAGTACAGTTGTTATCTCTATTTTACAAATTAGAAAACTGAGGCACCGGAGATCGAGTAAATTGCCCCCAATATAAGAAGAAAGACCCAGATTAAAATACAAGATGACTGACTCCAGGCTATATTCTCATTCCAAAACTTGCTGTCCACAGAGCCTTAGCGAAATTCTGGTTCTTTGACTAGAGTCTCTCTCTCTTCTGTGTCTGTGGAAAGCTTTCTTGTTATGCAAAGAACAACCCAAATGTCTTTTCTTCTATGATAGTCCTCTCTCAAAATTCCATTCTCTCTCCTCAGTATTCTCATCAATTTTTAAAAATACCTTTATGACTTAGGTCGGGTTTCCCAGAAGCAGAGCAGTAAACGAAGTTTTGTTTGTAAGTGATTTACGAAGGAAATACTCTGAGGAGAAACTGGTAAAAGAGTGGGGAAGCAAGACAGGGAAGGGGAGGGATCCAAGCAAAGGGGGGCTTTCAGCCAAAGCGCCAGCTTCCAGCTGATCCTGCAGGTGAGCTCTTACAAGAGTTTATCTTGACCCAAGGCAAGGAACCTAGAATTCCCCCTCACCTGACAGTCATTGGTTAAGTCCCACATCCCTAAAAAATATAAACTCCCAGGCCTTTCAGGCTTTCAGTAAGTCAAGGCAAAGTAGCTTTAACTGCCAAGGGGAGTTTTCTAGTAAGAACATAGAAGCCTTGTTCACTTAGAAGAAAAACCATCCAGAAACTGGGTATGGGTTCACAGAAATGGTAAAAGGGAATGGAGGACATCTGAGCAGAGCTCCGATAGCATCTCATAATCTTTATAATAGAATTTATGAAATTATGACATCTTCTCTATTTTAATATGTATGTTTTTTACTACACTACTTGATGAAACCCCTTGCATTTTTTTTATTTGCACCTAACAAATTTTATTTGGATTTAATTCACCTTAAAATGAAGAGAGACCATGACCAGACTCATAAATTCTCTATTCATATCCGGGCTAGTCTGAAAACACCTCCCTCCCTATCACCAATGCTGGGCCCCATTCTTGTCGAAATCTCCAAAGACAGGAATCTCTAGTAAAAGTTCTCTTTTAAATACAACCAGGGGAATGTGTAGAGGACCTAGCTAAGGGTCACTGTCAAGGGCCATTTCCATTTTAACAAAGAATTCAATACTGAACAGCCAAGTTAGCTATTCTGTCTTTCTAGAACCAAAATGTCTGTGCCCTCTCTACACCATCCTTTCCTCTCTTCCTAATCCCACTAATGAATAAAACAAATTTAAGGGGGACCGTGTAGGTGACATAATGTAAAGATAGCTAGTGCAATCATGATGTGCTTACATGAATACGTCATTTCACAACATCAAGATAGAGAGAAAGCTCTGTGCATTGAGAGTTGCCACCATCACAGTGGTGAATTGTGAACTCTTATCTGTGAGACAATCTGCTCAAAGGCCCAGAAAACCGTTCTGTGGCAGTGCCTGCTCAGGGCTGGGAGAGCACGTGATTGCAGAGCTGCTCTGTTTTCACAGAATACAGATAACAACTGAAATGGAGAGGGATCCTTGAAATCACTTGTGTTATAAAGTAGAAGCAGATCCTTCTTTATCAAATTTCCACATAATAATGTTCAACATTATTGAGCACTTATTGTCAGGCAGTCAATACACGAGTGTTAGAGATGTGTTATCTAGTTTACACTCCTAACTACCCTTTGGTGTAAGCCCTTAACATCCTCCCTATTTTCTAGATGAGGACCTGGGATCTGGAAACTTAAGTCACATGACCAAGATCAAACCACCTAGACATTGGAGAGACCAGAGGTCTAACCACAGGAATAAACGATGGATGCCAGGTGCATTCCCAGAACCTTCTGTCCTTCTGCTTCCCTGCACAGGATCAGAACATGGGCTCTTCCATGAAGTGTGTTCATCAATATCATCGAATCCTTTTGGAAGTCCCACAGTTAAGATAATGTTCCTCCCAACGGAACCTTAAAATATCGAAAAGGCACTGAACATAAACCTCATAAATCCCTGATCATTTATGGCTCTGCTGAAGTTGATGTTAATCATAAATAGAATATCAGTTTGTAAAACTAATAAGAACAAGAATATAGGGGAAGTATTCATCCTATTAAACAAAATGACTTGGTGTACATGTGTTTGAAAACATTGGAATCAAGTAGTAATGTTCACCGAAATTGAAAAGTATGTAGATAAACTTCCATTTTAGAATATGTGCCTCACCACTCATTCATATATGTAAAGAACAATACATATATAATTCTACAGTTTAAACTTTTCATCATTTCAAGCTAGATTTACCTCTCTCAAGCCTATTTAATTAAACTTTTAATTAAACAGCTTTCAATTAAACTATTTAATTAAACTGTGTGCTTTTTTTTTCCTAAAGAAGTGAAGATTTTTGGTATGTACATCTGTTGAGGGTAGATGGAATTTTCAATTTCATTTGGCATTTTAATTTTTGTTTCATTCTTTCTTCAGTTAAATTTAATGATTTAAAACATGGCATGCCTGTCTTTCTTATGCTATCAGGGTCCCATCAGGAAACAGATGGCATGCTTAAGTTACAATATTTTCTGGACAGTTTAATGAAAGACTATTTACAAAGATGTCAGTGGGGTGTAGGGAAGCCATAAGTGATGGCAGAGGACCTAGGGCTAGTAACAAGACTCTGGGTCCATCATCCATAACACTTTTTTGGCCCCAAAGGTCTTGGAGAGGGGCTGTTACCAGAACCTAGAGACCTAGAAGGAGGAGAAGCATTGGCAGGCACTAAGGCATAAATGGCTTGCTGTGGACCCGCAGGAAAAAACCTGAGAAAATAAATCCCCAAACTTGTTCTCTATCCTTCCAATCCTCTGCCCACCCTTGTCTCTCCTAAAACCCCCCTCTGCAACTAGCAGAAGTCAAAGGGAAGCCAGAGGGCAAGAGAGATTGCTGAAGTTCTACCAGCAGTCTCACAGCACTGAGCAAGGACACTGACACAACGACACACTCAGGAGACACAGTGTCCCGTAAGTGTGGGTACTGGGCTCCCATCATCTCTATGTCCTCTACAAATAGTGGGTGCTTAGCTAGAGTGGGATGCATGAGTGATTCCTCTCCTTGTTGGAGAAGAGCTCAGCGGAAAATCAAAAGAACAGACCCAGAGCTTTTGTGTTATTCCTAAGCACATCAATCAGATCTACTTCAAAACCCACTAATTTGATGCTTTTTCAAATTAAGAAAATGATGGGCTTACTCGGGAGCATTTCTATCTTGTGAGTTAAGTTTATAATCAGAGGCCTTTATTAATTGGAACTTTTTTTAAAGGTATTCTTTCCCTTCACTTGTTGAGTTAAGTGCCAACCTTTCAAATCTGTGCACCAAACTGAAGTCTTCCTCTAGAACTTTGTTTTTCCATTTTCCTTGATTTTACAGGTTTTTTTGTTTGTTTGTTTTTGCTACTTCACCTTCTCCCTTCCCTGTTCCTTTTTCCATTCAGTGGCTGAGGTCCTCAAGTTAAAGGATAACTCACTTGGGACAAAATCCAGGAAATCAAAAGCTTCTTCCTTCCTTCCCTCATTCCGTTCGCTTGTTCTTTTCTTTGTTTCCTTCCTTCTTTCTTTTTTTCTTTCTTCCTTCCTTCCTTCCCTCCCTCCCTCTTCCCTTCCTTCCTTCCTATCTTTAAGATCTATTTACGTATTTGAGAGAGAGAGAAAAAGAGAGAGAGTGCACACATGCAGGAGAAGGGGAGGAGCAGAGGGAGAGGGGAAGCAGACTTCCTGCTGAGCAGGGAGCCCAACTCAGGTCTCCATCTTCAGACCTGGAGATTATGACCTGAGCCGAAACCAAAAGTCGATGCTTAACTGACTGAGCCACCCAGGTGCCAGAAAAGCCATTTTCTTATTTCACTTTGGCCCAGTTAAGTGACAGCCACTGTAGCGTATGCACTCAATGCCCTCCCTTCCTTTTCTTTTTTTTCCTCTCATATCTGTATGATCTCCCTATCCCCAGCTCACCATGATTTTCTCTCACAGAAGCAAGGCAGAAAGCAATCCAATGCTCCTCTGGCTACATTCCACACCTCACCCACAAATTACCTGATACTGAAGGAGGGGGTGCCTAGTGGCCTGTGGTTCAACTTGCCTTGAAGTCTTTTATCTTTTCCAGGGCTGTGTCCAAAAGGAATATTTGCTATCCCTTCACCACATTGCTGTCTCTTATATCTCCCCAGCAACCACTTCCCTCTTTACTAATTCTGCCAATAGTCCTTGCTCTACCCACCCACCCCATTCCTGTCTTTCTGTGTCCAACCTCAATGACTTAAGTATCCAATGGACTTGTGGTTGTGTCAACCCTAAATAAAGCCTTCTTCCTGCCAAAACTATATTCTCACTCCCTTCGTCTCCATTCTATATTCTCTTCCTAACCTTGCTTAATTAGTTATCTTTCCCTCCACTTCATCCTGTCAAACCCTACATATTCACTCTGATATAAATTATTTCACATAAAATTATCATCCTGTTTATAATTATTTTTTACATTTATCCTTATGGTTATGGTCATCATCATTGTGAAACCAGTGTGTGTGTGTTTTCCCCGTAAAAATGGAAAATGAGTTTCTGGCAATTACACCGTTTGCTTCATTTTATACTGAAGGAGCTATCTGTCCTGCCTCCTCAACCCTGAAACCCAGCTTCATTTATAGGATTTTCTTCCTAACATATTGCGTATTGATGACCAAGTTAGGCATTAAGTTCTCTGGAACATGAGAACAAATAACCCAAGAGAGGCAGGGCTGACTTAGGAAAGAACAACATAAACAAACTACTGGGAAAAATAACAAATGTTTAGCTTTGGAAACAAAGCACCTGCATTCCTAAGAAAGTAAACAGTGAGATCAGGCAAGTAAAGAGACAACTGAAAATTGTTGATCCAGGACAAGGAAAGAAATCACAGCTTCCCGTCCAGGTAGGGACTAATGGCTTCATGGGGGGAAACAGGGTCAGCTTCCGGTTAATGAAGGCATGGAACCAATGTATTCACTCTCTGGACACACTGGTTCAGTTCAGCCCATTATCATATTAATACACCTATTCAAGTGCGAAATGGAAATATGAACTTGGTTCTTTTGTCCTCTTTGCCTTCCAAAGCCCTCTTGATGCTAGTTCTTCATGTGACCTGTTTAGAAATGAGGTAGCGTTGAGTGACTTCTTTAGAGGAAGTATATAATGATATTTCCCTCTATAACCAAGATAAAGTGATGGTAAAGATGGATTGATGACAGTGTTTTATAGATTGGATGATACCTTCCCCAACAAACACTATTTTCAGACGATGGGGTGCTTTGTTTGCAAATGAGCACGAGCAGTTTTTTTTACCAATTTGGCACAAAAATCTCAAAGAAAACAGTACAGTTGAGCAAAGGAATACAGAAAATACCAGCTGTGACCCCTTTTATTGGTAAGAGGTAGAGTGCCCATTCATTAGAAGAGTATCACTGAAACTAAAATTATTTACTAAAGAGATTTAAAGTAATCACTTTCTCATATAGATGTTCTCACACTATCCGAGGCCTGGGCATTTGATTTTTAGTCAACATCATTATCATCATTATTATTCGTCATTAATTGTGCACATGTCATGAATTCGGCTCTTCTACTCACTAGCAGTCTATTTACCTCTCTATGCCTCAGAGCCCTCATCTGCAAAATGAGGATTAAAATAATACACACTTTAGGAGATTGGCGTAAGAATAAATAAGCTGGTGACACACGAAGTGCTTACTGCAATGTTTGATATTTACTCTTCTCCAGGACAGTTATTCTTTGAATAACTGTTCCCATTTTTAATCATGTTGCTTTTTTCAAATGAGTTCTTCTGTGAAGATTAAATAACTATTATTATTACTCTGTCTTTCCAGATAAGGAAAATGAAGCTCAGAGAAGTTAAGTAAGCCCCACAAGATGATACAGCTGGTCAGTGTAAGAGGTTGTCTGAACGACTGTGTTAGCGGGTCTAATCTGCATTTCTTTAATACCAGGCCAAGTGAAACTTTATCACTTTAACTATTCTGAAAATAGACTGTGTTTGCTGCATTTATTCTGTGATATTTTCGTCCCAAAGAGATCTTTGCCTCTCGGCCTCACACCCTTCCATCCTGGGCCCTGCCTGAGCAATTCGAGATTATAGAATGGAATAGAAGAGGGTAGCCTGGTGAACAAGCAGCAGAATAGAGGTGGAGAGAAGCGCTGATGCTCTTCGTCCATTTATACCCCAAACTCAAATGCTCAACCACACTTCAGCAGACATTCATCTTATAAATCAATTTGGCAAGGCATTGGCTTTACAATCCACTACATTGAATCAGGAGGGGACTTTACAGCTAATATGCCAGCAGGATGCTCGCACATGGCCGTGACCTTTTAAGTTGGTGTAAATTTCTTGCTCTGCTCTGCCTCTCTCCGCGATACTGAGTCGGTTATGTTCCTGCCTGTTACCTCATGCAGAAAGAAGAGTTTCTCCTTAGAAAACGCTATAGGAGGAGGATGAGAACATTGTTTCTGATCCCAGATTAGCTCTTCCAATTCTACTTACTGAAATAGTGGTCACCGACTCATTTTCCTAAAAGGGAAGAAGTCTAATATCTCTTTTTCTTTTTCTTTTTACTTCTCACTTATTGTCATTACTTAAAATCTGGTTTCTCCCACCAAAACTTGAGAGAAACAGTTTTCTGAAAAGCCACCCATGAGGCCCTAATTCTCAAACACTGGAACTTCTCTTTCTTCTGTCTGTAGCGATGCTTCTCCAGCATTTGACCAAGTGGGCTGGTCTTTTCTTCCTAAAAAGTCTCCATTCCCTTTGCTTCCATAACATATTTTGGAATTCTACTTACCCATCTGAATGCTACTCAATATCAAGCTCTTCAGTCTCTTTGATCTATTTTGTGAACTTATTTCATTAACTTCCATGGTGGACAGAATGTTGGCCTGTCAAAGATGTCCATATCCTAATCCCCCAAATCTGCAAATATGTTACCTTTCATGGCCAAGGGGGAATTTTCAGATGTGATTATGTTGAAAATCTTTAAATGGGGAGGATTATTCCTGAATCATCCAGGAGAGTCCAATGTAATCAGAAGGGTCTTTACAAAAAGGAGGCAGGAAGGTCAGAGTCAGAGCAGACAATGTGATGATGGAGGTGGAGGTCGGAGAGAGTGAGAGGGAGAAATGTTTGAACATGGTACATTGCTGGCTTTAAGGATGGTGGTGGCCAAAGAAAGTGGGTGGCACCTGTAAACTGGAAAAGGCATGGAAATGGACTCTTTCCTGGAGTTTCTGGAGGGACTACAGTCCTGCCTATACCCTGATTTTAGGACTTATGACCTCTCAAATGGTATAAGATAATAAATTTATGTTGCGTTCAGTCACTAAGTTTGTGGTGATTTATTATAGCAACAGTAAGGAACTGATATAATTATCTTTCCAATTCTTTACTCCTCACTCTGACAATTCTTCCAAATTCTAGAACAGACTTTTCAATGATCTTCTAGACATCCTACATGGATGCTTCCCCAGCATCTCAAACTCAACTCGTCCAAAATTAAAATTAGCTGTCTCCAAAATTGTATTCCTTCTATGGACTTTTATGACTGCATTCATCCCTTCATTTGTTAACTATTTTATTAATTTATTTATTCATAAGCCAAATGTTTAATGAGTGCCTACTATGTCAGATAATATTCAGACTCTTAGAATGAAGAAGTGAACAAAAGACAAAAATCCCTTCTCTGCTGAGGATCCAACACTGGTGAAGAGATAGACAAAGACAGAAAACAAACCAATAAATAAAATAATTCCAGCTGGTAAAAGTTTTAGAAGACTTTCAAGCAAGGTAAGGAAATAGAGAATAATGTGGGGTAGGACAGGGTAGGGGATGGGACTGTGCTGGCTATTTTAAATAGGATAGTCAGAGAAGGCCCATCTGCAGAGGTGACATTTGAACAAAGAACTGATTAAAGAAGATCAAGAATGGGCCTATGTGGAGAAATAGTATTGCAGGCAGACAATACAACAAACAGGAAGCCCCAGAGGCAGGAACATATTTGGACTGTTCATGTGCTGGTGACTGAAAGGTAGGGGACAGAAAGGTAGGCAAGACTTCTTCGGTCCTAGATAGGAACTCTAATTGCTTTTTACGTGTGATGGGAAACCATTAGAGAATTTTAGTTTAAAAAAAAAAAATCACCGTCTGGGAGCCTGGGTGGCTAAGTCAGTTAAACGTCTGCCTTTGGCTCAGGTCATGATCCTGGAGTCCCGGGACTGAGCTGCTCAGTGGGGAGTCTGCTTCTCCCTTGACCCTCACCCTGCTCGTGCTTGCTCTCTCTCTCTCTCAAATAAATAAATAAAATATTTTTTAAAATAAATATAATAAAAAATTACTGTGGCTGCACTATAGAGAACAAAAAGAGGTAGTCCAGTTAGGAAGTTACGTAATGAATGTTAGTGGTTTGGCCCGAGGTGGCAGCCAAGAGAATGGTCAGAATCAGAATATATTTTGAAAGTAAAGCTGAGAATAACTGCCT
The DNA here is from genome assembly GCF_011764305.1 of Mustela putorius furo. Classification (NCBI taxonomy): domain Eukaryota; kingdom Metazoa; phylum Chordata; class Mammalia; order Carnivora; family Mustelidae; genus Mustela; species Mustela putorius. Next base: position 37,448,193 of record NW_025421989.1, read on the forward strand.
CAGGATTGATGTGAAGAATCAGGACAGGAAAGAGTCAAGGATAAACCCCTTCGAGAAGCTGAAAACATGTAGCTGCTGTTACCTAAAATGAACGAGAGTGCATGAAGAGGAGGTTTGGGAACAAAAACCAGAAGTTTGGTGTCTGATATATTGAGATTGATATATCATTAGACATCAAAATGGAGATGTCACATAGGTAGCTGAATACTGATATGGAAGTTTACTGCTCCAACAGGCACTCTGGACGGCACACTGATTTGTAAATTATCAGCATATAAATGATGTTCAAAGCCACAGGACTGGATGGACTCACTGAAGATAAGGAAGAGAAGAAGTCTGAGGGATGAGCCCTGGGGACTCCAATATAGAAAGATACAAAGAGGAGGAGAAGCCAGAAAGGGAGATTAAGAAGAAGCAACCAATGATGTGGGAGGAAAGCTGGGAGAATGTACTCAAACATCAAATGAAAGATGTATTTTCAAGAGAGGGGAATGGTCATCTCTGTGAAATGCTGTTGAATATCTGAATAAAAGGAAAACAAATAATTCAGCATTTGATTTGGTGACAGGAAGTTCTGTTCACCATGACAGGAGTTGTTTCTGTGCAATAGAGAAGAATTTTGGTTAGAATTGTTTAAAGAGAGAAAAGAAGATGAAGAATTTGAGCCACTAAGTATAGACAACACTCTGCAGAGTTTTGCTATAAAAGGAAAGAGCTGGAAAAAGACCTGAGACAATGGCAGGTATCTTTTTTTTTTTAATATAGCAAATATTGTATCTAAGAAGTGAGATTTTATAAATGTTTATATGATGATGAGAATGATCCTGTAGAGAGAGGATAATTTCCAGAGCAAAGATCCCAGGTGGTAAAAAGAAGGGGGATACAGTATATCCGTGTAGGGATTACTAGTATTCATTTATTTTTATAGGTGGCAGAGACAGAATATCAATTCTGAAAGAATAGGTTATAGATTCTACGGGAAGAAAAAAGGACGTGGGTGTGTTGGAGGGTTTGAGAAGGAAAAAAAAAACAAACATCTTAAAGAGTAGCATAGCAATTTCACAAGCAAGATGAAACATATTTGCTACACATCAATGAGGTCTCCTTGGTCAATGGTTAGAAGTCCTGAGAAGATTTAAGAATAGTTGGAAAAGGGCTAATAGGTTAGTGAGATGGAAACACAGAAGGCTATGATGAGAGCTGGTGATGTTTGAAGTCAATCATGAATTAGGCTGAAGACCAGGAGTACTCTATCTGATGACTTTTAAAAGAATGAGCCAACCCTGATTGAGGAAAGCACCCCAGGAACTTGCATAGAAACCAAGGACTTTTGAGGAATGCACTAACCACTCGGCCTCTAGCCTGTTTCCAGCCTGTTGTTCTAACCTACAGATCTTGGATTTTAGATTCAGTCGATACTCTTTCTCTTGACTAATGGAAATTTTGTGCAATTCAGTGATTTTGGTGTATTGACAAACTCCTTAGTTTGTCTAAAGTCCAAAGCTAAGGGAAGATTCTGGTCAGCAACCAAGTACCTCTCCCTCCAGTCTTGAAGAACGAGTTTCTCCTCCAACTGCAATGCAAAGTTTTACATGTCTTCCTATCCCCACAGAGTTTACTTGTATCACTAAATGTGTAAGTGTATAGATAAAATTTCCCACCCCCTAGATTCTTGAATTGCTTACTATAAAACCATCTATTTTAACTTTACTTTTCAGACATCTGGACATAAGGTAAACATTCTTCAGCTCAGTATTTAATGATCAAATTAAATGTATACTCTAAAACATGAAAACCATACCCATGTACCAAAAAAAACCCAAAAGAATGAACCAAGTATTGTGACATCTGGGATAATGCAATTCAAAAACCTGTGATTTTTTTTTAAGATTTTATTTATTTATTTGACACAGAGAGAGAGCACAAGTAGGCAGAGAGGCAGGCAGAGAGAGAGAGAGAGAGAGAGAGGAGGAAGCAGGCTCCCCGCTGAGCAGAGAGCCCGATGCGGGGCTCGATCCCAGGACCCTGAGATCATGACCTAGGCCGAAGGCAGAGGCTTAACCCTCTGAGCCACCCAGGCGCCCCAACCTGTGATTTTTTTAAAAGATTGTATTTATTTACTTGACAGAGAGAGTGAGCAAGAGACAGAGAGAGCATGAGTGGGGTGAGGGGCAGAGCGAGGTGAGCAGGGATCCTGATGCAGGGCTCCATCCCAGGACTTTGGGATCACAACCTGAGCCAAAGACAGATACTTAACTGACTGAGCTACCCAGCCACCCCAGAAACCTGTGATTTTTGGTAAAGGATAGAGATTAAATGAGAGGGAAGCATCAAGGACATGTACCCTACCTCAAGGTCCTATGAGTAACATTTAAAAGGGTTTCAGAGGAGGCACTGTCCTCAGGAAACAACCAAACTATTAGAACAATAAGATAAAGGCAACACCAAGAGATGAGGAGAGATGAGGTAGAAGTTACAGGAGATTTTGCTGATGACAAGCCATGAGTTTTAGAAAATGTGGGACTAAAGATCAGAGAAGCTTGGGCAATGAGATAAGACTTACACATACACAGAGCTGGATGGGGAGAAAGTCTGAATGGTGATGGATGACCTGAGAGCTGTGGATTTCTGGTAGTAACTGATGAAAACAGGGATGGGAGAGAGGTTCATAGGCTGGGAGGAGAAAGAGATTCATTAGGGCCCCCATTCTATTGAGACAGATAGTTGCTATCAATAGCCCTAACAATGTCAAAATGCATTCTTCCCTGGAAAACCCTGAGTCCTATGGACCTATTTAATAGACTACAGAGAATGGAGCCAGGCTAGAGGAGGAGTCCACCAGAGACAGGTGCTCCTTAGATCTACTTTGAATACTGCTGTGGGTAAGCAGTGTTGTGGCCACAGGATAAGTCTGGTCTTACCAGGTACTCTCACCCAGACCTCTTCTTTGAGTCCTAGGCCCCCATGTCCAACTGTTTACTCAATTTCTTCATTTCCTTGGTGCTAAGTTATCTCAAATTCAACAAGTTCAACAAGGCACTCAAGATCTCCAAACTCCAGCACTCCAAATTTTATCCTCTTTCGGTGTGTCCTCTTCTATCAAACAGTGCAACCAGAAATCCAAGAGTCATCCTTGACATCCATATCAAATCTGTCACCTAGCCCTGCTGAGTTTACCTCTTTAATATACCCCAAATTTATCTACTTTTTGCATTTCCAGTACAAACACCCTTCACAGATACTACCCTGTAACAAGCCACCATCATCTTTCCTCTCTTCTATTATAATAACCTCCCAACTAGACTCACTCCTTCCATGCCCACTCCAGATTGATTTTTTAAAACATAAGTCACATTAAGTTTTTTTCCAGCTGAATACCCTTTCATGAATTTCCAATGTCTTTAAAACAAAATCTCACTTCCTCCTCCTGATAGCTAAAGCCTAGCATGAACTACTCCCAGCTCACTGGCCTTTCTTATTCTGAACACTGCACTCTTTTTTGAACTTGTTATTCCCCCGACCTAGAACTCTCAGCTCCAAATTTTTTTTTTTTAAATGCCTGACCCTTTCTCATTATTCAGGCCTTAAAGCAAATGTCACCTTCTCAGCACAGTTTTGTCTTTTTTTTTTTTTTTTTTTTTTTGGCACAGCTTTGTCTTAGCACACAAGTAGCTAACACTCATCCCTAGTCTGTTTTCACTGCTATCATATTACCCTGTAGTATTTTCCTCATCCCCACTGAAATTTATGTACTTGTTTACTTGCATATTGACGTTTCTCTTCTAGAATGTAATCTCTGTAGGGCAGGAGCTTTATTATGTCCCCATAATAAGCTTGGTGCCTAGAAAAGTGCTTGCTACATAGCACTCATTCACTAATAGTCATTGAGTAAATGCCAAGGGTTTCTACTGTTCAATAATCACACGCCCCATGGACTGGATATCTTTAGCCTCACAAGATTACCAGTCAAAAATTTTAATGTATTCTTATTTAATGAGCAACCATTTAGATTACTCCTTAAACTCTTCTTTAGGTTTACCTTCCTGCTTTTGCTTTTTTGCAAAGATGAGGCTACTTTGATGATTTTGAAGGGTCAAGCAAAAGATTAAGCTATCACAATAACTTCCTAGATCTATTTTGGAAAAAAAAAGCCATGCTTTTTAGTACACGAAATTATTTGGATGAAACCATATTTGAGCTTTAAATGCCTCTATTTACCACTGACATATTTCAGAATATTTACTAGCTGTCTATGAAAAAAAAAAAACCAAGATCACCATTTCTCTTTCTCTACCTATATCTACACATACACATATATATTCTGCTAAACTAGCTGTTTTTTGAAAGTCAGTGTACACTGCAGAAAACATTTGTATCATAGTAATAGCCACTTATTAGAAAGAGATGTTTGTTTCTAAAGGATTACCCTTTTGCCTTCCAGAAAAAAAAAATATCAATAACCACTGGAGTATAGAGAAATCTTTACTTTTTAAATTTTTTCACTGCACTACTGGATGTCATTTGCTAGGGAGGTTGAGATAATGGTTGGCAAAAGTTTGCATTTCTAAAAGAAGCCTGCTGAGACTATGTGGAAAGATTAGTAATGGCTAAGAATTGTGAGCTGCTCAGTTAATTGATTTTTTTTCTGTCTAGAGGATAGCCATTCCTTTATTTTCACTATAGTTGGCATATAATAGACTGATCTCAAGGTGCACAATTGAACCCTTTCCAGTTGTGAGAACATGCACTTTGAAATGGAAAACTTGGTAGCAACTGAATAAAGGAAAATATGAGCTGACATTAACTCTTCCCATTTTTCCCCTTGGTGTATGTTATCATCATTCTCATGGCTTCAAGCTGACCCAGAAGACAAATAATGAAAGGACAATAAATAAGTGTATTTATAGCGAGTACTACCATGCCTCCTTTCATTATCTGTAGATTCTTAGTTCTTCAAACAGCTAGAAATAAAAGCTCTTTTAGATCATATTTTCTAAGGAGCATAGATAATATTTTTCTTTCAAACTAATCATCATCATCCTATCGGTATGTACTTTTTCAGTTCTGAATCCATGAATCTTTATAAACATTAATTTTGAGAGTTCCACTATGAAGCAAGATATGTTCATCACACAATTCAGTTATTCTATCCCCTTGCTGCCAGGACACCATTCAGGATTTCCAGAGTTGGATTGGAAAGAGCTGTCTTCTCCTATTCTGTCTTCCCTAACAGGTAGTTGGTGCAGAAGACATCTTATTTCTTTCCGAGTTAGTTCACCCTGTTGACAGGTCTGAAATTAACTAAGATTCTATTGCCAACAGGGTAATGTGTTAGTTACAATTAATACATAGTTGTACTTTGTAAAGCAGGTTTGAACTTGGGATTTCATTTCTGGGATTTTTTGTTCACTTGGACTTTCCAGATCAGGAACAACTTGAATAAGAATATAGAACTTCTAAGTCTCCTATCTGTGAGTATGATCAGAATATTAGGATTAATGGTTGGCATTTCGATCTTTCAATATTTTCTCTTCTAGTGAAGACAATTCGGGGGGACCTGGGTGGCTCAGTCTGTTAAGCATCTGCCTTTGGCTCAGGTCATGAGTTTTGGGATTGAGCCCCGCATCTGGCTCCCTGCTGAGCAGGGAGTTTGCTTCTTCTTCTCCCCCATAGCTCATGCTCTTCTCTCTCTCTCTCTCTCTCAAATTCTCTCTCAAATAAATAAATAAAGTCTTAAAAAAAATAAAAGAATTCAATAATTTTTTTCTGTATCCCTCCACACTATTTACATAGGTATGAAGGAAGAGAAAGGGATCTTGTGTTTTGCAGAAGTTATAATCCTAGGGCACCTGGGTGGCTCAGTGGGTTAAGCCTTTCCCTTCAGGAAAAGGGAAATCAACATTTTAATTAACATTTTAAAGTTGAAAGGTGATTATCAATGGTTAAAGGGAAAACACTCAATATTTCAGATACCAAACATACCAGTTAACTGTTGCTATACAATGAACTATCCAAAAGCTTGGTGGTTTAAAACAGCAACCATTTATTGAACAAACAGTTTTGGGGGTTGACAGTTTAGGCTATGCTCATCTGAGGAGTTCTGGTCTCTGTTTGGGTCATTTGTGCATTTGTGGTTAGCTGCCACAGGCTGGCTTCTCTTGGATGACTTTATATGGTACAATTCATCTCTCCTCCATGTGGTCTCTCAAGTTGCTGCAGGCTTCTTGGCAATTTCTAAGAGGTCAAGCCTAAGCATGCAAGTCCTCTTGAGGTCTAACCTCATAATTGGCATATCATCATTTCACCTACATTCTACTGGACAAGATCAAAGGGTGGGACCAGTAATTCAGAGAAAAGAGAGTCAGAGATGCTAAAGTGGATATAATTCCATGGATAGAGATATCCTTGCCCAAGTATAAATTTAAATATGGAAGTCAGACCCTGACGTTCTTCAGGCTGAAAAATGTACAAAAGGATCTTCATGCTGTGATCAAGCTCAAAATGCAACCTTCTGATTTAATTTGGTTTTCCATGTGACATGCTGAGAATTTCCTGATCAACATATTACAGTGTCATTTATATTTCTTATTACGAATGGGTAATTTGACACTCAGCTCTACTTAGCTCTTCCTTCTCCATCTCTTTTCCTTCTCTCCTTCCCATTACAAAAGTAGCTTCTTTCTCTGTCTAAACCCTGGGTACTATGGTACCTAGTTATGGGAGGTATGTGTTCTGTTTCAGCACAGGCTCCCTGACACAGTTGTCTTTTGACATCATAGATCATCTCCTCTTCCTCTGGGGGACAAGGACTTGGCTTCAGCATGGCCACCATCAAGTTTACTCCAGAAGGAGCCACAATGGCTCCAAAACCCAGGTCTAATCACCTGGACCAACAATGGCTTTGCCTTCTTAGATGACTGTCTAGGGAGGTCAGGTGATGTGTTAATGTCCCATAGGTGAACTTTGACCAATGAGACAGTAGACAGAAAGGATCTTTTCCCAACACAACTGGATGGTTCAAGAAAACTGGTTCCACACATTCTTTCTGAAGATATCCTGCATGACCAATCAGCCAGTTTTCTTCTGCATCTGTGAACATCCTGCTACCACTTCACTTTGTGTTAGCTTTGGCTCCCTCCTTTACTGAAATTCCCTTTCCCCTAATTCTTGGTTCACTAAGATTGCACCCTCCTCAAAAGCAAGCATGTAAATTGTGTATCATGCCTTCATGCTCTGTTTTTAAGAAGACTCGGGATAAAACAAGACAGGGAAGACTAACTTTCATGCATTTGTTAATTTCTACTAAGTAAATATAGACTTAGAGGATTTGTTTGTGTTGAGTTTTGGCCAACAGAGGGAGAAAAGTCCTATTTGGGAATGACCCTGAATGGCTTGGACATGTTGTAGCTTATCTTGCTGAGGCATAACTCAATTTTCCCTGCTTTGAGACAGATGAGTGGAGTTAACCAGCCAGAGAATGAAGGCGGCCTGCCAGCAGCAAAACCATACTGAGATGGAAAATATGAGTAGCTTGTATTAACTATGCTCTGTGTGGGTATTTTTTTGTTTTGTTTTTTATAAAGCAAAAAGGAAATTGCTGCTGATTCACAGTGATGACAGAAACTCTTATTTTATTATAATGGCCTATACATATAAATATGTATAGATGTAACCTAGGAATAAACTTCTTATGCTACTATCTCTTAATACAATTATAAAATCAGAATTAAAAGTTAAATTCATCGTATCACACAACCTATAGAATTTAAATAAACAACATTAATTTTACATAGCAGAGAATGTTTTGTGGAAACCAAACTAGTGCTCACAATTAATATTAGTTATATAAATATGATGTGTCATATCTCTTGTTTTCTTTGTTCAAATAATTTTGAGGCCCTTTATTTTAGTTTCTAGAATACCATTTAGTCCTTTTATCATGTGAATGGGCCATTCACATGTTAATGATGCCTCTGTCTCTTTGCGTGAGCCCAAAACAATTTAAGTAAAACAGTGTTCCAAAGCACACAGTACTTTTCAGGATGTCACATGAGGCTTTTATGTTAATAAATAGCTTAAGCCAAAACAGAAAACTTGCATAAACTAATGTTGTTTTACAGCAAGAATCTAGTCTTCCCCCTCATAATTATTTAAAGAAATCAATATTTGCACAATGGTAGGTGTTAGAAAATTTTCATTTGTAGCCATATAGAAGGTGAACAAGAACGAAGAATATGCTTACTAGATTAGGAGAACTTAAATGTACTTGCCTCGTGATTTTGTACAGAGTGGTCACCTAAGCACAAGGGCAAACGTGCATTGAAATATGCTCAATTATAAGGTAATCAAACACATTTTATAGCAAAGCTATTCTTACTAATGTCAGATGTAATTGAATGTACACTTTCACTTTAAAAAAATACTGTGATAAACTCCTGGACACACAATAGTTTTTATGGGAACTGCTACAAAGATCAGGTCCTCCACTAGGGAGATATGCCCTATAGCTATGATTTTAAACTTAACGATCATCTCTTTGTTAATTGGGTAAAAAGCCATTTGTCCTCATCCTAGAAAAAATTATGCATGTGTATACAAACAGTATTTTTGAATATAGTTTCAGTAAGTTTATGAATGCCCTGATGCCAATCTAAAAACTAGTTTAATTACATTATTTCATTGAATTCCTCCAATTATCTTGGTAAGTAATATCCTGTAGAGAAATTTTAGAGCAGCACAATTACTCACCCTTTTGTATGTTAATTGTGTTTTTTTCCCCCCAAGATTCCCTTAGGATACTGTTTTCTTAGCCTTTGAATATCAGTAACTTCACCAGTAACTTCTCCTAGGAAACAGTCAACCTAATTTGATCATTAGAGTGAAGACTTTTATTTCAAGAACACTTCTACTGGGGTGCTTGGATGGCTCAGTTGGTTGAGCGCATGACTCTTGATTTTGGCTCCGGTCATTATCTCTGAGTCATGGAATCAAGCTCTGAGTTGGGCTCCAGGCTTTGTGCAGAGCCCACTTGAGATTCTCTTTCTCACTCTCCCTCTGCCTGCAACCCCCTCCATGCGCGACAGTGCAAACACGTGTGCACGCATGAGCTCGCTCTCTCTCTCTGTAAATAAATCCTAAAAAAAAACCCTCTTCTATTAAATCTTTGAATACCCTTTTTCATCTTAACTGTGCTCTTTTCTTTAATCTTTATTCCGTATCTATCACCTTTTTCAATAATTTTTTGTATCTTATTTCTTCATAATTTCATTTCTGGTGGTAATTTTTTAAGCTTGACTTCCACATTCCAGATTATGGGTTCAGAGGTTGTTTATTCTAGCTTTGGTGGCATCCAAAGTAACATTTACTTCTTTAAATATTTTCATTTATTTCTAATATTTGTTTTTATTTCTCATAGTTCTTTTCAGTGGCAGCTTATTTTCCAGCTCCTGCTTAAGTCTCTTTTTAAACAAGATTGTGCTGCCTGTACATTTTCTGAAATTATAATTTGTTTTACTTCTTAGCATTTAAGTAGTGCTTATTTTAATACATGTGATTCATTTGCTTTTGATTATGTTTTTCCTCTCTTTGTTTTGTAATTTTGTGATTTCTACTCATGGGTCAAGTAAGGTGTATTTTTTTTAATTGGACCAGACATTAATTAATTTAAAGAGCTCTAGTCCCGGCCTCCAGATGTCTTTGTGTGAAAGAATAAAACTTTCATCAGTATTTTTTAAAAAGATTTATTTATTTATCAGTGGGGAGAGGAGCAGAGGGAGAGGAGCAGCAGGAGAGAGAGAATCTCCAACAGACTCCAGACTGAGTCTGGAGCTGGAGGCGGGGCTAAATCTCACAGCCCTAAGATAATGACATGAGCTAAAATCAAGAGTCAGACATTAAACCAACTGAGCCAGCCAGGTGCCCCAAAACTTTCATCAGTCTTAAACTACTATTTAGATGGATGACTCTTTTACTCATAATGAAACATAATTTCTAATTAGTACATGTTCAATTTACAATGGAGATGTAACATCTATACATATTTATATAGCAGATATCATTATATTATCATTCATGAAACAGAAACTACAAAAAATTGTAAGGAAAAGATAGAGAAAATTACAGTAGTATCATAAGGCTTTAATTACTTTTCCTAGTTCATATTAGATCAACTATACAAAATTATAAAATATATAAAAGGAAACAAATGCTATACTTCAATATGTTGAACATAAATTAAAAGGTAGAAAAATTAGAAAATATGCTGGCAAGTTTATAAAAGACTTGAATAATGTGATTCATAAACTTGATTTTTCAGTAATTGAGGAAGGCAAATTAAAATTTATTACAATTCTTTTGAATTTGGCTACAGCTTCATATTGTCCTGTCACTTCTTGCTTGATATATTTGGGTAGTATATTATTAGACACATAGAAATCTAGAAATGTCACATCTTTCTTGTGGATTAACCTTTATATCATAATAAAATGGCTCTTTTATTAGGAATCCTTTTTGTCTGAAAGTTTGCTTTGTCTGATATTAGTCTAGGTACACCAAATTTCTTGTGGTAAATTGTTGTCTGTGTATTTTTTTAACTTTTACTTTCACATGTCTTGTATTCTTATATTTAAGGTATGTATCTTATAAGTAAAAGAGAGTTGGGCTTTGTTTTTTAACTCAGTCTGATAATGTCTAGAATATTTACATAATTTACATTTCATGTAATTACTGATTATATTTATATTTAAATTTTCATTATATTTGTTTTTCTACATATGCTATATATTTTATGTTTATTCTCTCCTTTCCTGCTTTCTTTGCATGGAGGAAATATTCTTTTTTATTAAAGTTCTCCTCTGTTAGTACATTACTTATACATTCTCTTACTCTTTTCAAGGTTACTCTAGATATCAAAACATAAATCCTATATTCATTAGGTTAGAATATATATTAGCTATTTCCCCACATGCCTCATTAATTTCATTTATATTCTGTGGTAGATCATATGTTTTTCAGATTCAGAAATATGTTTTGATTTCTGTACTCTTTATAAAAGTTTATATAATCATGCCCATTGTGACATGATTCGAAGTATCTCCTTGTGGTAAATTTTCTTGACTCACTGACATAAGGCTTGGCTATATAACTTACATTGGCCAATGGGGTGTAAGTAGAAGTGATTGTGATATTCAAGCAGAAACTTTAAAGCCGCTGGATAATTCTACCATTTTTCTTTTTGTTCTGCCATGAGAATAGTACATCCCATAAACTGGTTACTTTTATTGGCTGGATATTGAAATGAAGACAATTAATGTTATTCACTGAAATATTGGGGGATCGTTTGTTATTGCTACATAATTTATGGATGCTGACCAAATCATCTCAGTTTCCTTTGTGGTATTGTTGAAATGTTTATAAACCATCTTGGACCTCATCACTATAGTTTTATGCAGTCTATATTTATTGAGAATGACTTACGTGTTCCTTTTCTTTTTTTTTCTTTAACCCCTTAATTCCTCCTGATTTCTCTATGTCTTTATCTAGGATCATTTTCTTTCTACATGAAGAACTCCATATGGAAATTCCCTGTGGGTGGGTGTGTGGGTGATCAATTTTTTTTTTGTTAGTTTTTGTTTTTCTGAAATATCTTTATTTTTGCTTTCCTTTTAAAGAATATTTTGGTGAGTATAGAATTATAGGTCAGCAGTTATTTTCATTCACTTTGAAGATTCATCACTTTGAAGATTCCATTGCTTTCTGGCTTCCATCATTGTAGCTGAGATGTCCTTTAAAGTTTATAGTATTTCTCCTTCGAAGGTAAAAATATTTTCCCTCTAGTCAGTGTCAAGATTTTCTCTTTGTCTTTGGTTTTGAGTAGTTTCACTCTGGTGTGTTTAGATGTCATTTTCTTTATATGTATTTGCTTGTGGTTCCTAATACTTTTCCAGTTTCTAGGTTGATATGTTTCACCCATTTTGGAAAATGCTCAGCCATTATCTCTTTAAATTTGCTTCTACGTCCTCTCCTTCTGGAATTCAAATTTCATATATGCTAAATGTCTTTGCTAGGCACCATATAGATCTTATACTCTTTTTTATTTTGTATTTTCTTTTTGCCTCTTTGTGTTTCATTTCTGAGCATTTTATTCTAAACTATATTCCAATTTTATAATTTGTCTCATTAACTACATCTAATCTTCCTCTTAAGTGCATCTGTTGTGTCCTTCATTTTAGTTATTGTATCTTTTCTGTTATAAAATTTCTACTGAGTCCTCTTTTTATTTATAGTTTCTATTTCTCTACTGGGATCTCTGAATATATTAACAACATTTATCTTAATGTTGTGCTTGATCTACTGAAGGCTTATTTCTACTGTTTAATTTTTCTCCTTGACTATTTGCCTGCCTACTTTTACTGCATATTTTTCCCTGTGTATGGAAAACCCATAGAGACAATTGGAAGCTCTAAATTATGTTTTCTTCTTGTGAGGATTTCACTTTGTTTCCTAAAGGCCATTACAGTGGGGGCATATCACCTTTACCAATAAGGTACTGAGCTGTTTCAAAGTTGGATTTTAGTCATTCTGGGGGCTGGACTATTTGCCATTCATCATCATTCTTAAATTTGAGGCCTTTGAGAATCCCAGCTTAAAGGTTTTGATGTGTAGCAGGATCCCTCTTTTTTCACAGGCTCTGCACTTTAATCCCTCCCCCAAGCCTATTAAACTTCCAGAAGCTCTTCTCAGCTTTTCAGCTTCTTGGCCATCACCATTTCCTTAGCTTTTTTTCTTTTAGGCACAATATTTTCTCAGTTTCTCAGCCTCTCAGAAGGCAGCTTTGGATTTTCTTTTCTTTTTTTTTAAATATCTACCTACCTACCTATCTATCTATCTATTTGAGAGAGAGAGGGCACTCTTAAAGAGGGGAAAGACTCTTTAAGTAGACTTCCTACTGAGCACAGAGCCTGATGTGGGGCTCAATCCCACAACCCATGAGATCACAACCTGAGCTGAAACTAAGAGTCAAATGTTCAACCAACTGAGCCACCCAGGTACCCCAGTTTTGGATTTTCAAATGTTTATAACTATGTATTAATTTGCTATTGTGGCTTAAAATAGCACACATTTATTATCTTAGAGTTTCTGTGCCTCAGGGGTCTGGACCTGGCTTACCTAGTTTCTTTGCTCGGGGTCTCATAAGGATGCAATCAAAAGGTTGGACAGCGTACATTCTAATCCAGTATGACCTCATCCTAAATTGACTACCTCTACAAAAACCCTATAGTTACATTTATAGGTATGGGGGGTTAAGACTTTTACATATATTTCTGGGGAACACAATTCAACCCACAACAGCAATTAAATGCTGCCACTTGGCCCGTTCTCTCATTGTCAGTGCACGTAGAGATTCCAGTTCCATGGTAGCAGTTCTGCTGTAATTTCTGACCGATAGTAAAAAACCAGCACAAAGCCCAGCAGGGATGCTGGAACTCTCCTTACAGTTTTATTTCTCACAGGCAAGGCAAAAGGTGTGTTCTTAGAACCCTCTCCAGGCAAGTGAGCAGATGTTATATGATAAAGCCAATTTGACATTCCAATATCCCTAAGCTTTTGGATACTTTCCTCTACAGTTTACCAAGGCAATTCTGGCATTTCGATTTCATTTACTTTAGATCATCTTTGGGTTTATGTTTCAGCCAACTGATCAAGCAAACTGTTAGAGCTATTTCCAGCTCCTCAAGCTAAAACATGCAAACAGAACCTTTGCATGGTGGGCCCTGTTATGGACTGAATTGTGTGTCTCCCTACCCCCAAATGTTGAAACCACAACCCCCAAGGTAATTGTATTTTAGATAGGACCTTTAAAGAGATAATTAAAGTTAAATGAGATCCTGAGGGTGGGGACCTAATCCAGTAGCACTAGTGTCCTTATAAGAAAAGGAAGAGACACCAAAGAGTACCCCCTCTCTCTTTGCATGTGCATACAGGAAAGGCCATAGGAAAACACAGCAAGAACGTGGCGATCTGCAAACCAGGAAGAGATGTCTCACCAAAAATTAAACCTGCTGATACCTTGATCTTGGACTTTGAGTCTCCAGAACTGTGAGAAAACACATATCTGTTGCTTAAGTCACCCAGTCTATACCATTTTTATGGCAGTCCAAACTAACTAATACAGGACTATATCAGTAAATTCAACCTGATCCAACTTCATATTCCTTTCACATTGACCCCATATCTTTAAGATTGATTCATACACATAGTCCCCAAGTTTTTAACTATGTAAACTGACAAAATCATGCAATTTTTTTTGTGTGCATAGTAGTCCCTCAGGGGTCACACTTTCTGCTTCACCTTTTGGGGTCTGCTTGGACTGGAGTACAGTTATAGTGCTCCAAGCAAAGAGCAGTGCAGGAGTGTTGCCTCCTGACGGTGCAGCAGAGAAGAATGAGGTACAAACAAGTTAGCTGCAAGAGAATGGGAGCAGGGGGCGACAGTGGAGGTAGGTCCTGAAGAGGATCAAGAGTAACTTAAAAAGTAACTACCTCAAGGCAGGCCACTGCAATTTCTTTTTTTTCTTTTTTTTGCAGGGTTAAATCTTTTTTTTGTATGTATACATATAATATATTTTTATCCCCAGGGGTACAGGTCTATGAATCGCCAGGTTTACACACTTCACAGCACTCACCATAGCATATACCCTCCCCACCCAATGTCCATAACCCCACCCCCCTTCTCCCAACCCCCCTCCCCCCAGCAACCTTCAGTATGTTTTGTGAGATTAAGAGTAATTTAATTCCCATCTTGTTTCATTCTCCTACCCCCTTAAGTCCCTGTGTTGCATGTCCACTTCTTCATATCAGGGAGATCATATGACAGTTGTCTTTCTCCGACTGACTTATTTTGCTAAGCATGATACCCTCTAGTTCCATCCCCGTCATCGCAAATGGCAAGATTTCATTTCTTTTGATGGCTGCATAGTATCCCATTGTGTATATATACCACTTCTTCTTTATCCATTCATCTGTTGATGGACATCTAAGTTCTTTCCTTAGGTTGGCTATTGTAGACATTGCTGCTGTAAACATTCAGGTGCACATGCCCCTTCGGATCACTACGTTTGTATCTTTAGGGTAAATACCCAGTAATGCAATTGCTGGGTCATAGGGTAGTTCTATTTTCAACATTTTGAGGAACCTCCATGCTGTTTTCCCGAGTGGTTGCACCAGCTTGCATTCCCACCAACAGTGTAGGAGGTTTCCCCTTTTTCCGCATCCTTGCCAGCATCTGTCATTTCCTGACTCGTTAATTTTAGCCATTCTGACTGGTGTGAGGTGATATCTCATTGTGGTTTTGATTTGTATTTCCCTGATGCCGAGTGATATGAAGCACTTTTTCATGTGTCTGTTAGGTCACTGCAATTTCTTCAGGCAAAGGAGGGCTATCTGTCTAAGCAAGGGCCACAAAAAAAGGTTCAGTGGATCTTTAAGGTTAGAAATCCCAGTGTTATCAGGATCTGTCCATAGGTCTCCATTCCAGTTTTTCAGGATTTCAATCTTTCCCAATCAGTACCTTAACTTAATTAATAGAGATGCCTCGAAGATAGGAATTCAGTTTGCCTAATTCAGCTACTGGTAGGGAGAAACTCTGGGTTTGGTTTTCAGAAATCTCAGCCCTGTGGCTACAGAAAATAAGGATTTATTTCAGGTCAGATATAGAAGCTTTCTGGTCCTTTATGTAAACACTGAGCTGGGAATTCAAATCTCTCAGCTCATCCATACTTCGTGTTGCACAGTTTGGAACACCAGACAATTCCATTATACTCCTAAGTTTTGTGAAAATATTCTAAAGCATCAAAGACATGGTCATCTAGAATCTTGCCTTCTGTAAGTATTTGATTAGGAGTATCCAGTGGTGATATTGGATGATATTGCCACATCATGCGATTGACTACTAGCACCCACCCTCCCTACCAATGGAAATAGATTCATTATTGCATTTTCAAAATTTTTTTTAGATTTAATTATTTATTTTAGGGGGAAGAGGCAGAGGGAAAAGGAGAGTCTTTTTTTTTTTTTAAGATTTTATTTATTTATTTGACAGAGAGAGAGATCACAAGTAGGCAGAGAGGCAGACAGAGAGAGGGGGAGAAGCAGGCTCCCCGCAGGGCAGAGAGCCTGATGTGGGGCTCAATCCCAGGATGCCGAGATCATGACCTGAGCTGAAGGCAGAGGTTTAACTCACTGAGCCACCCAGGTGCCCCAGAAAGGGAGAGTCTTAAGCAGACTCCATGCTGAGCACAGAGCCCGATGTGGGGCTTGATATCACAACCCTGAGATCACAACTTGAGCTGAAACCGAGTTCAATGCTTTACTGACTGTGCCACCCAGGCACCCCGATTCATTAGTGCATTTATAGTTAATTAGATTAGAGAGCCATTTCCAGAAGACTCAAAGCCAATTCAGAAACTCAACCTTAAGATTTCACTCTTCTGCAGGGGTGACTGGCTGGCTCAGTCTGTAGAACATGTGACTCTTGATACTGGGGTTGTGAGTTCAAGCCCCATGCTGGGTATAGAGCTTACTTAAAAAAGTAAATTTTTAAAAAGGCACTGTATCTTGCATTTTCAACATAACCTCAGCACCTTTTGAAAGACCCATCTAAATTTCCTTTAGAAGGTTTCACTCCTCTGGAACCACTCTTGGTAGCAAAAACTGTATCAGTTGGACTTAAACTGGAGAAGAAGAACCATTAGTATCTATCTATATCTGTATTTACATCAGAGTTTCTCAATAGCGGCACTATTGAAATTTTGAGCTGGATAATTTTCTGTAGGGAGATGGTGGCCTGTCCTGTATGCCACAATTTATTTAGCAGCGTCCCTGGTCTCTACCTACTAAATGCCAATAGTATAATTCCCCTGCCCCCTCCAAAATTATAACAACTAAAAAAAATGTCTTCATACATTACTAAATTTCCTAAGAGATAATACTGTCCGAAGTTGAGAAATACTGGTATTTCAATCTATATCTATCTATCTATACACACCTGTATCTGTTTACCTGGGAGAGACTTGTTACATGGAATTGGCCTTATGTGATTGTGGGAGCTGGTTTTTGTTTTTTTTTAAGATTTTATTTATTTATTTGACAGGCAGAGATCACAAGTAGGCAGAGAGGCAGGCAGAGAGAGAGGAGGAAGTAGGCCCCTCCACCAAGCAGAGAGCCCAACGTGGGGTTCCATCCCAGGACCCCAGGATCATGACCCAAGCCGAAGGCAGAGGCTCCAACCCACTGAGCCACCCAGGTGCCCCTGTGGGAGCTGTTTAAAATAGTCTCTGTAAGGGTGTTTCTCCACACATGATGCTAGGATTTCAAGTGCACAGGGAAGGCAGGGAGAAAGGGTTGATCACAACCAGACTGGAATCAACAAGCTTGAACTGAAGTCCCATGAGGAAGAATGGAACACATGCAAGCTAAAAAATGACCAATGCTTCCCTTCCAGCCTCCAAATCTCCTAAGAATCTCTCTTGAGGCTGACCTTAACTGGAAACAAACAAGGCAATGAATTCTGGGAAATGTAGTTCAGCCAAGGTTAGCTGACACATTACAAAATTATCACAAGATAGTTTGTTCAAAGCAGGATTCTAACTAAGGCAGCATTCAAATGACAATAATAACCAAACTGGAAGAATTTGTACTTACAAATAGAGAATACTTTTACTATAAAAGACATGATGAACTTAAATGGGTCCAAATCATAGTAAATAAACATTTAGGAAACTTCAGAACTCCACAAATTGAAAGTATGTCATGTATGAGAACAAATTGTTTTTCTTTATTAATAAGGTTGAAAATGGATTTGTTTGGAACAAATTTATGGCCCCTTTAATATTCAAAATGATCACATCCAAAGCAAAATGTTTAACAGAATGATAAATTTGATGTTAGCAAATACATTTGATAATTGTCCCAGGAAATATGTTGGATAATTGAATGGAAGTATTTTTCAAGAAATCTTTGATAGTCAGCATTTTATTTTTTCATTTTTTGATAGTCAGTGTTTTAAATGTGCCACAGAGACATTTATCTCAGAGATTCAGCAAAGCAACCTCACCTCTCATGTCAGAGGAAAAGTGATCAGCATCTGATTGGAGAAGATGCTGAACATTTATTCCATTCATAGTAAGACTACCTCCACTTTTTCTCTAAGATTTCCCAAAACCTTTCTGAGGCCTCAAGCAATTCATACAGTCATCCAAGAAACATTTATTGAGCTGCTGCTGTGTGCCCGCCACTTTTCTAGGTGCTTTCTGTTTAGCAGAGAATCAAATAGACAAAGAATCCACTCTTAAGCAACAAGCCTTCCAGTGAGAGGATATAGACAATGAATCAATAAATAGATAGGTCTAGTTGTGATAAGTGCTATGGAAGGAAATATGGCAGAGTCAAAGGATGAATTCTTATAAGCTAAGGTGCTAGTGCCTTTTTTAGAGCAGGTATTCAGGGGAAAGTCCACAAAAAAGATAACCTATAAGCAGAGATCTGAATCAACTTAGGAAGTGAATGAATGAAGATTTCTCGAGGAGGAGCATTCTAGGTAGAGAGAATCATAAATGCAAAGGCCCAGAAGATTGAAACAGTTGGTGTCACAGAGGTCCAGCAAGTAGACAGTTGGGAGATAAAGTCAGGAGAGACCCAGGGGCCAGTCCTCAGAGACCATGGTTAGGATTTTCTACTAAGAGACAAAAGAAAGTCATCAAAGAGTTTGAAACAGAGTGATATGACCTGACTTTTTTTTGAAAACAATCTTTCTGTTTGCTTTGTGAGGAACAATGGTGGAAACAAACAGATCAATGGGGAGGCTATTGGAATCATCCAGGAGAAAAGAGTGATAGTGATAGAAATAAGGAGAAGTGGTTGGATTCTGGTATATTTTTAAATGGAGATTATGAGATTTGCTGATAGACACTATCAGTGGTGAGAGGGGGGAAAAGGGGGTCAAGTCATGCAATTATCAAGAACTCCATGTTTAACTTGTTTCTCTTCCTTTTCTCCAAGAGTCATCTTTTATCTCCTAAACATTCACCTGCTTTTAACCGCCTGAAGTATTTACCATGCCCCAGCCCTAAAAATGTAGACTCCAATCCAACTCTACCATTTCTACTTTTCTCTTTACTGCAAAAACCCTCTGAGCCCCCTTTCTGCCTGTTCCTTACCCAGTGCTCACCCACCACCCCATTCAAAACCCTGTGCCCTGACACTTTCATTTAGGTGTTCAGCAAAAAGTACCTGATGTAATTAATTCATAATCCAGCTAGAAATGACTAATAGCCTAAATTAGAAAAGTTTTCTTCTTACAGAGGTTATTTTAAAGAGCTTGAAATCACCCAAATTAGCCATTTTCATGTGTGTGAATACTCTTAAGTAGTAATGGGTTTTATGATCACTTGTGAATTACACTCAGTTGATGACTGCCCCAGCCCACGCAGGTCTTATGACGATTCTGCTCAGAGCTCAGGCTTTATAAAAAAGGAAGCTACAAGAAAATGAATCATTATCTTTAAAAGGCAACACCATGATAGCTTGCTTATCATTATTAATAAATGAAGAAAAGAGGTGGAAAATGTGAACAAAGCCCATAACAAATGCAGATATTTGTCTTTATTTGGAGCTAGCAATTTTGAAAGATCTTCAGAGCAACCTGACTTGGTATAGATGTCCAGGGTTAGGCACAGCATCCCACCTGCAATATCATCTGAGTCAGAGTGATACTGGGGTGTCCCTTACTTTTTTCACCTCGAATTATCTATTGACATGCCTGGCATTTAGTTTCCATTTTTTTTTCTATTTTTTCAGATTAAGTTTCTAGGGGGATGGGAAGAATCTGGATATTTTTGTGTCAAATCTGGCACACATGTGTGCACACATACTCACACACCCACTTAATAAAACCAAAAACTAAAAAAAAAAAAAAAATCTCGTTACTTGCTATTCCTTTTCCTTTGAGGAAAATATTGACAAATAAAATCCTATAGATTGTGTACCTGGACTCGGGTATCCACTGAGTAACTAGAATAGAGGAGCTAGGGGCAATTTCGTCCACTTCAGTTTTGTCATAGCAATGAAAACACATATTCTTAAAACCACATATCATCTCAAATAGAGGGTGGCATATGAAAAATCAGCTCGCTGTGCTGTCAGTCTGCTGGTTGCTAATAAAATATCCACTCTGTCTTTCTCCCTTTGTTAAAAATTTCCAATTTTACTAGGGGAGATAATAGATCTACCAAAAAAAAAAAAAAAGATATCTCCCAGCCTATTGTGTTTCTAGGTTTGGCCAGGTGACTGAGATCTACCTAATGAGATATAACTGGAGTTGTTGGGAGAAATTTTTGGAATAGATCTTACAAAGAGAAAGAGACACCTGGTGAATATTCCTTTTCTATTTCTCACTTGCTTTTTAATCTTGAATTTGATGAAATTATTAGAGATCTAGTCACCATCTTAGATCACAAGGCAACCTTGAGGATAGAAACCATTTGCTAAGGATACCATAGCAAAAGAGAGGAAGACACTATATTCCTGCTGCATTGAATATTTTTAGACTCCTTTCATAAACGGAAAGATAAGCTTGAAGTTCTTTTAAGTCACTGTTATTGAAAGTCATTGTCATGAGCAGCCATATGTAATTCCTAAATGATACCATGATTTACAGTATACTGATTTGTCCTCAGAACTAAAATATATATTTTTAGATTCCTTCCCTGGCTACTCCTGCCATTGCCCAGTGAGTTCTTTTTTTTTTTTTTTTTAAAGATTTTATTTATTTGTCAGAGAGAGTGAGTGAGAGCGAGCACAGGCAGACAGAGTGGAAGGCAGAGTCAGACGGAGAAGCAGGCTCCCTGCGGAGCAAGGAGCCCGATATGGGACTCGATCCCAGGACGCTGGGATCATGACCTGAGCCAAAGGCAGCTGCTTAACCAACTGAGCCACCCAGGCGTCCCGCCCAGTGAGTTCTTAAACAAAGTGGACATGGTTGCAGAGATGGGGGTTATGAATAAGCTCAGCAACATAGACTTTCACTCACCAAGGTTGACCTGACTATAGCCATTGCTGAGTGCCCAAATTACCAGCAGCAGAAACCAGAGTCTTTAATATGACACCAGCTGTTTGGTGGCAGGTTGATTTTATTAGACTGTTTCCATCATGGAAGGGGCAGTGTTTTGTTCTTACTGGAATAGACATTTCACTTGGGTATGGATTTCCCTTCTTTCTACAAAATGCTTCTAGGATAACTACTATCTATATACTTAAAGGATGCCTTATCCACTATCATGACTTTGCATGCAGACTTGTTTCCAATCAAGGAACTCACTTCATAGCAAGTAAAGTGTGACAAGGGGGCCACTCTCATGAATTTCACAGGTCTATGTTCTTTACAATGTTGAAGCAGATGGCTTCATAGACTAGCAAAATGGCCTTTTGAAGACTCAGGTACAGCACCAGGCAAGTATCAGTACCTTGGAAAGCTGAGCAAAGTTCTCCAGGATGCTCCATAAGTTCTAAAACAACATCCAATATATGATGCTCTTTCTACCTTAGCCAATTTCCATAAACCCAGGAATCAAGGGGTGGAATTGGGAGTGGCACCTCTCACTCTTTCCCCAAGTGATACTCCAGCAGAATTTTTGCTTTTCATCCCTGTGACTTAAGGCTCTAGTGATCTAGAGGCCTTAGTTCCAAAGAAAGAAATGCTTCCACCAAGGGACCCAAACATGTTTTCTCAGAATTGAAAGTTGAGATTGCTGTCTGGCCAGTCTGAGTGCCCTGCATCACCAAATGAATAGGCAGAAAACACAGTTACTCTGGTTGGGGTGATTAATCCTGGTAACCAAGGGGAAACTGGGTCACTACTATCGTATAATGGGAACAAGGAATGAAAAAGAATGTCTGCCTCTTGGTGTTCCCACATCTTATGGTTAAAGTTAGTGGAAAACTACAACTTAATTCAGGCAAGGCTCCTAAAAGCCTAGACTCTACAGAAATGAAATTTTGGGTCACTCCACCAGGTAAAGATCCAAAGGAAATGAGGTGCTTGCTAAGGACAAAGGGAATATTTATAAATGCCTACTATATCCACATGACCACTGCAGAAATGAAGACTGTAGTTAGTTATGAATATTTATTCTTTATTGCAGTATGTATATTTAATAATTTAATTTTTATACATAATTTAATATTTTAATTTATTTTCCTCTGTTATCTCCTTTCCATCTAACATAGGACCTATTAATAATTGTCAATTTTCTATCATCTTTAAGTTACATGACATAAGACTGATGCATGAATCAACAGAAAGAAGAATGACTGTCAACCAAAGACACAAAAGGAAATTTCTATACTCTTCTGGGAAAAGGAATAGCACGTTTTCTCTTTTATGTAAGATAATCTTTATTTGGAGATTAAGTATGGCTCAAGGAGATGTACTTGAGTTCAAAGTCAACAAAAATGGACCATAGCTTTGTAATGTCTTAATTAGGCTAAGTTAACTACATTTCCCAGAATTCATTCTCTTGCTTCTGGTCAGGTTAGGCTACAAGTATATTCCAAATCAGTTGCCTCTATTATCCACTGTTGTAACTCAATCATTCATGTTCCTGTGGTTGACAAAAATATGGATCCTGAAAAATGCCCACATTCTAATCTTCAAAATATATGGTATGTTATATTACATGGTAAAGGGATGGAATTTAAGGTATTAAGATGCTTACTTGAAAATAAGTAGATTCTTCTGGATTACCCAGGTGGGGCTAATGTTATCACAAGGCTCCTCAAAGTGAAAGTGAGAAGATGAAGAAGAGTCAGTGTCAAAGTAATTAGCACTTGACCAGCCGTTGCTAGCTTTGAAGACAGAAGGGGGCCACGTGTCAAGGAATGTGGGTGGCCTCAGAAAGTGGGAAAGGCCAGAAGATGGACTATACCCAGAGCCTCCAGGGGAGAACCCAGCCCTGCCAACATCTTGATTTTATCCCAGAAAGACCATGTTGGACTTCTGACCGCCAGACTGATGAGAAAATAAATTTTGTTGTTTTAAGCCACTAAATTTGTGGAACTTTGTTACAGCAGCTGATACAGTACCTACACACAACCTGATATAGTACACTTGACATTCCTCTATTGTGTGCCTCAATTACTCACTTCCTCACTATCCTTCCTGGGTCACTTCCCAAATAAACTCATTGTACCTGAATCCTTGTCTCTGGTCTGTGCTCTGGAAATCTAAACTAATACATTCCCCCTCCTCAAAAAATTCTATTAGAATGACCAAAAATACACAAAAATAAGGCATAATCTATAATGATTAGGCAGTAAGTACAGATATTAGTAACAGGCTTACATTGAGGAAACTAATATATATGGCATATTTCAACAAGATTGGCTGGCAAATAAAGGAAGCAAGTGATCACTATTACTCCACAGAACCAGGAAAATCCCCACCTCTGAGAAGAACTATAAAAAAGGGCTTCCAAGATGAAGTAGATGTGACAAAATCAAAGTACACAAGGAATCATACAGAAATTTCTCGGAAAGTTTAACTAAATATAGCATTCATTCTCAGTTTTCTCTTTGTTGCAAACAAAGAAAGTTTAAAAAAAATGGTATTATATTGATTCTTACATAGGTGAATCTTCAGCTCCCAAAATCTACACATAAAAACTAAAACAAAATAATTCAGAGAAGAAACAGCTCCTTCTCCATTAAGTTGAGCTCCTACTAATTTTATTCTTCAGGGTTCTCCAGAGAAAAAGAAGCAATTGGACCTGTGTGTGTGTGTGTGTGTGTGTGTGTGTGTGTGTGTATCCTTCTCGCTCAGGACAGGTCAGTCTTTGTTCTAATAAAGTCTTTAACTGATTGGATGAGGCTCACCCACGTTATGGAAGGCAATCTGCTTTATTCAAAGTCCACCAATTCGATGTCAATTTCATCCAAAAACATCATCTAAGCAACAGAATAATGTTCAATCAATTATCTGGACACCATGGCCCAGCCAAGTTGACACATAAAATCAACCATCATGTTCATTCCCAGGTTCCTTCCTGGGAAGGAAGTTCTTTCTGGGAAAATGGAGTTCTATTCTCACCCAGGAACACCATGTTCCCAGTGTGAGGGAGCTAAGCAGTGAAGGAGGTAATCTGAAACCAATCTAAATCCTACAAAGTCTGTTTGAGCTGTACCCATCAGGACTCAAAGGCAGCCACTGAAAAGAAACCATTTGGAAAATCAATTAACTTTCCTGTCATGAGGTTTTTTTTTTTTTTTTTCCATAGCTCACTCCCCACTATATGCAGACAATGTAATTCAACCTCTAACAAAATATAGCTGTAGGAAACAGAAATACTTTCACGTTCCCAATTTCTGGGACTAGAAGATTTGGATTCTGACACAGAATCCATCTCAAATCTCAGTACTCAAAGAACTTGGAGTTCCCTTGGTAAAGCTGAGGCTATAAAGAAAAACTACTAGACTTTTGAAAAGTACTTTGAACAAAATAAAAAGGCCACTTGGGGATTGAGAATAAGTGTATCCATGTGAAACTATTTTATACCAAGAAAAGTTAAGTTAAAAAAAACAGTTTAATTTGCATCTTCAATAAAATTTGCTGGAAATCTGTACTCATTGTGTTTGACTAGGCAGTTAGTCAGACTCTAACAGGATATCTGGAGGTCAGCAACGAGGAGTCATGGCCAGCAGTGGGAAAGGTCAGAGGCCTGTCCTGGTAGTACTCCAGAAGAAGTTGGATCAAACTAGACAGGCCCAAGATGGCAGATACCATGACAGAAAGCCCCTGACCAACTAAGGAAGAAAAAGTACAAAACCTTGCTTCCCACCCCAAGTAATAAATATTCTGCCCCCTAGTTAACAACTGTCAATAAAAGATAGAAACCCAACCCAACCCCCAGGTCACCCAGCTTGCTAGGTTGCTAGCTTTCTGTCTCCCTCTCTCCCCACCTTTCTTCCTCACTCTCCCACTCTTTCCCTCTCCCACACTCACTCTCCCTGAGCTCATCGGCTCATATATCTCAAAAGTCTAGTTTTCATTTTTTTATGTAGTTTTCATTTTAATAAACTTTCCTGCTTGTGTTACTCATCTGCTGTGCTGCGTGTCTGTCTTTGAATTCATTCTCATGCCAACACCAAGAACCTTCAGACACTCCTTTGGGTGTGGCTTGGTGGAGGCCCCAGGGCCCAGGGCCTCCCCAATTCATCAGGCAACATCTTTTGGGCAACTACGAAGGGAAAAGGTAATAGCAGGTTGGGCAACCCTCTTTATCAGTGAGTCTCCAGTGCTCACCCCCTTGTGCTGGAGAGTTGATTGCCCCTGTTGTTGGTTCTACTCTCTCTTTCTGGTCTACCTGAGACCCAGATGATCTGGTAACGTTTATGAGACACTCATTTTCAGCTCCAAAGAATAAAGGGACACTTGTTATTTCCTGCAAAAAGGTGTTCTTAGGCAACCAAGGATCTTGGGAAATGTCTCAGGTTATTCCTAGAGATGTGTAGCAGTCCTAAAGGGAACTCACTTTCTTTTTCTTTTTAGATTTATTTATTTATTTAAGAGACAGAGAGAACAGGGAGAGGGGCAGAAAGGAGAGAGAGAATCTCAAGCAGACTCCCTGCTGAGCAGGGAGCCTGACACAGCGCTCAATCCCAGGACCCTGAGATCATAACCTGAGCCAAAATCAGGAGTCAGATGCTTAACTGACTGAGCCACCAAGGCACCCTGGGAACTCCCTTCCATGGTAATTAATTTTTGGCTTCTCAGGGGTCACACACATATTGATCGTCCAGTGCTCTGAGGCTACCTGGTTGTCTTAAACTTTTGGCAGGAGAAACCAAGACTGCTTCATGGCCACTCATGGAAGTGACAGTCACAAGTACCACACCGAGAGATCCAACACACCAATCCCTAGGTGAAAGTCCAATATTCCCAGGCTGTCTGTATACCATCAGAAATATTTCGTTTGGTCCTTTTCTTTTGTGTTAACATGTTATGCTTATTTCTCTCATCTTTTCTAACTACAGACACTCCTCACAGCCCTTTTGCGTTGGCTCCATCTGACAATAGCTAGAAGGGGGTGACTCAGAGCCGACACTGGGCAGATCAAATGCATTCAGGTTCGCCTTACTTTTTCCCCTAATTCATTTGTATTTGTACAACTTTTTTTTTTAAGATTTTGCTTACATATTTGACAGAGAGAGACTTAGTGACACAGGGACCACAGCAGAGGGAGTGACAGAGGGAGAAGTCTCCCTGCAGAGCAGGGAGCCCTATGCGGGGTTTGATCGCAGCACCCTGGGGACATAACCTGAGCTGAAGGCAGATGCTTAACAACTGAGCCACCCAGGCACCCCTGTATTTATTACAACTTTTAAAGCAGAATGTGGGGGTGCCTGGGTGGCTCAGCCATTAAGCGTCTGCCTTCAGCTCAGGTCATGATCCCAGGGTCCTAAGATCCAGCCCCGCATCAGGCTCCTTGCTCAGCGGGAAGCCTGCTTCTCCCTCTCCTGCTTCCCTTGCTTGTATTCCATCTTTCGAAGTCTCTCTCTGTCAAATAAATTAATAAAATCTTTAAAAAAATTAAGTAGAATGTGACTTGAGCACCACAGTTCCATTCACAAAACTCATGAGTTACTTTTTGGACAACTTTACAACACACTTATGTAGCCTTATAATTTGGTTATTCTCAACAATGCTCTTCTTCAGAAAACAAGCCCTATAGATAATTACTCCTATCAAATTGGTTCAAATTAGTTCAGTTTCACATACTAGTTTCCAGAGGCCTGGTACATGCAGTTGGTAACTACAGGGGATAGAAAATTTAAAAAGATCCTAGGGGCACCTGGGTGGCTCAGTTGATTAAGTACCTGCCTTTGGTTCAGATCATGATCCCAGGGTCTTCAGATCCAGCCCCACTGATCAGGGAGCATGTTTCTTCCTCTCCTTCCCACTTATGTTCTCTGCCACTATCTCTGTCTGTCTGTCTGTCTCTGTTAAGTAAGTAAGCAAGTAAATAAATAAGTAAAGTAGACCCTAGAAGGTGAAAATTGTTTTAACCAACATTTTTCTTTAAAACTCGGACTATTTCAGTGACAAAAAAAATTTGGTCTTACTAAAGAATCCACTTGATAGCTAAACACTTTAGAATGCACAGTTAACATTAGGTTATATAGCGCATCTTACAATAAACATTCCCTTGTGTTGTTAAAATAAGTCAACATGAAAATAGGAAAGAAAAACGAGCTGAGCTTCAACTCTGACATATCACAGTATTGCATTAAGAAATAGAAATCTCATTTTCAAGGACTTTTTCTTTACTTTGGTGAGATTTTAAAAATCTCTATGACATGATAAGAACTACTCAAGGGGAAGATACAATTTTGACTTCTGACTGTGTTCCCTTTAGGAGATGATCCTGAGAGTGGGGGAGGCTTGCCCTTATGCCACACGGTGTCTGGAAGTTGGTTTCATGTCTCCTAGGACATGCGATGCTCTAATCCCTCCCCATGCTTCCTACTTCCACATTCTCCTCCACCAGTGGTGGAGCAAAGGAGACCCACCTCTGGGATCTTAAAGGATCTCTGCCATTACAGAGATCTTATAACTCCCACTGTTGTGTTTGCATGGGTCACCAATTGGCTATAAGCCATTTCACTTCCTAGCAAGGGACCCTGCCCAATGAGACATTTCCCTGTGGGTCTGCCTTATTCAACACTTAATTGAATGCCATTCAACCCAAGCAATTCAGAGATTCAGAGAATTGGAAAACTGAGGTTAATTCTACCTACACTGGATACAAAGTAGAAGGGATTCAAAGATTTCTGTGGTCCAGACCAGAAATATTTAGACCATTAAAAGGACCCCCATGGCCAGTTTGAAACCAACTGTTGAGAGGCCTATCAGAATGAGAAGAATGTGTTATTCAGCAATCTCAGACTCATGACAATGTCTACTTCTGAGGAATCCACTCCAAGACTTCAAGGTTACATATCAGACACTGTTCTCATCTTTCCTATTAAGGTCTTCAGGAAGACTGACATTCCTGGGACTGCAGGCATTAGGATGAGGTGTAAGCCCTGGTCAGCCAAGTCATCCCACAACCTGCTGGCCATTGCTGTGGTGACAGGGCAAAGGGACAGCAGGCTGGGGATGCCTGTGATCCACTTGCCAACAGAACTCTTTGAGAAAGAGAGCTCCTAATTAAGGTCCTATCAAGATCCTGGGAGAGAATAATCTTTCCTCCAGATAATAGGACCCTGGGATTCTATCAAGGTTCTCAGGAGAGGGTTGGAGCCCTCTCTTGAGAATAATGTGAGCCCATGTTTAGTTGCTCCTTTTTACAGGAGTCAACTCTCCCTGAAGACAATGGAAAATTCTACTTCTCTCTCCAAAAATTCTCCCCTAAAGTGTATCTTGAGACACTATGATCAGTCCCCATTGAAAGGCCTAAAAAAGGAAACAAAAACCGCTGATTCACCAGATTATATACAATCTCAGAGCAGGGGAGGAAATCGTGTTGACTGATAGGAAGGATGGACAGGGGCTCCCCCTTGGGACGCAGGATAGGCCAAAGAGGTCTGCAGGTCAGGGACACCCGTCTGAACCAGGGACAATATTGGATGGGTCCAGGGAGATGTCCCTGGAGCCCAGATTATCTAAGGCAGTACTGTTCAGGTTCAGCAGGGATGCCTCTAGCCCAGGAGACTGTCGCTATCTTTTCTCTAAATCCTCGATCCCATCCCATACTGCCTTAGGATGCATCTTGAAAAACTGGAACCAGTTTGACCCTAACACCTTATATGCTTTCTTCCCAAGTCCACTTCTCTTGTTACACTGTTATCCTAGACATGAGCTAGAGGACAGGGACACCTGACAAAAATAAATAAATTGTAGTCTTAACTATAACACCACATTACAACTTGATATTTCCCTTCTGGAAAATGGACCCAAATCCTACATGGTCACGTCTTTATGGCCCTATGCTGAAACTGTGATTTGTCCATATTCCTTTGAGGGCCTGAGGACACCCCCTCCTCACCTTCTATCCCACAATCCACCATCAGCTCAGCTGCTTCAGGTGACTTCTACCTCTGTTCGGTTATTCCGCCCCCTTACTTATGTTCTGTCCTGTTCTCTGTGCCGCGCTGCCAAGATGGTGCATAGACCTCCCTTTGTTTTTCCCCAAGTCACTTTGCTTGCTTCTGCTTTTGTGTGTCAGATCTGGAATATATCTTCAGAGGACTGGATGAATGTTGCCTGACTCTCGTGGTATGGGTTCCCCCCCCATTCATTTCCCAGGTTAACGGCTATGATACTTGGAGCCAATTGTCTGGTTGGTCTACCTCAGCATGCAGACTTTAAGGAATATTCTTAAGCAGCTGCCAAAACTTGTTTTATTTTGGAGATGTTCCCTGTCTTCTCTGGCCTGACAAGAACTGCTTATTATCACTCGTTGGTGGAAAGAAAACACAGGTCAGTTCATTTGTCGGAGGTGAGGAACTTTAGGACTGGGAGTCCTCTTTCTCTGCCTTCTGGGCTGTTTCCTGCCTCCAGCCTTGTAGGCAACACCTCACCTCTTCTGCCTCCCCACCCCTCCCATTTGGGCACCAACATGGGCAGGGCTTGCACAACCAGCTTCTACACCATCCTCCGTGTCTCCAGTGTCATTGGCTCCTGCCCCTCCTACCCTCACTACCAAGGTAGGGGGAAGCACCCCCAGCTGTTGGGCTACCTGCTTATGAGGTTCAAACTAAATCATCTCCTAAATCAGCATGAAGGGGCCCCATGGACTCAAACCATCCACTTCAGATTTCCCCAAAGGAGTCCCAAGTACAATCAACAGCAGGGAACAAATTGACTTTTGATGGACACAGGGGCAACATATTTGGTATTAAAGCTAATTAAATGTTTTGGCTCCATTAAGACAGACATGTCTTTAGAGTTATTAGCATTAAATATAAAACTTTGGTTCTCCCAAGGTTTACTAAATGTCAAATAAACTTGTGTTATCTCTGCTGCAACTTGTCAGCGAGAAGATGACTTAATATGATGGTTAATTTTGTCTGTCTCACAAGGTTTTCATGGGTAATTGTTAAGAACAAGTAGGTTGAATAAACAAAAAGGTTTATAGGTAAAACTTTTAAATAGCTTTCAAAACTTTCAGTAACCTGAAAGTGTGAAGTTGTGCTAACTTAAATGATAACTGGCTTGAATTCATTGGATATCTAAGTATTCTTCAAAGAAGATAAAATACTAAAGCATTGATTACCAAATGCAGATTGTCTACTTTGGGCCTGTTATTGGAGAGAAACAGGATACTTGGGTCTATTGGTAAACATGCTTGATGCTTCCTTGAAAGATTTTACTATGAAAAACATAAGTTTTTAGAAATTATGGAATGTATTCATAGATTAACAGTTCATAATAGGTTACTGCCTAATTTTCATTGGAGACTAAGGGTTCTAAGAGTTAATATTCTGCTAAATATAGGGGTACCTGGGTGGCTCAGTTGGTTAAGTGTCCATATCTTGGTTTTAGCTCAGGTCATGATCTCATAGGCTGTGGGATCGAGCTCCCACTCCCATCATAGGGCTCTGTACTCAGAATGAAGCCTGAAAGAGTCTGTCCCTTTGACCCTCCCCTCACTCACACTCTCCCCACCCCACCCCCCAAATAAATAAACATTTTTTTAAAAACTCTGCTGAATGTAATTAAGATTGATAGAAATAAGAGAAGCAACTCTGTATAAAAGGAAAGTAAGAGGTATTTTAATTTAAAAAAAAAAAGGTATGAGGAATGAGAATACATTGAGAAAAGAAGTATGTGCAGTCAGAACTAAGATTGAAATGAATGGATTTTTTAGTGAAGGAGGGACAGGAGGAGAGGGAGAGACTCTTGAGAAGGCTCCATGCATGGACTCTAACTGAGGCTCCAACTCACAACCCTGAGATCATGACCTGAGCTGAAACCAAGAGTCAGCTGCTTAACCTACTGAGCCACCCAGGTACCCTGAAATGAATGGATTTTAAAAGTACACTGGTATATGATTGAAATTCTTCTTTTCTTTCTGTTAAAGAGACAAAGTTTTCTTGGATTGTTCATCTGCTTTTGATAAGAAATTGTAAGCAAAGGGTTTTTGTTTTTGTTTTTTTTTAATTCTTTATCTGCCCAGAAAACCAAAGCTTCTGTGTTTTTTCTTTACCGGTCTTTGATTACTTAAGAAATTTAAAACTTCTCAATATTAAAGGAGCTAAGTTTCATTAACAACTATATAAATTCCTGTAGAATTGCTTATTGCCACCTTGGTTAAATATAAAAATTAAATTTGGAATGATCTGTGATCCTATTTAGGTACATGCTTTAAAACTTTCTAAGGATTTTAACAAATTTCCTGAGATCTGAATTGTAAATAAAGTCCTTTTGACTAATTACACTTGTCTATTTGATCTGTTAAGTTACAAGGGAAGCACTGTCAAACAAATAATGATAAGCCTTAGGTTGTATATGGAATGGGTAAAAGCTGTAACTGTTCTAGAAATTTTATGGAATTCTTAAAGTTTTAATATGTTCTGGCATAAGGTTATCACTTGACATTCTAATTATTAAAATGTTCCATGTCACAGAAATAACTAGATTTCCTTGTCAGCTGCATTGTAATGAACTCTCATCAAATTTTTAACCATGCCTATTTCTGAGGATTTTTGTCATTTATAGTTATTGTTCTGATGCTCTTGCAAAATGTGTTTCATCTTCAAGGAGATTCATGGAAAGGACTTTTGACAAATATAGATTTCTAATATACTTAAGATCATAAAACTAACCTGAGTAGGAATTTCCAGAACTAATGGGAAAGCTACATTCAAGCAGAACAAGAATTAGTAACATAGAACTAAATGAATTGAGGAAGATGATTATAGTTTTTGTGACTTTTGTTTGAAACATTGCTGGTTCTCTGATGTTTGCTCTTCTAGATTTAAGAAAATTTTTTCTTAAGACATCTATGACTTATCTATGAATATGATAAAATATTTCTTTGTGAACAAATTGAAATATTTACCTTTTCTCCCTACCTAAATCTCCTGAAATTTAGAAAGTCTCATGAGTATTCTTTCTTTCATGGCAATATAATCTGCATAAGTTCAGTGAGAATCTGTTCTCCCTGTAACAGGATACCATTGGAAACATTGGTTATATTACCAAGTCTTTGACTAGAATGTCATATTTGAGAAACATCCATAGACTCAGATATGATCAGATAGCTTTAAGGAATTAAGGCTGACTTTGTGGAGCCAGTGGAGCCCCTGGAAACTGTTGGCCTGGTACCTTGCTTATAGAGTATCCAGCCAACTTACCAGGGGAGTAAAGAATATCACTTCCTGGAGGGTGTAAGAAATTCAGGACATTTTGGGGGACCTTAACAAGAGGAATTCACCCAAATCTATAGGTAATGCAGGCAAGTCTGATGACAATTATCTGGCTTGACTTCGGCCTCAAGAGCATATTAAAAGTTCAATCTAGAGATTTTTTGTGAGAAGTTCCAGTAAAGCAAATTTTAAAAACCTTATATGGCCAATCTCTAGTCTTGCTGAGCTTACGTAAATAATTCAGCCAAATTTGTTTAACCTGTACTTGTTTTACAAATGAGTCTTGATTTGGCTATTTTTGATAAAAATAAGGGTGATTATAGAGAGAAATTATGTTTCATTAATACATCTTTGTAGATATTAGATTTTAATACTATTTATTATAAACTAGACTAGATCTTAAATTCTTCTGGCTTCCTCCAATATCTAGCTCTGGCCCTCCAAACCATGGTTTCTTATCCTCTTCCATTCTCTGGAATTAAAGTCATTAAAAACTAAAACTGTCCTTTTTCCTGAGGCCCTGCAAACCAAAGCTGGACAATTTAGGTCAAATTCGGAAAAATTGCAACAGAACTCGTGTATAGACAATCTTTGTGCCTGTTCTATAGGCTATTCAAAAGGATCACCAGAGACATCTGAATGAATAACAAACCAGAAAAACTCATCTGATTGCTACTGCCTGCTCCCACTCCATCTGAGGAGGCTTTGAGCCTAACATTTAGCAATCTCCTCACTGACAGCACTCAGGAATCAGGCACTGGGTTTATAACTTGTTCCAACTATTAACCTATGTTTTTCTTTGGTTCCACAGAAATGTCTCTTATTAATTAACTGATTGCTTGCTAAACAAAACAGAGTCTATATGATGGCTCACACCACCTACTATATCTATTTGAACTCCTCCTGGGAAATAAGAATCCATATAGAGAAAATCAGACAGCAAGCCACTTAGCTGCAAGACGCCCTTGACTACATTCTCACAAAACTGAGGGGAGTCTACACAGTGACTAACACATTATGCTGTCTATGGATCAATTCATCTGGAGAGGTTAAAGAAAGCTTCTAGGTAACTGAGACAGTAGCTAACTGGATGGACCACAGTTCCCCATAAACCCATCCCTACCTCCTCTTCTTGATGAGACTCCTTGTTGTTCTGGCTTCCAGGCCTTTCATGGTTATACCTTCTTGTTGGACCCTTAATAACTATTCTCCTTATCCTAATGTTTGGACTTCATATCCTAAAGTTACTAACAAAATGCCTTTTCTCTCATGTCAGCCAGATAAATCTCTAGATGGTTGTCTGCAACAACCCTGAAATAAATGACTATCCAGACCCACTAGACCGAGTCACACCGTCCTTCTACTCCCCACTGTCCATCCACATTTCCTAAAACTTAGATAGGAAAGACTACTGGAACCCTCCCGCAGAGTAAATATCCCACACCTGCATGAAGTAATTACAAAAGCTGGACCATCGCCCATTTTCCCTTAAGACTTTAAGGGCCCAGAGTCCTTGAAGAAGAAATGTCAGAATAGACAGTCAGGTTCTAACAGGATACCCAGAGTTCAACAACAAGGAGTCATGGCCAGCTATGGGGAAGGTCAGAGGCCTGACCTGGTAGCAGTTCACAAGCTGGATCAAACCATACAAGCCCCAAATGGCAGATAGCATGACAGGAAACTTCCGACCAAATAAGGAAGAAAAAGCACAAAATCCTGATTCCTGCCCTGTGCAATACATATTCTGCCCCCTAGTTAACACGTGTAAAAGCTAGAAACCCAACCCCAAGGGTGCACAGCTTTCTTCCTGGCATTCTCTCTCTCTCTCTCTCTCTCTCTCTGTTCTTCCCTCTCCCTTTGTCTCTATCTTTCTCTCTCTCTCTCCCTGCCCCTCCCCACCCTCCTTGGTTCTCATATCTCAAAAGTGTACTTTTTGCTTTAATATATTTTCCCACTTGTGTTACTCATCTGCTGTGCTGTGTTGTGTATCTGCCCTTGAATTCATTCCTGCGACAAGACCAAGAACCTTCAGGATTCCCAGTTCACCTGGCAACAAGTTAAAGAATAGAACATTGGGAAAGATTGCATTTTAATAAAAACTAAGATTACTTAATGTGGTAAAGAGCAGATTGAAAAAAGCAAAAAAAAAAAAGAAAGAAAGAATAAATTTCTTAAACAATTAAGGAAAAGATGAAGGGATAAGGAAATAAAGCTTATAAATAAAATGAATAAAAATATAAGGATATATTTTTATGTTATATTTTCCACAGAATCAGATGATGCAAAAATGGAATAAGAACTTCAGGCAAATATCTTGTTTCTCCCTCCAGATCCACTTGGTGTCTTTTCCAGTCTGCTTTTTGTCCTATGAGGCTGAGCTATTGAGATGGCTTCAAGAGTTCAGTCTATGAGAGGCACCAGCACGAATTGGGAATGTGGGAGAAGAACCAGGCTCAGATATCTATTCCCCCAGCTGCCCACTGCTTAACAGTGACTATGTTCCTCTACTGAAGGTCACAACCCTTATGCCTAGCCCTCCCCTAGACTCGGGTAGAACCCACAGTTCTTTCTACATCCTGGAGAACTCTCCCTTCCCTCTACCCTTTCAGACTCAGGGGTGGTCATTGAACCTCAGATGTTTCATTCCTCATGCTTTGTTGTCCCTTTGCTTTCCTTTAATCCTTTCCAAATCTTTGTAACTCACTAAACTCTACTCAATTACCTTATTTGAGAATTACATCAT
This sequence comes from Mustela putorius furo, assembly GCF_011764305.1. Classification (NCBI taxonomy): domain Eukaryota; kingdom Metazoa; phylum Chordata; class Mammalia; order Carnivora; family Mustelidae; genus Mustela; species Mustela putorius. The sequence goes on from NW_025421989.1 coordinate 37,483,356, forward strand.
TATTATGCTACTTGAGATGGGCACAGATATATCCATGAGCCCTGCTGCTCAACTATAGACTCCAAAATTTAAAACCAGATATAGATAATCTGGCTTTAACTCAGGCTCTAACTAAAACCCTTTGTGCTTATTTCTTATTGCACTTTCTTTGGGTGTTAATGATGTTTTGCAATGACTGGAACTTGCCAGATGCCAGGCCAACAAAGCCCTAATAACAACAAAATGCCTAGAAGGCCAAACTCCACATATCCTTCTCTGCCCATGATCTTGTGCTGAACACATAATGACCATGCACTCTCTGCCTGCTTTCTTACTTGTTCCGCCCTGAACCTCTTCCTATAAAACTCTAGGTGTCCATCTTGTGGGCAGAGAGGTTGGTTGTTAAGACTTGAGCCTGTCATCTGCCCAGCTGCCAGCACTCAAAATAAATGTCTCTGTCTCTTTTACAAACCCTTGTCTCTTGAGTTATTGGCTTCTCTTGCAATGAGTTTATATGAGTTTGTTTGGCAACAGTGTTAGCAAACCCAACCAGGAGCTGTGCTTTCAATTTGTCCAGCTCCCCACCAGAATCCCTTAGGACAGAGCAGTTGTCCAGGGAAGCATATGGGGCTCACCAATTCATTTCCTGAGTTAGTAGCTCCTGAGTTCTACAGATCGATCAGTAACATAAGCACTAATTTAAGTTCTATAGATCGATCTATAGATCTATTGAGTTCTATAGATCGATCAGTAACATAAGCACTAATTTAAAAAAATAATAACATGAATAGAGGAAAAACTCCAGGCTTTAAGTCAGAGTCATCCATCTAGCAGAGAAGATAATGAAAGAAGTTTCTCGCTTTGAAATGAAAACAAAACAAAACAAAAGAAAACCCTAGGATAGCACAAAGATTAGAAAGAGAAGCATAAACTTATCCAGGCAGGGGAAAAAAGGTTACATGTGATAAAATAATTTTAAAAGATCAGGATGGTATTAGATCTTTTTTTTCTGTAATGCTAATTGTCAGAGGACACTGAAACATCATTAACAAAATTTTGAAAGCCTACTTAAGCTGGAACAGAAAGTTGTTTACAGCCAGGCTAGAATTTAGGAGAGTGTACCATCCACAAACAGCTCTAAGTAGTATCTTCTTTCCTCCTCCTCCTCCTCTTCCTCCTCCTCCTCCTCCTCCTCCTCCTCTTCTTCTTCTTGTTCTTCTTCTTGTTCTTCTTCTTCTTGTTCTTCTTCTTCTTGTTCTTGTTCTTCTTCTTCTTCTTCTTCTTCTTCTTTTTTAAAGCACTTGTGAGCATTTAACAAACCTCCCTCCATGTGGCTTCAAACTACCAGAAAACAGGCCCCCCATACACACCCTTAATTTCAGCTCTCCTACTAAACAATTTGGCCTTCACAATGACAGGCTGTTTGGGGAGCTTTCCATTCCCTAAACTTTGTAGTAGGTCAATTCTACCACATCAATGATAGGAGCAGCTCCAGTCTTGTTTTTGGCAGTATTTACCTGTGTCTCCTCACTGACCAGGGTCCACAGTTTATCAAGGCTGACTGTTGGGCAGAAGCTCTGGTTCCTCCTAAGTGGTAATGCCTCAGACCAACTTTTCCAAAGTAACCTGGGTGATATTTGTGGAAGAGTATCCTGTAGTGATGCATGCCACCAGCATTACCCCAGCCCCCTAAGTGCTTCTGGTGCTTGCTGATGAGGCTGTGGCCGTGGCTCACATAGCCCTGAATTTTCTGGTTCTTTCTCATACTGGATGGCAAGTCGGCAGCCCAGCTGAAAGAGTCTGAGTAATATTTTCAAAAAAAGGATAAATTCCAACAAACCAAAATGTGTATTGCAAGTAATTTCAACAGAGAGAAAAATATGATTTAAAAGCAATTGTGAAGGGTGCCTGGGTGGCTCAGTCAGCTGGGCATCCAACTCTTGACTTGGGCTCAGGTCATGGTCTCAGGGTGGTGAGATCAAGTCCCACATTGGGCTATGTGCTCAGGGGGAATTCTCTCTGTGCTCCAGTTTCTCTCTCTCCCCCTCTCTGTCCTTCCCCCGACCCCATGTTCATCAGTTTTCTCTCTCTGTCTCAAATACATCTTTAAAAAAAGCAATTGTGCTTTAAAAAAAAAAAGTAATTGTGCTGACTACTTGAGATCAGTAATATTTCTGTTCAGTGTTGAAATGATTGTTCACATGGTTATGGAATGTAATAAACAATTTTTGAAAGGACATGCAATTATAAAGTAAACTAATCCAGGTTTAATATCCCCGATTATTCTAACAAAAACAGTGAAGTACGGGGGAAGGGATAAAAATAAAATGTACCAATATTTCTTTTTTCTTTCTGTTTAAATGAAACAAAAAATCGTTTTGCAGTTGTTTCAAAGGAAAAAAAACTATTTAAATGTTTAGACAATTACAAAATAACTTAAATAAAACTTCTAAATCACAAACAAAAAGAGCAAGTTACAGCAAAAAGTCTGAAAGAACACACAGTAAACTATTAATATGTTAGAAAACAAAATTCAACTGACTAAATGTGAAGATCTAATTGGCTTTATTAAGTGATACGGGAATTGGGTAGCATTCCCTCTAGCAAGCAGAGAGATGTTCTGAGGAGCTGTACAAAAATGGAAGGAATTCATAGGCAGGAGGGCAGGGTAAGGAACAAAAGAAAAGATTGTTTCAGACCTGGACTGCAGGTTTTGGGGGAGAAAGGCAACAGCAGAGTTTTTATCATGCAGATCACCTCACTATAGTGCTTATTAGGAAAGTTCAGAGTGACAGTTAAAAGATCACATTTCTGAGAGAGGTTGAATCTAAATCTTGGTTTGCTGTCCTTGTGGGGCAAATGACACCAGTTTGGGCTTGTTGTTTCTTTTTAAATCAATGTTTACTCCTGAATTGTGAAGTCCTGGAGATTTTTATTTTTCATTTTTGTTCATCTATATTTTATATTTTTCTATAATGCATACATATTTACTAGTGTAGAAACAAACTCATGTGAATTGCCCTATCTTATAAAATGAAATTCAGCTATAATGTTTTTAATTTCTTGAAATTTGCATATTTCCTGGTTTGTTTGGGGATCTTTTTCCCCCTCAAAAGTATTTGAGGCAGTTTAACAAACTTAGAATGTAAGATAGATACTGGGTCTGGATTAAGTTGTGCAAATTTTATTTTTGGAGAATCCTGGGAACTTAAGAACAAGAAGAAATCCCAAGTAGAAGTAAACATACTGTCAACCTTAAGAATAAAAGAGCCAGTTGGGAGAAGGGGGGTGGGGTTATGGACATTGGGGAGGGTGAGTGCTGTGAAGTGTGTAAACCTGGCGATTCACAGACCTGTACCCCTGGGGATAAAAATATATGTTTATAAAAAATAACAAATTAAAAAGAAAAGGATAAAAGAGCCAGTTATATTACTAGCAAAATGAGTTTATTCAGAAATAGCAGAGGAATTACAATTCAGGTCAAGCAAGCAAGGAAACTATGGCAAACCATAGGCAAGTCTAAAGAGACAAAGACAAGGTCAGCTTTTATCGGGTGTTAGAAGGAAATTGTGGAAGGTTGTTTTGAACAAAAGTTCACTGGAGAAAAACAAGAGTTGGAGTTTGTGGTGGTTTCTCATTGGCTATAGGTGGACTAGGAGGGATCTTCTTCTTCTTCTTCTTCTTCTTCTTTTTTAAATCAGGAGATAAAATTCCTATGTGAAAATGTCTTCCATCTTCCAGATAATTCTTTTCTTCCTTCTTCCTGTGGGTGATGCCCACTGCTAAGAGAGGTTTCTGCATGAGAGTTCCCCCTTCAGGGCTTCCTGACTCCATTTTATTATTATTTATTTATTTTTAAGATTTTATTTATTTATTTGAGATGGAGAGCAAGGGAGAGAGAGCATGAGCAGGGGGAGGGACAGAGGGAGAGGGGAAAGCAGGCTCCCTACTGAGCAGGGAGTGCAATGTAGGATTCCACCACAGGATCCTGGGATCATGATCTAAGCTGAAGGCAAATGCTTAACCCACTGAACCACCCAGGAGCCCCCAACTCCATTTTAAATGAGGTTTCCTTTATTTATTTTCACAATTCTAATTAAGTAGTATAATAATTTTCAAAATATATGAAAGCATCCTAGAAATATCTTAAGTCAACAAAATGACTGTTAAAAATCAATAATCCCCAACACAGACCTATAGTGTACCTCTTTTGGGCTTTCTCCCTAACAACTCCCCCTTTTCTTTTCTTTTCTTTTTTTAAAAAAATTTTATTTATTTATTTATTTGACAAAGAGATTGAGATCACAAGTAGGCAGAGGCAGGCAGAGAGAGAGAGGGAAGCAGGATCCCTGCTGAGCAGAGATCCAGACTTGATCCCAGGACCCTGAAATCATGACCTGAGCCCAAGGCAGAGGCTTTAACTCATTGAGCCACCCAGGCATCCCTTAACTCCCACTTTTCTAATAAATTCCCTCTCCTCTTGCACATGTGGGCAGTGGGATGGTCATTCATCATGCTGATACAGGTGCAGTTGTGCCTTACCACAGCTCACAGGACCACAGGGGACAGCTGAACCAAGCTGGGATGCTAGACATGGGCTTGAGAGAGCCAGTCATTCTGTCTAGAGGCTTTAACTGTTAGAAACACATCATTGGAACAGTTGCTGGCCTTGTTCCTCCTTGTGACTGGAGACCTGAGGAGCTGAAAGAGGGCTTTGGCTGCCTCCATTTTGACCTCAAACTTTTTAGTTGGGTTCTTCTTTCTAGTTTATCTCTTGGTTCAGGCAGAAGACCCTGAGGGTAAAGCATCATCTGATGGGAACTGAAACTACCCCTTCAAGCACAGGGCCTGTCCTGAGGTAGCAAGACCCCATCTGTGATTAACCTCAAGATAGTGATCCATTTGACCCCTCACTGTCCACCTGCATGTACCTACCCACCTCTTCCCCAGATTTTTCTTACACAAACTTGCAAGTACTTTCAGTATTTTGCAGACAGTCTTTCAGTCCCCTGTCTTCCCAGTGTTGGCCTCACTGAAACAAATTCTTTTCTTGTTTCAACCCCACTCATTTCTCTGCCTTTGGGTTTTATCAATGGCAAATGGCTGAACAAGGTCTGTTTGGGACCTCTCAGAGCCAGCTGCTCTTGCACCTGTATGAGCTGGTTTGCAGAGACTGGAGAGAATGAAGACAAACAGAGTAGGTACGACAATGACTTGATACACTAGCTTCTTCCAGTTTTTTCCTGCACTCCAGCTGTGTTTTTGTAGGGACTTCAAAGCCACCTCAAGGTATCCTGCAGTAGTTCAGATCACAGGCTGGAACATTAGATTGCCTGGATTTCAATCTTCATTACTAGGTCTGAGGCCATTTGCAAGTTCCACTATCATTTGAAGCGTTGGCTGCTTCATCTCTAAGAGGGGAATAATATTAGGCCTTATTTTATAGGATTGTGGTGAATATTAAATGAATTGATACATTTTAAATGTATGACATTAATTAAGTACTGGATATTAGTCATTAATGATATTTAAGACTGTATTTTAATAAATTATGCTAATATTATATATTATTAATTATGATACCTATTAATTAACTATTAATACCCTTATAATAAATTAATTTTTCTGCATAAGTACTTAGTATCAAGAGCCCATCCAGATCTGCAGTTCCTTTCTAGAAGTACACCAGGGATGATTTCAAAGGCTAGTGATGGGGTGGCAAGCGGGGTCACAACCAAGGAAGAGGAAAAGGACATAGTCAAATAGTTAAAGAGTATGAGCTCTTCAGTCACTAAGTACATTATTTATGTCCTGTTTTTGTCTTTTACTAGTCATGGGATCTTACAAAAACTACTAAGTGTAATGTTTTATAGGCGAGATAAACACGACACCAGGTGAGGTAGGCACAAGGCAAGATTTATTAAAGGCACTCCCTGGCGAAATTTCAGGGCTCAGGAGAAGGGGAGCAAGGAAAGTTGCACCGGGAGGAGATGGGCACCCTCTTGGGTGAGGTTTCCTGACTCTGGAAAGCAGAGTAGGGTAAATCGCTCTGGGAGGGAGTTGGCGGGGGTCTTTTATCTGTTTCCTGCATAGGTATCGGGTTACCTATGGTGATCTGGGCATACATCCTTTTGGCGGGAGAGTCAGAGTGAAGGAAAGGGCAGGGACGAGGCTGGAAAAGGGCGGGACCCGGCGGTCATTTCTATTGTTCCTCCTGCACTCCCGGAACCCAACGACCTAACACTAAGCATTAAATTCTTTATTTGTAAAATTAGTGTAATAATAGATCTGGCTCAAAGAGAAGTTGTCAAATATTTTCAATGAGAATATATGCCAATTATCCAGCACAGAGGAATGCTAAACAAATATTTTATTATTTTAATTATTGTAACTAACTCCACATTCAAGTGACCAACACATCAAGTGGCCAAGTTTAACTTTGAGACGTAGGGATATAGACCTGGTTTATACTTGTTTGTCAAGAGCCATAAGACTCTTCAGCATGCCTTTACCCATTTGTAACATCCCAGCTACAGTTTGCTCTTCTTATAGATGGATTACTTTAATTTCCTCAGATCTTGGATTGTTACTGTGTGTTAGTGATAAGATTTCTGCTTTAATGTCTTAAATCCAGCAGGGACTACTGAAGTTATTTTAGCCAATTGACGGAGTTATGTATTTAAAGTGAGAAAGGACCTAAGATCCACAAGTAAATAAAAATCTACAAAGTCCTTATAAGACAGGAGTTGAAGAGCTACTTGAATGTTTTAAAAAAACAAAGCTACAAAGCTTTCTTTTGTTTTTCCACTAACAAACTTTTCCAGGCCCTTGTTAAACCTCTACTTTACATGTACACAGAAACGAATGAATGAACATATTATCAGGGCAAACCAAATCAATAAACATGAAGCTAGTGAAGAGATCTCTCCAAGCACTGATTCTTAACTTGGGTGCACCACAGAATCTCTTGGGAAGCCTTTTCAAAACACGCATTTTCAGGCCCCTTAGACAGCTTTATTGAACCAGCACTTCTGGGTAATGCAACCAGGGAAACTGTATTTTCAAAAACCTCTCCACAGGCCAGGGCTAGGAATGTAAAGCAATTCCGGGCTGAAAGGCCTCAGAAATGCAAATTACTCCCTGGAGTTTAAGGGTGTCCTGAATGGAACTGACTCCCACCTTTTGTTCTACTCTGAATATATCTGAGGCTCTGAGCTGTGACTGGGGACCTCTTGAAAGGAAGAATCAGAATGGCCCAAAGAAGCCATGAGTCTGTGAGAAGAAGCATCTGGTTGAATTCTTTTTCCACATAAAACTGGAAAGCTGGTATCATTACAAGGTGTGATGTGGCCCCCATTCTATACCCTCTCTTATCTATGCTCTTTGCCCTATATCTTTAAAATACCCTCCCACTCTATGCATGGTTTCTGCCCCTTCCTTGGTTCTGGGGTTGGCCATATGACTTGCTCTGGTCATTGGGACTTTTAGAAATATTAATAGGTAGGGGCATGGAAAATCATTTCTTGTTCCCATTAGCTCTCATGCATAGGCTTTTCCCATGAGAATGTGGCCTTCTAGAGAATGAGGTTTTGTGCATCAATCTATGTAGCTAAATTGTCCTAACTGGGGTGACTGATCATCAGCCAACCTCTGGAGCCTAGCCAAAAGATCTGAGCTCCATAGCCAACATGCTGTTGACTGCAGATGCACAAGTGAGTCCAAGTAATTCCAGAAAAACTCTCTCATCCACCCAAGCTTTCACAAGTTAATAAATCCTTATTGTTTTAAGCCATTTGTGGAATGCTTTGTTACATAGCATTACTGTCAGAAGAAATAACTGATACACAAGGAAATCTAGGTATTTGTGGTCCCAAGAATCACAACCATAAGAATTATATTAATTTAAAAACATCCTCAGGAGGGCCTGGGTTGGTCAGTGGGTTAAGACTCTGCTTTTGGCTCAGGTCATGATCTCAGGGCACTGGGATTGAGCTCCACATCAGGCTCTCTGCTCAGCAGGGAGCCTGCCCCTCCTTCTGCGTGCCTCTCTGCCTACTTGTGACCTCTGTCAAATAAATAAAATCTTAAAAATACATACATACATACATATATACATACATCCTCAAATATTTTTCTGAACCCATCTTCCTCTGTGTATCTTCATAGGTATTATCAATACATTGCCTAAAATTGGTAGAAGCCTATGAAGGGTTGAGGTAGGGACAAGTAAACATGAGTAGTATAGGGGAGAAAAAAAATGATTTTCATTCTATCCATCTAAGTTTCATTGATTGGGGCCTACAAATCTAACTGATAAAAAACAAATTCATAAGAGGAAAAACAGCTTTAATTAGTATATGTGCAACACAGGGGGTTTACCAAAAAATGACACTCAAGGAAGTGGCCAGATGATTGACGCTTATATACCTCTTTTGCTAAACCAAAGAAAAGATATTTAGGGCTTCTGGGGTGGGGGCAGGCAAGTTACAGGAAGGTGACAAGAAAAAGTGTAGTCAAGAGAGTTGGTTAGTACAGTCTGTCAGGCAGATTTAAGCCGGGTGCCTTCTCCATTGTTAAAACTTGTTGTTTATGATAAGGAAAGGGAGAGAGCTCTACAAATGGAAATTTCCTTTATAAATGGAAATCTTTATATAAATGGAAATTTCCTTTTTACAAGGAAAACTTGTGCCCTGTTTTTAGTACTTTTCTAGTGTCTGCTGGTTATAAATGGCCTTTAGCTCAAAATAATCTACATGCCAAAGAGTCATGTTTTGGGGTGGCATCTTCTTGTACCCTTCATTGTAAAAAACTCTAAAGAGAAGAGGAAATTTGTGGTTAGAGAAAGGTGTGGACCCTAGAGCCAGAAGGAAAAAAGAATATAGGCAGCAGAACAGAGCATGAAAAAGTGGTCCTGAAAAATAACAGTTGAAGAATCTATAATGGAACCTGATTTTTCACTCTGCTTTTTAGTCATGTACTGATTCTTACTAGAAATGGTCCACTTAACCACCACTATATTTTCACAGATTCTACTGTGATCCCAGATTGAGATCGTTAGGTGAACCTTTAGTTGGAGTCTGCCAAGGAAACCTGTGCACTCTTGTTGGAAACAAGAGTTGCATGGGGATATAGACTGTTTCAGCCCATTTGAGCTAAGTCCCAGCACTTGCTTTTAAGTAATAACAGCAAATTGAAATGAAGAAATGAAAGGGATTTGTTTTAAAATGCCATGAAAAGTGCTCTGGGCTATATAGTCTTTCCAGAAACCTGCATTCTGATTCCTTACCTCCTTATGATTCTTTATGATTTTAGGAAATATCATAAAATAATTAGAAGACAGTGTGGGTACATGTAATATTGGTACATTTTCCAGTGGCAGAATCAATAAGGAAGAATATCAAGAGAAGAAGAAATCTGATTAAATAAAAAACTGAAAGTGATTGCATTATAAAAATGCAATAAATCAAAATGAAAAGCAAATAACAAATGAATAAAATATTTATAACATATATGACAGATAGCAGTTTGATATCTTCAATATAGAAAAAACTCTTCTAAAATAATGAGAAATGACAAATTGCTTAGTAGAAAAATGGGCAAAACATATAAACTGTCATTTCACATAGTAAGAAATATTATGGCCAACAGGCATATAAGATATTCAAACTCACTAGCAATAAAGAAGGCAAATTAAGACTTTTGCTTCTGGCCAAGACGGTGGTAACAGGGGCTAGAATTACCTTCACACTTGAAACATTTAAATAAAAGAGAAGTAAATATATGAAATGACAGTTTTCAAGACACTGGGTACCAGGTGATGAAGGACAATGATCCCCGTGGAATGAGAAACAAATGAGGTCAATCCTGTCATTACTCAGGTTACTCAGAGAAGAGAGTTTCCAGGCCGAGGCACATGGAGGGACAACCCAAGTAGAACACAGAAAACTTCCTGAGTTGAGGAGACAGAGCTAAGAGTTCAGGGAGACCAGGATGTCTGGAGTTTACAGGATGGGATACTGGAGAGGAGAGAAATTCAGAGAGAGAGAACTCCAGTGGTCCAGAGATCTATAGAGTGTTCAGCAGAGCAGAACATGTGTGACAGGAAACTATGTAGATCCAGGGAAACAATCATTTGGAAGGATTAAAGTACTACACAGTACTCATGCAAGGCTGGGAACAGTGCCTACTTCTATTAGCCAAATTGGAAAACCTGTAATTCATGGGACATTGGGTAAACAAGTTAGCAAGATTTTGCCCGAGTACAAGGGAATAATGAACTCTTGTGGGGTTTAGGACATGTTACTGCAAAATATGGCAACTTGGCATATTGAAATTTTAAGCTGAAGGAATTTGCAAAATGGCATGTATATAGGAAGGACTTTCTCATCTTCCGAAGCAGATCATAAGACCCTTGTGCGAAAGGTGTCCTCCTTTTACATGGAGAAAAGGAGCATTCTTATCTCCAGATTAGGGACACCCAGAAGAACCTGAAGGAACAGGTTTTGTTGTTTCTCCCAGTTTACTACACTTAGCTCATACCCCTTTGCCCTATCATATTTTCCCATAACTTCTCACTTTTCATCAAACCTAGCATAAAAAGTGCTCAGGCTTAACTGCTTCTTCAGGTCTTCATTTATTTATGAAGACTCCTATGTCACATAAAACTTATATTAAATAATTTTTAAAACTGTTTTCTTGGTAATCTCTTTTGTTACAGGGTCCCAGCCAAGAACTCAGAATGGTAGAGGGAAACTTATATTTTCTTCCCCTACAGCCCTATAGTGTGCACTGCTCCAGACCTAATAAATCATAAAAGCAAGACATGGGGTATCAAATGTTTCCAAATAATGTGACCATATAGCAGTAGAAAAAGCTTAAAAATATTTATAGAAATACAAAAACATCCAAGACCCAAGTTAAAATTCACAACTTATGCATCTAATCAAACATTTCCAAGCATGCAAAGAAGTAGAAGAGTCCAGTGAAAACTGACCCATATGAGGATAATCAATAGAAGATAACACAAAATTAACACAGATGCCTAAAATTAGCAGGTAAGAACATTAATAGTTACTATAAGTATATTCTGTATACTCAAAAAGTCAAGTAGAGACATAGAAGATATTAAAAAGTCTCAAACTGAACTTACAGAAATGAAAACTATAATGTATGAAATATATTAAATATACTAAATGGGATTAAGAAAATTTTACTCATTGCAGAAGAAAATATAAGTGAACATGAAGGCATAGCAATAGAAACAATCCAAAATGAAACACAGAGAAAAATATTATAAAGCAAATAGTCTATATGCAAAAAAACCATAGACATATATCTCACATCTCATACAAAAATTAGCTCAAAATGGATCATAGACCTAAATGTAAAACATAAATATTTAAAATGTCTATAAAGGGGCACACCTGGGTGGCTCAGTGGGTTAAAGCCTCTGCCTTCGGCTCAGGTCATGATCCTAGGGTCCTGGGATCGAGCCCCGCATCAGGCTCTTTGCTCGGCAGGGACCCTGCCTACCCCCCTCTCTCTGCCTGCCTCTCTGCCTACTTGTGATCTCTGTCTGTCAAATAAATTAAAAAAAAATTAAAATGTCTATAAAGGAAATAAAGCACAAATCTATATGTTAGATTTGGTGATGAGCTTTTAGATACAAGACCAAAGGCATGATCCATAAAGAAACAATTGACAAGTTGGACTTTCACAAAATGTAAAACATTTACAAAAGGCATTGTTACTAATATGAAAAGGAGATAAGCCGCTGATCAGGAGACCATAATTGCAAACTGAATATCTGCTAAAGGACTTATATTCAGAATATCTAAAGAACTCAAGAATAAGAAAATAACCCAAATAAAAATGGGCAAAAGATCTGAACAGACACTTTGCCAAACAGAATATACAGATGGCAGATAAGCAGATGAAGTGACGGTCCACATCACTGCTATCAGGGAAATGTACATTAAAACCAGAATGAAATAACATTGTAGCCTAGAAAGGCTAGAGTGAAAGTAGTATCTGATAATACCAAGTACTGGCTTATATACAGAACAACTGAATTTCTCATATATACCTGATGGGAGTGAAAAAATGGTACTGCCACTCTGAAAAACAGTTTGGTATTTTCTTATAAAGTTAAATTTATACTTATCATATGACCCAGCAGTCCCACTACTAGGCAGTTTCCTGCCTGAGATCAATAAAATCTCAGAACCTTGTAAAATCCTGCCTGTGGATGTTTATAGCAGTTCTAGTCATAGTATCTAAAAACTGGAAATAACCCAAATGTCTATCAGCAGTTGAAAAGATGAACTGTGATATATTCGTGCATGAATAGGAAAGGAACAAATTACTGATATATCCCACTACATGGATGGATATCAAAGGCATCATACTGTGTGAAAAGAGCCAAACTCAAAAGATTATATAGTGTATGATTCCCTTTATGTGGCATTTGTCAAAAATTATAGGGTTAGAGAACAGATCAGTGGATACCAGCAATTAATGGAAGGAGGTTGTAACTACACTGGGGGTATTTTAGGGGGTGATGGAACAATTCTGTACCTTGATTATGGTGAATATGGTGGTGGTTCTACAAATCTAAACATATGTTTAAACTCAAAGAACTGTATACAACACAATGAAATGCACTATGAATCACTATACACTCATCAAGATGGCTTAAAAGCAAAAGACAGACAACACGAAGTATTGAGAAGAATGTGCAGCTATTGGATTTCTCATAGACTACTGGTGGGGTACACCTTTCTGTACTGAAAAATTATATAATAAAAAAGTAAGAAATTACTGCTACATGTAACAACATAAAGACTCTCAGCAACATAATAATACAGAGCAAAAAAAAAAAAAAAACCCCACCCAGATACACACATACAAATGCTTGCCATATGATTTCATTTTTAAGATGTCCAAAAAGAGACAAATCTAATATATTATAGATCAGGATAGTGATTATCTGTGGGGAGATAATCAGGATTTTCAGATAAGCAGGATTTTCAGAGACTAAGGTGTGGTGACAATGACACAGGATCAACCCTGTGGTGTCAGTAATACTCTGTTTCTTTTTCCATCAGCTGGTGATTGTTAAAATAAAAAGTCACAGAGTAGCATGTCAGATCCAAAGGTGCTAATGTTTATTTCTCCATGTTTTGGCCATTTACTTTTATATTAAAGTCAATAAAGCCCAACCGTTTTAGTTTACAGGTACCAATAAAATTAAAACATAAATACTGCCTAGGAATAGGAATAATAAGTATAGGACATGCAAACTGCCTTCGCCAGAGTAGTGGAAGGAACCTTCCAGGTTTCAGGAACCTTCACCAACTGCTGAGCTTCAGACATAATGGGTGGGGAGGGAGACCTCATAGAAAGAACCTTCCAAGAATAACTTGCATAAGAATTTCGAGCTTGAGCCAATTGGCACAAATAATTTGAAAACCAAGAATAAGGATCTATGTTGGAGTCTCTTTCTATTGTTGTTCCATTTGTGGACTGGCGTCAAGGGAAAAAGTTTGCGAGTAGAAGCTGAAGGAGAGATTTTCTTGAGCACTCCCTACTTTTTTCTCTATTTCAGGGTCCCAAGTGTTTGGTTAAATCATTTTCTGAACTCTGTATCTTTGAGACAGTATTTCAAGCCTTTCCGGGTACATATTTCCTTCTTTAGTCCCAACGCCTGTCACTGCCCATAGCACACAGTACAAATCCAATCAATCTATATTTATTTCATGGAAGAAGGAAAGTAAGATGGACAGAAGAAAAAAAGGCAGAAACATGTTTCATAGGAATGCTAGAAGAATGGATGAAATGGTGATGACTTGATGCTTGAAATGGTAGTGATTAAAAGATTCCAACATTTGGGGCACCTGGGTGGCTCAGTTTGTTTAGTGTCTGGCTTTGGCTCAGGTCATCATCTCAGGGTCCTGGGATCAAGCCCCACATCAGGCTCTCTGCTCAGGAAGCCTGCTTCTCCCTCTCTTCCACACTCATCTCTCTGTCACTATCTCTGTCTAGCTCTCTCAAATAAATAAAACCTTAATATATTCCCAAAATTAAAAAAAGACATGCATCTTCCTAGCATAAGGCATTCCAAATAGCACACAAGATGAATAAACATAAATTTCTTATAAACATCTTAGTAAAACTAGAGAAACCAAGGATAAAGATGAAAACCTTAAATGCTGCAACAGAGAAAAAGAGAAAGAAAGGAGAGAAGGAAAGGATTTTTTTCTGTTAAAAAAGGAATACACTTTGGTCAAGATGGTATTGTAAGAACATGCTTTGACCTTCAAGTACATTGAAGTGATGGATAAAACATTAAGAAAGGAAAGTAAAAAGACACACTGGACTTACAGGCAAGATAAGTATCTCAAAAACTAAAAAATGAAACAAGAACCCAAATACAGAGCACAGGTAAAGCCACACACCAGTTGGCACTTTGGGTTGAAACCAGAGATGACCAGGTGTTTAGCGGGGGTGGGGTGGGGGTGGGGGAAAGAAAGAAAAAAAAACCCAAAACCCAAACGAAACCAAAAACCAGAAACAAAACAAAACAAAACAAAAAAACCCAAGGAATTAAAATCTTCACTTGAGTAGGTGACCAGAATCAAGGCCCCTCCCTGAAACCATCCTTCCTGAAAGGGAGTTGAAAATTGCTCCTGCTAGTTTGTAACTAGAGTTTCAGCTCCTGAAACACAGCAGGCCTAGGGCACTGTAAGACAAAAATAAACCTTCCAGCTAGCTCTAACAACCAAATCAGCCATATCTCTAGTATCACCACAGGATAAGTACTGTCAACTGTTAAATGTGACCTATCTCCAGATGGGGACACTATGTAGCTTGAGTGGAGGGATAAGAGGAGAGAGATAGTAGGAGAGAAAAAGAAGAGAAAAAAAGAACAGCTTAAATAGGCCTACCATGCTTGGGTGAGCTACTGCCATCTTTCTCACTGCTGCCAGTGAACCAAATTATGTGATTGCTTCTCTTCACCTAGATCCCAGCCTACAGAAGATAGCCACTACCCAACTCCCCGATATCATTGGTGTTCCTCCTACATCTGATGACTTTGGTTATACTATGTCCTCTAAAGGCCTTCCCTTGGAAGGGGTAATGTCACTTCTAATTGTTTTCTAAGAGACACTAGTGTCAGGAAGGGAATATTTTCCTATTTCTTGCTTTGTTTGACTTCCTGAGCAAAGAAAATGGCCATGCTAGATGATGTCTCCTTTACCCCAGAACCACTGGCTTCTCACAGTCCTTGTATAGTAGACTAGGAGCTCCCATTCAAAGTGTAATAAAAATATATCTCCCTTGGAGTCATGGAGGCATTCCAGGCAAAGGATGAAAAGCCCCTCGGAAAGTTTCCAGATTCTTTTTCCTACTGACAGTAAGTGTGGAGGGCATGTGTTGGTGGGGCATAATCCCAAGGCAAAGCAGCCCAAATTGCTGAAGTAGTGTGGGGGGTGGGAGAGTTGCCTTGGAGAGTCTTTAAACCTACAGTGGACTGTATAGTATATACTATATATATATATATATATATATATATATATAGTATGTATGCAGAAGAAATAAAATCTATGCGGTAAACCACTAGGATTTAGGGGTTGCTTATAACCAAAGTCTAAGCTTAGCTTATCCTAATACAATAATGTTATCCACTTTATTGACTTTTTCAAAGTATAAGCTATTTGATTTATTTGTTAAATATAGCTATTTCGTTTTCTATATCAACAATTTCTGCTTTTGCTTCATTTCCTTTCTGCTTCCCCTAGGTTTATTTTTTGTGTTCCTTTCTAACCTACTGAGTCTGATTAATTTATTTTTATTTTTTCTTGGTTATTAATATAAGTATTTAGGGCTAAGATTTTTTTCTTTGAGTAATGCTTTAATTTTTATCTGATATATAGCAGTTATATAAGTGTACTTATTTCGTTTTGAAATGATTTTTCCCTCTTAGATGTTCAGGAAAGAAGTTGTATTTTACTTTAGAGGTGGTAGTTTTTTCTTTCTACTTTTATTGTTAATTTCAACTTATGTGTTATTGTGATCAGGAATATTTTCTGTTTCTTCTAAACATGCCGAAGTAGGTCAATCTCATGTGTCATATTACACAAATCTTCTAGAGGCTTTTGGTTTTATTCTTTCCAGCTTCTTCTAATTTGACACATGTAGAATATTGACCCCCACAATTATAGACTGTGCATTACTTACAAGGGCTTAGAAAACATTTATTAAAATTTATCATGTGTTGAGCCATAGAATATGTTTCAAAGGAATGAATTCATTCAGAATATGTGGAAATAAGCCAGACATCATTAACAAAAAGATAACCAGAAAATCCCCATGTGTTTGGAATTTAACAACACAAGTTTTCAATAGACAATGAACCAAAGAAGCAATTACAATAGAAATTAGGGAATATTCCAAATTAAATAATAATTAAAATACAAGATGACTTGTGAAATGCTTCTAAAGCTCTGCATATAAGGGAATTTATAAACTTAAATGCATATATTCCCTTTATTCCTAAGGATATGTGAAAAGGTGCTCAATCTTATTAGTTATCAAAAAACACAAATTAAAACACAATTAGATATCATTGTATACCTACTGAATGGCTAAAATGAACACTAAAAATAGCAAGTATTGTGAGGATTTAGAGCAACTAGAATCCTTATATATTGCTAATATTATTATAAATTTATATAGCCATTTTTGAAAAGTAGGAGTTTTTATTATGTACCGCATATCCTATAATCCAGTAATTTAATTCCAAGATATATACCAAAAGAAAAATATGTATCTGTGCACCAAAATTTATGTACAGCATTACTGCAATAGCTAAATCCAGGAAACAGCTCAAATATCCATCAGTAGAGTGGATAAATGAATTGAGTATATTTATACAAACTATAGCAATAAAAATTAATGAACTACTGCTATGTGCAATGATACTGATGAATCACTCACATAAATACAATGTTGGGCAAAAAAAAAAAAAAATCCAGACATAAAAGAGTACATAATGCATGATTCAACTTATATAAAATTCAGACACAGGCAAAATTAAATTATGGGGTTGGACATTAAAACAGTGGTTACTTTTAGAGAGGAGAGTGGGGTTAACATCTGAGAGGGGGCATAAAGATCACTTAGGAAGTGCTGATCATGTTTTAGTTCTTGCTCTGGATGGTAGTTCAGGGTGCCTGGTTGGCTCAGTTGGTAGAGCATGCAACCCTTGATCTCATGGTTGTGAGTTCAAGCCCCACATTGGGTGTGGAGCTTACTTAATAATAATAGTAATAATAATAATAATTAATATAATAAATGGTAGTTCATATTGTGATTATTTCTTAACTAAAACTTTTGATTTGTGTTCTTTATTTCACGTATTTTATGTTTCTTAAAAATGTTTAACAACTGAATCGGAAATCACCATTTTGTCATACATGTAAGCTAGGAACTGATAAATACTGATCTGGACCAAATTTGAGCTGCAGAGATAGACACAAGAGGACACTTATGTTGAAAAACAGCAACAGCTCAAATTTGCCCATCAGAAGCCCAAATTTATGCTTTGAAAAAGGAAATGACCAATTCCATTTTTCTTCCTGACACCAAATATGGTGATGTCTGTTCCAACACCACTCGTTCAACTCTCTGACATCAACTAGGTGTCCAACAATTCAATTCAATTGTGATACTAACTGCCAATCCTTAGTGCAGACCCCATAGGTTGAAGGCTTAGTCCCATAAGACTGCCCCCACTTCAAACACCAGCTGCAAGTACTGGATCACCCAATTACCCACACTTCTGTTTCACTTGGCTACTTATTGGGAGTTCCCATGATTGCCTCACTTCAGGTTGAATAATTTGCTAGAACAACTCACAGAACTCAGGAAAGCACTTTATTTGCTATTACAGTTGAGTATAAAGAATACAACTCAGGGGACAACCAGATGGTAGAGACAAACAGAACAAGGTGTGGGGAAAGAGTATGGAATGATGAAGAAGTAGTCATCTCATTAACATGTGACAATGTGATAACTCAGGAGAGTCCAAGCATTTTAGGAGGGATGTGCCGGGAAATAAGGACAAAGACCAAAGATATATTTTATTGTATTGCAGAGCTACAAATATTAAGTGCTAGCTGATTCTTCCCTGAAATAATTCAGTTTTATTCACATTAAACATTTGCTCTTTTATTTAAGCCCCTTCTGTAATTTTACTTTTCATGATCCTGCTAATTTTTTTTAAATGTCTTAGCTTTTTATCCCACAACTTCTTAGCTTTAGCCTCAAAATGTATTTAAGATCACCAGTCATTTCTCATGCTTTGACCAGTCTGTCTGATCAAAGACATCTCATCTTTCCCCTAAAGAAATAAAATAAAATAAAATATATTCCTAACTAGTTTCTCTGATTTGACCCCCACCCCCACCCCAAAACCCAGTCTAGGGTTCACAAAGAAACCAGAGGGATCCCATTAAAGGTAAGTTAGATAAAATTACTCCTCTATTCAAAATATTCAATGGCTTCTCATTCACCAAAAGTCAAATTTGAAACCTTTACCCTGACCTACAAGACCCACCCTACAAGATCTGACCCTTCTCTTCCCTCTCTACTACTCAATTCCATGCACACTGCTTTCCTTTGTACTTCTTTCATATGATTCACATGGTTCTACCCCAGGATCTTTGCACTTGATGTTCCTTCAAACCTGGAATTCTCTTTCCACAGATGGCAGTTTCCGGATCTGAGGCAGTAAAGTGCAAAGTGAGCATAAGAACATCTCACTGTCACATAATGAAATTATCTAAGGTAATTTCTTTTTAAAAGTCATTATTTCAGGTTTAAAACATTAAATACTAGAGGAGAGAGTTCTTAAAATGACCTAAATGTGTGTCTAGTAGTGAAGAATAATTCAGGTTTACAGTTCTATTGGATTATTGATTACAGTTTATAAAAGACAATCTACCACTCTGAGCCTTTTTTTTTCAGGATATGAGGCAACAACCCTTGAATCCCAGATCCTCCAGAATAAGGTGATATTGGAGATTCCAGCTGCATTTGGTGTTGCTAGTTTTACCTGCTTTTACACTTATAGGGGCTCAGAACAAGAGATGTGGTTGGGGGAGTGATTTGAGTTAAAAACATAGATTAGAATTAGATTCTGGACTAAGACATTTTTAACTGATATCCCTTAAGTATTTAACATTTATTTATTAGAAGTGAGTGGCAGGGGTGCCTGAGTGGCTCAGTCCATTAAGCGATTGACTATTGGTTTCAACTCGGGTCATGATCTCATGGGTCATGGAATGGAGCTTTGCGTCAGGCTCTGTACTCAGTAGGGACCCTGTTTGAAGGTTGTCTCTGTCTTCCCCTTCCCCCATGTGCACTCGTTCACATGCACCCTCTCTCTCTCACACTAATAAATAAATGATTAAAAAAAAAAAGAAGTGAGGGACAAGCTGCTTTTCTATCAGTCCAATTTTATCCCCTTTTATATTGAAAGTAAGAGATTCATTCAAGTACCTTATCTTCAGTTGTGCTATTTTACACTGTTCTCACCATAAATGGTTATCATGAGCCAATCACACTACGAATATAACAGGTGCATTCAGTAATTGGGGCCTTTGTAGTGGCTAACCCCTCCATCTGGTATGTTCTTCTTCCAAATAACTACATCTAAACTTTCTCACTGCCTTTAAGTCTATGCTCAAATGTCATTGCCTCATGATTTAATTTAAAATGTCTTGTTCAGTACTTAAATGTTCTATTTTTCTGAGTTTCATGTTGAAAAAAAAATCACTCCATTTTTCTTTTAGGTTGTGCTCTCTGTTAGTTTTTCTTTGTGATTCTCAACCAGATATCTTCTTGGGAGGCATAATAAAGGGTTTAAATTTAGGTAATTTGTCCCCAGTGAACAAAAACTACCCCACTGTTATTATGTCTGCAAATTTTAGCTGATTCTGTCCTACTGCTATCACATGATTCAGCTGACCAGGAACAACTAACACCTGTTTGCTTCAAAAATATTGGGAAAAAAAAAACCCAAAGATGTGTTGGCTCTGGCTCTCCTACATTGTATTTCTGCTTATATCACTTCTCTAATTTAATCCACTTATATCACTTATAAGTAGATATAATCTACTTAAATTACTTATCTAATTACTCTATTACTCTATGTAGGGGAGAAGACTTTTACTCTACCCTCTTATGTCCAGTACCTGAATTAAAAATTAACAAGACACATTAACAGGAAGAAAACAAATTCATTTACACTTGTAATGCTGCATACATGAAGGAGTACTCAGTGAGAAATAAATCAAAGGGGTGGATAGAATTGGGGCCTATATGCCCCAGGTGATGGGAGGGGTAGGAAAGGCACTTGGGAAAGGGAAGACAACTGTTTGGAAAGATAAATGGATCATTAGGAGAATAGATGGGAGATAGATATAATAGTCTTGTGACTGTCTGCTGCTTGGGCATGGTGCTGACTTCTTGTCTCTAGCTCCTGAGGAAGGAATTATGACAGTCGAGTTCTTTTGAATTCTTTTGGGGTGGGGGTGGGCTATGCTTTTAGGTAGATAAGGAAAGCTCTGAGAAGGCTTCTTTCTGGACCTGTTGCTTTTCAATTGCTTTCAGCTCAACATAATCCTTAAACCAAAGTGGTGTATTTTGGGGTGGCATATCGCCATCCCCTTCAACAATAAACCACCCTCAAATGTCATGATTTGAAATAAAAACAAAATATTATTTCTCACCATTTCGTGAATTTGCAGAAAGGTCCCTGCGTTGCTTTCATCTGAGCTCACTCCTATAGCTATTGTTAGCCAGAGAATTGGCTGGATGACAAGGAGCCCTACTCACATGTCTGGCCGTTGATTCTGGTTATCAGCTGGGGCCCCTGAGTTCTCATCCTCAAGTAGAGTAGATCAGCTTCTTTATGTGATAGTCTCATTGTGGCATTTTGGGAGAGTCATCAGGGAAGCTGCACGGTGTGACTGGCACAGCCCCACTGCACCCTAGTCATCAAAGCAAGTGACAGGGTCAGTCCAGATTCAAGAAAAGGGGAAAAAGACTCCATCTTTTCATAAAACTGACCTTGCAAAAAGCGTAAGAGGAACTGTTGTGACCATCTTTGATGAGATATGTGACCACACCACTCCAAGACATTGTCCGCCATTTCTTATTTTCAGTTTAAGGAATTAAATAAGTTTTTGAGGAAAGCTGAGTTAAATGACATTTTTCATTTTGATTTATTTCAGGTGTATATTTGTACCCTTTCATAAATTGTATCATCTATACAACCAAGTCTGGTGAAATTAAGGAATTTATGAAAAGGGGTATTACAGAGCTTTTGGAAACTCTTGATGAGGCTCGGAAGCCCTACAGTCAAGGGTGATGCCTCTAATCATACTCTGGTGGGCACAACACTGGCAATGGTGCTTCACTGTATCTCTCAAATAAATAAGTAAAATCTTAAAAAAGAATTCTCACTTGGTATACAAGTGGGCATAGAAGAACATAGTCCTGTTTCTTCAACTGAAAGCCTGAAATTGAAAATGTACAAGTAAAACCATTGTGCTCTTGTTGAAGAGAAGAGTAGAGAACTAGAGGCAAGCTCCAAGCAAGTGTCCTCTAGGCCTGCCCCCCTCCATCCCACCCATGAGGGATAATCATGAAGGAGTTCCTTAGAAGCACAACTAGAAAACTATGACCAGCACAAGGACTTTGAAAATCCTAGAGGAGGCACCAAAACATAAATAACTCAATGTGGCAAACTGGATGCTATAGGACTGTCATATGTAGGAAGGAAGGGTAAGTGGATATTAAAATAATAAATGAGTCCTAAGAGTTGCACCTTCATAGGAGCTGGGAGACCTTGCTTGATCCACTCACCTAACCTCTTGCTGAGAGAGAAATGCTCAGGATTTGTCCCGCTTCAGTGATTTGCTCAGCTCCATATTCTCCCCTCCCCCACCCCACAGCCTAGCCTGTGCTTGTCAAACAGTGCCATTTTCTCTTCTGTGATAGAATATCACGACACATAATTTCATTGTCTTCCTACCTCAAATGCTACAGGTCTACCTCTGATAATAGGAAGAAAGCGATAGGGAGGAGAGATGTGATCAAGCGCCACAACTCTTCCAAAATCACACAGCTTTACCTCAGGCACACAGACTGGCAAAGGTATCAGAATAGCCCATTTTTACAGACGACTTGCTTATTGCTGTGAGAGGCTTTCAAAAGGAAGTGGACCTTGCTAGACTGTGAAAATCCAGTTAGTTGAGCAACCGTGGATTCCTTCACAGGAGTGAAGCGACGTTATTGCTTATCGGTGTCCCATGCTCCTGTCAGACATTCTGCCCCAATAGCCAGATGTTCTCATTGCTAGCTCTCTTTCATCTTTTCTCCCTTTCTCCATCCCTACCTTCCTCCTTCTTTGTCTTTTTCCCTCACCTCACAATGAGTCAAAATGGCTTCTCTCAGTACTTCTACAAGCAAAGTCATTAAGAACCGCTGTTATTAATATCCACTACGGAACCTGTGCACATTGTCTCTACCTGCTGTCTACCTGGGCCCCAAGTAGGAGAGGAACTGGTGAGGGAACTTGTATATCAGTTTGAAATTTTGAATGAATACTTTTAGTATTTCCCCATTCAATAAGATACTGGTTATTTTGATTCTTTGATTCTTATTTTATTGAGAAGTTTTAGCATAAATAGTTGTTAGATTTTGTCAGTGACTTTTTCAGCATCTGTGGAGATAACTGTGTGGTGTGTAACACTAACTGGTTCCTTAATAGTGATCCACATTCCTGGAATAAATTCCACAGTCACGGTATATTACTTTCTTACTGTAATCTTGGGTTTTGTTTGCTAGTATTTTATCTGTCTGTTTGTACTTTGTTGTTGTTGTTTTGTATTTACATTCTTGAGTGACACTGGCATGTAGTTTTCATTCTTATAATATCTTTGTCAGGTTTTGCATTATGAATGGAATTAGGAGTTTTCCATCATTCTCAAGGCTCTGGGACAATATAGAGAGCACTGAAAGTATCTTCTTTAAGGGTTTGATAAAATCTCTCTGGGAAAACATCTAGGCTTTGCTTTTATGTTCGGTAGTCCCTTAATGATTTTCTCTATTTCTTTAATGGAAATTGGTCTTTCTAACTCTAATGGAGAAAATTTTGGTCAAGTATACTTCCCTAGGCAATCATTCATTTGATCTAGATTTTTGTATTCAAATTCTGTAGAGTTCTCTGAAGTAGTCTCATGATTTAAAAAAAAAATTGTTATCTTCTGTTTCAATGGTTAGTCACTATTTGTCATTGCTTATTTTATATACCTGTGCCTCATCTTTATTTTTGAATAAGGTAGCTAGTGATGTGTCTGTTTTGTTATTTTTCCTTAAACAATGGGATTTTGTTTTATTAATGAGGTCTATTACTTTCTATTCTCAATCTCTTCTTTTAAGGTCATGTTTCCTATTCTCAACATCTGCTTTCATCTTTACAGTTTCTTGTGCTTTCTTTTGGTTTACTTTATTCTTTTCCTAGTTGTTTTAAAAACTATGACTTTCCCTGCAATTGCTGCTTTAAATATATCCCATAGATTCTGGTATGTACTGTTTTCATTATCTTTTTTCTTAAAGATTTTTGTCATTTCAGTCTGTGTTTCCTCTTCACCCAGTAGTTATTTAATAGAAGGCTTTTTCATTTCCAGGTGGGAAAAGCAATTTGTTTTGTTTATTTGCTTGTTTCTTTTGTTAGTGATTTCCAGTTTTTTAAAGATTTTATTTATTTATCTGAGAGAAAGAGAGGCAGAGAGAGATAGTGAGCATGAGCAGGTGGAAGGGCAGAGAGGAGAGGGAGAAGCAGGCTCTCTGCTGAGCAGGGAGCCTGATGTAGGGCTCCATCCCAGGACCCCAGGATCATGACCTAAGCCAAAAGCAGATGTTTATCTGACTCAGCCACCCAGGCACCCAGTAATTTCCAGTTTTATTGTACTGTGATCAGATATGTTATTTAATATTTCTATAAAATGGAAATTATTGAAGTTTTCCTTGTGACCTAATGTATGATCAAATTTTGTCAATGTCTCATGGGCACCTGAGCAAAATGTACATCTAGATGTGCAGTTCTAAGGGTGCCTGGCTGACTCAGTTGGTAAAGCATGTAACTCCATGTCTCTGGGTTACACAAACCTCATGTTGCATGTAGAGATTACTAAAAAAGAAAATCTTTTAAAATACAATATGCAGGAGGGTTCCCCTCCTACACTGTTGGTGGGAAGGCAAGCTGGTGCAGTCACTCTGGAAAACAGCATGGAGGTTCCTCAAAATGTTGAAAATAGAACTGCCCTATGACCCAGCAATTGCACTACTGGGTATTTACCCTAAAGATACAAACGTAGTGATCCAAAGGGGCACATGCACCCGAAAGTTTATAGCAGCAATGTCCACAATAGCCAAACTATGGAAAGAACCTAGATGTCCATCAACAGATGAATGGATCAAGAAGATGTGGTATATATACACAATGGAATACTATGCAGCCATCAAAAGAAATGAAATCTTGCCATTTGCGACAACATGGATGGAACTAGAGCGTATCGTGCTTAGCGAAATAAGTCAAGCAGAGAAAGACAACTATCATATGATCTCCCTGATATGAGGAAGTGGTGATGCAACATGGGGGCTTAAGTGGGCAGGAGAAGAATCAATGAAACAAGATGGGATTGGGAGGGAGACAAACCATAAGGGACTCTTAATCTTACAAAACAAACTGAGGGTTGCTGGGGGGAGGGGGGTTGGCAGATGGGGGGTGGGGTTATGGACATTGGGGAGGGTATGTGCTTTGGTGAGTGCTGATTCACAGACCTGTATCCCTGGGGATAAAAATACATGTTTATAAAAAAATAAAAAATTTAAAAAAATACAATATGCAATTCTTTATATATACATTCGTAACATCTACCTTATTAATTGTGTTGTTCAGGGATTCTATCTCCTCACATATTTTTTGCCCCTGTGGTCTATCTTGTACTAAGTATTATAGTTAGGTCTTTTATTATTAGTGTGTGTCTACATGTTTTCTTGCATATATGATGGTTTTTGTTTCCTAAATGTGATTTCTCTGTAAATTAGTGCATAAATGTTCATTTCATTGTATCTTCATTTTGTATGATGGCTTTTAACACCAAAAAAAGAGTCCTTGGTCACATTCAATGTTTTGGGGCTTGAATTAATCTTCGCCTGATATCAAACTCTATACCTGCTTTCTTTTTGTTTTCATTTGCTTAGTGTACCTTATTCCTTCTCTTTTAGGCTTTCTGAATCACATAGTTGTAGGTGTGTTTCATGTCCATGGCATATAGTTGGGCTGTGTTTTGTGAGAAAATAAAAAATATTTTTCTTTTAATAAATGAGTGTTAAGTATCTGTTGCTAAGCAAACAAGTAAGTTCACAACTTTGCAGCTTAAAGCGACAATCACTTGTTATACACAGTTTCCATAGGTGAAGAATCAGAGTTCCTTAGCTGGGATCCTGTATCTCATGGTCTCTCACAAGGCTACATTCAAGTTGCTGGCCAGGACTATGGTCACTTCAAGGTTCCACTGGGGGAGAATTGACTTCCAAGTTCTTGTAACTGTTCTCAGGCCCTAGCATGTTGCTGGCTGTTGGTTAGAGGTTCTGCTTCCTTACCATGTGATCCTTTTTATAGGGCAGCTCACAACATGTCAGCTGTCTTCTCTCAGAACAAGTGATAGAGAGTGAGGGAGACAGAGGCCATAATCTTTTTATAACTTAATCCTGGAAGTGACATTCCTTTACTTTTGCTATATACCATTCCTTAGAAGCTGGTTATAAGTTTAGAGTATAAGGTTAGTATCCAGATGAAACAGGGATCTTTGGGAACATCTTGGAGGCCGCCTACCACAGTATGCCCTCTTGCCCTCAGTGATCCATTTCCCTTTCATATGCAAAATACACTCACCCCCTCTCAAGGTCCTCAAAATTTTTAAGCCATTACTGTATCAGCTCAAAGTTGAGAAGTTCATCATCTTAATCCAGTGCAGGTGCCCCAACTTGGGTGTAGTTCCTCATTCTACAGATCTGTAAACCTAAAGAGACACATGCCTTCCCCACAACACACCTGACATATAACTGTGGGACAGCATAGGATAAACACTGTTCATATTTCTATTTAAAAGGGTCAGGGGAATTGGAAACACAAAGGAGTCATTGGTCCATAGAAATCCTGGAATCCAGCCAGTAAGTGTTGGATGTTCCTTAAGGAGGCTTGGTCTCCTGACACTATTGGCCAGCTTTTGGGTTCACTCTCGGAGTCAGCATTCAGATTTTTCTCAGCCTGCTAGATTCCAGTAGAATTTTAGGAATCCAAGAGTTTCTTTGCATTTTGTTTTCTCTCTGTCCCTTATAGTCCAAACTGGCAGTGTTTTTGCTGATATAATTTTCTCATTAACTCTATGGATCTTCTGTAAATTTCAATGGGATTCATTCCATTAAAGAAAAGCCACATGTACAAATCTGTTTGAGATAAATCTTTCTCTATCTTGTGTTACTTCAGAGAGGGCTGTGGGACAACACCCCCGCAAGGTTTTGATTTAAAGGGTCTGTGAGGTATACCTTTAATCTCTTTAAAGGGTCTTGTGTATGACGAAAATAACTCTAAATATCTAAATGGAACCTTTAATATTTCTTAAGTATTAACAAGGGATTTCACGGTGATACCCTTGGCTTCATTTTTAGACAATGTTTTCCTAGGAGTGGCCTGGATTTGATCTTTGCTCCAAAGCCATTTACTAATTTTAGCATTATTTACCATTGTAGGGGCTGAGGACTTTTCAAAACCATAAATCCTGGCTCCTTTTAAAAAACAGTCTTTCTCTCAATTTATTCCTATCCTCTCACATTTTATTATAAACAGCAAGAAGCAACCAGGTGGCACCTTCAACATTTTAGAAACAGCCTTAGGTAGATGACCCAGTTTATTAGGCACACTTTCTACTTTCCATGGAACTGCAGACACCAGCTACATTCTGTCACTACATCACAAGAATCTCCTATTTCAAGTTGCCATAACATTTTTCTTACTTTCTCTTGAGCCCTCACTAGCACCCTCCTCAAAATCCAAAATTTTAGTGTGTTCAAGGCATTTTAAACATTCACTAGTACTCGCCTCAAAATTTACTGTCCAGTTTCAATGCCACTTGCACACTTTAGTTATTTGTTAGAGCAGTAGCAGACATCCAAGTGCAAACATCTGTACTCACTATCTATTGCTATATAGCAAATTACCCTAAAACTTAGTGTGGCTTAAAACCACAAACATTTTTTTTTTTTAAATCCAACAGTTCTCTGGACATGTAAATCCTGGTATGGACAAGCTAGGTGTCTCTGGCTCAAAATCTCTCACAGGTTCTAATTTGGTTGCGAATGGGTTTAACTCACTGCGAGAGGTAGCCTTAGATAATACAAAATTATTCTCACTTTTTCTGTCATTCATTTTTCCTACTTTCTCTATGATCAATTTTACTTCTTTCTGTATCTCCTTATCATTATCTTGGTTGTTTGCTTGTCTTTCTTCATTGCCCTTTACTAAATTTCACTTGAATCTATTCTTCCTTGGGTATCTTACAATTGATTATTTCTCAGATAATTTTGTCTTTTCTTTCATTCTTTCATAAATTAAGTCAACTCTCTTTTCTTAGGTCCTTGTTTTTTTTTTAATTTTTAAAACATTTTTACTGTTAGTTTTTTTAAAAAAGATTTACTTATTTATTTTAGAGAAATAGAGAAAAAGAGAGAAAGAGAGAAAACGTGCAGCTGGGGGGAGGGGCAGAAGGAGAAGGAGATGGATAGAATCTCAAGCAGACTCCCTGCAGATAATGGAGCCTAACATGGGGTTTGATCTCACTACTCTGGGATCATGACCTGAACCAAAACCAAGAGTTAGATGCTTAACCAACCGAGCCACCCAGGTGCCTCCCTTTCTTAGTTTTAAAATTTCTAACAGGGTATTTTTTTCAGAATCTCAAATGTATGTTTGATTATATTTAATTCTTACCATTTTCTTCTGCTATATGGTTATTTTTTTCTATGGAACCATATCCACATTTGGGTGAAATGTTGTTTTCTGATTTTTTAGAACAGCTCTAAGT
This sequence comes from Mustela putorius furo, assembly GCF_011764305.1. NCBI lineage: Eukaryota > Metazoa > Chordata > Mammalia > Carnivora > Mustelidae > Mustela > Mustela putorius. The sequence goes on from NW_025421989.1 coordinate 37,511,555, forward strand.
GGATTTGCTGATATTCCTTTTGTTCATTTGTGGGGGGGTGGTATTGGGAGTATTTCAGAAGATTCCTCATTTAGTGATGTCCTTTCTCTCACCATAACAAAGTCCAGACACTTCAAGCAGATCTGTGTGTTTGTATGGGCAGGGGTTGGAAAGGCTGCATGTCCTCTATTTTTTATATTTCTCTTCTGTCCTGTAGGACCCTGCATTTCCCCCTTTAGCTCTTTTCCTTTTCACCACCCAATTGCCAAGGGAAGTTTCTCTTTTCTTTTCTAGAAGCTATGTGTTTCAAAGATTGACCCCTTAAACCATAAGGACTTTTGGATTCCTTCCCTTATAATCTGTGCTCTGATCTATTCAGATGCTTTCTTAGAATATTCAGACTAAGGTAGACTTAATCTTTCTGAGGCTGATGTTGAATCAGTTCTGTATCTCTTCCCTTGCCTTCTCCTTCTGTCTTTCTCACAGTTTTTCTACTTTGTCTTATGGCTGGCACATGGGAGGTGGCAGCACGGAAGATTACACTAGGATCTGGAAATTTCCATTATTTATTTTCACCTATACTTACATTGAAGCTTTGGCATTCTATGTCTTCAAGTCATGCTAAAGGCTTGGTTTTTGTGTAAGTTTATATTTCCCATCTTGTTTGGGGGAGATATAGTGGAAGACTGATAGCTTTGTGGCCACCATTGTCTTCAGCTACCTAGAAGTTCTCTTAATTTTTTTTAACACTTCTAATTACTTTTTTGAAGTTTCTCTTCTTTGTTAAATTGGAAACTTCAAGAAGGCAGGGACCGGGGCGCCTGGGTGGCTCAGTGGGTTAAGCCGCTGCCTTCGGCTCAGGTCATGATCTCAGGGTCCTGGGATCGAGTCCCGCATTGGGCTCTCTGCTGGGGACTGCTTCCCTCTCGCTCTCTGCCTGCCTCTCTACCTACTTGTGTTCTCTCTCTGTCAAATAAATAAATAAAATCTTAAAAAAAAAAAAGTGAAAGAAGGCAGGGACCATGTCTATCTTGTTCTTTTCTCTCCACTGTGCCCAGTATGGATATAATTACTGTTGAGTCTAAAGATCACTGGACTTTAATCTAAAGTAATGAATACTGGATTCAGAGGATTTGTATTTGAAGATCTAGCCTATTTAAGTCTTAGATTTCTCATCTATTTCCAAGGATCTCACATGTCATTGTGGAGCAAGACCAAGTAGGAAAGTACCTGACAATAGTTATTGTCTTGCCCATGTTTAGCTAACATTTAACCAAGCCCACGTGCACATGTGCATGCACACACACTAAACTCTGAATTAATAACCTGCACAACTTTCTTATGTCACACAATCCTAAGCATTGGGTAATTATATTACACCTTTTTATGCGTAATTTTTTTCTAACTAATCTAGCATCGTCCTTTCTTACAAACAGAAGTGCCTCATGTCTCATTTCCTAAGATCTTGCTTTAGAAAACTTCATTTGTATCTTCTTTCTTTTATTAAAAAATGTAGAACACAAATTAAAATAATAGTGCATATTTTATCTTTCATATAGGTAATAATCTATGTTCATAGTTTTTGTTAAAGTCAAAAAAGCTAGTACCCTAAAAACTAACTTTTATCTTGAACTTTAGAAATGAGATCCCTATTAGTAATAGTAATAACAACAATCACTAACACATATTGAGTTTACTATATGGCCATCACCATTTTAAATACTTTATTTTTTTTATCATGAAATGTATAGTTTATTTTCTCTTTATATCTTAAATTTTTTTTAATTTTTATTTCTTTTTTAAGTTTCTTTTCAGTGTTCCAGAATTCATTGTTTATGCACCACACCCAGTGCTCCATGCAACATGTACCCTCCATAATACCCACCACCAGGCTCAACCAACCTCCCACCACCCTCCCCTCCAAAACCCTCAGTTAGCTCCTCAGAGTATACAGTCTCTCATGGTTCATCTCCCCCCCAATTTCCCCCAACTCACTTCTCTCCATCTCCCCATGTCCCCCATGTTAGTCCTTATGCTCCACAAATAAGCAAAACCATAGGATAATTGACTCTCTCTCGCTTGACTTACTTCACTCAGCATAGTCTCTTTCAGTCCCATCCATATTGATACAAAACTTGGGTAGTTATCCTTTCTGATGGAGTCATAATACCCCATAGTATATATGCACCACATCTTCTTTATCCATTCATCCGTTGAAGGGCATCTTGGTTCTTTCTATAGTTTGGCAACTGTGGCCATTGCTGCTATGAACATTGGGGTACAGATGGCCCTTCTTTTCACTACATCTGTATCTTTGGGGTAAATACCCAATAATGCAATTGCAGGGTCATAGAAAAGCTCTATTTTTAATTTCTTAAAGAATCTCCACACTGTTTTCCAAAGTGGCTCCACCAACTTGCATTTCCACCAACAGTGTAAGAGGATTCCCCTTTCTCCACATACTCTCCAACACTTGTTGTTTACTGTTTTGTTAATTTTGACCATTTTAACTGGTGTAAGGTGGTATCACAATGTAGTTTTGATTTGAATCTCCCTGATGGCTAGTGTGATGAACATTTTTTCATGTTATCCATTAGTAGGTCTGTTATCCACTTGTATGTCTTCTTTGGAGAAGTGTCTCTTCATGACTTCTGCCCATTTTTTTTTTAAAGATTTATTTATTTACTTGATAGACAGAAATCACAAGTAGGCAGAGGCAGGCAAAGAGACAGAGGAGGAAGCAGGCTCCCTGAGGAGAAGAGAGCCTGATGTGGGGCCCAATCCCAGAACCCTGGGATCATGACCTGAGCTGAAGGCAGAGGCTTTAACCTGCTGACCCCCCCAGGTGCCCCACTTCTGCCCATTTTTGATGTGATTATCTGTTTTGTGTGTGTTGAGTTTGAGGAGTTCTTTATAGATTTTGGATATCAGCCCTTTTTATTGTCATTTGAGAATATCTTCTCCCATTCCGTGGGTTGACTCTTTGTCTTGTTGACTGTTTCCTTTGCTGTGCAGAAGCTTTTGATCTTGATGAAGTCCCAAAAGTTCATTTTTGCTTTTGTTTCCTTTACCTTTGGAGACATGTCTTGAAAGAAGTTGCTGTGGCCGGTGTCGAAGAGGTTACTGCCAATGTACTCCTCTAGGATTCTGACGGATTCCTGCCTCATGTTGAGGTCTTTTAACCATTTCAAGTTTATCTTTGTGTATGGTTTAAGGGAATGGTCGAGTTTCATTCTTCTACACATAGCTGTCCAATTTTCCCAGCACCATTTATTGAAGAGACTTTTTTCCCACTGGATATTTTTTCCTGCCTTGTTAAAGATTAGTTGACCATAAATATGTGGGTCCATATCTGGGCTCTCTACTCTGTTCCACTGGTCTATGTGTCTGTTTTTGCACCAGTAGCATGCTGTCTCGGTGATCACAGCCTTGTAGTGAAGGTTGAAGTCAGGCAACATGATGCCCCCAGTTCTATTTCTCTTCTTCAAAATTTCCTTAGCAATCTGGAGAATTTCAGACCAATATCCAGATGAATATGGATGCTAAGATTCTCATCAAAATCCTAGCTAATAGGCTCCAACAGTACATTAAAAAGATTATCCAGGGGGCGCCTGGGTGGCTCAGTGGGTTAATGCCTCTGCCTTCATCTCAGGTCATGATCCCAGGATCCTGGAATAAAGCTCCGCATCGGGCTCTCTGCTCAGCAGGGAGCCTTCTTCCCCCTCCCCGTCCCCATCTGCCTCTCTGCCTACTTGTGATCTCTGTCTATTGAATAAATAAATAAAATCTTTTAAAAAATAAAAATAAAAGGTTATCCACCATGACCAAGTGGAATTAATCCCTGGGTTACAAGGCTGGTTCAACATTCACAAATCAATGTGATAGAACAAATCAATAAGAGAAGAGAGAAGAACCACATGGTCCTCTCAACTGATGCTGAAAAAGCATTTGACAAGATACAGCATCCGCTCCTGATTAAAATGCTTCAAAGTATAGGGATAGAGGGAACATTCCTCAACTTCATAAAATCTATCTATGAAAAACCCACAGCAAATATCATTCTCAATGGGGAAAAGCTGACAGCCTTCCTCTTGAGATCAGGAACACGACAAGGATGCCCACTCTCACCACTCTTGTTCAACATAGTATTAGAAGTCCTAGCAACAACAATCAGACAACAAAGAGAAATAAAATGTATTCAAATTGGCAATGAAGAAGTCAAACTCTCTCTCTTCGCAGATGATGTACTTTATACGGAAAACCCAAAAGACTCCACCCCTAAACTACTAGAACTCATACAGCAATTCAGTAATGTGACAGATTACAAAATCAATGTACAGAAACCAGTGGCTTTCAGATACACCAATGATGAAAATACAGAAAGAGAAATTAGAGACTCAGTTCCATTTACTATAGCACCAAGAACCCAAAATACCTGGGAATAAACATAACCAAAGAGGTAAAGGATCTGTACTCAAGGAACTACAGAACACTCATGAAAGAATTTTAAGAAGACACAAAAGATGGAAGAGCATTCCATGATCATGGATCAGAAGAATAAACATTGTTAAAATGTCTATACTGCCAAGAGTAGTCTATACTTTCAGTGCCACCCCGATCAAAATTCCACCAGCATTTTTCAAACAGCTGGAAAAAAAACAATTCTAAAATTTGTATGGAATCATTTTAAATACTTTAAACCTATCAACTCATTTAAACTTTACTGTAGTATTATGAGGTAAATATTATTATTATCCTCACAATATAAATAAGCAAAGTAAACTAAGTAACTTGCTGAAGGTCATCCAGCTGGTAAATAGTGTAACCAGTGTTTGAACCAAATGAAAAAAATGCCATGGGTTGATTAAGCAAATGGTAAAATACTACTTACTTAAGTGGACTTTTCTTTGACTCCTACTCAAGCTAAAAATCTCTAAGAAAAAGTAAATTTCAAGCAGATAAGGCTGTTTTAAAACACTTACAAGAGAGGTATGATATCTTCAATTCCCAGGAAAAGAGAAGTTTCTAAATTGCAAAGACTCAGTGCTCAAAGGCAGAAAACTGGAGGTGAGAGGAATAGGGCAGAACTGAGCACAAGCTGGGGGCAGGGCAGGACTCCAACCTTAGATAATAGTTGAATTTTCATATCCATCCATCCTCAAGGAAGAGCTCAGCCTTTGTCTGTGATGTCTGAAATGAATAGCTTCAAGGCAGTCAATTAAGATGCTCTTATTTTTAACAGAAGTTCTCTTTGGGATTCTTTGACTTGGAAAACAAATGAAGCAAAATGAAGTTAATGACTCTTTCAAGTCCTTTCACTCAAGAGTCCCCAATTATATCCATTGTTATCAGTGAAAAATGTCCCAGTATCAAAATCAGTTGCTCTGGGACACAGGAATGGAGAAAGGGAGGAAGAAGATGCTCAGGCTCAGTGAAATCCTAAAGATGGTAGCAAGTTGTTGGCTGCAACACAGAAAATGGAAGGACTGATGTTGGGAGGTGATAGAGCCATTTAAATTCTAACCTCTATCTCACACTTCCCTCTTTAGAAGCCTGATGTGATCAGAGCATGCACAGTAGCAACCACAACATTCATAATAGGAAATCAATGTTCCATCCTTGTTATTGTTCTTTGTAGAAAAAACTGGGAGAATGTTGGGTACCCATTAGAACTCCAGGCATACTTGACTTTTGTGCTACTGGGTACAACCAGCAATTCAATCCTTGGCAGATTCCTCTTTTTGTAACCAAGAAGTTCACCTTAGGATTTACTCAAAAATCACCATTTAGGTCCAAAATCCCAGACTGAGCTGAGAACATGGTTACCAAGAATAAATAAACCTCAAGCAGATTAGATTACTTAAAAATACACACAAGAGGCTTGAAATCTTCAATTCCCTGGAAAAAGCAGGATATGTACTACCTTGATCAACTACATATTAATCGAGTCAAGTAAAACATGTCCTTTGATCTCAGCTAAAATTACTGTCCTTACTGTGAAATTTTTGGGGTATACTAGAATCATCTCAGCCATTGAAAAATCATACAGACATGTTAGGAAGTTAATCTGAATATCATCAAAATCTTACAAAAATGAAAGGAACATCAAACATGTAATTTTATGCATTAAAACAGGAACTTGGGGGCGCCTGGGTGGCTCAGTGGGTTAAGCCACTGCCTTCGGCTCAGGTCATGATCTCAGGGTCCTGGGATAGAGTCCCGCATCGGGCTCCCTGCTCAGTGGGGAGCCTGCTTCCCTTCCTCTCTCTCTGCCTGCCTCTCTGCCTACTTGTGATCACTCTCTGTCGAATAAATAAATAAAATTAAAAAAAAAAACAAACAGGAACTTGGAAAATAGATGTCTTTTCCTAGGTATGTGGAGCACATTTCAGAGGTGGTCATGGATAACAGAGAGGGAAAGAGTTTGTAGATATTATTCCAGATGAGGTAAACAAAGAGGAAGACATGCCCATCTTTTGATATACCTTAGAATGGTGAAAGGGAAGGCAGGTTTTCTTCCCTTTTTTCATGTCTACCCCATAACATTAACCAAATTCTTTAATTTTGGAATTAAACCTTTCATTAACTACAGACCAGTCACATCTCACTTCCTATACACACTTAGAACTACCTGTAAATAACAGATCTTCATGATGGCAACTGGAAGGCAATTAAAGACTTCCTTCTCCCACTTTATCATCAAAGGCATGGTGATTTGTTAAGGCATCAGTGGTCATCAGATTCATGAAGGTCCTGCTAACCCAGCATGCATTCCAGGTACCCTGAATCTGAAAAAGACAAGAAGGAAGAAAAGGTTTGAATGGCTCATAAAATACATCTTTAATCTGGTAAACAAGATTCATTGGATTTAGGGGATTAAAATCCACCCCTCCAAATGAACGAGATTGGAAAACAGTGGTCATTTCATGAATTCTGTATTGTAGTCATGTTTGGGATGATTATTTTTCAAGAGTCCTAGAACAGCTGGATAGCAGACTTAGGACTTCTGCCCTTTTGTCTTGATTTTTAGGGAGTATTTGTTTATAGCCAAACTCAAAAGAACATACTGCAGTACAGACACAAGACTCCATTCAGTGCAACATCTCTGAGCAGACAACTTGCATCCCCCCATCAGAAAATAAGCATTCACCAAGGGACGGATGTTGCAGAAAAGAAGAGATGAGAAACTCAATCCACACTCAAGAGTTCAGGGAAGGTCACTCCAGGAAGATGATGAGGGGAAATGAAGCCACGTATTTGGGAACCAAATTAATACGTGAATCCGGAAAGCATGCAGGCTGACCACGAGAGGAATGCATATCCTTCTTCCAACCAAATCATAGTTTATCACTTCTCTTTCAGAAGGACTGCCTTTCTGAGTGCTGACTCCAAGGAAGCCTGCTCCCAGGTGGGTTGTCCCTGACAGGTATAAATGTTACTTTTTATCATCTATTGTCCACTGATGACAAAAGGAAACTAATTAAGCATAATTTCCAGGCTTTCAGAGTTAAGGTCTCCTCAGTGGCCTGAGAATTACTTGCAAGGTTTGGAATGGTGCCAACTGCGTGCTGGATCTGGGCAATGATCCTGCACTCATAATAAATTCTAGAGTTAATGGCGAAATAATAGAGTCACAATTTGTGGGAAGCATATTTTTCTGTCCAGAGGAATGAAGTCCCTGCAGATGTGTAGTGAATGCATCAGTGTTTACCACTCTTACAAATTCTCCTAAAGCCTCCTCCTAAATCCACAAAGTCTCTCAAAGCATTTCAAGTTTGTGGCATTTTCTATTATTCTTAAATGTGGTCTTTTCATGGCTTATTTACTGAAAGCCTCATTGTACCTTTGTGAAGAAATTTCTTCGCATGGTGTAACAGTGATACCATTAGTTTCTCTGTATGAATAAATGCTCCAAAGATGGCTTCATTGCAGCCATATGCAAATATTCCCACTGTCCATTTCCCTGAACAGCAAAACTGACTTTATTTTTATTTACAGAATTTCTATTCTTACCATTCTAGAGAAGTCTTCCAGCTAAACAACTAGTATTGAACAATCACTTGTTTACTCTCATTTTCTTATTGTAGAAAGCATACATTGTTGTTTTGTGGCCTGCACTGGAGGGGTCTTTATCTTGATCCCATTATGTGCCCAGGAACAGTACGTGGTACTTGGCAGATGCCCAGATCAAATTTACTAGAGGAAATTCATGAATGGATTAATCTCATAGATACACTGCTTGTCTTATTGCTTGGATCTTAGGTTTGTGTCTATACACAGCAGAAGGACAATTTCAACAATTGTTCTAGTGAATACCTTTGGGAAACTTGTCAGCACGGAAGACCTAGAAATATGTCTTGTTCCAACTTTACTAGGACATAGATGATTCTTGCTGATTTTAGTTGCCAGGCATGCAGATGAAGCTTTGGAAACTAAATCTGACACTCGCTGTGTGAATTTACAGCTAAAACGTGACCCCTGAAATTCTGTACTGTACTGATGAACAGAGGAAAGAGTTGTCATCACAACTTCCCCCAGGGCATTGATGTTTGCCTTATTGTTAGAGGGAAGTAGACTTTTAAAAAGTGTGTATTTGGTGCTCACTTGAGCAGGACACATCCTGAAAAGTACAGATTTGTAGGACACTCTGTCGTAACTGTTGCTTTACAGACAGGTAGTTTGTCTAGAAGTACTACTGCATGTGCATAATCCTCTTTATGAATTACAATTACTGGTCTCCATGCTTGAACAGTTTTATCTGCTTTGGTCCAATTAAATTTAGCAGGATAAATATTTGAGAGGGAGAGGTGTATGGTTTTATAGGTACATCTGTGAACACTGCTTCTTACTGAGGCTCATTGTATATAAACTGCTTTTCATACTAAAAGCACTCAAAGTGCTTCCCTGAACCTTCATCAAATGGGTTAAATGACACTCCTTGTATTGAGACTTCCAGCATATTTTATAGAAGTTTACTGCCTAATGGTTTCTAAATAATGCATTTAACAGAAGTATGAGATAACCGTGCTGACTTCCTCAAAGAGTATCACATATTTAGATACAGCCAACCCAAAAGCCCCATACTCAGAAGACTATACTTAGATACCAGCTGTTTGTTTTGATTTCTAATTCATAGTTACTCACTGAATGGGTTTTTGCAACAGGAGATGGAAGAGGATTTTTGTTTGCTTATATATTATCTGTACATAAGTGTTTCTCTTAGCAATGAGGAAGTTAGATTAATTCCTTTTAATCATCATGCAACTTTTTTTACTACACTTGGGTGACTTTTCCCTTTTTTCCTGCTCATAAAATGAACATTATTTCATTTCATTACAAAATGTATTTTTGTAATACAAGTATTACAAAGGCTTAATATTACATTTTAATATCATGAAATGGGGCATTTTTTAAACATTTCCATGTATTTGTACATTCTACAACTAGGAATTCCCTGCCTATTAGAGCGCTGGAGTTTCAGTGTCTTGGGGGAAGGGTAGATACTCCATCAGAAAAACTCCTGTCATTTCTCAGCATGAAGGGTCAAATTAAATTTTTATTTGCATTTCTAGGAAAACAATAGGCTTGAAAATAAGACTTTGGAGAGAGGGAGACATTTTCATAAAACTCCTTAGTATATCAAAGATCAAACATGGAAAACTCCCGGTTGATATTTCCGAGGTTCACCAATACCCTGCTGAGCACATTGTAGTTAGTGAGGCTATGCATCTACAGTTGGCTAATGGGCCAGGAGAAGAAGTATTAAGTTGTCTTATAAAGCCCAGCATTCAAGGGGCATCTGGATGACTCCACCAATTAAACATTTGACTCTTGATTTTGGCTCAGGTTATTATCTCAGGGTTGTGAGATCGAGCCCCGTGTTGGGATTCATGCAGGGCATGGAGCCTGCTCCGGATTCTCTCTCTCCCTCTGCCCCATCACTCCCTAAAAAAAAAAAGTTAAAAAATAAAAGTAAAACTCTATACTCAAAAAACAATAATCCTGGGGCACCTGGGTGTTGCAGTTAGTTAGGCATCTGACTCTTGGTTTCAGCTCAGGTTGTGATCTCAGAGTCGCAAGATCAAGGCTTCATGCTCAGCACAGGGTCTGCTTGGGATTCTCTCTCCCTTTCCTTCTGCCCCTCCCACTTGTGCTCTCTCTCTCTCTCTGGAATAAATAAATAAATCTTAAAAAAATAATAATCCAGTGAAAAATGGGGCAGAAGACACAAATAGACTTTTTTTTCCCCCAAAGAAAACATACAGATGGCCAACAGGCACATGAAAAGATGCTCAACATCACTCATCATCAGGGAAATATAAATCAAAACTACAATGAGATATCACCTCACACCAGTCAGAATGGCTGAACTTAATAACACAAAAAACAACAAGTGTTGGTGATGATGTGGAGAAAGGGGAACCCTCTTGTACTGTTGATGTCCATTGACTGATGAATTAATAAAAAAGAAGTGGTGTATATATATGCAACAGAATATTACTCAGCCATAAAAAAGAACAAAATCTTGCCATTTGCAATGATGTGGATGGAGGTAGACAGAATTATGCTAAGCAAAATAAATCTGTCAAAGTAAGACATATATGATAGGATTTCACTCGTCTGTGGAATTTAAGAAACAAAACAAATGAACATAAGGGGGGGGAAAGGAGGAAAAACAAAGAAACAGACTCAACTATAGAGAAAAATCTGATGGTTACCAGCGAGGAGATGGGTGTGGGGATGGGTGACGTACGTGGTGGAGATTAAAGATGGCACTTGTGATAAGCACTGAGTGATGTATGGAAATATTGAATCACTATCTTGTACACCTGAAACTAATATTACCCTATAGGTTAACTAACTAGAATTTAAATAAAAACTAAAAAAAAAAGAAATAATTACTTGTCTGTTCTGGACAGACATTGAAATACCTCTGTTCAACTTTCCCTTTCAGTGATGAGTCTGGATGGGACATTAAAATTGAGGAACTGCAAGACTGAAGCAGCCTGCACTGCTGAGTCATCTCACAAAAGACAGTTGCACTGGTAGGTCACCTGACCTACAATAGGCTCTATATGTTCTATATTTCTATATATAGAAATAAATTTCACATGCCAATTTATCAAAACTCGGGATTGTTTATTACTATATCATAACTCAATCCTATTTTGATTACAACAGCTTTGGATCATTGTATTTTCTTCCATGAGATTGAGAAAATACTTCTATGGCTGTATGAAGGCCAGACTATGTGTTTTACTGCTCCAGAATAAAAGGAAGGAAAGGCACTGAGCCATCTCCTCTGAATGGATGGATTATAGGACAAAACAGGGGGACGAAGCAAGATCAAGCTCTGCAGGCATGGACGAGGGCTTTCGTTTTACCATCTCTTAGTTTCTGTAATCATAGAGCAGGAACATGAATGTTTAGATTCTTCCAAAGTGGTCTCCTTTGTTAATATTGTTTCCTATTTCTCATCGTATGTGTAAGATTTTGTCATTCAATGATTTAAGTTTATTCTTCCCTGGCCCTAGAGTTTTTACTGTTAGCCTTACAGTCCTCTTTAGCTCCCCTTGCACTCTTTGAGGTTACAAACCCTCATTAATATTCATTTTAGGGGTGCCTGGGTGGCTCAGTGGGTTAAGCCTCTGCCTTCAGCTCAGGTCATGATCTCAGGGTCCTGGGATGGATCCCCACATCGGGCTCTGCTCAGTGGGGAGACTGCTTCACCCTTTCTCTGCCTACCTCTCTGCCTACTTGTAATCTCTCTCTCTGTCAAGTAAATAAATAACAATCTTTAAAAAATATTCATTTTAGATTCAGGATCCAGTGGAATAGAAATATTGCCTTCCAAAACTGGCTTCAAGAGATGATTTACCTGTAAGCTTCAGTGTCTCTGACCAAGAAAACAATTTCCATTTTTCTTTCCTCTGAATGTATTTGCAAAATTTTCTACTAACCAGGGCATTCCATTGCATTCCTAATATTCCCAGTGTTTCTTGGACAAGAATTGCTTCTCTTTTATTATGATGCTTTTGCACAATGTCTTCCAAGTGCTATTTTCTAAACAGCATTTGATTTGGCTTTTACTACTTTGTTGATGTGTTTATAAGCACATGCTTACAGTTTGCTCGATATGGGTATCTAAGCTAACTTCTGATTAAGCTTATTATTCCCATCTACATCTTACAAAAGCCAAAGCTTTGCTTCCTCCAATTATAGGTTCACTTATTTAACCATTTTTCATACATCTTCTTTACTTATAACCAAACAAGCCTGCAGTAAATTTGGTAGTAATTACTCTATTCTGAATTGCCATAACAAACCCTTTGATCTCATTTAATATGTTTTATTTTAGCTATAAATTACATATGACTTTAACATAATCTTGTATAAATCAGTGAGAGAAATATTGTTATGGATTTGCTTCTTCCTACTTTCATTTTCAGAAGGTAATTTTATTCCTAATAGTTAATTAATGAAATTAAACACCTGTTGCTGTTAATTAAGATATGGTTGATGTGGATGTGGCTGAGAAGATTTGAAAAATACTCAAGTCTAGAAGACTGGAGTGTCTCTTCAGGGAGGCAAGACTAGAACATTTTTTGTAACACAGAAAGTTGAATTCTAACCAACTCCATTATACCCCATCTGAATAGATGGGAGAAAGTGGACTATCTGGGAGTTATTAAAAAAGATGTCCAAAGAGGGAGACACACTGGACCTAAGGGACATCTTCATATTAAAGTCAACAAATAGACTTTGATGCACTATGATTGCCTGCCCCACTACAATAGATTTATCCATGGCTAGAACTATCCATCTCCTTCAGCTCTAACTTCATGCTGATCACACAACTTTTAAATTATTATTTTAGTTTCGCAGAGACCTTGATACAAAGTAGGAAATGCACTGGACCACAGAGATGAGTGTTTGAGTTATGGATAAAGTGACCATATGTCCTGTTTTGTTCTGGACAGTTACAGTTTATACCTCTTGTCCCAGTCTAATTATTAACAGTTCCCTTTTTTCAATCTTAAAAGTGTCATAGTTTAGATAATAAATTATGTGGTCACTCTAGTTTATGGGTTATCCTTTAGCAATGAATTTACTTGAATTCAATTTATACACTAGCCTCTTATAAGTCTGGTTAGTTGTAGTCTGTCCCAAAGACCCTGATCAATACAGAGTAGACTGACAAATTAATTTGCTAAATCTGCAAATATGAGCAACAGACTCCAGACTCTGGGATTCTGCCCAGATGGTTCCACCTTTTCAAATACTGTATGATCTCTCTTTGGACATCTCTACTTGATTTCTCAGTTTCCTACATGTGAGATTATGGCAGCCTTGCTCATCTATTTTTCTTCAAGTTACACTTAACTTTCTAGGCAATTATCAGCCCTTAAATAGTTGTAAGAGATTTTTTAAAAATGATTTTATGTATTTGAGAGAGAGTGAGCAAGAGAGAGAGCATGGGGGTACAAGCAAAGGGAAAGGGAGAAACAGACACTCCGCTGAGTAGGGAGCGCAATGTGGGGCTCAATCCCACAACCCTGGGATCATGACCTGAGCTGAAGGCAGACGCTTAAACAACTAAGTCACCCAGGCGCCCCATAAGAGATTTTAAAATGTGATAAAGTTTTCAAATTAATTGCAGCTCTTGTGAAGGGTGTCAAGGATGTTTGGAATCACTAGGAACAGGATACTGAGTTTGTGTAGGATGCTTGGAGAATGAAGAATATTAGTATTTCAAGTCCAAGAAGTGTCACATAGTTGATGGCAGCAGTGAGAATAGAATGTGCAACTGGCAACAACTATGTAACTGCTGAGAAAGATGACAATCCCCTAAAAATAGTTGTCCCATCATTGAATACTTTTGTTGCCTTAGATAGAGACTACTGTCCTGATGATACCTAGGGGAACTACCCTTGTAGAACTCACAGTGATTCATTTATCTGGCAATGCCCAAGCATAAGCAGGACTGAGACCCAAGCAGGAGCTCTGCCCTGGTCAGCCTGTGGTATATCTGTTGTCCACTGCCACTGGCTGTTATAATGTTTTTTGCCTTGTGGGTAGATATGAATGATAAACAAATATTTTTGGTTATTAGTGTGTAGATGTTTCCTTAAGGGGCTTGTCACAATCAGTCATAATGCTGAATAAAATAAAACTGCTATAAACCTATCACTTAAGATATGTAATGGTGAGGGCTCCTGGGTGGCTCGGTGGGTTAGGCCGCTGCCTTCGGCTCAGGTCATGATCTCAGGGTCCTGGGATCGAGTCCCGCATCGGGCTCTCTGCTCAGCAGGGAGCCTGCTTCCCTCTCTCTCTCTCTCTCTCTCTCTGCCTGCCTCTCTGCCTACTTGTGATCCCTCTCTTTGTCAAATAAATAAGTAAAATCTTTAAAAAAAAAAAGATATGTAATGGTGAAACTTCAAACTTATTGTAGAAGACATTTTAAAAGTTGTGACTGTCTATTCTCGGGGAAGAGGGTAGGGCGAAAGGGAAGGAGATACCATTCTGTGTATCAGGAATTATTGTCTCAGGCATCTTTCAAGTCATAAAAATAGTGGTCATTGTCTCTGTCTCTGTGTGACTGGAATGTAAAAAACAAAGCGCATGAACATGAAAACAATGAAACAAACAGACCCTCAAATACAGAGAACAAACTGGTGGTTGCCAGAAGGGCAGGGATTGGGGCAATGGGCAAAATAGATGAAGGGAATTAAGAGATACAAATTTCAGTTATAAAATAAGTAAGTCACAGAGATGAAAAGTACAGCATAGGGAATATAGTTAATAATGTTGTAATAAAGTTACACCGGTGACAGATGGTGACTACTCTTACTGCAGTGAGCACTGAGTAATATATAGGATTGCTGAATCACTATATTGCACACCTGAAACTAATACAACATTGTATGTCAATTATACTTCAATAATAAAAATGGCCAACATTTGTTTATATGTGAGATGGAGTTATTCTTTTAATTGTTAGAATTTTTTGGTTTTGTGTATCTAGTATACCCAGAATTACTTAGACTACATATTTAAAGTAAATCCATTAAATTCAAAGCTACACAAAGGCTTTTCTTCAGAATATTCTCAAATGTAAATGGAATATTTCTTTCCTTCTTTAATTACAGTGTAATGATTCTTCTTATGCACTAGAAACATGATGATAATGATGATGATCATGACCAATGATTTCAGATAATGAGAGGATGGGAAATGGTCAGTCATTTATGCAAAGATGAAATAAGTCTGAATCTCCTTCTCACTCCTCAAGTAAACCTGCTGATTTTATTCTATTTCATAGTAACAAACTGGACTTCTAACCCCATGTCTATGATCATGCAAATGCATGGTATTAATCATAAGAAACCAGGCAATGAATGGCAATATGAAGTTAAAGTATTCTTCTGTAGGTGTGACAAATACATATATTATAGACGAACTAGAATTCATTTAATAGTTTGTCTGTATTTTCTGTTTTCCTTTGTTCATTTCCTTTTATCTATTTCAATTTTAAATGACCTAATTATTAAAATCTGGAAAACTGACTCTAACTAATATAAGCCTAATCAGTAAGTCAAATCAATAGTGATGGTTCCTATTAGTGTCAGAGACTCTATTTATTTGGAAGTTCGATTCTTGTATTAATCCTTGGATTTATTTTTTTCTGAAAAAGCAAATGATTTTCATTTTTAGCCAAAATCAACTTTAAAATTCCTTTTTCATGAACTGACTTTTATTTTTGATTTAAAAAGTAATATCGACCCATGGCAAAATATTAAACATGAAAAACATCTATGATTAAGGAAGTGAAACTATTTCTACGACAAGTATAGAGAGATGTAGTTAGTTAGTTCTTATATCCAGAAATCTCAAGAGACTTTAAAATTACTGAAATGAATTTAAAATAATTGGTGAAAGCCTAGATAAAATACATATATATACAATAATCAATATCTTTTATCTATGTTGGCAGTAACCATTTCAATATGGAAATTGTCTAGTAATACATTTAACTAGAAAGATATAGAAACCACAGGAAGAAATCTATAAAATCATATTGAAGAATGTAAAAGAACACAGAAAAGGAAGACACAATGTATTCATACAATATACAAATGTAAATAATCTCTTAATGATGATTATTATTGAAATTCTAATTACTATTGTTTCTATATGACTATGATAAAAAAGCTATTTCACAAGTTACCTGGAAAAATAATAGCCAAAAATTGCTCAAGCAAATTATGAAAAGTAAAAATAGTGGCTGGGGGTGGTGAAAGGCTGGCTCAGTCAGTAGAACATGTGACTTTTGATCTTGGTGGTGTGAGCTGGAACCCCACATTGGGTGTAAAGATTGCTTAAAAATAATATCTTAAAAATAAAAAAGTAGTGGCTAGGGAACTCCACTTACCAAATACTATAAAGCTATTATATTGAAAACCATGCTGAAATGAGACAGGAATAAACAGAGTAGTGAAATAGAATTAAAAGTTCATAGATGGAGCCAAATGAAGTTGTGAAGGCTTTATACTTGATAAAGGTTTTATTCCAACTTAGTAGAATAAGGAGAATTTATCTGAGTAAAGGTGTTTGCACAACTGACTTTCCATCTGGAGTGAAAAGGCTAGATCCTAACCTCACACCATATATAAAAATTAATTCCAAATGAATTCAGAATTTAAATTTAAAGAGTAAAAATATTAAAATTGGAAGAATATTTGCATAATTTTTAAAAGTATTTGCATAATTTTATAGTGGGAGAGAATTATTATCCTAAAGAACACAGGAATTTAGAAATCATAGTGGAAATAAAACCCAGGAATTTAAAGACATTATAAAACAAAAAGCAAAAAGTATGGCAAATTCACTGTAAATGCACCCTTGAAAATGCAAATTAAACCCCAAATTAAATCTAATTTTACTCATCAGAATGTCAAAACAACAATGACTTAGGTCTTTAAACATAAAATAGTGTTTTATGGATGTGGGAATTGCTACAACAATTTTGGAAACTAATCTGTCGATATCTATTTAACTTTTTTTTTTTTTAATGTACATATCCCTGACTTAGCAATCCTGAAGTTTCAGACTTTATTCTACGGAAGTAAAGCAAAAGTTTGCTTTATGTTCACACATACACATGTTAATATACACGTGTATGTGTGTGTGTGTGTGTGTGTGTGTGTGTGTTTTCCTGCACTAAGGTTGTGGTAGTGAAGAACCTACAAAGAACTGGAATGCCCACAGTATTGAACAGTTGAATGAACTGTAGCAGTATACCCATGGTATGATCATCAATTTTATGTCCACTTGACTAGGCCATGGGATCCCCAGATATTTGCTCAAATATTCAGGGTATATCTGTGAGGCTGATCCTAAATGAGATTAACATTAGTCAATACACTTTGACTAAAGCAGATTGCTCTTCCTAATGTGGATGGACCTTATCCAATTATTGAAGGCCTGAGTAGAACAAAAAGGCTTGGTGAGAGGGAACTCCTCCTGCCTGACCCTGACTGCCTTTGAACTGGGACATAGATTGTTTCTTGACTTTAGGCCATACTGAAACACTGGCTTTTCCTATGTTTAAAACCTGTAACGGGTTTGAAACGTACACTCAGACTGGAACTTATAACACCAGCTCTCTGGGAGCTTAGGCCTTAAGACGTAGAGCAGAGCTACACTATTGGCTCTCCTGGGTTTCCAACTTGACAAATGCAGACCTTGAAACATGTCAGCCTCCGTAATTGTATAAGCTGACTCCTTATAATAAAATCTCTTTATACACACACACACACAAACACACACACACATACACTACTGGTTCTGTTTCTCTGAAGAACGCTAATGTGCACACTAGGGGATATTATGCAGCTACCAAAAAAGAATGAGATGGGGCCATACTTACTGACTTCAAGGATGCCCCTGAGCTGTAATATAATGCACATGGTATGACTCCATCAGTGTTAAAACAAATAAAAAATGAAAACTATGCATTTACACATATAAAGATGCACATGTATGTACATGCTTATATTTGAGTGGACAGGATAAAAAAAAAGTGAATAGACTCACAACAGGCTATGTACATTAGTTTCCAAGCTCAAAAAGCAGGAGAATGGAGGGAGTGGAGAGATTACTAAATGTTTACTTATGCTATGCTGATTTTGCAATTTTTAAAGTTTTTTTGTGATAAAAATCTCATAACATAAAATTCACTATTTTAAACATTTAAAACTGCACAATTCAGTGATTTTTAGCACATTCACAAATTTGTGGAACTATCACCAGTACTTAAGTCTAAAACATTTATGGCTCCACAGAATAAAACATTGAGATGCCTCCCAATTCCACATCCCCTCTATCCCCTGGAAACTACTGATCAACTTTGTCTGAATGGATTTGCTTATTCCAGACATTTAATATGAATAGATTACAATACATGGCCATTTGTGCCTGGCACCTCTCACTTAACATGATGTTTTTAGGGTCTATCCATATTGGAACACGTTTCAGTAAATCATTTTTATTTATGACCAAATAATATTCCATTGTATGGATATACCAAATTTTGTTCATAGTCATCAGTCGATGGACACTTGGATTGCTTTCTCTTTTTGGCTATGAATATTCTTGTACATGTGTATACATGTACAAATGTGTGCATACTTATAGAGCATATACTTACATATATGTATATGCATGCACAAATTATTTTTTCAAGTATGAAGATAAAGAGTGTTTTGGACATTCAAGGAGTTAGAAAGTTTGCTATTCAAAAAACTTCTTTAAAGAGATCTGGGATGCCTGGGTGGCTCAGTTGGTTAAGCGGCTGCCTTTGGCTCAGGTCATGATCCCAGCATCCTGGGATCAAGTCCCACATTAGGCTCCTTGCTCAGCAGGAAGCCTGCTTCTCCCCTCTGCCTCTGCCTGCCACTCTGTCTGCCTGTACTCGCTCTCTCTGACAAAAAAAAAAAAAAAAAAAAAAAAAAGATCTACTCTATCTCTACCTTTTCTTGAGATCAATATCTTCCTTGTCTGAGATTTATTTTTCATATTGCCAAGGACAGTGGCAAAATTTTACTCCTGTTTAAATATTTGCTGATGCATTATGTCACAAAATTTAATATTAAGTCTAGATTGAAAACTTCAAAGAATCTCAACTGAATATGAGAAGAGTGTGTGTGTGTGTGTGTGTGTGTGTGTGTGTGTGTGTTTTGAGAGGATATATGGAGGGGAGAAAGTGAAAGTATGCTAAGATTTTGTCATATGTAGATAGAAGTCACAGCTAATAGTTAACTATGCATGTTCATATTTAAATATAAAATAATGTACATAAAGTTAGATTTAGACATATTTTTATGTTCATTAAAATTTCATTTGAAATATAGAAAAAGGATGTTTTGAGGGGAACAATGAACAAAGAGAAGTTGACAACTCAATAAAATACAGGAAAGAATCAATTAAAAGCTAAAATATGCTAAATACAAATTAACATAAAAGTTGGGAAATGGAGAATATAAACAGATTGGAAAAAGATGTGCAAACATATAAATCCTCATATGAAATGTGGACAGACTTATGTCCCCAATAAATGAAGACAGACCCTCTGACTGTGGAAAATGAGAAAGTTTTTTTATTTCCATGTTTTGGCAATTGAGTTCTTCTTTCCTGAATGCTTATTGCTTTGCATCATAATTCCTAAACTAAATTATTAACTAAACCACATAATCCTCCACATTTATATATGCCAAGAATAAATTCAATAAACATAGGGGTGCCTACATCTTTTCAAATTACTGTTTTCATTTTCTTTGGGTAAATACCCAGTAGAGCAATTACTGGATCACATGGTAATTCTATTTTTAATTTTTTGAGGACCGTCCATATTGTGTTCCATAGTGGCTGCACCAGTTTGCCTTCCTACCAACAGTGCATGAGGATTCCTTTATCTCCACATCCTTGCCAGCACTTGGTATTTCTTATGTTTTTGATTTTAGCCATTCCAACAGGTATTAAGTAATATCTCATTGTGGTTTTAATTTGCATTTCCCTGATGATTAATAATATTGAGCACCATAACATAGGCCTGTTATCCATCTGCATGTCTTTTTTGGAAAAATGTCTATTCAGGTCCGCTGTCCATTTTTAATCAGATTATTTGGGGTTTTTTGGTGTCCAGTTATATAAATTCTTTATATACTTTGAATATTAACTCCTTTTTGGACATTCCATTTACAAATATCTTCTCTGATTCAGTTGCCTGTTTGGTTGATAATTTCCTTTTGTTGTGCAAAAGCTTTTTATTTTGCTCTAGTCCCAGTAGTTTAATTTTGTTCTTGTTTCCTTTGCCTGAGGAGATGTATTTAGAAAAACGTTTCTATGGCCAATGTCAGAGAAATTACTGTCCCTGACTTCTTCTAGGAATTTTATGGCTTCGTGTCTCATATTTAGGTCCTCTATGTTTACTGTAACATTACTTACAATAGCTGTGATATGGAATCAACCCCAGTGTCCACAGATAGATGAATGGCTAAAGAAGATGTGATATAGATATACAGTGGAATATTATTCAGGCATTAAAAAATGAAATCTGACCATTTGCAATAACATGCATGGACCTGGAGGGTATAATGTTAAGTGAAATGTCAGAGAAAGACAAATACCATATGATTTCACTCATATGTGGAATTTAAGAAACAAAACAAATGAGCAACTAAAGAAAAAAGAGACAAAAAAATAGTCTTAAATACAGAGAACAGACTGGTAGTTACCAGAGGAGAGGTAGGCTGGGGGATTAGTGAAATAAAGAGGATTAAGAGTATGCTTATTTTGATGAAGACTAAGAAATGCATAGAAGTGTTGAGTCATTATATTGTACATCTGAAACTCCTATAACACTGAATGTTAATTATACTTAAATTTAAAAAGACTAGAAATACAATAAATTTAAGATGGATAAAAAAGCTAAACCTAAAAAAAAACCAAGGCATAAAAGTGAAAGTGTATTTTTATAATTTTTAAGTGGGAATGATATAGATGTAAAAAAGGAAAAGAATGACTGCTTTTATCATAGGAAACTTGAAGTGCCATTTCCCCCCAGAAACAAATACTTGTAAGAAGATATTTGTTACATGTAATGGATTAATATCAAGAACATATAAAGATATTGTATAAAATAACACAAAAACACAGTACACAGAAGTAGGAGATGAAAAAAGAAATATAAATATTGTACTAACATAACTATGAATTACATACATTTAAATAGAAGCAAGAAATATCACTATTTGGCCATCAGGTAAAAGCTAAGGATTAGTAACATCAAGACTTACCACAGTTTTAGGGAATCAGACTTCCTCATATACTACTGACATTTGTGTGAATTGGCAAAATAATCTTGAGGGATAATTCAGCAGTATATAAACACATTAAGGTGCTTCAAAGAAGCATACAGACAGAAATTAATTGCAGCAGCTTTGGTTAATAATAATTGTGCAAAATTAGAAACCACCTAAATGATCATCAATAAGGGAATAATCAAATAAATTTTGGAATATTCATGCAATTGTATATATACAGCAGTTAAAAAAAATGAAGTTCATCTGTTTGTACTGACACAGAAAGTTCACGTAGACATACTGCTTTTGAAGCAACAAGTAGGGGTGACTGGGTGGCTCAGTCAGTTAAGCATCTGCCTTCAGCTCAGGTCATGATCCCAGAATCCTAAGATCGAGCCCCGCATCGGGCTCCCTGCTGAGGGGGAAGTCTGCTTCTCCCTCTCCCTCTGCCTCTCCCCGCCACTAATGTTCTCTCTTCTTTCTCTCTTGCTTGCTCACTCTCTCAAATAAATAAGTAAAATCTTAAAAAAAAAAAACAAGAAACAAGTAAAAAATGATTCAGATATCTAATCTGCCAAGCTAAATATCTAAATCTCATACATGTGAATCAGCTTACTAAAAAACTGGAAAAATATCCACCTAACTGTTCTAAGTGGCTAGTAATGAGGAATAGAGTAGGAATGCAGGAAGGCTTTGCTCTGTGTCCTTCTGCATTGTTTTAATTTTTTGCAATGACATTTATTATAATACTTATTAAAATTATATTTTAATATATTAAAAATATAAATTACAATTTAAGTAACCTTGAAAAACTATATTCTCAATATTCTTTACTGTCTCATTTATTTTCATCACCAGCATCTTCTCAAGTTAAATTGTCTGTATCAAAGACATATGAAAAGAAATTACAAACAGAAAAAAATTTAACACCTAAGCCTAAGTTTCAAATAATTTTTAAATGCAACAAGGTGCATAATTATTTCCAACTTTTCTATAAAATTCATGGTTTTCATACATAGATGGGCACAATTCACATGTTCACATTTAATTCATATTTAATTCAAAGTACTAGACTGGCCTAGGAAATCAGGAGGCCTGGATTCTAGTCCACATCTACCAATGTGTTAAGGCTGGCAAGTTACTCACCTGCTCAGATGTCATCATTCTATCATTTAAAAGGGATGGACTACGTGATCTCTAAGGCCTGACAACCTATGGTTCTACAACAATCTGAAAATCAAACTAATGTAACTGAAGACATTTATAATGAGTTTCATGTCCATAGATTCCACATTTTAGGAACCTTTCAAATTCAAGTAGTTTGTCTCATTTTCTCAGGAGCGTCCTGATCAAACTATCTTTATTTGGGGAAAAATTGTCACCCTGATATGATCACCTTTTACAACAAGAAAAAAGAAAAAAAGCTTGAGAAATGGCTTCCCCAGAGTCTTAAGATACTGGTAGATAATGTAAGCAGCAAAGTATAGTAAAAATAGTATAATTTAGGAGTCAAGGAGGTGTATATTGTCCAGAAAACCCTGAAAAAGCTATTCAAGGGGTCTAAGCCTCGTTATCTACATCTATAAAGTGGAGCTAATACTATCTACCATTATATTTCACCATTTATAGTAATAGCCATCATTTACTAAGCCCACACTGTATATCTGGCAATGTATCAAGCACTTTCCACAATATCTAACTTAATTCTCACAGTAAATCTCAGCCACAGAGCAAAGCTGAGTTATTTTGGGACTTACTGGAGCAGAATGCTGATCAATTGCTAAGGAGAACACATCTCTTATGGCTGATGCAAGACTTCACTTTTGTTACCATGTGCTTTCCTGTGATGTCTGAATAGAGAGTTTATTGAAGATCAGTGTTAGTAGCATAATAATGTTCCTGTAATGGCAAATAATGTTCCTTTGGGGCTCTATCTCATTACTCCTATTTTATTTTGGAAACTCCCAATTAAGGAGTCACTATGAACAGTGGGAAATGTAATGCCAGGTCATCTCCTGGCTCTTTCTTTATACTTTTGCTGATAAATACATATTATGATTCCATTCTTCTTTATATTTCCACTGATTTGAAATGTTACAGCCACTTGATCTTTGTCAATCCCCTGTCACCCTGCTCCCATACAATGTCAGCCCCTTCCAGGTTCTTGCTTTATAAGGAGATCCATCAAACCGCAGAGGAAAAGCTTTCACCTAGTACTTCCAAAACTATATGCAATTTTCTTTTTTTAAATTTTATTTAAATTCATGTTAGTTAACATATAATGTGTTATTAATTTCAGGGGTAGAATTTAGTGGTTCATCAGTTGTATATAACACCCAGTGCTCATTCCATCAAGTGCCCTTCTTCATGTCTGTCACCCAGTTACCCCATCTTCTCACCCACCTCCCCTCCAGCAACCTCTCAGTGTGTTCTCTAGAGTTAAGAGCCTCTTATGGTTTGCTTTCCTCTCTGTTTTTATCTTGTTTTATTTTTCCTTCCCTTCCCCATGTTCATCTGTTTTGTTTCTTAAATTACACATATGAGTGAAATCAGTTTTCAATTTTACCAATACTAATTTGGAAATGCAATGCCCTTCCAATCAAAATACCTACAGGAATTTAAGAAAACAGAATGAGGCAAGCTAATTCTCAAGTTATCTAGAAGACAAATGCAGAAGTTCAGCCAAGCAATATTTGGAAAAGATTGGCGAGGAGAAAAAACAAACAGGAAATAGCATATGAGCTGTGATTTAGACTGAAATTTCATAAGGAAACCTTCATGGGTTAGAAATATGTCAGCAACTATGCTCACTCTAATTATAATTATAGCAGCGTTCAGTGGAGTAGCTACAATGAGATCATTGTTGACAACATTTTTCTTCTGCATATGGTAGATGGGAATGGCTTAAATTTTCTTGAAAATACGGCATTAAATTTAAGGCATATGTTAGTGGCTGCCCACCCAAAAGCCATTTCACCTTTCTTGCTAAGGAAGCCCTGCCTCGGGTAGCAATGTGACCCACTCCAGGAGAAACAGCAAGCTTGAGGTTGAAAACCACCATTCTGTTAACAACAGAAGCGTGGAAAGAACTTGGGTCCCCAGAATCATTAAAATGCTGGCCCACCTCTGCATCCACCCACCCCAAGGCTTTTTATTAAATAAACAAAACTTTGTTTATGCTTTAAGCCATTTCAGTCAAGTTGTCTATTACTTGTAGCTAAAAACATTTCTAATAGATACATGTGACGGGGGGGGGGGGGATATAAAAATAAACATCCTAAAATACTCTTTACTTTTAGAGGAATAAGGAAATATACAAAAATCTGTTGATTCACATGATAGAAACAATGTCTTTATTGGAAAGCCATTGAAATTCTAAAAGCACATATGGAGATAAAATGGAGAGACAAGAGGTTGAAAACAAGGGGAAAAAAAAAGGTTGAAAGCAAGGATTAGAAGCAGGAAATTACTCAACTATAAATTGGTTTTCCTGGGGTTTTTTTCCCCATCAAAGTGGATATAATGTGAAATGACTGAAAGCTTCTTCTGAACATTTGCATGGTTCTGTTCAATATATTTAAAAGAGACACACACACAAACACATATACATGCTGCACAGATCTCTAGTTTTCATGAGTTTTGACAATTGTATATATCTGTAAAATTAAAACCCCAAACTATATATAGGACATTTTTTATTACCTGAGAAAATTCTCCCAATAGACCAACATTAATCTGATTTGTATCACCATAGATTAGTTTTAACTTTTAGAACTTCACACAAGTGAAACAATGTGTACTCACTCTTTGCCGTCTAGATTCATTTGTTTGACATGCATGTAAGATCCATTCATGTTGTTGTATTTATGAGTAGTTTGTTCATTTTCACTGTTGAGCAATATTTCATCAGATGAATACACCAGTGTGTGTATCCATTGTTCTGCTGATAGATATTTGGGTTGCTTCCAATTGCTGGCTACTAAGAATTTTTTTTTTTCTCAGCTAGTGGTGTGAAACCTGAATCTTGAGAACTACAAATAAATGTCTCTTTTGTCTTGCTACTAGCATGAGGGCAGCTATAAAGTCAAAACTTTCCCATTCTTTCCAAGTTTTTCTGAAAAAGTAATTTTTGAGGTAAGGAACAGTAATTAGCTCTGAGATACACAAGGATTGCCATGAGTTTTTGGAAGTAAAATACACTTAGAAAAGTAATTTAACCTCTGTAAACCTCAGTTTATTATCTATAAAATATCTTTAAGGACTTTTTTTTGTTTTAACATTTTATTCCATTCATTTTATTTCAAAGAGGAACAGAGATGCTTTGGAGCAGGGAATCATCATATTGGTATTGGCTTTGAATGTCACGGACCACATGTGGGTATGATGTTTCCATTCAAGTTTACTACCCAAAAATATTTACTTGTTTTTGTTTTGTTTTGTTTTCTGTTGTTTACTTTAGTAGAAGCTCTTTATTTATTTTTTGGAAATGTAACTGTGATATTATGATTTATAAGAAATATTTATTTGGTTATTCGATGACCAAAATATATTTGCCAGATGTATTTGGTCTTCTTCCATGGGTCTTGGTTCACAGTCCAAGAATATTGACTTTTGTTTTAGTTTTATAGATTCAAGGGATTTTTTTTTTAAAGATTTTATTTGTTCGGGGGCGCCTGGGTGGCTCAGTGGGTTAAAGCCTCTGCCTTCGGCTCAAGTCATGATCCCAGGATCCTGGGATTGAGCCCCGCATCGGGCTCTCTGCTCAGCAAGGAGCCTGCTTCCCCCCACTCCTGCCTCTCTGCCTACTTGTGATCTCTCTGTCAAATAAATAAAATCTTTAAAAAAAAAAAGATTTCATTTGTTTGACACAGAGAAAGAGACAGTGAGAGAGGGAACACAAGCAGAGGGGAGCTAGAAAGGGAAAAGCAGGCTTCCTGATGTTGGGCTCGATCCCAGGACTCTGGGATCATGACGTTAGCCAAAGACAGATGCTTAACAACTGGGCCACCTAGGCACCCCCAAGATGAGGATTCTTTATACAGTTATACTTTTCTGAACATGTCCACAAAGAATTCTTTGTTGAAAGAATTCTGGAAACTGTTAAACTTAGCCATTGTCAAATATTTTAATTTAGTCATCTATTTTCCACTGGGGGACAGCAGGTATATGAAAAAGTAAAATGTTTTTTACCTACATTGGGTCCAGATACCAGTTGTCCCTGGGACTATAAAGCATGACCCTTAGTCACTATGAACTTCCCAGGGGAACCCAGTCACTGAAAGTTCCCAATAGCATGCACTTCTGCCTCTACTTCAGTAAGGGCAAAAAGTATGACTCCATACCACTCCTGAATTGCTTTCTGTGCTTGGCATTGGCCCTCAAGGGAAATTCTTGTGACAGAGTATCTAATCAGAGAGAAAAAATGTATTAGAGTCCTGGAGAAGAAGGTATGGGATTTGAGGTCACCTCCCCACTCTTTTTTTTCTTTTTACTATGTGTAGTAACTCTGCTAAAGACATTGGGATTCACTGTTGTAGTCAGAGATGGAAAATAAGTAGATTTCAGAAGATAGTGAGGAGAACTAAAAATCACTGTAAGCCAGTGTGGTAGGAAGGTCTATGATATTTCAATGTCCGCTTTGTTCTTGCTTTAGTAGGAGACAAGGATAGCAAAGTATTTTTTATTTACATGTCCCCTTATGGGAAGAACAGCTCAAACTGTTTTAAGACCCAGGATCTTCTAAATCCCACCTCTGGGTCAGGAAACAGCTAGTCTGTGTTTTAAATGTCCTTTGAAAGACACTTTTGGCTAGAACTTGTAGGGAATGTTAGACCTGTGGAGGAATTAAACTTGAGCTTCACTATAAGGGAAGAGATATAGAGACGCTGAAGCTTAGACAGGAAGTGGAAATAGCCCCTTACCCACATTTTTCCGAACTTCACAGATAAATTCCTTATCCAAGGTCATACAGCTTCAATGTGTGCTAGAGCCTGCATATACTACTAGAGACCATCATACACAACTCTTCTCAATACCAAGTACAGTGACATCATGTTGATAGCTTGAAATAGGCATGGATGGGAATATTTACATTATGTAAATCAACAAACACTACAGATTGGTCATTTGTTCCCACCCCCACCCCCCACCCAGAGAGCCAGTTGTTAAATATTTACCCACTTCCAACCACTGTGTGGGACCATAAAGGCCTGACATCTTGATCCAATCTGAGTCAACCCTATAGGATCATTCTAGCTCTGTAGCCCCTCAAGAGATTGGTGGAAGCTTCTGCTGGGTTTGCATTGCAAGTAGATCTCTTTCTGCCCGTTATTGCTTCTGTTGCATTCCTTCCACAGATGTTGATCCCACGCTTCTCCTAAATAAACATCCTGTACCCTAAATTCCATCTCTTTTCAGGATAATTAACCTTCTAGAGAGGTTAAATAATGTAATCAAGGTCACCCAGATAGTCAGGGACAGAGCCAGAACTCAACCCTAAAAAGCCCATGTACTTAATGATCTTGCAGGGTGTGTCTAGAGATCAATGATAAATACCTGGATAACAATCACTTTCTACTTCCCAACTACTTTTGATTCTACACAACAATTTTAAGAACAGGAACCATTCAGGGTAGATGCCTCCAAAAGACTAATCTAATGTGCCTCACATTTTATGAGTTATTAACATTGAGGCAGCAATGAGGTATCTGTACAAAGACAGAAAAAGACAAAAAACAATTTCCTACCAGCAGTCACTCACATGGGATCAACATGGAAAGTGGGTCTGGATAAATTGGGCAGGTAAGCAAAATATGTCTTGCTTTTCTCCTTTCTTTTCAGTGCAGTCAACTTGATTTAACACATTTATCATTGCCTACAGTGTATAAACCACTGTGATGGGTACTGCAGGGAACACAAGATAAGAACTGTTTTCTAAATATTCTCCATATACTAGGCAGATTAATTTAAAAAGGCAGAAAAGTAAAACAAAGCAGAATGGTGCATTGGTGCAAACAAAATGCCAAGGGACCGTTAAGAATGACAGTACAAATTTTGCTGATGATCTTGGAATAGGTGGAACTGAAACTTGGTCTTGAAGAGTGAGACTTTGACAGAAAGTTATTAAGTGTGGGGAGGAAAACTCAGGGGGAGGAAACAGCTGGTGCAATTATTTTGTGGCAAGCAAGTTCAGAGTGTGAAAGGGGAAAAGACTGGTCTCATGTATTATTCTTTTTTAAAGATTTTATTTATTTATTTGAGAGAAGGGAGAAGAGAGAGTAAGAGAGAGCATGAGAGGGGAGAAGATCAGAGGGAAAAGCAGACTCCCTACAGAGAGTCTGATGTGGGACTCGATCCCAGGATCATGACCTGAGCCAAAAGCAGTGGTTTAACGAACTGAGCCACCCAGGTGCTCTGTTCTCATGTATCTTGAATGTTTATGCCATTTACCTGTAGTAACCTGATGTCTTCATTTTATTAAAGTCCGTCATAAATCTTAGTCCTCTACAAGGATCTGGAAAGAACGACGTTTGGGGTATTCTTTTGACCTTAATTCTGTTTGGGAGTTTGGATTTTTAATTTTACCCTGAGGGTGTGCAGTTACAGTGAAATGTGAAATACCGTTGTCTTTTGTTATACTGATTTAGGCACTAATAATCATCAGAGTTAGGAAATATTTCCAGGAGAATCCTGGTTGGAGATGAAAGACTGGGGGAAAGGACACGGCAGGAATTAAAGCTGGAAAAGTTAGGAATTTAAATTGTGGGGAGGCATTTTAAAACCATATTTTGGTGTTTGAACCATCCTAATTTAGCACTGGAATAAGAGAATGACATGATCAGATTTGTTTCCCAAGAAGAAAAAGTTAAAGCTGTGGATAAGGGTGAAAATGGAAGGAATGGAAGAGGCAAGGATTGGGAGGTTATCAGGATAAGCCAGGTGAATTGATATGGTTTTTCTGGATAGTAGGATCAACAATGGGGAAAATGATGTAGTAAAAATAGTTAGAAGGTAGCATTAACAGAGAGTTGATTGTATGGAGAGGAAAATATAGGGCATAGTCTAAAGTAATCAAAGATCTATTCGCACAGTGTGGGGCGGGGGGGGGATTGGAAAACATGGTCAATTTTTAGTTCTATCAAAGAAAGAGGTTTATTGCCAGTTTAATTCTGTCCACACCTCTCAGCCCGGCAGTTTCAGCCTTCCCTAAGAGAAAGCATTTCACATTGCAAAAGCCTCCACTGCTTATTCGTTCTCATATCCAGAGAATTTGTCCCATGTCCAGTGTAGAAAACCCCAGCTGGCAAGAATGGATAAGGGCTTCCAATAACCTTATCCATTTTTCTGCATCTGCTTACCAGAAGTGGCCTATGAGAAACTCAGGATTCATCCCTACGTTTTTTTGTTTCACCAGCTTCTCAGCTATACAAAGGCTAGGAATCTGGTGTGGTAGGAGCATCCACACACATTTCTAATATTTTTATCTATATTTTCAATTAAAGTCAGACTTATTCAGTTCCTTTTGAAGGGCTTGATAGTATCTTAGAAGGATTTGTTAAATTCCCCTTATAGTAATTACTAGAATCACAAATAGCTTCCCGGTGTCCTGAGGCATTTGGCAGTCATTTGTGATAATGATACCTATTCAGTTTTATTTTAGTTTTTCCCCAAACTAAAGGACCTTTATCTCTTCATATGGATAACCCCAGTTAAACACATCCATAGTCATATAGACATGTTTCTACTTCGACAAGAAATGTAAATTACAACCTTCTCTAACCCACTGACCTTCTCTGGAGTTAAGTGTTGAATGTTTTGAAAGAAAGTTCATCAATGAAATGTCACTCACCAATCCTCTAGAGAAAGGTAGCTCTCCTAGAGAATGAGAAAGAGAAAATCACCAACAAAGGCTATTATTGATTAACCAGGTCAAATCAAATCTCCTACCCTGCCATAGTCCTAAAAATGTGAAGAGGAAATGCTCTTGACTTCATATGTGTGAAAAAATCATCAAAATCATCAGATTGGCTCCAGAGTCCCTTAACCTGATAGGCTCAGTCAACATCCTTGCTTTAGGGTATTGTAAGGGCCTATTTAGCCAGAGCAGCCCCACCTTGCTTGAACAGCCATTTTGTTGTTTATGCAATAAAACTTAAATTGACCCTGCCCTCCCCACAAGGGAACTTATTTAAAAGCAAGTCCGGGAAACCAGTCCCAGGTAACAAAGCCCAAATACAAGGGCGGGTCAGGTCAGGTGGAGATAACGCCCCAAATGCAGGGATGAGTCAGGTCAGGTGGAGACATCCAATCAGTAGAGCGTGCATACTGTCTCACTAGCTACCAAGGAGTGTGGGCCCCGCCTTTTGGATGCCTTTTGGGCGCCAATTCTGGTGATAGGCTAATTCAAATAGCTACTATGGAGTGAATTGTAATTCAATTGGCCACTCGTGTGGGAACTACCATGACGGTGCAGCTTTCTCTGTGTGTTATAATCTCATTGGCCACCTGTGCGTTGCCAGGCCCAACCACATGGCCTTTGCTCTATAAAAGTTAGTCTGGGAGGCAGGGAGGGGTCGCCTCTTTGCAAGAGACGTCCCTGGTGGGTTAGTTTGATTCTCCATGCTTGGCACGAAATAAAGCTTTGCTTGACCTTCACTTTGTATCAGTCTCACTCCTTTGACCATGGACCCATTATTGGGGGACCCAACATTGGGGACCCAACAGTATGACAAAATAATTCCAAGTTTATCTCCCATTTTTTACCCCGGGGCTAAAATTAGACATTTTTCTGAAGAATCCTTGTTCCTTTTAATGAGAAATGATATTTAGAGACCCCAATTCTGGTAGCAGAAATACTCACTGCTATTAGATTGAACATTCTTTCTGCCTTTTTTGGACAGAGTGAAAAGGAATCATAGAAACCATGTGGTTTGAACCCAATGAAATGGCATTTTCTATAAATCCAAAAATGATAGATCAGCAGTCTCATGTTGCTTGTCCTAACATTTTTTAAGTAGGCTCCCCACCCAATGTGGGGCTTGAATTCATGACCCCAAGATCAAGAGTCATGGACTCTATTGACTGAACTGGCCAGGCACCCCTCGACCTAACATTTTTAAGATAAAATACATTATAGGTTCACCCAATTCAAATTGGATTTTATAGGGCTTTTATTTCAGGTAAGGGAAACGGGTAGAAATACAAATGAAATAAAGTTGTCCATATGTTGATAATTGTTGAAGCCAGACAATAGGTACATGAAAGGTTATAAGCTTCTCTTTTGAGTATGTTGGAAAACTTCCAAAACATAAATTTTCAAAGAATACTTTTATGATAGGACAAGTAATGTTAATAAGTGATGCTGAAGATGCATATAAAGGCTTTGAATAAAACCATTTCATGAAATGGGAAAGGGAAAAATTGTAAAGAGAGCATTATATTTATATATAGTTAGTTAATAAGTGTCTATGTATCAAAATTAATATAGCGAGTATTAGAAAATTATGAAAATGGCATCTACATGGTAGATGATAGATACAAAGGTAGATAGATAGATAGATAGATAGATAGATATCATGATCACAAGTCTTTTAAGCAGAACATTTAATTTAAGGCCCCAAAAGCCTTCTATTAGGTAGTCATTGCTTACTTCATTCAGAAGAGTATTTATGACTGTAACCGAAACAAGACTTAACAGGTATTTATGGAACATCTTTGATGCATACATCCATGTGCTCAGCTTACTGGTTGTGATATTAATTCATTGATTTATATTTGTTGAAAAGGTTTATAAAATAAGACAAGATTACTAAGATTGAGGTGAGAAAGAGAGGAAGAAAGAAAAAGAACAGAAATAATTTTGAAAAATCAATTCAGGATGAGCTCAATGGAAAATTACATATTACAAACTCTTAAGCTATTGCTCTAAGTGGGTTTCAATTAAAAACAATTTTTTAAAAATTTGAATATAGTCAACACAATGTTACATTAGTTTCAGGTATACAACATAGTGATTCAATTTCTCTCTACGGGTTTCACATTTTTTTTAAGCTTTCTAAGTCATGAAAATGAAAAAGTCAAGCTTGATCAGCTTCATGGCTCAGGGTCAACCACAAAATAAAGCTAAGCCAAATTCTATGGAGAAGTACAGCAATTCCCGTTATTTAAAAAAAAAAAAAATTCTGGATTCACAGACTTGCACCCCAGGGCAAATAATATATGTTAATAAAAATAATTTTAAAAAATTCTGAAGATACAACTCTTCTCATGCAAAGCTAAAAACTTTCAGTCCTATTGGGATGCCTGGGTGGTTTAGTCAGTTAAGTGTCTCACTCTTGATCTCCGCTTGGGTTTTGATCTCAGGGTCATGAGTTCAAGTCCTATATTGGGCTCCATGCTGCATGTAGATGTGGAGCCTACTTTAAAAAAAATCAGGTTTATCAAAGGAGTTCTGGGATGCCTGGGTGGTTCAATCAGTTAGGCCGCTGCCTTCGGCTCAGGTTATGATCCCAGAGTCTTGGAATCGAGTCCCACATCAGGGGGGAGCCTGCTTCTCTCTCTCTGCTTCTTCCTGCCACTCTGCCTCTCTCTCTCTGACAAACAAATAAATAAAATCTTAAAAAAAAAAAAGAAATGAAAGTGCTGTTTAAAAAAAGAAGAAGGTCTGCAAAGAATAAGAAGGTGGTCTTTGTATTTGCCAACATTTTCTAGATTAGAAAACCAAGAGATGATATCTACCTATATGACATTGCACATCTCTCTGGTTGGAAGCAAAAGAAAACAATCTGCCATTGGCCAAGGTAAAGCTCAGGTGATGTATCCTTGTAAATATATAGAAATACTAAGGTGGGGGGGAAACTGCCACATCTCAAGGGAACTGGTACAAGGAACTGAGAATCTGTGAGAGAATGACTCTCTTCTTTGTCACTGAGAAATGAGATCATTTTGTCCCTGAAAAACTGAATTGGTTCTGTCTCTTGGGGCCCTTATGGGCTCTTGGTGAATCTGTAGTTCTCTCCTTTTTTTAATCCAGCAATTTCTGCTTCAAGCTTCTCATTCCTTCTGGGCTTTGGCTTTATATGGTTCTAGCTAAGTGGTTTGCTCTAGGGGGATCAAATAACTGTGCAAGGGGAGAGGGGTGTGGGAATAGAGGAATGGTTTCTTGAGGAAGAGGAGGCAATGGGTTGGCAATTGCTCCAAAAGGTTTATACCAAGCATCACCATTCCCAAATTACATGTGTTTAAAATTTTAACCTCCAACTGAAATCCAACTCCAGAGTTGGTGTGGAATCCAGAGAAACCAGAAACTAATTTAGAGGGCCAGAATAAACTGGGGAAAATGAACAGAGGGAAGAACAATATTTCTTCTGAGATTCGGCTTGCTGGCATAGCAAACACATTTGTTGATGAAAGACGTTTTTCAATAAAACGCCAAAAGTAATAAATGGGAAACTCTTCCTAGTGAATCTATTAAGTAACTTTAGTAGGCAAGGCAGGCATTTTTGGGATATTTCTCATGAGTCCTAACCTTCAAAAAATACCCAAAAAACCCTACCTTATGTAAGGTCAGTATATGCAAACTGACCCAGGCAGTTAGGGAGAAAGCCATGTGCTTTAATGAATATGCTCACCATGTTATAGAAGGAATTTCCTTTTATGAAAGCTTCAACTGTATTTTCCCCCAACAATTACATTTTATTTGAATTGAGAAATGCTTCCTTTTATAAAACCATGTGAAAGGTGTACCTGTTCCAAAATAGATGCCAATGTGTAGCACTTATATGATATGGTTAATATCCACTAAATGGTTAGTTCAGTTAATGACAAAAACAATTTGA
The DNA here is from genome assembly GCF_011764305.1 of Mustela putorius furo. NCBI lineage: Eukaryota > Metazoa > Chordata > Mammalia > Carnivora > Mustelidae > Mustela > Mustela putorius. The sequence goes on from NW_025421989.1 coordinate 37,545,732, forward strand.
TCCCTATCAAAATAATGATCTGTTTCACTGACGGCCATTTTCTTCAGCATGGGACCAACACACATGAAATGAATATTTCAACAGCCAACAATTAACTTTGGGAAAACAGGAAACATAAAGGTTAGAACCAGACCTATGAGCCTCCTGATGTGATACAATAAAAAGTTTATAGCACACATATGGTGAATTCTTGCAACAAAATATTTAACTCAAAAATAATCAGACCTATAGATCTTATTTCTAGTTTTCATGAAATGTAGAGGCTAGGAGAACAAATTAATCAAATCACCGTGAAAAAAAACATACTTCCAGAAGGTGGGGCATTCTAAGGATAAGTGACCCTGTAGTTTTTTAACAAGTCAGTGTCATGGAAAAAGAGAGTGTGGCAGCTATTGTAGATTAAAAGACTTCAGAGATTCACACAAATAAGTAGAATGTATAATCCTTGTTTAAACAAACCAGATGTAGAAGACATTTTGGGGACAACTGGAAAAAAAATGTGACCATAGACCATTTACTAGATGATATTAGAAAATAATAATTAGTTTTTGTTAAGTGCTATAATATTATTGTGGTTATGTAGGAGCCTGTCATCTTTAGAGATGTAAACAAGCCTTTTGGAATGAAATATCATGAAGTCTGTCATTTATTTTAAAATGTTTCAGTCAAAAAACAATGAGGGAATATGGTAAAGTATTAATCATGGACTAGATTTTGGATATATGGGTTCATAATATTATTTTCTCTAAGTTTGAAAGCTTTCAGAATAAACAATTTTTTCAAAGAATCCAACATTTTATAAGCTATTAAATCCTAGTGAGAAAATCAGGAGAAGATAAACAAGAAAAAATTGGGATCAGATAAATGAACAAACTATCAGCCGCATTTTGATTCTGACAGCAAACCCATAATCTTTCACATTATTGAGCAAGCTCAAAAGAATGCAAAGATGAAAGGTGAAACATGGCAGGTATCTTAAAATCCTTTGCAAAAGTTAATGTGCTGTAAACAGAAAAATGTTATCCGGGGCGCCTGGGTGGCTCAGTCATTAAGCATCTGCCTTCAGCTCTGGTCATGATCCTGGGGTCCTAGGATGGAGCCCTGCATCGGGTTCCCTGCTCTGCGGGGAGCCTGCTTCTCCCTCTCCCACTCTCTCTGTTGCGTTCCCTCTCTCGCTGTGTCTCTCTCTGTCAAATAAATAAATAAAATCTTAAAAAAAAATGTTATCGTTCTGTTTACTGAAACATCTGAGCATGCCGTTGGTGATTTTACAATCTGAAAATAAGTGAGCATTTTTGAGAGAAATTCTGATTGAATTTTTGAAACTCTTATTTATCCTCCATAAGAAGCCTTCAGAGACTTGAGTTCAAAGTGTTTATATCCTGTTATTGTCATAGATCTCAGGTCAGGGGCTTTGTCCATCTGATGGCAGTTTGACGGAATCGCTCACTTTCTGTCCATGTAGTTGGAAAGGAGGTCACTGGGATATTGTTTTGTGGGATATGACCTTGATTCAACAGCAGCCTCCACATAGGCTTTCCCAGAGGCCACAGAACAGAAAGGCTCAGGGACCAAATTAAGATGTGCAGATCACACAGTTTATTAAAACTGAAAGCACACAATGAGAAGCAAGGGGAAAGAGGTGGGGTAGGCACACATCCTTAGAACAGGGAACAGTGGAAGAAGGACCATACTACCTGAATCTTGGGTTAGGTAATGGTCCTGTCTCTGTCTTTCTGCCTCTCCTTCCCTCTCTCTCTACTTCAACAGTCTTCACCATTGATAGTGTGGTTATAAGACCAAAGTTGATGTTCAAGCAAGGAAGGCCACAAACAGAAAGGGGTCCCTAGGCTAATAGCACATACTTCTTCTATCAGAGAGACACACGGTAAAAAAGTGTGCCTGACTACAGCCATAGTAAGTGTGCCTGACTACAGCCACCAGTAAGTCTGCTGAATAGTCATGGATTTTATCTGCATTTTCTGGCAGGGCCAAAATGGAACTATTCTCACTAATGGATAGTTGGTTGGCTTAGGAAAATGACATAGCTGTCAGCTATTAGTAACGATTATGACTTGGTCCTTCCATGCTTTTCTATCTCTCAGTAGAATCTTCATTTTTTCCATCATACATTGCATTTGTTCTTTCTTTAACATACAGGTTACCAAATGACTATATATTTAACACATCTTCGGAATTCAGTCAAGCGAGTTACTTACTCATTATCTGTAAGCACAGTCATGAGGTTTGCTACTATCTTTAAGCTACTAGCTTTATTATAACAGAGTAGTCATCAGGGAGATGCAAATTAGAACCACAATGAGATACTACTTTATACATGTCAGAATGTCTAAAATCAGAAGCACAAGAAATAATAAGTGTTGGCGAGTATGTGGAGAAAAAGAAACCCAAGTCTCTGCTTTCCATATTGGTGAACAGTTTGTGCATAAAGAGTAGGTCACATTTATCATTTTCTTGAGTAATATTTGTCATCTGACAGTGATGACAACAATGGCAATGATATCCTATATTGAACCAAACTATACTGGTGAGTTAATTACATATGCTGATGCCCAAAGTAACTACATAAGGTAAATTAACAGAGAAGGTATTGGTGCCATTTTACAGACAAGAATATAATCAGAAGTGAAATGGCATGTCCTTATTTCAGACCACTGACTAGACCACATTTTTACGAATCATGTTCTTTATGAGAAGGGGAGCTAACTCACAGCTGTTTCTGTTTTCATTTAAAACATTCTTTTTTTTGGGGGGGGCTCTGATTCCACATTTACCAAACAAACTTCGAATCTGGATCTTTATTTTCAGTTTGGGTGCTCAGTATAGGCAGATCGTTCTGGATAGTAGGATATTATCTACCCAAATATGGTTTTCAGCCAATATCCTACACAGACTTTTGATAAACTATAAGTTCAATGGATATAGGAATCAAATCTGCTGGATTACTATTTTATCCTTGGCGCCTAGCACCATGTTTGGTGCATTGAGAGTATTAAAAGGACACTTTGTGGAATGAATGAGTGGATGAATAACTAGATGAACTAATGAGTAAAAAAGAAAAAAACCTGAGGTGGAAGGCTGGAATTTCTGTTTTTAAATGTATTCAGCAAACCAATATCGAAACTAATTTAGAAACTAAGCTATTCCATAGTGAGATGCCCGATGTTTTTTTTCCCTTGGGCTTTGGCTGTCTTTTCACTACCTGCTGGATGGAGAGGATCCCTTATAGCCATCCTGGTACCCAGAGGTGGCTATTTCTGTAGGGGACCAACATGTTCTGGCATGACCTGATGGATCAAATGATGAATGACACCTGGTGTCATGAATACCAAGAAGCTCCTGGGACTGACATGCACCAAAGACCCCAGGTGCTCCCTGCCAATGGGAAGAAAACATCTTGGTCTCTATTTGGAATCTTAACCTTTCTGCGTAGCTACCAAAGTTGTCTGGATATACCCCGATGACATAAAAAATTCAGGGATATAAAGCTGATTCACTTTCCACATTCCCCAAGACACATGCTATGGCTGGTTGAAGATATAAATTTCATTTAAAAAAATCCCATGCTGTCCTCAAAATCCCTCCACTGACAAAGCTTGTCAGAGATCTGACTCTTCTCTTTGGCAAAAATTCTCTCCCTAGAGTCTCCAAATTCTCTCATATAAATGGACTTCAGGCACCTCATGCTTCTAGTTCTTATGACTAAATCTTGGCAGTGAATATAGCAAAGGCCCTCTCCCTTTATTCCTTCCTCTCCTCTCTCCCACCCCCAAACACCCCACTCAGAGCAATCATTTGGGAACTTCGTTCATGCTTTTGATTACTGATCAACAGCAAAAGACAGCCAAAAAAAAAAAAATGCTGGCAGGAATGTAAATTATTACAACTGCTTCAGAAATCTGTCCGAATACCTCCTCAAGAGTAACATTTGCAACTCTATGACCCAGCAGTTCCATTCGTGGTATACAAAGGAAAGAAATGCATATATGTGTTTATTAGAAGACATATGTAAGCACATTATAATGCTATCTGTAATATGTCCAAAAAATAAACTACCCAAATATCCTTCAACAGTAAAATGGAAAACCCAACTGAGGTATGTTCCAATGATAGAATTATATGTAGCAATGTGAGGGAATCATTTACAACTGCATACAAAAATATGGATGATTCTCACAAAATGTTCAGAAGCAGCCAGACACAAAAAGAGTACATAGTATATTATTCCATTTATACACAGTTCAAAAACAGTTGAAACTAATCCATATGGTTAGAAGTTAGGATAGTGAGTACCCTCGTGGGGAGGATAGTGATTGGCAGCAACACTTCCAGTCCTTTTGAGGCTTCTGGAATTCTAGTAATAGTCTATTGCTTTATCTGGGTGCTGTCATTCAGGTGTGGTTGTCTGCAAAAATAGGGGGATTTACGTTATGATTTATTTACTTTTGTATATATAACGTACTTCAATAAAAAGTTTGAAAAGATACAAGAAAGCAGAAACAAAAAGAAATTTTATTCTCAATGAGAAAATATGGCAGCATATCTGCCATAGGGTGAACAATAAATAACACTGAAATGGATGGAAGTGAAAAAAGTGAGAGTCATAACTTCTTATATTTAAAGATGAGGTGCAATATCTTCTGCCTAGATAAATGATAAAATACCTCTTCTACCCCCTACCCTTATTGTACTTCCTTCCCTCCTGTCTACTCATACTAGGTGTGAATTTTGTATCAGTCATATGAGAATGCATTTTTATCAACTTCGTTCTGAACAAAAGATGCTAGTAGTGGTTTTTAAATACACACTTCCACACATACAAGCACAAAACAAAGGAAAATAAACAAAATCAAGGTTCTACTGTAACTGCTCATTTGTTACTTATTTTTTTCTGCTAGAAAAAAAAAAAGGTGATTGTCACAACTTCCTGAGCATTTATTTGTCCCCTTTCTGGAAGGGAAGATTCGAAATGCTAAATTACTCTATGTGTAAAACATCAGTGTTCTCCTAAGGAGCAAGAAATCCAACACGAAGTGGGATGACATTTTCTTTCTTTGTGTTTACTTCACTGCTTTGCCTGATTAATTTCCTAAGAAGAGGAGGAGAAGGAAGGGGCACAGCTGATGTAGAAAGGATTAATCAGTCCCAGAATGTTCAGGATTCCAGTGTGCTCAAGCTTGCTATAGCAGCTTATGAAGAATAAGACAATTTCACCAAGACTTCTGCATGTAAGATTAGAATACCCAAGTGTAACCCAAAGAAGTTGAAGAGGGCTGATGCAACTGAAAGGATTTTCTGAGTTTCCTAGTATTGACATGCTTTATTTAATACCAAAATTGTAAACTCTTAATCTTGAAAGGTCCTTAGAGGAATCCGTCCCAGTGGCCACATTTTTTTGTAGAAGAAACAAAAGTTTTCTTCAGTGCCGAAATCTTCTTTTTAGGAGAAGGTGCCACTTACTAATGTCAAAATCTTCATGTAAACTTTACCTCTATGTGGAATATAGATCTCTGCAAGCTTCCCAAAGATCAGTGATATATTACTATATTCGTCTTGGGCAAATATCAGCAGTTATAGCCCACAGACTAAAATAGACTAAGTTACTAGCCTGACTCCAAGTAAAAATAAATTCAGCTTCCTAGAGATAAAAGGTAGATACAACTAAACACAGTAGTGCCCCCTAACCCTTCTCTTCTGGAAGTTTCCAGATGACTGAAGAAAACAAGATTATAAATGTGCTTTTGCATTCAGGGAGCACTGTCATCTGCTAGCATCTCAGTGGTCTTATTGAGTGAGTTGGCTAATGACACTCTATTTCTCCTCAAAAGACTTTCTCCAAAAAAGCCATTTCTTTTCTTTTAGGAAAGTTGAGTGATTTCATTGTGCCTCAGTGGACAAACCACTCTGGTGGATCTATCTAACAGAATTCTTTTCAGCCAGAGCAGTGCCTTTTGTAGCTGACTCTTCAGATGGGCCCTATTTTTAGTCTCAGCCTTAAATGTGGACCACTGTCTTCTGCTTAAAAGAGACAGAAACCACCACTGAAACAGATTATGGGTTTGGCATATCATGTACTGATTGTTATTTATTTAGAAGCCAACCAACTTATCTTTTGTGAGATGGTATAATATGGCACAAAATCTGTGGGATTTAAAGGCAAAGGATTGAGTTTGAGACCTGGCTGGAATGCTTACTGCCTGGAGAAGAAGACTCCACCTCCTCAAAATGGCAGCTTCTTTCAATGTAAATGAGGAATGTTACAAATAACTCCTAACAGCACAGAGTGTTTGTAAGGATTCAATTATATCTGTACAGAGAACTTTGTAAATATGAAATATAAGGTATAGATAAAGTGGTTGAGTAGACACTTTTGTTGGCCTGCCCCATATATTCCTTCAACTCACACATCATAGTGCATGTGCTGTTGTTCCTGACCATGGACCCATCTTAGGCACCAGGTTCCTTGCCTCTCTGCCTCAGAGCTTTCCCTGGCACCATGGGAGTTCACGTAGGCATATGGGGATTCAACTGAGAATTGCAGCAAGGTAATGTTGCTCAGGCCACAGTTCCTCAACCAACTGGTGGTAGGAGTGGGTAAAGAAATGCCCCCAGCCTCCCTCTCCCTCTGTGAAAAGATTCTAGAGTGTCTTTTGAATAGTTTCCCAGAGGGTCCTCAGCAGGACTGAGTCCCCAGTTGCCCACTGCAGTAAACTGTTCTTTAAATGCCCTCTATTGGCTTCTCTCCTCCTTTGTCTCAAGTTTTCCACTTTCTCACTTACATGGCCTCAGTTCACTTCCCAGCAAAATCCACCACCCATGGCCCTTATCTCAGGATATGCTTTAGGTGTGGGAGAGGGCAAATTAAGAGAGTGGTGATGGTTCTTGAAAGTGCCTGGGTGCAGTTTCTCCTCCACATCCCTACTTGCAACCTCTCTGAACCAAAGGGAATATTGTTCCCTGGGATCCTCAGGTGCTTGAAATAGACCATGCTTTTCCTATGTGTGGGTAAAGGATATGCTGCTGCTCGGAGTAGTTTGAAGCCTCAAGGCCCCGTTTCAGCACCTGAGGTGATTACAGAATCTGTAATCTGCAAATTCTGTAACTGGCTGCAGCAAGTCTTGAGACCAACTGAAAAAATTCACAAATGAGAAATGAGATTTACGATGACTCTTGCTCATTTTGTTGAATGTTTTAAATGTACTTTGGGGTTCAGTTTATTCATATATTGTCCCCATTTTATATATGTGGTAATTAATGACTCGTGTTCAATTTTTGTGCTTATTCAATGAAGAGTATAGAGTGTTGCCTAAGTATCAGACACAAGGCTAGGCACCCAGGATGCATTGGAAAAGAGCGTACACATGGACCACATTCTCATATTCTCATGGAACTCAGATTCTCTTAGGAGAGACAGGCAATAGTGACCCATCAGATAACCTCCTTTTTAATTGTAATTTTGATAAGTGCCATGAAGGATAATGTCTCAATTTGACTGGGCTCCTGAACTTCTAGACACCAAACATGATGCAGACTGACAAAAGATAGAATTAGCACTGCATTCTTGGATTTCTTGAAGTGGTTTCCATAACTTTTACCTGTCTAGTTTGATTTCCCACTTCGTGGAACAGTAGAAGACTATAGCACACTATGTGTTTCTGTTCTGTTACTCTCAACAACACAATGGCTGTCCATGCTATTAACTGGTTCCACAGAAGCTTTTACTGCCAACCCATAGTGGTGGAATGAATTATCAGCAGGGTTAATCTTCTCCCAAATAATGTAGCCCTTTTGCAATAGAAAGCAGTAAGTTTCACCAGTGTGTATTTACTATAAAAACCTCCCCTTTGGGTTTTCATAAAAGCTGTAGGAGACATTTGTTACCTTGTCCTGTCACCCAATGTCATGTTAAATATAATAGCAATGGTTTAATGTCATAAAACAGAGTAAGAAAGACTGGTGAGACTCAAATATAATCAATTTACTGCAATTCTAGTTTAGGTGAAAATTTATTGCTAAATCACCTTTTTAAGAGCTGCTTTGGTTATTTAATATTGATCTCAAAATGATTAAGAAGTGGAACGCTATTGATCTTTAAACAACAACAAAAAAGTCCTCGTAATGAGAGTAAGAATCAGATTGCAAAAATTTTAGGTCATAGAAGATGTTAATAGTCTCTATTACCTACCAGAGTTGAATTTGCAAGCTCTATCATTCTTTTGCTTATGATGGAAATTCTAATAAGGTGAAAAGTCCAGTTTCTTAACTGTGGAATGAAAGACAGGTGTATAAATGGTGATATCTTCAAAAAGCATGTAAGAGCTGTATTTGACTATAACCACCAGCAACTGAGATTGAAGATCACCAACTCAATCACTAAATCTTATAAAACTACTGGGGGGTGGGGAAGGGATGCACATGATGACTCTTTTTAGTCCATGATTCCTGAATTATTTTTATGCCCATGTCCTGATATTCCTTGAAGTAGAGTGACCCATAGAGTCCCTTTTGTTGCTTCAAAGCCATTTCATATTCCTTGGAGGAAATGTCAAAGAATTCATGGTATTTTGTTCATTTGTGTTGGAAAAAAAAAACTTTCTAGATAACTGAAATTTATTCCATTAATAAAGCAATGAAACCATTTTTCTAAAAATGTCCTTGCCTTTCTCTCCCCAAAGAAGGTGGTTTTTCAGGCTCTGCTCTATTTCAAATAAAGGTCCTCTTCATTAGGAGCATGTTTGTACAACATTTTAAACACCTTTATTTGTCTATTTCCCTTATGAAAGTCTCTTCATTCCATGACTAATGACTCTGAATGGACTCTCGTGTTTTATTTTTACCTTATATAATTGTTGGGTTCATTCTTTGGGAACTAGCCTGTGAATATTTTTCTCTTCTCCATTCTTATCCACAATCATCCATTCTTCTAGCTGTCATTCAGGGTCCATTTTTTTTTTTTAACATCCCAGTGCTAGCCAAGTACACAAATTCTTATACTTGACTGGACCTTTAACTCATAACAAATTCCACAACCACCCTCGCAGAGAAAACAAAGAAACTTAGACAAAAACCAGTTGCATCGTTTTTTTTTTTTTTTAAGATTTTTATTTATTTATTTGACAGGCAGAGATTACAAGTAGGCTGAGAGGCACACAGAGAGAGAGAAGGAGGAAGCAGGCTCCCTGCTGAGCAGAGAGCCCAGGACCCTGGGATCATGACCTGAGCCGAAGGCAGAGGCTTTAACCCACTGAGCCACCCAGGCGCCCCCAGTTGCATCGTTTTATAATTCAATTCCCATTTCTTTCTATGACCTCTATGCCACCTGCTGAATTCCAAAAGCATTTTTTCAAAGCAACCATTGATTTTAAAACAAATCTTTCTTTGCCAAATTCTCCTAGATTTCAATACCAGTGATAAACGGTGGAAATTTAGTTTAAATATAAAAGTCTCACCTTTCCTGAGTTACCCCCATCTCCGTACAGCTATATATGCTAATGTGCCATCTATATTCACCTTGCTTTATGAAGCTGGAAGACTATAAATAAGGTGAAGATGGCATCTGAGAAAACAAAGTTTCACAAGGAAATGGCAATTTTATAATTTTATAATGGCAATTTTATAATCTTAATTTTACTCAGTTCATACTGAAGATCTGAATTAGAGCTTTACCTTTCACATTTACATTTATGTATTTGAGCCATGTGTTGTATTAGCAATAAAGAGTTTGAAGAAGAAAAAGAAGGTAGGTCTACCAGAGGCTTTGTTTCCTCTCTGCGGAGGACCTGGTAATGAAATTGGCCATACTCAGTGTTCCAGTTTCAAAGGACATCTGCACTTGCTAATTAACATTTCATCACCAGGCCTTATCGCTCTGGCCATCCATCCGTTACCATTTCAAAAGGTGTGCTTTTTGCTTCTGAAGGATTGATTCTTAAATTGGAAAGCAAAGTACACTTGGCTTTATTCAAAAATATTTGAAGAGGTACTTTATTATTTGAACATTCATAACATATTGTTATCTATCATTTTGTTATTTATACTTATTAGCAAATTCCTGCCACTCTAAATCCCAGCTGTATTCATATCCTTGATATAATTTCATTCATATTATGTTCAATATATATTAGTCAAAAATTACAATAACAATAATAATGAATGCAATTCTAAATGACTGTCAATCTAATAGTAAACATTTTGCTTTTGTAATATTCCCTTTTTCAGGTCTTTTTTTTACAATACCACAGGCCACAGCATGGGCTATCTAAAACCTTTCCAAGTTAGTACAGCATTACACATTTTATTAAGTGGATTCTGATTTAAAGGACATCCTGATAAAGACTGCAGATGAGAGGAATCATTCACAAAACAGGAGATTATTTAAATGAATGTTATGATTAAAAAGTACATTGATAAGGACATCAGAATTTGAGAGAGAGGAGATTAACAAAACCTACTAAATAAATGTCATTCATTTAAAAAACAGGAAGCTTTATTTTGATTTTGTTGATTACTACAAGGTAAGAATCCAAAAGAGTTGGAGGAGAAGAAACCTAAGAAATCTTCATCTTCATCCTATTGCTTCTCAAGGGCTGGCGAAATTGGCAGTATCTGAGGCCCATGGTGGGAGGAGATGACATCCATCTTTCTCTGAAGCTGCTATTCCCAACACCAGTTACCCAGGGGGCCTACAGGTCGGCGGACTTCTCTGAGGCGGGCATCACTAAAACCTTCACCAAAAGGTTTTGCTCCAGATCACTCTCACTCTCACTCTTGCTGACAGATCTGGGCTCTTTCCCATAGAACCATTCTTTTTTGGTTTTGCTCAAATAAAATGGCTTACCCCACAGGGAGATACACTGCCAAGGACTCATCATCCATGGGAATGGCAATGATGCCCTTACAATAGGAACTCAGAGAGAATGTCTTGAATAATATCCTCCTCTTCTTTGTGTGTGTGTGTGTGTGTGTGTGTGTGAAACCACAATGACCTCAGGACAGATGGGGGGAGGGCAGCTAGAATGTGTGAGAGGGAAGGAGTGTAGAAAAGTGACAAAAGAAAGCTCCTCAAGTAGATGTTGCTGATGCCCCACTTATTCATACTCCTTACTGGCTTTTTTACTGCTCAGTTTCCAACTGTCAGCCTCTGAATTCCTTTGCCTAAATAAGTTCTTGGATCTTCACAGCTTGCTTTGTCCACCTTTGGGACAAGCTTGAAGTGCCCCATAGTGTCATCATTCCCCATCATCTCCCAACCCCACCAACCATCATCCTCACCTGCTACATATAGGCCTCAACCAATAATGGACAGCAGTTGGCTTCCAGCTACACGAGTTCCTTCACACGTCCAGTGGGATACCTCTGGGCTATCTATTCTACACTGTCTCCTGGAGTTTTCTAATAGGCTTATGCTCTCGTTTGATGAAATTCCTGGTCAATAAGCACAATAAGATATACCACCAAAATAAAAGCAAAACTTTCAGAAAGGAAAGGAAAAACTACTATCTGAAGATACACACCTTACCTAAGAAAATCAACTGAAAACCTTTTGAATTAAAGCATTCCATAAAATGTCAGGATAAAGATAAACACACAGAAATTAATCACTTGCATATATGCCATAAAATACTGTTGAAGTTAAAAGATTAAATCAATAATAATATCAAATATCATAAACCCTAAAGGCACATTTCTAACAGGAAAATGCAGAAACACTAGGAGTAAGACTGAACAAGAAAGAATATTTGAATAAAAAGAGCAACATGCCATATTGATGAATGAGAAAATTAAATGCTTTAGAGATTGCATTTCTTACCAAATTCACTTAAAGGTTCAACTTCTCCCAATCAAAACCTTAAGAGACTCTTAACTACAGGAAATAAGCTGATGGTTGCTGGAGGGGAGGTTGGTGGGGAAATGGTGAAACTGGTGATAGGCAGTAAGAAGGGCACTTGATGGAATGAGCACTGGGTGTTGTATGCAACTGATGAATCATTAAATTCTACCCCTGCAACTAATAATATACTACATGTTAATTAAACTGAATTTAAAAAATTTAAAATTTTAGAAAACTAGGATAATCCATGGAGTGATGGATTAAAGTCAGAGACAGCAGTATGAATTCATATTTAGCTTAATATAGATACAGGTGGACAGAGACAGGAACAGGTCGAGTTGTGTGTACACATGGGTGAGCACACAGGGATATATCTCCTAACACTGTCTGCTGAGAGTGCCTAAAAGCAATGATACTCCAGTAGCACCAAGCACATCCAGAGCCCCTATCTTGGCTTCTAAAGACCATTTTCCCCAAGAAAAGAACCAGGGCTACTTGTAGAAAGAGCTGACTCTAGGGCTATGGCAGGGGAGTACAAAATCAACCTGAAGCATCTTGTAGTACTAGCAAATCAGGAAGCATTCAAAAAGCAAAAGAATGAAATAATGCCAAAGGGACACAGGAAGCAATCTAAGAGCTTCCAATGGCCAGAGATAGCACAATTTATGCAGCAGTATCAATAATATAGTATTGGATTATAACACAAACTACAAAATAAATATAAAAATCCTCACTGATATAAATAGGCAATTGAATAAATACATAAATGGTGAAGAAGAAATAAATCTTCCTTCCAAAAGAATCCCAGATGTTATTATGTTGATGCTCTCTACTCTAGGAGGTGATTCATTCTTACTACCCTCTCCCTCCACCATTGAGTGTGGCCTGGTCTTACTGACTTGCTTCCAAAATGTAGAGCATGGAAAAGGGAAAAACAGTAATTCTACTGCAATGCTACCTTAAACTAGTGAACTAGATTAATACGATCAGTATTAGTCATATCATTAATATTATGTGCTTCCTGATCTGACACGATAGGGAAAGCACTTTGTCTGAGATTTTTTTTTTCCGAACCCAGAACCCCAGTCTAATCAAGGCGGAGAACATGAGAAAAGCCCAGTTCAGAGATGGTCTGCAAAATAGCCGAACACTACTGCTTACAATTCTCTTAGAAATGAGAAAAGACTGAAACTATCATAGACCAGAGAAGACTAAGGAGACAAGACAATTATGTAAAACATAGTTTCCTGGACTGCATTCCATAACAGAGAAAAAACAATCATGGAAAAACTGATGAGACATGAGTAAAATCTAGAAAAAAAATCATGGAGGTACTAAGTCATTAAATAGACCCTTTATCAGTAATATGAACCACCATTAATTTGGCCTCGGTGAGTTTTAATTTAATGTTATGAACTCTATTATGGAATATTTACCAATGAAAACTCTGTAATTAGTGTTCTTAAAGGACTTCATCTATCACAGTTATTAACCAAAAACACTACAATTTATATTTCTTGCACTAAATGGAATATTTCCACTGGTTCCAAAGGAGAATATTCACCTCGCTCTCAGGTTAGTATCTCATCTCTATTTTTCATTTTCTCTCTCTCTGGGGGTGTTTCTCATTTTCTTTTCATATACCTCTTGTTTTCTATTTTTCCTGTTGTGTTTTCTCCCTTGGACACTCTATTCTGCCTTATAACTTCATTTTATTTATTAGATGGGTGACTTCCTCTAGAATTATACAAATAGTGTAATCACCAAAGATCTTTCACCCTCTCATTTGTTGCTGTGAATCCACAATCACATTATCGAGGACTGCTGTGCACAACGGATGTTATTATCTGCAGGGAAAGCAAAGAGAACCTTTGAAATCACACAGACCTATTTCTTTGCATTCCGGGCACTTAGAAAGAATGCAAATAAATGGCTGTTTGAAAAATGGAAAAATAAATTCGCCATATGCTTAAATTTGTTCACTAGCCACCTGGTAGAGGAAGTAGAGGAAAGCTTTTCTTACTTGCCTCTTGTCTGCTATGATCTTCTTTGTTCTATTTTTTCCTTCTCTGAAATAAGCACAGAAGTGATTTTGACAAAGCACCTCTGTTTCTCATCTACACTATATAATGCAATACCTGGTACACATGCTTCATACTATGGTTTCCAGACCCCTATCTATTGTTCCTTAGACCTATTCTTAGGGGGACAGAGAGTAAGATTTTCTCTTTTCAACAAGTTGAAATTTTCAACTTGATTGCAGTCTAAAAATATATAAAGAAAGTTAATCTTGATCATCTGGATGACTACTTCATCACCCAGTACTGCCAAAGAGTTCCAGGAACCAAAATTGTTTATCATTATGTTCATAAGTAAAGGCCAGCTATATTAGTACCTGCTGCATGGAGGGCTTTTTATGGAGGTTCAATGGAGAATTGAGTCATCAAATAGCTCTCAGGGTACAAATCTTATCAAACAAAAGAAGGAAGAGCCATTGCAGTCAGGATTTTTTCACGACGCCAGTGACTTCACTGCACAGTTGTTTCTTTCTTTCACTTTTTTTTTTTTTAACAGAAGAGGACAAAAATAGTGAGTAGTAAACCTGCAATAACTGTTTTTAATTTTTCAGTATCGGATTCTGGAGTGCAGTATTAAATTGATTATACCATCAAAGTAAAGGATTGGTGATTTAAAATTAAATCAGCGTTAAAATTGAAAAATTGCATTAGTAAAAATAGCAATGAGACATACGATGGCCCATCATTCTCCATATAAAAAGGATAAATTAAACAAAAATAATTAAACATTCAAATATATCTGCCTATTTTTATCATAACCAGCATCATCAGTTTCATTTTAGGGAACCATCCTTGGTCTTATTAAATTAATGTTTTTAGCTTTATTTATTTTATTTTGTGGTTTTTGTTTGCATTTATAATTTATTATCATTTAACAAGTGAAAGGGTTTCTATTTAGTTTTATGGCAACACAAATTTTAGAAGCATTTCTAGTAATGTGATGATGAGTATAAGATGTTTTAGGACCCTGGGGCAGATTAATGAGCAAGAGTGGTACGAGCAGTGATTTCAGGTGAGAGATGGCATTCAAGACTAGATAGGGGAGACTGAATTCAACAGAGTAAGAAATAAGAAGCCAGTGACAGAAAATTAAGCCATCATCCTTATATAGAGAGGAATGGAATGGGGAGAGTATAGAGCCAAGGAAGAATGATGTTACAGAAATTTGGACACAAGGTGATAAACATCTGGATGGCTAATGACAAAAATAACAGAGAAAAAGATATTTAGGGATTGCACCATAAAGCTATGTGTGATAAAAACAGGATTACTCTGATTTGATCTTTGTGGTTTTTTGTTTTGTTTTTTTTTTTTTCTTTTCCACAGAGTAAGGGATGGTCATCCTAGAACCAAAGCAAGACCTCAGTGCAAGAGACCAGGGGCTTGGTGCTGGGTCTGCTGCCTACTTAAAGGCATTCACATAGTCTTTGTGGACTCAGTTATCTTAACTATATGCAAAATGGATTAGCTGGAAGGGTAGATTTCAAATACCATCCCACTGGCCCCCACTATTCGAAACTTTTATTCTAAGATACTGGACATCTTACATAAAACTCAAAAAGTTCAGAGAGATAAAAGCAGCTCAGAAGTTCATAAAAAACATCTACATATCATGTGATCCAGCTGTTCCACTCTTAGTTATTTGCCCAAGAGAAATTGAAGCATATGTCAGTATAAAGACTTGTATAAGAATTTTATAGCAGCTTTATTTGTAAGATCCCAAAACTGGAGACAACAAAAATGTCCACCAACTGATGAATAGATAAATAGACTCTGATAGGACCATATAGTAGGCTACTATTCAGCAATAAAGAGGAATTTTTCTATCAATACACACTACAACCTGGGTGAATCATATAATACTATGCTTAGTGAAAGAAAGCCACCACAAGAGAGTACATATTATATGATACAGTTTGTAAAACTCCAGAAAATGCAAAGTCTTCTATAGGGACAAAAATCAGATCAGTGTTTGCTTTAGGATGGATAGAGGGAGGTCAAGGGAGAATTATAAAGGGGGCACCAGGAAGCTTTTGGGGGGTGATGGATGTATTCACTATCCGGATTGTGGTGATGGTTTCAAGGTTGTATATACGCCAAAATTCATCAAATTTTACACTTTAAGTATGTGTAGTTTGTATGTCAACTACATCTCAATAGAGCTGTTCCCCCCAAACAGAAAAATCTTGACAGTTGATGCATGGTAGCTGGCCTAGTTACTTCCAGTTAAGGCATGGTGTTCTTCTGCTGGAGGAAAATAATATTACAGGATATCAACCTCACACAAGGACTACCTCCATCCTTGACTGTGATGGAACAAAATAACAGAAACACCACCTCATATTTCATAACGATGCCTGAACAGACATACTAACAGAGATATTGGGCAAGGACAGAAGGACCAAACACTACCACACCACCTTCTCAGTCAACATGAGTTCCAAGTGCGTCTTTGGTGAATACTCCTACCTCTTAGATACAAATTAAGGTACCTAACCTTTAAATTGCCCCAGATTCCTGACAGTAGTCAATTCAAAACAGACCCTTGCTTCCTGAATCTTCCCAGAAAAACAAAACAAAACACCCCAACACAAGCCTCAATACTGTAATAAGCAACCCACTCTGCCTTGTCCATTTTCTCTTTCAGAGAATCTCCAATGTTTTTCTATAATGTGCAGTTACCTCCCCCCTACCCCCACTCCTGCCCTTGCTGCAATGATAATAAGCCTTTTTATTAACTAAAACAGTTTCTGGTGATCTTTGGTTGGTGGGCATAGCAGAAAAACTTGACAGTGGAGTTCTCTCAACTGTGGCATGTGGGAAACCTCTCTCCCATATCTGCCATTCTTACTGCCCCTGAGAAGCACTTTGGAAGCCCTCGAGGCAGAAAATCTCTAAAGACAACTAAAATCCATATTCTCATGGTGTTGATGATGATAATTTCATTCCCCAGAAATGACAGTCTTTATTCAGCTTGTTTAATATTCTTTTTAAAAGATTTTATTTATTTATTGAGAGAGAACGAGAGAGAGACACAGAGAGAGAGTGTGTGCACATGAGCAGGAGGGAGGAGCAGAGGGAGAGGGAGAAACAGACTCCCGAGCTAAGTAGGGAGCTGGATGTGGGGCTTGATGCTGGGACTCAGGGATCATGACCTGAGCCAAAGGCAAACTCTTAACTGAGTCACCCAGGTGCCCCCTTTATTCAGCTTTTTAATGGAAAGGACCTGGAATGTCCATTTTAACATCAGTTTTAACATCAGTATTGTGTCTGTGAATGGTGACCAACACAGTTAACATAGAGGCTGTTATTTATATAGAGAAATCATTTTGACATCTCCTCAAAGGTTTATACTATGCTTGGTCTGTGGCAGTGGGGAGAGAAATTCCATTTTTGCTGACTTAAAGGAGATTGATCCGTGAATGTGCTTTCCTTAGCTTCCTGCTGATAAATGCTTTTCCCTTGCTATTTTCCTGAGTTATTTCTGTCCCTGGATTCTCATTCTGAATAAGCAGACAGGGAACTGAGATGAAGAACAGACTCAAATATTTGGGATGTTTTCTAGGGTGCACTGGCCAATGATGGAAAACTGTGATAGGGCAAAGAAAAGTTGCTTTGTGAAAGGTATTTTTAGAACTTTAAATATACCCAAATGTCAAAATTACTTTTTTAAAAAGCAAGCATATGTATGTATAAACTTCTTTTCCTGTCCTACTAGAATCCTAAAAGAAATTTACTATCTGCAGTCTAATCTGTGTTGACAGTTTAAAGAGTTCTAGAAAGGAAATTTTACATCATTTTGTTGTTGTTGTTTAAATATGTACAACAAGGAGCACAGTGATAGAAGCCAAAGACTTAAAGAATCGTGAAGCTGTGAAAGCAGCTTTTGATTTGTGGCTAGTATTCTTTGCCTTTAGAATAAAGGGGGAGGGGGCACCGACACAAAGAGAACAAAAGAAAAAAATCATTTTCCCATATTATATTCACATGTCCAAACATTGCAGTTTTGATGCCACCACCTATATTTTGGGACTGGGGCTCAGCTGGGGAAAGATGGTGCCTTAAGGCTGGAAAAACCCTAAAACTTCAATGCATTTAGAAACCTGGGCCTTGTAGTCAGGTGGCTAAGATTCTTACCTTCACAAAGGCACCTGCCAACTACACCAACTTTGGAAAATTCACAAAACCTCTCTAAACCATAATGTCATTTTCTGAAAAATAGTATCTGCTTCAAATGGGGCCTGTCAGAACTGCATAAAATAATGGATACAAAGCTCTTAGCATGGCCCTGCCACACTGTAGGTCCTATATAAAGATTGGTTATTACTATTACCAGTGCTACTATTTACTGGAAAGAGCTGTAATTATATTCTAGCACTGAGCACTCTTTTTATTTATATCACCATAACACACATATCTGAAAAAGTAAAATATTACGAAGAGTTTATAATTGAACAGCCTGAGCATTTCCTTCCACATGTGATTCTCTCTCTCCAGAGGGAACAACTCAAATCTTCTGGCTGTGATTTTATTTTTTTGTATTTAGTTTCAAATTTCTGAACAACATACAATGCTCTCCATTTTCAAACACCGTATATGAATTCTTGTGGTCAAAACTTAGAAGTTTATATATTCTTACACAACCCCACATTAACTTCACCTTCTGTGCCTGTGCCTACTCTGCTAACAGAGTGACATCCCATTTTTGACAAATTGAATATTCAGTTTGTGTTATCATCACTGATGTATTATTCAGAGTTAAACCACTTGTAAATGATAATCACATTTCCTTCTTGTACATCTTTGTGGTGCCTGGAAATTAGTATAATTATCACATTTGCTCCTTTGTTTAGCCTTTTGTTAACCTATCTATAATTCTTTGCACACTCACCGATAAAACTGAAATTCCTCCAAATTCAATCAAATGTATCAGTTCGTTTCTCCTAAGGGGTAGTGGAAAGGGGCATTATTTGAAGACCTCTCTCTTTTTCATTAAATCCTTGTTGTATGCTTTTCAGGAGTGCTGTACTGCTGTCACCATTAACATGCCCTCTCTCCATAATCCTGACTCAGCTATGCTAGCTCGTCTGATACAAAGACCCCAATTTTTTCTCCTTGTTGGCTTATTCTCTCGTTTGGTTTAAAAATTTATTTATTTATTTGAGAGAAACAGAGAGAGAATGTGGGAAAGAGAGGGAAAGAGAAAGGGAAAGAGAGAGAAAATCCTCAAGCAGATTCCCCACCAAACCCAGAGCTCGATCCCTTCACCCCGAGATCATGACCTGAACAGAAATCAAGAGTTGGATGCTTAACTGAGCCACCCAAGCGCCCCATCCCTATTTGGTTTAGGCACACTTTCTAGGAGCTTTCTTAGAAAGATGCACAGGAACCATTCTGGAGAACTTTGGTGTCCAAATTGGTATTCATTTTATCTTTAATCTTGATTGAAAATTTGGCTGAAACTCTAAGAATCAAGCACCCCAAATTAGAAATCACTTTTCCTCAAAATTTCAAGCAAACTGCTCAATGGTTTTTAGTTTCTACTTTTACTCTGGAGAAATCTAAAGCCATTCTGAGCCCAGTCTTTTATGCTAGCATACAATCCGCTTTTTTTTTTTCCTCTGAAAGTTTTAAAGGTCATCTTCAGGCCCATGACACTGTGAAATTTAATAATGTTATATCTTAAGAGAAGTATTTTTCTAATATAAGCATTTAATGGGATACATTTCCTGTAAGCATGCTTTAGCTGTGTCCCAGAAATTTTGATACATTGTATTTTCATATTCATTCAATTAAAACTATTTTCTAATTTCTCTGAGACATACTCTTTGATTCCCAGATTATTCAGAAATATGTTCTTTAATTTCCAAACATTTGGAGAAAGTCTTTTTAGCCTTCTGTTATTAATTTTTAATTTAATTCCTTATCGACAAAGATCATACCTGGTAGGATTTCCATTCTTTTATATTCTTTAAGGTTTGTTTTATGCCCAGAATATGACCTATCTTGGTGAATATTCCACGTGCACTTGAAACAAATGTGTATTATGTTGTTGAAGGGAGTGTTCTCCAAATGCCAGTGAGATCCAGTTGGTTGATAGTATTAGTCAATACCTTCGCTGATTTTCTGTTGACTACTTCTATTACTCGAGAAGAGTGTTGAAATTTTCAAGTGTAATCATACATTTTTTGACTTTTTATTTTGGTTCTACAAATTTTTTTTCATGTATTTTGCAGTTCTGTTTTTAAAGAAGTACACATTTAGAATTGTGTCCTCTTTGTAAATCTACTATCACTAGATAATCTGTTTCTGGCATCTTCTTAGTGTTAAAGTCTATTTTATCTGATGTTAACATAGTTACTCCAGGTTTTTTTGACTAATGCTTGCATGATATATTTTTCTTCATCCCTCCCTTAACTTTTAATATATTATGTCAGACTTGAAATGAAATTTCTTGTACATAGCATATGGGTCATTTCTTTAAAAATCCATTTCTAAAATCTCTTTTAATGAAAATGTTTAGATCATTTACATTTTATCGAATTATCAGTATGTTTGGACTTAGGTTTACTATTTTATAATTTTTTCTGTTTATTCCCTCTGTTCCCTCTTTAACTGCCTGCCTTTTTTTCCTGTTATTTGACCAATTTTTAGTATTCCATTGCAATGTATTGATTATGATTTTGACTACAACACTTTATATAATTTGTTTCATGGCTGCTCTGGGGACCACAATATCCATACTTAACTTTTCATGATCTACTCAAAATCAATGTTTTAGAACTTTAATAGGAATATAGAAACCATATGCCCCTGTAGGTCCCTTTATCCTCCTCCCTAGGACTACAATATATATATTACATTGTATTCACCATTAGTCAGTGTTATAGTTTTTGCTTACAGCCATTAAATATGTGGCAAAGAACTCAACAGGACATAGTCTACCATATTTA
Organism: Mustela putorius furo; assembly: GCF_011764305.1. NCBI lineage: Eukaryota > Metazoa > Chordata > Mammalia > Carnivora > Mustelidae > Mustela > Mustela putorius. The sequence continues at coordinate 37,566,614 of NW_025421989.1, forward strand.
GCCAAATATTTGCCATTTATGTTGCTTTTCCACCATTCCAGATGTTCCAAGTTTCCCTCCATTTTGTCTGTAGAATTTCCTTTAAAAATGAATTCTGGGTAGATCTGTATACATTCTCATAATTTTCCTTCATCAATTTTAATTTCATTCTTGTTCCTATAGGGTATTTTACTGGATGCAGAATTCCAGGTTGACAGCTATTTCTTTCAGTGCTTAAAAAATGTTGCGACACTTCTTCCTTCAATGGTTTCAGATGGGAAATCCACAGATATAGGTAATGTGTGCTTTACCTCTATTTTCCTTTTTTTTTTTTTCTGAAAGATTTTTTTTTCCTTGTCTTTGGTTTTCATCACTTTCATTATGCTGTCTGGGCATGGATTTCATTGGGTTTATTCTATTTTAGGTTCACTCAGCTTCTTGTATATTCAGTCTTTGGAATTCTCAGTCATCATGTATCTTAAGAATTTTTTTTCAGTATCTCACTCTTCCTCTTTTCCTTCTGGGATTTCAGTGACACACAGATTAGATCTTTTGTTGTTGTCCCTCCACCCCCAGCCCCTATGGCTCTATTAGCTATTTTCTATCTTTTATCTCTCTACTGTGTAGATTAGTTAACTTCTATTGGTCTAGCTTCACGTTTGTGACTCTTTGCTCTGTCATTTTCAGTCTCCTATTGAGTCTACCCAGTGAGGTTTTTGGTTTGCTCATTTCAGTTATTTTTTTCCACTCTAAATTTCCATTTTGTTATTTATATCTTCTTTTTCTTTGCTGATGCTTCATATTTTAACTTTTGGTTCAATAGTGTCCATGATTACTCATCCAAATATTTTTAGGAATAGATCCTTTAAAGTCTTTGTCAAATCATTCCAACATTTATGTTGCCTCAATATTGGCATCTGTTGATTGTATTTTCCCATGTGAATTGATATTTTTGTGATTCTTTATATGTCACATAAGTTTGGAATGTACCCTGGCCATTTTTTTTTTAAAGATTTTATTTATTTACTTGAGACGGAGACAGTGAGAGAGAGCATGAGCGAGGAGAAGGTCAGAGAGAGAAGCAGACTCCCCATGGAGCTGGGAGCCCGATGCAGGACTCGATCCTGGGACTCCAGGATCATGACCTGAGCTGAAGGCAGTCGTCCAACCAACTGAGCCACCCAGGCATCCCACCCTGGCCATTTTGAATATTAGATCATGAGCCTCTGGTTTTGTGGTTTTGTTTATTTTTTTTGTGGTTTTGTTTATATTCTATGGAGAAAATACACACACACACACACACACACACACACACACACATATTTGTTTTAGCAGGCACTTGACCTGCTTAAATTGAAGCTGCAACTTCCAAACCATCTTCCATGGACTCTGGTTTCAGATCAGTTCAGTTTCCAAAGACTTGGCAGCGCTATTCAGATCTGTCCTGTATGTGTACCACCCAGTGGTCAGTCTGGGATGTGCACAGAGGTCTATCTTTTAGCTCCATTCTCAATGTTTTTGGCATACTAACTGTAATGAGATCCAATCATGCACAATGAGCATTGGATGAGCATGAAGTTTCTAAACAGTTTTATAGGGCTGTTTTGGTATCTTGGGAGATATCAGCTTCATCTGGAAGCTGAGTGACAGAGGGATTGAGGAAGAGATGTTTTACATTTACTAACAGACACATCAATAGAAAAAAAAATACTGGGTGAATTATATGAACAGAACATTTACAGAACAGTAAAAACTGACATAAATGAATAGATGTTCAACTTCACATCAAAGAACATGCATATGATAATAATGAGATACCATTCACTCCAGTATAATTGAAAAAAATTAAAAGTCTGACAATATCAAAGGTTAATATCAATATAGAACAACAGAGACCGGTGGAAGTGTCATTATACCATTACTTGTGGAAAATAACTTGGTAGTAACTAGCAAAACTGAAAACAAACACACATGATGATGCAGTCTTAATTATTTGCCTCAGGGAGAGTTTAGCTCATATCTAAAAGGAGACATGTACAAAATGTTCTTAGCACAAATATTTGTAATAAACAAAAAAATAGGAACAACCTAAATGCTAACAGAAACAAAATATGTTCTATGTATATAATAGAATACTATACAGCAATGAGAATAAATGAATTGGAACTACACATTTCAATATGAAAGACTAAAACAAGTAAAATACAAATGAGAAAAGGAAAGTAAATTTCACAAATATAAACATAACATACAGTCTTCCTGTGAAATCTTTTTCATCAAGTTTCAAAATAGGTAAGGAATACTATATATTATTACTATATATTACTTATATATATACATAAATTACTAATATAGAGCTATAGCTACCTATGTATGTATATAAAGAAGGAAGGTTGTATATATGTATATATATATATATATATTTCAACTATATTAGTAATGTTTAATTTCTTAGGTTGAGTGGTGAGTACACTGTCATTGGTTTCATTACCCTTTATACATAAAAAAAAAAATTGTGGCAAAGGCAAAGAGCATGAAATTTGCATGTGCCTTACCATTTCAGTGAATCTGTTTGAGGCAAGGACCAACCAAGGCAGCACCCAGCCATCATTTACCCTGGACCCTCTTACCCTTTCTTTCCACCATGTATACTATAGCCATCCAGACTGGCATTCCAGGGATTATTCAAATAGATCTTAGATTTTCCCACATGTCTGCCTTTTCTAGGATTTTCCCTCTGTCTAGAATGTCTCTCCCTATTCATATGCCAGAATATTACTTTTTTCCTCAAGATATACCTCAGTCTCTCTACAAGAAGCTGTCCCCAACACAAGGGGGTTCTGGAGCCACCTTGTACCAGCTTGCAAAAACCAACTGTTATATTTTCAGAAATGTTTGAGCTGATTGACATCATACTGGAGGCTTGAAGTTGGCCATGGTGAAAATATGGATACCATGAAAATTGGTAAAAGGTACCAATCAGAGCTTTATCCCTAGAGGGTTGGTTGCTAAGCATTTACCAGTATACCACTGCCAATGTCTCCTAACAGAATTTATTCTTCTTTTCCCTAGATTCTCTTGGCCTTCTGGAGCATTCATTGCTGTTTACCTTGCATTTTAGTTTTTAATGAATGCATCTGTCTTTCTCATGTCATTGTTAGCTACTCTAGGACAGAGAAGAATCACATTCACCCTTATATCTCCCACAACACCTAGCAGAGTCTTTTCAGTATGACAGGTCCTCACTAATTTGATGAGTTGAATGTTCAAAAAGAAAGAGGTTCAAATTTCCCCCTATCCAATCAAGAGTGAATTGGGATGCACACTGTTCCCACAGGAGGTCTGGCAAGTCATATGGCAATGAGTGGAGTTAGATGATACACTTAACAGGGAAGGGGGAAGACAATTTTTAAAAATAATATGGCATATAATACTCCCACTATTTATGCTTTTCCTTAATCTTAAAAATCATTGAATTTCAATTATCAGGGGAACACTTCTTTATTTTTACAAAATGTACTTTTCCACTTTTACAGATCAAATATAAGACTTAGATCCTTTTTTAATGTTTCACAGTTTGAAACAACAAAAATTGCTAACATTTTACAAAGTTGCCTGAAAGAAATAAAGCTTTAAAAAAATAAAAGTAATTATAATTGAGGGAGTCTGAGGACAAAAACATGTGATAATTACTTTCCTACACAGCAGTATATCAGGTTATATACCTCAAAAAAAAAAAACTATCTCACTAAATATAACTAAAAAGCCCATTTCATGAAACTTCTAATTATTTTTCATGTATCAACAAGCTTTCAAATTAATAACCATCACTCAAAGGTTTAAATTAAAGCAGAAACTCAGAGAGGTGAAGGAAACTTTAATCTAGCTTTGGTCTTGAGAATGTTTGCCAAACCAGGTGAACTTGAGCTTCAGATGTCCTGGCCTCATGGGCATGGGGGCTAGGATACAAAGCTCTGAGCCTACCCAGAGCAGAAAGTCTAAGAGAAGACCACTCTTTTGCCTATATACATGCATAATTCTGGAACTCAATACACTACACCTTCAAATTAAAAGTGAATTAGACACTTCTTCCTATAAGGAAATGAAAAGAAAATATTTATATTAAAATTTGGTAATGAATGGAGGGGGGAAATCTCCCTTGAGAATATACGTAGCAACAGGTTATTTCTCATGTAGATTGCAGCTGGAGTTCACACACTTGGGGTGATCCAATAAAACCTAAGGAGATGTAGTTAAAGTGGTCCTGGTCTAAACATGTCCCAGGTACTAGACAGAATGCGAATCTTCTTTGAACAAACTGAGTTTCTACCCTTACCTCAAAGGATTCTCTTAGATCAAGTTCCCCAAAATATGAATTCATAGTCAAAAGGAGTAAAACATCAAATACGGTGGGTGCAAAGCAGCAAAAATAACAGAGCACAGAATCAGACCCAGAATAATGCAGATACTGACTTATTAGAAACACTGTAGGTTTTCTAAATAGGTTCAATATGTTTAAAGATAAAAAAAGGAGATAAAATATGTAAAAAGAATAATACACCTGCAAAGAATCAAGTGGATTCGAAAAATTTAAAGCATTTCAAAGTGGCAGAAATATAATGGGAAATTTAAAACTCAACAAATGGGTTTAGCAGCAGACTAGAAATATCTGATAAGAAAACTATGAACTAGAATACAGATGCGATGAAATTATTAATATCTCATTAAAACTAACCCAGGAAGAAATTGCAAAGCTAAACAGTCCTATAAGTAGCCAAAATTTTTACCACAACCTTTTGGTCTGCATTAACTTCTTTACAAAAATCAATTTCAAACACATATATAATAGACTTTTTTTTAATTTACCGGATACTAGAATATAAAGCAAATCTCAATAAATTTGAAAAGATCTCATAGACTGTCTTCTCTGACCACAAAACAATTAAGTTAGAAATCAGTGTCATAAAGATAATTTTTAAAATCTAAGCATTATAGACAAGAAATAAACAACTAAATATCACACAGGTCAAAGAAGAAATATTAACAGAAATCAGAAAATATTAATACCTGAATTGTAATGACAGAACTTTACATAAAATTACATGGGACGCCATAACAACAGAACATTCAGGGGGATTCTAAGCCTTACCTACTGAAATTGATCTACATTTGCAATGAAATTTCCAATCAAATGTCAAAATGATTTTTTTTATTAACATATAATGTATTATTAACCCCAGGGGTACAGGTCTGTGAATCGCCAGGTTTACACACTTCACAGCACTCACCATAGCACATACCTTGCCCAATGTCCATAACCCAACCAGCCTCTCCCTATCCCCCTCCCCTCTGGCAGCCCTCAGTTTGTTTTGTGAGATTAAGAGTCTCTTACAGTTTGTCTCCCTTCCAATCCCATCTTGTTTCATTTATTCCCTTCCTACCCCCCAAACCCCAACGTTGCTTCTCAACTTTCTTATATCAGGGAGATCATATGATAATTGTCTTTCTCTGATTTACTTATTTTGCTAAGCGTAATACTCTCTAGTTCCATCCATATCATTGCAAATGGCAAGATTTCATTTCTTTTGATGGCTGCATAGTATTCCATTGTATATATCTACCACATCTTCTTTATCCATTCATCTTTTGATGGACATCTAGGTTCTTACCATAGTTTGGCTATTGTAGACATTATTGCTATAAACATTCAGGTGCACATGCCCTTTCAGATCACTAAATTTGTATCTTTAGGGTAAATATCCAGTAGTGCAATTGCTCGGTCATAAGGTAGCTCTATTTTCAACTTTCTGAGGAACCTCCATGCTGTTTTTCAGAGTGGTTGCACCAGTTTGCATTCCCACCAACAGTGTAGGAGGATTCCCCTTTTTCCGCATCCTAGCCAGCATCTGTCATTCCCTGACTTGTTAATTTTAGCCATTATGACTGGTGTGAGATAGTATCTCATTGTGGTTTTGATTTGTATTTCTCTGATGCCGAGTAATGTGGAGCACTTTTTCATGTGTCTGTTGGCCATCTGGATGTCTTCTTTGCAGAAATGTCTGTTCATGTCCTCTGCCCACTTCTGGATTGGATTATTTGTTCTTTGGTTGTTGAGTTTGATAAGTTCTTTATAGATTTTGGATACTAGCCCTTTATCTGATATGTTGTTTGCAAATACTTTTTCCCATTCTGTCAGTTGTCTTTGGTCTTTTGGTTTTGTTAACTGTTTCCTTTGCTGTGCAAAAGCTTTTCATCTTGATGAAGTCCCAATAGTTCATTTTTACCCTTGCTTCCCTTGCCTTTGGTGATATTCCTAGGAAGACGTTGCTGCCTGTGTTCTCCTCAAGGATTTTGATGGATTCCTTTCTCACACTGAGGTCCTTCATCCATCAAAATGATTTTTTTAATAGTCTTGACATACTTATCCTGAAATATATGTGGAATATCATATTACTGAGCATATCCAAGGCTTAATAAGTTGAGAGCCTTCCCTTATCTGAAATCAAGAGTTATTATGAAGTGATATTAATAAGACAACAAAGTATTGGCCTAGAGATAGGCAAATTGACCAATGGATGAAAACAGAGGTCTCAGAAACCAACTAATGTATATATGAAAGCCTGGTATATGACAAAGCTTGTACTGAAAATCTGTGGAGAAAGCAGGGATAGTTCAATAAATGGCAATGTGACATTTGGCTATCTAAATGGAAAGAAATTATATAGGTTTTTTGTTTCATAGCAAACAAACATAACAATAAATTAAGCAGGGCTTAAGACTTAACCATTTTTTTTTAAGATTTACTTATTTAATTGAGAGAGAGTGGTGAGAAGGGCAGAGGGAGAGAATCTTCAAGGAGATGCCCCACTGAGCATGGAGCCAGACATGGGGCTTGATTTCATGACCCAAGAGCCAGACACTCAACTGACTGCACCACCTAGGTTCCCCAGGACTTAACTTCAAATAGTGACTAATAATACTTTTAGAAGAAAATATAAGACATTGTATTTTTTTAGCACTGTTAAGGAGAAAATTTCTTTATATAGTCTAGACTATATAAAGAGCTCTTTCTTACAAATCACTAATGAAAAGACAAATATCCCAATTTTTAAAAGAGAAAGAAAAATCTTAAAGACACACTTCACAGAAGAGGAAATATAAATAACAATTAATTACATGAAGTAGTGATTTTTATTAGTAACCAGGGAAAAACTAATTCAAACTATAAAAAGATAAATACCATGAAATACTGACCAGCTGTCAAAAATCAGAAATATGGACAATATCATACACTGATTGGTGTGTGGGGGGGAATGAAATAGATCTTTTTCAATTACTTTAGAAAGAAATTTATCAAGTTTTTGGAAAGGTAAAATGTGCATTCCCTGTGGGCCAGAAATCGATGACTTTAAGTGTGTGTTCTAGAGAAATTAGACATGCCCATCTTAGGATGCATTTACAAAAATTTTCATGTTTGTACTGAGCATGGTTGATAATTTCATAAAACTAGAACCCTTCTCCCCACATGGAGATCAACAGTAGGATGGAGAAATAACCTTGTGGCATACCCATGCTACTGAACGGTGCTTAGCAGTAGAAACATATGAAACACAGTTGCAGGAAATAGTGTGAATGAATCTCTGAAACATACTCTCTGCAAAAAAAAAAAAAGGTGGAAAAGAATGTGTATAGATAGTATGTTCAAAGCATAAAGTTTAGGAAAAAAACATGGAAAACTTAATGATTTTATTTTTAGGAATATAAATGCATGCGGTAAATGATTTTAAAAAAAAATCAAGGAGATGGGCAAAATGGATGAAGGGGAGTGGGAAGAGCAGGCTTCCAGTCAGGGAATGAGTAAGTCAAGGCGATGAAACGTGTAGCATAGAGAATAGAGTCAGTGATATTGTAAGAGTGCTGTATGGTGACACATGGTAGCCATAATGTATGCACTTGTTAATCACTATGTTGTACACCCAAAACTAACAGACCATCATGTGTCAACTATACTTCAATTAAAAAAAAATCAAAGAGTTGCCTCTGAAGGAGGAGGCAATGGGGCTGAGATCAGAATGAATCTCGTTGAGGGTCTCATAACTATTATCCTTCTTCTGAAACTGGCTGAAGTAGGTACATGGGTGTTCCTTATATTATTATTTTACCTTATACATATTTTATAAATATTCTTCTATAACCACTCAATCTTTACTAAGAACAGTTTTGCAACACAGAGGGCATGAGCAGGGGCATGCATTTCTGTTGTTTACCGAGGCAAATCGCTGAAGCCTATCTTAGAGGTAGAGTGTGGAGTATGACTGGGGTATGTGACAACAAGTTCTCCTCAGTGGGTTGTGCTAAGATTTAAAGGTTGAGAATAATATCTTTATTCAAGCGTTACTTTTCCTGTATTTTAGAAAATGCAAAAGGCCACAAGGTAGGTAATTTCTGGGTGTTTATTAATAAAGTCAAAATGACTTAAAGAAATCAGCATACATTCAATCATAATTTTTTTTTCTCAAATCATAGATCAATAGACAGTAACTAGAAACTGGTATGTTACTAAGGTTCCACAGCTTTGCAGAAGAAAGTGCTGAAGCTCTAAAGAGAGAACAGCGTTTTTTGGTCAAAAATGTATGAAATGGTTCTCCTCCTCAAACACCTATTATTCTCTCTTTTCAGTCATTTATTCTTATTGTTACTGAATTTCTCATTTTTCTTGTAATCTAACACAACTTAATATGCTCCTGAAAAAAATGTCGAGAAAGAAACCAATTTGCCTGAATGTTGACAGTATTAAAATCAGTAAGAAAAATAGGAATATATGGATTTGGATTTGAATAATTAGTATTTACAAATCCCCTTCTCTATTTTTGTACTGTGCCTTGATATGAAATTCAATTCTTTACTGCCAAAACTGGCTGTAGAGAGGGAAAAAAATGTATGTTAAATTCATTCCAAATATTGAGACAGAGTAGTTATTACTTCTGCCAAATTGAGGTATAATCCGAAGGTTTGGGTTCTTAAATATTAACACATTCTTAAAGTACATATTGAATCGCATATACTCTATTCAGATTCTGAATCAATATTGACAATTTCAAGTATTTATCAGGTTGACGAATACTCAGGAAAATAAAGAATAGTTGATGTAAATAAAAACAAAGCAATTCTGCTACAAAGGATGGGGGGTGATGTTTACTGGGAGCAAATAGGGAAAATTCTCCACCTATTCTCCATCTACTGGAAATTGAGACTCTACAAATTCAGTTGTAGGTTTAATTGAGTTGTGTAGCTACAGCAACAGGCCCTCGTCAAAAATATTCAGTGAATGGCTATATATAATCACCTACTTCTGCCCAACAGGAGAAGGGAGGAGAGAAAAATATTATTATTTTTTTAAACTCAGGGAAGAATGGAAAACCCCCGAACTAGTCTCGGGGAAGTGATATTAGACTTACCTGAGACTCCAGTGCGTCACTGATGTCTCTTTTCAAAGGCTCAATCCCAGGCTGCTAAGAACAGGAAAAAAGTGGCACCAGCTCTGGGCCTTGCTATTTTCGTGTGGCATCTCTCTACTCCTTACTGACTCTGTTGTCCATGGTGCATAGCTCCCTGCCACTGTGATAGGCCTGTGTAGTGTCCCATCCACACCACTTGAAAGCACTGGGAGCAAAATAAGAGACACTAGTCACTCTGAAAGAAAAAGAAAAAAAAAGCTGACTAGGTATTTTGTTTTCCTAATAACTGTGTTTCCCATTACTGCCTTAGAAGTTACAAACGAAGAAAATGCAAATGACACTGCTGGGAAAAGGCATAATTTCCTGACCCTGAGGTGGCCTTAGTCTCAACTAGCCCCATTAAACTTCGGCAGCCATGCTGGACCACGGCTGTTATCACCTCCTGTATAGATTGGGAAGCACTACAACTTGAGGGAATTGTTCAAGTATATCCAGCTAGCACTCACAGGTGTCGCAAACACTGCTGGATCATTACCAAATGGGGCAGGGGGTGGCCGTCAGACAAAGATTGTTAACTAATAGCAAAACAGTGATATTACCTCAGAGCAAGATGCTGCAGAGAAGCAATGACGCCTCATATAATAAAATTGTCTACTACTTCTTATATATTTACTGGATATTATCGAGCCTTGGGCTTACTGAATTACATACAATATCTCAGTTGATTCTTAATAGAATCCTGCAAGGTAGGTAAGTTATCAATATCACGCAGATGACAAGAAAACAGTCAGAGAGAGTAAGTGGCTGAAGGGCAGCCATCTACCTTTGAGTGGACGGAGGTGTGCTTACAACCCCTGTCCCTAACCTACATTTGTGCTGCTAAGCACATGTTTTTTCTTAGATTGCTGACTGCAGGAGAATTAAAACATCAAAGTTTTCCAAAGTTGCTTTTAACCCTTCCCATTTTACAAAAGACCCAAGGAACATACATTTTGTAGCTCCAGTATTATTTGCCTGGTGGCCTTACTTTGGGAGATTGCAGGAGAATGCTTTCCCTCACTCCTTGGCACTGCCATGGGCTGCAGAGCTGGGCTTCAAGAACCAAGCAGTCTGCATCACTGTGACCTCTATCCCCCAGGCTCCCAATACTCCACTCTTTCAAATACTATAGCTTAAGGTACTTGGGATACACAGAGGAATTGGACGAAAATGACAGTGGGTTTTCCATAGCATTGCCTCGTAGTTTAGTTATCCATAGCTGCATAATACATTTAGTTGCATTTAAAAACCAACAGCTAGGGAACCTGGGTGGCTTTCGTCAGTCAGGCGTGTGCCTTTGGCTCAGGTCATGATCCCTGCTGTCCCTCTTCCTCTGCTGCTCCCCCTGCTGCATTTCTCTCTCTCTCAAATAAATCAATTTAAAAAACCTCAATAACTATTTTATTATTATCATTCTTATCTTTGAATACATCTTGGGGACTGACTGAGATCAGCTGGGTGGCTCTCACTTGGAGTGTTTCTTGTGGTTACAGTCGGATCGTGGCTGGAGCTAGAGTTATCTGGAAGACTTCCTTACTTGGATGTCTGCCTGTTGATGCTTGCTGTGATCTGAGAGCTCCGTTGGGGCTATCAGCCACGTGTCTAAGTGCGGCATCTCTGTGTGGCCTGAGCTTTCTCAAAGTGTGGCACCTGGTTTTTCAATAAGCACTTACCCTACCTTTTATTCTTGTAGTAAACGTTATATGGGATCAATGGACCAGAGTCCATAGTTCAATAATCTCATTTATTTCCTTATTTCCGATGTTTATTTTTATCTTTTGAGGAAAACAAAACACAAACGTTCAACAAGACACTATAATCAGAAATCACTTATCAGTATTTATATTTGATGAGGCACACAATCACACTGGAAGTTTGGCCTTACATCAACTACAAATCATACGCCATCCATGGGCCTCAAATTGTATAGTGTACTGGTCCCCTTCCCATTAACTGACTCCTGTAACTCAGTAAGTTTAAATTCCATCATCCCTATAAAATTTTTGAACCATTAGTTCAAATTCTAGACTTGTGGGTCACATGAGCCCTGCACTATATCATTCCCAAGAACAGGACCTAGGAAGGACCATTGTGACAGAGCAACTAGCGTATGTTCTTGTCCTCCTATACACAGCTATACTAATCTCGCAGCACCTTTTGAAGTCAGGTAGAATCCACATGACCAAGTTCTATGACCAGTGAAAAATGTGCAGAGTGAAGCAGGTTACTTCCAGGCTGGGCCATAGAACTCCCTATCTATCTCACCCAAAAGTTAAGAACTCTAGGTTAGTTCTGGATTTTTGGACACTGAGTAGTAAAAAATTAGCCCTACTCAGCCATTTCCTTCAGCTCCTAGGAGGTGAGCTTTTGGAATGCCTTACCTGACGAAAAGTGTCTTTGTTCATTGGGGGGGGGGGCTCAAGTCACTCTAGATCATCTAACAACATGGCTGAAGGTAGGGATTTTGGACATGTAGTATCAGCCTGACCCCCAGACAAGCTGAACACTAAAGGCTAGCCATGTGTCAGGAGTCAACAAATTGATTTAGCTTCAATAAAACCTCTGGAAAGCAGGGCTTGGGTGAGTGTCCTTGCTTGGCAATATTTTGTGTGTATTGTCACACACTGTTGCCAAGAAAAATTAATGCTGTTTATGAAACCACTGGGAGAAGACAACTGGAAGCTCCAGACTTGGAACTTTCCTGGGCTTTGTTCCCTGTGTTTCTTCCCTTGGCTGATTGTAACTTCTACCCTTTAACAGTAAAACACTGTAACTGTGAGTATAGTGGCTTTCAGTAAGTTCTTTCAGTTCTTCTAGTAAATTATTGAACCTGAGGTGTTCTTGGGGACCCCAAATGTAAAATTAGTGTCAGATGTAAGGGTGGTCTTCAGGATCCCTAAACTCTACAACACCAAGCCAAATGTCTACAGACTAAACATGTCTAGTCATGGATAATGTTCCATAAATGGAAACAATTCCTGGAAAATTCTGATTAACTACAGGGTCACTTCTTAGGGTGCTGCTTTCCTAAAAATTCCTTGCCTTCTCTCCTACCAAGTCTTCATAGCAAAATATCTACAGTCTCATAGAAACACTGTGAAACTAGCTTTCAGATGAAATAATGACTCTAAGTTCTGTTTCTCAATGGTTTTCCCCTTGTAATTGGAGATGGGTTCCTACAAAGAAAACAGCCTCAGGATATAATGAAATTATACCTAATTGTGCAGCCAGAGACAAAAGTATTATGATAGGCATTAGCTAATAGTGTTGTATTTGCCATCCTATACTTTCTCCATTGAAATACTTAACAAAGAAAAACCATGGAGAGGTCTGTAAGTTTGCAACAGCACTGGAAATTCAGGACTCCCAGCCTCTAGAAGTGATTTATGTTTAACAAAAGCAACAGTTTGAGAAATTCAGTGTGTTCATCAGGCCTAAATCAAGAACACAGAAACATTGCTAGGTTTTCCAAAAGGAGAGATGAAAAGGGGATTGGCTACATAGTTGATGGAAAAACAGAGAAGCAAAACACAGGAGTGAGGCAACTTGGCAGCTGGCAATACCAAGAAGCTGTTCCCATTCTTAGGAAAGGGCCATCAGGGGGGCTTGGGTGGCTCAGCGGGTTAAGCCTCTGCTCAGGTCATGATCCTAGGGTTCTTGGATCGAGCCCCGCATTGGGCTCTCTGCTCAGCAGGGAGCCTGCTTCCTCCTCTTGCTCTCTGCCTGTCTCTCTTCCTACTTGTGATCTCTGTCAGATAAATTAAAAAAAAATCTTTAAAAAAGAAAGAAAGAAAGGGCCATCAGGTGAGGGCTAGAATCAGAAAGGGATCTGCAAGGCAAAAGTGGATAGAGTTGCCTACTGAAAGCTGGGGCTCTGAAGAGGCTGCCCCTGCCAGAGGCAATGACGGAGGCAGAGAGAAAGACAGTCAGACAGGAAAAGAACTACATGGCTTCTCATTCCCTTCTATACTCCAATCTGCTATCAGTACCTCTCTTTGGCAGAACCCAGCCAGAAGCCAGCCAGCATGGCAATGTGGGAAACCCAGCCTGTAAGGGCCTGCCTCCCGTAATATAGAGCAGAACAAGGGAAGATGAGGAACCAGAGCTCAAAGAAAATAGTCAAAGGACCAGAATACTATTGGAGGCTCGGGCACACACTAACTTGTGAATCTGTATACTAAAAATATAAAGGAGAAAGAGAAAACATCTGCCAGTTGCTACTAGGCCCCAGCCTATCTCAGAGACATGGAACCACCCTGAACCAGGAAACAAGGTAACAGCCAATATGCGCATGCACACAAGCTGGCTCACACCATTGTTCCACCCCCATATAGTGCCTCTTTAAGGAGAAAATAGTCTTTCGAAGAATTTAAGTGCCTAGAAATGGAACATAACCATTGCTCAAATACTAAGATGGTGGTAAATTGTCTTCTGAACTCTTAAGATGGAAGAGATGCAACAGGGTTAAGCATGGGGGTTTTTACATCTATGGTGTTTTACATGACATTTTAGTGAAATACACAAATTAAATAAATAAATACACACATTAAAAAAAGAAACACAAAATCCTAAAGTGCTTCTAATTATCCAGGAATCAATTCATCTTTATAATGTAAATTCAAAAGGAGCAGGAGAAGAATCCCTTCTGGGTTAGGAGAGGTGCAATGGATTAATAGTTGCAGGGTCCCAGATATTTGTTAGGAGCTATGTATACCAGTTGTCACTCAGCTATCTATAAAAAAAAAAAAGATGCTTTTAGCACTCTTTTGGACAGGAGAGCAAATAAGGAGAATTGACACTGAGCCTAAACTGAACCTCACCATTTAGCGACAAGTGAAAACTAATCAAATTAAAAAGTGAGTCCTAAAAAGAGATTATATCAGGGAAGGGAAATACTAGCCCGAAGGTGTAGGAGATAAGCACACTTTCTCGAACATGTGCTACATGTTATAAAGGCAACTTTCATAAGTAGAGCATTGGCTGTTCTCAAGAAAAAGAAATAAAGTATAGAGTGTAACTAGAAGGAAAATGGTGAAATCAGCTGAGATGACAAAAGATTGCATGAGATACAGGCTCAGATGGAGAGGGACATAGCTGAGTGAGAGAAAGACATCAAGAGATATAGAAATGTAATAATGAAATTTAAATTCACAGCCCAATGAAGAAAGAACAGATTTAACACTGCAGGAAAGTAAATCAGCGATGAGAACAGATTTGCAAAGCATTCACTAAAGATAGAAAAAATAGACAAAAGATGATATCAAAGAAAGAGCAGGTAGATATGAAGACAAGAGCATGGAAACTTACATTCACAAAGAAAATCAGTGTTCCTGAAGAAGAAACAAAAGAAATAGTGCAGTAGTTGGTGGTACAACAGAAGAAAACAGTTTTCAATTGCAGAGTACAAAGTATGATTAATGAATAGACACACTCATGTCTGACAAATTCTGGTGCAAGCTTTGAATTTTGAGAAAAAAAGGAAAAATGTGTCTGGATGGACAAAACAGGCTACCTAGAAAAAAATAAGAATCTGATCAGCCTCATTTTTCTCCCTGCACCATTAACTTTCAGAAAGCAGGTAACAGCATCCATGTAATTTTGAGGGGAAGAAGTTGGGGAGTTAAAAATTCTACTTCAGGGTGGGGGGAGATTTGCAAAATGGGTGAAGGGAGTGGGAGATACAGACTTCTAGTCACGGAATGAATAAATCATGGGAGTAAAAGGCACAGCATAGGGAACACAGCCAATGATAATGTAAAAGGTTTGTATGATGACAGATGGTAGCTACACTTGTGGAAAGCATGACATAATGTATACAGAAGTTGAATCACCATGTTGTACACCTGCAACTAATGTAACATGTGTCAACTATACTGAAATAATTTTTTTTTAAATAGACAGTCTTTGGGGTCTGGCAGAGCATATGACTCTTGATATTGGGGCTGTAAATTCAAGCACTACATTAGATGTACAGATTACTTAAAAATAAAATCTTTTAAAAAGTATACAGTCTTTGAACTCAGAAAAATTTTTAAAAATTATATCTCAGGTAAAGTTGTTATTTGTAGTAGATGCTGTGAATCTCCCTCTTTGGGAAAGACATACTCATTCTCCCAACTGCCAGGAGTGTTGGCTGCTGAGGGCTCATAGCTGATTCCCTCTCTACAAATTATCTTCAGCAGATGGGAAGCCAAGATTATACTCCTCCGGAAGGCAGACCACATACAATAAGTGGTCCAGTTGGAAGTACAAAGGTCTAGCCCCCTTGCTCCAAAATTTGGGGCTACTTTGAAGAACCATCCCATCTCCAGAGCTTTCCTTAGATTTGGCTGAAACCTCTGTTGCAACTGCCTTGACAGTCCTTCCTCTGCCCATCCTGCTTCACTCACTCCCCTATAATTGTTATTCCCAAGCTCAGTCCCCAGTCAACCTCCAGCATGTACATCTTCATCTCAGAATCTATTTTTAGGGAGTCTGCCTTAAGACAATATCCATTTAGCAAAATGGAAAGACCTAGTCGAGTACCAATCAAGGGGTGAAAATAGGTAACTTAAGAAAGAAAAGTCATGGTATAATACTCTGAATTTAAGCACTGAAACTCCGTAATCATACAGTTATTGTTGGAAGTAGGCTTACAAAAGGGAATGAAAATATACAAGATACTTTTTGAAAGAGATGAGATATAAGTTAACTATATATTTAGTAACAATTGTCTGGCTCTAACATTCCAGATTACGCGTTCTAAGATTAGGAAGTACAGAAGGAAGGGCTGGGCTAGGGAAACAAAGGAGTTCTGCATTTCTTATTTTACACAGCAGCAGTTAAGGATGAAGGAGTTAGAGGATTCTATATATGGCCTGAATTGAGTAAGTAGATAACGACAAGACTGGCCTGAATTGAGTAAGTAAATAACCATAAGACTACTATAAACTCCAATATGATTCAGACACACTTAGAAGTACAAAATTACACAAATTAAAACATCCAGTTCTGTTGAAGATGATGAAACACATTTATTATCATACACTCTCAAGAGAGACATATATTGATAGAAACTTTCTGGAGATATCTAATTTTTGCTTCCAGTTGTATGGAAATCTTCCTATGTAAATACTTACTCTGAAGTATAAAGATGCATGTAAAATTATTGGAGCATTTTTATCCAAGTGAAAAATTGAAAATAATCTAAAAATTATCAATATGAAAGTTAAAAATTAAATTATTATTTATACAATGGTATATTGTGAAGCTATTAAGAAGAATCAGTTCTATTTAAAGGCACTGCTATAGATGGATCTCCATAATCAGTGAATAAAAGTACAATATATACTATATGAATGTATTTATGTACAAAACCCCCATTTAACAAAGCTATATATTTGACATGTTTGTCTATCCACCTAAATGCATAGGATGGAACTAGAAGGATAAGGCATGAACTGATAAAATTTCCTCTGGGGGAAAAAATTGAAATTGACAGGCCATGTGAGACTTAATGGGGCAATTTGCTTTATCTACATTCTTGGAATTATTCACAGTGGTGATGTAGTCATGCATAACTTATATATATATATCAAAATGTGTAAAAAGAACAACATTTTCTTCCTAATAAGGAAAGGTTTGGTTATCCGATAGCTAATGGTAATACTATTGGCTAAATACTTTGAAATATTGTACAGAACTTCCTCTCCCCCCAAAATGTCAAAATAAATTCTTGGTGGATTAAAGAGTTAACTGCAAATAGATTGTCATCATGAAAAAATAGAATTTTAAAATAATTACAAAAATAGGTGTGACTGTGGAAAAAAAAAAAAGAGTAGAATTTAGCAAAGAAAAAAAAATTAGGAAAAAACAGCCTTCAAAATAAATGCTTATTTTAAGAGAGGCAAACATATTTGCCCACTTAGAATGACGAAGAACAAGACAACTTTTGTAATTGCATCACACTTTGGCTCTGGGGAACTTGATGGCCAGAAGAAACAATCAAAAACAAAACAACAATGGAACAAAAACAACAGAACAATAGAATTGGTTTTAGAGTTCCTGTTCTTAAGGAGTACAAAAAAAGCCAGTAGTACCTCAGGGAAAATGAAACATTTACTCTAAAATATACTTCTGAGACAGGAGACACTGGGAGATGTAGACAAGAAGATGCCTCTCACGGGGCACCTGGGTGACTCAGTCAGTTAAGCTTCTGCCTTCCACTTGGATCATGATCCCAGAGTCCTGGGATCAAGCCCAGAGTCCTGGGATCAAGTCCCCAGTCAGGCTCCCTTCTCCCTCTCCCTCTGACCTTTCCCCTGCTCATGCTCTCTCCCTCTCTCTCTCTCCCTCTCTCTCATAAATAAACACACAAATATCTTTCTAAAAAAAGAAGATGCCTCTCATCTCACAATGCAGAATAGTCTCTTGCAACATCACTCAAGGAAATCTGAGGATGTGACGCCAAAACACAACTCAATGTAAACAGCTTCATAGCAGAGGGCAAGAGAGTTCAGTAGAACTGTGTAGTCTTAATGACGTAACTTGAACCAGACATAAGTTTTAGGCTATTTTAGCAGAATAGATGGCCTGATTGTCCTTCCAACAATTCTTTCAACTGGCATTTCGATAAAATTTGTGAAGTAAGCTCTTTATTTCATACTTTGTTTGGAAATATAAACCATACATGTAAGTATTATATGAGTAGAACTAATAATCAGAAAAAGTAGTTTTCTGATTATTAGGAGGAGGAGGGAGAAGTCACTTTCCATTGGAGTAATAGGAGTGATGTATGCCTAACAGTGGAATAGTTACATGAGAAGTACACTACACTTGAAGTTAAGAGATCTGGGTGATACACATATTATTCTGTGACAGGCATGAATGAAATAGTGTAGCTGAGAAAGGCAGAACCAAAGTTTGGTGGAACATTAAAGGTGATCTATCACCTGAATTGAAGCAGAGAATTTGTAAAAGAAGACAACAAGAAATGAGAGTGGGTTGGTTTGGACTATGAGGTGATAACAATCAATATGCTATTTTCTACTCTATTTCCAGAGTCAACCCAAGATTCCCGAGAAATGGGCAAGAACAGTATATTCTTTGTAAATAAGCATTAATGAGGTCTCAAAATCATTTAGTCTACTCCTTGTTTTCATGAAAGAAGAATCTGAGGTCCACAGAAATAAAGCAAATCACTCAAGTTGATGACATTGAAAGCAAAGCCAGAATCAGAATCCAGCAATCCTAATTATTTCTTTATTTGCAGGTTATTTACTTTTAAAATATTTATTTATTTATCTATTTATTTATTTATTTATTTGAGAGAGAGAGCCAAGTCGGAGGGGCAGAGAGAGAGAGGGAGAGAGAGAAACCCAAGCAGACTCTGTGCTGAGCATGGAGCCCAATGCAGGGCTCAGTCTCATGACTCTGAAATCAGACCTGAGCTGAAACCAACAGTCGGATGCTTAACTGATTGCACCACCATGGTGCCCCTGGTAGGTTATTGACAAGCCTTGTAAACTTAGGATTTTCCTCTTGGAATCTTTCCTTTTGGAAGCCAGACCATGTTGAAAAGATATTGGGCTACTGCATGATGAGAGAGATCCTGTATGTTTCCAATCCAGCTCAGCTCTGAGCAGAGACCATTGTAATTTTTGGTCATTAAGTTTCAAAGTTGTTTGTTACACAACAATATTACCTGTAACAATGGGGAGAGGTGACTTGTATATTTCCTAGGCTTCTTTTCTAGCAAGAACCTGTTCTGTCCCATCCCTATATCTCCACTTGTCCTGGTAAACTTTTTCCCCAAGTGGCTGATTGTCCCATTTCTACTTATTCTCCCCAGAGCATTTTCTACTTATCTACCCCACTATCTCAACTGTACCTTAACCATCCCTGCTTCATCTAGGTTACACATTGTATAAAAATGGAAACATGACAAGTAGATGCTATCTCTCACTAATAAGAGCACAGCAGGAAGATGATTGGCCCTGCTCCATCTCATTACCACAGTCATTAGCCAGAACACAGGTGAGTAATTACCAGATGTTGAATATTCCTCAGATTTCTCTTCTTAGAATGTAAGGAGAGGATGCTCAGCCACGGGTCACTAATGGTCTTCATCAAGTGACCCTTCTGATCTTTCCTCCTCTCTCCCTCCTTATCCCTCTCCTCTCATTCATGGTGGTCTGTGAGGACAGACCCTTGATTACACCAAATGCCAAAGGCAGAACTAGTGCTCACTCTGCCAATGCTGTCATTGTTACTTCACTTTAGAAAAATTTGTCGAAGGTTCCCTCAGGGTCGCATCATGGATGAATTTGGAGGAGACAGAGAATGGGAAGGCAGTAGAGTTCACACTTTGTTCTATTTCTTATGTTAGAATTTCTCTACAAATAAAACATCTGAAGATTACAACCCTGAGGTTCAGTTCCCCAAAGCCCTCAAAGAACTGTACAAAGCCAAACTTTGGAGGGAAATCAGTCTTTGCCAGGAGGCTGCCCACAGTGCCATGGGTCCTGGGGCAACCCAACTTGACCAAGGGTTCAACTTGAACAAAGGAATATTGTCTCACAACGTCATTTGATGACTTACTCTCCTTCACCTGAGATGGCTGTATATATTAATTTTTATTTTCTGAAAAGTCGATTCTATAAGATACCAACATGTTTAAATAATACTATCTCACAGATAACATCAACTCAAAATTTGCAGTGGTGTCTCTAGTTCCACACTCACAAAAGATGGGAAAGAAGTTTAGATGTTCACAGGGGAACATTAGTGAGCATAGTTAGGTTGCATTTGACTGCTGGTGTTTGTTCCTAGGGAACTTATGTCATTCAAAGATAGAACTTAATGTGAAGAGCACCTGAGATCCTGAGTTAACTTTACAGAAAAATCAAAATAACAGAGTTAGGAACAAACTAGTTATATCCCATTAGCAGCAAAATTCCATTTGTTGTCAACAGAGTGTGTTTAATGTTGGCGATCAACAATACCCTATAATAAGCATTAGCTGGCTCCTTCACTTCTGTACTTCATATATGAAAGCTGATTTGATGAAACAGGATTTTGCCTGGGGTGCTTGTGGTAGGGGGTTCATATAATTTACTGTACAGATTGGGGAAATTTGGGGTGTGAAAGCAGTTTCCTCTCGTAATTACTCCATGGCAACAGGCATAAAATGAGATTGTCCTGGGCAAACCTGGATGCCCAGTCTCCCTAAACTTGAGGAAAGAACGTAAGAAAGATCTCTGTACTAAAAACCATCCCCACAACTTTTGTCATACTGATCACCACAGGAGTACCATTACAGGGACTGCTCTTAAATATACAACATCTTTAAGGAGAACGACACTTGTTTTCATCAGTTACACCTTAACGTAAATAAGAATATGAATTTCTTCCTTTTTGACAAGTGACAAAAATGAAAGCACTGAACAAAGACAAATTTTAAAAAGGGAAGGAAAAGAGGTGGAACAACATCACTAAGTCCTATTTTAGAAAGACTTGACCAGTAGGGTGCCCTTTTTGGGAAATCACAATAGAGCTAGGTTTCTGAATCCAATCAGAGAATCTAAAAAGGGATTGGAGAGGTACCAAAAGAAACCTCCAAATAAGGTACAAACTTTTCTCAAGCTACCCCAGATCACCTTTCCTACATACAGTTTATCTACCCCATGTTCACTGCTGACAGACAAAAAGAGTCTTGAAATGAAAAACCTAGGGAAAAAGCAACTGAAGTTTATTGGATTTGATAGTTTACTTGCACTGGATAGGGCAGACCTAGAAAAGCTGAAACATAGAAAATAATTCAAATTAAAATAATCAAATTTATATGGTCAGAAGTGAAGATCCTAGTGAATTAACCTGCAGTGATACCAATTTCTTTTTTTCTTTTTTAAAAGATTTTCTTATTTATTTATTTGACAGACAGAGATCACAAGTAGGCAGAGAGGTAGGCAGAGAGAGAGAACGTGGGAAGCAGCTCCCTTTCTGAGCAGAGAGCCCAATGCGGGGCTCAATCCCAGGACCCTGGGATCATGACCTGAGCCAAAGGCAGAGGCTTAACCCACTGAGCCACCCAGGTGCCCTGATACTAATTTCTTAAAGAGGTCCTTGCAAGTGGTATTTCCTTGAGTTAATATTGCTGCTCAGTTCTGGGGGCAGGGAAGAAGGTGGGTGGGAAGGAAGGAGAGGAGTGTTCTGGACCTTACTGTAGGAGCTACATTAGCTCCTCCATTACTACACATATGCCAAACTCAGCTGTGGAAAATGATGCAGATTGACTTATAATTCAACCAACTGGATTCAGATGGAGTAATTCAATAGATATTTACATATCTATCATTGCCTGGTGTTCATATTTAGCTTCTTCTCCCAGTGAACTGATACAGCATGATTTGAATTGGCTTAGTTAATTCTTTTTTTTTAATATTTATTTGTTTGTTTGTTTTAGAGAGAAAGAGAACACGAGCAGGATGGGCAGAGAGAGAGAGAAAGAGAGAATCTCAAGCAGACTCCACACTGAACATGGAGCCTGGTGTGGGGCTCAATAGCATGACCCTGAGATCACTACTTGAACTGAAACCAAGAGTCAGATGCTCAACCAACTGAGCCACCCAGACCCCCCAGTTTTAGTTCATTCTGTTAAATAAATTTTGTTTTGAAATACTTTTAGATTTATGAAAATTACAAAGACAGTGCAGAGGCTTCCTATATACACCATAGCCTGTTTCCCTTATTAATAATAATTTATATTACTATGGTACCTTTGTCACAATTAATGAACCAGTATCTATACAATATTTATTAAAGTCCATACTTCATTCAAATTTTTTTATTTTTTACCTAATGTCTCTTTTCTGTTCCAGGATCCCACCAGTGCACCCTATGACCTGTCATCGTGCTTCCATAGACTCATCTTAGCTAACAATTTCTCAGACTTTCCTTGTTTCTGATGACCTTGACAGTTATGAAGGGTACTACTCAGGTATTTTGTATAATGTCTCTCAATTGGGATTTGTCTGATGTTTTCCTCCTGATTGGACTAGGATTATGGTTTTTGGAGAGGAAGTCCACAGGGGTGAAGTGCCATTCTCATCACATATCATCACATCAAGGGCAGATACTATCAACATGACTGATGACCGCTGATGTTGACCCTGATCATCTTTCTGACATCTGTTTGTCAGGTTTCTCCACTGTAAAGCTACTCTTTAATTTTTCCTCCTTTTCCAAACTATAGTCTTGGAAGCAAGTCACTAGGTGTAGTCTATACTTAAAAAGTGAAGAGGTATATTCCATCTCCTTGAGGTGGAATAACCATATAAATAACTTGAAATTCTTCTGCACAGGAGGTTTATCTCTTCTCCCTCATTTATTTTCTTGTTCATTCAGCCATTTATATCAGTATGGACTCATGGATATTCACTTTTTTACTATGGGTTCTAATGTAGCACTTCTTTATTTTGTTGTCTAAATTGTTCTAGCTTTCACCATTGGGAACTCTTCAGCTCATTCCTGTGTTCCTTGAAGAAACCCCATCACTGTGGTTAGCTCTGTTTGTTTGAGCTGTCCTTATTCTATGTCACTACAAGATGCTCCAGGCTCATCTTATATATTTCCTGCCCCAGTCCTAGAAAGTCTTTTCTCCAAGAAGCCTTGGTTCCTATCATTAGTACTGGAAACCAAGATCTGAGCTTATAAATTTGTTTTGAAAAAAACTTTAAAGTCTTTTCAGGTTGACAAGTTACTAGCAACACCTACATTGCTTAGATGATTTTATCTTTATTAAAGAAATACATTTTTTAGGATGAGTGGAGAAGCTGGAAAATAGTTCTTTGGATGATAAGAAGTAAAATGTTACTAAAGACCTGAAGTAATGTCTTAATTTCATTTTAATATATTCAAACAAGTATTTGAGAAGTCAGGTAGGTATTGAGGAAAAGAAGGTGTCTGAGAAATAGTGTGTATTGGAAAAGCATAGTATTATTGATTGACCGACTGATTTTACTAATACATTGTTGGTCTGGGAAGTATTTGAAAGAAATATTAAAACACATTTCTTTTGATATTTTTTCTAAGCAAGCTCTACACCTAACGTGGAGCTCAAACTCATAACCCTGAGATGAAAAGTCGCATGCTTCACTGACTAAGCCAGCCAGGCATCACTGAAACACATATATTTAATCAAAGGTAAATCCTGAACCTTCCATAGGGTGAAGAAGTGATAGTTTGATTCCTAAATTCTAGTCTTTTGATGGCACCACCAGGATTTTTATAGGTTAGACTGAAGCGTCCCAAGCTGGATGGAAAAGGAATAGGACACTCTTATTGGATTGAGAAGACATTCATTTGACTTTATCATATATGTGAGCCAGGGACGTAGGAGTCTGCTTAACCCTTTTACTGGTCATATAACCACAGACAAATTATTTGGCCTCTCTAGACTCATAACCACATCTGCAGAAATGTAGGAACAAAAATATCTATCTCTGTGAGGATTAAAAATAAAAATAAAATGCACAACAAGATTGTCAAAATACATAGCATGAAATACACACTAATAGAAATGTTTTGGTTATCTTTCAATGAATGAAGACAGGCCTTTCATCCCGCTGGCCTCCAGGTATACTAGAGCATCATAATAAGTACTATTGTCCCTGAGCATCATTGGTAGATTTCAGCATAATCCAGATGAACGCCAACCCCCTAATTTTTATCCATTAACGGAGTCCCTTTTAGATGGAAAGAGGTGGGGACTAAGGGGAGTGAATATTAGAAAAATCACATTCCATAGTCTGGTCAAAACATTTCTAAAATCAGGAATCTGACTTAAAGGTCTGCTGGGTATTAACTTAGTGCCCTTTTTTCTTCCTCTTCAGAGGTAGAATAGATTCTCAAGATAAGTTTATTGCTTTCACTTGCCTAATACAATATCCCTAGAGACACATTTTCACAGTCTGGAAGCAGACCCATTACTGCACTGCAGTGAATTGGGGGGGGGGGTGGAAAAAAGAAGGGAGGCTCTTTGTCACTAACTGTCTGATTGATTCCAAATGCCCATGGTGTACTGCTGTTAGGGTTCCAGGATGTGTTCATTTAGAAGATGATTATGTTCTTTATGACAAAGGTAATTTTAGTTTGAATTCTACAATAAAGCATTTATGCAATCCCATCCCTCCTCGAAACCACCTTAGCTGAGAAGTCTTACTGTGTTAAGAACCACAAGACTGGTGAAGAAACAATGTCTTTAATATTTAATAATAGGAAGGCTGTAGCTTTTAAGCACACACTGTCATCCTCTCTAAACACAGGCACTATAACCCAGGAGACCAAATAACACATAGCTGCCAGTTTCTCTCCTTTTCTTTGTAGAGTATTTCTGTGAAAGTGTCCCTGCCATAACCCTCCCTCTAAGACACTGCCCAGAAATAAGGTGGAGTGGAAGGAGCATGGTCTAGGAGTAATAGAGCTAATCTACATTCTAGGGACACCCTAACCATGCAATTTGGGTAAATTACTTCTCTTGATATGGTTTTATAATTTTGAAAGGCTATACTCTGGACTAGAACCCCAAACTAATAACCACTCCCACCAAATCCAGTCCTGTTTTCAACCTACCACCCTACCAATATTTTATCACTACTTAAATTTCTTGCTCCTTCATCCAGAACACTGCATTTTTTTTCCCTCTTCATAGTTCTGGTCAGGCACACACAGTATTATAGTTATTTATATATGACAAGGACATTCTTTACCTGCCTTGGTATTTCTACCATCTTGTGTAATACCTAATATATTTTAAGTGGACAATTTTTGCTTTGATTTGATTTTGATTACCCTTATGCTTTTAACTCTTTCCTCAATTTTTTTGAAGTTAAAATTTGTGTTTACTCCCACCAAGAATGCAATATGCATTGTGGCTCTCCATACACACTTGCCATGCTTGAGGTTCTATCGCTAATCTTCAGCCATTCTGTCAATGTGTTGCTTGAGTGACTCTTGTTTCTCCAGGTCACAGTATGGGAATCTGGAGAGGGCATGCAGTCATGTCCATGAGAGTAGCAATTATTATGAAAACACTCACAGGATTGGAGTACCCCACCAGAAGAAATGCTTAGACTTCAAGCCATCCTCTCCCTAAATCCCCCCTTTGCCCCTGGCTGAATCAGTCTAGACTTATGACTTCTTATTGGCCATTACAATTGCCCAGTTGTATCTGTTGATACCACATCTTTCTGGCTTCAAGGAGATTTAATTATCAGTTATTATACTAAGGTTTCTCATCACCTTCATTGCCAGTATGGACCCAGTGTCAGAGGACTCTTTGCTGCTGTGTGGCCCCCACCACCTTAACACACACAGATACATAGACACACAGACACACACACACACACACACACACACACACACACACTGGCTGTGTTCTCAATTAGAGTTCTACCACCAGTATTATGGCTCTTAAAATTAAAAGCTTACTTTCCCAATTTTATGCATACTTTATCCTCCTACAGGCACATAGGTCAGCTCTCTCAGGACAAGTTAGATTTGTGGATGCCATCTGATACTTCACCCCCAGCTGGTATCCCTTTTTAGTAGCCAAGCATGGAACCTGGGTCCATCCATTATTCCCTACTTCAAAGCGTGTCAACTGCCTTCCTCAGGACCCTCACTTATCCAGAGGATACGTACTAACATTCATGTTTGAGCCTTAAATCCAAGATCCAAGGATGAGGCCATAGGTCCAATGTCCTTGCAGTTTCTTTCCCTGCAGCTCATCAGGCTCTTATTCAAAAGATTCTCTGCCTAGGCATGAGTAAATTCTAGAGCCAGGTGTGTGTCTCTGTTCCTCAACCCCACACCCTCCAAAACATTCTCTGTGAGTTTTTTACCTTCCCTAAATCACCTGACCAAAAAATGGCACAGTACACATTTTCAAAACTCGAGCTCTGACTTGCGGTTACATTTTCTTCAGAGAATATTTTTAAAAGGTTTTAAGCTATTTAGATGCAACCTGAGATGACAACATTTCTTCCATGGTTTTAAAAAATACTTACACAATTTTCATCTCAATTCTAAAATCAGAATTCTCATGCTGGGTAACTTTAAAGATATACAGGCTATTTCTGCCATTTTCTCTGAAGCAAATTTCTCTCCTTTTCCCACCCTCCAACCATCCATCAGTCCTTGACCTCAGTCCATTTCTGAATCAGAGATTTCAGTGATCTTGTTCCAAAAGTCAGGGAAAGGGAAAACACTGAGAAGCCAGAGCAATCTGAATGGGGAACATATAACACGTCATTGCAATTACGGCTTCTTGCTAATGCTGGAAGAAAATCTCAGTCAGATATGAAAAACTAGTCAGTTAAGTACAGGTCCCATTACCACTCTCACTCCCGTCTTTCAAGCACATTTTGGGAAATGTTCTCTAACTGTTTTCTGTTCCTCTCCCTCCATTTTCAGTGACACAAAAATGCATAGATCCTGACCCTAACTAACAGCACTGTACACCAAATATAGCAGTCTCTCTTTCTGCCTCACTAGGTATGAAGAAGGGAAGAGATGGCTGGTACACCAAATGGCTCTTCAGTGCATACCGAACCACCTCCCTGGAGAAGGAGAGTGGAAAATTAATATGGATGTTATACTTTTAACTATATACAAATATTTATGGACGTAACAGGCATCTCTGCCACCACAGTGCTATTTGAAAGCAAACCCACCCTTTTCCAAGACACTGACTGCAACATTTTTCAACATTGGGTGTTAGCCAGCTTCTCTGGTGTTTGTTTTTTTTTTTTTTTTCCTTGAGTTTGGGCTCAACTGCATAGATTATACATGGTTATATGCAGCCAAATCTGATTATTCATGGTAATTATGTTCTATTAAGTTGCCAGGAACTCCGAAGTAGTGAATACTGAACCATTGCTCCTAGGGGAAAGACAGGATTAGGTTCCTGCAAGCCTCTGGTCACAACATTTTTTAATGTAATCTCTACACCTAGTGTGTGGATTAAACTCATGACCCTAAGAACAAGAGGCGCATGCTCTACTGACTGTACCAGCCAGGCGCCCCTGGTCACATTTTTGTCAACTGACGAGTACAGAACCTTGTTGTTTGTGTGTTTGATTTAAAGGCACTCATTTCATACACATTGTTGATCCATTAGCATTGAGCTTATGGCCAGCAGCACTGTAACCTAGAACTCATGGCTAAGCGCAACTTATCTCATACACCTATCTCCTCTGTAAGGCACATCACAGCTCTCTTGCACTTGGGAACACTGCACAGCACTAAAGCACTATGCTTGGGGGCTATTTTCAAAAGCAAAAATCACCACCAAAAAGCACAAAAAGCACAAAAATCTGAAGAAGATGGCACTAGGCACTAAATAAACTGCGAAAATACTTGTTTGCAGTATGAGAGCTGAAACAAGAAGCTAGAGAGTCGCTTTGTTTGACCTTGGCTGAGAACGTGAGTTTCGGGTGGCTCAAATTGTTCACCAGTATGCACATGTCCACAAAGGACCACAAAAGTGTTGCAAGTATCATTTGAGGGGTTACAAGTAAATTTGAGTGAGTAAGCCAACTTGCAGATATGTAATTTGTGAATAGGGAGGATTAACTCTATACCAATTTTCTAAGTGTGAGCCTATAATGTTCAATCAAGTACATCTAAGGATTCAGTATCTTTTGTATCACTCTTTGAGGAAGGGAGAATGTGAGCAAACAAAAGCCAGCTAGCTCATGAGAAAAAGTATATAGTTTTACTGCTATCAGTAGCGAAGGAAGAAAAACCCAGACCTACAATGACTAATAATAAAGGTTTGTATTTCAATTCAAACCTCACAGACTTAAAATTTAGCTTATTTATTAATTTCCCCCAGTCTGCAAAATACAGGTGAACTAAAGTGACCACTGAAAGATGAGTGGTCTCTAATCTGTCATAATAATGATAATATTTAATGGTGGCTTATTATAGGCCAAGAATTATTGTGCTGATCACTGTAATCATTTAATCTGTACAATGGTCCTGCGAGACAAGTTTTACCATCCCCATTCTACATTAGAGGAATCTGCTCCTTAGAGACATGCAAAAATTTTATGACCCCATACCATTAGTAAACAAAATATCCAGGATTCAAACCAACTTTTTTCTGATTCCAAAGGCTTACACTTTTTTTGTTGTTTTGTTGTCCTCCTTTTTGTAAGGTTTCACTTTTATTCCAGTTATCATACAGTTTAATATTAGCTTCATTTGTACCATGTGATGATTCAACACTACATGTACCATGTAGTGATTCCATACAACACCAAGTGTTCATCATGACAAGTGCACTCCTTAATCCCCATCACCTATTTCACCCATCCCCCCAACCCTCTTCCCCTCTAGTAACTGTTCCCTTGTTCTCTATAGTTAAGATCTGTTCTATAGTTTTCCTCTCTCTCTTTTTATCCTTTTGCTCATTAGTATTGCTTCTTAAATTCCACATATGAGTTGAGATCATATGGTATTTGTGTTCTCTGACTGGCTTATTTCACTTAGCATCATACTCTCTAGCCCCATTCAGTCACTGCAAATGCCAAGACTTCATATTTTTAATAGCGAAGTAATATCCAGTCTATACTACCTCTACATTTTTTTCTCTTTTTCCCTCACATCTAGGGTTAGGGTTTGGGATAGAGTCAGGGAAAGGGTGAGGGCTAGGATTTGGGACAGGGTGAGGGTATGTACCTTGCATACTGCCTATCCGAGACCTCTCCATAGGGTTTTGGTTAGGGTTAGGGGTTAGGAATAGTGTCAGGGTTTGTGTTAGGATTATGGTATGAACCTGGTCTCCTGCAGTTCAAGGACCTCTCTAGAGACTAAAACCCTAGACTTCTGCTTGTGTGTTATTAGACATGGCATCCATTTAGCAAGCTGAAGCAAGGAGTGGATTTAAAACTTTAAATACTTTTTGAATAGATGTTCAATTGCTCCTTCTGTATTTATCACTACCTTCACACCTATTTTCAGAAATACTACCAATTTTTAAAGGTTTGGGATTTTCTCCAGAATAACTCAGCTGCTTCTCAGCTTCTCTTATCATGTGTTCAGGAACCCACTTTCTCAAATCTTGTGTTAAGTTTGGCATTACAGTGAAGGTTAAGTTTAGGGGGAGGATATGTGCCTAGTATCTTGTAGGACAGAAACCTCACCACAGGGTTAGTTTTATGATTAAAGTTAGGAAAAGGGTTACTCTTAGGTGTTCCATTTACGGGTTAGTGGTAGTATTAGGGTTTGGGTGAGGGTGAGGGTTAGGGCTACTGTATGTACAAAGTGTCCTATATAGCTCAGAGACCTTTCCAGAGAAGAAAATCCCGACTTAAATAGGTGAGAACAGACATGGTAGCCATTCACTGAGCTGAGGCATAGAAGGGACTGGGTGCTCTAAATACTTTTTAAATAGGTATATATTTGTTCTTTCCACCTTTTCCCTCAAAACTTATACCTTAGGGGTGCCTGGGTGGCAGTCAGTTAAGCTTCTGACTTGGTTTTGGCTCAGGTCATGATCTCAGGGTGGTGGGATTGAGCCCTGTATTGGGCTCCATGCTCGATGCCTTTCCCCTGCTCTCTCTCTAAAGTAAATAAATAAATCTTTGCTTTTATTTATTTATTTTGAAGATTTTATTTATTTATTAGAAAGAGAGAGCGCAAGCATGGGTGGTGGGGAGGGGTTAGAGGGAGAGGGAGAAGAGGAGTCCCTGACGTGGGGATCCATCCCAGGACCTGGAGATCATGACCTGAGCCAAAGGCAGACACTTAACTGACTTAGCCACCCAAGTGCCCCAATAAATAAATCTTTAAAAAAAACTTATGCTTTAAACCAGTGTTCTCAATGTCAGCATGATCTAGGAACATGTTAGAAATGCATGCAAATTATCAGGCACAACTCTGAATCTACTGCATTGGAAACTCTGGAGGTGAGGCTCAGAAATCCATGTTTTAAAAAAGCCCACAAGGAAATCCCAATACATGAGAAAGTTTGAGAACCAATACTTTTAACCACTATTTAAATATATATATATATATATATATATCGAATTATGCTAATTACTTACAATTAGCATATATTATTAAAACAGTTTAAAATATAAAATAAAAATACAATACATTTTAACAGATCTATTGAAATGGAATTAGCATGATAAACTGAACATATTTAACATGCATAATTTGAAGAGTTTTGACATGCATATAATACCATGAAAATACTACCACAATCAAGACGGTCAACACTCAGTTTCCTCATGCTTCATGGTAATCTCACCTTCCACAGATGCCCACCTCCCTCTCCTTAAGCAATCATTCACCTGCTTTCTATCATTACAGGTTAGCTTGCATTATTATGCATTTGCATGTTTTATGCCTTTCATTGCAGAGTAGTATTTTATTTCCCAATTTGCTTCTCTATTCACCATTGATGGACATTTTAGTTGTCTCTGCTTTTCAGCTATTACAAGTAACACTGCTATAAACATTTGTGTACAAGTCTACCTATGAGTGTGTGCTTTCTTTTCTCTTGGCTGGATCACATGGTCGGTGTATGCTTAACTTTTCAAGAAACTACCATTTTCCAAAATAGTAGTACTACTTTACATTCCTACCAGCAATTATGAGAATTCCAGCTGCTCTACGTTCTTACCAACACTCAACATGGTTAGTTGTTTGTTGTTTGTTTTTTAAATTCTAGCCATTCTAACATGTTCGTGCCAGTATCTAACTGTAGTAGTATGTGCTTCACTAAGAGTAATGACAGCGATCATCTTTTCAATTGCTTATTTGCCACTGGCATATTTTCTTTGATAAAATGTTGGTTCAGACTGTGCTCACTCTTATAAATAATTTTAGATTTACAGAAGAGTTGTAAAGATAGTACAGAGAGTCCTTATATACCTTTTGCTGAGCTTGCCCTAATATTAACATCTTATATAACCATAACACGTTTATCAAAAGTTACAAATTTAATAGTGGCATAATACTAGTAACCAAATGGTTGACTTTATTCAGATTTCCCTAGTTCTTCCACTAATGTCCCTTCACTTTTCCAGAATCCAATCCAAGATACCTCATTGCAGTTGGCATACCTCATTATTCTCCTCTGACCAGTAGCTGTTTCTCAGTCCTTCCTGGATTTTATGACATGGCACTTCTGAGAACAGGTCATGCATTTTGTAGAATGTTCCTTGATTTGGGTCTGATATTTTCTCATTATGAGATCTGATCAGGGTTACAGGTTTGGGAAAAGAATACTAGTGATATAGAGCACTCTTCTCATCACATGATGTCAGGATACCTGACATCAAGGGAATAATCCCTGGTGTTGTTAACCTAGACCACTTGACTAAGGTGTTGTCTGCAAGATCTCTCCTCCATTGAGTTACTACTCTTTTTTCCTTTTCTATACTTCATTAGTTAGAAGCAAGTTACTAGGTCCAGCCCACACCCAAGCTGAGGGGAACTGAGCTCCGTCTCATGAAGAGAATAACTAAGACTGTGTGTGGCCAGTGACACCTGGGTGGCTCAGTCAGTTAAACAACTGCCTTCGGTTCAGGTCATAATCTCAAATTCTTGGGATCAAGCCCTGAGTCAGGCCCCCCTGCTCAGCTTGTCCTTCTGCCCCTCCTCCACCCTGCTCATTTGCTCACTCTGTCTCTAATAAATAAATAAAATCTTTAAAAAAATGTGTGTGGCCATATGTAAAAACAAATAATTAATAAATATAATTCATTTTATGCAATAATTTAATAAATAATAAATACTGGGGGGGGAGACATGTGAAGATATTTGAGTATTTTATTTGTCTTCAAAGACTCACCCACGAACTTTAGCCTTCATTAGGGGCTCTTCTTAACAGCAAATTTTTAGTAATGGTGATTTTCTATTTGCCTCATTCCTTCTACATATATTATTCAGAATTCTTCAGTAATGAAGACTTGTCTCTTCTTCTCCATTTATTTATATCACTGAAATCATGTACATTTATTTTATTCTTTAGGTTATAATCCAATACTATGTTATTTATTTTGTTGCTCAAATTGTTCCATCTTTCAGATTGGCTCTTGTGTCTCTTTGCTTTGCTTTTGTTTGTTGGTTGGCTGGTTTTGTGAGTACTCCCTTACTTTCTGACACAAGATTAGCTCCAACATTAGCTCATATTTTTCCTGCCCCAACCTTAGTATCATCGATTTCTCCAAGATGCCTTGGTTTCTTTGAATGAGAATATGTTATTTAGAAACCAAGATCAGGGCACTGAGGATGCTCATTTTATTGCTGGAGTGCCATTGTTACTAGGCCTTTTTAGTACACAGAGCTAGAAAATGTATGTATGTGCGCTGGCCCATGTATATATACACAAATATAGTTATTTCTATATTTAAATTTACATATGGGTATAAAAATACAAGTTCAAACTGTTATCTCCAACTCTAATCAAAAACCGCATGGTTCATTCTCACCTCCCACTTTTGCCTATTTGGAGCTTCTCTGGCAGTGAGAAACTTAGGTCCCATCATCTCTGATGTATTAACTTATTTGTTTAACTCTAGTGTATGCACAACATAGCTTCAAAATAGTACACTCCTATGTGAAACACATTTACCACTAGAGTACAGTATTTATGTACAGTTCTTTTTGTTTTTAGCCTTACAATGCCCGATCAGAACAATCTCAGCTGCTATTTTAGTCCTCACATAGAGTAGTGTTCACTCTTTGTGTTGCATGTTTCTTTGGGGTTTGACACATACGGAGTCCTATCCACTACCACAGTACCATAGGGAACAATTACATCACCTAAAAATTCCCTTGTGCTTGCTCATTTTTTAATTACTTTTCTTGTTTCCTATTACTGTGCTTTGAGAGTATATTTTGGATTCAAGTCCTTTAATGATATGTGCCTTGAATACATTTTCTCCCAATCTGTCATCTGCCTTTTCATTCTCTTAACAGTGTCTTTCTAAAAGTAGAAGACTTTAATTTGGATGGAGTTTAGTTTAACAATGGTTTCTTTTATGGGTCATGCTTGTGATACCAGATTTAAGGCATCATTGCCTAAACCAAGGTCATGAAGATTTTCTCCAATGTTTCTTCTAGATGTCTTATAGTTTGGAGTTTCGCATTTAGGTCCTATGATCCATTTTAAACTAATTTTTGAACATGGCAAGAAATACAGGCAGACGTTCTTTAGCAGATATTATGAGAGCACCCCATTCCTTCAGCACCATTTGTTCAAAGAGTACATTTTCTCCACTGAATTACCTCTATCTTTTTCAAAAATTAGTTGTCAAAACAGGTGTGGGCCTAAGTATGAATTTGCTCTTCTCTTCCACTGATCTATTTGTGTATCTGGACACCAGTACCACACCATCTTGACTACCAGAGCTTTACAATAAACCCTTGAAATGAAGTAGTGTTAGCTCTCTCATTGTTTTCTTCTTTCTCAGAGTGGTTTTGTCGATTCTAAATTCTTTGCATTTCCATATACATTTTAGGATTAGCTTGTGCACTAGGATGTTGATAGGGATAACACTGAACCTAAAGATTATTTTGGAGAGCATTGAAATATTACTATGGAGTCTTCCCATGTATAACCAAACAATATTCCTCCATTTATTTGGATCTCCTTTAATTTCTCTCAGTAACATTTTGTAGTTTGGGGTATATATGTCTCACACAACATTGGCAGGTTTACTCCTAAATATTTAACAGCTAAATATTTAGCAGCTATTAGAAATGATATTACTTTTAAAATTCAAAGCTGATTATCCATTGCCAGCATAGAAATACAATGGATTCATATATATTGAGCTTATAGCCTACTAAACTTGTTAAATGCACTTACTACTTCTAGTAGCTTTTTTGTAGATTCTACTGGATTTTCTACATAGATGATTATGTCTTCTGTGAATAATGTTTCAGTTCATATATATCTATAACTATATCTATATCTATATATACATCTCTTTTATTTCTGTTTCCCATCTAATTGAGAAGCCTAAATACTTCAG
Organism: Mustela putorius furo; assembly: GCF_011764305.1. NCBI lineage: Eukaryota > Metazoa > Chordata > Mammalia > Carnivora > Mustelidae > Mustela > Mustela putorius. The sequence continues at coordinate 37,601,124 of NW_025421989.1, forward strand.
TGCAGTTTTAAATAAAATGGCAAGAGAAAACACTGTCTTTTGCCTGCTGGTAAGAGAATTCAGTTATTTCACCATTAAGAATGTTAGCTCTAGGTTTTTCATAGTTGCCCTTTATCAGGTCCAAGCCCTTTCTATTCTTAATTTTCTGAGATTTTAACAGGAATGGACATTTGATTCTGTTACATGCTTTTACTATGTCTATCTACATGCCTTCTAATTTTTCACCTTATTAATATATGGATTCTTTCGATTATTTTTTAAATAGTAAACCACCTGGTCTTTTGGGGAGATAGTTGATTTGGTCAAAATGTCCATCATTTTTAAATATTGTTCAATTCTGTTTATTAAATTTTATTTAGAAGTTTTACATCTATGCTTATGAACACTATTGTTGTTTTTGCTGATTTGTTTTTGCTTTCCCTGCAATGTCGGATCAGTTTGGGTATCACAATAACACTGGAAATATACAATGAGTTGGGAAGCATGCTCTCCTTTTAAATATTCTAGAAGAGTTTGTGTATGATTGGCTTTATTTCTTCATTACATATTTGATAGATTTAACAGTGAAGCAATCTGGGCCTTAAGTTTTCTTCGTGGTAAGGTTTTGAACCACAAACTCAATTTCTTAAACAGATATAGAGCTCTTCAGGTTATATTTTTCTTCTTGAATGAGTTTTAGTAATTTGTGTCTTTCAAGGAATTTTTCCATTTCATCTAAATTATCAAAATTATAGGCATAAAGTTGTTCACAATGTTCCCTTCTCATTCTTTTAAAATCTGTAGATTATATAGTGATCTAACCTCTCTCATTTCTGACACTGGTAATTTGTGTCTTCATATTTTTTTTCCTGAGCAGGCTGGCTAGAGGCTTATCAATTTTGGTTGATCTCTAAAAAACACCCTTTGGTTTCATTGATTTTCTCTACTATTTCTCTGCTTTCTAGTTCATTGATTTCTGTTCTAATACCAATGTTTCTTTTCTTCTATTTATGTTGAATTTTTTGCCCTTTTCTAGCATTTTAAGGTGGAGTGTTAAGTCACAGATTTGAAATATTCTGCTATTTTCATGTAAGCTTATAGTACTATAAATGTCCTACTCAATGCTGCCTTCGTGACATCCAACAAATTGGTGTATGTTTTCTTTTTATTGTCATTTAATTCAATATGCTTTTCAATTTCTCTTTGGAGATCTTCTTTGAATTATGGGTTTCTTTTTTTAGAAGTGTATTATTTTGCTTCCAAATATTTAGGATTATTTCAGAGCTCTTTCGGATACTGACTTCTAATTGAATTCTCTTGTGCTCAGAATGTATGCTTTATATGAAATAAAATGTTTTAAATTAATTGAGACTTGTTGGATGGCCCCAAAAATGGTTCATCTTGATATATGTTCTATGTGTCCTTTAAAAGAATATTGCTTGGAAACAATTTGATGGTTTGGGTCTTGTTTTTGTGATGTATAATGCAACTCCAGAGCAGTGATCAGTCTAAGGCTGAACATTCCCCACCACTGTGTCAAGATCTTCCTGAGTGCTTTACCTAATGTTCCATGAATTATAAGTTTTCCAGGCAAGCTGATGGTAACAGGTACTATTCTTGGCCCTGTGTGAATACCAGGCACTGTTCTAATTCTTTCAGAGTTTCCTTCCCAGTCTTGGGGAGTTTCCTCACACACAGGTACTCATAAGTACTCTATTGAGGAACAGAGACTGGCCCTCTACAGATCTCTGAAGTTTTTCTGCCCGGTTTGTCTCTTCCTTGGCATTTTTATCTCTGAGCTTTATCTGTCTCCATGTTCCCAGACAAATGGTTCATCTCTAAAACTCAGAGAGTCTGCCTGGCTCTCTCTCAGTTTCCCCTCTTTCTACCATGGCCTGGAAACTCTCTCAAGGCAGTAAACTGAGGGACTCTTAGGGCTTAATTTGCTTGTTTCCCATCTCTCAAGGATCATGCCTGTTGTCTGCTGTCTTGAAAAGTCTTCCTTCCTTTGTTTTTTTTCCCTGACATTTGCCTTGTTTCAGGTAGTAAAGTAAATAGGGTCCCTGTAACTCCATCTTGACTGAAAGCAGAAGTTCCTCCTTCTCCAGTATAATCCTTGGTTTTCAATATACAGTTCAGTTTTCTGAACTATATATTCAAATTTTAATTCATATAAAGCATACGTTCATGGCCCCTGTTGCCATGGTTTACTAAGTGCCAGATAATCTATTATGTTCACATCAGTGTCCAAGTTGAGCAAAAAGACACAATTCTTACATCAAGAAGAAAATCTAAACAAAATCAAAGGATTTATTTTTTTTTATTTTTATTTTTAAAAGATTTTATTTATTTATTTATTTGACAGACAGAGATCACAAGTAGGCGGACCAGTCAGAGAGAGGGGGAAGCAGGCTCCCTGCTAAGCAGAGAGCCCGATGCAGGGCTCGATCCCAGGACCCTGGGATCATGACCTGAGCCGAAGGCAGCGGCTTAATCCACTGAGCCACCCAGGCGCCCCCAAAATCAAAGAATTTAACACACTGCTTATCACCTCTTCTAGAGTATTGAGAAGAACTTCTTTTAAAGTACTTTCTAAGACTCAGTCATCTTCTTTAGCTTCAGATTAATTGAATAAGATTACTCATTCAGATGGACCATTTGCCTGACTTGGGTGAGATCATATGTCTATATTTAGCTGGCAAGTAGTCTCTGCTTGCAATCAAGGATAAATCTTCCTGACTCAAGATACTGGCATCTGTCTGCTGTATTCAGCTCTTGTCATGGTATAATTTATATCCCACACCTTCTTACCAAAAAAGAAGAAGAAGAAGAAGAGGAAGAGGAAGAGGAAGAGGAGGAGGAAGAAGAAGAAGAAGAAGAAGAAGAAGAAGAAGAAGAAGAAGAAGAAGAAAGGGCTCCTTTATAGCTCAGGATTTTTCAGAAACATAACCACAGTTCTAAGGCCTCTTCTCCCTTCATGGAAAAACAAGAACTACAGAAAAGGTTTTGCTCAAAGCCAGCATCTCTATCCATTGCTAGGGACTGATTGTAGATCCCCAACATTGACAGGTTAAAGCCCTAACCCCCAATGTGATGACATTTGTAGGTAGGGACTTTGGGAGGCAATTAGGTTTAGATTAATTAGGTCATGAGAGTGGTATCCTCATGATGGGATTCTTCTAAGAAGAGGAAGAAAAAGAGATCTCTTCCTTTACAAGCATGTGCTAAGAAAAGGCTACTTGAGGACACAGCAGCTGTCTGCAACACAGAAAGTGGCCTTTCACCAGATACTGACTCTGCCAGCACTTTGATCTTGGATTTCTCGGCCTTCAAAATTGGGAGAAATATATTTGTTGTTTAAGAAATATTTGCTGTTTAAGCCACCCTGTCTATGATATTTTGTTATAGCAGCCCAAGCCAACTAAGACAGGCACATAATATAAATGTGAGGAATTTTAATTTCAGAGCTGTCCAGAATTTTGATGGGCTAATTAAATACTCAACCTATAACTCAATTTTGGGTCAGCAGTATTAAGATAGCAATATTGGACTAACTTACAGAGCTGTTGTACAGAGTAATCTATAAAACACTTGCATAAAGCCAGCATAAGCAAGAATTTTTAAAATTAGATTACTGATATTTTATAAAAGATTTTGCATTAAAGCTCAACTCAAGAACCAGGACTTCTTACACAATTCTTAGTAATGCTGCATTTCTCTTTATTCCTCCATAAGAAGGAGCAGAACAGTCTACTTATAGAGAGATCCCTGTCACCATATTGACTAAGTGCCAGGTAATCTATTACATTCATGTCAGTGTCTAAGTTGAACAAAAATACCACAACTCTTATTTTCCCTGTCAGGAATTTTGGCCAAGTGATTGAGGTGGCAATCCTTAGCAAGAATACTTTGGTTCTACCTTATCAAAATGAAGAAAGTACAGGACCTAGAAGAGAACATTCTACCTAGTTGTTATGAGGAATTCATAGGCCTAGGGCTGAAAATGGTAACACCTGGATTTTGAAACAGCTGTCTTTTTCACAGAGTCTTTTATTTTGCACTTGAGGTTTGAAATGTCCACTGGTCATGCCAGGTTGAGATTTGAAGCAATTGTCAAAATGATTTTGGGGGAAATGCAGACAACCAAAACATATCATAGAAATGCAGCCAAATAGAGCACCTGGGTGGCTCAGTTGTTTTAGTTGCTGCCTTCAGCTCAGGTCATGATCTCAGGGTCCAGAGATCAAGCCCCAATTCAGGCTCCCTGCTCAGTGGCAAGTCTGTATCTCCTTCTCCCTCTCTGATCTCTCTTACTCTCACTCTCTCTCAAATAAGTAAATAAAAATCTTTTTTTTAAAAAAGGAAATGCAGCCAAACATTTCATTAGAAACAGTGAGCTATGAATTTGCTTTTGCCTGAATTAGTTAGATAATTTCCCCTTGTTTTCCCTCTCTGATTTTCTAGTAGAGGCACGGCAAGAGAATATTCTTTTCAACACTGACTCCTGTGTCACAAAGAAATATAATTGGTGTGAAAACAATGATTGCCAATAAATAAAATCATGCATTTAGAAAGAATTTCTTTTTGACCGAGAGCATTGGTTAACTTACTTTATGACATCTCAAAATTATATTCCTAAGCATTTCAGAATTTGAATTCTAAAATTAAGTAAAGGTAACCTGGCTTCACCTTTATTCATGCTGACACAGCCATCTTACTTCTCATTATAGTTAGAAATAACCATCAGTAATGGTGATCAAGACCTCTGTCTAGGCAGACCCAAACATGTGCGATAAGTGGTGGCTGTCAGAGATTACATTTGCTTACATAGCCTTAAAATCATTGAATAGAAAACCATACAGCCTAGAAATATTTAATTGTTCTTTGGCTCATGAAAATCGAAACAATAGAATAAATGCAAGAAATGAAATAATAGACCTAAGAATAACAATTAGTGAAATGGAAAAACTAAACGGACAGAATCATCAAAGTAAGCTGTTTTGGGAAGGTATTAGTGAAACAGATATACTTCTCCCTAGGTAGTTCTTGGGGGGCGGTGGTGGGGAGAAGAAAAAAAAAACCCTAGTATTAAAAAATGGGGTCAGTATGAAAGACGGCAATAAAAATGTCAACACTGATACAAGATGGATTGGGAGGGGGACAAACCATAAGTGACTCTTAATCTCACAAAACAAACTGAGGGTTGCTGGGGGGAGGGGGGTTGGGAGAAGGGGGGTGGGGTTATGGACATTGGGGAGGGTATGTGCTTTGGTGAGTGCTGTGAAGTGTGTAAACCTGGCGATTCACAGACCTGTACCCCTGGGGATAAAAATATATGTTTATAAAAAATAAAAAATTTTAAAAAATGTAAACACTGAAAGACAAGTACAAATTTCCAAAATACAAAAAAGTAATACAAATCAGAAATAATCAACAAAGAGACTAAAACAAATATAACAAAATAAAAGCAAAAGTCACAGCATAAATTAATAGAGTTGAAAGATGTTGGTCATATCATTACAGACTGAATTTACCTGTTAAAAGAAAAAGATTTTCAAACTGACACATTAAAGCAAACCTAACTCTGTTTTGTATATAAATATCAAAAATGCAGGAATTCTTGGGGCACCGTAAACTACTGACTCTTGATTTCAGATCAGGTCATGATCTGGGGGTCATGAGATTGAGCCCTGCATTGGGCTCCACACTGGACATAGAGCCTGCCTAAGATTCTCTCCCTTTCCCTCTGCCCATGCACCCCCACTGGCACTCACTCTTTCTTTCTAAACAAAATAAAATGAAATAAAAGTTAAGAGAAGTCTGTTTTTAAAAAATGCAGGAATTCTAAGAGTCTAAATATAAAAGGATGAAGAAAAATTTATCATAGAAATAAAAAAAATAAGAAAACCGAAAGTTATAATCCTTTTACCAAATTAGAATTCAGGGCAAAAAGCAATAAATGAAAGAGAAAGATTCTCTATAATCATAAAAGCCATAATGTAAATTAAAAGACACAACAGTTAAAAATTAATCTATGTACCAAATAATATTAACAATCACTCATATAGAGCAGGAACTATAGGAAGTGCAAAGAGAAAGAATAGAAATGCACATTAATAGGAGACTAAAACAACAATCTCAGTACAAAACAGGTAAAGTGGACCATGAATGAATAAAAGTTCTACAAGACCTAAACAGAAAAAGCAGTAAGATACACTGAGCATCATACCTGATAATAGAAAACATGGAACTTTTTGAATAATTCACTATATATTAGGACATCCTTTCAAAAGATCAGTTTGTTTCGCAACGTAAAAATATTATAAACAACCTTGGATGATCACAGTACAATAAAACTACAAATTAAAACAGAAGGCACAAAGCAAAACAAAATGATTCTTTCACCTGGAAGCTTATAGGATTTCTATTAAATATTGGTGAAGAAGTAAATACATACAAAAAAAATGGCAGAATCTTTGAAAAATAATGGTAATTAAAGCAGTACCTCTCAAAATCTATGAGATACATTTAAAGCAATGATTAGAAGAAAATTTATAGTACTGTTTAAACGTTCACATGAATAAAAAACTGAAAATGCACTAATTATATTCTCAACTCAAAAAGTAAGAAAAGAAAAACAAAGTAAACCAAAAGAAAGCAGAATAAGGAAATATTTAAGATTAAACTAGAAATTAGTGAGGTAGAGAATATGAAAATAGTAGCTTAAGTTAATAAATCAAGATCCTATGTTTTTGAAAAATCCAAAAATTGGATAAATCACTAGCTAATTTCATCAAAATGGCAAAAAGCATACAAATAAGATATAAGACACAAAGGAAATATAATATAAGAATCTATTGTATTCATCCTTGCAAATAAATTTGAGAAACAGAGATTAAATGGATAATCTCGAAGGAAAATATGGTTTACAAAAATTGACCCAGTATAGAGAACGGGCTTAAACAAACCAATTTCCATAATTGAAATAGAAAAAAGTTATCAGGAAACTGCTCCTCATAAAAGCACCTAGCTCAGATGATTTCATAGAGCAATTTTCCTGAACTTTCAGAGGCCAGATAGTCCTAATGAGATAGGCATTTACAGTGAAGGAAAATTTCCAAATTATTTTTATGAAGCAAGTATAGCACTGGTCCCATAAAAAAATTATTGGGCCAATAGCACTTATGAATATTGATGCAAAAACTCTAAATAAAACATTAGCAAACAGAGTCCAAAACCACAGTGTATTAAAAAAATGATATACCACAGCCAACTGGTATTCATGCCAGGAATACATTGTACTTTCATATGATTTATTCTGCATCCTGCAATGTGTTTGTCAAGTGCTCTATCTTGTAAGAGAACTATGGAGCTCAGCTTGCTCTCAGGTGATTTGCCCATAGTTATTTTTTTCTTGAATTTTAGTTACTGAGGCCTCCTCAAAGGTCCGAATTTTCTTCCAAATCACAGCATGACTCACAATTAAAATTAAATCATTTCCTGACGACTGCCCTGAGATGTAAGTCTTTAAAATTTGGCAACAGTGATATTTCTCAAAAGGCATCACTTTTAGTAACTATCAGAAAATTGAGTCCATTCATTTTAAGGCAATTTTCTAAAGATAGCCATGCAGAAGAAAGATTGGGAATAACTGAGTTGCTATGTGGTTTTGAGTTTTACCTTATATCATAACTACTGGGCTATTATGGAAAATCTTAGAAGAAAAATATTTGTGGATTCAGTATAGTCCTAGGACTGCTTACTTGGAAGAAACACCTAAGTCTTAGGAGCTAAAAGAATCAGTAAATTAAACTAATGAGATTCTGAATAAACATCAGCTTAATTACATACCTTAGCAACTAATGATAACTTTGAGCCTTTAATTGTCCTTCCTTTAGGGGGATAAAATATATGTCTGTGTATTGGTTTTTGAGAGCCGTACTTGATAGGCCAATTCAGAGCAAATGTGTGCAAGTTCCACAATTTGGGGGCCCTTCACATTGTGGTTTGTTGAGTGATAACTTAGGAAATGGGGTTAGTGGGAGAGAAGGTGATTCCTCCTGGTGGCATTCAATAAGACGTAAGACTCGAACACACAGTTAGTTACCCTACCTGTCAGCAAGCTTTTTATAAAAGAAAGCATGCTTCAGAGGACTGTTTTTTTCCCATTTGTACGTGAGCCCATTAGGATGTTTGTGGTGACCTAACTTCCCTTCAAGGTTGTTCCTGATGTTAATATACTTTTATCTGTACAGTACAATCTCCCACTGGGGACAGAGGGAAAGGGAATGACCTCTGCAATTAGCCCAAAGGCCATCACCTCTGAAGAATGGTTCTGGGACCACCACTCACATGAAGTGAGATCTAAATGCTAACTTTTGATGCAAGTTTTAATGACCAACTTGGAAACAAGGATCACATGGGAACTAATCTGAATTACCCTTACTAGCTGTCGATCGAGTTGAGTACAAAATAAGGCAAACTGACAGAAAGGGAAGTCACACAATGTTCATTTATCCCTGTGAATAAATAGTCAGTCGCCACTTTAAAATAAAAGCAACAAATGTTTTCTGAGCAGCCATAGACTGACAGCTACGATGCCTGATGGGATGGGGTGCAAGCTTTATTTCTTGGGTTGCAATACATTCACATTTAACATAAATGAATGTTATGTTAAATGTGTCCTGCAGTAGACCCTGACGATCCTCCCTGACTCCCTTGATCCTTTTTATCATTCTGGGCAACCCTACCGTAGCTCTAAGATCCTTTTGCTTCCAATATTGGACACTTGAGACACCTCAGAGGACTGTCCTTGGGTTACTGAAATCGCTTCCTTCCGCATCATCGTTCTATTGCCTGGGAATTTACTTCCCCACCCACCCATCTCCCTGGGGGGAGGGTTGGAGGGGGCGTTCCTTGGCCAGTAACTGGTTTATGAAAAAGTATGAAAGCCCAGGGGCGCCTGGGTGGCTCAGTGGGTTGGGCCTCTGCCTTTGGCTCAGGTCTTGATCTCAGGGTCCTGGGATCAAGCCACGCATGGGGCTCTCAGCTCAGCAGGGAGCCTGCTTCCCCCTCTCTCTCTGCCTACTTGTGATCTCTTTCTCTGTGTCAAATAAATAAAATCTTTAAAAAAAAAAGTATTAAAGCCCAGACCCCTTGTTTCTGTAGGGATAACCTCTAAGGAGTAGCACACTCTTCATCTCCCCTTTGTGACATGCTGCTCTCGAAGGGACTTTGTCTGAAATCTGAAATTGTGCCCTTAAGAGTCCTCTTCACATTCCCTGCACTGTTTCATCCAGCTCCTCACCGGTTTCTTCGGACAGCACATCTTAAATTAACCACTTGCACATCCTTATCTCATAATCTGCTCCCGCATTTAAGAACTTAAATCCCCAATTTAAGAACTTAAAAATGTACCAAGCCCCACTAATTTCCTAGAAACAGGCAACATTTCTTTAAAAACTCATCTGAAGAGCAAGCAATTATACTTTCCTTGGATATCTAATTGTGGGAGATGAAATTAGCCTTTTGGTTGTGATGTCCATCAAGGAAAGATTTGTCTCAATATGATATCATTCTTTCTGTACATCAATATATGTGGGCGTCAGACAATGGAAAATCAAACCATGTTTTGTCAAGGGAAGAAGCAGAAGCGAGACGAAGGTGAATATACACAGAAAGGCCTCTTTAATAGCTCTTTTTAAAAAATCCAACAAGAGAAAAATATGAGAGGAAAGCTGAGAATAATAAAATCATTTTCATTCCCTCCAGCCTAGCCATTATCTTTTTCCTTACTCCATTTTAGAAGAAGCATCTTTTTTTTATAGTGTTTATAGGTACAAATACGGAGACTGAAAAAGACAAGTAAATTGGCACTTTATAAAAACTTTCAAATACCAAAGAGAAGCCAAAAAAAGTAGATCCGATGATAGATTTTTGTTCATCAGCTAAGTGGGGACGTCAGGTGCAGCAAAGCCTAAGTGCACAAAAGAAGTAGCCACTGAAACACAAAAGCCAGACATGAACAGTCACTATTCAGAAACACAGAACTTCAGCGGAGTTTTGGAGAGGGCAAGCCTGGGTGGCTCAGTTGGCTGAGCATCTGCCTTCGGCTCAAGTCATGATCCCAGGGCTCTAGGATCGAGCTCCATGTCAGGCTCCCTGCTCAGCAGGAAGTCGACTTCTCCCTTTCCCTCTGCCTGCCACTCCCCCTGTTCTTGCTATCTCTCTCTCTCTCTGTCAAATAGATAAATAAATCTTTTTAAAAATAAATAAATACATTAAAAACATTATCCTGGTTTATTGATCTCCAAAGGTTATGTACCCTGGGATAGGGCATAGAGCAGATACTCAAAAATATGCATTGAATCAGGCCACTCCAAATATCAGAAACAGAACACATGGCCTGCCAAGTATGATTTTACTCCTTGGACTAATGGGAGTAATATTTTAAGTCAAGACCATCCTGGAAAATTTGAGATGTATGGATCTGATTGGCCAAACCCGGCCAAAGTAGAAAGCCTTATTTCCTCAAAGCCTACAGAAAAAAATACTATGGGGGATGCCTGGCTGTCTCAGTAGGTAGAACATGTGACTCTTAACCTCAGGGTGGCGAGTTCCAAGCCCCACTTTGGGCATTGAGCTTGCCAAAAAAAAAAAAGAAAAGTGCTATGTGTTAAATCTGAGGCCTGAAAAAGGCCTAATATTGACATTCCAGCTTCCTATTTAGCCTAGATGGCAGGGGTGGTTATTGTAACCTAAGTTACATAGGTACTGGAAAAATTTAAGAGATTTTTTAAAAGATGATAAAGCTGATATAATGTCATAGATATTTTGAGACTACATGGAATGGAGCTTCTTAGAATATAGCAAAGGAATAGAACAATGCAAGAAAGAGCTTTTTCATGTGTGATATCTAATCTTGTCTATATATAACACCTAACATGAAGAAGAGGCATATTAGGCATTAAGAGCGAAGGTACATGCTTAAAATTTTGAAAGGAATCATATGCATTAAATTGGTCTATGAGATTTAAAGTGTATTTCTTTCATCTCTTTCCAGGGCCCTGTATTCTGTCACCAGCTTCCTAATTTCCCCTGGCAGGCTCTTGATCTAAGCTTTGGTTCATAATTCTGATGCTTTTTACTAGGTAGGTGTGCTCCTAGTAGCAGTGCATATGTCATTCCAATCAGAAGAGAGTTTGACAGTCAATTAACTAACTCACTTACAGAACAGTAACATTTTCTTTATTTGCATGATGTGGTATAGGTCAACTGAATAAAATTAAATCTCAATGGATATCTATTCAAGCCCAGTAAGAAATATTACAGAGTACTCTACATATCTATCTATCTATCTATCCATCCAACCATCTCCATTTTTAATAAGGAAATTGGGCTATAATTATATAAATAATTTGTTCACAGATTGCTTTATACAAATCCTGGGAGGAAGCTCCTGTCTTCAGAGAAAACATGGAAAACCTGGCTCTCAAAGACAATATGACTTTTTTTGTTTTTTCCCCAGGGTTTATGATTTGTGTTCCAGCTTGAATATCTTGGCCATTGTCAGATGGTATTTAAAAAAAAAAAAAAAAGACTATAGTGTAAAAGAATTACTGAAAAAAAAAAAAACTCTTGTTAAATTTTTCTTCTCCTGAAATAAGCAACATCATCCCTTCTTGTTTAATGAAAATTGTTACTAGAACTAATGAATTCCTTCCTGAAGAGTTCAGTTAATATGCTTGACTTGTTTTAGAGAATTATAATTCTCAACGCTGGCTTTCTGCCACCGAGTAGACAACAGAGAGGAAAAAGAACGAGAAAGGGAAGAAAACAAAAGAAATAAGTGATATATCCAGGGCACACCTAAAAGTAAGATACACCATTAAACCAAATTGCCTATAGGATCAGGTTGGCCTTTTTCCACAGAGGAAGAAGCCACAGGACCTCTTGTGAGAGTGGTGTTTGCAGGGACCAAGGAAACAAGTTAGACACATCTCAGCATGCAGGTATTTTATTTCTTCTCTAACAGGATGAAAACACCCTTCATCCTAAGAAATGCTTTATTATACATGCCAACTGGATGAACATTAGGTCACAGACTAAAATCACCACAATACCATGGAAATCTTGAATGTATTTCCCAAATATAATTAATACTAAACACTTATGTCAGTTTTGGCAAAGCTTGAAAATCAATCATGCCAAATTTAATTTTAAAATGTATTTAAGAAGAATATTAGAAAATAAAAATAAAAATGTATTTAGGAAAAAAGTATATTCTGGCTTGTGAGGTCAGACTTCTTCAGTTCAATTTAAATTACTTCCTCGGACTTTCAGACATATTATCTTGTGATCTTGTGTCCGTGAGTGAGAAAGGAAGGGTATGTGATATTGCCTCATTACTGCTGCAAAAGAGAAGGTTTCTCTTTAAAAGAGAAAGAATGGGAGTAGCTGGGTGGCTCAGTCGGTTGAGCATCTGCTTTTAGCTCAGGTCATGATCCCAGCATCCTAGGATCGAGCCCCACATTAGTTTCCCCGCTCAGTGGGGAGTCTGCTTCTCCCCCTACCTGTACTGGTTCTCTTTCTCTAAGGGGCGGGGGGTGGGAGGTTAGGGGAACCAAGTGGTGGGTATTGGAGAGGGCACGGATTGCATAGAGCACTGGGTGTGGTGCAAAAACAATGAATACTGTTACACTGAAAATAAATTTTTTTTTTAATTTAAAAATAAATAAATAAATAAATAAATGAAAATCTTTAAAAAAGAGAGAGAGAAAAAGAGAGAGAGAATCGAAAGGAGCATTTTCCCTATCCCTGCAAACAAACAAAACAAAAACAAAACAAAACACCCACCTAGGAGAGTAACCACAAAATATTCATAAAAGGTGATCCTTTAACCAGTTTGTATATTGAGTCCTAGCACGGCATCCTGTTACTGAGTCCTTTTCAATCTCTCAATAGAGGAAGGAGACATTTAGAATCATTAGAGAAGATTTATGTACAGTAAAATCATGTCAAGAACATGAGAGATAATTCTCAAACTAGCAGACAAAGGAAATTTCTACCCATGACATCACACAAGCCATTAGTCAGAAGACTGCTTCTACTCCTGACCTGGATTATGTGTAGGGACCAATTTGACACGCCTAACTCTAAGCAGTTGGTCCATGGGATTCAAATACCCGCCTCTCACATTGCTGCAATCATCAATAAGATCTGAGATAGGATAGGTGAAATTGTCATTAAAAGCCTAAAACCACTGGAAAACAGTTGATTCTTTTGATATTTAAGTTGTTTTTTTTTTTCCTTGCCACTCCCCATACACATAATTGAGTCTGGTAATTCACTGAAAATGTGGTTAATAACCCAAAGCTGGTACATTTGTGGCAGAAACAGAACACTAGCTGAAGACCAGAAGGACAATTCAGTCTTGACAGACCAGGAGCCAATACTATGATTTCTTTTTCACCTTTAATGCGACTCTTAGATCCTTTAAAGGTTACCAGTACATTAGTTTCTGTCTGAGAATATCAAAGTCCAGCATATATCATTTACCTAATGAGCCGGTGATTTTTCATAAGACTTTTATGTTCTTTCCCTTTTTTAACTGAAAGGCATTTGGGAGAAAAATGAAGTTGATTTCAGTGTGTTCACTGAAAGGAAAAGAGTTCTTTTTATAGGATTTACTAATGTTTTTTTTTTAACAGATTTTATTTTTATTTTATTTGACAGAGAAAGAAAGAGCACAAACAGGAGGAATGACAGGCAGAGGAAGAAGGAGAAGCAGGCTCCCCACTGAGTGAGAAGCCTAATGCGGGACTTGATTCCATGACTCTGTGATTATGACCTGAGTGGAAGGCAGTAGGTTAAGCTAGGGACAAGATTTGTTAGTGATAATGCTACTCTCACCAAAATGTTGATAGTTTACCTTCTAAATGATAAATTGCCCCATTTTTAAAGTCCATTATCTCCTCCACTCCATCATTTTCTCTTTTTCTTCCTCCTACTCAGACTTTTCCCCATGAAATCATCAGAAGAGCTTATTAGATAGGTCCAGAGCGCAACTTATTCTTTAAGTGCTCTTAATATACATAACACTGGCTCATGATCATAAGAGATTAGCTTGTTAATTATCCTAAGAGATTTAGATAGCAAGGCAAACCTCTTCTTCAACATCTCCTTTGTATCCTCTGGCTCCTGCTTTCTTCAGATGTACAGAGCTTAACCTCGGTTTTTGCACACTACGTTCTGTATCCCAGTCTAGGCTGGACTTGGAGGACAGCTCAGAGAAGCATGATAAAACACTGACATATGAAAATCCTTCCATTTCTGTGGATACCTTCTTTGAGTTGAGCTCATTATTGTGCAGTCCGAACCATAAGAGCTTAGCAGGACTGTGGCCCGCCAGCTGCGGAAATTCTGTCTTCCTTAACAGGCACTTTCCGCCTCATTCTCCCCCATCTAGTATGACATGCGGTGGATCCAAGCCGACCCCTTATGGACTGAGTGACTTGGGGCAAGTGCCTGAACTGCCCTAAGCCTTTTTCTCATCTATACACAGGCACAGCAACAGAGCTTTCCTCCTCAGATTTGTTTTAATTTATTTTTTAGTTTTGGGGTTTTTACAAATATGACCTATTTTTAATAATTTTTCAAAATTTGAGTATAGCTGATACACAATGTTACATTTGTTCCAGGTGTACGACATAGTGATTAGACAAGTCTGTATGTTATGTTATGCTCTCCCCAAGGGTAGCTACCATCTGTCACCATAGAGCACTATTATGACACCAGCAACTATGGTCCCTATGCTGTACCTCTCATCCCCATGATTTATTCATTCCATGACTGGAAGCCTGCATCTCCCACTCAGTCCCCTTTAGACTTATTTTGTTGATTAAAAAAATTTTAGGGGCACATGGGTAGCTCATTAGTTAAGCGTCTGCCTTCAGCTCAGGTCATGATCCTAGGGTCCTGGGAACAAGCCCCGTGATGGGTTCCCCACTCTGCTGGAAGCCTGCTTCTTCTTCTCCCCAACTTGTGCTCTCTCCCAACTCAAATAAATAAATAAAATCTTCAAAAAAAAAAACTTCTAAGTTTTTATTTAAATTCCAGTTAATACACACTGTAATGTTAGTTTCAGATGTACAATATAGTGATTCAACACTTCATACAACAACCAGTGCTCATCATAAGTACCCTCCTTAATCCCCATCACCTATTTCACCCATCACCCTGCCATTTCCCCTTTAGTAACCATCAGCTTGTTCTCTAGAGTTAAGAGTCTGTCTCTTTGGGGGTGCCTGGGTGGCTCAGTTAGTTAACATCTGCCTTCATCTCAGGTCGTAATGCTGGTGTCCAGGGATGGAGCCCCACGTTTGGCTCCCATGGGGAGTCTGCTTCTCCTTCACCCTCTACCCCTCCCTCTGCTCCTTCTCTAAATCACCCTCTCTCTGGAATACATACATACATACATACATACATACAATCTTTTTTTAAAAAGGAGTGTTTCTTTTTTCATTTGTTTTCTTTCTCTTTTCTTTCCTCCTTCCTTTCTCTCTCTCTCTCTCTCTCTCTCTCTCTTTCCTTCTCTTTTTAGTAATCTGTACACACAACATGGGGTTTGAACTCACAAACCTGAGATCAAGACTCGCCAGGCACCCCAAGAGACTGTTTCTTGGTTTGTCTCTTTCCCTTTTTTTCCCTCTTTGTTGGTTTTATTTTTTAATTTCCACATAAGAGTGAAATCATATGGTACTTATCTTTCTGTGTCTGACTTATTTCATTAGGCATAATACTCTTCTAGCTCCATCCATGGTATGGTAATGGCAAGATTTCATTTTTTATGATGGCTGAATAATATTTCACTGTATGTGTGTATGTGTGTGTGTGTGTGTGTGTGTGAGAGAGAGAGAGAGAGATGTCCATCAGTCCATGGACACTTGGACTGTTTCCATAATTTGGCTATTATAGATAATGCTGCAATGAACATTGAGGTGTATGCATCCCTTTGAACTATTTTTAAATTGTTTTAAAATCAATTCAAAATTACAGAAAAGTCATCAGAACAGTGCAAAAAATTCCTCTATCCCCTTTACCCAGGTTTCTAATTGTTAATGTGTTACTCCATTTGTTTGCATGCTCTCTCTCTCTCTCCCCCTCTCTTTCTCTCTCTCCCATTATCATTAGTTTTCCAAACTCCTGGACAGCCACCTGCCAATGCAACGCCGCATCACTTCAAAACAGTTTGGTTCTATTTCCTCAAAACAATGACATTATCCTACATTACCAGTCTAAATTCCTCAAAATAGGAACTCAACATTGATAAAACACTAACATCCAAACTGGGGAATCCAATACAAATTAAAGACTGGGAGCAAATCTCCAATGACAATTCCCTGTCCATCCCACTGCTCCCCACCCTACATTCCCTGGGGTTAGAGAGTTAATTGATAAATTATGCACAGGCTGATCCCTCCTTCAGGCATCAGGGCCAATCCCATGCCTGAACAGGTAGATTACAAGAAGTCTGAATCCAGTAAATTGAGAATTTGTCTTGAGTCCAGCTTTCATCCCAATTCCATTTAAAGTTCTTATATTGTGACCAACCCTGCTACTCCCCACCCCCACTTTTAGGACTTACAGCTTTACCTCTTGTCCCTTTGTTTAAGGGGGTTGGATTCAGGAAGAGTTTTCAATAACTGTGTTTAATAGTGAAACCTTTCAAATGAAATTCCATTGAACCACTATATACATAGAGAGAGAGGTACTTGGATAGGAAATCCGACTCCTCCATTTTCTAGCTTTCTGGAATGATTTAACCTGGTTGGGTTGCCATTTCTTCACCTTTAAATGGAATGCTAGGTGAGGGAGAGCATTGAGGTCACATGGGAGGAGATTTGAAAAATAATTTCTTGTCAGTGCCCTGATAATTGAACCATTTCAAGAAAACTAATTCTCACTATGCAGTAGAATAAAATCTGATGTACAAATAAGAATGCATATTCATTGCATAGGATGCAACAGCCAAGGAGACCACATCCAGCTTGGCCAATACATCATATTTCTCATAGGAAACATACCTGGGAAGCCAAATTATAATAGCAGATTGCTTAGTTGGCATGGGACCAGCCTTATCATACTAACCATTTTGATCTCCTTACCATAATGATTAGCATCATTTATCTCCTCTATAAGACTAGCTTCCAAGTTGCCAGACACTTGCTGAAGTTGTTCAAGGAAACTCCTCCTGGCTTGACGAACTTTTTATCTTAGGGGTCTGTTTCAAGAATGTATGGGTTTTTTTCCCTTGATAGATTATCATACTGACTTCTTCAACATAAATTATATTATGGTGTACATCCCCAGTAACCTTGATGGTGTTTGGGAGCTACTAAATCCCTTTAGCTAGTTGAGTATCTTAGGGAAATCATGTTGGAAACAAAGAAATCAAGACATTTGGAAGGATCAACATTGTTGTCAGAGCCAAGGTCATGCAACATAAGGCAAAATAATCAATTTCTCAGAGCTGAATAAAGCCACGTATACCCAACTGTGGTAAACACAGTCAGAGGTAATCACCATGATCCCTGCCTCCTGGCACATGTCTTTGTGTCAACCCATTCTCTTAAGGGTGACCAGGACCTGTGATCTGTTTGTAACTAAGAAACACAGCAAATGTGATGAGATGTATGTGATTCTGTGCACACAATTTTTTAACATAGATTGGAACTCCCACTGGCTGAGACACTCTCTCCTATGGTGACTTTGAAGAGGTCAACTGACTTGTAGGAGCTGGCCTAAGGGGAGGGCCACATGGTAAGCAATTGAGGGCACCTTCTGGTCAATAGCATCAAGACATGCAAGCCTCCAGCCCAAGAACCTACAAGACTCTGAGTGTTGCCATCAGCCATCAGAGATGGGAAGTAGATCCGCCCCGAATTGAGCCTCAGATGAGAATGCAATCCTACATGACATCTTCATTGTAGCCTTATGAAACCTTGGAGCAGAAAATCCAGCTAAGCCATTCCTGGACTCTACAGCAATGCAAAATGCGAGAAAATCAATGTGTGTTGCTTCAAGCCATTGAGTTTATGGTAATTTGTTTCACAGCCATAGAAAACTAATACACTAACAGACATTTTCCTTTTTAATGTTGCCTCAGTTTCCTCAAGCCATGACACTCCCACTAGACCCTGTAGTACACATTTCCACAGAAAACCTCTTCTAAGCACAATCAACTGTCCCACATTTCAGTTTATGTGTGGTCTCAAGGAGAGGTAGAGAGTATATTCATGTATTTAAGACTCTAAGAACTAATTCCATCACATACTTCTCTCCCATCCCAATACGAGTCCTATCATTAACTTCTAGGCAATGTCATATTGTCATATTTATTTCTTCCTTCAGTTGGCCACGTTCTCATCATCCTAGGAATTTACACCTTTCCCTCAACCATAAGACAAAACAAAACAAAAAGAGAAGTATATCCATAGCTGATTAATTGTCCCTTCTGAGTTGAGTCTTGATCACTTTTCTTCTAGAGAACAATCTTTTTCAAAGGTCTGCCCTCAAAAATGAATGAATAAGAACTCAGCCAAGTGGAGAAGGGGAAGGAGAATGTTCAAACAACAGCTTCAGAGCACACAAATCCTCATGGTGGAAGAGTGCACAATGTGAAAGAAGGCAGAAGACGTACACAATAAAGCTGGGGGGTAAGGTGGAGTCAAATCATGAAAATCTCACAGAACATGTTAAAGATTTAGCTTTCTAACCTAAGAACAATGAGAAGCTGTCGAAAGGTTCTTAGGAGCGTGGGAGAGGTGGCATGATCAAAGTGCCCTTCGGGAGGGATGCCTGGCTCGCTTAGAGGGTAGAGCATGAGACTCTTGATCTTGGGGTCATGAGTTTAAGCCCGATGTTGAGCATAAAGCTTACATTAAAAAAACAAACAAAAAAATACAAAAGTACTCTTTGGAAAAGATGAATCTGCCAAAGTGAAGGAGAATATAGTGAAAACATGGAGAACAGTTAGAAGGTGACTGAAGAAGCTATCTAGTGAGAGATTATAATAGTTTAGATTAGTGGGATAGTCATGAAAATGGAGAAGAGCTGGAGCTAATTAGACAGAGGAGCCTAAAGTTATTATTCATTATTATTTCTTAGAAATTTCATAACCCTCATCTTGGAAAGTTTTCTGATTTAATTTTAATTTGCCTGGAGAATTTCCTCAGTCTCTTCAGAAAGGATGCATAGTTAGCATACTTTCTCTTTCTGGGCCCTTGCATGTGTAAACCTATGTCAACACTCCTTCATAAGTAAATTAGGGCATCATCAGCTGTTACATTTTTCTCTCAAAATTTTATAAATGAGTTACTGTATCCTCTAGTTTTATATAGCAGAAAAGAAGTTTCCCTTTGATTATCTTTTTTGTCCATACTTTGTTTTCTACTGTCTGAAAGTTCCCAAGGTGCTTTATCCTAGAATTTCACTAGATATGTCTAGGAGTATATTTTTAATCCTGTTGGGTGCCCAATGAACACTTGGGATATGAAAACTTGATTACATTTGAAGCTCAGATAAGATAAACTTAGATAAGCTCTAAAATTTCCTGAATTATTGCTTACCTTCCTTCACCTACCTCCCTCCTGGAAAGTCTATTCCTGGCATAAATCCTGGGGCTTGTTCTATAACATGTGTTTTTTTTTTTTTTATTCTTGATTTCTATTTCTTCATGTTTTGTTTTGCTTTTGGAGAAAAGTTTTCATATTTGAACTTTCAAGTCACTTATTCACCTTTCAGCAGCACTGATTCCATTTTTTCACTTCTTTGGAATCTTTAAATTCACAAATCTCACTTTTTAAATTTTTCTTTTTCTTGAGATTTTCTTTGAATTTTTTAAATAATCTCTACATCCAGTGTGGGGCTCAAACTCACAACTCTGAGATCAAGAGTTACATGCTCCACCAAGTGAACCAGCCAGGCACCCCCACAAATCCCACATTTTTTAAAATTTCCAAAACCTTTTTGCTTTCTCATAATTTCTTTTTTGCATTTTCCTTTATTTTTTTTAAGGTTTGTTTATTTATTCGACAGAGAGAGAGAGAGAGAGAGAGCACAAGCTGGGGTTATTGCAGGCAGCAGGAGAGGGAAAGACAGGCTCTCCACCGAGCAGGGAGCCCAATGTGGGGCTTGATCCCAAAACCCTGGGATCATGACCTGAGCTGAAGACAGACGCTTAACTGACTGAGCCACCCAGGCTTTCCTCCCTTTATTTTTCATAAGAATTCTCATCATAGATTTTTTTTTTAAAGTTTTCCTCTAATACCATAACTCTTTTCCTCAGAACTAAGTCATCTTAACTAATCTGTGAATCACATGTCCACTCATTGCAGCAAGTATAGAAATTATTCCAAAAACCTTTGCAGGTAGGGTTGGTGAAGACTGTCAGGCCATGCTGACTTTGCAGAAGAATGAGGTCAGAAGTTTTTCATGTTAAACCATTGATGAAACAGCGGGGCTGATTGATGCTGAGGACTCTATTATTTTAGTCTTCTACACATGTGACCTTTGAGTGGCTGTTGTTTTTGGCCCACTGGATGGGAAGCAGTTCAAAACAGCAGTCTAGATCAGAGGATCTCTAGATCAGAGAGAAGGGTCTCCTCCCTCCTTGTGATAGAAATCATGCTGGAGAGAGGGTCCCATCTCCTAACCTGATTTCTGCAAGGTCATCTGGGAAGCCTGAAGATCCTAGATATGTAGGATCCCCTCCAGGTTTAATGCAACAGTGCAACATGGTCATCTCTATACCATCCCCCAAACTCTCCAACTCAAAGACACACATATACATTAGCTTTAACTTACTCATTGATTCACCCCCACAGGAAGCTGAGGGAAACAGGAGTAAAAATCATGTGCTCAGGCTGCTGTCTTCCTAGAGTACTTCCTCTGGGTGGCTATATCTATCTATTTATCTATCTATCTATGTATACATATTCACATATACATATACAAATATATACATAATATTTCTTTAAAATTTTATATATTTATATATTATTTATATATTTTTATTTTTATTTCCTTTCATCTGTACTAAAATCCCCTTGAAGGCAGGAATGTCAGGTAGTTTGTGTGGTTTTGTTTTTTTAATGTCTTTTTATTTTAAGATTTTATTTATTTATTTGACAGAGAGAGACACAGTGAGAGAGGGAGCACAAGCAAAGGGAGTGGGAGAGGGAGAAGCAGACTTCCTGTGGAGCAGGGAGCCTGATGCAAGGCTGGATCCCAGGACCCTGGGATCATGACCCCAGTAGAAGGCAGAGGCTTAACGACTGAGCCACCCAGGTACTCTGGTGTTTTGTACTTGTTTTTTTTTTTCTTTTTTAAGACAAGTTGTGTAGTGAAGATAGTGTAACCCAACTTCAGTAGGTGTCCCTTAAAAGCACTGATGACATTCTAGACATAATTCAAAATTCATAAGCAGGTGAACCAAGCAAAAACATATGCCTTGGAACTAACAACTAAGAAATACGGTCACATTAGCCATCAGTAATTGTTTTTCTTTTTCTCACGCTGGTTGCCAATTTTGTATCGATTAGTCATTGTCCTTGAAAATCAAGATACTATTGATCTGCATCAAGGACTTAAAGGGTTCTCAAGAAATATTTGAGGATTTTGATGAATTACAAAATAAAATAAGACCACAGTAGACTAGTCTACGCAGTTTCATTGTTTACATTTCTTAAATAACTATGCATTTTCCTTTCCTTAGTAGTTAATATTAACTAGTTAAAGAAACTTTCTGATTCCCAGGTCACTTCTAAGGCTTTGTGAAGTGGTTTTTGAATAATTTCATGAAAAACCATCTTAGAAGATGCTTGACCTGCCTTAAGGTCTTGAGTGTCCTAATTCCTCAGTTGATCAATAGAAACACTCTTGAAGATGTATTGTTGAAAATATAAAGTACGCAAGCCCATAATTTTCTTCTGCTGTGAATGTAATTGGCTCCCATTTTAAGCAAGAGCACTTTGAAAATGTCAGAAAATTGAACCCTGCCTCTATATGGATACAGAAATAAGTAGTGAGGACACTTGAAATGAAGTCAGAATGACGGGGTGGCTGAAATAATGATGAAATTAGGACAAGAGGTGTTTTTGAGATAAACTGGTTCAGTACTCCTGTTGCTAAAAGCCTATGGAATGTCACCAAATGTTCAGTACGGAAGATTACCAAACCATCCAAAGAAGCAGTCTGTGTATGGGTCAAAGTTCTATGAAAATGAACAGAAAGAATTTACTTTCCCTTCTTCTAGTTGAAATAAAAGGGAGGTTTTTCTTTCTCTAAGTTTGAATGAGACCAAAGAGGCTCAGGTGGCCCTGAGAGCCTTGGAATAGAGATTATTACATAGAGACGACAACTAGAGAAGTCTCAACCTGGGGTTCAATTTAATTGGTTTCTGTCTACAGGACCCCATATTATTTATCCCAATATGGTTCCAAAATTCTCTGCTTCCCTGCAAAGTAGATGTTCCCGAAGATTACCCCCTGCCTACCAGAGTGAACCTCTATTAGTTGAAATGTTTTGTAATAGTTGTTGCTTCCATTTTAGCTCAGCTGGACTCAGGAAATGAAAGGGGGGTGAGTAGCTAGGGTGTATTTAGGGAACACAGGGCTATAGCTCACTGGCATGAGCTTTAGGAAATTTTTTTTTTCGTGTGGTTTCCACTTGACCTGATTATAAATTTCTGCCACCACACTGGACACCAGTACCCTGCTTACAACATGGCAAGACAGACCCCAACCTGGAACTCTCGTCTCAGAGTCCTATTTTGGCCATCTTCAAATGGTACCCTACTACATAAGGTAAGGAGTCTATGGGGTCAGGTGGTCTGAGAATTCTAATTTGAACCAGGATCTCCAGAATTTTATGGAAGTCTATTTGTCAAGATAGGAAGCTAAAACATTTTATTTCACCATCTTCTAGCTTGATTTACAACATATTTGTAGATAAATACTGTGTGGGCCTTCATTTCTACTCTTGGCCTCGTCTCCACAAATGGTAGAAATGGGCCTGCTTAGCACTACTCTTGGGCAGCATAAGACTCTACCTGATCAATTCTTGGACCACCTCCAATGTAGTTCCTTTCTCATCTCAGAACAAGACTCTAACTAGTGCGTGGTCCTGGCTCTACCATTAATTAACACGTTACTTCCTCTGAGTTTTCTTGTCTGTAGAACTGGGAGGTTGGACAAGATGAGTCAAAGTTTCCTTCTAGTTCTTTAACCTGTAAATGTGGCAAAGAGGAGCTAGCTATGTCTGGATTTCCAGCATTTACTGAGGTCTTTAAATCATTTTGAACCAAGGCTTCACTGGGTAAAATGGAGTGGGTTCTCAGTCATGTTTCTGTCCTAAGCATGCAATGGAGTTTCCTTAGGTCTTACCAACTTGTGTATATGAAAATGAACTTGATTAATGTTGGTAACTTCAGTTCCATGAGTTTCTACCCACATGTTTAGGGCAAGAACCTCTGTCCTCAAAATTTCACCAAACTACTTATGGGCATTTCCAGGGTTTCTTAACAGTTCTTAGGTTTCTCCATTCTAAGCCACCAGGCTACTGTCTGCTAGAGTTCTTCTGAACCCTCTGCACCACACCTGAAGCCCATGTGAGTGACAGAGAGCATTAACAATGGTCCTAGGGTACCAGCTCCTGATGCCTCTAAGACTACAGTCCCATACAACAAGCTGCAGCCAAGGTGGTAAGGAATGCCCTTCTACCCTTCTCTCCATTTTACTTCCTACTTTGTCCATGGGATGGATACATAGCAGAGATGAGCCATTTTTTCTCTGGAAAGGACTCAGATACAGATCCAAGGACCCCAGCACAAACCCTGACATTGACTTCAATATCTGTCTCTCCCAGGTGCTGAATATTCTCTGTTCACCTCCCCACATGAATATTAATCAGGCAGATGCCCATGGATTACTGGCCCACTGACCTATTAGATATAACAGATAGGTGAATACAATTGGAACACAATAAATCAGTGAATGAATGACTTACTGAGATAACTAAATCCTAAGGAAATGACAGCATACAGCAATATTAGGCTGACTTTCCAAACATCTCAGAAATTCATTTGGATTCACATTGTTTGTAATTACTCACTGAATATTTTAGGCCATTAGTGAATGACTCCTGCATTTTGGGCAACAGAAAAAGCTAGTCATTAATATCCACTGGGTATTTGTGTTGTGCCAGGAAGCAGGATACAAATTTGTATGCTTTATCTTACTTCCTTTAGGTGAGGGGCTGGTAAACTTTTTCTGTGAGTGACCAGACAGTAAACTATTTTCAGACTTTGTGAGCCATAATCCTAACATCTCTGTTGTACTTTTCAGTTCTGAAAGCCAAAGTGTCAACGAATGGATTTGGCCATGTTCCAATAAAACTTTATTTACAGAAATAGGTTACAGGTTGCACACAAGCATAATTTGCTGACCTCTGGTTTATGGAATTCATGAAGATGCTACCGTTTCCATCTTTGTTGAACAGACAAGGAGACTGAAGCATAAAGGCTTAGCATGAGGCTAAGCCATTGGGCCAAGATCTCAGATGCAAAGGAATGGAACTGGGATTTGAACCTAAGTAGGCTGATTCCAGAGCTCACACTCTTCAGCACGGAGCCATTTGGACAATAAGTTACAGATTACCATTGATGGGAAACTTAAGGGCTGGGACTTGACTTTGAACCTGCATTACAAGTGGGCGTCATGTTTCCTTCCTCAGTCATCATTGCCAACACAGATCTCGATATACATATCCCCCACTGAGAGCAGAGCGTTCCTATGAACACCTTCATAAGTCAAAATGGCATAAAGTGAAGAAGCAATTACTGTTCATTTATGTGAAAAAACTGAGTATTCCCAAAGCCCCCAGATTGCCTCTCGTAGGCTTTTCTGATACCTTAGGACACATCTTGTGAGGACATGCAGAAAATAAATCAAGATAAAGCACAGATGCTCATAGACATGGCTCAGAGCTCTGGCAGCTTGATGCTGAGATGTGGAGTGTACTTTCCAGGAAAGAAGCTTAGTGGGGTCACTCTCACTGTTAGGGGTGCCCACTGCCTCAGTATCGGCTCACTGAAAAACACACACTGAATGCCCTTTTCTCTTTTTGCCTTTGTTCATAAAAGCAGAAATCCTCTTTGGAGTTCTTTTGCTTAGTGAAAACAGGCACTAATGTAGGTCTTTCCTAAAAGCAAAATGACCCAATGTGAACTTTTGAAAAGCAGGGTATACCTGCATACTGATCATCCATTAAAGGGAAAAAAGCGAGTAATAAATGAAAGGTCACTTTCTCGCTTTGAAGTATCAGGAAAGGGTGGTGTATGCCCCAACTAACAACCCTTAATTAGAGAATTGCAGCATTCATGACTTCTTAATTGCTCTAATGATATGATCTCACTTACTACTCATTAATTTCCTCTCCAACATGGCCCTTCAAGCCAGCTCCACCTTTCATAAGGAAGCATGAGTCAGTAATAATGATAATGATGATAATTCCATTAACAACAACACATTTTTATAGTACTACTCTAAGCCACTCTTTTTTCTTTTTATTAGGGCCCCTCAACGTAATGCCCCCAGATGGCTTCCAAACTCATTGTCTCAACCATTCCCGCTGCCCAGGTCCCAACCCTAGATTCTCTTCCAGCCCAGGATCATCGCTGGGTCTGCTGTTCCTTCTCTGCACTTGGACCCCTGCCTCCAGCCTCTTGATCACACTAGGGGTAAGTCGATGGCCTAGATTTAGAACCCAGTCCTGCCCCTTTGCCCATGATCATGCTATCTGAGCTTGCCTTGGCACGTTTCTCATCTACAACATGGGCATGAAAATAACCGTTAGAGGGGGTACCTAGGTGGCTCAGTGGGTTAAACCTCTGCCTTCAGCTCAGATCATAATCTCAGGGTTCTGGGATCGAGCCCCACATTGGGCTCTCTGCTTAGCAGGGGGCCTGCTTTCCCCTCCCTCTCTGCCTGCCTCTTTGTCTACTTGTAATCTCTGTCTGCCAAATAAATAAATAAAATCTTTTTTAAAAAAGAAGAAGAAAAAAAGAAAATAACTGTAGAGGGCTTTGAGAGGATTTCAATGAGTTTATATTTAAGGTGGGGAGAACAGTGTTGGCCACACAGTAAATGCTCATTTGCTGCATACCAATCACTGTATAATGTTGGGTCATTTATTTCATAATATTGTAGTTTCACTCCTCCTCAAGTATAAGCTTTGTGAAGCCATGGGTTTTGTTCAGATCACTGCTCTATCTTCTGTGCCTAGAACAGTGCTTGATGAAATCAGGGGAAATGGTAGGCTGCCTAAAGAGGAAAAATAGGAGCACATCTAAGTTTAAGTTTTTATCTTAATTCCAGTTAGTAGACATACAGTGTTATATTGCCACACAGTCTTCTAAGCACTTTGAATATAGCAATTCATTTAATCTTCACAGCAAAAAACATTTTACAGATGAGGAAACTAAGACCTAAGTGTTAAGTGGCTTGGCCACAGGTGAAATCCAATAAAATGGCTCAGCTGGACTTTGAATCCAGGCATGATGGCTCCAGAACCCATGATCTTAAGTGCTATGTTTGACAGTCTTTAGAGGAGGATTTTTAAAAATGGTAAAAACTAAAATTTGTCATTTTGATAGGTCATCTCTGTGTAGATAGAATGTAAATGGCGTTTTGTGGTTTATGATGGAATAGTCTACTATATTCTTCCTTATTAATGAGGTTGTAACTTTCCTTGCACATGAAGGCATGGGGAAGCCCCTCCATCAATGATCTCTCTCTCTCTCTCTCTCTCTGTTGACATTGGTAATCTGCCCAGATGCCAGTGCCCATTCCCCGAGAGTTTCAAGAAGTGATCATCTGAGTGTGTGGGATCACCTCAGGAATGCCCAGGGACATGGATGGGGGCATAAGGATACTTTGAAGTAGAAGCATTTCCTTTCTCATCTTTCTACTTTTATGTTCTCTCTTGAAACTATACTCCCTTGGGAGATGCAGCAGATGGTGTCACTGGGCCACCCACATCTCCTTGGAATTGACCATCATTTTCCCTATATACAGTTCATTCCTGTACTGCCAACACCTGGGCCTCTTTGCCTGAAAGTTCTCTTTGGCCTATGAAGCCCTCTCTGCATACATGTGGGGCCGGGTGAAAGTGCCAGGGAACTAATCACTGATTGATAAGAACTGGTGTATAAGGATGCCTGGGTGGCTCGACCAGTCGTTTAAGCATCGGTCCTCAACTCAGGTCATGATCCCAGCATCCTGGGATTGATCCCAGTGTCTGGCTCCCTACTCAGCAAGGAGTCTGCTTCTCCCTCTGTCCCTCCCCCTGCTCATGCTTGCTCTCTCTCTCTCTCTCTCTCTCACTCTCTCTCTGTCAAATAGATAAATAAACTCATAAAAAAAGAAAAAGAATTGGTGTATAAACACCCAGCACTGTTACTCCTCAGCACATGTGCAACACAGGTCCTTAGAACTCCCCAGATGATTAAGCTCAGTTGTCTACAGTGGAAACTGGCTTGCTATTTGTATCAGTAAGAAGTCCACCAGAGGGGGTAAAAACAGTATGAGATATGTATAATAGATAAATTGATCGATTGCAAGGGCTTGGGGCCCCACATGCCTGAAATCCATAGGGCAGGCCTTCAGGAAGGCCAGGCTAGGACTTTAGGGCAGGGGCTGATGCTATTTGTACTTTAAGAATCCAGGTCTCCCACCATTTGGGAAGGCTTTCCTCACCATCCCTCCCATCTGTCTCATGCCTGTATGACAGCTCCTGTGTTACCATTGTTTGCCTCCTGCTTGAAGACAACCACTATTATTTCTTGGTGCCTATCTCTCTCTCAGTTCAGTGCCTAATACATGACGGTCAACAAATACTTGAAACGGATTAAATCAAACTTCTGAGCCTTCCTGAATCACAATATGTGCTTACTCTGAAGGGAAAAGACCTAGAATATTTTTTATATTTTAAGTGCCGTAATTTTCACAGCATGTCCATTATTCCCCATAAAGGGCTTTTAGGTCAACATTTCCTTCTGGGTATCTACATTGTTTGGGGAAATTTTGTAAGTTGGAAGGATTTTTTCCACATGTTGCCATCTTCCATTTCACACTCCTGGCTGCACTCCCAAGAATACCCAACAACTTAATTATATTTGTAGACTTGCAAGTAGCTTTCATGAGTAAGAGTGCCATTCATCTATGAGAGAACCCAGCAGAGTTCACTGGCGGGAGGTTGCCAGGAAAACAGAGACACTAAGTGCTTGCTAGCTCCTTGAACCATCCACTGGAGTTCTCCATTTTAAATAGCAATAATGGCTTAAATAATCATTTTTTAATTTGTCAGCTTTCAGTTGAAACCAGAAACCTTTCAAGCACTGCCTGTACGTGTGTGATCCACCTGTCCTTTTCCTTCTCCCATGTGTGTCATCTTTCCAGAAGAGAGATCCACTTCTGCTTTCCCTGAAAGCTCACCTTATCCCAGACTTTGAGACCTAACCCTGTGTGTGCTGTCTAAATGTATAAACATAAGGAGGAGAAGCAGGATGGAGCTCCACCCTGCCACAAGGTCCGCAAACTTCATATTCAAGTAATACGCGGGGAAATATGGCCTGTTCTTCGTGTGAATGGTAGTTCAGTGTTGACTGCTCCAGCAGAGCTGGTGACAATAATAATGGCCGCTACTCTTCACCAAGCACAGTTTGCCAGACCACCACATGGAGATGTTTACAAACATGAAAGCACCTTATCTTCACAATCAGTTTATGAGGTCGATTCTCTGAGCCCCATTTTACAGCTGAAAAACTGTGGTTCACAGAGGTAAATTTTTACCATAGAAAATTATGAAAATTTGAGTTCATTCTAAGATTAGAGCAGAGATCAATAAGATAGAAACTAGAGATACAGTAGAACGCATCAATGAAACTAGAAGCTGGTTTTCTGGAAGAATCAATAAGATCGATAAACCATTGGCCAAACTAATCCAAAAGAAAAGAAAGAAGGCCCAAATCAATAAAATTATGAATGAAAAGAGAGAGATCACAACTAACACCAAGGAAATCGAAACAATCATCAGAAATTATTATCAACAGTTATATGTCAATAAGTTAAGCAACCTAGATGAAATGGATACATTCCTGGAAAACTATAAACTTCCAAAATTGAACCAGGAAGAAATTGACAACCTGAATAGACCGTTATCTAGTAATGAGATTGAAGCAGTGATCAAAAACCTCCCAAAAAAACAAGAGCCCAGGACCTGACAGATTCCCTGGGGAATTCTACCAAACTTTCAAAGAACAAATAATACCTATTATCTTGAAGCTGTTTCAAAAAATTGAAGCAGAAGGAAAACTTCCAGACTCTTTTTATGAAGTCAGCATTACCCTGATCCCCAAACCAGACAAAGACCCCACCAAAAAGGAGAATTTCAGATCAATATCCCTGATGAACATGGATGCTAAGATTCTCAACAAGATCCTAGCAAATAGGATCCAACAGCACATTAAAAAGATTATCCACCATGACCAGGTGGGATTCCTCCCTGGGCTACAAGGATGGTTCAACATTCACAAATCAATCAATGTGATAGACAAATCAATAAGAAACTACAGTTTACATAAGACTTGCTATGAATCTGTTTCCAGTATTTTGCTTCAATTCTAACCCTGAGTCTCTGTCTTATACAAATGTCCATAAAGATTATGTCTCTAACTGTAATTTACTGAGGCCTTACTACAAGCTGTGTGTTTAACTAACCAAGTGATGGGGCCAGGATTCAAACCCAGTGCAATCTGCATCAGAGCCTCATCCCTTCAAGGATGAGGCTTAGTCCTGCTTTCTCCACTTATGCTAGTAATCGTGGCCTTGCCCTGGGACTCCAGCCACGTGACTGAGGGCTGGCTTCCTTCCCAACCTCTGCTGCCTCTATTCCAGTCCAATCCATGCTGAGCCAGAGGGATGGGAACAGGACCTGCTGGTGCTTCCCATGTAGAGGCACTTAATTAACAGGAAACCAATAAAAACATAATCACAAACTTGGAGAAACGCAGTGGAAGAAAATAGAGCTTATGAACTGTGTGCATACTAGGGAGCTTAGCCTAGTTTGAGGAGGGTGTGACCAGAAAAGAATTTACTGAGGAATTGCTTTTTTGAAAATTAACCTTGAGGTATGATTTAAATACAATAAAATCAATCCTTATTAAGTATACATTTGATGAGTTTGGGCAAATGCATACCACTACCACAATCAAAGTAGAGCATTCACATCACCCCCAAAGCTCCCTCCTGCCCCTTTGCAATCAGTAAGCTACTTATAGCCCCAGGCAACCACTCACCTGCTACCTGTCATGATAGGTCACATTTGCCTTTTTTAAGAGTTTGATATAATTCCATACTATATGTGTGCATTTGTGTCTGGTTTTGCTCCAGATAAAGTTCTTGAGATGCATGAAAACAAGTATGAATCTCAGGCCACCTTTTGTCCCAGATATACTGTCACAGATCTTCTGACACCATTAATTTCCTGTCTGATGAGCAACCCATTGCTACCTTCCTGCCCCTATCAACCTTCTTCACCACCTACTACCACCCAGCCTCAGCCTCCTCTGTCTGCTCAGGCTCCTCTCTGACATATGTCTGGACTTATCTATAAGCACCTGAACCACGTTCAGTGGGCACATTCATTTCTCAAGGCAAAGCCTCAGCTTCCCTGGCCTGGCCCTAGCTTTTGAGGCCTGAAAACCCATTCTAAAAAAGTAGGAGCAGCCTTAATCTCTATGATCCATACATTAATGAATGACCGATCAAGAAATGAAGACTTCCTTCCAAAATATGACTCAAATATCACTTTGGAAGTGACTGGACTCTCAAAGTGCTTTATGTTTACCTGTTTTGAGGCACACAACAATTTCTGCCATATTTAAGCCTCTGTGTGTGTGTGTGTGTGTGTGCGCGTGTGCGCAAGTGCACGCGCACGTGTGTGTGTGTGTGCGTGCATGCTTATCTCTCCATTCAGACTTTATGCTCCATTAGGGCAACAATGAGGTTAATTCCTATTTGTGATGCTCAAGGAAATATCAAAGTGGGGGAAAATTAGGTGTCTTGAAATGTAATCCCCTCAATGACTCAAATAATCTTCCTTCCAACTATAGAACTCACAAATTTAGAGTTTGTCAAGGAAAAGCACTTTTCTCATACATAAAATATTATTAATAATGAAAATTTTAAACACACTAAAATTTTAAATACACTCATTTCCACAAAGACTTTTACAGCAGGCACAATACACTCCAGTGGGTAAGTAATGTATCATACCCTTGGTACATGCAAAGATTACTTCATTAATTACAAAGAAAAATTATAAAAGAGTCTATCTATTTTCTGCAACCTGTTCACAAAAAATGCCAGAGGTGGGCCTCTCAAAGTACTTGGGTGTGCATAACATTATCTTAAGCATTTGTATCCAGTTTTATAGTTTTAATGTTTTAAAAGACAAATGTTATTATAAGGTTTATAAAGAAAAGAACAGATGCTTTTCTATCCCTCACAAGCTGATCACTGCTCTGAGGAAACCACCTCTAACTCCTTTAGCACTCTTGATTTCAGTATATAACACCCCTACAGATAAGTCTTGATTTTTTCTTTTGTTTTCAATACTATCTATTGACTTCCTAATATGGAAAAGCAGTGTTCAGCGTTCTTAGGTACTCCTCAACCAGATCCTTCACACACACACCTCCCAATTAAAACTTTTCCCTTCTCCTTAATTTTTGTAAAGATCAACACTTTGTTTTACATTGTTATTAAGTTTCACATAATTCCAGATTGAGCCACAGAATCTCCATGTTTGTATTTAATTTCTTGTAAAACTTGGTTTTTTAAAAATTTTCATGCAATTTATATTCTCCCCCACCCCCCACAGCCCACCACCACCACCACCACCAATTAGTTTCTCTGTGTCTGTATTCTCAGAGTTGAATTGGGTTGGGTTTTTTTTTAAGATTTTATTTATTTTTTTTTGTCAGAGAGAGAGAAGGGGACCACAAGCTGGGGGAGCAGCAGAGGGAGAGGGAGAAGCAAGCTTCCCACTAAGCAGGGAGCCCGATGCAGGGCTTGATCCCTGACTCTGAGATCATGACCTGAGCCAAAAGCAGACACTTAACTGACTGAGCGACCCAGGCATCCCCAGAGTTGAGTTGAAAAGAGAATGAAGGGGAGTTTCTCATAGTTCAGATTTAAGATGTTCAGATTTTTCCTTTGCCCTCTGAACTTGTGACCAATCCTCCACAATGCCTGGGGTACCTGAGGTCGGACTCTCTCTGGTAAAATCTCTCTACAGGGTAAAATCTCTGCTCTTCCAGGGACACCTGGGTGGTTCAGTTGTTAAGCATCTGCCTTTGGTTCAGGTCATGATCCAAGGGTCCTGGGATTGAGCCCTGCATCTGGCTTCCTGCTCAGCAGGAGGCCTGCTTCTCCCTCCCCCACTCCCCCTGCTTGTGTTCCCTCTCTTGCTGTGTCTCTCTTTGTCAAATAAATAAATAAATAAATCTCTCTTCTTCCACACACACCAGGGAGTAGGTGTGGGATGTGGGATATAAGTAGCATTTAAGTGCTACTTATATACAGCCTATCAACCAAGTATCTGTCTGTCAGAAACAACTCATGCTTCCTGAAGCTTCCTGGAGTTCTCTGGTTGGACTCATCCACTTCTGTGCTTCTGGCATGATAGCTTGACACATCAGCTTTCTCTGGTCTGTGAGAGCAGCTTCCACCTGCCCAATTTGCTCTCCAGCTTGCATTTCTTCACTTCTATTTCCTCTCTTAGTGTCTTAGTCTTTTTGTGAAATAACCCTTGAATCCCCTTTGTGGTCAGCTTAGTGGGTTTGGAGAAAAATGGTAGTAGGGCTGTTTGTTGGATTTACCACGTATCATTAGAATTCCTCATACAAATAAAGTTTAATTTTCTTAAACTTTTATGAATGCTTCTGTCACGGGGCACCTGGGTGGCTCAGTAAGCTGAGCTACTGACTCTTGGTTTTCAGCTCAGGTCCTGATCTCGGTGTCCTGGGATTGTGCCCCCACCACCCCGTGCTCACTGGGGAATTTGCTTGAGATTCTCCCTCTCCCTCTGCCCCTCCCTACCCCTGCATGCATACACTATCTCTCTCTAAAGTAAATTAATAAGGTGCGTCTGGGTGGCTCAGTCAGTTAAGTGTTTGACTTCAGCTCAATTTCATGATCCCGTGATCCTGGGATGAGTCCTGCATCAGGCTCCCCGTTGAGTGGGGAGCCTGTTTCTCCCTCTCCCTTCCCCCACATCTCATGCCCCTCCCCCCCACTCATGCTCTCTTTCTCTCAAATGAATGAATAAATAAATGTCTTTTTTTTAAGATTTTATTTATTTATTTGACAGAGATCTCAAGTAAGCAGAGAGGGGGGGGAGCAGGCTCCCTGCTGAGCAGAAATCCTGATGTGGGGCTCAATCCCAGGACCCTGAGATCATGACTGGAGGCAGAGGCTTAACCCATTGAGGCACCCAGGTGCCCCAATAAATAAGTCTTTTAAAGAATTTTAAAAATCTGCAACATAAGTTCTCTATGATTCAGATTGGGAGTCCTAAAGGTAAAGGATAATTGGTACTTCATATTTACTTACACAGTTTTGGGGGCCCAACCCCAAATGGCAAAATAATAGTAATAATAACAATAATAATGAGCAAGCAAACCAGCTCCGTCCATTACATATCATGGTGACAAAGTAGGGGAGTATCTTGATAATAGAACTAAATGGAGAAAAAAATGATTCAAGACATTTTCTTTAAAGTGGCCTATCATACCTTATTGCAGACGTTCTGAGCCAAAATAATACATGTTCTTGTCATGTGAGAAAACAGAAGAGCAATAGTCTCTGCAAAGAGTGGCTTCTCCTTTACATCAAAGGGCCATCTTTGATTTGTTTATTTCATGTCCTCTATGCAACTGCCACCACCATCCCACTAGCACTGCCTTCCAAGGGCCCCAGATGATTTGTCACCTACTAATAGCAATGGCCTGTTTGGGGAGGGCTCTCCAAAACATCTGACTCTGAGAGCCCTCCTACTTTTCTGAAGCCCAATAGTTTTGGTTCCATATGGTTTCTCTCTTCTCTACTCTTCCTCCATAATTGGTTTCTAAAATCCTCCTGCTCACTTTCCTTCCCTTTGTTGCTAAGCTCAGGTTCCTGATCTCTGATAATACTGTAGAAAGGCTGGTTAAGGCCAATTTCAATTCTCCCTGACCTCTCGAAATGCTTTAATCACATTAACCAGTTACAGTATCTGCCTTATAAAAAGGTTGGTGGGGCAATGTTATGGTGTATATTACGGGGTCCTGGGTCCCCCACCATCTCCCCTTCAGGGTAGAGGCACTTATTCCCCCAGCTTCTGGGGGCATTGGCAGCTGAAAGCTCTCTAGTAAGATGACCTGGCCCAAGGTCACACCCCATCTCCTGGGGCTACCTGCATCCAGTGATTTCCTTCACACCACACAGGTAGGGATCCCAAAGGCCTTTCCCTAGAAACTCCCTGCAGGCTAATCTCCCCTTAGAGTTATTTTCAGGAGCTGACCCAAACAGATACATGCTAATTCGAGTAGCTGGGGCAAAAGCAAAGTAGTACCATCATAAATCTCATTTTCCCAGGGTGGAGTATTTTAAGGACCAGGCATTATGGATTTATGGCTTACCAGCTCTGGGGACCTGCCCAGTTTCAGTTCAGTATAACCATGTCTCCTTTCTTCATGTATGAGACAGCAATGACAGTTTATCCTATGCCAACAAAGGACAGGGCTTCTCAAACTTTAGCTTGTATCAAAATTCCAGAGGGCTTAATAAAACACAGATGGCTGGTTCCCAATTCAAAAGTGTCAGAGTCAGTAGGTCTGGGGTAGGGCCTGGGAATTGGCATTTCTTTTTTAAAAAGATTTATTTATTATTTGAGGGAGGGAGAGAGCAAAGGAGCAAAGGGGCAGGGAGCAGAGAGAGAGGGAGAGAGACTCCCAAGCAGACTCCCCACGGACCATTGAGCCCAACATGGGGCTTGACCTCACGGACCCTGAGATCATGACCTGAGCTGAAATCAAGAGTCAACTGACTGAGCCACCCAGGCACCCCAAGAATTAACATTTTTAACAGGTTCCCAGCTCCTGCTGCTACTGCTGCTGCTGGTCTGAGGGTCAATCTTTGAGATCCTGCAACACAGGGCCTTGTGAAGATTAAAAGAGAGAATACAGTGGTCCTCACTTTATCTGTGGGAGATCTATTCCAAGACCTCCCGCAGGTGCCTGAAACCACAGATAGTACCAAACCCTACTGTATGTACTGTTTTTTTCCTATATGTACATACTTATGATAAAGTTTAATTTATAAATTAGACACAGTAAGAGATTAATAATAATAATTAATCATAAAACAGAACAATTGTAAAAAAGTATGAAAATAAAAGTTAGTGTGGTCTCTCTCTCTCAGAATATCTTGGTGTACTGTACTCACTCTTCTTGTGATAATGTGAGACGATAAAATGCCTACATGATAGATGAAGTGAAGTAAACGATGTAGGCATTTTGACATAGCAGCATGCTCTTGTGAACCTGTCCATAGGTAAGAATAAGGATCAACTGCTGGTAGACTACAGCTGATCATGGATGTCTGAAACCAAAGAAAGCAGAACCACAGAGAAGGGAGGACTACTATATTTGCAATGCGCTGAGCTTGAGACACAGTACATGTGCAAAAATCTCAGTTGTCTTTGATGTTGT
The DNA here is from genome assembly GCF_011764305.1 of Mustela putorius furo. Classification (NCBI taxonomy): domain Eukaryota; kingdom Metazoa; phylum Chordata; class Mammalia; order Carnivora; family Mustelidae; genus Mustela; species Mustela putorius. The sequence goes on from NW_025421989.1 coordinate 37,636,975, forward strand.
TATCAGAAAAAGCTATGCTTACTGACTCCAAAACGTTGAACTGAACCTCTGTGCCTATGACAGTTTTAGGAATCCAGGAAAGCAGAGAGGAGCAATATCTAAGGAGAAGATGACTATAAACAAATTTCATGGACCACCCAGAACCAGATCTAGCCAATCATAAAAGTATCACAACCCTGGCAGTGCCTGGATGGTTCAATCTGTTAAGCATCCGACTTGATTTTGGCTCAGGTCATGATCTCAGGTTTGTGAGATAGAGCCTTACATCTGGCTCTGCACTGGGCATGGAGCCTGCATAAGATTTTCCCTCTCCTTCTCCCTATGCCCCTCCCCCTACCTTCTCTCTCTCCCTCTTTAAAAAAAAAAGTATCACAACACTGTTGGAAAAGGAGAAGCTGAGGTATTTCCTTTCTAAATGGAATAAACATAAACCAGCTGCATTTCTAGCTGGCCCCCATGTTTGTGCAGGGCCATCAACACTTCTACCTGAACTTGGACGTTTCCTTCTTTAATTTCAAACCTATCAAAGCAGTATGGAGGGGAGGTGGGGCATGATCTAATTATGAATAGCTCAACTGCTTTATCCCATTGAGAAAGACAAGCTTAATAAATAACAATATTCTACCAGGTAAACTTTTTTCAGTCATTATGAATACGTCTTCTTATTCATGACAGGTGCAATAATTTCATTCAGGCAATTAACTACAGGCCAATGTAGAGATTCCATTCCCTCAACTGCACCTAGAAGGTGATTCCATGAAGCCTATGCCCAAGATCAGAAATGATGTCTGTTATTGGAACCACATCAGGAAAGAGTAACTCTGAAAAGTAGAAAGGATTTTAGGTTCTTTTCTACACTTCTCTGTAACTCTGATCAAACAAGACTTAGATTCAAATCCAACCAACATTTCTTAAAAGCTTTTATTTGTTTGTTTATTTGAGAGAGAGTATGTTCGAGTAGGGAAAGAGGCAGAGGGAGAAAGAGAGAGAGAATCTCAAGCAGACTCCAAGCTGAACACTGAGCCTGATGCAGGACTTGATCTCACAACCCTGAAATCATGAGCTGAGCCAAAATCAAGAGTCACTTATCTGACTGAGCCTCCTAGGTGGCCCTAGCCAACATATTCTGAGCACCTGAAAATGTGTCAGGCCTTGTGCTCGATGCTTATCCAAATGTATTTTGTATAATCCCCACAACAGAAAGCAAATCTAATCTGTATTAAGGCAACAGAGTCTTAATATTATTGTAGAATGGAGTCAAGTCTGCAGGAAATGTGAAAACATCAGAAATATCAATGCACCTCTTATTCATAGTGAGTGACTTGATACTTATTTTAAAGATAGGTTGGTTTGAATGTCAGAATCTACACACTGACTTTCATTTTGCTCCTTTAGTAGAGCTCTTTAACTTGCAAACTCTTGTGTGCCTAACAATTAATATGAAGGACTGTACATACCAAAGGTATGGTACATCTGTACCATACCTTCTAGTTGATTTAAGGGTCTTTCAAGGATATTTTAGACTGTAAGGGATTTTTATCTTAAAGGCTAACTTTCAAAACTCATTCCTACATAAAATAAGACTTTTACGAACATTTTAAGCCAAAATTTTTGGACTATCTAAATCCTCAACATAGCAATGTAATGTTTAATTCTCTTTTATCTAGTAGAAGAATGAAACTAAATGAGGAATAAAGCCTGGGGGGACAGTTCTGAAGCGCAGGGATGGTCCTAAAGAAATGGCACATGCATTTCTTAGACTTGAAGATAACCTTCAGGATTATACTGAAGTCATTTTCATCAATTTTTTCAACAAACATTTATTTGGCATCAAATGTGGCTGGTACTGCTCAAGGTACAATAGTAAATAAGGCACGAATTGCTGCTTTCAGGGAGTTTACATTTTGGAATCACAAGAGACAGATGAACAGCAAATAAATATAGATGCCATATATCATGGTCTTTTTCATGATGTGAAGTAGTCTAAAGGGATAGCAAGTTACAGCAGGGGGTGTTCATTTATCTGACACCAACAGAGAAGGACAAGGCCTCAGAGAATGGTGTCCCAGCAACAAAGTGAATAGAGTACAGTATTTTTCAAAGGACAGAGGGATCAGCTATGTTGCACGAAGGGGACAAATCCAATAAGATGAAAACTGAGAAATGATCATTGGATTTGGCAATGTGAAAATCACTGACCTTGACAAGAAACCTGTGGTGAACTGATGGGGATGGAAGCCTGACTGGAGTGGGTTTGACAGAAAATAAGAGAGGGGAAGATAGCAAGCAAGAAACAGCTACTGGGGAGCTTTGTTCAAATGGCAACAGAGAAATGGTAGAGTTGTTGGAGAAGAATGTACAATAATAAGAGAGAAGTGGTATTGCAGGTTTCCATGCTGAAAGGACTGATCCAGTGCAGAGGGGATAGTCAATGATGTAAGGGAGAGAGGTGGACAAGTCCTGGAGCAATGTCCTTGAGTGAGAAGTCAAGGATGGGATCATCTGCCCAAGGAGAGGAGTTGACCTTATATGTGAATAGAAAGCTCATTTGTTGAGGAGCAACGGAAGATGTAGAATAAAGAGACAGATACAGAAGATGGAATATGACTTCAATGGGAAGTTATGGAATGCTCCCTTTTGAATGCTTTGATCTTCTCAGCGAAGTCAGAAACAAGACCATCCATTGAGAATGAGCAAGGGCAGGAGGTATTGGTGGTTTGTGGAAAGAGAAAAAGGCATGAAAAGAATGCTCTAAAAGAATGGGAGAATGAATTGACCTGGAAGAAACAGTGGGATTTCCCAGCCACTCTAAAGGCTCATCTGAAAGCAGTACGCATGAGGATTACATCTGGTGAGCGGGCTGGCCCAGAGGCCATTTCTAGAGTGGCAGGCAGGATGGTGGGCTTAGGATGTCATATCTCTATCTGAGGACATGCTGCATTATTTCCTGCTGCATGTAACCATCTTCATAAATTTCTATGACCTTTGCCATTGAAGAAAGTTGACATCCTCTAGCAGGGACCATCTGTGTCTTTGCATCAATCATGATGCTGTCCATTGTGACAAGCAAGCAAGGAGAGAATAGCATAGCATTATTCTTCAGGCACCTCGCCAATATAGTAAAGTCAAAGACCCTCCTTATTCATTCCCCAGGAATACAACAAATAGCTCTGCCTGCTAGAAATACAAAACATTTTGCTAGGGCCTCAAAGCCAATATCTCTAAACACACTGTTTTTTCCCCTACCACAGTCAGGTTTTCCTCCTAATTCATGGCCTGATTATCCACTTAATACCCTGAATATCATTAGGCTCATCTACATATGAGAAAAAATATATCAATACTTCGCTTCTAAACCTTTGATGACTCCTCATTTCCTAAATGTTAAGTTTTAAACTCATGAGCCCAACCTGGAGAACCCTTCTAGTATGTCTTCTTCTTTTTATTTTTTTAATATTTTATTTATTTATTTGACAGAAAGAGATCACAAATAGGCAGAGAGGCAGGCAGAGAGGGGGAAGCAGGCTCCCCACTGAGCAGAGAGCCCAATGCAGGGCTCGATCTCAGGACCCTGAGATCATGACCTGGGCCGAAGGCAGAGGTTTAACCCACTGAGCCATCCAGGTGCCCCTCTAGTATGTCTTCTCACAGGGTCTTCACCCACCCATCTTATGCCCTGGACTTACCTTACTGCATTCCACATCTATCTCAGGAGGTAATTTAGGCTCCCAAGAGGAAAAAAAGTAACTAAGATGCTTTTGATAGGGAAAGCTCTAGTCAATTTCTATCCAGATCCTGGCCTTGGATTAGCTAAGAGAGGAATTTTCCATCATGTGTCCCAGGAGAGCCTCTCAAACCCATTTCCCACATAGTAATATGGCTCTTAAGACCTCCCTATTCTATAACATAGTCCAAACTAAAAGAACATCTAAAACTGAATCTCTACTGCCAACATTTCAACTGTGGATCTGGGGAAATATGATTCAATGTATTTCAACTAAGCTAACACATTTTCTTTAATTCAGTTTTAGCACTGTATTAGTTTAGATCCTCCAGAAAACAAGCATCAAGATAAAAGCACAAGAGCTTTATGAGTGGAAAGGCCTGCAGTAGATAAAGGGGGAGAGAGCAAGAGAGGGTATAGGCAAGAGTCTTCAGACTGCAGTGCAGGTCTGACAACTGTGAAAAGGAAAGACAAAGGAAGGACAGCTGCATAGGAAGAACCTCAGGCACAGCCGAGGTCTGAGAAAGTATCAACTCCAAGCCGATGGATTGCCCCAGAGCAAAGACTAAGAAGTCCATGCCAGACAGGAATCCCCAGCTTTGTTATTAGTATACGTCATTGGGTAGGAGCAGTCTGAAGGGAGTGTGGCCTAGGAGGAATGCTGTGGCTGATCCCAAAAATATAGCAGCTTGGGACTGTCAGCTAGTGGTACTCCTTCGACAACGTTCTCTTATGGAGCAATCTGTGCATCCATAACTGCCTCCATGGCTGCCATCATCTTCATTATCTTTATTCCCAATTCCAATTCTTTGTTTTCACGTTCATTGCCAACAGACAAAGTTGCCATCTTCTGAATTTATACAAACTTTTATACATCATGATCCTGACACTGTTCCCTCCCTCTGTCTTTCCTCTTCTTCTCTGCCTGGTTATCTTCTACTCAAACTTGAATAATTAGCCAAGTAATTCTTCCTTTATGATGTCTTCCATACCCTAACTCCTTTTATGTCTCCGAGAGATGTTGGCAATACTTCAGAAAAGCATTCATAACATTTTAGTAACTTGTTTGCATGAATTTATAATGGCAAAATTGAAAACTCCTTTAGTGAAGGAACTATTTTTATTTATTTTTGTATCACTAACTCCTTGATTCCCAAAATACATCCGAGATACCCCAGAGGGGTGTGGGGAAGTCACAAGGGCTGTCATCGGAGTAATTAAAATTTGCAAAGCAGCAGAATGACACAGCATGAACTATAACAATTAAGTTGCTTGGCTTGGACTACTCAGTAAGTGGAGCTATTAGTTGTTGGTCTTTTTTTTTTCCTTTTGGCCTAAGACTGTGAAAAATTGACTGAGACGCTAAAGGTTCTGTGAACTGAGAGTGTTTTGGAAACTCAGCCCTAACTCCTAATAAGCACAGTACTTGGCATGTAACATCTGGTAAATAACTCAATTATTGATTTTGGAGAATTTATCTTATAATTTATCTTACTTGCAAACATGTCTTCAGCACATCCTTTCTCTTTGCCAACCATTTTTAAAAATTTATTTATTTATTTTCAGCATAACAGTATTCATTATTTTTGCACCACACCCAGTGCTCCATGCAATCCATGCCCTCTATAATAACCACCACCTGGTACCCCAACTTCCCAACCCCCCACCACTTCAAAATCCCTCAGATTGTTTTTCAGAGTCCATAGTCTCTCATGATTCACCTCCCCCTCCAATGTCCCCCAATTCCCTTCTCCTCTCCGCCAACCATTTTATATGCACTTTATATGCATTATGTCATTTATCCTTCCAACAGCCCCGTGAGGTCATTAACATTGTGATCTCCATTCTAAAGTTTGGGAACCTCTGACATGGAGTCACAAAATCACTTTCAGGAGTCCATACAACTCAAAAATCGTGGAGGTGAGATGCCAAAGCCCATTCTGTTAACCAGTACACTCTACTTACCTACATACAAACTCCAAAAGGTTTTCAAATTAGCAAGCAGTGAACTTGGTGGAAAATAAAAGAACTGCATTCACTTCATTTCAGTATATATAGAGAGTGACCTTTGACAGTTAAGTAGAGGAATTCATTGGGGGATACTTCTTCAACAACTATCATTGTCAGGTGTCTGGGTGGCTCAGTGGGTTAAGTGTCTGCCTTTGACTCAGGTTATGATACTGGGGTGCTAGAATCAAACCTGTATCGGGCTCCCTCTGTCCCTCCCCCTACTTGTGCTCTCTCTCACTATGCTCTCTCAAATAAGTAAATAAAATCTTAAAAAAAAAAACTATTATTGAGTTTCTGCTGTGTGCAAAGTGCTACAAGGGATACGAAGACAAATAAGAAATCACTCCGAAACTGACAATGTTGAAACAAAGTCTTTTTCACAATGGTTTTATATTTTCAAGATACTTTGCTATTCTGATCTCAGTCTGCCAGTGCACCTTTTCTCTTACATCTGTATTTTACAGAGAAGCTACTAGGGATTTCTTTTAGTCCATTCAATTAGCTTCTTCTTCCTGGGGCTGCAATTCTAACTGTCGGAGCCAGCCACTGCACTTGCCCTACTTAAGTTTCAGGAGCTCTGGGCAACTGAAAGAGGACCTCCCATTCCCTCTTTCCTTTCCTTTTCAACTTAAGAGGGGCTCCTAATTGATAAAATAACAGCAGCAGAGAGTATGCGGATCCATAAACTGAGGGTTTCAGAAGAGAGGGGCTGGAGATGGGATAGCCGGGTGATGGTATTAAGGAGGGCACATGTTGGGATGAGAGCTGGGTGTTATACGCAACTAACAAATCATTGAACACTACATCAAAAGCCAATGATGTACTATATATTGGCCAATTGAACATAATAAATAAATAAATTTTGGTAAAGCAGAGTGGGTGATATACAGAAGTGTTGAATCACTGTATCGTACACCTGAAACAAACATGACACTGTATGATAACTACATGGAATTTAAATAAAAACTTTAAAAAATTGATTAAACAGCAGGTTGAGAGGGCCAGGGAATACCAGAAGGACAAGAGTCACCATACACTGATTCCTTGGGTCATCAGCATTGGAATCACCAGAGGTCTTTTGAAATGAAGTCTGAGACTCCACTACTGACTCCCGAAATCTTTTTCTTGTGGAATCTACACCTCCATGTGAGTTTCACACTCCCTAAAATTAAACAAGGCCAGATTCTGTATATTAGTAGGAAACATTCAGATTAAGCTAATGTTTGCAGTCAGCAATTCATTAAGATAAAACTGTAGGTTACAAGTCTTACATTGTTTTGACAGATAAGAGAGTTGGTATCAAGTTAGGATTCTGATGCTGACTCTTTATAACCTTTAGTAAGTCACTTAACCAGTATGAGTCTGAGATTTTATTTGATCCCTTGTTTTACAATCTTGAAGTTCTATGATTGTATTCTACTGAGCACAGTCACAAAATAATTTAAGAGGCTATTACTGCACCCTTAGAAAGCAGAAAAAAGTGTTATAGATAATGAATATAAAATGAGATAAACAAAAAACCCTAAAAATATAAAAGAAAACTTCAGAAGGCACCATTTCAGCCCTGTACAATCACATACCCAAAATCTTCCAGAATTCTGTATGAATAAATGCAAAGGGGCACCTGGGTGGCTCGGTGGGTTAAGGCTCTGCCTTCGGCTCAGGTCATGATCTCAGGGTCCTGGAATCGAGCCCCGCATGGGGCTCTCTGCTCAGCAGGGAGCCTGCTTCCTCCTCTCTCTGTCTGCTTCTCTACCTACTTGTGATCTCCGCCTGTCAAATAAATAAGATCTTTTAAAAAAATGCAAAATAAGGGATTTGGTCTTACCTTGATGATTATAATTTTACATGCATGGTCTTATGTGACACATACAATGTTATTATATCAGTGAAGACATAAGATAAATTGAAGAATACAGAAAATAATTTTACCATTGTGTAATCATATGTTATTGTTTGATTAATTTGCAAATACACTTAATTTTTAGAGGTAACCATGCAAGTTTAACCTGTTACCACAAATAACAATGTAGTATTGGTGATGAGTTGAGAAGATGCAAAACACTGGCTTTTTGCGCCTGACATTCTTTTCCTTAGAACATGTGAAGCATCAGGAAAAGTAAAGAACTAGCCATAGAAGGATAATATATACTCTTAGCTGAGATTTTTTTTTTAAATTTTTAATTCTTAAAAAACTTTTAATGTTATGTTAGTCACCATATAGTACATCATTAGTTTTGGATGTAGTGTTCCATAATTCATTGTTTGCATATAATACCAAATGCCTGGCTGAGATTTCAAAGTGGTAACTAAGTTTTCTAATTTCCCTTCTACCTTTACAGAGCTATAAGAGGTTGAGACAGAAGCCAAGAGGTTGACCAAATTAAGCTTTTTCAGAATCTGCATTCTTAAAACAAAAGTCATTTTTTAAAGATACGGCTGTGGAAATACATCTCTGAGAGTTTTTTTATATTCTGAAAATAGAAAAATACAAAGAAAGATCTCTCATGAATTTAGAAGCACAAATGTCTCACAAATTTAAAGGCAACAATCCTCAACAATATACTAACAAACTGAATCAATATATAAAAAGAATTATACTTCAGAGACAAGTGAGGTTTATTTCAGGAATGCAGTGCTATTTGAAACTTAATAAATATAATCTACCATAGTGACAAAGAAAAATCACATGATCATATCAATCAAAACGAAGAAAAATATTTGATAAAATTCAAAACCCATTCATGATTCAAAACTCCTAGGAAATTTTTTAAAAAAGTAAATTCAAAATAGAAGGGGACTTCCTCAGGTTGATAAAGATAATCTACCAAAAAAGAAATCTATAACTAACATTGTATTTAAAGGTAAAAGACAACGTTTTCCCCCTAAGACTGTAAGCCAGTTAAAGATGTCCAATCTCACCACTTACATTCAATCTAGTACAAAAACATCTAGCCATTGCGATAGGGCAAGAAAAGGAAACAAAGGAATGCAGATTGGAAAAAAAAGAAATAGAAGTATCCTATTTTCAGATGACATCATTGTCTCTGTAGAAAACACCAATAAGCTGCTAGAAGTTAACAAGTTTAGTAAAGACACAAGATGCAGGATCAACACACACTAATTGTATACTATATACTAGCAACAAAAACATAGAAACCAAAATTAAAATGCAATACTATTTATAATTGGGTAAAAAAATCTAACAAAACACATATAGCATCTATGAACTAAAGATTACAAAACATCAAGAAAGGCAAGCAAAGAAAATCTAAACAGACAGACAGATATATTGTATTCATGGATTAGAAGACTCACTATAGTAAAGATGTTAGTTTTTCCCCAACTTGATCTATTGCTTTAATGCAATTCCTATCATAGGCCTAGTGAGGGTTTTTTGTTTTTTTTTTAGATACAGATAAACATACTCTAAAATTTCTATGGAAAGGCAAAGGAACTAGAATAATTAAAAGGATTTTTACAAAGAATAAAGTGAGGAATATGAAATCATGACTTACTATATATCTACATCAAGCAAGACCATGTGCTGTTAAAGAAGGAAGAGACATAAAGATCAATGTAACAGAACACAGAATCCAAAAATAGATTTACAGATACATCCAGATGATTTTTGATAAAGTTGCAAAAACAGCTCAATGGAGGAAGGATAGTTGTTTTCAACAAATTGTGCTAGAACAATTAGGCATCCACAGGCAAAAACCAAACAACAACAACAGAAAACCTTTGATTTAATCCTCAGACTGCATATAAAAATTAATTCAAAATAGATCATGAATTTAAATGTCAAATGAGGAACTATAAACATTTTAGAAGAAAACATAGGAGAACATATTTGGGACTTAATTCTAGGTGATGACCTACTGCTTAAACATGACCCCAAAGACATATCCCATCTACAGAAAAGTCATAAATTGGGCCTCTTCCAAACTAAAAACTTTTATGCTAACAATAATACCCTATGGTGAAGATGAAAAGACAAGCTACAGACGGGGAGAAAATTAACTGCAAACTATATTCTAAAAAACATCTTATTATCTAGAATTTATAAATAACTCTCAAAACACAACTGTTTTTTTTTTACAAATAACTCAATTTAAAATAGGTAAAAATCCACAAAAAGATATTTCTACAAAGAGAAGATACAGATGGTGAGAAACATGTGAAAATGTTCAAAGTCACTCACTGGTCATTAGGGAGATGGACTTTAAAACCACAATGAGATATCACTACATACCTTTTAAAAAGCTAAAATAAAAGTCAGTAATAGTGCTACATGTTGGCAAAGAAATGAATAAATGAGCTTTCATATGTTACTGGTGGGAATGTCAAATGGTACAGCCACTCTAAAAAGTAGTTTTGACTATTTCTTACAAATCTGAACATGCACTTATATGACCTGGCAATCACACTGCTGGGCATGATCTCAGAAAAATGAAAATATATGTTCACCAAAACACTTGTCCATGAATACTCATAGTGGCTTTGTTCACAACAGCAAAATACTAGAAACAATCCAAATGCTCTTCAATAGGTGAGTGGTTGAAAAAACTCTGGTACATAAATACAATGTAATACTGCTTAGCAATAAAAATGAATGAACTAATGACATATGTAACAACCTGGTTGGACCTCAAAGGCATTGTACTTAATACAAAATGTCTTGGGGTGCCTGGGTGGCTCAGTTGGTTAAGCGATGGACTCTTGATTTTGGCTCAGATCATGATCTCGGGTCTTAGAATACAGTCCCTCATTGGGCTCCCTGCTCAGGGGGAAGTGTGCTGCAGATTCTTTCCCTCTCCTTCTCCCTCTGCCCCTCCCTGAGTTCATGAGCTCTAAATAAATGAATAAATAAATGAATCTTTTAAAAACGTATCAAAGATTATAAATACATGAATCCACTTATATAGCATTCTTGAAATGACAAAGCTATAGAAATGACAAACAGATTAATGGTTTCCAAGGGACAGAACAAGAGTAGGCAGTGAGTGGGTATGAATTCAGAGGTAGTATGAGGGAGTTCTTTTGTGGTGATGGACTAGTTCTATATTTTGACTGTAGTGATGATTATTACAATCTATACAAAGAAGAAACTGATATGGAAATATACATATACACACATATACATAAAATGTAGGTTAAAAAATGGTGATAACTGAAGAAAGGTCTGTATTCTTATTGATAATAATGTACTGATGTCAATTTCTGGATTTGCTGTTGCATTACCTTTAAGTCTACAAGATGCCACCATTGGAGAAAGCCAGGTGAAGGATAAATGAGAACTTTTGTAACTTTTTTTGCAATTTCCTAAGAGTCTGTAATTATTTCGAAAGAAAAAAATTTTTATATAGATGTAATGAAATGGACTGTTGTTGCACAAATATGCATAACTGGTATGTTTCTGAGGCCCCAGGATTATTCCCTCCCTAGAAAAATTGAAGAATAGGCTTAGATCCCAGCTGGTATTGGATGATCAAAAGATTCTCCATTATAATGAGCACTTCTGGCTTCTGTGCAAAATCAGCAAGTCAATTTGGCAGAATAAGATGATGATTTAATATTAGGGCCTTCATAACCATTTCTCAGTCTATCTTTCCAACCTCATCTCTATCCATCCATCCACACATAGAACATGACATATAAAGGTAGTGGACTACTTTTTTTATTCCCCTTGGGCAGAATGCATATCATCACAGCTCTGAGTCTTCTTCGTGCTTCCTATTTCCAGGAACACCCTTCCCTCATTCTTCACTGGTGAAACTCATCTTTACCTCTCTCAGATGCCTTCCGTGTTATGAGAGACCACCCTAGCCAGGAAAAATTATTTGTTTCTTCTTTACCAAAGAACTTATCACATTGTAATACAGAGCTTTTGATCAGCTTAAATCTGCCTCTGAGATAAGAAGTTACTAGTGGAAGGAAACCTATCTTGCTTATCATTTGGATAGTGTCTGGCATCTTGCTCAACAGATTTTTTGATGACATTAATTTAATGTAATTAAAATGGATATTGAGGAATTGTTGACTTTACCAGCTAGAACATGAGTATTCTATGTGAATAAAAAGATTTCGAGATAATAAGTTTGGAAAAATGGATCCCTTCCTCCATACTGATAAGCCAAAAGTTAATAGAAGTCAAAGGCCCATTAATGGCCTGTATTAGACAAGACTTGGCACAAAAAAGAAAGGAAGAAGACCTTTGGAAAAAGAAAAATGAAGGTTAGTCTCATTCAATTTAAAGGATTCACAATGTGTAGGTAGAAGGAAAATGGAATTCCCAAGACACCAGGACACATGATATAATTTTCTTACTTGAAAAATATCGTCAACTCACTGTTGATTGTTGTTCTGTGATAAAAAGACCAGTTGTGTGCTTCACTGGGACTCAGAGGCTTCCAATTGGACCAGCTGATTACCGAAATCCTCAGGTGTGATTAGTACTGTAAAAAGCTAGAATAAATGTTAAGGAAGACAGAGTAACAGAAGAGAAGTTGACAATAATGTTCTCAACTTACACATCCCTAACTTTGAAATGTACCCAGAATAAAGCCAGTTCTCATGACCACCACTGCCACCTTCCTGGTCCAACCTGTCATTGTACCTCTCCTGGACCATGGGATTAGCTTTCAATTTGGCAGAACTCTATTTTCAGCTCAGGAGCCAGAGCTGTTAAAATGTAGTCAATTCCTATCACTACTGTGCTCAAACCTTCCAAGTGCGTCCCATGTCCCTCAGAGAAAAAGTAAAGATTTTCTATGATTTGTAAAACCTGACAAGACCTGTATCATCCTGTTTTTACCTGCTAACCTTGTCTCCTAAGGCTCCCCCTCTTTTTGGTCCCTTGCTACACCTCAAACATTCCAAGCACACTCCTTTCCTAGGAACTTTGCCCTTTCTTTTCCCCTTCATGGAATGTTATTCCCCCAGACAGCACTTGCAGTAACCTCGGACTTTGTGCATTTACTCAGTCATCATCCTTACCCTAAAATTCCAATTCACTACCCTGCCACTTGACACTGATTTGCGTTTCCTTCCTGACATCTATCCCTATCTAATATAGCATATATTTTTTTATTCATTTACATTGTTTTTTACTCTGAGATACCACATCATTACATTCATCAAAATAAGAACTGATACTTCGCTTGGTGCCAGACACTGGGATGAGGCCTTTGTGTGTGCTATCTCATTAGGTTTCCACAACTTCCCTGTGAGTAGAGCAACAGTACTCCTATTTTTCAAATTAGGAAACAGTATACATCAGTGGCCTTCCTAGTATATTTGAAATCTGCAGTGGATCCTTTTTTTTCCCTACTCCAATCTTCCATATGACCAAATTGATTTCAGTAAAAGTCATAGAATAATTAAGTTATTATTATTTTCTTTTTAAATTTTATTTATTTATTTTTAATTTCTTTTCAGTGTTCCAGAATTCATTGTTTATGCACCTCATCTAGTGCTCCATGCAATACGTGCCCTCCATAATACCCACCACCAGGCTCCCCCAACCTCCCACCCCCACCCCTCCAAAACCCTCAGTTTGTTTCTCAGAGTCCACAGTCTCTCATGGTTCATCTCCCCCTCCAATTTCCCCCAACTCACTTCTCCTCTCCATCTCCCCATGTCTGCCGTGTTACTTCTTATGCTTCACAAATAAGTAAAACCATATGATAATTGACTCTCTCTGCTTGACTTATTTCACTCAGCATAATCTATTCCACTCCCATCCACGTTGATACAAAACTTGGGTATTCATCCTTTCTGATGGAGTCATAATACTCTATAGATTATATGGACCACATCTTCCTTATCCATTTATCTGTTGAAGGGCATCTTGGTTCTTTCCACAGTTTGGTGACTGTGGCCATTGCTGCTATAAACATTGGGGTACAGATGGCCCTTCTTTTCACTACATCTGTAAATACCCAGTTGGGGTAAATACCCTTTGGGGTAAATACCCAGTAGTATAATTGCAGGGTCATAGGGAAGCTCTATTCTTAATTTCATAGGGAATCTCCACACTCTTCTCCAAAGTGGCTACACCAACTTGTATTCATTCCCACCAACAGTGTAAGAGGGTTCCCCTTTCTCTACATTCTGTCCAACACGTGTTGTTTACTGTCTTGTTAATTATTTTCTTGATTCATTCTTCAGTTGTAAAACAAAAAAACATTAAAAAGAAGAAATTTCAATTCAAAAAACCAAGTGAAATAACTCAAGTTCTTTGTGTATGTGTGCCTTCAGATCACTTTACCTTCATTGTTTATTTCAGATCTACTGTTTAAACACAGGAATGTGGAGTACCTCAGGGACTGGAGATGTGAAAAGCACATCAAGTGAGCTCGACTAATTCTGACCCTTTATTTAGTTTCTCTCTAGTCTGTATAAATTTATTTAGCTGAGTCTATGTGTTAGAATAGCTAAGGGTTTTCAAATTTACCACCTTAACATTCATGTTCGATGTTTGTTAAAGAGCAATAAGAAAAATGCGCTTACATAACACAAATATAGACACAGAGAGTTATGGAAGCTAGAAACAAAAAGCTCTCAGACTTCAAAAAGAGAGAAAAAAAAGGTCCTCATGAATGAATGTCATGACAGATAAGGAGTTTGAGATAAGTCTTTGAATATAAGTAAGTCTGAGAGTTGGCAATGCAGGGAGGGCTTTTCTAGTGTAAGGTACCATAGGGGTAAGGTAAAGAGGCTGGGAAGCTCAGCATATTTTAAGCCTAATGGGGAACACACTGGTTTTACTGATACTCTGGGTGGGGAGAAGAGGAGTGGAATAAGAGAAAGAAGTCATGCAATATGTGAATTAGAAGTTTTGCAGACCAAACCCAATCCTCTCATTTATACCTGGGCAAGCTATTCTGCGGGTTGTTCTCACGTCTTCAATCTACTTGCTTCCCCATACAGAATAGTCTCTGTCATCCATGAACAGAGCCAATCAAAGGATTTTTGATATAGGACTATCAGAGGCTCTGAGAGAGGTACCTGCAAATGACTACCATCCTAAGTCAATGTACTCTTGCCCAAGGAGTGTGCCTTCCCCAGCATTTTATGGTAGAGTAGAATCAGCAGGAGAAAGGCAATAATTAGCCAGCACCACTGATTTGTGTATGTGATCACGGACTGAGTCAACAGGAAAGAAAAATAGGCTATATCATCCCAGGATTTTCCAAACACTCAGGTTTACATATTTACACCATAGCACCCCTTCTTATTTTTTTGCTTCCCCCTTTGGATCCCATCCATTTTTCCATTCATTATCTACTAGTCTTGCCCTGGATATATCCTGGGCCACTCCCCAGAAAGTCTTACAGTGTTGCCACCTCCAGAGCTCAAACCAGGCTTGACCATACTGGCTACCTGATTTATCACCCATACTCTCCTTCCTTTACGCTTCATAACGCAGGTCTGTTTTTTTTCCCACATGTGTCCAAGCTTTATTATGCTTCCATGATGCATATTGTGTAAAGAAAGAGACATTTGCTTTCCATTCTACCCTGTAGTTGGTGTGAAATTGACCTATATCTTCACTGTCATTATACCTTGCCATTTGAGGGAACACAGTCCATGACAGAAACCAAAGCAAGCACTACTTGTTTCTGAAATACTATTTGATTTTGAACATATGGATATATTTTGTGGCCAGTTTTCTCCCCTATCATTTACTCCCCAACACAGTAACAAATAATTTTGTCAGTTAGATGCATACTTATGATACAATCTTTTTAAAGTAGAGACCATTGTGATTTGGGCTCTGAGCTAGGCTGCACATGTGGCACTGTTTTCATTTCTACCAGAAATCAAAAACAGTGCTACTTCTCAGGGCAGCTGTGCCATATCAGTACATCCCAGCAGCCAGACAAGGGTGAGAGCTCAACAAATTAGCAGAAAAATAGTTTTTATTTTTTTATGATTGGAGTGGAAATAATCTCTCTTACAAATAAGTGTATGCTTGACTTAAATACTTTATGTCAGAATGTGAAAATATTAAGGGCATGAAAACATCAAGGACATTTTGAGATTTCAATATGAAGTTATAAGAAAAAAAGAAAATGTCAATCATGGCATATGGATATTTAGTCTCATATCCACAGGATCAATGCATAAGTTAACATTAATATTGTTTCTGCTGTTTTCCCAGATGTTTGCAGGCTACTTCACTAAAATCTTCTGATATTAGTTTGAAATGCTACGACACATTTCATAGGCAAATATAACTAATAATTAGATTACTTAAAATGGTAAAAGATTAATGTCTAATGGGATGAGATCATCAAATTATGACATATCTACCACTCACTCAGCTAAACTCTACTCAGATATTAAAAATAAATGTGTTAGCTGAACTTCCCCTAGCCATGTTCTACTCTTTCATTTATTCAAGAAAATTTACTGATAATCCATTTTGTGCCAAAAATCTGTGCTAGGAATCACTGGTAAGCAAAACATACCCAGTTCCTATTCTTCCTATTCTTATATAACCCAAATATATGACAAATCTGTACCAAGAAAGGAAAATATACAATGATCTAAGAAAAGATAATAGGGTTAACTGGTATCAACAGAAATAGAGAAGGATTTTCCAAACTAAATTGTAGGGTATTATGTTAATGACAGCATTTTCAAAATTTTTTTACATTTTAAACTTCAAAGTACCTTATATTAGTTATTTTTGCTTTCTTTCGTTTTCACTATGTTATCGAAAATGCCCTGTGGAAACAAATAATAATACATAAACCAGAAAACTAGAGATGTGTTGTTATCTTTTAGCGTAAATGCTGTAAAACTGAGTCTTAAACTTCATGAAATTGATTTTAGGATCTATCTGAAATATAGCTAAATAATTACAGAACTTCCTGTGAACATTACAGCCCAATAAAAGTTAGGAGGTTTGAAGTATACCTTTAATGTTCAAAACGAGCACCTTAATATGAGACATCAAATCTCACAGCCAAAAGTGCTCGATTGAGACTAATGTGGACAATTTCTTCAGGAGATCATGTTATTTATCAGTAGTATGTATAATTCAGTGTATTACACAATTTCCAAAACAGCAGCAATTTAATAGAGAGGAAGGGGATCAGCAGCAGCTGAGAGCATTTGGAAGACATACCAATTTGCAACCATTGCACTTAAAAGCAACTTGCTAAACATGAAAACTACAAAACTACCTGTCTTTTTAATTAAAAGGAAACCTAGAGAAGTTAATTGACCATTCATTCACTCAGTCAGTACTTATGAAGTGGGTATAGAAGACACTTTACTAAATCATCAATCATCAACCCCAATTGTAGCTTTTTTGAAGAACAACACTGTCTACCTTTGGAGGATATTACTGGGAAGCCACTATGATATAGTCTGTCCTTCATACGCAGTGGCCCATGTTTTGGTTCTGTATTGTTACAGGCACCAGTAAATATGGCATCTGGGACTCTCAGGGGTGGGGATGGGGAATCTCAGGTGAGTGGGAAGTCATTACTCTGAAACACTGAATTTGGAAGAAGCCATTGACAAACTATTTTGTTACTGTGTGTGCTCATAAGATGAGGTATCATTAGGAAAAGCCACATAAAGCCGTTGCAGCTGTGTTATATAAAAAGTGGGGACAATTTAATAGAAAATGTCATCCTTTGCAGAATGCTGATTGCCTATTTTTTTTCCATAAAGCCTTCTCATCAGAGGGACTCCAGCAGCTGTGAGAAGGCATCCTGTCACTGATGTTCCCAGACGTCCCCGAGTACAAAACTCTCCATGTGCTGTTTGGCATCTAAAACATTCTGCTTTCTTCCCCCACCCCTTGTTTTTTCTTCCTTCTTACTCCACTATGGAATTTGGAATATTGTCTTCTGGTGAGGATGGAGCAAGGACTGGATTTTTTTGACACTACCATTTCAGTGTAAATAAGCCAAAAAAAAAAAAAATCAGCCAAAGCCACGAGATTGTATTTTTCTGTATTCTGGGTCAGGAAACCCTAAAGCTATAACACTCGATAATTCTGTAATGTTAAGGATTTCTCCCTAACAGATGGCAGTCATTACAAGTTACTGTAGGACATAACTCTTCAGAGGCTAAGATAAAAATTTGTGCCCACACAAAAGAGAAGAGAGATTTGATGGAGAAGGGGCAGGGTCAAGTGCTTTTTTAATCACATTAAAATTATCCGACTTGAAAGTTCTATTTTCTCATAATTAGTTTCGGAAAGGTGACTTGGTCATAAATTTTACATCATAAAAAATCACTGGGCTTCAGAAATTTAATAGTTACACATCTCCACTGAGTTCAAAATAATCCCACAATTCTTGTCAAATGTTTTACATTCAATAATTCAGAGTTTATAGTCACTAAGAGGATAAAAATTTATGCTATTTGGGTGTAAGAAATGCTGCAAAGTAAATATATTATGCACTACCACAGCCCACAATAATTGTCAGTGTCAGGCACACAGTGGGGATCCACTTGTTCGTCAATTCATTCATCCCATAAATATGTAATGAGCATCTACTTTCTTGGGTATTGGTCTAGGAGCTTAAGGTGTAACTGTGAACAAGAGAGATAAAAATCTCTTTTCTTATGGAGCGTATCACCACTTGAAACACACACAGACACACACACATGCGTATCTGTGTTAAATTAAGGAGTGACATACCTTAGTGGTTCTACAGTTTGGTAGTCTGATTTTGTGCCTTCTGGGATTCCTGTCTCCTGGTACTTACACCAGAGGATGGCCAAATATGCCAACCCAAAATAACGTTCTTTGACATAAGGATTATTTTGAGAAACAGGAGACACAGGAGAAGCTCTGAAAAGAGTAGAAGTTACTTTTTTGTATGGGACATTTATGGATATAAAAGAAATTTCTGTTTCTTTTTTTTTTAAGATTTTATTTATTGGAGAAAGAGAGAGAATGCACACACATACAAGCATGGAAGGTGGGTGGCAGAGGGAGAAGGAGAGAGATACCCAAGCAGACTCTGGTTGAGAATGGAGCTCTTGATCCCATGACTCTGAGATCATGACCTGAGCTGAAATCAAGTCAGATGCCTCACTGACTAAACCACCCACGCACCCCTGGAAATCTCCATTTCTAAAGATGTCTCCTTCACTCTACCAGGAATGGAAGGATGACTATAAATCACAAGAGACTCTTATCAATGAAGAAAGCACTGAATTAAATCTGCATAACAAATCTTATTTGGTTTACCTTACTTTTTCTAGGTCACCTGCTCGTATTTGGCCTCCCCCTTACCTTTCTTTCTTTTGTTTTTAGCTGAAGATAGTATTTAAGCGTGAATTCTAAGCCATATCTGAGAGTTACTCATTTTTCCCTGGTTACTGAGATAGGGAAACTGAAGGGACCCCATGAAAAAATGCCATTTTGTCCTTTGCTCCTTTTCCTGCTTTACTTCTGCCTTATGCTTATCTTAATGTATATCCTCCTTGTAAAGGTCAGGGATTTAATGGTTTCTTTGGAGCCTTCCTGCACCATAGATAACATCTAAGGAGTGACTAGACCAGGTCATCATGTACATTTTCTAAGACCATGGCCTCCAGGCACCATGATGCCAAGATCCAGGGCATAAGTGACTTATGAAGGACACCTGGTTACTGGTTACACCTGTGTTACTGGTGTACAGGTTAAAAACAAGTCACAGGCCCTCTGTGTAATCCTTTCCTATTGAGTATATGAGCAGGATCTCTGGCTTCTTTTAATCAATCCAATGTGGCAGAGATGATGGGATGTAGGTCATTTTGTGTATATGATCACGTAAGTGTGTAACATCTGTCTTGTTAGAATTATGTGCCCTCTTTTTCTCCCTCTTTCTCTACTTCTGGCTTCGAAAAATCTAGCTGTTAATGGGAGCTCAGGACAATCTATGCCAAAATATGGCACCTTGGCATACTGAGTAATTTAAACTAAAGGAGTTTGGAAAAGCAGCAGGAACAGGAAAGTCACTCTGGCCTTCCCCCTGTCCTTCTCCCCTGAAGCAGGTCATACATCCATCCCTCATATGAGGGGTGCCCTGCTTATACTCAGAGGAAAGGAGCATTCTTATCTCCAAAGATGAAGGGACCCTGAGAAAAATGTGAACCAACGGGCCTTGCTGAGTTCACCCCAGTTCACAACACTTACCTTCTATTCCTTGACCTATCATATTCCTCCATGCCTGTCTACTCTTCATCAAATCTAGCATAAAAATACTGAGGTCTAACTGTTTCTTTGGGTGCATTTCCTTATGAAGGCTCCTTGTCATGTAAAACATATTAAATAAATTTATATGCCTTTTTCCTGTTTATCTACCTTTGTCAGTTTAATTTTCAGACCTAGCCAGGGATCCTAAGAGTCAAAGAAAACTTTTCCTCCCTACACTGCCATGACTCAAGGAAAAGAATTCTTTCAGCAAGCTGAGGGAGTTTCAGAGCAAATCCTTCCCCAGCTGAACCTCTGATGGGAACCTACTCCTGCCCAATACATTGATTGCAGCTTTGTGAGACATGAAGCAGAGGATCCATCTAAGCTTTGCCTGGACTTGTGACCCATAGGAACTGGGGGATAATAAACATTGTAGTATTTTTTAATATGGCAGAGAAAATTAACACAAAACACAATTGTGATCCTACTTTTAGATCACAGAGCTAATTATCACTTTTCAAAATAAAATACTTCATTCATTTTTGGATAATTAGGTTATTTCTTCTGTGAAGGAAAATTTTCAAAAGTATTGCATCTTTGGGTCAAAGAATTGTCTTGTGTCAATGTTTTTGGCACACAAGTCCTAGTGGCCTACACTAACCTGATGGAATGAGCCAACCACATAAGACCAGCCTTGTCTTTCTGGAATGAACCCATTTATAAACAAACCCATGAAGGTCCCATTTCTGCTCCTCACCCAATGAACCAAAACAATGGGACCATCTCAATACCCTAAGTATAATTATATTTTATGTATATTTATCAATTTATCAGGAGCTTTTCCTAACTTCATCTCTCGACTGAAGAATGTTCCCCAGGTTTACAACACGGAACCTGTAGCTGAGGGAAATGACAAAC
The DNA here is from genome assembly GCF_011764305.1 of Mustela putorius furo. NCBI lineage: Eukaryota > Metazoa > Chordata > Mammalia > Carnivora > Mustelidae > Mustela > Mustela putorius. The sequence goes on from NW_025421989.1 coordinate 37,657,785, forward strand.
TAAAATCATATCATTAGTAAGTGGCAGAGATAGGACTCAAGACACCAAATATCATCAGAAAGAGAGTGCATTGCTTATTTTCCTCTGCCACAGCAAATTGTATAGGAAATTGACTGCTCTGTCCCTGAAGTCTGTCCTGAGCCAACAGAGCCTTTCAAAGCAAACTCTATGAGCTGAGGCAGCTCCCCACCACCACCCTCCTTCACAGGAAGCTTAAGCCAAAACCAATGCTCTCCTTTCAATTAGAAATAGCTACAAGCAACATGTGAACCAATGGGAAAGAACAAAAGGAATTATCTCCTCCTTCGAGTAACTGATTTAGTCACAACCAGTATGTTGCAAGTACTGCACTGGGTACTGGGTATAGAAAAATGAGAGAAGCATTTCCCCCACCCTGTCCCCTATGCACCACTACTGCCACCACTGGGGGGGGTTTTAGTTTGGGAGACAGAGACTTACATTGTTTCAATTTGATGTGTTGAGTCTTAAGAGTGGGCATTAACTGCAAGGGTACTATGAGACCACAGTGGACCAATGACTCTACCCATGGCTTCCAGGGAAGTCTTCTGACAGGATATGGAACCTTAGTGGAGGTCTACAAATGCAATTAATATTCCAATGAAATGTTCCAGGCCAAGAAAATCAGTAGGCAAATTATGGAAGTAGAAAGCAACTTGAAGTATACAGGAATACTCAGCAGTTGAGTGTTAATAATAAATGAAGCATAGGACATGAAGTTGCTGGAGAGTCAGCTATAAAAATCATAGCCTAAATTGCATATGTGCCTGCCATATGCCAGGCTCTGTGGCAAGAATGATACGTACAGACAGCAATTGAATTCTAACAACAGCCGAGGTAAGCACCACTATCATGTCCATTTTTCAGATGAGAAAACTAAGGCTTAGAAAGGTTGAGTAACTCACCCAAGTTCCCACAGCTAATAACTGGCAGGGTGGACATCTGAACCTATGTGATTCCAAACTCTTAGCCAAATCCCACACTGCTTTTCTAAGTAGAAGACAGGTCTGAAGAACACTGTACTTCATCTTAGCCCATAGCAAATGTCATAAAACTGTTTTTACTTTCTTTAAGATTTATTTGTTTTAAAGAAAGAGCTGGGAGAGAGGCCAAGAGAGAGAGAGAATCCTGAAGCAGACTCTCCTCTGAGTGCAGAGCCTGACATAGGGCTCAATCCCAGGACCCACGAGATCATGAGATAAGCCAAAACCAAGAGTCAGCCGCTTAACCAAATGAGCCACCCAGGCACCCCATAAAACTGTTTTTATAGAGGATCATATCATAAATATTTTAGGCTTTGTGGGCCATATGGCCTGTTGCAACTACTCAGTTCTGCTGTTGTAGCAGGAAAGCAGCCATAGACAATATATAAATGAAGGAGCATGGCTCTGTTCCAATAAACCTTTATTTACAAAATCAGGCACTGGAATGGATTTGGCACTTGGGCCATTGTTTGCCAACTCCTGATGAGTATGTCAAGGGTTATAAGCAGGACATGGTGTCCAAAACACCATGGACACCAGGATGGACAACAAGGACTCTGTCTGGTTCATGCCAGAAAAATCCTCAGGGAATTCCAGCCTAGATGAAATGGCGGTTTCTACAAAGCATCAGCAACTGAGACTCAGTCTCCTTATACTTTCACTTTTCATTCACTTTATCCCTTTATTTCAAAAATATTTATTGAGGTCTCACTATGATCCCGGCACTATTTAGGCATTCGGGATGTAAGAACAAATAAAAATAAAGTTGCATTTCTCATGATGCTCACATTCTGGTAGGAGGAAGACACATAAACACACACACACACACACACACCCCACATGGGTACAATACATTATGTTTTGAGAAGCACTCTGGAGGAAAGCATACCAGGGCCAGTCAACATTGGGCAGGTGGATTTTCTATGAAGTAGTTAGGAAAATCACTCTAATAGTGGGACATTTGAACAAAGACTTGAAGGAAACAAGAGAATGAGTCAAATGGATATTTGCAGGGAAGATCAAATTTAAAACCCAGTAGGGGGAACGTAGCAAGACTATTTGAGAAACAGCAAGGGCATTGATGTGGCTGGCACTGAGTGAAGATGAGTGGGGTGTAAATCAAGAAGAGGTCAGACCCAGGTCAGATCAGAATAAAGAGGGTGAAAGAGAGATAGTTCAAGAGTTTGGGGCCTAGTTTATTTATTTATTTATTCTTGACGATTTTATTTATTTAGAGAGCATGAGTGGGGTGAGGACAAAGAGAGAGGAGAGAAAGAATCTCAAGCAGACTCCTAACTGGGCACAGAGCCTGACACAGGGCTTGATATCATGGCCTGAGCCAAAATGAAGAGTTGGACATGTTTTAACTGACTGAGCCAACCAGGCACTCCAGGGTCTAGTTTAAAGTGTGACTTTCAGGAGCACCTGGGTGACTCAGCCATTAAGTGTCTGCCTTTGGCTCTGGTCATGATCCCAAGATCCTGGGATGGAGCCCCGCTTCAGGCTCCCTGCTCAGCGGGAAGCCTGCTTCTCTCTCTCCCACTCCCCCTGCTTGTATTTCCTCTCTCTGTGTCAAATAAATAAATAAAATCTTAAAAAGAAATAAAGTGTGACTCTCAGTGGTGGCCTAATTGGGCTAAAATTTTAACATAATATCTTAGTATTCATTGGTAGATACATGGTCTCGGAGTAAGCCTTAGCAAGTACACTGTTGTTTGGTAAATGAATTGCTTCCAGGAAAGTAAAGTAAACTTTTCTTACAGGAATTTCCTGAAGCAAAGAGGGAAGCTACTTATTGTCTTACAGTTTTATCTTTCCTCGAACAAATAACTAAGTGATATTGAAGCAGGTGATCTTAATTCTTAATCCCATCTGCTGTGTGATGTTGATGTAGGTGGGCACATGTCTCACATGCTTAAAAACATATTGCACTGAGGCACCTCAGTGGTGTGGTTCAGTTGGTTAAGTGTCTGACTCATGATTTCAGCACAGGTCATGATCTCATGGCTCATGAGATTGAGCCCTGGGTCAGGCTCTGCCCTCAGTGTTGGCTTGAGATTCTCTCTCCCCCCTCTGCCCCTCCCCACAAACTCTGTGCGATCTCTCTGCCTCCTAATCTTCCTAAAATAAACCATTAAGTCTTTAAATAAATAAATAGATGTCTCATTTTGAAATGCTAAAATAAATAGATAAATAATTCACTTAAACAACTACCCATAAAAAATACAATGAAATCAATTAAAATAAATTAAATTAGTATCTCATGTAGCCCTTACCTTCACCCAGTGAGGTACGAATTATTGTTGTCCCCACTTCCCAGATGAAAATTTGAGGCACTGAGATTTTAGGTACCTCATCTTGGTCACATAGCTACCAAAAACCTCAAATGGAGGCTCAGTGCTGTGCCTTTCAACCATTAGGCCTGCTGTATCCTGACTCTAGACATGAGTTCTAGATAAAATCATCAGAAATGGAGGCCTTTCCACAGACAGTCAGCAAATTCAAATACAAAGCTGCACTGCTGCATTTTAGCCTTCAAAAGCATCAGTTACCATAGGTACCACAGAAGCAGTCTGCACCCTGCACTTCAAGTACAGTTGGAAGGTGATTTCACCAAGGGTTTTTTTTTTTTAATATTTTATTTAGTTGAGAGAGAAAATGTGTGAGAGTGAGAGTATAAGTGGTGGGTGCAAAGGAAAAAGCAAACTCCTCACAGAGCAGGGGACTGGAAGCAAGGCTTGATCCCAGGATCCCAGGATCAGGAGTTGAGCCAAAGGCAGACGCTTAACCAACTGAGCCACACAGGGGACCCTCACCACGCGTTTTTAAATCTAAATCAAATAAGAAAAAGAAGCTGGGATGAGTTACAAAATTTAATTTAGAAAAAAGGCCCCCAAAGGAGGCCTTTGCAACCCTGTGGAGATTCTTTAAAGGTGTCCACAAATAGGGAAGGAGATCTGGAAAGGAGCTCTGCATGCAGTGGAAATGACCCCAGCTCCATGCTTAGGAAGATATTCTAAGGGGATACATTTCCTCCTGCAGTGCTAGAGAGGCTAAGAAAAATAGCAAGTATTCATTGAGAGCTTAAAGCATGCAAGGCACCTTTGGGGTTCTCACTACTTTACATACATTATCTGATTTGGTCCACACAACACCTCCATTAGGCACAAGTGGAGAAATGCAACCCTACTTTAGAGAGGCAATGGAGAAACACAATAAAATTTAAAGGCAAGTTCACAGAAAGAACAACAGCTGTATTTACACAAAATAAAATTAAGAAAATAAAAATAAATGTCTGTTGCCTATAGATTTCTGTAACTTTGTGTAATTGCTGGAGAAAGGGATTTTGAAATTTATCCAAATTGAATTGTACCTGTTCTTTTCCAGTTATTATTTAAAGGCAATTGTATCACACCCTCCATGCATCAAATGGAGTAGCATTTCTATCAGATAAACGGTTAGGGATTTTTAAGATAACAAAACACAAGTGAAAACAACAACAAAACATTTCAAAGTTTCTGAACTCTTTCTGAATAGATGTTTTCTTTACAATATCCAAGTAAATATCAAATACAATTGAAGCACAGAGAAAGAGAATATGTATCTTCTTATTTTAAAGACAGAAATGATCAGGGATACATTACATCTGTATAGAATGATCTCTTTATCTTAAATTAAAAAACTGTGAAAAGATACTTCTTCCCATACGAAATCAACCCCCACCGTCACCCAAAGAAAGTATAAAATGGAAGGAAATTGCATTTCAAACAATATCAAGAAAGAGCCATAATAACCAACTATAACCTAAATGACTATCAGCTAAATGCAATGTAACTCCAACCTAAAGAAGAAAATGCCACGACAGACTTAAAATATTGCAGATACTGGGGACTAATTGTAATAACTACAAAGGATGTACTGTATGCTAGGATATGTTCTAAATATTAACTAATTTAATCCTAACAGCCCCGTGAGGTAGGTACTTTTATTATCCCCATTAAAAAACAATGAAACAGAGGCACAGAGAAAGTAAGCGACTCACTAAAGATCACTGCTGGGGAGCAAGAATTTGTCCCTTTCAAGGTCCTTCTAGACAGACTAAGAATCAAATTGATATGGGACAGATTAACATGAGAAAACCAAATTAAATATGGGGAATCCACACAGACATGGAAACTCCATAGACAGGCAAAATGAGGTCTGTAAGTCATCCTGAAGTAAGAAGGAGATGGGGGCTGGCACTTCAAAGGAAAGAAGTACAATTCTGAAGAAGAACGAAAAAGAGTCCACGTTTGGTAAACAAATACCTGCTCAAAAAATGGGACACAGAGAGGACTTTGATCAAACAGGCCTTGCTAGGTTCCTCCCAGTCCATCCTGCATAATTTCAATTGTAATGTAGTTATCTCTGGTGACAGCTTTCTTCCTGGGACAGGCCCTCTACCTAAATTCTTTCACACAATTGGGGGTGGGGGGGCAGGTAAAGAGCTGAAGGGAAGAAACAATTCTTCTCTACTCTCAAGGTCTTTCAGCTGGTCTAAGAATTCAATTGACATAAAACAGATTAACAGGAGTTAAAAAAAACCAAAGTTTTATTAAATGTGCATGGAGGCCCAATCATAGAATGGAGACCAAAGAAATGACCAAGGCAGGCATTTTTTTAAATTTTTAGACAAAGAGACAATCAGTCTGCAAGGAACTGGCAGGACAAAAAAACTGAACTTTGGGAGCTCCAGTGAATGATGAGTTCTAAACAGAATTTGGACTAGGGTAGTAAATTAGTAAAATATTACAAGTGTTGTATATACAGCTTTCTGGGCTTTAAGTTTTCTATTTTTGGTGAAAGACTTTTCTTTACATTCTGGTACAAGGAGGGTACCTTTCACATGAGAGGTTTATTTCTTGTGTTCAGAGGGACAGAGGAGGCTCTAAGTGTCCTTGCTACACAGGCTGTCTCTTAAGTAACTTTTATTTAAAATAATCAATATGCCAAAGTGGCACATTTTGAGGCAGCCTGCCCTTTGCTTCTATAGAGCTTTTCCTGGATCAGCTGGGTTGTGATTGCTTTTTAACTCAAAATAATGTTCATGCCAAAGTGGACCTTCTTGGGGCAGCTTGGCCTTGGCCCCTAATTATCACACAGCTACTAATTATCAGAATTTGAGTGTGAACTCTGGAATTTGAGTAGAGCATAAAGCTTTTCAAAAAATAAGTAGCACAAGAATCCCCTGCTTAACAAAGCAAGTTCTAGTGCAGGGCTGGTCTGAGGTAAGGGATAACAGAGGACAGGTTGAAGAAAGGAAGGCATGGGCAAGGGGCCCCCCTCCTAAGAGGAAACTACCCTTAAAAGGAGGAAGACCCCCAACCTGTAATTGTACACCACCCTGGAAGAAGCCCTCCACCCTTTCCCATGTAAGCAACTGCCTGATAGGTAGATGAGCGCATGGGCAAAAACCTAATTGGGTGACAGGTGCAAGGAGGGTTAATCAGATTAAAACAGCCCATCAACAATGTCATAAAACCCCTAGATTTAAATGTCAAAATGGCAACCCTCTTGGCCCCCCCCCCTTCGGGAGCTTGGTACTATCACTCAATAAACTTTGCTTTGCTGCCCACCACTCATTAGACCAGATGAAGAGTGGTCTACCTCTCTTCATTCTTCAAAGTGGTGTGACCAATAACCTCAGGCACTAAAGGTAAAAGAAATCCTCAAACAGAGAGGAGACTCCTCAGGGCTACTCTCTGACATAAAGTGGCAGGGAAGGCAGCCCTGATCAAAGCATCTTCCAGAAACAGGCAGTTAGTGTGGCAGCAAGGTGGGGGTGGGGGGTAGAAAATGTAGCAGTGGGAAGTTTTTTTCCTTCTTCTCTTCAAGGTTCTTTGGCTGGTCTAATAATTGATAAAAGACAGACATACAAGAGAAAAAATAAACAGATGTTTAATAACATGTATGCCTCCTGTATGCATGGGAGAGACCCAGGAAAATGGAGTATCTCTCTGAAGTGGCCCTAAATACCATCTTCAGCAAAAGACAAAAGATGTTGGGGGAGGGGAGGGTGTCCCTTATGAGAGGTTACCAGGCACAGTAAACAAGGGTACCATCATCATGGGGATTTAGGTCTTTGCCTTCCCCATTGCTAAGAGTTCCTAGAGATTTAGCCACCCTTCTCTTGCTAGTTCAGCAAGGAAGATACTCTTACAAATAGAGATTTCTCATACACGTACAAATGTTTTTTACAAAAGGGTAATTTCTCACTTTTCAGAATTGCACCTGTGTTTGCGGTTTCTTAAAAATGAGCTTCAAAAAATCAATATGCCAAAGAGTCATATTTTAGGATGTTATATTTTACCCTCCTTCAGGAGGCAACCAACCTGTAGCTCATTCTTACCCAGAGAAGACCAAATGCCAAGTCATCACTCAACAGGGGGCTTTACTGCAAGACCACCCAGCCGATCTTGTCAGCCGGAGCCTCACAATCCACATGAACCTGTTCTGACATTCTGGATTTAAAACCAAGCAGGCTGAAGCCTCAGGTGTCCTTCACACACAATTCTTCAGCCAACAGTCTATAACAAATGTCCTGCAGCATATTTTGAAGATAGTTTTATTTGGGCTCCAGGCGGATTATTCACAGCACATGGTGTTGGTTGGTCATTGGAAAATAAATTGGTCTGGGGCAGGGGGCAGTGCCTGGGTGGCCTGAAGGCCTGCCTTCAGCTCAGGTCATGATCCCAGGGTTCTGGAATCGAGCCCTGCATCAGGCTCCGTGCTTGGCGGGGAGCCTGCTTCTCCCTCTCCCTTTGCATGTTCTCCCTACTTGTGCTCGCTCTCTCTCTGTTAACTAAATAAGCAAAATCTTAAAAAAAAAAAAAAAAAGTAAAATAAATTGGGAGAAGCAATAGAGGGAATTCTCCCTCACTCCATTAGCCAAAATAAATTCCAAAGATATGAAATGTTTAAACATAATGAAGCATTTAAAATCCAAGAAAAGGGGACCCTGGCTGGCTCAGTCAGAAGAGCATGCCAAGGGGCGCCTGGGTGGCTCAGTGGGTTAAGCTGCTGCCTTCAACTCAGGTCATGATCTCAGGGTCCTGGGATTGAGCCCCGCATTGGGCTCTCTGCTCAGCAGGGAGCCTGCTTCCCCCTCTCTTTTTGTCTGCCTCTCTGCCTACTTGTGATCTCTCTGTCATATAAATAAATAAAATTTAAAAAAAAAAAAAAGAAGAGCATGCAACTCCTGATCTCAGGGTAGTGAGTTTGAGCCCTGGGTTGGGTATACAGATTACTTATTTAAATAAATAAAGTTTTTTAAAAAATAAAAATAAAAATGAATAAAATCCAAAAAGAAAGCAAAAGAGATTTTAAACAACACATTTAGGGTGTTGATCAAAAAAGTTTGAAGACCACTGCTATATCCATCCAAAAAAAAAAAAAAAAGAGAGAGCGAGAGAGAGCATATAATCCCTGTTAATAGGTCTGTATCTTTAGGGTGCACAGTATACATTATATATATATAATTTTATATATATTAGGCATGGATTTATGCCTACTACTGGAGATGCTGGTTCACTATATCTCCAATGAATCTCTGTATACATCTATATAGAGGTAAAATTTTAATCCTTACAACTCCATGAGGCACATGTTCAGAAATCAGCCCTATCTTTAAAAAGTCACTGTGTAATAATAATGGTAAACTATAAACAGTGGTTCACTTCCTATTTTATAATATGTACACGAACTCTGTTAATGGTTATATATATACATAAAGATTACACACACATATTTGACAAAGATTTTGTCTTAGCCCAATCTCTAATCAGGCTCCTCTGATTTGTCTTTTCAACTAGGTCCTGATTTTTGGGCCTCCATGTTCATCTTTGTATTGTCCACTTCTAACAAGAACCCTGCTAAGCCAGTTTAGCCTGAATCACCAGCCATTGATACCTAACCACTTTCAAGTTCTGACCACATTATTCATCCTCCACCATCCATCCCCTAGGTGATGTACACTTCCCCCTAGTGACAGCCTGCCTTCGAAAAATTCTATTAGGTCACTTTAGCCAGAGAATCTAGCAACCCTTCACTCTGATGTTTCTTTTCACTAATTTTTCCATCAAAATGTCCCTCACACTCCTCCTTGGCTAAAAATTCCATTTTTCATTCATGTATTTGGAATTGAGTCCTATCTGTCTCCCCCACTGCAAAATACCATTGTAGTGGTTCATACACCAATTGTGGTGGTTCTCAGTAAAGTCTGCCTTCTCATTCTTTTACAAGTGTTGTGAATAACTTTTTCTTTAACAAATCTTAAGGTGAGGAAAACCCCTAAGGTGAGGTAAATCTGTGTTTTGAATCAGTGGATACCACTGATGCTAAACACCTATTAACATGGTCTCAGTAATGGGGAGGATACCCTAAATTTACCTTGTGTTGCTGAGTTACTCTCTCTAGTCTTAAAGTCGTGGGTGTGGGTGCACAACCTCATCATGGAATGGGTTATGGGTTTATGCCTGGCTCCCTTGGGCAATTTCATGTTCCCTGATGGGAGGCAAAGCTCTGCACGGAAAATGGGATTCTCAAGGAAGGGGAAGTAGAATATAACAATCCAAAATATGCCTTTTTGGCATTAGGATTATCTTGAACTATTATTTTTAAGAAACAACAGACACAGGAGAAGCTTTGAAAACTGACTAGAAGGTATCCGTTTGTAAAGTGAACTCCCTTTGTAAGGATGTCTTTTTCTCTGTATCAAGAGGAGGGAAAGGACTCTAAAGCTCTAGAAACTCTTATCAATGGAAAAGTCTGCATAACAATCTTACCCTCGTTTAGTGTGCTTTGCTTGATAACCTTCCACAACTGGCCCCCAATACACACACACACACACACACACACGTTTTCTTTCTCTTTAGCTGGAGATAGTATAGAAGGTGGTGGCTTGAGCCATTTCAGGGAGTTATGCAGTTCCTGGGACTTTTCCATGTATACAGAAGTATATGTGTTATTAAACTTACGTTTGTTTTCCTCCCATGAATCTTTTATTAGCTGGGGACAGAGTTTCAGCCAAGAACCCAGTATAGGAGAAAAATTAGTTCTCTTCCCCCTTATACCAACAATAGGAAGAGGATGAATACTAGACAGCTGTGACAAGGAAAACTGTCCATGACAGCATGTGTTAGCAATCCATAGTGGCTGAGAACATGGGCAACTAGAGTCCAAAGACTGAGATCCAATACTGGATCCAACATTTGCCAACCCTATAATCTCACTTCTCTCCCATTTTCTTTTCAGTTGAGGTATAATGGAACACAACATTATATTAGTTTCCAGTGTACAGCATAACAATGGATATTCATGTATATTGCAAAATGATTATCGCAATAGGATTTCTATTTTCAATGGGGTTCCACTGGAGAATTAGGCCCTAATTCCCTGAAACAGTCACTGGATGCAACACATGAATTTCTCTCCTATGTACCTAAAATGGTGTTGGCTGTGTTCTCTTCGGAAGAAAGGAGAAAACATTCACTCGAATCTTTTTCTCTAGCACTTAACTCTCACACCAAACCCCTTACAAGGGTAGTTGCAGGCTGAATAAATCACTTCTCTTTTCCACATCTGGGTTTTTTTTTGTTTCATTTTAACTTCTAAAGGGTACAAATTGTACCTTGTTCATATTTTTTAATGAGAATTTAATGAGCTAAGACATGTAAAGCACTTAAAACAGTGCCAGGCACAATAATATATGTTGCTGTTATCAACATCACATTCATATTTGTATTTTCCACTTTTTCTTGAAATATGGGTGCTCAGTAAATAGTTGAGAAATGAACAGGTGTGTGCGTGCGTAAAGATAAACAGTAGTACTGTGCAGAATAAAATAGGACAGATGGGAGGAAGAGAAACTGGTTGAAAACTGCTGGAATCGTAACAAATATATAGATATACATGTATATATAACTGAAGAGGTTTTGAAACAGAGGGACAGTAGTGAAAATGGAGAGGATATAGGTCTCAGACATGTTGTAGAGATGATTCCATGGGACCTGGGATCTGACAGGATCTGGGCAGTAATGATAACTCACAGCGGTTAACTTGTGTAACTGAACAAATGAACAGTGGTGTCATCCAGAGAAAGGGAAAAAATTCCAGGGAGGAATGATAAGCTGAATTTGGGAAATTTGGATAATTAATCTTATAAGAAATCTTTTTAAAAGATTTATTCATTTATTTGTGAGAGAAAGTGAGAAAGAACGCACACAAGTGGAAGGGCCGGGCACAGAGGGAAAGAGAATCTAAAGCAGACTCCATGCTGAGCATAGACCCCAATGAGGGGCCCAATTCCAGAACCCTGAAATCATGACCTGAGCCAAAACCAAGAGTTGGAAGCTCAACTGACTGCTCCACCCAGGTGCACCTAATCTTATAAAAAATCTTATAATCAATCTTATAAAACTGGGTATTTACTACAAAACAGGAGAATACTGTGAAATTACTTGGAGAAAATATAGCAGAGCCTCAGAAAGAGATTATATCTTGAAGGAGAAACATAAAGTATCCAGAAAGAGCTCTGTCTCTGGGCCCTCTTTCTTGGGCTGGCTTCCTTTTTCTGTCCCTGAAGACTGGTCTTTTGCTCAGGTAATATGCTGGGAGTGGCCATGCCCCTGTAGCCAACGTCAGTGTTCTACCCAGACCACCATCCTACCGTTTTTGTCCTTTTTGTGGATCCCTTGGCTCTGGTATACTTTTCCTTCCAACAGTTAGCACCTGTAATCCATTTAGGGGGCAACTGAGGTGGTCCTGGAGTCATTTGCAGTCATGTAGCAGAAATGGAAGTGCTTGGAATTTACATTCCTCCACCTCTAGGGTAGCTCTTATTCACATATATATTTTAAGATTTTATTTCATTTATTTGACAGAGAGAGACATAATACAAGCAGAGGGGAGAGGCAGAAGGAGAGGAAGAAGCAGACTCCTCTGAGCAGGGAGCCCAATGTGGGGCTCGATCTAGGACCCTGAGATCATGACCTGAGCTGAGGGAAGATGCTTAACTGAATGAGTAACCCAGGTGTCCCTAGGGTAGCCCTCAGACAATGATAATGTCTGAAGGCATGTGAATGCTCTGCTTCCTCGCCTCTAATCAGGAAAACTCAAAGATATACTTTATATTTACAGGTTTTACATGGAATAAGACTTAGCTCCCCTACCCTCTGTGGGACTTTTGCTTTTCCCTTTTCCTACCCTGTTTCCCTTAGTCCGTGACTGATTTTTCCTGTGAACACTTACTTAATGATTTATTTGCAGATATATTTCATCGCAGAGTCTCCTTCAGGGAGACCTAACTATTACACATTAAATGGTGTTCCCCCAAAAAAGATATGTTGGAAATAAGATCACCGCAGATGTAATTAGTTAAGATGACATCATTAGGGTGGACCCTAATCCAATACGACCAGTATCCATGGAAAAGAGGGATATCTGGACACAGACGGACATGCAGAGGGGAGACACAGGGAGAAGATGGCCATGTGACTTGAGTGAGATACTTTCCAGCCAAAATATGCTAAGCATTGCAGCAAACACAAGAAGCTAGAAGAGGCAAAGAAGAATTGTCCCCTAGAGCCACAAAAGAGAAGATGGCCTTGATTTCAGACTTCTGGCTCTGGAATGTGAAATAAATTTATGGTGTTTCAAGCTACTCAGTGTGGGATAGTTTGCAATGGAGGCCCTAGGAAACTAATACACTAATCAATAGTAACTCTAGTCCCAAGTGTTACCTCTCTTCTAAGAGATCAGCAGAGATGGACACCAGATTGTCTTAGCTCCTATTCCAAGTACAGATTCTGACTGGAAAACAAAGGTCCTTCAACTCTGTGCAGGTGGTAGAGTAACACTGTATAAATCTTAATGCTGCGATTAAGAGGAAACAGTTCCCACAGCAAAGGGGAGCACCCTGGTGCCCATGGATAGAGAAACATCCCTAAAATAGCCACTGGAAAGAGATTTCTAAGCATGGAATCCTCCGGTCCTTTGTATAGTCTTAAGTATCCAACAAAAACTGATGAAAGAGTTTGGTTACTTTTTCAAATTCAGAAGATGTTCCAAATTCACAGGGATTCCAAAACATGAAATTTGAAAAAGCCTCCAAGTTGATTAGTGTTGCCATTCTGATTCTCTGATTTGGCTTCTCGATGGCAACAATGCATGCTACGGAATAACATTAATTCAGAACCAAAAACAAATCCTGCTGTGCATTGAAACATGAAGTCAATTTATGTCAAATGTTGTTTCATCGAATTTGAAACATAATAAACAGAAATGGTACCAGTAAATCTACAAATTTATTTAGCAGTGCAGTATTCTGGATTTTTAAGCCAACTCTAAAAGGGAAGAGAAAAGAAATAAAGTTAGGGAAAGGCTTTTTTTTTTTTTCCTTATGATTCAAACTGAAAGCAGAACATTTTGAAAACTGGCTCAGACATTGAATTTCATTCCCACCATCTCAGCAGCAGCCAATTTGAACCTGATTCAAAGCTGACTGTTTTCAAGCAGTTACTAGTACACACGTATTTATTAATGGACAGGCACCGAGTGTCATTTCTCTTCTACTTCCTCTACTAATCAAGTTATGAAATGTGATTTTTCAGTTAACTCTAAACATATGTGCAATGAAATGAAATTTAATTTGTTTATTTCAACATCCATCCAACTTTTCTTTTTGAATGCCATTTATTTTCTATTTAGGGCAGAGGAATTTCAAAGAAAGGAACCCGGCTCCTTGAAGTTTCTTCTTGAGTAGAAGTAGTGGCTTTCTAATACATTGGCTAACTGTGGACTGTCACCATCAGTTACCCAAAAGCACATCCTGATAGAAGTGTTATTCTGATAGAAGTGTTTCATGATGGATAGGTTTTGAGGGGAGCCTGGCCAAAGGGGAAGAAACAGGGAGGGGAAAAAAGCAAGCAAACATACATCTCAGGCCAGGTCTTGACCTCCATCTGATCCTGAGGAAGTTACACCTCAGACATTTTGCTATTTCTAAAGCAACAGCTGGGCTTTCTTACTCCTGCACCCATCAGTCATTGGGTAAAGGTTGCCCAGTGCTCTGATCTGAATGTTTGTTTCCCCCAAACATTCGTATGTTGAAAACCTAATCTTCAAGATGGTGGTATCAGGAAGTGGGGGGGGGTGTCTTTGAATGGTGATTAGGTTATGAGGGTAGAGCCACCATGAATGGGATTATCGCCCTGATAAAAGAGACCCCACAGAGCTCCCTGGCCCCTTCCTCCAAGGAAATGCACAAGAAGTCTATGACCCAGAAGAGGGCCATCACTTGATCATGCTAACAACCTGGTCTCAGACTTCCAGGCTCCAGAGCAACATTTCTATTGTTTATCAACCACCCAGTCTGTGGTGTTTTGTTATTTTGTTATAGCAGCCCGAACAGACACAAATGGGTTGGCAGTGGGCAAAGGGCATGTGATCTCCCTGGTAATTCCAACTTTCTGCTGTTGGAAAAAAGCAGATCCAGCAGCCCAGGAGTAGGCCTCTAAAGACAACACCAGGTGTGTGCTGTTGAAAACAAAAACACACCAGACTGGAAGAACAGTGCTTAGAAATTGCAAAGGAAAACGCATACACACACACAAACACACACACACACAAAACAAAACAAAACAAAAATGGAGGTGACAGAAATGTGTAGAATCTTGATTGTGGTGATGGTATCACAGGTGTATGTGTATGTCCAAACTCACCAAAAAGTATCCATAAATATGTGTGTTTTATGTATCAATTATGCCTCAACAGAACTAAAAAAGCAAAGTTCAAAGAAAGGGATCATTAGTATACTTGATGATCTCATTTAAACTGATCTCATTAGGATAGAAAGTATAGCTTTTGGTTCAGCTTGTCCACAAGCTTATAAGGCCTACTTATTAAGCCTTTTGAATTACAGCCCCCAAGCCTAACCCAGATTCCAGGGCCACAATATGTCAGCTTAGACATGAGTGCCCTTGGTCCCCACTAACCTCACAAGATGGATCTAATACAGACTCATTCTTTTGACTTCTCTCTCTTTTTTTCCTTTCTCCAAATTTTTATTTAAATTCCAGTTATTAGCATACAGTGGAACATTAGTATCAAGTATAGAATTTAGTGGCTCATCAATTACATACAATACCCAGTATTCATCGCAATGCCCTCCATCATTTCCATCATCTATTTAGCCCATCTCCCCCCAGGCCACCCTCCACCACCCACCTCCCTTTTAATAACCCTCAGTTTGTTTTCTATAGTTAAGGGTCTGTTTCTTGCTTTGCCTCTCTCTTTTCTACCCCCATGTTCATTTGTTTTCTTTCTTAAATTCCACATATGAGTGAAATCATATGGTATTTATCTTTCTCTGACTGCTGATTTCCCTTAGCGTCACACTCTCTAGCTCCATTCGTGTCATTGCAAATGGCAAGATTTCATTCTTTTTTGATGGCTGAGTTACTCAGTCATCTATTGGCATATTTGGGCTCTTTCCATAGGTTGGCTATTATTGATAATACTGCTATAAATACCAGGGTACATATATCCCTTCCAAACAGTATTTTTGTATCATTTGGTTAAATATCTAATAGTGCAACTCCTGGATCCTAGGGTAGTTCTGTTTTTAACTTTTGGAGGGACCTCCACACTATTTTCCAGAGTGACTGCACCAGTTTGCATTCCCACCAACAGTGTAAGAGAGATCCCCTTTCTCCACATCCTCACCCACACCTGTTGTTGCCTTCTCTAATTTGAAATCTGATTGGCTTGTGGCATAAACTTCACTGAAGGCAAAACCGCATCTTTCATAAGACTATAAAAGTGAAGTTGCTGAAATCATTATTTTAGACAACACAATATTTTAAATGTCAGGAGAAATTTTAAGTCTATTTATTGAGCCTTTCACTATGTATGCAGGAATTCCAATTACTAATACCATATTTATACATGTCTCCCTGCCATGACCATCATATACTGACTCATACCTGACAAAATCAGAAGAAATAAGATTATTTTTCCACAAGCAACCTTCCCATGGGCTGCTACAATTGGGAAGAATAAGCCAGAAGGGTGACAAAGACTGTAACTGATCACTGCAATGTCCAGGTAAAACTGCCATAAATCTTGGCAACATGGACCCAGGCTTCTCCTTTCTTTGGAGGATTTCTACATGCTTGGATCTGACCAAAATCCTGAGGAGGCAGTTAGAATAATCTACTTATGTGAGAGGCTGATTTGCCTCCTGGGAAAGACTTTCCATGTGGAAGAAGAATCACAAGGGGTATTTGGTGAAAGACAGTGGCCAATATCTGAGGGAAAAGAGAAATTCTGAAAGATAACAATAATAAAAAAGAACCAGTTACTCTAGTTGTTACTCATTCTTCCAGTCCAGCTCCAACAAATTCATGCCTAAGCCCCAGCATGATGAGGCACTAATAAAAGAATGAATGAAGAATTCATGTCTAAGGCCACTGGTATGACAAGACATCAACCATGTTAGTTTAGGTACCTTTGCTGGTAATGAAAAATAGCATACAATTAGAGACTCACTTCTTCCATGCATCCTAGATGCACTTTCCTTCTGTTTTCATGTAGAATATGATTATCTAAATTTTTTTTATTCATCATGGGAGGTCAAATACATTGTGTTCAGAAAATACCTTGCCAATCATAATCCAGGAACTAGGGCCCTGAGGTGGGTGACCTCAGAAAGACACCATATGAGCAGGGATCAGTGATACTAGGAGTGAGGGCTGGCCATTACTACCTCTGCACAGATTCTGTGGGCACAGCAGTGGCAGGAGGAACAGCAGGCCTATTGGTAGGCATTACCATAAGATACCACTACGGAAAGAGGTAGTAAAGAGAAGAAATGATTACTTAATTTAACCGTTTGAAAAAAAAAATGATACATGACAGAATTAAGGGTATATAAAAACCATACATAGAGTCCAGCCTTTCACTATGTGAGGATGCAATATGAAAACTGTGAACCAGAAAGATAGCCTCACCAGACAGCAAATCAGCTGGTGCCTTGATCTTGGACTCTCCAGCCTCTAGAATTGGAGGAAAAGGGAAAAAACAAAAACAGTGGTAACAAAAGAAACAAACAATAAAACAGATAAAAATCTTTTCAAAAACAGCTACTTAATATAAAAAAAATGGCAACTTGAAGTACAGATTCAGAATGAGCATATTACTCACCTCAAGGACGAGATACAAGAGATAATGGCCAAAACCAGCACAGAGAACTCCTGCCTGAAGAGAAACACTGAACCAAATAGTTCACAGTGCCAGAACAAATGTGACACAGAGGAACTCTTGTAGGACTGAGACTGAGAAACTTAAGTCTGAATACCAAAGACAAGAACTGGATTCATATGGAGATTGAAATGTTCCTTAGAAAGAAGCTGCAGAAACTGGTGGAGAAGCTAGGCTTCTGGAAGGAAGAATTCAATATGCACACAGAAATGAATATAAATGAATATAAACAGAATTAACTAGATGCTCTCAAAGCTGCAAAGGTCTTTGACTTAGCACACCTTCAAGGCCTTGCAAAGATGCTAGGAGAATATAAACAGGTCATGATTACAGATCATATAGAGCAGGAGAAGACCAGGAAGGAAGTAAAATGGGATGACTTGTAGTTACACAGCATTATAAAGCTCCAGGCCTGGTGGCAAGGGGCTGTGCTACAGGAAGAAATGGGTTGGCTTCAAAATGCCTAAGCAGGACAAAGATGGTATCAAGGATTCAAAAGGAAAAGGCAAAGCTAAGTGGAGAGGCATGAAAAAGTAATTGAGTCATCTGTGTTTTCCTATAATATTCTGGACAGGACAAAGAAAACTTGAAAGCATAAGAAACATCTTTTACCATCACAGATAACTCATCTGTGGTTGATTCCTATTTGGACATTCCTCCCACCTTTTTAAAGATTATTTATTTATTTGAGAGAGAATGGTGGTGAGAGGCAGAGGGAGAGGGAGAGTCTTTTTTAAAATTTCTTTTCACTGTTCCAGAATTCATTGTTTATGCACCACACCCAGTGCTCCATGCAATAAATGCCCTCCATAATACCCACCACCAGGCTCACCCAACACCCCACCCCCTCCCCTCCAAAATGCTCAGTTTGTTTCTCAGAGTCCACAGTCTCTCATGATTTGTCTCCTCCGCCAATATCCCCCAACTCACTTCTCCTCTCCATCTCCCCATGTCCTCCGTGTTATTCCTTATGCTCCACAAGTAAGTGAAACCATGTGATAATTGACTCTCTCTTTTTGATTTATTTCACTCAGCATAATCTCTTCCAGTCCTGTCCGTGTTGGTACAAAATTTGGGTATTCATCCTTTCTGATGGAGGCATAATACTCCATAGTATATATGGACCACATCTTCTTTATCCATTCATCCACTGAAGGACATCTTGGTTCTTTCCACAGTTTGGCGACCGTGACCACTGCTGCTATGAACACTGGGGTACAGATGGCCCTTCTTTTCACTACATCTGTGTCTTTGGGGTAAATACCCAATAGTACAATTGCAGAGTCACAGAAAAGCTCTATTTTTAATTTCTCAAGGAATCTCCACACTGTTTTCCAAAGTGGCTGTACCAACTTGCATTCCATCCTTTCCAACACATGTTGTTTACTGACTTGTCAATTTTGGCCATTTTAACTGGTGTAAGGTAGTATCTCAACATGGTTTTGATTTGAATCTCCCTGATGGCTAGTGGTGATGAACATTTTTTCATGTGTCTGTTAGCCATTTGTATTTCTTCTTTGGAGAAGTGTCTCTTCATGTCTTCTGCCCATTTTATTGACATGATTATCTGTTTTGTGTGAGTTGAGTTTGAGGAGTTCTTTATAGATTTTGGATATCAGCCCTTTGTCTGTACTGTCATTTGTGAATATCTTCTCCCATTTCGTGGGTTGCCTCTTTGTTTTTTTGACCTTTTCCTTTGCTGTGTAGAAGCTTTTGATCTTGATGAAGTCCCAAAAGTTCATTTTCGCTTTTGTTTCTTTTGCCTTTGGAGACATATCTTGAAAGAAGTTGCTGTGGCTGATTTCGAAGAGGTTACTGCCTATGTTCTCCTCTAGGATTCTGATGGACTCCTGCCTCACGTTGAGGTCTTTTAACCATTTTGAATTTGTCTTTGTGTATGGTGTAAGAGAATGGCCGAGTTTCATTCTTCTACACTTAGCTGTCCAATTTTCCCAGCACAATTTATTGAAGAGACTGTCTTTTTTCCACTGGATATTTTTTCCTGCTTTGTCGAAGATCAGTTGACCATAAAGCTGTGGGTCCATATCTGGGCTCTCTACTGTTCCACTGGTCTATATGTCTGTTTTTGTGCCAGTACCACACTGTCCTGGTGATCACAGCCTTGTAGTAAAGGTTGAAGTCAGGCAATGTGATTCCCCCAGTTTTGTTCTTCTTTTTCAACATTTCCTTAGCAATTCAGGGTCTCTTCTGGTTCCATACAAATTTTAGGATTGTTTGTTCCAGCTCTTTGAAAAATGCCAGTGGGATTTTTATTGGAATGGCATTGAAAGTATAGAGTGCTTTAGGCAGTATAGACATTTTTTTTTAATTTTTTATTTTTTATAAACATATATTTTTATCCCCAGGGGTACAGGTCTGTGAATCACCAGGTTTACACACTTCACAGCACTCACCAAATCACATACCCTCCCCAATGTCCATAATCCCACACCCTTCTCCCAAACCCCCTCCCCCCAGCAACCCTCAGTTTGTTTTGTGAGATTAAGAGTCACTTATGGTTTGTCTCCCTCCCAATTCCATCTTGTTTCATTGATTCTTCTCATACCCACTTAAGCCCCCATGTTGCATCACCACTTCCTCATATCAGGGAGATCATATGATAGTTGTCTTTCTCCGCTTGACTTATTTCGCTAAGCATGATACGCTCTAGTTCCATCCATGTTGTTGCAAATGGCAAGATTTCATTTCTTTTGATGGCTGCATAGTATTCCATTGTGTATATATACCACTTCTTCTTTATCCATTCATCTGTTGATGGACATCTAGGTTCTTTCCATAGTTTGGCTATTGTGGACATTGCTGCTATAAACATTCGGGTGCATGTGCCCCTTTGGATCACTACGTTTGTATCTTTAGGGTAAATACCCAATAGTGCAATTGCTGGGTCATAGGGCAGTTCTATTTTCAACATTTTGAGGAACCTCCATGCTGTTTTCCAGAGTGGCTGCACCAGCTTGCATTCCCACCAACAGTGTAGGAGGGTTCCCCTTTCTCCGCATCCTCGCCAGCATCTGTCATTTCCTGACTTGTTGATTTTAGCCATTCTGACTGGTGTGAGGTGATATCTCATTGTGGTTTTGATTTGTATTTCCCTGATGCCGAGTGATATGGAGCACTTTTTCATGTGTCTGTTGGCCATCTGGATGTCTTCTTTGCAGAAATGTCTGCTCATGTCCTCTGCCCATTTCTTGATTGGATTATTTGTTCTTTGGGTGTTGAGTTTGCTAAGTTCTTTATAGATTCTGGACACTAGTCCTTTATCTGATATGTCGTTTGCAAATATCTTCTCCCATTCTGTCAGTTGTCTTTTGATTTTGTTAACTGTTTCCTTTGCTGTGCAAAAGCTTTTGATCTTGATGAAATCCCAATAGTTCATTTTTTCCCTTGCTTCCCTTGCCTTTTGCGTTGTTCCTAGGAAGATGTTGCTGCGGCAGAGGTCGAAGAGGTTGCTGCCCGTGTTCTCCTCAAGGATTTTGATGGATTCCTTTCGTACATTGGGGTCCTTCATCCATTTTGAGTCAAAGGCAGTCCTGAGAGGAAAATATATAGCGGTACAAGCCTTTCTCAAGAAACAAGAAAGGTATCAGGTACACAACCTAACCCTACACCTAAAGGAGCTGGAGAAAGAACAAGAAAGAAACCCTAAGCCCAGCAGGAGAAGAGAAATCATAAAGATCAGAGCAGAAATCAATGAAATAGAAACCAAAAAAACAATAGAACAAATCAACGAAACTAGGAGCTGGTTCTTTGAAAGAATTAATAAAATTGATAAACCCCTGGCCCGACATATCAAAAGGAAAAGAGAAAGGACCCAAATAAATAAAATCATGAATGAAAGAGGAGAGATCACAACTAACACCAAAGAAATACAAACTATTATAAGAACATAGTATGAGCAACTCTACGCCAATAAATTTGACAATCTGGAAGAAATGGATGCATTCCTAGAAACATATAAACTACCACAACTGAACCAGGAAGAAATAGAAAGCCTGAACAGACCCATAACCAGTAAGGAGATTGAAACAGTCATTAAAAATCTCCAAACAAAAGCCCAGGGCCAGACGGCTTCCCGGGGAAATTCTACCAAACATTTAATGAAGAGCTAATTCCTATTCTCCTGAAACTGTTCCAAAAAATAGAAATGGAAGGAAAACTTCCAAACTCATTTTATGAGGCCAGTATCACCTTGATCCCAAAACCAGACAAGGATCCCACCAAAAAAGAGAGCTATAGACCAATATCCTTGATGAACACAGATGCGAAAATACTCAACAAAATACTAGCCAATAGGATTCAACAGTACATTAAAAAGATTATTCACCACGACCAAGTGGGATTTATTCCAGGGCTGCAAGGTTGGTTCAGCATCCGCAAATCAGTCAATGTGATACAACACATCAATAAAAGAAAGAACAAGAACCATATGATACTCTCAATAGATGCTGAAAAAGCATTTGACAAAGTACAGCATCCCTTCCTGATCAAAACTCTTGAAAGTGTAGGGATAGAGGGCACATACCTCAATATCATCAAAGCCATCTATGAAAAACCCACAGCAAATATCATTCTCAATGGAGAAAAACTGAAAGCTTTTCCGCTAAGGTCAGGAACACGTCAGGGATGTCCATTATCACCACTGCTATTCAACATAGTACTAGAGGTCCTGGCCTCAGCAATCAGACAACAAAAGGAAATTAAAGGCATCCAAATCGGCAAAGAAGAAGTCAAATTATCACTCTTCGCAGATGATATGATACTATATGTGGAAAACTCAAAAGACTCCACTCCAAAACTGCTAGAACTTATACAGGAATTCAGTAAAGTGTCAGGATATAAAATCAATGCACAGAAATCAGTTGCATTTCTCTACACCAACAGCAAGACAGAAGAAAGAGATATTAAGGAGTCAATCCCATTTACAATTGCATCCAAAACCATAAGATACCTAGGAATAAACCTAACCAAAGAGACACAGAATCTATACTCAGAAAACTATAAAGTACTCATGAAAGAAATTGAGGAAGACACAAAGAAATGGAAAAATGTTCCATGCTCCTGGATTGGAAGAATAAATATTGTGAAAATGTCTATGCTACCTAAAGCAATCTACACATTTAATGCAATTCCTATCAAAGTACCATCCATCTTTTTCAAAGAAATGGAACAAATAATGCTAAAATTTATATGGAACCAGAAAAGACCTCGAATAGCCAAAGGGATATTGAAAAAGAAAGCCAACTTTGGTGGCATCACAATTCCGGACTTCAAGCTCTATTACAAAGCTGTCATCATCAAGACAGCATGGTACTGGCACAAAAACAGACCCATAGATCAATGGAACAGAATAGAGAGCCCAGAAATAGACCCTCAAATCTATGGTCAACTAATCTTCGACAAAGCAGGAAAGAATGTCCAATGGAAAAAAGACAGCCTCTTCAATAAATGGTGCTGGGAAAATTGGACAGCCACATGCAGAAAAATGAAATTGGACCATTTCCTTACACCACACACAAAAAAAGTATAGACTTTTTTAAAAAAGATTTTATTTATTTATTTGACAGGCAGAGATTACAAGTAGGCTGAGAGGCAGGCAGAGAGAGAGGAGGAAGCAGGCTCCCTGCTGAGCAGAGAGCCCAATGTGGGGTTCCATCCCAGGACCCTGGGATCATGACCTGAGCCAAAGGCAGAGGCTTTAACCCACTGAGCCACCCAGGCGCCCCGGCAGTATAGACATTTTAACAATGTTTATTCTTCCGATCCATGAGCATGGAATGGTCTTCTATCTTTCTGTGTCTTCTTCAATTTCTTTCATGAGTGTTCTGTAGTTCCTTGAGTACAGATGTTTTCCCTCTTTGGTTAGGTTTACTCCGAGTATCTTATGGTTCTTGGTGCTATAGTAAATGGAATCAATTCTCTGATTTCCCTTTCTGTATTTTTATTGTTAGTATATAAGGCGGCAACTGATTTCTGTACATTGATTTTGTTCAGTCTTAAGCAGACTCCTTGCTGAGCATAGAGCCCCACTCAGGGCTCAGTCTCACAACCTGTGCCAAAACCAAAAGTGGGGCTCTTAATTGACTGTGCCACCCAGGTGACCCCCGCACCCCCTTCTTTTTAAGCAAGCTCTATGCCCAGTGTGTGGCTTGAACTCATGACTCCAAGATCAACAGTTGCATGTTATCCCAGGTGAGGTCTAGTAATTTCACTTTGCCCATTATATTAATTTTCAAAGCCTGAATTAGGATTATATCATTGATAAGGCTTCTTGATATTTTGAAACAATTTGGCCAAGTAGAAGTATTTCTAAGGATGTTGTGAAGATTCTTCTTTGCTCTTTATCCCCAGGGCTGGGGGGGATAGGGCGGGGAACAATTCATGGGTTTAGTTACAGTGTTGCAGTAAAGCTTCAGGATTTCCTATAATGTCTTTGATCCTAATTTCAGTCAACTTATCTACAGTGAAAAAAACTTATGATTAAAATGAAGTATTCAGAAGGAATTACAAGATGATGTTTATTTTTTTAAAGATTGGCTGACTGATTTGAGAGGAGAGAGAGCACAAGCAGGGGGATTAGCATCAGAGGAAGAGGAAGAAGCAGGCTCCCCGCAGAGTAGGGAGCCCAATGCAGGGCTTGATTGCAGGACCCTGGGTTTGTGATCTGAGCAGAAGACAGATGTTCAACCAAATGAGCCACTCAGGTGCCCTACAAGATGATGTTCATCAAGTACCTAATGTAATTTATACAGAGCAAAGTTCAAGATGGGTCCTAAAAAACAAATCCAGAGATTTAAAAATATTATTAAGCACCCATGTAAAAATAGCAGGACACCTTAACTCTATCATTTTTACCATACGTGTTAATAATACAACTATGCCTGCACCTAAGAACCCCACTGTGGCTCTTCCTCATCATATTCTTTTCCCTTTCTTCTAGTAGCCACCATGGTCCTGACATTTGTGATAATGATTTCCTTAATTTTCTTTATAGTTTTTTTTAACTTAAGTATACATTCTTATGCAATATAGTTTATTTTGTCTTGTTTTTGAACCTTTTTATGAATGAACACATATCATTAGAATTTTTTGTGACTGTCTTCTTTAGCTCAACATTATGTTTATAATAGCAGGATACAGCTGTTTTTCCTTCATTTTCATTTCTGAATAGAATTTTCTGAATACAACAGAATTTATGTAAATATATTTAAATGTGTGAGAGAGACTCTTTTTTAATCTATCTGTTCATGTGGTAGATTACATAAATTGATTTTTTTAATATTTTATTTATTTGAGAGAGAGGGAGTGGGTAAGAGACAGAGTGTACACCTGTGAGGTAAGAGGCAGAGGGAGGGGGAGAAGCAGGGTCCCCACTAAGCAGTTGAGCCCAGCATGGGGCTTGATCTCAGGACCTGGGATCATGACCTGAACCGAATGCAGACACTTAATGGACTGAGCCACCCAGGCATGCCATAAATAGATTTTCTGTTTTATCATCCTTGTACTCCTGGATACTGCTAATATAGCAGGATGTATCATCCTTTTAAAATATTGCTGCATTGGGTTTAACATCTTGTTTAGCAAATTTGCATCTATAGCCATGAGTGAGATATACCTTTATCTTTTCTTGTATTGTCTTTGAATGGCTTTGAATATTGTAGGGGAGGAAAAAAAAATGTTCTCTCTACCATTCTAACTTCTCAACTGGAAACCCTATAATGAAAGGCAGAGATGCAAGAGGAAAACAAAGAGAAGTTTATTAACATGTATACCTCATGTATACATGGGAAACACCCAGGGGGAAATGAGTAAGTCTCAGAAATGCCTTAGAATTCAGACTTTAGGTATTTAACCAGAAGATACAAATGTAGTGATCCGAAGGGGCACCTGCACCCCAGTGTTTATAAAAGCAATGTCCACAATACCTAAACTAAACTATGGAAAATGCCCAGATGTCCATCAACAGATGAATGGATAAAGAAGATGTGGTGTATATATATACCATGGAATATTATGCAGCCATAAAAATTGAAATCTTGCCATTTGCAATGATGTGGATGGAACTAGAGGGTATTATGCTAAACGAAATAAGTCAATCAGAGAAAAATGATTATCATATGATCTCACTGACATATGGAATGTAAGAAACAAGGCAGAGATCATAGGGGAAGAGAGGAAAAAATGAAACAAGATGAAACCAGAGAGGGAAACAAACCATAAGAGACTTTTAATTTTAGGAAACAAATTGAGGGTTACTAGAGGGGAGTGGAGGGGATAGGGTGGCTGGGGGATGGACATTGGGGAGGGTATGTGTTGTGGTGAGCACTGGCATTGTGTAAGACTGATGAATCACAGACCTGTACCCCTGAAACAAATAATCCATTATATGTTAATTAAAAAGTTAATAAAAAGAGGGGCACCTGGGTGGCTCAGTCGTTAAGCATCTGCCTTTGGCTCAGGTCATGATCCCTGCATCCTGGGATCGAGCCCCATATTGGGGTCCCTATTGGGGTGGTGAGCCTGCTTTTCCCTCTCCAGCTCCACTGTGCTTATGTTTCCTCTCTGACACTTTGTCATACATAAATAAAATCTTTTAAAAAATAATTAAAAAGAACTCAGACATAAATACCATCTTCACTGAAGGACAAAAGAAATACCTCTTTCTTGTGATTTAGTCTTGCTTCTTTTCCTGGTACAGAGGGAGATACATATGGAGATTTCCCTTACACATGTAAGTGTCCTCTACAAAAGAATAAATTCTACACTGTTTTCAGAGGTTCTCCTGTGTTTGCTGTTTCCCAAAACAATCAGCTCAAGGCAATCTTTATGCCAAGAGAAATATTTTGGGGTGGCATATTCTGCCACCATTCAATATCAAGGTTATACTGGCTTCATAAAATAACTTTGTAGTATGTTTCCTCAGTTGACTGGGAAGAGTTTGTGTAAGATGAAAATTCTTTCTTTTTTTTTTTTTACTTTTAAATTTTTTATTTTTTATAAACATATATTTTTATCCCCAGGGGTACAGGTCTGTGAATCACCAGGTTTACACACTTCACAGCACTCACCAAAGCACATACCCTCCCCAATGTCCATAATCCCACCCCCTTCTCCCAAACCCCCTCCCCCAGCGACCCTCAATTTGTTTTGTGAGATTAAGAGTCACTTATGGTTTGTCTCCCTCCCAATCCCATCTTGTTTCATTTATTCTTCTCCTACCCACTTAAGCCCCCAAAATTATTTCTTTTTAAACTATTTGCTACATTTTCCCATTAAAGGCAACTGGACCTGGATTTTTTTCAAAGTTTTAGTCATTTTGGCATTTTAGAGATACACAATATATTTCTTTTTATATATCATATTTGGAATTTACTGGTCTTTTTTATTCTGTAGATTATTGAATTTAAATCATTCTGGAAAATTTAGAGCATTACCACTTTCAATATAAACTCTGCCTCATTCATTATCTTTCCTCAACTCTTTGAACCTTGATTAGAAATTCTTAATTTATCCTTTATGTCACTAATCTTCTTCTTTTATTTTCCATTTCTTTTGTCTTTTTAATTCACTCTGAAATATGTCCTTTGACTTTTCCACAATTTCACTAATTCTATGTTCACCTAGGTTTAATTAGCTAATAAATCCATCCATTTAGATTTAACTTTCAATTAGTATGGTTTCATTAAATATATTTATACATTTTTTAAAGGTTTCTATACCATGCAAATTATTTCAAGGTTGTTTTTTATTCACATCTGCTATAGAGTGTT
Source organism: Mustela putorius furo (assembly GCF_011764305.1). NCBI lineage: Eukaryota > Metazoa > Chordata > Mammalia > Carnivora > Mustelidae > Mustela > Mustela putorius. The sequence continues at coordinate 37,684,870 of NW_025421989.1, forward strand.
TCTGAAATTTGTTTCTGATAACTTCAGTATCTGAAGTCATGGTTGGCAGGGGGCATAAATTTGGGGGTTCTATTTTTTTCTATTGATACTTAGCTGTTATAATTTGTTTCTTTTGTGCTTGGCTCTATTTATTTTTGTACTTATTACCAGCTGCTCACTTTTTGGAAAATTGTTTACATGAGCTCTTTGATGTCTAGCATGAATATGATTCATACAAAGAGGATCTGCATCTACTCCTGCTCAATACTGGATGACATTATCAGTCCTCAACCACATTAATCTAAATTATTTCCTTGAAGCTTTTGTGACCAACCAGATGATATAGGTTGTAAACCATGAAAGACCTGACTCATGCTTACAACTTTTGGAAATGTTTTATGTACTTTATTCAGCACCAATACTCTAGAGTCAAGGGACTGGGACAGACATACTTCTCATTCAGCCTTGATTAAACATGTGATGGTATAGCTTTTGAGGTTACTAATTTAAGGAATAGAGGTGTCTCATCAGAATTTTACACTTGGGGAGATGCTGGGATTTATTTTTTTCCCCAATCCCTAAAAAATATGGAATGTCCTCAATGCAATGGAAACTTCAGTGCTCTCCTAGCCCTCTGATTTAATCTTACTTAGATCTGGCCTCACGAATTTCTGACATGTCAGTCCTTTGCTACTTTTAAGGATTTTAAACTTTAGATTTTTTCATTGTTTTTAATGACAGAGTGAGTCCGAATTCCTGTCCTGCTATATTACCTAATCACCTATTTGTAGTAAGGATGATTTGGCTTGGGAATGCTGAGTTTTATTATGATGATTACTTCGGACATTTCTTGATAAAGTATAATTCTGAAGCTTTTTACCTTTTCCTACTATTTGGGGGGATGAAAAGATGGTGAGGTATTTGGTTAATGATGTGTTTGTTAATGGTAGTGATGTATTTATACATTTGGCCCAAAGGAATTTTGTTGACTATATTCATGTTGATTAAACTTGCTGAAATGAAATACTTCATATTAGCATTATATGTACTTTTCAATTTAAGACTGTGAAAATCGGTTGTGAGGTTCACACCATGCTATTTCAGAATACAGCACCTTGGCATATTGAATATTTTAAGCTGAAGAAGTTTGAGAAAACAGCAGAAGCAAGAACCTCACTATGGACAGGAATAGGAGCTCACTATGAACTCCTTCCCCCTCATACTTCTTCCCTGAAACAGGTCACAAAATCTTCATGTGAGAGGTGCCTTTCCCATACCCAGAGGAAAGAAGCATCCCTATCACTGAAGACAAAGAGATGCCAAAAGTCCTAACAAACAAACATTACTAAGTTTCAAGCTAATTCTTGCATACTCCTTAACCTTTCGCAGTCCTCCATGACTGACCGCTCTTCATCAAAACCAACCAAAAAATACACAGGTCTGTTTCTTTGGGTCTTCATTACCTTATGAAAGGTTTGCCTGTCACACAGAGTTATATTAAGTAAACATGTATGCAATTCTCCTTTTAATCTGTCAATTGTCAGTTTAATTTTCGGACACAGCAAAGGACCCTAAGAGGCTTGAGGAAAACTTACTCCTCCCTATAGGTCATAAATCTTTTAAGGGCAGAGACTTGGTCTATTTTGTTATTTGATTCCCCATAGCAGCTACCATAGAGTAGAAATCAACAAATACTTACTGAATGAGTAAATTAATAAAATTGATCAAGAATTCCATTATGCATTTGCTGCTACCTCTACTGACTACCAGTAAGATTTTTTTTTTTCCTTTTTCTTCTGTGAGGGTAAACCAAAGTAAGGAAGGAAGGAAGGAAATAAATAAATAAATAAATCTGTGTAAAAACAAATTCCACTGTCTTCTGGTATAATCTAAGAGTTATTGCGGGGGGGGGGAGGAGGCACAGAGGAGAACTATAAGCTGCTAAAACACCTCAGGAAAACAGAACAAAGAGTAGAAGCTTTGTAGGTGTTCTTTGAAATTCTGATTAGCCAAGGAACTCCTGCAAGGAGATTTGGCTTCTGAAAGCAGGATTCCTGGTCCCTACCTCCCACTGAATATAGGTAAATACATGTGAAAAGCATATAAGAAGGAGAAGCATTAATCCTAGGAAATGTTTTATTTTAATGTTCTGTGATGAGCCACACAGACATATACTATCTCTACTATTTATGCAAAATGCTCTTCATTCAACAAATGAATAGCATTTTGCTTCTCTGCAGATATGTCCAAGAATTAGCCTTTCAGGGAGCTCACATATTCATGGGAGGGATAATTTCTATACATGAAAAAAGTCAAAGTAGAGAGTTTTAGAGAGGAGAAAAATTTTCTGCTTTGGGGTAAGTACATGGGAGAAGTGGAGAGGTGATAGATGGATGGATGGTCATGTTGATATATTAGATTTTGTATTGTTTTGCACACATTTTCTCTTCCTTGACTGTCCTTTTCACATATCTCCATTGTTTGGAAAAATACGTAGTTTACAAGGGTGTATAAAAGTTCTACATTTTGCTTTCTGCAAGATTTGTTTCTGCAAGGAAACAAATTGAAAGATTTCTCTCAACTTCAGAATATTTGTAGGGGAGCAAGGAGTAACTAGATAGTCTCTGTTCAAAAGGACACGACAAAAGAATAAGCAAATAAATAATACAGAACCTCTGGTTAATATCTTTACCATCCTGACTGATGGATTGATATGGAAAGGAAAAGAATGTTGCAGCAGGTGTGAATCTCATTTAGGTCTATGGAAAATTGCCAAGCATTTTACTAGAGGTGGTAATTATTTTCCAGATTTTTGAAATATGTTAAACTATTCTTCCTTAGATTAGGCGTAGTTCAATTTCTCTTGTCCAGATTCTGCTTTTCACACAATCTTTAGAGACCTGCCTTTGAGGGACACCTGGGTGGCTCAGTCAGTTAAGCATCTGACTCCTGATTTCTGTTCAGGTCATAGTCTCAGGATGGTGGAATCCAGCCTGGCATCAGGCTCTGTGCTCAGCAGTAGTCTGCTTGTGGATTCTCTCTCTCTCTCCCTCCGCCACTCCCTGCCAACGCTTGTGTTATTTCTCTCACTCTAAAATAAATAAATCTTTTTAAAATGATCTGCTTTTGAAAAAAAGGTCTAATAGCATTTTTGTGCTTAATTTGTTAATGGAATTGTTCAGCTTAGTCGAACATATTTTATATTTAATACAGACAGTAGAAATGAGAAAGGATCACTTAAAACAATGGACAGAGATAGAAAATATATGTAGCTATACTAACCCATGTATACACACATACCTACCTTTGTGTTCATATGTTTATTAAAGTAAGCATGAGCTTATAGTGATGACTCTGACTCTAATCCAGCACCACAAGGTTGATTCTGGTCTTCCCCCTTTACTGATTTTATCACTGCTTTCTCCAACAGTGAGAAACCTGAACCTCATTATCTACCACAAGGGTCAACAAATGTTTACCATAAGAGGCCAGATATTAAATAGGTTAGGATTTGTGGGCCAAACTGTCACTGCTATACCTCCTCAGCTTTGAATTTCATATAATTTTAAGTAATCTCTAGGCCCAGTGTGAGGCTAGAACTTATGACCTGAGAGTAAGAGATACATGTTCTGCCAAATGAGTGAGCCAGGTATATCATGAAGTACTATTTTCCCATTGATTTTTTTCAGGCCTTTAAAACTGAAAAAAAAAAAAAGTTCTTTGAGGCCATCCAAAAATGAGCTAGATTTGGCCAATGGGGCCCTGGTAAACTGATCCCTGTTTGTTCAATCCTAGTGTTCATATAGTTTCAGAATTGCTAACCCATACCTCTGAGATAAACTTACCAGTTAGAGAAGTTTTGTATAGAATTCTGTAGTCTGTCCTTACAGTCAACATGCTATTTCCAAAACATTTACATCACCTCTTTTCTTCTCCACTCCCATCAGTGCGATGTCATTCTTGGAAATGCAGTTATTTTCATTTGTCATGGTCTGCATTTCAACCTGGGATTCCACAGCATCTTGTGTCTTTCTTTTTTAATTGCATACATGAAAAATGACACTTTGTGGTGTAGACTTCTGTATGTTTTGGCAAATGTACAGAGATGTATCCGTTATTGTGGTACCATGAAGAACAGTGTCATTGAAAATATCTCTCTACTTGTTAATAGCCAGCCACTTTCTCAACATCCATTCTTTAGAAATTATTAATCAGTAACTTTATGGCCAACCACCCCAACCCCTCAAACTCTGGCAAATATTTCACTGTTTTGTTGCCCTGCAGTTTTGCCTTTTCCAGAATTTCATGAATAGAATTGTACATGTAGGCTTTGAGATCAAATACCTTTATTTAGGATTATTATGCTCATATGAAGGATTGAACATTTCATCATTATAAAATGGTATCTCTATTACTGCTAATAGTATTTGCTATGAAATCTGCTTTATCTGATATTAATAAAGGCTAACTGGCACTCTTTTGACTGGTGTTGCCATTAATTTTTTTTCTATCCTTTTACTTTAAACTTACTTATAGACAGCATGTACTTGGGTCTTATATTTTTATTTAATCTGGCAATATCATAGGCAGCATATATTTGAATATTGCTTTTTTAGCCTTTCTGGCAATCTCTTCCATTTAACCAGGATATTTAAACTATTTACATTTAATGTCATTAGTGATATACAGGTTTAAATCTATCATCTTATTAATCCATTTCTATTTGTCCCATCTGTTCTCTTTTCCCTTTCTATCTTGTAATTTAACTGATTTAGGGAGGTGTCATATTTTTTCATTCACTCTGCCAATGTCTTTTAATTGGTGGATTTAACCCTTAACATTTAATGTAATTATGTATATGGTAAGGCTTAAATTTGATATTTTATTAATTTTTGTTTGTTTGTTCTTCCTCTCTTCTTTCTCTCTCTGTTTTCTTTTTTTAAAGAAATTTTTTTTCATTTCTTAATTTAAATTTTTTTAAAATTTCATTTTGATTTATCTACAGTACATTTAGTGTATCTCTTTATATAGCTTACTTGGTGATTGCTGTAGGGATATGTGTGTGTGTGTGTGTGTTTGTGTGTGTGTGTGTATGCAAGTAATGTTTTATTTATATATTTATATATTTTTATATATTTATATATTATATATAGTTATATTATAATATATATTTTTATATACTTATATATTTATTTGTGTGTGTGTGTGTGTGTGTATTCAAGTAATGTTTTATTTACCCATATTTTTGGTCTTTCTGAGTTCTTTCTTCCTTGGTAATGTTCCAAGATTCTTTCTTGCATCATTTCCTTTCTGTTTAGAAAAATTTCTTTATCCATTCTCTTGGGGTAGGTCTGCTGGTGACAAATTTTCTTAGTTTTCCATCATCTGAGAATGTCTTGATTACCTCTTCATTCTGAAGGATATTTTCAATAGACTCAGGATTCTGGGCTGACGATTCTTTTCTTTCAACACTGTAAAAGTGTCATGCCACTTCCTTCAGGCATCCATGTTCTTTGATGAAAAATCTGCTTTCATTTGAATTGGGATGGTATTATTTCTCTCTTACAGATTCCAATCTGGTTTTCTTTGTTTTCAGTTTTCAAAAGTTTGACTATTATATGTTTATGCAGATTTCTCAGGGTTTCATTCGCTTCTTGAATCCATATGTTTACATCTTTTGCTTTAGGGAATCATCAGTCATTATTTCTTTGAATACCTTTTCAACTCACTCTATTTCTCCTTTCATTTTGAGATTCCAGAGACATGAATGCTAGATCATTTTTTATAGTTCCACCTGTCTCTTAGGATCTCTTTATATTTTTTATTCAACTTTCTTTCTGTGGTTCAGTTTTTGTAATTTCTATTGTTTTATTATGAAGTTCTCCAATCCTTTCCCATGTCCTCTTCATACTGCTGATGAATGCATCCATTGAGTTTTCCATTTTGGTTACTGAGTATTTTAGTTCCAAAATTTCTCTTGTTTTCCCCTTTATATCTTCTATTTCATTTTTTTCTTCAAATTTTATTTATTTATTTAACAAAGAGACAGAGGGAGAGAGCAAGCACCAGAAGGGGGAGCAGCAGGCAGGGGAGAAGCAGGCTCCCTGCTGAGTAAGAAGCCTGATGTGGGGCTCGATCCCAGGACCTGAGTCAAGGGCAGCCACTTTACTGACTGAGCCCCCTAGGTACTCCATATATCTTCTATTTCTTTGTGAAGGCTTCCTGTTTTGTTTTTGTTTTGTTTTGTTTTTGACTGTGTGATTGCTCATTAAAATACTTTTAGGATGTCTGCTTCAATATTCTTGTCAGATAATCCTAACATCTATGTCATCTCAATGTTCGCATATGTTGATTATCTTTTCTTGTTCAGTTTAATATTTTGGTTCTTGGTATGGCAAGTGATTTTCAGTTGAAGCCTGGATATTTAGATATTTTAAGATTCTGGGGGGCCTAAACTGCTCAGTCAGTTAACTATCTGCCTTTGGCTCAGGTCATAATCTCATTGTCCTGAGATTGAACCCCATATTGGGCCCCTTGTTCAGCAGGGAGCCTAATTCTCCCTCTCCCTCTGCCCCTTCCCCTGCTCATGCTTCCTCCCTTTCTCTCTCTCTCTCACACTCTCTCTCTGCCAAATAAACAAGTAAAGTCTTTTTAAAAAAAGATTCTAGGGATCTTTAAAATATCTTGATTTTTAATAAAGATTTATTTATTCATTTTAGGGAGAGAGCATGAGCAGAGGGAGGGGCAGAAGGAGAGAAAATCCTCAGGGAGATATCCCGATGAACACAGAGCCCAATATCCCAGGACCTTGAAACCATAACCTGAGCCGAAATCAAGAGTTGGCTACTTAATAAACTGAGCCACCCAAACTCCCCTAAAATCTTGTGTTTTATCAGGCCTCTTGTGACACTGCTTAGGTGAGTGAAGACAGTGCCATTTTGTTACTGCCAGTTTCTCTACTCAATCTCTGCTCACACCTGGGGAGTAGGGCTCTTTATATTATTAGGCACAGGTAAGAATTCAGGCTTCCCATTTTGGCTTCTCTGATACCATGATGGCTAGTAAGGGGAAGTTCACCACGTGGCCTTCACTGACACCACAAGAGATTTACCTTGTTACCACTAAGTGGTGGTAAAAATCACGACTCTCTGCTAGGTCTCCTCTGGCACCATCCCAAGAACAAGGGATGAGACATTTTGTTACCACCAGGTAGAAGAAGTCTAAGTTTTCTATGTCATTTCCACTCATGCCATGTGGTAAAGTAAGGGAGGATTGGGGAACTTCATTATTACCTTGTGGAGGTAAGAGTACTGGCTCCCACCTAAGGCTTATCTGATACTATCCAGCAGGAATGTTGGGATTTCTCATCATAGTCTGGCAACTGTTTTTTAATTATATTGGATCCATGTTTTGGTTGTTTATGACAGGAGGATGAATCCTATCCATTATTCCAACTTGGTTATAAGAAGAACTTATTTTCATAATTTTTTCAGGTCAGTTTAAACAGTATGCCAATCACTGTATGATTAAAAATATTTTCAGGCAGGTCTAGTTCAGTAGGCATTTAATCATGAGTATTAAAATACAGGCTAAACTATAGTTTGAACGATGAAAGTCTGTGAAATTAAAATTTAGAGATAGAGAAAAAAAGGGAAGAAAATATTTGTATCACATAACCTAAGAAAAGTAGATTATTTTAAAAAATTCTGCCACGTTCAAAGAAAATAATCACTATCCGATTTTTGTTAAAGGTTTTACTCTATTCTACATAATTAAATCTTGTTCCAATGATATTGCTTAATAGTCCAGTTTCATAAAGTCATCTCCTTCTAGAAAAAAAATAATCTTGGAAATTCTACCTCTTGAGTTCCCTATAAGCTGAGTATCCCAGGTGTCCAACTGCAGTGGTAACATACCCATATATATATGAGCTCATTCCCTCAAACCCAGTTACTTAAAACAATTCAGAGTGTATTCTAAGGGCTGTTTTTTTTTTCTTTGTTTTTTGTTTTGTTTTGTTTTAAAATAGGCTCCATGTCCCATGTGGGGCTTGAATCATGAACCTGAGATCAAGAGTAGGATGCTCTACTGACTAAGCCAGCCAGGCGCCCCCCTGCTCCAGGCTGTTTTACCAAATCTCTTAAGTTATCTTTGATATTTCCTTCAGAAATATTTGCCAGTCCATAACTTACGGCTTCGGTGTTAGATAAATGGGAAATGAGAGTAGAAATCTCTGAGAAGACGACTGTCACTTTATTCTGGGAACTCTATGTGAGTGAAAAAGAATGAAATATCTTAATGGGATATAGTTCTGAAGCACATAAACCTCCTTATAACACTTTATACCAACCTAATTGAATATTATGAAGTTCTGGTCAGCAGAGGAACTGCTGAATCTAAAGCACCTTAGAATCTCTCCTACGAAATGCATGTTATAATCACTAACCACTAACATCTGTTAAGAGGTTTTTATACCTGGGCATAAATGTTTTTGAGAAGTCAGTCTATTGATCATGTGTTACCTCTGCATAGGATTAAAAGTGGGAATCTATATATATTACAAAGATTAACCAGTATTACAAATATCTTTGTATTACAGCAATTGTCTTGCACAAAATTAACCTAGGGGAGATTGGGCTGCTTCTTTGATTTGAGAGTTTTCTTCAGCTTTTTCACCCGAATAAAGAATAACCCTACCATTCTGTTGAGCCAATTAAGAAGATAATGAGCATACCAAGCAAAGCTAATTATTTTGAACATTCCTTCTTGCTTAAGAGTGCCAATTTATCAGTTATAAGATGAGGAAAAATCCTTTGGTGCTATCTAGCAGCTGTCTTGGAAGCAATGAATATGGTTAGGGTGCCAATAAACCACTTTCATTTGTATTACTCTGATTTTGAGGTCTGAGCTCAGAGGAAAGTAACATGATATGAGTTTTTAGATGAGAATACAATTGTTTGCAGACAAGAAAGGTCCAGAGAGTAGCAAAACCATATAACAACTATAACAGAATTATTTGATAATAAACATTAGAAATTTAATCCTGTACATCAGTGTTTTACAGTTGTCTAGAGTTATGGAATTCCCAAAAGCATAAACTAACAAAAAAATTAACAGACTTTTTTGAGAATGCACAGTAAGGTTGTATGAGGCAAAAATCACCTACCATCTAGGTAGATAGAATATACTGAAAACAAAAAGCTTTTTATTATCTCGCGTTCAGAGCAGACAATACTCTAGTGACATTTTATTTAGTCTTCTAAAATACCAGTATTTCCTCTCACTTAAACATAAAATTCCTTTTTTAAAAAAAGATTTTAGTTATTTGACACAGAGAGAAAGAGAGAGAGAGGGAGAGAGTACGATCAGGGGGAGAATGAGAGGAAGCAGCACACTCCATGCTGAGCAAGGAGCCCAGTGTGGGCTCAATCCCAATGTGGGCTCCTGATCCCAGGACCCTGGGATCATGACCTGAGCCAAAGGCAGATGCTTAACTGACTGAGCAACCAAGGCACCCCAAACATACAATTTCTTAATAAATAAGTAAAGGGGCACCTGGGTGGCTCAGTGGGTTAAGCCTCTGCCTTCGGTTCAGGTCATGATCTCAGGGTCCTGGGATCAAGCCCCACATGGGGCTCTCTGCTCAGCAGGGAGCCTGCTTCCCCCTCTCTCTGCCTGACTCTCAGCCTACTTGTGATCTCTCTCTGTCTTTCAAATAAATAAACAAAATCTTTTTAAAAAATAAATAAATAAATAAATAAAAGAAACTTACACATATATAATCATACTAAAAAAATGAAAGATTATAATATTACTTGAAAATTTAAACTTTAACTTTTAACCTTTATGAAAATAAATACTTCTACATTGACAAAGATGTTTACATATAGCTGATGATACATAAATTAAAGCTATTATTGATGATCAGTTGCTTTTGCTTTTTTTTAAAAATTTTTTATTTTTTATAAACATATATTTTTATCCCCAGGGGTACAGGTCTGTGAATCACCAGGTTTACACACTTCACAGCACTCACCAAAGCACATACCCTCCCCAATGTCCATAATCCCACCCCCTTCTCCTAACCCCCCTCCCCACAGCAACCCTCAGTTTGTTTTGTGAGATTAAGAGTCACTTATGGTTTGTCTCCCTCCCAATTCCATCTTGTTTCATTGATTCTACTTCTTCTTTTTTTTTTTTAAAGATTTTATTTATTTATCAGAGAGAGAGAGCGAGAGCGAGCACAGGCAGACAGAATGGCAGGCAGAGGCAGAGGGAGAAGCAGGCTCCCTGCTGAGCAAGGAGCCCGATGTGGGACTCGATCCCAGGACCTGGGATCATGACCTGAGCCGAAGGCAGCTACTTAACCAACTGAGCCACCCAGGCGTCCCGATTCTTCTTCTACCCACTTAAGCCCCCATGCTGCATCACCACTTCCTCATATCAGGGAGATCATATGATAGTTGTCTTTCTCTGCTTGACTTATTTCGCTAAGCATGATACGCTCTAGTTCCATCCATGTTGTCGCAAATGGCAAGATTTCATTTCTTTTGATGGCTGCATAGTATTCCATTGTGTATATATATCACATCTTCTTGATCCATTCATCTGTTGATGGACATCTAGGTTCTTTCCATAGTTTGGCTTTTATTTATGTCTATTCACTTTGATTTCTTTTTAAAATTTCCAGTTAACCTAAGATTATTAATTAATTATGCCAATATTTTATTGAAGAACTTAAATTATAACCACAAGACTCTGAATAAGTTGTATATTAACAATGCAATCAGAATTGACATTAAAAAAGTAACTTCTCAGAAAATTAGAACAATGAAATTTTACTTACATACTGTAAGTAGACTAAGGTTTATGTATTTTAAAATATTGGCTGGTATTCACAAGAGCAAAAAAAAATAAATCAGAAGGATATTAGTTACTATAATTCAATTTAGTTGAGCATCTATTTTACATTTACATATTCCTGAAAGTTTTGTGTCAGTAATGATCAGTTTCCTCACCCATAAGACAGGTATAGAAGAGTGCCAATTACTAAGATTATCTTGTAAGAAAATAAAATCAGGTATTCTGTATACTTTATAAAGAAAGAATCCATCTATCTTTTTTTAATTAATTATTTTAAATTAGGATATTTTAGAGCAATTTAAGGTTCACAGCAAAATGGAGAGGGAAATACTGAGATTTCCCTGCCCCTACAAATGTATAGCATCCCCCATCATCAACACTCCCCACCAAAGTCGCACTTTTCTTACAACCAGTGAACCTAAATTGGTATATCATTATCACACAAAGTCCATAATTTACATTATAGTTCAATTTTGGTTTTGTACATTCTATGCGTATGGGCAAATATATGATGTGTATCCATCATAATGGTATCACAAAGAGTATTTTCACTGACCTAAAAGTCCTTTGGGTTTTGCCTATTTATCCCCTCCCCAACCCCTGGCAACCACTGATCCTTTTATTCTGTCCATGGTTTTGCTTATTCCAGTATGTCATAAAGTCGGAGCATTACAACATGTAGCCTTTTAAGATCATCTTCTTTGACTTAGTAATGCACATTTACATAACCTCTGTGTCTTTTCATGGCTTGATAGCTCATTTCTTTCTTTCTAGTGCTGAATAAGATTCCATTGTCTGGATGGACCACAGTTAATTTATTCCTTCACCTACTGAAGGGCAATTTGGTTGTTTCCAAGTTTTGACAATTATGAATAAAGATGCTATAAACATCCATGTACAGGTTTTGTGTGTACATAAGTTTTTTATTTCTTTGGGTAAATAGCAAGGAGCACAATTAGAGGATTCTATAGTTAGAATATGCTTAGTTTTTTAAGAAACCTCCAAGCTGTCTTCCAAAGTGCCTATACCATTTGCATTCTTACCAGCAGTAAATGAGAATTCCATTGCTCCACTGGCATTTGGTGTTCTCGGTGCTCTGGATTTGGCCTTAGGTGTGTAGTGGTAGCTCACTTTTTTTTTTAAAGATTTATTTATTTGAGAGAGAGACCACACATGCATGAGTGGGGGGAGGGGTAGAGGGAAAGGGAGAATTAGACTTTCCACTGTGCAGGGAGCCCAATGTGGGGCTCAATCCCAGAACCCTGGGATCATGACCTGAGCCGAAGGCAGATACTTAACTCATTGAGACATCCAGGTCCCTCATTGTTGTTTTAATTTACATTTCCCTAATGGCATATGATGTGGAGCATATCTTTGTATGCTTATTTTGCATTTACATACCTTTGATGAGGTGTATGTGAAGATCTTAGTCCATGCTTCAATGAGGATGTTTGTTTTCTTATTGTTGAGTTTTAACAATTCTGTGTGCAGAATTGTATATATATAGTTAAAGTTTAACTCAGTTTATTTAAAATTTTTTTAAAGAGTCTACCAACTTCTCTTATCCTCTGCCCCCTGCCTTCTGCAACCACCAGTCTGTTCTCTGTATCTGTGAGCATGTTTTTGTCGTTGTTAGGATTACACATACAATAGATCACACAATACTTGCCTTCTTTGTTTGACTTATTTCACTTAGCATAATGCTCTCAAGGTCCATCCATGCTGTTGAAAATAGCAAGATCTCACTCTTTTTAATAGATGAATAGTATTCCTATGTGCGTGTGTCCCATATCGTCTTTATCCATTCATCCATTGATGAATTTAGACTATTTCCATGTCTTGGTACTTATAATGTTGCAATGAACATGGGGGTGCATGTATCTTTTCAGATTAACATCTGTATTTCCTTCAGATAAATACCAGAAATGGAATTGCTGAATCACAAAGTAGTTTTATTTTTAAATTTTTTAAAGAACATCCATATTGTTTTCCACGATGGTTAAACCAATTTACATTCCCATCAACAGTGCAAAAAGGGGCTCCTGGGTGGTTCAGTGGGTTAAGACTATGCCTTTGGCTCAGGTCATGATCCCGGGGTCCTGGGATCAAGCCCTGCATCGGGCTCTCTGCTCAGCAGGGAGCCTGCTTCCTCCCTCTTTCTCTGCCTGCCTCTCTGCCTACTTGTGACCTCTGTCTGTCAAATAAATAAATAAAATCTTAAAAAAAAAAAACAGTGCAAAAGGGTTTCCTTTTCTCCACATCCTTGTCAGCACTTGTTATTCCTTGCCTTTTTTTTTTTTCAATAAAACTATTCTAAGAGTTGTAAGGTGATATCTCATTGTGGTTTTGATTCATATTTCCCCAGTGATTAATAATGTAGTTTTGGTTAACAGTCTTTTATCAGATGCGTCTTTTGCAAATATTTCCTCCCAGCCTCAGCTTGTCTTCTCATTCTCTTGACACTGTCTTTAAAAGACCAGGAGATTTTAATACAGTATATCATATCAATTATTTCTCTCATGGACTATGCCTTAGGTGTTCTATCTAAAAAGTCGTTGTCATACCCAACATCACTAGAATTTCTCCTATGTTACCTTCTATGAGCTTTAAAGTTTTGTGCTTTACATTTGGGCTGTGATCCATTTTGAACAAATTTTTGTGAAGGGTTCAAGGTGTGTATCTTAATTTCATTTTTTGCATGTGGATGTCCAGTTGTTCTAGCACCAATTATAGACAAACTATCTTTACTCCATTGTATTTTCTTTGCTTCTTTGTCAAAGGTCAGTTGACGATATTGATGTGGGTCTATTTAAGAACTCTATTCTTTCCCATGGATCTGTTTGTTATTCATCAATACCGTAATTTCTTGATTCCTATAGCCTTATAGTAAGTCTTCAAGTAAAGTAGTGTCAGTTCTCCAACTTTGTTCTTCAATATTATGTTGGCTATTTTCAGTCTTTTGCCTCTCTAAATAAACTTTAGAATCAGTTTGTCAATATCCATAAAATAATTTGCTGAGACTTTGAGATTACAGTGAATGGATACATCAATTTGGGAAGAACTAACATCTTGGAAATGTTGAGTCTTCCTACCCATGAACATGGAATGTCTCTCTACTTACTTAGTTCTTTGGTTTCATTCACCAGAGTTTTGTGATCTTCCTCATATAGATCTCATGCATATATTGTTAGATTTATTGTTATATTTACACCTAAGTTATATAATTATATATAATTTAATATATTTATATATTATTTATATTTATATTTATATATTTATATATATATGATTATATAATTATATAATCTATTGTTAGATTTATACCTAAGTCTTTCATTTGGGGGTGTGCCACTCTAAATGGTATTGTATTTTTTAAAATTTATTTATCTGACAGAGATCACAAGTAGGCAGAGAGGCAGGCAGAGACAGAGAGAGGGGGAAGCAGGCTCCCCACCGAGTAGAGAGCCTGATGTGGGGCTTGATCCCAGGACCCTGGGATCATTACCTGAGCTGAAGGCAGAGGCTTTAACCCACTGAGCCACCCAGGTGCCCCTGGTACTGTATTTTTAATTTCAAATCTCACTTGCTTTTTGCTGGTATGTAGGGAAGTGACTGACTTTTGTATATGGACTTGGTCTCCTGCAACTTTACTAGGAGTTTGTGAATTCTTTTGGATTGTCTACAGAGACATTAATATCATATACAAAGACAGTTTTATTTCTTAATTCACATCTACTTTTTAATTTGCTTTTCTTGCCTTGCATTTGATAGACCTGCCACTATGATTTGGAAAAGGAGTAGTGAGAGGGTATATTCTTGCCTTGTACATGATCTTAGTGGGAAAAATTTAAGTGTCTCACCATTAAGTATGATGTTAGTTGCAATTATTTTTGTAGATGTTCTCTATAAAGTTTAGTATGGTATAACTATCTTTCTAAACAAATGTAACAGTTTAATTTGTATATGATTTATGATAACCAACAGTAATAAAAACTTATAATTCTCTCATATTTGTTACATAATATTAATACTATTCTAATTTTGCACAAAAGTTTTCATTTAGAACATTTTCTTAAAAGAGGCATTGATAACAATGTTCATTCCTTTGTTTCTTATCTTAGTGACCCAAAGGTCAGCCATTACCTAAAACTTGTTTCATTTTGAGCACAGTTTTTTCTTTATTTTCTCCCTTTCAACATATAAGTTCTTGAGACCATTTATCCTAAATATACATAAGCTAAGTCCCTAAACTAATTAAATATGTTCTCCATTAAATATGATAAATTTAACAAGCTTGTTAATTTCCCTCTAGATTAGGCAACTTAGTTTCACAAAACTACATAACTAAGGAGGTGGACCCCTTTATGCTCAGCCGGGATTCCCTCTCATTGAAAGACATGCCCCAGCTGCTAGGAGTGATGTAAACAGGAAGCCTTCAGCTATCGTGATATCTCAGCTGCAGGGAGCCACAAAGTTAACCACTATCCTGATCCACGTGGAGATGTAATATGTGGCCATCTTGCCCCAATAGGAAACAACTCTGAAGGGCTATTTTAACTCCAGAGTGCCCCCACAGGGTTGCCCAAGGCATCGGTAGGGCCTGAATTATAGAATGGACTTCTCTCTCTGTGCAAACATGCTTTATTCCCCTCCCTCTCCCAGGTGTTGATCTCTTCATAACCTCCCCTGTTAAACCCAACCTCTAGATCTACTTCCAGGAGAAACCAACTTGCAACAGTAAGGAGGTAAGTAAACAGTTCGCATTGGCTAATACTATTTAGATCTATAGAGAGAGAGTGACAGCTTTTACTCTATTTCAGCCAATCCCTCAAGCCACTATGCCCCAAACAAGAAACTATCTTTTTCTTTAACATCACAGAATAAGATAGCATGTTTTTGTGGTATTAGTTGAAATGATTTTCTGTTCCTTCTTCATCTCAAGATGGGTATCTCTGCTTGGACTAGATGTTCTCATGGTGCATACAAATGACCAATTGCTGCAATCAATTACCTATAATTTTTCAAAGGTATTTTACACAAACAGGTAGCTATGTATCTGAAATCTCTCTGGTCACAAACACAAAGAATTAGAAATGACTACTTAGAGACATATACTAACAGGTAAAAAAAATTGCCAGGCCAATTATACAATTTTAAGTAAAAGAAAAAAGGAAAATAAGACACAAAGTCCATGCCAATGAAACAAAGAATAACTTCCTGCAACCAATTTAATAAATGAGTACTTTCACACCCTATCTTTGCTAGGGCCTTTGGTCACCCCTTATTAGTATAATGTAATACACTGACAAAAGCTTATGACATCAAACTCAACTCACCTTTCCTGCAGTCCTTTGACATCCTTCCAACTTCAAATGGCTTTTCCAGGAACTTACAGGAGGAGCGAGGATGGGCACATTCACTGTCCCCAAACCATGGGGACAGCCAATATTCTGGCTCCAAATTCCCTCTCCAAGTTTTCAGTGTCGGTCTTAGAGTGGTAATACTTGATTTGGGGTTACTTTTGCTTCATTCCAGTAGGTTCTCATGAGTTGAGCCATCCTGGTAGGACCTTTAAATTCTTAAGAAAAACAAATGTGACATATTCATTATGTTAAAGTTTTACTTGAGTTTCATTCAAGAGACGAGGCCTCTAAATCTGCCAAGTAAAAGATTTTACTCTTGGTAGAGATAACAGGGAAAAAACTGATTAGGAAATCATAGTTAGACCAGATACAAGAAGAAAAAGAACGTTTAAACATACTTAGACTGCTACATGATATATAGATTGATAGGTTAGTATTTAACATCTCCAGTTTAAGAAATTTCATTTAGGTCTATGAGAGCAGTCCCCAAGCATATTATCATATCATAACTTGTCTAAAAGAGTCTGAGAATGACAACACATCAGATTCAAGTCAGTTTTTCTCCCTTACTCCTATCTAATCCAAATTCTCCCATCCATCAAGATGTACCTCAATAGTTCCTTTGGAGAAGAAAAGGGAACTCCAGGGGTAGGTGTGGGATGAATGGAGAGATGTGAATTTGAGGGTAGATATGCAACTATGGCAAAGAAGGAGGTGGTATGGTAATACAGAAGTCTGAATGAGATCTACCTATATCAGGTGGGCATTGCTAAGTAGGACACCCAGAACAGGATTCTAAAAGTAAAGAAACAGTTACATGGAGCCTTCATGTTTTCTCAAATGGGAGAACCAATGCTCTTTTCTCTCCCATTTATATTAACATAGTTATTGACTGGGCAAGAGCCCTTTGTTCATGTACCTTCCAGGCCAGGATAAGCCAGGAAACATTTCTGTTCTCATGTTTTTGTACCAGAAGGTGGCAGCTATTTGGGTACCTGTGAGTCGCTGGTATATTTGTGATTACAGCAAAGATTTTCCGATGCATCAAAACTGATGTAGTAAAACTTCACTGCAGTGGAAAGTAAGTGGAGCTCTTTTATCCCTCACAGTTCAGCAGAGTGCACCTTTTGCATGAGCTCTTGCTCCAAAGGGAAAGTGAATGGCAGATTACTTTTAGAGGTTTCAATTGGGCAAAAATCCAGACTAATGAGCCCACTACTAAATGTTATCTACCTTCTAGCTACAAACTGGTATTCTTTTTTTTTTTAAAGATTTTATTTATTTATTCGACAGACAGAGACCACAAGCAGGCAGAGAGGCAGACAGAGAGAGAGGAAGGGAAGCAAGCCCCTTGCCGAGCAGAGAGCCCGACATGGGGCCCAATCCCAGGACCCCGGGAGCATGACTTGAGCCGAAGGCAGAGGCCCCAACCCACAGAGCCACCCAGGCACCCCCAAACTGGTATTCTTTAGAGAACAAGTAACCACAAGTCGTGTGTGGCTACTTGAATTTAAGTTTTTTTTTTTTTTTAATTTAAATTTTAGTTAGTGAGTGAGTGTAACTTGAATTTGAATTCTAACTAAAGTTGAAAAAAATTTTTTCATTGCTCAGTCTCACTAGCCACATTGCAAGTGCTTGATACACAAACATGGCTAGTGTCTACCATACTGGGAAGTACAGATTTATAGAACATTTTCATCACTGTAGGAAGTTCTATTGGAATGTGCTGCTCTACATGATAAGGAAGCATCTAAAAAAAAAAAAAAAAATCCCGGGGCGCCTGGGTGGCTCAGTGGGTTAAGCCGCTACCTTTGGCTCAGGTCATGATCCCAGGGTCCTGGGATCGAGTCCCGCATCGGGCTCTCTGCTCAGCAGGGAGCCTGCTTCCCTCTCTCTCTCTCTCTGCCTGCCTCTCCACCTACTTGTGATTTCTCTCTGTCAAATAAATAAATAAAATAAAATAAAATCCCTACCAATGTGCCCACTGCTAAATGTTTTATGTTTATACATAAATATACACATATAGAAGATATGCATATATGTACATACACACAAAGTCTATATAAGAGTATATTTTAGTTAAAAACAAATGACCCACTTCAAATTATGTTCAATGTTTTAATATATTTCCTTTGACTTGTATATGTAATTATATGCTCTCATACTTTTATATGCCATTTTGTATTCTTCGGGTTTTACATAACATTATGTCAACATCTTATTTATGTTTCTACATAATCTTAATTATGATTTTAATGCCTGCATAATATTCCATCATTTTGATGTGCTATGATTTATTAAACCATTTCTCTAATGTTAGACATTCTCCTAATGCTTTATCTGTTCTTTATCCTGATTAAGGTTACACGGCATTTTCTGTGTATAAATGTTTCTGCTGTTCTCTTGTAATTCATCCCTCCTTTATTCCCATATGCTTAATAAGAGATATCCCACTTAGGGTAGCCTGGGTGGCTCAGTCAGTTAAGCATCTGCATTTGGCTCAGGTCATGATCTCAGGGTCCTGGGATTGAGCCCTGCATCAGGCTCCTTGCTCAGCGGGAAGCCTGCTTCTCCCTCTCCCACTCTCCCTGCTTGTGTTCCCTCTCTTGCCATATCTCTCTCTGTCAAATAAATAAATAAAACAAAAATCTTAAGAGATATCCCATTTAGAGCCTCTATAGTGCCCAGACTATAAAACTGTCTTTGACTAATTTAATGCAACACTCAAAACAAATAGTTTATGGAAAGCAGTGGATTTAATAGTTATTTCAAATGTGTGCCTTTGGCAGATGACCTTGATTTAATTGTCCAATTTTCATTATGTTGTAGCTTTTACTCCCTTATACTCTGAAATGCTTTTGGCCCTAGAGAGAGTCTCTAGAAGAACAGAAGTCATGTGAACCAGGAAAAATAACTGGCAAAACCCATTCTGATTTCACCTGCAGTCTCAATTACCCCTGCCATCCAACTAGAGTTATACTCTTGATAGAGGTAGGGAAAATGGGATCTGATGGTCCACGAATATATATTCTATGCCAATGCTACTCCTTTACACTGAGAACTAAGGTCCAGCGTTCCAGACATCTGTATGGTCTCTTATCGAGGCCTTGAGTCTGCCTTAAAGCCCAACAAAGATTGGGGTCTCTACTGCTTTCCCATTTTCTTTTCAATTTGTGGTCTCTAGAAGTAGTGCTTGTTTTACATTTCAAGGTGAATTTTAGGTAGGACTCAAGGACTCAGCCTTGAATCTAGGGTTTGTGGGTATAACAATCACACAGGGTCAAAAAATTGAAATGACTTACAGCATTTCACACATAAGGCTTTAATCAAGTAGCAAAGAAAAGTATAGTCGATAATTGAGGGGTTCGATCTGTCCAGGAGTCCCTCTAAGAGTCTTTTTTTGGTTGCAGAGATTGTGCTGTACACTCAGATTATACACCACTAGGATATGTTCAAGGTACCTTGGTTTCAAGGAACCCAAGACACAAGTTTACTGAGGGGTCTTTAATACACCACTGGTCACAACTAAAACCAGACCTTGTAAACTGTGAAACCAGGTGCAAACCATCAATCTATAGGTCCCTAAACAATCTGGAAAAGTCAGTAAAGGATGTCTCTGAGGGAATTTTGAGCTTTAAAGAGCATCCTATAAATCATTAGCCTGTATACTGCATCCTCTCTGCCAAAGTCAGTACTGGACTTTCAGACAACCCTGGATATGAGCATAGAGCTATCCCAGTCCAAGTTCAAGTATAGCCTCACACAGAGAGATAAGCTAAATATAGGCTCTTTGTACACAGGTTCCTTCCTCTGTCTCTGTTCTTTAAGGTAACAAATATCCCTGGGTAGTGTAGAGTTTCTTGAGGGATACACATCAGGTCTCACAAAACTTGCTTGAGATTACTGCCTTTCTTTGGTTTAAGGGTCTTCAGGTTGAGAAATTCTTTGAAATTTTACTCATTAATTCATTAAATAGGTAGAAGAGGGCAGAATAAGAAAAACGTCTGGGAGCTATATATCAAAGGGACTCTCAGTTGCCACTGGAAAAAAGCTGTAGCGCATACTATTGCATGAGGGTAAGGAGTAATTCAGTTCACAGTCTCATCCAACTCTGAAAGGGAAAAATTATATTGAAATATCTCCAGCAGCTTCTCTGTTTTTTTTTTTCCTCCCTCAAATGACCACAGGAAAACAAAATGTGAACTACGTTCCCATAATGGCATTTCACTATACTGCTATGACTTTTGTTCTTTTTGGCCCTGTATTAGTTCACTAGGGCTGCTGGAACAAAGTACCACACATTGGGTGGCTTATACAACAGAAATTTATTGTCTCACAGATCTGGAAGATAAAAGTCCGAAATCAAGGTGTTGGCAGAGTTGGTTCCTTCTGAGGGCTGTGAGGGGAAACCTGTTCTAGGCCTCTCTCTTGGCTTGTAGATGGCTGCTTTCTCCCTGTGTCATCATATCATTTTCCTTCCACTGTCCCAAATGTCTTATTTTTATAAGGACACCAGTCATATTGGATTGGGCCCCACACTAATGACATCATTTTAATTCAACAGCTCTGTAAAGATTCTATTTCCAAGTCAGGTCACATTCTGAGATACTAGGGGTTAGGACTTCAGCATACGCTTTTGAGAGAGACAAGTTCAAGCCATAAAAAGTACATATTGCAAATCAGTCTGCTTCTCAAAGCTTCTACTATAGGCCATGGCTGATGGTGCATTCTGTCATGAAAAAATTCATTTCTGATGGTCAAAATAAAAAGATACATATATAAGGATGTAGCCATAACAGACAGCCTTCTGTACAGGACTCAACTGTGACATAGAGGCCCATGTGTGTTTTCAAAACATAGAAACCAAGATAGCTTGTTTGCCATGAGTGACCACCATCTATGCTAAAATGGCAATGAAGTCCTTTAGCTCCTAAAATGAACAGGAAGACTGCTTAACTGTACTTAGATGAGGGCCATTAAACAATGTTTTGCTGCAATTTGCTAAAACTTGTTTACTAACAATTATTTACTAATTGCTTACTAACAATTTACTAAAAATTGTTTTTATAGTTTCTTGGCATAATTGTCAGAAATAACATAATAACAATAATTACTCTGGCAAATACAGAGTTTTGTGAAACATATTGGAGCCCATAAAAAAGTTTTTAGTATCCTCTCTCATTGTGCAACAAAAATATACTACATAAAATTAAGTTCTTTTCAGAAAAGGATACTTAAAGAGGGTACAATCATGATGTTTACAATCATTTCAGTTTCCACTCTATGACTAAATGGTATTTGTGCCCAGGTGATAGTGATGCTCAGGTCAGTGGTCCTGGTTGGAAGCATGGGCTACAAGGCATGTTCTGCAGACAGAACAGATCCTGGAGCTCACTATCTTGCCTCTAACTAGAAATGTTCTATTCTTTGGTTTCTAAGCATAAGTTCTATATTTTTTTAAAAGATTTTATGTATATATTTGTCAGAGAGAGAAATAGAGCATGCACAAGCAGGGGGAGCAGCAGGCAGAAGGAGAAGCAGGCTCCCTGCTGAGCAAGGAGCCCAATATGGGACCCAAAACCAAGACCCTGGGATTATGACCTGAGCCAAAGGCAGATACTTAACCAACTGAAACACCCAGGCACCCCTCAAAAAATACTTTTAACTGAATAAAAATACAACATAACAAAAGTTGTGGAATGCAGCTAGAGCATATCTAACAAGTTTTATAGCAATATGTGCTTACATTAGAAACTAAGTAAAGCCTGAAATCTATCATCTAAGTTCCTACTTCAAGAAAGTAGATTTAAAAAGCAAAATAAACCCAAAGCAAGAAGGAAAAAAAAATTAATAGCAGAAGTTGAAGAAATTGAAACAGAAAAAATATAGAACAAAATAATGGACCACAGAGTTAGTTTTTGAAAAGATTTTTTAAAAACTGATAAACTTCTTAAAAAATTGATAAACTTGAAGTAAAACTTAAGAGAAAAAAAAGAGGTCTTTCACCCATTTAGAGTTTATCTTTGTGTAAAGTGTAAGAGAATGGTCCAGTTTCATTCTTCTGGAAATAGCTGTCCAATTTCTAGATATAGCTGTCCAATTTTCCCAATACCATTTATTGAAAAGACTGTCTTTTTTCCATTGGATATTTTTTCCTGCTTTGTCAAAGACTGGTTGACCACAGAGTTGACAGTCCCTATCTGGGTTCTCCATTCTGTTCCATTGGTCTATGTGTCTGTTTTAGTGCCAGCACTATGCTGTCTCAGTAATCAGAACTTTGTAATATAGCTTGAAATCAGGCAACATGAGGCCCCCAGCCTTGTTTTTCTTTTTCAACATTTCCTTGGCAATTCAGGGTATTTTCTGGTTCCATACAAATTTTAAGATGGTTTGTTCCAGCATTCTGAAAAATGCTGTTGGTATTGTGATTGGGATGGCATTGAAGTATAGATTGCTCTGGGCAGCACAGTCATTTTAACAATGTTTATTCTTCAGATCCATGGGTATGGAATGTTTTTCCATCTTTCTGTGTCTTCTTCAATTTCTTTCATGAATGTTCTGTAGCTCCTCGAGTACAGATCATTTACCTCTTTGGTTAGGTTTATTCCCAGGTATCCTATGGTTTTATAGTTTTTATAAAACTAGTGTTTTCTAGTTCCTAGAGTATAGGTAAACTCTAAATGGATGAAAGAGTTCAGTGTGAGACAGGAATCCATCAAAATCTTAGAGGAGAACATAGGCAGTAGCCTCTTCAACACTGGCCTCAGCAACTTCTTTCAAGACTCATCTCCAAAGCAAGGGAAACAAAAGCAGAAATGAACTTTTGGGACTTCATCAAGATAAAAGCTTCTGCACAGCAAAGATAACAGTCAATAAAACAAAGAGGCAACCCATGGAATGACAGAAGATATTTGCAAATAATACTACAGACAAAGGGCTGATATCCAAGATCTATAAAGAACTTCTCAAACTCAACACCCCCCCCCCCAAAAAAAACCCACAGGTAATCAAGTCAAAAATTGGGCAGAAGACATGACCAGACACTTCTCCAAAAAAGACATACAAATGGTTAACAGACAAATGAAAAAGTGTTCATCATCATTAGCCATCAGGGAAATTCAAATCAAAACCACATGGAGATACCACCTTACACAAGTTAGAATGGCAAAAAGCAATGAAACAAAAAACAATAATATTGCAGAAGTTGTGGAGAAAAGGGAAACCTCTTACACTGTTGGTGGGAATGCAAATTGGTGTAGTCACTGAGGAAAACAGGGTGGAGGTTCCACAAAAAATTAAAAATAGAGCTATCCTATGACCCAGCATTTGCACTACTGGGTATTTACCACAAAGATACAAGTATAGTGAAAAGAAAGGCCACATTCACCCCAATGTTCGTAGCAGCCATGTCCACAATAGCCAAACTGTGGAAAGAGCCAAGATGCCCTTCAACAGAGGAATGGATAAAGGAGATGTGGTCCATATACACAATGGAATATTACTCAGACATCAGAAAGCATGATTACCCAACTTTTGCATCAACATGAATGGGACTGGAGGAGATAATGCTAAGTGAAATTAAGTCAATTATCATATGGTTTCACTTATTCGTGGAACATAAGGAATAGCATGGAGGACATTAGGAGAAGGGAAAAATGAAGGGGAAGAAATTGGAATGGGAGACAAACCATGAGAGACTACGGACTCCGGTAAACAAACTGAGGGTTATAGAAGGGGGTGGGGATGTGTGAGCCTGGTGGTGAGTATTAAGGAGGGCATAGACTGCATGGAGCACTGGGGGTTATATATGCAAACAATGAATCATGGAACACTACATCAAAAAATAATGACGTACTGTACAATGACTAACGTAAGAATTTAAAAATTTTAATATTAAAAAAATAAGAGGAAAAAGAGAGAAAGAACAAGTGGCCAATATCAAGAATGAAAGAGGGAATATAGCTAAAGATAACAGATATTAAAAGGATAACAGGGAATACTTTAATTAACTCTATTCATATAAATTTGACAATTAAAATTAAATGGATCAATTTCTTGGAAACTACAGACTACTCAAACTCACTCAAGATGAAATATATATCCTGAATTGTTATGTAACTATTAAAGAGACTTAATCCCTAGGTAAAATATTCCAAAAATGAAAATTCCAGGCCTATGTAGTTTCACTGGTGAATTTTACCAAACATTAAAACAAAAAGTAATGCCAATATTACAAAATCTTTTCCAGGAAATAGGAGAAGATGAAACTTTTCATAATAAATTTTATGATACTTGCATTACTCTAAAACTAAAAAAACCAAAACTATATTCCGATGTCCCTCATGAACATAGGCATAAAAATGCTCAGAAAATTAGCAGAGCAATATATAAAAAGACTATTATGCCACAATCAAGTGGAATTTACCCTCAAAATGCAGGGTTGATTCCATATTCAAAAATAAATCAATGCAATTCACCATATGCACAACTTAAAGTTGAAAGTCACATAATCACATCAACTGATAAAGAAGAGGATTGGGAAAAAGTATAAAACCCATTCATGACAGAAATCCTCAGCTAACTAGTAATAGGAGGGAACTTCTACAGTGTGATTAAGGGCATATACAAAAAACATATGGCTAACACCATACTTCATCATGAAAGTACTTTCACTGAAGATCAGGACAGGGCAGTGATGGCCCTCTGTTACTATCCAAAATCACACCTGACTTGTTAGCCAGTGTACAAAGGTAAGAAGATACCAAAGGCCCACAAACTGGGAAGGGAGAAAAAAACTGCACATACTTATAAGCAACTTTATTGTCAACCTATATAATACTAAGGATCTATAAAAATATCCCACTAGAACTAATAAATTAAGGTTAGCAGATTGCAAGTTACAAGATTAACACTCGAAAATCAATCACATTTACATACAATGAAAATGTACAATCGAAAATAAAAGATTTTTCAACAATGCAACTTATAATAGTTGTAAAACATAAAATAATTAGGTATAAATCTATAAAGTACACACACCTATATGTTAAGAACTACAAAACGCCAATGAAAGAAATTCAAGGAGACCTAAATAAAAGGAATGATAGTCCATGTTCATGGGTTGGAAGACTCAACATAGGAAAGACATCAATTCTTCCCAAATGGTCCTACTAATTCATTGCAATTCCAATCAAAATCCCAGAATATTTCTATCAATATAGACGCTAGTCCTAAAATCCATATGGAAGGGCAAAATACTAGAATAACAAACAATTTGGGGACAAGATGAAAAAGTGAGATGAATTATGACACCTGAATTTAAGGCTTATTATACAGTTATAGTAATTAAGAAAGTATAGCACTGGCAGATGGACAGACATGTAGAGCAATGTAATAGAACAGAGCTCAAAAATAGACCTACAGGGGCGCCTGGGTGGCTCAATGGTTTGGGCTGCTGCCTTCGGCTCGGGTCATGATCTCAGGGTCCTGGGATCGAGCCCCGCATCGGGCTC
Organism: Mustela putorius furo; assembly: GCF_011764305.1. Classification (NCBI taxonomy): domain Eukaryota; kingdom Metazoa; phylum Chordata; class Mammalia; order Carnivora; family Mustelidae; genus Mustela; species Mustela putorius. The sequence goes on from NW_025421989.1 coordinate 37,710,587, forward strand.
CCTGCTCCGCAGGAAGCCTGCTTCCCTCTCTCTCTCTCTCTGCCTGCCTCTCTGCCTACTTGTGATCTCTGTCCTTCAAATAAATAAATAAAATCTTTAAAAAAAAATAGACCTACATGTGGGAATATGGAGTAGACATGCTTTTTCTATTCCTCCCACCAAGTACAAGTAGAGACTGTGCATATTATGTGTATAACAAACTGAGCTCTGTCTGCAAGATGGAGAGAAAAATGCAGATCACTTAAAAACCTTAGGACCCAGGAGAGACATTGTGGTAAGTTCCCTGAGTTTTCTTTGTGCCTCATCCATATCAGACTGGGTACTGGAGAAGCCACCAACCAGGAAATGTCAATGGGCACAGTTAAAAGAGAAAAGAAAAAAGCATACTCTTGTTAGCCTAAAAGGTAGGAAGAGGCAGCTTAGTAACAGATAGACTTGTAGAAAATAACTTCTTTAAAAAAATATTTATTTATTTATTTGACAGAGAGAGAGAAAGAGAGTGAGAGAGGGAACACAAGCAGGGGGAGTGGAAGAGGGAGCAGCAGGCTTCCTGTTGAACAGGGAGCCCAATATGGGACTTGATCCCAGACCCTGGGATCATGACCTGAGCCAAACTCAGATGTTTAACAACTGAGCCATCCAGGCACCCCAGAAAAGAACTGTTCTAATATAGCCAGACATCACTGGGAAAAAACCGTGGCCTGACCTCTACCCATGCCAGCAATGCCTAAATAGGAAGCCTCGACTTCCAACTTCACCAGGTTCTGAAGCATTCCAACCTCCATGCAGCTGTGGTATCAGAGAATGTCAAGGAAGAAGCTGGTACTTTAATCCACACCAAGGAGTACATGTGCCACCCCACCCCCAAATCCAAATCATGGAGTGAGTAGAAACCAGGTGGGGACCCTCAACTTCCTCCACCACCTGGTAGGGACCAGGCACCTCTCATCCCCCCCACTGAAATGGTACAGGGGCCTGAGTGGAGAATTGAGATTTATAATATGGCTTAGTGGTAACAAAGTGGCCTATCTCACTGGTGTCACTGGAGATCATCTTGGGAGTACTCATGAGGCACTCCTACCAATCATAGCCAGGGAGATATCAGTGGAGGCCTAGTGGGAAGTTGCTTTCTTCCTAAGCAATAATGATGAGTTCCCTCCACTTCAGTGTCAAGAAAGGCTATGTGGGGGAAACTAGACTTCGGCCTGCAACCAGCAGTAATGAGACAGTGCTCTCCCTTCCAATCTGAGGTGTCAGAGAAGTCTCCCTAAAACAAAAGGTTTATATACAATGCAGTCTCATATAATGGCCAAAATGTCTGGGTTACAATAGAAAAAAAAAATAACATAACCAGGAACCAAGAAGATCTCAAACTGGATGAGAAAAACATAACCAACAGAATTCCCTGCAAAAATGACAGATGCAGGGGGGAGACAAGATGGCAGGGAAGTAGGAGGAGGCGCCTTTTCAACCTGTACCCTAAAGTGAGCTGATTACCTACCAAAGAACTCCGATCACCCATGAAATCAGCCTGAGATCAGAATTATACATGTCTGGATCTCTACAGGGCAGAAGACGCCAGGTAAAGCAGAGTGGAAACGTCAGACTTATATTGGAAGATAAACAAAAGAGGGAGGGAGCCACCAGAGGCGACCCACTGGAAAGTAATACCCCTAATATGAGAGTGCCCTGCATCTGGGGACCAGCATTAACTTGGAGACTAGTTGAAAGCACGCCAAAAGAGCAAAGGATCACGGGGGGGGGGGTGGTGGGAATCGGGGCGGCTAGGGACAGGGGCTTAAGTCCCCAGACCCAGGATAGCCTCCCCTGGCGCTGAGCCAGAGAGAGTGTGGTGGAGAAACCAGGTTTTGGTCCCTGAGCTGCCAATGCGTCCGAGATTGCGTGGGGTCCAGCTCCTGTGAGGGATTGGGAGCCTCGCCAGACGGCAGAATGCTGAGCCCTACTACAGAGCGTGAGACATGCACACCCCTCATCCTCCCCTGAGAGAGGTGCAGGAAGACCCAGCCTGGTGCTTTCCGACCTGCGCCCCGCTCTCAGAGCCTGAGAGGCGCGCGACCCACAGCATCCCCTGAGAGAGGTGCATGCAAGCCGGGCGCTCTTAGACCCAGAAAGACCAGGCACTCCCAGCCCAGGCCAGCGGGAAAACCTGTGTGCGATCCTTGCTTGGAACCTTTCTGGCGGTCTGGAGCTTCTCAGACAGCCGCCGCTGCCGTGGTTTTGGGTACAAGCAGAAGATCCTGCATCCCCAGGGACTGCGACTTAGAACTTCCTCTGCCAGTGGCCAAGGGGGAATTTATATGGGCTCTGCAACACCCACAGAGAGCAGACTGAGGCTTCTCTCTGAGAGGGAGGTCAGGGTGCAGTTTGCTTTCTCTAAACCTACAAAAACCATCAAAAGCGGTCAAGGTGAGAGGAAAAAAAAAAAAGTGAACAAACATAAAAACCTCCAGAGAACAAAAGCCTGAAAAAACTGGTTTCCTCAGAGCCCACCCCCTTAAGGTGGGCAGAAGGACTTAACTCAAAGAACATCATTGACTGAAAACACACGTGGCAGGCCCCTCCCCCAGAAAACCAACCAGAAAAGGAAAAAAAAAAAAAAAAGAAAGACTACAAGAGAACAACCACCACTTCTTCATAGGACAACTTTTATTTTTAATTTGTTCCCACTATTCTGGCTCTTTATATATATATAGATAGATAGATAGATAGATATAGATAATTATTTAACCTATTTACCATCACAGTGAGCTGTCCAGTACATCAAATTCCATAATAACCTTCTATCCTGAACTTTTTGATACATACACCTGTGTTTTTCTTTTGCATTTCTATGTTTTAAATTTTTTTTTAATTTTAGCTTAGTTTAGTCTAGTTTATTCCTTTTAAAATTTTACTTTCTAATATTCATATAGAGTTAAACTTCAAAGTAATCCCCTTTCCCCAATCAATACTACCTCTATAAGTAAACCAATTTTTAACCCCCCTTTATCTTAGGGAAGTTGAGTCCTTTAACAAAGATATCAAGATGCATCCAGGAAGAATCAAAACAACCTTCCTCACCCACACTGAGAATTTATAACCACTCTCCCATCTTTTTCTTCCACAAGTGTTTCTGTGTTTTTGTGTTTGTCCTGATAGTATGTAAATCTTACACTTGGGATTCTTTTTGACGAGGTTCTTCCTTGATTTGTTTATATATATATTTTTTTTTTCTCTTGTCATATACTTTCATCAATCTTTCTGTCTGTCTGTTTTTGTTTGTGTACTTCATAAATCTTACCTTGGGGCCCATTTGAGCTAAACCTTCTCTTTTATCTTCCCTTTCTTTCCTGTCTCTCTCTCTCTCTCTCTCTTTTTTTTTCTTTTTCTTTTTTCTCTCATTTGGGTGGGGAATCCTGATTGCTCAGAAGTGTTCCAGGGTGCACCTTGACTGCACCATGGTTGATACATCCAGCTACATCTGTTCAGTCATCTCTCACCAAAATGACTAGTAGGAGGAATGCCCAACAGAAGAAAAATACAGAGGATGGGCCTTCTGCAACAGAGCTAATGGCTATCAACATAGACAATATGTCGGAAAGAGAACTCAGGGTAACAATTATCCAGGCAATAGCTAGGTTGGAGAAAGCCATGGATGACCAAATGGAATTGATTAGGGCCAAACTGAAAGCAACCAGAGATGATGTTCACAATGTTAGGGCAAAGCTGAAAGCTACCAGGGATGAGGTTCACAATGCTCTCAAAGAATTCCAATCCAATCTAAATTCTCTCAAAGCTAGGGTAACTGAGACAGAAGATAGAATTAGTGATCTGGAGGACAAACAGATACAGAGAAAGGATCAGGAGGAAGTCTGGAACAAACAGCTTAGAAGCCACAAAAACAGAATCAGGGAAATAAATGATGCCATGAAACATTCCAACATCAGAATTATTGGAATCCCCGAAGGGGAGGAGAAAGAAAGACGTCTAGACGATATAGTGAACAAGTTCTTCATGAAAATTTTCCCAATCTCACGAATGGAACCAGCGTTCATGTACTAGACGCCTAACAGTCTCCACCCAAGATTATAGATTCCAAAAAAACATCTAGGCACCTGATAGTCAAATTGAGGAATCATAATTATAGATATAATTTCTTCAAAGCCGCTAGGACAAAGAGGCTCCTTACTTAGAGAGGAAAGCCCATCAGAATAACTTCAGACCTGTCCACAGAGACCTGGCAAGCCAGAAAGGGCTGGCAAGATATATTCAGGGCACTAAATGAGAAGAACATGCAGCCAAGAATACTTTATCCAACAAGACTGACATTCAGAATGGATGGAGCGATAAAGAGTTTTCAAGACCGGCAAGCCTTAAAAGACTATGCAACCCCCAAGCCAACACTGCAGGAAATATTAAGGGGGGTTCTATAAAACAGGAAAAATCCTAATAATAGCAATGAACAGAAATATTGAGACAATCTACAGAAAGAAAGTCTTCAAAGGTAACATGATGTCAATAAAAATGTATCTACCAATAATCACTCTCAATGTGAATGGCCTAAATGCACCCATAAAATGGCACAGGGTTGCAGATTGGATAAAACGACAGGACCCATCCATATATGTCTACAAGAGGCCCATTTTGAACCTAAAGATACACCCAGACTGAAAGTGAAGCGATGGAGAAGCATCTTTCATGCCAATGGGCCTCAAAAGAAGGCTGGGGTAGCGATTCTCATATCAGATAAATTAGATTTTAAACTAAAGACTGTAGTCAGACATACAGAAGGACACTACATAATTCTTAAAGGGACTATACACCAAGATGATCTAACAATTCTAAGTATCTATGCCCCAATATGGGAGCAGCCAATTACATAAGAAAACTGTTAATCAAGATAAAGAGTCATATTGATATGAATAAATGAATAGTAGGAGATCTTAACACACCTCTAGACAGATCATCGAAGCAGAAAATCAATAAAGAAACAAGAGCATTGAATCACACATTGGACCACATGGACCTCATAGATATATACAGAACATTCCATCCTAAAACAACAGAATACTCATTCTTCTCAAGTGCACATGGAACCTCCTCAAGAATAGACTGCATACTGGGTCACAAATCAGGATTCAATGCATACCAAAAGACTGAGATTATTCCCTGCATATTCTCAGATCACAATGTGTTGAAACTGGAGCTCAATCACAGGGAAAAGTTCAGAAGGAACTCAAACACCTGGAAGCTAAAGACCACCTTGCTTAAGAATGCTTGGATCAACCAGGAGATCAAAGAAGAACTGAAACAATTCATGGAAATCAATGAGAATGAAGACACTTCCGTCCAAAACCTATGGGATACAGCAAAGGTGGTCCTAAGGGGAAAATACATAGCTATCCAAGCCTCCCTCAAAAAAATTAAAAAATCCAAAACACACCAGCTGTCTCTGCACCTTAAAGAACTGGAGAATCAACAACAAATCAAACCAACTCCACACATAAGAAGGGAAATAATCAAGATAAGAGCACAGATCAATGAGGTAGAAACCAGAGATATAGTAGAATGTATCAATGAAACTAGAAGCTGGTTTTTTGAAAGAATCAATAAGATCAATAAGCCATTGGTCACACTAATCAAAAAGAAAAGAGAGAAAGACCAAATTAATAAAATTATGAATGAAAAGGGAGAGATCATAACTAACACCAAGGAAGTAGAAACAATCATCAGAAGTTATTATCAACAGTTATATGCCAATAAGCTAAGCAACCTAGATGAAATGGATGCATTCCTGGAAAACTATAAACTCCCAAATTTGAACCAGAAAGAAATTGGCAACCTGAATAGACCAATATCTAGTAATGAGATTGAAGCAGTGATCAAAAATCTCCCAAAAAAACAAAAGCCCAGAACCTGATGGAGTCCCTGGGGAATTCTACCAAACTTTCAAAGAAGAAATAACACCTATTCTCCTGAAGCTGTTTCAAAAAAATAGAAGTAGAAGGAAAACTTCCAGACTCTTTCTATGAAGCCAGCATTACCCTCATCCTCAAACCAGGCAAAGACCCTACCATAAAGGAGAATTTCAGACCAGTATCACTGATGAATATGGATGCTAAGATTATCAAAAAGATCCTAGCAAACAGGATCCAATAGCACATTAAAAAGATTATCCACCATGACCAGGTGGGATTCATTCCTGGGCTACAAGGATGGTTCAACATTCGCAAATCGATCAGCATGATAGAACAAATTAATATGAGAAGAGAGAAGAACCACATGGTCCTCTCAATTGATGCAGAAAAAGCATTTGACAAAATCCAGCATCCGTTCCTGATTAAAGCACTTCAAAGTATGACATAGAGGGAACATTCCTGAACTTCATAAAATCTACCTATGAAAGACCCACAGCAAGTATCATCCTCAATGGGAAAAATCTTGCAGCCTTCCCATTGAGATCAGGAACACGACAAGGATGCCCACTCTCACCACTCTTGTTCAACATAGTATTAGAAGTCCTAGCAACAGCAATCAGACAACAGAGAGAAATAAAAGGTATCCAAATTGGCAATGAAGAAGTCAAACTCTCTCTCTTCACAGGTGACATGATTCTTTATATGGAAAACCTAAAAGACTCCACCCCAAACTACTAGAACTCATACAGCAATTCAGAAACGTGGCAGGATACAAAGTCAATGTACAGAAATCAGTGGCTTTCTCATACACTAACAATGAAAATATAGAAAGGGAAATTAGAGAATCGATTCCATTTACTATAGCACCAAGAACCATAAGATACCTGGGAATAAAGCTAACCAAAGAGGTAAAGGATCTGTACTGAGGAACTACAGAACACTCATGAAAGTAATTGAAAAAAGACACAAAAAGATGGAAGACCATTCCATGCTCTTGGATTGGAAGAATAAACATTGTTAAAATGTCTATATTGCCTAGAGCAATCTATACTTTTAATGCCATTCTGATCAAAATTCCACCGGTATTTTTCAAAGAGCTGGATCAAATAATCCAAAAATTTGCATGGAATCAGAAGAAACCCCGAAGCACTAAGGAAATGCTGAAAAACAAAAATAAAACTGGGAGCATCACGTTACCTGATTTCAAGCTTTACTACAAAGCTGTGATCACCAAGACAGCATGGTACTGGCATAAAAGCAGACACATAGACCAGTGGAACAGAGTAGAGAGCCCAGATATGGACCCTCAACTCTACAGTCAAATAATCTTCGACAAAACAGGAAAAAATGTACAGTGGAAAAAGGACAGTCTCTTCAATAAATGGTGCTGGGAAAACTGGACAGGTATATGTAGAAGAATGAAACTCAACCATTCTCTTACACCACACATGAAGATAAGCTCAAAATGGATAAAAGACCTCAACGTGAGACAGGAATCCATCAGAATCCTTGAGGAGAACATAGGCAGTAATCTCTTCGATATCAGCCACAGCAACTTCTTTCAAGATATGTCTCCAAAGGCAAAGGAAACAAAAGCGAAAGTGAACTCTTGGGACTTCATCAAGACTAAAAGCTTCTGCACAGCAAAGGAAACAGTCAAGAAAACAAAGAGGCAACCCACGGAATGGTAGTAGATATTTACAAATGACAGTACAGACACAAGGTTGATATCCAGGATCTATAAAGAACTCCTCAAACTCAACACACACAAAACAGATAATCATATCAAAAAATGGGCAGAAGATATGAACAGACACTTCTCCAATGAAGACATACAAATGGCTATCAGACACATGAAAAAAATGTTCATCATTACTAGCCATCAGGGAGAATCAAATTAAAACCACATTGAGGTATCACCTTACACCAGTTAGAATGGCCAAAATTAGCAAGACAGGAAACAAAATGTGTTGGAGGGGATATGGAGAAAAGGGAACCCTCTTACACTGTTGGTGGGAATGCAAGTTGGTGCATCCACTTTGGAAAACAGTGTGGAGATTCCTCAAGAAATTAAAGATAGAGCTTCCCTATGACCTTGCAATTGCACTACTAGGTATTTACCCCAAAGATACAGATGTAGTGAAAAGAAGGGCCATCTGTACCCCAATGTTTATAGCAGCAATGGCCACAGTCGCCAAACTGTGGAAAGAACCAAGATGCCCTTCAACGGACAAATGGATAAGGAACATGTTGTCCGTATACACTATGGAGTATTATGGCTCCATCAGAAAGGATGAATACCCAACTTTTGTAGCAACATGGATGGGACTGGAAGAGATATGATGAGTGAAATAAGTCAAGCAGAAAGAGTCAATTATAATATGGTTTCACTTATTTGTGGAGCATAACAAATAGCATGGAGGACAAGGGGAGTTAGAGAGGAGAAGGGAGTTGGGGGAAATTGGAAGGTGATCCATGAGAGACTATGGACTCTGAAAAACAATCTGAGGGGTCTGAAGGGGCGGGGGGGTGGGAGGTTGGGGGAACCAGGTGGTGGGTATTAGAGAGGGCACGGATTGCATGGCACATGGGGTATGGTGCAAAAACAGTGAATACTGTTATGCTGAAAATAAATTTAAAAAATGACAGATGCATTCGAATTATCTGACAAAGATTTTAAAGCAGCCATCATAAAATTACTCAAATAAGAAATTATAAACACACTCAAGACACATTCATGAACACTCTTGAAATGAAAAATATCAAGTCTTAGTAAAGTAACTGAAAATCACAGCACAGAAATAGATGCTATAAAGAAGAACCACATATAAACTTTATAAGTTATACATGAAAACACGATGGATGGGATCAAGAGCAGTATGGAAGGCAAGTAGAGAAGAATTGCTGAACTTGAGGACAGAAAAACAGATGTTATACAGTCTAAACAACAGAAAGAAAACAGACTGAAAGAAAGTAACAGACTCTCAGAGGAAAAAAAAAAAAAGGTCTAACACTATGTCATCAAAGTCTCAGAAACCAAGGAGACATAGGGTGGGGCTGAAAAAAACTCTTGATGAAATAACTGCTGAATACTTCCCAATTTTGGCAAAAGGCATAGAGCTAGATTCAAGACCTTGAGGGAATCACAAAGAAAGCCACATACAGGCACAAGTCAAACATTTCAAAACCGAAGACAAGAAACAATCTCGAAATCAGTGATGGAGAAACAACTACCCGGATAGTGGGAGAACAGTTCAAATGACAAAGGATTTCTCATCAAAGAACACAGAGGCCAGAGAAAGTTGTGCAGCATTTCTCCAGTGCTAAAATGAACAAACAAACAAACAAAACTATAAAGCCACAGTCCTATATCCAGTGAAAATATCCCTCAGGAGTAAAAAGGAAATAATGAAGGAAAACTGAGAGTATTTGTCACCAAGCATACCTACTCTAAAAAAATGGCTAAAGAGAAAGAAAATGACTAAAGAAGGAATCTTCAGTCACCAAGAGGGAAGAAAAAACACAGGATCAGAAAATACAGGTAAATCCACAGACTTTAGTTCTCTTGAGCATTCAAGAATTTGTTTGATGACTGAAGTAAAATTATAACAATGCCCGATATGGCTTTAAATGCGTATGTACGAAATGTATAAGATAATTGTATTAAAAAGGGAGGAAGGTAAAGAAAAGTAAGGTTTCTACACTTCACTTAAACCAGTCAAATGTCTGGGGCACCTGACTGGCTCAGATGGTTAAGTATCTGCCTTCTGCTCAGGTCATGATCTCCAGCTCCTGAGATGAAGCCCCACATCCATCGGGCTCCCAGCTCAGGGAGGAGTCTGCTTCTCCCTCTCCCTCTGCCTCTCCCCCTGCTCATGTTCTTTTTCTTTATCTTTCTATCTCAAATGAATAAATAAAATCTTTTTAGAAAAAAGCAGTAAAATGTCAACATCAGTAGACTGATAAGTTGAGTTTATAACATGATACTTAGAGCAACAATTAAAAATGCTGTGCAAAAAAACCACTCAAAATCAGTGTAGATATATCAAAATGGATTATAAAATAAGTTCACATAGGGACTCTTGGGTGGCTCAGTTAATTAAGCATCTGAGTCTTAATTTCAACTCAGGTCATGATCTCAGGGTCATGGGATCAAGCCCTACATCAGACTACATGCTGGGCATGGAGCCTGCTTGAGATTCTCTCTCTCCCTCTCTCCCTCTGCCTCTCCTCTGGCTCCTGCTTGCTCTCTTTCTCTCTTTCTCTAAAAAAAAAATTAAAAATAGGCTCAAGTAATCCACAAGAAAGTAGAAAAAAGAAAATAGAAATAAAACAGAGAGCAAGCAGAAAAAAAATAAAACAGCAGATTTGAACCTTAATATCTCAATAATTGCATTTAATGTAAATAGTATAGAAATAATAAAGATTAGTAGAATACATTAAACACTATGACCTACCTATATGCTCCCCACAAAAAACTCTTCAAATATGATATAAACAAATTGATATATCATGGTAACATTCATCAAAAGAAAGTGGAGTGGCCACATTTATTTTAGACAAAGTGAAATTCAGAGTAAAGAAACTTAGCAGAAACAGAAATTATCATTATGTGATCATTAAAAATTCAATTAACTAAGAAGATATAGTAAAATGTATATGTATCAAACAACTGAGCAGCAAAAAATACAAGGACATAAATTGATGGAACTGAAAGGAGTAAATTAAGACTGGAGATTTCAACATCCTTCACTCAACAACTGTTAGAACAATTAGATAGAAAATAAGCAAAGGTATTGAAAAACTCAGAAGCACCATCAATGAAGACATCTAATGAACACTGAACATTTTACCCAACAACAGAATCCACATTCTTTTCAAGTGTCAGTGGAACATAAAACAGTTCACTGAACAAATTTAAAAATACTGAAATGATACAGTATAGTCTCTAACCACAAAAATCAAACTATAAATCAACAACAGAAAGATATCAGAGAAATTCTGAACACTTGGAAACTAAAAACCCCACTCCTAAGTAAGTCACTGTTCAATGACAGGTCTCAAGGAAAAATTTTAAAAATACTTTGCACTCCTGAATAAAAATGAAAATACAACATATCAAAATTTGTGGGATATAGCAAAAAAAGTGATAGGAGGTAAATTTATAGCACTAAATGTGTACAATAGAAAAAGAGGAAAAGTCTCCTAATCAATAATCTAAGATCCTACCTAAAAAAATGTAGAGAAAAATAAACCCAAAATGAGAAGGAAGGAAATAAGATCAAAGCAAAAACCAATGAAATTGGAAAAATGATAACAATAAAGAAAAATAAATGAAACACAGAGCTGGGGCACCTGGGTGGCTCAGTGGGTCAAGCCTCTGCCTTTGGCTCAGGTCATGGTCTCAGGGTCCTGGGATCGAGCCCCGCATCGGGCTCTCTGCTCAGCAGGGAGCCTGCTTCCCTTCCTCTCTCTCTCTGCCTGCCTCTCTGCCTACTTGTGATCTCTGTCTGTCAAATAAATAAATAAAATCTTTAAAAAAAAAAAAAGAAACCCAGAGCTGATACTTTGAAAAGATCAATGCAATTGATAAACCTCTAGCCAGACCTGGCAAAGGAAAAATATGAAAAGTCATAAATAACAAAATTAGGAATGAAAGAGTGAATATCATTACAGGCATCAAAATGATAATTACATATCTGAAACAACTCTACACACATAAATTTGACAATTTAGATGAAATGGATCAATTCTTAGAAGAATGGAAACTACCTGAGCTCATCTAGTATTAAACTCTTCATTCAATTTGCCCTGTAACCATTGGGGCACCTGGGTGGCTAGTCAGTTAAGCATCCTACTCTTGGTTGCAGTTCAGGTCATGATCTCAGGGTCCTGCGATTGAGTCCCCTGTCAGGCTCTACACTCAGCATGGAGTCTGCTTGGGATTCTTCCCCTCACCTTCAGCCCCTCCCTGTGCTCTCCCTCTCTCTCTAAAAATAGATAAATAAAATCTTGAATTGCCCTATAACTATTAAAGGAAACTGAATTTGTAATTTTTGAAACTCTCAAACTTAAATATCTATGTCCAAATGGTTTCACTGCAAAATTCTCCCTAATGTTTAAAAAGAATTACCTCTAATTTTACACAATCCCTTACAGAAAACAGAAGAGGTGGAAACACTTCCCAGTTCATCTTATGAAACTATTAGGACTCTGATACCAAAACTAGATGAAGAATGTACCAAAAAAATAAAACCATAAATCAATAGCTCTCATGAGCTTTGATTAAAAAATCCTCAACAAAATATTACAAATTAAAATTTAACAATGTGTAGAAAGAATGAAACACCATGACTAATAGGAGAGAATTCCCAGGATGCATGTTTGGTTCAATATTCAGAAAAAAACACATTGTATTCAACCATATTAACAGGCTAAAGAAGAAAAACCTCATGATCTTATCAACTGATGAAGAAAAGGCATTTGATTAACTTCAACATCTATCCATTATAAAACTGACAGTAAAATAGAAACAGAACAACTTCCTTAACTTGATAAACAGCATCTGCAAAAATTCTATGGCTAACATTATACTTAATGATGAAAGAATGAATGTTTTCCCATGTGATCAGAAATAAAATAAAGGATGTCTGCCTTACTGATGTTACTCAACATAGTGATGGAAATTTCAGCCAATTCATTAAGGCAAGATAAAAAAAAAAAAACATACAGATCAAAAAGAAGAAAGAAAAAAAGAAGCTGCTCTTTCTAAAAACCTCCTAGATCTAGTGAGTTTTTAAGGCCATGGGATATAAGATGAAAACACAAAAACAAATTACATAACTCTATATTAAGAAGAGCATGCAGAAACCCAACTTAAAAACATCATATTACAAAAATTACTAAAAAGCAATGAAAGAATTAAGTATACAGTTAACAAAATGTGTGTAGGATCTATATGTTGAAAATTTTAATGCTGATAAAGGAATCAAAGAAGACCTAATACATGAAAGACATACCATGTTCATGAATTTGAAGGTTCAAGAGAGTAAAATGTTAATTCTCTCTTCAATGATATACTGGGTTAAGAAAATTCTTAACAAAATGCATGCAAGTTATTTTTATAGACATAGACAAGCTTATTATAAGCTTATTCTAAAATTCACAGGGAAAGGCACATTCCCTAGAATAGCTGAAATAATCTTGATAAAAAAGAACTAAGTGGGAAGATTCACTCTAGCAAATATTAAGGCTTACTATATGGTACCAGTAATCAAGATAGTCTGTAGTGTTGGGAGAGATAGCTACCTAGATCAATGGGTTATAACAGAGAACACAAATAATAGCTCCAACACAAGTATAATCAACTAATTTTTGACAAAGGTACAGATGCAGTTCAACATAGGGAAAAGAGCATTTTCAAGAAATGTGGGAGTGGGGCACCTAGATGGATAAGTTGGTAAAGCATGCAACTCTTGATCTTGGGGTCATGAGTTGGAGTCCTGACTCTTGGTTTCAGTTAAGGTCACAATCTCATGAGTCATGGTATCAAATCCCTCGTTGGCCTCTGCACTCAGTGGGGAGCTGGCTTGAAGATCCTCTCCTTCTGCACCACCCCCCATCCATGTGCACTGGCTCTCTCTCTCTAAAATAAATAAATATTTATAAGGAAGGAAGAAAGGAGTAAATGCGGGAGCAATTTGCCCTCCAAAAACAAAAAATGAGCCTTTCCCTAAACTTTACATTTTATGCACTGATTTACTTAAAATGGACAATGGATTTAAACATAAAACAATAAAACTTTCAGAGGAAGAAAAAAGAAGAAAAGGACCTCTCCACATTATTTGTTACAACTACATGTGAATTTGCAATTATTTCAATATAAATTTCAAAACATTTTGTAAAGTACTAGAACATACACCTCACCAATAAACAAATAAGGATGCTAAATACATGGAAAGATGTTGTACATCTTTAAACATTAGGGAAATGCCAACTAAATCCATGAGGAATACCATTACATATTATAATGGCTTAAAAAATATGGACAATATCAGTTGCTGGCAAAGCTGTGGAGCACTGGGAACCCTCATACATTGCTACTGGAAGTACAAAATGCTACAGTATGGTCACTCTGGAAAATGGTTTGGCAGTTTCTTAGAATTAAACACACACTCATAATGTAACCCAGCTCTCTTACTCCTTGGTATTTACCCAAGAGAAACGAAAACTTATGTTTATACCAAAATGAGTATGTGAATATATGTGATAGCTCTATTTGTAATTGCCCCAAACTGTGAATAGTCTATGTGTTTTTCCAATGGTGAATGGATAAACAAACTCTTAGACCCATGTGATGGAATACTATTCAGCGATAAAAAGGAACAAACTATTGATAAATGGAATAACGTTAATGAACCTCAAAGGCATTATGCTAGTGAACAAAGGAAGTCAATAAAGGTGACTACTGTGTGAATCCAATTTTAAGACATTCTGGAAAGACAAGATCAGTGGACACCCGAAGTTGGGAGGGAAAGAAAAGTATGACTATAAAAGGCTAACGAGGTCATTTTGGGGGGCTAACAGAACTGTTCCATATCCTGATTGGGGTGGTGGATACATGAATCTATGACCAATGCATGCCAAAAGGGGAGCAAAAAAAAAAAAAGGTGGATACATGAATCTATGACCAATGCATGCCAAAAGGGGAGTTGAAAGGAAATTCTTGATAATCAATGAACCTTTCCAGCAATTTTACTTTAGATGACTCAGGGTAGTTATTAAAATACTTAAGACTCAATGACTTGTTAGGTATATACTGTGTCTGAATTTCAAGGCTATTCTGTCTGCCCAGACTGTTTGAGAACAGAGAAACTGGAGATGAGGTTTCTGTTGCCTTTTCAAAATTCTGGTTCCTTTCTTTATACATGATGTGCAAACAAAATCATATGATCCTCCTTTTACACAGTGCAAGCCCCATTTCTCTTGACTTTTCTTCTTATCTGAAAATTGTACATTTCCATTGACTGCTCCTTACTTCCCCTCTCATATAAGCGTTTGCCTTCTTCAAATGAAATTTTATACCTCTTGAATTTCATAGAAGGTTTGTAAAGAAAGAAGCTTTACTGTTGGAAAAATCTTATTGTCTCAAGTAGTAATTTGAAGGTCATATATTTTTTAAAGATTTTATTTATTTATTTTACAGAGAGAGAGATCACAAGTAGGCAGAGGCAGGTAGAGATGAGGGGGAAGCAGGCTCCCTGCTGAGCAGAGAGCCCGATGCGGGGCTCCATCCCAGGACCCTGGGATCATGACCTGAGCCGAAGGCAGAGGCTTAACCCACTGAGCCACCCAGGCGCCCCTGAATTCATATTTTAAGGCAGCTGGGGAAAAAAACAACAACAACAACAACAACAGCCCAGCTATTTTTCCTAAAGAGTTTGAACCCATAAACAAAATAAGACCTTTTTTTTTTACCTACAATTTCAGTTAATTTCTTTAAAACACCAATGTCGTGGTTTCCTCCTTATTTCCAGGCTATTTATTATAGGTGGTTTGATGTTATATATTCATTTTGAAATAAATCTGCACAGCGGAAGAGTCAGGATCTAGGACTATTACCAGGAGCATAACAATTTGTTGAAAACCACATCGGAATTAAAGATTTTCTTTCCCCTCAGTCTTCCACCCACTTCAGCCTTGAAATAGGAGAATCTCTTGATTCGTCTGTCCTGTTCTGTGTGTATATGCCACACAATGCACCCCAAGGACCACTTTATTGAGCTCAGGAAATCACAAGGTCACTGTCACCTGCAGTAGCATTCTACCTCATCATATCACTGCCACCTGTCATCACTGTTTTTAAAACCCCGAATACTCAAGAAAGCCCTCACGGATTAATTGCGTGAGTAAACAAGTTTCCCATTACTGTGCTCAACATAAAACATACCGGGACACTCCTCTCAACTAGTTCCCATATAAATTCAGAAACTCTTTACTTCTACATAATGCAAACACCTGAACATTATGCTTATTCATTCCCATGTTTATTATTCAATTACCTGTGTGTCATAAATATATTTCGTCTATCACGGTGGTGCATTGAAGGAAATTAACCATATTCTGGAGAAAGTTATGATCTGTCTCTGCCGGCCAAGCTTGGCTCCATTCATAAACCAATACTTAATAAATGCTTTCGATGGCTGATAAGGATGACTTTATATAACTGAAGAAGGAAATACATTTTATCCCCCTTTTATGGCTGTGACAAGAGATACAGAGCAAATAAGAAATTACATCTCTAATAAGACAGTGAACCATTATCAGATCTGAATCTATTACCAACATCCAAATTTCCAGTCTGTAAGACTTTGAAGATTCTGATAGAATATGGCATCTTTATATGCTTCGATTACCCGCAAACCACAGTAGCTTCATGACACTAGTTGGTTTTAGGAGAGGGCCAGCACCAGGAAATGATAAGGTCTTTTAAATAAGGTTTGCATGATTTCTGAGTGCAATCTTACCTTCCCAGAAAGAAATAGAAAACAGCGATGAGAAACCAATTGCAACAGATCTTGATAAAACCTGGCATTTACTTCAAAACAGATATCCTGTCCACAAACAGCAACACCTAACTTGGGTGTTGAATAGGGCATATTGGAAAGCATTGGATGTGAAAGACATTTTCAAAATGAAAAGTAATTTAAGAGATGAAAGCAAACCAGTCATAACTTAAAACCTTATAGCCTTTTGTGAAATGAAGTATTTTTTGACCCTTGGAGATAAGCTCCTTATTTAGGATCAAGTATCAGGGGCACCCTGGTGTTCAGTTAAGCGTTGGACTTTTGGTTTGGGCTCAGGTCATGATCTCAGGGTAGTCAGTCCAAGCCCTGTGCTGGGCTCTGCACTCAGTGTTGAATCTGCTTGTCCCTCTTCCTCTGCTCTTCCTCCCAGCTTGTACTCTCTCTCACCCAAGCTCGCTCTCTCTTTCTCTCTCAAATAAATAAAATCTTAAAGAAAAAGAAACAAGTTTCACGCTCTGTATATTGGAGATTCGCAGAACAAAGGGAGGATGATTGCTTTCATAATTTTATCACATTTACTACAAAACATTTGCAAACGTTGACCATTATTTTTCATTTGATTTGCTTCTCTGAACCTCCCTTACCTCAGTAAACCCAGATTTTATAACAGTGTGTATTTCTCATAAGTTTCTCAAGCTTAGGAGAGTGGCCATGTACCCACACAGTACTCAAGACCTCATAACTCAGTAAAGCAAATTTCTCTTTATTCTCCAGAACTTATTTCAGGCTTAAAGCACAGAAAACACTCTGGACTGCTACCATATCTGAAAAGACAACTAAGGCAGCTATCACCTGGTAGGCATTTTTAAATAAATCACTTTGCTTTGCTTTTTGCTTTTGCAAGATTATCACATCTTCCAGAAGGAAGATTGATTGAAGGAAATGATGGAGACAGACCCTTTATTCATTCAGTAAAAGGATCTCCAAAGGGTTCAATCTTTAACTTGCATTTGAGAAATATTAACAGGGAAACCTAATCTTTCATGGTCAGGCTATAACAGTGGTTACTAGAAATATGATTTTTGTGTATTCTTTACAACACCCAATATAGATTTATAAGCTTTTAAAGAAATGTTTAAAAATATTTCTCAACCCTTAGAGGGCTCCTAGCTTCTGCCTACAAACTTGACATGAGGTCTTTTATCTTACTCTAATTTATTTCAAATAAGAAGGCAGAAATCAACATATGTGCTAAATATGCTTTATCTTACTTTGGCCCCCTTTAAAAGCAGACTCTAAGGTGAGGATGTGAGACCAAATACTTTATCTGGGAGCTAAGCACAAGAAACAGAAGTGAGGAAGTAACAAAAGAAGAGAGGAAAACTAGCAAAATGTACATTCCTAAGTACCTAAGTGGCAAACTGGACCTTGATCTTGCTGAGAACCTCTGAAAACCCTTGTGGAAGAGACTTCTCAAGGGCTGGGGTTGGGAGTGGGTAGAGGATGGAGCATTTCTTCACAGGCCCTATTCCTCACTGGTTGAGTTTGTCCCCAGTGTCATGAACCCCCACCTACTTCCATGCAATATCTGAGTGTGGCAGACCAGGCTTCCATGATGAAAAAAGCCCTCAGCCAGGAAAACAGACAGACACAGGTGCTTACATTGGAAAGCTAACAGGTGCTGGGAACAATCTTCATTTGCATCTGCAGGTGAACTCAGGCAGACCAAAGAAATATGGGACAGGATATCAACATTGTCTGCTCCATACTTGGTCCTCCAGCTGGAGAGTGCCTAGTAGAAGTTGTTGACAGTGAGAGGGGGTAACATAAATATGTATTATTTCAAATCATTAAACCTGACCATAGAGAAGCTGGTGGTTATTAAATGAGTTCTGGTCTTAGCATAAAACACTAATGTGCGAAGAAGTTGCTGGAGGTGATCTGACCAGTGTTTTTATCCCTACCAATGTACTTCTATTTGGGTCAGTATTTGTGGTTAGAACTCGATCCAGGCTGACAGTCCACCTGGGACGGTCCTTCCTCTGTTTACCTTTCTCTGATGGCCACTGACGCTATTTAGCAAGAGGAAGGTACTAAGTGGAGGAACTGTGGTCCTTGTAGGATTTCTTCCTCAGGCTAGACCTTGCATCTAAAGCAGACATGATCTGCAGAAAACGGTCACATATGTTGCTCAATACTCCTACTTAGAGATGTTTATGAAAAAGCTGTCCCAACACTCAATATAGTCTCTCCCACCAAAAAGTAATCAGACTTAACAGCTGGATGTATATCTGTTCAGTCCTTTTTCTATGTTTGTATAGAAATATATGCATATATTTGCATCTGTTTATGAATATGTATAGGAGCATGCAATTAAGGTTCAAAAACATATATGTGCATATAGGTGTATCTATTGTCCTATCTAGGACTTGTTTGCAGAAAGCCTTACTAGATACTATTCCTTGACAACCCACACAGAACCTTCGCCATCTTTTTTATTTTTACATAGCATACTAAAGTAAGAATTTTTCATCATTGAATTAACCATCTCTCTAATGACAGGTACTTAGGTTGTTTCTGATTATTTGCGAATACAAACAATTTGTAATGCTTCATGAGGCAGGCATAAAGCAGAACATTTGAAGTTAATACTTGACATGACTGCCCAGAATGTTTCAGACACCTCTGAAGAATTAGAATCTCATCTCTCTACATTAGAACCCATGCCTCTCACCTCCACAGGTTCCTTTCTGCGAGGGCACAGTCATGTCACTTACATATCCTAGTGCTAAAGTTTGATTTGGTAATGAGCAGCTTCCATGTTTAATCCACTCTCCAGGGTAGGGTCCTTGCAGAAGGATTGAGGTGTCAAGGGAGACAGGAGCAGGAGAGTTGAGCTCCTGGTGCAGAAGTTAATTTTGGTGCTGAGAGCAGTAGCTACTTGAATCAGCTCTCCTACATCAATCTAGTGTTTGGCAGCAGCAGAGACAGCAGTCTCATGGTTAAAAAAAATCCTTCTTTCTCAATGCTTCCTCTGTCCTTGTCAAGTTTTATTGTGCTTCCTTATGATTTTTTCCCCTTTTTTCTTATTTAGGATAGTTAGTGGTTTGTCTATTTTGTTGACTTTTGCTGGGAAGCATTTTGATTTATTTATTATTCCTGCTGTTTTTCTGGTTTGTGCTTCATTCATACCTCTTGTTATCTCTATTGATTAGTTCAGTCTGATTTCTTCTGAAGTATGATGCTGTTGGTTTTATAGATTTGAGTTCATTTATATGCATTCTTTTATTTTTATTGCTCAGATTTAAGGCAATGCAGTCTTTGAACCAATCACTAGTTTGTTTCCCACATATTCTACTATATGTTTTCATTATGATTACATTTAAGAAATTCTACAGTTATGATTTATATTTCTTATTTTACAATAGGGTGATTTATAGAGTTTTAAAATTCTCAAGTAAAAGGGCCTATTTGTTATCTGATTTTGTTATGGTACTATGGAAATTCTGTGATATTCTTTCTACTTTATGAAACATATTGAGGGACTTCTGTGACATAATTTATGATTTATTTTTATGAATTCTCATGTGTGGTTGAAAAAGGCACATTCTTCAATATTTGAGTGAAAAATTCAAAGTCCACATGACCTAACTTAATGATGTTTTCTGGATCTTCCACATCTTTACTGACTTATTTGGTCCATGTGACTTGTCTTGGGCTGCGACTGGTATGTTAAATTTACCTATTATTATTGTGTTTCTATTTCTCCTTGCATACTTCATCTGGTATGAGGATTGAAACACCTTTTTTTATTTGTTTGTAGATTTTTGCTATACTTTACATGTTTTCATCTTTATGAATCTCTTTATTACATATGTGTATATAGCACAAGCAAAATAATTTTTGAACATCAACTGGAAAATTCATTTCTTTTAAAAGGTGATTTAAGCTCATTTACATGTATTAATGACTAATAGATGTGATCTCAAATCTGTAATTTTATTTCTTCTGTGGTATGATCCCATATTTACCATGTTTCTCCATGCAGTCTGTTTCCTTTTATTATTTTCAAGTTCTTTTGACATTTATGAAATTTGTATTTTTTTATTCCATTGGTTTTCATAGTACTATTTCCTTTGATATTGCTGTTAGTCCTGTTTTACTTTACATATGCTTCTTCTATTTATTTTATCAGGTTTGAATGATATCCATTGACTATTGCTTATTACATGTATGTAATCAGTGAGCATATCCTACTTTACAATTCCTTTCTTGCTTTTTTACTCATTTGTTACTTTTGTTTTGTTATTGTTGAAGTTTTTGTTTAAATTTTAGTTAGTTAACATACAGTGCAATATTGGTTTCAGGTGTACAATATAGTGATTCAACACTTCCGTACATCACCCGGTGCTCATCATGGTAAGGGTGCTCCTTAGTCCCCATCGCCTGTTTCACCTATCCCATCCCCACCTCCCCTCTGGTAAACCATCAGTTTGTTCTCTATAATTCCTATTTTGTTTAAAAAAACAAGGTGGGCACATTTGACTTGCAGGGGTAGATAAGAGTCTAGATCATAAAATATTGCCCAGTTGCCTCCACTAGAATGTTCAAGCTTAAAAGGACTGGCAATACTGAGTTTGGTACGAATGGACAGTGATGAGAAATCTCATCCATTGCTGATAGGAGTGTAAAATTATATAACCACTTTAAAAGCTGCTTGGTAGTTTCTAATAAAGCTAAAAACATCCTATACCTTTTACGTGAACAATTCTACAACTGAGTATATACCGAATAGAAATGAGTGCTTATGTTCACTGAAAGACATGTTCAAGAATGTTCAATACAGGATTGTTTGTAAGAGGTAAACATAAACAGGGAAAAGCCCAAATATCAATCAAGTAGAAATGAGTAATAAATTGCTATATATACATACAATAACTATTCACAACAATGGAAAAGCTCAAACCTCTGCCATCAGCATGTATACAGATCTCACAATTTTTTTTTAAGATTTTAATTATTTATTTGACAGTGAGAGAGCGCACAACCAGGGGGAGTGGCAGGCAGTGGAGGAGGGAGAAGCAAACTCCCTACTAAGCAAGGAGCCTGATGTGAGGCTCGATCCCAAGACCCTGGGTTTATGACCTGAGCCGAAGGTAGACGCTTAACTGACTGAGTCACCCAGGCACCACTCACCATCAAATAACTAAACAAAAGAACTTAGTCATAAAATAGCACATGCTGTATAATTCCACTTAAAGAACTTCAAAAATATACAAGATAATCAACAATAATAGAAGTCAAAATAATGGTCACCTCTGCAGGATAATAGCTGGGAAAGGACACGAGAGAGCTCTCTGAGAATCTGGAAATGTTCTGTAGCTTAAAATGAGATTTTTTTTTGAGATTTTATTTTTAAGTAATTTCTCCACCCAACACAGGGCTTGAACTTACAACCCTGTGATCAAGAGTTCCATGCTCTACCAACTGAACTGGTCAGGTGTCCCACTATTTTCACACACACACACACACCCCTTCCCTAGTAGGAAACAACAATAAGTAATGGAAGTACATGGAAGCAGTTCCTGAGGTGAAGCAGACAGGGAAGGGCTGGGAAGACACCCAGAGTGGGTGAGTGGAGCACTAGTAATCAGTTTTGCTGAGGGTCACTCCTATCAAACTAGTCTTCACTTGTGTTGAACCTCACTCCAGGAAATACATATGATCCTAGGTATTATCTGGATTTGTCTACTATGACTGTTATAGTAATGATAGGTAGCATGTTGTTTTCTTCTACTCAGTCACCCAGGGCTGCCCCAACAGTGTGGATAGCAGTCTGATACTATCCTTTGAATTGTGACAACACCTGTTCGGGAGCCCAGATATTCCACTTTAAGCTGAAGCATGGGGGCTGGAGCACTTTGATGTCTGTCTGACTAATCTGTCTAGCCAGATAATGCTCTAAGTTGACTGACCACCTTGATTTACTGACAATGCTTTTTGGTCATTCCATGTCCCCACTCTTGATCACTGTCACCTTTATACACATCAGGAAGCACTCTGCATTATCAAGTGCTCGTCAAATTTGTTGAAATCTGATACCCTTCCTCTGGCAGCCATCTTACTTATGTATCTCAGGATTTTGTGTTTGTTAGATGAGTTGAGGAGGAAAAGGTCAACATAACCAGTAAGATGACCACATTCTGCCTCTTGGCTTAGGGTAAGGAAGATGAAAGAGCCCCAAAAGGTAAATGGTTGAAATTTTAGTGGTCACACAAGTTTGTATTCATCCATCAAAGTTCTGCTGCACTGGTAGCTCAAATAAATATAAGCTATCTCAAGTCCTGTGCTGAACTTCTCAGAAAGAAGACTGGAAGGTTTCTTCCCCCTCCTGGGTTTGGGCCTCCTTTTTTATGATACTCCATTCTCTCTCCTTCTTTACATCACTCAGACCATCACCAACACCACCTCCCATTCCATCCTGATATCCACTACTATCCTTTGATCTCGTAACATCTATTAATGTGACAAATATTTGTTGATGTTTTGGGATATGTGCATAGCACTGGATATAAGATATGTTAGACATGGTACTTACCACAAGCTGTGGTTCCAAAAAGGGAGGCTCTGAGATGAAGATTAGCATCAGTAACTTTATGAAACTAAACTTGGGATCAGGACCTATGAAAGCTATGAAGGAAGCAAGACTGGGAAATTGGCAATGTTGGGCTATGATGTGGAGACAAGAAAGGCATCAGCCCAATTAGTGGGAAACTCTGAAGCTGAAATGGTTCAACTGAGTTGTCCCCCATTGGGCCAAGGTGACTGGGCTTTTATACTCTGAAATCAACCAGCCATTGGATGCAGGCTTTCCCCAGAAGGAAAGTATAATTTTGGGTGAAGAATCTCTCTCGTGCCAATGGCAATTCCAGGGAAGAGGGCTGACAGCTGTGAATTCTGTGCCAGTTGTGCTACTAACAGCTGGTGGAATGGGTACTTCAGTCCTGGAGGGGGCATCTAGGCAGTACATTCCAGCATCTACAATAGGCTCTTTCCAAAAATAGCCACCATCTGGGAAGAGGGGCTGGTGATGGGGATATAGACACAAAAATAGGTAATAAGTCATTACTGCTGCCCAATCTCATCTGGTCATGGCTTACTGCACTGATTTTTTCTCACACTTCTGACACCAAATGTGTGGACGTTTTCCACATCAACAACCAGTTCTCCAATTCCAGACACAAATTGTGTGTCCTTCAATTCTATTCAATTCCAATGCTAATGACCCAGAATTAGTGTCACACTCCACAGTTTTAAGGGCACAGCCCCACAAGCCAACTCTCAGTTTAGTTTTCAGTCACTGGTACTGGGTTTCCAGGGTAACCACAGTTCTGTCTGACTTGGTTACCAAGATGGCATTGCCACAAACCCCCCTGAAGTCTTGATAATTTGTTAGAAGGACTCACAAAACTCAAAGATGCTTTGTTTAATATCACCAGTTTATTGGAGTGCCTGGGTTGCACAGTAAGTTAAGTGCCCAGCTCTTGGTTTTGACTCAGATTGTGATTCAGGGTCATGAGATTGAGCCTTGCATTAGACTTCGCACTCAGCATGGAGTCTGCCTAAGAGTCTCTCTTCCTCTCCCTCTGTCCCTCCCCATATGCAAACATACTCTCTCTCTCTCTCTCTCAAATAAATCAATAAATCTTTTTAAAATCACCAGTTTATTATAAAGGATACAAGTGAATCATTAAAAAGGATATGCATGAGCAGCCAGAAGAAAAAGTAAATAGGGTGAGGTCCAAAGGGTCCTGAGCACAGGAGTCTCCATTCCCATGGAGTTGGGATGCACCATCCTCCTAGCATATGGATGTGTTCGCCAACTCTGAAATTCTCCAAACCCTACAGGTTTTATGGAGGCTTCATTTCATAGGCAGGACTCATTAAATCCTTGGGCTTGGGTGGCTAACTCCACCCCCAGTCCCTTTCCCCTTTTCAGAGGTCGGGGGGTGTGCCCGAAAGTTAAGACATTCTAATCACATGGCTGGTTCCTATGGTAACCAGCTCCCATCCCGAAGCTCTCAAGAGGCCCATAAACTCAAGTATGGCTGAGAGGGACTTTGGGGAATAACAAGATATGTGAATTATGCCTCATGAAATTCTAAAGGTTGTAGAGCTCTGTGTTCAGGAACTGGGGACAAATACCAAATACATATTTCTTATTATGTCACACCTACCTCCCTCATACACTCTGAAAACACTGATCTTCTTTCTATTCCTGTAACAAGCCAACATCTTTCCCCACTCAGAGCCTCTTATTTGCTTTTCTATTTGTCTGTTATTGTGACATTCCATAACATTTTCAGAACAGTCTCTATCTCATCATTCAGTTTGAATAATGAGAAGGTGATCAAATGTCACCTTCTCAACAAGGTCTTCCCTAAACACCCTGCTCTTTGCCCTGTAACAATAATCCTACCTACTAATACCCTCTTGGAAACTATGTGCCAAGCACTCTTGAGTCACCAGAAACAATCCAAGTTAACTAATTAAGTTCTAGAACTTTGTAAAGTAGTTACTGTGATTCTGATTTTATAGATGAGGAAACTATAAAATGAATCACAAAGGTTTTAATATACCTTGGGTCTTAGTAAGCAATGACAGTAGCAGGATTGGATCTCAACCTTTCAGGCTGCAGATTCATTGTCCTTAACCATGACATTATGCTGCCTCTCTCAGTCACTACCATCCTTTAAAATTTTTTTCATTAATAGCACCAGTCCTCATTAATTATATTGTTTCTATAGTTATATACTTATTTCTGACTTCCCTGATGATGGAGTAAAATCCAGGATGACACAGACCTTATCTGTCTTGTTCATTGCCCAGCATCATACCTCTTTTCCCGAGCAATGACTAAATCCAACGACTAGTTACAGCAAAACAAGTGAAGTGTGGCCCACTTGCCTCTATTCGGGACAACTGTAAAGGGCTGTCCCAGCTCTGGAGCTTCCTGTGGAGTCAATCAAGGCTTTTGTTGTGACTGTATCACAATTCAACCTCTCCCTCTATCAAATCTGCTTCTTTAATCAGTTAAATCAATCATTCAATTAATTAATTAACTTCCAGTATAATTAATATACAGCATGATTTAAGTTTCAGGTATGCAATATAGCGATTCCATAATTCTATTGGCATATTGCTCAGTCACAAAAAGGAATGAAATCTTGCCATTGGCAAACCTACTTAATTGCCAAACTAACGCTGAGCTCCAGAGTATTCCAATGTGCAATGAGGTTGAAAACCACTATTACATAGGATACCCACAGAAGCGAGAAGGGTCTCCACTGACTTTCCCTGACCAACTCAAACGGAATAAAATTATTCAGAACAGTGAAGGATGGGGGACAGAGGCTGTGCTGGAGAAAGCAATATAGAATCCTCTGTCAATGTGTGTATAACCTCTCACTGTAAATGGGAATGAGCAGCACTGTGAGTGGGTGTGATGCTGATACAGTGACCATGCGACTTTGAATCTCAGCATCATCAAGGCCAGAACATCCACCTCCAATTTTTTGTTCAGATTTTATTATTTATTTGAGAGTGAGAGAGATTATGAGCAAAGGAGAGAAGGAGAAACAGGTTCCCCACTGAGCAGAGAGCCCAACGTGGGGCCCGATCCCAGGCCCCTGGGATCATGACCTGAGCTGAAGGCAGATGCTTCTGAGCATCTGAGCCACCCAGGTGCCCCCATCCACCTCTAGTTTAACTCCAGCATGTTACGTAGAGCCTGGCTTTTCCAAGATCAGTTTTTAAGTGGACAAAGAGATTGTTCTCCAGCAGACTACCTTTGCATTTTCCTCCCTCCTGAGCTTTTGGGGGGCACCAAGGGAGCTATCCATATACAAAGAACACATTTGTCAGTAGTTAATATATTGGGAATGATTCCAAGACAATCACCACTTGCAAGCAAATTCTGTGCTTGAATTAGAGCTGCCTGTAATGTTGGTATGCACAGGGAATAGAAGCGTGAAGGAAGGATGTGCCACGGAGATAATGTTATTTCAGTTGGAGTGGGTAGCATTTCAGGTGCAAGTCAACTTCCTTCTGGGGTGTGTGTGTTTGTGTGTGTGTGTGTGTGAGTGAGTCACAGGGGACAGGGTATATATGCGGTTATAAACACAACCACATGTATATCAAAGAGGAGCAGCTATTCTGTGCCCTGGTAACAAATAGCCCTCCAATCTCAATGGCTTAAAACAACAAAGACTCTTAATTCACAAGTTAGCAGAGGGTTCCAAATGCTGTTGTTCTCAGTAATGCGGGCTAAGGAAGACTCCAGCTCTATGCCTGCCCATTTGCTGAGGTGAACCAGAGTGCAGTGAATCAGGCACTGGCTCTTAAGGCTTCCACCCCAAAGCGACACACGTTCCTTCTGCTCACATTTCATCAGTCAGAGCAAATCATATGTCTCCACCTAATTTCACAGGGTCAGGGAAATTTGCTTTGACTATATGCCCAGGAGAACTGAAAGTGTTTGGTAACAGGACTAATCATGAGCACAGCTTCTATTACATTGGTAATACAGAGAGTTAATCTCAACAGCAGTGAGCTGGTAACTGGGAAGTACGGTTTCTACTTTTGGTTTTATTACTCATAACTAGCTTGATAATCTCTGTGTTTTCCATTTGAAATTTAATTGTTAGACTTTTTAGTTTTGCATTATTTTTACACTTCATTATTTTTACAAGTCAATGTCTCTCAAGTTCCCGAATGCTGGTCCATGATAAGGCATTCATCAGGATCCAGAGAACTGAAAAATCAAATTAAATTAAAAGGGAAATGTAATGATTCCACCTTTATTGTCAGATCTCATTTTATGTGTGTTAAACCTCATTTTTTTTTAAAGATTTTATTTATTTATTTGACAGAGAGAGATCACAAGTAGGCAGAGAGGCAGGCAGAGAGAGAGAGAGGAGGAAGCAGGCTCCCTGCTGAGCAGAGAGCCCGATGCGGGACTCGATCCCAGGACCCTGAGATCATGACCTGAGCCGAAGGCAGCGGCTTAACCCACTGAGCCACCCAGGCGCCCTGTTAAACCTCATTTCATTAGTGACTGAATGCTCGTGGTAACCACCATGTACTATTATTTAAAGCTTTTAACAATATAGTCACACATATACAGTGTTTTCTAGGTGCCAATCACTGGTCTAAATACATTATATAATTAACTCATTTAATCCTCACATCAATCTTATGAAGTAGGTGCTATTATCCCTATTAACAGGGATCTGTTTATAGATGAGGCAGAGGAAAATTAAATCATTTTTTAAAGGTCATACTGCTAGTAAAAAGTGGGGTCTGAATTCAAATCCAGATAGTACAAACAATGAATACTGTTATGCTGAAAAGAAATAAAAAATTTTTTAAAAATCCAGATAGTACAGATTCAGAATCTACTTTCATCATATCACACTATCTTAGCTTGGAAAAATAAAATTTGGAACCCAACTACTGTTACCCTTATTCTGGGTTTTAATTTTTCTATTTGAAGTTCTTTTATAGTCTACTCTAAGAGTTTTTTAAAAATATTAAGAAGTCAGTATATCTCAGGGAGTCACTAGGCTATAGTACTTATTAAGACACAATGGGAGATCCTGAGAAATCACACACTCATATTTTGAAACTTCTTACACATTATAGAAATCAATTTTACCCCATATTTCCATAATATTCTGTTTATTGCAACAGTCAGAGAAACAAGCAGAACTAAATATAATTTTCCATTTATTTGGGAGGATAAAATCCCAATAAAATAAGGAAATATTTGAACCAATTCTCCTAAAAATTATACTGAAATTATCTGCACTTTTCTTTTTACTATATTATAGCATTTCATTTTGCTTCCTGATGTAATTGTGTGTATCTTTCCCAACATACAGCTTCTTGGAGAGAAAAATTGTTTCATCTTTCTGGCTGGGGCTCTAAACAAACCTTACACAGTGCTCTTTACCCACCCTAGGCACCTAACTCAAATTTGCTTGACTAATTGAACAAATACATTTCTGTCTCTTCTGATGTGACTCCAGCACATGTCAGGGCGAATAGAATGGGGTAAAGGCAGTATTTTTGTGAGTAAAACAGTTTAACTCTGAATAACCCAATGGGGCACCTACACTGCCTAGACTTCAAACAATGAGACCGGGTTCCTACCTATCAGGTATTAGCCCTGGGGCATGTATATCAGTCAAGGAACTCTACAGGGTTGGCAGAAGACAGCACAGGGAGAGCATGGTATAAGACATAGAGATCAGAATGAGTAATAAATGGAGCCAGGGCTTAGCACCTGGCACACCTAGTGATCCAGCCAGTAGAGAGAGGATCTACAGAAGAGGACTGGAAGAATAACACCTCTTAGTAAATAAATTGCTGTCAACTGAAGGTAGGACTTCTATCCTTCCTTCTCTCTGAGACCAGAAATACAGTCAACCCTTGGATAATGTGATGGGTTAGGAGGGCCAATCCCACATGCAGTTGAAAATTCCTCTATGGGGGCGCCTGGCTGGCTCAGTCAGGAGAGTATATGACTCTTGATCTTGGAGTCATGAGTTCAAGCTCCACACTGGGCACATAGAGTACTAAAAAATTAATAAATAAACTTAAAACATATTTTTTATTTGAGAGAGAGAAAGAGAGAGCATGCATACAAACATATACACAAGTCGGGTGGCAGGGCAGAGAGAGAGGAAGAAACACACTCCCCACTGAGTGGGGAGGCTGATGCGGATCTCGATCCCAGGACCCTGAGCACATGACCTGGGCTAAAGCCAGATACTTAATCAACTGAACCACCCAGGTGTCCCTTAAAAAATATTAAAAACAAAAAGAAAATCCCAGTATAACTTTTTACACCCCCCAAAACTTAACTATTACTAGCCCACTATTGACTAGAAACATTCTCAATAACATAGTCAATTAACACATATTCTGTGTGTTTTGTGTGTGTGTGTGTGTATACACTATATATATATATATATATACACATATATATACACTGTATGCTTACAATAAAGTAAGCTGGAGAAAAGAAAATGTTATTAAGAAAATTAAAACAAAGATAAAATACATGCACAGTACTGTACTGTAAAAAAATCTGCACATAAGTACACCAGTGCAGTCCAAACCCATGTTGTTCAAGAGTACAGTGTACCCTCATGTTAATGTCCTTCAGACAAACATACACCAGGAACACATCCGAAGTTGAACAAGTTGGATTTCATTACTCCTTGTGGTGAGAGAGAACACATATCATGAGGAACCATACGATAGCTCAGTAAGATGGTGAGAGAAAGAACTTATTACAGAATTTGGGGTTTTTGGTTGAGTTATTTGAGAGTGGGACTGAGGAACCAAGGTTCACTTTTTTTTAAGTAGGCTTCATGCCCAGTGTGGAGCCCAACATGGGGCTTAAACTCACAACCCTGAGACCTTTGCTGAGACGAAGAGTCAGATGCTTAACCAAGTGAGCCACCCAGGCATCCTAGCAAGGGTTCACTTTAAATTGGATGTTCAAAGAAAGTGGAAAGAATCCTATGATTGAGGGTTTTGTGGAAGGCACAGTAACTCTGATTCTCTGTGCTTAGACAAAATTATGAAATGACCTTTCATGATATCATGCTCTCAGAGTAATCTTGTTGATGGTTGGTATTCTGCAAGACTGTGTCCAAGAAGAGAACAAGAGTCCAGCATGAGACCAGCTCCTAAATAATATTAAGGTCTAGCTGTGAACGTCGAATCAGTTCTGGATGTAACTGGCCACTTTGTTCCTTCTGACTCATTAGGATGTCTGGCCTGAAAGCAAAGTTGGTCACAAGTTGGTAATTGTAACTGAGTTCAATATAAGAGAATGAAAACTAAGGTGGTTGCTGACACTAAGCCCTAAGCCCAAGCAGCTTCTACATGGCATCAGGTATTTCTAGACTTAATAGAAATCTCTAGTCTTTAAAAAAGACCAAAGCAAGGGCACCTGACTGGCTCAGTCAGTGGAACGTGAGACTTGATCTCGGGGTCCTGAGTTTGAGTCCCACGTTGAGGACAAGAGATCACTTAAAAAAAAAAAAAAAAAAAAAGAAGGAGAAAGACAGACCAAGACAATGGCCAAAAAGTCCCATATTCCTATCCTTTTATCTGTAGGTAAAGTTGACAAGAATCAAGTATATCCTACTATGAACTGAATTGTGTCCCCCTAAATTCTTATGTTGAAGTCCTATGTACCCCCCCCAGTGTGATGGTATTTGGAGGCAGGGCCTATGGGAGGTAATTTGGGTTAGATGGGGCCCTAAGAGCAGGGCCCTCAATAAAGAACAAGAGCCCTTATAAGAAGAGATAGCAGAGGGCTTGCAACTTCTCCCAAGGGGCCAAGTGAGCACACAGAGACATGATGTCCACAAACTGGCAAGAGCACTCTCACAAGAAACTGAACAAGTTGGTCCCTTGATCGTGAACTCTCAGCCTCCAAAACTGTAAGAGAAGAAATTTCTGTTGTTTAAGCCATCCAGTATATTGTATTTTCTTATGACAGCCTGAGCAGCCAAAGTCCCCTATGTAAGTACTGGGTCATTCAAAAGAAGGAGCTCGTTTTGTCCATGGGAGTGAGCCTCCAGGTCCAAGTGGTGAGTTGTGTTGCTTTCCCTGGTAAGAACTGAGGTTAAGTTGCTGATGGAATCAGAATCTGTGGGATACTTAAATTTTAAAAAATGGATGCTCTTGGGGAGGAGTCAAGATGGCGAAAAAGTAGCAGGCCGAGACTACTTCAGCTAGCCGGAGATCAGCTAGATAGCTTATCTAAAGATTGCAAACACCTGAAAATCCATCGGCAGATCGAAGAGAAGAAGAACAGCAATTCTGGAAACAGAAAAACAACCACTTTCTGAAAGGTAGGACCGGCGGAGAAGTGAATACAAAGCAACGGGAAGATAGACCCCGGGGGGAGGGGCCGGCTCCCGGCAAGCGGCGGAGCAACGGCGCACAAAATCAGGACTTTTAAAAGTCTGTTCCGCTGAGGGACATCGCTCCAGAGGCTACCCGGGGCAAAGCCCACACGGGGTCAGCGTGGCCTCAGGTCCCGCAGGGTCACAGAAGGATCGGGGGTGTCTGAGTGTCGCAAAGCTTGCGGGTATTGGAACGGGAAAGCCGGCTACAGAGACAGAGCCGACAGTAAGGTCGCAGCTCGGGGTGACCTTGAACCGGTCGCAGGCTCGGTGAGCTCAGACCTCGGCCGGAGGTCAGGCAGACGGGAGTAACTGGGCGCGGTTCTCTGAGCGCGCACTGAGGAGTGCGGCCCTGGGCTCTCGGCTCCTCTGGGCCGGAGACCAGGAGGCCGCCATTTGTATTCCCGTCCTCCGGAACTCTACGGAAAGCACTCAGGGAACAAAAGCTCCTGAAAGCAAACCCAAGCGGAATACTCACCCCGGCCCCGGGTAAGGGCGGTGCAATTCCGCCTGGGGCAAAGACACATGAGAATCACTACAACAGGCCCCTCCCCCAGAAGATCAACAAGAAATCCAGCCGAGACCAAGTTCACCTACCAAAGAGTGCGGTTTCAATACCAAGGAGAGCAGCAGAATTCTAGAGGAGAAGAAAGCCAAGCACGGAACTCATGGCTTTTTCCCTGTGATTTTTTTTAGTCTTGCAGTTAATTTAATTTTTTTCTTTTTCATTTTTTGTTTTTTTTTCTCGCCTTCAGGTAAAATTTTTTTTTAATTGTTACCTTTTTCTTTTTTAACGATTTTTTACTAGTTTATCTAATACATATATTTTTTCTTTTTTATATTTTTCTTAGGTGTTTTCTTTTTTTTAAATTCTTTTCTTTTTTCTTTTTTTTTCTTTTTTTTCTCTCTTCCTTTTTGAACCTCTTTTTATCCACTTTCTCCCCCCTCACGATTTGGGATCTATACTAATTTGGATAAAGCATATTTTCCTGGGGTTGTTGCCACCCTTTTAGTATTTTACTTGCACCTTCATATACTCTTCTCTGGACAAAATGACAAGACGGAAAAATTCAACACAAAAAAAAAGAACAAGAGGCAGTACCGAAGGCTAGGGACCTAATCAATACAGACATTGGTAATATGTCAGATCTAGAGTTCAGAATGACAATTCTCAAGGTTCTAGCCGGGCTCGAAAAAGGCATGGAAGATATTAGAGAAACCCTCTCGAGAGATATAAAAGCCCTTTCTGGAGAAATAAAAGAACTAAAATCTAACCAAGTTGAAATAAAAAAAGCTATTAATGAGGTGCAATCAAAAATGGAGGCTCTCACTGCTAGGATAAATGAGGCAGAAGAAAGAATTAGTGATATAGAAGACCAAATGACAGAGAATAAACAAGCTGAGCAAAAGAGGGACAAACAGATACTGGACCACAAGGGGAGAATTCGAGAGATAAGTGACACCATAAGACGAAACAACATTAGAATAATTGGGATTCCAGAAGAAGAAGAAAGAGAGAGGGGAGCAGAAGGTATACTAGAGAGAATTATTGGGGAGAATTTCCCCAATATGGCAAAGGGAACGAGCATCAAAATTCAGGAGGTTCAGAGAACGCCCCTCAAAATCAATAAGAATAGGCCCACACCCCGTCACCTAATAGTAAAATTTACAAGTCTCAGTGACAAAGAGAAAATCCTGAAAGCAGCCTGGGAAAAGAAGTCTGTAACATACAATGGTAAAAATATTAGATTGGCAGCTGACTTATCCACAGAGACCTGGCAGGCCAGAAAGAGCTGGCATGATATTTTCAGAGCACTAAATGAGAAAAACATGCAGCCAAGAATACTATATCCAGCTAGGCTATCATTGAAAATAGAAGGAGAGATTAAAAGCTTTCAGGACAAACAACAACTGAAAGAATTTGCAAACACCAAACCAGCTCTACAGGAAATCTTGAAAGGGGTCCTCTAAGCAAAGAGAGAGCACAAGTGGTAGATCAGAAAGGAACAGAGACCATATACAGTAACAGTCACCTTACAGGCAATACAATGGCACTAAATTCATATCTCTCAATAGTTACCCTGAATGTTAATGGGCTAAATGCCCCTGTCAAAAGACACAGGGTATCAGAATGGATAAAAAAACAAAACCCATCTATATGTTGCCTCCAAGAAACTCATTTTAAGCCCGAAGACACCTCCAGATTTAAAGTGAGGGGGTGGAAAAGAATTTACCATGATAATGGACATCAGAAGAAAGCAGGAGTGGCAATCCTTATATCAGATCAATTAGATTTTAAGCCAAAGACTATAATAAGAGATGAGGAAGGACACTATATCATACTCAAAGGGTCTGTCCAACAAGAAGATTTAACAATTTTAAATATCTATGCCCCCAACGTGGGGAGCAGCCAACTATATAAACCAATTAATAACAAAATCAAAGAAAACACATCAACAATAATACAATAATAGTAGGGGACTTTAACACTCCCCTCACTGAAATGGACAGATCATCCAAGCAAAAGATCAGCAAGGAAATAAAGGCCTTAAACGACACACTGGACCAGATGGACATCACAGATATATTCAGAACATTTCATCCCAAAGCAACAGAATACACATTCTTCTCTAGTGCACATGGAACATTCTCCAGAATAGATCACATCCTCGGTCCTAAATCAGGACTCAACCGGTATCAAAAGATTGGGATCATTCCCTGCATATTTTCGACCACAATGCTCTAAAGCTAGAACTCAACCACAAAAGGAAGTTTGAAAAGAACCAAAATACATGGAGACTAAACAGCATCCTTCTAAAGAATGAATGGGTCAACCGGGAAATTAAAGAAGAATTGAAAAAAATCATGGATACAAATGATAATGAAAATACAACGGTTCAAAATCTGTGGGACACAACAAAGGCAGTCCTGAGAGGAAAATATATAGCGGTACAAGCCTTTCTCAAGGAACAAGAAAGGTCTCAGGTACACAATCTAACCCCACACCTAAAGGAGCTGGAGAAAGAACAAGAAAGAAACCCTAAGCCTAGCAGGAGAAGAGAAATCATAAAGATCAGAGCAGAAATCAATGAAATAGAAACCAAAAAAACAATAGAACAAATCAACGAAAGTAGGAGCTGGTTCTTTGAAAGAATTAATAAAATTGATAAACCCCTGGCCAGACTTATCAAAAAGAAAAGAGAAAGGACCCAAATAAATAAAATCATGAATGAAAGAGGAGAGATCACAACTAACACCAAAGAAATACAAACTATTATAAGAACATACTATGAGCAACTCTACAGCAATAAATTTGACAATCTGGAAGAAATGGATGCATTCCTAGAAACACATAAACTACCACAACTGAACCAGGAAGAAATAGAAAGCCTGAACAGACCCATAACCAGTAAGGAGATTGAAACAGTCATTAAAAATCTCCAAACAAAAGCCCAGGGCCAGACGGCTTCCCGGGGAAATTCTACCAAACATTTAATGAAGAACTAATTCCTATTCTCCTGAAACTGTTCCAAAAAATAGAAATGGAAGGAAAACTTCCAAACTCATTTTATGAGGCCAGTATCACCTTGATCCCAAAACCAGACAAGGATCCCACCAAAAAAGAGAGCTATAGACCGATATCCTTGATGAACACAGATGCGAAAATACTCAACAAAATACTAGCCAATAGGATTCAACAGTACATTAAAAAGATTATTCACCACGACCAAGTGGGATTTATTCCAGGGCTGCAAGGTTGGTTCAACATCCGCAAATCAGTCAATGTGATACAACACATCAATAAAAGTAAGAAAAAGAACCATATGATACTCTCCATAGATGCTGAAAAAGCATTTGACAAAGTACAGCATCCCTTCCTGATCAAAACTCTTCAAAGTGTAGGGATAGAGGGCACATACCTCAATATCATCAAAGCCATCTATGAAAAACCCACCGCAAATATCATTCTCAATGGAGAAAAACTGAAAGCTTTTCTGCTAAGGTCAGGAACACGGCAGGGATGTCCATTATCACCACTGCTATTCAACATAGTACTAGAGGTCCTAGCCTCAGCAATCAGACAACAAAAGGAAATTAAAGGCATCCAAATCGGCAAAGAAGAAGTCAAATTATCACTCTTCGCAGATGATATGATACTATATGTGGAAAACCCAAAAGACTCCACTCCCAAACTGCTAGAACTTATACAGGAATTCAGTAAAGTGTCAGGATATAAAATCAATGCACAGAAATCAGTTGCATTTCTCTACACCAACAGCAAGACAGAAGAAAGAGAAATTAAGGAGTCAATCCCATTTACAATTGCACCCAAAACCATAAGATACCTAGGAATAAACCTAACCAAAGAGACACAGAATCTATACTCAGAAAACTATAAAGTACTCATGAAAGAAATTGAGGAAGATACAAAGAAATGGAAAAATGTTCCATGCTCCTGGATTGGAAGAATAAATATTGTGAAAATGTCTATGCTACCTAAAGCAATCTACACATTTAATGCAATTCCTATCAAAGTACCATCCATCTTTTTCAAAGAAATGGAACAAATAATTCTAAAATTTATATGGAACCAGAAAAGACCTCGAATAGCTAAAGGGATATTGAAAAAGAAAGCCAACGTTGGTGGCATCACAATCCCGGACTTCAAGCTCTATTACAAAGCTGTCATCATCAAGACAGCATGGTACTGGCAC
This sequence comes from Mustela putorius furo, assembly GCF_011764305.1. Lineage (NCBI taxonomy): Eukaryota > Metazoa > Chordata > Mammalia > Carnivora > Mustelidae > Mustela > Mustela putorius. The sequence continues at coordinate 37,746,736 of NW_025421989.1, forward strand.
AAAAACAGACCCATAGATCAATGGAACAGAATAGAGAGCCCAGAAATAGACTCTCAACTCTATGGTCAACTAATCTTCGACAAAGCAGGGAAGAATGTCCAATGGAAAAAAGACAGCCTCTTCAATAAATGGTGCTAGGAAAATTGGACAGCCACATGCAGAAAAATGAAATTGGACCATTTCCTTACACCACACACAAAAATAGACTCAAAATGGATCAAGGACCTCAATGTGCAAAAGGAATCCATGAAAATCCTTGAGGAGAACACAGGCAGCAACCTCTTCGACCTCAGCCGCAGCAACATTTTCCTAGGAACAACACCAAAGGCAAGGGAAGCAAGGGCAAAAATGAACTATTGGGATTTCATCAAGATCAAAAGCTTTTGCACAGCAAAGGAAACAGCTAACAAAATCAAAAGACAACTGACAGAATGGGAGAAGATATTTGCAAACGACATATCAGATAAAGGACTAGTGTCCGGAATCTATAAAGAACTTAGCAAACTCAACACCCAAAGAACAAATAATCCAATCAAGAAATGGGCAGAGGACATGAACAGACATTTCTGCAAAGAAGACATCCAGATGGCCAACAGACACATGAAAAAGTGCTCCATATCACTCGGCATCAGGGAAATACAAATCAAAACCACAATGCGATATCACCTCACACCAGTCAGAATGGCTAAAATCAATAAGTCAGGAAATGACAGATGCTGGCGAGGATGTGGAGAAAGGGGAACCCTCCTACACTGTTGGTGGGAATGCAAGCTGTTGCAACCACTCTGGAAAACAGCATGGATGTTCCTCAAAATGTTGAAAATAGAACTGCCCTATGACCCAGCAATTGCACTATTGGGTATTTACCCTAAAGATACAAATGTAGTGATCCAAAGGGGCACATGCACCCGAATGTTTATAGCAGCAATGTCCACAATAGCCAAACTATGGAAAGAACCTAGATGTCCATCAACAGATGAATGGATAAAGAAGAAGTGGTATATATACACAATGGAATACTATGCAGCCATCAAAAGAAATGAAATCTTGCCATTTGCAACAACATGGATGGAACTAGAGCGTATCATGCTTAGCGAAATAAGTCAAGCGGAGAAAGACAACTATCATATGATCTCCCTGATATGAGGAAGTGGTGATGCAACATGGGGGCTTAAGTGGGTAGGAGAAGAATCAATGAAACAAGATGGGAATGGGAGGGAGACAAACCATAAGTGACTCTTAATCTCACAAAACAAACTGAGGGTTGCTGTGGGGAGGGGGTTTGGGAGAAGGGGGTGGTATTAAGGACATTGGGGAGGGTATGTGCTTTGGTGAGTGCTGTGAAGTGTGTAAACCTGGTGATTCACAGACCTGTACCCCTGGGGATAAAAATATATGTTTATAAAAAATAAAAAATTTAAAAAAAACTATGCTCCAGGATACATATAAGATTCTTCATGGCAGCAATATTTATAATTGTAAAAAACACCACCACCAAAATGCAAGAAAACCAATTGTCTATTTATAGGAAAATGAATAAAATAGATTGTGGTATATTTATAAAAGGATTATCATATATCAATAAAAATGACTGGGCTATATTATGGCAGATAGTAATTAGCTGATCATTACACCTCTTCCCTCTTCTTTCTGGTCATACAGCTCAACTACATTTTCCAGCCTTGCTTGTGCTTTCTGTATGATCGTGTGTGTCACTTGGAATCCTCTGGAAAGACAATAAAATGGTGGAATTAGGCTTACAAGAGTTTTACTGAGGGTGAGCCCTATGAACAAGAAATGACAGATGGAGCAAGAGTAGGCAGGGAGAATCTTTAAATCGTGACACAGACCAGACCAATGAGAAAGGAGAGAGGAAGATGGGACTGTGAGTAAGAAGAACATCAGACTGCAGTACAGACTTGAGCAAGTTTTGGGCAGCCCAAAATGAAGTTCCAGCACAATAATTGCCCATAGATAAATTCTGCACAGGGCAGTAATGTCCAGGTCCTTATCCACTTGCTGTGCTGAGTCACTGGCTGAGAACTGCCTGAGAAGACAGGCTTAGCTCAAATGTTGGGATAGATAATAAAGGTGCTGCAGCTAGAAGACATCAGCTCACTGAACTCCTTCTGGCAGCTCCTGTGTTGAAGGGAGATACAAGAAGCACATCACCGTGGAAGCTACACCATACAACTGAGCTTTCGCGAATGGCACATGAGAGGAAGTGATGGGTGTGATTTCCAGACATAATCTACAGAAATGTCCTACATGTTTTTCCTCCCTCAACAATTTGGGGAAAGATAAATATGGCAACCCAGGACATATGTGGAGGATAGCACAGGATAAGATGGAGGAATCGTAGGCCCCTGATTCACCAATTAGATGAGAGCTATCCACTATTAAAACATGTGCTTTTAAGACTTTCTGCAGGTGAGAAATGAACTTGTATGGGTTACAATATTGACATTTCAGGGTCTGTCTATTATGACAACTAATTATCCCTTAAATCATGCCTTTAGTGACTCATTAAATCATGGATAAATCTTGGAAACCTAATTTTGAGAGAAAAAAGCAGATCCCAAAAGACAAAATACAGTAAGCTACCATTTTACGGACTCAAAACAAGTAAATCTAATAATATAATGCTTATGAATCATATTTCAGAACCATAAAATGTTAAAAAATAGCACTAGTGATTAATTATGAAGGGAGATGGGAAAAGTATGCAGTAAGATTAATCCTAACTTCTTAGGTAATAATTATATCATCCTCTGTAATCCTTTGCATGGAATGGCTTGTTAAAGTGAGAGGCTTCCTGCTAAATGGAAAACCACTATGGTTTCCTAGGGACTAACAAGTATTCCTATCAAAGATCTCCTATTCCTTGGGGGAAACATCCTGATGTTTTGAAATAAAGATTTTTCTGTAAGATGTATCACAAAATCATCCAACTTGAGAGATAACAAACTGAAAATTCAAAATATTTTTTGCATGCTGAAATATCAGAAACAAAATTATCCAATTAAATTTGAAAGTGTATTCAGTTAGGAACTGTCTTCCACTGCAAGTCCCCAGACTGAAAGACAGTGCTTCTAAACACAGCAAGATTTATTCTCTCATGTTGAGGAAGTCCACAGTTTGGAAATCCAGAGCTGGTATGAAAGTACATGGTGTCCTCAGGAAATCTGCATTCTTTAAGCAGCCTTCCACAAAGTTCCAACCAACATTTATGCTTTCATGTTAGCCAGGGGGCTGAGTAAAAGTTCTCTATTCTTAGTGGTAATATACTCAGCTAAATATGAGGGTTCTCCTAAAGAAAATAGGGGGAATATCAGCTAGGAAGCAACTAGAAGCATCTGTCATTGGGTGAAAAAAAAAATTAAAATGGGCCTAGAAATAAAAGGCACCCTGAGTAAAACTAACTGTACACAAATCTCCTAAGCCATAAGTTCTATCTTCTATTGTATAAAAACGTAGGAAAATTCTTGCAAATATACACCAGAAAGTATGTCCAAGAAGGTTCTTATTAAATACTATGATGTAAAATTAGCAACAATTAAATACTGATACAAAGTTGATACATCTTATGTTATATAAGGGAATAAGATAGTAAAGAAAACAAACATATTTGCTTAATATGTATAATGTGTGTATCTATATATATAGATATCTACATATATATAGATATACAGACACACATATGGATCCACAAAAAAAATGAGAAAATACTCATGACAATTATAATCCCTGTTTCTGTAACTGATCATGTGGTCATAGCTGGCATTTAAAACTATCTTCTTCCACTACCCATTACATATTCCCTTTGCCTTCAGCAACCCCCTCAGCTGACCATGCTGCTTTACCTGGTGGAGTGACCTAAACCTCCATTCCTGAAGGGTCTAGACCACTGGCAGTCCTCCCTGGGTTGGGTTGTTATAGCTTTCCACTCACTTAATCACAAGGCATGGTAACACTAGGAGATGCCGTAATGGGCTGCCTGTATTTTTTTTTTTTTTAAGATTTTGTTTGTTTGTCTGTTTGTTTATAGAAATAGCACAAGCGGGAGGGGCAGAGAGAGAAAGACAGGATCTCAAGAAGACTCCAGGCTGAGCATGGAGCCCAACTCAGGGCTTGATCCCACGACCTGGGGATCATGACCTGAGCCAAAATTAAGAGCTGGCCTCTTAATTGACTGTGCCACCCAAGCGCCCTGGGATTGCCTACATTTTAGGCATACTCTTCCTTGTCCCTGCTGTGGAACAGGAGTCCAATTATCCCCCTGATAGTCATCATCCCTCTTTGCCCATTGACTCAAAGGCGATGAGGAGCCCCAAGTGGCCCATGTGTTTGTTGTCACAAAATACCAAAGAAGGGAGCCTTATGAACAACAGAAATTTGTTTCTCACAGCTTTAGAGGATGGAAGTCCCAATCATGGTACTAGAAATGAGGCATCTGGTCAAAGACTGCCTCCACCTTTCCAATGGGTCACATGTCCGAAGGGGTCAAGGAAGCTTTTTTTTTTTTATATAGAAGTGATACACTTCTGTAAAGGCATTAATCCACTTCCCAGAGGTCCCAGCTGCTAATCACCTCTCAGTGGTCCCACCTTCTAATACCATCAACTTAGAGATTAAGTTTCAAGGTACGAATCTGGGGAGGGACACAAATTTTCACACCATAGCAAATATAACTGACATAAAAGTCAGTGTTAGGGATGGGGTCAATCGTGTCCACTCAAAATTCGTATATTAAAACTCTAACCCTCAGTACCTAAGAATGTGACTATATTCAGAGACAGGACCATTAAAGTGGTAATTAAGTTAAAAGGGGATCATTAGGGTGGGACCTAATCCAATGTGACTGGTGTCCTTATAAGATTAAGACACAAAGACACCAGACATGTTGGCACAGAGAGATGACGAAGTGCATATATTGAGAAAGTGACTATGTGCTAGCCAGGAAGCAAAGTCTATGAAGAAACAAAACCTTCTGCTACCTTTATCTTGCATTTCTAGGCCTCCAGAACTATGAGAGAATAAAATTTCTCTTGTTTAAGTCACCCAGTCTTTGGCATTTTGTTAAAGCAGTACAAGCTGACTAATATAGTCAGGATCATCGATTTACCTGAGGGTCAGGCAAAAGGATGAAATCAGAGAGGACCATAGATTATCTTCTAAGGTAATGAAAATATTCTATAATGCTAATGTGGATCATGGGTATGTGGAATTTTAGTATTATTACTTTAACTACAAATACATTTTATATACTGTGTTACATGTATAGTCTGCTTATCATTTAAATATGGAGAAAAAGAAAGATGTGAAGATCAGCATTTAAATAAAGGAAATAATAATGAGAGACATTTGAACAAACATCTATATTATATAATTAAGAGAAAGATACACTTTAGATTCAGGACCACAGCATTAAAACTTACTTTAAGAGTCCAATTCCCCCAAAGCTTAAAATGTATTTTATTCAAGGAGAAAGCTGAGTGTTAAGAGTGTCAATTTAATTTGTTAGTGTGAAAACTAATTATCATTTGTTAGCAGTTTATTATACCTACTGCTGTGACTACCTTATTGAATAAGAATTACCATCATAAATAAATTTAGATTAGAGGTAGAGATACAGGTAGCAAGAGATAAAATTAGAGTAGGTAATTATCAGCACATGTGTACAGTACAGAAAGATAACATTAAAAGCAACTTATTTTAATCGAACTACTTCCCCTTCATGACTGTTATTATTACGTTATGTGATATTGCCTAATGGGAAGGTAGACTAGACCAGCAGTCAGAAGGATATGTTCTAATTTTAATCTTAAACTCTCTGAGACTTAATTCTTTCGTCTGTACACAAAGCGAATAGACATATGTGCCTGCCTACCTGATGGTTCAACTTTAAAATCATAGCAAATTAGAGCTAGAAGGCCAATTAAACATTTTATGATTTAGCTTATTCCTTCTAAACATGATGTAAATGAGGTTTAGGAGAAGACAAAGGTAGTTCATTCAAATATTGGGTCTAGAACTCAAGTCTCTTGAGGTAATCTCCCAGAAATTAGAAAGAAAAAAATGAAAATTGAAGTGAAAAAGAAAAAATGGGCAAACAGTGTAGAATTACAATACCAAAATAATGAGTCATGGAAAGACAGGAGACAGAAAAATAGAAGAGAGGATCATTCATGAAATAATTCAAGAAAGTGGATCAACCTGAAGAAAATATATTTTCATATTGAAAAGGCTCACCAAGTGTCCATCACAATACGTGAAACTCTACCTTGGTATGGATTCATTATTGTGAAATTCAAGAACGTTGGGGATGTAAAGATTCTTCAAGCTACCAGGCATGGTGGGGGCAGATAACATTGGAGAATAATGAAAAATTCTCAATATTAACAACAGATACTTCATTTGTAGTACTGTTTCATTCGCAACATTGAAATCTAGAAGAAAATGAATTGGTATTTTCAAAATGTTGAAGGATTCCAACCTCGAATCCCATACTCAACCCAACTATGAATGAAATGTGAAGATAGAATAAATTCATAGATGAGGTAAATTATAAGAAAAACCAAAGCCATGACAGTGGTTATCTCCAGGGATGTAGAAGAAGATGCAGACATTCTAGGAAGAACATAGAAGGGAATTCTAAAGGTGTGGTAATGATCATGTCTTAATGTTCTATTTTATTCTTCAATAAGAATAACAATTTAATTATTATCCATTAATAAGAATATAGAATATAAAATATAACAAGAAAAAATGAAATAAAAAACAAACACCAAAATAGTAAATTGAAAAATGACTATCAGTGGAGAGGGTGAATGGCAGTAGGGTTAAGAGGACTCAACTGGGGTGATATTTCTCATGTGTGACTTTTCATATAATCTTGAATCAAGTAAATATATTGTCAAAATCTTAAATTAAAAAATTGAGAAGAAAAACAAAGTATCCTAAGGGTGAAGAGAAACTGTGAATAATTCATCAAAGCTACATGTTCATGAAAGCATAATACCTCCAAAATGGATGAAGATTTTAAATAAGTACTTCATAGAAAGGGAACATTGAAAGGTCAATAAACGTTTTAAAAAAATAATCACTCTCACTATTAATCATGGAAGTACTAATTGAAATAATAATAAACACAGCTTTATATTTTTTGAAAGATTAATTTACTTAAGAGAAAGAGAACATATGTGGGAGAGGCAGAGGGAGAGGGAGATAGAATCTCAAGTGGAGGGGTGCCTGGGTGGCTCAGTGAATTAAGGATCTGCCTTCAGCTCAGGTTATGATCCTGGGATCAAGCCCCATATTGGGCTCCCTGCTCAGCAGGACATCTGCTTCTCCCTCTCCCTCTACTTCTTTCCCACTTGTGCACTCATATGCACATGTTCTCACTCTCTCTCTCTCTCTCCAGTAAATAAATAAATAAAATCTTTTAAAAAAAAAGAAAGGAGCCCTATGTGGGACTCGATCTCAGGACCCTGAGATCAGGACCTGAGCTGAAACCAAGAGTCAGTCTCTGAATTGACTATGCCACCCTGGTACCACATAAAATACAGTTTTATACCTATCATTGGTGTGACATTAACTCAATTTGGCTAGGATACAGAGAAATTATGATTCTCATATGCTGGTGATAGAATGTAAATTGATGCAATCTGTCAAAGTCTAAGAAGCAGATAACACACATACCCTTTTCACTATACATCCTTTTTGGGCTATGTCTAAGAGAAGCTCACACATTTGCACAAGAAGCATGCACGAATATTCCACATCATTCACTTGTAACACTGAAACATCAGAAACAACGTAAATGGCCATCAACACAAGAATAGGTAAATAAATAGTAGTATATTCAAACCATGGTATACAATGTATCATTAAAATAAGTGAACTTGGGCTAATCCATATGTATCAACCTATATAAATTCTGAAAGAACAATATTGACTGGAAGAAAGAAATCAATTTGCAGAATTATTCATAAGCAATGTGGAGTTACTTAGATATTTTTAAAAGAAAGTAGATTCAGGGGTGCCTGGGTGGCTCAGTGGGTTAAGCCGCTGCCTTCGGCTCAGGTCATGATCTCAGGGTCCTGGGATCGAGTCCCACATCAGGCTCTCTGCTCAGCAAGGAGCCTGCTTCCCTCTCTCTCTCTCTCTCTGTGCCATCCTCTCTACCTACCTGTGATCTCTCTCTGACAAATAAATAAATAAAATCTTTAAAAAAAAAAAAAGAAAGTAGATTCAGGTGTTTATATCATGTACCCCCCCCAACAAACTTAAAATACATGGGAGAAATTTTTATTTTTTCCCCTTGAAAAAAACCCGGGGCTCATGTTTTAAAGGACTCCAATGCCACAAATACACATAGATAAAAATGCAGGAAGAATATATGGGCACCCCTTGAATTCAGGCTCTGGTGCTCAGTGATAACCCAACACAACCCACTCTGCTAAGCATTCACTTTTACACCTGATGCCATTTCAGAGCCCCTGGAAGGACGTCCACAAAACTAAAGGCAGTCACATCTCAGCACTCAGAAGCTTTGTGACGTAAGCCCTTGCCAACACTGGAAACAGAATCTTTTGATATATAAGAAAATTAGAATGGCAGAGTTACTAAAGTAAGAGAAAAGGGTTCACTTTTCAAATCTTTGTCAGATAATCAGGGACACAATAGATTTCTGCCTATTACAATATTTCCCAATAACACTGAGGGTCCATTTTTCCGCTTTTCTTTGGAAATCATTACAAATTAGCACGGTGTTTGCAATATGCCATCTGAAAGAAATTCTGCAAAACTAAACCATTTATAGAACTCTTAAATTTAATTATGTATAGGCCCAGACATAACAGGTGCAATATGGTATCAGTTCTTTCGATTGTCAACCAAATGAACATTGAGTGTCAAAATTATTAGTTTAAGTTTTGAGAAAAATGTTTGGTAAGATTAGCTTTATACAAATTAAAAAAATTTCAACTTAAGCTAAAAACTTTTTACTAAGGGGTGGTGGGGTGGCTCAGTCAGTTGAGTGACTCTTGATTTCAGCTCAGGTCACGAACTCAGAGTCGTGGGACTGAGCCCCATGTCAGGCTAAGTACTCAGTACAGAGTCTGCTTTTCCCACTCCCTCTACACCTCCCCCTGTTCACTCACTCTCTCTCTCAAATAAATAAATAAATGTTTTTTTTTAATCCTTTAACTAAAATATAGTTATTAATTATAAATTTGTATTTCGCTTTTAATCTTAATTTTAGTTTAGATTAGTGTAAATGGAATTAAATGTCCAGAAATCATATGAAAATATTGACTATAATAATTAGGGATTTTGGTGAAATGAAGACATGAAAAGAATTTCATGAAATAAATAGGTAATAATTAATGTTATATTTCCCCTTTTTATTACTTATCTAAACATCATTAACTCATCAACAGAACTAGATATACACAATAATAATTAATTTTAGGGGCTTAGCTTTTAAACACATAAAATTTTAAATTTTGTTATTATGAAGTTATGTTTCTCAAGATAAAAGGATAGCATCTGTCAATGTATATTGTAGGTTCACCCATTTGTTAGCTTGACTATACAGACCTATCATACATTGGACCTCATAGAAATAAAGGAACCAGTTAACAAGACCTAGTGTCCTTACAACAGCCTGGCACAGTCTTTAGCACTTATACCTGGGAACATTTTGAACAAGGAACAATCCTCTTTAGAGGGCCAATCAGGCATTGCTGTGCCTTGTTCTTTCTTCTACCATCTTCTTGCTCTCTCAGAGAATTCTCTAATTCACATTCCCTAACATCTTTTTGTGGCTAAGTCTGAGACATCAGCCAGTAGTATTTGCACTTATAAAAACTATCTGCCATCACAGGTGACATCTTAATGTAAGAACTCTCTAGTTTAGGTTAACAGACATCACTAGAGGAAACATTTTTGAACAAGGATGTCTTGTGTTTAAAGAACATGTATATAAAATATGACAATTTCACAGTTGGAATTGTGGATTTTGTTGCCATTCCCAAAAAAGAGGTTCAGAGAGTATTTTTATCTGTGTATTTTTTTTTTTAACAAAAGAGAGCCACATTCCTAATCCCAAGGCCATTCCTAGGAAGCCTTTGAAGCAAATGTTTCTCTCTCTTCCATTTTTCAAGATTCTCTGGGCTTAAGAGAAATGGCTACTCTAAATTTTCTTTGAACTACTGACTCAACCTTTCAACCACCAAACACGACTTATTTATTACTTCCTTCTCCCATGGAGTTCATGTTCTGAGAGACAGTGTCTAGAAAATAAAATTCATTTATTAAGTCATAATTTGCTTTTCTGTTTTCATTAATCAGAAATATCTATAACCACCAAGCACAGCTTCTGAACAGCAGTAAGTAACTATGATCCTACCCTGAAATGATGTGATTACAACAAAAGCAAGATAAGGCATCTTTTTAATTATTCTGGACCTCTTTATTAAAATGAATAGGTTATTTTGTTTAGTCCTTTTAAAAATACTGCAAATAGCCTGCAGATCTGACTTGTTTTTACAGGCTATGAATTTCATTTACTTCTTTAAAATCCTTTAATTATTGACATAAAAATAATAAAAATGCTGACTGAGACTGGACTTCTGACTATGGCCAAGTGAGGACATAAGCAAATCCTCTCCCCCATTGGGAACTAAAAAGCTATATAAAATTGACAAAATAACCATGTCAGTGCTCTGTAAATTGGCCAAAGGCATAAAATAATCTGAGGGACATTTATATGTGGGGGCAAGGCACAAATTTTAGCACCACAAAATGTACTTGTTTGACATCTGGATTATTTTAGGCTGACTGTTTTCAAGAAACATAAGGCCCAGAAGAAACTTTGCCCTTTCTGCTAACTGACCAAAAGAATTTAGATAGAGAAGCTGCTCCAAAAGAAGAGATCAATCAATCTATGGATCTATCTATTATTATATAGAAATACATAACATGAACTAAGTGTGGTAGAGAGGCAGGAACAGGTAACTAAGTCTGTTAAAATTATTCTCTGTGTGTGGCCCAGCAAAAATTTATTTACCAAACATATTCTTTATCATTTTCCTGTAAAGGGTTTTCCTTCCCTTTGAAGCCAAACTCCTACCTCCCATCTCCTTAGCTTTAGATGACATAAAAACCCCAATTGCTTGACTACCTACAGGCCTCAAATTCTTATGGAGCCCTTGTATGTACATAATTAAAATTGATTTTCTCTTGTTAATTTGTCTCATGTCAATTTCATTCTTAGACCACCAAAAGAACCTTGAAGGGTAGAGGAAAATTTCTCCTGCCTAACATATGCTGGAAGAGTGTCAAATTTTAGGAAAGACCTATTGGAGTCTGTAGTCCTTGCCTACAACTGCTCCCATAAACATTGCCCAGCGCCAACAATGTCACTCCCCAGCTCAGTTAGCAGAGTTTTGTCAGCTTCTCTGCTGCAGGTCAAGTGGACTCATTCAATCTGGAGTGCTGGGTGATGCTCATGCCCATCACTGTTATCAAGGGAAGTGATCTCTAGGATCCACATCAGGGCTGACATCAGTATGAAAGGCAAGTAAGGCCCTCACCTTGGGCACAAAATTTAAAGAGGTGCCAAAAAATATATCAACCAAGATAAAATATTTTAATAAAGTATTTTTTAAAAAATCAGAAATAATGCAAAAAATTCCATGATGAACAAAATATCCAAATATTTAATAACAAGACCCAGCCCTTGCAATGGATCCACTACAGTTGTGATTGGGGCAAACATATTCCTGGCTGAGGCAGGAATGCATACTGTTAATTTTGTGGGTATGATAGTGACATTGCAGTCATTTAAGAAAATGTCCCTGGGGCTCCTGGGTGGCTCAGTGGATTGAGGCCTCTGCCTTTGGCTCAGGTCATGGTCCCGGGGTCCTGGGATCGAGCCCCGCATCGGGCTCTCTGCTCGGCAGGGAGCCTGCTTCCTCCTCGCTCTCTGCCTGCCTCTCAGCTTACTTGTGATCTCTGTCAAATAAATAGATAAAATATTAAAAAAAAAAGAAAAGAAAATGTCCCTAATTTTTAGAGTTGCATATCCAAAATTTGTTTTAAACAACTTCAGTAATGGCAAAACAAAAAAACAGTATGGTACATTATGGCAAATTTTGCTAACTGTTCTACCTGAGTGAATGAAATATAGGGACTTATTGTGTTATTCTATCTACTTACATGGAGGTTTGAAATTTTTCATTGTAGATCCTTTTTTTAATAATCAAAAGAAAAAAGATTATTTCAGGCCAGGTCACCTTTTGGCGAGAAGGGAACTGCAGGGTTTTTCTCAGGCAGACGACCTCACCAGTGTGAATCAGGAAATTTCACAACTGCTTAAAGTCACATTCCCAAAAGAGGTTAAAACTGTAATTAAGTCTTGGTTTATTGTCATGGGGGGTAAATGACTCCAATTTGAGCGTGTTGTTTCTTTTCCAACAATATTAAATCAAATGAGGTCCAAAGCGATCACAGAGGTCAAGATTCCCTACTGGTTAAGCACCATTTATAAACTGAATGGCAGTTAATTATATGAAACAATTTTAGTGAAAAACAGTACTGTGTAGAATGATATCTTTTTATAAAAACATTTCTGTTCACCCACCTATTTGAGGACACATCTTTACATAGTGGGGTTTTTATAACTTTCCAGTGTTTATATTATTATGGAATTTAATATTAATTATGAAAATTTAGTATTAATTTAATACAAATTATGAAACATTTGACTGTAGGATTTGGGGTGAGTTTTTTTGTTTTTTACCTTCTTCTCAATTTCTGTATCATAGCCATAAAGGTTAGATTCATTACTGTTTTTAACATTGCTAGTTGTGGGGTGCCTGGGTGGCTCAGATGGTTAAGCATCTATCTACCTTTGGCATAGGTCATGATCCCAGGGTCCCAGGATCAAGCCCCGTATCGGGCTCCATGCTCAGAAAGAAACCTGCTTCTCTGTCTCCCTCTGCCTGCCACTCCCCCTTCTTGTCAAATAAATAGATGAAATCTTTTTTTAAAAAGTTGCTACTCGTGACCCAGGAAGGTGATTTTGTAATCCACTAATGGGGCACGACCCACTAATTGAAATACACTGCCTCAGAGGACCCAAAAATATATTTAATTCTTGAAATGATGAAGTGAATAATCTAATTGGAAAGATAAATATTTAATTTAGGATGCACATTAAAAGAGACATGTGATTTAAGGTAAAGGAATAATCCAGATTAGTGTCACAAGACATCAAAGAAGGGCAAAAAGTCACTGTAAATAAGTGTAAATAGTCAGCAATAGCTTAATGTTGTAGAGATGTCAGAGAATATGGGTGACATACATGAGCAGAAAGAGAGGGAGAATATTTCCAGTAGGCTCTAAAGGGCATTGCATGAGCAGAAATGGAGAAATGTAAATGATGTGTATTTGGAAAGTGAAATGAACCTGTGTGGTCTGAAGTCACACAAGAGATAATAAAGGAATGATATTTTCTTATCAAGTAAGATTTTGACACAGAACTCCCAGACTTGTCATGTTCCTGCAATAGGCTTAAATTAGGATTTTATTTATTCTCCAAACCCTAACAACAATACGGACAACCTTCCACTAACTTTCCTAGAATATATTTCTGATCAAAAGACCATCTTTCCATATATGAAGGGCCTTGGAAGTGTTTCATTATTGACTTCCTGTAAAGTTCATATACATTGTTCTTCTGCGGTCCCATATCTTTCTTAACAGAAGCTTTCAAGGAGACTGTACGTGGTACATACACTGCTCATAAACTGACTTGATTCACACTGGTACTTTTTAATAACCTTTATCCTACGAGGATGGCTCTGTGTCCCCAGTGGAAACCCCAGAGGCCTCAAGATTTATCTCTAACAATAATAGCATAGCTAGGATTTTTATACTCGAAAATGCATCATGTACAACAGAAAAATATTCTTTTTCCTTAAAACACTCACCCCCTTAAAGGAGCCAATAGCTCTCTAATATAAATAAGGCAAATTTAACCCTTGTATGTGTCGAGTATTAAAAGGGGTAATTGCTTTTGAAAAAATTTCCTTTGGTTTTTGAATTAAATACTAGTTTCTATGCAAATTTAGATGCCAGAAGATATTCAGGGGGCCTTAGAGTATTTTCTGATATATTCGTGTTTTATATATATATATATATATATATATATATATATATATATTTTTTTTTTTTTTTAAGGATTTTATCTATTTATTTGAGAAAGAAAACACAACCAGGAGGAGGAGAGAGGGAGAAGCAGACTCCCTGCTGAGCAGGGAGACTGATGCGGGGTTCAATCCCAGGACCTTAAGATCATGACCTGAGCCGAAGGCAGAGGTTTAACTGACTGAGCAACCCAGGGACCCATAGAGGACACATCTGCAACATATGGAAACCTAGAAGACACATCTGCAACATGTGGAAATATTGAACTATTAGAGATATCAGAGAAGATAGTTAAAATAATACATGGGCAGAGCTGCCATACATGTTTTAAAACATTCTCTACATAAAACTGCAAAAGTAAAATTCTTTCCTCTTATATTATTGTATGAATTAAATGAAAGGTACAGTCCATTGATAAAGGCATATTAAGATCTTAATTGTGGAAAGAAAATAATAAACAAAAACTAACATTTGCAGTCTGGGGACTTAACCAAGAAATAATTTTAAAATAATTGATAGAAATCAACCAACAGAAATAAAATTTTGATAGAAGTATTGGAAAAGAGAGAGGCCCACTTCTTTACCCCTAATAGAAATGTTTTTTCAGGTTATATTCTCCTCCTGGTTTTCCACTGATTCAGAATTTCTCACTTACAGTTACAGAGTATAATGTGCCAGATTTATTATGTTTACAGTAATAAAGATATCCTCTTATACTTTATTTCTTGTGAAACAGATTAGAATTAAAAATCAGGACATACAACACTCCTGGCCATTTTAGTAAACTAGTAATATTAAACTATCAATCGTTTACTAGCAACCAGTCTTCAAGAAGCAGTCTAGAGAAGGAGTCCAAGAGAAGGAGTCCAAGACATCAACAGGCCCACACAATCCCATGTGAGGTAAGTGCTCATGTGATGTAAAGTTTAAACACTGGTTATTCCCTAAAATGAGCAAGATATCTCTCGAGTATATGAGAAAACATCATGGAGAATTCATGTATTACGTATAGTGATTCTTCTGATCTATGAACACAGTATATCTCTCTACTTTTCTTTTAAAACTTCTCTCAGTAATGTTTTCTGGAGATGAAGCAGTACATGAACATTTTTTTTCCAAGATTACTCCTATTTATTTTTGATGCTATTATAGCTTCATTTTAAAAGTCATTTTATGATCATCCTTTCTCAGTGTATGGAAATATAATTTATTTTGGGCACTGGCCTTGTATTCAGAAATCTTACCAAAGTCCTTTATTAATTTTAGTGAATTTTTGGTAGATAGTTTGGTGTTTTCTTTGCAGATGGCTATGTCACAAAAGAATAAAAAGAATTTTTTTACTTCTTCCTTTACAACCTGTGCACATTTTATTTCTTTTTCCTTCTCTACTGTACTAGCTAGAATCTTTAGCACAATGCTGAATAAATGGAGAGCTCACATACTTGCCTCATTCCTAATGACTGTGTGAAACTGTGTAGTCCCTCACAATTCACTATTATGTTAGCTGTATGAAAGATGCTCTTCATCAGGGTGGATGAAATTCCTTTATATTTTCAGTTTGCTAAGATTTTTTTTTTAACCATGAACGGATGTTGAATTTTTGCCAAAAGATCGTTTGTATCTATTAAGATGAACATATGCATTTTTCTTTTTATACTACTAATATGATGAATTATATTGATTTTAAACGTTAACAAATTTGTATTATTAGGGTATGACCCAGTTGGTCATGATTATCCTTTTAAAATTTTACTGTTTTGATTTTCTAATACTTCTGTAAGAAGTGTTTCATCCATATTTATGAGGGATAGTCATCTCTAGTTTGATTTCATTGCAATATCTTTGTCTGCATTTGGTATCACAGTAATGCCAAATTTATAAAATCATCTGAGAAGTATATTCTCCACTTCTGTTTTCAATACATGCTTGCATAGAGCTGGTATTATTTCATCTTTTAACATTTCTTGGAATTCAAATGTGAGACCATACAGGTCTGGCTTTTTATAAAAATCATACATTCTCTCTCTCTCTTTCCTTCCAGAGAAGGAAATTCACTACAAATTCAATCTCCTTTATACAGAGAGAATTAATCAGGTTATCTATTTCTTCCGAAGTGAGCTTTGATATTATGTGTCTTTCAAGGAATTTGTTCATTTCATCTACATCATCGAATTTATTGACATAAAATTATTAACAATATTCCCAAAAGGGAATATTTATTTAATTACTATATGACCTATAGTGATGTGTCTCATTTTTCCTGATATTAGTAATTTGTGTACTGTTTTTCCTGATAAATCTAAGTATTTATCAATTCTATTGATATTTTCAAAGAACAAACTTATGGTTTCATTGATTTTTGGTTTTTGTTGTTGTCGTCTTCTTTCTTATTAATTTCTGCTCTTATTATCTCCTTCCTTCTGCTTGCTTTGGGCTCAATGTGTTCTTCTACTTCTAATTTCTTAAGTTGGAAACCTACATGGCTTTAACTATAAACCAGAAATGTCATTATGTTATTTTAATTCCTTGAATTAAAAATAGTTATTAAATATTCCTTGGGATTTCTGCCTTTAGATGTAAGTTGGTTAATTTCCAAATATTTTAGGATTTTCCACATACCTTCCTTAGCCCTTCTCTTGATTTTCAATTTTATTTCATAAGGAAACATTTTTTAATGCTTTAATTAACTTTAAAGTGGCAAGATTTACTTTATGGCCCAGAATATGATCTAACTTGGTGAATGTTCCATGTACTCTTGAAAAGATGTGTAGTCTATTGTTGGTTGAAGTGTTCTAGAACCATCAATCAGATTAAGTTGGTTTACAGTGTTGTTCAGTTCTCCACTGCTGCCGATTTTTTTGTCTATTTGTTCCATCAATTAATGAAAGATAAGTGTTGAAAACTGAAACTAAAATTGAGCTGTCTATTTCTTATGTCATTTCTATTAGTTTTTGCTTTCTGTATGTGGTGCCCTGTAGTACTTGCATACACATTTGGGATTATCATGATGTCTTAAATAAGCAATCTATTTATCTTTATATGAAACATACTTTTTGTAATATTTTTACAAACAACCCCCACCTTTCTTTTGACTTCTGCTCTTCTGGTATACATTTTTCTATTCTTTTATTTATAAGCAATCAATGTCTTTATACTTAACATGGGTTTCTGATAGTCAACACAGAGTTGGACTTTTTAAGTCAACCTGAAACCCTCTGTCTTACATAGAATGTTTAGAATACTTCCATTTTATGTAACTCTTTATATGGTTGTTATCATCTTTCCCCTTTTTTCCTATTACTCCCATATTTTCTTAGTCCTTTTTTCCCTCTTACTATCCCTTTCATGTTAATTGATTCTT
This sequence comes from Mustela putorius furo, assembly GCF_011764305.1. NCBI lineage: Eukaryota > Metazoa > Chordata > Mammalia > Carnivora > Mustelidae > Mustela > Mustela putorius. The sequence goes on from NW_025421989.1 coordinate 37,764,314, forward strand.
TTTACAGTAATTGAATGTTTCTTATTTTACCTACATTGTTTATTAGTCAAATCTTACTTAATGGTTGCTTTAGAGTTTACAATACATAAATTGAATTTATCACATTATACCTTGAAATACTATTACCCACTTTGTATACAGTATAAGACACTAAAAACAATACACTTCCACTTTCCCAAATATGAAAAGGAGGCTTTTACAGTCACCTTCATGTTACTATCTCTAGCACTCTATTTCTTTAGGTACAGCCTAATTTCTCTCTGGCATGTAGAACCTTCTTTCCTGCCAAAAATTTACTCTTTTGCTTATTGCAGACCGGGTCTGTTGGCATTAGATTTTCTTTCTTTTTGCCTGAAAAATTTTTCAGCCACCCTCATTTGTGATGTCCACATTCAGTCAGCCTCAGACTTGAGCTTCAAATACCTGGAAATATGGAGTGAGGATTTCTCAGCATTCCTGCCCTTCCTACTGCTATGCCAACAAAACTTTTTCTTGTACCTATAGAGGATCTGGGATAGGAGAGGGTTTTCTGCCCCTCTGCCAGGGGTAGAAGGCTTTTGATTTTACTCTTCCCTCGAAAGGAGCAGAACAGTGGTCAGATGGTTTCCAGTACTTTCCATAATTGGTAGATTACAATTTCTCTATACTTAGTGCAAGGCACATGGTGTGATTATAAGCAGGTTTACTCTACACCCCAAAATAGCAGTTTACTTTTGTTTGTGACTTTGTTTTGTTTTGTTTTTTTACAGTTGCAAGAAAGAGAGAGAGAGAGAGCGTGCTTGTGCAAGTGCACACACCTCGGGGGAGGGGAACAAGAAGAAGCCATCTTCCATCTGAGCTGAGCAGGGAACCTGATGCGGGGCTCAATCCCAGGACCCTGGGATCATGACCTGAGCCAAGGCAGAGATTTAACTGACTGGACCACCCAGATACCCTGTTTGTGACTTGGGAAAAGAGTGTTTCCCACTTGTTTCCCAGAGACACATGGCTGTTGCAACTACTCCTACCTTCAAAGCAGTAAATCTTTGCCTGGCTCACAGGGGGGTGTCTACCATTTCCATGGTTTCAGGTCGTCAGAAGTAATGGATCTTTGCCTACAACTGAGTAAAAGAGGATTTCCTGGCCCTCTGCCAACAGCTTATGGGTTTTACTTCATAGGAGAGAAGGGTGCAATAATTGGGTGGGGGTTTCATGTCTGTGCTCTCAGGCCTCCTGCCCTCCTCCTAATCTTTCTCATGAATACCTGGCGAAAGAAAAGAACAGAGCTCAGGAAGGAATGTATACACTGCACACTATCCCATCCTTGGTCTTCAGGAATTTCTAAAATTTGAGCTATCTTCTTCTCATTTAATTTTATCTAAGATACCTCTTCTTATGCTTTGTCAGTAGGGAAGCAGCTTGTATCTCTTTCCTTGCTGGGGCCTATTGCCCTTTGGAATTCACTTTACATTGTTGCCTTAAGACATTCATTTGTATCATAAGATCAGGAAAAGTTGGGGTGGCAGCATGGCTCAGTCATTAAGCATCTGCCTTTGGCCTAGATCATGATCCTAGGGTCCTGGAATCCAGCCTCACATCAGGCTCCCTGCTCAGTGGGGAGCCTGCTTTCCCTCTCCCACTCCCCTTGCTTGTGTTCCTGCTGCTCTTGTTGTCTCACTCTCTCTGTGTCAAACAGATAAATAAAATCTTTTTCAAAAATCAGGTAAAGTGATGACCGTGCATTGTTTTCTGTATTAGAGTGGAAGAAATATTAACTTGGGTCTTTCTAGATTCTTAGCATTTTCCTGAATCTTTAGAAGATGATATGAAATGAGAAGACAAGGCTAGTACATCATAAATACTATTTGCCCGCAAACATCCCCCTAAAGTCTATTTGCATAAGGAGTAATCACTGAAGTTAAAACATGGACTGAAAAGATCACTAAAATATTCATATCTAGGGAAGAGATATACAAAAATAGGATGAGAATCGGGTAGTTTTTATCATGCAGGAAGCATAACTTTGAGCAAACAGATCCTCAGGACTATTAAAATTAGCATATTGGGATGGGAAGAAATCTAGGGTACAAGGAGATCAAATGGATACTCGTTGGTTATCAGAAAAGAATGGAATGTTTTTTTGAGGTAGAGTGATGGAATATGGCATTTATCATTCTGCCTCTGTTCCTCATTCTTCCCTAACTTCCATAATTCCTTCAAGTATGAAAGCAAGTTGAATAAAGACAAAAGGAAATAATCACATGTGCTTATTGAAGTCTTGCCCCCAGAACATTCTTATGACCACAGTGGAGTGAATCAGAATCCAGTTGCCGAATTGATGTTCCCTGTGAACAGAGTATTACGCTCTAAGCCAAGGAATGTATAGGACATAGGGATCCTGTTCTATTCTAAGCTGTAGGACATTTATTCTTTTCTGCTATCAATTTTCCTTACAGAACAGAGGATTGTTTATATCCATTAAACATTGTCTGTGAAAAAGCCCTTTCTCAGCATTTGAACTATTTGTCTAATGGTATAATTGGGAAGGCAGTAGAAGCAGAATAGTGGCATGGTGTTACTGGGCTAGGAGGGAACAGTAAAAGGAAAGATTTTCATGATGAATGTTTTGATAAATGAGCCCAATCTACTTACTGAAAAATACTGAGAACAAAACTAAACTAAACTAAATGTAAATATGAAGGGGAGTGATATTTGCCACTACAAAAATGTATCTTTTTGGCATGTAAACTGTTATCACATCTTGGCCTTTTGGCTAAGATGCAGTATGGCATGTAAAATGTTTTCAGCTGATTTTTTTGAAGATTTTTATTTATTTATTCAGAGAGAGAGAGAGAACACAAATGGGGGGAAGGGCAGAGCAGGAGAGAGAGAGGAAGAATCTCAAGGAGATGTACACTGAGCGTGGAGCCTGATGTGGGGCTTGATCCCACCACCCTCAGATCACAACATGAGCTGAAATCAAGAGTTGGATGCTCAGCCGACTGAGCCACCCAAGTGCTCCACAGCTAATTATTTTTAATAAACAGGAGACTCAAGAAGATTTTCTTTTTGCTTCCCCCCTTAATTGCCTAAAAGAATTAAAAAGAGGACCTGCTCCAGGAAGGAGCTATCATCCTAGGTAACTCTAGTATACTATGAACTACATAGGAGGGAGGAACCTAGTAATATCTGTTTGATCAAACTCTTCTCTCTATCTCATTGTTTCTAGACAGCCCAGAAAATACTTGTTTATCAAACATTCACTGTTTCCATTCCTCCTGTGAATTGCCTTCCTTTCCTTTGAAACCTCAGAACTTTACCTCCTCTTCTTAGTACATGATGACATATATACCTCATTTTGCTTGTTTTTGGAATCTCTCATGTTTCTGTGGATTTCCCATATGAACGTAATTAAATTTTATTTTCTCCTGTTAATCAGCCTCATGTCAATTTAGTTCTTAGACAAGCCAGAAAAACTTGAATGGTAAGAAAAATGCTTCTTCCCCAACAGTTGGCATTAGTCCTCAGGATAAACTTTAACTGGCTAAACTCTACTTGCCCAGGGACCACAGCACTCAAAGAGTCTGGGACATCTCACAAATTGTAGCAGGAGGTAAGAATTCTAGCTACATCAGTCTCCAGATCTCTGCCTGAAGGGTCTAATGGAAATAAAAGTGGTGGGAATCTCTTTTCTCTCTTTCTAAATTTAGATTAGGAGGCAAAAGTATTTGTGGAATTAGTTCCTTCAGATTAGCAACTCTGGTAAATTTGGTAATGAGTACACTGGATTTTACTGATCCATTTCCTCCCACGGACAGTGACTGCTTTTGTCTTTGTCTTTTGTGTCATTTGTCTTAAGAAGGAAAAAAAAAACCCAAGAGGTAAGAAAACAAACATAGTCTGTCTGAGCTGGCCTCAAAGACTGACAAGCTCATAGTTCTCATCAGACTGGCATTTGCTTATTTTGTTTTATTTTCTCACGCCCGACTGGCATCTGTTTAGACAAACTTTGCTGTACGTTAATATGCACATGAGTTAAAGTGACTGCTAAGGGAAATCTTGGAAGCAAAGGTGACAAATTGGTGGGCAGAGGTCAAGTACTTAAGAGCTGTTAGAAGGCTCACCACCTAACCCAAAGATACCTATGTTAGGATCAATTCTTCATGGAATGGTTTAAATTGACAATAGGGCACCTGCCAACCTCACAAAATTTTCTGTATAAGGTACAACTGTAAAACAAAATACAATCTCCAACCCTGAAGCCCATCCCTCCTAGGTATTCATTCAGCTCTAAAAGATTCAAGGTTTAGCTAAAGCTCTTAATGCATATATAAGAAAAACTGGATGAAGTTTCCTATTCATCTTATTGTATGTCTTGAGAGCTTGGCTTCATAATCAGTGAGAATATTGTCTCTGGTCTCTGCCAAGTGGAGTGTGCATGTACCAGCAGACATCTGGCAGACAGCAGAACAGATCATGGATCCAACAAGCCAGCTGGTCAGAACAGGTAACAACCTGGGCTTGCAAATGGCATCTCAGTAACTCTTTGTCCATCTCTGCCAGCTCTCCAGGGACTTCTCCTAAGGGGTCCCAGTTCATAAAGAGTCTTTATCTTCTCAGTATTTGTTGCTTTGCTGCTGCTGGAAAAATCTTCTTCTAGCAGTTCCTGCCAAGTATCACAGATTAGTGGGTCTGTAATTGGAGGTATTTTACATTTCTGTGAGAGGCCAGAAACACTGTTTTCACTACAGGATCCTTACCATCTATACAAGGAAGGCTTTTGCTTTCTTAGGCTAATTTTGGGATCTTAGGGATTTTGTGAGGGCTACATTTTTGCTCTTTCTTTTGGGGATGCCTCTTGTATTCATGGTTAAACTATAAAAATGCTATTGGTTTGAGCAGCTATTGAGGTTAATGAGCCTCTTTGTCAATAGCTAGACAATGGATGGTTTAAAGTGGCCATATTTGGAAGAAAAAACTCTTTTTAGAGCTCTCAATTGTCTTAGTATAATAACTAGACTCAAGGACTTCCATAATAAAATGGAAAAACAGAAATTAAACTTAGAACAAAAATCAAGGTATGCTCAGATTCTTTACTATTTACCTTCAGATGTTTGCAGATATTGTAAAAACAAAAATAAGAACAATGGAAGAACATATATTCTTCACTTTAAAAAAATTGATAGTAACTGTCCATACCTTACAAATCTTTGAGAAATGAAAAAAATGAGGCTCTAGGGGCAATCCAAAATCCATCTATTATTATTCTTTTTTAACAATCCTAAAACTTTCCTTATTTATCACAAAAGGCTAGTAAATTATTGGATTTGAGAAACCAAAGTCCTTTCTGAAGGAATTTGAATTCGTCCTCTATCCCTTGAAGATACAAATCTTACTATGTCTTTGAAATGTAAACATCCCAGGAGGTATATAAAATAGCCTCCACATTCATCCAAGACCTAAGGAGGGAAAAAAGAAGACACCTCTAAAAATTACCAAATGCAAAAAGGAGTGTCTAGTTCAAACCCTAGACCATAGCCTCCTTAAGATTATTTCCAGGGAGAGGGGTGCCTAGGTGGCTCAGTGGGTTAAGCCACTGCCTTCGGCTCAGGTCATGATTTCAGGGTCCTGGGATCAAGTCCCACATCGGGCTCTCTGCTCAGCAGGGAGCCTGCTTCCCTCTCTCTCTCTCTGCCTGCCTCTCCATCTACTTGTGATTTCTCTCTGTCAAATAAATAAATAAAATCTTAAAAAAAAAGATTATTTCCAGGGAGAAATACAAATCTTAAAACTCTTCTCCATAAGTAGTAAAAGACTAGAAATCTGAGCAATTAGACTTAAATTATTCCAACTGTTATTTATAAATTAGTATTACAGTTTAAAAAAATAAATTATTTATATGTTTATATTTGCCTATTGTAGAGTGTGGCATTTTCTACATCTGGACAGTACTGCCAAAATTAATTTGTAAAGGGGCGCCTGGGTGGCTCAGTCAGTTAAGTGTCTGCCTTCAGCTCAGGTCATGACCCCAGGGTCCTGGAACCCAGGCCCACATTGGGCTCCCTGCTCAGTGGAGAACCTGCTTCTCCCTCTCCTTCCGTCTGCCACTCCCCCTGCTTGTGCCCTCTATCTGTCAAATATATAAATAATTAAATCTTTTTAAAAAATTAATTTGTAAATGGCTCCATTGAATTGGATTAAAATTCAGTGCTTATAAACTAAGCACTTCTAAATCTGAGAAATATAATAGAAATGAGTTGGAATGAGTCATGTGGTCAAAGATAATTTGTGGTACATAAAAGCTAGTTTGTTTGTTGGCTTAATGAATACATACATGCATCTTAGACTTACCAACACTGAATATGATACAGACACACAACTCTATTTTACCTGGGTTTATCAGTCACATAAATTCATGTTATCTCTGTTGTAGCATTTTCCACCAAAAAAGTAACAGAATGATGACTGATTTTGTCTAATGTCTCATGAAGTTTTCATGGATCAATCTAACCATTTTTGTTGAGAGCAAATGATTTAGATAGATATATGTAAGATACCAGTTTTTACGTAAACTTCTAGGCAAAAATTATGTGTTATGGTACATGTACTTAAAAATAGTTTTCAGAATCTTTTTGGTAACCTCAAATTTTAAAGTTTTGCTAGGTTAATTGAAATGATGGAAATTCCTTGACTATCTATATCATTTCCAAGTAAGATAAAATAATGAAACATTAAAAACCAAATATAGTTTTATCTACTTTTGGCTTCCTTATTAAAGAGAAACTAAAGATAAATTTGGACCTGTTAGTAAACATGTTTTGTGCTTCATTTAAAGATTGTACTATGAAGAAGCACGTTTCTAGAAATTATGAAATGTATTAATAAATTTGTCAATTTGAAGAATGCTGTGAATTTTAATAGACAATTCACAATTATTACTTAGTTTTCACTTCAAATTAGTTTCTTAAGGATTAAGAATTCTACTTAATATATGTGGTAAAAGATACTAGAGATAATAAGGGAAACATCTCCAAAAGCAAGAAAAGTAGCATATGTGCTTTTGGTAAAAGAAAGTATGAGGAATGGAAATGCATTTTTTTAAAGATTTTTAAAAATTTATTTATTAGGCAGACACAGATCACAAGTAGGCAGAGAGGCAGGCAGAGAGAGAGGAAGGAAAGCAGGCTCCCTGCTGAGCAGAGAGCCCAATGTGGGGCTCGATCCCAGGACCCTGGGATCATGACCTGAGCTGAAGGCAGAGGCTTTATTTAACCCACTGAGCCACCCAGGTGCCACCAGAAATGCATTTTTGTTAAAAGTAATTTTGTCCTAAAATAGACACATACATCAAGGAACAGAATAGAAAACCCAGAGATAAACCCACAATTATATGGTCAATTAATCTTGGACAAAGCGGGAAAGAGTATGCAAGAAGAAAAAGTTTCTTCAACAAATGGTTTTGGGAAAACTGGACAGCAACATGCGAAAGAATAAAACTGGACCACATTCTTAAAGTAGATTAATGTCCTAAATGTGAGACCTGAAACCATAAAAACCCTAGAACAGAACACAGGCAGTAATTTCTCTGATACTGGCCACAGCAACATTTTTCTAGACACATCTCCTGAGCAAAAATAAACTATTGGGACTACATCAAAATTAAAAGCTTCTGCACAGAGAAGGAAACAATCAACAAAACTAAAAGTAACCTACAGAATGGGAGAAGATATTTGCAAATGACATAACTAATAATGGATCAGTATCCAAAATATGTAAAGAACTTATATAACTCAACACTCAAAAAAAAAAAAAACCCAAATAATCCAATTAAACAATGGGCAGAAGACATGAACAGACTTTTGTCCAAAGAAAACACATGAAAAGATGTTCAACATCACTCATCATCAGGAAAATGCAATTAAAATTATAATAAAGTATCACCTCAGACCTGTCAGAATAGGTAAAATCAAAAACACAAGAAACAACAAGTATTGGCGAGAATGTGGAGAAAAAGGAACCCTTGTGCACTGTTGGTGGGAAAGCAAACTGGTGCAGTTACTAGGAAAAAGTATGGAGGTTCTCAAAAAATCAAAATGAGAACTACCCTATGATCCAGCAATTGCACCATTGGGTATTTACCCGAGAAATAGAAAAACACTAATTCAAAGGGATACATGTACACCGATGTTTAACAATTTTTTTTTTAGATTTTATTTATTTGACAGATATCACAAGTAGGCAGAGAGGCAGGCAGAGAGAGAGGAGGAAGCAGGCTCCCCACAAAGCAGAGATCCCTATGTGGGGCTTGATCCCAGGACCCTGGTATTATGACCTAAGCTGAAGGCAGAGGCTTTAACCCACTGAGCCACCCAGGTGCCCCAGTGCACCCCAATGTTTAGAGCAGCATTATTTACAAAAGCCACATTATGGACATAGCCCAAGTGTCTGTTAATAAAGAAGATGCAGTGTACATATACATCTAATGAATTTATCCAGCCATAAAAAAAAAATGAAATCTTGCCATTTCCAACAACATGGATGCATCTAAAGACGGTAATGGTGAGCAAAATAAGTCAGAGGAATGAAAATAATGTATGAATTCACTCATGTGACATTTAAGAAACAAAACAAATTAGCAAGGAGAAAAGAAAGAGAGACAAACCAAGAAACAGACTCTTAGCTATAGAGAACAAACTGATGGTTACCAGAGGGGAGGTTGGGGTGTGGGAGATAGATGAAGTAAGCGTTGGGGATCAAGGCATACACTTGTTGGGATGAGCACTGGGTGACGTACAGAAGTGCTGAATCACTTTTTTGCACACCTGAAACTAACATAGCACTATATGTTTACTATATTAGAATTAAAATAAAAGTTTAATAAATTTAAAAAACTTATTACAGACATTTTAACTTTAAAAAGTAATTTTGGGGTGCCTGTCTGTCTCAGTCTGTAGAGCATATGGCTCTTTGTCCTGGGGTCAGGTGTTCAAGCCCTACACCGCATGCGGAGCCTACTTTAAAAAAAAAAAAAAAAAAGTGGGGCAGCTGGGTAGTTCAGTCAGTTAAGCCAGCCTGCCTTTGGCTCAGGTCATGGTCCCAGGGTTCTGGGATCGAGCCGCACACTGGGCTCCCTGCTCAGCAAGGAGTCCGCTTCTCCCTCTGCCTCTGCTTGTTCCCCCTGCTTGTGCTCTCTCCTCTCACTCTCTCAAAGCATGGGTGGTTCAGTGGTAGAATTCTCGCCTGCCACTCTCTCAAAAAAATAAAATATTTTTAAAAGTAATTTTATCCTTAAGTGTGCCTATTTATTTAGAGAGAAGAAAGTTAGGAAAACATCTGAATGTTAAAAAAAAAGTTTAGGGGCGCCTGGGTGGCTCAGTGGGTTAAAACCTCTCCCTTCAGCTCAGGTCATGATTGCTGGGTCCTGGGACCGAGCCCCGCATCGGGCTCTCTTCTCAGCCGGGAGCCTGCTTCTCCCTCTCTCTCTGCCTGCTTGTAATCTCTATCAAATAAATAAATATTTTTTTAAAAAGCTTAAAAAAAACGTTTAGAAGGTTTGTGGAAAAGGAATCTTTGAAAAGGAATTTTAATGTGCTGTCAAGGTGGCTAAGAATAAAGTGAATTTATTTAAAAGTGAGTTTTAATATCAGAAATGCACTGCTGCAAAATTATAATTTGTTTCTTCTCTCTGTTAAGAGGACAAACTTTTCTTAGATTACTGGTCTGCTCTTCATAATAAATTGTTAAGAAAAAAAAAAGGCTTTTCTTTACTTTTAATATAATCTGCCTAGAAAAACAAACATTTTATGTTTTGCCATTCTCAGATCTTTGATTTTGTCTAAGCAATCTCTGATTTCTTAGAAGTAAACAATCTTTGATTACTTAGAAGAAAAACACCAGTCTTTTCAATATTAAGAGAGTTAAGGCTTCTTACAACTATTTAACTTTCTACATTTGCCTGCAAAGTCTTTGTCATGTTGCTTAAATGTACAACTAAGTGCTGTTTCAGTGACCTAGGATCCTGTTTGACCAAGTGTTTTAAACCTTTTTGATTTTTTTTTTTTTACAAACTTCCCCAAAATCAAATCCTAAATGAAGTCTTTTTAGTGACAAAATAACTGGGATTTTTCAGAGGGTCCCTGAAAAATTGCAAAAAGTTTGTTCTTCTCTTTCCTTATAAAAGATAAGATATTAAACTAATTAGGCTTATTTGATGTTAAATCACATGGGAAGCATTGTCAAACAAGTGATAATAAACATTCTTCCATCAGACTGGATGGGTAAATACTACTAATGTAAGTGTTCTAGAAAAGGCATTAAATTCCTAAAATTCTGATTATGTCCTGATATCCTATAATCAGTCATAATTTTAGTTATTATCTTAAAATGTTCTATGTTACACAAATACCAAATTTTCTTGCTAACTGCATTGCAGTGAACTCAATCAGCCCTTTACTCATGGCCATTTTTAAGTTTTTGACCAATTACAGCTATTCTTTTACTCAGATGGCTTTTATAAAAATGTGCCCACAGAAATGATTCATCTTCATGGAGATTCATGGAAATGACTCGAATACAGTTTTCTGATAAGTTTAAGATCATAAAACTGAACTAGGCAAATATTCCCAGAATTAGTAGAAAAACTGGATTCAAGCAGAACAAGAATTAATTACATGAGACTAAGAGAACTGATAAGGATGTTTATAATTTTTAGAACATTTTCATTGACATATTGATGGCTCTTGAATTGTCTGTCTTCCAGACAAAAGGCAACCTTTCTTCTTCAGCCAGCTGTGACCTGCAGCGATTTGGTAAATTCTACATTTGTACGCAGCATTGAAACATTTACCTTTTTCTCTATCTGCTCCCTCCAGAATTCAAAACTTTTGTAAATATTCTTATTTTATGGCAAGATAGGTATTTGCATAAGATCAGTAAGTATCTGTTCTCACAACAGGACACCACTGGAAACATTGGTCATACTACCAAGATGTCGACTGCAATGTTATATTTGAGAGAGACATGCATAGACTCAGATATGACCAGACAACTTTAAGGGACTAACATTGACCTAATGGAGTCCATAATATCCCTTGGAAGTGTAAGCCTGGTACCTTGCTTATAGGGTTCCCAGCAGTACTGCCAGGTGAGACCAGAAGGTGATGTCCTGGAAGGTGTGGGAACCTTAGGATATTCTGGGGACCTTGAGAAGAGAGGGATTAACCTAAACCTATAGGCATGGCAGGCAAAGTCTGATGGCAAGTATTTGGCTTGGCTTCTGGCCTCAAGAGACTTCTAAAAATAAAAACTAAGATTCTTCATGGAAAGCTCCAGCAAAGGAAATTTAAAAGAGCCTATACGATCAATCACTGTTCTTGCTGCACTCATATAAATAATCAGGGAAAGTTTATTGAAACTTTTTTTTTTTTTTGGCAAACAAATTAGTCTTAATTTGCCTATCTTGGGTAGAAATGAGGTTGATTGTAGAGATAAAAATTAAATCTCAAGAGAACACCTTTTTGAATATTAGAATCTAATACTGTTTATTGTAAATTGGACTAGATCCTGAATTCCTGTAGTTTCCTCCACTGCCTGGCTACAACTCTACAAATGAACATATTCAGGCTTCCCTCCACCCTCCCAACTTAGAATCATTGAGAGCTGAAACTGACCTTTTCCCAAAAGCCCTGCAAACTGAATATGAATGATTTGATTTAAACTTCAGAGAAATTGCAACAATAACTCATGTAGAGGCAATCATCATGCCTGCTGCTATGTGGGCCACTCAGAATGTTTACGTGAACACCTGGTGACATCGTGAGAGGCATTCAAACTACAAAAGACGCACTTAGAAATTTCCTCTTCTCTTGACTGGCTACCCCCTAGATGCAGCAACTGGTTTATGATTTACTCCAATCATTAACCATTGTCTTTCTTTTGTGTCTAGAAAAATGCCTTATTAAATATTTGATTGCTCGCATAATATAGGCCTAAGTTTGTGACTGGAACTGCATCAGGGTCTCCTGAAATGAGTTTATGGGAACTGACCTACCATCAGGACTAAGGGACTGCTTCAGTGACACAAAACAATCTACCAACTCAACTTACAAACTGAGAAACTTCTTGGAAAAATTTCAAAGGTGGGACTGCAGGGGAACAACATTCAATAGCATAAAACGTGTCTCTGGTATTTGGATTACTTTAGACTGATTATATTAAGAAACAGAAGACTCCCAAAGTTTATCTTTTTGCCTTCTGTTTGACTGCTTAAAAGACTGTTTGACTGCCTTCTGTTTGACTGGGTTTTTTTAAAAAGATTTTATTTATTTTTTTGAGAGTGAGAGAGAGAGAACATGAATGGGGGGTGGGGGAGGGAGAAACAGACTCCCATGCTGACCAGGGAGCCTGACACGGGGCTCAATCCCAGGAGCCTGGGATCATGACCTGAGCAGAAGGCAGAAGCTTAACCAACTGAGCCACCCAGGTGCCCCTGCCAAAAAGAATTTAGATAAAGGACTTGCTCCAAGCAAGATGGTCTCACCGTAGATAACTGTAGCGTAAAATAAACTAGGGGTGGCAGACAGGGAAGAACCCGGTGAAGCCTGTTGGATCCAAGTCCTATGTCCCATTGTTTCTGGAAGGCCTAGTAAACATTTGTTTACCAAACATTTACTCTTTCCATTCTCCCGGTGAACTGCCTTCCTTCTTTTCTGAGACACTGACCCCTACTCACTTTTCCTGAGTCCAGAATATACTTCATCTTAACCTGTCTTCAGAGTCTCTCGTTTATGTGGAGTCCCTGTACAAATGTAATCGTGGTTGATTTTCTCCTGTCAATCTGTCTCAGGTCAAGTTAATTCTTAGACCAGTCAGAAGGAACTTGAAAGGAAGAGGAAAACTTTTTGTCCCCAATATTAGCAGACAACAAATATCACTGAAGGAGCACAAAAGTACTAACAAGATAACAAGGAGTTACTAAGCCAAGAACTAAGACAGCACTGGAAATATGAGGGGAAGCTGAACTATGACCCAACAATTCCACTCTTAGGAGCCTACCCTACAGAGATGTGTGCCATACATGCACAAGGACTCACAAGAAAGTGAGTAAGTGAACAGTTTATAATGGAAGAAAACTGGGAACAACTCTACTGTACATTGACAAAAGAACAAATAAACAGTGGTATAGTTCTATAATTTAAAAATGTACAGCATGTGCCCCTGGGTGGCTCAGTCAGTTAAGCATGTGCCTTCGGTTCAGGTCATGATCTGAGCTGGGCTCCCTGTTAAGCAGGGAGTCTGCTTCTCCCTCTTCCTTTACCTCTCCTCCCTGCTTGTGTGCTCTCTCTCAAAATAAAAATCTATAAAGAAATAAAAAATAAAAAATGTTCAGCAATTGAAATGATTTCACAACAGCTAAATACACTGCTGCCCTAGTTAATACTTAACAACTGACTCTCAGAAAGAAAAAGCTCTGATCTGGAGCATTTGCTAATTTTCATGATGTAAATGCTCTTTCCTCAGCCAAATTCGAGTTACCAATGTAATGTTATTAAATAAGGGGCTGAGAAGAGCTCGATACAACCAGCTCTCATTAGCCCGTATGTGCCAACTCCATTGCACTCTTGCCTAACTGCAACAACACAGATGATATTGGCAAACTTGAATGTTGAAGATAAAACCCAGAAAGAAAAAAATACATATAATTCTGCTAAGATAAAATTTTAAAAAACAGGCAAAACTGAAGGATAAATCCCCCTTTTTAAAAAAGGAAAATCATATCTAAGTGATAAAACTATGAAGGAAGAGACTAGGAAAACGCTAACAAAGACAGTATATTAGTCTACCTGTGTGGGGGGTGGTGGCAGAGGGAGTGGATGACTGGATTATGATCTAGAAACAGCACACAGGAAGCTTCTGGCAAGTTTCTATTTCTTGATCTGTGGAGTGTTACATAGTGTTTGTTTTACAGCACGCTGTTAAACCATATATTTAGGTTTTATGCAATTTTCTCTCTGTTATATTGTACACTATTTTTAAATGATGAAAGGGATTCTTTTGTCACAGGGGTGCTATAAAGGTTCAAGGAGCTTTTCTAAACACTACCAGGAGAGCTAGAAACTGACTCTCATAATTTAAGTCACTTACGGGATCCTCTCAACTACATTTCCTCGGATTCCCACAAGGTACATGAAAACTGCCAGAGTTAATGGTAAATTTCTTATAAAACAAAAAGCAACAGAAAACAAAAGTCAAAACATCATCCTTATTTCCAGAGTTAGACATTTTAACCTAGATACATTTTTACTTTATATTTTTATCTCAGCTATATGGACAAAAAAATAACTCTTCTATCATCATTCAAAACAGATTTTTATGTTCTTTCTCGTAATTAAAAGGAAATTTTGCTACAGTTCACAACAACTCAAATAATACAAATGTCCTAAAAGTAAAAATTGAAAACTTATCCCTTTGAGACTCACCCCATCAATGTCTATCCCATCATTTTCTGTTAAGCTTGTTAAGGAGCTTAATACCATCTCAAATGATCTTTCTTTTTAAGATTTTATTTACTTATTTGAGAGAAAGCGAGAGCACGAGAGAGCATGAGCAGGGGACGGGGCAGGGGGGAAGGCAAAATATTTCAAAAAGAGTACTGGTAGCTCACATTTGGTCCTCAATAAACTCTTCTAGAAGGAACACAGGAATGTCTGGAAAATTCTTCTAAGATATCATTCCCTATCAGCACTTAACACCTCTACCCCAGTCTTCTTAACAGCTGCCAAGTACTCCAGCGCGTGTTGGGTCAATCATTTTCAATCTTTTCTTTTTAGAATTCATGCTGCATTCATCATGCTCCGGATAGTTCGGAGATTTTCTGTAGCAAAACTCTGAGGCTCGAATTGTTGACTCAAATGATAAATGCATTTAAAATGTTGATCAACATTGTTTAAGTGCCCTACAAGAAGTTACACCAATTTATACTCCACCAGCAAACGATAAGAATAAAGATTTCCAGGCACTTGAAAAGGCTGAGAAACATACAGCGTTGACAGCCTGATAAATGAAAAAGTTGTTTTGTTTTGTTCTTATTAATACAGGAGTGAAATTAAACAACTTTCGTAGGTTGATTAGTCATTTGCATTTCTTTTGCCATCAAATGCCCCCTTATATTCTTTGCTCCTTTTTCTTACTGTTAGAATTTCTTAAGGATTAATGAGGTAGGTCTTTTATCTATTATATATACAACTTCTCCCTGGTTATCTTATTTATTCACAAGAATTTATTGTAACAAAACAATCAGAAATGCTAGTAAAGATTCATGCAGGAAGACAGTAATCTTGAAATAAGACCCCATTAAAAATACACCAACAGATAGGTGTTGTAATTCTGGCATATCCACATAGATAGGCCACTAAAAAATATTCTTAAAGGTTCAATAATTATTTGCTTTTATTTATTTTAACTTTAATTTCCAAAGCCAAGTAATTTTCTGTAGTCATGGTTATCCATCTTTCACTTTGTCCTTGGTGTGTATATGGAGGTGGGGAGGGTTGTCATGCTCAGAAGAGTCTTCCCCAGGTCATTTATATTTTCATCTAGTTCTTTAATTTTAAAAATTTTATGCATTCAAAATGTGATACATCAGAGATTAATATTTTTCTAAGACAGGAGGTAGGGATCCAATTTTATACTTTTTGAAATGGATATCCAAATTCACCACCACCACTTCCTGAATAAAATACTATGTTTCCTTCCCCCAACACCCCCATCCCCTGCCCAGAGCTGAAGAGCCATCATTCTCAGCTACTAACAGTCATATTTATTAAGATCTATTTCCAGGCTCTTCATTCTGTTCTTTTGAAAGTTGTCTATTCTTTTTGAGAGCTTTAATTATAGTGTCTTTATGCTATGTTTTGACATTTGGTGTATTTTATCCCCTCTTGTTATTCCTATTCATCCTATTTTGTTGATTGATATTTCATGTTTATATTTCCAGACTATTAGGAATTTGATTTTATCTCATTCTCCCCCAAAATAATATTGGAATTATAATTAAGATTGTACTAAATGTATAGATTTTCTTTCCAGTCAAGGATGATGGTGCCTTTCCATTTGAACAAATGATTCTGCAGAATTTCCAAATTTTCTTTCTTTTTTTTTTTTTAAGATTTTATATTTAAGTCATCTCTACACCCAACATGTGACTCAAACTCACAACCCTGAGATCAAGAGTTGCATGCTCTGCTGAACTGAGCCAGCCAGGCACCCCTCCAAATTTTCTTTATACAGGGCTTAGACATTTTTCTGTTTGGCTTATATCTGGGGAATGCAATTCTTCTTTTGTTCTTGTATATGGACTCTTCCTTTATATATTTGATTCTGTGTATGTGTAGGTAAAAATATCATTATTTTCGGTAATCAATTTTGCAACCATCTTTTGTTACGTAGAAGTCTGAGCTACAAGGAACCAAAGACTTGATGTATTAAAAGAGTCTGTAGAAATTGGATCCTAAAGATAATTACCAGCTATTAACAAGCCACTCGGTTTTAAACAGCGAAGGGACGTTATGGCACTGGATCCCAAAGACTAATTCAGCTACTGTATCTGTCCCTCAGTATAAGGATGGTTATGTCAGAACTCAAAAACAAAACAAAATAAATAAATGAGTGAAAAAGACATAAAGTAGAAAAGAGATTATAAGTGATCTAACCCTACCTCCCAACAAGTCAAACCATCAACTTCATCCCTAAAATAAACAGCCATCCTGTTTCTACCTGAACACTATGGACATGGAGAGCACATCATCTCTGAAGAGCTCTTTAGTAGCCTGGATCCAGTTAAACAAAATTAGAAAGAGCTGAAATATGGTATCTTTACTCCCTTGGTCTTGGTTCTGTTTTCTAAGCACACACAGAGAAAAGCATTCTCCCTCTTCAACACTAGCCCTTGAAACATTTGAAGAACATTATCATGCTTGACCTCAGGCCTCATGGGGAACCCTGCTCTGTTTCTTCACCCATGTCCCATCTGACAGCATTTTCAGACCTTTTGAATTTTTTTGCCACTTCCATAAAAACCTGAATTTATACCACCTGGCAGAGAAATTGTCCTGACATTATCTAAGCAGACACTGAAACAGTAGCTTTTTTAGTACCCAGGGACTACAAAAAGCTACATTTCCATGCTAATTCAAATCTTAAGGCTCCGATAACCTCTAATTTTGCAGTGAATATTCATAAACATTTGCACTGTGTTCAGTAGAATGCAATGAGACTTTAAAATTCATTTTTATTCTCCAGTGGGAAGCAGTGCCAGAAATTTAGGAACTAGTCCACCAGAGTGGACACGATTTATGAAAACGGCCCTAAATTGCTTGGATGTTTGTCATGACTGAGTTGAAAAATGCAAATGAATGGATTGCTAGTTCCATAAATCCAGTACAGAAATATTTTATATTTGCATTGAGAAAAGCATCTTTTACTTTAAAAAAAAAATACATCAGCACAGAATAAGACCGGATATCTGCTCCAGGAAAAAACAAAGAAATAACAACAAAAACTCCCTCCATTTACTACTTTTCATATATTCTTATTGGTAATTAGCTATTGAAAGTGAACAGGTGTGACTGCTCATCTTCAGAAAGATCAAAAAAATAATTATCCTTTTTGTGCAAATAGGCATCTTTGGATAAAATCTATGAAGTCACTAACATATCATTACCAGTCTTTCGGTATTTACTGCAGACTTGCTATTCCACAAACACCAAGGTGCATCAAATCATACACATATGCCAAAAGAAATACGAAGTGGTATTTCTGAGTGGTTACTTATAGGAATGTATTAGTCAAAATAGACAAAGAATCAATGTGCTGTCTTTTATACCAGGAGGAAAAACAAAAGCCACATTCAGTAGTGGTATGCAATGATGTTCACATAGGCTTTTCAGTAATGCACACATGACAAAGGAGAGAGGAAGTGCCAAAGTGCTCCTCTCTTCTATGCTTTCAAATCATTGTCATCAGTAGTACATCACGCCCTTATCCAAGTACAAAAAAAACGACTCATTCTTCCTGGAATGGCAAAAGCAGGCCCAATCTTTTCTCTGTCACTGAATTCATAGGCATATCCACCCTTCTTCAGGATGTTCTGTGTGTCATACCAAATGGACTGGATCACTGGTTTCAGAGTCTGGGAACATTCCTGCTGATACGTTTGCCATTTTGTCACAAAAACAGGATGTCAGAGCAACATATTTTAATTATTCCATTATGCCTGCTAAGAAAAGATAATCCTGTTTTGTTGTTTCATAGTTCTTCACCATGTACCACTTGTTTGCATGTGTATTCAGACAGAAGCATGGCAGTTAGGGTCTCCTATACAGGATGGACCCTCACCCCTGTCAGTCTTTTGAGGAAGGGGCTGATCCATGGAGCCAGGGGGCTTGAGAAAGAGAGGAGCAGCTCCCAGTTGGCACTTTTTTCTCAGATTCTTGGGCCTTAGAAGACATTGCAAAGCAGGAGGAAGATGATGCCTCACCCATGAAGTCACTTGTTGCCCATGTAAGGGGAAACAAAGATTCTGATAAATAAGACTTACTGCAGAAGCAACTTGCCCATTGCATATGTTTCTCCCAGAGATGGACTCCTCTTGTTCTCTGGGAATCTGAATCAAGTTTTGGGGGAGGATAGAGCACTTCTCACAAAGACAGACCTTGGACTCACACTGCCCTGGCTGGAACCCTGGCTTGGCACTTGCTAGCTGGTTAAACTCATGCAAGTCCCTCCACCATCCAAGGTCTCAGTTTCATGGTAATTATAGTACCTATTCCATAGGTCGCTGTGTGGATTCAAGGAGATAGGCCTAAAGTGCTCCTATGAATATATAACCATGTGCCGGGCATTATTCTAAGTGCAAGCTAGAAAACATTTCATCTTAACAGCAAGCGTGATTTGCAACCTTTGGGGGAGAACCATGAGTTCACCTTTGTGGTGGTCAACAACTTCTCATGACAACACGTTGGCAAAAAGCATTAGTGGACCGCCAACGGGAAAGTGAACGTTAGAGGCAATGGTTGGCACCACCAAAACGTTATCTTCCCCCTTCCAGGTGGAGACTGTCTCTCCATGGCTCTACTTGAAAGAACAGGGATCTAATTCCAAGCTCTTAATTCAGTTACACATGTCCCAATGATCTGTTATATGCTGGACAGTATGCCTGGTGCTAGAGGCACATACAATATGTTCACTGTATACATTTAATAGTATTGCAAGCTTCTGGAAGGCAGGAACTCTGTTTTATTCTCTGTTATGTTTTGCACAGGACTTTGCTCATAAAGGGAAAATAATAAATATTTTGAAAGTTTAACACATCACGTAAGTACAGATTGGCAGATGTATGGGCACTGTTTATGGGCATTAGTGATTTACACTGGCATTCTAGAAATATATGTGCCTGTGACTCAATTGGAGAAATATGATGGCTGATAAAAATCAGTCCTTCAAAGATGTCAAGAGTCTATTTAGCTGACAAATCTGAGGCTCTGCGAGAACTCGATGTTTTGTCACCCCCCCCCATCCCTACCCCCCACGTACGACCCACTGACACCCACCTGCAGGCTTAGATCAATACTAACATGGGTTTGGAACTGACTGAGTTGCTCTAGTCCTACATCAAATGGAGTTCGCCATCAGGCAAAATTCAATAATCACAGATCCCCACGGTGCTCCCTTGGTTCCTGAGCTTCCACTGAGAATGGCGCTTCTTCAAAATTCAACAGTGATTTTGTTCCAGCAACCTCATTAGAATTCTAATATTCTCTTGAGCTTGAGACCCTGCCTTGTACTTGCAAATCCCCCTTTTGAGGCAGGGCAGTCTCGAACCTTAATACAGAAACTTCTGGCTTCTGACTTCTAATGGTCAATTTGCCTCTCTGCCTGACCTTACAAGCACCACCAAGATTCCCTGTCTTGCTGTTCTCCTTGCTTCCCAGACCACTGATTCTCTCCATGGCCTTCCACTCAGGCTCCAGCAGCTTCTACACACCATGACCAACCATGCCTGGAAACAGAGCTCACCATTGCCCTTGAGCACCGTATCTGCCACTGGGCATGAGACTATGCTGTCAATTCCAGCCCCGGAGCAGAGCATCCATTTTGATGAATGACCCACAGTGCCTCTAGCAAATAACAACACACAACACCATATAGGACTTTTCCTTTGTAAATGGATATCCTTGTGCCTTGCCAGGATTCTTCATTCTTTTTTATTTTTTAAGATTTTATTTATTTATTTGTCAGAGAAAGAGAGGGAGAGCACAAGTAGGGGAAGCTGCAGGCTGAAGGAGAAGCAGGCTTCCCGCTGAGCAGGGAGTCTGATGCAGGGCTCCAACCCAGGACTCCAGGATCATGCCCTGAACCAAAGGCAGACGCTTAACTGACTGAGCCACCCAGGTGCCCCCAGAATTCTTAATTCTTAAGACAAAAACACAACAGAACATTGACCAATGAAGGATGGTGTGAGATTTCAAAACTCTTAAATATCAATCTCCCATTTAACACTTTCCCTTTTTCCTTTGGCTCACATTTCTATTTCCCTACCAGAAAACTTCACTTGAAGGCCGTAAACATTCACCAGATACCTAAAATGCAGCTGGTCCAAAACTAGGCATTCCTCTGTTGCCACAACCCCAAAAATATTCTGTATTCCTTTACCAAGCTATTTGACTTAGAAGCTTCTGGCATTCCTTTTCTATCCATTTCCCACATCCTTTCCACCATTATCCTGTTGGTGACCAATGTGTAAATTCTACTTCTTACGTATTTCCCCAACATCCCCATTTACCCTTCAGCTCTCAACCTTGCTCAGGATAGCAGTTAGAACAACTTTAAAAGGGATTAGTCTGCCCAAGAAACATCCTCCTCATTACATTCTCTTCTTTCTGGAGAACTCTGTAAAATGGAAAATAAGAGCCCTCTGTTGGCTCCTTATTACCCCAGGATTAGGTCCAAGCTCTCTTTTCCTTCTGATTCTTAGGACATGCTTAGGAAGCCTACAGAACTGGAAACCCTTAATCTCCACTCCTGTAAACCTAAGGCACTTCTTGGTGTAGCCTAGACTATAATGTGAATGGCGCCCTCTGGAGTACAGCACTGTACTCTATGGGAATGGATCCCCGGAGCTTACACAAAGCAAGAAAATGGGTTTTACATTCTGGTTCCCATTGCTTTTAACTCCTTAAATTATCATCATTCTATATTCCCATTTTAGGTCGAATACCTTCTCCTGAAGCTGTCTGTCTTTACTCTGCTTTCCCTAGTCTAATTAGACTGATTCAAGATAATATTTTTCTACCTCAAAATACTTACTTCCTCTCCATAATTTATAACATTGTGAAATGAAATTGTTATAACAAATACCTTAAAACTTTTAAAGTCACCACCTCTCTAGTAACTTTTCAATTTGTTGGAATCCTAGTAATTCTGGGTGGTTTGCTCTAAAATTTGCATGCCTTTGTTCTATTGACATCTTGCTAGTACTGGAATTTCCATCAGCAAATGAAATGTTTTTTAACACAAAATAGAGCATGTAATGTATCCAATGAATTATTTATAGAATATACAACATACATCCAGGAATAGCTTATATTATCCACAGTTTCAGTAAATATAGTAACCAAAAGACGAAGTATAAAAAGGAGGCCGAAATCCAGACTATCAGAGATTGGCTTTTATGTGTGATGAGCTAAAGGTCAAGGGTGGGGGTGCTGGCAGGACCAAATCACAATTTCTGGGCTCCTTAGGAAAGGATTCATCAATTGTGCCCTACGTATAATGGTAAAACAGGAAATTCAAGGAACACACACACACACACACAAATGCACTATGAGTGTGCACATTGATATGTAACTTTTTTAAAGGAGGGTTTTAGTCTTCTTCCTAGATAACTGGGCAGTGATAAAACATAAAATTGCCCCCCCGCCCAGAGATGCACACACACACACACACACACACACACACACACACAAGCCTGTTTTCCTATGATTTTTATGTGACATTTCCTCTTTCTACAGTTTTGCTATGTGGGGGTAGGGGTTTGGCTTTACCAAACCACCGTTGACCTTGAAAGAGGCTCCACGGCAGTTCAGAGGAAAAGAAGCCTTGAGAACCACCTCTGGTATTCTCTGCAGTCCTATTAGGCACTGCTATCTAATTCTTTATGCTTTTCCTTTCCTCAGCCTCTCTCTGGATACTAGCTTTCCAGCTTCTGATAGAATATTTGTGTTTCAGATTACTTTTCCTGGGCATAGCAGCTTCTATTTCGCCCTAGTTGAATTTCACTTTATTTCT
Source organism: Mustela putorius furo (assembly GCF_011764305.1). Lineage (NCBI taxonomy): Eukaryota > Metazoa > Chordata > Mammalia > Carnivora > Mustelidae > Mustela > Mustela putorius. The sequence goes on from NW_025421989.1 coordinate 37,786,637, forward strand.
TGCCCTAACTTTAACCTTCCCAAGTCCAACAGAATGATTTCTAAGTCCTTGCTGGTCAAGGCAACACCTCCCAATTTAGTATCTTCTGTGCATTTAATTATCTCTCTGTTTACTCGGCAAGACAACACTTCAATTCAGTAAGCTGCTGTTTGTCATTCCCTTTTTGTTAGCTTTTTCTCCCTGCCCTTTACATTCATTTTAGTCTCTATAACAGGATGTAATTAATTTTCAAGGACTATTTCTCGATGCAGTATCCATAACTGTGATTAGCAGGGAGCTGGACTGTGATGGCATTTGTCAAAGTTACAGACTCAAAACCAACTCTGCTTCACTTTGACAGTTTTGCACATCACTGATTGATAATAAGAGTGCTTATAAAAAAAAAAAACCCTTGGCAGTCTAGAACAATAAGCAGAAAATCTTGATGAAAGAAAGGAAGACCACACAGTGCAAATTAAACCACAATGTCTAATTGGCCTCATAACCTCAAAATGAATGTGGTACAAAATACCACTCCCGTCTCATACTGGAATGAAACTAGACAGCAAATGGAAAGAAACATAAGAATAAAAAGTAAGGTAAATTAAGTGAGCCAGTAAATCTCAGTATGGCCTACTGGTTTGCAGGATTATTTTAGTGTCTTCTTTTAAACTTTTTATTGAAGTATAATTTGCATATAGAAAACCATGCTGGTTCAGTGAATTTCCCTTAATTAATCTGCCCATGTAATTCACACCAGGATCAAGAAACAGAATTTACCAGCACACCAGAAGCTCCCCACCACATGATCTCTTCCTGTCACCCCACCATCCAAGGGAAACCACTATGTTGACTTCTAGTAATAAGACCAGCTATGTCTGCCTGGGGATTTTATATAAATGCAATGATATGGTTATATATTTTGCATTCTGGTTTCTTTCATGTACCTTTTTTTTTTTTTTTGGTGTGCGATTCATCCATGCTATTGCATTAGGCTGTAAATATTTAATTCTTATTACTGTACAGATTCAATTCAATCATGTGAATATACCACAATTCAGTTATTTATTTCCCTTTGGGCACATGTGTACATCAGTGAGTTGAGTCTCCAACTCTTGCTTTCAGCTCAGGTCATGATCTCAGGGTCCTGAGATGAGCCAGGAGTTGGGCTCCGTGCTCAGCAGGGAGTGGGCTTAAGATTCTCTCCCCCTGGGCTTAAGTGGGTAGGAGAAGAATAAATAAAGCAAGATGGGATTGGGAGGGAGACAAACCATAAGTGACTCTTAATCTCACAAAACAAACTGAGGGTTGCTGGGGGGAAGGGGTTTGGGAGAAGGGGGTGGAATTATGGACATTGGGGAGGGTATGTACTTTGGTGAGTGCTGTGAAGTGTGTAAACCTGGTGATTCACAGACCTGTACCCCTGGGGATAAAAATATATTATATGTTTATAAAAAATTATTTAAAAATTCAAAAAAAAAAGATTCTCTCCCTCTGCCCACTTCTGCTCATGCTCTTTTCTGTCTCTCTCTCTCTCAAATAAATAAAATAAATAAAACTATGTATTCATATACCTGCTGATGGGCATCTAAGTAGTTTCTATTGTTTGGCTATTCTTTTTTTTTTTTTTAAGATTTATTTATTTGAGAGAGAAAGAGAGAGAGACAGCACCAAGCAGGGGCAGGGGCAGAGGGAGAGAATCTCAAGCAAGCTCCATGCCTGACACGGAACCTGTCTTGGGGTTGGATCTCACAACCCTGAGATCATGATCTGAGCAGAAATCGTCAGATATTCAAACAACTGAGCCACCCAGGTGCCCCTTGGCTATTCTTAATAGCAGTGCTATGAGAATCCTAAAATAGGCCTTTGGTAAATATATGTGTGCATTTCTGTTGGGTACAGAAATAGGAGTTGAATTGCTGGTTTAAAGATTTATGTATGTTTAGATTTATTAAATACAGAAAAAATATATTCCAACATAGTTGTACCAATGTATTCACATCAGTAATGTAATGTCTTTTTTTTTTTTTAAGATTTTTATTTATTTATGTGACAGAGAGAGATCACAAGTAGGCAGAGAGGCAGGCAGAGTGAGGGGGAAGCAGGCTCCCTGCTGAGCACAGAGTCCGATGCAGTCATGACCTGAGCTGAAGGCAGAGGCTTAACCCACTCAGCCACGCAGGTGCCCCAGTAATGTAATGTATTATTCACATAACTTTTAAATACCTTCCTCACTTTACCAGATTTTTTTTTTAAGAAAAGCAAACATGACATTCAATCCTGTTCTTTAACCAGTAGATCCAGTGACAGTCATAAAATAGCAGAGGGAAATTTTCTTTATGCATAATTCTCTTCTGCTTTTTAAGGGAATAAGAGTCGATTCTTCTGACTGCAAAGTGACAGGTGACAGGATCCCTCATGCAGTAGGTGCTCAGAAATATTTGCCAAATCAATGAAATCAGAAGAGAAGAATCATGAAGATTATTCATTTTATGACTCCAATGTTAACATTTAAATATACAGATAAACCTAAGGAAAAAAACACATATCGGAGAAAATAATTACATACACTTTTTTCTTTGCTTTTTTTCCTTCAGTTTTTAAAGGCCTATCATTTGTAGGGAAGGAAGTGGATGATGATGGTGCAATAGCTTTACTAATACAGTCAGAGAGGGGAAAAGATCCAGACTATGAGTGACTAATTTGATGTTTCTATCACTGTTGACAATAAAATAATATTGTGACCAATAACTTTTAAAGGATAACTAGTGGGTCAGTGTGAGTCTCTGCAGGACAGGTCAGTGCCACATTCAATTTTTTGTCCCCTGTGGTGCTTAGTGGAAGTACTAGATACAATGAGGTTATTTGCAAAATGAATGAAAAATAAAACCCAACAAAACACACACCCAGGAAACTCTCAACCATGTATTGCATCTGATTTGTTCCTTTATTTAAAGCACCAAAAGTGACTGTCATGGGAACAAACAGCATGTTCAGAGAAAAAACAGGAGTTGAGGAGAACAGAGATGATTATATGACGAGAAGAAAACCTGTTTGTGGGGAGTGTTTAGCGTAATAGTTAACTTTTAACCTTTTCAGGCCTACCATTCCCAAAATAGTTCCCTGGGCATCAACAATTAAACTAAATGGAATATTTTTATTTCTAATCATCTCTTCTGTGAGAAATTACAGACTTTTATGCACAGTGTCTTATTTTTAAATGTTTTTGAGAGCATGTTATTTCTTCTGCATATTGTTCTGAAGATCTAGATTAAGTTATGCTAAATTATGCTAAATTCAGCTAAATTTTAAAATAGTTCAATAACTAGAACATTCTGTAAAATTCTAATCTCAGAGGATAGATCTGTACTTTTTATTTTCTGATGATAACCGATATCTAATTCTCTTTAAGGATTAGACTTTTGCCCTACTGTTTTCAATCCAATGCCCCAGGTAATGCAACAGTTGCAGCAAATTTAGACACTGCAGAGGCTGGGACAATATGCAAGAACAAAGAAAAAATCCTAAGATTCCCTCTTTGATTTACCTTTAATGCCTTCAAAGCATATGAGTCCTAAGGACTGCTTTAGAATCTATGTTCTTTACTACATAGCCATTGAGAAGATATGGGTATGGGGAGGAGGAGTGGTTGTTTTGTTTTTTTCCTTCCTAAATCCAAAATGAACCTAGAACTTTCTGGATGCCAGATATACTGATGAGTCATGAGATTAGCAAATTCAGAGATGCAATTTAATGAGGGAATTCCAAATCGAACCTCTGCTCCAAGAAATACATGATTATAGTTCCTCAAAGGGAAAGTACACAGCCAATTTCTAATTATGCAAGAACTCATTGACTAGTAAGTAGATTGACTAGAACATTTGTTTTTCTGTTACGTTCCTGCCTTCTAACCTTGGGACATTTCCTTATTCCTTAGCAGCTCCAAAGAGTATGAAGGAAAAGATAAGGAAGATGCAGCTCTAGTAAACTTCTACTTGGGTGGAATTATCAAACTAGGTTAGGAAGGCTAAGATATGTAGGGAAAGAAAAATATTATGGACTTTAGTATAATTTGGCATACTGTCTATGAGTTTTAAATATTCTTAGCATAGTAGTAAGTTTACAGTGGTATGAAAGAATAACTAAGATTTTTGGAAATGTTCAAACTTGAACTATTTTATGATTGTGTTATCTGAGCCTCAAGACCAGAGATCAAACTAGTAGATAGAGGTTGGGTTTGATTGGAAGAAAGGGATAATTCCTCTATGCAGAGAAAGAGTTATTTCATAGCTCAGTAATGGGAATCCTGTGATTTGGCCAATCAAGGATAAAGGTGTAAACCAGGGGTAGAATGTACTGGAAATGACAAGGAGAACAATATAGAAAGAAGAAAGTAAGGAGGATATTGGCGGGCCTTATGCAAAACCTAGGGTTCCCAGGTTTCTGTTGTAGGAATCTTAGTCCCAGGCTCCATATTCACTATGAAACCTTGATAAAGGCACTTATTTCTTTCTCTAAGCCATGGTTTCCTTGTCTTTCAAATAAGGGTAATTTCGTTCATGTGTAGACATATATGTTATAAAGAAGAGAAGAGAATTGTATAAAAGCTTTTCGAAAAATTACTTTCAGAATGTATAATTGAACAAAGTTCTTTTTGGAGGATGAGTTAAAATGGTGGTTCTAGAAAATGAGTTTAACTGTTCCAACCTGAGATTCCTCTGAGACGAGAGCAGGCATCCAGTGAATCTGCATTTCCACAGCACATTGATAGAGAAACGTAAATGGAAAGTAGGGAGAGAAGAGGAAATGTCTAACAAGTACTGAATATTTGCCACGCACCTGGAACATTCCATTTATTATGCTGTGTAATCCATCACCAACCCAGTGAGATGGTTAGTATTCTCCCTACTGTACAACAAAATCTCAGAGTTAAGGAATTTGTCCAGGTCCACACAGCTAATATAAGCATGAGACAAGCCTTGAACCAGGGCATAGCTGGCCTTACATTCAGGCTTTACACACCCACCAAAGCATCGGAGTTGTCCAGAGAAGACTCCTTCAACAATGTCATAGGAAAGGAAATGGAAAGCCTAAAGGATTCAGTCCCTTACAGCTTCAAGAAGCCAACTATAAGCCCCAAGTGTAATGGAAACCTTGTGGGTTTTTTTATCTGTAAAATCTGAGGAAATGCAAACTACTCCATGACCTGTTAGTTTAAATAGCAAATAATGTCTTTTATTATTCTCCATTAAGTAAAACTAAGATTCCAAAACAAGGAGTTATATTTATTTTAGGATTTTTTAGATGTCCTTTGCTGTGTTGTTAGGCACCCACTAAAGATGATCTACTCAAGGATTAATACTCTGGGAAAAAGAGGGAAGACAAAAATATCTCCACTATTTACCGTCTGCAAATTTTCAACCTAATGCCGACATTTTGCCTTAGGACAGTGTTTTACCACTACTACTACTGCTGCTGCTGCTACTATTACTACTACTACTACCAACATCATCATTATTTAGAGTCACATGGAAGATTTTGGAGTCTGAAACTGTATCCACTAAAAGTACATTTTCTTCACTGTCCCATATGTGCAAAAGCTTAAACAGCTCAGAATCTGTTTGTATATTAGAGTTAAGTAGCAGGTTATGTCAGAGAGACAGCACTCTGAATTTTATAGTAAAATTAATTGATTTCAAAGCCCTTCTCTGCCACTAACTATTCTGAGTCTGTTTCTATGTCTCAACTTACATGCAGGATTATTGTCATAATCACTTACTAATTATGTAAAATACCTGGCACTCAGTCAGTAATGAATAAATGGAGAATATGTTTATTTTAATTCCATTTTGCTGTTTCAGAGGAGAATTATACCTAATACTAATGGTCTTACAATTTTCATGCCTCTGTGGAAGGAAATATTCTATATTGTGGTCAATTGCAAGACAGCTAACAAACTCACAGAAGAATAAACCAGCAGTAATCTCTAACTTTACCCAATCCAGGCTACACACCTGATTTTTCTGGAAGTAATTTTCATTTGTAACTTCACATAGTTAAAAAAGTTAAATAGACCTATTAGGCTTATAACATAGACTGACAGCAATCCCCTCTCTTTTCTATTCTCTTCCCCAGAGGTCTTTTCATAATTACGGAGAAGTTAAAAGTTATCTTTATTTCATGTACTTTATAGGTGATCTAATTGGTTTTTTTTTTTTCTGTAGTAATTTAGGATCCTCTATTTCTGGACTCCTGAGGTTCCAAATAAAATACATTAAGATAGACATTTTTTTTTCATTCATTGTGCTGGGTTCTTGTGGGGCTCATGCAGTTTGGAGACTCAATTCTGGAGGATGTTCTTCCATAATTTCCTATGCAACATGGGAAAAAAATTTTCTGAGAAGAAAGTGATCACTTTCAGAAGCCCCTATTTGCCTGTTCTAGCTTTTATTTTGTAAACAACTTTTTGCCTTTTTTTTAAATCATTTCATTTTTTGATTCAATTTCTAGGAAATTTCCATGACTCAATATTCCAGTCTTTCAATCAAATTTCTTATTTTTAATCATTTTTTCCAAGAATTCATTTTTTAAAAAAATTATTTGACAGAGAGAGTGATTACAAGTAAGTAGAGAGGCAGGCAGAGAGAGAGGGGGAAGCAGGCTCCCGCTGAGCAGAGAGCCCGATACAGGGCTCGACCTCAGGACCCATCTATGTTGAAACCTGGGGCATTCACTAGGGCACATTTTAGTTGACCATAGTCAATAGTCCTGATCCATGAAAGATTGCATCATGGCAATTAAAAACCAGACATCAAAGAAGACTCAAATCCTTTAGGGATAAAAGTTTGAATATACCCCCAAGTAAATATTAACATCCAGTGACATGCCACCAAAGGAGAAGAGTACATGTAACGTGAGGTAGAAGAAGGTAGCTATGATAATCAACTTAGCTCACATAACCATCTACACAAGTGAAATCGAACACAGCTGTATTTTATGTAACCAATCCCTTTTTACTACATTGTATTATGTGAACTCTGACTTTACCTCATGTTTTAGATGTTAGGTGAGAACATCAAGGGATTTTTATCATCCTGGCATGATACAACAGCTAATGGGACTTCATACACTCCTCTGTCAGGAATATAAGGATTTTATTCCAATGAAATATGAGTGGATCTTGCAAATCAAAAAGAATGGACTACTAGAGATGACTTCTGTTTGGCACCCCCTCCAGATCCATTTTCCACTATTTTTTAACATTTTCTCATTTCTCACCCCGCTCCCAAACCACAAGATTCTCATTATCATAGGCTGGCCTATATGGATCACACCAAAGGGTTCCTATTGGGTTTGGTCAATGGCTCCAATGGTGAGCCCTGGCCATAGAATGCAGGGAGGGGAGGGGTGTGAGACAGGGAATTTTTTACTCCCTTGATTCTCTCCCTGAAGGGTTGGCTGGAGCTGGCTAGTTTCTTCAACCAAAGTCACTCACTATGCGCTTTGAGAAACGGACTCTGGGGGCCTGTGGGTGGCTCAGCTGGTTAAGTGTCTGAATCTCAATTTCTGCTCAGATCATGATCTCAGGGTTGTGAAACTGAGCCCCACAAAGGGCTCTACACTGGATGTGAAGCCTGCTTGGGATTCTCTCCCTCTGCCTTTTTCCCCTCACCCTCTCTTAAAAAAAAATATTACTTCTTTTTAAAAAAAAAAGCAACTAACTCTACACAACATTCTTCCCCCTTTCTTTTATGCTTTCAAGGTTAAAATAATAATGTCTTGGCTGTTACTAGCCTTATGTTCCTGTACATAAATAAATCTTTCTTGAAATATCCTATTTCAAGTGTACCATCTCTGTTTCCTGTGGGAACTATCTGATGCCATATATACACCATAATAGTTTTTACATAAATAAGTTTAAACAAATTTGTATTCAGTGTTAGTCTTCCTCCATATACAAACACATACATACTATAAACATTTTGCCATCAGTAACACTAAAAATATTACACTTTGGCTATATCCTAGTGGACATTCATCTTAATTTCCTGCAGATCCATTTTTAAGAAGTGAAATTGATGTGAATATTTTTAAGTATCTTAACCCAGATTTCCATATTGCCCTCCAGTAAACTTGTGTCAACTTATACTAATTTATATCAGGCTTATATGAGGCAACTTAATTCATTCATCTTTAGTTAAAGCTGGGTGTTAATACTTTATAATTTGCAAATTTATAGATGAAACAATTTCATAGTTTAATTTGCATTTCTTTTTTTAATTTTTTAAAAATTTTGTTCATTTTTTAAAAATTTCTTATCAGCGTAACAGAATTCATTGTTTATGCACCACACCCAGTGCTCCATGAAATACATGCCCTCCATAATACCCACCACCTGCCTCCCCCAATCTCCCACACCCCGCCCCTTCAAAACCCTCAGATTGTTTTTCAGAGTCCATAGTCTCTCATGGTTCACCTCCCCTTCCAATTTCCCTCAACTCCCTTCTCCTCTCCATCTCCTTATGTCCTCCATGTTATTTGCTATGCTCCACCAATAAGTGAAACCATATGATAATTGACTCTCTCTCCTTGACTTGTTTCACTCAGCATAATCTCTTTCAGTCCCATCCATGTTGATACAAAAGTTGGGTATTCATCCTTTCTGATGGAGGCATAATACTCCATAGTGTATATGGACCACATCTTCCTTATCCATTCGTCCACTGAAGGGCATCTTGGTTCTTTCCACAGTTTGGCGACTGTAGCCATTGCTGCTATAAATATTGAGGTACAGATGGCCCTTCTTTTCACTACATCTGTATCTTTGGGGTAAATACCCAGTAGTAATTTTCATTTCTTTTATTATCTCTAAGTTGAACATTTTCATATGCTCACTTTCCATTTACAAGATTTTATTTATTTATTTATTTATTTGAGATAGAGTAAATGAGAGGGCAGAGAAGCAGAGGGAGATGGACAAGCAGACTCCATGATGAGCATGGAGCCCCACAAGGGGCTTGATCTCAAGACCCTGAGATCACACTCTGAGCCAAAATTAAGAGTTGGATGCTTAACCAACTGACTCACCCTGACAACCTTGGCTTTCCATTTATATTTCCAGTAAACTATTTTTTTGTCTAAAAGAGTTCATCTCTCTTTTTCTTTCATGTCAAAGTACTTACCCTTGTCAATATTTTTTTTCAATTTATTTATTTTCAGAAAAACAGTATTCATTATTTTTTCACCACACCCAGTGCTCCATGCCAATTTTTGATGACAAAAAGAGCAAAATAAGAAATAAGGGGCACAATTGAATTTATTCAGTGTAGGATTTCTGAAGGAGTGAATCACAGATACTTTTCAAAGTTATTTTTAGGGTAAATTGTATTCTCTTCTTGAATATACACAATGATTATCATTAACATCACCAGGAACTGCATGAATAAGTTATCAACAGAAAAAAGAGTCTCTGAGTAGATATCAAAACTTACAATACAGTGTTATTTAAAATACTAGCCTAGAAAATAAGAGTTTCTTCATGAAAAGAGACTGGAGTGGCCCAGTTTCATGGAGGGGTAGAATTGTGAAATAGATCTGGAAAAGCAAGAAGAAGAAAAAATAATGATATCGAAGTCTGAACACTTGCCCCTCGATCCACATTAGAATTCCAACCATCCAGTTTCTATGACAGAGAGTTGTGATAAGGATCAAATGACATAGTATATTGTTTCTGGAACTTGGGTCAGCCAGCTGACAGAGGCTCCACCATGCATTATTTCACACTCATCCTCAACTCCTTCTACATAGCACACTTCCTAGAAAGGCTATACTCACTTCCTGTCTCTCTTCCACAAGTGATGCCCATGTGATATAACTGGTTATAAACAAAGAGCTTAATATAGGGGCACTTCTTTTTCTTTCCTGTTCCATGATAAATGCACTTTCCATCTCTGTCTGCCATAGTGAGAAGAGCGGCCGCCATGTCCACCCACCTGCAATGGATGGTCCCTGAGGAACTGCTCCAGCTTCCTGATGAAGAGGAACAAGAAGACATTCATTACCGACACCAATAACCTGAAGGCTCACAACTCCTTCCACTACCTGGGCTGATTCACCACTAGACTGTGGGCATGGAGTATGGGGCTAAGGGGAAAGGTATAGTGGTAACATGAAGCCCACATCCCACCAGCAATAACCGACCACCTTCTCCTTATGGAACCAGAATGCCCAGGCCACCCTCAGCAGCATCAAGCACATGATCTACAAGAACAAGTACCACCCAGATCTGCACATGCCTGCCATTCGCACAACGAGAGCCTTCCTGTGCAGTCAGAAGCCTGTGATGGTAAAGAAGAAGTGGCCTGCTCTACCAAGAGCTCCTGAACACCTGCCACTCACCTCCAAAGCAATAAAGATGTCAACCACCTGAAAAAGAGAGAAAGAGAGAGAGAAAGATGCAGATGGGGCAGCCATCTTGAAACAAAGACACAAAACCCCAACACACTAGGTTTGACAGAGCAGAAAGATATTTTTTTAAGCTGTGTTATTTTGAGATGTTGCCCAATCCCCCACCTGCCCAACTCTGGAGTGTCTCTCACCATACCTCTTGTTATGTGAAAATCTATACTGTTACCTGTCATCTACTGTAATCTGTGTGAGCAATCATATCCTGACTGGTAGATACATTGAAACTGGATGCTCACCTACCCCAATTTTTAGACGCTTACTTTTTATGCCCTTCAGGAGCCCATGAGAAAGAATTTAAATTAGGTTCTTAGCTGGGATTCATACAACTCAACTGATATTCTGGAGCTCTTCCAAAGGAAACTGAAAGAAAAGAAAACACAATGGAATCTCTATAAGAAAGTATGTATGAATGTTTCACAAAGGCATGAATGATGCTGACATCATTTTGGGGACCAGGTATGAGAACTAGTAAATTTCTGGGTAGAGAGTGAGGTGGTTCAGCCTTCTGTGAACTTTAAGAGTCAAACAGCTGTGGTATAAAGAACAAAACAGTATTTCCAGAGGTCAAATAGTTCTGCTGAGGAAGCCCTCTGAAAGAGGTTGTGAGAAAAAAAGGGAAGGATTTTTATACAGGTTGGAGAGAAAGAAAATAACAAGAAGATGTTGATTTTTTTAAAGATTTATTTCTTTAAAAGAGATAAGGAAGGAGCAGGGGAAAAGCAGGGAAAGAAGGACAAGCAGACTCCATGCTGAGCACAGAGCCCAACTTGGTGTTCGATCTCAAGACCCCAAGATCATGACCTGAGCTGAAATCAAGAGTCAGATGCTTAACTGACTGAGCCACCCAGGTGCCCCAAGAAGATGTTAATTTTTTAAAAGATTAGTAAGACTTCTGTTTCAGCTCTGACATATAAAAAGCTTAGAAGTCATCACTCTACTCCTTACAAGAAATAAAGTAAGCACACCAAAAAGCATGGACTTTTCTTGGAGGGGCAGAACTGCACAGGGAGTCTAGTTTAAATATTCAGACTGTGGTACTTTAAAGATAAGGAGAAAAAAATACACTATGCTAACACTAATCAAAGAATGCTGGAGTAGCTGTGTTAATTTTAGACTAAGTAGACTTCAGAGCAAGGAAATCTGTCAAGCATGAAAAGAAGACATAATAACAAAGGAGTCAATTCTCCAAAAGACATAACAATCTTAAATATGTATGAACACAACAACAGAGCACCAAAATGCAGGAGGCCAAAACTGATCAAAGTGACAGGAGAAATAGACAAATCCAGTTTTATAGTTGGAAACTTCAACACCTCTGTTACTACTTGATAGGTCAAGGAAATAGGAGACCAATAGCTTATAGGTGACTTGAACAGCTGTAGCAAACAATTAGATCTAACTGACATTAATAGAATGCTCTCTTGAACATCTTTGGGATATACATTCTCGTAAAGCTTGCAAGGAACATCCCCCAATATAGATCACATTCTGCACCGTAAGATATACCATAACAAATTAAAAAAAATCATACAAAGTATGTTCCCACACTACAAAGGAATTTAAAAGAGAAATCAACAGAAGATGACACTTGGAAACTCTCAAAATATTTGGATATTAAGCAACACTTCTGTAATAACAGATGGATCAAAGAAAAAATCTCAAGAACATAATATAAAAGTATGTTGAATTAAATGAAAATGAAAATAAAACTTCTCAAAATTTGTGAGAGACAATGAAAGCAGAGCTTAGAGGGAAATGTATAGCATCAAATATATGTTAGAAAAGAAAGATCTAAAATCAGTAAAGTTCAGCTTAAGCCTTAGAAAACAAGACAAAGAGGAGTAACTTAAGCCTAAAGCAAATGTTAGGGATAAAAAGAAAATGAGAGTAGAAATCTGTGAAACTGAAAATAGGAAACCAACAGAGAAAATCAGCAAAACCAGAAGATCAATAAAATTAATAAATCCATACAGAGGTTAACCAATGAAAAAAGAGAGAAGACCCAAATTGCCAATATCGAAAACGAAAAAGGGTTCCTCACCGCCAATCACATGAACATTCAAATGATAATAAAGGAATACTAAGAACATTTCTTTTGCCTGCAAGTTTGGTAACTAGCAATGGACTAATTCTTTGAAAGAAACTGCCAAAACACACAGGAGGAGAAATAGTTAACTTGATAGCCTTATATCTATTAATGAAATTTTGAAATAATAATTTCCAAAAAAGAAAGCACCACACCCAGGTGATTTCAGTGGGGAAATGCACCAAATATTTAGAAAAAAAAATGATAGCAGGTTTATATAATTTCTTCCAGAAAATAGAAACAGAAAGAACACTTCCTCACTCACTCTAAGAAAAACACCATGCTTCAGCTGTTTGACCCTCATATCCCTTTGCCGAAGTCCCTGGACACCACTAATGTTTTCACCGTCTCTAGAGTTTTGCCTTTTACAGAATACATGATCCTGTAATGGCGAGAGTAATAGATTAAGCATTTGTCAAAACCCATAGGGCTTAACAGTGCAGACTAAGCCTAATAATGTGTGCAAATTAAAAAAACAAAACAAAATAAACAAAAACCTTTAGGAAGCCAGGAGATCTCAGGATGTAAAGTAGAATGTGACAAAAGAATCTCAATGTATTACAAAAGTTTGGAACAGCTTCACTTCAGGGGAGTGGATGAAAAGGCACTAATATAAGTCAACCTGAAAATGAGTAGAGTTTATAAGACTAAAAGCAAAAGAACCTATATTTAACCACTGTGCTCCAGTTGATAGAACTGTTTCCCGTGGGGGTATAGGTTAGCGATTCTGAAAACACCATACATTCATACTGGAATTGAACAGTTAATTAACTGGATAGCAGACAATGGGAGTCAGATCTCACTCTTGGGAGTGGGAGGTTACAGGGAAGGAAGCCAGAATGAGTCATGCGGTAATGGTTTAGACTTGGAGACATCAGCATGAACCAATTTCAGCTTAATAAAGATATAGATCTCTATGTATTTATACTGTATTAATTCCAGATGGTAATAACAGTGATAAAGATGTGGTGTATATGGGAACTCTGCACTATCTAAATGGTAATTCTGCAAATCTAAAACCTCTCTAAAATAAAATACAAAGTTTGGGGGCACCTGGGTGGCTCAGTTGGTTAAGTGTCTCATGCTTTCTAGCCCAGGTCATGATCTCAGGGTCCTGAGATCGAGCCCCCCCATCAGGCTCACACTCAGCGGGGGAGTCTGACATTCTCTCCCTACTCCTCATCTTCTGCCCATCCCATCTCTTGCACACACACACACACTCTCTCTCTCTCTCTCTCTCAAATAAATAAAATATTTTATACAAAGTTTATTAGAACAATATTACTAAGCAACATAGAGGATAACTTCACGTGCTATAAGGATAGTGGTGAATGAATTAAATGGTAGAGAAAATTAACTATTAATTTTTCCCACCTGTCCTTAAACATAGAAGCACTAACTACAAATGCTATGATGTTAGGCACAAAGGCTAGGGACGGATGGTAGACTGTGAAAACAAACTATAAGTTTCGATACAGGGATATAATTGCTTGCCACCTGTGGGGCCTTGTAAATGCCCTTCCCTTTCTTTTTTTTTTTTTTTTTGAAGATTTTATTTATTTATTTGAGACAGAGAGAGAGAGCGAACAGGGGGAGGGGCAGAGGGAGATAAAGAATCACAATCAGACTCCCCGCAGAGCGTGGAGCCCATGTGGGGCTCCATCCCACGACCCTGAGATCATGACCTGAGCAGAAACCAAGAGCTGGATGCTTAAATGACTGAGCCATCCAGGCGCCCCTGTCCTTCCCTTTAAAACAAGGGTATTAGGCGACGCCTGGGTGGCTCAGTTGATTGAGCAGCTGCCTTCGGCTCAGGTCATGATCCCAGTGTCCTGGGATCGAGTCCCGCATCCGGCTCCTTGCTCTGCAGGGAGCCTGCTTCTCCCTCTGACTCTGACTTCCACTCTGTCTGCCTATGCTCGCTCTTGCTCGCTCTCTCTCTGACAAATAAATAAATAAAAAATCTTTAAAAAAACAAAAAAACAAGGGTATTAGATCCGATTACCTTTTTTTTTTTTTAAAAGATTCTATTTATTTGACAGAAAGCAAGCACAAGCAGGGGGAGCAGCAGAGAGAGAGAGGGAAAAGCATGCTCCCCACTGAGCAGGGACTCTGATGTGAAGCTCAATCCCAGGACCCTAAGATCATGACCTGAGCCCAAGGCAGACACTTACCCAACTGAGCCACCCAGGCACCCAGACTGATGATTCCTGAACCCTGTCCAGCTCAGACATTCCATCACTCTTTATCCTTTAATCTAGAAGGCAGATCAGTCTCCTCACATGTTCCTAAGTCTGATGCCTCCTCTTGGGTATGGCTGTGTATCTGCCCATAGGTTGTGGGAGTCTATCCCAGGCAGCCACGTAGAGTCAAGGACCTCTACAGAGTACAAGGGAGGCTACAACCTTTCAACCAGGTATAAGGTTACAGTAGTCTCCTCACCTCATTGTCACTTGTGTGGCAGTTACTGCTGGGTCCCAGTGCCCTTCATCAGGCTATTGTGCTTGGAGTACTAGCTCACCTGTCCTCCAGAACTGGGCTAGGTTACCAGGGACTGCTTTGTGCAAAGAGGCCTACGAGGTTACAGAGATCCCTTTTCTAGGCATGGGCACATTACTACTAATATTGCAGTATTAAAGCCCAGCCCCCGCTCCCCCGGCCCCAAGGTGGGACAATTCCATGGCATTCCTCGCATTACAGAGCTCCCTATGAGATCAAAGCTGAGCCTCGATTGTACCGAACCCACATCTTGGCCTGGCTTCCTCTGCCCTCTCCTGACTGCTTTAATCGCTAGAGGTTTCACTGGGGAACTGTCCCTTACTAAACTAGTTGCACAAGCATCCCTGCTTTAGGCTCTGCTTTCTGGAAAACCTACCACAGAGAGTATGGAGAAAGTTATAGCAGGCTTCTAAATGTTCTGAGGAAATCATCGGTTTGGCTATGCCAAATTCTCAAAAGCAGGACTCAGGAAGCTGCTTCTTTTTTTTTTCTTTTCTTTTTTTTTTTTTTTTTAAGATTTTATTTATTTATTTGAGAGAGAGTGAGAGAGCACAAGTAGGAAAGAGAGGGATAAGCAGACGCCCTACTAAACAGGGAGCCTAACAAGGGGCTGGATCCTAGGGCGCTGAGATCACGACCTGAGCCGCAACCAAGAGTTGGACGATTAACTGACTAAGCCACCCAGGCGCCCCAGCAAGGTGCTTCTACAGTGTAAAGCCAAAGAGTAAGAATTCTAGGCTTTGCAGGACACGTATTGTCTCTGCCAAATATTCTATTTCTCCTTTTCTTAAAACCCTTTTAAAATGTCAGCAGCATTCATAGCTCCTGACTTGTATAAAAACAAGCAATAGGCACGGTTTGGGCCAAGGGTTGTAGTTTGCTGACCTCTCTGCTCTATGGCATAGAGGTAAACAAACATGGCAGGGTCACCCCACTTCAGAGTGGAGGCTCAGCGGCCTCAGCTGTACTTCCGTCTCCTCTGGGGAGTATTAAAGCTGAAACCCATCTGACAGAGATGCAGCAGGAATTAACTAATGAGCTTTAAAGGCGCCCAAAACATAATGGGCTCTACGAGATGAAGTATTCAGGGATTTATCATTAAATATTCATCTCCTGTTTAATCAGTTGTCTTCTGGTTATGGTTATTATGAGAAAATCTTTTAACAAAATGACTTAATTTAGAAGACCTAAAGATCTCACAAGAACCAAGAGTTCCTAGTGAACCACTGCACATGACTGAGCAAGGGAAAAAAATAAAAGCAAGAGACAGAACATAAACAAGAGACACAGACAGACACTCCTAAAGAGGCTGAAGCAGAGACAAAAAGATGGAAGAGAAAGAGAGAGAGAGAGGTGGAGAAGAGATGGGGAAGGGGGAGCAGAAGAGAAAATAAACATATGCAAAGAGGAAAGTGAAAAACAGATACAGACCAAATGACACAGAAAAAGAGATGAAGGGTCAAAAACAGCAAGAGAAAGAAATCAAGAAACAGGGGCACAGAGAGAGAGACTAAGAGACAGATCAGAGAGAGAAAAGGTTTTAACAAGCAGTATGTTCGGCCATGACCGAAAGCCTGGTCTCAATCAGAGACACTCTCAGTTCATGTTCCAACACCTGTCTCATTTGGGCCTCTATCTTCATAAGCCAACACCTTGGGCAAGGGAGGAGGCAGAGGTGTGTTGTTCGATTTTAAGAGAATATTTTATATTTTATTTTTTAAAAATTTCTTAAAGAATGTATTTATTTATTTGAGAGAGAGCAGAGCAAGACAGTTAAGAAAGCAAGAGTAGGGGAAGGGGCAGAGGGAGAGGGAGCAGCGGACGCCCCACTGAGCAGGGAGCCCGAATTGGGGCTCTATCCCAGGACCCTGACATCATGACCCGAGCCAAAGGCAGATGTTTACTCAACTCAGTCAACCAGATGCCCCAATATGTTTTAAAAATTCTGGACTAGATTTGCCGGCTTATCTACTGGGGAGGGTACGGGTAACCTTGCGATTCAGTCTGAGAGTGATGTCTGAGACCAAATTCTGAGTAAGACAGAAAACAGGAGAAAACAGGCAGGAGAAAACAGGAGAGACAGGCAAGAGAAAACAGGAAAGACAGGCAGGAGGAATCATGGGATGGATCACATAATGGAAGAAAAATAGTGTGCCCTCACAGTAAATGGTCTGGGTTCCAGTCTATAACCTATACCTTAATAATTATGGGAAAGTTACTTAATGTGTCTGAGCTCACTTGTATACTTTCAATTTTGCTCTGAGCAACTAAGGAGTTCGGTCAAGAATTCAACAAAGCCTGCAGCAATGAAGAAAATGAAGCTGACAACTCCAACCTTCCAAAAGAGCTCTGTGGACTATGTGAGGTCATGTATGGAAACCGCTTTCTCAGTGTTATGTCCCGTATGTTTTGCTTCTGTGAGGGCTAATTCTAGACCAATAAAATCAAGAATTAATTTGGCTTACCCGAAATGCCAGTTCACTCAAAACAGTGAAACCTTTGACATATGGTAACACAGATCTTTTATCTCCAAGGCCAGGGGCACAATCCCGTTCCCATGCCTCAGGGAAGCCACAAGGCCAAGACTGTGAGTTTCTCAAAATGACAAAAGGAGCACTGTGAAGTAATCTTAATTTCTAGTCATTTCCTTTCAAAGAACAACATCAAAACTTCCTCTAGCCAGGAAGTAGAGCTGCACTGGTCTCTGAAGAGCCCGGAAGTGTTTTGTCAGTTTATACTGCAGTTCTAGCACTGGGATTTCCTGTTCTTGTGTTCCTTCTTCCCATCTGTAGTCAACACCAAGATGAGCCTCTACCCAGATCCCACCTCAATGAAGGATGTGTTGCTCCAGCTGTTGGGCCTGCCGCAGAGAGACAGCCTCCAGCTGTCAGTGTCTTCACTATCTGCCTCAGCTGCAGAGAGCAGCCTGGGCAAGGTCTCATCCCTCCTTGGGTGGTCTACATCCAGTGTCTTAATCATGAGAGAGAGAGGCCAGACCATGTGGGCCCAACCTGGGAAAAAATGCTTAAGAGACTTCCTCATCCCACTATTGTCTGTGGGGTTACTAGAGATGGTCACAGGGCCTACATCACAGCTGGACATCTCCTTCTGCCAAATCTTGCTTCCTTTACTTCCCCTTGCACAGGCATTGGATCTGAAGATGCTCCTGAATAAATGTCCTGTGTGCTTAAATTCTGTGTCATGAACTCCTTCCCAGAGAACCACACTGCAACACTTTCTCACTCTCCTTTTCTCCTTTGTCCTATCACACTGTGTAGCATGCCTTCATGAAATGCCAGGCAAAGAAAGAATGGAACCCTATCCTGGGTAGCTGGTGACAAGCTGTAAGAGGGCTATATCAGGATTCCTTGGACCCAGCTACCATCTACTAGAATAAACATGGTAGCTACAAGGGGCTGGGGATCCATGTAAAAGAAGCAAACTTAAATGAATATGTTATTAGCATACTAATATTATATTATGCCAGGCATGGTGATAGACACTTTTATACCTACTCATTCACCTAATCCTGATTAAGAAGCAGGTGCCATAGGTAATATTCTCCTAGCGTACAAAAAAAGGATCGAGGCTGAAATGTGTGCATGAACTAAGACTCAAGGTCAAGATCTTCTAACTCCAACTTAAGAGTCTAAACTCCAGCTCACGTCTTACCTGAATCCAGAGCCTACAAGTACTTTCCCCCCACCTCTACTAGATAAGGATTGAGTTTGGTTCAATATAATAAAACCCAAACAACATGAACTTAAACAAGATGTCTTCCTTTCTCTCAATTGACAAAAGTCATAAGTTAGGTGGTGGCTGACTCAGCTCGGGAACTGAAGGATGTTAGAGCTCAGGTTCCAAAATCTGCTGGGCTTTCCCTCAGGTCCCCTCCCAGTGTTAAAATTAATTTTCAGAAAGAAAAAATAAAGAGAGGGTGAAGGGCAGAAGGAAGGATATCACCTACTTGGCCCTTTTACACAGCAGTGATTTCTACTTATATCTCATTGGCCAGAGCCATAACACGTGGCACTCCTGACTGCAAGGAAATCTGGGAAATAAAGTTTGGAATGTAATCTAGGCCCACGGACAGCCTAAACTGAAGTTCACTTTCTGAGAAAGGAGGAGACAAATGGATATTGACAAGACAACTAGCTTCCATACCTGAAGATTCATCTCAGGGATTTCTAAAGGTTTTATAGATAGAAAGGTTGGATTCCCGGGGAAATCAACTCAGAAATGAAAACTTATGCACAGCTTTTCAAGGGACTGCTTTTGTGAACAACACATGTAAGGGAGAACGGGAGAAACTGAACAGTAATATAAGTGCAACAGAGACCAGTCAGCTTCATGGAGAGCTTGGAAGCTGGAGTGACCCCCAGAGATGTCCCAAACTGAAGCAAGGGGATCAGCCTTGTAGCCCGTATCAGCCGGTTAGTGAATGCTGGGTGCCCCTTGGAAAAAGGTATAACCTTGGAAGACACAGCCATTTCAGCCAAGGGCAATTCCTGAGAATAGATCAGCTCTGAACTGGCAGCAACCAACACTCCAGGGAAATAAGTGCTTTGGACCTGAAGAGGAAATTTGGACAGCACATCTCAGCATCCACAATGCCAGGCTAATAATAAGTTGACCCTCACATGTTGAAGTACAGACTCTCCATGCTGATCTCACAGAATGTGTTAGACACAGTGGCAAGTGAGGCACAGAGGAGAGCAAAACCTTCCCCAGTATATTCGTTTTGATGCAAATGCTGCACCATTGCTTTTTGCAAATCTCTCAACGTTAATGATTGCTATTACTCTAAATAATCATATAGTTCTGGTAAAAACTGGGCTCCTGTGAATGTATATTATCTCTGAACTGGTGACTTATTTATTTATTTATTTATTTATTTATTTATTTGACAGAGAGAGAGATCACAAGTAAGGAGAGAGGCAGTCAGAGAGAGAAAGAGGAAGAAGCAGGCTCCCTGCTGAACAGAGAGCCCAATGTGGGACTTGATCTGAGGACCCTGAGATCATGACCTGAGCCAAAGGCAGAGGCTTAACCCACTGAGCCACCCAGGTGCCCTGAACTGGTGACTCTTAAAAAGAAAAACAAGTGGCTAACCCCAACAGGATTTTCAGGAACTTGGTCTACAAAATCTTTTTTTTAAGATTTTGTTTATTTATTTGTCAGAGAGAGAGAGGGAGAGAGAGAGAGAGACCACGAGCATGGTGTTGGGGCAGAGACAGAGGGAGGAGTAGACTCACCTCTGGGCAAGGAGCCCAATATAGGGCATGAACCTAGGACCCTGAGATCATGACCTAAGCTGAAGGCAGACGCTTCATTGACTGAGCAACCTAGGCACCATACAAAATTTTTGATATAAAGAAATGCATTTGGATAACCTATTTGCAATTCACGTAGATCATCTTTTAAAAATGCCACCAGTCCTTATGGAGACCTTGTACAAATCAGAAACTGTCCCCCTCTTTGGGCAGAGGTAGCTCCGAGCTAAGACGATCAACTTCGCAAATTCAGATGTTGGTAAATTCCTTTGTCCACCATTTGGATAACCATACGTGGCTGTGACAAAAACATTCCACATTTCTGATGTCAGTTGATCCTAAAAACTGTATTAAGGTAGTCATGATGGAGGACACTATCTTCCTAGTTCACAAATGAGGTGGTTCGGATTGTTTCAATGACTTGCTTGAAGCTACACGACCAGTAATTGTCATAGCCTTGACACAAACCCTAAAATCCTGTCAATCCCAGAGCTTTCCCCAGGACGCTACTGTCTAAAACAGGATTGTGTAAAACAGTGAATGGTAGTGATAGACAAAACAGAAGTAAGAAACGCACCTACAGAGAAACTGGATAGGAAAAATAGCTTTGTGTGCTAAAACTGCCAACAAATTGTAGAACAAAAACACAGTATGAAGAATACATGTACTGCATAAACAATGGATGACTTCATAGATAAATATTTCAGAATCTCTAAAACCACGAGTTATGTTGTGCTTACCTTTAACAAGTGTGTGTATCAGTGTACGTATACAGATCTATTCACACATCAGTGGTTTTACTGTTCCTTTTTTTTAAGATTTTATCTATTTATTTGAGAGAAAGCACATGCAGGGGGAGGGGCAGAGGGAGAAGCAGACTTCTCACTGAGCAGGGAGCTGGACATGGGCCTCAATCGTAGGGCCCCAAGATCATGACCTGAGCAAAGGCAGATGCTTAACCAACTGAGCCACCCAGGCATCCTAGTTTTACTGTTCTAAAAGGAACTGAAGATACTTTAGAAGGGCATATCAGATCTAAGAAAACACAATTTGAAAATACAAGTGGAAAAAAAAATTAGAAGGGATATAACATGGGGCTAAGAAAAAGGCAAAAAGTGCATTATCATGAAAATCCTTTCAGTTGCAAAGGACACACAAAAAATTTGGCTCTAAGCTTTGTAGAAGTCAAAATTAGAAGGGAAGCTTGATCCTTTATATAATGACCCCTGTTAAACAGATTAAAAAGACTAGTTTGTCAGGAATAAAGCTATTAAGTTTTTTCAAAAGTAAAACCCTCATGTAAATAAGCCACCTCATCCTAATAGATGTAACTATAACTTATAAGTAATTTATCAAATGAGACTTAACATGTGCCTGATTTTTTTCTCAGGTTGCAAAAGAAATGTGTTAACTCCAAAAATATTTAAAATACACAAAAGTTTAAAAAAAATTAGCCAACATGTAGAGATAACCACTTTTAATACTGCAGTGTATATTATATTCACATGCATGTTTGTGTGTATATATACATACACACATTCAGACATGTGTTTGTGTATTACAAAAAATATATATAATGTGTATAATACACACATATAATTTATAATATGAATTGCAATATATGGTAGAAAAAGATTGGGTTCACCCATTAATCATTTATTAGCATGCTTTAAAGACTTCCTCATGCTGTATACTCATTTATAGTACATTTGCATGTGAAATATTATGCAGTCATTGAAAATCATATAAAAATTTACTCAACCAAACATATACGGCTGGATATATATGCATATATTTTCTCTATTAGGAATAATACTGTACACAAACATTTTGCAGAATTCTGATTATTTCCTTCTGATCAGGTACTCAAAAAAGAACCAGCTAGGTAAAAAGACATCAACTCCTTAAAATAATTTACATTAAAATTCATAATTTGCCCTCTGGAAAAGTAATACCAATTTCCACTTTTTAAACATGTATTAGAAATTGAGTTGACTTCCAAAGTGGCAGAGTGAGGATCTTGGTGAAAGTGCACTCCCATTAAAATACAGGAGACACTGCCAAAGCAATCCAAACCAACAATTTATTAGCTCTGAAAATTAATCAAAGGCACAGGATACACCCAAAACAGTTTATTCAAGAAAAAATGATTATATCTTGGGAAGAACCATGGTGTCTATAACACCTTCACTTGAATCTTCTCCCATGCTCCCCCACAAAGTCACTGGCGTGGTAGCTATAAAAATCCGATGGTGTTGGGTGCCTGGGTGGCTCAGCTGTTAAGCATCTGCCTTTGGCTCAGGTCATGATACCAGGCTCCTGGGACAGATCCCTACATCTGGCTCCCTGCTCAGCGGGAAGCCTGCTTCTCCCTCTTTCACACTCCCTGCCCGTGTTCCCTCTCTCACTGTGTCTCTCTCTGTCAAATAAATAAAATCTTTTAAAAAAAAAATCTGATGGTCTTCCCATCAACAGAGAGAAGTGACCCCCTTTGGAGTTCTGTTAAAAACCTATCACCAGGGCACGATCAATATTTTGACCAGACCCACAGCTCTCTGTATAAGCTTCAGTTCTAGGGAACTGTTGCTACTTGAGCTAACTCAGAGCTCAGCTATGAGACAAACCCTATCCCCGGGGTGTGACTGAAAACAATAGCAATCAGCTGGAATTATTAACATCACAGCTGTCTAAGATTCAAGTTGGGGAAAACAAGAGCCTGGCCAAAAATATCAAAGATAGACCTGAGGGTGTAGGCAACCATAAGAAACTTTGAAAAGCTTTAAGATATTTCTGGGATACTAGAAGGCTGTGCACATATGTGGGAGGGTGGTTAGGCTTAGGAAAAAACTGAGAAAGGAAAGAGCCCAAGTCACTCACTTTTGGTTGAACTTGAGGCCCTGTGCAATCAGAAAGTGAAAGCTTGGGCTGACTTTGAAACCACCTGACATTTAAAAGGATGCCTACAGCCAGAGATCCACCTGGCAGAGGATGGGAGGCATACATTTCTCAGTATGTTTAAGGAACTCTTATGACTCATCATTGGCTGACCTATAAACTCTACTGCTCCAGAGGTGATCCATAAGAAGCCAAGCTTAATTTTTTTTAAAATTTAAGTGAGAAGAGGACTCAGTCACCACACACCACAGGGAATATGAAACCTGTACAAATAGTCCAGGAAAGGAACTGAGAAAACAAGCAGGAACAAGAAAAATTAACCACAGAGCCAACAACAAATCCAAACTGTTGGGGAGCTCTAACTCCAAAGTTGCCACAATATGTTATCAAAAATGTCCAGCTTAAAGAGAATTATGAAATGTGCAACATACCAAGAAATTATGGACCCCACACAGGAAAAGAGAAAGCAACAGGAAATGTCTGTTAGGGGCTGAGATTTTAAATTATACAAAGACTTTAAGCCACATTAAGTATGTTCAAAGAAATAAAGGAAACTAGGATTCAAGAATAAAAGTATGCCAGCTATGTCTTACCAAATAGAGAGTATCAACAGAGCAAAATTTTGACACTCTGAAGCTTACCAACATACACATAATAGGGGTCCCAAAGTGAGAAAAGAAAGAAGAAATGGCAGGGGCGCCTGGGTGGCTCAGTGGGTTAAGCAGCTGCCTTCGGCTCAGGTCATGATCCCAGGGTCCTGGGATCAAGTCCCGCATCGGGCTCTCCGCTCAGCAGGGAGCCTGCTTCCTCCTCTCTCTCTGACTGCCTCTCTGCCTACTTGTGATTTCTCTCTGTCAAATAAATAAATAAAATCTTTAAAAAAAAAAAAAAGAAAGAAGAAATGGCAGAAAAAAAGCATTTGAAAAAAATAAATTGTGGGGCGCCTGGGTGGCTCAGTGGGTTAAAGCCTCTGCCTTCAGCTCAGGTCATGATCCCAAGGTCCTAGGACTGAGCCCCACATCGGGCTCTCTGCTCTGCAGGAAGCCCGCTTCCTCCCCTCTCTCTCTCTCTGCCTGCCTCTCTGCCTACTTGTGATTTCTCTCTCTCTGTCAAATAAATAAATTCTTAAAAAAAATAAATTGAAATTGAAAAAATAAAAACTTCCTAATTTTGATGAAGAATATTAATTTACATATCCACAAGCCCATCAAACTCCAAAGCAGGAAAAACTCAAAAAAATCTACAAGTACACACACTGTAGTCATAATGCCAAAAGTCAAAAACAATGAGAAAATATGAAAAACAGCAAGAGGAAAAACTCTTCACATATAAGGAATCCTCAATAGGATTAATGGGTGATTTCAGTCAATAACCATGAAGGCCAGAACATAGTTGGCCGACATATTCCAAGTGCTAAAATAAGACTATTAAGTAAGACCTATATTTGGCAAAACTGTCCCTCAAGTAAAAAATTTAAAAAATCCCCAGAGAAACAAAGAAAATTAGTCACCAGTATAACTTGCCCTATAAGAATTATGAGAGCACCTTCCAGCTAAAGAAAAAAAACAAGAAAACAAAAAACAGATAACAATTTGGATCCACACAAAGGAAAAAGAAGACTGAAAATAATTAAAGGGTAAAAATTTGTACAGGATTTTATTTACTTATTTGAGAGAGAGGGAGAGAGCAGGGTGAGGGGCAGAGTGGGAGGGAGAGAGACAGAGAAACTCTGTGTTGAGTGCACAGCCCAAAGCAGCACTCAGTCTCATGACCCTGAGATCATGACCTAAACCAAAACCAAGAATCCAAATCTTAACTGAGTGAGCCATGCAGGTGCTGCAAATGTGTAAATTTAATTCATAAACCTATTTTTCACTCCTTTTTCTCCTAACTAGTTTGAAAGACAACTGCATAAAACAATCATAACAAAATGTATTTATAAAGTTAATGCAAAATTTAAAAATGGAATTTTTATGTAAATAAGAATACAAAGGAAGAGGGTCACTGGGCTGCCTCAGTCAGTAGAATATGTAACTATGGATCTCAGGGTTGTGAGTTCAAGTCCCATGTTTGGTATAAAGATTACTTAAAAATAAAATCTTTTAAAAAAGAAGAATACAAAGGAAGAAAAGAGAAGGGAGCTGTGTAAGAGTAAATTTTCTGCATACCTGTAGCAATTAGTTTGGTATTAACTCAAACTGATTGTTTTCAAAGTTCAGATATGTAACATCCAGGACAACACTTATGAAATAACAGAAAATACAGAAGAAAAGCTAATAAAAAATATTTAAATGATATACTAGAAAATATCCATTTAACATAAAGAAATAATGAAGGAATAGAGAGGATCCAAAGGATATGACTCATAATAAACAGAGCAAAATGGCAAATTTTGTAAATCCTACCATATAAATAATTACATTATATATAAATGGGTTAAATGCACCATACAAAAGTAAGAGGTTATCAGACTACATAAAAAGAAAGAGACTCCGACTATATACTATCTATAAGAGACACAGTTAAAGACAAATGGGTTGCAAAGAAAAAGATGGAAAAAGATAGAGAATGCAGATAATAACTAAAAGAGAGTTGGATGTTAAAATCAGACAAAGTAAAGGGGCACTTGAGTGGCTCTGTCAGGTTAAGCATCTGACTCTTGATCTTGGCTCAGGTCATGATCTCAAAGTCATGGGATCTGGCCTCCCATCAGGCTCTGCACTCAGCACACAATCTGCTTGTCCCTCTCCATCTGCTCCTCCCCCTGATCAAGTGCGCTCCTTCCCTCATTCATAAATAAATAAAAAAATAAAATCTTTGAAATGTAGACTTTAAGGGGGTTGGGGGAAAGATGACAGAGGAGTAGGCGACCCTATCTCAATCAGTCTCCCGAACTGAGCGGGATATCTACGAGACTGCTCATAATACCCATGAAATCAGTTTGAGATGTAAGAAGGTATATCCAGATCTCTACAAACAGAATATCTCTGGAGGCTGGTTTTGAGGTATGAAGTGGGGAGCCATTATTTTGCAGGCAAATATTGGAAGACAAATGGAATGGAGAGCCTCCAGGATGCTGTGCCACTGGAGCCCAAAAGCCTCCCGTGCTGGGCACCAGGAATAGACTCACAGACTGGTAGCACTGGGGTAGGGACTTTGGGCCAGCAACCCAGACTGAAGTCTGGAGCTGCGGGAGCATGTGTGCAAACTCGGGGAAGCTGGTGATTTTAGAAGAACAAAGGGGCAGAGAGGTGCCTATACCTGGAAGCGAGGGTTGGGAGTGCTGCTGTGGGGAGCACAACCGAGGATGCTGTGGTTTGTAGCAGCACAGACAAAAATGGAGACAGTGTGGCCTGGAGAGCTCATTGGAGAAGAGACTTCGATCTCTTTGTTCTGAGACATAAGTTTGGATATGGTCACTTCTGCTCTGACTCTTGGAAGAGACGCAGAAAGCTGCCAGGGAAAGACACTAGAGAACAAAAGGCCCAAAAGAACTGGTTTTCACTGAGCCCATCCCCCCCACAGGGGGCAGGGAAACTACCCAAATAGAGTTGCCTGAGTAACAGTGTGCCAAGCCCATGCCCAACAGGCTGGAAGAGCAAGAGGCCAACAACCCTAAGGTCTAAATAAAACAGGTGCATCTTGCTTGCGTTGTGGTCAATAATTTGGACTCGGTACATGGTACACTCCCTCAACCACCCCTCAACAGAATGACTAAGAGGAAGAACACCCAACACGGGAAGAATTCAGAGACTGGAACCTCTCCCACAGAACTAATGGATATGGATATAAGCAAGATGTTGGAGATAGACGTCAGGGTAACAGTTATGCAGACAAGAGCTAGGATGGAGAAAATCATTAATGGCAACATAGATTCTCTAAGGGCAGAAATGAGAACTTATCTGACAGAATGTAAAAATGCTATCAGTGAAATCCAATCTAATCTAGATACTCTAGCAGCTAGGGTAAATGAAGCAGAAGAACAAATTGGTGATCTAGAAGACAAACTGATGGAAAAGAAGGAACAGGAGGAGGCCTGGAATAAACGGCTTAAATTCCATGAAAACAGAATTAGAGAAATAAATGATACCATGAAACATTCCAGTGTCAGAATTATTGGGATCTCTGAGCAGGTGGAAGGAGAGAGAGGACTAGAAGATATATTTGAGCAAACCGTAGCTCAAAGTTTCCCTAATTTGGGGAATGAAACAAGTACTTGTGTCCTAGAGGTAGAGAGGACCTCTCCCAAGATTAAGGAGAATAGACTAATGCCACCACAGGTAACAGTAAAATCTGCAAATCTTAGAACTAAGGAAACCATCTTAACAGCAGTTAGAGGCAAGATATTCCTTATGTACAGAGGGAGGAACATCAGAATAACTTTAGGCCTGTCCACAGAGATCTAGCAAACCAGAAAGGGCTGACAAAACATATACACAGTACTACATGAGAAGAACATGAAGCCAAGAATACTTTACCCAGCAAGGCTGTCATTCAGAATGGATAGAGAGATAAAGAGCTTCCAAGCCCAGCAAAAACTGAAAGAATATGTGACCACTAAGCTATTCCTGCAAGAAGTATTAAGGGGGCTTCTATAAAAGGAGAAAGATGCCAAGAGTCATATAGAACCGAAATTTACAATGAAAATCTAATGAAATGAGGACTTCACAGGCAACATGATGACAATAAAATCATATCTTTCAATAATCACTCTGAATGTGAATGGCCTAAATGCTCCCATAATACAGCTCAGGGTTGCAGCTTGGATAAAAAGACAGGACCCATTCATATGCTGTCTACAAGAGACTCATTCTGAACCTAAAGATACATCCAGACTGAAAGTGAAGGATAGAGAACCATCTTTCATGTCAATGGACCTCAAAAGAAAGCTGGGGCAGCCAATTCTTATTTCAAATTAGATTTTAAGCTAGAGACTGTAGTTATATATAAGGAAGGACACTGTACCATGCTCAAATATCCAACAAGAGGATCTAACAGTTGTAAATATCTATACCCCCAACATGGAAGTAGCCAAATACATAAGCCAACTGTTAACCAAAATAAAGAGGCATATTGATAATAATACATGAATAGTAGGAGACCTCAACACTCCTCTCTCAGCAAAAGACAGATCATCTAAGTAGAAAATCAACAAAGAAACAAGAGCTTTGAATGACACACTAAACCAGATGGACCTCATATATATATATAGAACATTCCTCCCTAAAACAACAGAATACTCATTCTTCTCTAGTGCACATGGAACTTTCTCTAGAATAGAACACATACAGGGGTTACAAATCAGGGCTCAAATGATATGAAAAGACTGAGATTATTCCTTGCATATTATCAGACCACAATGCTTTGAAACTTGAATTCAAACACAAGAAAGGTTTGGAAGAAATTCAAACACTTAGAAGTTAAAGACCATCCTGCTCAAGAATGTGTGGGTCAAGCAGGAAATCAAAGATGACCTTAAACAATTCATGGAAACCAATGAGAACAAAAACACATCAGTCCAAAACCTAAGGGATATGGCGAAGGTAGTCCTAAGGGGGAAATACATAGCTATCCAAGACTCCCTCAAAAAAATATAAAAATCCTGAGTACACCAGCTCTCCTTAAACCTTAAAGAACTGGAGAATCAACAACAAATTTAGCCTAACACACACATAAGAAGGGAAATAATTAAGATTAAAGCATAGATCAATGAATTAGAAAACAGAAATACAGTAGAATACATCAATAACACTAGAAGCTGGTGTTTGAAAGAATTAAGATTGATAATCTGCTGGCCAGACTTATCCAAAAGAAAAGAGGAAGGACCCAAATTAACAAAATTATGAATGAAAAGGGAGAGATTAAGACTAACACCAAGGAAATAGAAACAATCATTAGAAATTATTATCAATACCTATATGTCAATAAGTTAAACAACCTAGAAGAAATGGATGCATTGCTAGAAAACCCATAAAACACCAAGACTGAAACAGGAAAAAATTGACAATCTGAACAGACCAATAACCAGTAACAAAACTGAAGCAGTGATCAAAATCCTCAAAAAAACAGGAGTCTGGGACTTTATGGAACCCTTGGGGAATTCTACCAAACATTCCAAGAAGAAATAATACCTCTTCTCCTGAAGCTGTTTAAAAAAACAGAAACAGAAGGAAAACTTCCAGACTCTTTCTATGAAGCCAGCATTACCTTGATCTCAAAACCAGGCAAAAACTCCATCAAAGAGGAGAATTTCAGACCAATACCCCTGATGAATTTGGATGTCAAAACTCGATAAAATCCTAGCTAGTAGGATCCAAGAGTACATTAAAAGGATTATCTACCACAACCACGTGGTATTTATCTCTGGGATGCAAGGGTGGTTCGACATTTACAAATCAATCAATCAGTTAGAACACATTAATAAAGAGGAGAGAGAAGAACCACATGGTCTTCTTAACCGATGCAGAAAAAGCATCTAACAGGGGCGCCTGGGTGGCTCAGTGGGTTAAAGCCTCTGCCTTCCGCTCAGGTCATGATCTCAGGGTCCTGGGATCGAGCCCTGCATCAGGTTCTCTGCTCAGTGGGGAGCCTGTTTCCTCCTCTCTCTGCCTGCCTCTACGTCTACTTGTGATCTCTCCGTCAAATAAATAAATAAAATCTTTAAAAAAAAAAGCATCTAACAAAATACAGCATCATTTCCTGATCAAAATTCTTTAGAGTATAGGGATAGAGGGAACATTCCTCATCTTCATGAAATCCATCTATGAAGAACCCAGAGCGAATATCATTCTCAATGGGGAAAAGCTGAGAGCCTTTACTTTAACATCAGGAACACAACAAGAATGCCCACTCTCGCCACTATGGTTCAACATCATACTAGAAGTCCTAGTAACAGTAATCAGACAATAGAAAGAAATAAAAGGTATTCAAATTGGCCAAGAAGTCAAACTCTCTCTCTTTGCAGATGGCATGATACTTTATGTGGAAAACCCAAAAGACTCCACCCCCAAACTACTAGAACTCATATAGCAATTCAGTAATGTGGCAGGATACAAAATCAATGCACAGAAATCAGTTGTTTTCTTATACACTAACAATGTAACTGCAGAAAGAGAAATTAGAGAATCGATTCCGTTTACCATAGCACCAAAAACCACAAAATACCTTGGAATAAACCTAACCAAAGATATGAAGGATCGATACTCTAGGAACTACAGAACACTCGTGAAAAAAATCAGAGATGACACAGAAAGATGGAAAAACACTCCATGCTCATGGATCGGAAGAATAAACACTGTTAAAATGTCTATGCTGCCCAGAACAATCTATACTTTATACACCATCCCAATCAATACACCAATAGCATTTCTCAAGTGCTGGAACAAACAATCCTAAAATACCTATGGAATCAGAAAAGACCCTGAGTCACCAAAGAAATTTGAAAAAGAAAACAAAAAGCCGGGACATAATGTTGCCTGACTTCAAGCTATACCACAAAGCTGTGATCACTAAGACAGCATGGTACTGGCACAAAAAGAGGCACATAAACCAAGGGAACAGAACAGAGATCCCATATACAGACCCTCAAATCTAAGGTCAAATAATCTTCGACTAAGCAGGAAAAAATACCCAGTGGAAAAATAGACAGTCTCTTCAATAAATGGTAATGGGAAAATTAGACAGCTATATACAGAAGATGAAACTGGACCATTCTCTTACTCCATACACAAAGATAACTCCAAATGGATGAAAGAGTTCAATGTGAGACAGGAATCCATCAAAATCCTAGAGAAGAACATAGGCAGTAACCTCTTCAACATTGACCACAGCAACTTCTTTCAAGACATGTCTCCAAAGGCAAGGGAAACAAAACTAAAAATGAACTTCTGGGACTTCATCAAGATCAAAAGCTTCTGCACAGCAAAGGAAACAGTCAACAGAACAAAGAGGCAACCCATGGAATGGGATTAGATATTTGCAAATGACACTACAGACAAAGGGCTGGTATCCAAGGCCTATAAAGAACTTATGAAACTCAACACCCAAAAAACAGATAATCAAGTCAAAAAAATGGGCAGAAGACATGAGCAGACACTTCTCCAAAGAAGACATACAAATGGTTAACAGACACATGAAAAAGTGTTCATCATCATTAGCCATCAGGGAAATTCAAATCAAAACCACATGGAGATACCACCTCACACCAGTTAAAATGGCAAAAAATGACAAGGCAAGAAAGAGAAAATGTTTGAGAAGTTGTGGAGAAAGGGGAACTCTCTTATACTGTTGGTGGGAATGCAAACTGGTGCAGTCACTGTGGAAAATAGTGTGGGGGTTCCACAAAAAAATAAAAACAGAGCTACTGTATGACCCAGCAACTGCACTACTGGGTATTCACCCCAAAGATACAGATGTAGTGAGAGGAAGAGCCATATGCATGCTAATGTTCATAGCAGCCATGTCCACAACAGCCAAACTGTGGAAAGAGCCAAGATACCCCTCAACAGACAAATGGATAAAGAAGATTCAGCCCATATATACAATAGAATATTACTCAGCCATCAGAAAGGATGAATACCCAACTTTTGCATCAACATGGAAGGGACTGGAGGAGATAATGCTAAATGAAGTAAGTCAAGGAGAGAAAGTCAATTATCATATGGTTTCACTTTTTTATGGAACATAAGGAACAGTATGGAGGACATTAGGAGAAGGAAGGGAAAAATAAGGGGGGAGGAGTCAGAGGGGGAGAAGAACCATGAAAGACTGTGCAATACAAGAAACAAACTGAGGGTTTTAGAGGGGAGGGGGCCAGGGGGATGGGTGAGCCCAGTGATGAGTATTAAGGAGGGCAAGGACTGCATGGAAAACTGGGTGTTATATGCAAACAATGAATCGTGGAACACTATGTCAAAAGCTAATGATGCACTGTATGGTGACTAACATAACATAATTTTTTTAAAAAGGTAGACTTTAAGAAGAGAAAAAGGAAGTTTTTATTTTTATCTTAAAAAGGATCAATTCAGTGGGAAGATACAGCAATCATAAGTATAAATGCACCTAATACTGCCCCAAAATACATGAAACAAAAACTGACAGAACTGAAGAAAGAAATGGACAATCCAACAATAACAGTTGGATATCTTAATACTGCACTCTCAATAACTGATGTAATCATTAAACAGAAAAAGATCTGAGCAATATTATCAACCAAATTGATCCAACAAACACCTATAACATTCCACCCAACCACACAATGCAAATTATTTTCAAAATCACATCCCACCATTTCCTAACTAATAATAACTGTACCTAAATGGTCTATTCTAAACACCTGCTTTCATTCTGGGCCCCTGGAATCTGGGTTCATGCGAAGCTGAGTACTTATGTGACCAGTACCCAATAAAAACCTTAGGCAGGGGCGCCTGGGTGGTTCAGTGGGTTAAGCCTCTGTCTTCTGCTCAGGTCATGATCTCAGGGTCCTGGGATTGGGCCCCACATCAGGCTCTCGGCTCAGCAAGGAGCCTGCTTCCCCCTGTCTCTGCCTGCCTTTCTGCCTGCTTGTGATCTCTCGCTCTCTGTCAAAGAAATTAATAAAATTAAAAAAAAAAGAAAAACCTCAGGCAATGACGTTTTAAAGAGATTCCCTGATAGCATTTCATATGTTAGCATGATTTGTTATTAAAAAAATTAACTGTGTCCTGTGTGACTCCACTGAGAGAGGACTCTTGGAAGTTCACACCTGGTTTCCCCAAGACTTTACCCCATGTACTTTTTCCCTTTGCTGATTTTCTTTTGTATACTTTCAGTATAATTAAGCAGTCATTGGTGGTGAGAACTGAGTAATATGTAGAATTATTGAATCGTTATGTTGTATAACTGAAACTAATATACCACATTATGTTAATTATATTCCAATAAAAAATAAAGTTAATCACAGTCTTGAGTATGACTATATATTGATTCCTGTGAGTCACAGCAAATCAGAAAAATCTACTAATGGTCTTATGGACTCAACACAGTGCCTCAGTTAACTTGTCAAAACTGTATGAGGATATTCATTTTCTTATACATTCATCAACAATAGATATTAACAGTGTTCAAAATATTAATGAATTCAAAAGTAATTAATGTTATCATTTTACATTTTCTTCCAATTATTGAGTTTGAATTTTCATTCCTATGCTTATTGATCATTTGTATTAGATATTCTGTAAATTACCTATTCATGTCCTCGTGTTTCCTTTAAAATACACACACACACACACACACACACACACACACACTCACACACACACATTCCTTTTATGACCTCCCAGCTTTCTCTGCCTATTAAAGATATCAGTCGTCTGCAAAATAGTGTGGGTGCTCTTCCCAATTAATCATTATCACAGAGACCTTTCTTTAAAAACAAATCTTACTTCTTTATTTTAGAGAAAGAAAACACAGGCAGGAGGAGTAGCAGAGGGAGAGAGTAGCAAACTCAGCTGAGCAGAGAGCCCCATGCAAGACTGGATCCCAGAACTCCACAACCTGAGCCAAAGGCAGAGGCTTAACCGCCTGAGCCACCCAGGCGTCCTTCATAGAGATCTTTCTTATAGAATATTCAATATTAGCTAATTGCTTTACACCAGAGCTCAGAGGAAAACAAATGGCTCTTTCAGGATCTACTTCCCAATAGTATAGTCCTCAGAGTTTGTGCATCCAACAAGATAAAAAAGAAATTCGAAAACCATGGATGGAAAGTACTATTTTTGCATCCATCAAGGGATTCCTCCCCCAAACATTGTTTGTCTTCACTGTTTCTTTGCTATATAAGGAGAAGCAATTAAAATAAGTTTACCCTCACTATCAGGTACTTGACAGGGGAAAATGCCATTGGGTCAATTACAGAACAGACCAAGGCAGACACATGAACTAGAAAAGGATTCACACTTTGCCTTCCAGCCTCACTGGTTTTTTTGGTTCCTACCATTTAGCATACTCCCTCCCATCATTGTGAGGGTCATTTGGAGCTGCTGTCCCTCAACCCAGAAGCACTTCCAGCCTCTTCTTATTCAGAGCTACTTCCCATTCAGATCTCAACTCAAGTCTCCTCTCCTGGAGAAGCATTCTTTGATTTTCCTCAAGTGGTCAAATCTCCCTTTCTACGTGTACTCAAAATACCTCTACCACCTCATTAGCCGCAGTAGGAATTTTCTTTTCATTTGTGAGATTGTTTGGTTAATTTCTATTTCCCCCATTAGGCTATAAATTCTTTGAAAGCAAAGACTAGGGTTTTTTTAAAATATTTATTTATATATTTGAAAAAGAGAGACAGTAAGTGCACAGGGTCAGGGACAGAGGGAATGGGAGAGTGAGTCCCAAGCAGACACCATGCTCAGTATGGAGCATGACCTAGGGCTCCATCCCACGACCCTGAGATCATGACCTGAGCTGAAACCAGAGTCCAACGCTTAACTGACTATGCCACCCAGGAGCCCCTAGGTTCCTTCTGTTCATTATTGTAATTCCAATCCTAGCAGTCTCTGACACCAAGCAGGTGCTCAGATAACATTTGCTCAATGAATTCAGCAATCCTCTTTGGTGAATGGATACCATCTCCTAAGGCCAATGCACTGCACTTTAGAAAATATTTTTAAATGATATTTAATAGTGGCAAATACTTTCCCAACTAGTATCACATTTAATCATTACAAAATCTCTGTCAGGTATTGTTTACCTAATTTTACAAAAGAAGATACCAAAGTTGCAAGTAACTGAATGACCTTCTGGGTCCATTTGTTTCCCACTAAGTCCAATCTGAAGTCCAATCATCCTCTCACAACTGTGATGTAGGTGCTAAGGGATCATTATTGTCCTAATTTATGATTTGTTTCCTTACTTCCAACCATGAGGATAGCCTTTTGTTTTTTCAGCTTAGCTGTAATCAAAATTTAGTAACTGAACAACCTGCTGGATAAATAACAGATTTACTGATTTTAAGTGAAAAGATCAAATATGAAAACAGAGATGCTGTGTATTCCAAGCAGAAGTGTGGCCCCAGCAATGATGGGTCATGCATTTGAAGCTTCCTCTTGCGTAGTTCCATCATCTGTAACCCAGGCCCAGAGTGGTGCTCAGAGGCTATGCCTTGTTAAGGTGACATGAGATCACCTGTACGCCATCCCCAGCAATTTCAAAGAAATACTTGAAGTCGGCTCTGTAACTTCTGCACTCAAAATGGTCTTGTATTAGTTATCTTTTGTTATACAATAAATTACCTCCAAAATGTAACAGCTTAAAATAATGAATATTTATTGTCTGGCCACCAAGACCAGTTTAACTTAGTAATTATAAAGATTTATTTATTTATTTATTTGAGAGAGATAGCACAAGCAGGGAGTCAGGGTGGAGAGAGAGGGAGAAGCAGATCCCCACTGAGCAGGGAGCCAGATGCAGGATTCAATCCCAGGACGCTGAGATCATGACCTGAAATCAAAGAGTCAGGTGCGTAACTAACTGACCCACCCAGGGGTCCTTTAACTTAGTAATTATAGTTCAGAGTTCCTCATGAGGTTGCTGTGAGCCATAGCTGCATCATCCAAGGTTAGAGAATCTGTTTCCATGCCATCTACATGGCTGTTGGTAGAATTCAATTCCTCACTGGCCATTTGCTAAAGACTTTACTTCCTGGACACATGGTTCTCTCCACAGGCTTAACACGTGTCCTTACAACACGGGGCAACCCAAGAGAGACAGAGGAAGAACCCAAGATGGAAGGAAGCCACAGTCTTATAACTGAATCTCAGAAGTGATAGGACATAATTTCTACTATTTTCTACTGGCTACACCAAATAAACGTCCTATAATATTGAAAGGGGACCACCCAAAGGTATGATTGAATACTAGGAAGCTGAGATTATTGGTGGCCATCTTGGAGGCTAGTTACAACCAGTCCCTTCTCATCTTGAGCAGATTGTAAAGTTGTTTCTCTGAACTCAAATCATGAAGATGAGAAGGGACAATAAAATTAGCTAACGAGAAACCTCTGGCATCCAGTAAAGTCTAATGTTAGCTACTATATCACTTAAAACTTTGTCCCCATCTCTGTGATCTAATAATAGATGCAATGCACAAAAGGAGAGATATTTAAGTGACTCGCTATAGTATTATATATAAAGATACAATAGGAAATTGCTTCATTAATTTCTCTGCTTACAAAGGAGGCTTACACTGTCAGAGAAATGGATGGACATGCAAAAGGAAAAAGGCATAACTGTATATGTATATGTATATGTATATGTATATGTATATGTATATGTACTGTCAGCATACACACCTGTCTGAGTGCTGTAATGCTAAACTGAAACAGATCTCGTGTGATACTTGGCTGAGAAATGACATCTGAACTAAGGTTTTCTCTCCACAAAGACAGTGATATAAAATAAAATTGCTGTGCTGTTTTATAAGTACCTATATTAATATCCAACTCAATGGAGCATAGCTTGAAATGTCCACATAAGTTATATAACCAGATACCAATTTAGACATTTTAGACACCTTCTAGACCTCTCTTCCTGCTTTTTCCTCTGCTTGAAACTCTATCCCCATTGTCAACTCAAGGATGCTCTTTTTTGCTGTTGAAATATTTTTCATACCACCTTGTCCATGGTTTTCCAGATTTTCCTAAATTCAGAACCAATTATCAGTGCTTCTCAGCACTTATTTATCGTACTTATCATACTTATGCAATTATCGTACTTATGCAATTAAATGTAACACAGGCTCCAATAAATGGACTATTTGTTTGAGAAAAGCAGGCAGTGTACTTTATTTCTATGCATGGCTCTGAGCATACCTTTGGAATACAGCACTTTCCTAGAGGACAAAAAAGGCCAATTCTGAGAATCTGTTGATTAACCAGGCTCCTTGCCATGAAGAGAAAGCAGGATGGCATAAGTACCCATTTACATGTGATTCGTTAGAGAAAAATATTAAATAGATTTCACACATAAAGTAACCAAATATGCAAAGAATTCACAAAAATCAGTCAAGGGACACAAATCATACTCGTTTCACATTGGTAAATATCAGAAAATTACTTTCTAAGAGCAAAAAAGAAAAAAAAAAGCCAAAAAACAAAAACTAAAAAACCCATTAGGTACAGTGATCTCCACATCTAAAAGAAGAAGAAAACTCCGGATTTGCCCTCGATGTTTTATATACCCAAGAACTGCCAACTCACTGGAAAACTTTTAAATAATGGAAGAATGGAAAGTGGTTGCCCTATAGTGAATGGTAATAAACCAGAGCTGCATTTCGAATCTTCTGTCAGGATGAAAGAACTATCCAGAATGAAATGTTTACCCAGATTCAAAATATGATAAAAGGCAAGAGATTTCCTCCATATCACTTAGGTATAAACATTATATTTTTCTACCCCCTATAATTTCTTTTCTGGCTGGCTACCACGACCAGCAGCAGAAATCCTGAACCTCCATAGTAGAAGGAACAACACACTAGGAAGGTATGCTTTTTAGCACTTTAGATAGCAAACCCTGGCGATGTTTACCTACGTGAGTTATCTAGAGTATTGTTATTTACAACTCCTGCTGTTTTGCAAAAGAAGAAGGAAAAATGAGCTCTACCCCTCCCCAGGCTTTGGAAACAATGGAGTTATGTTTTCTTAACAGTCAGGGATTTGGCAGCAGGAATGGGGACTCTCTTAAGTTGCCATATGGACCCCCAAGCAGCCATAGGTTTCCAAATGTTTGTGCTGTGGGTTTTAGCCTAAATCAGAAGAGTCTCAGATGAGTGGTATTTGCACTTTACAGAAAGGAAACCAAAAAAAGCTGCTAAACAAAACAGGGAATTGGGGATTAAACTAATAAATTGGGTCCAAGATCGAGCCAGTGAGCATCAGGCACTGAACCATATGTTCAACGAAAGAGCCAGAGTCCTCGTGTGTACTTGAAAAGGAATAGAACAGATGAGAACCATAGACATGAGAACACATAAACAAATACTCTGGAAAAATTTCCTAAAAAACAACAACAACAACAACAACAAAAAAAGGAGCTACAAATCAGCCAGGTTGTAAGACAAACAAAACTGATGTTCTGAGAGAGAAGACTGGACTCAAAAACCAAGAAAGAACAGTCTGGCATGACTTTGAAAACAATTCTTGCATAGAATTCATAAGTCCTTTAACCTTGAAAAAGACCTAATCCTGAACTAGTATGGCCTCTACAGGAACTAAAATTCTTAAAAGAATCTAAATCCAGAAGTTGTTAGTTGATGTCAGTAATAACCAACTTCGAAAGTACACTAGAAGATGTAACTGGAGAGTGCTGCTGAACTGTACTGAAGGGGACCAGAATACACCAGCCCAAAATATGCCATGTTGGTGTAAGGATTATTTTGAGCTGAAGGAAACCCATAAACAACAGATACAAGAAAAGCTCTCAAAACAGGGTATTGGGGTGCCATTTGGATAGGTGTCCAACTCTTTATTTCAGCTCCGGTCATGAACCCTTCTCAGGGACCTGAGATAAAGCCCCACCTCTGCCTCTGTGATCCGCTTAGACCCCTCTTAAGATGTTCTCCCTCCCTCTTTTTCTGCCCCACCCCTCTCTCTCTCCCTCTCTCTCTCTCAAAAATAAATAAATAAATACCTGTTTAAAAAAACAAGGCCTTAATTTCCCTTTTGTAAAGGAAATTTAATTTGTAATTTGTAATCCTCTCCTCCCCACTCTGAAGACAAATTTTATCACTTGATAGGATGTTAATAAGCATAACAAAACCTTACTAAACGACCTATATTTACCAGTATTTCCTAAACAACTTCCCATTACCTCTCCCTCCCCAAAAGCCCAAGCCCCTTTCTCCACACTCGGTTAAAATCTTACATAACCCTTGTGTGTACCCCTCCTTAGCCTTCCACTCCCCTTCTGTGAAGCTCCAGGTACATATGTAATAATAAACCTTTCTTCTACTGTTATTAATATTTTGTCCCTTTCATTTGTCGGGCCCCATTAACAGAATTGAAGAAAATAGAGAAAAAATTTCCTTCCGCCCTACTTTCGTGAGAACCGTGAAAAGAATACAATTAAAGTAAGTTGAAATTGAAGTTTACCAGCATTATCTCACTGAAAGGAGTTTCCACTGCCATAGGTGACCACCTCACAAGACACAGTAAGTCCCCAAGAACCCAACACCTCAATTCAAAGAGCATGTAAAAATAACAAAAAGTATCTATTGGAAGATGAATAGGACTATGGAGATCCACTGAAAAACCCCATTTATAAAATTCCAGTCTCCTCAATACTATCTTGTCCCTAACATGTTTCTCTGGCCTACTGCCCCGCCTCCCATTTCTTTTTCTTTTTTTGAATATAGTTGACACACTGTGTTATGTTAATTTCAGGTGTACAACATAGTATACAAGTCTATACTTTCTGCTGTGCTCACCACAAACACAGCTCCCATCTGCCAACATACAATGCTGTTACAAGACCACTGACTGAATTCCCTATGCCGTGCCTTTCATCCCGGGACTTATTCCTTCCATAACTGGAAGCCTGGACCTCCCACTCCCCTTCACCCATTTTGCCCATCCCCACTCTGGCAACCAACAGTTTGTTCCCTGTATTTCTGGGTCTGATTCTGCTTTTTCTTTGTTTATTCATTTGGTTTTTTTCAAGTTCCAAATGAGTGAAATCCTATGGTATTTGTTTTTCTCCATCTGACTTATTTCACGTAGCATAATTTCCACTAGGTCCATCCACGTTGTCCCAATGGCATGATCCCCATTTCCTCATCTTTGAACCACCAGTATTAGTTCCTCCTCTAATTTTTAAAATTTATTTAAATTCAATTAATTAACATACAGTATATTATTAGTTTCAGAGGTAGAGTTCAGTGATTCATCAGTCTTAGGAGAACACTCTGTGCTCATTACATCATGTGCTCTGCTTAATGCCCATCACCCAGTTCCCCATCTTCCCACCTCCATCTCTTCGAGCTCCTTCTCTGCTTTAATGACATCCACTTCATCTGTTCATGTACAGCCCCACTCAACCTTTTGCAAGACTCTCTACCTTTCCCTTATCCTGTGCCATGTTGGATAAAATTCCAACACATCCCTAAATTTTTGTCCAAAACCCCTTAACTAAAAATCATAGCCCCCAAGCAGGGAACTCCCTGATAAGCCACCTCATCCGTAACAGCAGAGAGCTAACAACAAAACACTTACTGCATTCTTTTTCCTTCCACTCTTGCTGGATAATCTTTTCTCTGTTGAAACTCATCTTGCTTCATATTAGCTTTCTCCTACCAGTATCTATAGTTTGTGGGTCTCCAGGTCTCTTGTGCTGATGAGCTTATCACTTAAATCAGCTAAGAAGATTTTCCAAATGGATGTTTAACACCTTAACTTCACTATAACCCTGAGCCCTGTAATTCCAACAGCACTCAGAAGTTGGTTCATCTAGAACTCCACCCTTTTCAAAACTTTTTGTTTGTTTGTTTTTGTTTTTTTTTAATAAACATATAATGAATTTTTATCCCCAGGGGTACAGGTTTGTGAATTGCCAGATTTATACACTTCACGGCACTCACCATTGTCCATTGTCCTCCCCAATGTCCATAACCCTAAACCCCTCTCCCAAACCCCCTACCCCCAGCAAACCTCAGTTTATTTTGTGAGATTAAGAGTCACTTATGGTTTGTCGCCCTTCCAATCCCATCTTGTTTCATTCATTCTTCTCCTACGCCCTTAACCCCCCATGTTGCATCTCCATTTCCTCATATCAGGGAGATCATATGGTAGTTGTCTTTCTCCGATTGACTTATTTTGCTAAGCATGATGCCCTCTAGTTCCATCCACATCGTTGCAAATGGAAAGATTTCATTTCTTTTCATGGCTACATAATATTCCATTGTGTATATATACCAGATCTTTTTTATCCATTCATCTGTTGATGGACATCTAGGTTCTTTCCATAGTTTGGCTATTGTGGACATTGCTGCTATAAACCTTCGGGTGCATGTGCCCCTTCGGATTACTACGTTTGTATCGTTAGGGTAAATACCCAGTAGTGCAATTGCTGGGTCATAGGGTAGCTCTATTTTAAACATTTTGAAGAACCTCCAAGCTGTTTTCCAGAGTGGTTGCACCAGCTTGCTTTCCCACCAACAGTGTAAGAGGGTTCCCCTTTCTCCACATCCTCGCCAGCATCTGTCATTTCTGGACTTGTTAATTTTAGCCATTCTGACTGGTGTGAGGTGATATCTCATTGGGGTTTTCAAATACTTCCCTGATGCCGAGTGATGTGGACCACTTTTTCATGTGTCTGTTGGCCATATGGATATCTTCTTTGCAGAAATGTCTGTTCATGTCTTCTGCCCATTTCTTGATTGGATTATTTGTTCTTTGGGTGTTGAGTTTGCTAAGTTCTTTATAGATATTGGACACTAGCCCTTTATCTGATATATCATTTGCAAATATCTTCTACCATTCTGTCAGTTATCTTTTGGTTTTGTTAACTGTTTCCTTTGCTGTGCAAAAGCTTTTGATCTTGATGAAATCCCAATAGTTCATTTTTGTCCTTGCTTCCCTTACCTTTGGCGATGTTCCTAGGAAGATGTTGCTGCAGCTGAGGTCGAAGAGGTTGCTGCCTGTGTTCTCCTCAAGGATTTTGATGGATTCCTTTCTCAAATTGAGGTCCTTCATCCATTTTGAGTCTACTTTCGTGTGTGGTGTAAGGAAATGGTCCAATTTCATTTTTCTGCATGTGGCTGTCCAATTTTCGCAACACCATTTATTGAAGAGGCTGTCTTTTTTCCATTGGACATTCTTTCCTGCTTTGTTGAAGACTAGTTGACCATAGAGTTGAGGATCTATTTCTGGGCTCTCTATTCTGTTCCATTGATCTATGTGTCCGTTTTTGTGCCAGTGCCATGCTGTCATGATGATGACAGCTTTGTAATAGAGCTTGAAGTGCAGAATTGTGATGCCACCAACTTTGCCTTTCTTTTTCAATATTCCTTTGGCTATTCGAAGGCTTTTCTGGTTCCACATAAATTTTAGGGTTATTTGTTCCATTTCTTTGAAAAAAAAGTGGATGGTACTTCGATAGGAATTGCATTAAATATGCAGATTGCTTTAGGTAGCATAGATATTTTCACAATATTTGTTCTTCCAATCCAGGAGCATGGAACATTTTTCCATTTCTTTGTGTCTTCCTCAATTTCTTTCATGAGTACATTATAGTTTTCGGAGTATAGATTCTTAGCCTCTTTGGTTAGGTTTATCCCTACGTATCTTATAGTTTTGGGTGCAATCGAAAATGGGACTGACTCCTTGATTTCTCTTTCTTCTGTCTTGTTGTTGGTGTAAAGAAATGCAACTGATTTCTGTGCATTGATTTTATATCCTGACACTTTACTGAATTCCTGTATAAGTTCTAGCAGTTTTGGAGTGGAGTCTTTTCGGTTTTCCACATATAGTATCATATCATCTGCGAAGAGTGATAGTTTGACTTCTTTGCCGATTTGGATGCGTTTAATTTCCTTTTGTTGTCTGATTGCTGAGGCTAGGACTTCTAGCACTTTGTTGAATAGCAGTGGTGATAATGGACATCCCTGCTGTGTTCCTGACTTTAGCGGAAAAGCTTTCAGTTTTTCTCCATTGAGAATGATATTTGCGGGAGGTTTTTCATAGGTAGCTTTGATGATTTTGAGGTATGTGCTCTCTATCCCTACACTTTGAAGAGTTTTGATCAGGAAAGGATGCTGTACTTTGTCAAATGCTTTTTCAGCATCTATTGAGAGTATCACATGGTTCTTGTTCTTTCTTTTATTAATGTATAGTATCACATTGATTGATCTGCAGATGTTGAACCAACCTTGCAGCCCTGGAATAAATCCCACTTGGTTGTGGTGAATAATCATTTTAATGTACTGTTGAATAATACTGGCTAGTATTTTGGTGAGAATTTTCGAATCTGTGTTCATCAAGGATATTGGTCTGTAGTTCTCTTTTTTGATGGGATCCTTGTCTGGTTTTGGGATCAAGGTGATGCTGGCCTCATAAAATGAGTTTGGAAGTTTTCCTTTCATTTCTATTTTTTGGAACAGTTTCAGGAGAACAGGAATTAGTTCTTCTTTAAACGTTTGG
Source organism: Mustela putorius furo (assembly GCF_011764305.1). NCBI lineage: Eukaryota > Metazoa > Chordata > Mammalia > Carnivora > Mustelidae > Mustela > Mustela putorius. The sequence goes on from NW_025421989.1 coordinate 37,829,997, forward strand.
TAGAATTCCCCTGGAAAGCCATCTTGCCCTGGGCTTTTGTTTGTTTGGAGAATTTTGATGACTGTTTCAATCTCCTTACTGGTTATGGATCTGTTGATGTTTTCTATTTCTTCCTGGTTCAGTTGTGGTAGTTTATATGTCTCTAGAAATGCATCCATTTCTTCCAGATTGTCAAATTTGTTGGCGTCGAGTTGCTCATAGTATGTCCTTATAATTGTTTGCATTTCTTTGGTGTTAGTTGTGATCTCTCCTCTTTCATTCATGATTTTATTGAGTCCTTTCTATTTTCTTTTTGATAAGTCTGGCCAGGGGTTTATCAATCTTATTCTTTCAAAGAACCAGCTCCTAGTTTCGTTGATTTGCTCTATTGTTTTTTTGGTTTCTATTTCATTGATTTCTGCTCTGATCTTTACAATTTCTCTTCTCCTGCTGGGTATAGGGTTTCTTTCTTGTTCTTTCTCCAGCTCCTTTAGGTGTGGGGTCAGGTTGTGTACCTGAGACCTTTCTTGTTTCTTGAGAAAGGCTTGAACCGCTATATATTTTTCTCTCAGGACTGCCTTTGTTGTGTCCCACAGATTTTGAACCATTGTGTTTTCATTATCATTTGTTTCCATGAATTTTTTCAATTCTTCTTTAATTTCCTGGTTGACCCATTCATTCCTTAGAAGGATGCTGTTTAGTCTACCTGTATTTGAGTTCTTTCCAAATTTCCTCTTGTGACTGAGTTCTAGCTTCAGAGCATTGTGGTCTGGAAATATGCAGGGAATGATCCCAATCTTTTGATACTGGTGGAGACCTGATTTATGACCTAGGATGTGATCTATTCTGGAGAATGTTCCATGTGCACTAGAGAAGAATGTGTATTCTGTTGCTTTGGAATGAAATGTTCTGAATATATCTGTGATGTCCATCTGGTCCAGTGTGTCATTTAAGGCCTTTATGTCCTTGTTGGATCTTTTGCTTGAATGATCTATCCATTTCAGTGAGGGGAGTGTTAAAGTCCCCTACTATTATTGTATTATTGTTTATGTGTTTCTTTGATTTTGTTATTAATTGGTTTATATAGTTGGCTGCTCCCACGTTGGGGGCATAGATATTTAAAATTGTTAAATCTTCTTCTTGGACAAACCCTTTGAGTATGACATAGTGTCCATCCTCATCTCTTATTATAGTTTTTGGCTTAAAATTTAATTGATCTGATATAAGGGTTGCCACCCCTGCTTTCTTCTGATGTCCATTAGCATGGCAAATTGTTTTCCACCGCCTCACTTTAAATCTGGAGGTGTCTTCGGATCTGAAATGAGTTTCTTGTAGGCAACATATAAATCGGTTTTGTTTTTTTACCCATTCTGATAACCTGTATCTTTTGATTGGGGCATTTAGCCCATTAACATTCAGGGTAACTATTGAAAGATATGAATTTAGTGCCATTGTATTGCCTGTAAGGCCTGTATTGTCTCTGATGCTTTCTGATCTACTACATTTAGGGTCTCTCTTTGCTTAGAGGACCCCTTTCAATATTTTCTGTAGAGCTGGTTTGGTGTTTGCAAATTCTTTCAGTTTTTGTTTGTCCTGGAAGCTTTGTATCTCTCCTTCTATTTTCAATGATAGCCTAGCTGGACGTAGTATTCTTGGCTGCATGTTTTTCTCATTTAGTGCTCTGAATATATCATGCAAGTTCTTTCTGGCCTGCCAGGTCTCTGTGGATAAGTCTGCTGCCAATCTAATATTTTTACCATTGTATGTTACAGACTTCTTTTCCCGGGCTGCTTTCAGGATTTTCTCTCTGTCAATAAGACTTGTAAATTTTACTATTAGTTGACAGGGTGTGGACCTATTCTTGTTGATTTTGAGGGGGGTTCTCTGTGCCTCCTGGATTTTGATGCTTGTTCCCTTTGCCATATTAGGGAAATTCTCTCCAATAATTCTCTGCAATATACCTTCTGCTCCCCTCTCTCTTTCTTCTTCTTCTGGAATCCCAATTATTCTAATGTTGTTTCATCTTATGGTGTCACTTGTCTCTCAAATTCTCCCCTCATGGTCCAGTAGCTGTTTGTCCCTCTTTTGCTCAGCTTCTTTATTCTCTATCATTTGGTCTTCTATATCACTAATTCTTTCTTCTGCCTCATTTATCCTAGCAGTGAGAGCCTCCATTTTTGATTGCACATCATTAATAGCTTTTTTGATTTCAACTTGGTTAGATTTTAGTTCTTTTATTTTCCCAGAAAGGGCTTTTATATCTCCCTAGAGGGTTTCTCTAATATCTTCCATGCCTTTTTCGAGCCCGGCTAGAATCTTGAGAATTGTCATTCTGAACTCTAGATCTGACGTATTACCAATGTCTGTATTGATTAGGTCCCTAGCCTTCAGTACTGCCTCTTGTTCTTTTTTTTGTGGTGAATTTTTCCGCCTTGTCATTTTGTCCAGATAAGAGTATATGAAGCAGCAAGTAAAATACTAAAAGAGTGGTAAAGACCCCAGGAAAATACAATTTAACCAAATCAGAAGAGACCCCAAATCATGGCGGGGAGAAATGGGATGTAAAGGGATTCAGGAAAAGAAGAATTAAGAATTAAAAAAAGAATTTAAAGAAAAATTTAAAATAAGAAAACGAATAAAGAAAAAATATAAAAAAGAAAAATATATATATTAGATAAACTAGTTTTAAAATGTTAAAAAAGGAAAAGGGTAAAAGTTTGAAAAAAATTTAGCAGCAGAAGGAAAAAAATTGAAAAACAAAAACAAACACACACACAAAAAAACCAAATTAAATTAACTGCAAGTCTAATGAATCATGGGGAGAAAACCATTGAGTTCAGTGCTTTGCTTTCTTTTCCTCTGCAATTCCGCTGCTCTCCTTGGTATTGAACCTGCACTCCTTGGTAGGTAAACTTGTTCCGGGATGGATTTCTTGTTGATCTTCTGGGGGAGGGGCCTGTTGCAGTGATTCTCAAGTGTCTTTCCCAGGTGGAGTTGCACCACCCTTACCAGGGGCCGGGCTGAGTAATCCGTTCGGGTTCGCTTTCAGGAGTTTTTGTTCCCTGAACGCCTTCCGTAGAGTTTTGGATGACGGGAATGAAAATGGCGGCCTCCTAGTCTCCAGCCCAGAGGAGCCAAGAGCTCGGGGCCCCACTCCTCAGTATGCCCTCAGAGAATAGCGCCCAATAACTCCCATCTCCTTGGCCTCCTGGCACGCTCCAAGCTCACCCAGGCTGGGACTGGATGAAGGTAACCCCGAGCTGAGAGCTCACTCCTTGGCTCTGTCTCTGTAGCTGGCTTCCCTGTTCTAATACCTGCGAGCTCTGCGACACTCAGACATCACCTTCTGTGACCCTGCGAGACCTGGGGCCAAGCTGACCCCACGTGGGCTTCACCCTGGTTTAGCCTCTGGAGCGATGTCCTTCAGCAGAACAGATTTTGAGAAGTCCCAATTTTGTGCTCTGTTGCTATGCTGCTTGCCGGAAGCCGGCCCCTCCCCCGCGTTCTATCTTCCTATCACTTTGGATTCACTTCTCCGTGAGTCCTACCTTTCAGAAAGTGGTTGATTTTCTGTTTCTAGAATTGCTGTTCTTCTTCTCTTCGATCTCCCGTTGGATTTGTAGGTGTTTGCAATGTTTAGATAAGCTATCTAACTGATCTCCTGCTACCTGATGTAGCCTCAGCTTGCAACTTCTTCACCATCTTGACTCCTCCCGGTTCTCATCCCTACTCTTGGCATATGACCTCAACTCCTCCTCAAGTGTAATTAAATGGAATCACGTCTTTCTTTCCTTCTCTCTCAGAAGATGAAGTATTCCATAGTTGGCTTCTATAGGTTTCTCATTTACATGGACTCAACAACTCCATACCTTCGATATCTTTGTTGTAGATATTTTGTTCTCACTTGCATCATTAATCTCTCCTCTGCTTGATCTTTAAGATCTTTCTATCTTCTTACTCACATATACTTAAAATTTTTCTAAAAATGTTTCCTGAGATTTTCTACCCCACTAAGTTTCTGATCCATCTCTTCTTTTATTGCCAAATTCCTTTCAAAAAATCGAATTCCTCCACTTCCATAATACCTTCTTATTCTCTATTCTCTCACAATCTGAGTACTACATCTATCTTCTCTAAAACTACTTACTAAATTGTCAAAAGTGTCCTCCTAGACATGAAATTCAATGGTCCTTTCTGACTTTTCCTTCTTTTTGGATTCTGCAAAATTTGATTGGGTTATATTCTCCTTGAATCTTTCTCTGTGAAATTGTGCATCTCCAGTTATCTTCCTATTTTACTGACCTTTTCTTTTTCTCACTTACTGCTTTACATTCCTTTTTTTTTTTTTTTTTTTTTTGTATAGCCTTTCTAACGATCTCATTCCCTCGGTGTTCCAAGCTTTCAAAAATCTTATGCATGTTGATGGCAGTGAAATCTACAATGCTAGCTACTACTTGTTTCTAAATCCTAAAATCCAATTTACAGACTACTGTCATATAATGCATCCTGAATATTCCTTCATTTTCTAGCCATAAGGATTAGCTGTTCACAGACTAAGTCTCCCAGTGAAAGAAAAGTATAAGAGCTATTGCAATACAAAAATAATTGTTTGAAATCATTAAAGAGTCAGAAGTCAAAGGACCAGGATTCCAGAAAGAAGGAAATACAATGAGATACACCTGACATCATGCATGCCATACTCCCTTGAGGCAATTTGAAAACACATGAAATATGATTCTGGGGAACCAAGAAGAAAGCAAGTACTAAGAGGGTGAAATCCAGAGGTCAAGGCCCAACAAGGAAATGGAGCCCCAGTAAACAATGTGGATTTTTAGTTGATGCCACAGAATGAGTACACCCTAAAAATAAAAGCAGTATGAAAACAGAGCATTTTCATCTCAAACAAGGTGATCCCTTAGCTCCATCTTATACTGGAAGAGAATTACATCTTCTCTAAAGGAAAATAATATCCTGAGCCTCTACAATTTGTTAAAAATGATATTTCACATTCACTCAAAAATTAAAAACATGGCAGGAAGCAGAACCGAATGACTAAAAATCAAGAGAAATAAAGAAATAAGGAAATTGAACCTACAAATGATTCAGATATTATCAGACATGGACTTTAAAACTTTATAAACAGGATTAAATCATGCAAGAAATAGATTTTTATAAAAAGAAATTTCTCCAAAGAGAACTGGAATCTATTTTTTTAAAAAGTGAGATAGCAATTCCAGAATGAAAAGCATAATAACATGAAATTTAACACTGAATATAACTGACGGCACATTAGCACAACAAAGAATGGAGTAGTGAATAGTAAGTTGGTGGGAAATACACAAAATGAAACACAGAAACAAAATATAAGAAATGAGAAAAGAATGTAAGAAAAGTATGGGATGTGGGTACAGCTCTATCCTACATATAATTTATATTTCTGGGAAGACTGGAATGAAAGATGGGGTAGAAGTAATTTCTGAAAAGATGGAAGCCTGTAATTTTCTCAAATAATGTTATCAAGAAGCTTCATGAATCCCAACTATGTAATTACAAAGAAAATCACATGTAGGCAAAAAATCATTAAAATTATCAGCAAAAGAAGAAAAAACTTTAAGCATACACAATGACATATAACCTCCTAAGGAACATTAGGACTATATGACCAATATTCAAATTTTCAACATATACTATACATAGAAAAGACTGGAATGATCTATTTGAAATGCTAAAATACAAGAATTATCAACTTACAATTGAGAAATAGGAAATATCCTTAAAAAATAAAGAGAAAATCAATAAATTTTAAGTAAACAAACAGAACCTGATTAGATTCATTGGAGAAATACTATAGGAAGAATGAAGAAAAAGGAAGGAAAACTCTCTGAAATGGAATCACAATAATTCAAGGATGAATAAAGAGTCACTAGAAAGAAAAATATTTAGACAAATTCAGTTTGAAACAATACTACTATTAATCTATGAATTTTTAATATAGAGAGGCTTAAAATACATAAAAAACGATAAGCCAAAAGCAAAAAATGGAGATCGATGGACTTAAAATGTTTTAAGAGTCCTATATTGCTTATAAAATCATAAAAGATCAAGCTTAGCTTATCAGCAAGTAAGTCAAGAATGCAATCATAATCTCTAAGGTAAAAATTAACAGTAACTACAGTGAAAAATTAACAGCATAAATGGAATATTCAAACTATTTGATTAATCAAAGAAAATGTTAAGATCAAGGAACAGAAGAGGAGAGATGGAAATAGGAAACAGTGTATTTATTTTTTTTGAAATAGTGTATTTAAATATATCACTACTTAAATTAAGTGAAATTAAATACTTTAAGTAAAAGAGTAAAATAAACTAAATTTAAAAAGCACATATACTAACAAAAACTCTTTGCTGCTTACCAGAAACATGCCTAAAACATCTTTATTAAAATTATTTTTTAAGAAGGATGACAAAATTTATCTTGAAATATTACTAAAGACAAAAAGGAATATTCAGATGCGGAAAAGTCAGCTCAAGAGGATATAACAATCAAAATCTGTATGTGCCTAATATGTAGCCCCAAGCACACACTAATAGACCAACAAGGAATAATAAACAATATAAACACAATCATTGAATATTTCAGCATATCTACTTCAGTGAAGAGAGCCAGCAAACAAGAATCAGCAAAGTTATAGGCGTTTTGAACAGTGTAATTCAAAAGGTGAACTTAATTGACATATATAAGTATGGGGGATCTACCAAAACTCTAGAGCAAACATTATACTAAATGGTGAAGGGGTGACAGCTTTCTCCTTAAGATTATGAACAAAACAAGGATATACCTTCTTACCATTTCTGTTCAAAACTGTATTAGAGATTCTAGCCAGGACAACTAGTTAAGAAAAAGAAATTAAAAGTATCCAGATTGGAAAAAGAGATGTTATCCTATCAACTAACAGATGACATGTCCTTGTATATAGAGAACAATAAGGAAGCTACCAAAAAACCTATGAGAGGTAATAAATGAGTTTAGCAAGGTCACAAGATACAATAGTCACAAATAAAAATCAACCATTTGTACATGCTAGCAATAAACAATTGAAAAATGAAATAAAGAAAAAAATTCTACTTACAGTAGCATTAAAAACAATAAAATATTTGGGAATAAATTAACAAAATAAGTACAAGTCTTGTACACTGAACACTATAAAATGTCATCTAAAAAAATTAAGACCTCAAAAAGTGGAAAACAACCCCATGCTCATTGATTGGAAGACATAACTGTTAACATGACAATACTTAATTGTTAATTGTTAAGACAACAATACTCCCCAAATTAGTCTATTCAGTCACTGCATTATCAAAATCTCAGTGATTTTTTTTACAGTAAATGACAAGTTGATCCTAAAGGTGTATGGAAATATAAGAGATTCTAAACAGCCAAAAGAATTTGAAAAGTAGAGCAAAGTTGGAAGACCAGTTTCCTGATTTTAAAGTTTACTACAACATTACAGTGTCAACACAGGATGGTACTGTCACAAAAACAGTCATGTAGATTGGGATGCCTGGGTGGTTCAGTCGGTTAAGTTTCTGCCTTTGGTTGAGGTCATGATTCCAGGGTTATAGGGTTCACTGCTCAGCAGAGAACCTGCTTCTCCCTCTGCCTCTGCCCCTTTCCCTGCTTGTGCACTCTCTCTGAGAAATGAATAAAATCTTTAAAAAATTAAGACATACTGATGAATAGAACAGAACAAAGTATTCAGAAATAAACTCCCACAATTATGGTCAATTGATCTTTGACTATGGTATCAAGACAATTCAGTGGGGAAAGTCTTTTCTGTTAATGCTGCTGGGACAACATGATATCCGCATGCAAAAGAATGAATTTGGACCCTTTATACCATAAAGAAAAATAATATAGAAATATGCAAAGGTTTCATTATAGGAACTCATACTGTAATACTCTTAGAAGAAACTAAAAGCATAAATTTCCATGATTCCACATTAGGCCATGGTTTCTCATATGCATCAATGAAAGCACAAGCAACAACAACAAAAATAAATTGCATTTCATTAAAATAACGTTGTGTTTTGAGTAATTCTAACAGGAGATTGAAAATGAGAGAGAAAGAGGAAAAATATTTTTCATTCATATATCTGGCAGACTTTTATCCAGAATATAATGCTTCCAACTAAAAAATAAGAAGATAAAGAATCCAATTTAAAAATTGGCCAAAGATTAGAATAGAGAGTTCTCCAAAGAAGATATATAATTAGCCAGTAAGGACATGAAAAGACATTGGACATTCTTAGTTACTATAGAAATGCAAATCAAAACAATAATAAGATACCATTCCACACATACTATGATGGCTCTAATCAAAAAAACAGTATGTATTGATAGATTCATATGTATTGAGGATATGGAGAAACTGAACCCTCATACATTGTTATTCAGAATGTACCATGGTAGAGCTGCTTTGGAATTGATGACATATGTTCATAAAAGAATTTCTACATGGGTATTAAGAGCAGCATTACTCATATAGCCAGAATGTGCCCATTAGTTACTGAATGGATAAACAAAATGTGATACATCTATACATTACTGTCCAACCATAAAAAGAAACGAAGTACTGACACATGCTGAGGCACAAATGAACCCTGACAACATTATTTTAAGTGAAAAAAGTCAGACAAAAGCTACATGTTATATAATTCCATTTATATAGAATGTAAAGAATAGGTAAATTCACAGAGACAGAAAGTAAATTACACTTTTCCAGGACCTAGGGAGAAGGAGGAATAAGGGTGAGTTCAGGACTTTTTTGTGTGGTGATGAAAATATTCTGAAATTAGTAGTGATAGTTGCACAACTTTAAGAATATACTAGAAACCACTGAGTTTTACCATTTAAAGGGGGTGATTTATGGTATGATAATTATATACAATCATATGAAAAAGCATATCCCACTTTCTTGCAAAGAAAGTGAAGTGATAATGTATAAAGCTTCTAATAGCTCAGCTGGTTTGTCCAGTAAATTATCTCCAATATTTAAGGAAAAAAATCACAGTAATTTTAAGAGACAGAAAAATCCTCTTCCAGAAACTAAAGAAAAGGAGACACCTCCACAAAGTTTTTGTGAGGTTAGGATAACTTTGATACAAAATATGTAAGTACATTATTTAAAACCTTAATTATAGGTAAAACTCTATTATGAATAGAGATTTTTTTTAAAAACCTCCAAAGGAACATTTTCAAATTACATCCATTCAATATAGAATAAAGATAAAATGGCACAATAATTTTAGGAATGTACAGTTCCTTTAAGATTCAAAATCCAATCAGTGTAACTCACTGAATTAACAGGAAATAAAGTAAAAAATCAACATGACTTCTCGATGGATGATTAAAAATTATTTGATAAAAATGAATATCCACAGAAACTGATAAGAAATTTCTCAATCTGGGAACGCAAGGGTGGCTCAGTTGGTTAAGCAGCTGCCTTCGGCTCAGGTCATGATCCCAGCGTCCTAGGATCGAGTCCCACATCAGGCTCCTTGCTCTGCGGGGAGCCTGCTTCTCCCTCTGACTCTGCCTGCCACTCTGTCTGCCTGTGCTTGCTCTCTCTCCCTCTCTCTCTGACAAATAAATAAATAAAATCTTTAAAAAAAAAAAGAAATTTCTCAATCTGTTATAGGGTTATCAGACAAAACCAACCAAAAAAAAAAAAAAACAGTGCTTATCAGATAAACGTCATAATTAATGATGAATTATTGAATGCTTTCCCCCTGACATAGGAAATGAGGCACAGTCACCCACCAGGACTAATTCTAACATTGATTAGAGATTCTCTCTAGTGAAATAAGGAAAATTAAAGAAAAAAAAAACATAGCAGGGTTATACAAAATGAAACAAAAAACAACTGAAATTTAAGTAAAAACTGAAAAACGCACACAACACATACACCACACCTACAACACCTATTACACACATACACCACGCAATCACCATAAACAGGCTGCACACACACACTTCACATATGCAAAACACACACAGCATCTCCCCCACAACACACACATACAGAAAAGAAACGAAATTGTCTTTATGCATAAACAACATGACTGTGCCACAGTAGAGCACCTAGGGAAGAATGGTTTGAATCGATTGTATGTATATGGTCAACAACTCCAGTCCCCTACCTCCCAGCAAAGACAAGAATTAATTTTGTAGAGATGTTACACTGAAGTGTGAAAATTAAAAGAAAAAAATTAGAAGAAAACAAATGAGAACAGCTTCAATGCCTGTGGGGTAAGAAAATTTTTAAAGATTTATTTCTTTATTTGAGAGAAAAAGGGAAGGGGAGGGGCAGAGGGAGAGAATCTTCAAGCAGACTCCCTACTGAGCAGGGAGCCCAATGCAGAGCTGGTTCCCTTGACCTGTGAGATCAAGGTGAAACAAAGAGTGGGACACTCAACCAACTGGGCCACCCAGGCGTCCCTATAAGAAAGCATTTTTTATTAAGGATTTTTTTAAAAATTTATTTCACATGCAGAGAGAGATCACAAGTAGGCAGAGAGGCAGGCAGAGAGAGAAGGGGAAGCAGACTCCCTGCTGAGCAGAGAGCCCAATGCGGGACTCAACCCCAGGACCCTGAGATCATGACCTGAGCCCAAGGCAGAGGCTTAACCCACTGAGCCACCCAGGCGCACCAAGAAAGTATTTTTTAACAGGATACCAAACAGTACAAACCATATACGGGGCTACTAAATTGGATTTTATTCAAATTAAGAGTTTCTGTTCAACAGAAAACACCACATTAGGAGATGGAAGAATCAAGCCACAGATTTATCTACTCAACAAAGAACTCTTATTTGGAAATCTGTAATAAAATGGAGAGGGCCCAAATAAAACAAATGGGCAAAAGGCCACAAAAGATATCACAAAAGATATCATCTTCACAAAAGATGATATCCAAATGGCCAATGTCCAATCTCATAGCTCATGAGGGAAACACAAACAAAAGTTACAAGTAGGTACTACTACATAATCACTAGAATCAGCTAAATTAATGGACTGACAACACGAAGTTTTGGCAAGGTTAGAGAGCAACTGGAACTCTAAGGTAGTGCCAGAGCGAGTGTGAACTGGCACACCACTTTAAAAGCTGTCTCGCAATATCTACTAAATCTGTACACTTTCACACCAGCATTTGAACTCCTAAGTATATACCCAATAGAAATGTGAACACATGTCTGCCAAAAATCACGCCTGAGAGGCTTCCTAGCAGCATTATTTGCAATAGATAAAAATGGAAACAGCCCAATTCTCCACACACTGTAGACTGGGTAAATAAATTGGGGTCTAAGAATAAAACAGAATGAGCCCACTACTCCACAGATGCAGATGAATCTTACAAGCTTAACCTGTAAGCAACAGATGCCAACATGAAAGAGCATATATCATACTGTTCTGAGCGGGTTGATGGAGCTTGTTTATACCAGTTTATGAGGACTGACTTGAATGCATTTCTTCTCAACTCCACCTTCATTGATAGCTCCTTGGTAGTTTACAATCACCTGTGGTGGGAGTAGTTACACCACAGAAACTGTCAAAAGTTAGAAATCAGGGCTCCTCCCTCATCTATCCCTGAGAGTTGGTTGTTAAATATGGACCAACCTATCATTGTATTAACCCCAAACAAGTACAACTGTTCTATACTAAGATAATTCAGAATAATAACAGAGCATCATGGACGTTTCTGGGTAACATTTTATTGTATTTTTCTGAAGATTTTATTTCTTTGACAGAGAGAGACACAGCAAGAGAGGGAACACAAGCACGGGGAGTGGGAGAGGGAGAAGCAGGCTTCCTGCTGAGCAGGCAGCCCGATGTGGGGCCCCATCCCAGGACCTCGGCATCGTGACCTGAGCTGAAGGCAGCTGCTTAATGACTGAGCCACCTAGCACCCCTGGATAACATTTTATTTTGTGTGTTGATTCACTTCTTGGTTACACAAGTTTATTCATTTCATAAAAGGTCCTCAAGCACTTAAAATCAGTCCATTTCACCATACATATATTATTAAAACATTTTTCTTGAAGGAAACAGTTAACATTTCCCAATGCAAATCTCATATTTTGTATTTCTTTTAATGTCTTCACTAGGGTCTTAGTACTTCCAGGATTGAAAGGTCAAGATCTTTTTACGTCTCATCCTTCCTTTCTTCAGTAACCCCACTCCTAAGGGTCACTGGCTTAATGAATTTCTTTTCATCTCTCTCATGACTCTCTTTTTCACTTCTAAAACACCGGTACAAGCCTGCATAACTTTGTGCATAAGTCATTACAATATTGCCAGATCAGCCTATCTTCTCAAAATTTTTTTAGTCAATATAAAATGGTGAAAAGGTAAATGATCAGATGATTTGAATGGTATTCAAGGCTTATTTCCCAATATTCCCTGTTACCCACCCAACTTTCCAGCCAAACTGAAACTTTGTATGCTCTGAATATAATCCTTTGTTTTTCCATGTATTGAAAAATATTTTTCACCCCATGTGTCTATAAAAATTTGGCTAACCTTTAAACAACTAATTTCTTCATCCCACCTAGGACATGGTCAGACCCCCTAGTAAGTGTTCAATAAATACTAAGTTGAATAGCTCATAATGGTAAGTCTCTCTCCCCTTGGAAAAAACATCATGCATGGATCTGGAATGCTCCCTTAAGTTTAAGGACTCAAGTTATATTTGACAGCGCTGATAAGGCAGGTGATGGAGGACAAGCTGGTGTCATTACAGGGAAATAGTCGTATTGCATAGTATACCGGGCAACTCAGAATCACAGTCACATGGCGTAAGAAATTTCCATCTAGATAAGAACTGTTAAAAGAAGCTAGCAAACTTATGACGTGAGAAAAGATCCAGAAGAGACTTAAGTGATACTCACACTCTTCACTCCCAAATATGTCAATCTCAAAGAAACATAACTCTTAAAAAATGAGGAAACCATTTCCAGAAAATAATATTTACCGGAGAGTATCTACAAAGTAAACACCAGACACAAGAGCTTGAAAAAAGTTCTGACCCACTCACATAACTCAATGGCACAAGATAACAGTATTTAACTTGGAATAACGTTCAAAGACACTTTTGATTTTGTTTAGCACAAATCATCACTCATCTTCAAGGAGAGACGCACAGATGTCCAGCCATTAGCATAACAGAAGAATTGTTTCAAGATTCACATAACATTGGTGATTCTTTGAATTCTATTCAGCCTAACATATTTCAAGTTGGAGTAGGACCAGAGGATTCTCTGGTATTATATTTTTATTTGCATACGTTTTGCTTTCTAGAATAAAGATTTTCAAACCCACCAAGGAGTCAAAAGATTAATACAATGAATAGTTATATATATCAGATTCACCAAATATTAGTATTTTGCCACCTTCTGACATTAACATTCAACTTGGTTATAAGAGGAAAACAGCAATGAAATATACATCTAAAATTTGTAAATAATTTTCCTTATGTGGCCAATAACATGACAGTGTCAACAAATTTCAGATTTTCTGAAGATACACGATCATCAGTGATCCATGAAAGGAAATGGCTTCAAGCCTATCCATTTTTGAAACTATTTTGTAAACTCTCAGGTTTCAAAATACAACATAGGACATGTGCGAATTTCTTCCTCCAGCTTTGTCCAGACTCATACACAATTAATGATGCAGCACAGTGGTATACCAACAAAATGGAAAACAACAACAACAAAAAACACCCCAATTATTTATTTATACCCCAGATTGCCCCACAAAAAACTTAAGGTTGCTTTCAAAAAGACATATTGTGCGTTGGTGGTATAGTGGTGAGCATAGCTGCCTTCCAAAAAGACATATTGTATAAAAGAATACAAATGAACATTTGCGGGGATTGATATGATAGGGAAAAAAAATCAGAGGTAATATTGGATCTGCAGAGCATACAGCCCTATATAGTTACAATAATTTAGTTTTGCTTTTGGGTGGCGAAATACAAAACAAACATGATAATGAACATGACTCATAGAGCCCATGAGATAGATAGGGCTAAGTTTTTCCTAGTCAACTTGTTGATTTGTGATCTATAAATCTTAAGAACAGCTTCTTCCAGGGGTCCTGTAGGTGAAGTTACTGACCATGCTCTATAGTCACATGTGACTGTGAGTTTCATTTGGTTTCTGCCAACTCACTCAGACTTAGGCAATGGCTTAGCGCCCAAACATCATTCAGCAAAAGCAATTCCTTTACAGAATGGCTATTAGGCACAAATCTCTAGTTCTGATGGTCTTACAGCCTAACTTCTGAGGCAACATTGAGAAAATCCAGAACAGACACACTGACCAACATACATGGATGGCTTGGGTTTGAGAGAACATAGAGGGAGATGACAAGTTACTGAATGAGGTGCAAAGCTTTTCTTCACAAAAATACTGACTTGATGTCAAATTATATGTGGAAACATTCTCATCCTCCAAAGACGGAGAAAGCAAGAAATGCTACCTTACCCAGTCAGGTAACATAAAATCTCCACTCTATTCATAACAGTACACCAAGTAGAATACTTGATAGGAATTTAGGAAAACATACCTTGCCATTACAATTGTTGCATCTATATTTGTATATAATGGATTAAGCTAAAGTTGTAATTTTTTTAAAGAAAAAATGGGACACCCTTCATTCTTTTAACCTTCATTATTGAATATGATGGCACAAAGAGAGATCTGGTACAGAGGCCCTTGACAACCAAATGCAGAAAGCCAAAGAACTACTCAAGCACCTGGTTTCACTTATTCTTGAAAATATCCCAAACTTAATTAAAAGTTTGAGTCTAAAGCATGTGACATTCACTGAAAATTTGATATGCCACAATGCAAAAGCTTTCTCTTAAAACACACCACTGTGTCAGTTACCAAATACATTCATTCATTTGGTAAATATTCGTGGAATGCCTACTATGTGCTAGGAACTATTCTAGGCACTGGAGATCAGCAATGAACAAAGTAGTCAAAATTCCTGCCTTATATTCAGGTTAGGAAGAAAGACAAACAAGTATTTATGTCTCGTAATAAGTGCTATAAAGAAAACCACAAGAGGACAAGACGGCACCTTGGTGGTTCAGTCGGTTAAGTGTCTGCCTTTGGCTCAAATCATGACCTTGGGGTCCTGGGATTGAGCACCGCATCAGGGTTCCTGCTCAACAGGGAGTCTGCTTCTCCCTCTCCCTCTGCCACTCCCCCTGCTCATGCGCTCTCTCTCTCTGAAATAAATAAAGAAAATCTTTTAAAAAAAGAAAGAAAGAAAATCACAAGTGGTGAGACAGACAGAGATGAGAGATGGCAGTCAAGCACCTTCACAAAGAATGCTTAAGGAAAGGCTTGCCTAATAAGGACACAGCTGAGCAGAATCTCAACTAAGCTATAGGGGGGCACCTGGGTGTCTCAGTGAACTGAGCATCTGCCTCTTGAGTTCTGCTCAGGTCATGATCTCAAGAGTCATGAGATCGAGCCCCCCACAGGGCTCCACATTGGGCATGGAGCCTGCCTAAGATTCTCTCCCTCCCTCCACCCTGTCCCCCAGCTCTCTGTCTCTCTCTTAAATAAATAAATAAAGTGACCCATTCGGATTTTTGGAAGAAAAGTGATCCAGGAGAAGGAACAGGAAGAGAAAAGTCCCTGAAGCAGGAGAGTGCTTGGTCGGTTCAAGAGATATTCCTGGAGTGGACGTTTGACAGGGGTGTGGATTTGCATGGTCCAGGGGAGGAGCACCTCCTGGGCTGGTGTCTGTCCACACTGGGGGACTCAGAGCATTCTGGAGCTCCATCTGACTGACTGCTGGAGACAGATCCGCTGAAGGCACTGTCTCGACAGCCCATGCTACTCGAAGTTGAGTGGGTTTGGTTTGTGATTGGGCAAGACAGAAAGAACATGCTGGCAAATGGTACTGAACAAGGGAGTGGTACCACCTGACTTGTGGTTTGTTTTGCTTTGTTTTTAAAGGATCGCTCTGTCTACTGAAAAGATAATACTTGATTGTGCAGGGCAAGGATAGAATCAGGAAAACCAGTTAGGAGAAACCTATGATAGTCTACACAACAGGTGAGAGTGGCTTGCACCAAGGTGATCATAGTACAAAGGTGAATGAGTGGCCAGATCTTGGATCTATTTTTAAGATAGACATAAAAGGATTTGCTGATTTTCCATGAGGTTTGAGAGGTCAAGTTCAAGCCAAGCTATCTGGCATGAATGGAGTTGTCATTTACCCATAAGGGGAAAACAGCTGATAGAAGAGGAGGGTATGGATGGGTTGGAGACATGTTAAGTTTGTGGTAGCAGACAGGATTCTGGAAGGAAACAGATGAGAAAGTTGAAGTAGGCTAATATGAGGTAAGTTTAATGAAGGAACTATTTATAAAGGAATACAGATAGGAAATAACCGAGGCTAAAATCTGCTGGATTTTTAAGAACTCCTCCACCAGATACGGTAAGGCAACAGGAGCTGTATAAGACTGGGGAAGGAACTAAAATCTTTCTATAGGATGCAGCCAGTACTCAGGCACTCAGCAGGAAGGGAATCTGAAAAATAAATACCCCAACCTCTTCTCCTTCCTCCTTATGCTCCTGCTGTTGCTGCCTACTCTCTTAACCCAACAGAGAGCCACAGAACAAAGAAGCCCTTTAATTAAGCCCATAGACCTCAGATTCCCAGGGCAGAGAGCAGAGTAAAGAAGGGTATAGAACAGACTGGAAGGGGAAACAGAAGATCTACAACACAGGCAAGAGAAGATCAAGTTGAGCTGCTTAATGGTTGATCTTTTCACAAGAAACATACCACACTCAATTCAGTATGATTCTGAAGTCCTGTGCCCTGGGATGGGTCAAACTGATACGTAACTCAGTAACGGAAGAATTCAGAAAGAGTGAACAAATACTCCAACAAATACTATCACTGACTCCAGAACCACTGACATTTATTGTTATATTGAGGAGTAGGTCATGGGATAATTGGCAGTTATGCCACATCCCAAAAGCGTACAGCTGGATTAAAGCTAAAACCACTGGTGTTCTTCAGTGCACGCAGCTCCTGATGGAACTTTCTTTTTGTAAGCTCTTGTGAAAACCTCACGTTTTTTTAGTATGATGACATATTTACAAAATTTCTCGGCCAAGAACAACAACAAACAGAGGCAAGAATATCCAACAAGAAAAAGATGGTCTCTTCAACAAATGGTGCTGGAAAAACCAGTCAGCTACATGCAAAAGAATGAAACTGGACCACTTTCTTACACCATACACAAAAATCAACTCAAAATGGTTTAAAGACCTAAATGGGAGACTACAAATGATTTAAAAAAATCCTATAAAAGAACACAAGACAGTAACTTCTTTGACATTGGCCACAGCAACTTCTTTCTGGGTATATCTCCTGAGGTGAGGGAAACAAAAGCTAATGTAAACTTCAAAATAAAAAGCTTCTGCACAGTGAAGGAAACAATCAACAAAATGTAAAGGCAGGGATGCCTGGGTGGCTCAGTCAGTTGAGCATCTGCCTTTGGCTCAGGTCATGATCCCAGGGCCCAGGGGCCGCATCGCATCTGGCTCCACATTGGGCTCCCTGCTCAGCAGAGAGCCGCTTCTACCTCTGCTTGCCACTCCCCCTGCTTGTGCACTCTCTCTCTCTGACAAATAAATACAATCTAAAAAAACACACACAGAAAGCATAAAGGCAACCTGTGGAATGGGAGCAGATATTTGCAAATGACATACCCAATAAAGGGTTAGTATCTAAAGTATATAAAGAACTTACCAGGGTGCCTGGGTGGCTCAGTGGGTTAAAGCCTCTGCCTTCGGGTCAGGTCATGATCCTAGGGTCCTGAGATGGAGCTCCGCATTGGGCTCTCTGTTGGGCAGGGAGCCTGCTTCCTCCTCTCTCTCTGCCTGCTGCTCTGCCTACTTGTGATCTCTGTCTGTCAAATAAATAAATAAATAATCTTTAAAAAAAAGTAGAACTTACCAAACTCAGCACCCAAAACAACCAATCCTATTTAAAAATGGACAGAAGACATGTACAGACAACTCTCTGAAGAAGACATATGTTTGGCGAACAGATACATGCAAAGACGCTCAACATCACTGATCATCAACGAAATGCAAATCAAAACCACACTGAAAGAGGACCCCACACCTGTCAGAAAGGCTAAAATCAAAACCACAAGAAACAACAAGTGTTGGTGAGGATGTGGAGAAAAAGGAACCCTCCCACACTGTTGGTGGGAATGCAAGCTGGTGCAGGCATTGTGGAAAACAGTACGGAGATTCCTTTAAAAAGTTAAAAATAGAACTGTGCTACGATCCAGTAATCAAACTACTGGGTATTTACCCACAAAATACAAAAACACTCACTCAAAGAGATACATGCTACGCTATGTTTTCAGCAGCATTATTGACAATAGCCAAATTATGAAGCAACATAGTGTCCAATGATAGATGAATAGATAAAGAACATGTGGGGTGTGTGTGTGTGTGTGTGTGTGTGTGTATTTATGTAAATATAATGGCATATTATTCAGACATAAAAGAGACTGAAATTTTGCCTTTTGCAACAAAATGGATGGATCTAAAGAGTATAATCCCAAGCAAAAAAAGCCAGTCAAAGAAAGACAAATACCATATGATTTTATGCATATGTGGATTTTAAGTAACAAACAAACAAAATGAACAAACGAAAAAATAGAAACAAACCAAGAAACAGACTCTTAACTATAAAGAACAAACTGATGGTTACCAGAAGGGAGGGTGTGGGGGGGGAAGGGTGACACAGGTGATTGGGATTAAGGAACATACTTGTCCACATGTCCTGATGAGCACTGGGTGATGTATGGAAGAAATGTGAAGATAGTACACAGAGCTCCCATTTGCCCTGCACCCAATTTTTCCTATTGTTAACACAGCACATTACTGTATTTGTAATAATTAACAAACCAGTATCAATGCATTACTACTAACTAAAGTCCGTATTTTATGCAGATTTCCTTAGTTTTGACCTAGTGTGCCTTTTTTTCCCCACTATACCATCCAGGGACACCACATTTCAGCCAATCCTCATGCCTTTTGGGGTTCCTCTTGGCTGTTACTTTATTTTTTTTTCCCTGATTCTGATGACCTTCACAGTTTGGAGGAATACTGGCCAGGTGTTTTATAGAATGTCTCTCAGCTGGGATTTGTTGGAGATTTTTCTTGATTACTCTGGGGTCATAGTATTTTGAAAAAGGCCACAAATATGAAGTGTCATTCTCCTCACATCCTAACAAAGGTACATACCTTCAACGTGACTTCTCACTACTGGTATATTTATTTTTTAAAGATTTTGCGCAAGTAGGGGAGCAGCAGGCAGAGGGGTAAGCAGGCTCCCTGCTGAGCAAGGAGCTCGATGCAGGACTCGATCCCAGGACCCTGAGATCATGACCTAAGCCAAAGGCAGGCACATAACCAACTGAGCCACCCAGACAGCACGTCACTGTTGCTATCTTAATCACATGGCTCAGGTAGTGTTTGTCAAATTACTCCATTGGAAAGTTACTCTTTTATTTCCCACGTCTAGTGCTGAACTCTGAAAGGAGATCACCTCCCTCAGTCCACAATTAAGGAGTGGTGAGTTATGCTCCACCTCCTTTTAGGACATAAATTCTGGAGTTCTTCTGCACAGATTTGTCTATTTTCCTATTTATTCAATTGTTTATTTTATCAGTATGTTTATATATATTACATATACATATATATATTTAATTTTTTGGTGCTATTATAACTGGCATTATATTAATTCCTCATTCCAATTGCTCCTTGCTCGTATACAGAACAGCAATTGACTTAAAGATACTAAATTTATGTCGTATGACCTTACTATATTCTCTTCTTAGTTATAGGATATTTGGTGGGAGTGTGTTGAGGGGTTAATCTATGTAGACCATCAAATCACTTGTTTTTCGTGTTTTTTTTCTTTTTTTTTGACAATCAAGTCATTTATAAACAAGATTTATTTCTTCCTTCCAAATCTAGATGCCTTTTCTTTCTTTCCCTCTCTCCCTCTTTGATTCTGTTTTTCCTGTATTATTGAATAAACCAGGATTTACAGTATGATATTGAAGACTGTTGAGAAGACCTCTCTACTTTGTTTCTGATCTTAGAAGTAAAGTGCCGCCCTTTTTTTCAGAGAGGGAGGAAGAGAGAGAGAGAATATTGAGCAGGCTTCAGTCCCACTGTGGAGCCCGATGCAGGGCTCAATCTCACAACCCTGAGAACAGCTCAAGAGTCACATGCTTAATCAACTGAGCCACCTAGGCAAGCGTCCACTTTTTAACTATCAAATATGATGTTATCTGTAGGGCATTCTTTTTTTTTTTCTCTGTAGGGCATTCTTTATCAAGATGTAAGAGGTATCCTCAATTCACATTTTTGCTCAGTTTTTCTTTATGATTGAGTATTGCATTTAGTCGAATACTTCATCTGCATCAGCTGATAAAAATCACGTGATTTTTCTTTAGCCCCTTGAATGTAGTGGATTAGACTAATTTTAACCTGTTGAAGCAGGCTTGTATACCTGAGATAAATCCCACTCATTCATGGAGTATAATTCTTTTTATATACATTTCAAGCTTTCATTTGCTAATATTTTATGATTTTTGAGTCTATATGCATGGGAGATATTGGTATTTAGCATTCTCATAATGCTTTCATTGGGTTCTGGCATGACAGTAATGCTGCCCTCATAGGATAATCTGGGAAGGGCATCTTTTGCTTTTATTTTCTGAGACTGTGGAGAATTGGTATCATTTCTTCCTCAAATGTTTGGAGGAATTTGCCAGTGAAACCATCTAGGCTCAACTATTCTTTTTTGTGGGGATGTTATTCATTATTGATGCAAGTTTTTTAATAGATATAGTGCTGTTGAGTTCTTCCTTTGTGCATTTTGGTAGTTTTGTCTTCCAAGGAATTTTCCATTTAATGGAAATTATCAAATTTAGCGGCCTAGACTTGTTCATAGCATTCCTTTATTATCCTTTCAGTATCATGAGGATCAGCAATGATCATGGCACTTCCATTACTGGTATTAGTAATTTATGGTTTCCCTTTCTTCATGGTTAGCCTGGCTGGAGATTTATTAATTTTATTGATTTTTCAGAGAAGCAGCTTTTGATTTTGTTGATTTTTCTCTTGTTTCTGCACAAAGTTTTATTATTTCTTTTCTTCTGCTTGCATTAGGCTTAAATTGTTCTTCTTTGTCTGGTTGTGTAAGGCAAAATCTTACACCATTGACTTTAGCACATCTTTAATAACAGGCTTTTTAAGACTATCAATTTTCTTCAAACACTGCGTGCACCAGACCTCATACCTTTTACTAAGTTGTATTTTCATTTCCATTTAGCTAAAACTATTTTTTTAATTTATTTATTTTCAGAAAAACAGTATTCATTATTTTTTCACCACACCCAGTGCTCCATGCAATCCGTGCCCTCTTTTTAAATTTCTCAAGACTTTTTGACTCATGTGTTATTTAGAAGTGTGCAGTTTATTTTCCAAGTATTTTGTGACTATCCATCTATCTCCCTGTTATTGATTTCTAGCTTAATTTCGTTGTGATCTGAGATATGCATATGATTTTGACCACTTTAAATTTGATTAAATGTGTTTTATGATCCACAATATAGTCAAAGATGAATATTCCATGTGAGCTTGAAAAGAATTTGTTTTCTGCTCGTTAGACTGAGTGTCCTATAAATGCTAAATAGATCGAGTTGACTGATAGTGCTATTTTGCATTATTCTTATTAATCTGTATTCTTAGTCATTTTCTGTCTCTGTGATCTACAGACTGCTACAATTGAACTGTTAGTAGTATAGTTATGTCTTACTCCTTTTAATTCTAACAGTTTGTGTCTAATGTATTTTGGTACTCTGCTGTTAGGGACATTACATATTAAGGGTTCTTATATCTTCTTAAAGCATGGACCCCTTTACCATGTCATTTCTCTTGGTCCCTGATAATTTTCCTTGTTCTCAATCTACTTTGAGACTAATACAGCTACTCCAGCTGTCCTCTGATTAGTGTTAGCATAATATATTTTTGTCCACTCCTTTACTTCCAGTATGTCTTATTTTTTTTATTTAAAGTGGAGCTTTTGTGGACAATGTATAGTTGGGTCTTATTTTTGTGTCTACTCTGACTATGTCTTTACTTTGATTAGCATATTTAGAACATTCTCATTTCAATCATTATTGATGTCATTGGTTATCATGTTTATAACTGTTTTCTCTTTATTGTTCTTATTCTTTGGGGTTTTTTTCCCCCTTCTTTTTCTGCCTTCTCTAGCTTTAATTGAGCATTTTATGTTTTTGTCTCCTGTGTTGTGTATGGGCTTCCCTAAATATGCCTCTTTACAATAAGTCTGTGTTTTGACAGTCTTTCAGCTAAAATCCTGTGATTACACTGGAGCCTTGTTGGTGTGGTGGGAAACTATGGAGATTTAGGAGAATTTTACACTGTTATACTTAAATCTCAGTATTTTAGTGGGCCATTATCCCTGGACTGTGACCTTCACAAGTGTTTCTTAGCTTTTTTAACTTTCTTAGGTGAGACAGGACAACCAGAGGGGGACAGAGTAGGAGCACTATATTTCCCCCAGGTGGGATAAGATGCTGGCAGTCTTTTCTCCTGGAGAGGAACTCTTTATTATCAAGAATGCTCTGAGCAAATTTCACAATGGTGAAATTTTCCCTCCTCTTGCAACAGCCAAGAGGGTTATCTTCTTTGCTCTTCATCATGAGAACTTAGTGGAGTTCCTAGAGATAAAGCCCAGGAAAGTATGGAAACCCCCAAAGAAATGTGATCTGCAGGTGTTTTCCCCTCTCACACTGGTACTACCCCTCTCCAGTAATTTATCAAAATTCCTATTTGTGTTCCTATTGTTTAATGACTCCAGTAGCTCCTGCTCTAAGGATTATTTTGCCAGTTATGCTCCAGAATCATGTGCCCCTCCATATTTACTTGTCTTGTCACATTATTTTTTGGATAGGCCCAAGACAACTCAATGATTTTTTTCAGTTTGTTCAGTTTTTTTTTTCTTAATTTCAAAATGGGGATGAGGGGCATCTGGGTGGCTCAGTCAGTTGAGCATTCAATTCTTGGTTTCAGCTCAGAGATGATCTCAGGTTCCTGGGATGGAGCCTCACATTGGGCTCTATGCTCAGCAGGGAGTCAACTTCTCTCCCTCTCCCTCTCCAGTAATAAACAAATCTTTAAAAAATATATAGATGGAAATGATTATCTAGAAGCTCTTTCTATGCTAGAGCTACTGATGGAAATCTGGATCATTGCTTGAATTTCTTTCTTTCCAGTAAGATCTCACCACCAAGGAGGGTGTAAACTTAATCTCTGCCTGTAAAAGTCCTTAACATCACTCACCCCGGACCCTCAAAAGGATCCATAAACACAAAATTTGAAGAAAGCATCTATCTGGACTATAGGAAGGAATGGTCCCATTCTTTTTTTTTTTTTAAGATTTTATTTATTCATTTGACAGAGATCACAAGCAGGCAGAGTAGCAGGCAGAGAGAGAGGAGGAAGCAGGCTCCCTGCTGAGCAGAGAGTCCGATGTGGGGCTCGATCCCAGGACCCCAGGATCATGACCTGACCCAAAAGCAGAGGCTTTAACCCACTGAGCCACCCAGGCACCCCTGGTCCCATTCTTTTAATAAATATCTGAATATGATGTACCAGAGTCATTTGCGTCACTGATCACATCCAGATAAATTTTAGTTTCTGGAATGGCATTCACAAAATGAACTCATTCAATAACTTTAGGGCTGTTATTTGATAGAGAGAGAGAGAGATAGCAAGAGAGTAACACAAGCTGTGGGAGAGGGAGAAGCATGCTTCCTGTTGAGCAGGGAGCCTGACAAGGGACTCAATCCCAAGACCCTGGGATTATGACTTGAGCTAATGGCAGACTCTTAACAGACTGAGACACCCAGGTGCCTCCTGGGAGCTCCTTTAGAGCAGGATGTGTTTTTCTCTATTTCCATGACTTAGCGTTGTCCTTAGCTTACTGAATCAACCTTCTAGCTGTAGGACCGTGGACATCTTGTTACTCAGCCTTAGCAACCAACTACCACACCAGGACATGTTGTTCAGACCCATTTGCCAGCTAACTCATAAGGCTGCCAATCTGGAGTACAAGAAAAGCCTTGTCAGGAGGTCCAGGCTGTTGGTTTGTAGCTTCCCTCTTACCAAGGCTTTATAAGCCAGCATGCTAAAGGTTAATTTGAAAATGTCTGTGGCAACTAGGGATTGTGTATGGAGCCTTTGAAAATCTCCCTAAGGATGATTGTAGGAGTTAAAGAAGTTCATATACTTAATGTGCTTAGAGCAGGGACTGGAACAAGCCATCTAGATTAATAAATATTAGTTTGTATTTATTATTATTAAAGGCACTCTTGTTGAATGAATGGATGGATCAATGAATAAGCACAGGGAAAAATACTAGGAGGCAAAGAAATATGGTCTACCTCTCAAGGGAGGTCTAGTAACTACTCTAACTATGTTCACAGGGTACATGAACTTAAAAACATTGGTGCTTAATTATACAAACAGTTTGGTTACATATCAGTGATTCCTAACTGGCAACATGATACAGTGCATTATAAGTAATCTTACACATTTGTGCACAGTAATGATTAGATTCCTATTACCATTTTTTAAAATTTCTGAGAAAAGATAAAACTGTATTTAATAGTAATGCTTTTTATTCAAAAGCTATGCTTACTCTGTAGAAAAAACTAGCTCTACCCTCACTAGTCCCTGAGAACTGCTGGACAGCAGAAGTCTGATGCAGACAACAGAGGCAGCTTCTTAAAGAGTACAAACACCAGACTATCTTTTGGAAAAAGTGGTCTCCAAAGTGGGGTGTTCACATTCAAAGGGGATGCAAGATGATCCACTATGAGATCTGGAATTGGATCCTAGAAAGGAAACTAGGACTTTAGTGGAAAATGGGAGGGAAAAAAATCAGAATTTCTAGTTATAGCTATGTATGAGTAACAAAGGAAGAAAAGAAGCTTTACCACTATTGACTACGAGGCACCCTTACATCTAAAGTCATGGAGCACTCGTGGGGACAGTGCCTCGCGCAATGGGTTACGTAATGCAGCACATTGCAGTGGAATGCTGTTTACACCCACAGTTATTAAGACAAATGGGTCATGTCATCTGGTTTTAACTAAATGAACCCTAATAAAGTGGTTAAGGAGCTAGAAATGATTTCTTCCAGAGGGGGGTTGGAGAATGAAAGCATGTGCAAGAGCGCATGTGTGCAAGCCTGCATGACTGAAGGTAAAACTAATAATATAAGTTCAAGCAAACAAAAAAGCAAAGCTAAAATTGCTACTCCAATATGAAATCTTTATTCGACAAAAAAAAAGAGATTAAAAAAACAGTGATGAATTAATGTGACCTGACAAGAAGTTGACATCAAACTTGCAGAATTAACAATGAGACTATTTGAAGTACGGATTTACATCTAGCATTATTAACGATAAACCTCTTCAACAGTGTCTACTTTGTGTCATAGCCCTCGAAAAGAGAATGGCAATTATGACAGTCTTGAAAATTAAAGACATAAATGAGCTAAATCTTGAGCTAGGTTTTAAATCACTGTATTATTATGTCAAACTGGAATTTCAAAATTAGACAAATTTGTCATGAATTTTCTTAGCTCTAGGAGTGACTGGAGAGACTCAGTGTGCATATAAACATTCAATTTACGAAAGTTAGGAAAAATCTAAATATTAACCAACAAAAGAATGGATGGCAAATTATAGTATTACCATATAATGGAATATTATTGTAGACATTTAAAAGCACAGGGTCCTGGGGCACCTGGGTGGATCAGTGGGTTGGGCACCTGACTCTTGGTTTTGGCTCTGGTCATGACCTCAGGGTCAGGAGATGGAGCCCTGTGTGGGGCGATGATCAGTATGGACTTTGCTTCAGATTCTTTTGCCCTCTGTTCCCCCCACTCACATGCACTCGTGCATTCTCTCTCTCTCTCTCTAAAATAAATAAATGAATAAATAACATTTTTCAAAATAAATAAAAGCACAGTCCTAACATTAACGTTATCTATGGGGAAATATGCTTAAATGTTTGTAAATGAGCACATCTTTCAGTGTGTATATGTTAAAATGTGTAACTAAAAAAATTACTTAGAGAATCTTGAAAGCAAATAAAACTTGAAAACAATTTATTTGTAAAACAGATTATGGATGATTTCCTTTATTACTATTATTATTATTATTATTATTATTTTTACTATTATCTCCATTATGGTGACTCACATATGATGCATGAGTTAGAACAGAAAAAAAAACTGAGTTCAAATCTAGACAACTACACTTCCTAGGCACTATGAACTTAAATAACTTAGAAAACCTATCAAGTCTCTCTTCTCTCCACCCAGTGGGTGCAATCCCCCATCAGATTTATCTTTTGTACTTCCTCAACTTTGCTCCTATTCACTTTACCCTTGATATCAACTACAGAGTTTACTCCCACTGCCTTTGTGGCCAACAGATCTTACAGTCCTTCAAAAAAAGTTCTTGCTCTTGGGGCACCTCAGTGGCTCAGTCAGTTAAATGTCTGCCTTTGGCTCAGGTGGCGATCTCAGGGTCCTGCAATGGAGCCCTGTATCAGGCTCCACGCTCAGTGGGAAGTCAGCTTGTCCCTCGCTGTTCCCCCTGCTTGGGCTCACGTGCATGCACGCTCTCTCTCTCTCAAATGCATAAATAAAAGCCTTAAAAACAAACAAATACGAAAGATCTTGCCCGTCAAAGAGCAGAGTTTTCCGACGCTGTCTGCTAGCATGACAGCTTTTGAGCTGAGGAAGCCCCTGACCAATGACTGAGCAGGGCAGACCAGGCCCTGGCTGTCTGGGGGATTGGCCAGATCAACAGCAGGCTTCAGGCCTCCAGCTGCTTGATAGCACTTCTTTCACAGGAATGTACTCCCTCCACCCCCTACTTCCATTGCAGTGTCTGCTTCCCAGATGACCCCACTGATACACTGATCAACTCTATGTAGGCTCCTGTGGTTTTGCTGCCTGAAGATGAGACTACAGGTTTGTAGTCTCTCGACTCCTTCAACCAATTCTGTCCTCCAGTGCAACACCACACCACAAGGAGTAGGATCTGGCTTCTAGAACAGCTGCTACAAGGGCTGTTCAGGTATGAGGCAGTTAATTACTCCCCAGAGCAAACCTGAACCAATGAGAGATGGAAGATGGAAAAAGTCAGGCAACTAAGTCTCTTCTCCTGTTCTCCCTCCCATGGAATGTTCCAAAACAAGGTGTCTCCCCCAGCCTGTTCAAAGATGCCCCATGCATGGGCCTGGGTGGGCCTCCTGAGCCATCAACTGTGGCTCTTCAAGGCCTGTGGTGCATCCATGATGGGTAGAGTCATCAACCTCTTGGCTTTGTTTCCTAGTCTGGCCTAGGCATCCCCCCCACCCCCACCCCCCCCACCCCACCCCCCCGCACTCTCCCTTCTCCGAGAAAGCCTCTCCTCCGGAAAACAAGTTAACACTTAATCCTTGCCCAAGGCTCTGTTTCCAAGGGAAACACAGATCATAAAAACACCGTTTGCCTTCCAGAGTTGGGAAGAAGGTTAAACTAGATAATTCAGCTAGGAGAAGCCGGGCATGCAAGAGGCCCTCAGTGACACCGAGCTTAACGCTCATTTGACTGTCCCTCAGTCCACAGGACGGGAGCTCTGAGTGGGCTTGAACATGAGCTTCGGAGTCCACAGAGAGTGCACAAGTGCTGATTCCAACTCTCCTTGTCCCTGTTCTGAAACCCTGTGGATCGCGCCCCTGCTCCACGAACTGAAGCCCAGCATTGCACGCAAACCAGATTCCTCTGTGCAGGGACCCTGTGACAGGGTTCACATAGTCACCTAGAAGTATTAGAAGGCAGGAGAGTTTTCCTTCAGAGCCAGGAAATCGTCTTCTTTATTGACTGCCTCGTGCAGTTGGAGGAGAAGCCTCTGCTAGGCGGAAATGTTCTGTGAATCCCCACACCGAGTCTGTAAACCCTACCCAGCTTGTGAGATAGCACATACACTTTTAGGAGAAATGATCTAAAATTAACATTTCTGCTAGTTCAAGCACTAGGAAACCAGAGATGACTGTGCTTTTTAGAACAGAAGGCATGTGCGCTCAGGGCATATGCTGTTTGCATCTGTTCTAAATTGGCATTGTGTGGTTCAGGTGCAGGAGGGGAGACTGTTAAGGAAAGAGAAGAGCCATGGTACCAGGCCCCAGATGTTGTAGATTTGCCCCCTCTAGGAGGAAACTGGATCTTATCTCAGGACCATGGAGCACTCAGTCAGAGGTGACAGCGAAAAGGGGACATGGAAACACCCAAGGATCGGACCATTACATTATGTGTGCATTTGCGGGGCAAGTATAGCAGCAAGGTAAGTAGGTGGCCACGTTTTTAATTAGTCTTTTCCCCCCAGCAGTCTAGATAGAAGGCAACTATTACCAAAAAGAATCAAACAGTCCCCAATGCCAATCCCACTCAAAAGATGGCCACTCGGGGTTTTTCAAAATGAAATCCACAGACCCCCTGCCATAGACTCCCTGGGGTTGCCCAGAGGACTGCTTTTAAACAAGCACTTTGGGTGATTCCAACGAACGCTAGATTTTAAAACCTCTGATTTAATTGAACTAAATTATTAAAAAGTCCAACTTTTCACATGCAGCTCCCAGGAGAACATCCCTGAATAGGAGTGCTTCAGGAAAGACAGCGTTCCCTCTCTTTTCCTAGGGAGGCAAAATGGAGTAGAGGTGCCTGCCGTGACTTCCTCCAGTGCAACGCCACACCACAAGCTGGCCTTTCCCTAATGTCAGACAAGCTGGCCTCCAGGTTTCCAGGCAGCCAGAGCTTCAGAAAGATAAGGGAGTCTCTGTGAGTAACCATTTCACACATGGAGAAGCCATGTGGCTCCATTCCTGCATTTCCTTGCATGGATGATTCACAAAATCTCTTTATAAAAGCCATGATGGAATTAACAAAGATCCCCTTGACTTGGAACATTCCCATTATGCTTTGGCTCTCTGAAGTCAAAGCCCTAGGATCAGGAAGGGTTTCAACCGGTAGCTTATTCTGTCTGGATTTCACACCCGACCCTTTAGCACACTGGTCAAGATTGGACTCTTCCTTCAATGCAACAGCATTTCTCATCCACAGTACTACATCTGTTAAACTGCCACACCCCACGCCTTTGTGAGGTGGTTTATACACAATTGATTAATAGGGGAATGGTACCAGCATAACAAGGAAAGCAGAAGCAAATTTACCATGAAGTTGACGGGCCCCTTTCCAAAGGCCCTACGAAGAAACCTAACAGTGTGTTCACCTGGGACTATTTGTAGAACTGATGCCCATCAGACCCTGAGGCATTAAAATGAATGTAGGCATGAACTGAGTTGGAGACCTATTTGGATTACAGAGAGTAGGCAGTGCAGGTGCCGTCCCCAATCTGATCAAGTTAACACCGACAGTCTCAGCAGACGACTCAGTACAGTACAGGAAACCGCCTACTGCCCACTGGACCAGCTTACCTGGGTAATACCATAAAGGGGTAGTAAAATATAGTCACATATATCTCTAGGTCAGCTTATCATATGTGTACATTCATACCACCATGACCGTAATCAAGATGCATAGAACAATCCCAACACCTTGAAGACCTCTCTGCTGGGGGTCTCTTTAGAGTCACTCCCAGCCCCTTTGCCCCCACCATCTCTAACCCCCAACAGCTATTAGTTTGTTCTCCAACTCCATAACTTTCTCAATTTGAGAATTTTATTTAGCCACATTACATGAACTCAACATGTTTCCTTAGGCTCCTCTTGACTATAACGTTCTTCAGACTTCGTTTTTTATGACCTTGACAGTTTGGGGGAGTACTGGCCAGACAGAATGTCTCTCCACTGAGATGTGTCTGAGGTTTTTCTAATGATTATTAGACAGAGATTATGATACTTTCTTGGCCTTTTGGCTAAGATCAAGCATAGACAGGGGTTATGAATTTTTTAGAGAAAGACCACAGAGATAAAGTGCCATTCTCATCACAACATCTCAGGATTCCATACTGTTGATGTGACTCATCACTAATGATGGTAACCATCTCCTGGCTGAGGTCGTGTTTCTCAGGTTTCTCCACTATCAGGTTACCTCGTTGTCCCTGTTTTCATACTGTATTCTTTGGAAGGAAGTGATCATGCATAGCCCAAGCCTAAGGAGTGGGGAGTTACATCCACATCATTGAGGGTACAGTGCCTATATACATTATTTGAATTTTTCAGCATAGATTTTTCAATTCTCCCCCATTTATTTGCTTATACAATCATATATTTGTATCCACATGGACTCAGGGCTATTTCTTTTGTACTCTCAGCTATAATTCTATTTTATTTCCTTGGTGGTTCCAAGTGTTCCCACTTTATTCATGAAGAGTACTTTTAGTTGTTCCCGGGTCCCTTTGACAATAACCCCATAATTGTGTGCATGTCTGTATGTCTGTTTGGGGGCACTTTATTCCTCTCTGACACTATAAGATGCTCTAGCCTCATCTTGTATATTTCCTACTCCAGTTCTAGAACAATTTTCCCAAGGAGTCTTGATTCCTTTTATTGAGAATGGTCATAAAACCCAAGATCTCTATTCTAAGTGTACTTGTTGATGTGGGAGTGTCGTTACATCTATAATCTTTGCACAGTATAAGAAAACACATGGGGCTATACTTACATAATATTGCTATATGTAGCCCTCTCCATCTATATTAAGGTAAGTAGGAGTTCAAACGGATGTCTCCAACTCAAATCCATTACCATATGGATCATTCTAGCCTCCTCCCCTTGATTATCTGTAACTTCCCATTCCAACAGAAATTTGGCTCCTGACAGTGGTCATACAGGTACCATGATTTGGGAATGATTTATGAAATAGGAAAGCAAGTCATCAAGTAGAGTGAGGTTTACATAGTTCCTTCTGCCTTTTGTCTTACAGACTCAACCCCCTGCCAGAGTCACTTGTATCTTTCCTCACGAACAACTTGTTACCCAGTTTCACATACAATTTGATGTTCTCCTTGAAGGGAAGCCCTCCATATTATATGAACTCCAGAATCCCAAAACAGGTTATCCCTCATGGGCGTTACAATCCACACCTAATGGTTTGAGGCAACTGAAAACAAGTGCTTTCACACTCAAGGGGGGAGACAGAGCAACACGTGAAGATCTTAATACCTGAAAATCCTACAGAACAAAATTCCTCTAATGCAAGTGGCTTAGTGAATTCAGCAACTGCTCTAAATGTCCAAGAGTGGAAACTATCCAAAGTAGTTCCAAAGGCAAGCACAGATGCTGCAAAGACACTTACTTCTCTTGATGCTGATAGGAAATGATGATGAAGGCCACACCCCGAATGAAAGGTTTAATTTTGAGGAACTGCAACATTCAGTGAACCAGTTCTCTGGGAGAACTGTTCTCTTGGAGGAGTTCTTGAAACAGTTCTCTTGGAGGAGGAACTAGAAACACCAGTGTTTCCGGGAGCAAAAGATTGACAAGGCTATAGGGCTGGGTCTGCGTATCAGTTCTGATCTCGCTGTACCAGTAGCTTATTAGGCTCACATGCTTATTTTTGACAGTTCTCTGGTTAACCCTTGCCATATGTTTTGAGTGGTAGGCCTCATGACTGTTTTTTCTCATCAACTGTTACTTTCAAAATGCAGTTTAAGCCTACAGTGTTCTATAAGAAACTGCATGCATGAGTCTAGTGTCTACTTCTCTGAAGCTCAATCACTAGATCGTGGACATGTCCTTCCTGGGCAAATATTTTTACCTCATTCATTTTTATAAACTCAAACTCAGCAGGTAGCACAGTGACGGCTGAGTGGTGGAATCTACATTATAACATTATAATGTAGTTTAACACTTCTGCCTGATTTCCTTTGGGTCTTATGGATGGATGGAGTTCTTCGCTCCTGGGCCTGCATCCTTTTTTTTTTTTTTTTTTTTTTTGCCAACTACTCACCTTCACATCCCGATGAGGTAAGGTGGCCTTCTGTCCTGACATCCTTGAGATCTACCATCAGTAATTCAAATGCAAACATTTCATCTGTACCTGCCAATTAATAATGGATTGGGCTTGATATTTTCATGGCAGGTATTGCTTTTGTATACTGTTTGCTGTCAAACCCAGTCTGGCTGTGGAAATGCCTACTTTGTGGAACTGGCCTGCCTGCTTAAAACTGTTTTATTCAGAAATCAAATTCCTTTCAGCCTGAACAACCAGGTATAATAATAACAGCTTGCATTTGTGAAGCAGAGACATTTCCAGAGCACCTCCTGTAATACTTCCCATGACAGCAAGGGGCAGATAGGGCCATCACTGTCCCTCTCTCTCTACAAGGTCCACAATAGTTAAGCAACACAGGAAACCGTGAGTTCTTTCCCCACATCTCCCCCTATTTTTAACTTTCTGACTCTCCTGGTTTTCAACATGGCAATAGTGTAGTCTACGTAATGGGACTATGGCATGAATTTCTCTCTCATTAAAAAAAAAAAAAAAAAACTCATTCTCAAATAGAAAGAATGATTTTGTTAAGTACAAAGTAAAACAAGTTTTCAAGTACAAGAATGGAGTGTATTTAGAAGATAGTTGACAATTTTGAGACATTCTCTATGAAGCATCTTGATTTTAAAAATCATTTAAAGTGGGGGGTCGGAATTTCTAGAAAGCAAACCTGCAGCTTATTCATCAAAGCTCACTATCTGCCAAATATGACATCTAACCCAGAGTTAGAAATGTCCTCAAGGCAGGCTTTGCAAACTCTGGCCGAGAACTGAGGGTAGTTGATACAGGACTTGTAACCCAAAACCCTATAGAATGTTATTTTGGAGGCTGCAGAGAGCAGAGCTATTTGACCTCCTGGCATTCATTTTTTAGAGACGGAGAATAAACAGTTCTGAGTGGGTTTGACTAATGGAATGATGGGAAGAACAATGAAAGCAGACTATTGCTTGAAGGCAGGGAAACTGCTAAAATATAAAAGTACCCATAAGCTGGGATAGATTCTTCCTGAGGCTTGACCTTCAACCAGATCTCCTCAGATGCCTGTCTTGATGGGACTACTTAAGGAACATCTTCAGTTTCAGTATTTACAGCAATAGCAATCTAGGGCCCTCTGACTGCATCGCTCAGATACTAATGATCATCAGATATATCAAACATCTAATGATAAATCAGAAAAAAATAAGAAACATTCCCTCATAGGTATATATTGGTTTTATTTTTTTTAATTTTTTAAAGATTTTATTTATTTATTTGACAGAGATCACAAGTAGGCAGAGAGGCAGGTGGGGGTGGGGAGCAGGCTCCCTGCTGAGCAGAGAGCCCAATGTGGGGCTTGATCCCAGAACCCTGAGATCATGACCTGAGCCAAGGCAGCGACTTAACCCACGGAGCCACCCAGGGGCCGCCACATTTGTTTTAAAATACAAACTGATTTACAAACTTTACAGGATAAACAATACCTGTTCAGAATTGAAATTGAAATAAAAAAAAATACTTGGTATTTGTTGAATGAATGGCTAGTTTAGTATTACTTTTGATGGATCAAACCAAAGAGCTGTGATCCTGGTCTCCTCTCTATTGGTTAATCAACAGGAATCTTGCCCTGAGGTCTAGTTTCCTTCTACAATTATCCTCCAGACTGAAAGGGTGAAAGGAACAGGTGAAGTTTTAGAACTCGGGAAAAACTGGAGCTAGGGAGCTCTAAGGATCTCAGCAACAAGAACGTATCCCAGCTCTAGCTTAGTTAAAACTCAGCTCTGCACTCCTCCCATCATTGTGTCACTGGTCTCAAGCTGCTAATCCCACGACAGCCCGATTCACCCAGCTTGACCTATGAGTGTATCTCTAGGGTGGGGGCACCTGAGCCAGCACCACATAAAATCTCACCAGACCCAAGATTCATGGGTTGGGGGGAGAGCTGTCTCAAAGGAAAAGTAAGGGGGTGCTATTACCAAAAGAAAATGGAAACTGGGCCTCAGCACAAATTAGAAAAAAGTGCCCTCTTAGGTGGATATAGTAGGGAAAGACACTTTTCTCCATCCTAGAGGTAGGGATTCCAACCTCCACTGAGCCTTTTAGGGGTCTACCAACTTGCAACGCACAAATGGCATAGATGTAGACAATGGCCAAAAGAGAAATAAGGACATCAGTAGTCACTACTTATGGAAACGCCATCAAAGTAACTTTGGTCAAGTCACCTGATGCTCCCTAAGTACTAGTTGTCTCAATTATGGCCTTGCTCATTCACAGAATCTACTCAATTTTCTATTCATTCACACAAAACACTTTTCTATGTATCTTTTTCTACTTTGGTCAAACACATTTTTCCCTTTCATCTTTGAAAACATCCAGGGATCCAAATCACCATGTCACTCATACTTCTGGACGTTAACTCAGATTTTGTAGCTTTCTCCTGGAATGAGGATCAGCAAAATGTCTACTTCTGGATGACAAAGCAGAGTTTCTCACCACAGTTTAACCCTGGAGCCTGCTTATCAGTCACACTGTCCCATGCGACCACTTTGACCAGGTAGCCTAAGTATCACTGACCAAAGATGGGCAACTGGGGTTGGAGGGGGCAGAAGGAGGACCTGTAAAGCCATTCTTCACTCTTAATACAGTGATCCCTGCCCTTGTGCCCAGCTGGACAATCAGATCTACAAAATATAGGTGGATGATTTCATGTTCCTGAACCTTCGTTTCCCAGATCTATGTAATGCATATAATAAATACTGCCCATCCAAAGATTATGATCAACATTCAATGAGCTCACATAAGTGGGCCTGGGGGCTCTCCAATGAAAGTCACTTTTCTATGTATCTTTTTCTACTTTGGTCAAACACATTTTTCAACTCTTGCCTGTGTGCTGGAAATTAAATGTCCTTTCTACAGTTCCTTCTGTCTACACCATGTAGAATATTTTCTCTTATTAAGGATTTGTTACAATCCAATGCCACAATTCCACTTGCTCTCACTAGAACAGTGGAAGCTCTAATAGGTTTTTCAAGGAGAACACAAAAGAGCCAAGATACCTCATAAAGTTTACATACCCAAAGAAGGAACCACTCAGCCAGGATACAGGCTTCCCCAATGCTACATTTTCTGTCCCAGTGTTATACACTCAACTGGCGCCAGGAATCTGAGTTTTAAAGCATAGCTACAGAAAGGAACAAGAGGTGACAGATGACAGAGGATCCTGAAATGTTTGAGATTCAAATTTTCTTTAAATTTTCTTTAGCTTTCTCAATGTTGGAAATCTCTAAAGGACAAACCTACATTTGCTCATCTGGTTTTCAGCTGGGATCTCACCACTTACTTTCTGAGGGATCTTGTTGTCCCCCCTCTGAACACATTTCCTCATAGGTAAAGAGTTAATGGTTTCAGGTGGCATGTTCATCAAGTGGTTTAAGAATAAAATGAAATAATATGCAAATTATATACATAGATGTGTAGATTAGAC
Source organism: Mustela putorius furo (assembly GCF_011764305.1). NCBI lineage: Eukaryota > Metazoa > Chordata > Mammalia > Carnivora > Mustelidae > Mustela > Mustela putorius. Next base: position 37,865,663 of record NW_025421989.1, read on the forward strand.
ACAGATTAGACATTTTAGAAGAGTCAGTTTAATTAGTTATTTAATTTATTCTGCAAATATTTATTAAGCACTTGTTACATACCAATATAGTGCTAGGGAAACTAAAATGAAGAAAATTTGTCTCCCACAAATGAGAAGAAGTTTCAGGGTACCTTGGTGGCTCAGTCAGTTAAGTGTCTGCCTTTGGTTCAGGTCATGATCCCAGGGTCTGGGACTGAGCCCCGAATCAGGCTCCCTGCTCAACAGGTAGCCTGCTTCTCCCTCTCCCTCTGCCCGTCACTCCCCCTGCTTGTGTGCATGTTCTCTCTCTCTCTGTCAAATAAAAAAATTCTTAAAAAAGAGAGAGAGAAGTTGTTTCAAGTCTAGCAAAAGAAATAGATGTGTGAGCAAAGAAACAAAAATGCAGTGCTCTATGGGTCCAAAGGACAGGCTGAATAGCTGTAAGGAATGTCCAGGCAGATATTTCAGAAAATCTGAACTTTGAAGTGGCCTTGAATTTTGTTGTCACCATGCTGAGGGGAGGAAAGAATTCAAGGCTGAGAAAGCACAACATGTCAAATTACGTTGGCATGAGGAGAACATGAGTGATGACAAAATGAAGGGAATTGTTGTAGCAATGTAGAAGGCAGGACTGATGGGTACCCTAGGCTGGGTTCCCTGAAAGGAAATCCTAGGAGGAGAATTGGTACTCGAGAAATTTATTAAGTACGTTTTCCAGGAAAAGGCAGCAAGGCAGAGGTGGAACAAAGGCAGAGAAAGCAAATCAGGCAAGCAGCAGCTTGAGTTCAGCCAAGGTGTCACACAGGATGGCTTCAGTCTGGCTCTGCAGGGGAGTTCTAGAAAATGAGTCATCCCTCGGAACTGTGTGATACAAAGGAAGAGACACAGACTTCCACACTTCTGTACATACCAATCCATTAACTCAAGATAACACCAGGGTGTTTAAAATCTCCGATTTGTCTAGCTATTTCTGCAGGACAAGCAGCTTCACGAGCCTGAGAGAGCGGAGTTAAGGGAGCAAGCTTTCAGACACACACACACACACACACACACACACACAAAAACACCAAAGGTGGAAGAGTGCCAAGAAATGTTACAAGGCCCCAAAGAAGATAAAGGCTGATGCTGTGGGTCTCTGCTATCACTGGAGTTGATAAAAAAATAATCCAAGATATGGGTGGATCAGTCAGTTAAATATCCGCCTTCTGCTAAAGTCATGATCTCAGGGTCGTGGAATCAAGCCCCACATCAGGCTCCCTGCTTAGTGCAGAGTCTGCTTCTCCCTCATCCTCTTTCCCAGCTAGTGCGTTCTTTCTCTCTCTCTCTCTCTCTCAAATAAATGAATAAAATCTTTAAAAAAATCCAAATTAGATTACAGATAAACCTATAAACCAAGCCAGTTCAAAATGTTTTTCTTCCGGTGCCTGCCTAAGTGATTTTTTATAATAACAAGAGTTATTATCATACACTTTCACTTGACGCTGTTTTTGAATTGAGATGATACCTAAAATAGGCAAGCATTACTCTAATACCAAGCCAGACAAAGACATTATAGAAAAGGGAAAATGTATACCAGTATCTCTCATGAATGATGAATGTAAGAATGGTCACCAAAAAGAAAAACCAAATCAGGGCCTCTGGCTGGCTCGGTCAGTGGACCATGTGACTCTTGCTCTCAAAGTCATGGGCTCAAGTCCCACAACTGGTGTAGAGATTACTTAAAAAAATAAAAACTGAAAAAAAACCAATAATACCAAACCAAACTCAGCAACATACAAAATGGATACATCACAACCAATTGTGGTTCATATAGGAATGAAAAGCTGTTTTAGTATTTGAAACTCAATCAATGTAATTCACCACATTAAAAGGCTAAATAAGAAAAGACATGTGATTATATAAATACACGTAGAAAATGCATTCAGTAAAATACAACATCAATTCACGATACTACTCTAGCAAACAAGGGGGAAAAAGGGAACGTCCTTAATCTAATACTGAATCTACAACAAAACAAAGCAACCAAACAAAAAAACTACACCCAACTTCGTACTTTATATTGAAAGACTAATGCAATCCCCTTAAAATCAGAAGCAAGGCAAGCACGTTCTCTCTCACTACTCATATTCAACAAAATACTAGAAGTCCTAGCTGATGCAAAAAGACAGAAAAGGAAAACAAAAGTCATACAGATTGAAAAGAAGAAACTAAAATTACCTTTATTTCAGACAGCATAATTGACAATACAGTAAATCCTCAAGAATCTACAGGACAAACCCTCCTATAACTCAGTGAATTTAACAAAGTCGCAGGATACAGGTTCCATATATCCACAAATAAAATGTTGGAATTACCCCTTTTAGGAAGATGGTGCCAAAAGGTAAGAAGGAAGCCCCCACCCCGCCCAAAGCTGAAGCCAAAGCAAAGGCTTTGAAGGGCAAGAAAGAGGTGCTGAAAGGCGTCCACAGTCACAGGAAAAAAAAAAAAAAGAAGATCCGCACATCACCTACGTTCTGATGACCCAAGACTCTGCATCTCCAAAGGTATCCCAAATACCCTCGAAAGAGCAACCCCAGGAGAAACGAGCTTGATAACCATGCCATCAACATGTCATCAAGCTCCCCCTGACTACTGAGTCAGCCATGAAGAAAATAGAAGACAACAACACACTTGTGTTCATTGTCTATGTCAAGGCCAAAAAGCACCAGATCAAACAGGCTGTGAAGAAGCCCTATGACATTGATGTAGCCAAGGTCAACTCCTTCATCAGGCCTGATGAAGAGAAGAAAGTGTATGTTTGACTGGCCCCTGACTATGATGCTTTGGATGTTGCCAACAAAATTGGGATCATCTAAACTGAGTCCAACTAGCTAAATCTAAATACAGTTTTTTTCATCATTTAAAAAAAGTTGGAATTAAAATTATACACCATTTGTAATATTTTAAAATGAAATGCTTAAGGACTGTAATAGATTTTCCAATGTGTCAATTTGCTTAGGCTACAGTTCCCAGAGTTTCCATCTATTTGTTGCTAGGAAACCATTTTAAAGGTTTAAAGTCCACAGTCAGTTGATTTTAGGTAAGGGAGATTATCTGGGATAATCTGGATGGCACTGATTTAATTGGTAGGAAAAGCATTATGAGCCAGGCTAAGGCTTTGGAGAGAGACAGAGGAAGAGGAAGAAGGAGAAGAAGTGCAGCCACTCTGGAAAACAGCATGGAGGTTCCTCAAAATGTTGAAAATAGAACTGCCCTATGATCCAGCAATTGCACTATTGGGTATTTACCCTAAAGATACAAACGTAGTGATCCAAAGGGACACGTGCACCCGAATGTTTATAGCAGCAATGTCCACAATAGCCAAACTATGGAAAAAACCTAGATGTCCATCAACAGATGAATGGATCAAGAAGATGTGGTATATATACACAATGGAATACTATGCAGCCATCAAAAAAAATGAAATCTTGCCATTTGCGACAACATGGATGGAACTAGAGCGTATCATGCTTAGCGAAATAAGTCAAGCGGAGAAAGACAACTATCATATGATCTCCCTGATATGAGGAAGTGGTGATGCAACATGGGGGCTTAAGTGGGTATGAGAAGAATAAATGAAAGAAGATGGGATTGGGAGGGAGACAAACCATAAGTGACTCTTAATCTCACAAAACAAACTGAGGGTTGCTGGGGGGAGGGGGTTTGGGAGAAAGGGGTGGGATTATGGACATTGGGGAGGGTATGTGCTTTGGTGAGTGCTGTGAAGTGTGTAAACCTGGTGATTCACAGACCTGTACCCCTGGGGATAAAAATATATGTTTATAAATAATAAAAAATTAATAATTAAAAAAAAAAGAAATTCTACTTATGAACAACAGTTTCCACACATGTATGTGGAATTTCATACTGCTGGTGATCTTCTCTTCCTGAGCAGCCCTCACAACCATAAGAACCATCTCACTATAATAAATCTCAGTAGATAGAGAGATAGATAGATGGATCCCTCCTGCTAATCCTGTTTCATGGTTAAACACTGACTAATACAGGTATAAACCTAGCAAAATTTATTCTACAGGATCTGTATGTTGAAAACTAAAAAAAAAAAAAAAAAACCGAGACAAATCAAAGAAAATCTAAATAAATGGAGAAATACACAGATCATGAATTGGAAGACTCAATATTGTAAAGATATCAACTCTCCCTAATTTGATCTATAAATCCAACACAATCTTTATCAAAATACAGAAAGCATTTTTTAGACACCAAAAAGTTGATTCTAACATTTATATTAAAAGAAAAGGAGGGGTGCCTGGGTGGCTCAGTGGGTTAAGCCGCTGCCTTCGGCTCAGGTCATGATCTCAGGGTCCTGGGATCGAGTCCCACATCGGGCTCTCTGCTCAGCAGGGAGCCTGCTTCCTCCTCTCTCTCTCTGCCTGCCTCTCTGCCTACTTGTGATCTCTCTCTGTCAAATAAATAAATAAAATCTTAAAAAAAAAGAAAAGGAATTAGAATAGTCCCCCCAAAACTGAAAAATAACAAAGTGAGAGGATACCCATTACCAGATTTATTTTTTTTCCATTACCAGATTTTAAGACTTACTATAAAGCTACAGTAATCTTGAAAGTGTGGTACTGGCAAAAAAAGATAAACACAGAGATCAGTGGAACACCCCAGAAATAAGCCCACATAAATATAGTATTTGACCAAGATTCAAAAGCAATTCAGTCGAGCACCTGGGTGGCTCAGTGGGTTAAAGCCTCTGCCTTCGGCTGAGGTTGTGATCCCAGGGTCCTGGGATCCAGCCCTGCATGGGGCTCTCTGCTCAGCAGGGAGCCTGCTCCCCACCTGCTCTCTCTTCTCTGTCTGCCTCTCTGCCTACTTGTGATCTCTGTCAAATAAATAAATAAAATCTTAAAAAAAAAATTCAATCAAGAAAGAATGGACTTTTCAACAAATGGTGCTGGAACAACTGGATGTCCATATCCAAAAATATAACCCACAAAACGTACCTCACACTATATTCCAAATTTTCGTCAAAATGGACCACAGAACTAAATGTAAAACTATAAAATTTTTAGAAAAAAACAGAAAACCTGTGTGACCTTGGGTTCAGCAATAAATTCTTAGATACAAGATCAAAAGCCATTATGTATGAAAGAAAAAAAATTAATAAAAGAAACTTCAACTAATTAAAATTGTACTTTTTGAAAGACACCATCAAGAAAATAAGAAAATGGGGGCACCTGGGTGGCTCAGTGGGTTAAAGCCTCTGCCTTCGGCTCAGGTCATGATCCCAGGGTCCTGGGATCGAGCCCCGCATCGGGCTCTCTGCTCAGCAGGGAGCCTGCTTCCTCCCCTCTCTCTCTGCCTGCCTCTCTGCCTACTTGTAATCTCTGTCTGTCAAATAAAATAAACAAAATCTTTAAAGAAAAAAAAGAAAAGAAAATAAGAAAATGAAGCAAGATACACAGACTGGGAGAAAAAACTTGGAAATCATCTATCTGATCAAGGACCTATCCCCGGACACAAAAAGAATTCTTAAAATTTAACCATAAGAAAACAAACCACCTTGTTAAATGAGAACAACGATTTGAAAAGATACTTCTCAAAGAAGATTTAAGTATGACAAGTAAACCTATTTGTCTTTTGTTATTACAGAAATAACTATTAAAATAATGCCATTATTTTACAACTATTAGAATGGCTGAAAAACCTGACCATAAAAGTGCTGGCAAGGATGGAAAGCAACAAGCCCTCATATTCATTGCTGGTGGGAAATCAAATAGTACAATCTCTTCAGAAGACAGATTATCACTTGCTTATAAAGTCATACACAGATCTGCAGTATGATCCTGCAACTGCACTCCTAGATATTGCCAAATGAATTCAAAATTTATGTTCAAACAAAACCCCACATATAACATATACAGAAGCTTTCGTAATCTCTAAAACCTGCAAGCTACTTAAGACAATGGACAGGCAAACTGCAGTACATCCATCCATACAATGGAACACCAGTCATTGATGAAAAGGAAGGAACTGACGCACACAACGACACGGATGTCATAAATACAATTTGCTAAGTGAAAGAAGCCAGACCCAAAAGAATACATACTGTATAATTACATTTATAGGACATTCTGGAGAAAGTAAAACTATATAAATGAAAAACAGATTGGGGCGCCTGGGTAGCTCAGTTGGTTAAGTGTCCCAACTCTTGGTTTTGGTTCAGGTCATGATCTCAGGGTCTTGAGATAGAGCCCTGCATTGGAATCCATGCTCACTGGGGAGTCTGATTGTTTCCCTCTCCCTCTGTTCTCCCCCACCCCACTCATGCTCTCTCTGTAAAATAAGTAATGCTTTAAAAAACAAAAAACAGAACAACAGTCACAAGAAAATGGGGAATATTTAACTACAAAGGAGGTGCACAGAATTTTCAGTGTGATGAAACCATTGTGTATGGTACTACTAGGCTGGTAGATATATGTAACTCTGTTCATGTTTCAAAACCCTAAGTAAATCACCAAGACTGAATTTTTAAGTATGCAAATTACAGAAATCAACCAGAATGCTAATGGAAGTCCAGATGGAATTCAGATTATGACAAATTATTCTACCTGCACCATACATTTATTATACCATCTCAGCGAAAATCATAGGGAAAAGAAGACCTGAGTAACATTAGAAAACGGTGTTTCAACTGGCAAAACTCCAGGACTAAAGATAAAAAGACTGTACATATACAGTGTGATCTTCCAGGTAAATTTGTTTCTCAAAGGTATGGGTTAAGAAGAATGAGATTTTAATGTATATACTATGATTGAATTATAGAAGTCAATAAATTATAGACAATAGAGTCATATTACTCACCAAACAGAGAAAAAAGTTAAAAATAAGTTAAGGAAAGGGGCACCTGAGAGGCTCAGTTGTTAATCGTCCACTTTTGACTCAGGTCATGATCCCAGGGTCCTGGAATCGAGCCCCACATCAGGCTTCCTGCTCTGAGGGGAGCCTGCTTCTCCCTCTTCCACTCCCCCTGCTTGTGTTCCCTCTCTCACTGTCTCTCTCTGTCAAATACATAAACAAAGCATTAAAAAAAAAAAAAGCTAAGGAAAGACTAGAACAAATCCGTTGGCACTGTGGTAGAGTTCGAGACATGAATATGAATTCAGTTATATCTATATATATATACACACATACACACAAGTGGACAGAGAAATAATTTTATGTGTGTGTATACACTGGTTAATACACATACATATATTTGCTAGTTCATTCTCCTGAGAGAGCCTAGAAGTAGTGATAACCCCATAGCAATGAGGCACAGTCGGTAAGTTCCAAGATCTTGATTTTTTTAAATACTATTCCTTAATAAAAGAAACCAGGACTCCTTAGAGAAATATCCTGAGCCTGGGGCAGGAAATAGGCTGAGCCAAAAGCATTTTGTATTGATAGAAAGAAAGGAAGTTCTCAAAGGAACGTAAGGATGGGGTGTGTTTCCAGGCAACAAGACACAAGCTGAAAGAGTTCCCAAAGGCCAAAGCTGGAACAGCTCAACCAATAAAATCAATAAAATAATACTGTATTCTAACCCAATTATAAAATAAATATTGTGGAAATAAACGGAAATCAACCAACTAAGAACAATCAAAGGCAGCTGATTCAGAGCTTGCCTGTACCAAGGGAGGCCAAAGTCACTTGGACTTCTGTTTGTGCACTAGTGTTTGGGCTTATACTCAAAGGCAGGCAGAGATGTGGGAAAGCTTTATATGGAAAAAGAGAAAGGCTTCAGGTGTATTCTGATTGGAGGTGGGCTAACAAGAAGTGGGTCATCTTTTGTGATTAGCTAGAAATTCATGTTTGGATTTCTCTGGTTGGTTCAAAGTTAGAAGTAGGGACACAAAATAGGGAAGCTCTCAGTTATTAATCAAGTTCTGGCCATTTGGGGCTGTTTTTTGAAGATGTTGTTATTCAGCTTCCTGAATTCTTGTGGGAAATAACAATCTGACTTCCTACAAGCCTGACTTACAGACAGCAGGCTGGCTTTCTGGGCTGGTTATTATACATAATGGGTTAGTCTCCCAAACTAACTGCTATAGGTTTTGGGTTGGAGTTTGTTTTTATTTTTTATTCATATATAAAGTCATTAAGCCTCTCAATATACATGAGTCCAAAATATAAAAATAAATGATTGAATAAGCATGAGGCAGAAAGTCAGATCTTCCTCACGAACACTTGGAGATGGTCTCACCCCCACAAAGTGGACATAATCCCTCCATCCTTGAGTATAGACTGGATTCAGTGACTTCCTTCTAACAAATATGTATTCAGAAATGGAACACAGTGACATCATGGTGGACAAACTTGGCAAGCACTACTCTGTCCACATGATTGAGGACTAAGCAGTAAGTTATGTTGATTCCCTGTACTGTTGATATGATGTTCACAGAAGGGTACTTTACTTCTGTGGTCTTCTTCTCCAAAACCCATAATCCCAATCTAATCGTAAGAAATACCCAAATTGATGGACATTCTACAAAATACTGGACTGATACTCTTCAAAACTATCAAGACCATTAAAGCAAAAAAAAAACAAAACAAAACGTAAAAAATGACGAAGGACTTATCATAGATCAGAGCAGATTAAGTAGATACACTGACTAAATGTAACATGGTAACACAGATGAGATCCTCAAAAGGAAAAAAGACATTAGAACTTTTTTAAAAAGATTTTATTTATTTATTTGACAGAGAGATAAAGAGAAACAGAGAGCACAAGAGGGGGAAATGACAGAGGGAGAGGGAGGAGCAGGCTCCCCGCTGAGCTGGGAACCCATATGGGGCTCAATCTCAGGCCCCTGGGATCATGACCTGAGCCAAAGGCAGACGGTTAACCCACTGAGCCACCGAGGCACCCCAACACATTAGATCTTTAAAAGGAGAAAGAAAGAGGAGAACCTGGGTGGCTCAGTCAGTTAAACACCGGACTCTTGATTTTAGCTCAGGTCATGATCTCAGGGTCACATGATTGAGCCCCACATCAGGTTCTGTGTTGGGCATGGAGCCCGCATGAGATTCTCTCTCTTCGTCTCCCTCTGCCCCACCCCATTGCCCCCACCCCACCACCTGCTCAGGGACACATGCATGCTTTCTCTCTCTAACAAGAAAGAAGAGGAAGAGGAAAAAAGCAGAAGAGGGAGAAAGAGAAGGAGAAGAAAGAAAAGGAAGACAAGAAAAAGACTAAGATAATCTGAATAAAGTATAGAATTTAGTCATTATTTCTGTTAATGTTAAATTTTTAGTTTTGACAAGTGTATCATAGTTACGTAAATGTTAACATTTGCAGAAACTAGGTGAAGGGCAAAAAGAAACTGTGCTATCTTTGCATCTTTTCTGTAAATCTGAAAGTATTTTAGAATAAAAAGTTTATTTAAGAAAAATAATATGTGTCTCTTTGGGTACATTTTCAGTTGACATTTAAACTTTTCCATCAAAAGTTTAAATATTTGCCAAAGATATAATTTTCAACATATCGTAAATATTGTGATGTTAAATTAAAACTAGCATATCACTCTTTTCCATGTATTCAGAGGACTGTAAATACCAAGCAATTTGAACCATGATCTTCAATTTAAAAAATACATGAACAAGCTCTTCCCCTGTCAGAAATATTAAATTACTCTTTATTCTCCTTGAACTCTTATTTCCAAATTACTTCTTCTTAATTTAATCCTACTGAGATACATTTTGATGCTTTTAAGTCTCATTGATTACCCTAACATCCATCTCTGCAATAACGATGTGTATATAAATTAAAACTTTAATATTTAAAATTACCCATGACCTTAAGGCATAAGTGTTAATTATAATTAGACTTTGATGCAGAAGACATTTTTTATGAGTAGTATGTGTTGGGTTGGTTGCTCCGGGAATGCAGGAGGAACAATAGAAATGACCACCAGGGCCCGCCATCTTCCAGCCTCCTCCCTGACCCTTTCCTTAACCCTTGACTCTCCTGACAAAAGGATGTATGCCCAGGTCAAGTCTCCATAGGTAACCCGATACCTATGCAGGAAACAGAAGTATCAGGACCCCCCACCCCATACGCTCCAATCACCAAATACCCTACCATATATGGATGTGAGCCCATGCCCTACCTTGGCCCTATAAAAGACCCCTGCCAACTCCCTCCCAGTGGGACTTACCCCTCTCCCCTTTCCAAATCGAGGAACCTCCCCCAAGGGTGCTCACCTTCTCCCTGGGCGACTTTCCTGGCTCCCTTTCTCCTGAGCCCTGAAACTTCGCCGGAGAGGGTCTTTAATAAATCTTGCCTTGTGCTCACCTTTCCTGGTGTTGTGTTTACCTCACCTGAAAAACTTTACAGTATGTGTTTGATCAAAATAGACTATATTACATTTATCTGAGAATTATAAAACCTAAAAAAGCAGTTATTTATTGAAAAGATGTAACTCAATGAAAACGAGAGAAGTTGATTTTTGCTTTACGAGAACTTGACTCCAACATTTGGACTTACGTTAACCAGGAAGGTTAACACCCATGGAAAAGATTCATAACAGGATTCTAACTGAATGAGAAGTATGCCTCTCTTTTGTAATATAGAAGAAAGGAGATTGTGGAATAAAAGGAGAGTGTGGAAACTGAATGTGATCCCAAATGCACAGAAAAAAGAGTAAATATGGACTTGGGGGGGGGTGGTGCTTGGGTGGCTCAGTCAGCTGAGCACCTGACTCTTCATTTTGGCTCAGGTCATGATCTCAGGGACCTAAGATCAAGCCCAGAGATGGGCTCTGCACTCAGTAGAGAGTCTGCTTAAAGATTCTCTCCCTCTGCTCCTTCTGCCCCTGTATCTTCTCTCCCTCTCTCTGTCTCTCTCATAAAAATAAATAAGTATTTTTTAAAATATGGGGGGCACCTGGGTGGCTCGGTGGGTTAAAGCTTCTGCCTTTGGCTCAGGTCATGATCCCAGGGTCCTGGGATTGAGCCCCGCATCAGGCTCTCTGCTCATCAGGGAGCCTGCTTCCTCCTCTCTCTGCCTCTCTGCCTACTTGTGATCTCTGTCTGTCAGATAAACTAAAAAAAAATTTTTTTAAATAAAATAAAATATGGAAGTTTAGGATTTATTAAGTGATCCCCTTAAGACCCCTTAAAGCCTGTGTGCCCCTTGGAAAGACCACACCTCTCTGTCGGGGTACAAATTCCCCAGTTTGAAAGCAACTCTCATGAAAAAACTCAAAGGCATGAAGTTTATGCTATGGCTAGAGGAGAATAATTTGTGCTATTGAGCACAAAGGATTTTGTGCTTTAGAGACAGAAGCCAGGCCATTATTCCCTGGATGCATGAAAAAAAAAAAGGAATTGGAGGATAGCTGAGTTGGTATCCTACAGAAATCTTACAAGAGTCCCTAAGGGTGAGCACGAGGCCTCTTCCAAGACACATTCTAACTACCAGACAATGAGACCCATTAAGTGGTCATCATCTCCCCAAAGAGCCATGTCCCCTGGAATTTCAGTTCTCTACACATCAGGTAATTGTCTTTCCAACAAGTTGAACCTATTCCAACTTAACAGAGCATATTCTAGAGCCACAGTCCCTGTGACTACAAGCAGGGCATGCTGAGTTCAAAGCCCCTTTTTTGTCTCTATGAATCAGGATGGACACATTTTTCCTTAGCACTTTCCACACACTAGCTGAGTCCCGATTTAAAGAAACTCTCTGCAGATCGAATTATGCTTACATGAATGCAAGAACAAAACTGAGGTCCCTGCAGAGGGGGGCCCTTTGCATCCCAGCACACAGTCTGGATCAGTATCCTATTGCTGCCATGAGAAAGCCCGTATTGTCACAGATTCTCCCATCTGTGAAATTTTCTCATTTAGCAGAAAGCTGATTACGTAACTGGGTATCTTTTGGAAGGACTATTTATGTAGTGGTCAAATTTAGATACCTAGAAAATAACTATTTAAAATAAACCATTCCTGGGGCACCTGGGTGTCTTAGTTGGTTAAGCATCTGCCTTTGGTTCAGGTCCTGATCCTAGAAGCCGGAGATCCAGCCCAAAGATAGGTTCCCTGATCAGCAGGAAATCTGCTTGTCCCTCTGCCCTGCCCCCATCCCCACTCTTGTTTTAGTGCACTCATGTGCTCACTCCCTCAAATAAGTAAAACCATAAAAAATAAAATACACCATTCCTTTCAAAATGTTGTTCTGATTGTGGATAGGGAAGAACGCATTTTCTCTTGGTAATACCAAAAACGTGTTTCTGAATGTCTGACTGCCCCCCTTAAAGGAAAATAATGTGGCAGGGGTAAAAGGATTATCTTGATTAGTACTATACAATCCAAACCCTGGAAGGTCTTCTAAGTGCTGACAATGACTCACTCCTTGACCAAACTTGAGTCAGGCTCCTTCAAGTGCTCTTTCTACACTAGCCCTCATCTTTGGCCTGAAATCAGTATCCTAGAAGGGGATTATGTCTTATTACATCAAAATACGCCACTTCAGCATAAGGATTCTTTTTAGCTGAAGGTAACTTAAAAATACCAGATGCAGGAAAAGCTTTCCACCCTCCCTTTCTGCTTAAAGGCAAGGCATAAATTTCCCTCTGTGAAGCTGTCCCCCTCTCCCAACCCCATACCAGGAAGTGGAGAACCACTAGTCATCACCAAAGACAGGCTTATCAACTCAGAGGCTACATGAGATTGAGTCTGCCTAATGAACCTTGTGAAAATAACCCTTATCTTCCATTGGTTTGCCCAATTTATTTCCCTTCCTGCATACAACACACCTAGGAGCCCAAACCTTTGTTCTCCAAATTTTATTGCTCTTTGTTAAAATGGTATATAACCCCTGGGTCTAACCACTTCTTTAGGTCTTCACTTCTTTTTTACAAAGGTCTTCATATGCATACATAATAAAACTTTTCTTGTGGTAATCTATCTTTTTCAAGACCCCAGTAAGAAACCTGACAAGGTAGAGGAAAGGATTTCTTCTCCTCCCCTACAGCCTACTGTCCTTGATCTGACAAGCCCAGTTCAGAAAGACCCCCACCCAACTGGATGACCAAAGATCCACCACCCCTTCTGATCCATAATCAAGTTCCTATTTTTTCTCTCTGTCAAATAAATAAATAAAATATTTTTTTAAAAAAAAGAATTTGGGGAACTAACACCCTGAAAGATAAAACAGGGGGAGGAAGATTGTGCAAGGATGATGACTGAGACCTGACAAAGCGTTGGTCAACCCAGCAGAAAGCCCATTAGAAAAGCCTCACATTGGACAGAAATGACCAGGTCCTAGTAAGCCCAGTCATGTTCCGTCTTGGGCTGGGGGCTGTGCAGGAAACGTGAAACCTCTGCTCCAAGGCTGAGGTAGATTCTGAGTGTGCTGCAGGCAAACAGCAAGTTCATTTTTGAAGCCAGACTGGAGTCGTGCAGCTCTGTGACTGCCAAATAGAATGTGGAATGATCAGGAACATTTGCTAAGTGGCAAACTGCCCTGAAGCACAGGCTTCCTTCCGTCTGGGTACTGGGTATGAGAATGGGCAAAAAGATCACCACAACTTTTTTAGCCCTTAAAGAAATTAACACACTGGTGCACCTGGATGGCTCAGTCAGTTAAATGTCTGAGTCCTGATTTCAGCTCAAGTCATGATCTCTGGGTTGTGAGATCGAGCCTTAAGTGGGGCTCCATGAGGAGTCTGCCTGAGATTCTCTCTCTCCCTCTGCCTCTCCCCCACTCATGTTCTCCCTCTCTCTCTCTCTTTAAATAAATAGATATATATATATTTTTTAAAAAATCTTTAAAAAAAGGAATGAACACATAGAAAATTGCACAAAATAAAAATGTACAACTCAAGAATTTATCACAAAATGAATGTAACCACAATCAAGAAAAATCCCAAAAGCCTTCCATGTGGCCCTCACCCAAATACTAGCCACCTTTCCCCCACAAAGGTAAACACTATTCTGATTATATCATTCTGATTCCCTAGGTAGCACTTTGATTTCTCGAGGAAAAGGGCTAAACCAAGCTTCTGTCCAAACTCAGGAAAAATGAATTTAAGTGCTCATTAATACTGGTAATGATGTCTTCAAATATAGGGCTCCCTTTCAGCCTCAAGGTCTTACTAATGGATCACAAAGAAGCTGACGAGTAGAGAGTAAAGATAAAGCATTAGATACCTAAGCAATTCTGAAATCCACCCAAAACTGAAATAACAGATGTAGACCCAGATGTTATGTAAACAAAGAGTCTGAGAGTAGATGACTGATTTCTGATTCACCATGAGGTTTTCAGAAACACTTTTGGCACAGAAGTGCCTGAGTGGCTCAGTTGGTTAAGCATCTACCTTCAGCTCAAGTCATGATCTCAGGGTCCTGGGATCAAGTCCTGCATTGGGCTCCCTGCTCCATGGGGAGTCTGCTTCTACCCCTGCCCCTACTCTGCCCCTCCGTGTTTGTGCACTCACTCTCACTTAAATAAATAAAATCTTTAAAAAAAAAAAAAGACTTTTGGCACAGATTACGGTAAACTTATTACCTAGACGATCATCGAGGCCAGGTTGCACAAAGAGAATATAGGCGTACTTTCCCAAAGTGGCAGAGCTCTCCTCCCTCTATTCAGACAATTCTGAAAGTAGCTGGTTCTGAATTCAGAACCCGGACTCAACTCCTAAGTGCTCTATTAATCTTTCCTTTCAAAGGATTTTAAAACAATATAATCCTATAAAATTAAAAATTACACAGAGGTGAAAAAGTAAGTTCTTCCCTTAGTTTGGATTCCCCAAAGGCAGATCTTGAATTAAGCATGTAGACTCAAGTTCTATTATTTGGAAGGTCAAGGAACATAGCGAGGGAGCCAAGAAATGATGCAGTGGGGTGAAGGAAAATAAAGAAGTGATATGTTGATGAGCCCATTCTCACTAGGTACATCTGGGCCAATTCCCTTGTGAATCTCTAGTAGATGAGGTAATCAGAAATTGTCTCACTACAGCCCATGAGTCAAAACTGGCCCCACTGTCTATTTTGATAAAGTTTTAATGGAATACTGACATACCCTCTTTCGTTTACATCTTTTCCTATGAGTTAAATAATTATGACTAAGAGTGTCACCCTCTTATCCTAAAGTTTTTGCTATCTAGTCCCACAGAAAAAGTGTGCCACTCAGTGGTGCAGAACAGGCCCCAGAGTTGTCCTGCTGAGGGAGAGGAAGCCTAAGTATTGATTTCCCACCACTCACGCTTCACTGGCTGAGGGTTGCCCTGGGGGTGCTAATGCCTCAGACCTTCCAGCTGATTCTGTGGGCAGACCAAGAACACTCCTATATCCCAAGGAAACCATCCTGTGGATAGCTGCATATGTGCCTGCAGGAAGAAACAGTAGACGTGGATGGGAACGACTGAGGGCCCAGGAGATAAGAGCTGGACAACAGCAGCATCTGTTACGATTCCCAGCACCCACAGCCATCAATTCCAATCCCCACCAGTAACCATGTTCACAGCATGGGGGGGATCTTTCCAGATGTTTTTCTAGGTACACAGAATATGTTATACACATTTGGGTGCTCTAATATATTTGGGGGTTGATGCCAGGACAGGCGTGAAAGAGTGGAGAGAGAAGGAAGGAGAAAACTCTAATACAGGTTTATGTTACCATGTGGTCACGGCTGCAGAGGCCCTCTGAAGGCTTAGAATTGTCCCCTTGTTGCTGGCTGAATGTTAGGGTGTTTAACGTCCACTTACCATGAAGCTGCCTCCAAGAAGACAGAATCAACTTCACTGACTATGGGAGAAAGCTCAGAGGCCAAAGAGCTAGAGCAAGAAAGCCAGCATTTGAGGTACGATGTTCACAACACACAGGGAAACTGTCCAACAGAGCTTCTGGGGTAAGTCGTGGTCTTGTGAATAGGAAAGCAATATTATTGACTACAAGCCTAAATCACACTCGCATCATTACTTGGGTGACTCTGATATACCTAGCTGGATAGAAAACAGTCAGCTGCAGGAGCAATGAGTCATAAGATACTCTGAAATAGCAACTTATCCTTTTATCTGCCTGTGAGGAGGAACGCCCTGCGATGATCTCAGCTGACCTGAATAGACACGGAGGACTATTAACTTCTTGGTTCAGCCGTCTGTTAGCCATTAGGTTTTAAAAGCCATCACGCTTTCCTCAGCCAGGACTCAAAACATCATAACATTTATGGTCCTAACGTGAAAGGAAGTAATAGCTACATTATTTATCCTTTTGTCAAATAAGAAAATGTGCGTGTTTGTCATAAGTGGCTCTTAAGGACTCTTAAGGAAGTATATATGTGATCGCCTTTTACAATGACAGAGATAAAAGGAGGTGTATTCGACTTGGGTGATTTTGCCTTCCTTGAAGATAAATTTCAGGAGGATTTTTCACCCATGTCATACTGCCTTCTTGGGCCTTAAACCTTTAGAGGGGTCTTGGGCTATGGCATACTCTTTGCCCAACACCATGACTTGGGCTTGGCAGTCATTCAACATCCACTGCTGAAACCAGAGGTCAATTCTTTCATTGGTATTTTATAGTGTCCAACTGTGACCTGACCAAGCACCATCCTATACTTGGTGAGTTTTGTATCCCTGATGATTCCAGGCAACGAAGGAACACAAGGGGCTGAAAAAGAAATCCTGCCAGGCAAACTGGTTGCTGTTGCACAAAACAGCACTGCAAAAATGACAAAAACTTCATTCACTTCGCTTGATTTGTGATGTGTGGCACTCAAAAGGCAGAATGTGTTCATATTGATTTTGCCCATCTAACTGTCAGTACAGATTAGAGGCATGGCTACATACACGGAGTGGCAGACCATCAGACCCTCCATCCAGTTCACACGCCTGGAACCTCACACAACAGCCCAGGACAAGAATAGAAGGGCTAGGAACTCAGCAGAGGCTGGGTCTAGGAGGATCTTAAATGAGCCAGGGATCAAACAGGAACCCAGTGAGACCAGCAGCATGGAGGTCTGGTGATGGACAATCGTGCTGCACATAAACAAGGCAGAACATCAGACTATTCTGCAGTTCGTCTTGTCTAGTGAGAGGAGCCCATCCCCAGTGTGGAAATCGGGAAGAACTAGCCATTAACTACAGCCCTTTGCAGACAGAGGACTGTTAAGGTTCAATTTGGAGGGGAGAAAGGCCTTTCAGAAGGGAGTGGTGGACGTCAAGGGACTTGTTATAATTAGGGCAAACTTAAATAAAGCCTTTTCAATAGAAGATTTAAATGGGTATAGTCCTTGAAGGTGGAAAAACTTATTTTAAAGGAGTCCTAGCAATGAAGTCTAAGGCTGTGACAAAAGTGAAAATGGTACAACACTTGAGCTCCATGGGAGATTTGAAAA
The DNA here is from genome assembly GCF_011764305.1 of Mustela putorius furo. Classification (NCBI taxonomy): domain Eukaryota; kingdom Metazoa; phylum Chordata; class Mammalia; order Carnivora; family Mustelidae; genus Mustela; species Mustela putorius. The sequence continues at coordinate 37,883,055 of NW_025421989.1, forward strand.
TGATTTTTAGCCCAGCCGCCTTTAGCTTCCACAGATTTGTAGAAGCAAACAGGGGTTTTCGGTTTGTTGGGGAGAAATCACAGAAAAGTGCTCCCCTTTTTTGTGGCAAGTAAGAGGGGGAATTGTACTACTCCACTAGTCAACCCCAACCACATGCTAAATGGAAGAGCCATCTCTAGATGGATTGATCGCCAAGTCCAGGTGGTTGTGGTGTTAGATGAAAGTTTTCTGACAGAAAAACATTTCTGGAGGATGGTGCAAGCTGAGAATTGCATCGTGGGAACAGCCTTGAGGGAATGAACTTTTATTCCCCACGTCCACTACGAAAGCTTTGGGTTGTTTTTAGCATAGACAAGTTTAAACTACAATCAAGAGGCATTTGTAACACTCATTTACACTGGAATCCCTTGGAATTGACAAGTTGTCTCCCTGACGTCATCAAGGTTGCCATGGGAACAAAGAAACTGGTAGCTTAGAGCATCTAACTCTCTTCACATAATCATCATAAAGACAACAAAAGATGTAAAAATCTGAGAGTAGAGAAGTCACTAGGATGGGGGGGTGGCGTAAATTCAGACAACTCAGGAAGATGAGGGTTTCTGCAGGGAAGAGACTCAGGGGAAAAAGAGAGTAATAACACTTGCAAGCAAGAAATCAATACTTGGCACACAAAAGTATTAAAAGATCATATTATTACACCTGACCTCTTTGATACAAACCAAAAGAATATCTGTTAGCTCTCAATCTGATCATTAAAAACAAGAAAAGAAGTGATGTCGAATAACGGCAGAAACAAAGAAACAATTAGGAGGGGAATCGTCTAGTGGTCTCAATTAGCAGCAAGGTGACCTAAGAGAGGTTCAGAAAAGAAATACATAATGACTCTTTTTAAAGTAAGCCAAGCATATTATTTTAAATGAACTATTGGAAATATGAAAAAAAATGGACAGTGTAAGTGAAAATTGAACTGCATGATGGAGTTCCAGGACAAATTACCATTTGTTTATTTTCCAGTCTCTTTTACAGGAAGGTCAGAGAATTCAATACTGTATCAAAATGCAATTTTTATGCCTGTGAGCCTACTTTCATTGCTTATAGAATAATCTGCTTGGAAAAGACAGATCAGCCTGGCTATGGACTTCAGAACAGTCAATCAATCAATTTTTGTCTCACAAAAGTCCCTAGGCTTCCCGAGGATTCTCTGACCACTCTCTGTGCCTTTGCCTGAGTGTGTGTGTGTGTGTGTGTGTGTGTGTGTGTATCATACTAGTTAAGGAAAAGCCAATTCCCTAAAAGAATTAAAACTGACCAAAAGATGTTTTCTTTGCCATTAATTCTGGTGATCGTATGTTAGAATTTACAGCTCTGTGTTGGGGTGAAGGGAGAAAAGGGAAAAGTAGGGGAGAAGGAAGGCAGATGCTATTTTCTTCTCATTTAAGAATACGGTTAGTGGGCAGATTGACATTTTAATAGTTAGTTTCAACTGGTTGCTTTTTTGGATTAAACAAGTGCCTTTAACTGCCACCTGAGTTTTAAATGAGAGAGGGTGTGGGTTCTAGTTTATTTTCAACCCTGCTTATTTATTTCTAGGTAATAGAAAGATGAATTGTAGCTAGCTGTTAAAATGTGTAGGAAAATCAAATCAATACAACTCATTATCACAGTGAAGAAAGGAAGAGTATACACGTAGAGTGAGAAGCTTGTAACGGAAATATTTTTCAATTCAAGGGTATATGAAAGGGTACATGGCTTTTCCATGCTCCATGGAAAGCATAACTAAGAAAGGATTCAGAAAACGTGTTTGTCGCTAGGGAGGGTCTCTGCCTCTATAAGTCTTCTACTGCCAAAATAATTCCCTGTAATACAGCCACCTTCAAACTCAGTGGATTAAAACTACAATCATTTTTTTTTTCACTTACACATCTGTCATGGAGTTCTGTGCTAGCTGGGTAGCTCTGCTTTCATCTGCGATGCCAGCCTGGACTATTTCCTTGCTCGAGGGGCACACGTGTGATCTACATGTGCTCTTGCTATGGAACCCAGCTGAAGAAACAGAAGACAGCCAGGACAATGACATAGGTCCCAGGAGACAAGCTCATTTATAGGCGTGAGGTTCATGCTTCTGCTTTCATCAAGATTCTACCACATCATTGGCTGACGCAAGTCACGTGGCCAAGCTAACCTCTGAGGGGCAACAGAATACACTTTTCCACTCTGAGGCCAAAGCAAATCCCACAGACCATGTTTCAGGAAAATAGATTTCCCCCATAAGTACAAACGGAAACAAGTAAATATTTTTTTAACAATAAACCGCTACAGTTCTAACTAGCTGTATGATTTGTGGCATATCAAGCAATCTCTCTTGTCTAAAAATTCTTCAATAGAAAAAGTGAAAAAGATAGAGAGGTAATATGATATCATGGGAAAACATGAACTTTAGAGTTGTATAGACACTGTTAAATCTCAGGTTTGTCAAGGACTAGCTATGGCTCTTGAGTGAATCACTAAATCTGATTCTCAGAGTCTTTCTTGTATTTCCCCCCAGGGGAAATAGGTCTGTTTTTTTTTTTTTTTAAAGATTTTATTTATTTATTTGACAGACAGAGATCACAGGTAGGCAGAGAGGCAGGCAGAGAGAGAGGAAAGGAAGCACAGGCCCCCGCTGAGCAGAGAGCCCGATGCGGGACTCGATCCCAGAACCCAGAGATCATGACCTGAGCCGAAGACAGTGGCCCAACCCACTGAGCCACCCAGGTGCCCCAGGTCTGTTTTTTATTGTAGCAAACAATCCCAAAACTCAAGTGCCTTAATAGCAAAAAATTTATTTCTCATTTTTTACTTGACCTAGTACAGTATGGACAGTTTTCCTCTAAGCCAGGGGTTAACAAATCCTGTTGTGGTTTTTTTTTTTTTTAAGATTTTATTTATTTATTTGAGAGAAAGAATGAGCACAAGCAGGGGATAGGGGCAGAGGGAGGGGGACAAGCAGGCTCGCCGCTGAGAAGGGAGCCCTATGAGGGGTTCTATCCCAGGACCCTGATATCAAGACCTGAGCTGAAGGCAGACGTTTAATGGACTGAGCCACCGAGGCACCCCTCAGGGTTACCAAATTCTAATCCATAGGCCAAATCTGGCCAGCCTCTGTTTTTATAAATAAAGTTTTACTGGAACACTGCCATACCTATTCACTGATGTATTATTCCCTATGGCTACAGTAACAGAGTTGAGTTTTTGCAACAGACACACTATGGCCCATAGCAAAACACTTTTTTAAAATAATATTTATTATCAGACTCCTTATCGAAAACATTTGCAGGGGTACCTAGCTCACCCAGTTAAATATATGACTCTTTATTTCAGCTCAGGTCATCTCAGGGTTGTGAGATCAAGCAAGCCCTGTGGCTCTACACTGGGCATGGAACCTTCATAAAATTCTCTTTCCCTCTCCTTCTGCCTCTGCTCCTCCCCCACTCAATGTTCACATTGCCCCCCTCTCCCTCTCTCCCTCTCCCTTTTTTTTCAAAGAGTCAGATACTTAACTGACTGAGCCACCTAGGCACCCCTGGAATGTAGTTTTTAAAAGAAAGTTTTGACTTCAAACTGGGTAAATGAATCACGTACACAAAAAATAAATTTATACAAAAAAGTAAGTGAAGATTAAAACTGAGCATGAGTATCTACAGATAAACCTAATTTCATATAAAATTGGCAATAATCACAAGGAAAAGAGTTGTTTCAAGTGATTTTTTTAGAGATATCTGTAAATCCCTACATGTTTACAAAGCACATACAGACAGATCTGTTTGTTAAATACTTAAGACAAATAGAACAGCAAAAACATTTTAAACTTTGATCAGTCGTTAAAATAGTGGGAATATTGCTATTGCAATTTTGCTATTGTATATTGTAGAATAAGCAAGGAGATAGTTAATCTTTTTAGAGACCAAAATTGTAAGTGTTAGAGAAAAGAAAAACACATCAAAATCAAATAAGAATAAACCCTGCAGAATTAAATTTGAATTGGAAATATATTTTAAACAATTTAGTTCATATTAATATATGCTAGCTCTATCCCTCAAAGGTATTAGAAGCAATGACATCCCAGTGGTATTATAAGATAGCTAGCACTCAGATCTTTATGTAGAAGAACCATTTCCCACTAGAAGAAATCTACATGGGGGGCATCTGGGTGGCTCAGTCAATTAACGGACTGCTTCCTGCTCAGGTCATGAGCTCAGGGTCCTGGGATTGGCCCCCACATCAGCCTGTTTCTCCCTCTCCTGTGCCTGTTCTTCTCTCTCTGTCAAATAAATAAGTAAAGTCTTAAAAAAAAAGAAGAAGAAGAAGAAATAGAGGCACTTGCGTGGCTTAGTCGGTTAAGCATCTGCCTTAGGCTCAAGTCATGATTCTGGGAACCTGGGATCAAGCCCCGCATCAGGCTCCTACTTCAGCAGGGAACCTGTTTATCCTTCTGCCTGCCATTCCCCCTACTTGAGCACAAATCTTCCAAAAAATAAGAAGGAATCTACATGGAGAATTAGCTGGAGCCATGTCTGTCATAAGGAAAATAAAAGGGACCCTGAATGATTTGACACTAGAAATCAAGGAAAGGCTCGAATAATGGGGACATGGCAAAAGGCACAGGAGGCAGCAGGGAAGGGCCCCATACTGGCCAAACTGGGGACAATGGGAGCACAAAAAGAACAGGGACTCCTATCTGATTATAAAACACAGAAAAGCTGTAAATACATGAACCCACAGTGATACAGTAATTTTTTAGACTGCTCTTTTTGAAGGACCTACAGTTGATTCCTAGTTAATAACGGAAACTCTTTGTTGTCAATGAAATCCAACTAATAAAATGACAGGATAGAAAAAAATCACCATTCTGCAACATCTGGCAAAATATTTGATTCCCCAAATATCACAGCACAGTGACAATAGCTGTAGTTGGCAAGAGGAGATGTGAGCATTTTGGGTGAGCTTAGAGAACCCCAGGGTCTCGAGGAAGAAGTTCAGGGTCATGTGCTATTAAAAGAGGCGCCAGCAAAAGAAGGCAGGTGGTCAGAGCTCCAGTTGAGGAGTTGTATTCTAGGGACTGAATTCTGAGAAGGTAACAGAGTACTCTAAGTCAGGAATGAATAGCAGTGGCCTGGGCCTTACAGGCCCAGTTAGTGAGCAAAGCTACAGCTCAGCTGAGCATGTGTTATGTCCAATTACACCTCACCCAGGAAATTCCACTGTCACAAACTGGGAGGGCCTGCTATTGGGGACTTTAGTGCCCATGAAGACTCATAATGAATCAGGGTTCCCGTGAGCAGGACATTCTAGGAGGATCAGGTCAGGCTCCCTGTTACAGTCCCAAAATGCCCTGGGTACTCACCACATACTAACGTGTGTCCCTTCTTTTGTGAATAAAAAATTTAAAAAATTAAAAAAAAAAAGATGATGCAGCATTTTGGTATCAAAATTTAACCCTGGGCCCAGCAGGATTAGCATCCCTTAGGAGCTTATTAAAAATTACCCACCCCAGGCTCCTCCCCAGACCTACAGCATCAGTCTCTTCATGTCAACAATATCCCCAGGTGATTCTTAGGCACAAAACATGACTCTTTGGCATACAGATTATTTTTAGCCTGCTTGTTTTCAAGAAAGAGTAGGCTCAGGGAGGCCCTTTGCCCTAAAAGAATTTAGATGGAGGACCTGCTCCAGGAAGAGAACAATTACCATAGATAATGACAGTATCATATGAACTAGGTGTGGTAGACAGGGAGAAGTCTAGCAAAATCTGTTCGTTAGAATTCCTCTATGTCCCATTGCTTACGGCGGCCAAGCAAATGGCAGTTTACCAAATATTCTTTTTCATCTTCCTATGAAATGTCCTCCTTCACACTGAAGCCCCAGAGCCCCATCCCCTCCCTTCTCCTTAGCTCAGGATGACATATAAGCCTCAACTGACTGACTGCCTATGGGCCTCATATTCTTATGGAGTCCCTGTACACACATGACTACATTTTTCTCCTGCTAATCTGTCTCATGTCAATTTAATTCTTACAGCAACAAAAAGAACCCTGAAGGGTAGAGGGAAATTCTCCTCCCCATTAAAAATGAAGGGCGAGAAGCCCTGATATGGCTTGCACTTGAGAGTCAAGAGGATGTCACAGAGCCCCAGGGGATGCTTCCTGGCACTTCTCATAACCAGTGTCAAGTGTACCCCTTACCCTCCTTCCATTCCTTCCACAAATCTGTATCACTGGCTTGCCGACAATGCCTCCCACTTGTGAGGATGTGAGAGGAGTCAGAATGGAGCTTGCCAAGGGACGGGAAAAGGACAATGTGTCAAGGGAAGCGCAGGTGCCTTGATGACAGACAAGGAAAGGGGCTGGCATATATGGCAGGAAAAGGGACAAATCATTTTCATTAAAGTTTCCATTTTCACCCTGGCTTCTCATTCACCAAAGCCCCAATCTAAAGGATTGGCTCTGACACCCGCCTTGCAAGACTTGAGGAGATCCGCTAGGATGACCTTCAGTAGGCTCTATAAACCCTCTGTGCACCTCAGGTTCTTCAACTGTGAAATGGAGTAATACTAGTACCTACCTCAAAGAGCTCTGGGGAAGATGCAGTGAGTCAAGTTGCTGCCCAACATCACAGGTCTATTTAGTAACAGCCTGCTGTGGTTTAAAGCCAGCCCACCAGCTCCCAAATCTGACAATGGTTCTAAACCACCATGCTGCATAGCCACTCTGAAAAATGAGAAGTTAGAGAAGAATTGGGAAGCACTACCTCTCTTCAGTCACAGCACTAAAGGACAGTCACTTCCACATCTTCTCTTCTTGCGAAAACTCTTAATTCATGGAAGAGCCCACGGGTTACTTGGACTGTCGAGAAAAGCTTGACCTGTATTTCTCACTTCACCCCATCACTGTGGCTACCCTCTCAGCACAGCAGCGACTTGGGTCTGCTAACTCTCAGTTCATCAGAGTACCTGAGCCTAAGGTACAAAAGAGCTTTCTTAGTAGCCACATCAGGTGACTTAGATGTTTTATCAAAGGTTAGCCATCAAGTGGATCCAGAGGGTATAAGGCTAAGAGAAGTAAGTCAGACAGACACAGACAAATACCAAATGATCTCATTCATATGTGGAATCCAAAGGCAAATGAATAAACAAAAGACAGAAACAGACGTTATAAACACAGTGGTTGCCAGAGGGGAGGGGGATGGGGGATAGGCAAAACAGGGTGAAGGGGAGTGGGAGGTACAGGCTTCTGGTTAAAGAATAAAGAAACCACAGGAATAAAAGGCACAGAATAAGGAATACAGCCAATGGTATTGTAATAGTGTTGCCTGGTGACAGATGGCAGCCCCACTTATAGTGAGTATAGCATAACGTATACACTTAGAGTCACTTATGTTTTACACCTGAAACTAACATAACACTGGGTCAACTATACACCAACAAAAATGAGTAATTAAAAAAAAAAAAGGTTAACCATCATTTCGTTCACTGACACTGCAAGGAAAGTCTCTGGGCTTATTTTTATGAACTTAAAGTCAACCACCCTCTTTTAACTTTGACATTTATGCCTATTGCTGAAAACCATCATCAAAGCAACACAAAGCAAGGGGAAGAAAAAAAATCAATCCATTGTATGTGAAGTAAGGGCAATTCTGACACAAAAACAGGAAGAATAGCCGTGCAGTGTGGTAAACAAACCGATAAGCTTCAAAACAGGCCTAAGTGATGGAGCTGTGTGACCCGGTAAAGAAACTTCATCGCACTGAGCCTCAGTCTCTCCGTCTTTGAAGTGGGAATCATGCCATCCACTTCACAGAGACATTGTGAGTGCTCCAAGAGACAGGCCATGGAAAGCACCTGCCCAGAGGCCTACACACAGGAACCCCTTGATCAATGATAGCTTGAATCTTTTCAACCATGGAAACCAATAATATCAGTCACTAAAGGAGTATCCATGTATAAGGAATCCGTGAAGTTCTGTACGCCCAGCACCACGGTGTAGAGACCGCCCATACACCCAGTGCTTTTATTTAGTGAAAAATACACTTACTAAAAGTGATATTAAGGCACACCTGCATGGCTCTGTCAGTTAGTGTGTGCCTTTGGCTCAGGTCATGATTGCAGGGTCCCGGAATCAAGCCCCACATTGGGCTCCCTGCTTGGTGGGGAGTCAGCTTCTCCCTCTGCCTGCCGCTCCCCCTGCTTGTGGGGTGTCTCTCTCTCTCTCTGTCAAATAAATAAATAAAATCTTTCAAAAATAAAAAAATAAAAGTAATCTTTAGAAATGCACATTGCTTGTGCTAGCTGCTCCTTATTTACAGAACAAGTGAAAGCGAACATGAAGTCTCCACCTGAAGAGCTTCTAGTCAGGTAAGACAGAACAGTTATAAACATCAGAGAAAAATTAACCTATGTGCATAACCAAACACAAAAGAAAGCCCTTCACAAATAGGCTTGAGGTCAAGGATAGAAAGGTTAACATCAGCCTGAACTGCGAGCTTTACATTATAGACAGCCACGCTGCCATTCTTTTGTGATTTCAGATAATCCTGATGATTGAAACTGAGAATAAGGTCTAGAATGTGGTAAACACCACGAAAATGCTATATATATGTTATATATATATATGAGCGAGAGCCCGCACAAGCGTAGTGGGGCAAAGGAGCAGAGGATGAGGAAGAGAGAGAGAATCTCAAGTAGGCTCCATGCCCAGCACGGAACCCAAAGTGGAGCTTAAACTCATGACCCTGAGATCATGACCTGGGCTGAAATCATGGGTCAGATGTTTAACTGACTGAGCTACCAGGCATCCCTGGAAGTGCTGCTTTTTAATTTAGTACTAGAACAACCATGAAAGCAGTCACTTTGTTATCTCCATCTTACAGATAAAGATACGGAGGCACAGAGAGGTGCCATAATTTACCCAGGGCCACACAGCTACTCAGAAGTAAAGCTGGGATTCAATACAATACAGTACTCTCCAGAGTCCAGGTCTTGGGCTAAGGCCACACCATATTAGAAGTTGAATCCATTTCCCATCACATGGATAAGACTAACTGCTTGGGTACATAAATGAAGACAAAGGCAAAACTAAGAAAGATAAAGATTAAAGGTTTGGGGTTTTTTTCCCCCTGTAAAATATAAAGCAATATAACCAATATGGGAACGGTGCTAGGAAGACAGTGGTTCAAAATTCACTCCATTGAATATGTATTTTATTGCTGTCAGGGTTGTGGTCTCAGTTTTCACGTGGCAAATGATAACTCAAAGCTTGGACGGATATGCTATTCTGTCCTGCCCCTCAGGCCTGGAATAGAAGCTTGCAGGCTCGTCAAGCCTGCCGCAAAGTGTAGCTAATCAGTTACAGCAGCCAGAAATAGTATATATTCATGAGTACAGCAGTGGCCTTTAACCCACGGAGCACGACCATTCCAGAGGATGGAAAACCAAACCTTGCAGTAAAACCTCAACTTTCACCCTGATTTCCTGTCCTGGGCAGGCCCAGAGAAGTCATTTTCGGCTTAGCCTTGCTGATAGTCATCTGCGTCACAAAACTATTACCCACTGGGCGCCTTCCTACTTAACTCAATGTGTTCTGAGCCTGATAACCGAGACTGCTGGGGAGCCGGCTCAGGACTGGAGTTAATACAGAGACTCAATTGCATTTCACCCCAGAGGGGGCTGCTTACAGGTCAGTGCCGAGATAATCAGCCAAGCAGCTTATGCTCCAGACATCCCGGCTTCCGCCGCCGGTTGTATTATAAACTGGGAAAATTCAAAAACATCTATTGACAAATAAAAGTGACAAGTGAAATGCTGGGAGAACCGCCTCCTTATTTTCTTAATCGAGATTGGATACGGCAAGTGACATTTCCCCAGGCGCGGTTTTGTTTTTCCTTCCCATCCCTCCTCCCAAATATTTTATGTTAAATCTTGGTCTTGGAGACTGAGAAACAATGGGAATTCAGTAACAGCTTTCCCAGCCGAGATAGCCATGGCTTGATATATGACAAAATACCAGTGACAGAATGGCCTCACTGATTCAGAGGAAATCATGGCTGTATACAATTTTGAGGTCTTAAATTTCTTTATCTCTCGCTAAGCGAAGATGCATGTTTGTAGAGGTATTAAATAAAAAGTTTTGTTCCAGGTACTGTGGTTTACACAGAATGTATCTCTATCAAATATACGCCAAACAGGTTATAAATTAAGGATTCCATTCAATAAGGCACGATCTTAACATCACCAGGTTTGACCATCACCTAAATACGTCATGCCCTGACCTTCAGTGCACCTTAGACCACAGACTATGCACAAAAGGGCTACTCCTATTCCACGGGTTGGATCTCTCAAAGACCAAGAAGTGAGACCTCAAAGTGTCCTTTGTCCAGTGGAAGGAGAATCAAAAAGATGAAATGCTTTTCATTCTAACAGAGGGCCTTCAGCATCAGAAAAAAGAGTTTAGATATAGTATGGCATTAAAGATTTTTTAAGAAAAGAGGTGGCTTGATTTCCTAGGGAAGTGTTTCTAAAAATTTAATCTGGAAAACATGCAGCATTGGTAAGAGGTAAATATTGGAAGCAGGAAGACAAGTTAAAAAAAAAAAGTATGGATATGAAATGAATAAGCCATGGGGACAAAAGGCCCTACACTGGGAATATTGTCAATGACACTATAATAGCGCTGTATGGTGACAGATGGTAGCCACACTTGCCATAAGCACAGCATAATGAACAGACTTGTCAAATCACATGCCGTACACCTGAAACAAGTGTAACATCGTGTCAACTATACTTCGATAAAATAATTAAATTAAAAATCTACTATGAGGGTGCCTGGGTGGCTCAGTGGGTTGGGCCACTGCCTTCGGCTCAGGTCATGGTCTCGGGGTCCTGGGATCGAGTCCCACATCGGGCTCTCTGCTCAGCGGGGAGCCTGCTTCCCTCTCACTCTCTCTGCCTGCCTCTCTGCCTACTTGTGATCTCTGTCTGTCAAATAAACAAATAAAATCTAAAAAAAAAAATCTACTATGAAATTTAGGCAGGGAATAGTTGTTCAAAGTAGAATAATAGAGACTCTATTACCACCCCAACCTGAAACAATTAAGAGAGCAAACAAAATACTCTAAGGGTTTTCAGACATCGGATATCGGGCATAGGACAATGATTCCTATACAAGGGTAAACAGATAAGGGAAGCCCCATGATTGCCTCAGCTTACTGTGAAGACAAAGTTTCCAAGCCACCACACAGACAGAGGGAACTCAGGCAGAATCCAACAGTGTCCCTGAGTTAAGAAGATGGTATGGGGGAGGGGGCCGTGGCTTAAGTTTACAGGGCAGGGTAACAGAAGTGACACCATAGAGAAGGAGCTCCATAGAGCTGTTGAAGTCCGAACACCTAGTACTTTAGAATGTAGCCTTATTTGAACACAGGGTCACTACAGATAGAATTAGTTAAGATGAGGTCACACTGGGGATGCCTAGGTGGCTCAGTGGGTTAAGCGTCTGCCTCCAGCTCAGGTCATGACCCCAGGGTCCTGGGATCAAGACCCGAACTGGGCTCCCCACTCAGCGGGGAGTCTGCTTACTGCTTTCGCTCATGCTCACACACTCTCTCTCTCTCAAATAAATAAATAAAATCTTGGGGAAAAAAAGACAACGTCATGCTGGAGTAGGGTACACCCCTAATCCAATATGACTGGTGTCCTTGTAGAAAGGGGAAATTTGGACACAGACACACACAGAAAGAATGCCACGTGAACATTAAGGCCAAGATACTTCTACCAACAAGGAATGTCATAGATTACCATTAAACCATCTGGAGCTGGGTGAGAGGCAGAGAAGAAGTTATTCCTCACAGCACTCAAAAGGAACCAACCCTACTGACACCTTGACCTCAGACATCCAGTCTCCAGAACTGTGAGACAGTACATTTTTAAGCCCTCAGTCTGTGGTACCTTAGGATGGCAGCCCTAGCTAACTAACACAATGGACATAAAATAATATGTCTTATTGTTAAATCTTGTATTAGGTTTCTCTAGAGAAAAAGATTTTTTTAATAAGGAATTGGTTGACACATTTATGGAGACTGAGAAGTCCCAAGATCGGCAATCGGCAAGCTAGAGACCCAAGAAGAGTCAAGGCTGCAGCTCAAGTCCAAAGGCAGAAAATACAGCAGCTCAAGTCATCAGGCGGGAGGGGGTCCCTCTTACTCAGCCTTTACATTCTGTTCAGGTCTTTGATTGCATGAGGTCGACCCTCACTGAAGAGGACAATCTGCTTTCCTCAGTGGTCTATGAATTCTAAGGTTAATCTCATGTAAAAAACACCCCAACAAACATACCCAGAGTAATGTTTGGCCAAATGGCTGGGCACTCTGTGGCCTACTCAAGTTGACAAATAAAATTAATCACCAAGGGTGTGCATCATAGCATCAACAAAATTGTGCACTTCTGGTATGTTTAGTGTGGTTTTTGTTTTTTGCATTTGTTTTTGTTTCTTTTGGAAATTGCTTGCTCCTATCCTTGGCCCCATTTTTCTATTGGAGGACCCACCTAAAAGCTCTGTGTGCATATAAATAAACAAACAAACTCGGTGTTTGCTTAATTAAAAGGCCATAGAACAATTAAGAAGCATGTTGAGAGCAGATACAAGCATCCATAATTCAAAACTATTTTTATTTTCAAATGTTCCTTTGCAGTTATTTTTCATTCTGAAAGCTTATTCTTGCATGATAGGAGACATAATATATAATTTTGTATTATGGTGTCTTGATTTATTTGACATCAAATCTTAAAATACCATTCGATATCCTATCCTAAACTCAAAGTGGGGAGGAGGAGGCAGTTTAAAAAGGAAGTATTTGTTGAAATAGAACCAGAGGTGAAAAGGGGTGCTATATTTCCTTCCCCCTCCTTACTTCTCATGTACCGGCTTTTGTCTCTCTTACAATTTTGCTATACACTCTAGAAATGGCTCTGCGCTGCCTTCCATGATTAAAGAACTTTGTGTCAACTCTGACCATCTGGGGCAGGTTCTCCTCTCAGATCTAACCTGGCAAGGCCTGCTCACTACAAATTGGTGATATAAACTAATTTGAATGGAATGAGGCCCAGAGCAGAAGGTTCTGGAAACAGTGGTTTTTGTTTGTTTTTGTTTTTTCAAGTCACATCCAATCAGGTCTGAAAATCACATACGTAGCAAAGGACCTTTCAGATATGCTGAGCCAAGCATGTCTGAAAGGCTGTGTTTCTCCAAGGGGGTCAGGTTACTTCCCTTGTACCCTAAGCAGTTATTTCTTGAAAGACACAGCTGGAGACCAGCTTGAGGCAATTTTTCTCCAGCAAAGCAGCCTAGGGCATTGGAGACACACACGGACACACACACACACACACACACACACACAGCAGCCAGGGCATTGGAAACTCTCTCTCTCTCTCTCTCTCTCTCTCTCTCTCTCATTTAGAATTAGGAGGCCCAGAAAGATGGGGAAAGAGAGTGACTTCAGTTTACACCTGGAATGAGTACTGGGACAAAGATTCTAATCTGTTTCCTCATGTGTTCAAAGGAGTTATTGGCTCGAATACTCTTTCAATTTAAGGTTAACCTCTATTCTACAACCCTAAATCTTTTGGTTGATAGACTGAGTTCAAATCGTGGCTTTGCCTCTTATTAGCTATACAATTTTGTTCAAGTATTTATCTGTGCTTTTTACAGATAAAGAACCACCTCACTTATCAGTTATATGGAAAATATGAAGTTCAATGCTTAGCATAGAGCCACCAATTAATAGCAGTAACAGATCATAAAAAAATAATTCCCTTTTCACTAATACACAGAAACCTTTTCCATTTTACAGAATGATTAAAATGTTTAAAATCTAGGATTCTAAAGAACAGTAATTGAGGGATGCCTGGGTGGCTTAGTAGGTTAAGCCGCTGCCTTTGCTCAGGTCATGATCCCAGGGTCCTGGGATCGAGCCCCACATCAGACTCCCTGCTTGGCTGGAAGCCTGCTTCTCCCTCTCCCACAAACCCTGCTTGTGCTTCCTCTTGCTGTGTCTCTCTCTGTCAAATAAATAAATAAAATCCTTTAAAAAAAGAAAAAGAACAGTAATTGAATTTTCTAACCTTATTCATGAAAAATCTGAACATGAGACCTGATCAAATCACCCAGCTAGTTAGTTGTAGAAACAAAACTAGAAGCCTGGAGCCCTGGCCCTCAGCTCTGCCTGCTATATCCCTCTCCAGGCCCAATTCCAGTCTGCCTTATTCCCAGATTAGAAACTCTCAGCAGTCTGGGTATCCTGGTATCAATGCCTCTACTTTCCCTCCACCTTCTAAAGGTTCCTCCAAGGGGTGGATAAAGCCCCCTTGGGTCTTACTCCTGATCATGCCAATTCCTAGAAAGGTAAGGCTTGCCCAACCTGAATTCAACTGTTACTTATCTAGGCTATTCAGTCAACTAAGTGGAGCAGCTCCCTGCTCTAGTTCTTTCTTTTCCCACCACCTGTGCCCTTGGATAATCCATGGGTCTGGTCACAGGATTGCTCTTCCTCATTTTGATTTCAAATAACTTATTTTCCCAAAGGGAGTAGCCAGTGCCCTATGGAGGGAAAAAGAACACCTCTCTCTCTGCTTGATAATGCATTTCCCCTCCTCCCTATTGGTGAAACCTAATCAGAGGACTTTTCCAACAACTTGCTTCTCCATTTAGTTCCCAACATGGAATTAAAGTGTAGATACTCTTTGGGATATTCTGGGTATATGAGAAGGGAGAGAACAATTATTAAGGTTCAGAAGAGGTCACAGACCCTACTTTCCAGAAATCATAAAAGAGAAACTGAGGCCTAGAGGGGTTCAGTGATAGCTTCTTTGATTCAAGAGCTACGTGGTGGAGTTTATTGGATCAGACATGAGGAGAATTGATAAACAAACCTTAGAAGTTTGGGGTTTCAGAACCATCTGCAATATTTTTCTTTTTTATTTTCTTTTTCTGGATGTAAGGGAGGAGATGGGAGGAGACAGAACAGGCTAGCAGTGGAAAAGGAAAGATATGGTGGCAACCATGGAAGAGATGAACAGAGATTGTTTTTCCCTATCTTCACCAGAGTTTTCAATATACTGTGGGAAGGGGAAACAAAGGCAGCACATCCCAAAGAGGAAGGGTCTGGATCACAGGTTGTAAAAGGGACCACAAGCTGTATTTGCTGAGCTTTCCAGGGAAACTAGAATACGTGTGCCTGAATAAGTGTCAGCTTGTAGGGACACCCGGGTGGCTCAGTCAGTTGAGGGTCTGACTCTTGGCTTTGGCTCACGTCATGATCTCAGCATCCTGGGATTGAGCCCCATGTTGGGCTCCATGCTCAGCAGGGAATCTGCTTGAGTATTTTCTCTCTCTCTCTTTCCCACACACACCCTCTCTCTCACTGTCCCCCCACTCTATCTCTCTCTCAAATAATCTTTTTTTTAAGTATGAGCTTGCATAACCAAGTTCATCATCAGCGAGCATGAGGCTGCCTTATTTATGACCACTGAAATTCATGTCAATGAACAGAGTAAGAATTGAGAGCACAACCTATACCAGACTCCAAAAAAAGTCCTATATACGTATACACATACATATATACACACATATATATTTACCACTGCCTTTTCCTTCCTGGTTATTGTTAATCTGTGTGTTTTCACTCTTACAGGTCAATTTTATTAGAGGCACAATTTATTTAAGAAGTCATTCTGGGGCATGGGCTTAAGTATTTTGTATGACATATTCATGCAGAGAAACACCAGAAAACAGTTCATATTTCATTAAATGAGTCACGTGGGAGACTTTCAAGGGAAACATTCCAAAATGTTCTAACCAGATATGGGACTAGGGACATGGCAGGACTGAAGCCCCGGTTCAAAGCCATGGATGGCTCAAGACACAAAATTTATTTCATTCCTTTTTTACCTAGCTATTCTTCTGACATTACATTACAGAACTTTGCTTTGTTGAATACTGTCTATGTAAAGGTTGAAAAAGAAAACTTCTATGCTAAGTACATTTAATCAAGATCATAACAGAAGTATATAAGAGTAGGTAAAGATAATAGATTGAACAATTTCACTTCAATAACTTAAAGGCATAAAACCATAAGGATTTGGTAAACAGGAGGACACACAAAAAGTTAACAACATTTTAGAAACTGGAAAGCTGATGGGCAAGCAAGAGTAAAGGATTTTAGGAGACATGAACACTTGATCTTAAGCCAGCAGCAAGGAAACAACTCGAAGTACATCAATTCACACAAGAAAATCCTCAAAGGCAGCATTAGGTACCTCTAGAAGGGAGGAAAGCCAGGAAAAAAAAGATTTGAAATAACAAAGATGAACTAAAATCTATTTAGGCAGCAGCTAGGTCCCCAGATCCTTTCCTCCACTCCTTGAAACTTCTTCCGCTCACCCCAGAACATTATCGAAGATTTATTCTCTAGAAGGGGAAAAGTAGAGTCTTTGTGTCTGGTATCCTCCAGCTCAGTCAAGATACAAACAGACTGAGTATATCAATACTGGATCGTGAAGTCTCCCCAGACCTCTGCCCTACTCTGCACCCAAAAATACTGGTCATTATACCTTTACCCTCTACTGAAAAAGACCTTGCTCAGGAATACAGCCATTGAAAGAGGTAAATCTAATCAAAGTCCCCCCTTCCCAAAAATGGCCCAGCCAGATAATCCTACAGGGATATTCACAGTTGACAACTCCCACTGGTGTGACAAGCTTCCTATAAGCTTTTTAGTGTCCCTCTTATAAATGGAAATGGACAGCCAAGGATCACCAGATATGCAGGAAAAAAGCAATGAGAGGAAACAGATCATCTGTCTGACATTTCTTCTCCGTGAACAATTCTCTATCAACACCTCACTGAGCTGAGAAGATACAGCAATCATGAAAAAAAAAAAAAAAAAGAACAGGACAAAGAGAAACAGAGATTTAAGCGGATTCTTGAAAAATCAAAAATGTTAGTACAGGTATATGTTACATGACAAGTAGACCCACAAATGCATATACTCAGTCATCTCAAATACATACCAGGTTTTCCTCTATCTTGTCCTTGTGAACAAAGACACACACATTCATGGCTGAAAGGTTCTTTAAACACTTCAGGAACTAAGCCTGTGTACACAAAATCCGAAGACATACCCCATGTACACAAAATTAGAGTCCAATAGAACAGTTTTCTTATACCCATTACAATAATTTACACCATTTACTGAATGGCTACTATGTAGTAATAATGAAGCTGGGTGACTTTTCTACATTTTCTCATTAATCCTCATTACTCATTAATCCTCAATAAGTATGAGTATTAATCCTCAATACTGCCTTTCAGTACTACTAGAGAGGTGAAGGAACTGGCTAGCACTCAGATGGTAAATGAGGGAGATGTGGGATATGCCCAAATCTCCCCAAGCCCAAACCCGTTCAAGTACAACATGGGTAGTATGAAATCCACTCAATGGCTGGCCTCATTACCAATAGATTTAAGGTCTTTGCATGGGGACAGCCTAGCTGGTCTATCCTTGCAATGTTCTGTTATTCATTCTCCTCCTCCACGTTGAATCATCCATGCACAAACCATTCTTCTGAACATTCCAGACTATGACAATACACTGCTTGGCTAAGATAATGCTATCATTTTATACCCAGAGACACATACAAACACACATAAATTTTACATGTCTCTTCCTTAGTTTATTACTGCTTTTCTCCCCCAAAAATATTTCTTCCCCAACTGTGTCTGGGCACTAGGGCTGACAAACTCTGGCAGGATTTTAAATCCTGATGTTCAGAGCACAGAGCTGTCATCTTTCCTGCCGAGCTGGCCATTCTGGTAAGTAACTGTTTGGTTTTATGGCCAAAAGTTAGTCTCAGAACCTGCCCTCCTTTCAGCCAAGTAGCAGGCACAGAACATCCAGATTACAAAATCTGTTCCGCCAAATTAAAGGCTACTGTAAATTGGTGGTTTATTCAAATGAAGCTTTAAGAAGGGGATAGGGTTCTCGGTGGCACAAGTCTTGTTTATATGGGATACAGCAGGGAACTATCACATTCTAACCTCCTGCAGGCTATCAGCCTGCTGGCCTTCCCGCCTCTTGACCACCTCCAGAGTGCCAAAGGACCCTGCTTAATGAAGGGGTGGCAACATATGACACACAGATTTACAGGGCCCCGAACTAAATTTTCTCAGTGCACCAAGTTAATGAGGCTTTGAGAATTGAGTCACACTGAACCATCACCCAGATATCTTCTGAGGTCAGACATTACTAGCCAGAGTATCTGGGTACTTGCTGACTTTGGTTACAGAGGGTGGTTTGTTTCTCATTCTGAGATTTACTATGGTTTTGGACCTTCGCTCATATAGCCCCTAACTTCAGATCTCTTGTATTTTTCTAGGATTAAGGTAAAAGGGTGGTGTGAGGAATGCACTACCAAACAAATATATTGTCTGATTTTAACCCATTTTTGTTTTTTTGCACAGAATTTTGGAGAATTTCTCCAAGACTGGTTCATGGATCACTTACAACAGGAATACCCAAGAAGCATGGATCTTAAGCTCTGCTTACATGGCACTTGACCTAAGACAAAGGTCTTCATACAAGTAGTTTATCTTGGGAGTGAAGACAGGGAGCAGGAGTAAGGACAAAACAACACAAGAATGCAACCAGCAAGTTGGCCACTGCCTCTGGAGACTAGTAGCTGATTTTGGCAAGATCCTTAAAGACCATAGTGCAAAGGGTTTCAGACCTATTCACATAAGGATGAGAGAAGGAAGCTTTTATTCACTGGATTTCATCTCCCATTGGTCAAGTGTGGCCCATGGGGTATTAATTACCCCCATATTTCTGAGTCATTCACATGTCACTACTGAGTGAGCTGCAGCAGGCATTCCATGAGATCGTACTGGAGAAACCTGAGCAAAAAGGAAGACACTGTCTGCGAGGGAGGGGAGAGGTATATCCAGATGCCCTGGTATGAAATGGACCAAAATATGCTTGGAACTGGTTGGCATCAGGTCACTGGAGTCCAAGATGGAGCCAGAATTAGTAACAGCAGCACAAGGAGTTGCCAATACAGTATGTAAAAATGCCACTTCTTAGGGGCACCTGGGTGGCACAGTCCAATGAGCATCCAACTCTTAGTTTCAGGTCGGGTCATGATCCCGGTGTCATGGGATCAGCCCCACACTGGGCTCAGCGATCGGTGTGGAGTTTGTTTGGCGCACTCTCCCTATAGCTTTTCCCCTCCTGCTCATGCTTGCTTGCTCGCTCTCTCTCTTGCTCTCTCTCTCCCTCTCTCTAAAATAAATAAATAAATCTTTTTTTTTTTTTAATGTTACTTCCTAGTAACCCATCCACTATTACGGATCTGCCTTGCTCAAAATTCAAATGTTGAAGTTCTAACTCCCAGTACACCTCAGAATGTGACCTTACTTGGAACTAGGATTAT
Organism: Mustela putorius furo; assembly: GCF_011764305.1. Taxonomy (NCBI): domain Eukaryota; kingdom Metazoa; phylum Chordata; class Mammalia; order Carnivora; family Mustelidae; genus Mustela; species Mustela putorius. The sequence continues at coordinate 37,902,568 of NW_025421989.1, forward strand.
CTCAGAACTGTTTAATTACATAATTCTTCAGTTAGAGGACAGTAGGCCCCAAATCCAATTTGATTGGTATACTTAGAAAAAGGAGAAACTTGAAGAATGCCTAGTGGCTCAGTCAGTTAAGCATCTGCCTTGGGCTCAGGTCATGATCTCGGGGTCCGGGGATCAGCAGGGAGCCTGCTTCTCCCTCTCCCTCTCCCTCTCTCTCTGCAGTTTCCCCTGCTTGTGCTCTCTTTCTCTTTGTGTGTGTATCAAGTAAGTAAATAAACAAATAAATCTTTAAATAAAGAAGGCGGGGGTGGAACTTGGACACAGACACTCACCAATGGAGAACACCATGCATAGACTGTAGTTATCCTGCCACAAACCAATAAAGTACCAGAGGTTAGGAGAGAGGTCTGGAACAGATCCTTTGCCAAGGCCCTCTGAGGGAGCATGGCCCTAGTGACACATCGACCTCTGATTTCTAGCCCCTAGAACAATGAGACAATGAATTTCTGTTGTTTAAGCCACGCAGTTTGTGATACTTTGTTAAGACATTCTTAGGAATGAATAAATCCGGGGCACATGGGTGGCTCAGTGGGTTAAAGCCTCTGCCTTCGGCTCAGGTCATGATCCTAGGGTCCTGGGATCAAGCCCCCGCATCGGGCTGTCTGCTCAGCAGGGAGCCTGCTTCCCCTTCTCTCTGCCTGCCTCTCTGCCTACTTGTAATCTCTGTCTGTGAAATAAATAAATAAAATCTTTGAAAAAAAATAAATCCATGCTGCATTGGACCACTGTCTGAAGAGGTATCATTTACATGTCTGCCTTTCTAACAATGTCAACAGGAAGTTTTATGCATACTGCAAATGTATGAAACCTAATCTAGACTGAAATATCAGAGTCCCTGTGCCCATGCACCCCAGGGAAAGTCAGTCCAAAGGGCATGCTTTCACCCACATGCTCCTCTAGGACAACACAATGCATGCCAAAGCATATCAAATGTAGGGAATTCTCTTTTCAAATGTCAACTCAATGAGCAAGTTTAAGCCAGGGCTGGTACTCAAAACCATAATAGAGAGAAATGATGAAGGAACAGAGTACAATTCTAAGCCCCCCCACACACCCAAAACCAAAGAACAGAGTGGATCAGTGAAGGCACAGAGTGCCCCTATCCTTCCTGTCTCTAGCAAAACATGTGTGCATACATGCAGATAGAGAGCTACATACATGTATGTATATAGAATCAGTTATAGCTTGTGAAATAAGTAATAGAACAATGCTTGGAAAAGACAGCACATTAATCTGTTATTTCACAATAGAACAGAAGTGTTCCGTATATGTAAATGTTAAGAAAATGCAGAGCAGGGTGCCTGGGTGGCTCATTCAGCCTTCAGCCCAGGCTCCTGGGATCAAAGGGATTCTGCTTCTCCCTCCTCCTCTACCCCTCCCCCCTGCTCATGCTCTCTCTTGCTCTCTCACATGCTCTCTCTCTCTCTCTCAAATAAATAAATGAAATCTTTAAAAAAAAAAAAAAAGAAAGAAAGAAAGAAAAGAAAAGGCAGAGCAAATGGAAGAGATGAAGTGGAAACCCAAAATGGGAGGGGGGCACTGAAACCATCAACAAGTGCCTATTCTACCCTTGTAAATGAGTAATACCACTTGAGGGCAGGAAGCAGTTCTATCCCCTTCAGTAAGAGTCGCCACTCATTAAGTGTTCACTGAGTGCAGGACAATCTGAGATGCAGTTTTGGCCCTTGTAGGATAGAGATTCCTGTTCCAGATTAAAAGTCTCCCCACCAATTTTCAACCACTCTGCAGACTGGCTGGTCTGTGCTCCCACCTCTTGGGCACAGTGCTTCAAACGGAGATAAGATAGGACTCTGAACTCTGGGTTTGGTCTGTTCCTCTTGCTAGCTACTTCTTCCAATAGACTTCAGTCCATCACATGCCCCAACTACTCCAGTCCCAATAACCTACGGGAGTGACCGAAATGGGCGCCATTGCAGGGGGACCTTTTTTTGACCACTGATGTAAAAAGGTACTCAATATTCTAATGAAATTTTAGAGAATGAACAAATAGGTGAATGGATAGGGCATGAAGATCATCTGTCACATGAACAACCATTTTTAGGGTGAAGGTAATGTATACTGGAAGTAGATGACCACCTTTTCACAGAGTACTTTCATATAAATTATAGGAGGGGGGCCTGGGTAGGGCTCAGTCAGTTAAACATCTGACTCTGGATTTTGGCTCAGGTCATGTTAGATCGTGGGGTGGAGGCCCACAACAGGCTCCATGCTCAGTGGGGAGTCTGCTTGAGATGCACTCTCTCTCCCTCAATCTCTCCCACTCAAATAATAAATAAATAATTGAATAAATCTTTTTAAAAAATTATAGGAAACTATAGATACAAAGATACATGTAAATCGAAAATATGGGTAAGTAGAAAGTAAGAGCCTTAAAATGAAGCCCACTTGAAACAGACTAGAGAAGAGGAGATTTTTTTCCTCCCTGATAGACAAGAGGTATGGGGAGAGAGACAGAGATATTGAGAGAAAGCGAAGAGAAAGAAGAGAGGTATAATACAGAACTCAAAAGAGTAATTGCCTGACAGATTTATAATTGAGAGGGATTTCTTATAAGCAATCACTTTTAAATTTCTGACTTGATAGACCTTCTCTTACAACTCAACAACACCTAACAGAAATGGCCGCCAATAAGATAAAGGCTCAATACTCATAGGAATTTTTGTCCATTTTATTCACGCCATCTAGAGCCTCATGCTAAACAGCGCGCTCAGTAGAGGCATACCTAAATCTACAAAGTTGGAGGTATGGCATAAGCAAATAGATGACTTTGCAATCTCCTTGAGCTACACCCTACATTGAAGGGTTTCTAACTAATACGGAAGGTGCATCAGGATATCTTCTTTTCTTTTTTAAAGATTTTATTTATTTGACAGAGAGAGAGCAGGAGAGAAAGGGAGATCACAAGTAGTCAGAGGCAGGCAGAGATGGGGGGAAGCAGGCTGCCCGCTGAGCAGAGATTTCCAAAGTGGGGCTCGATCCCGGGACCCTGAGATCATGACCGGAGCTGAAGGCAGAGGTTCAATCCACTGAGCCATCCAGGCGCCCCCCAGGATATCTTCTATCCGTCCCTCCAAATCTCTTCTCCATCCTCTCTCCACTTTGAGAGCCTGATCTGTATGAACTCTATCAATGTCTTCCTTGCCCTTTACTGTCCAATGGGTTTGGCTCATGAAGACCCTTGCCAAAAGATCAGAGAGAAAATTAAATGAGGCCAGGATATCTATTTCCGCATGTCCCTCCCTGCCAATTTGCCTCCAGATAAATGGCTTTCTCACTCAAAAGCAACCATCTCTAAAAAACGCTCACTTTTGGGGTCCCAGTAAGTATTTTTTCATCTCCCTTAAGGCCAAGCAATAATAACATCCTTACAGGTATCAGCACTAAAGTCTTTGGTTCCTGAAGTACCTTTTATGGTTTTCCTATATCATGCCCACATCTTTATAAATAGTGCCCTTATTAAGTTCTCCTTAAATCATCCAGTTCAAAAGCATCATCTGTTTCCTGTCAGGGACATGACTAATTCAAATTAGCTCTTTTCAAAAATAGTCCCCTCCAATGTGCATCTTGACCTCAAAAACTTAAAGAGTTCACTGAAAATGGATTTTCACTAGAAATCATCTAAGGAACAAAGGAGACAAATATTCATATGAGAAGAGAATTACATTTTATCTACAGAATTCTGTAGGTGTTTCTAATGGCTACAGCAAAGACAACCCAGTGACCTATTTTTGCAGACACATCCTTTTGCATGCATGATCAATCTGCCTGTAACACACTAGTCTGAAAAAGACCAGAATTACAGACCTGGAAAGATGTAAAAATCTTTAATAACCCGTTTGGTCTCTGCCTGGAGCTATTGGTGAAATTTTTTTTTCCTGGGTTTGTACTGAATGTATGGTGCCAGGGAAAGAAGTGGAACACCCCGAGAAATAATTCCCCTAGAACTGCTTTGTTTTCTATAGACTGAAATTAGTCTGATTATTTCATAATCTTAACTTAGATGTATTTTAAGTGAAGAGAACCTTAATCTCGGGTTATATATCCCAAGGAACTCAGATTCTTTGACAAAACATTAAGAGGATTTGCAAGCACATGAGCAATACCATTTCCTGAAAAATCTAACAGAGCATTGGATTTGCCCTCTGCACATAGCAGAGGCCGCACGATCTAGGCCAAAGTTAGGTTGACCAGGACTTGAACTATTATCTAGATCCTGAAGCAAGGATAACATTGATCTTGTTCATCAGTATGGTCAGTGCCACAGAGAAGACAATACATATTTGTTGGAAGAATTAATGATGAGTCACCAAAAGATCACAGTAAGGGGACATGGAAGAGAGAAAACATGAAAAGCATGGGGCTTCCTTTCCTTAGTTCTATGTAGACCAGAATAGATCTTTGGATATACCCAAGGGACTGGATTGCTGGATTCAAGCTTCACTTTGCATGTGATTATCTAATACTAGCGTGTCCAGCGCTAAATCATAAAAGAAACCAAAAGCAGGGCCTCTGCCTTCACAGAGAGTACAGGATTGTTTTAGCTCTTCATCTTGCTTTTCACTTTTGTTTTCTTTGATGACCCCAAGGTACTTTGAAGAACTATGTGACAAGCGATAACAGCCAGGGTTTCCAGAGGTTCTATTTGTACCTCAAGCTACCCATTCTTCCAAAATGGGACCCAGAAGAGTTGTCAAACTTATCTAACGCCTTCCTTGGTTCTCATGGTAGCTTCTTTACTTTGGGGGCTCCATTTAAATAGTGAATGTATGGGGGCTTTTGGGTGGCTCAGTCAGTAAGGCATCCGACTCTTGATTTCAGCCCAGGTCATGATCTCAGGGTCATGATATCAAGCCCCACATCAGAGTCTGCTTCTCTCTCTCTCTCATTCTGCCCCCACATGCCTCTCTTTCTCTCTCTCTCTAATAAATAAATAAATATTTTAAAATAAGTAAAAATAAAAAGGGAATGTATGGGGTGCCTGGCTCGCTCAATCAGTGGAGTGTGTAACTCCTGATCTCAGGGTTTTAAGTTCAAGCCCCACACTGGGTGTAAAGACTACTTGAAAATAAAATCTTAAAAAAAAAAAAAGTGACTGTGTGATGAACACACCTAAAATACGAAGCAAATAGGAGGCACTAGGAAATGTGAATGCTCTCCCAGCAAGGAAGGGGAGATGAATTTGTGTCAATAGCAACAAGGGGAGATGAAGCCTAGCACAGCAGCACTGTGATTGGGTACCAGAGGGGCTTTGCTTCTGCCAAGGGCCTTGGGAGAATTCTCAGCCAAAGTGCATTTCAAAAATAATTTCAGAAAACCTTTCTGAAAGGCTGGAGCAGTGGCAGACTACTAGGAACAGTTGAAAGTTGGCTTTCACCTTGGAATTGAGACAAAATTTCATATTCTGTTTCTATCTCAACCTCTGAAAGGCTGAACAAACACCCACATCAACGTCACTTCTGGCATCCCTGAATAACGCCCATAATATTAAAAAGGCATGTTGTTTGTTCAGGTTTATCATTAACACCTCAGTATTTGTTTATAAATAAATAAATAATGTATAACCTGAAAGGAAAGTCTACTTTATGAGATTTCTAATATTGAAATTCTATCAGTCCACTGAAGTAAAAATATGTGATTATTATTAGAGTAAAATGTAATATAATTTTTAAAAGATGTAATCACTGCATTACACCTAATATTTCAGCATCCATAAACTGAGCAACCCCCAAAATGGGATATTTCATACAATCATTAGTTTTTGCCCATTTGCTGTTTTTTCATTAAAGTCTCGAAAACACAGGAGGAATCATGGGTACCTGAAGAGGGTACCATGTGTGGATCTGGGGGAAGGACAGATTTCCACAAGTAAGTGCTAAAGAAGTGCCATCACTTGGTCCAAGCCCACTTAGATCAAACTTTCCAACTTGAGGTGGCACCTGACTGGCTTACGCAGTAGAACAGGTGACTCTTAATCTAGGGATTGTGAGTTCAAGCTCCACATCGAGTGTACAGCTTACTTAAGAAAAATAAAAATAAGACCATGTTTATAAACATACCTGGTGTGGGCACCTGGGTGGCTCAGTAGGTTAAGCATCTGCCTTTGGATCAGATCATGATCCCAGAATCCTGGGACTGAGTCTCACATCGGGCTCCCTGCTCAGTGGGGAGTCTGCTTCTCCCTCTGCTGCTCTCTCTTTCTGTCAAATAAATCAATAAAATCTTTAAATAAATAAATAAATAAGTAGACCTGGTGCTAAATAAAGATTCATTACAAAAAAGATTTCCAACTTGAGGAAGAAGAGGCCAAGAGTGCATGGGGTGACAGTCTTGCAGGGTTTTGGGGGGATTTGGGGGGGTTGTTTGTTTTTTTTGGTGACCTAAGCTAGTCTCTCTCTCCTTGGGAATGGTCTGATCTGGAATTTTAATGTTCTTTCCCATACAGACCCAGGGATCAAGGAGTATCACAACCTCCTCCTTTCACAGGTGACAGATGCTGGCAAATTATGTGACATTTATTGTCACTCAGCTAAACTAAGTCTATCAGTATTGAAGAAATAAGAATGAGATCATTGAATCAGGAAAACTAAACTCTGATATGCAAATCTCTTTAATTACATGTTTGGGGTGCCTGGGTGGCTCATTCAGTTGAGTGTCCAACTCTAGATCTCAGCTCAGGTCTTTGATCTCAAGGTTGGGAGTTCAAGTCCCACATTGGGCTTCCAGTCAGTAGAGCATGCATTTCTTGATCTTAGGGTCATGAGTTTGAGCCCACATTGGGGGTAGAGCTTATTTTACATATGTATATTAAATAAATGCACATGTTTATATATTAAATACATATTTTATATATTTATATATATTTAAATATATATTAATATATATAAATACATATGTTAAATAAAGAAAGATAAAAATGTGTCCTGCTGATACATTTAGGTTGGCACACTAAACAGGCATGATATTAATTAGCGAACCAAACCTTCCTACTAACACTGCGCAACCTTCAGGAGTAATCAGAATGCCACACCCTTTGAAAATAAACCCACATCCTCAATTTAAGATAGTGATTCTCGAACTGTTCAACTCAGAGCCCTCTCAGAACCACAACATGGGGATAATGGGACTCTGGGAAATGGACTTCCTCTGCTTCAACCAGAATATCCCTTTATCCTCACTTCCATTTATTTCATATATTGAGGAAGAGATGAAATTACATTATATGTGTGTATATATACATATAATTACATATGTTTACATACGTAATTTGAATAATTTACATGTAATTACATTATATGTATATATGCATACACACATGCGTATGTGTGTGTATATGTGTACACACACAGAGATAAACACAGATGGACACAAAATTTTTTCTTACTCTAAGATAAGTAAGTACAGGTAGGTTTTATCTACATCACATGCGTCCTGACATGAGAAGAATGTAGTTTTTACTTCCTTAGCACTCCTGACAGAAATGCATAACCTGCTCTACTCGTGACAAAACAAGTACCAAACCCAAGCTGAGGGACATTCAGGGATGTGCTGGCTCATGCATACAGCGCATATGAGAGCTGACCGTGCACAGTTCTTTCCAGTGGCACATTCAGCAACATCATATCGGTAGCTTGACATCAGCCATGATGGGAGTATTGACACCATGGAAATCGGCAAATGCTACACAGCATGATTTTTCCAGATAGACATCTGTTAAACTTTTACCTGATCACTGCTGGATATTCTGAAGAATAATTGCCCTGTACTCTGAAAATGCCAGTGTCATGAAAGACAAGTAATGCTGAGAAATGTTCCAAAAGAAATATAACGCTAAGAGCATTGAGAACCATGGATGGGTTCCTGGGCAGAAAAGAAATTTTATTCTCCAAGTTATTACTGAAATAATTTGTAAAACTGGAATATGAATTGGAGATTAGGTAAAACTTAAATGTATTTCCTAAGAATAAGAACTTTTTGCATAACGGATGGTGTAATTATCAAAATCGAGAAATATAATACAATATTGTTAATGGGGAAAGGAGTGCAATGTATTCAGCATGCTCTCAAATGGTTCAGGAATAATTACACTTAGAAACAGAGTCAGAGAGGGGTTCCTGGGTGGCCACGTTGGTTAAGGGTCTGCCTTCAGCTCAGGTCATGATCCCAGAGTCCTGGGATGGAGCCCTGCACAGGGCTCCCTGCTCAGTGGGAAGCCTGCTTCTCCCTCTTCCTCCACCCTCCCCCTCTCTGGCTAGTACTCCGTCTTTCTCTCTCGAACAAATAAATTCTGAAAAAGAAATAAGGAAGGAAGGAAGGAAGGAAAGAAAGAAAGAAAGAAAGAAAGAAAGAAAGGAAGGAAGGAAGGAGGGAGGGGAGTGGGGGGGGAGGAAGAGAAAATGATAAAAAACAAAGTGGCAAGAGGTTTCCAGCTGGGGCATAAGGATAAAGGTATACAGAAATCTTGGTACTCTCCCTAGAATGAATCATAAATTTGTTAAACATATTGTTTTCACTTTTTATTTTGAGAAAAGTTCAAACTTGGTGGAGGGGAATCCATTCAACCTTGCCAATCCTCTAAGAAATACATGGTAAACAGTAAAGTCACACTTTACACCATGAAAATAATAGAACCACTTAAAATGTTGACACCCAAGGCTGGCAAGTGAGGTGTAAATGTTTAGTGCATTTTAAACTGCTGTAAACATTTTGGAAAGCAATCTAGCAATATCTCAAAAGCTGTCTAAACATTCACAACCCTCTGAACAGTAGCAGTCGTCCTCAAATTTGAGACTGCTCTGTAGTACAAGAATTACAAACCAGCAAACTGTCCTAAAGAAATACAACTGAGTATGGGTGCCTGGGTGGCTCAGGCAGTTCAGCATACGACTCTTGATTTCAGCTCAGGTCAATATCTCAGGGTCATGGGATCAAGCCCTGTATCCAGCTCCACACTCAGCAGGGAGTCTTGCTTGTCCCTCTCCCTCTTGCTCCTTTCCCTGCTTGTGCTCACTCTCTATATAAATAAATAAATAAAATCTTTTTTTTTTAAGATTTTATTTATTTATTTGACAGAGAGAGAGAGAACAAAAGTAGGCACAGCAGCAGGCAGAGAGAGAAGGGGAAGCAGGCTCTCTGCTCAATCCCAGGACCATGAGATCATGACCTGAGTTGAAGGCAGAAGTTTAACCCACTGAGCCCCCAGGTGCCCCAACAAATAAAATCTTAAAAAAAAAAAGAATACAACTGAGTAAAACTTGCCACAGAAATCCATAACACTTATATTTATTAAGACTATGTAATAATATGTAAAAATTATCTTTATGTGAAAAAATCAGAATATAAAATAATCTATATCTACAAAATTTTTTAAAAGGTACATGAGAACAAATATTGGAAGGGACCCGGAACAATGAAAGCTGTTGCCCCATGAGTGTGGCACAATTGAGGGAAATATATTTTCTACTTGAAATATCTTTTAACTCATGATTTATAGTTAAATGGTTATAACTTTTTTTTGAAGATTTTATTTATTTATTTCTTTGACAGACAGAGATCACAAGTAGGCAGAGAGGCAGGCAGAGAGAGAGAAGGAAGCAGGCTACCCGCTGAGCAGAGAACCTGATGCGGGGCTCGATCCCAGGACCCTGGGATCATGACCCAAGCTGAATGCAGAGGCTTTAATCCACTGAGCCACCCAGGCGCCCCAATATTATAACTTTTAACTTCTTCTTTACGGTTATCAATACTGCCACAATTGTACAAGTTCAGTTTAGGCTGGGATTTGAACTCAGGGCACTGACTCCACCACACCATCTTCCCATGGCCTGAAGGTGCATTGCCAAACAGCAAATGCGGATCTTTCGGGACCATTGATGGGCTTTTCCTCTCTTTTCCGCACCTTTCCTCTAACTGTCCATCATCTCAGGTGCGTGCCCCACGCTCTCAAAGAGCTAAGGAAGGAATATATCACATGTAGGTACTCCCCAGGAAACATGAGTTGTCACGTTTCCACTCGTGAGAGGATTCACATTTTCCAAATAATAAGAAAGTGTTAACAGAATACAGCCAAACATGGAGGCTCATGCCAGATGCTGTAGGCTTCAAAATACAATTATAAGAAAAACAATGCACAACAAAGTCATTTCTAAGAGAAAATTTCAAAGGTACCTGGCGGGGCAGCAGGGAGAGAGGGTGAGAGGGACTTTCCTACGAGAGCCCCTGGAATAATGTCCCAGGAGCAGCTGGTTTCAACCCGCACTCCTTTTCTGAGGAACTGTGTCTCACACAGACTCCACACATGTGCTATTTTTCTTCCTCCATTCCCCTGCCAGCTCGGGCACCAGCAAATGTGATACCATTCTTCACTCTGAGTTTTTCTTTCTACCAGTCACTTGTTCGTAAATTTCCCTCACTGCATCATTGAAATCTGTCGCAACGTTCCTGATAAATTCCCCACGCCCTTACCTCCCATTATCCATAATATTATCTCCTTCTTTTCGAGGAATCTGCTTGACATTCAGCTGCAAAGTCACCAACTAGTGTTTTCTTACTGTTCATCTTCTTACACGTGCGGGGGGAGAAAAATTCGGCTCTCCAACTAATTGGATCATCTCCATGCATTTTTAAGAAAGGGTGCAAAATGGTCAAGCTTGCTTTCAAGAAGTCTTCCAGGCATCTCTTCAGCGGTTTTTCTGAACTCCATTTCGCTGCTCGCTCTCTCTCTCTCATTAGCTCTCGTTTCTTCCCAGACAAAGCTAAGGAGTGAGGGTCGGGGAGAGAGAATGTGGGACAGGCTGTTTTGACAAGTGCAATTGCAAAGGAGAAGTTCGTTGTAGCCATAAACGAGCTGTTTTGGAAGCTTTCCCTCTGAAATAGTTCCCATAACGTAGAGAACACTTAATGCAATCATACAGCTTACAGTAAATGTCTAACAAGTGTGGGCATAAATGCTGCTCTTTTTATTCTCTGGCTAAGCATAATATGAGCTTGCACAGAAAAGAAATACAGAGACTGACCACTGGAGTGAAGAAATACCCTTTCTGCCATGGGACTGGCCAGTGCGGAAGCTGTCCAAGTCTCTTCCAGCCAGCCAAGAGGAGCTGACCATACAATGGAGCATCACAGCATCATCTGTGCTGTCTCCTTCATCCTAACACCTTCCTTCCTTCCACTGCTCACTTCTAATGCAGGTTGTGATTTGGGTATAATCCACATCCCACCTGAAAACCAAAGGACATCCCCAGTTACTGAGACTACGGATGGTAGATCAGCCCTCTGCTTTCAGATCCCATCTGGGGATTGCTTCAGCTAAAAAAAGACCCCTATCCAAGATCCTCCCGCTACCCATCCAGCTCAATACAGGAGTATACGATGTACTTGTACACTCACACCACACCTTGGGACAATTCTGAAGGAACACCCCAGCTTCAGAGCTCCATGTGACGTTGACTGGAAAGTCAGTCAAGATTGCATTGCAACCCAACTTCTCCCTCTGCCCAAGCCTGCTTTGAACCTCTCCCTGCATACAATAAATACCCTGGGTGCTCATCTGCCTTTTATCTTGATTCCCAGGGAATTCAACCTGCAACGCTACAGAAGGTGATTCAAGAAGAGAGATTTCATACAGAATTAAGCTATTGAAGTGCTGGATGGTGTGAGGAGTAAAGAGGAGAAGTGGAGTTTATTCCCCAGAGGTCAGGAAGAAGCTTCTCCTGCCCAGGTAGATTCCAAGCACTATGTTGACTAGTGCAGGGAAGAGATCACATACGCAGCAATCAATGAAATGAGTCAACACCCCATCAACTGTGTGATTCTCTACAACACTTCTCCAAGACTCACATGGCCTCTGCCTAAGACAGTCAAATTAAGATAAGGATGTGACTGGAATCATCCTTCCCACCATCTTTCAAAATTTTCATGGTGACACCAGTATTTGCAGTTGCCTTGAGAAAGTAAATAGTGCTTTGGGCTTATTCTCCTGGTGTGGATGCTGGGGGGAGTCACGGGGGTTTTCACTGTGCCTACTACAATGGTAGTCGACTCTATGAATACAGGAGTCAAAGTAGGGATTCTGCCAGATCCTGAGTATGTCTTTCCCAGCCATTATTCTAGAACTTGGGAAATAACCATAGTCTCAGCCTAAAACTCCATTCGTCATCTAACTTCCGGCTAAGTAAGCTTAGTTTACTTACTTACTTAGCTTAATAAACTACAGCAACATCTGACAATTCCAGGATTAGGTGAGCCTCTAACTGGCAATCCCTAATGAGGCTCTCTTTCCTGTTCCCCAGTCCGTGAACACTCTGATAAATGGATCCCCATCCCCCTGGAAGAAGGTTTTGAGGCAAATTTGTAGCACATGCTTAGGACAATGTCACAAGGATCCTCTTTCCAGGGGACCCAATACCTGTTTATTCAAGGGGCTGTTTCTGTAACCTGACTCAGGTCCATGGAGGCAATGATTCTCATTATGATAACACAAGTCAGATCTCTTTACTCGACCTAGATATCGCACCCCCAAAATTTTACAGCTCCTACACTACTTCAGTAAGCATTGTGGGTACCCTAGGGTACCCCTCAAAAACTCACCCCCTCTTTTTAAGACCAAAGCACTCATTCCCCCTCGTTGTTGAGGGTTGACAGCCAACAGTTCTCAACTGAGTCCCTCTTTGAAGCCTTGCCTGGGCCTGAAGAAAGAACATCCTTGCCAAAGATCATGTTCCCTTTGAAGAGCAGCCCATATCAAATAACTGATCACTGCAGATGCATAAAGGCCCGGCAACATTGCTCCAGATCAGAATCACGTCCACAGAATGAGCTTCGGAGCTCACTGCAGGATTAGTCGTAGCCTCTGTTGTGACCATGTCACAATTCAGCCTTTCCCTCTGCCTAATCCTGCTTCCCACTCTCCCATGGGTGTTAATCCCCAACAGCAGTCTGAAATTTCACAATGCACATCTTGCCTTAGAATTTGGTCCTGGGGAAGCTGAACTGTGACAATGAACTGGTAACTTTTTTCACTGAAGGATGCGGAAATCAATGAGCCATCCTCAGAGCTCCCTACACAACAAAACGGCCTAATTGCCACTCTGGTTCTGCTGCCCTTAACAGTAATTGGACCCATTCTGTCTCTAGTAGTTACATGTCTCCCCTTGACCTTTACCATTCTGAGATTCCATCCTTCCCAGTGAAATGAGGAAGCCCAGTTTGACTTGACCCTCTCCCACCATCATTGCGAACCTCAAGAAGGCGACTCCAACAGAGTATTCAAGTACCCATCGCCATGCACTTCTCAGTGCCTTGAGAAGGGAGTAGGTCATTATCATCTTATTGGCAGATATGGTGCAAAGAGAAGTAGGGGAATGGGCCCACCCAATAAAATAACTCCAAAGTTCTAATTTTTCTGATTTCTTGAGTTCCTTCAGGCTACTTCTGGCATTTCAACCTTAGAGGCCACTCTTATGTTAGGTCTCGGTCAACCATCCCAGCCACTTCAGGTATCAAATCTGTCTGGACTGTCTAGACTGTAGAGTTTCTGGATGAAGCAAAAACTATCTATTAATAGGTAGATGTAGCCAATGTTACCTTTCACCTTCTCTGGTCTAGAAATTTGAGAATTCATTCTCGTATAGACTTCCCAGACTATCGCAGATACAAGTTAGCAGGAAGCTTGCTGTTTTACCAATGTTTAAGCTGTATCCTCCCCACTCTGCCTCTGAACTTGTCCCTTACTAAGCATACTATGGCAGGACTCCAGTTATGGGTCTGATTGAATGGAAGGTGGTGGCCATGGGTTTTGATGGAACTTGGTGACCTCTGGTAAGGTAACTTCCCCCAACGAGGTTAATACAAGGTCTTCACACAAGAGAAGAGCCACAACCACCTTGAGACAAGTGCCTGGGTATTTCTGCCCAGGTCCATATTCACAGCTTAGTGGTTCTCCTTCTGAATGCACATTTCTTCTCTCCCCACTGCCCAGGGGAATACTCACATATACAGACACAGCACATTTTTACTTTTGTGGAATTTCACCTTAATCTTGCCATTAGGTACCATCCTTTTTCATCTCTCATTGCCATCAAGACTCACTCAAGGTAAAAATCACGAGAGAGATAACCCTGGATTCTACAGCTCGTGGGTTCGTCCTGCCATGAAGCAGTTCAAGTTTGAGTGCCCAGAGACCAGGGACAGATGCCAGGTTTCCCACACTGACCTTGGGCTGCTTTATTCATCCATGTAAATAGGGTTTAATTATTGGCATACGTATCTCAATTTCCTAAGTCCTGGTATGTGCACAACTGTGTTACAAAAACAAAAAAAAGGCAAGAGCTCTTCTAGGACTTACAGAGCTGATATATGAGGGGTGAGTAAGAACATTACATATTTTGTAAATGGTAATACAGCTGCAAATCCAAGCTCTAAATCCTAGTAACTTGCCTGAGGTCACACATTCAAAAGAGCTGAATTCTATTCTCAGATTTGCCTCCACCTAACTCCCACTGTGGTCTCTTGTCTGGACAGAGGAGGTACATCATGCTTACATTCAAAACAAAGGTAGAGGAAAACAAATCCCAAAACACAATAATAATAATAATCAAGGTAGAAATCCCCATATAGTTTCTGTTTAAAAAGGAAGATTCAGGGGCACCTGACTGGCTCAGTCAGTGGAGCATGCAACTCCTGATCTCAGGTTTGAGTTCGAACCCCACGGTGGGTATAGAGATTACTTAAAAATAAAATGTTTAGGGGTGCCTTGGGTGGCTCAGTTGTTTAAGTGGCCAGCTCCAGAACTGGGTTCAGGTCGCAATCTCGGGGTCCTGGGACCGAGCCCCACATCAGGCTTCATGCTTAGTGGGGAGTCTGCTTAAGGTTTCTCTCTCCCCTTCTCCCTCTGCCCCTTCCTCGCTCATGCTCTCACTTACTCTATCTCTCTCTTTCTCTCAAATGAGTAAACAAATCTATAAAATAAAATTTAAAAAAATAAAATAAAAAGCATAAAAAGAATCATCACTTTGGAGCAGCATGAAGTAGAGAGTTAGAGATGACTATTCATTCTCCAAGGGGCACTTAATCAAATCACACAGGTCAGCATCCCAAGACCTGATCATTTCATCCACCAGGACCTGGCTCCTCATCTGAATGTAAAACCCAATCGCTCTGGAACCTGAGCATATTTACACACAAAGCATCATGCTTTGGGAATTCAGCATACATTTGCCATGAATACCATCTATTCTTCTACTCAATCAATTTCATTAGATTCCACCAATATGATTTAGAAAGAGGAAGATCTTCAATAAAGCATACATTTCATTATTGCAACTTGTCCATGCCATTGCTTAAAGTTGGGAATTCTTTCTTAGTTTGTAATAGGAAAAAAAAATTCCTTAGCCCAATGCAAAACAAAAACATGTAAAAGAAGACAGAGTTCTTGCCTCCGCTAACTCATCTGCAATTCTAATGTTCACTCATATTTTAGGCATTGATGTATGATGAAGTTGCTTACTTTCCGGAGTCAAATGTGGCATGATTATTTTTTTCCCTCCTCTCTTCTTCAGCCTCTCAGGGGCACTTAAAATCAGTCTAGCTCACCATCAACTTAACTAACATTTTCTTTGCAATGATTGCAAAATTTTCTCAAAATTAAAATTTAATCTAACAGCAAGTCACTTCTCACTGATTTTTTTTTTCTGGTTTTAATAGTGTTAAGACACTAACAAGTGCAATGAATACAATGGTTTAATTTCTGTCTCATTTGTCTTAAGTATAACAAAAGAGATAAGTTAAGGATAAGTAACGTCTCGGAAAATCCCAACTCCCAACTTGGATAAGTGGAATTTAGTTATTACGGATAATAGGTTTAAAGACTGCTTCCCTAGAGGGTGCCTGGGTGGCTCAGTGGGTTAAGCTGCTGCCTTCAGCTCAGGTCATGATCTCAGGGTCCTGAGATCGAGTCCCGCATCGGGCTCTCTGCTCAGCAGGGAGCCTGCTTCCTCCTCTCTCTCTCTGCCTGCCTCTCTGCCTACTTGTGATCTCCCTCTGTCAAATAAATAAATAAAATCTTTAAAAAAAAAAAAAGACTGCTTTCCTAGAAAATGTATAATTGAAGAAGCTTAGAATATCAGACACTCAAAATCTATCAAGGAAATATATGCATTACTAAATTTTTATTGGTGCCTTAGAGATCCCTAGTGATACAGCAAATACTATCTGTGTATTGTGTATGTATTGAAAGCATCTTGTCAAGTAATTTTGAAGTGATGGAGCTAATGTTCTTTCTTCTGAAGAATGTTGCACAAGGACTCTCTGCCACTTCTTTTCGAAAATTAGTGCCCAGAAGCCCCGTGCCCAAGAGGTAGGAGAAAGACAACCCAAGTCATGCCTTCTTGTCTAACTGGTAAGGAAAAGAAAAACAAAACAAACCAAAAATGTACAGCACAGGGGTGGCTCTTTACTGCAACCTCCAGAGAGTATGCCAGACCTGTACACAAAATGAGCCATACATGAGATGAACTAAATAACGTACTTAGGAACCTAAAAATTTATAATCACTTTGTATTGTTTAAATGGAAAAACCTTGTTCACCTAGTTAAGTAAATGAACACAAATAGATTTATTCTAGCCAAGTCACTTCAATCCAAGTTATATGCTGAAAGTCCAACAGTGCTTATATCATCAGAAAACACTTTTAGGGGCACCTGGGTGGCTCAGTCAGTTTAGCATCGGCCTTTGGTTCAAATCATGAGTCCCGGGTCCTGAGATTGAGCCCCACATGGAGCCCCACACATGGGCTCCCTGCTCAGCTAGGAGTCTGCTTCTCCCTCTTTCTCTGCCCCTCCCCCACTGGTACACTCACTTGCTCGCCCTCTCTCTCAAATAAACAAAATCTTTAAAAAAGGAAAGTATTTTTAATGACATAGCAGTCGACAACTTAATTAGGTCCTCCTTCAAGTATCTTGAAAAGGAGGAGCTTGAAAGCATGTGATTTTTTTTTAAAGTGATCTCTACATCCGATGTGGGGCTTGGACCTACAACCCTGAGATCGACAGTCATATACTCTACCAACTGAGCCAGCCAGGTACCCCACAATGCACTTAATTTGCACAAGGATTTAGTATACAGTCACTTCAGTCATTCACCTTCTCATTTTCTGGGAAGCATGTACAAAAGGCTTTCCTAGGGGTGCCTGGCTGGCTCTGTGAGAAGAGCATGCATCTCTTGGTCTTGGAGTCATGAGTATAAGCCCCATGCTGGATACAGAGATCACTTAATAAATCGTTAAAAAAAATTTTTAAAGCCTTTACTAAATTCCATAGATAACAATTCATTACTCCTGTTTTATTTTTACTTAGAGGCACCTTGTCTAATATCATATACATAGAAAGGACTGGGAAAATTGCAATATTATTAAGTTTTTATATACTGCTTTTATCTTATCATGTAAATTACTGTTTTCACTAAAACCCTGGAGTGAAAACAGACACCAAGACACTGGAAAATGAAATGTCTCATTTTGTATCTTGTTACTGAGCATATAAAATACAGAAGAAATGAGCTTTGTAAAAGATTGATGTTTCCCATCTTAATTCCTTTTTTATTTGTTTTTTTTTTGTTGTTGGTTTCCCATAATTCTGTAAACATTTTTGTGAATATTCATATTCTTAGAGAGACATTTCAGACTTCTGACCTCCAGAACCCTAAGATAATAAATCTGTGTTGTTTTAAACCCTTAAGTTTATGTTAATTTGGTACACCCAGTAAGAGGAAACTCTACAAAAGGTCTCAGCCAATTCCATGAGGAGCCCTGAATCTGGGATGGTCTTTCAGAGTTGTGCCAAGTTGGGCTGATGAGCTGGGCCCTTTGTACCCCCAAAGAGACCATCCACTGGATGTATTAAACTCCCCACCAAAAGTGACCTTGAGAAAGGCACTTTAAGTAAACTCTTTGCAAATGCAGGGCTTGAACTCACCTCCTGAAGATCAAGAGTCTCACGCTCTACTGACTGAACCAGCCAGGTGCCCCAGCCAGGTGGTATTTTCAACCAAGAGCAATTCCCAGAGAGGGCTGACAGCACTCCCAGAAGTGGAAGGAATAAACACTTAAGTCCTGGAAGGCCTAGAAGATAGCTCTGGACAGTATACCATGGAACCCACTGTCCTCCAAAAATATATGTATTGTCCCCATCCTCACCTCCAGCTCTTACAGTACTGATATGTAGTCCCAGGAGGGAAAGTAAATTTGGTTAGACGTGCTATTACCAAGCGAATTATTTTATCCTGTTCTCACTCCAGCATTCTTGAGCTTATTGGCTTTACTGGGAGGGGCGAACCTCCATTCCCCTGGGTCTCTGAAGTTAAGAAAAGCTTCAGAGTGCAGATTTTCCCCGAAACTACTCAAGGAGCCAGATCAATACAATTATTCTGAAACATGCTAAAAGTAAGAGAGAGACTGTTTAGCTGAGGACTCTAGAGGAAAAATTAGGAATTCGTTTTCAGAAACACATTTCTAAAGATTGAGTTCTCCAAAGACCTTATCAAAGGATGCAATACTAATTGCACACATGTTGTCAATGTCACTGGTTGGAATATTAGAAGAAACTATTCATTTAATATTTTAAGGGGGAGTAAAGAGTGGGTTTGTTTTTAACACAGCGAGAGTTACTTTGTCAGCCAGTCTGCATTTTATAACTATTACCTGTTACTGCTTGAACCTTAGAACATAAAAATACCACTATAGCCAAATACTGCCTAGGGTGTGAAATATTCCCATTTCCATATGTTCCAACCTTCATTACACTTTGAGTTAATTCAGGAGTCTCCTCCACTTGTCCTACTAGTCACCATTCCAATCCATTCTGCATACTGTCGCCAGATTAATCCTTCTGAACTACATCTTCCATTATGCCATGCTTTTATTCAAACCCTTGGACCATCTCCTCAATGTCAGACTAGTTTCAAAGTCTTCTCCCTAGCAATCAAGGCCCTCCATACAAGGTCTCCAGAATACATTTCCAACTTTTTCACTGGGCCCTCTATGCTGGGATCATGCCAAATCATAATGCTTCTTAAACATTTCACTGGTCAGCTTTTCATTTCACTGGTCTGCTTTTCTTACTCTTCTTCCTTCAACCAGAAACAATTTACCCATTCTTGGTAGTATATCTAAGCCATCCATGAAAGTAAATGTCACCAACAGCCACATAAAGCCTTTGCTGATTCAATGAACTAGATGTGATCTCTCCCACTTGAGTGTTCTCAAGAAGGGTCCTGGTCAGACATTATTTTGATTGCACATAAGAGAAACCTGTTAAAGTAGTTGAAAGAAAAGGATGGCTCATCTGAAAGGTAAGGGGGTATCATAAAATCCAAAGTCCCAAATGGCAGTCCCAGCTCATGAGATTCAAGAGAAAAACGAACTCAGAAAAGCAAAACTGAGTGCTATGAAAAAGATGAAAGCAGCTCTCAGAAATTGAAAACGTGATTTATGGCAATACGAATATATGGGCTGAGTAGCAGAATGGACAGAGTTGAAGAAATGAAGAAAATACCCAAGAGAATCACAGTGTTCCATCTTCCAGGCCAACAATTAATTCGGCAAAAAGATGTGGAGAGAGTAAAGGCAGAAAATGAAAGGTGGGGGGGGTTACAGATATTGAAATCTTAAAGGTTGATAGGAAAACATTAATTCATAACCAAAAAAAAAACACCACATTTCAACTTAATAGCAAACACTAGCATGGACAGAAGATGAACAGCTTCCAAAGTGCTAGTGGTAGGTTGGGACAAAACCCAGTTGTGGGGACGGTGCTGGTTAAGAATAAAGGAATCTTGTTTGCTCATTTGCCATTATTGCCAAAATAACAGATGGCAAGGGATCTTAATTTTAATTTGCACTTTCGTATCGCTGGTAAGGTTACTTATCTTTTCATATGTTAATTGGGTTATTCATATTTCTTCTATAAATTGCCCATACATATATACTTTGCCCATATGTCTATTGGGTGCTTTGTCTTTTTTCTTGATTTATAGTACTCTTTGTATGTTATGAATATTAAAACTTGGTCTGATATACTGGGAGGAAATGAAATATATATTTCTTGTCTTTAAGCTTTATTTTATTTTTTTGCCATAACACATTTTTCATTATTTAAAAGAAACATGCTAGAGGAAAACATAGGTGAAGGCTATCATGATATTATGGTTGGAAAGTCTTTCTGTTTTTCTTCCTCTGTGATTTCTTTCCTTAAAGAAAAAAATAAATAGGAAAATATGAACAGATCTAGGCACACAGGAATATTAAAGTTCTAGGTGGAAAACAAGTAAGAGGAGATGACAAATAGTCATATGATGCTTACTACCTGCCAGCCATAAGCTTCAATTCTTCATCTAGATTAAGTTGTTCATTCAAGCATGACTACTTGTGATCAGATTATTATCGTTGTCTTCTTCATCTGACAATGAGAAAACAGGCACAGAGAGGTTAAGTGCTTGCCCAAGGCAGTAAGAGCAGGTGAATGGTGGGTAAGATTTGAACCGAGGCAGTCTGGTTCCTGGGCCTATGCTCTGGACTGGGGCACCTGGGTTGCTCAGTTAGTTAAGCATCTGCCTTCGGCTCAGGTCATGATCCCAGGTTACTGGCATCGAGTCCCGCATCTGGCTCCCTGCTTAGCAAGGAGCCTGCTTCTCCTTCTGCCTCTCCTCCCTGCTCATGTGCTAGATCTCTCTCTCTCAGAAATAAATAAAATCTTTAAAAAAAAAAAAAAAAAAAAAGCTCTGGGCTCTAAGTCTACATCTCACAGAAACTGCAGAAAAAGAACTTTCCAGAGCATGTGGGCATATTTTCCTTTGCCATTTGAGTACTGAGCCTGCTTCTTACCTCTGATGATATTATCCTGGGGGTGCTGAACTTGGCTCAAGAACCAAGAGAGGCCAGTATCTGTGAAAACTGCAGTAATCCAAAATGCACAGATTCCAGGTGCCTATTCTTGCAGAGTAGCTATGTCAGGCATAGTACAAACGGTGTATAGCATAGCAACAAATGAGCTGTTTTGTCATTTCCATACCCTAATCAGGCACTCAGCTGCCTCTGATAATCTTCGAGCAAGTCCAAAGCAAGACATGCTACTTCTGTTCCTTCTCTGTGCAGTACCTCACTTCTGTTAAGTTCTGAATCCTAGATATATACATTGGGCATTATAAAGGGAGAGAGAGAGAGAGAGAAAGAGAAAGAGAGAGAGAGAGAGTGTGTATGTGTGTGTGTGTGTGTGTGTGTGTGTAAATCCAACAGACCAGAATTTATGTTAAAAAAAAAAAACAGTAACAATAACAAACAGAGTCCTGCTGTGAATCATAAACCTGCATTTAACAGAATAAATAATAAATGTAATATCCTGTGTCAGTCATGGTCCCAGCAGGAAACAGATGGCACACTCAAATTAGGAAAATTTAAAGAGGGATTGTTATAGGTAATATCCCCCGGGAGGCAGACTGAGACAGGAGATTCTCAAACGGGAAGATTATCGTGAACGTCTCTGACAGACACACTCGGGGAAGAAAGAGAAGCAGAACTCGGAGGAGAGAAAAGGTGAGCCATCCAAGCCAGTGTCTCAGGAGAGTGTCATGGAAGCCCTGGAGCCAGAAGGGTCCTTCAGAGTTGTCACAAGTCGGGCTGCCCTGCGCAACAATTCCCAGACAGGAGAGTTTGGACACCCAAGGGGAATCTAGTGGAGGCAGTCCTTCCCCTCCTTAAGAGGGATCTCGGCAACACAGCAGAGCCGCCACTATGGGGTCTCTTAAAGAAAACTACTTCCCCAAGCGCATGCAGAGTATCTGGAAATTATCCGACAATTGCATTCACACCAAGAGATATAAAACGTCAGACCTCGCCACTAAGAGACTGAATGGAAAACGGACACTGGCTGGACAGTACACAAACACTGAACGCTCACCCACAATGCACAGCGACCAGGACAAGAAACCAACACATGATGTGCAGTGACTGGCCCAGAAAGCCAGCCTACGAGCTAGAAGTCAGACTTGGAAGTGTCAGATTGCTGTCTCCAGTGATAATCCAAGACGCCTAACAGTGGCTCCTGTAATAACTGGCCCAAGAAGACCCAGACTTGACTAAATCACTGGCAGTTTCCCTAGTTGTTGGCCCCGTTTCCAAGTTAAGACCAATGGGAGAGAGCCGAACACGTACCCCTCACCAATCTGCTTTATCCTGAGGTATTCAGACCCAAACCTGGAGCTTCAGAAAGCCAGCCAAGAACGTTCTTGGCTTTACAGAGAACATATTCAGCATCGTAACTACACCAACTTGCTTTTAAGACACATTTTGGTGGATGGCAGGAGCGGGGGAAAAAAAGAACAGATCCGAGGCTCAGGACACAAATCATTAAAGGAAGAGCTTCCAAGATACAGAAGTAGAAAACAGACTTCAATGGTGGCACACCAGTTGACAAGCTACGCTCCTAGTGATTTCAAATATTTCACAGGAGCACATGCCCTGGGGTGAAGTACTTGGCCAACGTTCCAGATCTGATGAGGGGATTCCTTTGAGAGGAATGAGATTCCGGGGGAAAGAAGTTCATTTCTAAGTACAAAGGGGACACTTCCTATATTCTCTTCTTCCCACCCTGAGTCCCATGCCCATGGAAAGCAAACTGAGCAGTAGCTTCTGCCGGAAACGAGGGGCTTCTCAGATCTCTTTGTCGTTCTAGTACATCCCCACTTAAGAACAGAATTTTCAAGCCACGTGCTCGCTTACTTGCCCAAAGAAATGACTCAAGCTGGACATTTTCCAAATTATAACAGGCCAGTGGGAAGAGGGAGGAAAGAGGAGAAGGGACAGACTGTGCCATCAAATAATTTGGTAGCAGTTAACTGTATCACATCAAACCGGGCCTGGGTGAGACAAACTCATTAACCCTCATTAACACCTCAGCAGCAGGCCTTAGTTTACCCGATTAGCCGGATTTAGAGCTGAGCCCCTAGAGAAGGAACTAGATTCAGCACAGGAAGGGAGTTCTGAGAGGCTTGGGTTACCGTGAGAGTACTGACAAATGGCACATGGAATACACATTCGGGGGTGGGTAGAGAAAACATTGACTGGAGAGTCAAGTAGAGGAGTAGGAGGAAAACCAGCTTGCTCTACATCTGACTGTGACCCTTAACTTGCATATAGCTCAAGAGCCAGCACTGAGAGTAGGAGGAGTGGCCATGAGAGATGACTTAGTCAGCCATCATTCCTAACGATGACTTAGTCTGCCCAGCCCAACACAAGCCCTCCTGAAACCACTGGCCAGGCCCTCCAGCCCCCAGCCCACTCTAAACCCTATGGGTAAAGGAAAGGTCTTCGGTCTTCAGTAAGCCCAGGCCTCGATTCCCGTGGCTATTGGATCGCCCATGTTCGTTTCTGTGGGGAGCTGCTTCGGGAAGGCACCCCCAAGCCCCGACAGTCCCCCAAGAGCATGCATGTGCTTTCTGAGCCATGTAGTTTAAGACCTGCTCCCCTTCACACCAAGAGGGAAAAGTAGCATTTACAAAAGGCTCACTAGAGTTAATCCTCAGCAACAACCCTCAGAATTTCTTACCCTTTACACAGAAAGGATCAGCCTATGCCACACCAAAACAAGCCACTTGGCATAAAGATTGTTTTGAACTAAAAGCAATTAAATAGCAGACATAAGAACCCTCTGCCCTCCCCTTTTCTGCCTAAAAGCAGAGCATAAGCTTTTTACGAATGTACCCCCCACCTGTCTCCCAAGCCAGCAAGAGGAGGACTTAAAGATGGCGCCAATTTGAGTCTGCATAACAAATCTTACTAAATAACCCTTATCTGTCGTTAGTAGCCACCAACTACTTACAGTTCTGTGATCTGCAGCCCCTAGAAGCCCACACCTCTTCCTTTGTCCAGTCCTTCTTCACAATATATTGTCCTTTGATAAAATGGCATATAAACGCTCAAGCCTCACCATTTCTAAGCTGGGTTTTTTTTTTAATTAATTTTTTTAGAAGATTTTATTTACTTGACAGAGAGAGAAAGAGATGACAAGTAGGCAGGCGGAGGGGAAGCAGGCTCCCTGCTGAGCAGAGAGCCCAATGCGGGGCTCGATCCCAGGACCCCCAAGACCAGGACCCGAGTTGAAGGCAGAGGCTTAACCCACTGAGCCGCCCAGGTGCGCCTCTAGGCTGGGGTTTTTACTTCTTTCCTGTAAAGCATAGTAAGTCTTTTCTCCTCTTCATCTGTCTTTTGTCAGTTTAATTCACAGGCCCCCAAACTCAACTTAAAAGGGAGAAAAAAGGCTTTTCCTCCCCTAGACACACTACTAACCCCACTTTAAGGATGGGAAATTGAGTCACAGAGAGATTGAGGACAAAACAGCTAGTAGCTAGTGCCAGGGTGTGGAAGCAGGCGATCTGATTGCAGTCCCCACACTCTTCTTTTTAATCCTGC
The DNA here is from genome assembly GCF_011764305.1 of Mustela putorius furo. Classification (NCBI taxonomy): domain Eukaryota; kingdom Metazoa; phylum Chordata; class Mammalia; order Carnivora; family Mustelidae; genus Mustela; species Mustela putorius. The sequence continues at coordinate 37,927,091 of NW_025421989.1, forward strand.
TCTTACTTCAATACTCCACTGCAACTCCCATTTGGAAAAAAAAAAAAAAAAGAAAGAAAGAAAGAAAAAAGAAAAGAAAAAAACAGAACTCTCCCATGCAGCCCAGTTTCACACAGGGATCACCATGTATTCAAAATACACACTGAGGGGCACCAGGTGGCGGCGGAGCGGGGCGGGGGGCGGTGCTCAGTCAGTTAAGTGTCTACCTTCAGCTCAGGCCATGATCCTGGAGTCTTGGGATCGAGCCCTGCTTAGGGGTCCCTGCTCAGTGGGGAGTGTGCTTCTCCCTCTCCCTCTACCCCCGCCTTGTTCTCTTTCTCTCTCTCTCTAAAATAAATAAATACGAATTTTTAAAAAATACACACTGAGTCTTTAAATACTAGAATCATACTCAGTGAGGCACAAGAGTTGCAATGGGCAGGAGGTAGAAACATGCAATCTGCTATCCCCTTAGGAAGTCTCAATCTGGAGCACACGCCCATCAAGTGAAAGATGGGCCAGAGTCTCTTGAGGTATTTAAATCCCTCCTCCATGCATCTCCCTTTGCTGCACACATACGGGAAAATCCATATATGTTGAATGTGGACCAAAGGCTAGGCCACTGTGTATAAACAAGGCACGGTGTAAAGATTTCCAAAAAGACTCAAAAATATAAGGACTAAGAGAATCGATGGATAAGGACTTGCCCATGTTTTCCTTCTACTCAGCCCGTGATTAGAAAATGTGATTTCTGCAGGCAGCACTGAAACCTCATGCAATCAGAAAAGTGCTGGGCAGTGCTTCTAGCAAGCTCAGGGGGGAGAAATCACAGCCAGGAGGATGAGAGAAGGAGGGCAAACCTCTGGAAGGAGTCCTCCTGGCAAGACCACTGTGGGAAGGCAAGGCACTGGGTGTTCTGATTGCTCTCCAGTTTCTTTCTGCCCAGTAGTATTGCTAAAATAGCACCGCATGGGGGCGCCCGTGTGGCTCCGTCCTTTGAGCCTCTGCCTTTGGCTCAGGTCTTGATCCTGGAGTCCCAGGATCCAGTCCAGCATGAGGCTCCCTGCTCAGTGGGGAGTCTGCTTCTCCCTTTGCCCTTCACCCCCCTCTCTCTCTCTCTCTCAAATAAATAAATAAAATCTTTTAAAAATAAATAAATAAAATATCACCACTTGGCCTCAGAACCCCAGACCGGGTAAAGCGCTTGAATGGGCTGTGGCAACATCACACCCAGGCAGCTCTTGGAGACTCTGGGCATTTGCCCGTCAAGGAAGCTGCAGCCCATACTTTCACCATATCAATAAGACATTCCAGGCTGTGGGTGTGAGGCTGATGTCCGTCCACACCCCTGACTTGGACAGAGCCGCCGGGCCCCACATCGCAGGATTCCAGCCAGAGACAGAAATGACAGATGCTCCAAGCGCCACCTCATGACATCATCCCTTCAAAAGAAAAGGGATATGCACCCTGCTACCTTCACCGTGTCAGGTTTGGCCCATGTTAATTGCAACTCTATGCTCCAGTTGCAAGGACTGAATTTCAGGTTATCCCTTAATAACGATTCATTAACTTAAAACAGACACTTGGGGCACTCATTTTTAGGGTGGCTACAACATGGGGAGCCTGAAGTTGGTGGAGTTCAGCATCAGGAAAATCCATAATGACAGACTGGGAGGCACTCATCGACCTCACTAGCACAGACTTTTCTTTTTTTTTTTTTTTTAATTTATTTGATAGAGAGAGAGGTCACAAGTAGGCAGAGAGGCAGGCAGAGAGAGAGAGGAGAAAGCAGGCTCCCTGCTGAGCAGAGAGTCCGATGCGGGACTCGATCCCAGGACCCCGAGATCATGACCTGAGCCGAAGGCAGCGGCTTAACCCACTGAGCCACCCAGGCGCCCCAGCACAGACTTTTCTAACATCTGCACATTCCAGCAGTGGCAGTTGGGGGTGGGAGAGACAAAGGGAGAAGAGCGGAGAGAGAGGGACTAACCAGAGAGGATATGAGGAAGAGAAGAGGGAGGAAAGGAGGAGGGAAAAAGAGGGAGAAAGGAAGGGGTAAGAGGAGAGGGAAGTTGCGAGGGGGAAGGAAGAGGAGGTAGAGAAAGGAAAAGAAGAAAGAAGAGGGGCGTCTGGGTGGCTCAGTCGGTTAAGCATCTGCCTTCAGCTAAGGTCACGATCTGGGGGTCCTGGGATCGAGCCCTGTGTCAGGCTCCCTGTTGAGCAGGGAGTCTGCTGGTCCTTCTCCCACTCCCCCAGCCCCTGCTCATGTCTCTCTCTCTCTCTCTCTCTCTAATAAATAAATAAATAAAATCTTTTAAAAAAGAAAAGAGAAAAAAAGAAGTAGTGCAATTCTAGGGGAAGAAAAACAATAACATAAAGGGGTTTGGGGGAAGTTTTGTTGCTGTTGTTTTGCATTTTAGTGTACTGCTTCTTCTTTTTTTTTTTTAAGATTTTATTTATTTATTTATTTGACAGACAGCGATCACAAGTAGGCAGAGAGGCAGGCAGAGAAAGAAGGAAGGGAAGCAGGTTCCCTGCTGAGCCGAGAGCCCAACGTGGGGCTCAATTCCAGGACACTGAGATCATGACCTGAGCCGAAGGCAGAGGCTTTAACCTACTGAGCCACCCAGGCGCCCCTAATGTATTGCTTCTTAATGCAGAGAGGATCCTGGTTGTCTCCATTGTGGCTAGCTGTGCTCCACAGTGACAGAGCATCTTTTTTTTTAGATAAAAACTAAGTATAATGACTTAAGCATGCCTAGGAAGAGAAGAAACACATACAGGAAAAGGAAGGTCAAAGAAGAGAAGATGAGGAGGCTTTAATGTATTATTACTGCTATAAGGCAAGGGAACCCTAGGGAGAACAGGTTCCAAAGTATTTGTTGGCCTGATTTTAGTGACATTTCTAAACCTGCCTAGGAGCACTCTGTAATTGTCAGCAGGTAGATTTTATTTAATAGAGAGAGCAGGGAAAAGACATCAGTCATCAAATGCCGTTTACCATTTTGTCTCCCACGTTGCACTGAACCAAAGGTAGAAAACAGTGTGAAAGAACAAACAAATATAAAGCTGGGAAGGCTTTGGAGGTTTCTCCTGGCGCGACAGCGCATGTCTGACAGAGGCAGGGGCCACGGGAGCAGTGGCTGAGCACTGCGCAAAAGATAGCTTCGGATTCTGCAGTTAATTGTCCTGCAGCATCTTTTGCCAGGTATCACTCTGTTTCGCATTTTTTTCTTCGTAAAATGGTATATATTTTCTTTTTGCTAAAAAATATTTTGGTGAGGAGTCACAACACTGAGGCAGATAATCAAGTTGAGAGGCTGGGTATTAAAACGGAGGCCCTGGGACCAGTAGCACCAGCATCATCTGGGAGCTGGTTAGAAATGCAGAATTAGGACCCAGCCCCAAGGCCCACTGAAACCGAATCTGCATAGTAATGAAATCTCAGGGGCATTCCCAGGCAGATGCAAGTTTGAGTAGCTGCTGGCTCAGAGAAATAAAAGTGATATGCTAACATCTCAAGTATTTATTTGTCTGTAGTCTTTGCCTCTGCTTCTGTGCCTAGCTGAGCATGCTTTTGTACCAGACACATGCAACCTCCTTCCCCTTCCTGCACAGCCCAGGCAGACAGTCCTTAATTGATTAATCAATAGTGGACACCTGGAACACTGTCCTGAATTGTGAAATGAAATCTAACTCGACAGTAAAAGGAGAGGGGGGAAAAAAAAAAAGGTGATCAGAGTTGGCTCTGGTGTGTGTGAACATGTGCATGCACGTGGGTGTGTCTCTATCCGTGGTTCTCAAGCTTTAGCCAGGGTCAACATCATCCCGAGAACTTGCTAAAGCAAACTGCTGAGTTTCTGAGTCAGTAGGTCTGGCACGGAGCCTGAGACTTGGCATGTCTACTCCATTCTAAATGCTAATGCTGCTAGTCCAGGGCTCACACGTGGGGAACCAATTGTCCCTATCCCCCCCTCCTTCTTTCCTTCCTATAAAGACTCTGTTCTCTATCCCTTCCCTTCAGAGCCTTGTTCTCTGCAAGCAGAGGTATAGTAGCTTAATGTGATAGCAGATATCAGTTGCTTACCTTGTTATACTTAAGAGATCAGGAGTTTGGGGCACCTGGGTGGCTCAGTGAGTTAAGCCTCTGCCTTCAGCTCAGGTCATGCTCTCAGGGTCCTGGGATAGAGCCCCACACTGGGCTCTCTGCTCAGCAGGGAACCTACTTCTCCCTGTCTCTCTCTGCCTGCCTCTCTGCCTACTTGTGATCTCTATGTCAAATAAATAAATAAAATCTTAAAAAAAGATATCAAGAGTTTTATAAATATTCTCAAGGAGGCACTTAAGAATATGGTCATGGGGGAGGCGCCTGGGTGGCTCAGTGGGTTAAAGCCTCTGCCTTCGGCTCAGGTCATGATCCCGGGGTCCTGCGATCGAGCCCCACATTGGGCTCTCTGCTCGGCAGGGAGCCTGCTTCCTCCTCTCTCTGTGCCTGCCTCTCTGTCTACTTGTGAACTCTGTCAAATAAATAAATAAAATCTTAAAAAAAAAAAAAAGAATACGGTCTTGAGCAAACAATCTAAAGAGGATAGTTTATGAGAACCATGTGTTAGAGACCGAGGATGGGTGTTTGGGGACAGACAGAGCTACACCGCATCCCCTATGTAATCACCTTGATAGCTGACTCCCTACCAACAGGACCATGGGCCAGCTCCTGGGAATCTTGCCAGCAAGATTCAGCCAGGGATGCCCTTTTCTTTACCCTAAAAGAGAAGGGAAGAAATCCTATAAAGAAGAAGGAAAGACTGTCTTGCAGCATCTTTGGGAGAGAAGTAGAGTCTTTCCCTTATTTTAACACGTGAAGGCTTCTTTATTTCGGGGAACATGGTCTTCAGATCCAAACACACAATTACAGGACATTGTGAATACTGTATTACAGGTAAGAATTGGAATCAGGTGCTATAAAAAGAGAAGAAGGGAGGCTCATCTAGCCTCCCTTAAAGGTTAGGGATAGGGTCTCACAGAATAGAGGATGGCTAACCTAATTATCAAATAAAGATCACGACTTGGGGCGCCTGGGTGGCTCAGTGGGTTGGGCCGCTGCCTTCGGCTCAGGTCATGATCTCAGGGTCCTGGGATCGAGTCCCGCATCGGGCTCTCTGCTCAGCAGGGGCCTGCTTCCTTCCCTTCCCCTCTCTCTGCCTGCCTCTCTACCTACTGTGATCTCTCTCTGTCAAATAAATAAAATCTTTAAAAAAAAAAAAAAAGATCACGACTTACCCTAGGCAGGAGAATAATGTAATAGATGCACTCATTTCAATGGGACAGAATAGAGAACCCAAAAATGGACCCTCAACTCCATGGTCAACTAATCTTCAACAAAGCAGGAAAGAATATCCAATGGAAAAAAAGACAGTCTCTTCAATAAATGGTGCCGGGAAAATGAGACAGCCACATGCAGAAGAATGAAACTGGACCATTTCCTTACACCATACACAAAAATAGACTCGAAATGGATGAAAGACCTAAATTTGAGACAGGAATCCATCAAAATCCTAGAGGAGAACACAGGCAGCAACCTCTCTGACCTCGGCCGCGGCAACTTCTTGCTAGACATGTCTCCAAAGGCAAGGGAAACAAAGGCAAAAATAAACTATTGAAACTTCAACAAGATTAAAAAAACTTCTGCACAGCAAAGGAAAGCATTGACAAAACTAAAAAATAACCATTAGAAAGAAGATATTTGCAAATGACATATTAGATAAAGGGCTAGTATCCAAAATCTATATATAAAAAAAAAAACTTACCAAACTCAATACTCAAAGAACAAATAATCCAATCAAGAAATGAGGAGAGGACATGAAGAGACATTTCTCCAAAGACATACAAATGACCAACAGACACATGAAAAAATGCTCCACGTCACTCAGCATCAGGAAAATGCAAATCAAGACCATAATGAAATATACCACCTCACACTAGTCAGAATGGCTGAAATTAATCACTGAGGAAACAGGAGATGTTGTCGGGGATGTAGAGAAAGGGGAACCCTCCTACACTGTTGGTGGGAATGCAAGCTGGTTCAGCCACTCTGAAAAACAGTATGGAGGTTCCTCAAAAAGTTAAAAATAGAGCTACCCTATGACCCAGCAATTACACTACTAGGGATTTATCCCAATGATACAACTGCAATGATCTGAAGGGGCACGTGTGCCCCAATGTTTACAGCAGCAACGTCCACAACAGCCAAACTATGGAGAGCCCAGATGTCCATCAACAGATGAATGGATGAAGAAGACGTGGTATACATATACACAATGGAATACTATGCAGCCATCATATACACAATGGAATACTATGCAGCCATCAAAACAATGAACTCTTGCCATTTGCAACAACGTGAATAAAACTAGAGGTTATTATGCTAAGGGAAATAAGTCAATCAGAGAAAGAATTATATGATCTCATTCACATGTGGAATTTAAGAAACAAAACAGAGGATCATAGAAGAAGGGAGAGAAAAATAAAACAAAATGAAAATCAGAGAGGGAAACAAACCGTAAGAGACTCGAAATCATAAGAAACAAACTGAGGATTGCTGGAAGAGAGGGAGGCGGGAGGGAAGGGGTGACAGGGTGATGGACATTGGGGAGGGCACATGATGTAATGAGTATTGGGTATTATATAAGACTGATGAGGGACACCTTGGTGGCTCTCCCAGTTAAGTCTAAGTCAGCCTTAGACTCAGGTTATGATCTCAGGATCCTGAGATTGAGCCCTGCCTTGGGCTCCCTGCTCAATGGGGAGCCTGTGTCTCCCTCTCCCTCTATCACTCCCTCTGCTTGTGCTCTCTCGTGCTTTTCTCTGTCAAAAAAAAAAAATCTCTGAAAAGAAAAAAAGATTGATAAATCACCGAACTCTACCTCTAAAACTAATAATACACTATATGTTAATTAGTGGAATTTAAATTTTAAAAAATAAACAAACAAAAAAAATATTTCTGGCCTCCCATCAGTTTCTTTACACTTCTTAGGAGGCCCAGATGGAATGAAGACCCTCTCCCTCATAGCAATGGTCTCAATTATGTAACCTTTTATTACACTTTCCACCTTCCTCATCTCTTGCTCTCTCGCATCTCACTTCTCCACTTCTCCACTCTTGCCTCATGAAATCAACTCCCAAATAAACCACATGCACTGAAGTCTTCATCTCAGTTTTGTCTCCCCCAGGTGGGGCCTAAGATAGTCCTATAGTATGTTTCACACTTTCATCTAAAATTACTCTCCAGGGGGCACCTGGGTGGCTCAGTCGGTTAAGGGGGTTAATAAGCACCTGCCATCGGCTCAGGTCATGACCCCAGAGTCCTGGGATCGAGCCCAGATCAGGCTCCCTGCACAGTGGGGGCTGTTGGGTGGCTGCCTGCTGTTGGGGTGCCTGGGTGGCTCAGTGGGTTAAAGCCTCTGCCTTCGGCTCAGGTCCTGATCCCAGGGATCGAGCCCTGCGTCAGGCTCTCTGCTCAGCAGGGAGCCTGCTTCCAATCTCTCTCTGCCTGCCTCTCTGCCTACTTGTGATCTCTGTCTGTCAAATAAATAAATAAAATCTTTTTAAAAAAGAGAAGAAACAAATGAACAAATAAAAAAAAAATAAACAAATCACAAGAAACAGAGGCCACTAGAGAGAACAAGCTAAGGGTTACCAGAGAGGAGATGGGGGGATGGGTGAAATAGGTGATGGGATTAAGAGGATTAAGAGTACACTTATCTTGATGAGCACTGAGTAATGTATGGAAGTGTTGAATCACTATACTCTACACCTGAAACTAATAGAACACTGAATGTTAATTATACATGAATTAAAATTTACAAAAATGAAGTTTTATTGGCGCATACACACACACAAATACTTAGTTTGTTAGTTTCTAGTCCATCTCCGTCTTAGTTCATTTCCCTTACCTGTGACCACTGGGATCATCTTCCAAATAAAGTACTTCTACTCAAATCCTTGTCTCAGGGTCTGTTTCTCTGCCAACCCAATCAAAGACACCACCAGATAACTGAACCTCATCCTTTCTATTAAAACAGGATAAAATTATGGGAGAAAACAATGTTTCTCAACGAGGGGTGCCTGGCTGCCTCGGTCAGAATAGCATGCGATGCTTGATCTCAGGGTTATGAGTTCAAGCCCCATATGGGGAACAGAGATTACTTAAACAAAACACATTACATTAAAACAAAGAAATTAAGGAAAAGGTTCCTTTTTTAAGACAAAAGGATCATTCTTGGGGCATCTGGGCTGCTCAGTTTGTTAAGCGTTCAACTCTTGATTTCAGCTCAGGTCATGATCTGGGGGTCTTGAGATCAAGCCCGCATTGGGCTCCTCATTCAGCTTGAGATTCTCCCTCTCCCTCAGCCCCTCCCCCACTCATTTTTTTCTCTCTCTCTCTAATAAATAAAATATTTTTAAAAATAAATCTTTTTTAAAAAGACAAAAGAAGTGGTGCCTGGGTTGCTCAGTGGTTAACCCACTGAGGGTTAACTCAGGGTTAAATTTAACCCTCTGCCTTCTGCTCAAGTCATGATCCCAGGGTTCTGGGATCGAGCCCCACATCGGACTCTTTGCTCCACAGGGAGCCTGCTTCCTCCCCTCTCTTCTCTGCCTGCCTCTCTGCCTACTTGTGATCTTTGCCTTTCAAATAAATAAATAAAATATTAAAAAAAGACAAAAGAACCATTCTTAACCCCACAGTCCAACTATACCCCCACCACCATAAATTCTACAGCTCACTACTAAAGGTTGGAAGGGAAAAAGAAAGAGTTGGCAACAGAGAGGCAAAGTCTGCTTCATCTCCAAACCGGTATACCGGCTATCTCTAGTTCAGGGGTACTGACCTTGAAGGAAGTAGGTTTAGGTAAACCACATTTTAATCAACTGCTCCACCCACCCCCCAACTCCATCTGATTTGGGCGGAGATTGCCCTTAACAAGATCTTTTTTATTTTTTTAAAAAAGATTTTATTTATTTATTTGACAGAGCACACGCAGGGGGGAATAGGAGAGGGAGAACCAGGCTCCCGCTGAGCAGAGAGCCCCATGTAGGGCTCGATCCTGGGACCTTGGGATCATGACCTGAGCCGATGGCAGGTGCTTACCCAACTGAGCCACCCAGATGCCCCAAGATCTTTTTTTTTCTTTTTAAAAAATAATCTCGGGGTGCCTGGGTGGCTCGGTTGGATGAATGCCTTCAGCTCAGGTCATGATCCTGGAGTCCGGGATCAAGTCCCGCATCGGGCTCCCAGCTCCATGGGGAGTCTGCTTCTCCCTCTGACCTTCTCCTCGCTCACACTCTCTTTCACTGTCTCTCTCTCAAATAAATAAAATCTTTAAAAAAAATAAAAATAAAATAAAAAGTAATCTCTATGCTCAACATGGGCCTCGAACTCACAACCCGGAGATCAAGAATCTCACGCTCCACTGATTGAGCCTGCCAGGCACCCCAGCAAGACCTTCTGAATTAGAACAGACAGAAAATTCACTACCAGTAGCATGATTCACATAAATATGCCTTCCCAGCTTCACCACCAGAGAAACAGGAGACCTGATTTGTTGCCTTGGGGAAAATGAGAGCCTGAGAGAACCAAGCTCAAAAAAGAAGCCAAGGAGGAAGGTAAAGAGTAGGGTCCTGTGGCATTTCCACCCCTGGTTCGATGGATTTCCGAATCCATCATTATCTCTGGCCTTCTTACAGATCACTTACATAAGCCAGTCAATTCCTCTTTTGCCTTATCTCATTTTTGGGTGCGAGTGAAAGAAACCCAACATGTGAATACTGATTAAAATATCTTATTTTAATAATCCTGAAATAATCAGGCATTTCTCTTCTTGAACCTCCCAGCTCCCAAACTGGTCTTAATCAGGCTAATTGAGCTTAATTTAAAGGTCAGCTTTCTCCTAACAAAGAGAAATATGCACTAAAAAATTGTGTTGGGTGCTTTACAAGGTGAATTTTTTCAACTGGAATTTAACCCTGACAATCATCAATCCACATAAACAGTCCCATTTCATATATCAGGAAACCAAGGCTCAGAGAGGTTAAGAAAAGACTTGCCAAAGGTTACCCACCTCTGCCCAAGGTAGAGTCACAGAGGATCCCAAAGCACCAGTCTTTCCCCAAGTGTCATTTATCTCAATCCCTGACCATTAGGACACTGAGGTCCTACTTACCACCTGTCGTTATCTTTGCATTGATGGAACCCCAAAATGAATCCATGGTCCACTTACAAAAAGATGATACCATATGGAGATGTACCAGTCTGCTTTCCCTTCAAGAAGATACTCATCATCGAGCTGTGGGAACTGCAGTTGGCGGACGGCTCCCCTCCTTTGAGCCAAGGCTATGCTTCCCAGGAAGCTCCAGCTTCTGACTGAGCACAGGAGGGGCCCTAGAACCCAACCATTTCGGTCCAATGGGACAGTGGGACTCCTCTAACAAGTCGCCTTCGTTCTGCATCTCCCCTCGTAGTTGTCCAAGACCTGCTCATACAGACATCCAGGTCGAAGCAATCCTACCCCGTCCTGCGTCTCGGGGCCCCTTCCTTGGGAATCGGCTCGGCATCACTGTCTCAAGGCTCTGCCTGGGCAATCCTGCTTCCTCTGGCTTATTTCCCACGGACACATGTCCCCTCAACAAAACGACTTCCATTTTTAACTCCGCCGCAGCCTCCGCTTCTTGCAAGACCCACTGGAATGCTAACCAGTGAGTGAACGAGCCACAGAAGTAGGATGCAAGGGAAAATCATCCTTTCCAAGACCCCTTTTACTCGAGATAAGTCAGCTGTGCCCCAGCAATGGAATTCTAGTCCGTAAAGCAGATTGTGCTGACTATGCCACATGGCTTCTCTTAGCTGGAGGGAGCGCCTCCTCGAGACCTGTCAGGCTCTAATATTTATGGGACCATTTCTGTCTCAGTGATCCAGTCCCTCTTTATGGAGATGATTGCTTCACAGCCCTGCCATAGGTATTTACCATCAGGGCTATTACAGCCCACTGAGTCATCCTGGAGAGAAATCCAACTTGATAATTAACATCCTGAGCAAGGTAATTGTGGAACACTTAAGCACGGGGCCATAACTTCTGGCTCAGAGTCAGTAAGGACAACCTGTAGGGCATATCATACTTAATGAGTCAGTAGCTGCCGAAGATGATTATAAAAACCCAAAGCATATTCTTTTTATCACCATGTGCAGGAGCTGCAGATTATGTCCTTTTGACCTATTTTGTGTTCTCCTTCCCTGCCAAATAACAACCATCCAGTAATGGAGGAAACAAATAATTCTTCTCATAATTAAGGAATGTTAGATGCCCACAGTATGTTTTTCTAAACAGGAAAACTTGCAGGGTAGGAGCTTTTCTCCTTTATCCTCATGAGTTAATTTTCTGTTAAAAAAATTATTTAACTGTGAAAAGGATTCTCTTGACTTCAGGTTGGGGGCGACGGATGGACCTCCACATGTTCTGGTTCAAGGATGTAACTAACATCCATAGGTAAGTGAAGGGACAGAGAAGTTGGGTTTGACCTTGGAAACAAAAGCTGGAGGAAGGGTGCCTGGGTGGCTCAGTGGGTTAAGCCGCTGCCTTTGGCTCAGGTCATGATCTCAGGGTCCTGGGATCGAGTCCCGCATCGGGCTCTCTGCTCGGCAGGGAGCCTGCTTCCTCCTCTCTCTCTCTCTGCCTACTTGAAATCTCTCTCTGTCAAATAAATAAATAAAATTAAAAAACAAAAAAGCTGGAGGAGAATCCTTCAGGTAACAGTGGGAGGGGCTGGCACGTTCAAGGACAGAGCAACTATCTAACCAACATTTCTAGCTTTCATAAGGGCTCTGCTAGTTTCAGGCAGTGATGTTATTTAAAGGTAGCTATATGCTACCCCTAAGGATATTAGTTCATCCCTGCTCATTTCTCCTATTTTCCTTTCCTTTGCATTTTCTGTGCTACAGTACATATACCTTGCTCACTCTGGACACAAAACTGACAGCTTTTACCACAGCAGAATGGTATCCCTTTGGGTCCTCTGATAAGCAGACACCAGAGTATAAGATGTGTGTTGCAAAGAAATGTGAACGATAAATGGGGACAAGGCAGGATTCATCACAGAAAGACTTCAGACCCCCCAGACTCTAGGGAAAGGAAAGGAGGAAGGGAGACTTCCACAGGCAGAGCCTCAGGATGCAGTGGTGTGATGAGTCTAACCTACACAAGGGAGAGAAATGAAGTAAAGATTGTCTGCATTGGGCAGAAAAAGCCAGGCCCTAATATATCCCCCCACAGAGCTCTGTCCTTGTCTAGGGGCTATTCCAGAAGAACATGGCCTTGGCTTAAAGGCTGCAATGGATCCCAAAGGCCCTTCAGCTGAAGGCCAGCAGCTAGTCACAATCTTGGCCTCACAGGTGACTGGCAAGTTCTGTATTGAAGACCAATCCAAGCAACCCTCCACCATGGTTGTTACTAGAACCCACTCTGTAGGGAGTATGAAACAAACAGCAAAGATTCATGTCTTGATCACATCTTTTTTTTTCTTTAAAGGTTTATTTATTTGAGAGAGAGAGAGAGAGAGAGAGTTCAGGGGAGAAGGGGCAGAGGGAGAGGGAGAAAGAAACCCAAGTAGACTTTGTGCTCATCGCAGAGCCTGAGGCAGGGTTCCATCTCCCAACCCTGCGATCACGACCTGAGCCAAAACCAAGAGTCAGATTTCTAACCAACTGTGCCACTCAGGCACCCCAAACACATGTTCTTTATGGGTTGGTTGTGGTTTTATTCTACTTATCCTCAAGTTCAGGACCCAAGCCAAGAGAGCAGCCATTCTTGGGAGCACTGCCAGAACCTGGGGTAGAAGGATAGCTCTGGAGGGCTTCACACTAGTAAGAGCTCTTAATTCCTTGGCCAAAATGGGTCACACTTTGATCCTAAAACCTTCCTATAAGTGGTGGGACCAGGATGGTGGCTCCTATGCCCTCATCTCCAATGCTGAAGGGGAATATGGTTATGGGTTTGTGAAAAAGCCAACTGAGGCATCTGCCCTAATATCTCCTCCTGCTCACAAAATCTGACCCAGCAAAGTACCTGTGGGGGAATGGGCTAAAGCAACAAAGCCCTTGTAGATTAAGACTGTAACGTGGAGAGTCCAGAGAAGTCTGAGACAGTCTAAAACTGTGGGTAACTTCGGAAGTACTGCCACAAGATCAAACACCTCCAATCACCAAAGGTCACGTGATAGAGGCAGACTCGAAATGCATGGCAAGACAAATGGTATCCCTTGGAGTTCCGAGCAGGTTCTTTGCTTTTCTCTTCTTCAAGGCACAGCCATCAGGAGAGACCCTTAGGGCTAAGTAAACCATTATTCTTGGCTTATTACAAAAACGGGAATCCAGAGAGAAAGGCCGAGCTCTCTGTTCATATAACTGCAGGAAGACAAAAGAAACCCAGGGCGTTGTATCTGGGGACATTATCTTTCCCTGCATCTAATGGGATTCGGAAACATTAATATAAAAAGCTATGTTTTCACATCCTGATAAGAACACCCAAGGGCAAATTTCTCTTAATTTGCTTTTAAATGGCCTGTCCTGATTCCTGGGGATCCTATGTGAAGATGAAATTGTGTAAGTCACAGTCATCAGTGATATTTCTCTGAATTTGTTTCCCACCCCTGCTCCAGCAGGATCTTCGGGTGTAGGTAGAGGAAAGAAGGGAGGCACTCTATTTCTGGGCATCTCCAGGGACACCTCGCCTGAGCTCACAAGTCTATTTCTCTTTGCCATCCCGTGGCATCAGCCATTTCTCTCTCCTGCTGCTATACTTCCCTGGAGCTGAGCGGTCACAGTGCTCGGGCCCACGAGGGGCACTACCCTTCAGTTTATAAAAACCTGACATCCTGGGTGAGGGCCCTGCCGTCATGGTGGAACTTAGTAGTTTATATAGAGCTTCTGCCCCAGCACAGGTGGGAGATATTTTCCTCAGAGGTGAGGACAATTACTCTCCCCTTACCTTTTCATTTTCAATGATACCATTATTTCCTGAGTCTCAGACATCTGAGTGTGGCCATTCTACCCACTTTTGCCCGCAGCCTCTCACCCTGAGATTCAGGCACTGGTCTGTGGGATCTATTTCAGAGGCCTACCACAGGAGTGGTAGGCCGCGAATATACTCTGAATTGCCCCCAACCATTCAAGCCAGCCGTGCTGGTCCTCAGAAGGATTAGTTTGTTCTGAGGAGCTATATCTTTTTTTTTTAATTTTTTAAAGGTTTTATTTATTTATTTCATATATATAGAGAGAGAGACAGCAAGAGAGTAACACAAGCTGTGGGAGAGGGAGAAGCATGCTTCCCGCTGAGCAGGGAGCCCAAGCAGGGCCCATTCCCAGGACCCTGGGATCATGACCTGAGCCGAAGGCCGACACTGAGCCACCCAGGCATCCCCTGAGGAGTTATTTCTCCAGAGAATTCTAGGTCCCCCACGAAAGATGAAACTTGGTGACCCTGAGCCCTACTGAGTGATGGCATGAAGCTCACAGAGAGATCGTTCCTACACATGCAGAGATCACATAGTCCTATATTTAGTGAAATGCAGTGGCGGAACAACAGGGTGGTGAAAATGGAGTGAAAAGTGTTCCAACACTTGACAGCCAGAGTCAGATGTCAATACTTCTCCTAACCATCCAGACCACACCCTTTCATACCTGTTGTCTGCATGGCACTAACCTGCTGTGAGGAGGCAGAGAGACAGGGTGATACCTTCCTCTCAGACAAGGGGGAGATTGTACATATAAGAACCAAGATGGGAAGGTGGCCAATATGCTGAAGGAACAGCAGGTTGGTCAGGTTAAAAGACATAAGCCAAGTGTGGAAGAATGTGCCTTAGAAATGTGGCTTGTGGGGCGCCTGGGTGGCTCAGTGGCTTGAAGCCTCTGCCTTCGGCTCAGGTCATGATCCCAGGGTTCTGGGATCGAGCCCCGCATTGGGCTCTTTGCTCAGCAGAGAGCCTGCTTCCCCCTCTCTCTCTGCCTGCCTCTCTGCCTACCTGTGATCTCTGTCTGTCAAATAAATAAATAAATAAAATCTTTAAAAAAAAAAAAAAAGAAAAGAAATGTGGCTTGTGGGGCACATGGGTGCCTCAGTGGGTTAAAGCCTCTACCTTCGGCTCAGGTCATGATCCCAGGGTCCTGGGATTGAGCCGTGCATCAGACTCTCTGCTCAGCGGGGAGCCTGCTTCCCCCTCTTTCTCTGCCTGCCTCTCTGCCTACTTATGATCTCTGTCAAATAAATAAATAAAATCTTAAAAAAATAAAAAGAAATGTGGCTTGTGGCCAAAGTGTGGCTATCAGACTTCAATTTGATAATTTCTATATTATGTACAGGATTCCTAACCCAATAGTCTTGTTTGTAGCTAGTGTCCTGGAACCATATCTAGTACCTAGAGTAACTATTAGATGCCAAGTGTTTTTCAATGCCAATTTTGATGAACGCTAGTTTCTATGATTTTCTAGCATAACTGTGACAGAAGGATGACCCACCATACACTGTGATCTCGAAGAGCTTTGTCTCTCATGCCTTTTTATGTTAGACCAAATTACAAAACAATGTGAGCCATGCTACCAAAGAGGCAAGCAGGGCATTCTTCAGGCACAGAGCTGAACCTCGTTATCACTACTCCGCCCGGTGGAGTCCAGTAAGGCAACACAGATGAAGTGATGTCAAGACTAAATACCAAAGAGTAGGTAGCCTTTCACCAGGCACAATAAGAGGACATCCTCAGAAGAAAGTACACACTTGGGGCGCCTGGGTGGCTTAGAGGGTTAAGCCTCTGCCTTCAGCTCAGGTCATGATCTCGGGGCCCTGGGATTGAGCCCCACATTGGGTTCTCTGCTCAGTAGGGAGCCTGCTTTCCCCTCCCCCTCTGCCTGCCTCTCTGCCTACTTGTGTTCTCTCTCTCTCAATCTCTCTCTCTCTCTCTGTCAAATAAATCAATAAATAAATAAATAAAAAGAAGAAGAAAAAAAAAAGAAAAAGAAAAAGGAAGTACACACACCAAAGCAGACCAGGCATGAGAGAGGAGGCACAACTGCTTGATTAGAAAAGTAACTAGTCTGACCTTAATGCCAGGGGTTTGTTTCCTCAGCTCTGCTTTGGAGGGACCTAGGTTAAGGTTTGTGAGTAGGTAATAAGGAAGTGGAAACCAGGGGCACCTAGCCGGTTTAGTCAGTAGTAGAGCATGTGATTCTTGATCTTGAGGTCAAAAGGACACAGAGATTATTTTTAAAAAAAAATTTTTTTAAGTGTAAACCACACTGCTTAGGGCTTGGCCATGACATTCCTATCAGCACATAAACAATGCTCTAAGAATTATTAACAACATCCAGACAACTAGTGTGCAACAGTGTTTGGAACATGACAGGGACAGGGTCACTCTACAACCACATGCACATACATGCACACCGGCCATAAATAAAGATTCCCTTTACCAACTACTGTGAATGACACTTCTTAGCAACACAACCCTAGCCTCTCTTTGATCATCCCAAGTCCTGAATAAAAATTAGGAAAAATAACCAGGGTGCCTGGGTGGCTCAGTCGGTTAAACCATTGCCTTCAGCTCAGGACATGGTCCTGGAGTCCCAGGATCAAGTCCCACATCAGGCTCCCTGCTCAGCAGCAAGTCTGCTTCTCTCTCTGCCCCTCATCCCACTCATGCTCTCTTGCTTTCACTCACTCTTTCTCTCAAATAAATAAATAAAATCTTAAAAAAAAAAAAAGAAAACTAATAACCAAATTGCCCCTGCTGCCTAGCGTCACCCACATCAGAACTGACCCCCACTTTGTTAAATCCTCCTCAGGATCAACCAATACAACCCCAAGCCCTGTAAGAAGCCCCTCTCTATTCCCCATTACTGAGATGCCCCTGGAATGTGTTCTCCCTTGCTCCAACAAGCAAACCAAATGGACCTATCTTGTATCATTATTATTATTATTATTATTATTATTATTATTATTACAGGTGTATTCCTAGTGGTAGTGGGTTCTAACAGCAGCTTATTGGGAGGTGCTGTCCAGGAAGCAGGAGTATGGGACACGAAGTGGGTACAGAAGGAGGGAAACTGAACATAAGTACATGTTGTCAAGTTGGCCACTAGTAAGGGTACTGATGGCACCTGACTTCTGGACCTTCTTTAGAAATTTATGAAATGGTTCTGAGAATTATCTGTCTAGGGAAGAAAAGGAAGCACTTGCTCATTAGTTCCCGTTCTCCTTGGAACAAGGAACATCCTAATCATATTAATTCCCTTGTCGGATATGAATGGGAGTCAGGAAAGTCCCAGGGCAGAAAGCAAGGCAGATCCAGTGTAGGCCCACCCCTACAAAATGGATAACGCCTTGTCAGAACTAGTCACCACAATAATCATTAGAACAAGAGGAAGAGCCAAGAATGTTCAGAGACCTGTCCAAGAGGTTTCTTTTCTTTTCTTTTTAAAGATTGATTTTATTTATTTATTTATTTATTTATTTATTTATTTATTTATTTGAGAAAGAAAGAGAGTGAGCGCACAAGCAGGCTGAGGGGCAGAGGGAAAAGCAGACTCCCTGCCAAGCAGGGAAACCGACTCGGGACTCCATCTCAGGACGTGGGAATTGTGACCTGAGCTGAAGGCAAACACTTAACCGACTGAGCCACCCAGGTCCCCCAAGCAGTTTCTTTTCTGCCAAACCTCAGTTCTACTGTGAGAAGCAGCGTCGCAAAACTGTCAATGATACAGCTGAAGGGTTGTAAATACACCACCCCAAAATAAGTCTCTTTGGTATAAGGATTATTTTGAGAAATAGCAGACACAGGAAAAACCATAAAAACAGAGTAAAAAGTTACCACTTCCTAAGAAACGTTTACCTTTATAAGGACAATCTCCATTTGCATGGATGTCTCCCTTTCTGTACAAGAGGAGGATGAGGCTAACTCTCTAGAAACTCTTTTCAATGGAGAAGGCAAACTTCTATCTTCCTGACAACCCTCCTTTGTTTACTGTGCTTTTTCTGGTAACTTCCCATAACTGGCCTCCTCGTCCCCCCAACAGACACACGTTTCTTTTCTCTCCTCTTTAGGTGAAGATGGTACTTAAGTCTAAATTCTATGCTGCCTCTTAGAGCTACTCATTTTCCCCTGGCTAATTCCCATGTGTACATATCAAGAAATTTTTTGTTTCCCTCTTGATAATTTCTTTTTATCACAGTGGTCTCAGCCAAGAACTCAGAAAGGTAAGGGAAAATTGACATTTTCTTGCCTTCACAGCAACACAAAGTTTCTAAAGGATACCCCATCATTAATGAAAATTAGCAAATGAGTTTATAAACTGAGCACCAAGCTTGAGTGAGAGAACAGAAATGAAAACCTGGGAGTCTCTGGGGGCAGGGGGACAGAGTTGCCAAAAACATAGAACATTAGCAAACAAGGGTCTTCTTCCTGGACACCATAAAATTCAGAGAAAGTTTGCAAAGTGTCAGGGTGAGAGAAAATTTGGGTTATTCTTAGAAACTGATTTAGAAAGGAGGTGGGGTTTTTTTCTTCCAAAAAAAAGAAAAAAAAAAACCTTGTTACTAGAAGATGCAGCTGACCTCAGAAACAAGCAGATGTGTCTCCACCACCGGGAGACAGTTTTAGAAAGGATTCCCCCTTGTTAGCTCAAGTTTATTCTTATTCCTAAGAACAAACTGCCTGGGAGATTTGGACATGGGTTGAGTGCAGAATTGCGTATGTTGAGAACCAGAGTAGCATAATAGTGGGGAATACAAACTTTGGAACTGGTCTGCCTGTTTGGAAAGACCATGCTTGTGACATTTAACTAGCTGTGTGCTAGTGAGCAATTTATTTAACCCCTCTAACCCAGTTATCCCTATCTGATGGATGAAGTAAGAAGGCCTACCCCACACAGCTGCAGGAAGAATTACCTGACAGCATCTGAAAAGTGCTTAGCACAGTTCCTGGCACATCATCATTCAAAAGATGTTTGCTCTTAACATTTCAAGATCGGCACAGGAGAGAGCAGAGAGCTACCAATGACACTGACATTAAGACTCAGAGCTTAACTTGCTCTGAATTCTGTTCTGAAAAATAAGAGCCTCTGCTTAATCTAATCTCTGCAAGTTGTTTACACAAATGTCCAGAAATCCGTAATAGTATTTACCTTCCGTGATTAAGACCCACCATCTTGAATCCTATGGAAAACAAGTTCCCAGCAAAGCAGGACTTGAGGATTATGGTACAGTACTGGCATCTGGTGGTGGCTGGCTCTAAAACAGGCGACGGAAAGGCTCTCAACTGAAAGCTTTGGGAATGGCATCCATCAACACACACTGTAAGCTTTCAGCAGTCGCCTGTTTGAGAACCTCTTCAAGTTCTAAAATATAAACCAGTCCTAAGCTTTCTATAGAAAGGAAATCCCAAATGACCAACAAATGTGTAAAAAGATGATTATGGTCTCTAAAATCAAGGACATGAAAACAATGAGCTACCAAACAGATTGTCTGACATTAAGAAGTCTGGTACCAACTGGTAGCAAGAATGTGGAAAAAAGGAAACTCTCCAAATCACTGCTTAAATTTGAAGTAGGATTTTGCCATTCTGATTGGAATTTTGCAGTATCTAGTAAAAATGAAGGTGTATATGGCTCAGAAAATTCAAATTCAATGGCTGTATTCTGCACCAAAGGGTCTCAAGGAGAGGTGTCATAGAAGGATGTTCTTAGCAGCATTACCTGCAACAGCAAAAAAAAGTTGAAAAATAAAAGGACGCATCCTCAACGTTCAGCAACTTGAGGATGGTAATTTGTCATATGCACACACTTAACTAGCATAACTCGGAAAAACAGAATGAATGAGAGCTACGTGTGTCAACATAGATGAATCTTCAAAGCAATGGCGTAAAAGAAGCAAACTTTAGAATGACACTTACTGGTATACTGTCTATGAATATAAAAGCACAATGCTACATATTGTTTTTTGGAAAACTAACCATATAATGAAAGTATTAAAATATACAATGGAAGGGGCGCCTGGGTGGCTCAGTCAGTTAAGCGTCTGCCTTTCGCTCTGGTCATGATCTCAGGGTCCTGGGATCCAGCCGTGCATCAGGCTCTCTGCTCAGCAGTAGTCTTTTTCTCCCTCTCCCTCTGTTCTCTGTCTGTCTCTCTCTGTCTCTCTCTCTCAAATAAATAAATAAATAAATATTTGAAAAATATATACAATGGAAGAAAACCCAGCTTTAACACAGTAGTTGCCTTTGGGGAGGGAGGAAACAGAAAGGGATTAGGAGGAAGAATTTAACTCTACCTGTAATGTTCCATTTCTCAAAATTGCCTATTTTCTCTGGCATTTTTACATAAATCACTTTTTTCTACATTCTTCTTTATTTTATGCATATTTGTATCTCTACAATGAAATATTACTCAGCCACAAAAAGGAAGGAAATTCGGAGACATGCTTCAACATGGATGAACCTTGAGAACATTATGTTGGGTGGCGGAACAAAGTCAGTCACAAAAAGATAAATACTGTATGATTCTACTTATATGAGGTCCCTAGAGTAGTTCAATTCATAGAAGCAGAAAGCCGCGTGATGGTTGCCAGGGGCTGGAGCTAGGAGGAAATGGAGAAATGGACACAGAGTTTCTGTTTGGGAAAATGAGAAAGTTCTGGAGATGGATGGTGGTGAGAGTTGACCAACAATCCAAACGTACTTAATGCCATTGAGTTGTATGTACACTTTATTTTTTTATTTTATTTTTTGAGGAGAGGGGAAGGGCAGAGGGAAAGGAAGAGAGAGAATTTTTTTTAAGATTTTATATATTTATTTGAGAGAATGAGAGGGAACACAACAGCGGGATGAGGGGCAGAGGGAGAAGCAGACTTGTTGCTGAGCAGGGAGCTCTATGCAGGACTGAATCCTGGGCCTCCAGGATCATGAACTGAGCCGAAGGCAGCCGTTTAATGGACTGAGCCACCCAAGTGCTCTGGGAGCGAGAAAATTAACCAAGTTCCACATTCAGTTTGGAGCCCAACTCAAGGCTCCATCTCAAAACCTGACATCATAACCTGAGCTGAAATGAAAGATTCAGATGCTCAGCTGACTGAGCCAGCCAGGTGTCCTTGTATGTACACTTATTAAAAAAACGATTAGGATGGTAAGTTTTATGTTAAGTATATTCTACTATAATAAAAAAAAATTTTAAGATTTTATTTATTTGACAGAGATCACAAGTAGGCAGAGAAGCAGGCAGAGAGAAAGGAGGAAGCAGGCTCCCCGCTGAGCAAAGATTCCCAACTTGGGGCTCCATCCCAGGACCCTGAGCTCATGACCCGAGCCGAAGGCAGAGGCTTTAACCCACTGAGCCACCCAGGCACCCCTATAATAAAAAAATTGTTTAAACTTGTAAGCCAGTTCCTGTCCTTTGGGTCACCACTCACATGTGGCAAAGTACGCTCTATCCAGGCTCACGGTCATAATACAGATGTCAGTCAGGGCTGGGCTGAGAGGATGGCTGTAGCTAACATTTCAGCCTTTCATTAAAGCCACAGTAGTAATAGGATAAAACTCAAGATTTGGGGTTACCATAATTCGAGACCAGAACAATTTTATTTTACTGCTCCTTGAAATCCTAGCTTCTCCCGCCTTCTTACCAACAACAGATTAGGGCCCACCAGGGCCTGCTGGTTTTTAAACAAGGTCTAATCTTCATCCCCCCCTCCCCCGACCCCACCCTCAGCAACGTAGGTGTGACTACAATTTCCAGATGAGTCTTGACCATGGCGAGAGGACAACCAGAAGATGGCAGCAAAAGCTTATCTAGTGGGAAAGTCCTTCTGCCACATGCCCAAGAGAACAGGGAGAAGTCAGAAGCCTGCTTTGTTAGGTCCCCAGCTCAGTTCTGGACTGACCTTAATGCTCTGTCACTGTGTAGTAGTAACACCATGCCTGCGGCCAAGAGAGTCATGCCAGGCACAAGGGTATCAAAATCCAACCATTCAAGGAGGGGCACTTGCCAAGCGAGGGGAAGGAAGAAATCAGGAAAGACCAAGGAGAACCCGATCAGTTAAACTCATCAAACTTCTAGGTCCTGGGCTTGGGGAATTCAAACCTAGGTAATGGTATCTCTTACCTTGAGATATCCAGTCTAGTGGGAGGTATAAACCACAAGTACTTACATGAGGAAAAACAAAAGGCCCAAGGTATTCAGAATGTCCCTGGGTGCCGAGTGTTTTCCAAACCCACTTCCCACCTTTTTCCATACCCCACTCTGCCCCAATAAGCTGAGGTCTAGAAAATGGAAACCAGAATACACAGGAGTCTGTGAATGCAGCAAGGAGATGGCTGCCGCTGGGCTTTTATTCCCATGACTCTCTCCTGCAAAGTTGCCTTGGACTTGCCCTGTTGCAGAAGGTCACGGTTCCTCTACAGGACTGCTGTATGGGATTCCCTCCCATTCTAGTTTCAACAACAGCTTCGTCCCCTCAGCTCTTCTGATCTGGTGGAAGGGACAGCAGCTTCTGATTGGCTTCCTGCACTATCTGTTGAAGTCCTCTTCCCTCCACCTGTATTTGAATTAAACTTTTCTAAATAAGCCCCCTTAAATAATCCTCATTTGTGTGCCATCCATTTCTGGTTGAGACCCTGCAGGCAGAGACAGGCAGGCCAAGACCCTGTGGCCCCTGGCTGGATCACATTCCTCCTCCAAGACCGAGCTCATGTAAAGAGGAGAAATAGCAGAAAGGCTTTCCAGGGAGTTACTACCAGCCTTCTGCAAAATTGCTCTCTGAGGTGGCTGGGAGTATGCTGCTCACAACTCCCTTCAAGAGGGCCTGTGGTAGGGAACAGCTGATGGACAGTTTCCAGATGGATCCACCACGCAATTCACAGCAGGTCATGCTTTCCTGAGGCTGTTCCCACCCAGCACAGCCACCAGAGAAGAGCTGCACCATTTATGCCCAAAGCAAGACTCCTAACGGACAACTTATGCTCTGTAATTCTCCAATAGCCCAACCAAATCTTTCTCAGAGTTTGCCATAGTCTGAAGCTCTTCTGTCTAATCCTTCCTTCATACTCCCCTTTACAGGCATCAGACCTGCATTGTGGTCTAAAGTCTCTCCTTCTCCTCTACTCCTGGCTCTTTCCAGCTTCATCCCTCATATGCATTTCTCCCGATAAATCTCTGCTTGGTTTCTGCCTCTTTGTAAACCTCGATCAGCTTATTATCCAAAGACATTCTATCCAAGGAAGTAATAATACCGAAACCAAGACCAGCAGACCTCATGAGACATCGCCAAATTTTAAGAAAGATGTAAAACATTGTGGCTTCCCATTAATATGATGGTGAATGAGCCCCTAATTACCAGAGTGTATTCCTATTCAATACTGGATAGGAAAAATCAGAACTTGCATATAACATATTATTTTTTAAAAAATATCACCTCCATAAGGTACTTAGGTGGCTCAGTTGGTTAAGCGTCTCTTGATCTCAGCTCAGGTCTTGATCTTGGAGTACTGAGTTGGAGCCCTACCTTGGGCTCCACACCGGGCATGGTGCCTATTTTAAAAAAAAATACACCATCTCCATTACCAGGAAAAGATGGATTTTCCTGGCACATCATCAACATTGTAACAAATGCTCTGCTGCTACCCAAGCAAGTTATTTGCAAGTTCAAAGTATAGCAAATAATTTTTATGACCCTGGTCATCTGCCTGGGGATAAAACAAGCTTAAATGTGTTAGTACTCAAAGTGACATTTTGTCCCAGCACTATATTTGCTTTTCAAACCAGCAAGGGAAATTCTGTTTTTCAAATCTGAATCTTTAAAGAAACCAATGGAAATTTCTCAGATTTTCCAGGAGTAGCACTTACCCCACAGGAATCAGAACAGGTAGTAAATGAAGTTTCTCATCCATGTGACAATTATGTCTTCTTTAAATTAAGAAGTTTCCACCAGGGGCTCCTGGGTGGCTCAATTGGTTAAGCCACTGCCTTCATGACTCAGGTCATGATCCCAGAGTCCTGGGATAGAGTCCCATATCAGGCTTCCTCTGCTCTGCGGGGAGCTGCTTCTCCCTCTCCTTCTGCTTGCCACTCCCCCTGCTTGTGCTCATTCTCTCTCTCTCTCTCTCTCTCTCTCTCTCTGTCAAATAAATAAATATTTTTTTAAAAGAAGAAGTTTCCATCATACAAGAGGAAGAGGGCTCTGTTACTAGAATAAATTTACTTCCAGGCTTAGAGTATAAACACATAGGACTGGAAACACCAAAGGTCAGGCTACACTTCTAAGGCACATAGCCATATCTGTGGGGCCCCCACACATATCTGCTCTTTTGCCTGTTGCCTATCTGCCCAGTCATTGTACCATAATCTTTATGAATCACTTCTCTGACTTAAAGGACTTGTATGGTTGAGTGCTGTGGATTGTACCAGACTGATGGATTCACAGACCTGTACCCCTAAAGCATATAATACATAATATGTTAATAAAAATAAAAAAATAAAAGAAGGACTTGGGGGAGTCTGGGTGGCTCAGCTGGTTAAGTGTCTGACTTCAGCTCATGTCATAACTGGGGGTCCCGGGATTGAGCCCCACGTCAGGCTCTGCACTCAGTGCAGAAGTCTGCTTCTCCCACTCCCTCTACTCCTTCCTCTGCTCATGCTCTCTCCCCCCCTCTCTCTCTAATAAATAAATAAAATCTAAAAAAAAATAAGGACTTGAAAAGACAGCCCTTAATTCCAGACAAAGTTTTAAAAGCATTTAATCAAGCACACTCTCTTAAAAACAAAGATGCTTCATATCTTTTCCCCTTAGGATTAGGAAAAGTTAAATAAAAAATAGAAAGGAAATAAAACCCTAGGAGAAAGGCGACAGAACAGCAAACAACCATGTGAAAGGCCTAGTCTGGGCAGACTGGAGATGTAGGGGAACTGCAGCTTAGACCCCATCAGTCAGTGAGACGAATGAGAGCTGAAAGGCTTTTTCCAGGGCCAAGCCTACATAAGCAAGAAGTTTTGCTGCCCAAGGCAGAGAAACAGATGTCAGGAAGATTTATACTTTAGAATAGTCTACTTTAGTAAATGAGTTGCAGTCAAACCCTGTTGTTAGACTTGAGGATCCTAAATCAAGCAAAAAGTCTTATTACCAACAGACTGAAAACACAGCCATTACTCTAATTGGGCATTGTTAACAATGAAAAACAAGGATGATTTACTGGCAAAACTGTGCCCACTGAAGAAGAGGAACATACTGTCAGCTGTACTTTCTTTCCTAACCTCCCCCCATACCTCCTTCTATGTCTGGGCTTGTAGGAGAACTGTCCGCAAGAGCATAAGGAACCAAGGGAAAGTGAACGGCCACATTCTAGCAATTCTACTTCTAAGGAAACCACCAAAAGGAACAGAAAAGTCTACCAATGTTGAGAAAAATTAGGCACAAATGTAGCAGAATTGATGCGTGTTGCTTTCAAATACCACACTGAAGTGTGTTCTAAGAGAGCCATTCAACGGTTATTTCATTATCTAGGAAAAGAGAGGGAAAACTGAATGGAAAGTCATCAGAGAGGGAGACAAACCATGAGGGACTCTTAACTCTAGGAAACAAACTGAGGGTTGCTGGAGGGGAGGCGGGTGGGGAGATGGAGTAATTGGATGAGGGGCATCAAGGAGGGCACTTGGTGTGATGAGCACTGGGTGTTATACTCAACTGATGAGTTATTGAACACTACATCTGAAACTAATGATGTACTCTATGCTGGCTAACTGAATTAAAAAAATTATCTAGGAAAACATACCATTCAATTCCATTTACTACTGTTGTGGGTCAGGACCATGTAGTTACACATTAACATATAGAATTTCATCCTATAGAGATGGAAGTGATTTTCTTTTCAAGTAGAAAAATAACGCCCCAGGCATTTTGTTGCTATTCAACAGTTTGGTATCAAATTTAGCAATCTTATTCCAACATTCTTTCAGGACCCACATATATTAAAATCTCTTGAATTGTCCTTTGAATCTGCTTTATCACCACCTGCCAGATCCTTCAGTAATGAGTTAAATATTGGACGTGAAATTACTACATTGTATGTAAGTGCTGTATTTTAACATTCTTAAAATAAATATATTTCTACCAAGATTAGGCAATCAGGTCTAATTCTGGACAAGATGGAAGAGGTATGATAACCTTATTCTCCACAATAAATACAGCTAAAAATCCTGGAACCCCAAATATTAAAAGGTGCTGAATGACAATGAGAAGACAACCATCTAAGGATCTCAAGGGCTGAGGGGATGACAAGGACAGGAATTCCTGGGTTTTGTTATTGCCTCCAATATTCCCTGGATTGGGTTCCAAAGTCCCCAATCCAGACACGGAAATCAGCAATACAAAAATGTCCCAGGAAAAGTTTGCAGTCTCTGGCCAAAAGAGCAGTGACAGGTAGTCTCACAAGACAGAAATGTTTTATATATTTTTTAATTCAATTAGCCAACATATAGTACATGATTAGTTTCAGATGTAGAGCTCAATAATTCAACAGCAGCATGTAACACCCAGTGACTGACTGTCTGATTGATTGATTTGAGAGAGACAGGGTGGGGGCAGAGGGAGAGGCAGAGAGAGTCTTAAGCAGACTCTGCACTGAGTGTAGGGCCCAATGTGGGGGCTCAGTCCCATGACCCTGAGATCACTACCTGAGCTGAAACCACCAGTCGGATCCCCCAGCTGAATGCACCACAGACAGAAACATTTTGACAAAAGTCACCCAACCATAATCAAACACTCCTGAAAAAAAAAAAAAACAATCTCTTCTGTCCCACATGAGCAGCGATGCAGTTGAGTGTGGATGACCTTCCACCTCCACTTAATGGTGGTGAGGTAGTGATCTGAACTCTAAAAAAGGGTGAAAGCAGCTAAAGAAATAACATGTTGCCACCAATGCAATGATGATTTGAACAGCAGAGGATCTCCCTTTGTCAATCATGGAAGCCAGAAGACACAGAAAAACTCTTTGAAGTAATGAAAGAAAAAAAAAATTTCTCAAACCCCAAATTCTATATACAGTGAGAAAGTTCTTCGGGAATTAAGGTATCTTCTTACAGGAAAGAAAACTAAAAATATGTGTCATTGGAGATCTATTCTAAAAGAATGGCTAAAGAAACTTCTTCAAGAAGAAAGGCAATGGTATAATTATGAAACTTAGAAAACCAGGAAGAATGAATGACAGAAAGGGTAAAACATGGGTAAATACAAAGGACTACCCTCCTCCTGTTGAGTTTGTTAAATTACATCTGATGGCTGAAAGCAAATGATGTATTATCTGATATGGTTTTCAATGTATTTAAAATAATGATATTATAAAGGAGGAAACAAAGAATAAAGTGGGAGGTAAGTTATCTCCATTTCACTTGAGGTAGTAAAAATGTCAATGTCAGTACATAGTGATCTGAGCCTTGATTCTTTCATAGTCCAACACTCAAACAAGAAACATTCCAAGGGCTAGACATACAGCATTGAACAAAGAGCTCCTTCTCTGCCCTTACTCAGTTCACTTTTCAACTGCTGAATTCACTTTGTGTTTGAATGCCGTTCTCCATCCATGGTGTTGAGAGAAACTTCTATTTGGCCTTTGCTTCCGATTCCTTGCACAGAGCTCCTCAAGCCCTTGCAATTTCCTGATAGGAGTGTCATTTGTTACTCACAAGGCCTGCCTTCAACTAGAACTGAGTTTATGCTACTTGGGTTATTACTAGTGTTCCTAAGTAACTTTGGCATGGGGTGGGGCTGGCCGTCAAGGGAACCAACCCTGCGATTTGAGGTTTGAAACTTATGGCCCTGCCCCCTGATTTCCAATGAAGTCTAATAGAGGTTGTGTTCAATCACCTACTGCCAAAGATTTAATAAGTCATAGCTACATAATGAAACCTCCATGAAAACACCAAAACAATATCATTCAGAGAGCTTCTAGGTTGCTGAATAGCCTGAAATGCTGGCAGGAATGGCACACCGGAGAAGACAAGGAAGCTCTGTGCCCCTTTCCCCATCCTTTGTCCTGTGCATCAATTCTATTTGGCTGTCCCAGAATTGTATCCTTTATAATAATCTGTTAATGGTATAGTAAGTAAAACATTTCCCTGAGTTTAGTTAACTAATTTGAGCAAATTATCAAACCTGACTGAAGGATGGGGGAATGCCTGAATTTGTAGCTAGCTAGGCAGAAATGTGGACAGTCTGTGTATTCCATCTACAGCTACTTACTGTCTGAGGTGGGGGCAGTCTTGTGGGACTGAGCCCTTACTCTTTGGAGTCTGCCCTAACTCCAAGAGTTAGTATCAGAATTGATGGGGCACCTGGATGGCTGAATTGGTTAAGCATCCAACTCTTAGTTTCAGCTCAGGTCACTATCTCAGGGTCTCAAAATCGAGACCTGCATCAGGCTCCATGGTGAGTGGGAAGTCTGCTTGAGATTCTCTCTCTCCTTCTCCCTCTTCCCCTCCCTCCATTCTCTCTCTCTCTCTCAAATAAATAAATCTTCTAATTTTTTAAAGGATTTTATTTATTCATTTGACACACGGAGAGAGAGACAGCACAAGCAGGGGATGGGCAGAGGGAGAGGGAGAAACAGGCTCCCCACTGAGCAGGGAGGCTGACATGGGACTTGACCTCAGGACCCTGGGATCACAACCTAAGCTGAAACCAAATGCTTAACCAACTGAGGCACACAGGCACCCTAAATAAATTTTTTTAAAAAGAGTTACTATGAGAATTGAACTCAGCTGTTGGACACCCAACTAGTGTTGAAGAACTCAAGGACTGAAGTTGGGAAAGATACCCCATATTTGGTATCTGGGAGAAAAAATTCTTACATTTTCCAATACACTCTTTATTAGTCTGAGTGATTATAGAAGGAAGGGAGAGAAGGTTTAGAAAAGCATTCAACTGGGAGGCCAGGGTGACAGTGGGCTACAGTTGATGCCCATGCCATCAGAGAACCACTACCTAGGACCCTCTTGACTGTATGAGAGATTTATCTTGAATATGCAAAAGCTTTGGTACAGACTTCCACTTTGGCCAAAATGGAGTAACAAGGACTGTATTTATCCTCCAATCTCAAACAAACAAAAAGCTGGGCTGAGAGTCCAGGGAGAACAAGGAAGCTACAGTTTGTAGATACAGTACCACAGAGGAGAGCGCTTCTGAGGAAGAAAACTGCAGAGACCTGCAGAGGGCCTCCCTTGACTATTCAGTACCATCTGAACGGAAACAGTACCTGGTGCTCAGACCGGGCTCAGACTGGAAAAATAACAATTTATGGGGCACTGGAGAAGCATACTCAGGAATATCTTAAAATCTTGCCTTAGTAATGAAGAATAATGAATAATTAGCTTAAGATCATACAGTGCTCCAGAGCAAGACCAGAAAAGACTAAATTGTTATCAAGTACTATAACTAGATCTTAGAATAAACCTCAAGATTTGTAGCAATACAAACATACCCAGCACCCAATGCAGCAAAACTCACAATGTCCAGCATCCAATCAATAATTACCAGGCATGTGCAAGGAAGCAGGAAAATACATCTCATAATGAGGAAAATAAATCAAAATAGACCCAGAATGATACAAATACTAGAACTGGTAAAAAAAGGGCATTACAAGTTATTATAACTCAGTGCCCTGTTTGAAAGATAAAGACATATGAGATTGAAAAAGACCTAAACAGAGTTACAGAAATGAAACACAGGGGTGCCTGGTGGCTCAGTCAGTTAATAAGTGTCCAACTCTTGATTTTGGCTCACGTCATGATCTCAGGGTCGTGGGAGCAAGTCCTGCATCGGGCTCCATGCTGGACAAGGAGACTGCTTGAGATTCTCTCTCTCTCTATCTCTTCCTCAGCTCCTGCCCCCCACCATGCACGTACTCTCTCTATACATATAAAAAAAATTTTTAAAAAAATTTTAATAGAAATGAAATACAATGTATGAGATGAAACACACACTAAATAAGATTACCAGCAGACTAGATACTGTCAAAGAAAAAGTAAACTTGAAGATACAGCAATAAAAACTATCCACAGTCAAACAGTCTGGCAGTTTTCTAAGAAGTTCAATATATACATACTCTGTGATCCACCAACTCTGCCCTTAAGTAGTAGAGATGAAAGCAGATATCTATAAAATGACATGAATACAAAGTTGTTCGTAACAGATTTATAACAGTTAAGAACTGGGAACAACCTAAATCTCCATCAGTAGGTAAAAAGATCAACAAATTGTGATAGATTTATAAACCAAAATACTACTCAGCAATAAAAAAGAATGAACTAATGATCACAACATATGAATCAACACATTATGACAATATATACTTCAAAATAATTATTCGGGGTAGCAGAAGCCAGACTCCCTCCCCAAAAAGTGCATAGTCTATGACTCCATTGATACAAAATTGTTGAAAAAGCAAACTCTAACCCAGTATGACTTTGTTTTAATTTGATTACATCTTTAAAGACCTGATTTCCAAATAAATTCACAGTCACAGGTACCCAGGGTTAGGAGTTCAATGTATCTTTCTGGGGGATAGAATTCAACCCACAACACCATCTGCATAAGCAGAAAAGCATTTTAAGAAACTTTTTAACATGATCCCATTAATTAAAGGAAAACTAAGCACAGATACTTGATGCCAAATTGTTAGGATTTCTTTTCCATAGCAATCACGTCTATGTAATCATGACCTGAACAGAATCAACACATTGCAAAATGCAATTATATATTCAATCTTGTTATCAGGAGCAGTGCCGCTGCAGGCAAAGGAAATACAAACAATTGTCCAATTTCAGTCCCTGTATTTATGGTTCTAGTGATGCTATACCCCCATCGACTTGCAATGCCTGAGTGCCAAGAAAACAAAAGACTGTTCATGAATTCCTTTGATTCAGAGGGCGTTGAACTGGAAGCATTTATTGTCTCACTCATTCCTTCACAAACTCACTCACACTTTCTCATCTGCAAACACCAAGCAGTAGAGTGCACAGTTAGTCTAAAGAGGAAAACAGA
The DNA here is from genome assembly GCF_011764305.1 of Mustela putorius furo. Taxonomy (NCBI): domain Eukaryota; kingdom Metazoa; phylum Chordata; class Mammalia; order Carnivora; family Mustelidae; genus Mustela; species Mustela putorius. The sequence continues at coordinate 37,958,185 of NW_025421989.1, forward strand.
AGCCACTTCAAGTATTTACAGTGGATGGATTTTGACAGTGAACTGTCCACCCAAATGACAGAGGAAATGAGAAATGAAAAGAGTGGAGAAGGAACCTAGAGATGAGCAAAACCAGAAACCAACTACAACCCTTAGCCTAGAACATCAAGAGGAAGGAAGAAAACTGTCAGAGGTCAAGGTGAGCTGGCAGAAGCTGAAACTAGGTCAAGGTCAGCTGGCAGAGGCTGACACTACAGCCAGAGTTATGTCTCAGGAAGAGATGGAACCACTGCCAAAGGCGCCCCTGAAACAGAGAAGGAGAGGGGAAAATACACTCATTTCTTGCTTCTCCCCACGTGCCCATGTCTGATCTCTCACCAGTGTCTTCCACTGGCCAAACCCAACCAGGGGCCAGTGTTCACAGAGGCCAAAAGAGTGAAGTCTGCAAGGCTAGGACAAGAAATCTATGGGAGGGGCACCTGGCTGGCTCAGTCAGTACAGCTCGTGACTCTTGATCTTGGGGTGATGAGTTCAAGCCTCACACTGGGCGTGAAGCCTACTTAAAGGAAGTCTATGGGCAATAATGTCAAGTCTTATGCATCTTTCTCCTAGACATTTGTTGCAATGTCAAAGGTAAGTGATTTGTATTTGCTGAACAATGAAAAAAAGTACACCTAGCTAATGAATTCATTAGGCGTTCAGTAACTAGAAAGAGCAGTTTAATATGCTATCACGTAAAAATCCTTTATGAATTGTTTCAAGTACTCAGGACTTTGATTTATTTTGTTTTGGGTGGAACTTGGGGGAAACGGACTAGGATTGAGGATGGAATGATAACACATTTTTCCCATTTAAAGTAATCAACTCTTCATTCCCAAATTTTGCTATGAGCATGTTTTCAGGAACAAACCGGACTCAGCCATGGGAGATGCACTGGACATGAAGCCTTAGTCCGGTACCAAGATTTTCCACATGGGGGCTAGAGAGCCCTCTCTCCAACTCTCAATTTGTATTTAATTCTTCCTAGACTTTAAACTACCAAGAGCCTATACATTTTTTCCTTGGGTATATGGTAAGCCATGCTTTAGAGGATCAGTTATTTGTAAAGCATTACCGTGCATCCAGTACATCCACAACACCATCAGGCTAATGAGGTCACCATCCTCTTATGAGTTAGACTATTTCTACCCTGGGACCTAGAACTATTTGAATTAAAAAAAATAGGGGCACCTGGGTGGCTCAGTGGGTTAAAGCCTCTGCCTTCGGCTTAGGTCATGATCCCAGGGTCCTGGGATCAAGCCCTGCATCAGGCTCTCTGTTCAGCAGGGAGCCTGCTTCTCTTCCTCTCACTCTCTGCCTACTTGTGATCTCTGTCTTCAAATAAATAAATAAAATCTTTAAAAAAAAATAAGTAAAAAAAAAATACGTTAAAATGATTTTGCCATGACCTTATGAATTCTTGCACTCACACCAAATTTCACTTGGCATTGGAAGGGTGCTAAAACATACTATTAGTTTTTAGTATCCTTAACTCAAAATGATAAGCACTAAGAAAAATAACAACTAGTATTCTGGTAGGAGTAATGTCCTTTACAATGTTGTATCTGTAGGAACAAAGTTGATATAAAGGACAAGAATATATGGGGCACCTGGGGGGAGCAGCTCAGTCATTTAAACATCTCCCTTGGGCTCAGGTGATGGTCCCAGGGTCCTGGGATCAAACCCCATGCTGGGCTTCCTCGTCAGCGGGGAGTCTGCTTTTCCCTCTGCCCCTCCCCTGCTCATGCTCACTCACTCTCTCTCTCTCTCTCAAATAACAAACAAAATCTTTTAAAAAAATAAAGAACAAGGATATAAAATGTGTATTCGTGGAACAAAGCGTAATCACTTCATCATTCTTCATTAGGAGAATGCTGGCTTAGCTAGTGTCAGACTCACCCATGATCCAGACATGGCATTCCAATTACAGCACTGACACAGGACCCCGTGATCTAGAAGAAGCAAAATGAGGGCTTGGTGTTGGTGGTCTACTCATCTCTATCAGCATGATTAATACCAAAGGCAGCAGAGGGGTCTGGCCTTCAATAATCTCAAAGAGGTCACAGAAACAGACATAGCAAGCCCTAGATCAAAGCATAATCTGAGAACACCTGAAAGTAACACGTGGCTCCTTGGGAAAAAGCTGCTGGTTCACAAAGGGAACACCAAGAGAGCTGCAGAAAAGGAAGCAGGAATAGTCAGGGGACAGTCTTCCCCCAGGAAAATGTTAATACCATCTTCTAGGGCTCATTCAGTGGACTCTTCCTAGGCAGGCTGAGGTAGCCAATTTAATATGAACTACATGACTGTTTTAAGCATCCTGCCTATGTGGCCACCACTTCCACATCTTGCGAGCCCATACTCAAATTTCTCCAGCTGAGTCAAAAGCCATATTCACACCAAGGGGATGGGACAACACAGCCATAGTCATAGCCTGGATTCCAGAGGGCATCTGGAAAATGAGGTCAAAAGCCTTGGGAGATATTTTAAAGATGTTATTTATTTATTTTTTGAGAAATAGGTTAAGTGTGCACCAGTGGTGGGAGGGGCAGAAGGAGAGGAAGAAGCAGACTCCCCGCTGAGGAGGGAGCCTGACACAGGGCTTGATCCCAGGACCCCAGGATCACGACCTGAGCCAAGTCAGATGCTTAACTGACTGAGCCACCCAGGCACCCCCTCAGAAGATCCTTTAAGCAGTTGAGGATCCTTTAAAAAGTTGAGAAGGAATATATTCCTTCAGAAAATACACACAGGGGTACCTGGGTGGCTCAGTCAGTTGGGCATCTGCCTTCAGCTCAGGTCGTGATCCCAGGTCCTGGGACCAAGCCCCGTGTCAGGCTCCCTGCTCATTTTGGGGAGGGTCTACTTCTCCCTCTGCCTCTCCCCTCCCCACCACTCTGCTTTCTCACACACACTCTCTCTCAAATAAATAAATAAAATCTTTTTTAAAAGAGAGAAATACACACAAAAGGCCCAACTTTGGCTTTCTGCTAATATACATCTCCACATTCCCAGAGATCTCAAGTAGTTCTACCGCACAAGGAGAGAGATGACTAAGATGGTCCCCTGCTTCTCAAGAGTTATTATGTCTAATAGCTGAGACAGACTATTATATTGGATTTCGATGCTAGCATATGAAGTGTTTACCAAGGCAAAACAAATGTTCAGTGGTGCTTCATGAAGCACAGGGTACTCAGAAAGGCATCCAGGTCTCCGCCTACCCTATACAAAGCCAAATGCCTGGACAGGCTGCCAGGTATTATCCGGTATATACTTAGATATTGAGAAACTCTTCCTGAGCACATACTCCAAAGGAGCTCAGGCTGTCACAGGAACCAGAACTTAAAGTCAGCCCAGCCAGAAATGTCAGCAGTCCACTTTCACAGGACATCTTGGGAGCAGGAGGCAGGCATTCTTAAGACCCCAGGGTGCTCTTCTTAAGACCCCAGGGTGCTCTACTTGGGGCACAATTACTTGCTTTCTCAGGGAAGACAAAGGTCCACCCAAAGAGTGGACAAGTCCAAGGCTGCAGCCAAGTGAGCACAGGGTACCCATCAAATCCCGAGTATTCTCGTGAAAAAGAATTGTACCAATGTTCCTCTCCTGACTTTGGCCCTAGACTAGAGTTACATGAAGATGCTACCATTAGGTACAGGAGGAGGCTTTGTTCTATTTTTGTAATTTCTCATGAACCTATAATGACCTCAAAACAACTTTTTATTGTTGTTGTTTTAATGCATTAAAGGGGTCCCAGAGATCTTTCCCAAGGTCACAGAGCCTTTGAAAACATGTAATTAAATCTCAGGCCTGACACAGTAACTTATCTGATTAACTAGCCTTATAAAATACACTGCCAGAGTGGGGGTCACCCCCACCCATGTGCCCCAGGCCCAAATAAGCAATCAAGCTTTCAGTAGGTATTCTGAATTTGAGGACCCAAAGTCTTATAATATCCATGGAATTTTAATTTGGGAAAGCATTCCGCTTTATTTTTCTTAACCTCTAACTCAAATTCAGTACTCTTTTCTGCTAATATACTCAAACCACTGCACTGTTTGCAGAATCCATGAATTTGTCACAATAGAAATGAGCTATTTTCATTCCCTATCACCCTGTTGCAGATCTCAAATCTGTGTTTATCACCACCTCAAAATTACGATAGTAATTAGACTAGCCACCAGATGTCACATGATCACTGTCTTTGTGCCTGCAGATATTAGCACAAGGCAGCTGGGCAGTTGCCTGACACCAGGTCGAGCAGATTATCAGCTACTAAAGGATGAAGTAGAAAGCCATTTCATGGATGACCAGACTGACATGTTGCTTTCCAGTACTCCCTATCTACAATTATTTTTCAATCCATATCTGGAAGGTGGGAAGCCATTCTTCTTCAGTTTTTGCAAAACTTGCACACTCAAATGAAAACACAACTGCCCACAAGTAAGCAGGACTTTTCTAACAGACAGTACATTGACTATAAGGATAGACTAGGCAAGCTCAAACAAATATGACTGTTGAGGTAAATTTAATACATTTTAACAGATTATGCACTGATACAGGTCATACACAGTGTAAATGTGATGAATAACACGTTTTTCTTATTATACTCTTTTTCTGCACACAATTGTGTGTGTCTGCGTGAGTTGTGTGTGTGTGTGTGTGTGTGTGTGTGTAGTGAGCTCTATGCCCAACATGGGGCTTGAACTCATGACCCTGACATCAAGAGTCTAGTGTTCTATCAACTGAGTTGGCCAAACACCCCTTCTTGCACACAGTTAAGAAGTAAAGATATGTACTAGGGTATTATGAGTTATTTTAGGGAGGGCATTCATATATCATTCTGTGAAAATACCCCATATTAAAAAAGAACAATTTTTGCATGAAAACAAGTCACATGAAAGCAATTTTCCCAGGAAGACACAGAAGGCTACATTACTGGAATGCTAGAAGTTCTTAACCAAGATATAGCTGCAATTCAATTCTATTTCTTTGACAAAACAAAACTGTTAATACTTGGAAGCCCTGCAAAACCCTTTCAAAAAATGTTTTCTTGGTGGTAAACTTAAACCATGGGTCCATAATCTTTTCCTAAATCTAAAAATAAATCAAAGAATTTGGCCTAGCCAAAGATAATCTATTGATTTTCTTTTAAATAATGGCTTTGATATTTAAGCCATGAATTTAAAAATTAACTTAAGTATACAATTCAGTTATACAATTCATTGTATACAAGTATACAATTCAGTTGTGACTATTAGCATAGTCACAAGGTTGTGTAACCATCACTAATTTCCAAACATTTCATTATCCTCCAAAAGAAATCCCATACCCATTAGCAATCACTCCCCATTCCCCTCACCCCCCAGGAACCCTAGTAACCACTAATCTACTTTGTTTATCTGGATCTGTCTCTGCAAGTGGAAATACACATGATATGGCCTTTTGTGATTGGCTTCTTTCCCTTAGCATTAATGTTTTCAAGGTTAATCCTTTTTATTGGTGAATAATATTCCATAGTACAGATATGCTACGTTTGGGTTATCCATTCATTAGTTGACAGACATTTGGGTTGCTTCCACTTTTTTGCTACTATGAAAAAATTCTACCATGAGCATTTAAGTACAGGTTTTTTGTGAGGGCAGACACTTAAATTTTCTCAGATACACACCTAGGAGTGGAATTGCTGGGTCACATGGTACTTCTATACTGAACACTTAAAGGAACGGACTGTTTTCCACAGCAGTGATGCCATTTTACATTCCTAGCAACAATGTTTGAGGGTCCAATTCTCCACATCCTTCTTAATACTTGTTGTGGTCTTTTTTTTTCTCTTTTTTCAGCCACCCTAGTGGGTGTGAAATGGTCTTTCATTGTGGTTTTAATTTCCATTTCTCAAATGGTTAGTGTGCTTATTAGCCATTTGTGCATATTCTTGGGAGAAATGTCTATTCAAATCCTTTGCCCATTTCCTAATTGGGTTATTTCTCTATTGTTGAGTTGTAAAAGAGCCTATTGATCTTAGTGTGAATGCTTTAAGACAATTGGAATTTAACTCAAAAAACCTTGGGGAATAAGTGTTTTTACCCTGCAATATGAATTAAAGATGCTCTAATTCCTTTGGAAACAATTTGTAGAATTGACATTTTTCAACCCTGCACTCCATTAAAACAAGAAAATTAGAACTCATTGGTTGTCCAATAGGACATGCATATTGTCTTATCCAAAGACCACCTTAATTTAATGTTGTGATTCAAGGGGCACTTGGGTGGCTCAGTTGGTTAATCCTCTGCCTTCGGCTCAGGTCATGATCCCAGAGTCCTGGGATCAAGCCCCGAATTAGGCTCTCTGCTCAGCGGGGAGCCTGCTTCCCCCTCTCTCTCTGCCTGCCTCTCTGCCTACTTGTGACCTCTCTCTGTGTGTCAAATAAATAAATATAATCTTTTTAAAAAAAAGAAATTAAAATGTTGTGATTCAAGCTAAGCAGCCTTCACACTGTTGTCTTTCAACTTGAATTTGCCTTTGCTTAAAACATTACTGTCTTGGGACATTTGGCTGGCTCAGTTGGAGGAGTGTAAGACTCCTGATCTCCGGGGTCATGAGTTCAAGCCCCATGTTGGGTGTAGAGATTATTCAGATGAATAAAACTTTAAAAATAAATAAATAAACTCTACTGCCTTATTTAATGAATTCACGTACATATTTTTTTATCAGAAGCTTTTTAAAAAAATCAGTCCCTGTGATATTCTTTTCTTTGAAATCCCATGTGTTTTATTTAGACCTTTACACACATGATTCTGAACTGCCCACAGAACTCAGACTGCCAAAATGGTCCACGGGACAAGGACCCAAAGTTTCTATTGCCAACTGCACAGAGGAACAGACCTTCAGAAGGGCAGGATGGGGCACTACAGCATTTTTTAAAATGTTATACCTAAATATAGCTAGTGACAGCAAGCTTCTGGCTTATTCCTCTATCTCATGTTGCATATTGGAATGGCCAAATATTGCCTATTTGATTGGGGGCAAAGGAAAAGCTGAAGTGCTTCTACATGAAAAGTCTTTCACCTTTAAAGATGTAACCAGAGCTTTCCTTTGTAAAGAGTGGGTGGAAAAGAATAGAGAGCAGAGAGAGTTTTGCTTTAAGGAACTGGAACACAGGATTGTAGAAATTTGGTGAGTCCAAATTGTGTTTGATCAGCTGGCAGGGTGGAGACCCAGCAAAGAGCGGCAGCTCCTGCCCAAAGGCAACCTGCTGACAGAAATCCTTCTGGCTCTGAGGAGAAAGATACTCCCCAGAATCTCAACAATATACAATTTTTTTAAAATACTTCAGATTTTGTCTCACATCATCATGGGAAGAAGAAGGGAGTTTCTGTCACCCACCAGCCTTGAATTAAAAACTGCCTAATTCACCTGTGGCAACCACCTAGCCTAGGTGCACATTACCTGGATTGTGGTTGATATATTCAGCTATACATTCCCTCAACCACCTCTCACCAAAAGGACTAGGAGGACGGACACCCAACAGAGGAAAAATTCAGAGACTGTGCCCTCTCCATCAGAACCTTTGGATATGGACATAAACAGTATGTCGGAAAAGGAATTCAGGGTAACCATTATTCAGGCAATGTCTAGGTTGGAGAAAACCATTAGTGACAACATAGAATCTCTAAGGGTGGAAGTGAGAGCGGACCTGGCAGGAGTTAAAAATGCTATCAATGAGATCTGATCTAATCTAAATACACTAACAACTAGGGTAACCAAGGCAGAAGATAGAATTAGTGATCTAGAGAACAAACTGATAGAGAAAAAGGATCAGGAGGAGACATGGACCAAGCAACTTAGAAGCCATGAAAACAGAATTAGGGAAATAAATTATGCAATGAAAAGTTCCAACATCAGAATTATTGGGATTCCTGAGGGAGGCGAAAAAAGAGAGAAGACTAGAAGATATAGTTAACAAATTGTGGATGAAAATTTTCCCAATCTGGAGAATGGAACAAGTGTTCAAATCCTAGAGGCAGAAAGAACACCCACCAAAATCGAAGAATCTAGAAAGATCTCACAACATTTGATTGTGAAAGTCATGAATCAATTTTAGACAAGGGCTTCTGAGGTCAGCTAGGGGGAAGAGATTCCTTACGTGAAGAAGAAGGTTCATCAGAATAACGTCAGACCTGTCCATAGAAACCTGGCAAGCCAGAAAGGCTGACAAGACATATTCAGGGCACTAAATGAGAATAACATGCAGCCAATAATGCTTTATCCAGAAAGGCTGACATTCAAAATGATTGGAGAAATAAAGAGCTTCCAAGACCAGCACGGTTTAAAAGAGTATGTGACCACCAAGCCGGCACTGCAAGAAATATTAAGGGGGGGTTCTATAAAAGAAGAAGGAACCCAAGAGTGACATAGAACAGAAATTTACAGAGACAATCTATAGAAACAAAGAATTCACAGGCAACATGATGTCAATAAAAACGTATCTTTCAATAATCACTCTCAACGTGAATGGCCTAAATGCTCCCATAAAATGGTACAGGGTTGCAGATTGGATAAAATGATAGGACCCATCCACATGCTGCCTGTAAGAGACACATTTAGAACTTAAAGATATATCTGGATTGAAAGTGAAGGGATGAAGATCTACCTTTCATGCCAATGGGCCCCCAAAAAAAGCTGGGGTAGTGATTCTCATATCAGATAAATTAGATTTTAAACTAAAGATAGTAGTCAGAGATTAAAAAAAAAAAAGGACACTACATCATTCTCAAAGTGCCTATCCACCAAGAAGATCTAACAATTGTAAATATTTATGCCCCCAATATGGGAGCACCCAACTACATAAGCAAACTGTTAATCAAAATAAAGAGTCATATTGATATGACTACATTAATAGTAGGGGATCTTAACACGCCACTCTCAGTAATAGATCATCCAAGCATAAAATCAATAAAGAAACAAGGGCTTTGAACGACACACTGGACCAGATGGACCTCATAGATATATACAGAACATTCCACCCTAAAACAACAGAATACTCATTCTTCTCGAGCACACATGGAACTTTCTCCAGAATAGACCACATACTGGGTCACAAAATCAGGGCTTAACTGATACCAAAAGACTGAGATTATTCCCTGCATATTCTCAGACCACAGTGGTTTGAAACTAGAACTTGACCACAAGAAAAGGTTTGGAAGGAATTCACACATTTGGAATCTGAATACCACCCTGCTTAAGAATGTTTGGATCAACCAGGAAATCAAAGAAGAACTTGAACAATTCATGGAAACCAATGAGAATGAAGACACATTGGTCCAAAAACTATGGAATATGGCAAAAGCGGTCCTAAGGGGCAAATACATAGCCATCCAAGCCTCAGGCAGAAAAATTGAAAAATCCAGAATACACCAGCTCTCTTTACAACTTAAAGAACTGGAAAATCAACAACAAATTAAGCCAACCCCACACACAAGAAGGGAAATAATCAAGATTACAGCAGAGATCAATAAGATAGAAACTAGACACACAGTAGAACACATCAACAAAACCAGAAGCTTGTTCTTTGAAAGAGTCAGTAAGCTTGATAAACCACCGGCCAAACTAATCCAAAAGAAAAGAGAGAGAACCCAAATTAATAAAATTATGAATGAAAGGGGAGAGATCACGACTAATACCAAGGAAATAGAAACAATCGTCAGAAATTATTATCAACAGTTATACATATCAACAGTTATACATATCAACAGTTATATGACTTATTGTTAAGCAACCTAGAAGAAATGGATGCATTCCTGGAAACCTATAAACTTCCAAGACTGAATCAGGAAGAAATTGACAACTTGAATAGACCAATATGGATAAAGAGTTGAAGCCGTGATCAAAAACCTCTCAAAAAACAAGAGCAAAGGACCTGACAGATGCCCTGGGGAATTCTACCAAACATTCAAAGAAGAAATAACACCTATTCTCCTGACGCTGTTTCAAAAAACAGAAACAGAAGGAAAACTCCCAGACTCTATAAAGCTAGCATAACCCTCATCCCCAAATGACAAAGACCCCACCAAAAAGGAGAATTTCAGACCAGTACCCCTAATGAACATGGATGCCAAGATTTTCAACAAGATCCTAGCTAATAGGACCCAACAGTACATTAAAAAGATTATCCACCAGGCCCAGGTGGGATTTATCCATGGGATGCAAGGGTGATTCAACACTCACAAATCAATCAATGTGATAGAACAAATCAATAAGAGAAGAGAGAAGAACCACATGGTCCTCTCAATTGATTCAGAAAAAGCATCTGACAAGATACAGCATCCATTCCTGATTAAAACTCTTCGAAGTATAGGGATAGAGGGAACACTCCTCAACTTCATCAAATCTATCTATGAAAAACCCACAGGAAATATCATTCTGAATGGGGAAAAGCTGACAGCCTTCCCTTTAAGATCAGAAACATGACAAGGATGCCCACTCTTGCCACTGTTGTTCAACATAGTACCAGACGTCATAACAACAACAATCAGACAACAAAAAGAAATAAAAGGCATCAAATTGGCAAAGAAGTCAAACTGTCTCTCTTTCCAGACGGCATGATATTTCATGTGGAAAACCCAAAAGACTCCACCCCCAAACTACTAGAACTCATACAGCAATTCAGTAATGTGGCAGGATACAAAATCAATGTACAGGGCGCCTGGGTGACTCAATGGGTTAAAACCTCTGCCTTTAGCTCAGGTCATGATCTCAGGGTCCTGGGATCCAGCCCCACATGGGGCTCTCTGCTCAGCAAGGAGCCTACTTCCCTTTCCCTCTCTCTGCCTGCCTCTCTGCCTACCTGTGATCTCTATCAAATAAATAAATAAATAAATCTTGGGGAAAAAATCAATGTACAGAATCAGTTGCTTTCTTATACACTAATTGAAAATACAAAGGGGGAAATTAGAGAACCGATTCCATTTACTTAGCACCAAGAACCACAAGATACCTTGGAATAAACCTAACCAAAACGGAAAGGATCTGTACTCGAGGAACTACAGAACACTTACAGAAGAAATTGAAGACGACACAAAAAGATGGAAAAGAATTCCATGCTCATGAATCGGAAGAATAAACATTGTTAAAATGTCTATACTGCCTAGAGCAGTCTATACTTTCAATGCCATCCTGATCAAAATTCCACCAGCATTTTTCAAAGTACTGGAACAAAGAATCCTAAAATTTGTATGGGACCAGGAAAGACGCTGGATTGCTAAGGAAATGTTGAAAAAGTAAAACAAAACTGGGGGCATCATGTTGCCAGGTTTCAAGCTTTATAATAAAGCTGTGATCACCGAGACAGCATGGTAGTGGCATAAGCACAGACACATAGACCAGTAAAACAGAGTAGAGAGCCCAGATATGGACCCACAACTCTATGGTCAAATAATCTTCGACAAAGCAGGAAAAAATACACAGTGGAAAAAAGACAGTTTCTTCAATAAATGGTGCTGGGAAAATTGGGCAGCTATGTATAGAAGAATGAAGCTTGACTATTCTCTTACACCATACACAAAGATAAACTTGAAATGGATAAAAGACCTCAACATGAGGCAAGAATCTATCAAAATCCTAGAGGAGAATACAGGCAGTAACCTCTTTGACACTGACCACCGCAACTTCTTTCAAGACATGTCTTCAGGGGCGCCTGGGTGGCTCAGTGGGTTAAGGCCTCTGCCTTCAGCTCAGGTCATGATCTCAGGGTCCTGGGATCAAGCCCCGCATCGGGCTCTCTGCTCAGCAGAAAGCCTGCTTCCTCCTCTCTCTCTGCCTGCTTGTCTGTCTACTTGTGATCTCTGACAGATAAATAAATAAAATCTTAAAAAAATAAAAAGACATGTCTCCAAAGGCAAAGGAAACAAAAGCCAAAATGAACTTTTGGGACTTCATCAAGATAAAAAGCTTCTGCACAGCAAAGGAAACAGTCAAGAAAACAAAGAGGCAACCTACGAAATGGGAGAAGATATTCGCAAATGACACTACAGACAAAGGGCTGATATCCACGATCTATAAAGAAATTCTCAAACTCAACACTCAAAAAAACAGATAATCATGTAAAAAAATGGGCAAAGACATGAGCGGACACTTCTCCAAAGAAGACATACAAATGGCTAACAGAGACATGAAAAATGTTCATCATCATTAGCTGTCAGGAAGAGTCAAAGCAAAACCACAGTGAGATACCACCTCATACCAGTTATCATGGCCAAAATCAACAGTACAGGAAATAACAAGTGTTGTACAGGATGTGGAGAAAGGGGAACCCGCTTACACTCTTGGTGGGGATGCAAATTGGTGCAGCCACTTTGGAAAACAGTGTGGAGATTCCTTAAAAAACTAAAAATAGACCTACCCTATGACCCTGCAATGGCACTGCTGGGTATTTACCCCAAAGATACAGATGCAGTAAAAAGAAGGGCCATTTGTACCCCAATGTTCGTAGCAGCAATGGTCACAGTAGCCAAACTGTGGAAAGAGCCAAGATGCCCTTCAACAGATGAATGGGTAAAGAAGATGTGGTCCATATACACTATGGAGTATTATGCCTCCATCAGAAAGGGTGAATACCCAACATGGATGGGACTGGAAGAGATTGTGCTGCGTGAAATAAGTCAAGCAAAGAGAGTCAATTATCATATGGTTTCACTTACTTGTGGAGCGTAAGGAATAACACAGAGGACATGGGGAGATGGAGAGGAGAAGGAAGTTGGGGGAAATTGGAGGAGGAGATGAACCACGAGAGACTGTGGACTCTGAGAAACAAACTGAGGATTTTGGATGGGAGGGGGTGGGATGTTTGGGTGAGTTTGGTGAGGTGGTGCGTATTAAGGAGGGCACGTTAATGCATGGATCACTGGGTGTGGTGCATAAACAGTGAATAAAAAAAAACTTCACAGGGGCACCTGGGTGGCTCAGTGGGTAGAGCCACTGCCTTCGGCTCGGGTCATGATCTCAGGGTCCTGGGATCAAGTCCCGCATCGGGCTCTCTGCTCAGCAGGGAGCCTGCTGCCTCCTCTCTCTCTGCCTCTCTGCCTACTTGTGATCTCTCTCTGTCAAATAAATAAATAAAATCTTTAAAAAAAAAAAACTTCACATATCAGTAATGAAGTAATTATAGAAAGTTATCTAAAAGTAATAAAGAAGTGCTATTTTCTATAAAAAAAATAAAAAATAAAAAAATAAGGATGCAAGTAAATAATGTATTTCCAAGATAGCTTGTTTGTAACGATTCTGAGCAAGTTTGTAGAGAAGATTCTTCTATCAGCCCAAAATGGCAATGTCTACAGAACTACATGTGATTTTTCAGAAAAATCTCTCGCCTTTTTTAGCACCACCACTCTGGGTAGCAGACTTGATGCTAGTTTGCACATCTTCACTGCTGTCTTATGGATGTAAGGAAGAAGAGTTTTTCCTACTAAGTCAGGTAGCAGAAATAGAAGCCAGAGTCCCTGGGACTGAGGGCATCTAACTGAATGCTTCTGCTCCAGTTTAAAAAAAAAAAAAAAAAGCAAGCAAACAAAAAAAACCTTATAGAGCAAAGCATGATAATCCTGGGGTCACCTGCTCTGTGCCTAGGGAAGCTGGGAGTCATGGGCTGATTCCTTAGGGAAGCCCCAGAATCTAGACCCTCTCATAATACATACAGATATTTCAATACACTAAAAAGAAGCCTCCATGATTTAATTGACAAGGGCCCAATCCTGTGGTCTCAGAGACAAGGAGAATGAGTCAAGAAAGAATTAAAGTTTACACACTAGGAAAACTAGATAATCCAAAAACAAAAGATGGGGAGGGGAGGCCTTCCTACTGCAGGGGTTGGGGGTGGGCAGAAATACTTATTTTGGGGTGCCTAGGTGGCTAAGTTGGTTAAGTATCTGCTTCTGGCTGAGGTCATGATCCCAAGGTCCTGGAATGAGCCCTGTGTTGGGGAGTCCTGCTCAGTGGGGAGTCCACTTCTCCCTCTCCCTCTGCCCTTTCTCCCACTCATGCTTCCTATCTCTCAAACAAATAAAATATTTAAAAAATAGTTATTTCTCCCATTTTAGTCCCTGCTGAATATACAAAGATAAATGGCTGCCCTTGACCTCAGTGAGTTTGTAGTATATAATTTTGCACATGTAAGCATGTCGGAATCAACACATTCCAAAGAAACTCCAGGATCCCACTGCAATACGCCCCAAAACACACGCAGCCTTACCCATCTCAGCCAATGTCACCATCCACCCAGTTGCTGGGGCCAAAAATTTGCATTACCCTGATTCATCAGTCATCCCACGGTCAATGCATCAGTAGTCATGAAGTTCAAGCTTCAGAGTTTTCAAATTTAGATCCACTTCTCACTGCCATCCATCACATCCACCCAGGTTACCACCATCTGACAGACTAGTGCCGAATCCTCCCCACTGGTCCCATTCCATTCTCACCCCTGCACAAGTCAGGGTGACTTTTCCACCACGTAGATCAAATAGCATGCCTCACCTAAACCCTCCCAATGACTTGACAGTATACTTAAAAAGAAATTCCCATCTCTCTACTATGGCCCACAAGACTATGTAATCCAGGGCTTTTGCCTTATTCCCTTCCACTTTCCTCCTTATACAAAATTCTTAGGGCACCTGGGTGGCTCAGTCAATTATGCATCCAGCTCTTGGTTTCAGCTCAGGTCATGATCTTGGTGTAGTGAGATCAAGAGTCTGCTTGAGATTCCCTCTCTTCCTCTCCCTCCTTTCTCTCTGTCTCTCTCGCTGTCTCTCTCAGATAAATAAATAAAACCCTTTTAAAAAATTCTTCAGGGGAGCCTGGGTGGCTCAGTCAGTTAAGCATCTGTCTTCAGCTCTGATCATGATCCCGGAGTCCTGGGATCGAGCCCCACACATGCAGTCCCTGCTCAGTGGGGAGTCTGCTTCTCCCTCTCCCTCAGTACCTCCCTGCCCCATTCATGCCCTCTCTCTCACTCTACTCTCTGTCAAATAAATAAATAAAATATTTTTTAAAAAAGATCAAAGTGTTGCCCATGCTTTCATTGCTCTTGATCTTTCACATCTGAACGTCGCAAGTCTTCATTAAATTATACTTCCAGGATACCCCTAGCCCTGCCATCCTTCAGGAAGGGCTTTTACCTATTACTAAAACTGGAAAGAACTACCCGGCTAGAACAATAAATGTATGCCCACCCAAAGCAAGGAAAAAGTGAAAGGCTATGGAGGGAATTAGGGTAATTTACCTGGGCCATAGCCTCCTCAGGATCTTGCTTTAGGTAGCATCAATAGCTAGAGGTGAGGCCTGCGCTCACCTCTTCCTTCTGACACACCTGGAATAAAGAGATCCCTTGTGATTATACCTGAAAAGGCTCTGCAAAATTCTGTACCTATGGGCGCCTAGGTGGCTCAGTCAGTTGGCTTCTCCCTCTGCCCCTCCCCCATTTGTGCTCACCTGCTCTGTCAAATAAAATTAAATTAAAAAATTTTTAAAACAAAAAAAAAGTCTGGGGGCACCTGGGTGGCTCAGTGGGTTAAGCCGCTGCCTTCCGCTCAGGTCATGATCTCAGAGTCCTGGGATCGAGTCCCGCATCGGGCTCTCTGCTCAGCAGAGAGCCTGCTTCCCTCTCTCTCTCTCTCTGGCTGCCTCTCCGTCTACTTGTGATTTCTCTCTGTCAAATTAATAAATAAAATCTTAAAAAAAAAAAAAAAGTCTGTAGCTGTGTCTCCTCCCCCAACACCCCCAGGCTCCTAAGGTAAATTATTGTGGTTTGAGGAATAGCCATGCCATTTTGTTTCCCACAAACATGAATGTTGTGCCCATGTCCCTTTAGGGGGTAATTGCTCAGCCCCAAAACAGTTTCACACCAATTGTAGCTTCTATTCCCCTGGCATCTACCACTGAATGCTCACTGGAGAGATGGTACCCAGGGAACAGGACCCCTCCCCAGTATCCTAGGACCTGGAAGTTCCCAGCAGCCCCCAATCGTTTAGTCTCACAAGGACAGGCTCTGTTGCTCAGGACTTCCTGGTTTTCCAGACTAGTCACCCCTGTGAAAAGAGTGCATTAGCCATCATCACGTTTGACAACTTGACTTTGGAACCAGCCATTGGCCTTTAAGACTTTTACATCCCAGTCTGTCACAGCACGAGGCGTGGCTGCTCTCCGGGTCTAGCCCTCCCTCAGCTTCCCAGAACATCTGACCCTCTTGTGGAGCCACTCAAGCCTACCAGCCACCCTCAGATCCACAGACAACCAGGCTTCCCACACCTTCACTGTTAAAGTACCCCCATATGCCTCTTCTATTCCTAGGGTCCCCCCTCTGGTTTTAGGCCCCCAGGGCTATCACAACATGGCTACCGCGAAAGTTAGCTATCACAACATGGCTACTGCGGAAGTCAGCCCTTGCTTCCCATGGTCCTGACAGCTGAATGTTACCTGTAAGTGCCTGAAAGAGTAGCCTTCCCCAGGCCCAGAGCAGCTCAAAAGGAAACTGCAGCCGCACAGCGCCCTCACGTGTTACGGAGCGGTCGTGCAGCTGGGCGGACCTTGGCCTAAGAGCCAAAGCAGGACTCGGGAAAACCAAACAGGAAACCCAGCAAAATTCTGGGATCCAATGAAGCTTCGGCACACAGAATGAAAACAATTCACACTTTCACGGACTTTTAAAACTGAGAAGGGAAGAAACATGGGCAAGGGAACACAGTAAGACAAAAGCAAAGCCAAGGTCCCTGAAAACCCTGAATACCTTAAAGGATAGGACTTCACTCGGTTGACTAGAGACTCGATTTCTCTCCACAGCTGGTTGCTTACTTAAGCAGGTGGGCGTTTTCAGAGTTAGAAACAGTCACTTGTGGGTAAAAAGTGACGTCCGAATCAGAGTATTTTCGGGAATTACTAAAGAAAAAGAAAAGGAGTTAAGTTTTCTCATTTGTTTCCTGGGCTGCCAGAACAGAAATAGAAAATCAAAGGGATTGCAAGCCATGAACTTTAGCTTTTTAACATTCACGGGAATGGGGCAGAAGTCGTTTGTGGCCAAGGGAAGACTGGTCAAAAATCAGGCCAGGCTGTTTTTCAACAGCACTGTGTGTCATAAATGAAGCTGTCCCTCCAAAGATTAACTCATTTGATTACTAACAATTCTCATCAGATTCTAGCAAACACTGAGCAGTTTGGCGAAGAATGCCATTTTCTAAGAGAAACCTGCGTCTAGAATCCAACATAAAAGTATTTGGTTCTTCCTTATTCTCAACTGGAAGACAAAGCTGGAGGTGAACACTCAATGGGGCCAGGGGTTAGGAGCACATCAGGGTAAGAATGGCTTTCAAATGAGCAATGGGAGCTACATTTTGGCCACAGGCAACTTACAAAACAACCCACAACAGCCAATATCTGACACAATCCGCCCTCTTTCAGGAAGAGTCTCGCACTGGTGCTTGTTGAGTGAAAACTTTCTTTTTTCCAAGAAAACCAACCAACTCCTTGGCCATTATTGTAGGGGCCAACGTCAGGCCATACCCAAATGTGCCAAATTGACATATTATATTTAACATACTGTTTTATTTTTTTAAGATTTTATTTATTTGATATTAAGAGTGAGTGAGACAGAGCACAAGCAGGGAGCAGAGGCAGAGGGAGAAACAGGATCTTCATTGAGCAGGGAACTGAATGCAGGGCTTAATCACAGGACCCCAGGATTAAGACACAAGCCAAAGGCGGCCGCTTAACGGACTAAGCCATGAGGTGCCCTGACATACTGTTTTAAATAAAAGTTGCTTAAGAAGCAGCCAATGCAGAAAGAACACTCTGATCCTGCCCACCTTTGTCTTCAGAAAGCAAAAATAAAACTCCCATATGAAAGGTACCTTCCTTATATCAAGAGATAGACATCTGTCTCACCAGAGACAGGAAATTCAGAGCGGAGAAGTCTAGATAAACAACTCTTGTTACTTTTTAGTAATTTACTACTCCAGCCCAAATTCCGTTTAGAATTCCTTACTAATTGAAGTTCCTGTTAACCTTCAAAATAAAACTGCCAGTTATTTTACCAACAAGAGAGTTTATTCGGGAATAGCAGAGAACTGCAATCTGAGACAAGCAAACTACAGTAAAACATAGGTAAGTCCGTGGAATAAAGGAAAGGAACACTCTATTACAGAGGAAAAGGAGATGTTTTGAAGGCTGTCATAAATAAAAAGTCCACTGAAGTAAACTGAGAGTTGAAGTTTGCTTTTCATTGGCTGGGCCATGACTCTTGTTGCCTGGGCCTTGGGGAGCCTTTCATCTTCCTCCATATCCCATAAAGTAGTACCCACGTGCTAGGTTTTGCTCTTCCCATTGGGTCTACAATTCACAATGAGGCACAGTATATCAGAGCGCCCCCTGCTGGCCTCCCAAATCCATTCTTTTTTTTTTTTTTTTTTAAGATTTTATTTACTTATTTGACAGCGAGAGATCACAAGTAGGCAGAGAGGCAGGCAGAGAGAGAGGAAGGGAAGCAGGCTCCCTGCTGAGCAGAGAGCCCGATGTGGGGCTCGATCCCAGGACCCTGAGATCATGACCTGAGCAGAAGGCAGCAGCTTAACCCACTGAGCCACCCAGGCGCCCCTCCCAAATCCATTCTAAGTGAGATTTCCTTTTATTGATTTTGCATACTCCCTAAATTTTCTTTGTCCTGTCGGTTCCTCCCAGATTTATCATCTCTGCCTAAAAAGCGCAAAAAGTGCCTGTCTTGGTCATTTCTTTAAGTCTCAATTTCGTTATTGGGCCTCCATGCACATGAAATAAAACTTCGTTGTTGTTTTCTTTTTCCTCCTGTTAAACTGTCTGCTGTCCATTTAATTCTTAAACCAGTGTAAAGACCTTGAAGGGTAGAAGGAAAACTTCTGTCTTCCCCCACCTTAGATCAATCAGCTTCAAAGCACTGGGGCATACCTGTAGTCTGAGGGTCAGGTTTGTTGACCCATTACAATAAGTGAGAACAAACAACGGAGGAATTATGGGCCATCTCCCATGAATGGAAAAGGTAGTAATTACAAAGTTTGGGGGAGTGGAAGTGGAGTGTAGGTAAATGATGGTCTGAAAAAAGAAAAAAAGAGAACAAAGTTTCCCAGTGAGTAGAAAAGAAGTAGTCACTCAAACAACTTGACTCTATTTTATCAAATGCCTTTCAGTACATGTTATAATCAGATGGAGTTTTTTCCCCTTTAATTTGTAGCTTTAGGGGCGCCTGGGTGGCTCAGTGGGTTAAGCCGCTGCCTTCGGCTCAGGTCATGATCTCAGGGTCCTGGGATCGAGTCCCGCATTGGGCTCTCTGCACAGCGGGGAGCCTGCTTCCTTCTCTCTCTCTCTGCCTGCCTCTCAGTGTACTTGTAATTTCTCTCTGTCAAATAAATAAATAAAATCTTTAAAAAAAATTTGTAGCTTTAATGGATTAGGTTAGTATGTTTCCTGATCTTCAGCTTCACTGGTCCCTTCATGGTAGGGTGCTTTCCTTGGATCCATTGCTACAGTCTATTTGCAATTAAATGATACTTTTCTACAGCTTCCTTTCTCCCTCCTTCCTCTCTTCCTCTCTCCCTTCTTTCCTTCCTTCTTTTTGTATTGTATTATCATTGTCAGGCTTTTACATTAATGTTAGCATCAGAAAATAAGAAATGTCCATCTTTTGCTTTAAAAAAAAAAAAAAAGGTTCTTATATTTTGCATCTGCAATGACCTGGTGAAAAAATACTGTTTCCTGATCATTTGCAGCTGGCTTTATCTGTATGTTATCCCAAGTTGCTGGATGACAGGGCAGATTTTTTACCTCCTTGATCTAGGCAATTTTTTACTATATCACATCCAAGCCAGGCCTTTCCTGTGCCCCCCCCCATAATTTGCCTGGCAACTGTTTCATGAAAATTAAGTCTTCCTCTAACTCTGATGAGGTCAAAAAAGTTCTAAGAGTACTAACAGCAGGAAAAGCAAAGGTCATCAGTACTTTGCAAATGAAGAAACCCAAGACCAAATGCTTTCTCTTGAGTCTTAACCATATTACAAGGACAAACTCCTACATGGGGAAAAAAAGAAGTTACACTAGGAGAGAGTTATCAAGGTAACTGAGCAAGAGCCTAGTAAAGGCAGGGTCAATCAGACTAGAATGGAACTCAATTTTCTAGTTTTTCTACAGCAGCAAAACTTTCACTAGAAGCAGATGAAATAATAGAGTTAACCCCTGCTGGCAACTGGAGAAGGTCTTTTATTATTGCCTGACAATTTGATTAAACAAAGAAAGCCCCAAGTTATTAGATTAGTTTGGGCCAACTGAATTCAGAGCCAAAGACAAATTAGATTTGAAAGTCACTGACATTTGCACATTATTGGAAATCTGAGGCCATTTCTGCTGTCAGAGATGAGCAAGCACACAAACACTTGTGACACATGGGGAGGGCGGGGAGCGGTACTGCTGTATCTTCTCCTTATTCCAAGTCAAGACCAAGAACTTGCTTGGAAAAATAAATCATTCTGGAGTCTCATCCCAGCTCGGTCATGCACTAACTCTATGTTTTTGGGCAACTACACCTCCAATGCTCCAGTTGTTGGAGTTATGAAGTAGGGATGCCACTTCAAGATGCCTCACAATGAGGAGCACCTGGGTGGCTCACTAGGTTGAATGTCCGACTCTTGGTTTCAGCTCAGGTCATGTTCTCAGGGTCCTAGGACTGAGCCCTACTGGGTTCCATACTCAATGGGGAGTCTGCTGAAGATTCTCTCTTCTTTCCATCTCCCTCTGCCCCTCCCACTGCTCACGTGTGTGCGAGCCCGTTTGCACATGTGCGCACGGGTTCTCTCCCTTTCTCCCTCTCTCTCTCTCATTCTAAAATAAATAAATAAATTTTGATTTAAAAGATGCCTAAAGATGAAATGACAACAAAAGTGGAAACACTCTGTGAGCTGTACAACACCACACAATGTAAAGTTAAGTTATTATTGGCAATGGGTCAAGACCCTGATCCATCTGAGGCAAGTCTTAATGCCAAGAAGAAAGCCAGAAAGCACCAATTTCAAGATAAATCCTACGTTCCAGGGATAATCCACATATAATATAACTCACTTTTAGAAGTTGTTAGAGCAGGGGCGCCTCAGTGGCACAGTGGGTTGAGCATCCAACTCTTTTAAGTTTCAGCTCAAGTGGTGATCTCAAAGTCAGAGGATCCAGTCCCTCATCAGGATCCACACTTACTGTAGAGTCAGCTTAAGACTCTGTCTCCCGCTCTCTTTCCCCCTCTTTCCCCCTCCCCCCATATATATATATATATATATATATATATATATATATATAATTTATTTATTTATTTTTAAACCAAAAGAAGTTGTTAGAGCAGTTTCTGAGCAATCCAGACACTCTCAGTCCAGCACTGAAAGTTAATTGTACTCAGGAAAGAAAGGACATGTGAGGAAACCAAAGTGTATCTTGAATCCCTTGATCTATGGTTGTCCCATACAGTCAGCATCTCTACAAAACAAGTTTCCTCAGATCCAATTTTAATGTCTGGTTTCTCACTGGCCTGTGTAGTTAAGTATCAGGCTTGAGCTTTCTAGTTTAAAAGCTGAATGGCAGGGGTGCCTGGCTGGCTCAGTCTCAAGAGCACATGACTCTCGATCTCAGGGTCGTGAGTTTGAGCCCCACATTGGGCATAGAGATAACCTAAAGATAAATAAACTTAAAAAAAAAAAGAACTAAGGGCACCTGGGTGGCTCAGTCAGTTAAGCGACTGCCTTTGGCTCAGGTCATGATCCCAGAGTCCCAGGATCGAGTCCTGCATCAGGCCCCCAGCTCCATGGGGAGCCTGCTTCTCCCTCTGACCTTCTCCCCTCTCATGCTCTCTCTCTTTAAAAAAAAAAAAAAAGAAAGAAAGAAAAGAAAAGAAATAAAACCGGGACACCTGGGTGGCTCAATCATTAAGAATCTGCCTTCTGGGCGCCTGGGTGGCTCAGCTGGTTAAAGCCTCTGCCTTCGGCTCAGGTCATGATCCCAGGGTCCTGGGATCAAGCCCCGCATCGGGCTCTCTGCTCAGCAGAAAGCCTGCTTCCTCCTCTCTCTCTGCCTGCCTCTCTGCCTACTTGTGATCTCTGTCTGTCAAATAAATAAATAAAATTAAAAAAAAAAAAAGAATCTGCCTTCTGCTCGGGTCATGATCCCAGGGTCCTGGATCAATCCCCGCATTGGGCACTCTGCTTGGTGGAAAGCCTCCTTCTCCTCTTCCCACTCCCCTTGTTTGTGATCCCTCTCTCCCTTTGTCTTTCTCTGTCAAATGAATAAATAAAATAGTTTTAAAAAATAAAAAATAAATAAAACTGAATAGCAGACAAAATATTTTTTAAAGATTTTATTTATTTATTTTACAGACAGAGATCACACAGCTGGGTATGCTTTCCCTTGTCAGCTGCACTGCCTCCATGGTTAATTCTTGACTATGAAGCAGCATCCAAACCAGACTACACCTCTGGAAAATGGCTTCCTTGATGAGGAGGAATACTTCTAGGTGCACGGCTCTGTCCATGATTGGAGGAAACAAAGAGCTCTGAGAGACTTGTCTCTGCCTGTCTCACCCCCACCTACTCCAGCATGAACTGGATTCTAGAATCCATCTAGAGAGCCTCAGGAGGAATGAGAAGATTGCTGGAGAAACCTTTGCTACTGGACAGACTGTTAGCCCCTTCTCTCCTCTTACAAATGCTCCATTCAAGAAAGCCCATCTGCCACTCCACTGCTCATTTGGGACAAATGCCAACAGGGTGACTCACAGGCAGAGTTACCCTCTGACACTCGTTGGCAGTCTCTCTTGATGGCTAGATTTCCTGCTTAAGCAGATCTCATGGCGCTTGGCAATATCCTTAACACCCTTGAATTGAAGCACTCCTACTAAGAATTCATAATGATAATCCAATGACAAGATCCCGATTAAAGACCTTAGCAGTAATTTTACTAAGTGGAGGTATTTTGTGCTAGATGACTTTTAGCTAATTACTTCCTTAAGATGGTAGATTACTTATCCCTCTTTGTCTTAAGGTTCCTGACTCAAGTTTGGGATATTAGTATTATATTAGTATTAAAGCTAACATTCTCTACTACACAACATCAATACATTCTGTAGCTTTTCTTAATATGTAAAGTAGTTTTTATTTTTTAAATTTATTTATTTGAGAGAAGGGGTGACAGACTCCATGCTGAGCATGAAGCCCCATGACGGGCTCAATTCCATGGCCCTGAGATCATGACCCGAGTCAAAATCAGACTCAGACACTTAACCGACTGAGACACCAGGGCTCAGGCCCCTAAAGGAGTTTTAAAACCTCTTGGTTAGGTCTTGCTTGTTGGCAAGCTCTGTTACTAAGCTGTCCATGTAACTCAGTGAAAGCTTTTTAGTGGAAAGGTAAATATATCAGATTTAGTCAATCAACTGTTCCCAATAGCTTACAAACTTCTTTATCCATCTGATATATATAGAAGGAAAACCATATAAAGACACAATGAATAGGGGGAAAAACAGGGTAAGCTAATGTTTTATATCATTCACCAGAAGATGCAAGGGGTGCTGGGATAATCATGAAGGACGAGATAAGCTACCTGCCCTCATGGAGCTTACAGACTTGTAGGGGAGAAAGGGCAAAATCTGTTCAACATGGACATCAAAATAATGATGTGGTCATAGATGCTGCACATTAGAGTAAGGCGGAAGGCAGGAGAAATCTACCTTGGAATGGGCTGTCAGGAGAGGGTTCTCTGGGAAGATGGCATTTGAGCTGAGACCTACAGGAAAGAAAGCAGCAGCTCGGCCAAGATGGAAGGCAGAAATCTGCCACAGCTCGTGGAAACCCCTGGGGAGGGAACACTGGGCACATGGAGCAAGTGAAAACAACTGGGGCAACACCACACCAAGCAGGGGCAAGTGGCTCACGACTAGCGGAGAGGTAGGATTAGGGACAAGGGATGTGGGGCCCTGCAGGTCATGGGATACACGTTGCTTTCTGTTCCAGGTACAAACAGAAGCCAAGGAAGAGCTTCAAGCGGTGTGTGTGTGTGTGTGTGTGTGTGTGTGTGTGTGACATGATCTGTTTCAGGAAGGTTCCTTTTGGGCCACTTGGGTGGCTCAGTTGGTTAAGCATCTACCTTCACCTCAGGTCACGATACTGGGGTCCTGGGATAGAGCCCAGAGTCGGGAATCCCTA
The DNA here is from genome assembly GCF_011764305.1 of Mustela putorius furo. Lineage (NCBI taxonomy): Eukaryota > Metazoa > Chordata > Mammalia > Carnivora > Mustelidae > Mustela > Mustela putorius. The sequence goes on from NW_025421989.1 coordinate 37,982,439, forward strand.
CTCAGCAGGGAATCTGCTTCTCCCCCTCTTCTTCTGCCCCTGCACCCCCCACCCCCACCCCCGCTCATGTGCTCCCTCTCTCTCTCCCTCTCTCAAAGAAATAAAGAAAATCTTTTTTAAAAAATGGTATTCAGGGGGCACCTGGGTGGCTCAGTGGGTTAAAGCCTCTGCCTTCGGCTCAGGTCATGATCCCAGGGTCATGGGATCAAGCCCCGCATCAGGCTCTCTGCTCAGCAGGGAGCCTGCTTCCCCCTCTCTCTCTGCCTGCCTCTCTGCCTACTTGTGATCTCTGTCAAATAAATAAAATAAATAAATAATCTTAAAAGAAAATCACAGTGTTCTTTTTAGTAATAAAGACCAAAACTTAAGGATATTACGTCTTGCGCCTGATTCATGCTTCTAGTAACACAGCAGAACCAGAATGTCAGCCCACATCTGTCTAGTTCCAAAGCTGGTCTGTGCTCTCTCCTTTGTTCCACGCAGCCCACAAGGAACCTACAAACCACTGAGGGTATTCAAATCTTAGCACAAATGTATTTATTTATGCCATCAAGGTTTAGAAGTACTATAAAATGGCCCTCTCCCCCTCTTTGGCAGCAGGCTGGCTCAGTTAAGCATCTGCCTTCAGCTCATGTCATGATCTCAGGGTCCTGGCACCGAGCCCCACGCCAGGCTCCCTGCTCAGCAGGGAGTCTGCTCTGCTTCTCCCTCTCTCCCTGCTTATGCATGCTCTCTGTCAGATAAATAAATAAAATCTTTTTTAAAAATCAAAGCATACGGTCATCCCTCAAAATTTGCAGCCAATCTTGATAGAAAGGTAAGACTAGGGAAGTCATTGAAAGTCGGTCTCTCTTCCTCCCCAACACCTTGGACCTTTCATCACATCCACCAGGGGAAAAAAAAAAAAAAAAACAAGACTCTGGCATTACCACAAGACAGATAAGCCATGGTAACAAGAAGCACATATGTTCAATTGTGTGGGACTACAAATCAGTTTTGCTGGCAAGTATTGAATCTTTGAGGTTCCCTGAAGCGCTACATAAACCCGATACTAAATTAAGTAAACATATTTTTTCCATGGGAAAGGAGGAGTAGGTTTGGGTCTTGCTATGTTAAATACGATTTTAGCTAAGTACAAATTTCAGGAGCAGTGATAAGGTGTTAAAATCCATAGGAAGTTTTTTGCCTCTGGTGAAGCAGGGAGTCCCTAGGGGATATCATTTATCATTCAAACACAGAAAGGGCAAAGCAAATTATTCCCAGCTTTTTTAATATCATGAAGGTGGCACAACCTCATTAAAATTACACATTTTAAATGCAGAGAATCTAGCAATTCCACAAAACCTGGAGATGTTGAATCTTTATTCTCTCTGAAGTGCTCGTCTTCTTGCTCTCTGTGTCTCACAAGATCAAGTCAGACTTTTGGAAGGACCCAAGGACTCCTTTCTCATGAATATTCATATATAAGCATGCCTCACCCCACTCCCCATCATAGCAGATCGTTGCATTAGTTAACCTAGCACTGAATAAAAACTAATCCCAAAACCTGATGGCCTCAAACAACAAATATGTAAAAGTTTCTGTGTCAAAAATTTGAGAGGGACCTAGTGGGTGGTTCTGATTCAGGGTCTGCCCTGAAGTCACAGTCAAGGTGATGGCCAGGGCTAAAGTCAGCCTATGCTGAAAGAGAAGTAAAGCCTGTGGCTAGAGGATCCAACTGCAAGCTCACTCGTGTGGTTGTTCGCCAAAGGCCTTAGCTCACACCACATGGGTCATACCATAGGGCTAGTTGTGTCCTCACAACATGGCAGCTGCTTTCCCCAAAGGGCAATGATCCACGACAAAGAGAAGAAAAGAGGAAACCACAGTCCGATTATGACACAGTCTTGGAAGTTAGATAGCATCACTCCTGCCATGTTATTCATTAGAAGTAAGTCTCTAAGTCCAGCCGACACTCAACGAGGAAGAAATTCAACTCCACATCTTAAAAGGAGGAGCACTAGAGAATTTGTGGACCTATTTTGAAAACACCCATTACCACCCGCAACAAAAACAAGTGCCTTTCTCTGCGCAGCAGAGGAAATCTCTATTAAATATTACTGGTGTCTTGTGATTGCCAGTGAATAGTAGTGAGTTGCTTAGTAAGAAAATAAAATAATGGTGACCTACTCTATCATGTGGGACACCATTTTGATGCAATTGTGGCCATCATTACGATCAGGCAAGCTATCCCACAATCCCAGAGGTTACAGAACAAGAGTCACAAACCAAATTATGACAAAAATAACAAATACACAGTTTATTTAATCAGTTTAAGATACAGTGAGGAGGGGCGCCTGGGTGGCTCAGTGGGTTAAGTCCTCTGCCTTTGGCTCAGGTCATGATCCCATGGTCCTGGGATCGGGCCCCACATGGGGCTCTCTGCTCAGCGGGGAGCCTACTTCCTCCTCTCTCTCTGCCTGCCTCTCTGCCTACTTGTGATCTCTGTCTGTCAAATAAATAAATAAAATCTTTTTAAAAAAAAGATACAGTGAGGAACAAGAGGGAAGAGATAGGATAGTTCAATAGACTTAAAATAAGATACAAGCAGGGTGGAAGGACCACCCATCTAAATCCTTAGAATGTTCTCCTCTTTCTCTTCTCTCCATCTCCCTCTCTCCAACCCTCCACCCACATCAGCCTTCCCTCACTAATGGTGTAGTTATAAATCACAAACTGAAGATTCCTGACACCAATGGTATACACTTGTTGGAAAGCTGCAGGGACAAAGAAGTGAGGACACAGAGCTTGTCAATAAGCCTACTCAACACCAATGAGATTCATCTGTTTTTCTTGGGAAGAACACATGTGAGGCCATAACTGTACCCTACAGGATGTTTGTTACCAATGGGTGGCCAATTTGAGGTGACAGAACTGTCAACCAGAGGCAGCATGATTTTGACTGGGTCTTCATCTTGCCATCACCACGCTCTGTGCATAAGAACAGTCTTGCCTGTTTGATTATATATTCCATTTATCTCATCTTTTGACACATCTTTTTTGAAGATTTTATTTGTTAGAGAGAGAGAGAGAGAGAGCACAAGCAGGGGCAGCAGCAGGCAGAAGGAAAAGCAGGCTCCCCACTGAGCAGGGAGCCCGATATAGGGCTCAGTCCCAGGACACCGGGATCATGACCTGAGCCGAAGGCAGACGCTTAACGGACTGAATCACCCAGGCTTCCCATAACCCATCTTTGAGATGAGTAACTTATTACCCAAATTTAAAACCCCTTACAATTCAGCATCTGTGTGGGCCAATAAAGAATTCTGCCTGTTATCTTATGAGCCGCAAGCTTACTATTTATGCTTACCATTTGTTATGACTTTCATCTATCCTAATTACTTTTTTTATAGCAGAACTGAACCACTGAATTAGACTACAAATATGAACGACAGCAGTTGTTTCATTCTCCAGTATTACCCCAAGCTCCACATTTTCCACCGTTCCTAAAAGCAGACAGCCCATTCTTAACTGGGGGACTCTGTTTTCTCCCAATATGGATTCAGACTGTATGATCTCTAAAAGAAGTGAATGGGAGCACTTACGAGAGGTGCTTAGGTCACTGAGCAATGGAGCTGCTTGGCTGACAGCTCTCCTGGACAACAGTAGGTCTTGCTATTCATATTCACATCCCATACCCCCCGCTATTGCCTGTTGACCAACCAATGAAAAACACCAAGGTCTACCCAGAATAATGCAGGATACTTAGTGGATGAATTCAGGAACCAGACAGGATCCAGAGAGCCTCTTACAGGGTGAGTTCTCTGGAAACAGATGCCATGACACAGTTTGCGGTGCAAGATGCTTACTAGCAGTTCATATGTTTGAAAGGAAGGGGAAGCAGAAGAAGAAGCTGAAGTACAGAACAGGCCTGATACAGCCCCATTCAATCCGAAGGGAATCTTTGAGGACAGAATTGCCCGCCAGGGAGCGAGTGACTGTCTGGCTCCATCAGTAGAGCATATGACTCCTGGTCTCGGGTTTTAAGTTCAAGACCCATGTTGGGTAGAGTGATTACCTAAAAATAAAATCTTAAAATATACTGCACACCAGAGTTGTCTCCCATCCAGCCAAAATCGCAGGGCCTTTAGACCAACCACTGCCTCCCTCAGCCATCATGTGTGGGCTGCCCCGGAAGGGCCTGAGCTCCACAAGGCTGCTCTTCAAAGATGAGGTCAACCCTGGAAGTGCTCAGAGAGCTGGAATCTGCCTGATGACTTCCCTACTCACCACTGGGTAGCAAATCTTTCCTTGGAGAAGGATCCAGGCGGCGTATTGAACACAGAGGTAGAACTTTCCCTCTGAAATGGGATGTGGTTTTCTTGAAAAGGAAAGAGGATTCAGACAGAGATTTGAAGCAGAGGCCAAACCTAAGGATATAAAAGCCAACTGGCAGGGAGGGGAAGCTGGCAAAGTGTGGCCTTTTCCAGGGGAAGATCAAGGTCTGCATACATCTCTCAGGAAATGACAAGTCAAAAGAAGCGAGAACTTTAATTTCTATCTCTGCTCTCTGTTCCTCTTTTCTAAAAATGCTTTATCCCTTTAGGGACACAGTAGCCAGAGAATATCCCTCATATCTCTTAGAGAGAAAAATAATGGGGATTTCAGGCCCTGGAAATCTTCCCACAGTTAAGCCAGATGCCAAGGGATGCACTAAGCCTCTTAAAAAAATGTTTTGGAGAGAACATATGCCAAAAATAATACCAAGACTTCTTCTGGTGTATTTATAAATAAGCAAATGATACCTCTTAAGAAAGGGAGGGATCCCAGTGAAATCCTGGTTTACTTAGCAAACTTCCCATATTGTGGACTAAAGCAGCTTTTTCTGAAATGTTCGCCTAGGAACCAGAGTAAAAGTCTAAATTACGTTCTCAGTTTTCAGTTCAGCTACAGGTTCCTATCCATAGTGGGTAGATTAGTCAGGACACAGAAGGGAGTAATCCCTAAACTCTCAGGAGCTTAACAAAAGATTATTTCCCAATCAAATAAGACAGTAACACTCAAAGGGAGACTGTGCTACACGAGTAAGCCCCTCAAGTAATAAGACCTCCACCATCTTGAAGCACTACCATTCGGAAAACATGAGACCATTCAGTTCCACATGAGACTCATGATCTGGAATCCAGTTACATACACGAAACCTAAATGCAATGGAATTTGGGGATTGGAATCTTCTTGTGTATCCGGATACTAGAAGGTGAAAGAGGATTTGGTGAGCACATAGTGTGGCCTCTGACACAATGAGAATAGCTGGCTGTCAGGTTCTGCACAAGAACCTGGTGAACCCCCAAACCCACTGGTCAGGTGCTCTTACTTTTGTCTGGGTTGAATATTCTCAGACATGGAACTGCATACTAACAACACTGAGTTAACTGCTTCTGGAAAGAGGACATTAAATTGTATTTTTCAGACAAATTGGCACCTAGCTTATCTATAGACCTTGAAATTGTTGAGGTATAAAATGGAGAGCCACCCAGGGACATCTGGGTGGCTCAGTTGGTTAAGGGTCTGCCTTCGGCTCAGGTCATGATCCCAGGGTCCTGTGATGGAACCCCACATTGAACTCCTTCTCCATGGGGAGCCTGCTTCTCCCTCTCCTTCTGCCTGCCACTCCCCCTGCTCGTGATCGATCGATCCATCTCTCTCTCTCTCTCTCTCTCTAACAAATAAAATATTTTTAAGAAATGCTAAGCATAACTAAAAAACTTCATTAATATGTTCAGGCACTAATAATATTTTAGAAGGAGTCTTGACCATTTCAAGAAAACCAGACTCCAGGGGACTGGTGTTCTGTCAAAACACCAAGGAGCAAGATAACCGATTCCTCAGAAGATAGGGTAGCTCCCTGAAGTAGTTTCTGTGAACTATCTTTTAAAACTATAAGTAAACAGAATGTTTCCAGGACATTCATGCCATCTGAACACATGGGTAAATACGGCATCTGAGTATCTTTTATTCACTCTATCTCTTTCTCAGTTCAGTAAAACCATGATGAGAAGTTGAATCACTGTACTATACACCTGAAATGAATGTAACATTGTATGTCAATTTTGCTCAATGTAACATTTTACAATGTAACGTGTCAACTTTACTCAAATAAAATTTATTTCTCATAAAGTTTTTTTGAAGATTTTATTTATTTATTTTGTCTGAGAGAGAGTGCACGCACATGCACATGTGCAAGCATGAGGGGGGAAGGGGCAGAGAGAGAGAATCTCAAGCAGGCTCTGCGATAAGCATGGAGCCCGACTCACTCAGGGCTCGAGCCCACAACCTGTGAAATAATGATCTGAGCCGAAACCAAGAGTTGGATGCTCAGCCGACGAGCCACCCAGGGGCCCCCAAATAAAAAAAAAAAAAAAAAATTAACATAAAATATGAATAAATAAAACCATGATAGACAGGTACCAGCATGTTTTCTCACTGAAACAAGTAGATGATTTACTTTCACTCTGCAAATATTCTAGGTACTCAAGCCTAAATATCTGCAACTTGCTACAGTAAGAGACTTTGCTTAGTGGAGGCCTTAGCAACCAGTTATATTCAGCCAAGATTAATTTTCTGCCGCCAACGCAACTGAAAATTCTCTTTAACAATGTATACAAGTTTTCCCTTTTTGCTTTAAAAAAAATCCTGACATTTGCTCCCTTAGTGGGACACTCTTTGGGTTGCTACCCAAATCTGTGTATCTCGAATTCTAATTCTTTAATCCCAAATGAAAGTTCTCGCTAAATTATCGCCTCCTGACAACTGAGATTGACAAGTTCATGCATCATGAACCTTACTTCGTATAGAAGGATATCGGTAATTAAATAAATGGCTTTAACAAAATCATGTACATGCCATTATTGGAGGAGAATTAAAGGAGTATGTGGCAGGAATACCTAAACTAGAGAAGGCAATCAAGAAAGGTTTCTTGTAGGAAGTGATTTTTCAGCCAGATAGAGGATGCTGCACATCATTAAGATAATAGAGGGGGTGCCTGGGTGGCTCAGTGGGTTAAGCATCTGCCTTCAGCTCAGGTCATGATCCCAGGGTCCTCAGATTGAGCAAGGCATCGGGCTCCCCAATCGGTGGGAAGCCTGCTTCTCCCTCTTCCACTCCCCCTGCTTGTGTTCCATCTCTCGATGTCGCTCTGTCTGTCAAATCAATGAATAAATTCTTTAAAAAGAGAGATAATAGAGGAAATGGAGCAGTTATGGTCAGGAAAAGGAACAAATTTACTCAAGACCTGCTGCGTGAACTTCTAGTGCCTACATTCAAGTGATGACATTTTGGTGGCAGTCGGAAGACTCTTGTCTGGAGCTCACATGACAGATCTGACTTGGGAGTCCTCACCCTGTGTTTGGTCAAGGAAGCCAGAGGACAAAATGAGTTCACCCACTCAGAGAACACATAATAAGAAGAGAAACTGCCAAGAGCAACGTCATGAAAGACTAAAAAAAACCACCCTGAAACAAGTAGAAGAAAAGGAGTCAGAGTGCTGCCAGAAAAGCAGGTAGAAACCCAAGAGCATGGTGCCTCCTTCTAGAAGCAAAATGAAAGAGGGCTTCACGGAAACAGGGCACAAGGAGCGCTGTCAAAAGCCAAAGAAAATGACAACTAAGAAATGTGCACTCGATTAGCAATAAGCGGCTGATTGATAAACGGAAAAAATCAAGATTGAGCCGAGTACAGAGCCAAAATACAGATTGGTAAGGAGTGGGAGCTGAACTTGGAAAAACATCAAGTACAAGCAACTTGCTCTAGAAGTCTGGCTGTGAAAGGGGGTCGAGAGAGCTAGAGAATGAGATAACAAGGAAATGAGAAGGAATTGAAGAAGCCAAGAGGTGAAACAGGATAGGACAAAAAGAGACCCTTTCATACAAGCCTAGGTGAGGACAGCCGCCAGGGAAACACGCTCTTCACAGGGAAGAAAGTGCTCCAGAAAATGAGCAGTTATTACAATCTTATGTACTTTTTTTACATCTTGTAAAAACTTGGAAGTTTATAGACTGGCATACAGGCAGGAATCCGGAGTTTTAACATCAAGGAACGCAGGGAGTAGGAGCATTGATGGCTATCTCAAGGACAAGATGGGTTTTCCTTTGGGCCACTCATTCACAAAGCAGGTGCACAACCTATGCATCGCCGGCCATAAAACGGGCTTTTGGTTTAGACAAAGTTTATGTACAGTCATGCTGACTTAGAAGGTAATCTAAAATGGCTTCCCTTCGATCTCACGGCTTTTGGGAGTTTTTTTTCTTGCATCACTCTTTAACGGGAGAAATTTAAGCACATTTACATTTTGATGGAAAGAGCATAAAAAAGAAAAGGTTAAAAATAATGGTGGGGGGGGGGATGCAGGGATGGAGAGGAAGAGAATAAAAATAGCCAGAAAGGATAAGAATTAAAAAAGAAACAAGCCCAAGGTGGAGTGATCAAAAAATGATAATAAAGGAGTCATCTGACAGCAAACCAAATTTTATTTCAGCTTCAACCTCTCTCAGGAATGTCGCCTCGTGACAGTGGATCTGAAATTCCCTGATCAGCACTAGGGAGGCATAATCTGCAGGTTAAAAACCCTGTTGTTTTCTTCCCCACGCCACCCCCACCCCCAAAAGCAGCCCCCCGAGGCCTGAAATGATCCTTTTTATTTTACCAGAGACTTCCTTTCTCTGCCCTCCTGCCTATAAACACCTTCCATTTTGTACAACTCCTCAGAGCATCTCTCCGCTTGCTAGATGAGACGCTGCCCGTTTCCTGAACCGTTTAATAAAGCCCATTAGATCTCAGATTTACTCGGTTCAGTTTTGTTGTTTCACAATACTAAAAGAGAGCACAGGTTCTACTAGAACTGGAAGGAATGAAGGGCACCTGGCTGGCTCCAGTGGTGGAGTATGCAACTCCCGATCTTGGGGTTTTGAATTCTAGCCCCACCCTGGGTGCAGAGATTACTTACAAATAAACAAACTTTTTTAAAAATGTACCGCCTGATCGTAAAGGATATTCATTTATTGAACAAACATTCAGCTAGTACTAGAGTAGATACTACGAGGATACTTCAATGAAAAACATAATGCCTTAATTTTATGAACGGGGGTGGTGGGGAGAGCACCCTCTCCCCTCAATAAATGGCAGCTCCACCGTTCCACCATCGATCTAGTTGCTCTGAGGAGAAACCCAGAAGTCAGCCTGAACTCCAGCCTTCCCCTCAGCTGTTCTCTGCCACCTTCCTCCCCCGTGCATGCACGTGCAGAAGTACGCAGGTACGTAAGTACGCACTGTGCACATAAGGCGCATGCGCACGTTCGCAAGTGCGCAGGTAAGCACACGCACAGGTAAGCACGCGTGCATGTAAACACATGCACACGCACACAACAACCAACTCACTGGGAAGCACTGTCAATTCTAATTTCAAAACAGGTCTGGAATGTGACTGCTATTTCCATCTCCATTACCTCAACCTTGGTCCACACCACCAGTACTTTTCATATGCACTACATAGGCGTTATTCTGTTAAAGAATTTTTAAAAAATCAACTGAGTAAAGGTTAAAGGATTATTTGGCTTTATTCAGTTGTTCAATTGGGCGGCATCCAGTCTAGATAGTAGAAAGGCGTTCTAAAGAACTATACAGGCAAGAGATTCTATTAGCAGAAGGGAGTAGGAACAAGGAAGGCAAAAGTCGGATTGGTTTTTGCAAGACTATTTGCCTTACAGGGGATGGTAGGGATTTATCAAGCCGATCACCTAACTTGGGTTATTCAGGCAATTCCTGATTGGCTAGTTTAAGATTCCAACTTGGGGGCAGCCAGAACTCTTAAGGCTCAGTTTGGTGACATGGGGCTTAGCAATGAGCAACTCCATTCCTGCTGTGTAGTCTTTTAACACCCCCTAACTTGTCTTCTCTTCATATCCATTCCTATCTCTTTCCATCCACTTTCCACACAGGGGCTAAATTATAGATCACATCATTATATGTCCCTATGTACAATCTCCCAACTGGGTCCAACTGCTCAGAAAATAAAATCCAAAATCCTCGCCATGCCCTGTAAGACCATGACTATTCTCCTTCTCACCTTTCCAAATTCATCTTGTTCAAAACACCTTCTCCACATGAGCCGTATCTCAGTTCCTAGAATATGCTACATTCTATTATCAACTCCTAGCCTTTGAGCTTCCTGTTTCTCTGCACAGGGCATGTTTCCCCTCCCTAGTTTTTTGCATGGCTTTCTCTTACTCAACTTCAGTCTCACTCTTGAGAAACACATGTCTGGGCAATTCCACGAAAAGTGTCTCACTTTCCTCCCTAGGGAAGACTGGCTGGCTCATTTGGTAGAGCATGAGACTCTTGATCTTGGGGCTGGGAGTTTGTGCCCCATGTGGAGTGTAGAGATTACTCAAATAAGTTAGTTTTTAAAAAATAAAATGGGGCGCCTGGGTGGCTCAGTCGTTGGGTGTCTGCCTTCCGCTCAGGTCATGGTCCTAGGGTCCTGGGATCGAGCCCCACTATGGGTTCCCTGCTCTGCTGGAAGCCTGCTTCTCCCTCTCCCACTCCCCCTGCTTGTGTTCCCTCTCTCGCTGTGTTTCTCTGTCAAATAAATAAATATTTAAATAAATAAATAAAAATGATGAGGCGCCTGGGTGGCTCAGCTGCTTAAACAGCTGCCTTCGGCTCAGGTCATATTTCTCAGGGTCCTGGGATCAGGTCCCCCACTGGGCTCCCTGCTCAGCATAGACTCTATTTGTCCCTCTCCCTCTGCTCCTCGCCAACTTGGGAACGTTTGCGCTCTCTTTTTCAGTCCGAAATAAATAAATATATAAATAAAATCTTCAAAAAAATAAAAATAAAAGTGAAAAATAAATTTTTAAAAATTGTCTCACTTTACTCCCTATCACAGCACTTTAATGATTCCCATCACAACACTTATGACAATCTGTAGTACTTTTATGTGTTTCCTTTTGTTGTCTGTCATCCCCACCTTAATTCTATGAGGACAAGGACTATGTATGTCTTGTCCTCAGTTTTAGAATAGTGCCTGGTATACAGCAGGTATATAAAATGTAGCTTGAAAAACTAACTGATGAAGAATAACAGGCCAATAAAGCAGAATCAAAATGTACAACGACATGAAAGTTCTGAGAGCCTAAGAAGAGATGATACATTCTCTTCATTAAATAAACATAATTACAATGAGATAACACTTAAAGCAAAACTAATCTGTGCTCCTAGAAGTCAGGAGGATGGCTTCTCTTGGGAGGGGCACATGAAGTGATTACAAGGGAGCATGAGTCAGGCTTCTGGGGTGCTGGTAATGTTCTGTTTCTTTATTTGGCTGCTAACTACCTGGTTGTGTTCAGTTTGTGTGATTTTCTGGATATTCAGTGTATTTCAGTAGAAAGTTAAAATTGAGAAAAAAACACAGTGTTGGGGCGCCTGGGTGGCTCAGTGGCTTAAAACCTCTGCCTTTGGCTCAGGTCATGATCTCAGGGTCCTGGGATAGAGCCCGTCATCGAGCTCTCTGCTCAGCAGGGAGCCTGCTTCCCTCTCTCTCTCTCTGCCTGCTTGCGATCTCTGTCAAATAAATAAATAAAATCTTTGAAAAAAACGACACAGTGTATATGGAGGACATGATATCAAAGTACAATGGCTGCTATTCATAATGGTGGCCCAAATCATCAAAAAGATTATGTTTAGGGGCAGCTGAGAGGCTCAGTTGAGTAAATGCCTGCCTTCAGCTCATGGAATCGAGTCCCACATCAGGCTCCCTGCTCAGCGGGTAGCCTGCTTCTCCCTCTCCCTCTGCCTGCTGCTGCCTACTTGTGCTTTCTATTTCTCCGTCAAATAAATAAATAAAATCTTTTTTAAAAGGATTATGTTTCTTGGGAACTACTTTCAAAAAACTTCAATATATTATGTATAGTGTAGTTTCTAAAAAATTTATAATGTATAACATATATAATGTATAATGTAGTTTTTTTAGAAAATTTTATTTATTTGTCAGAGAGCGAGAGAGAGAGACCAAGCGTGTGCACAAGCAGGGGGAGCAGGAGGCAGAGGGAGAAGCAGGCTCCGCACTGAGCAGGGAGCCCAATGTGGGGGCTCGATCCCAGGACCCTGACAGCATGACCTGAGCCAAAAGCAGATGCTTAACTGACTGAGCGACACAGGCGTCCCTATAATGTAGTTTTCTGAAAGATTTCCACCCAAAATCGGTAACATTATGCCACCTATTAGATGGCTCTATTACCCAAAAAACCGACTCAAGTGGAATGCCTTGTGCTTCAGTGATGCCATTAGAAAAAACACAAGAACCAAGATAGGATACTGCTCCCAGTTTTATAGAAGAGAACACTGAGGTTCAGGGAAGTTACCAGATTTCTTTACAGCTGCACACGGAGAAAATGTGATCAAGATCCTCTGACTCCAGGAGCAGTGCGGTATGCTTCTTGACCACTTCTTGGTGTTAGTACATGGAAATCTGGAAGAGAAAGGGCAGTGGGGTTGGGTTAGGCCCTCTGAGGGAGAAAGGTCTGTTAAGATGCTCTGTAGGTGGTCCCCATATTCAGCACTTGCCTTAACATGTCCCATGACTCCCCCTTACTTCCTCTGAGTGGCACTTGGCATTCTTTGGAAGAATGAATACTATTCTTCAACAGGTTTCACTAAGCCTTACCACAGATACAGCTAGGCTCTCAGAAGAACCATCTTTTATTTCTAGGGGCCTCTGGTACATCTATCTGTTCCTTGGTTGTAGATAGTAAAAAATACAAACAGAAAGGACCCTGCAAAATGACTACCTTCTGTTGGGGCCTAGAAATCTCACCTCAAAGCTGATAGAAACATTTGAGCCAATGCTTGAGTAGCAACTCCTTCAACATCCAAGTTCTAGACTGATTGATTTAGGATCTGATCAAGAACTATTAGGTCCAGCATGAGTGAAGATGTGGGATGTCAGAGGAAAAAGAAGATATGAGGCCCACTTTGGTATGTATACAGCAGTCCTGGGACCAGGATCCTATCAGATCTGGAGGGCTTGGTGCAGACCTCTTCCTGGGGCAATAAGAGGACTATGTGTAATTCACACAAAGCCATACAGCCATGGAACCCCCATGTGGGTCTCAGAAATGGCAATCGTAAGTCCCAGGAAGAACCTGAACTCCATCCGAAGCTCTAAGATAAAGCACCAGATAGGACCAAGAATGCGAAGAAGACCTGAGACCAGATTAGGTTTAACAAAGCCACACTCAACCTCTCAGGCCTGGGGAAGATCAGATATGGCAGAGAAATAGTTCCTCACCCCCAAAGAATTCTAAGTCTTGCCAGGGTTTTCAATCCTGTTATGATCCATTATCCCAGATTCCACTTTGAGAACTAAGACACTCATTGTCCCAACTGCTGGGAATGTTGGCGGCTCGTATCTCTCTGCTGAGGCCTGTCCAGGTGTCTCCAAAAGCCAAAAAGAATCAACTACCTCATGGTCATGCTCTCTTTCTTGGAGTAGACCTCATCCACTGATGGATCAAGGTTAGAGTGGAAAGACTGGTCCTCTTATCTCAGGGTCAATAGCAACTCCGAAGGGTCACCCCAGCTTCAGAGCTCCCCAGGAAATGAGCTGAGCTCTTTGCTCTGTCTCCAGCACAGTTCGCCACCACCAGGCCTTGCTCCTTCACGTTCCCAGATGTGGATCCTGGGAATGGTCCCGAATACACTTCTATACACTAAGCTTTACACTAAGCTCTGGCTCAGGGTCAACTTTCTGGGACTAGGGACTCTGACCTCAAACAATTCCTTATAAAATATAGAAAATATTCTAAGTTGGGGAAACGGAAAGGCCATGGGTATAAATAGCTAAAATATGAATGCAACAGAAAGTATCTTCCTTAGAACGTTGTTTTAGGAGTGGTAATACGTGAAACTTTGAAAAGAGGTCGGTAGGACACTGCAATTTACAAAATAATTTAGTTTCAACTTAGTTTCAGTTTTAGGGAGGTTTCAGCCTACAGCTATTTTAGAACTAGAGTCCCAGGCAGATGTGCTGAGTGTTCATTTGTGGTAAATTTTTCATGGCTAGACCAAGGGTTGATATTTTTAATGTCTAAGAAGCTCATATATATACATCAATAAATAATAAAAGCATGGACACTTCAAAAGTTATAAATGTTTAATGCCATGAGTAGATAAATCAAAAGAAAGCAAATATTAAGAACAAATCACCTCCAGTAATATAAAATGCAGTTAAAAGAGAACAATGTTTTCTCTATCAAATTAGCATACATGAAAAAAATTGTAAAATGCCTAACCCTGGTGAGTTTTTAATGCAACGCATTCTTACCATCGGTGTGGTACAAATTGGCACCTTTTTTTGGGAAGTACTGTAACATTTCATATTAAAACCAAAAGCTTAATATTTTTTACATTAAGGTAATTCCATTTCTTGGAATCGCTCCTAAAGAAACAATTCCAAATACTAAAAAAGCTTTGGTCTACACATTTTTTTCATTATAGGATTAATTCAAGTTGCAAAGACATGAAAATAAATAAATGTGAAACGTGTAAAGTAAGTCAATATATGCATCCGATGGGCTGCTGTGCCATTGCAAAGTGATTACAAAGAATTCATAAAACATGAAAATGTTCCTCTAAGTTCATGCTGAGCAAAAGAACAAAAATACATACGTTCTGTATTTCCTCTCTGCTGCTAAGTACAAAAGATCTCTTTCACCTAATATCACTTTTAAACAATTATATCCTGCATTTAAAATATTTTTTTCTCACAGGGGTACCTGGCTGACTCAGTTGGCAGAGCATTTAACTCTTGATCTTAGGGTTGTGGGTATAGAGAGGACAGAAAAACAAACAAAAATCTTTTCTTTTTTATCAAGATTTTATTTATTTATTTGTCAGAGAGAGATCACAAGCGGGGGAGCAGCAGGCAGAGCAGGCAGAGGGAGAACCAGGCTCCCCACCAAGCAGGGAGCCCAATGCAGGACTCCATCCCAGGACCTGGGATCACGACCTGAGCTGAAGACAGATGCTTAATCAACTGAGCCACCCAGGTGCCCAAAAACAAAAAAAAATCTTTAAAAAATATTTTTTCTGGAGCACGTGGGTGGCTTAGTTGGTTAAGCAGCCAACGCTTGATTTTGGCTCAGGTCAAGATCTCCAGGTCGGGAGATTCAGCCCTGCATCAGGCTCCACACTCGGCAGGGAATCTGCTTGTCCCTCTTCCTCTGCTCCTCTCCCAACTCACTCTCTCTCTCTCAAATAAATAAAATCTTTAAAAACCTTTTTTCTTGGGCGCCTGGGTGGTTCAGTTGGTTAAGCGACTGCCTTCGACTCAGGTCATGATCCCAGAGTCCCAGGATTGAGTCCTGCATTGGGCTCCCAGCTCCACGGGGTGGTCCGCTACTCCCTCTGACCTTCTCCCCTCTCATGCTCTCTCCCTCTGTCTTTCTCTCAAATAAATAAAAATAAATCTTTAAAGAAATTTTTTTTTCTCACAACAATTTAAAATACTGAAAAGATCTTATCTGTATCAGTTTTCCATAATTTTAAGATGTTCCATATCATGTTGGGTAAGATCCATTCACATAAACGTTCTCCAGACTGAAGGGTTCATTGAAACTGACTGGAATACAATACAGAGTAAGACATCATCCCACTGTGCAATGGCTTCCAAGACTTTTAGGTCTTTTAAACATCCCAAAGTGCTGGATCATTGCCCTAGCTCTATTTGCTCCAGAAAATGCAGTAAAACCACTTTATTTACTGACCTACCAAAAGGATTTTGCCTCAAGTTTACTCAACCCAGAAAGCCATCAACAATGAAGCCCAAAGACCCAAGAATGTTCATCATGCACCAGTTAGACTCCACGTTATCTGTGCAGTCTATAACCTGATGTGAAGGTGCTAGCTTTTTGTTTTGTACAAACGTTCCAAAGTAAAATCCATAGTGAAGTACGAGAGACACAAAAATGACTCTACTATATTTCTCTACATTTTCTGAACAATAATCCTTGAGGAAAGAAATGCTCATGAAATGGCTTGTTCTTTGACTTATTTCCTTAGCCCTGCTGCCCGAAATGAATTTGACACATAGAAAAGTGTATTTCTTTACTGGAGCAGGACTCGTGGTCACTTATATGTCACTAAAAAATGTGTTCATTGAATACTTTGAATGTTTGTTTATTTTTACATTTCAAACCAAAAAAATGTGGTGATAAATTTATCATTGTCTTCTTGTCATACAAGTTTTCAAAAATTATTCCTAATACGTGTTAAAATGCCTTAGATCTTTAAATATAAAATCAATAGTTTTATTTTCCTCTTTTTTTAAAGTAATCTCTAGCCCCAACATGGGGTTCGAACTCACATCCCCATGATTAAGAGTTGCATCTCTATTAACTGAGCCAGCAAAGTGCCCTGATGGTTTCATTTTCCATAATTGAACTTTATTGTCCCATTTCTTTTCAATGGGATAGGATTTTCCTTAAGAGGGAAACAGGAATTTAGATTTTAAGAACAGGTAACATTTGTTACAACAATACTTAGTCCCAACCACACATGGAAATAGACTCCTACACCAAAAAAAAAAAAAAAAAAGAAAGAAAGAAAGAAAAGAAAAAGGAAAGGGAAAAAAAGCTTTCTCTTTATTATAGCAATCACATCAAATCCATTTTGCCACGGTGACACTTTTTTTTTTAAGATTTTATTTATTTATTTGTCAAAGAGATAAAGACAGAACACAAGCAGGTAGAGTGGCAGGCAGAGTTAGAGAGAGAGAGAAGCAGGCTCTCCTCTGAGCAGGGAGCCCAATGCAGGACTCGATCCGAGGACCCTGGGATCATGACCTGAGCTGAAGGCAGCGGTTTAACCAACTGAGCTACCCAGGCATCCCCAAGGTGACATTCTAAATATTCAACAGAATATCGCAAAAATTTGGAGGCATTGGAAATTCTGTACATTGCTGCTAGGATGTAAAATAGCACAACCCCTTGGAAAACAGTTTGGCAGTTTCTTAGAGGGAAACATAACAACTGTGTGACCAGGCGTTGCATCTGCAGGCATTATCTAAGAGAAATGAAGCAGAAGTCCATACAAAGACTTGTATGTGAATGTTCGCAGCAGCTCCATCTGTCATAACCAAAACTAGAATCAACCCAATGTTCAAGAGGTGAATGGATAAACAAAATGTGGTACATCTATAATTGCCCAGTATCCATAAACACCCAACATCCACAATAAAGCAGAATGAGGGGCGCCTGGGTGGCTCAGTTGGTTAAGCAACTGCCTTTGGCTCTGGTCGTGACCCCAGGGTCCTGGGATAGAGCCCCGCATGGGGCTCCCTGCTCACTGCTCACTGGGGAGTCTGCTTCTCCTTCTCCCTCTGCCCCACCCCACTGCTTGTGCTCTCCCTCCCTTTCTCTCTCAAAATAAATAAACAAAATCTTTTTAAAAAATAATTAAACAGCATAAGTTGAGATACATAAGACAACATGTATGAATTTCAAAATAATATCCTGAGGAAAGAAGCCAGATTTTTTAAAAAAAGAATACATTCTGTCTGAGTCAGCATATACAACATTCTAGAAAATTGCAAACCCATCTAGAGTAACAGAAAGCATTATCAGTGGCTGCCTGGGAGCTAGGTGTAGTGAGGGGACGATGAAGCCCCCCAAGGAAACTTTTGGAGCTGGTGGATATGTTCCTTTTCTTAATCATGGTGATGGTTTCAGTGTGCACACAAATGTTAAAACATATCAACTCATACTCCTCATGTGTTCAGTTTGTTGTGTGTCAATTATACTTCAAGAAAGCCCTTAAAATTAATCAACATAAATAAGACAGAATAAATCATATTCAATAGAACATGATTATAAAAAATAAGAGGTTGGGGCACCCGGCTGGCTCAGTCAGTGGAGCATGTGACTCTTGATCTTGGGGTTGTAAGTTTAAGCCCCACATTGTGGGTAGAGATTACTGAAAAATAAAAATCTTAAGAAAAATAAAAAATAAGTAGGTGGGTGGGGGATACCTGAAAAAGATGATGGGAATTAAGGCGTACACTTGTGATGAGCACTGGGTGTTACATGAAAAGTGTTGAATCACTATATTGTACACCTGAAACTAACATTACACTGTATGTTAACTAAGTGGAGTTCAAATAAAAACTTAAAAAAAAAAATAGGGTCCCCAGGCACCTGGGTGGCTCAGTGAGTTAAAGCTTCTGCCTTTGGCTCAGGTCAGGATCCCAGAGTCCTGGGATCAAGGCCCCCCACTGGGCTCCTTGCTCAGCAGGGAGCCTGCTTTCCCCTCTCCCTCCGTTGCTCCCACTGCCTGTGCTATCTCTGTGTCTGTCTCTCTCTCTGTATCAAATAAATAAAAAATATAATTTTTTTAAAAAATTTTATTTATTTATTTGACAGAGAGATATCACAAGCAGATGGAGAGGCAGGCAGAGAGGGAGATAGAGGAAAGAGGGAAGCAGGCTCCCTGCTGAGCAGAGAGCCAGATGCGGGGCTCGATCCCAGGACCCCGAGATCATGACCTGAGCCGAAGGCAGTGGCTTAACCCACTGAACCACCCAGGCACCCTAAAAAATATAATCTTAAAAAAAAGAAAAACCTTAAATAAGATGTGGTGATCGAGCTTCTCAAAAAGGGGGCTATAAAAAGGGATTTTTACACCCTGATTGTTCAAGAACTGCATGGGAGGCACACAATGACTTGCAGCAGAGCTAGAAAATTCCTCTGTAAGGAACAGTCACTAAGTGACTTTCTATTCACTAGGTCATCAGCTACATTAATAACCCTGGGAGAGACAGAGTCTACTGAAATGTCAACAAGAACACAGTATTCAAGGGACACAATAATCAAAGGTTTGGGAAGAGCAAGTAGAACACTGAGCAAATATAATCCTGCTTCAAACATAATCTAAAGTTCATCCGTCTAAGAGAGAGGGATATAAAATAATTAAAAGGCTCCTAGAATATATAGCGGGCAGTCACCTGCCAAATTATAGCCTATTAACTGGGCAAGGAAAGATGGCCAGGGAGTACATGTGAGGACATGTAACATCCTGTGGAAACTCTTCTTTTAATAAAACTGTGCCCACGGACAATTTCCCAAAGCATCCTTTAATATTTAAAACTTAAACCCAATTGAAAGATTTTAACATTTAACTTTGGTCCAAGCCAAGGAGGGAGAGGGAGAAAACTGAGAGGGAAAGAGAGACAGCAAAGAAATGTCAGGGGCCTGGGGGTGTGCTGTCCCTGATTTAATACACCAGCCACAGAAGCAGATATCCTAAACTAGTTAGGAATATTGGATCTGCCTCCCTCCTCAAAGCAAAGAATTAATCGTATTCAATGTATTTTTCCACTGAGGCTGCTCTGAAACTGCTCGTTCACATCTTCTCTGGATCCTCTTGGCAAATGGCTTGGAGATGACATGATAAAAATGAGCTTTGGGGGCGCCTGGGTGCTTCAGCTGGATAAGTGTTTGCCTTCAGCTCAGGTCATGATCCCGGGGTCCTGGGATCAAGCCTGGCATCGGGCTCCCTGCTCAGTGGGGAGTCTTCTTCTCTGTCTGTCCCTCCCTCTCCCTCCACTGGTGCTCTGTCTCTCACTTTCTCTCTCTCAAATAAATAAATAAAATCTTAAAAATAAAAGAAAATGAGCTTTGGGTCTTGTTTTGAATGACTCTCACATACACATGAAGAACAGGCTTACATCTAAAAGTTCTGACGTGGACAGTGTGGGAAGTAACACGAGTGTGAAACAGGCAATGCGAGAAGATGAAGAGTACAAAAAAAGATGAGAGAAGACCTTCCTTTGGGGTAAGGGAAGTAAAGGAACCTGGATTGCTAGAACGGCAGACCATTAAATCAACTGGGACCCTGTATTTACTGAATGATACAACTTCATAAGGAGATGATGTTTAATTTAGCCTAGATGAAGAGAGACCATCAAGGCAGAAATTCATATAGAGAATGAAGCCCAGTCTGCAGCACAAATAAAGAGGTGACATCATGGAACATTGTGTTGCTCTTGTGGATGCACAGACTGTGGGCAGGCAGTAAGCAGTGGGGCAGGCAGAGAGGGCCAAGCCAGGAAACTGACATTGGCTACACAATTAAACTAGACTACAGCTCTGTTACTCAGATTTTACCAAATAGCTATGCTATTTAACACTGAAGTGTTAGCATGTTTCTTTTTTTTAAAGACTGATTGGTTGATTTAAGGAAGAGGACAGTTGGGGGAGAAGCGGGCAGAGAGAAAGAGAAAGAGCAACAGAGTTCCCACTGAGCACAGAGCCCAACTCGAGGCTCAATCCCACAATTCTGAGATCACGACCTGTGCTGAAATCAGGAGTTGGACACTCAATTGACTGAGCCACCCCTACTCAGGCACCCCTGGAGTGTCAGCATTTCAAGAGTGATATGTATACAAGTCAAATACGATTGCTAACAGCTTCTGTAGAGCATGGCTGAGAAATAATACAGTGACACTGGTGAGTATGTACCAACATATAATGTAACTACATTTCCTGTTATAAGACACAACACCCGTCACATAGAAGTTGGCAATCCAGGTGGGAAGCTGGACAATGCAAACAGAGATGAATACACAATCTAAGTTGTTAATGGAAGTTCCAGGTGGAAGCAGTACAGTTGGGTTGGAAGAACTGGAACTTGCTTACAAGGCTAACTCCGCGTAATGCAAAAATAAGAGGGCAGGAAAATTTTAGCCTGAGTGTTAGGACTAGTTATGCCATTTTTGCTGGGACAGCAGATGTTTATAAGCAAACCATGACTATTAAACTTGGCAGTTTCATTCTTTGCTCCTCAATTGCAGGCAAGGGAGGTTTCCAAAATGACATAGGAGAAGGAAAGATTTTTTTTTTTCCTCTACCCATCTTGGGTTCTGAACAAGTGAAACACAACCAGAAGTACGTTAACATATGCAACATGCATACACCTGGGAGAACTCAAAGACACGTAACTCAAAAAAGTTGTTAGAACTTGGGCTTATGCAGCAGCTTAACAAAACAGCAGTGCATTCATAGACACATGAAAAGAAGAGGGAAAAGGGTAGTAGGCTTTCAAGCACAGCAAACTGTGAAAGGGTTAGTAGATGGTGAAAATTTATGGAAGGCAAGGTTATCTGCGCAGGTCCATTGTGGTGCTGACTCTCCATCTTCATGGCCATTAATCCTGCCTAAGGGAGGGAATTAATGGCAATCCTCATTTCTCAGAAGTTTTTGCTTTTACTCAGATAAGAAAAGCTCCAGAGAAGCTTCATTTTGTATCTGTGGATTCTCATTTGCCTCCAGCTCAAAATAATATATAATCAATATGGCATATTTTGATATGGCATATTCTGCTACCCCTCAGTGCGAACAGGAAAAGTAATGGAGAATGGACTCCTCTATCCCCAGGGGACAGTGCTCCTAGGAACACTTTCCAAGGAAGTTACTCTCTTCTGGACTCAACAGAAGCCAAATTATCTCTCCAGATCATTCAAAACCTAATGACTGCAGGGCGCCTGGGTGGCTTGGTCGGTTCAATGTCCAACTCTTGATTTGGGCTCAGATTCGGATCCAGCCACACACAGCTCCCATCCCTGGGCTCTGTGCTCAGCGGGGAGTCTGCTTGAGACTCTCCTCCTTCCTCTGCCTCTCCTCTCTAAAATAAATAAATCTTCTAAAAGTAACCACCGAGGTGGTTACTGAGATCTAAAAAATCAATAGACTAGAAAACTTGCAATGATTTACAAGTCAGAGCTGGTAACTAAGGCAGATCTGTGCCACAGATCCTTCTACAGTCTGGATAATAATGTGTCTAAATTAATAAAGGAAAAAATCTAAGATTACAGAGGAAACCAATTCCATTGAAACACAAGTTACTAAAGTATTAAAATTTCATAATAAAATAATATGTGTGATTCTTTTTTTCTGAGATTCTTTATTAGTATATGAAGTAGCAAGATCTAGCAGTGAGCTTTAGGACTAATTTTGAATTATTGTGATGAGTGTAAAGAACTTTCAAGACACCTTCAAGAAGTGTATGATGTTAACAATGTCTGCCTATGATGCTTATTGGTGACAAAGTCACAGGTAGTACTACTACTGCTACTGTGGTTTGTTACCTACATACATAATTGAAAGAAATGCTAATCTTAGCTAGAAGTTAGTAAAAATGCAAACGTAAGTTCTTTCCTTTTTCAAGATCACCGATCCTCCTGAATTCTATAAGTTGACCCCAAGTTAAGAATCCCAAGTCTAAAAACCTGTAGTCTTACTGTACACACACACACACACACACACACACACACAAGGTCTTGCTAGTGAGTCCTGAGAAAGTCCCCATCATACAGCAAACTCCATGCTCAGAGACAATAGCCAGTCTTTCTAGACCCTTCCCTTCCTCAAATCATGGAGAAGTGTCAAAAGACCGGGCAATGCCTGCCACCCTTGTCTCCTGCACAGTGTCCATTTATGTCTTTTTATCTGTAACGCTCTCTGCCTGCTTGCCCCATTTCCGATGCTCTCAGCTTATTCTCAACTTTTTAAAAAAAAACTTTATTGCAGGGACACCTGACTGGCTTAGTTGGTACAGCATGCAACTCTTTGTCTCTCTTTTTTTAAGTAATCTCTGCCCCCAATTCAGGGCTTGAATTCCCCACACAGAGATCAAGAGTTGGATTCTACCAACTGAGCCAGACAGGCACCCCAAGGATGGGACCCTTGATCTTGGGGTAGTGAGTCCAAGCCCCACATTGGGCATAAAGATTACTTAAAAAAATTTTTTTGCAGGGATACATGGGTGGCTCAGTGGGTTAAGCCTCTGCCTTCAGCTCAGGTCATGATCTCAGAGTCCTGGGATCAAGCCCTGCATCAGGTTCTCTGCTCAGCAGAGAGCCTGCTTCCCTCCCTCTCTGCCTGCCTCTCTGCCTTTCTCTGTCAAATAAATAAATAAAATCTTTAAAAAAAATTTTTTTGCAATAATCATGATTTTGGGGACACCTGGGTGGCTCAATCGCTGGGCCTCTGTCTTTGACCTGGGTTGTGATCCTAGGGGGTCCTGGGATCGAGCCCCGGGTTCCCTGGGCTTCTCCCTCTCCCACTCCCCCTGCTTGTGTTCCCTCTCTGTCTGTCTGTCAAATAAATAAATAGAATCTTAAAAATCTCATGATTTCAGATTTTAGCCCCCTCAGGGAAATATTTAATTAACCTTAATATATCACAGAAATAAACCGGAAGGATTTGGGCCAGCACAGGTGCTCTACACTTGTAGCAAGAGCTGTTAACTACAAGTTTTTAATGCGAACAGGAAGCAATTGGAAATAATGAGGCTGAGTCATGCTCACACCTACCAATCGAAACTGTTCTAAAGAACTTTCACCCTCACACAAAGGATCATGATAACTGATAACAGAGGTCAGGTCACCTCTTTTTACACGTTCTCTTTCCAGCTCAGCAGATTTAGAATGGTTTATTTACTGTGCATATACACTGCAATTGCCCACATTTTTGAAATTTTTTTTTTTAATGAAAATGTACCCCAATGCAGGTCTTGAACTCACAATCCTGAGATCAAGACCTGAGCTGAGATCAAGAGTTGGATGCTTAACTGAACGAGCCACCTAGGCACTGCATCAATTTTTGAAATATTTTTAAGGGACTCATTTAAAAGTAGAACACAGAGGGAAGCCTGGCTGGCTCAGTCGGCAGAGCGTGTGGTTCTTGAACTCCAGAGTATAAGTTTGAGCCCCACCTTGGGTGTACAGAGTCTTTAAAAATAAAATCTAAAAAAAAAAAAATTAAAATTCAGACATAAAAACAGACACAGAAAGTAAACAGAGCTACAAAGTCTTTCTTATCAGTTGGTCTTGCTCTACACAGTTGAGCATTAATCAGGGTCCTGATAAGAGCCACAGGACAAGCTCAGTTGGGATTTTCGAATGAACTTTTTCAAAGGAGAGTTATTTACAAAGGCGTGGGCTGGGTAAAGGGAACCTACAGGAGATGCCAAGGCACTCAGGGGACTAGCAGGGTGGAAAGCCATTACTTGGCCTGACAGGGCATAGGGAAGAAATGGTGTTAAGGGATCCCAGCTGGAGAGGAGGGGAAGGATAGGTGGTTCAGTTGGTCAAACGTCTGCCTTTGGCTTAGGTCATGATCCCAGGGTCCAGGGATCAAGCCCCGCTTTGGGCTCTCTGCTCGGCCAGGAGTCTGCTTCTCCTCTCTCTGCTCCACCCCCTCATTCTATTTCTCTGTCTCAAATAAATAAATTAAAAATCTTACCAAAAAAAAAAAAAAAAGGCATCCAGGCTGAGAGCTGGAAAATGGCAGCACACAAGAAGAGGCAATCATGACCATAACCTCATCTAAGTGGGGAATGGGGAGAGATGGTGATGGTGATGCAATAAACACCCTGACCTTGTCCTCCAGCCCTTCAGTCTTTTGCTAATAACCCCTACCTCTCTGGCCCAACCCAACCAGAAGCTAAAAGGCCCGGGTGTTCAGACCGTGCACTCCACGGGGGTCAGAGCAGGACAGAGAAAAATGGAAAAAATCAGTGCGGAAGAGGGAGAAACACTGAGGGGCCAGCACACGCCCTCAGCCCGTTTCAAGTGTTTATACAAAAACAATTTGAGGAAATTGAAGGCAGTTATCTGGTTCATAATTCAAGTCCCTCTTAAGATCATGCTCTTAAGGAAGGTCTTGTTTGCCTGGTGTTCCAGTTCCACATTGATCAAATTGTGTAGATAATTGCTTGTTTACCCTGCCATTTTACTTTGCCTCCCTGGTCCCAGTCAGTGGGAAAGCCTAGAGCTGCATTTCTTAAGTGAGGCAGATTTGAGCTTAATTGTTTATCTGCTTAAAAGAGCCCTGCCTGGGTGATTGGGTTTTGTTGTAGGGGTTTTTGTGTGTGTTTTGTTTTGTTTTGTGTTGGTTTGGTTCGATTTTTTTATCATTCCCGTTCAAACTCTGTCTCAAAATATTGAAAGTTAAAAGGATGATTTAAAGAAGAGCCTGGACTTTAAATTGCCTACAGCCACATGATTCAGACGGTTCTTCCAATTCTTGTCTCTTTAGGCGAAAGAAAGAGTAAACACGTTTACAAATGTCAGATGTGGTCCCTGGAGGGGCAATGATGCAGACAGCCAGAGCCAGCATTAAAAAAATTATCCAAAGGGCTTGATTCAATATTACTGCTGACCAGAAGTCTGGCAAAGAACTGATGTTGATGTGCTTGGAAAGCCTTACCTTTCCCCAATGTCCTGTCATTGCACATAAGAACCTTTAAAGGAACTAGGCACTCCTGCCCTCTGAGTATGGAAACTTCAAGGGCAACCATTGAGCCACTAGGAAGATGGAGTTCCCATCACATCATTCTACCATCCCATGCCTCACTCAGAACTGGAGTCACCTGTCACCCACATACCTTTTATAATTTCTTCTTGTATCTGGGAGACTCTTTGGGGACTTTAATTTGGTCCACAGATAGCATGTCCCAGGGATACCATCACCGGTGTCCACACGGTCATCAGTGTGGTTCTCTTCCACGACAGGGTTGTATTTCAAAATATTATTCTAGCGGTATTCTGTCTTTTCCTGCCCCCTCTCTACTCTCACTGGTGCCCTGATGGCTGCTTCCATTCTTCCAGTCTACACGGAAGGTGGAGTTAGGGTACATAAAGAATGACCAAAGAAAGTTTTAACTTGTGTGTCAAAAAATGATTCTTGGGAAATGTGGATGTCAGCTTTTCCTCTCCCAGAGATTAGATAAGACAAAGACTAGGCAAAGTAGAAAGAGATGCACAAGAGACATTCAAATGGAAAAGGAAGGACAGAAGAGTGGGAGGAATGGATTTTCTGTCACAATAACCAGGGAGCTGAGGATAAGGGGATCAGCTTTCCTCTAGTTCCCCCGCCTCATCATAATCTGTGGACAACCCAGCTTTCCCCACAATACCAGAAATCTGTTAAGCCCCCCTCTCCCTCCACTCTTGAACAAAAAGTGGAGATAGGAGGCATGAAAGGAGAACGTCAGCCCCTGGGGTAAGGTAGAACAGAACAGAAACAGCTGGCAGTTACCTTCCTTGAGCAAGGCAACAATACGCACGTATTTTCTGTTCCACATTCACTTAAAGAACTATACAGAAGGATTAAGTTCAACTGCTTATGGCTGAAAACCCCAAATAATAATGGTTTAAACAAAAAGAACATACCTCTCATGCAGAAGAGTCTAGAAATGTGTGTATACTCCTTCCCTCTTATTACTCTACCAGCCTCCTTCTATCTCACCATCTCAGATGGCACGTGATTTCTAGCCTTCATGTCTACATTCCAGGTAGCAGCAGGAAGGAAGAAGAGTGGACAATCCCTCCCTTTAAGGAAACTTCCCAGGAGTTTCACATGACATTGCCAATTGCATCTATGAGCCAGAACTTAGTCATACTTAGTACAACAGAGCCTTGGAAATTACAGTCTTTATTCTGAGCAGCAAAAACTATGGGTTTTAGTTCTTTTTTTTTTTTTTTCTGGGCTTAGTTATGGGTTCTATTCTAATGATAAAAGGGAAAAACAGGTTTGGGGGGGCTGGTGTGACTGTCTCTTCCACACAGATAATCACAATGATCTTCTTTCATCGTGTTAAAAACAAGACAACAGACAAAAATGGGGAGTGACAAACTAAGCCCCACCAGCATCAAACTTAAAGTATAGTTCCAGCTCTCCCAGAAATGGAATCATAAGCCAGTCAGGAACTACCTGATCAACACTAGGGAAGGAGTCAGCCAGATATATCCCCTGCCATCCCCTAAAGGAAAGTAATCCCCCAACAATCAATCAGCTTTTTTGCCTAGTACAACTTCCTTCTTCCTGCTTCCTTCTTCCTATACCAATCTTTCATGTCCCAAAGCACCTCAGAGGACCCCTCTACTTTATAGAGAATCATGAGTCATTTAATAAAGCCAATTAGTATTTTCAAATTTACTCAGTTGAATTCGGTGTTTTGAACACACATGAAGGTCAGCTGGGGCATTTCCCTGATACTCAGGTTTATTCTTTTCGGTGTGAGCCTCAATTTTGATGACAACAACTTTAGAAGGTAAGAGAATAGTAGTGAAGAAGATTGTTTGCTTGTTGCCCATTTTTGACTGGGATCCCAGAGGACGTACATTTTAGGATAATAACTCAAATTATAATGATGACAGTCTACCAGGACATATCAGATTTTTAGGAGTTTCATATAGTTTCTAGAACATTTATATACCTAAACAAACACAACAGAAGGCTTAGTGTTATTTCTATTTTGACAAAGCTTCCCATATAATTGAACATATCAAATAAGCCTAATTACCAAATCCATTGAAATGTTGCTGGGACTGTCTGGAAAATGCCAAAGTTTCTTCCAGGTAAAAGAGACTTCATTCAGGGCTTAATTAACAAGTCAGGAAATGACAAGATGCTGGCAAGGATGCGAAGCAAGGAGAACCCTCCTACACAAGCTGGTGGAACCACTCTGGAAAACAGCATGGAGGTTCCTCAAAAAGTTGAAAATAAAGCTACCCTACAACCCAGCAATTGCACTACTGGGTATTTACGCTAAAGATACAAACGTAGTGATCCAAAGGGGCACGTGCACCCAAATGTTTATAGCAGCAATGTCCACAATAGCCAAACTATGGAAAGAACCTAGATGTCCATCAACAGATGAATGGATAAAGATGTGGTATATATCTACAATGGACTACTATGCAGCCATCAAAAGAAACGAAATCTTGCCATTTGTGATGACATGGATGGAACTAGAGGGTATTATGCTTAGCAAAATAAGTCAACTATCATATATGTTGGAAAAGAATAAATGAAACAAGATGGGTTCGGGAGGGAGACAAACCATAAGAGACTGTTAATCTCACAAAACAAACTGAGGGTTGCCAGGGGGAGGGGGCAGGGAGAGGGTGGTGGGGTTATGGACATTGGGGAGGATACATGCTATGGTGAGTGCTGTGAAGTGTGTAAACCTGGTGATTCACAGACCTGTACCTCTGGGGCAAATAGTACATTATATGTTAAAAAAAAAAAAAAAAGACTTCATTTAGAATTTGCCTTAGGAAGGTAGCACCTATTTGGTTCAGTTAGCAAAGCATATGACTTTCCTGGGTCTTCAGTTCAAACCCCACCTTGGGCATGGAGCTTTTTTTTTTTTTTTGTGGGGGAGCTTGCTTTAAAAAAGGGGGGGGGGTTACCTTGTGAGCATTTTTGAAAAATATCCAAAAAAATCTGTTAAAGCAGTTGTCAGAATGGGATCACAGATTATTATAAAACTTATTAATTACCATTAACAAAACTTCACTCTCTTAATATTAACACTCAGTTTTCCTACTTATTCAAAGACCTGATAAGGAGAGCAAACATAGGAAATTACAGTGATAAAATGCAGAATCTTTGTTTTCTGGGAAGAGTACTTTAAAAGTAAAAGAAGTTCACAATCTATTATCAAAAGGACTTTAAAAGCCATACATATATATACATATATATATATGTATATATATATATATATATATATAAATTCTCCATCCTTTTAAGAGAGAAAACCAAATTCTAAATTTGCAACAGCCCACTTCTGTACCAGGGCTCAGGGGGCGGGTACAAGAGCAGCAGGGGTCCCAAACTGACCAGGTTCAGCCATTCCCTGTTGACAAAACCTAAAGGTGGAAAAACCAGTGGAGGTGAAACAATCATTGAGGCCCCCACTGGGCAGACAATGGACTAGTGATTCAAAGACTGTCTTCAAAATGCTGAAACTTCTCAGTTTATAGAAGGGAAAAGTGGAACAAAGGTCAGGGCTAGGTGCAGGTGGGCAGCAAAGGTCAACTCATCATTGACATGGGTGGGGTCTTGCTGGCTCAAGACAGTCCTTATTGCTAATGGGAGGGGTGCAGGGTAGTTTCGGTTCCCATCAGGGGGTACTTTGCCTGAAGGGTCTTTTGCCTGAGTTAAGAATTAAGCTGGAAAGAACTTAATTATAAAGTTTGAGGTCAAAATGGAGGTAGCTGAGGTCTTCTTACACTTCTGATATTAAAATATATTCAAATGAGGCGCCTGGGTGGCTCAGTGGTTAAGCCGCTGCCTTCGGCTCGGGTCATGATCTCAGGGTCCTGGGATCGAGCCCCTGCTTCCTCCTCTCTCTCTGCCTGCCTCTCTACCTGCTTGTGATCTCTCTCTGTCAAATAAATAAATAAAAAATCTTTAAAATATATTCAAATAAATAAATAAATAAAGGCATATTCATTTCAACTTTAGTCCTGAGCACACATAAAATACCTTTCCAATGATTCCTTTTTCAGAAACTTTCAACTTTTTTTCCTCAAAAAATGCATCTCCATTCCCTGTATCTTCTTTTTATGGAAAACACATCTTACTTTCTTTGCATATGAAGATTCTCCCCTTACTATTTCTAGTAGCCCCAATTACATATATGAATGAGAATTCCTAACACTTAGAAACCTTATTTTTAGTGAAAACTAAGAAGTAAACAATTATGAATGGTATTAGCAGTCTGTGGCTTGACAGACTTATAAATATGTTTTATAATTTCTAGAAGCATATGCTTTCTTATAATAAATGTTTCAGCATGACACAAAGCATGTTTACTAACACAAAAATCTTCAGCTTTTCTGGAATAAGCTATAAGTGCATAAACCTATGTTCAGTAATTAATATTTCCATATTTTATACCTTACTTGGAAATGATCTAAATATTCAGTAAATTTCCATCATTTAATTTAACTTACCAAAACTCTGAAATTTCAAGCTACCAAAGAGATTAGGAAGCTATTTTTAAGGACATATACCATGAAATATAATTATTCCTCAAGATTTTGTCTATAAACTGTTATTCCTCTTACATAAAAATCATTTGCTTCCAACCTGCCACTCTTGATTTGGGGTTGTGAGTTTGAGCCCCACATTAGGCATAGAGATTACTTAAAATTAAAAAAAAAAATACATACAAAATAAAATGATCTTATTTATTTGGAATGTTCCTCATAATGACCATTTGTAATTCCAAGTCATTTTTAGTAAAATTTTGTCAGTTTGTTACATCTCCGAAACTTATGGGACTATGCTTTTTTTATAAGTAGTCTCTACACCGAGCATGGAGTCCAACACAAGGGCTTGAACCCATGAGCCTAAAATCAAGGCCTAGCCCAAATCAAGGGCCGGAAACTCAACCAACTGAGCCACCCTAGCATCCCTTGGGACTACACTTTTTTTTTTTTTAAGATTTTATTTATTTATTTGACCAAGAGAGACACAGTGAGAGAGGGAACACAAGCAGGAGGTAGTGGGAGAGACAGAAGCAGGCTTCTTGCCGAACAGGGAACCTGATGAGGGACTGGATCCCAAGATGCTGGGATCAGGACCCAAGCCCAAGGCAGATGCTTAACAACTGAGCCACCCAAGCATCCCTGGGACTATATATTTTATATATAACATAGGCAGGTAGGCTGGAAGGTTGTTGCATAGTCACTCACCTCTCTGGATATAAAGGACCCCATTTCCCACAGCTAGGTCTTTTGGGTTTATGAGAGCCACACTACTAATCTGAGGAGTAAGGAAAGGGCTGAATGAGCCTGCAAGAAATCAAAGAATGAGGACGACAGCTACCACCAACAGTTCCTATCATGGAATCTGGGAATCTGGGAACTGATGTGAGAAAACAACTCTTTAAAGGCCTGAGGTAGGGATGCCTGGGTGGGTCAGTTGGTTAAGAGTCTGCTTTTGGCTCAGGTTATGATCCTGGAGTCCTGGAAGGGACCTCCCATCGGGCTCCTTGCTCAGCAGGGAGCCTGCTTCTCCCTCTCCCCTTCCTTATTCTGTCAAATAAATCTTAAAAAAAAAAAAAAAAAGGCCTGAGACAGAGGGGAAATTTTAGATTTCCGTCTAAGTCAGCATGACTGTACATAAACTTCGTCTAAACCAGAAGCATGTCTTCTGACCCGTGACACATAGGTTGTGCCCCTGCCTGCTTTGTGAATGAGTGGCCTGAAGGAAAACCCATCTTGTCCTTGAGATAGCAATCAATGCTCTTACTCTCTGCATTCCTTAATGTTAAAATTCCTGATTCCTGCCCACATGCCAATCTATAATCTCCCGAGCTTCTACAAGATGTAAAAAATCATATCAGCCTGTAACTGTTGGCTCTCCGCAGAACCTCCTTCCCTGCGAAAAGTGTGTTTCCCAGGCAGCTGGACTCGACCGACACTCCAATCAAACTCCCTTGATTGTTAAGAAGTTGCAAAAGGTTTGTGATTTTGTGCCAAGGGGACAAACCAAAGAGCTGGGGTTTCTTTCTAGCTTCCAAGATACCCAGGTAGCGATAACTTTTATCTACACAAAGCAATACAAACACAGGCACCTGAATGTACCAGCAGTAACTAATCGGAGTCATGGCCTCCGGGTGACCAGAAGACGCTCTGCGCGCCACCAGCAACGTCATGCAGTATTGCACTAAGGAAGAGACTGAACCAGCAGACTCCAAGGAACAGGGACTGCAGACCAGTTCCAAACCAATGGGGAAGCACAGACTGAAACATCAGCTGTTCCTAGCCTGTAATCCCGAGATGGAGCTAATGCATAGGGTTTTTCCAAGCCAGGGAACTAAAGTCTGAAAGGCCAAAGGCTTGGCTCCACGTAGATGCACCCATATCAGCCAACTAGGGTGGAACCCTGCCAGATCAAGCTGACCTGCCCTGTCAAGGAAACCCAGTTATTTTGGGAGCTTGAATGAAAAAAAAAAAAAAAAAGAGCTAAGATCCACCGAGAGGAACTTAACCACAGCCCTTGGAAACGGCCAGAAACACGGTGAACTCAGGAGTTCTCGGGCCCCCACGTCTGTTTCTCAGTCGTCGCCAAAGGCCAGTGGTGGTTGACTTCTTCTAATCCCTTCGCTGACACCAAATTCATTAGAAATCAACATTCAACCAAGTAAACTTAAAGATGTCATTGGCTTTCCGAAGTGTCTCGCGAGAAGGACAGCACTCCATCTAGCAAGGAGAGGAATAATACAAAATGGAAGCCTCTTATAGGAGAGAGGGAGGGTAGGGCAAAAAAGTTATTCACAAAAGAGAACAAACGGTTGTTTCAGGCCAGGACATCTTTGTTGGGGGAAGGGACCATTACTGCAGATCATCTTACAGGAGCCAAAGAATTTCAGATGAACTGTTTCAAGGTCACATTCCTAGGAGAGTTGAAATTGTAATTAAGTCTTGCTTTGCCTACCTGGGGAGCAAATGACCTCCATTTTCTGCTTCTTCTTTTTTTTTTTTTCAGATAAGTGAATCAAGAACATTCAAGCAAAAATTCATACAGAGGGAGAATTTAGGTCAAGAAGCAGCACAGTATAAAAAATTATGAAACACTGTGTGACTCTTGCCCATGCATGGAGAGAGTGTGTGTGTGGTGGGGGGTGGAGTGTAAATGGGTAGCCAAACCAGGAAATTGACAATGGCAACGCAATTATCTAGATTACAACTCTTACTTGGATTTGACCGAATGACAGTATTTTATAAATCAAAGTGTTGGCATGTCAACAGTGATATGTATACACATGAAGTATAATTGCTGGTGGTTTATATGGACTATTATTCAGAAATAACTTCAGGGGTGCCTGGGTGGCTCAGTCATTGTTAGCATCTGCCTTGGGCTGGGGTCATGATCCCAGTTTCCTGGGATCCAGCACCCCACGGGGCTCCCTGCTCAGTGGGAAGTCTGCTTCTCCCTCTTCCACTCCCCCTGCTTGTGTTCCCTCCCTCAGTCAAATAAATAAATAAATAAAATCTTTAAGAGAAAGAACGAACGAATGAACGAACGAACTTCAGTGATGCTAGTGGTAAGTTACTGCTGGAGAAAGCTAGGTGGGTACATAGGACCTTTCTCTACCGTTTTTGCAACTTTCCATGAGCCCATAATTATTTCAAAATAAAAGCTTAAATTTGGGGATTAATGTTTCAATGGTTATATTTGCTTTACATAATTGAGATCACATGCCACTTAAATTTTTATCATACTTATTCAATCTTATATCATCATATTTTTCTCCTGCCATGATAAAAGTCCTTGTAAAGATAATTTTTTAAAGATTTTATTTATTTATTTGACAGAGTGAGACACAGCGAGAGGGAACACAAGTAGGGGGAGTGGAAGAGGGAGGAGCAGGCTTCCCCCCAAGCAGGGATCCCAATGCTGGCTCCATCCCAGGACCCTGGGATCTGACCTGAGCCAAAGGCAGAGGCTTTCACCCACTGAGCAACCCAGGTGCCCCACCAAATTGATTTTCTACTAAGTTTGTACCAATCCACTTTCCCAAGAGTTAGGTGTGAAAGAAACTTTTGTCACCAGCTAGACCCCAAGACCTGACCTTTACTGCTCACCTGCTTGTCCCCACAGACCTTCGTCCCACATTTCTCCTTAAGCCCTTCTTTCCAACTTATCTCTTAACTCAGGGAAAATCCCCGAGGGGCATAACATCCCTGATGGAAATTGATACTATCTGTCAAATGATAACAGCTATCTTTTTGAAGCTCTCCTGGCCAGGCAACCCTGACAAGTAGGAGATAAACCCTCAGCTCACCCCTGCACAGAGAGACCCATGGAGTGACTGACAGTTACCTTTAACTCATCAGAGTAGTAAGTCTCCCCTGGGGAGAAGCACAAGCCACATTTACATCACAGACAATGTATGGATAGGCATTTTTTTTAAAGGTGTATGTGGGACCTTATACCAGCCTCTTCAGACCATGACAAAACTCCCCTTTCTAAATATTAGTCCTAACCCTAAATAAAAGGAACCCGTCCACCCTTGCTCGGGGAGTCTCCACTTCGGAAGTTATTCCCCATGATGTCCTTTTTTGCCGCAAATTATGTTTCCTTTGTGCAACAACTCTCCCTGGTATAGTTTCTATCTGGGATTTACCAAGGAGAAAACTCATGTTAATTTGGTTACACTTGCTCCACACTCCCATTGCCACTTCTGAAAGAACATATCAAAAAACACTTCAGACAGCGGATTCCTGAGACTTTGCTAACCTTCAGTTCTAGAAGATACCACTGGGTAACGTCGTAAAATTTTGGTTTTTCCAACCAAGACTGTTTACGGTGGATGAATGGCAAACAACCAGAGACTGGAGAGGATTGCAAGTTAAAATGTATTTCTTAGGGGTGCCTGGGTGACTCAGTGGGTTGGGGCCTCTGCCTTCAGCTCGGGTCATGATCCCAGGGTCCTGGGATCCAGCCCTGCATCGGGCTCTCTGCTCAGCAGGAAGCCTGCTTCCCCACCCCCACCCTGCCCGCCACCTGCCTCTCTGCCTACTTGTGATCTCTGTCTGTCAAATAAATAGATAAAATCTTTTTTAAAAATGTATTTCTTAAAAGAGCCATAAGGGGCACCTGCTGGCTCAGTCAGTAGAGCATGAAACTCTTGATCTTGGGGTTGGAAATTTAAGCCCCAAACTGGGTGTAGAGATTACTTAGAAATAAAATCTTGAAAGTCATTTGATCCTTAAAATGATTTTATTAAAGGGGAGCCTGGGTGGCTCAGTCACTGAGCATCTGCCTTCGGCTCATGTCATGATCCCAGCGTCCTGGGATCAAGCCCCACATCGGGCTCCTTGCTCAGTGGGGGGGAGCCTGCTTCTCCCTCTCTCACTCCTCCTGCTTGTGTTCCCTCTCTCACTGTGTATTTCTCCCTGTCAAATAAATAAATAAATCCTTTATTAAAAAATTATTTTATTTTAAAAATAAAAATAAATAAAAGAGCCATAAATTCTGTATACCTGAGACTGATGTAACATTGTGCCTTCACTATACTTCAATTAAAAAAAAGGGAGGGGTGCCTAGGTGGCTCAGTCGCTAAGCATCTGCCTTTGGATCAGGTCATGATCCCAGGGTCCTGGGATCAAGACCCGAGTCAGGTTCCCTGCTCACAGGGGAGCCTGCTTCTCCCTCACCCACTCCCCCTGCTTGTATTCCATCTCTCACTGTGTCTTTGTCAAATAAATAAAATTTTTTTTTAAAAAGAGCCAAAAATTCTGACAAATCACAAATGACAGAGATGATTTTTTTGTTGTGATAAACAAGGTAACTGATGCATTGCTTTCATGGGAGGCTAGCTATGCTGAATACCTTCCAGTTCCAATTACCCATCTAGATCTACTTCCCTCTCTTCTGCACCTCTTCCTGCCGCAGAAGTCTGTCTTCTGTATTCTGTAACAGGCTCCATATGCTCTGGCTTCTTGTTGAGTTCGTCCAATGGGGAGATAAAAGGGGAAAGGGTAAGTGTGGGGTACTGATCCCATCACTTCTTCCCTGTGAGCTCTTCAGGGGCTACTTGTATCCCTCAACCAGTGCTGACTGCTCCTCTCCAGGGAGTCCTCTCTGTATGACTTTATTTTTCCAGATTTTCTAGCCCTTCCCAGTAGTGATAACAGCCCCACTATTCTTTCCTCAGGGGTTACCTCACTGTTCTTTGCAGCCTCCCTGTACTCTGCTCACACTTTGGTAAATATTCTGGATCCTAACCCTTCTTCAAATTATCCTAATTTGCCGTGTGCCTTCTTTTCCCTGGTGGGGCCCTCCTCGAAAGAGTGACTAGCTGTGGTGGTCTGAGAGAATAGGCGTACCCTATGACTTTCAGAGAGGTTGTGGGTCCTACGACTGTAGGTGCTGTGCATTTGTGGGTAGGGACAACGACTGGCTGAGCGCCAGAGGGCAGGGGCAAGTCTCCGAGGCTGAACTGACCTCAGTCAATCTTGTGTTCAGTGTTTGAGACAGGAAACAACCTCTTCAGAAATGACACAAAGACGCTGAGAGTTGGCAGGCAATCAGCCCCCGAATGGTTCTTATGTCTCATGGAAGCACTCTAGATGACAGGGGGAGGGACAGTGGGGAAATCAAAAAAGAATGTCCCGTGGACCCCAGTGACCTGAAAAGAGTGGCCGGTATGCATGCCCTTCCTGCTGAGATGAGCAAAACCAAGGAAGGGTCTATTGGGAACACCTAGAAACAGTGCTGTGCCTAGCAAAAGGGAAACTCAGAATTACGAATCCTGTCTTTATTTATAATTTGGATATTTTGTTCTGGGTTAACTTCAGCATTCATTTTGATTTAAAAAAAAACTGCATGAAAATATTATTTTTCTTGATTACTCAGTATTTGGTGCCCCCTAAACTTTGCACCCGAGGAAAGTGCCTCATTCTCCTCACCTTAGTTTGCCAGTTTGCTTTGACTCCTCACAGCCTGTACTTGGCTCTACTTTCCAAATACTTCCAGAATTTGATTACATCTTGCTCCCTCTGCATCTACCACCCAGGTTCAAGTCACTGTCACCTCATACATGGTATTCTTACTATTCATGTATCACACATTACAGCCCCAAAAGGAGGAGAATAAAATGACACCCCCTTAATTCTGCTCACAATTTTGTAGGACAGGACTTCAGGGAAGGACTTAGCCAGGCAATTCTTATGCTGTTGTAGCCTGGTGTCAGCTGGGGCTATAGTCTTCCTAAGGCACGACTGGGCTGGCTGTCCAAGATGGCTCACTCATGGGCCTAACAGCTGATGATGGCTGCCCGCTGTGAGCTCACCTTGGGCTGTTGAGTGGGACCCATAACACATGGCCTCTCTGGCATGGGGCTCTCTCAGGTGGGGGCCCTATTCCCACTGTGGCAAGCATCCCAAGAGAACAAAATGGAAACTTCATGATATTTTATGACCTAGCCTCAGAAGTCACACATCACTTCCACCAAATTCTATTGCTAGAAGTGGTCTTAAGATCACCCAGATGCAAGAAGAAGGGCCCTAACTGTCTATCCGTCACAAAATAGCTAGAATTATCTTTCTAAAATGGAAGTCAGATTATTTTACTCTTCTGCTCAAAATTTTGAACAGTTTCCCATCATGCAGAAAAAAATCATCCAAAGTCTTTAGCATAGGGGCACTTGACTGGCGCCCCAGATTACTTAAAAATAAAATGTTTTTTAAAAAACTCCTTACCATAGTCTACAAAGTCCAGTAAGCTCTGACCACCCCTGCACCACACTCCTCTCCCCCTACTGCCTGCATTTCTCACTCCACTCGACATTGCCGGACCCCCTGCTGTTCCTCAAACAAGTCAAGCCTATTTCTAGATTTAGGAATTTGTACTTGCCGTTTTTCTGCCTGCCGTGCTCTTCCCCAGTGATCTTCTGGGCTCTGACCCTCAATTTGTTGTCATGGCTACTCAAATGTCACCAGATGGAAGAAGCCTTCCCTGCCCACCTTATACAAAATATTAAACCCTATCCTATTATTCTCTTTCCCCTTGTTGTGTTTGATTTTTCTCCAGAGCCCTTTTATAACCTGACATCCAATATAGCTATTTATTTATTTATTTGTTGTTTCCTCTTCTTTTTCTTTTCTGTCTAACCCCATAAGTTTTAGAGGCACCTGTGGAGCTTAATCGGAGTCAGTTAATCGGCTACCTTCAGCTCAGGTCATGATCCCAGGGTCCTGGGATTGAGTCCCTGCTCCACGGGGAGTCTGCTTTTCCCTCTCCTTCTCCCTCTGCCCCTTCTCCTGCTCATGCTTGCTCTGTCTCTCTCTCAGGTAAATAAGTAAAATCTTAAAAAAAAAAAAAGAATCTAAGCTCTATGAGGGCAGAGAAATGATCTATTCTGTCCCCTGATGTATCTGTACCATCAAGGTCAGTGCCTAGCACATAAGGAATACTTGATATATATATATATATATTTTTTAAGATTTTATTTATTTATTTGACACACAGAGATCACAAGTAGGCAGAGAGGCAGGCGGGGTGGGAGGGAACAGACTCCCCATCGAAGCAGAGAGCCCGATGCAGGACTCCATCCCAGGACCCCGGAATCATGACCTGAGCTGAAAGCAGAGGCTTTAACCCACTGAGTCACCCAGGCACCCCTGATAAATATTTTTCTAATATTTATTTTGGAGAGAAATAAAGAGAGCATGAGCTGGGGAGTGGCAGAGAGAAAGAAAGAATTCCAAGCAGACTCCTTGCTGCATGTGAAGCCCGACATGGGACTTGATCCCAGGACCCCGAGATCATGACCTAAGCCGAAATCAAGAGTCAGACACTTAACCAAGTGAGCCACCCAGGTGCCCCAATAAATATTTCTTTTTTTTTTAAAGATTTTATTTATTTATTTGACAGAGAGAGATCACAAGTAGGCAGAGAGACAGGCAGAGAGAGAGAGAGAGAGGGAAGTAGGCTCCCTGCTGAGCAGAGAGCCCGATGCGGGACTCGATCCCAGGACCCTGAGATCATGACCTGAGCCGAAGGCAGCGGCTCAACCCACTGAGCCACTCAGGTGCTTCCCCCAATAAATATTTCTTAATGAATCAGTGAAGGAACATAGCCATGATTACTCCTGAATGAAATATACATTGTTATTTTTAATGGTTATAATCTTCCGTTTTTTGGGTAATCCAAAATGTATTTACCAAATCCCCTTTATTTGGGTTCCTCTCAATGTATCACTTGTATGAACAATGAACCTGCTTATCGGTAAATCTCTTATAATTATTTCCTTAGGCTAATTCCCTCAAGTAGAATTACTAAACAAAAGAGTATCCATATTTATAAGGCTTTTAATACATATTATCCTAAAATAGGCTACTGAGATTCACAATTCTATCAGCAATATACGCAGGTACTTTTTTCCACAGTCCCAGCTCATGGCACTATTTCCTCACTTGCCTACTTTAGGCACTGTCTACTGACTTCCCTGTATTTTAGGTGAGGATCTAATTCAGTTACACCACTCCCACATTCTCTCTTCACTCCCATTTTTGCTTGTTGGCTCATTATTTTACTTTCTCCTTTATATGTTTCAATAATATACTTAAACCCTTATTTCAGTTTCTACCAGTTTTCTAATGTATCTTTTGACACTTGATAAGTATTGTGACACTTCTACATTTTTCCTCCCCATCATCTGTCAGCTATTCCTTTATTTTTTATTGTCAAGATTGATAACATTTACATTATTTTCTGCAACCATAACTAAGTATTCTAAAAGTAGAAGAATCAATAGTATTTTTTATCAAATAACATAGTTAATTGTAGAGCTGAGTTATATGGCAAAATTATATAGTGTTTTCTTCTCTCTGGTTCCATGGTCATAATCCTCATGCCAAGCAAAGGAGAATTTGCCTAGTGTCAAGATCAAATGGATTTGCTGCTCTTAAATGTAATAAATTGCTCAGCAATGCCACCTTTTTTGTTTGTTTCTCTGTCTTTGTTTAATTGAGAGGATAATAATAGGCTTTCATGGGTGATGGGCATTAAGGAGAAGGGCATGTACTGTGATGAGCACTGGGTGTTATATGCAACTGATAAATTATAGAAAACTATACCTGAAACTAATGATGTACTATAAATAGGCTAATTGAAGTTAAAAAAAATAAAAGCAATGATAATAAACTAACAAACAAAACAAAAACAAATAATGGGCTTTCATTACTCTACTCCTGTGTATTCCAATTCATTCACTCTATATCTCCTTTGGAATCCACTATAGTCTTCTTAGAGCCCACTGAATTTTAATTTGGCCTATTTACTTTTTAGACTGCGAACCTGTGGCCACTGACATTTTACTGGATTTCCAGTTAGTTCCTTGCCATGGGACAACCCTCTTTCTTACTTTTCAGGCCATACTTTTCTGGAGTGAATACTAAAAAAGGTACTTTTAGAAAGAGAGGTAAACTCTCTTCTTTGCTTATTTGATGAATTTCTTTTGCCTTCCTAATGATTGACTTCTCTTGGTAAAGAACTTGGGGTTCAAAATAATTTTTCTTCCAAACTGTTTTCTTCCCAACACTTTATATGGAAAATATTTCAAACCTGCAGATAATTTAAAGGAATATTTTTATCAACATAGTGTCTAGGTAGCTCAGTCAGTTAAGCATCTGACTCAATTTAGGGTCAGGTCATGATCTCCAAGTCCTAAGATCCAGCCTGGTGACTCAGCATGGAGCCTGCTTAAGAGTCTGACTCTCCCTCACGCTCTGCCCTCCTCTCTGCTCATGTGTGTGCATGCCCCCGCATGCTTTCTCTCTCTCTCTCTAATTAAAAAAAAAGAATACTTTCATCAACACTGATACACCCTACACTAGATCCACCAATTGTGCATATTAACACATTTTCAGTGTTTGTTTTTTTCTAAATTATTTGAAAATAAGTTGGAACACTCAGGGCACCTGGTGGCTCAGTCGTTGAGCATCTGCCTTTGGCTCAGGTCATGATCCCAGTGTCCTAGGATGGACCCTGCCTTGGGCTCCCAGCTCAGCGGGAAGCCTGCTTCTCCCTCTCCCACTCCCCTTGATTGTGTTCCCTCTCTTGCTGTGTTTCTCTCTGTCAAGTAAATAAAATCTTTAAAACAAAATAAGTTGAGGGGCGCCTGGGTGGCTCAGTGGGTTAAAGCCTCTGCCTTCGGCTCAGGTCATGATCCCAGGGTCCTGGGATTGGGAACCCCAAATGGGCCTCTCTGCTCAGCGGGGAGCCTGCTTCCTCCTCTCTCTCTCTTCCTGCCTCTCTGCCTACTTGCAATCTCTGTCAAATAAATAAAATCTTAAAAAAAAAAATAAGTTGAAACACGCATGATATTCACCTCAAAGAATTTCTGCCTGCATCTCCGAAGAGCAAGAAAGTTCTCCTAAAAAACTGCAGTACTATGATCACATCCAGGATAATGAACACTAGTGAATAACATCGCCAGATATATAGCCCATATTAGAATCTTCTCAGTTGTCACCATGTCTATAGATTTTTTTAAATTTTCCAATCCAGAATCCAGTCAGGTTTCTCAGTGTTTGGTCTTTATGTCTTTTTATTCTCTTCAAGAGCACTCTTGTCTTTTGGTTTCTTTTCAACACTGTTTCATTTTGTTTTTTAAAGAATCCAGGCCAGTTGTTCTGTAAAATATCCTTTGTCTGGTTTGTGTGG
Organism: Mustela putorius furo; assembly: GCF_011764305.1. Lineage (NCBI taxonomy): Eukaryota > Metazoa > Chordata > Mammalia > Carnivora > Mustelidae > Mustela > Mustela putorius. Next base: position 38,023,502 of record NW_025421989.1, read on the forward strand.
TTATTTCCTTATGATTGGATTCAAGTTAGACATTTTTGGTAAGAATATAGCACATGTGAGATTGTGTAGTTACTACATCACATCAAAGGACATTTTATATTAGATACTTTTTGGGGGGTGTGAGCTCTACATCCAATGTGGGGCTCAAACTCACAATCCTAGGATCAAGAGTCACATGTTCTACTGACTGAGCCAGCCAGGCGCTCCTATATTAAATTATTGATAATTGGTGATCTTAAGTTTGATCATTTGGTTAAGGGGATAACTACCAGATCTCTTAACAGCAAAAAAAAAAAAAAAAATTTTCCCTTTATAATTAGTACAATAATGTATGGAGTCCTACTTGGAGACCGTGTAAATAAACTGTTTCCTAATGATCTTTCACTCAAGGTCTTTAGCATTTGCTGAGATCCTTGCTTAAACCAATTATTACAAGACTTGAAATGGTGTTATTAAAAAGAAATCCTCTGTTCACAACCTGATAGTTTCTATAAAGAATAATTTTCCTTTTAAAGACTCTTTTCTCCTAATATTTTATTAATTTATATTTTCCTAACACGGTGGACTGATGCATTTTTTGTTAATCTTTTATTAACAATCATCATAATCCTTTGGATGTTCTAACTGTTACAGTTTGATGAGGCAACATGATTTACGGCCAATCTAAGTGCCTCCTGATCAGTCAAGAGCATGTGGACTGGTAGAAACTATAAATGAACTATAAATACTTGATGCAAATGCCATAAGCTGGGGATCCCTGGGTGTGGTGACTGTTGCAGTTGGGTGTGTCCCATATGAGGGACCCTGGATATTATGCCTGAGAATCAGTTATTGGCGCCTGTGGGCATGAGGCTGCCACCCCAGGAGAGGTTCCATACCTGCCTGATGGGAAAAATTTCCCCTTGTCCCTGAGCAATCACTCGTGGGATAAGAGAAGAGCTGATTGATGCTGTTTGGACGGTTCCATGACCTGTCTGCTACTGCAGGGTATCCCGTGATGGAACATTCTGCCCTGCTGGCAAGCTGTATCTCTCTGAGCAGACTGAAGCCAGAGGGGGACCATCGTAGTTTTGTGAGTGTGAAGGTTTCATTGAGCCCATAAAAATCCATAAGAGGAATTGTGCTCTTTTACTTTTTTTTAATTTTTTTATTTTTTTAAAGATTTTATCCATTTACTTAACAGACGGAGATCACAAGTAGGCAGAGAGGCAGGCAGAGAGAAAGAGAGGAGGAAGCAGGCTCTCCGCGGAACAGACAGCCCGATGCGGGGCTCGATCCCAGGACCCTGGGACCATGACCCGAGCCGAAGGCAGAGGCCCCAACCCACTGAGCCACCCAGGCACCCCGAATTGTGCTCTTTTAGAACAGAATACTCAAAAAACTTATTCCCATCCCTACCCCCACCATTACATGGTCACACATTTCTTCACTTATGATTTATCTTACTTAAGTTTCTCTTTGCAAATAAAGGTACATATTTTTTTCTTACACAAAGACAGAAACACACATACACACACACACACACATACATATAAAGGTATATATCCGGAAAGTCACTCATATCAGTTCATAAAGAACATCCTCATTCTTTTTTAAAGATTTTATTTATTTATTTGAGAGAGAGACAGATAGTGAGAGAGAGAGAGAGAGAGAGAGCGCGAGTGCACAAGCAGGGGGGAGAGGGAGAAGCAGACTCCCCGCTGAGCAGAGAGCCCCATGTAGGGCTCTATCCCACCTCCCTGGGACCATGACCCAAGCCAAAGGCAGATGCTTAACCAACTGAACCATTCAGGAGCCCTGTCATTTTTTTTTAACAGCTGCATAATGTTTCACTCTGGAGACATAATCAAAGTTAATGCAAGCAGTTTCCCATCGATGGGCATGTAAATTGCTTCAATTATTTTGCTATTAAAAATAAGTTCACAGTAAATAACTTCAGGCATATGTTAGTCCTGTTTGTTGAGGTATATGGTTAGGACAAATTCCTAGAAGTAGGAGTGCACGGTCCAAGGGTGAATGTATATGTGATTTCCTGAGATGTCACCAAATTCCTCTCCACAGGGGTCGTAGCATTTTGTGTTTGAGTTAGCAGTGAACGAGGCTGTGCTACATGTCTGCAAAGAAGAGCATTTCAAACTTGGTTGATGTCCTCGGAAATTGCACAAAACTAAGTCATTGTGAAACAAAATTTGGAAGTCATAAGGAGAAGATACAACGAGATATATGTGGCATCAATGAAAAGTAATCTGGATGAAATAAAGTTTTAAAGGTCAAGAAAAATCCTAAACTGAAATGGCATTGTCAATATCTGTAGTAGAGGCAGAGAAAAATAGAATCGGAACTGGGGAGGGGCCCCTGGCTGGCTCAGTCAGTAGAGCACAGAACTCTTGATCCTGGGGTTGTGAGTTCAAACTCCACATGGGGAGGGGAGCCTAGTTAAAAAAAAATGTTTCAAATCAAAACCACATTGAGATACCACCTTATACTAGTTAGAATGGCAAATATTGACAAGGCAAGAAACAACAAGTGTTGGAGAGGATGTGGAGAAAGGGGAACCTTCTTACACTGTTGGTGGGAATGCAACTTGGTGCAGCCGCTTTGGAAAACACTGTGGAGATTCCTCAAGATATTAAAAACAGAACTACCTTTTGACCCTGCAATTGCACTACCGGGTATTTACCCCAAAAATACAGATGTAGTGAAAAGAAGTATTTCAGTGTATGTTTTTTTCTAAATTATTTGACAATAAGTTGAAACACTCAGGGCACCTGGGTGGCTCAGTCATTAAGCATCTGCCTTCGGCTCGGGTCATGATCCCAGGGTCCTGGAATTGAACCCCGCATTGGACTCTGGTGCACCCCAATGTTTAGCCCAATGTTCATAGCAGCAATGTCCACAATAGCCAAACTGTGGAAAGAGCAGAGATGCCCTTCAATGGATGAATAGATACAGAAGATGTGGTCCATTATACAATGGAATATTACACAGCCATCAGAAAGAAGAATACCCAGCTCTTGCATCATCATGGATGGGACTGGAGGAGATAATGCTGAGTGAAATAAGTCAAGCAGAAAGAGTCAATTATCATATGGTTTCACTTACTTGTGGAGTATAAGGAATAGCATGGAGGACATGGGGAGAAGGAAGGGGAAAAGGAAGTGGGGGGGAAATCGGAAGGGGAGATGAAGCATGAGAGACTGTGGACTCCCAAGAAACAAAGGGTCTTAGAGGGGAGGTGAGTGAGGGGATGGGTTGGCCGGGTGATGAGTATTAAGGAGGGCAGGTATTGCATGGTTCACTGGGTGTTTTACATAAACAATGAATATTGGAACACTATACCAAAAACTAATGATGTACTGTATGCTGACTAACATAATAAAAAAAAAATTTTAATCAGGAAATGCAAATTTAAAAAAATAAAATGCATGTAGAAAAAATAAAAACAAAATAAGTAAGTAGAAACTAAAAAAAATAAAATGACACACTTAGAAAAGAATTAGAACTGTAGAAAATTAAATCACTAATACGAAGGATAAATATGATTAGCTGTCTCAGAATTCAGAGGAAAAGAACAGAGACATGACAATGATAAAGGACATAGAAAGATGCTCCAATAACATAATTATAAGTGCTTCTCTGGAAAAAACCACTTAGAACAAATGCAGTAATCCAAATCAGAGTAGAAGAAAATGTCCTAGCATGGAGATTAATTAAAACTGTAAATTAAAAATCCACAGATTGAAAGGAGTTATGATACCACATGCATACACCCATACACACACAGATCCACGTTATCCTCACAAAGTTTTTTCACTTCAGGGATAAATAAAACCATGTCCTATAAATATTCTGGAAATAAAGACATCTTTTAAAAAAGATGTTAGGAGGCCGGGCTGGCTCAGTTGGTAGAGCATAGGCCTCTTGAGCTAGGGATTGTGAGTTCAAGCCCTACCTTGGGCATAGCATTTACGTAAAACAATACTAAAAGTAATGGGGTGCCTGGGTGGCTCAGTGGGCTAAGCCTCTGCCTTCGGCTTGGGTCCTGATTTCAGGGTCCTGGGATGGAGCCCCACATAGAGCTTTCTGCTCAGCAGGGAGCCTGCTTCCCCCCCACACACACACCCTGCCGCCTGCCTCTCTGCCTACTTGTGATCTCTTTCTCTGTCAAATAAATAAATAAAATCTTTAAAAAATAATAATAATAAAAATAAAAATAAGATGTTAAATCTAGGAAATCTAAATTTCCTAGATTAATGTTTTGGAATAATCACCATCTCAATTAAATTAGCCAAGAGAGTTTGAATTGATGAAATGATTCTAAAATTCATTTAAACATACAGGAATACCTTAACAGAAAGAATATATAGGAACATCATAAATAATTTATAAAGAAGAGTATTGGGAAGGGACTAATCCCTCTGTCTGGTAAAATCTACTAAAAGCAGCTAAAAGTAAATCACTGTGGCATTGGTAGCAATGTGGAGAGAATATGCATGTAAATATAACAGAAGAGATGGTCCAAAGCCAGATCTTAGTGTTTATGTTATATTATGTAAGCAAATCCATGGAAAATGGAAGGATTTTTCTTCTCTTCTTCATTTTTTAAAGATTTAATTTATTCATTTTCAAAGAGCAAGAGAAACAAAGAACGAGAGAGAGTGAAAGAGCACATGCCGGGGGAGGAGCAAAGGGAGAAGGAGAAGCAGACTCCCTACCAAGCAGGGAACCAGATGTGAGACTCGATCCCAGGACCTGGGATCATGATGGGAGCCAAAGGCAGACGTTCAACCAACTGAGGCACCCAGGTGCCCTGGAAGGATTTTTTCAATAGACACTTTTGTTATGAGCAGTTAACTGTTTAGGCGTGTGGAGGGTGTCTATTTATTTATTTGGCGCTGAAATCTGAGATGGAGTATCTATTTAGATCCTCACTCTATAACATAACAAAATACATCCCAGTAGATAAGGATTTAATAAATTCTAAAATAACCAACCATCAAAACACAAAAGAAAACAGAATTCATCCTTCAAATCTGTAAGTTTAAAAGGAATGGGAGAAATTACCAAAAGGTAGATACAAGCACCTATACTTTAAATTTCTGCTTATCTACAATGCCATAAACAATACTAAAATATAAATTGGAATAAACTATCTGCAGTGAAATTACCAAGGAGGGGGTAATACCTTACTGTACAAATCACTTACAGAAATCAACTACATAAAGGCATGAACTGATCATTCACAACAGAAGAAACTGAAATGGCTAAGAAATATCTGAAAAAAGTATTTGATCAGTAATCAAAGAAACGCTGTTGCAGATAGCAATGCCATGCTGATTTTTCACCTTTCAAGTTAAGAAAGTTTAAAAAGGGGGCACCTGGGTGGCTCAGTGGGTTAAAGCCTCTGCCTTCAGCTCAGGTCATGATCCCAGGGTCCTGGGATCGAGCCCCACCTCGGGCTCTCTGCTCAGCAGGGAGCCGGCTTCCTCCTCTCTCTGTGCCTGCCTCTCTGCCTACTTCTGATCTCTGTCTGTCAAATAAATAAATAAAATCTTCAAAAAAAAAAAAAAAGAAAGAAGGAAAGAAAGTTTAAAAGTTAGCTTCCTTAATGGCTTAATGTGAGAGTGCAGGCAGTAAGAACTTGGACAGTCTTTTTTTTGAAGGAGCAATGAGAGCTTTGTTCAGATCCTAGGGCCCTAGATAGTCATTCTTAGACATTGTTGATGAAGTATACATTTGTATGATATCTTGGGCAAGTAATTTGGTAACTTCAATCAAAGACTTTTAGAAAATCTCCTACTCTCGGGTGCCTGGGTGGCTCAGTGGGTTAAGCCGCAGCCTTCGGCTCAGGTCATGATCTCAGGGTCCTGGGATCGAGCCCCGAATCGGGCTCTCTGCTCAGCAGGGAGCCTGCTTCCTCCTCTCTCTCTGCCTGCCTCTCTGCCTGCTTGTGATCTCTCTCTGTCAAATAAATAAATAAAATCTTTAAAAAAAAAAAAAGAAAAAAAGAAAATCTCCTACTCTCTTACCCCGTAATTTTAGTTTTAGGACTCCATCTCAAGGAAATTCTAAAAAAATGTTTGATACTTTCTGCACAAAAATATTCATCTCTAAGCTATGCATTATATTTAAAAATTAAAAAGTATTACATGCTTCATGTTAGAGGATAACATGACATGAATATAATGCAGTTTTTAAAAATTAAAATGTATGTATTGAGTAATTGCCTAAGTATTTTGTGTTTGCTCATTGTCCCCTCACTACAAGGATACTGGTTAGATTCCTTGGCTCTTCCAGGTGCACCCACCACTCTTCTCCAGTTTCTTTTGATTGGTAAGAGCTGCATCAACAGAATCTCTTGCCTTCTATCTTCTGGTTGGGGTAGGGCAATGGAAAGGACCAGGGGAAGTCCGGCAAGGAAGTTTTGGATATTATTTTTCCTGGTTCCCTCTCTGTGAGTTTCCTGTGGGCTGTAAACCTCCCTGAACTAAAGACCACAGCTTGTGTAGGCAGCCCCTACCAAACACCACTGTAACCAGGTTCTGATAACTGTTCTCTCCCTTTACCCCTTCACAATGATGCCTTCTTGCTCTAACCAGCCTGGGGATACCGACTGATTCCCTGTGGTTTCTCTTCATCTTACTTATCTCTTTTAAAATATTTCCTTTATGGGGCACCTGGGTGGCTCAGTTGTTTAGCATTTGCCTTCAGCTCAGGTCATGACCCCAGGACCCCATCGAGCCCCACATGGAGCCTTGCATGGAGCCCCACATCGGGCTCCCTGCTTGGCAGGAAGCTTGCTTCTCCCTCTTCCCTGGCTTGTGTTCCCTCTCTCGTTATCTCTCTCTCTGTCAAATAAGTAAATAAGAACTTAAAAAATATATATATATATACATATATATTTATGTCAGTTTCTTCAAATGATCTAATTAGAGTTTTCTGTTTCCTACCGGATCCCTGACAGATACAATGACTTATGAGACTTTATATCTGAGGAGATAAATGCAGAGAAGTTAAGTAATATGCCCAAGGTCACAAAAGGAAGGAAATAATAATTGTAGGATATGTTAAAATTGTTTCTTTATCTATTTTAAAATAACTTTTATTGTTTTTATTACAAAAGATATACAAAATATACAGTACAAATAAAATGAAGAGAAGAAATACCTATATTTCGACTCACCCAACCCATCCATTATTTATTTAATAAGATTCCCATATTTTTGTCTCTAGGCAAACTCCTGCTTCTCATCCCAGGCTCTACGTTCAATTGTCTACTCTATAACCTTCATCTGGATGTCTCAAAGTCACTTGAAACAGAACATGTCCAAAATAGGCTCATGATCTTCTAAATTCTAGTCACAACCAAGTCCTGTCAATTTTACATGTAAATGTCTCTAATATGTCCACAGCTCTCCAGCTGCCACCACCCACCTTAGTCCAAGACACTATCACCTCTTTCTTTGAAGAATTCCAAGCTTGGGTCTCCCTGTATCTATCTACTCTTGTCTCCTTCATCCCATTATTCACACAGCAGGCAGACAGACTTTTTCAAAACGCAATCTAGTCATAACACCCTCTGCTTAAAACCTTGCAATGGCTTCCACTGCTTTAGAATACAGACCAAGGGGCGTCCTTTGGCCCAGCTAACCTCAGCAGTTTTGTCTCCTGTGCTCCTTTCCTCCCCTTGCTTAGCTCTACTGTCTGGCTTTTAGCTTCACCAAGGAACCATGTATCTTTCTACCACAGGCCCTTTGCCCACATTGCTCCCTCATTTTGGCTCTTTTTTTTTTTTTTAATATTTTATCTTTGTATTTGACACAGAGAGAGGGAGACAGCAAGAGAGGAAATACAAGCAGGGGGAGTGGAAGAGGGAGAAAAGGGTTTCCTGCTGAGCAGGGAGCCTATCACAGGGCTCCATCCAAGGGCCCTGGGATCAAGACCTGAGCCCAAGGCAGGCACTTAACAACTGAGCCACCCAGGTGCCCCTGGGACTTTTTATTTTTTTAAGATTTTATTTATTTATTTGAGAGATAGAGCATGAACACCAGCTGGGGATGGGGGCAGGGGCAAAGGGAGAGAGGGAGAAGCAGACTCCCTGCTCAGCACGGGCCCTATAAGGCACTATCCCAGGACCCTGAGATAATGACCCCGAAGGCAGACGCTCAACCATCTGAGCCACCTAGGCCCTTTTTGGGATGTTTTTACATACCTCCCCAAAGTTAACCTCCAGAGTGATCAAGACACCCTAACACTTTCTTATCACTAGCAGCCTTTCCAACATTACATTTATCAGAGCTTATGTGAACACATCAAGCATGTGGCTGCCATCTCCTTTACCAGCTCCTCTAGCAGACGGTAGGCTGTCTTGTGTCACCTGCACATCTCCATCCAGTACTTTGCCCTGTGCCTAGCACATAGTACGAAATCAGTATTTGTTTTTTGTTTGTTTGTTTTTTGTGTTTTTTTTTAAGATTTTATTCATTTATTTGACAGAAAAGAGATCACAAGCAGGCAGAGAGGCAGGCAGAGAGAGAGGAAGGGAAGCAGGCTCCCCACTGAGCAGGGAGCCCGACGCAAGGCTCAATCCCAGGACCCCGGGACCACGACCCGAGCCAAAGGCAGAGGCTTAACCCACTGAGCCACCCAAGCGCCGCCGAAATCAGTATTTGAATGAAAAGTAATAAACGCAACAGGGATAAGGACAAAGCTGGACGAATCGTATTAGAAAGATCTGAATTCTTTATATCCATTATTTCCTCTTTTTTTGCTTCAGAGTCTAAAAAGATAAAAATTTTGATACTTATTTAGTCATGTGTCAACTACTTTTCTAGAAAGTAAAAGCTATTAAAACTGGGTAAATAGGGGCACCTGGGTGATTCAGTCAGTTAAGCGTCTACCTTCAGCTCCAGTCATGATCTCAAGGGCCTGGGATCCAGTCCAGCATCAGGCTCCCTGCTCAGCGGGGAGTCTGCTTCTTCCTCTCCCTCTGCCCCCCCCTACATGCTTTCTCTCTCTCTCTCAAATAAATGCATTAAAAAAAAAAACTTAAAAAAAAAACTGGATAAAAAGACTATATCTATATTCCCTTACAGTTTCTTTAACAAGATTGATATACAACTGGAGAAGCAGGGGAAATATTTATGGGTGGGCATGGATTCTAGTTAATTTCCTGGAGTTTTCGTCACTTACTCTAGATGTTATATTTGTTTTGAGAGTTCTAGTGATGACAAAATCAGCTCTAGGCGGTTAAAGTGGTAATTTAAAGAAGGGATAAAACTAGCATGAGGCTGGTTGTACAGTAAAATATGTTCACTAAGTATCTTTTTGGTAGGATGGGGAAACGTGTTTTGTTTGCTTGTGCTCCTTAACCAGCCCTTGATCTTCACTTTTAAAGTGCAGGTCCCACTTAATCTGAGATAGCTGAGGGATTTTTTTGGTTTCTTTTCTTTTTTTTTCAAAGACTTCATTTACTTATTTAAGAGAGAGCGCGAGCTTAAGGGATGAGGAAGCAGGGTAAGAGGGAGAAGCTGGCTCCCTTACAGAGCAGGGAGCCTGATGGGGGCTCCAGTCCAAGATTCTGGGATCATGACCTGAACCAAAGGCAAAAGCTTAACGGACTGAGCCACCCACGCGCCCCTGATACTACAGTTCTTAATTTTCTTGCCTACTTGCTTCGTTTGGGGTCAAGCACCTCAGCTTGGACAACCCCACAGAGAATCAATAACCGCCCGTTGGCCCCAACGGCTTCCCACCTCACCCCGCCCCCTCCCTAGGGAGGGGCCCGCGGCTGCGCAGACCTCACCCAGCCCCTTGTGACGTCACAAAGGAGCCCACCCAAGTGCCGTGCAGCGCCGGGACCCCACAGTCATAATTACCCGCTTCCCTTAGCCCACCTGGCTCAGTCTTCTTTTAGTCAGGGTGTGAGAATAAGGGCGCTAGGCTCAAACCCCCGCGGGGCCGCCACTGCGCCCTTGGGGGCGTCGCCCGCCCTTCGGGGCCGGCGAGAGAGAAGGAGCCGCGCTGAGCTAGCCCTAGGCTCCCCCGCCGCCCAGTGGGCCAGTCTGCTGGGGCGGCCTCGGGAGCACGCGGGTACCGGACCCAGGAGCTGGCGAGGCACGCGCCCGTGGGGGAGGGGCGGGGAGCAGAACGTCGTCACCCGCCCCGCGCGCTCCGGAATCATGAGCTCACACAGCTCCGCCGCCTCCAGAGTCAGTGGCAGCGGGAGGGGCTGCGAGGCGGAGCCCGCGCCTGGAGCCGGGGGCACAGCTTCCCGTATCCCGGACCCCGACTCCAACTTGGGCGCGGTCACATCCTCCGCCTCCGGGTCAAGCAGCGGTTCTGAGTGGCGGACCTTCTCTAGTCCGTTTTCCAGCTTCCTGTCGAACGCTTCCATACCGGACCCCGGATACGAGAAGAGCTCCGGCGCGCCAGCCCAACTCGGCTCCACTCCCGGCCCCAGGACCAACACAGACTCTAGGATTGGCCTGGGGGGCTTCGGCGCCCGCGGCCTGAACCATCAGATCCCCATGTCTGCCACCCGCCAGAGCACCGCCGATGGGGCCGCGCCAGCTTCCACCCCTGACGCAGGCCACCCCCGGGTACCGGTACAAAGACCTGCCTCGCTCTCAGTTCCCCCTCTAGCGTCGATATCTGAGTCCACCCCGCCCGCAGTGTTCGTCTATTCCCGAGAATCAGTACCAGGACGTCCTACATCCACGACCTCTATCCAAGAATCAGGGCAAGGGTTTGTCTTGCCCTTCTCGCCTGGCTTCCTCAGGTTACCAATTCCAGAACCTCTTACACCCAATAACACTCCCGAGGTGTCAGCACTCGGGCTTGCCCCGCCCTCAGTGATCGGCTCCTCTTGGAGTTCGGTGCAGGGGCCTCCCGTACCCAATAACTCCCCGCTAGTGTCACTGCAAGGATCCTATCAGTTCTCAGGACCCGGCTCTTCCCGACTGTCAGTAGACGCATCTGTTATGCTCTCGGAGTCTTCCCGAGTGTCGGTGCAAGGGTCGCCCCCGCCCTCAGTGCTCAGTACCCCGCGGAGTTCACTGCCGGGATCTGCCCCGCTCTTGGACTCCTCTCGAGTGTCGCTGCAAGGGTCCGCCCCGCCCTCCAAGCTCAGCTCCCTCCCGGCTCTGCAGCAAGGATCCGCCCAGCTCTCCGAGTCCACCCCGCCCTCGGTGCCCGGCTCCCCCCGGGATTCGGTACAAGGACCTCTTACGCCCAGCAACGCCTCCCGAGGGTCGGCACAAGGGTCCACCCAGCCCTCCATGCCCGGCTCCCCCCGGGATTCGGTACAAGGACCCCTTACGCCCAGGAACACCTCCCGAGGGTCGGCACAAGGGTCCACCCAGCCCTCCGTGCCCGGCTCCCCCCGGGTTTCGGTACAAGGACCTCTTACACCCAGAAACAACCCCGGAGGGTCGGCACAAGGGTCCACCCAGCCCTCCGTGCCCGGCTCCCCCTGGGATTCGGTACGAGGACTTCTTACGCCCAGGAACGCCTCCCGAGGGTCGGCACAAGGGTCCACCCTGCCCTCAGTGCCAGGTGCCCCCCGAACATCCGCGGAAGGATCGGCTCCGCCCCCGGGGTCCCCTGACCGAGCGGTGCGAGGGGCTGCTCCGCCCTCAGTGCCGGGCTCTGCCCGAGTGTCGGTGGAAGAATCGGCTCCGCCCCCGGACTCCCCCAGAGAGTGGGTAGAAGGGCCCGCCCCGCCCTTGGCCCGCTCCACTCCTATACCTACGCCCCGGGAGAGTCTCAGCCAGAGCATGGAGAGTGAGGAGAAGTCGAGTATCGCGGGCCACATGTTCGACGTAGTCGTGATAGGAGGCGGCATCTCAGGTCAGTATGGACCGTAGTGGCAACCTGAGGGCCCCTGGACGGCCCGGGGTGGGGGGCTTCCAGTAGCGCAGCAGCATATGGGGTGGGCGGGGGTCTCTTTTGCTTGCTGGAGTGCAACAATGCAACAGTGCCCGGGCCCGGATCCTGCGAGGCGAGAGTGGGGGTTGGGCCAGATTTGCCCGTAGTGTGAACTGGGGGAGGCAGAACAATAATTTTACTGCTACTATTAAATACTAGCATTTAAATAGCACTCGCTGTGCAGTTATATTCGGTACTTGACTAGCATTTCCTCAATCCTCAGCAGTCCTGTGAGAGGGGTACTCGCCCCCATTTTACAAAACCAAGTAACTGAGGTCTGGAGACTTTCAATTACTTTCCAGCAGTTGAACCACTTAGCCAGTAAAGGGCTGAATGATTTTTTTTTTCCATTTAAGACCTTCACTTCTAATCCCTGAGGTGGCTGCTTTGCCTCACTTATTTCACGTCCTTTGCCCTAAACAGAACATCAGTGTTGGGATTTTTGTAGTATTGAAGTAGTAAGAGTGTTATTCTGGTTCTGCTCTTCTCCAAGATCTTTTCCTTAGAAAATTTGGTAAGTGAAGAAGGAAAAATCGTTTAGTAAAACGTGTTCGTTGTTTTTTTATTTTGTTTTAGAGGAGAGAAGATGGGCTCTTAGTTTTAACCTACTCCGGCTGTTTTTTTAGAACTTGCAGGAAGGTGTAGGGCATGTGTTGCCCAAAGGGAATCCCTTTGTGAAGCAGAGGCCTGTAGCTGGTCATTCCCTGTTGTGTCCTTTCATAACAGCTCCCAGTGACCGAATCCTGTCCTGTGTGGAGCTGGGGAGCCTGGGTTCCCCTGGTCCTGTCCTAGGTTTGCAGCTGACCAAGTGCATAAGGCTTGCCTGTATCTTCCTGGAAACCTCATCATGACTGATATATTCAGTTGTCACTTCGGCTGTCATAATTGCTAAAATTGGAAATTCAGGCATTGTGTTTCAGTTCAGCCCTAGCTAGAGTCCCGCATGAATCTGCCCAGATTCCCACTAATTTCTGAAATATACCTGCAGGATCTGATTTAGAAAGAGCCAGAAAGAAGGTGGAAGGGAATTAAGTAGAATGGCCCACAGTAGCCATTTGTGTGCATCATCTGAGGAGGGGGAGACTCTGAGCATGCTTAAAAATCAATTTTGAGTGGAGATAGCTTGACTTGGTCTCTTGAGGATCAACAGTCTGAATCTCCAGAGGAGAGGTTGGCCCAAGCTGTTGCTTTGACACTCTAGCCAGTGCCCACAAAAACATGCATGTATGTTGGAACATCAGAGGCAAGCAGAGCATGGTGGAGAGTAAGAAAAAGAAGTACATTTCTCTTGTTTCCATTCATCCATTGAACAAACACTTGCCAAGTGCGTGCAGTGAAGAGAACTGGTGTTTCCCAAAAACCTAGTCCTCCCATGCATGCCTCCTAGAAGCAATGTGATTGTTGAAATAAATGTTCTGATTGTGTGGTCTATGAAGTGATTAGTTCTTTCTCTTCCCCCATCTCCATTATCCACACTTCACAATTTGGGGTTCTTTCTGGAATTTTATCTTTGTTTTTCTTGTTTTATGCTCCCGTATTCCTTAAGGAGCGTTTTTGTCTTGTCTTTTCCCTCTGCGCAATTACCTGTTGTGTCTCCCTTTCCAAATCTTATTCCTAATAATTGGTCATGAGCCAAGGTGGATTTATTGTGGAGCCGGTGACCGTCCTGCTTTATGGCCTTTAAGCTGCAGGTGCCTTCTGCTCCTCATTCTGAATAAATAGCTTCAGACTGTGTCTTGTATTGGTAACCTTGAATTCTTTTTTCTTTAAGAGGGCACCCAAATCATGTAAGCTTCAGGCCCCTCAAAACCTGGATCTGTCTCTGATCATTATTCATTATTCATTTGTTTCATGTGAGGAAAAGCAGAGGGACTTTATTGCACAGTATTTCACACACCTATTCTAGCAATCAGCTTCCAGTCCCTTAGTGACAGTGGAAAACCAGGGAGCTTCCTCTAGTATCATCTCTCATCACTCAATTGGAGTGGCTTTAACACCAAAACTGACCAGAAACATTGGATTCTGGCTGTGGTGCTTTCCCAGGATGGTTCACAGCTAAAATTAAAAGTAGATGCAAGTCTGGCTCAGGCTGAACCCTGCACACAGACTGGATATTTCATAAGCAGGCGAGAAGCGTTATTGCTTAAGGGGTTCTTGAGAACCCCATCTCAGAAACACATCATTTTTGCCTGTGCTTAGAAGAGTCCCGTGAGCGACTTAATCCCTGTATCAGTTTTAAATGCTTTGGGATATTTCTTAAAACTTCCATCACAACTTGAACACCTTAATATGCTACCCACACACTTATAATATATGGCCAATTCTCAGCATCTTCAGTGTCATTACTTTATAACAATGTAGCTCACAGAAGAGTACAAATTCCAAATGACATTCCTCAAAATCAATCCATAGTAACAGAATTATCTTTCATTTTTGATAACTATCTTGGCTCTATAAAGAATGGCAGCATCTTTTTTCAATATCAGTTTTAAAGATTATTTATTTAATTGACAAAGAGCACAAGTTGGGGGGGAGCAGAAGAAGGAGAAGAAGGGGCTGTGGCGCTTGATCCCAAGACCCTGGGATCGTGACCTGAGCTGAAGCCAGATGCTTAATTGACTGAGCCACCCAGGCACCCAAGAGTGGAAGCATCTTAATATAGCTCTCTCATCATTAAAAAAACAAAACAAAACAAAAACAAAAACAAAAAACAAACAAACCTTAAAACAGGGATGCCTGGGTAGCCCAGTGGGTTAAGCATCCGACTCTTGGTGGCACAGGTCATGATCTTATGGGTGCTGAGATCAGGTTCTGTGTGGGACTCCATACTCAGTGGGGAGTCTGCTTGAAGTTTCCTTCTGTCTTCCCCTCTTCCAATCATGCATGTGCATGCATGCTCTCTCCAAAATAAATAAATCTTCAAAAAAAAAAAAACAGAGCACGTCTTATAGCCATAAGCCCCCTTTTATTGTCCACTCATCAATTACATAATTGTATATACTGTGTCAGTAGTGGAGAAGGGAGACCCCCATGCTCATTTGTAAGTAATATAATGGCATATGGTATATGCTTTGCCCTTACTTGTCATCCATCATCTATCATCAAGTCCTTCTTGAAACTCCTTTCATTCTGTGACACTTGGATCCTGAATTTTTTATTCCACACTGATTGCCCCTTTACTGTTCCTTTCATTGCGCCCATATTTTTGTGAACTTCCAGTTTTGAAATGGCTTGAGGTTCAGCTGTTGATCACTGTTGTGTTCTTATGCACTTTTCCCCTTTCTTACTCATTCTAGGACTTGGGATTTCCCTTATCTATAGAAAGCTCTTAAGTCTCTAGTTTGGATCCATTTCTTTCTCTGAGATCCTATTATCTGCTCCTGGGTATTTCACCCTTTAATGTCCTGTTCTTGCTTCATATTCAGCATGTCCAAAAGCCTCCTTGACCTCCAACCCAGCTTTTCTTCCTCACTGCCTTGGCTCTGTTCTTGGCACCATAATCCTTTACACCCAGCCAACAGATCCTTCTAATTCCTTGTTTGGGCTTTTCCTCTTCTCCATACCCAGTGACTCCCCCATCCCCAGGATAGACTCTGGACCCCTTTGGCTCATCAGGTTATGACCATCTTTCCAATGGCTACCCTTTACTTTGGGCTCTCCCTTCATGTCCATCCTGCAGTGTTCTCCCAGAGTTGATATTTTTTTTTCAATTTGGGCATAGTTGACACATAATGTTACATTCGTTTCAGATATACAACATAGAGATTTGTTAAGTCTATATGTTATTCTAGGCTCACCAGAAGTGTAGTTACCATGTGTACCATTACACTGTAGTACGGTACTATATTGATTATATTCCCTTTCATATATGCTGTACCTTTCATCCCCATGACTTACTCATTCCATAACCAGACTTGAATTTTTTTAAGGTTTTATTTATTTATTTGACAGACACAGATTACAAGTAGGCAGAGAGGCAGGCAGAGAGAGAGGGAGAAGCAGGCTCCCTGCTGAGCAGAGAGCCCGATATGGGGCTTGATCCCAGGACCCTGGGATCATGACCTGAGCCGAAGGCAGCGGCTTAACCCACTGAGCCACCCAGGCGTCCCCAGACTTGAATTTTTAAACACTTCCTTCATCATCTTGCTCTTCTGCTCAAGACTTTCCTTCAGTGGTCTATTACCAGCCCCTCAAGCTTCCCTCCATACGCTCAGTTGTCAAGCCCACTTAGTTAGACAACTAACATCCCCCACTGCCCCCAACATGGAGGCACACTGCTGTCTTGTCAACAGTGCTACACCATGTTTATTTTGTCCCTTCACCGCTTCCTTGTTTTTGTCTTTCTTAACATGGGAGTGTTTCTCTCTGACCGTTTACATTTTATTCATTCTTCAACATCTGATTAATGACCCTTTTTTTAAAAAAAGATTTTATTTATTCATTTGAGAGAGAGAGTAAGCGTACACACACAAGCTGGAATGGGGGGAGTGGGGGGAGAAGGAAAACAGAGGGAGAAGCAGACTTCCTGCTGAGCAGGGAGCCCAACACAGGGCTCAATCCCAGGACCCTGAGACCATAACCTGAGCCAAAGGCAGACACCTCACCATCTGAGCCACCCAGCTGCCCCTAAAGACCCTTTCCTTAATCACTCTGGCTGGCCTTGATTTTTCCCTGTTAGTGTTTGTCATCTGTGTCTAACAATGCACACTTATTTTCTGTGTCTATTTCTTGATGTTATTTTAACTATAGCAATTTAGTCATTGACCGTTGATGCTAGTTCTTAGGCAGGAGCTGACACAGATACAACAAATGACAGAAACCCAGTGGCATACGATTTTAAAATCTGCCCCGAACCTAGAATTTCTGAATTGGCTGTCTGTAGGGGGAGAAAAAGAAAAGGGGGAAAAAAGCCCACCTCCAGGGGTCAATGTGTACTTCAGAGTCTTTGGGCCCAAGGGGTTTTTGCCAGGCAGTCCGGTCCATTCACCTAAGATTTCAATCGTCTCTGCGGCATGTCCTTGGTGATGATCTGGCTGTAGCTTTGAACACATCTAGGGAAGGGGAAAGCTCTGCTCCTCAGAGCAACTTATTATGAGCAGAGATGGCTCTGCTGCCTGGACTCATTGAAGCCCTTTGGGAGCCTCTGCCTTATGCCAGGCAGTGGCTAAATCTCGGGAGAAAAGGTCTGATGATGAGTAAGTAGTTTCCCTGCCCATAAGGTGCCTCATCCTTGTGCAAGAAGGAATCAAGTAAGAGAATAATCGACATTAGAACAGTGGAAGAAACATTATTGTCATGAGTATGAACAAGTGCTGGGACCTTGAAAGATAAGTTTTTAAGTGAAAACACTTAGTGGAAGAGTTTTTCCACGGTTTTGGAAATTTTGAAGTGTCACATGGAAAGAGATTATTTCCAACTAGTGTTTAAGTAGAGGACCTCCCCCATATTTTTATCCATGAGCCGAATTCTGCTTAAAGAATTGAGCACACTAGCCACCCAGAAGTCGGGACTGTATAAAGTCAGCGGAGATTGAATCCTTTTCATCCTCTGAGACAGAAAAGCTGTTTTGCAAGAAGGTTGACTAATCCTCTGAATTCTGACAACGGAGTCCACAACATACCGCAATTTCCCTTTTTGCTGAAATGCATCACCCTGAAGAATCCTTTTTGCTGAGAGCATTTTTGGCATTTTAACTCAGAACTTGGCAACAGATGGTTGTGGTTTGGTAGTGATTACAAAAAACATTTACAAATGCTGTTTTTTTGCGGCACCATAGTTATTCAGATACTCTGAGGTTCAGTGCAGATGGGGCACTAATATTCTGCCTTTTAGGACACGTCTTTGCCTCTGTTTTGTGTTTTTTTCTTAAATTAGCATCCTTTCACTTTAGGAACTTTTTTGATGTTGAACAAAGAATGCTAGAATATTTGGGTTCTGATTTTTTTGAAATCTTCATGGTTGAATGAGATGTGGGGTTTAGCTAACATTTAATGGGCCGTTTTCACATGTAGCCAGTACTAATTGGCTTGACTTGACACACAGTCCTCAGCTAATGTGAAAAATGCATTTAACAATAGATCTAAGTACAGTGTAATTAGCGTAATTACGTCACAGAGACCCATGATTGAGAAGTTGAAAGGTGGGAGTTTGTTATTGGAGACTATGGGTCATACAGTCTTTGTGCAGGTATGACATACACATATTAATCTATATATAACCAATCTTGCCAGTTTTTGGATTCAAGTGTACCCAGAAAGACTGAGGTTCTGTTGTAGTTTTTTTTTTTAAGATTTTATTTATTTATATGTCAGAGATCACAAGCAGGCAGAGAGAGAGGGGGAAGCAGGGTCCTCGCCGAGCAGAGAGTCCGATGTTTGGCTACATCCCAGGACCCCAAGATCACAACCTGAGCTGAAGGCAGAGGCTTTAACGCACTGAGCCACCTGGACGCCCCCTGTTGTAGTTTAAAAAAAAATTTTTTTTAAAGATTTTTATTTATTTACACAAGCAGGGGGAAGGGCAGAGGGAGAAGCAGACTTCCTGCTGAGCAAGGATCCCAACGCAGGGCTTGATCCCAGGACCCTGGGACCCTGACCTGAGCCGAAGGCAGAGGCTTAACTGACTGAGTCACCCAGGCAGCCCCTGTTGTCATTTTATATCACATACAAGGGTTTTGCAAGAGCACAGACATCCAGGCAGCACTTGTTTGAAGACTGCTTGCGTGTATGAGATTGGGTAGATTTCATAATGACAGCTCCTTCTCATGTTAGGTTTGAGTGATCAGAACTCCACAAGATCAGCCAAAAGAAGTTTAGTTACATTTTTTGCTATTGTAAGCTTTGAGTCAAGTTGATGGTTAGGATTGTTCTTTGCCTTTATGGTGAAAAATATTTTATAGTTTTGCCAGGAATTTGTATTTTCTTCTGGATGATCTGTTCCTTATTATGTTGGCATTATGAATTAGGGCAGCTTAAAATCTTTTTTTTTTCCACATTTTAAAACAATTTTTTAAGTCATCTCTATACCCAATGTGGAGCTCAAACTCACGGTCCTGAGATCAAGAGTTGCACACTCTACTGACTATGCCAGCTAGGTGCCCCCAGGGCAGTGTAAAATCTTTTAGCTGTGGGTTTTGTTATCTATACAATTAGAGGTTGGATTAAGTTGGACTATGTTATATGTAATGTATCTTCCAGCATCTCTTTTAGTAATTAGTAGTCGTCCTACTGTCTGTCTCTTCAGCTTTCTCTTTTGAATATCCTCCTCTACACATTTTTCCCTCCATGTTGTATTCTGGAAACAGTTTGCATGATCTCTCACACTGACATCCTACACTAACTTAATTAAATCCGAGTCTGGAGCTCTCTTACACATACTCATTCACACCTTCTCCATGACTTCTCTGAGCCTTAGTTTCAAAACCCTTTTGTAGTTGTTGCTAAGCCAAAGTAAACAAACCTCCACTTTATAGCAATAATTAATCATTGATTCGGTAAAAGTGTCAATAAGAACGTAAACATCAGATGATAAGCTTTGAGAGTTGGATTTATTACATATTAACCATGTTCAAAGGTCACAGAATTACAGCCTGTAAGCCCTTACAGGGACCAACACAGAGGCTCCAAGGGATCAAGTAAATTACCAAATGCCAAAAAATTCTTGACTTTGGACCCCTAAAACGTTGACCATCAGGGCAGTGCTGCTTCTTTACCCTGCCTCGCTGGGCTTGCCCCGTAGGCCCGTCCCTAGAACTGCAGTAAACTTTATTTTTGCTCTACTTTGATGCTTGATGCTCTAAAACACAGTGATAACTATTGTTGCACAGTAATTTATGTTTTAGAATATGTTACATGGCCTGTTACTGCTGCACGAACATTTTTACTTAAAAATATGGGACACCCTATTAAGGTCAAATGACTTTCATATGAAGAATTTATTTCCTTTTTGAAAGGTCCATACCTGGTGTGTTTAGGATCATGAGGAGCAGTTGTTTGACTAGTTTCCATCAGTGGTTCTTAACATTTTGGATCCTGTCTCCCTTTGAATATCTGATGAAAGCTATTGAAACTTTCCACCATGGGGCGCCTGGGTGGCTTGGTAGATTGAGCCTCTGCCTTCACCTCCGGTCATGGTCTCAGGGTCCTGGGATCGAGCCCTGAATTGGGCTCTCTGCTCAGTGAGGAGCTTGCTTCCCCCCGACCTCTCTCTGTCTGCTTCTGCCTGCTTGTGATCTCTGTCTGTCAAATAAATAAATAAAATCTTTAAAAAAAGAAATTTTACACCAAAAAATATGAGTTTTTACTCATAGACTTTTTCCTCCTGCCCCAGGCCAACATCAGTTGTTATGGAAACGTCTTCAGCATCACTGTCCCTGTAGTGTAACTATTTGGGGCTGAGACTGAGAGTTCGCAGAAGTAGTGGAAAAATGAAAATTCAAAGGATTGACTAAGTCATTAGAGAGTTACAAGTAATGACTGTGTAAATAGACAATGATTAAAAACAGTCAAGACATCTAGGCTGAAAAATAAGGCATATGTGTCTCCTATATTAAGTCCATGATAAGTTAAGCAGTGAACCAGACATGTTTTGGAAAAATTGAATGTGGAGAGACAACACAGGTGAAGAAAATGGAAGGCTATGGTGGTTGATGTGGTTTTTTTTGGAAAATAGTTTTCCAAGATTGGTATTTACAGATTTTAGGTATTGAAATTAAGCCACTAATATTAAATATATATTTGTTATTTAACATGCAGTTGGTTTTTTTTAAAGATTTTATTTATTTATTTGACAGAGATCACAAGTAGGTGAAGAGACAGGCAGAGAGAGAGGGGAGGAAACAGCCTCCCTACTGAGCAGAGAGCCTGATGCAGGGCTCGATCCCAGGACTCTGGGATCATGACCTGAGCTGAAGACAGAGGCTTTAACCCACTGAGCCACCCAGACATCCCTTTAACATGCATTCGTGATAGCCTATGCTCCTTGGTCATTGGGAGCATTTGACAAAATTCAGTAGAAGAGTGAAATTCTCCAGTTTATCTGAGAGTCCACTTGTCTCTCCACTGACCAGGTGATGCCCAGGAACTTTCTGTGCCATTCCAACTAGAAATCTGAAATGCTGTTGGCGTCTGAGGTTGGTTCAGGAGGTCAGTGGTGGGACAGACAAGGGAAGCAGGAAATGACAGACAAGGGTAGGATTTCTTAGAGGAAGTAAGACTTGACAGAAGTGTTGTGGGTTTTGAGTGAATTTCTGAAATGCAATAAAAACAACTTTTTCTTTTTTTTTTTTTCTTGTCTTCTTTTTTCTTACTGGTAAGTCATTTATTTTGTTTTTAAAATTAGAAATTTTTTTTTAATTGAGGTATAGTTGACACATCAAGATGACGTTTAAGGTGACCATTTCCAGGTTAAATGGGTTTTCTTTGAGCCGTGGCTTAAATTCCAGAATTTTTCTTTTTTTTTTCTTTTTTTTTTTTTTAAGATTTTATTTATTTATTTGACAGAGAGAGAACACAAGTAGGCAGAGAGGCAGGCAGAGAGGGGGGGTGGGAAGCAGGCTCCCCGCCAAGCGGAGAGCCCGACGTGGGGCCCGATCCCAGGACCCTGAGATCATGAGCTGAGCCGAAGGCAGAGGCTTTAACCCAAGAAGCCACCCAGGCGCCCCAAATTCCAGAATGTTTCTTGCACACCTGTCCGTGTTTGCTCATTCATTCACTCATTCATCCATTCATTTGATAAATAATCTGTTGATCGTGTGCTTACTGCACACCGGGAGCAAAATTTCTGTTTTCCTGCTTTGGGAACATTGCTTCTAAACCTTTGGTAAGAGGTGATGTTTGACTATACTTTTTATTGTCCTCAGAGTGTAGAGTCCAAGAGTCCAAACGTGCAGTTATATAAGAATTCTGTTGGCTAGAGATCACGTTGCTGAATAACAGAAAGTTAACTTTAAAAGCTTAATAAGTGATACACAATCTACACATTCCTAGGTGTTGATGAATGTGAACGTTGAAGAAAAATGTCACTTCTAAGAATTAAGAGGAAGAACTAGGAGAGCCAGCAGAGCATAAGCAGTAGCTGCCCTCAAGTTTTGCTTCAGAACCCTTAGCTTGTGCTCTAGGTATCATTCACCTGGGTCCCTGTCCAGGGGAGTTTATAACTATCAATATTTGGATACTTTATAAGAGATGAAAAGAGCTTTCCCAAAGTGTGTTTCGAGGAGTAGTGTTTTTAAAAAGGCAGAAGGTTGGAGCACCTGGATGGCTCAGTGGTTTAAAGCCTCTGCCTTCTGCTCAGGTCATGATCTCAGGGTCCTGGGATCAAGCCCCGCATTGGGCTCTCTGCCTGCCTCTCTGCCTACTTGTGAGCTCTGTCTGTCAAATACATAAATAAAAATCTTCAAAAAAAAAAAAGAAATCAATTTAAAATAAATAAATAAATAAAAAGGCAGAAGGTGGAGAAATACTGAGTTGACTGGGTCTCTTCACTGCAGGACTTATTAGGGCCCTTTATTATGCCACCATGTGCCACACATTTCCCAGAGGGAGAAATGAGGTATGTTGCAACATCCATGAACATTGATACTTCTCCCCTGAACATCTTGAGGATGTTTATTCCCATAAAATATTTTTGAAACTATCACTTTAAACCAAAGTGCATCTTAGTGTGCAGAATCTAGGGACAGCAGTGTGGAGGGCCCTTGGTGTATTTTTTAAAAAATTATATATTTAAGGGAGAAGAGAACATGAGTGAGATGAGGGGGCAGATGGAGAGGGAGAAGCAGATTCCCCACTGAGCAGGGAGCCTGATGTGGGGCTCGATCTCAGGACCCCAAGATCGTGACCTGAGCCGAAGGCAGACACTTCACCGACTGAGCCACCCAGGCGTACCCACCCCCCACCCCTTGGTATATTTTTAAAGTTTCAGTAAAGGAATGGGGTGGATCATGAATTAAGGGGTAATTGCATTCCCAAACTCGGATGAAATCCATTTGTCTAAAGTAAAGATGAATGCTGAACAATAATCAAATAAATTAGGACTGTCTAGACAACCAGTCTGTCGAATTCCGGGCAAATTGAAGTTAATTGTTAGTTTTCATCTATTTATCATTTGAGACAGCACTGTCTTTTTAGCTTATCAAAGGGATTAGAAGATTTGGCATTTTCAAAAGCAGAGAATTATTTCTCTGAAAGGAAGGACACATTGCAGTTGGACGTAAGGATGGATACATAGATTGGAATGGTTATATGTGTCCAGGACAGGTTTGTGTATGCACTGATACTCTGTTCCGTTTTGCTAAAAAGTACAATACTGGATCAGAGACCAGAAAATGTACTAGTAGTATAGACTCCGCTGGCTGGCTTAGACACAAAGGTTAAAATGATGTGGCGCCTTGTCCTTTTCAGTCTCCTTAGCTGCTCGAGATAAATACAATCCAAGCATTAGAAACTTCCCTGTTGCCCTCATCCAGGTGAGCATGGTTTCATTTTCTCAGTATGAGATTATTCTAGTCATTGCAACAGCATTTAAGCACCTGCAACATGGCAGGGTCTGTTCTAGGGATGCAAAGACGTATAACACATTTCTGTTCTCAAAAAAGTCAACACACTAGTTATGAGTCAGATCTCTGGGCAAGAGATCATGGTGCCTTGGGTGAGGGCAAAGGGCCACCATGGCTTGGACCAGAGTGTCTGTGGTCGCAATGGGAAGCAGGCAGATTCAGAACATAGTCTGAGGCCGCAACCAAGAGGACCTGCCCCTCGAATGGATGAAGTAAGTGACAAAAGGAGAAGAATCAGGAATAGCTTCGAGAGTTTTGACCAGAGCGTCTGAGTAAATGGTGGTGCCATTTACTGAGTTGCAGAGGGTTGGGGGAGAGGACTGAGTTCTGGGGAGATAGCAAGTGTCCTGCTTGAGACGTATTGAGCTGGAGATGCCTCTGTGACCCACCTTGCTTGGGGACTTCATTCTAGTGCAGGTGCCATAAACGCTTTGTGTCTGGTTCCAGGTGGCACTTGGGGGGAAGAAGAAAAATAAAACAGGCTGACAGGGACAGAGTGTGACAGAAGAGGAAAACACCTGCCTGTATTGAAAGTGTGTTCCCCAGACACTTGTCACGAGGAATGGGCTCTGTCTCAAGGTTTGTTCTTGTGAAGGAGTGGAAAAGACACCAGATCATCTGTTGTGGAAGCAACACCAGAAATTGAACTGGAAAGGGTAGCACGAGTCAAATGGACGAATTGCTTCTTTTCTGTCAAATAAAGTAATAATGCAGGTCCTTGAGGAAGGACAGTGAAGGGAAGGGCCCTCAGCGAGCTAGAGGAGGTGGGGCTTAGTGTGAGGCCAGGTTCCACAGTAACCGATTTCTATCCCAGGAAGCTGAGGACCATTTCTTGGAAGGCTTCATTGCAGGTATGATTAATTCCATTGCCAGGTGCACCGCGTGGGTGAGATCATTGCCTGAACCGTTTCTGTGGGGAGGTTAGGCACAGCCGGACATTGGGAGGCAGTGCAGAGTCTGCTGGAACGTCATTTCCAAGGGCAGTGGCTTTAAGAAGCTGGAGCTTGGTCTGAGGTTGCCATAGCAGCACCGCTGCTGCCTGCCTCCTCTGGGCCCTCCTGGCCCAATAACCAGCAGTAATTAATTAATTAATTAATTAGATAAAAAATAAAACTAAGGAAAGTATAGTATAGTATCTCAGAACGAGCACAATTTTTCAGTATTGTTGTATAAACAAAACAAAACAGTTGCCTGAACTCTCAGACGACGTGTGTTTTTATTTTTTTTTAAGATTTTATTTATTTATTTGACAGACGGAGATCACAAGTAGGCAGAGAGGCAGCCAGAGAGAGAAAGGAGGAAGCAGGCTCCCTGCTGAGCAGAGAGCCCCGATGCGATGTGGGGTTCCATCCCAGGACCCTGAGATCATGACCCAAGCCGGAGGCAGAGGCTTTAACCCACTGAGCCACCCAGGCGCCCTGGTGTGTGTTTTTAAAAGCAGCCTGGCTTTTTTTTTTCTTAAACTTATCTAATACGTCCTTTCACCTGTTTTATTTTGGTTTATCTGAAACCCAAATGATAGAAGAAATATTGGGAGAGGAACTGTATTGTTTTAAACTCCTCGTTCCTATTTAAGCTACTTAATGGCAGAATGATTCAAGATTTGCTTGTGCCCTGCTCCTCTGATTTTCCTGCTTTTCAGATTTTTTTTGCATTTTAAAAGTGATCAGATCCTGATTTACACAGTAAGCCTTGATCAAACTCTTTGTGACATGACTTTTCCAGGCTCTTAACCCTCATAGAAAACCACAGGACGTTTGAGAGTCCTGGGCTCTTTCCCTCCTAAGGAGTTTGCTTTGCCATGATTTGGGAGAGGAACAGCTCTAGGTGCATGTGCAATGAATGGTAGATTCTACCAGTACCCACTTAGACCTCTCCCCTCCAAATGGAGGTTCTCTGTGGGAGAACCAGAGACTTTAGACACAAGGACACTTGTATCTCATACACCTGCTGATTTAATACACACTCTCCCCTCCCTGACTCTATCCCTCTCCACACAGATCTGAGGCCGAGAGTTTATACCTCTAACAGTGTGTGGGGGAGCCGGCTTCTACCAGCTGGGGAGGCCTCTTTCCAATTCCACATTCGGTGATACCGTGTGGGTAGCTTGAAATAAGTAGTTTGAAATCAGACATCATGGGAATGTCTATACACCACAGAAACCCCAGTGGTACAAATCAGGTGTCCTCTCCCTCCCCACAGCCCAGAGATGGTTGTTAACCATTTAGCAGCACACCACTATAACAAACCCTTTCCTTATTTTGGCAGGGGAAGGGTGATGGTGCCTACCAGGAGGGTTGGGTGGGGGGCAGGTCTCTTCTATCACTCAGGCTTCCATGTGGCAATGAAATGATGGAAAAATGAATGAAATGAGGAGCTATGGCATTCAGTGCTCTTAGCTTTGGCTGATCTATTTTTCTTTGGAAAAAGATGAACCTTAAATCTATATGAGATTTATTCTGTTCATAACAAATATGAAAATTAAAGAATTTGAGTATAAAATCTTTTTATGGAAGGAATTAGTCATGGAGAGGAAAGGTCCAGCATAAGGAATATAGTCTATGGTATTGTAATAGCGTTGTATGGTGACAGATGGTAGCTACCCTTGTGGGGAGCCCTATATTTCAATTAAAAAATAATAAAATCCATTTTGCAATAGCTACATTGTATTTGGTGACTTGCCTTCAGACGTAAAAGCCTTTTCTTTTCTAAAAATTTTACCCCATTTACAAAAAAAAAAAAAAAAGCTAAGTAAATATTTTGAAAGTTAAAGGCAGAAGCCTTTAAGCTAATCTGTGGAGTTGACAATTGAGATATGACATTTTTCTGTGAATGATTATTGAGTTTTGTGGTGATGGGGGAAGTGATACATAGTGATACACAGAGTAAGAACAAAATAGGAGTTAAGGAATATCCAAGACTTTGACCTTGAAGCAGGCGTCAGTTTCATTCAAATCAACAGCCACAGTTATAATAGTAGAAAAACTTCCTGGACTGTAAGTATTTGCCTGTGCCTTATTTTCGACTTACTGAATTATCTATTCAAAATTAATTATTATTATTCAGAAACAAGTTTTTGGGCCCCTGGGTGGCTCAGTCGGTTAAGCACCTAACTTGATTTTGGCTCAGGTCATGGTCTCAGGGTTTTGAGAGATTTTCTCTCCTTCTCCCTCTGCTCCAACTCCTCATATGTGCGCACATTCTTTCTCTCTCAAATAAATATATCTTTAAATAACTTTTTTTTTAAATGGCCCTAGCTTTTATTTCCATATTCAGTATTTTCTAATCTTTTAATTATTGTGGAAGTTCCTTATCTTGTTCACAATAAACACACAAACTGAAACCTTGGAACCCCATTTATTCAGTGTTGTAGAAGAAATATTTTTTCTAGATAGTTTACATCTTCCCTCTTCAAATTCCTAGACGTTTTTAAAGATTTTATTTATTTGAGAGAGAGAGAGAGAGAGAGCGAGCACACATGAGACACTGAGCGTGGAGCCCTACACGGGTGCCATCTCACAACCCCAAGATCGTGATCCGAGCTGAAATCAGGAGTTGGATGCCCAACGAACTGAGCCACCTAGCCACCCCCAAGATCTTTTTTAAAAGCATTTTTTTTTCTGAAATCCTTTTAAAATGTTTTAAATATTCTCTTTATTTCTTAACTAAGAGTTGAATCTTTCCTTGCTGAGATAGGCCCAATCATTTTCTTGGAATGCAGAAACAACCCTTGTGGTCAGCTTTTTAATTTTGTTTATATCCAAAAATGACTTTTTTCCTGGTGTGGTCATTGTCCCAACTCAGCTCGTCCCGCTCCCCCCATCCCCTCCAGAATCCCCAGTGGTGCTTATTCTTTATTGGCACTGAACACCACTTGCCAAACTCGTTTAGAGTTACACATTAAATTTGATTTTGCTCAGGCTCCAAGTGAGGGTGTGAGAAGTAAAACCATTCACTTTTCTGGAGACTTTGTTGTGGTCATTTTGGGTGCTTGGCTTTCTCATCTGGAATATGGGGACAATGAAATCAACTCCCAGGGATGGTAACAGGCAAGGCACATGAACCTGATCTGTATATGTAACCCCAAACCAGCTGCTAGGCTGCCTTAGGTGCCAGGAGCCGGACGCTGTGGGACCCACAGCTGCTGGAGGTCAGAGCCATCTCAGCTTCTTTGTAGGCAGCGTGCAGAGGGCGACTTTCTCCTCCTTTAGAGGAGGAGCTACCAACCGATGAATTCTAGTAAACCCTTGGCTTTATTTTTCTAATTTGTTTATAGTTTGATTAAGACGAACTGGGAAGAAAGGAACCTTTTTGTATCTGAGTTTCTCTGCTTTTAAATATAGAGTGGTACTTTGACATTAGAAGATCTGTGCATCAATAGACGTTTAATATCAACTTCATCCTTTTTTTAAATGACCCTCAGCAGAAGAAGCCTTTGGCTCTGTCCCCGAGAACACATTGCACCAAGGTTTGCAGACATTGGTTTGAATTTATTTAAATGTCACAGGATGGATGCTTTCTTTATGAGCAGATTCCAAAGATTTGTTGCATACCTAAATCTTTCATGAATGTCGGCAGTGTAATGTTACATTGTACTTGAAGGGGTCAAAACTACATACAAGTATTAGCAGATAGCAGTGCTCGATATTATGGTTTAGCCTCCCCACATTCTAGATCTTCTAAACCCAGATTATCCTTGATTCTGTATATGGACAAAATGCTGTGTCGGTCTGGGTCCTCTGAGAGCAGACGTCAAGACATGTATGAGATTGATTATGGGAAAAGCCTGCAACGGATAAAGAGGGGGAAGAGAACAGGAACGGGCAAGTCGTTAAAAAACAAACAAGAAAACAAAAACAAATACCAGGGTAGTCCTGTAGGATTTCCTACAATCTGGCTTTTCTTGATTGCATCGCAGTAGTACTATTTAAACATGTTCCTCTGCCCTAAAGTAGAAGATCTAGAAGCTTGATCACATTAGAATTTAGTATTTGCCCCTTGTCTCCCTCCCCTTCTTTCCTTCTTAATGACTTCATAGATGCTGGTGTGTTGTTCCATCAGGAGGCAGATAATATCTGGTTATCTCTCTTTTTTGTGTGATGTTGGCAGATGTTGATGCTTATTACACTAGGTCCATCAGTTGATTAGGCATTGCAGCATGCTGATGTTCTAATTTTATTTGTCTTCACTGATTAGCTAGCATGCTTTTAGGTGCAGAACCTCCCTTTGTTAGCTGTTTGGTTGCTTTGCAGTTCACTGCAAGTAGGAGAGGTAGGATGAATGCCAGATGCTTTTCTTTTCCTTTAGGCATTTCCAAACTGGTGAGGTGGTTCCTTATCCTTCTCCAAAGATCCAGGGAGAGTTTTTTTTTTTTAATTGGTTTAGTATTATTAGGAATTTATGGATTTCAGCCACCGCAGTTATTTTGTATTTTTTCCCCTGCCCTATCTCCCCCCTGCAGTTGTTAATTTGATTTGATACTTAGATTGTTCCATCTTTGGCCAGTTGGAGTCCCTATCGGTAGGTTCCTAACCCTTTTGTCACAATAATAATGTTAATCTGCAACATTTCCCTTTTTGGTATTACTGTATTAGGTTTTAAATCCATCTTTTATGACGGTTTTTATTTAGATGTGAAAAACCCATTCTCAGCTTTGAGCCAACGAATAGTGTGATGCATGATTCCTACCTTAGGTAACTTTGAATCTGGTGGGAAAAACAAGCCCTAGCAAGCATATAATTCAGATAGAATTCATAAGATGTGATTATAAGGGTTTTGTTCTGTTAAGTAGGCTCTGCAGTCAATGTGGAGTCCAACGTGGGGCTTGAACTCACAACCTTGAAGTCAAGACCTGAGCTGAAGTCAAGGGTCAGACGCTTACCTGACTGAGCCACCCAGGCGGCCCTACAAGGGGTTTTTAAGTTGAGAAAAGCACAGATATATTGAGGGCTGTTGTAGCCAGGGGAAGTTTCCAAGAAAACAAACTCTTCTGTTTATGCAATCAGGTTTTCTGGAAGAAGGGCACAATAAGGGTTGATTTAGGGGTTTAGCACATTCTCTTAAATAGGATTTCATTATCACCAAAAATACATATATTTTAAAAACAATTACATTTTGTCAACCAACCTTATAAGAGATGATAAAATTATGATAATGTAATATAGGCAACATTATCAAATTGGTGGCTCAATCGATCACAGTATGGCCAGACTTTATTAGAAAGATAGCAAAATGAAGGGTTACGTATGATGCCCTGCTTTCATTTTATGTATAGGTCTGCCTAACTCCTGGCTGTCTCACGTTTGGGTCTTAATATGTTCCTTGATTTCGTTTTTGTTTTTCTTTTTGTTTTTCCTTTTAGGATTGTCTGCTGCCAAACTCTTAGCTGAACATGACGTTAACGTTTTGGTTTTAGAAGCACGGGACAGAGTTGGAGGGAGAACATACACTGTGAGGGTAAGTGATTACACTTACATGTAATATCTCACTCACACTGGGGGGGGCACTGGAAGTCCCAGAGCTCAAGGTGATCTCAGGGTTTCATGTAGTGAAGCCATTTATCCTCCAGAGCCCTAAACTTCTCCAGCAAATATGGGTCCATGCTTTTCAACAAGCACTTGCTGAGAGTGACAGCCTCTGACCTTCAGTAGCTTGTAGTCTCAGGATGAAAACAAATGTGAACAAATAACTTCAGTGCACTTTCATAATTTCCACACTTGGAGACCTAAATCTCAGATGGGGTTACAGTTTGGCTGGACTTGAAGTGACTATACGCCCACAACACGTGTACATGAGTGCACACACACACGCAGAGTATAGGATCCTTGTTTGTTTATCCAAGAATACGCAGCTTAAAAGATGTGTGCCCCAGGAAGCAACAGCAAATATAGCATGTTTTTGTGCCACCTTGTCCTTGGTCCTTGTTCCCTAAAAGGACTGCGGCTGCCAGAGACACTCTTCGCTCGGGTAAGGCCCACTAGACATGACGAGGAAGCTCAGTTCTTTCCATACTTGGGCTAATGTCACCATTCTAGAAAAATGCCTGCTAACTATGGTTTACTGTTATTCAAGGACACAGTGGCGGGTGGTCAAGCAGGGGGCCAACATGGGGTGGGGAAGAGAGGGCCAAACATGGAAGTTTGGGGAGCACACAGCTTTAACGGGGGCCATGGCTGAGGAGCCAGAGAGAAGCAGCAGAGTTGGAGCAATGCCGTGCAAATCCGTGGAGGAAAGAGGAAGGGAGGCTGCACCAAGCCAGACACCAAGGGCATTTGACATAGGATGAGGGCTGCAAAGAGGCTCTTGTGTTTGGCATTTAGGTCATGAATGAGAACCTTTTCTAGAGCACACAAATAGACTGTTTTACAGGCGGGAGACCGACAGGACAAAACCAGACAGTTGCAATGACTGGCAAGAGACAAAGGATTTATCTAATTAGAAGAGGTATCAGACTTACAGCAGAATGGCTTAGGCGGTGCTCATTACAAGGGCTTGAGCAATACAAACATTCGGTTACTTTGCGTGAGAAGAAGTCTGGAGGCAGGGAGTCCGAGCTGCTGCAGGCGCTGGGCTTCATTGTCAGGGCTTTCTGCTCTTCATGTCTTTCCTGCTCAGCCGTTCTTTGCATGTTGGCTTATTGCCTGATGGTAACCAGATGGCTGCTGCGACTCTAGGCATCGAGCCCTCGTTTAAGACAGGAAGGAGCATGAAGAGGCAGTCCCAGTTTTCCGTTTAAGTTTGTATTTAACCTCCAGTTAGTTACCAAGCCGTGTACTCTTCGTTTCCGGTGCACAATGCAGTGATTCGACCCTTCCATACGACACCCGGTGCTCATCCGGGCAAGTGCCCTCCTGCATTCCCAGCCCCTGCTCCACCCATCCCCCTGCCCCCTCCCCTCTGGTGACCATCTGTTTGTTCTCTAGAGTTAAGAGTCTGGTTCTTGGTGAGGCATCCTCAGTTTTATCTGCAACCAAGCTTTTCCTTTACGAGAAGAACCTGGCGGGCATTCTCCAGTCCCCTTGGCCAGAGTTGGGGCACACAGCTACCCTTAGCCACTAGGGAGCCTGAGAAAGCAAGTGTTTAACATTTCCAGGCTGCATCGTATGTAGAAGCAGGTGTGGTGGGCAAGGCCATATGAATGGATATGGAAGGGCCAACCAACATCGGAACTAGCATATTGTACTAGCTCTTCCAGTCATACCACACCATGTTCCCCCTGGCATTTGCTTCCTACCTTTTTAGATGTACAAGGATGTACCATGAGTCCATTTTCACTCGGCTCAGCTCTGAGAGTGCTCCCCAGCCTTGCTACTCAAAGTGTGGTCCATGGCCCAGCAGCCTCAGAGTCCCCCAGGAACATGATAGAAATACAGAGTCTCAGGCCCTGTCCCAGACCCACTGAATCCAAATCTACATTTCAACAGGGTCCTTGGGGGCTGCTACAGATGTGTTGCCCTGTTTGCTTGCTGGCTTGAAATTAATGTAAATCCGGATTAATTGTATTGGGAGAATTTCTGAGTGCTTCCTCGGACGTAGTCCACTGGGAGCCTGGTGGTCTGGAAGCCAGGACCCTGGGATTCAGGCCCTTGCACTGCCTGACATACTATCTTAGCTTGGGTAAGTGCTGTTAGCGCTTTACATTTGTTTGCCCATCTGGGCAGTGAAGATACAATCGAAATGTACTCGAAGCTCCTTTGCAGCTTAAAGTTCTAGTTGAAGACGTGTGTTAGAGTGCAAAAGAAGGATTGCGTATCCTGTGTGTCTGACCTTGTTGGATACAATTCTGTCATTTTCTGAAAATTATTCCTTCACTTTGGTGATAGTTATTAAGTTGTTCCTTAGCCCCACGTTTCTTATCTCTAAAACCGTTTGGTTATTAAATAGGAGCATCAGTCATGTTGCAGATTCTCAGTTAAGAATAGGTTTCTTGATATAAGGGAAATGAGAATTCCAACATGCCTCTCCCCAGCTGCTTTATTGCCCCAGGCTTATTTTTCACATGGCATCATTTATACATGTCAGCCCCATACAGGAACTCTTGTGTATTGACCATGATATTGTAACTCCTTAGGTATATGAGGAAGGTACTTGGAAATGCACTTTTCAGTGCTTACAGACTAGGACTTGACATTTATAAGATTACAGTTGAGTAAAAGGAGAAAAAAGAACTTTGCAAAAAAGGGACAGAAAGCTGAAAACTGTAAGAAACTGAATCGCATATTGTTAGAATTGCTTCTGAGAGCATAGTCAATTAGGATAATTTGGGGTGGAGATGCACTAAGAGTTACTCTGGATCTTTAAGCACTGAAATGTTAAATTTGGTATTACACTTGGCAGCTGTTCAGAGAGATCTCCTATGAGTTCAGAACTTCCCAATTTTTCAGGGCACCTGGCTGGCTCAGTTGACAGAGCATGTGATGCTTGATCACAGGGTCATGAGTTCAAGCCCCATGTTCAGTGTGGAGCCTATCTAAAGTAAATTAAAAAAAAAAACTTGCCAATTTTTTCTTAGTATGGTTCATTTATCATTCTTCAGGTCCAATTTTACAAAGTCAAAATGCCTGTGGGGCTATTGCAGGGCTGGTGTATTTGTTTCCTAATATAGTTGCATGTTTGTGGCCTCTTCAGAGGCTGAGAAATAAGATCAAAATCAAGACCTTCAAGATGGAGACACAATATAGCAGAATATGGTATTAGAGTTCCAATATGTTCATGCTGAACCTGATGCACCTGCTTTAGAATCTTTCACCTTTGTAAAGAAACATCTGTAAAAGAAAACAAACGAAGACAAAGAAAACAAACTAAACCAGAAGCAGACTAAGTACAGAGAATTAACTGGTGGTTGCCAAGAGGGAGATACTTGTGGGGGGGGGCGGTGGACAAAATACTTAAAGGGATTAAGAGGTACAAATTTCCAGTTATAAAATAAAAAGTCACTTGAAAGGGTTGAAAAGTACACACTAGGGGTGCCTGGGTGGCTCGGTCATTAGGCGTCTGCCTGTGGCTCAGGTCAGGGTCCCAGGGTCCTGGGATTGAGTCCTGCATCCGCCTCCCTGCTCAGCAGGAAGCCGGCTTCTCTCTCTCCCACTCCCCCTGCTTGTGTTCCCTCTCTCACTGTGTCTCCGTCAAATAAATAAATCTTTAAAAAAAAAAAAAAAAGGAAAATACAGCCTAGGGAGTATAGTCGGTAATGTTATAATAATTCGTGTGGTAAAAATAAGAAATATTCTGTAAAATGCCTCACCCTTTTTACTACTTAGGGTTTTTTGCTTTAAAGATAGTGTCAATATTCTAAAGACATTATGTGTGGAAATTCCCATGAGTCCTCTTGCTGTCTTTGTCAAAGCCTAGAAATTTATTGGAGTACTGATGCCAGTTCTGTTTTATATTTTAGAAGGGTGCTGGAGAAGGTTTAGAGACAGTACCAAGGCTTAGTGAAAGAGAAGGTGAGGATTATATAAGGGACAGGTGAAAGAAGTGAAAGGCACACCTCATTTCTGATATTAGGGCAGAATGGGAAGCCCTGATTAACGCTCCCCATGGCAATAAGCACAATGCTGAATAAAATATACATTGCTGCCTTGACATGGAAATCAGAAATTTGCAGATCTCCTGGAGGTTGAACAGACATCTCAGATTTCATGTACCCAACCTGAGTTTCTGCTGTTCTCCGTTAAGACTGCCATTCCAGTAGCCTTCCCGGTATCAAAGGATAGCAACTCCAAAGACCTCAAGCATCACACTCAATACTCTCAGGCTCCAAATTCATTCTGTTGGCTCAGCCTTCAAAATACCACCAGAATTCAACACTCTGTACCACTTCCATGGCTACCGCCTGGGGGGAGCCACCAATATCTCTGGCCAGATTGCTGTGATGGCCTCCTGAAACTGACTACCCTGCTTTACCCTCGCCTCCTAGAATCTACTCTTAGTACAGCAGCCAGAGTGAGCCTTTCAGACCTAAGTCAGATCTTGGCACGTCTCTGCTCAAAAGCTTCCAGAGGCTTTCCTTCTCAGAGGCAAAGCTGATGTCCTTACAATGCCCTGTAAAGCTTTCTGTGACCTGCCTCCAATAACCTGTCTAACCTCATCTCCAGTTCTCTTTTCCTTTTTTTTTTTAAGGGAAGAAGGGACAAAGGGAGAGAGAGGGAAAGAGAATCCCAAGAAGGCTCCACATCAGTACAGAGCCCAGTGTGGGGTTTGCTCTCACAACCCTGACATCATGACCTGAGCGGAAATCAAGAGTCAGACACTTAACCAAATGAGCCACCCAGGTGCCCCTTCAGTTCTCTTTTCCTTGCTCACTCTGTTTTAGCCATACTGGTCTCCTATTTCTTGAACACAGTAGACTCCCTCTGCCTTAAGAGTTTGCACTGGCTGTATTTTCTTTGTTTGTTTTAGAGTAGACATTTAATAAGCATTTGCATGTTATTTGATTGGTCTGTAGGTTTTATTTGATTATTATGTTCAGTTAGCATATAGTACATCAAAACTTTTTGTTGTAGTGTTCAGCAATTCATTAGTTACATATAACACCCAGTGCTTATCCCAACATGTGCCTTCCTTAATACCTATCACCTGGTTACCCCATCCCTCCACCCCCTTCCTTTCTGAAACCCTCAGTTTGTTTCCCAGAGTCCTTAGTTTGTCATGGTTCATCTCCCTCTCTGATTTCTCCCCCTTTAGTTTTCCCTCCCTTCCCTGTGGTCCTCCATGCTATTCCTTATGTTCTACATTTGAGTGAAACCATATGATAATTGTCTTTCTCTGCTTTACTTATTTCACTTAGCATAATCCCCTCCAGTTCCATTCATGTCAGTGCAAAAGTTGGGTATTCATCCTTTCTGATGGCTGAGTAATATTCCATTGTATATGTGGACCACATCTTCTTTATCCATCCATCGGTTGAAGGACATCTTGGCTCCTTCCACAGTTTGGCTATTGTGGACTTTGCTGCTGTGAGCATTGGGGTGCATGTGCCCCTTCTTTTCACTACATCTATATATTTGGGGTAAATACCTGGTAGTGCAATTGTGGGGTCATAGGGTTGCTCTATTGAACCTCTGTACTGTTTCTCAGAGTGGCTGCAACATCTTGCATTCCCACCGACAGTGTAAAAGGGCTACCCTTTCTCCACATCCTCACCAACACTTGTTTTTCCCGTCTTGTTAATTTCTGCCAGGAATGCTTTTCTCCTGGCATGTGGACAATCTCTTCATTTCCTTCAAGTCTTTATGCAAATATTACCTCTTCAAGGAGGCTGACATATCCATTGTATGTTGAATTGCAATCTTTCCTTTTCTCCTCTGCTGTTTTAGACCCCTTGTCCTACTGTAATTTTTTTGTTTTTCATTGTTCTTATCAACTTCTCAGATACTTAGTTATTATGTTTGGGGTTTATTCCCAATGGGTCTCTTCCCATTGAATGTAGGTTCCTTTAGAGCAGGGATCTTTGTTTTGTGTACTGATGTAACAGAAGCTCCTTGAAGAGTACGTGGCATCTTGTAGGAAAGCACAGTCTATTTGTTGAATAAACAAATGAATCCCCAAAGCAAAAATAGACTCAAATCCTTTCCATCCAGGCCTCAAATCATTTACAGAGGAAATGTTCCAAAGAAAATAAGTAACTCATAGTTAAAAATGAAAAAGCACACTAGGAAAAGAGGCACCAAAAAAGGACAAGCATGAAAAAAAAAGATCCAGAAAGATTTTGTAACAGTCATATAATGCAAAGAGTAAAAAATTATAGTTAAGCATATTTTTGTTTTATTTTTAAATTTTTAAATTAATTTATTTTTTAATCTTTGGTTTTTCTGTTCAGCATGTTTTAAAGAAAAGAAGTGGTTTTAAAACTAGGATCAGGTAAAGAAACTAAAAAATGATCTGGTAAATTTTTAAAAAATTCTGGAAATGAAAATATACTAATTAAAATGAAAAAATTTAGCAGGCAGATTTAACAGTATATTAGACACAGCTAAAGAAAGTGAATGAACTGCTAGATCTAGAAAAACTGCCTAGCATGAAATTCTGAAGCAAAGATTAGAAAATATGTTTTCAAGGGTGGCAAGCAGCTAAAACGTGAAAGATAGAGTTATGATGGTATAAAAAAATACTAGCTGATATTCCCAGCATTGTTGGAACACAAGACAAAACCTGTCAGGTCCAATGCATGATAAAGGAAACGAAATTCTCACCCAGGGACAGAGAAGCTGCAGTATACCAAATAAAAGAGATCTCATAAGCAATTATTTTTTAAAGAGCAAAAAAGGCAAATCATACATACTCTTAAAAAATCAACAATTAAATTTATGAGTGACCCTTGGACAACAAAAACAGATGCCAGATGATATCTTTTTTTTTTTAAGATTTTATTTATTTATTTGACAGACAGAGATCACAAGTAGGCAGAGAGGGAGGCAGGGAAGCAGACTCCCTGCTGAGTGGAGAGCCTGATGCATGGCTTGATCCCTGGACCCTGAGATCATGCCCTGAATACAGAGGCTTTAACCCACTGAGCCACCCAGGCACCCTTCCAGAAGATATCTTTAATGTTCTGAGACAGTGAGAAAGAGGAACTAAACTGAATTCATTACCTGCTTGAAAAAATCTTTTTGCCAGACTGACAAAAACAAAGGCTTTAGGACCCAAACTGGAAGAGATGATAAAGAAAAATGTATTTCAAGTAGAAGGAAAAAGATTACAAATAAAAGGTCTGAGATTCAAGAGGGGACAGTGAGCAAAGATATTGGTAAATATTTAAATATAATTCGGCAACATCAAAACAATAAAACAAAGTAGTGTCAGATTTGTTTCGAGACAAATCTGAACTAAAGTACTTTTATAGCTTATGGGTTGGAAAAAGGGTGATCACAGTTGAAGCATGAAGGTTTTCGTAGTTTTCAGTAGGAAGATAATCCACTGATAAACTTTAGACTATATTAAGTGTGCGTGTTAATATTGCTAGGAAAAAGTCTGAAATAGGCCTAACTTCCAAACAAGTACAAGAAAAAAATTTAAAAAGAAAAAAGAAGAAACCCCTCATTCCAAAAGAAGAAAAGAAATCTGGGGAAAAACTATTTGAATAGGCATAATAAAATAAGAAGTAAGTTAAAGCACTTAAAAAGGAATAATATATGTAAATTCTAAGTTTGTCAAAGGAAAACAATCGTCAGACTACAAACTCTAACTGAAAGATAGAAAAAGAGATAGACAAATACTAATCTAAGCTGTTATAGCTATATTAATATCAGACGAAGTAAACTTTGAACAAAAAAGTCATTGAAAAAAAAAGTCATTGAAATAAGTATCAGTACATAATGAAAAAAGACAGAAAATCAAACGGTTCTGAACTTTTAAACAGTGAATAATGTGGCCTCAAAATATAAAGCAAAAATTAACAGGAATCAAAGATAAATGCCCAATGGAGTAGGGGATTTTTTACATAATTTCCAAACAGAAGAAGTCTGAGCACAATTAAGCTCATTCTGATGGACATGTATAAGTCATGCATATCATTTTATGGACTATATTTTTTTCAAGCAAATATGAAAATCTTTGAAAATTGGTCATGTGCTAGGTCATAACATGAGTCTCAATAATTGTCATAGAAACCACATTTTTTGACCACAGTGCACTTATGACAAAAAGATAACTTAAAAAAAAAAATCCCAGCTGTAGAAGTTAAAATCCAGCAAAGTTTTTAGAAACACAAGTCTAAAGAGAAATTATAATGGAAACATGAAAATACTTAAGACTGCACATTGAAATATTTAAA
This sequence comes from Mustela putorius furo, assembly GCF_011764305.1. NCBI lineage: Eukaryota > Metazoa > Chordata > Mammalia > Carnivora > Mustelidae > Mustela > Mustela putorius. The sequence goes on from NW_025421989.1 coordinate 38,061,760, forward strand.
ATAAAGCTGTGTATGTAGTTAGGGCAATATTTAGAGGATGATTTATAGCCTAAATTCTTCTACTGGGAAAGAAAAAAAGGCTCAGTATGAATGAAAAAAGCACGTGAGGAGTTAGAAAATTAAGAATATAATCTAAAAGGGGGAAATAGCATAAATCCATGTTATAGAAAATAAATATTCAATGAAGAGGATCAATGAGACAAAGGTTGATTCTTTGAAGAAACTAAAAATAGAGAAGTGTTTGGTAAGATTTTTCAAGAAAAAAAAAAGGGACATCTCAAATAAACAATAAAAGGGATGAAAATGTAGATATAACCAGTGATTCAGTAAAGAATAAATGAAAAAAGGATGTTATTAACTTTAAACCAATAGTTTTGAAACATACACAAAATGTATAAGGAAAAATATGTTTACCAAAATTAACTGATTTAAAAAGAAATAGAAAATATGGGTCATGGTTTAGCCTCAAAGTAAATCGCATCTCATAGTTTAAGATTTTTCAACAATGGAAACAGCAAGCCTAGATAGCTCTAGAATTATATTCCACCCAATGTTTAAAGAATAAATAATTCTATGTATATACAAACACTTCCAAAGACTAGAAGAAAGTATGATCACTAATTTGTGAGATTAGCAATACTCTAACACAAAGGGGAGACTAGGGTTGTACAAGAATCTCAATTTCACTCATGAACTTGGCTACAGAAATCCTAAACAAAATGTTAGCAAAGCATATCCTGCGATAGAAAGATAATATCAGGTTGTGTTTTGCCAGGAAGACAAGTTGAATGATACTAGACAATCACTTTTCTGGAAATAACACTTAGGCGAATCACCCCAGCCCTCCTACTAAATGCAAAGAGATTGGACAAATTGCGTTTTATACACACGAATCTTCAAAGCATCAGAGAGCTAAGAATGTAGTGAAGAATCACTGCACTGTAATCAGGAAGGTTTGGCCTACTTTTCCCCTGGAAGGTGGGGAGGGGGAGGGGGAGTTTACTGACCACTGAAGAAGCAAGTGAGAGGCTGAGAAGGACTTGCAAAAATCATCCAAAGCTAGAGCAACTGAGGGTCAAGTCCAGAGCCCACCAGACTGTGTGCAAATGGAGGGAGGCATTGGTACAGCTCTCACGCTTTGGGTTGGCCTGTGTCCTTGGGATGAGCTGTAAGAAGACTGGAGTGTGTGTGCATTTCAGCCTGGCTTCAAATCGTATCAGGCCCAGGAAATGCAATAAAGTTATCTCATATTATAAGGGCCCCTAGGTGTTGGGCAGAAGCAGACAGAGATCCTCTCTGAGAAAGATATCCTCCTAGGATTCGAGTTAGTTTGTATTTTTTCAAATTCAATGAGTGGCACTCAGTAGAGATTAATCAGGCAAACAAGGAGGAAAGGCAACATGGATGAGAACGGATATAGACAACAAAATAGAAGCAGACCCAAAAGAAGTTATTACAAAAACACGGAGATGTAAGTCACCAATATTCAGTCTATTGATTAAATTACCGGGAAATGTGTTCATAAAAAAGCTGGAGAAAATGTAGAACTGCACAAAAGAGGGGAAAGTAAATTTCGGTTTATGAAGGAAGGTTTGTGTATTTATAAAATGATTTGTTAGGTCTAATATGAATCTTTTTATAGCTTTGTGTACCTTTTCCTGTAATATATTCTTCCCAGCTAGTGTTTTATTTTATTTTTTATGTTTTTAAAGATTTATTTATTTGACAGAGAGAGAGAGAGTGCATGAACGGGGTGCAGGGGAAAGGCAAAGGAAGACTCCCTGATGCGGGGCTCGATCCTAGAACCCTGGGATCACGACCTGAGCTGAAGGCAGACACTTAACTGACTGAGCCACCCAGGTGCCCCCTGCCCCCTGCTAATATTTTAAAATAAGATCAAGAGCCCATCAGTGTGGGCTGATTTAAAACTTCTGTTGGAAATCAGAGAATTAGGCCTACAGCAACAGCCCCAAAGAAAACATACAGAAAAACCTAAATGCTTTGAAAAGGATCTAGAGCAGCAGAATGTACTACAGCATTTTTTATTTGTGATACGTGTCATTGTCGGATCGGCCTCCCCAGTAACTATACAAATGGGATTGCTTTGTGATGAGTGTCATACCGGGTTGTTCCTGGTCCTTGGGCAGAGGAGAAAGGGTTGCCGTTTTCAGTTGCACTCTCTAAGAGCAAAGCAAGGCATATGTGAGTTGTAAATAATAATTGTTTTTGTCTTTAAATAAGACATTGAAGGTTTTTTTTCCCCCCGAGTTTTAACTGAAATCTTCTGGCCGCTTTTTCTTTCTACAGAATGAACATGTCAATTACGTAGATGTTGGTGGGGCTTATGTGGGACCAACCCAGAACAGAATCTTACGTTTATCCAAGGAGCTGGGTCTAGAAACTTACAAAGTGAACGTAAATGAACGTCTTGTACAATATGTCAAGGTAAGTCTGACATTTTACTCAACTGACCAGTAGGAGAGCACTGTATTTGGGAAAGTATTTGTTTTTGTTTTTAGTTGTTTTTTTCTCAAAGCCATTCTACCAGTAGGCTGTCAGCTCTACAGTAGTATTCTGTGTTTTCTTTTCTTTTTTCTTTTTAAAAAATCCTTGTGGACTCTGGGAAACACTGCCGGCATCAGCTTGGCTCTCCTCCACTTCACCCACTGTAGCCCTTGAATTGTCCACCCTCACCCCAGTCCAACTGGAGTAGGGGTAAGAGGCTCTCAGCTTTTTTTTCCTCTTTACCCTTTATGGAGAGTGGGGGATGGGGAGATGAGGGGAGCGGGAGTCATCTGTGGTGGAAACACGTGCGTGTGCGCGCGCACACACACACACACACACACACACACACAGTGCCCTGGGCAGCCCCCCAGGCACCTATGAGGCAATTCTAAGGCCCCAAGGAACACAGTAGTCTGAGGCCATTTCTTAAGACCAAACAGGTTATTCATTCTCATTCTTACCTGACATTTCTTTGCACAATTGGATAATTTCCTCTGTGTCACACCTTGACTCTTGGGAAGTCTAGCTGGGTTGTGCAGTTTCGTACTGTTGAAATGAGATTATTTAAACTCTGCTGACATCCACACAGGAAACGGCAGCTGTTGCCAGTGTTATTCTTTCTTACTGAAGCCCAGCATGGAGCAGCTGGAGTCTGGAGATGTGCCTTGAGAGGTCACAAGTTCTCTGATCTGCCATGGCAGTTTACTCATTCTTTATTGTTTTATATATACATTTATGTGTTTATTGCAGAAAGTGAGAGAGCACAGCGGGGAGTGGGAAGAGGGAGAGGGAGAGGGAGAGACTCCTTTTATTTTGTATTAAGTTAGCCACTGTATAGTACATAATTAGTGGTAGAGTCACTTCTCAACAGCTCCCCCCGCTCCCCAGGCAGTCAGGCTCCACACCTGCGGGGACTTCTGAAGCTTGGGGTTGAGGGAATTTGTGAGGGTATGCACACTGATGCACAATCAGGGAAATCTGGGGAAATTCTGATAGCTGCTTTGGGATGGTTCGGGATGCTTGGGGGAAGAGTCTGGCAAAATGGAGTTCAGAAATCTAGGGAGGAATGAAGAAAGTATAAAAGTATAAAAAATGACGCAAAGTGTTGATGAATGCAGGTTTCCAGAGGCTTCATGATCACAAAGGGAAAACACCCCTTTGCTTCCCCACTTTCTCTTTTCTGCCTGGGATGGTGTTTCCCTGGACTAGGCAATAACAACATTGAGAATGGTAGCAACTAACATTTGCTGAGCACATTTGCGTGTGTTAGCCTACCTAACGTATTCGCACTCAACTACTAATTACACCAACAGTCACGTCCATTCACTCACTCCCCAGTCCAACTGGGAGGCAAATGAGTCTGGTGATTGTCCTGGAACCTGAGCAGACTTGGGCTTCTAACTTCTTCCTGTTGAACTTTCTGGAGCTGAGAGATTTTTATTTTGCCTGGAGGCTCACAGTAAATAACAAAGTGCTCTTTTTATGCACAAACTCCTTACATCCACTCTGTTAGGCAGGTACAATTGTCCCCATTTTACAGGGGAGAAAGCTGAGGTTCCGCAAAGGAAAGCAACTTGACAAGGCTATGGAACTATTTTTTTTTTAATTTTTTATTTTTTATAAACATATATTTTTATCCCCAGGGGTACAGGTCTGTGAATCACCAGGTTTACACACTTCACAGCACTCACCAAAGCACATACCCTCCCCAATGTCCATAATCCCACCCCCTTCTCCCAAACCCCCTCCCCCCAGCAACCCTCAGTTTGTTTTGTGAGATTAAGAGTCACTTGGGGTTTGTCTCCCTCCCAATCCCATCTTGTTTCATTGATTCTTCTCCTACCCACTTAAGCCCCCATGTTGCATCACCACTTCCTCATATCAGGGAAATCATATGATAGTTGTCTTTCTCTGCTTGACTTATAGTGAAGGCTATGGAACTATTAATGGTCTGCCTATCCCCTGAGCTCCTACTGTTCATCAATTTTAGGACTGACTTAACAAATATGCACCTATTTAAGGGATGAAACTAAACACCATTCTTTTCATCGAAGACCTATTCTCATCTAAAGTAAAGATGGATTCTAGAAGTTCGATTAAACAGACCATCCCCTCACATACCTTAAACTGCCAAAGAACATGTGTTTTCCCCCAAGTTAGACAGCAATGTTAAGGTAAAACTATAGTGGGTCATTTAGAGGTTAAGTTATTTTACCTGAATGAATGCCTTTCTGCTAGGGTTCTGGTAAATCGTATCATTTCTGCAATGAGAAATATTCAGTGGGGTTGATGTTTTTATAATGACCAGGAAGTTGTAAAGCGAGGAGGCCAGATTAGGGGAGTCTTATTATTCCATGTAAGATTATTAATAAAACATACGGCAAAAAATAATTCCACTTATTTAAAAATATATCAACCCTCACTGTTCAGTCCACTTCTGAGGGGGAAGAAATGGATCTTATCCCATCACCATAGTGCATAGGGTTAATAATGCAAATTATCTTCATGGCACTCTCTGCATTGGCTCTTGTGACAACCCGAGCTTTTATAATCTTCCACAGTGCTTGCTTTTCAGTAAATACCACCAAAATGGTAGTAGGTGAACCATCAGAAGATTGACATTGTCTAGTTAAAACTAAGCCGTATTAGTTATGGTCCAGGTTGCGTTAGCTGTTAAATTTTCCCAGCATGCAGCTGTAAGGAATAGCTCAGTTATTTCTTCTGGCAGTAGATTGTAGTGCATCAAGTTTCGACGTGTTCTAGGATGATTTTTATTATTCATCAAAGAATTTTTCATAACCTTTGGTAGATCGCGTTGACAGTGCAAATTTTGACACAACAGTGTGGAGTTCCAAGCCTGCGCCTCTGAGCTGAACATTCTTTCCCTTCCCAGGGAGACTCCGTCTAATCGCAGAGAGTTCATGTCATTATTGGCAAATTTATCCATTAGTTCAATAAATAGTTACTGTAGAGTCTTCTCTGTACAAGATACTGTTCTAGGCTGGAAATGGTAGACACATGATCAAAGTTCCTGCTTGCATGGAGCTTACCTTTAGCTAACATTTCTGCCTGTATACTTCATGGATCTTGTGAATAGAATACCTATCCTAATTCTGGTTTAGTATATCCTGATTCTTTTCTCTTCAGTTTGTTTATTTATTTATTTTTAAAATAATCTCTACACCCGACCTGGGGCTTGAACTCACAACCACAAGATTAATCATCCCATGCTGTACCCACTGAGCCGGCCAGGCTGCCTAGTGGATTGTGATTCTTATAGAATAGGTTTTTTAACAGATTTTATGAATGTGGTGAATTTGATACAGGTCGGTTTAGGTGATTGTATCTCATTTGTGAAATTAAATCAACCATGTTGTCTTTACCCTAAAAGGTGGATTTGAAGTGGCATCAGCTAGGTGTGTCTAAAACACTCTCTTTATCACTTCTTTTCCTCTGGATGGTGTAAGACAAGTAGATGGACTTGAGTGCTTCTTGGATTGATTGATCAGTTACTTGCATTAGTAAGTTAGGTGTACCATCATTATGATTATTTTATGAGTAAAGTTCATGAAGTTGTGGAGACTTTTTGTTAAATTTTGCAGTGCTGAGTCTTAGAGAAGGAGGAAGAAATGCTTGATTTCTTTTTTCTTTTTTCTTCTTTTAATTAATTTATTAGAGAGAGAGAGAGAGTGTGTGTGTGTGTGTGTGTGTGTGTGTGTGTGCACAAGTAGGCAGAAGGAGAGGGAGAAGCAGGCTCCTGGCTGAGCAGGGAGCCTGATGTGGGGCTTGATCCCAGGACCCAGATATCATGACCTCAGCCAAAGGCAGACACTTTGAGCCACTCAGGCGCTCCTGTTTTTCTTTTCTTTTCTCTTCTTTTCTTTTCTTTTCTTTTCTTTTCTTTTATTGGGTTCTTCCAGATATTCACAGTGCAGGTACGCTGTAGAGAGGGAGAACACTGCCTCGAAAGATGAAGCAAGGCATTTGGCAGGCGCCGCTCTGAAGGAGAACTTGACACATTTATGCATTCCCACTTTCTCTCTAAATAAAAATGGAAACTCTAAATATATACCACACATTTCTTTTTAGAGAATGGTGTGATAAAAATTTATTTAAAACAATGTAGGCTTTCCTGATAGTAACAGCTCACCAAGCAAGTTTTCTAGTATGGGTTCTGTTCTTCCCACAGCTGTTTACTTGAGGTTTCTATGCCAATGACTGAAATCAAAGGCTTTTCAGAATGTGTGTGCTCTGGAATACTAAGTAAAAATTATTTTGTTGTTGCAAAGAGGTGAACTCTGTTTTAACCACAAGGCCGTGTTGAAAGCAGGGGATTTATTTTTTCTTAGTTTGTCTAAATGCTTGCCAGAAATACCTGTATCTTTGACCCCTTGCTTTATAATAGAGTGTTTCTCTAGGATTAGGGACATATATTTTTAAACTGCTTTCAACACCTTTCCGTATCAGCTCACAGAAGGTATATCTTTTATGTTCAAATAAAGTTATGCTTTCACTTTCAAGTCTGCTCAGTAGGAAAGGCAAGGAACCAAAGGCTCTTGTAGGGGTATTGCTTGTTGTCTTTGTCTCCTTTCTTTTAATCACTTATATCCATCCCTCCTCACTCCATGCACAGGTGTTGCCTTCTATCTGTAATGTGTTGCCTCATGTGAGTTGCCTAGTGATCCTATGAGGTAATAAGAATCCCCTCCATCTTGCAGATGAGAAAACTGAGGCTCAGAAAGCTTAGGCACCACAGTCGGGCTTTCCATGTCTTGAGCCCAGAGTTCTGTGGGTTATGTCACATTGTTCCTTATTCAACAGGCAGAAGGTCAACTTATAAATCTCTGTAAGAGACAGCTGTGAGGTATGACAAAAATCACCTTACCCCAAAGGGTTCTGAACTCCTGACATGCTACTCGGGCAGTAGGGGCTCCTGTGGACCTGGCCTCCTGTGGACACAGGCACTGGGAGCCATATGTGGTTCCATTTACCAGGGTGGCTGCTTCTCTTGCATCCTGAGCCATAAATCTGGAGCCTCTTGGGCCTTCAGTAAGCACCTGACTCCCAAGGAACCCCCAGAGAACCCCAGTTAGGCTCAGCAGGCTGAAGACTACAGATGGTTTCTATTACACTATTACACTGTTAGACTACTAAGTCTAGAGGTCTAGGACATGCTTTGAAATTGTTGGGTATATATTCATTTTGTTAAGTGATTTATATGAACTCATTAGTCAAAGTATTATCTAGATAAGAGTACCTTATTTTATGCCATTGTATCCTCCCTGGCTTAAAGAGAAAAAAAAGATTAAAAAGAATAAAAAAGACTGGGTGGCCTAGTTGGTTGAGCATCTGACTCTTGATTTCGGCTCAAGGCATGATCTCATAGGTCATGGGATCGAGCCCCACCTTGGGCTCTGTACTCAGTGGGGACTCTGCTTGAAGATATTCTGTTTCCTTCTCCCTCTGTCCTTCTCCGCCCTTTAAAAATAAATGAGGCTTTAAAGAAAAAGAAAGAGAGATTTAAAATAATTTGTATATTATTTTATTATTTATTATGTATATTATTTCAGGGTAATTATTTAGGGTAGAGATAAAAAATTGGGTAAGAAGAGGCACATGGTAAATGGGCAGGTGCTCATGATAAGAAATTCTGTTTGATCATAGAAATGAAGTAACATAAGAAGGATGATTTGCTTTCTTCTCTAAATTATAGTTATACCTGGGTCTTTAAAAGCAGACAGACTAAATATGTTCATCTATCAAGTATTTAGTACAAAGATACATGGACGTCGCTTGTTAAAAATAGTTTTTAGTAACTTCCATTCTTTTCCACCCTCCATTTTAAAAAGACTTCATTTCTTTCTCTTTTTTTCTTTTTCTTTTTTTTTTTTAAAGATTTTATTTATTTATTTGACAGAGAGAGATCACAAGTAGACGGAGAGGCAGGCAGAGAGAGAGGAAGGGAAGCAGGCTCCCTGCTGAGCAGAGAGCCCGATGCGGGACTCGATCCCAGGACCCTGAGATCATGACCTGAGCCGAAGGCAGTGGCTTAACCCACTGAGCCACCCAGGCGCCCCATCTTTCTCTTTTTTTTTTTTTTCATTTATTTCTTATGTTGACAGGAAAGTGTAATGACAGAAATTACTCTTAAAGCCTTGTACTGTTTAGAAAACTAGGTCAGCATTAACCATTTTCTCTCAAAGCCTCCTTTTTCCTATAAACTTTCAGGGAGAAATCTCCCATTTAGTTTGTAGAGCACAAAACTTCTACTTGGTTGAAGTGACAGCCCAATAAATAGAAAAGTCAAGTGAATTGTTAAATATTTTCCCTTCCTTTTTTTTTTTCTGTTTTTTAAAAAAAATTGTGGAAGCGCCTTGGTAGCTCATTTGGTTAAACGTCTGACTCTTAATTTTGGCTCAGGTCATGATCTTGGGGTCGTGGGATTGAGCCCTGCCTCATGCACCACGCGGAGCATAGAGCCTGCTAAAGATTCTCTCTCTCCTTTTCCCTCTGTGCCTCCCCACCCCACGTGGATGTGCGCTCGCGTGCTCTCCCTCTCTCTCAAAAAAATATTGTGGTAAGATACACATAACAAAAGTTTATCTTCTTAACCATTAGGTGTACAATTTAGTGACATGAGGTGCATTCACATGATTGTGCACCCATCATCCATTCACAAAACTCTTTTCATCTTCTTGTTACTCAACTCTTTTCATACTTCTTGTTACCATTTTTAATAAGGCCAGTTCATACGGCAATCCTTATCTCAGCATTCACTGAGAAGTGGTCTAGACTTGGCCTCTGTGACTCAGTGAACTGGCTTTCAGTGGCAGCGCAGAAAGGGGATTCAGTCAGACACGAAGGATTTCTCTAAGGCTGTGGAACTTTGCAATCTTCTCCTTTAGTGGGGCCTTGGCATTGTGGTTAATGGCAAAAAGAACCTTGTCAGTGGAATGAAGCGTCACATAAGGACCTTTCTTAACAGAAATTGCTCTCGTCTCCATGATAACCCAACTGCTAGAGGTTTTGAGCTTTCAGGTTAAATGTTGCTAGTTTGAGGTCAAAAACTCCTTTTTTCCTCCCCCTACTTTCTTCATCCCTATTTTTGCTTCCTCCCTGCTTTCCCCTCTGCAGGCCCTACTTTACCCAAGAACACGCACCCACTATCGTAGCCCAGAGTTAAGCATTGGTCCTGAAATTTCTAACTTTTGTAAAGTAGCCTTCTAACAGCTGAAACTGAAACACCATTGAATGTCCTTATAAATCCCATAGCTGATGCATTCTGGGCACTTCCTGAAGAAGGGAAGTTCCCATGTCCCATGAGCACATGCTAACCCAACCAGAAGGTCTTTGCAGTCGTTGCCCTGTCCTGCCATTTAATGGGATCGATGCTGCCATAGTAGCCCTCTATTGCAGGCCTGGACTCTAAGCTTTTTCACTTCCGTGTCAAGCTCATTTGAACAAATACCCTTTGAAAACCAGGTGGACCACAGAGTTTTAGTAAGTGAGTTTTAGTAAGCAGTTTTCCTTACTTTCAAGATGGGAGAAAGTTGTAAGAATGCAAGTGTTTGGTTCAAGGTCCTACAGAAGAGAGTGAGAGAGAAAGACAGATGTGAAAGTGTAGTTGATAACTAACCTTAGCAAACACAGACCTTGAAACTGAAGAGACAAATACCGATCCTAACGTGGAGACCTTCTATTTGAACAGCCCAGTACTGTCTTCATAACACTTCATTTTGTTGTTGCTTTGTGTTGGGGTCTCATGCAACCAAAAGAAGAAAATTCTAGGTGGAATGACAGAAAATGTGAATGTTAATTGTAGTTAAATGCAATGAACACTTTGATCCCGAAAACTGTGGAAATGTCCTTTCCATTTAAAGGACTTTTCTCCTGTCAGGTTTTTCAAACAGAGGGATCAATTCCTGAACTACGAGTCCATTTCCTTTCATTCTCACAGTGTTTCTGTAATTTGTCAGACTCAAGTGATACACTGGGAACCTCAGGCTGAGATTTAATTTTGTGTGTTTGCCAAAGTATCCAGTGGCCTAGTTTCCACAGCCATCTCTAGCAGATAAATGTCTCTGAAAAAAACCTCAGGCTTCAGAGCCAATGGGAAGAAATCACCACTGGCCCATATTTGCTGCCCAGCAGTGATTATAAAAGATGCCTCCAAGGCGCAGATGTGGGCACCGTCGCTAATCTACATAATTATATGGGCCAAAGAAGTCCTGAGTATCTGTGGCTCTTCCCAGTTGGTAGACTTAAAAAAGAAAATCCTTCTCTGATGGTCACATGTGGGGAAGATGGTGCTAAGGATCTGATGGCTCCCACTCTCCTCTCCCTTCCACGTCTGCACCATCATGATCACGGGAGCCATCGCCGAAGTAACTCCACGCAGATCCAACCCCATCCACTGGGATACACAAGGTGAATGCACTCGGTTAACAGCCAGTCTGGCAAGAAGCTCCGCTTTACCCTTGACCCTCTGTACCTGCTCTGACATACTTTCTCTTTGTCCTGCCTGCTTCCCAGGGGCAGAGAGTCCCAGGCTCAAGACTCTGCACAGAGCTCTTGCAATTTCAGCTAGACGCACAAGTGATTTCATTTTATTTTTCCTATTGACTCAGTGTTGTGGGATGACGTGCATTCTTGTTCAGGAGATGTCCACAGGAGACTGTATCCCCGTGAGGAGCATTTGGAAAATAAATCTGCTGGTTAGCAGGGCTCCTTTTTCTAGCCTCTCTTCTCCCATGTCCCTTCGGACCCCTGAGAGCGCCAGCCAGAAGAGGAAGAAAGCATGTCTAAAGGAATATTTTCTAATCAACATTAATCCCAGCAACGCTTTGCTAGAGAGGGAGTTTCTTGGTCGTATACATGTGGGAATGCTCCATGTTCCATCCCTATCATTGAGTGCCAAGATGTTTGTTAGCAAATTAGGGGTCCTGTAAGGATAAGCAGAAATTTTTTTTTAATTAAAAAGAAAACCTGTTTAACTATAAGCCAGAATTTCCCAGATTCATCACCATGGAACCCATTTTTACATAGCATCCAGAAAGATCAGAGTGAGAAAGGCTCACATAGGAAATGGTTTTAGAGATTTTCATCTTTTTCTCTTCCCTTCAGTACCTTACACATAGGGAGTTCTAGTAAATCTGTTGGTAATATTGACTTCAGCTCTTTTAGAAAAGGTGTGTTTGTGGAGTTGATCATTAAAAACCAGTGCTAAATTGGCATTCATTAAAAGATCTTGTCTGAGGTGGGAAAAGAGGGATTTGTTTGTGTAGAAAGAGGCTGGACTATTTTTGGAGCCTGGTAGAGCTAGATGTGAGATCAGATGGGCTAAACATGCAAGAATTGTATTCCACCCACTTTTTAAAAGATTTTAATTATCCATTTGAGAGAGGGAAAGCAAAAGTAAAAGAGAGCACAAACAGGGGGAGGGGCAGGAGGAGAGGGAGAAGCTGATCCCTGCTGAGCAGGGATCCGGACTCAGGGCTTGATCCCAGGACCCTGAGACAAGCCCAGGACCCTGAGATCATGACTGAGCCAAAGGCAGACGCTTAACCGGCTGAGCCACCCAGGCGCCCCTGTATTTATTTATCCCTTCAATTCCTCCATTTAACGAGCATTTCTTGGAACCTTGGTATATACAAGGCAGGGTAGGAGATATAAACAAGTGTGAGACATCGCCCTTCTTGGGTGTGTTGAAACTAGTCGGGAAAGTTCTTACATAAATCAGTTTAATGGTATAAAAAATAGTGAGGTGCCATGGGCAACAAAGTGCTTTAGTCTGCCAGAGGAAACAGAAGTCATTTCCACCTTCCGCTACTAGGTAGGATTTTTGGGACCATGTTTGTCTCAGAGCTGTATTTACTCATGCTGACAACCTCCAGACACAGAAAGCACATCCTAATAGACTCCCAATGGAGGATCCAGCTCAGGGGCACTGTGGGTCCCATCTTCCTGACATGGAGACTGAGGCCCGGGGTCAGGGCACAGGAGGGACTAAGCCAAAGGCATGGAGTCATGAATTCTCCTGCCTCTGCCAAGGCACCAGCTGGGATTAATTATACGTGTACACACACATATACATACCCACATATATGTCAAAAATCTAATACATACAAATAATAATAATAATAATAATACATGTGAACCTCTGAATATCTTCAGAGATGTAGTGAGCTTGCTAAATTCATCAAATTTATTATCCTGTGATGCATCTCACTTATGATGATCACAGGATTTTAATTTGAAGCAATGAAAACCAAGAGAAATCAGACATGAAATCCAGGCATAGTGATATGGAAGATGTAAGGAATAAGAATAAAGCAAGTAAACAATTTTCCTAAAAAAACTATTTATTTATGTACTTATTTATTTGTTTGAGAGAGAAAGAGATCACGACAGAGCCTGATTTGACTTTGGCCATCACCCCTAATTAGGGAAATGCAAGTCAGAACTACAGTGAGGTACCGGTTTGGCCCCGCCAGGCTAGCTAGAATCAGACAGTCAGTAACAAGTGTTGGTGAAGAAGTGGAGCCATTGGAACCCTCATACATTACTGGTGGGAAAGTAAAATGGTGCAGCTGCTTTGCATGATAGTGCAGCTGCTTTGGAAGAGAGCAAAATGGGGTGGGGGGAGGGTGGAGAGTGACTATTAATGACTAAGGATTCCTTCTTCTGGTGACAAAAATGTTCTAAAGTTAGATGCCATAATGGATGCCCAGCTCTGCGAATATACCAAAACCCCATTGAATTATATACTTTAAATGGGTGGATTATGGAGGATGTGAATTTTTTTTAAAGATTTTATTTATTGGAGCAAGAGTGAGCATGAGCTTGGGGGGGGCAGGCAGAGGGGGAGGGATAAGCAGACTCCCCACTGAGCAGAAAGCCTGATGCAGGGCTTAGTCCCAGGACCCTGGGATCATGACCCAAGCCACCCAGGCGCCCCTCAAGTATGTGAACTATGTCTTAATAAAGCTGTTCTGGAAAAGCAGCCACTCATCCTCATCGTGTAACATTTTCATCTTTTTTCCTAACTGCCTGTTTCTCCAGAGTTAATGGCATTCGTGAAAGAGGAAAAGGCTCTGTCAATTATCTTTACTTACCCAAGAGCCTCCAGAAGAGGTCATATTGTTGCTATCTTAATTGTTCTGTTTTTTTTTTTTAGATTTTATTTATTTGTGAGAGAGTAAGAGTTAGAACAAGTGCTCACACAAACAGGGGAAGCGGCAGGCAGAGGGAAAAGCAGACTCCACCACTGAGCGGGAGCAGGATGCGGGGCTCGATCCAGGACTGTGGGATCATGACCTGAGCCGAAGGCAGATACTTAGCTGGCTGAGCCACCCAGGCATCCCTTAATTGCTTTGTTTGTAATTACTGTATAGAACTGTAGTCCCTTGGGAAAGGCAGCATAGCTTCATTTGAAACCTTTCCTTCTTAATTCTGTGGCATCATTTGTACCTGAGCTTTTCAGTTGTCTTATTCCCCAAGACGGGACCGCACAACTCATGGGCTGCCACACGGCCTCGTAGCGGTTCCAAGTCCTGAGAGAGAGAGACTGAGAATAAGATGAAGTATCAGGTTATGAGCAAACACCCAGGAATGTGCTGCCAGCCCTTGAAAGTTGTGTGAGAAGTTATACGTTATGGTTTGGAAGTTCTCTCCAACATCGAGGGAGCAGAGGCTCGAAAGATGTACACTGTAACACTGCGCAAATCGAAGGACAAACCCAGACATTGGCTGAGTTCTGTGGGGAAATGGGGGGCGGAAAAGACTGAGGATCAGACCGTCGGGAGGCAGTGGATGGAGGATGGGAGGGTTTTACAAAGAAGGATGGACACTAGTTGGAGACTTGAAACAAGCAGCGCCGTACCATGGGATAGATGTTTCCATATTAGGATGGCTTGTTTTTGGCCGAGTAGAATGATGTAGGTTTGAAGAGAGCTTGGCTAACCTGCATTTGGAAAGAGGAAGAAAACGATTTTTTTTTAACTATGAGTACAACACAGTACTGCCATCCTATTTAATGCCTTTTTAGATGATTTCTTTAGTTAAAGCATTATTAAATACTGTAGAAAAGAAACCATCCAAAGATGTCTTTTATAGGCTTGTCAAAACAGTGGGACAAGGAGAATGCCAAGGAATTCATTGGAATTGGGCAGACTTGTTCTTCAAACAGTCTAGCACATAACTGTTTATTTTCAAGATAATTTAAAAAACTGCTTGGAAGCCTTCCTCAGGGGCCTGTGATGTTCTTTAATAACACCCACTTCCTTTTGTTTAACTAAAACCTAAATGTACAAAGAGCCGAAACTCTCCAACACGCCATTCACTAAATGTTACTCGCTTGCTCTAAACGTGGTTTATTTTGTAAGACCAACAATAAAGAATGATGTGGGAGTCGTAAATTGCCATCTCCTAGCAATAGTCTCTTCTTATTAGGAACATCGGTACATTGAGGATGTGGTTTCTCAAAGGGATTTAAGTATTTGGGGCACAGTTCCAGGGACATTGTGTTCTGCTTGACCTCAACTAGGAGACACTGTGCTTTGGAGATTAAAGGCCACTTTGGAAGTGTTGGAAGGCTCCAGAGTATAGGTACAAAATGAACTTGACCTTTACTCAAGATTTTTTTTCCTTTTATTTTCCAAGAGCAGTAACCACTTAGAAATATTTAGAAGTATTTGGAAATACTGAGAAAGTACCGGTGCCTTTGGGAGAAAACGGTATAGTCACATTTACGAGCTTGAGAAGGTCCGGTTGTCAAGCTGTTCTTACTCCATCAAGAGACAGCTCCAGGCCCTACCACTGCACTGCTTTAGGGATTCCAAGGAGCAAAAAGTTGTCTTGAGTTGTCTAGTTTAGAAGCAGGCCGTGGAGGAAATAAGCCTTTCAGGGGTTTCAGAGAAAGGAAGAGGTAACGTGTAGGAGTCTATTCCCACATATATGCGTTTCTTTAGCAAACAGGTTTTCTTTTCTTTTCTTTTTTTTTAAAGATTTATTTATTCATTTTAGAGAGAGAGAGCATGAGCAGGAGGGGCAGAGGGAGAGAGAATCTCAAGCAGACCCCATGCCAAGTGCAGAGCTCGATTTGATTTGATCTCACAATCCTGAGATCACAACTTGAGCTGAAACCAAGCGACAGACATTTAACCGACTGTACCACCCAGATGTCCCACTGTTAGGTTTTCTATGGAATAAGAGCAGAGAAGCCAGTCATGAAGAGTGAAACTAATTAGTCAAATCCCTTTTTCAACTTGGTGCCTCTGTCAGTAGTGTAGAAATTAATGTTGTAGTTGGCTGGCGGCCGGCCTTTATGGTCTTCTTTTAGTGTTTCTGTGGCTCCCGTTTCTAAAAAGATTGCCAGACTGGACTCTCCTCTCTCCTTGGATTCTTTACTTCTCCTGCCACCTCTTTTTTTTTTTTAAGATTTTATTTATTTATTTGACAGAGATCACAAGCAGGCAGAGAGGCAGGCAGAGAGAGAGAGGAGGAAGCAGGCTCCCTGCAGAGCAGAGAGCCCGGAGCGGGGCTCAATCCCAGAATGCTGGGATCATGACCTGAGCCGAAGGCAGAGGCTTTAACCCACTGAGCCACCCAGGTGCCCCCCCCCTTTTTTTTAATCAAGGCTCAGATCATGGGGCCTTTAGGCCGTGTGTGAAATGAGACTCTGGTTGGCATCATCCTGAGAAGAACTTTATTAGGAATGTGGGACACATTTTGTTGAATTATATTTATACTTATCTTAATGTCCCCAGATGATTGAGCATGTTTGTTTTTATAAATGTATTTCTTTTCAAAGCAAAGATCAGTTTTTTATGAGACTAATCCTTGAGTATAAATACATTTTACAGAGGAAAATGTAGATTTTCCCCGATTTCAACTAAGGAAAGAACTGTAATGACAACCGCTGTTCTGAAGGCTGCCCATGAGCTGTTAACCGTCAGCCTCCTCTCTGTAGCTAGCATAGCATTCTGGGTAAAATGTCTGCCTGTTTTTCTCCAGCCGTGCTTCCTCATTTCCCAGGGTTGACGCTGTTTCCTCAACAGCCAGCTTATACCCCAGAGCTTCTTTGTCTCCACTTTTATTCCTTAGAAACATAAAAGATGGTGTGGGAAATTTCTAAGGTTTCACATTTCCAAACACTCCCTCATCCAGTTCGGAGGGTTAATATGTCTCTAGAACAGACTTAACCCCACATCCCGTCAACCCTATAGGAAGGCCAGAAAGCTTAATGTTTATGAGCAAAGGCTTTGGGAACAGGAAATTTCCATTCTGCTGTTTTCCAGCTAATATCCCTGGGCTTTAGTTTCCTCATTTATAAGATGGAAGTATTAATAGTGCTTGCCTCCACAGGGTTGGGGTGAGATAATGCATATGAAGAGCTTGGCCAGGGCCAGGCATGGAGAAAGATCTCAATAAATGTTAGTAATAATGGTGGCAATAGTGGTGGTGATGATAAAGGTTTGGAGTCTTGGAGAGTTGTGTTGCAGCATTACAAACATGGCATTTTTTCAGATAAGAAATCAGATCACATAATCTGCCAGGGTTATTTGAATTTGCTACCGTGGCAGGCAAAATTACTTGTCACTTAATGGCTGCCGTGTATCGTTACTCAGTTGAAGAGTACGTGTGTGCATGCATGCGTGTGTAAGTGTGTGCACATGAATGCAAATGCTCTTGGGTCTTGATGGTTAGGAGTTTTGCTTTAGTTCCCCTCCCCCCACCTTCTTAATTCAAAACAGTTCTTAATACTGTGCAATATGCACAGTAGGCTTTCTGCGAGTATTATGTGTTTCTTTGATTAAAAAATACAAATCTCAAGCAAAATTGAATTAGTAGAAAATATTTAAATCTTTTGAATGTTTTATTTTTAGAGGAAATGAATTAGGAGTGAAACCTTAGAAAATACCCAGACCTGGTATCTCTACCCCAGGGTTCACTCTCACCTCACCCCGATGTTTGCATAGCACAGGACTTGTCACAGAATGGAAATGAAGTCAATGGTGGCACATAATTTGCTATCTTTATGTTTGAGGTCTCGGTACCAGCCAATAGAAAGCCATTTCTGGCTAACAAGAGGGGGATCTAGTGAAAGTATATCAGAGAGCCCACAGAACCAACAAAAGGCTGGAGGGCCACATTTAGGAATAGGCAGAGTACAGGGGAGCTCTGGCAAGTTAGGGGCAGGAACCACAGCCATGGTCTTTAGGGCAGGAAGCATGTGTACAGCATGCTGCCATGGGGAAGGAGAACCCAGAGTTAGCTTTCTTCTGTTGTTGGATGACTCATTCCAGGGTCAGAGAGTGTGTGTGATTGGCCAAGCTTAGCTGACAGGCTCACACCCCCGCTGCACCAGTATCCAGAGCGGGTAGAGAAAGATCTAGCCCATCACCTACTGTAATGGGAGATGATATCCAGGATCATCCTCCCTACACATCTACCCACAGAGGAGAGACAGCTTCCCAAAAAGGAACCAGGATAATACTGGGAGAGGAACATGGATGCTGGGCAGCCAAAAAAATGTCAAATGCCCATTATTCTGTTTCCCGTATTTTGATTCCTTTTTTAAAAAAGATTTTATTTATTCATGTGACAGAGAGAGAGAGAGAGATCACAAGTAGGCAGAGCAGCAGGCTTCTCGCTGAGCAGAGAGCCCAAAGTGGGGCTCGATCCCAGAACCCGGAGATCATGACCCGAGTTGAAGGCAGATGCCCAACCCACTGAGCCACCCAGGCTCCCCCCATATTTTGATTCTTGACTTCAGGCATAGCCAGTAGTTTAGCCAGTCTTTATTTAGTCCATGTGAACCCTAAAACTCAGTCCGAGATATTCTGCTTTGTTGTTCCAGTCTTCTGTGTGGTCCAAGGACAGTCTTCCATGTCATCATCCTGCTCTCATCTGAGTGGAAGCATCCCTGCAAAGAGATTAGTGAGCTAGGAGCTCAAGGGTTGAGAATATTGTGGCATCAGCATTAGATATTAGGATAAGCTACTTATATTTATGTTCTCTATAGAAGTACAAGTAAGTTCACAGCTATTAATTCCTGTAAATTAAAAGCAGGTAGCACAACACCTGAGGCATTTTGCTAATCTAATTGAAATTTGGGGCCTCTATAGATAAAATGTATTTACTTCCCATCAAAGGTGATGCTTTTGCAATAGGAAAGCATACTGTTAGTTTGAAAATGCCTCTTATGTTGGCTGGGTTTTGTTATTTAGAATGCTATCCTAATTTAATGTATTATCTTTTGCTTTTATGTTGTAGGGGAGAACTTATCCATTTCGGGGGGCCTTTCCACCGGTATGGAATCCCATTGCCTATTTGGATTACAACAATTTGTGGAGGACAATGGATAACATGGGGAAGGAGGTAAAATGTGTGTTCAGCTTACACATGACCTTAATATCCTTCCAATAGTGCAGGGAACGTTGCTCTGGACATTCATACATGTCATTTACAATGCGCCCAACTGCTCTGCCAAGCTGGTAGTATTCCCACTTGCAAGGAAAATGAGTGCTGAGGGGCTATGGTAATTTCCCCAACACCACACTGCAAGGGAACCAGGATTCAAACCCACATCTCTCTGACTGTAATGCCTGTGTGTTTTCAACTCCATGGCACTGAGAATTTGTGTGACGTGTGTTTGCCAGTTAACCCTATTCATAGTTTTCTTATCCATGTGTGATTCCACTTTAGATAGTAAAGGAAAAAGGGATTTATCCCTCCCCAAGTTTTTTTTTACTTAGGCCTAGGCTCCATAAGATCACTCTCTCACACTTAAAATGGGTGTTGGCATTCAATAAGAAGGATCATCATCATAATTACATATTCATTTTTATATATACATTTATATGTAATCCCCCCCTTTTTGCATCACCATCATCATTATTATGGCAACAACATTAAGGCGTAGGATGCAGAGACCTATCCATCCCAACCCCACCTCTATCTGTGCCAATCACACATCCCAACACACACCCAGAGACTGGTTTTCAGAGGTTCTCCTGAAGGCCTGTTGGCACGGCAGTGGGCAGTAACCATCACACCTGAATGTGGGCCCTCCTTCCTCTGCAGATTCCAGCGGATGCACCGTGGGAGGCCCCACATGCTGAGGAGTGGGACAAGATGACCATGAAAGATCTCATCGATAAAATCTGCTGGACAAAGTAATCTTTTTTAAAAAATTATTTTTATTAACATATAATGTATTATTTGCCCCAGGGGTACAGTTCTATGAATCATCAGGCTTACACATTTCATTAGCATTCACCATAGCACATACCCTCCCCAATGTCCGTAACCCAGCCACCCTATCACTACCCCTCTACCCCCCAGCAACCCTCAGTTTGTTTTGTGAGATTAAGAGTCTCTTATGGTTTGGATAAAATAACCTTGACTATTTAAAGTTTACCTTTCATCTTTCCTTTGGATCCTTTCTGTCCTATCTTGAACCATACTGTTTTCCTTTTCTTTTTTTTTTTTTAAGATTTTATTTTTAAAGTAATCTCTACACCCTACATGGGGCTTGAACCCACAATCCCAGGATCAAGAGTCACATGCTTCACCCACTGAGCCAGCCAGGGCCCCTGCAGTGTTTTTCTTAATAGGTTGTAGGAAAAAAGTTAAGAGGAAACCTAATGATCTTTCGGTCAGTAGCATCTTTGAGGGAACTTTAGACCCTGCTGAATGGGTTTGAACATAAAATGAATCTAACACAAAGAAAAGAGGAGGCAAATGAAGTAGAATTTTTTTAATGAAAGGGCTGTGTGATTTGCAATAAAACAAGTAATTGTGTATTCAAATTATACAGTAGTCAGCTGCAGAAGCAATTTAGAAAGATATTAAAGTTGTTCCCTACAGATATAGAAAAACATGGAACGGAAGGCAAGCTAGTCTTTATTAATAAAAAATCTAAGTTTTATAATGTTTTCAATGAAAACATGTGTAATGAGTTGAGATACTTACAGATTGTTTAGTCAGCGTTCAGGGGCTGCTATGTGAAGGCACTGTAGCTATCAGTGAGGAATTGCGGTGAATGTGTTAGGCATGGCCCCTAAACTCATGGAGTTATTATTTTTCTAGCAGGAAAGATTGACATTATGCACATAATTCCATAATGCTACTAGACTGACAAACAGGGATCTTGATCTGAGGGTAAGGAAGAGATTTCTGGATGCAGCCATCTTTAAACATGAACCAAGGACTAAGTGCATCCACTAAAAATCAGTGAGAGAGGATGGGAGGAGATAGGAAAGGGTGGATGGTGTGGGGGACAAGGCATCTTTCAGGAATGCCACAAAGTGGTTGAGGGAGAGAGAGAGGAAAGATGGATGGTGTGGAAGGGAGTGTCTTCCAGAAATGAGGCACAGTATTTGGGGATAGAGGAAGGGAAGATGATGTGGGAATATGAAATCTATAAGGAATGTGCCACAGTGGATGGGGGGAGACCAGATGGATAGATAATATCGAGATGACATGTTTCAGGAGTGAGCCATAGCAGATGAGGAGAGACAAAGGGTGGATGGTGTGGGGAAATGGTATCTTCAAAGAATAAGCCCTAGTGGAAGGGGAAGAAATGAAAGTTTGTTGGTGTATGCAGATGGTATCGTCCATGAATGAGCCATAGTGTATGCCAGTAGACAAAAAGGCTGGATGGTGTTTGTGCTGGCAGCGGGAGCGGGGCGGAGGGGGGACGTGGTGGGGGAGTGGTGGTGGTGGCAGTCATGGTGGTGGGTATCTTCCAAGAATGACCCAATTGATGGGGGGAAAGAATAAGAATGAAATATGTGAGGGGATGGTATCTTCTAGGTATGAAACACGATGGACTTGGGGAGACAAGAATGGATGTTTGGTGGGATGCTATCTTCCCTGAGTGAGTTTAATCCATGGAGGGAGACAGGAAAGGTTGATGGTGTGGGGGAATAGTATCTTCCAGGAATGAGCCATTTGGTGGGGGAGTGGAATAGAGTGGAATGTGTGAGAGGATGGTATCTTCCAGGAATGAGCCACTTGGATTGGGGGATGGGAGATAGGAAAGCTGAATCGTGTGGGGTGATGATGGTGTCTTCCAGGTAGGAGCCAAATGGATAGGGACAAAGGAAGAAAGGATGGTGTTGGATGATGGTATCTCCTAAGAATGAACCATAGTGGATGGGGAAATAGGAAGGCTGGATGGTGTGAGACAATGGTAACTTCCAGGAAAGAGCCACATGGATGGGGGAGAAAGTTAGGATAGATGGTGTGGGGGAAGAAGAGAGGATGGTGTGGGAGGATGGGATTCTTCCAGGAATAGGCCATGGCAAATGGTCGGTGGGAGAAGAAGACAGGATGGATGGATGGATGGTGGGACAGCATCTTCCAGGAATAGCCATTGTCTATGGAGGTAAACAGGAAGAGTGGATGGTGTTGAGGGGGTGGTATCTTCCAGGAATGAACCATAGTGGATTGGGAGAGTTAGGGAAGAGAGGATGGTATGAAAAGATGGTATCATCAAGGAATGAGCTACAGTGACTATGGGGTGGGAGGAGTCAGAAAGGGTAAATGAAGTGGAAGCAAGTTATCTTCCAGGAATGAGCCTCAGTAGATAGGAGAGACAGGAAAGATATATAGCATAGGAGGAATGATATCTTCCAGAAATGAGCCAGTTGACTGGTGAGACTGAAAGGATGGTTGATGAGGTGGATAGTATCTTCCAGGGATGCGACAGTTGGTGGGGGTGGAATATAGGAAGGATAGAAATAGTTGAGGGTTGAGGGGATGGTATCTTCTAGGAATGAACCACTGTAGGAGGACAGAGGAAGGGTGGATGGCTGGAAGGGAAATTTATCTTCCAGGAAGGAACAGTAGTGATGGAGGAGGTGGGAGAGAGACACTGGGAGACTGGATGATGTGGTGACAACCTGGAAACAACACAGTGGATGTGGGAGACCTGAGGGAAGATGGAGGTTGGGGGATGGTATCTTCCAGGACTGAGCCACAGTGTATGGCAGAGGGCAGGATGGGTGATTGTGTCTGAGGGGATGATATTTTCCAGGGATGAGCCATAGGTTATAGGGGGAGACATGGAGGTTGGATCGGTATCTTCTAAGAATGAACCATATAGATGGGTGGAGACTGGAAAACTGGGTAGTGAGGGTGGATGTTATCCATCAGGAATGAACCACATGAACAGGGGAAGTCAGCAAAGATGGATGTGGTGAGTCATAATCCACGGAGGTAGATAGGAACAGGGTATGTATGTGTGCGAGCGGGCAGTGAGGGGCACTGATATCTTCCAGGAATGAGCCACAGTAAAAAATGGGGAAGATGGGAAAGCTGGATGGTATGGGAGAATGGTATCTACCAGGAATGAGCCTTGGTGGATGGAGAGGAGAGAGGAAGAGGAAATGGAATCACCCAGGAATGAGCTACAGTGACCGTGGGAGGGGGGGTTGACAAGAAGGGTAGATCATGTGGGAGCATGGTATCTTCCAGAAATGAGCGTCAGTGGGTAGGAGAGACAGGAAGGGTGGATGGTGTTGAGGGATGATATGTTTCAGAAATAAACAACAATGGACGGCAGGGAAGAGGATGAGTGGATAGTGTGGTGAGATGGTTTCTTCTAGGAATGAGCCACTGTGGATGGGGGAGGCAGGAAATTGGATGGTGTGAGAAGATGCTATGTTCCAGGAATGAGCCATAGTAGAATGGGAGGAGACTAGAGGTGTGGTTGGTATGTGGGGAAGGTTGCTTCCACAAATGAGCTACATAGGTGAGGATAGATGGGGGAGGGCAGACAACGTAGGAGAATAGTATCTTCCAGGAATGAACAACAGTGCCTCAGGTATGTGGTGGTAGGGGAAGCTACAGGAAGGATACATGGTGTAGCGGCCGTCTTTTCTGGCAATGAGCTACAGTGACAGTAGATAGGAGACAGGAAGAAGGATGGTGTTATGGCACGGTATCTTCCAGGAATGAGCCACCATGAATGCTGTGAGATATGAAGGGTGGATTGTGTGGGGGATGCCTTTTTCCATGTAGAGGAAACAGCTCTTAAAGGCCCTGAGGTGGGGAGATTGACATGTTTTTGCCATGCTGTGACAGTATGCCTAGACACTAAGGATGCCACGAGAACGCAGTGTAATTAGAGGTCAGAGAGGGGGCTGGTGGTAGAAGATAGAGTGGCCACATTCAGGATTTTTGCCTTTTGCCATGAATGCCATTGAAGAGTTTTCTGCGAGTGGGGTTTTTTTGTTTTGATTTGCACTGTCAAAAGGCTTCACTGGGGTCAGAAGGGGCTGTAGTCATAAACCAGGTAGAGATGGCCAGGAGGAAGCCACCACCGTTGTGACCCAGGTGAGGCATGCGGGTGGACTGGAGCGGGGTGGGAGCCGCTCAGGTGAAGAGAGGACGGTTGTTTGAATAAATGAGAACTGTATCCTTAACGATCCCTCACCAGCATCTTGACCCTTTTAGATGGTACCAGAATTAATATATTTGGAGCAGACCCATAACTCTCTCAAAACAAAGGAAAAGGTTATTTTTCACCAGGAGTTAAAATATGCATTCCTTCAGAAGTTGAGCCTCTGAGGTGTTTTGTTTTATTTTCCCCAAAACAGTGCAAATGCTTTTGAACCATACTGAATTGTGTTTTGAAAAGCTGCTGTTCTCTTGGGGCGCCCGGTGGCTCAGGCGGTTAAGCATCTGCCTTTGTCTCGGGTCATGATCCCAGGGTCCTCTCTTTCTCTTTCTCTCAAATAAATAAATAAAATCTTTAAAAAAAAAAAAAAAGCTCCTGTCCCATGAAGCATGTATGTATTTACACCCGACTGTCACCTTTGTCATGCGGCCAGGACTGCTAGGCAGTTTGCATCGCTCTTCGTGAACATCAATGTGACCTCTGAGCCCTATGAGGTGTCTGCGCTGTGGTTCTTGTGGTATGTGAAGCAGTGCGGAGGCACCACTCGGATATTCTCAGTCACCAACGGGGGCCAGGTATGGAGTGTCCGTTCTCAACCTGTAACTTCATTTGTGGTTCTGCCCTCACCCAGTGTGCCATCTTAATAGCCGCTCCCGTGTCTGGATCTGAGACACGAATTTTTGAAAACATTTCAATGAATGTGCCCCAAACCAAAAGTTCTCCTTTCCTTTTCTTGTTCCTGGAGATGAATTTACAGCTTAAGAGTGTTTCGTTTTGAACTAATTTGGTTTTGGGAATTCGGGTCCATCCTTTTGGGGGCAGGAGAGGTGGATAAAATTAGTATAGCTCTGTGGGAGAAGCTGAGTTACTACGATCAACTGATTTTCAGAAATGTCTAGAACTGGTACTTAAAGTCATCTATGTTCCAGACAGGCTCCATTCCATAGTGCAACGTGTAGTATCTTTCTCCACCAAGTAAATAATTTCTCTCCTCAGAAGATCTTTGGAACACCCTAAGTTGTTCTTGTGGCCCTAAGAGATATTAGCCATTTGACCCTTAGCTTTAGCAAGTGTAGGACAGTTGCATCTTTGAGTTAGCTTTATACTTAGAAATTCCACATTATTTCTTTTGACTTGTATTTTACGTTCTAAGCTATTGTGATCAATATTTTGATGTTTATAGTCCTCATTGCCTGCCTTCTTCTATAGGAACGGAAATTTGTGGGTGGATCGGGTCAAGTGAGTGAACGGATAATGGAACGCCTCGGGAACAGAGTGAAGCTGAGGTGCCCTGTCACCTATGTGGACCAGTCAGGTGACAACATCATCATCGAGACGCTGAATCATGAAACTTACGAGGTAATTCAGCCTAGTCCCAAGGAACATATATTAAATAGGCCTTGTGTCTTCCTCAGCTTCTAACTAAATACCATCCAAGCAGTGGTGTAATTAATGCTAGTATGATCCCAACTCTGTCTTCTAAATTACCATTTTTAGTTGACCTGCCTTGTTCTGTTGTGCTGCGTCACAGGGGCCTCATTTTATATGTGGTTACTGCTCGGTGTCATTCTAAATGATAAATATGGTGTTTCTTCCCCTCTGTAAAGACTGAGACTCACACGTTTGAGGTGGTATTCTGTGTCTGTGTCTTTTAGTGTGGATACGTAATTAGTGCCATCCCGCCAACTTTGACTGCCAAGATCCACTTTAGACCTGAACTTCCATCGGAGAGAAACCAATTAATCCAACGTCTTCCGATGGGAGCCATCATTAAGTGCATGATGTATTACAAGGAGGCCTTTTGGAAGAAGAAGGGTAGGCTGCACCTGCTCATGTTTAAATTGTGTTAAGTGAAGGGACCACACTCTCTTTAGGGACCTTCTGGTAGACCCTGGCCAGAAAAAAGATGACAGAGATAAGTATTTTTAAATTGGTAGAAAAAGGATCAGAAATCTCAATCTTTCCGTCACTCCACAACCCCTGGTGCAACACAGAAGGACCCCAAGAGCCCTTGCTGTCAATGAAAGGGAAAGAAGAGACCCACCAAGTGGCAGGGGCACCATGACCCTGGTTCCTGGCATACGTCCTGCCCCTTTCTCTAAATGAGAGAGTGACGCAAAGGAGTACTGGGGGAAGAGCGCTGCTTTGAAGTCCCACCATCCTGGGCTTCGCTTGCTTACTAGCTGAGTGGCCTTGGCTATGACACTTCACCACTCAGCATCAGTCTCCTTACATCAAGTGGTGATAGTGAGACCTACTGTCAGGTTGTGTCCGCCAACTAGCTGAGGCAGGGCCTGAGTGGATATGGCGGCTCTTGTTGGTAAACCTGGTCCTCAAAGGATTTCTTCCCCCGCTTCTTCCGTGGGCTCCTCGGGGTGATTCCCTCTGACACAAGCCTCTTTCCCGGTGTGCTGCAAGGCTCCGGGCCCTCAGTACGGTGTGAGCCATGCATTGGTCCTACATGACATTTATGTAGAGGTCATCAAGATAGGTCATTTTCCATGTGTCTGTTTGCAGACATCTTTGTGTAGTTAATGTATTTAATAAGGAAATGTCTTCTAGGGTTGGGGCAAAGACTATTTGAGATTTGCCTTCCTCTTAGCAAAAGAGTTTTATACAGTGTATGTGTGTGTGTGTATCTGTGTGTGTATATACCTCTCTATATATCTATATATATAATTTTTTCCTTAAATCTTTGATGAGGTCCATGTCAATCTCCTCTTGATTTTTTTCCTTATTAAGATTACTGTGGTTGTATGATCATTGAGGATGAGGAAGCTCCAATTTCAATAACCCTGGACGACACCAAACCAGATGGATCGCTGCCCGCTATCATGGGGTAGGTTAGAGCTGGGTGCTTCGCATTTCCTAAATTGTGTGGGCGTCTTGGTGTGGATGCTGGCAGAGCGTATGGACTTGAGCTCCAGCAATTGTAGATAACCCTATAGGAATATATCTTTTTCTGTACTTTAAACTGTTAATGTGTGGTATGTGGCACGGAACTCGGAAACTTTACAAAAACTGACCCTGTTTCAACTTGTGCCTCTTTCTTTCCCCCGTGCAACTCTTGAGGACAGAGTGAAGGAAGCAGCTAGACAGGCGGTAAGGGTAGACAACCCTGCCCAGGGCCAGATTGTCCACACTCATCTAGAATGAGAATTGACTATTTTATTCTGTAAAGCCTTTCAGAGTTAGGGTTTCTGGACCATTGGCTCTTCTCCATTCCAGACATCACTATACCACTAGTGTGAATACGTTAATTGTTACCCAGGGTTATGAGACCGGTGACCAGTGAGGAGGTGCAGTTGGAGGTATAGCCAGGCCTCAAGTGGATGTCCCTTGTTGTGATCGGTCACGCCCAGTTGTCCTTTGCTAGAGATGGTCCAGGGTTTGGTTCTGTGTCCGGAAGAGAAGAGCTCTCCCCTTGTCCTCCCAGCCCCCACTGCCTGCAGCTCCTCTGTTGCTGGGGGCCTAAAGGTCCAGACAACAAGCAGTGCTTTCACAAAGGAGTGGCTAAGGAGCGCCTCTGCCTTGGACCCTTTCTCAAAGCTCCACAAAGAAAAGAGCTGTTTATTCTCCCACGTGACAGCAGAACAGCAGGGTTCTGTAAGAGCCAAGTGGCTTCCAGATAACAGCGGTTTTCCCCTTCCCCCTGGGGAGAGTCAAGCTCATGCACATTGCATCATCGAGGGGAAATTACAAAACCAGAGGCCGACCCATGACCCGGGACTTAGCAGGCGGCTCTACTGGACTGCCCACGAGTCGTCCTGTAAGCACGTCGCTGGCTGCAGACCATCAGAACGAGCCCCAGCCTCCCTGGGAAGGGCGGTGCTCACAGCGCAATGAACTGAGGACCAGCTAGTCCTCTCCATCTCTAACCCCACTGGGCAAAAAAGGATACAGATTGTGGGGGCCATTTGCCATCACCTTCTGCGTGCCAGAGGAAAACAGAAGGTGGACATAGGGGTCTCAGGAGACCATCAAGACCAACCCAGCTGTGGCTGGAAGGGCACTGATGGTCTTCTTGCCCCGGGAGTTAGATGTTGTGGTTTCTGCCTTTCTGGGCTTTCTTCGGCTTTATTAGCCAGGATAGGCTTGGCACAAGTTTTCCAGATGAGAATGGGGTTATTTAGGTAGTTCCTAAAAAGTGATACTCTAATCTCCTCTATCTGGACCATTGCCTACGCCCTGCTCTTGCCTGCACACTGCCTGGTTTCCACCCTGCCCTTTGCTCTGGGCAAGGAAAGCCTTGAGGACAGGGGTGGTAATCGTCCAGGCTGTGATTGTGATGACTGGCAACTACAGAGGACCGTGTACTTTAGAGTCATGAAATGTCCCCAACCCAAAGCAGCATGTTTCATTTCCTCAATAAAACCCCAGAGCAAGTTAAAGAATAGTTTTCTGTAGTTAGAGGTGGGTCAAAGGGGTTGTTGTTGCATTCTCGTTTTGAGATTTGGCAGGAATGGCCACCACGAACTGCCCTTTAGAGAAGGAGCTGTAAGAAGCACCCAAGATCGAAATCATTTACTGTTTCATCCGATATTGGTGATTTTCACTGAAGTCCTGTGTAAGACTCAAAATGACAGATTCTTGCATAAACTTAAAATTTAACCAGAATCATTACTAGTAAGCCGTAATGTAACAGTCTTAAATCAAGCAAAATTATGACTATATGCCATAGAGTTGATTAGTTCAGATTCCTTAGGTTGTCCACAGATTCCTCCGAAATACTGTTCTCTGGGTTAATGCAAATTCATTGTGTAATCCTTGCTCTCCAGAATGATCTCAAGTAACAGATGGCTCTAAAGGAATTGCCAAACTGAGGAACCGTTTAATTTGGGTGTGAGGGAGAGGATGAAATATCTGTGTTCGGCTCTTGCATTCTCAGTCCTGATCTACTTGTCTTTTTTGCCTAGAACAAAGAAATATAAGTGTAAAACTTCTCTAAATGGAGAAATAATTTCAGTGTCCTTTAGCTCATTGGGATTTGTGAATGCTTTCTAATAATAGTGTATGTAAGGACTCTTGTCATGACTCAGTTCTTTAAAACATATATCCAATCAGTAATAATCAGTATTTACAGATTAATTATAACCAAGTTTTACTGAGTTGCTAAATTTGCTAGGCCAGTTTCCTGGAAGCCAAGTTGGACATGGAGATTTGGGTGCAAGGGGTTCATTGGGGTGTGTGCCCTGGTCACTGCCTGTGAGGAAGAGAAGGAATCAGGATTGGGCAGAGCAAGAGGCTGGGCTCCAAGTGTTATCCCAGCGGAGGTCTCCAAACCACAGGGAACTCTAGAACTGGGATGGCCTTTGATATAGGTATCATGACCTGAGGTGAAGGAGTGGACTTTGGTACCCACCGCACCCCAGAGCCGGTCATTCTGGGGAGAGGCGGGACCTGGAGCCAGGCAGCCCTCTTCTACAGAAGGCGGTGGCTGGGGAAGGGTCCAGCCCTGAGCTCAGAGTAATGAGTGCTTGGTCCCGAAGAGGACTCTGGGGGGCCCATGATGGCATTCACTACAACTACATACTTCAATTTGGTTTTCCAGCTTTTATCAAATTTTTGGCCGAAGGCAAAGTTCACTTACCAAGCTATCATTTAACGCAACATTAATTCAACTAACATTTGATTTCCAACTATATGCCAAGAGCCATGCTGAACTCTAGGGGTAAAACACTGAGTAGGAGGTGACCAGTTACTTAGGAGCCCGCAGCCTAGAGGGATTTGGGACACAGGCCGGTGGAAAGTAGCCTGACATTTGCTCTCATAGAGGGAAATAATGGGAGTGCGTGGGAGCGTTCATCAATGCTGAGTGGGTGGAGGCAGGAACATTTCAAAAAAGAGGCAGCTCTTTCTGTCACCTAATTGTTCAAATGTAACCTCTCTCTACAGTTTCATACTTGCCCGAAAAGCTGACCGACTCGCCAAGCTCCATAAGGAAATCAGGTAAGAAGTGACATCTGAAACGCATGTGAAAGCTTAGCTTCACCTTGTACCGGTCGCACTAACAACAGTATAATGGCATCTTGAAAAACCCCACGACTCACAAGTAGTCTTAAAATCCCAAAAAATCAACCTTTGGTCACCATTGCAACCTTTGTGTTACAAGTCCCCTTGACTCAGGGCTTGCCTGTATGCATAAATTAATTTAGGTTTATATACTTGTGTTTATTGTACAGTGGTTGGAGAGGTAGGGTTTCCCTGTAGAGTAGATGGAGAAAACCGATAGGAAACATTAGTGGTGCAGAAAGCTTTAGAGGCTGAGTCCTGATCGCTTTGCGAGACCATTATCCCTTTTCCAAGGTTCTCTGACCTGTACTTTTTCCGAAGAGCAAAGCCATGCGTGTGGGTTTCAACCTGTTGCCGTTTGTGTACGTAGAAGTATCCTCTTTTGATTATCTAGGACACAGCTCTGACTTTCCCTTCTCCTGATAGCTTCCTAGTATAAAACAGTCATTGTAGGACAGTGGCTTTTGTTCTTCCTTTCTGCCTTTCTCTTTCTGCCTTGTTGCATTTGTTTTGTTTTGCCTTGGAATCCTTTCCTTTGTTCAGATAAAATCTTACCAGGAATTCTTAACCTGGAAACAGTCATTTGGCAGGGAGGTGTGCCCTGGAGGGTAGCCCTAAATCCTTTGTTAGCTTTTGAAGAGGACCAGGACACACACAGATGTACACTTCTCTCTGCACTTAATTAAACAATTAAGGAGCAGAGAGTTACTTTGATGACTTTGGAATTCAGGCTGCCGAAGTTTCAACATTTGCGCATGAATTTGTTTGTTTGAGCTACCTGGTTTGGGGGAGGGAAGTGTTTGTCCATCTACTCACTCAAAAGAGGAAGAATTTGGGGGCCAGTGGCAGAGAATGGTTTGTCCAGGTGTCCACAGCTAGCTTGTGACAAGTCAGGAATAGTATCCAACGCAAACTTTTTTTTTTCATTATGCCACACTAAGCTTGACATTTTCTTTTGGATTTCCTGCTTTCCCTCTTTATTAATAGTAAAATAAATACCAGCCTGGATGTAGACATTTGGTTATGATTCCACACGGTGGCTGAACTTTTCAAAAGTTTTTATAAGGCAAAACCCATAGAACTCCAAATGTGTCTTTGACTGGAGCAAGATTCCCAGAACGGGCTACGTTGACATCTACCAGAGAATGTTTGGGAAATACGTTTTTTTTCTGAGGCCAGTAGATTATGATTTGGTAGGTTAAGGGTGGGGCTTCAGTATTTTGTATTTCTTTTTAAAGATTTTTATTTATTTATTTGACAGAGAGAGATCACAAGTAGGCAGAGAGAGAGAGGAGGAGGCAGGCTCCCCGCTTGAGCAGAGAGCTTGATGCGGGGTCCGATCCCAGGACTCTGAGATCATGACCTGAGCCGAAGGCAGAGGCTTTAACCCGCTGAGCCACCCAGGCGCCCCAGTATTTTGTATTTTTTAACAAGCTTTTTATTTTTATTTATTTATTTTTTAAGATTTTATTTATTTGACACAGAGAGAGAGATCACAAGTAGGCAGAGAAGCAGGCAGAGAGAGAGGGGGAAGCAGGCTCCCCGCTGAGCAGAGAGCCTGATGCGGGGCTCCATCCCAGGACCCTGAGATCATGACCTGAGCCGAACAACGGCAGAGACTTTAACCCACTGAGCCACCCAGGCACCCCAACAAGCTTTTTAAATGATTATGATGAGCAGCCAGATTTAGAAACCAGTGAGTAAACACAATTACAAGAGATTTCCACAGTGACCTCTTTTGACCATCATTTAAAATATGTTTTATTATTTTTAGAGCTCAACTAACATTTTTGATCACTTCATCACTCTAACATTTTTGATTTATCTAACTTTTCCAAATATTTTTACATTTTAATGGGACGAAGGGATGGGGAAGATGACTTCCTAATGGATTTGTATGAACTCATCCTTGACTTACCTGATAACTATAAAATACAGTAAATAATGACTTCCATTTCTATTGTAAGTGGCTTATTGTCCATGCATGAAAAATTAACTGCAAGGTAAGTTGACTGGATTTTAGATTTCATTCTGTTTTAATAAGGATTTTATCTCATGTCCCAAAAATAAGCTCTAAGCATCATTAAACCTTTAGAATAATGATTATCCATATATTTGTTTTCTGATGGACTCTCAAATATTGGAATTCCCTTGTAACACCCACTTGAAGTAGGTAAGAATCTGTCCTCTCATCACAGAGTAGAAAAGAGGCTACTATCCCAAGGATGGATTTTTTTTTTAAGATTTTATTTATTTATCTGACAGAGAGAGATCACAAGTAGGCAGAGAGGCAGGTAGAGAGAAAGGAAGGGAAGCAGGCTCCCTGCTGAGCAGAGACCCCCGATGTGGGACTCTATCCCAGGACCCTGAGATCATGACCTGAGCCGAAGGCAGCGGCGTAGCCCACCGAGCCACCCAGGCACCCCTGAGGATGGATTTTGATTCAGTACATTTTTATTGAGCCTCAGCCTCTTTATTTTTGACATAAGGGGCTTGGATTGGACAGAGAGAGACAGAGGCAGACAGTAGTCTGGAAACTTCTTCCAGTTCTGCCTTTCCTTTATGGTTATTCATCTGCAGTAGGAACAGCTCCTTTAAGGAAACCCAACTTTTCTTGATGTACTGAAACTTATAGAGCTACCTAAATGTTCTAGGACATTACTTCACCAGTAGCCTTTTGTCTCTGAAAACCTTCTGTGGGAACACAGTGGTAATTAGCTAATTGCCACCATGTTTATGATTTCACTTCCTGTTCCTGATTTTACACTGCAGCTCCATGAAATGAAAGTTGTGGGAATTATATAAATGGCCTAAATGTGAGCATTTGGACAAATTTATAAGGTTAGATTTTGTCTCACATCATTCAGAGAAATGGAGGATGTGTTTTAAAAATGTTTTCTAATGGAATCGGCAATTTAAAATCATCTTTTAAAACCTCTTTCTTTTATTACTCGTAAATACAACCTTCGCACCCCTCCTTTACCCCCTCTTCTCGTTTTTGGCCATTTGTCCCCTCACCTTTCAGAACTTGCCTTTCAGATTCGAGGTAAACCCTGCACCACATTTTTTAGCACATTTTCCCCCCAGTTGCTCATTAGCTCATAACAAATACTTTGGAACAGTTTCAATGTTGAAACTATATAAGGATTAAAGAAGGTAAATACCAAAGCATATAACTGGCCCAGTGTGAACGTGTTCAAACAAATCCTGAAATTGAACCATTTATTTTGAAAAGGGGGTGATTTTAGTAAATTAGCACTTTTTAATTTCCCCAAGAGTGGTTGTGAGTTTAAAAATACCTGTTTCAAGGAGCGTTTAGATCAGTGAGTTACTGTGTTTTTTTTTTAAGCTCTACCACATGTCATGAGCTGTGATAGTCATTTACATAATGAATTATGAGGGTAGCCAAAGACTGACTGAGGTAACATCGTGTAGCACATTCCTTGGAAGTACTGTAGACCATTCTGTCACATGCCTGATGACTAGAGTAGAATGACTGTAGGCCTCTCATGGTGTGGCATATTTTATGTTATACTTAAAAGATTAAATGAGTTTTAGGTAAAACATAAGTAGAGGATAGTTAAAAGACACTGTCATGTGGACTGTGGACTCCTAAAAGGGATTATTCTAGAATTCTATGTGTTCCAGAAAAGTGACTTAGCATCATTTCCTATACCGAGTGTACTTCATCGAATCTTATTTTCCCCATTTGAATCTTGAATAGATAGGATATTGGGTAGTAAAAGAGGCAAAACTGTAGAAGGAAAATTCTGTTGCATCTTCAAATTAGATGACCGTATTGAGGCATAGAGCACTGACCCGAGTGCAGAGATTCATGGAACTGTTCATGTTGTGTAGTTACCATTGATTTTAGATTTTCCTTAATACATCTGGTTCATGGGCGAGAGCCAATGGTAATGAGTAAACTCACTGTGTTTATTCTCTACTCCTCGGTTATTACTTCCTTAACATTTTTTAAATTCTTCTTTACAGGAAGAAGAAGATCTGTGAGCTCTATGCCAAAGTATTAGGATCCCAAGAAGCTTTACAAGTAAGAAACCCTCAGCTTTAATCCTTGGAAGGTTCTTCTCTGTTTGCTCTATGTGGTAAAGCAAAGCAGAGTCTGGTTTCCTGACAGTCTTACGAAGAGAATCTTATGAAAGTATATGCTTACTGGAGGATTAACTGTAGTCACAGAAAGGCCAATGAAAGCTGCCATCAGGTGCATGCAGTTTCTGATGCAGCAGTTCCTTGGGCTGTTTTCGTGTTCCCTGGATAACTGGCAGCCAATTGCAATCAGGGCCTGGAGTCACAGGTATTTCCGGGGTGGGTGAGATCAGTTCCAGAACAGAGGTCCTGCCCTCCCATCAAAACCAACTGACTGCTCTGAAGCAAAATCCCAAATATATCCTTGTTTATTGGTGAGCGCACTCTAGCGTATGCTCGACAGGATGGGCAGAATCTAGACTCTCTCACGTCAAAGCCACACTAATGGATTTCTCCATTTGTACAGTTCATTCACAGCTCACGTAGGAATTCCAGTGCTTTCAGTCAACCACCGAAAGGGATGATGGGAATGAAATTCTATCTGAAGCTGCTATTAGCTAGCTGGGGGCTCTTTCAGGGGATTACCTCTGAACTGTTCAGACAATAAACTCACAGACTCCCTTAGGGAAGAACTCAGAGAAGGTTCTCTCATGTCTCTTAGAAACCATTATTCATCTCAGATTGTCCCCATTTTACCAGGGTTCCCATCATTCACTTTCCCAGCTCAGAGAAATGGCTCCAAAAAAAGCCTTTCTCAGACACTATACTTACTTTTTTTTTTTAAGATTTTGTTTATTTATTCTAGAGATAGTGAGAGAGGGGTTTGTGCAGATGGGTGGAGGAGAACGGAGAGAAGGACAAGCAGACTCTGCACTGTGTATAGCACCTGATGCGGGGCTCCATCCGAGGACCCCAAGATCATGACCTGAGCCGAAATCAAGAGTCAGACCCCCAACTGACTGAGCCACCCAGGCCCTCCTGCATTGTGTTTATCTTATGCCTCCTCCCTTCCACCTTTTTTTTTTTTTCAGCTGTAGTAGATGGGGAAGTAAAGTATGTTAGTTTAGAGAATCCAGAGATTTGAGCAGGCCTTTCCAGAATCTCATTGTTGCTGGGGCTTCCCGTAGACTTAGACTAAAGATTTCAGAGTCTGCATGGCAGCACCCTCTCTCCCAGATGCTGGAATATTCCATGCCTTCCCTCATCAAGAGGTCAAAAAAGTCAAAGTATACATCTTTTGTCACTTGATACCTCCTTGAAGGCCATTTACTTGGTATGGTCCTGTTTCCCCTTAAAAAGAAAAACAGGGCCATCTTTATTTTAACGTAAACTTTTGTTATAAAACACACAAGAGCCTTCATGGTTGACCAGTAGTGTTTCAGTTTTGTCTTTCCTTTGGAATTCTCTCCTTACTAAATGCAGCCGGTACATTACGAAGAGAAGAACTGGTGCGAGGAACAGTACTCCGGGGGCTGCTACACTGCTTACTTCCCCCCCGGGATCATGACGCATTATGGCAGGTATGACCCAGACACCATCCTGATTATTCCAAGACATGCACCAACATTTTTTTCTTTTAAAGATTTATTTGTCACCGAGAGAGAGCGCGCGTGTGTGCACAAGTAGGGGGAGCGCAGGCAGAGGGAGAAGGAGACTCCCTCCCGAGCAGGGAGCTCAATGTGGGACTCGATCCCAGGACCTCGGGATCATGACCTGAGCCAAAGGCAGATGCTTAACCTTCTGAGCCACCCAGGCGCCCGTCATGCACCACATAAATTCATAAGCAAAGTTTAGGGGAAATTATAGAAATAGTAGTCAGCATTCCAATTTCAAATGCCCCGTAGTTAGTGTGTAGATTTCTGGGTGTCCATAGGAGAATCAAGATGCTGGTACGTAGGAGCTTAGCCATCAGCACACAGCACAATAGCAGAGCGCCGGTGAGGATTTCAGATGTCAGTGCTCCCACTGTCAGTGCTCCATATGAGCACTCTGCAAGCTGCCATGTCCTCCCACTGGCTTTCTTGAGCCCGATGAGACATCGAGTTTCACGCGACTACCCTAGGCTTCTGGGTGCCCATCTCTACCTACAGACGTTGGCTGCAGACATCTCACTGCAGCCACTTGTCTTCAGCAGAGCTGTCCCTTCCGTGGACAGCTACCCTGTGAGGAGGGGATCTCTGCATGGATTCGGGGAAGCCCAAAGACAGAGCTTCCTGCTGAATGTCTGCAATTCCTGATGGCCTTCCCAGACCCCATGCCATTATCCAAGTGAGGGGCATGGGGAGAGGCGTTTGGGCATAAGCGTGTCACTGGGTAACGTCTGTGGCAGGCTACCTTCCATCAGGTTCCCAGAGGAGCTGAGCTAGAACGTTACCTCCAGCTCACGTGTGTCCACAGAGAAAGAGGGACTTGTTCACTAAGATTTTTCTTTGTTTTTAATATATTGAATCAAATCGTCTTTTTGTTAGTGATAACGGGATTGATGAACTAGAATAGTTCGGAAGGCAGAGTAGAAGCCCAGAAGTGGAAACTAGAATCAAGGACAGGTGAAACCAGAGATTTCTGAATTGGAAAAAGGCGAGAAGACCTTGCGGGTACAGGGTGTGTCACTCGGGAGAGTGGATGAGAATGGCTGCAGACGTGGTTGGTTTCAAAGCTGATGAGCTAAGAGGGGACACTTGCCCATTCAGCCCAGTCCTTCTGTGGTTTTCTTTGCCAAGACCTCTTTGGAAGGGAAGGCCCATTTCCCTGTCCTCAGCCAGTCTCCACATAAATTCACAAAAGCTAACTGTACAGACATGGTTATTTTAAGACGGACAGACTTCTAATCCCTTGGGTCTGTCCTTTGCTGGAAATCATTTCTTCTTCCTGTCTTCCCATTCACCACTGTGTTTCCTCCTGATACCCTGGGAGTGCCCGCTTGGCTGGAGTCTGCTGTCGGATCCCCTCTTGTGAAGACTGCACCCCTTTGGAAAAATGGTGTTGGGAGTAGAATGGACTACAAACAGGAAACCTACAGCCAAGAAATATGATTATAGATTTCATGTGTGTTCTTGTTTTCTGATCCTAGCTGGCTAGGAAAAGGCCAGTGTCACCGTTAGTGACTAATGATCTGACAGCCCAATTCTCTCTGGCTTGAAAGTTCATATCCCTGGGCACAGGCCCAGGGAACAGGGAGGGGCCTTTCACCTTTGGCTTAGCCACACAGGAGTTTTGGAAATGATCTGAGTTGCGCGGTCTTATCTAGGGTAAATAAGGGCAGCAGTGGGCTCAGTGACCTTCTGCGCCTTCCCAAGTAACTGTACGTGCCCTCTCTGTTCTCTCAAAGGGTCATTCGCCAACCGGTTGGCAGGATTTACTTTGCTGGCACAGAGACAGCTACACACTGGAGCGGTTACATGGAAGGGGCAGTAGAAGCCGGTGAACGGGCGGCTAGAGAGGTAAGGCAAGGGGGACATCACTGTTGCCTGAGGCCGGTGGTGGTTTTGGCATCGGGCCTTTCTGGCTCTTGACACAGATAAATGTGCACATCCACTTCTCTGCCACTCCCTCCACTCCTGGGGGAGCTCCTTGATGGCACGTGGGGCCAAGTCCGTGGGGACTTTAGAAGCTCACTTCGTAACACCATGGTCACTTTCTTGTAGGTCTTGAATGCTTTGGGGAAGGTGGCCAAAAAAGACATAAGAGTCCAGGAACCTGAATCAAAGGTGAGTTTCGCGGCTTCCTCTCCATGGGCCAGTGATCGAAGTTTATAAAGCTCTTGACTCTCATCTTCTAGCTCTTAAGGTCATTGTAGATGCCACTGTCAGGCGTATGTCCACGTGTGGGCCTGGCGGATATGTTCTGCCTGCCCTTGTCCAGGCGAAAGAGAGTTGCTCTGCTAATGCTGTCTGCTCATCCATCCAGGATGTTCCAGCTATGGAGATCACCCACACCTTCTGGGAGAGGAACCTCCCTTCCGTGGCAGGCCTACTGAAGATCATTGGCTTCTCCACATCCGTCACCGCCCTGTGGATTGTGGCGTACAAATTCAGGCTGCTGACACGATCTTGAGGTTTCGGCCTCACGCTTTCTGCTTACTCTTTTCACAGCATCATCAAAAGCAAAATGTTGGCAAAGGCCGTATCATTGGACCATCTTTAAATGCACTGGTTTTCACCCATAAGTTTAGTCTCAGTTGGTGTCAACGTAAAAACCACCCAAAGAATCACCTCGTTAATTTCAGTAAGATCAAAGCTCCATCACATTCTTTGCCTTGTGTCATCTAACTTGTGTTGGCTGGTAGAATAAAACCTTGTGACCAGCTCCCTAATTTAAAGATATGTGATTGAAATGCTGATGAGAAACAATTTCTGTGTCCTGTTTTGCTCTTTTATAACTGAAATGCCGAATAATTGCAGAAATGAAGCGGTTCGCTTTCTCTTTGTAGAGGTTGAATAGGAGGCGACCCAGCCTGAGACCGTCCTTTTCACTCCTTGGGAAATGGGGAAGCGTGGGTCCAGAGCCAAGAGGTGGGGCTGAGCCTGGGGATGAGCAGCTCCCCCTTTGGAGGAGGCAGTGAAAGAGAAATGAAAACAATGGAGGTGTAGACCATTGAGGGACATCTTATGGGTCGTCCTGGCCACTTCTTCCTGTGAAGTCTCTAGACATCTAGTCTGATGTTTCAGGCGACTTGCTGTGACTTGTGGTGTAGCTCCCCAGGAAAGCAGAGCAGACTAGTGGTGGGACTGCCCCCCAGAAGGCTTCCTGGTGAGTGCTGCAGGAGACTGAATATAGTAGGCATTTTCTCTTCCTCTTGGAAGATGGCTAGACAGCACGATAACCTCCTCTGCTGATTTAAAAAAAGTATTTTCATTTTTTCAGGTAGACCCTGGCTGTCTGAAGGCCCCTAGTGGTGTATTTTTTTTTCTTTTTTCCTAAGACCACAGTAGAATTAAGCAGATCCGTTAACTTGAATGACGGAGTTACCTTTGAGTAAATATTAACATGCTGATCTCTTTCAAACAGGAACTGAAATACACATGATAAATTCTGATTGCTATTTGTTGAGACTATCAAATAGAGAAAGGAAACTGGGGCTTTATATTATAATCTCACTGACTTTAGTTATTAAGTTTATAACAGACATGAAATTGAGTGGTTTTAATATGAAGACTGAGTTCTCTATTTTAGGAGTAATGTGCACCCAGAGCAGTGCCCACCTCTTTCTGGCCTTCACCATTTAAAAAACTCAGATTTCTTAAAGCCCCCTCCAGAGGTTTCAGCATCTAGGGGGAAAAGTCAACACCAATGTGATCAAAGACAGTTGACAAGGCTCAGTGGACTTGGGTCCACAGGTGGATACAGAGTTCACCTTACCCCATATCATTGATGAATGAGGCATTTCATTTTAGAAGAAGTTTCTAGATAGCTGAAGTTTACTCTATTGTGGACCAAAAATTTTACATAAAAATGTTGCTGGGTATACTTCCACACATTATTCAATAAGATTCGTTCCAGTTTACCTTTTTTAATTAATCAGGTCAATCCTTATGTGTCTTGATCATTTTATACTTTTATAAGAGAGTGATAGATACCATTGTGTATGCACCTCTACTGAATGTCACATGATTGTTTTATAGCTGGTGAATCTACTGCTTCTTCTCTCATACTGCTCTTCCCATTTTCAGGATTTTCATACCCTTATTATCTCCTAATATCTCTTAACCTAATCTCCTATCTTCTTTTGAATGAGAATTAAAGATTTCTAGGGAAAATCAACCCAAGTTTATTACATAATTAACCTTATTAATTCACAAATCTCTGGACCCTGATAATGAGGGCTTAAGGTTTCCAGTTTTGCCTATCCTAAGAGCAAAGAGCAGGATTTTTCCGCCACTCTTTACTTTGTAATTGAAAAGTGTTTTGGCCAACTAGGAGTTTGGGTAATATCTTGGATATGCTCCAGTCCATAAGGAGTTGGTGCCTATTATATCAAACTGCTCAGAGAAATCACAGCCCTGATCTATTTCAGTTGTTTCTGTTCACTTACTGATTAACTTTGTTCTGACACACCTTTTGGGAAATGCTGACTTCAACTTCTTAACTGGCAGGAGTTTTAACGGTAAGGAGGTTGTTAACATTATCTGTATTTAATGCTGAAGGACTCCTGAGTACGTAATTTACCCTCTTTTCAAACTTTTTAGAAGACCAATAATTTACCTAAATGAGATCAGCCCCATTAAACTGTTGATTAAACTGTAGATCAAGCTTAAAAATGAATGCTATTCCAGGTGTGCTGAGATGCGAAATCAGAGCTGAGAATTCCCACCATTTTATTTGTCCACCACCAAGATCCTATAGGTCTTTCTTTCCACCCCAAGAAACTAAAGGCAGTTTAAGCAGCTGATAGAGCCTGGCATCTGCTTCAAAGTCCTGAAGGCTGCGTGAGCCTCAGTCCACAGTAAGGTCGAGAATTAAACTTAAAAAGGTAACCTTTTTGTGACAACTGTTAAAGAAGGTCTTGAACCGCACTGAAGAGAAAATACCGAAGGATCGTGAACTCTGTTTAGTTTGATTGTGAACTTGGTGCCTAGTGTTCTGTCTGAAATGTGCCCCAGTGCTACATGTGGGAGTATGCATATGTGTGTGTTTTGCCGTTGAAGTAATGATTTTGCCCGTATGGTACTGTTTTGTTTGTTAATAAAGTGCACTACCATCCCTGACGCAGAACTGGCTCCTCTTTTTAGTCAGTGAGGGATGGGCTTACAAGGCTACCTCGTACTGACTCCCAAATTCTCACAGTTCCCTTTGACTTTCACATTCTATCAGAGTTTCCTGGGAGATGATCAAATGCTAGAATATTGTGTTCCTGACTGGGTCACAATCAGTGTGGAGTCTAATGGCAGCTTTCTCACCTAAGGAGCTTCTGATGCCTTGAGCCGATCACTGTGGCTCTGTGTCAGTTTCCCCATCTGGAAGAGGGTGGGTTGCACCCAATGACTTCTAAGATTTGTTTCAGGTCATCATCAAGGGATTTATACATTTGTTGCCAGCACTCTGGTAACATTTCGGCCTCTACTGGTATGGCAGAGGCAAAGTCACCCTCTGTCTTGGTTCATTCCTTTTCTTAGATTGGATTCCCTGGAAACAAACAAGCTTGGAGAATAGGGGCAGAAGCTATTGGGGATGGCTCTCAGGAAATACAGCTCAGGGGGGTGAGCAAGGCAAGAGTGGGCAGGAGTTGACCTACTAAGCAATTGCAGCTGAGGCCTCAGCAGATCCTAAGGGGGGAGCTAGGACGGCCCTTCAGAATTGGTCCCCTCTGAAACAAGGGATAGAGCCTCTATCCCTTCCTTAGCTGCCCTCTGAGAACTGGTGTTGCCTTGGGTTGGGTGAGGCAGGTCCAAGGACCATTCCTAGTGAGGAACTTCAGTGAACTGAGATCAGCCTGTATTCCCAGTAGCTGTGGGATCCAGGGAGAGGCACCCACAGTATCCACTTACTCCCCAGGAGAATACAGTTGCCCTTTGTCATGTATGAAACTTGAACTTGAGCTTTGGTTTTACAGATAGAATGGAGTTATCTCCATGAGCCTATCCTTGTTAGATAAGGGAACTGCTTTTAGAAGGTTGTACTTCTGTACTAGCTAGATGGAAGAAAAAACTAAAATTGGAAGAAACTCTAGAAAAGCT
Organism: Mustela putorius furo; assembly: GCF_011764305.1. NCBI lineage: Eukaryota > Metazoa > Chordata > Mammalia > Carnivora > Mustelidae > Mustela > Mustela putorius. The sequence goes on from NW_025421989.1 coordinate 38,103,406, forward strand.
TCAATCTCTATCCCAATGAAGAAGTCCCTTCAACAGGTTGCTAACAGATCAAGGTAGGGGGATGTGAATTTATGAGCAGGAGTCCCAAATCGGATGTTCTCAGGAGTGACGCAGCTGAAAATGAACAGCAGTAGGTATGACGCCTTAGGGAACAGTGGGGATTGTGGCTGATCTGGCCAATACCTGCCTCTCTCGGAAGTATCTATATTCAGAGTGCCTTAAAAGATTGTTAACTGATGAAAACGTGTTGAGGCTTTGCTCACAATTGTCAAAATTTTTCTGAAGTCTCTGATAAGTAAGACAAGGCTCGGGTTTACTTCACCGAAATGACAGATTGTTTTAGGATGCCTTTGATTTTCTGCGAAATGGCACCAAGACCAGCAACTATTCTGTAAAACTATTCAGAACAGGGAAGAGAGGCTGGGTTTAGAAGAGCAAAAAGACAAGGGGGAAAAGCACTCCTCCCGAGTCCCTCTTAGACCAGAAATCTCCCTCAAGAGCTAACCCTTCCCTCAGCCCACCTCAGGCAATGCTTATCTCCAGCCCTGTCAATGCTGTGATTGACAAGAACAGTGCCAAACTTTATTGGAAAAATCACATCTTCGCAGTGAGATAGAACTCAGCTCTTCCGTCAGCGTTCCATCTGCGCTGACTACAGTATAATTTCAGTAAACAGGACATCAACATTGGATGGATTTTTAAAACTATGAAGCTGCTGTCCGCTTTATACCAAGGTGATGGGGAAAGTGTCAAGTATGTCTGTTAACCTGAAGGGGCCGGCTGAGACATCAGAGGAACAGACAGTCACTCAACACACAGTTATTGGGCACCTACTATGTGTTGGGAGGCACCGTGCTGGGATTCAGCAGTGAACAAGACAGAGCCCACCTTGTAGAGCACAAAGTCTAGTGTAGAAGCCAAGGAACATGTTCACTGTGAATCTGGTCCGTGCTGTGACAGAAAAACATAGGATATATGACTGCAGGGGAAGTGTTCTGGGGGGACATGAGATTTAAGGGGAAGTTTCTAGGATCTGCCTGAAGCCTTTTTAAGTGTCACTGTGTGGCAACTGAGTGAGAACACTGCCTCGGGCCGAGAAAGGAAGTACAAAATAACAAGATGGAGTCCTAGTCCATTTGCGCTGTCAACAAAACACCGTAAACTGGGTGGCTTGTGACAGCAGAAATTTATTTCTCACAGTTCTGGAGGCTGAAAGTCAAAGATCAAGTCTCCATCAGATTTGGTGTCCAGTAAGAGCCCACTTTCTGGTACCAGATGATGCCTTTTCACTGTGTCCCTTTATGGTAGGAGGGAGTCTTTGTGGCTTCCTTCGTAAGAACACTAATCCCATTCCTGAGGGCTCCACCCTCCTGACCCACGCACCTCCCAAAGGTCCCGCCTTCTAATGCCATCAGCATGAGGGTTAGAATTTCAACAAGAATTTTACGGGGAAAAGCATCCAGTCCCTGGCAGACAGCATGGCGAAAAGGGTAAAGAAAATCACAACCAGCAACCTCGATAAATGCTGAATGTTAAGTCCCATTTGCCCCATGGACCACTGTTCACTACCGAGCCCTTCTCTGCCCCCCGGAGATCTGTATTAACTAGAACTCTCTTCCAGCCCCCTGTACGCAGGGGCCACCTAAATTTGTTTTAAAAGAGTGCCATCTTCTGGCCAAATACTGCTGTTTCAATGGAAAGCCTAAAGTATTCAAGAGTTTCATTCTTGGGGACTAAGTGTCACCTCCAGACACACTTACTTGTCTGTGCTCTCTTACTTCCCAGTTGCTACCTGGATCAGAAATATTTAGTATTTAATATCCACAGCCTTTCTTCTGCCCAAAATCCCCAGAAAGATTGTTTTGTTATGTTGGTTGCTTGGCTTCTACTGTGTCTGTCTGGGTACTGGGTGAGGAAAATGTGTGGGAGCCAAGAAAGAGGTGGAAGGAATTACTTTCACCTCAGTTAGAGCAGGGACCTAATCCAGGAAAAGCAGGAGAGAGCGGCTTAGGGGAGGGGGTAGAAGAGAAAAAGTTCTAGAAAGTCAACTTGGAGCTCTGGAATGTAGCTGGAGAAAAAGGGTTTGCAAAAGCTGCCTTGACCACCTAGGAACCAGAAGGTGAGGAGGGTCTTTAGGAAGTCTGGCTAAGAGTTGTGTGGTGCAGTGAGTACTTTGGGGGGCTAAATTGTGTTTCTTTCAGATACTATATTGTACTGGGACCACCTTAGAAGTCCTCCAAACAGCCTATATTATTCAAGGCTATATAAATTCAGAGAATATATGGCTAATAGTGCCTGGCATCCTGAACTGTGCCTGAATTCTGTGGTTTCAGTTCATGGGATCTCAGACAAACTGAAGACAAGGACCTCAGCAACTGTGCCCTGGAAAGTCCACATCGAGCTGGTAAACTGTGTATCCCAGGCTGGATATACGCTAAATAGGCCTCACGGGGAATTCGATTTATATTGAGAAAGAGAGGTCTGCTTATGCATCCTGTGGCTTCACCTGACTACCACGGACCATTGTGTCAGCATCAACCAGGGAACATGGGAGGTGTGGACATGGGGCCCTTAGGTGGGCCCAAAGAGGCTATGTGAGATGGCCTTTATATTTTTCAGAGCAGGCTGGAGTGTGCCTCCTTAAGCCAAGTTCACTGGGAGGTGGCGGGAGTGGGGTCCATGGAGACAGGCTAAAGGCAGGATCAGCTTCTCTGACAAACCAACCACCTTCGTTATGCCTGCCCTTTTAATCCTGCCGGCTGTATTAGTTTCCTATCCTTCCTATCCCAAATAAACACAAATTCAGTGGCTTAAAACAACACGAACTCATAAAAATATATGTTTATAAAAAATAAAAAAATTAAAAAAAAAAAAAACAACAACAACACGAACTCAAGATCTTATAGCTCCAAAGGTCAAAAGTCTGAAATGAGTCTTACAGGGTTAAAATAAAAAAGTCAATAGAGCTTATTCCTTCTGGAAGCTTCAGGGGAGAATCTATTCCCTGCCTTTTGCAGCATCTAGAGGTTGCTGGCATGTTTGGCTGGTGCCAGATCACTCCGGTCTCTTGCTACCACGGACCCAACACCTCTTCCTCAACTTTCGTCCTCCCAACTCCCTCTTTCTTTTTTTTATGATTTCACTTATTCATTTGACAGAGAGACAGAGAGAGAGCATGAGAGGGGAGAAGGTCAGAGGGAGAAGCAGACTCCCTACTGAGCAGGAAGCCAGATGCGGGACTTGATCCCGAGACTCTGGGATCATGACCGGAGCCAAAGGCAGTCGCTCAACCAACTGAGCCATCCAGGCGCCCCCGACTCTCTCTTAAGGAGGATACTTGTGTTAATAATTGGGCACACTTCATCTGTACCCCAGTGTTCATAGCAGCTGTGGCCACAATCGCCAAACTGTGGAAAGAGCCAAGATGCCCTTCAACAGACGAACGGATAAAGAAGATATGATCCATACATACAATGGAATATTCTGCCTCCATCAGAAAGGATGAATACCCAACTTTTGTATCGACATGGACAGGACTGAAAGAGATTATGCTGAGAGAGTCAATTATTATATGGTTTCACTTACTTGTGGAGCGTAAGGAATAACATGGAGGACATTGGGACATGGAGACGAGAAGGGAGTTGGGGAAAATTGGAATGGGAGACGAACCATGAGAGACTCTGGACTCTGAGAAACAAATGGAGGGTTTTGGAGGGGAGGTGGGGAGGGGGTTGGGTGAACCTGGTGGTGGGTATTCATGGAGCACTGGGTGTGGTGCATAAACAATGAATCTTGGAACACTGAAAAAAAATTTTAATTTAATGAATAAACAAACAAATAAATAAATGATTGGGTCCTGGGTAGTCTCCCCATTTTTTACAATCCTTAACTTAATCATATCTGCAGGGTCCCTTTTGCCATGGAAGGTAATATATTCCTCGCTCCGGGGGTAGGACACGAACGTCTTTGTTAGGGTCATTGTTCAGTCTACAGCATGGACCGTAATGCTCTTCAAAACCAAGGATTAAATGCCAGCATTGCTCAGTCCTCAGATTCCTGCTCTTTGGGGGGCCTGAATCTGGAGCAGCAAGTAGAATGTTGAATGATTTAAGAACAAATGAGCTCTCTCCTTCCCCGAATGCCGTCCCCCACCCCCCTGCCCCACTCCACCACACATACATCTGAGGAGAGCCATTTCTTGGTTTTGTCCTTTAGGTACAAAAAGGCTGGAAAAACTGTGATCCTCAGAAGCAAAGGTCTCAGATAAGCACAAAAGCAGGCCCCAGTGTTGCCCCTTCCATGAACGACAAAACAGAAATTCTTCTAAACCAAGTTCCTTCAGACTCTGAGTACATGACTGAGTACTGGACTCTTATAGAAACCTTGTTGGTCCTCCCTTCAGGTAGTAGGACCTCAGAGTAAAAGTATCCTACCAGGCACCTGTCAACTTGTCACCTCCCAAAAGACGAGGCAATGTGCCGCTTGAGCAAAGCTAAGTTTATTAGACTTGCTGCTGTGAGGAAGGCCATCATATCAGCAGTGTTCGCAGTGTCCTCAAAGCAAAGCGATTAGGGCAGGGTTTATAGGCTTCTAGGGTGTTCGACTTGGGCTGGGTGATTCTTAAGGCTGATCTTGCAAGGTAGAAGACTGGTTAGGAGGGACAACTGGGTGGCTCAGTCCATCAAGTGTCTGCCTTGGGCTCAGGTCATGATCCCGGGGTCTTGGGATCAAGCCCCACATCGGGCTCCCTGCTTAGCGGGAAGCTGGCTTCTTCCTTTCCCCCAGGCTCATGTCCTCTCTCTGGCTCTCTCACTCTCCAATAAATTTATATTTTTAAAGAAGGCTCGTTGGGATTGGCAGTCTATGACATCATAGTTTCAAATGGTTAGGCACAGTGAGGTCTGTGTCTTTGAAATGAGTCTTGACAAGCAAGCTGTTAGTCTGGAGAGATAGGCTATTGCTGGCAGTTCAAAGTTTTGTATCCCAGGAACAAGTCTTTCCTGGGACAAGATGCCAAGTTGTTTTGACTGGTTCTTGTATGGTTCAGCTCGGGGCCAGGAAAGCATGTTGGTTTCAGTTCTTAGATGTAATGCAGCACTGAGCATACTCAGGATTGCGACACACACATGTTGACTTCTTGGCCTTGAGAACTGTCTTTAGAAACTGATTCCTTGGTAGCACCTGGGTGGCTCAGTGGGTTAAAGCCTCTGCCTTCAGCTCAGGCCATGATCTCGGGGTCCTGGGATCAAGCCCCACATCCTGCTCTCTGCTCAGCAGGGAGCCTGCTTCCCCGTCTCTCTCTCCGCCGGCCTCTCTGCCTACTTGTGATCTCTGTCTGTCAAATAAATAAATAAAATCTTTTTTATAAAGGAACTGATACCTTGTAAAGTCATCCTCCTTTGCCGACGAGCATGCGTGTTAAGAGCTGGGTCTCTGGGGTCAACTGGATTTGAATCTTGGTACCTGAAGATGCTTTTTCTCACCTGCTCCATGGAGCTCTTCAGTGGTTTGAAGCATTCATTAGGATAATGTGGGTGAAAGCTGTTAGTTACGTTACATGGTAGTCTTAAGAAGAAAAAGAAGATTCAACATCACAGTTTGTAGTCTATGAGGACTCCAACTTCAAAAATACACCTTGAATTACTTCTTTCCTCAACTATCATCTCTGGTTATTTCCTGCCCAAATATCCAGGTGTCTCTTTTATCATACCACTTGAGTAGCCCGAGTAGTCTTTTCAAAAATGCAAGTCTGGTCCTGTCAGTTGGGACTCAAGTCCCTCCAATAGCTGCTGGTTGCACTTTGGATAAGACCACATATGGCGGCACAGAAGGCTCTTTCTGCTCTCTTCCCTCCCTGCCTGCTTCCATGCCTCAAGGCACTTTTCTGTCCCTTAGAAACTTCCAGCCATCTAGCTTTGCTTATAAATCCTCAGATATATCCAGTCCTTTTCTGTCTCAGCTCCCTCTCTAGAAAGTTCTTTGATGCAGTCTTCACTTGGCTAAATCGTTTGGATCACTGATGATGTATCATTTCCTCAATGATGCCTTTCCTGACAATCCCTTTGTCACAAATCATTCTTCAGCATAATCTCTCATCATTGTCTTTCCCTCCCTAAAGCTTTGAAATCACTCATGTGTTTAACTGATGTTTAGTCTCTCCCCCAGTGATAGGCCCCACCACAAAGGGGGTGTATGTGTGCAAGGACCTGGGGGCCATCAACCCTCTGGGCAGAGGGACGGGGTCTTGGGTGGCCAGAGCCCCCAAGCTGCTCACTTCCAGGCATGGAGTGACCTTAGCCATTTACCCAGTATGCCACACAGGTGCAATCATTCCTCCCACAACCCATAACCATATCATTTGTGAAAAGCACTGTATTTTAAGCCAGTATTTTTGGCACACATCAAGATATAAGCAAGCAAGGATCAAGAATCATCATTAATATTCACATTTTTATCCTAAGCAACATCACTTGCAGGAGAAAAATTAAAACCCACTGTCATTTCCCTGGACGACAGTTTCATATGGTTCCTGGCATCATCATGGTAATGACATAGCTTCAAACGTATCCAGCCACAAACTCAAGTTTGCTGCTCTTTAATTATTTTACTTCCAATGCAACATGCCCTCAAAAGAAGGAATTTAAATGAGCCAATTAGTAACCGGAGGTCAGTCTGGAAGAAATAATTGACAGGAGCAGGCCTCAGATCTCACCAGGGCTCCTTGGATTTAAATTGGAATCTAAGAGCGAAGCATTTATTCATTATTTATTTCCCTCGATCATTTATGACATGCCCAGTCCTGAGGGGAAGCTGGGTATCCAGCTGAAATACAAAATTAACAAATTAAAATTAACAAGCACAGAAAGGAACAAATCCAATCTCGCCCCCGCTTGCTTCGAGGGCTGGGACTGACACTGGGCATACCCAGGAAGGACGCCCCTGGTTCCTCCAAGTTAAGCCAATCTTCTCCTCCGCCCTCCACCCCGGACCCCCACTCCCAGTGACACACGTGAAGCCACCCACGGTAGATATTTCTGGTTGGGTAAAGAAAGAATACAGCATTGAGACGATATGAGGGCTGTTTAGCATGAGGTAAGTGCTTTCAAGCACTCTGTAGACAACAGTGCTATGTGGATGAACGTCCAGGAAAACTGGCTCTGCATGGCTGCTTCCTCAGAGCAGAAAAGAGTCCACATGCGGTGTAACGTCGTCTCCTCGGGCAGAGGCAACATGGCGGGGCGGCGAGGAAGAGCAAAGGGCAACAGCCTCGGCAGCCAGGGAACGCTCAGAGGGAAAGGTGGGCTTTCCACACCAGGGTCCCGCCATTCTCGGTCTGGGTTTCCAGGGTGTCTTGTGGGGTGGTGGGGGTGGCCGGCAGAAGACAGCAATAGGAAATCTGAATTTAGGACAGGGCACGCTGTCAGGCTTGGGCAAAAGGGCCCCGCATACAAGGAACAGAGAGACTGGGCCTCTGGCAGAATTCCCAGGGGGCTGCTGACAGTTACAGACCACAGAGCCTCAGTCCTGTTCCCTAAGGCAGACCCATCTTTGTCAGAGGATGGGGTTTGGACCCAGCCTTAGGCCAGTGGTCTGCACTGGGTGCTTTCATTTCCCTGTTCTCACCCCATCTCCCTACCAGGCCCGGGTATAGCTGGAACCCAGGTGCTTCCAATCTCTTGCCCTTGCCTCCCAGCGCCCAGCGACCCTTCCCACCCTTCCTGGGGGCTGGACCTCTGAAGCCACCTGCCCTACTCTCCAGGGACCTTGGCTGACTCACCTGCCAGCCCTGCCTGTGCCCCTGCTGCTCCATCTGGGCCCACCGACCCAGGTGATGTCACCAAGCCAGGGCTACTGTGTGATTGCCCTGCAAGCTCCTCCCCTTGGCTTCCTGAGGAGGGATATTCTGGAGCTGAGCCCCTGAAGACAAAATGGAGAAACTCTCCAGGCTGACAACAGGGAGGCTGCCCAAGACAGAGGAAATAGTGCTGTCTGCAGGGATAAGTCCCGAGGGAGGGTCATCAGGCCACAGTCCTCTGGGTGGACAAAAGGCCAATAGAGCTTAGTGTTGCTTTCCTTGGTCACACATCTTTATTCTAGCTCAGCCATGTGCTTTTTCACTGAATTCTTCCTTCCTTCCTTCCTTTCTTCTTTCTTTCTTTCTTTTTCTTTCTTTCTTTCTTTCTTTCTTTCTTTCTTTCTTTCTTTCTTTCTTTCTTTCCTTCTTCATTTATGAGACAGAGAGATAACCAGAGAGAGGGGCAGAGAGCAAGAGAGGGAGAGAGAGAATCCCAAGCAGACTCCGAGCCGAACACAGAGCCCAATGCGGGGCCTGATCCTATGACCCCAAGATCATCACCTGAGCCAGAGCCAAGAGTCCAATGCACAACCGACCATGCCACCTAGGCGCCCCTCACCGAGCTCTTTCAAACAGGGAACACACCTTTCTGATGTCAAGTCATGAAATCATCTTTTAGCAGCCCCCTCCTGATCCCTGGGAAGCATGGGGCACATTGGGGGCCCTCTTCCTTCTGTCAGCAGGATCTGCGAAAAAGAGGAGGTTGCCCGCCAGAAAGGACACCAGGAGGAGGAGGCCAGGGAGAGGCCTGAGGAAAAGCTGACAGAAACAGGAGCCTGGAAAGTGGAGGGGAAGGAGGAATAAGGAGTCTCCCAACATGCAGCACCCACCTTGTGCAGCTATGGTTCCGAAGCCACTCGGCAGAGTAGATTTTATTTCTAGGCTGGCCTCAGTTTGATGAAGCTTACCCATACGACGGTAAGATATGCCAGGAACCCGGGCAATGGGTTAGATGCGTATTGTGAGAGACCCCCTATCCAAGAGGCTTTCTCTTGTAATATTTCAGACAGCGTGACAAACTAAAACAGGGACACTTCAGGCCTTGGTCACCATGTCCTTGCTGGAGGCCCTCAGATTCCCCACCTGGACAGCAGTTTCCCTTCTCCGTGTCTGGCTGCTTGTCTTTCTTCTCCTCAACGATCTGCTCAACTGGTATCTTTTTTGGGGGAGGGGGCATGAGTCTTGATTTTCTACTTTGCTTTATTAACTCAATATTTACATTGACAGCTGGATGTTGCCCCAGATCCTTTGGGAAGGAACAGACAATAAGCAAAACATAAATAACAGGAGCAGATTGCCCAGCCAGGTGTCGGAATACCAGACGTCGAAACTGGAAATATCTTCAGGAGATGTCAAGAAATAACTACTCACCTTCTGACATTGGGTTATCGTAATCACTGAAAAGCTATAATAATGTAGTGTATGGTGGGGGATCAGAGTGAAGTCATAGTCGTCTCTGTACTCTATTTGGGATGTTTCTCAGATAGGTTCCTTTTAGGGATCACTGCTGTTTGTAACTGAGCTAATATCATGTTTGGATGTCTCAAGGTTCATTCTCAGGCATTACTCAATCCCAGCACTCCCCATAACACCTCACCAACCCCAACCTGTCCCCTAAACTCTAAAGATATGGCCAACATTCTACGTGACGTCCCCACTTGGATGTACATGGATACGTAATAGATGTTTCCATTTTATTACACCAGACTGAGCAACCAGGGTCATTGGCTTGGATGGCTGCCCTGGCCTCCTAAGCAGCCTCCTGTTCCCACACTTCCTGCAGAATAATCTGCTTTCCAAACTGCCAAGTTTGGATTCTGTTCTAAAAGTCACTTTCTCAGCAAGGCCTCAGCAGACCAGCCCAATCTACTGGAGCCTCCCTTTGCCCACATTACAATGTTTCCCTTGCCTTTGCCTACATTTCCTTGATGACACTTCTCTCCACCGACCTACCCATTAGCATTTAAGTTCCATGAGAAGAGGGGCTGCCTCTGTTTTGCTCACAATTCTATTCCTAGCACTAAGAAAAAGTCACAGGCTGACTTCCCCAGGACGCTGACTCCAAGATGGAGATGTGGGCACGGGGAGGACTCTGGAGGGAGGATGCTCTTGGGATCAAAGCCTATGAGGGAGTGAGGGAATTGAATTGGGCAGAAGGGGAAGTTGAACTAGGCCCTTGTTGCTGTAGGGGTGTCAGCGGACCCTATGGCAGCTTTGAAGCTAGGAGAGCCTCTTATACCACCCCCCCCCCGGGCCCAGTCTTTGGATGGGGGCTACTCTTAGCAAGGGACAGATCTTTGGGCCAGAGCGGTTTCTTCAGCCTACAGAAAGGGACACAGCCAGGAACTGTCAGCTTCCCAACTGTCAGGGAGAATGAGTGCCCACAGTCTCCCAAAGAGGGATCTCTGTGGCACACTACAGTACCCACTACAAAGCAATTCTTGGAAACATTTGCTGACTGTACCCCTACTAGGGTACAGTACCCCTACTAGGAGTTACCTACTAGGGGTTGCCCTGTACCCCTACTCGGAACCCTCCAGTGGGTTGTCTTCCCACTTAGAATGAAAGCCAAGGCCTTGCTATGGCCTAAGCCTCCTTCTGTGATCTTGCCTCTGTCAAGCCCTCCAACCTTATTTCTTATCACTAAGTTCCTGTGATTGTTGCTCCTGCCTTTAAAGCCCCAATTCTCTTCCTCTGATGTTCCAATCACACTCTCACCTTCGGGCCTTGCATTTCCAGTTTCTCGTGCCTGGAACGCTCCTCCCCCAAAGAGCATCATGCTTCCTTCCCTTACTCTACTTAGGATTCTGTTCTAAAAGTCACTTTCTCAGCGAGGCCTCAGTGGACCACCCAATCTACTAGAGCCTCCCTCTGCCTACATCACAATGTTTCCCTTGCCTTTGCTTACATTTCCTTGATCACACTCCTCTCCATCAACTTATCCTTCAGCATTTAAGTTCCATGAGGAGAGGGGCTGCCTCTGTTTTGGTCACGATTCTATTCCCAGCACCAAGAAAAAGATCTGGGATAAATAGTATTCCATGTATGTTTGCTGAGTTGTGGTTGAATGGTGATCATTCTTTAAACCATATAATGCAATGGGCAGAAAAACATATGAAGAAGATATTGGGGTTAGACAGAGTGGTAAGAGTGCAAAAAAAAAAAAAATCTAAGCTTTGGAAATACCAGTAACTCAGAAAGATCAGGTCCTTGGTATTCCAGATAACTCTTTTTTAAAAAAATTAATTTTATTTTTTAAAAAGACTTTATTTTCCTATTTGAGAGAGAGAGAGAGAGAATGCTCACAGAGGGAGAGTGAGAGGGAAAAGCAGATGCCCCGTTGAGTGCAGATCTCAATGCGGGTCTCGATCCCAGGACCCCAAGATCATGACCTGAGCTGAAGGCAGAGGCTCAACTGACTGACTGAGCCACCCAGGCACCCCTCCGAGGTGCATCTGAAGCTCATGTCCACCTCTTACTGATTCTGAGACCTTTGTCTCGTAGCATCTCTGAGACACAGACTCCTCATCTGTAACATGGAGATGATGGGGGTGATTTTGGGGTTAAAAGAGATGATGTACAATGTCTTGTAGATAATACGTGTTTAACGAAAGGGAGCTATTATTATAATATAATTAATAATGAGCAAAATTATTATCCAAAGACAGTTTTATAAGGAGATCTTAAATTGCGTTAAGGCAGGTGGGTCTTTTAGGATGCTTTGGACTCTAAGTGCCAGAAAACATATTCAAACTTGTTGAACTTATTTCTCACGTGGCAGCCATCCTGAGACAGGCTAGGCTGTAAGTAGGGTGCATCAGGGATACAGCTCCATACCTCTGAGACTTTTGTGGCCCTGACCTGATCTGTGCTAGGACTCATCCTACGCTTGAAAGCTAGATGGCTGTAGCAACTACAAATATCTCATCCAGACACTTGCAGTGTCCCTGGGAAGGATGGGATTGGACTTTTTATTTTTTTTTAATTTAATTTTTTTAAGGTTTTATTTATTTACTTGACAGACTGAGATCACAAGTAGGCAGAGAGAGAGAGAGAGAATGAGTGAGAGAGAAGGAAGCAGGCTACCCACCGAGCACAGAGCCCGACGCGGGACTCGATCCCAGGATCCCGGGATCACGACCCGAGCCAAAGGCAGAGGCCCCAACCCACTGAGCCATCCAGGCGTCCCTAGACTTTTTATTTCATGGGTCTGTTTCTAAGAGTGAGGGACCCTGGGGCACCTGATGGTTTTGGTTGGTAAGGCATGGGACTCTTGATCTCGGGGTTGTAAATTCAAGTTCAAGCCCCATATTGGATGTGGAGTTTACTTAAAAATAAAATCTTAAAAAAACTTACTCTCCTGGAGGCTCCAGCCTACCCCTAAGAACACTTCTTTTGTTCCATGAGCCAGAATCACGTAATATGGTGAGGCTTAAGTCAATCATTGACAAAGGAAACAGACGCCCCACCATTGGCTTAGACTAAACAGTACCCACATCTTGGGGCTGAGGGTGTGGCAGCAGAGCAGTAGGTGAATAGCTGAGCAAAACCAAGACTTATTTAGGAAGAGAGTGGAAGGATGCATACAGAGTAAGTCTAATACCCAACATTCTACCCTAATCTGTGACTCAAAAGACATGGCCATTGCCAATGGGAATAGCCTGTAAGTCTAGAACCCCTTCTGTGAGTGCGGTTCCTATACTCCTCTTTTCTACAGTGGGTTTTATCGCTTACCCTGTCCTTTGCTTCAGTGATAACTTTGGCATTGGGCGCCTAAAATAAATGGGGCTCAAGGAGGCAGGGGGTTGGCAGGGAGGCTCTTCTGTTACCTAAGGACACCATTTATTTCCTGATTTTAACATGCCTAGAAGCTTTTAGAAAAATGAGATTTTGAAAACAGTCTTGTCGTTGGAGTACTTCTAAAACACAGAGAGGCCTAGTCCGAAGGGCCAGCATCACCAGTGAGCTTTGGACTCTAGAAGGAGTTCTGTTTATCTAAGCCTAGCCTTGACCAGGGGACTAGGGCCCGAGCACGTGGCACACTGGAGTTTAAGCAGATGAAAAGAGCAGATAGAGGACAACACTAGGTCAGAAAAGAGGGATAGGTCATGGGGATGAGGGGCTTATGGCCCAAGCCACCTCTCACCTTCTTCCAAAACAGTGATTGGTCTTTTTCTCAGTGTCCCCTATCCCCCAATCCTCCACCATAACTCCAGGACTTTCTCCCTGCTTTTCTATAACCCAGGGAAGATTCTGGTATTGAAAAGCTCTTGACAGCAAACTAGGGAAAAGAAAATATAATACAGTGAAATGGCCTAGAGGGAAGGCAATTGGATATGTCAACGTCACGTACAAAAACTCAGTGCCACTCAGCCTTTTGCCTTGCAGGAAAGTAAATATTCAAGGAGAATCAACTGGACTAGAATGCTTAAGGAAGAAATGGTTGGGGATTAGAGAGGTAAAGAAAGGCGAAAGAAGAGGTCATAGGGATCATGGATGGGGGTCAGAGCCTGAAGTTCATTCTGCTGGACTGGTATATGATATATCAGTGACTCACTGCATGGTCTCAGCAGAAATGACAAGAGCAATCACATCAGAAAGGAGGAGCCGGGGGTTAGTGCAAGGTCTGATTAGATTAGTTATTTCCAATACGGGAGCTTGGCTTCTAGTGTCCATAGACCGAAATGTCATTAAGGTCACTCTCCAGGAGAATTTCCAGCTCAAATGAGTCTTCTCAGCACTTAAAAAACAAACTGGCAGGAAACAAACAATAAGAGCAAGCTCACCACTACAGTACACCAGTTTGTCTACACAGTCCCCTAGAGTCTAGAACATTCTAGACTATTTTGTTTGGTTTACAAGGTTTAAATATATTGGGTTTTCTGTTTTGTTTTTTAAAAGATTTTATTTATTTGAGAGAGAGAGGGAGAGCATGAACGGGGTGGGGGGGGCAGAGGGAGAAGGACAGAGGGAGAAGCACGTGGCTTCTTCCTGCTCAGCAGGGAGCCAGATGCAGGACTCAATCCCAGGACCCCAGGATCATGGCCTGAGACAAAGGCAGATGTTTCACCGACTGAGTCACCCAGGTGTCTTGGTTTAGTCTATTGTTGAAATGAGGACTTGTCCTTTTAGTTCCGGGCCTAGGCTAAGATGGAAATAAAGGGATCCTATCCTGACAGATTGTCCAGGAGACAAATGCCTAAAGGACCGAGGGCTAGGTAACTGAGGACAAGTAGAGTTGAAGTTTGGAAGAAAGCAGGTAGGAGGGAGGAATATTGGCAGAGTACACTCTGTTTCCATAGAAAATCAGCTCACTATGTCCTGGAATGTCCATCATTGTTGAGATGTGTCAGTAGGTCAAGTGACACAGCAGCCACTCTAAAGTCACGTGTCAGGATCAGGCACCATTACACCTCATTCCTGTGGCTTAGGCTCCCCGCCACCTGTGTCCTTTATCTTCACCAGTGCCAAAGAAAGTCTTTGGGCCAGTCAATGCATGGGCCATTGAGCACTCACAGACAGCTATCTTTGACTCAGGAATCAGCCGTGGTCCAGTCAGTCGTCATCAGGGTAGTAGATCACACAAGCAGGTGACCTGGTTGCAAGGATCCACCTCTGACCACTCTTATTGAAAAGAGACCACAGGCATGGTAAGCACTGTGTTTCATAGACACCTTTCTTGCATGAGACCTTACCAGTCATTGGATTTACCCCAGATGGGCAGTCTTGAAGGTCTCAAATTGGAATGTACTTGTATAACTAAAATACCCACAAGAATGTCACATAAACAGATCTATTCCTAAGATTCAGAAGCTCTTCCCAAAAAGCCACGCTTCTCTTTTAATTTGTATATTGCCCCCTATATATAGGGCACCCCTTTTTTAAGATTTTATTTGAGAGAGAAAGCAAGCACAAACAGGCAGAGGAGCAGAGGATGAGGGAGAAGCAGGCTCCCCGCTGAGCAAGGAGTTCGATGGGACCCAGGATCATGACCTGAACTGAAGGCAGACGCTTAACCAACTGATCAATGCAGGAGCTTCTATAGGGCGCCTCTTAGACACCACCATGTCCCCTCAGCCTGTCTTTTTACTCCAGCCGTTGCTCTAGCAACCAGCAACCAGCTGCGCAAGTTATTGACAGCACCGTCAGCAGCCATTCTGATACAGGGGCAGTCCTGGAAGTGGAAGCAAGTTAAGCGTTTTACGGAAAACTTTGGCCGATGGGAGATGAATACTCCCTTAACTCCCTCAACGCCCTCTGGTGATCTAGTCTGAGGTGAATTTTGTGTGGCTCCTCAGAGGCTCCCCAGGAGGACCAAGCCTCAAAAGCCCACAGCAATGGCCAATTCGATACTGCAACCCCTGGGACTGGCATTCCCTCCTTCCCTGTTTTTGTTCTTCCTTGTCCCCCTTTGGCTCCCTGAGATCACTTCCTAGAGCGAATGAGCGGCTTCAACGCCATTGCTTCAGGCTCGGCCTTTGGGGGAGCCTTTGGGACCCAGCTAAAGACAACCATGCTTTCCAATAGAAAGATAGCCCTTCTTGATTCAAGTAGTTCCTATGATCCAGGAAATAGGTCTCACTCTTTATCTTTTTTTTTTTTTAAGATTTTATTTATTTATTTGACAGAGAGAAACCACAAGTAGGCAGAGAGGCAGGCAGAGAGAGAGAGGAGGAAGCAGGTTCCCTGCTGAGCAGAGAGCCCGATGCGGGACTCAATCCCAGGACCCTGAGATCATGACCTGAGCCGAAGGCAGCGGCGTAACCCACTGAGCCACCCAGGCGCCCCTCACTCTTTATCTTGATGGATTTAATGCTTGGCTTTCAGTGGGCGACACTGTTCCTTTCTATTCCAAGGGTTTTTTTTTTTTTTTTTTAAGATTTTATTTACTTGACAGAAAGAGAGAGAGATCACAAGTAGGCAGAGAGGCAGGCAGAGGGAGAGGGGGAAGCAGACTCCCCACTGAGCAGAGAACTGGATGTGGGGCTCGATCCCGATCCTGAGATCATGACCTGAGCCAAAGGCAGAGGCATAACCCACTGAGCCACCCAGGTGCCCCTATTCCAAGTGTTTTATAAGCACTTTCTTTTCACCCTGATATACCTGGATAGCTGAAAGGGAATGAAGGCAGAAGAGCTGTCCTGTGAGAAGGGCTCAGTTTCAGACCTTGACAGAGAAGGTCTATGAAGACACTTGCCCTTTCTCTACCCAACCTGCTACATTAAACTCTCCATGTAAAGCTTAGGCATGTGGCTCTTTCCAAAGCACCCCAGTAATTCTGCTATGCACCCTCCGTTGAGAATCACTGCTTAGACTCCATTGACTCAAAAAGGAAACTGGATCCAAACATTATCAGTGCTATGCTGACTCGCATATAGTCGAGAAGATAGTATTTTCACAACGAGTCTGAGAAAAAATAAAAATGAGCTCTTTGCAAAAGAAGGCAAGGGAACATCCTCTTTACAAAGTGTAAGCAGGTGTAACCAGATGGTCAGAATTATAAAAAGCAGAACTACAACGAAAATTACAGGAATCCATTTTGAGACACTATGGTGGCTTAGGCACCATAAGAGATACAAAGGCTGAAAAGATGGATAGAAAAACAGTCTCTGCTCTAAAGAATAGATGATAAGGACACCAATACATGAAATGAGTTGTAAAGAAATTACAACTTTCTTTCTCTTCCACTGTGCACAGGGAGAGATGTTCCTCCCCTTCTTGCATTCAAACACTCTAGCAGTCTGTGACTCTACCAGTCACTCTTAAATTAGAGCCAGTCCTGAGGCTTAAGTCACAAACCAGTTTCAATTTAATAATTTGAATGTCCAGTATTATAGAAAAACTAAATCTCTGAACTTGGTTTTTGATTTTTTTTTAATTTTGCTTTGAGCTTGATTTAGAGTTTGATTTTCTTTTCTCTTCCAGTTAGGACCCATTTCAGGGCCTGTCATGCCAACTCACAGAAGCCTATGGCTAACTTTTCCTTTCCTTCTGTATACCTTGCTTAGCTTGCCCACTGTACATTCTGGGACTTTAGAGGTCTGTGTGGAGAAGGATGAGGCAAGGGGGCTCAGTGAACCCTCCTACTTGACTGGCCCTCTTGTATGATGGATTTATACGCTTTGGGACTGTCATGAGAACCAACTATTGTGGGGACACTTGTGAGGTTTTATTTATTTTTATTTTATTTTATTTTTATTTGACAGAGAGAGACACAGCGAGAGAGGGAACACAAGCAGGGGAAGTGGGAGAGGGAGAAGCAGCCTTCCCATGGAGCAGAGAGCCCGATACAGGGCTCGATCCCAGGACCCTGGGAGCATGACCTGAGCTGAAGGTAGATGCTTAACAACTGAGCCACCCAGGTGACCCACATATGTTACATTTTTCTTTATTCCTAGTAGTGGCAGGGTGGGGGGAGGTAGAGGGAGATAGTCTCAAGCAGATTCCACACTCAGTGCAGAGCCTGATGTGGGGCTCCATTCCAAGCCCTTGAGATCATGATCTGAGCTGGAATCAAGAGCTGGACACTTAACCAATCAAGGCATCCAGGCATGCCATCTCTTGTCTTTTTTATGGTAAGTTATTCTAACAGACATGAGATGGTATCTCACTGTGGTTTTGGTTTGCATTCCCCTATTTGACTCTTTCTTAATGGATGTGACAAATTTGGGGGAAATTTTTTTTGAAGGGAAACATGCTCAAGAAGACATCTCTAGCCCAAGTACATTACATTTTTAGAGATTCAAAAAATCACACGGTTTACATACAAAGTCTTAGTGGGTTCTTTTTTTTTTTTTTTAAAGATTTTATTTATTTGACAGAGAGACAGTGAGAGAGGGAACACAAGCACGGGGAGTGGGAGAGGGAGAAGTAGGCTTTCCACTCACCAGGGACCCCCATGTGGGGCTCGATCCCAGGACCCTGGGATCATGAACTGAGCTGAAGGCAGACACTTAATGACTGAGCCGCCCAGGTGCCCCATAGTCTCAGTGGGTTCTTTAACTTCCTCATTTAGTCTCTAAAGTTCTTATAAATTTACGAATGTAAATGTCACTGTAAAATCAGCAAATCTATGCTATTACTGGTTAATCGTGGAGATTTCTCACACTGCATTTATGCTAAGAATAATAAATTTCATTTTCTAAAGGAGAGTAGGAAAATGGTCATTTATGGATTTAAAATCTATTCTGACAAAAAGTGACCTTGGGAGTTGAGAGGTATGAATACTTTGAAATGATAGCATTTAAAAAGTAGTTTAAATAGGATTTAATGGACTGTGAAACTGTAGTTTTAAATTAATGAGTGTACCTAGTAAAAAGCTTTGCACTGATAAAGAATATGAAAGGGTAACTGAAATATTATAATTATCTTAATAGTTAACGGATCTTATTAATATGTCAATTACTTTGACAGGTCTTTTGAGGGGGGTGAAAGGAAGGAGTGCTGTCTTTTAGCATTCTTATCTTATCATTATAAATCATTTACCAAGTGCTCACACACACATCATCATCTGGGCTTCAAGGAAATTTTGGCCAAAGGGTTTAAAGCCACAATTATATGCCTAATACTGGGTCTTGATCTGATCTGTCAAAACCCTGAAAGTCATTACCCAAAAAGAAAAGACAACAGACGTCTGGTCAATCAAGTTTATTTCAATTGAACAAATACATACTGACCTTTGTATCTAGACATAATAGGAGGATACAAAAGGAAGAAAAAGCAATATTCCTATCCTCAAAGAAATTGAAATCAGCTGAAGACACACTGCACAAGACAGTAATACTTTAAAGATGTATACTGAGTAGCACTGAGGAGCGCCTAACAACTTAGTATGGCATAAACCCACACAAAGGGACACCATCCATGACCATGGCAGGGAGTAGAAGAGGGTGATTGGGGCATACACCTGGGGGGATAGGAGAAGCAATGGACTTGTGTTCTAGTCCCCCAGATACAAGTGGCTTATTGTGAAACTTGGGCAATTTAAGTTCCACCTCTCCTGGTCTTGGCTTGATCAACACTACAAAAGAAAGTGAAGACTAGATATTCTCTAAGGCCAGGCTATAACAATACAGGATTCAAAGGACAAGTGCAGAGAATTCGGACAAAAAGGATGTTACACCTAAGAGAAAGGACCAGCACAAAGCCACAGAGATGGGGAAAAAAGTAGGTTTTTTTGTGCGTGGGCAAGGTGCATCGTGGCACAGTGAGGATTTTAAGAAGGCTGTTTAACTACTAGAAAGATTCTGAGTGCAGTAAACTTGGAAATGGGCAAGAAAGAGCATAAAGCCAGGTAAGGGAGTATATGCAGGGGTCAACTGGAAATGGACATACCGCGTTTCTTACGGTCGGAAGTCTGACTTATCTTCATGCTCCCCACGTCATTCTACAGTCTTTATGTCTTTTTGGAACCTCATTACAACCCCTGCCCCAAACCCACACACTGGTTAGACCCGCAGCAGTAGACCCCTTTTGTGGGCGAGGAAGCCAAGGGCGGTTGCTGAAAAGATGGCGGTCAACCCAATGAGCTTCAGCAGGCCTGGCACGGAGGGCAAATTTCTCTCCAAGAAGGTCGTGGTGATGGGCTGCGCAGGGACATCCTGGGTTCAGAGAACATTCAGTGTCAGCACAGGGCGTATACACTTTGCTTCAGAAATTCTTTGTTTCCTCCAGTTCTTTGAACACGACCCACTCCTGCCCACCTCTACGCCAGGAAATACAATGTTCCTGCTGCTCATGGCACTCGTCCCCATTCCCCACTAGGCCCTTTACTTGGCTAATTCGGACTCATCCTTCAAGTCTTACTTTACAGGCTCCTGGCGGAGTCTTTCCTGGGACCCCAGGCTAAAATGGCCTCCACTTTTTACACCCTTGAGAAGTCTGCTCCATGACATTTATACTTTCTGGTTATCATCTATTTTCCCCACATGTTGTTGCTCCATGAAAGCACTGCTCTACCCTTAGCATGGTAGCTGATGCCGAGTCGGTACATGATAAATATTTGTTGAGTTGAATGGATCTGTGGTCCACTCAGCCCCCAGTCCCATCTTTGACAAAAGCACGGAGGCAATGACTCGGACAGGCATGGCTGTTCTTTTGGACTTCACACTGATCAAGGAGTAACTTTGACCTTTTTGACCCTTGTCCTCTGTAATGCATTTCACTCTATCCTCTGTGTCCTCCCTTCCAGTCAGGAAAACTTCCTGGGGTTTTATTATAAAAATGACAGTGCATATATTGAAAATACTTTTCTAATCTACATCTGCTCTTTTTCATTCCACTCCTTGGTCCCTAGACAGTGGATGCTGACCTATTTTCCTTTTATTTCCTACCCACTGTTAGAGATTTATTCAGGAGGCATTTATTGAGTTCTTAAAATGTTCAAGAACTCTGACCAAAAGAAACTATATTTTTTCCTAATAATCTGCAATGGATGTGGCAGGCTATAAGTTTATCAATTTCTATTAAATCTCTCATCTACCCTAGCTCATGGTATCTTTTTAAATTCTTCCCTTTTTTGGCGGGGTGGGGGGTATAGAGAGAGGGAGAAAGAGAATCTTAAGCAGACTCCATACCCAGCATGAGCTCCACCCAGGGCTCGATCTCACAATCCTGAGATTTTTTTTTTATAAAATTGTTAATGAAATTAAGTTAAATTAAAATGTAGATTGATTAAAAATAATTTTGGTGGTTTCCATGAATTTTGAGAAGACCCCTTTTACCCCTTTAATATATATATACAAAAATCTATAAACAATTTGGGGAGTTCGTGGATCCCTCAGTTTTCTTTTTAATGTACTTTTTATTTTTTAAATTTTTTAAAAATGTCTTAATTTTATCTTATTTTTTTCAGGGCTCCAAGATTCATCTTGACCTGAGCCAAAATCAAGAGTCAGAGGCTCAACTGACTGAGCCACCCAAGCACCCCTTTATGGTATCTTTTCAAACATGCATGGGTTAAATCACTTAGGGAAAGGTATATGACCATTGTAAGTGGTTCTTTTGGTAAATAATTGCTTTTAGAGAAAAGGGATTTAAAAATTCATGAAATAAAAAAAAAAAAAAAAAAAAAAAAAAAAAAAAGAATATACCTTAAAAAAATAAATGAAATAAAACAAAATAATATACCTTAGCTGGAAAAATCGATACCTGGACTATAAACACAAAAATGAATAAAAACAAATATTCACCAAAAAAAAAAAAAAAATAACCTACCACCGACTCTGGTTCTGACTGCCAGATTTCATCCTCAGGGATCTTCCCCATGGCATGCAGGATCTGAAAAGAGGATTTTGGTGAGTAACAGAGCTGACACCACCTTTCTGCTGCTAATCTCCTCTTTAAATAAAAGACTAACTGATTGTCTCTCAGGATATCCATCCAAAACACCAGGATAAAAGCCAACATAGTCCATTCAATCTTTGAAAGGCTCTGAAAGGTCTTTCAGCTATGACATAAGAAGCCCCAACCATGGGGCTTACCATAGATTTGAGTAGTTATGAACATTCCTTGATAGGAATGAGACATGGGGATTGTCAGGAAATATATAAATGAATTCTGAGTCATCATAAAAAACATTTTGAGTTCTATAACATTAGTCCTGGGTGATTTCTCAAGTATAACCATTGGGATCTTTTGTCCCATGGGGTCTTTTCACTTTGGGCGACGTGATCGATATTTTCATTACTTTTGGGTTAAGGTGTTCGTTGCACTTGAGGATACTGTTAAAATGGTGTTTTGTGGGTCTTCAGATGGAGGTCACTGGGGAATTGGCCTCCAAGATCTCAGACATCTTTGACCTGCTTATAAGACCCATGCATTACCCCCTTTCCCACAGTCCATGACCCAAGGCCCTACCTCCCGGGCTGCTCTCTCCCCAGCCTCCACGGCCCCCTCCATGTAACCACTCCAGTGCGTGGCTGTCTCAGTGCCAGCGAAATAAATCTTGCCCACGGGCTGTCGTAGAACCCTTGAAACAAAAGCAAAGAGGTAAAAGTGGTCAGTCTCAGAAAGACAGAGAAGAACCCTCCCACAAAGACCAAATCCGGATGCTTTCCTCTGATACTAAGCATTGGAAGTTCATGGGTAATTCTGGGATGATGTTCACAGGTGCCTCCGGCTACTGCATGATCCTTGTCATAGACAAGGAATAAAAGCTGAAGGCTGCTCCTGCACCAAGAGTCTACAGGTATAGGGGATGATGTCAATGGAGTATGTATTTGCTTCACCTACATGAAATGAGGGACTATTAGGGCCCAATGCTTTTATGGCTCACCAGGTCCAAGCAAGGTGACACCTGCCTCAGTTCCCTACTGGTTGGGGAGTCCACCAATGGACTTGGCAAATCAATTCCTCTTTAAGCTCTGGATTCCCCATCACTTAGAGGACACAGAACAATGATCTCTATCAGTGACAGGTAACAAATCTGTGAGCCTGACTATGGCCATAAACTACCACTCACTAGGGTCGTCTGGGTGGCTCAGTCGGTTAAGCATCTGACTCTTGGTTTTGGCTCAGGTCATGATCTCAGGGTCATGAGATCGAGCCCTGTGCTGGGCTCTGCACTCAGCAGGGAATCTTCTTGTTTCCCTCTCCCTCTGTCCCCTCCCCCTGTTCACTCTCTCTCTCTCAATATATCTTGAAAACAAAAACAAACAAACCAACCAACCCTGTGACTCACTGAGAGCTTACCACTTCCTGTGTAAATAACAGTTAAGATTTATTGGGTGCCAAGCCCTCTTCAAAGTGCATTAATCCTCACCACAGCATTAAGATTAAGTGTTAAGATTATCCCCATTTTGCAGATGAGAATACTAAGTTACACGGACTGTGACACTGTGATACACTACCAAGACCACCCCCCGCGCTTCAGGAATGAAGGATTTATTCCCAGCTGCTCGGAGTGCTGCCAGAAGATGTCTTCGGATGTCAATCCTCTCCAGGGATTGGCTCTGCTGAAGAGAACTGCATCGCCTCAAGGTCATGCTTCTTCCAGAACCAGGAGCATTCAATGACTAAGCACCATGGGGCGATAAGGACTTCTCTACCCCTTTGCTCCAACTTGAAACAACTCTTAAGGGCCATCCTAGCTCCAGAGCTTCCTATGGGCTCAGCTCAGGCCTTCACCACTGTACAACTTCTCCCTCTGCCCACTCTTGCTTCCTTCCTCTCACTTCTGCAAGTACTGACCTCAAGGGCTGTCTCGAGAATATATCCTGGATGTGAATCTGTGTTTCAGAGTCTGCCTCGTGGGGAATCTAATCAGCAACAAAGACAGTCATTCACTCTAGGTCATGGCTAGTAAGGCTCTAGGTTATGGCTAGTTGGTGCCAGAGCTGATATCTGAACCCAGGCCGTTTGACTCCAGCCCCCACAGTCTTTTTTTTTTTTTTAAGTTTTACTTATTTATCTGGGAGAGAGAGTAGAGGGGCAGAGGGATAGAATCCTCAAGCAGACTTCCAGCTGAGTGCAGAACCCTACATGGGGCTCGACCCCATAACCCATGAAATCAGGACCTGAGCCAAAACCAAGAGTTGGATGCTTAACTGACTGTGCCACCCAGGGACCCTGAGCACCCACAGTCTTAGTCACCTAGTTACATTTTCTCCCTCTATTGAATTATTTAATCTTTTTAAAGAGTTCCGTGACATACCTACTATTATCATTATCCCATTTTACACATGAGAAATAGGCTTGAAGAAATATGCACTAATTTGCCAAGAGTCAAAGTGCTAGAAAATAGCAGACTTAGTATTGGAACTAGGTCTACCAGATGTCAAGGTCTCTGGTGTCAGTTTTTTTTCCCCCTCTGTGCTTTGCCTTGTGTATCATCAACACCAGTTAGCAAAGAGAGGCCATATGCTACACAAAGGGACAGAAGTGTACCGAACTTGGCTTCTAAGAGGGGTGCTTTGTTGTTACCCTAACAAAAATACCATAAGGGACATAGACACTGTTGCCCCATCATTATTCATCCTATCTCAGGTTTCCTTTATATCAAGGAAGGGATGTGGCTGTCCAGAGTGGACACCCAAGCTCTATCCTGGTCAACACTGTATACCATCAAGCCTTTTATCAGAAAACCAAATGGGTTTTCTTGAATTGGTGGGTTTTCCTTCACTGTTCCTCGCTGAAGCGAGGAATAAAAAAAGGGGAGAAAGAAGAATAGAAGATACTATAGAATATTAAATGCTGCCAGTAATACATAGAATAATCTGGAACGACCCAAAGCCAGAAGGGCCTGGAGAACCTAAAGGTACTCAGGAAGGATTCCCTGCAAGAGAAGGTGAATTCCTTTTTTTCCAAGTTCATTAAACAATGTTGCTTTTTACACAGGAGGAATGTCAAGGTCTCTGTTTTTATCCTCTATACTTTGCCTCAGGTATCATCATCAACATTATACATGTTCACTTTTTTCTTGTTTTTTAGTAAGATTTTACAGAGAGAGAGGGAGAGAGATAATCTCAAGCAGACTCTGCACCCAGCATGGAGTCTTATGTGGGGCTTGATCTCACGACCCTGAGACCATGATCTGAGCCAACATGAAGATTTGGCGCTTAACTCCTTGAGCCACTAAGATCCCCGCGCATGTTCACTCTTTTCAAATCGAGGGAACAAACAACAAATTGGAAACTTCTGGAAGGCATGGCCAAATCCTAGAATTAAATATTAGATGAGAGAATAAAGTCTTAGAGAACTAGTCATGCAAACCATTGGAATGTAAAAACTAAGAATTAATTTCAAACAAAGAGATATTTTTCCTGTATTTGTTCGGTGCGAATCTTCCCTTGAGCCGGTGGGGCGGGGGGTGGGGGGGAAATCCAGCAGCTAGAGAAGCAAAAATCCCTGTCTCTGCCTCTTAAAAAAAAAAAAAATCCTGTCTCTTCTTTTGCAGGTGAGTGAGCAGGCCGTATATATGCACAAAAAGGGATTATTTCCACGTATATTTCTCATGGCTTGGTGGAGTAAAACATTTTCCTTACATGTTTTTATTGCTTCATCACTACAATTCCTTTTTCTGTCTACCCTTTAGAAATGCAAACGGAGTGTTTTCTGTATACTTCCAGGGCCATGAAGAGCTCACTCACAGCACTACCTCAAATGTCATGAACCTGATGGGTCACGGGAAGCCCTTTGGCAGGTAGTCCTTGCTTGGTCTGGGAGCTAGGTTACCAAGATATGCTGAGCCTTAGTCTCTACCCTCCAAACTGAAGCTGGTGATATGAAGCCTGATACGTGTCCTTGGGAAGAAATCAAGATGAGAACAGGGCATTGACCCGTCACCACGAATGCCTGACATGATGGGGTTTATACTGCTTCTGTCGTGTGGCCAGGGTCAAGCCAGTGCAGGTGAATCTTGGCTCCCCGCCACCCGGTGGCCTGACAGACATTGTCTTCCAACATCTTAGGGGACTGAGTATGAAGTTTGCCATTCTGCTGTCAGAAATCTAATCACATTACAAAACCCAAACCAAAAGTCCTGCTCGGGTTGGCCTTTCTTTGTTGAAAGAGGAAGTTTGTCTTCCAGAATCTGTTGTATGAGGCAAAGGATCCTATTTACTTTTCTGATTCTCCATTCAATCCCCAGGATGACTCAGAGCCCAGGCACACAGAACTTCCTCCCAGACCTCCCACAAACTTGAAGGAGTCCAAGTGTTTGCTCCTAAGTGTCCATCTGCCCAGGGTGCATCATTCAATACCCTTCTCTGCCTTCCGCGCTCCTCAGGCAGTGTGTGTATTATGAAGCTTTCTTCTATTTCTCTTGGTAAGGCTAGCCCATCTCTCCCTGGGTACCCAAGACATCTGTATACCCATCTATTAGAGTACTTACCACAGCACATTAAAGTCAAAGTTTGCTCTCCTCTCTCCTCCCCATCCCCTCTCCAGCCCCAAACACGGTCAGCTCCTTCACAGTGCGGAGGAATTTTCTTGGTATGGACATCTCCAGCACAGGAGCTGGCAAGCGGTTGGCACTTAGCCAATATGCCCTGAATGAAGCAATTACTATGGACACATTCTATACTTAGCATATTCAAAAATGAACTAAATGACCCAGTAGCTAATCAGGTGGTGCTCCTTGGCCCCAGAATGTTCTCGCATGTGACACTTTGCCATCTTCAGGGAAATAAGGAAAGTGTTCACCAAAGTCATTGTGTATCTTCACACAAGCAGGTTTTAATCCTTCTTTGATTTAGGTGGACAGATCGATCGTCTGTTCACATTCACTCTTACCCTCTTTTTACTGCATACTGCCAACAGGCTTTTCCTCACACTACCCTACATTTCTTATCTTTTTGAGATTGAGCTCTTGCCTTTAAATTATTGTTTTGCTTAGTATTACTATAATGGTCATAAAAGTTACTGGTAGATTATCAATCCATACCATGTCATTGTCATCAAACACAATTATCTAAACACCAGTGAGTCCTACTTGGACGCACGCACTGTTAATGCTAAAAGCCACTGAATTGTGTGCTTTGGGTAAATTGTATGGTATGTGAATTATATCTCAGAAGATGTGTTAACAAAAAGTAACTCTTGGGGCACCCAGCTGGCACAATGGTTAAATGTCTGACTCCTGCTTTTGGCTCAGGTCATGATCTCTGGGTGGTGAGATTGAGCTCCGTGTCAGGCTCTGAGCTTAGCTGGAGGCCGCTTGAGATTCCCCCTCTCCCTCTGCCCCTTTTGCCAAATCACGCTCTATAAATAAATAAATAAGTAAAATCAGTCTTTTAAAAAAAAATCTCTTATGTTGTCATTAACATACTGATTATTATTCCTTGTATGCTACCTTGTACTTTCCCATACACCTGCCAAGGGAAGCAAGGTCCAGAGAGAAGTGACCTGTCCAGGATGACAAAGTTAGTTATGGGCAGAGTCAGGACTGTACCCTGCACTTCCAGTCTAGAATTCATATCGAAGAACCAGTATAGGTCAAAAGTAGAGCCTTACTATCCTGATATGTTCAGAGATATGTCTTTGGGCAGGTCAGTGTCCTTCGTGATAAACTTCTAAGAAATTCCGACTTGATGATTGCTTTTATGAATGCTGTACCCATGCAGGTACTTCTACAGTTCCATTTTCTTAAAGACTTATTTATTTATTGGAGAGACAGAGTGAGAGAAAGAGAGAGAGAGCATGCGCACACTCACATGAGTTGGGGGAGGGGTAGAGGGAGAGAGAGAATCTCAAGCTGACTCTACACTGAGCTTGGAGCTGAATGGGGAGCTCGATCCCACCACCCATGAGATCATGACCTGAGCCGAAAACAAAAGTCCAGCGCTTCACAGACTGAACCACCCAAGCTCCCCGACAGTTCCATTTGAAGGAAATTTTACTGAGCTCTAACCTCAGTATAAAGACAATTCTTCTGACAATGTAAGCGAACCTGCTGAATATCTAAACTCCCATTCTTATGTGGCCACCTTCATTGTATTGATTGGGACGGCTCTTTCCGAAGACTCCAGAAATGCAAGGCACCTCCATGGGGCAGAGTTGTAATGACTTTACCCAGGAGATTCACAAGATGCAAAGGAACCTGGGAATCCCTTCCTTCCTTCCTCCCTCTCTCCCTCCCTTCTTTTTTAGCATCTACAAGATTAAAAGGGTGAAGGGGGGGCGCCTGGGTGGCTCAGTGGGTTAAGCCGCTGCCTTCGGCTCAGGTCATGATCTCGGGGTCCTGGGATCGAGTCCCGCATCGGGCTCTCTGCTCAGCAAGGAGCCTGCTTCCTCCTCTCTGTCTCTCTGCCTGCCTCTCGGCCTACTTGTGATCTCTCTGTCAAATAAATAAATACAATCTTAAAAAAAAAAAAAGGGGGAGAAGGGGTCCATAAACCCATTTAGAGTTTGGATTCAGGCTCAGGGAATTTCAGTAAGAGCTTAGCACACTTTTACTCTACCTTCCATATTGAGTCATGATCCCAGGGGGGAAATAGGTGGTGTAGCAGCCCCCGGAGTACTGTTCCTCACACCAGTTCTTCTCTTCATAGTGCACGGGCTGCAAGAGAGAAAGACAAAGGTTCAGAAGAGACTCAGACAAAATTATCTACTCTAGAATAAATCGAACACAGCCTGGTGGGCATCATACTGAAGAACCAATATTCGTCTGAAAGAGAGCCTTATTACTAGCCTGATGTTCTCAAGAGATATGTCTTCGGGCAGGCAAATGCCCTTGGTAATAAACTTGGAAGACATTCTGACCGGAGAAAGTTCATTCATGTCTCAGGAAACGTTCATGAACTGCTATGGTCTCATTCCACGTTTCAGTTGGTCTTACCTTTCAAAAAGTTGTTAGTGCCTAATGGTTTCAAGACAAGTTTAAATAAGGATTTATGCTGGGCGCCTGGGTGGCTCAGTGGGTTAAGCGGCTGCCTTCGGCTCAGGTCATGGTCTCAGGGTCCTGGGATCGAGTCCCGCATCAGGCTCTCTGCTCAGCAGGGGGCCTGCTTCCCTCTCTCTCTCTCTGCCTGCCTCTCCATCTACTTGTGATCTCTCTCTGTCAAATAAATAAATAAAATCTTAAAAAAAAAAAAAAGGATTTATGCTTACTGGAGTGGTTGGAGCAGAGAGAACAGCAGAAAAACACGTCTGTCAAAGAAAAAGGAGGACCAGACTCATGACTTTGGTGGAAGTGAGCTTTTGCGAGGGGAAGCTAGGTGGACAAAAATGAGTGTTTTTCACAAGCTGGAGACACGTCTATGGATCTGGGCTCTTGCAAACAACTACTGGCCTAAAGAACATGTTTTGCCACAAACAGACAAAACAGTAGCGAAGATTCTGCAAAGCTCGAGCTCTTTATTAAAATAACTAAAATAAGCTTTATCAATAAGCGTTATTTTGACATGAAAATCACCATAGCAAGTTTTAAGAGAAAAATGTCAGCTTGAAAGTAAATTTTGAAAAAATGTTTTGCCTAAGAAATATGCAGTCACCTAGGGCACGTTGGATAGTCGTGTGTAATGTATCCTGTTTACAGAACACAAGGCCGCCGGTGAGGGCTGTCCCTGGGTCCAGGTCACTAGTGGTCTTGCCACATCCCGTGCCCTCTCTACATCTGAGGGCAACCACCACCTCAGGAGCACTCTTCTCTGCTGTTTCCAGCCACTCAGGAGAGAGGGTGGACTTTCTCTTTCCCCTTTCCCTGCTCCAGGGGCTTGCTTCCTTCCACACAATAAACACCAACGCAAGACAAAAGCAAGTGCTCCTCTTTGTGCCAAGAGCAATGAATTCAGCCACAATGAATCATCCACATTCTTCTTTGAAAAAAGAGACTTTCCCACATTAAACTTGGGAACAACTGCTTTCCCTTCCAACTGGGGTTCCCCAAACAACCATCTCACAGGTCATTAGAGGGATTCTCAGTGACACACCACCTCAGCCTGAGCACATCTCAGAACGTTAACCTCAAGAAAGCTTGAGGATCTACCCAGGGGAAGTATCTGGAACAGCATTTTAAAACGGAAAAAACAGTCATTTTCAACAGACATGAAATGACTTTTTTCTAGTGTGTGTATATTGATGGTTTTGCTATTACATTCGCACTACCCTTGAGCCTAGAGGCTACAGTTATATTTAAACTTTTTAGGGCTGCCTGGGTGGCTCAGTCGGTCAAGTGTCTGCCTTCGGCTCAGGTCATGATCTTGGGGTCCAGAGATCGAGCCTCACATTGGACTCCTTGCTCAGTGAGGAGTCTGCTTCTCCCCTCCCTCGTGCTCTCTCTCTCAAATAAATAAAATAAACTTAAGTGGCCTATGGAAGCACACACACAAAAAAGAAACAGAACACATTCTTCGTTATTATTATGTTTCTCTTCAAATCAATCAATCAATCAGTCTCGTTCAAAGGAACTCCCCAAATCCTCAAGAGCATGAGTTTCACCTACATCATGTGTGTGGGAGTGGGGGGTACGGATGTAAAAAATTGTGCTTTAAAAGAATGAACAAAATGACAGATTGGAAAGCTACACCAGCCTGAGTGGAGGGAACCAGTCGCCTTGAAGTTGAGCAAGATGAGTGTGGAAGTAATAAGATTAAGCCATGTAGCTACTCAACTGAGTCGCGGTGAGCGCTGCAGAGACTTGGATTTAAGAGGCTTAGCAAGGTAAACATTCTTAGCCTCCTCGTTAGATTTTTCTCATGTTTTAACTGCTCATTTGTACATGGGTCTCCATTGTCTTCAAAAGCTTCATGGATAACCATATTTAATAATCACTTTTTAAAAAAGATTTTATTTATTTGACAGACAGACATCACAGTAGGCAGAGGGGCAGGCAGAGAGAGAGGAGGAAGCAGGCTCCCTGCCGAGCAGAGAGCCCATGCGGGGCTCGATCCCAGGACCATGAGATCATGACCTGAGCCGAAGGCAGAGGCTTAACCCACTGAGCCACCCAGGCACCCCCTAATAATCACTTTCAAAAGGTGATTTAATCCATGTTCAAACGTTAAAGCCCCCCACGGTCTGGTGCATGTCACGAGAACACCAATTCATTGCTTTAAATATGGATGAGGGAGGTGACTGTATCTACTGGTTAGGGGTGCAGTGTGCCCTCTGGAGGTCACCAAATGCCCCTATCACACCGGTGGCCTTGTGATCACACCCTATCCAGCCTGGGCCCGGTAGGGCTAGTCTTTGTGTAACTTGAAGATCGAAAGGTCCTCATTCTCAGACTACTTCCAAAGGGGTCTATGAAACTTGGCCAGCAGGGTTCACCCTAAGTCAACTGGCATATTTTCTCTGCACCCCTAATATTCAAGGGTAAAACAAGAGAAAAGGGGATATGCAGGAAAGGGACAGGCCACCCGATTTGTACCTCTGAGACAGAGAAGGGTGGGGGGGCACGTTAGGGAATGCTTATATGCTAGTTCATGCAAACAAATGAGAACCCCATCTTTTTGTAGGATCGGAGAGAGAGAAAGAAACTGTTTGCATTCCCACCCCAGCTGCTAGGACCCTAGGTCTCCCGAGGAGTAGCAGAAGCTCTGATCTTCTAACCTTCTGACAGAGGTGGGAGTGGTGTAGCCCAGTGTTCCACTCCAGGAAGAGCACTGAACTCCGGGACAAGTGTGGCATCGCCCACAACACAACAGTGCTGTGGGATTCTTGAACTATCAGAGAACACAGGAGCCCTCTAGAACCCTACTTGCATGAGCCAATTCCTGGTAGCCCCCTGAGGACAAAATCAGGGGTCTCTCTCTGAGGAAAGTGATGAAACATGGTCTTACTTGCAAAGCTTCTTGGGAGCCCAGAACTTCCGCATAGAGCTCACACAGTTTCTTCAACCTATGGGTGGGGGAGAGAAAAAGACAAAAGGGCAAATGAAGAAAGAAAGGAAGGAAAAGAGACACCCATCCCTTCATTCAAAGACCCCAAGAGCTATTCCTTCCGTTTGTCATTTTAATTTTTCTACAGGATACTTTGTTCTTTTTCAAACGTCTAAAGTCTACGTGGTCACCAACAATATGAAGGAAGAGAAAGTCATATATGGCTCACTTCGCCAGGGGCACACAACAATTTGGTCATTCTTTCAAGATGACCTTGTGTACCTCTTAAGTGTCCGTGTGCAAAGTGCCAGAGATTCTGGGAGCCGGTGGGGATCGGGACACGATCCTTGCTTCCCTTCTTCCTCCTACTGCCCCGCCGCCAGGCAATGGGCTGAGTGGAAAGAGGAAGGGGCAGGAATAGCCTTGAATTCTGCTTCCGCCCCTCAAAGACTACGAGATCTTGAACAGGTCACTTAAGCTATCTGAGCTTTAGTTCCCTGAACACACGGGCATGATTTTGTTTTTCTTCCGTGGTATAAAACAGTGTGGTCCTCAGACCACCAGCAGCAGCAGTATCTCCTGTAGAACTGGTTAGGAATGCAGATTCTCAGGCCCCACCCCAGACCTGCTGACTCAGAAAGCTTCTGAGTGATTCTCAGGTTTGAGAACCACTGGTACGTGGCATAGAAAGTTATGCTTTGTAGTAACTGGGACATAACAGAGGCTCAGTGAAGAAGTGGGACATAATAGCTGTTCAATAAATGGTAGCCCTTGAGAAATTTAGTTTTATGGGAGACTGGGGACATTAGCCAATAGTTATTAGTCAGGTAAGGTGTGAGAGTACAGTTATTTCAAGTCTGATGTTTACAGAATGCTAAAGGGAATCTTAGAGATGATCTAGAGTCATGCAAAGATTTTCCAAAAGTATTATTAAAACCTACGAAGGAAAGACAGATTATTCAATAAAATAGCACTGGGACAAAGTGCTCCCCATGAAGGAAACAAAGTTCACCTCCTTTGTGACTTCTTACACCAACATGTATTTCTGAGGATCAAAGGTCTTCAATGTAACAGATGAAATCAGAAAAGTAATCCGAAAGTGAGCGGTTTTTAACATAATCTTGGAATGGCAAAGTCTTTTCAATGTATGCGAGGCCATTCTGAAGGCATGATTTTAAAAACTGATAAATTTGGGGCGCCTGGGTGGCTCAGTGGGTTAAGCCGCTGCCTTTGGCTCAGGTCATGATCTCAGGGCCCTGGGATCAAGTCCCACATTGGGCTCTCAGGTCACCAGGGAGCCTGCTTTCTTCTCCATCTCTCTCTGCCTGCCTCTTTGCCTACTTGTGATCTCTGTCAAATAAATAAATAAAAGCTTTTAAAAAAGTAAAAAAAAAAAAAAACTGATAAATTTAACTTCATAAAAAGTCAACGTTTTCTTATAAACCATAAATACGGTCAAAAGATAAACTGGGGAAAGATTTGCTGCAGACACTGTTCCAGGCACTGGAGACCCAGCAGTAGACTAGCCAGACAAAACC
The DNA here is from genome assembly GCF_011764305.1 of Mustela putorius furo. NCBI lineage: Eukaryota > Metazoa > Chordata > Mammalia > Carnivora > Mustelidae > Mustela > Mustela putorius. The sequence goes on from NW_025421989.1 coordinate 38,136,057, forward strand.
TTCTACGTTGATGGATCTTAATATTCCAGTGGTGACTTTTTTTTTTTTTTTTTTTTTTTAGGTGAATGGTCCCATCCATACCCCCGGCCAAGAGCAGCGATGTCCATTGTCACAAAGAAGCAGGATAATGCAGGGTAGGAATGTGCCATAAAGTAATTCAGAGGCTCATAGTTGGTAAATATGCATTAGGGAGGGAATAAATAATTGGGTGAATATTAACTTGTGGAAGAAACTGTCACCTCCAGAGAAATGTGTCCCTCTGCACTTATAATCTAATTGTTACACATCACTCATGCAAGCTATGGAGGGCCGGCCGGCCTTGCAGTTACTTGTCTACCTGGTTATCTCCTTCTACAGTACGTTTTCAGCCCCTGGGCTATGTCCATTTTTGTATTCCAGCTAGCTCCTTGCATGGTATCTTATGTACAATAAACTCAATAAATATTAATTTGAACACTTAGTTCTTAAGTCATTGGTCCTGTGCCTTCTTACAAGACCTTCATAATTAATATCACAGACACGTAGCATTAGCACTACACATGGTATGAGGCAGTCTTCAAATTAAAAGTTAGCAAAATGGAAAGGCAGGCGAGTAGGCAGAAAAGAAGGAAAGAGAGAAGAGGCACTTGGTTTCATACCTTTCTTCTTTGGTAAGACGTGCCAGTTTTCTGGCTTTGTGGGCAAGGATAAATCTAAAACATACAAATAGAGAAAGGGGGAAATTAATGGCTGCTTTTACCCCGCACCCCCCCCCATCTCTAGGACTACACACATGCCTAGAGAACAAATGAAAAGTCAACCAGAGAAAACAAATTATATTCTAGTTTATTCTGTTTTTTCTTGACACCGACAAGCACCTTCAGCTTTAGGGATTTGAGGGACAAAACACACATGACTGTCTATAATTTCTGCCTAAGATAATACAATGATTGGCTACCTCCCCCCATGTGGGTGATGGCCAACAAGAATGAGCCTTTGGTCTCAAATGTTCACCCAAGTTCATCCAGCCCTTGCTCTAGCGTCCAGCCTTCTAAAATCTGCCTCCGTTTCTAGTTCTTTGATTGCCTTCAACTTGACAACTGATTAACTCCCTGTCATCACCCAGGGGCTCTCTTGGAAATAAGTCTGTATATATCTTAGGGCCCATCTCAATTTTGGCTGCTTTTGGTAACCACCCATCTGGGCCAGGTTCTGATCCCCAAGACATCCCCAGTCTATGCTGGTTTTCCCTGCCTAGCTGAGGACCCGGCTGGCCTTGGCGCCTCTCTAGTGGGTCTCAGAAAATCTCAGCACCCCACACAATGACTACTGATGTCCACACAGGATCCACAAGAAGCCCTTTTAGTAGAACACCCTAAGTCATCACAAAAGATAGCTACCAAAATAGATCTACCCCAAGCACTAAATATGAAGCAGAAAATGGATATAACAAACTTCAAAATGTTATCGGTATTCTACGTCTTTGCTAAGTAATTATCCATTGGAACACAACACATTTTTAAAGGCATTAAGAATTTTTCTACTGTCAGTTTTGGAGATGTTTATCCATTGGGTAAAAAATGTCTTAACAAACCTTGTGGCACATTTATTAATAGCACGCAATATTTTGTCAACACCAAATAGCGCCCGCATCACTATCAGTGCGCCTTACCCCATTATGGCGGCATAGCTGCCATCGGGTTTGGTATCATCCAACGTGTAGGCAATTGGAGCTTCCTCTCCTTCAATAATCATGGTTCCACAGTAATCTTGGAAAACAGCAAAATGGAAAAAGATATTCATCACCGTATCAAACTACCCATAATAGTTACTGTGAAGCACATGTTTTCAATGTAGGAAGCGCAGAGGCCAAATACAAGATGATACACTCTAAATAACGAAGGCAGACCAAACTGATGTCAAAAGAAAGGCTGAGTAGCCAACATTTTGTGAAAAAATCAAACTGTAGAGGCCTCTTGGTACAGAATAAAGCAATGTGATGTTATGAATTAACCCAGGCCACAATTCAATAAAATCTTGTCTTCTCTGTCATTAAGACTTGTGTCCCAGGACACTTGGGTGGCACAAATGGTTAGGCATCTGCCTTCAGCTCAGGTGATCCCCAGGGTCCTGGGGTCGAGCCCCGCATTGGGCTCTCTGCTCATCAGGGAGTCTGCTTCTGGATGGAGTGGCTCCTTAGACACTTCCTTCCCAGAACAAAGCTGGCCTTGGAGCCATGCAGTCACACTGGGCAGCAGTGAAGGAAAAAGGAGCAGAGAGAGAAGTCACGTTCGTGCTGGGACAAACTATGTGGCATCGGGAACATTTCTATCACTTGTAGTCCTACCACTCAGGAGTCCCGCCCATGCACACCTGACTTCCGGTCGGCTTGGTCAGGCCTCATTCTTAAAAGAAAGGGACAGTCAAGGACAGCTAGACATTTAACAAAGTCCTTTAACAAGAGACACAGTGACAAAAGCAGAAATAAACTGACAACAGTTAAGGGCTGCAACACATACAGAAAATACTTGCAAAACATTTGCAACACATACAGAAAAAAATGAACAAGTGAAGGATAAATAGGTGATTTACAAAATAATTTAATATAGTCTCAAGGCCTCTTAATGGTTAAAATTAGCACATTCTAGATAAGTCAGATATTTTCCTCTGCTGATTGGTAAAGTTTAAAATATTAGTAGTAAAATATTATTAGTTGGCAAGGATGTTGGGAGGATTGGAATGCTAACAAAAATTTCAAACATCTAGGGGCACCTGTGTGGCTCAGTGGGTTAAGCCTCCACCTTCAGCCCAGGTCATGATCTCTGGGTCCTGGGATCAAGCCCCACATCAGGCTCTCTGCTCAGTAGGGAGCCTGCTTCCCCCTCTCTCTCTGCTGCTTCTGCCTACTTGTGATCTTTCTCTCTGTCAAATAAATAAAATTTTAAAATTTCCAAACATCTACCCATGTCAATTGCTTTCAAAACTCCACTTTTGATTTAATTTTTGATTTTGATTTTTGATTACATGGATTTGCCAAGCTATATGAAGAATGCCATTTACTGCAGCATTGTGTGTAATGACAAAAGCTTGGAAATAATTGAAATGCCTATTAACAGCAGACCTATGTGGTAAATTTTGATGAAGGCACACAGTGAAATATTCTTTATGTTCTCGCTGAAATGAGGGACATTTAAATTCACTGATGTGGAGACATGTCTATCGTGCATGGTTAACCAAAACAAAGTGAATTTCAGTATAGTATATATCTTTTTTAAATGTTTTTAGAAAAATACATATTTACTTAAAATTATATTTGCATATAAATGTTACACACATTCTTTAATTTATATTCAAAGTGTATATATATTTCAACATATACATATGTTTAAATATTACCTATGTATATGATAAATTTCTTTCTTTTTAAGGTTTATTTATTTGAGAAAGAGGGGAGGGCCGGAGGAAGGAAGAGAGAATCTCAAGCAGATTCTCTGTTGAGCGTGGAGCCCAACATGGGCTTGATTCCAGAACCCTGAGATCATGACCTGAACTGAAACCAAGAGTCAGACACCTAATGGACTGAGCCACCCAGGTGCCCTGTATATGATCAATTTCTAAAGAAAAACAACTTAAATTTTTAGTAGTTGTTCACTAAGGGGAGGACATGCCAGGACACTCTTCGAAGGGAGAGGAATAATTTTCACTTTTTTACTTGTACATTTTACAGGGAATACATTTACTTCTGTAATTTTTTTTTTAAAGCAGGTATTCCTTTGGTCTTTTTAATTTTTATTTTTTTCCTTATTTAAAAAAACTTTAAAGATTTTATTTATTTATTTGAGAGGGAGAGTACAAGCAAGGGGATTGGCAGGAAGGAGGAGAAGCAGGCTCCCCACCGAGCAGGGAGCCTGATGCGGGGCTCGATCACAGGACCCTGGGACCATGACCTGAGCCAAAGGTAGCCGCTTAACGACTGAGCCACCCAGGTGCCCCCGCTAGCCACGCTGAAGTTTTTCGATACCCACATGTGGCTAGTGGCTGTTGTGTGGACAGAGTATCTCTAGAACACTTCCACTGTTGTGGAATCTAGCACTTTCATGGGCATCCCTATAGCTATCCACCAGGCACAACAGCACGCCTCCTGAATATACATGAATGAAAGAATCACCTTAACTTAATATAGTACAATCTCAACACGAATGAGAGATTGCCGGAAAATTTTCAGAATCCCTACTTTTGCGAATGGCTTTATAAACTCATGCTTCAAAAAATGGTTTTAGAGAGTGACGATAACTTTATTTTATTTTTTTAAAAGATTTTATTTATTTATTTGACAGACAGAGATCACGAGTAGGCAGAGAGCAGGCAGAGAGAAAAGTCGGGGGGGGGGAAGCAGGCTCCCGCTGAGCAAAGAGCCCGATGTGGGGCTCAATTCCAGGACCCTGGGATCATGACCTGAGCCAAAGGCAGAGGCTTTAACCCACTGAGCCACCCAGGCGCCCCGTGATGATAACTTTAAAAAGAAAGTGACAATGACTATTTTTATGAGATTTTGTGGCACAATAAAACAAGACTCTATAGTAGATTATGAAAAGAGTCATAGTTCAAGGGAAGTTAGTTCCATGAATTTGGGCCAATATATGTAATTGGCTAGAATGGTACTCAGCACCTGGCTGGACTGGGAAGATTTTATGTCTAGCATTCTAATAAAACCAGTTACACGCAAATACATGTCTTTGCACCAAGTTTCTTGGACCTTCTGATCATACTCACCCTTCTTCCTCCAGAAGGGCTCCTTATAATAAACCATACACTTGATGACTGAACCCAAAGGCACACGAGTGATCAGCTGGTTTCTCATCATTGGCAGGGGGGGATCGAAATGAATCTTCATGCCCAGAATAGGAGGAACAGCGCTAATCACATACTTAGCCTGGAAGAAAAACAACAGGCTTAAACGTTGCTCGTGGGCTGTTTTTCTTTCTGTTTCTCCCTAATGTTTCTCCTTCATTTTACCCTTGGCCCTCTAGAATGTCTTTTTTGTTGTTGTTGTTAAAGATTTTATTTTTTTTTTTAAAGATTTTATTTATTTATTTGACAGAGAGAAATCACAAGTAGATGGAGAGGCAGGCTGAGAGAGAGAGAGGGAAGCAGGCTCTCTGCTGGGCAGAGAGCCCGATGCGGGACTCGATCCCAGGACTCTGAGATCATGACCTGAGCCGAAGGCAGCGGCTTAAGCCACTGAGCCACCCAGGCGCCCCAAAGATTTTATTTTTAAGTAATCTCTACACCCAACATGGGTCTCGAACCCACAACCCCGAGGTCAAGGGTCACACACTCCACTGACTGAGCTGGCCAGGTGCCCCTCAGGTGACCCTCCTATGACTTTTCATCACATTGGAGTCAAAGCCAAGTTCCTTACACTTACCTTCAAGGCCACTTATAGAAATGGACCCTTGCTACAGCTCTGATCTCATCTTCTGGTACTCTACCCCTCACTCCTTTAATTCTGCCATTTGACCACCTTGCTGTTTCTTCATCGTGCTGGGCCTGCTTCTACTACAGGGCCTTTGCATTGGCTATTCTACTTGGAATGTTCTTCCCTGGAAGGACCACATGGCTCAACCCCTCATCTTTTTGGGTTCTGTGCAAAAATCCCCCCTTCTGAGTGAGGCCATCCCCCACGACCTTATTTAAAATCGCATGACCGATCCCCTCACCCTCCTCTTCTGGCACACCCTCTCCCCCTTTCCTGATTGATTTTTCCTACAGTACTTATCACCATCTGGGATACTTTATATCTTAACCACATATTTGATTATGGCCTTTCTCCTTCACTAGAATGTAAGCCAAATGAAGGCTAACAATTTTATCTGCTTTGTTCCCTGCTGTGTTCCCAACTCCTAGAATAATGCCAGACACACAGAGAGCACTTGATATTTATCAAATAAATATTTTCTTTGGTATCTAATTACATAGGAGCCCAATACAAAGGGTTGATACCATATGATTTTATAAATCTGCCCTCTCCCCAAATATTCTGGTTCTCTTTTCCCTTCTTTCAGACAGAGGTAGCTTTTTCGTCTTCGGCAAAGGGATTGTCTATGAAGTCTGGGAAATTTTTGGCTTTATTTAAGCTTTGGTTATCTACGGGATTCAGGCCCCTTCCTCTAGTTTAAGACTCTTGGTTACCTCATACACCTCATGGTTGAGGGTCTCCACAAGGACATTTTCCCCAGTCTGGTCAATGTGGGTCACGGGCCTCTCCAGCTTCACTTGGTCTCCAAGGAGGTCCATTATTCGCTCACTCACTTGTCCAGATCCGCCCACAAATTTCCTCTCCTGGAAGGAAAAGAGGACTCAAGAGGTGGGTAGACAATATAGGAATGGGTTTCAAAGATTCAGCTGTGAGTTTTTCTCACATATCTCTCTGTGAGATGTGTAAATTGCATTTTGCTGTTGCGAATCGTGTCTTCAACACTTGTTCTCTAACTAGTGATTGCTGGCTTTTGACAAAATTAGGGACTTTGTAACCAAATGACTGTTATGCCACGCTCTTATGGATTCCCACACTCCACCCTCGGCTGGATGTCCTCAGCCTGACCCCCGTGTCCCAGCTGCCTGGCCACTACACCTGTTTCGTGTCCCATCTAGATTCCTTTGTTGGGCTGCTGGGTCTGGTGAAGTCCCACCCGCCGCTAGACCACCATTTGCCTTAACGCACCTAAGTCTGTTTTTCCATCCCTTGCTACTCAGGCTGAGAACCTCCCCAGCCTACCCACCCCCAGGCCACCCTAGTCTGTTGCAGGCTGACTGTCTAATCCTGGGTCACATGCCTGTTGCTTCTGAATGTTCTGCATGGTTGGGCACATGGTTGTGCTGACTGCCTTCCCTTAAATTTTCAGTCCAGGTAATTTTGTAAAAGATATTTCAATTAGGTCTGAGAAGAAGGGGAAGGAGAGAGAGACAAAGAGGAGAAAGACAAGGAGAAAGAGGGGGACAGGGAGGAGGAGTGGGGAGGGGAATGAGAAAGGCAAAAGGAAAGAAAATGACCAGCAAGCAGATTATTTAAGATCTCAAGTTCAATTCCTATTAGGCCTACCACAGAGCTTTATACAATGCTGGGGCTCAGGAAACAGGGAATGAATGAATGAATGAATGAATGCATGAGAGACTTGATTTTGTGTGGTATGTGTGTGTTTGACACTGAAAGTGCATTTGTTTCTGACTTTCCATTCTGAGCTTCCCAAGAAATGCTCAAGCTATGTTCATCGGATGGTCTCCTACAAACTTTCTGAAAAATAATCAGATGCATATCCAAATGGAAAATTGCAAAAGAGTGTAGCAAGGTAGCGAGGTAATTGTAAAGCCCCACTGGTTGCTGGGTTCTCACGTTGCGTCCCTAACAACTGACTGCCCCTCACACAAGCCCCTTGAAGCTGCCATCATAAAGTTCTGAAGTCCACACGCCTGCCTCTTGCTTCATCTGTTCACGGCTGAAGGAGGATGGCAATCTTTTTATTTAGACATGGTGGTCCTCTGTTGGAACAGTGGGGAGAATGCGAGAGTACCTGCCCTCCGTTGGTTGTGGAGATGATCCTGGTTGTGCCCCCACACTGCTTCACATACCACAGGAACCAGAGCGCAGAGACCTCATGAGTCTCTGCAGTGACACACAGGTTCACAAAGAGAGTGGCCAGCTGCTTGGCAGATCTGCTCAGGAAGAAACGAGAGCACAATGAGCAAATCTTCTTCATACTCTGGATGTTGTTCTAGCAATACATTTCCTTGGCTAACTTGAGCACGGTTTGTCAGGTGGCAGCAAACTGTCCCTAGAATCCAGTATTAGACTACGTGACATCAGAGCCTGTGAGAAGAAGATTTATGTTCCACTTCACCCAAACAGCTTATTCAGGATCAGCCTGTATTCTGTATTCTGTGGTATCATGATTTCTCTCCACAGGCCTGCTCCTCCTCCTGTGATCCCCGCCTCAGTAAAAGGCATCACCATTCTCCCGACTGCTAAGGCCAACACTCTGGAAATGAACTTTCATTTCTCTCTTTCCTTCACTCTCCCCCCAGCCCAATCCACCAGGAAGTCCCACTGTCTCTCACCACATCACGCCAACACTACCATCACCAACATAGCATCATCTTTTGTTAGGAGTATTGCAACTATTTCTTCCAGACTGGTCTCTCTACCTCCACTCTTCATTCCTTGGTGTCCATTCACTGTGCTCAAAGCCAGAAGCTTCTTAAGCCCTCCCCACTGTGGTGCTTTTTCTATAGTATAAATCAAGTCATGCCATTCTCTTGCTTTAAACCCACCAGAGGCATCCTACTGAAACCAGAATGGGATTTGGATCTTACACCTTTGCCTGCAAAGCCCCAAGTGATCTAGCCAAGACCCACTTTTTCTACCTCATTCTGTACATTCTCTTCTTCTGATGTCTCCTCAGAAAGACAAACTCTTCCATCTCTTGAAAATGAACACCAGCTTCCATTTACCCAGTACCCTGGCATTCGCTATCATTTTACCATAGTATAGTATCTTTAAAACTCTTCTTGTTGTCTTAAATTATCTTTATTGCTGGTTCTCTGTTTTCTACTCCTGTCTCCCCTACTACAATATTAACCAATGAGAACAGGAATCTTTAACCTTCTTGTTCACCTGTGTCCCCTTTAATAAACTAGTGTCTGGCACATAGTAAGCACTCAATAATTACTTGTTGGATGACTGAACACATACATGGTTATCAGTTAAACATTATTTTTAAATTATCCACAATGGGGGCACCTGGGTGGCTCTGTCGGTTAAGCGTCTGCCTTTGGCCCAGGTCATGATCCTGGGATCCTGGGTTGGAGTCCCTCATCGGGCTCCCAGCTGTCCTGGGAGCTTCTCCTTCTCCATCTGTCCTTCCTTTCCACTTGTGTTTGTTCTCTCTCTCTCTCTTTCAAATAAATAAAATCATTTGAAAAATTAAATAAATTATCCATAATGTGCAAAGGATATGCTAGGTGTTGTCCCCAGTACAGAATTAGCACCAGTTATTTTTTAAAAGATTTTATTTATTTATTTTAGAGAAAGAGAGAGCAGGGGGGGTAGCAGAGGCAGAGAGGCAAGCAGGATCTGTGCTGAGTGCAAAGTCTGACACAGGGAGAGAGTTCATGATCTAAGCTGAAATCAAGAGTTAGACACTCAAATGACTGAGCCACCCAGGCAACCCCAGTCCCAGTAGCTTATTCTGTTATTTTATTGTCTAAGGTAAGACAAGCTCAAAGGATGGATAAGGGGGAAAGCAATTAATAGAGCATAGATAGGTCAACTTTTGTTTGGGGTTGGCAGATCAACAGCAAGAAGTTATAACCTATCTTGAGGCATATCACAAAGTGAGTGACCTCTTCCAATTCCAACAATTCAGTTATATCTAACACCTTTTTGTTTAAGATTTTATTTTTAAGTCATCTCTACACCCAACATGGGGCTCAAACCCACAACCCTGAGATCAAGAGTTCCATGTTCTACCAACTGAGCCAGCCAGGCGCCCCTATCTAACATTTCTGAAATTCACCAGTAGGATTGTGTACTCTGGGACATATTTAATAAGAACCAATCCCCCCCTTTTGACTTGAACATAAATTTTGTTAATCGGCTTATATCTGACACAGAATTTACTGCCTAGTCATGCTGACAGTGGGTGGGAGGGTAGGATAAATGATACTGCCTTCCGTTATTGAACTCTTTCATTCTCCGTGGTTAGTAAACCTACTCTATTGAAATGTCACAACAGATCTATAAAACAGCAATTTCCCCCAAGCTCACAAGCCTGAAAACTGCATCTCAGGGAAGTTAGTATGTCGTGCACAGTCTACTAAATGGTACAATGTCAAACCAGATCATACCTGATTCAAATCTCATGCCTTTACTACCCAGAAATGTTTTCTTATTAGGCAGCTGAGAAGCTCAAAAGTACAAATAGTCACCAAGGACCACATCTCTATGCTAGAGTACCTTGACTCTGGAAGTTTCCAGAATCAGGCCCAACACACATACCAGGTGCTGTCAATGTTTGCAGCCCTAACAACCTGATAGTGTGTTTGTAACAGTCCCATCATTTAGCCTGAAACTAGTGCAATACACATGTTGAAGAGACTTAGAGTGAGTTTTGTAAGATTCTTCAAGGTAACCTAAGGGCGGGAAAGTGCTGACTCACGTTTTCTTCGCAAAGGCCGTTTGCGGCATCACTCTAAAGCAAACACCCAGACATGAATTCAAAATATTACTTCAAAGTGGAAAACATCCTTTGCTGTTTCCCAATGTCCTATTCCTTTTTTCCTTAATTCGTAAGGGAATTTGGGGGTCATAAGGTCAAGTAATCAACAACTAAAATTTAACACTGGACCAGCTAAGACAGCCAAGATTAAGCACAAAAATACTGCTGTGATTCTAGTTGTTATTGTTGCCAACTGGGTGGGGAAGAAATCACCCTGGCTTGAAATAGAGGGAGATCTCAAAGCAATTCTCTCTGGAGGGCCAGGCCCTTCCTAATCCTTTATTTGACTTGCTCTGGGAGCTTTAGTGAGAAAAGAAATGAGAAGAACAACATTTGATGGATGGAAGGTCAAGGAAGCTAGCGCAATAATATTTTCATGTTCTTTGCCCTGTTGACTTTTTAAAAGATAAATGTTATTATCTTTTTCTACATGAAAAATACATACACATTATATAAAAGTTGGAAAATTCATAAAGTAAAAAGGTGACAGGATGAGTATCTTCCATTTTCCTGCCCCACCCCCACCCCAAAGATAATCACTGGTTTCTTTTTGGGACTTTTCTTTTTTGGTTATAGGTTTTGAAAAGTGTATTTACATAGCCTTGACCACACTGTAAATGTATCCTGTTTCTGAAAAACGTGTTTTATTTGTCATTTGTTTTATTCTATTGTATTTTGAAAAACACTTTTTCAATGATGGTAACTGAAAGACTGGTCAACGTTGTTCTTTGAATATATGATTGTGCTTCAGTTTCAGTAACTATAGGTTGGATATTTTGGGGGTTACTTCTTTAAAACCGGAAAATGAGAGCATGTAGATCTTGCATAGGGAAAGTTAAAAATTAACCTTGTGTTCATATAATCTTAGTATCTCAGAATGTTTTATTTTGTCAGCCAACAACCTAGAATATTCACTAAGGGCGTGGGGGGCGGGTGGGCCTAGGCCAAGAGCTATGGTAGAAAAACTCAGATCTCTATAAACCCCAAAGTAATATAATTAGTCCTAGCTTCAAGGGGCTTCAAAACTCTCTGAAGAGAAAAGAGTTCCCTGAATTTATGAAAAGCTTTTCATAATGGAAGTTCTAAAGCAAATGCAGATAATTAAATACTTACTATGTTTATAAAATCTAATGTATAGAATTTAAAATACTGAAATTGTATTATAATAAAATAAGTTATAATTACAAACTGCACTCTCAAAAAAGGTGGTAAATAGCTAAAGTATTTAAAAAGATATAATTAATAGCAGGCATTAATTTTATAATAGTAATATGGTTTTACTCTTCCAGAATAGGTTGCTTTCAAAAGTTGAAGTCTTAGGAAAAGCACAAAGATGTTTATCACAGAGTATTATATAATAACGATAATTACAAAACCAGGAAGTAACCAGAATGTCCACACAGTAGTCACTTCCCATGGAATGTCCTGCAACTATAAGATAATAATATTTGATGATGCATTTTTGATGATATGAATAAATGTTTGCATTGTAATATTAAGTGTTAAAAAACATTGTGATGAATGTCCATTGTTTTTGCACTGCATATACAGTTTCCGTTTTAAAAAAGAGATCATGAATCATCCTGTATATACTCAATGACAGCCTGCTTTTCTATGTGTTAAACATTATGAATTTTTTAAGCTATTAAATATTCCTCTACAACAGGATTTTTCAAAAATTTTATTTATTTATTTGAGAGGAAGAGAGAGAGAAAGCATGAATGGGTGAGAGACAGGGGGAGAGGAAGAAGCAGACTTCCCGCTGAACAGGGAACCTGATGTGGGGCTCTATCCTAGGACACCAGGATCATGACCTGAGCCAAAGGCAGATGCTTAACCAACTGAGCCACCCAGACACCCTTTATAACATGATTTTATTTTTTTAATTTTAATTTTTATTTTTTTAAAAGATTTTTATTTATTTATTTATTTGACAGACAGATCTCAAGTAGGCAGAGAGGCAGGCAGAGAGAGAGAGGAGGAAGCAGGCTCCCTGCTGAGCAGAGAGCCCGATGTGGAACTCGATCCCAGGACCCTGAGATCATGACCTGAGCCGAAGGCAGAGGCTTTAACCCACTGAGCCACCCAGGCGCCCTATAACATGATTTTAAAAACCTGTAGAGCATTCCATTTTTTGGTGCCTCATTATTTAATCTATCTTTTAATTTTGGACATTTAGATTTTCCTTTTTAAAAAGAATGCTTTGAATTTCCTTCTTTCCTTTTCTCTCCCTCCCCTCTCCCTGGTTGCCTTTCTTTCTCTTCCTTTCTTTCTCCTTCTTAAGCTAAGTTCTAAAAATTTGAATTTATATATCATGAAGTATGTAAATTTCATGTTTTTAAGATTTATTTATCTTAGAGAGAGAGTGAGCAGGGGGAAAGGCAGTGGGAAATGGAGAGAGAATCTCAAGCAGACTCTCTGCTAAGCATGGAGCCTGACACGGGGCTCCTTCTCAACACCCTGAGATCGTGACTTGAGTCGAAACCTAAGAGTCAGACTCTTAACCGACTGTGCCACCTGGACACCCTGTAAATATTGTGTCTTTTGACTGTTTCCATTATCTCAAATTCAGAGATTCCTAAAAACTTATTCTTATTCTTAGTTCTCAGTGTCCACCTTCCCTCCCTAATGCCTAAAGAATGAATTCATCAATCCCAGAGCTAGACATATTCTCAACTAATGCTGTTTAGCATCATAGGACCATCTCCTTGAACTTGGCTTCCATTTCTCTTACTCTATTTACCACAAATTCGCTATGCGCTGGGACCCTTACAATCCTTTCCTTTTTTCCTGCTGTCCAAGAGCAGTGAAGCCTCTCTATGTCATCTTGTCTCTGTCTCCTCCACAATTTGTAGCCAGTTCCCAGCTCTGCCAACCAGAATTTAATGCATGACTCATGAACACCTGCTCTCAAAGCTACATGTTTTTCGCCAAAGGGGAGCGGTTAGTCCAGCCATGTGTGTTTCCTCTACAACTGTGAATTATCAAGAGAACTTCTCTAGAAGTTCCTGTTCAAGCCCTTGAAGAGTTACCCACCATCCCATAACATGTTTCAAATGCATACACTAATGCACCTTCTCTACACTTGACCACCGGGGAGGCTGGCAATCTTTAAGTTGTTCTACATAAGATGATGGCACGTTCGGGTTTGTTTTGAGGACTTGATGGGGCAATACTACCTTTGTGATGCATCGCTCTTCCAAAGATGTATAGACATCATTGGGACAGAATACTGTTTCAATTGTTTTTAGCATTCCACCTGGCCAAATGGTATGGTTTTAGACACAAAGCAGTTCTGAACCCGCTAAATGGCACCGCTAAATAAACCTGAGAGATCGTCACAGTAAATGCCTGTGCTTAGTGGTTCTTACTCTGTCCAGCAGATCTTGTCCAACAGCTCCTTCATTGTCATGTGGTCCCACTCCTCCGCAAGGGGTGCCTTCCACGGGGCATCACTGGGTATCTACAGTCCGACAGGGATTCAGAGAAGAAAAATGAATGTAATTTTCCATTTCAAATAACTATTTCAAGAGTACCAGAAACTCCAGTTGAAGAAGGAAAATGTAAGCTTTCCAAATTCCCCCATTCATGATTTTCACAACACAATGTTGTCGGTGTAGTTTTCCCATTATAGATGTTTATCACTGCATCCATATTGAATTTACGGTAGTACTTCCTGCACAATAAATGGAGGCTATGATGAAATGGGGCTATTTCCAAATATCGATCACTAAGTTACTCATTTAGAAAGAACATTCATAAATTCAGCTCTTTAACACGGGTCAGACAGCTGCACCAAATGCTGCCTAAATGGGTCTTTCAGGTCAAGTTCTGTGTGTGCTTACTTATGGGCTGCAGGATTGAGCAAGATGGTGACACAAAGACCTTAGATGTCTTATTCTGCTCTGTTGTGAGGATTTTCTAAATTAGAAACATCATTCCAGGAACACTGAGTGATATGTGATCTTCTCCCCACCCCGCTATTCCCACCACCAGTGGTGTAAGACTAGTAGTCTGCTGGACATCTCATTCCTTGAGCAGTTAAAAACCGGTTCATTTGCTCATTTCCTAAATCTTTACTAAGAGATATTATGTACCACACAGCATGCTAGGCATTGCTGATACCCTGTCCCTTCTTTCTCTGAAGGACTAAACTTATTATGAAAAACACAAATGTAGTCAAAGAAGCATTATTAAGCTTTACCTCTCGCCCCATGGCATCCATCGTCCTCCAGAGGTTGTTATGATCCAGGTACACAATTGGGTTCCACACAGGTGGGAAGGGGCCGCTGAAGGGGTATGACTTGCCCTGTGAAATACAAGGTATTTTCATTTGTTTGTTTATTTACTTATTAAGATTTTATTTATTTGAGAGAGAGAGAGAGAGAGAACTTGAGTGAAGGGGCAGAGGGAAGAAAGAGAGAATCTCAAGGAGACTCGCTGCTGAGGGTGGAGCCTGACCTGGGGCTCGAGCCCACGACCCCAAGACCACGATCCAAGCCAAAACCCAGAGTTGGATGATCAACCAACTGAGCCACACAGGTGCCCCAACACAAGAGTATTTTTTAAAAGGGAACACTTACTACAATGTAAAAATAGTTAAATGTTGGCAAGCAAAATGATGTTAATCTTTAATATATGATATACACTTACATGTTTTATTTATTTATTATTTATTAAAGATTTATATTTATTTGTGAGAGAAAATTTATTTATTTGCAAGAGAAATTCTCAATTTCAATCTCTAAGGTGGCAAATACAGATAAAGTCACACGAGCAAAGTCTACTTGAGGTTCTCAATAATTTTTTGAAGAATGTGAAAGCCCTTTTATACATAGCAAACAGGACGTGCTCATTAAATAGACATTGCTAATGGTTTTGTGATCATGATAAATGTCCTTTTATTTACACAACTACTTCTTACCTATAAATCCACATCCACATTTTCAATTAATTATCTTTGGATAAATTCTCAGAATTAAAATTCTTGGCCTGAAGATTTATGTTTGATTTTTTGTTTTCTTTTATATTTTTAAAAATTAAAAAAAATTCATGGCTCTAAAAGATATATAATAAAACATCCTATCCAAGAAAAATAAAACACACATTTTCCTCAAATACACACAGAAGAATCCCCTGGTTAAATCACATAAAAAAATACAAGACAGGTACTACAAATTAAAGAAGTCGGAAATTCAACCAAGTATATTGTCCAACCACAATGATACAAAACTAAAGCCCAACACTAAAACAGAACTGGAAAACCTACAACGTAAATATTAAGTATTTAATATGTAAATATTAAACAGCACATTACTGCCCAAGCAATGGGCCAAATAAGAAATCAAAGAGGTAATCAAAATATGTCTCAGAGCAAAAGATAAAGAACACATGATATTCCAAAACCTATGGGATGCAGCAAAAGCAGATGTTTGAGTGAAATCTATGCTATGTATGCTTTTTTTTTTTTAAAGGAAAAGAGTTCAAATAAACACCTTAACATGACACCACAAGGAACTAGAAAAAGAAGAAACTTAGCTGAAATTTCAGAGGAAGGAAATAACAAAGAAAGATCAGAAGTAAATAAAATAGAGAGCAGAATAAACAGTAGCATAACACTGAAAGTCATGACCAGTTTTTCAAAAAATAAATAAATAAGTAAACAAAAAATGTCAATGCATTAACTACTATGCAAAAAAAAAAAATCGATAATAGATTACTAGCAACAATTATATGCTCAAAAATCAGATCACTTAGAAAACCAGATCATTCCTAAAACTGCACAAGGTCTTAAGACTGAATCATCATCAATTTTGAATACAAGAAATAGGAAATCTTAGACTGGTAATGAGAATGAAAGTTGAATGAGGATTCAAAATCTTCCAGCCCAGAAAAGCCCAAGACCCCATGGTCTTATTGGTGAATTCCACCAAACATTAAAAAAAAGTAATAATGACAATCTTTACCAGCATCTTACAGATAATGGAATAGAGGGAACACATTCAGAATCATTCTAGGAGGCCCGTATTACCCTGATACCAAAGCCAGATAAAAACAAAGATAAGAAAGTCTAGTTTGTCCCATGTAAGTATTGCTACTTGGATAGTCTTTTGACCTCCTTCTGCATGATGAATGTTTCTCCACCCCCTCACTTTCAATCTGCAGGAGGCTTTGTGTCCAAAATGAATCTCTTGTAGGCAGCTTATGTTTGGCTACATAAAGCAGACTTGTTGAACACCAGCAACGGACCCGATGGTCACATGACCTCATTTTGTAGCCCGTGAGCCTTGGCGGACTCAGTAAAGACATTGGAAATCTGCCTGCTGGATGCCACAGTTAGTGAGCAGGTGAGCGGCTCTCAGAAGCCGGCTGGCTGGGGGACGCCCCCTTACTCCCATCACCTCCAATGCTCCAGATGGCCTGCTCTCCTCCTGACTCTGGTTCTCTGGAGGCAGAGATCCCACATCCTGATCTCTGTCCCATCTAGGAAGTCCCTTTGGCATTTTATTCCTGGTGTCTGCCAGGAGACAGGTGGCGTGGCCCTTCTTAGATCCAGCTCCTCGAGAGCGACCTTTCCCTCTCAGGAGGTCTTCTCTGCTGTTCATGGGAATCTTGCCCTTCCTCCCTGTGGGGAGTCAGAGCAGACCACCCAGCCCTCCAGAACTCAGTCATTTTTATGGCTATTGACAGGGACGATGCTTAGGGCATAAACAAATTTGTGGAGGACCAAGCTTTACTTTCAATCTCTATATTCAGTTTGGAAGAAAACACATAAAATCTCGCCCATGGGGGAGAAAGGAAGGAAGTCCTGTCAACTATGAAGCAAAGGGCTTTCTTCCTCTGTTCATGTGTTCACTTTTTTTGTTGTTGTTTTCTTTTGACAGGGAGAGAGCAGTATAGGGGAAGGCAGAGAGAATCGTAAGCAGGCTCCACGCCCAGCAGAGCCCGATGCTCGGCTCAATGTCATGACCTTGAGGTCATGACCTGAGCAGAAATTCATAAGTCAGATGCTTAGCCGACTGAGCCACCCGGAGCGGGGGGGCCCATTCACATTTCTAAGCACCATGAGTCGGCATGGACACAGTCTTCTGACTGCATTGCCGCATGGTGAAGCTGGAGGGAGGGGCAGACAGTGGCAAAGGTTTTGGAACCAGCCTGCCGCCCAGGAGCACAGAAAGGCTTGGAATTGTCCATGTAGGGAGAAATTGTCCATGTAGGGAAGATGGGGGTGGTGACGGCCAAGATATTAGGCAAAGCCCCACAGGAATAATAATAACAAACAAGGCGACAGCTAACACAGAATGTGTACTCTGTTTAGGATTTGTTTGGTGCACTTTACATGTGTGGATTCCTTGATCTGCACAACGACCCTTTCAGCTGGTGAAACTGAGGCAGATGAAATAACGATCATCTGCTTAAGGTCTCATAACTTAAGACTTAATTAGGTCTCATAATAAGTGGCAGCAGGATTTAAATTCAGGCACACAAAGGCCAGTACTCTGGATCAGGAAGCTTCGCAGCCTCTTTTCCTTTTTTAAGTTTTACTTATTTCACAGAGACCACAAGTAGGCAGAGAGGCAGGCAGAGATAAAGGGGAAGACAGGCTCCCCACTGAGCAGAGAGCCTGATGTGGGGCCTGATCCCAGGACCCTGAGATCATGACCCGAGCCAAAGGCAGAGACTTTAACCCACTGAGCCACCCAGGCGCCCCCAGCCTCTTAACAGTAACTATGAAACATCACGGGGCTAAGAGTTTTCATGAAGCTATTTAATTTAATTCTCACAACAATCCAGTGAGTAAACTGCTAATTATAGGTTTCATTTTACCAATGAGTTCTGAAGCATAGAGAAGTTGAGTAACTTGTTCAACATCACACAGCTTGTATGCAGTGGGAAGAGAATTTAACCTCAGGTTTGTGTATTTGGGGCTCAAGCTCTTACTTAGGTCTCTGCTCTAGGAGCCACAGCCCAGTTGATTTAAAGAAGGTCTCCAGGGATGCCTGGGTGGGTGAGTCAGTTAAGCCTTTGCCTTTGGCTCAGGTCATGATCCCAGGGTCCTGGGATGGAGCTCCGCATCAGGCTCCCTGCTCAGCGGGGAGTCTGCTTCTCCCTCTGCCTGCCTGTCTCCCTGCTTGTGCTCTCTCTCTCTGTCTCTCTGACAAATAAATAAATGAAATCTATAAAAAAATAAAGAAGGTCTCTGGAAGGCCATTTCGATCTGGAAACTACCTGAGATTCTCAAACCACATAGAAGCTAATGATGCACTCAATGATCAGCCAGATCTTTCCTGTGGCTGTCCCTCCCGTTCCCAGGCAAGGAGCAGGCCAGCCCATCCGCAAATGGCTGCCATGTCAGCCCATTCCCTCATTCATTCAAGTAGTCCCTGAGCACCTCCCACGCGCCTGTCACTCTTTTCCTCCTCCTGGGGCAGATTTGTGAGCCAAGTGAGCCACAACAGACAACAGTGTCTGCTCTCCTGGGAACTTACCTTCTAATAGGTGAAAGCAAAGTAAACTAACAAAAAAAACAGGCATTAAACAAAAGAAAGAAGACAATCACATAGTGTATTAGAAGGTGATAAGAGCTATGAAGAAAGAGAGCTGGAAAGACAAAGAGGAAGTGTTGGTGGTTTGGGGTTGATTTTTTAAAAAGACTTTATTTATTTATTTATTTGAGAGAGAAAGAGAGAGCTGGGGGTGGGAGGAGGTGAGGGAGAGAGAGAAGCACACTCCTGATTAAGCAGGGGGCCCAATGCCAGGCTTGATCCCAGGATCCTAACCGGTTCACTGAGCAATCCAGGCACTGCTGGGATTGACTGCAATTTTAAATAAGGCAGTCAAAGAAGGCCTCCCTGAGAAGGTGACATTTGAGGGAAAGGATAAGAAAGGACAGCGAGGGAACCATGAGATTGTCTAGGCGGGGGATGGTGCTTCCAGCAGAGGCCCCAGCAAGCATCCTGGGGTGGGTGTATGAATGAACTTCACAAGGAACAGGAAGGAGGCCAGCTCCATCCTCTCCCTCCTACAGGTGTGCACCCTTGCTCACTGGATGAAATTCGGGCTCCTGAGCCCGTTTCTCAAGGTGGCTGCCAAGGAGATGGCCTCTGTGCTCTGATCAGGGGGACAAGTTACCCTGATCTCAGCGGCCCATCGGTCACCACTGCATTATTGCTACTGCTTCCCTTGAAGGTCCTTTCCCTTCAGATCTCCATCAGTGCAAAGCTTAATGCCCAGCTCCAGTCACTTGCTTCGAGAAGCCTTCCAAGATTCACCCCACTCCCAATCAGTGCACTAAATATAAAGTTCACTCCATTTTGAGCCTCTGCCATATTAGTTTGGACCTGCCCATATTATCTTGATAGCATTCTCTAAGTGTTCCACATGAGTATCTCTTCTCTTTCCAGCCCCTTTGGGGAAGGAATCAATCATTTCCATCCTCCCACAATGTGTAAGAGTGTAATCTATTCGATCAGTGTTTGACAAGCTCTGAAGGACTGGATGGATGAACAGACCAGACAAGACGAACAGAGCTGTAGACTGAATGTTTGTGTGCCTCCCCATGCCCCCCCCAAGATTCATAGGTTGGAACCTACCCTCCCATGTGTGATGGTATGAGGAGATGGGGCCTTTGGGAAGTCATGGGGCCAGGTGGGTTCTGCCCTCATGGGTGAGCACAAGGCCCTTATAAAAGAGACTCTGGAGAGCTTGAGACATATGGAATCTGCTGGCACCTTGATCTTGGACTTTCCAACCTTTAGAACTGTAAGAAATAAGCTTTTGTTGCTTATAAGCCACGCAGTCTCTGGTATTCTGTGATAGCAGCCTGACCTAAGGCAAATCATGTAAAAATAAGAGGACTTCTTTAGGGTCTGAGAGAGAAGCCTGTTTTTAAAAAAACTGATGGCTGATGTAACTTCTGAATTCAGGGTGAAGAAGGAGACCTGGAAGGTCTTTTTTTTGTTTGTTTTTTTTAAGCTTTGATATAGTTATTTAGCAGAGAGAGAGAGCATAAGCAGGGGGAGCAGCTGAGGGAGAGGGAGAAGCAGGCTCCCCACTGAGCAGAGAACCTGACGTAGGGTTTGATCCCAGGACTGGAAGGCAGACACTTAACTGACTGAGCCACCCAGCCCCGGAAGGTCTTAAGAAACATAAATTCATTGACTACTTGAGTAGAAAGGAACTTCAGGTTTTAATCTCGGCCCAGTCAGCACGGACCTACTATCACGGAGAGAAGCTTCCTGCCCAAGCTGCTGCATGGAGGTGACCTCCAGATCACTATCTAAGGTCCCTTCCTTGGAAAGAAGTGTTCAGTATCTGTACTGATGGTAGCTGACTGACTTCTGCAGGGAGCGAAACAAAAGGAAGTAGTTTCAAAAGCGAGTTCCTTTTCTGGAGTCCAGTTGTGTTGCGTTCAGTGTGGTCAGCATCATCTGTAACCTAGACCTTGCCGACGTCCTGTGTCAGGTGGGCAGTTGCTAGTCCTCCCTGAAAATGAGAATTCATGGTGCTCGGAGTGCAGAGTGGCTGAGCCCATGTTCAATGTCTCCCAACGGAAGGTCCATCTTTCTTCAGCACATGGGCTTCCAGAGCCTCCCGTGCTGTCTCCAATGGTCTTCACCAAGAGCCTGAGATCCTCCACAGACAGCACGACTATCCTCTTGTACAATATCGTTGTTTGCTACATTTCTGTGTTTTCACTACTGGCTGAAATGGCCCTTCAGGGAGTCCAGTGAAATTTCCTGATTCATTCCATTGTTTTTCTCTACCTGCCTCCCCATCATTGCTAGTGGTCAGAGACCAATAATCCATTCATCTGTGAAACCACAGAGTGCCTAAAGTCAGTTGCTTAGAGTAAATATCACCCTCGACTCCTCTTTTTCTCCCAGCCATATAGAATCAGTCATCAACACTTCCAGTTATGCATTAAGATGTATCTAAAATCCGACCATGTCTCACCTCCTTCACTGTTACCTCCCTGGTCCAAGCCGCTATCAGCCCTGGCCCTGATTACTGCATTATCTTACCAAACTCTCTCCCTGCTTTCCACTTTTGGCCCCCAGGGTCTCCTAGCAGCAAGAATGAGCTTTAAAACATATGACTAGAGCATGTCCCTCCTGACCGAATTCTTCCAATGGCTTTCCATCATGCTTACTAGAAAGCCAAGGTCCTTACCGTGGTCAACGAGAATTGCATACTTCTATTTCCTCATCTACCACCTTCCTCCCTTTATTCAGATCACACTGGCCTCTTTGCTGGTCTTTAAACACACAAAGCTTTCTGTCAGATACTCACATGTCTCCTCCCTCATTGTGTTCAAATCACAACTCAAATGTTCCTTCCTCAGAGATGTTTTTCTTAGCACCCTTTCTTTATTAGTCTTCCTAGCAAATGAGATTGATAGAATTATTCATATATGTGTTTAATGCCTCTACCTCTGGAATGCAGACCCTGCAAGGGTAGAATTTTTGTCTTTTTCACTGGTGTATTCCTGGTACCTATAATGTTACTCATTCAATGAACAGCTGATGAACAAATAAATAAAAATTTGATGCTAGGTTCATCTGAAGCCACTTTTAGAGGCTAGAGGAGAGTCACAGCAAATAGTGATGGTGCTGAGAGGGTAGCTGTGCCTTGATCCTGTGTCTGGAAGTTGTTTGTGATGAGTTCTTCATTGATGAAGTCAGATCAAGGCCCATGGTGATTGCCACCCAGTCTGTCTTGATAGTGATCACCACTGACCACAGGAAGGTTCGGGGTAGTACAGGGAAGGGACAGGTGTAAACCACTGCTCCTATTATGTTAGGATGGGGTGAGGTACAGTGGGGAAGCAGAAGTGCTTTGAGAAAGAACAGCTCTCACCCAAGTGTAGGTGTGGGTCATTATTAGAGAAGACTCCTACATCATCTCCAGGCCCAAGAAAGAGCCATACACCCTTCTCCTTAAGCACAGTGCCTTTTACAATCATGCGCTCCTTTGCATGAAGCAACTGCTTGATTTAATTAGACATGCCCAGGAACAACTCCCTTTTGGTGAGCACTCACCATGTGTGCGGTATTTCATGTATCTCATTCTTAATCCTTACAAATATTTTGTGAGATAGGTACTGTTATTAACTTTATTTATTTATTTATTTATTTGTGGGGGGTAGAGAAAGAGAGAGAGAGAGAGTACATGTAAACTGAGGGGAGGGTCAGAGAGAGAGGGAGAGAGAGAATCTTAAGCAGGCTCCACGCTCAACACGGAGCCTGAGGTGGGGCTGAATCTTGTGACCCTGAGATCATGACCTGTTCCAGAAATCAAGTCAGGTGCTCTACCAACTGAGCCACCGAGGCACCACAGCCCTATTTTTGAATAACAGCTTTCATTCACCTATCCTAAAATTAATCTTTTTTTGTGGTAAAATATATGTAACACAAAATTATAATTTTAACTTTCTTTTTTTTTAAAGATTTTATTTATTTGACAGAGAGAGATCACAAGTAGGCAGAGAGGCAGGCAGAGAGAGAGAGAGGAGGAAGCAGGCTCCCCGCTGAGCAGAGAGCCCGATGCGGGACTCGATCCCAGGACCCCGAGATCATGACCTGAGCCGAAGGCAGCGGCTTAACCCAGTGAGCCACCCAGGTGCCCCTTTAACTTTCTTTAAGCATACAGTTCAGTGCCATTAAGGACACTCACAGTGTTATGCAACCAACCCCACTACCCATTTTCAGAACATTTTCTCCATCCCAAACAGAAACTTCATACCCACTGAATACTAACTCTTCATTTTCCCCTCCCATTAGGTTCTAGTAGCCTCTATTCCACTTTCTGTTTTTATGAATGTGCCTATTCTAGATAACTCCATAAGTGGATTTTGTGTCTTAATTTATTTTAGGTAGCACAGTGTCTTCCAGGTTCATCCATGTTGTAGCATGTATCAGAATTTCCTTCCTTTTTAAGGCTCTTTTTAAAGAGCCACTTCTGTGAGTCAGGTGGCAAGGTTCTATACCAGCCCATTGTATGGACAGACCACGTCTTATTTATCCATTCATCTGCTGATGGACATTTGGGTTGTTTTCACTTTTTGGCTATTAGAGGAATGCTCTAGGAACATTTGTGTATTGATCCATTTTAGAGATAAGGAGAGTGAGTCTTAGGATAAATGACCTTCCCAGGATCACAGAGTTAATGAGGTGTGCTTAAAGTCAAGCTAGTTCCCCTGCTCATGCTACCGCTCATGCAACAGGAGATCCAAGATCCGGATGGTCCCCAGTGCACAGGCAATGGCAGGCACCAACATGGCCCACCTCATTGCCATTCCACTCTGCTAGCTTACACGTAATTTAACTTTAAAAGCCTTAGGCAGCGAGACAAAGCAAAGGATAACTACCAAATTAGAACTAACATATTTAGCCAAATGATGAAGAGAATCAAAATTGTCTTACTGATAGGCTTGGACGGGTCCAAGAAAAATCTCTAAGCATCATAATTTTAAGGGCTACTGACACTTGGGCAATTTCTTCTTTTATTCGGTAAAAATGTATTCACTACAAGGTATGAAACAGCCACTGCATAGTGCTCTGAAGAGAAAGAAATGAAATAAGACACAGTCTCAGGGAGTTCCAAAGTCTAGTTGGAAAGGTGGGGTCACGGAAGCAGAGAATTACTGCACGATGATTATAACGTGGCACGTGGCTAGCCTCATGGTGTCACTTGGCTAAATGGCTGCATCTGGCAAAGGCCACAGATGGAACCCTGAGTCTCTGCCCAGGTCCATTCTGTTAGCCAAATGGCAAGGTCTACAGAAGTCCCAATAAGTGAAGCTTGGCCTAGAATTACTGAAGATAAGAGTGCTCTACCCAGTAGCTCATGGGGTGGATGTTGTGATAAGCTTGCCCATATCCTCATTCAGAAGCAAGGGAGTTATTTCTTCAGCTGCTAGCATTATTACTGGCAGGCAGCCCTTGGTTCTTAGCCTCCTTCAGGGACTATCTCAGCTGCGAAAACCCCACTTCGTCCAAGGTTACACCACCTTTGCTGGGGAACTCACTTCCAACAACTGAATGATATGAGCGTATCAAGTTCTTGTCCTTCTGCCCCACTCAGGACAGCTCTGGAGGGTCGTCCCATCTTTGGAATTCCTTGCAGGGTTGTCTGAGGCTTCCATTGATAGAGAGAGAGAGAGAGAGAGAGCAAAGCGAGGACATGCTGAGCTGGGAGCTCAATGGGGCACTCAATCCCAGGACCCTGGGATCATGACCTGAGCCAAAAGCAGATGCTTAACTGACTGAGCCACCCAGGCGTCCCTTGCGGCTTCCACTGAAACTACATCACAGTCTGACTTCTTCAGTGGCTCTTATCTAAGCTGTTGATCCCCAAGGCACTCCCTCATATTACTTCCTGCAGGCTAATCTCATGAAAAACGTCTAGAACTGAGCACAGTGGGACCTCATTTGAGAACAGGGGTTTTCTAGAAGTAGGATTAGTAGGGAGGCCTCAATCTTTTTCCCCATGATCCTCACCAGTGACTTGTTGCAGGAAATGGGAAATATAGCAATAGCGGCCACAAATGTACTCAGACAGGTTTACGGACCAAAAGGGAGAAACTGGGAGCAGAAAGTTTGTAACAAAGCAAAGCTCACTTCTACATTGTAGGTCATAGTTTAAAAATCCCATTAATGTTCATGTGAAGTTTTATGCTGGGAGCCAGAGTTAATTTGCCATCTTAAAAATGTTTGTAAGGAATTAAAAAAAAGACAAACTATGAAAGCTCCTATGACATGTTTTGAGTTATTAAGAAAGAACCTTGGAGTTAAAATCCACATGACCTCCAAATTCCAATGAATCTTAAGTCTTGATATTGAGATTTTCTCTATGTATTTTTAACATGCTCTGCTAACTGCATTAGCTTACCCATAATCTTAGACAAAAGATCACTTTTAGTCTCACTGAAAGACTTCATAGATCCTCCATAAGTCATTTACATAAAAGGTAGTTTTCCCAACCCTAATATTCTAGTTTAACTAAGAAATCTAATGTGTTGTTTTTTTTTTTCACAGACAAAAACATAAAGTGCTTGTAAAAATAGCCAACATTCAAAAGTTGTAAAATTCCATGCCTGGATAGCCATGTTATGGTTTGGAAAATTTTACTACAAAAGTATGGTACTCTGATAATATATATTTGGTCTTTGTCCTTAATGTCTGGCCTATAAGACCTTTGGAATTTCCTGAGTGATACGGGTGAGAAAAGGGTTATTTATAAAAGCCCCTTTTAAAGCATATCTGAGGTTATGCTAAGGAAGTGACTCCTGGTGGGCTCCTAGAGCTTCTGGAAGGGAGCTCATTGCCAGAGGAACCAACCATGTCATTAGATACATGGAACTTTGTGTCCCTGGACCTCTGGGTAGTGGAAAGAGTCTGCAGATTGATCTAGTCACCATTGGTCAACAATTGAATCAATCGTGCCTATGTAATGAAGCCTCCATAAAATCCCTAAACAATGGGAGTTCAGAGAGCTTCCAGTTTGGTGACCAAAGGCACATCCATGTACTGGGAGGCTGGCCCACCCCAAACTCCATGGGGACGGAAGCTCCAGTACTTGCAACCCTTCCGGACCTTGACTGATGTACCAGAAGGCCTGGGACTTAACCACTGGCCTCTGAAGTGGGGGCGATTTTATGGGGTTGAGCCCTTAATTTGGAGTTCTATGCCACCTCGGGGTAATTAGTGTTAGAATTAAATTGAATTGTAGTACACCCAGTCGGTTTCTGGAGAGTTAAAGAATTGGTAGGTGTGTGAAAAAAGGAAAAATCCCCACATATCTGGTGTCAGAAGCGTCATGAGTAAAAATTAACTCATAGTAGGAGGTAACATGATTTTTCAGTAATTGAATTATAGGGCAGTAAAGAAATAAAACCAAATACAAAAGTCTTAGCAAAAAGGGATAGTGGGGGCATATATTGGGTGGCTCAGTGGGTTAAGCTGCTGTCTTCAGCTCAGGTCATTATCTTAGGGTCCTGGGATCGAGTCCCCCATCGGGCTCTCTGCTCAGCAGGGAGCCTGCTTCTCTCTCTCTCTCTCTCTCTCTCTCTCTCCCTTCTGCCTACTTGTGATTTCTCTCTGTCAAATAAATAAATAAATTCTTTTTTTTAAAAAAGGGATATTTGGCTTAACCATGATAACTACAAAGCCTTATTTTATAATATTCAAACACCAGAAATCACTTGAGAAATATCCATTTCTGTCCCTACATACGTGTCCTTAGAGGTAAGAGCACAGCCTGGGATGTTCACCAGGCCATGAGGTAACCACATGAATTCAGACAAGTGACTTCAATCATACTCACCTGGGGGGGCCAAGGGTGGGCCATGCTGAGATGGGCCACTTTGGCATGAACATTATTTTGAGTTAAAAGCAATCCAGGGGCACCTGGGTGGCTCAGTGGGTTAAAGCCGCTGCCTTCAGCTCAGGTCATGATCTCAGGGTCCTGCGATTGAGCCCCACATTGGGCTCTCTGCTCCACGGGGAGCCTGCTTTCTCTTCTCTCTCTCTCTGCCTGCCTCTCTGCCTACTTGTGATCTCTCTCAAATAAATAAATAAAATCTTTAAAAAAAAAAAAAAGCAATCCAAACCCAGCTGATTCCGTAAAAGCTATTTACCTCCCCCCTCAGCTGCCTGCCTTACCAGAGGCAGGGAACTATTAACAGAGACTCCCTTTTACCTAAGAAACTTAGCTGCATCATAGGGCAACCTTGTTTTTCCAAACATCTCCTTTCACCTTCTTCCTAATGGTCTTTCTCCCGTGTGTATGCTCAGACCATTACCCCTCTCTTTAGCTCACAGAAGCTTCATGCTGCCTTGCTGGTTTTGGAATTTCCACGTCTGTGTGCATTCCCCATAAGTACATATGCTATCAACTTTGATTTTCTGCTGTTAATCTGTCTCATGTCAATTTGATTCTTAGTTCAGCTAAAAGGACCGTGAAGGGCAGAGGAAATTCTTCGTTCCCAACACATCTTTAAAAAAAAAAAAAAACCATTTAATTTATTTATTTGACAGAGATCACAAGTAGGCAGAGACACAGGCAGAGAGAGAGAGAGAGGAAGCAGGCTCCCTGCCGAGCAGAGAGCCCAATGCGGGGCTCGATCCCAGGACCCTGAGTCCATGACCTGAGCCGAAGGCAGAAGCTTTAACCCACTGAGCCACCCACGCACCCTCCAACACATCCTTCTATAATGTGGATGTAAAGAGAGCCAATGTCATGGTGTCATGGTCAGCAATGAGTGAGACGATACGTATGCATCTCTTACCTGAGTGCCCTGCACATAGTAAATGTGGAAATACGAATGAATATCATCACTACTGTCCCTACACTTTCATTCCACAAAAGGTATTGCCAGCTATTGTTATCTTGAGCCTCCCATGAAGGGAGGCTCTCCAGACCCTCCACAGGAATCCCACTGTGAGAGTGGCAGATGACCTTGGAGGAGGAAGCACAAAGCTTCCTACCCTTACAGCATCACTCAGCATGTTGGGAATTACTCGCAGAAAAATCAGGCTCTGACTGCTCATCCCAGCACCCTCCTGTCAGGGAAGGTGCTCATCCAGTCACCTTCTCTGTCAAGCCCTCTCTGAACCTCCAGGACTGGCTCCTGAACCCCAGCCTCAGAGAGCAGCTCCGCCAATCCCCAACAACTGCATCGCTTTCCTAGCACAACTATAGCTTTCCTGGGGTCACAGGTGTTAGACGACGGGTGCAATCCTGGTCTTTCAAAGACATTATCCAAATGCTTTTGATGTCCCTAAACTGTATAGAGTAATGAGAAGATGAAAAAGCTTTTGTAACCTGGTACAGACACAGTACAATAGAAAACGAGAGAGAAAGAGGGAGGGAGGGAGGGAGGAAGGGTTGAGGGGGGAGGGAAAGAGAGAGAGGGACAGGAAGAGAGAGAGAGAAGGAAGGAAGGGAAGGAAGAAGAAAGAGAAATTAGGGCTTTAAAACAAATGCTTTTTCTCAAAATGGGTTATTTCTCAGAAGTCAAATATCATCTTTGGGTTACTAGACTATCATTTTGTAATCTGAAGATATGTGATGATCTAAGTCTGGAAAAATTGTGTCTAAAAAGCAAATTAGATATAAAAAAAATCCCCTCCTAAAGAGTTTCTCTGCCACATAAGACACACACACACACACACACGTGGAGGTAGGAGGTAGGAGGAGTTCCTACCTCCTAATGTGGTCATAAAAAATGAATATGATAATATATAAAATGACTTCCTATATATATGACTTTCTGTACACACATACACGAGTGTGTGTGTGTGTGTGTGTGTTTATAGAAAGTCATATATATAGGAAGTCATTTTATATATTATCATATTCACTTTTCATGACCACATTAGGAAGTAGGAACTAATCGTTCCACATTATACGCTAAGAACTGAGGTTTCTAGGAAGCAGTAAACTACACATGGCGAGGGTCCATGGTGAATTTCCTAAAAGCCCAGAACTCTGACAGAGGCCTGTGACTCCAGACTTAGTCTGTATTTCTCTATGGAGAGGTTCTCACAAGATGGAACTTCAGATCCTTGACTGTCTCTACAATCTGCTCTGTCCTCTCTAATGCGTAACTCACAGAGTTACAAAGTCAGCCTCTGATCAATACTGGCACACATACCAGCCTTTCACTCCATACATTATTTGAGGAAAATGTTTACTTTCTCTAATGGTACAAACCAAAATGATGATTCGCTTAGATGAGTCAGAAAATTCCCCCAAGAGAAATTCAACGCTTTGAAGGAAGAACTCCATTTTGAAATACATTGAAAGAGACTTCATGCACAGATAGAAGGGTTTCCTTGGTCCCCAGAGGAGTTTTGCCTCCATGAACATTAATCCCTTGCAGTGAAACTGTGTTGATTTAAGGAAGAATCCCTTATTGAGACAGTGAGGAGGACGCTGGGCAGATCTGTTAGAGGACATTTGAGGTCTAGTAAAGAGATGATGCGGCAGGAGAAATCTGGAGTGAGATTCAGATAAAGGAAGAGACAAGTCTGGCAAAGGGGCAACTTGTGAGCTGTATGTGGAAGACACGCTAGAGACCATTGAGGAATTCAAACGTGATGAACTGTACTGAGATGAAAGGATTATCCCAGAAGCATCTGCTTATTTGAGACTATTATTTTCAGGAAGAAAGCATTTTCAAAGAAATTCACTGAAATGGTACTTTTGATTGACTTCCATATTCTTTTTTAAAAAGATTTATTTATTTTATATATTATATTATTTTTCAAAAGATTTTATTTTCTTATTTGACAGAGAGATAAAGACAGCCAGAGAGCGCAAGTGTTGGCGGCAGTAGGGGGAGGGCAGAGGGAGAGAGAGAAGAAGACTCTCTGATGAACAGGGAGCCCAAAGCAGGGCTCAGTCCCAGGACCCTGGGATCATGACCCGAACTTAAGGCAGATGCTTAAGCAACTGAGGCACCCAGGCGCCCCATTATATTTTATATTCTTGAAAAAAGATCATTGCAAAAGATAAGTCATGAGCTAGAAGAAAGTGAGTAAAAAAAATAAGGATTGTGATAGGGAAGCTCTGTAATCACCCCCACTATCCCCATCATCACCATGGCTAACACTTTCTGAATACTTGCAAGGTACTGGGGAATCTTTCAAGATTTTACAAATTTAACTCATTTCTCTCTCTCAATGACTGTACGAAGACGGTGTCGTTATTATTATCTTCATTTTTTTTAGATTAAGAAGCAAAAAGGTACAGTTTAAGAAACTTGCCTCCAATCACACAGTTAATAAAGTAGTGAGTCGGAAATTTCAATCCAGGCCTCTGGGTTCTAAGCCTATGATCTCAATCTCTATACTATTACAGATGGACTAGTAGTTTTGCCTTTCGACTGCCCCCCCAAAATACACTTGATAACATATATATATGTATAAATATATATATTTATACATATATATATGTTTAAAAATATATATATATATATTTTTAAGGCTATGAGAAGCTTTGATGCTTTGATATGATCATTCCAACATATGTTGGTGCTGCTGGAAGATATCAGCAAACACTATTGGAACAAAGGCTATCTCTTTCATAGCTGGGAGAAATGCTCTTTAAGATATATTATAATTCAAGGCTTCTGTTAAATTTGTAAGCACTTACCTCTTTCTCCTTCCTGACATTCTTTTCAACTATCTCGCCTTTTCCATACGCAACCCTATGTATTTATGCTCAGGAAGTCTGTCACTGTACCTGTATTTTGTTTTTCTTTGATCTGTATCGTTTAGACTTTCTCAAATCAAGCAATTAACTTAGAAGTTTCCTAATTTTGGCCATTCTAACTGGTGTAAGGTGATATCTCAATGTGGTTTTAATTTGAATCTCCCTGATGGCTAGTGATGATGAACATTTTTTCACGTGTCTGATTTGTATGTCTTCATTGGAGAAGTGTCTGTTCATATCTTCCGCCCATTTTTTGATATGATTGTCTGTTTTGTGTGTGTTGAGTTTGAGGAGTTCTTGATAGATCCTGGATATCAACCTTCTGTCTGTACTGTCATTCGCAAATATCTTCTCCCATTCTGTGGGTTGCCTCTTTGTTTTCTTGACTGTTTCCTTTGCTGTGCAGAAGCTTTTGATTTTGATGAAGTTCCTGTGGCTGATATCAAAGAGATTACTGACTATGTTCTCCTCTAGGATTCTGATGGATTCCTGTCTCACGTTGAGGTCTTTTATCCATTTTGAGTTTATCTTTGTGTATGGTGTAAGAGAATGGTCGAGTTTCATTCTTCTACATATAGCTGCCCAGTTTTCCCAGCACCATTTATTGAATAGACTGTCTTTTTTCCACTGTATATTTTTTCCTATTTTGTCAAAGATTATTTCACCATAGAGTTGAGGGGTCCATATCTGGGCTCTCTACTCTGTTCCACTGGTCTATGTGTCTGTTTTTATGCCAGTACCATGCTGTCTTGGTGATCACAGCTTTGTAGTAAAGCTTGAAATCAGGTAATGTGATGCCCCCCGTTTTATTTTTGTTTTTCAACATTTCCTTAGCGATTCGGTTGGAGGGGATGTGGAGAAAGGGGAACCCTCTTACACTGTTGGTGGGAATGCAAGTTCTCTTTGGAGAACAGTGTGGAGATTCCTCAAGAAATTAAAAATAGAACTTCCCTATGACCCTGCCATTGCACTACTGGGTATTTACCCCAAAGATACAGATGAAGTGAAAAGAAGGGCCATCTGTACCCCAGTGTTTATAGCAGCAATGGCCACAGTCGCCAAACTGTGGAAAGAACCAAGATCCCCTTCAACGGACGAATGGATAAGGAAGATGTGGTCCATATACACTATGGAGTATTATGCCTCCATCAGAAAGGACAAATACCCAACTTTTGTAGCAACATAGACGGGACTGGAAGATATTATGCTGAGTGAAAGAAGTCAAGCAGAGAGAGTAAATTATCATATGGTTTCACTTATTTGTGGAGCATAACAAATAGCATGGAGGACATGGGGAGATAGGAGAAGGGAGTTGGGGGAAATTGGAAAGGGTGGTGAACCATGAGAGACTATGGACTCTGAAAAACAGTCTGAGGGTTTCGAAGGGGCGGGGGGTGGGAGGTCGGGGTACCAGTGGTGGGTATTATAGAGGACACGGATTGCATGGAGCACTGGGTGTGGTGCAAAAATAATGAATACTGTTATGCTGAAAATAAAAAATAAATTAAAAAAAAAAGAAGTTTCCTAAAAGAACCCCAACACCATGCTAATGCACAACTTCAATTTTGAAATGTTGTTCAGGGATACTGTATCATATGATCCTTTCAAATTCCAGGGTAGGCCACAGGGTGCTAGTTACCTTACGGTGACTTACAGTTGGTTTAAATGCTGACCATGGCAATGAAAAATACAGCATAGCATAGTTTCAAAATGTTCCTCTTCAAAATTACTATCTGTTGAAAACCCTATAAAGTTTCCTAAATGCATACACATCAGTTTGAATAGAATGTTATGAGCTTCAGAGAAGGATCCTAAGAATACTTCTATCACCAGCTAATGAGGTGAAGTATTATATACGAACTGTGATGACAATGTAAGCCTTCCCAACATGTGCTGAACCTCACTTTTATAAAAAGCTCCAAGGTGAATAAGCCACAGAGTCTTAAAAACCATGATTACATATGGCATTTTTATTTTAGTGGGTTCTTAGAGAAAGGCATGAATGAAGAAAGAGGATCAGCTCTTCAAACAGAAGGATGTACATTCTTCTTTGGTTTCTACCCCCCAAAAAGAGCAGAACGGTGGCTGGAGTGAAGTGAAACACTGAAGACAAAATACACACACATTTCCATGTGTGTGCAGGCACGTGCATGTGTGCGTGCACGCACACACACCCCCATATTTATTTGCTCCTGAGCAAACTTAATACCTTCCAATGGCTTCTCCTATCACTTAGCGTATAAGCCAATGTTCTCGTAATTGTCTACACACCCTCTACCATTTAGTGTTGGATGCCAACTACCTGACCGTCCTGTGTTGTGTTGGGGCCTGTGCGTTCTGGCTCAGGAGAACCAACTGTGCTCATCCCTCAGCTCTCCGTTCAGTGACAGGAAGTTGGTGTGTACACCAAGCAAACCCCACCGAAGAGAGTTTTTTGTTGAGATGTCACCTCTTCTCTGACTACTCTATTTGAAACAGGATCCCACTTTCTCACACCACTCCCAAAGCCCCCCCATTCGCCAAAGCACACATGACCTTCTGGTTTTATATAATGATGTGGGGGTTACGGTGCCAACCACCACACAACTGAAAATCTGCATATAACTTTTGACTCCAAAAACTTAACTACTAATGGCCTACTGTCTCCTGGAAGTAGATAATGTAAACAGTTGATGAACACATATTTTGTATGTCCTATGTATTATATACTATGTTCTTACAATAAAATAAGCTAGGGAAAAGAAAATGTTATTAAGAAAATCATACGTGTGGGCGCCTGGGTGGCTCAGTGGGTTAAAGCCTCTGCCTTCGAATCAGGTCACGATCTCAGGGTCCTGGGATGGAGCCCCACATTGGGTTCTCTGCTCAGCAGGGAGCCTGCTTCCATCTCTCTCTCTGCCTGCCTCTCTGCCTACTTGTGATCTGTCTCTGTCAAATAAATAAAATCTTAACAACAACAAAAAGAAAATCTTAAATGGCTCAGTCAGTTAAGTGTCTGACTCTTTTTTTTTAAAGATTTTGTTAATTATTTATTTGTCAGAGAGAGAGAGCGCACACAAGCAGGCAGAGTGATAGGCAGAGGTGGAGAGAGAAGCAGGCTCCCCACTGAGCAAGGAGCCCGATGGGGGACTCGATCCCATGACCCTGGGATCATGACCTGACCCGAAGGCAGCAGCTTAACCAACTGAGCCACCAGGGTGTCCCTAAGTGTTCAACTCTTGATTTTGGCTCAGGTCATGATCTCAGGATCGTGAGATCAAGCCCTATGCTGAATATATTTATCTTAAGCCTGCTTAAGATTTTCTACCCCCCAACCTTGTAAACTCTCTCTCTTAAAGGAAGAACGAAAATCATAAGGAAAAGAAATACATTTGCAGTACTGCACTGTAAAAAATCCACATATAAGTGGACCCACGTGGTTCATTCAAGCCTGTGTTATTCAAGGGTCAACTGTATATATTTTTTTCAAAAGTGGCTGAGTGGATGTTTTACTGCACATTTTTAATGTATATGAGGGATTTAACAGATCTGGCTAAAAAGTTTCAACCCCTTGTAGAAATTATTAAATCCTGACATGGGAAAAGTAACAGACTTTAAGACCCAAAGCTTTTTGCATAATTCTGGTTAACTGAATTTCAACTCTAAAATACACTTGAAAGTCAACTCATATACCTATTAGAGTTGAGAGGGTAAAACAAAAACATTTTAAAAGTTTCAGAGAAAGCATTATGAATTTTTGGTACATCTGAATTAACTTCATCTTAAGCATCCATTTTTTAATTTCGCACTTTACCATCTTTCTTCATTGTATCTGTTAGTGGAAGTGAAAAGCAATATAAAATCAAACATGGTTAATTCTAATTCTATCTTAGGTATAAAAATTGTTTTTTCTGTGTATTTCATTTGTTTGTTTATTGCCTGTCCTCTCCAGCTAACATGTAAGTTACATGAGGACGAGGATTTTTCTGTGTTGTTTGCCTCTGAATTTGTAAGTTTGTCATTTAACCTTGTGGACAAAGAAAGTAATCGTCAGCTGTGGAGTTTTGGTGGGAGCTGGTGGTGGGTGTATTGAGATGGGAGGTACTCCAGGTTTCTTGACATCGTACAAGGTAGGCATTTATTTTTCCTTTTTCTTTTCTTTTCCTTTCTTTTCTTTTCTTCCTTCCTTTCCTCTCCTCTCCTCTCCTTTCCTCCCTCCCTTCCTCTCTCCCTTTCTTTTCCCTTCCTTCCTCCCTTCCCCCCCTCCTTCCTTCCTTCGTTTCTTTCTTTCTTTCCTTCTTTCTTTCTCAGAGAGAGAGAGCACAAGCAGGGGAAGCAGCAGACAGAGGGAGAAGCAGGCTCCCTGCCAAGCAAGGAAACCTACACAGGACTCAACCCCAGGACCTGAGGATCACAACCGGAGCCAAAGGCAGGCCCCAAACAACTGAGGCACCCAGGCATCCCAGGCACTTATTTTTCTATAGGACTAGTACAGTCCTTACTTTTGCCTTAAAAGCAACACCAGATCTAGGTCTGCTCAATTGTGCTCTAAAAGGGACAGGCTCACATAGGGGCAAAGACCCATTCTTTCCATAATGCATGCAAAAACATTTATCTAAAGCTTACTGTATGCTGGGTCCCAATCCAAGTGCCAGAGATACAGCAGTGGACAAAATAGAAAAAAAAAATTTCTGCCCATATGGAGCTTGCAAACTACCAGGAGAAAGCACGTAAAACAAAACAAAACAAAACAAAACAAAACAAAAACATACACATGTATGATGTGACGTCAAGCATTTGTAAGTGCTGTGAGAGAACAATGAAGCAGGGAGGGGACAAATTCAGGATAGAGAATACAAGTTCGGGAGGGGTGGGGGGGAGGGAGGGGAGAGGTTACTCCTTAAGATAGAGTAATCAGGGAAGGCCTCCCTGAGGAGGAGGTGTCTGAGTTGAGACCAGAGAAAGAGCATCCCAAATGGAGGAAATAGCACGTGTGTTTTGGTTATTTTTAGCTGCAGAAAGACATAATCCCACAATTTCACGGCTTTAAACATTAATCTCATCTCATCTCTCATAGTTCTGTGGGTTGACCGGGCTCAGCTGGGCAGTGCTTGCTGGAGGTCACTCGTGCAGCAGCTGGGGCTGGAGTCATTTGAAGGTTGGACTATGCTGAATTAGAGACAGCTCTGCTCCCTAGTTTAGAGCCTTGGAAGGGATGGCCTGAAGGCTGGAATCAGCTGGGCCAGGTAACAAGTGGGCTTCTCTGTGTCCTCTCCAGCAGGGTGCTCTCAGGGTCTCTGAACTTACTCCACAGTGTCACTCAAGTTTCCAATGGTGAGTTTTCCAGGAAAGAAGTGGAGCATGAGAGCTTCTTAAGGCCTGACCTCCCAGGCTGGAAGAGCATCACTTCAATCATGCTCTGCTGGTCAAAGCAATGACAGGGCCCTCCTAGATTCAAAGGGAAGCACAGAACCCACTTCTGCCTCTTCATGGAAGGAACATCAGAGAATTTGTGGCCATCTTTAATCTGTCTCCATGTGCAAAAGCCCTGGGGTAGAAATGTACTGGACATACTAGAATCCTGAATGGCGGAACTAAAGTGTTGCTTGATGAGGGTGGTAGGGGTAGATCATATCGGTGCTTGGAGGCTGTGATAAAACATTAGTTATTCCTTCTCTCAATTATTTTTTGTTGCCTTTTTTAAAATTTTTGGTCCTATGATTCTACAGTCAAGAAACCTTGGCTCCAGCCTGGATACGTAGACAAGAGGTCATCAGTGATCTGGGAGAAATGCCTGGAACCAGGAAGGGAAGATACAAGGCCCCTAAAATAGCAGTGGCACAACAGCAGTGACACAACCAGCCCAGCCTCAGAAAGAGCAGTAGTAGCTTAAAACAACCTGTTGACTTTAGAGAGACTCCATCCTTTTTAATCTAAAGGATCAACGTCATCAAGTATCATAAGAATATCACTCGACCGCCAGACAACTACTCTACATAGGTCACCCTTAAATATAGAGTTTTCTCTTTCCTGCCTAAGGTTGAAGCTGTATAGAAAGCAATGCTTCTTAAAACCTTACTATGATCACACTTTGCAATGGAAAAATGAAATGAACCCGAGACATATGTATGGCTGTCTACTCTCATATTTATTTCGTATGGCACAGAGTTCTAGCAGTTTCCCCAGAATGAGCACCTTTAATACACTTTAAGATGTTTGGATTAAGAATGAACTAGGATGACTCGATGTCTCCCCAAAGCCTTTGATTTAACCAAAAGGACAGTTCACATCAGTGGCCTCCATGAGCTCCTAATACCACTAGGATATCAGGTAGGTCCCAGGAGGTCAAAAGAGGATTAAACGAACATCAGCAGTGGGGCGCAAGACTGAAGAGGGCAGCAGGAGGGAGCAAGAACCTGAACACAAAGGAGAGGAGAGTTCAGTTCTTGGCACCCTTACCCTCTTCTTTTCTTTGGACGTTCCCCACCCTTCTGTAGGATTTCTGCCCATGTCAGCACCTTGGCTATGACTCTGGAGTGAGATGGATCAGGGTTGCAGACCCCACACTCCATCACCTGCCACCTGGGGGACCTTGAGCAAATCACCCAGAGGCTCTGTGCTTCCATGACTTCACTTGTAAATAAGGGAGAATCATAACCATCAGGCTTCTCTGAGTTATCAGTGAGATAACGCATAGCAAATGCTTAGGGTAGTGCTTGGTACATCGAGAAATCTCAAAAGATGTTGGCTATTGTCATTATTAAATTCATTCTTTAACTGAACCGCCAGAGGCCACAAGGCCCATGTGTGTCTGGTTCAACGTGAGAGCCTAAACTATCGGGGACTATGAATTACGATTTTTTCTTGGTTTGCACGTGACCAGACACTGTCTCTGGCAGCAGCCCTTAATATATGCCAACTTAAAAACAGAGGAAACAGGGACTCCTGGGTGGCTCAGTGGGTTAAGCCTCTGCCTTTGGCTCAGGTCATGATCTCAGGGTCCTGGGATGGAGCCCCGCATCGGGCTCTCTGCTCGGCAGGGAGCCTGCTTCTCTCTCTCTCTCTCTCTCTCTCGGCCTGCCTCTCTGCCTACTTGTGATCTCTGTCAAATAAATAAAATCTTTAAAAAAAAAAAAAGAAAAAAACAGAGGAAACAGTAAATGTCAGCAGTAAAAAGCGCCAGGCCACTCGGCAGCATCTCTGCTCCGAGTTTTGCGAGGAGCCTTTGTACTCAAAGCTGAAACACGTAGATAAGTAAGTTGTCCCACCAAACTGCAGGATTACCTTCTCCAGAGCTCCGAGCTTGTGGGAATCTTCTCTAAATGTGTTTGAAGACAATAATCACTTCTAGGGTTGTGGGCCAGTTCCATGGTTGCTCCAGAATTAGTCAGAGTTAGGGATCATCTGACAATTTTACTGTAATAATGACGTTCTACAAAAAGGCTTTACACGCTCCATGAAGTTATTCCCTTGAATTTATTCAGCGATGTCCTTCAAGGTTTTGAGAAGCGTTCAAAAAGTTTTCTGTGGCAGCATCTCTGACCACCTTGACCTCACTGAGTTCCAATTTGCTTACTGCCTCACACATAAAAACATCAGACACGTGGCACCTCCCTGTGCACCTAAGAGAATTTTTATTTTTATTTTTTAAAGATTTCATTGATTTATTTGAAAGCAAGTGAGAGAGAAAGAAAGAGAACACAAGAGATGGGGAGGCAAAGGGAGAGAAAAGAGAGGGAGAAGGAGACTTCCTGCTGAGCAGGGAGCCCAATGCGGGACTCAATCCCAGGACCCTGGTATCATGACCTGAGCTGAAGGCAGACGCTTAACGGACTGGCCCACCCAGGCATCCCCAGTAGAAGTTTTTCCAACGTGATTCATAGCTGGTTTGCCATGAGGAAGCAGAATGCATAGAGGGAATATCATTCTGTTTTACTTCCGAGTTTTTTGTGATGCCAGATATTTGAAGTTGCATAAGGGAAGGTAACCTGTTGCATGATAAAGGATTGACACTGTAGGATCCAGGCGTACGTTTGGTACAGGTTTTTGTTTTTTTTTTTTAAATTGAAGATGTCTGAGAAATGGCAGCACATATACATGGACCCTGTTAACCTATGAGGTCTGTGCTGCCCAGTATGGTAGCCACGAGCTGTACATGGCTATTGAGTTTTTTGTATGTGGCGAGCCTGAGTTGAGATGAGCTACAAGTACAATATACACACCAGATGTCAGAGGCTCGGTACAAAGAATGTAAGACACCACATTTATCATGTTTTATACTGACTACATGCTAAGAGGACACTATTTTGAATATATTGGGTTAAGTAAAATATATTATTAAAATTGATTTCAGCTCTTTCTTGTTACTTTTCGATATGGTTACTAGAAAATTTATTTTCTTAAATGTTTTTTTAAAGATTTTATCTATTTATTTGTCAGAGAGAGAGAGAGCACAAGCGGGGGGTGGGGGGGGGAAGGCAGCAGGCAGAGGGAGAAGCAGGCTCTCCGCAGAGCATGAAGCCCGATGCAGGACTGGATCCCAGGACACTGGGATCATAACCTGAGCCGAAGGCACATGCTTAACCAAACAACTGAGCCGCCAAGGTGTCCCTAGTTACTAGAAAGTTTAAATGACATATGTGGCACATCTATTTCTATTGTGCTGTGCTGTTTTAAGCTATTTTGGTGAGTATACCCAGATTTCACATACATGTCAAAAAAAAGACAAAAAAATTAATGTATTTTGGTTCTCTGACCTTGGGTTATTTAAAGGTTAGTAAACTCTGACATGCCTACTATCTCCTGAAAATTCTAGAAGAATACTAGCATTGCCACTCGGTAACCTGAAGCAAGGGCCTCGCTGGGTCTAGCAATAACATTGTCGTGTATGGACATTGTCGCAGAGGAGAGCTGAAGGAAACGTAGAAGGTAAACAGAACCAGGAAAGAAGATTTTGTTTTCTCTCTTCTATTATCTATTTTCTCTTGTTAGTCTGGGCATGTAAGTTTAGCTGTAGCCTAATGCTGATGGCCTAGCCTATTAATAATATGGGACACAAATAAAGAAGGGGAGGGAGACAAACCATCAGAGACTCTAAATCTCAGGAAACAAACTGAGGGCTGCTGGGGGGGGTTGGGGGGAGGGATGGGGTGGCTGGGTTATGGACATTGGGGAGGGTATGTGCAGTGAATTGTGTAAGCATGATGATTCACAGACCTGTACCCTTGAAACAAATAATATATTATATGTTAATGTTAATAAAAATAAAATAAAATATTAAAAATTAAAATAAATTTAAAAAAAGAGAAAAGCCTGGGTTTAAAAGGAAGAGTTACAGTTCAATGTATAAGGAGCCTGTAAAAATATTTTCAGGATGAGTATACTGGCCTGGTTCTCTTTAGGTAAGAATCTGTACAGCTTTGGGGCGCCTGGGTGGCTCAGTGGGTTAAGCATCTGCCTTCGGCTCAGGTCAAGATCCCAGGGTCCTGGGATCCAGCCCCACATCGGGCTCTCTGCTCAGCAGGGAGCCTGCTTCCCCTTTCCCCTCTGCCTGCCTCTCTGCCTACTTGTGATCTCTGTCTGTCAAATAAATAAATAAATAAATAAATAAATAAATAAATAAATAAAAATCTTTAAAAAAAGAAGACGAAGAAGCTTCATCCTCCCTGGTGCCCTTGCCATTCAAATTCTTACATAGTATTATGAATCCACACAATCGTTAGAGAAGTTTTTCAAAAGCAAAGTCAATGGACTCTCGCCTTCCTATCAAAACATTTCTTAGTAACTTCAGTTTATCAGAGTAGCCTCATTGGCAAAGATAAGGTTAACCAGTATCTTCTGTTAGCCTCTTTTCTCTTTCAAAGCTCAAAGCACTAAGCAAGACAAATACCTTTCTTTTGCAAATGGAGACATCAGGGCACAAAAGCATAAAGACCATGGTCAAGGTGGCACAAAGGGTCAACAATGAAGAGTGTGTGTGTGTGTGTGTGTGTGTGAGTGTGTGTGTGTGTATCAGACACTGGGAAAACTCTGCAACCCACTGATAATAGGATAAGAGGCTTTGACATTCTGCATTCTCTGACAGTTGCTTTGGATCTAGACTGTCTAAACTCAAAGGGCTGAAGCTCAGTCACTAAGCCCAACTGTTAGCAGTTTGGTCTTTGTTAACGGATATATAACCCAGGAGATCGCTGCTGGACAGGTGTGAGTTACAGAGTCGAACCTCTTCTCATGGCCCATGAGCTCCCAAAAGGTAGAGTTTGAGTCTAATTATATTTTTAAAAATAAAAATGAGAGGAGCTCTTTACAAAAAAGTTCTGGCAGTATTAAAAAATTCAAAGAAGCAGGAAGCAAATTATCTCAAATTATACCATTCAGGTTAAAAAACAGCTATAGCATTTGGTGCCTGACATTCCAGACCCCTTTATAAGCATCTGCAAGATAGAAAGATGGATGGATGGGTGGGTGGGTGGGCAGGTGGATGGATGGATGGATGGATGAATGGATGAATGGATAGATGCACAATGGAGGACTGACAGAGGGAGAAAGGAAAGAAAAAAGAAAGTAAGGAGGAGGGAAGGAAAGGGGAAGGCAGGGAGGAAAGAAGGGGCAAAGAAAAGAAATGCAAGTATCTGAGACTCAAATCACACTATATTTGCTATTTTTAATGACCTAAATTTACTTGAATTTAATGGAAGAAACACACACTGAAGTGAACTGGAGGAAGTTTTAAATTTCAAATGAATGTTGCATGACCCCAAGAAATAGTGGTTCCTGAAAGACCCCTGTAGCAAAAAAAGTGAAAAAATTCATAAAACCATTAAGTAATCTGAGTCTGTGGATTTTTATTGGCTACAAGTCTAATCTTGGTATAGAATGCTTCTATGCTATGAAAGAAGATGTCACTAGTACTCAATTTGCTTACATCTCTTACTCTTCTCACCTTCCTCACACTCTGATTTTATAGATTACATTCTTTCTTTTCTTCTCTTTTTCTTTTTGTTTTTTAACGCTATAAAGGTTGTTTTAAAAATATAGTCCGGGGACGCCTGAGGGGCAAAGTCGGTTAAACATCTGACTCCTGTTTTCAGCTCAGGTCGTGATCTTGGGGTCATGAGACTGCCTCCCGTGTGGGGTTCTGTGTTCTGCACAGATGCTGCTTACGATTCTCTGCCTCTGGGGCGCCTGAGTGGTTCAGTGGGTTAAAGCCTCTGCCTTCGGCTCGGGTCATGATCCCGGGGTCCTGGGATGGAGCCCCACATCGGGCTCTCTGCTCAGCGGGGAGCCTGCTTCCTCCTCTCTCTCGGCCTGCCTTTCTGCCTACTTGTGATCTCTGTCTGTCAAATAAATAAATAAAATCTTTAAAAAAAAAAAAAAGATTCTCTGCCTCCACCCCTTCCCCACTCGCGTGCTCTCTCTTCCAAATAAGTAAGTAAAAATAAAAAAAAAATACATTCTGTAGTTGATTCTGTAGTACCAAACATAATTCTTCCTATTCTTTACATTTAAATCTTTATTTAAATGTGTTTACTGTTTAAAAACAGTTTTACCAAGGCTTCTCGATTCCTGAGTTCTTGGGAGTCCCCATATGACGACACTCTGAAGTGGAGTGCTGTTATGACCAAATTTTACACTGGGTGCCATTGGGTGAAACAGGAGATGGGGATTAAAGAAGGCCCTTGTGATGAGCACTGGGTGATATACGGAAGTGTTGAATCACTCTGTTGTACACCTGAAGCTAATATAACACTGCATGTTAACTCACCAGAATGAAAATAAAAACTTAAATAAATAGGGTGCCACTGGCTTAGTGGACAGTGTGCAGGTAGCCAGGAAGGAGATGTCACAGGATTAAGAGGCAGAGAAAGTAGGAATGTATTGGCCAGACTGCTGTCTGGATAATCTGAAAGGCACACCGGGTGCTTACCAGCCTTGGCACGCTGAGGGAAATTGAAGAGTTCGTGATCACTGGCTTTCATGTGTAATACGTCTGCTTTCAGCAACAGTTGAGCTCTGGGTTTGAGCAGCCAGTATTAGAAATCTAAAAGGTTTTGCTTGCCATCAATTCTCAAATTTTATGATCGGAGGCTGCTATCTTTTCTGGTTTGATTGGGGCGTGGAAATCTTTGTTTTGCTTTTTTGTTTGCTGTATTTTACTTAGACATTTTTTTCTTTTTTGGGTGTGGGGGGGTTAATCTCCTTTTATACTGACAAGGGAAATTTTGATCTCACAATTCTGACACTGGCTAGAGCCCAAACTGTCTCAAATTCAATTATGTAGCCCACCAACTTGTATGCTAGTAACATATGTTAGATGCTTAATAAATGTCAGACTGTTTGAACAGAGTATAGATACCTTATTGAAAGTAACTGATTGGCAAAATGTGCTCTATATTATGGAGTGTTCTTACAACAGAATATTATATACCTGTTTAAAATGGGATCTATAAAGAACTTTTTTTTAAAAAAAAAACAAAGTACTTTTAATGACATTGGAGAGTATCTATGAAATATTCATGCATGAAAAAGCAGACCTAAAAAACCTTTTTAAATTGTGAAAGTATAAAAATAGGAATCCAAGAATGTTAACTATAAACAAAATATGCTGTGTGTGCATGCACGCGCACGCGTGTGTGTGTGTGTGTGTGTGTGTGATCTTGAAGTACACATAATGGAACACCATTCATCCTACTTTCAAACGGGGTTTGACAAGGTATCATCAGGAAAGTGGGGAAGATACAGGGCTTGGGAAGAAGCCAGGATGATAACTGTAGTCAACTGCAGAACATTTTTTAAAAGATTTTATGTATTTATTTGACAGAGACACAGTGAAAGGGAACACACGCAGGGGGAGTGGGAGAAGGAGAAGCAGGCTCCCTGCTAAGCAAGGAACCTGAAGTGAGGCTCGATCCCAGGACCCTGGGATCAAGACCTGAGCTGAAGACAGAGCTTAACAACTGAGCCACCCAGGCACCCCAACTGCAGAACATTTTAACAAAAAGGAGAATCTTGGGCTGGAGTTTTCCAAGACACAACCTTGTAAGTTTGGAAGGAAGGAGAGTAGTCAAGCCAAGTGCTGGGGCTCAGAAGGAAGTGACGCAAAGCCTCTCATCTAGGGGACAGCAAGGTGTCCATGTATTCTTGACACCCCAAGACCTTGGATCATGCTCTGACCCCATCGCTTCCTGCCCTCTGCAATCAATCTCTCCATAGCCTTTATGTTCTCACCTGTGAAATGAGGCTAAAACTTCTAGCTCACAACCAAGTAACTCACAAGTAAGATGTTATGTGGAAAAGCACTTGCTTGGTAGGAGCCTGATGTCCATGCCACAGGAGTGTCACTCTTGCTATCATTTGCTGGATGTTGCAAAGGCCAGGAGAAAAGCAAGGGCTCCGTGAGCAACAGACTCGGAATCCACGTGTCGGCCTTTCCGGGGGCTGCTGCCGAGAGGTTGGCAAGGTGGGCCGACACATTCCAGGCCCTCTTGTACTTCCTGACAATGCCCTGGTAACTGCAGGCTGCTAACATTCTCTGACCAACTGTTACCTGGTTGCCCTTATTAGCCTCTGGTGAGCTGGGAGCCTGTCACTGCCTCTTCTTTTTTTAAGGATTTTATTTATTTATGTGTGTGTGAGAGACAAAGCGCACGAGCAGGGGGGAGGAGCGGAAGGAGAGGGAAAAGCAGACTTCACTCTGGGTGGGGAGCCCCAGTCGGGGTTCGATCCCAGGACCCTGAGATCAGGATAGGAGCCGAAGGCAAACACTTACCCGACTGAGCCACCCAAGTGCCCCCTTTCACTGCATCTTCTTTGGACTACTTGGCCGAACCCCACGATGACATGTTATAGGACCTGTCAAATCTGGCACAAGACTGAAGCTGAAGGCCTATTTTTTAGTGAACATCACCATTGTAACTGAATTCTATACATTCTCTGCTCTCCGCCTTCAGTGTGATTTAAAATTGACACTGTGCTGCCCACAGTTCTAGTGATTGTCAAGTTTATCCAGATGTGTGTAAGTGTTCGCACATAGAGGAGAGGCTTCCTAATTTTTTCATAAATTAAGTTCCAAATGGAAAACACAAAGGCCGAGAATAAATTCATCTCCTAGCTCAAAACATTGCTCCAAATCCAGCCGTTGAAGGCATAATTTTTGGCAAATTATTACACGCCCGAAAGCTGCCTGTGTTTTCTAAAGAACACAAATGAGCACTTCGGTTTCTAGAATGATCCCTAGACAAATGGGTTTCACTTCTGAAGAAGAAATTACTATTCCCCACACTTAAAAAAAAAAAAAAAACCCAACTGTAATGATAAGAGATATTTGTTTCCAACAAATACAAAATGTCGTGGAAGGCGGGTGGGAGGGGAAGAGAAGGTTCCCGAAGCTCATCTCAGCTAGGGCA
Organism: Mustela putorius furo; assembly: GCF_011764305.1. NCBI lineage: Eukaryota > Metazoa > Chordata > Mammalia > Carnivora > Mustelidae > Mustela > Mustela putorius. The sequence goes on from NW_025421989.1 coordinate 38,180,914, forward strand.
GACTCCCGGAGCCAGTGAGCTCTGTGTGGCCCGTGTGACATTCATGTGAAACTGGCAGCTGCTCCTGGGCCCAATGCAAGAGTCTGCCTAACCTGTTCCCGGGGACTTCTGTCATCACGAGAGAAGCAAGAGCAACCTGGACTTCGACGGCAGTTTCCCTGGATTAACAGGACTGGAGGCAGAGGTGTGGGGAAGAGGATATTAGAGGATATTAAGAGCCTGAAGAAGACCGGACATCACTGATATGTTCATTTCTGGGAAACGCTGAGGTCCTGCGTGACAAATGCAATTGTAATTTGAATATTTTATGTCTTGATATCTGGGCTCTCATTCTGTTGCTGTTCCCTAATCCAGAGAGTGAATTAAGCACCTGTGATCTCTTTCTCAAAATTCACCAACAGCTCTTGTTGCAAGAGACCTAGTTTCTGCTCCCTTTTACGGACTTTCGGTATACTGGATTTTCAGCTGATTTTGGAGTTCTCAACGAACGAAGGTGGTCAGCCAAATGGTACCTCCTTCAGGAGGTTGTGTGAGCAAAGGACGTTGTAGCAGCAACGGGCAGCCAATCTATTTGAGACAGGTCTCCTCATTCATAGGCCTCTTCAAGCACTGACCACATCGAGACACACGAGGGGCTTTAACAATGAGCTTGGCTTCTAACCGCCAGGAAGCCGACTAAGACCAGAGGAACTCTTTTTTTCCCCCTCAGTTTCTCCAGATAGCTGAAGTTGGTAAATGATTATCAGTGTGAAGTTGGGCTAAAGCAGTTTCATGTTTGACTAGACTCTAGTTCCATACTTCAGACTCATAAAAGCTTCCGAAACAGAGAAACTCTATTTGCCAACAGCCTAAATTGTACCAGACTTCAAAAATGTTCTCCACTTTCTTCAAGAGAATAAAAAACAATGAGAGAACACACACACATACACACACACACACACACACACACACATTAGATGGAAGAGAAAGAGGTGTAAATCAAAAAATATAGTGCAAAATATAGTGAAGTTCCTTAGGAAGTTTTGACTTTCCGTCTGTAATTATGAGACAGTCCTTAAAAGAGAACACTGCTTCTAAGTCACTTTCAAGGTACCTAAACAGCTGCCTTCTGTACTCTACTAGCAGAAATTAGCATAATTATTTGCAAGACAGATGAAAAATTTCAGGACTGTGAAGCTCTAAGGGAGGCATCACAGACTTCAGAAGTGAGGAATACACCTTCTGAACTAAAAAAGATTTGAGCTGAAGTGATCACTTTCCCCACCAACAATGAAACCCCAATGTAGCTTGGTATCGCATCTTTTATTCTGGAATGAGGCTTTGGAAAACCACACTGTAGCAACCTAAGACAGATCAACCTTAGCACTAAAAATGAATGTCACTCAGTAGTGATAACCATTTCTGACACACTACAGGCAAACAGGAAAGAGGCTCCATGTATCACAGCACACAGCAGGGATTTCTGGATGCTTGTTACGGGGCCGGCATGAACACACCCCATCTATCAGCCAACTGTTCCTTCTACAACTGCCAGGACACTGGTGATACTGGGAGTCATCATTTCTTAAGAAACACAGCCTTCGGGGTGCTCAGTAAGCGTCTGCCTTCGGTTCAGGTCATGATCCCAGGGTCCTGGGATCGAGCCCTGCAGTGGGAGATCTGCTTCTCCCTCTGTGCTCTCTCTCTCTTCCAAACAGATAAATAAAACCTTAAAATCTTAAAAAAAAAATACATGTTGGAAAAAAAATACACGTTGGGCTCCTGTTGAAACAAGGCATGAATATATCATAGATTTGCATGAACTACATTTTGTGCTTAGCAATAGTTATTGAAATAGGCAATAGAGGATGCCTGAGTGGTTCAGTGGGTTAAGTCTCTGCCTTTGGCTCAGGTCATGATCCCAGGGTCCTGGGATCGAGCCCAGCATCGGGCTCTCTGCTCAGCGGGGAGCCTGCTTCCTCCTCTCTCTCTGCCTGCCTCTCTGCCTACTTGTGATCTCTCTCTCTGTCAAATAAATACATACAATCTAAAAAAAAAGAAAAGAAAAGAAAAGAAACAGGCAATACAGAGTAATGGCCAAATGCCTACAAGACTGCCTACCACGACAGAGGAAAAAACTTATGAACTGCATTCTTTGGCATGTAGAAGGAGACAGAAAGCTAGAGCTGTTAACGTTAATTCCAGAAACTGATGCAGCCATCCTAAATGCTTTTCACAGGTTAAAACCAAAGAAAATATGAGCAGAACACATGCAGGCGGTGAGAGTGGAGGAGAAGTGTTTGGTTAGGGGAGGACTTCTTAGGCATCGGGTCTTTATTGCTATTTATTATCTAGATCTGACCATGGGAGGTCAAATTAACCCCTCTGTCTAGACTGAAACATGCATTTATTTCATAGACTCATTAGTGTTTAAGTTGTCTTGGTACTAGGAATTAATTACAGAGTAAGTCAATATATCAAATATATATCTGTATATATGTATGTACCTGTTATTTTTAACTGCACTGATAGTTCTCATTTCCTCCAGTAGAGGTCAGAGAATAGCAACAGAGAAATAGGAAAATCTACAAACCCAAAGTATTTTCCAGTGATTTTCTCTAGCTAGGGTTATGGAAGGGTCTTTAAATTGTTTTTTTTTTTTAACCACATTTTCTAATTCTATTTTTCCTTTTGTAGTCCTTAAAAAGCAATGACATTTATCTGATATTTTATAAGGAGCACTGTCGGCATAATGTATTTACCCGGTATCAAGTCAGAGACACTTTAATTATCTGTATTTTTTTCTTAGCTGCACATAGATTACTTGAAATTGTTTAAGAAAGCGGCTGAGGTAGCCAGTATAACATCATTTCCACAATTGATGACTGCAAATAGTCGCTTTCACAAGGAAGTTAATGTCAGTCATAAGATTACCAGAGGAACAAAGCATCCTGGGCATAGCTTCTGACGGCCAAGAAACCCGGCACACACAAAGACAGAGACATGAATATAATCTCTAGTCATCTCCTTTGTCTGGAAGAACCTACAAGAGAGCCCAGTGTTCTGGATCATTCTCTGCAAGTCTTCCATATTAGGACAGGGAAGACAAAGAAATAGGTCAACGTGACCTACATTTAAAAGCAAGGAATCCAATGAAGGATGTTTACTAAGCCTGATGATTGATGTGCAAGACATTGCACTATCGCCATGCGACACTTTCATTTCTAATTCGTTTGTCTCTTTTTCTGCTAGACACAGATGGAAGCAAGGTAGAAAGGCTTAGAAAGCAAAATCTGATGGTCAACCAAAACATTTATGTATAAATTAAGGAAATCTATTAACCTCATTGTATCAAATTAGATAGATGTTTATTTCCTGTTTTATTAAATGACTCATAATGTACAGTTTGTTATATGTCCTTCTGGATATTATCACTCACAAATAACATAAGGGTGTCAACATTGTTAACATAAATCAAAACAGACTACTGCTACTTTCTTCTGTCTTCCTTAAAGGGATGATTTCAAAGGAGCAAGTGACTGCCTTCAGCTCAGGTCATGACCTTGGAATCTCAGGATCGGGTTCCCCATCAGGATCCCTGCTCAGTGGGGAGTCTGCTTCTCCCTCTGACCTTCCCCCTCTCATGCTCTCTCTCTGTCTCAAATAAATAAATAAATATTTTAAAAAGGGATGCTGTCTACCAGTGAGGAGTATGTCTTTGTACTGCTCACTTCCACTTGCAAAAAAGGCAAGTATGGAAGAGAGGAGAAGCTCAAGTTCAAAACCTCTGCCAGTTCTCTCTGGGACTCCAGGGTTGGACCCAGAGTAGGTGACTCTTTGCTTCTCAGAGCACAACAGTAACTTTTTGGACCAAGACAATGCTGCTCGGAAAACAAGGATCAGGGAGATAAGAGAGGAGCCTGAAGACAGCAACATGGTGGGTGACTTGGATCCACGGAGAAGTGTGGCCAGTGAGAAATCCCCAGGGGGCTCATTGATCTAAATTCTTATTAGAGGGGCGCCTGGGTGGCTCAGTGGGTTAAAGCCTCTGCCTTCAGCTCAGGTCATGATCCCAGGGTCCTGAGATGGGCCCCACATCGGGCTCTCTGCTCAGCGGGAAGCCTGCTTCCTCCTCTCTCTCTGCCTGCCTCTCTGCCTAGTTGTGATTTCTCTCTGTCAAATAAATAAAATATTAAAAATAAATAAATAAATAAACGCTTATTAGAGTAAGAATGTCAGTATTCAGTTCTAAGCTGTTTGTGTTTCTGCAATTAAACCCCCCCACATCCCTATTGCTCAAAACTTCAGTCAAGTCTATGGCTCACAAATGCTTGGGATGGTCTGAAGATAATCAAGATAAAGAGATGAATGTGAACACAGGTTGGCATGGATCAAAGGGAAGACAAGGGTCACAGACTATAAGATGTGAATGGGCACAGGTGTCATGGAAGCAGGAACCATGAGCCACAAATGATCATGGGAATGGCAGACCCAGTAAACTCAAAGAAATTTTGGGGAGATCAATGGAGCTTCCCCACAAAAAATGGAATGTAGGGCTTGAGCCACTTTCATGTTACTCTCCAAAGAACAGTAACCTTAGATGATATATAGGATACAATAACAAAATTTCAAAATACTGTTAGGCATATTACAAATACCTTCATAATATGAAGTCTAGGACAGTATTTATAAAACTGTACACCCGCTTTTGTGTCACATAAAAGTGCCCAGCTATTCAAATAGAGGCATTTAATAAATCAATCACAAACATCTTTTTCTCTATTGGTTTTGTTCAACTTTTTGCCAAATGGGCAATACCACTTCGTCAAAAACCTTCCCAAATAGGTTAGAATTCTCACTTAGCTCTCCTGTAATGACAGTGAAAACATTCTGAGAATGGTTGAAATGCACATATGAAATGCATATGTGACATTCAGTAATGCAATAAATTCTCTGAGGGCAGGAGGTGGACTTCATATATGGAAAGACGGAGAAAGAAGTCTTCAAATACTCCAAAGGCTGGCCCAGGCTTACCTTTACATGGTGGATGAGACGCTCTACCTCATTCACTTTGTAGGTCTCCAATCCTAGCTCCTTGGCTAATCTTAAAATACGATTCTGAGTTGGCCCAACGTAAGATCCTCCAAGGTCCACGTACTTAACCTTTTGGTTCTGTTTTCCCACAGAAAAAAAATAAAAATATTTGTGAAAATGTTCTTCCTAAGATAAATATAAAGAGCTCTGAAATAAGATAATAATAACAATAGTAACAATAAGCAAATTGGCATTTCACGGGTTATAGACACACCTTAAGGTATATCCATGGAAAATGGGATTCTGTTTTCAATGGTACTACTTCCTTCATGTGACTTAGTTATTAAACCATTCTTTAAAGCAAATTGGACTGCACTTTAAATAGGCAACAGACTTCTGAACCCTATCGCTTACAACATCTTTCACATCATGTTTTTTTTTTTTTTTGTAAGCTCTGAATTGTTGATGAATTTCTCTTTACTTGGTACTTCAGGCTAATTGTAAAATGCTTAATGCTAGAGAAAACCAAGAAAGGAAATGATCACTTCTATGTGGTTAATCCAGACATTTGAAAGATAGCATTAGGGAACATTGGGCCATAATCTGAACCTTTGAAATTGTTCTTATATGTTCATGAGCAAATTTTCTATATGGTTACAAATAGGCTTCACTTCCAGTAACTAAGGACCGATCTTTGAAGAAGGGACTAGAAAAGCTCCTTATGCCTGAAGGTGTCCAAGCATAACCAGATACCTATTAGTCAGGCGTCCGTCATTTTCTGCTGTTTTTTGTTTGTCATCTAGCTCCCCTGTCCCCCAAAGATAACCAAAGTTTTGCATAGGTGGGAATCTTTATTCTATTCACTGATGTATTCTAAACACCTCTTAATTGGTGCAATAAGGCAAGTGCCAAGCACCATTAGGTAAACAAAAAGACAGAAGAAAATGTTGGAAAGGGTAGCAAATTGAGAGAGAGCCTATTTCAAAGTAATTTCTACTCTCTTAAGAGTCAAACAAAATTCAAGACTTTTAGAAAAGAAAAAAAAAAAAAACACTCCGCTTCAGCCTCCCATTTCTTCATCCCCATCCTTCATGTCTTACCCTGATGGTGTAAGTCCTGCCTCCCACCCGGTCCCGGGCTTCCAGAACAACCACATTCAGGCCAGAGTCATGCAGAAGCTTGGCCGCTGCCATGCCTGGGGGGAAAATACAATAAGAGACCACAATCAGACACTGCACAGGGACTCCAGGTAAGCCCCTCATGTTAACCCCAATGAGAAAGGTCCACATTGGCTCACTCCCATGGCCTACTGCTACCTTCACCCTACACATACCTAGGGTTTCTCAGTAGAGGCCCAGATTCCAAGTCTGGGAAACCAGCTGCTATTTCTAGCAAGAACAAGAAGGATTTCATTTCTTTTTTAAAAATATTTTATTTATTTATTAGAGAGATGGAGAGAGACCACAACTAGGCAGAGCAGCAGGCAGAGGGAGAGGGAAAAGCAGGCTCCCCCACTGAACAGGGAGCCCGATCCCAGGAGCCAGCGATCATGACCTGAGCTGAAGGTGCCGCTCAACCGACTGAGCCACGCAGGTGCCCCAAGGGATTTCATTTCTGATAAATGTTCCAAACCTTTAAAATATCTTTGGTTACTATATCAGCATGTCTATCTTTAAGGACTAAGTTGCATGACTATGTGTCTGACAACACAAATGAAAACAAAAGGCCACACTTCAGAGAAATGTATAAGCCCCACTAGGCACCAGACCAAACATAGCCAATTGACTTTATTCTCCAGTAAATCTGAAAAAAAAAAAAAATCTCAGTAAGTCAGAGGGAGAGTAGGCCTTCAAAGCAATTGAAAGGACCTAGAATTAATTGTTAAATTCTGTGTCAACATGAACTTTTGGAAGTTGGTGTAAAGTTTCAAAACCAAGGACATGAAATTCAACCCCACCCTGTGTCCTAGTTCTCCATGTGACCCATCACAGAAGAATGAAATGACCCTGTGCATTCATTTACTTAATTATGAATGTAGTCAAAAATATTTAACGAATGCCTGAACATTCTCACCACCCTGAATGTACTTTAAAAAAAAAGTTTTATTGAGGAAAATTTACATATGGTAAATTTACATATGGTAAATTTTACTCAATGAGTTCAATGAGTTTTGACAAGGTATAAAGCTTACTATAGAATCTGTATGTGTCGTTTTTGGTATAAACACATCCTAGGTGATGTTTTTGATCTCAGAGATCTTAAAATCCTATATCTTCAAAACCACTCTTACAGAGTTCCGTAAGATGATTCTCAGACAGGAAATCTCTGGAACTCTCACCATGATAACCGAATTTCCTCCATTCTAATTACCTTCATCATTTGCCTGATGGGATCAAATAAAATCAAGGAATGCCAAGACCCTGGGCCTTACAGACAAATGAAACAGCTTCTAGCTTAGTCTTTAAAAAATAATAGTTCTGGGATTTTTAGACGCTCTCCCTCAAGTCCCCCCCACAAAAAAAAAGAAGTAAAAGAAAAGAGAGATTCCTATAAAAAGAGCTAATACTCATTCATTGCTCACTGCATTTGAGATGCTCTTCTGTTTTAATATACTAATTCAGTGAGATCTCACCACAACCCATTGAGAAAAGGGACTATTGATCCTGCCATTTTATGGTTGAGGAGAATGAAACACAGAAGCTCTCACAAGAGCCAGGCAGCCTCAGTCCAGGTTCAGAGTTCATAAACCACACATATTGCTTTCCACAGGGACTCGGAACCATCATCTTCATAGATCACATCTCTCACATTCTGCTACAGGGGGAAATTACACTTCAGAATATCACCTGCACTTTATTTGGTTCAGCGTGTTTTGAAAATACATTTGTATCTTGCAGTTTGATAAGCACCCGTCTAACAGAAAACAGGAGCCCACCGCAAAAGATACAGCGAAAAGCCCAGGCTTCGTTCACTGTTCTATCAGCGATCCTAACCGAGGAAACCCATTTTTTAAAAGAGCCGGATCTGACATTTCATTATTTAAGTTCATCTGTCTCTCCCAGCCCTGTCCTTGGAGGCTGGGCAGGGGGCTTTCAGCTGGTGGCAGGGTAAGGGTCCCAGAGCCCCCGGCCACCCACACACGGTGTACACAGCATTGCACAACCGATCATTTGGAAAGATAAGGTTTGGATTTTTAACTCCAGTGCTAATTTTACCTCCATGAGGAAAAAAAAAAAAAGAAAGAAAAATTTTACGTTCATCTATTTTTTAAACATTTCTATTTAGATTCAAAATTGTAGACAATTCAATGCCATTTCTCTTATCAAGCATCAGTTCAACAAATGAAATATGAAATAACATGCAGCCGTAGTAACCACTGTTATCGAGGAACTCAGACAGACCTGCTAAGCACGCTGAGGCTTAAACAAAGGGAGTTCAGAATGAAATACGACATCGCTCATGCACACTAGCATTTTGTAGTCCACAAAAGGCACTGTCTTTTTGTCTGCACAGTTACCCAACAGTATCTGATGCCAAACATGAACAGTTATTAAAACAAGCCAGGATCTTATTAAACCATTCAATAAAGACTTCTCCATGCCCAGGTGCCTTAAAACATCATACACAGAAAATTACAAAAATAGCCTTAAATGGGGCAAAATGAGACCGTGTGATTGGACATACCCTACAATTGGTCTAATGTTCACAGGGTGGGGGGGTGGGGAGCAGTGTTCAATGGCTTGTTGGACATCAAGGGGCAAAAACTGATTTGAAAGATAACTGGTCCATATATGGGGGCTTAAGAAAGTCACTGCAGTTTTAGGAGGTAGGAGTTTCAGAGAACCTAAGAAACTGAGGACTTGGAGTCTGTTCAGGACGTGATTAAAATTAAGGGGCGCCTGGGTGGCTCAGTGGGTCAAGCATCTGACTTTGGCTCAGGTCATAGGACCCTAGGATCCTGGGATCAAGCACCGCGTGGCGGGGGGGTTGTCCCTGCTCAGTGGGGAGTCCGCTTCTCCTTCTCCCTATGCCTCCCCCACCACTCGTGCTCTCTCTCTCTTTCGCTCTCTCTCTCTCAAAATAAATAAATAAAATCTTTTTTATTTAAAAGATTTTATTCATTTATTTGACAGACAGAGATCACAAGTAGGCAGAGAGGCAGGCAGAGAGAGAAGGGGAAACAGGCTCCCTGCTGAGCAGGGAGCCCGCTGTGGGGCTTGATCACAGGACCCTGAAACCAGATTACAAGTAGATTACAGATTACAAGTAGGCAGAGAGAGAGAGAGGAGGAAGCAGGCTCCCCTCGGAGCAGAGAGACCGATGCGGGGCTCGATCCCAGGACCCTGGGATCATGACCCGAGCCGAAAGCAGAGGCTTTAACCCACTGAGCCACCCAGGCGCCCCAATAAATAAAATCTTAAAAAAAAAAAAAGATTGAGAAGTAGCTCACCAGAGGTTCGTCACTGATGACTGGGGGAAGGATGATGGTTTAACCGATGGAAGAATAAGCAAATACTGGACTCCACAGAGCCGCCCCAGCTTACAACAGGGTTAATTTCTCAAGAGTCCGTTCCTCTGCCAGTTATTGGGAACTTTTACCGCATTTTGTCAGAGAACAAAAATAGGAAGGATGATGCCTTCTCTGGGAAGTCTGGGAATTTTAAAATGCCATAGTAGAGTGAAAAAAAAAAAAAGAAAAAGAAAGAAACCAACCCCCAAATCGGAAAGAGCAGACATACGTTTGCCTGAAAAACACTAGGTAACGTGACTGGTACTGTTTAAACACTTAGGCAATCATTTCCAGACACAAGTGAAAAAACAATAGCCATTTTTTAAAAAGAAAATATTCACAGTAGTAATAGCCGCCGTCATAAAGCAATGAGCACTTGTTTTGTTCTTGGACCAAGAAGCACTTTACAAGCAAAGCTCCTCCAGTCTTCAACATGCAGAGAGGTATTATTATCCTCATCTTAAAAAGAAAAAAAAAAACGGAGGTTTGGAGACATTCACTGACTTGCCATTGATTACACACTCAGTAAATGGCAGGTCACAGCTTAACCCCAAACCTGAACTCTTCGCCACTACCCTTGGACCAAAGAGGAAAAATTAAAAATACGGCAACCCTATTACCCTGATTGATGCAAAGTATCTTATAACATTCTGCTCTCCATCTAAACACAGGACCCTTCAAGTGCCAGGTGTTCTCTTCGATGGATATTTAACTTCGGTAAGCAATTGAGGAATGAGCTTCTAATCACTTTGTACTTTAGAAAAGTTAATTAAACTGGAGCCGATCATGCAGGATCAATTAATATTTCACAACCGAATTATCTTGGCACATTCAGGGACAGCCCTTCTCTGGCCCTGACAGGTCCCTGATAAGATCATCTCATTTGTTGACTCCAGATGGTACAGTGGCTATGGTCTTTTGGCTCAGAGAGCCTTCCTTGGATGAATGACAAAGAGCCCAGCACATGTGAATAATGATCGGCTAATGCCTAATGCCATGAAATCATAAAAATATTGCATCTGTCTTCTTAGGCAGTTTATCTGGAAAAAGATGTCATCAAAGTGATAAGTATCTTGATGATTTGGAACCCACACAGCAGAAGACATCCAGATTATTTTAAATATCCAAAAATCAGTGGTGTGTCGAATTCTTAGCATTCAAAACTTCCAAGTTGTCGTGTCATGGAAAACGACCCAAGAGTTAGATGAGACAGGAAGACTGTAAAGTACTGAAAACAAAAGGTTTTGTTTTGTTTTCTTTTCTTTTCTTTTTTCAAGGCGTCTTAGGACTGATGGAGGGATTAGGACAGGGAGGGAAGAGAAAAATCATTATCACCACGGGTCTCACCTCGTGCTTTGCTTTGTCAATTGTGGCTCATGTCCTTCCTATTGAAACCTGAGATTTAACAAATTTTTTCAGAGTTTTAAATTGCAAAGTTAATTGTTTTGACAACATTATGAAACATCAGTACTTCAATACCACGTAAGGACTTTTTTTCTCAGTCTAAAGCTACCCACATCCCCAGAAAAGTATCATGTTAACCAAGGCTGACAAAGAAATTCACTGTCCCTCAAAGCATCTCTAACCTTATAATCCTGGTAAAAGATATAAGCCTTCCCCCAGGAAGGATGAAAGCCAAAAATCTGCAAATAGCCCTTGACTCCTCTGTCACTTCTGACAAAGCAATGGTTTTATGAGAAATTTCTAGAAACAACCAAGTGACCTTCTGATCAAAGAACTGGGATTCTTTGATGTCTCCAAAGAGAATGCCTTTTAGTTATTTAACACAAATACACACACACACACACACACTCAGGACCTGAGTAAGATGAAAATATCCCCTGTGTGAAATAAATTCATTAAAGGAAAGTGGTATTTGTAGATGGAATTCGATGGTTAATTGCTGAACTTTTCAACAGAGAGTAGAGAGGCAGGTAAAAACGTCGCAAAACAGCTAACATTTTGAGCACTGACCATATGGCAGCTTCTCTTTTGAAGTCTTTTACATATAAGAATTTATCCTTGCAACAACACTGTGAAGAGGGTAGATGTAAAAAGTAAAGCACAGAGAGGCCAAGTCACATGTCCAAGGTCACACAGCTAAAAAAGTGGCAGAGATGGTATTCAAATCCAGGCACTCTGACTCCAGGTAACAAACATGCCCAGCAGCTTTCCTCATACAAAAGGGTGAAGCATTGGGGGCCTTGCAGTAAACCTCACGGACCATGCAAGCAACAGGGTCACTGTCGGCACATTCTCTGCCCTTGTGTAAATTACATAAACGATGCACACACACACCCCTTAGCTAAATTTCAAAATGGTGCCCTTCCTTTCGGGGGAATGCAGCACACAACCATGCAAATGGATTGGCTGGTGGAATGTGGGCTGGACCTCACCCTCTCTGTCACTGCCATCAGCCAGGCAACCTTGTGTAGGACACCTGCCTGAACAGATCATGCTGTGCCCTGAAACTCAAAAAACTTATTTCCTGGATGATAAAAATTTAATTATCCGTTCTTTGTCTCCTCAGTGCTAGGACACAGTGGCGCTTAGGTGATTATGGAATGAATTCATTTAATATCCTTCAACAAAGATGACATTTAATTAGTTTAGTCAACAAATAAATAAATGGCCATAAGGGTGTCTATGTAAACATAGTATATTTGATTTAGCATAAGAAACTAAAATATTTGCACACACTGAAACTGATTTCCTCTAGTAGCCCCAGAAATGGTAAAGGGGGACATCTGGGTGGCGCAGTCCGCTGAGTGTCTGACTCTTGGTTTTGGCTCAGGTGGTGATCTCAGGTTCATGGGATCGAGCCCCGTGTCGGGCTCCACTGGCAGCACGGAGCCTGCTTTTCTTTTTCTCTCCTCCTGCTTGCACACAACTCTCTCTGTCTCTCAAATCAATAAATAAGTCTTTAAAAAAAGAAACGATAAAGGATACTTCTGACTTTTTCATTCTTTTTTTTAAAGATTTTATTTATTCATTTGACAGAGATCACAAGTAGGCAGAGAGGCAGGAAGAGAGAGAGGAAGGGAAGCAGCTCCCTGCTGAGCAGAGAGCCAGACGCGGGGCTCCATCCCAGGACCCTGAGATCATGTGCCGAGCCAAATGCAGAGGCTTTAACTCACTGAGCCACCCAGACGCCGCCCCCCCTTTGACATTTTCAAAGGGAAAGAGTTGGAAAGAAAGAGCCTACTGATACTAACCACCTTTTAGTTTATAGCATTGTAGTTTCCTAGATTCATACACATTCAGTCCTTAACATGACCTGTGAGGCTGGCATTATTATTCCCATTCTTTAGATTAAGAACTGGAGGCTCAGAGAGAGTTGGGGGCTTGCTCAGCTTTACACAACCAGCTACATCAGAGCCAGATCTCAAATCTGGTTCTGTTTCTAGGTCCTGTGTGTTTTTCATTAGTAGCATGACTTCCTGTAATACACAATGGCCGTGTTAAAAAAAAAAAAATTCCAAAGCATGTCAAATTTTAAAATTAAAATATATATTCATTCATTCTCTTGGAAAGAATACAGGGATAAAAACACCTGCAGCCTGTCCGTGCCCAAAGCCCTGAGCCCGTATTACAGGATGATCTGAAAGCTTCTGGAACACATGCAGTGTCCTTGAGGTCAGCTCCCCTGAACTACTCCTTAAGTGCTTTGGCCAAATGGTTCTTCCTCCTTAAGTACGGACTGACTTCTTCCGGAGAACACATCAACCCAACTCTTGGGAAAAGAGAGACAACATCACATAAACCAAACATTTCAATCACTGAGAAACAACATCCAGGCCCATACTATTCACGTCTTGCTGCCAAATATGAGAAAGATAGATTCCAAGCCTTTTTGGTAGCTCTTTGCTCTGCTTTCCCCAAGACAAACAAAATATATAACAGAAAACCAAGTGACAATCGCTTCTCAAATGAAGGGGACCTTTACCGAAGCCTCAGGCCGTGGGATGATTAATGCTCTTGAAAAGAATAAAAAACATCAAGCGTTTGTGGGTTGCCATAGAAACCTTTCTCCAGATGATACCAGAAGGAGATTGCTTCCAAGGCCTTTCAGAATATGTCTAAAGCCATAAAAACTGTTTGCTCATCATGGCTTTATATGTAAATGATTACATTCTCCTAAAATGTCAGCAATCAGAATAAATCTTATTTCATAAGAAAGCTTTTGTCTTTACTCTTTGTTGCTAGAAAGGAGCGGGACAGCTTTTGTGTATTGTAATCGGGGTAGACAAACTTTGTTTTCACTTCACTTCAGTATGGAGGCCCATAAAAAAAAAAAAGCAAAGCCAGAAATTAAAGCTTTGTCTATCACAGCTTTTAAAATGAAGAATATAATACACAGACTTGTTATAGAAAACTAAACTTTTAAATCACCTGCCTTGAATCCTTTTGGAAATTCCATGAAATATGTATAAATAAAAAGATCAAGAGTACACTTATCGCGATGAGCACTGCGTAATGTATACAAGTGTTGAATCACTATACTGTACAACTGAAACTAACAGAACACCATACATTAATTATACTGGAATTAAAATCAATCAATCAATAGTAACCACTCAATAATTATGGGTTCTTTAATAAGTTATGATCATTGAGATCCCAACAGTCATGATTATCAAGAACAGAATTTTCAAACGAAATTAAAGAAGAATTTCTAAGTAATCTCTCTGCCCAACATGGGGTTTGAACTCACAACCCTGAGATCAAGAGTCATGTGCTCTGCTAGTCAGCAGATGCCAGCCAGATGCCCCAGAAATGTTTTAATACTATTTGTATCAGAAAACAAGGAATTAAATGTACTTATCCTCAAAAATTTAGGAGATTAGTACTATGGAACCAATACTTACCACTAGAAATCTTAGACTGATAAGAGCAATTTTCTTGAGATATATCTAATCAGTATACTAGAAATTAAATACTAGAAAAAAAAAACCAACCCTGTTTTTTAAGTTTAGAGGGTAATCACAGAATACCATGATAGTTTCCTTAAATGTAACTTGAGGAGGACATATCTCATTGCTGTGATAGTAGCCCTCCTATGGAGTTTTAGAATCACAAACATTTTTTTCAGGTGGAATATAAAATCAGAGAGCTATCATTCAGAACCCTTTGGCTCACCCACTCCCTAGAGCCTAGTCTCTGAAAGAAATAGGTGTTACAAATGCCCTGAAGAGGGTGACAGGCTTGCTATAGATTACCTTGATATATTTCATATACTATATGCTAGCTAACTGAACATAATAAAAAAAAAATAAGATAAGATAAATTAAAAAAAAAAAACTTTTTTCATGAAAAACGAGATGATGAATTTTAGGAATTTGGGAAGGAGAGGATAAAATGTGGGCATGGCCAGGGAAAAGAAATTGGGGTGAGATGTAAGAAGTAATTGGAAGAAATGAAGTTACAAAGGACTCCTTCATTGATGCCAAAGTCTGGTCCTCCCCTCCATCTTCTGGGAGCCTAATGTGGAGCCCGGCCCAGGAGCTTTACTTTGTCTGTCCCTGAAACACTCCAGTGACCCAAAGATGAATGAAGTCAACTACAGCAGTCTACAATGACCAAAGTGGAATGCTGCCAGGTTCAAGGACAAGGCAGAACACCACCATCCTGTAGAAAAAGCTCTAAGGTTAATAGGTCTCGGCCTGGCTGTATGACTGACCTGAGACAAGAGTCCTCACCTTCTGGGCCTCATTTTCCTCATCTGGGATTAAATTTGGTCCTTCCCATTCTGTGATTAATCGAACTGAGACAAGACAATGATTTTAAGTAAGCTGAGATTTCATAACCCCAAAGCATCGCGTCCAAAGGCTCTCCTGCAGAAATTTGGGTGACATCAGCAGGTGTCAAGAGGTGATGAGATTAATCATATTACTGTGACAACAAACACATGGCTTTTAGGGACGCCTGGGTGGCTCAGTTGGTTAAACGTCTGTCTTGGGCTTAGGTCATGATCTCAGAGTCCTGGGATTGAGCCCTGCATCTCACTTCCTGCTCAGTGGGGAATCTGCTTCTCTCTCTGCCCTCTGTCCCTCCCCCTGCTTGTGCTCTCTCTCTAATAAATAAATAAAATCTTAAAAAAAAAAACACATGTGACTTTTGTGCTCATGGGGGACAAGGAAATGCTGATTTAAACAAAGCTGATTAGTGCTTGCTTTGGCAGCACCTATACTAAAACTGGAATGATACAGAGGAGGTTAGCATGGCCCCTGCACAGGGATGACACACAAATTCATAAACAAAGCTGGTTAAGGATAGGTGTGTTAAGGTAGTTTTGGGGAAAAGGTCCTGATACCTGTGACCTACTCGGAAATGCATCAAAATATAAGACAGATTGATAGAGAGAGAGAGAGAGAGAGAGAGAGAGATGGATGGTTACAATGGAAAAAAGCAAAAATAGAAAAATTTTAACTATAGAATCCAGTTGGTTGGTATGTGAGTGTTGACTGTATAATTCTCTGAAAATTTTCATAATAAGAAAATTCTGGAAAAGAAATTTAAGCCAAGTGGTCAGGAGGTACAAATTCCAGTTATAAAATAAATAAGTTCCAGGGTTGTAACATACAACATGGCAACTATAGTTAATAATACAAGACTGATATTGAAACTTACTAAGAGAGGAGATCTTAAAAGTTCTCATCACAAGAGAAAAGCTTTTCTAACTACGTGGTGGCTGTTAACTAGACTTGTGATGCATTTTGTAATCTATACAAATATTGAATCATTGGGTTGTACACCTGAAACGAATATGTGTTCATTACATCTCAATGTTTTAAAAAACATTGTCCAATAAAATCAAAATTATGAAGTTGGTTATATGAAATTGGAAATTTGTGAATTTTCCTAGATTATATATATTTTTAATTGCAAAATACTAAGGTTTACCCAGCTTAAAGACGGATGAAACACTGTTCAAGTACAAATGTTTGCTGACCTTTCCTCTATCAACAGTGGTTGTCAGTAATAAGCAATGATGGTTGTTAGCAATGTGCTATGAAGCTGCTGTAAAATAAAATAAAAAATAAACACACATACACAAAGTTAAACCAGTTTCTGTTCACCTGGACTTGTCAGAGACTTTAATTAATGTACTGCATGTCTCCATCAGGAGATACTATTTCCGTCGATTCTTCATCTCTATAACTTATTGGGGGACTGTGGATGGAAGTGATTTTCTAGAAGGGCAGAAATATCTCCTTACATATTTTTGGAGACACTACCTAAAGCCACTAGTCCACTTGGTTCAGTGTGGCTACAATTGGTGGTAGGTCTGTCAGAAAATCCTCCTCTCAAAAACAACAAAATAAAAAAATAAATAAACCTCCTCCCCTCTTCCCTCAAAAAATCAAATATTCTCAACTATACCATTGTCCTTGGGCTGCATGTTTTCAAGGAGCTGATGTCTAAGTAGGACTTGCTTCTAGAAGAGGGCAAAGTTTAGCAGGAGAGACACCACGGTGGGGTGGGAAGATGGTGACTACAGTGTATTTGGAAAGGGAGCTTCTTGGGGAGGGTCGGCATGTACTTGGTTCAACCAAGTTATAGAAAATGGAAAATGGTGGAATACAGAAGGAAAAAGACAGTATCCTCCCAAGATAGGAAAGAGAAGTTTCCCTCCTCCTCCTTCTCTTAGGACATGCAGTGCAGAAGGATCATCCAGGTGAATGCAGGCCAAAAAGAGAAGGGAAATCCAGGAATCTGGAAGGCCTGGGGGCAGGGCCGCAGCTAGAGTCTTGGAGAAGAGGGAAAGTGGGCTACTACCTTTCAGGTCTTGTAAGTTAGACAAAGGACAATGAGATGAGGGAATCTGGGGGCAGTGTGGTGTTAGGGGTTGAACTGCGCCCTCTTGAAATCCATATGTTGAAGTCCTAACACCCAGAACCTCTCAGAATGGGAACTCATTTGGAGATGGGGTTGTTACAGAGATCTTTGAGTTATAATGAGGTCATTTGGGTAAGACCTAATCCAGTATGACTGGCGTCCTTATAAAAAGGGAAAATTGGTGACAGGCAAGCACATACAGTGAAGACCATGAGAGGATGAAGCTAGAGGTCAAGGTGAAACTTCTGAAGGTCAGCAAACTGTCACAGATCACAATAAACAATCAGAAGCTAGGAGAAAGACACAGAGCAGATTATCCCTCCTAGGGCTCAGAAGGAACAACCCTGCTGACACTTTTTGATTTTTGAGTTCTCACTTGCAGGCAATACCCTTCTGTTACCTTAAGCCACCCAGTGTGTGGTTCTTTGTTACAGCAGCGTTAACAAACTAATACACACAGGAAATTTTCTTTTCCATATTAGGGTAACATCACTGCTCATTGAACTTACTTTGGGATACCATGACGATAAAAGCTCTAGATGGCCATGCCAGGCTGGCATTTCTTACGTGCTGAGGAGCCCTGGGGTTTTGGCAGGGGTTAGGTGGAGAGGGAGGGAAGCTGGCCAGCTGTGCTATTTTAGGACCTGGGAAATGGGGCACCAGCCCCTGGGTGAGTCTCCTGGTAACAGAGCTTAAGGATCTGAGTTTCAGCCTTTAAGCTGTAAGCAGCAAAATAAAAAACAGGCCTTGCCGCATTCAACACAGAGCAGTAAATAATAATCCGGGTGTGTCAATCACCTAGAACCAAGGCGAGGAATGGAACTTTCTGAGATAGGAGTTAAGAAATTCGCTTTGCCAAGGTTAAACAATTTCTGCGCTTCATACAAATTCTGTAGTATTTTTAGAATGCCAAATGTTAAATCTGTCATTAAACTCTACTCAAAAATTAAATGATGGTCGACGCCATTTATGAAACGATTCAACTTCCTGAGAAAAATTCTGCCTTCAGAATCTCATTGCTTTTCTCGGAGCCAAGGAAGAGCCGTGGCCCACGGCTCAGATACGAGAAGTTTCGTCTGCCAGATCATGTGCTCCTGGTCTCTGGGCCCTCAGACCAGAAGGGATGGAAACATGGCAGCAAGCCAAGAGTGTGGACTTAACCAGAAATGGGCCATTCAGAAATGAGTGTGGGGGAACTGTGTCCTTTTAGGTCTTTACAACTCCTTTCAAACAGAAGTCAGAGGGGTGGAGAAAGCAGTTCTAGCATTAAAACATTGACCTCAATGTCACAGGCCAAGTAAGTTCTGGGTTGTTGGTTTGTTTGTTTTAGATTTCATTTATTTATTCGACAGTGAGCACAAGCCAGGGGAGTGGCAGGCAGAGGGAGAAGCAGGCTCCCCACTGAGCAGGGAGCCAGAGGTGGGGCTCAATCCCAGGACCCTGAGATCATGACCTGAGCCGAAGGCAGAGGCCTTAACCCACTGAGCCACCAGGCACCTGTTCTTGGTTTGGTTTGGTTTGGTTTTAACTTCAACCTGGAAAAGTCATGTTAAGACTGTAAGTCGCATCCTGAGAATGTGTAAACCTAGACCCACACCGGAGCACGCAGATGTGTGCTCGGCATCCGGCATTTTCGCACGTGACCATGCGTACTGGAACTGCACAGCACACATGACCAGGAGTGCGAGGCTGGGGTTCCAGGCGGACACAGAGCTAAGAGGTGCACAAGCTGCCCGTCACTGGGAATTGCATGTCACTCTTCTTGCCAAAATAGGGAGACAACACGCAGCTACTGTCCTCATTCTTTGTTTTGTGTTTTAATGGACTCAACTCAAACGGTCCTTGTATCTGGAATTCCAAACCGGTAAGCAGGGAGTAATAGAGAAAAAGGAAAAGGTATGGCTCTCCTGGCATATACCTTTAAGGTCGGTGTCCTGTGGGGAGTGTGAGCTGATCGGTGCCGGTGGGAAGGAATAGGGCAAAGGGCAAAGGCGTGTTTTCTTAGAAGCTGTTTTCACATTTTAGCCTTGAAGCTAACCCTTCCTGCTTTATCACCTCCAGCCCAAGGTCGGCTTCTCCGGCAGCAGCCTACAACTGAGGAGACAAAATACATCTTCCATCACCAGGAAGAGTAGGTAATCTCACCTAGGGTTCAGGAATTAGCCCTCCAAAAAAAAAAAAAAAGGAAGAGGAGAGGAAAGGGGAGGGGAAGGGAGAAGAGGGGAGAGGAGGGCACAAAAAGAAAAAGAAGAGGAAAGAAAAACCCCTACAGGATATTTTTAATATCCTTTAAATCCTTTAAAATATTCAACTGTTTTAATTTTGATAAAAGACCCTGTTGAAATCCTGGTGTTTCAAAAATTCAATGATAGCCGCTTTTCCATCAAGCTTTTATGTCCTTTCACTCTATTTTCTCTTATTTGTCTCATTTTACTAAAATTTTAACTATGTGGAGGGTTTTTTCCTTCAAAATAGAAAGCATTGGATCCAGAGCCTTTCCCCTACCACCAGCATCCCCCCCCCCATCAGAAAGTTCCTGCCAGCATCTTAAAACAGGCTGCCCATTCTCTGACTATCTCAACAGAAAACTGAACTCCAGGCAAAGCTAACAGCCCAAAAGCACTTTCCCAAAACGTGTCCTGTATCACTCTGGCCTCTGCCTTCCTGAGTAAGAAAAAGTACTTGCTGATGTGGCTACAGAGAATTTTCTTTCACATTCCCAGATGCTCTGGTAAACTACTTCTACCTCATACCTCCCAAGTGCTAGGCCCTGGAAGTTACATCGCCTGGGCTTCTCAGTTATGGATACTGAGGTTCTGGCAAGATCCTGCCTTTCCTTTTCATTCCAAGTCAAGGACTGAAAATATAAAAGCAGTGGGGGAGGAGGGCAGAGTAGGCAAAGTGTGAGTGGGAAGATGTAACATAAGAGACAGGGCCAAGGGTTGTGGAGAGATCAAGACTGTGTGTGTTGAACCAAAGTACTTAAATCAAATTTTAAGGGAACCGGGGTGGCTCAGTCCGTTAAACATCTGCCTTCGGCTCAAGTCCTGATCCCGGGGTCCTGGGATGGAGCCCCTCATGGGGCTTCCTGCTCAGGGGAGAGCTTGCTTCTGTTTCTACCTCTCCCTCTGCTCCCCCCACTCGTTCTCTCTTTCTCTCTCTCTCTCTGACATACATATGCTCTCTCTGGCTCTCTCTTTCTATCTCTCTCAAATAAATAAAAATCTGTAAATAAAAAAAATCTATAAATTTTTTTTAAAAAATCTCAAATAAAAATGTATAAAAATTTAAAAATCTGGCTCTCCCTCAAATAAATAAATAAGAATCTATGTGAAAAAAAAAATCTATGTGAAAATCTGCAAAAAACTCAAATTTTAAAACACTGGAAAGCCATCCTAAATTGTGGAAGACTCGGCTTGAGGGCTACCAGTTCAGGACCTCGCTATAAGCTACTTTCTGGGCCTCGCCTCATTAACAAGGATGTGGTTTCAGCAGACGGCACCATTTTCCTGGGTCCTCACTGGTACCTCAGCTCTTTGCATGGCTTCAAAGACGGTGGCCCTCCCTGTTCCAAAGCAGGGCTCTTCAACAAGCCACTAAGAAGATTCCTAGCTTTCCTCATATTTACAATGTAAGGATAATTGACAAGCCTGAAACTAATGAATGATCAAAATCTACCCATTTTCCCAGGGTTTTTTTTCTGGCTTATAACTTGAGCCCAGTCATCTACCTAGGAGTCAGCTCTAAAACCAGGGCTTCATCCTTGCGTTTTCCTGGTCCCTCATCCCATCAATGCCATTCCAGAGGCTTTTCCTGTTACAGCAAACCAACAGATCAGAGATAGGTTGAAAGCTCTTCAGGTCCAGCCAAAACCCAGCTTGTGGCCTGATGAAAGTCTTAACAGAAAGCCAAAATAAGCTGGCAGTGTTTGTGAAGATAAGGCCTCAGAAGGAGCGCAGATGAAATTACTTACATGTCGATTAGATTCGATCTTTTTCAGGGAAAATTACAGTCTAAATCTCAGTGAGAAATCCTGCATTCAATTGTCAGAGTCACTATGAGAAGAGCACCGGCCACATAAAAATTAACACTGGTGCAAAGATTTACAGAAAAACAAAATATCTGTTGCTTTTTGGGAGAATTATTTCAGGGGTGTCTGTAACTGGGATCCAGTTTCCCATTCATTTTAGGACATCTGCTCAGCTACCCCAAATCAAAAACAAATTCAGACACTTTTAGCCAGATTCCATGTTGAGGGGTGCGCCCCAACACCTGCTAATCCGATTGCCTTAATTCCTTATGTTAAATTGTTTCATATTACCCTCAAAAAAGGAAATGTTACTCTTTCTGCAAAATTAAACATCTCTCATATTCT
The DNA here is from genome assembly GCF_011764305.1 of Mustela putorius furo. Classification (NCBI taxonomy): domain Eukaryota; kingdom Metazoa; phylum Chordata; class Mammalia; order Carnivora; family Mustelidae; genus Mustela; species Mustela putorius. The sequence continues at coordinate 38,202,651 of NW_025421989.1, forward strand.
GCATCTGCTATTAGTAAGATGATCAAATTTATCCCCTTCTTCAAACCTCAACTTCCTCTGTAAAAAGGTATAAAAATATTTATCCCCTACCTCACTGAGTAGTTGTGAAAAGAAATTAAGGCAAAATATGTAAGGTATTCAGCCCATCGCCTGTTGCATGGTAAATACCCAACAATGTCTGTTCAGGAAATCAATGAGTCCAGCATCTTTGTACTTGGCTTTGAAATTGGAAGAATTAAGCCCCAGCCCTTGGTCTCTGAGACATTGTAGTCTTGGGCAAGGAACTTCTGAATTCCTCCTAATTTCAGGTTCTAAAACAGGATGATACCTTGCAGGAGGAGTTGATGCAAAGACGGTGTGGGTAAAATTACTTGCATATCCTTGGCCTGCTGTTGCTATGGGGTGATAGGCAGGCTGGGCTTGGAAACTGGTTATACCTCTACTTCTCCTTCCCTTCCATCGCCCTACAAACACTGACTGACCCTGAAGGCTTTTTGTAACATCTCATCAACTTCTGATTCAGTAAAGATGATTTATCTATAAACCATGTCTTACAATATTAGCATAACCTCCTAGGTTTTAATATTTCTTCAAACTGTGCTGCACACACACACAAAATGACCCGGTCTTAAACTACCTTCTTTTCAACCATTTTAACAAAGCAACTGGATAAATTATATCAGGAGCTGGATGAACGTGCATGGACCGCAGCAGAGAGGAGGGAAAGCGATTTTTCTTTCTCTGTTGATAACATTTTTATCGCGCACCTAGTGCAATCTAAGCAGTATCTTTTGATTAATCATCACCAGAAATAATATTTGAACATCTCTTGGCTAATATTAAGACCGCTGTATTTGACAGATCCCTTCTTGCAATTCAATGAATGATTTGACAGATCCCTTCATGTAACTCAATGAACGATGCCTTTGAACTTCAGGGTATACTTTCCCACTGTCCAAAATGGCTATTTCATACCTTTTCTTTAACTTCCTACATGGCACCACCCACTCCAGCCCTTTGTAGCTGATGACTCGGTTTCATTTTTTATTGAACTCGTTCATCTTTTCACAATAAATGCGCGTAGACACTTTCGCCTCTGTCTCTCTGTGCTACTTTACCTCTTATGCCTTAAATGAGCAGCTTCTTTAAGGGAGCCTACCCTCCCCCACTCTGGATCCTGTCCCCTCCTGGGTTTGGTCCACTGCTCCTGTACCTCTCCCACTCCCTCTAGCCTGGATCACAGTCATTAGGGCACAAGCCTGCTCTGGCATCTCCCGTCTTCAAAATACCTGTGACCCAACATCTCCTTTTGCCGATAGCCCCTCCCCTCTGCACTTCTGCAAAGAGTTCTCTGCGTTGTCTCTATTTCCGCACCTGACTCTGGTCAGGCCCTCATCCCTAAAATTCCTCCTAGACTGCTCTTGTCAAGGCCACCACTGATTTCCATATTTCCAAATCCAATCGGTCAAGTCTCTGTCCTCAAATCACCGGTTCTCTTTATAGCTTCTGATCTTGTCCTTCTTGACCCACTGTCTTCACTTTCCCATCTAGGCCACACACTTCCGTGAGTTTCTTTCTCTCTGACTCATTACTCCTGCTCAGATCTTTTTGCTGGGTCCTTCTCTTTTCAGCCTCTAAATGCTGGAAGAGCACCAGAACTCAGTTCTTGGATATCTTTTTTTTTTTTTTTTTTTTTAAACATAGCTAGGTAGGGAAACCTAGGGGGCTCAGTGGGTTAAGCATCTGCCTTGGGCTCAGGTCTTGAGCCCAGGATCCTTGGATCGAGTCCCGCATCAGGCTTCTTGCTCAGCAGGGAGTCTGCTTCTCCCTCTCCTCCCTTTTCATGCTCTCTCGCTCTTTCTTACTATCTCTGTCTCTCTCAAATAAATAAATAACATCTTTAAAAAAAAAAAAAAAAGCATTCCCGGGTGATCTCACTTAATCCCATAGCCTTGAACCATCAAGCTTGATATATAAATTTCCTACTTCATAGTGCCTTCAGCTATTTTGTAATCATCTCAAACTTAACATAGCCCAAACAGAGCTCAAGTCCCCGCCCCCAAACTGGTTCTTTTCCAGTCTTTTCCATTTCAGTAATGGTACCACAATGCCCTCAGTTGTTCGGGCCCAAAATTCAAGAACCGGGTTCGTATCTTTCTTTACCTGACCATTGCACCCTCTGATCACCCACTGGTCAATTCTACATGAATACAACTGTTTCTTAGCACCTCTCCTACTACTGCCTTGGTGTAAGAGGACGTCATTTCTCCTCTGGACTACTGTGATAACCTTGCAACTGCTTCCACTCCTACTTCTCAGATTTCCCAATTTACAAAGCACAGAATATCTTTTAAAACAACATCAAATTCATGACACCTCCCTGTTTCAAATCTGCCAGTGACTTACATTGCAAAGAGGTGATCCTGGCATTACTTCACTTACAAGACCCTGGAGGACCTCATCCCCACCAACCTATCTAGTCGTACTACCCTTTGCTCATGCCACTCCAGCCATATTGATTTTATTTCCACTTTTTGAACATGTCAGACTTGTTCCTAACATAGGGGTTTTGCACCGACTGTTCCCATCTCCTGTAATATTCTTCCCCCAGATATTTACATGTTCAACATCTCGTGTCTCGGCTTCTACCTGACCTCTAAGGCAGAGGCATTCCTTGACTCTGCTCCATCACTCCCTCTATCTTATTTTTCATGGACTACTTACCCCTGCTGGTACTTTGTATGTATGTATGAGGGTAGGTATGTATTATGTATGTATTATGTATGTAAGTAGGTAGTATTTATTTGATTGATTCATTGCTATTTATTGTGTGACCTTCTTCATTGGATTATAACCTCTGTAAGGATGGGGGTCTTACTTCTAATGTTTCCTGTTTTATCCCCAGCATCTGGGAGAACCCCTTGCATGTAGGTCTCCTCAAGAAATAACGGTTACTGGTGGGAAAGAACTCAGACAAGTCAATGAGCTCATTTGCGAAGGATGAAGAAGGGCTCATTTCACAAAGGACTTACTCCAGTGGCTTCATCAGAATGCATTTCTACACAAAAACTGATGTGGCACAGGGATGCTTAGGTGGCTCAGTTGGCTAAGCCTCTGCCTCCAGCTCAGGTCACAATCCCAGCGTCTTGGGATTGAGCCCTGAGTTGGGCTCCCTGCTCAGCAGAGAGTCTGCTTCTCCCTCTCTTCCCTGCTCATGCTCTCTCACTCTCTCTGTCTCTCTCTCTCTCTTTCAAATAAATAAAAGCCTTTAGTAGCAGATTTTAAATCCGGAAAGCTATGCTGTCATGTCGTGCTTTTCTGTACCTTTTCTTTCCTCTGAATTTCTGTTTGATTCCATGAGTCCTAACTTCCGGGGTTCCTTTCCTCTGTATTGATCTTTGTGACAGTGTCTCCACATTCATTCTTAGCTCTGCGTCTTACAAGGCCCATGATCCCCCCCCACACCAATTCCTTCTGTCTCTCCTAATGAACCCAAACACAATGCCAGTGTTTATTTATCTTCCTGTATGTTGATGTGGCCATAAGTGTACAGAGATTTGCATGTGACCTTAGTACGGGTGAGTTTTGAAACCACCGACCTCCCCCAGAGTTTTTTAAAAGTTGTTGAATCACCACACAAACTCTACATAGAATAATACCACAAGGAAAGCATGTTCAAGAAAGTTTCCTTATTGGATTAGGCCATTTTAATTACAGTATCAGAATCACCATGTGGCTAATGGCCATAGCCCTGGGCATGAGATCTCTGCACGAAAAGGGGTTGAGGGGCTCACAGAGAGAGGACTACATGCATTACAAGGGCATAATGAGCATTTCAACCTCTTGGCTAAAATGTCTCTAGTATTAGTTGCCTATCCGTTCAGATACAGAAACACCAGCTCATTCAAAAAGAAGAATGGATTCCACCCCATATTGTAACCACAAGTCAAGAAAAAAAGTGAACTGGGGATGGTTGGGTGACTCAGTGAGTTAAGCATCTGTCTTCGAGGGGCACCTGGGTTGCTCAGTGGGTTAAGGCCTCTGCCTTCACCTCAGGTCATGATCTCGGGGTCTTGAGATCGATCCCCACATTGGGCTCTCTGCTCAGCGGGGAGCCTGCTTCCCCCTCTCTCTCTGCCTGCTTCTCTGCCTACTTATGATCTCTAACTGTCAAATAAATAAATAAAATCTTGGGAAAAAACCTGTCTTCGGCTCAGCTCGTGATCCCAGGATCCTGGGATCAACCCCATCTTGGGCTCCCTGCTCACTGGGAAGCCTGCTTTTGCCTCCGCCTCTGCTGCTCCCCCTGCTTGTGCGCTCGTTCTCTCTCTCTCTCTGTCAAATAAATAAACAAATAAATAAAATCTTTAAAAAATTTTGAACTAAAGATAGCCCTCCCAGAAAATATAATTGAATAATAGACCTAGGAAGAATTTTCAACTTGACTAGTAATTAAAAAAGAAAAACAACCATTTTCAGCTCTCAGTTTAAAACACTGAGAAAGGGCGCCTGGGTGGCTCAGTGGGTTAAGCCGCTGCCTTCGGCTCAGGTCATGATCTTGGGGTCCTGGGATCGAGGCCCGCATCGGGCTCTCTGCTCAGCAGGGAGCCTGCTTCCCTCTCTCTCTCTGCCTGCCTCTCTGTCTACTTGTGATCTCTCTCTGTCAAATAAATAAATAAAATCTTTAAAAAAAATAAAAAAATAAAACACTGAGAAATACCATTTTTGCTCTCAGTTTGCAAGACTGAAAAAAAAGAAGGCTATGATATTAAATGCCACCAACAATGTGATGGGAAAATTCTGGCTGAAATAATCATTAGTAAAACAGTTGAGAAAAACAATTTGGCAAAAGCCTGAAACTGTCCATTTCTTTAAATCAGAAACTGTTACTTCATGATTCAATTCTAAGAAATAATACCACATATAGAAAGATTATTATTCCACAGATCTTTAGTGCCATGTCATTTATAATAACTCACATGTAATATGTAATGTCCAATAATCTCATATTGGTTAAGTAAGCTATGATATACCTATTCGATATTAATTAAATTATGTTCAGAAAGACTGCAATATTGTGAAAAATGCTTGTGTTTTTATATCAGGTGAGATATAAAATTGTGTCTGTAATATGACTATCAATATAAATGTGTGGCACAGGTGTGCACACACACACACACATAGAGAAAACAAATGCACAAAAAAAGGCTGAAAGAAAATACACCAAACTACTAAGAGCAGTTGTTTTGTTTTGTTTTGTTTTGTTTTGTTTTGTTTTGTTTTAGGTAGGTTCCATGCCCAGTGTGGAGCCCAGTGTGGGGCTTGAATGCCTGACCATGAGATCAAGATCTGAGCTGAAATCAAGAGTTGGGACACTTAACCGACTGAGCCACCCAGGTGCCCTGAGAGAGGTTGCTTTGGGTGCTAGGACTTAAAAAATGAAATTACTCATCCAGACAATTCATCCAGAAGTAGTATAAAAAATAACTTATTTAGTCATGAGCTCATGCAAGTAGTTTTATTTACTAGACTATTCCAGGATTTGCTGTATAAATGGTTTACTTTTGTTATAAATTTATACTTCTTAGAGACCTAAAATAAAGCAGAGTCACACAATTGCCTAAACTGTCTATAAATCACATCTATCTTCCTTCATATTGCCTCTAACGCTCTGGATTTCAGAAAAAAAATTCTATGCAGGCCCATTGATAGAATTGTTTTCCCTAGGTCAACTGTATATCAAACCAAATAAAAATAAAATGAATTACATGCTATTTATATAATTTACTTCAATTACAACTGAGTGATCAGATTGGGGAAGGGAGAGAAGGATGTACATTATTTTTTCAAGACTTGGGAGCTGTTTCCCTTAATTGCTTTTTCTTTCAACACCACCAATACATCTTTATTAAATTGTTCCGTGAAATTTGGAACTTAATAACATTATTTATATTGTGCTTTCTAAACTGATGAATGCAATGTAATTATTGTTCAACAATTAAGGGATTGAATTTGGCATCCTGATCCGTAACTCCAGGCTCACGGGCCACCTCACACTTCCCTTCTCAACTAATATTCATACCTTGCCCCACTAGAAAGCTTTGAAAAGATAATTGGTCAAGTCATTAAAAGAAGATTTCTGCAGTTATGTTTAGCCAACACAGAGAGATGGCTTTAGAATTTAGATCTTGTTGACTAAAAGTGTTCACAAATAATGCCAATTTCTCCCTAAATTGCCATAATAACTGTGGCCCATCTTAAACAGGGAGTTTTTCCTCTGTGATTCAGTTTATTTCTTTTAAGATTTTATTTATTTATTTGAGAGAGAAAGAGGGAGTGAGCATGAGCAGGGGGGTAGAGGGAGAGGGAGAAGCAGACTCCCTTCTAAGCAAGGAACCAGATGCAGGACTTGATCCAGGACCCTGAGATCGTGACCTGAGCCAAAGACAGATGCTTAACCGACTGAAACATCCAGGCATCCCTGGGGTTCAGTTTACATGATGGCCCTACTCAGAGGGGCAGAAAAGCAGACACCATGGAAATGTTGCCATAAAAGTAGAAAAAGCTTAAAACTGGGAAAATTTATTGGCACTCCCAGGCATTAACTTTTTGCTGAAAGTTCAGTGAGAATAGTCAGAGAACAGTCTCTTTTCCGAGAACAATAAGCCACATGCATTACCAACAACCTGCCAACCAGCAAACAAAAACTTCACTATGAACATAGCAGTATATGGGCCGCTTCATTTTCGGTATTCCAGTTTTGACTGCATGCCACCCTTCTGCTTTCTATTTTAAAAAGGCTTCCCTGATCTGAAACCCTTGGAAACAAAGACATTTCAGAACTTCAATTATTTTCTGATTTTAGAGAGACAACCCAGTACAGACACATATATTATGGGACAGTCCTAGTGACAGCTGGGACAACCGCTTTGAAATCACCCGATTATGTCCGCAGTCAAACATATGACTAAAAGCAAACACAACACATCAGTTCTGGCCAGGTTTTGCTGAAAGCTCGAGAGAACAGTTTCAGTTTTCAGTGATCTGGGCAGACAAGACAAGACAAGACACTGGTGGCCGAAGATGTTTCTGAGGTAGGCAGGGGTCAGGCCTCCGGTGTCTACACCACAGCCATTATTCTGGACTTAATCCTGGAAGCCACTAAAGGGTCTGAATCAGAGGAGGAACTCATGAGATTTATATTTTAGAAAGATTGCCCTGCCAGGAGAACAGTCTGGAAGGATATATGCCAAAATATTAGTAAGAGTCACCTCAGGAGGGTTAGGATGGGGTGAAGGCCAATGGATAATTAGCTTTGTCTTTGAACAACTTCATTTGCCTCACTTCTGGCCATAAACACTTTTTGTGGCTTAAAAATATTAAAAGTTGAATTTTTTTTTTTCCTCATTAAAACCGAATTATTCTTCCTTTAGTGTAAGAATGGATTGGGTAGATACACCCTGAAGACATTTTGCTAAGTGAAATGAGCCAGATGTAAAAGGACAAATACTGTATGATTCCATTCATGTAAGTTCCCCAAGTAGTCCAATTCAGGGGGCCGGGGGGCAGAAAGCAGAATGAGGGCTGCCAGGGGTTAAGGAGAGCAAGGAATGGGGAATCTATGTTTAATGGGGACAGGACATCAGTTTAGGGTGATGACAAAAATTCTGGGAAGGGATGGCAGTGATGGCTGTACAACAGTGTGGCTGTCCTTAATGTGGCTGAACAGCCTGGGTGGCTCAGTGGGTTAGGCCGATGCCTTCGGCTCAGGTCCTGATCCCAGAGTCCTGGGATCGATCCCCAAGTCGGGCTCTCTGCTAGGCGGAGAGCCTGCTTCCTCCTCTCTCTCTGCCTCTCTCTTCTGCCTGCCTCTCTGCCTGCTTGTGATCTCCGTCTGTCAAATAAATAAATAAAATAAAATAAAATAACCATAAGATACAGGATCAAGCCCCGTATCAGGCTCCTTGCTCAGCAGGGAACCTGCTTCTCCCTCTCCTTCTGCCTCTCCCCCTGCTTGTGTGCTCTGTCTCTCTCCCTCTCTCTCTCTCAAATAAATAAATAAATTCTTAAAAAAGAAAATAAATGATATCTTCAAATGTCCAGTTAATACAGAGCATGAGAAGCTGAAAAATCTTGCCTTAGACTGTGGGCACTACTCTGGAAAACACTATTAGTTGAATAAGTGTTTATAGGGGCCAAATACCCTGAATTATTCTATACCACAAAGCTCAGATACCAAAGATGTAGCAAACGATATCCAACCAGACAAATAACAGTGTGAGAGAAATAGAAGCTCTCAACCTGTGTTTCCTTTCCTCATCTCTTTCCGACCTTTCACTTAATGTAAAATTACACAGATCGAAGGACTGCACATATCACCTTATAAGAAGCATGGATTTGTTGAGAATAAAAAAACTAATATTGATTTCCTCATGTGCACAAGAATTACACGCAACCAAGGACCTTGAGAAATACCGGTCAAATATTATTACTACACTTTGCATCTGCGTTTTTTGTTTGTTCTTCGCCCATACCTGCAATTATTTTAGCAGCAATTGAATAAGATCCCACTTTTGCAAGTTATTTGCAGATGTCCCTTCTCATCATCACTATAGCTTTCCTTATATTTGAAAAATATTAAAACTGATGCCAAGAGTTTGTATATAAAACGCATGATTTGAGGACAGGCTTAAATTCTAAGTGCTCACATTTTTTTTTCAAGCCCTATTTTCAAAGAAAAAGGATACATACATCTTAGCCTGCACATATATATCTTCACTGGAAACTTAAATTCCCTAATGCTTTTAATTTTAAAGATTGGTTTTAAACTTATTCTCCAACGATCTTGAAACCCGCAAATTCCTTCCAAAGGAATTCATCCAGAAGGAAGGGAACCAGATTTAAAAGACAGGATTCCTGAAACACACCTTTAAAAGAACACAGGAGGAGAAAAAAAAATGGTCATTTTCACCAGGTTTTCAGAGTTTTTGTTCGCCAACTAAAACCCAGGAATAAAGCAATCCCAAGTCCCAGACGATTTTTCTTCTGCACACAAACTGTTTTTGCTTTCCCTGCCACACCTTAGAGTCATCTTAACCTCTTTGTACTTTTTCCCATTTCTCAGACGTGTCTGCTGGAAGCTCAATATTGCGGACCGGCAGACTGATTTATCTACAGAAAACTCATTTTCCCCTTGGACACATTCTCCACGATAACAGAGAGAAAGGAACAAAAGGAGAAAAGCAGATCACAGGCAATGTACTTTGGATGTTCTGCGTTTTATCAACTAGGACCATGTGATTTCCTTTCAGACTCTGACCACAGCTGCATGCAGCCCGATTTCCAATGAAATAAAAGGCATGTATGATATTTCACCCCTCAGGAGGCCAAAAAGATCATGCCACCTATGAGTAAGGCTGAAAAAAATTAGCAGATGACACAGCACCTGGAAACCAAGACCGGAGTCATCTCAGCATCCATTCTGACTTTGACCCAAAGGTGAGCTCTGTAAAGGTACACAGGAGGCATCCTTTATCTAAAAAGGACTTTTTTTTTGGGGGGGGGTATGTGCAAGCCGACAATGAAAAGGCACAGGAAATGTAATTTCACCTCATTTCTTGTGTATGTGCATGTGTGTAAGCTGGAACTCTTTCTTGATGTTCATTCCTGGCATCTAGCACGTAGAAGGCACTCGTTCATGTTTTCTAGATGAAAGGCTAACAGGAAGAGGCGCACAGAAAGAGCTTGGCCTGCTACCAGCCAGGATGTGAGGTAAACAGCAATATATAAGGGGCTACCTCACAGGATTAGAAACTAGCCTACGATTTCCTTTTATAGATATCTCCATAAGTAAGGTGTTTTGTCTTTTTCAATCAGAGAACAGAATCCTCAAAGTGTTAATATCATCGTAATACTAACGGTCTAGCTCTGTAAAGTTTAGCTTGGTGGGGCATGGGAAGAACAGGATCTTTATCTCTCTCTCTCTCTCTCTACTCTTAAATCATCTGTTCAAGTGCACAGAGGATAGAACTTTGGACATGCCAACTCAAAACATTATAACTCATTTAAATGCTATGCTATCAGCAGTTATTTCCAAGAAGTATAGTCAAAAGGTTACCTGTCAAAATCCTTCAACACACGCCTTCAGGATCACGATCTTTCTAGTTCATTTGTTTTTCTAGTTCATTTGTCAGATCCCTCTATTAACGAATGTCCTTTGACCAAAGCCCACCAACCTGTTTACCTCGCCATTCAAATGCTACCGACCAACTCCCTCACTTTCTCCCTCAACCATCTTGGATTCTGTTGCCCATGTTTACAACCACTTTTAGTATCTTCAGTTCCCTGTGAGAAATCCTGTGGGAAGCTGCATAAAACAGTAGCAGGATTATGGAAAGAAGAGGGGTACGCACCAACAGTACTATTTTGCTAAGAACCCAGAATCTAGGGGCACCTGGTGGGGGGACTTAGTCGTTAAGCGTCTGCCTTCAGCTCAGGTCATGATCCCAGGGTCCTGGGATCGAGCCCCACATTGGGCTGCCTGTTCAGTAGGGCACCTGTTTCTCCCTCTCCCACTCCCCCTGTTTGTGTTCCCTCTCTCTCTCTCTGCCAAATAAATAAATAAAATCTTAAAAAAAAAAAAAAAGAACCCAGAATCTGTGCTGGACCCAAAATGGTAGCCTGGGATAGATGGATAGTCCATGACCTTGTATGTCTAGTCCTCACAGATTATGGTTGTTTGTTCCTTATTTATCCCTTGGCTACACTGCCACAGATGTTTTCAGTAAGGGAAGAGAACTATGTTTGTAACAATTCCAGATAAGAGGTTATGAATCTCAGCTCTAAATCAGCCCAGAGTGTTAAGAGAATTAGATCCCCTGGAGTTTGTTGCGGCCAACATAAAGGTCACCCTCCACCCTCCACCCTGTTCTGGGGGCACAGGGCACCTAAAAGATCCAGAACGGATGGGGCTCAGCACTGTCCCTGGGCCTCTGCTCCAACTGACACAAACTTCATGGTTAGAAAGCCTTGTGATGGACAGAACGAAAATACGTCCAGCTCTTGTCTGTCTAGGTTAGGGTCCACAGCCGCAGCCTCTGAGGCAGATCTACACGTAGGAGCTTTATCAGGGTTCAACAGATGTCAAGAAGCAAGAGGAGCAGGACAGAGGGCTGAACTGAGATGCAGTCACAACGGAGGCCTCAGTCAATCCCATAGGGAGCTCCAGAGCTGAGAGGGCCCATCAGAGTTTCCTGAAGTGAGGCAAGGGGGCCAGGCCTCTGTATCCCCGCATCTGTTGCAGGGTGCCCCCAAAGGAAGGGGTATGCTCTTGGGTGAGTCAGCTCCCCTCAGTCAAGGGCAATTTCCACAGAGGGACTCCACAGTGAACCAGCAGGCGGCCAGCCTCCTCAGCAGGTGGGGGAATAACTGCCCTAAAGGGGGCTTAGGCAGCCAAATGGCCTCCACCACGCTGCCATTTTAGGGCCAACAACAAGAAGAGCGAAACTGAAATTTCAATGGCCTGTGTATATTAGAGCACAGATGTAAATTTCAACCACTTAGAGCTATATTTTAAGGAAAAATATTTGAATTGGCCAATTAACTCTCCAATAAATCCTCTCACTAAATATTTGTTCAGGTTCTTTGAGGCCCTGAGGTGACGCTTTCATCCTCCTCTACTCTCTGGAGATGAACCTATCTTTCTCAGCACCCCCCACCCCCACCCCGAGCATTCACCTGTGTGGGGCTGTATGTGTCTCCCTCTGCTCGGTGTACCCCTCAAAGATGGAAACCTGTATTACCCATCTGTCTATTCCCACGCCAGCCCAATGCTTGGTAAATACGGCATTCGATAAGCATTTATTGAATAAATGAATTCATCAAGGAATGAGCAAATTTGACTTCTTTCTCTCCCTGGCAGAAATAATAGGATGGGAAAACACATTTGATGAAATGAGGAGCTCGTGTGTGTGTACACCTTTGTACTTCTCATCAGTGCTTAACAAGGGCTGTTTGATTTTGACTAACTGGCATAGCCTGAAAGGGCTATTCTGAAACAGTCAAATGTATCTTACAGGACCTCCAAATAAACTGAAATCTGGCACAGATTGGAAGGCAAACTAGAAAGGACATTAAAATGTAAAACACGAAACAGTTGTGTGATCCTCTTCTAAAAAACTGGACAGGGGCGCCTGGCTGGCTCAGTGGGTTAGGCTGCTACCTTTGGCTCAGGTCCTAGGATCTCAGGGTCCTAGGATCGAGCCCCACATCGGCCTCTCTGCTCAGTTGGGAGCCTGCTTCCCTCTCTCTCTCTCTCTCTCTCTGCCTGCCTCTCTGCCTACTTGCGATCTCTACCTGTCAAATAAATAAATAAATAAAATCTTAAAAAAAAAAAAACTGGACAAAGGCTATACCCATGTCTTATCTAGATGGGTAAAAATAATCATAGAAAATGATTTGTTACAGGGCTGTTTCCTTTTTTGCACTGAAGCACAAACTTCTAGATGCATGGGATAAATAGTGTCCAAAAAACTTGGAAGTACTATAAAAAACATAATAATGATGAGCATAAAGTACTCATTGCAAAAAACAGTTGCAGAGAGTAAAATTTACTTGCCACTACTGAAATTTTACAAATCTGAAGACATTTGTACTTTCTAGTCCCTACATCTTCATTAAGTGACAACTACGAACTGGGGAAGGATTTCTCTGTATTGTGCTGGAATGGGGAGAATTGTTGGTTGCCTGTTGAAGTAACTAAGAAGTCCATTATTACAATTCCACCCTAAAGTAAACTGGTAAAATTTTCTTGGGAATGACAATTTTGCAATAATAATTGAAGGCCCTCAAAGGACCCCCATCATTTATTTCTAGAATCTTCCTAAAGAAATCATCAGAATTACGCACAATGGTTTAGGTATAAAGATGTCCATAACAGCAGTGTTTGAAATGAAGTTTCAAAAATGATGTTTCCAAAAGAAGTTTGGAAATATAAATCTTCAGCAATAGGACAGTTGCATAAATAAATACAATCCTATGAAGATATATAATAAAGTAACCAGAATCTTATGGGAAAAGAGCAGTTAAGACATGATTAAGCAGTGGTGTTATTATTTACTAAAAAACAAACAGATCCAATAGGTGACATGAAAAAAATATATATATAGGTGGCGTTAGTGAACAGTGGTGTTTCTGGTGGGGATCAATTATGGGTGATTTTCATTTTCTTTTTGTCCTTTTCTGCAATTTACAGATGTTCATAGTAAATATGTACTATTTCTATAATCTGTGTTATTAAAAAATGTTCCCATGTCGCCAAAAAGATTCCTTAATCTATAAATCACCAAGAAAAAAATGTGATTTCATCTTTCTTTTTTTTCCTTTTTTTGTGATTTCCTTTTTGTTGTTGTTGTTGTTGTTGTTGTTGTTGTTTTTTTTTTAAGGATAGGGAATGTGCCCTCGTGCTTGAGTGGAGGGGAGGAGAAGAAGAAGGGAGAGAGATAGAATCTTCTTTTTTTAAGATTTATTTAAGAGAGAGAGACTGTGCGCGTGTGCAAGCAGAGGAGGGGCAGAGGGAGAGGGAGACAAGCAGACTCCCTGCTGAGTGGGGCTCAACCTCAGGACCCTGGCATTATGACCCGAGCCGGAATCAAGAGTCATGCTCAACTCACTGAGCTACCACCGAGGCATCCATGTGATTTCATCTTTCATTTACATCAATAGCCTTTCTTCTTAAAATTTTTGAGGGAGGCGTTCCTGGGTGGCTCAGTTGGTTAAGCGTCTGCCTTCGACTCAGGTCATGATCCCAGAGTCCCGGGATTGAGCCCTGCACCACGCTCCCTGCTCAGCGGGGAGTTTGCTTCTCCCTCTGCCCCTTACCCCACTCTCATGCTCTCTCTGTCTCTCAAATAAATCAATGAAATCTTTAAAAAAAATTCAAAAACATTTTTGAGGATATTCTGGCTATTAAATTATTTGCTTATTAATTCTTTACTTTATCTTAAATCACACAAAAAAAGGGCCCTGTTGAACAACAAAAGCTTTTCCCAAGAGCTCACTGTTTTAATGTAGAAAACCGAAAAACAACCCAAAGCAGTGAGATGGAATTAAAGACAAAATTATAAAGACACAGTTAAAGACAGAAACACAACTGGAATCACAGGAATAAAAAAGTAGCTCCATGGGACGCCTGGGTGGCTCTGTCAGTTAAGCCACTGCCTTCAGCTCAGGTCATGATCCCAGGGTCCTTGGATCGAGTCCCACATCAGGCTCCTTGCTTAGCAGGGAGCCTGCTCTCTCTCCGCCTCTGCCTGCCACTCTGCCTGCTTATGCACTCTCTCTCTCTCTCTCTCTGACAAATAAATAAATAAAATCTTAAAAAAAAAAAGTAGCTCCAACTCCAAAGCATGAGGTCAAGATTCCAAATTCAGCATCAAAGAATCATTGGAAATGTTAGAGCTGTAAACCAAAAGGGGAGTGGTTATTTACGCTGGCAGGACAGCAAATCAAATTAAGGACCTAGCAGGACTCCTTCCTCATTGTGCAATTCTGATAAATGTTGAGGAGGATGTGGCCAGAGTAAGAAACGTCCTACGGAAGAGAAGACGAACACCAGGTCAAGAGCTTAACCTTCTGACACAATGTGAAAATTAACTAGAACATGGCCACTTACGATACCATTAAACAGGGACCATGGTAACATCACTAACATTTGAAAGATCATTCCTACCTGAAGGTACATTCTGACTTTGTCCTTTCTCTCACAAAACAGTAGGTTTCAGTGACTACTTTGACATAACAAATAGGATGAACTATTCACTTTGAGACTGCCTGAGACATGTGTTTGTTACTGAGTAAGCGGGGTCACAGCCCTTGGGCAGAAAACTCTTTAATTTTTTTTTTTTTTGAAAAAGAGGGAAATTTTAAATACAGTCATGTCCTTCAATTCCAGTTATAAAACCTCCGAGGGAAAACATGAATTACTATTTTCGTAATACTTCCTGGGATCAAGCCCAGCAACCAGCTCGGTGCTCAGCACAAACTCTGAGGTGGAGTCTTCTAGACGGTTTCCCTCTCCCTCTGCTTCTCCCCTGCTCGTGTTCTCTCTCTCTCTCCCTAAAATAAATAAAATCTCTTCAAAAAAAAAAAAAAAAAACCACCACCCATTGACTTGTAAAAATGGAGTTAACACTTACTGACCCTTCCAGGAGTTAGTCCCAGGGCCCGCACTCCACTTTATAAACAAGGATCTGGAGCCTCTGGGGAAATAGGTAATAACCCAAGCTACACAGTTAGGGACAAGGGGTGGGGATTTGAACCTAAGCCCTAGGCCCCCAGAGTCCTTGCGTTTAACTTCTGGGTTACCCCGCTTCCTCGAGAAGGTGAAAGTTTTACTCCGTTTTTTTTCTGTAGGTTTCTAGCTGTGGGGTGTACCTTCTCTGGGTCCAAAGCCTGGGAGGACCCATGAGCCTGATGGAGGGATTCTACCAATGTGATTCCATTTCGGGGAGCTAGAACGGGCATACTTCCTTTCTAAATACCAGAGATGGGAACATAAACCACACAAAGTACTGGATTTTGAGCAGCCTATGGTCAGATGAGGGGTCACAGATGCTTAAACAGGTCAGTGAAATTAAAACTGATAAGACTCTAAGTAAAATAGTCATTAAATCCAAAGATGAACCTGGTTAGTGGTAGTTCTGATTCAGGGTCACCAGCAACTGTACACATTTCATTTGTCCCAGGGGCTGAATGACATCTGCCATTAGACTATGGTCTTGTCACCTGTAATAATTTAATGGTCACTAATCTTTTTTTATTTTTTAGAGAGAGAGAGAAAGCATGGCGAGGGGGTTGGGCAGAGGGAGAGGAAGAGAGAGAATCTTGAGCAGGCTCCACACCAAGCACAGAGCCGGACACGGGACTCGACCTCACCAGCCTGAGATCATGACCCAAGCCAAACTGAGCGAGACGCATAACCAACTGAACCACCCAGGTGCCCCAAGAGTCACTAATTTTAAATGTTATTCAAACGGTAGAAGTACAAATTCCATATTAATCAGTCAAGCACATATGCATATAAAGTGTGAGTCTTGACGGGAATAAAGAAAGGTACTAGCATATACAAACTTGGCGATGACATACTAGTTTATCATTACGGGTATCTGGAGAAGTAAGCAGTTGGCCAGAAAATATTTTCTGAGCTTTACTGTGTCAAAGGAACATGGGAAATGGGAGTCGGGTCCAAATGTTAGAGGAATAAGTTAAAACTAAATGAGCTCTTCACGCTCGTAGGATAAATTTGACCAGAGGGACCATCCCAGTGTCCTCGGATAGAGCCCAGCGTCGGGCTCCCTGCTTGCAGGAAAACTGCTTCTCCCTCTCCTCCCTTCTCATGCTCTCTTCCTACTTCTCTCTCTCTCTCTCTCAAATAAATAAATAAAATCTTTTTTAAAAATGCAGGAGGGGCACCTGGGTGGCTCGGTTAAGGTGCTGCCTTCAGCTCAGGTCATGATCCCAGGGTCCTGGGATTGAGCCCCACATTGGGCTCCCTGCTTGGCAAGGAGCCTGCTTCTCCCTCTCCCTCTGCTTGCCGCTCCCCTTGCTTGTGCATGCTCTCTCTCTTTCACTCTGCCAAATAAATGAAATCTTTTTTTAAAAAATGCAGGAATCGCCGAAGCAGCTGATTTTCAGTTACAAGCTGTAGTGTTTTAAAAACCAATTTGGATGACCTTCGTTATCGGCCGCATTGCTAAAATCCTCTCGATGTGTATGTCTCTGCAGCCACAGGAGCATGAACAAATGATGTGGAAACACATCCCAAGTTCATGTTACACAGGAAGTGGACTGCTCTGATGATGGGCGAAGGTTAACAGACCAGAACTAGCTGCTTCTGCAAGGACATTTTCACCGGGCAGCAGAAGAAATCAAACAAGGAAACAAATGTCGAAATGAACAACAGGGGGCTGATCTTAACAACAACATCCGCCGGGCACCAAATGCATGAGAAGTGTTCATAAAACAGACATGCATTCTGCAGTCAGAATTTCTCACGCTTTTCCCTCTTCAATATATTTTCAAAGTAGTTAGAGTTTAAGCTTTTTCTTCAAATTTTGCTGCCGGCTTTCTTATATCATCTGTGTGAGTAAATCATATACAAGCCAAGAAAGTAGGGCAGGGAGGCAGCATCCCTAGACGGGATGATAATCCATGAATCTGTGCGTGTGTGTGTGACTGCACGCCCAGCCACTAACTGTTTCCTCAACCCGAAGTTTGACAGTGGAGTCAGCTGGCACGGTGCCATTTCAGACCCATCTGTGGTCAGTAACCATTTGTCAGCCTGATGAACAATAGTAGCCAGTGTCCACTGTGTGCTTGCCAGATGCCAAGCTCTGTGCCTGCATTTTCTCAATTAATCCTTTCCACCGCTTTGCGAAGGGAATACCATTCTTATCCCTCTCTTCTGGATGAGAAAACTGAGACCTGGGAAAGTTACCGATGTCTCTTAAGGTGGCACAGCTAATTCATGGTGGAACCAAGGCAGACGCCATGCTCTTAACCTTAGGCTCTAACACTGCCCTGTAGAACAAGGGCGGCTTGGGGGGGGGGGGTGGGCTAGACCTCAGAGTCCTGCCAGATGCAAAGGAAATTGCTGCCACGAATAATGGCCAAGCCGAGCCTGAAACCTGGAGGATACAGAAGGATTTAGAAATCACGCTTCTCGTGGCACCTGGCTCTGCCCACGTGGCCCACCCGGCAGGCCCCTCCCAGCGATGTGCCCTATGTACTAGAACCAAGCAGGAGGTACAAGGCTTTGGTGTTCTTAACCCTCACAGAGCTGCCTGAAAAAGTCAAGCTCCTAAAGCCTTGCCCAGCATGAGGATGGCACTCGGAATGCCAGCTCTTTGTTATTATTTATTTTTTTAAAGATTTTATTTATTTATTTGTCAGAGAGAGTGAGCACAGGCAGACAGAGTGGCAGGCAGAGGCAGAGGGAGAAGCAGGCTCCCTGCTGAGCAAGGAGCCTGATGCCGGACTCGATCCCAGGACGCTGGGATCATGACCTGAGCCGAAGGCAGAGGCTTTAACCCACTAAGCCACCCAGATGCCCCTTATTATATTAATAAGCAATTAATCCTTTCGTGAATCAATAGTATTTGCATGTATTATTCATACACTTGTGATTATAAGGAAGACAGGAGTCAGGTGGCTGGAAATGAGGCCCGGGTCAGAATCTGAATAAGAGCCAGGCTAGGCAGCGGCTAGTACCCAGATCTGGGGCTGCCGAAGTTTCTCTTGATAACGAATACGGAGAGTTCCAGAGCCCGACGTGAGCCTGAGCTCTGGAGGCCCCTCACTGGAGGGTGTAAAGGGATGGGGTGGGGCAGGAGGGGACTGAAATCAGGCAGGTCCCTCCTGATGCCCGCCCCTGCTGCCATCTTATAAAAGCAGCATGGCAGGAGAAATTATTAGTGTGTGAACAGGAGGAAGTGATCACACCGAAATGCCTGCTTCTCCTCCCACAGACTAAAAAATCCTAGCGGCTCATCAAGGGTCTATTTTCCAAAAAGCATAAACTGAAGCTGTAATGGCCAGCAGGTACATTCTTTTGAATCCTAGCAACAACCTCCTCTTACCGATAAAGGCATTAAGAGTCTGATGTAGAAGATGAGGCCGCGGGAGAGCAGGGGGAGTGATGGGACTTTTATGGTGACGCAGTAGGGAAGGGTAGGAAATAGGATCCGTAATGGGTCTGTTTGACCCTAAAGTGTCTATTGTTATCACATTGCCATACTGGCTTTCTCTCTGGAGCCTCTCTTTGACAGGGATCGACAGTTTGCCGAGTACTTCTAGATCATTACTACTTTTCAGAACATTCAGAGGGGTTCTAGGAGCCCAGCGATGTCCTCCACCTTTCTTCATCAAAGGCAAAGATGAAGTTTTACCATGAACACACAGGCCGCATCTGCCTACTGCGTCCCTCAACTTATGATCCCCCGTGGGCCATCTCTGATAGGCCCTGCCCAGGCCGGGCCCACCAGCCCATAGCAGGCTTGCTCTCCTGGCCCACAAAAGATCACCAGCCAGGCTGCTCCGACCATCGCAGGATCTCAGCCAAGTACCAACCAACCTCAGAAGGCTGACTCTCCTCTCTCACGCCTGGCAAAGACATCCTCCTTTCTACTTAGAACTTCCTTTTTTTTTTTCCCCCCCCAGCTTTTATTTTGAGGATTGAGCAAGAGCCATTCCAGAATGGCAAAAGATAAGTTTCCATGGTTTCACCAACCCAAACACTGAAACTGAGACTCAGAACAAGAAACAGTATGCTGCCCTCCAGCTCCATGTGGGAAACGCTGTTATTCTGTCAAAACTCCAGAGATCACGTGCCCCTTGGTCAAAGGAGATCTGAGGAGGTGTGCCTTTCTAGGCCACGCACGTTTCTCAAGAAGCTAGTCCACAACTGCCCCAGAATTTTTCACACATCAAAAAAGAAAGTTGCATATTAACCAGCTGCCTCTCCCATACATCTGTGTTTATCCTAAAGGGAGCAATTAAAACTTGCTGATGGCTTAAAAAGCTATCAGAGAGCTAGCAAAAAGTCCCAAGTTTAATAATTAACACATTTTAAAACCCAGAGTCAAATTCAGGCATTTCTAAACATACATCACTGTGGCAGTCACCTACTAATTCTAAAATTCTGATTTGATCCCTTCTCCCGCCCTCCCATGAGATTTGGCGGGAAATGCAAAAAGGCTTGGTAGTCAGTAAATGTGAGTTTCCCGTGAGTTTTGGGGGCCAATCAATTGAGGCTTTGTCCTGTAAAGGTCCCCTCCCTGGGCTCCAGGGGCTCACAGCCCCAGTGGAAGGGAAAGTGAGCCATTTCAAACTCCTGGAAAGGAACAAGGGGGCAAGCGAGAGTAAAACAGATGCATCTCATCCAATCTGGGGAGATTCGGGAGGGCAGTCCTGGGAGATGATATCTCAGCCAGGGTGTGAGGTTAACTGTCTTACAGCATCTGTCTCCTCCTCAAACTACAAAGAACGACTGAAACTTTCCTCCCTTCCACCCTACCCCACTTCCAGCCTGTCCTGGACTTCCTCCCTTTTCTCTCTTGGTTCCATTCATTTCATTTGCTTCAATGGTGTCAGTTAAAACTTCACCGCCGTGCTCATCAGTGAGCCCGACTTCTTCCCTGCATCCCACCTGCTACACATCTCTCCCCAGTGTCCTCCGGGCCCCTCTGAAACCTGCTCTTCCCCTTCACACCCCTCTTCTTGCTAAGACCGTCACCATGTCCCTCTCACTTGACACCCATCACTCTGTGAATGAAAAACCCTCAGTGGCCGTTCATTGACCACACAAAGAACTAAACTTGCTTGGTTTGAGGTACCAGCCTCCCCACAATTCATCCCACCCAGACCCCACCCCCGCAACTCTCCACACGGAAGTTCTCAAGGCTTCCTAAGCACGCTACCATATTCTTTCACATATTTGTGTTTTTATATCAGCTGTTCCTTCGCTCAAACTGCTTTCTGCCGCTAGTCTCCAGCTGAACCCTTATTCATCCTTTAAGGCCCGCTTCAAATGTCACCTCCTCTGTCAAGTCTGCCCAGATTTTTCTCAGGCAGAGTTTGACATTCTCTCCAATCACCTTCCCTGGGACTTTGTGCCTGCAGCACTGAAGCACCTTATCAGAGGTCATGAGTATTCACTGATCAGGACACATTTCTCACGTGTCTCCCACCTTAGCTACTGAATGCCCCTGGGGCAACACCCCTGTCTAATTCGTCTTTTATTCCTTTCAGGATAGGATGTGGAACAGGAAGTAAGAAGTCACTGCATGAATGAATAATGAATTAATGAACGGATTCCTCTTGTGGCATATACCATTTTCGACCCTGTATAGTCTTTATTTGGGTATCTCCATCTCCCTTCCTAGATGGACAAGTCTTCCAGGGCAAAAGCAATGTGATCCATTCTTGCGATGACCCTGTAATCTAGCTATGACTAATCGGCGTTGCCCTTGTGTAGCAGATAAAGCAACTGAGTGAAGTCCTTGGAGCCCTGCTTTCTTGGTTTCCAGAACAATGCCTATTCCATGCACTGTTCTTGAGAAAATGCAGATCTATTCACTTGTCCCCTCTTTTGAGAGTTTGAGAGTGAAGGCAGAGGTTCACCACTGCTTGCAAAAAAAGCCAAACCCTTGTCTATTCTTCCCGAATGAGTCCAACATGATTAATCTGAGTGATCTTGAAGGTCTGGAGTATGAATCAGAAAGGGAAAAATAAGGGGGGGGGGAGGCGCAGAATAGAAAAATCTGAATCTATTAGACTTGGGGCAAAAACAGGACTTTGGGGGCCTGGCAAGAAAACCTTTAGCTTCTGTAAAATGGGATGTTATGCAAGGCAGCAACTAAAAGCACTGAATAATATTTTCTAAAGTACCTAGGTAGATATGCTTTTAAAGTCCATGTTCCTAGAGGAGAAAAGATGCCAAAAATACTGAAGGGAAACAGAATCGATATAGCCTTGACCCACCTTAGCATGCCACTGTGCCTAGGCATCTGTGGGCCTGCGGCACCCGACACAATGCCTGGCATGAGTGAGCTCAGGAGGGCCCCACAAACAGAAGTGGTAGTCTGAGATCTGTCCCAGAGATGAGGAGGGGTAGAGTGGAGGGAGCAGCACAGGACCAGAATCAGCACCTGGCATCCAAAGCCTTGGTTTATTCACCAGGTACCTCTATCCTGCCCACCCCTGGGGAGCAAGGGCCAAGCCTGCTCCTGAGACCTGGCCAGGGCGAATGTTGCCCAACACATCCATGGTTTGGGGAAGTGTCCTAACTACTTCGCAGCCACCAGGAGACCCTGGGGTTTGGGCCAAATTATCTGTAGGGGTCTGTTAGGCTGTCCTAGGAGTACTGCTTATTCCCACTAACTCCACCCCATATAGTCTACTCTCCTCAGAAGGTGAGTTTCCCCACTGACCCCATCCCTCCCTCTAGCTTTTGTGCACTGTCGCATCCCGGTGTCTGAGAGGGTGGTATCTGTCCCCAACCCTCCATATAGGGCTAGGCCAGAGTCAAATTTCTCCATTCCAGCCCTGTTGGACTTGTTCACCCAGCTTCTTAATCCTGCTCTACGGGGGTGGCGGGGAAGAGTTGGTGAGAGGAGAAGAGCTCTTTGCCCAAAAGTCCCCGCTGCCCCAGGGAGACCCATGACAATCACAGAAACACAAAGAAGCAGGCTCAGGATCATTTTGTTTTGTTTTGTTGTTTGGGTTTTTTTTTTTGTTGTTTTTTCTTTTCTGGGGGTTTTTTTGTTTTGTTTTTTGTTTGTTTGTTTGTTTGTTTTTGACAATCGCTCGCCCCAGGGACCAACCCCTGCTTTCAAACCCAGGAGATGTTCAAGCGCGTTTGCCCGCGACCAAGAACTATACAACACGTTGTGGCGCACGCCTGCTTCCAGAGAAGGTGCAGAGCGCCCAGGTCAGGTTGGAGCGAAGGATTGACCTTTGCTTGGAAAAAGTGACGGCCCTTGGCGTCGCCCCCTAGTAGAAATCTCTCATCTGCCGGCCCCCTTTCTCCTCGCCTCTAAAATTCCCCCAAGCGCAGGCCTGGCAGCCTTCGCAGGGAGAAGTTCAAAGCCTGGCCCCAGCCTTTCCACAGACTTTCAGCCCCCGCTTCTGTCTGGGACCGCACCATATCCCGCCGGCGAGGGAGGATCGTGCGCGGAGCTCGGGAGCCGCGAAATGCCCGCCAGGGCATGGAGAGTCTTGGGGTGAGGGTCCGGGACCAGCCTCCGCCCCAAGGCCCTAGGCCTTCGGCCATCAGCCACCCGCGCGCCACCCCCCGCCCCCCAGGCGGCCACCTGTCCGGGCGCGGGAGGAAGGAGGGCCGCCGCCGCGACTGACCTGAGATGCCGCCCCCAACCACGACCACGTCGCATTTGCGGCTCATGGCGCTCGCCTCGCTCCGGGCCTCCCGGGTGCCCGCTGCTCGGCCGTCTGGGTCTCGGCCCCCGCCCGCCACGCCGATACCCCAGCACAGTAGCGCCGCCGCCCAGCGGCTATATCGCCGGCCCCGGGCCCCGCCGCCGAGCCCCGCCCCCGCCCGCAGCTCCGCCGCCTGGACCTGAGGAGGGCGGGCGCCGGGGGCGGAGAGATCACCTTGTGCCTGCACGTGGGATGGGGGAGGGGGTTGCGGGGGGACCTTCCGGGGGGCCCTCAGCCCCCAGCCTCCTGCACAGTCTGTATTTCCGCATCAGCCTCCCTAGTGTGCTTTGGAACTCCAGGGGTGGGGTGGGGGGCGCTGGGAGGGTGGCCCGTGGGGATGGCTTTCTCCAGCCCCCTACCTGGTCCCCTAATAGAGCAATACAAATAATAGCGGGTATTCACCTGGCGCTTTCCAGATCCCAGGCATTAAGCGCTTTACGTGCATGATTCCGGTTAACCCTTCCAACAACCCATTTTACAGATGAGGACAGCGAGATAAAATCAGTGAGGAGCGAAGGCAAGGTTAAAAAAAAAAAAAAAAGCCAGAAGAAAATAAAGTAAAAGGCATGGTGGTTCTGAGACCCACTTTGATCCACCACGTGGTGCTATCACTATCCTGGGAAGGATTCCCAGCCCCTCTCATCGTGCTTCCAGTTACCCACCTTCCCCTACCCCTCACCCCTGCCCTCATGCCCGCAATGAACTCAGCAAGAGTGAAGCAGCGAGCAGAGTTATTTGTGACCCTAGGATGTGGATCTGGGGACCTTGGCTTTGCCAAACATAGGGATGTTTCAACAATATTATAGGTGTTTAAGCTGAGATGGCCCAAGAACACGGAGGTGTATCTCTTCAGGAGACTTGGAAAGTCACCTTTCAAAAAGTGGAAAAGAGCAATGTAGGGTGGCTTTTCAGGAAATAATTGTGTGACGTGCTTCTGTTCAGGGTAGGGGAGCTGTGGGACTGGAGGCGGGAAGGGGAAGGGGTTGCTGGCTCCAGGTCTGGTGAACTCTGAGGCAAACCTCCACCTCATCCCACCCAATCTGTGTATCCACCTGCTACCAAAGCATTCTGAGCTTCTAACGTCATCAGACTAGAAGATGGGTTGGGCATGTCTGTGACTAAGTCACCTGTGGCAGAAGTCTTGATTCTGCTCTGACCTGATTTCTAGAAACCCTCATCTGTCCTGCTTTGGTATAAAGCAACTCCTCGCCTGAACATGGGTTCCCCACTGCCCCACCCTGACAACAACCAGTAATGAATGCCAGTGTTGTTGGGCCATGAACCACCCACCTTGGGCACGTTGTCCTCTACTCCAGGCCTCTACTCTCCAATGGTTCCAGAACCAGCTCCACACTCCAGAGCGCCTGACCTATCTCAAGGTGGTCCTAAGGGGAAGAGGTTCGGTTATTAGAAAAGAATTTATGGGATACCTACCTGCTCTGCTGAGGCCTGGGGCAGGGATAAACAAGAGAAGATCTGCCCCTGCCTTCTGCCCTCTCGGGGCTCACACGCCATCAGAGAAGACATCCAGGAAGAGTAATCACAGGTGTGATTTTGAATATTGCTCTGGAACACATAGCAGGGCTAGGTAACCTAGCCCAGGCAATCAAGGAGGACTTCCAGGAGGAAATGGCTTTCCCAATGGGACTTGAAGGACTAACAGGGGTGAATCAGCTATTGAGGCTGACCACACCAGGGAGAGTGGAGACCAGAGCAGTGGGAGGACTGGACACAGCCCAGTGTCCAAAGCCCATCTTTAACCACCTTTCGAACTTGTTACACACACTACGAAATTAATGGTGAAAAATAAGAAAGGAATGGTTAAAAATAAACCAATGAAATGATAGGAAGCGCCATCTAATTTTGCGCCTGTTTGAGTCTTCTCTTCCTAAATTGATAATAAATTCCTGCAGAAAGAGAGATTTTACGTTCTCCTTTATTCATCCGTCCAAGAATGATTTATTGAGCACCAAGTCTTTGTCAGGTGCTAGGCTCATCACCGGGAAGGACGCCGTTAGAAATAAGAAATGATGCTAATCATCGAAAAGAAAACCATGAAACTAGACAATTTTAATAAGTCATGCTACAATGGAGTCGAGTTCAACACCTCAACCCAAGAAGCACACAGGAGTGTCGCTGGCTCCAAGCAGTGTTTATTTGCCTTTCCAACTTTATGATATCCATGTTTAGTCCATTAAAAGGAACTTACTTTCCTTTCATATTTTTTTATTAGAAGACTGCCAAAGAGATAAAATGTCCTTATTACTTCTTTCTTGCTGTCCAGCTTTTCATTAACGGATATTTCGGTGAGCTTCTTATGATGCCACAGGAGGTTTCAATAAAGAAGCAGGCTGTGCAGAACAGAGTCACCAGATATTATCTGAGTTGTACATTTCACTGGTTTTGAACACTGGGAGTTTGACAAGGGTCAGAAAATTTGTTTTAAAATGAGATCTAGAGCTTACGGGTTTCTTTTTCCCAACTTCTTTGTTACTCTTTTTAAAAACATACACCCAGGGATCAAATGATGGTAGCCAGGACAGCTCTATGACCATGTTAAATTGCAATTTTAACAATTTAACAATTGTTCAATGTTACAGGGCCTCTGGGTCTGCCCAGTGAAGTAACAGACATCAGCTTGGATCTTAATCAGAGAGCACCCAAATCCCTCTTTGGAGACAATGAGAAGGTAAGACGTGCCCTTTCAGCAGGCCAAGACCTTGCTTTTGACCTCAATGACTTGTTTGGTGGGGAGTGGCAGCCTCAAGCAGCCCAAGACTTCAACAACTGAAGTCAGAGCCTTTTACTAGACACTGAGATTGAAGCTAGAGATCCACCTCAAGGTACGGAGGCTGGTTTAAGATGCCAAAGGAAAGACCTGTCCCAAGGCCAGGGGATCGGTCAGGAACCGGCTCGAGTAGAGTTCATGGGGAACAAGCCAGGTGACAGGTGGATGCTCATGACTTGCCTTGACAGGCCAACAGCTTTGAGGATGTGCTAAACTGGCTTATTGAGTCAAGGTTGAGATGGAGGGGAAATGAATCTTCATGCCCAAAGAACCAGAGTAAGGCTCTTTCCCCAGTGACCTAATTTCCATAGCACAGGCAAGGCAGGGACAAAGGGGGGCAGACATCTTGACAGAGACACCAAACTCCAAGACTTCAGGAAAATAGAGGCCATAGCTCTAGACGCATTGCAAAACACGTTGAAAAAACAAACAAACAAACAAAACTTATTTGCAACAGAAGTGCTAAGCCGGGTGTACCCAAAGCGATTTTTTTACAATGACTGCTGCTGAGGCTAAGAATATCTCTACAAAACGTAATAGGGCTCCTAAACCCTTCGTTATATAAGGTTTGACATATCAGAACAGATGATGGCCAGGACCGTGTAGGACACACAGAGCAAGAGTGAACAGCAAAATATTCAGTTCAGGAAGAAAAGACAATCAGAAGAGACATTTCCTAAGAACACCGGGGTGGAGGTTTTCACAAATTCTTTTGGGAAGAGGAAATTAGAAGCTATTATTAGAGTCCCACTGGATACTAATTATGGATTGTTGAACAGCATTATTTTCAATTAATTTCTCTTATGTATATGATTCTAATTTCATAGGGTGTCACTGATGCAGAATCAATCCTTTGATTATCTTTATGCAGTCCTGAGTGAAATCATCTCTCCATGTTTTCTTATAAATAAATATTTGTGTCCCACAGATTAGAGATGACGATCGCAATCAAGAATCTGAGGACTCTGAGAAATCAGATGAGAAGAAGGATCCCCTTACTAATGACTGTCACAGCAGGCACATTCCCAGTGAGGATTCCCAGTGGTTTACACATTACAAAATGATGCTAACAACTGGGGCTTGAGTTGACTTGAAGTCTTCCGAATAACAGAAATCCAGTTTATAGACATGATTGAAATGAAGGTGTTTAAGAACAAAATTTATTCCTCACTATGGATGTTGAGACCTTTTAAGGCTTTCATCTATGGACAACTATAAAAATAAGTGAAGTAGGGGCACCTGGCTGGCTCAGTCAGTGGAACATGTGACCTTTGATCTCAAGGTCGTGAGTTCGAGCCCCATGTTGGGTGTAGAGATGACTTAAATAAATAAAAAATGCAAAAAAAAAATAAGTGAAGTAAAAAGCAGGCAATGTACCACACAAACGTGATGTGTATTATAAAAGGTAGAAAACCTGAGCAGATCTCTGACCAAAATATTGAATATAGTAATTCAAATATTTATTACACATGCATAGGAAACCCCTTCCTTCTGCAACCAACAGCACCCACTTTTTTTTTTTTTTAACAGCTGAGGTTAGAACACAGGGCTCCTGGTTATGAAACGCAAGTATGAAAAAGCTCAAACGTTTTGAAGTTGCCATGGCATCCTGTGCGACTACAATTCCTGTTTGTGGAATATTCTGTTATGTGTGTTAGTTTACTGATGAAGTCCACATAGCCGGGCATTTTCAGGCTCCAAAAAAGCAATACTTGGTGTCGATGTTGCAAATAGAAAACTTTGACCCAGTGGGATCAGGATGAATGCCATCTGGCTACAGCTGTGTATGTTGTCTGGGCATTAAAGTCAGATCGTTTCAGCAGCGCTGGTCCAGAGCAGCTCCTGGTATATTCACTCACACTGTTTGCTGCAGAGATAGCGAGTAAGGGACAAGCGAGTCTAGGTAGGGACAGACAGGGAGGGGGCTTCATAACCAGGCTTACAGAGATCCCAGATGTGGAGAAATGTTATAGACAACATAATAACCAGAGAGAAGGGAGCATAACAAGTCCACCTTGCTTGTTCTAAATACAGACCAGCTCGTTGCATAACCTTTACAAATGCACCTTGCTTGTCTTAAATATTATACATGGTTACCAAGCTCCCTGGTCAGTTCTCTCAAAAAGTCCGACCATAAAAGCCCTTGATGGCTACACATTTGGGACCCCCTCACTCTAGAGAGCTTTCCTGACTGTCCTCACATTCCCATAATAAACTTGCACTTTACTTCACCCTATTATCCTCGAGATTCATTCTTCGACTCCGTGACACAAGAACCCTGCAACCTTGCAACAATAGTGTTAAGGTTCATCGATAACAAAATGCTAGATGATAAAGCAATACTATTAAGAGTTAAATTTCCATGGTTAATTATCCAAATAATTGAGATGGAAACAAGTCATTCCCTGGCATTATCAATCGACCAATGCCCAATGTGAAATTCAGGCTTGGGATGTTAAAGACTAAAAGACAAACTCACCTACCTGATCCTCCTGGGGGGAAAAAAAATTTCCCTAGGCCCGGATTCTTTCCTGTCCTGATTTGGTATTTTAAAGGTTGAATCCTAAACTCCACCATTTCTTGGAAGCCAGCTCCTGCTTCAGATCACAAATGATTTAACTATGCTGTGAGTTCCAGCTAGAAGACATCATTCACTGTCCCTACCTTTGCAGGATGAATATTTTACCTTTCTGTCTGCCTCAAAGTAATGAACAGCTGCTCAGAAGGGTGTTTATTTGAGAACTGACTGCACATCCAGGCTTCTCTCATATGTCCTCAGAGATATAAGGAAAATTTAAGCAAACCTTCGCCCTAAACAAGGTCGCCATATTTGGCGATTAAAAATACAGGCCGCCCAATTAACATTTGAATTTCAGCAAGTAATCTTTTTTCATATAAATGTGTTGCATACAACATGTGCAAAATACTCATACTAAAAAAAAATATTAGTTGTTTATCTGAAATTCAAATTTAACTGCATGTTCTGTACTTTCTCTGACAACCCTAGCCAGAAAGGATACTGTGTTCTGATTCAGGAGGAGAAATCAACACAAAGAAGTCAATTTCAGAGTAATGCATAGTAGAATATGAACAAGTATTCAATTGTGGGGTACAAGGAAAGGGCAAAGTTAACAGAGGTCAGAATTCCTCTAACAATGAGATACTTAAGGGACTCGTTCTTTGCGGGGTTCTCCTATGTTCTCAGCCTTTAGCACAGTGGCAGTGATGTTTGCTTAATGTATGTAATGAACGAACAAAGAAATGAATGCATCAACCAGTGGGAGGGGAATTTCAGATGGGTCTTGAAGGAAGGCCCAGGTCTGTAGGTAAGGAGTAGCTATGAGAAAGAATGCAACACTTCCAACTTGACCAGGGGCTGCCCAGGGAGAGCTATTACAAAGAAGAGCTCCAAGAATAGTAGTTCTCCAACTTTTTGTGACTGAGAACAACTTAAGCAAAGCATAAGATTTCACAGTCCCTGATGCTAGTCATTGTACTTGCCCGCAGAAAAAGAAGTAGGGAAACAAAATTAAAGTCTACAGAATTCCATGCAATGTTTCTAGAAACACGTTTGGAGGTCTATTTACAATTCTCCAGGGGAACCCTTCTCAACCATTAGTGACCCAAGGACTGTGTTTTGAGAAATGTTCAACTAGGATATAAGTAAAGTTTCTTGAGCTGGGAAAATGAAAAGTAAGAAACTGAATCTTTGATTTTTAATATTTTGATATGAAAGCGTTAGTATCAAAAGGATATTCTCTGGCCTGGCAGATTTCAAGTGCACTTTAAAAAAAAAAAGATTTTATTTATTTGTCACAGAGAGCTATCACAAGTAGGCAGAGAGGCAGGCAGAGAGAGAGGGGGAAACAGGCTTCCCGCTGAGCAGAGAGCCCGATGTGGGGCTCGATCCCAGAACCCTGAGATCATGACCTGAACCTAAAGCAGAGGCTTAACCTGAGCCACCCAGGCGCCCCTTCAAATGCACTTTTAAAAGTCATTTAAGGGTATCTGGGTGGCTCAGTGGTTTAAGCCTCTGCCTTCAGCTCAGGTCATGATCCCAGGGTCCTGGGATCGAATCCTGCATCAGGATCCTTGCTTAGCTGGGAGTCTGCTTCTCCCTCTGCCCCTTCCCCTTCCTTGTGTTCACTCTCTCTCTCTTACTCTCTCTCTCTCTCTTTCGTGCATGCGCATGTGCGCAAAAATAAATAAATAAAATCTTTTTTTTAAGTCAGTTAAAATCATCCAAGACCAAGAAGGAACAAGATTTAAACTCTTAAATTGGGACGCCTGGGTGGCTTAGTTGGTTAAGCCGCTGCCTTCGGCTCAGGTCATGATCCCGGGGTCCTGGGATCAAGTCCCGCCTTGGGCTCCTTGCTCGGCAGCGGGCTCCTTGCTTGGCAGGGAGCCTGCTTCTCTCACTGCCTCTGCCTGCCTCTCTGCCTGCTTGTGTGTACTCTCTCCTGGCAAATAAATAAAATCTTTAAAAAAATAAACTCTTAAATTGCTTCAGGCTAGATCAGAGTTTCTCAAGTTCTACACAGTTGACTTTTCAGACAGAAAAATTCTTTGTTATGGGGGCTGTCCTGTGCACTGTAGGGTGCTTAGCAGCACTCCTGATGTGATGGTCAGTTTTGTGTTTCAACTTGATGGGCCACAGAATGCCCAGATTAAGCATTTCTGAGTGTATCTGTGAGAGGGTTGCCCGAGGAGATAAGCATTTGAGATGGTGGATTTACTAAAGCAGATTGCCCTCTCCAACATGGGTGAGCTTCATCCAATCCACTGAGAGCTTAAATAGAGCAAAAGACAGAGAAGGGGGATTTTGTTCCTCTTGCTTCCTGCCTGCCTGCTTGGCTTGGGACACCTCATCTCATCTCTGACCCCTCAGACTAGAATTTCAATCATGGGCTCCCCTGGCTCTTGGGCTTTTGGATTTGGACAGAATTCACCACTGGCTTCCCTGGGTCTCTAGCTTGCAGATAGCAGATGGTGGAACTCCTTAGCCTTCACAGGTGTGTGAGCCAACCCCTCATTATATATCTCTCTATCTCTATCTCTGTCCCAGTCTCTATCTCTCCATCCTACTGGTTCTGTTTCTTTGGAGAACCCTCCCTAATACACCAGCCTTCCACACACTGAATACAAGTAGGACCACCACTGCCCCCCTCCATTTGCTTGTGACAAACAAAAAATGTCTCTAGACCTTGCCGAATGTCCCCTGAGAGGGAAAAATTACCCCCCTGTTGAGTACCATTAGTCTCGATGAAAGTACACTGTACCAGTTGAATTGGATGTCTAAGAAGTCACTTATGTAATTTTTTTCCTACCCGACTGAGGCAAATAAGGGGTAATTTGAACAAATAAAGCCTACGCATTTGAGAAGCTTGTCTCTAAGATGAATAAAACTGCTTTCAGACAGGAGTACTGGATGATGAAAAGGCAAATGATGAACTATCCCCATAGAGATCACACATGTTCACTTCAAAGATCCTGACTTCAGTGGTCCTGGGTCAACCTCAGCCAGGCTCGCTTGTTGAAGTAAGTACACCCGACAATGAAAGGCAACTCATTACTGGGTAATCACAGGGATGATTATCTTTAATAAATGCTTCTACAGCTACAATTTGGGGTAGAAGAAAAATTACCAGTGATAAATGGAAAGGAAAAAGACCCTTGACAATCTGGAGTCCCTCCTAAGAAGTAACTGTCCTCAGTTGACAAAGGCTGTGTTCTATCAGTTCAAAAGCCCCTGGGAAATTTGTGCACTCAAGATCATCTTAACCAAAATGGGGTAGGTCCCATATGGTTTGCCTCTGGCTGTCCTATCCTGGAGACGTTATTTTATCACTTTGAGAAACATTTGATACTTCCAACTACCACTCAGAAACTCATTAAGAATTGGTCCTTATGGACAATGTATTTTTCCTGATTCAAAAAATTGTTTTTTCCTATGATGAGGTTAGAAAAAAATCATCATTCTGGTAATTTATTAAGTAAAATTTAGCACAGGATTCAAAATAAAGATAAAATTAATGTATATATATGTGTGTGTGTGTATATATATATATATATATATCTTTAAAGATTTTATTTATTTGACAGAGAGAGAGTGAACACAAGCAGGGGGAGCAGCAGACAGAAGGAGAGGGAGAAGTAAGCTCCCTGCTGAGCAGAGAGCCAGACATGGGGCTAGATTTTAGAACAGGTGCCCTGAAATGAATTTATATTTTGAATGTCTATTGTTTTGGGGAATTATTGACTAAATATTAGAGAAAATTTTCTTATCCTTAAAAAAAAGATTTTATTCATTTATTTGAGAGAAAGTATATGCAAGAGAGAGCACAGGAGCAGGGGCAGAGGAAGAGGGAGAAGCAGGCTCTCCACTGAGCAGAGAGCCTCATGTGGGACTCGATCCTATGACCCTGGGATCACGACCTGAGCCAAAGCCAGACGGTTAAGCTACCCAGGCACCCCTCCTTGCTTTTTTTTTTTTTTTTTAATGTAAAGCATTGAGTGAAAATTTTGAAACTTTTAAAAATAAACACCAGTCAAAACGGATTTTCAGTAAGGCCTCTTAATTTCCTACTCATAGTAACATTAAGTAATAATCAGATATGGGACTTCTATTTCCAGCAAAATGACATATATACTAGACGTCCTGAAAATTCTCCCGATACAAAACAGCTAAAAACTCTAGATAAAATATAATAAACATCACATTACATTAAATAAAAGAAGCCAGTCACAAAAGCTTGCATGTTGTATGATACTATTTACATGAAGTACCCAGGATGGGTAAATTCATAAAGACATAAAGCAGAATGGTGGTTGCCAGGGGCTGGACAGAGCGGAAAATAGGGGCATGAACTGCTCATTGGGTACCGGGTTTCCCTTTGGGATGATGAAAATGTTTTGGTGGTAGATAGAGGGGGTGAGGGGTTACAAAACATTGTGTATGTGCTAAATGTCACTGAATTGTACACTTCATATTTTTTTTTTTTGAGTGAGAAGGAGAGAGAGAGAGAGCGAGAGAGCGGGCGTGTACGTGTGCAGGGGGAGGACTTCCCAGCATGCAAACAGACACATCAAACTGGTTAATTTCATGTTGTGTGAATATCACCTCAATAAAAAATGTAGTGAGGCATAACATTGTTTTCACTGTACAGCCAAGTTAATAAGAAAGTGATAAAAATCAGGAGGGACCAAAACTTAGGAGGTCGATGGAAATACAAGGGATCATCCCAAACTACAGCTATCACGGGAACTTTGATGATTTTTCTACCCCAAAGAACTGGTCTTTAAAGGCAGCACAGGACAGGAGGTAGTGCTTTTGACTTATGCTCCATGAGATGTCATCAGAACTGAGACCCCCTGAATGAAGCCCAAACAGCAAAAGGAATGAGTCAGTAAAAAGGCTCATTGGATACAAGCCACCTTCCTGAAAGAAAGAAGAAGAAAGAGCTTAGCTTGGCTTGGGATCTGGCTTTGAAGAAAAAATAAAATATAATAGCAGTTTCTTCCTGCAAAACAGCAGGTTATAATAAATGGTAGAAATGACAGGGAAAAGTAACAGCCAAAAACATAAAATCTTTAAAAAAGGGTATTTATCCTATTACACTCTTAAGTTAAATTAAACTAAATGATAAAAATGTAAGGAGTTGAAATCAAAAGAGTTTTTAGTGCATTGGAAGTAAAAGGGAAAAGAAGGAAAACATATAAAGGTGATTTAAAAAATAACTGGTCATATAAAATTTAGAGATAACCAAAAGGAAGAGTTTATAAAGACACAAATCTTAAATAACCAAAGAATAGAAAAGAAGAAAGAGTACCAATTCATAGAGGAGTCATTGAAAACAGGCTAAACAGAAGAAGAACATACAAAACCAACACATAAATGCCAAGCTATGAGTAATTTACAAGTAAAGTAAATGTGGGTGAAAAGAAAGAACAGTCCCACGACTGGTAACAGAGTTGGCAACAATTTCTAATAGGAGTGGCCACACCCAAGGGTGGGACCTGGGCAGAGACTTCCAATGTCAGAGAGGCAAGAGTGGCAGAGTCCAAATTCTAGAGGTTCTAGCTGTATCTTTTGGCTATTCACAAGACGACTTAAAACCCCGGTTACCCTTTCAGTAAAAACACACGTGTTAGGACATTTGGCCCTGTAAGGACACCATGACTACTAGGGATGGGGGTTTCTTCACACCAGAGAACTGATGAACACCAGAGGTGTTACTTCATGTTGGGTCTTCTAACCAAGAGCATGGATTTTTACCATTTTCCTGAATTTCCTGAATTATCATCTTTTAAAAAAAAAAAAGCAAAAACAAAAACTGAAGGAAAACAAAAAGCAGTGACACAATTAAGCACAAAATGCCTTTGTTGTTGTTCTGTTTCTGTTCCTAACTCCTTTTTCTTGGCTTTGGAATCTCAGAAATGTTGTCTAGTTATAAGAAAGAATTGAATAAGACAGATACAAATCCTTCTGCACATAGTGCAGAAAACAGAGCCAGGAGGGGGACACAGAGACCAAAGCAAAAGGGGATGTATGGGCCAAACAAAGAGTTTGAGAGGGGAGCAGCAGAGTACACGTGGGAGCCCAGAGGGAACAGGTGATATCTGTGTTCATGTGTCATCTACCCTCCCCCAAATGGGAAAACCAAGATCACTGCAGTGAAATATTCAGAAACCTAACATTATGCTAATTTGGAGGCCATCACCTAATGGGAGACTATAGCCTACCTGCTTTTTTTTTTTTTTTTTTTTTTTTTTTTTTTTGCTGTTACTGTGTCCTTTCTTATAAAATGATGACAGAAGTAGATAGTCTCTAGAATAACTTTACTTGGCACAATTAAAAGGTAACGACCTTATGCCAGCCAACTGACTTGTTATTGCTGTTATAATTAAGGGACTTCATCAGTCCGTGGAATGGCCAAGTTTGGGTGTTTTGCATTTTTGAGACAAAAATGGCAGATCTTAATAAAAGAGCGTCAGGACCTGTGGTGTGTACGTGTGAGTGTGCATGAAAAAAGAGAGAGAAAGACATGCAAAGAAAAAGAGAGGGACAGGGAAGCCCAGTGTGGCATATGCAAGTTTTAGAGAGGAATTCTGGAAATGAGGAGGCAAAAGACTGGGACCCACGAGCCTGGAGAACATTAATGTCTTGTTTCAGCTCTGCATAAATACAGTGTTTTCCTCAGCCTGGGTTGCCATGGAAAGCAGACCTTGGGACAAGAGTGTTCATGCGGCTAGTTTATTTGGGGGTGTGACTCCAAAGAACAGTACTGTGGGCTGGGAAAAGGGGAATAAGTAAGGAGGGACACAGTGTGGGCACCTGGGAGTTAATCTCACTGGGATCTTCAGGGGAACTGGCTAGAAGGGGTCTCACCATTGTCTGCTGGTGATACAGAAGAGATGGCATTTATCCACAGACTTACAGCCTCCATTGGTCAAGGGCAGTTCATAGGCTAACTCTCCCACCATGCAGTTTTGTTTTGTTTTTGTTTTTTTAAAGATTTTTTTCTTTATTTATCTGACAGAGATCACAAGTAGGCAGAGAGGCAGGCAGAGAGAGAGGAGGAAGCAGGCTACCTGCAGAGCAGAAAGCCCGATGTAGGGCTCGATTCCAGGACCCTGGGATCATGACCTGAGCCAAAGGCAGAGGCCCAACCCACTGAGCCACCCAGGTGCCCCATGCAGTTTTTTTGTTAAAGATTTTATTTATTTATTTGACACAGAGAGAGAGAGAGACAGTGAGAGAGGGAACACAAGCAGGGGAAGTAAGAGAGGGAGAAGCAGGCTTCCTGCTGAGCAGGGAGCCCAATACGGGGCTCAATCCTAGGACCCTGGGATCATGACCTGAGCTGAAGGCAGATGCTTAACTACTGAGCCACGCAGGCACCCCTCCCACAATGCAGTTTAATGCATCTATGGGCACCAACAGGGTTCCTGCAGGTGTCCCCTACAGTGGTATCACAGGGACCCCGGTACAGAAAGGGAGAAATTCAAGTTGCCATTGGGATGAGGTGCTGTGAGCCTTTATTTGGGCAGAACAGGTTGCCACTTCAATGACGGGGACACAAATATGTGCTGGGAGACCATGAGGTTATGAACCTGAAGGAACTGATGCGATAGCATTTTGTCAAGCAGAAGAAGAATCCAGAAGCAGTTGCCTCCTTGTAAGAAAAAAGTTTGCAAATGGAGCTTTAATCAGATGGGATGCCCTTCCCATTAGCCTGTAGCCATTCTAGGTTCATTCCAATGACAGCTTGGGTGGGAAAGCAGGTGTTATAACATGCTGTGCACCTAAGTCCAGCTGAAGCCACAGATGATGTCTTTTTTTTTTTTCAGCGTTCCAAGAGTCATGGTTTATGCACCACACCCAGTGCTCCATGCAATACGTGCTCTTCTTAATACCCACCACCAGGCTCACCCAACCCCCCACCCTTTCCCCTCCAAAACCCTCAGTTTGCTTTTCAGAGTCCAGTCTCTCATGCTTCATCTCTTCTTCTGATTTCCCCCAATTCACTTTTCCTTTCCTTCTCCTAATGTCCTCCATGTTATTCCTTATGCTCCACAAGTAAGTGAAACCATACGATAATTGACTCTCTCTGTTTGACTTATTTCCTTCAGCATAATCTCCTCCAGTCCCGTCCATGTTGATACAAAAGTTGGGTATGGCTTAGGATCCCTCCCTTCTCTGGGTCCTTAATCCCCTCTCATATTTACGCAGTGACTGCAGTAATCAACTCTACATAATTGCTTAGTAATTCAGTCTCAAGTGTTACTATGGTGGGACTCCTTAAATTCTCCATGAGTTAGATGGGCTCAGTCCCACCCTGGGTTGGAGAAAAGCTGCCACATTTGCACAGCCCTACTTAAAGTTACAGGACATTTGCACATGACGTTTCCTATCTGGCCTTCACACCCATCTTGGAAGAAGTTTCAAATGGCAGAGTGGCAGCAACATCGCAGAGGTAGCGTAGAACATTAGGATTTCCAGCAATGTTCTTTCCTCCCAGATATCCGACCTTTTGTACACAATAACTTGAAAACAGTTCTTAGACCCAAAAGACTCTCTTCTGACAAATTAAAGCTGGGACATTGCAAGGAGCAGCTTCTGACGTAGTTATCCATGTATCCGTAATGGGTCACTTGGTATTCTTGGTAATAAACAATGGCAATCAGTTCCATCTATATTAAGAAGGAAAGAACTTGTTGGGGAGGTACAGGTTGGCTCACAGAATCAGTGGGATTACTAGAGAAGAGGCTAATGACTAAATAAAAACCAAAGTTACAAGACTAGCTGGACGGGATAAGCCACTTAAACCAATAAAGGCTTATTTCTTGCTCAGTCCACAGACCCATCTTGGGTTGATAGAGTGTCTCTGCTCCACATAGTCCCTTGGGTCCCCAAGCTGATAAGGCCAGCCACTATCTCAAACCTTGTCAGCAGTGATGCCAGAAAGGAAAGGGAACCCACCGGGGTCCCACTCGACCAATGAAATTCTCATTCCGGAGCTAACTCTCACCACTTCCAGCCCAAACCATAGCCATCACAGGCCATAGGGCTGCACTAAACCAAAAGGCAGACAGAAAATGAAATTGTATCATGTGCCCCAAAGAAGGAAAGAACTGAAAATACTTGACAAGCAGTGCTCAGGACTGTCACAGTCATGCAGAGGGAAAACTCTCTGGTTAGAGTATCACCCTTGGGTACTGCTGACCACCACGAGCACTGCCAGAATGAAGTGGAAACTGCCCTGATCATCCATTCTGGTTCCAAAGCCCTGAACGCATTCAGGGCTGCCTGGGTGGCTCAGTGGATTAATGCCTCTGCCTTCAGCTCAGGTCATGATCCCAGGGTCCTGGGATGGAGCCCCGCATCGGGCTCTCTGCTCAGCAGGGAGCCTGCTCCTCCCGCCCCCGCCTGCCTCTCTGCCTATTTGTGATCTCTCTCTCTCACTCTGTGTCAAATAAGTTTTTTTTTTAAAGTCCATGTTCATTAACTGTGTTTGGGTCACATGACCGTGCTGCAGCTGCCACTCCCTTATCTCTCGCCTCATCATTGTGTGAATTCAGTGGTGGATTCCCCAAATGCAAGAAGGAAGTTTAGATCCTGGGTGGTCAAATGGAAGAAGATTGTCGACTACATGATAAACATCCAATACACGTCACTTGCAAAGGAAAACAGAAGAAGTATATAAACAGTCCTGTTCAAAGCGTCCTTCCTATTTGTCCTCTGATTAGCATGGAAATCAGAGATACCTGGATCATTCACTCATATCTGTACCCATATATTCACCTAGGCAACAAAGGTTCACAGAGCTCTATCTGCTTCCAGGTACTCTGAACGAACCAAGATGAATAAGGCATGATTTTCCAAATGCTCACTAAAAAAAAAAAAAAAGATTTTATTTATTTATTCGTCAGAGAGAGATAGAGAGAGTGTGCAAGCAGGTGGAGCAGCAGGCAGAGGAAGAAACAGGCTGCCCACTGAGCAAAGAGTTTGACTCAAGACTTGATCTCAGGACTCTGAGCTCATGACCGGCCCCAAAGGCAGACACTTAACTGACTGAGCCACCCAGGCTTCCCCACCAGATGCTTAAGTTCTAACAGTAAGATGGACACTCCATAAATAATGACAATACCATATGATTAGTCTTTATGAAAAATTAATGTTAAAGGGATGGTTTTAGCACAAAGGCCAGCGCTAGTCAGCAATGGCCATAGAAGGTAGAGACGCTATCGAAGGGAAAGGTGAAGGTGCCCACTACCTGCCCTGGGGAGAGATAAGTGCTGTCATGTCAGGGGCGTAAAAAAGCACATAGACTTGAGGCTGGAACTAGAGTTGCCAGATTTAAAAAATCCAAAGGCAGCGCACCCATTTCCTTTGGAACTTCAGATGAATGTTGAATACTTATTTTTAAGATTTTGTTTATTTATTTATTTATTTTTGAGAGAGAGATAGAGAGAGAGAAGGAGAGGGGGAGAGGGGCAGCGAGAGAGGGAGAGGCAGACTCCTCACTGAGCAGGGAGCCAGATGCGGGGCTCTATCCCAAGACCCCAGGATCCTGACTTGAACCAAAGGCAGACACTTAACTGACTGAGCCAATCAGGCATCCCCAATGAATACCTTTTCTAACTTTAATTCTGTCCCATACATTATTTGAGACATATTTATCTTAAAAACAATGCTAAAAATAGTTTGTTATGTGAAATTCAAATTTAACCCTGTGTCCTGTGTTCTATCTGGTTACCCTATTGCAGTGCTTTCCTACTCATTCTTTGGGACACATTTCAAGCCCTCTCTCTTCCAGGAAGCCCTCCCAGAAATGCTGGGTTGGCCTGAAAACCTTCTTCTGGGACCTCAGGGGCCCACGTATGTGCCTCTGTCATAGAATATGGTGCATTTTTGCCAAGTTATCTTTAGAGGTGCTGTTGTCTTCTGTTAGTTTCTAAGTTTTCCTAGGGCCTGCTAGAAATTTGTATTCCAAGCATGAAGCAAGAGATGTTGGTTGACATTAATTAAGATCTGTATCAGGAGCCTGGGTGACTCAATTGGTTAAGTCACTGCGTTTGGCTCAGGTCATGATCCTGGGGTCGTGGGATCTAGCCCTGTGTGGGATTCTCTGCTCAGCGGGGGAGTCTGCTTCTCCCTCTCCCTCTGTCCCTCTTCCCATTCATGGTCTCTCTCTAGCTTCTCTATCTCTCTCTCTCAAATAAATAAATAAAATCTTTAAAAATATGTAAGATCTGTAGTTGACCCATAGCCTTGGAAATAAATATTCCAAACGTACCTGCCCAAAGGGGCTGAAAAGAAAAGATTGTCATTACTCCATCTGTTTCTCAGGTAATATAAGAAATTCAAGACTCTGAGTCCTGAGCCCACATCTCATCCCTTCTACTGGGTGAATGGAAAGGGCAGTTGTAAAGGGCTTCAAGAAAGCATATAGTACTCTTTGCAAAGCACCAAAGTCCAAACAACGTAGAAGTTTGACCTTTCAGTGCAAATATATGTTTGATAAGAAAGGTTAGAAAGAAGGTATTTTGCATTTTTCTATCTCAGAGTACTGCTCGAACGCTGAGAAAATGTGAAAAAATTGGTGCTCTAAGAGGAAAGCATTACTGTAATCCACAAAATAGCCTTGCAGGCAATTCTAGCCCGTTCCCTTGGCTTGAGATAGGAATCATCTCAGCAGGATGAAAATCTAGCTAAGAATCCAGAATGTCTTCTATCAGTCCAAAGCTGTCATTTTACAGATAAAGAAATTAGGACCCAGAGAGGCTAAGTAAATTGTCCAAGGTCATGGAACTAATCAGTAACTATGCTTAAAGGTCTTCTGATCCCCAGCTCAGAACTCTTTTAACAGATTTCCAAGATCAAGTAATCCATTTGAGTGCTTATTAGAAGATCTTTATCATCAAAAATTCCTTCCATCTTATCTAAGGTCTTCATTGTGTCAAAGTCTTTCCTTTGGTTCTCCCTTAAGAAAAATAAGCCTTACTTTCATCAACTTGTACTTTGTATATTTTTTGGCCTTTTTTTCAAAATTGTTTGCTTTGTATATTTAAAGCACTATTAAATGACCCTTTGCTCATCTCATTCTCAGATTAAAAAACAACAACAACAGTTTTTTCATGTAGTTTGTCCTCCTGGGCAAAGTAACCCTCATTTGACCTATTACCCTAGGGCCTTTAGACCTTACACTGGAGAGTGGAGAATGGATATGCCATTTTAGTATGGACCCGCCTGGTTTGAGAATAGAAGAAAAACAACTTCTATCTGCATTTTCATGCAAGCCTGTACATTTTATGGTTACATTACTTTCAAAAGAAAAAAAAGTGCAGAAAGTGGCTTTTAATTCCCTACTCATGATAATGCCATCCACTTCAAATCAGGACATGGTTTCACTGCTATCACTAGAAAGCTGGCTGAGATCCCAAGACCTCTGCCCTGTAACTAGGGATCAATGACACATGTGTCCTACACTTTAAAGGCCTTCCTTGTCCAAAAACTTTGCTTACACTCATTCTCCTTGCTGTCCTTATGCTCTGCCTTAGATGTATTTTTTTTAAGAATCCAAAACCACAAGCAGGCAGGCCATAAATCTTACCCAGCGCAAAGTATATTACGTTTCAAGGAAGTTAAGTCTAGAGTTCCTTCTTGGCCAATTCTCACTAAATTTTCAATATCCATTTTACTTAATCTCCTTCTCAGCTCTGTACTGTGTATTGTTTTTATTTTTAATCTATAAAATCTCTAATTACCCTGTAATAACACAAGCTTATCTTCTTAGAGACATTTCCTTATAAGTTTACTTAATACTCTTTAAAGGTACATGATGCCTGTAGTTTAACTTCAAGAGGGTAAGGATGAATATTTATTCATAAGCTGTAATATTGGGGAACAGAATAAATGTTGGGAACAGAATAAATGTTGAACACATCTTGTTTATAGTCTGGCACAAGGACTTTTTCTTCTGATACTTTTGTCTGAACCTTCACCTCTTGCCTAAGAATGCCTGCTTCCTCCTATGCAAATCCTCCCTGTCCTTAAAGGTTTAGCTTAAAATATCTTTCCTATGACAACTTGCTGACCAAAGCATGGTTCCCAAACTTGTATAATTCAAATCATGTTCCACCTGCTTTTCTTTCTCACAGTGCCTGTACTTTTGCCTTACTGTAAGGAATGCAGTTTGCAATTGATATTTTTTGTTTACTTGCTATCATATATCGCCCTTCCTCCACCTTAGATGTTTATCTCCACCCCTCCCCCCCACCCACCATAGTGTATCCCCATTTCACCAATGAAGAAATTGATGTTCATAGCAGTCGTGTAATTTACAGAAGATTGCAGAGTATTGTCTGATAGGGCTGGATTTCTCCAGGAAAGTCTTTTGATTTACTAGCTGGAAGCTTTGCACAAGTTTCTTGCTGTGCTATGCTTCCTTCTATTCCTCATAAAAATACTATCTACTTTACAGGGTTGTTGTAGGGGTTAAATGAATAAAGCCAGGCTAAGTACAGAGCTCGTGCTCTCTCTCCTGGACACACATCCTTTGGGTAAAACTGTTCAAATAGCTACTAATCCAATAATTTCATCACAAATACATAATGAAATGTCTTGTCAAATACCCTGTTGAATTTAAGATTCACAAGGCCTACAAAATGTCTTACCTACCAGTTTCATTAACACTATTAACAAAAAAATAAAATAAAATTTGGCTTGTTTGTTGGTGAACTCATTCCAACCTAGGGGCTGTGACTTCTATGTCTGTGCCCCAAACCATCTATCTGATATCTGTATGAGAATTTTACTGAGCAGTTCCACCAAGCTCAATTTTCCCTGGATTCCAGAACCCACTTGTCTTCCCTTTTGGAAAATAGAGATATCATTCTGGCTCCAATAGGTTCATTTACCTTTATATTTTGTTCCTAAAGTATGTGACTTTAAAAAAAATTGCTCATTTTACTTCCATGGATTAGTGAATTCAGTACTGAATTCTTTTTTAAAAAATTTTTTCAATTTATTTATTTTCAGAAAAACAGTATTCATTATTTTTTCACCACACCCAGTGTTCCATGCAATCTGTGCCCTCTATAATACCCACCACCTTGTACCCCAACCTCCCACACCCCCGCCACTTCAAACCCCTCAGATTGTTTTTCAGAGTCCATAGTCTCTTATGATTCACCTCCCCTTCCAATTTACCCCAACTCCTTTCTCCTCTCTAACACCCCTTGTCCTCCATGATATTTGTTATGCTCCACAAATAAGTGAAACCATATGATAATTGACTCTCTCTGCTTGACTTCTTTCACTCAGCATAATCTCTTCCAGTCCCATCCATGTTGCTAAAAGAGTTGGGTATTCATCCTTTCTGATAGAGGCATAATACTCCATAGTGTATATGGCCCACATCTTCCTTATCCATTCGTCCGTTGAAGGGTATCTTGGTTCTTTCCATAGTTTGGCGACCGTGGCCATTGCTGCTATAAACATTGGGGTACAGATGGCCCTTCTTTTCACGACATCTGTATCTTTGGGGTAAATACCTAGGAGTGCAATGGCAGGGTCATAGGGAAGTTTTATTTTTAATTTCTTGAGGAATCTCCACACTGTTCTCCAAAGAGGCTGCACCAACTTGCATTCCCACCAACAGTGTAAGAGGGTTCCCCTTTCTCCACATCCTCTCCAACACATGTTGTTTCCTGTTTTGTTCATTTTGGCCATTCTAACTGGTGTAAGGTGATATCTCAATGTGGTTTTAATTTGAATCTCCCTGAGAGCTAATGATGATGAACATTTTTTCATGTGTCTGATAGCCATTTGTAAGTCTTGATTGGAGAAGTGTCTGTTCATATCTTCTTCCTATTTTTTGATATGTTTGCCTGTTTCGTGTGTGTTGAGTTTGAGGAGTTCATTATAGATCCTAGATATCAACCTTTTGTCTGTACTGTCATTTGCAAATTCTTATACTGTCTTTGGAATTGAGTGGAATGTATCCAGGACCTTAATATTCTAATGATCCATTTGTCTAATAATATAATACCTAATATTTATTGCATGCCAATGAATGAACTAAGCCCTTTACAAACATCATTTCTTTTAAGTTGTGCATTGCTTTGAGTTAACTACTATTACTACCCATTTTACAGCTGAGAAACTGAGTCTTACAGATTAAAGTTCATGCTTCCTGGTGACTAAAAAAACAGAAAGAGTAATTGGCAAAGATGCCAGGACTTCTGAGGTTTTAATGGTTTCTTAGTTCCTGTTTTCAGTCCCTTTCTGGACCCTCCTAACCTGCTCCCCAGCTCCTTAACCAAGTTCGAAGTGGCACCTTGAAAATTATTTGAAAATTAAGTCCCAGCTAGGAAGGCTTTCTGGAGGATGTTGCAGACAAAAATTCATTTTGTAGAAGTAGATGT
Organism: Mustela putorius furo; assembly: GCF_011764305.1. Classification (NCBI taxonomy): domain Eukaryota; kingdom Metazoa; phylum Chordata; class Mammalia; order Carnivora; family Mustelidae; genus Mustela; species Mustela putorius. Next base: position 38,246,362 of record NW_025421989.1, read on the forward strand.
TTATAAAATGAATAAGAAGTGTTTTTGGAAAACTCAGTTTTGTGTTGGAAGGGTATAGTAGTTTGGTGAATGCAGCACAACATTCAGGTGTCTCAATGTTCTCAAAAGGAAAAGAACCTTAGGGTCTGATAGAGGATAAGGTGGAGAGGCAGATGGGAACACAATCATGTTGTACCTTGCATACGAAGGATAAGGAATTTGAAATGTATCCTAAAAATTAAGGGAAACCACTGAATAATTTTAAGCTGGAAAGAGAATTCATATTTCAGTCTTATTGAGGTGATTTCAGCAACCTAAGGGGATCTCAGGTACTCTAGATTGTCAAGAGACTGGATTTCTGAGAGGAACTAAGGAAGATGGCTAGAGAATTGGAGGATCTTAGGCTCACTTCATCCCAAGAAAATAACTAGATAACTGTCAAATCATCCTAAATACCCTAGAAATTGACCTGAAGACCCAAAGAAAAAACTCCACAGTTTAAGGGAGAGAAGAGGTCACAGTGAAGAAGGGTAGAAATGTGGAGTTGTAGCTTAGAGGGGAAGCAGATCTCAGCTGCTGTGGAAGGGAGGGAGCCATGATCACAGGGAAGGGAAAAGGGATGAGACTACCACACAGGGGAATGTACAAGGAGAATGTTGACCCAGAGCCATTGGCTTGGAAAGTGAGAGCAGCCGAATTTCATGAGTTCTTGCAACCAGTGGAGCATAAAACCTGGAGTTTTAAAAGTCAGCAGGCTTGGTTGGGATAGAGCTCAGAGGGTACTGCCCTGCTTCTAGAGAGAAGGCAGGCAACAACGTGGGGGCAGGTAGTGTGGAAACCATGATCAGAAGAGCAAAGAGTAGGGGGATTATTCACTCTTCTCAGAGCTTATCTCTGAGAGGCAGCATTCATGGAGACACCTCTCTGGGGACAAGGGAGCTGGCCAGCACCATGTCCTTCTCCCACACCTCAGCAAAACACAGAGCCATCTACAGGAAGCACTGCAGTGCTGACCCTGGGTGCCCAAGTTGCTTACACCAAGTCCCAATCCTCTGCACTCTGGTGGAACTGCCCTTCTCAGTCAAGCTTGCGTCGGTGCCAGGATGGCAGGCCCCTCCGCCAGAAGACCAGTACAAAACCTTGCCCAGACCACATCTTCCGACCAGAGATTTTTGCAAGGCCTCCGTTCTACATGCTGCCTACAAGAGACTCATTTTAGACCTAAAGACAGCTGCGGATTGCAAGTGAGGGGATGGAGAAACATCTATCATGAAAATGGATGTCAAAAGAAAGCTTCAGTAGTAAAACTTAGACGAACTGTACTTTAACAAGAGACAAAGAAGGACACTGTATAATAATAAAGGGGACAACCCAAGAAGAAAATACAACAATTGTAGATAGTTATGTACCTAACATGGGAGCACCCAAATATACAAAATAATAACAAACACAGAGGAACTAATTGATAATAATACATTAGTAGTAGGGGACTTTAACACCACACTTACATCAATGCACACATCATCTAAACAGAAAATCAACAAGGAAACAATGGCTTTGAAAGACATAATGGACCAGATAGTTTTAACAGATATATTCAGAACATTCCATCCTAAGATAGCAGAATATACATTTTTTTCAGGTACACATGGGACATTCTCCAGAATACATCATATATTAAGTCACAGATCAGGCCTCAACAGATACAAAAAGATTGAAGTCGTTCCATGCACCTTCTCTGACCCAACGTTACAAAAAACTAGAAGTCAACCACAAGAAAAAGTCTAGAAAGGCCACGAACACATGGAAGTTAAACAACATGCTACTAAACCATGAATGGGTCAACTAGGAAATCAAAGGAGAAATTTAAAAATGCATGGAAACAAATGAAAATGAAAATGAAAATGTAACAGTCTAAGATCTTTGGGATGCAGCGAAATGTGTTCTAAGATGGAAGTATAACAATACAGGCCCACCTCAAGAAGCAAGAAAAATCTACAGTAAATAACTTAACCTTACATCTCAAGGAATTAGAAAAGGAATAATAAATGAAGCCTAAAGCCAGCAGAAGGACAGAAATAATAAAGATTGGAGCAGAAATAAATGATATAGAAACTTAACAGAACAATAGAATAGATCAATGAAACCAGGAGCTGGTTCTTTGAAAAAAACTAATAAAATTGATAAACCTCTAGCAAGACTTATCAAAAAGAAAAGAGGAAGGACCCAAACAAGTAAAATTACAAATGAGAGAGTAGAGATCACAATCAACACCACAGTAATGCAAACAACTTTAAGAGAATATTTTTTAAAAAGCCAATATGGCAACAAGTAGGGCAACCTAGAAGAAATGGTTAAATTCCTGGAAACATATAAATTACCAAAACCAAAACAGGAAGAAATAGCAAACCTGAACAGACTGATAACTAGCAAGAAAATTAAATCAATAACCAAAAGACTCTCAACAAACAGAAGTCCAGGCTTCACAGGTGAATTCTATCAAACATTTAAAGAAGAGTTAATACCTATTCTTCTCAAACTATTCTAAAAAATAGAAAAGTAAGGAAAATTTTCAAATTCATTCCATGGGGCCAGCATTACCCTGATACTAAAACCAGAAAAAGACACCACTAAAAAAGAGAACTACAGGCCAATATCCCTGATGAACACAGATGCACAAAGTCTCAATAAAACACTAGCAAACCAAATCCAACAATATGTTTTTTTTTTTAATTCACCACAATCAAGTGGGATTTATTTCTGGATTGCAAGGATGATTCAATACTTGCAAATCAAGCAATGTGATACATCACATTAATAAAGGAAAGGCTAAGAACCATATAATCCTTTCAAAAGATGCAGAAAAAAAATTTGACAAAGTACAACATCCATTCATGATAAAAACCCCCAACAAAGTAGGTGTAGAGGGAACATACCTCAACATAATAGAGGCCATCTGTGAAAAACCCACAGCTAATACCATCCTCAATGTGGAAAGACTGAAAGCTTTCCCCCTGCAGTCAGGAACAAGACAGGGATATCCACTCTCACTACTATTATTTAACATAATACTGGAAGTCCTAGTCACAGCAGTTAGACAACAGAATGAAGTAAAAGGCATCCAAATCAAGGAGAAAGAAGTAAAACTTCCACTATTTGCAGATGACAGGATACCCTATGTAGAAATCCCCAAAGACTCCACCAAAACCTGCTAGAAAGGATAACACGAATTCAGTAAAGTTGCAGGATACAAAATCAATCGCAGAAATCTGTTGCATTTCTATACAACAATAGTGAAGGAGCAGAAAGAGAAATTAAGGAATCAATCCTATTTATAATTGTACCAAATACAATAAGATACCTGGGAATAAACTAACCAAAGAGCTGAAAGACCTGTACTTGGGAAAGTATGATGAAAGAAATTCAAGATCACAAAGAAATGGATGGACATTCCATGCTCATGGATTTGTAGAACAAATATTGTTAATATACCATATATATTATTATTAATAAATATATATTATTATTAATATGTATTACTATATATTATATATCATATACTACTATATAATATAATTATAATATAATAGATTATCCAAAGCTATCTATACATTTAATGCAATCCCTATTAAAATACCAACAGCATTTTTCAGAATTAGAAGAAAAAAATCCTAAAATTTGTATGGAATCACAGAAGACCCCGAATAGCCAAAACGATGTTGAAAAAAGAAAAGCAAAGCTGGAGGCATCATGATTCCAGACTTCAAGCTGTATTACAAACCTGAAGTAATCAAAATAGTATGGTACTGGCACAAAAACAGATACATAGGGACGCCTGGGTGGCTCAGTTGGTTGGACGACTGCCTTCGGCTCAGATCATGATCCCGGAGTCCCGGGATAGAGTCCTGCATCGGGCTTCCAGCTCCATGGGGAGTCTGCTCTCCCTCTGACCTTCTCCTCCCTCGTGCTCTCTTTCACTGTCTCTCTCTCTCAAATAAATAAATAAAATCTTAAAAAAAAAAAAAACAGACACATAGAGCAATAGAACATAATGGAAAACCCAGAAACAAACCTACAATTGTATGGTCAATTAATCTTTGGCAAAACAGGAAAGAATATCCATTGGGAAGAAGACAGTCTCTTCAACAAATGATGTTGGGAAAAGTGGACAGCAGCACGCAGAAGAATGAAACAGGATAAATTTCTTACATCTTACGCAAAAATAAATTCAAAATGGATTAAAGACCTAATTGTAAGGCCTGACACCATACGAATCCTAGACGTGAACACAGGCAGTAACTTCTTTGACACCACCTGTAGCTACTTCTTTCTAGATCTGTCTCCTGATGCAAAGGAAATAAAAACAAAATAAACTATTGGGACCACATCAAAGTAAAAAACTTTTGCACAGAGAAGGAAGCAATCAAAAAAACTAAAAGGCAACCTACACAATGGGAGAAGGTATTTGCAAAGGACATAGCTGATAAAGGATTAGTATCCAAAATCTATAAAGAACTTCCCAAACTCAACACCCCCAAAATGAAAAGTCCAGTTAAAAAATGCACAGAAGACATGAGCAGACATTTTTTCAAAAGAAGATATCCAGATGGCCAACAGATAGATACATGAAAAGGTGCTCAACATCACCCATCATCAGGGAAATGCAAATCTTTAAAACTGTAATGGGATACCACCTCACAACTGTCAGAATGGCTAAAATCAACAACACAGAAAACCACAGGTGTTGATGAAGATGCAGAGAAAAGGGAGCCCTCTTGCACTGTCGGTGGGCATGGAAATTGGTGCAGCCACTGTGGAAAACAGTATGGAGGTTTCTCAAAAATTTGAAAATAGAAGTATCCTATGATCTAGTAATTGCACTACTGGATATTTACTCCCAAAACACAAAAATACTAATTCAAAGGGGTACATGCTCCCCCATGTTTACTGTAGCATCGTTTACAGAGGCCGAATTATGGCAGCAGCCCAAGTGTCCATAGATAGATGAATGGATAAAGAAGACGTGGTAGGTAGGTAGATAGATAGATAGATAGATAGATAATGGAATATCAGTCAGCCATAAAAAATAATGAAATATTGCCATTTGCAATGACATGGATGGAGCTAGAAAGTATTATGCTAAGTGAAATAAGGCAGTCAGAGAAAAACAAATACCATATGATCTCACTCATATATGGAATTTAAGAAACAAAGCAAATGAGCAAAGTGAGGGAAAAGTGGGACGCCTGGGTGGCTCAGTTGGTTAAGCTGCTGCCTTCGGCTCAGGTCATGATCCCAGTGTCCTCAGATCGAGTCCCACATCAGGATCCTTGCTCAGCGGGGAGGCTGCTTCTCCCTCTGCCTCTGCCTGCCACTCTGTCTGCCTGTGCTCACTCTCTCCGACAAATAAATAAATATATAAAATCTTTTTTTTTAAAAAAGGTGAAAAAGAGAGGGAGGCAAACCATGAAACAGACTCTTAACTATAGAGAACAAACTGATAGTAACCACAGCGGGGGTAGAGGGAAGATGGATGAAAGAAATGATGGGGATGAAAGGGCACACTTGTGATGAGCAGGGGGTGATGTATGGAAGTAGTGAATTACTATATTGTACCTCTGGAAGTAATATTACACTGCATGTTAACTAACTGGAATTTAAATAAAAACTCAAAAGAAACTGGATTTCCTTCATCCAGGAGAGGAGTGGAAGGGTCTGAACAAAGCAAACACAATCAAACCGTTAGCTGCCTCAAAGGGGAGTTTTATTTTTATTTTATTATTTTTAAAGCTTTTATTCATTTATTTGACAGAGAGAGAGAGAGCGAGCGCACAAGCAGGCAGAGAAGTAGGCAGAGGGAGAGGGCAAAGCAGGCTCTCAGCTAAGCAGGGAGCCCAATGCGGGACTTGATCCCAGACCCTGGGATAATGACCTGAGCTGAATGCAGACACTTAACCATCTAAGAGATCCAGGCGCTCCAAAGAGGAGTTTTAAATAAAAATTTGTCATCCTACTAAACTATATGGATTCTTTTTTTCATTTATGTAGTCTCCAAGTCCAATATGAGGCTTGAACTCATGACCCTGAGATCAAGGGTTGCATGCTCTACCAACTGAGCCAGCCAGACACCCCCCAACTAAAATATCCCTAATACATACTATTTAAGATGGTCCAGAAAAAAATCAAAAACAAAAGCAATCTACAGAAGTACAAACAAAAGGAATATAAGTTACTTGAAATACCCAGAATTTGGGGGTATTTTGAATACTGGCACAAATCACTCAAGGGTTAGCTTTTAACTGTATGTTTCTGGCAAAAAGTACTATTTGGGGTCAATTGCATGCATCTTCTTTCTGACCCTAAGTGCACAGACAAATATAAGCGTCCCACGGGGAAGCAAGTAAATGTAGTTCCATAGTTCATTTGTGCATACAATCCAGAAGTATTGAAGTTTTACCTTAGAGACAAACAAATTCACAAAACTAATATTTTGTGTTGTAAGGTCTCACGTAGTTAGATTCTGCAGACAAGCTAACCTCTGCAGTATGGTCAGAATTCAGCAAAAAGAGACATAATGATTCTTTATTTTATTTTTAAAAAATATTTTATTTATTTATTTGACACAGAGAGAGAAAGAGACAGCGAGAGAGGGAACAAAAGCAGGGGGAATGAGAGAGGGAGAAGCAGGATTCCTGGAGCCTGATGCTGGGCTGGATCCCAGGACTCTGAGATCATGACCTGAGCTGAAGGCAGATGCTTAACCGACTGAGCCATCTAGGTACCGCATAAATGATTTTTTAAAAAAGATTTTATTTATTTATCTGAGAGAGAAAGAGAGAATGAGCAGTGAGGAGGGGCAGAGGGAGAAGCAGACTCCCCACTGAGCATGGAGCTCAATATGGTTTTCGATTCCAGGACCTCAGGATCATGACCTCAACCAAAGGCAGACACTTAACTGACTGAGCCACCCAGGTGCCCCAAGACATAAGTGATTAAGCTTGAGGTTAACTTTCTAGAAAATTACTGATTGCTGAGATTCAAAAATTCTATGCTAGTTTGAAAGAGCAACAGGTTGGGGCACCTGGGTGGCTCAGTTGTTTGAGCCTTTGACTCTTGGTTTTGGCTCAGGTCATGATCTCATAGGTCATGAGATGGAGTCCTGCATCCCACTGCTCACTCAGGGGGAGTTGGCTTGAGACTATCTCTCTCTCCCTCTGCCCCTCCCTGCCTCCCAAATAAATAAATAAAGCTAAAAAAAATAACAACAGGTTTTCAAGGATTGTTAGATTAAAAACAGTTGTGCCTGAATTATATTTTTCTCTTTCTTGATCATATTCTCCTCTCATTTCCATATAAAAGCAATGGGAAATAGTCCCTCCATTTCTTTGAACACTTCAGAGACTCTCACTTAGAAGAAAGAAGCCTTCTGGTTTTGTTTTTTCACCTGATTGTGGGGGGTAAGGAGCAGGTGCTAGATCTTCTCCCATGTGCTTCAAACTTAAATATTTCTTGTGTTTTTCCTATGCTACTGAGCCAGTCTATAGATTCAAGGCATCACCTTTCATTTAGCATGTGCACTTTAAGTCATTCTGAATTACATAGGGGCACAAGGTGCTCCCTATCTAGGCTCTTTGTACAGTAAATAGCATATGACAGGACTTGATCTGACTGTTCTGAGAAAAAGCAGGCATTATTTAAATTCTAGGATGAGAATAGACCTTGCTTATTTGATTTTTCAAGGTAATTGCTCAGAACCAAGCCATCCAAAGCAATGAAAACAAATTTTTTTTAAGATTTATTGGGTGCCTGGGTGGCTGAGTTGGTTAAGCAACTGCCTTTGGCTCAGGTCATGATCCTGGAGTCTGGGGATCGAGTCCCACATCAGGCTCCCAGCTCCACAGGGAGTCTGCTTCTCCCTCTGACTTTCTCCCCTCTCATGCTCTCTCTCACTGTCTCTCTCTCAAATCAATAAATAAAATCTTTTTAAAAAAAGATTTAATGATTTGAGAGAGAGAGGGAGAGAGACTCTCAAGCAGACTCCCAGCCGAGTGTGGAGCCTGGTGCAGGGATCCATCCGAGACCTGAGATCATGACCTCAGCCAAAACGAAGAGTCCCGCACTTAGCCGACTGTGCCATCCAGGCACCTTGAAAAATTTTATCTGGGACAAATTTCATTATATTATCTTCTAATTGCTTCAATAACAATCATAGAATATTTAATTCATTTCATAACAACAGACATTTTAAAAAATAAGTTAGCCAGATGTTTATGCCTGAAACAAGGCAATGGGGTTGGGGGGCGATGGTGGATGTGGATATAGAACAAAGGATGGATTTCATAGATTGAGTTTCTGATATTTTCTTGGCAGTAAGATCATAAGTTATGAACGACATGGTCCTGCAGTCCTTCCTAGAAGGAAGGACTTTATTTAGCTCAAGTCTCTCAAAACAAAAGACATCTATCTATAGGAGTCAACTTCAAATTCCAAAGATGTTTTAAGTAGGGATATGAAGCATGCAAAACTTTGTAACATTCTTTTAAAAATATATTTTGAAATTTTATGTGAATTCATATATGTTTTCATACACATGTATTTTTTATTAATGCCAACTTTTTTTCCCTTTCTCATTTTTTGCTTGGCACCTCTATCAATCTCTTTGTCCACCCTCACCCACAACCATCCCTTCTATGTACACAAACACACATAAACACACACACGCATCATGTTGACCACTTAGTATGTACCTATCCATATTTCTTACCAAGCTAACTTAACCATATATACACATACACACAGTTGTGTGTTTGTCATCATTTATTTACTAAAACTCGATCATATTACACTCTTATTTTTGCATCTTTTCTCTTACATTCCCATAAAAGTCCCTTCAAATCAACTGGTACCTTCTTCTTAATGGTGAGATAATGGTCTGTAGTTGACAGGCATAATGTACTTAACCATTCCCCTTTTGATTTGTTTCCAGTGTTTTCTATCCATGAACCATACAGCAATAAGCTTCCTTGTACAAATATCATTATATACTGGTAATTTATTTTATTTTCTTTAAAGATTTATTTATTTATTTGACAGATCACAAGTAGGCAGAGAGGCAGGCAGAGAGAGAGAGGAAGGGAAGCAGGCTCCCCGCTCAGCAGAGAGTCTGATGCAGGGCTCGATCCCAGGAACCTGAGATCACGACCTGAGCCAAAGGTAGAGGCTTTAACCCACTGAACCACCCAAGTGCCCCAGGTAATTTATTTTTGAGGAAGATATTTTCAAGACTAAGGCATTCCGTCAAATGGCCCATGCATTTTTTAATTTGAGAGGCATTGCCAGATTGCTTTCTAAAATGACTTTAATCTTACATTTTGAACAGAGTGTTTGAATCTTTCCCCTTGAATTCTTGCCAGCAGTAGCTGTTATTAATCCTTTTCACTTTTGCTAATTTGATAGAATAAAGTGAAATCTCATTGTTAATTCAATTTGCATCTTTTCATGTATTTGTTGGATCTTCGTATTTGCTCTTCTGTCAATTGTCTATTCATATATCTTGACTACTCCTCTTGTCCAATCATAAGAGCCCTTTGTAACAGATATTGACCCTCTGTCTGCCCTCTGTATCACACATATTTGTTCCAATCTCATTTTTAACTATTTATGGTAACATTTGTCCCAAGATGTAGTTGAACTATCTATCATGTGCTCAGTGGTTTCTGAGTTTCAAGTCTTGAGTAAGAATGTCTTTATTCCTTAGATCTGCACTGTCGGATATGGTTGTCACCAGCCACGTGTGGCTATTGGGCACTTGAAATGTGGATAGCCCCAATAGAGACATACTGTAAAGGGGAAATACACATTAAATTTTGAAGACTTTGTACAAAAAAGGTGTGAAATTTCTCATTAATTACTTTTATATTGATTATAGGTTGAAATGATAATATTTTGGATACATAGAATTAAATCAAATATATTACATTTCCTGGGAGCTTTAAAAACGTATTCTGAATATAGGTCTTCATCATATATATGTATTATGTATATATTCTCCCAATGAATTACCTCTTCACTCCTTTAATGGTGTGTTTTGATTAGCCAAAGTTGTAAAATTTTGATAAAATCCAATTTATTAATTTTATCTCTAATGGCTAGTGGTTTTTGTGTCCTCATTAAGAAATATTGCTTAGCCTAAGGTTGGGAAGATATGCTCTTATGTGTTAGAGACTGCATGGCCTGAGATTTTATATTTCAGTTTATTACTATCTCAAATTAATTTTTAGGCATGGGATGAGGTAGAATATGTGGTTCATTTGACTCCATACAGATATGCAATTGTTTAAGAACAAATTATTAAAAATACATTATTTCTCCATTAAATAAACTTAGTGCTTTTACTTAAAAATCACTTGATTATGTAGGTATGAGCCTATTGTTGAACTCTAATATATCCCATTGATGTATTTATCTATCCTTATGCTAAACCACACTGTATGAGCTTTATTGTAAGCCTTGAAATAAATCAATATTAAGTTCTCCGTTTTTCTTTTATTTTTAAAACTTGTTTTAGCTAATGAATATGTAATGAATGGGTAATGAAGATGTGGCCTATATACACAATGGAATATTACTCAGCCATCAAAAAGAATGAAATCTTGCCACTTGCAATGACATGGATGGAACTAGAGGGTATTATGCTAAGCACAATAAGTCGGTCAGAGAAAAGCAAATACCATATGATCTCACTCACATGTTGAATATAAGAAACAAAACAGATGAGCATAGAGGAAGGGAAGGAAAAATAAAATAAGATGAAAACAAAGAGGGAGACAAAATAAGAGACTCTTAACTCTAGGAAACAAACAGCGTTGCTGGAGGGAAGGTGGATGGGGAGATGGGGTAACTGGGGGATGGGCATTAAGAAGGGCACTTGATGGTGTTGTATGAAACTGGGTGTTGTATGAAACTGATGAATCACTAAACTCTACCCCTGACACTAACAATATGCTATATGTTAACTAAATTGCATTTTCATAAAAATTTTTTTTAAAAAACTTTGTTTTGGCTATTCTATGTCCTTTGCACTTCTATGTAAATTTTAGAGTCAGCTGGTCCATTTTTACTCAAAATAGGAAACCTGTCACGTTATGATTGAGATTGCATTCAATCTATAAATCAATTTGGAAGAAATTGACCTCTTAAAAATATCCAATTTTCTCTTCAGTGAACATATTGTTTTCCATTTCTTTAGATTGTTCAGTCAGCAGTGTTTTATAGTTTGTAGCATAGATGGCTTCCATATTTTTGTTGAATTTATTTCTATGCATATTATGTTTTTGACATTGCTCCAACTGTTCTTTTTAAATTTTGTGTTTCAGTGTTTGTTATAAATACATGAAAATACAACTGATGATTTTATATTAACCTTCTATCCTTGGCTTGCTAAAGTCACATTAGTTATAATCACATTTTTGTAGAATCCTTAAGATTTGCTATATACAAACTATTATATATAAAAAATACCAACAAAATTAAAAATAAATTTTTTAAAAATTTGCTGCATACACAGCTGAGCAATCATGTCATCTGCAAATAAAAGCAGCTTTAATACTTTCTTTCATATTTTTATATATTGTTTTCTTGTTCCCTTCTTTGGTCAATAGCCAGGGCTTCCAGGTAATTGGTGAATCAAAGTGGCAAGAGCATTTTTATCTCAATGCCAATCTTAAAGGTAAAATATGCAATATTTTTAATGGATTATGATGTTGTCTGTAGGCTTTTTACCATTGCCTTGCAGAGGCAGTTTGTGGAAACATGGAAGTTGCAGACAGTTCTGGTGAGAACTCTGGAAGAAGAGAGGGCAGCAACAAAGAAAGCATCTTATCTCTATCACCTTAGAGAATACATCTATTATTGTACACAGAATGTTACTGGAAATAGCAACGTTAAAGGTCCTTCTGGTGGGGTAAGGAGCTTGTTATTAGACTCTGGAAAAAAGTGTTAAAAGCTTTGAACAGTTAATAAAGTGGCAAAAAAAATTTGCCTGAAATGTGTTCTTCTGTTGGGTGGAGGGTAGAATTTGTTAGCAAAGAGGGCACCTGGGTGGCTCAGCCACTTAGGTGACTGACTCCTGGTTTCAACACAGCCCATGATCTCAGGGTTGAGGGCTCAAGCCCCACATCAGGCTCCACACTCAGCATGGAGCCACCCTGAGATGCTCTCTCTCCTTCTGCCTGCCCCACTTGCACACACACACTCTCTCATATAAAATAAATAAATAAAATCTTAAGAAAAAGAATTTGTAAGCAATGAACTTAGATATTTAGCTGAGGAGACCGCCAAAGTGTGGAAGGTATAGCCTGGTTTGGCTTGCTGCTTATAATAAACAGATATAAGCCGAGGAATGAACTGTTAAGCAAATAGGAACCAATATGTACTTGATGATTTGGAAGCTTCTCGGGCTATTCAGATAGCATCCTCCGAAAACAAGGCCAAGCAGCTAGCTGGCAACTGGTCTTGCTAAAGAGATTTGCTGCGTAACTCACGAATCCAATCAACCCTTTCACTACAAACCAGGATGAAAGATGCAGCTGTCCCAGAAAGATTTGTGGAGGACACTCTTTCTAGAAGAAAGTCTAGACAATTTTAAACTCTGCAAGCCTGGAATGGAAGAGAAAGTGATGGGCTAAAATGAAAGAATAAGGGCAAAGCCAGACACAGAGACTTGGATTAATGGGACCTCCTCATTTTCAGAGCACGGGGCCACCACTCAGGGTCAATGGGTAGGACTGTCACCCAGGGCCAAGGGGTCAGGGATGTCCTGATGGGCAGAGAGGACAGAGCATGGAGCTACAGAGAATCATTCTGAGGCCTTGAAATCTAATGGAATTTTTCCTGCTGGATTTTAAACTTCCTTGGGACGAATGATCCCCTTTATCCTTTCACCAATTTCCCCCTTTTGGAATGGGAATGTCTAGTCTGTGTTTATCCTATTATTGTCTTTTGTAAGCACTTATCTTGTTGTCTGGTTTCACAGGTTCACAGATACAGAGAAATTCTGCCCCAGGGTAGACCATACCCCCTGACCCATGCCTGATTTAGGGGCCTTTGAACTTCTGACTCCCAGAACTCTAACACTCTTGTGTTGCTTGAAGCCAGTAAGTTTGTTGTAAGCAGCAATAGGAGACTGATGCAATGGTAAAGAGGTGGCAGAGAAAAAGTGAAAAAGAAGACAAAAAAAGGAATAAAAAAAAATAGCCAAAAAATTTTAAAGACTATACAAGATAAGAGGTTCCCTTTTATGATGTTCAAAGTAGAGAAAGAACATACCTCTAAGTTTTTTTGGTTGGAAAAAGAGGGTTGAGAATATCTGGTTTAAATTCTAGTCAGGGTAGCTGCCATAAAAGGATACTTATAAAATAAAAAGAGACAGGTAGCATTTTAATGAAAAAACTTGAAATTACCACTATTGGGAGACTAGATAAGATTTTCCTGAAAATTCTAAGGAAATCAGTTGGAAAATTGTTATAATTAATGAGTGAATTTATTGCAGGAGATCAATAAAGAGAATGCAAAAGAATTCTTTCTTCCACATTTGTCATAGCTAATGAAAAGGACAATTCTTTTTTGTTGTTTTTAGAGTTTTCAGAACTTTTTTTAAAATATTTTATTTATTTGACAGAGAGAAATCACAACGAGGCAGAGAGGCAGGCAGAGAGAGAGGAGGAAGCAGGCTCCCCACCGAGCAGAGAGCCCAATGTAGGGCTCGATTCCAGGACCCTGGGATCATGACCTGAGCCGAAGGCAAAGGCCCTAACCCACTGAGCCGTCCAGGCGGCCCTCAGAACTTTAAAAAAAAAAAAAAAGATTTTATTTGCTTATTTGACAGAGAGAGAGAGGGAACACAAGCAGGGAAAGTCGGAGAGAGAGAGAAGCAGGCTTCCCACAAAGCAGGGAGCCCAATGCAGGGCATGATCCCAGGACCCTGGGACAAACACCTGAGCTGAAGGCAGACACTTAACGACTGAGCCACCCAGGCACCCCAAATTTTCATACTTTTATATAATTCTTATTTATTACTTGAGTAATAAAGTGCAGCTGATAATGAGAAGAATGAGAATTCTGGTTTTAAGTAATTTGATTATGTTCTAAATTTTGTAGTTTTTTAAATGTTCCTTATGCTTGGAGTTCATTGAACTTCTTGAATTTGTGGGTTTTTCATTTTCCTTATAATTGACCTTTTTTGTATTTCTAATTTTTTCCTGTCCCCTTCTCTCTCTTCTTTCTTTGAGATCCCAGTTAGACTTATGTCACTTGATACTGCCCCACATCAACTGGTCCTTTCTTTATTTATCTTTTCAGTCTATTTTCTCACTATTTCTTTTTTCATAATTACTATTGCTGTGTGTCAAGTTCACCAATCTTTTCCTCTGCAAAGTTCAATGTGCTATTAATCCTGTGCAGATGTATTTTCCATCTCAAATATTTCCATTTTTATCCCTAACATTCCATTTGAGTCTTTTCTATTTCTTCCATGTCTTTACTTAATGATGTATTTCTTTTCTTTTCTTTTAAGTAGGCTCCACGCCAAATGCAGAGCTTGTACTCATGACCCTGAGAACAAGAGTCATATGCTGTATGGACTGGGTCAGCCAGGCACCCCTATATCTTTACTTGATATGCTTGATCATCTCCTACCTTCTACAACATATGGAATAGAACTATAATAGTTTTAGTGTCCTTGTATACTTATTCTGTCTTCTTTGCCATTTGTGGATATGTTTTGATTAATTTCTGTTTCTCCTCATTTTGGCTCATAGTCCCCTGCACCATTGCGTGCCTGATAATTTTTGATTAGTTGCTAGGCATTGTCAATTTTACCTTGTTAATGGATGCATATTTCTGTGTTCCTAGACAAATTTTGTGAGCTTTGTTTCAAGATGTAATTAAGTTATTGGAAACAGTTGATTATTTTGAGGCTTTGTTTTAAACTTTGTTAGACCTAAGTAGCCTTTAATGTAGTTCTCATTGTGTTTCATGATTTTGTCAACATCCATGTAATTACTCTCTCTGATGTCCCGTGTATTATGAGTTATGCCTCCCTGACTGGTGGGAACACAAACTATTCTTGTTCTCTCCCCCAGCCTCCAGTAGTTCCCTTTTGCATCTGTGTGGATCAGCCTTCAGCTGAAGAGTCAAGGGAATCCTGTGCAGATCTCTGGAAAACTCTTTTTTTCAGTACCCTGTCCTGCAAACTCAACTCAAGGAGATCACCAGGCTTCATCAGGGTTCTGCCTCCCTATGTTGCTTCTAGGATATTCTCTTCAAGTAGCAAGCTGGGGTAGTCATAGGACTCAACTCATTTGTTTACTATCTCTCAGGAATTACCACCCTGCCTGCCTGATGTCCCATGTTTGAAAACTGCTGTTTCATCTATTTTTTCCATTAAAAAATGGTTCTGTGACCCTGTTATTCCATTTTGATTGGAAGCAGAAATCCAAAATCAACATTTTTTTCTTTTTTTTAAATTAATATATAGTGTATTATTTGTTTCAGGGGTAAAGGTCTATGAATCATCAGTCTTATACAATTCACCAAAAGAAAATTTTTTAGTGTGCATTATCACAGGTGCAGTTGTTAAACCTTCCTTCAACTAATGCAAGAATTCCTTGACCATCAATTAATATGTATATCATTGCCAGATACTCATGTAATGTATAATAAAGGTGACATCATAATCTGTGACCAAAAGGAGAACTCAATCAGTAAAATGAACTGAAAAATGACTTAGCTATTTGGGAACAAAATCAGTTTATAGCCTCACCACACAGAATACTTGAAATAAATGTCAGTTGGAATAAAAAAAAAACTATAAATCAAAAACAAGCAAATAGAAAAAATACAGAAAGCAAATACAACAAAAATAGATATGAATACTTGTTTAATTCCTCCATGCACAGACTTTCTAAGTTGAAGTTAAAAAATGTTTAGGAAACACAGAAGAGTAGATGTAATTGAAGAAAAAACCCTGCATTTCAAGAAATATTAAATACAAATGAGAAAGGCTGAGAAAACTATTTTCAGCAAACATTTATAAATAGTGTTAATAACTTTTTGTAAATTAAGAGAAATTGAAATTAACAAAAAAATGAATTTAACCCCAAAATACAAATGAGTCCATGTTCCAAGTATAAATTCCTCAAAATGTTAAATTCAGTTACCGAGTAAGCTTGTATAAATTACTGAAAATGGTTGAAATCAAATAACTGCAAACTAAAAGTAATAATGAGAATCTATTTTTATCTATCAAATTAAAGAAGATTAAGAAAAGATGAAACCCAAAGTTGGCAAGATGGATGAAATCAAATGAGTGTGTATCTGTATTGCCAGTGGAAAAAAAAATAAGAATTCTCCTTGTGAGGGCAATTTGACAATATTTATCAACATTTTAAAAAAAGATTTTACTTATTTATTTGGGGGGGCAAGTATGAGTAGGGGGAAGGCAGGGAGTGGGTGGGGAGTGAGACAAGAGGACTGGGCGCTGAGCACACAGCCCAAGGCTGGGCTCCATCTCAACCCTGAGATCATTACCCGAGATAAAACCAAGAGTCAGAAGCTCAACAGATGCACCACCCAGGCCTCTACCAACAGTCTTAAAAGCGTTCCTCTCTTCTGATTCTGTATTCCACTTCCGGGAAGGCACCCTTAATCAAAAATAATTGTAAACGCAAACATCTACTTGTACATGGAAAAATTCAAATGATAAGAAATTGAAAATAGTCCAATATTGATTTTAAAATTATATATATCTAAATAATAAAATGGTATGCTATCATTAATAATGTTTGCAAAGAATTTAGGGACAAACATAGTTATAAAGTTTAAAAAACAGGAGCAAAATCAAATATATAGTAACTGTTCAACCATATGAAAATTTCATGGAACTTACAACCAGGATGATATTCCTAAATATATTATCGGTTGCTGTCACTGGAAGTAAGAATATAGACTACTGTGTTTTTCTCCTCACATTTCTCTGCAGTTCCCCAGTTTTAACAATGAACATGTATTGGATTTTTAATCAGCAAAAAGTTAAGATGGAAAAATACTAGTTTTTAAGATGGTTTTAAAATTTCTTACAAGGTCTACTTTAAAATAAATCTCATGCTTGGTGTTTTCTGGGTAGTTTTACTGATAAGGTATGAGAATTATCATTATTGTTAACATTATTAATATTTTCATCACCTTCTGGAGCTGAAGATAAAACCTCATTAGTCATAAAATGTTGGGGCAGTAATTTACTTCTCAGGAAGGAGTTCTTTCTTCACTCATTTCTATTCTTCCTACTTCATTTCTATTTTTGTAGCTCATTTGCAAGTCTGCAAGGTCCTGGGGAGTAAAATCTTTGTTAGAATCAGTTCCAAAATAATGCCACATTAGAGAGACATGTTATCACGTAGACCAGGATTTAAATTTACTGGCTGTACATCTGGAAAAGCTAATAAACTTTCCTGGGTCTCAGGATTTTTACCTGCAAGATGAAGACAGTAAATAACAAATTGTAGCTATTACCAATTATTAGTAGTAATATTGTCTAGGGTCAGGGCTAACTAGTTGTTTCTTATTGACTAATAGAAGAGATACGCACTGGATTATGCACTCAGTTACACTCTTTGGAAAAACAGCAAAGTGATCTGGTGTGTACAGTTGTGCATTATTGTTTATGTACTTGTTCCTCCCACAAGTAATATTTTTAAAAAGATACTTAGGGGCGCCTGGGTGGCTCAGTGGGTTAAGCCGCTGCCTTCGGCTCAGGTCATGATCTCAGGGTCCTGGGATCGAGTCCCGCATCGGGCTCTCTGCTCGGCGGAGAGCCTGCTTCCCTCTCTCTCTCTCTGCCTGCCTCTCCATCTACATGTGATTTCTCTCTGTCAAATAAATAAATAAAATCTTTAAAAAAAAAAAAAAAGATACTTAGAGGGACACAGTCTTCACCCAAAGAAGGCACTTAAAAAAAAAAATCACTATGTGGAGGAGTGAGGAACATACCAGAAGTTGTAGCTATTTCATGTACACAACTTGATGTGTCTGGACATAGGTGCACATCTGGAAACCACTGAAAAAGCCGAGGTGAGGCTTATTCCTCATCTCGGAATGTTTCTTCCTACTCAATTCTTTTCTTTTTCCTTGAATGGGTAAGAGCACTTAACGTAAGATCTACCTTCTTAGCAAATTTGGAAGTATGCAGTGCAGCATTGTTAAGAATAAGCTCTATGGGGATGCCTGGGTGGCTCAGTCAGTTAAGCGTCTGCTTTCGGCTCAGGTCATGATCCCAGGGTCGTGGGATCGAGTCCTGCTTTGGGCTCCCTGCTCAGTGGGGAGTATGCTTCTGCCTCTGCTCTTTCTCTCTCTCTCTCTGACAAATAAATAGATAAAATCTTAAGAAGAAGAAGAAGAAGCGGAAGCAGAAGCAGAAGCTGAAGCAGCTCTATGTTGTACGAGAGAGCTATGGAACTTACTTTGCACCATTGAAATTTTGTACCCTTTGACCAACACCTCTCCATTTCCCCCTCCACCCAGTCCCTGGCAACCAGCACGCTGTTCTCTGCTTCTACGTGATTGACTATTTGAGATTCTACCTATAAGCGAGATCATGCAGAACTTGTTTTTCTGTGTCTGGTTTCTTTCCCTTAGCAAGAAGGAATGTCTAAACATAATTTAATAGTGTAACAAAGTGAGCTAGGGAGTGATTATGGAGCACCAAGAATCATCCTGGGATAACCTTCAATCTTCCTTACTTTGCCTATGGTCATAAATATAATAATGGAATTGTGCAATTTCAGGCATAGATGAAGTCTCGAGGATCTTCCTTTCCACCAACACTTATAGAGAGAGAAATCAAAACCCAGTGAGCCAAAGGTACAGTGCCAGAGATAGGATTAGGGCCAGAGTTGGCTTTGTGCATCCCAGTCTCACCTTTTCTGATACTAAATTTCATGATAAGGAGGCAGGAGAGCAAAAGGAGGAGGAGAAGGAAGATGGTGGCAATGGTGGTGGTGATGGTGCTAAAGAAGAAGAAATACTGGGGCGCCTGGGTGGCTCAGTGGGTTAAGCCTCTGCCTTTAGCTCGGGTCATGATCTCAGGGTCCTGGGATTGAGCCCCACATTGGAATTTCTGCTCAGCGGGGAGCCTGCTTCCCACCCCACCCTGCCTGTTGCTCTGCCTACTTGTGATCTCTCTCTGTCAAATAAATACATAAAATCTTTAAAACAAAAAAAAAAAGAAGAAGAAGAAGAAGAAAGACTATACACATAAAGTCTTTTTGGTTATTTTAGGCCTTCTAGGCACAGGGGTACTCTATGTTTATTTGAACTTTTTCAAAGCAGGCACAAAAAATGACTAAGAATAAGTAATTTGCCCGCAGACATGATGAACTGATTTTCTCTCCTGGAACATAGGGCCAGGGAAGTCCTACTTGCTAAAATAAAAATAATGCATCTGCTCTTTGAGAGTTAAAAATCTTCATTTTTCTTACAACAGAGACAATCTTTCCTCGACACACAAAAAAACTACCCAACAGCCTTTATTTAGTTTTGGGGTAAATGCATTCTAATGACAATATCTCAATATTCATAGTTATCAAGAAAAACCAGAGTCTTACCAGTTTTAACAAAAGTTTTGTCAAAATTTAATATCCGAGGGTCTTTATTTGCAAATTCTCTGCTATCTCTTATGGCTGTGCCATCCAATTATTTAATCTGTCTACAATCGCGACCAGCACATGGCAGAGATGGATTGATAGATGTTAATAGATTGATAGGTGTGGAACTGTAGGTATAAACCTTGTGACAAATTGCTCTGTTTTTCGGTTCATATAAGTGTGCAGAGATATTATGAAAGTAAATCAATTTCCTCCTCCAAAACACCGTCAAAGCCTAAAGGTGAAAATATTGTGCTGGCTTCGTCTAACTTGTGAGCCTTCCTTTAGCTACACATAGTTCTCAAACTTTTCGAAGAAACCCTTACATGACTGTAACAGTTTTGCTATACCACAAGCTACTCCAAAATTAAGTTGCTTGAAACAATCATTATTTAGAGGCAGCTGGGTGGCTCAGTGGATTAAGTGTCTGCCTTCTGCTTGGGTCATGATCCCAGGGTCCTGGGATGGAGCCCCGCATTGGGCTTCCTGCTCAGTGGGGAGCCTGCTTCTCCCTCTGCCTCTCCGCCTGACTTAAGCTCGCTCACTCTCTCTCTCAAATAAATAAAAATCTTTATGGATTGGTAATTTGGGCCAGGATGGGGTGGGAAAGTTCTTTAGGACTAAAGAAGCCATCGAGAGTGCAGGAATGAATGAGCATGGTCACTTCCCAATAAAACCTGATTTGTAAAAATAGGCAGCTGTCTAGCAAACTGTGGTTGCCAACCCCTGGTCTAGGGTCAGATGCTGGTTGGCTGTGGGCTGGCTAATCTAGAATGGGGTTAGCTGAAGTAGCAAGCACTTTTCAAGCTTCTTTTTGCATCCTGTTTTCTACCTTCCTATTAGCCAAAGCAAGTCACAAGTCCAACCCGAATTCAAGGTGTGCAAAAATAGACTACAGCTCTTGGTGGGAGGGGAAGAATTTGTGATATTTTAGCTCCCAGCCAACCGTAAGTCACTTACCTAAATGATCTTCCACATGTCTACTAAAGAACCGAGACACAGTAAGAGCTGCAAGAGCCAGACATCAGCGTTGGGCCCCTGGGTGCTCCCTCTACTGGAATTCACAAAATCTCTTAGAATGCTTCTTTCTAGGATAAAACGGTTGGATGGCCTTGGAGAGACTGCCACCTTATGCATCCTATGTGCAGGAAGGGGCCAATAGGGCAATCTGAGAATAAGAAAGTGCCCAATGAGCCCCAAACCATCGATTACTACCAATAACATTAGAGCCACTCCTTTGGAATTAACAATAGGGAGACACCTGTCCCCAGGAGCAACCCCATTATCAAAGTGCAGCCAGGCCAGCAGAAAGTTCAACTTACGGCTCGGATTGACCACCTGCCACCTTGCCAAGCACATTATGACTCTAAGGGTACCATAAGGTCTGCCTTCAGCTCAGGTCATGATCCCAGAGTCCCAGGCTCAACTCTCACGTCGGGTTCCCTGTTCAGCGGGGAGTCTGCTTCTCCGTCTGACCTTCCCCATCTCAGGCTCACTCTCTCTCTCTTAAATAAACAAATAAAATCTTAAAAAGATAAGGTAGATCCTAGGAAGGTGTCACTCAGACCAGTTAGTGGCAGCATGAAAACATCTCAGATCAAATGCAGACAGTTTCATAGTTTGCTTGGAGGACAGAGACTCTCATTGACTGAGTGTCTATCATGCATAGGCCCACCTTACATTCCCTCATTTAGCCTTCCTAAAAAACCCTTTGGCAGATGTATTGTTATGCCCATGTTACAGATGGGAAAACTGAGGTTCTGAGCAATTCAGTAAATTGCCTGTGGTCACTCTGCTAGTACATGACAGAATGAGAATAGAAACGCAAAGCATGGTCTGACAATTCCAAATGCTTCCTTCAACACTGGGAAAAATCACATGGGCGTTTCTTCCATTATGTTGTCTCATCCCTTCAGAGCAAGAAGCATTCACTTTCCAAATGTTTGATACCCAAGCTTTCTTTCGCATTTGGCCTGATGAGCTTTCCCAATTACCCAGGGACTGTCAGAAACAACAGCCATTTGGGGTTTGAACCATGACCCATGGCACACTGTCTACTCTGTGCTCAGAATCTTGTCATCTCTTATTAAAATTGGGAGAGATCCTAGGAAATCAACTGTCTTGCCTGGCATTCACTTCAAGGCTGGGGAATCATGCTAACCTCTCTCAAATTGTTATTCTGATCCTTTTTCAAGGTCCCCTAAGTAGAGGGTCCCTATCTTTTCGCTGGAAGCCTCGTCAGGTGTTTTTTGCTCTTAAAAGAAGAGACTTTCCTTCTAATGGAGATCTAAAATGCCTGCAGTTTTAACTTAAATCTATTACTGTCCTTCTGTCTTCTAAAAAAAATCCTATTATATATTTCAAGATAGTAATTATCCCTTTGGCTCCTCTTGTCCTCCTCCCCTTCCTTAATGAGGCTTTTTGTTTTTGTTTTTGTTTTTGTTTGCATTTTGGGGGAATGACAATCCTGATCATAATCGTATCTGTCTTCGTATGTATGTATGTATGTATGTATTCCTCATCCTTGGACATTTCTTCTTTATAAGGACCAGACTGAAAACCATTATTCCACTTCTTAAGAGATGAGTCTTTGAACTCGATCATGTGAAGCAATACAAAGCAAGACATTTGGAGTCAAATAGTCTAGATTTGAGCTTAGATATTATTAGCTACAAAATATTAGCTTATTTACCTCAGAGCCACTACTTTCTCTCCACTCTTGTATTTTATTTGCACTTTCTTTTTGGGAAGGAGGATGTAGGTTGAAACTTAGGAAGTTTTACGTTTTTCTTAGAGCCTAGTTATTGTGACAGGCAGAATAATGTCCCCCACAAAGGTGCTCATGTCCTAATTCCTAGAACCTATGAATATACTTTGTTGTGTAGCAAAGGAGAATTAAGGTTGAATATGAAATTAGGATTGTTAATCAGCTGGCCTTAAGACTAGGAAATCATGCTGGATTATCGGTATGACCCCGATGTAATCACAAAGGTCCTTAAAAGTAGAAGAGGGAGACAGAAGAGTCAGAGTGAAAAGGATATTTGATAAAGGAAGCAAGATCAGAGTGATGTGATGCTTTAAACATGCAGGAAGGGGGCCAAGAGCCAACACCTGCTGTGTTCTCTAGCAGCTGGAAAGGCAAGAAAAATGAATTCTTCTCTAGCACCTTCTAAAGTAATGCAGACCTAAATTTACTAAGACCTAAATTTTAGCTTATTGAGACCCATTTCATACCACAGACCTTCAGAACTGTAAGATAACAAATTTATATCATTTAAGCATGGCATGTGTGATAATTTGTTATGGCAGCAATAGGAAACTCATATGGTTACCTATATACTAATGCCTCTGTAAACATCCTTAGTTCATTCTTCTTCTATACTATTGACCATGAGCAATGTTGAAGTCAGTTTGCAAACACTTTCTGTCCCTCTTCTCTCCCCTAGGGTATAATTTTTAAGTAGCATTCTTTTGATCCCAATTTACATAAGGCAATGAGCAGATTTATTCTGCTTGGTACATACTCTGTTCTTTTTCATTTAATTTTTTTGAATATTGTATTTACATAGTCAGGCATAACCATTACAAACTACTTTCTCCCTCTTTTTTAAAGATGTATTTATTTAATTATTTGAGACAGAGCATGTATGAGCAGGGGCAGGGGCAGACGGAGAGAGAGAGAGAGAGAGAATCTCAAGCGGACTCCTCACGAAGTGTGGAACCCAATGTGGGGCTTGATGTCATGACCCATGAGATCATGAGCTGAGCAAGAATCAAGAGTCTGATGTCTAACTGACAAAGCCACCCAGGTACCCCTGCTTTCTCCCTTGTTACCACAATTTTAGTCTTAGATCATTTTCTTAATTGGTTTTCTGAAGCTTATTGTCTGGTAGATTTTTCAGAAAGAGCCCATGGGCATAATATTCCCTGAATCCTTGTAGATTCACAACAGTTTGCCTACAGACTCTATATTAAAAGGCCACCAAAAGACCCCCCCTTAACACCACCAAACTTCTCTGTCCTCATACAATCTTTGGTAGGGTGGGGAGGGAGGTAACGCTCCCCATCCCCTGGATCCTCTCCAATCTCCACTTCCTTTGTTCCTCAATCCTTGGTCCTGCCCCAGCATCCTAGGCTGAAACCACTCATATATCTCCTTTGGTTTCCTCTTTTCAACCTCTTCCTTAAATATGGATGTTCCCAGGCTCTCCTTTTAAGTTTGCTCATTCTCGTGGCTTCCACTCATCACTTCTGGGATGAAGACTACTATATACATGTCTGTGTCTGAGCTTCATCTTGCCCAGCCCAGTCCAGCACTTCTAAGGGCTCAGGACCCCATGCCCTGTAGAATGTGCAGGTCAACTCACAAACAGGTCACCCCGGCATGGCCCTCCACAACTAAATGTCTCTCCTCATCTGCAGGTCACATGTCCCTTCTCTCCCTACTCTTCTTCCTGTTGTGCTCATCTAACCTAAACCATAACCTTGAACATCAGATATGATCATCTCACTCCATTAGTGACAGTGAAGCCTTTGTTCAAAAGCCCCCTTCCCTGTGAAGCTCCCCTATCCACCCTATCTCAAACTTCTCTTACACCCCAGCCATCATTCCCAATGTCCCAGTCCTTGCCTTACTTTTTCTTTTTTCTGTAATGCCACCTGTGGATGCACTGCCTAATTAACTTATTTATTAGGTGTCTTGTTTGTTGTCTGTCTCCTCGTCCGAATTAAAGCTCCTCAAGGGCAGGAACTTTTGTCTGGTTTGAGTAATTGACCATATAATTGTGGGTTCATTTCTGGGTTTTTTATCTGGTCCCATTGATCTATGTGGTTGTTTCTGTGCCCGTACCATACTGTTTTGATGACTACAGCTTTGTAAAATGACTTAAAATCTATAATTGTGATGCCTCCAGCTTTGCTTTTCTTTGTCTTAAATCTTAAAAAGTTCATCCTTATAAATGACACCAGTAATGTATGTTAATGGATCCTGAATCAGTGGAAGACATAACGTTACAAAGGACATCATTGGGACATTTGCTAAAATATGAATATGGAGCATATAATTTTACTCTGTTATGCAAAACAGTGTCCTTGTTCTTTGGAATCCCATGATGAAATATTTAGGAATATATATGCATATGATAATGCCATTTACTCTCAACAAGTTCAGGAAAATATCAACATGTGTGAGTGAAAGAGAGAGAAATGAAATGTGGCAAAATAATAACAACCGAAGAATCTAGATGAACAGCCTCTGAGCAATCTTTCTACATTTCTTGGAATACTTCTGTAAGTTAGAATCTTTTTATTTTTATTTTTCAAAACTAAAAAAAGTTGTTGCTGCAATCTAATTGAAATCTATGTTCTAACAATTTCCATCTCTTTGGTTCTAATTCTGCTCCTTATATGATCTTTCTGGATAAATTGATTCCCCCCCTCCAAGTGTAATAGGATAATGGATACCATTAGAATAATGGTATCATGACTTTCCCAAGTTTTTTTTCACAAGATGCTATGGATGGGAACTTTACCTCCCTTCTGACTTTCATATCTCCCTGATCCCCAGCCTTCTTGTAGTCAAGGTGGGCATGCACGTACACACACACACACACACACACACACACACACACGCACTCATGCACACACATACACACACACACCAGCACCATGTGTGTAAATACTAAGTGTGACGTCCTATTTTGGAAACCCCTATCAGCTCCCACAGGTATAGAACCACTCATGTGAATGGGCAAGGAGTTATCTTCTTCTCTGCATAGAAAACTTCAACCAGGGTGCCTGGGTGGCTCAGTTAGAGTCTTCCTTCAGCTGGGATCATGATCCCAGAGTCCCAGGATCAAGTCCTGAATTTGGCTTCCTGCTCAGTGGGGACTCTGCTTCTCCCTCTGACCCTTTCCCTTCTCATGCTTCCTCACGCTCTCTCTCTCAATCTTAAAGAAAAGAAAAGAGAACCTCAACCATGTCTAGGACTTCTCAGTGGGACTGTGACACAGCCTGTCACTGCTGCTCTGACAAAGAAAAACTGCACAGCAAAGCACTGTCCCTTTTGGTGGCACTATGAGACAAATAGAGCCTTTGGAATTCAGTTTGTGGAAAAGAGAACTAAGACATAAAAGCCTGCTATAAAAGGTTGCTCTGGGGTGATGTGTTTTTCCTCACCCCTCTTTTCAGAGCCAGGAAAAAAAAAATGATGGTAGATTTCACCAGCCCTTTCTGGTGAAATATGAATGTATGAGGGTTTCCTGAAGAACTGTGTTGCACAAAATGAATGGCTCCGTCATCCAATCTAGGGACACAATCGGACCCTAGGAACTGAGATCGCCCTAAACCCTGGTGGGTGCACAAAGGCAGAGGACAAACCTAATTCCGAGGATGTGCACTCACATTTAAAGTGCTGACTGTTGGGGTGCCTAGGTGGCTCAGTCATTAAGCATCTGCCTTTGGCTCAGGTCAAGATCCGGGGGTCCTGGGATTGAGCCCCGCATTGAACCCCCTATCGGGCTCTCTGCTCAGCAGGGAAGCCTGTTTCTCCCTCTCCAACTCCCCCTGCTTGTGTTCTCTTTCTCGATATCTCTATCTCTGTGTCAAATAAATAAATAAAGCCTTGTAAAAAAATTAGTAACGTGCTGACTGTTGGTGCTTCCTGGATGGTGTGAGACCTGCCTAGAATAGTCTGGCACGGTCAGCATTGCCAAGACCTTGCTATGGCACTGAAAATCCCAGAAATGTGTATCAAGATACCTCCCAAACTATGTAGGGGGGAGTGTTTTCAGGGCCTGGCATAAGACGGTTGAAATACAGCTAGCCTCTTGAGCGGCCTTCCATTGCCTTGATTTCTGGGCCTCCAGCTCTTGGCAGGGCTGTGTTACAGTAGAACATTAGCACCATCTAAAGGCTACATACCAAATGTCTTGCTGGTGTGAATGGTCCTCACAATGCTGTTTGCTATTAGGACCTCATTCTTTGCAGGATTCATGCTGTGGAAAATTCTGTCTAACCTAGAATAAAGCCCCTGTCGCAGGCTCTGTGGGGGGTGATGATGACATTCCTGGAGAGTGCATGCCATCTGTTATGCTGGCTTGTTGGAAAGAGGGGACCATGTTTATCAGCAGCTGTGTTCGCTGACTTGCTTATGTGGGTATCTGTCATTCTTTAGCTCAGGGAAATTCACCCTGCCCCTGGGGCCTCAGCTGAACTTGGTGTTGAACAGGAGCACTGGGTGGGTGGGGAGGGTAGGCTTAGGGGGAGTGGATGGAGCCGCCATCCAGCAGCTGTTAGCCTTGGTGGGAGCCACGGGAGCTCTAGTCCCATCTTGCTGTTTGCTAGGTTTGTGACGGAAACTTCTCTGAGCCTCTCATGCATAAAACAAGGCCCTTCAACTACATCGTCTCTAGGGGTCTCTCCTGTTCTACCATCAGTATGGCCCTGGGTTCTGGGAAGGTGATGGAAGATTGGCCTGGTCCCATACCTCTACTTTGTGTCTTTGCAAGGAGCCAAATAAAACGATCCCGGCAAGTTTCTGTTACAGAGTTCTTAAGCCCAGCTGAGTTTCACCCAAATCCTTCGTATTCAAGGCCAAGGAAATTCTGACCTCAAGTTTCCTTGGCACGTTTACAGGGCCCCAGGGGTTAGCTGGAGTCCCTAGATTCCCTAGAAGCTCCCAAGGACCTTTTAGGAATAGGGGCGGGTCTTAAAAAGGCTTGAGGGGCACGAGGTTTTTAGAATAGGTTGATCTTTGATCCTGACTCTCTATGTATCAGGCCAGAGGGTCAAACGTAGGTGGGTGTGGGGACAGAGGTGGGGATGGAACAGAAAGAAAAGGGAATCTCAGGCTTCATAGGCAGACATCTGTGCTCAGTTCACCTCACCCCTTGCTGATCGTGAGACTCAGGGCAAATCATTCAACCTCTCTGAGCTTTGATTTTTCCCTGCCTGCAAAATGCAGCTAATGACAAAGTTAGCGAGAGGATTCAATTAGATACAGCGCTCATCCCA
Organism: Mustela putorius furo; assembly: GCF_011764305.1. Lineage (NCBI taxonomy): Eukaryota > Metazoa > Chordata > Mammalia > Carnivora > Mustelidae > Mustela > Mustela putorius. The sequence goes on from NW_025421989.1 coordinate 38,274,051, forward strand.
TCTAGCACAATACTCGAAGAGGAATCAATATTCCATGAGTGACGTCACTGACTTATTATTTGGAAATCACTCTCTGGTTTGAGACAACACCGTGAACAGACAGGCTCAGGCTTCTTGCCTATCGGTACAGGGCCCAGGGGTAGATGGTGCATCTCTGACCTAACAAATTTGTGCCAGGTTCCTCTGACACATAACTCAGCCTCTTGCTTTTGTATTTTAGAATGTCCCTCTCGGCTCAAGGGCTTCCTGAGTATCTGCCACGGGCTCTGCCTTTCCCCTGCTCGATCCTACTTCTGCTTCTGGCACAGGTGGCTTTGCTGTCAGGGTATTTGAAGTTTGCTTTTGATAGCCCTGCAACTAAGCAACTTAATTATGAATGAGCACTCCACCTAAAAGCCTGCATTGCTCTCTTGTTTCCTCAAATACCCTTGGCATCTATCCAGGGCCTCGACGCACAAAAGCAAAAGGGTGGCTGACCCATCCGCCCACCACTGAATGACCCCCGATCTCTTCCCATCCATCTGCGGCTCGCGGCCTTTGTTCGAAAGGAAGAGAGGCAAAGCGAGCTAGGAGGAAAAGAAAAGGAGACGTGTAATGCATTTTGCATGAAATTAACCAGACTTAACAAAATTTTTCATTCTCAAAATGAATGATGCATTATCAGCAATTCACTATGTTCTGAGATATTACTCAAAGCAATACTTTAATGAGCTTGCTCCGATTTTTAATCACTTATATAAAACGTCACCATGCACAACTCTTGCAGAGAAGGCAAAATGGAGAAACTCGATGAGCAAGAATATATAAGGTGTTTTTAGTCGTGCAAATACAACAGAGACAGATTTTTTAAAAAGCTCCTTTAGACGGATGGTTGCTACGCTCGTGGTGAGCACAGTATAACTAACATACAGACCTGTCAAATCACTGTGCCATATGCCGGAAACTAACGTAACATTGTGTGTCGACTATACTTCAATTAAAAAAAAAAATCTCCTTTACCTTGAGAATAGGTAAGTGTTAGAGCAGGGGTGTGTGTACATGTTAGGGTGTGTGTGTGTGTGTGTGTGTGTGCGCGCGCGCACGCAAAGACACATGCACATATAGCTAGAATATTCATGGAAGGGGAACAGATTTTCATAATCCGATCTAAAAATCTGAGGACTTGAAAGCATAAGTGATTCCCACTGGATCACACAGCTGGTTTAGTGGGAAAGCCAGGAACGCAGTCAGGTTTCTTGACTCCTAGGGTACTGCTGGGCAAAGCCACATTGACAATAAAGTCTCGGAAATGTCCGAGCAACTATTCCGTGCTAGCCTCCGAGCTGGATCACTCATAATTTGCAGATTCATCCTCTCTGCTTTTGTTCTTAGACTTGCCCACCGTATCTGCCATTTATCTCAGGGGTTTCAGTCGGTTCATCCATGAAAGCTCAAAAATTATATATAGTTTGAATTGTTAGGCACTGTGAGTGTAAAAGAAACACCTGACTTCAAAGACTTGGCATAACAAAAAGAATGTAAAATATCTCAGTAATAGGTTTTCCTACTGACTACATGATGAAATAATAATATTCAGGATATATTGAATTAAGTAAAATATGTTGTCAAAATTGATTTTACCTGTATATGTATGTATGTATGTGTCTGTATATATACATATATATTTAGGTAGCTACTATGAAATTTATAATGATTTATGTGGCTCACATTATATTTCTGTTAGGCAGCACTGACTTAGGTGATACAGAATTGAAATTTTCTAATTTTATTTTATTTTAAATATCTTACTTATTTATTTGAGAGAGAGAACATGAGTGGAGAGGAATAGGGGCAGAGGAAGAAGCAGACCTCCCACTGAGAAGGGAGCCCGATGTGAGGCTTGATCCCAGGACTGGATCCCAGGGCCCTGGGATCATGACCTGAGCCAAAGGCAGCTGCTTAACTGACTGAGCCACCCAGGCGCCCCTGTAATTTTCCAATTTTAATTTGATATCCTATCCTTTGTTCAAATGCAAGACTTGCTGCACAGGTGTCTGGCTCGGGTTGAAAGACTGTTGTTTGGGACAAACAGGATTTCATGTACGAGATAAATGATTTAGATGTACTAACCGATGCTAATCAATAGTTGTGCTGTTCTGGAAAAATAGAAATGAATATAAGGAATAGATGATTTAGATGTTTGAATTTGTATGATTTACTCTAATCTTCCTTTCCTTGGGGTGGAACAGGTAGAGCCTGACTTACTTGTGTTCCCAAATTTAAATTTAATAAATAATATGTCTTCAGAAGGTTCTTTCTGCAAGCCAGCACTCAGAAAGTACTTCAGACGGGGCTTGTCAACTCAAACCTGTACGAGGAATTGTTAAGGGGGGTGGGAAGTGGAGGGGAGAAGGGAGAGAGGACAGTGTTTCTTTTTTTTTTCTTCTTCTTAAGATTGTGTTTATTTGACAGAGAGTGTGAGAGAGCACAAGTAGGGGGAACAGTAGAGGGAGAAGGTGAGGGAGAGGGAGAAGCAGGCTCTCCCTGAGCAGGGAGCCTGATACAGGGCTCGATCGCAGGATCGTGGGATCACGCACTCAACATCTGAGCCACTCAGGCGCCCCGAGGACAGTGTTTCTAAGAACAATTGAATAACTGGAGAATAAGAAGACTATAAACTTATTTCAGAATACATAAATTTCCCAGAAAAGGTATTGAGAAACTTGCACATTTCATTGCTTTGGTTGTTTCCAAGCACATAAGAGGGCAAATAAAACGATCTAATAGGTATCTTCTGCCAGTAGGATGAAAGCAATCTTAAGGCAGAAAAGCCATGCTAAAAATTAAGCAATAAAATAACAACCGGCTCTGATTTATTTCTATCAATGTAGTACCATAACCTTAAAAAATAATAAAACATTTTTATCATAGAACCATATAACAAGAAAGTTTAAGAATGCATAATTTTTGCTGGGGTAAAATGGAGGTAAGAATAATGTTTAGCTTACACCAAACCTTCGTTGAAGTTCCAGCTTGCTCGCACAACGAATGCATAGTGAGAAAGGTCGCCGATCTTTTTGAGTGCTACTAGGTGTCAGGTATAGTTCTAGGTTTCTCCACACCCCACATTAACTCATTTACTCCTCGTAATGGTATCATGAAGTTTAGACATACATACAGAGGTGGAATCCAAGGCACAAAAGGGCCACCTGACTTGCCTGAAATTCACATGGCTCATAATGAGCAGATCAGGAACGTGAACTCGGGCAGTCTGGCCCCAGAGTTCATGCTCTTGCCACGTGCAACAGTACGTGTGTTGAGCACTGTGAATTAGTCACTGAAAGTGGGCACACAGTCAAACAAAATCTTGGGCTGTTAGTTTCAATGACAACAGCAAAGAAGGCTTTCACGTCATTCATGAGAAGCTGTCGTGTGAGAAGAATCAAGAACATACAGCATTGGCCAATGTCATGAGCACAGGCTGAGAAGTCAGAATACACAGAATCAAAAACCTCTGTGAAATGAGAGCTGAACCACATGCCTTCCTGCTCCTTTTCAGACGGGTGTTGATGTTAGCAGGGTGCTTTCTCATGGCCTCTTCCCACAACAGGTACCTAAAAAGTCATGAATCGCAAACAGAGCTGTGGCATCAAATAAGGGAAAGCAAACGAGATTGTCCCGATGCGAAAAAGGAAATAATTGGATGTCAGGATTATGGAAAAACACACTGCTGGTGTAGACAAAAATAGAAGAGAACGCATTGTGAAGAATTTAGTTATTTAAAACCATAAGCAGGGCGTAGAATGTCAGCTCTTACAAGGAGAGAACTTACCTCTTTCAATTTATTTCCATAGCACATATGCATGTCCAGATAGTTGATATACATTTTGTGATGACGATAGCAATATTAGTTTTGGTGATGATTTGGAAGATAACAAAGAACTCTGGGATGCCAAAAAAAAAAAAAACACACACAAAAAACAGTCCAACTGATTGAAAACCATAGCACTTACTCCAACTATCTGTAAAATAAGAGTAATATTAACCTCAAGGTCGGTTGAGAAGATTAAATGAGATAAAGCAGAGAAAATGCTAATCACGTCTCTGCTTCATTATCAGCTGTTTTTCAAGGTTGACGATGATGGTGATGATGATGATGGTAGCGATGACATGAGTCAAACTGCCCCTAGGGAGCCCTGTCCAACTCTCAATAATTTTAAAATAGAACATTTGAGTTACCATGTACGTCTAACACTGGGACAGTGAAGGTATTCAAAAGATTACAGCCAAATGTGATCGGATTTTAAAGTCACAAGCACAGCTCTGGCCTCATGTAATTTAATTTGGAACGTGTTTATTTTCTCCAGATGTTTATATTAGAATAGTATATTCTCTGAAGCTGTACTGGGTCAAGGTCCTGGGCACTCTGTGTACATCCTGGAATCATAAATTCCTAACAAGAACTGACATGTTCTGACACGAAGTGGCTTGGAGCTCCTTTCCTTCTGTCCACACGCTTTAGAAAAAAAGAAAAAAGAAAAAGAGGGTGTTTGCAAATGGCAAAGACAGCACAGACTTTAAGGTCAAAAGTCAACTTCCGGTTTCTTATCTGGGAGATTTCTGTAATAATTAACTTACTCCATAAGGATATTCTGAGAACCAAATGGCAGACTCTCTGTGCAAATTGCCGTATAATACTAATGTTATAGCTCCAGTCACATTTCTCCTTACTTTTAAAATGGCCACGGGTGCCCTGGTGGCTCAGTTGGTTGAGCATCTACCTTCGGTTTAAGTCATGATCCCAGGATCCTGGGATCGAGCCCCATGTTGGGTTCCCTGCTCAGTGGGAAGTCTGTTTCTCCCTCTGGCCCTCCCCCTGCTTGTGCTCTCTGTCTGTCTCTCTCTCAAATAAATAAATAAAATATTTAAAATAAATAAACAAAATAAAATGGCGACCTTAAAGCCAAGCACACAAGATCGTCCGCTTGGTGGATTATCACTTACTATAGTTACTTCTCTCTGGCCTGGGTGCATATTAAAAGCAAGGCTATGGCTTTTTTTTTTTTTTAACCTCAGTTTCTGCAGCATTCAGCATTCTAGCTGATGCATAGCGGGTGCTGGCGTATGTGTTTAAATGATGCTTTCAGAGGAAGCACGAAAATTGATTTCAAACCTACGGATAATGGGCCAGGCGTGTCATGAGACTAGATAGCTTAAATGCACTTGTCTCCTTTTATAGGCCACTGAAAGATGTAAAAATTACTGCTGTGGGCTTGGTACCCAAGAGTTTGAAGTGCAGGTACTGATTAGGGATCAGTAGCCGTGGAAACAAGGGGTGGGGAAGCAAGCCTGGGCACAAAGACATGTAGAGCCAAGCGTCCCTCTATCAACCCAGTGGCTCGTCCTGGAGCCAGGATGGCCTGCTAGTGCTATCTTCCATCAGGCCAGGATAACCAGGCTCTTAGATACCCCCCCACCCCCATCAGTTCCTGGATCTAAGCCACACCTGGAAGAACATGCCCTTGGACAAGGTCACTCTGTAGCTGAGGCGGTTCCTGAAGGGATTGACAACTGGGCCAACACATCCCTCCTTGTTGCATGTCCATATTCACTGCAGTCACCAAATTTAAAGGTACTGTCTACCACGTGAGAAGACAGTATTAATATTTGAAGACACAAAATGACTTTACTCCACGAGAAACTGGAAATTCCATTCATAATTGAATTAAAGAAAAGGCCAATCCCCTTACAGATTTATGGTAGAACATACAAAAACGCTTTGTTAACATAGTGAAGACTTAAAAGAAGACATTGATTTCTTGGCATGTGATGTCATTCTCTTAAGAAAAACCGTCCTTTGGCAAGTAGCTGCTGGGTTATCTGTTTGTGCACCAAAACGGGCATTTCTAAGCCAACTCTCCTCCCAGTGTGTAATGATATGGCCATGTGCAGAACCTCTCTTCCCAGATCTAAGCATCTCCAATGTTCTAGTTCCTGGAAGGAGTGACCATGTCTATCCACCACGATGTGGCCATGCCCTGGGGCCACGAAGAGGGGGGCAGCATCAGCAGGATATGGTTTGCCTTTCTGATGGAAGCCTTCCCAACTGCCTGACCTCCATGCGTTTGGTATTCCAAATTGGGCAGCTGTCTTGCTCAAGTGTGTATGTTTCAGCAGGACCTGAAGAAGTGACCAAAAGCACATCTGGACCTTAATTCCTCTGATGTCACAAGGAAGAAATGAATGTCCTCAAAGAGTTCCCCAGTCATAATGTGTACACAGCCCGCTCTACCTAATACAAAATAATATGTTAGATAGATTAGCAAGCACTTGAGGTTAGAAGAAAATCAACCATTATTTCCTTGGGACCAAGGAGGGCTGATTGGTCCTTCATTCTATGCTTCTGGGAAAGTTTAGAAGCTTACGTGAATAAGACTTAAGACACTGGTCTGGGAATCTCAAGTCCATAATCCCCTCTATCTTCTGGTGCAGTGTTAACTATTATTAAATGCTTATAAATGATGAGGGTTAAATCAGTTTACAAGAGATTGCCCTCAGTTTACAAGAGATTCCCTGTATGAGTGTAGATTATCATACAGATTTTAAAGATGTGAGCTACTAAGAGAACATATTTTGATCTTCCTTTACTAATGCATAGCAAACGGGGAAGATGGGTGAGCATTCCTTAGGCATTCTGGGAGTAGTGTTTTTAACTGATCAATGTTTTCATTTGGTTCTCTCTCAATCCTTAAGGGTAGACATTAAAATAAGGCTAAATATGTTTAATTTCTAAAAGACATAATACAAATTCCATAGTAACTCAATATCCAATAATGTCTAAATCCTCTTGGTTCCCAGGGCTATTTTGAGGTCTTTAGGGAAAATGTAATTCTTTTTCCTCTTTCTCAGTCTCGATATGCCCCATTAAACTTTATTCTGTCTCTCTCACTCTTTTCCAGTCCATTCACCATACTCAGCATCCAAGAGCCTGAAAAGACTGAGAATCTGTTCACAGGTGGGGGAAGGGAAGTGCCCATGGCTGTGGAGCAGGAAGCCCGGGTTCTGGTTCTAAATCCAAGACTAGGTGTGTGCGTTTGGGGAAATTCCTGGATTTCTGCCGGTCTCCAATTGCTCATCTGTTTAGGGAGAGAAGAGAATAGATGCCTCCTATTGCCACTGTTCTATGATTTTCTTTTTTTTTTTTTTAAGATTTTATTTATTTATTTGATAGAGAGAAATCACAAGTAGATGGAGAGGCGGACAGAGAGAGAGAGGGGAAGCAGGCTCCCTGCTGAGCAGAGAGCCCGATGCGGGACTCGACCCCAGGACCCTGAGATCATGACCTGAGCCGAAGGCAGCGGCTTAACCCACTGAGCCACCCAGGTGCCCCATGTTCTATGATTTTCTAGTCTTCCAAGCATATTCTGTTCATGTCTATGGGGAAAGCCTTGACAATAGGCTATGCAATAGGATTCGATGGGAGTATTTTCTATGGCTTCCAGGGAATTTGGAAAATATGAGTCACATTAAGTACCCCCTCCAGTCCCAAATGGGTAGTAAGGAAATAAAGACCGGAGTTTGGGGTATATGACTCTCAAAGCAAATTGAGTTTTCAAAGCCAGGAAGGGCAATTTTAAGGCTAGAAATATTATTTTAACTCTTTGATTAGTGACATGAAAGAATAGCTATAAATGTGACCAGCAGTTACTACTTTCATTATCGGTTAAGGATAACCATTTAACTGTAGGTATTAAATTTAATTCTTTTTTTATGACAAAATTTCTCTTGATGTAATGATCCAAATTGCCATTTCACATTTGCCTTCAAAATGGGGAGACCTCTAATTAGTGAACCAGCTGGATCCATCACCATGAAGGTTAAGATCAAGGTCAAGATTTAATAGCATTAGTTTTATTCTGTCCCAAAGTCACAAATACAAATTTAACCCTGCTGGCTTTCTAAAGAAACGTGTGAAAGCTATATCCTAGAGAGTGTACAAAACCATCATCTCTACGGGAAAGTAATTCGCAGGTTGACTATACGAGCAGTGGGGTGCACTGTCATCTCCGGTAAACCAAGACAGCATGGTGTCAAGGTTGCCATAGAAACTGAGTCGCCAACCCAGGGTAGCATTGTGGTGCCTAATGTGGGCATAGCATTATGCCAGCTCCATGATTATCCTCATAGTGCCCAGGGATATTATTGGACCTGGAACACTAGACTGTCAATGAATGGCACAGAAACCATCGTTGGTGAATTCTTTTTCCTCCTGGTCTTTCATTATTGGATACTTACTCTTTTCTGAGAAAAGTGAAGAGGTTGAAAAAGAGATGACCTCTATTTCATCCCATAGTGCCTAAGGAAGCCAGAATACAACAGCTCTTACACTCATTTGATAAGCTACTTTCTGGAGCTAAAAATCAAATTTCCTGAGCCCCCATCACCCTTGTCTATTGATTTCAAAAAATGTCCTCCCCATGCATTCTAGAAAAACCCCATCTCCCTCTTTTTCTGGACACCTCCCCCAACATGCTCTATAGGGGATGCATTATAGTAGAATATTTAGTAGGAAAATGCAATGCTCACACAGCCACAATTTTGAAGATACTGTCTTTTTATTTCACAACATGGGAATAACTCAAATTTTGAGTCTCAAAGACCAAAATAGAGTCGAGCCAAATGTTCAGAAGATGAGCCAGGCCACCATTTTGGCAGCAAGCTTCACATGGACAAGTGGATGGTAGACAATGATGCCTGCAACATGGCTAAAGCTATAGCACACCCACAAATAGATTCATACTTGGTTGTCTAATTTGCATGCATGAGTATAGTGCGTTCTCCATGCCACTAGCACATATATGCCTTTTTCAAAGTCAGTGCAGGATCCGTATCTGTGCAGGTCTTTAAAAGTTCCTTACAAAATTTTACCATAATTTAACTGCAAGAGCCTTCAGGTGGCAACTTTTGTATGCCACTTTTACTTCTTGAAAGTCATTGCTGAATAATAATGACCGCTATCAGGAGTTCCAACATCACATATGAGAATCCATTTGTTAGTTAGTTTAATGTCAGTTAGCTGGCTGTGAGTGAGCCTGGCTACACGTCTCCAACCTGCTTGGTGCCTGGATTTTGCCATCGGTCACCTTTAGCAGCGATGGCAACCTTAGATCAAAGGACAGGATCAAAACTAAACCGAACCAACCCAGATGGTATCGCAGAAAGAGTTGGACTCTCCTGCTTTCCAGAATGAATGCTTCCCTAAGATACACCAAACTGTGACAGCTTGACCCACTCGGGCATGGGGAAGGGGGCAGGGGAGAGGGGGCGCCACTTTCCCACTAAGGCAGGAATTGTTGGAAACCCAAACAACTTTCAGCGCCAAGGGGGCAAATGCCTGAATCTGAAAAGGAACCAAAAGAAATTATACCAGGGAAAGGAGACAGGGATGGAAGACCAGTTCCCAGAGCATCTCTCTCTGTCAACAAGCACTGAAAGTCTTTATTACTAGAATATGTGGAATCCCGTGGGAATCGCTGTATCTTTTTTTTCTTTCTTTCTTTCCCTTAACTCTTTTCTTGCCAGTCCTTCCCTGGCCTGTTGAACTGGCTCGGTGAGGGAGAAGTGGTCCCATCCAGAAGCCACTCAGTAGGAGGTCTCAAGAGCTGCACTCCTCACAGTGACAGGAGAGGATGTACCGGTAGGTGGCCGTGAGCCGCATGCCTCCCGAACAGCGCAGGCGCAGTGCCTTCAACTTGGAGGTCTGAGGCCGGCAGCAGTGACAGGAGGAGCGGAAAGGCTGCTTGAGGACAGTGCTGAAGGACACCAAGGGCTCAGAGCGTGACGCCTGGCTGCAGTGCCCCTCGCATCTGGCCAGAAGCACCATCTGGGGAGAGAAGAGACAGGGTTACCCTGTGGGGAGACCAAAACCTCAGTCAGGTCCCACGGCACCCTAACACTCTTTGCTGACTTCCGGTGGTTTAGACCAGTGGTTCTCAACCCTGGTTGCACCTTAGAATCACCTGGTAAACTTAGTTTTAAAGCGTCGACACCCCGGGGGTGCCTGGGTGGCTCAGTGGATTGAGCCACACTCTTGGTTTTGGCTCAGGTCATGTTCACAGGGTTGCAGGATTGATCCTTGCCTCAGGGTCTATGCTCAGTGGGGAGGCTGCTTGAGATTCTCTCTTCTTCTCCCTCTGCCCCACCCCCTGCTCATTGTCTCTCTCTCTCTCTCACTCTCCCTTTCTCTCAAATATATAAATTAAAAAAATAATAAAGCTTGGGCTGAAGTAAGAGAGGCTGTGTTTTCTTTATAGTGGCTTTTAATGTGGCTATAGTGAACAGACTTCTTTAAGAATCGGATGCAAATTACCAAGGTTATCCCCAGAACAATGGACATAGGCAAACACTCAGTGTTTGCCTCCAGCTTTAAGGGGGTGGAGCAGAGGCTCATTTCTGTCTCCTATACATACATCTGGGTTTCCTGGGAGTGGCAGTTATGGGTAGGGGAGGGGGGGCAGCTTGGTTATGAATTAAAAGAAGGCCATCAAAAAACATGAAATCTTGGGGCACCTGGGTGGCTCAGTCATTAAGTGTCTGCCTTCTGCTCAGGTCATGATCCCAGAGTCCTGAGATGAAACCCCATATTGGGCTCCCTGTTCAGTGGGGAGCCTGTTTCTCCCTCTCCCACTTCTCCAGCTTGTGTTTCCTCTCTCGTTCTCTCTCTCTCTTTCTCTCAATCAAATAAATAAATAAATAAATCTTTAAAAAAGAAAATATTTTTTAAAAAATGAAATCTTGCCATTTGCAACGATGTGGATGGAACTAGAGGGTATTACTCTAAGTGAAAGAAGACAATCAAAGAAAGACAATTATCATACAATCTCACTGGTACCAGGAATTTGAGAAACAAGACAGAGGATCATAGGGGAAGGGAGGGGAAAATGAAACAAGATGAAACCAGACAGGGAGACAAACCATAAGAGACTCTTAATCTCAGGAAACTGAGGGTTGCTGGAGGGGAGGGGTGGGAGGGATGGGGTGGCTGGGTGATGGACCCTAGGGAGGGTATGTGCTATGGTGAGCGGTATGAATTGTGTAAGACTGATGAATACCAGACCTATACCCGTGAAACAAATAACACATGATATGTTAATTAAAATAATAAGAATTAAAAGAATTAAAAGAAGGAAGTGGTCTACTCATCTTTCTTAAAGGAAGACAAGATGACTTCTGGTCATTATAGGTTATTAACGTCATTATCAAAGATGATGTTGGGATGAATCCAAAGATAGGATATGAGATACCAGGAGGAACCATCAAGGTTTGGTGAAGTTGGAGTAAGACCTACTGATTTATGTTCTCTGAAAGATCACAGAGGTAGAGAGAAAATGTCAACTAGGAACTGTTTTGAATTTGTCAAGTCTTCAGTGCTATCCTGCCCACTCTTTTTGTGGACAGGCAAAACAGACATGATCTGAAATAGATCTCTCTTTTTGGGAGATTATGCCATAGATCAGTAGTACGTGGGCCAGTCCTCTGCGCCCACTCCATCCGTCTAATGAGAAGGAGCCCGAGGTCTTCCCCAGCCCCTTCTCGCTATACCTGCCGGTTTATGAGAAAAGCTCCCTCACAGCTCACTTCAAAGTACTGTTAAATGTGCCATCTCTAATGTGGGTCATCTCTTCCACAGATTAAGCAATATTCAGAGGTCACCTCTCCAAATGAAATCTTTAGAGATCCAGCTTCAGTCCGGATGAATATAGTGAACCTGTGTCAACACACTTAATTCCAAGAGGCACAGACATGGTGGTGTATCTCACCGGAATGACACACACGCAAGTGACCTGGATGTAGACCTGGAATGACCTGGCAGTTGGCACAGCCCTTAAAGTGACTGAATCAGCGACGCTGGGCCATTTGTAGAAGGAGTGACCTGATTGTGATTTCACTAAGCGTTTTCAGGGTCTCAATCTCCACCTTCAGCTCATTCACTGAAGACTCTGGGGCCACCTCCAATGGGTTCCTCTATCTCAGGAGCTGGACTTTTGGGGCAAAGAGAATGCACAGACATGTACATACAATAAACACATTCAGGGCACCTAGGTGGCTCAGTTGGTTAAGCCTCTGCTTTCAGCTCAGGTCATGATCTCAGGGTCCTGGGATCAAGTCCAGCATTGGGCTCTCTGCTCGGCCTGGAGCCTGCTTCCTCCTCTCTGCCTGCCTCTCTGCCTACTTGTCATCTCTCTCTGTCAAATAAATAAATAAACTCTAAAAAAACCCCACACAAACAAACCACATTCAGTGGCTGCCTGATGCCTTTGGACTCAAGTCCCAAATCCTGAATTGGTATTAAGATCCTCCATGACTTGGATTTCCAGTCTTACTTATAATTGTTCTCATTTTTGTCACCCACTCCCTTGCAACTGTTCTAGTTCTCATTACTCCCTATTCTAATCAAGCTCAATCACTTAGAAGTTATGGAACTTCCCGGAATTTCCCTGCCTCTTACCTTTGCTCATGTCTTTCCCCCTCTCAGGAATGCCCTTTCCTCCTAGCTCTGCTTAATTCCAACTATCCTCCATTGTCAAGTTCTTCTCCTCTAAGAAGAGACTGTGAGACAATTGTAGGACCTGTGGCATTCTCAACACACATGCAAATCTCCTCTCTGGGAGATTTCCAGGCTACAGATCCCGTCTCAAACCTGGAAGTGACATATAAATCTAGCTCTGATTTGTAAATGTGTGTTGGAGGGCTACAGCAGGGAGTTTGGGAGGGAAGATCTAGAAATGAGTGCCGTTAAGGAATGGAAGGGATAAATATCTGCTTTCCAGACTCACTCTTGATATTCCATCCTTTAGCCCCTATTTTACTCCCTCACCTGTTTTACAGATTTAATGAACATCTTCTCACCTCTTCCAGACCAAAGCTTCTCAAACTCTAACATGCATGTAAATCTGTTGGGGAACTTGTTAAAATACAGATCATGTGTGGGTAGTTCTGGGTGATGCCAGAGCTGCATTTGTCACAAGACTCTGGTTGATGTCAGTACCGCTAACGCCCGCACATTGATTAGTAAGGCCTGTTCTGTTCAAGTCTGAGAGGCTCTACTCTAGGTTGATCACTAGGTAGGGATCATTTAGCAAATAATAATGGCAGCTGATATTTATTGAGTGCTTGCAACATTTAATCTCATTTAATCCTCATAACAATCTGATGCTAAAGGTCCTCTTTTAATCTGTACTATTATTACAGAAGAGGAAGCTGAGGTTTTAGAGAGTTGAACTAACCTGCTTAAACTCAAGTATCTGGTACAAGGCAAGGCTGGAATCAAACCCAGTTCTGCCTAAAGTCAAGCCCTGGGCCTGAATCCTTAGTATATCCTGCTTCCTGGTATGAAAATGTTTTCCTGAAGCATGAGCCAACTCACACCCTTCTTCAATCTACTTTGACTTACCTCTGGGAACCCTAAACATACCATAACCATAGAAATCTGACCTTTTCCTTATGAACTCCTTGGAATACATACATCATCACTACCCTGAAGCTTCTGCAGAGCTCAGTCTTGAAAGAGCCCTCCTGAATGATAACTCCTCCACTGTCAAGACCTACCCCAGGTGCCTCCCCCAGTGATCTGGACACTCCCAGAAACTCCTTGGATGGTACCACACAGTGTCTAACTCCTTAACCAAGTCATCAAACATCAGTTCACCTGCCAAAACCCAGTCTGTGGTCAACGTACGTTCCTCACGCTTGGGTGACCTGGTGGGGCCTTACTAACATGGGAAGGCTTCTCTGCATTTGGCCTTGTACTTAACTGCTCATAATGGACTTCTCACAGCTCAGGTGGGTGACAGATACCTGTTATCTGCTTTGGGTCCAGTTTAATTTTGCTCTCTTAGGTTTCCCCAAGCAAGTGGCCCGATGCCAAGAAGTTAGGCAACTTCTCCAGAAATCCCTTGGTATTCCCCCCACCTTAGAGTCACTGGCCTCCAGTGGGCTATGAAAGTCAGTTCCTCCTAGTACAGAGCCGCGGGGTTCAGAAAGATTGCTCAGGGATGGGCTCCTTCATGTTCTAATCTTTTTCCATGTGCAGAAGCTAAGAAAAATGAGAGGACCTTGGGTGATCATAAAAGAATGGTAATGATGTTGATATAGAACACGTATTGGGACATTTACTAGGCTCCAGGCTCTGTGCCAAGCCCATCATATGCAACCTGATTCTTAACAGCTATGTCAAAAGGTAAACTTTCCCCATTCACAGATGAAGACATGAAAAGGCAGAGGATGAGTCACCAGCCTGAGGTCCCTTCACCATCCAAAGGCGGGCCAAGATTCTGACCCGAGACAGCTTGATTCCTGAGCCCTCAGTCTTAACCATGACTGTCAGCCTCGATCCTCCTAAGTTGCCCAAGCTGGTCATGAGCAAGTTCAGGCTACTGTGAAGGTTAGAGCCAGCTGTGAGTCCTGGATGTTGACCAAAGATTAAACCTGGTGACCGCAGGCCGCTGCTCCCCCTGGTGACCTACCATACTTCTTAGGCAGTTATGTCTTCTGCTGCAATACACAGCTATCTTCTGAGTGAGAGAAAACCCAAACACAGATGGTTTTCATCACTCCTTGCTGAAAGATTCTTACCACTGCCAAAGCCACTTTCTTCCTCCGTCATGGGGGACTCCTACAAATTCCTGGCACAGGCCATGAATGACTAGCTGTCTCCGTGGGTATCAGAATAAAGACCCGGAACAAAGACTTGCGCACAGAACATCCTATCCTAGAATGGGAGTTTGGCCATTTTACTTCATTTAAAAGAGCAACGGTCTTTTGCCTTTTTCTCGGCAGTGAACACTATGTACCCCTTATCCCTCTGGCAGCACCTATTCCTTCCTTCCCCAGCACTCTCAATAAATGACCATTTAGCCCATCTCCAGGGCACCCGGGTCAACCCCCAAAAGGTCTGTGCCAGGCTCAGGGCATCAGCAAAATTGCACCAGAGGAATGAAGCAGCAAGGGGACAGATGGACTCTGGTCCGTCGGTCTGGTCACAACTCAAACCGACACAAAGCTTTTGTACATAGAACATTTCCGCTCCCTTTCTCTCCCATTTACTTATAGTCATTATGAGGGCAAAGACTTGGTCTTTTCCCCCCTATTTTTGCCAGCCACAGGGCCTGCACCTAGTAGGCATTCCATATAAATTCGTTCCTTAAAGGAAAAAGTGATCTCTCCCCAGTAGTTAATTGTGTTAGAAGTTCAATGTTCCTGACTCTTCTACCATACTATGAGCTTTGTCAGCAGCCCTAGGAGAGGCTCGGGCATCTTAGCACCTGCCACTTCAAATCCTCTGGGAAGTTCTCCAGGCTTTATCCCGTAAACTGTCCTCCGCCTTGGCCCTTTGGAGTTCAGATGACCCCAAACCCTGGTTCCATGTCCCTGCGGGACCACCATCTCCCTCCCCCGTTCCTTGCCCAACTCAGACTTCACAGGCCTGCCTTATTAGCTCCCTTTCCCAGCCCCTATCCCTGAAAGTCCTCCCTGGCTTACATCCAGAACTTGTCTCCTCCCCCTCTTCCTGCTTCCTCCATTCACCTGGGAAAGGAGGTCAAGGCAGCAAGCTCTGTTTCTCTTCTGCTGTTTTCTGCCTGCTCTTAACACCCAGCAGGATGGCTTACTTTTACTTTGCCCTTCATCACGCGCCCCCCACGGCTGCCAGATCTCTGTTTAACAAGAACAGTGATGAGGTTCATTTTCCTAATCCTTTCAGGATCTACGGGATCCCAACCGTCATTGAGGTCTCCGTGGTGACTGAAATAGAAAGTGAGTCTGAGCACCTGTCCTGTTTACAGCTTCATCATCAAGATGATAATGTCACTCATTAATGTCTATTATATGACAGACGCCATGCTGAACACCTTACAGATATCATCACCAATACCCATAACCCCACCTTTAGATACACAGCATTCACCCCATTTTACAGAGGAATAAATGGAGGCACCAAAGACTGGTTTCACTTCTCCTGAAGTCACCCTTTGGGCACATCGTTTAGCTGCAGTGTGAAACCAGGTCTCTCTCACTTCGAAGTCTGAGATGCCTCAGTTGCCTTAAAGGTTCTCCAGACAGCTTGTTTTCATGAACCACTGGACTTTTGCCTGTTTGCTATACAACCTTTACTCACTCAGAACTTCAGGGAAGATTGTCAATGAACCTGCCACTCTGGGGATCTCTTGTACCCAGTCCTGGGAGGTGTCACTGCTGAAAACCATCGGGTGCAGCCTAATCTCCAGTCACATGACCTCCTTGGTGGACCGCTGTGGCCAATCGTTTCCGCCTGACTCCATCTCATCCCTCTCCCGAATTGCTAAGCCATGGGTGACAGGCCACTGGAACTCAAGGCTAGGGAGAGCAGACAGTCTCATGGGAGGCTCCCACAGAACAGTCACAAAAATTCCTATTTTCTAGAAACATTGTTGAGTAAAAATCATTATTTCCAGTGGATCCAAAGTTGAGGCTGGGCTTCCTAATAGTGGCTTCTGCACTCTACTGCATTCTGCTGGCATTTCTCCAAAATGAAGATCCAAGTAGTTGAAAAAGAAATGACTTGAGGCAAAGGTTGCCACTCCTGGACTAAATGAGCAATCATACTGAATACTGTTTTAGCATTCAGTTTTCCCCACCGGTAAAATGGGGCTGCTAATGCCTTCCAAGACAGGTTTGTTGGCAATGATTAGATCCTATATTATGAGATGCCTGACACATATTAGGCGTTCCCTCCCCTGAGCCTGGGTCACACTCTCCCGGACACCTGTCTTCCCAAGGCCAGACACTGGGTAAATGTAAGTCGGGAAGCGTTAACCACAGACAGACAAATGTTAGGCATGTGTCTAGCAAACAACGACCTTTGAACATCATGTGGAGGGAAACTTTTTGCAGAGAGGAAAGATCGACCCTGGTCTCCTCATTGTAAAATCCCTTGTTGGCTGTCTCCTAGGCACGGACTAAATGTTTTATCTCAAGTCTGTAAAGAACAATTTCGTTAATGAGACCCATTAGAAAGAAGACCAGCCCGAGTCTGTGAGAGTCAAGAATTATAGATTATTTAAAAATGAAAAACAGTTTTTGTTCTTGGATACATAGAGAAAATCGAATCCAGAAAAGGTCTGGGTAGTTGAAATTCTGCCAGGCATCTTAAGGCCAAGAAAGAAAGGTTTATAATTATAAGCACCATTTACATAAAACTATTGCTATATTTGAGATCACTTGGGCTGTTTAAAAACAGATTGTTCCCATGAAATTATAAACGTTTCTGCTACTATCACAATTTTGTGCCATTTACCATGGCATTCTGGAAGGAACATACATGAGCAAAGGTAGACTAAAGTCTGTTTCTAGGAGTCGCGCTCATGCACCCTGAGTTTGCTGGGCTCGAGTTAACGACGTCTCTTCTCTGACCTGCCCTTAACTGGTGCGATCACTGCTAAGATGTTCTTCCAACATTTCACCAAATCTCTCTGGATTGTGTTTAGTTTTTAGAGATGTTCCCATTTCCTTATTCCTTCCTATCATCACCCTGCCATTTTCCTTAAAATAATTTTAATAACCCCTGCTTTTGTTAAAGAATCATGATTACGGAGAACAGCTCAACAGAGGGAGAAATCATACACAGAGTAAAAACCACCAAATACTAGTGCTATCTGTAGGGGGAGGGGAGGAGAAGCTAATAATTGCTCAAGCCCACAATATCTGAGCAATCACAGTTGTAAAAACATGTCCCGTCTTTTTCCCCCCTTCCCTTTGCTTTAGTGTTTTGTTTTGTTTTTTGTATTTTTTTGTTTTGCCTAAGAAGGGATTGCAGTCTTACAAAAATTTAAGTTTATCTCTTTACTCCTTTTTTTAGTTCCGCAAGTACAAATAAGAGCCAGAAAGTTTTAAAATGGAAAGTCCCTGTTTTTTCCCACAGTCCTAGATCTTATTAATATAATGGTTAAAATGATTTAACTCAAATTCGGATTCCCCCAAACTAAAAACAAGCCATTATCACTGAGTTGTAATCAAAGAAGTGATGGAAATTTTCAAGGCAGACAGAAGTCATCATGTTTGTAAATGGAGGGTAGAGACATTAACTTATATGGTCTTAATTCTAGTGGCTGATATTACAAAAACTTCTTAATTATACCGGTAATTTAAAAAATACTTGCCGTCTGAGAATGCTTAAGTGGCTTTGGTCTCAGAACTAGAGTGAAAAATTTCTGAGGTTAGGCTAAACACATTCTTATTTACCAAATGTGGGCAAATTTCATTCATGTGACTGTTTGGGGGCAGTGACAGTCGTGAGATTCTCATTTTGAGTCTATCCTTCTGCTACTATGGGCCTTCCTTCTGGGTGGTCCAGGTGACCGGCCACTCTCGGCCTTTGAAGCATGGTATTCCTTCTCACGCCTTGTCCCAACACTGAGACATCCCTCGCATAGGTTGCCTGCCCAAAAAACATACAACCTACTCCAAACAAGAGCGATTTGGATAATCCCTGTAAAAATGGGAAATGATCCACTTGCCATGTATCTTTTGAAATCATTTTAACGTAAGCATGGCAGGTGGATAAAGGCTTGGACCACAAGGTCAGCGAGCAGCTATTCCATCAGGATTCTCTTTAAAGAGCCCCCCCCTCACCCCAACAAGTACATTTTACTACTCAGTCGTATTTCTGGCATCTGCTTCCTCTTTACTGCTGCTAAATTTCACAGCCAAGGAAGAAACACACCTGCCTCATCTTGTGTAGAGCAACAGTTGCATGATGAGAACCTTCCAGCCTTTCCTATTGACTTTGAGTAGCCTGAAAAGAGAGAAGCTGTCTGGGATTATGTACGTGGTCAGTCAGGCAGCTTTACTGACAAAGGTTCAAAGCCTGCTGGGAGACCCTGAGAGCAAGATTCTCCCTCAAGCCCCACAGGGCCAGCCGGAGAGCTCAGGTCTGGACGACGGTCATAGCTCTCCATCCCTTGACAAAGGAACGTGGGCTTCTCTCCTGTCTCTGTGAAGTAGCACTAATGTTCGCAGACATCAGGATCTTACCTTTGAGCTACACTTGTACAATGGGTGACTGATAGAATCGACATAGTGATGCCTCATGCAGCGTAGAGGGTCCGAGTCTATCATGAAGGAGCTGTCCGTTTTGCTGTCCGTATCTCCCATTAGCGCCAGCAGGGAGAGCATAGAAAAGGATGCAGCTAGTACATGATTTCTCATTGTTGTAAGGAAAAACTTCGGAGAAGGGACAGCAGAGGGAGGCAAAGGACTAGGAATGGGAAATGCCTTCGCCTCCTAGGATCCAGTCCTTTTCGAGCAAAGGGCAGGATCCGGCTGAAGCTTTCTGGTTGTCATTGTCCTTTGCAGGCGCCCCCGAGTCTTGTCTTACTCTTTCCACTTGCAATCCATCATCGCGAGATCTGCTGCACAGCTGGAATGAAAACAGAAATTATTTTCCCCGGGGAACATTTACCCAGAAAAACGAATGGAGCCCAGGGGGTATGGAGTAGAATTTTTCCTCGTCATTTTGAATGACAGCGGTTGGTTTCTCGAGCGCCTTAGCATAGGCCATCGCCCATTCTAACCCGCTCCCTCCCCCAGAGCTTATTTGTAACCATTCGGAGGTGGACACCGTGGTTTAGTGGAAGCACATGTTGACTTTAATTGCCAGAGTCCATGTTTCGAGGAGCAAGAAGAGTTGGAACTCATGGTAAAGATTAGACATGTGGTTCTGCACAACTGAATTGGGTGGTCTCATCTTTATCCCTGGCAGTGGGGGAGGATCTATTCAGTTTCTCAATGATCTCTGGTGTCAACATCAGCTCACAGGGCCAGAAAACAGACAGGTCAGCACTAATGAACACAAGCCACATCCCACGGGAAAGAAGTATATTTTCCATTTCCAAGTCCATTACCCACCCACCCACCTAGTTTTCCACTAGGGCTCATCCTGCTGGAGGCTCATCCTGTTTTTGGTGTAAGCCCCGCGCCCCCCAGCATCAGTGGCAAATGGCATCTGAAATACACATTATGCTAACTGGCCTCCAGTGTGATTAAAGCAACACGTACGTATTCGCCAAAGAGTCACACATTCCGGCAGAGCCTTGTAGCCTGAGCACGCGGCCTAATCTGAAAAAGGAAGTGGTGGTTAGAGCAAAGACTTACCAGTAAAATGGGATCAGGGCCTATCAGTTTCCTGGAAATCTGCTTTGTTCTTTTAACCATATGCATCTTGGACAAAGCAGAGAGCGCTGCGTATCACCTCACCAACCCTCTTAAGCCTGGCCAACGTGGGTGCTTTTTATCACACCAGAAGACAAAGTGTCACAAATATTTTCAAACATTTAGGACAACTGGGGAGACCTGTCATTGCATCCCAAACAAAAGGAAGATAATAAATAAAGCTTCAGAAAAAACTTTTGAAAGTATTTCAGGTAAGAGTTTATTTGTTCTGTTCATTGTACAACATTTTTTTTTTAACTTCCTACTCATGGACGGTCCAAATAAACAGGGCAAAGTATTAATAAGATCAAGATTAGAAGTTCAAGTCCAGGAGTGCCTGGGTGGTTCAGTCAATTAAGCGTCTAACTTCAGCTAAGGTCCTGATCTCAGGGTCCTGGGATAAAGCTCCGAGTCCGGCTCCCTGCTCTGCTGGGAGCCTGGTTCTCCCTCTCCCTCTGCAGATCCCCCTACTTGTGCTCCTGCACACTCTCTCTCTCAAATAAATAAATTCTTTTAAAAAATTAAAAATAGGGGTGGCTGAGTGGCTCAGTTGGTTAAGCATCTGCCTTCCACTCAGGTCATGATCCCAGGGTCCTGGGTTGAAGCCCTGAGTCAGGCTCCCTGCTCAGCGGGGAGTCGGCTTCTCCCTCTCCCTCTACATACCCTGCCCCTCTCAAATAAATATAATCTTCAAAAGAAGAAGGAGGAGGAGGAGGAGAAGTTCAAGTCCATATAAGTCAATTAGTTTGGTTCCAATAGAATGGTCCCAGACCCACTTAACCTTAGTTAGCTTTCTTGCGAGTGTGGGGCAGGGGATCCTAGACTGAAAATGGAGTGTGGCAAAGGGCTGTATCAGACAAGAGCATCCCTGGCAATGGCAAAATCTCAGCTCATATGTGTCAGAGAAATCCTATAAATTGCAGGACCAGCAGGGACCAGTAAAGAGGAAACCCACTTGGGCTTTAAGCCCTGCCCTTGAGTAACTGGGAGACCTTGCACACGGCATTTAAACAAGTGTGGCCCCAGTTTCCTCATCTATAGAAGAAGAGAATTGGAAAAGATGGAGTCTGTAGTGCCCTCTTGCCCTAAAATGACACTGCCTGGTACTTAGGGATCCAGTCACCACCATCTCCATAGGCAGAAGATAATCCTGAAGTTAAGAGCGTATTTTCATACAACTCTGCGCCACTTTCCCTCGTGAACATGCTAATTGCAACATCTCATTGAAATTGATCAAACATGAGCTAAAGCTCCAAACTGGCAAGAGATGCCAAAGAGTATTTTTTGTTTTCTCTTCAGCTGCACATCACACTGAAACTCACCAAGATTTCAACTCAAAGAGCCAGAGCTTTCTTGGATTCAATGTTCAGAGGCTGCCGTATTACCGACCATTTCCTGAGTTTCAATATGACTATGTTATCCCAAGTGGTTATCTGACTCTTTGAAGCCTTAATTAGTCTCAGAAAAGGAATTTATTAGATTTCTTCTTTCACCACTCCAGTCTATCGATATTTCCCCCAGGAGTCAATGGCAAAGGGATGAAGGGAAAAGTAGACATTCCAGTCCTGGCCCTCCCTCTCCCCTTCAGAGCCATGGCCAGGAGGTCTGGTTAAATGAAAGAAGCAAATGAAAAGAAAACATACAGCTTGATGGCAAAAATAAGCAACAACAATCAATAACAAGACCCTATATACGTGAATGTTTAGACCCAGATAGTCCACCTGTGAGAATTATCCTACATGTGTGATCACAGTAGCATGTGGTTAATCGTTTTGACATTGGTCATCACAGCATAAAATTGGAAACCGCACAAAATACCCATCTCTATTACACAACACTCATACCCTGGAATACTATGCAACTATATAAAGAAGGGTGCAGAAACTCTACTGATGTGTGTTATACCAGGAAGGGTAAGAACATATATTTGTGTTCATTGATATTTACACAGATAAGCTCTGGAAGGATATTCGAGAAGCTATACAATTAGTTATGGACAGGTATGAGAGAAAGACTTTCATTGTATACATACATTTGAATTCATAAATTTCTGAATTTGTGAATGTATTACCTATCTAAAACTTCTTTTAAAAAAATATGTACTTTCTGGGATGCCTAGGTGGCTCAATCGGTTAAGCATTGGCTTTCGGCTCAGGTCATGATCCTGGGGTCCTCCGATCAAGTCTCGTGTCAGGCTCCTTGCTCAGCGGGGAGCCTGCTTCTCCCTCTGCCTGCTGCTCCCTGCCCCCGGCCCCCATTTGTGCATTGTGTGCTCTCTCTCTCTCTGAAAAAAAATAAATAGAATCTTTAAAAAAAATTATACTTTCTCTTTCCAAACTTGGCTTAAAAATACTAATTAAATTAATGGATGTTGAACGTTGGTGCCAGTTTGAGTATTTTAGTAATATTATATTTTTATTTCTTACAAATTTTGGAAGACATGCTAGTTACTCTTTTCTCAGTCTTCCTAGTAGATCATTTAATTCTTAAGCAGTACTGCCACCTAGTAGCGACATCTTGAATTGCAAGCACAGTTGAATTTTTTTTTTTCTTGAAAGGTGAATAAAACTTTTGCAGACAAGTATTGTGAAGCGAATAATGATAGACAGTTAATGTCACACAAAATATAACTTTATTATCTGATTTTCTCTTTAAAGATGATAAGCTGAACCCAGAAGTAGTAATAAAGATAAAGTAGAAAAACATGACAGAGAAAATGCTGCTTGACTGCTAATAAGAAATACACTTTTCAGGTCAACACGCTCACAAAGCATGGTACTTTTTGTTCAGTTTTTATATTAAACTCTGAAATAAGAATTCAAGCAATGATGTAAACAGACCATAGAACTCATTGAACTCTCAAAACATAAAGGTAAAATTCTTGCCACTTAACTTTGGGATTTTCACCCAAAGTGTTCACATCATATGAAGAAATAAGCATAATGCTTGAAAACCGAGTGGCGTGAAGTCAGATTCATCTGAACTTGGTGTTGGTGGGGTGTGCCCGGATGAGAAGTGCACAGTGCTGGGGGCAACACTCACAAAGAGGAGAATCAAAATGAAGGAAATTTCCATCACTTGAGATTCGATTTATGACAGACTAGGGGTATCGTCTTGTCTTGTCAGAGCTTCGGTCATGTTCCTCAAAATTAAATTAATTCCCATTTGCTTTCTTTCTTTCTTTTTTTTTTTTAAAGCCATGGATCATAAAAACCAAGCACTGCCCATCAAGACTTAGAACCTCGGCCCAGCCAGTGATGGTCTGACTGAGAAAGCAACTCACTTGCTGAACTTGGGAGCTCCGGGGTTGCTCCGTGCTCTGGGTACAGCCTCTGAGACATGGACTTGGCGGATGTACAGAGCCCACATTCTCATAGCTCCGATGTGGAGCCTCTGCCGGCAGGAGAGGCACGTAGGCTGGCGTGCCCGACTTTGGAGCTACCCTCCAAACGATACCAGTGGAAAAGAACAACTGGTGCCCAGATTTCCCCACCTGTCATCCTCAGGGAAATAATATAGCAGAGCTCACAGCGGGCCCAGCCTCCTGGGTGAGAGATGGTGTTGTGTCCACAGAGCAGCTCACTCTTGGGCTGACCTTCTGCCTGGCAGAGGGTAAAGTGCTGGTTTCACGCAAGTTATTCCAGCAACAGGCTAAGACCAGGGGCATGTGCCAAGAATGGCCTTATTCTTGCCCCGCTTGCCAGGCAAGGGAGGGTGGAGCTTCGGTATCCGGATTCCCACCCTGGGCTGTTTTCAGTATTAATACATGCACGTAATGCCTCCCATGGCTTCTTTCTACAGATATTTATTGAACACATATTCCATAAGCATTTACTAAGTGTCTCCTTTTGCTCTAGCAGATAACAGGTAAGGGTCAGGGGGGAAAAAATAGGTCCTGTTCTAGTGCCTTCTTCCAGCTCACCGCATCTACAAGCAAAGAGTCTTGGCCTGTTGTTTCCTGGGTGACTTTTTTTGGACCCAAGGATAAACTCCCTCACCACCTAATTCATATCCAGCATGCAATGAATCATTTCTAAGAAGATCAATTTCAGCAGATAAAATATCATGACTTTGGAATGGTGTCAGCGTCACAGACAAGAGTGATTTGATATTTACTCTCATTTCAGACAATCATATCAGGCATGAGTCAGGTAGAGAGGGTAGAACCAAGAGCCCCTCTCCAAGGAATCACCAAAAATAAAAATCAAAGTTTTAAGTGTGGAAGAAAGCTCGCCACTAGATAACGCTTCACACGAGGCTTAGAAAAGAAAGAATTCTAGGTCTAATCAGAGAGTGTGAAGTTGCTAAGTAGCCCCTTCTCAGGAACTCAAAGAATTCCTATTGGATCTAGTCAGCTAGATGCCTTGGAGAATAAGTCAGATGCCTCTTCCCAAGGCACTTAATTTATAAACTGTAAACAGCATGTTGGATTTTATGAAGCATCCCATGTGCTCAACGAATTGTTTTTGATATTATTCTTCTCTGGCTGCACATCAGTGGCAGCCCAGTACCTAAGCCTGGGCTGACCTGGAGGCAGCAATACCAAGGCTGGGCAGCCACAAGGTCACTGGAGAGACTATGGCTCCTGCTCCTGTCAGCTCACAGTGTCCATTCTCCAATCAGAGGTGGCCATGCCTGCCCCGCAGTGCCACCTAAGCAGGGAGAGAGGGTGACATCTTTGCAATTCAACAGCAGTCCTCCAGTCTACAGGGCTCTGTGCTCCCCCAGCCTGCATTACTAGCCAAGCATGGTCAGACTCAGCAGTGGTGGAGATGGAGGAAGAAAAGCGATGGGGATTGGGGGTGGGGGTGGGGGGAAGGAAGCAAGAGGGCAGGAGAAATACAGCCAGGAGAGAAGCACTAAATTACAACCCCAAAGTAAATAAGGGTACAAAAAAGAAGAACTGGGAACAGAAGTAATTTCTGAGAATGGGCCAATGTCAATGGCTCCTCCTGTGTGTGTGTCCTTGGATTAAATAGTTTTACTGTCTTGGGAGGGACCGGTGTGGGAGGACTTGACCTTGAGACTTGACTGAAACTTCAAATCTTGATTTTCGGGACGTCCAGAAGAACCTCTCATTGTTATTCAAACTCTCCCTTACCTACAGCTTTGACCTCTTCTTCCCCAAACCCATGTCCAACCCATGCTAAGTGTCATGTGTTCCAGTGTTTTGCACTCATTGGTCAGAAATATTAGATAATTATTATATTGCATTCGGAAACCTGAAGAACATTTTACTGTTGCCTGCTCTACTGGAAGGACGGCTGATCTGAGCCTCAAGCTCTGAGTCCTACCCTTCCCATCATTGGCTATGCCATCTTAAGCAAGTCCCTTGCCTTCTCTGGGACTCTTTTTTCCCATCTACAAAATGAACAGATTGGTCCAGATGCTTGTGTGGTTCTCCCCATTCCTGACACTCTCTAGCTCTATCCTACCTTCTCAAAGGGCGGTGCCTGCTTTGGGGCTTCATTTTCCCTGAAGCAATACTACAGAAAGGGTTCCTTTCTTCCTCAGGAAGTTAATAACTGCAGAAAAGTCCAAACAAATCATCATGTGGTGCCTGAAGCAAAACCGAAGGTCAAGCCATAGCAATCTGCCCTTTTGATGAAGCCATATTGGTGGCCTGAAATAAAAAGAGCCCTTAATAACCAATTGACTCAGTGCCTGAATGTACCAAATATAGTTATAAATTAAGAATATGCTGTTGAGGGGCGCCTGGGTGGCTCAGTTGGTTAAGCCTCTGCCTTCAGCTCAGGTCATGATCCGGGTCCTGGGATCAAGTCCCGAGTCCGGCTCTCAGCTCAGCAGGGAGCCTGCTTCCTCCTCTCTCTCTGCCTGCCTCTCTGCCTATTTGTGATCTCTCTCTCTCTGTCAAATGAATAAATAAGATCTTAAAAAAAAAAGAATATGCTGTTGATAATAAGGAGTGGCTGGCGAAGATATTTACACAGTCCCTGTGACTCTTAGAACTGTCTTAAAACATACAGTGTTTCTTTCCAGTCTTCACCACTTGGGGAGAGGACAAAAGCTAATAGTGAGCAGTCATGGTAGAATTAGACACCTTTCTTTTGATGATAGTGATATAAGTGGAATTTAGCCCTCCTGAATCTTCCCTGTGAGTGACCTTAATTCTAAACCGAGTTTGAGCCACAGATCCTCATCCCCTAGCGGGGCCATCGGTAACACTCTGGTTCAGGATAGAAGAGGAAGATTGGTTAGAAGAGTTGTCTCCTCTGCAGGTGCAGAATAGATAAGGTCCCAGTGGTCAAGAGCAAGGCACTCGCTTACAAACTTACAACCTTACAGATATTTCTGTAAAACATCTACAGAACCTTTGTGCTAAGGGAGGTACATTCCAGAAGCCCTAGGTGGGGACTTGGGTCTATCATAACTCTTGGTTATGGTTATGGCTCTTGGATCTAGTGCTGGGCTTCTATGGGGTTCTATAATCTCTAAGGAAAGACTCACTCATGGTTGTTCCTCATGGAACAGAGTTCCAAAGAGTTCCTCATGGTTGACCAACTGACTTTTAGAGTACAAAACCTTGCATAAATTGGAAGTGATGAAGTCTGATTACCCATGTGCCGAAAAGCATGAGTCGGTTCAAGTCTTTTCCTCTGGGGCTTTGGATTATTTCTGTAAGCCTACCATTCCACTATGTGACTGATATGGTGATGAGCTGTCAGAAAATGCTTAGCGGTGGTCTTTCTGCAGTGCCACAAATCAAGGACAACCCTTTCCATTTTTCCATCAACAGGGAATGAAAACAGGGTGATGGGAAGCCATAGGGGAAGTAACGGAGAAGAAGGAAGAAGGATGTGCTTATGTTCAAAATCTGCCACTGCCCTTCCAGTGCATTCAAATGGCCCCATTTCAGAAAGGGAAGGTTCCCTTCATTTTACGCAGTCTTTCCCGAGAAGGCGGTCTCACATCACAGATGAGACATACTTCTACCACTTTCCTTTGGAAAGGAAGCAGGGGAGTTTTGAGACACCCACTCAGCCCAGACACTCAGTCCGCCCTCCCACCCCTGCCAAAGCATGAATGCATTCTCTCCCTGTGGAAAAGGAAAGGTAGCCAGGTGTTCTGGAGACCCTGTTGCTGAAGCCACTTGATATTTTCTCTGCCCCTGGACTGCTGGCTCTGCTATGGCCTTAGGAGAAGAGAGGTGACTAGTGTCAGTTCAGGGAACAGGCTTCCTCTCACCCTGGGGCCAAATGAGTATGTTGGCTTTCCTTCAAAGTGTCCAGCAAAGTGTTTCCAAAGCTGCATTTGAATATCCTCAGCCGCAGCAGCATTTTGGAATGGTGGGTAGTGATCTCACCTAACAGCTGTAGGGCCCTTAGTTAGAAATGGGGCATAAACAATGGGACCGACTCAGCCTCTATTCAATTAATCTTTTCTGCCCAACTGTGGAAGTTGAATACTGAATTCAAACCCATTGCAATCCAGAAGACTTGGGGATTCAGACTTCTGTCAAAGGGGCACTGCTAAAATAAAATCATGTAGAAATACGTTTTTCTGTATTGCTCATAATTCTGAATGTATTGGGCTGTTGGTCTCCTGTCTGCATTTCTGCTTCGCTTAAACTCCGCACACCACGGCTACATCGTTGGGTTGCTGGTTCTCCTCTCACCATTCCATTCTGCTGCCCTTAGACTTCAAACCTCAAAACAAAAATTTAAATCCTGAAAAGGACGAATTTCCCATCCTGTGGAGGAAAAAATCACAGAAATGCATCAACACCTTGTGTTTAAAAAAGAAATTGGACTTTGATTCTTCACGTCCATTTTAGGCATGTAGATGCCTACATTTTACTTGGAGCAGAGGACAGGGGGATGCTTTTTTCCTGGAGGAGTTGACCTCCTTTTCTAATGCCAAGTAAAGACGGCAACTTCAGGGTTCAAATCCTCCTCCCTGGGAGAGAGCAGGTGAAATGAAGGGAAGCTTCCCTTCCTAAAAGTGGGCTATTTGAAAATTTGTAACAGCAGATTTAGAACCTCAAAAATAGTCCTTCCTTCTTCTCTTTTGTCATTTCTCCCGTGACCTATTTGTATTCCCTGTTGATGGCAGAATGGAAGGGGACTCCCTGTTTAGAGCTATTGTTGGTTTGCGACACTGCAGAAAGGTTATCCCTGAGCATTTTTTGACAGCTCATCAACTTTCTTGAATGTATTAATCTGTTGCCCTTTCATTTTTTAGAGGATATTGCAACCGGTTGGACCACAAATTAAAAGGAGAAGCTGGGATTGAGCCAGGCCTTGGAAGAGAGAAAATGGTCTGAAAAATTCTTAGCTTTTGGTAGAAACAAAGAAAAAAAAAAGAAAAAAGAAACATACATCAGTGGCAAATCTAATAGAACCAAGTTTAAAGCTACTAGTCAACGTTCAAGTGCAGATCTTGACATGAGGGTGAAAAGGACCTCCAACTGGATGAATTCCTGAGTATAAGCACTGGGGCTATATTGTGGACTGAAGTTGCCCATTCTTTGAATTTTCTGAGTCAGCATTGTCTCCAACAAAAAAGCACTTGTTCTAGACCATGAACCCCATCCAGGGTGTTAACGTTCTGACCATTGAGAATGGGTCTAGGGGGGTGTGACTTCTCAGCCTTGTAGGCTCAGCCGTCAGACTCTGGGACCCTCTGATGGAGAGGACAGTAAGCAAGACTGTCCCAAGCAAACTCTCGCCAGACACGCGGGAAGAAAGCTTTGCAGATGTGAGGACAGCTGGCGGCACACAGAATACCATCGGCCCAGTCTCCCTCAACAACTCGAATCTGTGGGTGTCTGAATGTGCAGCACGCAAACCTGCACGGCCGAGCCGGTGCCCCCTTTTCCTACCAGCCTCTCCCCGCCCCCCGCCCCCCCGCGCACACACACACACGGGGGTCGCGGAAGGATTCCCCATCCTTTGCGGCCGCGGTGCTCAGACACACAAGTTCATGGTTGCTGATCCGACGGGTGAGGAGTGGGTGCTACCGGCTGGAACCGTGCCACTGGCAGGGGCAGACAGGAAAATAGGAATGCTCTTAATGTCCTCCCAAAGAAAACCTTTGACGGACAAAAGAGTGGTTGTATTTTTACCCTCTCCCTTCATGCTGCCAGGCGTCTTTAAATAGATCCTCTAGCCTAGGGACTTGTATGGAATAATTCATATTAAAACCCAAGAAGTGGCAGAGGAGGGGAGTTGGTTCTTTTCTTCTCTTTCTTTCCTTTCTCCACTCCCCCCCACCGCCCGCCCCCGCCCTTGTCAAGTGAACAGGAAAAGACTCATTTTAATTCAGCTGTGTTAAATTTCTCCTTCTGGGTCTTTTAATGAACTTTAGCTAATTCGGAAAAGACGACGAAAACCCCCAGGAGAAGAAAAGGGATAGGAAGCGGCATTGTAGATGGCTCTTTGATACCTTTTGGTCCCAAGGACATGAGCGGCATCTTTTAATGATGCCGCACAGAGCGGGTGACCCCAGGCTCTTAAATGGGAAGGTCTGACGGAGAAGTCCCGTGCCTTCCATTAGCAACTCCTAAACCAATGGGCTGTTCTGCTGTTGAGAGAAAGAAAAAAAGGGAAGAAAAAGTCTTCCCCAGTTTTCCAGTCCCACTCATTTGTACTTGGGCTCTGGCTAGGATCCGTTTTCTCCCGTCTCCCTGTCTCCCCAAATGGGTTTTCAAAAGACCTTCAGGCCCCAGTTAGCCAAATTCAAAACCCTGCCTGTCCTTCTCTTTCCTTGGGAAGGGAAGGATGTGGGAAGGATGGAGAAAGGGGGTGGAGCAGGGCCTGAGGATCCGGGGAGCTTTGCAGCAAGCCACTTGTCTCTCCCCTGAAACAGAGAATAACCACATTTCTCTTAATGTAGGCCGAAGGGCATCCAGGCGTTCCCAGAGCTCTGCTACCCCCAGCCCTGCGCCGGAGATGCGCGGGTCACTGTGATGGTATGCTCTTGTCCCTGCCAACCCGGGTCACCCCAGCCCTGCCCTGAAGGGCAGCCGGGCCATGTGGCTGGCTGCTCCTCTCTGTGAGTGGGTTCAGGCTCAGGGCTCCAGAAAGCCCCCCGATCCTCTCAGCCCCAGCAGAGCTGCTGCCAAGAATGACATCCTGAGATTACTATGAAGATGGGGAGACCTCACGGGCCACTCTCCCCGGATGGAGCGGGACCCAGGCTGTCTGGAAAACAGGCAAAGCAAAGAGCAAGCTCATAATGGAAGGAGCTCAGGCGCGGGGGTGGGGGGGCAGTGGGAGTGGTGGAAAGCCAAAGAAAATAAAAGCCACATGCCACCCAGGAAGATTCCAGGGCAGGCGGGAAGGAGGTGGCGGAGTAAGGACTTGCCGGGAGCGAGTACCCAGACATGGCACTGCCAGTCTCACTGGATTCTTTTCTGAATTAGATTATGCGAAAGAAAGCGGGGAAATATATAGCCGGCCAGCTGTTCAAAGGCTTACAACCTTGCTTTTATTGTCCGGGTAAGTTGGTGAGGTGGGGCATCAGAGGAATTCCAAACATACCATCCCAGACAAATTTTAATATGTTCCCCAGTGTCATACACGAAGAGGAAATGACAGCTGATCACAGCCAAGGCAGGCCACAGCGATCTGGGCCCTGGAGCTCACCCACCCTCACTTGGCCCAGCTACCAGCCTCCGCCCTAGTACTTCTATCTGTCCACCTGCCTCCCCATCCCTTCTGCCCTTACTGGCCCTGCTGGGTTTGGGGAGTGGTGGGGGCTGGACAAAGTAGCAGGAGCTGACGTTCATGGGAAGAGGTGAGGTCGGCCTTCAAGGCCGCTGGCCAAGAAGCCGAGGCTGGCTAGGGTGAGTCAGGCACCCCAGGGAGTCAGAGGCATTTTAATCCAACCACGGGGGATTATCTGCTGATAAGGGCTGAATCAAGGACTCTGGTGATGCTGTCTTCAGGGCTCCCCCCCTCCCACCGCCCCCAGTAACCTACCCAAGCCAGAAAACACAAGACTGCGTTATTTGAAAGCAACCCTGTGTATGGCTCTGATGGGGACCTGGGTTTTAGGGAACGACTTCCGGCATCTTCTTCCCAAGGGCCCCTTGAATTCAGGCCAGACTCAGAGGTCACTGGTTTGGATCCTGGGGACGGTTCAAGTAAGTGGTGGGAGCCAGTGATAGCATCTTGCTCTGTGCATGTTTCTAATTCAGTGATTCATCCAGTGGCCCTGATGTCAGTTGCTGAGTGTAGGTGACTCACAGCCATCCCTGATAGAGATAGCACGTGGTCCTTTCCCAAGTGTGCTCAAGGGAGCAGAGAAAGGATAAACTGCCCTTTTTCCAGGCTTCCTCTACCCAGGAGGGAAAGATCCGGACTATGCTAGCTGTGAGTGATGTGTACCCAAGATTCGGTGATAAAGGCCTCAGGGGAACCCCTTCATCACAAATGGAAAGAAAACCCACTGATAAGCGACAGTCATTGCAAATAAATCGGGGTCTCAGCAGATACTTGAAATGGGCCTTTGTAACAAGGCAGTCATTGACCCGTTTAGCCATTGGCAAAGTTCATGTCAGTCCCCAAATCTGACTGGAAATAGCATACAGACTGAAAACTGGGCCTTGGGACAATGCCTCAGTCACCTTCGCATCCAGCAGGACTAGCATCATTTCTTAAAAGGATGATGGCATGAATAATTCACCAGTAAGAATAATCACACTTGAATTGTGAGTCCTTCAAGTACAGTAGAAATTGCTGGCCACCATCGGTGGCTAGGATGCTGAGAAATTCACATTTTTTCAAGGGCCCAGGAAAATAAATGAGTTGGAAATTGTTAAATGTATTGAAAAATGATTTATTTTCCCCTTGACAGCGTCATTGGAACTCGAATTAAGATTGAAAACTCCACAGGCATATTTCCATCTGGGGGATGTCAGCTGTTTGGTACACAGTGGGTCAAGAAGACCTCCACCAAGTTCCCCCTTTACCTGAACCAAATATATCTTAAAGCAAATGATGCAAAACTTGGCGTTCTGGGTTCAGACACTCTCGTAAAATGATCTGAGTAACAGTACCAGAATATTGCTTTGACTCAGCCCACTGCTTTGTTAACAGTAGAAGTTTTTAAAGAAAAAAAAAAAAAGTCATTGCAAAATTGCATAGCAATAGAATCCATAGTATCTTTTCGGGCTTTCTCAAATCGTGAATATCCCAGGGCTGTAAATTAACTCGTTCAAAAGCTGGGTTTTCACTCAACAATGCCCGTTAGGCTAGTTATTAAAGGAGATCAGGAAGGTTCCCCCGTAAGCCACGTTCCCGCTCCACAGTGAAATCTGGTCAAGAAGACCCTCAAGTTTAATTTCGGAAGCCAGACCGTTGAGAAGAAAATGGGCAGATATTTGCATTTGGTCTAAAGGCACCCTTGAGAAGCATTCTGCAGCTCCCCAACCCCCCATTCGGTTGACACCCACAGCCCAGACTGCATTTTAGACATCTCTACGTTTTCAAACGCACCGGGGATTTAATATCCTGTGTAGGAGCAATTTGCCGATGCCAGGTCCTTGTCATTAAAATACACTATTATTAGAAATGAGACATTTCGCAGCATCCATATCTGTTATCAATGACAATTACAAAGGACAGAAAGTGGGACTCCCGCCTTGCCAAAGTGCTTCCTTTCCTGCACCTGAATCTCGGTGGAGAAGGGAGTCAACTCTTCCACGCAGGTTTATCTGGGTTTCTGAATTACAATGAGCCTCAGTTACAGGGCGTTCCGAGTCATTAACATTCTGTACACAACACAAACTTCCCGTCCCCCAAGAAAGAGTTTTGCCCAGGCCTCCTACAGCCCAATTGTTAAAGAGAGAACTTGCATTCAGGAGCTTGAAAGAACCCCCACCTCCCCCACCCTGCCCGAATATTCCTCAGGTGTTCGTAGGAGTCATTCCTGCAGGTCCCCATCTCTGCGCCGGTGGGAGCATCCTTTCTCGGTCACCGTTTGGACAGTGTGGCAGTAAGGCCAAGGCAAACAGCATGCATTTCCTCGGACTTTTTGCCCAATCAAAATCCTATAGTAAACCCATCCTCCTCTCTCCCCAGTGCTCCTGCCTGCGTCTATGGAAGTGAAGTCCTTGCACATTGGAAGGAGAGTGCAAAGGAACAGGATTCCTGCAAAGCATGATACAGAAAGCTAGAAATAAATGTTGCCTATTGTTTGAAGTCATTCTAAGCACTCCGGCGGAGCCCTGGCAGGAGATCAGCAGCATACAGAAGTAGTAATAAAAGTAAACAGTGCGCTTTTAAACTCTCAGGCTTGCCCGCCTTCATAGTGCCCCCATTGTAACAGGGATGGGGGCAGTGGGGAAGAAACTGGGCTTCGGGAATCCATGTCGTCCAATGCTGCTTCCCAGTCTCTTTTCACCGGGTCAAATAGAAGAACCATTACAAAGTTATATTGAACTACGCAGAGAGTTTGAAAATGAAATCCCTTTCGGTCAAACCCAAAGGGATTTTCCAGCCTCTCCGTGAGGCTCCCCTGCTCTGTCACAGACTTCAAAGACCCGTTCGTTTAAAAAAAAAAAAAAAAAAGAAAGAAAGAAAGAAAGAAACTCACAAAGCTAGCACGCTACCGATTAATGCAAATTCAATTAATGCAAATTTAAGTGGTATTTAAAGGTTGTCTCTTTGTCTGAGAGGAGGATGAAATGCTCGGTTTGGAAAGAAGTAATTTCCTAGGCAAGCCGTCAGCGCTTGTTTTCCTGCTTACCTTTGGGGGGAAACGCAGGGCTCCTTTCTTCTCAGACTTTTCTGAGAGCTAGAAAGAGGTCCTGTTACTTCCAAATGCTTTTGTTCTTCTGTCCCTCTGTCACATGGCTTGCCTTTTATATTTGCAACACACAAAAGTTAGGACTGTTGTTTAAGCGACACAGGGAGAGAGAGAGAGAGGGAGAGGGAGAGGGAGAGAGAGAGAGAGAGAATGTCAAATGGAAAAGTGCCATTGCAGTCATATATCAATCAGGCGTGCGGCCGCAGCAGCGCTCTAGCAAATGGGAATGCCAGGGAAATGTGAGGCGCTCCTTATCGGGGACTCAGCCACTGCCCACCGCTCGGCTCCCTTCCATGGAGCATCTTACGATGGGAACAGCATAGAGGAGCAAGGGCAAGGGCAAGGAAGTTCTCTTTCTTTCTTTCTTTCTTTCTTGGGAAATAACAAGAGGCTAAATGAATATTCTGGGTTTAATTCTTTGGCAAGCATGCCATCGAGATGGGCAGTCCGTGGTGAAGACGCATAGTTTGGGAAATGCAGAGACAGTGGCATTCTGTTTCACGATTCCGCAGCTGCCTGAGATGAAGCTGAAATTTTAAGGAAGGGGGAGAAAGATGGGGGTCAGAACAGCTTCGCAAGTGTATACCGCTGAGGCAAGTGCAAAACGCTGCCCTGTTTTATCACGACCTGTGTGGGTGGCGAGAGCTTTTTTTCTGTGTTGTTCATCCATTATGTGATTTTTAGCGGCACGTACGCGATGAAATCTACAAGGGCACTTTACTAGGTGCTGTCATTTGCATCATTATTAGAATAAAACTCTCCCTAGGATTTAGAAACAATGGAAAAGTGACAATGGGAAATGTAGTCCTTGACTCCTTGGAATAGACAAGGGTGAACCTAACAGGTAAGGCCAAACCACCTCCAAATGGCTGGTTTTGCAGAAAAGTGGCAAAGGTCACTGGGGAAGGGGGGGCGGTGGTGGGGGTTAAGTACTCCTGCTAGCCAGTAATGCCCTTAAGAGCTGTGAAAATACAAAGGGAAATAATTCCTTCAAGAGCTGAAAATTGAGGCAGAAAACCATCGAACAATTTTGATGGACGACACAAAGAACCACTGAACCATTTATAACTTAGTTTCTGTCAGACGGACCCAACCCCAGAATAATTTTTTTTTATTAACACTGCTGAAGAATTAAACTGAGAATATTTTTTAAAAAGGCATTTCAGGGTAGAGTAAATATAATCCTAAAACCGAAGAAGAAATTTCTCTCGAGAGCTCCATATAATTGCTAATGCCGGAACTGTCATGTTCAACTGTAGCAAATCATTTATTAGTCATTAATAAATTGATTATCACATCATTACTTTGCCACAGAACTTTTTATTCCAAACAGCCACTGGTGTTTACAAGAGGGGTTTTCCGGTTTTCAGTCTGACCTCCACCTTTTCAGCGAAACCCTGCCTACCTGGGAGCTGCCAGTTACAAACGGAGTCCACCTACAAGGATAAAGGATAAAGGACAAGTTCAAAGCCTCGCAAGAAAACCTGGCACGAGGCCGATGGTGATATTGGCTGAATGTCTTAAGAGCAGAAGATCAAACAGCAAATGGAAATTGGGCCTTAAAATGGAAATAATCTGAAAGGGGAAATGACTTGGAGCTGACTAAGAGCCATGGAAACAGTCATGAACACATTTTCTGGCTCAATCCTGTGGGTCAGATTGGGAGGCAGTATAAACTCTTCGGCCACCAACATTTTCAAATATCAGAGCCTGATGCCCATCCACCTTTTTATCTCCCTTAATAAATCATTTGTGCCTTTCCCGGCATATGTTCCCCCATTCCCCCCTATGATCTTTTGCCTTAGGTTCTCAGAGCCGTTTTGTCTGTTCCGAAGTAATGTAAAGAGGCACGGTTCTTCCTGGTTGCAATTTTTCAGCCTTCTACCATCTGCCCTTCCGCGAGAACCCCGCAGAAAGTGTAAGGATTGCAAACACATTGACTGCTTGGCCACAGAAGACAGGCTTCCTCCCAGATGGAGCCCCACTGCTTCCCCCAGCCGTTTTTCTTTCAGGGGTGGCAAAGAATACCATCTGCTGTCCCTTTCCTGAGAAAGCCTTTGCCTCCACCCATCGGGCTCCAGAAGACCCGTTTCTGAGCCTTCCAGTAGGTATCTGGCAACAGCAACCCTTTTCATCACATCATCATGCTTTGCAGAAAGGTCACTGTGTAGAGAAGGGGGTGTCTATCAGCTGGAAGCGATCCCTTCTGAGCCTTTCATTTCGGGTATTGCTTTTGGGTTGTCTCTCTCTCTTTCTTCGTAGCTCTAGGGACAATTTAGGGGAGTCTCCTGGCAGCCAAACACCCGTGAAGGGATGAGGAATCCCAAGACAGGTCCTGCTTCCTTCCTATAGAAACTGAGGGGAGCAGGTATGCCCTTTCTCCTCTTTGGGCAGCTGGAGAGCCAGGTGTGACCCGGCTTGGCTCACCAAATGTGCCATCCAGGAACAGTGGCCAAGGTGTGCAGGCATTCAAGGTTCATTCTCTCTGGTTGCACTGGAATGGAGAGCCCAGAGGATGTGACAGCCAACATCAGCGGCCACAGAGCCCAGCCATGTGATCGATGATGGTTGTCCTGGGGACATAGGGTCTGAGAAGGCATCCTCAGCAATCTGCTTTTTGGGGCTACATCTGTATTCACCGTTTTATAAGCCTGGATCTTCAGCTTTCCTGGTGATTCTGTGAACTGCCCCCCATCACCATACCCACCAAGATCCTGCCAATAAATTCCTTTCTGCTTTCATGATCTAGAGACACTTTTTGAGCCTGGCAACGAGGAGTCCTGATTTGAACATTACATTTTCCAAATTTAGGCGCACCAACATCCTTGGCATATAAATGGCCTTTACTTCTTCCTACTTCCTTTTTCTAAATAAGAAAATGTTTTCAGATTCATTGTCGGTCTGCTATAGTCTCTGTTGTAAAATTTCAAAGGTAGGAAATTCCTATGTGGGCAGCTAACAAGTCCCATAGTTCTTATGTCAATATCAATACTTATCAAGGTACCCGCTGAAAACCCATAAAATGTGATATCAGATTTGCATGGATAAAGGTAGGGGTGTGTATGTGTGTGTGTGTATGTGTGTGTGTGTGTGTTTAAAATCCCACATCCCAGCATAATCTGCTAGGCATGGTTTATAACTATCTATGAGAATAGTAGTAATTTTACCATCTTCATGAATATGATAGATAGCATTCATTCAAAAATACCTATCAATAATAATAACTATTTAATGGGTGTGTACTCCCCCCTGGGCTCTGAGCCAAATATTCTGTATGTATTCTCTCTTTTGGAGAGATACACAATATCTCTCTTAAACACAGTATTTATCTGTCAGGTAAATACTATTATTCTCTCTCATAAATGATGAAATTGAAGCTCTGGGAGGTTAGGCGACTTCCCTGTCGTTGGCACAGCAAAAGCAAATAGCAGATACAAGCTCTGGCTTTCCTGTCCTCAAAGGGCGATGGCTTAACCACCAGGCCATGCTGCCCCCATTTAACAGAAATTCACCAAACCGAGTTTTTATAGTTATGACCTGCTATTTGTGAGAGGTACAAATCAAAGCAAGAAATGGATTTGGGGGGCACCTGGATGCCTCAGTGGGTTAAAGCCTCTGCCTTCGGCTCAGGTCATAATTTCAGGGTCCTGGGATCGAGTCCCGCATTGCGCTCCCTGCTTAGCGGGGAGCCTGCTTCCTCCCTGCTCTCTCTCTGCCTGCTTCTCTGCTTACTTGTGATCTCTGTCTGTCAAATAAATAAATAAATAAAATCTTAAAAAACAAAAATGGATTTGGTTTTTTGGGCATTTAGGATACTACTAGGAAAAGAGAAATGTTTGCTTATGAAAACACTGCCAGGTAGAATGGGACCCTGGCTGCCAAAAAAAGCAATAAGTACAGTAAGATTGGTTCTGGTACGTCCAGGAGTAGTGCACTGGGTCTGGGCTTTGAAGGCACCAAGTGGGAACCAGAGGACGGATGAATGTGGGTTTGTAGAGGAGCACATAGTCAGAAGCTTGGTTGGGCCTAATCCCATGGGGAGACAGGGTGAACAGAGGAGAAGGCAGGCTCAGACCTGGGCAAGACGAGGTCCTGACGGAGAGACTAGAATGGAAACGCAGCCCAGGACAAAAGAAGAGTTATGTGTACCGAAGGAAAGGACAGAGACAGAGGCTCCAAGGTACATAGAAAATGGGCGCTTTCATCCATCCATATGTCCACCCAACAAGTATTCTTTGAGCGTCTTCTACCTTCCAGATGTTCTCAACCCGGCGATTCCAGGACTAGATACAACAGAAACGTTTCTATGGTGATGGTGGAGGAGTATGTCAGTTAAGACACTTTCAAGGCAAACAACCAAAAAGCCTTGAGTCTCAGTAGCTTATTTTTATTTATTTATTTTAAGATTTCGCTTATTTAAAGAGAGAGAGAGAGACAGAGCACGAGCAGGAGAGGCAGAGGGAGAGACAGAATCTCAAGCAGATGTCGGGCTGAGTGTGAAGCCTGATCTCACGACCCAGAGACCACATCCTGACTGCACCACCCCAGATGCCCCCCAGAACTTTAGCTTTTATTTTTATTTATTTATTTTAAGATTGAGTCTCAGTAGCTTAAAACATAAGGAAAGTTATGCTCCTTCATCAAGAAGCAGGTAGGTCTAGGGTGGGTACAATGGCCGCAGTATCGTCAAAACCTCAAGCTCCCTCCACCTTCCATCAAGCTCAGCACTGTTGGTGTCTGTGCTCCCGCAGGTTAATTTGTGAACACAAGACAGCCAGTGGAGCTCTAGAA
This sequence comes from Mustela putorius furo, assembly GCF_011764305.1. Classification (NCBI taxonomy): domain Eukaryota; kingdom Metazoa; phylum Chordata; class Mammalia; order Carnivora; family Mustelidae; genus Mustela; species Mustela putorius. Next base: position 38,312,838 of record NW_025421989.1, read on the forward strand.
ATCACCTCTAAATTCAGGACAGGAATCAAGAGGAAAGGAAAAACGAGCTTGCTCTTTGCCTGCTTCTTTAGTCAGAAAGAAAATCTTTCCAGAAACCTCAGGGGATACCCTTGCATCCCACTGACCAGAATGTAGCCACATTGTTCCCCCCTCCCCCCAACAGTGATCTCTTCAAAGGGAAGCACAGTGGCTGTGACTGGCCTGGTGCCATAATGGTCCACGCCCCGAGCTGGGAGCATGGCCCATGGGACATAGTCAGATTCTTCGCGATAACAGAGGATGAACAATGGTTGCGTAGACAACTGATAACATCGGCCACATTGAGACACACCAGGTGACTTCAGAGGGTGACATATGCTAAGAGGAAAACAGAACAGTAATGAGATAAAGGTCAACTGAATTAGCCCAGGGAGAGGGCTGAGTGAATAGGGTGACCAGACTTGGTCTTTCAGTGCGGGGAGGGGGTGATATTTGAAATTAAATGCTGAGAGTAAACTTGGTAAGCAGAAATGCCAAGGTGGCTGGAAAGAGAGAGAGGGGCAAGTGCTGAGAGATGTCTCAGAGATGAGAGGGGGAGTTGTATATATCACATAAAGTTTTATTGGCCAGTATAGAGAGTTTCAGTTTTGTTATTGGTTGAATTGTGTCCCCTTCAAAAACGGTATGTCAGAAGTCCTAAACTCGAGTACCTCAGCGTGTAGCCTTATTAAGAAATAGGCTCTTCAGGGCACCAGAGTGGCTCAGTCGGTTAAGTGTCTGCCTTCAGCTCAGGTCATTGTCCTGGAGTCCTGGGATTGAGCCCCACATCAGGCTCCCTGCTCAGTGGAGAGCCTTCTTCTCCCGTTCACTCTGCCCTCCTCCCGCTCATACTCTCTATCTCTCAATTAAATAAATAAAGTCGTTAAAAAAAGCTTTTCTTGGTTTCTCAAAAAATTACAATTAGAACTACTGTATGATCCAACAATTCCACTCCTGGGTTCATATCTAAAGGAAATGAAAAGAAGATATTGAAAAAGTATATGTACACCCTGTTCAGTAGCATTATTCATGATAGCCAAGATATGGAAACAACCTAAGTGTCTGTCAACAGATAAATGGATAAAGAAGATCTCTCTCTCTCTCTCTCTCTCTCTCTCACACACACACACACACACTCACACACTCAGGAATATTATTTGGTCCTGAAAAAGAAGTCGATCCTACCATTTGCAATAATTTGGATGGACTGGGAAGGCATTATACTAAGTGGAATAAGTCAGACTGAAAAAGCCAAATACCATATAATTTCCCTTAAAATGTGGAATTTAAAAAGACTGAAGGCTTAGAAACAGAAAGTAGAGGCAGTTACCAAGACTGGAGGTGGGGGAAATGAGATGTTGGTCAAAAGGTACAAAGTTTCATTTAGAAGATGAATAATTATGTGACCTGTTGGAGATGTTAGCTAAGGCTATGGAGGTGATCTTTCTGCAATACATGTACAGCAAATCAACACATTGTACACCTTGCATTTATACAATGTTATATGTCAACCTCTCAACAAAGCTGGAGAAGAAAAAGAAGAGAAGGAATAAAAATAAATTGACTAAAATAAATTCAAGTTTCCCTTACAATATCAAAGGTACAATTCTTTAAATAATTAACTGATCAGCTAGACTTCATTAAAATGAAAACTTCTGCTCTGCGAAAGATAGGTTTAAGAGAATAAAAAGAAAAGCCACAGACTGGGAGAAAACATTTGCAAAAGACTCATCAGATAAAGGACTTGTATCCAAAATATACGAAGAAGCCTTCACTCAAATATAAGACAACAAACAACCTGATTAAAAAATGGGGAGAAGCCCTGAACAGACACCTCACCCAAGAAGACATACAGATGGTGAATGAGTGTCTGAAGAGATGCTCCACATCGTATATCATTGGGGAAATGCAAATTAAAATGACAGTGAGCTACCACTACATGCCTATTAGAATGGCCAAAATCCAGAACACTGACAACACCAAATACCAGCGAGGATGTGGAGCAACAGGAACGCTCATTCATTGTGGATAGAAATGCAAAAACTGTATAGCCACTTTGGAAGACAATTTGGCAGTTTCTTGCAAAACTGAACACACTCTAACCATATGATCCAGCAGTAGCATTCCTTGGTATTTACCCAAAAGAGTGGAAAACTATGTCCACACAAAACCTGCACATGGATATTTATAGCAGCTTAATTCATAATTGCCAAAACTTGGAAACAACCAAGATGTTTTCAGTAGGTGAACAGATAAACAAACCGTCATATATCCAGACAGTGGAATCCTAGTCAGTGCTCAAAGGAAATGAGCTCACAAGCTATAATGCGCATTACTTTATGATTTTATATGCAATTTATATGCAAATTTTATGTCTATAAATTATTTATATATAAATACATATAAAACTTAATTTTATATGTAAATTTATATGCCTGCTATCAAGCGATCAAGCATATCAGTGCATATTACTTTACGATTTCACATGTCAATAACGCCTCAATAAAGCTTGCACTTCTAAAAATGCATATTACTAAGTGAAAGAAGCCAATCTGAAAGGTTACATATTGTATGATTCCAACTATATGGCATTCTGGAAAAGGCAAAGCTACAGAGACGGTAGAATGATCAGTGTTTGCCAGGGGTTGGTGTGGGTAAGGCACTGAATAGGCTGAACACAGAATTTTTTAGACAGTGAAAATAGTCTGTTTGGTACTGTAATGATGGATAGATGTCGTTATACATCTGTCCAAACCCATAGAATGCCCAGCACCAAGAGTCAGCCTTTTTGAAAACTGTAGGTTCATCAATTATAACAAATGTACCACTCTGGTGTGAAAAGGGTGATATGGAGGGAGGCTGTGCCTGTATGGGGGGGGGAAGGGGAAATATGGGAACTCTCGTACTTTCCATTCAATCCTTCTGTGAATTTAAATCTACTCTAATTTAAATCTAGTCTATTTAAAAAAATAACAACAACACAGTACAACCCCTCCTCATCCTCCCCCCCCCCAAAATAGTATCCAATGAAGCAGACAACCTCAGGGTGAAAAAAGCCTCCCCAGGCAATTCTAAAGCACAGTTAGAATTAGGGACCAGTCCTCAGCCACTTTAAAAATACCCAATCAATTCAGTAAACATAAATTCACAACATAAATTCAAACTCAAGAACCACTGGGTACGTTTACTAATTTTAGTGAATAATCGCTTTTGGCATCTCTTTCACCATTTTATGAGCATCTTCAAAGCGTTGAGACGATATCTTTTTCCTACAACATACTATACAGCTCATCAAAGGCATAAATCAGGACAATGTTCGGTTTATAAAAAGATGGCAAAAGAAAAAGATTCTGAGCCCTAAATTTAAGCACCTTTTGAACTTTATAAAACACTTTAAGGGCAACATTGTGAATGCAATAAGAAGACTAAGATTTTTATTTAGTCCTTTTTAAATACATTCTTCTATCTGTGAGTTACTCCATAAAGATAATGAAAAATTATTTTCTACACAAAATTAGCAATGCAAAGATTTAAAGCAGTCCGAAGAACATTTTAAAAAAAAAGACATATTTAGAGAGGAAACAAATCCCCTAAAAAAATGTGTCATCTTGCTTCATTACGGTTCTAAGATTAGCTCTTGCTTATTTAGGTGAGAAAGAGCTAAAATCATCACTTAGTACTAGGCGCTGCAGTTTGGTGTGAAGGGCTCCATGCTAGAGGTAAGGACCTCGATTGCCATTTTATTTTAGAGATCTTATTCCTCACTCCACAGGAGCCCTCAGTAAGTATCTGACACAAATGAGCAACACTTTCTTACAAGTTTTCTTCCCGCAGTCCTCATCGTGCTCTAGGATCCACTCCTACCCTGGCGCCCTTTTCCTTCATGGCCACAATGCTCTTCACTGACATCTACCTGAATGACCTTCGTTCCTGGTTCCCATGTTACCTCGAGGTCGCTTTCTGTTCTTGGCCTAGTTTCTGAACTCCAGAGTAAGAATTGCCACCTAGTCCCAAGAAATCCCCACTTAAATATCCCCTTGCCCTCCCTGGGGTACCAAGCACAACGGATTGTCCGCGAAGGCCCCACCATTATTGGCATCCTTAACTCAGCTGCACCACAGATGTCCCAGCCTGGAAAATCTCATTAGCTCAGCAGTTTGGGGAAAGTCATTAACTTCTTACAACCTCAGTTACTTCATCTGTTTTATGGGTCAAGAAAACCAATTTAAGAGGCTTGGCGTGAAGGTTACTTGAGACATTGAACTGACACGATTTCAAAGATTATCGCTGCGTGTCGTTGCCCTGCCAGAGAACACCTAAGAAAGTAGTGAACTAAGACCCAGCAATAAACAGGCCCAAGGTCTTTGACTCCATATTACAATGCCTATAAAACCACTGGCAGGCTAGGAAGTAATAACTTTCTCTACAGAATGAAACGGAACTGCTTCGGTCATATTTGAACTTCTTTTGTTCTTGCTATAAAGTAAGAGAGTCTGCTGTCAAATCTTATTTTCTCAAATTCTCAGATTTCACGGTATTAAGGAACAGTCGCTTCCTTTAGTAGCAAATGCGACGTTCATTTAGAAATATATTTTTAATGAACTTTGCTTGTCTCACTGATGAAGTAGAAAGTACATTCACTAGTAGCTCAACAAATTCACATTAGGTCAGTTTCAATCTCACTTAAGGTCACATTCTCACAGAAAGAATTACTGTAAGAGTTTGTACTGACAGCTTCTAATTAATGTATACTTTTAGAAAGATTATATTTCTTGATCTCCCCCCCACACACAAAATGATACCACTCATCATATTTGACACTTCTTTATTTTTCCCAAAAGAATTTTTTCATATACTGAACAGTTTCCCTGAATTTATGAGTTTTTCAATTAAAAGTTAATTTTAAAAAACACACTTGGCGATTTGAGTGAAGAAAAAATAACTGGTATAGAGGTGGTCCATAGATGTTCCATGTGACGACTAAAGGCAACTTCATTTTATCAATTTATTCATTCAATCTGTCTTTTTCATATACCTCTAAAGTGCAGAAGACCCTGCCTTTCTTACTGAATCAGTGAATACTTCTAGTTTTTAGAAATGTCTTCTGATTTTCCTAGATCTCTGAGAAAGGATTTTCAGACCTCTTTTTCAGCCCACTCAATCATTTAGTCAACAGATCATTTATGAGCAGGGTCATGCCCTGTTTTAAGCCTTGGAGACAGAGTAGCCAACAAGACCAACAAGGTCCCAGCTCCCTTGGAGCTGGAATCCCATTAGGGAGATGGACAACAGGCTCAGAAACAAATATACTATATACTTTCAGGTGCAGGTAAGTGCAACGATGAAAATCAAACCAGAACAATAATAAGGTGATCCAGGGTGAGGGGACTACTATTTTAGACTGGGCATCCAGGAAATGCACTCAGGAAGAAGAGGTATTTGAACAGAGATATGGGTGAAGTTAAGAGAGAGTCATGTTGGGAGAGGATCATTCCAGGCAGAGCGAACAGAGCAAGAGTAGAGGAGAGTGAGGCCAGGGCTGAATCATGTAGAGCCTTGTAGCTGTGATAAGGCATTCAAGCCTATTCTAAATGTGATGGGAAGCCACTGGGGAGATTTGAACTACAAGGTGACATGGTCCACTTCAGGTTTCTAGAAGATGACCCTGGGTCTTTTGTGGAAATAAACAGTCTGGTTAGGAGGCCAATTCAAGGAGACATGGTTAAATGCTGACTACATGTTGAAAGTCGAGTTCTTGCAGAACTTGCTGAAGGATGGAATTTATGGTTCCGGTGAGGAAGAGGAATTGGCAAGGACGCTCGGGTTTTTGCTGTGAACAGCTGAGCGACTGGCTGAGGTTCTCATTTAATTGGAACAGGGGAGATTGGAGACTGAGTACAGCGGGTGAGGGGGTCACAAGCAGGAACTGGGGTTGAGACATAATAGAAGGTCCATTGTGCAATAAGAAAAAATGTCTCCCTGCACATAGACTAGACCTGTGAGAACATCAGTCATTGTAAGAAAACTCGTTTAGACAGGATCAGGGCAGACACGTGAGTTCATCGTTGTCCTTTCCATGCTGGGGTAGCTTCACCCCAGATGCTGCAGTAGGAGAGGGTCATGACTATTGGGATGTGGAGCTTTTAAGCTGAATGGTTAAGGAAGAACCAGGCTCTCCTTGGACATGACGAGGGACCAGGGTGTGAGAGCAATATGATACAGTAGAACTGTGCTCCATTCTTATCCTTCAGTCCATCCTCTCAGGTGACCAGGGAGCAATATATAAGAGCAAGAGGATAGAGCAGAATCTCGCTCCATCCCTATCCTGCCAGCTCCTCTTCTAGTGTTAGGGAACCAAGCGAAGGATCCCAGCTCTGTGTTGTAGCTGTAGGACAAAGAAAGCTAGCAGCAGGGTTTGTCACCCTAGTGCTCTTGATTAAAGAAGGACCAGCTCCGAATTGGGCATGTTTGGAGGGCTGAGGTCCAAGTCTCATGGTCCACCAGGATTGATGGTCTTAAGCACTAGCCTTGGCCAGTTTCTATGGAGATTTGCAAGAGGCCAATTTCCTCTCTACGGGGGATAATTCAAGGACAAATTAATACCTACCTCCTCATTTAAAAAAAAAAAACTTGGATTAAGTTGGTAGTGGTGGCATGGTGAAATGTGCTTGGATTCTGGGAAGAGTCTGAATGTGGATTTCCTAAACAAAAACAAAACCCAAACCAAAAAAGCCTTGCTAATGGTTGATCTTATGAGTTGAGGGGGAAAAGAGGTATCCAGAAGTATGCAGAGTTTTCTGTCTTGAACAACCAGTGTAATCATGTTGTCACTAACTGAAATAAGGAAGGTTAAAGAAGTGTGCAGGGAGGGGGGAGGTGGAACCAAGGAGGTTCTGATCTGGAAATGACCGATAGATGCCCAAGTAGAAAGGTAGACAGCACCTGGGGTTTAGGGTAGAGATCTGGGTAGGAGATACAAATCTTGGAGTCATCAGCAAGTAAATGCCTTTTAAAGTCATGGGACCAGATCATCTAAGGAGCAAATATAGAAGAGAAAAGGACCACAGATGGAACCCTGCCTGGGCTCTGTCAATATTTAGAAGGCTGGAGCGGGCCTACTGCCCACTTCTAACGCCCACTAGACTCTTGATTGTCTTTACCCAGAAAAGAAGGAACGTTCGAGCACAAGGTAATCTCAAAACATGAGATTTACAAAAAAATGTGATTTACTGCATAAAGCAGGCCTGAGATACACCATTATATTTCAAGGCAATGGGGGAATATTTACAAGCACAGATACAAAACATGATGAACATACAGATATGAAACCACAGCTTTTTCTGCTCCTCCAAGGAGAATTACCTGGCAGCTCAACAGAAAACTGACAAAATTCATACTTGGCCTACTCTTTCAGAAATTTCAATTAGAATCATGTGATTGCGTCAGTCTTTTTGAGGAAGATTTGTTTTCCTTTTGAATACAACATTGTATCCTATCTATTTACTTATTTTTAGATTTTACTCATTTGTCAGATATATATATATAGAGAGAGAAGACAAGAGAAGATACGCTCCCCCTGAAAGCAGGGGGAGCAGCAGGCAGAGGGAGAAGCAGGCCCCCCGCAGAGCAAGGAGCCCAGCGCAGGGCTCAATCCCAGGACCATGAAATCATGACCTGACCTGAAGGCAGACGCTTAACGGACTGAGCCACCCACGCATCCCTATCTTATTTTCTAGAACTATGTTTTGCTCTTCTCCAGTAAAACTAGAGAACTATTAAATTATTAGACATTGCTTTCATGCGATATGTCCATTTTCTCTTTCACCACTAGGTCCTTCAGGTAAATGTTTTAGTTACAGGGCAATGACCTTTTTCTTTTTTTTCTTTCTTTCTTTCTTTCTTTCTTTCTTTCTTTCTTTCTTTCTTTCTTTCTTTCTTTCCTTCTTTCTTTTAAATTGTATTTATTTATTTGAGAGAGAGAGAGTGAGAGAGCACTAGATGGTGGAGAGTCAGAGGGAAAAGCAGACTCCCTCCTGAGCAAGGATCCTGATGGGAGGCTCAATCCCAGGACCCCGGGATCATGACCTGAGCTGAAGGCAGACACTTAAAGACTGATCCACCAGGAGCCCCCAATGATGTTTCATCTACAGTTATTCTACTACAGATCATGCTTATATTCTTTAATACTCTAAGGAGAAATCAAGGAAATTTGAAAATGCCATCACCCTTCCCTCCACTTTTGGATTTACAGCCAGGACCTGGTTGTGGCCTAAGCTAAATGAAGCAGACATTAAGTCATGATTCATAACTTAATCAGGAACCGAGAGTCTTGGTTGGTAGGAGTGGGGCAACAAATCAAAACATCCAAGAGTATGAAATAGGGAACTATTCTAGTCTCTCTTTGTTTTAGTTCATTTCCTCCCCCTCTCAAACAAAAAGATCTGTTTTGTTTTATTTTTATAAAAAAATTATAATGCAGTATTTTGGATTCTAAAGTCAGGTACAATCTATATGTGAGACTAGCCAAGACATTTTTGGGAAAATAAACCATAAATAAGGAAGTTGTGTGGCAAAAACATCTATTTCTCACTCCAAATCCATGTAGTCTTTTTACATTTCTCAGCTTCTTAGCTGTTGATGGGATGAAGCGACTGGTTCTGGCCAAGGAGCAGAAAAGGTGCCACTTCCAGATCAAGCCATTTAAGATTCTGGGCACAAACTCTTCATTGCTTTCTTCCTATCCTTTGGTGACCTGAAGGCCATGCATTACGATTGCAGAGTCACACATGGAAGTAGCTACTGTCACTGAATCCCTGCATGGAAGACAACCAACCTACAGTGGTGTATGTGAAATAAGTTTTTCTTTATTAAACCATAGAGATTTGTGGTTTTGTGTTTCTACATAGTATATATGGATATACTGATACAAAAAAGAAACTCTTCCATAGATACTACCAAAAAGATCAAGGAAATATAAAAAAGTGTTCATAGACCCATGTCTACTCAAAAGTTTCATATATGACAGTGATATCTGAAATCAGGGAGGAACTGCGGATTACTGATGCATGTCTAAGTTAACAAATTAGCCCCTAATGCAGTGTTCCAAAACAATAACAATCACTTACTGGCTCTCATACATTCCAGTGGGTCAGGAATTCATACAGAATATCATGGAAACAGCTTATCTTTGCACCCTGCACAATGTCTAGAACCTCAACTGGGGCAGCTCCAAGGCTGAGGGCTGAAATTTTCTGAAGACTCATCCACTCACATGTCTGAGGCTGATGCTGCCCATTGGCTGGGGCCCTAGGTAGGACTATGAGCTCTGATACCCACATTTGGCCTCTCCGCATTGCCTGGACATCCTCACAACATGGTGGCTAGGTTTTAAGGGTAAATGTAGCAAGAAAAAGAGCTGTATTGTCTGTTGTAACCTAGCCTCAAAAGTCATACAGCATCACTTCTGCCATATTCTATTGGTCAAGGCAGTTACAAAGGTTCACACAGATTTAAGAAAGGGAATGCAGATGTCATCTTTCAAATGGAGAAGTGTCAATGTCATATTGTAAGAAGGACATGAAGGATTCTTCATTGAATTCTTCATGTCCTTCTTACAATATGACATTGAGATATATTCTTTGAAAAATACAATCTGCCCCAGTGATAATGGGTAATGTGTTTGTTAAGGATCCAATACCATTTTTGTCCTCCTACTATACACCCTCCTGCTATAGAGATGAGAATAACAAATATTTTCTTACATACAGATATGGTTTGAACAGGTTACTAAAACTCTAGCTAATTACTGCATGAGAGAAGAAATTCAGCAGCTAACCCTTTCTAAAATTAAAGATGTTTTGATAGAACTTCTGCAAATCACAAGCTAGTATATAGGTTAAATTTCCATATACATTATTTTATTTTTTTTTAGTTATCTCAAACTTCTGGAAATAATTTGGGTCATTTACTGAGATATTTTTAGTGTTCAAAGCCTGGAAAATTCTAGGCCAGAGATATTTTTGTTGTATTATGTGAAGTAGAGCTTCAGGCTTTCATTTCCTATGTATCTATGTACTACAATAAATGAAAAACTATTTTCAAGCAGAATCTTGGCCTTGCCCATGGTTTTCCCGTGTCTCACCTTAAAGCAGAGGTAATATGGTTCCCTATTCAGTCACATACCCTTATTAAGTGGTTCCTAGCTTTCTGCAAAAGCGTATCAACCCTACTCCCCAGTGATTGTCTGCAGAAGTATTCCAACATAGAAAGGCTGTCTGTCAGAACTCATAAGAGTGTAATCTCAAACCCTCTGTTGCTCTATTTTTCATTTAATGTTTGTCTGAAATTAAAAAAAAAAATGTCTAGGGAAGATTATCTGAGCATTATAGAGTCCTTCCTGTAGCCAGCACTGCCACTGCTCTGCCCAGAGGTCCTAGGATCCCTTCTACCAGCGTGTGCCCCTCCCCCAACTTCTGCAACTCTTTTGGGGAAGACCAACCTACAGGCACTGGGGCCACTTTGACCGCAGGCATGACAGCAGGAAGTATCAGGGAGTTTACATCATCCCCACCCACAGCCCTTGATCCCTCTTTAGCCAATGACTGATGGGTGCAGGTGAAGCCCAGTTCCTTTGCCCTAAGTCAGGACAGATTCTGAGTTGCAATTTCTCCTCCAGAGCTCCCCTGTGGGATTAGGTGGAGGCTGGGACATCACTTGAACTCACATTCTGCTCAGCTTCTTCCCCTCTTCCATCTTGTCCCCCCACCCCCTTGGCAGCTTCTCCTGGGAACACTTTTTAAACAAATCACATTTTGAGTGCACAAATTTGAGTCCTCAAGTTATGGTCTGCTTCTGGAGAACAAGATCTATGTGTTATCCATCTCCTTAGACATTCTGCTATCTTTCTGTGAATTAGGGTTGCTCAGTAGAGAGTGGGATACATGGTGTAGATCTAATGAATCAGAATCTACATGCCGATGTAGGAGATCTGTCTCTACAGGAACATTCCAGATGCACGTTTCTGAGAAAGAGTTTTATGAGCTGGTTCAAGAAGAAGTAAGACATTGGAGTAGACCAGAAATAGAAAGAGAATAGACGAGAGTAGACCAGAAATAGACAGTGGAAGAAATCACAAACCTTGTCAAAAATGAATTATTGAGTTATTTTCATTTTTCTAATATTCCAATGCTATTTAAATACTTCCAAAGTAGAGAAAGTGATGGAAAGCGTCCAACTCATTTTATGAAGCTAGCAAAACCACGGTATTAAAACCCGATAAAGATTAAACACTCCAAGAGAAAGCTTATTAAATCATCCAGTGAATATGTAAAAATAAGTATCTTAAACTTTGGGTTCATTACCTGAGTCCAGCATGAAAAGAACAGAATACATCATTGGGACGCCTGCGTGTCTCAGTCTTTAAAGCATCTGCCTTAGGCTCATGTCATGATCCCAGGGTCCTGCTCCTTGCTCAGCAGGAGCCTGCTTCTCCCTCTCTCTCTCTGCCCCTCCCCCACTTGTGTTCCTTCTCTCACTGTCTCTCTGTCAAATAAATAAATAAAATCTTTTAAAAAATTAGTAAAAAACAATGAGAAAGAATTTATACTAGCAATGCAAGTGTTAATTAATATTTAAAAATCTACTCACAAAATTTATCACATCAATGGAGAAAAGTCAAAATTTCAATAGATATCCCAAATTAATTAATCAATGATAAAATTAAATATCCATTAATTACAAATACGTGTAGTAAACTGGGACCAGAAGGAAACTTTGCCAACCGGTAAATAAATATTTTGCAAGCAACAAGTTACATCATTCTGATAGGCTTTTCAGCTGAAGAGAGGAATAACAGAAGGATACTTAACATCATCATTATTCTTTTCTTTTCCACTCACTGTAAGTTCCAAACAACATAATAAAATAAGAAAAGAAATAGGAGGTATAGATATTGGAAAGAGAACAGAACTAATGACATTTTCAAATATTTTCTTGAAACTTCAAGAAAATCATCCATGAAAATGTTATAACTATTAGGAAGTGATGGATAGCAACGTAAATATACAAGTATCAATCACTTTTCACATATTAAAAAATAAATATTTCGTCACAAAATGAACAAAAATATGATGTATTCACAAATGATCTTGGCAAGAAATGTGCAATATGGTATAAAGAAAACAAACAAAAAACCACTTAAAAGAAGAGTTTACAATGCAGAAAGACACCATATTTCTGGATAGGAAAATCTGTTATTATTAAAGTGTTAATTCTTCCCAGTTTGCTTTTTAAATGTGATACATTTCTAATCTAATCCAATACCAACTTAACATTCTTGCAACTTGACAAAATGCTTTTCAAGTTTATCCAGAAGAATAAACATGCAGGAATAACCAAGAAAATTTTTAAAAAGAAAAATGAGAAGACACTTGAAACAAAATGTCGAAATATATTATAAAGCCACAATAATTTGAACAATGTGGTATGAACGCAGGACCAGCCAAACAATTCAAGGTAACAAAAATAGACGGTCCAGAACAAACACAGGAATGTTTAAGAATTTAGCATATTATGATGGCTGTTTCATTTAAAAACTATGTTTATTATATAACTTGACAAAATATTTGTGGAACAATTCATTTGAACTGCATTATATTCCAGAATAAATCTCAGCTGGGCTGAAAATGTAAATTTTTTTAAAAAGATTTCATTTATTTATTTGCCAGAGAGAGAGAGAGAAAGCACAAGCAGAGGGAGAAGCTATCTCCCCGCAGAGCAGGGAGGCCCAGATGGGACTCGATCCCAAGAGTCTGAGATCATGACCCAAGCCAAATGCAGATGCTCAACCGACTGAGCCACCCAGGTGCCCCTAAAAATGTAGATTTTTAAGAAAAAAAAATGAACATCCCAGAAGACAATATCAGTACACATTTATGTAATTTTAGGGTACCATAGGCTTTTCTAATAACACTGAAAGCAACATCAGACAAAAAAGTACTGGTCTATTTGACTATATGAAAACATTAATACATAAAAGAAACAGCACTATATATTAAAAATTCAAGCCTATTGTGCTCCTCTGTTGGAAGAAGACAGACAGAATTGGGAAAACATCATTGTTACATACGAGGTAAAAAAAGAAATATACACAAGAAAGAGCTTTCACCAATCAAGAAAAAGTAAAGTTAAAATTGGCAAAGGCCATGAAAGTGTAATTTACCAAATTGCAGAGCCCACTGCTTTATTTTTAGGAAAAGTTTAGCTTCTCTAAGAACAAAGTGCAAATCAAAATAACAATGAGTGTATCAAACTGACAAAAATTAAATAAAATTATGACACACAAAGTTTTGATAAGTGTGCCAGTAGTTGGTACTCTCAAATACAGCTGGCCGGAGTGTAAATTTGTAAATTGTAGAACATTCTACTTAGAAAAGATATATATCTTCCACATTTTGACCATCGGGCTTCTAGGAATTTGTCCTTAAGGAAATAATTATAAATTTTGCAATGATTTATCTACAAGTATGTCCACAGCACCATTTCTTATAGTATCCAATTTTGGAAACCAACCCACTGTTCTATAATAAAGGATTGGCTCAGTAAATAAATGCTTTTATCTAATGAAATACATAGAAGCTATTCAACATATTTTTAAAGAATGTTTAATGACTTGGGACAATGTGCATGATATATAGTTTAATTAAAAACAGACTGAAAAATAATATGCAGTATGAACCTCTTGTTAAAAATTATATTCGTGCATAATATAAGACAGGAAAAATACATACCAGAATATTAACAGTGCTTTTCCCCCAGATGCTGGGATTTTAGATGATTTTTAACATCTTTTTTTCTGCTTACCTGTTCCACATTGTCTTCAATGAACATGCCCTCTTCTATAATCAGAATTTATAAATACGTTAAAATTAACTTTAAAAAAGTAAAAAAAGAGAAACACTCCATCTGTGTTTTCCATTATGGAAAATATGTTATCAGTATGTGTTTGTCAGGCTAGGAGTGCCTACTTCAGGGCATACCCAGGAGAAATACTTGTCCAGTCTTGACATGAACAAACAATGACAGTTGCTCTTGTCCTGAGCACTTGACCTGTTTTTATCTGATCGGTCCTAGGAACCGTGTAAATCAGAAAGCTTGGAGACAACCTATGCTCACCTCTGTAAACAAGGCTGTGAATCTATGTCACATGGAGTGTTCCACTTAAGAACCCGTCATGTCCATTTTGTGTATTCTGAGAAGTTAGCTTAAGTCCTTCCAGGAAAGACACAGAATTTTTATAAAGTAGTAAGTATACCCACCCTCTAAGAGCTCTGAAGCAATAAGAGAATTTCCTAGCATGAAAGAACCAAAGAGCACAGCAAAGGAGAATCAGCACTAGATTCACAAAAGAATTCACTCTTGGGGCGCCTGGATGGCTCAGTGGGTTAAGCATCTGCCTTCAGCTCAGGTCATGATCCTGGCGTCCTGGGATCAAGCCCCACATCAGGGTCTCTGCTCATCAGACTCTTGGGTGGGCAGACATTTAACTTGGTCCTACTGGTGTCCACTGAGTGGGAGCAAGATGTTACTCTTATCACTGAACCCCCAAAACGCTTATTCAATGAACAGCAAAGTTCGCCAGATATTTACTTCAAAACCGATGATATTTAAGGTTCCAACACATATCAAACTGATCATTCAGTAAGTACATTCAAGATAGATCGGGCCCTTTAAAGCTAACAACTTTTTTGACTCATCATTCTAAGTGGATTTCTGTATTCGCTTTATGTACCGTACAATGACAAAACTAAAACGGCTTCAAGACAGTCATTCCAGTTAAGACAAAGCTCATTTTTAAAAAAAAAATAAATGAAAACCATCTTTTTTTTTTTAAAGTAAGTTGAACAGAAAGGAATTCTTCAAAATGAAAAAAAAAGAGAGATCCAAGAATATTGAGTATGCTCTGCAATTTAAAATTTAATATTGCAGCTTGATTCTCCACTAACTTTTTTGTGCATTTCTAACGTAGACGTATGGCTTTGAGAGCCCATCTAGAATACTAACAAATAAATAATGGTTGAGCACAGCTGACAGCATGCCCAGTTGTATGCGTAGATTAAAGTAAGGCTGATTTTGAACGTACTACCTTGCCAGTCTGTAATAGGATGCTAATATTATTACTCCTTTCTTTTCATTTGCATGCTTCCGAACAGCCAAACAGCACCCCCACCTCCCCACCATGTGTCGTTACTGGTACAGAGCCCCAAGGACCAGTACCCATGGAAGGTGGAAGTGTTCTCTGGCAGTGTACTGGGTCAGTGAACATTTTCCAACATGAATCCAATGTGTCTTACTTTTCTTTGTCCACTCTTACAGTCTCCATTGTACTGTATGTTGTGCTCCATGGAGAAACCAATAACTTTGATATATCGGGGAATGTTATTGGATGCTTTCCCAACAGCAACATGTGGGAACTTTCCAACTAACACAATAGCCTTCTCTCAATAGTTATTTGTTTTTACTTCCTTATAGTTTTTCATACAGTTGGCCGTTTTCTCCTTGAAATCCTCCCTGTCCTCAGTTGCAATGATCCTTTTACATCTAGGAACGTGCCCCCCGCCATGGCCACACCTTGTGTATCCCCATCTCTGTGGTTCACTGTGAAATCTACTAGATGTTTCATTCCACCGATTTATGTGTTACAAACAAATCAATGGCCTTGTCCTCTTTGAAAACTCCCGAGACCATCCCATATTGATTTGACCTGCCCCTGGCTGCACACTATTTATATCATGTTGGTCAATAACCAAATACAGCTCTAGGACATCACTTGTGATGTAGCCTTATGTTTGAGCTAATTTTTTAGACTCTTCTTAGAAAGAAACACATCCTCCTCAGAGAGAAAGAGAAGGAAGTCAGCTATTCGAGATGTGACCTGATGGGCCTCCCCATTCCTGTCAAGGGCATCATCAACTCAGGGAAGAAAGAATTGTTAGAGCAGACTCAACGGGAGAAGGGTACTACTCAGTTTTGGGTTTTGAATTTAAGAACAGGCTTTTGAAGCCTGTGGCAAAGCCAGTAGTTTGAGAGCAAAGGATGGAGTTCCAAGAGTATTGTCTTTTCCAGTTTTAAAAGCCAAGAAGACTCAGGAATCACTGACGGAGTGTAGGTTTGGCTTGGTGAAGAAAAAACAGTGACCCAAGCTGGGCATAGGCAAAAAGAGTCAGAGCAAGGGAGGGGGTTTTGCGGGGAGCGAGTGATGAGACTAGAAACCTCTGCTCCCTTTCTGGTTGGGGTAAACCATTATAAGCAAGCTCCCCATGACTTCGTCTGTGTAATGAGGACAGATAAGTAACTGTGGCTCTTAAGGGTTGGGAATGGCCAGGCAGAAGGACCTAAGGGACACTTGGGAAGGCGCCATGCTCTTCAGCATGGCTGCTCCAAAGAGCAGTCCCAGGTTTTCCCAAGCATAGGTGTGACCAGGAGAACAACAATGGGACTTGGGTATCCTGAGTTTGGATGAGGAGGATGCAAGTGACTGGCAAGGATCATGGACCAGAGACCAGATGGAAATATCCCGGCAGGTGCCAGCAAGTACAGATGTCAATGGGCGGTGGCCTGGGGGAGCAGAGCCACTCTAGCTCCTCTATTGAAGCTAAAAACCCCAAATCTTGCCTCATACCCAGCCTCTGAGAACTTGGCCACCATCCCAGAGACAAGGCAAAAAAAGGAAGCTTTGGAATGACCAAGAACGTCCTGGAATGACTAAATGTATGTGGGGAAAAAAAATTATGTTTATCTTACCAAGCAGAGTGGAAGCTAGAGGTAACCAGTCATACAGAAGAGTTTTGAAAACTATAGTAGAAAATCAATACAAGTTACGTGTTTTGAGTACTTAGGCCCAAGCCTAAGGATGTTTATCCTCTACTCTTTATTATCTCCAACTAAAGACAGGTATCTGTTTTTTGTTTGTTTGTTTGTTTTTGCATTTTTGGTTTCCCTCCAAAGCATCTAGAAGACCTGGGAGGGTCTGACAAATAATCATTGAATGACTGAATGATCAAGTCCTTACTTTGAAACTCTAACTTAGCAGCTATCTTAAGATTGAAACAACAATGGCCTAAAGTTTAACATTTCGCCCAAAGATTGAGAGGACTGTATTTAAAAATTAGATGCTCCCCCCTTCTTCCTACAACTCATCCATTCTTCTGCTCAAGAAATAAACTTCTCGTTTAGGGGAGGTGAGGAGACGTAATGTGTGCTCAGTAATGCCTCCTCCTTCTGCAGACACCATAATGCCTGTCTTGGAGGGACGAGAGGACCCAAGTCCAAAGAGTTATCTGAAAATATCTTTGCAGTTCGTCCTCACAGTCATGAAACAATAGGTGATGATGAAGATGAGTAGAGGGGGGGAAAGCTCATGTAGACACAATTTGAGGATAGAGGACAATAGCATTAAAAGTAGAACTATAGAACAATTCTGTAGAGATATGCTGTGTATATCTGCTCATGTAAAATACCTGAGTTACAAAAACAAGGTTTTAAAGACCCATTACAGTCGTCCAATTAAAAAACCAACACACAATTATAACAAATGTACCACTCTAGTGCAAGATGTTGATAGTGGGAAAGGGGCAGGGGGGTATTGGAAACTCTGTGACTTCTTTTTTTTTTTTAAGATTTTATTCATTTGGGAGAGACACAAAAAGAAGGAGGGAGAGAGCAAGAGAGCGCGTGCATGAGTTGGGGGGGAGGGTAGAGGGAGAGGGAGAAGCAGGCTCCCCCCTGAGCAGGGAGCCTGATGCGGGCAGGTCTTGATCCCAGGACTCTGGGATCATAACTGGAGTCAAAGGCAGACGCTTAACTGATTGAGCCACCCAGACACCCCTAGAACTCTCCGTAACTTCTGTTCAATTTTGTTGTTAACCTAAAACTGCTAAAAAAAAAAAAAAAAAAAAAGAAGTATCTTAGAAAAAAAAAAGGTCACCATACTAAATCTGTAGAGACAGAGAATTCAGTTTGCCTGAGGCTTAGGGGAGGCTGGACTAGGGACCAGAATTAGGACTTAATGAATAGGGAGGTTTCTTTTGGGGATGATGAAAAGGTTTGGAACTAGACAGAAGTGGTGTTTGCTCAACAACGTACATGTACGAAATGCCACATAAAGTGGTTTATTTTATGTTATGTGAATTTCACCTCAATTTCTTAAAAAACCACCATTAGAATAGATGAGCTTTCTCAACATTACTTCACCTGGAATTATAGTTTTCCTACATGGTTCTCAAAAAAGGACTTCCACCATCCAATTTGTTTTGAAGCAGCACACACCTGTCCTCTGCTTGGACACCACTACTCTGCATTAGTGTCTTACAGACACTGAGTGGTCCCGCAGTAAATCTCTCTATGTCTGTTTGCACAAGGGCTCTCATCCCCAGCTCTCTGCATCATATTTGATAACATACCATAACACACATTTTGGAAAATACTCCACTCGATCTCTCTAAGACAAGACAACTGCCACCCATTCTTGTTCCCATGGTTCTAGGAAAAAGGTTTTCATACAGCAACCTTTTTCGATGTTTGTTGAAAACAACGTATCCTTCATGTGGAAATAATAGGAGAGTTTTCACTAAGGTTCAAAACAATGATAGGTGGCCTTGATAGACCCCATTCTAAGTGAATGATGAGATGTTAGAGTAATAAAGACATACACTGCTCTTAACCACTACGTGGTTTGTAGGAAGGAGTGCCCTACTAGGAAAACTTATTATCCTGGCATGCAGAGATCAGCTAGCCATAGAGTTTGAGATTTTATTCATTTACACAAATTGCATTTTATATATACTTCAGAAAATATGACACAATATGAAGGTATACCTTAAATAGCTGACTTTTTAATAACAGATATAAAAATGTCCAATACAAAGGCAATTCAATAAAATGAAATGGCTCAAGGTTATTTCTTCATTACAAGTAAATGCATCCTCATGAATCTTCACTCTGAAGCCATTTCTTAGATTCCCAAAGTGTTGATTTCATAATTACCACCGATAAGAATATCTGTGGAATGAAATTGTCTGTCTTCTGAATGAAGTCAATTATTCTCCGTCAGGGGTGGGATATAGTTTTGGGGTGGGGCAGGGTGGGGAGGAAGTCCACCGCCTTCTCCCAGAGAGATGGATTAGAATCACCCAAATGAATGCTTACACGAAAAGGAATTGTCAGGCACCTGGATGGCTCAGTTGGTTAAGCGAGTGTCTTCGGCTCAGGGCATGATCTGGGAGTCTCGGGGTCAAGTCCCACATCTGCTCGGTGGGTGGAGGGGGGATGTCTGCTTCTCCCTCTGATCCTCTCTCCCTCTCATGTGTTCTCTCCCTCAAATAAATAAATAAAATCTTTTTAAAAAATTACTTAAAAAAAGAAAATGGATTGTCAGTATTATAATCACAGATCTGACTTTAGTCCAAATAATTAACTCACCTTGAAGACGTCATCACAATTAAGAGGGTGTGGGAGTTTTCAATTCCTCAAATGGAGACATGCATTAAGAAAGGTAGGGAACCATAAAGGCGCACGTTGTTTAGAGACAGATGAAACACAGACAGGCTATGACTTCACCACCCACACCACACATTCGCTTCCCCAAGTCCCATGCCCCAAATGTCCCATAGGTCTGGACTTCCCCGATCCAAGGATGAGTGGGTGGGCAGTGCATTCCAGGAAGTGACATCCCAGGAACCCAAACTCTGACTCAGGCTGTCCCTAGAAGCCCATCTGGCTGTGTAGTCCCAGAATTCCTGGCTTTGACATCTGGAATCACCTGTCTTACGCTTCTGACTTTCCTCAAAGTCATAGTGCCAGGACCCAGTAGGTTACTGCTGCCTAGACACGCTGCATTGTAAGAACATCTCTGGGGCATCTGCCGGCTTCAAAATGCCATCACACTCAATTGTGTATGCATGTGCACACGCAGGCCTTGCATTGGCTGGCCCTGTACCCCTGGCTGCTGCCGATTGGACCGGGGCCACCTAAATGGCCCACCTAGACTCCTTTCTTTCTCCAGGGAATTTAAAATTGAGGCTCAGAGGTACTGGTCAGGGTACAGGGACCTTAGATGGCAAGCTGGGAAAAGACTGGGCTGGGAATATCATTGTTTGACCATGGATCCCTGAGAAGGCAGAGAACGTGATCCTGAAGACAGAGGGAGAAGAGGAGAGTCAAGCAGATACTCAGACTAAAGCAGGTTTGAGAGAGTCAGTGGCCCCAGGGGAAAAGAGAAGCCCTGCTATGCTTCTGATATTTTTTCAGGTCCTGGATCAAGACCACGCTGTGTTCTTCCTTCATTTTCTGTTTTCTGACATACCTCTGTGTTGTAAGAAATCCCCCTTGTGCATTTTTGTTCCCAACCTCAGAGAGCTCTTGTAATTTTCTGTTACCTGCAATCAAAAGATCTGTCACTAAAAATTTAAAAATTTTAGATTTTTAGCTCACATTTCACCATTTATCTGGATAAATGTTTGAATAATGCTTGAATAAGACAGGTCCTCAGATGCCACAGAGAGTGTCAACTATGTCCCCACAGGCACTTACACAAAGCAAAAAAGAGCATCTGGTCCTGGATGCTACTTTTAGAGAACACTCATGGGTCACATGGGTTCCTTTGTTTATGTATAGAGCAAGATGAGATGCTTTACCACGGTCAGCCTGGATGGGACTCCTCTGACTGGTTCTAGTCATCCATTGATGTTTCTTGCTTAACCCAGTGATCATCATGATGATGTTAAATGGTGATTTTTCTGACATTCCTTTTAATTCTATTTGTGACCTTCTATTGGAAGAAAGAGTATTGTCTTCTCCTGTATTTATGTATGTTTATTACCATAATGTGAAATAATGAAAGATACATGCATTGGTCTCTGCCCCTGGTTCCTGGCATAGGGCTTCTAAAATCCTTATAATTTGCTAAGTGATAAGAGTACTAGAGGCATCTTTCGTTTTAATATTTGGTCTAGACTCATCCTTCACATAGGGTTCCTGAAACCCTGGTAAATTCCTAAGCAGTAAGAGTACTAGGAGTATCTTTCATTCCACAGTTTGGTCTTTGACCCTGGTTCCTGACACACCACTCTGAAATCCATTGTAGTTTCCTAGGCGATAGGGAGTGTCTTTTGTTCTAGTAAGGTGGTTCTTGGTGGCTCCTGGATAGTTTCAGGATGGAGGCTGGTCACCAGAAAGATCAAGCCACAGTTAGAAACTTAGAACTTTTAGCCCCGCCCTGCATCATTTGGGAAGGGGAGAGGGGCTGGAGATGGAGTTAATAATCCATCATGTCTATGTGATGAAGCCTCCATAAAAATCCCAAAAGTACAGACTTTGGAATGCTTCTGGGTTGTTGAACACTTCCATGCACTGGAAGGGGCACACCTCAACTCTACTGGGACAGAAACTCCTGAGCTCAGGACCCTTCCGGACCTCACTCTCTGTATCTCTCCATTTGCCTGTTCACTGTATCCTCTAAAATATCCTTTGTAATACATTGGCACTAGTAATCAAACAGTTTTCACAAATTGTGTGAGCCACTCCGGCAAAGAATCAAATCTCCAGAGGGGGTTGTGGGATGCTCTGATTTGCAGCTAAGCTGGACAGACATTGGGAGTAACCTGAGACTTACTACATGTTGACATCTGAAGTGGGGGCCAATCTTATGGAACTGAGCCCTTAACCTATGGGATCTAGGCTAACTCTGGTGAGGGTCACAATTGAACTGGATTTTAGGGCACTCAGCTGGTGTCGGAGAATGGGTCAGGAATAGTCAAGGTGAGAATAAAGGAAGACAGAGTTTTTCCTAGACCCATGGAAATATGGATTCTTATTTTACTTAGGGGGTAATAACTCTTTATTATCATTGTTTATTTTATTTTATTTTATTTTAAAGATTTTATTTATTTATTTGGCAGAGAGAGAGATCACAAATAGGCAGAGAGACAGACAGAAAGAGAGATGAGGAGAAGCAGGCTCCCTGCTGAGCAGAGAGCCCAACTCGGGACTCGATCCCAGGCCCCTGGGATCATGACCTGAGCCGAAGGTAGAGGCCTAACCCACTGAGCCACCCAGGTGCCCCTATCATTGTTTATTTTAAACTCAAATGGTCTCAGATGAGCCAGTGGTGGCTCCTGTGTCATGTCCCCATAGCTCTCTAAGCACTTTTTTACTGGTTAGCCTCATAAGATATTCCAGACTTATCTTGTACTTTCTCTGCCCCTGCCCTGGGATCACCTATTTCTCCAAGAAGCCCAGATTTCTGTTTTGGAGATAGAAACAAAATTTAGGTGCCAGGCATATTCAATTGCTATTAGGGTGTCTCTAGGGTTGCTTCTAGGCCCTCTCCTTGGATAAAGGCAGCAAACAGATGAAGGCATCTACATACAAACATACATATATGTACACAAAACAGAATTTCTGGAGGGTGGACAATACACAGAAGAAGAAAAAGAGAGAGGCTGAGGTAAACACGATAATGGTCTCCCAAAGACGTCCATGTCCTAATCCCCAGAAATTGCAAATATCTTGGGTCGCATGGCAAAGGGGAATTAAGGTTACAAGTGGAATTAAGTTTGCTAATCTGCTGGCCTTAAGATGGGGAGATGATCCTGAATGAGCCAGGTCGGCCAAGCAACATCACAGGGATCCCTCAGAGCACAAGAGAGACGGAGAAGACAGCTGGCTAGCATGAGACAGTTAGCCAACATCGCTGCCTCTGAAGATGGAGGTCCTGCCAACCAGAGAAAGCAGGTGGCCACTAGTGCTGGAAAGGCAAAGAAATGGATTCTCCTCTAGAACCTTCAGAGGAGAATGGATCTCTGCCAGCATCTCCGTTTTAGCCCGGTAAGACCCGTGTTCGACTTCTAATCTTCATACCAGTCAGGTAATAAATGTATGTGGCTTCAAGTCACTCAGTTTGCAGTAATTTGTTACATTACCATAGAAAACAAATAGCGACAGCAACTCTTTTGTCGAGCAAAAGCTTAAGAAAAGCCTAAGTTACCTCAAGTCAAAGCAGAGAGAATCAATCAATTAATTAATCGGATTTTGATTAATCAATTTGATTTTGAAAGTTATTAATTAGTTAATTAATTAATTTTGCCTGAAAGAACCTCAACCCAACTCATCTGGAGAAATATTAAGTATTATTTCAGGTCTGGACACTGAGACCCTCAATAATAGTGGATCCAACCAGAGACAATATTATTTCTGTGAAACCCCAGTACATAGAGGGCTCTTTTTGAGAATCTAGCAGGGATCCAGGCTCTTTCTGTCTTGAGGAGTGCACAGACTCCCTGAGCACCTCCTGGGTCCCAAGTCTTCGATGCTATCCTCTTGACTTTACCAGTTTGAGGATGCTGCCCTCTTTGTGGGGTCCAAGACAGCTTGCCAGCACATCCTCGTTTCAGCCAGTGGACAGGAGGAAAAGGGACGGGTATAGCTCTTCCCTTTTTAAAAGTACCCACTCAGGGTGCCTTGGTGGCTCAGTGGGTTAAGCCTCTGCCTTTGGCTCAAGTCATGATCTCAGGGTCCTGGGATCAAGCTCCACATCGGGCTCTCTGCTCAGCGGGGAGTCTGCTTCCCCCTCTCTCTCTCTGTCTGCCTCTCTACCTATGTGATCTCTCTCTCTGTCAAATAAATAAATAAAATCTTTTTTTAAAAAAAGTACCCACTCATGGGATGCCTGGGGACTCAGTCAGTTAAGCGGCTGCCTTAGGCTCAGGTCATGATCCCAGGGTCCTGGGATTGAGTCCCATGTCAGGTTCCTTGCTCAGCAGGAAGAGCCTGCTTCGCCCTCTCCCTCTACCCGCCACTCCCCCTGCATGTGATCTCTCTCTGACAAATAAATAAAATCTTTTTTTTTTAAAAAAGTGACCACTCACCACTCCATTTTACATGCCATTGGCTAGAAATTAGCCACATGGCCACACCTCCAAGCAAGTGAAGCTAGGGAGCCTTGTGCCATCCTGAAAGTTCTATTCCAACTGAAGAAGAAAACAGATACAGAAGACAAGTAGCCAGGTCTTCTGCATGGGTAACTGATACTCCTTAGTTATGCTGTTTCCTGTTCTTTTTTATGCTCATGTTTTAAGTGTGTGGTTCTTCAGGAAGTGAGCATTAGGCTCAGGGCTATTTCTTTCTTTCCTTCTTTTTTTTTTTTAAAGATTTTTATTGATTTATTAGAAAGAGAGAGAACAGAAACAGGGGGAGAAACAGAGGGAGAGAGAGAGAGAAGCAGACTCCTTGCTAAGCAGAGAGCCCAATGCAGGGCTCAATCCCAGGACCCTGGGATCATGACCTGAACTGAAGGCAGATGCTTAACCAACTGAGCCACCCAGCTCAGGGCTATTTCTATCTTATATGTTGATGCTTAGCCAAAGGAGTGAGTTGGTAGCACACAAGAATCATTGGACCTGTGGGTTTCCATATTTATTTAGCTATCCTCTGGTCATCTGAGGTCACTACTGAATAGGGTCCTCGAGCCTCCAGGCCATGCTCTGTATCCCAGGCTCCTCCTGAAATGCTTCTCCCAGTCTTCTAACATCACAACCACCTTCTCCTGTGTGTCTTCAACCCTTGGTCTATCTCCCTCACTTCTCTCTTGCCGGCAACAGCCTCTCTGAAATGTGCCTGAACCAGACACATCTTTCATCCTCACTTTTGTCACTCCTGTAACCTTTTCCTATTTGTTGCTGTGACAAAGTCCCACACACCGAGTCACTCCAAACAACAGTCATTTATTATCTCACAGTTCTGTTTGTTAGAAATCTGACACACATCTCTCTGGGCTAACATCGAGATGTGACCAGGCCCGCATTCCTTCTAGAGGTTCCAAGAAATCTAACATATTCACAGGTTCTAGGAATCAGGACATGGACATCACAACTCATAGACATATTCCCACTCCACTGAAGCCAAAAGCAAAATTAAGTCTCTTTTCCTTCTCTCTGCTGACTCCCAAGTCAGGTCATTACTTAGCTCAAGGATGGGTAGTTGAGAAACAAGCTTTCTACCAACCATCACCTACTTTGTACATAATGGCTTTATTCATCTTAAGTTCTTCTGTAAATGAATACAACACTCTCTGGTGCTCTTAAAAAGTAAAAGATAGCAAAACAAGAAAGCAGTCCTAACCCACTCTTTTAATCCGCCTTGTACTCGATGGCAAGTTTTAACCACTTCACTTTGGATTGTTGGCACTCTGTACAAAGTCAGCAGCAGCACTTAGGCAGTGGGACTCAACCTCACTCAGATGGGCCTGGAAAGCCTGTTCAATAGAAATGCTCATGTCATTCGTGATTTTGGAAGTTATGCCTGAGGCCTCAGAGCTCTTTCTAAACAGAAGAGCAAGTAAGAAGAGTGGGGACAGAATGAGTTGTCCTTAAAATGTTTATATATCCAAGTCATTTTAATAGAATTAGCTGAACTGTAGCCCTCAAGGTCTGGAGGAGAGGGACTTGGTAACAAAGAACATGGAAAGGGGACTAGAAAGGCTGGATTCTCAGCCAGCGTTTCTCACCGACTTCTAGGCACTAACCATGATGCCTTCAAGCATCATCATCTTTAGGACGGGAGGGGGGGGGACTTGGTGTCAAACACCTGCATGCTATTCAAGACCAGGAAAGCAATCGTTGCTCCTCCTAGAGTTGATGGTAGATTTGAGAGAATGATCTCTTGCTTGTAACTTCATAAGAGCTTGCATCTGATGGCACTGAGTTAGAAAATGAGTTGGCCTGGATGATTTCGAAGGCCCCATGGGGCTGTGCCCATCCTGAGTTCAGTGACACAGTCTTACTCAACTGAGAGCAACTGCTCTGCTCTGGAATGGCCCTGACCTCTGCCGCGCTCCAGCACCAAGGCCCCTCTGTGGCCTGGGTTGTGGCTCTATGCTGCACTTCCCTCTCCCTTCCTGAAAGATGAATCAGACTGGCATGACTCTTGCCACTCTCTGAGGAAAAGGAGACCATGTGAGTGTGCCTGTGGGCGTGTCCTTTCCGAAGAACTGGGCAGTGGCATTTACAGATGAATCAATCTCAGCAGGCACATGTAGTACCTGCTTGACTTTGTTTTCTTGGGAAGCAAATGGTAAGCCAACGTACTGTCTATTTACATTTTGCACTGTGCATTTGAGGAATGTAATATGGTGTCTTGGTCTGGTGGGGCAGTGACAAAATACTGTAACCTCAGTGGTCTATGAATAGCAAACATTTATTTCTCACCGTTCTGGAAGTGTTTGTCCAAGATCATGGCACCAGCAGATTTGGTGAAGGTCTGCGGCAGTACCTTCTCACTGTGTCCTCATGTGGTAAAAGGGATGAGGAAGCTCCCTGGGGTCTCTTTTATAAGGGCGCTAATCCCATTCATGAGGGCTTCACCCTCATTACCCAATTACCTCCCAAAGGCTTCACCTGAAAGCGCTATCACACTGGAGACTAGGCTTCAAAATGTGAATTTGGGGGTATGCATTCAATCTATAGCATATGGGGTTTATGAACAAGGAATCTTCAAATGAGATGCAGGGATAAAAACCCCACCTATAGCTTTGCATGTGTCTGTGTGTGTACATCTTTCTGATATTTTCAACAGAATCCATGAGTCCAAAAAGGATAAGACTAGTATAAAAGGATGTTCCAGGGATGCCTGGGTGGATTGGTCAGTTAAGCATCTGCCTTCAGCTCAAGTCATGATCTCAGGGTCTAGGGATCAAGCCCCACATTGGTGTCCCTGCTCAGCGGGGAGCCTGCCTCTCCCTCTGCCTGCCCCTGTCCCTGCTTGTGCACGCACTCTCTCTCTGTCAAGCAAATAAATAAAATATTTTTTAAAAAAATGTTCCATTGCCAGAAAGTTAGCATCAGTTATTGCCATTTTCTGAAAAGGCAGCTCTGAGAGCCAAAGGAACTGAAGACATAGTATCACTAATAACTCAAAGCATTGTGTATCAAGCATGTTGTAGAAGTCCTCTTGATCGACCACTCCTTAACAGACTCTCCTGACTAACGAACGCTCTCTGTTTCATCTGTAAAATACATTCATTGCTGCCTCCAGCCCTGAGCCCACCTCTCTCTCATGTTTTTGGTCTCACCCATGGAAGTAGCCCCTGCCAATATTTGGTGATGGTTCCTGCCCATTGTGTTCATGACAGGATATTATATTTCTGTGATTTGGCTAAAAACATCAAAAATTGACTAAATATGAGCATGGCAAGAAAGTTGCAAAGTTGGATTCTTTGCAGATTCTTCATTAGGCTAAGTTGATTTTTTAAACAATAACTTAAATTTTAAGGCAAATATTTAAAAGGTCCTGTACTCCGACTGAAGGACAAGTGTCTTTCAGTTTCTTCTTCACTTTAGAGAAACTAGAGACGACAGAAGAGTGTGGTTTGTGCAAAGCAGAATGACACTTGAGAAAAAACCTTGATCCTTCATCAAAGGATTGGGGGATGCATGCAAATTTATGTGTTTTGAGTTCAAATAAAAATAAAACATTGAAATAAAATAAAAAATAAAAATAAATAAGAAATGTGTAAATTGTTTTAAAATTTCAATTCCAGAGGTACCTGGGTGGCTCATGTCATGATCCTGGAGTCAACAGGGAGTCTGCTTCTCCCTCTGCCCCTCATCTCACTCTCATGCTCTCTTCCACTCACTCTCAAATAAATAAATAAATAGCAATCTTTACTGTATTTAATTCCAGTAGTTAACATACAATGTTATGGTAGTTTCAGGTATATGATATAGTGATTCAACACTTCCGTACATCACCCAGAGCCCATCTTTTTTATTAATTTTTAAAATTTTAATTCATTTTTATGATCCTCAGATTGAACCAACTCTTTCTACTAGCCAAACAACTATCAATTCCCACTGAATTAATTTAGAGCAATTCTACTACATTGGGATCTTAATTAAGAAGAAAAAAATGGATTCCAGGATTCACGGTTTTCAAGGATATTGATATTAGTACTTTCACTGATCCAGAAATAAGAAAGTGAATGGATATTTTCAACTCTACAGAGGAGGAGTATAAGTTCATACTCAGGATCAATATATTCTCTATATAAGATTGAGGCTTTCTAGGTTAGTGTGAGTTTTCCAGGAAGCAGATACTAAGGTAGGGTAAAATTTTCAAGAGATTTACTGGGGAAAATTTCTATGGAGAAGGGGGAGAGGGCAGCAGAGTAGGTGAGGAGAGACTTAGGCCAAGATATAGGTTTTACACCTATGGAGGGAAAGAAGGAAGATTGGGTAGAAGGAAGTCTTCAAATACAGTACAGCTCTGAAGAAAGCTGCAGATGTGGAATGCCCATGAGAAATGGGTAAGGGTTAAGCTGAAATGGCCCAGCTCTAGTACCCTTGCTGTGCTCAGTTATGAGGCATTGGGTCCCAAAGGTGTGGCACTACACTCAGCCACATGACCATGGACTCCTTTTCTACTAAGTGTGGCCATTGGAAATAAACACCATTCTCTAGGTGGGCTCAGACCAGCAGGGTGAATGAGAAATGGGGGATCCTTTTCAGGAGACTTCGGAAGACTTTCCTTATCTGCCTGATTCTGGAACCCTGTGGTCAAAAGAATTTCTCACAGATTCTATTATAAAGCTTATGAAGCATTTGCCCATCCGTATAGTTCACTTCTTTGGCGGGCTGACTACAGAGTTAGCAAGCATTTAGTGAGCACCTATTATGGCTGTGACAAGCACTGTTATAGAGATAAACAGTGGAGGCCTGTATAGACAAGACTCCTGGAGCTTACACTGTAGCAGGGGGGCTAGTCAACAAACCAACAAGTCTATGGGCAAGATGGCAATAATAAGAATGAAAATGTCCTCAAAATGTTTTTCTATTCAAATCATTTTAGAATGGTTTGGAAATGACTGGTGATCAGAGAATTATGGAGAGCTACTTCTCCAAAGAGGGGACACTTGAGGTGAAACCAAATTGAAAAAGAGGGCTGAGAATTTGGGGCAGAGGAAATAACAAAGGCAGAGGTTGTTAAGCGGAAGAGAATTTGGGACATTAGTGGAAAGGAACAAACACCACTTGGAGAGGCAGGAACCAGCTGAAGTGGAGCCCATGGGTCATGGGAAAGAGTTAATTCTATTCCAAGTGTGCTGAGAGGCTTTGAAGGATTCTAAGTAGGAGAGCAACACGACCAGATTTACATTTTAACTTTGGTGGTTCCAGAATTTCTATGTGGAAGAAGCTTTAAAGTGGTAGGATGCTTACAAGGGTATTGAAGAAAAGATGGTGGGCAGAGGAAGGTGGGGGAGTGGGATAAAGTTGCATACCACTTTGCATAAAATTGAGAAAATGTCTGTTGTGTCTCCCAAAGAAGGGGGGGGTGGTTAGTGGAGATTATGGGGAGAGACAATTGTCCGACTCAACTCACTCTCATCTCCAGGCATCGCCATTGTGTTGTTTTTAAATCACCATGACTAAAGAATGAACACAGGTGAGCAAGAGTAGACACCTGGCTTCAGTGGTCCAGATGGGAGATGAGAGTGGCTTGGATTAAGGAGGTAGCAATGGGCATGGAGCAAAGTGGATTTATTGAAGATTCCTGTTTCTCTATAAGGACATGATTAACACAGTCATCAGTTCCGTAGCATCGTGGCCATGAGCTATGATTTCCCTTCTACTTTATGGTGTGTTTCTGAATTCAGATGTGTAGCAGACAGTGTTGGTGATCTGCTCCAAACCCGTCAACCCCTTCTTATCATCGCCATATGCTTGTCTCCTGGTTGTGGTGTGCTTTTGCCAACAAGAGCCTACACTTGTAACTCTTCTTCATAGGACTGCCCTCCAGCTACTGAAGAACTTTGCCCAAATATGACAGCTGGAAGTGCCTAGGACTTTCCATTCCTCCCACTGCCACTCTGCCCCCCTCTCTGACTAACCCCCCCCCATTAGCTAATGGTGGACAGGTACAAGAGTGTGGAAGCTCAACACTCTTCCCCTGAGTTGAGATGGCTCCCAAGGATACCTTACCCTCCAGCACTCCTCACAGGATCAGGCAGGGGCTACCCTCCGTGGGGTTTGCTTCTGATCCACCTCACTTAGATTCTTCTTCACTGTCTACTTCCTCCATTTCTTTACTGCTTCTTCAGGGAACATTTCCTGAAAACTCCACTTGCACATAAATCCTTATCTCAGGGTCACAGTCTAAGACTTTACTCATTCCCATCTCTACCTCCTTAGTCCAAGCTCCTATCATCTCTTACATGGTACCAAAGCAGTCAGCACCATAAACTTGTTTCCAAGACTTTTCTGCCGTGACCCTTGTCATACAAGATATGGGCATCAATCACTCCCAGGCTAGCCTTGTCTTTCCTTAAGAAAGTCTATCGTGCAATTGGTTGAGAGTATTGTCATGACAGGCATAACCTTGAATCTGCACTTTTTAATTTTTATTTATTTTAAAAAATATTTTATTTATTTATTTGTCAGAGAGAAAGAGAGAGAGAGGGAGAGTGCACAAGTAGGAGGAGGGGCAGGCAGAGGGAGAAGTGGGTCCCTGCCAAGCAAGGAGCCTGATGCAGGACTTGATCCCAGGACTCCGAGATCATGATCCAAACAGAAGGTAGACCCATAACTGACTGAGCCACCCACGCATTTTTAAGTTAAAATTTTTAAGTTAAAAAATTTTAAGTTAAAAATTTTTTAAGTTAAAAATTCACACACATCAACACCCAAGCTATTATTAATAATAAATTATTAGCAACATATTCTAAAACTGATCACTACACGCCAGAATGGCCCAAACGGGTGGTATAGAACCATATGAGACTTAGGATAAAACTGTATAAGAAAAATGGCTCATTTTACCCAAAGCACAGTTAACATAGGAAAAGCAGGAATACAGCTCAATCCTCATACATTTTTTTCAGCATAAAGATCTTTTTTATGGAAATAACAAGTAGAAATATTTAAGTATTAAAACTGAACCATATGAAATCTCCACCAGCATTTTCACATGGTTCAAGCTAATGTTAATTATGAACACTGGCTGGACTTTACAGAATTTATACATACAATATAGATTTCAAGAGGCCTTGCCCCACTCTTAACCTCAACCAGATACCTCCTTAAGTTAATTGCACATAATTTCTAACACACTTATCTGGTAATGTCCACTCCAGGACTAAGTACATGGATCTCAATCATTTTCATAAATCCAAAGCCTGCCTAGAAATTGCAGTGAGCTCAGGCCTTTCTTCACCCTTAAGAGATACCCCTCCCTGCTAATGCCTTACCTCTCACCCAGGAATGAAATAGCAGGGCTTTTCTTGGCATCCTCCAGGGAATAGTATTCTCTACCCAACCCATTCTTTCTGCTCATTTTGGTGCCAACGTCTTAGCATGAGCACTGGGTGCAAGACAGCAGACTGTATGAATCAGACTCGACCGTGTTCCAACTGTATGACTGTAGACCTCTTTTCTATTACAATCCCCTTCCCAATTTAAACGTACACAATGTCTTATTCTTTGAATTAATGAGTTTAGCCTGCATCATATTTCCTTTCTACATATTGAAAACAAAGTAAGCAATTACCTTTCAACATAATTGATTTTCAAGTTATTTTCATACTATAAGCAGAAATAAAAAAAATAAGAAAAACCAAGCCCCTGAGTACCTATCTTCAAGACGGTATATTCAAATAACTACATATTTATTTATGACCATTCTTAAAAAAAACTGGGGCACCTGGGTGGCTCAGTTAAGTGTCTGCCTCCGGCTCAGGACATGATCATGGAGTCCTGGGATCAAGCCCCACATTGGGCTCCCTGCTTGGTGGGGAGTCTGCTTCTCCCTCTGCTCCTCACCCTACTTGTGCTCTCTTTCTCTCACTCTCTCAAATAAATAAATAAAATCTTTTCAAAAAATTAAAAAAAAAAACAGATAGCCTCACATGTTTGTTTCATTCCCAGTCTTACACACAGCATTGTAAGATTTGATCTCTCCCAGGGGTCACCAACTCATTCCAATCCTCGTGTCTGCAAAGTGGGGGGCCAGTATGTCCCTACTCCTTTTCCTTCAGGGGATTTTCTCCACTGTGGTTGCCCAACGTGAACTGAGAGATGCTTTGAGTCAAGTTGCTTTTTCCTTCACTGAGAAACCCAAGACAGACCACAGTTAACAATAGTCTTAAAAATAACATCTTGGAAATAATCATCACGTGTCTCTTTATTACAGGAAATGCATACCAAATGTCGCCTTGTATTTAAACCTGAAAAGTGGGCAGAGTGTGGGCAGACACTTGCACCAGAGGCTATTTAAGGAGGGCAGGTTTTCCATGACTGGCAACAGTTGGCCATAGAACTCCATCTGTTCCTAACTTAATTTCACATGTAACTATTAGCACAGGTGACACCAGTTAATATTATAGGAGCAAAGTGCTTTTCATGTAATCTTGAGGATGACCGTGGCTCCTTCAGATCCCTCTGGTTTGACCACACATCCAGTATGGGTGAGGAACAAAGACAACGAACAATTTTGCAAGGCCTATGTTTCATGGGGCTTTTTGTCCTTGGAACCAGAGACATGAATTTAATTTCAAGGCCCACTTGAACACAGAGGCCCTTTGACATTTCTTCCCATTTCCTTGAAACACACACTAGCCACATGCTGTGGGGAGCGGGGGGGTGGTGTACATCAGAGCTAGCCACATAATTTGTGGGGCCTGGTAGAAAATGAAAATGCAGAGCCCCTTGTTCAAAAGTAGGATTCAAAGGTGCCTTAAAGGTACTAAGAAAATAAAGACATTTCCTTTCTTCTTCCAGTTTCTCTCTTGCCTTGTCGTGATGTTCTTCATTTGCTATTTCGAGTCATTCTAAATAAGGAAAAATTAAAATTTTAAATTATTAGCATGAATTTACCATCATCTTATATTGTGCAATGCCAGCTATAAAAGCAAATATAAGAGCCTTTAACCCATATGTGGAATTACTGAAATGACACAGCTCAGATGTCCTAGCTCATGCCCACATGTGTATTTTGTTCTCATCAGAATAGCAGAAATACGGCACAAAACCAACTTAACCGTTTTTATTTCACTGCATCATGTGTATGCATTCTACCAACATTCTCACTTTTTGGCTTCCTGGTGAATAAGGAAGGACTGGGAGGAAATGAACTATGCGTTGCCCTGTTCTGCTCTTGGCTTCCATCTCATCATTTTCTGTGTGAGCGGTTGGCTAAAATAGGCAAATAACACAAGTAAGAAAGAAAGTGATAAGGTTCCTTGTACCTTCATGTTTCTTAGACCATAGCTGCTTTCATTCTGCAGTGGGAGCAAATTCTGGTTCGAATGGAAAGCATCACTTCACGAAGCTGTCCGCTACCTCCCACTTACTCAGTTGTGGATGGAATGCACTTGGTATCTCTCTGTGCTCACCTCATGGGCCTACTGGAATTCTGAGCCCATGGGCATCACCACTGCTATGTGTTCATGGAGGGGCAAGGAATAGCAGACACTCATCTCACTAACATCTTCTTCACTCATGCTCATGCTCCACCATTACTTCAGATTCCACTAAGCAAACACAAGTTCAAAGGTGAAATTAAGAAGGTCAAGGAAGTGACAGCAGAGCATTGAACCGAAGTGCCAGACCTTTGTGAATATCAACGTCTATGTAACTACACAGATACTACACCCTTGAAGTGGGCCCTGGAGCACATTTTTTTTTGTGCTTCAACATTTATTAAGCAACAGGTATGTGTAAGAAAAGTAAATGACAGGGGCGCCTGGGTGGCTCAGTGGGTTAAGCCTCTGCCTTCGGCTCAGGTCATGATCCCAGGGTCCTGGGATCGAGCCCCGCATCGGGCTCTCTGCTCAGCGGGAAGCCTGCTTCCTCCTCTCTCTCTCTGCCTGCCTCTCTGCCTACTGCCTATTTGTGATCTCTCTCTCTGTCAAATAAATAAATAAAATCTTGAAAAAAAAAAGAAAAGTAAATGACAGATGGACACTATGCCATCCTTCAAGTCTTTGAGAAGGTATTTGGGTGATTACCATATCTATGTTTCCAAGAGAAGAGCTACTTGCTCAGCTTCTAAGATGATGCCTAAAATTGCAAGAGAATATCTAGCACACCTGGGATATGCCTTATCCCCAGAACTGCAATCCCTTGAGATAAACAGGGGAAAATGCAAGATCTATACAGTTGAGACCTACAGCGAACTTATGAGCTCAACTTGACATTCAGAACATATTACCCAGGAGGATTATTGTAAACAGGCTACAGAAAACAAGGTAACTCCTTGTTTTCAAACAGCTCCCAGAAGCTTGCCTCAACAGCAAATCAGAACCCTTGTGGCAAAATTGCTGAACATGAAGTAGTAGCAGACAATATATTTTTTTTCAAATTATATTTTCTTTTTCATTGTGGTAAAATATGCAACACATAAAATTTACCATCTTCACAATTTTTAAGTGTGCCATGCAATAGTGTGAACTATATTCATGCTTTTGTGCAAGCAACCTTCAGAATTTATTTGTTTTGTAAAACTGAAACTCTGTACCCATTAAACAACTCCCCATTTCCTCCTCTTCTGAGCCCTTGACAACTACCATTGGACCTTCTATGTTTAGGAGTCTGACTACTCCAGATACCTTATACAAATAGGTGGAATTATACAGCATCTGTCTTATTGTGATTGGTTCACTTCTCTGAGTGTAATGTCCTCACGGTGTATTTTCTTTCTTTTTCAAGGCTGAATAATATTCCATTCTTTTTATCTGCTGTTTCGTTTATCTGTTCATCCATGGATGAGCATTTATATCGGCTAGTGTGAATAAAGTTTCCATGAACATGGGTCCACAGAATCTCTTCAAGACCCTACTTCCGATCCATTTGCATACATACCCCAAAGTGGAACTGCTGAGAAAACAATGATTTTAAACCACACTCATAGGTGCACGATCTCTTGGGAGATAACATGACATTTGGAATTGTTGGGAGACTACCTTGGGAGTTTGAGGGGTAGGAGACATAGCATGGACATACCCAAGTTTGCAAAATTATAAGTGTACCCCACACAGCTGTTCAACAGCATGGCCTTTCGAACTGGACAGACAAAATCGCTGGCTAAAATAAGCATCAAGACAAATATTCTAACTGAAAAACCTTGGATTAGAATCAAGAGAAGCTCAAATAAGTACACTGAAGATGTGTAGAAGAAATACTCACTGACCATCCAATTGTTCTTGGAAAGATAAAACTATTAAGGCACTGTTTACGGGTTTCTAACGCAGCACTTGGAACAATGCAAAAGAACTCTCAGGGGCAGGATATCAATCTTCAGACAAAAAAACAATGTCCCCAGTGAGACATTACTGTGACGCCCTGAAGTAATCTCGCTGAAAACACGTCAGCACTCAACACTCAGACAGCACCGCAACCGGCTTTACCGATGGATTCTAGAATTATAGAACTTTCGAGCTTGTGAGGATGTTAGAAATGATATAGTCCAGCTCTCCTAATTGCAAAAGGAAGAAACCAAGGCTCGGGGAGGTGAAGGGACTCTCCCAGGACCATAAATAAAGCTAGTTGGTGACAGAGGTGGAGCTGAGTTTCTCAGTTCTAGCGGTGAATCTATTAATACCCCAGGGCCACACTTACAGCAGCAACCTCACAAGTATCTGACAGGATAAATAAAATAGTTCAAGCCTGAAAAGACAAGAGCTTCTGGACTATTTCCTGTAGCACAGCTAGGCTATCACTGATGTCTTCCAAGTATACTGTTCTACTCCAGGGTTGTAACGGATACTTTTTCCAAGACACATGAAGAAGTTTGATGGAGGCAGACAGTCAGCATTATGAAGGCCATAGTCAGTGCCCCCAAATGGACACAGGATAAATGGACAAATGTCTACTCCCTCCCTTGGTTAACTTAAGATCTCAAGACCTCAGAAAGTTCCTGTTCAAATGGAAATAGACTCTTCAAGAGTGATTATGTACAGATTCGTTATGGAGCTGAACCTACTAGCAGAAATTCATTGATTAGCTTAGGGAGCAGTCTGTCACCTTGGCAAAGAAGACACTTCCTGGCCTTGAGGGAGTCGGGACCCACACATTTTCATTGGGAGTAGAGAGAAGTTGGGGAGAGAAAGGCTCCCTGAGCTGAGGTGTGCAAGTGTGAGGGGGACTGTTCGGTGTCCTGAGGAGGAGGAAAGCATTGGATGGGGAATAAAGAACACCTAAAAAAAATGTACAGGAATGTCAAGGAAAAAAATCATTTTCCTAATAATTTTACCTTGAAGGGATGCTAAGAGTGTTCCAGTTGGAAGAGAAATGTCCACATGACCCAAGCTAAGTGTAGCACGAGATAATTTTTTGATCATCTAATGATCTCTAAGACAAAAAGGTAAACATGCAACATGTGGGTTTTAAACACTGGGCTCCAAACTGCCTATACACCCCACTGAGATATTCCTACTTGACAGAGAATAATCTAAACTTGATTAAGATAGCAGCCATATTCCTATACAAGAAAGAAGAGCTAAAATGTGATGGAAAAACCCACTGGTATTCCACCAATGGTGGAATCACCCAGTTTGAGGGAACTGTGTCTCCAAAATTGCTGGACAACGGAGACAAATGGATAGGTGAATAGACCCTTTGGGAATTGGCTAAGATTAAAGCAGAGGGAATATTTGTTTTCTTTACCTTATCTTTATTTTTCCTATATCCCTGGACTGCATGTTGATTTAGCCATCAGAGACAGTAAAGGTTCAGATAAGCTCAGGGAAATCCCACAGGAGTGGTGGTTATTTTCCATTCTTTGTTTTGTGGCTGTGTCTGTTTTGCAGCGAGGCCACCCTCGGGGACGGCTTCCATGGACCCAACTCCTGGTACCCAGGAAATTCCAGAGATCCCAGGATCATTGGGTTCAGTCACGAGAAACCCATACCACACCTGATCTACATATTTATGTGGAGAATTTGTTCCAGACAATTCTGAGGGCATCCACAGAGGGCAGATGGGTTCTTGGGAAGTTTCTGGAGAACTCACTCCTCAGAGAGACTTACAACTCATAAGAAACTTCAAGAATACTGTGGTGAAATGTTCATAAGGACAGAGATTCCTGGACAAGCAGTATTCATTTATCATCTTACAGGATTTCTGCTATCCCCTGGGTAACCCCTTGTCCTTTTCCTGCTCCCCAACATAATCATGACCATAATAGACACTTTAACTTATTTCACAACACCAATTTCAAACACCATTCTAAGTGGTTATCAACACTAGCTCATTTATTTCCTCTGTCACCTTGTTAGATATATGCTATCATCATTCTCTTGTCACCAATGAGGATCTTGGGATTAAGAGAGCTGAAACGAGCAACCCCGGTCACAGAAGGACTCAGACTCAGTACTGTGGAACTTTAAATTTTGTGGTCTTCATCACCCACTATTTCCCCAACCCTACGTTTTAGAGTCGCAGCAATGAGGCCTCCCCAGGAAGGGCTGGCCCATGAGGAAAGAATCCTTTGCCCTTTGCTCTCTAAAAAACTGCTGAAGGTTAGCAGGGCCCAAGCTCTCCCACAGGGTCCTGCTCTGGGCCCAAGGCATGGAGTCTGATTGCTTGCTAAAGAGTTTCCATTCCCAAGGGGAGACTGCCTAGGAGAGATGGCCATCTGGGAACAACCTTCCTGATGTTCCTTTGGCTACACATTTTGTTGATTTCCTTCAGTGTGTTTTCTTATGGGGTTTCTGTTTCTTTTCTGGCTTGGTTTGACTTTACTTCATTTCTGTTTATTTCTTATTATTTGGCCCAATGCACTTGTTTTCTTTTGATTTTTTTTTCCCCTCAGACCTCTGGCATATATGACCTGTAGCTCATTTTGCCGTATGATGTGCCACCCTGTTTGTGTGTGTTTTTTCTGAAGACTTTGAAAGCCAAAACTTAAACACCATGAAAATGAGATGAGTCAAAGCTTTTGACTTAGACAAAGACCATCTTGTTAATGAAATACATAACCGCTGTCTAGATCACAGTGTAGATTCCCTCAACTGATCCCTACCCCCATCTCATAACTAATGAAAGCCGCCATTGAAAATGTAGCAGTAGTAGCCTTAAGAAGAAATGAAAATGTTAAACATTTCTAACAGTTTTCCTTGGGCCATCCAGGGACGGGACAAGGAAGGCTGGGTGATCCCCAGCTCAGAACCTTTGGAACAAGGACAGATTTAACTTCCGGCCACCAAAAGATGGGGCAGGGGGAAGTAAAACAGCAGGGACACTCAGTCATTTTCCATGCTGAATAGGGCATATCGTGTTTTTGTGTCCAACTTCTAATTCCAGATAATGTTCAGAAATTTTAATTTAATTTTTTTTAAACCAAGCTGGTTTGTAGTCTGTCTGGACCTAATTATTTTCCTCGCACATCCAAGAATGTGTTTGGGAGACTTCCGTCGGAAAAGATGGGATACAAAATAAGACCACAGTAGACTCTGGTTGAATGGAGGAAAAGAGCCACATAATATGCTTCCTGGGATAGAGGGAGAAAGATCTTCTAAATATCAGAAAATTCACAGAGGAGGAGGCTCAGCCAAATAGATCCCAAGTATAACTACATGTAGTGAAAAGCTTTATAACAGGGCTATCCTGTTCCTGTATTTAGAAGTCTTGACAGCTTACTATGCACTGAAACTTTGGAGTCAGTAAGGTCTGAGTTCAAATCCTGCTGTGCAACTTTCTAATTGGATGACAATGGGCATTCAGTTACCTCATGTGTGAAACAGAAATAACAATGTCTACTATTTACAGTCCCTATTAGGTTCAATTGAAATAATACATCTAGAGTGCTTAGTACAATGCTGACATCTAGTAATTTTTCAATAAGTGGTTATTCTTATATATTATCCTACCACTCCATGTATGTCCTGTTAGCATATGTTGAGCCCCTTAACCATATAGCTTAACCCTATATGGAACCAGACCTATTGATTCATTCATACTTACAGTAAATCTTCCAGAAAGGCTCTTTTATTTTTTAAGATTTTATTTATTTATTTGAGACAGAGAGAAAGAGAAACAGAAGCGGGCAGTGGGGAGGGGCAGAGGGAAAGGGAGAATCAGACGCCTCGCTAAGCAGGGAGCCTGACACAGGGCTCCATCCTAGGACCCTTGGATCATGACCTGAGCCAAAGGCGGATGTTTAACCAACTGAGCCATCCAAGTTCTCCATAAAAGCTGTCTTACTATTCACCTGATTTTATATTCATAAACTAGAAACTAGTTTGAATACTGAGAAACTAGAGTGAAGACTGGCTTGGCCAAAAGCAAGTGGCAAAGCATAAGGCAAGAAGCAAAGCTAAAACTGAAAGATCTAGCAACTCCTCTCCAGCCATTATCCCCAGAAGTGTAGCAGAAAGGACCAAACACAAGCCAGATGGCCCAGGATGTCTTCCCAGGAAGAGATCCCCAGATCGGAAATAGCTAGATGTGGAGAGGGGAGAAAGAAATAAGGCAGATCTGGAAGACAAGGGCAGGCAGAGCTCCTCACATGGCACCTTCCCTCTTCCCTCTACGTTTTCCCTGAAGTAGCGTTTGTAATTTTGAAGTAATAAGGACACTGAGTGTAACTAACAGGGGAGTTGAGAAAATTAAGATGGATAATCTATGCAGAGTACCTGATACGGTGAGTGACATATCATCGCCTCTCAATAAATGGATCATCCTCATTGTCATTATCATCAGGTTAATTAATAGATGCTTATGGACTGATTCCCTAAGGATACACAGACATCAGATATTTAACTTTCATAATAAACTTCGTATTTAATTTTGAACGTATTTATGAATTGCATAAATACAGGAGCCCTCTGGTAGTCAAAACCACTTCCCAAACATCTCAAAAAACTACCTTTATTTAAGTATTAAAAGGAGTCACACAAAGAGATTATTATTTCCATCCATTAAGATAACCACAAGTTATGGATTTATATATGACTGAATTGTGTCCTCCCCCCAAATTCATATGTTGAAGTCCTAACGTCCTGTACCTCAGAATGTGACAGTATTTGGTAAAAACATCTTGAAAGAGGTAATTAAGTTACAATAGGATCATCACTTTGGGCCCTAATTCAACCTGAGAGGAGATCTGGACACAGACATGTGCAGAGGGAAGACAAGGTGAGGACACAAAGAGGAAGTGGCTGTCTGCCAGCCAAGGAGAGAGGTTTCAGAGGAAACGAACCCTGCCAACATTTTCATCTCGGACTTCCAGCCTCTAGAACTGTGAGACCATAAATTTCTGTTGTTTCAGCTACTCAGTCTGTGATACTTTGTTCTGGCTTCCCTGGCAAACTGATATGTAGGGATCCAGATCCCAGTCAGTAATGACATTGGTTTTCCTGTTAGTGCAAATTATGCCAACAGACATAACTGTCGTCATCTCGGAAGTCCATCTGGATGTCTCCCAGGATGATGGATGCCATTAATCATGGCATCAAGGAGGTCTGAGGGAAGGGTTTCTTTTGCATGAGATTTACTTTCTTTCGTGATCAAATATGAGCCATTGAAAACCAAGCCAAGAAGATCTATCTGAGGATAGCTGGGGACAGTCCAAAAATTCAATAAAAAATAGTGGAAGCATTGGGACACCTGGGTGGTGCAGTTGGTTAAGCATCCAGTTCTTGGCTGCAGCTCAGATTGTGATCTCGGGGTCATGAGATCAAGGCCGGCACTGGGCTCCAGCGTTCAATGCGGAGTCTGTTTGAGATTTTCGCTCCCTCTCTCCCTGCCCCTCCCACTCATGCTCTATCTCTCTCTCTCCCTCTCTTAAATAAATAAATAAATAAATAAATAAATAAATAAATAAATAAAAATAGGAGAAGTATCATTGTCATTGACTCAGTCCAACACACATAACAAAACTTAATGCCATAAATAATTACTGTTTGTAACAGCACATTCACAATTTGCAGGAATTGTAGCTTAAATTTTTTCCCGTCTTCACAGGAACCCTCCTTTGGAGCTATTGTTCTGATTTCTGCTTTCAGAGATAAAGAAGTCCAGAGTCAGAAAAGGTCAATAAGAAGGTCAGTTGCAGGGGTGCTTAGTTGGCTCAATCACTGAGCATCTGCCTTCGGCTAGAGTCACGATCCTAGGGTCCTGGGATTGAGCCTTGCATCAGGCTCCCTGCTTGGTGGGAAGCCTGCATCTCCCTCTCCCACTCCCCACATTTGTGCTCCCTCTCTCACTGTGTCTCTCTTTGTCAAATTAATAAATAAAATCTTAAAAAAAAAAAAAAAAAAAAGGTCAGTTACAGAGGTGCAATTCAAACCCAGGCTTTTTGACTCCATATTCCCATGCTCCTTTCACTCCTTCCTGCTGCCTCTCCATGTTTTCCTATTTGCATGTGCTTCAATCACTGAGCTCTTCTTAAAACATCTTTATTAAATAGGAGAGATTTTTTTCTTTTCACAAAGAGAGTGGCAGCCATTTGTTCCATAAGTTTGTGCTTATGGATTAAACACATGAAAAAATTCAGATATCAAACTATCGAACTGGATCTAAAGATGGATGTGAGATCTCTCTTCCAGAGCATTACATTGATTGGAGATGTACAGATCTAAGGTTTCTATACCAGGAAGGGAGATAAGAATAAATTAGGAAGCTTTTCCTTCTTATAATTTCCTGCTATTCTGTACAGTAAGTATTTAACGAGAATGAACTGTTGTGATCTCTGCACGTGCACAGAATTATATTTTTCTTTAGGGGAGGGATTCCAACATTGCCCTTTCTTAGTTCAAAGCTGATCTTGTGAATAACTGACCTTCAGTTGCATTTTAATACAGAACATCTGAGAAAGTGTAAATAAGAATCGACAAAAATTATTTAATTAGTAGAATTCAGCACTAGCAAAGTGCTTCCACATCAGATAATTAAATTCAAACACAGAAAATTCCTGCATCAGATGCAGTACGATTTTATTGATTTGGAGTCCATTAATTTATGATGATTTAATCTAGCTCAGGCTGACGTTTCCCTCTGCACTTGCTCCGAAGAAAGAATGTGTGAAGGAAAATACTACAGTGTAAACAAGAAGAGGTGGAAACATTTTTATCTTGTGTAAGCGAAATAATTATTTTAAGAAGACATTTTAAGAAGCACATTCATTGTAAACCAACTATATTTAACCCATTGCTGGTATTCTAGCTTTTCGAAAGTTCGCGGTCTATCACGTGGTTTTTACAAAACACCTACCTTAGCCCTTGCTTTCGCTAAGGAAAAGAAAGCCAAAGAGTTCTTGCTTTTAGGGAAAAAGGTAAAAGGCAAAAAAAAAAAAAAAGGCATTCAGGGTTTGTCTTGCAAGAAACCGTTGAAGAGGCAGCACATGCACCCTGAGTATGTAGAGTGGCTCCTCCCCGCCAAGTTCCTTCCCCAGTTACTACACTCAACATCTCAGCTTCCAGCTACCAGCGTTTAGCACGGTGTTTATGAGCATTTGTGCTTTATCTCCATTTATTTCGTGCATGTTAGCACAGGTATCAGAAGGGCCTAAAAAAGATTATTTTTAGGGTCTGGAAATGCTCCACATTTTTCCCTATGAATGAATGGTAATTGCTTCTTTGCTTTACAGCATTTCTGCTTGCAAAAAGTTTCATAGGAATGCTCTGTTTTCTGTTGTCGAAAACTTACATGGATTCAGAGTGTCTGTCTCCCCAGCGAGTAAGGGAGATGAACTGTAACTGGGTGCTTGTTTACAGTGACGTAAAGAAACCAAAGCGATAGACCTTGTCCTGAATGCGGGGGAATGAGGGCTCAGCTGCTGGGCCCTGCCTGGCCTCCTGCTGATGGAAGATAAGGAGAACTGAGCCTGATCTGGAGTTCTCAAATGGTGGCAATAGCTTTCCTATCTGGTTTTCTCATTCCCTTGGGGTTCAAATGAAATCCAATCCATATTTTCCCTGATTTACATTTAAAATTGTTTGAATGTTATGTTGGTAGGAGATGAGTGAGTCCCCAAGAGGCCTTATAAACCTTCTAAAACTTTTCCTTCAAAACAGGAAGTTGCACTTCACCCAGTGCAAACAAAGTTTAGTTTGAAAAGGCCTGATTTGCACTTCGGAAAATTTGGAATATATTTTAATTTTAATTTTTGAAATACATTTTCTCCCGTAGCCTCCCTGTCGCATATGCTGCCTTTCCTTCTCATCCAAGCCACATTAGGAGAGTTCTAGCCTTATTCTCATAATCCTGTACTTGTCTGTTATGGTTAAGGAATTCTACAATTCTGTAAATGTACTAGTTACACACTCTAATTCAGCTCAACACCCATCCCTTATTGCCTGTGCAAGAAAATAGGCCTGCCTGCAGGGAGGGAGGAGATTAAAAAAAAAAAAAGATTTCAGAAATGAGTTGATCGCATCTGAGGAATGCCTGTTTGTTGCACTAAATAATATTTTGATCAACCTTTGCTCCCCAAGTTGTCTGGGAATTAGACATAAACTCCATTTGAGATTTTTTTAAAATCAACTGGAGAATCGAAAGAACCTCTCCATATTTGGGAACAAGCAATTTAATTAGTGGTCGGAGGAGGAGGAGATGGGAAGAGGATGGTGGCAACGTGCATAGGCTAGGACAGAATGTAGTCAGCCATCTTGGGCCTGACTCTTCTGTGTTTCCGCAGTACTCGGTACATACCTCCATCTAGCACTTCAGGGCAACTCTTGATGGATGGCTTGACTTTTCTTACAAGGACTTATGAGCCCCTTGAGGGCAGGGACTGCTCCTTTCTCAAGCAAGTCATATGGAGTTCCCTCAGCTGCTTGATAAAGCGTGCTTCTTCAAATGGTTCTCATGGAGAATTACGGGTCCAGTGGAAGGCAGGGCCTTTCTCACTGAAGGAAGCCAGAGCAGAGGTATAAAGCAGCAGACTCTCCGGTAACCAGATGTGGACGTAGAAGAGCCCTGAGGAAATATGGAGAAAATAGGGCAGACAGAGAGAGGAACCTCTCTCCTGCCTCTCCTGCCCCACTATATCCCCACCCACTCAAGTTCCTCATCCTGAGCCATTGTGCCTGTGTGCAGTCACTACTCCTGCAAAACAAATCACACACCCTCTCCCAAACTCTGGCTTAAAGCCACAATCATTTTATTATCTTTCCTAGTTTTTGCACATTGGGAATTGGGGAATGGCTTTTCTAAGCAGTTCCAGTGCAAGATGCCTGGCATGGTTATGGTCAGACAATGACTTGAGCTGGAACAATGAGGGGCAAGGGAAGCCAAGACCTAGCTGGCCATCTCTCTCTCTCTCTCCCTATCTATCTATCTTTTTGGAAGTCTTAGGGCTTCTCTACTTGGTCCTTCCATGTGGGTCAACCCCAGCTTCCTTAAAGCATGGAGGAGACTTCCGGGTCATCAGTCAGCTGCCATGGAGCCTCAGGATGGAGGGTCTTAGTGTTCAGTGAGCAAGGCAGCAGCTGAGTTGCCTTTTAGGACCTAACCTCAAAAGCCTTGCATAGCCACTTCTGCCATATTGGATTGGTTGAAACTATTCCAACAGCAC
Source organism: Mustela putorius furo (assembly GCF_011764305.1). NCBI lineage: Eukaryota > Metazoa > Chordata > Mammalia > Carnivora > Mustelidae > Mustela > Mustela putorius. The sequence goes on from NW_025421989.1 coordinate 38,357,412, forward strand.
ATCTGGCTTCATGTAGGACACAGTCCCCACTCACAATGAGGGGAGCGTCAACATCTCATTCTCAAAGAGCATGTGAGATGGAAGATACCGTTTTGGCCACCTTGGGGGAAATATATGGTTTGTTGTGGCCAAAAAGACAGCCAATAGCTTCAGGGGCTCTTTCCTGTCCACCAAAATTGTTTCCCTATAAACCACCCCGCAACATACACACCCTCCCACACATACTTCTTATTCCTGTTACATTTTTCTTTTTGTTTTACACTGAGGGAATCTGGCACAACATTAATCTTAAATACCTTAAGGTGTCTGGCTACTGTGTGTGAATTTAGCTTGCACAAAACTTAAAAATACCACTGGTTTGATTGTTCACACACTCCCCCAAGTAATTTTCCCTAGGAAGTACTATTTTAAGTTCTCTGTTGGGGGCAGGGTGGAGAAAGTTAAATGAAAATCAATATTGATGGGTAGTGCTGTACGAAAAATGTGAGTTCGAAGTTATTTTTACCAGAGAGGTAGTTTCCTGTGGAAACTGTGACTGGTAGTAAAGCTCAGTTCTAAAATATTTTGAGATAGGAGCCAAAATCTTGGGTGGGGAAAAATAATTTGCTGTTACCCAGAAAAAAGTCAATTACTTAGTACTAAAGTATGTATCTTTTCTGAAAGTAATGTGTGGCATATTCAATAATAGCAAAGATGTTCTGGTCATGAGTGACTACTGAACTCAAATGGGACCATTTTCTACTTCTAGAAATTATAGATTTTTAAAGAACTGTTGTTTTTTAAAATCTCACTGGAAGTATCTAAAGCAAGTGGTAAGTGGTTACTGAGCTTGGTGAGATCATGAATGTTATCCTTAATACCTCACTGGCAAAACCTGGTGCTGTTCAGTATATTCTATATTTAAATTATTGCACAGGACAGAGTCAAGCCATCCCAGATCTGTATTCCAAAAAGAAATATAAATGACCTTTGCTTCTGTTTTTCTTTTCTTTTTTTTTTTCTTAAGACTTTATTTATTTATTTGACAGAGATCACAAGTAGGCCGAGAGGCAGGCAGAGAGAGAGAGGAGGAAGCAGGTTCCCCGCTGAGCAGAAAGCCCGAGGCGAGGATGGATCCCAGGACCCTGGGATCATGACCTGAGCCAAAGGCAGAGGCCTTAACCCACTGAGCCACCCAGGCGCCCCTCCTTCTGTCTTTCACATTGATAATCCCGTGTAATGAACTGGAGAGGGAAAATTCAGGAAATTGTCTTCATCAACAGCAAACTAAGAACAATTGTTAACATTTTTTTTTTTTTTAAAGGAGAGGGAGAAAACGTTACCTGGGGCTAGATAATAGAGTTGTAGAAACTTGTTAAAGCTTCAGTCTCACTATAAGCGTATTTGCAAGTGATTATCACCCGCAGCATAAATCAGTTTATAATATCTACCTGAGTCAACATTAGTCAGATTTGCAGAGCACCAAGGAAAATAAGCAATTAGTGGTTCCTTATCCAAGAAAAGCATATTACTTATTACAAATAATTCCAAAATTCCCAAAGGAGCACGTGGGTGGAGGTTGGTTCTGTGCAGCCCGTGGCCCAGTTTCGGAAGGCCCGTAACAATAACGAGGTGCTGAGAGACCTTGGAATTGGAGGGTTATTGCTTGAGAAGCTGCCCATGGGTAGGGTTGGAGGCACCTGTCTTGATGAGCCTCAGAAGCAGGTTTTCCAAAGACCCTCTTGCCAAGAACTTCAGGTCCATTGAGAGAGAGGCCTTGAGGCAGCCCACATAATCATGCTGTGAAACGCCTGGACTCTCCCTTTCAAAACAACCTAGGAGGGGAATGGAAATGCTGGAACAGCCTTTGAACTATCTGAATCTGATCATGGCACGATTTCATGATTTTTAGTACAGATGCGTTCATCCTCCCTCCTCCCTAGCTTCTCCGGGCTACTTTGGCTGAATCCTATCAAACAATGATTGGGGATTGGTTTTTCGAGAATAGCAGAGGGCAGAACCGGCCTTTTGAGAAAGCTCAAGTTCTGGAGGAACGTCCATGTCTGAAATCTCACTCGTGGGGCTCTCAGCGGGCATATTGCCTACACGAGGGCAAGGGACCAGCCAAGGCAGGGCTTGGAATGATTAGAGTGTGTGGCTCTAGCTTCAGGTTTCTATATTGGCCAGGCACCCACCTGTCACCCAAAGCATTTCTGCCCGGCTCAGTCTGGCTGGGGACAGCTGTTTCTCCGGGGTACCGATGGGCCGTGGTGCCCTAGTTCTTCCTAGGAATGTGCTCTTCTGAATGAAGGAAACAAGTTACCTGCTTCCTATCTGATTCGATGTTTATGCATGCATACCTACTTCTAGCCTTGTCCTCACACCAGTTCTGGATCAGCCCAAGGCCCTCATTCATTGTCTTGAGAAACTCTGTCCCAATATTTTGAGAAAGCCTACATAAGTAAGAGCCATCAAATGTCTAGGGAAAATATTTGGTAGTACACAAGTGTTGAGAAATGTTCAGCAGAGTAACCTAATCTGTATTTTTCCCCCTTTCATCTAAAAATCTTCATTCACAACTGAGAGCAGACAGGAGCGACACAAATCTCCTCTGTACCCATCATTCTGTCTTCCCTTCCGTGCTGTGTGTCACAACCCTCTATAAAGCAAGCAGAAGACTTTTTCTCCGTTGTTGCCAGTAAAGATGTTCTGCGTCCAGTTACACTGCCCCGGATTATTTATTTGCCAAAGATCGTTTCGTATCCCAGAGTGTCAGACTCGAACACTGGCTCACTCAAGCTAAAGAAAGAGCTGACTGCATCGAAGTCGTATACAGAAGACAGTGATATTTTTTTCCTTAAGTGTTCATTTCTCTTTAAAAGATTATATCCATTAAAACAAAAGATACATTAGCCATCCATTTCTAGCTTCTGAATTATGCAGTATTATTATTTGTATCTTTTTTTCAAATTAAACACACACACACACACATACACACACCTGCTTTCAGACTTGCTTCAAGGCTCACTCATGAGGTATCACGAGAAACAGAATGTCTGTGAACCGGCCACCCTCAGGCAGGCATTGTGGTGGTACCTTCTGAGGAACATTTGGATATGCTCTTCTTTAAAAATTGGATTCAGACAAAAATCAGATTTAGGACTTGTGGTTGGCATGGGGTAAGTGTTGAGAAATGTTCCTTTGGCTTGCATGAAGGAAAGAATATGGCCATCCGGAATCTTTTTTTTTTTTTTTTTTTTTGAAAACACACCACACACACACATACAAATCCAAGCCCTTAATCCTCCCATTATACTTAATTTCCTTTCGTATGAGTGTGAGGCTAGCCCAGCCTCTTCAAAAGAAATAGAAGGAAATAGTGAAGAAGAATGAGAAAGAGGACAATTAGGCCTCAGGACAATTAGTCCCTATCTTTCATACAACATACACGTTCTCTTGCCGCTGCTCCCTGTCCATATACCTGGTACTCATCAGTACCCCTGGATCCCAATACATTTTTTTGGCTTAGCTGACTCACGCTGACTTTCCATTTCCGAGGCAGGAATGACTATGCCTCCCACGTGCATTCCTGCCCTCAATCCATTCTGTAAATATGTTTTCCTGACCACCAACTTCTCTTTTGTCTCCTTAGGGCAAGTAGGGGGTCTGCTCCTTTGGCATTCTCCCATCGCTAGATAACACAATGCCAGGGACAGATGTGCTCGAGACAGGCTGCCAGAGTAAATGGCAATGGACACGTTTCCTACTTGTAGTCAGAATTCTCAATCGGAAGGTCCCACAATACTGACAATCTTTTCCCAGATGATGCCGGCCATCTTGTGTGGACATCACACCTACAGAGGGGGCCTTCTGGACCTCAGGCCAGTCTGTAGGTACAGAGTAGGACACTTGCATGCATTTGTTTCCTCCCGTTTAATCTGACCCCAGCTCTAGTTTCTAATGTGGTATTTGATTCTGTCCACTGATGCCAACATCTCACAACCATGAGCCTCTGCGGCAAAGAGACACAGGATGGTCGCCTCAAGGTAACAGATTTAATCACAGTAGACAGTGATCTCAGCGGTGTCAGCCTATGGCCTGCCATGTATTTCTAGGGGTCATACACAGGTATTATCACATTATTGCAGCTCAGGAGGAAAACGGAACAGAGTTAGGTGTCTACCTGACTCAACCTTGTCCCGGAAAAGAGCGTGAGCTCTTATTTCCCTGATTTTTTTTTAAGGCCACTTTGGGGCTTTCCCCTCCACATTTATTAAACCTTCACTAAAAGTAGCAGATGAGATAGCTACACTTTTTTTTTTGTGCTGTTCTCCAGAAGGAATATGGACTTCTATGTGCAAAAGCAAAATCTAAAATTTAAGTCCTCCATGACTTTGCTGTGGTTATAACAAGGTTCAGTCACACAAAACACACATCCCCAGCAGTTTCAGGGAAAGCCTTAGTTTCCATTCACAACTCCGTGTGTGTCACAACCCTCTATAAAGAATGACACAGTTCCCTGGGATGCCCGTCATTTGGAGGATCACGTTACAGTCCCGGCCAGGACGTTCAGTCATGATCCACACTTGAAACCACGTGATCTCCACCCACTCACCAAAGTAAAATATGTGGTGGAAAATGGGGAGATTTGTAAACAAATATATTCAGAAGAGCTAGAGGATTAGCCACATGATTTAAAGTAGCATCAAGGGACACCTGTGTGGCTCAGTTGGTTAAGCGTTTACCTTTGGCTCAGGTCATGATCCCGGGTTCCTGGAATCAAGCCCTGCATTGGGCTCCCCGCTCAGCAGGAAGTCTGCTACTCCCTCTGTCCCTCACTCTGCTTGTGTTCTCTCTCTCTCTCTGTCTCTCTCACTGTCTCTCAAATAAATAAGATCTTTAAAAAAAAAAAGTAGCATCAATAAATGAAGAATGAAAATTTGTCCTGCCAAGTATGAGTTATTCTTGAGTAACGGGTTGGCAATCGATGTACTCACGTGTCTCCAAGGATCTGCAGACAGTCAGGATGCCTGAACAAATCCATGGGTCACAGATCTGCCCTGCATCCCTTCAGCTCCATGTTTCTACCCTCCTCTCTGCCAGGACCCTGTGAGTCTGGACTCCATCACCAGAACTCCCATGCCCTCTGGCTCCCACCTGTGTTTTGGCAAGTAGAGAACACTTACAGAAGATCAGAGAGAAAGGACAATGAGGTCAGGTTCTTTATGGCCCTGGCTCCATCCCTGAAGCATTGCCTCTGGCTGGCTGTGGCCCCCAGCCACGTTTTCCAGTGGCCAACCCTCTGACAGCTCCAAGACTCACCCTTTCCAACTTCCCCCAACCCTTCCCTTTCCCCTTCCCTCAACCCTTCTGGCCTGGAAATGGTAACAACAACTTGGTGGCTACTAGTTACAGACTACTACACTATTCTTTGCAGTTCCCCTGTATCAACTTTGTAAATAAATTCTCCTTAAAATATCCTTTTTGTGAGTGTGTCAGCTCTTTCCTGTTAGAACTCTGGCTGATTCTCCCATAGGCTTGAATGTCTAGATTTTCCAGGATCCCTGAAGGACACCTGTGAGGCAGTGCTTATAGGAGAAGGGAGGTAGGAGCCAGTCACTGGCAAGATCGGAATGTGGGCACGGAGGTCTGGGTGGGGGATGCTGTGGGAATGGCAGTGGGGAAAGCTAGTTCAATTTTTATAATTTATATTTGACCACTGTCATGGTCATATACTTATCTATGCTCCACTGATAGGCAGATGGACAGAAGCTGTGTGACATGGAGCCAAAAAAAAGGGGACTCCGTCCCCCACGTCATGTCTCCTTCCAGGGAACTATGTCCTGAGCTTGTAAGAGACTCTTCATTGACTGAGCTCCCCCTGAAGGTCAGCTTCAGCCAGCTTTATCATCAAAAAGTGAGTGTCTGAGCACGTGGGTGGTTCAGTCAGTTAAGCATCTGCCTTCAGCTCAGGTCATGATCCCAGGGTCCTGGGATCGAGTCTGACATCAGGATCCCTGCACCCTGGGGAGCCTGTTTCTCCCTCTGCCTCTGTGTGTCTCTCTCTGTTTCTCATGAATAAGTAAATAAACAATCTTTAGAAAAATGTGAGTGTCTTTAGGAACTATTTTCTTCAAATCTCTCCACCCTCCCCCACCTTTGTGCACTTCCTTCCTTCATAATTCCCAGACCTCCAGGCCTGTGTGCCAAGGGGAAGCCCAAGGCCAACAGACCCATTCCCCTGGGCTTAAGGGTTCCCTGCACTGCAGTCATGAGGCAGTGAAGGAAAATTATTCCTAATTAGACAGCTTGGGGGCCTGTGCTGGGAAAGCACTGGGCCCTTTTGGGAGTCAGGTCTCCCAAGTATCTCTCATGGAAACTTCTCAGCTCTGTTATGAACAACAAGGCTAAAGAGTTCCTTGAGATCTGGCTTCAGTGGTACAAGGAATGCTCTAGCATTGTGGCCTTTAATATTGTTGTGAGTAACCCCCCAGCCTGGGAGTCCCCATGGGATTGGGGGGTGGGGGGCTTTGTCCATTCTCACAGGTCCAGGACCAGGGATCCATTTCAGGCTGCCTGAATGCTGAGTCATGGCGGCACACGCACATGCCTCCTTAAATCTTCGAAACTTTGTAGGAAAGAGTCAAGCCATGAAAAGTTATAGGATCTGTGTATGGTAGAGAGATGGCATTTAAATGCTCTTAGACCATTTCCCCCATGTATTTATGAAAGTGAAGAAATCTCAAATTAGTTGGCAGGACCAAATATTTCCTAAACAATGCTCAAATAAAGAATTGCAAAAGACATTCTGAGTCAACTTGTTCTTCCAGGTGGTATTATGCTTACTCCATCTGACTCTCCCTGTCTACTGTAGAAGATCTTCCGGGAAATGGTAAGATAACAGTCTTTCTTACTCTCCAGGTTTGTGCTGAAACAGAAATGGAGAGCTAACAGTTATTTTTGTAACTGGGGTTGTATAAGTGGTGACTATGGGATAGGCCAGATCAACATTCAATCTCTAATAGAATGTTTTTCTTCCTGTCTAGCCCATCCAGCACTGGAATTCAGGAAGCAGACACCTGCTTCATGTTTAAAAAAAAAAAATATATATATATATATATATATATATATATTATGTCTGGGCTGCTGAGAAAATGTCCTGGGAGGAATTTCTGAAATGAGGACACAATCACTGTGATGCCTGCTGGCTTTGTCTCTCCGTAGTTCACCTTGGTTAGCTTTTATGACACCACCGTATATCCAATGTTTATGCGGATATGACACATGATTTCTCGACTGGAAGGTGTATTCTAAATAAAATTGAGGATGCATTTTTACTATGACATGGGAACATAGAGATTTGACGTTGGGCCCTGATGCTGCCACCTAACACTTATAGTGTGTCATCTCACTGACAGGGATTTGGTGCTTTCATGAGAGGACAGAAGTAGAGGATGACTAATAGCCACTTTACTTCACTTCAGGTCAAATTACAATCCTACCATTTGAACATGAAAGATGGAGGGTCCCAGGTGTATTAATCAGGATTCTGCTAAAATAATTCTGTGTCATTTATGACTCAGAAACTTGATGACTTATGACAATAAGCATTTACTTCTAGCTCAGGGATCTGAAGATTAGCTATAGTTCAGCCAGGATCAGTTCTAAGCTTCAACTTGGCCTTAGGTTTGCTCTGTATTTCTCTTCACTGTGGGGCCAATAGCTACCTGGAGCATGTTTTTCTCATGAATGATGGTAGAAGCATACACACACACACACACACACACACACACACACTCATTCACTCACAAAGGAGTGAGTGGAAATACACAATCCCTCTTAAGATATCAGTTGGGAATTGACACCCTATTACTTCTACCTATATTCCATTGCCCAAAGCAAGCCACATGGCTAAGACCAAAGCCAGTGGATCAGGGAATATCTTTCTTTCCCAAGAGGCAGTGCAAATCCACATGGCAAAGGGTGTGGATGTGTAATTCTGTGACAAGAAGGGAATTAAGAATTAGGAGCACATGTCTAATCTACTATCCCGTTGGCCATAATCATCATGGTTTATCTAAATTCTGGGCAACTGAGAGCTGTCTTCAGGTCCCAGAGATGTTTTATTCACTCTGATGTGGCCCCAAATAATCCCACATCGGTCTTTAGACTCCATCAGTAAAACAGATTTCTTAGCTCTCCTCAAAAGTTCTCGTATGAGAAAGTCAACAGAAAACTGTAGAAGTTTCCCACAGTGACTGGCCCAGAAGGCCTGGAAGTACTCTTGACTGCCAGAAATGCAAATCGCCAGACGTACATCAGTAGAAATCAGGAGTTTCATCTCTACCTCAAAGTCGATCGAGCCCTCTTGAAATCTGATCTTCATTCTTACTGGCATGAAGATGAACATCCAAGTTTGAATCAGGAAAATCACCAAGTTACCCTTCTCAGAAATGGCCATACCCCTATGGGAAATTGTCTTTTTGGTTTCCATTTGGACATTTAGAACTATGGGTTGTAGTGGAATTGTTGGCACAGTCCGAACTCTAGCTGCAGACTGTATACAAGGCTTCGTGTCTAATTTTTTTCTTCTGCATGTAATTTGCCAAGACACATGCCCATAATGTAAACTTCCTTGGTTTGCGTTTATAAATTGGATGTCTTTGACAAACTCTAAGACCAGCAGGGAAATCACTCTGTCTATAAAACTCAGTTTATTTAATGAACCATTAGTGAAATAAAGGGTGGGAGAGAAGCTCAGCCTGTATCTATCTTCTAAGACTCAACCCAAGAAATACAATTCCCTTTAGACAGCAAGACCTCCCTTCCATGGGAAGTCATTCAGAAAGCCTGTGAGGAACCATCATGGGCTGTATCCAGGCTGAATCACAACCATGACTTCATTCGGCTGCCTCGCTGTCACACCAGACAGCTTCAGTTGAGTGAACTTGCTGGACAGAGAAGGGGAGAAAGGCTTCCACAAAGAGGTTCCTGGCTGTGGGCCCACATGGTCATCTCTCAGTAGGGACACAGGCTTAAAGCTACTTCTTAAAATGAAAGGGTTGTCTCCCAAAGTTGTGGAAATGAGCTCATGGATGAAATAAAGACTTGTTCAGAGAAGACACGATTCTGTTTATGGGATTTCTATAATTAATATCCTCTCCGGAAGGCATTCCAGTAGATTCTGTTTGTGAAAATTGATTGTTTTTAATGTTTTAAAGTGAAGTTAGTGAAAAAGAACTTTCCTTTTCAAAAAGAAGTGGAGATATTAAAAGGGAAGTATAGAATCAAAATCGGTCTTTGCCCCAAAGATGCATTTTAACATTCTACATTGCCAACAACAGGAATTGTTATAACTGGTCATTGTAACTCAATTTACCAGAACTTCCTGGGAGAATGAGCCCCCCTGACTCCTTAGTTCCTTTAAAAGTTTTCTTCATTCACATTTTAGAATCTTTAACTATATAAAAATCTCATTATTTTAAATTTTATATAAATGTATTGGAATAACGTTCTTTACAGGCAAAAAACAGCAGAAAGAAATGTTTCTTTCCTTGTTGATACCATACTAGTGATCCTGTATGAGCTATTTACTACTGTGTAACAAATTACCCCTAGACTAAGTGTCTTAAAGCTACATTGACATTTATTATAATTCACATTTGTTATTGATTATAAACAACAACACGTATTATCTCACAGTTTCTGTGGATCAGGAATCTAGGCATGGTTTAGCCGGACCCTCCATCTCAGGACCTCTCGCAAGGCTGCAGTGAAGGTGTTGCCAGGGCTGTGCTCTCATGTGAATGCATGGCTGGGGAAGGTCCGCTTCCAAGCTCACTCACATGGTTGTTGGCAGAATTCAGGTCCTCAGAAGTTATTGGACCAAAAGTCTCATTGGCTGTTGACTAGAAGCCTCCTTCAGTTCCTTGCCAAATTGTCATCTCCAGATGTAAGTAAGCTTACTGTGTGGTAGCTTAAATCCCCCAGAACAAGGGCTCCAAGAGAAAGAGAAAGAGAAGTAATGTGTAAGAAATCACAAGGAAGGAGGAAATCAGTCTTTTTGTAACTGAATCTCAGCAGTGACATCCCCTTCCCTTCGCTGTATTCTGTTTATTAGGAGCAAGTCACTAGATCTACCTTCCACTCAAGGTTGTGAATGCTAACAGGCAGAGAGCATGATGGGACTTTTAGAGACTGCCTGGCACGGATCTTTTAGCCACTTAATAAAGTATGGTTTAAGGTAAAGACCAAAGATATATTTAGATAAACATGCTAGAATTTGAAACATAAACGTATGTTGTTCCTATTGAACTAGACAGGTTAGTAGGCTCTAAATATTCCAACAATGATACCCTTCCTCAAAAATATTTTTCAGGGGCACCTGGGTGGCTCAGTGGGTTAAGCCTCTGCCTTCAGCTCAGGTCATGATCTCAGGGTTCTGGGATCGAGCCCTGCATTGGGCTCTCTGCTCAGCGGGGAACCTGCTTCCTCCTCTCTCTCTCTCTGCCTGCCTCTCTCTCTCTGCCTGCCTCTCTGCCTACTTGTGATCTCTATCTGTCAAATAAATAAATAAAATCTTTTAAAAAATTATTTTTCAAATCAATTCTTAAAATTCTTTTTCGGGGTTGTCTTTGATGACTGTGGCACATTCTTTGCAGTCCCCTAACTTTACCCCGGCCAAAGCTGTGGCCAATCTTTTTCACCTTTGCAGGTAGATTTGAATAATAGAAAGAGTTAAGAGCTATTCAGATAAATAAGGTTAACAATCAAGGTCGGTAATGCTGTTTTTAGTCTTGGTTTTTGTAAATATGAAAGAAAAAGACTGATTTCCATATGGGGCTCATATATTGGCCCAGAAGGCAGCATCTAAAAAGGATTATTTTGATTTAACTTTCATTTGGATGTTTCAAATCTGATCCTCATCTGAAGATTTTCAGTCTGGGCCCTTCATAGCTATGGCTTATGTGTTTGCACATTTCACTCTACATCTGATACTCCAGGGCAAAGAGAAAGCACAAGGCCATGTTGGGACATGCTGGAATAGAGACAGATACCAGGGAGAGACCCAGAGTCCCCTGAGTGGGCTCCAGAGTGCACCCCCACCCCCACCCCCACAAATAGGTAGGAGGTTTTCACAGCAGTGCACCTGTGCAACTGAGACCCCCCTTCAGGTTTGTAGTTAGTGAGTCAGTATGAAACTGACATGCTACACTCATACCCTGGGACCCCATTAGGGCTGAGGGAAATCTGAGAACACCCACAGCCACTACCCTTAACCTGGTTGGGAGGAGAGAGGAGCAGAGTAACATTATATCACAAACGAAGGGGACTATTTTGGGTGGATCCCCTCCAAACCCCAAATCTTCAGGACTACAGGCTATTTATGAACAGAATGCTTCCTGATTGTTAAATACATGTCTCAGATTTTGTCAAACTTAACAAAAATTGTGATTTCCATTTAGCTCCGTTTCCCTAGGTCCGAGGGTGGAAGGAAGAAGCTGCTTTCAAGGTCAGGACTGACTGCTCAGCGGGTACAGTATGACCTTGAGCTCCACCCTCCTGTTTCCTCTGGTCACCCCTCCTCCCTCCCCCAAGCATCTCGTTCCCTCTCCCCGCACCTACAGAGGCAAGCCTGCTGGTCTGAGAGCTCCAATAATGACTCTCCTGAATAAAGAACTGTATTTTTACTCCATGTTAAACAAACCATCATAAAGCATAGAAGCAGCGTTGCCCGTGCTCATGGCAACAAACTTCTAAGCATGTCAGATCTTACCTTCATAAAACTAAAGTAACAGAATGACCCTAGCGAGTTTTGACTTCTCGATTCCTTCGTTTACTTTGGGGATGACCCCTCCTGCTCTTCAGAGACCAGATTCTGTCACTTTTTGTGGGGGACTCCCATGAGCGGCCCCTCAGGCACTGACTCTACCTCCCCTTATCTGGGTCTTGTAGTCCCCTCCCACAATGCCTTTAAGTTTGGTCACGTGATCTGCTTTGGCCAATGGGACATTAGCCAACATGATGCCCACTGGGTTTTGATGAATACTTCTACCTGGGAGTTAGCTTGTTAGAATACCTCTTGGAAGATTATTCTAAGCTGTGATGGAGCCCAGGTTAGATGACCAAAAGGAGGTTGAGAGGCCACCATGTAGAGAAAGCCTGGAGCACAAGAGGCTAGCTTGGACATTCCCACTTCCACCAGGCTCCCAGCTGAATGCAGCTATGTGAGTGACCTCAGCTCTATGACACGTAGCAGAAGGTGGCCCCAGCTGAGCCCTGTAAACCCAAAGAATTATGAGAAATGACGAATCGTTGTTGTTTTGCACCAAACTTTGGAGTGATTTGTTATGGAGTAGAAGGTCACCAAGCTTCTTTTTCCCTTCCCCAGCCACAAACCGGGAAAGTGTAAGACATTGGTCTTTACATTTGGAAGTTGACTGCCTGGTTGTAGGGGTTCTGAAGGTATCTTAGCCAGTAATTGAAGTCCATCTTTCCAATTTTGGATTGGAAGGTGAAGTCACTTGGGGAAGTTTCCCTTCTTCACATGGATATAATGAAAAAGGACTTATATTTAGCTACAACTTCGAGGATTTCACTCTGGGAAGCAGCCAGGAAGAGAGAGGCTCCCTTGTCCATCATGACTGTATTCATCCCTTCCTCCTTATCTCTTCAATTGACCAGCACCTATCGTTTCCTTTCTTTAATACTCAATCTTTTCAATCCACTTTGCATTTTCTGTTGCATTAAGAGATGTTCTTCGGGACGCCTGGGTGGCTCAGTTGGTTAAGCAGCTGCCTTCGGCTCAGGTCATGATCCCAGCGTCCTGGGATCGAGTCCCACATCGGGCTCCTTGCTCAGCAGGGAGCCTGCTTCTCCCTCTGCCTCTGCCTGCCATTCTGTCTGCCTGTGCTCGCTCTCTCCCCCTCTCTCTCTGATAAATAAATAAAATCTTTTTTTTTAAGATTTTATTTATTTATTTGACAGAGAGAGATCATAAGTAGGCAGAGAGGCAGGCAGAGAGAGAGAGGAGGAAGCAGGCTCCCTGTTGAGCAGAGAGCCCGATGCGGGACTCGATCCCAGGATCCTGAGATCACAACCTGAGCCGAAGGCAGCGGCTTAACCCACTGAGCCACCCAGGCGCCCAATAAATAAAATCTTAAAAAAAAAAAAAAAAGAGATGTTCTTCTGGTGATTTCTTCCATTTGCTCTTCCAATTGTGTGTTCCTTCCCTCTCTGTCTTTCTCTGCGCTTGGGGGCTGACTGCTAGCGTGTTGCATTGGTGGGGTCACCCAAACTCTGGCTTCAAGTTAGGTCGGGCCAACGTGAGGCACTGAGAGAGTGTCAGAGGGCTGGAGGAGAATGGGCAGGAAATGTATTTCACCCCTTAGCTATGTCCCTGCCAAGACACAGCTTCCTTTATCAACACTACAGTGTCAGTAAATAGCCTCTCTCCTAAAGCCATGGCTCTCTCTGGGTCCCAGGATCTGTGCCCTCCACTGGGCCCTTTAACTCTAGGGTGGTAACAGCTTCCCACTTTTGTTAGTACTTAGGGTGCAACCGTAACCCATGGATTTCCCTTAACCCCACCCACAAATCTATAAATAGTTCTTTTCACTCATCCCTGGATGTCATCTCTTTTTCCATCTCTTTTTCCTGACTGATAAAGATTTTAACTGACGGACAAACATCCTGTATTTTTTAAATTTTTTAAATTTTTAAAGAGTTTATTTATTTATTTGATGGAGAGGGAGAGACAGAAAGAAAGGGAACACAAGCAGAGGCTGCGGGAGAGGGAGAAGCAGGCTTCCTGCCAAGCAGGGAGCCCTGATGGGCTTGATCCCAGGACAGCAAGATCACAACTGGAGCAGAAGACAGACACCTAACAACTAAGCCACCCAGGTGCCCCAGTACTGTATTCATTTTTAAACAGTTAAAAAATTTATTGTTCATTAGAGATGTGCATGACTGTCAGTATCTTCTCGCCTATGTCAAGCCAAGAACCCCTGCATTGAGTTGGTATCCTTCCAGCCAAAAGCAAAGTTGCATTGCCAAGTGGAAGTCCAATGGCCACTCTGTATTTCAAGGGGTAAAGAAGATGCACCCATTTCCCTAAGATGAAGTCTTCGGGGCTGGGAAGAGGGTGGTGTTTGCAGTTCTGTTGGGGATGATGCCCGAACTCCATCTGGCTGGGAGACGGGGCTCTACTGATGGGTCCCAGTGGCCTAGGGCCAGCAATATTTCACTGTAATAGAGCCAGCAACAGCAGGCAGATGGAGGGGACCAGGGCCCACAAAGGGCTTTGAAGAGGCAAAGGGGGATGGTGGCCACACAGCAGCAGGCTGACCAACACCAGGAGTGGCTTCCAGGCGTCCAAGAGGACAGACTGTAAGCCACTGCGAGGTGTGGGGGGATGGCTGACACACATGAACGATGCCAGGCCCCTTGCCAATCTGGCTCCTAAAGTCATTTTAAATTTAATTTGGGGAAAGTTGATGTGATAGGACTGGATCCCGAGGGTTGTAGAGTGGATTTTGGAGAACTGCTTTGTACTGTTTTTTTTTTTCACTGATGGAGATGTTATGGTTTTATTAAAAAATCTCTCTCATGTGAAATAAGATTCTATAAATACGTAGTCACCTGAAAACTCTGCTGTAAGTCATAAGCCGATCTCAGACAGGAGGGCAGCTGTTTTAAAGCACAGTTGAGATCAATGAGCTAATCAGCCCCCTCCATGGGCAGTTGATGAAAAAAAGCACAAGTTCAATTCCTGGAGGTTGGGGTTTTGCTGTGACTTCCGTGTGTAATGCACAGAATTACAGGTGAGAGAATTTGAAAGGATAGTGTTAAAGGTTGGGACAGTAAAGAAGGAAGGAAGAAGGAGAAAAGGGGAAAAAGTTTGAAAAAATACAAAATATTTTGCACCAGGAGGTTATCAAAAGGTAGCTCTCTGGAAACATGGCTACACCTTCCCCATGTGGATCGTCATGGCTAAAGAATAGGCTTGAATGTCTGGTACGATGGTCCTAATCCCTCCTCATTCCATGATCACTTCCATAAAGTCCTGAGTGATGTATTTTTTTTCTTTATTTCCATACTATAAATTAGAACTTCCAAATTGGACACAGGGAATGGAAATTTTAAATGTATAGAGGTATCACTCTAGACCAGGAGGTGCTGTACACACATTAGCTCCCCAAATCCTCAAAACAAATCAAGGCAATGGGTATCTTTGCCTCAGTGTTGCAAATGAGGCAACTGAGTGTTGTGCCTGAGTTTTAGCATCCCAGAGACCACCAAGGAGCCAAGCACCAATGCAATCACACGAGAGTTTATTCTACAAGCTTAAGCTTGGGCCCAAGTGTATCTGGCACAGCGGAGTAGGGACTTGGACCCTGAGGTGACATGCTTAAGCTTGGGCCCAAGTATACCTGACACAGCGGAGTAGGGACTTGGACCCCAAGCTTAGTTAAGGCAGGGGTATTTATGGTTTCCTGTTACTAAAGCAGGGTGGGGATTCCTGGAACCAAAGCAGGATGGGGGTCTCCGGAACTAAAGCAGGGTGGGGCTTACTAAAGCAGGGTGGTGGAAAGTTCAGCCCTTGGGCACAGGGGTCTGAGATGGCTGCTGGAGCTAAGATGGCTGTACTTATGCTAAAGCTAAACCTGAAGTGGGATGGCCTTGATTTTCACGGCCTCCACATGAGGCATAGAAGATCAATGAAATGCTTAATGCTTCATTACCAGAAAGCAGTGGGGCTAGGGTATGAGTCCAAGTCCACCCTTTTTCATCTTTTCTGCACTGTCTTCTAAATTAGAAATGGGTGGGAAGAGAAAAGGTTGGGGGAAGTTGATTTCTGTAAACTTTTTTTTTATGTTTTTTAAAGATTTTATTTATTTATTTTAGAGAGCGAGGGTGCACATGTGCCAACAGGGGGAAGGGCAGAGGGAGAGAGAGAGAGAGAGAGAGAATCTCAAGCAGACTCCCCACAGAGCATGGAGCCCAAGACTTGGGGCTCGATCTCACTACCCCGAGATTATGACCTGAGCTAAAACCAAGAGTCAGACTGTTAATCTACTGAGCCACCCAGGCACCCCAGATTTATGTAAACTTATATTTATATTTCCTTTTTAAAAAAATCCTATTTTGTTAATTGATAATAAACACCAACTCTGTGTTGGTTTTAATAGTGACTTTTGACCACAGACAAAACAGTTAATTAGGAGTAAAAACAGTAGTAGAGATTCTCATCCCACAACATTAATTGGGCCATCCAATCACCTCTTTCTGTTTTACCTGCCCATTCCCTGATGGGCTTATCGAAGGGACCAGCCTTGCTTCATTTCAGTTAGTTTTGAGAAATGTTTTCAGTGCCTGTGTATCGAGACATTAACATCTAAATCTACAGAAATAAAATGATTTAGATATTCATGCATAACATTTGGCATGAATTCCGGGACAAAAATCTCTTCCTGCTGAAAAAGCATGTGGATAAATTTGAAGATGCTAATTTTCATGGAATATGAAAAATAAATAAACTCCCAGCATGCCGTGATTTAGATCGAATTTTCTTCTCCACCTCTCTGATGGAGACAGTCCAGTTCTAACCTGCTCCACTCACCATGTCAATATGAGTTGATCTATCTTTGCTGCCTCTCTTTTCAGGGACAGAGAGAGAGACTGAATCCAGGGCACAGGGGAATTTGCCCTGTCCTTTCTGGGCATATAAATCTGTGCCAGATCAATAAAAAGAGAGGAATAAAAAGGAGGTCAGATAACTGAAAATGACAAAGCGTTATATGCTCGACCTAGCTGACCTCTGGTCTATTCCCTATTTCCTTATTTCTGGTCTATTTCTTATTTAAGATCATGGCCCATGACCTTTGCCATGGAAACTGGGTCAGGGTGGCAAGGTGTATTTTGAATGTATTATTCATCTCTGCTAATATTCGGAGCAGGTTGCTGAGATGGGTGCAGCAAAAGCCTGCTTCCGAAAGTGGATTGTTAGTTTCTTCTGGATCACTTCAAGCAGATATAAGCAAAGACTTAGTTATTCATGTAAATCAAATCACAGGTGTGAAAATGAAGCAGCGGGAGTCTAGGTGCGTGTTAATGAGCATTAATGTCTAAGGAAAACAGTGTCAGTTTATTTTTTAGCATATGTTTGAATTTCAAAGCTGCGAATGTGGGAAAACTCACAGGATGCTAGCATGTGTGAATGTGGCGAGATTCACAGTCAAAGGGGACCGGGGTGATGAATCCATTGCAGGAACCACCTATTGCTCATCTCCACTCTGCTTCCTGCCCAAGAGCAGCTGCCTGGGGTGGGGGCAGCAGGGGATGCCGAAGAGCAAGAAAAATATGCTTGATTCCAGGTGAAACGCAGAATCAAAGCTGTATCGCAGACATATTTGCAGTAGGATGCTTGCTGGAACCCGTGTCCAGTGGTGTGCTGGAAAATATTTAACAAACGAGTCTCCAGGAAATAAAAATTTCTGCTTTGTAATGGGGGCCAATTTCCATAGTATAAATACGCCTACTGTGGTCAATTTCAAGCCACCAACCTGACCTTACTCCATGCAGATTTGGGAAGAAACGTGAAGCTGGTTCCGGGACACCAGAGCGTGACCCTTCGCTCCTCCATCCCCACATGCTCCACTTAAATGGGCGCTCTGCAGAGTGATAGGAAAGTGACCAGCTTCTGTTTCAGAAGGAAAATGACAGATCAATCCTTTGGATATTTTTGCTCACACTGGCTCCTTTACCTCAAATATTTTTCTCTATTTATCCTCAGCTCTACTCCTCCTTCAGGTAGTGGAGAAATTTTCCCTGGTTCCCAACGTTAAATGCTAAGTGAGGGTCCCCCACCCGTTATGACTCTGGGGTTTCTACCCAGATAACCTTCTATTTTAAAAGCCTGTTTACCACCCTGAGGGATCCTTGAGAACAGGACCTGATCCCCTTCACCATTATAATCCTGGAATCCGGCTCAGTGCCTAGTGCATAGTAAGGGGCTTAGCAAATGCTCATTTACTCACTGAAGGGGTTGGAGAGTAAGCCTAAGGGAAGGACGTTGAATAACTATCCTCAAGGGGCTTCCTCCGGAGAAAATACAGCTAAGCAGTTGATAAAGTCAGAAAAACACTCCTGTGTTTGAAATGTGTTAATTTATTTTATCACTTTGATTACAAATCATTATTTAGCTATCTTAGCATTTCCATGAGGGCTTTATAATACGGCTTCTGATGGAGACTTCCTGGTGCCAAGTCTTTTCCTCAGTTTACAAGCTCTGTAACTTTGAGACCAGCTCTGTACTTTCTCTGTGCCTTAATTTCCTTTTTTGCAAAATGGGGGAGAATCATAGTATATAGCTCATATAGTGTTCTTGTTGTCTGTATTTTCTGTCAATCGATTTGTTTGACTGGGGCAGGTGGGGGTGGGAAGAAGTCTTCCCGGAGCCAGAAACACCTAACTCAAGAATGCCCCATACACATGAACAGCCACTGACTTATTCCTTACCTGTCACTTTGCCCGCTCTCCCAGTGACTGCACCAGTGAAAGGCACCCGGGCCAGTGGTGCTGGGCCACCAGCTCCTTCCTTGCCTTCTGGATTGTGTCGGTCTTAGTTCACTCCAGATAGGGCAGTGCCTGCTCCTCTTCTTTCTTCCTTTTAGCTTCATCGTTTTCTGCTACATCACATGCTCTCTGTTGATTCTCCCATTCCTCCCCTACATTTTCTCCCTCTCATCTGTGAGCTCCAAATACCCGCTTCACGCCGGCTATGCATTGACTGGAAGGAGACAGAAAGTGCAATGAAGCAAAATAGAAAACGATCATAATTAACCCCTAGAGACCTTTAAACAAACCTGAAAGACCCTTCAATCACCATTTACCTTTCCAAATGCTTCCAAGCACACTTCTCTCCCAAACTCCAGCATTCTAAATCACTCAAAACAGAACACGTGTTTAAAAAACGTACACTATTTGTGTTAGTAATATTCTAAGTAAAAATCGTGTGCTAAAAATATCCTAACACGATTCTGGCTAATGTGAGCATTATTGTTAGCATTGTTTTTCTTGGGGTGATGCAGAACAAGTTCGAAACCCAAGTCCCCAGTAGCATCGCTTCTAGGGGAGAATATTGTAGAACGCAAACTGCTGGTAAATTTAGATCTCCTGGGCTATGCGGTTGGATCAGGTAGTTTAAATTATGGGTTTCTCTTGTCATTTGGTGTCTTTTTTAGACCCAGGGAAGCCTGTGTGAAGAGAGATGATGCCAAGCATCACATATAAACTGAAACTCAGGGCACAATCCCTTCAAGGGGCTATGATTTTCTCCAAGGAAACAATCCTTTGCTTTTGTAAGATAATCTGTTCAAAACGTGTGGACAGGGAGTACAGTGGGACCCAGCAGGATGTGTGTTTTGCTGAATATCAGCATGTTGATCCTAGACACAAAGCTTATCTGCTTTGCTCCAAAACACATATTTCTGAGCTTTTATGAAATTGGATGGCAATCAACGGGGGTGGGAGGGTGAGGGGGTTGGGCTCCATGCTGGCTCACCATGAACGCTGTTGAGCTAGAGAGCTAGTTTATTGAAGGGGACCTGCCTTTTAGAAGTCCAAACTAAGTTCAACTATTTCTTTCCCAGGGACCTTTAAACTTGTTTTTTTTTTTTTTAAATCTTCTTAGTGCAGGAATGACTCCAAATATAGAGTTACTGCGTAAATGACATAGTCGTGACATTAAATTGACACATATTGGTTGGCTGGCCAGAAAGTCTAATGTAAGTCTATATAAGGAGTGGAATCCTGGGTGTCATTCTAATGACAGTTACCTGGAGAAGAAGCATTTCTTTAGATTGGAAGGCAGACCTGAAAGCTAAGGTCCCAGGTAGGAAGAAGAAACTTGGTATATGCATTTAATTTATGTTGAAAAGTCCTGGGTACAGTTGGGCAGGTTGTTCACCAAACAAGGGAGCCTGCTTGAAGGAGTAAGTAGAGGTTGAAATCCACCCTGCCCTCTGCTTTGCAAGATAAGAACCTGCAAAGTTGCACCTGGCCAGGGAAGGCAACTTTGTCAAAGTCACACCAAGTGCCTTACAGGCTAACCAAGGTCCTCGGTGGCAGGCTTCACGATGGCACTGGCCACAGGGCAACAGTAGTGGAAATATAACAGGGTAATGCAGGGGCTCGACAACTTGGGTTTCAGGACAGAAATTCCACCAACACCACCCATGAAGGGAACTCTGGAAACGTACTGCACAAACCAAAGTAAAAAAACCTCCTTTGTGAACATTGAACCACTATCTGTGTTTTTTCCTTTGTTTTTCCTTAGAATTGTATAAAACTTGTACAAAAGTTCCAGTCAGTCCACACTGTGTTTAGGGTAATCATGGGAACAGTTTTGTTTGACATTTGGGTCACCCTTCCATAGGGTCATCTGGCCCAAAGGCCCAAATGCGTGGTAATGGAAGTAATTAGAAGTGCTCCTCTTTACCCCCACCGCTCCTAGGGGGTCTTACAGACTTCAGCCTGTTTGGGAATACTTTGCTTTGATTTTCTTTTTAACTAAGGGAAGTTAGGAGCATTTCTTTAGGTGTTTTGTGGCAGTGGGGGGATGCTGAAGACCTTCAAGCCAACCCCATAGATGATTCTCTTTGGGGGGAACAAGAGAAAGGGTCCCTAAAGAGAGTTACAAAATACTACTTTCTGCTTCCTGTGTGTATCTTCAAGACACCACATCATGCTGTGACGTTCATCTCAGCCTCTCCTTGGGAGACTCGGGAACTCACTCTACCAACCATCTGAGTAAGAAGCCACTTGCTTGGGTGTCTTCCACTCATAAAGTTGTCGGAAAGAATCTGTCCTTTTTAGCACTGTGGAGGCTTCCAGTGGGGCCTTGAATCATCACATAGTTGTCCAGCACGTGAAAGGAGGCAACCAGGAGAGGGAGGACTTGCCTTTTCTCTTTCGCATGAGGACAGGCTATCTCTGAGTAATCTTACAATGGTACCTAAGAATGTTCTGGAATTTTAGAGATGAAGGTGGATAGCCTGTCTTGTCAAAAACACTTCCTGTGGCCCATGTATAGATATCCTGGATTCGGTGAGAGCTGCCTTTAACTTTCAGTATGTTGCTCTAAGTCCAGAGGAAGAACAATACTTTTGGTTTTACTAGCCCCTACATTTGATGTGCCCTATGGCCTCGAGGAGGCCCAAAGCTTCCCAGTATTACTTGCCATTTCTTTTTTTAATTAAAAAAAACTTTAAAATTTAATTCAATTAAAAAATTTTAATTTAATTTTTGAAAACTTAATTTTTTAATTAATTAAACTGAAGACAGTTTAAAAAATTATAGTGGAACACACATAGTGTGGAATATGCCATCTTGACCATTTTTAAGCATGTAGTCCACATCGTTGTGAAACCGTCACCACCACCCATCTCCTGAACTTTCGTTCTTCCTAAACTAAAACTCTGGACCTATTAAACAATAACACCCCTTTCCTCCCTCTCCCCCAGTTCCTGGAAAAGACTGCTCCTCTTTCTGTCCCTCTGAGTCTGAGTAGGTGCCTCATATACGTGGAATCCTACAGTATTTGTCCTTTGGGGACTGGCTTATTTTACTTAGCAAAATGTCCTCAAGTTCATTCATGAGGGAGAACGTGTCAGGACTTCATTTCTTTTTATATCTTAATATTACTCCATATATATTCACCCTGCCACATCTTGCTTACTCACTGTACCCTCCATGGACATTTAGGTTGCTTATATCTCTTAGCTGTGAATAATGGTGTTACAAACATGGGCACACAAATATTCCATCAAGACCCTGCTTTCAATTCTTCTGGGTACCTACCAAGGAATGGGATTGCTGGATCATATGGTAGTTATATTTTTAATTTCCTGGGGGAAATGTCCTGTTACGCACGGTAGTTATACAACCCCTAATCTCCATTTAGACCCACGTATCTTCTGGGGACCTCTTAGGAGTTTCTACCCATGAAGATGAAAATGATCATCTTGGTTATTTGCAACTGTCTTTGCCCCCCGTTCATTCTCCACCAAAAGCAGGCCATCAAGACAGAAGAATGACGGTTTTGTTTTTTGAACTGGGCAAAAGATCTTCAAGTTCCCCTAGTGGTATAGGTCAACCCACGTTCTCTCTCTCCTTGGGGCTGTTCTGACCAAGACCGTTGTCTCAAGTCTTGGGAACAATCCCTTGGCTTTGCACTTACAATGACTCCTCTCATTTCGGGATCAAAAAGACTTCTCTCTCAAGCAACTTGCGAAGGTTAGTTATCCTTTTATGTTAGTGGAGGAACTGAAGGGTAGAACATTTAAACGACTTGCCAGGATGAGTCAGGGATGCGACGGCTGAGCCAAGAAGGAGAGCCAAGAGTCTGTGGCCCCTGTCTGAATCTGCAGCCTGCACTTGTTCCGAGGAGCACGGGTGGAACCAGAGAGGGCCGTGGTTTCCAGAAGCTTCCCTTGGAGGGACTAACAGGTTGGCCAGATCCAGCTGAAGAGAACAAGCAGCATTGGATGCCGGGCCTCGCCTACCAAGGACAGGAGAGTCTGGCCTTGGACAAAGAAAAGTAGCTCTAGGGAGGTTAGTTTCTAGGGGGAGGAGTAAGGGGGAACTCTCTCGAGACTGTTATAAACAAATAGGAAAGCAAGCCAAAGGCAGTTTGGCAAAAGGATGTTCCTTAAAATGGTTCCTTAAAATACATGTCTGAAGGTTTGGGGAAGAGTACCAACTAATGAAAAGTTACGGGTGCATCTTGGCTTACCGGGAGCATTCCAGTCCGGTAAAAGTAAACACGGGAGATACGGATCAGCAAGGCAGCCAGACATCTCTGGGCCCCCTGAGCACAGACTCTGGTTCTAATAAAAGACTCTCTTCATCCTGTTGTTCGAGAGGGTATACACAACTCCCGGAGGGATTCTGTACAATTCCTTCGACTTGCCTACACCATCCCTATATTCAAGCACTTCGTATTTTCCAGATTGCATAACAACAATGACACCAAAATGCACCCAACCACCATAACGTTTGCTCATTTGCTGTGACGTGACGGTCATTGTGCATCATTTGCAGTGAGAGAGAGGAGAGAACACTCCTTCCACACAGAAATGCTGTATAAACAGAGTGGTAAATCTTCCAAACAAACATATCGTTCCTTCTATTGTATGTCTCTGGAAAATGTTCCACCCCGTTGGGGTCATGTGGGTGCTGGAAAAGTTACAGATGGGTTAGACGTCGTCCTTGCGGCGGCCACGCAGAAGTTAGAGGTGGAGGAAAAACAGATCGGCTCTTCCAGACTTTTCCTGTTGTATAGTCCCCATGTCCCCATGCATGCAAACAACAGGAGAATGTTTGAAGTGATTGATTTTGATAAGGGTGTTGGGGCCACCTGAGTCTCTTTCTGGTCCATAAATACCCCCATAAAAGAAAGACTCCAGTGGGAGAGATTTTAGGAGATATTTCTCTCCCCACCAGAGAAGCTGGAACAGAGCCGGTCGCGGGGGCGATGGAGACAGCGGGCTGAGGGCCCCTCGCGCTGGAGAGACTCATGAGGCGTGAGAGGGCAGCAGGAGATGTCTCTATCAACGGGCACAAAAAACAGTTTGGAGACATGGGTAACTGGGCTTGCTCTCATCTCCAAGGCCAGGTGCGTGGTACTGAACCTTCTAATTCCGGAAACATCCCGTCCAGCTACAGGCCTTTCTGTGGTTTTAATCTCCCTCAAGGCTGTCTGAGGTTTGTTTTAACCTCTTCCTAAGTTAATAAAAATGCTATGTTTGGAAGATAAAGAAAGAAGGGAGGGAAGGGAGTGTTTGTTTGGTCCCAGGGTTTAAGCGCCTTGCCCCTGAGACACCTTGATTTTTTTTTTTTTAGGTCCTATTCTAGCCTGTGTTGCAAATCCCATCCAAGAAGACTAACCAATGGGCTTCACAATAGGTTGTTTGTGAACATTGTGCACTGGCAGTTACCGAACTGACCACAGAATGGGAAATCTCCAGCAGTAAGTTGGTTACATTAGAATGCCTCCCTCTTCCAAAGCCTTCAGCAGAACCTACAGCCAGATGAATGATGGTGGCCTTGTCAAGAGGCCAGAATGGGTCACGATGCTGCCATGCATTATGAATAGCTTCCCAGTCTGGGGTAAACCGGGCTTCCCGTGTTTATCCTGTACTTGTTACAGGAGCCGAGGGAGCAACGCAAAATGCATCCCGTGTTAACATTCAGGGTGGGGCTTCCAGATCACGAAAGCCCGAGAAAAGGCTGATATGTCACTCCCTGTCCCTGAGCCTTTCCCTTTCCCTGCTTGCTTCAGAGAAGTTCCCCAACTTTGTGGCAACCACATTTGATTTATGCTCCCCAAGCTCAAGGAGAAAAACATCCGTTTTCTCCAGATTATTTTTATACTTTCCCCTCCCGAACAAAGCCTGTAACACGGCTTTGGCTCCACAGACCCTTTGGAATTCTAAGGAGGACAAGAATCAGTCCTGACTCAGCTTGGCAGGTGGGCTGGGGGTGTTGGCGGGGAGGGCGGGGGGCTCTCCCAGGTGCTCCCTGCAGCAGGAATTGTCCTCTCCCTGGAATAAGCAGACCCAGACTGACCCGCGGGATCTCCACACCAGAGCTTTCCAGCTCGGGCCTCAAGTTCATTTCTCTTCTCAGCAACTCTGTCCTCCTTATGGGCCTGGGATGTCCAAGGAGAGCCAGGCTAACTTTCCAGGAGCCAGCCAAAACCACTTTCCAAGAAGAAAATCACATGAAAGATAGCCCCAACAAGCAGGGTGCCTTCTTCTCCCTCCCTCGATTTCATTAGGACACTGAGAAGCTATTAGTGACCCGAGCTGTCCCCAAATGGGAATCCAAATAACTAACTTGTCAGGGAAGGGAGCCTGACTGGGGTCAACGGGCTCCTTATATTTTCGTTCCTAAGAGCTCTGCATGTCTTTGTTTTCTGTGCCAATTAGTCCATCGTGGTATGTATCTCATGTACAGAACACACTCATAAATCTAACTGGAAGCCAGAATGTGGCACGACCATTTGATTATGGGAAAAATCTATTTGATTTATGAGGTATTATGACCCAACGAGCCGTATTGTGCTTTCTTCTCCACTGCCTGGCTTAACTGGGTTGGCAATCCGGGCTCTCCCTTGGCCTGACAATCATTGGATTCAGGGCCTGCCTCGAGCAGCAGCGCGGGTCAGGGAGAAGAGGGTGGAGAGCCAGAGGAAGAATTGGTCTTTAATTACTGCTTATTTGAATATTAAATTATTTCCCCATGAAAACAGCTAGATTCAGCAGTCTGGGGCTCGGGCCACATTTTTCCGTTAATGTGACCGGGAGTTGTGCTGGGGAAGAACTCTGAGAAAACCCACGCTCGAGTAAATGTCCTGGGAAGTCTTGTGAATCAGAGGCAGGAGGCCATTTCCAAAGGGGACATCATTACAGAGGCCTCACAGTTCAGCTCCCTGAAGGGGGCATTTGGTCTAGCGAGCACGTCAAGTAAATTAGGATTCCTCTGAGAATCTGTACCTCCCTGTATATGTTTCTGGCACTCCTGAGTGGCATTTCAGGGGAGGCTAGTGATTTCATTTGCTGGGGTTTCGGGAGCAGAAGTGGACTTTGCTTGGGTCTGGATGGCTTCTGGGGGTTAACCCAAAGTCCGGGGAAACTTCTCCTCCCATTCAGGTGCAAAGCGGCCCACGGAGGAATGCTGCTTTCAAAGGAAGTTCAAGGAAATGATCTGTGCTTCTGCCCCCTGTGCAGGGTGCCCAGCCCCAGGGCATGCTGGGAACTTCCAGTCCAAGAAAGGCACAAGCCAACAAGGGCTAGGGTGGGAAACAAGGAGGAAACCTGGGGCCAGCAAATGTGTGTGTGTGTGTGTGTGTGTGTGTGTGTGTGAGTGTGTGTGTGTCTATAGGGGGTGTGTGTCAGAGCAAATCTCAAAATCTAAAAAGGCGACCAAAGTCAAGTCTGGCCAAACGTGGGGCAGGGAGTTGACGAGGCTCCCAGGCAACCGTGTTAACCGTGTTACTGGTGTTTATCAAAGTGGATGCAAATGAGCCTGAAAGATGGGACCAGGTCTGGAGAAAGGAGCTGGCAGAAACTCTGCTACACTGGAAGCCCCATGAGAGTAGTGGTCCCATCTGATTTTGTTCACACGCTCCCTTGTGCCTAGCAGGGCCGGGCACACAATAGGTGTTCCATAATAATGAGTAGAATGAATAAGATGATTGGTGCTGCCCAGCTGGTTGAGCTAGAGCGCTAATGTGTATAATGATAGTTGGGCCCATCTCAAAGGGTAGCTGTTAACAGGTAGGGTGACATTAGTTCAGTTAATGCATGTGAATGGCCCATAATGACTCCCCCTGGCATGTCTACTAAGAGAACAAGAGGCTAGATCCAGTCCTTCAAACTACTGGTGAGGCAGATCCCTCATCAAGCCAAGCCTCCATGGATTCCAGGGTGTAGTGGGGCCCAGCCCCCAGATGGGTGGGCGTAAGACTGGCAGGGACCAACAGACATGCACATTCAGGTCTCAGCAAGGTCCAACATGGCCGTGCTTCCTCACATCTCTGTGGCCACGTAGTGAAGAGTTGAGGCTTTTGAGTCAGAAAGTCAGGTTCAAATCCCTGCTCTTCTGCTTCCATTCTTTTTGACCCCAGGCAAGTTCCAAAATTATCTGACCTTCGGATCCCTTATCTGTAAAAACAATGATGATAACAACACTTACTGAAGGGTTGTTGTGAGGACTAAATGAGAAAGTGTTAACTTTCCAGCCCTGGATCTGGCCCATGGGAAGCACTCATGGGAAGCACCATGAGTGTTTAATAACTGCACATGCTTGGGTCACCCTGGGTGGTGCCATCAGTTAAGCTTCTGACACTTGGTCTCGGCTCCAGTTGTGATCTCAGGGTCCTAAGATTGAGTCCCATGTTGGGCTCCACACTAAGCGTGGACTCTACTTAAGACTCTTTCTCCCTCTCCCTTTGCCCCTCCCCCCCAAAATAAGTAAAGAAATCTTTATTTTTTAAAAAGATTTAATTTATTTATTTGACAGAGAGAGAGATAGAGAGAAAGGGAGAGAGAGATACAGTGAGAGAGGAAATACAAGCTGGGAGAGTGGGAGAAGGAGGAGCAGGCTTCCCGCCAAGCAGGGAGCCCAATGTAGGGCTCAATCCCAGGACCCTGGGATCATGACCTGAGCTGAAGGCAGACACAACCAACTGAGCCACCCAGGGGCCCAGTAAATGAATCTTTAAATAATTGCATATGCTCACCTGTTCCTCCTTTCTTTACCTCCTCTGCTGAGCTGGCAGTCAGTTACAGAGCCAAGCTCCACTTTCAGCTTCAGGTCCAGCTGGCTCGAGGGAGCTCCAAGTACGTCTCATTTTCTTTCTGGGATCAGTGACTAGTGAAGGCATGTCTTTCTCCTGGGGTCTGAAGCCCAAGCATGTAAGCCAAATCATACAGGCACATTTCAATCCCCTGCTCAAGTCACATTTGTCATTGTCACTTTGGTGAAGCATGTCACATGGCCAAATCTAAATTCATAGTGTGAGGAAATACAGTCCATGGGAAGAACCACAGAACCATACAGCAAAAGTCATAGTTATAGGGAGACATGAAGAATGAGGATCAATAATCAGAAAGCTTCCCCTGATGACACCCTAAGATACTAATCCCACTTCTAGATATTAAATCTCAACCCATAATCATAACTTTTAGCCAGCCTGGGTCATTTATCCACAACTCTTTTTAGGGCTGCAGAAGCTACCCTTATCTTTCCACCATCAAGAAGTGTGAAGCAAGTTTTTGGAGGACAGGTCCAGAGAGTATTTGAGTGGTGACCAAAAAATATCTTAAATCTGGGGTCCCGGAGTGGCTCAGTAAGTTAGGCATCTGACTCTTGGTTTTGTCTCAGGTCATGATCTCATGGATCATGAAATCGGCAGCATGGCTCTCTGCTCAGCAAGGTGTCTACTTGAGATTCTCTCCCTCTGCCCTTCCCTCTCTTCTCTCTCTCTCAAATAAATAAATCTTTAAAAAAATATATCTGAGAGGTGCCTGGGTGGCTCAGAAGGTTAAACATCTGCGTTCAGCTCAGGTCATGATCCCAGGATCCTGGGATAGAGCCCAGGATCCCACATTGGGCTCCCAACTCAGTGGGGAGTCTGCTTCTCCCTCTGCCTCTGTTGGCTTCTCCCCCAGCTTGCACTCTTTTTCTCTCTCTCCCAAAATGAATAAACAAAATCCATTGTGTGTGTGTGTGTGTGTGTGTGTGTGTGTATTTCTGAAGGTCACATCACTTTCAGCCCTCTCTCCAGAATGGGTTCCCGGTAACAACTTCTCTCTGCACACAATCCAAAGAGATTTACACAGTTTTCTTCCCTATTTGTCTTAATCCTTAATCCCCAAGAGCCCAGATATCTGAAGGTAGATAGCAGATCAGGCCCCTTGCATGACTGCATTTGATACGTGCTATAAACGGATCCACCAAGGAAGTGAAGAGTTGTTGACTCTATTATAAAAAAGAGTTGGAGGGCTCAGTTTACTTTTTATTCATTATTGGATTTCATAATAGCGGACAGTTCTACGCTCTGTCATAGATTATTTGCTTTTCTAAATACACTTTTTACAGTAAATTAAGAACCATTTTACTCAATAGGACACTTTCTGAATTTCCAGTGGGAGTATTCTTGCCCAAAGGGGAACAAGTATTGTCAAAGTTGTCTTCATGAATTGCCCTTGAGGTCAAATTAAAAACAGCCTTTGGAGCTCAATTACAGAATCATAGAAATCATAGGCCTTGAAGGAAAAATAGCTCTTTTACTTCCTAGAAAAACAGTCAAATTTGAACTTCTAAAGGTTGAGCTAGAGTGAGAATGATGAAAAGACTATTTCCTCTTTTATTCCTGGGCTGGATTCAACTAAAAAAAATGGACGAATATTGCAACAGAAGTGGCCCTAAGAGGGGCAGTTAAGAGCCGTGGGGAGAGAAAAGAATTAAAAAACATGGTGACTGCTCTTCAGAATCCGTAATTACATACTGGAAACTATGAGAAAAAAAATACCAGACTGTATACTGAGTCCAGAATTTCTTAAACTTGAATATGCATAAAAATAACCTCTCATTCCAAAGTTCTGGGGGTGGGGCCCAAGATTTTGCATTTCTGGCAAGCTCCTAGGTAATGCTAGTGTTCCTAGTCTGTGACCCATACTTTGATTAGCAAGTTTTAGTTGTGGAACATACTGGAATCTTGTGTAAGAACATGAAGGTGAGAGATAATGAAGGTAAAAGTGGTGAGGAGTTCTTCACAGGGGAAGTAGGCACAGAGGAAGATTCTGGAACAATGTACATGTAGCAGAGTCCAAATTTCACAAAAGATTCTCACTTACAAAGGTCTTGTGAGGAGACTAAGAAAATCCTAGAGTGAATTATAAACATGGTACCCCTTAACTCAGGTTTGTTCATTCTTACTAACTAGGTAAAATATAAAATTGATTCTGTTCCCATCCAAGAAGATAGAGTATTAATATGAAATATATCTATATTGATATTGATATCTATACATATATATCTATACATCTATACATATCTATACCTATATGTATATAATATATATAATATCCATATAATATGCATATATGAGATATATAGAAAGCTATACATATCTATATTATACATAGATGTCATACATATTTATTATATATAACACATACTTAATATAGATATATTATCTCTATTCCTTGCTGATCTGTTTACATGGACTGTTGTATAAGCTACAACTGCCATGGGCCTTGCTACCCACCTAAGACCCGTTACCATCAAATAAACTTTTTTTTTTAATTTTTATTTATTTTTTAAGTTTCTTTTCAGTGTTCCAGAATTCATTGTTTATGTACCACACCCAGTGCTCCATGCAATACATGCCCTCCCTAATACCTACCACCAGGCTCCCCCAACCTCCCACCTACCAACCCTCCCAAACCCTCAGATTGCTTTTCAGAGTCCACAGTCTCTCACGGTTCGTCTACCCCTCCAACTTCCCCCAACTCCCTTCTCCTCTCCATCTCCCCATGTCCTCCGTGTTATTCCTTATGCTCCACAAATAAGCGAAACCATATGATAATTGACTCTCTTTGCTTGACTTATTTCACTCAGCATAATCTCTTCCAGTCCCGTGCATGTTGATACAAAAGTTGGGTATTCATCCTTTCTGATGGAGGCGTAATACTCCATAGTGTATATGGACCACATCTTCTTTATCCATTTGTCCGTTGAAGGGCATCTTGGTTCTTTCCACAGTTTGGCAACCGTGGCCATTGCTGCTATGAACATTGGGGTACAGATGGCCCTTCTTTTCACTACATCTGTATCTTTGGGGTAAATACCCAGTAGTGCAATTGCAGGGTCATAGGGAAGCTCTATTTTTAATTTCTTAAGGAATCTCCACACTGTTTTCCAAAGTGGCTGCACCAGCTTGCATTCCCACCAACAGTGTAGGAGGGTTCCCCTTTCTCCACATCCTCTCGAACACACGTTGTTTCCTGTCTCGTTAATTTTGGCCATCCATCGTGAATGGTCAAATAAACTTCTGAATTTGAATGGTGTTTGGTGGGGACTGTCTACTAAGAAAGAGTGATAGATTTCATAAGCTGTGTTTCAAACTTCATCATGTGCTTCCCCAAAAGTTATGTGACTTGGGAAATTACAAAAGAAAACTGGAGGGAACAGAAATGATTTAAAAATACAGAAAGCTTTTGTTGATTTTTATTTTTTTTTCTAGAACATTGACTCTGTTTAGCCCTTGGAAGGGAATTAGAAAGTGAATCTGTTTCTTTATATTATTTGTATTAGTAAAAACACCAGCTTTTCCCTCCATCACACACACTAAAAACATAGAGTAAATATTTAAAGAATATCAGTGTGAAGAAGCCCTAATTTATTACCCAGTCGTCTTTCCTAAAGAAGAAGGATTTAGCTTGGTTGAAGGGAAGAGCTTTTTAGGCAGGAGGAGAGTTCAGGCAGCGGTGGTAATACTGTTTGCTTAGAGCTGGAAAGGGGCTGTGGAAAGTAATATTGCCAAGGCAGGTTGGGGCCAGATGGTAGGGAACCAGCTGAGGGCCTCGCTAAACGGTCTGGCCACTCTTCTTTAGGTAAGCACATTTTTGACCCAGAGATGAAATAAAATATGAAAAGGGCCATATTGAAGTACTTCATAGTTGGCACTTGGCAGTGCTTTCTCTGGGCCATTCACCCACCTGACAGCTCCTCAGGGAGTTCTAAGCAAGGTTCTCTAGGGAGAGATGTCCAAGTTCAAGGTAAATGCAATTGCAGCCGGCTGAGAGGCTAATCCCCAGGGCCTTGGGATGAAACTCAACCCAGAGACTTCTCAGGGAGCCCCAAAGCCTTGGAGAGTAACTGGTCCTGAGAGAGGCAAAATGCCCAATGGGTCCCTGAGACACTGGGGGAGGGCTTCATATTTTTCTCATTAACTTATTCATGACATGAAGTATTATGTCTTGCTGAGGATGGTGGAAAATATTTCACTGAAGCCTTAAGTTGGAAAAAAAAGTTAAGAGGATTTTTTTCCTCTTTATGACCCCAGGCCAAAGAAAAAGTTTGTCACTGAATGTTTATGAGAGGAGTAAAGCCAGAAGAGCAGACACGGCCAAGTCCCTCTGACTCATTACTGCGCGGTAGGAGCAGCACGCTCAATTAGTAGGCAATATAATTTACCTAGCCCCCAGGGTCAGAGGTGGCAGGGTGTGGCAGGCAGTAGTGGCTCAGGGTGGGGGGCGGAATGTGGGAGCTGGGTGGCAATTAGAATTTTCAAAGTTGTAAGTTTACCCAAGAGTGAGATAGTAAGGTGACCCCTCTGAGTGAAGCCAAGTCTCCATGGCCACCCATCCCTTCTGAGCTCCAACGGGCCACTTGTCAGACCCCGCTGTCTCTAGGTGAGGTATGAGAAATGTGAGAATCCTCAGATCATAAAAAAGGGGAATAAGTCAGCTAAGAGTGTCAGGACACAGCAGAGGTAGACATTTAGTGCTGGGACTCCACCGGCCGGGGCCATGCTCTGCTCACTCTTGAAGGCACCAGCTTCTTCCCACCCCCCACTTCCCTCCCACTGGGCGCTGCCCAGTATGAACACCAGCTCTGGACTGAATATGCTTCTGCTTCTGCCCCAGGAGGGCTGTCAGCGATGAACAGCATTCTTACGGAGATCATCTTGATTATTGTGGTTTTGCGTGCGCCATTGGTATTTTACTCTGACATGCCCATTCATTCTTTTCTCCATGTATTCCCTCATTCGGCTAAGACTGTACACCCTTGCTGTGTGCCAAGTGCTATAAAGGCATGGAGGAATACAATGTCAGGAAAGACCCAGGCCTGCCTTCAATGGGCTTTCAGTAGAGAGTGTCCAGGGATAGTCTGAAAGTGTTGAGTTCTAGATTATTCCAGAATGGCCCATGCAAGAGTCCACTCAGGACCACATGGAAACAAAATGTCCTCCTCAGGTCAGACTGAATTTCCCTTCTGGCTTGGACTGCCCAAGAAGTCCCTGACTGTTCTGTGGTATGAGAGGAGGAGGTTTGGTGGAAATTAGTCCAGAACTTTCTTTGTGTCATCCTGTATGAGTAATGAGATGTTTGTCTTTCTACATGAACACTCAGAATTAAACCTGGACCAAGGTCTATCAAGCTTCACTTCCTCTTCTGACCAAGCCTGAGCATTATACACCCCAAACCTTGTGCCATACTGACACTCAAAGCTTCTTTGTCCTGTATTGGCAGTCCTGTCAGAAGAGAGCACAGGCTCCTCACGGTAGATATTGTGACTGCTTGATGGTGAAACTGGGAAATTCCAAGAGTGATGGACTGATTTTCTTACTTGAAAAATAAAAATAGCCCATTTATTACAACATCCCTGAATAGGGATAGGTGTTTCAGAAAAACTGTTCAAGTTCCTTCCAAATGTGACAAGAACATTTCTGAGGTACTAATTTATATCCTCCCTCTCCTCATATGTCTTTTCCCTTCTCCCTTTCCTGTTCCCAGCTGGAAACTGCTCCTACCTGGGCTTCTTCACCTCAGGGGCAGTTGGCAGTGGAGACAACTGAGGTTGACAATGTGGCATGGCATGGGGGTCACAGGAGAAGAGGAGAGTGTGCATTAAGGCAGTGACCTGGAGAAAAAAGAGCCAGAGAAACCGAAAAGGGGCCACATTTTGTGGTTTCTGAGAACAGAGGAGACCTGGAGATTAAGCCAAACAAACCTCAGGAGAGGACTGTGGGGTGCTGCAAGGAGGCTTCCTCTGGCCGTGGGGGGCTCCCATTCTCAAGAAGATTGCTGTGCTCCAAGCACCCCAGGGAGGAAATGGGAGCATGGAGGCTGTGAGGAGGGACTTCCCAAATGTAACAAGTTCAGAGAGTTCACCTGACGACTTAAAGGTGTGCACATGCGTGTCTGTTCATGTGCGATCCCAGATGTCTTGTCACGTGTACTACCACAGGACCTTTGCGTCACCCTAGGAATAATGGTAGCTCCTAAAGATTTTGATTTCCTATCAAGCCAGTATGATGGTATTATAGTAGAAATTAAACTGATTTAAGTAAAATTAAGATTTACAATATTTCTACAGCCCTGAGGGTATCTACTGAGCCGTATCTGCTCTTCTCCCTAGATCCTTCTCTGCTTACCTATTTTGGTTGGGGCGGGGTGGGGGGGTGGGTATCAGGCCTGGCATGCAGACCTATCTAGCATAAAGCCTGCTCCTATGAGGTAGAAAGCCTCTCCTGTATAAAAGCTTTTCTGGAATAGAACCCTCCAGAATGTACATGTACATTCTATGCTCCATGACTCCTTTATGGTTGTCGTCGTCCTCCTCCTCCCTCTCCTCCTCCACTTCCTCCACTTCCTCCTTCCTCTCCTTCGCTTCCTCCTCCTCCTCTTCTTCTCCTCTTCCTCCTCCTCCTCTTCTTTCTTCTTCTTCTTCTTCTTCTTCTTCTTCTTCTTCTTCTTCTCTCTCACCCTCTTGCTCTCTCTCTTTCTCTTCTCCACCTTTTCCCTCTCCTTCCTTCTTTCCCTCCTGCTCTCCCTGCCTTTGGCTTCAGGGTTTATGCTCTTAACCATTATGCTATACTTCTTGTTGTCATTTTGAAATACCAAGAAAGGATCATCTGAGCTACCGTGGAAATATCTCTAAGACTCAAGGTGCAGAAGAGTATGTATGGAATGATTCTTTGTGTGTAAACAAGGATAGAAATCTGAATAGAAAGATAGATAGATATTGACTGACTGATTGACTGATTGATTTCTTGGTATATACCTAAATAATTTGGGGGGTGGAGAGGGAGAGACAAAAACATATTAACAGTATTTGCCTTTGGGGAGAGACACTGGAGGCAAAATGGGAGAAATGCTCATCTTTAATTGTGTTCATCTCTGGGCTGCTTAAATTTGTGAACCTTGTATATACTTTACTTTTTCAAACTATCTACCAAGATTATATAAAAAGGGAGATTTATATGAAGCCTCTTTTTTTTAACTTTCTTTTCTAAACACATTTGTGTACAAATAACTAATAAATAGAGTCCCCTCCCCAAGAAAAATCTTGTACTATGCTTGTCAAATAATTGTAACATTGTGATTTCACTCCCTGCCATAGGGCCCGGGAATTCTGAGATGATCCTGAAGACACTCCCAGTGTCACGGTTGCCTCTGGCAGGGGGTTGAGTCCCGGCATGTTCTGGATGTGAAGAGGCTGGTGTAACAGATGGAGAAGACATCCTGTGACTTATGTAGCCTTCTCCCCCTAACCCCCAAAGTGCTCGAAGTTCCCTGGGAGGGATCTAGAAACTGCTGTGAGGTCTCAACCTCCCTGTGGACATGAAGCTGACATTGCTAAAAGCATTTTCAAATCAAAAAGGAAAACAACAATATTGACTGTGAAGCTGAATCAAGGTTAGGATTGGCGGTGTCTGAGAAATTCATATGCAATCTTGATGATATTTGGCCAGGAAGCCAGGAAGGCCCAGATCCTATTTATAACTGCCCCAGGCTCCTCCAAGGAGGACTCACCCTCAAGAACAGAGTGGGCAGACAGGGAAATGCAGCAGACCGGATAGCTGGAGCTTTGGACCCACACCCCTAAGGCAGAGGTTCTGATGAGGGCATCCAACAAAGATACAGATGTCCAGGTAGACGGAGGGAACAACCTGTCTTGGTTTGCCCCAGACTGTCCCAGTATCCCAGGAAAACCCCTCCGTTCCAGGTACACAGCAGTAGATGTACACCTTACCAGTGGGTGTCCTCATGGAACTCTAGACCTAGAAGTAAACGTGGTGACTAATGCAATTCTCAGTCTACCTGAAATTTAAGTAACAAGTTCATATTAGCTTCAATTTGTTTTATACGTAAAAGGAAAAGGGGTGTGTGTGTGTGTGTGTGTGTGTGTGTGTGTGTTCAAGAAAGAGAGAGACAAAGAGAAAGATTTAAAAAGAAGAAGGAAATTGCTTTGTTCATCCAACAGTGAGTTGCAGAACACCTACAGCATTCTGGAAACTGTGCTCAGTTAAAGGCTTGTTGCAGTCTTCAGAAAGAAATCATTAGAATTTCTCTCATTTTTCATTTTTATTTTTACTTTTAAAAAATATTTTATTATTTATTTGAGAGAGAGAGGGAGCACAAGTAGGGCAAGGGGCAGAGGGAGAAGGAGAAGCAGACTCCCCTCTGAGCAAAAAGCCCAATGCAGGGCTTGGTCCCAGGACCCCAAGATCACAATCAGAGATACAGTCAGAAGCTTAACTGACTGAGTCACCCAGATGACCCATAGTTTTCATTTTTCAAGAGGAAGAGGGGTGCCGGGGTGGTTCAGTTGGTTAAACCTCTGCCTTCAGCTCAGGTCATGATTCCAAGGTTCTGGGATCGAGCCTCGCATGGAGCTCCCTGCCCAGCAAGGGGTCTGCTTCTCTCTCTCTCTCTCTGCCTGCCACTCCCCCGCTTGTGCACCCTCTCTTTCTGACAAACAAATAAATAAAATCTTAAAAAAAGTAAAGAGGAAATGAAATAGGCTTTGATGATAGTTAATATGCTGGCTGAATTGGCTTGTTCACACAGTAGGCACCGTGTTCTGAGGGAAAAGAAAGAGCTTCAAAATGCAATGGGGTTAGAAAACAGATGGGTGGTTGCCAATGGAGGGGCAGAGGGCAGACTGGGGAGTGACTCTTTGGTGGGTACAATGCTGCTTTTGGGGGGTTCTAGAATTGGTGGTGATGGTTGCACACCATTATGAATACGCTACGAGCTGGTGAACTGTACGCTGGAAAATGGTTAAAATGGTCCATTTTGTGTTATTTGAATTTCATCTCAATTAAAAGGAAATGTAAAAATACAGTGGCATCTTCCCTTACTGACTTGCCATCTATGCATTGTAAGGATTTACAGTTTGGATACTTGGCTAGGTGGTGGTGTGTAGTATATTATCTTAAACAGCAGAATGTGTATAAAACTGCCTGATGGGATCAGCAAAACCATGAAAATGGCTTCCACGGTAGATGGAAGACTTATGGAAAAGCAATTTTAAAAGGAGTGAAACTAAACGATGAATTCTGAATTTTTCTTTTACTTTCGATAACAGTTCCAAATTTGCTGACTTTTCCTAGGATGACCGGTAAACATAATGTTTATTGTTTAGGAGAAACTTTATAAATGCACATAATCTAGCTCCTTGAGATTTAAAAATGGATATTTTTTTCAATGAGGGAGAGATTATTTTTTGAAACAAATCTATGCCATGGAGAGAGCAGAGATGTTTGGAAGTTTCCTCTATTGTGTTTTTATTTTTATTAACATAGAATGTATTATTTGCTTCAGGGGTACAGGTCTGTCGTAGAAAACAGTGTGTTTGGGTGACACTTATAAAAGCTTTCTTACGTGCATACTTGTCAAAAACACAGCGATGAGATTTTTCAGTCTTGTTTACATTATCTTCCAAATAAAGAGATTTCTCAAACACGCATCTTCTGGTTGCTTTATTAGAACAATTCGATATTAAAAGATAGAAATTCACCAGCTCGTTTTCAACAAAAACCTTTGCATGACTGACATAGGGCTAGAAAAATAAAACAACTGTTATAATTAGTCAATGCAACCAATGATCTTCTTTTCTTTTCTTTTTAAAAAAAGATTCATTTATTTATTTGAGAGTGAGAGGGAGAACATTAGCATGGGGAGGGGAGGAAGAGCAAGAGAGAGAATCCTCAAGCAGGCTCCCCATTGAACATGGAGCTGGACACGGGGCTCAATCCCAGGACCCTGAGATCATGACCTGAGCCAAAACCAAGAGCCTGAGGGCTTAACAGAGTGAGCCACTCAGGCTCCCCTACTTCTTCCTTTTCCATGTATATATCCTTGCCAATGTCTTTCCCACCCATGTCAAACCGTTAAAGCCAAATTTTATCAAAACAAACTAAACACCAGACCAAAGTGGTAAACTAAGATTTTCAAGAAGTACAAAGCGTATTCAATTGCATTGCTCTCGCTTATAAAGTAAATTTAGTATGATCAAAGAAGGGTTTTGTTCATGTTTAATAATACAAACGAATAATAATGGGACATAATAAAAAGTCAACAATAATAAAAATTATTTTTTACCATCTGGGATTTATTCCAGGTATGCAAGGTTGAGTCATTATTTAAAAATCAGTTAATGTAATCAATCCATCACATCAACAAGCCAAAGCAGAGAAAACATATAATTATATCAGTATATACAGAAAAAACATTTAATAAAATTCAACACCCATTTATAATTTAAAAGTCTTGGTAAACCAGGAGTAGAAATCTGATAAAGAACATCTACAAAAAGACCTACAGGGATGCCTGGGTGGCTCAGTTGGTTAAGCCGCTGCTGTCGGCTCAGGTCATGATCCTAGAGTCCTGGGATCAAGTCCTGCATTGGGCTTCTTGCTCAGCAGGGATCCTGCTTCTCTCTCTGCCTCTGCCTGCCGCTCTGCCTGCTTGTGCCTACTCTCTCTCTCTCTCTCACAAATAAATAAATAAATAAATAAAATCTTAAAAAAAGAAAAAACAAACAAAACCTCCTACAGCTGACATCATACTTAATGGTGAGAAAATTAAAACATTTTCATTTAGTTCAGAAATAAGGCAGGGATGTCCTCTCTCATCACTCCTTTTTAATATTGTACTAGCAGCCCTAAATAGTGCAATAACAGAAGAAAAGGAAGTAAAAACTATACAGATTGGCATGGAAGAAATAAAACGATCTTTGTTTACAGATGGTGGTATTACCTACATAGAAAATTTGAGAGAACTCACAACTAAACAAAATAAGACAAAACCCCTCCTGGATGTAATAAGTGATTTCAGCAAGGCTGAAGGATAAAAGGTTAATATACAAAAGTCAGTGACCATTCTAAATGCCAGCAGTGAACAAGTGGAATTTGATATTAAAAATACAATACCTCTTGTGTTGGTGGGATTGAAAACTGATGCAGCCACTATGGGAAACAGTATAGAGGTTCCTCAAAAAGTTAAAAATACAATTGGCCTGTGATCCAATAGTCATATCATGGGGTATTTACCCAAAAAAATACTAAAACACTAATTCAAAGGGATACATGCACTCTTATGTTCATAGCAGCATTATTTACCGTAGCCAAATTATGGAAAGAGCCCAAGTGTCCACTGATAGATGAATGGATAAAGAAGAATAGAATATATATAGTGGAATATTACTCCACCATAAAAAAGAATGAAATCTTGCCATTCGCAAGATTGGATGGAGCTAGAGAGTATAATACTAAGCAAAATAAGTCAGACAGAGAAAGACAAATACCATACGATTTCACTCCTATCTGGAATTTAAGAAACAAAACAAGGAAAGGGAAAAAAGGGAGAGAGAAAGAGACAAACCAAGAAAAAGACTCTTTTAAAAAAAAAAAAAAGATTTTATTTATTTATTTGACAGACAGATCACAAGTAGGCAGAGAAGCAGGCAGAGAGAGAGGAGGAGGAAGCAGGCTCCCTGCTAAGCAGAGAGCCCGATCCCAGGACCCTGGGATGATAACGGGAGCTGAAGGCAGAGGCTTTAACCCACAGAGCCACCCAGGCGCCCCAAGAATCAGACTCCTAACTATAGAGAACAAACTGATGGCTATTGGAGGGGAGGTGGGTGGGGACATGAGTGACATATGTGATAGGAATTCAAGAATACACTTATGATGAGCACTGAGTAGCGTATAGAATTAGCGAATCACTCTGTTGTACACCCAAGACTAATATAACACCGTATGTTAACTCTAATGGAATGAAAACTAAAAATGTAATGAAAAGGGACACCTGGGTGGCTCAGTAGGTTAAGCATCTGCCTTTGGCTCAGGTCATGATCCCGGGGTCCTGGGATTGAGTACCATGTCCGGCTCCTTGCTCAGCAGGGATCCTGCTTCTCCCTTTGCCTGCCTCTCCCTCTGCTTGTGTTCTCTCTCTCTCTCTCTCTGACAAATAAATAATCTAAAAATAATAATAATAAAGCAAATAGAATAAAATTGTTTTGGTGTAAAAAGAAAACCACCAAACACAACACCACTTACATTAGCACCTTCAAAAACATAACACTTAAATATAAATCTAACAATATATGTACTAGATCTATATGAGGAAAGCTATAGAATTCTGAGGAAAGAAATCAAAGAACTAAATTAATTGAAGAGATGTTTTATGTTCATGGATAAGAGCATTCAATCTTGCCAACATGTCAGTTCTTCTCAACTTGGTCTATAGATTCAACACAATCCCAATCCCAATCACAGAAAGTTATTTTGTGAATATCAACAAAATGATTCTAAAGTTTATATGGAGACACAAAAGACTCAGAATAGCCAAAACAGTATTGAAGGAGAAAGACAAATTTGGAAGACTGACACTATCCTGTTCCAAAACGTAACTATAAAGCTACAATAAGACTTCACAACAAGACTATGTGGTATTGGTGGAAGAACAGATAAAAAGACCAATGGAACAGAATAGAGAACCCAGAAATAAACGTACACAAATATAGTCAACTGATCTTTGACAAAGGAACATGGGCAATATTATGGAGAAAATTTCGTCTTTTCAACAAACAGTCCTGAAACAACTGAATATCCACATACCAAAAAAAAAAAAAGAAGAACCTAGACACAGACCTTATACCCTTTACAGAAACTAACTCAAAATGGGCCACAGACCTAGCCGTAAAATGCAAAGTTAAAAAAGTTCCAGGAGATAACATAGGAGAAAATCCAGATGATCTCGAGTTTGGTGATGACTTAGGTACAACGTCAAAGGTACAATCCATGAAAGAAATCATTGATAAGCTAGATTTCATTCATTCATTTCATTCATTAAAACATCTCACTCTGTGAAAGACACAGTAAAGAGAATAAGACAAACCTCAGGCTGGGGGAGAATAACTGTAAAAGACATACCTGATAGAGGACTGTTATCCAATATATGCAAAGAACTCTTAAAATTAAACAATGAGAAAACAAACACCCCGATCCAAAAATGGGCAAAATATTATTTTGTCTTGTTTTGTTTTATAGTAGCATTGGTGAAAATGGGTAAAGGAAACATGATACTTTTCTTTAGAATTTCTTATAAATGCATGTGAAAGTATTCTTACCTTAAAATTTTAAAATATTTAATTTTAAGAAGTCTAAATAAGTAAATAAATAGGCAAAATATCTGAACAGACATCTCATCAAAGACACACAGATGACACATAAGCATATGAAAAGATTCTCAATATCACATGTCATTAGGAAACTGCAAAGTAAAACAACACTGAGATGCAATGACACAACTAGTAGAATGGGAAAAATCCAAAACACTGACAGTACCATAACACCAAATGCTGGTGAGGATGTGGAGTAACAGGAACTCTCATTTGTTGCTGGTGGGAATGCAAGATGGTGCAGCCACGTTGCAAGACAGTTTGGCAGTTTCTTACCAACGTAAACAATTGTGCTCCTTATTATTTACCCCAAAGTGTTGAAAACTCATGGCCATACAAAGCACATACAGATGTTTACAGCAGCTTATTCATAATAGCCAAAACTTGTAAGCACCCAAGATATTCTTCAATAGGTTAATGGATAGATTGTAGCCCATCCAGACAATGGAATATTATCCAGCATTAAAAAGAAAAGAGCAATCAAGCTATAGAAAGATATGGAGGAAATGTAAATGCATATTTCTAAGTGAAAGAAGCCAATCTGAAAAAACTACACACTGTATACTTCCAACTATAGGACATTCTGGAAAAGGCCAAATGATAGAGACAGTAAAAAGATCAGTGGTTGCCAAGGGTTAGGGGAGAAAGAAGGACGAACAGATCGGGAACAGGGGTTGCTTTAGGGCCGTGAAACTAGTCTATACGGTGCTATATTGGTGGACACCTGTCATTTTATATTTGCCTGAACCTATGAAATGTACCCAAGAGTAAACCCCAATGTAAACTGTGAACTTGATGGTGATGGTGTGGGTCAAGGTCGGGTCATTGATTGTAAGAAATGTACCACTCTGGTGTGGGATGTTGATAGTGGGGAGGTTGTACATGTGTGGGAGCAGGGGGTATATGAGAATGCTCTGACTTTTCTGCTCAAATTTTTTTAAAGACTTTTTTAAAAATTTATTTGACAGACAGATCACAAGTAGGCAGAGAGGCAGGCAGAGAGAGAGAGAGGAGGAAGAGGCAGGCTCCCTGCTGAGCAGAGAGCCCGATGCGGGACTTGATCCCAGGACCCTGAGATCATGACCTGAGCCAAAGGCAGAGGCTTTAACCACTGAGCAACCCAGGCGCCCCTTCTGCTCAATTTTGCTGTGAGCCTCAAGTTTCTCAAAAAAGCAAGTCTATTTAAAAAATGGAATGGCCAAAACCAGTCTAGAGCTGTGATGTCTCAATTTCTTAATGTGCAACCGATCAGTAGAATATCTAGAGGGCAAAACAAAAGAATATTTAGAGTACACATCCTCAATAAATGCCTATTTATCTTTTATAAATTTTGTAAGTAGTGAAAATAATATTAACCACATTGTGTAAACTATAACAAATCAACTGAAAACAGAAATTTTTCAAAATTATTTTAAAAATATTGCCTATTTTATGCTTATATCACCCTTTCAGAATCTTAGTGCATGCTCATGGTATATATCATGAGGTAATCATGAATATAATTTATAAATGAAAAAACACACCTACGTTAGGAGTGGACTCAGAATTTCTTTTTTTTTTTTCTTTTTTTTTTTTAACCATGCAACATTGTCTTTTATTATGTATGGCTTTTAAAAATTATTTCCTCAATCTCTCCATACATAGGCAAAAGGAAGTATATTGTTTAACCTACAGAACTGGAAAATATTGACCACTGCCTGGAGGAGGGAAAATCAATCCTAAAACAAGCTTAACCAGGAGGCCAATTCATCTGCCAACCTCCAAGAACATGGAGATGAACATGATAGACAGACTGTCCCCCATCTGAACCTTCATTCACCACCATTCGATAACCCTTCTTCAGGCCCAAATCAGCAGCACATTTCTTGCCAACAATCATTAAATGTCCAAGAAGACTTTCATCATCATCTTCTGCTACAGAAATCTGGGATATATGTTTCTTGGGTATCACCAGAAAATGAGTTGGTGCTTGAGGGGAAATGTCATGGAAAGCAAGACACTGGTCATCCTCAAAAATGATTTTGGCTGGGATTTCCTTGCGAATGATCTTCCCGAAGATTGTGTCGCCACCAGGCCGCACGGCCTGAGCCTTGGCGATCTCCTCTGCCATCTCAGCCTCCCTCCCGCGCGGCCCCCCCGGGCAGAAGCCTCAGAATTTCTTTATTGAGAAAGAAAGGTTTAAGTTCCATCAGAAGTAGAGCTGAGACAGAAAGCTGGGTGTAGGGATTTCATCTGGTAGGTGATCATGGAAGCGAGCACGAAGGAACAGGGAATGCGAGACGGAGTGTAAAGATAACGTGTTGTTGAGCTGGTTACCTCTGTGGGCAACACAGACCTTCTGAAGAATGGCCAACCGTGTCTCAGCGCTGGAATTGTTTCTTCAAAAGATGGAAACCTGGAGCGTTTCTCTTCTGACTCCCATCTCCCAGTGGGGGAGGGTCTTGCCCCACCCCCACCTTCCCATACCCCACCCCAGAGTGTTAACTTCACACACACACACACACACACACACACACACACACAGGCTCACTCACACAAACTCCTATAATTCCGCGCTGTCCTGGGTGGGCTGAGTTCCTGAAAGCAGACCGAAGTGGCTGACGCTGGGGTGTCACTTTGCCAAGGCGGAGCACCAAAAGCTCTTGCTGCAAAAACCTATGTTAAAACACAAGTTTAGAGCTCCCTAGTTTGTGGAAGGAACGAAGGTGGGATCCTCTCCCATCCTTTGAAGGCAGTACATTCATGCAGACGTCATGTTATCACACAACTGACTATGTCTGTTTGCACATATATTTCTGTCATTGTCCTGGGAGTGGCTCCAGGATGTGCTGGCATCGGACTGAGCCCAGTGAATACTCTCGATCCTTCACTTAGGGGCTGTGGGACTCTCTGAGAAAGTTCTTTTCTTTTTCTCGTCCTCCATGTCACCTTCTGTACACTTGAGTTCATAAAGGCCTACCCAGAGGTTTAAAGTTGGGATTAAAATGAGATAATAGGAGGGGGCGCCTGGGTGGCTCAGTGGGTTAAAGCCTCTGCCTTCGGCTCAGGTCATGATCCCAGGGTCCTGGGATCAAGCCCCACATCGGACTCTCTGCTCCACAGGGAGCCTGCTTCCTCCCCTCTCTCTCTGCCTGCCTCTCTGCCTACTTGTGATCTCTCTCTCTCTGTCAAATAAATAAAATCTTTAAAAAAAATGAGATAATAGGTGTGTAAAGTGCCTGGTACAAAGACATCAATCAATAAATAAGGTGGGTTTTTTTTTTCTCCTCTTTATCTGACTCTTCTACACCTGTAAGCAGCAGACAGATAGCTTGGGAGTTAGAAGTACGAGTCGTAAGGCACAAGGACTTGGGTTCAGAGCCAGGCCCTGCTGAGTACCAATTTCAGAACTTTGGGCGAGAACCTTTGCTGAAACTCTAGTTTCTAGTGCATTAATCCCCCTCTCTGTGTAAGCATATGTAAAATGTTGAGCCTAATTTAATCTATCAGTACCTCACTTGATTTCACTTTCACTTTTGGGATTCAGGATCTCACAATGCGTTGGTTTACCTTTCTTATTATGAAAAACTTAAAAGGATTATAAAAGTAAAGAGAATAATACAATGAGCTCCTGTTACCCAACCTCAGCCAGTACCTATCTTCTTTCATCTATCACTCCCTTTACTTACCTCTACCCCTCCTCTGTAACTTTGCAGGAAATCACAGACA
Organism: Mustela putorius furo; assembly: GCF_011764305.1. NCBI lineage: Eukaryota > Metazoa > Chordata > Mammalia > Carnivora > Mustelidae > Mustela > Mustela putorius. The sequence continues at coordinate 38,401,869 of NW_025421989.1, forward strand.
TAAGATCGTCTTATCTGTAAATATTGCAATATTGCATCTTCAAATGATAAGGATACTTCAAAAAAACATAAGCACAGTGAAATGATCATGCCTTAAAAATTAATAATTCCTTAAGATCATGAAATACCTAGTCAGTGTTCAAATTTCCATTTATTTCATAAATCTTTTCTGAACCATTTGTTTGTTTGAACTAGTATCTACACAGAGTCATACTGTGATTGAATAATTTGTCTCTTAAATCTCTTTATTCCTTTAGGTACCTCCACTCTCTTTTTTCTCTTGTTCTGCAGACGTGCCACAGTCTGGATTTTGTTGATGACATCTTTATGGTGTCATTTCATATGTTTTCTGTCTTCATTGTTCCTATTTGTTCTTTTTGACAAGATAACTTCATATGTGGTGGTGTGTCTTCTTCTATTAAGAAGTACATCATATCTTATTGTGTCTTTGTGATGTTACCAGCCATTAATGATCAATGCCTAGATCCATGAATATTCTAGGTATTGCAAACTGATACTCTAGGTCACAAAAATAAGATGGTAAATCAAGATTCGTCCAAAAGCAACTCCCCTTCCACACACAGCTTTGTCAGAAGTCTCTTTTACACACACACACACACACACACACACACACACGTATGTTTAAAGATTTTATTTGTCAGAGAGAGACAGAAAGAGAACACAAGCTCAGGGAAAGGCAAGCAGAGAGGGAAGTAGGTTCCCCACTGAGCAAGGAGCTCGATGTGGGACTCCATCCCAGGACCCTGGGATCATGACCTGAGCTGAAGGCAGATGCTTAACCCACTGAGCCACCCAGGCATTCCAGAAGTCTCTTTTATAAAATGGAAAGCCACAGAAGGGTAAACTTAAGCAGGACATTTTGTGTTATCCCTATATACCCTTTGTTCATGATTTTTCAATGTGCTTGAATCCATTGAACAACATTCAAGTCCAGATTCAGACCAGATTTAGCTTGCTGGGTACAAACATTTCTTCAGTCTCTGGAACAGACTCATCATTAAACATCAAACATGTGACATGTTCCACACTCCCTGGACCTACCATTTTTATAATTCATGGAAGGAGGGTAGGTCATTGTGATACCATAAAGAATGGCCCTTTTCATCATTTCAGGGCTTTCCAAACAAGCCAACTCCAGAGAGGGGGTTCTGGCCATCAGTATGTCTTTATTTTACATCTTTACTAATGATCTAGCGTAGATCAAACTACCCATGAATGAGTGGCCACCGAAATGGAAACAAGGACAGGTCATGTCTGAGATGGGGAGCGTGACAGCAATGTGTTGCGGTATTGTGCACGGGCAAGGTCGTTTTATAATGCTCTGGTTAGGCTCAGTCAGCCTGGGTGGCTCAGTCAGTTAAGCGTCAGCCTTCCGCTCAGATCATGATCCCAGTGTCCTGGGATTGAAGCATACATTGGGCTCCTTGCTCAGCAGGTAGCCTGCTTCTCCCTCTGCCTGCCCTTCCCCAGCTTCTGCTCTCTCTCTCTTTGATAAATAAATAAATAAAATCTTTTAAAAAAGAATTTATAATGGTCTGGTTACACAGGAAAGGACCAGACCTGTTGCCTCATTCCAGGTTACATAGAAATAACAGTGACTGGCCCACCATCTGGAAGGAGGTCTTACTAATAAAGTTGTGTAGGAATAATAAAGTTGTGTGGGAATAATAAAAGGTGCCTGTGCAAATCTTTCATAACAAAATGGGAAAAGGGATGGCCCCAGAAATTACAGAATGACACATGTCATTTCTTGTTTTCGGAAAAGATAGGAATAAAATTGGAGCAGGATAAGCGGTTAAGTCCTAAGAAGAAAATGGATATAGGAAAATAATCGTCATAATTGTTAAAAAGATTTTATTTAGTTATTTATTTACCTATTTAAGAGAGACAGTGAGAGAGTGAGCATGAGTGGGGAAAGGAGCAGAGGGAGAGGGAGAAGCAGACTCCTCTCTGAGCACAGAGCCCAATGCGGGGCTCAATCCCAGGACCATGAGATCATGACCCGAGCCGAAGGCAGACACTTAACCGACTGAGACACCCAGACTTCCCAATCTTCATAGTTTTGTAAGGAGTTAACTCAACAGAATTTCTCATCTTAAAACTGCTGGATAATATATATAATTGCTCTTGACTTTAAGAGGCTTTGACTTTGGAGCATCTGGGTGGCTATGTCGGTTTAGTGCCCCACTTTTGATTTTGGCTCAGGTCGTGATCTCAGGGTCATGAGATGAAGCCCTTCATCGGGCTCCACCCTGGGCATGGAGCATGTTAGGGATTCTCTCTCTCTCCGACTCCCTCTGCTCCTCTCCTGCTCTTTCCCTCTCTTTCTCTCTCTCTCTCTCTCAAATAAATAAATAAATAAATAGGCTTTGATTTTATTTGGAACAGCAGACTCATTAGCAACATGGAAAAATCTTTGTGGTCCAAACCATACAGTTTTGGGGGGAGGGCACAAGGTTAAAGTTCATACTCAAAGAGGCTCATTATGAATGGAGTGGTCATCAAATAGCAGTCTCTTGGATATGCCAAGCACCTGAAAAACACCATTAATCCTGACAACTTTGTGAAGTTGCTATTATTATCTCCATCTCGTTGATGAGAAAACTGAGGCTCAGAGAAGCTGAGTGCCTTGCCCAAGGTCCCTCAGCTTGTAAGTGGCAGATTCTGCTTTTAAATCTTGTATCTGTCCATCCAAGCCTTTATACTACTCTGCCTGGTAATATGCTGGAAATGGCACAAGGATGTAACATTTATGGAGTATCTTCATCTAAATTGCCCATCAAGAGCCACCATAGAGCTTGCCCAAAGCTGGACAGGTAAACACAATGCTCTAAATAACTTAACTGTCAGTAGGATGGTAGTATGAGCCTCACACTTGAACGAGGGCCCTGAAGGCCAGTCTTGGAGCTGTTAGATTTTAGCCTTCCCATTAACAATCTGGGGGACAGAGCAGTAAGTCTGCTAAACATGTTCATGTTTATACGTAATGGCATTCTGGGTATGGGGAATTCTATGAACTCGAGCCCCATATTGGGCTCCGTGCTTAGTTAGGGCTGAGTTCACCTGGGACTCTCTTTTTCCCTCTCTCTCTGCCCCTCCCCCTTGCGCGTGGGTGCTCTCGAGAGCGCTCTCTCTCTCTCTCAGATAAATAAATCAATATTCAAAAATAAACAAATAGGGGGCATCCTAGTGGCTCAGTCAGTTAAACATCTGCCTTCAGCTGGGGTCATGATCTCAGGGTCCCGGGAGGGAGCCCCGTGTCGGGCTCTCTGTTCAGTAGGGAGCCTGCTTCTCCCTCTCCTGCCTGCTCTCCCTGCTTTTGATCCTGCTCTCTCTGTCAAATAAATACATAAGATCTTTAATAAATAAACACATAAATAAAATAAATTTCAGAAAGTCTTCATGGAAAGCTGTGGGAATGACTGAACAATCTAACAATAAAAGCTATGGAGGAAAGTGAAAGAAAACCAGGTGTTCTAAAATAGCCAAAAAATAGTAATAATTTAATAATGGTGTCTAAGGCGATTACAGGTTTACTCTTACTTGGCATGATCAACTATAGTAAATTGAAAAAAAAATTGCCAAGCATGTTCCTAGTAGTAATCCATTCTGATTAAATAATTAACTCTATCAGAAAATTTTTTCTTACACTTACCCTAAATTCCAGATATTCATTCTTATTCTTTTCTTTCCCTGGAATGGTGTAGGAAAGCAACCCTTATGTATAACTAATTCTTTAGTAATTATTTTAATATATTTCTATCCTTTCCATTTTAAATGTTTAAAGAAAAACTGAAAGAAATTGATTAGCTAAGTTATGTGGGGGGTGGGGAAAGTCCTATAGGAGTAAAAAGCAATAAAATATAGATGCTTCTATTCATATCAGAAAGGCATAAGAGCGGGAAAAAAAATCACGCAGCACCAGCATTGCAGTCAAATCGTTCTTTCCAGATGATGGTAGAATGGCTCTAATTTATCCTTTTGGCTTAAGTTTCACCTTGAAGCAACTCAGAACCTAAGCGTGAAGATGATGCCACATGAGGTTTTAAGTCAGACTGAGCTGGATTTTAATAGCAGCTCTGGCCCTTCTCATAAGACCAATCTTCCAATCTTTCATCTACACGCAGGTAACATGGGGATTAAGATATCTCACCAGGAGCTGCTGGTCCACACAACAATATGGCTGCCGCTCACAGACTTCACATGGAGTGGTAAAAGCCAGACACAGAAGAGTACCACGCCTCAGGATTCCATCGATAGAAACTTCTAGAATAGCCAAAATGAATCTCTGGGGTTAGAAGTCGAGTAATAGTGGTATCTGGAGTGGTGAGAATTAACTGAAAAGGGGCAGAGGGGAGCTGTATGTGGTGAGGAAAATGGTCTGTATCTTAACTGTGGTATGGGCTACACAGGTGTGTACATGCATCAAAATTCATCTAACTGTATAATGAAGATCTGTGCATTTTACTGTACAACGTGTTTAAATAAAACTTCAAAAATACGGGACACCTGGGTGACTCAGTCAGTTGTGTCTGCCTTCGGCTCTGGTCATGATCTCAGGGTCCTGGGATCGAGCCCCACATCAGGCTCTCTGCTCAGCAGCAAGTCTGCTTCTCCAACTTGTGATTTCTCTCTCTTTCTCAAATAAATAAAATCTTTCTGCTTCTCTCAACATGTGCTTTCTCTTTCTCTCTCTCTCTATTAAATGAATAAATAAATAAAATCTCTCTCTCTGCTTCTCCCAACTTGTAATTTTTCTCTCTCTCAAATAAACAAATAAAATCTTTCTCATTAGGCTGTTGTGAGAAATGAATGAGACAATTTAAGGAAATGACTTCTGGTGGAGTACTTCAACATATAGTAGGTGCTCAAGAAATGATGGCTAAAACACCTCACTTTAAAGTAACTGACTTTTAGAAATCTCAGGGAGTCTGCGGCATCCAGAAATCGAAGAGGATTCCAGAGCAGGGACAGATGTTAGAGGTTCTGTGCTTCCCCCTTCAGTAGTCTACCTGTGGGCTCCCGGCCACCGTAGCACCTTGGCCTCACTGAGCATGCTGGTGGGTACTATCTTCGGAAGCTGGCAGGAGGCAAGGACCCATGGGTGCCAGGGACCAAGACATCCCCGGGCAAGGCTGCAGTTTCCGGGAGGCTAAGAAGGGGCCTGGGATCTTCAGTCCACCGGAAAAGAGCCCCAAACAGTATGGAGCCCCTGAGAGAGAGACTGAACTGAGGAGTAGGAGGGAGGGAGTGGGGCAGGACAAGGACCTGGCTTCTGGAGCTCAGCACCAATTCAGGATCGGCAGGAGGCAGAGTCCGGCTCCTAGGGGGAGATGGGAGGGAAAAGAAAGGTCTAAGTACATAGGCTTGAGCATTAGGCCTATCCCAGAGCCTGGGGTGAAATCAATCCTGAATAAATCCCGTTGGCTCTACTATCGTTCAAGTTACCTAGACTCATCCTGGATTGAACACAATGGCAAGACTTCTCAAAGGTGAATGTGCACAAGAATTGCCTGGGAATCCTGTTAAAATGAGGCTCTGAGGTGAGACCTGAAATTCTGCATTTCTAACAAGGTCTTGAGTGATGTCCATGCTATTCTGGTCCACAGATCACACCGGCGTTAGCAAGAACGTTCTAGAAGATGCATTTTGTGTCAATAGTCAGATGACTGGGTGACTCCTGGATGTCTTTAAATATCTGTTTCCTCTGACTATGGGCTCAATGAAGAAGAGGGAAATAAGGACCACCCCCACCTCTCCATGCACATGCGCTCAACATTAAAACCATGGAAGTCAATATTCTGTGAGGTATTCAAAAATCCCCACTCCTATTTATTCTGGGTTTAAAACATAGCCATAGATGGTGCTGCAAAGAGATTTATAGCTTTTAATCTTCTCATATAGCACAACTGCTAAATACAGTGTAATATATGTGACAGGAATGAGTCCAGAATTTATTTAAGACTTTATCCTCTCAGTTCATATGTCAAAAGATTGCCATTTCCAATTATTTATTAGGAATGTGATATTTTTCAAGGTGGATGCATTACTCTTGTTATCTGCTTTCAGTTAGCTGAGAATTTACTATGCTCAGCCAAATGTCCATTCATCAGCGAATTCCAGATTCCTGGCAGTCTGATTAACTTCCCAGGGCTCTTCCTTTATAGTTTAAATAAATGAGGCTGTCTATAGCTCAGGCTGGCTTGCTTATGGAAGGAAACAGAATAGGTTTTGGAATTGAGGAAGAGGAGGAGAGAAGTAAAAGCCTCAAGCAATCAGGAGATGTTATAGAGATAAATTACCTACCCTTAGACCAAAGGCTATGACACACTTGAGTGTTTTCAGCCATATCAAAGCCAGCAGCTCGGAAATGCAGTGCCTTCAGCAAAGGGTCGAAGCCTTGAACTTGGCATATCATTCCTTCTGTGGGACCCGGTGTAATGGGAGAAACATGAGTATTGGAACCAACGAGGCCTGGCTCTGAATCCCAGCTCAGCCACTGATAAGTGGGTAAGTCTTCTGACCTCCATATTAACCTCTCTACATGTCCTCTTCTGTAAAATCACGACAGTAAGGACTAACTCGCAGATTTGTCATGAATTTAAATGAAATCATGTTTATGTAACAATGATGTCACCTAAGGTAACCCTGTCCTTGAGTTTCAAACAATGTTTGGTCAAACGGCATCCAATGTGTGCAGAAGGTCCCAGATCACTCCCCATCTCTCTGGGGGACTTGAAGTGTTGGGGATAATGGGGTGGGGTGGTTAATGTTTGTCCCAGCCATGGCTGGCTGCCAGCTCTTCCTTCTCCTGAGTCAGTCTTGTTCCAGATTCCCCACTGTGTGTGCCACACAGAATGTCCCTGTTTGTCACAGTGTATTCCCACACATCTAAAAATCAACCTGGTCACACAAGGTCTTATGAGGAGCAGATTTTATCACTGAAGGTCTGGGGGAGAAAGAGGAGGCTAGCCTTGCAGCCATTCACACTCTTAAAATTGACTATTTGCCAACTTACACACTTACAAGGTTCCATAGCTATTTTTGTTCACTATAACTCCAGCTGTCAAATACGTGACTTAGCCCTTTTTGGCCTTCCTCTCTGCCTCTATGTCTGTCTCTCTGTCCCCTTCCTTCTTCCCAGGTGGGTGAGAGGGGACAATGAGATGAAAGCTAAATTCCCTCACATTCCCTTACTCAGATCAGTTGAGTCCTCCCTTGGTGCTGATCTCGCTGTCCGGAGCCATCTTGGACCTGAGTCTTGACATCCCTTTGACTCTTCACTATGCCTTTTGAGGGAAACACAAGTCCTCACTCTTGGGGATTTCTGTCTGAGTGGTTCAGATCTCCGAATTAGAGCCCTACATCAGTCAAACACACACGGTGTCGAGCTTGACGCATGGCACACACACAAGTAGGTCTCCCCCAGGCCGGACTTGGCTGGGGAGTCGGGGGGAGTGGTGAGGCTGGTGAAATGTCTTCCATCTGATTTTCTGATTCCCCTCTCCCCCAGGTTGTATTTCTTACTCTTTCCTGTTCTATATATATATTTTTAAATGTAGGCTCCACACCTAACGTGGGGCTTGGACTCATGACCCCAAGATCAAGAGTCACACGTTCTACCAACTCAGCCAGCCAGGTGCGCCTATTTTCAACTTTATCTTGCAACCCTTTGCTAAACGCTTTAAGGACTCTATTTTAATTTCCAAGAACTTGGACTTCGCCCCCATGTGTTCTATTTGATCATGTCACATTCTTGTTTCATGAATCCAGTGTCTTCCCTCTTAATTATTATTGAACTTTTTCATCATAGTCCTTGTTATTGTTGAAGCTTCCTGTTATCCCAACAATTTCCTCTAGGGCCCTTCATTTCATGGGTTGACTTGTTTGACCGAACTGCCTTTCTGCACCTCACCTGTAAGGTGAAGATCATAACCCTACCTACCTTTTAGCCTCACCGGAGGATCGGGCGCATGGGCATGTCATGTGCTTAGCACACCATTTAACCTTGAGTGAGCACTCAGTGGCTGCTGCTTATGATTACTGCCATTTCCACTGGCTGTTATTACAAGACACTTCCTCTGAGAACCCAACTGCATATTCCTCCTTCTCATAAAAGTAGCCCCAAAAGGATGCTCCTGGCAGTGAGCCGGCTGCTGCCAGCGCCCATGGCAATTCTCTCCACTTAGCTGCTTTTATTTGTTGGCCTTAGTTACAAGGGGACTTGTTGAGATTGCTACTCGCCACACATCTGCACGTATTGGGCAGTGGCACTGGGGACTTGTAAAATCTGTTGTTTTTAACACAACAAATCTTGGGTGCACTGAATCACCAGGGAAGTTTGCCTCAAATGGAGATGTTAAGACGTTGCTTTAGCCAGTCTGGAGGAGGGCCCAGAAACCTGCTCTTTTAATAAGCCTTTCCAGGTAGTCCCAGTGCAAACCTGCACGGAAGCTCTGGGCCAGCAGATTGTCTCCTGAAAACCAGTGCCACCCAAACCTTAGGACACCGCTCAGATGAGAGATTGGTTTCTTTCCCCATCCCCTGCCCCCGAATTCTTTAACACAGACTATCTTCCAAAATGAAGAACCTACAGGAGAAATGTTAGTTTCTATTTCAAATAAGAGGCTCACTATGTCTTTCTTCAAATGCCAGAAATCCTTTAAGGTGAAATACCCTTAAATTTAAAGCAATGGGTTCAAGAGTTAATCTGAAAAGAAGTGATACATGTAACATTATATATAATATAATATATGAAAATAGCTATATTACAGAATGCCTGAAGAGCCTAAAAATACAGGGAAAAGAAAGGATTTGTAAATTTATAAATAAATACATAAATACATATACTCCAGGGCATCCAGGAAGTCTAGAAATATTTGAAAATGTAGCTAATGGACTGCTTATCGATAAACTTATCCTATGTTTCCTGGATGATCAGACACCTTGTAGGATGTCATTACTTTAGTATAATTAGATGAACCAAATATATGAGGGCTCACATCAAGTCTCTTTCGTCCTTTCCTTCCCTCTTTCTTTCCTTCATTCCCTCCTTCTGTCTCTCCCCTTCCTTTCTTCCTCCACTCCTTCATTTCTTTCTCCTTCTTTTTAAAATCATTTTCTTTTTCTTTTTTTTTTGAGGGGAGTGGGGGAGGCAGAGAGAGAGGAAGAGAGAGAATCTTAAGCAGGCTCCATGCCCAGTGTGGAGCCCGATGTAGGACTCCGTCTCACCACCCTGCGATCGTGACCTGAGCTGAAATCAATAGTCAGACCGTTAACCGACTGAGCCACCCAGGCAACCCCTATAATCATTTTCTGAGCTTTTAAAGCATACACAGCACTCTGGTAAACCTGGTTGTAATGGATGTATTTGTGTTTGAGGTGGGTGTTATAAAAATATAAAATATAGAGTCCCTACTCTCAAGAGCATTCTCTTTGGAGTATAAAATATAAACAGGTGATACATTTAAATGTTATTAAGCCACTATCTCAATTAAGTGAGTGGTTCAGAAAATGTGTGCCAGAAAATTCTGGGGCAGAGATGTCAAGGTGTACAGAATGGTCCAGACCATTTTCAAGGAATTTCGTTATGCTACGTGAAGGCATTCTCTAATCTCTCCATCCAAGATATAATCACCCAAAACTCCAACAGCAGGCCATCAACAAGCCTTACAGTATGGTAAGAAAAAAAAATTCCAATTTTTCACATCTCATATGACAAAGGAAATTCTACACGCTGGGGGACCTGGCCCAAACTCAGCAATGAGGACAATGATACGTTAACCCAGTTGCTATTCTAACGCCCTGACACATGCTGAACGTTGCCACAGGTAGGAAAGTAAATTTGCTGTGTCATTTCTTCTGGTTCTTTTCATGCAGGTTACTTCACTGGGGAGGTGAAGAGAAAAAGATGTCATCTTTCCCTTCTAGAAGGCAGGAGACAGGAGAAATTGCCTACCTCAAAATTATAACTTGTCATCCAATTATCCTGATCAAGGGAACCCACGGAGACAAAGCCTCAGACTTTTAAAAAGATCATGCTGGGTCCCACTCTTCATGAGAATTTGTCTTGCACGCGGCTTTTCTAACAGTCTGATTGCCATTTGGGGCGAGGTGGGGGCTGTGCTGGGCTGTAGGGTGTTTGGCAGCACCCCGGGCTTCAACCCACTTGACGCCTGTAGCGCTTGCCTCCAGTTGTGACAGCTGGAAAATGTCTCCAGACATGGCCAAATTGCCTCCAGGGGTCAAAATGTACCGTGTGGAGCAAAATTACCTCCTGGCTGCACCCTGGAACTCCTGGCAATGGGTGGGGTAGGGGGGCTTTAGAAAGTACTGGTTCTTGGGGCTCATCCCCAGTGTCTGATTTGCTCGGTCTGGGCATGGCCTGCACGTCAGGATTTTTTAAAACACTTCCCAAGGGGTTCCAAAGTGTGTCAAGGTTGATCTCTGATCTGTCCACAAATCCTGACTCTGACAGGGACCCCCGCTCAGACTGGAGGCCCAGAACCACGATGGCCTGGTAATTGCCCCAGCCTACATCCGTCTGGCTTAAATGGCTCAGCATTGGTGCCCAGCCTGGGCTCCCAGAACCTGACCTCAGACTGGCCTGCGCTGGTCTTTCAAGTTAGAACATTACCTTTTCCACAACCATTTGTCATTCATTTATCGTGTCTGGCAGAGGAAATTGTGACATCAACATCAGGCCAGTGCGGGGCCTATTTGGGGGCAAGGGGTCTTTATGACAGTTCCTCAGAATACCTCAAGAAGGAGCCTTCTCCTTGCAGCCCATGTTATGAGGAGAGTGAAGGCCAGGCAGTGAATGCCTGGGTGTGTGTGTGCGCGCAAGAGAAAGCACCAGAAAATAAAGCGAAGGGGGAGATGCTATACCTTCTTTTCCTCTTCTCTTGGAATTTCTTCGGACTAGTCGTGGGATGGCAACACACAAAAACAATGAACATCCATGCTTCTACTCCTTTCAACCATGTCTCCTAAATGGATTAGAGCAGCCACAACCTACCTCCTCCTCCCCCTGATCCAGCAAGTCTGCCCCTAACCCTCCATCCGACAGAAATGTCTACTTACATTACCGAAAGATAAGGACCGGAATGTTCATAGCAGGACTCTCCATAATGGTCAAAAGTACCCAAGTGCCTACCAATAGTGGGAAAAGCTGGGAGGTAGGCACACGAAGGAATACTATATATCCAGGAGAATGAATGGTCTACAATGTCACACAACATCTCGATGAACTTTACAGAGAAAATGTCAAGCAGTAGAAACCAGACCCAAAAAAGGGTGTCTGTTGATGACTGGATTGATACAATGGCCCCAAACAGACAAAATTTTATCCATACTCTTAGATGTCCAGATAGAAGTCACCCTTGGGAACAGGCATAGTGAATGGGGGAGGGGGCAATATGAGGGGGCTTCCGGGATGCTGCGGGTCACGCTTTGTTTCTTGATCTGGGTGCGTTACATAAGTGTTTTCAATTTGAGAAAACTTATCAAGCTGTTCATTTATAATTTATGTACTTTCCTATTTGTCTATTATACCCCAATAAAATATTTAAAACATAAAAATTAGCTCTTCTTTCTTGGCTGCCACCTCCTCTCTCTCTCGAGCTGGGCGACTGGAGTTCTTGGTGCACAAGTCCCAGAAAGCTGTTCTTGTCCATGTCACTGTCCCACCGCAGCACTGTTGCCCTTTGCTCAGGCAGTCGTGCAAACAGAAGTGAGAGGACTCGGTGTCCCACAGCCTGTCTGCTGGGACGAAGACTGTTCTACTGACTATCAACATGCTGAGACTGTAGAGGCCAGCTCCAAACTGGGCAGAGAGCCGTGGGACTTTTTTTTCCCTTTAATCTCAGTTGTTTATCCTGAAATCAACAATCTTGTAGTGATGACAGAATCAGGCTGTGGCTCAAGGGTGGGATCCACTGGTGTGGCCTTCACCACGCCGCATGTCTCGTCTCCGTCAAGGGCCTCGGCCCATGGCAGCGGCTCACGTGCTTTTCCCACCGATGATACCATTGCACTCAGTCCCCACATCTGGGTAATATTCTGGGTCACGCACACTTGTGAGTCATGTGTTTATTTCATGAGCGGCGTACACCTGCACCCTGACTAGTGTAGGCCAATCAGCTGTTGGTGACTCTGAGTTGAGACTTGGGTGAGGAGTGGTAAACCCAGGAGGTTTGTCCTTAGCAAGAAAGATCCCAGACTTTCAAATTCAATAAATCTGGACACTATTGAGAGGAGAGAGACATCATTACAGACAGATAATGGTCTCAAATCCCAGCCAGTCATGACTGGGGAAGCAGATGTAAGCCAGGATGATTTTTATGTGTTCCGATAGCCCCTGCCGGGTGGGAGATGAAATAAGCAAGAGGTCTGATTAGGCCACTGAGCAATTGCAGAAACAGAAGGAATCGCATTGTTTGCGCTTGCCAGGAGGAAAAGGATGGGGTTAAACTGCTACAGTCAATCGTTTTGTCACACAGCTTTATGTACTCAGACATTCTAAAACCCAATTATATAATTCACCTAAGACGCTGCCCATTTGGGACAGTTACTGTCCCCCACCCAATGTACTCAGTTGTACTGCTAGTCATTCTGACATTGGGGCGAGGGAGAGGCGGGGGAGGATATTTACATATGAAGTTCTGGGAATGTAATAATGAAAGATAAACACCTGGCCCTCAAGAACTCTAGTGTTTAGTTGGGCTTGGTCAGCGGCTACTACATAAGAAACCACCCCAGAAATTTAAGGCTTCAATATAAGAACCACCAAGCTAACTGTCTTGTCTGCTCAGACTGCCATAATGAATATCATAGACTGGGCAGCTTAAACAACAGAAAGTTCTTTCTCACAGTTCTGGAAGTTCAAGTCCAAGATCAAAGTGTGGGCAGATTTGGTTCCTGGTAAGAGCCTTCTTCCTGGCTTGCGCTATGCCGTCACATGGCTTTTTCACTGTGTGTGCCCAGAAGAGAGATCTCTCGCTCCTGCTCTTCTTGTAAGGGGACTAATCCCATCACAAAAACTTCAGCTAAACCTAATGACCTCCCAAAGGCCCAGTCTCCAAATACCATCACAGTAGGGGTGAGGGCTTTGACATATGAATTGGGCATAGGGGGGGGGTCGGGAGGGGCAAACATTTATTCTAAAACAGTGACCAACAGTATTAGTCTGCTAGGGTTACCATAACCAATACTACAGACCAGGTGGCTTAAACAACAGAAATTTCCTCTCTTTTATTCTTTTTAAAAATATTTTGATTTTTTTTTTCATGAGAGACAGAGAGAAAGAGAGAGAGAGAGAGAGAGTCAGAAGGAGAAGCAGGCTCCCCATTGAGCGGGGAGCCTGAAACAGGATTCAGTCCCTGCACCCTGGGGATCACGACCTAAGCTGAAGGCAGATGCTTAACCCACTCACCCAGGCACCCCAGAAATTTATTTTCTTGCAGTCCTAGAGACTGGAGGTCTGAGATCAAGGTGTCAGTAACACTGGCTTCTTCTGAACCTCTCTTCTTAGCTTGAAGATGGCCATATTCTCACTGTGTCCTTACATGGTCACCCCTCAGTCTGTGTTGTCTGTGTCCAAATCTCCTCTTCTTACAAAGACACCAGTCAGATTGGGTTAGCACCCACCCTCTGACCCCATTTTAACTTCATCACCTCCTTAGAAGTCCAATCTGCAAATCCAGGGACATTTCTGAGGTTTTGGGCAGGGGTAGGGCTTCAACCTATGAATTTGGGACAATACAACCCAGCCATAACATGAGCTGTCCTGGTTTGCCCAGGACTGAAGGGATTCCCGGGATATGACCCTTTCCATACTAAAACCGGGAAAGACCCAGGCAAGCTGGAACAAAATGGTCACCCCCACCCCGCACCCAAAGTTTATTTTGCTCACACTTTGGTAACATGGGTAGGGCTCAGAAGAGACAACTCATATGTGCTCTACTCTTTGGGTGGGGGCACTTGGAAGGTGGGGGGCAGCTAGAACCATCCAAGGTGGTTTATATCCGGGGGTTGATGCTGGGAAGGCTCAAACAGCTGGGGGCCAGGACAGCTGTTGCTCCTCAGGCATCTCTATCTCTAGGTGGTCTCTCCTTGTGGCTTCTCTAACACAGTGACCTCTAAGTATCTGGAGTTCTCACGTCATAGCTCTGGGATTCCAAGGCCCATTTCCCAGGCAGAAGCTATGTTAGCTGTTATGACCCAGTCTCAGAAAGTCATAGAGCAGCACTTCTCCTGCCTACTATTTATCAAGGCGGTCACAGTGGTTTTCCTCGGCTCAGGGGGAATAGAAATAGACTCCGCCATTTGATGGTGCATTGACCAGAACATGTGGGCAAGCAACATATTGTTATAGCCTTAAAAAATTTTTTTAAGATTTTATTTATTTATTTGACAGACAGAGATCACAAGCAGGCAGAGAAACAGGCAGAGAGAGAGGTGGAAGCAGGCTCCCAGGTGAGCAGAGAGACTGATTTGGGGCTCAATCCCAGGACCCTGGGATCATGACTTGGGCCAAAGGCAGAGGCTTTAACCCACTGAGCCACCCAGGCACCCTAAAAAAAATTTTTTTAAAGATGTATTTATTTGAGAGACAGCATATGTGTGAGTTGGGGGAAGGGCAGAGGGAGAGGGAGAGAGAATCTCAATCAGATGCCCTGCTGAGCACAGAGCCCCCCGTGGGGCTTGATCTCACAACCCAGAGATCATGACCCAAGCCAAAACCAAGAGTCAGAGGCTTAACCAACTGCACCACCCAGGCATCCCTTAAATGAAAAAAAATTTTTAAGTGTGCTAAAATACACATAACAGAATTTACGATCATAACCATTTGTAAATGTTTGGTTCAGTGGCTCTCATTACATTCACACTATTGCAACTACAATCTCCCAAACTCTTCATCTTGCGAAACTGACATTCTGTGCCAGTGAAACACTATCTTCCCATTCTTCCTCCCCCAACCCTTGCAACCACCATTGTACTTTCTGTCTCTATTAACTGAATTATCCTAAAGATCTCCTACAAGTGGAATCATACAATAGTTAACTTTTCATATCTGGCTTATTTCACTTAGCATAATGTCCTCGAGGTTCATCCATGTTGTAGCATGTGTCCAAATTTCCTTCCTTTATAGGTCTGAATACTATTCCACTGTATGGATGGACCACCTGATGCGGCCACACTGGAGGAGGACAGAGACCATCCGACCCAGTTATAGCATATTGGGATGAGTACTGTAATCCGAACACTACGGGATGCTACAAGGGCACAGAGGAGAGGGAAACATTTCCTGGAAGACACGATAGGTTTTAGGTACGCTGACACTGTGAATTCTGCCTTTTAGACAGAGCAAACAGGAAACACAGGGGCCCTGGGGGCAAGAGTGAGCAGGGTGTTTCGGAAATCTGTAGACAGAGGGCAGGGCAGGGCTACCTGATTCAGGTTGAGCTGAAGGGGATGCTCTTCACAAAGATGACAATGGCGCCTTCTAGAATGGTACTGCGTACCACATACTCATCAATCCTCGGCAGTCCTGTGAAAGAACAAGCAGGGAAGAAAGTAGGGAGATGAAGGTCCTAGCAACTCGGTTGCCAGAGCTCAGATCAAGGAGAATCTTCTACAGTCTTCTACAACCCAAGGGTTGGAGGACTTATTCTGGAAATAATGAGCAACCATCAACAGATTTTTAATGGGGGCGAAGAGGAACCAAAATCAGAATTTACTATTATTTGTGGAAGTAAAGGCACCATCACACTCTGGGGGATGGGCCTCTTCTGGTTCTCTCTTTTTCTCTCTATTGATTATATCTGATTCACCAACAATTACCTGGAAGCTTCAGAAAGCTTGGCCCTCGGGTCAGATAAGAACAGGTCCATTTTCCTCCTGAGCCTGGCATTCAGAACTTCCACCCACCAGCTCTAAGCCTCCATGGTATTTACATTCTAGTCATGGGAGAAGGACTACATGTAAGCAAAGGAATGACTCGGGTGATTACAGATGGAGATAAGTGCTATGGGGAAAATAAAACCAGATGATCTGGTAGAGACTGCCTGGGTGGGAATAGGTGATCAGGGAAGGGCTTTCAAAGGAGGGGCTTTGGGGGTGTGTGACCTCTATGACAAGTAGACAGCAGCTATGTGAATCTGAGGGGGGAAATTTTGCAGGGAGGGAAACCAGTAAATGTGAAGCCCCTAGAATGAAAACAAGGGTGGTATTTTCAAAAAATATCAAGGTCAGTGTGGCTGAAGTAGATGTCTGAAAAAGGGTAAGTAGGGGATGAGTTGGGGAATTAGCAGGAGCCTTGTAGGCTAGGCATACTAGACAGAATGACTAGGAAGCCATTGGAGCATGTGAGGTTGGGAAGTGACATTATACCCAATGCTTCTCAGACATCACTTAAAATGTTCTCAGCCACCCCTGTCCACTGGACCCTTGGCTAGTTTGTCTGCCTTGACTACAGTGGTGACTGGCTCTGTATGAGCTCTGTGATTAACATCACATAGACATGGTCCACCATCACCTCCCCTCATGCCTCCTTCATGTGCCTCTCACCTCCCCTGGGAATTTCACCCTCCTTGACAAGGGGGCCTGTGTATAGCTTATACACGTGCAACCCCGAAGGGCAGGGAGTTGATATCTTATGGGGGGTTAATGTCTCCTGACGCACAGAAGACAGGAGTTGGTAGATTCCTGCCCCTACCTTCCCTTGGAGAGGTGGTCTTGGGGTATAGTCCTTACAGAGCTTCTTGGAAGCCAGCCCATTAGCTTAAGCAATCAGTGTCACTTGATTCAAAAAAGTGGCTAGGTCAACACCACACCCTCCATTGGCTTGCCATCCTTCCCTGCCTCACTTCCTCCATCCCTCACTCCAGCTCCCAGGGATTGGATATCCTAATATTCCCCATAAACGTTACCACTTAAGTTTTACCACCAACTCTTTTTACTAGGGAGCTCAGACAGACATATGCAGATTTGCCCTTTAGAAAGGTCACTCTGGCTTCTGTGTGGGTGGTTGGTTATGCAGGGACAAGGGCAGAAATTATGAGAGACATGTTAAGAAGCTCTTGTAGTTGTCCAGGCAAAAGATGATGGAGATGGAGTGGATAGACTCATGGTGTATCTTGGAGGCAGAGCTGACAAGAACAGCTAATGGATGAGATGTGGCACAAGAGAGAAATCAAGACCGAGTCCTAGGTTTTGGCTTGGGCAACTAACCAATGATGGTGCTTTTTACCAAACACTGGAAAAGGAACAGGTTTGGAATACTTTCTTTGTTCACCGATATTTTAACTAAAGATTTTTATTTATTTAAGAGAGAGAACAAGCAGGGGGGAGGGGCAGACGGAGAGGGAGAAACAGACTCCCCGTGGAGCAGGGAGCCTGACGCAGGGCTCAGTCCCAGGACCCTAGGATCATGACCTGAGCTGAAAGCAGACGCTTAACAGACTGAGTCAGCCAGGTGGCCCACTTCGCCAAATGTTTTGAAAGCCTCTACTATGTGCTAGTGAAGAGGTCTAGAATATGCCACAGTGTCAAAGGATTACTTTGAGTTAAAGATATTTGAAAGTCCACAGCTGCACTAGAAGACTTTTTCTAAACTGCCCCCTTCCTAAAAGCAATACCTCCCAAAATAATTCAACTGCCATAAATCCCCTTCTGGGAATTTCACAACCAGGAAAGATTGACTCTTATCACTGAAGAGAGAAGTCAGCACATGTCAGCATCTGGATAAGAAATCACTTCAACAGGGATTGTCATAGAACTATTATATTTCCCATCTATTTTTCTATGTTCCCATTTGTTTTTCCTAAAAGCCATTTGTTCTCCCAGAAGTACCCTTCTGCCTCTCTCCATCTTCTATTAAGGTGGTATATAAAAATTCTAACCATGTGAAGTCATGTTTCTTTGTAAACTCCTGAGCATAGCTTTCTATTTAAATCTGTTTTTCTCCTCTTGCTAATATGTTTCTTTTTGTCAGTTTAATTTGCAGGCCCCTAATGACAAAACCTAAGAGGGTAGAGGAAAATGCCCGCTCCCCTCCCCCAACAATAGGCAGTTTTAGGTACCGTGGACATGGAGTTGAGAGGCTCAGTCTCTGTCACAAGGGTCTCGCCAATGACAATACCGTAAAGGGGCCATGAAAACACCATGATTTATGTCAAATGTTGTCTCTGGGAGGGAATCCTGGAAAAACCTAGGAGGGGTTCTACATATGAGATGAAGTTAGCCAGAAAAAGGAGCAGGAAAAATGTGATTAAGGTAGCAAATGCAAAGATGCAGCAATGTGAGAAGTGTTAGCCCATGGAGTTAAGAATGTGTGGGGAGAAAAGAAAGGAAGCGGGGGGGGGGGAATGAAAGAATAATCTCAGAGGCAGAGAGGCCAGCCACTGAAGGGATTCCCCAAACCATATGCATATTTCACTGTTTTGTGCTTTTGCACATGGGATAGTCTCATCCTGGAACATTCTCCCCTCTCTCCGCTCCCATCTCCTGACAAAGCTCTACTCTTCTTTCAAGGTCCTTTTTTTTTTTTTTTTTTTAAGATTTATTTATTTATTTATTTATTTATTTATTTGACAGAGAGAGAGAGAGATCACAAGTAGATGGAGAGGCAGGCAGAGAGAGAGAGAGAGGGAAGCTGGCTCCCTGCTGAGCAGAGAGCCTGATGCAGGACTCGATCCCAAGACCCTGAGATCATGACCTGAGCCGAAGGCAGGGGCTTAACCCACTGAGCCACCCAGGCGCCCCTTCTTTCAAGGTCTTAATACCTGGCTCTCCCCTCTTTGCTGGGTCCCTTCCCCACCTCCCCCCAACTCCTGCCCAAGGGTGCATAGTTCACTGCACCTCACTGCTGCTCAGCTCCAGGTTGCCATGAGTTGGGCATGTCCTTGACCTTCCTTTTCCCTGCCAGGCTGTGAGCTCCTTAAAGCGTGGATTCCCTCTTTCAGCTCAGAGCCCAGCCTGAGGCTTGGAAAGTGCAGAATCTGCTCAATAATTGTCTGAAACGCCCTTGAAATGTGACATAAGTTTGAAACTATTGAGGAGACACCACCCCACACTGCCCCGGAAGAAAACCAGTCTATGCAGTCAGAGTCATCAAAGATGGTCTCAAAATGCTTCCCATCAGCCTCGGCCCAGAAACATGAGAAATTCTCTCCACTGGGTCCAACTGCTCCTTAGGTTTTGCGTCACGGAGTTGGTGCCAGCTGTTGGGTTCAGGCCAGTGATGTAGGCAGTTATCCACACAGACCCACCAGACCAAGACCACCAACCTTTTTTACACAGCACAAGAAATGGTATTCATTGAAAGGCTTGATACGTTCTGCCAACGCAGACCAGGGCTGGCCCTGGACCAATGGCTGCAGGGAGAAGGCAAAAGTTTCCATGTCTCTTTCTCTGCTGTTAGTCCCTCTTGCACATATGGGATTTATTCTCTACAGGTTTCAATGTTACATTGAAACTAAACTCAAATGGCCAAAATGTTTCATTGAACAATATACAACAAAGATAAAAGCCACCTGCACTGGGGGAGGCACTGACAGCCAGCTCTGAATTGCTCTAGTGTTTGGAACTTCCTGAATGGAATTCTCAAGTGCTTTCTGAACAATTTAAAGAGCTCATCTGTCCAGGGTTGATTAGGACTGTCCAAAAGTGGGGTCACCATACTTCAATCAAACAAAAAATGGAGGAAAACAAGACTTCCTGGAAAGACAGAAACAAACAAAGTTATAACTGCACCCAGTGGATTCAAATAACATGGAATTTCCTTAGTCTTGTACAGAATCCAGTAGATAAACATATATGTGTGTGTGTATGTGTATATATATGTGTGTGTATCTGTATATATATGCACATACACATTTGCATATATATACAGATACACACACATATATACACATACACACATATGCACATACACATGTGCATATATATACACATATTCATATATATATACACGCACACATGTATATACACACAAACACATATAATTTCCCACTTATTCCACTACAGAATCCCAGCGTAAGATCATGACTCCTCTAAAAAAAAAAAAAAATAGTAATGTAATAGAGAGACTTTTATGGTCATCCATACTTTTATGGTCATCCTTACGACTGACCTCATAAAATAATGTGAGTTATATACATGCATGTACACACATAGGCCAGATTCTCAACTTACGTAATTCTGTGGGAATTCACAGAGTTATATTGGTTGAGAATTTGGCTTCAGCTACCCTTATTATAGAAATTCCCATCAACTAGCCAGAGATGAGGCTCCACACACGTTGCTACAAAGCTTCACAGGCTGAGAATCTGGCCAACAGAGCACAGAATAATGTCCATCCAAACATCAGCTTGGATTTTATCTGGTCTTGCTTTCCAGAGAAGCTTGCATGATGGAATGAGCAAATGCCTTTGGCCTCTGGAGTTCTATGAATCAGTGTGACCCAGGATGGGAAGCCCCAGGCTGTCTGTCCATCGTGGAGGGGCGCAGTCTCTTCCCACCTCAGTCTCCCGGCCTGTGAACTGGGTGGGACCGTCACCGGCCTCTCCCCAGTTGTAGTTTGCAAGCTACAACTCCCCAAGAAATAGGCATTAAGAGCTCAGTCTGGCGTTGGTTGTCAGAGAAAATGCATTTATTTGCTAGGTTAGCAAGTGCCAACACCACTAATTGAATTTGTGCCAAAACATGCATTTTTAAAAATGTTGTTCTGTTCCATTCATTATTTAGAGAACATCACCTAAGGGCAGTGCACGCTACAAGCCAAAAATCTCATCCTGCATTTTGTCAGAAACCCATTGCAGGGAAGAGGAGAAGGGAGAGGGAGGGGAAACAATAAAATGAGATTTTTGGAAAAAGCTAAAAAAAACTTGTCTGTTGTGTTTTGTCTGGACCAGCAATGCCCACAGGGTGACTTGATAATAATCTCCAAATGCAAGGGGACTGGAGACCAGCTGCTCTCTCTCTTGCCAATCAGGGCAGAAGAAGAACCAATCCTCCACGGCAGCATAAAAGATTTAGGCTAGTTGGAAGGGAAAATTTCTTTAATGGAGAATGTTACCCAGGAAAAGCAAGAGCAAGACAAAACCTTGAGATGACAGAAGTGTATCACACATCCCAGAAAGTCTAAGGGTAAGAAGTCAGTTCAATGTTTTCTCAACCCTGAGACAGCAGACATCCCTAGAAGTCATTGTCACCCCAGGGAATTGTCTTAGTCCGGAACTGTTTGTCATTACAATTAGGAGCATGAGTTCTGGTGTGAGAAACCTTGCTTTGAATGCCACACTTGGGCAAATTACTTGACCTCACCATGCCTGCTGAAGCATTCATAAAATGGAGCTAATCACTCATTCGACACTGGTACCACAGCAGGCATTGTTCTAGAAGATGGAGATATGGCAGTGAATACAATAGACAAAAACCATGCTGGTTCTAATGGGGGAGGTGGATTGATTATAATAATAAAGAATAAAGCAATAAAATATACAGCCTGTCAGATGGCAGTTAACTGCTGTGGACAAAAATTAGGCAGGAGAGGGCATGGGGAAGGGGGTAGGGAAGCTTCGATTTTAAGTAGGGTGGTGGAGAAAGGTCACATACTGAAATGGCATCTTCTGGGGAAAGATTTGAAAGAAATGAAGGACTGAGCTAAGAGGATGTGATGGCTTCAGTGGTAATCTACCCACTCCACGCACCCCCCCCCCAACAGGTTATGCCCATTTCCTAATTCCTGGGACCTGTGAATGTGACATTACTTAGGGGGAATAAAGGTCTTTGTGGATGTGATTAAGTTAAATATCTTGAGATGAGATCATACTGGATTATCCAGGTGAGGCCTAAATCCAATGGCAGTTGTCCTTATAACAGAGACACAAGATCACAAACATAGACTCAGAGAAGAAGGCCACATTAAGGTGGAGGCAGAGATTGGAAGCCAAGAAAGGTCTGGAGCCCCCAGAATCCGGAAGAAGAAAGGAAGGGTTCTCTCCTAGAGACTTCAGAAGGAGCACGGCCCTAGTGAAACCTGGGATTTCAGATTTCTGGCTTCCAGAACTATGAGAGAATGTATTTCTTTTGTTTTAAGCCACCAAGCTTGCCATGTTTTCATGGCAGCCCCAGGAGACTAAGATGGAGGGTATCTAAGGGAAGAGTGGTTAAGCAGAGGGAACAGCAGGTGCAAAGGCTCTGAGGCAGGTCTCTTGCCTGTCTGCTTGGGAAAGAGCAAGGAGGTGCGCATCTATGTGCTAGAGGGAGTGATGGGGCTCTGCGCAGCTGAAGCGGACTTTGAAGGCATTGACAACTGAAGGCTCTCTGCGAAACCCAAGTCCTTCCTGGAAACAACAGTGGGTGGTACATGTTCAGGCTTACAGAAGCCATGAGTCTGGCAAGAATGTCATTGCAAAACACTGATGGCTTGGACCAGGTTGGTGGGAATGGAAATAATGAGATTTTGAACTTGTTCTCTATGGACATTGGATGTGACATTGGATGTGGGCTATAAGAGAAAGAGGGAAGTCAAGAATGGCTCTGAGCATTTTAGCCTGAACAACTAGAAAAATGGAGCTGCCATCAGCTGACACGGGCAAGCCTGTGTGTGGGACACGTTTGAGGGGAATGTCAGGAGTTTGGTTTAGGACAGGTTAGGTTTAACATACTTAGTAAACACCCAAGTGCAGATATCAGATAGATATATGACTGACAGGGACAGATCTGATCTGGAGAAGTATTCGGAAGAATTTTTAAATGTATTTTTTTAACTTACAGCAAAACCCTTCCTTTTTGTTGTCCAATTTTATGAGTTTTGAAAAAATGCATAGTCATATCGCCACAGTCACAATCAAGATAGGGAACTATTCTATCATCTTAAAAAATTCCCTCATGCCACGCCTTCGTAATCGAACCCTCCATCATCCCCAGCCTCTTGGCAACCTGTTCTCTGTCCCTAGAGCTTTGCCTCTTCCAGAAAGTCATATAAATGAAATCATATAGTATGTAGCATTTTGGATCTGGTTTCTTTGGCTTAGCATAATGCGTTTGAATTCATCCATGTTTTGTTTACCCACAGTTCATTCCTTTCATTGCTGAACAGTATTCTACTATATAGATGTACCATTGTTTGTTCACCCACTGACCCACTGAAGACATCTGGGTTGAGTGAGCAATTACAATAAAGCTGATATACACATGAACCTCTTTTGGTGTGAACAAAACTTTTCAGTTTTCTTGGGCATATTATGAGGAACAGGACTCCCGGATCATAAAGTGTGTGTTTAACTTGATAAGAAACTGACCGACTGTTTTTCAAAGCAGCTCCACCATTTTGTGTTTCTACCAGCAGTATCAGATTTGAAATGTTTTTAAAATTTATATTTAACCATTCTAGTAGGTGTGCAGTAGTGTCTCACTGTGGTTTTCATTGGCCTTTCCCTGATGATTAATGATGAATTTCTTTTCATGTACTTATCTTCTACCCAAACATCTTCTTTAGTGAGATGTCCACTAAAATCTTGGCCCATTCTTAATTGGGCTGTTTGTTTTCATATTGTTGAGCATGGAAAATTCTTTATATAGTCTGCTTACAAGTCCTTCATCAGATACATGATTCATAAATGTGTTTTCCAAGTCTGTGGTATCTTTTTATTCTCTTAAAAGTGTTTTTGGCAAAGCAAAATTTTAAATTTTTGATTAAGTTCAGTTCATCCCTTTTTTCTTTTATATATCATGATTTTGGTTTCATATCCAAGAACCTACTGCCCAAGTCAAGGTCTCAAAAATATTCTCCTTTATCTTCTTTTTAGTCTTATGAGTTTATGTTTTACATTAGGTCTGAACCATTTGCAGTTAATTTTTGCATAAAACTTGAGGCATAGTCACGGTACATTTTTTTTTGTACATTGAGTATCCAATTGTTCTAGCACCATTTGTTCGTGTTTTTCTTTTTAAGATTTTATTTATTTATTTGAGACAGAGAGATAGCATGCACATGAAGGGTGTGGGGGCAAAGGGAGAGGGAGAAGCAGGCTCCCCGCTGAGCAAGGAACCCAAAGTGGGGCTTGATCCCAGGACCCTGAGATCATGACCTGAGATGAAGACAGATGCTTAACCGACTGAGCCACCTAGGTGTCCCATCTAGCACCATTTATTGAAGCTCTGTTCATTTAGCACCATTTGTTGAAGCTATGTTCATTTTTTTCAATCTCTAACTTTTTCCATTTTAATATTTTCCCCTGGTTCTTAAGACTACATAATTTCTAATTATCTATTCAAGCTCACTCTCTCATCTCCATTCTGCTGTCAAACTTTCATCCAGTGATTTTAAAATTTTTAAAATTTAAGATACCATATTTTTCAGTCCTAAAACTTCAATTTGGTTCTTTTTTTTTTTTAAGTTCTTGTTTTTCTCTTGAGCATTTCTATCTTTCCATTCATTACAAGAATGTTCATCTTCAGTTTATGGAACATGGTTATGATAGCTGCTTTCAAGTCTTTGTTAATTCTAATATCTGGATCATTGCAGTATTGGCATCTGTTTATTGTCCTTTCCCTTGAGAACTGGTCAGATTTTTCTGTTTATTTGTAGGTTGAAAAATTTTTTATCATATTCTAGGCATATTGATATTATGTTATGAGAGTAGGTTCTGTTAAAATCCTCCTGAAAGTGGAATGTCAGTAGATTTTATTGTTGCTGTTGTTTTAAGCAGGAAATCAATCCAGTTAGGTTAAGACCACAAGTTTTGTCCCACTTTCTGTGGGCAGTGGTTCCAATATCATTCTAGGATTCAATGCCATTGTCTTTATAAATTGTGTATCAGTTCATACACAGAACTAGAGAGATTCCCTTTTTCCAACTTCCTTCTCTCTAGGATTTTCTCTGGCTCCCAACTCCCCCTATTCCCAATTCCTTTGACCAGAAAATTGGATTCTTCTCAGACTTTTAGCCCTCCCTTCCCCCATTACACTGTCACTGTCACACAGTTCTGTATCACTGGAACCACCCTCAGGGTGAAGAGCAAGAAAAAAAAAATAATGGGAATTCCTCCCACATTCTTTACACACAGTGATCATTCTTCCTGGTTCCAGTAGTCATGGAGATAAGGTTCAGGTGCCTGAAACACCACCAACATAGTCACAACTGCAGTGAAGATCTGCAACTGGGGCTGACCTCAGGACAAAGCCAGGAGAGAAAAAAGAATTAAAAATAAGGATTCTCCCATAGTCTCTGACTCTCAGTTGTCCCTTTTCCCAGTTCTCTGGCCAGAAAGAGTAGGATTTTTACTGGAGCTTTGGGAACCCACCCCCAGTTCAATGTTCTGTGACTCGAGCCCCCATGCCATCTTTACATCAAGTCAGGAGGTGCAAGAGAAAAAAAGAATCAGGAATTTCACTGGTATTGTTGCTCTCCAAGTTTTGACTAACCTCTCCTGCCCGCCAGCTACTATTTAGTTTTTAGACTCTTCAGGTAGTTTCTTTCTGTATTTCATCCAGAATTTTCAGTTGTAATTAATGGGAGAGATGGACTAACTGAGCTTACTCCATCTTGGCTGGCCCTAGAAGTTCTGGGAATTTTATTCATGTGTACATGCATGTGTGTGTGAATGCATGATATTTATGATATTGAAACAATTATTCAGATTAAATGGGGTCACCAAAGGAATGGGTTTAGATAGAAAAGATGTCTAAGAACTGAGGCCTGGGCACTCCAATTAAAGGTCAGGGAAATGAGGAAGAATGAGAAGGAATAACCAGAAAGAAGATGAAAACTCAAAAAGCCAAGTGTCCTAGATTCCAAGAAGAGATTTGCAAGAAGGAGGGAGTGATCCACTAGGTCAAATATTGCTAATAAGTAATATGAAGACTGAGAGTTTGCCTTTGGATAGTTCTGATGGTTGTGAGGGGGATTAAGTGAGATGCTGAATTGAACAGCTAAGTGAGTGTCCAAGAAGTAGAAAACATTCTGAGTGTCCTGCATCTCTGCCTTTGCCATTTTGTTTCTTTTTTTTTCCCAGAAAATATATAATTTTTTATTTTTTTATAAACATATATTTTTATCCCCAGGGGTACAGGTCTGTGAATCACCAGGTTTACACACTTCACAGCACTCACCAAAGCACATACCCTCCCCAATGTCCATAATCCCACCCCCTTCTCCCAAACCCCCTCCCCCCAACAACCCTCAGTTTGTTTTGTGAGATTAAGAGTCACTTATGGTTTGTCTCCCTCCCAATCCCATCTTCTTTCATTTATTCTTCTCGTACCCACTTAAGCCCCCATGTTGCATCACCACTTCCTCATATCAGGGAGATCATATGATAGTTGTCTTTCTCTGCTTGACTTATTTCGCTAAGCATGATACGCTCTAGTTCCATCCATGTTGTCGCAAATGGCAAGATTTCATTTCTTTTGATGGCTGCATAGTATTCCATTGTGTATATATACCACATCTTCTTGATCCATTCATCTGTTGATGGACATCTAGGTTCTTTCCATAGTTTGGCTATTGTGGACATTGCTGCTATAAACTTTCGGGTACACGTGCCCCTTTGGATCACTACGTTTGTATCTTTAGGGTAAATACCCAATAGTGCAATTGCTGGGTCATAGGGCAGTTCTATTTTCAACATTTTGCCATTTTGTTTCTTTACCTGGTATTGTCTCCTCTGCTTATCCATGTTGGGAACCAACTTGCCTCCCACCTGCTCTCTGAAACCTTTCCTGGATATAGTACTCTAAATCTCAGGGAGCTCCCTCTACTCCAGAGCCCTGACTCCCCTGGACTGTGCTGCAAAGCTACAGAAGGCAATGTGGTATGGTGATGCTTGCCTAGATTCCAGAGTGAGACAGGCTACACTTCAACTCCAGCTCTACCATTTGCTAGCTGGGTGAACTTAGGGAAGTGCCGGGAGAGAAAAACTTACCTACCTTTCAAGATTCTTTTGGTTGGTCAAAGACATGAGACAGACTAACAGGAGAAAATAAAATTTAAATTATATAACATTCAAATTACATAAAAATAAAATTACACGGACGCCTAGGTGGCTCAGTGGGTTAAAGCCTCTGCCTTCAGCTCAGGTCATGATCTCAGGGTCCTGGGATTGAGCCCCGCATCGGGCTCTCTGCTCAGCGGGGAGATTGCTTCCCCCTCCCACTGCCTACTTGTGATCTCTGTCAAATAAATAAAATCTTTTTAAAAAATAAATAAATAAAATTACATACAAGGGCTCCATAAGAATATGATGCTCACAGGCAGTCAGGCAATTAAGGCTTGTATGTCATCTGGACCTAAGGAGGAAGAAGTAGGGGTCTAAGACAAGGAAGGAGGGAAAGAGGGAAAGAAGGAAGGAAGGGATGAAAACATTTCACAGGAAAATGAAAAAGAGTAAATGTTTGGTAAGCAAATGCTTGCTGAGCTGTCCAGAAAAAACAGAACACAGAGAGGAATTTTAACAAACCACACCTAATTCATATTATACTGTAGTTATCTGTGGTAATAGCTCTCTCTCTGGAACAGGAAAGGCAAAAAAGAAAAACTTCTTGAGTCTTTGGTTTCTTTTTTTTTAAGATTTTATTTATTTGACAGAGAGAGAGAGATCACAAGTAGGCAGAGAGGCAGGCGGTGGGGGCGGGAAGCAGGCTCCCCGCTGAGCAGAGAGCCCATATGGGGCTTGATCCCAGGACCCTGAGATCATGACCTGAGCCAAAGGCAGAGGCTTTAACCTGCTGAGCCACCCAGGTGCCCTGAGTCTTTGGTTTCTTAAAAAAAAAAATCAGCCTAAGTAGAGGAGAGGTGGGTGGGAAAGACAGGGAGGGCACTTGTGATGAGCACAGGGTGACGTATGGAAGTATCGAATCACTCTACTGTACACCTGAAACTAATCTAGCACTGTATATTAACTATACTGGAATTAAAATTTAAAAAATAATAACCATTCTAAAGTAATCCACATGCCAAAGAGACCTATTTTGGGGTGGTCAATTTGGCTTCACTGCAGAAGCTACTTCACTTCTCCAAGCCTCCATTTCCTCATCTTTGAAACCAGAATAACACAACTACCTTGTCTACATTGCTGTGAGGAATAACTAGATCATATATATCATATATATATGATATGTATATAACACGTTTGGGTTAAGCAGACCGTGGCTTTTTTGTCCCCTTTCCTGCTGCACATCTTAGCATCATATCACAGTTGCAAGTGTTGACTTACCCATCACTTTACACGCTTGTTGAGGGTAGGGGTTATGCCTCAGTGTGCCTTTCTATTCCCTAAGGCATTGAACTGGTTAATGGGTTTCGCAATCACTCAATTATCATTGAAGTACCTTCCAACCCAGAGTGTGAATTATAACCTGTCATAAAGAAACAATGAATTTAAAGGACAAAATTCCTTCTTACTTAATCTTCCTCTCACTTAGAGAAAACCACACTCCATGTTAAATTATCCCTTAAAGACACCACCCTGTGTTTCTTGGGATCACAAATGATGACTTGCTATTTTACTCCTGTCTTGATCCCATTTTCTGAAAGCTGTGCCACAGTAGTTCTAATAACAGGGAGATTCCTTCAGGGAGACATTGACCTTTTTTAGGGAAAAAAATAATTTATAGCAAACCAATTGTACATTTCGGCTCTGTCCTATGTCAGCCTCACCTGAGGACTGGGTCAAGTTTGGGTATATTGGTCATTTGCCGTGATTTATCATGAGCCGGTTATTGGGTCAATTGTTCCTTTACTGAAATAAAGTGAATAAAAAAAAATCAAACTAACTTTCCATTCAATGGAAGGTATTCTTTTTTTTTTTTAATTTTATTTATTTATCAGAGAGAGAGAGGGGAAGAGAGAGAGCACAGGCAGACAGAATGGCAGGCAGAGGCAGAGGGAGAAGCAGGCTCCCTGCTGAGCAAAGAGCCCGATGTGGGACTCGATCCCAGGACGCTGGGATCATGACCTGAGCTGAAGGCAGCTGCTTTACCAACTGAGCCACCCAGGTGTCCCTCAATGGAAGGTATTCTAAATGGCATTCCCTTCATGCTCAGAGACTCTGGGCGTGATCCCCCAGTGTGATGTGATACCCACAGCTACAACATTGCTCTCCAAGGGCCCATCTACCTCCAATCATTTAGTGCTTCTCTTTGGCTGTGAGTGTGTGTGTGTGTGTGTGTGTGTGTGTGAGAGAGAGAGAGAGAGAGAGAGAGAGAATTGACAGGGGTTGGGGGGGAAGGAGAGCAGGAAGCTGGGATTGTTTAGAAGCCCAGAGCTGCTGTGATAAATCAAAATCCTTAACACCCAGATGCACATTCATCCTCCTGCATTAATTTATTGCAGGGTTTTATTATTATTATTATCATTTCTACTATTATTATTACTATTATTATTATATTTATTATTATTCATATAATAGTAATAGGCTATGTAGTAGTAATAGGCTACGTTTGCTTTCCTGGGTGAGAAAAGGCTGGACTGGACATTTAAGTCTCCTGAACAAAAGCACTAGCGAAGCGTGAAGCCACACTGGGGATGGAATGAAGGGATTAGGGATAGGGTCTTCGAAATCAACAGCTCGCCCAGGTATGGCTCACCTAGAAACTGTATCAGTTCCTAGGAAATAGCACACATCTTCAATCTTCAGATGTACCGCCTTGCTTCTCTGACTCCATAAGGCTACCGTAAGTCTAAGAGTTGGCCTTGGTTTTCCAGTTTCAAAGTGACTACATTTCTAACCAGGAGTCTGTAGGGGCATAAGGTTTGCATTTTTATCTCAAACCTTCCCCAGTGAGTTGCTAAATTCCTTCAGACCTCTCTCAGCAAACTTGTAGGATGGTAGGGGCGGTGGGGAAACTTCTGATATATATATATATTTCCCCCCCCATCCTCATTTTTCCAGAAGCTTCCTGGATTTTATGTTGTTGCACTGGGAATTAGAATGATACTGAGGTTTTCTTATATTTCTGAAAGGGAAACTTTTGGATATGCTGATAATAGCTCACCAGCCTGCAAATATGTTAGCTTTTCTTCTCATTAGCACATCATCTGAGCTGTGAATTTGACTTCTCAAGAGGGAATAGCCAAGTGTCAACATAGAGCATTCACTTGGGTTGGCTTAAGATGGGCCCATAGAGCCCCTTGATACAGAGCCCCAAACTACTCTGTACAGAGTAACATGGGAATGTACTTATAGAGGAAAACAATTTAAAAGAAAAAAAAAAGCGACTGGGCTTATTTATTAGAAATTAATATGCCTCTGCGGGGACTAGTTTTGTGACAAGTTGTATCCTTTGTAGGACTGGCTGGGGGTCTGTACACCACAGCTGTTCATTTTCTCAGGTGCTGAGTATTCCCCATGAGATAGTCTTCCTCCGCCATTAGCCTCATCCCTAATGGCCTATATTAATTTATAACTGTGGGGAATTGCAAAAATGCACTATGTTTCACAGAAGCAAGGCAAGCTCTTGCAACCCTTTTAAAGCCATAATAAATTAAGCTGCAAAGAATGCCCATATTTATCTTGCATCATTTTTATAGTTATTGCTGCTATTTTTCTTATGCTACCTTAATTAAGATATGTCCTTGGGGGATTAACTTCTGTTGAGGAAAAAGCAGAATTAAAAAAAAAAAAGAGCCTTGTTTTATTTCTGCAAATGAAATGTAGGTGCTGCGGGTTGATGAGATGGTAGGGAGAGATGGGGCACTCTGCTCTGTGAGTCTCGTTCCAGTTCTAGCCCATACTATGCAGAGGACTTGGGTGTTCCTTTCCCCTTCTGGGCCTCACTTCTGGGAAAAGAAGCTGGACCAGCCCATCTCCAGGTCCCTTCCCTGGTTCTTTGACCACCCGCAGGTTGATAACTGAGCAATCAAGACAATCACTGCCAGACTGGTACACACTGACCAGGAGACTCACCAAAATAGTTAAAACCTATGTTTTTAATGACTGAACTGAGTAGGCCACAGCTGGTTGTTATGACAACCAGAGATACTGTTGCAAAAACCAAGAAGTCAGTGGAGAGAATTGACAGAACCCAAGGCCCCTCTGCTATGGGAGCTGTAAAGTGGCTAAGCTGGCCCCATTATTCTTCCTATCTGATAAGAGGTTTTGTGCTTACTCATTTTATAACAACTTTATATTTAATTTATAAAGCAACTCCAGTTGACTTGAGAAGTCCACCAGCATAGCCAACCATAACTTGCTCTTCAAGCGAATTATTTCTCTTTGTTTATGAAAAATATCCACACACCTAGTAAATTCTTGTCCATGTACATCCTTATTTTCATTAATTTTGTGCAACATAGCTCAAGCGAGAATTCAATCTGTCTGGGTAAGAAGGGCATACGATGATGCCCTTCTCAGGTTTTGCAATCATAAAAAGATTTCCCTCTTCAGTTCCTCTTGAAAAGGCATACTTTTGTTCCCTAAATCAAAGATAAATAACGTAGAAATCATCCCATCCAGGCTCTCCTTCAACAGGCCACACTCCACCAAGCAGGACCCTGGCCGTCACCACTTACGGTAAATCACTAGATGGTGAAGCCATCTTTGCCAGTCAGAAATATTTCCTCACCACATTGGTTCTGTTTGATTGGTCATGGGTTTATGCAGTTCCTGGCACAGGGAGGGCCTTTTCCTCCTCTGCCAGGTTTCTTTCAGACTTGCTACAGCCTAATTTCAACTCTGGCTTGGAAGCCAACCCACAAAACTACCTTTCCAATTGCTCCTTTTGGCCCAGAGAATATCATCCAGTTTCCAGGGAAGGCCTCAGTCAAAGGCCTTGTTGTTCTGGGAGCTGGTACCCCAGTGGGATGGGCCATTGCCAACCACGTCTCCCTCACCCATCCCAGCCCTGGGGATTGTTGGGGGACTCTGAGTTCCCACAGGCCCATAAGCAGGCGTTGAAAGTCTGGGATGCCATTGGACAAGGTTACGGGGCATAATTATGGGGTTCTGAAATTCATGACTTAAAAAGACCCTGGTCAAACTGACTCTGAAAATAAAGAAGAAAAGGTTTTCAAGCAACAGCAAATAATAATAATAATAATAATAATAATAATACAGATTAGGTCCCAAATTAACACAAACTAATTTGGGATTTTAGGCCATTTAGCAGGAGACCTCCTATCCATCTTCCCAGACCCTATCCCTGCCCCCCTTGTCCACACAGAATGTTCCCTTTCTCAGGAAGTAATTTCTGCTAAAAAGCTTTTATTACCCAGTTTATGGGGATTTCATTCTCAGATTTACAATACTTCTCAGCCTCCACACACATAAGCCATGGGATCTTGATTTCTGAAGGGGGAGTAGCTATTGCTGTCTCCTGAAGAAGACATCAGATTTGGCCGATGCCCTGATTTCTTTGGGGGGAAGACTTTGTCCCTGGAACTGCAAAAGGGATAATGCTCAAAATGCCACGTGGTCCATGGTGGTTGAACCTCATATGAACTAAGTCACCTGACCCGGCCTCTTTCCATCCCTGCCCCTCCTATTACCACTCCCTCTTCCTAGATAATGGGATGGGAGACATCAAGCCAAAAATATTTATTAAGTACACGGCATGCAGAACACAGGGCCAAAGCAAAAAAAGCAAGGAAAAGGGAATCAAAACTGATGGCTCAGGCCTTTATAGTTTCTCACCAGGCTTGCATTGTAGCCTCATAACTGGTCTCCATGCTACCAATTTCTCGTCCCCTGTATGCCAGTAGTTCTCAAAGATTAGGGGCACCAGATTCATCTAGAGGACTTATGAAAACACAGGCTTCTGGACCCCAACCCCAGATTGTCTGATATGTAGCAGGTCTGGAGTAGAGGCAAGAAGTTTTGCACTATTCTAAAGTTGTCAGGTGATTCTTATGTTCATGGTCTAGGGACCATGCTTTAAGAACCATTTCTCCAATCCACTCTTCTATTTCCAGAATGATCCTCTAGCACTGGTGTCCAATGAAATACTCAGTACCCAGTCACCATGGAATAAAGTCTCACCTCAACATGACATCTGGGTTCTCATCATGGTCCCAGTTGCTACGTGCAGCCAGAACTTTGCCCATGCCATGTTCTAGCTCTTCAGTTGCAAACTGAATCAGAAGCAAAGCCCAAGACATGGATATGAAGGGTAATTCAAGGAAGCAATAGTGCAAGAGGCAGTTAGCGAGATGGGGAAAGAAAGGAAACCAACACAGGCTGAGTTAGTGAGAAGTTGACTGCTATGGGCAACTGGTACTCAGTCTCATGGGGGGCCTCTGGAGGACTGCCTAGAGCACACCTTGGAGTCACCCTGCCTGAAAGGTGAGGGGTCTCAGGTATTACCCACTATTTTCTGTTAGTCACTGGTTGAGGGCTGCTTCTAGACCCCTTAACTGTCTATCACTTCCAACACACCCCCTTACAAGTCTAGCTCACTCAAGGCCAGAGAAAGCCCTCAGACAGAGGCTGAGGTACTTGAAGAAGGAAGCCATCATGTCAGGGCACAGGGGAATGGCGAAGACTGAGGGTTCTTTGATGGGGCACCGTCAGCTTCTGCTCCACAAACCCAAGCCATCTCTTAAAGCCCAGTTCTCCCACACATCTGCTCTTCCACACAGAAGGGCCCAAGCTTGCCTTCTTCTGCTCTGGCTCTCTGGAAAATAGGACTTTGGACTGGAATTTGGGGTTTGGGTGGGCGGCAGCCTGCGTGAACCTTGGCTCAACACCCGGAAGTCTGTGTGACCGGCTGCATTTAAGGAGCCTGGGTGCAAGGTAGTGAGTAAAAACCAGAGCACCAGGAGGGCCACAAGCATTAGGGAAAGATGCTGCAGGGGGGGGTGGTGACTTGGGGTGCTGACAAAGCAGCTGAGGCGGTCACTGCAAGCACAATCATTTGAAGTCACCTTTTGAGACAAATTTTGAGCCCTTTTGCCTTCTTTGGGCCAGTGGTGGCTACCTGCCCTGAAGTGATCAGAATATAAAAGAAAATAAGAGGATTAGATCATTCTGTTGCCCAAATGGGAAGTCTTTTTTTTTTTAATTGAATATATTTGACCTACTGTGTAAATTTAAGGTGTATGATGTGTCACTTTGATATACTTATATATTGTCATATGGAGGCCATTGTATCAATATTTATCACATTAAGTAATTAGAGTACAACACTGTTATCCACATTCATTATACTGTGCGTTAGATCACTATGGCTTATTGATGACTCATTGAAAGTCTGTACCCTTAAACAGCATCAACTTTATCCTGCTACCCCCATCCCCTGGTAACCGCCATTTTTCCCCTTAATTTTTTATGAGGCTGACTTTCTTAGATTCCATATATGAGATCATACTCTACTTGTCTTTCTCTGACTTTTCTCACCCAGCACAATATGCTCAAGGTCCACCTGTGTTGTCACAAATGGCGGGATATCCTCCTTTCTCATGGCGGAATACTACTCCAGAGCCAAACCAGAAGTCTTCAAGAGTGCAGACTGGAGCAGAATGACCTGTGTGCATCACTCGTGTGGTCATGGAGACTCTACCTGGCACTTGGGTCAAGTGCTGCCCCTCCAAGTTTAGAACCCCCTCCTTCTCAGTCTTTGCCTCAGGCATTGAGCCTCAGAAGTTATTCATTCCTTGAGAACCCAAGTCCAAAGTATTCTTGCCCTTGTTTTTCAGACACACTTCTTTTTCTACTGTTGGGGTCCTGAGAATACAGATTTATGGGTAGCTTAAAGTGACTCAGAGCAACAAATGTGTGTAACACTGATGTATGTGGGTGGACAAGAAAGAATAATAAACAACAAAAAATTTCCATTTAACTATATACAGTTATTATACAGTAACTTCATATTCACTACATAAAAATAAACAGTCTTCTCTTTATAAAAAATGATTTTTTTTTCCTAAGGACATCTTCTGACGGAGAGTTTATGTTCATAAAATGTGAGTGAGTGGCTGGTTCGTATCCTTGTTTTTTTAATCCTCTTATCCTTTTTAATCACAATTGAAGCAATATATGCATGAACTTTGCAAGGCATAAGAAAATATAATTTACTTGACATGATTTGGGGAGAGAAAAACTGAAATATATGAAACATCATTCAACCACATTATTTAGAAAGAAAAAAATCAGAGACACTAATTGCCCATGATGGCTATTTATACAATGCACCACGAGAGTGAAGGGATACTGGCTGCTCTTGAAATAGGCAGTTTAAATTTGATCCAGAAGGCAACCAGTGGAGCCAGTAAAGACACATAATCTGGGAGGTGACATGTTTTCTCTGTTCAAGTTCAGCTATTGAGAGGGTAAAGAAACAGGAATAGGCCCAAAGTCTTATTTAGAAACCTCAAATGAGACTGTAGAATAGGAAAACTTTGTCCTCTTTCCTATGTCATTCTCTGCTTCATTTCCTTCCCTCATTTGCCCACTGTCCAGAGGATGACCCTTAAGTGTCCCAAACTCAACTGGGCCATGACTTCTGCAAGAGAATGTTCCTCTCTTTCCTCCACATCAACCAAACTGTACTTGTTTTCTGTCTTAATCTTCAAAGGTTGGCTCAGTGATTAATTAGCTATCATCTATAATCTAATAAACAAATCCCCATAATGATTCATGGACTAACGGTAGTACAAGGAGAACCTATCCATTTTGCGTTTCCATCTGGGTATCACATAGGGAGGTCCTATTTGTCTCGATGGATCCCATTAGCGTGGACACTAAAACTGAAGTCAATAAACGCAACGAAATAAAAACACCTGTGTTTTAAGGATTCTTAGCAGTTCCCAAAAATGTTGTGATGGGATGAAGAGGTTTCGCTGCCAAAGCATTTTGTTCATGGTGTTGAAATTAGAGGATGCCTATTAGACATTCTTCCAAATATATGGGCTTGCTTGAAATTCTCAAAAAAAAAAAAAAAAAAGCCTAAAGGAGTCACCTTTGAATTTTAAGTTCTAAAATAAAGATAGATTTTTTAATCTTTCCCTGATAGAATGTAAGCTCTAGTTTCTATTTCTCATGTCATTCCTTTAGGGCATATGCTTGAAATGCCATTGGTCTCTAAGCCACAAGGTGTCTTTGTTTTGACCCACTGCCAAGCAATATTAATTGTCATCAGAGTTAAAGATGGCCAACACAGCCACACAAAACACCTGAACCCATTTGTGTCAATGGATGGAAGGGTCATGGCAATGGTATGGAAGGCTCACCGCCAGGTTCTCCAAAAAAATCCTATACCCACCCCCAAGTGACCTTCACACCAAGAACACCATTCCTTCACTCTCAGTGAAGACATCAGTGGCTAGCCTTGTCATGTGAGATTATTCTGGGGAAGACAATGAAAACTAAGTTCAACTAGTAGTACTTGCTCTGTACCAGGCAGTGTACTAACATGCTTTCCCAGACCTTTGTCTCCTTTACTTGTCACAAACACTGGTGTGGTGGATAAGAGAATTCTCCAGTTCTCAAAAAGAACCCTCAAAATAAGGGTGCCTGTGTGGCTCAGTCTGTGAAGCCTCTGTCTTCACCTTAGGTCATGATCTCGGGGTCCTGGGATCGAGCCCTGCATTGGGCTCCTGGAACAGTGGAGAGTCGGCTTCTCCCTCTACCTCTGCCCCTTCTCCTGATCGTGATCTCTCTCTCTGTCTCTCTCAAACAAATAAATAAAATCTTTTAAAACAAGAAACCTCAAAAAAGAAAAAAATGACTTGCCACCTAAATTAGGAAGCGGTTGAACCAAAACTGGCTCCAAGACCCATGCTATTTCTTCTAAATGAGTGTGGTTCCACAGACTAGCAACATTAGTATCACCTAAGACCTAGTTAGAAATGCACATTCTTGGGCCTTGCTCCAGATCTATGGGATGAGAAACTCAAGACAATTTCAGAAGCTCAGCAATTCGTGTCTTAATAAGCCTTCCCAGTCACGCTGATGCTCCTTAGTGTTTGGAGACTCCCCATCCAGACCGCAAATCCACCATGACTATGTCCAGGGATGAGCTCACCACAGCCTGGCCTCTTCCATGGGGCATTTAATCATTATAGGCCCAGATCCAAGCTCACTCCTCTGTAACCGCTCTGTTCACAGACCATCTCTTCCTCTTCTCAGTCTCAATAGTCATCGTTGTCTTGATCATCCTTTTGTCAATTTATTACTTGCGTCTTAGGACAACTCTCCCACGGGGGACTAAAGCTCTTAGATCTTTGCGGTGATTTAATTTTTCACATTTGTCTTCCATTTAACAGTGTCTGGCAACGTGGCTTGCATAAAGCACCAAGCTTCATAACTCTTTTTTTCTGTGATGAATAGATAAAGCAGAAGCACTAACAATCACTTTGTACACCACAAGAATATTGGGATATTCTCGGTCTCCAGAGCACCTATTTTTTTTTTAAAGATTTTATTTATTTATTTGACAGAGATCACAAGTAGGCAGAGAGGCAGGCAGAGAGAGAGGAGGAAGCAGGCTCCCTGCCGAGCAGAGAGCCCGATGCGGGGCTCGATCCCAGGACCCTGGGATCTTGACCTGAGCCGAAGGCAGAGGCTTTAACCCACTGATCCACCCAGGTGCCCCTCCAGAGCGCCTATTAAATGAACTGCTGACAAATGACAATGTGTCCTCCTTGAGGCCAGGGCTTCTTAAACTCTATTGTACACACAAACCGCCTGAGGATCTTATTAAAATGCTAATTCCATCAAGGATGCTGAATTCCTATAAGCGCCTAGGTCATGTCCATGCCACTGGTCTGCAGACCACACTTTGAGTAGCACTGGTAGGGTGCCCATGATCTTGAAGGGTCTGAATGCCGTGGCACAGGAAGAACAGTTGACGTTGGGCCCTAGGTGATTGGTTTTGGATATCTGGAGGT
The DNA here is from genome assembly GCF_011764305.1 of Mustela putorius furo. NCBI lineage: Eukaryota > Metazoa > Chordata > Mammalia > Carnivora > Mustelidae > Mustela > Mustela putorius. The sequence goes on from NW_025421989.1 coordinate 38,439,720, forward strand.
GAGGGTAGTACATGCACCTTTGGCTGGCTCGAGGGCAGTGAAGGGAAGCTGTAACACATGCCAGAAATGTCAGCTGTAGCTCAATGGTCAGGAGCTTCCAAACAGTCAGAATAATGTATGCAGTAAATGGGTAGTCACAAAATAGCTGCACATGTCCCACCTCCCCCCAGCCCTGCTAGTGTTGCTACAGACAAGGGAACCGCTGGGCAGAGGCACCACGGGGCAGAATCTTGAATGGGACCAGTTGGACGAGGTGGTTCCAGGACCCATCCAGCCATGCTGAAGTATAGTCCTTCCTTCCCTAACGGGGAGCAGAGAGACCACATCTCTTTCTTTTTAACAATGCTGTCCATGTTCCAAAAATAGGTAAGACATATATTCTGAAGAAAATATGAACTTATACAAGTGTAAAGGAAAAGTGAAAGTTGATGAATTCTTGATATAAAATTTTGAACTCTGATTTTTTTCCCTTTAGCATTTATATCTTAAATAACTTCCTCAGATCATGAAAAATGCTTCATAATGCTTCTTGGGGAGCCTGGGTGGTTCAGTCGGTTAAGCATCTGCCTTCAGTTCAGGTCACGATCTCAGGGTCCTGGGATCGAGCCCCGTGTTGGGCTCCCTGCTCAGTGGGGAGCCTGCTTCTCCCTCTTCTTCCTGCTCCTGCTCTCTCAGTGTCTCTGTCTCTCTCTCCCTCTCTCCAATAAAAAAATGAAATCTTTTAAAAAAAATAATGCTTAATAACTGCATCGTATTGTTGCTGTGTACATACTGAAAAGGATTTAGTCAACCCCTAACTGTGGGCCATTCTTGCTATTCTCACATCTTCCCTATTTTACATAATGTTACAAAGATTTACTTAGTGAATAAATCTTGATCTGCACCTCTGATTATTTCCTAAAAATGCCTTACTGGTGTATGGATACTTTAAGGCTCTACATAGATATTCCCCAGTTGCTTTTCAGAAAAGTTGCACCACAGAAACGAGGGAAAGCCCAGATTCCCTATTTTCCTCAGCAATAGGGCAAATACCCCTTTTTAAAAATTTAGCACATTGATTTCATAGAAATAAAACCTTATTATAGTATTTTATTTCTTTAATTACATTTACGGTTAAATATAATTTTAAATTTGTCAACCATTTTAATTTCTCTGTTTTATGATTGAGTTCTTCACTTATTTTCCATTAGTTCTGGAACATTCCTTATTATATTGAAGATAAAGCTGATAAACCATTATGTGTTGTAGCTGCTTAAAATATTTCCTGTCTAATTTTATGTTTTTGACATTCCAAACTTTTAATTTCATTATCAAATCTATTAATCTTTTCCTGTTGCTTTCAATTTTTCTTATTTTTGGAAAGTTCTCCATTCAGAGTATACTTAGTAAATGTTCAATTTTTATGGTTTGGATTTTGACAGTGAACTTTAATCCACTTATAATTACTGTTCAGGTGGGCTATTTGGGTTTCTTTTCTGAAGAGCTGTTTTTCTACTCAATGTATTGAATATAATGGAATGTTATTTGGCCTTAAAAAAGAAAAAAGTCTTGTCATATGCTACAACATTGATGAACCTTGAGGACATTATGCTAAGTGCAAAAGCGAGCCCCCAATATACACATTACATGATTCCACTGATCTGAGGAATTTAAAGTAGCCAAATTCATAGAAACAGAAAGTAGAATATGGTTCCCAGGCGCTGAGGGGAAAAGGAAAGGGGGAGATGTGGCTCAGTAGTTATAGAGCTCCAATTTTGCAAGATGAGAAAGTTCTAGAGACCTATTCAACAACAATATGTCAACACTGTTGTACTGAAGAGTTAAAAATGATTAAGATAGTACATTTTTATGCTGTATTTTTTAAATAATTAAAACAAACAAACAAACAACAACAACAACAAAAACCTATGGCCATTCCATGACGGAAAAAAGAAAACAAGACCAAATTTCGTGGAAAATTATTTATTTCCAGCAAAAAGGAAATGTGGCACTCTGACTCGTCCAAGTTCCACAGATTATAAATATGTTTCCACTTACCATTGTATTTTATAAAGACTTTTTAAATGCCATTATTATTCTGTAAGTAACAATCTTTATTTGAAAGCTTAGAGCAAGAAATCAAAATTCAAAAGATTTTACTCAATGACAAACACATCTATATAAATTAGAAGCCAATTATTATTTCATATAAAAATTCCAGAATAAAGTTGTCTTTTTAAAAGAAAAATAAAAGGGGTGCCTGGGTGGCTCAGTGGGTTAAAGCCTCTGCCTTCAGCTCAGGTCATGATCCCAGAGTCTTTGGATGAAGCCCCGCATCAGGCTCTCTGCTCAGCAGGGAGCCTGCTTCCCCCTCTCCCGCCCACCTGCCTCTCTGCCTACTTGTGATCTCTGTCTGTCAAATGAATAAATAAAATCTTAAAAAAAATAAAAATAAAAGAATTACCTTATCCTATATGGTAGTACTACTTGTCATTTCTGTTCTGTATTTTATGATCTTTGCTATATAGTCCTATAAATAATATCAAATAAAAATAGTGACACTGGTCACCCCTGCTTCATTTAAGATTTAACATGAATACTTTTCATTTCTCACCGTTAAGAAAGTGGTTGACTATTAATTTTTTTTAAACAGTTTTTTTAAAGATTTTATTTATTTATTTGACAGACAGAGATCATAGGTAGGCAGAGAGGCAGGCAGAGAGAGAGGAGGAAGCAGGCTCCCCGCTGAGCAGAGAGCCCGATGCGGGGCTTGATCTCAGGACCTTGGGATCACGACCTGAGCCGAAGGCAGAGGCTTTAACCCGCTGAGCCACCCAGGTGCCCCAAGTTGACTATTAATTTGAAATGGAGTTCTCTATTCTACTGAGTGTTCGTATACATTGCTAACTTTTGAAATACTTTCATAAAAAATGAGTGGAGTTATCTAGGGTATTGATAGCATTCAATGTGCAAATCAAACACCTAATGCCGAAGAGTGGATTGTGTCCAAAATCCTTATGCTGAAGCCCTCTGAATGTTGACTGTCTTCAGAGATGGGGCAATTAGGAGGTAGTTAAGGTTAAGTGAGGTTGTGAGGGTGGGACCCAATCTGCTAGGATTAGAGTCCTTGTAAGAAGAGACACCAGAGAGCACACTCTCTGTATCTCTCTCCCCACCATGTGTGGACACAGTGAGGCGACGGCCTTCTTTTTATAAAATTTTTAAAAAAAATTTTTAAGGTTTTATTTATTCATTTGCGAGAAAGAGAGACAGCATAAGCAGGGGGAGAGGAAGAAGGAGAAGCAGACTCCCCCACTGAGCTGGGAGCCTGACGTGGGGCTCAATCCCAGGACCTGGAGATCATGACCTGAGCTCAAGGCAGACATTTAACAGACTGAGCCACCCAGGTGCCCCAGAAGATGGCCTTCTGAAGCCTGAAAGCCAGCCTTCAGCAGAAACTGACCCTGCTTGACCTTGATCTGGGACTTCCAGCCTCCAGAACTGTGAGAAGACATATTCCCACTGCTTCCACCGCCCAGTCTGTGGTATTTCTTTATGGCACCCCAAACCAACTAAGCAATCTAAAGATAACAATATGTTAACTGACTTCAAAAAATCCACTGTTTTATTTTTTTTATTTTTTTTTATTTAAAGATTTTTATTTATTTATTTGACAGACAGAGATCACAAGTAGGCAGAGAGGCAGGCAGAGAGAGGGGAGGGGGAGAAGCAGGCTCCCTGCTGAGCAGAGAGCCTGATGTGGGGCTCGATCCCAGGACCCTGGGATCATGACCTGAGCTGAAGGCAGAGGCTTTAACCCACTGAGCCACCCAGGCGCCCCAATCCACTGGTTTTTATTCCTATAATGTAGCCTGCTTGATTAGAACAGGTGACTCATTTACTATACTGTGAGATTTGGGTTTGTGATTATTTACTTAAGACATTTTCCTGTATATTTCTACGTGATACTGAATATCAAGTTCCCTTTCACGCAATTTTTTTTTTTAACCAATTATGGAATGAATGTTATGCAGTTTTTCCAAACAAAACAAAAGCAGGATGCCATTTTTGTGTGGTGGTGAAAGGGCACACACTCTAGAACCAGACTGCCTAGGTCTGAATCTGGTTAACCTCCCTGTGCCTTTTTTCCCCCCAACATAACATGATAAAAACTGTAACTATCTGAAAAGTGTACTAGAGGATTAAATGACCTAATATATATCAGGGGCTTAAGAACAATGTTTGCCTGATACAGAATACATAAGGGACTAAGTTTTGCTTCATTTTTATCCTCTTTTTAAAATCTCCAGTTATGACATGTTTAAAACAGTAAAAATTATCTTTTTTAAAAATTTGAAAGAACTCGATAAAACTGTCTCCATTTGCCTATATTATTTAATATTAACACAACTTCTGTTTTCTTCCTCAAATATGGAACTACCCAGTTTCTTTTTAAAAAAGATTTTTCCAATTTCTTACTATATATGTGTACATAACATTCTCCTATAATTTTATAAAGCTCCTGCCTATATCCCTTACTGCAAGTATGATTCTCCCTTTATGTTATTTTTATATAACAATTATAATATATGTAATTTTTATATATTGTAATTTTTTAAGGACTGGCTTATGGATTTTACTACAAAATATTCTTGATTGCTATTTGTGATTTCTGATTTTAAATTCATGGTTTTCTTCCTCCAGGTTTCGATCACTTTTGGTTTTTAATTTGTTTATATGAATACTTATTACGTTAATTTACACAGACTGACTTCTTTATAAATCTAAGGCTATGAATTTACCTCTTGTGGTATCATAGAAAGATACTTGGTCTTTGCCCCAATCCCTGACACAGAGCCCCTAAATTCACTGTAACTTCCTAAATGATAGGAGCATCTTTTATTCTAATGAAGCAATTCTTTGTAGGTTCCTAGATAGTTTCAGGAAGGGGGCTGGTCACCAGAAAGATGAAGCCTTGATTAGAAACCTAGAACTTTCCACTCCATCTCCTGTAAACTCCTGAATGTAGAGGGAGGAGCCAGAGATTGAGTTAAAACTTGATCATGCCTGTGTGATGAAACCTCCAGAAAAAAACCTAAATGACAGCATTCAGAGAGCTTCCTAATTGAATACATTCATGTACCAAGAAGGTCGTGCATCCCTACTCTGTGGAGAGTTGGGACCCTTCAAGACCTCACCCTAAATACCTCTTTATCTGGCTGTTCATTTGTATACTTCCTAATATCTTTTATTATAAGCTGGAAAATGTAAGTGAATTGTGTTCCTGAGTTCAGTGAGACCTTGTAGCAAATTCTTAAACCTGAGTAGAGGATCATAGGAAGTGCCAATTTACAGCTGGTTGGGTCAGAAGGATAGGAGGCCCAGGACTTGTGACCAGCATCGGAAGTGGGGGCAGTCTTGTGGGACAGAGCCTTTAACTTGTGTGGTTTATGATAACTCTGGGTAGTTAGTATCAGAATTGAATTGAATTGTTGAACACACAGGTTGTGTCCAGAGATTCAGGGAACTGGTTTGTTGGTACTGGAAAACACTGAAGACCTCTAAAAACAAGTATGTTCAAATTCTGTAAGTTTCATAGTTTTATTTTTTTTTTTTACAGCGTATACATGCTCTCCTCTCTAAAATAAATAATCTTTAAATATCTTATCATTTATTTCTTAATCATACCTCAATAAAGCTAAAAAAATAATGCATTTCTTTTTGGTGATACTACAGTTTACATATTCATTTATCTGTAGGTTGAAATTCAGGTTGTTTCCAGTTTGGGGCTGCTATAAATAAAACTTCTATGACATTTGTGTGCAAACCCTTGTGTGGACACAGGCCTTCATTTCTCTTGGATAAATACCCAGGAATAGCATGGCCGTGAGGATGGATATTTAACTTTTTTTTTTTTTTTTTTTTGAGAGAGAGAGAATGAGAGATAAAACACAAGAATGGATAGAGTCAGAGGGAGAAGCAGACTCTGCGCTGAGCAGGGAGACCAATGCTGGACTCGATCCTAGGACTCCAGGATCACAACCTGAGCTGAAGACAGATGCTTAACCAACTGAGCCACCCAGGTGCCCCACATGTTTAACTTTTTAAGAAACAACAAAACTATTTTCCAAAGTGATAGCGCCAGTTTACATTCACACAAGCAGTGTTTGGTCCCTCCACATCCTTGCTAATACTTGTTATGATGTAATTTTTGATGCTCTATTAGGTATGTATAGTTATCTTATTATACTTTTATATTTTTTAAAGATTTTTAAAAAATTTATTCGGGAGAGAGAGCACAGATGGAACGGGAGACACAAACTCTCTGCTGAGTGAGGAGCCCAAGATGGGGCTCCATCCCAGGACCCTGGGATCATGACCTGAGCTGAAGGCAGACGCTTAACTGACTGAGCCACCCAGGCACCCCTTGTTATGGTTTTAATTTGCATTTCCCTAAACTATTCATGTGCTTACTTGTCATCTGTATACCTTGCAGTGTGATGTTGAACAAAAGTGTTGATGATGGAGGACAGCTGGAAGAAAGGCTGACAGGGACAAGGGGAAACCACCCTTGAAAGGATTTTACACCGCCCTGGTGTGTGAGGGCACTGTGGAAGGAGCTTGAGATTTTCTCTCTCCCTCTCTCCCTCCCCCCACAGTCTGTCTCTCTCTCTAATAAATAAATCTTTTTTAAAAACTAGTTTTCAAATTAAACCCTTAATTAAAAAAAAGTTTTAAATACATTTGTAAGAAACAATACAAAGAAATCCCATGTATCCTTTATTCAGTTCCACTGATGGTAGCGTCCTGAAAAACTATGGTACTGTGTCACTCCCAGGATACTGACATTGATAAAATCAAGGTACGCAACATTTTCACCACCACAAGGATTCCTCAAGGTGTCCTGTTGTCGGCACGCCCATTTGTCCGCCTCTCACCCTCCCCACTACCCCCTTTACACCCTGGCAACCTCTGATCTGTTCTTCATTTCTATAATATTTTTCATTTCAAGAACGTTATGTAAATGGAATAATACAGTCTATAACCTTCTGGGATTGGTTTCTTTCACACAGTATAATTCTCTATAGACCCATCCAAGTTGTTGCATTGTATCAATTATTCGCTTATTTTTATTGCTGGGCAGTATTCCACAGTACTGAGGTATTGTGGCTTGTTTAACTATTAGCTCACTGAAAGACCATAGGTTCTTTCCAGTTTGGGACTATTATGAGGGAAGCTGCTATACATATCCATATGTAGCATTTTTTTTGAAAAGATTTATGTATTTATTTGAGAGACACAGAGAGAGAGTGCAGAGAGGAGCAGAGGGGGTGGGAAAGAATCTCCAGCAGACTCCCCATCAAGCACAGAGCCCAACGTGGGGCTCAATGCCACAACCCTGAGATCATGACCTGAGTCAAAACCAAGAGTCGGACACTCAACTGACTCAGCCACCCAGGTACCATGCCCCTCCTTCTTAAGATTTATTTATTATAGGGAGAGAGAGAGAGAGAGAGAGAGAGAGAGATTGCATAATGGTTTTCGTGTGAACGTATGTTTTTTTTCTTTGGAATAAATGCCCAGGAGTGGGATTTCTGGGTCATGTTGTAGTTACATAGTTAGTTTTTAAGAAACAGCCAAAGTGTCTTACAGAGGGGCCACACCATTTTACATTCATCCAGCAATGTGTGAGTGATCCAGCTTCTCCACATCCAGCCTGGATGCTGCTGTCACTATTTCTTTTTAGACACTCTGATAGATGTGTGGTGACAGTGCACTGCAGCTTTGTTTGCATTTTCCCTGGTGGCTAAATGATGTCAAATGTCTTTGGAGGTGCAGATGTTTCATCTCTATATCCTCATTGGTGAAATCTCTGTCCCTGTGTTTTCTCCATTTTGTTGTGGATTGTTGGTCTACTGTTGTGACTGCTTTATATATTCTAGATACTAGCACTTTTTCTTAACATTTATTTTATTTATTTATTTTTAAGATTTATTTATTTATTTGACAGACAGATCACAAGTAGGCAGAGAGAGAGAGGAGGAGGAGGAGGCAGGCTCCCTGCTTAGTAGAGAGCCCGATGCGGGGCTCAATCCCAGGACCCTGAGATCATGACCTGAGCCGAAGGCAGAGGCTTTTTAACCACTGAGCCACCTAGGCGCCCCTAACATTTATTTATTTTAGAGAGAGCAAAAGAGAGAGAGAGAATCCCAAACAGGCTCCCACCAGTAAGGGCCTCACTCTCACAACCCTGAGATCATGACCTGGGCCGAAACCAAGAGTCAGGTGCTTAACTGACTGAACCCCCGGGACCCTCCAGATACTAGTACTTTATTGGCTATATGGTTCGCAAAGATTTTCTCTTGGTCTGTAGTTTGTCTTTCCAACCTCTTAACATCCTCTAAGTCTTTTGCAGCACAAATGTTCAAATTCGATGAAGTCCAATTTATCTTTTTTTTTTTTTAATGAATCACACTTTTGGTGTCAAGCTGAAGAACTCTTCACTTACCCTTTATTCCCTTAACCTGACTATCTTCTCCTGTTTTTTTTTTCTAAAAGTTTTATGGCTTTAAATTTTACATTCAAGTCCATGGCCCATTTTGAGGTGATATTTGTATAAAATGTGCAGTTGAAGTCAAAGCTTTTTTGATTTTTATTTTTTGGGTTGCTTGTTGTTTCTTTTCTTTTTTTGGCATATGGATGTTCAATTACTTCAGCACCATTCTGTGAGAGGCTCTCCTTCCTCCACTAAATTGCTTCAGCACCTTTGTCCAAAGATCAGTTGGTTATAATTGTATGGGTCTGTTTTGGGGTTCTCTATTCTTTTTCAATGATCTGTGGGTCTATTCTTCCACCAGTGCCAAACATTCCACCAGTAGCTATGTACTAAATATTTAAATCAGATTGATTCTTCCTACTTTGTTTTTTTTTCAAAATTTTTGTACCTATTCTAGTTCCTTTCCTATTCCTATTCCTATTTCCTATTCCTATATAAGCTTTAGAATAATCTTGTCTATATCTACAAAAATTCTTGCTGAAATTTTGATAGAAACTGCATTAAATCTGTGTATCAATTTGTGGGAATTCACACCTTTCCTATATTAAGTTTTCCTATCCATGGTCAACTGATATATATTTTATTATTTTTTAAAAGATTTTATTTATTTAATTTGACAGAGATCACAAGTAGGCAGAGAGGCAGGCAGAGAGAGAGGAGGAAGCAGGCTCCCCACTGAGCAGAGAGCCCAATGAGGGGCTCGATCCCAGGACCCTGGGATCATGACCTGAGCTGAAGGCAGAGGCTTTAACCCACTGAGCCACCCAGGTGCCCCGTGATATATATTTTATTGAGGTGAAATTCACATACCATAATATTAATCATTTTAAAGTGCAAAATTCAGTTGCATTTAGCATGTTCACAATTTTGCACAGTTTCCATCTCTACCTAGTTCCAGAATTTTTCATCACCCTAGAAGAAAACCCTGTATCCATTAAGCAACTACTCCCCATATCTCCCTCCTTCCAGTCTACTCAGCTTTCTGTCACTATAGATTAACCTATTCTAGATGTTTCATACAAATAACATCATATAACATGTGAATGCTGTCTTTGCCTTCTTTCACTTAGCAATATGTGTTTGAGGTTCATCCACATTGTAGCAGGTACCAGTACTCATTCCTTTTTTTTTTTTTAATTTTTTTTTTTTTTTTTTTTTTTTAAAGATATTTATTTATTTATTTGACAGAGAGATCACAAGTAGTCAGGCAGGCAGATAGAGAGAGGAGGAAGCAGGCTTCCTGCTGAGCAGAGAGCCCGATGTGGGGCTCGATCCCAGGACTCTGGGATCATGACCTGAGCTGAAGGCAGAGGCCCTAACCCACTGAGCCACCAGGTGCCCCTTTTTTTTTAATTTTTACTTCATTCCTTTTTATGGCCAAATAATATTCTCCGACATGTTTATACTACAGTTTCTTTATCCATTCATCTGTTAACAGATATTTGGGTTATTTTCACTTCTTGGCTGTTGTGAATAATGCTGCTATAAACATTTGTGCGTAAGTATTTTTTGAGTACTTTTTCTGTGTTCAGTTTTAGAAGATATTTTCATTGGGTATAGAATTCTACAGATTCAGTTTTACCATTTCAGTACTTTAAATGTATCAGTCCATTATGCTCTTGTTTGCATTGTTTCTGATGAAAAATCTGCTGAAATCGTTATTGTTGTTCCTCTGTGCAAAATGTGACATTTCTCTGGGGCTTCTTTTAGGATTTTTGCTCTATATCTAGTTTTGAGACATTTATAGTGTTCCTTGGTGTAGTTTTCTTCATATTTATTGTGGATAGGGATTTTTTTTTAAGATTCATATATCCATTTGTTTCCATAAAACTTGGAATCCTTAGGTCATTATTTCCCTACCTTTCTTCTGCTCTGCTACTATAATCACACATTAGAGTGCTTCAAGTTGTCCCATAGCTCCCCAATGTCCCGTTAATTTTTCCCAATCTTTTTATTTTCTGTATTTCAGATAAATCCTATTGCTATCTCCTTAAGTTCGCTAATCTTTTCTTCTGCAAAGCCTATTTTGTCATTAATCCCTTTCATTATATTTTTCATCTCACCTCACACATTGTAGTCTTTATCAATAGAAGTTTCAGTTTCATCCTCCATGTCTATCCTTAACTTTTTGATCATATGGAAAATATTTATAGTAGCTGTTTTATTGTCCTTGTTGGCTAATTATAATATCTGTGTCAGTCTGAATCAGTTTCTATTAATTGCTTTGTTCTTTCATTGTGAGTCAAAGTTCCCTTTTCTTTGCATGACTGCTAATTTTTTATTGGCTGCAAGACCTTGTGAATTTTACCTTTATGGGTGCTGAATGTATTCTTATAAATATTCTTAAGCTTTTTTTCCTGGGATGTAGCTACATTACTTGGAAACAGTTTGATTTTTTAGGTCTTTTATAATAAATTATAAAATTTATTATATGAAATAAGAAGCGTGTATTAACTAGAGTTAATTATCCCTCATTACTGAGGCAAGAACCTTCTGAATGCAATATTCTATGAACTGTGAGACCTTGCAGTCAGGTCATTGAACACAGGTACTATTATCAGCTCTATGTGAACACTAGGTACTGTTTCTTCTAATCCTTTCAAATGGTTCTTTCCCCAGACTTAGGTAGTTTCCTTGGACATAAGCACTGCTTAGTTCTCAGCTGAATACTCAAGGGGCATTTTGAACATCTTTGAAGTTCTAAATCTGTAGAGTTCTCTTCTCTCATATCATCTGCCCTGTGAACTCTAGCTCCACTGGTATTCCTGGACACTCAGCCTCATCTCTTCTAGCCAGGAAGTCCACCATATTCTACTTGGTTTACTTCTTTCTGTGCCATAGCCTCAAAACTCTCTTAAGGCAATAATCTGGGGCAATAATGGGGTTCTCCACATTTGTTTCCTGTCTCTCATGTATCACTCTTTTTCGTTGCCTAAAATTCAGTGTCTTAAAAAGCTCTGTTTCATATATTTTGCCTGTTTTTCTGTTGTTTTAGGCAGGAAGGTAAATCTGGCCCAAAACAGAACTCTAACAGTAATGATTTTAAAAATTATTACTCTAAAATGAAAACAGGATATCAAGGAGATATCTGCACTCTCATGTTTATTATAGCATTATTCACAACAACCAAGATATAGAAATAACCTCAGTGTCTATCAATGGGATGCATGGATATATGTGTGTGTGTGTGTGTGTGTGTGTGTGTGTGTATAAAATACATATGATATGTATGGGATATCATTTGCCAGGAAAAAGAAGGAAATCCTGCTATTTGTGATAATATGGATAAAACTTGAGGGCATGATGCTAAGTGAAATAAGTGAAACAGAGAAAGATAAATACCGTATGATCTCATTTTTTAAAAGATGAACTCATAGAAGTGGTTACCAGTGGCTAGGGGATGGGAGAAAAGAAGAGATGTTGGTCAAAGGATACAGATGTACAGTTATAAGATGAATAAGTTCTAAGGATCTAAAGTACAGCATGGTGATTATACTTAACCATAACATATCATATACTTGAAATGTGCCAGGAGAGTAGATCTTAAATGTTCTAACTACAAAAAGGAAACAGTAATTATTAGATGTGATGGAGGTGTTAGCTAATGCTACAGTGGTAATCATTTTGCAATATATAAATGTATCAAATTAATACTTTAAACTTGTATAATGTTATATGTCAATTATATATTCAATAGAGCTGGGAAAAATACTATTCCAAGGATATTATTGCCAATTTGAGTGCATTATCTTCAATGGCTCCTTCTTATCACTTCCTGGGGGTCTTAGTGTTCTTACAGCTTGAAGCTACTCAACATTGCGTGGATGTCAATCTCAGACTGTTAGAAACTAGTAATAAATTATATCACTAAATAACTTCCAGAATTTTGTGTGTATTGGACAAGCCCTCCCTATCATTCCAAAATCCTCCTGGCCTCTCCTCTTACTTCAGTCACCACTGCAATGACCAGTTACTTTCAGAATTGGAATGGTTTTACATCGACGCAGTTGGACGCTATTTCTCCTTAGCTAGTGTCATACATGTTCTATTTCCCTCCCGGAGGCTTGTCTTCCTCTCACAGTAGGAATTCCTTCTGCATTTCCACATGGACAACTAGAAAATGTGAGGGAGTTTAATACTCGTAGGGTCACTCTTGATCACTGGAGAACAGGAGACAATAGGTACATGATTCTGCCTTTGATCCCTAAACAGTTCTGAGACTCATTTTTTCACACTTTACAAAAGATCCCAGTCGGATGGATTAAACACCAGTTTTCTACAATGGTGGCCAACTCTATTTGTACATGGATTGGTTCTTGTCCTCCTTCTCTGTTCCACTTCCTTTTTAGGCACATCGGCTTTCTGAAACCGTATTTCTAAATAAATTACCTGCTCACAAACCTTAATCTTAGAAGCTGCTCTTAGGGAAGCCAGACTAAGGCAGTAGAGCATATATTTACATTTACATGCATATCTCAATATTTTGTAATAACCAGCTTCAGTGTGGTTATGCAATGATACTTGTGACAACTAATGTGAAATCAGTAATGGCATCCATGAGATCTCTGAAAGGTTACTGCAAATGAATGGTGAGTTTTTGGAAGTCAAATTTAAAAACCAAGTCAAGCATTTATCGAGTGCTTACTACATGTAAGGCATCATGTCAAACACTGCAAAATAGTTAAGAAGTATGTTGTATACAGAACCAAAGAGGAAAATGTTTAGCAGAATGCTTACTTTTAAAATACAAATTAGAACATTACCAACTAATATAACTATATAACACTGCTAAAAAAAAAAGTGACATCTTCTTTTGTCTCAAAACAACAAAATAAAACAGATGACATATATGACGCTATAGTTTTGGAGACACAAGACATCAACTAACAAAGGGCAGTGATCTCCGAGAGATAGAAAACAAATGGGACCAAGCACCGGGCTGGCTCAGTCAGTAGGGCATGAGACTCTTGATCTCAGGGTCATGAATTCAAGCCCTATGTTAGCTGCAGAGTCTAGTTAAAACTAAACAACAACAGCAACAAATGAGACAAATTCTATTGTTTCCCAGTTTATAGCCTGGAGAGAATTTCAAAAATGCAAAAAGAAGGATCTCAAGCAGACCTTAGCAGCCTGCCTGAATTAAGCAAACAGAACTTGGAGTTCAGAAAGGTCGAGACTAGAGTTCTCAAGGGAGAGTATGAGTAAGGAGAAAACACAAAACAGAACTCCAAAGATGTGTAGAAGGTCCCACTTCAGTCTTCCACCAAGGACTGATCAGGGTATGCACAGAAAAGAAATATTTGAGGCCAACCAAAAGAGGTAACATAAAACCCATTCTCAGAGGTCACACAAGGCCAAGAATGGTTCCTTATATTAATTTTCAACTGCTGCGGAACAAATTACCACATACTTAGTGGATTAAAATAAAACCCATTTATAAGTTCACAGTTCTGTAAATCTGAAGTCTGAATGTAGGCTACCTGGGTCCTCTGCTCAGGGACTCAATGGCTGATGCCAGGACACTGGATGGGCTGGGTCCTTCCTGGAGGCTCTGAGGCTGAATCCACTTCCAGACTCACTTGTTGTTGTCAGAATTTAGATCCTTGCTGTTGTTAGGACTGAGACACCATTTTTTCATTGGCTGTCAGAAGGGGCTGCTCTGATCCTAGAGATTAATTTCAGGTCTTTACCATGTGACCCTCTCTACTTTCAAAACCAGCAAGGGATAATTTCCTTCATGTTGAATCCCTGAATTTCTTTTGTCGGGAAGAACCTAGTCCTCTTTCAGGACTCACCTGATTAGGTGAGTCTCACCTGGGGGAATCAACCTTTCTTGACATCAATTGTGCAGTATTTAAAAAAAGACTTCATTTGGGGAGGGACTATACTCATTGAAGAGGGGATTATATAAAGGTGTGGGTCACGAGGAGTCATCTTAGAATTCCACCTACCACATTCCTGTTCCCACCAGTCAGAGTAGAAAACTTCATTAATGGTGCAGAATTGGGTAGAGTACTCAGCTTTTGCCTCCGAATTGGGAAAAAACTAGCCCTAGGGGCACCTGGGTGGGTCAGTGGGTTGAGCCCCTGCCTTCTGCTCAGGTCATGATCTCAGAGTCCTGGGATCCAGCCCCATATCAGGCTCTGTTTCACAGGGAAACTGCTTCCCTCTCTCTCTCTCTCTCTCTCTGCTCTGCCTTTCTGCCTACTTGTAATCTTTCTCTCTGTCAAACAAATAAATAAAATCTTGGAAAAAAAAAAGAAATTCTACTGTGTTCAGTGCGTTGATTTAAAAAACTAGCCCCAGACCAAATGTTGCTTTTGTCCTAACAAAGCTTAAAGGAATAATTTGAAAGGATAAAAATGTTTCCTGGTAAATTAATCAGCCTCAGAACAAAGCTCAGGAGTGTTTATAAGATCACAAACATAGGCCTTTCTGCATCGCTCATGGCAAGCAACGGGTGGGAGCAGGGGGATCCGCTCTGAGGGTTCATAGCCTACTGCTTTGTCACCTGGATCCCAACGCCGCTGAGCTCACTCCTGCTTCTTGGTCAAGAGAGAATGGCAGGGCAGAATCATAACAGCAGGTGTCTGCAGGGGTCTTTTCATCGGGTACCATATTTACTTCCACCACAAGAGACAGAGTGACCCCAGCTTCGAGAACAAGCCTCAAGAACCAAGAAAGAAACAAAAGCTTGCCAAGGAGAGAACTGGACTTCTCAAGTTACTGGACTTTAAAGATGGTGAAGCTAGTCAGAAGTTCTTCCCTGAAGAAGAGTTGCCAGCTTGAGGTAAATACAAGAAGGGTGTAGACCATCTGACAAATGCAACTGCTGTGTGTGGATGGCCACAGCACTTATTGCAAGTGTTACAGCAAATTCTTCTGCCGCCAATGTTCCAGATGCTTCTGACCAAGCTTCCAACAATTAGTCAGGGAAATTGTTAAGTGCTCAGAGCTTGGCTGAAGAGGATGTGGAATGAGAAACAAATGTCAACATAATAATCTCAATGAAAAATATTTTTTAAAATCTTAACTCAGGAGATGAGCCACTCTGGGGGATAAAGGCAAATAGGCTTGTGAAGGACTGTCCTGCACTGAAACCTACCAAAGTTAATTTTTTTTAAATTTAAGTTAATTTTTACTTTGTAAAAATTACTTTAAAATTTACTTAAAATTACTTAAAAATTTACTTTAAGTTAATATTTACTTTGTATAGATTGACTTGTCTGTTTTAGTTCTTTTTCCCAGTGAAAAGTATATTTTGATAGAAAGCTTTTCATTTCATAAATATGCTATGAATTACCAAAACATGGAGTTATTTTATTACTAATATGTGCAATTAAAATGTATATATAGGGGCGCCTGGATGGCTCAGTGGGTTAAAGCCTCTGCCTTTGGCTTGGGTCATGATCCCAGCATTCTGGGATCAAGCCCCACATTGGGCTCTCTGCTCAGCGGGGAGCCTGCTTCCCCCACCCCCCCGGCCCCCAGCTCTCTCTGCCTGCCTCTCTGTCTACTTGTGATCTCTGTCTGTCAAATAAATAAATAAAATATTAAAAAATAATAATAAAATGTATATATAACATCACATTACTATGTTAAAAATATTCAGTGTTCAGTTTTGAAAGATAGGCAAAAAAAAGTACAGGAGAAAGCTAAAGAATGTACACTTTTTTAAAACTACTACATTCTGTTCTATGTAAAAGAAGTAGGTGGAAATTTACTTTGTTTATCAAAACTAGGCATTAAAATCATTGAGAGATTTTAAAAAAGGAATGCAATATATTCAGCACCCACAAGCTGAGAGCCAAAATGTTTGGCATTTAATAAAAAATTAGCAAGCAGGAAGACATTATCCATAATGGAGATAAAAATGTATCAGTTGAAACTGACATAGAAATTGCACAGATGATAGAATTAGATGAAAAGGATATTAAAACCACTATTATAACTATATACGTTAAACACAGGAAGCTAGAGGAAAAAATTTAACATGTTAAGTAGAGATGTGGAAGATATAAAAAGACCCAAATCCAACGTCACCTATAATACATGAGATGAAAAATACAATGGTTATGATTAATGGCAAATTAGGTATCACAAATAAAAATGATTAGTGAACTTGAAGACATTTCAAAAGATAGTATCTAAAATGAACAACACACAGGGAATAAAGAATAAAAAAGATAAACAGATTATCAGTGAGCTGTGGGACAACTTTAAAAAGCTTAATATACATGTAATGAGAGCTGCCAATGGAGAAGAGAGAGAGATGGGAACTAGAAAAAATTTGAAGAAAACATGACCAAACATTTTCAAAGTTGGTATGGAAACTGTAAGTCTATAGATCCAAGAAACTCAATGAACCCTAAGCAAAACAGAACTAACCCACATCTCATAAACAAATTTCTTAAAACCAGTGGTAAATAGAAAATGTTAAAATTAGTCAAAGAAGAAAGACACATTACATAAAAAGGAAAAAAAATGAAATTGACCATTTCTCATGTGAACAGCATAATACAGAAGTGAGAGGAATAATGTATTTAAAATACAACAAGAAAAAACTTTCAATTTAAACATTTATACCCTATGAAAATAACTTTCAAACATAAAGGCCAAAAAAAAAAAAAAAGACATTTTGAGATATCTTTTTTTAAAGCAAAATAATTCATCACTAGGTGACCCACAATACAAGTCCTGTTAAAGGAAGTCTTTCAGGCAGAAGAAAAAATGATTCCAGATGGAAATAAGGATCTGCACAGAAGAATGAAAAGCAAAGGAAATGGTAACTGTGTATATAAATATATGGTTTTTTCCCTTGTTATTTTAATCTCTTCAAAAGATAATTGGCTGTTAAAAATAGCAATAGAGTGTGGAGTTTATCACATATGTAAAAGTAAAGTATACAACAATAGCACAAAGCTTAGTCGGGGAGAAATGGAAGTATACTATTTTAAAATTCTTATACTATCTGATACAGTATGATATGTACCATACCGTCACTGGAAGGTAGGTGTACCAAGTTTTAATTGTATTCTGTACACCCTAAACCAACCAACAAAATAAGAAAGAGTTACAGCAAAGCAGTCTAGACTAAGCCACTGTAGCATAAATAATTCTTTTGAGTTGAGGGCATCTGAGTTTCTGAAATCCTTTATTTGCCTAAAAACAAAACCTCCAAAAGAACTCAATTGTCCTAAATCCCCTTCCAGGGAACAACTCAAATCTTCTCTTTTTAGAGTGAAGTCAGCACCACACCCAAGCAGACATTGTAACAAAACTATCATATCTCCTATCTATTCTCCTAAGGGCCCATTTAGCTTTCCAGAAAGTCATTTGTTTTTCAACAAGTGTTCTTTCTCCCCACCCCCACTTCTAAGAAGTCATTTGTTGTTCCTAAAGTGCCCCTGTGCCCCTCCCCATCCACTATTAAGATGGTAAATGAGCCCCAAATTCTAATCAACAACTTGAGTCACATTTCTTTGTGTGAGCCTATAATTAAATCAGGTTTTTTTTTTCTTACTAATCTGTTTTTTTTTTTTTTTATTTTAACTTGTAGGCCTCCAAGCCTTAAACATAAGAGGGTAAAAGAAACATTTTTCCTTCCTGACAATGGCTACTAATCCAACAAATGAGATAAGATGGAATCAACATTTTTCATTTAAACCAAAAGAAGGAAGAAAAAGAAAACAGAAAAATGGGCAAACAATAAACAAATAGTAAAACAATAGATTTAAATTTGATCTTATCACTAACTAATAAATGATAAATAATACTAAATACTAAATAATACTAAATAATCTAAATGCATCAATTAAAAGGATGTAATTATCAAGTCAAATAAAAAAAAAGAAAACAAGACCCAACTAAATGTTGGCTGTAAGAAAAATACTAGGAATATAAAAAAAAACACATATAGGTTAAAAATTTTTAAAGACAGAAGAAAATATACCATGGTAACTAACACCAATGAAAAGAAAGCTGGAATGGTTTTATTTTATTTTATTTTGTTTTGCTTTTATTTGACACACAGAGAGAGCACAAGTAGGTGGAGCAGCAAAGGGAGAGGGAGAAGCAGTTCTCCACTGAGCAGGGAGTCCCCCAATACCGGGATCAATCCCAGGACCCTGAGATCATGACCTGAGCTGAAGGCAGATGCTTAACCAACTGAGCCACCCAGGTGCTCCCGGAATGGCTTTATTATCAGACAATGTAGATTTCAGAGCAAAGAATATTACCAAGGATAAAGAAATTCACTTCATAATGATAAAGGGTTCAATTCATCAAGAGAACATGACCGTCTTAAATGTTTATATAGCTGCAGAGTTTCAAAATACATGAAGCAAAAACTGATAGAACTCTAAGGAGAAATAAACAAACTCACAATTATAGGCAGAAATTTCAATATCTTCCTCTTAATAGTTTCCAGAACCAGTAGACAGAAAATCAGTAAGGATATAGATTTTAACAACTTGACCTAATTGACATTTATAGAACACTCCATGAAAGAAGTATAGAATGCACATTATTTCCAAGTACACATGATGTATTTACCAAGATAGGCCATATTCTGAGTCATAAAACTAGTCTCAATTAATTTAAAAGGATACAAGTCATACATACATATATCCTCTAACTACAGGGAATTAAATTAGATTGTCAGATCTTTGGAAAATCCCCAAATATTGAAACTAAGTAAGACACTTCTAAATAACCTGCAGAACAAAGAAGAAATCAAAGAGAAATAAGAGAGTAACTGAATGAAAATGGAATAACATCCAAATTCGTGGGATGCCATTAAAGGGGTATTTAGGAGGATTTTGGAGGACTAAAAGCCTATGTCAGAAAAGGAAAAGGGCTTCAAATCGATGACTTCAGCCTCCAAACGAAAAAATTAGAAAAGGAGAGGCCATTAAACCCAAAGCAAGTAGAAGAAAGGAAATAATAATCAGAGTAGAAAAAACAGAAAACACAGAAATGCAACAGAAAATTAATGAAATGACAAGCTGCTTCTTTGAGATCAATAAAATTAATTAATCTCTAGCCAGGCTGATCAAGAGGAAATAAAAAAAGAATCTGCCTTTCTTTCTTCCTGATACTGTATTAGTATCAGGAATGAGAAAGCTGACATCACTAAAGCTTCTTCAGATACTGGAAGGATAAGAACTGAGTATCATGAACAACTTTAAGCCAATAACTTCAACAAGGTAAAATGGACAAATTCCTTTAACAACACAAACTATCAATGCTCACTAGAGAAGAAATATATAACCTGAATAGCCCTTTATCTACTAAAGAAATTGAGACTGTAGTTTTTAAAAAAATATTTTATTTATCTATTTGACAGAGAAAGAGAGAGATCACAGGTAGGCAGAGAGGCTAGCAGAGAAACAGGGGGAAGCAGGCTCCCGGCTGAGCAGAGAACCCAATATGGGCGTCAATCCCAGGACCCTGAGATCATGACCTGAGCTGAAGGCAGAAGCTTAACCCACTGAGCCACCCAGATGCCCCAAGATTATAGTTTTTAAGACTCCCATGGGGCGGCTGGGTGGCTCAGTCAGTTAGGCATCTATTGATTTCCGCTCAGGTCACGATCTCAGGGTCATGAAATCAAGCCCTGAGTCAGACTTCACACACAGTGGGGAGTCTGCTTGAAGAGTTTCTCCCACTGCCCCTCCCAAAATGCTCACTCATGCTTTCTCTCTCTCTTTCTGTTGCTAAAATAAATAAATAAATCTAAAAAAAAAAAAAAAGACTACCTTCCCATAAAACAAACTAAAGGCAGCCCTGGTTAAATATATCAAACATTTAAGGAAGGAACAATAGCAATTCTATACAAACTCTTCTACAAATGAAAAAGAAGAAATATTCCCAACTCATTCTATGAGGCCAGTATTACCATGAAATCAAAACCAGACCAAAACATGAGAAAACTACAGATAAATATCCTCATGAACATAGGAAAAAACCTCAAACAAAATTTTAACAAATTGAATGTAGCAATATATAAAGATAACACATCGCAACCTAATAAAGTTTATTCCAATAATGCGAAGTTTAACATTCAAAAACCAATGTCATTTCCAATTTTAAAATGGGCAAAGGATTTGATCAGATATTTCTCTAAAGACATAAAAATGGCTAATAAGTACAAGAAAAGATGCTAAATATCATTAGTCGCTAAAGAAATACAAATAAAAACCACAATGAGGTACCAGTTCACACCAACTAGGGTGGCTATCATTAAAAAAAAAAGAAAAGAAAAGAAAATAGCAAGTGTTAGCAAGGATGTAAAAAAACTATAAACCTCATACATCACTGGTGGGAATATAAAATGGTTCATCTGCTGTGGAAAACAGTTTTGCAGTTCTCCAAGAAATTAAGCATAGAATTACCATATGATCTAGCAATTCTACTCTTAGGTATATACATGAAAGAACTGAAAAGTAGGGGCGCCTGGGTGGCTCAGTGGGTTGAGAATACAACTCTTGATTTCCACTCAGGTCATGATTTTAGGGCTGTGAGATCGAGCCCTGCATGGGCTCAAGCTTGGCCTGGAAGCTGCCTGAGATTCTCTCCCTCGCCCTCTGCCATTCCCTCCACTCTGTCTCAAAAAATAAAAAAAAATAAAATAAATAAAAAAATAAAAACGAAACAAAAGAGAAAACGGAAAACTGGTTCTCAAACAAATACATGTCTATGTATGTTTGCAGTAGCACTACTCACAATAGCCAAAACATGGAAACAACACAAGTGTCCAACAAATGATGAATGGCTAAACACACTGTGGTACATCTATACAATGGGCTCTTACTCAGCCATAAAAAGGAACAAATAATACCTGCCTCAACACAGGTGAACCTCAAAAACATTGTACTAAGTGAAAGACGTCAGACACAAAAGGTCACATATTGTATGATTCCATTTATAGGAAGTATTTAGAATAGGTAAATTCACAGAGACAGAAAGCAGACTGGTGGTTCCCAGGGGCTGAATCAGAAGTGACTGCTTAACGGATATGGTGTTTCTCTTGGGAGTGATGAAATGTTTTGGAACTAAACAGAGGTGGTGGTTCTACACTATTGTGAACATGCTAAATGTCACAGAATTTATAAAGACAGTTTATTTGATGTTCTATGAACTTAATTTTAATAAATTTATAAAAGAAAAATTATATAATCACCTCAATAGATGCAGTGAAAGGATATGACAAAATCCAATATCCACTCCTGATAAAATCTCTCAGCAAAGTGGAAAGAAAATGGAACTTTGAAAACCTGATGAAGGGTATCTACCAAAACCCTATAGCTAACATCATACTTAGTGGTCAAAGACCGTGCACTTTCCCTCTACATTCAGTAATAAGAAAAGGATATCCAACCTCACCACTTCTATTCAACACTGTACTAGTCAGTGCAGTAAGATAAGAAAAAAGAAATAAAAGAATCCAGATTGGAAATGAAACAGTAAGACTTTATTCATAGATAAATACCATCTGTGTGAAAACTCTAATCATCTATGTGGATGTCTATGTAAAAAATCTGACGATGCCCATAAAAAAGCCACAAGACTAATAAATGTGTTTATTAAGTTTGAAAGATCCAAGGATCAATGTACAGAAAATAGCTGTATTTTTATCCTCTAGCAACCAAGGATCAGAAAATGAAATTTTAAAAGTTACCGTTTACATTAGCATTAAGAAACCTGAAATAGAGGGAGAAATTTGTCTAATATGTACACAGCCCATACACTAAAAACTACAAAACACTGCTGGGGTTAAACTGAAGCCTTGGGGCGCCTGGGTGGCTCAGTGGGTTAAGCCTCTGCCTTTGACTCAGGTCATGATTCCGGGGTGCTGGGATCAAGCCCCGCATCAGGCTCTCTGCTCAGCGGGGATCCTGCTTCTCCTCTCTCTGCCTGCCTCTCTGCCTACTTGTGATCTCTCTGTCCAATAAATAAATAAAAATCTTTAAAAAAAAACCTCTTTAAAAAAACTGAAGCCTTAAATGAATGGGATGATACTGTGTTCATGGGTCGGAAGAGTCCATATTATTAAGATGTCAAACTGATCTGTAGATTCAGTGCAATACCAATCAAAACACCTAGCAGGATTTTAGAATTGCACGTTTCTTCTTTTTTTTTATATATATTTTATTTATGGGAGAAAGAGAGAGAACAAGTATAAGCAGGGGAGCAGCAGAGGTAGAGGGAGAAGCAGACTCCCCGCTGAGCAAGGAGCCTGATGCCAAACTCAATTTCAGGACCCTGGGATCATGACCTGAGCCAGAGGCAGATGTTTAACTGACTGAGCCACCCAAGTGCCCAGAATTGCAAGCTTATTCTAAAATTGATTATGAATATACAAAAGATGTAGAACACCCAAAACCATTATGCAAAAAAGAGTGAAATCAGAGAATTAACACTACTGATATCAAGGCTTACTAGAAAGCTACAATGAGCAAGACTGTGATGTATCAGCATAAAGATACACAAAAATCAATAGCACAGAATAGAAAGTCCAGAAATAAACCTACATTATGTATCAACAATTGACTTTCAGCAGAGGTACAAGGACAATTCAGTGAAAAAAGATAGCCTTTTCAACAAATGATACTGTAACAACTGGGTATCCATATGCAAAAAAATAAACATGTAGCCATAACTCACACCATAATAAAAATTAACTAGAAATGAATTCTTGATCTAAATTAAACACCTAAAACTATACAACTTCTAGAAGAAAACCTTTATGATCTTGGTTTAGGCAAACATTTATTAATACAATACCAACAGGGCACATGGGTGGCTCATCAGTTAAGCGTCTGCCTTCGGCTCAGGTCACGATCCTGGAATCTTGGGATCAAGCCTGCATTGGGCTCCCTGCTAAGTGGTCAGTTTGCTTCTCCCTCTGCCCTTCACCCTGCTCATGTTCTCCCTCTCTCTCAAATAAGTAAACAAAATCTTTTTTTAAAAAAGCTATAACACCAACAGAGTAATCCATACAACAACAAATTGATAAAATAGACAAGCGGAATTTAAAACTTTTACCCTCCAAAGTTCCTGTTGAGAGAATGAAAGACCATCACAGTTTGGAAGAAAATATTTGGAAATCACATATCTGATAAAGCACTTGTATGTGGAGCAGATGAAGTACTCTCAAGCGTCAAAAATAAGAAAATAAACAACTGGGTGACTGGGTGGCTCAGCGGGTTAAAGCCTCTGCCCTTGGCTTGGGTCATGATCCCAGGGTCCTGGGATAGAGCCCTACATCGGGCTCTCTGCTCTGCAGGGAGCCTGCTTCCTCTTCTCTCTTTCTCTCCCTGCTTCTCTGCCTACCTGTGATCTCTGTCTGTCAAATAAATCAATAAAATCTTTAAAAAAAAGAAAAAATAAACAACCATGACAAATTCCTACACATCTATTAGAATGGCTAAAATTTGAAAGATCCACCATACCAAGTATTGGCAAAATGCGGAGGAACCAGGGCTTTATGGGATACTGGAAGAGAAGTAAAATGGCATAGCAACTTTGGAAAACAGCTTGACAATGAAGGAAAGCAGAATTATCACCCCCAAATACGCCTTTTTGGCACACTGATTATTTTAAGCTGTATATTTTTAAGAAACAGCAGACACAGGTGAAGCTGTGAACCCTAAGTAGAAGTGACCCTTTCGTAAGAAACATTTACACGTATAAGGGAAATCTGTATTTGTGTGTCTTTCTCTGTCCCGAAGAGAAGCATGACTCCAAATCTCTAGAAACCTTTGCCAGTGAATAAGGCAAGAACTTAAATTTGCATAAGCCTTACCCTTGTTTCCTATGCTTTTCCTGGTAACGTCCCCAAACTGCTCCCCCACCCCCCACCAGTACCTTTTGTCTTTATCTAGAGATGGTATCTAAGGTAGAGTCTTGGGCCATTTCAGGGAATGACTCAGTTGTTCTGAGTCTCTCCCACGTATACAGAAGGTACACAGACATTATTAAACATGTTTTTCTCCTATTAATCTGCTTGGTTTTTTTCACAGTGGGCGTAGGGAGGTGCGGAGGGGAGTCTTAGCCAAGAATCTAGAAGGGTAGAGGGAAAATTATTTTTCCTCCCCACAGCAGTTACTCAAAAAATTAAATAAACATCAACCATAGGATTCAGCTGCTCCACTCCTAGACATTTACTTAAGAGAAATGAAAGCCATATATGCATACAAAGACTTATACATGAATGTTCGTATCAGCTTTATTTGTAATATGTTAATAACTAGAAACAATCCAAATGTCCACCAACATGAGAATGCATTAAACTATGATATAGCCATACCATGGAATGCTACTCGGCAATTAAATTAAATTATTTGTGCAATATGTGCAATAACATAGGTGAATCTCAAAATAATTATGCTGAATGGAAGAAACCCAAAAAAGTACATGCTGTATAATTCCATTTATATAAAATTCTAGAGAATGTCAACTTTTCTATAGTGACAGAAAACCACTCATTTGTTGCCTGGGCATAGGAAATGGTGAATGGAACAAAATATACCACCCACCAGGGGTCCCTGGGTGGCTCAGTGGGTTAAGCCTCTGCCTTCACTCAGGTCATGATCTCAGGTCCTGGGATCGAGCCCCATGTCGGGCTCTCTGCTCAGCAGGGAGCCTGCTTCCCCCTTCTCTCTATGCCTGTCTTTCTGCCTATCTATGATCTCTGTCTGTCAAATAAATAAAATATTAAAAAATATATATATACACATATATATATATATATATATATATATATATATATATATATATATACCACTCACAAAATATGCCTATTTGGTATAAGGATTATTTTTGAGCTGATAAATTGGGAGAAATAGCAGACTCCTGAGAAGCTCTGCAAACACAGCAGAGATTACCTTTTTGTAAGGAACATTCATATTTATTTACAAGGGAAATCTCCATTAGTAAGTATGTCTCTCTCTCTGTACCAGAAAGAGGACGACTAAATGTCTAGACACTTATCGATGGGGAAGGCACTGATCTAAATCCATAGTACCGAGCTTACCCTCAAGTTTATGTTGCTTTTCCTGGTCACCTGCCGAAACGGCTCCCCTCCCTCCCAACCTTCGTCTTTAGCTAAAGATGGTACTTAAGGGGGTGACTTAGTTCACCTTGGAGAATTACACAGTTACCTGTGTATCTCTCATGTATATATGAGGTACTCCTATGAATCAACTTCTGTTTGTTCTTCTCTTTTATTACAGGGGGGTCTCAGCCAAGAGCTCAGAAGGGTAGAGAGAAAAATATTTGTCCTCCCCTACAATGGGGATGTGTGGAAGGGAGGGAATTCCAAGGACCTCAAGGAAATTTGGGGAAAATATATTATCTTGATTGGGGTGGTATTTCACAGGTATACACATATGTGCCCTTATCAAATTGCACATTTTAATATGTACAACAGTTTGTTGTATGTCAGTAAAAGCCATGTCCTAAAAATTAGTCAATTAGATGCCAGGCATTACGGTTTTCAGACAACGTGCTCCCTCTGGGCAATCTTAATCTAAATTCACATTTACTATCCATACTCCGATGACTCTCAAATATGCCTTTCCAGCCCAGACCAATTTATCTGAGATTCAGACCTGGTAATCCAATTGCCTTATCTCCATCTCCATGTTTCTGTTTCACAGACTCCCTAAGTGAGCATGCCCAAGGCAGAGCTGTGGATACACCCTCTGCAATCGGATTTTTCCCCTGGTGTCTCCTGGCACAAAGAATGACACCACCATTTACCCAGCTGTCAAAACGACCCAGCCTAAGTCTGATTTCTTCTCTTTCATCTCCGACATCCTTAATGTGCCATGAGTCTAGCCACTTCTCACCAACCTCACCACCTCACTGACATTAATCCAAACCATCCATCACTTCTCTGGCAACAGCCTCCAGTCAGCCTTCCGCCTGCCAAACTCACTCTTAAAGTACGTACACACACACACACACAGACACCCAGCAGCCAGAGATTTTTAAATACAGACATGATCTTTCCATCCGACCAATTAAAATCTTCCAGTAACTTCTCATGCCCTTTGTATGAACAAGCTGTTTATAATGTGCATTACCCACACAAGGTGGTCCCTATTCTTGTCCGGAGTCCCCTCCGCAATTGTCACCTCTTGCCACTTCCCTTGTCACTCTCCATGCTCCAGTCACAGTGAAAACGGACCGGGGCTTGGTGGGGGGTGGTGGTGGGGGGGAAGGCCCATATCGGCAGCAGTCTGAAATGGCTTTTCAGCTCCTGTTCTGTATTCAGTGAGAGGCCTCACAGCAATAATGAACAGCAGTGCTAGCAAGTGAGGGGTGGGGGGGAAAGAAAAAGAAAAAAAAGCAGGCAAAAGTAATTTTACCAAGTTCCTACTGCAGTCAGATGTTCTTGTAGAGACAGAGTACGAAAAGGAAACAAAGATGATTTTGGTGGAACTTTCCTAAAGGAGGTTGCATTTTGTGTTTTTCACAAGCTACCCGCCCCTCTGGATTTTAATATTATTGTGGGGTCATAACAAGCTTTTCCTCTATTGTTGGCTTTACACAGATGCGAAGCGGAGCCCAGGAAGCTGGGAGATTGATGAATAGTCGGTTTGATGTATTTGAACCATTCACCACTTTGAGTTAAATGTGCATATTCTGTTCAGAATAGACAATGGGGAGGGGCGGTCCCCTTTTTCCTGTCTAACTTGCATAACATCAGGCCTCACTGCTTAAACTAATGAGTATTTAGAAGTAAAGGCTCCTACTGATTCCAGCCAGTCATTAATTCTCTCCTTGCTGAGCCACCGTGGAGTTTTTCATTGGCCACATTTTTCAGCCCTTACCACTTGCTTCTGAGCAGCAGCGCTGACCCCTGATGTCCTGTGCCCCCACACCAGACACATAATGGGCTCGGAAGTCCCCTTGGACAGAATTTCACTGGGCACCAGGAACAAATGCAAAGAAGATGTACATTCTGGTCTCAGAACTCCGCAATTGTGAGGAACTTAATTGACCTTGAACGCAAAGGTTTATTTTGCATAACCTGGTAGAAGAAGAAGAAGAGTGGGGGCGACTTCCGATTTCTCTGCAGCTAATTATCCAGTCAGCGCTACGTCTGTAATCATGATGTTTGCTTCATTATCACCACAGGTTTGTTTTGTGAAATAGCTTCATTGATCTTGCCTCTCTGTGGGTTTTCCATTTTTACACATTATGTTCTCTTGGGAACTGGAAAGCACTGTGTCTCTTCAGATGCTCGGTCAACTTGAAAAGCCTCATTTTTGAAAAGGTCTTAACCTGCCTTCGACTTGAAGCAATTCAAACTTTCCCCAAACACACATATTAGGACAGAGACCCAGCACTTAAGTAATGTTTAATATCATCTGGAAACTGTTTGTCTGGAAGGTCATTTGCAGACTGATTCTGAAGGATATTCAAAATTCAGGACACTATATTATTTTTTTTTTAACTTTTAAAATATTTTTTTAATTTCTTTTCAGCGTAACAGTATTCATTGTTTTTGCACCACACCCAGTGCTCCATGCAATCCGTGCCCTAATATCCACCACCTGGTTCCCCCAACCTACCCCCCCCCCCACTTCAGACCCCTCAGATTGTTTTTCAGAGTATATTCTTAACAAAAAAGAATATACATATAACTGGGAACGTGACAATTCATTATTCAATGGATTCTGTATTATTGAGCATCATAAATGTTTTGTGGAAAACTCAGCCATTACATCAAGCTATTTCTGAAGGGTCCCTCTGCCTCGCTTAGAGCAAAATCGTAACATATGGGAGAAGGGGACGGGAAATGAGGAATGAGTGGCAAAGACTAAAACAGTCCTCATTCAAATTGAGATAAATAAATCCAAGTCGGAAAGGGAAGAAAAGGTTTTTAGTTTTGTTTAGAAATTTCATTTTGTTCATCAATAATTCCCTGCTCTTTGAAAGGAAGGACAATTTAAATATCTCAAACTCACCACTAAGGGGTCCAAAAACTGCCCAGAAGATCTACCCCCTCCACCCCCACACACAAAACAAACATCAAATAGTATAGCATAAAAAAAGACCAAGAATGATATGTTTGTCGTTAATTGAATCAGAGGCAATACATAAAGTAGGCAAAATGTCGAAACTATCCTAATGCTTCAAAGTTACAGCACTCCTGGGGTTAGGAGTTTGCTTTTGGCTCAGATCAGGTCCTAGGGTTGAGTCCTGCATCAGGCTGTCTGCTCCCTCTGCTCCTCCCCACGGCTCATGTTCACGCTTGCTCCCTCTCTCTCAAATAAGCAAATCTTTTTAAAAAGGGAGAATGAGGCAAATAAACACTGCCAATGTAGTAGTCATCTGCTGACAACATCCATACTTGGCAGCAATGACTCAGCAAACCATTTCATGTCAACCTCAACAGCTTTCAATCAGTTTCTTCTGAAAAGACATGATGTGATCTGGGCTTTCAAATGACTTCATCTATCATTCCCACGGTTGCAGGAATATGAAAAAACTGTTCGTTCTTAGCACAAAGGGTTTGCCTATATTAACCTTCAACTCACCCAGACTTCCACAGGCAGCCCTTGCTTTTGCACCAAAATGAGAAAATGTGAGCAGCTAAAAATATAAGTAGATGCAAAGGTTGTGAAACTGCTTTTAAAATGATTACCCTGGAACAATGACAATAGTTGGGATTTCTCTTTTTCGGAGGAAAGAGAAGAGGCAGCTAAAAATTTAAGTGTATGCTCAAACTGGGAAACTTTACGAAGTTCTTCATCCGGAATAATGGTAAGAGTTGGGATTTCTCTTTTTCGGAGGGAAGCGAAGAGGCAGAAATTCCAGCCGGTCTTGATCGCCTCCCTTAAAGATTTGAGCCACAAGGTTCATTCTTGCTGAAAACCAGAGTTATCTAAGGCCTGAAACCTAAGGGAAACACATCAGCATTTGGGGACCACCTGGGACTGAGGCAGGGCTGGGAGATTTCCAGATGGACTGTAAGACAATTCACTGATATTTACATAATGAGAATAAATGTTTTCCCTAAGATAGCATTTCCCTTCAGTGCCTTGAGACCACCAGCAAAAGAGGGAGGCACAGAAATTCTATTACATTAATAGTCTTTGTTTTTATGGCTTTGGCATTTATTAACTAGTGGGAGCTGTTTATTGGGTCATAAACTTTACTAATGGGGATATTATCTCTAAATTATAAATCTCCTTCAGTATATAGTTTAGTTTTTAAAAGAATAATTATTTAAAGTGTCTGTATGGCTGCAATGTATCATGTTTATCGGCATGATTCCTATAATGGCCATTTAATTGCTAACTGTGGGCTTGAACTGCAAATAACCAGGGCAGCGACACACATCTATGTAACAGAACAGCAGTTGTCATCCCACAAACTCAGGAACATATCATTGGTTTGCTGCTTCTCCTCTTCTCTTCCCACTTCTCAAGTGAACTGTATCACAAGTCTGTACAAGGGCTAAATTATCTAAGTATTTAAAATCTTGAGGGAAAGACAACTGACTGAAGAGTTGAATAGGTAAGTGACAAATGTGTCAGCCCGAAAAGTTTCAGGGAAAGTTCATCCTTCTAAAAGTTTGCTCTCTGGGGAATGAAAAATCTTAAAGTGACAAAATGGCTTGGCACTGTCAGTTGTCTTGAAAAAACAAAACAAAACAAAAAAACCAACAAAACAAACCTGGAATAAAAATCAAGGAGTCAAAATTAGATTTTATGGGTAAATGATTCTAGTATGTAAGTTGAGTATTCCAGTTTATTGGAAAGTCCTTTGGGTGTATTCTAACTGAGGCACGTGGAAAATGAACCTACGTTTACATATAGAAATCGTTTATCGATTAGCTTCAATTAAAAAAAAAGAAAAAAAAAAAGAGCCATTGTTATCGACCAAATTGGTACCACTGAGTGTCAAGAAGCCAGCTCACTTCTAGGCAAGATGCCACAAATGTGGAATGTAGGAGTAATGAAGTGGCAGGGGCCCCTGACATGTCATTAGTTCCTTTTCCCCTCCTCTAAGCCATCACCAAAAGGTAGCTGTGGAAGCCCCCCTTTCCCATAGGCTTCTTCTTGTGTCTGAGAACAGCAGGCACTCAGAGTTAGGGTACACAGCATCCACCACTGGAGACTGGGGTAAACTGGGACAAACTTCTCACAGTGAATTCCCAGAGGTCAATGATGAGGAGTTTTCACCAAATATACACTACCTGACAAAAGTTCTGCTGAGACTCAGAACGTATAGGCCTAGAAGAAACATCAAAATAGAACCAGAGAAAGGTAGGAGGGAAACATGCTACAGTCCTAGAATATTTAAACCTCTGGGGTGGGTGGTATGTGTGTGGAGAATGAACCAAAAAAGATCTCTCAAAATCTTCAGCATTCACATCCCTACATATTTGAGACATAAAACATTTTTTGGTCATACTATAATTATTATACATGCATATATTCCTAAGATGACAGCTAACTTTAGATATAAAATGGGCATTAAAAATTTAAACCCTGTATATGTTTCAATTTCTCTCCCAAACTAAGTATGCATGTGTGTGTGAGACTCTGTGTTTGTGTATGTGTGTGTGTGTGTGTGTGTGTGTGTGTGTCTGTGTTGTGGGGCAAGGGCAGGAGTCCTTCTCATAGCTTTGCTAATTTCAGAAAATAAATACATTCACTCTAGAGAGGTCTAAGGATTATTTTGATAAGGTGGGTTGCTACAAAATTTAATTATATAAGTAATAAACATGTGTCAAAAAGATTTCAAAAAATGTTTAATAGAATCACAACTTATTGCTCAGATATAATTTGATTTTATATTGTCATGTATAGCTGTCAAAAGTAATTTTCTTTTTGTGTTGCAATGAATCAAATTATGTTGGATAGAAAATTACCGTCAGATTCTTTGGTATTAATAAATCAGACATGTAATAAAAATGTTTGACGTTTCTTTAAATGGCATTTTTAATAACACTGGCACATCAGTAGTGTAACACGATGTTCTGAAAAACTAAAATGACAAAAGGGAATTAACTGTGGCCTATGGATTTCAATTCAATATGAACCTTGTTGTTTTTTTTTTTAAATGAAATTATATCTACTGAAATAAACTTAGTGAAATGAGAGCAGGAAATCAAAGGGAGTTGCCCGAAATTGGCATACGGCTACTCCTCCTCTAAGCCGAACACATCCTTTAAAAGACGTACGTAGTTAATGTATTTCGCGGGGATAGGTGACGGCATCCCAAGCCACTCATCTTCACATCTCTAGGAAAAGAACCAAAGACGGATATAATTATAGTCACATGTCAAAGTGAGGTCTTGTACATGCAACATCGAATGGTTTCTTATTGTTATCTAAGCTCTTGATACGTAGCTTATTCTCAAGGCAGATGTAGACTGAATTCTTACGCTCACGTTTTTATCCCTTCATGTGGTGGAATTGTACACCCCTGCTTTTTGCCACGTGACTGTGCAGACCCTCCTGCGGGGTCTGTTTTCCTGTCCCTGTGATATGGGCTTGGCCACATGACTGGCTTGGGCCTACATAATGCTAGCAGATGTACCCCGAACAGGGGCTCTAACATGCTTGGATGGTTTGGCCTAACCTACTGTCCCCCTGTCACTGCCATGAGAAGAACATGGCCCAACATGCTACTGCCTCTCAAAAGGGCATGGGTGGGGGTGCCTGGGTGGCTCACTCGTTGAGCCTCTGCCTTTGGCTCAGGTCATGATCCCAGGGTCCTGGGATCGAAACCCGCATCAGGCTGCCTCCTCAGCGGGAAGCCTGCTTCTCTCTCTCCCACTACCCAACTTATATTCTGTCCCTTGCTGCCTCTCTCTGTGTCAAATAAATTAAAAAAAAAAAAAAAGAGCATGGGTGGATCAAGGCCAGCCAACTTACAGGTCCATGGATGAGAAAAATACATGTTCGTTGTTGAGAACCACTGAAATTTGGGGGGCAGGTTGTTACGCAGCATTATTTCAGTATTAACTCACGCAATGCTTTATTAAGACCTCAGTTATTAAAACCTGAACCGCTAGCTACACTGATTAGTAATACTACTATTACTAATAAACTTATTAGCTATGTACTATGTAAAGGTACTTTTAAAAGTTTTTATCACAGAAAAACCCTAAGAGGCAGGTTTTATTATGATACATATTTACAGAAAAGGAAACTGAGGCATAGAAGGGTTAAGTTGCTTGCCCAGGAAACTTTCAGTAAGCAGAGGAGCCTGGACTGTAACCCCAGCCATGAGGATCCAGAGTTCTGCTCATCTGCTGAGCTACCCTCCAAAGCCTGGCAGCCTGGGCCAATCTAGAAGCAGCCGGCTCTCATCTTGCATGGCTACATTTAATCCTAACCACTTTCCTCTAGAAAAGCTGAGTAGAGAACAATGTTGTTCTTGAAGTGACACACCTTTTTGTTCTCAAGAATGCCTCTTGGGGCACCTGGGTGGCTCAGTCCGTTAAGTGGCTGACTCTTCGTTTCTGCTCAGGTCATGATCTCAAGGTTGTGAGACTGAGATGTGCGTGAGGCTCTGCACTTGGCATGGATCCTGCTTAGGATTCTCTCTCCCTCTCCAACTACCAACCAACTGGCTGTGTAAAGAAGGAAATGGCCATCCAGATGGATGAAGGCTAAATCAAGGCCTAGGGTATATTTATACCACATGGAACTTAGTGAAATTTCCTTTCTACACCAAGAAATTATATATTTTATGTATAAAATTATATATAATATATATTTTATTAAATATTATATTTTATAATATTTATATTATATACACAAAATTACACATTTTAATTAACAGTCATTCAACTATTTAACATGTCCTCAGAAATTTCATTACAAAACTTAGCGCAATTTTTGCTCTTAAATGGTATTTTTAGATTTGATCGTGTTATAGAAGAATATAATATAAATATATGCATTCAAAATCACTCTTCCTGAATAGGTTTTTTCTTTTAAATAAGAATTTTCAATACAAAAAAGAATAAAATACATTATACAACTCCTATCAGTGCAAAGAAATTATTGGGGGAATGGATTCTTTTATGAAACAGGCCAGTTCTAGAAGGTCCTTCCCTCAGAGCTTCTTCATTAGGCAGCAAAAGTGTCTTGTTTTTGAGCAAGAAATCATGATTTGACGTCTAACAATAAAAGAGAAAGAAACTGAGGGACTCACATTGGAATAATGGCAACTCAAGACTTTGGAGAGGAGAATTAAATTTGTTAGCAATAAGCCTCGGACAAAATGAAACACAAGTAAATATCTTGAGGTTTGAGATGAAGGATGATCTGAGATGAAAAGACCACAACAGTCCATTTCTTTACATCTTGATCACTTCAAATCCCATGGCTCATGCAATGCTTTCTTGATGCTCCAGTCCCATTATGCTCCCTCTCTAAAATCAATACCACTTCCCTGGATTTGACTTCCCTTTGTTACTAATCTCTAGGATCCAGGTGGGAGGGACTTCTTCTGCCCCAACACCTGATAAATGCCACAGGCATGTTGCAGGGGTTGTGGAACCCGGAACCCATATACTGCCAATACGCTATTGTGATTCTTAATAAGATATATATATTTGGTCTTCGTCCCTGTTTCTGGCACAGAGCTCCTAAAACCCTTGAAATTTTCAAGGTGATGAGAGGAATAAGGTGCCTTATGTGATGTTAATGAGACATTTTTGAAAAGTACCAAGGGACGGGGGCTGGTTGCTAGGGTAACAGACTTTGTAAGTGGAGGGCTGGAACTTTCAGTCTCATCCCCCTGACCTCCAGGGGTAGAGCTAGAGGTTGAGTTCAATCACCAATGATTGATTTAATCAATCGTGCCTTTGTAATGAGCCTCCATAAAAACCCTAAAGGAGAAGAACTGGAGAGCTTCTGGGTTGGCAGGAACATGTGGAGATTCCGGGAATGTGGCATGTGCACAGAGGTTGGAAACTCCCCACTCTTTCCCCCTACCTGCCCCTAGGCACCTCTACCACCCGGGCTGTTCTGAGTTCCATCTTTTTACAATAAACCAGTGATATAGGAAGTAAAATGTTTCTCTGAGTTCTGTGAGCTGCTGTGGCAAATTCATTGAACCCAGAGAAGGGTCATGGGAACCTCTCATATACAGCCAGTGACCAGAAGCACAGGTGATAAACTGGTGTCTGAAGGGGGTTGGGGGGAAGGGGCAGTCTTGTGGGACTGAGCCCTTACACCCTGTGGGATCTGATGTTGCCTCTGAATGGATCAAGTTAGAACTGAGCTGAATTGTAGGACCCTTAGCTGGTGTCAAGAATTGTTTGGTAGGTGGGAAAAAAAAAAAAACAACACACATCGGAATTGGAACCAGAATTGTAGCCAACCCCAAATTTTAGGGAGATTTTCACGGGCACTAGTTTAAATGGATGACCAGAAATTAAATTGAGATCCAAAGGAGGGTGAAAAAACAGAAGATAGGATTTAAGCAACTCAGCAGAGGGTAGGCAACGATAAAGGAGAGGGGAAAAGTATCTTCTTCATAGTCTTGCCTGTAATTGGGTCCATCTAAAGAAGTCACATGGGCAAACTCCCACTAAATAAAGAGGCCTTTGGTGACACAAGAAACCCCACACTCCCACTGCTTAACTGTTCTAATAAATCCACAAATATTCTACGTTACATAATATTTATGACAATCTGGGCAGTGAATAAAAATATTCTTTGTGTTCACTGACCTTTTATTCATGCTCCACCACAAAACGAGAAGAAAAGTACAGGTCAGATTGTATTCTCTGCAGCACACGTACATTGGGAGTGGAAAGAACCGTGTGGTAATTCTACAACAGGAGAGCCCATCCACAGCTGCCGATCCTTCCCCTTCCGGATGAGGATGAGCTGCCGGAGTTTCTGTAAAACAGCCTCCTGACTGTGCATATCCGCCATCTTAAATATCTGTGCACAGCAGGCTGTGCCAGCGCACCTCCTGAGCTTCTCATTCTTTCCACTTTGGCCCTCACCGGTCCGCCTTTCCGCACTCGTTTCCTCTGCCTGAAAGCTTTTCTTTGGCCTCTGAGGCCCACTTTGGCTGCCCCTGTGACATGCCACAAGTTCCCCGGGAATTCATTCTTTTCCCCCCTCGTCAGGAGCAGCTCTCACCCATGACTGACAGGAGCTGATGGATGAATAGTGCACCCCCGCCTTGCGCTTTGGGTGGGAAAACACTGAGTCCATGTAGGTCACTGGATCCCTGAGTTTCCCAGAGGCATTAAGCTCCAGTCACCAACATGTGATACTGGTTTGAGGCTAAGCCCTGTGGTAGCTCCTTCCCTTCTACTCTTCATTCCCTGCTCCCTTAATAGTCTTCCCTCCATCCTCCTCACAACCTATATACGCTTGAATCCTTAACTCCACGTCAGCTTCTTGACAAGTCAAACAAAGACACCGTGTGATTCTGTGTTTACCAGAATTAACAAAATGTCTAGGAAAGTCACAGCACAGCTCAGAACACAGGAAATTCCTTTCAAAATGGTGGGTGGATCCAGAGTCTCCAATGTGACTTCAGGTAACTCAAGAGATGGTGCCCCAAGCGCAAAACTAAATTCAATTTCCTCCAAAGGAAGATTTTCTGGAAGGAGGAAGGACTGTGAGATGCAGAGCAGAATTCAACAATGATGCACAGTCACGACTCCAAAATGGCTGGGAATCATTGTCTGCAAGGGGACCCCACGGCGTCTTCCATGCTGGCTTTGACTAAAGCTACAGACCATGTCAAAGAAGTTGGCAATAAATTACTTGTTCATCAACGGTGAAAAAAAATGTAGCTGCTGATCTGTAAAATCATACAACATTGAAGCAAAGATGGCACACTGGCTGGGAACCCAGTGAACAGCAGCTGCCCAGTGAGAATAGCAAAGCTGTGTGTGAGCTCATGGGCTCTGGATTTATTTGCTTTGACATTTTTAAAAGGAAATTTAATTGGATTATGTCTCCTTCTAGTTTAAAATTTTCTACTGTAGTACTGGCCACCAGATGCATGAGGGGGAAAAGATCGGGAGCCAATTAAATTCCACGCTTCACTGAAACAAGGTTATTTTTATTCCTCCCAAATGTAAGGCTGATGGAATCATGTTAGTGATTTCACTGTTATTCCCCTCCCCATGCTCAAAAAAAAAAAAAAAAAAAAAAAAAGACGTCTCTACAGGAAACATCTATGAATTTGTAGACAAGTCCAGTAGGGTGTATGGAACTGAAACTCTGGTTTTCTTGGATTTACTGCCTTCTAATAGGTTGACGTGACCTCAGAAGTAATTCAATTGACAAAGTTGTAGAAACAATTAAAATTTCCATGAATCAAAGGGAAATTAATTGGGGGAAGAAATTTTGCAAATATTTGTTGAGATTATCAAGAGCATTGAGATGTCATAAGGAAAAGCTCATTGATTAAAAAAAAAAATGCACACACAAAAAAACCCCCCAAAAACCCCCGGGGGATTTGCTTATATGCCTAAGCATTTTTGTCTTTACTATAATAGCCCAGTCACTTCCCACTGCCCTAGACAAAGCTTCAACGGAGCTGTCATCTGTGTGAGTGTAGCTAAAACGCAGGTGTGGCCTTTAAACAAGAAACCTTTCTTTGAAGCTGCCTTCCAGGGTAAATAAAGCTTCCAAGAGGACAGGAATTTTTGCTGAGCTCTAGTGGTTGGCTTCTGCATAGGATTCAAGATGACCTCGTCCCATACTTTGAATCAAAGTGGATTCTGGCAAAATTGTTCCCTACTAGGTCACAGTTTTGTGTTAGGTAACTTTTCTGTGTTTATCAGCTACTTTTAAAATCTAATGAGAATGAGTAATAGTCTTTAATTTCAACTGCTAAATTCAACCTCAACTCTTAGAGATAACTGCTTATTTATTAGAGCTGGCAATAGTCCCTAACTATATAATCTTTACCTTTAGGAATGCCTTTGAGTCCCAGCTTCCTGTCTACAAATTGGGAAGAATACTTAATTTTCACAGGATTGGGACAATAAAACGTCACAGGATAGTCCATGCTCTAAATACAAAAAGAAGATCTTTCCCAAGTGGGGAGTCCAATGACGTATCCTAAGGTGCACCCGAGCAGCCCCCTGGTCCCCATGCCAAGGCCATATGTCACCCTTTGCGGCAAGAAAGGGCTACAGAGTGCATGGCTAATGGTCTGGCAGTTACAGTGCTCATAAAATGAAGCCACATCCAATTTTTCTCAGAAATGTCAAAAGATAAGACGCCAGTCACACAGTGCAAGTTATAAAGTTTATACGAGAACCAATTTAGGGTTATTTTTTAAAACGTGGCTTCGGAGATTAACCAGATAGGCCCTAAACCACGGGCCCTATTCTGCCAGTTTAACAGCCACCATCTGTGAGCAAGCACAACAGAATGGAAATGGGCTCTCCAAGCCTTGACAGCACCACGGCAACATGCTGGAACCGTAGATCGTCACACAAGGGAGTGGGAGGTCAGTTACAGCCCCGGTGGCTCACCATGGGCCGCTGTGGGAGGCAGGCAGAGGCCCAGCCACGGCAGCTCCTGAGAATTAAGGCTACAGGCCACAGTCAAAAGTCAGATGGTGGATGACAGTCAGCTTATGCCCAGCCATGTAGGGAAATTGCTCACCAAAGGACTAGTCAAAGCTAGATGAGCTACGGACCACAGTCCTCTTTGTAAATTTCACTGTTTTTTTTTCTTAGATCCCAGCCTTATTAGCTGAGACCACCTAGCCATCACATGCAGGGGAGCCCCACCTGAGTCCAGGGGACCAGTCCTGACATGCAGTGGACCAAGCACCGGGAGCTGTTATCTGGACCTGACCTCATACCCTGATTGTGAGGTCTGTTTACCTGAGCCCGAGTTTTTATTCTGGCAACAGACTGTGCTGGGTCATTCTCTACTGGACCCCAGAAGCCCCATTTTCTTCCCTCTTCTCTCTTCCCAGCTCACATCCCTGGGAGAACACCCTCTGTGGACTGCATCACTCACTGAGCTTCCTTATTTCCTGGCTGCTCAGTGGGTCCAGACAGCGGGAAGCAGCAAGAGATCAGGCTATTGATTCCACTTCCCTTCCCTCTGCCCCCTCCCCACCTGCCTATGGTTTGGCGGTGGCTACCTGCAACTACCTGCTGCCACTGCTCCCACTCCTCCACTGGGCTCCACTACCACTGGCCCCGCTCTGCTTCTTCAGACCTATAGATGGTAATGGTTTCCCGCTCTTGCTAGTCCCTGATCGGGTTCCTGTAACCCCAGCCACTCCTCTGGCAATATTCCCTTCATTCAGTACATATCCCTGACTCCTTTGAGTGTGCTGTGTATGTACCTTTCCTACTGGAGCCTCACTGGTAAAGGGACTTAGCCAGCTCTGTCCCCTGGGTGCGACACTGAAGGCTTAGTTCAAGCCTACACACTGGCTTCATCTCATTGCTGAATAGTGCTAACTTCAGGGATCCCCATCACTGTGCTCCCTGTTTCGGAGAGATGTCCTGCTTTTCCAATCCCATGTCTGGTGTACCAGACCAACCTCCTACTCAGCCCCTGGTTGGCTGAAGCCACCAGTCCTGTTCCTCTTTTCCAGTCCCTATCTGATCACCCCATACGTTGTAGGTAATCAGGTTAGCCTGGGAAGACAGCCTAAATCTCTACTCCAACCATCTGTCCTGTCCATTAACACGGACATGCCATCCCTTGCTCTCAACAGAACTCGAATCTCTCATGTCACCCACAGGGCTGGGTCATATTCACGACTTACAGGATCTCATCCTAAAGTCCCACATGTGACTTTTTGGCGGGGACCACCTCCCCAAATGTTGGCAATCCCCAGAGCTCTAAGCGAGAGGTTTTCTGTGCCCAACTGGGCCCCCCAGACCTCCACAGCTGGTCTGGCTCCTCCTTGACCTCTTCCAGGATTAACTGCTCTCCTGACAACTCCCCACCACGGGCAAAAGATCAGGCAGTGATAGGGGGATAGGGTTGGGCATGGGGCTGTGCTGCACTGCCAGGCTCCCAGTTGATGCCAAGAACAATCAGCAAAGGTTTCAAGGACAGTAAAAACAAACATAAACAAGTGGGACAACAT
Source organism: Mustela putorius furo (assembly GCF_011764305.1). NCBI lineage: Eukaryota > Metazoa > Chordata > Mammalia > Carnivora > Mustelidae > Mustela > Mustela putorius. The sequence continues at coordinate 38,479,345 of NW_025421989.1, forward strand.
CAAACTAAAACATTTCTCCATGGCAAAGAAAACCATCAATGAAAAGGCAACCTACCCAACGGGAGAAGACATTTGCGAATGATGTACCTGAGGGGGCGTTAACATCCTAGATACATAAAGAACTCATAAAATGCAGTATCAAAAAAACCAAACAATATGACTTAAAAAATAGGCAGAAGACCTGAAAAAACAGTTTTCCAAAGAAGACACCAGATGGCCAAAAGGTACACAGAAAGATACTCGACATCACTAACCATCAGGGAAATGCAAATCCAAATCACAAAGAAATATCAGCTGTCACCTGTCAGAATGGCTTTTATAACAAAGGTAAGAAATAACAGTATTGGTGAGAACATCGAGAAAATGTACTCTTGGTCAGAATGTAAATTGGTACAGTCACTGTGGAAAACAGTATAGAGGTTCCTCAAAAAATTAGAAATAGAATTACCCTACGATCCAGCAATTTCCCTAGTAGGTACTTATTAGAAGAAAATGAAAACGGGAATTTAAAAAGACATATGCCCAGCATTATTTAAAATAGCCACGGGGTGCCTGGACGGCTCAGATAGTTAAGCATCTGCCTTCAGCTCAGGTCATAATCCAGGTCCTGGATGGAGCCCCACTTCATGCTCCCAGCTCAGTGGGTAGTCTGTTTCTCCCTCTCTCTCTGCCTGTGCTCTCTCTGTCTCTCAAATGAATAAATATATATATTTTAAAGATTTTATTTATTTATTTGGCAGACAGAGATTACAAGTAGACAGGCAGGCAGAGAGAGGAAGGGAAGCAGACTCCCCGCTGAGTAGAGAGCCTGATGTGAGGCTCAATCCCAGGACCCTGGGATCATGACCTGAGCCAAAGGCAGAGGCTTTAGCCCACTGAGTCACCCAGGTGCCCCATGAATAAATATTTTAAAAATAAAAATAAAACAGCCATGATACGGGGGCATCTGGGTGGCTTAGTTGGTTAAGTGTCTGCCTTCGGCTTAGGTCATGATCCCAGGGTCCTGGGATTGATCCCTGTGTTGGGCTCCCTGTTCAGTGGGGAGTCTGCATCTCCCTCTGCCTGCTGCTCCCTCTGCTTGTGCTTTCTCTCTTAATAAATAAAAATCTTAAAAAAATAAAAAATAAATTAAATTAAATACCCACAATATGGAATCAGCCTAAGTGTCCATCAGTTGATGAACAGATCAAAAAAAAAAAAAAATCCCTGCAGGATATATGTAAAAAAGAATATTATTCATCCATAAAAAAGGAAGGAAATCCTACCATTTCAACATCATAGATGGACCCCAAGGGCATTATGCTAAATGAAATACATCAGACATAAAAAGCCAAGTACTGTTATGACTTCTTTTATATGTAGAATTTAAAAAAACCAACCAAACAAACAAAACAGAACAGACTCATAGCTACAGAGAACAGATTGATGGTCACCGAAGGGGAGGGGGTTAGGCGGGGGAGAATGGACGAAATACGCAAAAGAAATTAAGGCATACATCTTCCAGTTATAAAATAACTAAGACAGGGGAGTAATGTACAGCAGAAGGAATATAGTTAATAACATTGTATGGTGACAGATAGATGGTAGCTAACTGGGTGACCACTGTGCAATGTGCATAAATCACCTGAAACTGATACAATACTGTACGCTAATTAATTTTAATAAAAACTGAAAACAAGAGCTTCAAGAACAACTGGTTGCCGAGTTAGGATGTACCACCCAGGATCCCCTTGAGGAAGGACTTGGTGGCCCAGCTGCCAAGAGTCCCCCTTCAGGGATGGCCTCGGCTATAGAGCTGTCTTGGCTGCAAAGAGTCACATTACCCAAGGTCAACCCCCTTCCTAAAGCAAGCACAGGGATAAAGGCCAAGCCATTGTGGCCCATCTCAGGATAGCTTTGAAAGGCCATTCTAGCTCCAGAACTCTCTGGGCTGGCACAGTTTCTCCCTTCCACAGGTACTGATCCCAAGACACTCCCTAATGAACCTTTCGCACATTAAACTCCACCTGCTTCCTGGAGAACCCAAACTGTGCAGCGGGCTCTGACCTGAGTGTCGCCAGGCATCATTGGACAGGAACATTTAGAGCACACTTACATGGTTCAGGAGAGACTGTACTTCTCACTACTGATTGTGCTCTATCAACTATGCAACAGCGTGCTCAACCCATTCCCACTGAATATTTTCACATGAGATTATAGACTCACTGGTAACATTCCCAAGCTATCTTATATCCTCTTTATGAAACAATAACAAGCTTAGGAATACCAGAGTGCTGTAGACTTTGGGATCTAGTTACGTTCTCATTATTAAGTTAAATTGGTACCATTTTATACCTATGTTCCTATCTTTCTTAAACCGGTGGGAAAGAAATGGCCCCTTCCAAATGTCTCCCACAGACTGGACTGCTTCTAGGCTTGCTCAGTCGAGATGAGAAGAGACCCAAAGCGTAAAGTTCTCACTGTATATGAGTAACAACTGGAAGAGCCCACTGCTGAAGCACGGGCCCTTTCTCTGATGCTACGTTCCTGTTCCCCCACTGTTCTTCTACCTTTAAAGACAGAATTGCGGCTCTTAGCCTTGGAAGGTGACTGCTCAAGGCCCAGCACCCTCACCTGAGGAAGTAAGACCTCCCCATTTCACAAACGATAATAATAGCTAACATTTAAACCCTTACTGCTAGACAGATGTGGTGATAAGTGTCTTATGCGTATCGACTCAATCCTCACAACCACCCAGATGGAAGTTCTTTTCTTTCTTTCTTTCTTTCTTTCTTTCTTTCTTTCTTCCTTCCTTCCTTCCTTCCTTCCTTTCCTTTCCTTCCTTTCCTTCCCCTAACCTTCCCCTCACTTCTTCTTTCTTTCTCTCTCTCTTTCTTTCAGAGAGAGTGTGTACGTATGCACGAACCATCCCATCACCACACACACACACACACACACAAGAGCGTGGGAGTGGGGAGAGAGGAAGAGAGACTCCTAAGCCCACTCAACACTGAGCAGGAAGCCTGACTGGGGCTCAGTCCCATAAGCCCAGATCACAACCTGATCTGAAACCAGGAATCAGAAGCTTAATCGTTTGTGCCACCTAGGTGCCCCAGAAGTACTACTCTTATCTCCATTGTTGGGGGGAGGAAACCTGAAAGGTTGAGTGACTTGCACAAAGTCACCCAGTTAGTCAATCACAGAGCTGAGGATTTGAACTCAGGGTCATGTCCCAGTCACAGAGTATGCAAGGGATAAAATGGGGGAGGGGTGGCTAAGGGGAGAGGGAATCTTGGGCCTTCCCATGGGGTGGCTCCTCTTCTAGTGTGGGTGGTGAGCCTTCTGTGGGCCCTTAAATCAATGTAATGGTTCACAAACAACATTCAAAAGGGAGAAAGGAGAGGTGTGGGGGAGGGGAGAGAAGAAAAGGAAAAGAGGGACGAAAGAAAGGGACAGAGGAAGAAAGACAAGATGGCATTGCACCACATGTAGTCAGAATAGTATTGTTTCACGAAACTTTGGTTCTGCTGTATCTGTGCATGCTGGCTTGTTATGAAAAAAGTCTAACTGTGGGTTGTTATACCCAAAGGTCATTAAATTTCATTCAAATTCAGTCATCAGGAAAATAAAAATTAAAGTAATAAGCTACCACGCATTCAGAGGCAAAGTGTAAAATCAACTTGAATGTCTATCAACAGAAAAATGGATGAATGAATTATTCTATATCCATATTACAGCTAGCTATTCAAGAATGGCTCAGGTTTATACATATTAAACTAGAGAGATTGCCTATGATGTAGCATTAAGAGAAACACTGTCAATACATGCATGTGGTACAATCATATTTTGTACAATGAGTGATGAAGCTCCCAACATACAGATGAACATTTGGGTGGTGGATTGGGCAAAACAGAAAAGGAAGGAAGGAGGAACTAAGGAAAAGTACAACAAAGGCAGCCGCTGTCTAGCAAGAAGTGTGTGCATCATTCAGGGTGCCATAGGAAACAGAGGACATGAGCAAATTGTGTAAGTTGAAAGGAATTTAATAAAGTGACTATTTATGAAGTTGTGGGAAGCATTTAGGAAAACCAACAGGGGATCCTCCGGTCCCTCGAGAACTATGGCAACAGGGAGCCAGTGTCACCACTGGGGTGAAGGGGCAAGAGATGGTGGTTACTGGAGCCTGGAGTTGTAGGGAGCTGTATGCAGGAGGCAGTCAATCCATGGGAACTGGCAGGGACAGAAAGGATTTCCCTCTCCTCTCACCCTCCCCTCTCTTGCTGGTACATCACACTGGCCAACCCAATTGGGGGCCAGGGCACTGGGGGATCCATTGACTCAGCCCATAAAGGTCAACTGCCCAGGACTCAGAGCAGGAGGCAGGGGGACTGGAGAAAAGTCCTAATGGGACAAATATTTGGATCATACACAATACAGAGTACTATAACACTGAGTGAGAAAGTGAGAATAAAACCTCCATCTATGATTTTTCTTTGTACATACAACATTAAATATTTGCATGGATGAGAATTAATAAGGTTACCAAGTGACTGTACCGATTTGCTTTTGTGATGGTATCTCAGATTTTAGTTAATTAAATCCAGTACCTTCAATAATAATTACATTAAAAAAGAAGAGTTCTTCTTTTTTATTCTTTGCAGTGAAAAAGACCTGAGTTTTAATTCTTGAATCTACCACATGCTTGCCATTTCTCTACCTTCCTCATCTCTAAAATGGGGACCCTGAGAACATCTACCTTGTAGGGTTGCTATGAGGGTTAAACCAGTTGATAGATTTTCAGGCCTTAGGGTAATATTTTAGCACATGGTAAGTGTTTACAGTTGTTATGGTGACAACGGGACATCAAGAGCCTCCCAGTGGTGGGTCTACCTGTGTCCACAGCCTGTCTTCAAAGTACCCACCATCTAGCTAGAGCAAGCTGATGACGTCGCTCTCTTCCTTGAAATCTGTCCATGGTCTCCAGCCCTTGTAGGACAATATTCAAAGCTCTCCCTTGCTGGCCTCCCCAGCCTCAGCCTTTTCCACTCCTCCCTTCGTGCGTTCATTCCAGCCACACCAATTCCTTCTGGTTCTGCACAAGCTCCATGCTGTCCTCCCCTCCCAGAACCTCAGTTGGGAATGTCTTTTCCCTACCATGCCACTTCCCTCCCTTGCTAACTCTTCTTATTTGTCACTGAAATTTCAAGCACGGCCTCCCCTGAGGAGACTTCCGGTCTCCCAACTCCTCTGCCCCTGCCCCTCCAACCCCAACAGCTTCCTCCTCTTCCCATTCCATCCTCTTCAGGCTGTATCACGCTACACTCCTAATCATGAGTGTATTGATTCCGCCATCATCAGGTGCTCCTCCCCCGACCAAAAGGTAGCAATCATGGCCTTCATCTCTGGACCCCCAGCATGGAGCACAGAACCTGCTGAGAGTGCCTACTTAGTTACGATTTGTCTGAGTTAAACTTAGAAATGAGCGAGTTATGTGACCCTAAGTCACTCAACTAAGTAAGTGGCACAGCAGAATTCAACCCAAGTTGTGTTGGACTCCAAAGGCCGCCACTGTCTCCCAACCATCTGGAAGTTCTAAGGCCGCCTGCCACTCCAGAAGAGTCGCATGCCTGAGGGAACTCCCCAGGGGCACTAGACCAGTTCAGGCCAGAATGAGTTGGTCAGCGGAGACCGGGAGGGATAAATGCCTCTTTTCTGGGAGTAATCACATGACATTTGCTTTATCAAGGGACTTTCCCAAGAAAATCAATTTCTGGAGCATGTTAAAATATAAACAAACGGCCATCCACCCACCCACTCCTTAAAGACAATTGGTCCAAAGAGATCTCAGAGAATTCAGACAATTCCACAATGTTGAGAGCACCACCCGATCACATGAACTTTGTTTTCCCTAACCAAGCATTTTTCTACTGAATTTTTATTTTAAATTTGGCTCCACTGTGAAATGCACCCCCCTGCCCCGCCACCTCATCCTATACTGTTTCACCCAAGGCAAACCTGTATGCACAGCCACAGACATTCTGGGGATTCTTGACATATGTACCATTTGAGATTTGTTCTCGTGGCTCATGATGATGTTAGCAGAATCCCTTGATAACAGTGTTTATATCTATTTATAACTGTAACCTATTATCCTATTTTCCATATAATTGGATGCGACTGAGGTTAAAAAAAATTCAGCTGCAGAAGAAAAGTCATGTTCTTATAGAGCAGATGTTTGCTCAGCATGGAAAGTGAATTAGCCTTTAACACAAATGCCCAGAAATACATCAGTGCTTTTTCCAAAAGCCCTGGTGTTAATGTTTTATGCTGAAAAATAATTTTTAAGATAAAGGATATTAAAAATGCAATGAAGGTAGCCACAGCTGGTTTTTACAACCGGTGTTAATTTTACCTCTTTCAAGTACGACGGTGCTTCCAATTCGGGCACTGGATTCATTCTCCAGTTCAGGGTGCAGAAAAGTGACTCATAATCTATTTGTTCTTTACTGTCTTCAAATCTGAAAATATAATTATAATATATAATTTGACTCAATCTACAGAGTTCAGGACCAAAATGTCAGCTTAAATGCTATGCCAGGAAAACATGTCAGGTTAGGTTTTAATACCTGATATTTTTCTTATTTCTTACTAGATTTTTGAACTTTGTGAGCAGAGATCCCACACAGCTAATTCACCAGTGTCCCCAGCACCTGGAGTCATGCTGGCACTTAGTAGGTGCTCAGTAAAGCTCTGTTGCAGTTGCCATAGAAACAAATGAGCTTATTATTCAGTAACTAAGACCATTTTGTTCAGAGTATTTGCAGGCCCTCTTAATTTAATATGGTTGGTACTGTAGGTCAGTGAAACAAAACCACCTTGTGTTTCTTAAATTGCATGCTTTTTAAATTTTTAAGGGGAGCCTAGATTCAATGCATCTACTAAGATACTTTTAGGAAAAATAAAAGATATCTTTATCATTTATTATGATGAAGCCATTAAAAGGGGTTATTTAGGGGTGCCTGGGTGGCTCAGTTGGTTAAGTGTCCGATTCTTGATTTCAGCTCAGATCGTGATCTCAGAACTGTGAGATCAAGCCCTGCATTGTGCTCTGCCCTGGGTGTGGAGCCTGCTTAAGTTTCTCTTTCTTGCTCCCCCTCTGCCCCTCCCCACCCCTAAAAGAAAATAAAGGGGGGGTTGTTATTCAGATCCATGTATGCTGTCCAGGGGAAAATGTTCAGGATATATTGTTGAGCAGAAAGGAGGTTACAAAATAGTATGTAGAAATATGATCTCACTCGAGGTATATATTTATATAAAAAGGCACAAGGGCACGTGGGTGGCTCAGTCAGTTAAACATCCGACTCTTCATCTAAGCTCTGATCTTGACCTCAGGGTCATGAGATCAAGCTCCGTGTTGGGCTCCACACTGGATGTGGAGCCCACTTTAAAAAAAAGAAAAAAAGAAAGGCATAGAAAAATTCTAGCAACAATACACTGAAGTATTAAAACAGCTATCTCTGGGAAGAGAGACTACTTTTTGCTTTTTGCTTTAGAGTTCTCTGTATCTGAATTGTTTTAAATTTGAGAAAAAATATTAAGCCCATGTTTCACTTAAAAGAAAACACTGGCACAAATTTAACCTTAACCATAATAGAGTTTTGGCCATTAAGACCCAGTCATTTCAAACACAATTGTTGGAATGACCTAAACACAAAGTGAAATTCTTCTTAGTATAATACCTCAATGCCACCCAGTCTTAATTTCACCACACTCTGCCAATTTTGAAAGCTAAACATACATTGGTCATGTCAGACCATTTTTTGAAGGGCAAGACGAAGGTGGTGTTCCAAGCTCCCTGCCAGGGTTCCTGCCCTGCTCAGGACCTCCAACTCAATAGTCCCCTTCCAACTGGCAAGTGAGGTGTACAAGATACTGTGGCAAGAATGAACAGGGGATAATTACTTAAAAGAAAACCTGGTGATAATAAACTTGGGAAAATAACATACTCATAAACAGTCAAAAGCCTCCCCCCCACCACAGGAGTAAAGAAAATAATAGCTCATATTTATAAACTAATACAAATTAGCAGTAATAAGTTAAGTGTTACAAGATGAAGTCACATAGACTGGTCAATCTAAACAAAGTAGAATAAACAGAGTGATCAGAAGAGGAGAAAGAGAATTCGGTTCTTCTTTTGTGTACATTTTCTTTGGCTGAGGATTCTGGGACACAACTCCAATATGCTGCCCCCTACCACTGTTTATCCTCTGGATTTTGGCTCGCTTGTCATTTGAACTCCTTGAAAGGACATTCTCTGTTTATGGAAATATTTGTAGCCAAAATGCTGGACCATTATGTCTTTTATTTGTGTGTTTTTTGGGAGAAGAACTAAAACTCAATCAATTAAAGATGTTTTGTAAGAAACTTTCCTCTAGCATGGAGTCTTGAAGACAAGTATTCCCTAATACTCTGAGTAGGAGCTGAGGTCAGAGAATGAGGTCACGTAGGGCCTTTGACTTTCATACTAAGGAAAACTAAGAGCCACTGGAGCATATTGTACACAGAGCAGTTATGGGATCTCAGCTGTATCTTCTAAAGATCACGCTCATGGATACATTGAGAAGAGAATGCAGGAGCAGGGCCGAAGTGGCGAGGGCAGTTAGCGGTCTTCTACATAATGGCAACCTAGATGGCAGTGGGGCAGTGGAGGGCACTGAGGAGTAGTCAATTCTGAAAGATATTTTCAAAGATTTGTTTGTTTTAGAGGGAGAGCAAGCAGGGGAGGGGGTTGGGACAGAGGGTGAAGGAGAGAGGGAATCTCAAGCAGACTCCATGCAAAGTGCAGAGCCCAACGTGGGGCTTGATCTCATAACCTAGAGATCATGACCTGTGCCAAAACCAAGAGTCAGATGCTCAACTGACTGAGCCACCCAGGTGCCCCACTTCTCAATATATTTTGAGTGTAGGGTTCCTGAAGGATTGTACAGAGTCAGAGAGACAGACAGAGAGAGACAGAGAGAATGCATGGACTCGGGACAACCCCAAGGGTTTTGCTTGACCAACTAGAAAAATATAGCTGTCCTAACTGAGATAGGAAGGACTGTAGGGGCTACAGGTTAGGGGTAAACAAAATGAAGAGTTTTGTTTCGATGTTACATTTTGATGGGAAGGGGGCAGCTGGACATAGGAGTCTGAAATTCAAGGAAGGGGTTGGAGTTGAAGATAGAAATGTGGGAGCCACTCACACATAGATGGTATTGAAAGCCACCAGACCAGGAGACTGGATGAGATCACCAATGAACTAAGTTTCTCTATCTGTTCCTATAGTACCGAATGTAATTGTCAGTAAATTCCCATTACAACAATTATAGGAGACACTTATTTAATTCTAGAGGTTTCAGAATTCAATTCTGAATTCAGAAGTATAATATCCCAGTAATTTGGGAGCCAGTCAAAAGACTACCAAACAGACGTAGGGTCACATTAGACTCAGCCCCCGTATCCAATGCACTCTCCGGTCCTGTAGGTTCTACCACCATAGCAGATCACCAATCTCTTTTTCTCCACCTCCTCTACTACTCACTAATTTCAAGCCACCATCAACTCTCACCCAGGTTACAACGATAGCTTTGTAGTTTGGTCTTACTGCTTCTACTCTGAACTTTGCTACAGACCCAACCTCAACCAAATGAGCTTTCTTTTTCTTTTTTTCTTTTTTTTTTTCCAAATGAGCTTTCTAAACACAGACCAGATCAATAACTTCCTTGCTTGGAACTCTCCAGTGGCTTCCCAATCCACAAGAACATAAGCTGAACTCCTTATCAGGATTGAAAAAACCCTAAGGAACCTGGTCACTACTGACTCCTCCAGACTCATCTGAAAACTCTCCGTTTGCAACATTCCAGGTGTACTAGCCTTCTTGCTGTTCTCTGAGCATGCCAAGATTGCTCCCAGAAGTGCGAGGCATTTGCAACCCCTAGTCCTTTTGCCTGGAAAGTCTCCACTCAAACGTTGCTTTTTCAGAAAGGCCTTCCTGAAGTTCCTCTTGCCTAACAGAGTCCCCCTGCCTAAATCAGCATTTTCCCTGGACGATGGCAAGTGAAACTTACAGAAAAATTTCTGGAATCACCACTGGAACTCCTATTATCATACCTTGTTACCAATTAGGTTTATAAGATGCCTACCTGTTACCCCTGGGCCCCCGGCCTTCTCCCCTGCCCAACTCGTGATATGTTAGACTCAAACACATCAAAACATTTACCCATTTGAAGACTATTTGGAAAGGATATTCCTGACTCAAATGATATTCGGGAAGGATCAAATGCTGTAAACGGAAGAGTACACAGCTTAGAAATGAAGTATAAAATTTCTCTGAGGAAAGGGGCACCTGGATGGCTCAGTCAGTTAAGTGGCTCACTCTTGGTTCCGGTTCAGGTAATGATCTTGTGGTTGAAGGATCAAGCCCCTTGCCAGGCTCTGTGCTCAGTGAGAGTCTGCTTCAGATTCTCTCCCCACTCTCCCTCTGGCTTGTTCTTTAACTCTCTCACCCTCTTTCTCTCTCTCAAATAAAATCTTAAGAAAAAATTTTTTTTCTGAGGAAAAATATTTGAAAGATTTGATCTTTCCAAAGGCCCAGAGTGAGGCTTCAAGGAAGAGTTGAGCTGATGTGGTGTAATTCACCAAGTTTTTCTTTTCAGTTTTGTCTTAGAGGATCTCAGTGGATATGGAAATCCCAGCAAAAGGAGCAAAGGAGAAAAGAACAAAGAATCTTTCAATTAAAAGGGATAAAAGTAGCCAATGCTTCTTGGAAGAATTCTTCACTCTTGGGAAGTGGACAGAGTTGCAGTTAATCATGATGGATTGATCACAAATATATTTATCTCCCTTTCCCACCAAAATCTCACCAAGACGATAATGAAGGAATAAAAATAAGTAATAGCCTACAATGACAATGGTAGCTGGAAAAAAGACAACATTGGACAAGAATCTTCAGAATCTCTTGCACAATGGAAAGCCAACACAGGGCTTATAAGTGACTTGGCAGAACTGAGGAAGGGAAGCTAAACTCTAAATGTCCAGAGGCAGGGGCCACTTAGAGATTAGCCAGTGTAGCCCACAAAGATCCCGAGATGCGGAGAATGCAGATTGCAGGTTCCAACAGAGGCAGGGTCATGGTGTGGGACTGAAAACAAGGGCTGTTTTTCAAAGCCTGAATAAAGCAATGGCAGCTGGAGCCCCGAGTACCTTTCTCTATACTGTCCTCTTCTACAGAAATTCAACTAAAAGAGCTTTAGTCAGGGGTGGGGCTGAAGCATAATGGAGGGCAGAGGAGAGCATTACACATTGAACTTGAGCCTCTCAGCCACTTTTCTTCCCCTTTCCCATTTCAAGAACACCAACAGCCACACTTCAATGAATCTGCTTTCCCTCATTCCACCCTCCCTCCTATTCCAGCAGGAGAAGATAGAATTCTTCTCTTGATCCTCCGAATGGGCCTAGAAAAATCTCCAGATTCCAGCTTCTGGGGATACTGCATGAAAATAAGGGCTACGAGATGGACTTGTGCAGTGAAACCCATGAATCCATAAGATCCACCCTGCAAAAGCTTCCAACATTAAAGACAGAAGCCAAAACGGCAACAGAAAAAAAAAAAAAAAAGGAATCAGAAAAACAAATACAATTCAGGTTGCAGAAGGAAAGAGGTGAGATAAGAGTGATAAAGTATATCCATGAAAAAAGAACAGAAGACTACCAAAAAGGATCATTCAAATTAACATGTGTTCTTGGAATAAAACAAATCTGACAGTAGTAAACAGATCCAGTAGAAGAGGTAGAATATCATGTTGAGGAAATCCCTTAGTAAGTCTATCATAATGGCAAATAGAAAATTGGGGAGTCTAAAAGAGATCCAAATCTGGGATATCTAAAATCTTAATGACAGGAGTCCTCACTGAGAGGAAAATGCAAATGGAGGGGAGAAAATTACTACAAATCAACAGAAAGTTTCCTAGAACCACAGGACAGAGTCTCCAGACCAGAAGGGTCTGTAAAGTGTTAAGTGCCCACAAGCCCAGACACACAAGACAACATTGGCAAAATTCCAGAACACCAGGAACAAAGAGAAGATCCTAAGGGCATCTAGAAGGAACAATAATGGGAACGAATAGTATGTTAAATTCTCAAGCACAGTAACAGGAAGTTAGTATTAGAATCCAAAAATGAGAAACAGGAATAGTAGTACATGCCTGCTATTTAAATGTCTATAGAGATAGCTACAAGGGATGAGAGAGGCTGCTTCTTGTGAACGGGTCTGGGAGGTGGGGAAGGATATGACTGGAAACTACTCTTGCTGGAATAAACTTTTCAGAATTGAGTTTTGTTTCTTTTTCTTTTTTTTTTTTTTTTAACTATGAGTGTGTATCAGTTGGCTATCAATACAAATTTACAAAGCAGAAAAAGCAGATGAGAGACCTTGAGACGTGCTTTTCAAGGTGGTACAGTTGTACAAGTCAGACTTGGAAAGGAAGACGTGCCACTAGTTGGGGCTTGCTGGTGAAGAATTAGTCTGCAGTCTTCCTCCCTGCTCCAAAGTTCTGTACACCGCTTCCTCCCCCAGACTGCTGATGGGGTGAGGTTTGTCACGCCCTCCTCTGCTATATAACATACACGAAATCTACTACATGGTATTGTTTGATGAGGTAGAGAGAGAGAGAGAGAGAGAGGATACAAAGGAGAGTTCTAGTTCTAAAAACAGTCCAAGCTGGAGGCAGAGGAACCTGGGGGTGGCAGTTCAGAGAGGCAGAGGGCTTGGCTGTAGGGGCCTAGGAATGGGTAGGTCAGTGTTTACATGTACCACTGGATACCATCTCCCACAGCCACCTGTCATGGCGTCCTACCTGCCTCATGGCTACAGGTCATCGTTAGCTAAATCCTACCCAACCTTTCAAAATATTTTGGAAAGGCCTCTGAATCGTATAGAAAATATATCTCCTTGCTTCGGGGTCATGCTGTGCTCCTGATCAAAAATATTAGCCTCCTGGTTCTCCCCCTGAATCTCCTACTTTGCTCCTCTCCAAATGACATTTGGCTCTTGCTAAGACTCTGATCCATGGTCAAAGGATGAAGATTTGCCACTCTTGAAGTCATTCTCTTGAAAAGGCCATGAAAGCAATTCCAAAGAAGAACTGTCTATGGCGACATTGTTGAAATCAGTGCACAGTCTTCCAGGGTGACTGCCCTAAAGGGCAGCACTAATTCTGGCTTTAAAGTGTTTCTCTGCTTGTTAAAAAGTCAGCCTCCTTACTTTAAAGTCCCAGCTCACAGTGCTAAAGTGTTTTCCTAAAACCTCCATAAATTCTTCTTTCCCTTTGATACTGGGGCAAGCCACCATTTCCTTCCCGACACAAACTAAGGGACGTGTTTGTGGAGAAAGAGGGAGGGAAGGGAATTTCTCTGGTTCCTCCTTCGAGAATCATGACCCCCAAGCACGCTTCTCAATGCCTTGCTAGAAACACGGGTGCTTGTGCTCCCCCTCCCAAAAATGATGAATGGCCCCAAACTACAGAAGCCATTTAACTCCTTGCCACAGGGAATAAAGCTGCTCTGCTTTATTTCCAGCATCTGTGGAGGTATAAACCATGTGGTGGCAGCTGTATGTGGCTGAAGAGTAACGTGGCTTCCCCCTCTGCTGCGAAGGCCATCTTGTAACATAGGGGAATGGGCTGGGATGCATGACCGGGACTAGAAGGGAGGGCAGGCAGGAGAGACACATTTGTTTGTTTGTTTGTTTGTTTGTTTTTGAGAGAGGCCAGAGGGGCCAGGAGCAGAGGGGGAGGGAGAGAGAATTTTAAGCAGGCTCCACGCCCAGCACGAAGCCTGACCTGGGTCTCCATCTCCCAATCCTGAGATCAGGACCTGAGCCAAAATCACGAGTCAGATGCTCAACTGACTGAGCCACCCAGGCGTCCCGGCAAAGACACACTTCTGACTCATGCCGTTGTGTTTGGTTTCCATGCATTACCCAGCAAACCCAGGGGCACACGCTGGAACACCTGGTGAGATTCTTTTTTTTTTTTTTAATTTTTTATTTTTTATAAACATATATTTTTATCCCCAGGAGAGCACCTGGTGAGATTCTTAAAGAATGGACAGTTCAGAAAAAAAGTCAAGCTCCAGGCCACTGCATCAGTTGGTCATACAAACCCAGAGCTGGCCAGGTGGCATGGCTCAAGTTATCAGTGAGGAGCTCCAGTCATGTCCGGACAGCCGGGCCTCTAAATTCCTGTTCTCATTCCAACACACACCTTCTCGGCGAGGCATGTCACAGCAGCCAAGTATGGAGTGTGCTCAAGGTTGACACTCTGTTGATCCATGTGGATTTGGAATTTTTAAAAAAATTTCTTAAAAACCATGTATCACCTTATATTGGAAAACGTAGGATGCATCTGGGAGGTGGGGCTTCTCTCTGTGGACTTCCCGGGGCACCAAACACTGCCACAGTGGCAGCCACACTGCCTGACCCTTGTCCCTCGGCCCCACTGCCAGGTACTGTTGGGTGAAATCACCAGAGTCCAAACCATGCCTCTGGGGGGAACGGGGGTGCAGGGGCTGAGGCTGGGGAGAGTATAACGAGATGATCTGAGAGCCCCATTTAGCCCCGTTAACTTTTTCCATTTTAACTGATATTTCTGGATGCGGCACCCACTCTCTCGAGAGGTCAGTTCGAAGGCATTCCATGGAGCCCAGAGCCAGCTGTGAAAGGCCAGCTTGGGGCAGAGCTGCTGGGGAAAGAGCTGCACTTGAATTTCCAGTTGTTCCAAGTGCCGATTCACAAGGCCAGTTAGGAAAGGAGGCTACCTCTTTACTCCCCAGTCCCACACAGAACACAGAATGGAATGACCTCAGAATACTCTCCACTTCCTAATGGTTTGAGAACCAGGATTTCTTGCTTATTAATACTTAGGAAACATTAATAGTCCAAAATGAGGGCTCAGAGGTGTTGAGTCCATTTACAAGGATCACATGGGTGGGAGGCAGTAGAGCTGCAGAGCTCAGAGGCTGGTCTGGTGCATATCAAGCCTATGTTTTTCTCCCCTCCCTGACCCTCACTCCCCAGTGCACTAGCACAGGACAAGTGTCTGGGGCTACAAAGGTGAATGAGACACAGCCCTGATTCCCAGGAGCTCAGACAGGGACAATGTAGGGAGTTCTCATCCTGTTAGAGACTCATCTTAGTCCTCTGCAAGGTCCCTCAGTGACAGAGCCTCTTTATACCTCAGAGTCGGCACTTACAAACTGGGGAATCGTGTCTAGCCTCAACTAGAACGTTCCCTTCCAAGGGGTTACAAAATATCCTAGGGCCCTTGGCACTATGTCAATATGGAGTGTCAGTCCCCCATTACTACTACCACTTAGAACATTTAAGTCGGATGCCCTGTGCAGCAGTGAAAGGAATCTGACTGGTAAGTACAGAGAGTTCAGACCAGCTCCCACAGCACAAACTGGTGGGGGGCTGAGGTAGCCAGAGGTGTAAAGATTTTGAAGTCCTGCTCTTAGCTTGAGTTGTGCTAGTAAGGAAAAAACCTAGTGGAATCCCAAGAAAAATGGAAAGGCAGTAGAGGGAACTCTTCCTAGTGAGACGCAGCGCTAGGCAAAATACATACATGACAATCACTGTGTGGAAGAAATCGGCCAACTCTTTGGCCACATTGTTTTCCATCCCCTGATTTCTGTTCACACAGCAGGGCTATCCAGCTGCTCAACAGCTGCCCAGCTGCATCCCGTGGCAGGTAACACTGCTCCTGGGCAGAGCGTGCACTGAACCAAAACAATAAACTCCAGGCCTGCCTCCCACAGGAGATGGCAGACGTCAGAGGGGCTCTGGCTCAGCGTGCCACAGGAGGGCTGTGCAGAAGGAGAGTCTGGTCAAGGCTCTGGAAAGCCCTGCGGAGTCTGTGGGGAACAATAAGAATGCAGAATATAAATGTGAGCTGCAGGCTGATGGGTCCATGAGGAATTAGGGCCGTCTTTGAAAGGAATCTGCGGAGATGATGCAAAACACCAAGCATGTGACCCAAATCGTGGCGGGGCATATTGGAGGGAGAAGGGACTGGGAATGAGACATTTTCTAATCTGACTAGTCTGAAGCTTCCCCTCAGTGAGGAGCAGGGTCACTGCACAATTAGAGGCAGAGTTAGACTGAACAGAGCCTGCATAGCAACTCAGGGGGATGACCTCCACAAAGCTACATGGGGCTTGGAGACGGACGCGCGCTGAGCCTGGGATGTCTCCGAAGCGAATCGTGGAACAGCCTTTCTGCCTTTCATGTCAAATCGAAAAGGCGAAGACGTAACAGTCTGCTGAGAAAAGGAGAGGATGAGGACTTGGTGGCCTCGGTGTTAGAGAGGAAACATCTAGGTCCTCCAGAGGCCAGGCTCCCACATCACTGGACTTTCCAGGACAACACATCCCTGGGGCCATAAGAGATAATCTAATAAATATCCACAGCTTCCTGACTGGAGACAGCTTAATGTGCGAAACGCCTTCAGATCCAAATGTTTGAAAACAAGGCTTCCTCTGTGTAGAAGGACACAAGTTTCTTCCAGGTCATTTCTAAGTCAGGGTGTGTGGTCTGTGGTCCCTGACTTCAACTTCTCTCCGAGGCCCCAATCATCACCTAGTACCAGGTGCTGCACTGGGTACTTTATAGACGTTATCTTAAGTCACCCTCAGAACTTCCAGGAAGGAGGTATTATATCATTTCAGAGGTAAGGAATCTGAGGGTTGGGCAGGTCAAAAATCTTGCACAAGGGGTGCCTGGATGGCACAGTCGATTAAGTGTCTGACTCTTGGTTTCAGCTCAGGTCATGGTCTCAGGGTCACGGGATCAAGCCTGCACTGGGCTCTGTTCAGCAGGGAGCCCCCTTGAGATTTTCTTTTCCTCTCCCTCTACCCCTCTTGCTTGTGCGCATTCTCTCACTCTTGCTCTCAAATAAATGAATCATTTAAAAAAATGTTAAATAGCTCATGTGGAGGACCACCTGGATGACTCAGTCCATTAAGCATCCAACTTGATTTCAACTCAGGACATGATCTCAGGGTTGTGAGATCAAGCCATGCATCAGGCTCTGCACTGGGCATGGAGCCTGCTTAAGATTCTCTCTCTCCCTCCCTTTGCTTCTCTCCCTGCTCACACTTGTTAAATAAATAAACAGCCCATGTGGCTTTGGGAACGTGATAACTGAAGAAACGAGACTCCTAGGCCTGCCTATTTCATCTGAAGTCCTTTACACCAGGATGACCTAATTATCTGTCACACTGATGCCAGCAGATAAAACCAAATTGAGCTGACAGTCCAGAAAATAACTCCGGGTCAATTCAGTGCATACTTCCAATTGGATTGGCCCTCCTGAGTCTGCTTCTGATGCTTCTGACCCTAGTGCTCCTGCATAGGATTTAGTTTTATCTGTTCCTTTTGTCTCAGATGAGGACACCCCACTCCAGCTCCTGCTTAAGAACAATTGCTCCAACTGACAACCCTCAGCCTCCCAATGGAGAAGGGGGTGAAGGAGTTCAGAACTGATGATTTCAGTCTTCCTTTAAGGAGCAAAGAGATTTACAGAAAGTTTGTGAGTAGAAGAGCAGCACTATGACATTTTTGTTCTTAGACGGTATTAACCTGCTATATGTAAAGATGGATTTAAATAATTAGAGACCGGTGGAAGAAAGACCAACATGGAGGCCCTGAATAGTCAAGAAGAACTGTGGGTCTGAACCAGAGTGAAGATAGTGGGAATGGAGAAGAAAGTGGGAAGACAGTGGGAATGACAAGGAATAGGAAGGAGGTAGAATTGTCAAGACATTCCTCCCCATTGGCTATTTGCAAACAGTAATTCAAAATGGTTAGAAGCAGGGGATGAGTATTTAAAAGGTTCAGGGATTAAGTCACAGCTCTTAGAAGACTGGGCGACTTTGGGCAAAACACCTCATCTCTCTAAACCTCAGCCTCTTCAGGTGAGGCAAGAGAATATAAGTTGTAACTCATAAAGTAGTTCTCACAAAGCAATTGAGATGAGGTCTTCTGTCAATGACAACAATGCCTAGAACATAGTCCAAAATGTCAAACTTACCAAGATAAGTGAGTCAGAGGCGGGGTTGGGGATAATGTCATAGAAATGAAAAATGATGACCAGAGTCTGCATAACTATGAGGGTGGTGCCTGAAGTCGAAAGTAAACGTTCAACAGGAGGGCCCAGTGCTTTAGAAAGCAGATCACTGTGCTTTCCTTTTGCAACATCATAACGTTCACACTTTACATCTGGTGTTCTAGTAGGACAGAGCCCTGAATCATAACACTAGGCCCTCTTCCTGCATGTCTTTAGCCAGTAGGAACTACCGCTTTGAAAAACCGGCCCTGAATTTTAGATCTAATACCCTCATAACCAATGAAGTTAGACATCTTCATTTTGTCCCAGGAACCTGTGTATACATATATGTGTGTGTGTGCGCATATCTTAACATTAAAAAGATAAAATAGCAATTCATAGTAGGCTAACATTCAAAATCATGCCCAGCTTTTCCTTTTGTAACACTTAAATGGAGATGTGTTATCAATAATATAATCAAAGCAGTCAAGGGTAAATCAAGGATATTTAAAGGTCAATGTACAACCAGGAATAGTTCCCCCAAACAAAAATATGCAGGACAAACCCCCTGAGGGTCGGAGCTCTTGCTTACCGAGACAGTATGGATGCCAGAAGATCATCGGTCAAAGGTAACCTGGAGGACTTGCACAGCCTTCTGATGTATTTGCTGGGTAATACTGTTTTTCTGCATTAAAACAAAGTAAACAGGTCTTTTATATTTTGTGTCTCTTGAGTCACAATTACATGCTATAGGAAAGAAAATACAGATGTGTCCTTAAAGTCTGCACATGAAAATGAGTACGAAAATTGGTACTGGAACTCACAGTAAGGAAAAAGAGTCATATTGATTTTCACTGACTTTTTCCATTTCAGAAGTGACCAGATTCTGTCCTTCCAAAGGCCTTTCCATCAAGATTCAGACTCTTGGTTGGTGATAGTACGGCACTTTAAGGGTACAGCCACGAGTGTTGCTCTAAGTAATTGATCTGCCTTCTTGACCACTAGTCAAAACTGGTTCTGATATTTGAAAACATCTCTTAATTTGACAGGCATCTAGAGCCTCCAACGCAAGTATTGTATGACTTGAGGGTATTTTTCTAGTCTTTTCCTTGGACCCAAACCTTGTAACCTTGAGGCCCCAGCTGGGGCCTTAACATTCACCTCAGTTTTGTTAGATGGTTTCTCCAGAGCAGCTCAAGTCATTTTCCCCAGCCTGCCAGGGGCACAGAAATGCTTGTCCAATGTTCTCATTCAGCCAGTTTTCCCAGGCACCAGGCAAAATCAGAACCAATAAGAAAGAAAGCGAGCTGCTTTATGCACACTGAGTTTACAAAATGATGGGAGAATGTTTGTGTCTAGAACTGAAGCCTGTCAGATCTGGAAGAACTTCAGAGCTGTCTGATCAAGGAGCCCCATCATTCCCAGGAGGTGTTCTTTTAGTGAAGGGGGGTCACACTTCTCACGCTGGGCAAGCGGTACCACCAGAGTGGAAGGTCATGCAAAGCTCAGGCAATATAGCCTAGGGAGGCTCCAGAAAGTTTTAAAAGATTCAAGGAAAAATACCACCTTTATAAAAACTCAACAACTATGTGTTATGGATTAGGCAAAAAAATTGTGTTCAACATTAAGATAAACTACAGGTCTTTAAAGATATTTAGGGGAGGCAAGCTGGCCACTTGGGTACAAACTTCGGGTCTGGGGGTGATGGGAGGGGTCATGGGGCAAAGAAACATCAGCGGTTCATAGTAGGAAAACTAGAGGCTAGAGGTAAGAGTAAGGTTTTCTAACTCCTGGTGAATATCCACCCCCCCGCTGCCCCAGAGTATCAGATCTGTGGGTAAGATGAACACCAAAACTTATTAAAATGGGGCTCCAGTTTATAAAAATGATTTAGTAAAGAGTAATAGAAACATGGCAAATGTACTAGAAATTGATTTTGCTGAGCTTCCGTATTATCAAGAAGAAATAATTTCAAAGAATTTCTAAATAAAGTTTACTTGTAAATTCCCTGTTCTCTGTATTAGAAAAGACACATTTATAAATCCCGGTGATCACAAACTAATGTAAGAAAATATATTTCAGGATTAAACCTTCTAACATCTGGATTAACTATGTTTCAGTTGAAAACCTTTAAAAACCAATTAAAAGGAAATGGAAAGGGCCATCTTATCTTTTTGAAGATTCAAGGGCCTTCCCTATTCTATCAACAAACAAAACTCACCATCATGATGAAATATCAGTACCCAAATACTTTCCCAAAATGATTTAAAGTACATTTGGGAAAAAAAAAAAGTGTTGTATACAACCCAGACTAAAAAAAAAGAAAATTTTTAATCATTTTGCCAATTTCTGTAAGAATGTTGCTGGGATTTTTGTGATAACCACGTTTTATTGATACCAATGTGAATAAAGTTGACATTTAAGCAAAAAAAATCAAAAAGACTAGTTTTGTAATAATACTTAGACATTTTCCACTGGGTGGACGTTTGTACTAATGGTGCAAAAACACCGGTGGGTAAAACTGCTGGTGCTTATCATCAATCAACACAGGGACACCAAACTGTGCCAGTACTCATTGAATTCATCACCATAGTTTTTCTCTTAAAAAAAAAAGCCAGGTCCACGTAAGCCCTTTGCTTCATTGTTGAAGCAGTAACAATACTGACGTTATTAAATATCAACCTTGAGTGTACAACTTTTTAATATTCTTTGCGATAAAAATAAAGTTTGTTTAAAAAAAATAAAGTACATTTGGTCTATAGTGGAGTATAGTGGGACATCCCAGTGTTCTTTTTGCCCTACTGGATAAAATATAAATTCCTTCATTACTCAGGTCTGCAGAACCTTACATGATTTACTGAAATTGATAAAATGAAAGCTTACTTTTCTCGGTCTTGGTAGACACAAATAGCATTGAGTCTTTCAAAATTCTCAAAAGCGTTTTTCTTGAGCTGTTCATGGGCCTGTGCAATTAGGACATTCACATCAGGCTTCGTGTCCTCAGGCACCTGGTAGTGACGGGCAAGGGTTATAACTTCATGGTCTGTGAGTTTCCCAACAGTCAGACTCATTATTATGTCTCTGTAAAGAAAATGAGAAAATGCTCATGAAATTACATCTAAGAACACTTCATTCTCTTTCTGTTAAAAATATCTAAATTCCAGAGCACTTGGGTGGCTCATTGGTTAAGTGTCTGTCTTCAGCTCAGGTCATTCCTTCAGGTCCTGGGACTGAGCCCCACGTCGGGTTCCCGGCTCAGCATGAAGTCTGCTTCTTCTCCCTCTGCCTTTCCTCCTGCTTATGCCCTCTCTCTATCTCTCCCTCAAATGCATAAATAAAATCTTTTAAGAAAAAAATCCAAATTCCATTTTGTAAAACTTTTATCAACTGCATAGAGGACAGGTGACTATTTTCCTTTAATTTAATTGCTACTTCATTTAGGAGTAGTAGGAATATACCAGGGCTACAAGGGAAAACCATAAGCACTATAGTTTCTAAATAAAATGACATCTTGCCCAGAGTCAAACTTCTAGTAGAGAAGAGCCTGTAACCAGACAGTAAGTCTTTCAAAGTCCTTGAATGGTCAAAAAAAACCTGTCACCAGATACATGATTTCATTCGATGCCTATTAATCTTACTTTACACAGAATAGTAACAGACTTGGGGTTTCTGGCTTCCCATGGTATAAAATTTATAAATCAGCACGTTTGGAAAGTCTTTTCAAGTTCGAGAATGCAATCAGAAACATTTCTGCAGTTAAAAACTAAGACTGACACACCCTGCCAGTGAGGAAAAAGTGAGAGAAGAGACTAAAAAGTGAAGAGTTGTGTAGAGGAATCATTGTCTGAGTCTTTTAAAGGCAAATGGTATTAAAATTATGTGGCAGAGCAATAATAATAATAGTAATTATAACAGCAATGACACATTAACAACGAGGACTCAAAACCTAACAAATTCGTGGGACTGTTTTCAATACAGTCTCTATATCAAAGCGATAAACCATGCAGCACGAGTAAGAAAGAAGGACATCAAAATAGTTAAAATAGCAACTGTTCTAGTGGTTACCTGAATAAGCTTCCACCATCGAGAAACTCTACTTACTGAGAGTGATTCAGTTCCCAAGAATCCCAGCTAAGTGACCGAAGACAAGATTTTTTTTTAAAAAAGATTTTATTTATTCATTTGACAGAGAGAAAGATCACAAGTAGGCAGAGAGGCAGGCAGAGGGAGAGAGGGAAGCAGGCTCCCTGCTGAGCAGAGAGCCAGATGTGGGGCTTGATCCCAGGACCCTGAGATCATGCCCCGAGCTGAAGGCAGAGGCTCAACCCACTGGGCCACCCAGGTGCCCCTGAAGACAAGATTTTATTTGCTCTTTGGCTATAGACTTGTCTTTTGGAATAATGGCTTTTAGTGCTTTTATGTATTTCTTGTCATTATCACTATCATCGAAGATCTCTGAGCTCTCCTAGTCAAGAATTTCCTTAGCATGTAGGAAAGCCCACGGCTATGATGTTGACATATCTGAAGAAATTGCATTTCACCTATATCCGCTTCTTAGGGTTTCTGGGGTTTTTTGTTTTGTTATCTTTTTGTTTATTTATTTTTTTAAATGGGAAATCAAGACCAACCAAATTCAAACAAGAGGATCCCACAATTACATCAGGTCGGTTTGGATCAGACCATCAAACAGCAATATTAGCTGGGGGCTCACTGTGTAGGAAACGCTGTATAGTCACTTGGGTTTCTGAGCTTTTCAGAGTCTCTAACCTATTATAGGCATCCCCGGCACACACAGATGAGCTCCCAATGCCACAAACCAGGAGCCCCGCTTGAATGAATTGAGTAATAATAATAACCCTAGCCTTTCAGGGAGTACTAACTGGGTGCCAGTTGTTGTGCTGCCAGGGACTTCTGGCACAGATCATCTCATCTGGCCTGCAGGATAAGGACTATTTTTTTTTTAAGATTTTATTTATTTGATAGAGGGAGAGAGTACGAGTGTGCAAGCAGGGTCAACAGCTGTGGGAGAAGTAGGCTTTCGGCTAAGCAGGGAGCCTGATGCATGGCTTAATCCCAGGATCCTGGGATCAGGACCAGAGCTAAAGGCAGACGCTCAACCAACTGAGCCACCCAGGTGCCCGGATAGGGACTATTATTATCATTCCCGTTTTATAGATGAGAACACAGAAGCACTGAGTATGCCCAACCTCCTGAAAGCCAGAAAGAGAACCCCTGCAGTCTGGCTCCAAGCCCTCGCATACTCTCCTGCCCCTCTTCTGTCGGAACACAGAAGACAGAATGAGTGGATGGAGTGAAGCTCCGTCAGGGCAAGTTGCCTAAAGGTTGTGGGTTTTGAGCTGATTGTTTACAGACCTCTAGTCCTTTCATTGCCTATGACCTCTGCTTTGAGAGCTATCATTGATCAGCATAATCAGGTAACAGAAAATAATTTCAGAAACCCTGAGTCACCAGCCATGAGAAAGGACTAAGCAAACACAGAGGAACCACTTCAATGAAAGCCCCAGGCTCATTTAGAACACTGGTCATGGAGTAATCAGTCATGAAACGTGCATAAAATGGAACGCTATGCAACCATGAAAAGTATGTTATTGATTGGTATTTACTGGCATGAGAGGTGCCCATGCTATATTGATAAATTCAGTTTCAGGATTCCCACTGAAACTGAAGGTGCTAGTACCCCTATATTCATAGGTGAAACAGGGGAGGGGAATTAAGGAGGGCACTTGTGATAAGCACCAGGTGATGTAAGGAAGGACTGGATTGCTATTGTCCACCTGAAACTAATATGACACTGTATGTTAACCGGAATTTTTTTAAAAGATTTTATTTATTTATTTGAGAGCAAGAGCAAGCGAGAGAGGGAGAGCAGGCGAGAGGGGCAGAGGGAGAGGGAGAGGGAAACCCCCCATTAAGCAGGGAGCCCAATGTGGGACTCGATCCCAGGACCCTGGGATCACAATCTGAGCCAAAGGCAGATGCTTAACCCACTGAGCCACCCAGGTACCCAACTAACTGGAATTTAAATACAAACTTAAAAAAAAAGACAAAGGATACATGCCAAATATCTATATTATCCCTGATCTCTGAGATTTCTTTACATAGACACACGTGTATATATGAGAGTTTCTGTTCTTTCTGAACTTCTGTAATAAAGAAATATTATTTTCATGGTCATCATTAAAAAAAAAAAAAACCCTTTGAGAGATTTTTTCTTTTGAGGGTAGAACCAGTGTGAAGAAGGACAAGTGGTACACTTGCAAGGACAAGGGACAAGAACATGTGTAGCATTAATTAGAAACTTCCCACCTACCTTTCACTAAACTTATTCTAGCATCCCAAGGTCATAAAAGTTTATTTTCCCTTTTCAGTGGATAAGCTTAAATTGTCCTGGCCTCACTGCAGCTCAAGTTTCTATCTGCTGGATCTCTGCAGGCTTGGGTTTTAAACAGCTCAGTATCCCCCTGCTTCCAATGTCTTTAATGTGAAGGTTTCAAACAAGCTGCCCCAGACTTAAAATGGCCCTTGGTCACACAGGACGCCAGGGGCCCTGGAGTGGATGTTGGTGTGGCAGTTGTGCTTGCTGTCCCCACATGAGGCAGGGTCCCAGGACTGGGGATCGCAACCAGGAAGTGGAAGACTTGTCCTGCAGAGCTCAAGTGGCTGCCATTACTCTGCCCTGCCTTTGCCATGTGCCCCCTTCTTTAGAAGTCAAACCTGAATGGGCTTCACCAAAAACAAGGGATCTTCTCACCCCACCTTATTTTGGACTGTGGTAAAAACAGCTGGAACATACAACGTACCGCTGGCTGTGTTTAACACATTCACAACGCTGGGCAACCGCCACATCGGTCTCTTACAAAACATTTTCATTACTTTCCTTTCTTCCTTCTTCCCTGCCCTCTCCCCACCTGGCAACCACTAATCTGTTTACCATCTCTGCAGATTGGTGGTTCTGGATATTTCCTAGAAAAGGAATCATGGAAATAAGGTCTTTTGTGTCTGGCTTTTTCTGCTTGGCACAATGTTTTCGTGCTCTCATCCAGGCTGTATCAGTACTTCATTCCTTTTGGGGGCTGAGTAATATACCATTGTATGAATGTGCCACATTTGGGGTATCTCTTATGCATCGAAGGACGTTTGCATTGTTTCCACCCTTGGGCTCTTGTGAATAGTGCTGTTGTGAACATTCATGTACAAGTTTTAGTTTGGATGCCTGTTTTCAATTTTGGGGAGTAAAACTGCTGGGTCACTTAGGAATTCTGTATTTAACCTAGTGAGGACCCATCACACGGTCTTCTGCATATTCTATTTTTGCTAGCAACAGCCACAAAAACAAAGATCCAACTTCCATCACACATAGCCTTTCCTCACATAAACCTTCAGAGCGAACCTGAAATATGACCTGAGAGCAAAGTCTTATCTTGGTGCTTCCTGCCCCTTCATTTAAGGGAAATGAAAATTCATTTTAAAAGGAGCTTTCATGGGTGCCTGGGTGGCTCAGTGGGTTAAAGCCCCTGCCTTCGGCTCAGGTCATGACCCCAGGGTCCTGGGATCGAGCCCCTCATCAGGCTCTCTGCTCGGTGGGGAGCCTGCTTCCCTTCTCTCTCTGCCTGCCTCTCTGCCTACTTGTGATCTCTCTCTGTCAAATAAATAAATAAAATCTTAAAAAAAATAAAAGGAGCTTTCATTGTACTGATCTGGTGTTCTGTGATTACTAATGCTGATCTTAAAAACTCAAAATGGCAATCATCTTTGCCTTTACTCAGCACTGTACTATGTTCCTGGCAATAATATTTTATATGGATCATCACAGTATTATTTGGTTAATCCTTTAAGGGACGCTGCCATGATTTTCTCTTAGTTTTTGTAATTAAAATCATAAGAGTCAAAAAATAATGCCAAACTGCTAGAGGGTATTGAAGTAACCAGGCAGAATTCTGACACATGAAATGCTAAGCAGTTTTACAAGATATAATTCCATTAAAGTTACCCACTCAAGTAACCATGAATAAAAACTTCAGTTTAAAGCTCTGAATCTCAGGGTATTTCCTTACACATTGAATTGGTAAAGTCTAAGCAAGAACTTTCCTACCAACTTAAAAAAAATTAGCTTCAACATAAACAAGGGCTCAAGAATTGAAGCTCTATGCTCTAAGGCTTATAAGAAAATCTGGTTCAGCCTAAATTAAACCAAGCAGCAATTGTGATGACAATTTACTAATCAGAAGTCAGACATATATGCTCATGTTCTACAGTCCCTCAGATTTTCTCTTATACACTGTGGTCCTGAGCTGCCCATGCAGAACAGAAAACCCTGCCTTTCCGTCACGGACATCCCAGCCCGCCATACTGTTGGACCAGTGTGTTGCCAGACAGTGAGTGGAAGGTGGTAGAAACAGCTGGTAGAGTAAGTGTCAGAGGAAGGAGAGACGGTGAGATGCTTCAAAGTGGGACCAGGACAAATGTCCAACCAAATGGATTTTGCTACCAGCCTGACCATAGTTCAAAACCATTTATGTTCTCATTGGAGAAAAAGGTCATTATATATGGTCACTTCATCTGGACATTGTCCAGATGGGAGTACATTTATAGACTTAGGGTATAAATGGTGTCCCCTTGGAGTTGTGTGACACAGTAGCCTTGCCAGAGAAGACAAAGAACTACAGAGAAAAGGGAAACACGAGGTCAAGTCCAGACTAAGACAATCACCTACTCCAGCCTGGGTCATAAACCTCTTTGCAATCGGGAGGTGCAGTTGTGGTTTAATGGGAAAAAGTATGAGCTTTTGAATTACACAGACCCAGATTAAAATTCCAGCCCCACTAATTCACTAACACATAAATAACTTTGGTAAATTACCTAACTTCTCCCAAGTTCTGTTTCTTACTTGTGAAACTGGACAAGACCATTGGCTTCGTTGGTCATGTCAAACCTCTGTTTAAAACCCTCTGAGGGGCTTGCCATCTCTCCTGAAGTAGAACCCAAAAGTCTCATTATGTGATGTCTGACAAGATGACCCCTTTTCTATCTTTTAGGCCTCATCCCCTTTCCCGCTGTACGTGC
The DNA here is from genome assembly GCF_011764305.1 of Mustela putorius furo. Classification (NCBI taxonomy): domain Eukaryota; kingdom Metazoa; phylum Chordata; class Mammalia; order Carnivora; family Mustelidae; genus Mustela; species Mustela putorius. Next base: position 38,506,551 of record NW_025421989.1, read on the forward strand.
CATACTGCACTCCTTGCTTTTCCTCAAACAAGCCAGGTACACTGTAGCTTTAAGGTCTCCACACTTACTGCTCCCTCTACCTAAAAGGCTCTTCCCCAAGACAGTTCCATGATTTGTTCCTTTATCTCCTGTAGGGCATCTTCACATCTGCTTGGGTGTCATCTTCTCCATGAGGCCTTCTCTGACCATTCTTTTTAAAACTGTGACCCCCTCCCTCCATAAATCTGGCATTCCCTAACCCCTTCTCTGCTTTCTTTTCCTCAGTAGCATTCATCATATGCCAACCTGGTATACCCTCTACTTTCTTTTTCTGTATATCATCTTTGTCCCCCAACTAGAACACAAGATCCACAGAGGACAGGACCATTTTGTTCATGGCTGAATCTCCAACACTTTAAAGAGCTCCTGGAACATAGTAATATTTCTATAGTAAGTAGTTGGCTGAATAAATGAAAATCAAGGGTTAAGTTAGCAAGGTATAAAAAAACATTTAGCATTAGTGCCTGGAAACCTGAATGCCCAATAAATGATAACAATTTGTTTTTCTCTCATAATCCCATAATGGAGATAGTTTCAATTTACATTGAACTAAAAGAGTTACTTCTCTGAAGCAAGTTTATCTTAGAAAAATGTGAAATGTTTCTGATGACTAAAGTCACAGAATTTATCTGCAGAATGTAAAAGGAACATGGTACACTTGTTTTAATTAGTCATATTCAGGATTGAGTCTGAAGTGATAAAGTAAATGAGTTCCAGGTGTGCCTTTCTTTAGATAATGTATATATTTGAGAAACTGCACAACTGCTTAATTCTTAGAAATCAAATTAGGCGCCCCTTTTCATCCTGTTACATATAAAGATGCTCTATCCTCCTCTTGGTCAATTTTTAAATTGACAACGGCACCTAACATTTTAGCTTTAAATTCCTCTGATTCCTTTCAAGCTCTTAATGACAAGCAAGCACCATGGACTCTGAAATAAGTCCTCTGGAAACTAAAGAATCTTTTGACAGTATCATAATTACTGCCAAATTCATCTGCATTGTAAATTGATTTTTTTTATATGTTTTCTCCAAGAGAAGTACATCTGCATTGAAAATCACTGACCCTGTTTTCTTATTCCAACTGAAAGCAGGCTTCTAGTTTTCTCTCTATTGCTCTTCTAATCTTCATTTCACATCAAATACTATGGCTTTTCCTGTTTTGACATGTAGTGGAATGTACATGGTAATTTTGATTTATTTAGTTTGAAATTCAGTATGTCTTGGTGCACTCAACTCTGGGGCTGTTTAAGTGTAGCCAAACAAAAAATGAGATATTCTCATGTTGTTAAGAGCAATTGCTGTGGATTATTAACAATATTCCTCATAGAGGTGCAATTTGAGAAACCCTTAAAGGCCACTCCTCTATCATTCTTTTACAATCTGGCACAATACCATTCAATTAACATTGAAAGAGGCTAGGACAACAGTGTTTTTTGTTTCTTAAATTATGTCAAGATTTTTTGGTAGCAGCAAATGAAAAGTGTAGATGATGGTGCCTAACTTGCAATGTGGGCAGAAAGGAATGAATATTCATTTCATTTATAAGCAAAGCTATTCATTTTCTAGCACCTTTCTTTTGGCTAACACCCATCCTGTGTTCAAGGATAATTTGTTTCCAAGCCAACTTCTCTTGTTTGGCTTTTTGTTTTTAACTCTTTCTCACTGGTTGCTAGATGTTTGAGAGGCCATCCTGGTCCCTGCGACAATGGCCAGGGGCAAGGAGTAAGGATCTTACATGGAAGGCCATCCCCATAGAAGCCCATAGGTATTTATTGATCGAACAATGGGCTCAACAAGACTAGGTTTGTTCCCTCCAGGTGTTTACAATCAATTTAGTAATTTAAGACTTACTAATATCAAAACATATCAAACAGAATACAATCAGTCCTAATCCTTTCTGAACACACACTCTAAAATATAGAATTTATTGGCTTTACTCCATTATAAAAGGAACACATGTCTAAATATAGAGAATTTGGTTGGTAATAAAAGCAAGAAAAAAAAGTCAAACAAATTCCTACTGCCCAAACATAACCAAGTAAGTAAACATTTTGGTATACTTCCTTGCAGTCTCTTTTCTATGCGTGGGTATTTAATTGTCTTTTCTTTTTCTTAATATTTGTGAACATATTCTATGGCCTTTTTTTTCATTTAACTAATACATTCCTTGTTATCACATATTCTTCTGAAACAAAAATGCTAAACCACCCTATTGGATATTTTGGGGGGGTTTTCTCAAATTTTTATATAAGTAATGTCATAATTAACATCTTCATGTGTAAACATTTGTCTGTATTTAAAATTATTTCCTTTGACCACAGAGGAAGGAAGAGACTAGCTGTCTTGTGGTATAGGGTAGGGAATGGGCACCACAGACAGAAGCAGTGACTTTTTTCTTTTGGCTTGCTTACTCACAAAATAATTTTGAAAAAACTATGTACCCACCTCACATATTTTTTAGTTGACATCTAAAGTAATTTTTTCTCTTTAAAAATATAAATAAATATATAAGTAAAATAATTTACTTTGGATAGTGTCCCAGAAGTACAATCAGGTGGGCAAAAAAAAAGGACATTTTAAAAAATCTTGATACATGGCAATAAGTTGCTTTCACTTTCACACCAGCAATGACAGAATGTCCATGCAAATAGATATTATCATTTTTAAAAGTGTTCCCTAATTCCACAGGTAAAAATGAGGTCTCATTTTAATTCATAATGATTTGATTACTAATAAACTTGACCATCTCTTATTTGCTAAGAAATTATCTATCTCCCATTGTGTTCTGTCTGAACATGTCCTTAACTATGGATTCATTCATTCACTTGACAAAAGCTATTTGAACACTTACTCCATGTCAAGCAACATCAACTGATAGAGAATAAGAGAGGAATGAACTAGATTCAATCCCCAGCCCTCAATGACCGCACCATAGAGTTCTTCACCAACCAAAAGGAAAACCAAGTCAACAAAGTAAAAAATGGTGGGGGAGGAGGTTGCAATAAAGATATGTCTAGAAGCTTAGAGGGAATACCCCCACATCCAGTCTGGCATGTATATACAGGTAGGGGGAAATAAGGAAGGCTTCATAACAGAGATGGTAATAGAACAGAGCCTGAAGATGAATGACAATTTACCAGTCACAGAAGTAGGGCAAGGAGGGGAAGGAGGTTGGAGGAATTGTAGAAATAACGGTATCCTTAAAGGTTCAAGGAGAACAAGAGGATAGTACATCTGAGGAGCTGTACAAAGACTCAACAACAGGAGCTCACATTTACCAAGGGCTTAGTGCTAGTGTTCAGATGGTTCTACTGTACTGTGTTGTCAGATTGGGTAAGGTGGTTAACTATAGGGGGCGCCTAGATGGCTCAGTTGTTAAGCATCTACCTTTGGCTTGGGTCACGATTCTGGGGTCCTGGGATTGAGCCCTGCCTCGGGATCCCTGCTCAATGGGAAGCCTGTTTCTCGCTCTCCCACTTCCTCTGCTTGGGCTCCCTCTCTGTCTCTTTCTGTCAAATAAATAAATAAAATATTTTTTTAAAAAGGTGGTTAACTGTATATTCATGTTTATGCATGAAGGCATCTATTAATCCAACTATTTCATAAGCAGGAACTCATCTCTCCCACAGAAGCCCTTTAAGCAGGAACTTTGATTATCCCCATTTTTTTGAAGATTATTTGAGAGAGAGATAACATGAGGGGTGGGGGCAAAGGGAGAGGAAGGAGGAGACTTCCTGTTGAACAAGGAGCCCTCCTCAGAGCTCCATCCCCAGGACCCACATATCATGACCTGAGCAGAAGGCAGATGCTCAACTTACTAAGCCACTCAGATGGACCTGATTATCCCCATTTTATGGATGAGAAACTAAGGCCCAGAGAGATTCAGCAAACTTCCCAAGGGCATACAGCTAGTAAGTGGTGAAGTCAAGATATGAACCCAGATGGTCAGGATTCTTGGGATAACTAGAACACAAGGAAGTGGAACAAGGGGTTAGAGAGCTGGCAGGTGAGGTCCAATGACAAAAGGCACATGAGGTGCCATGTTAGGGCACCTGGGTTTTCCTCTGCAGGTGAAAGGAATCTCCTGAGCATTGAACAAGAGGGCAACAGAGAGTTGGATGTCAGAGCACTCAGAAAGCAACGTGAGGGTTGGCACACCAGCAAGGGCTGCTGGTGCAGGGGCGATGGGGCAAAAGGATGGAGCCAAGGATGGGCTCCAGGTCTCTTGATGAGACAAGGCCATCATGAAAGCTAGCTTTGAAGAGCAGGGGGGACACCTTTTCTACTGAGATGAGAAAGGAAGAATGCCAAGTTATGGATGCAGGGACATGGAGGAGGTCTGTATTTCAGGAGGGACCTCTACAGCCTCTGTTAACCTGGAGATGAGGTTTTGTACCATGAGTGCGAGGAAAATGGTGAAAAGAGAGAACGTTTGAAACATCCATTGGAGGGAATGGCAAAAGGCATACCTGAGTCTTGACCCATCCATAACTGCTCATTGATCCATCAATCACCCAGTTTGTCATCTGTGTCTTTGCTTTCTTGGTCACTATTGGTCCTCTCCCTTTGCCTTTATAGACATGATCATGTCTCTCCCAACTTAAAATAGCAGCAAAACCAAACATTTGACTTTCTATGTAGCTAAATGGCACCCATCAGCCTGGCAGAACAGCCTCCCACAGCAGCCTTGTGACCGCAGGGAGCCACAGCAGTGGTGTTTGACAATGGTCTCATCTTCGTTGGATGATGTGGTCCTGGACAACTAAGGGGGAAGGTGTAGAGAAGAGTTCTCAGGGGGAATACACTGGTATATTCCTCAAGAGGAATTCCTGGTAATATGGCCCATGAGACCTCAAGAAATTAAAAGGGAAAGTGAAAAAAAGCTGTGACCACAGGCCAACCCCGGGCAGGTGGAACGTGTCCTAACAGTTCTAACGGTGATCAGGGAGTTTACACTGATGGTCAAGACTTCTCTTGGACTCATTTTCCCTGTCATCTTATTTTTCACTTTCGGTTTTTCATGTATAACATCTGTTGCTATTTGTCTTTTGCAATGAAGACTGTACTAACTTTGCTCTTCAGTTCTGCAAATTCTTTTTCTAAAAAGGAACACTGTGCTTGTCTGTATATTTTTTTTCTTAATAATAGGTTTTAATATTAGAAATGAATGTGTCACGGTACAATTTCAAAAAATACAAGAAGTTCTATAAGGAATGTCTTCACTGCTCCAATCTCCACTCCCATTCCCCAGAATTCCTTTTTTATCCCCCAGCTTTACTGAGGTATAACTGGCAGACAAAATTATATATATTGAAGGTATACAACATGATGATTTCATATACATATGCATTGTGAAATGATTAGATTCTACCATTCTATCTCGGTGAAATTGAAACTGCCCTAAAATATTTTAATCTTAGATATACCTAAATTCCAAAGATAAGGATGAAATACAAGATTTTACTCTCAAGATGGAATGTTTAGAATTCAGCCCTTTGGGGCGCCTGGGTGGCTCAGTGGGTTAAAGCCTCTGCCTTCGGCTCAGATCATGATCCCAGGGTCCTGGGATCGAGCCCCACATCGGGCTCTCTGCTCAGCAGGGACCCTGCTTCCCTCTCTCTCTCTGCCTGCCTCTCTGCCTACTTGTGATCTCTATCAAATAAATAAATAAAATCTTAAAAAAAAAAAGAATTCAGCTCTTTGTTTCTCCACTCTGTCTTGCTAAGACTTGGCTATTTTGTCTGTGGCATAATCCATGTCATCATCCTTTTAAATTTGTGACAATATCATTCACCTCTTGAAATAACATTTGACCTTGGAGTTGGGATGTATAATCGTGTGTATGTATGTGAGAGAGAAAGAGAGAGAGAGAAAGTTGTTTTAGGGTCCAGTGCTGTTCCAATTTGTTAAGGTAAGATGTCCTCCTTGAGTACTGAATTTTGATTTTATCTTCATGGTCTTGGGTAACATATTAAAGAAATGCATTACTTTGAGTAATTTTTTAATTCAAATTGAGTAAAACTATGTTTTGTCTTCTTGAAAGTTTAAAAACGTTTTGATTGTCCCCATGTACAACAACCAGCCAGGGCCCAATTTGTTTGCTCTCAAAGCACTGAAGATTCCTTGTTGATTTTAGCCATTCTGACTGGTGTGAGGTGATACCTCATTGTGGTTTTGATTTGTATTTCCCTGATGCCGAGTGCTATGGAGCACTTTTTCATGTGTCTGTTGGCCATCTGGATGTCTTCTTTGCAGAAGTGTCTGTTCATGTCCTCTGCCCATTTCTTGATTGGATTATTTGTTCATTCTGTTGCCTGTGCATTGTGTTCATTCTTTTTGCTTTTTAGATCCTTGGTTCTGCTGCTGGTGGTGGTGATGTTTTTTAAGCTTTGCTTAGGTTTTGCTTTAATGTTCTTTATGAGATTCTTTCCTTATATATATGACCTGTACATTTTTACCCTGGGATATTTAGTGATCTCTTCTCATGTATTTTGCTTCAAACAGAGTGAATTCTCTCAATCTCCAGATTTTTTTTTTTTAGCTTAGAAAAGGATTTCTCTTAAATAATTATCTTCGATTATTCCTTTAGTTCCCTCCCTCCCTCCAATCCTGCTCTTTTTTTTTTTCATCCTCTTAATCCCTTCCTTATATCACCCTGTTTGGGAGTTATCTCTAAAGCAAGTTCTCTGGCTTACTATGGAGTTTTCTGTAATGTCCTCTCTTCCATGATGGCCCATTTAATTTTTAATTCAAAAAAAAATGTGTTTTGGACCTTTTAACACAACTCTTTCCCTATTTTGGTGTGTCTGCTGCTCAAAATGGCCTGCTCTTGCTGAGACCATCATACATCTGGTTGTGACTATAACGATCTCCTAAAAATAGTTAAACAAAACCCAATTTTATGATAAAGCATTTTTGGAATCCACATTGCTTCTCCTGTACTGCACAGCTTAGTTTCCCTCTGCTTACACAACCTCACAGAGAGGTCTCTAGAACATTCTGGGCGTTTGATGTGTGGTTGTGCTTCACCAAATTTGATAGGCTCTGTCACAGATAGGGTATGTGCATATTGGTGGGTGGCGGGGGAAGGGAGCCATGAAAGAAAGGGGGGATCCAATCATATCTACCCTCATTAAGCGTGCCCAAGTCAACATGAAAAGAGGGAGGGAAGAAAGAAGGGAGAAGGGGAGGAAGACAAGCTTTTGATTTGGAGACCAAGAAGCCAAATTTGGGTGGGGGTTGACAGGGAAAGAAGAGGCTAAGTGGCAGAGTAAATGCTGGGAGCCTTGTCCCCATACCCCAACCACTGACAGGGGGACTCTCCATGCTTGGTGTCCCCAGAGCTGTGCAGGTCATAATCTGCACATCTCTAACTATGACCCTTCCCTAGGACCACTTAGTCACCTAAAGGTCTTAGGGTAGACTCATGCTCAATTGACAGATTCTCATTACAGCAACTGGCTCTCTTGTGCCAGGAAGTAAATCCGAAAAGAAAGAAGGAGAAGTACTTTAATGAACACAATGATTTACTTCTTTATCCAAATACAAAGTTGGAAAATTTCTTACATATTGCAGAGGCCTATTTCTGGATTTGTTTTTGGTCTTCTATGAAGAATTCTGAGCTTGGGAGAGGCAGCACTGGGATGACAGCGAAATCACTTATCTGAATCAGAAGTCATGGATCCAACCTAGGCCAGCCACCCACCTCCACTTTAACAGTGGCTAGAACTTTTAAACTTTGCCACATCAGTGAGAAATCATTTTTAATCCAGATAATATAATGAGAACTTGTTCCTGGCTTCTTGTTTTAAACACCCCATGCTTAAATTATGTAATGGATCCTAGTGTGTAACCATAGAACATTAGGCCTAAATATAGTGGTTTTCAGAGTAATATAAGAAATCCATAGGCTGATAAAGCCTCTGTGGCTCTAAATCAAAAATCAAACAAATATGTTAATCTGTTCACAGTTTGACATTTCAACAACAACAGAAAAAAAAAAAAAAAAAAGGAAAAATGAGCAGGAAGTCAGTCAAGAGAAAACCAAACAGGGAAGCTGGTTGTTAGTCACAAACCTAACTGCCCCACTGCTTCTGGGGCCATGGTCCCCACTCGGGGCAGTACTGGGGGCTGCAGCACAATCCCTCCCAGGCCACACACTGGTCTCTCCCAGGGGCCAGCAGCAGGGGCTGACCACAGTCACTTCATGCCTCAGCTTTCCGGAGGCCTGATGAACCACCATGGTGGCAGCAGATATGGCCAGAGCGAGGAGAAGCCTCCATGTAGTAAGGCAGTGAGCTTCTCCTACGGTTCTTTCCATCCCCTCTGTGGGATCCTGCATCATTGCAATTCCTCATCCATCACCCCCATCACCCCCATTGTGGAGGAGAGCCCTCCAGAAAAGGTAGAGGCGAGGCAAAAGATTTCAGTGAGTGAGAGCAAAGATCTCAAGGCTGCTGGGCCATCCAGGAGCATACTCATGCTTTCCAGGCTCAGAACGTGGAAATTTCACGTGGCTAGTGGTGAGGGGAGTGGACGGAGCTAAGGTCATGGGGTATTTACTGGCTTGGTGTTTGGCATATCTTTAACTCATTCAGTTCCCCCAGTAATCTCCTGAATTATTCTCATCTCACAGGTGAGGCTTGTAAGGCATTAGAGGGGCAGAATGATCATGGATCATGATCACCCTTAGCAAGTTTTACTCTAAATCTTAACTCATGACAAAACTGCTAGACCACCTGGTGCAAATCTCAGCTCTGCAAGTTAGTAAGCCATGTTGGGTGGGTTCCTTAAGCTCTCTGTGTCCCAGCTACCTTGTCTGCAAAATGAAAATAGTAGAAGTATCTACTTTTTAGGGCTACTGTGAGGGTTAGACGAGTCACACAGAAAGCATTTAGTACAGAACTTTTGTGTAGGCAGCAGAGTGTAAGTACCAGGTATCATTATAATTATTAGGAGGTGGTAGAATGAACTGTCCATCGAGAAAGGCCAACATTGGTCTAGGAATACCCTTTCAAGAGGATCTTAACTACTGAGTGAAAATTGAATCCAAACAAAAGGCACTGCTTTTGTTCATACATTCACTAAGTCATTGATTCTTCAACTTTTGTGTGTGAGGCAAGAAAAAGATGTGCTGAGTGGCCCTGACCAGAAAGGCAATGAGGTCAAAGAGGCAGGGGATCACCGAGAACTGGGGTGGTCGGGAACATCTTAAGAACGGTAACCGGAACCATGTCTTCAGGGGTGGGAGAAAGCTGGACAGCAAAGGACAGCTGCCCCCCCTCCAAAACAGTATGGGAAGAGAATGACCCAGAATGCACAGCCTGGAAACAGCACTGTCAGGATCCATGGTGGGTGGTAGGGGTTCAGAGACAAGGTGGCATTCTCCAAGGCAGCTCACTGACCTCTGAAGCTCCATCAGCCACCACAGGGCCTGGCACAGAGTAGGTGTTTAACATATGTTTATTAAATGAATGAATGAAAATGGACATGGTTCAACACTACACTGAAGCATGCCTTCCACACCCAGACCACTGGGTTGCAAAAAGAATGGCTGGGCAGGACATACCCTGTGGGGGCCCAAGTGTCATTCCCTCCCTGCTGTGCAGCGTTCTCTCTGTTTACCATAATTTTTACATCCTAATTCTCCCTCTATGGAACAAAAAATTAGCATTTTGTTACCATTCTCCTTTTTTAAAACAAAAGTTGGACTCTAATTAAAGAAGAAAGCTTGGGTGGCACTAGCCTGGTCATTTGTTACCAACTAGATGGCCACACAGCCGCCATGCTTTTATTCACAGAGACTTCGTTTAGAAAAGAGACCATTAGAACGCTGAATTTTGGATGAAACAGTCGTTTCACTGTTAATGATTTACCCACTCCCACAAGAATATAATCATGGAAAAAGAAATAAAAGAAACACAGTATAAATATATATGTATATATAAAACCTCAGAAAAAGCGTTGGTCCTTTTTCCACTCTTTAGAAACATAAGAAATAGTCTATCTGTTTTGGCACAACATTATATGGTTTATTTATTCTAAAATGCCAAGAATTTTTTCTAGCATCCCATAAAACTCAAGGCTGTAAGAATGGATATGCTTCCAAAATAGAAAGAGAAAAGCCTGAGAGTTATTAAGATTTTTAAATAGTGGAGCGGATTTTAACTAGGCCTACACGAGCAAAGCCAAATCCACTGCAGCACAGGTATTAATCATAATGTGTCTAGTCAGTATTTTCTCTAGTGTAATTTTAGAGAGCCCATATGGCATGGTGGAGAGTTTGTGTGTGGCAAAATGGTAGACGAGGCAGCAATTAAAGCTTAAACTCCTGGCTGAGCTTGTGAAAAAGGAGAGAAAATGTAGCAGGTACCAAAGCAAAGAGGTAGCTGACAGCCAGAGGGGAAGGTGTAGTACAAGCTAATAAGGTACCACATGGGGGAAGTGAGAATCAAATACGATTAACAGGTAAGAACCCGGATTTTAACGCTCATTCAGGCACAAGAGACAAGGCCTCTGGCCAAGGAGGATAACAATCTGGGACGCCTACACACAAAACCTGGGCACAAAGCTAGGACTGTAAAGGGCTTCGGTTGAAGTGAAAGAAGGATGAATGAACTCTGCCCGCTGGCCAAGGGAGATGACAATGGACCTTTTCTCTACTGAGTCTCTGAGCACCCTCCCCCCCCCCAAAAAAGTTATCTTTCAGAACTCAAAGCCAATGTTCTGCCAAATAAAAATTTGGAGTATAAATTTATTTTACCCATTTACTGTGGAATGCTCGAAGGCAATAAATTAACACCGAAATTAAGATGAAATTAAGTCCAGTTTATAAGCCAACCCAGAGGGGTAAAATCAAAACTACTCTGAATGTTCTAGTACTGGATGTTAAAATTAGTAAGTTAAAGTTTGAGGAAAAGCAGGATCTGCATAGTTGCAAATCAATACTCTCAAGGTATTCGTTCACTATAAAAGGAAAGATGAGTAACTTTACAGTGGAAAAATCTGGTAAACATGGCTTTAGTCAAGCGATCAAAGCCAATGTTACCAGGAGTAAGATATTTTGCCATCATCAGCCCCTTGATATGATGTCCTAAGAAAGGTATGTCATTTCTGTAGTATTCAAAAGTGTATAACCTTAGTCCAACCATGAGAAAACATGAGACAACTCCAAATTGAGGGACATTCTACAAAATAACTGATTAATACTCTTCAAAAATATCAAGTTCATAAAAGGCAAAGAAAGAATGGGGTGCCTGGGTGGCTCAGTTGGTTAAGCGTCTGCCTTTGGCTCAAGTCATGATCTTGGGTGTCCTGGGATAGGGCCCTGTGTCAATCTTCCTGCTCAGCACAGTCGGCCTGTCCCTCTCCCTCTGTGCTCTCTCTCAAATGAATGAATAAAAATCTTAAAAAAAAAAAAAAAGGTAAAGAAAGACTGAAATTGAAATGTTATAGATCACAGAAAACTAAGAAAAAACAACTAATGCAATGTGGAATCCCAGATAGAATCCTGAGACAGAAGAAGAACATTAGTGAAAGAAATTGGTGAAATTCAAATAGCATATTTAGTTTATAGTGTTGTCCCAGTGTTAATTTCCTGGTTTTGATAACCGCACTATGGCTGGATGCTATCATTAGGAGAAGCTGGGTAAGGTGTATATGGGAATTCTCTGTAACATTTTGGAAACATTTCTGTAAGTCTAGAGTTAATTCAAACTAAGAGGGTTTAAAACAGAACAAAACTACTCTGTAGGGCCAACCCAAAGAGCAAAGAAACACTATAGTGTGGGAAGGAAATACAGTTTAAGATAAGCTTCAAAAACATAAAAGGAAATGATCCATCATGAATGAGAGTCACCAGATAAACAGAAGCTAAGCACCCCATGTATGTGGGACAATAGAACAAAATTTGGTAATGGACTATGAAATTATTATGTTTAGAATTATTAAAGAGAGATGTCTTGGTGGCTCAGTGGGTTAAGTGCCTGCCTTCAGCTCAGGTCATGATCTCAGGGTCCTAGGACAGAGGTTCCATGATGGGCTCTCTGCTCAGCAGGGAGTCGGCTTCTCTCTCCTCACCTCCTCCTGCTCATGCACATGCTCTCTCTCTCTCTCAAATAAATGAATAAAAAATCTTTAAAGAGAAAAGAATTATTAGAGATAAAACATAGAGAGACCATAAGAAAAGAACAAGATGCTGTGAGAAATAACATAAATATTGAATACACACAAACTAAATAAACATAGGAACTGTAAGGTACAGTTACTGAATCAATGAACTGGATGATGGATTTAAGAAAAATGCCAAGAATGTAGCACAAAATGAAAAATAAGTGAAAGAATGAATGAGAGGTTAAATGACATGGAGAAGAAAGAGAAGTGTGACAAGAAGTTAAGAGACAAAGAACAGACTGGGAGTTTGAGGAGGAAAACAGAAGGGACTACAGAAGATATTTGATGAGACAATGGCTCACAACAGTTTTCAAGCTGAACAGCTACAAATAGTCCCAAGATACTTTGTAATGAAACTACAGAACACCAAAAACAAAGAGAAAGGCAATCTGAGAAGAAAAAGACTACCACTACAGAGGAGCAATTGTATTAAGAGACTTAACCAATAACCACAATGGAGGGCAGAAGACAATGGAAAATCTTCAAAAGGTCAAGGGAAGATCATTATAAATCTAGAAGTATTAACCCAGTTCAACTTCAAAAGAGAAAAATAAATTTCAGAAAATAACAGTCTCAGAGCTACAAAGCGAATCTCAATAAATATCAAAGAATCAGTGTCATGCAAACTATATTCTCTAACTAAATGTAACAAAAAGAGAAATCAAGAACTAAAAGCTAACCTCATACACATTTGGAAATTTAAAAATAATTAATTGGCCAATATTAGGAACTATTTGCATATGAAGGACAATAAACACACTCAGCCGTAAGTATATTTCTTAGAGAATAAAGACTGATAATCAGTGAAACAAATGTCCAATGCAAGAAGTTAGAAAATAAACACAAAGGAAAATAGAAAGGGCATAATAAAAACAAGAGGAGGAAATAATGAAATACAAAACAAAGCAAAAATAAAGAGGGTTAACAATTGAAATGTTACTTTTAAAACTAGTCAAACAAAAAACTCTAGTTAAGTGTTGCCTGTGTGGTTCCGTTGGTTAAGCGGCTGCCTTCAACTCAGATCAAGGTTCCAGGGTCCTGATGGAACCCTGCATTCAGCTCCCTGCTCAGTGGAAAGTCTGCTTTTCCCTCTCTCTCTTCCTCTACCCTCTACCCCCAGCTCATGCATGCTCGCTCTCTCAAATAAACAAAATCCTAAAAAAAAAAAAAAAAGAAAATTTAAAAAATTCTAGTAAAATTGATTTTAAAAGAAGAGGGAAGGCACAGATCAACAATGTGAGAGCTGTAAAGGTGATAAAACTTTTAAACTAGACAAAATGAAAAAAGTTTCTCAAAAAGATATAGTTTTCCAACTCACGGAGAAATCGAAATCTGGAATAAGATATATTATCCATAAAGAAAGTGAATCATTAGTTAAAAATCTACCCCCAGAAAAAAAGGAAGGGCTGTGTGCTTTTACAGGCAACTTCAACAAAACCTTCAGAGAACTGACAATACCTACCTTCTACAAACTGTTCTGAAAAACAGAGTGAATGTTCTGAAACTCATTTTATGAGAATGTTATAAAACATGGACAAAAGCTAGTATGAGAAAAGAAAAAGTATTAGGCCTATTTCCTTTATGAACAAAGATGTGAAAAACTGAAATAAAATGTCTGCAATCTACCAAAAACCAAGGACAAGTAGAGTACATAATGGTGAAATATTAGAAGTATCTATTTTTTAAGTCAGGAAAGAAGATAAGGACATCTTCTACTACTACTTCTTTCATATACTGCATCATCGCAGCTCCTAGCTGATATAATAAAAACAAAGAAAGAGAGAAGGAAAGAAAGAAGAAAAAAAGAAAGAAAAGATCATAAAGATTAAAAGGGAAGAGGCAAGTCTGTCATTATTTGCAGTTTATAGGATATGGCCCAAAATAGAATCCAAAAGTATCTACAGAACTCAAAAGAAAAAATGAGATCAAATACAAAAGTCTGTAACATTCATATATACCAGAAGCAGCCAATTAGAAATATAACTTTAAAGTGAAAAGACAATATTTGCAACAGGAACAAAACTATATTATAAAACAGGATATACCATATTCACAGACAGGAAATGAGCCGCATTTCCGTAGTGTAGTGGTTATCACATTTGCCTCACAGACAGGAAATCTCTGTTTCATAATACAGCAATTACGCCCCTCCTTTAATCTATAAATTCAGCAAAATTCCAGTCAAAATCCAATCTGGCTTTTTAAAGAACTAGAAAAAGTGGTCATAAAAGTGATATGGAAAATTCAAGGCCTAGGAATAATAATAAGAAAAACTAGAACGCCGCTGTATATCACAACTTGTTATGATGCTACGGTAACAAATTAAAACCGGTGGTACTGACAAATTTAGCAAAATGGAGAGCCTAGAGACTGATTCATATGGATATGGGCCCATGAAATAGGTCAGAAATGTCAACACAAACCACTGGGAAAAGGACAGGTTTACTCAATACATGGTGCTGTGAAGACTGGCAACCCATATAGTATTCATAGTTTCTTAAAGAGGATGCAAAATGAACAAACCGTAAAGAAAAAGAGTGGTTAAAATGATTTACAATTAAAATTTTAAACTTCCACATGGCAAAAGGCACCATACGGAAAGTGCAAAGAGAAATCCAGATAGAGAATATGTCTGTAACGTACATAAGCAACTCATACCCAAAATGCATCAAGAACAAAGCAATAAGACTAAATCCCAACAGAAAAAGGAGTAATACACAAGGTATAAAAATACATATTGGTACTATCACTTCAGGGAATAATTTAACTTCTTTAGTAAAGTTGAAGATACAGTCTATAGCCCAGCAATTCTACTTCTATGTTCCTATTCTAGAGAAACCAGCACATAGTTACAGAGACATGTACAAAGGTGTTTCCCTTGTGGCTATTCATAAGAGAAATACAGCTGTTCATAAGTGGTAGAAGATTGAAGGATGACCCCCAAAGATATCAGGTCCTGATCTTTGGAACTTGTAAACATTACTTTGTTTGGAAAAAGAGTCTCTGCAAATGTGACTAATTTATGGACCTTAAACTATGGATCTTGAACACTAGATTATCCAGGTGGACCCTAATTGCTGTCACATATATCCTTATAAGAAAAAGGATAGAGATATTTCACACACACACACACAGTAGGAGGAGGTGATGTGAAGAGAGACTGAAGCAATGTGGTTGCAAGGCAAGGAATGCCAGCAACCACTGAAGAAGCAAGGATCTCATTCTCCCACAGAATTTCCAGAGGTACCATGAAGACCCTGCTGACATCTTAATCTCATTCTGTGATACTATTTGAGACTTCTGGCCTCCAAAACCATAAGAGTACATTTCCACTGTTTTAAGCCCCTTAGTTGTAGTAATTTGATACAGGGGCCCTAAGAAACTAATATAATAAGAAACTGAAAGCATGATTTACAATAACCAAACTATGGCCGTAGCCCAAATATCCATCAGTAGATGAATGAATAGGGGTGCCTGGGTGGCTCAGGTGGTGGAGCAGCTGACCCTTCATTTTGGCTCGGGTCATGATCTCAGGGTTGTGAGATGGAGCCCGATGTAGGGCTCTGTGCTCAGGGGAAAGTCTGTCTAAAGATTCTCTTCCTCTGCCTTCTCCCCACTCTCTATTTCTCTCTCTCTCTCAAGGAAATAAACAAAACTTAAAAAAACAAAAAAGCAAATGAATAGGAGAGCCTGGATGTCTCACTTGGTTAAGTATCTGACTCTATATTTCAGCTCGGGTCATGATCTCAGGGTTGTGGAATCAAGCCCTGTGAAGGGCTCTACACTCAGCACAGAGTCTCTTGTCCCTCTCCCTCTACTCCTTCCTCTGCCTGCTCTCTCTCTCTCTCAAAGAAATGGAGAACAAATCCTTAAAAAAAAAAAAAAGGTCATAATGGAATATTATTCAGCCACAAAAAAGAACTAGGTCTTGCCATTTGCAACAATGCTAATAGTATAATGCTAAGGGAAATAAGTCAGTTGGAGAAAGACAAAGACCATATGATGTCACCCATACATGGAATTTAAAAAAACAAAACAAATGAGCAAAGGGAAAAAATGAGAGAGAGCGAGAGAGAGAGAGACAAAGGAAGAAGCAGACTCTTAACAATAGAGAACAAACTGATGATTACTAGAAGAGAGGTGGGCAGGCAGATGGGTGAAATAGGGGGTAGGGATTAAAGAGTATACTTATCATATGAAAAAAACAAATAAAATGATCAAAAATTTTTAATATAAAAAAAGATGTTGATAAACTGTAGTTTATTCATAAAATAGAATACCATAAAAGAAGGAGAGTATGCAAACTAGATCTACATATACTGACATGGAAATATCTCATCATCATATGGTGACTGAAAATAGCGAGTAGCAAAGGGAGATATATATATATGTATACATATCTATATGTACATGTATATATTTTTATATGTGTACATATATACATACATATATCCCTTTTTTACTTGTTTTCAATCACCATATGATATATATATTAGTGTTGTACCACTATGTACACTTTTAAATGCCCAAAACAATACTATAAATTATTTATGGGTACATTTGTATGTGGAAAAAAATTAACCATGGGGATCATATACACATATTGGTACTAGTAAGGGAAAGAGACACTGAAGGAGGGGGATTTAGCTACATATCCACTTCCTGTTTATTTTTTTTAAAAGAGATAAAAATAAAATGCAGAAAAAAATGTTAACCTTTGTTACTTCTGGGAAGTAGGTATATGGTGTCTTCCAATTTCTATACATTTTGGTGTATTTAAAATTTTCGTAATTAAAATTTTATTTAAAGTTTTATTTATTTGTTTGTTTGTTTATTTAAAAGATTTATTTATTTGGGGTGGGGGCAGAGGGAGAGGGAAGGAATCCTCAAGCAGACTCTGACACAGGGCTTGACACAGAGCTGGATCTCAGGCTCTGAGATCATGACCTGAGCTGAAATCAAGAGTCAGACACTTAACCAGATGAGCCACCAGGTACCCTTCATCTAAGTTTGTTTTGTTTTGTTTTAAATATATGTATTTCACATAGAGCAGGAACACAAGCCGGGGCGGGGGGGTGGGAGAAGCAGGCTCCCCACTGAGCAGGGAGCCTGATTGGGAGCTTGATCCCAGGACCCTGGGATCATGACTTGAGCCAAAGGCAGATGCTTAATGACTGAGCCACCCAGGTGCCCCTCATCTAAGTTTTAAAAGACAGAATATCAGATTTGAAATCAGACAGACTTAGGTCTTAATTCCAGCTCTGCCTTAATTAGGTCTGCGATCTCGAGTTAACTAATAAGTCTGCCTACAGGACTATTTTAAGGATGAAATGAAGTTTTATGTAAGTGTCCAAAGCAACCTCAGAGACTAATAATAATAGCAAAGTGCCCTGGGTGGGAAAGACTGAGGCTTATGAGAAAGCCTAGCCCTCCTAGTGAGGAGAATTATATACAGCAGCGTTTTCCAGAAGTTTTTCACCAAATACCCCTTCATTTAAAATGTTTTGAGCAGTCACCATCAATATATGTATATATCTATCACTTAATAATATACTTATGCTATTGTACTTTTATATATAATAAAATATACATAAAATAATTTTAAAAGATTAATTAACATAAATGTTAATCATGGAAAAATATGAATTACAGAAAAGACTAGTTTCCTGTATAATGGAAAATAATGGATAAATCATTTATCCAGCCTCTTCCTTTCACAAACAGGAAAATAAAATCTCAGCAGGTAAAGTGGTCTGCCATGACAGGCAGGCAACTCATTCCATTAGGTTTCATGAAAAGAGATGCAAAAATTCCAAACAAGGGGCGCCTGGGTGGCTCAGTGGGTTAAAGCCTCTGCCTTCGGCTCGGGTCATGAACCCAGAGTCCTGGGATCGAGCCCCGCATCAGGCTCTCTACTTTAGTAGATTAAATACAACAATATGTAAAAGAAAAAAATAACCCCATAACCAAGAAAAAAATAACCCCATAACCAAGTGAGGTTTATCTCAGAAATGCAAGGTTTAATATTTCAAAATCAATCACTATAAGTCAACATATTAACAAACTTAAACAGAAAACCAGTATGTTCATCTCAATAGATACAGAGAAAGGATTTGATAAAATTGAACACTCAATAAAACAGGAAGAGAAAGGAATTTCTTCAACCTGATAAAAGACATCTACCAAAAACCCTTAGCTAATATTGTACTCAGTGTTCAAGATGGAGTGCTTGCCCCCTATTTTACGAACAAGAGAAGAATGTTCTCTCTCACCCCTTCTACTCAACATTGTACTGGTACTTCTAGACGGTGCAAAAAACACAGTTTGAAGAGACAGAACAAGAATCAGAACCAGACTCAGATGTGACAGGATTGTTGTCATTTTTAGACTGTGAATTTAAAATGAAATTTTAAATATCTACTGGAGATATAGACAATAGGCAAGACCTGATGGATAATGTAAGCAAAGAGATGGAAATCCTAAGAAAGAATCAAGAAGAAATGTTAGAGAGAACACTGTAACAGAAATGAAGAATTACTTTGTTGGTCTCAGTAGTATAAAGCTGAGGAAAGAATCTCTTTCTGCTCTTGATAGGACAGTAGAAATATCCCAAACTGAAAAGCAAAAAGGAAAAAAAAAAAAGGACAGAAAGAAAAAAAAAGAAACAGAATATCCACGAACTTTGCAACAACCACAAAAGCTGTGATGGGAATATTAGAAGGAAAGGAACAGCAGAAATATGTACAGCAGTAACGATTGAGAACTTCCCTAAATTAATGTCAGACACTAAATCACAGACCTGGGAAACTCAAAGAACACTTGGCAGGATAAACACCCTCCAAAAACTACATCTAGGCATATCATAGTCAAACTGTAGAAAATTGAAGATAAAGAAAAAAATCTTAGAAGATGCCGGGGTGGGGGGTGGGGGGTGGGAGGGTAACACCTTACCTATAGGGCAGCAACAAGAAGAACTATATCCTACTTCTCAGAAAAGCAAGCAAGAAGAGAGTGATTTGAAATATTTTAAATGGTGAGAGAAAAGACCCACCAACCCAAATTCTATATCCTGCAAAATTATTCTTCAAAAGTGCAAGCGGAAATAAAGCCTTTTTCAGACAAACCGTCATTGAGGGAATTTGTTGCCAGCAGACCTGCCTTACAAGAAATGTTAAAAGAAGTTTCATTGGTTTGTTCAAAATAGTAATAGCAACAATACAGGGACGACTGGGTGGCTCAGTCTGTTAAGTGTCTGCCTTCTGCTCAGGTCATGATCTGGGAATCCTAAGACCAGGTCCTACACTGGGCTCCTTGCTCAGTGCAAGCCTGCTTCTCCCTCTGCCTGCTGCTCCCTGTGCTTTGCTCTTTGCCTGTGTACTCTCTCTCTATTTTAGAACCATAAATAAAATCTTTAAAAAAATAGCAACAGTATATTTATGTATCTATATAATAAATATGTGCTTCTACGTAAGTGAAATAAATGACAGTGATGATACAAAGGATGGCAAGGAGGAACTAGGCATATTTTGTTATCATAAGGTTCCTGCACTACTTGTGAAGTGGTATAGAGTTATTTAAAAGTGGATTTGGGGGATTCCTGGGTGGCTCCATCAGTTAAGTGTCTGCCTTCAGCTCAGGTCATGATCTCAGGGTCCTGGGATCAAGCCCCATATCGGGCTCCCTGCTTGCCTAGGAGTCTGCTTCTCCCTGTCCTTCTGCCTGCCACTCCCCCTGCTTGTGCTCTCTTTCTGTCTCTCTGACAAATAAATAAAATCTTTAAAAAATAAATAAATAAACGTGGATTTGGATTAATTGCAAATGTATATTGCAAACTCTGGGACAACCACTAAAAAAGATACCATTTATAACAGGACCAAAAGTATCAAATATCTAGGGGAAAACCTAACTAAAGATGTAGAAAATCTCTAAACAAAACTAACAACAAAAGCAGTTTAATCGTTTCACACAAAGTTAAATATGCCTAGCATATGATCCTATTCTATTCCTAGGCATTTACTTAGGAGAAAACATCTATCTATCTTTCTCTTTCTTCTTCTTCTTTTTTTTTTTTATTTGGTGGGAATGCAGAGGAGATGGGACTGTTCCATATCTTTATTGTGGTGGTGGTCACAGAACTCTAGGGATTTGTCACAATCATAAGAACTGTAGACCAAAATATGTAAATCTTACTGCATGCACATTTTAAAATAAATCAGAATTTTTAAAAAAATCCAACATGGTCTTGAAAAATGAGACCACAATTTGTTCTTCAGATGGAAAATACATCTAAATTCACAAAAAGTTCTAACCTCACCTGGCTCAGCTCAGGTGAAAGGAAGAGTTCACTATTCTTCCAGGTAGAGGATACAAGTACACAGAATCTTTTGGTGGGGGGTGGGGGCATATTTTGCATTCTAATCAGATGTGGAGATGTTTTCTTAAGGACAACTTCCAAGATGTGGCACAAGGTTTTTCTATCTCTGCAATTAAAGAAGTGGAAAGCCATGACTCTGGGGCACTATAGGCTATCAACTCGTCTCTTAAATAATTAAAAATTTAATACGTAATTTGAGGACAACATATTTTCAGTGTTCTAATTCCCTGGAACGTGTAGGTGCATGGTGCTTCTGTTAGTAGCGCTATTTAACAAATTACCTTAAAAATTAACAGCTTAAGACAACCATTTTGTTATGTTCATAGATTTGGGGGCTCAGGAATTCAGACAAGGCATGAAAAAATGTATGGGATTTCAATCTGGAAGATTCTATAACTGGAAGCTTGACTTATGAGAAGGTTTTTGCTCACAAGTCCAATCCACAGTCAAGAACCATGACCTGAGATCTCAGTTTGGGTTGTCATTTAAATTACCACCTCTACCTGGCTTCTCCATGTAGCTGGGGCTTCATCGCATGGCAGCCTCAAGGTGGGTCAGGGCTCTAAAAGCAAGGGTCACAGCAGACAGTGTAGAGGCTGCACCATCATCTTTTCTGACCTGGCCTCAGAAGTTACACGGTATCAATTCTCGCACATTCTACTGGTTACAAGTGAATCACAAGACCACTCAAAATCCAGGGGAAATGACCCCACCTCTCGGTGGAAGGAGTACCAAGTTCACACTGTAGTTAAATATGTTGGATGAGACATACTGGTGCAGATCTGTTGTATGTGCATAGTCTACAGAGTCCATCGGTAAATGTGATCATTGGTATCTAGCTTTACTTAGTTAACTGAGTTATTAATTTATTGAAATACTTCAATTCTCAAGAAGTAGGAATGTGGGGCGCCTGCATGACTCAGATGGTTAAGTGTCTGCTTTCTGCGCAGGTCACAATCTCCAGATTCTGGGATTGAACCCCAGATCAGGCTCCCAGCTCAGTGAGTCTGCTTCTCCCTCTGTCTCTTCCCCTGCTTGTGCTCTGTCTCTCTCTCTTTCTTGAATGAATAAATAAAACCTCTTAAGAAAATTAAAAAAAGAAGTGAGAACATATTATGTGAGAAAATTGTTGAAAACTATAAAAGAAAAATTCAAAAATTATTTCAGCTTCTTTTGGAAAAGAGGATCTGCAATTTTAATGGTCAAAACTATGCCCCAGAATAAGAAAAAAAAAATGAACGGGTAAAACACTGACATTAATTTAACAAGAATTTTAAAATTATAAAAACTCTTTCATTTTAAAATTAAATTTTAAAGCTCTAGAGTTATTATCTACTCTAAGATATTCTGGTCCATAATATAAGAATTTCAAAGAAGCATTTTAAAAATTTAAGTAATCCTCCATGTTTGCCCCACACCATATATAGAATTGAGAGAAATAAAAAACTTGAAAGTGAAAACTAGAATAATAAAGCTATTAAAGGAAAACATAGGATAGTATACTGGTGATTCTGAGGTAGCCAAAGATACCTTAATCATATTACAGAAAGCCATAAAAGACTATATTGACAATTCAGACTTCATCAATACTGAAAAAGGAAATAGTACTCATCAAAGGACACCACTGGGAAAATGAATAGGCAAGCCAGTAACTGGGAGAGAAGTATTTGCAAAACATGTATCTACCAAATGACTGGTAGCCAAGAAATACAAGAAACTCCTACAACTCAATAATGTACCACCAAACAGCCAGTAAAAATGCAAAAAATTAGAAAAGATACTTCACCAAAAAGACACACATAGCAGCCCAAAAGCACCTGAAAAAAGTGCTCAACATCCTGGGCTCTCTGGAAAACACCTATTAAATTAAATTAAAATTTAATTAACCAAATGCTGGCAAGGCTGTGCAGCAACAGACTCCTTGTGCATTGTTAGGGGGAATGTAAACTGGTCCAGCTACTTTGGTAAAAGGTGTGGCAGGAGGAAGGACACAGATATCCAGAGCCAGGAGGCACAGAGATTCCGCAACAAAATCAATCTAAGAAGGTCCACACCAAAACAGAGTAATTAAATGGCAAAAAGTAAGGATAAAGGAAAAAAGTTTTAAAGCAGTAAGAGAAAAAACGACAGTTACATATGAGGGAAACCCCAATAAGACTATCAGCACATTTTTTTAGCAGAAACTTAGCAGGCCAAAAGAAAGTGACATGATCTATTCAAAGTGGGGCAGCTGGCTAGTTCAGAAAGTAGAGCATGCAACACTTGATCTCAGGGTCATGAGTTTGAGCCCCATGTTGGGGAAAGAGTTTATATTAAAAATAACAATCATAAAGTGCTGAAAGGGAAAAATCTTCAGCCAAAAGTAGTCTACCCAGCAAGGGTATCATTCAGAATAAGAGAGAGAAAGAGTTTCTCAGATAAGCAAAAACGAAAGGAGTTCATGGCCACTAAATCAGCCCTACAAGAAACATTAAGGAAACACTTTGAGCAGAAAGGAAAGACTGAAAATGAGAGTGTGAAAAGCAGACAACACAAAAAGAGTAAAAATCAGTGTATCTTTGAGAATCAGTCAGGGGATTCACAAAATAAGGATGTAAAAACATGATACCACATACCTGTGGTGGGAATGAGATGAGGAAACAATGGGTTCAAACTGAAGTGCCCATCAACTTAGTATGCACTGTTTTACGCAGATGTTATACACAAACCAAATGGTAAAATCAAAACCAGAAATAGACGTGCAAAGAATAAAGAGAAAGGAATCCAAGCATATCAGTAAAGAAAGCCAACAAACCATGAAAGAGAGAAAGACAAGAAAGGATCAGAGAAAAACTACAAAAAAAACCCATAAAACAAGTAAAAAAGTGACAGCAAATACAGGTCTATCAATAGTTACTTTGGTGTAAATGGGCTAAATCAAAAGACACAGGGTGTCAGAATGGATTTAAAAAAAAAAAAGACCCATCTATATGCTGTTGACAAGAAACTCATTTCAGACCTAAAGACACATGCAGGTTAAAAGTAAAGGGGTAGAGGAGGAGTCAAGATGGCGGAGAAGTAGCAGGCTGAGACTATTCAGCTACCAGGAGATCAGCTAGATAGCTTATCTAAAAATTGCAAACACCTGCAAATCCATCGGCAGATCGAAGAGAAGAACAGCAATTCTGGAAACAGAAAAACAACCACTTTCTGAAAGGTAGGACCGGCGGAGACGTGAATCCAAAGGGACGGCAAGATAGACCCTGGGGGGAGGGGCCGGCTCCCGGCAAGCGGCGGAGCAACGGAGCACAAAATCAGGACTTTTAAAAGTCTGTTCCGCTAAGGGACATCGCTCCAGAGGATAAACCGGAGCGAAGCCCACGCGGGGTCAGCATGGCCTCAGGTCCCGCAGGGTCACAGAAGGATCGGGGGTGTCTGAGTGTCGCAGAGCTTGCGGGTATTGGAACAGGAAAGCCGGCTACAGAGACAAAGCCAACAGTAAGGTCACAGCTTGGTGTTACCTTGAACCGGTGGCAGGCTCGGTGAGCTCAGAGCGCCGCCGGAGCTCAGGCAGACGAGAGTTACTGGGCGCTCTTCTCTGAGGGCGCACTGAGGAGTGGGGCCCCGGGCTCTCGGCTCCTCCGGGCTGGAGACCAGGAAGCCGCCATTTGTATTCCCGTCCTCCGGAACTCTACGGAAAGCGCTCAGGGAACAAAAGCTCCTGAAAGCAAACCTGAGCGGATTACTCAGCCCGGCCCCTGGTAAGGGCGATGCAATTCCGCCTGGGGCAAAGACACTTGAGAATCACTACAACAGGCCCCTCCCCCAGAAGATCAACAAGAAATCCAGCCGAGACCAAGTTCACCTACCAAGGAGTGCGGTTTCAATACCAAGGAGAGCAGCAGAATTCCAGAGGAGGAGAAAGCAAAGCACGGAACTCATGGCTTTCTCCCTGTGATTTTTTTAGTTTTGCGGTTAATTTAATTTTTTCTTTTTCCTTTTTTTTTTCTCACCTTCTGGTAAAATTTTTTTTAACTTTTACCCTTTTCTTTTTTAACGTTTTTTAACTAGTTTATCTAATATATATATTTTTTCTTTTTTATATTTTTCTTTATTCGTTTCTTTTTTTTTAATTCTTTTCTTTTCTTTCTTTTTTTTTCTTTCTCCCTTTTTGAACCTCTTTTTATTCCCTTTCTCCCCCCTCATGATTTGGGATCTCTTCTGATTTGGTTAAAGCATATTTTCCTGGGGTTGTTGCCACCCTTTTAGTATTTTACTTGCTCCTTCATATACTCTTATTTGGATAAAATGACAAGACGGAAAAATTCACCACAAAAAAAAGAACAAGAGGCAGTACCGAAGGCTAGGGACCTAATCAATACAGACATTGGTAATATGTCAGATATAGAGTTCAGAATGACAATTCTCAAGGTTCTAGCGGAACTCGAAAAAGGCATGGAAGATATTAGAGAAAGCCTCGGGAGATATAAAAGACCTTTCTGGAGAAATAAAAGAACTAAAATCTAACCAAGTTGAAATCAAAAAAGCTATTAATGAGGCGCAATCAAAAATGGAGGCTCTCATTGCTAGGATAAATGAGGCAGAAGAAAGAATTAGTGATATAGAAGACCAAATGACAGAGAATAAAGAAGCTGAGCAAAAGAGGGACAAACAGCTACTGGACCACGAGGGGAGAATTCGAGAGATAAGTGACACCATAAGATGAAACAACATTAGAATAATTGGGATTCCATTAGAAGAAGAAAGAGAGAGGGGAGCAGAAGGTATACTGGACAGAATTATTGGGGAGAATTTCCCCAATATGGCAAAGGGAACGAGCATCAAAATTCAGGAGGTTCAGAGAACGCCCCTCAAAATCAATAAGAATAGGCCCACACCCCGTCACCTTATAGTAAAATTTACAAGTCTCAGTGACAAAGAGAAAATCCTGAAAGCAGCCAGAGAAAAGAAGTCTGTAACATACAATGGTAAAAATATTAGATTGGCAGCTGACTTATCCACAGAGACCTGCCAGGCCAGAAAGAGCTGGCATGATATTTTCAGAGCACTAAACGAGAAAAACATGCAGCCAAAAATACTATATCCAGCTAGGCTATCATTGAAAATAGAAGGAGATATTAAAAGCTTCCAGGACAAACAAAAACTGAAAGAATTTGCAAACACCAAACCAGCTCTACAGGAAATATTGAAAGGGGTCCTCTAAGCAAAGAGAGAGCCTACAAGTGGTAGATCAGAAAGGAACAGAGACCATATACAGTAACAGTCACCTTACAGGCAATACAATGACACTAAATTCATATCTCTCAATAGTTACCCTGAATGTTAATGGGCTAAATGCCCCTGTCAAAAGACACAGGGTATCAGAATGGATAAAAAAACAAAACCCATCTATATGTTGCCTCCAAGAAACTCATTTTAAGCCCGAAGACACCTCCAGATTTAAAGTGAGGGGGTGGAAAAGAATTTACCATGCTAATGGACATCAGAAGAAAGCAGGAGTGGCAATCCTTATATCAGATCAAATAGATTTTAAGCCAAAGACTATAATAATAGATGAGGAAGGACACTATATCATATTCAAAGGGTCTGCCCAACAAGAAGATCTAACAATTTTAAATATCTATGCCCCCAACGTGGGAGCAGTCAACTATATAAACCAATTAATAACAAAATCAAAGAAACACAATAATACAATAATAGTAGGGGACTTTAACACTCCCCTCACTGAAATGGACAGATCATCCAAGCAAAAGATCAGCAAGGAAATAAAGGCCTTAAACGACACACTGGACCAGATGGACATCACAGATATATTCAGAACTTTTCATCCCAAAGCAACAGAATACACATTCTTCTCTAGTGCACATGGAACATTCTCCAGAATAGATCACATCCTCGGTCCTAAATCAGGACTCAACCGGTATCAAAAGATTGGGATCATTCCCTGCATATTTTCAGACCACAATGCTCTAAAGCTAGAACTCAACCACAAAAGGAAGTTTGGAAAGAACCCAAATACATGGAGACTAAACAGCATCCTTCTAAAGAATGAATGGGTCAACCGGGAAATTAAAGAAGAATTGAAAAAAATCATGGAAACAAATGATAATGAAAATACAACAGTTCAAAATCTGTGGGACACAACAAAGGCAGTACTGAGAGGAAAATATATAGCAGTACAAGCCTTTCTCAAGAAACAAGAAAGGTCTCAGGTACACAACCTAACCCTACACCTAAAGGAGCTGGAGAAAGAACAAGAAAGAAACCCTAAGCCCAGCAGGAGAAGAGAAATCATAAAGATCAGAGCAGAAATCAATGAAATAGAAACCAAAAAAAAACAATAGAACAAATCAACGAAACTAGGAGCTGGTTCTTTGAAAGAATTAATAAAATTGATAAACCCCTGGCCCGACTTATCAAAAAGAAAAGAGAAAGGACCCAAATAAATAAAATCATGAATGAAAGAGGAGAGATCACAACTAACACCAAAGAAATACAAACTATTATAAGAACATACTACGAGCAACTCTATGCCAACAAATTTGACAATCTGGAAGAAATGGATGCATTCCTAGAAACATATCAACTATCACAACTGAACCAGGAAGAAATAGAAAGCCTGAACAGACCCATAACCAGTAAGGAGATTGAAACAGTCATTAAAAATCTCCAAACAAACAAAAGCCCAGGGCCAGATGTCTTCCCGGGGGAATTCTACCAAACATTTAAAGAAGAACTAATTCCTATTCTCCTGAAACTGTTCCAAAAAATAGAAATGGAAGGGAAACTTCCAAACTCATTTTATGAGGCCAGCATCACCTTGATCCCAAAACCAGACAAGGATCCCACCAAAAAAGAGAGCTACAGACCAATATCCTTGATGAACACAGATGTGAAAATACTCAACAAAATACTAGCCAATAGGATTCAACAGTACATTAAAAGGATTATTCACCACAACCAAGTGGGATTTATTCCAGGGCTGCAAGGTTGGTTCAACATCCGCAAATCAGTCAATGTGATACAACACATCAATAAAAGAAAGAACAAGAACCATATGATACTCTCTATAGATGCTGAAAAAGCATTTGACAAAGTACAGCATCCCTTCCTGATCAAAACTCTTCAAAGTGTAGGGATAGAGGGCACATACCTCAATATCATCAAAGCCATCTATGAAAAACCCACCGCAAATATCATTCTCAATGGAGAAAAACTGAAAGCTTTTCCGCTAAGGTCAGGAACACAGCAAGGATGTCCATTATCACCACTGCTATTCAACGTAGGACTAGAGGTCCTAGTCTCAGCAATCAGACAACAAAAGGAAATTAAAGGCATCCAAATCGGCAAAGAAGAAGTCAAATTATCAGTCTTCGCAGATGATATGATACTATATGTGGAAAACCCAAAAGACTCCACTCCAAAGCTGCTAGAACCTATACAGGAATTCAGTAAAGTGTCAGGATATAAAATCAATGCACAGAAATCAGTTGCATTTCTCTACACCAACAACAAGACAGATGAAAGAGAAATTAAGGAGTCAATCCCATTTATAATTGCACCCAAAACCATAAGATACCTAGGAATAAACCTAACCAAAGAGGCACAGAATCTATACTCAGAAAACTATAAAGTACTCATGAAAGAAATTGAGGAAGACACAGAGAAATGGAAAAATGTTCCATGCTGCTGGATTGGAAGAATAAATATTGTGAAAATGTCTATGCTACCTAAAGCAATCTACACATTTAATGCAATTCCTATCAAAGTACCATCCATCTTTTTCAAAGAAATGGAACAAATAATTCTAAAATTTATATGGAACCAGAAAAGACCTCGAATAGCCAAAGGGATATTGAAAAAGAAAGCCAAAGTTGGTGGCATCACAATTCCGGACTTCAAGCTCTATTACAAAGCTGTCATCATCAAGACAGCATGGTACTGGCACAAAAACAGACACCTAGATCAATGGAACAGAATAGAGAGCCCAGAAATAGACCCTCAACTCTACAGTCAACTAATCTTCGACAAAGCAGGAAAGACTGTCCAATGGAAAAAAGACAGCCTCTTCAATAAATGGTGCTGGGAAAATGGACAGCCACATGTAGAAAAATGAAATTGGACCATTTCCTTACACCACACACAAAAATAGACTCAAAATGGATGAAGGACCTCAATGTGCGAAAGGAATCCATCAAAATCCTTGAGGAGAACACAGGCAGCAACCTCTTCGACCTCTGCCGCAGCAACATCTTCCTAGGAACAACGCCAAAGGCAAGGGAAGGAAGGGCAAAAATGAATTATTGGGATTTCATCAAGATCAAAAGCTTTTGCACAGCAAAGGAAACAGTTAACAAAATCAAAAGACAACTGACAGAATGGGAGAAGATATTTGCAAATGACATATCAGATAAAGGACTAGTGTCCAGAATCTATAAAGAACTTAGCAAACTCAACACCCAAAGAACAAATAATCCAATCAAGAAATGGGCAGAGGACATGAACAGACATTTCTGCAAAGAAGACATCCAGATGGCCAACAGACACATGAAAAAGTGCTCCATATCACTCGGCATCAGGGAAATACAAATCAAAACCACAATGAGATATCACCTCACACCAGTCAGAATGGCTAAAATCAACAAGTCAGGAAATGACAGATGCTGGCGAGGATGCGGAGAAAGGGGAACCCTCCTACACTGTTGGTGGGAATGCAAGCTGGTGCAGCCACTCTGGAAAACAGCATGGAGGTTCCTCAAAATGTTGAAAATAGAACTGCCCTATGACCCAGCAATTGCACTACTGGGTATTTACCCTAAAGATACAAACGTAGTGATCCAAAGGGGCACGTGCACCCGAATGTTTATAGCAGCAATGTCCACAATAGCCAAACTATGGAAAGACCTAGATGTGCATCAACAGATGAATGGATCAAGAAGATGTGGTATATATACACACAATGGAATACTATGCAGCCATCAAAAGAAATGAAATCTTGCCATTTGTGACAACATGGATGGAACTAGAGCGTATCATGCTTAGCGAAATAAGTCAAGCAGAGAAAGACAACTATCATGTGATCTCCCTGATATGAGGAAGTGGTGATGCAACATGGGGGCTTAAGTGGGTAGAAGAAGAATCAATGAAACAAGATGGAATTGGGAGGGAGACAAACCATAAGTGACTCTTAATCTCACAAAACAAACTGAGGGTTGCTGGAGGGAGGGGGGCTGGGAGAAGGGGGTGGGATTATGGACATTGGGGAGGGTATGGGCTTTGGTGAGTGCTGTGAAGTGTGTAAACCTGGTGATTCACAGACCTGTACCCCTGGGGATAAAAATATATGTTTATAAAAAATAAAAAATTAAAAAAGAAAAGCCCAAATTCATGGTTGTTTTAGTATGATTAAAAAGTATTGCAGAAAAAAAAAGTAAGGGTGTAGAAAAACATTTGTCATGCAAATGGATGTGAAAAGAAAGCCAAGGTAGCAATACTTCTATTGGACAAATTAGACTTTACTTTTTTTTTTTTTTACAGATTTTTATTTATTTATTTGAGAGAGAGAGAGCGCGAATCAGCAGGGGGGAGGGACAGAGGCAAAGGGAAAAGCAAGCTCCCTACTGAGTGGGGAACTGGATCCAGGACTTGATCCCAGGACCCCGGCATCATGACCTGAGCTGAAGGCAGATGCTTAACTGACTGAGCCATTCAGGCGCTCGGGACAAAATAAACTTTAAAACAAATACTAAAACAGAGAAAAAGAAGGATACTACATAATAATAAAGGGGACAATCCCAACAAGAAGATACGACAATTGTAAACATTTATATATCCAACATAAGAGTACCCAAGTACATAAAACAGTTAAAAAAGAATAAATGAACAATACAACTGTAATACAACAGCAGCAGGCTTTAAACACCTCACTTACATCAATGGACAAATCATCCAAACAGAAAATCAACAAGAAAACAGTGACTTTCAATGACACACTGGACCAGATGGATTTCACAGATATATTCAGAACATTCTATCCTAAAACTGAAGAATACACATTCTTTTCAAGTGCCCACAGAACATTCTCCAGAATGGATCACATATTGGGCCACAAAACAACTCTCAGCAAATTCAAAAAGATCGAAGTCATAGTATGCAACTTCTCTGATCACTATGCTATGAGGCTAGAAATCAGCTACAAGAAAAAAATCTGGAAAGACCACAAATACATGGAAGTTAAATAACATATTAGTAAACACTGAATGGGTCAACCAAGAAATCAAAGAAGAAATAAAAAATAAATCACATGGAAACAAGTGAGAATTAAAATGCTATGGTCCTGGGGCGCCTGGGTGGCTCAGTGGTTTGGGCTGCTGCCTTCGGCTCGGGTCATGATCTCAGGGTCCTGGGATCGAGCCCCCCATCGGGCTCTCTGCTCCGCGGGAAGCCTGCTTCCCTCTCTCTCTCTCTCTCTCTCTCTCTCTCTGCCTGCCTCTCTGCCTACTTGTGATCTCTGTCTGTCAAATAAATAAATAAAATCTTTAAAAAAAAAATGCTATGGTCCAAAATCTTCAGGATGCAGCAAAAGTCGTTCTAAGAGAGGTTTAACGCAATCCAGGCCTACCTCAAGAAGCAAGACAAAAAAAATCTCAAGAAACCTAACCTTACATGTAAAGGAGATAGAAAAAGAAGAGTAAACCAAACCCAAAATCAGCAGGAGGAAGGAAATAGTAAAAATTAGCGCAGAAATAATGATATAGAAACCAAATAGATCAATCAATAAATAGAACAGATCAATGAAACCAGGAGCTAGTTCTTTGAAAAAAATCAGTAAAACTGAAAAACCTTTAGCCAGACTTATTAAAAAAGAGAGAGAAAAAGAGAAAGCAAACATCACAAATGAGAGAGGAGAAATAACCACCAACACTACAGAAATAACAATTATAATAGGATATTATGAAAAATTATATGGCAACAAATTAGATAAGCTAGATGAAATCGGTAAATTCCTAGAATGGATTAAAAACTGAAACGGGTAGGGGGGTGCCTGGGCGGCTCAGTGGGTTAAAGCCTCTGCCTTCAGCTCAGGTCATGATCCCGGGTCCTGGGATCAAGCCCCACATCCGGCTCTCTGCTCAGTGGGGAGCCTGCTTCCTCCTCTCTCTGCCTGCCTCTCTGCCTACCTGTGATCTCTGTCTGTCAAATAAATAAATAAAGTCTTAAAAAAAAAACTGAAACAGGGGACACCTGGGTGGCTCAGTTGGTTAAGCATCTGCCTTTTGCTCAGGTCATGATCCCAGGGTCTTGAGATCGAGTTCAGCATGGGTCTCTCGACTCAGTGGGGAGCTTGCTTCTCCCTCTGCCTCTGCTGCTCCCCTTGCTTGTGCTCTCGCTCTCTGTCAAATAAATAAAATCTTAAAAAAAAAAAAACTGAAACAGGAAGAAATAGAAAATTTGAACAGACTGACTCCTAGCAAGGAAACTGAATCAGTAATAAGAAAACTCCCAACAAACAAAAATACAGGGCCAGATGGCTTCAAAGACAAATTCTACCGAACATGTAAAGAGGACTTAGTACCTATTGTTCTCAAACTATTCCACAAAATAGAAAAGGAAGAAAAACTTCCACATTCATTCTGAGGCCAGCATTACCTTGATATCAAAACCAGATAAAGACACCACAATAAAAGAGAACTATAGGCCAACATCTATGAACAGAGATGCAAAAATCCTCAAGAAAATACTAGCAAACCAAATCCAACAATATTGTAAAGAAAATCAGTCACCACGATCAAGTGGGATTTATTCCTGGGATGCAAGGGTGGTTCAATATTCATGAATCATTATGATATATCACATCAATAAGAGAAAGGATAAAAACCATATGATCATTCTAATAGATGTAGAAAAAGCATTTGACAAAGTACAACATCCATTCATGATAAAAACCCTCAACAAAGTAGATTTAGAGGGAACATATCTTAACGTAATAAAGGGCTTAAATGAAAAACCCACAACAAACATCATACTCAACGGGAAAAATCTCAGAGCTTTTCCTTTAAGGTCAAGAACAAGACACGGATGTCCACTCTACCCTCACCACTTTAATTCAACAAAGTACTGGAAGTCCTAGTCTCAGCAATCAGGCAACAACGACAACAAATAAAAGGTATCCAAATTGGTAAGGAAGAAGTAAAACTTCCATTATTCGCAGATGACATGATACTATATGTAGAAAACCCTAAAGACTCTACCAAAAAACTACTAGAACCGATTCATAAATTCAGCAAATTTGCAGGATATAAAATCAACATATAGAAATCTGTTGAATTTATATATATTAAAAGTGAAGCAGCAGAAAGAGAAAATAAGAAAACAATCCCATTTACAAGTGCACCAAAAATAATAAAGTACTTAGGAATAAACTTGACCAACAGGTGAAAGTTCTGTATTCTGAAAACTAAAAAATAAACACTGATGAGAGAGACAGAATATGACACAAAGAAATGGAAAGACATTCTATGCTCATGAATTGGAAGAACAAATATTGTTAAAATAGCTATATTACCCAAAGCAATCTACATATTTAATGCAACCCTTATCAAACACCAACAGCATTTTTCTCAGAACTGGAAGAAACAATCCTAAAGTTTGTACAGAAACACAAAGACCCTAAATGGTCAAAGCAACCTTGGACAAGAATAACAAAGCTGGAGGTATCACAATTCCAGACTTCACATTGTATTATAAAGCTGTAGTCATCAAGACAATGTGGTGCTGGCACAAAAACAGACACACAGATCAATGGAAGTGAACCAAAAACCCAGGAATAAACCCACAATTACATAGTCAGTTCTTCTATGATGCTCATCTTCTAAAGATGCTCGACATCACTCAGCCACTGTGGGAAACAGAATGGAGTTTCCTCAAAAAGAAATCCAATCACCCTAAGGATCCTGTTTTGCATCACTGGATATTCACCCCCGAAACACCAAAACACTAGTTCAAAGGAATATATGCAATCCTTTGTTTATTGCAGGGTTATCTATGATAGCCAAGTTATGGAATCAGCTCAGATGCCAACTGATAGATTTGCTGCTAAAGAAAATATGGTATACAAATACAATGGACTATTATTCATTTATAAAAAAGAATAAAATCTTACCATTTGCAAAGACATGGATGGAGCTAAAGAATACTAAGTGAACTAAGGCAGTCAGAGAAAGACAATACCATATGATTTCCCTCATATGTGGAGTTTGAGAAGCAAAACAAATGCGCAAAGGAAAAAGAAGAGAAGCAAACCAAGAAAGAGACTCTTAGCTATAGAGAACAAACTGACCGTTACCAGAGGTGGGGGGGTTGGATGAAATAGGGGATAGGGATGAAGGAGGGCACTTGTCATGGGCACGGGGTGATGTATGGAAGTGTTGGATCACTCTATCATACACCTACAACTAATAGAACACTATGCATTAACAGTAGTGGAATGAAAATAAAAGTTTAATTCAAAAAAAAAGTAAAAACCCCCTCATTTAATGTACACTAAAGGTTTGTGCATTTTATTGAACATAAATTTTCTGTGAAAAGAAAAAAACCTGCTGTTCATCCAAGGTTCCAGGAATGCAGGAAGAACAATAGAAATGACCGCCAGGGCCACCATCTTTCAGTCCCCTCCCCCGCTTCCTTAACCCTAGACTCTCCTGCCAAAAGGGTGTATGCCCAGGTCACCTCTCCATAGGTAACCCAATACCTATGCAGGAAACAGGAGTATCAGGAGTCCTCACCCCATACATTCCGATCACCAAATATGGATGTGAGCCCATGCCCTACCTTGGCCCGATAAAAGACCCCCGCCAACTCCCTCCCAGTGCGACTTCCCCCACTCCCCTTTCTGGAGTCTCGCCCGAGGGTGCCCACCTCCTCCCAGTGCAACTTTCCTGGCTCCCCTTCTCCTGAGCCCTGAAACTTCCCCAGAGAGTGCCTTTAATAAATCTTGCCTTGTGCCTACCTTGCCTGGTGTTGTGTTTACCTCGCCTGCGAAACTTTACACCTACAAATAAACGTTAAGCACGCTGACATATTTAGAGGGAAGTTAACTGATGTCCCTGACTTTCTTTGAAATGCACCAAAATTAAGATACATTAATGGATGGACAGGGGAATGTATGAATGGAGAGCTCTGTGATAAAGCAGATATAGTAAAACATAACTAGCACACCTAAATAGTGGGTAGAGGAATGTTTACTCTTCAATACCTTCAAATTTTCTGAAAGTTTTAACATTTTCCTAAAAGGTTGGGGGGTGGGGAATAAATGGGTTAATTCATTGTTAATTTGATAAGAATTTGAAAATTATAAAAATTACTCCATCCCAAAATTTAATTGTAAAAGTCTAGAGTTTTGGTAGCCTGTGATAGAATATAAATATTCCGACTTGCAATATAAAATTCTGGCCTGCAATCCAAGCATTTTAAGTAAGCGCATTAAAGTTATTCAACTCTAATCAATACCCAGCTCGTACCCATGCTCCATGATTCTAAGCCTCTCGACTTTTGCTCCGCACATTCTGCCTGCCTTTGCCATTAGCTCTTTCCGGAAATTGAAGCAAGAAATAAAAAATGTACAGTGCTTTTTGCCCAGGATTTTTGGTTTATTTGTTGGGGTTTTATTTGTTGTCTTATTTTTTAAATTTTCTAAACTGCTCATTGTTAAAAAATATGTATGTGAATCAAAGAATGAGGCAAGCTCTATTTTAAACTGCTTGACGTATAGTCTGCTAGGATCCCTTCAAAGGATATACAGTCCTTGAAGTATTTATATAAATACACATGTACACATAACCTTTCAATATTTTCATAAATAGGATCATATTAAACAGTCTTCTGAATTTTACTTCCTCTAGAAAACAGCACAACATATATATGGCAGCCATTAGTGTTCACCAATATCCGGTTTCCTCTCTTCCTTGTGAATACATGGGTATGGGCCATGTGGCGAGGACGGGTCACTGCACTGAGTATAAATGATATGTACTTCTGCCCAGCTGAAAATTTGTTGGGCTGGACAAGTTCTCTCTCTGGCACAGTGATCAGCAACATTCAAGGTAGTGGCTGTTTTGTTAGCCTCAGTCCCTGAGTGACTACTATGAACACAGTTCCCCCAACAATGTATAGTGAGCAAGAAATAAATTTTTACTGATTTAATTCCCTGAGATTTGGGGGGACTGGTTCTTACTGAGCATTACTTAGCCATTCCTCACTAATACACTGAATATTTCTTAAGGTACACATATTTGATCTACCTCATTAAACAGTAGTCTTAAATTAATGCAGTAAATTGTATCTATTACTCATCGTTGAGCATTTGACTTTTTGAAATATTTGCTATTATGAAGTTTGCTACAATAAATATTGCTTGCATGTGCACATAGCTGTGCGTGCACGTGCGCACATGCATACACATGCAGAGCTCTGTTACGATCCACTCGTGAAGTTTTTTCTGGATAAAACCCTTCTGAGAGTGTAATTACCAGGTTAAAGTTTCTAAACATTAGCCAGAAACTGCCAACTGTCCTCCAAAATGCTGAGCCAACTTAAACTCCTCTATCAAGAGAAAATAAGAGTATCAGTTATCCTACAGGTTCACCTGGCATCAGTTATATTCTTCTTTAAAAACAATGCCAGTAAAATAGGTGGCATTTATATCTCATTGTTGCTTTGGCGTGTACCATAATTAGTCATCTTTTCATGGGTTTAAAAGCTATTGGTATTCCTTCTGTGAATTGGCTATTTCTGTCCTTAACCCACTTTTGTCTGCTGATTTTATAGGAGATTTCTGTAAATCTTTAATTCCTTGGTTCTTATACTAGCTGCAAGTATTTTCTCTCAGCCTGTCCCTCACCTTTTAAGTGTTCTTATTGCAACTTCTGCTACAGAGAAACATAAAAATTTTCCTGTAGTCAATACAGCCAACTTCTCCTTTATGGTTTTTGGAAAGTGTGCCCTACCACAAAAGAAAAATGTATTAAATGTTTTCCAATCAATTGTCGCTAAAACCTTTATTAATCCATTTTATCTCCAGTGATTTGAAAAGTTCTCCATACCTTACAACAAAAGCCTAAGAATGGGTCTTTTATGGGTTCCATATTGTATTTTACTGATATTTGGGTTTCCTCTATGATTTTCCCCTACTAGAATACGTGATGTTTTCAAATATCTACAAATTATATAAAGTCTAGTATCTGACATTAATATTCTATTTTTTCAACATTTTCTCAATCCTTTAATTTTCCTGAGGGACTTCATAATCCATGAGCCAATTTCTCACCCTTAACCTTGCAAAACAATACCAAATCTAACAACAACAAGAACCCACACTGTAATTCTAACTGGAACTACTTCCAATCTATAGAGTAATTTGCACACATTAGAATTTTTATAACAATGTCCTCTCATTCAGAGATACAATAAAGCTTTGAATTTGTATTTAATCTTAAACCTTCTTGTTCAGTATTTCTTCCCAAGTATTTCATAGTTTTTGTTGCTATAGCAAATAGTATTCCCCCTTGCATAATATTTCCTAACTGGTTATTACTGGTACAAAGTCAAACTACTGCTTTTTGTGTAATCATCTAGTGTTTAGTTACTTTCCTGAATACTCTTAACAGTTCTAACCACTTTTAAACTTAGCCTTTTAGATTTTTAGGTATACAATCATATCTGGGTTCTAATTTAAAAATCAGTCTTCAGTGCTCTGGGCCACCTGAGTGGCTCAGTTGGTTAAGTGTCCTACTCTTCATTTTGGCTCAGGTCATGATCTCAGGGTCATGAGATCAAGTCCCACACTGGACTCTGTGCTGAATGTGGAGCCTGCTTAAAATTCTCTCTCTCCTTCTTCCCTGGCTCTCCCATGCCCCATTCATGTGCTTTCTCCCTTAAAAAAAAATCACTGTTCAGTTCTATTTGGGGGTATTAATACAGTGGTTCCTAAATGCCTATTTCCACTATACCTAGGGTAACAAAATAATGGAATTTTATGGTTGGAAGGGACATTATAGTGATCTAATTCAAGGGTTATATAGTCAAGTACTTACTAGGGTATACTGATAAGATAAATGTGAGAAGGTGTAAGACTATAAGGAATTGGAGAAACTTGAAAGAAATGTTGAGAACAGGTTGTATCTAAAAAGGAGAGCTACCATTCTCTCCCAATTGATGGGTGCCATGAGGAAATGCAGACTCGGTGTCTATTTTTCAAGAGGCGCTAGGTATAAAGACTTTTGTTTGAACTCCTAACTTTAAAAAACATTAAACAAAAGCCAAACTAATCACAACAGCTAGCTTCCAATCTAGAAACTTCCCTGAAGCTAATCCAATACCTTCATTTAAGGCAATTTAAACTCAGGTGTGTCAGAGATTGCAAGAATAGCAGATGACAGGCAAGGGCTTCGTATTTTGTTTAGCTCTTTGGTGGGTCAGAAGAGTATTTACAAAGTGCTAGGACTAGGCAAATGCTTTGCTTGGTTTGGTTACAGACAAGGAGTTTAGTCCCTAATGTCCATACTTTGTCCTCTGGCTTGTCTTGCCTTGGATTTGCAATCATGGCAAATGCAAAGTATACCTTTTATTTTTTATTTTAAGTTTTTAAAATATTTTATTTATTTTGACAGAGAGAGAGAGACCACAAGTAAGCGGGGGAGGGGGGAAGCAGGATCCCCGCTGAGCAGAGAGCCTGATGCAGGGCTGGATCCCAGGACCCTGGGATCATGACTTGAGCCGAAGGCAGAGGCTTAACCCACTGAGCCACCCAGATGCCCCCAAAGTTTACCTTTTAAATTCTCCTTCCAGTTTGGGGGAAGTTCCACATTATACTCCCTGTCACCGATATGGAAGTCAGAGCTCAACTTGCAGGACCCAGCCTTCCTTGCAGCTGGAAATGTGTGGGTGACCCAAGCTCCACCAATCAGGGAAGTTTGTAGAAGACTTTGACTTGGGAGGGATTAACAGGGGAAACCAGTGAGGCATAGACCATGTTTGGTGGCAGAGGGATCCAGTTCTCTGCGGCAGCACAGGACGCGAGCATGCCAAAAGTGGTGGTGGCGATGACTGTGGTAAGATGGAGTTCTTGGAAGCAGTGCAAATGGAGCGTTGAGTCATGGGTGGTGCAGTGGTAACAGAGGCCATTTTCCCATCAGACAAGTTCTACAGCCCAATTCTGGGCACTGTTCCTAGAATTTAGTTTCAGGCTGATTTCTTGAGCCCTCCAATGATATTGTGAACCACCCAGGATCCTTTTAATAAATTCCTTTTTTGTTTAGCTAGCCAGAGACAGTTCTCTTTGTTAAAACTAAGGCTTCACCAATACAAAGAATACCATCTGGCAGTGACAGAATCAAATCAAAGATCCTGGTCTTTTTGATTCCTGGGCCAGTATTTTTTCTATGACATCACCTTATTTATATTTAACGCTTTTACGAAGGTTCAAAACGCTGTTTTCAAAAAATGTATGCCAAGGCTGCCATCTCAAAGAGATGCTATGAACACTGTCAGAGTGTCTATTTAGCTCATGATGAGAATAGATGTTTCAGTGCTTTTGGATTATATCTTAGTTTTTGCTTTTGTTCGCACAGACTCATAGACTTAAAAGATGTTAGACTTACAATAAAAACACCCATAAAAACACAGAGCTGTTTGAATAAAGATAGAGCAAAACCACATAAAGGGAGAGATAATTGTCTGAGATAAATCAGAATGAGATCATTACAATGTTCCAAGCACTAAATTTATATTCTTCTTCCTTGAAGTAAAGGACAGTAATGGGGTGGATTATGGCAATGTTTCCCAAATTCAGTCCACCAATGAAGATGTTTATTTTCCACCTTCATGGCCTCCAAGGCTTTTAAGATTTTCTTCCAACCTCATTTATTAAAGAACTTTTTAAAAAATATTTATTTATTTGAGAGAGAAATAGAGTGCACAAGTGGGAGGGACAGAGGGAGAGACAATCTTAAGCAGATTCCGTGCTAAGTGTGGAGCCTGACGTGAGGCTTGATCTCATGATCCTGAGATCAGGACCTGAGCTGAAACCAGTCAGATGCTTAACTGACTGTTTTCAATGACCTCATCATCGATAAATCTGTAACTTCACTGAAATACAGAAAATAAGCCATAGATTTCTATTACTCTTTTTGGTGACATGAAGTGGCAACTATCAGGATAAAGGGTTTTCATTTTCTAGTGTCCACAGTGTGCTATAATAAGAACTTTCTATATATTATCATATTTATGCATCACAACTTTTCTAATACAGTGAGTATTATCATCCCCATTTTACAGGTGAAAACACTGTTCAGCAACTTACTGCTGGCAAGTGGACCAATGTTAGAACTGAGATTTGGATTCAGGTCAGCAAGTCCAAAATCAGATCTTATTTCTATTATACTACCTCTCTTAGGTAGAATTTGAATTTTATAAGAGAAAAAAACTTTCTCGAGACTCTAAATCTTCTAAGGCATTTATTACATGGATGTTTATAGGTCCAAGAGGTAGCTGCGAAAGACACAGGAAGGATAAACAGGGCATGGGCCTTACCCTCTGCGAGCTCAGTCCTGGAGAGGAGAAAAGGTGAGCACGCAGAAAACCAAAATATGCACAGGATTCCTGGGGTAGGTGTCATCTCCAAGGGGTAGCTCAAGGCTTGGGGGCTTAGGGAGGTGGCCAGAGAGAGGAACTAATCATATCTTCCCTGGCATGGGGCCGGGCCCTCGCTGATGCTGCAGGCTATAGTTCAGAATCCAGGGCCCACAGGGGGAAGCCGCATCTTGCCATGTTCCTGATTGCACAAAACACTGGGCCTGCGAAGCCTAGTCCCTGCCCAGCTCCCTGCTGAGGTCTGCCCGGGAGCCCCCTGAGACTCTGAGGAAGGCTCCCTGCGCTCTCCTGGGTCACAACCAGCGACTCCCATCAGGTGACCTGACAGACAAAAGACAGAACAAGGACCCCCACAAGGCAGAAGAGAAATATTTCCTGCCCAACCTGCCTCTTGTTTCCACCAGTCCCCTCATTCCTTGAGGCCATTTATGAGGTGATTATCTCAAGAAGGCCCACGCAAGAATCCATTCATCTGTTATCAGGAGTGGCATCTTCTGTGGAAGCGGCTGATTAGCTCCCACTCTCCTGGTTTCCCTGAGAGAGGCACAAATCTCTGAGAAGAAGGGTAAGGAAATGCCTGGGGCTTGGATTGCTCCCCCAGTAAAAGGTCAGGGCTCTGAGTCCCCAGGTGTGCACTCACAGTGCCAGGTATGTAAGTAGGGGAAAGACGCAGGGCCACAGAGGTAAGGCCCAGAGGCCTACTAGCCTCAGTCCTGTCTCTGCGTGCCTACTCCTGCAATGCACAATTTGCAAAGGGGAACATTTTACAAGTGTATTTATAAACCGACATCCAAGGGCTTCACAATATCAGTGACTGGAAAGGGCCACAGAGACCCATGACATGGGCGAAAGTGAGGTGCAGGCAGGCGCAATTGCCTAAGTCCCTTCTCTCATGTAGGTCAGGCCTAGCTCTCCCTGACTCCCCTCCAGTCAGAGAGAGACCATCCTTCCCCAGGGCAAGGCAATCAATTATTTGCTTGTTTGCTGTGGACCTGGCGACTAAACAGCCCTGAGAAACAGGGCCGCTCATGAAATGATTTGACAAACATGTAGGGTACTTGACCGGAGCCAATGTGGGTTCTGGCGAGTAATCAAATTAGCAGGGGCTACCCGTGGATAGCAGATGAACTGCACTGAGCACCTTGTCTCGCCCAGAGTCAGGGCTCCATCAGTGGGGACTTCTATAAGAGTCTTCCTCTAGTAAGATGGAAATAAGGGGAGGGGGTGGCAAGGGTCAGGCCATGACCAAACTCCCATGAAAACACTGAGAGGCTGGGAGGATTGGCCTGTCCTATGAAGACAATGTCACCGCCTCCAAACTGGAACCCCCAAGAATAATCCTAGCAGTTGGCCATTCCGCTGGGGAACTAAGACCTTCACCGAGTCCAGAGCTAAGTGCCAGGAATCGAGCCATGAACAGGACGACCAAGGTCCCTGGCCCTCGGGAAGGAGAAGACACACAGGTGCACGCGCACCAGACGACCACTATCTAAATCAAGCACCTGCAAGTTGTACGAAGTGCTGTGAAAGGGGGCAGCGAAATGCTAAGGCTAACAGGGAGCCATCTACTTATGGCAGGAGAAGCAGAAAGAAAGCCCTTCGGGCAGAGTGCCACTCAAGATGAGCCTTAGAATTTGCCCTGGAAAGGCCTGGGGTGTGGGCATTCTAAGCAGAGGGAAGGGCGTGTGCATAGGCTTGGAGGCAGGAAAGAGCTTGACATGTTTGTTCATTTGTTCGAGAAACTGAGTGGCAGCCAGCGAGGCCAGAGGACGAGGCTGGGGAACAAGAAGTGATTAATACTGGAAACATAAACAGAGTCACATCACTGGGGACTCAGCCGGCTGCCCTGAAACGTCTGGATTTTACTGTAAGGACGGTGGCAAGCCCCGGAAGGGCTCTGCAGGCTGGGCATGACCTGATCTGGTTTCCATCGTAAGGAATTCCTGGCCGGGAGAGGGCCTCAAGATGGGGGTGGGGGTGTGGGGAGAGGAGCTGGTTGGTTCCAAGCACGCGGTGCCTCGAGGCCATCCTCTGTCACACGGCCTGGCGGGCCTTTCTTCCACCCACGGTTAGGGTCGGGCCTCCATCTGCATTGCAACTTTTCCTCCTTGGATCTCCTGCCTGGGGCCTAAGTGCCTCCCAAAAAGTCCCATAAACTCCCTCAAGTGTTTCCAACAGACTTTGCTAGAGTGTTGGGAAAATGGATGCTTTTGTAAAAGGACACAAAATAACAAAAGCAAAACCACTCCCTCGTTTCTGATGGAAATCTGTTTCCTCCTAATGGCTTTCCATTAGTCCCCTGCCTGGGCAAAGGTCTTTGCTCCTTCCTCCTTCTCCCTTTATTTTCCAAAAGGCCATGAACAGGCGTATGACTATGAACAAAAACAAAGAGCTATAAATTCTTATTGATCCCAGAAGGTTGGCAATTCTAAACAATAAAAATATGTCCTGACTGTTTCTCTCAAAAGAACATTCTGGAGACACAAAACAGCTTTGTTAAGACAACAAATGAGTTTGGGGGACACTTTGGACCTGATGGTGGCCTCACATCACCAGGTATTGATGGAATAGGCAACTCCAGATACACAGCTGGAAATATGCCCTTCTACACACCCTCCACCCCCTCCTGGACTCACTTCCTCACTGGTCAGCCCGCATCTGGACTGCCCCAAGTTTCTTATATAGCTTTTGGCCACTACTGTTTTCAGGAGTCAGAATTCTCAGTAAAGAGAAAGTCCCCTTTGTTCTCCCATCCATGATTTAATTTTCATCCTCCTGAACGTGCTATTCACTTTGTTTTCAGGCTAAGAAGTCTCACAATTGTACTAGATCCTGAATTTGAATTTCCCTGTGTTTCCACTGTTTGGCAGTCTGCCCAGGTCAGCCACTGGACAATCCCAGAATTCAGCTCTACCTTAGAGAAAACCTTCATTGCGCACGATTTCTTATTATAGTTCTAACTATTGTCATCTATTTTCCCCTCGATTTGTCTTTTTAGATTTTTCAAAACACACCGATGTGTGTGCGTCTTTTTATGTTTTTCAAAACACACCGATGTGTGTGAACTCACCTACACACAGATGCATACCAATCGCCTCTCCGCTGATAATCAGGAAAGTTTCCACTATCTTTTCCAACTGGATCACATTCCTAGGGAGCTGTCTCTCCTTTTTGCCCCAGATTTCAGAGCGGGGGGGCCCTTAGCTACATTTTTTCCTCCCAGTCTCACCACCATGCACTCTTCCGGGCATTCCCTGGAGCCTTCAATACCAGGATTCAGAAGAGGACAGAACTGACTTTCTGTGCTTTTGTCTCTCTGTTCTTGCCTATAAGCTTCTTTTATATGCAAATGCACAAACTTTACTAGAAATGGGCCAAACTTAATCAGAAAGTAGTAGGAACACAAAGATGTATCAAGTCCTAATAAAAAGCATGTAGTAAATTAGTTAGGCAGCACCAGGGAAGAAACTGTTTTTTTGCTCTTTGGACAGTCTTGAAGGGAAAACGGATTATTGCTGGCAGCATCTGGCTTACCTGAATGTATTGTAATCCACCATCTTCGTGAGCCTAGAGTCAGCAGCTCTAAGAACCTGCTTGAGCTCTCTGGATTTTGATTCTTCTTCTTTCAGCTTTTGTAGGATAAGTTCAATGCTGCTCATGGGAAACTGAAGCAGGGGGAAGGAAAGGATGGATATTAAAACATGCCTGAGCCATAGGGAGCCCAATCTTTCCGATGGCCGGGAAACAGACTTTTCACGCTCTGAACCTGAAGGTAGCTGGGCATGGCTTTCCACAGAGACCACCACAGAGAAGACACAACTAGAATTAAATCTCTTCAGTTGCAGTTTTAGGACAATGAGTGACATCGGCATAGGCCCAGATCAAAGAGAAAATGAGCTTAAGGGACAGCAAGCCACAGAAATCAGAAAACAGTCCCTTAGCCTTCTCCCCTGAACCCTTGGATGTTGGCCTAATGGGTTGG
The DNA here is from genome assembly GCF_011764305.1 of Mustela putorius furo. Lineage (NCBI taxonomy): Eukaryota > Metazoa > Chordata > Mammalia > Carnivora > Mustelidae > Mustela > Mustela putorius. Next base: position 38,550,767 of record NW_025421989.1, read on the forward strand.
GAGATCCTAATGGAGCGATTAGTGATTCAGGATTCGATAAAAGTGGACCCTCAATTTCTCTGGATCTTATGAGTGGGCCCTCTGGGACTAGCGGTCGTCAGACTGTGCACTGAGCAGAGCATGGCCGGGTGTCGGAGATCCACATGCACTGCAACCCCCTGACATTCATTCTCTGGCAGCCCCCAGGTGTCGTCTCCTACCCTGTGATTAGGTTTTTGACTCTAAAAATACTTCTTACTCAATCCAGTAAAGCATAAGCTTCTAAATAATTACAGCTAAATGTCCAAAAAAAGAGAGAGAGAGAGAGAGAGAAGACTGAATGCGAAGATTCAAAACACTGATGTTAATTTAGTATAAAGGTCTCTTTTTTCCACCACGGGGTTTGTGACCTATCACAGCCCCCCTTCCTCCCCACCTTCTGCACTGCCTTTCATCTACTTCCATGATTCGATCTATTAGGTCTTTTGCGAAGATATTATGGAACATATTAATTTGCAAAGATATTAAGGAGCATATTAATTTTGGGGCGCCTGCGTGGCTCAGTCAGTTAAGTGGTCAACTCCTGATTTTGGCTCAGGTCATAGAGTTGTGAGATCGAGTCCCATGTCAGGCTCCATGCCCAGTGCCGGGTGTGGGTCCTAATTAAAAAAAAAAAAAAAAAAGCAAAAACAAAAAACAAACTAACAAAAAACAAGGAGTATAGTAATCTTTCTCTTCTTCAAAAGTCCTTGTTAAGGGTAGTTTTAAAATAATGCAGCTTTCACTTGGGATGTTGAAACCAGATAATGTCCTACCCTGCTTTTACCTTTCTGAAAGGAGAAAAGCCCTTTATATCTTACAGATATATATGTATATATACATATATCCATACACTCAAGCTATGTTAATATATGTATATAATATATGTACAAACAATATGTATATAGAACTATGTATCTAGAACACATATATACCTATATATAATATGTGCATGTTATATATATATATATAAATACACACATACATACACATTATATATATATATGTATGTTAACATATAGGTTTGTCCTGTGTTTGAAAACTGAGTCCTCATTCACAGTAGCTATTGTAAATTGTACCCTGACAACACTTGCTATGGGCAAGTGATTTCACATGCATGATGGCATTTCCTCTGCATGGTAACTCTCTGAAAGAGTCAGCGTGTAAAGATGAGGCACGTGGAGCTCAGGGACAATACATGTCGAAGGCCTCTCAGCCAGGAAGCATGGAGCCATGTTTCCCAGCTGAGCCTGCTGTTTCCAGAAATCTAACTGCCCGATGATTGATCCCCTTTGCCTGAATTCAGTGCTTTTGGAGGTCTACCAGTTCACAGTTTTATGCTAATGCCAGGTCCCAACCCTGCAAATGGAGAAAGGGAGTGGCGGCCCTGGAGGGTGCTTCCGGTCGGGCTCTACCATCCAGAGGGAACACAGAGAAGAGCTGACAGCCCCCACCCGCCGAACCTTCTGGCCACACTCTGCCTGGGTCATTTTCTCCCGATGACTGCATCAGGGGCACCACCTATAGATGTCCCATGTCAGGCAGCAGTAGGAGCTGGGCCACTGCTGCCTGACGTGGGACATCTATAGGCAGCCTTTGTTCTCGGGCTCCCCAGAAGCCTGACTGACGCTTTCTCAGAGCCGCACTGCGTCCTGAGGCCTTTCGTGCCCCAACCTCCTTCTTACCTTCTCCTTTGTCGGGGGTTCAGACCTACATCTCAGGTTCCCCACCTGCTCTTGCTCCTTTCTCATTTATCCTTCATATGCATTCCCCGGGATGTCCCTTGCTTACTGAATTCAGCCTTGGCACCTGCTGCTCAGAGCCCCCAGACAGAAGAGGGTGATGGGATATACATAGAGAGACTGATCTTAGCAACTTAACCCTGAGCGTTTTATATATAAATGAAAGAGAATTGGTACTGTGTATAGAGATATAGAAAAAAATACAGATATAATTGACACATAAACATTATTTACAGGCAAACTTTTTTTAGATTTCCAAAAAGTTATCTGAGAGAGAGAGAGCATGAACAGGGGGAGGGGCAGAAGGAGAGGGAGAAGCAGACTCCCTGCTGAGCAGGAAGCCTGACCCAGCACTCCATCCCAGGACCCTGGGATCATGACCCTAGCCAAAGGCAGACGCTCAACTGACTGAGCCACCAAGGTAGCCCCTTACAGGCAGACTTCTAAAATAAATTGTTTCTAGGGGCACCTGGGTCGCTCAGTCAGTTAAGCATCTGTCTTCAGCTCTGGTCACGATCCTGGATTCCTGGGATGGAGCCCCAAGTCAGGCTCTCTGCTCAGCGGGGAGTCTGTGTCTCCCTCTGCCTCTGTGTTCCCTCTCCCTCTGTGTGCTCCCGTGTGCTCTCTCTCTCTCTCAAGTAAAGAAACAAAATCTTTAAAAAAAATAAAATAGATGGTTTCTAGGTAGATTTTGCAATATTAGGCAATGTCCCTCAAATATACATGTTTGCACACCAAACCAATCCACACTCAAAATCAAGAATTCATCAACTGTCATTTTTCCAGAACAGCACTGCCATACTAGTACTTTTAGTGACAGTACCCAGCTGCCATTTTGTTTCAAACGAAAAAAACTCCAAGCTCACTGTTGCCAATTTGTCCTTGAATTCTTATTTAGGCCTCAGGTAGCTCCTGTTCTGGAAAGCTGCAACCCCAGCAACTACCGGGTTCCCTTGGGGCTTCTGTTTGTTCCGTTCTTGGCCATCCTCATAGGCCTGTGCCAATTAACGGGGACTGCGCAGTGTGTGGCACCAGATTTTCTTCCTTTCCTATAGTCGCTGAATCTCTTTATGAAAACATTGTCAGCGTCAGCAGAAAAGCCAGGAAACTTGATTCAGTCCTGGGCCTGCCTCCTGCCTGTGCCCGGCATCCGTGCCGCTGGGCACCGGAGGGCCCAGCGTGTAAACAGAGGAGATCGGGACCCGTGGCCAAGTCGCGCAGATCCATTATTCATGGCCACGTGTGTGAATGCACAATGTAAGGCCGGTAGGCAGAAGAAAAGGCCTAGAGAAAGAAAAACTCAGACTGCAGAGTGCTGAGGGGCAAGTGGAGAGTGCCACAGGCAGCTCACCTTATCTGAGTGCGCTTCCATGAAGTTTAAGGTGTACTTGTCAGCATTGAGCAAAAGAAACAGGTAGCCATTCACGTTCACTTTGGCTCCGATATACAGTTCCTCGGCCTTGATATATTCTGATAGTTCACTTTTAAAGACCTCTTGCCCAGGCTTCTTAACACGAGTTCTTTTCAAGAACTTCCCGCCAGTAATTCCTATAGAAAAAGAGAAAACTTAATGAGTACCCTTTGTTCTTCGAAGAACCATACAACTTGCCTTTAGAGTTCCTTCCTGCTCAAACACAGACCATACAGCTTAGCTTGTGAGCTCACACTGCCTATTCTTCTCAGACCTAAAGGGAGAATGAGGCACTAGGAGAACAACAGATTCCCTAGGTGAATGTATAAAGAAAAAAAAAAAGAGATACGGCATTCCAGCCTTTTCTTTCCCCTCTCTACTTCCTTCCCAATCCAAACACCTAAATAAACACTTAGTAAGTGCCTGCTGTATGCCCAGGAGCATATGGAGAACTGGGACATTAAGAAGATAACCCTGCTTCAGAGCACGTTTGAACAGTACCACGTAGAAAACTCCCCACTTGAGCTTATTTCCACCTATCTGTCCCAGATGATGTCTTATATTTATTCCGACATGCGGATTAAGTGGAGGATGCCCAGCTTCTGGAAAGAAGCTTACTTAACTGTTTGAAGATAACTCTGAGAGTCCCATAACTTTTTTTTTTCCTACAGGCTAAATATCTTTGCTTCTTTTAGCAATGCCACGTATTTCTTACTTTCCAGAATTCTGACCATCTCATGTGCTCTCTTCTGGGGCTTATTTAGGCATTTTGTTTTTGTTTTTGTTTTGTGGCTCTTGGAAAGCAGCGAGCAGAACTGAGGATGAAACTCCAGTATCTTCTCTCTGCTACTTAACTGAAACCTTCAGGCATCTGAATACAACCTGAGCTTTGGGGGTCAACTTCATCACACTCCTGCCACATTCAAACATCAGAAGTGGCGGAAAGACACAGGCTTAGTAGCCAAACAGAGCTGGAGCCCATCCTGGCTCTGTCACTTGCTAGATAATCTTGAGGAGTTATTTAATCTCTTGGAACCCCTCTGAATTCTCACTGGTAAAATGGGAATAAAATTTGTAGGGAGCCATGAAAATGGGCCTTTCAGATCACCTATCACGGGGAATGTAGTTGACAAAGCACCCCGTGGCTATGCTCTGAAACCTATCCCTGGGTTTGGACCAAGGTCATGCTTCCCACAGGCTGCTGCCAACAAATGACTGGACAGGACAGGGACAAGGTAGGTCCATTCCTGCAAGATGGAGTCTCTTCCAACTAATGACTTGGCTCTCGGGTTCCTAGTCAGCCTAGCTGAAACTTGCTTAGAATCCCCTGCAATCTAAGACTTTCTTTCCTTTCTTCATTCCTGCTGTCCTTCACAGGAGTCAGACAGGCACTGAAGTCCGAGAGCTCTCCTGGCCTCTTCTGGCTCCTTCCACAATTCCCTTGCTGACATTTTCCCTAGTAAATCTCTTTTATATTCAGTACCATCTTGCGGTTTGCCCCTTGGAGGATCTGGACTAACATAAAACTTAACCTCTTGGAGTTTTTCTAAGGATAATGGTAGGTAGTCATGGCTGCTATTACTACTAAGAAGCTTGCAGCTGACATCTATTACCCTGTTTTAGGAGTGCTGCAATCTGTTTGGCCATCATCTTCCCCACTCTAGATGTACAGAGTTGATTTTTTTTTTTTTTGTAGCCTCCACACCCAACGTGGGGCTTGAACTCACAACCCTGAGATCAAGAGTCACATGGTCTACCAAGCAGGCAGCCCCAGAGAGGATTTTTTGACCTTTAAGACCATGACTTTCGGGGCGCCTGGGTGGCTCAGTGGGTTAAGCCGCTGCCTTCGGCTCGGGTCATGATCTCGGAGTCCTGGGATCGAGTCCCGCATCGGGCTCTCTGCTCAGCGGGGAGCCTGCTTCCTCCTCTCTCTCTGCCTGCCTCTCTGCCTACTTGTGATCTCTCTCTCTGTCAAATAAATAAATAAATAAATAAAAAAGACCATGACTTTCTACTTATTCCTATTTGATTTCATATTTTAGGATTTGATCTGTTATTCCAATCACTATTGCAACCTGACTTAGTTATACAAATTATGCCTTATTCATTGGTGCACAGAGTGGCTCACAGCAACTCCTAAGAGCCGACTATTAAATCGTTAGGGATTTTGCAAGTCACTTGTTCGTGTTGGTTGCTTGAAATGCACTGTGGTTGAGGTGTCTGCTCCATGACATCTGACAAGTGCTGGAGATCAGGGCTTTTAAATTTTTTTCAGAAAGCCAGTTTACCAACACACTACTGATTCTTCTTCCCAGATATGCCTTTGGCACAGATAAAAAATTTTCAATGTGTTGGGACAAAGAGCAGAGCCATAGAGTTCCATAATTCGGTAAGTCAGAATCAATGGCTCGTCCGGGCAATGTCCACAGCATCAGTGCACTGCAGAGAGGCACTCCGTGGGCCTCTTTGCTGGAACCTTGGCAAGAGCCTCGACAGACAGAGAAGCCAGAGGGAGACAGACTTTGAAGATTAAATTTTTTTTAAAAAATCTGGGATTGTCTTATACTTAAGCCAACATTTTGTCAGTGGTACTATCAAAAACAGAGATTTCCTCTTGTCTTGCTGTCTTTGCATGGAACTGGTGGTAGACAGACCATGATTCTGAAGCCCCTGGATTCCACAGAAGAACCTCAGAGGCCACAGCAGAAAGGGGAATAGTTTCCAAAAGGAGGCGTCCAGAGTCCCCCAACCCTGAGCCAAACAAACTCTTCCTGTGCCTCTTTCATCATTTTATATGTCTGGGTTCCCATTTAAGAGAGCTTTGTAAAATGAACTTTGGTGGTTAAAAAAAAAGAAAAGAAATGAAAGCCACTGTCTTAGTCATCTAGGCTATAAAATCAAACCACGCTCCCTAACTTTCAAAATGAAGAGACAGTTTCTTATTCTGAGAAAATTGCTATAAGAGCTATACCTCTTACCTGAATTACTCTCAATAGGTTCAAATATTGAAATCGTGTCATCACTGAGAAAGTACGAAATAACAAACAACCTGTCCACATCTGCACATTTGTGTGTGAAGAGTTTTGCAAAAAAACGGAGGATATTGCTTATGTTGCCATAGCTAAATGGAAGAGAAATGAGGGTTACAGCCTTATTACAGAATTAAAAAAAAAAACAACCTGCAAAAGGTGCGCTATTTTTTTGAGGTATAACTGATTTACAATATATTAATTTCACCTGTACAACATGATTCACTATGACCACTGAAATAAGACTACTCAACAACTACTACCCCACATAGTTATATATTTTATTTCTTGTGATGAGAACTTTGAAGATCTACTCTGTTTGCAACTTTCAAATATGCGATACGGTATTATTGACTGTAAACACCATAATCTATTACATCCCAGGACTTCTCTATTTTATAACTGGAAGGTTGTACCTTTTGACCCCCTCCGCCCATTTCACCCACCTCCCCCATCTGCCAGGTGTGCTACAGTGTTAAGGGAGTAGCATAAACTCTCTGAAGTTGAAAAAGTTCAACCACCTTCTTATTATTTACGCTTTAGATCTATATGCAGAGAAATTCTCTCAGTTTATTAAAATCTCTCTTGTTCTTTAGATGTCCAGGGTAACCCTCCGGGAAAATGTACCCAAAACAAATGTCATAAACACACTCCTCAAACCATCTGCTTTGAACAGCTGTTTCCCACTCATGAGGCTGGTCAGCGGCCACAACAATCATGTCAACAGGAAGGACAGCACCTGCCCTTCACAGGTCCAGCAGCAAGAGGGTGTGTCCTGTCAGTGCCTGGAGCCATGACCCCATGGCCACCTCCCACGTTCTCAGGCCCGTTTCCTTGCTTCCTTCCAGCCCCACACCCTCTCCTCCCTGAGCCACTCCCCTAGCTCCCCAGCATCCCTCCAACTCCCTTCAAGAAAAAAATTACCTCTTCCCTTGCAAATGCTAGAATAAATAATGCTAAGATTAAATATAGCACTTATCACTCATATTGTGAGTGGCTATTACAGGTCTGTTTCCCCAGGGCAAGCACTGTGCCTTATTAGCCACTGGCTAATACAATACTTTTTACATTATAAGTACTCAATAAATGTTGGTAGAAGGTCATGAAAAGATCCAAATAGATTAAAATTTGCACTCAGAATTCTATGCATGAATAAAATAGTCTAGTGACTGTCGAAGATGGGATCAAATTCTAGAATAAAAGTTCCCAAAGCTGACTGCCTGGTCATTGAAGACATTAATTTATGGTCCATGAGTGGAAGCATGTCTGCGGAAATCAGCTAGTATAAGGTGGCCTTTAGATCAGGGAGGCACAAAGTAAAATAAACGATGAACTTCATCAATTCCCTGTCACAACTCAAAGCTGGGAGACCCTCGCTTTCAGTGTCTCCTATGCCAAAGATCATTCCTTCCCAGTGGTCACAGAGAATGAAAATACAACAACAAAACAACAAAATAGAACAAAACAGAACCCATATTTCTGATTTGCTTTTCTCTGCCCCTTTCTCCGAATGTCCAAGGAAGCAGGGCTGAAAAAGCATGGTGCCAAGATTCTCAGCTACATTGACGGTAAGGCCTCCTGTAAGGTGGAAAGCAGCAGTTCAGAGGTTTGCCTCCAGGAACCCTGGGGCAAAACAGCCGGGACTCCACAGCTCTCTCCTCTTAATTCCTGGTTTCCCTGGCTTCAGACAGACCTCAGAGAGCATGGGGGGAGCTACACCTTGTCAACCATCTTCTCTGGTACATAGTTGGATTTATAAGCAACAAACAGATTTGGTAACCCCCATCTCATGGGGGAGTCATTAACTTTCACAGATACAGGAAGTATCCTTGAAACAACCGGAAGGAGGTTTAACATCAGGCCAAACGAACACTACTGTAAATTTAGCTTCTTAAAACTTAAGTGCGTTTAGAAGTGTGTATGTTAAGTGTGGGTTTTTCACTTTCAAAATGCCATTTTTTTTTTTCACCTGAGTCTTGTGTTCTGGAGAGCTCGTCAGTCAGGAATATAATTTACTCAAAAATCTTTAGAGCAGCAGTTCACAAAGTTTGTTGTGTTTAAAAGTCACCTGGGGAACTTGTTAAATATACAGAATCCAGAGTCCTACCCCCAGGGATATGAATTCAGTAGTTAGCTTGTATCTCCAGAAACCTGCATTTTTAATAAGCTCCCCAGGAGGTTCTGATGAAGTGGTCCCCAGAGCACACTTTGGAAAACACTGCGAGTTATCTTCAGCTATTTCCTTGACTAATAAGCTAATTATCAACATTCTCTAAACTTTTTATCACAATACTCCCTTCACCCTCAAAAAACCAGAATTTTCCCTTTTCCTGTTATACCACCTACATTGCTCCATCTGCCCTTCTGGGCCATGGATAGGTTCAGACACACCCACCTGCAGCTAGCTGCCATGACCACTCAGAACATACAGGTGACCTTTGAACAACACACGTTTGAACTGCACAGGTCTATGTAGATGCGGATTATTGTCCTTGCTGTATTAGAAAGGCGGTATCCTATAAGGAATTACTTTGTCATCCACTTCTCAGTGTATATTCACTTCCTTGGTGATCTCTTCTAGTATCAAGTCTTTACCATCTACATGCCAATATATATATTATATATATATCTATAATATATATATATAATTTTGTATTTAGGAGACATTTCACACTTCACTTGTGCCCAAACTGAAGTTCTGTTCTTGCTCCAGACCTGTTCTACCTACAGTCTTTCCCGTCTTGGTAGACAGCAATTCTATCCTTCCACTTGCTCAGGCCAAAACCTTGGGAGTCATTCTTAATGCCTCTCTGGTTTCAGACCTCATGTCCAAATCTGTCACAGAATCCTGTTAGCTCAAACTTCAAAAACAGTTCCAGAATCTGCTAGATCTCATCATTTCCATGGCACCCACCAGGATCGGAGCCATTGTAACTTTTCTCTTGGAGGGCCGTGGCAGGCTCTGGAGTAGCGCTTCCTCCCACCATTGCCCTTCTGCTGTCTACTGACAACAGGGCCACAGGAGTGATTGCTTTAATATGTAAATAAGATCAAGTCACTCCCACTGCTCTGATTTCCCAAGGAGTCCTCTTATCACTCAAAGTCAAAAGAACCCTTACAATGGTCTGCAAGGCCCTACGGCATCTAAGCACGCATTACCTCTTCTAATCTGTCTTCTCTGCCCTCTACTCTCATGTTTTATCTATGTCAACCTGCTCCTTGCTCAGGGCCCTTACGCCAACTGTTCCTTCAGCCCGGAACATATTTCTTCCCTTTTGTAAAGCCCATCCAGACATGCTCTTTTTAAAAAATGAAACCTGGGGTACGCCTCAGCCTCACCCTGCCAGTTCCTCTTTATTCTTCTCATAGCAACTTATTACCTGCTTGACTTCGTCCATGGTACTTAACACCTTCTCAATACTTCTAGAATGCCCTTCTCTGTTAGCCGTGGTGTGCGCTGTCTGCCTCCCCCCGCTAGACTGTAAGTTCTAGGAGAGTAGGGCTGCACGTCTGTTCTGTTCAATGATGAATCCCAAGCCCCTAGATCAGGGCTTGGCACACAGGCAGGTGCCCTGTGAGTGTATATGGACCAGGAATATGAATGGATTGCTCAGGGCTACGTACCCACTGAAAACCTCAAAAACTGCGAGAGCTATACTCTTGGGGTTGGAAGAGACATGAAGGCTTACTTAATGATGAGAAAATAACTTCTTAACAGGAATCAGCATGACGAATGGAGACAGCAGGTGGACAACACCTGAAGCAAGTCAGAGATGCTCCATGGCTATTTACCCCTTCCTTCCCTTCTGGGACAAAATATTTAATGAGCCCCAAGCACGCAGCCAGTGCTGTTCTCACTCTGAGGGAAGCAGTAAAGCCAGTCCCTGCCCTGAAGGACCTCTTGATCTAGGGGGGACACCACGATTCCATGAAGAAGTAATTGCCACACACTGCGAATCGTACAGGCTCTGGGGAAAGAAAGATGAACTCCAGGAGTCAGACTTCTCTGGTTTCAAATCTCAGCTCAACTACAAATGAGCTTGGAGAGCCTGGGCAAATGGCATAAAATCTCTGACCCTCAGTTCCCACGTGTGAAGAATGGGTACGATAATGTTAATTTATTTCATGAGGTTGTTTTGAGGAATACATAAGATCAAGTATTATAAAGTACTTAGCATACCATAATCACAAATTGCTTATCAGCAGTAGTAATATTATTAATATTATTATTACAACTACAAGAGGTATGACCAGCAGAGTATTATGGGCACACAGAGAACAAAGTAACTAATTCCACCAGTGCAAGGAGAAAAATACAATTCTGGTTCTCCCAAATCAGACTAGACAATCTGCCCAGCGGGCCACCACAGTGAATTTTTACCCAGAAAATAAAGGCCTTCATTCCATCAAAAACCTCATATGCTCTAATTTGGAACTATTTCCTCCTCCAGCAAATCAAAGTAGATCACCAGTAACCTCATACAATGATTAGCACCCAGGAGATTTCTAACAGCAACATACATATAATCAACACACGTCACGCACAACTACACATCTCAATTCCCACTTTATTTGCATGAAGAAACTGTCTTTTGCGTGCTTTGTGGGACCGTCTTCCCTAGGTTCTCACAGTTTTAAAACCTTGAGTTATTCAAACTCATGTGTAAGTCTCCAGCTGAATGTGCCAGTTACTATGGAAACAAGGTCACTGTGTGGGAGGAGCTTGAGGGAAGTATATTCCTGGCTCAGAGCGAGCAGTGGACAGAAAGAAACAAAATTAGACACATTTGTGCCTGTGCCACCATCGTCTAGCCCTGACAGCAGGACGAGAATGTGGAATGCTGTCTACGGTCCGTGCTCTGTGGGCAAGTTGATGTGGTGTAGACAGAAAGAGAGAGACTAAGGCAGCTACCCACAAGGAGCTGTTCCCCCCACCCCCCCACCCCCCGGGTTCCAGAAGCAACACCCTAGATCATATTTCATCTTGTTTACTTATAAGAAAAATTCCCTCTCCTTTTACAATAGGGACATTCTTCTTGCCCGCCTCCTTCGGGTGGCTGCCCTAAAAAACAGCAGTTAGTGAAAAGTATCCATCAGAAGTCCTGCCCTGAAACCTCACGGTAAACTCTGTTATCCATAAGGAGGATGGCGTATGAGTTGGTATCCCCCTGATGCGATTGAAAGCAGTGGTTCTCAAAGTCTGGTGCATATCAGAACCCCCTGAAAGGCTGGTTAACACACAGTAAGGGGTCCTACCACCCCCCGGAGTTTCTGCCTTAGTAGGTCTAGGATGAGACAAAAGAATTAGTGTTTCTAACCAGTGTGGGGACCACACTTTGAGTAGCATCTATTCTAGCACTTAAAAAAAAAAAAAACAGAACCCTAAAGTACTTCAAAATAAAGGATTGGCTTTTTATTTTTATTTTTTTTTTAAAGATTTTATTTATTTGCCAGAGAGAGAGAGCACGCAAGCAAGTACACACAAGTAGGCAGAGAAGCAGGCAGAGGCAGCGAGAGAAGCAGGTTCCCTGCCGAGCAAGGAGCCCGATGCAGGACTCGATCCCATGACCCCTGAGCCGAAGGCAGCGGCTTAACCCACTGAGCCACCCAGGTGTCCCAAGGATTGGCTTTTTAAAAAAAGATTTTATTTTTACGTTATCTCTACACCCAGCATGGAACTCAAACCTACAACCCTGAGATTAAGAGTCACAGGCTCCACTGGCTGAGCCAGCCAGGTGCCCCAAAGATTATTTCTTTAAAGTTTGCAAAGGCCATCATGTCATGGGGAAGACCACCTTTTTGACATTCTATACAATTCTTCATGTATTTTTGTCATTTTTACAAGCATGCAAAATGATTATTTTCTCTATGTCAAAATGGTTCTACAATTGCATCTGATCCCATTAAATTTTATATCAAATTCAGGATGCTATCTTTTTCATCTCCTTCTCCTGGTCTTACTGCATGTTCCTTTATCATTTTCCTCTACCGGTTCTCCTGACTCACTACTCTCCTCATGCAGGACTTCAATGGTTAGCCCACATCCTATTCAAAAATATGCAACATTTTCCCGTCATTTTTTCCCCCGACTTCTTTCTCCAGGGCCTCATCTCCCTGAAGAAGTGAAAAAGTGGCCATGGGCAGTGCCCACATTCTACATACATGATGGACTGGGAGATTTTTCTTTGTATATATTAGGAAAAGTTTTGAAAGTCCATCTTTTGAGATTATATTTGGCCATGGGAGCAATCTACAGTTACTAAACTGTAGCCAAACTTCTCAAAGGAAAACAACATCAGTCGTCGAATAAAAGTCTGAAATATACTTCAGAGTCACTAAAGCCTTGAGACCAGGGGTAGGCAAACTACAGCATGTGGATCAAATATGGCCAGCCACCCGGTTTTGCGTGGGCTGTAAGCTAAGAATGGTTTTCACGTTTTTCAATGGGTGAAAACATCAAGAAGATATTATTGTGTGATATGCAAAAATTATATGAAATCCAATGTCAGTGTCCATACACAGAGTTTTATTGGAACCAGTCACACCTTTGTTTTTGGACTCTACAGATGCTTTCACATTATGGTGACAGAACTGGATGGTTCTAACAGAGGCCCTATGGCCTTCAAAGCCAAAAACATTTAGTATCTGACTCTTCCAGGACAAAATTTGCTGACCCTTACTCTATACCACTTCGAAGGGACCATCTTGAGGAGATATATGTAAGGAAAGGCAACATAAATTGGGGGTAATATAACTTTAGGGGCTTCTAGCTGACTCATTAAAATAATCACTCAAGTGCGCACTTTGGCAGCACTTATACTAAAGTTGGAACAATACAGGGATTAGCATGGCTGCTGCGTCATTAGGATGAGAAGCAAATTCATGGAGTGTTCTATAGTTTCAGAAAATAAAAATAAAAAAAAATAAAAGAAAATAACCACTTGGTGGTAGAGAAAAGGGAACCTTCATGCACTATTGGTGGAAACGTGAAGTGGGGCAGCCACTCTGGGAAACGCTATGGAGGTTCCTCAAAAAATTAAAACCACCATATGATCCAGCCATTCCACTTCTGGGTATATATTCAGAGAAAATGAAATCACTAACTCGAAAGGATACCCACACCCTCGGGCTTACTGCGTTATGCACAACAGCCAAGACATAGAAGCAACCTAAGTGTCCAGCGACAGACGGATGGATACAAGTATATATACACGCACTGGAATATTATCCAACTATACAAAAGGAGGAAATCCCGCCATTTGCAACAACATGGATGGACCGCGAGGGCATTATGCTCAGTGAAATAAGTCAGAGAAAGACAAATACTGTCTGATCTCACTTACGTGTGGAATCTCAAAAAACCAAACACACAGAAACAGATCAGACTGGTGGTTGCCAGAGCTTGGGCGGTAGAGGGTGGGTAAAACGGGGTAGAGGGGATCAAAAGGTACAAAATTCCAGTCATAAGATCAGTAAGTCCTAGGGATGTAATAATGTACAACAGGGTGTATGCAGTTAACAATACTCTATTGTATATTGAAAAGTTACTGAGGGACCAGATCTTAAAAGTTCTCATCACAGAAAAAAAAAAAAAAAAACGTAACTATGGGAGATGACTTACATGAACTAATCTTCCAGTGGTGATCATTTTTACAAAATGTATACGTATCCAATCATTATGTTGCACACCTTTAAATTATATAATGTTGGGGCGCCTGGGTGGCTCAGTCGGTTAAGCGTCTGCCTTTGGCTCAGGTCATAACCCCAGGGTTCTGGGAACAAGTCCCACTTCGGGTTCCTTGTTCAGCAGGAAGCCTGTGTCTCCCCCTCTGCCTGCCCCTCCCCCTGCTTGTGTGCATGCGCACACTCTCTCTCTCTGATAAATAAATAAATAAAATCTTTTAAAAAATTATACAATATTACATGTCAAGTATACTTCAATAAAACTGGGAAAAAATAAAATAACCACTCAACGAAGAACCTCTTAATACTTGCATGTTAATCAGTGTCATTAAAAAGCTATAATGGGATGTTCCTGAACTCTTAATTACACGAGCTGAGTGTCTTATGTTCCGCCCTGAGGACTATGGTATAAACCCTGAACACATTTGGGAAAGATCAGAATAAAGTCATGGTTCCCTCAAGCACCTGTCTTTTTCCACAAACTTCCTGAAGTTCTTCTGATGAGGTGTGGGCCTGAGGCCTATGCAGGAGCGTAGAGAATCCTCTTCAGAACCAAAGCCGGTATAAGGTGGAAATTTCCTTTCTATTTTTGGAGGAGGTGGAGCCTTGCACAGAATCGAGGTGAAGTTCTCTATAACAAAACAAAGGCGAACGAAACATCAATATTTTTTTTTTGCCCTGATTGTGGCTGTTTTGAAAGGTTTATTATGTTTTCAAGATGGACATGGAGATCTTTGTGGACTATTTTAAACTCTTTCAAACAAAACACAGCAAAATCCTGGGAGGGTAGGTTTACAAAAACCACAGAACTCACTCAATAATCGCCATTGGTTCGAAAGAAAGAAAAGAAAAAAAAAACTGTCTATGTCAAATAAGTAAACATTTATCTTTTATCATCACACCCCCATGTCTGACTATTTTTCATTCTTCCCTGATTGTTCCAGTGATATGAAAATTCAAACTTGGAACTTTTTGCCACCTATCCCCTGTTTTAACCTGCAGCTTAGGCCCCTCCTGCCCAGTCAACACTCACTCTTCAGACTCCTTTCCAACAGGACTGACTCCTGTTTTGCCTCTGCCTTCCCCAGGTACTGTCCTCTCCTTCTGCTTCCAACTTTTTCAGGCCTCTCTCTTTCCTCCAACTCAACCCCAGGCCATGGCACTTCCCCATCTAGTGACAAAACAAAACCAAAACTGCTCACCAGCCACCGCTCCGGGTTGCGCTTGTGACTGCCCAAGAAAAGACTACAATGAAAAGACTACCAAGTCTTTTCTTCCAAGAAAAGACTAAAATGTGATGAAGCAAAAACAAAAACAAAATAAAATAAAACAAAATAAAAAACATAAACACACACAAATAAAACTGAGAACAAACAAATACACAAAACTTTAAAGCTAACCCCTGCTTACTCGCTCACGGGGGTTGTTACACGGAAATACCACTGATTGTCTTTCTGTACTTTTCATCTGCGAGGAAGGAGAGATGGACAGAGAGCTTCAGACATATCTATAACACCCTGGCAGCTTTCAGGCCCTCGTTTGTGAAGCTGTAGAATGTCTGAGAAGCAAGTGTGCTCTCCAGAGGGAAGAGAGGGTTGAACTGAGAGCTCCAAGTCACTTACTTGTATTTGTCCCACCACAAAGGGCAAAGAAAATGCCAGGATCTTTCCGAAAGCAAAACACAACAAGAAAACAACTCATGCAATCTAACTTCTACTCTTTCCCCAAGCTCTCATATCCCATAGATAGTGCCATTTGGGACTCAGAGTAGTTCCATCTAAGCAATGATTTCCTTTTCCACTGTCAAAGTCCTAGCAGAGGCAAGAGTACAGATTTAAGAGCACACCTCTGTCGCTGAAAATGTGCATTCAATGTGTCATTCAACACAACCTAACTCTTAAAATTGAGGGATTTTTTTTTTTAAACAGATGGATCAAAAGGCTAAGGGTCTGCAGCCATCTCTAACTCTGATTTGAAGACATTTTCAACTTTCAGATTTCCTTAGACTTCCTTATTCCTCAGCTTTGTGTGAAATCCCCTCAAGCATGATCCCCAAAAGAGTGCTGTTCTATCCTAACAGAAACTGTTCACAGAAGACACACTGACAGAGAGAACGCCATCAGAGCTTTCTCGCTGGCTCACTGAGAGCCAGCAGCCAGGCAGCCAGTACAGAAGTGACAGTGAGCCTCTCCTATTGCTATTTTTGTGGCAATTAAAATCTGGGTGATAAAGAAGAAAGTTCAGATCTTGGAATTAGGCAGAACTGCAGTAGACCCTATTGTTGCTAACCATGAAATCAAACATGCCGCTGAGTGGTACTGTCATTTCAGGGAAAGGACCAGAGGCTTGCAGGGAAAAAGCTCAATGTGATTATTAGAAAACTGGGGCATGATCTGCTTCTCCTAACAGGGGACACATCCATACAGACAACTCTCCATACTAATCTGAACAGTGTAACCGAAGAGGATGCGTACTGAATCACAAAGTAATTAAGAATGCATTCTATACCCCCCCCCCCAAATTACAGGTTTTATAACAGCCTTGTTTTCTCAACTACATAATTTTTGCCACAGATTTAAGTAACAAAAGAACCAAGTTAGAGCTTTCCTCTGCACCCACAGTGCCATCTAGTGTATAAACACCAAGGACGGTTCCACTCCACCCTGCCTGACTTTTTGTCCCGCGTACATCTTTCTGGATACTCTGATCCAAGGGCTCCTGTCTCTGGGTAATTGTGTACCTTCACAAGGCTTGGGACTTATCCCTGAATATGCTTCATGTCTTTGGTGTTCCAACATCCTAGCATCCTGCATGTTTCAGGTATTAAAATCTATTTATTCGATACATGAAAAATGACGTTTTTGTACATAGCATCTTCCCAAATATCTTCTTCAACGGCCCTCTCCTGAACCCTGGGACACATCTGGCTTTCCAACGGTCTGATTCCTCTAATTCCAAGTGACTCGCACAAACATATATACTGAATGTCTAGCCATGATTAGCTAGATTCCAACAAATTTGCAGAAAGGTGATATGTTTCTCAAATGAATCTTAATGACACTTCACAGTGAACCACTATTTGCCATCTCAGTTGGAAACTACGCTGGAAAAAGCCTTCGATCACCTCAAAGTTCATCTTGTATGTTCTAGTAACCTGCATATGGACAGGCCTGAAGCTTACATAATTTGGGAGAAGCTCTTCAATACAAAGAATGCCAAATATGAAGACAAAGTCAGGTCCACGGCCTTGAACTGGGGCTCCTGCAAAGGAAGAACCCTAAAGCTCGAGCTTCATGAACAAGCAAATCCCCCTGTGCTTGTACAATACCCAGGTCAAATAATTTGGGTGGGATGTTCATTTCTGGGTCAAATCATTAGTGAATCGCATACTTTTGAGCTGTAGCTAGAAAATCCTTGGGGACCATCGATTCCTCAATCCACTGTACTTCACAGGGGAAGACAAAGGGATAAAACTGTTCCACCCATTAAGGTCATATCCTGCAACCAGAAGCAAAGTCTACTCCATTGTTGTAGCCTGGGATGGCTCATCTGCTCATATGACTATTAAATTCCCATCTTGGATGTCCCACTGCTTCCTGCACCAGGAGTTCAGAGTTGATCAACAGTCCAGAAGTAATACTGCAAAATTAAAGATGCTTTAACAACTATGCTCATCCTTCATGTCAGTACAGACTCGGAAATATTCAAGAGTAATGGGGAACGGCTGGTCTTTTACTTGTTGGTTGCCCCAGCTCCTAAGAATGGATGACCAGCAAGTCCTCCTATAGCAAAGAAATAACCCAAGGCAGGAAATTCTAGGTAAGAGCTGTTTCTATTCAAGTCCCTGTTCCTTCAGTGAAAGAAACACATGCTGGAGCCCCTGGAGCCTCTTCTAACCTTTATGCTACAGGAAAGTCCAACAGGCCTCCATCTGCCAGTCTGTGTTCATCCACACGAAATAATGAGGGAGCGACATGCTACTGCCCAGCAGGTGAGCCAGGGCTGGCGGGATGGCCGAGCTGCCTGGTGGGGTAGTCACACTGGTCACACTGGATTGTTTTGTGCAAGAAGTCGACAGAATTGCTTTCTCCTTAGAATCCTTAAATGCACAGAAGAATCTTCTCTTTTTAGGAGGCAAATTGGGTTTTACACCAGGGTACAAATAGCTCTTGGAAAAAAGCACCTGAGGCTGCATTTACAAATGTCCCCTCTGGCTTCCTCTTAGGAGGTCCCTGGTTGTGTGGTAAGCACTTGCCAGCTCCTTCCTGTGGGGCTGCAGAGTGGAGACACTACGCATTCTACCGACCACAGTTATTAACATGGAAGGAAAGGTGACCTCAGGTATGGGCAGGACCTTGTTCAGGTCTGAGCTCCCAAAATACCGAAGTACAGTGTATAGAATTTGGTCTTACGAATTTGGAGAAGCAGAATGAATTATCAACCAAATGAAAATGTCAGAAGTAACGGTATCCAAGTAACATGAAGCATCTTAATTTAACCTTACCAAAAAGTCAGAAAAGGCAATGTAAAGATTATCAGAGAACACGGATTCACAACCCACCCACCCCCGCCCCCGCTGCATCGTGGATATAATTTCTAGTCATTACTTACATTAAGTACACTGTTGTTACTCAAGAAATGTTGTGTAATAATAGTGTCTGTTAAATGGGATATTTTAACATATGTTATGAGAAATATAAAAAGTCAGCGTGACTATAAAATGCATCATAATTTTGCATTTGCATAATTTTCTGTTTAAACGCATAATGCTCGTGTTATATTAGCTTTAAAGGCACAAACTGTTTTTTTTTTTTACATAATACATAATCCTATAGAGTGAACAAAAGAAGTGAGCAGAAAGAAATTAAGTGCTAGGGCTCCACGGAAACGGACCATGGGTCACCTGAAGCAGATCCATTTGCCAAACATACAGAGTACACCAGTGAATTCACTCTGCCTCGGCAAGTTCCCTGCCAACATGTTAAGAAACTAACAGTGTCCCATGTCTCACCAGCACCATGTCCATTTTACCAAATGCCACCTTCGGAGTCTCAAAATTAAGCTGACAGACAAACACCAACCAGATGTTGGACTCTAGGTTGAAGGGATCCTAGGATGGTTTGGAAACTTTGCCCCATCCTTTACACAAAGATAATCATTCAGTGGGACAGAAGTCAGTGTTTTGGGTTAACTCATCTTTTATATATATATATTTCAAATTTTAAGTAGCCAACACTGAAGATTTATTGGCTTTAAATAGGCACCGACATTTATAAAAAAACAAATCTCTGGGGCACCTAGGTGGCTCAGTGGGTTAAGCCTCTGCCTTTGGTTCAGGTCATGATCTCAGGGTCCTGGGATGGAGCCCTGCATTGGGCTCTCTGCTCAGCAGGGAGTCTGCTTCCTCCTCTCTCTCTCTACCTGCCTCTCTGCCTACTTTTGATTTCTGTCAAATAAATAAATAAAATCTTAAAAAAAAAACAACAAAAACCAAATTCTCCTATACAAAGACCTACGGGCCACTAGCCACTTCCTATAATAGCCACCATATGCACTTTCCTTGATGCCTCTTGCTCACAGTCCCCAAAACCAATATGCCCAACGGTGTCCACAGAGGAGGAAGAATGTTGGGAGACCCCACCAATTTGGCCCCATAGGGCCCCCACATTTTGCCTAATCGGGCATTGCAGCTGCAGTGGAACAAATTCCCTTAATGTACTGAAGAGTGAAATTCAACGTCTTTTTTTGTTCCAACGCTTTGTGTGTGGTACGTGCCTTCTCCCACGAGATATGAATTCCCAGGAGCAAGGGTGCCTGGTGGCTGTTGCTTAAGTATCCAACTCTTGGTTTCGGCTCAGGTCGTGATCTCAGGGTCTTGGGACTGAGCCCCACATCGGGCTCTGCACTGAGTGTGAAGCCTGCTTGAGATTCCCTCTCCCTCTCTGTCTGCCTTTTCCCCCCACCCAGCTCTCCCTAAATAAATAAATAAATAAATAAATAAATAAATAAATAAAATCTTTAAAGAGAAAGAAAGAAAGAGATTCCCAAGAGGCCGGGAATACTCCACAATGGAACACCAAGGCCTGTGAGGTGCTCGTCTCATTCTAGAGAAAAAGCACCTTGTCTTCTAGAAATCTGTGGTTGCTTCTGGCCTCCATCTCATCCCTCAGGGAAGTGTGCTCACAAGAACACACCAAGGTTTGGAGAGGCAGGCAGGAGTAAGCACTCCTACCCCAGCCAGACCCCAGCCTGGGAGGTCAGCAACCCTCGCCACCCCCACTTAGCCTAGCGCCAGCAGGTACCTGGAACAGGGCCCAGGAAGAGGGCAGAGCTGGCTGGCAGGTTTCACAAATGAGGGGTTTGTTTTTCAGGTCTCGTATCAGATCCTCTGCCTGCTTCTGTCATTCTCATAACACAATCCAATGTGCTATAGGTTTCCACTCTCCTTCCAGCCCAAGAAACCCTTTAACTCTGTAGCTCCTAAGTCCTACTACAATAACCTGTGCCTAGTAGGTTCTTAATAAATCACGTGTCTTCATTCTGAACTGAACTCATCTGAATAGAACGGATACCCAAGAAGAGAGAAAGCTGGAAACGTAGCCAGGCTTCACCAGCAAAGGTAGAGCAAACTGACATAAGAGAATTCCCCAGAAAACCCAAGAAGCAGTATAACCTTTTTAGTAAGCAAGAATTCAGTGAAAAGAAAAGCCTTTTCAGTTGCTCGACCAGAAAACACTGACCCCATATTACAGTAAGGCAGGGGCTGGCTATAAAGGAAAACCGAAGCCTCTGGCAGCAGGCAGGCAAGTTCAAATCTCAGCTCACCCCTCACTCACTGCACAACCTCCGACAAGTGAGCCCCTTCCAAGCCTCAGTTTCTTTACCTCAAAAATGGAGGTCATGAGCCTAGAATCATTGTTAGGAATAAGGAAGCCAACGAATGCCCAACAGAGAGCAAATGCTCCATAAATGGTAGCAATTATGAGCTTAGACTTTGAAACCTAAAAGTAAAATCTTATGTAGGGGACAAAGATTCCAAGTTTTAAAATGTATTTTCTAATGGACATACGTTTCGCTTACCAATTCCATATTTTGTCTTATAATAAGTCTTCGTGAATTCATCACAGTCACAAAGCAGCACTTTCCTTCCCCACACGTTGATGGTGGCTCCTATGAACAGGTCATCATCTTTGTAAAACTCTTGATCTACTTTTCCTAGCTAATAAAAACAAAGGAACAAAGTGTGGGCACCACAGACCCTCCAAAGAGGTAGGCCCCAGTTCAGAAAGAAACATAATTGCAAAACCAAACCAAACCAAACCAAAACAAAAACCCACCCCTCAACTGTATCATTTACAACAGGATTTTAAAAACCAAGCCAAAACAAGCAGTCGGTGTTAACCCTTGGAAACTCTTTATACACGCATTTAAGCATGTTCGGTGTGGACAGACAGCGATGCGTTGCATATGCATTTATATAGTCATTAACTTCATTCACAGTCAATCCCCCAAGACAATATGTGACTCCCTGCACATGTCAGGTTCCAGGAGAGCCACACTGGAAAGAGCAACAAAATGTGAGGCTCCTTACCTTGTATTTATCCAACAGGTAGCCTTTGACTCGGTTCTCTCCCAAGCCACTGTACACATTAAGAACTGTTCGATCTGTTATTTGGCCTGGCTGATAGACTCCAGGTGGGCCGTACTAGAAGACAGAATGCAAAGTGTAGTGGATGGCCTACTGAACACAGAGCCGGGAAGGGTGAGGGGCTCAAATGGGAAATACGCATTGTATGTGAAAGGGCGCAAACACTCCAAAATATGTCTTTTGGGTGTATTGATTATTTTGAGCCGGTTATTTTTAAGAAACGGCAGGCACAGGAAAAGCTGAGTACCAATTATCCTTCTGTATAAAAAAATGTACATCTATAAAGAAATCTCCATTTGTAAGAGTATCTCCCTCTGTGTACCAAGAAAAGAAAGAAGACTTGTACTCTCTAAAACCTCTGATTAATGGAAAAGACCATATAAATCTACATAACAACCTTCCTCTTGTTTACTGTGCTTTTCTCCGTGACCCCCTATAACTGGTCTCCTTCCCACTTCCCCTGGCAGTCTGTTCCATCTTTAAGAGGAGATGATGTTTAAGATGGTGGCTTTGGCCATTTCAGGGAGTTACTCCATTTTCCTTTCCTTACAGGAGGTATGCAGGTAATTAAATATTTGTTGGTTTTTCTCCTGTTAATCTGTATTCTGGGGTCGGGCGGGGGGGGGGGCGCATGGTCTCAGGCAAGAACCTAGAATAGAAGGGCAGAGAGAAATGTAGCTATCCTCTCCCTAACACAGCTCTTCTCGGCCATCACACTCCATGTACGTCTCTCTATACTTCCACACCCATCCTTCAAGGCCCTGATCAAGACCCATTATTCCCCTGACCCTTCCCGTGCTCCTGGCCTATCCCCAGTCACACCTCCACAGCACCTACCACAGGGTTAAAGCAGTCCTTGCGGTTCTCTAAATGCCTCATCGGCAGACATCTTTTCTCTGCACTCAACTACGAAATGCCCTGAGGAAGAAACCGTGCCTTGCCGTCTTTACTCAGCTTAGCATCCTGCCCAGTCCTGAGCTCAGGAAGCACTAGCTGGCGGTGAGACAGAGGCAGCGTGGC
Source organism: Mustela putorius furo (assembly GCF_011764305.1). Taxonomy (NCBI): domain Eukaryota; kingdom Metazoa; phylum Chordata; class Mammalia; order Carnivora; family Mustelidae; genus Mustela; species Mustela putorius. The sequence goes on from NW_025421989.1 coordinate 38,573,318, forward strand.
GAGGCACAAGAACAACAGAGCACAGTCAGCCTTTACCAGAAACTGCAGCCCGGAGCGACCCTCAATGCTCCTCGGTTCCGTGCACTGGGGGGGGGGGGGGGGGTGTCCCAGCAGTTGCGGGAGCTTTGGGAAATCTCCTAACTAACTTACGCAAATTGATAGTGATCAGTTTCTCAAATCATATACAGATGAGAAATCTGAATCATCCCTGATACGTGCGACATAAAATGCCAAGTTCAAATGTGTGAATTTAGGAGATGTGGAGTGCAAGTAAGCCACGTAACAGAGAAAACCAGCGCTCTTGGAGCGCATTCTGTCTTCACCGCTTACTAGCTACAGGACGTGGAGCCAGATATTTACCTTCTGGGAACTTCAGTTTTGTCATCTAGCTGTGATAATAGTACTGACTCCTTGCTTTCGCAAAGGATGTTTGAGTGTCGAGGGAATACCTACTGCTATTTTCTCTCTCCCCTATGAGATCGTAAGTTCCACGAATCAGGACTTAATCCATTTTCTTTCACACTGTAACCTCAGAGCCGGCACACAGTTGACACTTGATAAATATTTGCTGAATGAATGAATAAATGAATCAAATGACGTCAAGACACACTGCAAATGTCAGGTGTGTCATTATTATCTTATAATTAGTGTATCAGTCAGAGCCATTCTAAAAATGGGCTTCCCATGTACCTCTTGGCTGCCCGCTGTGCATACCCGAGTTCCGTCTGGGACAAATCCTGTCTCTTCCCTGCAGCCCAAGCAACACAGCATGGTTTCTGGCAGTGGGCTCCGAGAATCTGGGATAACCTCCCATGAGGTTGTTTGCATCAGAAATAAGTGTCACGGTAACCTCCTCAGTCACAATAAGAATGAAGTTAAAATCTATTTTAACCAGGGACGCCTGGGTAGTTCAGTCAGTTAAGCATCTGCCTTCAGCTCCTGTCATGATCTCTGGATGGAAGGATTGAGCCTGGTGTTAAGCTCCCAGCTCAGCAGGGAGCCTGTTTCCGCCCTCTCCCTCTGCCCTTCCCGCTCCTAAGCACATGCTTACATATGCTCTCTTTCTCTCTCTCTCTCAAATAAATACATTTAAAAAATATTTTTTAAAAAATATTTTATCCAAGTAACAAAGGAAACATAACACAGAGCTGTGCAAAGGATTTTATGTTTTCATTTGTCCTTATAGTGTTTTTAGGTTCTTAGTGGGTGTCTTTTACTATACTATCCTTTTACAGTTACTTCCAGGGGGAGGCCTTGTTACCAGCATTTTAGAGATAGGGAAATACACTCAGAGAAGTGACGTGACGTGAAGTTCAGACAGCTTTTAAGTGGGAGACCCATAATTCTAACCTAGGACTTTTGTCTCTGTGATGTTTCTGCTGCACCCAAGTTACATTAGCTCTCACATGGCCGTGAATGTGTAGAGATCAGTCTCACAACTCTCTTTTAATAGTAACAAAATGTAAAAGCTGTCATTGATGCTAGCCAATGGCTAGTTAGTGACTGATGGCTACTCTTCTAAGAGTCACTCTTGTGCATACGCTTATAGGAGTGTGTGTGTGTGTGTGTGTGTGTATGTATGTATGCATGTGTGCATGTGCGTATTTGTACATTCACAACATGGACCAAAACCATGCATCTTCCTCAGTAGAATATAGAGGCCAGAGGCCAGTGCCCTACCGAAGGGCATGAGCAACTTTTTAAATTATTTTTTAAGAATTATTTTTGTATTGGTGAGAGGGCAGAAGAAGAGAGACCCTCAAGCAGACTCTGCACTGAGTGGAGGACCCCAAGATTATGACCTGAGTTGAAATCAAGAGAGTTGACTGCGCCCCCCCAGGCACCCCACGAGCAATTCTAACTAGAGAGTCTTTTACATTCAGAAGACTGATTATGAACTCTGTAATGAATATGTGCTTTCTCTTACATTTGACTTTCTTCCTTTACTTGCCTTAATTAAACCCAAAATATTCCTACCTCAATTTGTCATATCCTCTATGGTACTTTCACAGATGTATCTTAGGAGAGAGCACAAAATCAAGCTTTTCTAGACACCTGTACTAACATATGGTGACTGATACCTAGGCCCGACATTCCAGACAGGGAGTGACGAGAGTCTTTGAGGTCACAGGCAAATGCGGAAAGGGGTTCTGTGTCCGCTGCTCACCTTAGGGAGCTTTCTTCTCTGGAGGAACAATGACATAGCATCCCGGCCTGAGTTGTGTGGTATCACTTCTTTGACTTCAATGGTATCATCAGACAGAAAGTAATGCAGAATGAGTTCCCTACGGTCCCCAAACAGCGAGGCGGAGTCGTCCCACAGGCAGAAAAAACGTAACACCTTCCTATCGTATTCAAGGAACTGTTTCAGGGTGTCAAAGGACTCATAGGGACGTAAGGGGTCCATGCAGTCTAGAGTCTGAAAACAGAAAAAAAAATGTCAAGAATAGCACTTCTACGCAACCACTTCTGAGATGCAAGCTATCAGAGAATGTAAAGATATCTTGCCCATTGACTATGACGGGATATTTCTTTTTTTTAAAATGTCAACACACTAATGACATACATGTAGATACACCTACAGCAAGTTTTCACCTTAAAAATAGACAATCAAGTAGTAGGAAGCATTTAAGATCAAACAGTAATCTGAAACACTAAAATACACTTTGTGATGTCTTTGAAAACTGGCTTTTCGATTGGGAGAAGAGGGGTGGGGTTATGGACATTGGGGAGGGTATGTGCTTTGGTGAGTGCTGTGAAGTGTGTAAACCTGGTGATTCACAGACCTGTACCCCTGGGGATAAAAATATATGTTTATAAAAAGTAAAAAATTTAAAAAACAAAAAAAACCTGGCTTTTCTCCAAGACTTAAAATGCTTAAGAACACACAAAACTAACATGTGGTGACAGAGATTAGAAGGGTAATTTCCTCTTTGGGTAGGGGACTGACCAGAAAGGGGGAGAAGGAAATTTTCTGGGGTGATGGAAATATTCCATATCTTGATTTTTGTGTCACTTACTAAACATACATTTTCCAAAACTTGTTGATTTGTATGCTTAAGATTTATACGTCTGAGCATATGTTAATTTTATCTCAACCCCCTAAAAAACCTGTTGTCTTTCCACTGAGAATTCATATCTGTATATCCTCATTCATCCAAAGATTTTTGTAAAAGTAAAAGGGAAGAAACATAGTCCCAGTTTTATTTTGCTTCAAAGCTTTTCCTATCAAGGATCTGGAAGGGCATGGAAACAGAAACAGAGCAAATGGAGAACTTACCCAGCCACACAGAATGTTCCCCGGCCCAGGTATCCCCACTTCTGCGGGTTTCCTGGTGGAGCTCTATTTGCATGTTCTCAGCCCTGTCTTGGAGCAAAATTGCTCCCATTCTATCTGCTGTAGCGAAACAGAATCGTTATATAAAGGAGCACTCAGTGGCAAGGGAGAAGTAGTCCCATATCGGCTTATGTGATCATATTTGTCCATTCTCAAAACTCAGTATCTGTCTGGGGCAGTCTAGAGAGACACCTACTCCAAGATTGTGGGGAGACATTATGGCCTTCCAGAGGCTCTTATCCTTCTTCCTTATCCTGGATATTTAAATGAAATTATGGGACCTCTACTTTCATTAACTGAAAAATGTTTCTTTGGCATTATAAGGCCTTTAAGAAATGCATTATTGATTATACACCATTGGGGCTCTTTTCAGTTTAAGTTAAATTGTTTAATTTTAACTTTATATTTGAAGGCAGCAAGCACTGGAGAAGTAAATGCATTAGAGTCAATATAAAATCCTCTTATTAAACTCCTAATTTTCCACAGATTGCTATATTTATTGAAGAGCTTTCTCCCTGAGGGAGTAAATGCGAAAATGATTTTCTCAACCTGAAAGGAAATTAGTTAAAACATTTCTTGGCTGTTTGTGGTATTTATTCTCAGTTCCTGGCACAAAAGTTTTTTTTTTTTCTTCATAAATTTATGAAATGGCACAGGGCTCTCTGTATTTAATATAATGCATCACCATCCATAATCACTATTGTATAATGCCAACTGTTAGCAAACGAGCGAAGCCATATGCAAAAGGTGGTAATTCGTATGGATCTGTTCTTTCAGGTTCTCTCTTCTCATTGTAGAGACTTCATGTTTATCTAGGCTCTGTCATCTAGAGCATTTGGAAAAAAATAAAAATAAACCCAAACTATAAATCTGCTCGTATGCCAATATACACAGGTATAATTCCAAAGGAACTTCACCTTAAATGTTCCAGGAGCAACAATACATATTTCTCAGGAGAGCTGCATGCCTACAACATTAAAGGATAACTCTGCTGGGGCCAGGAGGTGGGAAGAGATGAATGACCCCACAGCGCAGCTTTCAACAAGAGCTCAGAGCAGAATTAAAGGAGGATTTTATTCTAAATTTCATGTTATCTTTCTGCAAGGAAATTAATTACAAGTTTAAGAAACAACAGGAATGAGACTAAACTGATCTATAGGGATAGAAGTGAGAACAGTGGTTATCTCTCCCTGGGTGGGAAGAGTGATTCATTGGAAAAAGCCAAGAGGGAAGTTTCTGGGGCAAAGGACACATTCTGTGTCTCGATTTGGACTGTGGATTACATGGGCATATGCATTTGTGAAGACTCTTCCAACTGTGTGCTTCATTTCTGTGTATTTTACTCTGTCTAACCATACTTCCATAAAAAAAGAGAATGACAATAAAGAAATTCTGGGTAGGCAGCAAAAGATTTGAATTGAAATCCTCATAAGAAGACTGGCTGGGTATGTAACCTTCCACCTGACAACCTGCCCTTCTGCGTGTTCAGATTCTTCTGTAAAAAAAAAACAAAAACAAAAACAAAAACAAAAAAAACACAAAATTCGGGCCAAGGGATCATTAAAAAAAAAAGACAACTTTAGAAAGACAACAGTACTACTATGAACACTGTTCCTGCCTCCCTATACTAACTGGGGTCAGACTTGGAAGACAAACATCCTTTTACAATAGGGTACATCAGAATCATGGCCCTCTCCGTTCTGCTAGAATATTCCTACACCTGATGCCATCATCGCTAGAGCTGGGAGTCCTGGGGAAGAAGAAAAAAGGTATACCCAAGGTGTGCTGCAATAAATCAGTAGATCAGAAGCAAACATATTCCCAGGGTTAGGCAACCAAAATGGGGAAAGACAGGCCAGGTAAGAGTGGGCCTTAGAGCTTGTCCCATGTGGGTGGCTCATTGAAGACTCCTACTGTCTGTCTGGAAGGGAGACTCTCCATGGAGAGAAGTGGGGGCAGGGGCAGTGAGTGAGGCTCTCCTGCCCTGAGGTCAACACCTAGAATTCCTTCCAGCCTAAAGGGGATTAGGACAACTCCAGTGACTATGACCCCGAACATTCTTTCACGTCTGCATCAGGAGTGCAGATACCCTTTACTGACTCTCCTTTTTGGTTTCTCATTCGGAAGATACCAGCTCACAGATAGATCATCAACTCCTTACCTCTCTCCGTAACTTCATGTAAGGATCTTCTGGACACTGTCCCGGGGGGTTTAATTTGACTCCCATTTTCCTCAAAAAGTTTTTTGTGAACGTATCACAGTCATAAATCTTGAATGTCCGGCCATAGAAGATGATGTCTATGTTGATATTGAAATGATGCACAGTATAAAACTGATCTTCATCAGGAGGAGGGAGTGAAATCCGATGACGCCGGATGAAAGTCCCTATGGTATGGAACCAAACGTAGCTGTTTCATCAGGCGGCTAACGAAGAAAAGGTCACAGCACGTCTCCGTAACAGCCCTGAATGCCGTCCCACAACAGGGAAGGGGGCAAAGGGCTGGTTCTTGGAGGCGGCATGATTATGTTCAGACTCTGAGGGTACCTGAGGGAGCTGAGATTTCTGAGGTCCATAGGTACTGACCAGCCTTGCATGTTTGTTATTAAAGTTGCCTAAGTGGTACTAACGTACTTTAATGAGCCATAAAGACTAGGAAAGGAAGAGGGGCACAGAGAGGGTGACCTAATGGGCCAGACACTGCCATCCTGTCTTCTTCCAGAACAAGCACTCAATGTGAGCACAATGAACAAGGCACTATGACCGCAAAGCAAAGTACTCATGAAAATGCATCCTCTTGGCTCAAAAAAAAAAAAAAAAAAGCTTATCAGCTTCAGTATGGTAGGTGCCAGCACCATGATTTGTAGATTCTATAAACATGAAAGACTTCATGCTGCTCGGAAACTGCATGGCATCTTCTTTGCTCTACCAACCTCTTCTCCTCCTACCCCCAACCACCCCTACAAGCCTCTGGTTATCAGAGGCTTCATTGTTTTAGATAGCGTTTTTGCCAAATGTTCTGGATCTCATTCTATCTTTTACTGCTAACCCTATGGTGCCCCTTCACTTCTACTCTTGAGAATATGGACCCAGGGTCCCCAAGTGGTGGTTAGCCACTGGCACTGAAAGGGTTTGCTCCCAGATGAGCATGCGAACTACACCACACCATACCAGCCAACTTACCCAAACCCTGTTGAAACCTGTTGTCAAGAACTGTTTAGAGTTTGAGATGAAATTTTATTCTACTTGCAAACTAACAAGGTAGCCTGTTGCAGGTTCATGGATGTTGGTAGAAGGCATAGATTGCCTTGGTTAGAGATAAATTCACAGCAATAACAGCAGCCAGAACACCAGCATGTTTCACACCAGTTTCCTGAGCCTCGATTCCCACGGGATGACCCAAGAAGGTCTGAGTAACTCCTGCCCACGTGGTGGGGTATGTTACAGGAGAGGAGCCCTAAGCGTAGGAAACCCAAGCCTTAAAATGGATAGTAAGCATTCCTGCTTTTTTTTTTTTTAAAGATATTATTTATTTCAATCTCAAGTAGGTGGAGAGGCATGCAGAGAGAGAGAGAGAGAGAGAGAGAGAGAGGAGGAAGCGGGCTCTCCACTGAGCAGAGAGCCCGATGCAGGGCTCGATCCCAGGACCCTGAGATCATGACCTGAGCCGAAGGCAGAGGTTTAACCCACTGAGCCATCCAGGTGCCCCTCCTGCTTTTTGTCTCATAGGGAGACAAGACCTTTATTAGACTGGACAGTAAGCATGTCTTGTCCTCCCTCTGTTCTGGAAGGAGACACCGCCTCTTTCTCCCATGGCCATGAGCAAACCTCCCCTTTATCTTCAAAAGCTGTTTGCTATAGAGACATCCCTGAAGAGACAGTCCAGAACAAAGAGCAGACAGTGCCTCTACTTGCAAAATCTACCCAAATGCAAGATACCCACAGAGAATGCTCTCTCAACATCTGTGACCAACTTTGGCCTGAGAATCTACTCCAAGAGTAAAGGGAAGAAGAGAAAACGTGAGCAGAGCAAACTGAGGGACTAATGGTTCAAGTCCAAGTGGCCTGTGGGACCTCTGTATGGAAGCATTTTAGGATAATGAGGTCAAGCAATCTTGTTCCTATTTTCTATAGCTCCGAGAATGGCACCTTTTCCTGACATCTAGAAATACTTAGAAATTATTCATTGCTATTCTTACAGAAATTTAATGAGTATCTTTATGTGCCAGTAACTGTGTTGAACTCTGTTCCATTTTTCTCTTCATCATCTTTTCACTCTGTTCAGGCAAAATGAACTAAAATCATTTTCATCTTCTTTTCTCTGTAGCAATTTTTAATTACTTGGTACATTAAATTAAAATAATAAAACTATAAAATTAGAACTGGCCTAGAATATTTTTAAATGTACTACATAAAAGATGATATAATTTTACTGCAAAAAATTGTACTTCAATTAGCCTTTAATTCATGCCACTGAAAACAGTATGCAAATTATTTAATCATTCAAGATTAGACATTTAGAACAAATTGCATACTTAAACATCTATAAAAGCATGGGCATTTCAGGTATTTTCAGAAACCATTATATATCTCTTTAAAAATACTTATATTGTGACAGTTTTTAAGATATATAAAATTTATTCAACAGCCAGGAGCTTGTTTAGAAATTCCATCTACTGTGTATTTGTACTTAATTATAAAAATTCAAATAAGCAAGTTGGTGCTGATTTCCGTTCAGTAAGACTTTGAATAAGAATCTTCTATTTTTCTAGGTGGAAAGAACCGGCCCACCTACAGAGCTTTCAAATAATAATAATCAGAATCATCATCAGAGCCCTAGGATATGCTTTCATATACATTTTTCTCATTTAATCTTCACTAATCCCATGAGGCAGATAATGCATGAAATATAAATATTCAGTTTATGGCCGAGAAAAGCAAGGTTCGGCGTTGTTAAGTAACGTGCTCAAGGTCACACTCTAACAAATGGCAGAAGATCCTGGACCTGGATTTTCAAGCTCTAAGTAAATACCAGCCCTTTCCAGGGTGCCCGGCTGTCTCAGTCAGAAGAGCACGTGACTCCATCTTGGGGCAGGAGTTTGAGCCCCATCTTGGGTGCAAAGACTATTTAAAAATAAACTCTTAACAAAATAAATAAAAACCAGCATTTTCCACAGTTTGCACTGAACTATATCGCACTGAACTATGTCTCACTGAACTACAGCCACAGATTACTTAAGTGAAGGAGAGGAGGGAGTGTTAGAGGCAAAACAGGATAGAAGTGGGGAGAAGAGCTGACAGCCACCATGAAAAGGAGAGAGAGAGAAGATGGAGCTGCTCTTCCCAAAGACCAGCCTCTCTGTTCTCTGAAGGCAATTTTCTGGAGAGGGGCACACTTGGCCACTGTAGCAACACCCCCTCCAGGGCCAACACCTATCCCTCCCCCACCCCCGAGGCCTGCATGCCCTCACGCTTCCTTATGTATGCTCCCACATTTTTCCTAGAGATGGTTCTCCGAAGAGGCCAGAGAAGCTCCGTCACCACTCACGGGCTGAGAAGAGAAGGCAAACCTAACTAAACAAGACAATTTTTAATAATAAGAAATCCAAATTCACAAGGCCATGTTAATCAGAAAACTAATGTGGGCCATTTGAAATGGACAGTGGCACCTGAGAGCTTTCAATGGTGTCTTCGTGGCCATCTCTCCACTGTGTCCTTTGGGGGGTCGAAAATTTCTATTTATTGATATTTGTGTGTTTATAGTCCTCCAGGATAAACGGCAGAAACTCCACCAGCAAGAATGTGATCTGGAGTATCAAAGAAATGGGCAGGATGGCACGTATTTGGCATGCACTGAAAAGAACCTGAGATCATCAATTATATAAATAAAAATAATGCTATAAAATGGAAAACCAAGAACAGAAGTACCATATCTACCCTTTAAATTTTTAAACATTTGCCTTCCTGACTGCCCCGTAAAGACAATTTGGGCAGATGTCCAGGCATCGGGTGCCTGCTTTTAAGCTCCTCCTGATCTTCCTATTTTAAATCTCTCTTCCTTTTTAAAGGCCCTGCTATCTGATTATACTCTGCAAGCTTTAACTTTCTAACATTTCCCTGTGGTTTAGATCAAAATGATGATATATCCATTTATGTTTAATGCATTTTCCTTTCATTCAGTTGGGACTTGCTTTAGATCTTTGCTCATACCACTAAATTTGGCTTTTAGAAATTCACCTTCCAGAATTAAGACTCCAACCTCTTACCTCTATCTTAATTTTCCATATATTTAGTTCATTTTAGTACCGCTGCAGACCTAGGATCCATCTGAGCCTAGAGACCGGTATTTCTTAGGTGAATGAAGGTTCAACTGGAATTGCCACCTGTTACTGTGTCTACTAAGTCTGTATCCTAAAAATACAAAGACTCTTCACTGGGATCAGACACGAAAGAGTATCTTTTCCTCCTCTTGTTGTTTACAATTATTCCTTCGGTCAAATAACTACTCCATTTGTATTTTTACAAAAGGTCCTCTTCGGAGTTTTGTTTTCATAAGAATAACTTTTTCCATATAGAGAGCCTGACATCTGTCTTGTAGCAAAAGAATACAAAACTTAAAATTCCACATCTCTGATCATAAGAAAGAATAGTCCTATCTGCCCTCCCCCCGCCACTGGATGAGACCCAAATGCACGCATGTTATGCTCTAACGTTCTCTTACATTACTGCTTTCTTGCCTCACTTTCTTTACACACCTTAGGATCTGCTCCCACATACCTCCCAAGTCCACACCCTACTGCTTTCCTACCCTCCTTCATCTTATGCTGTTCCTTTTGGCTATTATATCTTCATCATCCATCTTTATCTGGAGGAACTTCGGAGGTACCACTCAAATGTCTTCTCTGGTGGATACTGGTATTTCCTCTTCTGATCCCTCAAAGTACCTGGTATCATTTCTGATACCTGTGTTGTGTTCTAGATGTTGTCTACCACATTTCCTCTCCTCGATTCTTTCCTCCCTCCTTCTCCATGGCCACCATGCACCAAACACCTGTCATCACAGGCCACTGACTTATCTCCACTCTGAAATTCTCCTCTTCTCCATTCAATGACCACCCCTTCCCCAGGATCCACCCTCTGGGGTTGCCAGATTTAACCCACTGAAATAGAAGATGCACAGTTACATCTGAATTCTAGATAAACAGTGTGTAATTTTAATATAACTACGGCCCATGCAATATTTGGGGACATATGAAAAACTTCATTGCTTATCTGAGAATCAGATTTAGCTAGGCAGCTTGTATTTTCTCTGGCAACCTTATGACCATGCCTCCTTCACTTTGTGGGATGCAGTACTAAGATGTGGTACATGGTCACTATGAGTGAATGACATACGAATGCCACATTTTGTGATTACATTTGCTTGGTCAGATTATCTTAGAGTATAAAAAACATTAAGAAAGTACTACGTTGAAGCGCCAACACAAGTGCCCAGTGGAAATCAGTGTTCTCAACCAAGGACTCACAAGGAAGCAGAAGCCAATTTATAACCTGGCCCCAGGCCTATAGAATCAGAAATTCTTGTAGCAGGCCACGAGGTTCTAATGGTCGCTCTCAGCTGACAACAACTGGTATTGCCCTCACCAGAAATTTATGGCAGGTTTTTCATCATCAGCCTTTCTTTAGCATAGATTAGTTTGGATTTGGTAGTATTTGACAAACAGTGATTCTTTTAGACAATTACAAGTAGAACTACTGGGATTAACCTCTGACATTCTTGGCTTGGTGTAACATTGTTTTAACTACATTCCAACAGAACAGCAACAAATTCTATACAAATGACACATCTAACCAAAAAGAGAGTGATGTTCTGGCAAGAAATAAAAGCAAGCCTAGAAGTGCAACAGTGACTTGACTTATAACGTACATAGATCTCTCTGCCAGCAAGGATTCGTGAACATTAAAAATATGTTGTTCTGATTAGAAGCTGCATGTAACTGAATGCTTATTTTGGCATCATGCCTCTTTTGTTTCTGGCTTATTCCAAACTCCCCCACTCCCCAAAACAAAACAACAACAACAACAACAAAAAACTCCAAAACAAACAAACTAACAGGATAGGAGAGGCAGCTAAAAAGGAGGCTAATTCTTCCACATGCACTAATTTCTGAATGATCAGTTATACAAAAGAACAAATGCATCTGACCTCCCTTTCAATCTGGAAAATACAGAAACCCCATGGAAGTGACAGGGATATCATCAGAGTGCAGCAGCCCCTAAATATGATCCCTAGCCCCTTCTCAGGGCCCGTGGGTGCATGGGAAGCAGTCCTAGGCCACTCAAGACACAAATGAAAGAAACAACCCTACCCCATTCCACTGCCACTGGCCTATTGCACTTATTTGTTCTTTTTTCCCCAATCATTTCATTTAGGAAAGCCTGAAGAAGGGGTTTAAGTGATTCTCCTTTTTTTCCCTCCCAGATTTTACTTATTTATTTGACAGAGAGGCAGGCAGAGAGAGAGAGAGGAAGAAGCAAGATCCCTGATGAGCAGAGAGCCCAATGCAGGGCTCCATCCCAGGACCCTGGGATCATGACCTGAGCCGAAGGCAGATGCTTAACCCACTGAACCACCCAGGCACCCCTTAAGTGATTTTCCAAAGTATCCTCTGTCCTCATGGACCTTCCTTAGCAAGATTCATCATATTAAGTATTTCAAGAAAGACCGGTTTCTTGCTGAATAAAAAGAGCTTGATGATAGAGTGGTTATTTGTGTTTGCCTTCTCCACAGCACTTGCTACGGCCTGCCAAGTATCTCGCTAACAAATTCAGTCTTGTTAGACATACCGCGATGACCATATATTGACCTATCCCTCGAATTGCGCCTTCCCTCAGGGAAACTGGTCAGAGAGTGCCTGATCAGGGACTCAATCAGAAATTCTCAAATTTTCAAGAGGCTTTAAAGTTGTCTTTTACTCAGAGTTCATTTTCTTCCCCCCCCACATGAGTCTTTATGAATCACAATCCCCCCTACTCACCTAAGAATTAATTTCAAATAAATCATTATGACTAACTCCGGTTTACCTCTGGAATCTGCCAATGCGAGATATGAAATCAAGAGGCTGAGGGAACTGGAAAGTCTTATAAAAGCCTTTCCAAGATCCTCATCAAGGTTGCATTTCGTTTTTCTTCTTGGATGGTGTAATAAAACTAAAGACTCACTAGACAGGGCTGGTAAGCTGCAGGAATATGAGCTTTCAATTAAAAGGATAATAAGAAAAAAAAATGTAAGTCACTGATAAATGTTCAGGATGTTCTGTGACCTCCTGTCTGTTATTTGTGTACATCTGAAGTCATGTGAGGAAGGTCATCACAAAGTAAGCAAGATGGGCCCCCTGGTTGCTCAGCTGGTTGGGCATCTGCCTTCAGCTCAGATCATGATCCCAGGGTCATGGGATCGAATGCCGCATCAGGTTTTATGTTCAGTGGGAGCTTGCTTCTCCCTCTGCCTCTCACCACGCCCCAACCATGCGCGCGCTCGCACTCTCTCTTTCTCTCTCTCTCTCTCTCTGACAGGTAAGAAGAATTACTTCTGAACAGAAAGAAAATTCAGAACTTTTAAATTCAATGAACATCTTTTACCTAAGTGTGTTTAATTATGTAAGTGACAGTATTGCCTTAGGAGAACATATTTTCTTATAAATATTTTATATTAGTAAGAATATATATTTATAAAAATGTATCATATTTATGTTCACTTAAATGCTTTACTCTGATATTCCCTTACTAGGCTTCTTGCCTTTTTTTATGATTTTATTTATTTATTTGACACAGAGAGAGAGCACAGCAGATGGGAGGGGCAGAGGCAGAAGCAGATTACCTGCTGATCAGGGAGCCCGATGCAGGGACTTGATTCCAAGACCCTGGGATCGTGACCTGAGCCAAAGGCAGACACTTAATCGACTGAGCCACCTAGGCCATACTCTGCTTGTGCTCTCGCCCTCTCTCTCTTAAATAAATAATCTTTTTTTAAAAAATGACTCTGAAGGATCTAAAGACTTCTTATTCCTTTACAAAGCATCCTACTTCCATCCAAATTAAAAGACCTGTGAGTGGATAGTATGTCGGGGGACAAAAAACAATGAGGATACCTCATATCATCTCCTTTGACCAATCCTCACTTTCTCCCTCCACTAGTAAAACCAACTACAGACGCTATGTCCAATCTTCTTCCTTCTTCTACCACCTCAACAGTGCCTCTCTTCTAATGTGGCAGAATAAGCCAAATGATTCTGTTCATGATCTGGGCACCCTTGATTCCCGGTCCACATCTCCAGTCGTGACTTTCTTTCTGAAAACACATCCCAAGATTCTACCTGCCTGGTGGGCATCACCATACAGATGTCCCAACCCACGTTCCAAGGCTTCATGTGTCCAAACAAACATCACCAACCTCTATCCCCAGTGTTGCTCCTTGCTCCATGCTTCTGGGTTTTGCAAACACATCACCATCCTTGGAACCACAAAGTGACTGAAAACCTCAACCACAGAGTGAGCTCTGAGGCAATCAGTTAAGATTTAGATGAAGCAAATTACCTCTCTAAACCTGTTTCTTTTTCTGTAAACGCTAACAATGACCTACTTTAGATGGTCGTTGGGGGATTAAATGAGATAATGATCAAGTAGATACTTTTATCATTAGATATTCCCCTTCCTCATTCTCTATATTTAACTGTTGGTCAAGGCCTATCAAGTCTGCCAACCAAATGTCTCTAAAATCTTTCCTCTGTTTCCTATTCCTACCATCACTGTCTTTGTTTGTTCTAACCAGAATAATTGCAAAATTCTTGGGACTAGTCACCTTGCTCCCTTCCCTCTCCCAACTGCTTGCCCATAAGCTCTATGAGATGGAGGTCTTCTTACCAAAACCCAGCACAGTGCCTGGCACAGAGTAGATAATTCAACAGACACTTCTTGGCCATGGTGACTGACCCCAGATTCATCATCCAGACGCAATGGGGCTACATACCAAGAAAACCTCAATCTCATGAGCACTGAAGGAAGTCCTTTGCATACTGCCTCATCAAACCTTGTACTCAGAGGCCCACGGTCCACAAATTTTTCTGTTTCTCCCCCGTCGAACCCACTGTGGTATATCAACATGGACGCAATGGGCCCAGACAAGTCATTACTAAGGAAAAAATTTATTCAGCATTGGTCAAAACTCCTGAGATGTGTTAAACAATAAGTAGGTAGAAAATAGAACATGCGTATGTCAAACATATAAAGAAAGGGATGGAAAGACCAGGAGATAATTAATTTTCCATATGTATTAAATATATATGAGGCACCTGGTCTCTGAATATTCATGATGCACTAAATATACAAAAGCAGTAAATATTCATGAGTACTCAGTATTCATGAGGCCTTAATTCGGCCACTCATTCATTGGTGACACCCATTCTGGCCCCATGTGTCCTTTCCCCAAGAAACAAACAAAACCCATGACTATTCAGCAGGCTTACTGGTGAGCTACAGCTGTGGCCAGGCCCACTTATCCCCTTGTCTCTCCAGCAGTGTGAACACCAAACGAACACCTGACTCCCCTCCACCATGCCTCTATTAAGCTATCCGTGAAGAAGAACCACTGACCTGCCCCCCAAGTATCCAAGTATACCTAGGACCAAACAAATTAGTCCATCCCTCCCCTCCCCTACACCCCAACACTGACCCCTCATGCTCATCCAGAACCACCCACCACAACCTCTGGCAGCTCTCTGCCAGAAAATTCTTCTTCTTACCGACCTAAATTCTGACCCCCTAGATCCTAGCATTGAGGATACAGAAAATTAGGTCACCCTTCCTCCCCATAGCAGCCCTTCAGGTTCCTGAGGACATTAACCAGGCAAACTGGAGTCTTCCCTTTATGGACAAATATCCTTTCACTCTTCTGCCTCACACACAAATTTTCAGTCCTTTTACCACCATGGTTGCTGTCCCCTGAATGCATCCAGATCTCAGCACTGTCCCAAGTGAAGGACTCAGAGCACAAACAGAAGAGATCAGTCATTTCCCCTGATCTCCATCCTATTTCTAATAATGCAATTTAGGATTAGTTTCTCTGGTGCCCATGTCACAGAATTAACTCTTGTCTGGCTGAAAAGGACCATGGACAAAGGTGACTGGCATACGGGGGTGAAGGAGCAATGACCCTCTGTTCCTGAAGAACCATCAAAGTCTCAAGAGAACAGGTATGAGGAGAGGGTGGCCGAAGCCAACAGCAGCAAATTCAAGAAAGAAGAAAGAATACAGATCTGGAAGGGGCAGTGGACAACAGCCTCCTCTCTTCGCCTGGAAAGTGTTGTGAAGGCAGTAATATGGTCATAGTGAAAAGACCAGATACACAGGAAAAGTCTGGTCCAACTAGAGCAATGCCTGACAGAAAACAAATATGCTGTACAAGAGTGAGTGAAATGGCCCATGGAGAGGTGTTGGGGGGTAAAAAGGAGGGAAGTCACTATCAATGACCAGAAGCTACCAGCATGTTTATGTTCATTGTCACCAACAAGTTAGATACCTAAGCGGTACACAGTATTTTCTGAAAAGCTAGAGAAAGACAGTATACAAAGGCAGGCATCGGAAGTAAGAGAAGCATAACTCTGCTTTAAATAGATACCTTGAGGCATTCCACTATTTTTCAACTCTGGTTCGTTTACTTGAATTGTGTCATCTTCAAGGTAGAAGTAGATTTTATAGCGTCTTATTCTGTAGTTTTCTTGGCTTTTATCAGGTACTTCATCTTCTAAATAGGCATCAAAAGATAATACCTGTTGGAATCATAATTAGAAACTAAGAAATGAAAAAATTTCAGCAAACTCAGAATCAATACAGCTTTTGCCTGCATACTTGTTAATTTAAAAGCAAAAAGCTTTTTACAAAGATTTTAAAAAGATTTTTACAAAGACATTTTACACATCAGCTCTGAGAACAGACACACAATCTAAGTTACCATATATAAAGATTATATTTGCATCACTGCCTAGTTAGAATAAGGAAATGATATTCAAACCACAAATCCATCATTCAGTTCTACTATAAACTGATCTAGTTTCTGGCTTCGGAATTTCACAATGGGATTCTAGATGTAGGTTGCGGTAGGCTCCCCCCTTAGCCATGGTTTTACATCCTGCAGTTTCAGATACCGGCAGTCAGCTGGGTCCAGAAGCAGATGACCCTCCCTCTGCCATATGTTCAGGTCAAAAGGAGCCTATCACTAGGGCACCTGGGTCGCTGCTTTCAGCTCAGGTCATGATCCCAGGGTCCTGGGATGGAGCCCTGCATCAGGCTCCCTGCTCAGTGGGGAGTCTGCTTCTCTCTCTTACTCTGCCCCTCCCCCCCACACACTCCTGCCCTGTCTCTCTCCCCCTCAAATAAATAAAAAAAAATCTTTAAAAAAAAATAGGAGCCTACCACTACATCACAATGCTTACACCATCCACCTCACTTCATCTCATGTAGGTGTTTCATCATCTTATGTCATCACAAGAAGAAGGGTGAGTACAGTAAGATATTTTGAGGGAGAGACCAAGTTCACATAACTTATTACAGTACATTGTTATAATGGTTTTTTTATTACTTATTATTATTAATCTCTTACCATGCTTATTTTACCAATTGATCTTCATCATAGGTATGTATGCATAAGAAAAAAAACAGTGTATATAGGGTTCAGTATTACTTATGGTTTCAGGCATCCACTGGGGGTTTTGGAACATATAGCCCATAGATGGGAGGGTACTACTATACAGAGAAGATAATATTCTTTCTGAATATTCCCTCAATAGGTAGATCTGAAATTCTTTCAGTGCGCTGGAGAGCCCACCTTAAACTTCTTCAGGAAATTCAAAGAGCCTAGCTTAATGCCGGCGAGTCTCATCTTACACTGTGTATGTGCTGGGGGGCAGGGGGAGGGGAGTGTTGGAGAGGGACTCAGGTGGCAGAGGTGGTTTCTCAAGTAATTACAGTAAAAATCAGGGTTGCTCAGTTAGCTGAGTGGCTGACTCTTGATTTGAGCTCAGGTTATGATTCCAGGGTCGTGAGATGGAGCCCCACGTTGAGTCCCATGTCGGGCTCTGCGTTCATTGGGGAGTCTACTTCTCTCCTTCTCCCTCTCCCCCTCCTCCTGCTCATGCCCTCCATTTCTCATTCTTTCTCTCTCAAATCATTATATCTTTAAAAAAACAAAATGAAGTAGAATAAAAATCAGAGATCATCAAAAACAATTCTTTAACCATTTTGGAAAACTGGGCCTCTCAGTAAGTATAACACAGCCCATTTTTCTTCCAGGTGAGATAGATTTCTTAGGCTTAGGTGCCATGTTGTATGAGTAATACTTATCTTTAACCATTGGAATCACTCTCAACATAGCAACCCGATCATGCTTTCAAGCATGCTTTGGGACACATGTTCCTTCAGATCTCCATTTTAATATTCCCTCTACACTCATTTTTTTAATCAATTTTTGTAATTAGAGTTGCAAAAGTTAATGGTGTATATGATGTAATACTATAGTAATTCAACATGGACAATGTCCTATATACAAGTCAGTCTGTTTGGTATCATCTACCCTCTCAGGGTGCTAAGTTACCCTAATTAGGAATATATGCTCCAGGAGTAGCAAATTTCTATCAGAAGCCCACACTTCAGAAGCGGCTGACAAAATGCCTCAGTAATTTATATTTGATCAACACAGGAAATGTTGTTAATTACCACATAGAATGTGAGAAATGAGTTGTACTTAAATGACTATATTCAAAAATGAATGGATCAGTTAAAAAGGAGGCACCGTCTTTATTATAATAGGTTCTAAGAATCTAGTGAACCCAGAGATCTCTTCCCTTTCAAAATGGTACCTTTGACTTAATTCCAAAATGGTCCTATGTTTAGTTGTTTTCTTGGAAAATTCAACAGGCCTGCCTCCAGTTAGAAGGTGAGCTAAACCCATTTCTAAAATGCTGTCCTATTTGTGTTGAGTGAGTATTTCTGGTAAGATGCTGTTGGATGGATATAGGGTTTCCTTCGGGGGTGATGAAAATGTCTTGGAACTGGTTAGAAGTGATGGTTACACAACACTGTAAATATACTAGATGGTATTAAATTGCACACTTTAAAATGGCTAATGATTGATTTTATGTTATGTCAATTTTGCCTCAATTAATAACAAAGATGTTGGGGTGCATGAGTGGCTCAGATGGTTGAGTGTCCGACTCTCAATTTTGGCTAACATCATGATCTTGTTTGGGATCCTCCCCCCTCCCCTTGCTTCTCCCCTTACTCTCATTTCCTCTCGTGCTCTCTCTCTCTCCAATAAATAAATAAATCTTTAAAAGAAAAAGATGTCGGACACTGAATTGTGCTGGACATATTAAAATGGCAAATCTGTATCTCAATTTTTAAAAAGCAAAGGAGAAAAAAAATACTGGAAGACCTAAAAGGGCAAAAGAGCTGGAGCTTCTCTGAGCTTGCAGTAAAGGGAGTGACACGGAGCAAAACAGGCCATTCCAGAATGTGCCACTTTGGCCTGTGGGTTATTTCAACCTGAAGACAACTGGGGCCCAGCAGACTCCAGATGAACTTTTTACCTCCCCCTTAACTGCTTCCAAGAATTTAGATAGGAACCCTGTACCAGCAAACAAGCTGTTACCAGAGAAAACTTTTTCTCTCAGAAAGACTTATCTGGATGGCATGGCAAACATTTGCTTACCAAACATTTGCTCTTCTCATATTGTCAATTGTCTTCCTCCTCTTTGAAGTCTCAGACCCCCTACACCTTCTTCCTTAGTTCTGGATGGTAGACAAGCCTCAGTTACCTGACTGCCTGAGTCTCCACATCTCTGTGGGGCTCCCATAGGTATATAATCAATTTTTTTTTCTCTTGTTGACCTATCTTATGGCAATCTAATCATTAGACCAGACAAAGAATCTGGATTCTGCCCCCTTAGATTCCATCTGAAACTTTTTTTTTTTTTTTTTTTTTTTTTGCTTTGTAGTTGGATAGGAAAGCATGGAGGGAATATTCATCACTTTCACCTACCTCTATATATTGAATATCATTGGTATAAATTTGTGAATGAGCAAACTGGCATAGATTAGTTGACAACACTGTCATTTACATAATCATTAAATATTTAACAGTCAAATAACACGGTAAAAGAGAATAAAGGATGCTAAATAAAAAGGAAGAGAGAATAAAAGACATTATTTTAGGCTGGGCTTCAATGGAAGAGGGATGGACTGCTATTTCATGTTCTGGTCCCCCAAGAACACAGGGCCACCAGACTCCAGCATGAAAACTGAAGGACAGCAGAATTTGTCAGAATTCACCTCTTTGGCATGACAATTATTTTAGACTCATTATTTAAAAAAAAAACAAAAAACAAAAACTGCAAACACAGGAGCAGCTCTGAAAGCAAAGCTTCTGTAAGAGACATTTACATTTATGCAGGAAATCTCCATCTGTAAGGTTGTCTCCCTCTCTGTACCCAGAAGAAAAGACCCTAAATCTCTAGGAAGGCCTATCAAAGGAGAAGACAACAACTTAAATCTGCATAACCAGGGCACCTGGTGGCTCAGCTGGCTGAGCAGCTGACTCCTGATTTCAGATAGGGTCCTGATTTCACAGATGGTGAGACCTAGCCCCAGCTAGGGCTCTGCACTCAGTGGGGAATCTGCTGGAGATTCTCTCCCTCTGCCCTCCTCCCCCCGCAACTTGTGCTCACTAGCTCCCTTTCTCAAATAAATAAGTCTTTTTTTTTAAAAGCTACATAACAACTTTACCCTTATTTACTGTGTGCCTTTTCTGGTAACCTCCTGTAACTGACTCCCCAGTTTTGTTTTCATGGTATTTAAGGTGGGGGGGGCTTGGGCCATCTTGAGGAGCTACTCAGTTTTCTTGGGCCTCCTCCAGGTGTACACTTTCTTAAGCTTTTGTTTGTTTGTTTGTTTGTTTGTTTTTTCTCCTGCTAATCTCTTTATTACAGGGGTGTCTTGGCTAAGAACCTAGAAGGTGGAGGGAATAGGACTTTTCCTCCCCTACAAAAGGCAGAGAGCAAGTCAGGAGCAGAAGAGACTAAAAGATAGAAAAGGAAGAGAGCGAACTAGTAAAATGTAGCGAAGTAGAATACCAAGGAAGAGACACCAAATAGGTTAAAAGTGATCTCACCCAGATAAAACACCTCATCACAGAGGAACGCGAAGTACCAGAGTCTTCGGAGAAGAGGACCTAAAATAAAAACCTGCTAGAAATAACAATTTATAGAAACATAATTATGATACAGGGTTTCATCATAATTTATGATGTCAAGCAGAGATTAGATAAATAAGGTCCTACAGGATGTAATTGGCTGTAATTTTCTTGGAAACGGAATGTAAATATCAGTTGGCAGAGCATGTGATCCTCAGTTCCCCCACAGGCTTCTGCAAGCCCTACTGTTATTATACAAGGTTACCTGCCTGAGCCCCCAAGGCAATTTGAATATCTGATGCTAGCCTAGAGGATATAAAATCTGAAATCAATTAGTTTTAAATAATAGATACAAGGCATTTCTTCATTATAAAGGAAACATTGGAAATGTTAAGATTTTGGAAATCAGGATCTTCTTACAACAAAAGGCAGAAGGAGCTCTGAGCAGCCAGGAGTGTGTTCTAGCTGCTGAGCTCCTGGTTCTAACTAGATGTAAAGTGTAAATTTTGCCTGGCGGGGAAAGAGTTAATCCTATTTTGTGTGAATTGAGCTGCTCATTTTGCATTGCATATCCCAAATAGCTGGATTTTAACATCGATTTGGATTCCTAATTTCCACTTAAATTGTTTTCAGAATGATTATTGTCTGATGCAGCCCTGCCACACAAAATAATTGCATGTAGAAGATTGTCCGTCACAGGCTACGCAATGCAATCCCGAGGCAAAAGCCGGAGCCGAATCGTTCTAAATAAATCAGAGAATTTTTAAAGGTGGTGAGGTTGGTGTGACCAATGCATGAGTCATAAAGTCTGTATTACTCAGAAACTCAACATCGAAGTGTCAAAAATTTACAGCTGAATTTCGAGAGAAACTGTCAGGAAAGAGATGAAACACCAGTAATGTTCAATAAGGCTCAACAGTCTATAAAGAGACCAGCATCACTAGTCTAAGTTGAAAATGATGCTTGGGTTCTGTTTGATGAAAAATGCTCAGACAAATCATGGGGTCCTAAAGAAGAAGGTATATAATAGTACAGATAAATGCATAGCTGTTAAAGGTTGGTAGACAATACAAATTCTATACATTTCATGTGGTGGTGTTTGTTCTTCCTGCAAGAGCTGTGATTAAGCCAGTGATTTCTTTTACGATTATAGAGTCTTAGAATTAAGAATATAAACTGTAAGAGATCTGGTACTGCATATAAAGGATGGCTCCCTTATACATGGCAATGAAATATTTATAGAAATTTATTATGCAGGAAGAGAAACAGAATATGACACCCCCCAAAAAATGCTTCTTTGGCCTAAGACTTACCTTAAACTGATTCATTTTAAGAAACAGCTCTCAAATAAATAGTTTAAAAAAAAAAAAAGCAGCAGACCTTCTCTGATATCCAAGTAAAAGTGACCCATCAGTAAGAGACATTTACAGGTATAAGGGGGATCTCCATTTGTAAGGGTGTCTCCTCCTCTGTACCCAGAAATAGATGAGCAACAAACACCTCTAGAAACTCCAATCAGAGGAGAAGGCAGGGACTTAAGTCTGCAAAACAACGCTACCCCTGTGTACTGTGCTTTGCCTGATAACCTCCCCACCATTTCCTCAGCCTCCCAGCCCCCCACTCCCACAACGACTGACTCTCCACCCCCAATACCCTCTTCCCCATCTTTAGCTGGAGATGGTATTTAAGGCACTGGCTTGGGCCATTTGTTACTCCGTTTTCCTGCGTCTCTCCCATGTACACAAAAAGTATACAGGTTACTAAACTACTTTTTGGGTTTTTTTCTTGTTATTCTGGGTTGTATTACAGGGGCATCTTAGCTCAAGCACCTAGACAGGTAAAGGGAAAATGATTTTTCCTCCCCTACACAAGCTAATTCACAAAAAATTCTAATAAATTGGACAGAGAGAAATTATGTAAGTTCTAGTCACAAATCACAAATACAACTAGAAATGTATTATGGAAGTATAAACAGAAATTCTCACTAATGATTATTGTGCTAAAGGTAAATTTTAAAATACAAATACTAGGGGACACCTGGGTGACTCAGTACATTGGGCAGCTGCCTTGGGCGCAGGTCATGATCCCAGGGTCCTGGGATGGAGTCCCGCATGGGGTTCCCTGCTCAGTGGGGAGCCTGCTTCTCTCTTTGCCTCCTCTGCCTGCCACTCTGCCTCCCTGTACTCTCCCTCTCTCTGACAAATAAATAAAATAAAAATAAAAATGCTAAGTATAGAACCTAATAAAATTTAAAGATGTACAAACCTATAAAACTTAGGTAAATCCATCATCTTGGGTGAGCTACTGGGTTTAGATGATTACATAAAAGAACTTAGCATTGAAGAGAGCTTACTCAGTTCAATGTTCTAACTCAGCTATTCTCAGCCTTGGCTCTGCATTATGAAATAAGAAAAAAAGAAAAAGAAAGAGAGACAGAGAGAGAAAGAACAAATGAACCAGACCCAAGCCCAAGTAAATTGAATCGGAAACTTAGAAAAAAAAAAAAAAGGAAGCAGCAGAAGAAGATAATGGTGACAACAACCAGACCCAAGCTTAAATGAATTAAATTAGAATCTTGAGGGCAGGTAATGATGAGGAGAACAAAGGCAAAAGAAATGAAGATAAAATTAAATCTCACGACTTGCAGTCTATTGAAAAATACTTGAAACAGGCGGAGTGTGACATTCCTCCAGGAACTCACAACTGCCTTAACACTCGGGCTTTGCTTCTGTTCTGCTCATGAGTGACATCATACAATAATTGTCTTTCTCTGCACTGAACATAACAAAAAGGTTTAAAACAAAAAACAAAAAAATCACTAATGTTTTGCTACAGGCAAAAAGCAACCTTAGCCTGACAATAACCAGACCTCCAGGATCTTCTAAGTCTTCTCTAACATATGAAAATCCTTCCAGAAACATCCTTTATCTCTGCACACACACGCCCAACTTACAAGTAAATCATAGACTGTTCCCCACAACCCCAGTGCAGCTTTTCCTGCCCGTAAGTCCTGTCCCCCTGCTTTAATCAAAATACCTTTTTTCCACCAAAAATGACCCTTCTTCCCCAGCCCACATTGCATTAGGTCGGAGGGGCATTTTTTTTTTAAGAGCAACCCAGGTAATTCTGAAATGCAGTCAAGAGTTTTGATTCCATGAGCAATGAACTGAGCAAAACTTTTCAGAAGTGTAAAAATTTGTCATAAAGAACACAAGTAAAAAACAACAGGATAAGAGCATAAATAGAAGAACTTGAAAGGAAAAAAAAAGCAACTACAATACATAGATCCAAGAGCTTCTTTAATAAATAAGATAAAATTCTAGCAAAGATAATCAAGAAAGTATAAATTCAGAAAGAAGAGATGGTATAACATAAAAATTTAATAAATTATAAGATATAAATCATCTTAAAATATCATGCAAGCTTTTATGAAAATAACTTTTAGGGGCGCCTGGGTGGCTTAGTTGGTTAAGCGGCTGCCTTTGGCTCAGGTCATGATCCCAGGGTCCTGGGATCCAGCCCCACATCAGGCGCCCTGCTCAGCGGATAGCCTCTCCCTCTGCCTACTGCTCTACAAACTTGCACTCTCTATCTCTGTGTCAAATAAGAAATAAATAAATAAAGCTTTAAAAAATAGTAATAGCGGGGCGCCTGGGTGGCTCAGTGGTTTGGGCTGCTGCCTTCGGCTCGGGTCATGATCTCAGGGTCCTGGGATCGAGCCCCGCATCGGGCTCCCTGCTCCGCGGGAAGCCTGCTTCCCTCTCTCTCTCTCTCTCTCTCTGCCTGCCTCTCTGCCTACTTGTGATCTCTGTCTGTCAAATAAATAAATAAAATCTTTTAAAAAAAAAAAAAAAAAAAAAAAAATAGTAATAGCTTTTAAAACCCCAATTAGTTGGGGCACCGGGATGGCTCAGTGGGTTAAAGCCTCTGCCTTCAGCTCAGGTCATGATCCCAGAGTCCTGGGATAGAGCCCTGCATTGGGCTCTCTGCTCAGCGGGGAGCCTGCTCCAACCCCCCCGCCACCGACCCCCGCTCTCTGCCTGCCTCTCTGCCTACTTGTGATCTCTGTCTGTCAAATGAATAAAATCTTTAAAAAATAAATAAAAATAAAACCCCAATTAGTGATTTTTGTAAAAACTGTGAATTATCAAAACGCAATGAATGAACCATAACCAAGTAAGAAGTGGAAAAAAAATTACCAAAGAATTGTCTCAACAAAAACCTCCAGCCTGGATGATTTACAAATGGATTCTTTCTAACTTTCAAGGAAAAGAAAATTACCCCATTACACAACTCCCCTGGATACCCGAACAGATGGAAAGCCACAAAGTGAATTCCAATGCCTGACAGACCATTAAAAAAGTCAACTATGGAACAGGAGTCCTCACCTCAGCTACCCATGAGAATCACCTACAGATAAAACTCCTGTTGCTTGGGCGGTATCCACACCCACACACAGTGAAATCCGAATCTTTCAGGGCAGGTCCAAGAATACTGATTTTTATAGCTCCCCAGGGGATAGGAGTGTGCAAGCTTGCTCCAGACTATTTCACTACTTAGGATGCAAGATACAGGCAAACAGAATTCAATAGCCCTGTAACAGTTATAAGCCACCTGCACGAAGGGCAGCATTTTCCTTCCCCATGCATTTTAAAACACAAGAGTGATTCCTTAACAAGACTGAAAAACATCTGCTCTGAAACAATGGCCTAACTATCCGGCATTATAGTCAGGTAAACTGTGCACCTGCTACAATCAGGGATGGAACAAAAATGCCCCTACTGACGACATTATTTAATATCATTTTGAGGAATTCTGGACAATGTCAGAAGGCATGAAATAAAAATACTAGCAAGAAAGAGACCAAAGTACTATAGGCTGATAAAATAATGGCATTAAGCAAAGGCTGGGTACCTAAGAATAAATAAAAGATTTCAGCATGACCACAAATGAATCAAAAATATTCTTAGGGGCACTGTTGGTTAAGCATATGACCCTTGATCTCAGCTTGGGTCTTGATCTCAGGGTGGTGAGTTTAAGCCCCACCTTGGGCTCCATGCTGGGCGTGGAGTCTACTTAAATTTAAAAAAATTTTAAAAATATTCTCATGTACTAGAACTAACCAGCTGAAAATATGGTGAGAGAGAAGAGTATGTTCACAATAGAATAAAAATTACAGAACACTTAAAAATAGTTGTAATGAAGACTCTGTGACCCATATAAAACCCTACAAACACTCAAAAATAGAGATGAACTTGACAAATAGTGGAATATATTCTGGATAAGCAGACTAAAATAACATATTTGAAGTTCATTGGTGTTTTGGAGGTATTTGAAAAAAAAAATAATTCTAGGTCCACCTGATAAAATAAACAAGTCTGCCTATTAAAGAAAATAATACAACGTCAGGGTAATGGAGGGGACCTAAGTCTCCCAGATTTTATACCTTACTACAATTTAATGCTTCAATTACTAAAATAGTACAACACCTCAGTAAGAAAAATCATAATAGTATGTGAAAAAGAAGTGGTTTGGAAATAGACCTTATTACATACAGAATTTTTTTTAAAAGATTTTATTCATTTATTTGAGAGAGAGAACCTGAGAAAGCACAAGCAGAGGAATAGCATGGGGGAAAGGGAGAGGAAAAAGCAGACTACCCACTGAGCAGGGAGCCCAATGCAGGACTCGATCCCAAGACCCTGGGATTATGACCTGAGCGGAAGGCAGATGCTTAAGTGACTGAGCCACCCAGGCTCTCCACATATAGGAATTTAACACATGAAAAAGGAACCACGTATCAGTAAGTGAAAAAAGTGCTAACTTGGAATAGCAGCAAGTATATCCCAACCTAAAATAAATTATAATCCCAAATACATACCAGATGGGATTACCAGCTTAAATATAACAGATCCACCCATGTAACCACCCTCCAAACGTGTGTGTGTGTGTGTGTGTTAAAGCCTTGAAAGGGAGGATGACCATCCTAGGTTTAGGAGGAAAAAGAAAACTATGAAAGAAATAAATTAAGATTTGAGTAGAAAAACAAGTTATAACCTCAAAAAAAGAAAATGTAAGTAAAAAATAAACACACTAACAAAAAAACCTGAACATGATTATTTATTTTATAAAAATATATTTAGTTAACTTTGAAAAGACCCTTAAAAAGATGAAAAAATGGACTTAAAATTCACCAGAGGGTCAATAAAAAAGGAAAAATGTTTGCTCTAAGATATTATCAGATGAGAGCGAATTAAAATGAGGCAGCAGTTTTGTTTCTCCTATAAAATGGGCCTGGTGGGATTATTCATCATGGATGGGATTTTAAACTACTACAATTCTTCTAGGCAATGTACTGCTATGAGGAACCATTTTTAAATTCCTATACTTCTCAGGAACTCCATTTCTGGGCATGTAGCCCAAAGAAACAAACCAAAATATGGAGAAACATATGTGCAGAGATGTTCTTTGCAGTCTTTTTTTCCTTTTTTTTAAATAGAAAAAACTCAAGTGAGGGAGCCTAAAAAGTTAACAGAAAGGGAAGGGTTTGGTGAATTATGGCACATCTATGTACTCTGTGGAATATTATGAAGGCACTAGTATGATGTTTTCGAAAACTACAGAGCAGTAAGAAAAATACTTAGGATACGCAGAAATGTTGAGAGAAAAAAAACCACAGAACTGAAAATGGTAATATGCTATAATTATAACTATGTTTCTTAAAAGCATGTATATTTAAACTATGTTTTAACAACCATGTTTTCTAAAAGAATGGGGGGAAGAAAAGGAGCAAACAGCAAATGATGGTGGCAGTTCCTAGAGAAGCCTGGCTGGGCCACAGATAGAAGTGGGCTTCTGGACCACGGAGGCAAGGTGGAAGAGGCAACGGGGTGCTGGCGGGGGCAGGAGCACAGTCCCTTGTGTGTGGAGGGGGAGAGTATTTCCACTGGCCAAAACTAGTCGGGGGAGAGGGGGATAAGCCTCTCCTTTTGCTCCAGGGCTGTGTTGGGTCCTAGCCTAGGCTCCAGGCGCCCTGTGTGTGGTCCCCAAAGCACCCTACCGTCTTTTCAAGGGCTTTAACATCGGAAGGGCCTTGTTTTCCAAACCAAACGGAAGCGCTCTGTAGTCCCGGAAGTGCTTCGATGCCCTCCGGAAGTAGCTCTGTGAGAACGAGTGCTCAGAAATCTCGGAAGCAAGTTGTGGCTTGGGCGCCAGACCAAGCTTTCCCCAAATCTTGGATCTTCGCGATTTTTTCAGAGCGCTTTGAGGTCACGCACTCTGTTACAGGGCTTTGCCATCTCTGGAACACTGAGAACCATCATGGGCAGCTGAAAGAGTGGGGACGAGGTCACGAAGTGGCTGGAGCGGCGCGAAGTTAAGTAGCAAGGGCAACACTCAGGCCCCCCGGTTAATGCGGAGGCCTCTGGGAGCCCACTGATGTGTCCCCTCCAACTAGCCACCTCCTAACTCTGTATTTCCTTCAGGAGAGGCCAGTGTCCCCCACCGCCTGAGAACACAGAAAGAGACTTACAGCTTTCAAGCTGAGGTTTTTCAGGGGGTGCAGCCTGCCAAGGGAAATTCCTCCCGCCAACTCCCCAACCACCCCATTCCTCAGGACCAGGTGTGGGTGGAGCCTCTAAAAAACGCCTGATTCGAGGGAGCACTTGGGGCTCCTCCCATCGGCGGACTCCCCTCTGCTCCAACTCTCCTGGGCTCAGCCCCTCCCTAGAGGAAATGGCTTCTTTCGAGGAGGCCTACCGCTTTAGGAGCAGTTCCAGACAGAGTGCCAGTAACTCCACTAACTCTGAATTTGCAGCCCAGGCTGAGGGTCACAGTGATAAGTCCGAGGACCCAAACAATGTCAGGAGAAAGAGTGCTACACTGCATGACCAAAGCGCTCCATTCATCTATGGGAAGGGTATCCAGGGCACCCAGGGAAAACTGATGCCAGAAGCAGAGGAAGCTGTTGGTGCAAAACCCAGCAGAAGAGAGCATCTCAGCCCTGGACAAAGACCTGCCAGGGTCGTCACCTTCTCTGCTCCTCCGAAAAAGCAGCTGCCAGCCCCCGAGGTCAGAGTGGAGAAGGAAATGATAGCGATAGAAGTCAACAGTTTTGGTAATAGGAGAGTGATTATGGATCCGCAGGAGAAACCCTGTAAGAAGTTGCCAGGTGACAGAACGGTGCTCAATTTGGAAAAAGGCTGTCCGGTCCCCAAATTTCTAGACAGACGTGACTGTTGTTCAGAGATCCAAAAGCATCAAGAAAGGGAGGCAATCGCTGAGCGCCCCTTTTCACTTAGTCACCCGCCTGGTGTAGAAGAGCTAGCTGCAGCCAGATTCCCTCAGGAGAAGCCAGTCTCCTTGGGTTTCTCAAGAGTTTCAAAGCCTCCATCCTTCACCACTGGTGGTGTCCCGGACCAACCTCATTTGCACAGGGGTCTGCGGCAGGCCTATACCAGCTACTGGAGCAGCAGTCCCCAGCCTTCTTACTCTCCCTCTGTGGGCAGCAGCAGCGACAGCACACCCCAGGCCGGGAGGAACAGCCGCAGCTTTCTCAGTGATTATCCTTCCGGCTCAGAAATGCACTTCCAAAACTGGTCCAGAGACTGGAAGGCATTAGAGGAAGGTCCATCCCTGAACTTTCATGCCTCTCGTTTCTCCAGAAGTTTAGAAGCCCGGGAGCAAACCGTCCAAGAGGAGACCACATCATATCCTTTTGGAGAATATGTGTCTAATTTGGGGCCCAGATGCCACTGGAATCGAGGCCTAGGTCATGGTTTCATTGACACCCATTGCCACTTGGATATTCTCTACTCCAAGCTGTCTTTCAAAGGGACCTTTAGCAAGTTCACAGAAATATACAACTATACCTTTCCTAAGGAATTTCAGGGCTGCATCTCTGATTTTTGTGATCCTCGCACACTAAGGGATGGCCTCTGGGAGGAGCTGCTGAAAGATGATCTGGTTTGGGGGGCCTTCGGCTGTCACCCCCATTTTGCACGTTACTACAATGACACTCAAGAAAGAAAGCTTCTGTACGCCTTACGGCACCCCAAGGCCATAGCGTTTGGAGAGATGGGCTTAGATTACTCTTACAAGTGTACCACCCCAGTTCCACAGCAGCACAGGGTATTTGAGAGGCAGCTGCAGCTGGCCGTGTCTCTGAAGAAGCCCCTGGTGATCCACTGCCGAGAAGCTGATGAAGATCTGCTGGGCATCATGAAAAGAAGAGTGCCCCCTGACTACAAGATCCATAGGCATTGCTTCACGGGCACCTACCCGCTCATCGAGCCCCTCTTGAAGTATTTTCCCAACATGTCTGTGGGGTTCACAGCGGTCCTGACCTACTCTTCTGCCTGGGAGACCCGCGAGGCTCTGAAAATGATCCCACTGGACAGAATCGTTGTGGAAACTGATGCGCCCTACTTCCTGCCTCGTGGGGTTCCCAAAAGCGTCTGCCAGTATGCCCACCCGGGCCTGGCCCTGCATACGGTTCGAGAGATTGCCAGAGTCAAAGGTCAGCCTCTCTCCTACACCTTGGCCATCTTGCGCAAGAACACTAGTTACCTTTACAATCTTTAAGCAAAGAGGGTATCGTCAGGAGTCTTCCAGGAAAGGGGGATGAACAGCCCAACAGCACAGACTTGGTTTGAACTCTGCCTGTGTCCCAAGGTCAAGGACGTGTTCAGCGAGTCCACTGGGACAGAAAGAGACCATAATAGGATGCTGGCTTCAAAACCTTTTCATGAGACTTCTGCTTCCGGCTGGTAGGGTGGGGTGCAAAAGAGTGGAAGGAGGGTAGGGGGGAACTGCTCTCAACGTTATCAAGGTTTTTCTCCTCCCAGCCAAATTGTGCCAGGGTAGGCAGCAAAGAAGAAAGTGTTCCATAGGGTCAGTGGGTTGACTAATCCAAATCCCTGTTCTCTGCCGCCTGGGTTTTTGAGCAGTTAGCGCATAAAGTCACCCTGCTTCCTACTTGCCCTTCCAGAAACAAACAAACAGCAAAGAAGGATGAATTTTAAAAGTAAGCTAGGTAATTTGTTCTGTTGATTCCCACAATGTATTTGTTATTATAGGAATTCTAGAACCCATATGGTTTGTTCTTAAGTTCATAATTCAGTGGCTGTGCAATTTGCAATTTCTTATTTCTAAAGATAAACCAACACTAGCATTTCGTCGCAAAGGAAATCGATTTAGATAAAAATTAGTCTGTTAATAGTCAGAATGGGCCGGGTGTGTGATGGGGGGAGCTCTCCATGGAGGAGCTTGGAGTGATGGGAGCCAGAGCAGTCGAATCTCAGAGCAGCACTGAGATGAGTTTCATATCTGAGCTGAACTCCCGACGCTTGTATAACCGCACCCCTCTCACGTAACCAGTATATTAATAGCAACTGTTATTCAGATTGCTCTGACTCTTAACAAGGCCCAACTGTATACCACTGAGAACTGCTGTTCTCCCGAAGGACAGAAACGGAGAAGAGCTTCAGGTGCCCACTGGGCAAACAGCCGTCCTTCCTGTGAGATTAAAAGGAGCCCACATATTTGAGTTCCAAAATCTAACTCTGCAAGCCAAAGCACACACCTAAATCCAGGAGTCTCTTGATGAAAATAGGCCCAGCATACTCCAGACTTCTCTAGATTCCTGTGGGCCCATTTATCCAGTTCCAGAAAAATCTGCCGGCTCCTCACCATCTGGTTCTTAGCTCAGAAGTCTCCTCCACAGAGAAGCCTTCCCAGACTACCATGTACATAGTGCTCCCCTCACCTGGGGAGAAAAAAACTGCTTGGCTTCCTGTTTTGATTTAATCCTAGCACTCAGCACTGTCTGCAAATTGTGTATTTACCTGTGTGTTTGTTGGTTATCTTCCCCACTAGGTTTATAAGTCTTGTTCACACCCCATACACCTTGTACATATACCCAATGTTAGAATAGTGCCTGGAACAGTGCAGGCACCCAGCAAAGATTTCTTGAGTTAACCTATGAGTGAACAACAGACTCCACCGACCCCTGTGAGTTAATGACAATATTTAAGCAGGGGGTCAGATATTAGGGAGAGAAGAGAGAAAGAAACCATCTTATTTCTAGCACCCCTCTCTAACTTAAAAGGCAAGGATTAAAAGGCAGCCATATTCTGCTGTTTAGAGGTCCTCCATTAAAGAGAAAAAATATCAAGGTGAGGCCCTACCAGGAACTTGACAGTTCAGCTTTCCGAAAAATAACACTGAGTAGGTCACAGACTTTTCCCCTTTGCTGGGAATCCATTCGGAGAAGGAGGAATTATCAGTGTAAGAAAGCTGTAAGTGCTTTACTTTGCTTTAGTAGGACCAAAAGAAGTTGATGCGATGAAAAAGGTGCAAGTTGATTATATTTTCATGACAGCAAACCTTCAGAAACGAAGCCGGTGTTTGAAGAAGTTGTTTTTTCTTTTCCCCATTTAATGTACACTGTAAATAGACTTTGCACAAAGTGTGTCCTTCGACCCACAGGAGCCCTGACCTTTTCATAAAGGATTGCCGGAAAGAAGGTTCTGTGGACACACGTAATGGGGAAACACTGAGTACTACAAAATTTAGATTTTGGTGGAGGGGGGAGGAAACTCACATGCCCTTTGATAAGCTAATGTGAGCCACAAATCCTCAACTTCCTCAAAGTTAATTCGTTGGATTAAGTTGAGGTACAATTCAACAAGCTAAATTCTTTGGGCACGCCAGCTTGGAAAACGTGACTTCAGGTCACACTTCTGCTGTTGCGGTCCCCTTGTCACATTGTGGATGTGCCTCTATTTCTCACATCTTCTTTCATTTCCCTCTCTCACTGTATAAGATCCACCGAGAACAAAACATCATTTAATCTGATCCTAGCAAAGTGATGTTACCAAGCGGGCATTTTAACAGTGGGTCCGAGTGAACAACAGCATATCTAAGTACACATTCCACAAGATAAAGAGATCGTATGTATATAGCAATGAATTTTCCTCTCCAAAAAGAAATGGAGAAAAGACAATCTTCTTACCTGCATAGATTATATTCGGCTGTGTTTCTAACACACAGGAGAGAGCCTTGCCATAATTCAGCTTTATTTCATTGGGAATGAGAGTGAGCAATGTAGTTTTTTTTGTTGTTTTTTGTTTGTTTGTTTGTTTTTGTGAGTGTAGTATATCCAGAGTGGCCCAAATCAAAAATCCAGATCTTCCTTATTTCATGAATGTACTAAAGAGCACTTCGTCTATTCATGTTACTAGTAAAAACAAACTATCAAAATCTTGTGATGGAGATGTGCAAAATTTGGGGCACTCTATAAATGGCTTTCTAGTGATAGAGATCCCATTGAACCTCAAAGAATGATTAGAATTCGTATGTTTGCATGGCTCTTCAAAATTGGTGGGTCTGCTCTCACACTCTAGAGGCTTCAGAGAGCCATGAAGGCAACCGGTGATCTAGAAATTCAATTTGCCGTTAGTGGTCTCTGGGCTATTGGTTAGCCCAGAGTCACAAGGCCTCTTGGGCCCATTACCAGGCTCCCTGAACCCTGGCACTCCTTTGACTGCATGTCAATATTTTGCTGCTCTTAAATTTTAGAAAGGCAGCTCTTTTCTACCTTTAAAAAAGCTCCACTTAGAGAAAGATTTTGTTGTTTTAGTTAGTCTTTATTCATATGCAAAATTAGTCCCTGCTTATAATAGGATTTTTGTGACAACTCAAGAGCACAAAGTAGAATAAAAAATAGGCCATAATACTTAGAGACAGTCACTTTAACAACCGGAGTGGCTCCGTGGCAGTGTTCTTGGTATTTCTGTAGTTATTGCCAATTCCAGTATTGTAGTCTTTGAATCAGTTTTGCTAATGTTTACTAGAACTTTCATTTCATAGTTAGCATAAGTTAGACATTTTATTTCCTCTGAAT
The DNA here is from genome assembly GCF_011764305.1 of Mustela putorius furo. Taxonomy (NCBI): domain Eukaryota; kingdom Metazoa; phylum Chordata; class Mammalia; order Carnivora; family Mustelidae; genus Mustela; species Mustela putorius. The sequence goes on from NW_025421989.1 coordinate 38,606,799, forward strand.
TTGTGATTTAAATACATTATTTTGTACATCTTGGTTTGCTATCCTGAGCAAATGAGCTACAAGTTTACTAATTCTGCTGTCTGTTCTAAAGATTCAACTCTTAGACTTTTTATTCAAATCTATTCTGTTTATGGTTTTTATGAAATCCTGACCCCACTCCCCTTCAATTGCTGGATGATCTGTTTTATTGTGTTGGGTTTTTTCCCCTAATGCCTTACATTAAATGCTTAGTTTATTTTTAATTTTGGGGGAAAGAACAAGGCCATCCAATACTATAAATCTGCCTCTAATTGTAACTCTGTTCTATCTATAGGATTTTTTATTTTCATGAAATTTACTTTTCCACTGTAAAGATTCATATATAAAGTATTACCAATATATGAACAGAGAAGAACAGAAAGTACAGGTTTTTCTGCTACCTGGAGCCCACTGTTTTGTTAATGTCTTCCCCTTAAGGTAACTGTGATTATATAGCTATGTCAAATTATATGTACCTTAAAAAAAAATGCATATGGTTTCATGCCCATACTTACTGAAGATTTACATGCTATAACATCCCCCCACAGTGGGATCTGGTGTATTTTTCTTTCTTTCTTTCTTTTTTAATGTAGCTAGAAACACAAATCTTGTATTTTTTTTAAGCAAAGCTAAAGAAAGAACATGTGCAGGTCCTAGGGAAAGACAATATAAAGATAAGCTTTTTTTTTTTCTTTTGACTGAGGGAGAGTTTCCCTGTATTCATTATTTTTAAAGAATTTTTAATTGAAGTATTAATTCCAAAGATTAGTATCTACTGCAACTTATCTAAGTAGAGAAAAGTAATAGGTTTTTCTTTTTTTAATCCCTGTATTGTATTTGGGGCTCATTTCATCTCATCGTTGTTCATTATAATTTTATCTTTCAATAAACATTTTAAAATGTTGTCATGTTTTGAAGTTTTTATTTTATAATCATAAGGTTTCTATTGCTCATCACTAATCCTTTTATTTCATAACTTCACCATGGTTGAACTGTTTAATTTGCTTTATAATTGGCTGGAGTGCATCTTCGAGCAACTTCCTCAGGAAAAGTACGCGGATGGCGTATTTATGAGAAATCACATATCTGAGAATATCTTTCCACTGCTTTCACTAATGAATAACACCTCGGCCGAGTCTAGTATTTCTGGGTCACAAACATTTTCCTGTAAAAGTTACAGACATTGCTTCATTGTCTTCTGGCATTTAATGTTGCAGAGAATTCTAATGCTAACTTCTGCTTTGGGGGTTAAACTACTTTTTCTGATCAGGATGTTTGGTAATTTCTTTGCTTTATCCATGAAATTAACAGAAAAATTGCCAAACTGTATCAAATTATTTTTCTCTCTTCTGCTACGTTCTCTGGTACATGGTAAGGACTCAGTCTTCAGGTCTATGTTTTTTTAAAGTCAAGAAGGTGGGATCTGTTTTTATTATTTTCGTATAATATGCTTAATTGCTTTGGCTGCTTTTAATATAGCTTCTAATTCTTTCAGAACTGTCTGTATATGAGAACTCTGCTATTTGTCCGGCCTTCCATTACGCATCTCGTGCTCTTAGAGCTGACCTTGCTTCACATTGAGGGAGAATTTCTCAGGTTTGCCTTTACCATCATTCATCTCATTTTCTCCAACGTTCACTTTTTTCTTTACCAATATAATGCATCTTTGAGTTCCCTCACACTTCCTTCTTAAGCGAGCTCCTTTGCCTTTCTGCCTAGAGTCTTATTCAGCAATATTTTAAATTTATTCTCTCGCTCTATTTTCTTCCTCCAGCTTTCACCCCCCAGAGATTGCTTTCACTGCTTCCTTCATTCTGTTACTTCCGTGCACTCAACAGAAAGCACAGAGCAAATTGTTATTAAAAGTATTCATTTTTCCTATAGAAAATATTTTTCTTCCTCTGCCTCTTAAATACTCTACTCTCCTATATTTACATCGCGGGCTTTTCGGAAACCTTATGTTGGCTTTCTTTGTTCATTCTTGAACAAAGAGCCATCTATCCAGACTGGTGTTTTCCCCCAAAACAGGGTGGGTAGGATTCCCCTCTCCCTTCCTTCACCAGCCATTCTGAGGTTTTTTGATTCCTCCTTCCACTGGGAGGCTGGTTGATAGAAATTCACATACAGCAGGTTAAGAGAAGTAGGGAGGGAGGTGGCGGCCGAGAGTAGTTCCCTAGGGGGAAAACTTTCCCATTTTCCATATAAACATTTTCTAAATTGACCTGACCTCTGTCTACTCCAGGAACAGAGCCAGTCTTTCCTGCAAACCGCCTGTGGCGACAGAGCCATACCCTAATGCAACTATTCCTGGGGCTCCGCCTGACACTCCTAAGCCACCTATGGCTGTGTAAGTGAGCCATGTGCAAGCCCCTACAGGTGGTCCTAACCGCCCCCCACCTCAATTCTTGACACTTTTTTTTTTTTTAATGAAGTGAAACTGCCACGTTGTTGGCTTAAGTACATTTCCTCAATATGAGCCCATCTGCACTACACCTAGTGGAAATTCCTCCAAGATTTCAGCATAAAGATGGACCTACCACCCCCAACCTCCAACACTAATAGGATTTCTCCATATTTTAAAATGTTGCAGTCATTTTAATTGGGACTGCGAAGGTGAAGAGGTTCATCTAAATATCAAAGCTCAAGTTAGAATCTCACTCCAAATTCTCAATTTTTTCCTCTCACTTTTTTTTTTTGATAAATTTATGTTCCTATGGATACTGTGTTTAAATAGGCATATCTTATTTTAGGAAAATTCAACTTATACAATTCTGAATCTCATTTAGCTTGCTGAACACAGAAGAGGGTCAGTAAAGGTAAGTTGAATGACAAAAAATACAAAATAGAGAGAGATGACTTCTAAAGAATTTTTTATTACAAAAATATTATCATCATAAATCTACTTATGATCTGTGCTCAAATTTTTCATAACTAAATCTAGGGTTTAAGATGAAACACACCTATATGGACAGTGTAAGCATCCATCAAATTTATTTTTACTTGTCTGCTGCTTCTTAAGACCTGATTTTATGATGAATAAAAGGGAAAAAAGATGTGGCTAGAATATCAGAACATTCTTCTTGTGGCTTTATCACTAATTAACCATATAACTGGTGCAAACCACTGAAATTCCTTTGTTTGCTGGTTAACCTTTCAGCAAAAAATTAGAAAATCAACACTTCCTAACCACAGGACAGTGCAACACTATTTAAAGGACCAAGAAAATTATGTATATATAACAGAGCTTTGGAGAGAAAATGAATGTATAAAAATACTGAATAATATATAAATCAGTGTAGGATGGAAAGCTGGAAGCTTAAAAATACTGTCAAAACCACATCTAAAATAGTCTTTTCACATCCTTATGGAATCTATTGAGCAAGGCAATTAAAAAAACACTTGATATTACTAAGAGTAAAGGTTCATATTCACTGCTTTAAGTCAGACATCCTGGGAAAATAATTAAAACTAGAAGGGATCACACCTCATCCAAAAGAAATCATGTTGTGAATCATGGAGTTTCATTAACTGAATAGAGAAAACTGAATATCGAAATATTCAGTATAAAATATACAAAAGAAAAACAGCACCTACAATATAAAAAATAAAGGGAAAATATATTTGGTAAAAAATACATATAATTGACATTTACCAAATGTGCGTGTGTGTGTGTGTGTGTGTACGAATTTTTTTTTCTCCCAGAGGGAATAATATGAGAACTGAGGCAAACATGCCCCCTTATGCCACCATATTGAGATACATGCTTCCCAGGTGGGCTTCTACCTGAAAGAGTCAGAAAAAAGATGCTTAGGAAGGATGACTTGTGTGTTCTCTTCCAATCAAAATAATCCATTCTGTAATTCTAGTAATTACCCAATAAACTGGACTCCCCAGTACACTGGACTGCCCTACGGGTTTCAAAGTTTGTGATTTTTACTTCCCACAAGTGCATCAACAGCTGAGACCACAAAATGGATACTCAATACAAGAAAGGCTCCTTTATCAAAAGCAAAGTAATACAGACCAAGTGAGTTACAGAGCACCTGCCAAATTCAAACCTGTGTGTGGAGGGTAAATGTCTCAAGACAGTCTCTCCAGCTCTCAGGATTGTATAGTCAAATAAGGGAGATGAGATTACATGCAAATAACTCCAAAGCAGGGTATGGTATCTCCAAATAATTATAATGCATTGGCTATAAAGCAAAAAGCCATTAGAGATTCAATAATATTTTTAATTTTTTAAAAAAAAGATTTTACTTATTTGACAGAGAGAGAGAGAGATCACAAGTAGGCAGGGAAGCAGGCAGAGAGAGAGGGGTGGAGAAGCAGGCTCCCTGCTGAGCAGAGAGCCCAATGCGGGGCTTGATCTCAGGACCCTGAGACCGTCACCTGAGCCGAAGGCAGAGACTTTAACCCACTGAGCCACCCAGGTACCCCTCAATAATATTTTTAAAAATCCATTTGGTGTACCTTGCTGAGTCCTGCTATGTGTCAGGCACTGTGCTAGACTCTTGAGATTCAAAAATAAATGAGAAATTGGCAGCATTGGTCAAGTAGTCAGAATGGATCAGACAATGTGTTTGGTGCTTTTATGCTCTACCTCATTTATCCCTCACAACACATCAACAACATAGGGGATTTTGTGATCATTGCTTTACAGAAATCGAGGTTTAGGATGCTAAATAATTTACCGAAGAACTCAAAATAAGAGAATGGGATAGCTGGGGTTAGAAATCAAACTTCCTGGTTGCCTGGGTGCCTCAGATGGTTAAGCGGCCGCCTTCGGTTCAGGTCATGATCTCCGGGTCCTGGGATCTAGCCCCACATGGGCTCCCTGCTTAGCGTGGAGAAGGGGGCTGTCTTCTTCTCCCTCTCCCTCTGCCTCTCCCCACCACTCAGGCTTTCTCTGTCAAATGCATAAACAAAATCCTAAAACAAAAAAAGAGAAAAGGAAAAGAACTGAAACTGCCTAGCTTCAGAGGCCACAAACTAATCACGGTCTCCCAAACTGCCACAAAACCCCAGTACACTTCAGCTCCATGGAAGACACAGAGAAGCCTAATGGGGCTATTGTAATAGCGTTTCAAGGTGCTCCAGTAGGAGATGTGCCTAACCACCCAAGAGCATCAAGAAGAAGGCAGCACGTCCAGTTGGCATCCGAAATGGGTCTTCAAGGTTGAGAGATGGAAGAACTCCACATACGGACAAGTGGGTAAGGGCATTCTCTGCAGAGGGAACAGCATGTGCAAAGTTACAGGACCATGTTAGTGCTCCCAGATGGGCAGTCCTGTAAGTCTTTCTGTGTGGCCAAAAGCTGAATGGGAAAGGGAGGGCAGAGGTGATGAGATTAGCAAAGCACAAGAGTCAAAAGACTGGTGGTCCCTGGGTCACGCAAAGTTGAGTCAAAGGACTGTAGACGTTTTGGAAAGTTAACTCTGTAGCAGCATGGACAGTTGAGTGAGAGGATCAGATTGGAAGCAGGGACACCACTGAAGAGGCTGCTCTCCAGGGGAGAGACGTGAACTAGGAGAGCAGTGATAGCCTTGAAAAGAAGCGGATGGAATAAAGATTTCAGAGGGAGATGAGAGAAAACTTGGGTCGACAGTGACAGAGGGAGCACAATGGTGATTCTCTTATTTGCTTAAACATAAAAATATGTAACATCATGATGTAGCATTTAGATAATAAGCCAAACGTGCATACTCTCAGCATGATGGTTTATTCCAAGAGAAGACGGAGCGACCCACTAGCAACTGAAAAGTCCATCTCGTCTGAGATCTCTGAAGAAACTGTACAGGTGATCCAAATTTATGCTGTACATACACTTCCTCCAAAATGCCTTTCCTCTTCTTTTCCAATTTTCAATAGTCTCTTCACTTCCTCACCATTGTTTCTGTCTGTGAGCTTTCTCTCTCTCAACCCACCCCCACTCTAGGCGTCTTCATTTCTTACATCCCCAAAACCCAAGAGTCTAACTGAAAGACTCAGAATAATCCTCAGCAGATAGAGGATGGGGGAAAATAGGAATGAGCAAAGACAAAGTTTTGTTCAGCACACAGGGCATGGGGAAAAAAAGAGAAAGCTGAGAGCACACATGAAGAATATTATTCCAGGGGGCCCCTGGGTGGCTCAGTTGTTTAAGCATCTGCTTCTGACTCAGGTCATGATCCCAGGGTCCTGGGATCAAGACTCACGTCAGACTCCCTGCTCAGCAGGGAGTCTGCTTCTTTTCTTCCCCTGCTTGTGTTCTCTCTCTCAAATAAATAAATAAAACCTAAAAAAAAACAAAAACAAAAAACAAGAATATTATCCCAGGGGGCCTCAGTGGCTGTCAGCTAAGCATCCGATGCTTGGTTCAGCTCAAGTCATGATCTCAGGGTCATGGGTTCAGGCCTGCTTAAGGCTCCATGCTCTGCACAGAGTCTGCTGGAGATTCTCCCCCTCTCCTGGTGCCCCTCCCCTCACTCACACACACACCTGCATGAGCACTCTCTCTCTCTAAAATAAATAAATGAAACGTTTTTTAAAAAGAGTATTATCTCCACTACATGTCAGTAAGAACCAAAGTTTTAATTAATAAATCTAATTGTAAAAGTCAACTAGGCCAGAATTGAAAATAGTTTTATTTTGGGGGCACCTTGGTGACTCAGTGAGTTAAGCCTGGGCCTTCGGCTCAGGCCATGATCTTAGGGTCCTGGGATCAAGCTCCACTTCAGGCTCTATGCTCCTCAGGGAGCCTGCTTCCCCCTCTCTCTCTGTCGGCCTCTCTGCCTACTTGTGATCTCTCTCTCTCTGTGTCAGATAAATAAATAAAACCTTTTAAGAAAGAGAGAGAGAATCATTTATTTTTAACAAACACAAATGCAACAATAAATTCCCTGAAATACTAGATGAAAAAAATCAACAGCAGAACCAGAGACAGAGAGAGAGAGGGAGAGAATTAACATGCACCCAAAATGGTTTCATATTTTAAGCTAAAAAGAAAGAAAAGAACAGGGTAGACTGCAAAGGAAATAAAGGGCCTAGAAGAAGTTTCTACAACCCAGATGATGATGGTATAAAATCTTTGAGTATAAGTTCAGAATAGTCAGAATGTGTAAACAGTTGTAGTAGTCTATTACTGACTGCTATTGGTTCTGAATAATGAAAAAATAAAATAATTATAAAGGTAGGTATTTATCACCTTTCCTGCTAAGAGACCATTAAGTGAATTTGCTAAAATAGAACAGACACAACAAAATCTCTTATTTAAGTAAGAGAAGACTTTTAAAAACTATCCCAATACTCACAACATAAGTGGAATACTAAGAAACACCTAGGAAGAGAAACACATGAATAGTTTAATGGTCACTTTTTAGAACTCCCTGGTCTCACTGGCAGCATCTCCAAACATTCTTCTGGAATATGCCACAATTTGTGCCAAAAAGAATACAAGAGACCTGCAGCACAATTGATGACTAGCACAGCCCCTGTTTATGCTTCCTTTCCCCGAGAAACACCACCCCCTCTACCTCATCTTAAGAAAATAAGCCAGGGGCGCCTGGGGGGCTCAGTTAGTTAAGCATCCAACTCTTGATTTCAGCTCAGGTCATGATCTGAGAGTCATGAGACTGAGCCCTACATCAGGCTCTGTGCACAATGGTGAGTCTGCTTGAGATTCTCTCTCTCCTTCTCCCCCCTGCCCCCTCCATCCCCCGCCAACCCTATATTCTCGCTCTAAAATAAATAATCTTTAAAAATAAGAAAAAGAAAAAGAAAGAAAGGAAAGAAGCCAAATCTTGACAAAGCGGTGGGGGGTGGGGGACTTAAATTTTCCTGACTATTTACTATGAGCTGGGCCCTTGACATGCATTGTTCACCCGATGCTCACAGTAACTCTAAGGTAGTTTTGTTAGTCTTCCTTGACAGATAAGGGAGTTGGAACCAAAAGAGGTTAAAAACATAGCCAGGGGGGCGCCTGGGTGGCTCAGCGGGTTAAGCCTCTGCCTTCGGCCCAGGTCATGATCTCAGGGTCCTGGGATCGAGCCCCGAATCGGGCTCTCTGCTCCGCAGGGAGCCTGCTTCCCCTTCTCTTTCTGCCTGCCTCTCTGCCTACTTATGATCTCTCTCTCTCTCAAATAAATAAATAACTTTTTAAAAAAACATAGCCAGGAAGAAATAAGTAATAAATGATAAATCCAGGTTCCGAACCCATGTGTCTGAAAAGCCTTGCTCTCCCCTCTACACCGAAGAGCCTCCCAATGGTGGGGGCGGGGGTGGGGGGTGTTGCAGGAGCACCGTGTTCCCAAGGGATACCTGACCCATACACAGAGTTCATTTCAAACAACACTTCATTTGGGATGACATACACACCCGGGGTCCAACCCAAGGGGAAAAGGGAAGACACCTGCTGTAACAACACTGATGATGACAATGGCAGTGATGGTTATACTCTCCTAAGAAAAGGTGTCAGCAATCGCAAAGCCTGAAATGGAGAAAGACCAAGGGAGAGGGAAGAAAGTTATACGGAACCTTCACAACAGAAGAGGAATGAAAATGAATCAAAGTAAAGAGCATGAGAAGGAAGAGACTGAAGTTCTGTAAAAGAGAAAAAGAAAGAGAAGAGGTCAAAAGAATGGAAGTGGAAGGGATAAAAAGGCTGATAGAAGGGATGAAAGAAAAGCAAGGGAAAACATCGAAAACAGAGTGGAGATAATGCGTCCCCACCCCCCCTGCATAATGTGGTGTTCGGGCCCTACCTGCCACCTCTCCATTTCTACTGTCCTAGAAACCGCCATGCTTCCCCAATTACTTAACTCTCTGATAAAAGGTATGATAATGACATGTGTCCCTGGAGAATCCTCTTTATTAAAAGAACTATTACCACACTAAATAGCACGGCGAATTTCAAAGGCAGAACAAAAATTTAAATGGAGGAGTGTAATTAAAATAAATAGAAAGATATGGATAATTCTAAATCCTTAAAATGTTTAAAAACCTCTGAAGGGGGTTAGGAGAGTAATTTATTTGAAAACATAAAACCAGCATGGTTAAAAATAAAGGACCATCAATCCGGATGATGAGAAATGATTACACAAACACCCAGAGATCGCCATGGTGGATTATGACATGAATTGGCGGCATTCTTTATATACATGGTATTTTCAAAGCTGTCCCTCAAATCTTAAATCCCAAGCAGTGAGTCAGACTCCAAAGAGGATACACTGTAACACTCCATTTACATGAAGTTTAAGAAGAGACAAAACTAATCCATGGTAGGGCACCTGGGTGGCTCAGTTGGTTAAGCATTTGCCTTTGGCTCAGGTCATGATCCTGGAGTCCTGATTTCAAGCCCCGAGTGGGGCTCTCTGCTCAGCAGGGAGCTTGCTTCTTCCTCTAACTCTTCCTGCTTCTCCATCTTCCTCTGCCTGCTGCTCCCCCTGCCTATACTCACTCTTTCTCTCTCTGTCAAATAAATAAATAAAAATCTTCAAAAAAAAAAAAGAGTAAATAAATAAAACCCTAGTCTACAGTCATGGAAGTCAGAGCAATGGAGGAAGACAGAATGGAAGGGGGCATGAGGGCATATTCTGAGGTGGTAGAGATACTCTGTACGGTGTCTGGGTGGTGGTTATACAGATGCATACTTTCGTCAGAATTCCTGGAACTTTATGCTTAAAATGGGCACATTGCATCTTATATAAATTATACTTCCCTTAATAAAGTTGATTTTATTTTTTTAAATATTTTATTAATTTATTTGACAGAGAGAGAGAGAGATCACAAGCAGGCAAAGAGGCAGGCAGAGAGAAAGGGGGGACGCAGGCTCCCCGCTGAGCAGAGAGCCTGACGCAGGGCTCGATCCAGGACCCTGAGACCATGACCTGAGCCAAAGGCAGAGGCTCTAACCCACTGAGCCACCCAGGCGCCCCAATAAAGTTGATTTTAAAAAAATTAAAGTAAGGTTTACCTCAACAAGGTTGATTAAAATGAAGACTCAAACAGCAAAATCCTAGAAAAATACAATTTTTCTGTATCCTGACTGTGGTGGCTGTTACACAAACATATACATGTGCTAAAGCTTTAGAGAAACATAAACTAGGAAGAAAATAGGAGTGCATATAAAAACTGGTGAAATTCAAGTAAGGTCCACAAGTTTAGTATTTTGTACCAATGTCGATTTCTTGGTTTTGATAATATACTATGGTTATATAAGATGATATCATTGGGAAAACAAAACAAAAGAACTATCTTGTATCAATTTTGTAGTATCTCATAAGTCAAAAGTTATTTGAAAAAATTTTTCTTAAAAAAGAACAAAAATTATATAGTCAGTATTTTTTACTATAACCCACCATCAACGGTACAAAGGGAGGAGTTTATTATACAACATAATCCTGCAAATACAAAAATTGCGGAAGGGAAATAACTTTGTAACTGTTTCTAATAAACCTGCAGCTAGTGTCTATTCATTTTTTAAAAAGATTATTTATTTATTTTTGAGAACCAGAGAGAGAGAAAGAGAGCAAGTGAATATGAGCGTGGGGTGGGGGAGGCGGGGCGGGGGCGGTGCGGGGTCAGGAGGAAGAGGAAGAAGCAGAGTCCCCGCTGAGTAGCGAGCCCACTGTGGGGCTCGTTCCCAAGACCCTGGGATCACAACCTGAGCCAAAGGCAGATGCTTAATGGACTGAACCACCCAGGTGCCCGTAGTCCATTGTCAGAGGGAGAAAGTACATAAAATGAAAAGGACTCAACAGATTAAAACTTCAGAACAAAATAAAAATCCACTGGGGCACCTGGGTGGCTCAGTGGATTGAGCCGCTGCCTTCGGCTCAGGTCATGGTCTCAGGGTCCTGGGATCGAGCCCCGCGTCGGGCTCTCTGCTCGTCAGGGAGCATGCTTGCCCCCTCTCTCTGCCTGACTCTCTGCCTACTTGTGATCTCTGTCTGTGAAATAAATAAATAAAAGTAGAAAAAAATAAAATAATAAAAAAATAAAAATCCACTAAAAATATGTCAACAAACTGAACCTAAGAATTCCTACCTTGTGAAATCAAATGTTACATATAAGCTAGATTGTATTTTAAAAACAAACTGATGTGCACGGGGAACAGTCACATGACAAGGGAACAAGAGAGTCTAGCCATTTGGAAGCTAAGGAGAAAGCCTTAAGAGGAACACTGATAGCATGTTTGTTTTTGGACTTCTAACCTCCAGAACTGAGAGAAAATAAATTTCTGTGGTTTAAGGCACCAAGTCTACGGTATTTTGTTATGACTGTCCCAGCAAACTAATATTTTAGACTCTAACTTATATACCATAAAATTTACTTCTTGGGGGTACACAGTTCACTGACTCTTTATAAATTTATAGAGTTGTGCAGTCTTCATCACAATCTAGTTTAGGACATATCCGTCACCTCCCAAAAACCTCCCTCCCCCCCCCCCACCAGCCCTGGCAACTACTGATCTGCTTTCTCTGATATACTTGCCTTTTCCAGGATTTCAGAAAGATGGAATCATACAATATAAAGGCTTCTGTGTCTGCTTAGTATGTTCCTGAGGTTCATCTATGTTGTAATATGTACCAGTAGTTTCTTTTTATTACTGAAGAGTTTCCCCTGAATGGCTATACCACATCTTATTTATCCATTCATCAGTTAATGAGCATTTGGGTTATTCCCTGTTTGGAGCTATTATGAATAATAATGCTGTAATCATTCACATAATGTTTAATCAATTATGTTTTAATTTCTCTTAGATATGTAGTGGGGTGTTTGGATGGCTCAGTCAGTTAAGCATCTGACTTCAGCTCAGGATGTTAGGGTCCTGGGATCAAGCCCCATGTCTGGCTCCCTGCTCAGCAAGGAGCCTGCTTCTCCCTCTCCTCCTGGCTCAAGCTTGCTCTTGCTATCTCTGTCTCTCAAATAAATAAAATTAAAAAAAAAAAAAAGATATGTAGGAAAGGAATTATGGAGTCACATGGTAAGTCTATGTTTAACTATTTGAGAAACTGCCAAACTGTTTCAAAATGGCATTATCATTTTACATTTCTACCAGGTATGTATGAAAATTCTATTTTCTCCACATTTTTTTAAAGATTTTTTTTTTTTAATTTATTTGACAGAGAGAGACACAGCAAGAGAGGGAACACAAGCAGGAGGAGTGGGAGAGGGAGAAGCAGGGAGCCTGAGGCGGGGCTCAATCCCAGGACCCTGGGATCATGACCTGAGCCCAAGGTGGATGCTTAACACTGAGTCACCCAGGCTCCCTGTTTCTCCACATTTTTGCCAACACTTGCTACTGCCAGTCCTTCTCAACTACAGCCGTTCTGATGTGTGTGTAGTAATTCACTCCAAGTTTAAGCTCAAAAAGACAATTCTAACTTTGTGCTAATGAGAACAAGCCACAGGCCTAATTACAGATAAAAAGCTTAGGCCTGAGGGGATGGTCTTAAAATTTTATCTAATAACTAAATTATTATAAATAATTAGTTATTACTATTATAAATCATAAGTAATTTTATTTTAGCTTTCAGAAAACAGGAGGGGAAAATAACTCTCTTGTTACTAAGAGAAACATCTGTGAATCTCATTGTTTTTATTCCAAAACCATTTATTCCAAATTTGGATTTTTTTTTATTAAATCTCTTTTGAATTTCAAAATATTAGAGAAACCCATATTGTATGATGAAACGTGTAACTATCACTTTAACATAAGTTTAAAGGATGCAATTTTGTGTTTTACACTTAATGATAAATGCAGAATACATAGTTGGAAATTTGGGATAAGACATGTTTGATTTCAGGCAAGCCTTTTAATTTCTTTTCTAAGAATGGCTGAAGATTAATGTAATCATGATATAAAGCATAGGATTTAAATTACAACGTATTATAATCACATTGTGCTATAATGATACATATTGATGTCCTTTATGGAATGATTCTAACAGGACTCAGATAATCTGAAAATTACATAAACCCACTGAAAATTTTTCATTCAAAATTTGGGGTATGGTTTACAGGTATAATAACTAACACATTTTCTAGTTATTTTTTAAAACAGAATTACGTTTTGTTTTTATAGATTCTAATGATAGGTTATAACATTCCTAATTGCCTTTAGGCAAAACTTCCAGAATTAGTATTCATGTGTTGTTCTTTGCTAATCATATGAAATTCTAACGTGTTTGGTCGCTCCTTGATCACCCGGTAGGAAAATGAAAACTTTTGCCGGCACTGGATGAGCAGGAAAAATCAGCCCCTGACCTCCAGGAGCCAGCCGGGCAGTGTGCACTGGCTTTGGTGCTGCTATGGGCTGGGCCGGTAGCCACAGCTAGGCCTTGTGTCGTCCTGCAGCACATGGACACTTTCAGAGAACGCTTCTCAGAAGATGCCAACCTCAGACAAGGCCACTCTGTGTCTGGTGATGGATCAAGACAGAAACAAGTCCAGTCCATAATTACACGTGAATGCAGGCAGAACATGAACACTCTCCAAACAACAAAAGGCCAAACAACCTCCTCCCCTAGATCGTAGCGGTAGGGGCTTCCTCACTTCCATTGACATCTGCAGCCACAATGTGGCCTGCTGTCACTATAAATCAAATTTATTAAGATATACAATCATACAAGTACCCATCTTCTTGACAGCACCCAATCCAGAGCAAGACCCCATTTCCTTAAGCCCTCCCCCAAATTAACTAAAACAAATCCAAATCCTATAGTAAGTCTTTTCTAACATCTGCTTACTTAAGACATCCTACAGTTACTCAGGGTATTACAATGAGTAATAAACCAACTTGTCCCAATAAAAACAGAATCAAGAGACAGTATATCAAGATGGCAGAGTAAAAAGATTCCTCCCACAGACACACCAGAATCTACAACTACATGTAGAAGAACTATCTCTGTGAACAAATTGAAGACAAGCAGAACAGATCATACACAACAAAAGAGAGAAAAGGCCACATCAAGAAAGATAGGAGGAGGGGTGCCTGGGTGGTTGGGTCATTAAGCATCTCCCTTCGGCTCCAGTCATGATCCCGGGGTCCTGGGATTGAGCCCTGTGTCAGAATCCCTGCATGGCAGGAAGCCTGCTTCTCCCTCTCCTGCTCCCCCTGCTTGTGTTCCCTCTCTCACTGTCTCTCCCTTTCAAATAAATAAATAAAATCTTGGAAGGAAGGAAGGAAGGGCAGAGATGCAGGTCAGTCAGAGAACCCACACTGCCAGCACAGTGACCCATAAGTGGAAGCATTGTCACGACCACAGAGGCGTGCCCCCAGGAACAAAGAGTCCAAGCCCCTAATTAGGCTCCACTGCCCAGGGGACCTGAACTTGAAAATGTGTCCCCATAATATCTGGCTTCGAATACCAGTGGGGCTTATGTCCAGGAGAGCCTGGAGGGCAGAAATGAACGGAGACTGCTCTTAAAGGGACAGGTACAATCTCACTTAAGCATCTGCCTTCAGCTCAGCTCATGATCTTAGGGTCCTGGAATTGAGCCCTGAGTTAGGCTCCCTGCTCAGTGGGGAGTCGGCTTCTCCCTCTCCCTCTGCCCCGTCCCCCAACTCGTGTACTCTGTCACTCTCTCTGCTCGCTCTCTCTCTCTCTCTCTTAAATAAGGAAAAACCCTTTAAAAAAAGAAAAAAAGAAAAGCAGCAAGGTGACTAATGAAGAGCCACTGACTAATTGGAGGGTGTGTCCTGCGGGGCAGAGATCTGTTAGAACATTCTCTGGGAACACAAGCAGTGGAAAACACCATTTTTTGTTGTTGTTGTTGTTGTTGTTAATTCCCTTCTACCTAGCAGGCCAGGCACTTGCAGGTACTATCTTTTACCTCTCCATCTGCTGTGCTAGCGCCACTCCCTCACCACATTCCAGACTCACCCCATTTGACTCGCCTGCCCTGGCCAGGAACCCATCCCAAGCAGCACCCCACCCTGTCACCATCTATGGGTGTACTTAGCCTACACCAAAGCTCCCCTCAACTGGTTCCTATCCCATCACTCCCAGCAGGCACAGTTGGCAGGCTACGGAGCCCCTCCCCAGTGCCTCCACCTCAGGGGGCCAGCCCCACCCACCAGTGCTTCCACAGCTGTCCCAGCTGGGCCTGGTAGCCAGCCCCACAGCACCAGCAAGTATCAAACAATCACAACCCAGCCACAACAAGCAGGTACACAAAGCATGCAAATACCCTCAACAGAATCAACAGCAGATTAGAGGATGCAGAAGAATGGCTCAGCAATCTGGAAGACAAAATAGAAATCACCCCATCAGAGCAGCCCATTAATTAATTTAAATAAGGATTGTTTAAGAGACCTCTGGGACAACACCAAGTGTACTAACAACATTCGCATTCTAGGGGTCCCAGAAGGAGAAAAGAGAAAGAAAGGGACAAAAATCCTATTTGAAGAAATGACTCCCAAACTGGCAAAGAAAATAGATATCCAAGTCCAGAAAGCACAGACAGTCCTAAACAAAATGTACCCAAAGGGATCCACATCGGGACACATTATTATCAAAGTGTGAATAGGTGAAGATAAAGTGAGAATCTTAGAAGCAGCAAGAGGAAACAAATTACACACAA
The DNA here is from genome assembly GCF_011764305.1 of Mustela putorius furo. Taxonomy (NCBI): domain Eukaryota; kingdom Metazoa; phylum Chordata; class Mammalia; order Carnivora; family Mustelidae; genus Mustela; species Mustela putorius. The sequence goes on from NW_025421989.1 coordinate 38,622,381, forward strand.
GGGAACCCCATACGAGTATCAACTGACTTTTCAGAAGAAACTTTACAGGGAAGAAGGCAGTAGCATGATATACTTAAATTGGGGAAAGGAAAAACTTAACAATTAATAATACTTTACCCAGCAAGTTTATCACTCAGAATTGAAGGAGATGAAGAATTTCCTGGGGACGCCTGGGTGGCTCAGTTGGTTAAGCAACTGCCTTCGGCTCAGGTCATGATCCCAGTGTCCTGGGATCGAGTCCCACATCGGGCTCCTTGCTCCATGGGGAGCCTGCTTCTCCCTCTGACTCTGCCTGCCACTCTGTCTGCCTGTGCTCGCTCTCACTCTCTCTGACTAAATAAATTAAAAAAAAAAAAATCTTAAAAAAAAAAATTAAAAAAAAAAAAAAGAATTTCCTGGACAAGCAAAAGCTAAAGGAGTTCACAACACCAAACAAGCCTTACAAGAGATGTTAAAACAATGAATTTAAATAGAAAAGAGGGGCGCCTGGATGGCTCAGTCAGCTAAGCATCTCCCTTCAGCTTAGGTCATGATCCCAGGGTCCTGGAATCAAATCCCGCATTGGGCTACTTGCTCGGTGAGGAAACTGCTTCTCCCTCTGCCTCTTGCCTGCTGCTCTCTCTGCTTGTGCTCTCTCTCTTGCTCTCTGACAAATAAATTAATTTTAAAAATCTTTAAATAGAAAAAGCCATAACTAGAAATAAGAAAATTAAGAAAGAAAAAAATCTCACTGGTTAAGGAAAACATATAATAAAAGTCGTAGATCAATCAACTACATAGCTAGTATGAAGGTTAAAAGAGAAAAGTAGTAAAATCATCTAAACCTACAATAATTAGTCAAGGGATACACAAAATAATATGATATAAAATATGATATCAGAAATATAAAACATGGGAGCCATAAAAATATAGTGCTTTTAGAACACGCTTAAACTTATTTGCCACCAGCTTAAAATAGATGGCTATATACATAGGATGGTTATATACGAACCACATGGCCACCACAAACCAAATATCTATAATAGATACACAAAAAAATAAAGAGAAAGGAATTCAAACAAAACACTAAGGAAAGTCACCAAGCCACAAGGGAGGAGAGTAAAAAAAGAAGAAATAGAAGAGAGCTGTAAAAACAAAAACAAAAGCAAAATCAACAAAATAGCAGTAAATACATACCTGTCAATAATTACTTAAATTTATTCTGTTCCAATCAGAAGACATAGGGTGACTAAATAAATAAAAAAAGAATATCCATATATATATGTTGCCCACAAAAGAGTCCCTCCAGATCTAAAGACACAGACTAAAAGTGAAGGGATAGAAAAAAGATATTCTGTGCAAATGGAAATGTGAAGCTGGGGTAACAAAACTTGTATCAGAGAAAATAAACTTTAAAACAAAGACTAACAGGAAACAAAGTTAGTAGAAGGCAGGAAATACTAAAGATCAGAGCTGAAATAAATGAAATACAGACTAAAAAGAACAGAAAGGAATAATGAAACTCTGAGCTGATTCACTGAAAAGATAAACAACATCGATTAATCTTCAACCAGACTCAGCAAGAAAAAAAAAAAGAGGACCCAAATAAATAAAACAAATAAAAGAGAAGTATACACAGAAATACAAAAGATTGTAGGAGACTACTACAAAGAATTTTATGCCAGCAAGTAGGGAAACTTAGAAGAAACAGATAAATTCCTAAAACACAATTTTCTAAGACTGAATCAAAAAGAAATAGAAAAATTTGAACAAGCCAATTACTAGTAATCAAATTGAATCAGTAAAAAACAAACAAACAAAAACTCCCAACAAACAGAAGTCCAGGATCACACCGCTTCCCAGGTTAATTCTACCAAACATTTAAAGAAGAGTTAAGGGGCACCTGGGTAGCTCAGTCTATTAAGCATCTGCCTTCAGCTCAGGTCAAGATCCGAGGGTCCAGCATCAGGTTCCCTGCTCAGCAAGAAGTCTGTTTCTCTTTCTCCCTCTCCTTCTGCCCCTACCTCTTGCTCATGTTCTCTCTCACACACTTTGTGTCTCAAATAAATGAATTTTAAAAAATCTTTAAGGAAGAGTAAGTACCTATCCTCAAACTCTCTCAAAAATTTGAAGAAACATTTCCAAACTCATTCTATCAGGCTAGCATTACCCTAATACTAAAACCAAAGACACACACACACACACACACACACACACAAAAGAAAAGTTACAGGCAATATCCCTGATAGACATAAAAGCAAAAAATTTTCAACAAAATATCAGCAAACAGAATTCAATAATACATTAAAAGGACCATACACTATGATCAAGTGGGATTTTTCCCAGGAACACAAGGATGGTTCAGTAGCCGCAAATCAATCAACGTGATACACCAGATTAAAGGCCATATATGACAAACACATGACTAACATATCCAATGGTGAAAAGCTGAAAGCAACACAAGGATGCTCACTCTTGCCTCTTCTATTCAACATAGTAACAAATCCTAGCTGGAGCAAGTGGGCAAGAAAAAGAAATAAAAGGCATCCAAATTGGATAGGAAGAATTTAAACTGCTACCATTTGCATATAACATTATATTTTACATAGTAAACCCTGGTGATTAAGGAGCACACTCATCATGGGGTGCCTGGGTGGCTTAGTCAGTTAAGTGTCTGACTCTTGATCTTAACTCAGGTCTTGATCTCAGGGTTATGAGTTCAAGCCCCACAGCACTGAGCTCCACACTGGGCCTGGGGACTACTTTATTTTTTTTTAAAGATTTAAATTTATTTATTTGACAGAAATCACAAGTAGGCAGAGAGGCAGGCAGAGAGACAGGAGGAAGCAGGCTCCCCGCTGAGCAGAGAGCCCCATGCGGAGCTCGATCCCAGGATCCTGGGATCATGACCTGAGCCAACGGCAGAGGCTTTAACCCACTGAGCCACCCAGGCACCCCCTGGGGACTACTTTAAAAAAAAAAAAAAGGCACACTCATGGTGATGATCACTGAGTAATGTATAGAATTGTTAAATCACTACATTGTACACCTGAAATGAATATAATACTATATGTTAAAAGTATACTGGAATTAAAGTTAAAACTTAATTAAAAAATACTTAGGAATAAATTTAACCTAGGAGGTAAAAGACCTATACTCTGAAAACTATAAGACACGAATGAAAGAAACTGAAGAAGACCCAAAATAAATGAAAAGACATACAGGGTCATGAATCTATATAGCAACCTATATAGATTCAATGCAATTCCTATCAAAATACCAATGGTGCATTTTTCACAAAAACAGAATGGTCCTAAAATATGCCTGGAACCACCAAAGACCCTGATTAGCCAAAGCAATCTTGAGAAAGAATAACAAAGCTGGAGGTATCATGCTCCATGATTTCAAACTATACTACAAAGCTACAGTAATCAGTACGCTACTGGCACAAAAACAGACACATAGATCAATAGAAGAGAACAGAATCCAAAAATAAACCCACGCGTATATAGTTAATCAATCTTCAACAAAGGAGACAGAAATATCCAATGGGAAAAAGACCATCTCTTCGACCAATGGTGCCTGGGAAACTGGTCAGCTACATGCAAAAGAATGAAGCTGGACCAGTTTCTTATACCTTATATAAAAATAAACTCAAAGTGAATTAAATACTTAAAGGTAAGACCAGAAACCATACAACTCCTAGGAGAAAACATAGGTAGTAAGTTCTTTGACATCAGTCTGAGCAGTATTTTTCTGAATGGGTTTCCTCAGGCAAAGGCAACAAAAGCAAAAATAAGCAGAGCCACATAAAACCAAGAAGCTTTTGCGCAGTGAAGGAAACCATCAACAAAACAAAATCCCAAAATACTGAAAGAGAAAAGATACTTACAAATAATATAACTGATAAGGAATTAATATCCAAAGTACATTTAAAAAAATTCACATAACTCATTATTTTTTTTAAAAATCCAACATACAACTGGGCAGAGGACCTAAACAGAATTCTCCAAAAAAGACATATAAATGACCCACAGACAGTGGATGATCCTCAACTTAACTCATCATCAGGGAGACACAGATCAAAACCACATCAAGGTATCACACCTGTCAGAACAGCTAGTACCAAAAAGACAAGAAACAAGTGCTGGCGAAGATGTGGAGAAAAGGGAACCCTCGTGCACTGTTGGTAGGAATGCAAAATGGTGCAGCACTATGAAAAACAGCATGGAGGTGTCTCAAAAAATTAAAACTAGAACTACCATATATGATTCAGCAATTCCACTTCTAAATATTAATCTGAAGAATATGAAAACACGAATTCAAAAAACTATATGTATCCCTGTGCTCACTGTAGCATTACTCAGAAGAGTCAGGATATGGAAGCAACCTATGTGTCTACCAATGGGTGAATGGATAAAGAAGATACCCAACAGGGGCGCCTGGGTGGCTCAGTGGGTTTGGGCCTCTGCCTTTGGCTCAGGTCGTGGTCCTGGGGTCCTGGGATCGAGCCCCGCATTGGGCTCTCTGCTCAGCAGGGAGATTGCTTCCCCCACCCTCTCTGCCTGCCTCTCTGCCTACTTGTGATCTCTATCTATCAAATAAATAAATAAAATCTTTGAAAAAAAATCCAGCATTTAAAAAAAAAAAGAAGAAGAAGAAGATGCCCTGTATATACGATGGAATGTTATTCATCCATAAAAAAGGAGATCTTGCTATTGGCAACACTATGGATGAGCCTAGAGGGCATTCTGCTAAGTAAGTGACATAATTCAGAGAAAGACAAACACTGTATGACTTCATTTCTTTTTTTAATAAGATTTTGTTTATTTATTTAACAGACAGAGATCACAAGTAGGCAGAGAAGTAGGCAGAGACAGAGGGGGGAAGCAGGCTCCCTCCCGAGCAGAGAGCCCAATGTGGGGCTCGATCCCAGGACCCTGGGATCATGACCTGAGCTGAAGGCAGAGGCTTAATCCACTGAGCCACCCAGGTGTCCCATGTATGACTTCATTTCTATGTGGAATCTAAAAAACAGAACAAATGAACAAACAATACAAAACAGAAACAGACTCTTAGATACAAAGAACAACCTGGGGGTTGCCAGAGGGGACAGAATAGAGGGAGGGTCAAAATAAAGAAAGTGGGTTAAAATGCACAAACTTCCAGTTATAAAATAAATAAGACGCGGGGATGCAATGTACAGCACAGTTAATAATATTATAACTCTTGGGACACTGAAAAATAAAATAAAATTAAATGTTAAAAAATAATAATAATATTGTACAATTTTGTATGGTGACAAATAGTAGCTAGATTTATTATGATGATCACTTCCCAATACATATAGTTTATATATTATATATTATAATATATATATTACAGCATAAATGTTGTAAACCCAAAACTAACAAAACATTGTGTTTCAACTGCATGCCAACAATAAATAAATAAAAAATTTAAAACTTTTTTAGGGGCACCTGGGTGGCTCAGTCAGTTAAGCATCTGTCTTCGGCTGAGGTCATGATCCCAGGGTCCTGGGATGGAGCCCCGCATCAGGCTCTCTGCTCACTGGGGAGCCTGCTTCTCCCTCTGCCTGCTACCCTCCCTGCTTGTGCTCCCTTTCTCTCTCTCTCTCTCTGACAAATAAACAAATCTTAAAAAAATTTTTTTAACTCTCTTAAAAAAATCAAGGTGACCCAAGAGATCAAATTATGTTTTAAAAAGTTATGTTTATATTGCTCAAAGCATAAAGATTCACACAGTACTACATAATCAGCTTACCACAAACCCAATGTCAATGAATGCAAAGTTATTAAAATTCTAATTCTGTGGCCAGTAGTTCTGATTATAATTATTATGTTTACTATAGATGGAAAAAATGAAATAATATTTTTAAATGCATGCATACCCCATAGGATCAACCTTTATCCTGCCATTTACTATAATAGAGTCATTTGCAAAACAGCAAACAAATTAGGCTAACTAGGAGTCACTGCCAAATGAAAAGAAATGAGAGTGTAATTATAGAGTCAATGCAAATGGTACTTAACATCCAGATAAAAGTCATATAAAAACATTCAGTTATTTGGGTATTTTAAACTAGTCTTTTTATAAAAGCGGCTAATGACAGATCATATACAGTAACCACAGCAGCAGATGATAAATTAGTAAATGCCATATTCCAATGAAACATGTAGGTACCTGGTGTCATTAGAAAGAACCCCAAGGCCGAAAGATCCAAGATCTGGGCTCTGTTCTAGGATGAACAAGTTGGAATTTTCTTTGAGTCACAGACTAAATGTTATGCCTACTAAGACCAAAGTCTGAAGCACAGACTGCTAGCGGTGAAAGGGCTTTTGAGATCAGCCCACCGAGACCCTCATCAAGGTCCAGGTAACTGAGGCTCAGAGAGGGAAAGTAACTAAAGCCACAGTCACACGGACCATTCGTGAGGAGCACCGCCCAACGCAGAGCCTCAGGCTCCTGGTCCCTGCCCCACTTCTTACCAATGACTCCTCACTTACAGAGTGAGAACAATCACCCAAGCCTGCTTCTTCCTCGCTGTCATGCTGGAATGATGGCTCGAACTAACTGGTGTGAATATGCATGCACTTGCTTGTATTCACGTGAATTCGACGAATTCGGGGTGCGGTGTGGGGGGCGGATGCAGTATCATGCAAAACCGGCCATCAGCATAAACCCTCCCAGGGCCAGTTAGGACTGTGTTTCTCAACGGCAGCAGGACTGGTATCTTAGGGAGGACGTTGTCCCCCATCCAGGGTGGCCCTCTCCACATGGCGGTACTAGCTGGCCCATCACTAGTACTCAACACGGGAAGGTGCCTCTGGACCAGGCACCGCCCTAGGCAAGGCCATTTAAAACATCCAGATGAATGCCAATGAGCCATGGGAAACAATATATCAAAATTCCAAAAAATGGTAAATAAAGATGGAATCAGTACTACTGATTTTTTTTTTTCCTTTTGCCTCCGCCTCCAATATGGCCCAGCATGGCAGTTCATGGATCTTGTCTTCATTTAAAATACTGCTAGTTCGGTTATCATGCATGTTGGCATTCATTTTGATTCTTGACGATAGTTCATTAGAATACTATCCCGCTTGATCACTGAGGTTCTGGTGCCCCGTGAGTTCTGCCACCAAGTTAAGGGCCTCACTTGCTTCCACCTAGTCCCCGTCACTATGACAACCCAAAACACCTGCCCACATTTGCAAAGGCCTCCCTAGGTTCGGAGAACCTCTGAAATGGGGGCTGATTTTTCTCATACAACAAAGACAGGCAGCCCAGGGCCTCCATGATGCCAAGATGGCTGCAGAATTAGGTCCTAGTTCCAGACAAGAAAACACAGATATGGCGAAGCGCAGGGGAAGCATTATCAGCCGAGCCTCTTTTAATTAGGGAAAAAAAACAGATTTCCCAGGAACCCTACCCAGTAAACCTTCACCCAAATACCACTGGCCAGAAGTGAATCCCCTGACCAGCCCATAGCCGCAAGTAGCCTGAGCAGCTGAACCCTTTTCGGTTGTGTGGGCACAAGTGCAGCCACAATAACACCAGGGTTCCCTCTATAAGAAGAAGGGGGGGTGGTGGTGAGTGAAAGAGAAACAGCTAGAAATGTCTGCCATGGGGCCCATGCAACATAGTAAAGGCCGGCTCTTCCTGGTGATCACAAATCACCTTTTCTCTGCTGGTGATCAGATGGTCTGCCTGGGCAGAGCAATATTATGGTCACTTCTAGAATTCCGGATAAAACCCAGAATGTCATCTTAGGTTGGGCTCCATAGAAGCAAGGCCTGAAACAGGGATTCAGGTGCATGGGATTTATGGAAGGCACACTCTTTTCTTTCTTTTTCAAGATTTTGTATATTTATTTGAGAAAGAGAGAGAGAGACAGAGAAGGCATGAGCGAGCAGGGAAGGAGCAGAGGGCAGAAGAATGAGAATGTGAGGCAGCTCTGCACTGAGCACGGAGCCCAAATGGGGGTGCACCCCAGCACCGTGAGACTATGACCTGAGCTGAAACCAAGAGTAGGACTAAGTCAACTGATTAAGCCACCCAGGTGCCCCCAAGGGCACCTACTTAGGAGAAACTTTTAAGCAGTGAGGGGAGCACCCAAGGGAAGGGAAATGAGCCAAGCAAGGATGCAATCACACGTGAAGTTTTGCCTGGGCCTGATGCGCAAGGGGCCATGAGCCGAAATCCACAATACAGAGTTGTCTAGCCTTGAAGCAGCTCAGCTTTTTCACCCTTGATAAATCAGTTAGCCATCTGCTACCTCCTCTCACGGTGATGGGGCCAGTGCAACCATCCACGTTTCTCTGGGTAATGCAATGTCCATCGGCCAAGAACACCACTCCGTGAAGGGCTATGGGTATGAGCTGTTTGCCAAAGCACGTGCTACAGCTGGGGGAGCTGGGTGCCCCACCCCTAACATGGACCTGGGTGGGCACCAGGGCATCTGTGACAAAGAGTAGAGTTTGATACACTTTCCAAAGAACTGCCTTTATTTCTATCTTGCACTGTTTGAGAATATAAGCCTGGATATACTGCTATGATTAAAAGTCATTAGAGAACTGGCAACGAGTTAAAGATGTCTCATTTTTAAGAAAAATGATTAACAGGTGTTGACTTGTTTTGTTGAACCACGAACAGGAAAGCACTTTATAATTTTCTCTGGGTATTAACCAGGATCCAGGCTGTAGTTCACAATCTCATCAGAGCACGTAAATATTTCATAGTCTTAGTGTCTCATTGAAAGCTCAATGAATATTTAATTGAAGTTGACCAACAAAATAACTGAAAGAATTATGTTGCATTTAGTTAGGCCTAAAATGAGCAAGCTCTTCATTTTCTCAAGAAGTTTGAAGCTAAAATCATTCCAACTTCATGAAATATTCTACACAATTTTATAAGTAATTAAAGGGCTGCAAAATAGGTTTGAAAGGCACATATTAAATATTGAGAAAAACAGGAAATAAAATGAATTTTCAACTTTCAGTGCAAAAGAATAGTTTAATATACTGTCACCTCCAACATTACTTTTATTCAGTAGTGGATGAGTTTAAACTATTGTCAATACCCTCTTTTTGACACAAAAAGTAAAAATAGAATCTTTCTTTGTCACTTGCAAATTAAATATTCTAGAATGATGATGTGCAAACACCTATAAGATTGATATTAACAGGAAACCATGAACGAGCCAGCCATGTAAGTTAGCCCAGAAATTGCTTCTGAACTCCAGGTCCAACATTGGGCCAGGTACTGAAAATAATTAAAAAAATTTTTTTTTAAAGACAGAGAGAGAGAGAAACAATGGTCCATGTTCAAAGTAGAGATGATTTCCCTGGAAAGAAGCTTCCTATGCAGTCTGTTAGATCTCCATAAGTGTCAGAAATGGGCTTCAAAAAAAAAATATGTGCTCTAATTGATCAACCCTAAAACAGATGACACAGAATATGTCATTTCTATCAAATTTGAGACATTTTAATTGGAACCAAAGTATTGCCAACTAATCCATGCTAAAGCTGCTAAAAACCACCTGGTAAACTTAGGGTATTAAGGTCTGAATTCTTTATCTAGTCCTGAATTACTTGTATTAAGATTTATTTTGGGCAGAGAGAGAGAGAGAGAGCAAGAGAGAACACACACATGCTCAAGCTGGGGGGAGGGGCCAGAGGAGAGAAAAAGTGAATCCCAGGCAGACTCCCTGCTCAGCGCAAAGCCTGACACAGGGCTCAATCTCACAACACCAAGATCACAACCTGAGCCAAAACCAAGAGTCGGACACTCACCTGAGCGACCCAGGTGCCCCACAGTCCTGAATTAATTTTTAATTACAGAATTTAAATAATCTAGTAACAGGTTCCTTTTTGGAAAACAGAACGTGAGCCGCAATACAAGGTTGTCTCGTAAACCCAACACATCCATTGTGCTGTCTTATGGGCAATAATTGGTCATCCTGCAGTTTTCTTCCCTTTAATCTTAGTTCCTTTTAAAGATATTCAAATGGATCACCTTTTTCAATTATCAATACTCCATGATATGTGTGTGTTATGTACACATATACGTTCAGTTCAGGTTCTTGTCTAACAATGGCGCCTCTTTCATTCACTTCTACAATTCATACCCCATCACCCTTTGGTTCTGAGGGATGGGGAACCATGATTAATATGCAGAAAAGAGAATACATCTTTCTGTTGCTATTTAATGGCATGTTCCAAATCAAACAACATGATTTCACTAATGGCAACTCACGAACCAACAGTGACACTGACCAGACTCTAAGCGTCTACGGGAGGACAGATTATCCTGTCCAGGGGAGGAGAAGGGAGAAAGGTTGATAAGCATTAGCCAAGAAAGATAAACATTCAGTGTCCTGAAACCAGTGGGCCTGGTCAGAAAGAGGCGCCGTGGGGTATTTTTCTTCTGCAATGTGTCTTTACAAAAGAACGAGCCTGAACATTTACATCGAGGGCTCAAATTTTCTCCAATATTTACTATATCATACATGTCACATTTTACAATTGCATTTTTCCCAGTGCCATGGGACTTACCTGCTTATCGAAAGCTACCCAGGATGGAGCATCACTTCCAATTCCTTTAGGAAATGCACTATATTTAGGCTTCATCTTTTGCCCGAAAAGCAGTTCTCCACCAATTCCAGGTTTATCTTCACTCACCAGCATGCTCACATTGTTGCAAAAGCCCCAATGTTGAGATTTGTGGAACTTCTCCTTTCCCACCTGTGAATGCAAGCCACAACATAAAATGGCTGAAGTATGGCTTTCTGTCTTGTCCTACTCGTTTTTTTAAAAGGTAAACACATCCCCCACGGTTTATTTTTCCCATTACAAAATGCACCTTCTAGTGGCAAATAATTATGATCCACCTTCACCCAGAAAGTTGGGTCACATTTTTAAATTCAATTCACTTTAGCAAATTCAAAACTTTGAAAAGCAATCAAGAAGAAACCCGATGCTCCATGCTATTTAAAATGGTTAAAAATAACGATTACTGCAAGTGAACATTTAGAACATTAGCTTGCTAATTGGTCTATTCTACTTATTTGCCAAGAATGCAAACGGCGCGGGGTTGGTGGGGGGGGATCCTCTACTTCAGAGTGAAAATGTAAGTTTTCCTACGTAAGTCTAAACGTTATTTGCACTGACACAGAAAATAAAATCTTTTCCTCATTAAAATGAATGTAACAGGAAATTCCTCAGAGCTGACATTCTCATCCTCATTTTAAAAATTTGCCTTTCCTTTTCCTCACTCCCCTCCTGTCTTTTCTGGGGATCTGGGCAGAGAGAGAAAAGCCTGGACGAGGCTACCGAGGGTTGGCAAAGATGTGGGCCGACGTCAGCTCGCGTGCTATGCAGCAGGGAAGTAAAAGAAAGAGTCCCTCGGAGAAGAAATCCAGCAATACCCAGGAAAGTGACAAGTGCAGATGCCGTCTGGCCTAGCAAGTCCATTTGCAAATATCCTTTGCCTCTGTGCACAAGGAACTAAATATAAATAATAAATATATCTATAACAAATGTAAATAAATATTTATTGTGCTACATGTCATACATGGTGAACATCCAGCCGCAGCCCTGAATAAAAAAAATAAAACAACTCCGATTACAGCAAAGCCATCTCTTGCTCCCCTCCCTGCCTCGCCTGTGGGTAACCATTACCCTGAATTTGTCGCTGGAGTTTTAACATTTTTTGTCGGGGCAACCGTCTTTTGCAAAAGCATGACTCAGAGAATTCTGACCAGAGGTCTGAAAAGACCTCATTTCAAGGCAACCTATGAACAGCAGGAAATACTTGCCAATCTTCTATCTGATAAGGGGCTAATATACAAAATATATAAAGAACTCCTATAACTCAAAAGCACAAACACAAACAATAAAATGAGAAAATGAGCAGAGCGTCTGAACAGTTATTTTTCTAAAGACAACACACAAATGGCTCAGTATCACTCAGCCTCAGGGAAATGGGAATCAAAAGCCCAGTGAGATATCACCTCACACCTGTGACAATAGTTCCTGTTCAAAAAGACAAGACGTGGGGCACCTGGGTGGCTCAGTGGGTTAACCCTCTGCCTTCGGCTCAGATCATGATCTCGGGGTCCTGGGATCGAGCCCTGCGGCGGGCTCTCTGTTCAGCAGGGAGCCTGCTTCCTACTACCCCTCTGCCTGCCTCTCTGTCTACTTGTGATCTCTCTCTCTCTATCAAATAAATAAATAAAATCTTGGAGCCCTCGTGCCCTGTTGGTGGGAGTGGGAATTGGTGCAGACATGGGAGAAGACAGTGTGGAGGTCCTGAAAATATTACAAACAGAACTACCTACCACACAATCCAGCAAGTCCTCTGGGTATTTATCTATAAAAATATCACTCAAAACAATATATACACCTCTGTGTTTGCTGCAGCATTATTTACAATAGCTTCTAAAACATGATAAAAACGTAAGTGTCCACCAATGAATCAATGGATAAAGAAAACACAAGATACACACACACACAATTATTCAGCCATAAAAAAATGAATGAAACCTTGCCATTTGTGACAACATGGATGGACCTTGAAGGCACTACGCTAAGTGAAATGAGACAGGAAAAGATAAATATCATCTGAGCTCATTTATATGTAGAATCTTAAAAACAAAAAACAAACGAACAAACAAACAACAAAACACCACGGGCTCACAGATACTGAGAACAGATTGGTGGTTGTTCACAGGTGGGGGTGGGAGGGAGAATGGGTGAGGGGGTCAAAAGGAATAATTATCTAGTTATAAAATAAGTTCTAGAATGTAATGTATAACATGGTTACTATAATTCATATTGTACTGTATTATTTGAAAGTCTCAAAGAGAGTAAATCTTAAAAGTTCTCATCAAGCACTGGGTGTTGTATGTAACTGATGAATTCTTGCACACTACATCTGACACTAATGTACTATATGTTGGCTCACTGAAACTAAATTTTAAAAAGTTCTCATCCCAAGAAAAAAAACTTTCTACGTGTGGTGGCAGATGCTAACTAGACTTAATCATTTTGCAATATATACAAATACAGAATCATTTGTATACCCAAAACTAATATAATGTGTCAATTATACCTCAATCAAAATAAAAAATACAATACTCAATGTTAGAAAGAATGAAGAGAAAAAGAAAAGACCCAGTTTCCTCTTGTAAATGAAGGCAGCCTGGAATAATCAGGAAGGGCCTGAGCAGCCCCACGCATGGGAGACAAGGCCACAACAGCTGCCCTGGGCAGATGAACAACCCAGCTCAAAGGCTATGACGGGGAGGCCAGAGGCGGTGGTTAAGATGGTGAGCTGCAGCCTGGCTCTGTCCCTTGGAGAATCCATTGTCATGACCTCTACCAAGCTCTGACCTCCCCTCCCCCACAAACCTGCCACTCATACACGTTCAGATTACCACAAGTCAATCCCAAATCACCAAAGCAAAGCAAAAACTGGGTTGGTTAAAACGAATGCTGGAGTTTCCTCCCGCATTTCCATGAATGCTCCCTCTTTTATTTTTTTTTAAGCTTTTATTTATTTGAGAAAGAGAATGAGATAGGGAGGGAGAACTTGAGAGGGGGGAGGGTCAAAGAGAGAAACAGACTTCCTGCTAAGCAGTGACGCACCCCCCCCCCCCCCCCCCCCCGCCCTCGACTCAATCCTCGGGCTCCAGGATGACAACCTGAGTTGAAGGCAGTACTTAACCAACTGAGCCACCCAGACACCCAGCATTGTTTCCTCTTTTAAAGCAAGTAACCTCAGAGGCTCCAAGGAATTCCAGTGGCTGCTCCCTGCACATACCCACTGCCCCTTCAGCTCTCATGCCATTCTGCCTCGCATTGTGTATTACAACTCTGTGCATTCACTCTTTGAAAAAATAAATACATAAAAATAAATAAAATAAAGCAAGTCCTTTCAGGCAATCACAAACTCACCTCAGGTCAAACCAACACATGTTTCTTAAGCATCTACTGTACTCCAAGCTGTATGCCAGATTTACTAGTTAAAATAAGCATAAGACGCAGCCTGCACCCTAAGAAGAAACCCACAGTCTTGCTGGTGAGATACTATTCAGATCTAAGGAACAACTAGAAAACTAGAAAATAGTACAGGTACCATTTCTGACCACTCATTGTGAGCTAGACTCCAGAGGGCTTTCTGTACATTATCTCATTTCACCATCACCGAACTATCTGATAGGTTTTATTATTGCCATTTTTACCAATGAGGAAACCAAAGTAGAGGGAAGTAGACTAGCATACCCACAGGGACGCTGGAACTAGTGAAGCCTGCCTCTGAACTTAAGTTCATGTGACCTTAAGCTCTGGTCAGCCAGGCTGGAGGAGCAGTGGTAAGGTCCCATGGGTAAATGGATCCTGTCCTGGGCAGGGAGGAACGGGATGAATCGGACAGCAAACGACAGGTAAGGATGTTGGGGACAAGGTTACATGTAATACACAGCAGCTGAGCTGACAGCACCCAGCAGGAGGGGCAAGAGAGTAGTGAGTCTAATAAAAAAGGACAAGTTCAAGTTTAGAAAGAGGGTAAGACAGTAGAATACATAAGGAGGTCTATACTATGGAAAGCCTCACATTTAACTACTGCATACATCTGAAATGAAAATAAAATAATCAAGAATCTCACCCCTGGATATATATCTCAGAGAAATTCTCACAGTAGTCAATAAGTGGTTAAATATGAGAATGTGTCATGGTGTTTTGGGGAAGTGGAAGGTAATCTAGAGATCTGTGTTGATGAAATCAACAAGAAAATATGGTTTAATGGTGGATGTTAATTTCACCTCACTGCTTGAAGCAATAAACCAAGCACTAAACCAGATGCATTAGCTCACGGTGCCACAACAAAATACCATACACTGGGTGGTTGAAACAACAGAAACTGGCTTCTCAGTTTGTCCTCACAGGGTACTAAAACAGACAGCAAGCTCTCTGGTGTCTCTTCTTTAAAGGGTACTAATCTCTTCATGGGGGCCCCATCCTCATGACCTCCTCTACACCTCATTCCCTCCCAAGGCCCCATCTCCAAATACCTTCACATTGGGGGTTGAGGCTTCAACACAAGAATCCGGGGAGGGCACATTTCAGTCCATAGCATCAAATGTACACACAGCAACACATATCCTTCAAACATTGTTGGTTGAAAAAAAAATGATTATCTATAATAATAATTACATTTGTTTCTAAAAATACACACACACACACACACACACACACACACACACAGTGTTATATATTTTGCAAGGAAACATACAGGTTCCAGAATGTGCATCAGAGATATTTATATGGAAGCTTATGTAAAGCGGCAAAAGAATGAGATTAAGGTTAAGGACCAATACGGAATAAAAATACCTAAAACCAGAGATGGACCTTGCACAGATCAATGACGTAATGCCAGAAATAGACGAATATAATGAATTCACCTCTTTGTGCCAGACATTAAAAAACCAACAAACAAAGGTGGGTTGGAAAGAAATGGGAGAGGCAGGCAGACTTAGCGAGCTGTTAGTGCATGAGCAGGCACAAATGAGAAAGGACAGCACAAGGGAGGCACAATGAGAATGGGAAGGAAGGGACATTCTAGATATAGAACAGGGGGCCTCGAACTATCTTTGAAGAAGGGCAAGTTGATGATTTTCCCAATACTGCTTCAGACTAATACCTTTCCAATATACAATAAAATTAATTACAAGAAATTGAAATAAATACAAAGACATACAAAGTCTTACAAGCCCACTGATCACACCCTTGGAAATCATAGCAATGTCAAATTGCCATATAAGCTTCTAAAGACTCCCAGTGTCTCACACACACACATGCCACATTTTGAGTGGCACTGCCATAGCCACCATCAGGTGAAGAAACCAACATCTGATTGGATGTGTTATAGAAGGAAGAGTGAGGGGAGGTGATTTGAAAGTTTCACGCAAGCCTCACTTCCACTTTGGAAGGGTTGGGGAGCAGAAGATGAGAGAGGAAAAGCACTAAAAAGGATGAAGGAAGGGAACCTGGCTGGCTCAGTCACTTAAGCATTTGCCTTCGGATCTGGTCACGATCCCAGAGCCCCAGGATCAAGTCCCACGACACGCTCCCTGCTCAGCAAGGAGTCTACTTCTGCCTCTGATCCTCCCTCTCATGCTCTTTCTCAAATAAATAAAGCTTTTTAAAAATTAAAAAATAAATATATAAAAAGGATGAAGGACTTCCATCAGCTGACCCCTTAGCCTACCTATTGACACAGCTCCTGGGCTCAGTTTCTCATTCTGAAATTTCTGGTGGAGACCAAAACAGCAGATTAAACCTGAAGCACTTTCAGAGAGTCTAGTCCTTCCTTTCCACCACCACAGCAGCAAAGAGAAGAGGGAGAGGGTAGAGGAGGAGTGCCGGCTCCCTACCCCCAGACACATACACAACTGCTATGAACTCTTGTTAGCACATTTTTGTCCAGCTAGTGACAGTGACTAAGAATACCAAAAAACTGAGCCTTATATCTTAGATATATTTTTAAAATTTGAGACAGTGACAGTGCTAGGGGCTAGGAGCAGAGGGAGAGGGAGAAACTAAAGCAGACTCCATGCTGAGTGCAGAGCACGAGGCAGGGCTCACTCTCACAACACTGAGATCACAACCTGAGCTGAAACCAAGAGTCCACTCCTAACCGACTGCACCACCCAGGCACCCACAGAGCCTTTGTTTTATTTTTAAATATTTTATTTATTTATCAGACACAGAGAGAATGCACAAGCAGGGGATCAACAGGCAGAGGGAGAATCAGGCTCCCCACTGAACAAGGAGCCGGATGCAGGACCCGATCCCAAGACCCTGGGATCATGACCACAGCCAAACGTAGAGGCTTAACCCATTGAGCCATCCCAGGCATCCTAGAGCCTTTTATTTTATGACATAAGACCCACCAATGCTGTGAACATTGAGAAACTACAATACATAAATTCAGAAAAAAATTCAATTGAGTTCCTGTTAAATCCATCAGAATCCTAGAGGAAAACATAGGCAGTAACCTCTTCGATATCCGCCACAGCAACTTCTTTCAAGATATGTCTCCAGGGGCACCTGGGTGGCTCAGTGGGTTAAGCCGCTGCCTTCGGCTCAGGTCATGATCTCGGAGTCCTGGGATCGAGCCCCACATCGGGCTCTCTGCTCAGCAGGGAGCCTGCTTCCTCCTCTCTCTCTGCCTGCCTCTCTGCCTACTTGTGATCTCTGTCTGTCAAATAAATAAATAAAATCTTTAAAAAAAAAAAAAGATATGTCTCCAAAGGCAAAGGAAACAAAAGCGAAAATGAACTCTTGGTACTTCATCAAGACCAAAAGCTTCTGCACAACAAAGGAAACAGTCAACAAAACAAAGAAGCAACCCCCCGGAATGGGAGAAGATATTTGCAAATGACAGTACAGACAAAAGGTTGATATCCAGGATCTATAAAGAACTCCTCAAACTCAGGGCACCTGGGTGGCTCAGTGGGTTGAGCCTCTGTCTTTGGTTCAGGTCATGATCTCAGGGTCCTGGGATCAAGCCCCGCATCAGGCTTTCTGCTCAGCAGAGCCTGCTTCCTCCTCTCTCTCTGCCTGCCTCTCTGCCTACTTGTGATCTCTGTCAAATGCATAAATAAAATCTTAAAAAAAAAAACCCTCCTCAAACTCAACACACACAAAACAGACAATCATATCAAAAAAAATGGGCAGAAGATATGAACAGACACTTCTCCAATGAAGACATACAAATGGCTATCAGACACATGAAAAAATGTTCATCATCACTAGCCATCAGGGAGATTCAAATTAAAACCACATTGAGATACCACCTTACACCGGTTAGAATGGCCAAAATTAGCAAGACAGGAAACTACATGTGTTGGAGAGGATGTAGAGAAAGGGGAACCCTCTGACACTGTTGGTGGGAATGCAAGTTGGTATAGCCTCTTTGGAGAACAGTGTGGAGATTCCTCAAGAAATTAGAAATAGAACTTCCCTATGACCCTGCAATTGCACTACTGGGTATTTACCCCAAAGATACAGATGTAGTGAAAAGAAGGGCCATCTGTACCCCAATGTTCATAGCAGCAATGGCCACAGCCACCAAACTGTGGAAAGAACTAAGTAAGATGCCCTTCAACAGACGAATGGATAAGGAAGATGTGGTCCATATACACTATGGAGTATTACGCCTCCATCAGAAAGGATGAATACCCAACTTTTGTAGCAACATGGACGGGACTGGAAGAGATTATGCTGAGTGTAATAAGTCAAGCAGAGAGAGTCAATTATCATACGGTATCACTTATTTGCGGAGCATAACAAATAGCATGGAGGACATGGGGAGATGGAGAGGAGAAGGGAGTTGAGGGAAATTGGAAGGGGAGGAGAACCATGAGAGACTATGGACTCTGAAAAACAACCTGAGGGTCTTGAAGGGGCGGGGGGTGGGAGGTTGGGGGAACAAGGTGGTGAGTCTTAGGGAGGGCACCTATTGCATGGAGCACTGGGTAGGGTGCAAAAACAATGAATACTGTTACACTGAAGAAAAGAAAAAAAAATCGATGAGCAACATCTCCATCCAAAGAGTACCAACTACATACTTGTCAAATACTTCAATTCTTTTGCTGAATACAATTAAATCGGCCAGACCTAACTCTTAAAAAGAATACTTTAAGTATGAAAGGAACTATTACTAAAATTTTTCCTAAAGTTGTGGCTTGTGGGTTGTAAATTCATACACTCAAACCCAAAAGTTTAGTAATATCGGTTTCTATGGTTATTCTCATCAACATAGCACGCAAAATGCCATTTCTGCATTATCAGAGTGTTAGTGGGAAATTTCTTTTTTTATTATTTAAAGGATTTTATTTATTTATTTGACAGACAAAGATCACAAGTAGGCAGAGAGGCAGGCAGATCACAAATAGGCAGAGGAGGAAGCAGGCTCCCCGCGGAGCAGAGAGCCCGATGCAGGGCTCTCCATCCCACGACCCTGGGATCATGACCTGAGCCGAAGACAGAGGCTCAACCCACTGAGCCGCCCAGGCGCTCCTGTTAGTGGGAAATTTCAGTTCAAAACTGCATATATCAGAAACTAATTGCTCGAGGATTTGTTGGGTATGACGTGAAAGTCCATACGGCACTTGTTTCAAATGTCTGCTTCTCCTGACGCGCACATGCACTTGACATTTGCTGATGTAATCTCATAGGACCACTTGTTAACCTGTCCCTTGCCCCAGTGACTGCAATATGGTACTTAGTCCCAAACTGGACAAAGGTCTTAGTGAATGACAAAGTGAGGAATATATAATCCCCAGAAACCGTGCTCCCTTCGTGTCCTAACTCCCCGGGTCCCACCATGGCTGCGAGATCCAGACTCACCTTGATGTTTCACTTCAAATTAATAGCTGATACCACCAGCCCCTTCCCTGTTGCTAAAAATTAGAAGAGCAACTTTATCACACGCTCAGATTGATTACTGAATAGTCAGCGAATTGTCAGGGCCACAACGGAAGCCATAAAGCTAAGCCAAACTGAGAAGCAGCCTCTAGTCATTAGTATCGTGAGTTGTTTATCCATTTCTCTTTTTTTTAACATCTTAATTTTATTTTATTTTTTTCAGTGTTCCAAGATTCATTGTTTATGCACCACACCCAGTGTTTATCCATTTCTAATCTCTCCTTCTCAGTTCCGGCACGTCAGAATCTCGCTGTTTCTTTCTGGGCTGCCTGGAGAAGCCCAGATGCTTTTGACAACCACATGACAAAGTCAAGGAAGAGTGAGGTGCTTGGTAAGAAACTGACAGCTCATTAGGGCCACCCTAAGCTGGAAGCCTGTCTTCGCGGATATGAATATCATTCCTGTGACCGTAACAGCCAACGTGCCCAGCACCATTTCAAGTACTTTAAAAGCCTTCGATCCTCTTCATTTCAGAGCGAATCTCGGAGAATGCTTTGTCATTATTCCCATTTTGTAGATGAGGATACTCAGACACGTTGGGGGTGCGGGGGTGGTTTAAGTCATTTGCCCAAGGTCACTCAGCTGCTGTGGGTGACTGTTAAGTGCTTCATCCAGGAGGCAAACTCAAGATGTGAGCCTTTAAACATGGGACCTTGCGCTGTTTGTGCCTGTTCAAGGAATGTGCTAGAGCTCCCCTTGTTTACATCACCAAGGTTGAATTAACACTTTTTAAAAATTTTATTTATTTGACAGATCCCAAGTAGGCAGAAAGGCAGGCAGTGAGAGAGGAGGAAGCAGGCTCCCTGCTGAGCAGAGAGTCCGATGCAGGGCTCGATCCCAGGACGCTGAGATCATGACCTGAGCCGAAGGCAGAGGCTTTAACCCACTGAGCCACCCAGGCGCCCCTGAATTAACACTTTTAATTTGACAAATACACTAACGCAAATGACCACCAGGACCACCAAGAGATGAGCTAAAGGGACCTAAACATTAATAGCAGTTTTCATCACCCCTTCCTCAAAACCAGAACAGGTATTCGAGAGTGCTGTTGAAAGCCCTTCCCAGTTACCAACAATTACCGGAAACCTAAGGACTGAAGATAGCGAGTTCGAATTTCCTATTTCCATGTCCGTTCTTGACAACTTACTTTTCTGCCTTCGGAGGTTAATGGAAAATAGGATATAGAATTATCTAAAATGATCATTCTCAGATATTCCTGCTTGATCAAGTTTGGTTCTAGTTTGCTTCTATTCCATGAATAGTTTTGGGGTTTTTTTTCCCCCTCCCTTCGTATCATATTTATTTTAGGAACACATTTTCTATTTTCTTCTTTTCTGTACTTTTATAGAGCAAAAAAGTCACTCAGTAGATGCTATGAACCTCCCAGAGAAAATAACAACGAAATTGCCTCAGGCAGAGTGGGATCTTGGAGTGCATGAAAGAGCAGGAAAGCTATCATTACTTATTAATAAAGCTAAATCACTCAAAAACAAAGCCCAAATGTAAAAATAAAAAAGCCAAGTTAAAGTAACCTTCAAACGTTTTTTTTTTTCAGCTAATTTTCTTCTCTTTCCAAACATAAGCTGGAAAATTATTGTGCTCAGCCATCAGCTCAATAGAATAGTGACATTGCTTTAGTATATTTAATAAGGTATTTAAATCAGTAGAGTGGAAGATAAAGGTCAATAAGATCTAAAGAAAGGTGCAGCCCCTTCCTCAAAAAACTGATTTTTTTCCTCTAAATAATTCAGTTCAAAACACCAATCAATAAAAAGAATTCTAAAGGCTTCCCCAGCAAAGTCGGTTAAAATCACTGGCTGATTATAGCTGATCAGTACATCCTACCCAAACTGCTTCTTCCTTGCCTATCTCCATTTAGAAGCCAGAAAAGCCAAACACTCCACTTATTTCCTCAGCCTCCTTTTCAGAAGTCTGTTCTGGGATTCTGGAAAAGGATTTTGTCCCCTTGAGCCAAGGGACAAGTGACACTGCCCCTAGTTCATCCCTTTTTGCCTTGAGATGTATACATGATGCCTAGAGCTGCGGCAGCCACCTTGGGATCATGGGGAGGACACCAGAAATGGTGGCTCAAAATTGAGCCTTTAAATGTGTGCCAGTAGCCACTGACCTCCAGACTTCTGGCTCAGCGAAAAAATAAATAAATCCCTGCTTCTTTAAGCCTCTATTAATCAGGTATTCCATTATTCACAGTAGAAAGCATAACATACTAATGCATTTAGTTTCTAAAAGCTGTGCTTGACTGCAGTTGGTTTTTTTTTTTTTTTTTTTTAAACAGAGTAAGAGGAGTAAGTAAGTGAACTAATGGGTAATTTTCTTTATACATTGACAAAAAAAAAATCTCTTCTCAAACTCTGAGCACAACAAATATTAGTAAAATTTATCACCTTCACTGAACTAAGGGATCTAGCTGAAATTAATTCTTGAATTTATGAAGAGCAGCCACTGGTTCCACTGAGAAGACTGAAAGAATGGAAAATACAAAGGCAGCTGTGAGGGGTATACACATGGGCAATGTACCTGGAGACAGAAACCAGGAGTTCATGACCTGGCCTGGTACCTTCTTAAAGGATATTACGGAGGAAAGTCTACCTCAAGGTAAAACAAGAGAGTTGTTCAGGGAATGGAGGTTCATGAATGCATGGGCGCGGGTGTGCGCATGTGTCAGCATGCTAGGGGTAGAACGCTGACTTGAGCGCCCAACCCCCAAGCTCAACACTCCTATAATAACACACCAGCTAGCACAGTATCTGATGCAAGCTGAGGGTCAAAGAAGATGGCATGAAAAAACAAAGTGCTTGCAACACAGACTTCCCTCCTTCCCCCAGCAGTCTGGGGGTAATAGCCATGGATTCAAAAATGATGGGTTAGAGTAGAGGGGTGAGATACAAGGGAAGCACACCTTCCAGCTAGATTTGGTGAACTGATAAAGACTTTCAGGGGGCAGAGGCAGATGGGTCCCCTAGCTGTGAGGACAGTAGAAGATAGAGGCCCAAGGGTGGGAGGGGGTAGTGATTGTGCAGTTGTGCAGAGTGTGTTTTGGGACTAGCATCTGAAAATCTGCTTCAGTAGTCCCTGATCCCACAAAAGCAACGACTGAAGCAAAAATTATAATCCAATACTTGTAACAATAATATTGAGAAGTGGGAAAGGTATAGGGACCTAAACATAAGTAAGGTTTCCATGCTTCATTTGTAGTAGTAGAACGCTGATAGTTATAGACCACAGTCTATGTAAATCATCCATAAATACTGTAAGATCCAGAACAACCACTATGTAACTACACTAAGAGAAACCCTCAACATAGTGATTTGACAATTTTATCATGTAACTGTCACCACAGTGTGGTCACCATACAAGGTTATCACAGTATAATTTTTTTTTAAGATTTTATTTGACAGAGACAGGGAGTGAGAGAACACAGGCAGGAGGAGCAACAGAGGGAGAGGGAGAAGCAGGCCTTCTACTAAGCAGGGACCGCAACGTGGGGGCTCCCAGGACACTGGGATCATGATCAGAGCCGAAGGTAGATGCTTAACTGACTGAGCCACCCAGGCATCGCAGTCATTACAGTATTATTGACTATATTCTCTATGCTCTACTTTTCATCCCTGTGCATTATTTATTTTACAACTGGAAATTTATACCACTTAGTCACTATATTGAACACCAGAAACTAATATAACATTGCATGTCAATTATACTTCCATAATAAAAAAAAAAATTTAAGCCTATACTCTCCAAAACGCTATAAATAAATCAAGATGGAAACCTAACAACAACAACAAAAAAGTTCTGGTATCCCATGGGAAGAGCAGAAAAAAGAAACAGAGGAAAGAAACAGCAAACAGAAATAATATATCAGACATAATCATTAACACACCAAAACCCACCTTGTATGTAAATAACCAAATACATTAATCAAAAGGCAGATTTGCAGAGTGAATTTATAAAGCATGACCAACTACTTGCTGATCACAGGGAACTCACTTCAAATTCAAGGACAGAAATCAGTTAAAAGTAAAGATATGAAAAAGATACACAAGGCAAATACTAATTTAAAAAAAGCAAAAGTGGCTCTATCAGTAACTGATACACTAGACTTCAGAGCAAAGAAAATTACTAGAGAAAATAGAGCCTTTATATAATGATAAAAGAATCAATCCACCAGAAAGACACAACAAACTTAAATGTGTATGCACCAAATAACAAAACGTCAAAATATATGAAGCAAAACCAGTAAAGTTAAAGGAGAAATAGATAAATCCACAATTACAGTTGGGGACTTCAGCAAACCTCTGGGCAACCAACACATGTAACCAACAGATCCTAATTGACTTATATAGAACCCTCTACCCAACAAGAGCAGAATACATATTCTTTTCAAGTGTGTGTGGAACAATAACCAAGTTAGACCATACTCCAGACCATAAAAGCGACTTTAGCAAATTCAAAAGAATTAAGATCATACAGATTGTATTTGATGATAATGGCAATGAACTATAAATTAATAACAGAAGAACAACAGGAAAAACCTCTAAATGTTTGGAAATCAAACAACACACTTTTCAACGGTATATGGGTCAAGAAGGAAAGCTCAGAAATTTTTTTAAAAATAGGTAGAATGGAAAGAAAATGAAAATGCAACATATCAAAATATGTGGAACGCACCTAAAACAGTAGGGGGTAATTTGCACTAAATACCTACATTAGAAATAAGGAAAGGAGACACCCAGGTGGTCCAGTCAGTTAAGCGGCCGACTTTTGGTTTCAGCTCAAGTCGTGATCTCAGGGTCGTGGGATCCAGCCCCATGTCAGGCTCCATGCTCAGTGAGGAATCTGCTTGAGGTTCTCTCTCCCTCTCTCTCTGCCCTTGCCCCTCAACACTGCTCTCTCACTCTCTCTCTAGAAAATAAGTAAATCTGAAAAAAAAAAAAAAAAAGAAATGAGGAAAGGTCTCAAAATCAATCCCCTATGTTCCTACTTAGAAAAAGAAGAGTAAAATAATTTTTTTAAAAGCCCAAAGAAGGGAATAATAAAGATTAGAGCAGAAACCAGCAAAATTAAAAAAAAAAAAACAGTAAAACCGAGAAAGTCAAACACAAAACTTGTTCTTCAAAAAATACATATTCATAAAATTCATCTCTAGCAAGACTGAAAAAGCTTTTAAAAAGAGTTAAGATACAAATCACCAATAACAGAAATGAAATAGGATATTTTAATAGATGCCATAGCCATTAAAAAGATAGTAAGGGAACACTCTGACCAACTTTACACACATAAATTGAACAACTTAAAAAAGTGAACCAATTTCTCAAAACCACAAACTCCCAAAGCTCAGCCAAGATGAAATAATCTGAAGAGTAACCTTTAAAGAACCTGAATTTACAACTAAAGCCAAAAAGAAATCCCTATGCCCAGCCGGCTTTACTGGAGAATTTTGCCCGATATTTAAATAAGAATTAACACCAAGTTTATGCAGTCTCTTCCTGAAAATAAAGA
Source organism: Mustela putorius furo (assembly GCF_011764305.1). NCBI lineage: Eukaryota > Metazoa > Chordata > Mammalia > Carnivora > Mustelidae > Mustela > Mustela putorius. The sequence continues at coordinate 38,647,391 of NW_025421989.1, forward strand.
GGAGGGAACTATCCCCAGCTTATTTTATTAAGTCAATATTATCTTGATACCATACCATAGAAGACAGTTCAAAATCAGAAAACTACAGACCAAAATCTCACTTCAACATAGATGTAAAAATCCTCCACAAAAAAATTAGCAAATTGAGTCTGGCACTGTATGAAAAGAATTATACACTATGACCACCTGAGATTTATTATGCAAGACTAGGTCAACATTTCAAAATCAATGTAATTTACCATATCAACAAATGGAGAAGAAAAATGATCATATCAAGTAATACAAGTTAAACACATTTGTTAAATGCAACACCCATTCATGTTAAAGACCCCCAAATAATTAAGAATATAGGGGAATTACTTGATAAAGACCATCTACAAAAAATCTATAGCTAACCTCACACTTAATAGTTAAAGACTAAATGCTCTCCCAAAATCAAGAACAAAGCAAGAATGTCTGTTCTACTCATTCAACACATTAGTAGAAGTTCTACCCACCATGGGAAGCCAAGAAAAATAAATTAAAGGGATACAAACTGGAAAGAAAGAAAAAGCACTATCTCTATTTATAGGTTTCAAGATTCTTTATATAAAAAAACTTCATAGGATCTACCAAAAAAAAAAATCCTACCACTAGTAATTGAGTTCAGCAGGGTCACAGGATGCAAGATCAACACACGTAAGTCCATCACACTTCTATGTATTAACAATGAACACGTGAGACTGAAATTTAAAACATGATGTCATTTACAATCACTCCAAAGAAAATGAAATTTGAAACATACACAAGATATGTGAGTTGAAAATTATAAAATGCTAATTAAAAAAATCAAAAATGACCTAAAGAAATGGAGACCCATATCAAGTTCAAGGGTTAGAAGACTCTACATAGTAAAGATGCCGATTCTCCTCCAAAAGGATCTAGAGGTCTAATGCAATTCCTATCAATATCCCAGCAAAGTTACCTGTAGACATAGACAAGCTGATTCTAAAATTCGTATGGAAGGTACAGGCCCTAGACAAAGAAGAATCTTAAGAAGACTGAAGTAGAAGGAATCACTGTACCTGATATTAAGGTTTATGATATTACCATAGTAATAAAAACAGTTTGGCTTTGGCAGAAAGACAGATACAAAGACCAACAGAACAGAACAGACACCAAAAACACCACTCAAAAATGCTCAAATGAGGGGTACCTGGGTGGCTCAGTGGGTTAAGCCTCTCCCTTTGGCCCAGGTCATGATCCCAGTGTCCTGGGATTGAGCCCGGCATTGGGCTCTCTGCGCAGTGGGGAGCCTGCTTCCCCCTCTCCGTCTGTCTCTCTGCCTACTTGTGATATATCTCTCTCTCTTTCTCTCTTTCTCAAATAAATAAATAAAATCTTTAAAATAAATAAATAAATAAAAATTTTAAGAAATGCTCGAGTGAGTTTTTACAAAGGTGCAAAAGCAATTCAGTAGAGGAAGGACAGTATTTTCAACAAATGGATAGTCAAAGACAAAATCAAATGGATCCTGACCTAAATATCTGACCTTACATTAAAAAAAAAAAAAAATCAACTCAAAATGGATCACAGACTTGAACATAAAATGTAAAACTATAAAAATTTTAGGAAAAAAACTTCAGTCTCTAGAGCTGGGCAGAGAGTTCTTAGACTTAACGTCAAAAGCACGATCCATAAAAGGAAAAAATTGATAAATTGGACCTCAACAAAATTAGAAACTTTTTTGCTATGCAAAAGACAGTTAACAGGATGAGAAGACGAGCTACAGACTGGGAGAAAATATGTGCAAATCACATCTTAGCTGAAGGGCTAGTATCTAGAATATATAAAGAATTCTCAAAGCTCCACAGTAAAAACACAGTCCAATTAGAAACAGGCAAAAGACATAAACAGACATTTCACCAAGGTGGATATACAGATGGCAAATAAGCACATGGAAAGAGATGCAATGCATACATAAGCCATCAGAGAAATGGCAGTTAAACCCACAATAAGATGTCACTACACACCTACTGGCTAAAATAAAAAATAGTGACAATACTAAATGCTGACTAGGATGTGGACAAACTAGATCGTTTACACACTGCTCTGGGGAACGTAAAATGGTACATTCGCTCTCACAAATAGTTTGGTAGGCTTTTTCTTTCTTTCTTTTTTTTTAAACTAAACATGCAGGGGCGTCACAGTGCCTCAGTCATTTGAACATCTAACTCTTGGTTTTGGCTCAGGTCATGATCTCATGGATTGTGGGATCGAGCCCACCCCCCCCCACGTTGGGGCCCTGTGCTCAGTGTGCGGTCTGCTTGAGATTCTGTCTCTGCCCCTCACCCCCCATTCATACATTCTCTATCTCGCTCTCTGAAATAAATAAAATCTTTTCAAAAAACTTAACATGCAATTACCATTATGATCCAGCAGCTGCACTCTTGGACATTCATCTTGGAAAATGAAAGCACGTGTCCACACAAAAACCTGCACATGAATGCCCATAGCGACTGCATCCCTCGTAGCCAAAAACTAGCAACAACCCAGATGTTCTCCAGCAAGTGAACAGTGAAACAAACTGTGGCACATACATGGACTACTACTCAGCAATAAAAATGAATGAACAACTGACATGGACAATTTGCTAGATAAGCCATCAAAAAATTAAGTGAAAAATAATAATCCCAAAAGGTACATACTGTATAATTCCATTTCGTGCAATATCTTCAAAGTAATGAAAATTGAGGGGGGAGACCCAGGGTGGCTCAGGTTTAGCACCTGACTCTTGATTTTGGCTCAGGTCATGATCTCAGGATCATGAGATCCAGCCCTGCTATGAGCTCCATGCTAAGTGGGGAATTGGCTTGTCCCTCTCACTCTGCTTCTCCTCCCCACTTGTAGTCTCTCTCTCAAATAAATTAATAAGTAAAATCTTCTTAAAAAGTTTTAGAAATGGAGCACAGATTAGGGGTTGCCAGGAATCAGAGACACGGTGGGGGGGCAGTTGATAGGAAGGAGGTGGAAGGGGTTATAAAAGAAACAGGATGGATCCTTGTGGTGCTGGAACAGATCTGCATCTTTCCTGTCAGGTGACAAGAGCAACCCACACATGTGATGAACCATTTAGACTAAAAGCACACACGTAAATGAGTATAAGTAAAGCCAGGGGTGGTGCCTGGGTGGCTCAGTGGGTTAAGCCTCTGCCTTCAGCTTGGGTCGCAATCTCAGGGTCCTAGGATCAAGCCCTGAGTCGGGCTCTCTGCTCAGCGGGGAGCCTGCTTCCTCCCCTTCTCTCTCTGCCTGCCTCTCTGCCTACCTGTGATCTCTCTCTGTCAAATAAATAAACAAAATCTTAAAAAAAAAAAAAAAAAGCTGGGCAAACCTTAATGGGATCAGTGGATTATATTAATGTTAATATTCTACCAGTTTTGCAAAATGGTACCAATGGGAAACTGAGTAAAGTGTACACAGGGTTGCTCTGTATTATTCCTTAGAACTACACATGAATCTTTAATTTTCCTCCATAAAAATTTCAATTAACAGTAAAAGGCAAGAGTGGGTCTACTTTCCTTGATAAACCAGGAGACAGTCCACACAGGGCCCTTGGATAATGTATGAAGTATGAATGGAAACACACATGAGCCATAAATGACTCACAACAATAAGATGGAAATAGTCCTATAAATGATAAAACAAACATCAAGTTGCCAAACTTGGCTGCCGAAGAAAAGGTAGTCTAAATGAACCGTAAGCCAAGTGAACGGACCTGTTCTCCCCCAGATTTCTAACCATTGTGACCAGAATCAACTCGGGGAATGGCCCAAGAAATCCCTTTATGTCTGCACATGTGCGTGTCTAGCATCTTGTCGTCGGGAGACTGGTCTCTTAAGGGGGTCCTGCCTGATCAAGGCTCAGAGAACAGTGTTCTGCTTCCACAAAGAGCCAAACTGGATGTCAACAAGGAGAAGAGAACTGTCCCTCTACATGGCACAGTAGGCCACAGGAGAGGCTTGGGGTCACCCCTTGTATGTGGCCACTGAGCTATCCTAGCAGCTTGATATAAGCCTTGCATCCTGACAGGCTTATAATTTATTTAAGGCTCAGAAACAAATGAGTTTCTTTCTCTCTTATAGTCACCATTGCTACCCTAAGAACTACTCTGCTCCATGGCAGCAGGGGAAGACACAGGCAAAAATCTAGTTCCAGAGAGGATTTTCCCCAACTGGGTTTATCCCCCCTAGTTTTGAGGTATGGCTGCTACAGGCAGAGAGGTTAGCAAACAGGCACCTATTAGGAGCCTGCCCCGGGGAAGGAAGGGCAACCCAGAGAGCCATCAATCACAGTTTCCCAGTCAGCGGAGGAATGTCACAAAACAGCATGTAAAGAACGCAAACACAACACGGGCAACCAGCCAGTAAGGGGATGAACTGGGCGGTCCGGACAATATAGATATGTTCAAGGTTCTGTAGCCAGACAGAGGGCTCCTGCTGACATGATCAGGGAAGGCTTGAATGAGAAGGGGGGAGTAGAGTTGCCCTCCGAGGGAAGGCTAAGATCTAGATGGGGACAGGGAGAAGCACGAGAATGCCGTCAGGAAGATGACAAGTAAACTCAGAATTGAGTGGTTTAATAATGGAGTCCAAAATATATTCAAAGGACAGACAGCGAGCATATGCTGGTTTCACTGGGGTATGAGGCTTGTTTTCTATTACGGAAAAAGAAAACTGCTAAGAAAGAAGAGTATTGCTTGATTTTTTACAATGGTGGTATACTCATGTATTACCTATATATTAAAAAAGGCAAACAAAAATGTTTTAAAGGAAGGGATGGTAGGGTACCTGAGTGGCTCAGTAGGTTAAGCATCAGATTCTTTTTTTTTTTTTTTAAAGATATGATTTATTTGAGATAAAATTTGAGAGAGAGAGAGAGAGCACACACAAGCAGGGGGAGCAGCAGGCAGAGGGACCTGCTGAAAGCAGACCCCCAACCGACAGAGCCCCTCAGGCACCCCTAAGCGTCAGACGCTTGATTTTGGCCCAGGTCATGATCTCAAGTGTCAAGGGACTGAGAGCCCCATGTCGGGCTCCATGCTGAGTGTGGAGCCTGCTTGGGATTCTTTCTCTGCCTCTCCCTCTGCTCCTCCCCCATTCATTCTGTCTCTTTCTCTCTCTCTCTCTCAAACCAACAACGAAATGCTAAGGCTGAGGAGGCATCTAGACTCACAGGTCTTGAGTCTGTGGCTGGTGTGGCAGACAACAGACAAAATTTTTAGTTCCCAAAAGTCATTATTTACTTTCTTTTGTCTTTCTCAGCTCCAAAAAGATGGTGAAAAATCAAGTTCCCAATACCCCTTTAGCAGAGGAAAGCCACACAACTCAATTTTAACCAATAAGATATGAACGGGAAATCTACTGAGGGCCTGGAAAACAATTTTTTATATAAGAGCATTTTCACCTCCCTCTCCTTCCTACTTGTCTTGAACATGGTTATGAGATGTGATGTCTGGAACTGAGGCAACCACCTTGCAACCATGAGGCCAAGGACCTAAGAATGAAAAGCCAGCATTCTCATGATAGCAGAATGGAGAGAGAAAAAGAGTCTGAGTCCTTTATGACATTCATCAGCCACTGCTTAAACCTGAAACTGCCACACCTCTAGAGTTCTTCTGATGAGAAAATCAATCTGGCTTAAGCCACTGTTAGCCAGGCATACTGTTACTTACAGCCAAAAGTATCTATCCTAAGTGACATAGCTATAAAGTTAGGGACAGAAGGCAAAAGTGACCAATGTTAGCTGTGTTTGATCCCCAAACAGCCAAAGTGACCCAACTTCTGAACCCCAAATTAACATTTAGGAATGGCAATGGAATAACATCCGAAGTATGAATGATGGCTTCAAGAATTGGCCCAGTCTGCATTAATGGGATTTCAAAGACATTTCAATAGCTACTGGAAACAAGTAACAAAGTAACAAGTAACAAAATCCTCTCAATCAAAATGATCCCATGATCCTGGCATGACAGACACCTCTTGTTTGTCTAGCAATTCCACACCAACTCCTTTTTTTTTTTTTTTAAGATTTTATTTATTTATTTGACGGACAGAGACTGCAAGTAGGTAGAGAGGCAGGCAGAGACAGAGAGGGGGAAGCAGGCTCCCTGCATCAGGAGCCTGATGCGGGGCTCGATCCCAGGACCCTGGCATCACGACCCGAGCCAAAGGCAGAGGCTTTAACCCACTGAGTGACCCAGGAGCCCCACACCAACTCCTTTCTTTGGCTATTTATTTTCCAACAGCTTTATTGAGGTATAATTTATATATTTTTAAGTTCACCCACTTAAAATATATAATTCAATGGAGTTTACCACAACTGCAAAGTTGTGCAATCATCCCCACAATCTAACTTTAGAATGCATTCATCATCCCAAAAGACATCTCATACCCATTAGCAGTGACTCCTCATTTCATCCCCTCCCCAACACGGGCTGCAGCAACCATTCATCTACTTTCTGTCTCTATAGATTTGCCTGTGATGTACATTTCACACAAACGGTCTCATACAACTTGCACTCTTTTACATATTGTTTACAGTATCAGTATTTTTATGGCCAAATAATATTCCGTTGTATGGCTCATACCACATTTTATTTATCCATTTGTCAGTGGATGGACATTTGGGTTATTCCCAATTTGGGGGCCAATATGAATAATGTTATAAACATTCACATTTGCGTTTTTTATGGACATACATGTCTCTTCTCTTGTATACGTGGGGGTGCTGTGTCATACAGTAACTCTACCTTTAAACTTCTGTGAAACAACACATTTTCCATAGCAGCAGCACTGTTCTGTATTCCCACCAGCAATGGACGGGGCTTCCAATTTCTCCACATCCTTGCAAACACCAGTTACTGTCTTTTCCTTATAGCCATCCCAGCGGGGATAGCGTAACAGCTCACGGGGGTTTTGATCTAAATTTTCCTAAAGACTAATGATATTGCACATCTTTTCAAGTGTTTGTGGCTCTTTGTAAAAGTTTTTTGGAGCAACACCTGTTCAGATCCTCTACTCCTTTTATATACACGAGACAGAAGTCCTTCATCACATAGATGCTTTGCAGATATCGTCTGCCATACTACAGGCTGCCATTCTACTTTTTCCGTAGTTTCTTTTGAAACCCAACTTTGGCTATTTCTTGCAGCAGTATTTGTTATAGCAAAACACTGGAAATAACGCAACTATATATTAAAAGCGGATGGGCTGGGGCGCCTGGGTGGCTCAGTGGGTTAAGCCGCTGCCTTCGGCTCAGGTCATGATCTCAGGGTCCTGGGATCGAGTCCCGCATCGGGCTCTCTGCTCAGCAGGGAGCCTGCTTCCTTCTCTCTCTCTCTCTCTGCCTGCCTCTCAGTGTACTTGTAATTTCTCTCTGTCAAATAAATAAATAAATAAAATCTTTTAAAAGAAAATAAAAAATGAAAGCGGATGGGCTGAACAAACTATGGTATGTCCACACAATGGAATAAGTAGCTATGAGTGGAGGACACATTCCAAGGGCATGAGGAAAACTGTCCACTATGATGAAGCGATCTCCAAGATACACTGTTAGAAGGAAAAACAGAAGTTGGAAGACAATGGATAGGGTATGCTACCATCTGTTTAGTAAGAGACCATGGGAATATATTTTAAAATTTGCTGGGCTTTTTTTTTAAACAATTATTTTATTTTATTTTTAAGTTAATTTAATTTTTTTTCAGTGTTCCAAGATTCATTGTTTAGGCACCCACACTCTGAAAAGAAAAGATTAAAAAAAGTTTTGGGTTAAGCTACTTATAGAGGGGAGGGAGAAAGACAAAAAGATTTGAAGGGACAAGGTTAAAAGCTATACCTGCCTGAATGCACCTCACTTTGTAAATTTAACTCTGAAACCACAGAAATGTTTATTTTTACACTAAAGTAAAACCAAAATTCTTAAAGTTAGAAAAGCAAAATCCATATAAGTGATGAATCACTGAATTTTACTCGAGAAACCAATATTGCACTGTGTGTTAACTATCTAAAATTTAAACTAGGGGTGCCTGGGTGGCTCAGATGGTTAAGATTCTGCCTCTGGCTCAGGTCAGGATCTCAGGGTCCTAGGATCCAGTCCTACATGGGTTCCCTGCTCAGCAGGGACTCTGCTCCTCCCTCTCCCTCTGCTCCTCCTCCTGCTTGTGCTCTCTTTCCTCTTTCTCTCTCTCAAATAAATAGTCTTTAAAAATTTTTAAATTAAAAAAAAGAAGAAAAAAAAAAAAGCAAAATGAAATGAATGAACCTAACTGGGTATTAAGTTGGGGACCTAACGATACTGTCAGAAACATTTAAATGAAATTAAAACTCAATAATTTGACCACAAATTCCTAATGGAATATATAAAACAAAAGAACTACAAGGAAGTATTAAACCATTTGAAAACTGAAATTGTTAATAATGTTATTATTGATCAGAAACTATTATATGGATATATATTTTTACTTATGGTAGGATAACAAGAAAATCATGCTAACATCCTCATGAAGCAAGATTCTCAATGTAAGTAAAAGATAACTATAGAATCAAAGAAGATAAAAACTCTATAATCTTTCATTTGCATTGGAAATATCAATTTGGATTCATGTTGTATTTTATCTTTAAAAATGTACACATAGGGCGCCTGGGTGGCTCAGTGGGTTAGGCCGCTGCCTTCGGCTCAGGTCATGATCTCAGGATCCTGAGATCAAGTCCCGCATCGGGCTCACTGCTCGGCAGGGAGCCTGCTTCCTCCTCTCTCTCTCTCTCTCTCTGCCTGCCTCTCTGCCTACTTGTGATCTCTCTCTGTCAAATAAATAAATAAAATCTTTAAAAAAAAATGTACACATATTTTCTAGCCTTAAGAGAATGAAAATTCAAGCCATGGACTGGAAGAAAATATTTGCAAAGCATATATCTAACAATGAACTTGTCTCCAGAATATATAAATAACTCTCAAAATTCAATAGGAAAGAAATAATCCAATTAAAGACAGGCAAAACACATGAACAGAAATTTTACCAAAGAGGATAGATGGGTGGCAAATAAGCACACAAAAAGATGTTCAACATCATTAACTGTCAGGGGAAATAAGTTTCAATCAGGATGACATACCTCTGTACATTTATTAGAACAGCTAAAATTCAAACACTGACAATGCCAGCTATTCGTGAGGATTCTGAGTAATAGCAACACTCATTCACTGCTGATGGGAATGCAAAATGATACAGCCACGTTGGAAGACAGTTTAGCAACTGCTTATAAAGTTGAACATATACATATGCCAGTTCCAAACAGATAAGAAAGTCAAGTATCCTGTCACTTGTAGGGAAGCAGTGACAATTTTGCTGTGGTTTTTCAACGTCTGATTCCTATAAGCAAAGCTTTCCTTGGTAGCAGGTATCAAGAGTCCAGTCAGAAATCTCATTTTAGTTGAAAATGAAATCCACGTGTGCTTATCTCAAATTTGACCCAGAATTCAGTATTTAGGGAGCAAAACACAGGCACATTTAAGAGGTAATTTTTATTCTTTACTTTTAAGAAAATAATATTCTTTTTTTAAAAGATTGATTTATTTGAGAGAGACAGAGAAAGCAGGAGTACGGCTGGGGGAGGGGGAGAGCAGAGGGAGAGAATTCAAAAGCAGATTCCTCGCTGAGCCCCACGCAGGGCTTGATCTCATGACCCTAAAGACCATAGCCTGAGCCGAAACCAAGAGTCAGACATTCAACCTATGGAGCCACCCAGACACCTCATAAAGCTTAACTTTCAAGTCTCATGTAAAATTGTCTTAGGCTATATTTTTATTCATACCGCTTTGCCATATGGTTTTAGTAACTTATTTAACATTGTCAATGTATTTTCATGTTGTAAACAGCATTAATGAAAATGAATTTATAACATCTATTTAAATTAAATCAACTGAGCCTTGTAAAAATAAATCCCATCTTGGATTAAAACAGTTACTGAACAGAAATGCATTATGCTGCTTTATGAATTTTCTAAATGTGTAAGTGTATAAAAAGAAAAGAAAGGTAATATAGGCTTAATTGCCTATTTGTTTTTCAGGAAAAGCTGGCCAGAAGTCATTTTTAGTTTCAAATAGGGGAGAAAACTACTTTTGCTGATCCCACATACCACACATCATATCTTACTAGGGCCCTCGATAATAGAAACTACGAGGATTTTTAGGCCTACTTGGATAAGGGGAAAGTAAGAAATTTTACAGTAAGGGGAAAAAAACCCTGAAGTTTCCTCCATTATGCACCACCTCCCCGCAACCCTGCATTAAAGTTGATATCCTTTGCAGGAAAGGGAAACCACACAGAGCAGGTCACTAAGTTGACCAAAATTAACAAACCCACAGAAACGTATTACTCTTTACTCAGAAGAGACGATTATTACTGAATCACTACATCTACAAGTCATGGATCATGCTAATCATTTATACACAGGAGGTCCCTGAGAGCTGAAAGACCTTTCCAAGTCCCTCTGAGATAGAGATTGAAATCTGGGATGAAGACGTCTCTGAACTCGTTGAGGTGATCAGTGCAAAACACTGTGAAGGTACCATATGCCAGTGAATGATACCCATTCAAATGGCTAGTCGTCAGTTTTATGTTATGTGAATTTTACAGCAATTTAAGAAAAAAAAAGTCTGATAGGCTCAGTTGAAGCTTCTAGAAGGGTAAAAGACTAGACCTGGCCTGGAAGGAAACTGAAGTACTGAACTGAAAACAGAAAACTGAATTGAAAACGTGCTGAAAACAGCATGAACTGGTGGAGACAGCTCTAATGAGAACGTGTTTCACACTCTGCAACCACAATAACAAACAGGTTTGAGTGCAACCCAGTTCACATGCCTCATATGACGGAAAGAAAAAGTTCACGGAAGAATGCTTACTGTTCCCATGTCATCACACATTACTTTGATTTTTTAAAAAATTATTTTCTAGTCAATTTTGCTTTTTTTTTTAAAATGCTGGCCATGATTCATTAAACTAATCTTATAAGGGTTTGCACCTGATGCAGGTTATTTTAAGGCAATGGAATTGACCACTAAGAATATGACCAGAAATCTGTAAGCAGAATTTTAGATCAGGAAAAACCTCCATCCTGTGCATGAAGTCATTGTTTTATGATTATCTTTGTCATTGTGATAAATTTAAATTGATTTATCTACCATCCCATGATGAAGTCAGATTGTATATTAAGCATTCCTCATAGTGTGTCCTTCAGCTGTTCACCATTTAAATTGCTGGTAAATTTCCCAAAGAACCTTATTTCCTTATATAAGTAGTCTTATATTACTCTAGATAAAAATAAATTTCAAGGTATTGCCCACACCCTTTTCTAAGAGAGACAGAGAGATTCTGAATTTTTGTTTTATTCTACTGCTGTGAATTCAAATATTTTATTTTCTTCTAAGGAAAACAGTTGCTTCATTACAAGGTAGAGATGGACTATTGACAACAAACCCTCCTAAGATGGTGGCAAGGTAGCTTCATAAAAAACAAAGTGTAATCCTCATTATTTATTAGGGGCATTCAGGATCAGCTATTCAAACATCTGTCCAAAATGCTATAGGAAAGATTTTCAGCTTTGGCTGGAAATGTCCCTTTTAACTTTAATATCCTATTATTTTTGACAATATGCCTGAGATTCTCTTAGCTCAAAATAAATCCAGCATGTACATTGCTGGAAAAAGATACCGTGTGTCTGGAATTTATCTGTGACCTTTCCCTAAGGTTTTCAATTAATTCACATCAAAATAATTTTAATGTCATCAGTGGTACAGGTGCTTATATTTTAGGAAGCACAATACTTGTTGTATTTCAGAGATAGAAATACAGGCTGCACATGTAGCTAGCTGTGGGCTGAAATCAATCTATTGCTCAGGACTGACTATCAGCAGCTAATTAAGGGGAGAAACAAGTTCCTTTTTAATTTCTAAGAAAAGCAGTAAAAGTTAGCTTGTGTTATAATTTTAAACCCAAACAGCCAGTAATTATGCTGTCTCCAAGAGGCCAAGGTTTTTCACTTGATAATGTAATTCAGCAAGCATGGCTCTGTAATGGAGGGGAGGGACTAATGATTAAAAACAAAAAAGCCAGATTTGTCTCTACTGAATTTTTGACCACTCTATGCACCAGAGAACATCTGATCTTTTAACAAAGTACAAGTTTTTTAAATAATATTAGTCTTTTGGCAACACAGTCAGTACTAAGGTTAATGTAAATATAGCCATCTGATTTGGGCACATACAAGGACTCTCCATATATAAATACTAAACTGTTAAATGACAGCCTAAGATATCTAAGAAGTATACTGTCATTCCCTAATTTACACACACACACACACACACACCCCTATTCGTCTGAGGCATAAAGTAAATAATTTTTTAAGTACATTCACAAATCTAGAAGCAGACCTACATGTATTTGGATACTTATAACAAAGGTAGCAGCTCTGCATATAAGTAGAGAAAGGGTGGTCTTTTCCAAAAATGTGTTAAAGATAAAACAACAGGCCCTAAGTAGAGTTGATCATGCTAAGCCCCATGCCACCAACTGAAACTTAACTTATAGTTTTGGCTGTCCCAGAAATTGAACCTTACACCAGGCAATCATGAATCGCCTGATCAGCATGACTTAAGTAATCTACCTAAAAAGCCCTTGCTATCATACCCCATAGTAACCTTATAGTAACCAGTCCAATTTTTGCCTACTGTAACGCCCCCGCCCCCACCTATAAAAATGTCTTGCTGGGAGAGCTCCTCAGAGCTCTTTTTTCTCTGCTCCACTGGATACTGTCAATTCATGAATCATGGCATAGAACCAGTAAGATCTTTAAAACGTACTCAGTTAACTTGTGTTAACAATTGGTTCTGGGTCAAATGAATAGCTATATAGGAAAAAATATAACCTGATCCATACTCCTTTTCGCGCGCGCGCACACACACACACACACACACACACAAACACACATTTCTACTAGATTAGAAATCTAAATGTGAAAGGTAAAAACAACAAAATTTCCAGAAGACAACACAGAAAAATACCATAATGAACTTGACATAGGGAGCAATTTCTTAAAGAACCAAAAAATCGCTAAAGGAACAATTACTCATCAAAAACACCACTAAGAAAGTGAAAAGGCCAGCGTGCCTGGGTGGCTCAGTTGGTTGGGCAACTGCCTTCAGCTCAGGTCATGATTCTGGAGTCCCAGGATCCAGTCCCGCATCGGGCTCCCTGCTCAGCAGGGAGCTCTGAAATTCCCCCTCTAATGCTTGCTTGCTCTCTCTCATTCTCTCTCTCTAATAAATAAATAAAATCTTTAAAAAAAAAGTGAAAAGGCCAGCCACAGAGTAGAGATATTTGCCAACACAGATGTCAGATGAGAGTCACGTCCAAAATCTATATAGAACTTCTACATTTCCTAAGTAAAAAAAAAGGGGGGGGGGCACACAAACCAGCAGAAAGAGTAGGCAAGAGACAAGTACTACACAAAAGAGAATACCCAAATGACCAGTAAATCGTGCTCAAGTTCATTAGGAATCAGGCAAGTACATATTGGAACTACAGTTTCCCTATACTTGCTGATCGAAATAACTACAGTTTAAAAAGGCCAGCCATATCAAGTCTCAGGATGTGGAAAGATAGGAACATAAGGCGCTGCTGGGGATTTAAATTGGTTTAAGCACTTTGACAGCGTCCACTAAAGCAGAACATAATGAAAGCCATTACGACCCAGCAATTGTACCAACAGACGTGATTAAGAATAGTCACAGCGAACTATTCTTAATAACCCCAAACAAGCCTTATCTCTATCTACGGATATATAAATGATGTCATACTCACACAGTGGAATACTACAGAGCAAGGAAAATCGGTAAACTACCTCTAGAGACAGCCCGATGAACAAATCTCACAAACATAATATTGAGCTAAACACAAGTCAGTCACAAAAGAACACCAGACATTCACACTGATAAGAAGTCCCCGCATTCAGGATAATTAATTCTGGACAGTAAAAACAAAGGGGTTAATGACCAGAAAGAGTGATAGGCGGAGTTGCCCCCAAAAATACAAGATGTCCAGTTAAATTTGAATTTGAGATCAACAACAAGCAAGCTTTCAGTCTAAGTGGGTCCCATGCAGCACTGGGGACACGTATTTTTATCTGCTCAATCTGATAGCCGCTATCAAGAGAGAGGCTTTGGGGGGCACCTAGGTTGCTCAGTGGGTTAAAGCTTCTGCCTTCGGCTCAGGTCATGGTCTCAGGGTCCTGGGATCAAGCCCCACATCAGGCTCTCTGCTTAGTGGGGGGCCTGCTTCCCCCTCTCTCTCTCTGCCTGCCTCTCTGCCTACTTGTGATCTCTGTCAAATAAGTAAATAAATAAAATCTTTGGGGGGAAAATAATTTCAAAAAAAAAAGGGAGAGGCTTTTGGAGTACCAGTTAATACTTCATTTCCTGATGTTCATTTGGTGTTCATCCATTATGCATTTCTCTGCACTTGTTGTACTTCCCAATAAAGACAAAACAAAGTACACTCAGTACAGCTTCACGGATTTTAAAATCTCTCATGAAAGTGCTACTCTTCATCACTGCATGTTGGAGCTAGGTGCTTCTTAGGAGGGGGTCATCGGTCATCTAAAGCGTTGCAGGGCCCAAGCCGTGGGCTCTGCTTTCAATTTTTATTAAAATTATTCCTACATAACATGCTTTTTTATTTCTGGAATCTTTTTGAGTAGCCTTCCTCTCTGGGGTCCTCCTTCTTGATATGGCTGGCTGAAGCTTAGCAAAGGGTGAAGCTGTGTGGGAAGGCCAGCCTTTACCCATCAACCAAAAAATTACACAAATCACGGTTCAACAAGCAACTCGGTCAGGCCAACCGACCCGTGGAGGTCAGAATTCAGTGGCCTGAAGCTACAAAGGACTGAGACTTTAGGGCCAACAACTTGGTTGCAGACACTTTGGAATCCAGAAGGTCAAAGGCTTCATTCAATCTGCTGACTGCGCTCTACATTAACCAGAGCTTTACACAAACACCTTGAGGGGCTCCCTGGCTCTACATTAACCAGAGCTTTACACAAACACCTTGAGGGGCTCCCTGGAGTTCCCTTCCACCCGTGTTATCACCTACCTTCTTCTGGAGACGCAACTGCAACCCCCAGGAAAATGTGGTGACCAGTGTACAGGAAAACACGAATCACTTTTCTGCTGTTGTTTAAATAAGGGGCTATTTATTACAGACAAGATTCTTCGGTGCTCAGGGTTTTTTTGTGTTGTCGTGTTGTGTTGTTTTGCAATTTCATCTTCTTTTGAAATAAGCTCCTCTCAGTCTTCAGCGAGGAAAAAACTCCAAGTTTGGAGGCTTCACTCTATAAAGCTTAGGACAGAACTTTACAGACTGGTGGAACCCTGGTTACCTCTCAGCCTCAACAGCCTCCAGGGGCCCAGGTTTCTTTGCTTTAGTAACAGCAACTCTTTTTCTTTCTTCCACACGGGCTTTCAAGGACAATGACTAGGCACCTGGGCTGTGGAGACAGGTTGCCTGGGAGAAACCCAATTTCACACTGAAGCTTTGTAACTCTGGCCATTCAGGGAGTGATTCATTTCTCCATGCCTCAGTTTCCTCAACTGTAAAATGGGAATAAAAATAGGACCTAAGCAGCAAATGCCGTGCAAGGCGACTGAATCATGGCACCTGTCATAGCTTACACGCTCAGCGATGGCTGTTACCACCTTCACTACCCCTGGCTACGTTCGCGGGTCCTGCCCCCCATGAAGAATCTACTTATGTATCTGCTGTAGTTAAAAGCAACCAGATGCAGTTAGACTGGGGGAAGAGGAGACAGAGAATAAGGGTTCCACTGGCCTACAAAGTTTGGTCCAAGTTGTACCCAATGCAGCAGGAGGATGCTTGGGTAGGGTCGGGGGAGTTGGCCACGCCTGGACCCCAGATTCTGGCCTGGACCTCTGACTTCGGGCGCCCTCACTACTCACGTTGCGGCTGAAATTGTTGCCAGGCAGCAGCGGTAGGGCCATGGCTCTCAGCGTCCGAGGGTCAAGGGGCCGAGAAGAGGGGCCAGCAGGGAGCGGCCACCTCTCGGCGGCGTTGTTTAAGCCCCCACCCCACCACGTTACCTAGAAACGGGAGGCGGCGTCACGGAAGGAGGAGGAGCTGCGGCTAGTCGGAGGGGGCGGGGCCGGGGCGGGGTCAGGCAGGAAGTCCCCCCCCCCCCCCGGCGCTCCTCCTCCCCCGCCCAGTCTCACCCACCCAGCCGAGTGCGGTCTCCCGAGGCTTTTCTCTCCGCACGCACTGTGCACACAAAGACACAACCACAGCCCTCCCCGCCCCCGCCGCTTTCTGGTTTAACCCCTTTCTAGAGCTTAGGCTCCTCCGATTCTAACCGCATTCTTCGGCCATTGGCTTATTACATTTCGTTCAAACACAGAAAAGTGCAGAAAACAATGTGACATCCGCGCGATCTCAGAAATGTTAGCACCGCCTAATGTTACAGTTACATTAGCTTTCATTTTGTAGTTAAAACGTTCGAGATGCATCCAAAACCACACTCCCCACACCCACCCCACCCACCGTGAAAACCCGTTCAGTCCTCCTCCTGTACATTTTTATACCTGAACTAAACGTGTGTAAGGTGCTTGTTCCTGGTCTCATCAGGGTAGCCGGGGCGGGGGTAGGTGGCACAAAACGCAGCGCCCGTCTTTCCATCATGCACCCAAGATGCCCAGGCCAGGAACCTCCTGGAATCATCTCCCCTCACCTACCGCCAGCCCTGAGTCATAATGCTCAGACACTTTGGTATCTCTCAGTCACCCCTCTCTCCTGCTCGGCTGAGACCCCATTATTTCCTGCCTGGTTTTCTTTAAAACCACCACCAAAAAAAACAAAACAAACAAACAAAAAAACAACACTAACTGGATCTTCCCTCCAGAGCCATCCTCTTATAATTCGTGATACCTATGTCCGGGGTTGCCTTCCAATACCATTGTAGCTTTCTTTGCCCCCACCCCCCGCCCGCCCCAGCTCTGAGAAACCACTGGCAGTTTCCAAACAGGACTCGGTGGTTTCTCTCCTGTGGATTTTGCCAATGTCACTATCTGCTAGAAACACCCTTCCTTCCTTTCATCTGGGTAACCCCTTCTTATTATTCAGGACTTGGTTCAGTGTGGGAAAAAGACACGGAAGGCTTTGCCATTTCTGGGAAATATTCCTTCGTCTTCTCCACTCCTCCATCCGTATTAGGGGCCCTGTCATTGTGGCTTCGGTGGTAGTGAATTGTAATCATACTCATTTGACTTTCTTCAAATGCCAAATTATTCCAAGGCAGGAACTCTATCTCCTTTCTCATTCACGACAATGTTAACCTTAAAAATAGAAGTTATTTTAACACCAAGAATGGATTTATTCAGGAAAGGCAGAGAATTGCAATTTGGGAATGGCAAAGAATTCCAATTTGGAACATTCTAGCTGCAGCAAAACCCTGAGTCAGTCTAACAAACAAAGGGGAGAAATGTTACTTTATGGGGAAGAAGGAGGAAGTTGGGAGGGGTTGTTCTGAACAAAAGTCCATTGCAGAAAAGCAAGAGTTCAAAGTGATTAGGCTTTCTCATTGGCTGAATTGCAGGGGTAGTTGATTTCTTACAGGAGATACAATGTACAGCTTTTTCCTATTAGAGTCCGTAATTGATCATTCTTTCAGCTGAGAATTCTTCTGCTGGGGCCTGTAACTGACAATTCTTCCTGTAATTGACATCAAGTGGTACCAGCTCCCTCTTCTAACCTCCCAACTCCATTTCAGTGAGGTTTCCCTTTACTAATTTTCACAACATACGTCACCATTTTCTTTGTTTACAACATACATTACTGTTCTCTATGTTTATAAATTTTGCACTATAAATTGCTGCTACCTGCTTTTTCCACTTAAGATTTTTTTGAGATTTCTACATGTTAACAGATGTAGATATATTTTATTCATTTTCAATGCATTGTATGATTATACCACAAATTACTGATCCATCTGTTGTCATCTGTTGATGTCATCTGTTAATAACAATTAAGTTGCTTCCAATTTTTCACTAGTTACTATCAATGCTGCAATGAACAACCCTCTCCTATTCCTTTAGAGTTTATCCACATGCCTAAGGATGGAATTGTTCACAACTTCAACTTCACTAGATCTTGCTAAACAATCTCCAGAATTGTTGAGCCAGTTAAGAAAGTTCCTTCTGCCCTTCATTCTTTCAACAATGGTTATTAGCCAATCAAAATTTTGAGCAAGTATCTAACTATATATTCAATGGTAAATGGCTGTTACTTTAAATTGTTTCTCCCTAATTCCTATGCAGTTGGTTATCTTTTCACATGCTTGTTACCTTCTTCAGTGACTCCTCTATTTATATCCTTTGATAATTTCTGTATTTGATCATTTGTAATTTTTAAAATATGTTCTATATAATCGTAGGCACAGCAAACATCTTCTCCTAGTTTGTGGCTTGTCTTTTAATCCACTTACATACTTCTTTGTTGTATGTGAATGTGTCATTTTACTTTACTCAAATAGATCATTCTTTCCCATTATGGTTTGCACTTTCTGTGAATTCAAAAAATTCTATAGAACAAAATTACCCTCTTATATGTTCTTACAAATATTTTTAAGTATTTCTTTCTTGTTACTTTTTAAATTGAGAGTTACAACCCAATAGAAAAATTGCAAGAATAGTGGCTATCCTCTCCCAGATTCCTCCAATTGTTTTCTATCTTACCATACCTGTTATATCATTCCCTCTACACATACAATTTTTTTTTCCATTTTAGAGTAAATAGCAGACATCACGCCCCTTTACTCTTAAATACTTCAGTGCATATTTCCTAATAATGAAGACATTCTCTTACATAACTGAAGTACAACAATCAAAATCAAAACCTTATTATTAACAAAATGCTACTTTCTAATCTAAAATACGTATTCATATTGGGTTAATATCCCTCTTAGCAAAAAAAAAAAAATTAAAAAAAATTTTTAAAAATCTGGTCCAAAATCTGATCTAACATTCCTCATTAATTGTCCTATCTCTTCCTTATCCTTTAATCTGGAACACTTCTTCCATCTTTCTTTGTCTTTCCTGATCTTGATATTGTTGAAGAAAATAGGCAAGATAGTTGGGAGAATGTTATTCAATTTAGATTTGACTAAGTTTCCTGGTTTCCTAATGAGTCAATTCAATGGCTTTTTGAATGGTTTTTTGTTTATGGCTTTTTTTTTTTAATTTGTTTTCAGCTTAACAGTAATCATTGTTTTTGCACCACACCCAGTGCTCCATGCAATCCGTGCCCTCCTTAATACCCACCTGGTTCCCCCAACCTCCCACCCTCCGCCCCTTCAAAACCCTCAGATTGTTTTTCAGAGTCCATAGTCTCTCATGGTTCACCTCCCCTTCCAGTTTCCCTCAACTCCCTTCTCCTCTCCATCTCCAACACCAAAAGAGAAATGCTGTGTCCTCATTCATCAAAGGAACAGGTACATAATGAGTAACACCAAAAGAGAAATGCTGTGTCTTCATTCATCAAAGGAACAGGTACATAATGAGTATTTTAACCATCAATGGTGAGGTTAAGTGTGACCACTTGGTTAGGGTGTTGTATGCCAAATTTCTCCCCTGTAAAGTTACTATTCTTCCTTTCCAACAAATAAGAATTTTGTGAGGAGATACTTTGAGACTGGGTAAATACCAAGTTCATCATTAAACTGCTAGCGTCAGTCGAGGATTTTTTTTTTTTAAGATTTTATTTATTTATTTGACAGATAGAGATCACAAGTAGGCAGAGAGGCAGGCAGAGACAGAGAGGAAGAAGCAGGCTCCCTGCTGAGCAGAGAGCCTGATGCGGGGCTAGATCCGAGGACCCTGAGGTCATGACCTGAACAGAAGGCAGAAGCTTAACCCACTGAGCCACCCAGGCGCCCCTCAGTCGAGGATTTTGCCCAAATCATTTATGATGCTGCCAAATGGTGACTTCTTAATTCCATCATTCCTTCTGCACATATTAGTTGGCAATCTACTTCGAGGAAGAAGTTTTCCTTCCTCTCCTCCTTCCTTTTAATTGTTCCACCATTTTTCAAGCACTTCTTTGTGCTTGTCACTGCAAGATAGTCAAGATATCTATAAATATAGGTAGATCTAGATATTCACATTTAGCTATATCCCTTTCCATTTCTGTCGATGATAGATAAAAATAGATACGTTAAAACCCATGCGTTTATACTGATACATCCAGTTCCAGTCAATACAGTGGAGTACATGCTGGAGTTCCCCTTTCCACATCGGTAAGGCTCATCTCCAATAGTCAGAAACCTGATTCCAATTACTGTCAAAATATTTACGTATTTGCTCATACTAAAAGACCCCAAAAGCCATTTCGGAATATCTAACTGATGTAAATGTCAGAAAAAAATGAACCTATTAACTAGAGTTCAACATTTATTTTCAGAGTATTTTTTCTTTAGCTTTACTGGATTTAGTCAAAATACTGTTACAAAATGACTTAGGCTGGATTTCTTCCTCCTCTTTCCCCCTCTCTTGTTTAGAGCACCAATGTTACTTATGTTACTCATTTGAAAAACAATCTGGTTCATTCTCTTTTGTATTCCTCATCCTTTTGCTCCATTTTTTGTCTTGTTCCTCTTTGTCTTCTTTTGAAGTTGTTTTTTCCCCCTTTTTCCTTTGATTAATTTAGTTAGTGGGTTACGTGCTTTGTTACTTTTTCCAAAGAATCAAAATTTTGATTTATTAATTTGACCTACTGCTTTTAGGGCACCAGGCTGGCTCAGGCGGTGGAGCGTGAAGCTCTTGATCTCAGGGTTGTGTGTTCAAGCCCCACATTGGGTTTGGAGCCTACTTAAAAAAAAAAAATTCTGACACTACTGCTTTCCAATACTAGTCTTCATTATTTTTCAGCTCTTACTTTTATTGTTTTCTTCCTTGTGCTTTCTTTTCATTCATTTGTTGTTCTTTTTCTCACATTTTATGTTGATATAATTCATTCATTTTCATTATTTCTATTGATGCAAGTGTTTAAGGCTCCGAATTTTCCTCTGATCTCCACTTTAAATGTATCCATTGGTCTCTGATATATAGTGTTTTCATTACTTGTTTATTTGAAGGTTTGGGGGTGGTTTGTTTGTTTCTTTAGTTATTTGTAATCTTGGCTTATTATCTTCCCTTTCACCCAAGAGTTGTTCAATAGAAGATTTTTAAATTTCTAGTTGGAAGGGCTTTTTGGTTTTTGTACTTAAAGCTAAGTACACCTTCTGGTACTTACAGCTAGAACTAAAATTCTAGCTTTACTGCACTGTGGTAAGAACATGTTGATGGTAATATTTTCATTGTATAGAATGTATTGATGCTTTCTTTGTGACCTAATACTTGATCATTTTTTGTGACTATTCCACTTGTAGTCAAGAAAAAAAAAAGTAATACTCTCTTTTATTGGGTCCTAAAGTTCAGAATAGATGAAGGAGATCTATTGTATTGATTGTTATTTACTGCTGCATCCTATTTATATTTCTTCCATTTGATCTATTCTGCACTGGGAGTGATATGTTCAAGTTTCCTCTTACCGAAGTATTTCTACCCAGATCTCCTTGCATCTGTACTTTCTGCTTCTTAAACATGGTTATTTGGTGCATAGGTTTTCATAGTTGTTATACCTACAATGTGAAATTGGCTTTTAGTGTTATAAAGTGTCCTGTTCTGTAATGTGTAATTCTTTTTTTGGCCTGACTTCTACTTTATCTGATATGGAGGAGCACAGGCTCCACTTACGTGTTATTTCCATTTGCCCATGCCTTTATTTTTAGCCTGTCTGAATCATTTTCACTTAGATAGATCTCCTGTACACCACATACAGTTGGGTCTTGCTTTGTGAACCACACTGAAAATATTTTCCTTTTAGTAGGTGAGTTAAACTCAGTCACATTTATTGAGAAGTCATTTTTTAATCTCAACTCTGATATATTATTTTATATTTTATATTGTTGTATATTTATACACCTATATATGTACTTATGTGTTATGTATGTTTACTGTTTCTTTTTCTTCATGATGTGTTTTCTTTGCTATTATAATTTATAAATTTCTTTTGGTATTTAGGAAGGCTTATATCTTCTAGTATTTATTTTTGCACTTGTAACTTCTTCTATTTTAAAGATTTTATTTATTTTTTTGACATACAGAGATCACAAGTAGGCAGAGAGGCAGGCAGAGAGAGGGGGAAGCAGGGTCCCCGCCGAGCAGAGAGCCCGATGTGGGGCTCAATCCCAGGACCCTGAGACCATGACCTGAGCAGAAGGCAGAGGCTTTAACCCACTGAGCCACCCAGGTGCCCCTGTACTTATAACTTCTTTAGGAGAATTGAACACCTCCCATTTTACTAAGTAATATTGAATTTTTTAAAGATTTATTTATTTAGGGGCACCTGAGTGGCTCAGTCAGTTAAGTGGCTGCCTTTGGCTCAGGTTTGATCCCTACGTCCGGGATCAAGTCCCACATCAGGCTCCTTGTTCAGTGGGGAGTCTGCTTCTCCCTCCTCCTACTGTTGTGCTCTCACTTGCTCTCTCTCTCTCCCTCTGAAATAAATAAATAAAATTGGCTTTTTATTTATTTATGTATTTATTTGAAAGATAGAACACGGGAGAGAACACACAAACAGGGGTAGGGATAGAGGGAAAAGAAGACAGAGAATCTCAAGCAGACTCCATGCTGAGTGTAGGAGCCCATGTGGGACTCAATCTCACAACTCTGAGATCATGACCTGAGCCCAAACCACGGGTCAGATGCTTAACCAACTGAGCCACCCAGGCGCCCCTTAAAGTGATTATAACCAATACACTGAAATTTTAACTTCAGTAAGTAGACTTTTTATTTCTAGAAGTTTCCTTTGTTCTTTTACATCTACGTGTTCTTTCTTTAAAATGGAATTCTGTTTTTTACTCTTAATTTATTTTGCTTATCTTTATCTCTTTAATCATTTTAAACATGCTTAGTTTAGAGTCCTTAACCAACAATTCTGCTCTTTTATGTTCATGGGGTTCTACTTCTCCTGCTTGTGTTAGCTGAGCTTCCTTAAGAGCAAATTGTTCCCTCACATGTTTATAAATGTTTCTGGTGATCCCAGCTATGTGGCAAGTTGCAGTACTAAGACACCTACCATCTGATTCTAAGTTGTGTCATTTCTAATATGCCACACCTCACACGCCCACCACTGCCCATTCACAGCCATGCTCCACACATACAAGGCCTCTGCCTTCCACAAGGAGGATATTTTCCAAACAGAATAGCAGTTCCAATAAGAATGACTTTCTCAAGGGAGTAACGGAACAAAATATCTGAAATTAAAGCTGTCTGAAAAATCTGACACCTGAGTCTGCCACACACACCCATCCATTGTCCTTCCATTTGCACATGCTACTTCTGCACTGATACCTCTACCTTTGTACTTCTGTAGATACTCCACACATCCTGTGTACATCCCCATACACCCACTGAGACTTAGAGTCATTGATTCAATAGTTTTTCATTTAACGAACATCTATTGAGCATCTACTCTGATGTAGCAGAACTCCTCCCAAACACTGGGATAACTCAGCGATTAGGACAAAGTGAACACTTCTAAACACCGCAGACCTGATATTTTCAGTCTTTTGCAACTTGCAACTTTTTTTTTTTTTTTTTGCTTTATAGTCCTTCCCTGACACTTATCTTCCCATTCTTGCCTCCCCTGACACATCTGACACAAAGGAAACATCTGAAATGACACATATCTCTTTTTAAAATAAATTGAAAGTAAACTAGTTCCTAGAATCGCAAGACACCCCCTGAAATAACTGAAGACACTTTGGGGCATGTCAGGACCAGCGCTGGGAAGCAACTGTTAACTGATGTTCAAAGTATCAGTCTTACAGACACCCGTGGATGAAGAAAGCACAGGGGAGGCCAGCAAAGCTAACATTTCTGAGCAAGCTCAAACTGGCCTATGAACAAGGAAATAGTTACCCAGTTGGAGAAGTTCTTTTGAGGAATGAGGTCATCCTACAATCTAGAGCCTTTCTACAAGATGCAAGAGCCCTTGGCAGCAGGAGGGAGAGCCTTTGACAGTATTTCTGCGGGAACTTCCTTTTCTCCTCCATTGAAGCCTCGCCTCTCAAGTGTCCCTTGTCCTGATATCCTCATAAATAGCACTGCCCCATTCTTCTGAGCTCCTGAAAGTGGACACTCTTCACTATTTTGTGCTTACTTGGGTTATGTCCACATTTCAAGACCTCTTCCTGAGCATTTAAAGGGGAATTAGCAGCAATCCTTCAGAAACTCTTCCAAAAAACAGGAGAGGAAGGAGCACTTCCTAACTCTTTCTATTAGATCAGTATTACCCTAATACCAAAATCAGACAAAGACATCATAAGAAAAGAACTTAGGAATACAGACACAGAAATCCCCCCCAAAATAATGGGAAACTGAATTCAGCAATCTATAAAAAGGATTATACATATGACCAAGTGGAATTTATTCCAAGAATGCTAAGTTGGCTTAGCGTCTGAAAACTAATCAATATTAATAGAATGAAGGACAAAAACGATATGATCATCTCAATAGATACAGAAAAAACATGTGACAAAATCCAGCATCTTTTTTGGTAAAAGCACTCAACAAACTAAGAAAAAAAGGAACTTCCTCAACCTAACAGAAGTCATATATTAAAATCAACAGATAACATAACAACTGATAGTGAAATATTAGTTGCTTTCTCCTTAAGATCAGAAACAAGGCAAGGATGTTCACTCTTCTCCTTCTATTCAGCATTGTTCTGGAGTTTTTAACCAAGGCATTTAAGTCAAAATTAAATAAAATAAAAGGCATCAAGATTGGAAATAAAAAGGTGAAACTACCCTTATTCATAGAAGATGTGATCTTGTGTATAGAAAAGCCCAGGGAATACACACATATACACAAATATTAGAAATAACAAATGAGTTTAGTAACATTATAGGATACATGATCAACATATAGAAATCAATTGTATTTTCATATATTAATAAGAAACAATTTGAAAAATAAATTAAGAAAACAATTCCAGGGGCACCTGGGTGGCTCAGGCAGTTAAGCATCTGCCTTCAGCTCGAGTCGGGATCTCTGGGTCCTGGTATCAAGCCCTGCATTGGGCTCTCTGTTCAACGGGGAATCTAATTCTCCCTCTCCCTCTTTCTCAAATAAATAAAATATTTTAAAAATATAAAAGAGAACAATTCCATATATAATAGAATCAAAAAGAATAAAATACTTAGGAATAAATTTAACAAAATGAGTGCAAGATTTGTACACTGGAAAGTATAAAACATCGGGGAAGAGTAAAAAGGACCTGAATAAATGGAAAGATACATGTTTCAAGGACTGAATGATTTAATATTGTTAAGATTGCAATACTCTCCAAAGTGATTTAAAAAAAAAAAAAAAAGATCGGCGCCTGGGTGGCTCAGTGGGTTGAGCCGCTGCCTTCGGCTTGGGTCATGATCTCGGGGTCCTGGGATCGAGCCCCGCATCCGGCTCTCTGCTCAGCAGGGGGCCTGCTTCCCTTCCTCTCTCTCTGCCTGCCTCTCTGCCTACTGTGATCTCTCTCTGTCAAATAAATAAATAAAATCTTTTAAAAAAATCAATACAAGTGCTATCATAATTCCAAATACTTTTTCTTTTTCTTTTTCTTTTCTTTTTTTTTTTTTTTTTTTAAGAAATGGACAAGTTGACCTGAAAATTCATATGGAAATGCTAGGGACCCAGAACAGCCAAAACCATCTTGAAAAAGAAGAACAAAGTTGAAGGACTCAGACTTCTCAATTTCAAAACTTACTGCAAAACTACAGTAATCAAAACAGTGTAGTACTCCTATAAGGATATACATACAGATCCATAAAATATAATTGAGGGTGCAGAAGTAAACTCTTACATTTATGGTCAACTGATTTTTGACAAGTGGGTCAGGATAATTAAATGGAAGAAAGAATAATATTCACCAAATCATGCTGAAATAACTGGATATCCATGTGCACAGGAGTGAATTTATATACCTGCCATACATCACACTATATACAATATATGGTTATCACACTATATACAAAAATTAAGTTGAAATGGACCAAAGTTACATGTAAGAGCTAAAACTATGAAACTTTTGGAAGAAAATATAGAAACAAATCTTCTTGAACTTGGTTTAAGCCATGTTTTGGGGTTTTGTTGATGTTTTTGTTTTTGTTTGTTTGTTTTTTGGTAGGACACCTAAAGCACAACCAACAAAACAAAAATAGATAAACTGGGCTTTATCACAATTAAACACTTTTTTGCTTCAGAGGACATCATCAAGAAAGTGGAAAGGCAACTCAGAGCAATAGAGAAAATATTTGCAAACCATATATCTGATAGGAGATTTGTGTCTAGAATATATAAAGAATGCTCACAATTCAACAAAAAAGAAATAACCCAATCTTTACATGGGCAAAGGATTTGAACAGACATTTATCCCAAGTATCAATGACCAGTAAACACATGGAAGGTTGTTCAGCATCATTAGTCATTAAGGAAATGTACATGAAAGCCATAAGGGGATATTACTTCACATGCACTATATTGGTTGCACTAAAAAGATGGACAATTACAAGAATTGGTGAGGATGTGGAAAATTTGGAACCTGCAAATGTTGCCGATGGGAATGCAAAATATTACATCTGCTTTGGAAAACCATCTGGCAGTTTCTCAAAAAGTTAAATGCAGAGTAACCATATGACCCAGAAATTCCATCCCTAGGTACAAACTCAAGAGAATGAAAAACATATGTCCACAAGGAAATTTACATATGAATGTTCATAGTAACATATATAAAGGTAGATAGAATCTTGAGGCACCTGGATCGCTCAGTCGGTTGAGCATCAGACTCCTGATTTTGCCTCAGGTCCTGATCTCAGGGTCGTGAGATTGAGCCCTGTGTTGGGCTCCAAGTTCAGTGTGGAGTCTGCTTGAGATTCTCTCTCTCCCTGTCCCTCTGCTCCACCCTCCATTCACACTCTCTTTCTTTCTCTAAAATAAATAAATAAAATCTTTAAAGAAAAAAAAAACAGCATAGAAAAACTCAAATGTCCATCAGTGGATGAATGGATAAGCTAACTATGGCATATGCATACATATAATTGAGCATTATTCAGACATAAAATTAAATGAATTAACTGATACATGTTATTAACGTATCAGCTGATGAAACTTGAAAACATTATGTGAAAAGTGCCAGACACAGAAGGCTACGTATTGTATGATTTCCTCATGTGAAATATCAAAACAAAAAAACAAAATAAATCCATAAAGCAAGACAGTAGATTGGTGGGTGCTGAGGGGTGGAGGCAAAGGGAACAGGAAGTGACTGCTAGTGAGTTTCTTTCTGGGGTGATATAAATGTTCTGGATTAAATGGTGATCAATGTACAACTTGTGAATATATTAAAAGGCACTGAATTGTACGCTTTAAAAGGTAAACCTCATGGTATGTGAATCTTCTCTCAGTGAAGCTGTTAGCAAACATTTTTAACTAATTAAAATTAAATAAAATTTAAAATGTGTTTTCTCAGTTGCACTAGTCACACTTAAATGGTCAATAGCCATAATATAGCTAGTAGCTATCACAGTGGAAAGTACAAATAAGGAACATTTGGTTATCACAGAAAATGTTATTGGACAGTGCTGGTCTAGATCTCACTACAAGATCTCAGAGATCTAAGAAATATGTCAAGCATGGGGGACCTAGATGGCTCAGTTGGTTAAGCATCTGACTCTTGACTTTGGTTCGGGTCATGATCAACTCCCATATCAGGTGGGAGCCTGCCCACAAGGTGGGGAGCCTGCCCACAAGGTGGGGAGCCTGCTTAAGATTCTCTTTGTCCAGGGTGCCTGGGTAGCTCAGTGGGTTAAACCTCTGCCTTTGGCTCAGATCATGATCTCAGCATCCTGGGATCGAGCGCCGCATTGGGCTCTCTGCTCAGTGAGAAGCTGGCTTCCCCCACTCTCTCTGTCTACTCGTGATCTCTGTCAATTAGATAAATAAAAATTTCTTTAAGATTTTATTTATTTATTTGACAGAGAGAAATACAGAGAGAGAGGGAACACAAGCAGGGGGAGTGGGAGAGGTAGAAGCAGGCTTCCCACGAAGCAGGGAGCCCAATGCAGGGCCTGATCCCAGAACCCTGGAACCATGCCCTGAGCCAAAGGCAGACGCTTAAAGACTGAGCTACCCTGCTGCCCTGATAAATAAAATCTTTAAAAGAAAAAAAAGATTCTCGCTGTCCCTCTCCCTCTACTGTTGTTCTCTCTCTCTCTTAAAAAAAAAAATGTCAAGGGATGCCTGGGTGGCTCAGTTGGTTGGATGACTGCCTTCGGCTCAGGTCATGATCCCGGAGTCCCGAGATCGAGTCCCGCATCAGGCTCCCAGCTCCAGGGGAGTCTGCTTCTCTCTCTGCCCTTCTCCTCACTCATGCTCTCTCTCCCTGTCTCTCTCTCAAATAAATAAATAAATAATCTTTTTTAAAAAAAATGTCAAGCACATGCAATGTACTTGTAAGAATTGAGTTATGTGAACAAACTATAACATGTAGCTGACAAAATGGGGAAAATTTGATTGTTGACTTGGTATTTGATTATACTAAGCAATTACTGTTACATATTTTTAGGTATGACAATCATATTGTGGTTATGTTTTCTAAAATTACTTCTATTTTAGAAATAAACACTGAAATACTTGTAAATGCAAAACATTAAATGATACAGCGTCTGGCATTGGCTCCCATATAATCCAGAGGTCCGAAGATCAGAGAAAACAGATATAAGAAAATTAGCCATGGGTCAACAATGATTAAATTTCAACAATGGATATCTGGGAGCTCATTATGTTCTTCTCTCTATCTTCGAAAATGTTTGAAATTTTTCATAACAAATAGTAAACAAACAGGCAGCCACTACTTATCAATATCTGATTGACTATTGCCACATGGAAATACAGTATTTGTCAGATTTTCTAACTTTTTAAGGGAATTCAGAAATCCAGATTCTAATGTAAAATCCTTGGTGTTTCATGGCTGGATCATTTGTTTGATCATAGGGTACAAAAAAACAATCACATCTGGAGCTTGGATTCGGCACACAGCCCCCACTTTACAACGTCTAATTTAGAATAATCAATGGAATTCATATATTCTGAGGTCATCCATCATAAAAGTGATTTATCTGAAGCATATATAATCAACATTGTATATTTTCTTTTTAAAATTATGACCTATTTCAAAAAGGCACAGAGGATAATAAAACAATCGCTCATAAACTTGCTATGCAGCCTAAACAAATCTTAATACTTAGCCATATTTGCTTCAAAAAAATGAAATGTTATAAATACCACTAATGTCCTCTTTGTGCCTGTCCTTCATTCTGTTCTTTCTCCCTCTCCACATACTATCCTGAAGTTTGTGTCTATCATTCCCAACCAAATTTATAAAATCTCAATATAGCTATGCATAGCATAAACAATAAATATGTTCGTTTCCTGTTTCCAGATTTTAAATAAGCAGTTTCATTTTTTAAAGAAATTAATTGCATTTCTCTATCTACCAAAATGGCCAGCAAACTGACTTCTTAAAAGCCATTTAGAATAGCACCAAAAAATAATATATATCTAGGAATAAATCTAACAGAAGATGGGCAAGACATTTAGGGAGAAAATGATAAATGACACTGGAAGGCATTAAAGAAGACCCAAGTAAATGGAGATATACATTACATTCATGGGCTGGAAGACTCAATATCATGAAGATATCAATTCTCCTTACTGTCATTCCAGTCACAATCCCGAAAGAGACACACATTGAAGGGGGTGGGGGGTGGAGAATCAAGTTGCCGAAGACAATATACAGAATGATCTGTTTATACAAATTTCAAAACCATGCAAAAGCAAACAGTATATTGTTTAGCTATACCAACGTACGTGCAATCTACAACGAAAAGAAGAATATGATAAACAGAAATACGTAATATCTCTGAGAAGGAAGACAACAGGAATTCAAAGGTAATGAAAATGTTCTATTTCTTTAACAGGGTGCTGTGCATATGAATGTTCACTGTATAAAAATTCTTTATTCCTTACACGTGTTTCATAAATCCTCTTTTGTGTCCAATCAATATCTAATATGATCAATTTTTTAAAAAATAAGGATATACATCTATATTGCTACCACGGAAATATGTCAACAATGCATGTGGTTAAGAGATAATGTTGAAAAGCTTTATGTGTCATATTAAATAGAATATGTACCGGGGTGCCTGGGTGGCTCAGTCATTAAGTGTCTGCCTTCGGCTTGGGTCGTGATCCCAGGGTCCTGGGATCAAGCCCGGCACTGGGCTCCCTGCTCAGCGGAGAGCCTGCTTCTCCCTCTCCCACTCCCCCTGCTTGCATTCCCTCTCTCACTGTGTCTCTCTCTGTCAAGTAAATAAAATCTTAAAAAAAAAATAGAATATGTACCAAAACAGTAATAGTGGTTATGGAAGATACTACATGCAACATGCCCAAATTGTGAACAGTAGAAATACACACCAAAATGTTACTAGTGGTTATGTGTAATAATAAAGAAAATATGCACCTAATTTTAATAATGGTTCTATACAGTATTAAGTAACACGTGCACCAAATAGTGAACAGTGGTTAAATCTTAGGGAAAGTGTGGGAGTCTTTAATTGTTTCTGTTGTATAGGAGCTGGGAGTTTTGATAATTCATCATCATTAGAATAAAAAAAATGTTTAATAACAGAAAAAATCACAGATAACCCTGGAAATGGTCAAAGTGTGCTATATGAAGAAAAGACTGGATGGATTAAAAGAGAAAATGTCTGAAAGAAGAGGAAAAAGAAAGGTTCTTGAAGTAATCCAGGTAAAGTGGGGTGGCCAAGAAATTGGAAAAACAAAGGGATATATTCAGAACACATCATGGAAGGGCTCTAGGGCCTGACTAAACAAGAAGGAGTCTAGATCTAGTTTTTTATTATTGTGGGAGGGGTAAAAAGTGGAAAGATGTGCTTTGAGAGGGAGGTTGAAAAGATCAGTTTTAGAAATGAAGAATTTGAGACATAATAGCAAATTCATTCTTTTTAAAACTATTTATTTATTTATTTGTTTGAGAGAATGAGAGAGAGAGGGAGAGAAAGAACACAAGCAGAAGGAGAGGAAGAGGGGTAGGAAGAAGCAGGCTCCCTGCTGAGCAGGGAGCTTGAGGCGGGCTCCATCCCTAAACCACCTGCCCACCCCCTCCACCCCCCGCGTCCTGACCTGGGCGGAAGGCAGACGCCTAACCCACTGAGCCACCCAGGCGCCCTTATCTTATTCTCTTTTTATAAATGAGAATATAGGCATGGAGAATTTAAGCAACTTACCTCAGGTAAAAACAGAATTCAAGTTTTTGCAGTCCACATTCAAGGCTTTTGCCTTTAACTACTATACAGTTGTGCCTCTTGATATCCACTAGCAACATCCAGTTCCACATCTTTGATATTAGCGTTCAAGGGAGTTCAAAGCAGATGTTAGGATTGAAGACAGAATGTTTAGGAGTAAGCCACATAGAGATGACTGTTCAAATGGAAAACGAGGGGCGGCTGGGTGGCTCAGTCGGTTAAAGGTCTGCCTTCGGCTCAGGTCATGATCCCAGGGTCCTGAGATCGAGTCCCACATCCAGCTCTCTGCTCAGTAGTGAGTCAGCTTCTCCCTTTGCCTTTGTGATCGCTTTCACTCTCTCTCAAATAAATAAATAAAATCTTTAAAAATTAAAATAAAATAAAATGAAAAATGAGTTCTCTGATGGGAGATAAAATGAAGCAAAGCAGAGAAGGGAAGAATAAATCTTGTAAAACAGCACTGTTACTACCACTACTCTCTTATAAATACAAATGACTCATAGAAATGACAAGATTTAGAGAAAGAAAGACATGTGTTCAAATCCCAGCTCTGCTACTAGTATTACCAGCTGGGTGATCTTGGGGAGACCACTTAACTTCTCTGTGCTCTAGTTTTTCATCTGTAAAGAAGATAGTCATGAGGAGTGCATGAGAAATACATGTAAAATTCTTAGCTTTGTAGTGAGCACGTAACTGGTGCAGAAAATGACACGTTATTCTAAAACTTTGTATTGCAAACAGAAAGATCCGAGCCCGTAACATTTTGACATATAAACCATATATGTTAAAACAATAAAGAAATGTTCTTTGTCATGATATTTTTCTAGAAGTTCTTCATTTTCTATGCACTACCAATTTTGGCATCATCTGAGGAAAAAAAAAAAAGAAAGAAAAAAAGAGAGCCAAGTTTTGGTTCTCTGCAATTAGAAAACAATTTCACCTATGATCACTGGCAGGCTCTAGTAGAGAAAATGATGAGGAGCAGATTGTCAAAGCTAATCCCTCCCTTGGCTCCCAGCTACCAAGTTATGGATCACTTTGCTCATTACTTTGATTACATTTATATGACACTTGTGCAAAGACAGAACAATAGTAATGGGGATCAGATCTGCAGTTGTCAGGGGTTAGAGGTGACTGTAAAGGGGAGTAGAAGAAAGTTTGGGGATATTGCAAGTGTTTTGTATGCGGATTGTAGTAAGCCTGACACAAATCTACATGTATTAAAATTCATAATACCATACATCAAAAGAAAAGCAGTCAATTTTACTTGATGATAATTGTAAAATTAAAAAGTGGGAAACCTGAATAAGCAAACAATCATTGAAGAAATGTAAAAGATAATCCAAGATCTTCTCAAAAGTCACCAAGCCCCAAGAGCTTAATAAAAGATATCTCTTCAAGCAGATAAACCTTCAAAGAACAGATGTACTTGTGAGCTTGTTAACAAACTTAGTACATTCCCAACTCTTGGGGCGCCTGGGTGGCTCCATCAGTTGAGTGTGTCTGACTCTTGATTTTGGCTCAGGTCATGATCTCAAGAGTCCTGGGGTTGAGCGCCACAGCAGGCTCTGCATCCAGCAAGGGATTCTCTTGAGGATTCTCTCCCTCTCCCTATGTAAAATGATTAAATCTTCAAAATCTTCTTTAAAAAAAAAAATGTTGCCAGCTCTCTTTCCGCAATACTAACTAGTATAACCCCAAACTGACAAGCCCAGACAAAAAAAGAGTGCTATGAAAGAAAGAAGGGAAGGAGGAAGTGAGGAGGGGGAGAAGAGAATAAGAACAAATTACAGGGCAATCTCACAGATGAATGTACATGTTAAAATCCTAAATAAAATATTGGAAAACTGAATTTAGCCTCATATTGAATGAATGATACAGCATGGCAAGGAATAGGAGAAAATCCCCCAAGAGTGTTTTAGAAGAACTTTGTACAACAAAAAGCTCAAGATAAAGCGATAAACCTGAAACAAATATAACACTGTATGTTAAAATTAAAACTTATTAAA
The DNA here is from genome assembly GCF_011764305.1 of Mustela putorius furo. Lineage (NCBI taxonomy): Eukaryota > Metazoa > Chordata > Mammalia > Carnivora > Mustelidae > Mustela > Mustela putorius. The sequence goes on from NW_025421989.1 coordinate 38,680,974, forward strand.
AAAAAGATAAGGTGACAAAGTAACAGAATAAGGAAGTGTGGGGCTAAGGAAGAAGTCTATGTACATGCAGCATATTTCAATGTTCAGAAAAAGATCTATGTTTCCATTTCTGGCAATACTAGACAGTAGATATCCTTTATTTTTTTAAATTTTTTTAACGAAGTTTTAAATTTCTTTGATAGAGCGAAAGCGAGCACGAGCTGGGAGAGCAGCACGCAGAGGGAGAGGGAGAAGCAGGCTCCCTGCTGAGTAGGGAACCAGACACAGGGCTCGATCTCAGGACCCTGGAATCATGACCTGTGCCTGGCACAGACTCCTTTAAAATATATAGCTGGGTGTGAAGGCAGTAAGGAACTCCCAAGGTCCAAAGATGGAGAAGATGTCGTGAACCAGAGTGATGAGCAATGACAGTGCTGTGTGTCTTGGTGTGGATCATTTCTGGACCTTGGTAACTAGGGGACTAGTGGGTACAGTTTATGTAAAAAAAAAAAAAAAATCAGGGCACCTGGGTGGTGCTCAGTTGGTTAAGGAACTGACTCTTCGATTCAGCTCAGGTCATCATCTCAGGGTCATGAGATCGAGCTCACCCTCTCCCTCTGCCCCTACCCCAGCCCCCCACCACTGGCTCTCTCTCACTCTCTCCCAAATAAATAAAAATAAATCTTTAAAAATAGTTTTTTAAAAAGGCGAAGTGATATGTGATGAAGCAGGAGTCTACTGAAGTCTAGAAAGAGGCCTAAAGCCCAAAAAAGGAATCCTTCTCCAGGGGTTGCCCCCTCAGTGAAACGGCAGACTAGGAAATAACCCTCCCACCAGCCATGGAGATATAAAACAGCTTGACTGACTTAGACTGACTTAAGGTGATGAAAAGAAAAAAATCTCCCCTTAATCATAGGTGTGCCCTCTCACAGACCAGGCCTGGAATATCTGCCTTCCCCCTGCACTGACAGAAGTTACGAGCGACCCTCTTAACTGCTAGGCCTCATGGACATTTTCCCTCCTTCCCCTTCTGGATTGTCCTGAGGTGTTTAACACTGTTGTCCAGTGTTCTTTCTGGAAAGTCTCTAGTGCCCTTGTTTCAATAGCTTTGCCCTCTCCTGGTGCTCTGTGCACCCGCCTGATGTTGTTTCTCTGTCACCTTCATGTTCCTCTCCCAATCTACCTGATTCTTTCTGAAGTGCCACCCTCAGCCCATAATTCCTCACATATGGCTTTCCTTTTTCTATTTTGAATATTATTTAAAAATTTCTTAAGTAATCTCTACCCCCAATGGGGGGGCTCAAACTCATAACCCCAACATGAAGAGTCATGAGCTCTACCAACTGAGCCAGCCAGACACTCCATTACATACTGCTTTCTGATTGATCTTACCCGACCTCATAGGTTTAACCATAAGCCCTTCCTAATCTGTGCTCTAGCCCAGAACTTTAGAATACTGAATACCCCGAAAACCTAGCCCTGATTTTTGAATACTTTTTCCAAATTCCTGCTGTGCAAGCCTTCTTGGGTGTTCCACAGACACCTATAACCTCAAAAGCCCAACGTAGAGCTCATCAGTCTTTCCCCTAAAATGTCATCTACCAAAGGACATACAGGCAGAAACCTAAGGATTATTCTAGAAGTTTCCTCTCACCCTCCAAACATGGAGCCTTGGTAATTCCACTTACTAAATATACCTCAAACCCACCATCCATTTCTCTAGCCCTGCTTCCTCTGCTTTAGTTCAAGACCCATTTTCTAGGGGTCATTGCAAAAGTCTCCCAACTGAGTCTTAGCTTCTACTTCTGCCAACCTCACCTCCATACACAGTGCCGCCAGAATGACTTACCTAAATCGTTGATCTGAACTTGCCAGTTTCTTTTCTATTTTTATTTTTTATTTTAATTTTAATTTTTTTAAAAGATTTTATTTATTTGACAGAGAGAGAGAGATCACAAGTAGGCAGAGAGGCAGGCAGAGAGAGAAGGGGAAGCAGGCTTCCTGCTGAGCAGAGAGCCCAATGCGGGGCTCGAGCCCAAGACCCTGAGATCAGGACCTGAGCCAAAGGCAGAGGCCTAACCCACTGAGCCACCCAGGCACCCTTTAATTTTAATTTTTAAAATTAGTTTTGAGATATCATTGACATTTAACATTGTGTATGTTTAAAGCATACAACGCATTGACTTGGTACCTTTATGTATTACAATATGATCACCACGATAGCTTTAGTTAATACCTCTATCAGATGATATAATTATTTCTTTTGGGGGGTGAGTGCCTTTAAGATCTAGTCTCTTTGGAAAAAAAAAAAAAGGAATCTACTCTCTTTGCTGGTCTCTGAAGAATAAAATAAGGCCTTGTTGACTGTAATCACTACGCTGTGCGTTAGATCTCCAGAACTTATTCATCCTTTCGTTGCAAGTTTGTACCCTTTGGTCAGTATCTCTCCAACTGCTCCAAGCCCTCGTCCTCAGTAATCACCATTCTCCTCTCTGCTTCTGTAAGTTCAACTTCTTTACATTTCACATATAGGTGATAAACAGTATTTGTCTTTCTCTGTCTGGCTTATCTCAATAAGCGTAATGCCCTTGAGATCCATCCATGTTGTTGCAAACAGCAAGATTTCCTTCTTTGTTGCAGCTGAAAAATATTGTACATATATACCACATTTTTCAGTCTTGAAAAATATCGTACACAGACACCACCTCAATATTGTGTAAATACACGACATCTTCTATAACCATTCATTCATTGACAGACACTTCGGTGGTTTCCACATCTTGCCTGTTGTGAATAATGCTGCAATAAACAAGAGAGCTGAGATCTATTTTCTGTATGTTTTCTTATCCTTTGGATATATACCAAGAAGTGGGATTGCTGGATCACATGGTAATTATATTTTTAATTTTTTGAGGAACCTCCATACTGTTTCCCGTAGTGGCTGAATCAATTTATATTCCCACTGTCACTTTCTTTTTTAAAAACCCTTCCACAGTGCTTCATTTCCTGCCAAGCTGCAGAGCATGGCATAGTGGCTTGGAATAGCAAAAAAGTCCTTCCTGAGCGGGTCTTTGGACAGCTGTCTAGTATCTTTCCATACCAACTGTGCCCAGCACGTTCTTCACCAGCAATTCCAGGGAGGTTTGCAGCAAGCCACACAAACCGTGTTCTTTATTATCTCTAGGCTTTTGTTCATGCTGTCCACTCCGCCTTTTCTGCCCCCAGCCTCCCAGTCCATTATTATCTGGTCTCCTTGTCATGCCCAGGCTCTCTCTTCCAAGAGAACACCTCCTCTGTTCTCTTGATCCCCTGGGCAAACAACCTGCTTAGATGTTTTTGTCCGCGTACGTTTCTCTCTCCCACTTAGTTGAAAGCTCCTTAAGGGAGGAGACCCCACTTTACTCGATGTTGCATTTTAGCATATAGTAGAAACTCAATACATGTTTGATTGTCTGAACTGGAACTGAAACACAGAAAGTAAATATGATTAAATCAAGCAATGTATTGATTTTATAAAAATGAGCAATGCTTTTTAATTAAAAAAGAAATCTTTTAAGGAATACATCAAAGTACAAAGAAGAAAGCTGCAATTCCCCCAGAGTCCCATCACTTGGAAAGAGCCAGCATCCACGGAGACAGAATGTAACAATCCAGATACCCTGAAATAATTTCATAAGAATACAGTTGGGTTAGATATGCGATATCTAATAAAATATATGAATTTAAATAACACTTTCCTTCAACTCAAGGGAAAAAAAAAAACAACTGGAGTGAACCTGCAGGAATATTCTGAACCATCCATGAATGTTTCCGCATCACGAGCAACATTAGTGAGCTTTTAAAAGTGATTCAGACTCCCAGGCAAATGATTCGCATTTGGCAGAGTAGTTAACAACTTCAATTACTGTGTAACTTTGGGATTGGTTAAGGCATTCCCAGGAGGAAAGGAAAGTTTTACTCAGAAACAAAATGTATTGAGTTAAGCAATGGGGAGTTCAAAAACAATTATTATTAAGAGCTTCACTGTTTTTTTAACTGTGCAAAATTGGTTTTCATTACTTTCATTCTTGGTTCAATAAAAAGGCTTTTAAATGGGCTCTTTCTAGAATTTAATAAGCTCCTTAAAAGTGATGCAAATATTTCTTAAATCCCAAAGTAAGCTTCCCACTGCATTCAGATGTGCCCATCCAAAAAGTTTGATTGCAATCAATAGAATTTAACAGATGCACCTAATTTAAGGATTACTTAGGAGAAACATTACAGAATACAACGTAGGAACGCCACTGTCCCTGCTTCTCAGGAACTTACATTCTGCTACAAATATGTTCACTCCTTCTGTAAATATTTTCCACAAAAGGTGATAATGTGCCCGGCACCGGGCAATACACAATAATTGTGATGTTGCTGTCCACCAAGGGTCAGTGGAGACCTAACAGGTCGCTACTGTATAGGCTTGTAGCTCAAATATCTCATCTGCAAACCCTCCACGTTAACGGTAGAATCAGTACTAGAGATAGGAAAGTCATAATGGGAACTAGTCAGGATTGCAAAGATTTTTTTTTCAGTTGCCTGGTCTCACAACTTCAGAGCACCTGGTGGTTTCTGTTTTAAGTGAGTCTGATCGGGGGAATCCCTATGAGGAATTCACAAAAAACAGCAAGTCCCCTGTCCTTCCAAATTCAACACTCTTGAGACAATTAGTTTGCAGACTGTGAACCAAAGGGTGCTTCTGACAGAGTGATGAAGCAGTTAAAAGTCTGGACTCTGGAGCCAAGCTGTCAGTTTCATTCTCAGCCTCTCCCCTTATGAGTGGCTGTGATTTTGGACAACTCACTTCACATCTTTCTGCCTCGGCTTCCCCATCTTTACAATGGGAATGATACTATGACCTATTGCAGGAGAGCAAACTTTGGCAACCCAGGCTCTGTCTCTTGGGCATATTGATTATTTCAAGCTGGTTATTTTTAAGAAACATTGGACACCCTTTTGTAAGAGACAATTACACATATTAGGGAAATCTCCATTTGTAATAGGTGTCTTCCTCTCTCTAACAGGAAGAGGAGAATGGCTGTAGATCTCTAGAAACTCTTAACAGTGGAGAAGGAAGGGAATTAAGTATGCATAACAACCTTACCGTTCATTACTGAGTTTTTCCTGGTACCCTTATAACTGACTCCCATCTCTTTTGTTTTGAGCTCAAGATGTTATTTAAGGTGATGGCTTCAGCCATTTGTGGGAGTTACTCAGTTGTCCTGGATCGCTCCCATATATACAGGAGGTATACATGTCATTAAACTTGTATTTGATTTTCTCCTGTTACTCTGTCTCAAGTCAGTTAGATTCTTAGACCAGCGGAAAGAATCTTCGATGAGTAGAACAAAATTTTCCTTCCCCAATACCGTATAATTGTTTGGAGGTTAAAATAAATAGTTAAATGCTTGGTCATTTTTAACCATCTTATTTCCCAACAGAGGGAATGGAGAGAAAAGAGGGCCATGGATAGAAGATGAGTAAATGAACACAGTTAAGAGGTGGGAGGGGAGAGGCGAGCCACAGAAGAAAGAAGGGAAGGGGCCGTGAAACAGGAGGGTGGATAAGAGAGTGGGGTCCTGGAAAGTAAGGAAAGAGGAAATCCGAAGAAACAGGAAGGCAACAGCTTCAGACACAACAGAGAGTGGAAGAAGGTAAAGGCCACTGTACCTGCTAAGTAGGAGGTTCTTGCTGATCTTCAACAGGCCAGCACCACTAGCCAGTATCGCCTTCTTGTTCTGTGGTTTGCTTTGCAATAGTATTAACTGCTAGCTAGCCCTTTGCTGTGTGAGGGGAAAAAAAGAATTTTCCCTCTTCTTTTCTAGGTTCTTGGTTGAGACATCCCCCCCCCACCCCACCGCCATGATAAAAAGAGAGATTAACAGGAGAAAACCAAGCGTTTAATAGCATATATACCACCTGTATACATGGGAGAGGTCCAGGCAAACTGAGTGACTCCCCATAATGGTCCAAGCCACCACCTTAAAATATCACCTTCGGCTAAAACCAAAGAAACATTTTGGGGTTGTGGGGGGAAGTCAGTTATGGGAGGTGACCAGGAAAAACACAGTCAACAAGGGGAGGGTGGTTGTATCCATTTCAGTTACTGCCTTCCCCACTGATCAGTTTCTAAAGATTTAGAGTCATATCACCCCCCCTTCCCAGTATAGAGAGGGAGACAGCCTTACAAATGGAGATTTCCCTTATACGTGTAAATGTCTTTTACAAAAGGGTAGCTTTTGCTCTGATTTCAGAGCTTCCTCTGTGTCTGTAGTTTCTTAAAAATTACCAGCCTCAAATAATCTTTACACCATAGAGGCATATTTTGGGGTGACAGTCTGCTCCCCTTTATCTGCTTCCCCCGTGATCATATTTGGTTGCTTTCCAAAAAGATAAAATGTTGTGTAATGACATACTGTCTGGCTCTCTTGCAAGAGCTAGAACAGTGATTTTTAACTTCGCATTTTCGAAATGCCAAGACTTGTCATTTTTATAATAATAATACCAACTCTCAACCATGATGATGACTAACAATAATAATCAAGAGCAATATAGCACTTTATACTTATTCAGGAAATTTTAAAGCCACGATCCCATTCAATGATATCTGAGTACCATAATCAATAAAAGATCCCACAAACATAAATATATTTAAATTCAGCGATGAATCAAACAGATGCCTAGTGATTCATTTAATATTATGTGACAAACCTTCTGAGTACATGCCCTTTGTCACATGCTAATGTATAATCTGGGACTGATGGGTGAAAAGACCTAGTCCTGAGCCTCAAAGTTCAGGAGAGAGAGAGAGAGAACCAATCTTAATGCAATGCACTCTGCAAAAGAGGAAGACAGAAGATACAATGGGAAAACTGATAGATAAGGGACCCACTTAGCCTGGGGGAGTTTAGAAGGTTGAACTGAAGAGGTGACATTTAAACTGAATCTTGAGTGCTGAGTAGGATTTGCCTGGTGGAAAAGAGAGAAAAAGAAACCTCACTCTTTAGAAAGTAAAGTCAGGCATCTTGACATCAAAATGGAATATCCCCAAAGGGTCACGCAAACCTACAGACCTTCTTGTTGAGTCGATGACAATATTCAGATACTTTACGTTTACACAGAACCAACTGCCTTATTTGGAAGGAAATTTTGACTTTTAACTATATTTTGTTTTTACAGCTATGTGTGTAACAATGAAATGCTAAAAAAAGAAAGAAAAGAAAAGAAGAAGAGAAGAGAAAAGAAAAGCAGGCTCTATTTTAACTGGATATTTGCTGTGTACCAAAAGAGAAAGATAGGCTATGACAGGGTCTGAGAATATTCAGTAAGAATAATTTTCAGATAAGATCATAAAAACATCTGCTTCTGGAATGACTGGGTGGCTCAGTCAGTTAAGCATCTGCCTTCAGGTCAGGTTGTGTTCCCAGGGTCCTGGGATTGAGCCTCACGTCAGGCTCCCTGGGTTTGCTTCTCCCTCTAACCATCCCCCCACTCCCCAGCCCCATGCGCCCTTTCTGTCTGTCAAAAGGAAAAAAAAAAAGTCTGCTTCTGGTGTCGAAGGGGGTGTCAGGGGTCCCTAAGATCACCACTGGGTTTGACGATTCACGGAGAGGACTTGTAGGACTCAGCATGTATTTGTGCTCTGAAGGGACACAAAGCACAGTCAGCAAAGGGAAAAAGCACATAGGGCCAAGTCCGAGGGAGACCAGGAGCAATTTTCCAAGAGTCCTTTCCCAGTGGATTAACGAAGTTATGACAACACGTATGAAATGTTCCTGACCCTGAAAGCTCATTAGAGACTGAGCGCCTAGGGATTTTATTTGGAGGTGGTCATGTAGGCAGCCCTTGTTTGGCGTGTTCCCAAATTCCAGCCTCTCAAACAGAAAGCAGGTGTTCAGCATAAACTTTCATATTTGCACTAACTGTTTAGGACCAGTGAGCCACACTTAATCAGTTCTGGAAATGGTGGGAACCCTCCTGAAATTCAAGTTCCCAGACTCCAGCCACCGGGCTAACCTTGAAAGCAGACCTTTCTAAGGATAAACAGTGAGTCATTTGGTGTGAACTCTTTTCTGCACTAAGATTAAAATTTTTCCTGTGAGTATTTTTTTTCTTTTCTTCACAGGTTGTATCAATAGTCCAGTCTTTTAAGATCTGAAGTAATGGCCTATGAGGATAATTCAATCAATACATATGTGGGCTTTGAGGGTGTATATGTGCCTATACATGAGTGTGTGCGTGCGTGTGTGTGGATGTGTGTGTGTCTGTTTAAAATAGTCATAGAGGGGCGCCTGGGTGGCTCAGTGGGTTAAAGCCTCTGCCTTCGGCTCAGGTGATGATCCCAGGGTCCTGGGATCGAGCCCCGCATCGGGCTCTCTGCTCAGCGGGGACCCTGCTTCCTCCTCTCTCTCTGCCTGCCTCTCTGCCTACTTGTGATCTCTGTCTGTCAAATAAATAAATAAAATCTTAAAAAAAAAAACAGTCATAGAAGCCAAGATGGCCTAAACATTTTATTTTAGTTTTTTAAAGATTTTATTTATTTATTTGACAGAGAGAGAGAGCGAGAGCACGAGTGCACAAGCAGGGGGAGCGGCAGGCAGGGGGAGAAGCAAATTCATAGCTGAGCAGGGAGCCCAATGAAGGACTTAATCTCAGGACACTGGGCTCATGACCTGAGCTGAAGGCAGATGCCTAACAACTGAGCCACCCAGCCACCGCAGCCTAAACATTTTAGTTGCAAATGTTTGTCTGGGGGCTTCCCACGGCTAATACATTTTGAAGTTCTTAAGCAGATGAGTAATTACAAGAAAGCATTACGGCCTACTGTCAATATTCTATTTTAAAATCATTCCTTAGCCATTAATTTGCTTCTCTGGCTCTTAACATTGGTTTTCTATATGCAGGTACTCAGGGAGAGAAGAGTAAAACACACCCCTGAACGGCATTTCTTCTTTACTCCAGTCACATTTGTTTCTTGAAAGTCCACAGCTCATCTGTTGTGCATGGAACAGTAACTATACTTTCAGTTTGCCTATGTCTCTGAATTTTACTTCTCTTTCTTGGTTTGGTATGCCCTTGCTGTGTATGTAATACATAATCCTATATAAAAACAAAATCAAAGCTTCCCAGGCAGGGAAGTATTTGAAATCAGTGATAATCACATCTCATCCAAATAAAAGTCTTACTTCCTGAGAATTCTTCTATATTATCTGATGTCTAAATCTTACAGATCAATTACCTTCAACTTTTATACCTAGGAGATTATTTCAAATAATGAAATCTCCTATATATGTTCTTCTTCAAATCTTTATCCCTATAAAATTTATTGCAATTGATTATGTATTTATTTTTTACTTATTCATGGAATAAATATTTATTTAATGTAGATCATATGCCTTCTAGGTATCAGGTACACAAATAATAAGGAAAACAAAGTCACTATCCTCAAGGAATTGAAAGTCTAATAGGAAAGTCAAACAGATTTAAAAACTACAAATATCTATAAAACATCAGCTATACAGGTGTAGAAGAGGAAAATTTCTGCTTGTACTCTTCCAGCTTCTTTCGGCTGGACTATTAATTAAATTGACATAACAGAGATGAACAGGAGAAAAGCAAATTTAATTTTGTACTTATGGGAGGCCCACAAAGACATGAGAGGCTCAAAGACAGTCAGGCAATGGAGACTTATATGCCATCCTGAGCTAGAGAGAAGGGCGTAGGCATCTGTGGCTTCAAAGGGGAGGAAGTGAATTTATAGGAAGATGGGGTGAGCAAATGTTTGGTAAACAGAGGTTGGTTGTGCCGTGTAGAGACAACGGGCAACAGAGAGGACTTCGAACAAACAAGCCCTGGCAAGCTCCCCCCAGTTTACCACGCCTAGTCCAGACTGTTGTTGTTGTTTTTAAATCTTATTTCATTTTTTCAGTGTTCCAAGATTCATTGTTTATGTACCACACCCAATGCTCCATGCAGTATGTGCCCTCCACAATACCCACCACCAGGCTCACCCAGCCCCCTACCCCTCTCCCCTCCAAAACCCTCAGTTTGTTTCTCAGAGTCCACAGTCTCTCATGGGTTGTCTCCCCTCCGATTTCCCCCGATTCACTTCTCTCCTTCACCCAATGTCCTGTGTTATTCCTTATGCTCCACAAGTGAAACCATATAACAATTGACTCTCTCTGCTTGACTTACTTCACTCAGCACAATCTCCTCCAGTCCCATCCATGGTGATACAAAAGTTGGTTGTTCATCCTTTCTGATGGAGGCATAATACCCCATTGTATATATGGACCATATCTTCTTTATCCATTTGTCTGTTGAAGGGCATCTTGGCTCTTTCCAGTTTGTCAACTGTGACCCATTGCTGCTATGAACACTGGGGTACACATGACCCTTCTTTTCACTACATCTGGATCTTTGGGGTAAATACCCAGCAGTGCAATTGCAGGGTCATAGGGAAGCTCTATTTTTAATTTCTTAAGGAATCTCCATGTTGTTTTCCCAAGTGGCTGCACCAACTCACATTCCCACCAACAGTGTAAGAAGGTTCCCCTTTCTCCACATCCTCTCCAACACTTGTTGTTTACTATCTTGTTAATTTGGGGCATTCTAACTGGTGTAAGGTGGTATCTCAATGTGGTTTTGGTTTGAATCTCCCAGATTTGCCCAGACTCTTTGTTTATCTCTAGTGATAGCTCTCTTCCTGGGCCAGGCCCTGTAACTAAACTGTTAAAGGCATTTAAGAGGGCACTAAAAAGCTCTTCCTGGGTCTTTTGGGCCTTGACTGTTTTTAACTCAAAATAATCCACATATCAAAGTGGCACATTCTGGGGAAGCTGGTTCTGAACCGTTTCACAGGGGATGGAATGAGCAGAGGGGATACAGTTTAGGTGGGTCCGAAAAGGTTTCAGATATGTGAATTGACTCTTGCAAGGTAAGTAGGAATTCATCAGAATTCCTGTACAATGACCTAAAGAATGAAACCAAATGGCACATTCAAGGAATTAGCAGTAGCTTGGTAAAACAACTTGCCAAAGGATGGGGCACACAGAAGGTGATAGAACTGAAAAGATTGTCACATGCCAGATCGTGAAGGGACTTGGAAACTATGCTTGTGAATGTTGATACTGTCCTCTAGGTAATGTTTAATCCTTGAAGAATTTTAAGCAAGAAAGAGATATGATGAGGCAAATGTTAAAAACAAAAATCTCTGAGGGCAGACTGAAGGGCGTTGAAACAGAAGATACTGAGTCTGATCAGGACAATGTTGGCTAATCCCAGTGGGGGATTAGGAGGGCCTGACCTGAAGATAGAATTACTCCTAATTCAAGTCCACTTTTTAAACTGTATTCAAAACATAGAGACTATGATTGGGCAACATCTATAAAACACTATCTATTGGGATCATCTTGAATAACATATATATTGTCTAGCAGAGAGTGTCCTGTCACATGATAGGACATGTGACACTTTGTCACATAGGACACTTTGTGACACTTCCCTTTCACCTTCCCCTATAGAACACCTTGAACTTTTGTTTCCTTCCCCTTGTTTATGTACCACATGACGCTCATGATGGCGGTGTGGGTGTGAAAGTGAGGAACTAACGAAGATGAGGACAACTAAAGAAGCTTCAATGGGAAGGAGACTGAGAACCATGTGAGGCAAAAAAAAAAAAACACACACACAAAAAACAAGCCACAGCAACAACACTTATTTGAGCATGTTTTTCAACTAATTTTTTCATTGGGAAAAAAAAAATGTGAGTTCTCAAAAAGGACAGGTGCCAAAGTCCATTTAAAAAAGGGAAAATTCCACCCTATTTTACTCCTGTCTTCATGAATAACCAGTGTTAAAAATTTGTGTATCTCTTTCTAGAATTCTTTTATATACCGAAACACATACACACATCTTAATTTGGTTTGTTTTGTTTTACAAAAATACCACATTATACATATTGTGCAACGTGCTTTTTCCACCCAAATATATTCCTTGGAGATCACTCCATATGAGTTCATGAATACAAGAAGAGTTAACATTTTTTTTTTTTTTTAGCCAAGGTATAGAATTCCAGAGTAGGGCTAAACTGTACATTTAACTGGTCTCCTACTGATGGACTTTAAGATTGCCATTGTTATTTTTATTTTACTATTATTATTACAAAGTGCTATAATTCCCATCTTTGTGCATTTATCTTTGAATGAGTGTACAAGTATTTCTGCATAATAGATTCCTAGGAGTCAATAGTATTTATTTCAAACTTTCATAAGTAACGTTAGGTCTTTCTTTAGCCTAGTGATTCCCAATGGGCAAGAGAGAGCTGCCTCTCTGTGTTGTCTGGGAAACTTGTTAAAACCACCTGTGCCCACTCCCCCTGGGCCATCCTGACATGCTCACCCCCATAAGTAAGACTGGCGAGTAGGGAAAGGGGCAGAAATGATGTGCATAGTTCCCTGAGTGATTTTTTTCCCCCATGCCTTCCTCTCTTGAGGACCATTGCTATGGCTGCTCTAATTAGGAGATTGATGCTGTGAGTTAATTCCCTTCCCACTGGAGAGAGCTATTGGCCACAATCCCTGTGAGAGAAAGTGTTCCTTTAATATTTGTGGACCTTGTATTCTTCCAGAAGCGACTTCTTTTCCCCCTTAGAGTCAACAGCACTGTGAACACTTCCCTGTTCAAAAGAATAGGCCAGTGATGGTCCCCAGAGCAGGCCTCTGATCAAAACTATATTTAAGCACTTATACCCCAGGGGCATCACTTGCCTTACCTTTGTCCTGACCACATACTCCAGGCAACTTTCTGGAACACCTGTCAGTAAGAATGTTAATTTTTTTTGGAAAAACAAAAAAAGTAAATAGACAAGACAGTAATGACCGCGTTCTCACCAAGACAGGAACCTGGAATTGGATATAAAAGGCAAAAAAATCACTAACCTTCCCAACAATTTTCAAGCAGACAATTTCATCTTTCTGTAACTTCTCTGAAAAAGAAACTTTAACCTAAAGGGGCAACACACTTTGCTGGAATTCAAAGGCCCAGGATTTAAAAGAAAGGACTAAACTTTAAGAACTGTGATTGTCTGTGAGCCCTTTTGCTCGGCTTTAGACCTCAATAGTTAACACCAGAAATAGGCACCTTTTAGTGCCTAAACTTTTAGTTTAGGTTCAGGTCATGATCTCAGGGTATTGAGATCAAGCCCTACATGGGGCTCCCTGCTCAGCTCAGAGTCTGCTTGGGATTCTCTGTCTTTCCCTCTATTCCTCCCCCTGGCCCAACCCCCGCTTCCTGGCTCACTGTCTAAAATAAACAAACAAAAAACAGAAATAGACAAGACTGCTTAACTCAAACTGAAACCCATTGTACTTACTTATTATCACAGTTTCTTGAGGCATTGACAGTTTTGCAATGACCAGAACATTCCAACCACTGGACCAGAAAAACCCTGATAGAAACAGAATGTGTAGAAACCACACTTCACATGTCCCCTTCCCTGTCCAGGATCATGGGCTGAACACATACCAACCCTGCCCCAGATCATGAGCTCCCTGCCTGCTCTCTTGCACGTGCCCCTGAGACTCTCTCTATAAAACTCTAGGTGTCCATCTTGCCAATGGAGAGGTGGTTATTAAGATTTGAGCCTGACACCTCCCCCGGCTGCTAGAACCCAAAATAAATTTCTCCTGTTTCTCTTTTCCAAACCCTAATTTCTTGAATTACTGGCTTCTCCTGCAATGAGTTTATCTGACTTTGTTCCGCAACAGTGTTGGCAAGCCCAGATTTGTCCAGCCTTGTCGGGATCCCCAGGATGGAGCAGGTGGCTGTGGTAAGGCCAGGGCTCACCTGTTTGTTTCCTGAGTTGGTGACTGTGATAGATCGAGATTGTGATTAATTATCTAAGAAGAGAGAAAAATGGAAGGTGGGGATATTTGTTTAAAAAATAGCTTTCAAGGCCGGAAACACAACGGTATAGAGGTTGATCAATAGCTGTGCTGTTTTCACCATGAACGAGTTGCTTAGACATAGATTTGAATTATACATGAAGGCAGATTTACCACATTTCTCAATACAAACCTTCATTATAGTTAAAGCATTTAGGTACACTTAAATAAGAAACAATAAATTATCCTTTCCTTTTGGAATGAGAGTCTATATGCAAATTATGCCAAGCTGTGTGTAACCTGTAAGGGTCAAGGGCGGGCCACGCCAAGATGGGCCACTTTGGCATGAACTTTATTTTGAATTAATGTTAAAAGCCATCCAAACCCAGATGACTCAGGAAAAGCTCTTTACCTCCCTCTCGACTGCCTGCCTATAGGCATGAAGAGAGCCTAGCAGAGACTCCCTTTTACCTAAGAAACTTACCTGGATCAAAGGACAACCTTGTTTTTCTGAAAATCTCCTCACTTTCTTCCTAATGGTCTTTCTCCCATTTGTATCCTCAGACCCCTACCCCTCTACTCAGCTGATAGAAGCTTCATGTCGCCTCACTGTCTTTGGAACTCCCATGTCTGTGTGGATTCCCCATACAAACCCCTATTAAATTTGATTTTCTCCTGTTAATCTGTCTCACGTTAATTTGATTCTAAGTCCGGCGAGAAGGACCTAGAAAGGGACAGGAAATTCTTCCTTGCCAAGAAACTCCAATGCATCAGCCTCCCTACTTCTGATAAAGACTCTCTTCTTGACAAATCTTGAGTCAGGCTCCTCGGGGCCTCTTCTCAATGAGGCCTAGAATTTGGGTTTTATCCTTGGTCCACTGAGATTAATTTTAGCAAGAATCCTGCTGAGTCAATTTAGCAGAAATCCCCACTCTCCTATCAGGTCAAATTCCTCATCCCCCACCCTCAGTATCTTATCCCTTTGGCCTGTCTGAAGGCAGGAATCCTGTCCAGTCAGTTTAACCAGAATGTTCCTTACCCCTGATATTAACTCTAGGAATTTGCCATCCAATTACCCCTACCCTTGTCCTTGGCCATAATCTCCACTTATCTTTTGAGTTCAGAGTTAAGCCTATTTCTTCCTTCTATTATTCCCACAACCCCCCCACTCCCACCCCCCACCCTGCAGGGGTCCCCCTTGAATATAAAGAACCCTTTTGGGAAGCTATTAGGAAAAACACTGTAAACAAAGGTAAGGTTGTTTCGCAGATTTAGGTCATTGCCTTCTTCATTGTTAAGAGTTTCTACAGGTTTAGTCATTACCCTCTTCCTATCAGAGAGAGCCAGACACCCTTGCAAATGGGGATTTTCCTTATACACGTAAATGTCTTTTTCAGAAGGGTAACTTCTGTGCCGTTTTCAGAGATTTTCCTCTGTCTACATGAGGGTTCCTTTTTCTCCACATACTCACCAGCACTTTTATTTCTTGTCTATTTGATTCTATGCATTCCGACAGGTGTAAGGTGATCTCACTGTGGTTTTGATTTGCATTTCCCTGATTAGTGATTTTGAGCATCTCCTCATGTTTCTGTTGGCTAAATCAATCTGTCTTAGTCAACTATAATGGAATACCATAGATCTGGCTGCTTAGAAAAAACAGAAATTTCTCATAATTCTGGAGTCTGGGAATTTCAAGATCAAGGCACTGGCAGATCTGGTAGCTAATAAGAGCCCGCTCTCTGGTTCACTGAGAGCTGTCTTCTTGGTTTGTCCTCACGTGGCAGAAGGGAAGAGGGAGCTCTCTGGGATCTCTTCATAAGGGCACTAATCTCAATCATGACGGTTCCACATTTATGACTTAATCACTTCCCAAAGACCCCACATCCAAATACCACCATATTGGTATTAGGTTTCAACAGACATCACCAGTCTATAGCATTCCGCCCATCCAACTAGAGTAGCATGAAGCCATTAAGATGTCAACTGGTAGTGAGTTTCATTAAAAAATCCACCACATATTGTTCCACAAATACAACAAGTCATAGGACAGTGCATAAAATATGATCCTTCTTATGTAAAATTACACACCTAGGCCTGAATGTAATATAAAAGGAAACATGATTTTCACAGATGAGAGATCTCCTAGGGCCTCGACTACTTCCTGTTTCTACAAGCCTTGTGGTATTTGCTGACCAAAAGCTGACTTTGTTCCTTGAGGAAATGACTTAATACTTTGCCTAAATGCCCTGGAAAAGTTTTAAAAATCACCAAGATGCCTTGTTTACAACTGTATATAAAAATTCGACGAGTGTATGTAATAACTCCATGGGTGTGCCCTCTATGATGAGGAAGCTCAAGTTTTATTAGGAAGAAAATCAGTTCTTGAAGTGGCACACTTTAACTTCTCATTTTGGCCAAGTCATACAATGTTATCTGTAAAGAATGTTACATTTGGATTTGCATATTCAAATACCAGAACCTTCAGATTTTTTTTAACAGTCTGATAAATGTAGGGACAGTTTGTTTTCTGTGACAGTGTCCTTATGTCTATGTCTCAAAGGTGGCTCAAATGGCTTCAGGCAGACCCTTTCATCCTGTCACTGAGCCCTGTTACTTCTTTGGGTTCTTTCCGGGCAAATTTTTTGTTACTAAAATAGAAGTGTTGGCCAAACTATTTAACAGTAGCAGCGAACCAACCTCTAAGTCTGAGCTTCAATATAAAAGAAGCGCTACCTTTCAGGAATTCATTTTAAAGTTTCACCTCTCAGTAAAATATTCAGTGTGATTTGGGCTATCAAATCCCCTACAGGGTTTGTCTATTTCACAGGCCTCTGAACTACTCATGTGTTCCGGGAAGAAAAGATCAGGTGAAACTTGAAGCTAGAATTTAGATTGGAGAGTATAATTGTAGATAAGAGTTTAATGGCACATGCTAATTGCTAAGAGACCTGGGAGAGCCCTGTCGAGTGTTATGCAACATCCAGAACAAATGGCTGGAACACAGCATCTAAAAGAATCAAAGTATCCTCTCTCATACCTCCCATCCTCTCCAGTAACTTTCATATATTTTGCTTTTGAATCTCTATAAACGGTGAGCACATCCCTGGGTTATTGGGCAATCAGGAGTCCAAGAGAAGCTCCCCTGGGTAAAAAACATAATAATAATAATACAATTTTTCCTTCTGTGCACAACACAGTAGCCTCACCCTTTGGCCAAATGGTGTCTAGATTCCCTGCTGCTCTCATATAGGGGTGTGGAGGTGGGTACTGAAGCCCCCGCAGAGCCAAATTGGCCCCATTTAAGGCTTAGTGTTGACTACCAGGTTAGCCCGAACCCTGGGCATGGGAGAGGTCCAGGGCCAGCAAGCATCTACACTTGACTTACCCTCACCCTTTGCCCTTCAGTGCACACCAGCCTGACCTCTGCTTCCAGCACCTTCTTTTCTTCGACTGAAGGCATGCTCTGACCACTGGAGCCAGCTTTGCCTGCCAGGAATTAATGCCCCATTCCCATCCCAGTAACCTTCAGCAACGGATGGATAGAAGTTGACCATATATAAATGTAGCTTTAAGAGGGTAGATCTTAAAATTTCTCATCACAGGAAAAAAAAATTGTAACTATGTAAGGTGACAGATGTTATCTGGACTTAATGGTGGTGATCATTTTGCAGTCTATACAAATATCAAATCATTATGTTATGCGCCTAAAACTAATATAATGTTATATGTCAATTATAGGTCAATTAAAAGAAAGGCACCAACTTTCTTGCCCCACAGGCAGGATAACTGATTTTCCAAAGATCCCCCACAGGACCCAGACAATCAGCCCCAGTAAAAACTCGCTCAATAATGGTCTGCGTATTGGCACTTTTTGTTCTCTGCTTCCTTTCCCACTTCCCTACCAGTGTTTCCTGGGACCACCTCCTGATAAACGACCTGCTTCCAAATCCTTATCTCAGAATTGCTTCTGGGAGATCCCAAATGAAAACACAGACAATGAAATCAAGTGCAGGAAGGAAAGCAACCAATATTCCCTTGTATCATAAAGATGCGGTAGGGAAAGCAGAGGGTTTGGAGTCAGATCAGGCTGGATTCTAAACCTGAGTTCTGTATATCCAAATTCTGTAATTCTGCCCAAGTCATATACTATCTCAGAGTCTCAGTTTTCTCACTTGTAATGTCCTTCCTCTTGGGTTGTTGTACTAAACAAGATAACAGGTGTAAAGGGCCCAGAATATAGAATGAACTTGGAAGTGGATGAGATTACTATGACTGTAAGCCCCCCAACTTCTGCCCCCAGGCTACACAATGAAACACAAAACTGCACTTTCTGTAGTAAATAGCTAACCAAAGAGAGTATTTTTTCACACTTACGGGCATTGTTTCACTTTCTCCCAAACACCCAACGTGGAAATGCCCCCTACTCCAACCTGATTCCTGCAAAGAATATCGTTTAACATCTGAGAGATGAAAATTCAACAAGTTTTTTGAAAGGTTAATGTCTGCCCCAGCTCATCACCTAAAATCAAGCAGATGGTCCTTAGTCACATGGATCATGTGAGATTTTTTTCCACAGAAGCAGTCATTTACATGGAGTGAGGGAGAAGCAAGCCCATCAAAGAGAAGTGGTAAGCTTTGGGGAATGTGGGGAAATGGGCAGAATATCTCCCACCCCCAAGGGACCCCAGCATACACTATGATCTCATCTGACCCATGGGGTTCTTGGACTCTGTATTTTGGGACCCACAGACATTGTGAAACCAATAATGTATATGACTGCTTGGGTGTGTGTTTAATGGTGGGGATACCACCATTTCCCTTAAGGGTTGAGTCATAGGGATGCTTTGAATTTGCACTGTACTTGTACTCCTCCAAATGTGTCAATACATGGTATCCTATTTTATTTCGTATTCCAAAAGTTCTGATGTACAGAAATTGGTCCTCTTTCTCCATCAGAATTTTTGTAAACTGCAGCACATTTCTCCCCGTTATCCATCTGGGATTTCTAGACCAAATAAATCCCTCCATGTTAGCACCTTTCAGTATCTACAGACCACAGCCATGGCCCGTTCCCTTCCTCCCTTTCATGCTTTTATCTATCAGATTCACTTCAAACTGATTTGAAAGTCAGGGTTAGGGGCTGGGGAAAAGCACCACTAAACTCCATCAGCAGAGTCTTCACACTTCCTCCTCCGTCATCCCTCACATTTCTTACCATCATTTCTGTGCCCCTTCTCTTGTTTCAAGAGAAAACAAATATTCTAGGTCAAATGTCAGCAACAGGGGCACCTGGGTGGCTCAGTTGGTTAAGCGTCTGCCTCTGGCTCAGGTCATGATCCCAGGGTCCTGGGATCGAGCCCTACATGAGGCTCCTTGCTCAGCGAGGAGGCTGCTTCTCCCTCTCTCTGCCCTCTGCCTGACTCCCCACCCCCACCCCTGCTCATGCTCTCTCTTCCTATCTCTTTCTCTCAAATAAAAAAACCATAAAATCTTAAAAAAAAAAAAAAAGCCAGCAACATCGCAGTACAAAAGGAAGTTTCAACTCTCAGGCCTGCAGAATCTCTCTAAGACAAAAACAATTCCAGCCATCTTAGTCTGTCTTTCTTTCCTCGATCCCTGGTTGAAGGCATTGCAATCTTTCTGCAACATGTCCACAAAAATCAAATAGTACAACTAATGCGAATTCAGTTATTTCCTTCCCTCATAGCTCATTCAGACGTTTTAATCTGACAGGTCTGACAGTTTAGGAGACTTCCCTGTAACTGTACACACACACACACACACACACACACACACACACAAACACGCTCACGCATGTGCGTGTCTTTCCGACTCTCTGCAGCTCAACATCCCATTCTCGCTGCAAGTCTGGTCTCCACGTGACCATGCCATAGCCAATCTCCCACCAGGCTGTGTCCTAGATTCAGCTTTTGCCTCAATTAAGGAAACATGGGAGACAAAGCAGCACTTATTTTTAAATTAAAAAGCCTCCTGGCTTCCTCCCTTACAGACTGCCCTGAGTGTGCTGCCCTGATCAAAGCCCCTTTGAACACTCTTCTGTCTGGCAGGCAAGGGAAAGAAGGTTGCCTGTAGAAAGCGTTCATGTAAAAACATTAGAGCATCAGGGACATGTGAGGGGCCAAAGTCCGTGTGGAAGAAGCTCAAAAGTTTGTCTTGGTTTCAGGACTTCTCAAAGACCATGATTAAAAACAGAAGTTTCGTGGTTCTAATTCTTTTTACTTATTCTAATTTTTACAGGTGTTTCTTTTTTTTTTTTTTTAATTAATTCCTTCCTTCATTTGTTTATTTACTACTTCTTCGTATCTTTGTCCATTTTAATTCTTCTCTTTTTCCTTTTTAAATGAATTTCCCCCGAACTCTCTTTTTCAAAAAACGTCTTTGTTTCATTTTTTAAATTACCCTTCGCTTCTCAGTTTTTTAACTTCCCCCGCTTCTCTTTTTCTTTTAAGAAAAAGAAGGAATTCAGCGCCTGGGTGGCTCAGTTGGTTAAGCGACTGCTTTCAGCTCAGGTCATGGTCTTGGAGTCTCAGGATCGAGTCCCGGCTCCCAGCTCCACAGGGAGTCTGCTTCTCCCTCTGACCTTCTCCCCTCTCATGCTCTCTCTCACTGTCTCTCTCAAATAAATAAAATATTAAGAAAAGAAAAAAAGGAACCACTGACCGATTTATCATTTCTTACCATTTCTCACCCCCTCTAAAATTGATGTGGGGAAAAAAAAAAGATTAAGGTGGTTGGATTCCTAATAGACCCAAATTGGAAACAACCCAGATATCCATCAACTATGAGTAAACAAATTGTGATCTAACCGTACAATGGAATATTACTAGCAATAATGAACCAACTACTGATGAACATGACATCATGGGTGAATCTCAAAATAATTGAACAAAAAGGAAGCCAGACATAACAGAGTATGTACTGTGTAATTCCATTTATATCAAGTTCAGGAATAGGCTGAACAAATCTATGGTAATAGCCATCAGAAGAGCCACTGTGGGGAGATCAGCTATTGAATGGAAAGAGGCCTAAAAGCACTTCTGGGGGTGATGTAAATATTCCTTACCTTGATAAGGGTGTGTTTTACATTTGTCAAAACTCATTAAACTGTATGCTTTAGATCTATGCATTTTACAGTCTGTAAATGATATCTCTATTTTAAAAGAAGTGTTTTATTTTTAAAGAATTTTTAAAAGGAGGTAATTATTAACTGTGGTACTTACCTTGCATGGCTTATAAAATCACTATTTAAAATCACTTGTCCGAGGGCACCTGGGTGGCTCAGTCAGTTAAGCATCTGTCTTGCTCAGGTCAGAGTCCTGGAGTCCTGGGATCAAGTCCCACGTTGGGCTCCTGCTTCTCCCCCCCCCCACCCCACTTATGCTCTCTCTCACAACTAGATAAATAAACTCCTTTAAATAAATATATTCATTAATTAAAAAATCATTTTTCTGAAGACCGATACCACTGGGAAATGTTTAAATGTGAAAAGGGCAGGATGTAAAAACCATGGCCTCGTTTTGTCATAGGAAATGTTTTATACAGCATATGCGTGGAAAAAGATGGAGGAGTTAAAAACAATTTGAAATGAAAGCACTCCTCTTCTTCCCATATAAGAGATTCTGCCTTCCCTAATGTTTGATTCTGACAGTTACATAAAGCACGACCTTAAAGAAAAGGCAGTTATTCTTCCAGAGAAATACAGGCTGTAACTGTTTGCCTAGTATGATCATCCAAAAGCTTGTACCAGGTTGCACAGAAAGTGAATGGATCCTGGAAGCCTGCTTTGTTTTCTTCCCAAAGTCCCTCTCTTTTGTTCAGCAAATCTCTCACTTGCTTTCTGTCCCTTTGTCCAAGTGACCAGAGCCCCTGTTAGCCTGCCCTTCAGCGAGCTGATGACCCACAACTCCCTTGCTTCTTTTTTTTTTTTAAGACTTATTTTTTATTTGAGAGAGAGAGTGAGGGAACATGTGCAAGTGTAGGGGGGAGAGGAAAGCAGAAAGGGAGAAAAAGATGAGGGAAAGAATCCCAAGCAGACTCCGTGCTGAGCACAGAGCCTGATGGGGGCCTCATCCTAAGACCCATGAGATCATGGCTTGAGGCAAAACCAAGAGTCTGAGGCTCAACTGACTGAACCACACAGACACCCCACCACTCAGATGTGGCCACAGGCACAGGGTTTTCTAACCTTCATTAATCTAAGTAATTTCAGAAAGAGTTAAATAACTATCGGAGAGCTGAGATCCCTACAAGAATGTAACTGACAAGCTTATTGTATTGTATTTTCAATAAGCATCGATGGGAATGGTGGGACTTCCTTTCTTGTTTTTTTTTGTTGTTGTTGTTTTTTCCCAGATCAAGTTTAACTGAAGAAGGTGCAAAACCTACAGGAAGTGATAAAGGGTTTATTTTGGTGATTCTTAGAATTGTTTTTTCTAAGAGAAAAACACGTTTTCTTTTTTTAAGAGACATGGTACAAAGAAGCTGATCACTCTCTAAAAGAGAAAGTAAGAGAATAAGTAGTAGGTAAAATGAACTAAAGCATGATGGGGTCTTTGATACATACCAATCAAGAAGAAAGTGAATTTAAAAAAAAAAAAAAGAAAAAAACTTGAGAAGGACTGACTACATTTTCCCATTCTGTCCTCATTTTCTTAATTCACTGATAAGTGTATTTTTTTAAAAAAAAATTTTATTTCTTTATTTATTTGAGAGAGTAAGACAGAGAGATAAAGATAATGAGAGAAAGCGCAAGAAGTGAATCGAAGGAGAAGCAGGCTCCCCACTGATGTCGGAGCTCAATCCCAGGACCCCAGGATCATGACCTGAGCCGAAGGCAAACGCTTAACTGACTGAACCACCCAGGCTCCCCTGATGAGCGTATCTTCAGGAGAGAATCAATCCTCGTTTTTGTGGAGATATAGGAATACTTGTCTTTGATTGACTACTTCAATTCCTCTTTGGGAAAGAGTGGTATTCAGGGAGTTGTGATGAAGAGGTAGAGCACAGAGGATTTTTAGGGCAGTGAAAATCTGTATGATACTCTCAGGATGGATGCCTGTCATTATATATTTGTCCCAACGCATAGAATATACAACACCAAGAATGAACTCTAATGTAAACTATGAACTTTGGGTGACAGTGATGTGTCAGTGTCAGTTCATCAACTGTAACAAGTTACATTCCAGCGGAGAATGTTTACTGGAGGTGCCTGTGCATGTGTGGGGGCAGCTGGCATCTTCTTCTCAGTTTTGCCGTGAACCTAAAACAGCTGTAGAAAAATAGAGTCTTTAGTAAAAAACAAAACAAACCAAAAAACACTAAAGAAATATAATAATAATAATTTCTAAAAGAAGTGCCATATTAGGGTAGACACTGTTAGTTGCATACACAGGATCTGTCTCCCTCCTCTTCCTTCTGAACAGAACCCTTACCTTACCTCCACAGGGTCCAGTTGACTCAGGAGACTCCAGCCTCTTCTTCAGCTCCAGGAATAGGTCTTGATTGCTCTCAGCTATTCCAGGTAATTGTACCATTTTTGTCAATGATTAGTTCAGAAATCCAGATTTTAGGAAAATCAGTGGATGGCTTTCCCCAAGCAACTGTGCCCAGAAGACCTTACGCCACCCAGTTGCACTGTAGGAAAGGACATATAAGCCATGGTTGGAGCTTTCTTGCTCTCTCCCACTGACCATGAGTATGCTGGCACTGGCAGCCACTTTGCGACCGTGAAGGAGGTCAGACCAAGGACAAAAACAGACGAAGAAAGAAACAGACAGACAAATACATGACGGAAGGCAGTGCCAAGAGAACTGAGAGAAAGAAAGCAGGGCCCTGCTGAAATGGTGCCTCGAGCTTGCATTACTTTTGGGAATGTTGGCAGATGTCCTTATTAAGGACATCTTAATTATCCTTATTAAGGACCTCTTATTAAGGATATCTTATAAATATCCTTATTAAGGACTTCTTAATGCCCTTATTAAGCCAGTTCGAGCCTTATTTCTGTTACTTGCTGCTAGAAATAAGCTGCTACATGTACTCCCTACTTGGTTTGTGTGGCATTTTTTGATCATATAGATCAATAATTATCTTTGCTCTAGTCTTTGGCAACCATGTATTGTCAAAACATACCACATGTAGTTAATTGTGTTAGTCATTAGTAATAAAACTCCAATAAGACTAACCAAAAACCTAAACTCACAGGACTTGATAAAAATCTGCCAAAATGGTCAGTCATTTATTTGTTCATCCAACAAGGGGTTATAGAGAACCTAATATGCACCAGGCACTAAGTAGTGAGAAGACTGCTCCACCCTGATTCTGTCCCTTTAAATTACATTTGAGTACAAAGAAAATAGGGCAATCTGTGATTATGCATATATTCATTACAAACTACTGCACAAATATTTGGCTCATAACTATGAGTTAAATGGTATGACATTTCCATGAGAAAATTAATTACTTGAACATGTGCTGTATAAAATATGTCAAATCATTTATTTGGATGTTGTAGATTGCATATTAGTTTTTAACCAAAGGAAATACATGAGAAATAAACATAAAATGCACACTCTATGTATTGTAAATGTCATGTCATGCCCAAGGGCCTCTTGCAAGTGAACAATTTTCTTCTGGATGAGGAGAGTGGTGTCTGAAAGATCATAAGATCGCAGATCCAAAAAAGGGAGTCACACTGCAATGACTTCTTCATGCGTTTAAGGGTTGCACCTATTGATAACGTGTCTATTTAAAGATTATGCTTCATACAAATAGCTGTGTGTGAAAGAATGGGTAGATTAATCATTGCAGATACCAACCTGTCATCTAAAATCGTTTGGAAGTCTATCTGCCTAGGAATAAAAAATAAAGATTTATGGTTTGATATGAGTGCCTACATTCTGATGCTTTTTATGGCTTCAATGATTTTGAGAGAGAAAGATCTATATAAAGATCTGTAAGTTAGAGACTGTAATAAATGTCACTCGAGGTAAACATAAACTACCACGATAAACGGTGGTGCAAGAAAACTAAATGAAAAAAAAAGCGAAAAAGGAAACCAGTAAGGTCAGATACATACACAAATAAAATGGAGCCTGTGTTGTTCATTGAGAGCCAAGAAACGTTCATAAATGGGAAGGAAATTCCCCCAAGGAAGCGTATGGGCTTCATGCCATACACTCCAGAGGGAATACAGCAGGACCGTCCCCATAGTAATACAGAGACAGGATAAGAATGACACCCATCCTATAAACTACCCATCTTACAGCCATTTTATATACTCTTTGGTGTTAGGCTGAAAGATTTATCCTATAAAATAGCCATGGTCACATAATTAGAAAGTCTTATGTCAAACTGCTGATTCACAGAATGATATTTGTCCTTCAAGTCACGGAATTTACAAATGGCCAAATTTGTTTCTCCAGTTCTTAGCTTCAGTACAAGCATTCTCTAGGCCTCCATTATTTACTTGAACACTTTTGCACTGAGACAGGACATTTTCTGTAGGGCACCAAAGTGCATTTCTTTGCTCCATGAAGTCTTCTCCTTATGTATGAAAGAGTATTTTCACAATTGCAGTGGCTAAGGATGAGTTGGCCAAGTGTAATGTTCTCGGAGGCTGTGGGTGTTCTGCTCTTGGAGGCAATCACAAGAACTTTTCCATGCTAACTTGGACATAGCCGATGATCTGAACTCCTTAACGTACATGAGTGGAGGTCATGGTATTGTTTGTAATAATCAAAGTAAAGGAGTATGTGTGCGGTGAAGGAATGTGTAAAGACATGTTCTCTGGTCAAACCAGTGACCTACACTTCTGATGGTTAATTAGATGTATTAATTTGACGGAGCCCCTGGGTGTCCAGATACTTCTTTAAAAGTTCTTTTGGGTGTGTCTGCAAGGGTATTTCTGGATGAGATTAGCATTTCAATTGGTAGGCTGAGTAAAGCAGATTGCCCTCCCTACTGTGAGCAGGCCACATGGAATCCACTGAAAGTCTGAATAGAACAAAGGGTTGAGGAAGGAGAATTCTCTCTCTGCCTATCTTTAAGCTGGGATATCAGTCTTCTCCTGTCTGCAAATTTAGACTCAGACCTGAACCACACCACTAGCTCTCCTGGTTCTCAGGCCTTGGGGACTCAGACTGAAACAATACCACTGGCATTTCTGGGTCTCCAGCTTCCCAACTTCAGATCTTGGGACTTCTCAGCCTCCATAAGCGTGTAATGCAATAAATATAATAATAACAAATAGATATAAATATAATAAAAATAAATATAATAAATGTAATTTAAAATATATTTATTTAAATATATTATTTACTATGTAATATATTTATATACTTTATAATATATAATATTTAATATAAATAAATATTTATATATTTAATATAAATTCAATACCATTTAATATAAATAAAATAAATAATATATTTATTATATATTGTATAATGTATTTATTTATATATTTATATAATATATTTATATATCAAATAAACACATTTAAATAAATAATAAAAATATATTTATTTAAAATATATTTTAAAATTAATATAATAAAATATATAGATCCTATTTTGTTCCTCTGGTGAACCCAGATGACGACAACTACCTACTGAACCTGACAGTGAGAATCGATCATTTTTTTTTTTTTGGCATACCCATCTCTCTATGAGAAAATACATCATGATTTTCTTGAGGCTTTCCTTAGTTTTAAAATGAGCAACTAATGATTGAAAAAAATACAGTTCAATTTTAACAACATTGTTCAAATAACTAAATATTTCATGTAGGAATTAATATTTTCACTTACCAGCCAAAATATTAAATATCACAGTTTGCACTTTGCTTCACTGTTTTAAATTTTAAAAAACACACTCCAAGTAATAAACCTAGAATGGTAGAATTGAACCATTTCATCTTCTTCTGGTTCATAATCACCGTGGTATCATTGCTCATTTCTTTTTTTTTCTTTATTAAAAAGATTTATTTATTCATTTGAGAGAGAGAGTGAGAGATCAGGAGGGAGGGGCAGAGAGAGAGGAAGAAAAGAAGCTTAAGCAGACTCCATGTGAGTGCTGAGCCCCACATGGGGCTCGATGTCATGACCCTGAGATCATGACTGAAGCTGAAATCAAGTGTTGGACACTTAACCAACTGCACCACCCAGGCCCCTCTATCACTGCTTATTTCTAATCAACTATTTAGTCTCAGGAATATGCATTACCACAGGAATTAGACACAAACTGTGCCTAAAATAGCTCTAATAATTATGAACCATTACAAACTTATTATTCTCCAGTCAGACAGAAAAAGGCAAATACTATAGGATCTCACCTATATGTGGAATCTAAAAAAGGTGAACTCAGAGAAGCGGAGAGTAGAACGGTGTTTACCGGGTGCCAGGGGGTTGGGGGAACAGAGACATATTGGGCAAAGGGTACAAACTTCCAGTTATTAGATTAATAAGTTCTGGTGATCTAACATACAGCGTGGTGATTTTAGCTAATACTGTATTATATACTTGAAGCTAAGAGAGTAAATCTGAAATGTTCTTACTACCAAAAGGGAACAGTAACTATGTGACAGGATGGAGATGTTAGCTAACGCTATGGTGGTCTATGATGTTAATCATTTTGCAACCTATAAATGCATCAAATCAACATGCTGTATACCTTTTTTTTCACTTCATATAAAATCCTGTTTACTAAAACTATCAAGGAATTCAATTTTTTTAAAAAGGCAAGATTCAAACCCAGATTCTCTAATTATAAATCCCATCCTCTTTGCCCTACTCCAGGAGTCCTCTCATCTGTTAATGAAGGTCCAGAGGAGAATGTCTAGGTTTTTCTCTCCCCGTCCTGTATGTTCATCTCTTTTATCTCTTAAATTCCATATATGAGTGAAGTCATATGGTATTTAACTTTCTCTGAGTTATTTTGCTTACTGTAATATGTTCTGGGTCCATCCACATCATTGTAAATGGCAAGACTTCATTCTTTTTGATGAGTAATATTCCATTGTGTGAGTGTGTGTGTGTGTGTGTGTGTGTAACACATCATCTTTATCCATTCTTCCGTTGATGGACATCTAGGCTCTTTCTGTAGTTTGGCTGTTATTGATAATGTTGCTATAAACATCGGGGTGCACGTGCCCCTCCTAATCTGTATTATTCTTGTCACCTTTGGGTAAATACTTAGTAGCGCAAATGCTGGATCATAAGGTAGTTCTATTTTTAACTTTTTGAGGAACCTCCAAACTGTGTTCATCAGGGCTGCACCAATCTGCAACAGTTCAAGAGGGTTCCCCTTTCTCCACATCCTCATCAACACCTGTCATTTCTTGTGTTAATTTTAGCCATTCTGACTGGTGTGAGGTGATGGCTCATCCTGGTCCTCTCATTGGGTCCTGGCCCCCTTTTCCTCGGTCACCTCAATTTTTTCTGCCATCCTTGTTCCATTTCTAGGCTGTGTTAACATTGATCTTTCTCAGCAAATGTTCTATCTGAAATACTCAAGCACTCATCTCTTCCGCTCGTTGAGATTCCACTGCTTTTTCCAGCTCAAGACTCCTCCCTCAAATCTTCAGCTAAGACTCCGGTCCTCAGGGATCTCTCCTCTTTCCTATTTATCCTGTGTTCTCTGACTTGCTGAGAGAAGCCTGGTTTGTGCTTGTTATTCATTTGAAGGGACAAATGGTACTAGGTCAACGCTTGAAAGCTTTTATTAGGGTGTATGTTTCACTGAGAGGTCCTTAAATAGCTAGAATTTAAATGTCTTTTTCATCTCATTTCATTTACAAAAGAGTTAAGTTGACCCCCACCACTTGTTATGACATTTTATATGTTCAATAGATAATTGTTGAATGAGTGAGTAAACAAGTGATTGGCATCATAGGTTAGATTTATTAAAACGAGTTCATCTGTAAGTGACAGCTCACCCCAAATAACAAATGTTTGGACAAGATAGACATCTTTTTTTCCCCCATAATTTCTCTCACCTCTTTGTAGGAGGCACAGAGCTCTTTGGGTCTTCAATGTGTAGGTTGCCTTGATTCCTTCCAGCTTTTGGTCTGCCATTCCTAGGATACAGCCCTCATCTTTATGGTTCAAGAGACCACCTTAAACAATACCATCAAAAGGAATGAAATACTTAAGAATGTATTTAACAAAAAAGGTATACAACTTGTACACTGAAAACTACAAAACACCACTAGAAGAAATTAAAGATTTAACTAATGAAAAGTCATCTTGTGTTCATGTATCAAAAGACTTAATATTGTTAAGATCAAAATAGTCCCTGAAATTGATCTACAACATCTGTGCAATCCCCATAAAAATTCTAGCTGACTTCTTTGTGGAGATTGACAGGCTGATCCTAAAATTCATATGGGAATTCAAGAGGCTCAGAATAGCCACTGCAATTTTTAAAAAAAAGAATCTTTTAAAAATGTTTAAAAAGAATATTTCAGAAGAAGACCAAAGTCTGTCAACTCAGACTTCCTAATTTCAATATTTGCTGCAAATCTACTGTAATCAAGATACCATGGTACCAACAGAAGGATAGACCAATGGGATTAGGAGTTGGAAATAAACCTTCACATTTACTGTGAATTGATTTTTTAAAAGATTTTATTTATTTACTTGACAGACAGAGATCACGAGTAGGCAGAGAGGCAGGCAAAGAGAGAGGAAGGGAAGCAGGCTCCCCGCTGAGCAGAGAGCCCGATGTGGGGCTCAATCCCAGGACCCTGAGATCATGACCTGAGCTGAAGGCAGAGGCTTTAACCCACTGAGCCACCCAGGCGCCCCTACTGCGAATTGATTTTTTGATAAGGGTGCCATGACAACTTAATTAGAAAGAATATTCTTTTCAATTAATAGTGCTGAAGCAACCGGATATCCATAAACAAAAGAGTTAAGTTGACCCCCACCACTTACCATATACAAAAATTAACTCCAAATGGGATCATAGACCTAAATTAAGTAGGTAAACTATAAAATCCTTAGATGAAAATGTAGGAGTAATTCTTACATGACCATAGATTTGACAGTGGAGTCTCTGACATGACACCAAAAACAAAAGCAACAAAAGGAAAAATAGATAAATGGGTCTTTACCAAAATTAAAAACTTGTGTAGCAAAGGACACTATTGAGAAAGTGAAAAGGCAACCAAACAGAATGGGAGAAAAGATCTGCAAGTCATATCTCTAATAAAGATTTTTGTATTCAAAATATAAAAAGAACTCTTACAATTTAACAATAACAACAAAAGATAAATACCCCAACTTTTTTAAATTGCAAGAGACTTCAATAAACATTCCTGCAAAGAAAATACACAAATGGCCAATAAACACATGAAAAGATGCTCAGTGTTATTAATCATCAGAGAAATAAAACAAAACCAAAATGAGAGCCACCCACTAGGATGGCTCTAATGAAAAAGACAAAATACAAGTGTTGGTAAGGATGAGAAGAAATCAGAACCCTCATATATTATTGATGGGAATGTAAAACGATGCAGCTGCCATGGAAAAGTTTGGAAGTTCTTCAAAAGTTTAAACATAGAGTTACCACAAGACTCAGAAATTCCACCCCTAGGAGTTTACCCGAGATAAATGAAAACATGTGTCCACACAAAAACTTGTACATGAATGTTCATAGCACCATTATTCATAATAGCTCAAAAGTAGAAGCAACCCAAATGCCCATAAACTGATGAATGGATAAATAAAATGTGGTATATAGAATATTAATTGGTAATTAAAAAAGAAATACTACTACACAGTACAGCATGGATGAACCCTGAAAATATAATACTAAGTGAAAGAGGCCCATCACAGAAGACTACATATTATATGATTCTGTGTATGTGAAATGTCCAGGACAGGCAATACAAAGCAATAAAAAGTAGATTAGTGATTCCTTGGGTTTGGATACCAGGGAGAGAAGGGTAATAACTGCTAATGGGTTTTGCTGCAGGATAATGAAAGTATTCTAAAATTGATTATGTGATGTTGACACAACTCTGTGAATATGCTAAATGCTATTGATTGAATTGTATACTTTAAGTAGGTGATTTGCATGGCATAGCAATTATATTTCAATAAGGCTTTTATTTAAAAAAAAACAGAATTTTAACACCTTGGAAATTATATAGAGGAAGAATCAGGGAAAAAAATGGTGAGGGAACACACCTATGATTTTTTAGGAAAGTTCATGGACAGATTCATTTAATCTTCACAACCCATGACAGCAGAACTACTAATACCTCCACTTTATAGGAGAAAAATTAAAGTACATTCCTTTAAACAACTTTATCACCCACAAGCAAATAGGTTTAGTAAAACAACCAAAAAAAGTTTATCTCATGTATTTGGAAATTAAGAACTCATTGGTAAAAGAAAATCAAACCATAAGAAAATTATAAAGCTCTTAAACTGAAAAATAACGAAAATGTGACATATTTAACTTCTAGTCCTGATCAAAAAAGCAGACACACTTCCCCCTATTTCTCCCACAAAGTATAGCCTGAATACTCTATATTAAAAAAACATGACTTTGAAATGGAGAACACTAAGGAAACTGGGTACCCAAGGAATGACACAGTAATGAGTTTCCTGGGCATTCTTTTTGTTTTATATATCTCATACTGGGACCTAAAGAAGCTGGCAACACAGAAATGCCAATAGACAAAGGCTGAAAAAAAAAATCCCTAAGAAATCTTGCTCTTTCTAACTGTAGGACCAGGAAAGGGAGAACCTTGCAAGACAGAAAATTTGTGGACAACAACCACACTATTCAACCCTAACACCTTGGAAAAAATTGTAGCCCTACCAACTCTACACACCAAAAAAGGCCAAGGGGAGAAAGTAGACTTCCACCCTCCCCAGGCTTTAATGAAGCGACTCACCTCCCCTGTCAGGGTGGCATGACAGAAGACCAAGTGATTAGACTTTCATCTCAGCCAGACAATAATGAGCTATCCCCCATAGTGTCAATGGATATCACATGGGGAACCAGGACTTCCACTCCCACATGATGGTAAAAAGGAACCCTGCCCTCTCCCTGCTGGAATGGTGTCAAAGGAGGCGCAGTAGAGTCAAGACTTTCACCACCACCTGGTGGCAACAAAGTGCCACTTCCAACCCAGGGTGTCAACAGAGGCTGAGGTAGACATCCAGACTTCTGCTTACAACCTGGCAGGAATGAGGTTGTATCCATATTACGCTGAAAGCATTGTGTCAGAGGAAGTCTACTAAAACAAGAATTAAGTAAGATCTAGTGTGTCATAACATAATACTAAAAATGTTCAGGCTACAATCTAAAATCACCAGTTATACCAACAGCCAGGAAAATCTCAACTTGAGTAAGAAAAGACGATCAACAGATGCCAACAATGAGGTACCAAGACATGAACTAGAATTATCTGACAAGGATTTTAAAGTAGCTATTTTGAAAATCCTTCAAGAAGCAATTATGAACATGATTAAAATAAGTAAAAAAATAGAAAGTTTAATCAAAGAAAGTGTCAATAAAGAAAGAGAAAATAAAAAGAATCAAATGGAAACATTGGAACTGAGAAACACAATAACCAAAGAGGAGGGGAAGCTTCACTTGATAGGCTGAACATCAGAATGGAGAGGACAGAGAAGAGAACTGATGAACAGAAAGAACAGTAGGAACTACCCAGTCTAAACAACGGAAAGGAAAAAAAAAAAAAAAAAAACCAACACCACTGGGAAAAATACATAGAGCCTCAGGGAACGGTAGAACTGTAACAAAAGAGCTAACTTTCACTCTTTGGAGTCATGAGGAGAAGAAAAGAAAAAATGTAGGACTGAAAAAGGATTTGAATAAATCATGGCTGAAATTCCCCCAAATTTGGCAAAAAAGCATAAACCTACAGATTCAAGAAGCTTAAAGAATTCTACACAGAATTCAAAGAAATCCATGCTACAGCACACGGTAATCAAAATTCTAGAAATTAAAAATTAAGAAAAATCTTTAAATCAATGAAAGAGAAATAACACCTTATTTACAGTGAAAAAATTCAAATGGCAGTGGATTTTTTTTTTTTTTTGGCAGTGGATTTCTTATCAGAAATTGTGCAGGCCATAAGAAAATAACACAAAATTTTTCAAATGCTACAAGAAAAGAACTGTCGATGTAGAGTTCTATAACCAGTAAAAATCCTCCTTTGGAATGAAGGGGAAATCAAGATTCCCAAATAAAGAAAACTAAGAGAATTTATCAGCAGATTTACTACAGAAGAATAGCTAATAGAAATTCTTGAAAAAGAATTGAAATGATAAAAAATTTGAAAACATCAGCAACAAATAAAAAAATAAGGGAAATAGTAAAAATACAGGTAAATAAAATACTTTTGTTCTCGAGTTTTTAAAATTTTTACTTTTGAAGCAAAAATTAAAAAGATAACATTATGTGATATGGTTCTCAGTGTATGTAGAGAAAATATTTAAGATAATTATAAATGGGAGAGAGGAAAGGAATTTATGGGGAGATAAGATTTATACACTTCACTCAAACTGGTAAAATGTAGTCATTAGTAGAATGTGATAACTCATGTATGTATAAGTATGCAACCTAGGGCAAACATTAAAACTCTGGAGAAAGAGATATACTCAAAAAATACTTTAGGGTCAGAGGTAGACAGGTTTAGAGATGCTACTGGTATTTAGTGTTACATTCCAGAGTTGTGAACCATTCTACAACACACAGTACAGTCCCTCACAGCAAATAATTATATCAATAGTGCTGAGGTTGAAAAACCCTGGCTTACATGCTCACCAGTGCTGATATTATCGTTCTTTTTAATAACATTTTTTAAAGTTTGTATTTATGTTTCCCTTTACCTGCTTTCTATGTAACCAGTGATAATTTGTTTTCCATAACCATCATTGATTCATCATTCTTTTAATCTTGCCAATCTTGTAGTTTGAAAAATGAAAACTTAGTTTATTTTGTACTTCTTCAGAAGAATGGAGTTATCTTTACTTTTTACTTTAGGTATTATTTGAATATTTTATAATGAACATGTATTATTTTTATAATTTTTAAAAAATACTACAAATAATTCAAAATGAGATTCTAAAATATGTTCAAGTAACCCACAGGAAGAGTTAACCTACAGCCAGAAGAAACAGAAAAAACAAGCCACAGAAAACAAAAATTAAAATGGCAAACATAAGCCTTAACATATCATTATATACACTAAATGTAAGTGGTCTAATTATACCAATTGAAAGACAAAGATTGACAGAGTAGATTCAAACATATAATGCAGCCATGAAACTCACTTCAAATACCATATAGGTAGGTTGAAATTAAAATAATAAAAATATAAATACTATAAAGACATCAATTACAAGAAATCAGGAATGGGTATATTATTAACAGACAAAATAGTCCTTAGAGGAAAAAAAAATTACCTTGGACAGAAAAATTTTAGATAATGATAAAAGAGTCAGTCTTACCAAGAAGACATAGAAATCCTAATTTGTATGCATAAACCAACAGCTACAAAATATGTGAAGTAAAAATTAATAAAATTACATTTGGAGAGTGCTCACTTCAGCAGTAGCACATATACTAAAAATGGAATGATATAGAGATTAGCATGGCCCCTGCACAAGGATGACACACAATTACAGTTGGATACTTCAACACCCCTGTATAAACAACCAATAAAACATCTAGGCAATCAACAAGAATATATAAGAACTTAACATCATCAACCAACAGGATCTAAGTAACATTTATATAACTTTCCATCCAATAACAGCAGAATACACATTCTTTTAAGGTGTCCACAGCACAAAGATGGCACTGAAAGTGAAGAAGGAAGCCCCTGCCCCTCCCAAAGTTAAAGCCAGGTTTTCAAAGGCCAAGAAAGCAGTGTTGAAAGTTATCTGGAATCACAAAAAGAAGAAAAGAAGAAGGAGGAGGAGAAGGTAGAGGAAGAGGAGGATATTCACACATCACTCAATTTCTAGTGGCTCAAGCCTCTATGGCTCTAAAAGCAGCCAATATATCCTTAGAAGAATGCCCCCAGAAGAAACAAGTTTGTCTATTATGCCATTGTCAACTTGCCCCTGAGCACAGAGTCAGCGATGAAGAAGATAGAAGACAATAGCACACTGTTCATTGTAGATGTCAGGGCCAGTAAGCACCAAATCGAACAGGCTGCAAAGAAGCTCTGCGACATTGAGGTGGCCAAGGTCAACATCCTGATCAGGCCTGATAAAGAGAAGAAGGCATGTGTTCAACTGGCCTCTGACTATGACACTTTGGATATTGCCAACAATATTGGGATCATCTAAACTGAGTCTAGCTGGGTAATTGTAAATGTAAACATTTTACTACACACATAAAAAATAACAAGTATCTATGGAACAGAGAATAAGATAGTTCATATTCAGGACCATAAAACAAATCTCAACATAATGAAAATAATGGAAATTGGAATGTGTTCTCTGATTACAAAAGAATCAAACTAGAAACAAGTAACAGAAAGATAACAGAAAATATCCAAGCATTTGAAAACAAAAAGCATGCTACTAAATAATCCATAGATCAAAGAGGGACTCTCAAAGAAAATAAGAAATACATTGAATTGGATGAAAATTAAAATATAGCATATCAAAATTTGTGAGATGCTGCTAAACCAGTGCTGAAAGGGAATTTTTTACCATTAAATACTTACATTTAAAAAAGGGAAAAATCTCAAATCAGTCACCTAATATTAAGAAACTTCATAAAGGAGCACAAAGTAAGCCCAAAGGAAGCAAAAGGAAAGAAAAAACAACAACAAAATTGAGAACAGAAAGCAACATAGAAAATCCATAAAACAAGGTGCTGATTCTTTGAAAAGAGCAATAAAAATGACAAGTCCCTAGCTAGACTGACAAATGACAAAAGAGAGAAGGCACAAATTACTACTATCAGAAATGAAACATGGGCGATCACTGCAGACCCTTCAAACATCAAAAGGATAATAAGGAAATGGCATGAACAACTCTACTAAATTTGATAAATTAGATGAAATGGAGCAATTTTTCAAAAAGCACAAGGTAGCACAACTCGCCCAATTTGAGTAGCCCTATAATAACTACTTAGAAGTTTGTAACTTTAAAATTACAAACAAAGTAATCTCCAGGCTCACATAAATTCTACCAAACATGAATTCTAGATGAAGTTTATCAAACATTTTAAAAAGAACACCAAATTTGTAAAATCTTTTCCAAAAAATAGAAAGGAGAACAATTCTGAGATTATTTTATGAGGGCAGTATCATCCTGATGCCAAAATCAGACAGATAGTCCAAAAAAAGAAAACTGCAAATAGTTTTCATGACTATAGGCATTAAATTACTTACCAAAGTATTATCAAATGGAATTGAGCAACATACAAAAATAATTACATATCATGAATGAAGAGGATTTATTCCAGGGATGCAAAGCTGGGTCCATATCTGAAAATCAGTCTATGTAAACCACCATATTAATGGTCTAGAGAAGAAAAGTAAAATGATCATTATCAATTGGTGCAGAAAAAGCACCTGAAAAAATTTATCACTCAAGCATGGTATCAGCAAAGATGGTGAAGAGAGGAATTTCAAAAATCTGCCCTTCCATAAAAGCAATAAAAACTTGGCAAAAGCAACTTTTCCAGAACTCTGGAAACTAACTAAAAGTTTACAGTGACAAGGAGAGTGTAATCGAAAACGAAAAACAGAGAAAACAAACAAAAATCAAGTCAAATCTCAGTGAGAAAAGAAGCTTTGTGGAATTTTAACAGATCTTGGTTCTGTCCCCCCATCCCAAGCCCAGTGGTAGACTTGAAAATAACCCCACCTTCCTGGTACTGGGGTGGAGGGGAGCGAAACAGATCTCATTTACAAAGAATTGTAATTAATTGCTCTGACTCATCTGGTAGATCCTTGGAAGATCATTTCACAAGGTTTTCCTTTAACTTCCTTACCTCAAAACTCAGCCTGTTTCTGAACATAGAGTTACTATATGAACATAGAGTTCCTATATATCCTAGATATATACCCAACCGAAGTGAAAACATATGTTCACATAAAAACTTATACATGATTGTTCATAACAGTACTATTCCTAGTAGCCAAAAAGTGGAAACAACTCAAATGTCCATCAACTGGTGAATGAATACACAAACCTTGGTATAGCCATACAATGGAAAATTATTGTCATGAAAAGGAATGAAGGATTGACACATGCTACAACATGAATGAAATTAAAAAGTTGATACTAAGTGAAAGAAGCCAGACACAAAGGTCACATATTGTATGAATCCATTTCTATGAAACACCCATAATAGATAAATCTATACAGACAGAAAGCAGATCAGTGGTTGCCAAGGGCTGAGGGGAAGGGGGATTGGAAAGTGACTGCTTAATGTGTATAGATTTCTATTTAAGGTATTAACAGTGTTCTGCAATTGGCTGGTGGTGATAGTTACATAACATTGTGAATATATGAAAAAACACTGAATTGTACACTTTAAAATGGTTTAAGTAATTAATATCCTTTGTTATGTGCATTTTATCTTAATAAAAATATTTCAAAAAAGTTCAACACATTCATGATAAAAATGCTCAGAGAATTAGGGATAGAGAGTAGCTTCCTCAATCTGAAAAAGAATGCCTTCAAAAATTGTATAATGGACATGAAAAACAATGATTTCCTCTTAAGATCCAGAACAAGGTAAAGATGTCTGCTTTTTTTGCTTTTATTCAGTATAATACTGTAATCCTAACCAAAACAATCAGGTAATAAAAACCCGATTCAGATCAAGAAGGAAGAAATCAAAGCATCCCTGTGGTCTACATAGAAAATGACAAAAATTCTGCAAAAAACTCCTAGAACTAATATGTCATTTTAGGAAGGTCATAAAATACAAGATCAACATATAAAAATCAGTGGTATTTCTATGTATTACCAATGAACACATGGACACCAAAATGAAAAACATAATACCATTACAACCACTCAAAAAAAATACTTAAGTATAAGTGTAACAAAACATGTACTATACTTTTATGTTAAAATCTACAAAACACCAATGACAGAAATAAAATATTTGCATAGATGGAGAGACATAGCAAATCCATGGATTAGAAAACTCAGCATAATAAAGGCTTCCTTTCTTCCCAAATTGATATACAGTTTTCATGCAATTCTTATTAATATCCCAGTAAGCCTTTTTGTAAATATAAACAAAATTTTCTAAAATGTATTTGGAAAAGCCATTGAACTAGAAGAGCTAAAAGAATTTTGAAATAGAATTAGGAAATAGAGAATTGGAAAGGAGCACTCCAACCAATTATTATTATATAGCTACAGTAATCAAGACAGTGTAATATGGACAGAGGAATGTACACATAAATCAATGAAACAGAATAGAGAACCCAGAAGTAGAACAGAGAAACAAGACACAGTGAATTTTGATGATGTACAAAAGCAATTCGATGGAGGAAAGATAATCTTATTAATAAATGGTGTTAAACATGGGGCGCCTGGGTGGCTCAGTGGGTTAAGCCGCTGCCTTCGCCTCAGGTCATGATCTCAGGGTCCTGGGATCGAGTCCCGCATCAGGCTCTCTGCTCAGCGGGGAGCCTGCTTCCTCCTCTCCCTCTGCCTGCCTCTCTGTCTGCTTGTGATCTCTCTCTGTCAAATAAGTAAATAAAATATTTAAAAAAATAAAATAAATGGTGTTAAACAATTGGATATCCATAGAAAATCAATCAACCCATAAAATGAACCTTGACATAAACTTCATACATTATATAGAAATTAGCTCAAAAATCAATTATATATTTAAATGCAAAAGACAAAACTATAAAACTTAGAGGAAAACATGGGGGAAAATCTTTGGGTCTAAGACTAGGCAAACATGGAACCAAAAGCAAGTTCATTAAAAGAAAAAAGATAAAAAAATTTTTTGATAAAAAATAAATAAAAGAAGAAAGTCATTAAATTGGACTTCATCAGAATTTAAAACTCTGTAACATACTCTGTTAAAAGAATGGAAAAATGAGCTATATACCTGGAGAAAATATTTATAAAACATATAAACAATGGACTTGTATCTAGAATATATATAGAATTCTCATAATTAATGGTAAACAGCAAACAATCCACTTAGGAAATAGAGAAAAGAAATGAAGTGATATTTCACCAGAGGATGTACAGATGACAAATAAGAACATAAAAAGATGTTCAACATCACTAGCCATAAGACAAGCACTGCTATTAGAAAAGCTAAAATATAAACAAAGAAACAAAGACAATATCAAATTATGGCAAGGGTGTGGACAACCTGGGTCTCTGAACATTGCTAGTGAGAATGTAAAATGTTACAGCTATTTTGGAAAAAAAAAAACAACAACTAAACACATACTTCCCATATCATTCAGCAAAAGCACTCCTGGGAATTTATCTCAGAGAAATGAGAATTTATGTCTACACAAAACTGTGTACACAAAGGGCACCTGGGTGACTCAGTCCATTAAGTGGCCGATTCTTGATTTCAGCTCAGTTCATGATCTTGGGGTCCTGGGATTGAGCCCTGTGTCAGGCTTTGTGATCAGGGGGGAGTCTGCTTGAGGAGTCTCTCCCTTCCTCTCCTTCTGGCCCTCCCCACCCTTAAAATAAATAAATAAACCTTTAAAGAAATGTGTACACAAATGTTCATAGTAGCTTTCCTTGCAATAGTCAAAACTGGAACCAACTAAAACATCCTTTAATAGATAAATTGTTAAATAAAACAAAACACCTCCAGAACTGTGGTACATTGATACCATGGAATATCCCTTAGCCATTAAAAGAACAATACACACAACAATTTGAATGGATCTCAAGGGCATTATGCCAAGTGAAAAAGGTCAGTCTTGAAAGTGACATACTGTATGAGTCATTTATATAACATTCTCAAAATGATAAAATGATAGAAATAGTGGACAGACCAGGAGTTAGGTGGCTTGGAGGGAAGTGAGTAGTATAACCATAAAAGACTAGCAGGCAAGATACACTTTAAAGTATAAGACATTGGTGAAAGAAATAGAAGAAACAAGTAAATAGAAAGATATTCTGTACTCATGGGTTGGAAGACTTAATATTGTTAAAATTTTATACTACCCAAAGCAATCTACAGATTCAATACAACCCCTACCAAACTTCCAATGGCATTTTCACACAGATAGAATAAACAATCCTAAAATTTGTATAGAACCAACAAAAACCCTGAATAGCCAAAGCAATCTTGAGAAAGAACAAGCCAGAGGCATCACTTCCTGATTTCAAATTGTATTACAAAGCTATCATAATCAAAACAGCATGGTATTGACATAAAAACGGATGCATGGATTAATGAAACAGAATGGAGCCCAGAAACAAACTCATGCATATGTGGCCAATTAATTTACAACAAAGGAGGCAAGAATGTACAATAGCAAAAGGACAGTCTCTTCAATAAGTGGTGTTAGGAAAACTGGACATTCATTCACATGCAAAAGAGTGAAACTAGACCTCTATCTTACACCATACAGAAAAA
Source organism: Mustela putorius furo (assembly GCF_011764305.1). Lineage (NCBI taxonomy): Eukaryota > Metazoa > Chordata > Mammalia > Carnivora > Mustelidae > Mustela > Mustela putorius. The sequence continues at coordinate 38,721,478 of NW_025421989.1, forward strand.
TTAATTTTAACTAGATTAAAGATTTGAATGGAAGATCTGAAACCACAAAAGCAGAAGAACACATAGGCAGTAACCTCCTTGACACTGATCTTGGCAATGATTTTTTAAAATTTGACACAAAAAGCAAAGACAACAAAGAAATATAAACAAGAGGGGACTATATCAAACTAAAAAGCTTCTGCACAGCAAAGGAAACCATCAAGAAAATTAAAAAGCAACCTGCTGAATGAGAGAAAATATTTGCAAATCATATAATGGATAAGGGGTTAATATGCAAAATACATGAAGAACTTAGACAACTCAATAGCAAAATTCCAAACAATTTGATTTAAAAATGGGCAGAGGGGACACCTGGGTGGCTCAGTTGATTAAGTGACTGCCTTTGGCTCAGGTCATGATCCTGGAGTCCCGGGATTGAGTCCTACATCAGGCCCCCTGCTCAGCAGGGAGTCTGCTTCTCCCACTGACCTCTCTCCTCTCATGCTCTCTCTCTCTCATTCTATCTCTCTCTCTCTCTCTCAAATAAATAAATAAAATCTTTTAAAAAATGGGCAAGAGGATCTGAGGAGATATTTTTCTAAAGAAGACACAGAGATGGCCAATACAGCATTACTAATCATCAGGGAAATGCAAACCAAAAGCACAATGACACTCACTTTGTACCTGTCAGAATGGCTATTATCAAAAAGGTAAGAAATACCAAGTGTTGGTGAGGATAATGAGAAAATACAACTTTTGTATGCTGTTGGTGGAAATGTAAATAGGTGCAGCCACTGTGGAAAATAGTATGGAAGTTCCTCAAAAAATTAAAAATAGTTCTACCATATGAGCTAACAATTCCACTTCTGGGTATTTATTCAAAGAAAATAAGAACACTAATTCAAAAAGATGTATACACCCCCCCCACATTCATTGCAGAATTATTTACAATAGCCAGGATATGGAAACAACCTAAGTGTCCACTGATTGGTGAATGGATAAAGAAATTGTGGTATATATTATACACACACACACACACACACACACAAACATATACATACATATATATACACACAAACACAATGGAATATGATCTAGCCATAAAAAAGAATAAAATCTTGCCATTTGCAACAACCTGGATGGACCTTAAGGGCATTATGCTAAGTGAAATAAGTCAGGCAGAGAAACACAAATAACAAATGATGTCACTGGTAAGTGGAATCTAAAAACAAAAACACACACACACAAAATAAAATAAAATAAAATAAAAATAAAAACAAAAACAGAAAAAACCCAAGCCCATAGATACATACAATAGATTAGTGGTCACCAGAAGCATGGACATTGGGGGATAGAGAAAATGGGTGAAGGGGAGCAGTTATAAAATAAATAACTCATGGGCATGTAAAGTACAGCATGGCAACTAGAGTTAATAACACTGTACTGTATATTTAAAAGTTGCTAAGAGAGTAAATCTTAAAAGTTCTCACCACAAGAAAAAAAATCTATATAAATATATATGGTGACAGATGTTAACTAGACTTATTGTAGTGATCATCTTGAAATATATTCAAATGTTGAGTCATTATGTTGCATGTGTGAAACTAATATAATGTATGTCAATTACACATCAAAAAAATCAAAACAAAACAAACAAACAAAGCAAATAAGTGAAAAAGACTAGGAGGTGGGGATCTGAGTAGTGACGGAATAGTTCTGTATCTTGACTGATGGTGGTTACATAAATCAATACATGTGATCAAATGGCATAAAACTACACACATACATTGTAGCAATGAAAGTTTCCCGATTTTGATAGTATACTGTGGTTACCAAATACGTAATCATTGGGAAAAATTGTGTAAAGTGTACAGAGGACCCCTCTGTGCTATTTTTACAACTTCCTGTGAATCTATAATTATTTCAAAATAAGAAGTTTGTTTAAACAATTAATTAATTAAAAATTCAAAAAGAAGGTTTTAAAATCATGAAATAACATGAAACAAAAAGTAATGAGCTAAACATTGAACATAAGAAGTTAGTAAAAGAAAAAGAGAATAAACTCAAAGAAAATAGAAAAAAGGAAATGATATAACAAACTAATAAAAGGGAAGGCAAACAACAGAGAGAAACAACAAAGGCAAAAGTTGGCTTAATTGAAAAGGTAATACTATGAAACACTTAATATCAATAAATTGATAACTCATACAAGATGGAAAACCTCCTAGAAAATATGACCAACCTAAACTGACTCAGAGAAAAACAGAAATCTTAGGTAGTCCTATAAGTACTGGAAGACAAAATCAATAGGTAAAAACACCAGGCTCAGCTGGTTTTGTAGTCAAAGTCTACCAAGTGTTCAAAAAATATCTCATCCCAAAATTATGAAAATTCCTCCAGGGAACAGAAATAGAAAGGAAACTGTCCAGCTCTCCAATGTTATGAGGCTAGTACAACCTTGATAGAAAACACAGATATGAGTATAAGAAAGGACAACTATAGACAGCATAATTTTACTTACCCACATAGATTTAAAAACCTTAAAAATATTGTATGCAAACTAAATCACCAATGAACCGAGGAGATAAACATCACAACTAAGCTATGCTTATCCCAGGAAGGTAAGCTTAGTTTAATTTTAGAAAATCCATTATTATTATTAACTGAGTAATAGAAAAAAATAAGTATCTTAAGTGCAGTGAAAGCATTCAATGTAATTCAATACCTATTTGGAATAAAATTGCCTAATGATCTAGGATTAGAAGATACCATAATAAAATTATTTTCCAAAAACTAAAAACCCACCTAATACCTAAATTTGAAACATGAGAAGTTCACCTTTAAAATCAGATCAGACACAACTCAAGGACTATTACCACCTCATTTCAACACCAAACTAGAGGTCCTATCTGTTAAGTAAAATGAGAAAGAAAATTTATAACCTTTTTAGGTTATAAAGATTGAAAAGGAGGAAAAAATGATCACTATTTGAAAAGCAATTGAGATTGAAAAGGGGAAAAATGATCTTTATTTGAAAAGTAATTGATTGCTAACACAGAAAACCCAAGGGAATTAGTTGACAAATAATTAGAGTGAATAGAATAATTGAAGATGTTGTTTAAAATGGAGAGATCTAAAATTAATTTCATTTCAGGGCACCTGGGTGTCTCAATCAGTTAAAGTGTCTGCTTTTGGCTCAGGTCATGATCCCAGGGCCCTGCATCAAGCTCCCTGCTCAGGGAGCCTGCTTCTCCCTCTCATGCCCCTGCCCCTACCACTGCTCATGCTCTCTCTCACTATCTCTCTCTCTAAGATAAACCTTTAAAATTAAATTAAATTAATTTCATTTCTATACAACAGCAACAGATAGAAAACATAATGTTTCAAAATATACCACTAATAATAGCAAAAAAGTTAAATAGAAATAAATCTAACATATATATGACATTTATAGAGAAAGTTATGAAGCTTTACTGAAAGCTAAAGCAAGTGTTCCTCCCCAAACTGACAGAAACACGGAGGTTTATTCTTTATACAAGTCAACAGGAGGCCTCTGCACTGCAGACAATAGCTACATTGGAAGACGGAAGTACCTTACTACCAACCCAGGAAGTATGTAACCAAATCACTAAACGTTAAATACTGAGATTCTACCCCACTGCTCTCTTAAGTCTTCCTCTCCAGTTGAATCACAAAACTCTGACAGTCAAACCTTTACCCTCTAATTAGATGATCCTCCTCTAATTCCCTCTGGGGAATTCAGCAAATCTATGAAGAAAGACTTAAAGATACTGACCTTAAGGATTACCCCACCAAATGATGTACTCAGATCACTCAGTGGTAAAGCTCAAAGTCAACAAGTTCCATTCTTGGGGTCAGAGATTTCAATCAACTTTTTAATCCTAGACTCTTAATCATGAGCAGTCAAACAAGGTCTAACAAACATCAAAGGAAAACCGCTAATGTGGAAGATAGAGTCCAAAACAAACAGACCAGTGAACACACAAAGGGATGGAAGCAACCTGAAGGAAATATAATCTATGCAAGGAAAAGAAAATTTTAAAAATAATATTATTAATATATTAAAAGAGACTGGAAAAGATATTGGATCTCTGAAACAAGAATCTAATTCTATTACTAAAATAGAAAACAAAAATAGCTCTCGGAAAGTAAAAACATGGTAAGATGGTAGCAGAAATGAAACACTCAGTAGTGGCATTGAAGGACAGAAAAGGAATAATAATGATCAGGAAAGAAATGTAAGAAAAAGAAAGGACCAGACCAAGAAGTATGAGATCTGGAAAATATGAGTTACAGAAAGAAAGAATATTGAAAGCAGGGATGAGAAAATCATCACTGAAAGAATTAAAGAAAAAATTTTCCAAACTCAAGGACATGAATTGTCATATAAAAAAGCCTAGTTAAGGGGTGCCTGGGTGGCTCAGTGGGTTAAAACCTCTGCCTTCGGCTCAGGTCATGATCTCAGGGTCCTGGGATGGAGCCCTGCATCGGGCTCTCAGCTCAGCAGGGAGCCTGCTTCCTCCTCTCTCTCTGCCTGCCTCTCTGCCTACTTGTGATCTCTGTCTGTCAAATGAATAAATAAAATCTTAAAAAAAAAGCCTAGTTAAAACAAAGCACCACTGAACAAAATAGACCTACTTCAAGGTAACTTTAGAACAATGAGAACTAATGGAAGATTCTAGAACAGAAAAAAATGTATAGGTTTTATACAAAGGATCAGATATCAGAATGGCTTTATCCTCAGCAGAACTAAATCAAGAAAACAATGGAATGATGCTTCAAAATTCTGAAAGAAAATTATTTCCAATCTAAAATTCTGTACTTGACTAAACTCCTATTTTAGTATAGATAAACAAAGGTATTTGTAGATATGCAGGGTCTCAGAATACTTATTCTCCAAGTTCAGTTTCCAAAGAAGCTACTGGAGGAAGTGCTCACCAAAATTAGATGACCAAATCAAGGCAAAAGAAGTTATGAGACACAGGAAATAGATCCATCATGGAAAACACAAAGACAATCCCCAGGTAGACAGTGAAGGGATATCATGGGATCACAACTATGCATCATCAGACAAAAGCAACCAGCCCAAATTAGAACAGGTGATGCACGTGATAGAAATGTTGAGGGATGCCACTACCAATGCCCACTGCCTTTGCCCCATCTTTCTAACCTGAGAACAGGATTTGTGAGTGAACCTGACCAAGAATTTTCTTTGTGTTTGGCTAGTCTGGACCAGAATTTATGAATTTATGGCTCTCCACTCCGTGCTTTGTTGCCTGGGTTGACTGAGGACACATACTTCACCCACAGGAATGTTCTGCTTTGACCCTCTCCTGGGAATGAGCACTGTTGCCTTGCAGAACATGCAGACATTTTTTTTTAATGTGGCCATTTCTTATATAGACTTTCTAGGAAATTCTGAGAGCTACTTACTATCTGGCTTCAATTCAGTGAGCACTTTTTAATATTTATTTATATTTATACTGGTAATAATATGCTCCTGGCTTATTGCCTTCTAGAGATCAAACAATACAGGAGAAGATCTTAGGGAAAATAGAGAATGAGTGGTGAGTTAGTTTTCTGTGGCTACAGTAACAAATTAAACAAACTGGGTGGTTTCTTTTTTTTTTTTAAGATTTTATTTATTTATTTGACAGACAGAGATCACAAGTAGGCAGAGAGGCAGGCAGAGAGAAGGGAGAGGGAAAAGCAGGCTCCCCACTGAGCAGAGAGCCTAGTGAGGGGCTTGATCCCAGGACCCTGGGATCATGACCTGAGCTGAAGGCAGAGGCTTTAACCCACAGAGCCACCCAGGCGTCCCCAAACTGGGTGGTTTCTAACAACAGAAATTTATCCTCTGAAATTCAGAAGTCAGAAATCTAGGTCTCAGGAGGACCGTACTCCCTCTGGAGGCTCAAGGGGACAATCCATTCCTTATCTCTTCCAACGTATGGTGGCTATAGGTATTCTTTTGGCTTAGGCCACATGACTCCACTCTGTCCTTGTGGACACTTTCCTTCTTCCTCTTCTCTTTTGTCTTTGTGTGTGTCTCTTATAAAGATACTTCACTTCACACTGGAATTAGAGCCCACTTGGATAATCCATGATATCTCCTTATCTCAAATCCTTAATTATATCTGCAAAGACTCCTTTTCTGAATAAGATCACATTCACAGGTACTAGGGATTAAAAGATGGACATACTATTTTTGCAAGGGTGGGCGTGTGGGAAGACACCCTTTGACCCACACTACAAGTCGTTAGCAAATCTCTCAATTCAGTTCTTCTCAAATTACGGTGGGATACAGACCACTTCTAAAATAAAGCCATTTGCAAAGAAAACAGGACAAAACAAATAATTTATAATAGATTTTAGGTGTGTGTGGAATTTGACAAAGCGATTTAAAATTTATATGGTAGAGCTGAGTCAAGAATAGCTCAGATATCCCTGAAAAAGATTGACAATGTTGAGGGAAAGCTGCTCTAAGTCTTATAAATTTATAGTAATTAAGGCACTATGATATTAGCTCAGAGATGGACAAATGTGCCAACAGAACACAGTAACACAATCAAGAGCCAGTAACACACTAAAATATATAGAGACACTTGATATATGACCGAGGCATCACTGCAAACTAAGTTATTTACATGAAAAAAAAAATAGATGTTTACTTTATACCAAAAAAAAAAAAAACCCAAACTTCCAGATTCATGCAGGAATTAAATATGAGCAGCAAAATTTTAATATAGTTAGAAAACACAAGAGAAGGGGTGCTGAGTGGCTCAGTTGGTAGAGCATCTGCCTTCAGCTCAGGTCATGAGCCTGGAGTCCTGGGATTGAGCTCCACATCGGGTTGTCTGGTAAGCAGAGCTTCTCCCTCTGCCCCCACTCCTGATCATGCTCTCTCTATCTCTCAAATAAATAAATAAAATCTTTAAAAAAAACCCACAAGAGAATATCTAATGATTTTAGGAATCCAAATATCCATCAATAGGAAGAGTTAAATAAATAATCACATACAATATAGTGTTTGTGGATACCGTGATCCACTTCCAAGACTCCCTTCAAGGAAGGACTGGTGGCCCCAGCTGCCAGAGGTGCTGTCAGCTGTTGACCTTCACCTGTCAAACCCTTTAGGGACTGCCTTAGTTTCAGAGAACTGCCTGGTACAAGGTCACCTTCCTTACTGGGATGGCCACATCCAATGACTGTTCAACCCAACTCGGGACAGCCATGAATGTTCTGAAGGGCCATTCTAGTTTCATTTCATTTGCTCATGATACTGTGAGACAGGAATTTGCTTTGGGCTTAGCTGGCCATTTTGGCTCCACATCGTATCTGCTGGGGTTATTCATTCAGCTGCATTTGGTTGGTAACTAGGCAGAACTAGAAGATCCAATAAGGCTTCCTTCATGCACGTGCCTGGCACCCAAATGCTCCCTTGAGTGGACTCTGTCTTACCACTTGATTACTTGGGACATCCCCACAGCACAGTGCTCTTGAAGCAATCTGATTTCTTGTGTGGTGGCTGGCTTCTAAGAGGGAGCATTCCAAATACTGAAGGCAGAAAGTATAGATCTCTGAATTCCTAACCTTGTTAGTCAACTGCCATCACTTCCGGTACATTCTATGAGTCAAAATAACCCAGATCCAGTGGGAGGGGAAAAAGACTCCTCTTGCTGATGAGGGCATGGTGACATCAGAAGGCAAAAGAGCCTGTGAGATGGGAAAGATTTTTGTGGCCATCTTTGGAAACACAATTTATCATAGCCATCAGGTACAGTCAAGCAAGTCATCCACTGTACATCTCCAGGAGTTACCATTTGCCTGGACCTCAAAGCAAATAGATCCTCTACAGTTGTGTAGTACACAGCCAGGATAATTTGTCCTACGTAAAGACATAGTAAGCCTGTAAAGACAAACATGGGTATGACAAGCAAAAAATTTAGAAAAGAGCTGGAGGATGTAGTTTCTCTTAAAAAAAAAAAAGATTTTATTTATTTATTTGAGAGAGAGAATAAGAGAGAGAGAGAGAGAATATGAGAGTGGAGAGGGTGAGAGAGAGAAGCAGACTCCCCACTGAGCTGGGAGCCCAATGTGGGACTTGATCCTGGGACTCCGGGATCATGACCTGAGCTGAAAGCAGATGCTTAAGCAACTGAGCCACCCAGGCAAGCAGCATATGGTTTCTAAGATCAAAAAGGAATATAGACACTTGAGTAGTCTTGGTAATAGTCTATTGCTTCAGCTAGTTGGTAGATACATAGGTGTTTGTTACTTGTCTTACGTTCTTTTTTTTTTTTTAAGATTTTATTTATTTATTTGTCAGACAGAGATCACAAGTAGGCAGAGAGGCAGGCAGAGAGAGGGGGGAGGCAGGCTTTCTGCCAAGCTGAGAACCCGACGTGGGGCTAGATCCCAGGACCCCGGGATCACGACCCAAGCAGAAGGCAGAGCCTTTAACCCACTGAGCCACCCAGGCGCCCCTCTTACATTCTTTTGTATGTACAAAATAATCCTTACTCAATTAAGAAAGAAAACAAGCAAATAACATAAAATAGGAGAAATAAATAAAGATTAATTCAGGATAGGAGTAGCCTCTGGAATAATGGAAAAGGATCTGTCAGGAGAAGGATATACAGGGGATCTAGTAGTATTTATTAAGTTACCTTGGCATATACTTCTCACATTCTCCTTTATACTTCACGAATTGATTGCATATTTTCTTTTGTTTGTGGCTGTCAGAAGATGTAGACCTTAGAATCAGCAGTGAGTAGAACGGTGCCCTAACAAGAATTATTCCTATCTGAGTGTACTTTGGAGAGTATAAAAGAGAGACAAAGTCTAAACTTCTCATTCTAGAAAGTCCTTAGATAAGCTTGTAAATGAAGAAGAAAGAAATATTCAGCTTCTCATTCCATGTTATAAGATAATGTTACATTCTAACCCAAGAATACTAAATATAATAGAAGTTTAGGGGCGCCTAGCTGGCGCAGTGGTTTGGGTGCCCAACCCTTGATTTTGGCTCAGATTGTGGTCTTGGGGTTGTGGTGTCTAGCCATGTGTCATCTGGCTCTGTGCTCAGCTCAAAGTCTCCTTGGGATGCTCTCTGTCCCTCCCCAGCCCTCTCCCTCTAAAATAAATAAATACATCTTTAAAAATAATAATAGGGGCACCTGGGTGGCTCAGTGGGTTAAAGCCTCTGCCTTCGGCTCAGGTCATGATCTCAGGGTCCTGGGATCGAGCCCACATTGGGCTCTCTGCTCAGAGGGGAGCCTGCGTCCTCCTCTCTCTCTGCCTGCCTCTCTGACTACTTGTGATCTCTCTGTCTCTGTCAAGTAAATAAATAAAATCTTAAAAATAATAATAACAATAAAAGTTGAGATGGGGGCACCTGGGTGGCTCAGTTGGTTGGGCGTCTGCCTTTGGCTTGGGTCATGATCCTGGAGTCTTGGGATCAAGCCCTGCATCCATCAGGCTCCCTGCTCAGTGGGGAGTCCACTTCCCTCTCTCCTCCCTGCTCTGCTCTCTCACTCTGTCTCTAAAATAATAATAATAAAAGTTGATATGGAGATCAAGCACTAAAATTGTGGAAGATACATATTTTAGTACTGAATATAGCTTGAAATGGCTGCAGATCTCATCATATCATACTTCTGTGAAAAAAAAAATTGAGATGGAAGAGACTACTGTTCAAGGACCACTCCAGTGAGTTTGATCATGGTTAAGTACAAAAGACACTCAAGGCAAGTGAAAGGGAAACAACTTCTATGCTTAGAATCTTTCATTGTAATTGTAACAGCAGTATAGGAAGAGCTTATTTTATAGCTCTTTAGATTCCTAAACTTCTACCCAACATTTTGAGGAGTCACTCAGAAGCAAAGATGACATAAATAATGCAATGTTTGTAATGTATTCTCTCTTTCCTGAGAATCAGAATGGTGCTCTAAAGAGGTAGTTTTTAAGAAAACCAGACCACACATAGGAAACCGCTTAGGTCATTTGTTGTGAGAGTAAATGAGAAATCAAGCAATCTATATTTCAACAAAGAAAACTTCTCTGAGCAGGAAGACAAGGACTTTAAAAGACATGGTGTCAGGATGGAATCTCATGCCTCGATTCTTCATGAAAACCTTAGCTCTGTTTTCCACGGACTTGTCCATGGATGTGGAGGACTACATTGTTTGAGTTATAGGCAGAGAATTTTTCCCAGATCCCTTCAAACACAGAGGCAAAGACAGGAGAACACTTCTAATTTTTAAAATTATTTAATTAATTAATTAAAATTCTTTATTAGATTCAATTTAGTTAACATATAGTGTATTATTAGTGTCAGGGGTAGAGTTTCGTAATTCATCAGTTGCATGTAACACCCAGTGCTCATCACATCACGTGCCCTCCTTAAGGTCCATCCCCCAGTTACCCATCCTCCCACCCACTTCACCTCCAGCATCCCTCAGTTTGTTCCCCATAGTTAAAAGTCTCTTTTCTTTTTTTTTTTTTTAAGATTTTATTTATTTGACAGAGAGAGACACAGTGAGAGAGGGAACAGAAGCAGTGGGAGTGGGAGAGGGAGAAGCAGGCTTCCCGCCGAACAGGGAACCCAATGTGGGGCTTGATTCCAGGACTCTGGGATCACGACCTGAGCCGAAGGCAGATGCTTAGCAACTGAGCCACCTAGGTGCCCCTAGAAGTCTCTTATGATTTGCCTCCCTGTCTGTATCTTTTTTTATTTGTCCTTCCCTTCCCCTATGTTCATTTTTTTTTAAAGATTTTATTTATTTATTGACAGAGAGAGATCACAGGTAGGCAGAGAGGCAGGTAGAGAGAGAGGAAGGGAAGCAGGCTCCCTGCTGAGCAGAAAGCCCGACGTGGGACTCGATCCTAGGACCCTGAGATCATGACCAAAGCTGAAGGCAGAGGCTTAACCCACTGAGCCACCCAGGCGCCCCACCCTTATGTTCATTTTTTTTTTTGTCTTATTCTTTTTTTTTTTTTAATTTTTTATTTTTTATAAACATATATTTTTATCCCCAGGGGTACAGGTCTGTGAATCACCAGGTTTACACACTTCACAGCACTCACCAAATCACATACCCTCCCCAATGTCCATAATCCCACCCCCTTCTCCCAAACCCCCTCCCCCCCGGCAACCCTCAGTTTGTTTTGTGAGATTAAGAGTCACTTATGGTTTGTCTCCCTCCCAATCCCATCTTGTTTCATTTATTCTTCTTCTACCCACTTAAGCCTCCATGTTGCATCACCACTTCCTCATATCAGGGAGATCATATGATAGTTGTCTTTCTCTGCTTGACTTATTTCGCTAAGCATGATACGCTCTAGTTCCATCCATGTTGTTGCAAATGGCAAGATTTCATTTCTTTTGATGGCTGCATAGTATTCCATTGTGTATATATACCACATCTTCTTGATCCATTCATCTGTTGATGGACATTTTTAAAGCCATCTTGAGTAAACAGTGTTTGAAGTGTTTTCCTCCCACTTTTGTCTTCTTCTAGAAACAGCTCTCTCCTTTTTAGAGAAACTGCTCCTTCTTCCATGCCATCCAAATGCTCCCATTGGGACAACAAGCCATACTTGTGACCATGTGACCCCATGACCTCATAGCCTCCATGCCCCTTTACACTGGACCTTGGGAAAGAGTAGCAGTCCCTCTCAGAGAGCAAACCTGGTCCAAACCGCCATCATATCTCACTTGGATTATTGCAATAGACAACTGGTCTCCCTCCTTCTGCCTTTGCCTCTCTACGGTTCATTCTCAATACAAGACAGAGCCGAATGCAAATCAGATAATGCCATTCCTCCCTGAAAACCCCTGTGGTGGTTGCCTGTCTCAGACTCTGTGAAAGTCAAAGTCTTTACTATGACCCACAAAGCTCCATGTAATCTGCCTTACCACCCTGGCCTCCTCGCCTACTAGTTTCCCCCTGCTCGCTCCAATGCAGTCTCAGTGGTCTTGCTAATGTTCTTTGCACATGCCAACCCACGCCTACCTTGTGTTCTTTGCACCTGAAGTTCTTTCTCAGTTGTTACTTGCATGGCTCACCCTTTCTCTTCCTTCAGATCTTTGCCCCCAATGTGATCTCCCTAGTAAGGCGTTGCCTGGCTTTTTTTTTTTTTTTAAAGATTTTATTTATTTATTTGACAGAGAGCAAGAGGGAGAGCACAAGCAGGGGGAGGAGCAGCAGAGAGAGAGGGAGAAGCAGGCTCCCCACTGAGCAGGGGACTCGATCCCATGACCCCGGGATCACGACCTGAGCCGAATTGCCTGACTTTTTAAATCACAACACTCACCCCCACCCCCATCCCAGCACTCCTGATCCCCGTTCTATGGTTGAACTTTTTCTTCCATAGTGTTCATTATTTTCTCACATACTATAAACTCTTCCCTTTTACTTTTGTATACCGCCTGAATTTCCTCCCCCAGAATATAAAAAGGATTTTTTTCTTGTTTTTCTTTCCCTGCTCTTCTGGCATCTGGAACAATGGCTGGCAATGTAATAGGTGCTCCATAAATACTTGTTTTGTGACTTGGGTGAATGAAACGTGGGAAGATGAGAACTGGCAGCTGTGTCATCTGTGGTTCAGTCTAGTGGAAAAGCCTGTCTGAAAGAGGAAAGCTGACATAGCGAAACCAGCACTCTCTCACCCTAGTGGGGCAATAGCCCCCTGTCCTTGTTCCTCCCAGAAGCCAGCGCCATCTCTGCTTTTCCCAGAGTTTTCTACATGTGCCACTATATCTCCCATTTTGCCTAAGGTGGTTCCAGGTGAGTTTCCATCATTTTTCGACCACAAGAGTTGTGACATGTGAGCACTCTTTGCATGGACACCTATGGGGCACATTTTCATTTGCCGACACTTGAAATCTCTATGTTTACCAACCTTGTGCAAAAGCGGGATACAGGCAGGGTGGGCAGCCTCTCGCCTCCTGCTGCATCCCATCCAGTCCTTCACCGATGCAGCTCTGTAGCCACCCCCACCCCCAAACATGGGGCCTGCAGTCACTCACGTGTATTTGCCTGTGTTGTCCCACCTCCTCTTTCTACCACAATACCACTAATCCTACCCTCCCTGCCAGAAATTGATAACAGAGAATGAGGAAGTCAAGGATATTGTGACACATTAAGAACATCTTCAACATCTTCATGACCTACCAGAGTGTCCCAACCTGCCAGTTGGGAAATACCAGGCCAGAAAAAAGAATAGTATATGCTGCTTGTTTTGCAAGACAGCCAGCCAGTCAGGTGAAAAGGGACTCAGAAGATTTAAAAGACCCGTTTATTGCAAGCTTATTTATTTTTTATTTTATTTTATTTTTTTAAAGATTTTATGTATTTTAGAGAGAGTGAGTGCACAAGTAGGGTGAGGGGCAGAGGGAGAAGCAGGCTCCCTGATGAGTAGGGGACCCAATGGGGGGCTTGATCCCAGGACCCTGGGATCATGACCTGAGCCGAAGGCAAACACTTAACTGACTGAGCCACCCAGGTGCCCCGTTCTGCAATTAATTTTAAAAGATGAGTGGACGTTATCCCAACAAAGGAGGGGAAGGACATTCTAAGAAGAAAGGCAGCATGAGCAAAGGCATGGAGCGCTTTAGTGCTGCTGGAGTACAGGTCTCATTGAGATCCCATAAATAGACATTCTGGACTCCCTTGTGTGATAAATTTATGAATAATGGGATACAACAGAGAAATTCTTGGTTCCAAAAACAAACTAGAAGATTTTGCCCAGAAGTGGCATTCAGTTCAATAACATTTATTAAGCTCTTTGTGCTAAGCACTGTGTGAATGCAAAAATAAGACATGTTCCAGTCCTTACCAAGCATATTGGCAGATGAGACAAATGCACAAATGACTGGCATAATTAACAAAGATGCAAGATATAATAAAGGGAAGAAGAAAGGAAAGTGTTGGCAGGATCTTGAACTTGGGCACCTCTTATGCAGCATTTGTGCATTTTATCTGTGTTATGTCACTTAATGCTCATATTACTTCTACAAAGTAGCCTATTTCCCTTATTTAATGGATAAGAAAAACTGAGGAGTCCATGGTCACCTGACTAGTAAGGGGAGGAGTACCAATCTGCTAGACTCCAAATTCTGAACTCCTCCCTTACAACTGCCAGCCCCCATAGCACCGTTAACAGAAGCATGAAAAGAATATTGCTGATGGAGTGTTTGAGGGGAGAGCAAGGACTTCTGGGCTCAAGAATCAGGGATAAATTTATGGAGTGGATGATTTTAAGGGAGGCTGTGAACTATAGGTAGAGTTTTAACCAGCAGAAGATCATAGGGAGGGTGTTCTGGGTGGAGGAAATAGCATGGTCAAGGGTCCCAAGGCATGGGAAGGGCCCAAGGACCTACAGGGCGCATTTTATGTCAGTATCCCCCAGGAAGCAGACTCTGAGCTAGAGTTTAGCATTCCAAAAATGTATTATGGAGTCATTGAGATCAACCCCTATGGGGGAGCAAGGAAAGTAGGATTAGGCAAAGGAGGGTGTTGGGCTATAGTACAGTCATTAAAAAGGTCTTAACCAATTACATGAATTGTTCAGAAGCTGGAATGACTTTTCAGAGTTGCCTTGAGACAAGGGGACAGGTCTTTATAGACACCTCCTCCCAACTTTGTACCAGTCATTGGATGTAGGCTGTCACTGGGAAAGGAATGTGAATCTTGTGTGAGGTGGTCCTCTCCATCCAAGAGCAATCCACAGAGAGGTACTCATATGAAAGCCAGCATCAACCAACACTCCCAGCACTTGGGGGAGTGAGTAACTTGGTCCTGAAAGGAAAATTCTGGGTGATGTTCACTACAAGATGTGTGCCCTGGGCAGCAAGCAGGTTGATCTGGCAAGACATGAGCTTGCTGGACTAAGGAAAGGATGAAACTGGAAAACTGAGAGGGGGTGGACCTTGAAAGTCAGACGTCACATTTTGTAAAGAAGGAAAATGGGTTGCTGCATTTGGCATGAGGCAAGGTCATGGCTAGAAGTTGCACCTGTCATAATGCACAGGATATCTGAGGGTGGACAGAACCAAGAGGAGAACCAATACGTTTTTCCACAGTCAACGTAGGTGAAGACGGGAGAAATGAACAGATGGCAGTCGTGATAGGAAGGAAGGGATGGAGGGGGCAGAAGATTTGAAGACACACAGATATTGCATGTTAAGCATTTTCTACAAAAGGCCTCTGAGACTCAAAAAGAGAGAATATTACGGTACAACTGTTCCATGGAGTTTTACCCTGATTTTTAATGTAAAATCTATGTAGACAGGGATTTTTGTTGTTTTCCCAGCATCTAGAACAGTGCCTGGCAAATAAGATATATTTGTATCAGTCAGCTTTGGGTATGATCATTCTGAGTCACAAAGATCCCAAAATCCCAATGGCTTACAGCAACAAATGTTTTGTTTATTGCTTATCCTTCTATAGTCACCTGTAACAACTTTGTTCCTGGCTGTGGGTTGCGTTCAGGTCTGCTCCATGTGTCTTCCTCTACCAGGGACCAGGCTGAAGGACATGGGGGACAAAGTATTCTTTCAGCAGGAGCCCAAGAAGGCTAACAGAACTTGCAGTGCTTCTAAAAGCTTCTGATAGGATTAGGTGCGCTGTCACTTCCACCAACCACGTTCCATTGACCTATGCAAGTCATAGGAGCAAACTCCACATCAATGGTATAGGGAAATATACTGGAAATATACTCCTCCCCTGAGAAGCTGGGGAAAGGAGAGGGAATTGTTGTTGCTGAACAACAATAAAATCCACAGTAGGGGCGCCTGGGTGGCTCAGTCAATTAAACATCTGCCTTCAGCTCAGGTCATGATGTCAGGGTCCTGGAATCAAGCTCCACATTGGGCTCCCTGCTCAGTGGGGACCTTCCTTCTCCCTCTCCCTCTGTGCTCTCTCTCTCTCTCTCTCTCTCTCTCAAATAAATAAGTAAAGTATTTTATTTATTTATTTTTAAAGGTTTTATTTATTTTTTTTAATTTATTTTTTATTTTCAGCATAACAGTATTCATTATTTTTGCACCACACCCAGTGCTCCATGCAATCCGTGCCCTTTATTTGACAGAGAGAGACACATCAAGAGAGGGAACATAAGCAGGGAGAGCAACGGAGGGAGAGGGAGTAGCAGACTCCCCACTGAGCAGGGAGCTCAATGCGGGGCTCAATCCCAGGACACTTGTATTATTACCTGAGCCAAAGGCAGATGCTTAACAACTGAGCCACTCAGGTGCCCCAAATAAAATATTTTAAAAGAATAAAAAAATAAAGTCCACAGTAGTGTTCAATAGATATTTGTTGAACGATCGTATGAATAAATCTATGTGTACTGGTACAAAGAGATCCATAACATCCCCATTAAGTGAAAAAGGCAAGTCGCAAAGCAATATATACACTATGATCCAATTTATAAATACACACACCAAAAATAAAACCATATACTAACTGACCTGTGCACATATTTTTTTCATAAATACATACAGAAGTAGCGGGAAGTAGAGACACTAAACAGTTAACTTCTGGAAAGGGGAGTAAGATTGGGTATGAATAAAAGGGAACATTTGCTTTTATATCATTTGAACTTTTTCTCTTGACAAGAAAGTTCTTTTTAAAAAATACGTTGTAAAAAAGAAGAAGGAAGGTAGGTCCATGTCCATTGTGAAGCTCCTCACACAGTCTGGATTGGAAAAATGTCAAATGAGCAATTTGGAGGAAGGAAGTTAATGTCACAGTAAGAGTGACAAATTAATAATAAAATGTGCCCTAACTCTTATAATTGTTCAGTTACTGCTCTGACATTTAAAAAACATTACAACCTTTATGGTAAGTGCCTTTATCTGGCTTATGAAATGATTATGAAATTAGTTTGACAGTATCCTGCACTTAGATTGTGTAAAAAAGAACATTTACTTAACCCATGCCATGTACATAGCAGATACTTGGCATTTGTTGTACTTAACAAATAAAATCCCTAGCAAATCTATTAATAGTTTAATATTTGCAATTCCTATAGGAATATCAAGTCTTCTTAATGAAGAGACATCTTCTCTAAATGTCATTCTTTATCTGAAGATGCTGCAGGAAGCCATATTGTCAAATAAATCGGACATTTGATTTTTTCCACCACTGGCTCTAGAACTTCACACCTCCCCAGGGTAGTCATGGATATAAACTTTCTGAAAGACTGAACCACTTTGTCAAGTACCATTTTAGAACATCTTACCAGGGCTGTCACAGCTTCTCATAGCTAATACCTAAGAAACCACACAAAGGATTGTGAAGTTTGGTGGCTGGGGTCTTGGGGAAAAGCAGGCAGTCCATCAGCCCCCACACCCTCACTGAATGCCAGCGCGATGCATACAGGATCTTAGATCTTAGATAAGGGAAATAGCATTTCAAAGAACATGAACTCCACTCTATGCTCAAGAGAAAACAGCAAGTATGTGATTTAAAGATTTGGTATTTTGAGGTCATCTTTAAGGTGGTTCTTTACTTGCTGCTAGTCATTACTCTTTAGGATGCGATGGTTTTCAAATTGGCAGGTTCAGAAATTCAAACGTGTGAAATTATCTGAAGTTGAGCTCACTAATTGGACTGACTCATGATAATCAGATTTGCAGGAGGTTCACTTACAAGTGAGTTTGTGAGTTTATTTATTTGTACTACCTCCCAAACACCTCCCAGAGTATGGGTTTCACCTGCTGTATGTACTCCCTTCCCAGAGAAGAAGGGCTACCTTAAGTCCAAATGATTAGCTGGCAGACACTAGAGTCAAGAGTAGGTAATTGGGTGATTTAAAAAAAAAAAAAATGTTATTGATTTGTGGTATGAGGATAACTTCAGGGCTAATGAAAATATCTGTCTGGCTGATTTTACACCTGGGTTGGTCCAGCAGGGCAAGCCTCTTCCTTGATGGTGCCAGGGGACCTGAAAAACTATTCTCATCGACTCCTTGTTAAGGGTTTAGTTCTCGCATGAGCCCATGGCTATTAGGGGTGTCCTCAGTTGCCAATTGGTCTTGATTTACAATTACATTAGCGAAGATGGACTTTTTCAACTGAACATATTAAAAAGTTAAAACTCAAACTAGATTAAGCAAAAAATGTTCAATGATTTACTCATCCCTGTAACAAATATGGTGGCCAAAGGGATAAAATGGGCTGATTGTCCAGGCCCGGGTTTCTCAACCACCCCTAGGATGAATCCGACCTCCAGAAAATCACAAGGATGGAGGGAAGATAAAGTTTCTCCGATGGAAAAGAAGACTGGATGCTGGGCAGGCAAAGCATCATTACCATCCATCATCATCATTATCATCATCATCACCATCATCACCTACTACACCAACTTTGTGGTTGAGATCCTTGGCCACACTCCCCTCCCCAGCTCAGAGCCACTTTCAGTAGTTAGGGGAGCACTAACACCAATCACTAATACAGTTATGGATCCTTGATTCCCTCTGGGAGAAAAAGCAGCAGTACAAAGCAGAGAGTACTGGAGTCGGCTAAACACTTAACTTCATTTCGACAATTTAAAGATTTATCTTTCTATTTGCCTATTAGCCTATTTGATGCTTCACCTCGTTCCTATTATCCCAGAAGCTCAGTCTCGAAAAGATAACATATGACAACTTAATGTAACAAATAATAATTATAAAAGTCCTGTGTGCATTGACTTAAGGATTACAATTTCAATTTTAAAATGATGGGTTCAACATGATTTATGCCTGGTGAAGATCGTAGGAATTAGGAAGAGCAGACAGAATTATGAGAATCAAGGAGTCTGGGCCGTGACGTGAGAGATCGACTCACAGCACATATAATGAGCTATTTCCCTCACTATCCGAGGCTAGAATTTAAGGCTAATAGAGAAGGAGCGCCGTAACTATGGTTACAAACTTAGTTCCAATCTTGGCTTTCTCACTTGCTAGTAATACAGCCTATGACCAAGTTACTGAAATGTAACAAAGTTTCTTGAGCTCTGACTCTGTATCAAGCACTAACATACATATCTTTCATCTTTATAAGAACCTGGAAGGGAATGGCTCAACCTCTCAATTAATCAAATGCTGTCAATGAGAAGACATCATCAATTTAATAGCAATTCCATAGGGATGCCTGGGTGGCTCAGTCAGTTAAGCATCTGCCTTCCCCTCGGGTCATGATCTCAGGGTCCTAGGATTGAGTACTGCACCAGGCTCCCTGCTCAGCGGGGAACCTGCTTCTCCCTCTGCCTGCTTCTTTTCCAGCTTGTGTTCTCTCTCTGTCAAACAAATAAATAAAATCCTTTAAAAAAATTAAAATGAAAGGCTCTTTAGATCACAAGAAAAATGGAGTAGTAAGTATCCCATTTTATGTACGAGAGCACTGAGGCTTAGGGAACCTTATCTGGCCTAGGTCACACAGCTTACAAGCAGCGTGAAGAAGAAAAGGCAAGAACGACCCCTGGACCCGCAAAAGGCTGAGTGTCGCTGTATCCCAGCATCCAGGACCTACGTTCCACCATTGCCACCATGCCCAGGAGAAAGGCTGAAGGGGACACCAAAGGAGATAAAGTCAAGGTGAAGGAAGATCTGCTGTCTGCTAATCCTGTTCCTCCAAAGCCATAGCCCAAGCCTAAAAAGGTCCCCTGCCAAGAAGGGAGAGAAGGTACCCTAAGGGCAAATGGGGGAAGCTGGTGTGGGCATGGATGGGAATAACCCCGCAGAAAACCGAGGTGCCTCAATAGACCAGGCACAGAAAGCTGAAGGTGCTGGATATGCCAAGTGCATTTTTGATAACTTCACTGGTGACCCCACAGTTTGAAATAGTGTTTGTTTGTTTGTTTTTTAACTAAGTTTTATAAAAATTCAGAATTTTGTTTTGCTTTTTTTAAATGATGTGTTGTTGGCACACAGAGTGCTTCGTTGTTGTTTTGGGCGAGGGGCATATTGTCACTAACATAATATCTCTAAAGCTAGACTGATGAAAGGGGAAAAACCCTTGGGCCCCTGGGTGGCTCAGCCACTTAAGTGTCTGCCTTTGACTAAGGTCATGTTCTTGGGGTCTCAGGATCGAGCCCCACATTGGGCTCCCTGCTTGGCAAAGAGACTGCTTCTTCCTCTCCCTCTGTCACTGCCCCTACCCCTGCTGTGCTTTCTCACTCACTCTCTTTCAGGTAAATAAATAAAATCTTAAAAAACAAAAACTAAACAAAAACACCAAGGGGGTAAAACACTTTTCCCTTCTAGTTTTGAGAAACTTCCTCTTGGAAGGGATTTCTTGATGTTGACACACATGAGCTACCTTGGCACAAATGCCTTGGTGGTATGGAAAGACTAAAATTCACTTTTTATATCCTCTTCTCCCTCTCTGCCTTCAACATAGACTTGACCCCCTTAAACCCAGAGGCCTGTTGGAACCTGACCCCAAGGCATGGTTCTCATTATTTCAGACAATCTGGACTTTACAGCGTCACCATGGAGATGGCATCTCTCGAAAGAGTTCCTTTTTTAGCTTGTGGATCTTTAGATTAGTAATTCTGCCATTTTCATTTCATTTCCGGAAAATCAGGGTCACTTGTGAAAAGTTGTTAAGCAACATGATAAATGTCAACTGTCAACCCTCACTCTAAACTTTCCGTGTTCAGTGCATCAGAGGAAGACTTCATTGGGTTTTATAGTGGCTTTCTGCTTTTGGTAGCCCATTGAAGAAGGGAGTTCGAAGGTTGTTGTATACTGTTAACTATCATCTGCCCATGTCCTGCCTGATATACTGTGATTGTTTATGAAAAGTATATTTATTTTTTAAAAAATTTATTTATTGGGGTGCCTGGGTGGCTCAATCGGTTAAAGCCTCTGCCTTTGGCTCAGGTCATGATCCCAGGGTCCTGGGATTGAGCCCCACATCAGGCTTTCTGCTTGGCAGGGAGCCTGCTTCCCCCTCTCTCTCTGCCTGCCTCTCTGCATATTTGTGATCTCTCTGTCAGATAAATAAAAATCTTTTTTAAAAAAAGATTTATGTATTTACTTTAGAGAGAGAGAAGGGAAAAAGCATGAGCAGGAGGGGCAGAGGGAGAGAGAGAATCTCAAGCAGACTCCGCACTGAGTGGGGAACCTGATACAGGGCTCCATCTCAAGACCCTGAGATCAAGACCTGAGCTGAACCCAAGAGTAGAATGCTTAATCTACTGCACCACCCAGGTGCCCTGAAAAAAATCTTTAATAAGGCTGGATACAGTTTGAAACAAAATAAAACAATGTCAGACAGCTTATTTCTGAATATGGAGCCAGAAATTGAATCCCAAATCTATTTGACTTCCACTCCCATTGAACTACCTTCAGTGTTACCATAGCTCCTTGGTTTCTCCGTGCATAAAACAAGAATGGTAATAGGTACCTCCCAAGATCATCACAAGAGTCAAAGAGTATCTGTGAAATCATAAATGCCCAGAGGTAACTGGTGCTTATTATTCTTTTTAACAACCAAACAACCATAGAAATGTACTGAGTGAGTAGAAAAGAAGAAAATTAAGGGGGTTAGGATTGACAAAATAGGAACCAGGCAGACTTTACATTAAGGTGACTTCTGCCTTGGGCAGGACTTCCTGTAAATCACCTTCTGGGGAAGAGATCAGTCTCAGGACATGGAAAATCCAAATTATCAATTAGAGCTCCAAGTGGTTGAGCTGCAGGTATCAGGTACCTCATTAAAGTGGCTTAATTAGTCAAAGACTTCCTTTGCTGAGACTCACCCCAATTAAACAATGAAATTTTCCCAACATGACTTGATAAAAATTAATCTCTTTATTAAAATGTTTAAACACAACTGATGGTGTACTCTATGTTGGCTAATGGAATCTAAATTTTAAAAAAATGTCTAAACACAACTAAATGTAGTCAAAAAAATAAAAACAGGTGAGGTCTGAGCAAAGGAGGTCTACATTCTGGATCGATTAGGTGTTTTTCTCTTCTATTCCTTAATTGTTTCCATTCCTAATCCCTTTCTTCTTTTATCCCCATGTTCCACTTTAAGAGGAAATGCTCACCTGCTTAATTCCACGCCGAAAGTCTTTCCTTAATACAAGATAAGGCCACTCAACTGACTCAATCTTATTATTTGCTGTGATTACTTTCCTTCCCAACCTTCTCCTAACTTGCCTTTATTATAGTTTTTAATGCTGTTTTCCTCTGGTCTGTTTAAAGTGACTGTGCTCCTTTAGAGAGGACAGGCAATAAACTTTTTTTATTAGAAAAGCCATGCACTGAAGATTGCCAACCCCAGGCTTCTCTTGTCTTTCAAAACTCTGCTCATTCCCTGACCTGAGGAAATTCACTGGGCTTTTTTTATGATGAGCATCTCTGTTAACTTTGAAGGATGCCCATAACAAATTACCACAAACTAAGTGGTTTATGACAATAGAATTGTATTCTCTTGGGGCACCTGGGTGGCTCAGTTGGCTTAGCATTTGACTCTTGATTTTCATTCAGTTCATGATCTCTGGGCTATGGGATCAAGCCCTGTAATGGGTTCCCTTCTGGGTGTGGAGCCTGTTTAACATTCTCTCTCTCTCTCCCCTTCTCCCTCTGCTCCCTTCCACCAAAAAAATAAGAATGGGTTCTCTCACTCTTCTGAAAGCTGGGAGTCTGAAATCAAGGTGTCAGTAGAACCATGCTTCATCTGAAGATTCTAGGGAAGGCTCCTTCCTTGCCTCTTCCAGCCTCTGGTTGGCTGTGGACACATCACTCCGGTCTGCTTCTATTTTCACACGGCCTTCCACATTTGTCGTCTGTGTTTCTCCTCTTCTAATAAGGGCACTTCTTTTAGGATTTAGGGCTACCCAGTCAATCCAGGATGCTCTCATCTCAAGATCCTTAACTTAATCATATCTGCAAAGACCCTCTTTGCAAAGAAAATCACGTTCACAAGTACCTGGGGGCTAAAACTCACATGTATCTTTTGGGGGCTCCCATTCAACCCCTAATGATAACTAATAACTAATAACCTCTTAAATCCTATAACTACCTTTTCCTTTTAAATTGTTTCCTATATTTTTGTTACAAAATATATTTCCTATGTCATGGAATAAAATAAGACATTTTAAGTGTATATTACTTTAATGTCTCCTAGTTTCTAATATTTGAACATCATTCAGGAGTTTACAAAGTTCCTTTCCATTTATATCTCTTTAGATGTAAGGAGCAATGCTGGGTGACAGGTCTAACATATATTATCACTCTAGAGATCCAGAAGCTGAGGCTCAAAGGCTTGTCCAAAGTCTCATGTCACTGCAAGTCAGGGTTTCTTGAATCTTCATCTTTTCATCATACAACAGATGAGAAAAGTTGAGTGCTTTTCTTTTTTCTTTTTTTTTTTTTTGAAGATTTTATTTATTTCTTTGAGACACAGTGAGCTAGCCAGAGAGAGAGAAAGAGAGAGAGAGAGAGCACGAGCAGGGGGAGTGGCATAGGGAGAAGGAGAAGCAAACTCCCCACTGGGCAGGGAACCCGTTATGGGGCTCGATCCTGGGACCATAGGATCATGACCTGAGCTGAAGGTAGACGCTTAACCAACTAAGCCACCCAGGCACCTGAGTTTTTTTCATTTTAAAATATATACAGAACATGTTCACCTTGAGCATTAATCTTGTCATAACTGAGAAACCCCACTAGCATTTAATCCCTAGGACTTAATGAGCTCACTCAATGCAACAGCATCTAACACATATTTGGAAACCATTTATCTGTGGTCATCTGGTCAAAACATAACCTCTGGCAGCTTATTCTTATATGGTTGTCTATCCAGCATAGAAATGGTGATTGTCTGTGAGTGGTTTCCATGAGTATATTCTCTCCTTCTGAAACTGAGGATGTCTTAGATGGCTATAACAGAATAAAGTAGAACCATGGTGATAAATAGACGAGCTCAGTCCAGTAGGAGGGCTTCCTGAAGAGTAGCCAAAGAGGGTCATTTATAAAAGGCACAAAACAGGGGTGCATTTCCCTTCTAGAAGGACTCAGAGTGCTGAAAACCTGGCTTGGAGGCAGAAAATAACAACTATTATTTTCCCACGAACTTGAGAGAAAACAATATACAATCGTCATGAGAAGTGTAACCTTTGGCCCTCTCTGGAACGCAATATCCTTTCCAAGTGGGCAAACCCTCGATGGTGTTGATTCGGTTTTGTGTTTGTTTCTAATAATAAAAGGGAAGTGGGAGATTTCTGGTGGCAGGCAGCCTAACCATTCATCTACAGACTTGGTATGTGTGTACGTGTTTACTTTGAATTATGTAAGTTATTCTTGTTTAATCATTTTTATTGACTTTAAAGAAGGAAACAGTACCTATGCAAAAAGTTAAATTTATCATGCCCCATGTTCAGAGATTGCTTCAGACGTTTCCCGTTTCAAAGAAAACAGTGATTTGTCTAATGTCAATCAAATCCAGTGTGCATGGAACAGAAGATCGCAGAGCTAGAGATGAAATAAATAGCCCTTGCTGGGTCCTTTGAGAGGCACATAAATTATGAGGAAACTTCTTCAGTAAGTATGACGTAATGCATATCTTCGTGTGCTGTCTTTTCTATGGGTACTTTCTCCCTCCCTCCTTCTCTCTCTCTCTTCCTGTCAGCAGGCCAAGAGGCTCCATAGACTCACTGCCAGCCTACATTTCAGCCGTCTGCACGCGCATAATGCCATACTCTAAGATTCTTTAAGACGACACGATGAACTCCTAAACATAGTTTTTATTACAGCCTGCAACCGAAAGGAATAGTCTACGATGATCAGAAGCATACTGAGCAGAAGTGCAGTTGCCGTGGTTCCCTGACTAGGAAAAGGTGTTGAGCAAACTGATCATAACCCTTACCCTTGTAATGGTCACACTAGTGGTGCCTCATCCAAATCCCCTTTCCCAGGCCAGTACGCCTGTTCCCTAGCTGCTAGGGATGGTAGTTGCTGAAAGCTCACAGCCTCTTCTTTCTCCAGAGAGTTGCTCTTGGCCGAATGGAACCATCTAGCAAGGAAGTTGACACCTTACCCCAAAGCTGACAACTGACTGGCTAGGAAGCACGAAAGTCAGGCCCACTCTGCTTGAAGGTGTGGCTGTGTGGTATAGTCAAACAGCAAACTTCCCTATGGGATCCCTCTGAAGCTAGTCTCCAGGTGAAACCACCATGTTTTTTCATGTTTTCCCTTGTTTCATCCAGCTTCCCTCCCTCTCATTCTCCTGAGAATCCTTGCCCAAAAAATCCCTGTCTCAGGTTCTGCTTCTAGAACCTTGTGGAAGACACTTCCTTGATGTGGAGAGCAAGAGCCATCCTAGACAGCAGAAATGGTGCTTTTTTGTAGCAACCAACCAAGAGGACCTGCCCTTTGCACTCTGACCTCTGACCCAAATCAGGTGCTCCCTCTCTCTCCTTCACCCTTGTAGCCAATGAGCCACCAAATAAAACCTCTATCTCCTCAACATCTTGTTATCCTAAGTGCTTTCCAGTCACCACCCTAGTTCAGGCTCTCGTGGCTTCTTAACTACAGTAATGGCATTTCTTCCTACTGGTCTACCTGACTTCAGGCCTATCTGGTAATCTTTTTTTAAAAAAATATTTTATTTATTTATTTGACAGAGAGAGAGAGAAAGAGTACAAGCATGTGTAGCGGCAGGTAGAGGGAGAAGCAGGCTCCCCGCTGAGGGGGACTCAATCCCAGGACCCTGGGATCATGGCCTGAGCCAAAGGCAGATGCTTAACCTTAACTGAGCCACCCAGGCCCCCCTGTCTGGTAACTTTCTAAATGACAAATTTGATCATTAGGAGTTCCTTTATCCTCAAACACTCTCATTGGCTGCCTTATTACTATCAGTGTAATGATAATGGCCACCCTTTATTATATATTAAGTGATTCACATGCACTATCTTATCCTGTAAAGTAACACTGCAACAAAGTTACAATGATCCCCTTTTGTTGGTAAGAACATAGAGTCTCTGGAAGGGTAAGATTTACCTAACACCCACAGCTAATCAAGGGTTGATCCAGAAAGTGTTTTAGCTGACTCCTAGACCATGCTGTTAATCTCATCACAAGGTTGCCTCTCAGTAAACCCAGACACAGCATTTGGGCTTTCAAAGCCCTCTATGGACAGAGCCCAAAATAATTTCTCAAATTTATCTTCTCCCAACTCATCACACTCCTCATGTCAACCAGACAACTGGTTCTTCCTTCCACACACTTTGAACATCCCTCTTTCCTGCTCCTGCCGATTTATCTCACTAGAGCTCAATTTGCCCACAACTCCACCTTCACCCTTGTGGCCGACTATGTGCATTCTCTTCTACAGTGTGACCTTGATCCTTGAATCTGGACTGGCTCTCTCCTTACCAATAATATACAGCAGATTCATCAAGCAAAAAAAAAAAAAAAAAAAAAAAAAAAAAAAAATATATATATATATATATATATATATATATATATATATATACAGCAGAAGTGACATTGTGTGACTCCCAAGGCCAGGTCAGAAAAGCCCGCACAGGTTTCTGCCTGAGACCACCATGCTATGGAGGCTACGTGCACCCCAGTGACAGCCCACCTGAGCTCTCAAATGATTTCCGGCTGAGAGCCGGCATCAACACCAGCCCTGTGTGGGCGCCATCTTGGACATCCAGCCCCTGGAGGCTTCAGATGACTATACACCATCATATGTGACCACAACCACTTAAGAGACCCCCAGGAAGAACTGCTCCACTGAGACCTTCCTGAATTCCTAAACATAAGATTTTTAGATAATTAAAAGGATGGTTTAATGCCACTAAGTTTTGGGGTAAATTACACAACTAAGTTCTGAGGTAAATTACACAACCAGAGAAACCATGACAGCCTTATGATCTCCCAGAGCCCTAATTAAACGCCAGTCTCTGTAGGAGGCCTCTTTTGTCAGATTTAATTTCTACCTCTGGAAACTCTCATAAAAATTAGCTTCTCAAGTACATCACATATTAAAGTTGGCCTTGTATTAGTTCTTTGTGGGCTTACCTTTTCCCTCTAATCCACACATCTTGAGGGTAGAAGGAGTGCAGTACTGATATTCATTAATCTTTATATTCCATTGCTACTAACCCTGTGCCTAGTACTAAGTAGACCCTTAATAATTGTGTGTCATCCTGAACTAAACCGAAGAGATAAGGAATAACTTATTCTCTGCCAATAGGAAAGAGTTGTAAATCTCCTGTTGCAGATATTTGTAGAGAATTGTAGGCCTAGTGGAGTTCTAGCCTTTTGCTGCACTCCAGACCCAAATAAAACAGTAAAATGTGCCAATAAAAGAGTAGAAAGCCCCCATGAATTAGAAGAGATAGTATAGAGCCCAATCATTGAAGAAAATGGGTTCTGCCAGCCTAGGCAGGAATATCAGCTCTACCACTTATGAGCTTCACATTCTTTGTAAGCTCCTTCTCATCCAGAACTTTAGTTGTCTTCTCTGGAAAATGGATTTATAGTGCCCCCCACCTAGGGCTGTCCTAAGGAGGAAATGAGATCATTCCTATAAAGCACTTAATTTGATGTTTCAATAATAAGCTTTTGATAAATGATACTTACTCATATCATAGGTAAGTGAGTGCACTTTACAATTCCTAGGACAACATCAATTTTATAACTTCATTCTTAGAAAACACAATAATTTGTCATCTAAATCACATAAAACCACTATTTGTAAGAGTCCTTTTAACTATATCCACAGACTATAAATAAACCTTTGCCAGATCCTTTGTCTTGATTTTTGTTTGAAAAAATATAGTCACCATTCCAATAGACCACAGGACCAAAATCTCCTGCTTTTAAAAAAAAAAAAAAAAAAAAGATCTTATTTATTTGATTGAGAGAGCAAGCATGAGGGGTGTGGAGAGGCAGAAGGAGAGGGAAAAGCAGACACCCACTGAACCAGGGAGTGGGAAGATGTCGAACGTGGGGCTCAATCCCAAGACCCCGGGATCATGACCTGACCTGAAGACAGATGCTTAGCTGACTGAGCCACCCAGGCACCACTAAAGTCTCTTGCTTTTCATGAGTTCCCCTCTATGCCCTGAGGACTATGAGGGCCCAAGCCTTAATCACTCTTCTACACCCCAGTAGGACACAGAGGAAGAAGAGTGTCTTAAGCTGGATTTGGTGGCCAGCTTCTGCTCTGACAACACTGCTTGCAAGTTGTTGGCCTGGACTGTAGATAATGCTTCCTAGGGAAACTTGATGAGGCAAGACCCCCAAAGTGGCATTTAGAGGCAAAATGTGACATTACTAAGTGAGGTGCAATTCTGGGGCTCAGTGTTTACACTTTCGAATTCCCGGGGGTCATCATTCCTATAGGACACAATGTAATGGCATCCCCTGGATGTGTGCACTGTGAACACTACATATTGCATGGACCCTTACTGAATCTGCCTTTCCTACTGCCGGTGGGCGGGGAGGGCTTGGAGCACACTCTGCCCCAATCTCTAAGTTCTTTCAAGTGTGGGTACCGAGAAGTACTTTATTGTGGAAAAGAACACAGAATAATTTGCGTAATGATTACAAGATGTAAAGAGATACTCTGAAACCATTATCTCACATGAAAGGCTCAAAACAGATTTGGCTTCCCAATTTTTCCAAAACAGAGACAACTCTTTCAGCATAAACTTTTGTTAAGTAAATATTCCAGTTTTCTTTTCTCAAGAAAGCCCTCCTTCCACCTTCAAAACAAATCAGCAAATAAAGTTGTTCACAGCCCTACTCATTATGTGACATTTATGAGTAGGGCATCAGTGGGGAATATAACGAAAGCAGATAATTTGAAACTTCCACCCAAAATGATTTTAAACATAATGGAGGGCTAAAAACAAAAACAAAACAAAACAAAAAACCACAAACAAACAAACCCCCAAAACCCAATCCTTGGCTTTGTTCCTTTGTTCTTAATGTGTGCATTTTGTATTATTCATGAGAGTTCTTTGGGGTGGCTTAGATAGTACAAAGCCAATGCTGAATCAAAAAGCTGGACTCCACTCAAATAAACCCAGAGGTATGGAATGTTCTAGCAATGAGGGTCTTAGAAGATCTTGCTTAAGTCCATCCTAATCCCTTGGGCTCCAGCCTTTCCATTGCCTTTTAGGCTGTCTTCAATGGAAATGGGAAAAACTTCTCACCATTACCATCCTTTACCATACAGGAAGTCAGTCCTTCCTTTTGGGTGTATGTCATTGGGTTCCCAAACATTTACCCAAAGAGAAGACCCTGAAACCCACATGTGTTAGCTTTCTTTTATTGGTTGTCTCTGCTGGCCCCTGAATGAACTGGGGGGATGGGAGGGAAGCATGGGCCTTTGTTAGTATGAAAGAATTGAAATAGGGCAACGTGAATAAGTAGCCTTCTTCTGTACTAAACACAATTCCCTAGTGTTGAAAACTTTTATCATGATCAGTGAGAGTGCTATGATAATAGCCACAATCCCTACTCGCTTCCCACTACTCTTTACAGAACCCCAACTAGGGGCCAAACACAATGAATCTTCATAACAACTTGGCAAGATGGACGTTACTGTTTTACTGAAAATGAAACCAAGATTCAGAGATAAGGTCATCGAGCTACAAGTCAGCAAAAGCTGGGATTGGATGCCAAGTCCACTGACCACAAAGCCCACAGCCACCTGCCTCTAGCTTATGCAGACCACGCTGCAGCTTAAACCATATGCTGCCTAAAAATATAGGTCGGGTTTAGATCCATAAGCAGAATCTCCCCATAGGACCCAAAGATTTTCCTCTCATTTGGATATCTTGTGCTTTGCCAAGATTTCAAAAGAAAAGAGTCACCAGTCCTTATATCCTGGTATATCCTAAAATTTACTAAACCTTCCTCACCCTTCCCTCTGCCTACCCATGTCATCTACTTTCCAACACTTGCTGGCAGTCACGGCAAGGGGAAGGGCCATGGAATCAGTGGCCGCATGGGATGAGATAGAAGCATAACTTTTAAGCAGATGCGTGTCCCTGTTCTTCTGGAAACAAACAAAAAAGTATGGGTACACTGCACCAAAGGTAGCATCACCGGAATAAGATACAGCATATATTCATTCATTCACTAATACTTGATGAGCAATTAAGATGATCAGATTTTCCCTAAGACTTTCTCTTCTCTAGGAGGAGTCTACCTTGGTACCATCTCTCTGGAGGACAACTGAGCAATATCTATGAAATCTACAAAAATTACACGTGCATGTACCATTTGTTGCAGACCACTTTCCCTAGAAACAGAGACTGCAACCAGGATTCTTGTGCAGGTGACTTACTGAGGAAATGTTCTCCGGAGAAACCTGCAGGGGAGTAAGGGAAGTGGGGTGTCAGGAGAAGAAACTAGGGCAAGATGCAGCTTCAGATCCATCTAGCCTCAGCCTGATCCCACAAGGTGCTCTTGAGTGAAAAGTGGACCGTAGAGGCCGTCCTGGCCAGAGACAAAGAGGCTGGGCTCTATACCCATGCACCTGTTAGTCGTTGGTCAAGGGCCACCCCCAGAAGGGCAGGTGACTTCTAAAACATCTGCAGGTCAGGCAGCAACTGTCAGTCAACAGCAGTTCCCCAGAAAAGAAAGCAGGTGTGAACTTTCAGCAACCACCACCTGCTGCAGCTAGGAAATGGGTATGCCAGTCCCATAAAAGAGTTCTGGGCCAGGCACCAACAACAACTGCCATCGTTGGACCCAGCAATCCCCTATCTAGTAATTTATCCTCCGTATGTTTGCACTTGTGCAAAGTAATGCACATCCAAGTTTATTCATTGCTGCATTGTTTATAATTGGAAAAGGCCCATCAATAAGCGACTGGTTAGTTACACATAGTTACACAGCCATACAACAGAATATTTGGTAGGTGTGGGAAAAATAAGAATAAGGAAACTTCCCATGTGTGGATATGGGATGCCTTTAAGCATGTATTTTCATGTGAAATGAGCAAGGTGCAGAATGTAATATGTATAGTATGCCACTATATATGTCTGTTTTAAGAACATATATACACACATGTTTATATATGCTTAAGTTAACCCTAGAAGGATAGACAAGACATTGGAAACAGTGTGGCTGGAAAACAGAGTGGAAGGGAAAGTTTATGGCGTATATCACTTTGTACCTTGTAAATTTTAAACTATATGAATATATTACCTATTCAAATAAAATGAATGAAGACGGATGGATGGATGGGTAAATAGATAGATACATACATACATATATACATACACACATACATACATACATACATACATATATACATACATAAATTTGGCCTGAAACCCACCCAGGAGTTTCTGCCTCTCTTTTGACAACCCAAAGAGGCGGAACCATAGGACATTTTGAAACCCAAATGTTTTCTTATTCAGGGTAAGTAACTTCCTTCCTGATGATAGCTGATGTACTCCCTGCACTTGTGTGTAATTTCTGTTTTAACCAATAGCCCCTTACTTTCCTACTGAAATAGGTTTTCTTTTTGAATTCAGAGCTATAATGGAAAGTCAGTATTTCCCAAAATGTATTAAATTTAGGCCCCATAGGCTTCTCTCTTATTTTTTTTCTTAAGATTTATTTATTTATTTTGGAGAGAGAGGTGGGAGGAGAGGCAGAAAGAGAGGGAGAGAGAGAGAATCCCAAGCAGACTCTCCACTGAATGTGAAGCCTGATATGGGGCTCGATTCCATGACCCTGAGATCACAACCTGAGCCGGAATCAAGAATCAGATGCATAACCGACTGAGCCACCCAGGCGCCCCTAGGCTACCTAGGTTTCTGTGCTGCAGAACTTATCAGAACCCTTAATGTTACAATGTGCATTCTGAATCTCCTTAAAGATGCAGAATTGTCCCTTAGACCATTTGATTGCAGAACTAGGGAAAGGCTCAGCTGGGCAGTTCTTGCTTAAGCTCTCTCAATGACTGGAGTGATCTGAAAGTTTGACTGAGCTGGATGTTCAAAATGGCTCTTTCACGTGGCTGGCAATTTGGCTGTTGGTTGGAAGTTCAGTTGCGCTGAACAGCATGTGGGTCTCAGGGTATTTAGATTCCTTACATACACCTGGCTTCTCCACAGCCAGGTGTCCCAAGAACCAAGTAGAAGCCACATGGCTTTCTCTGAACTTGCCTCAGAGATTATGCGGTTCATTTCTGTTGGTTCCATTGGTGACAAAAGTCGCTAAGGACAGCCCAGATTCAAGTGGAGAGGCCATAGAACGCACCTGAGAAGAGTGTCAAGGAATTTGTGGATATGTCTAAAAATTGCCATGGTTCTTTATTCCTGTGATTGTACAGATGGGGCCCAAGAAGAATATTTCACCAAAATAAACAATTGAATCCATGCTGCAGAAAAGATCAACTTGTAGTAGATGCATTTCAGCCTCAAATACAGGGTTCCCTTAAGCATCAGAGGGTGCTCTATAAACATGCAGTGACTTTTCATCAAAGGCAAAGCTGGTTTCTGCATGAACCTGTTCTGGACTGTGAATCATGTCTAATTGTCATGGAATCATGCCATGTGTTAACTGCATGTTTCACTGACTTATTTTTGAAAACTGACAGATAAAGCTGGTTTCAAGATTAATTATAGTGTAGAAGAAGGAAAGAGCTGTCAAGTGTTCTATATCAGTCTATTTAATAATCATACCATTTGAAACTATGAAGAAACTATAGAATTTCTGACCAATTTCACCATGTTTATGAGGATTGCACTGTGCATCCCTTTTGAAACTAAAATTTGTTTTTTAATATCGATTTATTGATTGATTTATCTTTGAGAAAGAGACAGAGAAAGGTGGGGAGAGGCAGAGGGAGAGGGAGAGACAGAATCCTAAGCAGGCTCCGTATCCAGAGCAGAGCCTGATACATGGCTTGATCTTACAACCCGAGATCATGACCTGAGCTGAAACCAAGAGTCAGATGCTTAACCAACTGAGCCACCCAAGCGCCCCTGAAACTGAAATTTGAGGCAATGAAATGATGCACTACAGTTTAGTTTGACAGAAAAAAACAAAAACCCATTCATCTTTAGTAGAGGAATTTTGAGTCCTTGGTTTGGATCATCAGTATTACCTCAATCTTTCAGAGATGTTTGTCTATGGAAGTAAAGTTGAACATCCAGATGAAAGAAAATGCTGACTTCCTTTACCATCTAACTAAAGGAAGAAAATGCCGGTAGGATTTTATTTCATGAGGACGATAAATCAAAAATGAGGACCCCCCACTTAAGCATATTATAGTGGCTTATAGTTCCTTGTCAGCAAGTCTAAGGATTATGTAATCACTTACAAGTGCCTTCTCCCCAGTCCAGTAAAACGACATTAGCAGTGAAAGCTCAGAGAGTATGTGAGTAATGCATAATTAACACATTTTGGAAATCATGTGGCTGAGGCAAGGAAATCTTTCACAAGCTCTTAATGTACAAGAAAGATTTTACATATTCTGTGAAGAGAGGAGAGAAAAACAGGCTGGCTGAAGAAGTAGTTTGAAAAAAGAAGGGATAATTTTTTAAGTGGGAAGGAGGCGTGGGTCTTTGTCCCAGCGCCTGGTGCATTCGGTTAAGCAGATTGGCCAAGGAGCCAAAAGAGGCAAATGGGTTTCTCTCCCTTCCAGCCAAACTGGAAAGAAGGACACCAGTAATGAACCAACATTGAGCAAGTAAGTTGGGGCAGGATAGTGTGTCCTCAATGGCAGGTCACAGCACCGAACGCAAGGGACCGAAACAATGGGAGAAAGCTAAGGAGTGGAGGTAGGGTTGGTTTGTTCAGGAAAGCTGAAGTTCAAGAAAAGCAAACCATAGTGAAATACTGGGCACCACCTTCCCGATCACAGGCCAGTGTGCAAAGGGCTCTTGTCACTTTACTAAGAGTGGTCCAGCTTCGCATCCTTCCGGGTTTTCCTTGTTATTAATGAGTCTACAGGGGACACTGTGTGGACCGTGTTAAAGACTCGCCAGATCTGAAAACTGGAAAAGACCTTAGAGATCATTTGGTTCATCTGTTTTCACCTCAGGAGTCCTCTGGTTCTCAATACACAGGATTTTCTTGTCTTCAAGGGTCCTCGGGCTCAACTGTTTGTTGTCAGCTTTGCATGGTTACCTCCTACTTCGAAGTTCTTCTCCACAATCTCCATTTTCTCAGAGCTCTCTGTGAACTCCAGACTCTTGGAATTGCCTGCCACTTGCCACTTGCCACTTGGCAGTCACCGTGGACAAATGCCATCACCTCCCGAACGTCTCAGGTTCCCACATCCCTGCTGGAGAGAAAGCTGGTTGGGTCATTTCTGGGCACTTGAGAGCTGTAATTTCCTGGAGAAATTTTTTTTGTTTTAAAGATTTTATTTATTTGAATGCGAGAGAAAAGGCACGAGACAGGGGGAGGGTCAGAGGGAGAAGCAGACTCCCCAGTGAGCAGAGAGCCTGATGTGAGACTCCATCCGGGAACTCCAGGATCATGACCTGAGCTGAAGGCAGACGCTTAACTGACTGAGCCACCCAGCCTCCCCCCTCCCTCTGCAAGGAGAACTTTTGAGAATGGTGTGTCCCTGGCCAGTGCTTCATGCTGGAAGCACTGTTGGCTGTTACTCCAATCTTCCACCCACAACCTTTAGACCCTCATTCCCCTAGGTTCCCCACATCATGTAAACCCTTAAGCCCTTAGTTTCCTGCAATGCACAGTGCGACAGGAAACCAAACCAAACCCTGTCTTCCCATCAAAGTTTGCTTAGACTGAGAGATATCCAAACCTTCCTGGTGCATAGTAAGAGCCAACATTGCTACTTGAATGCAGGGGTTCTGGGACTGAGAACTCCCACAGTGTGGGATCCAGCAATCATAAGCACCCTGGACCAAGGGATGCCCAAAAGACACATATTCACTGTGCCTCTTGATTTTAAGTATCAAAAGCCCTTTGGAGCCAGCTTCAGCAGAAATGTATGAGAGGGGTATTATAAGGATACTAAGGTGTGTCCTGGAATAGAAGGTAGAGTTAGACAATCAAACTTCAAGAATAGCAGAGAGAACAGGGTTTGAGGAAAATGGGGTACTCATGAATTCTCCCTCTTCATCTTTAGATGTTTTTATTTCTCCCTGAATTTCTGCTTTGTTCTTCCATTTCACTGCAGAAAGGTTTTCTCTGACTCCCCAGCAAATGGAAGCAAAGATTCTAGAATAGTTTATATAGAAGAAGCAGGTAGAAATAGGAAGAGAGCCATTCTCTTGCATCAAACCTTGACTGGGGTCAAGTTCACCAAAATTTGAATGCAGCCTGTGCACACAGAGGCTGGCGCTTCAGGCTGAAAAGAGGGCATGGCTGGGAATCTGGTAAGAGAGAAGTCTGAATTGGTACAGAATCATTTTCAAAGAGATGCCCTGGGTTCACTATGGAAATAAACACGCACATATGCACACACACACACACACACACACACACACACATGCACACAATAGTATACAGAGTAACAAACTCAGGAAGCAGGGTGTGTGTACCACTTCCATTCAACTTCCCACTGTGAAGGAGGGCTGAGTTGAGGCAACTACCAAACCTTTCAAGGAAGTCAAAATGTAGGTGAAAATCAAACAAAGGAAAAGGAAAACAAAAAGCAAGGAAAAGGCACTCTGAATGAACGTGCAAACAAAAATTCTAGAGCACATAAGGAAGTCATATGCTGGGTGCCTGCGTGGCTCAGTTGGTTAAATGACTGTCTTCAGTCATTCAGGTCATGATCCTGGAGTCCCGGGATCGAGTCCCGCATCAGGCTCCCACCTCCACAGGGAGTCTGCTTCTTCCTCTGACCTTCTTCTCTCTCATGCTCTCTCTCACTGTCTCTCTCTGTCTCTCAAATAATAAATAAAATATT
This sequence comes from Mustela putorius furo, assembly GCF_011764305.1. Taxonomy (NCBI): domain Eukaryota; kingdom Metazoa; phylum Chordata; class Mammalia; order Carnivora; family Mustelidae; genus Mustela; species Mustela putorius. The sequence goes on from NW_025421989.1 coordinate 38,757,353, forward strand.
AAAAAAAAAGAAGTCATATGCTAAGGAAAAAATCTAACAAAATAATCTGATAATGAACTCAGTACAGGTGAAGTCAATGTTATGGAACAAAAAGAAACTTCAGAATAGTTATGTTTAAGGTGCTCTAGATCAGTGAAGGCGTAACATGCATTAGAGGAAGAGAAGGGGTCCTGCAGGGGCGTCTGGGTAGCTCAGTCAGTTAAGTGTCCCACTCTTAGCTTCTGACCACAAGCACTTACCCCCTCAGTGCCTTCTCACCCCAAAAGACCTGCTTCCCCTCTCCCTGAAGGCCATGAGTCCCATGCAGAGCTACTCCTTTGCCCGTGGTGGCTCTGCTTGGTCATGACCCTGGAAAGCCTGGTCTCCTTTTCTCTTCCAGGTTCTGGGCTCATTGAGCACTCTCCACTATGCCCCAGATGCCACTCTCATCTGGGAGACTTCCTACAGAAGGTCTTTTCTTTTCCTCCATGGTTGTGAGGGCTTTTTTAAAAATTATTTTTTAGAGTAGTTTTAGATTTACAGAAAAATGAATTGGAAAGTACAGAGAGTTTCCCAAATGCCCACTCCCTCCACCAACAACCCAGTTCCCCCTACTATTTACATCTTGCATCAATGCAGTACATTTGTTACAATGGATGAACCAGTATTGGTATATTATTAACTAAAGTCCATAGCGTAAATGTGTAATGACATGTATTCACTATTACTGTGTCATACAGGATAGTTTCGCTGCCCCCCAAAATCCTCTGTGTTCCCCCTTCACATTCCTCTCTCCTACCCAACCTTCAGCAACCACCAACCTTTTTACTGTCTCCAAAATTTTGCCTTTTCTAGAAGATCATATAGTTGGAAGCACACATGTAGCTTTTTCACACTGGCTTCTTTCACTTAGGAACAGGCACTAAAAGTTCCTCTAAGTCTTATCATGACTTGACAGCTCATTCTTTTTCTTTTTTTTTTAAGATTTAAATTTTTTTTAAAAGAGAGAAAAGGAGATCACAAAGGGAGAGGGAGAAGCAGACCCACTGCTGAGCAGAGCTTGATGCAGGGCTTGATTCCAGGACCCCAAGACCATGACTTAAGCTAAAGGCAAATGCCCAACTGACTGCTCATTTCATTTTACCTCCGAATAACTCTATTATAACATTCCATTTTTATCTCTTTACCTACTGAAGGACATTTTTATTGTTTCCAAGTTTTGGAAAATACAAACAAATTATGAACAATTATGCTATAAGCATCCATATGCAGGCTTTTGTGTAGACGTAAGTTCCCAATTCCTTCGGATAAATACTAAGAAGCACTATTGCTTGATGGTATAGTAAGAGTATATTTAACTTTGTAAGAAACTACCAAACTGTCTTCCAAAGTAGCTGTACCCTTTTACATTCCCACCAGCAATGAATGCACGTTCCTGTTGCTCTATCACCCTGCCAGCATTTGGTGCTGTCAATGTTCTGGGTTTGGACCATTCTAATAGGGCTGCAGTGGTATCTCCGTTATTTTTATTTGCATTTCCCTAATGACATGGGATGTGAAGCATCTTTTCATATGCTTATTTGCCATCTGTATATCTTCTCTGGTGAGGTGCCTGTTCAGGTCTTTTTGCTCATTTTTTAACTGGGTTGTTTGTTTTCATATTTTTGAGTCTTAAGTGAGGGCTCTTCTTTAACAACTAGTTTTTGAAAAGCTTGATTTTCAAGTTCTTCCAGGGCATTAACTACAAGCCACCAGGCTGTCCCCTGAAATGTTTCACAGACCTTGAGTTGGGATTTTTCTTCTCCTTTCTGACTCCCATGTGAGTATTTTGGTCCATGGACATGGACTGTGGAACTGTATGGGGCACCATTGGTAGACTTGCTTCTGGGTCCAGTTGATAACAAGCATTGCAGCCAATGCACCTGGCCAAGCCTGCTAGCGAGGAAACATTTGCAGCCCACCGTGCTATTACACTTGTGACATAGAAGCCAAATAGTAGTAGCTGCCAAAACTTGTTTGTAGCCATGTTAGAACACCACAGGATCCAGTTCACCTCTTTCCCGGGCCCTCTGAATCTCACATTTTTAAAGAAATCTGGGCATGAGGAAGTTGGAAGAGCAGAAGAACATCAAGATTCTAAGCTGGCTGCAGCAACTGTTCAGATTACACTCATGTCTTTGACCCAGGTGATGAATGTGCCCAGAGTTCTACCCAGGGCTAGTGAAGAGAGTTCAGGAAAAAGGAGAAGGTCTTCAATCTGGAAATGAGGTGGAAAGAATCATGGAAAAGACCAAATATGGGAGTTGATTGGTATGCGGCATGAGTGTGATGCATCTGACTCTTCTGCCTGTGGATTTGGACTTGAAGCATGTAATGAGCTTCTTCCTGCTTCTCTGAATGAAGTATGGAGCACTTTACATCAACCTGAGGATCTGCAGTTACGACAAGCAAAAGAATCTGACAACAAGTTCATTAAAGAGGGAAAATTACTGAACAAGTTGAAGGAAGGGAGTAAGAAGAGAAAAAAAGGGAAAAGATGACACTTTTAACAGGGAGAAGAAGTGAAAAAAGTCCAGGTTTTCCTAAACTGGTTTCACAGCTCTTAATGCTGGGAAGAAGGAGAAGAAAGAGAAGAAGGAGAGGAGGAGGAATAAGAAGAGGAGGAAGGAAGAGGAGTGTTCAAGGGGCACTAAATGATAAAGAGACAGTAAAAAAATTTCAGAAAGAGAAATAGTCTCCACCCAAAACAGGCATGAGAGGCATAAGCCTGTGGGAATAGGGGAGCACCTCTCACCCCTTGCACTCAACCTTCTGCTCTGCTTCTGAGAACGATTTGTCCAGAAGGTCACTGCCATGGTCTCTCTCACTGATTTGGACTTGAAGTAGCTGCTCAGTGAGTCTCCACAAGGAAGACCCCTCTGTGATACGGGGGATGAAAGAGATTCCCATGGGGTGGATTGGACCGGGAATTCAAAGAGTTCTCTTCCCTCTGCAAAGACCTGTCAGTACCCTGGAGAGATGTACTGAGGAGTTGGGTCGGGCTTCCAGAACCACTAAGAGAGAGAACAAAGGAAGTCCTTTGCCTAGGATATTAATGGGATCCTATCAGACATGGAGGTACAAACGTGGGAGCTGAGCAGCCAAGTCCATTCTGAAATGCATGGCCATGGGAGTTCCTTCCTGCTCTGCAGCAAGGACATCCTGCTTATACTTTCTCAAAAACTTCTCTGGGAGCTGGGGGGTGGCAGGAGGGGCCCGTGCATCTGAAGGAGCCACCATAGAAACCGAAAGAAGCTATTGGCAGGGCGATGCCAGAGCAGCTGGCCAAGTACCAGGATGAATGCCAGGCACACACACAAGCAAAGATTGCAGAGATGCAGGAAGAGGAGAAAGAGCAGAGAGAACAGATTTTTTCTGGTAAAGAAAAGGAAAAGGGGAAGAGAGCCTGGAAGAAATTGGGAGAGAATGCTGAAATCAAGGAGGTACTCTGTCAGACAGTGGTCTGGAAAGAAACAAGAGCCATTCTGCGGAATAGAAGGGTGGAAGCTTTCCTGAATGCTGAGATCCAAACTCTCTGGCCCCAAGGCTGGATGTAGACCCACGTCTCCATGCAAGGAGAGCAGACCACACCATGGGCTGATGACATCAATACTGACCAAGAAGAAAGTAATGGCTCTTTCAAAGTCAGGGTGAAGGAATCATAGACTAAGCCTCATAACATGGTTCTCATCCTTTCAGCCAAAGCTGGAAGCACCACTGCTTTGCGTCAAAGTCTCAGATCTTTATGTATAGTAAAGAAGGAATTTTCCAAAGCCCAACCCTCTGGACCATCCACCCTGCTCTGGTTCTCTGTAATCACCCTCAATTTTCTGGTGGTGAAATGAACAGTGACACTGGAGCAGTCTGAGGAGAAAAGTCCCAAGAGTTCTGGCTACAAAGTGAGCTCCTGCCAGGCTCCCCTGAGCAAAGCTTTCCAGAAGAACAACAGTCTTCATTGCAACACCACAGAACCTGGACCCACGTCAGTCTGTACATGGCATTGGGCAGCACAGAACTTTCACTCCCGACCACCCCCTAGTTCCATTTGGCAACGACCTCCCAGACCTGAAGTCTTCCACTGAGTCTCAGAGTCCATTCCTCCCCAGCATCCTCTTCAGGAAGCATTTCAGCCCCCAGCACAGTTCTCGTAAGAACCCAGCTTCATCCTCCATCTCCCTGAGCCACATGGCAAGATGACATTCCAGCTCCTCAGGGCTATCCTACAAGTCTGCCCTCGCTGGGTCTGGCTCCCAACACAGGGTTTCTCTTAGCAGCTTTCCTCTGGAGGAACAACAATCCAGAGAGCTCCATTTCCTCATTGAAAATGCGCTTCCATGTGTATAACCTCCCCCCCCCGTCCCCACGGGACAGTCGGCCAAGGAACCTGTCCCGAGTCCACAATGAGCAAACCTCTGTTTTCCAGAAGCTGGCCTTGGTGGTCCAAATGGATATTCTGGTGATAGAAGCCAGGGAGGAAGAAAGGAACTAACTTCATTCCTGAAGCCCACCATGGGTAGCAGCCCGTGCTCCCCAAAAAGGAGCTTAGCTGGTGCTCTGGGTTTCACAGCTGTGTTGCTAGACAGGTAATGGACAGGCAGATCTTGGGAAGGAGAGAGTTCTGGGTTTGGAATATGGAAGCATATGTGCTTCAGAGTTTCAGCACTGTGGCAGATCAGCTTGTATATCTACATTTTAAATCTGCCAAATACGTTGGCATTTATTTGGTCTGAGTACCTCATGCAGTCCCATAAACTGAGGATTCCTGGCCATGAGAGGGTCCATGGGATGGCCATGGTATCCATCCCACCCTCAAATGGTGTGTTTGCCAGGACAAAAGCCCGGAGTAAAGCCATAAGTGAAAGAAGTAGCTTTGTCTTTTTAAAAATATATTAAGAGGGTGCCTGGATGGCTCAGTGGTTAAGCCTCTGCCTTTGGTTCGGGTCACAATCCCAGGGTCGTGGGATCAAGTCCTGCATCAGGCTCCCAATAGGGAGCCTGCTTCTTCCTTTCCCTCTGCACTCCCCCTCATTCATTCTCTCTCTCTCTCAAAAATAAATAAATTAAATTAAATTTAAAAAAGAAAACATATTAAGAACATTGACTTCATACTCGTTGTGGGGGACCGATTTCTCCCACATGACACCAAAGCTCTTTTGAAGAGCAGATCTATCAGCAGCAAGACAATTGTGATGGGATCTCTAAAGGCACTTCTTCGGGGCTCAGCTCTCACCTCTGAGCACTTCTCAAAGAACTTTGTTGAAAGACATGTCTGTTTTTGAGACAGGGCCAGTTTTCTTTAGTCAAGTTTTTTACAGTTGACCTCTATAAATCTGTGTCATTCTGACTTAGAAGTCATTTGGGCCCACAAGACCTGATTCCCAATTCAGCCAGAGTCCCAGTTTTGTTTTTTTCCAGAGTTTATTCAGCTGGACCCCAGAGCTCCAAAGCCCTTGTTGGTCAAATCTTCATTTCCTGACAAGCAGAAGTCTTGGGGGATTCCAAGTCACTGACAGACGTGCAGTTCGTTTTATTCTTAGAAAATCCCCTTAGGCAGGGCCATAGGTAGAGGCCTCTTTGAAGTTATCTGTCATACAGAAACAGGCCTTGAAGTCCTAGAGCTTTCCAAGCACTAGACCACTCATTCACAAGAGGGTAACGTGCCGTTCCACATGGAAGATGATCAAGGACAGACCAGAACAGATATTCCAGAGTTCCCAGGTCACCCAGCTGTTTCCTCAACCAGTAGCTTTTTCCGAGAGTCTTTAAAATGCTTGCCTGTGCCTGTGAAATGTGTGCTGCAAGGTGTATTTGAACTGTCTGTTCTAGCTCAGTGAGTTCAAATATGTCACATGTAAATGGTGTTTTATGGTTATGTAATTTATGCAAAATCCTGAACATGGTAGACTCTATAGAACAAATGACTCATTTTCTTCTACAAATATATTGCAAGGGTGGGGGGCGGGGGAAGAGGGAAGAGGAACCTATAAGCTAAAAGATACTTAAGATACATATCAACCAAGTGCAATGTGTGAGGCTTGTTAGGATACTGATTTATAGATATCAATTGGCTTTTTTTTAATAGACAATGGGGGGAAATTAGAACCTTTATTGGATATTTGATGACAATAGGAAATTGTTTTAATTTTTTCGGTGTCATAGCGGTATCATGGGAAAGAAGGAAGGAAGGAAGGAGAAAGGAAGGATGGATGGACAGACTTGGCTGGCCTTTGCTCTCAGTTCCTGGGAGCTAACCTCTAAACCCTAGGAATTTCTTAAATGATTGGAATGTCTTTTTATTCATGGTGAGTTCTTTAGCCTTTGCCTGATAGTCTATGCTAATGAGATGACTCAGGGTAGGAAATGACTCAGGGTAGCGACTGGCCCCGACAGAAAGACCAGCCGTGTAATTAGAGGGTTGGGGTTGTGAGCCACATGTATCAGCTCAACCTCTGGGAGCAGAGGGGGCCAGGAGATTGAGTTCAACCACATGGGTGATGATTCAATCAATCATGCCTACATAATGAGACCCCAGTGGGAAGTCTGGACGCCAAAGCTTGGGTGAGCTTTCTGACTTGGCAGTACTCCATATACTTATTGCCACATATCAATGCTGGGCGGGTAATGCATCCCTGAGGACATGGAAACTCTACATTTGGAGCCCTCCTAGTCCAAGATACTGCCCTATGCATATCTTCTAGTTTGCTTTCTTTGCCTATAATAAATATGACTGTGAATATAATCAGTTTCTGTGAGTGCTCTGCAACTTTCTAGCAAATTATTAAAACCGAAGGTGATTTTAGGAAACCCCTGAACTTGCAGTTGGTGTCAGAAGTCTTGGGCCGACTTGGCGGTCTGAAGAATGGTGCCCTTAAACCTCGAGTTTGGCTAATTCCAGGCAGAATGAAATTATTGTCTTTAAAGATACATATGGAAAGATTTACAGACTACTATGTCTCGGATTTGCTGAAAAATAATCTGCAGGTGGGGTATGGGGAGAAGGGGATGTAGATGAAACAAAATTAGTTATGTGAAATTATAGAAGCAGGGTACTGGGAACATAACAGTTCATGAAATTATTTTCTCTATTTTGTATATGTCTTAAATTTCCCAAAATGAAAGTAGTGATCCAAATGAAAAAAATATGCATCCTTACTTTATAGCATGTGGTAGGCCAAATTCTAAGATGGCTCCCAATTATGGAGGCCATGGTATACCCACAGCTTCTCTTACTTATTTAATCAAGCACCAATCTAGGTGCTGCTGTGTAAGAATGTTACAGATGTAATTCAGATCCCAAATCAGTTGACTTTAAAATAGAGAGATTATCCTAGGTGGGCCTGACCTAATCAGGTGAGCCCTTAAAAAGGACAGGACTCTTCCTGTAGAAGAGATTCTCAGTCAGAGACATCTGAAGCATGCAGAGTGATTTAACACAAGAGAGTGGCCTTAAAGATGGCTTTGAAGACCGAGGAGGGCCACATGGTAAGGAATGTGCATGGTTTCTAAGAGCTAGAGTGGCCTCTGGTTAATAGCCAGCAAGGAGTCCTACAGCTGCAAAGAACTAAATCCTACCACAACCATGTAGGCTTGGAAGATAAACACACAAATAGTCAACAACTAAATTTCAGCCTCCTAAGATCATCAGCAGAGAACTCAACTATTTTGTATAGACTTTTGACCTACTGAATTTTGAGCTGATAAATCTGTCCTACTGTAAGCTGCCATTTGTAGTAATTTGTAACACAGCAAGAGAGAACTAACACACAATAAACAAAAGTAATAAATTCCAGTTGTGAAAAATCAAGGCTTACACATTTTTGAACCCAATTTAGGAAAATATTTGTGACCAAGGTATAGGGAAAGATTTCTTAAATATACAAAAAGCAAGATCAATAAATTCAACTACACTAAAATTACATACTTCAGACCTACAAAATACTCCCAAAGATAAAATGAAAAGAAAATCCATGAACTAGAAGATGCTATTTGTGAAACAAAATTACAAAGAGTATTTTTAAAGAAGATCTTACAAATCAATAGGAGGAAAAAAAAAAGCCAGCGGAATAGAAATTGGTAACTCACAGAAGAGGAAGCTTAAGGGCCAAAGGATATAGGAAAGTTATCCAATATGACTGTTCCTCTGAGAAGTACAAATTAAAACAGTAAGGGAATGCAATTTTACCACCATTGGACAACCAATAAAAATTTAAAATTCAGATACTACTGAGTTTTGGTAAAGAGGTAGAATAACAGAAAATCTCACATCTGGTTGATGGGAGTATAAATTGGTACAGGCATTTTGGAGAGCCATATGATAATATCTAGTGAAATTAAAGATGTATATACACCCTTTGACCCAAAGGTTCTACTTATGGGAATATAGTCTAGAGGAAATGTTACATAGCCACGAGTATCAATGCAATATTATTTGTAATACTGAAAAAGAGCTGACAACCTAAAATGTCCATCAACAGGAGTATGAAGTTCATTAAGTTCTTTTATTTTTTTCAGTCCTCAATATGCTGCTTTAATCTTCCTCTGCCAACCCATCTGCTAATCCATGAGAGAACCATACCTATTGAAAATGCACTGATTTCAGTGGTTCTAAGAGTTACCCAGAATCTCCCAATTGTTGCCATCCACAGAAAAATGTTTTTCCTGACTGTGATCTTCAAAGAAGTCCCCTGAGCCAACAGGGATCAAAAATGCCCAATATATCCGGAAATGCACTTCTGCCCAAGGATGAAATGACTTTCTATAGTGAGGTGGAAATTGCTGAGCCGAAAGAGAATATGGGTAATCCAAGGGAGGCAAATGAATGCTTCTAAGCTACCGAAAAGGGAATATTCCTTTGAAAGGTGCTCCCCCAGACCACGTGAGAATTAATTTCATTTAAAGAGAAAAGCATAAGCGAAGCTTGGTGTCTGAAAGTCAGTCTGTGGATTCCCTCTGAATGTACTAGCCCTGGGTATCATGTTCAGCGATTTAGCACACATCCAGCTTTTTAAATTACCTTCAAACTTGCCATCTTTATTCTGGTGTTATTTATACCTTCCTATCTCAGATGGCAAATGCCTGAATAAGATCTTGGCTAGTAGAAGCATTAGATACCCTCCAAAAGTATTTATGTATGGATTTAACAAAATAAAATAGAGAAAGGATTTTTCTGTCTTTATCTATCCATGGCAAACCCTGACTTTAAAAGGATTTTTAGAATATCTATTCTAGACCAAAAGCGTATTTCTTTATTTACATTGGATGTTTATTGGGGAGTACGCATTAGAAACAGGCATAGATTGTATTATTTATAATTGTATGTCTTGGCTATAACACCTTCTACTGCAGTAAGTGACTAAACAGAACTAGCCAAGAGACATTTTTCCATTTTTGCTGATAAATGGTTACAATGGAGTGATATTTTTAGATTCAAATAATGTATTTTCCTTTAAGATTCCAATTGCAGAGTTATGTATGAGATGCCACAAAATATATGAGTTTGATTAACAGTTTTATGAATAATCTTATCACATAATTACCCAGATTTATCACCCTAAGTTAAATGAAAATTCTTTGTGGCAGAAGGTTTGTATGAATATGAAAGTGTTGATTTTTGTTCTCATTTGCTCAGTTTGAACCCTGCCACACTGTGACTTGGAAAGCCATTGTCTCTTTCTGCTAATTATCCAAAAGTGAGTTCAAAGTGCTTTTCCATTTACCTAAGTTTGCAAAATCAAAAACTTAATTGTGAAGTCAAAGTGCTAAGCTAAGGCTCTAGATTTCTTCAATTCCAACCCTAATGACTCTTAAGAAGACTCTACTGCTTAAAGCAATTACAGAGCTCAAGGCAATAGAGTGTGTCATTAGAATAAACTGATGAGAGAGTAAAATAATAAGACCTGAAGTCCAAGATCAAGTATGAAGACCCACTTCCTAGTTCACAGGCAGCCATCTTTTTGCCAGATCCTCACATGGTAGCAAAAGCCAGGAAGCCCTCTGGAGCCTCCCTTATTAGGGCACCAATCTCATTCATGACAATTCCACTCTGATGACCTAACCACTTCCTAAAGACCACACCTCCTAGTACCATCCCCTTGGGGATTATGTTTCAACATGTGAATTTGAAGAGGACACAAACATTCAGTCTACAGCAGACCCTTTACACAATATTGGGGGGGAAATGGACAACAGCATAACTGAATATATCAGTACAAGTACAGGTGGTGTTGCCTGTCATAGCCCCACTTTCTGGGCCACAGCCTTGTTTCAATGAACCTGAGCTCTCCTTTTCCCCATCATGTGGCCACGATGTTGGCAATCCCTTCCTTTTGGCAGCCTTCAAGCAGGGTTTGTATGGATTTCTGTTCTCCGGAGAGAATTCAGCTGGGCCAAAGCATTCAGAAGCAACTTGGATTTTCTGAAGTAGATGTAAAAAGGGATTACATCACGCCTGGCAGAACAAATTCAATTCCTCTATTTTTTCTCTCCCATACCCCACTTGCTCATCTGGCCACAAAACTGCCTCTTCTTGACAACCGCCCCCCCATGCCCCCTCCCCAAACACACAAATGGGGCTCTGCCCCGTCTTCTTCTCCCATCCCTGCTCCAGGTTCTTACCTTGTCTTCAGTGTCTTCGCTGATTCTATCTTATATAACACAGTTTAGCCCTCTGGCAAGTCCAAATCTGTCCCCCATCAACTGCTGAGCAAACAAAGGATCCTCCATTTATGGGACCCACCCTCCTCTTTAGGGTCCATTCAGGGATTATAATTAACAATAAAATGGGGTGCCTGGGTGGCTCAGTGGATTGGGCCTCTGCCTTCAGCTCAGGTCATGATCTCAGTGTCCTGGGATTGAGCCCTGCATTGGGCTCTCTGCTCAGCAGGGAGCCTGCTTCTCCCGTCTCTCTGCCTGCCTCTCTGCCTATTTGTGATCTCTCTCTGTCAAATAAATAAATAAAATCTTAAAAAACAACAACAACAACAAAAACCCACAACAAAACAAAAAGCTTTTGTGTTCTCTCACTTCTACTGACCTGCCCTGGCTACCTCAAAAGATTCAAAGATAATGCAAAAAAAAAAAAAAAAATTAAAGTAGGCTCTACACTCAGCATGGAGCGCAGCCTGGGGCTTGAACTCACACCCTGAGATCAAGACCTGAGCTGAGAGCAATAGTCAGACACTTAACTAATTGAGCCACCCAGGTACCCTGTAAAAAAAAAAATTTCTTTAACCATAAAGAGCTGTACATTGTTTTCAGTGATTATTTATTTCAAGCTCTCCATTTTACAGATGATTCGCCTGAAGCCCAGAGATGTTAAATAACTTGACCAGTTAGTGGTAAAGATTAACTTTGAAACCTGGTCTGTAGCCCACTGTCCTATCATTCCTTCCAATAATCTGAGCTGCCTCAGGTAATTTGTAGATTTCTGGAGGCTCTGCTGCCCCGCATGCCATTAATTTGGGATTAGATGTGACCTATCTCTTAAGGCCCTCCACCACACTCACACACATACATGCAATCATTCACACAGATCTCATGGTTGAAGAAACAGAAAGGAAGACACTATTTACTCTTTCACTAATTCATTTATTCAACAGATATTTATTGACTACGTACTAGATTCTAGGCACTGTTCTAAACTCTGAGGTTATGGCAGTAAAAAAAAAGATGGAAAACCCATGCCCTCATGGACTTTGCTTTTTCGTGGGAAAAAGATATGATAAATGCATAAAATATTTAACACAGAGGTGGTGGGAAAAGCTCCGGTGAAAAACAAACCAGAAAAGGGGCATGGAGAGTGTGATGGGAAAGAGAAAGTTGAAATGTTAAATAGAATGATCGGAGGGGCACCTGGGGTGGCTCAGTCGGTTAAGGGTCTGCCTTCAGCTCAGGTCATGATCTCAGGGTCATTGGATGGAGCCCCGCCCGCATCTGGCTCCCTGCTCAGCAGGGAGTCTGCTTCTCCCTCTCCTTCTGCCCCTCCTGCCCCCCACCCCAGCTTGTGTGCTCCCTCTCTCTTTGTCTCTAATAAATAAATAAAACCTTTTAAATAAAGAAACGAATAAGTAGAATGATCGGAGAACTCGTCTACCCAGAGGTGATGACATTTGAGCAAAGACCTAAAAGAGATGAGGGTCAAATGGTGCGCCCGGGTGGCTCAGTGGGTTGAGCCGCTGCCTTCGGCTCAGGTCATGATCTCAGGGTCCTGGGATCGAGTCCCGCGTCAGGCTCTCTGCTTGGCAGGAGGCCTGCTTCCCTCTCTCTCTCTCTCTGCCTGCCTCTTCATCTACTTGTGATTTCTCTCTGTCAGATAAATAAATAAAATCATTAAAAAAAAAAAAGAGAGATGAGGGTCAAATGACCACTGGGTGAAGAGCATTCCTGGCAGAAAAAACCAGCCAGTAAAAAAATGAGAAGCCAGCCTGGCCCATTCTAGGAGCAGGGAGGAGCCAGAGTGGTAAGAACAGAACGAACCAGGGGAAGATCAGCAGAGTAGGGCAGAGAGGTGATAGGAATATCATTCTGTAGGCCCTTATGGGTCACAGTAAACAATCTGGCTTTTGATCTGAATGACAGGGCAGGCTATGGGAATATGGGAGGGGTTGGAGCTGAAGATGGACTTCTACTTCCCCATCACTCCTGCTCCTTCCAACAACCCCACTCAAAGGTTCAGGATAAGGGGGTCAAGTCAGTATGTCCTAGTGAAAAGCTCAGGAACCCCTTCTCCTTTCACTTTCACTCCTATTCACAGCCTTTTATATCTGACTTTCTTGGTGGGGGTTGGGGGGAAGTATTGGAGAATGTTTGAGAATCTGGAGGCAGTGTTTTCCAGGACCTCTGTGCGTTGCCTCAAATCTTTTTGCAGAACAGGAAGTAGAGAAAAGTAGGAAAAAGGAGGTTATGGGAGAGAGCTGACCCAGGGGGCTTTGAGGAAGTTACAGGTCAAAGAAGAAGGAGGTCTAGAACACAACTAGAGGCTCCTTACCCAGTGCTCCCACTGCCACTGTTCACTGTTCATATAGTAGTATGCAAAATATTTAGAAAATCCAAAATAGATAAGTGGGGCTACATCAAACTAAAGCTTCTATGCCACCAGGGAAACCATGAACAAAATGAAAAGCAACCTACTGAATGGGAAAAATTTATTTGCAAGTCATATTTCTGATAGAGGGTTAATATCCAAAATATACAAAGAACTCTCACAGCTCAATAGCCAAAAAGAAAAAAATAAATAAATACATAAAAATAAATAAAAACAAAATACCCCAAACAATCCAACTGAAAAATGGGCAGAGGAACTGAACAGACATTTTTCCGAAGAAGACCAACAGGTGCATGAAAAGGTGCTCAACATGGTTAGTCACCAAGGAGATGCAAATCAAAACCACAATGAGATACACCTGTCAGAATGGCTGCCATCGGAAAGATAAGAAATAACTAGTGTTGGCAAGGATGTGAAGAAAAAGGAACCCTCGTGCACTGTGGGTGGGAAAGTAAATTAGTGCAGCCACCGTGGCAAACAGTATGGAGGTTCCTCCAAAAATTAAAGGTAGAGCTATTATATGATCCAGCAATTCTGCTTCTGGGCATCTATCTGCAGGAAACAAAATTGAAGAGAAATCCACACTCCCATGTTCATTGCAGCATTATTTACAATAACCAAGACCTAGAGACAACCTAAGTGTCTAGGGATGGACAAATGGATAAAGACAATGTGGTATATATAGGTACAACAGAGTAGCATTCAGCCATCAAGAAATAAGGAAGTCCTTTCATTTGTAATAACATGGATGAAACTTGAGGGCATTTTGCTAAGTGCAATAAGTCAGACAGAGAAAGGCAGATACTGTGCAATCTCACCAATACATGAAATCTAAAACAAACAAACAAACTCACAGATGCAGAAAACAGATTGATGATTGCCAGAGGCATGGGAGTCAGGGGTGGGGGAAATGGGTGAAAGTAGTCAAAAGGTACAAACTTTCAACTATAAGGGGAGGTAATGTACAGCATGGTGACTGTAGTTAACAATATTGTACATCTGAGAGTTACTAAGAGAGTAAATATTCAAAGTTCTCATCATCACAAAACAATTATAACTATGGAAGGTGATGGATGCTAACTGAAATTATTGTGATGATCATTTCACAAGATATACAAACATCAAATCATTATATGGCACATCTGAAATTGACACATATTATATGTCAATTATATCTCAAACTGTGGAAAAAGTTAAAATTTTCAGTTTATGGGAAGGAAGAAAAGGAAGGAAGGAAGGAAGGAAGGAAGGGGAGAAGGAAACAAGAAAGAGAGGGGAAGCCCATACCCTTGTGGAGTTTACATTCTCATAGGGAAAATATATGCCAAACAAATACGTAAACTATTTAGCAAGCTTACAAGACAAAGATTCTGAAAGGGGAAATAAAGGCAGCCCTCCTCAAGAGGAAAGGTGTAGCTCTGAGGAGGCAGCTGTTTATGTTGTCACACACAAATTTTTTTGAATAGGAATTAACAAAAACAGAGATGAATCTGGAGAGGTTTTGAATCTGGAGAGGTGTTGAGTGGTGACCCAGAGAGCAGGTCCCTTGCCCTTCTCAGCACTGCTTGATTCTCCATGTGCTCACAGGAAACTCCTTGGGTTCTGGATATTATATCTGTTCCATAATCTTCTGTGGACTGGGGGTGGGACTTATTCAATGAGATGCACTCTGAGCACCTCTCCTGATGGAAGCTGAGGGGATTTCTGTCCGGGGGAGGACCACGCTGGCTGGTTCAGGATAGCCTCCATCCAGACACAGTTGATACTGGAGCCTGGGACTCTGGCGCATCCTTTCCTGTGTATCCTTCCTAACACACTGAACTTCTAGAAATCCTTCTTGCACTGAGGCTCCTGTTGCCTGGGGCCTGAGGAGTTGCGTTTCTTTCTCTTCTTCTTCTTCTTTTTTTTTTTTTAAGATTTTATGTGTTTATTTGAGAGTGTGTGTGTGTGTGTGTGTGTGCACAAGTGCAGGACCAGAAGGAGAAGTAGAGGAAGAGGTAGAAGCAGACTCCCCGCTGATCAGGGATCCCGATGCAGGGCTTGATCTCAGGACCCTGGGATCATGACCTGAGCCGAAGGCAGACACTTAACTGACTGAGCCACCCAGGCGCCCCAACAAAGGACATGTTATTATCAAAACAGTAGCAATAGCCAGAGTATCATCATTCATCCCTGTTTCCTGAGCTCCAATTCCCAAAAGGTGATACAATGAAGATCATGTGAAGCCTGGCACACACAGTGGCTGTATTCCAGGAGAGGAACTCCAGTCTTAAGGAACCCAAATCTCTTCTAACGGGCAGTAAGCCTGCCTGAACTTTGCTCCAGAGAGAGACATTATCTTTACAATACAGGACAGCAAACAAATCGGCCCTCCACTTTGGTGGGAGATACTATATCTTCTGAAGAAGTTTGCTGTACAAACAGCCTTGAACACACACTCTGGAACAAAAGCTCTCTGTGTTTGTGAGCAATATCTCTGCTCCTACGACCTGCAGATATACAAGAGACCCGTGGAGAATTGTCTCCCGACAGTGGTAGCTTGTTTAAGCTGAAACAGGCATTGTTGCCCCCATTCTTAAGATGAGGAAACATGAGGCCCTGAAGCTAATTTATCTAGGAGGTGAGGAGGCAAGGTCTGTGTGTGCACAAAGCCTGGGCCACATCCCTAAGTACCCAGGGCAGATAATAGTCAGGCACTCACTGTGTTACACACAGAAGGTACAAACACTGGAAAGGCACAACCTTGCCTCCAAAGGACTTACAACCGGGGAAAGAGTACATGCCCTCTGCATGCCTGCGAATTACAGGGGGACCTGGGCAGGGGACCCGGGGTCCCAGCCAACTCCAGTAGGGATGGTCTTTCCTCACTTCTCTATCTCTGTCTCTGTCTGTCTGTCTCTCTCTCCTGGGCAAGCACACACACACAAGAATAAGTTAACAGATACATTGCTTAGAAGTTGTTTTCTCTTTGGTGCTTGCTGCTGCCTATCTGGTAGAAGTCAATAAAATAAATGAAATAGTGAGGGTAAACACTGTCTTTTTTCAGGGACATGTTTGCTCCTGGCTGTGTGGTTTTTTATATTATTAATATTATATACTTATAACATAGTCTTATTTCTGGTAAATGTAATCATTCTGGGTTGCTCTGAGGTACAAAGCTCCATATTTTATATCTTCCCATAAAAAGTGCCCTAATCCTAGGGACTCCCCCACCTCAGACAGCCATGGAATTTCTGGTAGGAGCTTAGGCTGAAATGTGGCTCATCACACATTTGGGGTTTTAAAAACACAAAAACTGGACACCTGGGTGGCTCAGTGGGTTAAATCCTCTGCCTTCAGCTCAGGTCATGGTCCCAGGGTCCTGGAATCGAGCCCTACAGGGAGCCTGCTTCCTCCTTTCTCTCTCTCTCTCTGCCTGCGTCTCTGCCTGCTTGTGATTTCTGTCTGTCAAATAAACAAACAAATAAATAAATAAAATATTTAAAACACAAAAACTAAACCAGTTTGGCTGAGGCAGGGCGGCCATGGAAGAGGAAAGATGGTGACTCGGCAGACAGCTCTGAAATGGGGAGCCAGTCCCAGGAAGCCTTAAATGTGAGAACAGATTTTGCTCTGAATGAACAGACAACTAGTGACCATTTCGGAGCTGGGGATGATGACTTGATACGAGTAATGTGTTAGGAAGCTGTGCCTGCAAACGTACAGGGGACAGACTACAGAGGATGTGACCAGGCACAGTGCTTTTCCGCCCTAACTGCATGTGAGAATCGCTGAGGGAGCTTTTTAAAAATACCAATTCCCCAGCCTCACCATAGATTGTTTGAATCTAATCTCTGGGAGTGTAGCCCAGGCACTAATACTTTTTCAGAGCTCCCCAGAATGGGAGTTCTTTGGGGGGTGATAGAAATATTCTGGAATTAGATAATGATGATGGTTGTGCAATTTTGTGAATATACTAAAAAGCACCATGTTGTACCTCTTGAGGGGTGGATTTTATTGTATCTCAGAAGAAAGCAAGCAAGAAAGCAAGAAAGGAGGAAGGAAGGAAAGAATGAGGGAAGGAAGGAAGGAAGGAAAGGAGAGGGAGAGAGAGACAGAAAGGAAGGGGAGAGGAGCGAGGAAGAATAAGAGAGAAGGAGAAAGAGAGAAAGAAGGCTTCCCAGCAGATCCCAACATGCAGCCAGAGCGGAGAGCCATTAGTCTAGAGAAAGGAAGACTTCTGCTGTGATTTGGACCCAGAGCGCAGGGACTGTGGTGGGGTGTGGCAGTGGGACAAGTCCCAGGGGTAGGGGGAGCTGGGAGGAACAACATAGAGGAAAACTGAGCAGTAGTGCAGTTGGGTTGGTTGCAGAAGGTGAGGAAAAGAGAAAAGAAGGTAAAGTCCTACGCCAATGTTTTGAGTCTTGGTGGCTGAAGAGACACAGATTTGGTAGCGGGAAGGGGAAGCAGCCAGAAGTGAGTTCCATCTGGATGTGGGGAATTCAGGCTGTTGTGAAGAATTCAGATGTTCAGGGGCACCCAGGTGGCTCAGGTCATGATCCCAGTGTCCTGGGACTGAGCCCCGCATCAGGCTCCCTGCTCAGCAGGAAACCAGCTTCTCCCTCTCCCACTCCCTCTGCTTATGTTCCCTCTCTTGCTATGCCTTTCTTTCTCTCTGTCAAAAAAATAAATAAATAAAATCTTTAAAAAAAAAAGAATTTAAATGTTCAGCAAGCAAGTAGAGATTGAAGTGAAAGCCCTACACCATGAACCAGGAGATGGGAAGCAGAATATATAGCAATGCAGACTGGGTGGCCCCTTGGAGGCTATATCTTACCCTCTCTGCTACTGATAGGTGTGTGAGTTTAAACAAGCCACTTAACCTCTGTGCCTCTGTTTCATATACGTGAAATATGGTTAATGATACATGCCCTACCTACCTCACAAAGTTGTGTGAACAAAACAAACGTTCAGGAGCTTCGAAAACTATAAAGTGTAAGGTATAGGACATACACAGGCACGTGATTTTCAACAGAGGCACAAAAGCCAAAAATCCAACATGGGGGGGGGTATGCTGGGGGCGCGGAAAACTGTCAAGCAATTGTGATAGAGCAACTGGATATCCATTTGAAAAAAAATCAACCTAGACCCCCCTACCTCACACCATACAGATGGGAGACATGAACTTTTTCACATGTTCCCACCTGTGGAAACA
The DNA here is from genome assembly GCF_011764305.1 of Mustela putorius furo. Classification (NCBI taxonomy): domain Eukaryota; kingdom Metazoa; phylum Chordata; class Mammalia; order Carnivora; family Mustelidae; genus Mustela; species Mustela putorius. The sequence continues at coordinate 38,775,607 of NW_025421989.1, forward strand.
TCAAACACTCTTTAATAAATGAATGTAATCATTCATCATTAAATATTATTAATGTTGTTATTTGATTTTGCTGAGCTCAGTCAACTGTAAACCGCTGGGTCCATAAATCGCTGCAATTACTACCATTCTCTACTATAAAGAGGCTCATTCAAATGATGTCTTGCATTGTTGCAAAGGATCTTAAACACTGATTCCCACACCTGACTCATCAGGTTAACCAAGTATGAAATAGCAGATCAAAGGGTTAACCATTTCTTATCAAGCAGATAAGATTACTTTTCTGTACCTTAGCTAGGTGGGGCAGGGGTAGGGGCAAGTGGAAGAGAAATTTTCTTACAGGTGGAGCCACTAAAGTGGATTATATGAACTCTGGGTTAATATCTTTTCTTTTGAGGGGGGGCAGGTGGTTAACATCTTGATAGAACCAGAGAAGAAAAATCTGTCAGTGGTTTGGCTGCAGCTGTCACTGTTCTGAAGCCCAGCTTTAGAAATACATTTGGATTCTGAGGAAGAGAGCAGCCTTCAGCCCCGTGAGGGCTATAGCTCCTTATCAGGAACAGGAAGAAGTAAGACGCCCTTTCTTTCCCTAATACTTCTCTAAGATGGCAGCTAGGCCTCTAGGTGGTCTTCCAAGATTGTACCTGTCCACTCCAGAGAGTACTAGAAATTCCCTACATACCAGAGTCTAGTGAGAGTGGATCATCAGAGTCATGGCTTTTGCCATTCTCCTCACTTCTTGGTAAGATTCCTCTGTCGGAAGAGGACTAGGTAGGAGAAGGGGTAGAAAATGACAGGAAGACTCAACTCAACAAGTGACTTGTTAGGCCGTCAGAGAAAGTGGATTGCTAACCAATGGCAAACACTAAACTCTTGCATTGTGTAACGTTTTCACTGTTATATTTTTATATCCCCACTGCACAGGCAGGAGGGACTTGACCCCACAGAATCTGGTCTTTACTTTCTGGGTTAGTTTCCCAGGGCTGCATGACAAAATACTGCAGACTGGGTGGCTTCAAACAGCAGATATTCATCACTTCACAATTCTAGAGGTCAGAAGCTTAAAACTGAGGTATCAGTAGGGCCATGCTCCCCATGGAACCTATAGTGAATCCTCCCTCGCCTCTTCCTAGTCAGGCTCCCTGCTCAGCACGGAGCCTGCTTCTCCCTCTCCCTCTGCCCCTCCTCCCCCCACCATGTTTGTGCTCTTTCTCTCTCTCTCAAATAGATAAATAAATTCTTTTTTAAAAATTAAAAATATAAATAAGGACACATTCTGAGGTACTGGGGGTTGGGACTTCCAAAATATTTTTTTTTCCTATTTTGAGGGGGAAACCAGGGTTGGGGGGGGGCACATGGGGACCAATTCAATCTATAACACAATCAAAGAATGTCGACTCATGCCAGGAATTGCACATAGGATCCACAACAATATACTTCTCTGACTGGAAGGAGAAACCCAAACTCAAAATATTGTTAAGCTGTTGTAAGATCCCCAAATTTCTAAATTTTGGTTTTACAGAAATAATTCAAAGGCAACCTGGATATTCCATCCAGGTCGATGACAGGGAGCGTGCAGATGAAAAAGCTGACAAAGCAACATCAAAAATTAAAGGTAGCCTATTAGCAAAATTGAAAAATGAAGCAATAAGTGGTACAGTCTACTGTCAAATCATTGGATGAAAGCAGTTCACCATGTCAGCAGTGCTGTAATCAAAATCATTTACTTCATTTATGGGGAGAACAGCATCTGAGCACCTCCTAGAGCCAATCACAGAATCCTGACACTGTTGTAAGTCCGCATAATCTGATTCAACATAAAATAAGTTGTGGGGTTCATTTAGCCAGCACTACACTCAGCTGCCATCACTAGAAATGGACAGCTGTTGAGAGAGAAGGACTATTTATTTAGGCTCTTCGCTAATGTGAAAATTTAATTTTCAACCAATAAAATGCACCCCAATTAAATTCTTCAGGGACCATGCAACTGAGTAAAACCCAACTGGATCCCATATCAAATATTCTGTGTATAATTGAATTTTTGTAAAATTTAATCATAATATAAACCAAGAGTCAGCAAGCTTTATTTGGAAAGGGCCAGACAGTGCATGTTTTAGGATTTGTGGGCCAGATGCTCTCCGGCAACTCTTCAGCTCTGCTATTGTTGCACAAAAGCTGTCATAGACAATATGTAAACAAATGGGTGGTGCGGCTGTGTTCCAATAAAACTTTATTTACAAAATCAGACAGCAGGACAGAAAGACTACATGAAGCCACAGATAGAAGACAGCCGTCTCTAAACCAAGGAGAGAGGGCTCAGAAGGAACCAAACCTGCTGACACTTGATCTTGGGTTTCTAGCCTCCAGAACTGTAAGAAAATAAATTTTTGTTGTGTAAAACACACACACTCAAAACCAGACAGCAGGCCAGATTTGGTCTATGGGCTGTAATTTATTCACCCCTGGTTTAAACATACTAGAAGAACACCTTATTATGTAAAAGAAACTTGTAAGGAGTCATTTATTACATTAAAGTCCTTTTGGGAAGGACTTTGGGTGGCTCAGTCAGTTAGGTGTCTGCCTTTGGCTCAGGTCATGATCCCGGGGTCCTGGGATCAAGTCCCGCATCAGTCTCCCAGCTTGGCAAAAAGCCTGCTACTCCCTCTGCCTGCTGCTTTCCCCCTCTTGTGCTCGCTCTCTCTCTCTCTCTCTCTTTCTCTGACAAATAAATAACAAAATCTTTAAAAAATAAAAAATTAAAATAAAAAAAGTCCTTTCTTTCCCTGTTCCCTACCCCACATGATTTTTTTTTTTTAATAAATTGAGTACAGATGATTGGATTTGCTCCCAACAAGGTAAGCCCATACTGAATGTCATTTCCACTGGAAGGAATCTTGAGCAGTGATTTTGCTTAGTCTCCTAATATGAAATAAGCCTGTGTCTAAATTGCCTCAGAAAGATGAGAATGTGATAATCCACTAAGAGCTACAAGAAAGACAGATCCGTAATTGCCTTAATAGTCCACGCTCTCAAGATAAAATTGTTTTCCCTGATATCTAACCCCAATTTCTTGCTGCTACTTAAAATCATTTCTTTCTGACCTATCTTCTCCAAGAGAGAATGAACATCCAGTGTGTCACTCCTTGTAATGTTACCTACCCCTGGATGATCATTCATAAAGTCTGCCAGGGATAATTAAGGTTCGCTTGGCCAAAGGTAGCCTGTCCCCTTGGGCAGCTCCTTAAAGCCACAGGCATTTTCCAAAGAGGCAGTGGTGTCTTGGCATGGCATCTGTAACCTCTAATGCCTCTTTTAGAGAGCCTGTATCCCCATCCTTCTTCCCTCCCTGCAACACTCCTACCAGGTACAGCAAGTATTAAATCCCAGGAACAGCGACAACAAAAACCCAAAAAACAAAACAAAACGAAAAAAGGAAAAGAGGGAGAAAGTCTAAATGGTCATTGGACGAATCAAAGTATAAGTTTAAAATACCCATTGTTTAGCTAACACATTTGGCTTCTTCTGTAACACTCATGTGGGGAGCCTTAAAAATACAATTGACCTCTGAGAGAGAGCTAGCAAAATCCACACAGAAATTCAATAGGCCACCTGTGGGGGGAATGTGATGGGATTGTCACAGATGGAACTCCTCCAACCTAGTAGACAGATATGATTTTCCTGGAAAGCGTCAGGGCCTCTCATGGCGGAGCATCTTCCCTGGCCCAGGAGAGGAGTGCCAGCTGCGTGTTCATATAGTTAGACATTTCTATAAAATTTGCAAGTCGATGTCTTAGTAGGCTGCTGAACAAAGTACCACAGACTGGGTGGTGTAGACAAACATTTATTTCTCACAGTCCAAGATCATGATGTGGGCAGATTCAGGTCGATGAGAGCCCACTTCCTGGTTTGCAGACAGCTAGCTGTCTTCTCTTTTCCTCATGTGCAGAGAACAGAGAGAGGGAGCTCTTTGGTTTTGTTTTGTTTTAAGATTTTATTTATTTTTTTATTTATTTGAGAGAGATGGTGAGAACACAAGAAGGGGGAGAGGCAGAGCGACAAGCAGACTCCCCACTGAGCACGGAGCCGAACATGGGGCTTGATCCCAGGATCAGGACCTGAGCTGAAGGCAGATGCTTAACTGACTGAGCCACCAAGGCACCCCTGGATTTTTTTTTTTTTAAATAAGGGAACTAATCCCATCACGAGAGCTCCAGCCTCATGACCTCCAGTCCCACAGGCCCCACCTCCTAATACCATCACATTGGGGATTAGGATTTCAACACAGGAATTTGACAGAGATGGAAACAGTCCATGGCAGTCAGATAGTATAATTATAAACAATAAGACCACTGTCCCCTTTTACTCTAATGTACTCTTCATCATACTTCCCCTACTGTAGGGTGGTGGTGGAGTGGCTGTGGACGTTCTTAATAAATAAGTATTCACTCAAATCGGATTTAATTCAAAATAAATATCCTCATTCAAATCTAATTTTCTTTTTTTTTTTAATTTACTTTTCTTAATAAGAGCCTCTCTTGACCCCCAGACACACACACACACACACACACACACACACCCCAAGACTTGTCTTTGTATCCTGGTTACAATCTCAGAAAAGGAAAAAGACCAAATGTGATTTTAACACATTAAATGGAGATGAAATCTATTGGACTATACCTATTTGGAAAAAGGGTGACTCCAAAATGGGCAGAGTCAGGCTCCAGACTAGAAAAGGAAGCCCAGAAACCCAGAAGTGGGTCATGTTTTTCCAACACTGACAAAGAAGAAACACACACAGCCGGGTTAAACAAGCCATTGAGATTATTCACCACACTTTCCTGATCCCATCCTTACCCCCTTCTTTTTTTTTTTTTTAATTCAAATTCAACTAATTAATGTATAATATATTATTTGTTTCAGGGGTACAGGTGTGTGAGTCATCAGTCTTATAGAATACCCATTGCTCATTATAACACATACCCTCCTCAATGTCCATCACCCAGCCACCCCATCCCTCTCACCCCTCCTCCACTCCAGCAACCTTCAGTTCCTTTCCTATGATTAAGTCTCTTATGGTTTGTCTCCCTCTCTGGTTTCATCTTGTTTCCTTTTTTTCTTCTCTTCCCCCATGATCCTCTGCCTCATTTCTTAAATTCCACATATCAATGAGATCATATGATAATTGTCTGATATACTTATTTCTCTTAGCCTAATGTCCTCTAGTTTCATCTGTGTCATTGTAAATGACAAGATTTCATTTTTTTTTGGACAAGATTTCATTTTTTGATGGCTGCATAATATTCTTGTGTCTGTGTGTGTCTGTTTGTGTGTACACCACATCTTCTAATTTTAGTATATGTGCTGCCGAAGCGAGCACCCACATCTTCTTTATCCATTCATCAGTCGATGGACACCCGGGCTCTTCCCACAGTTTGGCTATTGTGGACATTGTTGCTATAAACATTGGGGTGCACGTGCCCCTTCGGATCACTATATTTGTATCTTTGTCTTATCTTCTCTTTTTATAACAAGTCCTTCATCTCCCCAAATTCCTTCAATGAGAAGACAGTTACTGTGGCCAAGGTAAATGAGTCTTATGGCAAATGAAGCAGAGTATCTGCCCCCAGCCTGAAAAATTAATGAGTTAGCATTCTGTCTCTTGTAAACATGGGTCAGCTCCCTCAGAGTACAATGAACGCTGCGACTGCTAACAAGGTTCAGGTTCTGGATGCTCAAGGCTGAAACCAACCTGGGCAGCCTAATCTGCAGCCAGTCAAGTCCTCAACAGACAATCCTTTATTTTGATATCACCACCCTCAAACTATGGCACTTTAAGGGGGGGTATGTGGGGAACAGGACAGACTCTAAATGGTTTTTAAATTAGAACACCACCATCATGTCTCCGCCAGGCACATTTCCCCCAAGAGATTAGTAAGTTCCCCAAATGTATTCATAGTGTTCTGCTGAGAAAAGAGAATCTCAAACTCTGTACAAGAACGTAAGTTTTCTACCATGTTATCATTGAAGCAAAATCCTCTCTGCTGTGGTTCTAAAGACATTCTCTTTCCAGTGTTCTAGCCCTTGATTAATCCTCTCTTCTGATCAGATACCATGCACCAGCTACCATGAGAATTTACTATTTACAGCTCTCCCACCTGCCTTGCCAAGTAAACATTACTGCTTACACAGAGGAGGAAACTGAGTCTCAAAGAGGTTAAGAACTTGTCAATAATTACAAAGCCATTAGGCAGGTGGTAGAGCCAAAATTAGAGTGTGCTTCTCAAAGGACTCTGCCTCTCTCAAGATTGCCAGCATTTTCTAAACTCCCTTGAATCGAGTAAATAGTGGGATTTCAGTCCTACCATTTATACTTTAAAAAAAAATTAAGAACATACCTACAACAGATGTTAAACACCCAGAAATTCACGTATGACTGGCTTGGCAAAGGGGCAAAGGTGCACATAGAAATTTCTTACTTTGAAAAAAAATTATTGCCACTCTAAAGCTTCAAGGGAGGAGGGCTCATTTAGAGCCCTCTTGGTTTCTCTCAGTATCATGGAACCTCTCACGTGCTGTTAACATTTCTACCTTGACTGGTTTCACAGATGGATACTCATATAAAAATTCATTGAGTTGTATACTTTAGACTTGTGCTATTTACTGTATATATATTATACCTCACTTAAAAACCATGGTATAGGACAGTGTGTACAGAAACTTCCATTTGAACAAAATGGAGTACAGAGATTCTCTAAGTACATGCTTGGATAGGCATGTAATGTGTCTGGAATGATGGACAAAAATCTGGTGACAGTGGTTGTTCAGGGCACTGAAGGAGGATGCAGGGTGGACATATGAGAATTTTTTAATCTATTAAAAATTATTTAAAGTTCAATTTTTTAAATTAGTAAATAAACACTTTGAAGGACAACGAAATGCACAATCCCACCAATTCCCGTAAATATGCCAAAATCAATCTGGTGAGGTAGTCTGCATTTGCAATTCTTGGAGGGACCATGATTTGAAGGTGGAGATTTTCAAATATAGTATTATATTTTTCCAGAATCAGGAGAAATGAGAATTTGCACTCCTTCTCTCCACAGTGGTTGTTATGACCCTCGGCTAACGATGGGGGATGAGGGTGAGGTTGGTGGGTACATGGAAAAGGAACATCTAACTTGTTCAGAGGCAAACACACATTAATAATTACCATGAAGAAATAATTGCTACTGGGTAGGATTTTTTACATTTTTGCTTTTGTCTTTCAACCCTTTGTTCTCCTTCCATTTTTTCTTTTTTCTTCTCGAGTATGTGCTTATCATAGAAAGTACACAGGAAAAATTCAGAGCAAACTCTATTCAGATGACCTAAATTGATGTGCCACGGGGGTTAAGGAGACAATGATGTACATGAAAACTACAAAAACACATCAATCCATGTGCCTGATTTAAATCCCTGTTCCTGTTCCACTTGTCCCTTTCCTCCCTAATTCCTCAGATGTGGCTTATTCATTTTGAAGGGGGCGTTTGTGTGTCTGGAAAATGTTGAGTTCTTTGTCCCTTGTTATCTGATTTCAGACCACTTTGCAAGAAAAAGGCATGATTATTCTACACTAAATGAGAAAAATGAGTTACAGAAGAAATTAAATGATGAGCACAAGATGCTTCAGTAAAATAATTGCACGAGCAGAATAAGGACAGCTAAAACAAATGAAAATTTTACTTTAAGACCTTGTTTACTCTTAGTTTTACTGAGCTCTCTCTTACAGTATATTGAAAGAAGTTTATATTCTGGTTTATTTCTGGGTAACAGAGAAGTCAGCCAGAATAGAGATAAGTCTACCATTTTCTAACACAGGGTTTCTCAACCTTAGCGCTATTGACATGTTGTGCTGGATGAGGCCACTAACACATCCTGGACATGACAACCAGGGATGTCTCTAGATATTGCCAAACAGCCCCTGTAGGGCAAACTCACCCCGGTTAAGGGCCACTGTCCTAAAGGCTAATGGCTAGAGGTATTTATTCCAGGAAACAACACTAGCATCTCTTGTTTCCAGAAAACAGGCATGTGTATGCAGCAGTGCCTACATATACCAAGAGATTCCATCCTTAAAAAATAATTTTATAAGCTCTTAAGGGGAAATGTACTAGTATCTGTCATTTATTTTGAAATATGTTTAAAAAAAAACTATGATGGACCAAGCAATAGATGGATAGACATGTAATAAAAGAAGCATAATAAAATCTTAATTATAGAATCTAGGTGGTAGGTATCTGAGTGCTCATTCTAACATTGTCTCAACTTTTCTATATGTTTGAAAAATGTTCATAAGAAAACGTTGGGGGCTTTTGTAGCAACATGGACGGGACTGGAAGAGATTATGCTGAGTGAAATAAGTCAAGCAGAGAGAGTAAATTATCATATGGTTTCACTTATTTGTGGAGCATAACAAATAGCATGGAGGACATGGGGAGTTCGAGAGGAGAAGGGAGTTGGGGTAAATTGGAAGGGGACGTGAATCATGAGAGACTATGGACTCTGAAAAACAATCTGAGGGGTTTGAAGTGGCGGGGGTATGGGAGGTTGGGGTACCAGGTGGTGGGTACTATAGAGGGCTCAGATTGCATGGAGCACTGGGTGTGGTGAAAAAATAATGAATACTGTTTTTCTGAAAATAAATAAATTTTAAAAATTTTAAAAAAAGAAAAAGAAAAAGAAAATGTTGGGGGAAAGATTTCGTGCATATTTCCCTAACACAGTTAGAAAATTAAGAGGCTCATTTCACATTATTATCTTCAATAGAGTTACAAGGAACATATCTCACTGTCAGTACTAACAGGGATATTCTTTTTCCTCCAAAACCATGTTAAAGCTAAGTAATCTAATCACATGAACAACCTACCTAATAGTCATGGAAAGTTCAAAATAGTGAGCATTGACTCTAGCTGAAGGAGGACAATTAGTAAATTTAATTGTCCCATTTTGTAACTGAAGAAACTACATCCAGGAGAGAGCATTCTCTGTATTTTTAAAGAACTGCTTTACATGGGAGTCTTTTTTTTAATCTTTCAGTTTCAAGGATTCTGTCATTATTGTGAACATTTATTCAAAAGTCTTAAACACTAGTTTCCCCCAGGACTTTCACCACCTAATAAAGTGGGAGATGTTGAAACATTCAATTTAAATCAGATACATCTCCTTCTGAAAAACCCTTCTTACCCTTACTTATGGAAACAGTTGTCTTTAAGCATCCCATTAGACCAGAATTCTCACAATGTTTATTGAAACCATCATATGCCAGGAGCCATGAATACAATACTGACCCTAAGAACACTGTGATTTGTAGACATGTATGTCAACATGAAATGTACTATTATTACATCATCCTAAGACTTTAGGAATCAGATGACTCCACAGGTACAGGCTAGAGTCTTTGAGTTTATTACTGTGCTTTTTAAAAAAGCAGACACAGAGTGAAAGATGCTGAAAGTTGTAAGTCACAAGAGAAATACACATTAATACCACCGTAAGGTACTACTATACCCCCAATCAACTATCTGAAATCCAAACACCTAATAATTGGAGGTGTTGGCAAGGATACAGCACAAATGGAACACTCATATAGTGTAGCTATTTTGGAAAACAGTGTGGCAGCTTCATATAGAGTCAAACGTAACCTACTATATGATGCAGAGATTCTACTCCTAGATGTTTTTCCAAGATAAATGAAAATATGTCTAAACAAAGAACTGTATAGAAGTGCATCATTTAACACATCAGCCAAAAGCCTGAAATATTCCGTATCTATCAATAGGCAAACAGATAAACTGTGGGTATATTTACACAATAGAATACTACTGGCCAACAACAGTGAACAAATTACTAAGCACACAACATTGATTCATCTCAAAAACATAATGTTGAAAGATTCATATTTTGAGAACCACTGCTTTATTCCAATACTTATAAATCGGTCAATCCCATATAGCTACTAAGTTCTCATGATATACTTTCTTACTGAAGCAACAGAAGTGACACTTCACTTTACTATGAGCATATGGTCTAAGAAGTAACTCTATAAGCACTACAACTGTGGAATCAGTTTTAGAAATGTAAGGGAGCTTTGAAGTCAGCTATTGCAACTTCCCAAACCCTTTCCAGAAATTTCCCTAAAGTGTACCAGAGTTCTGCTTCAATTTTCATTGATTTAAGATCTTGTAGCTCTTTATCCAAAACACCAATTTTTATCTTAAAGCACACCCCATGTAGACAACAGATTTACAGATTTGTCTGAATATTTTGTGGTTGCCTCTTATTTCTACTCCTACAGTTCCCCATCTCTAGCAGTTCTTTAAGATGTGGTTTCCCTCTCCCCCACCCACTTTCCACCACTTGATCAGTTTATTCACAAATTAGGAATACTTCTTTCTTCGTGGTTTTTTTTTTTTTGGCCACTTCGCAATCAATAAATGACCAGTACTATAGGGTTTTTGCTGGTTTGGTTGTTTTCAGTTTTGTTTTGATATGCATCTCTAGCTATAAAAATTCCGTTTCTACAGTTTTACATGCCTTGATTCTTCTAAATCTCTTCAGACTCTCCAGGAAACTTGTTACTCATGCTACCATTCTCCTGATATTTTACAGAATATTCATTTAATATTCTCACATAAAATATGTTTTCAAGCAACCTTAACTCAGGATGAGAAATTACAAATTAAATAACTACCCCCAGGCAGCTAAGCACTGACTTCACTAGCCAGCTGATCCCATTCATTCTTGTTCAGTCAGTTTCTCTTAAAAAAGGAATCTACTTTCCACAGTTTGGCGACCGTGGCCATTGCTGCTATAAACATTGGTGTACAGATGGCCCTTCTTTTCACTACATCTGTATCTTTGGGGTAAATACCCAGTAGGAATACTGTTATGCTGGAAAAAAAAAAGAATTAAAAAAAAAAGGAATCTACTAATAGAGTGAGTCTATCTCAGCTTCATCCAAACTCCCAGTCAGTTCTTGCTTTATAGAAAACAAAATTACTTCTACTCTTCTCAATCAAAAACAAGTGGGTAATAATCTGTTTCTCTGATTACCATCAACCAGAAACTCTCCAGGGTAGGGGAGGAAAGAAGTTTTCCTTGACCCTCTTAGGGTCTCTGGCTAGGTCTGAAAATTAAACTGACAAAGACAGATTAACAGGAGAAAAGCATACATACTTGTTTAACATAAATTTTACATGACAAGGAGGAAATGAAGGCCCAAAGAAACAGACCTGAGTATTTTTATGTTAGGTTTGACAGAGAGTGGACAGTCATGGAGATATATGATAGGTCAGAGGGTATAACATAAGTGTAGTAAACTGGAAACTTACTAAGTTTGTTAGGCCTGTTTGTTGGGATCCTTCTCAGTTGCCTCTGGCTATGGAGATGAGGTGTCCCTTTCCTCTAGGTATGAGGTGGGTACCTCTCACACGAGGGTCTTCTGACCTGCTTGGGGATGGGAGTGGGAGTTCAGAGTGACCTTCCTGTTTCTGCTGTGCTCTCAAACCCCTTCAACTTAAAAATATTCAACACACTAAGGTGTCACATTTTAGGATAGCATGTCCTGAACCAAATCACCAGTCTTTGTTAAAAATAAAGGCATTCAGGGGCACCTGGGTAGTGCAGTCTGCTGAGCATCTGACTCTTGGCTTCAGCTCAGGTCATGATCTCAGGGGTCGTGAGATTGAGCTCCATGTTGGGCTCTGTGCTCCGTGCAGAGTCTGTCTGAGATTCTTTCTCTCTCTCTGCCCCTCCTACCTGTGCTCTCTCTCTCTCCCTCTCAAATAAGTAAGTAAATAAATAAATATTTTAAAAGGTAATAAAAGTAAAGGCATTCATTCAAAAAGATGAATAAAGTTTTCCTAATGTTGGCCGTAATACATTACTGCACTGACTCAATTTGAATGGCAAGTGTGAGGCTGTATTTCAGCTCTACAGCTTACATTAGCTTAATTTTGTAAGATAGAGCAGACATTCATATGAATCAAAAACCAAAATAAAAGTGTGGCTGTTGATAAGTTGTACTCCCAGTGTGATTCCTTTAACCCCATTTCCTTCCCTACCCCATATAGATAACCACTTTGACTTATTTCATATCTATCTTCTCCTTTTCCCAAGTAAATACACCCAAACCAATATGAGTATATTTCATATAGCCCCACCTCTTTCTTTCAGTAAAGGCAGCATTCACTACTCTTTACCTTGCTTTTCTCATTTAGTAATAAAGTCTTTCGATTTTTAATTTCATAATCTAACACATTTTTTTAAGCTAAGTAGTATTCTACGGTGTGAGTATACAGATCTTCCTCAACTTCCTTAACTTACAGTTAATACACATAACCTATTATTAAACATCATAGCTTTGGCTGGTCTACCTTTGATGTGCTCGGAACACTTATAACAGCCTTCAATTGGACAAAATTATTTAATACAAGGCCTATTTTATCATAAAATGTTGAATATCTCATATAACTTACTGACTTGGGTACCAAAAGTAAAAAACAGAATGGTTGTCAGTTTGTAGGCTGTTCTCCCTCATGATTGTATGGTTGGTTGACTGGTATAATAAATAACCTTATACATAGGTCAAAAAAATTTCATTGTGATTATCTTCTCTCTGGAAAATAACAGATGAATTTGTTTATATTATGTTCTCCTCCATTTCTAAATTCACAATAAACATATATTATTTTTATAAGGAAAAACAAGAAATACTGCTATTTTTCTCAGGTATACTTTTGAACCACCTAACTCTTTTGCAAACAAGTGTCTGTAGTTAGACTTCTTAGAGATGCTGAAACCTGGCAGCCTAGTCCACATCCTGGTGTGTAGAGCAAATTTAAAACAGTGAATCCAGTCATCTAAAAGCGGTGTTATGGAAGTTCACTAAGTCTCAAACAGCACATCCCTATGCCCATAACTTTCCCCGCAAAAAAACCAAAAATATGTATCACTACTAAGCACAATGAAAGACCACTCTCTACAATGAAGGACGGAGTAAACTCCAAAATGTTTTCCATTTCTCTCATGCCACTTCATGATATTTTGTGAGTTTATTAGCGCGCTAACCTTAGTATACCATCTGTTTGCCTGTGACATACAATCATCCTTAAACTAGTAAGCATCCTCCTCCCCCACCCCCCAAAAATAGTGTATTTAGGCTCATCTCTTGCTTTTTTTTTTTTTTATTTGTTTTTAGATGTTTGCTAAAACAAACGGAAAGCAGTGCTGGAGACAAATGAAATGAAAACACATGTCACCCCAAAGCAGGTCTTGACATTGCTAAATCATTTCTTTTTGTTCTGTTTTTAAATATTAGTTTATATTCAGTAACTACCCTCTGTCTTACAAAGTATAGATTTTAATGGATTGTGACCAGTAAAGACTTCATTTTCCTGCATTCAGTTTCCACTTACAAAAAACATAGTAAGGTTCCTTGGGCTTAACAACCAAAAGAAACAGAAAGGATGTTGTTTTACTTCTGAATTATCTGATACATTATAAATATTTGAAAATTCCTAATTTGAGAAGGCTTTTTCTTGGATGCTTCCACATCCTTAACTTTTCACTTGTTTTATGTTATAAAAATTCTTTAATTACACTGAAATACTGACCCACTCTACGTGTACTGCAAACCAACAATGTTAGAGGATGTTCTTAAAAAAGAGAAAAGTTCAGGTAAGAATTTCGGTGAAACTAAAACTACTATTCCCTAAAAGAGTGATAAACAAGAGGTTCCTGGGTGGCTCAATTGGGTAAGGGTCTGTCTTTGGCTCAGGTCATGATCTTAGGGTGCTAGAATTGAGCCAATTGTCAGGCTCCCTGCTCAACGGGGAGTCTGCTTCTCCTTCTGTCCCTCCCTCTGTCCATGCTTTCCTTCTCTCTCAAATAAAGTCTTCAGCAAAACAAACAAAAAAAGAATTATAAACATATTTTATGATAAAAATGGAAGAGAGAATATTATTTAGGTCTAAAAACGAATGAAAAATGGATCAGAGAATACTATTCTGCCATAAAAAGGAATGAAATTTTGATATATGCTACAACATGGATATATTCTGAAAACATTTTGCTTGATAAAATAATCCAGAAATAGAAGGACAAATATTGTGTGATTCCAATTATATGAGGTACCTAGAATAAGCAAATTCATAGAGATGGAAAGGAGAACATAGGTTACCAGGGCCTGGAGAAGTGGAGAAGGGGAAATTTTTATCCAATGGGTGCAGAATTTATGTTGGGGATGATGAAAAGGTTTTGGGCATAGATAGTGGTGGTCATACACAGCATTGTGAGTATATTTAATGGCTCCAAACTACACTTACAAATGGTTAAGATGATAAATACAATGTTATTTTACCACAATAAAAAATCAACTTTAGGGACGCCTGGGTGGCTCAGTTGGTTAAGCAGCTGCCTTCGGCTCAGGTCATGATCCCAGCGTCCTGGGATCGAGTCCCATGTTGGGCTCCTTGCTCAACAGGGAGCCTGCTTCTCCCTCTGCCTCTGCCTGCCTCTCTGTCTGCCTGTGCTCACTCTCTCTGACAAATAAATAAATAAAATCTTTAAAAAAAATTCAACTTTAAAAAAGGGGGCAAGGGAGGGGCGCCTGGGTGGCTCAGTAGATTAAAGCCTCTGCCTTCGGCTCAGGTCATGATCCCAGGGTCCTGGGATCGAGCCCCACATCGGGCTCTCTGCTCAGCACAGAGCCTGCTTCCCTTCCTCTCTCTCTGCCTGTCTCTCTGCCTGCTTGTGATCTCTGTCTGTCAAATAAATAAATGAAAGTCTTAAAACAAAATAAAAAATAAAAAAGGGGGCAAGGGAAAAAATGGATCAGGACTTCTGTCCAATGGGAAGACTGAACATGCATGTAACACTTCATCCCGTAACAACCAAATTCCATTGATATGACAGAAATTATATCTTTTTTAAAAAAGATTTTATTTATTTATTTGACAGAGAGGGACAAACACAGAGAGGGAACACAAGCAGGGGAAGCAGGATCGGGAGAAGCAAGCTTCCCGCTGAGCAGGGAGCCCAATGTGGGCCTCAATCCCAAGACCCTGGGATCATGTCCTGAGTGGAAGGCAGCCACTTAACAACTGAGCCACCCAGGTGCCCAGAAATTAGATCTTTTAAAAAATATATTTTTATTTCTTTATTTTAGAGAGAGAGAAAGAGAGAGCACGAGTTCAGGGAGAGGCAGAGGGAGAGGAAGAGAGAAGTAGATTACCTGCTGAGTATGGAGCCTGATGCCTAGGGCTCAATTTCATGACCCTGAGATCATGACCTGAGCTGAAATCAAGAAGAGTTGGATACTTAACCAACTGAGCCACCCAGGCACCCCAGAAGTTATAATTTTTTAAAACAATAACAACACTGGGCATAAACATAACAAGAAAGGTTCAAAACTTATATGAAGAAAATTACAAAACTCTTCTGAAAGACCAAACATAGACTTGACACAACAGAAAATACCTTATTTTGGGACAGGCAGACCTAACATCATAAAGGACACTGATTAATTCTAAGTTAGTACTATATATATATATATATATATATATATATATATATATATATATTAAAGATTTTATTTATTTATTTGACAGATGGAGATCACAAGTAGGCAGAGAAACAGGCAGAGAGAAAGCAGGAAGCAGGCTCCCTGCTGAGCAGAGAGCCTGATGCGGGGCTCGATCCCAGGACCCTGGGATCATGACCTGAGCTGAAGGCAGAGGCTTTAACCCACTGAGCCACCCAGGTGCCCCAAGTTAGTACTATATATATTTAATACAATCACAATAACATATCATTAGATTTTTGTTCCCTGGAGTTGATTATAAAGCACTTGAGGGAACACAAGCAAGCAAGGATAGCCAAGAAACACCTGAAAAAGATAAACAATGATGGGTGCTTGCCCTGTCAGATATTAAAATGTTATATAACCCAAAACAGAAAGTAAATATTCATACTGATATAGATTAAGTGATTGAACAGGTAAATGGGGAAGAGACAGATGTCTTGTACATTATTTCATCTAATGTAGATACTTGACCTCAAAGAAGTAGAGTATGACTCCCAACTCCTTAAATGAGGGCTGCACATAGTGACTTCCTTCCAAAGAGGGCAAAATGGAAAACAAGGGGGGAAAGGAGTACCTTTACACTGAAACAATCTGACAAGCACTTCCTCAGCCAAGTGATCAAGGTCAACATCAACAGTGATATATCATGTTGATAATATATGTACCCTGGGCACAATGTGATGTGATGAAAATGGCAATTTACCTCTGTGGTCTTCCTCCCGAAGGCTCATAATGCCAGTCTAATCTCAAGAAAAACAACAAACACTTTCCAGTAGAGGAGCATTTTGCAAGAAACCTTAACCAGTGCTCCTCAAAACTGTCAAGATCACCAAAAAAAAAAAGCAAAGTTTGAGATACTGTCACACCAAGAGGAGCCTAAGAAGACCTGGTGATTATATCTAATGTGGTATCCTGGCATGGAAAAACAAAATTAGGTCAATATCAAGAAGAGCTGAATGAAGTATGCACTCTAGATAATAATAATGTATTGGCATTGGTTCATTCATTTTGATGAATGTGCCATACTAATGTAGGATGTTAATAACAGGGAAATGGTGTAGTATATATTGGAGCTCTCCACACAATCTTCTCAAATTATTTTTGTAAACCTAAAACTGTCCTAAAATATTAGTCTATGATGCATGAAACATTTTTGAAGCTGTCACCCTGTGTCCTTTGCCATAGGTTAACTGGAGAATATGCCTAGGAGTGGAATTGCTGGGTTGCAGAACACAACTTTGCTAGATATTGTCAAATTGATCTTAAAATGTTTGTATCAATTTTCATCCCCACTGTCAGTGTATGAAAAATTGAATTCCACTCCCCTTTCCCAGTAATACATGTGTCCTTATCGATTTTTATAATTTTCAGACTCTTTCTTAATCTTTTGCAAAGCTGCTGGGTAGAAAGATGAAATGGATAGTTGTTTTAACCTGAGTTTCTGTGATTCATGCTCTTTTACTTGAACCAGGTTCCTATGTACTGAGTTGCCTGTTGTCTTTTACATTTTAATTTGTAATTCTTTATATATTTTAGAGTATTTGTATGTTATATTACTGTCAAATGTGTTTTCACAATCTTGATTTTAAACTTTTTTTTTTTAAGATTTTATTTATTTATTTGACAGACAGAGACCACAAGTAGGCAGAGAGGCAGGCAGAGAGAGAGAGAGAGAGGGAAGCAGGCTTCCTGCGGAGCAGGGAGCCCGATGCGGGGCTCGATCCCAGGACCCTGGACCATGACCTGAGCTGAAGGCAGAGGCTTTAACCCACTGAGCCACCCAGGCGCCCTGACACTACTTTTAAAGGTAGTCAAATTCATCATTTTTTCCTTTATAGTATATACATTCTATTGCTGCTTTGAAAAATCCATCCTATTGAAATAATGCATTCTCTATTTCCATCTGAAAAACAAAATAAAATATTTGCTTTTTTAAAAGATTTTATTTCTAAATAATTAAGATTTGGGGTGCCTGGGTGGCTCAGTGGGTCAAGCCTCTGCCTCCGGCTCAGGTCACGATCTCAGGGTCCTGTGATCAAGCCCTGCATCGGGCTCTCTGCTTGGCGGGGAGCCTGCTTCCCCCTCTCTCTTTGCCTGCCTCTCTGCCTACTTGTGATCTCTCTCTCTCTCTGTCAAATAAATAAATAAAATATTTAAAATAAACAAATAAGTAAGATTTTATTTTTTAAGTAATCTCTATACCCAATGTGGGGCTCAAACTCACAATCCCAAGATCAACAGTTGCTCGCTCTACCAACAGAGCCAGCCAGGTGCCCCAGTAATATCTGTTCTTTAAAAAATAAATAAATAACTTATTATAAAGCCTCAGAAGCTTAAAGGAAGGCACTGGCGCATGAGCAGAATATCCAGAAGTGGGTCCACCTGAATATGGAAATTTGGTATGTGACAAAGGGAGCATTTCAGTACAATGAAGGAAAGATGGGCCTTTAATAAGTAGTATTCGGGTAACAGCTGCACAGAAAAAGATAAAACAGGACCTGATAAATTCCAAATACAGCAGAGATTTAAAGGTAAAAAATTAAACCATAGGTAAAAAATTAAACCATTCATGCCCAGAAGAAATCATATGTAAATTCTTCTATACTCCAGAGTGCAAAACACTTTCCTAACTAGGAATCAAAATCCAGAAACGAGGGAAAATATATCGCTAAATCTGACCATGTAAAATTTTAAAAACAGAAAACAGAACAAAACAAAACCTTCATGCCAAGAAACACAATAAACCATGGAAAAAGCCAAATGGCAAATGGGGAAAAAATATTTGCAACTTGTATCACAGATAAGGATTTAATTTCCTTTAAGTATTTGTTTAAAAATAGAGAAATAAGAGGCCATCTGCCCCATAGGAAAATGCAAAAGAGTAAAGGAACACACATTTCAAGAAGAAATGCAAATGGGCCTTAAACATGAAAAAGCATTCAACCTATTTGGTAATAAAAAGATGCAAATTGGGGTGCCTGGGGGGCTCAGTCAGTTAAGCATCTGCCTTTGGCTCAGGTCATGATCCTGGGATCCTGAGATCGAGTCCTACACTGAGCTCCCTGCTGAGCAGGGAGCCTGCTTTTTCCTCTCCCTCTGACCCCTACTTGTGCTTGCTTGCTCTCTCTAGTGCTCTGTCTCAAATAAATAAATGAAACCTTTAAAAACATGGGGTGCCTGGGTGGCTCAGTGGGTTAAAGCCTCTGCCTTCGGCTCAGGTCATGATCCCAGGGTCCTGGGATCGAGGCCCACATGGGGCTCTCTGCTCAGCTGGGAGCCTGCTTCCTCCTCTCTCTCTGCTTGATTCTCTGCCTAGTTGTGATCTCTATCAAATAAATAAATAAAATCTTTAAAAAAAAAAAACCTTTAAAAACAAAGATGCAAATTAAGTTTCACAAAGATACCATTTCTCATGCAGCAGAACAGTAACACACTGGTTAGAACATCCAGCAGAAGTTCAACAGAAGCAGTTAAAATCAACTTCTGGTCTCATTCTTGATCTCAATATTTCACCCTTAAGTATGAGGTTTACTTCTCGTAGATACCCTTTATCAGATTGAGGAAGTTCCCCTCTTAGTTTGTTGAGAGTCTGTATTTCTTGTGATAATTGTTTAATATCATTGAATGCTTTTTCTGCATCTTGTGAAATGGGGGCTTCCATTTCTTATTCTGTTAATGAGGTAAAATACATTGATTTTTAGATGTTAAACTGATCTTGCATTTCTAGAATGAATCCCACTTGGTTATGATATACTGTCCTTTTTTACATATTGCTGGATTTGATTTGCAATATTTTCTCTAGAATTTTGGAGTCTATGATCATGGGAAATAGCAGCTTTTAATTTTCCTCTTGTAATGTCCTTGTCATGTTTTGGTATTGAAGTTATGATGCCCTCATAAAATAAGTTTGACAGGGTCTCTGCTGTTTCTATTGTTAAAGTTTGAGTAAGATGGCATTATTAATCTTTTCTAATTTTTAAATTTTTTTTTTAAAGTAATCTCTACACCCAGCATGGAGCTCAGATTCAGAATCCTGAGAGATCAATAGTCACCTTCTCTACTGACTGAGCCAGCCAGGGACACCCTCCCTCTTTTTAAAATTTATTAAACTGTGTTATTTCTTTAAAAGTTTGAAAGAATTCACCATCAAAGCCATCTGGGCTTGAAGTTTTCAATATGGGAGGCTTTAAACTGCAGATTCAATGTCTTTAATAGGTATAAAAATCTTGAATGAATTTTGGTAAATTGTGTTTTTTGAACACTTCATCCATTTCATGCAAATTTTCACATACTGCTTTTCTTATAACTAACTGTATCTAAAAGTAACCAAAGAGTTAGTTGATGAGGAAATGGTTTTTCCTAGAATTCAAGTTTATAAATTATTTATCCAAAAATAAATTATCAGGGTTCCTGGGTGGCTCAGTGGGTTAAAGCCTCTGCCTTCGGCTCAGTTCATGATCTCGGGGTCCCGGGATCGAATCCTGCATCGGGCTCTCTCCTCAGCGGGAAGCCTGCTTCCCTTCCTCTCTCTCTGCCTGCTTCTCTGCCTACTTGTGATCTCTGTCAAATAAATAAATAAAAATCTTTTTAAAAATAAATAAATAAATAAATAATCAATTTAGAGCCTCACTCTTTTGTAACCCCAAATGAAATCATGCATCTAGGCAGTCATTATTAATGGCTGCTCAAAACATTAAGCGATAAGCTGATAGGAAGTTTTATAATGGTTGATTTAGGCTGACACTACTTGAACCCACTGATCAATTTTAATGCTCCCCAAAGAGAAATAACCAGAAATTATGTGTCCCCTCTTGTGATATAACAAAAAGCACACACCACCACCTACGAAATGTTGGCCATCCCTGCAACCAAATCAAACCTGAATCCAATTATGTCTGTTTACCTATCAATTGACAGGTAACTCGGGGACCAAAAGAACATGTTAAATGACATGGCAAGAAGGCAATCAGCAGCAATCAAAATAGAGGAAGTTCTAGGAATACGATGTGGTTTCTTTAACAAATAAATTATTTTTAAAAAACAGGGAGCTGGGGACTATAAATTAAGAGAATTAAAAAATTATAATTTAACAGCAACCAGATACAATGTGTGGACCCTGTTTACTGATTTGAGAAAACCAACTGTAATAAAAAGAAAAAAAACTTAAGATCATTGGGGAAATTTGAGTAGTGAGAGGATATTTCATACTATTATGGGATTATTGTTATTCTTTTGGTGTGATAATAGGAATACAGTTTTTTTTAAGGGTCTTTATCTGTTAGAGGTATGTCAGAAGTATTTACTGGTGAAATGATATATCTTGGGTATATTTCAAAATAATTGCGGGGGAGGGGTGGTTATAGGTAGTGGGAGAGTGTGGCAGAAATAAGATTGGCCACATGTTGATAACTATAGAAGCTGAGTGATGGGTACATGAAATTTTGTTGTATTGTTCCCTCTACTCTTATATATGTTTAGTAATTTCCATAATAAAGTTTTTAAGAACCCTAACAGTGCTGGAAAACAAAGGTGCCATTCACAGACCAAAAATGTGAAATGTGAAACATCTGAAAGCAGAGGGGATCAGAAGAGAAGTCAGAGGACAGGAAACCACAGATTAAGTCACCAGAAGGCTTCTTGCCAAAGCCGCCTCAAGAAAAAAAGAGAGTGGGGAAGTATGCCCTCTCAGAGTTATGTATTTTCAAAACTTATTGGCGTGAGTTGGAACAATTACGATCCTTTCTCTCCACCTTGCCCTTTTCTCCCCTCACCTGAATAGAACTGCTGATCGGAAACGTCCAAGAATGTTCTCTAAAGAAACTGGCCCTAATGAGGTGAAAACCCGAGAAAATAGAATTGGCACTATGCCAAGTGCAGGGACCAGAAAACAGAGATCATCCCTCTAACTGTCTCCATCCCTCCAGCTGTCCAGTGAGTTCTCCATGGAACTGCACTTGTCTACTACTCCCTGTGTCCCGCCTACCTATAAGAAGGTCTTCTACAGCTACAACCTTTTTTTTAAAAAAATATTTTATTTATTTATTTGACAAAGACAGAAAGCAAGTGGGGGAGGGGCAGAGGCAGAGAATCCCAAGCATGGAGCCTGACACAGGGCTCGACCTCACAACACTGAGATCAGGACCTGGTCCAAACCCAAGGGGTGGTAGCTTAACCAACTGCGCCACCCAGGCACCCCTAACCTGTCCTCTTGAATTGAACCTGTTAAAGCAGACCTGTAGAGCTACAAAGAAAATCCACTCCAGCTATCTATATTAATCAAAGCAATCATTTTATTCATAAATACAAATGGAAACCCAAGAGCTGACAGATCCTTGAGGAAAAAACCAACCCCACAACAGAAAAGTGAAATACAAACAGACTGCAATGAGAAAGGAATGACCAGAGATACAAACAGTATGCCTTGAAAATGAATGAGTAAACATTAACTGTTAACCCCCATATTTTAATTAACAAGCTAAATAATGAACTTGAAAGACCAAACTGGAGTTAAATTAAGGAGCTGTTCTAGTATATAAAGTAAAAAATAAACAGAAAATATTAAAAAGTGATGAAGGAAAAATCTAGAAACTCCAACACCTAATTAATCAATGTTCCAGAAGCAGTAGATAGACAAGATGTCAGGGAAGAAATAATAAAAATTATTATTACAATACAATTTGCAAAACACACTGTTAGAGGTATGTCAAAGGGACACAGGAGCCCTCAGAAAATGCTCCCAATGGACAAAGCTGGACAATTAGATCAAAATAAAGTAGTATTGAATTAGAGCCCAAAGCATAGAATAAATCTCCAGGAGTCCTTACTGATATAAATGATTGAGTAAATTAGTAAATGGGGGAGAAAACACTTACCTCCTGTGCAGAATTTAAAATAATTTATGTAGATCCGCCACTCTAAAGGAAGGGTAGACTAATTCCCCCCTCTTTACGTGTGGGGCTGAACACAGTGACTGCCTTTCCAACAGCACAGTAATGGAAAGTTAACTTGACAGTGGAGAAACCTGACCAACAGCCAGGTGATTGGGGCCACCAACAGCAGTGACTGTCATGTTGATAAGTATGAACCCTTGAGGTGACATGATGAAAACGGCACTTCACCTCTGTGATCTTCTTCCTCAAAGCCCGTAACTCCAGTCCAATCATGAAAACACATCAGAAGTGGTTCAATACAGGAGCATTCTACAGTGTACCTGACCATCAAAAATAAGGCAAGTCTGAAAAGCTGTCAGGCCAAGAGAAGCTTAAGGAAAAAAGGACAACTAAATGTCACATGATGGGGTGTCTGGGTGGCTCAGTGGGTTGGGCCTCTGTCTTCAGCTTGGATCATGATACCAGGGTCCTGGGATTGAGCCCCACATCGGGCTCTCTGCTCAGTGGGGAGCCTGCTTCCTCCTCTCTCTCTTCCTGCCTGTGATCTGTCTGCCAAATAAGCAAATAAAATCTTAAATAAATAAATAAATAAATGTCACATGATAACCTGGAAGAGGGTCTGGGGGAAAAAAGAGGGGATATTAGGTAAAAACTAAATTTGAATAAAGTTAATAATGTATCAGCATTGGTTCATTAATTGTCACAAATGTACAACAATAATGTAAGATGTTAACAACAGGGAAAACTGTAGCGGTCTGGGGGAGACACATGGGAACTCTGTTCTATCTGTTCGATTTTTCTAGAAACCCCGAATTATTCTAAAAAATAAAGTCAATTTAAAAAGTACAATTTGCTTAAGCAAAAGACATGAATCTTCAGAATGAAAGAATCTAAAGAAAGCTGAATATAGTGGGTGATAAACATTGTTTCATTTCCATGATTCTGAACCCCTCGATCTCACATTTACTGAGCACTTATTTGGGGCTCTCAATCTCACAATCTGGAGTGGGTTTAGACTCCTCCTACTGGCCTTGGTTTTTATTTTTTAAAAAAGATTTTATTTATTTGACAGAGAGAGAGATCTCAAGTAGGCAGAGAGGCAGGCAGAGAGAGGGGAGAGCAGGCTCCCTGCTGAGCAGAGAGCCCCATACGGGGCCATGCCAGGCCCCTGAGATCATGAAGGCAGAAGCTTAACCCACTGAGCCACCGAGGCCCTGGCCTTGGTTTTTAAATGTTAGCTATGTGTATCTTCTCTGTAACGACAGCAAACAGCAAAAGGACCCTAACATGGATTTTTTAAAGGCTCTCTAATTCCGTATTTTAAAACTCACATTTACAGACAAATTTACGGAATTTCAAAACTACAAGAAAAAAAACTCCAAGCTTTCCAAAGGAAAAAAAAATACAAAAAAGGTTACTCAGAAAGGTTCCTAAGCCAAATGACATCACGCAACATCAGTAGAATACAATGGAGCAGTGTCTTCAGAATTCGAAGGGAAAAATATCATCAATCCCAAAGTGTATGAGAACAAAAGATATTTTAAGCACACAAGAACTCAGAAAGTTTACCTCCCACACCTGTAACAATTAGTCAAGAAAATAGTTCAGCCAAAAATATAAGTAATCCAAGAAAGAACACACGAGATTTAAGAAACAGTAGGTGCTGAGTCTGTCCCAGATTGGGTTGGGGGTGGGAGGATTTGAAGGAAAATGAAGAGGCTTAATTACAGCTTGAGGTTTGGAGACTTCTCTACTGAACAGTGACGTTTTATAAACGTTTCCTTTTCTGTGGCTCTAATCCCATTGCTTGACTCTACATAGAGTATTTATATAAAATCACATTGTGAATTCTGTTCCTTTTTCCGTTTGGAGTATGATTACTGATATACTCGGATTTACTTTCTTCTTTTAGGCTTCCTATTTACTTTGTTTTCTCTATGCTTCTTCTTTTCCTGCCTTGAGACTGGATTGTTTATTGGTATGTTTGAAATGTGATTTGTTCACAACTAACAGTTCATTTATGGATTGCTCTTAAGATTTTATTTGAGAGATGTCGCGAGAGAGCAAGCACAAGTGGGGCAGGGCAGAGGGAGAGGAAGCAGCAGGCTCCCCGGTGAGTGGGGGGCCCGATGCAGGGCTTGATCCCAGAACCCTGAGATGACAAAACACAGAGCCAAAGGCAGACACTTAACTGAGCCACCCAGGCACCCCTAAGGATTGCTCTTACAATTTTAATATATATGCACAAAGTATAAGCTTAATCAATAGTTTTGGAACAATATAAGAACTTGACATTACAAATCCAAATATTATAGTTCTACATTCATTTTTTTGCCCTTCTGTCCCCAAGTAGACATAACTATTGGTTTACACATGCAACACTTGCTGAGATTTACCCAGCGGTATAGTATTAGCTGCTGATGGCTTGACAGCTGCACTATTCTCCCGAGAATTGCTCTTGCTAAGACAGAGCATCCTTGGCTGGGAGGTTACCCATCCCAACCCCTAAGGGCAGACTGCAACCAGTAATCTGACTGATAATGGGGATACAAAAAGCCAGCTCCCTTGCTACAATGGAGGACAACTCAGTGGACCAGTGTTAGTTTTCTACTGCTACAACAAATGATCACAAACACAGTATTTGAAACAACACAAATTTATTCTTACAGGTATGGAAGTAAAAAGTCCAACATGGGTCTCACCAAACTAAAATCATATCAGCAGGGCTATGTTCCTTGTTGGAGCCAATAGGGGAGAGTGTGTGTTCTTGCCTTTTCCAGCTTCAAGAAGCCAACAGTATTCCTTGGCTCGTGGCTCCCTTCCTCCATCTTCAAAGCCACAACACAGCACCTATCTAATCATTCTTTCATAGGCACATCTCTTTTTCAGACTCTTTCTTTTGCCTCCCTCTTCCTATCTCAAGAATTCTTATGATTACATTGGGCCCAGGATACTCTGGAATAATCTCTTTGAGATTGGCTGATTTAGCAACTTCGATTATATCTGCAACCTTCATTCTCCTTTGCCATGGAAACTAATGTACTCACAGGTTCAGGGGGATTCGAACGTGAATATCTTTGGGAGGCCATTTTCTGCCAGCCACAGTGCCCTTCAAGCTCCAGAGCTCTTTGCAGGTTCACGCAAAGGTAGATTCCAGCTGAACCCATATAAAGGGACCTATAGGAGGTTGTATCCTTATTTAACAGTAAACAATATTCATCATTACAACGTATAAAACTTTGTAGACGTGTAATAAATTGCTCCTACGAGGATGCAAAAAGGAAGGTGTTCTAGAACTAAATCCACATCTACCATAACAGAAGTCTGAGTCAAGTCATTTATCATAACACAAAGTCTAAGAAATGTGGTTGTAGTAAATACCACAAGAAACAACCAATATAGTTGAAGCTTCTCTGGGGAAAGAGCCACGAAGTCGGCAAAAGGTAGAGCAGAGAAGCACTCCCTTTTTTAGAAGCCTGATCTGTACCCAAATACTATCTGACGTCTTGAATTATGCACATCATTTTGACAAAAACTTAAAAAATAAATTCAGTGAATGAAGCAAAAAAAAGTTCAAAACAAAGAGTCCCTTAAAATAACAAGAACCTAAAAATACAAGGCAATAACCTATTGAATTCCTATTCCTAGCTCTAAAGTAAACCTTTTACTAACTACAAATTAACATGTACTCACTATAGAGACTTAAGATGACGTAAAGATGTGGGAAAATATAACGTGAAAATCCCATGCATACACCACACTCTCAGAGATGGTCTCTATGAGCATCCTTGTGCATACTTAATGCTCACAGATAGTTTTTCTAAAAAAGTGGGATCACACTGTTTGCAACCTGATTATGTCACTAACGTGTGGATCTGTCCAGATCAATTTATACAGCTCTATAATTCCTCTTAGTAATTGTACAGAATTGTCATTTGAATGTACCATTAAAAGTAATAATAACCTGACAAAACTCAGGAGACCTGAGGATAGCAGGAAAGAGACAAGTTCATTTTCCTCATCTTTAATTACAGGGAGTTAGCAAATATTATCTAAGGTGGGAAATAAGGATAGGAAAAGAGTATGGTATTTAAAGTAATAAAGGCATTTACTAGAAACACAAAATATATTAGCCATTAAAAAATGGAAGTGGATGTGCACAGAATTCCTAAACTTTCAGAGTGGGCAATTCAATATATACCAACCAAACTTGGACAATAAAGATAATATAAGTATAAATATATTAAAATGTAAATAAAAAGAAAAAATGATAATTGTTTTGTAAAAAGGGATGAGGGTAGGTGGTTATATCTTTCTGTCATCATAAATGTACCTACTGTTACAAAAAGATATTCGTATTCATAATATGTAACTGAAAATAGCTATTTATAAAACAGTACATAAACTATGGTCAACTTTTATACAAAATACATATAATGTGTTCATGCACCTGTAGAAAAGACTCCAAAGGCTACGTACTAAAATATGGACAACAGTAATCTCCTAGTACATCATATTATAAACATTCTATATATTCTTTATGTGGATGTATTTTTGTATAATGAGCATATTTCATTTATATTGTATTGGAAATAAGAGACACATTAAGAATCATCTTTTTTTGTGAGGGGGAAGAGGAGGGAGGGAGCTCTATAAGAGTAAAAAAAAAAGATCAGTCAAAACGTCCTTAAATATCTTCTAAAGCCTAGGTCACAAAATACCTGTATTCCATACACTCAAGTTTAAATAAATCTTGCAGACGTTATACCCTCGAACATAAAAATCCCCATTTTATTTTTATTTATTTATTTATTTAAAAGCCCCATTTTAGACAAAGGCAGGCCATGATTTTTCATTCTAACTAAGCCCCACCAAGTTGTTTCTGATGGAGCCTCTGATTTACTGGACTACTACCCAGAATAAGTTTCCCATAGGTAGACACCAACTCTAGCATAATAATTTCCACATACTCATTCACCCATTCACACTAACTGAATATCAGCCTTGAGCTTGATATCAGCGTGCCTCATGAGTTAAGAGATTGATTAACACAAATGACTGCCTCAAGTAGTGTATGACCTTGTGGGGAAATGGTGCAGACATGAGGCAGAGTAAGGGTCACTGACATAGAAACAACAGTATGGAGAGCCTGGGTATTATTGCACATTTATATTCAAATATTTGCAAAACACATCAACAGATACTTCGAAATATACAAGTAAAATGGAAGGACCATCTTTTTCAGTTCTCATTCATGTGTGGACTCTGAAACGTAGTTACTCCTCACACTTATTTGCCACTAATCATATATGGCAGGTTCTCCTATATTATCGTAGAACTATTACAGAGGACGATTTTAGTCCCTCTTTGAGGGCAGACATTTTTGTGTCCCCACTTTCCTCGTGTATCAAGCACAGAGCAGACACTGTAAATATTTCCAAAATGAGCAAACTGAGCTGGCTACTAGAACTCCCCAAGTAGCCTGCCTCACTGGAGGAGATGAAAGAATCATGGGGACACAGCACACTGAAGTGTGACCAAGGTTCCACCTCATCTCCTGTATTTTTCCTTCTAATTCCCCAGCAATGAAGGCTTGGCAAGGCCAAAATAGAGAAAAGCTCAAAGATAAAACAAGTATTTATAAGCAAAATCACTTTGTATTAAGAAAGTCTGGAGTTTTATTTAGCATTGTATCTGAGGCACCGATGCGAGTAAAGGAAGAAACTGAAGATCAATCCCCATGTTCAATTCTAAGGAGTCATGATCATGAAAGCACACAGATTGTAACCAACCCTGAAAGTATGAACTGCCTCATGTTTCCAATACATGAAATTTACAAGGGGGGCTTCCTATAGAAAGGAGATGGCCTGCAGTCTTTCCAATCTGAAGACCCAAATGCACGTTGTTCTGCCGTTTTTTCCAATTTCAACACAGAATTCTATGAACAAAATGAATCACACAGAGTTTCTCGGGGCAAAGGAGCCTCTGAGAGAGTGTAATGTGGCCCGGAGAAACAAGTCAACTGGCCTAGGCTTCAACATGATGCTACCCAAACCTGAAAGCCTTAGCACATCTCAGATTAGATCAGAGAGACAATCGTCTTTAAGGTACAATTTCATAATGACAGAAAATCAAGGTCTTTCAGATAGTAAATTCATACCATACTACCAGTATTTTAATGTGGTTTTTACCTCTTTGTGAAGAAGGGGCCAAAATAACAATTAGGAATTTTAGAAATGAGAAAGGAGGTTCACTCCGGGTTAATAAAATGAATCAGTGACCCAACTACATGTATGCTCAAAATAATTAGTTCTGCCCGGGCTGCCAGGATAAATAAATTAATTAAAGAAGCTTATTTAACAAGAAATTTTTGCAACTACAGGCATTTAAAGAGAGAGAGAGAAAGCGCGCTTTAGGCATGAGTTATTTCCTTAGAAGAGCCTTCCTGCAACCTGTTTACTATACTTATAGAAGCAAAGTAAGAACTGCAGAAAACAACCACCTAAAAACTGGCATTAAATCTGTTTAATATCTTTAATAATTCTATTAACTTCTAAATCCTTACACAAAAGGGTATTACAGTTCTTCAGTTTACTGCAAACAAATCTTAAAAAAAAAAGCCAACCGCAATGTTGAAGCTATAATACAAATCTTTAATTACTGGCACTATACTATAAAGCAAGATGAAGAATATCTTATTTAAATAAAACAAGGATAATATTTCGCTGGGGAATATATCCAACACATTTTTTTCCCTCTATATTTTTTTCCCCTCTACATCCAATGGTGGTATTTTATAGGCTGATTTTAAAACAAATGCAAATTTTAAAAAAATAAATGAAAGGCATGTTTTTGCTCAGGAATACTATTGTACATATACCGTATAGGTTGTTTTTACAGCAAATGCTAGTCTGCCAAAATTCAATGGCAAAACACTAAGCTGTGAGTTTGGTATTGCCCACCTAGTTGTTTCTTGCTGCCCTGGAGAATCTGGTGGTGAGTAATGTCGAGAAGCCACCTTGTTGCCACCATTTCTCTTCTTATAGGTGACTCCACTGTGACAGAATATTCATATCTTTAAGATGCAAGGCCTAGCAAAAAGCCTCCCACAAATCCACTGGATATCACAATGTTCTGTTTGATAAATTCTGTTGCCTGAAACAGAAGTTTGAACAAAAATACTCTTAATTGTGCTACAACATGGACGAACCTTGAAAATGCGATGCTAAGTAAAATAAGACAGAAAACATTGTACGATTCCACTGACATGAACAGTGAAATTCATCAAGACAGAAAGTAGGACAGAGAGTACCAAGGGCTCGGGAGAGGGGTCAATTGTGGGAATGTGTGCTTAATGGTTATAATTTCTGTTCAGGATTATGAAAAAGTTCTAAATGTGGACAGTGGTAATGGTTGCACGAAAGTGTGAATTCAGTACTTAATGCTACTAAATTCTGCCTTTTAAAATATCTAAAATGGTTAATTTTATGTTATGTGTATTTTGCCATAATAACAAAAAGGAAAAAATGATGCAAATTAAAGAAAAACACTCTTACTTATTGAATCTGGTGCTAAGTAACATTTTCACAGCTGTTTTCCCCAATTCAATAAATATTTGGCAAAGATTCTCATATACCTACTACCGCAGGTGCTGACTACCACACAGATGCCAAGGCTGTCCATTACAATCTGAAGGAGCAGAGCCCCAGCCAGATCGAATAAGCTTCTTAGCTACTGAGATAACAGGTATATATCGGTGGCAAATAATCTCACAGGTAACAAGAAGCCCTAGGGCAGACATAAATGGTCCATTTAGCAAGTTATTAGCACAGATTTAGTAAATTCCCACAGCAGGCACAATGATCTTTGTTAACAGTCCACTTGGCCAGCAAGAAAAAAATGTACAGATCAAATAAATATCACCTTGATAAAATGCTTACCCCAAATGAAACCATGAAAAAGCAATCAAACAAAGCCAGACTGTGGAATATTCTCCCTAGGTGCTTCAAAACTGTCAATATCATGAAGGGCGGGGGGGGGGGGGGGCAGGACAAAAATAAACACAAACCCAGACGACCGCTGCTAAAGACTAAAGGAGACTTCAGAGACATGATAACCAATTGCAATATATAATTCTGTCTGTTTTTTTAAAGATTTTATTCTTATATAATCTCTACATCCAATGTGGGGTTTGAACTCACAACCCCCAGGTCAAGAATCACATGCTCCACTGACTGAGTCAGCCAGACACCCCAATATATAATTCCTGATTGGGGGAAAATGTATAAAAGACATTTTGTGGAAAAAATTTAATATTAGCTGTATATTAGGAAATATTATTGCATCATGCTAATTTGAGGGATTCATAAGAGTAACTGTAGTTGTACAGGAGAATATCTGTACTCTTAGAAGATATATGCTGAAGTATTTTAGAGTGAAAAGTAAGGATGTCTTAAATGAATAGGAAAAAGAAAGTATAAATCACATGTACATACACACACAGAGAAGGAAAATGTAAAACAGGTAAATAGGTAAAGGGTATTTGGTATTCACTGTATTTATCCTTCAACTTTTCAAATGGTCTGAAATTTTTCAAAATTAAAAGTTGGGGGTATTAAAAGAACATAAAACAAAGGCAAGGAGTATGCAATTCAATTCTAAACAGAGGATAAGAATCAAAATATACATAAAAACATTAATAAAACTAAATTAATATATACACATTTTCAAAATATCCCACCTCACGAAAAAAATAGTTTTAGTTTTACCACACTTTGTCTACACAGGCACACATTTGTAAAAGCAGAGGGAACCTGGAAGAATAATGTTATCAGCTTTTACATGCAGATCAAAGTAGGTGGGAGATTAGCAGGGGAAACTTAACCACTTTAAAAAAAAAAAAAAGGTCCTTTTTTTTTTTTTTTTTAAGTCATCTCTACACCCAATGTGGGGCTCGAATTCACAACCCCAAGGTCAAGAGTCATGTGCTCTTCTGACTGAGCTTGCTCTTTGACTCCAATGATGACTGATTTAAATAAATAGTGGCTTGATCCCAAATTTTATTTAACACTCTACACATGACCAAAACACTTACTTTTTAGAAGAAGATGATCACTAATCACATTTTCTGTAATGTGGAACCCATATAGAAAAAAAGGAGCCAGGAGTGCCTGGCTGGCTCAGTCGGTAAAGCATGGGACTCTTGATCTCAGGGTCACGAGTTCAAGTCCCAGGCTGGACACAGAGATTACTCATTTAAAAAAGAGAGAAAAAAAGAGAGAAAGAAGAAAAAGAAGGAGTTAAAATGTACACTGTCTTACTTCTTCAATTATATTGTTGATTTCAGGTGCTGCCTTATTTGCTCGCTTCTTAATCTGTCTTTTCGCTTTGTTTACATCTTTTTCAACTCTCTTCCAGTCAATCTGCACATAGCCACTGTGACTGGCAATCTGCAAAAATACAGTAAAAATGGTTAATTCTAAACCAACTAGATTGTTGACAAATCTATTACAGAGGAATATATGGACATCTAGATTTCAAGAAATCTATGAAGCTTAGAGATAAGCTATCACAATTTATTCATTTAACAAATACCGAGTGCCTACTCTGTGGCAGGCAGTATTTTAGCTTCCCAAACTATAGCCAGTAACGAGGGAGATATAAGTCCCCACTTTCAGAGAGCTCTGTATCCATAAGGGGGAAAAAAGATATCAAACAAAATTAATTACTTAGATGTGATGAACACTATGTTAGGAAACATATAGTACATGATAGGAAAAGATTCCAAAAACTGTATTACAACTGTACTATAATATTATCATAACTTTTGGAATTTGGCAATTAGCTGAAAAAACAAAGAGACAATCCAAATTATACAGCTAATTAACAAGTACCTTTTAATTAAACAGATGTTTAATTATAAGGGATCAGAAGCCAATCAGGTATTAGGTCACTAAAGAAATCTAAAGTAGCCTGACAAAGGGCTCTTTACTAACTCTGACTCTTGACTTAAGAATACTTTCTGGTGGGACGCCTGGGTGGCTCAGTGGGTTAAAGCCTCTGCCTTCAGCTCCGGTCATGATCTCAGGGTCCTGGGAGTGAGCCCCACATGGGGCTCTCTGCTCAGCAGGGACTCTGCTTCCCTCTCTCTCCACCTGCCTCTCTGCCTACTTGTGATCTCTCGCCGTCAAATAAATAAAATCTTAAAAAAAAAAAAAAAGAATACTTTCTGGTAATCGCTTTTGAAAATAGAATACAAAAGACATGCTCTACACAAGTCTCCTACCATAAGTCCTTTTAATAAAACTAGAACTAAATGCTAATTAACTATAAGAAAACCCCTCATATGGTATTATGAGACACTACAAAATCTGAACAGGAACAAAAGCATAGTGTGTAAGCCAGTACCATAAATTAGTCTCTCCAAATAATAAAATCAAAAAGTAAAGAATCACATTAGTAGTAAACAATTAAGCCATGAACACCATTATAAATCACTTCTATCAAGGTTATGCTT
Organism: Mustela putorius furo; assembly: GCF_011764305.1. Classification (NCBI taxonomy): domain Eukaryota; kingdom Metazoa; phylum Chordata; class Mammalia; order Carnivora; family Mustelidae; genus Mustela; species Mustela putorius. The sequence continues at coordinate 38,808,632 of NW_025421989.1, forward strand.
TTTTGGGGGGTAATTTTGTAAGGCATCCCTTGACTTTAAACCACAAATAAAAATACTTCGAATAATAAAACCATCTGATTTTATAGAAGTAGGTTGACTGGGAATCTTTTCCATTTTCACTATGATTATAGACTCCACAGAAGAATGTCTTTATCTGCATTCCTTTCTGTATTTATTCACCTATTATCACTTCAAACTGCAGCCTTAGCAAAACAGAGTGGTGATCAAATCAAATTCAAGTGAAAGCTTTTCCTGGCAGTCCCTGGCAGAGTAATTTGAGTCACAGGCATGGAGATGATGGTGAACCTCAGTGACCCTCCTGTATATGGCAGTTAAAATACAAGAGCTCCAGAATTAATAAAAGCAAGCAGATTTCAAGGGGAGTTGAAACTTACAGGAAAGGAACAAGGTAAGGTGAGGTACCCATTTTTCTGGTTTTATCCTGAGGGCAGGACGCACTTGCAGGGTAGGTAAAACTTAAGAGGAAACGTTCCATCTCTCTGGCCCAAAGAACCAGATGACAGAGTCCACAACAATAACAGCCATCAGAAATGAGAGAGCTAGATAAGGGGAGCCCCAAATTCTATGTGTAAACTCTACCCAAGTCCTGAAGCACACATTCATGGGGCAGAGCCACGCATTCTGGCCAAGCTAAAGAACTAAACTGAGATTTGAGCTGCTACCCACCGAAGGTGAAAAAGAGCTTACAGTTTGAGTCTAACCAAGTTAACTGCCTACTAAAATCAACATATCAACACTCTTCAGAAGAATAAAATAGAATCCAGAGTTTCTACAACTTAACATTCCCAATGCCCAGGATAAAATCCAAACTTATTTGATGTAGGATAAAACAGGAAAATGTGGCCTAGTCTCAAAAGAAAATCAACAGATGCCAACCTTAAGATGACCCAGTTAGTGGAATTATCAGGACTTTAAAACTGCTGTTGGAACTACGCTCAATAATAACTATGCCTGTAACCAATGAAAAGTAATCTCACCAGAGATATAGAAAATTTAAAAAGAACCAAATGAAAATTCTAGCATTGGAAAATACAGTATCTGAAAGAAAATTCTTGAAAAGGCTTAATGGCAGAAGGTAGATGACAGAAAAAAGAGTGTGAGCTTGAAGTTAGACACTAGAAATTCTACAATTTGAAAAAAACGATTGAAAAAGTAAATGGACAAAACCTCAGGACATTATCAAAAAGCCTATCATGCATGTACTCAGAGTCATGTTCAGAAAGAGAAGAGAGAAGGAATAGGAGGAAACAAATCTCTAAATAATGGTCAATGGGGCGCCTGGGTGGCTCAGTTAGCTAAGCATCTGCCTTCAACTCAGGTCATGATCCCAGAGTCCTGGGACTGAGTCCCGCACTGCCTGCTTCTCCCTCTGGCTGTCGCTACCCCCTCTCACTCTCTCTCTCTGACAGACAAAAACATAAAACAAAATCTCAAAAAAAAAATAAAGAAAGAAAGAAAAAGAAATAATGGTCAAACACATAAATTTACAGATTCAAGCTCAGTGAACTCCAGGTAGTAATCTAACAGAATTATGAAATAACAATACTCAGATGACTCTGGGGGAGGGGGATGGGTGCGGCACAGAGGAACATGAAGCATGCTAGTGTGTGAGAGGGTGGGGCGGGGGTGGGCGAGGGAAGTTCAATAAATGAGTTAAAGTCTCACATTCTGTAACAGGAAGCCAATAGTTAATACCTCAAACTGAAAGATCAAGAAGTATTCAATTAACTTGTTTAGGAAAAAGGAAAGAAATACCTTAAGAATCAGCTAAGAGTTCATGTAGTTGGCTCCAGGGAGGGAAAAATGGGCAAGATGGGTAGTGAGGGAGGCAGAGGATTCCTCTAATCTGTAACAAGCCTTGTACATATATTTGACCCTTTGAACTAGAGGCATATACAGTTCCAAAATCATTAAAACTAAATTTAAAGGACTTACATACCACTATTTTAAGATGGCAGTGTAAAATATGCACTGGAAAAGCTTTAAGTTCTAAGTAAATAAATTTTTATCTTAAAGTGTAAGTAAAGGTAACACAAAAATGGAAGTGGGCCTAAAGCATAGGGGGCAATTAACTTGCACATGTTACTCTTATTTCCTCTTTTAGTTTCCTTCTAAGTTTCCAAAGTGAGTCATATTTGGGGGAAAGCTGGTTTGATGCAGACAGGTCCCATATTCTTCTGCTTAGTGACTTCAAAGAACATGTAGACTAGGCACAAGAAGTAAAAGGAGGCAATGGCAAAACATGGATTTGAATGGTGTGGACTGGGTGGACTGAAAAGTAATTCTGCAAAACTGAGAGAGTGGACTGAAATTAATTCTCTTTATTCTATGAACATTTTCAGAAACTCTGTTTCAATCCAGTACCCTTTCCGACTAAAGAAAAAATGACAACTGAGTTTTCAAAATAGCTATAGAATTAAACATGTTCTTGATTCTATGTAAACACAAGTCAAAATCTGCTTAAATTGTCTTCTGTACAAATGCTGGCATGTTCATCCAAAGGCCTAAATTTAGATATTAACCATATTCCCTTTTATCTCTTACCACAAGGAACAGGCAATTACTCTTAATAATGCCAGTGAAAGAAAACATTTTTTTAAAAAAAACTTTTTAGTAAACAACTCAAAACCTGTTTTTAACACATACGAATCCAATCCCTTTGTACTTCGGGCAATGACACTGGTTATTATATGATCAATGGCTTTGGTGTTGAAGTTAAATTTTAGCTGCTATGAACATCAATCATTTTAAACATCTGGTAGGAGTGACAGTTCTCTGTATCTTTAAAATTATTGCTAACATTCATTCCCAGAGATTTTCAATTTTGGGATTTACTATATTTGATCTTAAGGGAACGATATTTTTGGAAAAATATATGCCAAACAGACACGATATCCTGATAAACATCCTCTAACCGCAAAGCATTTTTAAGCCTTATACTTAGAGGAACATGAACAAAACTAAAATTTCAAATCCCCCTGCCTCAGAAATAGGATTATGGATGATTTTTAAACCCAATTTTCCACTTTCTATATTATTATAGTTCCCTAGTTTAAAAAAACATGTTAGAAATTGCTAACAGCAATTTCCTCTGAGAAGGAAAACTGCATGGCTAAGAAATGGGGTAAAGAAAGAGATCTTTTGAATTTTAAATACTCTGTGTGGATTTTAAATATATGTTTAAAATAGTCAGGATGAAAAGGTTATATTATGGCTGAAATGTTTATTTTGCTGAAAAGATGTTTTAAGGGAAATTTGGGTCTGTAATTAAAAAAACGAGGCCTCAAACTTCTATAGTTGTCTTTTTAACTAGGATTTTTTTAGCTGGTATCAAACTATGCTTATTGAATGTAGAAGTATTTAAAATTGTAGTCTTTCATGACTGATACCAGCTTTCAAAACTCACCTTAGGTTTCCCATAAACTGATACCTAAGAGAAAAAGTCCATCTTCTATTAAAATGGATGGGAATGAAATGGCTAAACTTGACTTTCTCAGTTCCTAGGGGCTACATATATAAGTAGAGGCAAAGACCTAAGGCTTGAACATACCTGAAGAAGAAGAAAGCCACCACCTACTGCAGTTGCTGCAAGCTTTCCAACTTTCTGGAACAAAAATCCCGCACACCTTTAACGAAAGAAGTGACGAAGATGAGAACAACCAATGACGTACTCAACTCTCTCCCTCTGCTCCTTTCATTGCTTTGCTAACAAATCTTAGTTCTTAATGTCTTCCCATTTCTTTGGATCATATCCCTGTCTGCTCAGAAACCCTCAGGGCTTCCCTTGTTCTACAGGCAAGTCAAAAGTGCACAGTCTAGGGGGCCCTGGGTGGCTCAGTCAGTTAAGCATCTGCCTTCAGCTCAGGTCATGATTCCAGGGTCCTGAGATAGAGTCCCACACTGGGGTCACCCCTCAGTGGGAAGCCTGCTTCTCCCTCTCCCTCTGTGGTTTCCCCCTGCTTGTGCTCTCTGGTATCTCACTCTCTCTGTCAAAATAACTAAACAAAATCTTAAAAAAAAAAATTGTACAATCTAAACTGTGATATGCTTAAAAATGAGGGATGGACAGAAGAGGAGGGGAATTTATAGGAAAAAAAGAGTGGCTCCTGAAACAATGTTGAGTACTCAGGACCTCATTATACTCCTCCTCCGATATTTGTCTAAGTTGAAATTCCCCATAATAAAAGTGATTTTGTTTTGTTTTGTAGATTTTATTTACTTTTGAGAGAGAGAATGAGAGAGAGAGAGCGCGCATGAGCAGAGGGAAAGAAGGAGAGGGAGAAGCAGATTCCTTGCTGAGCAGAAAGCCCAATGTGGGGCTCGATCCCAGGACCCTGAGACCATGACCTGAGCAGAAGGCAGATGGTTAACCGACTGAGCCACCCAGGCGCCCCTGATTTTCCTTTTTTAATGCAATCAAGATGCTCCATACACCTGGCCAACCCCCACTCTACCCAAACTTTCTGCTCTAATCCCATTAGTTTCCAAATGGATTATCACCACTGCTCAAGCTATTAATCTCCTTGCTTCTAGGGGTTTCTACCCAGCTCTGCTCATCTAAAGCTTTTTACCCTTTGAGTTCCAGCTCAAGTTCCACCTTCATGACTTACGCCCACATTTCTCATGGCTTCCTTACCTACATCTCTATCTATGTCTATCTATCTCTATATTAAATCCATTTTGTTTCACCTCTTCTGTAAGAATATCAGTCCACACTTCTTTTGGGATTCTCTTCTTTGGTGAGCTCATATTCCCTTCAGTATTCCACAGCCATACTGTACAAAAGAATCCTGATCTCTAACTCTAGCCTTCTGTACTGAATTGAACAGGGCCCACGACCCACCTCTAATCCATGTTCTTCCCAAAATCTCAGAATATGACCTTATTTGGAAAAGGGTCACTGAGGGTGTAATTAGTTAGGATGAGGCCGTACTGTAATAGGGTAGGCCCTAAACCCAGTATGACTTAATCCAACATGTCATAGAGACACTCAGAGGGAAAAACAGCCATGCGATGGCACTGGAAGAGCTTGGAGTGATATGTCTACAAGCCAAGGAATGCCAGGGATTGCTGGCAAGCAACAGAAGCTAGGAGAGAAGCACACAGCAGATTTTCCCTCTGAGCAGGAACAAACCTGACTGACACCTTTCAGACTGCTGGCCTCCAGACCTATGAGAATAAATTTCTTTTGTTTTAAGCCATCTAGCTGTGGTACTTTGTTACAATAGCCCAAAGCAACTTGAGTACACCTTCATAAATGGAAAATTTACATTTCTATGGGCTTCTCCAGCACACAGAATGACAAACAAAATGTTCCAAAGCCAGACTCATCTTTCCAAGCAAATCAACTGTTGCTAAGGTCCCGATCTGTAAATGAGAACACCATTCTCTAGGTCTGCCTTTCTTGTTCATCTTAGACTCTGCCTCCTTCATCACACTCAGGGTCCAACAGACTGCCAATTCTATATACTCTTCCCGGAACATTATTTGACTCTGTCTTCCTTCCATTCTCAAGGACATCATTACCTTGCTTCCAAACCACACTAAGGGCCCTCTAGGTAGTCTTCACACCTCCCGCCTCTCCTCGCAATCATCCATCCTCGTATTTCTGATTATCATCAAAAACCTGTAACTACAGCTACAGCTACAGCTGCATATAACCTCCTTAGCCTCCCATGCATGGCCTGAATTGGTCTGAAATGTTAAAACTAATGCCCATTCCTCCTTAACGTATGCCACAACAGCACATCAGTTTTATACCTTAAGGTAATTGCAAAAATTTACTACACTGAATCTAATGTCATTGCAAAAAACCACCTATGTAATATTAGAGTCCTATTACTCAGTTCCTGGGTCGACACCTTGCTATAACCCAAACATACATATCACTACAGAGACCCTCTCCCTCAGTAGGGGAGTCAGCAAAACAGGCTCTGATAAGGGAGCAGAGGAGGCAGGCAGCAGCCAAGCCACAAGTATATCCCAGGAACCATGTCTCACAAGCATGTCTATCCCTTTGCTTGATGGCATGAGCCACTAAAATAAAGCTACTAACTCCCCCTGCTCTGTCTCTAGGCTTTCCCAGCAAACTTGTGCCAGTTATGGGGCTTCTCACCGAGTCTGGACTATAAGGAGAAAGCACACAATGATGTGATAATTCTACTGCTTGATTATTTTTTTAGTCTCTCTTACGACGGGGGCTTTAGGCTCAAACTCACAGTAACCAGTCCCCCATGGCACCAAATTGTGAGCTTATCTGCATAGAGCACCAGATTCTCTATTACGAGAGGTCAAGGTACAACCTATTTGCAGAGGATCAACTGAATAAGCATGCCCCGACTAGGCATCTCGCTTCTAACTGCAGGGCTTTCCATAAACAGCATTAATAAGGACACATCATGAAGAAATACTGCAGCTCTGCATCACACGATCTTCACAATGCAGGTTTCTACCATAATATCGCAGTTACGAAAAGGCAAAAAGGAGTGAGCCATTGTTCCGAGATACATGCAAAACACAAATCAAAAAATTTAACACTTATCAAGTTTAAATATGTAAATATTTAACGGAAGATAAATTTAACCTAGAAGCTAAGAAAAAAAGGGTTAGTCATAAGCTGAGCACCTCCACTAACACAGAAATTCTCTACGGTTGTGAACATTTTCAAAATAAAGGGTCACACTTTGTTATTTGGCTAATCTTTTATTCCAAGAAAAACAACTTGATCTATAGTATCAATTAGGTAATCATGCAGCCTAAAACATTAACTGGTTAGTTCGGTTAATGCTTATTAACTGTTCCTCCTTAATGCATTCCACAATATTATTACAGAGTGAGCAATCAGTCCTTTAACTCCAACGAAGACCCTGTTTAATTCTAACACTTCTTCAAGTATAATAATCAGTCCACAAAAATCAACAGAACCATCGGATTCATAATTTCACTGAGAATTTTACATGGCTCTCTACAGGGCTGATAATCCTGGAGACCAGTTCTACTGTGAGAGTCCTCAAAGGTTTTTCCAGTTGTTAACACTGAACAAGTAAACATTATTTACATACAATTAATTAACCCTTGTATGTTTCTTCCTTTCTACCCACTATCACTGAATCAGATACACTATGTTTGCTCAATGTGAGAAGGTGGAAAATACAGAAAAGAACCGAAGGAAGGGAGAGGAGGGAACAGCGGAACAAGGGGTGGGCATGGGGAAGCCGATCACCAAAACCTCTGAGCCCCAGAGTGTACATCACAGCCATCATATCACAGAGAAAAAGCCTCAAGGTAGAGCTCTTCGGGGATTAACAGTATAAAGCCACTGAATGTCACAGTTAACTGGCCTGTTTACAAAAGGGCAGCAGTGAGGCTGCCAATGAAATTTAATGAAAAAGATGTTGTTCTCACCAGCCAGTCACTCCACCCATTACAATCTGGGTGGCTACCGAGTATTTTTCAACCATAGGTCCGGAACTGTGGCCAAACACTCGATTCCACCAATGGTGTCTTCTTGCATACTCAGTTAAATCCAACACTTCGTAAGACTCGTCATCGCTTTCATACTCTTCAAAATACAAAACGAAAAAAATAAATTTAGAGTCAAACAAAAGTCAGAAACATCCTGTACATTTTAAAATCTGTTATTAACTCACTATTCTGGCTCTCAGTAAAAATGCCCAGCTGGAAACAGTAGTTTGTTGAACCCAATTACTGAGACTAGGACCTCAAGAGTAAAGGGACCTGGCATCTCCCTTCCAAAGGACCAGGAACTGGCTTAGGGGTCGGAGCCAGAGCCACATCAGTTACACAGAGGTGAGGGGTCGCCTCCCTAAATGGCATTAAGGTCAGGTCAGAGTTTCACAGCATGAGGCGTCACCCCCAAATCTCAGTAGGGTCAGGGCCAGAATTAGATCCATTTCATCAGTGGGAGAAACTGGGAGGGGGGGTCCTCCCCTGGCTGAACCGGTTAGGGGCTTGACAAGATGAAATTACTTCAGTAATTCATCTAAAAAGCACGTTTGAAGATGGAAATGAGAACCAGAGGTGAAGTTAAGGCAGGAGGAGGGGCTGTGTTGGGGACGAGGGTCGCTCTCCGCCTGAGTTCTGCCTTGAGGGGAGGGGGTCTAGCTCCAAAGGGGTACCTCCAAAACACAGAGCCCCAGGAGCCCTACGGCAGGGGGAGGAAGAGGCGCCCTCGGGAGCAAGGTCGAGAGATGTGAGCCGCGTCTTAGATACTACTTCGGGCCCCGGCCGCTCACCTTGGGGTGGGGGGTTCCGGGTCGCCATGATACCGCCGGCGGCCAGTTCTGAAGGTGGTCCCTGCCCACCCTCCTCTCCCCACTACTTTCAGAGACCTTCTAGGCCCAGGTGGAAATCTATGGTTCCTTTTTTCCTCCTCCCCTTCCAGGCGCGCTGTCCCGTCCCCGCCCCTCCTCTCAGCGCAGGGTCTTCCGCGCAAGCGCAAGGCTCAGAGTGGCGAGTGTTGCGGTGGGGGAAGGGTGGCCGCGCGAGGTCTTCTGGGAGTTGTAGTCCGTTGCCCTGCGCAACCCTTGCTTCCCACCCCACCCCCACCCTTGCTAGAATTCCAGTAACTAAATTTTGTCATTTTGTTTTAAAGAGCCTCAAGGCTGAAGGAGAGGCGGCGTCACGTGATGGTATAAAGCGCAAACCAGGCATTCTCAACACTGTACCAGAACGTAAGCGCCTGAGAAAAAAGGCTTTAAAAACGAGACAAGAGAAACCCTGTTTCAAATCGCACTCTTGAAAGGAGGCAAGGGCACACTAAGAGGTGGAAAATTTTTCCAACGTGTTGCTACTGGGAACTGGAACCTGTTTATCCGCTCCCTCTCCACATGTTTCCTGCCAGGAACCCAAGGGAAGTAGAGGAAGGCCGAGGGACTAACCCGACACGATATTCAAGAGGACATAATTTTTCAGCCTCATTTTTATTATTTAAATCTGACAGAGGAACAAGGTGAAGCTCTTCACGCAAAAGCCCCCCCCCCAGATTCTGTAGAATGACAACAGTGTTGATTACCAAGCAGCTAACTCAGGTCCATAGAAGCCTGGCCCTAAACCTGTTTTGAACTTGCATTACACCTATATGTGCTTTACAATTAAAAAAGCCTTCTATGTACATGTTTTAATGGAAGAACAAGCAATTCTGGTATAGGTTATGTAGGGGCCCAGAGCAGGCTGCCCCCAAATGTACTGCAATGGCATATTGATTATCTTGCATCGAAGCTACCCGGGGAACAACAGATGCAAGAACGCCCAGACCCTCCTCTGTCCCCCTGAAAGCAGGAAGTAACTTTCCCTGCGTGAAAAATACCCTCCCTGCACTAAGAAGTAAGAAGACATCCTTATCACCAGAGATAGGAACCTTTAAAACCAAGATGGCTGGAGAAATAAATCTTATTTTTTCTCCTAATCTACTACCTCAGCCAAAATTCTGCTTAGAATTCTTACTCACTAAAGCTCCCTTACTAACTAAAGCTTTATCCTGTCAGTTACTTACAAATTATTGTCTCTGTCTAAAACGTATCAAAACTACGTGCCGGGGCGCCTGGGTGTCTCAGTGGTTGGGCCGCTGCCTTTGGCTCAGGTCATGATCTCAGGGTCCTGGGATCGAGTCCCGTGTTGGGCTCTCTGCTCAGCAGGGAGCCTGCTTCCCTATCTCTCTCTCTCTCTCTCTGGCTGCCTCTCCCTCTACTTGTGATTTCTCTCTGTCCAAAAAAAAAAAAAACTACGTGCCTTGGTCATTTTTTTAGGGTCTTAATTTCATTATCGGACCTCCATGCATATGTAATAAAACTGTTTTTTTTCTCCTCCTGTTCATCTGTCTCATATGAACTTAATTCCTAAACCAGCTAGAAGCAGCGCAGGGGGAAAGAAGGAAATTTCTCCCTTCCATACAGTTGCGTTACTTAAAATATTGACTTGCATTAATTGCATTCAGCTTTTCAAATCCTAGTGCTTTAAATGCAAGGTTTCATTCTCTAAAGTTCCTCAGCCTGTGACTTCCCCAAATTCAATTGCAAGACTGGCTGGAGATATTAGCCTTCAAAGAGAGTTACTTTTTTTTTTTTTTAAGATTTTATTTATTTATTTGAGACAGCACAAGCTGGGAGGAGGATCAGAGGAAGAGGGAGAAGCAGGTTCCCCACTGAGCAGGGAGCTGGGTGTAGGGTTTGATCCCAGGACCATGGGAACGTGACCTGAGCTGATGGCAGATGCTTAACTGACTGAGTCACCCAGGTGAGGTTAAAGACAGTTATTTAGTGTGAGATGCCACTTTTCATAAACAAAACAGCTTGAAGGCTTTCTTTTTCCTCTCTTCATATGTCCTCTCTGAAATATTTTTCTGCAAGTTAAAAGATCTGAGTTCATATGCTCTCTCTCCATTGCCCACCACTCTCTTAATGAGGTGCTAACAAATAGAGACATAGCAGACAAGGGGCCACACAAAGAAGAGAATGGAGAAAAGAGAAAGGAGAATTACAAATTGCAAGAGAAAAATGGAGTGTTGACTGGGCCAGTGGCATCCTAGTGACACTTTCACATAGTTCTAGAAATATCTGTCAACTACCGGAAAAGGTCACTTTCCTGTTAAGGCAAATGTGGTATTTAGAATCAAATGGTTATGGGGGCACCTGGGTGGTGCAGTCGGCTAGGCATCCACCTCTCAGTTTCAGCTTAAGTCGTGTTCTCAGGGTGGTGAGATCGAGCCCCAAGTTGGGCTCCAGCACTGAATGTGGAGTCTGCTTGGGATTCCCTCTCCCTCTCTCTCTGAAACTCCTAACCCTCAAAATAAACAAATCTGAAAAAAAAAAAAGAAAGAAAGAAATTTATGGAGAAATGAGGGAGAAAATGGAAACAAAACACTGCCCTTAAGATGCCACAGAGTAGACTTTTGTATCTAAAATATGTCCAATATATGTCAAAGAATAAATTAAAGGCAATCATTTCTCCAAAAGCCTTGGGGGCTGAGAAGGAGATTTTGAATGTTCTTCCCTTCCTTCTTGCAGTGACACATCCCCTTGCCATTACCTTAAGAAAGTTGCTTGTAGAACATATTTTCTAGTGTGAGTTTTTTCTTCCCACTAGCGAAAAAACTGTCATTTTGTTGGCTCAGTGACAAATGGTCTAATGTGTGAGTTGTATACACAGACTTTAAAAAGCGCTATGATCCTCCTGATGGGTTCAAGAGGGTGGTTTTTTTTTAATTCCCATTTTAATGAGTGTATTAATTTTTACATGGCATTAATAAACATTTTCATTGTGAACACTGATATCCTCTCTACAACTATGCCAAAACATAATTCGGGTAGTCCCCAACCTTTCAATGGCTAGTGTTCCAAAAGTTTATTAGTAATTGATGTGAAATTGAGAACATTCTCTCTTTAATCCATAATGAATATGTAAGGAAACTGTTCCCTCCTGATCTCCCCCTTCCTTCATTGTCTTTGGAAACCTCAATTATTAAAAAACAATGTAGTCAGAAATGAGAAAAACAAAAAATCAGACAAAACAACAAACAGAAGAATACTTCGCATTCCCTGGGCAAGCTAATCTCCCCCATTGGCCACAACTGTCACTCCCTACTAGACATCTGCATTTTGAATGATCTACAAGTTCGACTAGTCTAAAACACGCTATCTTTGAAGCTACCCCAAAGGAACATCTACAACAAATTCAGACTTACTCTCCTTTTCCCTTCTCTTCTCTCCCACATTTATCCTGTACTTAGTACCACCCATGCTGTGGCGTCCATCCTCCTTGATGTTCTCCAAAGCCATTCTTTGGATCACAGCAAAGGCCTCTCAACTGGCTTCTTCCTGTGTTTTCCGCTTAACTGGCTTCTTCCTGTGTTTTCATGCTTCTCCCAATCCCACCCCAATCCTAACTGTCCTTAGATCTTCCCTTCTAAAACCTGCAGCTGACTCTATCCTTTCTCTACTTACATACTTGCAACAATTGCCCCTAACAAGGTAAAGTCTGAACTTCTCAAAGCATACTGCAGATTTGGTGCAAATGGCCAGATAGTAAATATTTTAGGCTTTGCTGGTCATATATCATCTTTGTCACATATTCCTTATTACTTTTTTTTTAAGATTTTATTATTTATTTGATAGAGAGAGAGATCATAAGTAGGCAGAGAGGCAGGCAGAGAGAGAGAGGAGGAAGCACGCTCCCTGCTGAGCAGAGAGCCCGATGCGTGACTTGATCCCAGGACCCTGAGATCATGACCTGAGCCGAAGGCAGCGGCTTAACCCACTGAGCCACCCAGGCGCCCTCCTTATTACTTTTTAAACAATCCTTTAGACATGTAAAATTCAGGGGCACCTGGCTGGCTCATTCAGTGAGGCATTCGAGTTTTGATGTCTGGGTCATGAGTTCAAGTCCCACATTGGACCTAGATCTTCCTTAAAAAAACTAAAGTAAAGTAAAAATAAAATGCAAAAATCTTTCTCGGGTCATAGACTCTACAAAAACAGAGCTTGGGGTGAATTTGGCCTGGGATCTTAGTTTGCCGACCTCTGGCCTACAGGACCCTTCACATTTGGGGCCCAAGTTAACTCTCTGGCCTCTAGGTGCTGCTTGCTCCAACTTTCCTCCCCTTCTAAGTCCCCTTCTAAGTCTCCCTTTTCTGCCAGGAAATGTATAGACATGTATTAAGATACCTGTAAAAAGTAGGGCACCTGGATGGCTCAGTTGGTTAAGTCTCTGCTTTTGGTTCAGGTCATGATCCCTGGATCCTGGAATTGAGCCCCCATTCCCTGGAGGTCGGGCTCCTTGCTCTGCAGGGGTAGGGCTCTGGTTCTCCCTCTCCCTCTACTGCATTCCCTGCTCATCTTCTCTGTCTCTCAAATAAACACATAAAATCTTAAAAAAAAAAAAGATACATCTAAAAAGTAACTTACAGCTTTTTCTCCATTTCCTCCCTTCCTTGTGTTGAATTTGAAGCAGGTAGTTTAGCATTTTGATTAAACGTTTGGGTGAATTTCGGGGTTGGCCAGATCTGAGTTCAAATTCCAACTCTATCCTTCCTAGCTTCGTCTTTGGAAAATGCTTCAGCCTTCCTGAGCTTCAGGTTCCGCCTCTAAAAAAAATTAGAAAGATTATTTACTGTGAAATTATTATGAAAATAAGATAATGAAATCAAGCATGTAGAACGTTTGATGCATGGCCCATTATGAATATTTGATAAAGGTTAGCTTTTCTTGTTCAGTCATTTATTCATTCACTAAATATTTATTCAGCCCTTACAAAGGGCTAGGCAATGTGCTAGGTGCTGTCAGGGATAGATGGGTCGACAAGGTGGGTCAGATTTTGGTCTTCATGGACTTACAGCAAGAAAGTAAAACAGATTGTAATTAGTGCAAGGAAAGAAATGTAAAGGGCATAAAAGGCTTGGTATGTATAATCAATGATCTACTGAGGGGATAATGGAAATCCCAAATTTAACTTAGACATGTCTTCCAAGCTTTTGGAGCCTTCCTTAACTACAAAATAAGTATTAGGTTTCTAAACTTTCTTCCAACTCCCAATTCTGTATGTAATATCCCATAGTCAGTTCTCCTTTTCTCCACAATCCTACCCAAACCACCAATATTTGTTGTGTTGTTAGTGATTTTATTTATTTATTTGACAGAGAGAGAGGGAGCACAAGTAGGGGAAGTGGAAGAGGGAGAAGCAGGCTTCCTCTGAGCAGAGAGCCTGATGCAGGGCTCGATCCCAGAACCCTGGGATCATGACCTCAGCTGAAGGCAGATGGGTAATGACTGAGCCACCCAGGGACCCCCCAAACAATCATTATTAGTGAGAACTTCAGAGCAACAAGCTGCCCCTCCTAAGGTTACTCTTAGGGACTGAATTAGGTTCCTCAAATTCATATGTTGAAATCCTAACCCTCAATGTAACTATATTTGGAACTTGGGCTTCTAAGGATGCACCCCTAAGGGTGGGTCCCTAATTCAATAGGACTGGTGTTTTTGTAAGAAAGGAAAGAAACACCAGAGAGTATCCACCACCAGCAGCCATCTAAAAGTAAGGAAAAGAGCTTTGATCAGAAACCAAGCCTGATACCACCTCGATCTTGGACTTTCAGCTTCTAGAACTATGGGAAAATAAATTTCTGTTGTTTAAGCCACCCAGTCTGTGATATTTTGTTACAGCAGCCCGAGCAGACTAACACAGTTCCTCAGCCACTACCCACTCCATGTGTCTTGGGATTCCAAAGAAGTTACCAGAAGTTTGAGGTCTTTTATCCATTTTGAGTTTATCTTTGTTTGTATACTATATTCTTAATATGAATTAAGCTAGAGAGAAGACAACATTATTAAGAAAACCATAAGGAAGAGATAATACATTTACACTACTGCACTGTATTTATCAGAAAAAATGTCTGTGTATAAGTACACCCATGTGGCTCAAAGGTGTGCGGTTCAAGGGTCAGCTGTAATGCGTTAGCCTTGCCATTGAACGGGAAGAAGAGGTAAAGGTGATCAATTCCAGATGCTGAGAAAGCTTGAGTAGAGAGAGTTGCAAATCTCTTCAATGGAGTCCCACACCAGAAGGCTGCTTTACCTACAAATACCATCTGTTGAGCCAACGTGAGACAGGAATCCAAAGGCAAAGGAAACAAAAGCGAAGATGAACTTTTGGGACTTCATCAAGATCAAAAGCTTCTGCACAGCAAAAGAAACAGTCAAGAAAACAAAGAGGCAACTCACGGAACGGGAGAAGATATTTGCAAATGACAGTACAGACAAAAGGTTGATATCCAGGATCTATAAAGAACTCCTCAAACTCAACACACATAAAACAGACAATCATATTAAAAAAAAATGGGCAGAAGATATGAACAGACACTTCTCCAATCAAGACATACAAATGGCTATCAGACACATGAAAAAATGTTCATCATCACTAGCCTTCAGGGAGATTCAAATTAAAACCACATTGAGATACCACCTTACACCAGTTAGAATGGCCAAAATTAACAAGACAGGAAACATGTGTTGGAGAGGATGTGGAGAAAGGGGAACCCTCTTACACTGTTGGTGGGAATGCAAGTTGGTGCAGCCACTTTGGAGAACAGTGTGGAGATTCCTCAAGAAATTAAAAATAGAGCTTCCCTATAACCCTGCAATTGCACTACTGGGTATTTACCCCAAAGATAGATACAGATGTAGTGAAAAGAAGGGCCATCTGTACCCCAATGTTTATAGCAGCAATGGCCACGGTCGCCAAACTGTGGAAAGAACCCAGATGCCCTTCAACGGACGAATGGATAAGGAAGATGTGGTCCATATACACTATGGAGTATTATGCCTCCATCAGAAAGGACGAATACCCAACTTTTGTAGCAACATGGACGGGACTGGAAGAGATTATGCTGAGTGAAATAAGTCAAGCAGAGAGAGTCAATTATCATATGGTTTCATTTATTTGTGGAGCATAACAAATAGCATGGAGGACGTGGGGAGTTAGAGAGGAGAAGGGAGTTGGGGAAAATTGGAAGGGGAGGTGAGCCCTGAGAGACTACGGACTCTGAAAAACAATCTGAGGGTTTTGAAGGGGCGGGGGGGGGTGGGAGGTTGGGGCAACCAGGTGGTGGGTATTAGAGAGGGCACGGATTGCATGGAGCACTGGGTGTGGTGCAAAAACAATGAATACTGTTACGCTGAAAAAAATAAATTAAAAAAAAAGAAAATAGTATACAAGACATATAACATATAAAATATGTGCTTATCAAGTGTTTATGTTATCAGTAAGGCTTCCAGTCAAGAGCAGGGTATTAGTGTTTGGGGAGCCAAGTTATACACAGGTTTTCAACTGTCTTGGGGGTCAGTACCCTGAACCCCCACATTGTTCAAGGGTCACCTGTAGTTCCAAGTATCCTAACCTTTCTAATATTTAACTTCAAAACTATTACTGTTGGTTTAAGCCACAAGGACTCCCTTACCCACCCTCAAAGATGTTAATACTTTGAAGATCTGAAAGTGTTGTTTTGAAGAGTGGGTAGGAGACTTGTAGCCGGTAACACCCAGAGGACACCTGGGCCATTATGCAAATAAACTTAACCTCAGAAGATTATATCAGCATTCCAAGAGGGAGAAACCTTGTGCAAAATTTATTTTGTAAGTGGTATTATTTTACCTTAATCTCAACACAGTGGAACCCACTCACCCCCCATTTGCATGACTTAAGATGTTCTGACGTGAACTTTCAGAGGCCTGAGATAACCAGTTCCTGAAGAACAAAGCACAGTGAAGTTGATACCGCACACATAAGCTTGTTGGAGTGTAAACAGGTACAAATTTTAGTAGTGTGTGTTCACAGTCTTAAAGATGCCCATGTCCTTGGCTTCAATAAACCCACCTGGAAATCAGTGCCAAAGATTGCATAAAGAGCTCGTATGCTTAAAGATATTCATTATGTGATTGTTGTATTGTTTTGTTTTATTTTGTTTTTCATAATGAAAAGGAATGAAGACAATAGGGGAAAATGGAAAGTGTCCAACAGTAAATGAATAGTTATGGAAATTAAGGAATGTTATGTTTAAAAAGACTGTAATAACAAGGAAGTGCTTAAGTGAAAAGAAAAATTGTATGCCAAACTGTTTTTATGGTTTTACTGCAAGTGATTTACTCAATTCCTGCTAAAAATGCATGGACTTGATAAACTGGAATGGATTACATTGCAGAATTGATTCTGGCCCTTTGGCATTTCTCTCTGTGTTAGGCTGAACTAGTTTATAAGGCAGTGGTAAAAGAGTAGTGGGCGGAAAAAGAAGCAAAGATAACCAGGAAAACTTTAAAGTGGAAGAACAATGAGAGATTAGCCTGTCCAGGCATGCAAATATAATTTTTTTAAAAGGTATTGGTTAAAACAGTCCAATATTGGTGTATGAACAAGACAGACAAATGGGCCAGAATACAAAGTCCAGAAATCAAAACAATACATACCAGACTGAGAAATATGATAAAGGTGGATTATCAAATCAGCTAAATATGAATTTTATTAAAAAACTGTTGTTGGGAGGTGCCTGGGTAGCTCAGTCAATTAAGAGTCTGCTCAGGTCATGATCTCAGGGTCCTGGTACTGAGCCCCGCATCGGGCTCTCTGCTCAGAGGAGAGTCAGCTTCTCACTTTCTCCCTTTCCCTCTGCCAGCCACTCTGCCTACTTGTGCACGCTCTCTCTCTCTCTCTCTCTCTGTCAAATAAATAAATAAAATCTTTAAAAACAGACAAACAAGCCACTGTTGTTGGAACAACTAAGGCTGGTATCTGACATCTGAAAAAAGCTACAGCTAGATGCATCCCTTAGAACGCATATTGGGACGACCTCCAAATGGCTCCAATATCTAAATGTAGAAATTGAAATAATAAAAACAATTGTAGAAAACATGAGAAAATTCATTTTTAGCTTAGCAGCAGTGATGGCCTTTTATGGATGACTCAAAAGATTGATAAATATGACTGCATAAAAATGAAACTTAAACAAAAAAAACAAGCCAAGTCCAAAGACAAATTATCAACAGAGGGTAATATTTGCAATTCTTGTTGAATGTGAAAGACTAATCTCCTTAAAATATAAAAGCTCCTTAAAAAGATAGATTAAAGAAGGTCAACCACCCTGATAGAACAGCAACAGTCATACAAGTGATTCACAGAAAAAAGAAATACAAATGGCCCTTAAACACATGAACACCCCTCAACCTCGATTCTAATAACTCAACATAGTAATTCTCACTTTATAGATTGACTAAAATCAATTAAGGTGACAAAACACTTGCTATGTTCACGTGATACCTTCATGCGAATGTATAAGTTTATTCACTGTAGCACTGTCTGGAATAGCAAAATATTTTAAACAACCCAAGCGTCCAGCGTTAGGGAACTATTTAATAAACTATAGTTTATCTGTACAATCACAGCTGTACTAAGTAAGTAAATACAAAAATAAAAATGAGGAAGTTCTCTATGTCTTGATTTGGAAAGTTCCTTAGAATATGTTGTTAAGGGGCACCTGGATGGCTCAGTGGGTTAAGTCTCTGCCTTCAGCTCAGGTCATGGTCTCAGGGTCCTGGGATCGAGCCTTATATCAGGCTCCCTGCTTAGCGGGGAGCCTGCTTCCCCCTCTCTCTCTGCCTGCCTCTCTCTCTACTTATAATCTGTCTCTCTCTGTCAAATAAATAAATAAAATCTTTTTCAAAAAAAGAATAAAGAATAAAAAGGGGGCAGCTGGGTGGCCCTGTAGGTTAAGCGACTGCCTCTTGATTTTGGCTCAGGTCATGATCTCAGGGTCATGAGATGGAGCCCTAGGTTGGATCAAGCCTGGTGACAAGCTCTACGCTCTGCTCGTCCTTCTCCCTCTGTTCCTCTCCCCACTCTCTCGCTCTCTCTTTCAGATAAATAAACTGAGAGAGAGAAAGAGAGAGAGCACACAAGGAGGGTGAGTGGCAGGCCAAGGGAGAAGCAGGCTCCCCACCAAGGAAGGATCCTGACATGGGGCTCAATCCCAGGGTCCTGGGATCATGACCTAAGCTGAAGGCAGACGCTGAACTACCCAGACACCCCAAGAATATATAGCTGAAGGGAGAAAAGCAAGATGCAAAACAACATGGTACCTTTTTCTGAACAGCCTTATTGAAATATAATTTGCATATTATAAAATTTGCCCACTTAAAATGTACAATTCGATCAAGTTTAGTACTAGAAATTGTGGTAAATATATTAACATAAAATGTGCCATTTTAGCCACTTTAAGATTTTAATTCAGTGACATTAATTGCATTCACAAGGTTGTGTCACCATCACCATGTATTCACAAAACTTTCATCACCCCAAACAGAAAGTCTTGAATCATCAAGCAGTAATGCCTCATTCTTCCTCTGCCCAGTCCCTAATAACCTCCTTTCTACTCTCTCTGAATTTCTCCATCCAGGTACTTCATAAGTGGAATCAGATAATATTTGACCTTTCGTGTCTGGCTTACTGCACTTACTGCTAAGTGCAGCATAATATTTTCAAGGCTTATCCACTTGGTAGCACGGATCAGAACTCCATTTCTTCGTGTAGCTAAATAATATTTCATTGCATGCATATACGTTTTGTTTATCCATTCAGCAGTTGATGGATACTTGGGTTGTTTCCACCTTTTGGCTACTATGAACTATGCTGCTGTGAACATTGGTGTACAAGTTCTGTTCAAGTCCCTGCTCAGAATGCCTTTTATATACCGACCTTCACTTACGAACATATATACATCCGCTTATAGCTTGTTATCTGTGTACACTGGGAAAATACACATGAAACTGTGCGGGAAGAAAAAATCATTTTCTCTCTATTCTTCTAGGTTCCTGGCTAAGACTCCCAGTAATAAAAAAACAGATTAACAGGAGAAAAACAAACTGAAGTTTAATAAGATATATACCTCCTGTATACACTAGAGAGACCTAGGAAAATAGTAATACTCCCCCGAATGACCCAAACCATCACCTTAAATACATCTTCAGTTAAAACCAAAATATGTTGGGGAGTAGGAACTCAGGTAAAGGAGGTGACCAGAAAAAAACGCAGCAAACAAGGGTAAAGTTGTTACACAGATTTAAGTCAGTCCCATTTCCATTGAGTTTCTTGTGATTGAGTCATCATTTTCTTCCTGGTACAGAGAGGGAGACACCCTTACAAATGGATATTCCCCTTGCAAGTGTAAATTTCTCTGACAAAGGGGTAAAATCCGCTCTGCTTTCAGAGATTCTCCTGTGTTTTCAACCTCTCAAAAATATTCAGCTCAAAATAGTCTTTATGCCAAGAGGTTATTTTGGGGGTAGTATATTCTGACCCCCTTCATGTCCACTTCTGTAAGTTCCCCATGAAGTTTCACAGTCCAGAATCTGAGTTGACACATCGTTCTGTATCTCAGTGAACCAGCCTTCTAGTCCTGAGAATAAGTCAGAGTTGTGTCTCATTTTTGGAGGCAATGACACAGGTGGGCTCCCAGGATTAGGCCTACATGGTGCAAGCCATTGGGTACTTAATAAGAAGCATTTCTCTGACAACAAAAGAAAAACAAAGGTTAATGGTTAGAACCAACTATAAACTCAGTTTTTGAGTCCAGAGGGCAGTCAGTCAAGATTACTAGATGTTGGGCTTCCAGCATCTTCAGCTGGAGTGAGGGCAGGCAGTGGTATCCTGACAAATTTTCCTGATTTCCAGTTTGAGTGTCTCTGGGAATGTCATTATGTGTTCTGGTGAATTTTATGAGTGGCCTGTATAGTAACAGGCATGAAGATTATCTAAACATGAGCTATTGCAGGGCTTTCTCTAAAATTTATATCCTCACTTCTCAAGGTCCCCCAAATATCCTAAGGTTCCTGGACCTTCCAGGAAGTAATCTTCCTTACTCACTTGTTAAGGCTATTGGCAACCCAGTAAACAAGGTACCAGGCTGTTTTTTCAAGAAACTTTATTGGCTCTATGAAGTCAACCCTAGGGCACCTGGTTGGTTCAGTCAGTAGAGCATGTGACTCTTGATCTCAGGGTCACGAGTTCGAGTCCTATGTTGGATGTGGAAATTACTTAAAAATCAAATCTGGGAGGGACACCTGGGTGGCTCAGTCAGTTAAGCATCTGACTTCATTTCAGCTCAGGTCATGATCTCAGGGTCATGGGATCGAGCCCCACATTAGGCTCGCTGGCCATCACAGAGTCTACTCTCCTTCTCCTTCTCCCTCTGCCCTTGCCCCATGTACTCTCTCTCTCTCAAATAAATAAATAAATCTTAAAAAAAATTTTTTTAATTAAAAAATAAAAATTAATAAAATCTGTTTAAAAAAGAGAGACATAAACCTTAGTGCCTTAAAGCTCTCTGGTCACATCTGCGTCTATGCATATCATTCTCAAATATAACATTCCAATCAAAGCCTTGGTAATGTAACTGATGTTTCCAATTGTGTACTGTTACAAGGAGAACATGTTCTTATTGAACTTATGCAAATAAGAATATTTGATAAGAATTTCATAATTATGGGAGAATAAGGTAGGGAGAAAAAGATAAATATTTCAGTTCTGTTTGCAAATTACAACTTAGCAAATTGCTGTAAGTCATAGACAGCTTAAGAGAGATCTCCCTAAATCTGGGGGGGGGGCGGTGTTGGAGAATCAGAACCTCGAATAATTAGCAATGTTTCAAACAAAAAAAAATCATAAAAATTATAATCATCCTCACCATTTCATTCAGCTCCATGTAATTTAATCTTGTTGATCTTGACATTTTTTCTTTTTAGCAATTTTATGAATCCATTAGAGTTCTGTGAATTCTCACCAGGTCAATAGTATGATCTGAAATTTATCAAAAACCTATACTTGTCAAAGTTCTTTCCAAGGGATCTCTCTGAAGATGAAGCACTTTTACAGAAGCATCAGAGTAAAACAATAACTATCTGTAAATGGCAAAAGACTTAAAAACGGCTATGGTGCAAGAGCTGATGAGAGTTCATTATAATGCAATTTACAAGGAAATCTGGCTGTTTCTCTGACATACAATGTATTAAAATATTAACTGATGTGTTCTTGGAATATAGGTGAGGTCTGGTGGGGTGGTGTCCGAAGCCAGTGACCAAGAAAGAACTCTTGAGACGACTTTGGTGCAAAATGGTGGTTTTATTAAAGCACAGGGACAGGACCCTTGCTGCACCAGATTGTGAGGGATGACTGATTATATACTATGGGGGAGATAAGGAAAAAGGGAAGTTTCAAAAGAACTTTCATATGCTAAAGAGGACCGTCCTATCTGATATCTACAAGATACCAGAGGCCGTGTGGTTGTCAGGTTAATGTTGTTTTCCCCTCTAGCAAGGCATTAACAATAAGATAGTTGGGAGAGTCCTGGAAGAGCATCACACCAGTCCCAGGTGGCAGGAGAGGGGGGTGGGGGGAGGTTGCGGGGCTCTATCCCAGGACCCTGGGATCAGGACCTGAGCCAAAGGCAGAGGCTTTAACCCACTGAGCCATCCAGGTGCCCCTGCTTCTTATATAATTTAACATAACAAATCATCCTAATTAGTTTAATATCTCTCTTTTTATAAGTTGGAGCACAAACCCTTTTGACATATTCCAGGATTCCTCTGGAAAATCCCAAAGTCAAGGTCAAAAGACTTTTCTTAGAATTTGATCTGGGGACATTTGTCAAAGCCATCAAAAGATTTGGTCATCTGACCGAATAGGATCACAGATCATCATGAAACAATGCTTAATTATCTACTTCTCCAAAGTGACAATAAAAAATGTCAAAGGCAAAACCAGGCTGCATAGCTTGAATAAAACTTAGTTCTTTTAATATTAAGACTCAGTTTTCTTAAATAATCAAAGACCTGAAAAGAAAGGCAACATGAAGTACAGGAAATTACTTTAGTAAGACAGAAAAATCGTCACTTTCTAGGCAGATTACCTAAAAGGTAAAGAAAAACCTTTCACAATCTCTTACTAAGAGCAGACCCATAGTCCAAGAAAACTTGACTACACAAGGTTTCTCTCTTTCCCTATTCCCAAATTTCTAAATCCATTTAGTTTGTCTTTTATTCTTCCCTTTCCCATTTCGAAACAGCCAATTGTTCTGCTTTAGGACAAAATTACTTCCTTTTGGGGCACCTGGGTGGTTCAGTGGGATAAGCCTCTGCCTTCAGCTCAGGTCATGATCTCAGGGTCCTGGAATCGAGCCCCACATTGGGCTCTCTGCTCAGCTGGGAGCCTGGTTCCTCCTCTCTCTCTGCCTGCCTCTCTGCCTACTTGTGATCTCTCTCTGTCAAATAAATAAATAAAATCTTTAAAAAAAATTACTTTCTTTTCTCTTAACAAAACCTCATCTCCATTCCTTATACCTTTTCTTACAAAAACCTCATCTACTTTCCTTATATACACAGTTGTTTCCCTTATTATTTCTAGTAGGTTTAATTACATATATTTATGAGAATTTTTAACCCTTTGAAACTGTAATTTTTAGTGAAAACTAAGAAGTAAGTTAGTGCTGGTGAACCATCTGTTACACCAACATTCTGTAGATTGGCAAACTTATAAATAGTTTGCATAATTTCTAGAAGCATATTCTTCCTCATAGGAAATTTTTCAATGTGTCACAAGACATGTTTACCAATGGACCCAAATATCTTTTGTTCCTCTGTAATAAGAAGTCAAAAGCAGATAATCCTGTGTTCAATAACTAATGCTTCAACATTTTATCTTATTTGAGGGGCACCTAGGTGGCTCCGTTGGTTAGGCATCCTATTCTCGGTTTTGGCTCAGGTTATGATTTCAGGGTCATGGAACTGAGCCCTGGATTGGGCTCTGCACTCAGCACAGGGTTTGCTTGTCTCTCCCCCTCACTTCTCTCTCCCTCTCTGCCCCTCACCCTGCTCATACTCTCTCTCTCTCAAATAAATAAATAAAATCTTTGAAGAAAAAAAAATTTTGCTTTATTTGAAAATGATCTAGATAGCCACTGAATATCCATCATTTCACTTAGTTTAGTATAACCTTAAGGTTTCAAGTTACCAAAAAGATTTTGGAAGTTATTTTTTTTAGTATATGTGCTGCCGAAGCGAGCACTGGAAGTTATTTTTAAATAGACATATCATAAAACTTAATTATTGTTGAAAGTTGATCTATGAACTTTTATCCTACTTATATCTATTTAATTTAGTCATTCTTAATAATTATATTTAGATTACTTGGGAAAATTTAATGAGACATCAAACAGCTAACCATTATTTCAAGTTTTTTTTTCCTTGCTAACAAATTCTCTAACGGGAAGGACTTGAACATAACTGATTTGATTAGTAAATCTAGATAGAATAGAAGTTGTATGTCTGCATTATATTAAATCTTGATGACTCTGAAAACATGCCCATTTTAATTAAACCAACAAACTCAAGCTAGCTTTTACTTACTAAAGATTATCCCTGATCACATATACTTGAAAAACATTTGGGATAGTTTCTATATTTTTGAGTTTTCGGAGTACTTTTCTTTTTTTTAAAGATTTTATTTATTTGATAGAGATCACAAGTAGGCAGAGAGGTAGGCAGAGAGAGAGAGGAGGAAGCAGGCTCCCTGCTGAGCAGAGAGCCCAATGCAGGGCTCAATCCCAGAACCCTGAGATCATGACGTGAGCTGAAGGCAGAGGCTTAATCCACAGAGCCCCCCAGGCGCCCTGAGTTTTCGGAGTACTTAATTTATATAAGTGTTTCTTTTTCTTTAAGCCAGTTTAACAGAGCACTTTATAATTAATTTTGGCAATACCATCCAGAGGGAGAAAAATCACACATCTATATCATACATAAACATACAGATGGATGCAAACAGAGATCTTATAGCTTTCATTTTAAAATGTTAGCCATGAGACAGGTATGATAATGCAACACTCACTTGTTTATAAAAGCACAGTTGGAGAGGGGAAAAAAAAAAGAGCAGTTGGATCCAAACTGTGTTTCTGGCAGATGGAATAATTTAAGGTTACCTGCTCAGGTGGCTGAACTTTTTTTTTTTTTACTAATATTTACTAGTAAAAGAAGAATTTTAAGGATTTTCATTCCCTAGTTTCCAAGTAGACTTTGTTTTGCTTTGTCGTTCTGATAAGAATCACTTCCCTGAAGTTTGCATTTCAGAGAGATGTCTCAGGGTTCCTAGAGAAGGCGAGGCAGAACATTTGTATCTCCAAGGCACAGAGAAAGCATGCAAGTTTCTCCAAGAAGGACTTTGGCTTACTAAGTCCAGATTTTTTATGATATCCACAAAATTTCTGAAATGAATAGGGAGGCTTGGGGATTGGTAAAAAGATAGATGAGCTTTGAACCCCTTCTAGAGTTGCCTTCCTATTCTTATAAAAACTCGATTTATAAGACAAGGACATTGTTTTTAATTTCTCAAAGTATTGGGTTGCAACTTGAATGGCATGAAGGGGCTGATCCAAGTACATTACCTTTAATTTGCTTCCTTTAATCAACAAGAAGATTTCCAACTAAGATGGGAATCAAAAAATCAGGGGAGAAGTCCTAAAAAGAAATTCCTCTCAAACCCTGAATATCAGCTTCCAGTATAGCCAACTTCTGACCAGAGCTACTTTAAAGAACCCCCTCAAATATTTTAACAGGCTTCAGCTGGGACAAGCAATAGATACCTCTGGTGGTATTAAACAACTTAAAAAAAATTTTTTTTTCCTGTTAAACCAAAGGCATACCTATCAAATGACTCAAAACCAAAACCAATAAGCCTTCTATGGTTTACCCATGTATGCAAGAGGGGTCCCCAAAGAGGGTGCAAAAGATATTACCCTCCCAAGATCTTGGGTCACTCCCAAAGCTAACCAAAAGGAATATTCAGATAACTCCCCTGAGAGCTGGCAATGGTTGGTAAGATTCTAGCTGCAAATAGGCCCAACCCACATTTCCTGTCTGGCCCAATCTTACAGTTGAGCCACTGACACACACAGAACCAAAAACATCCATGTCCTAGGCAAGCAGAAAAACCAAGCTAAATTCTCAGAACAGATGACAAGATAAACAGGAAAGCAATAACTGTTCTTGAGAGGGAAAGGACCAATAACAAATGGGTACCTCTAAGCCAAACTTTAATGAGAGTCACAATCCTAAGAACCAAGTCTTAGAAATGTTTTTCACTTATGAGTCTGAATTTGGAAGGGAAGGACAATGTTAAAATTTTCTCTTCCTCTCTGGATTGAGCACTACAGACAGAGAGCTGACCTTAATAAGAATTCTTAACCTTCATGGGCTTCTGCTGAAGAGGAAAAATCTGTGTCCTAAGATGGCTGGCCGAGCCATCAGGGGAGTCCTGGTCCCTGTCCCAAGGCTCTTCCGGGTTCTTCTCCCTGCTTCACTTCCCACACGTGCCAAAAGTGCCAAGTATGTGGAAGTAGAGTATAAATTACCCCGCTTGCTTATGCTCAGGACTTAGACCTTTGGAGATCATTCTTCTCTGAGCCCACCGGTGTTAAATAAACCTCCTATCCTCCAAGAACTCTAAGTGCCGTTTGGTTCCTCTGTCAGGCAATCCAGTCCAGGTTCTATAACATCGCCAGTTTTCTAAGATCCCATTCTGTAGGCTCTAGAACAGGTAGTGTATCTCAGCAGGACCCAACTGAATCGCCAAAACTATAGTTGGGGAGCAATAATTTTTCTCTAGCTTTCTAGGTTCCTGAACAAGACTCCCTATAACGAAATGATGCAGGCTGACTGGGTCCAGGGACCCAGAGAGGTTTCCCACAGAACCAGCCAAGAGGGTCCTTGGCTTTGTGCAGGATGGAAGTCAAACAGGAACTGAGAGGACGTGAGAACAGAGTTTACTGATACGTAGAGACAGAGGATAGATAGAGTATAAAAAGATATAGTGTAGAGAGAGGAGAGGAGAGGAGAGGAGAGGAGGAGAGAAGAGGAGGAGTCTCATTTTTGCTTGGGGTCTGGGGTTTTTATTGAGGGTGATGATCTGGCGAATGTGTCTTCTCAGTAATCCAGGAACAAAGATGAGTGTTCAGGTGCCCCCTAGAAGTCATTTGTGCCCCAGAACCAGGGGTCTTGATGAGTCAGTGGTCTTGGAAAAGGTTCATAACAATCCCGCCCAATCACTCCTTAGATGTTATCTATGGTGCTGGAAAACTCCAAAGAAATCATTAGATCCTCGACCTTTACAGGGAGGACGTACATTATCTATTCTATTAGGCGTGTGTAAGGCCATAGTGTGGGTTATAGCAAGAACAGAAGCAGGGAAAGGAGCAAAGAAAGCAGTTTTTCCTGGGGGTCCCTATAGTTTCTCTGTTTCAAGAAGACAGATTAATAAGAAGAAAAACAAGGAGAAGCAGATGTTTAATAACATGTTTACATCCTGTATACGTGGGAGACACCCAGGAAAGCAGTAAACACTCCCTCCAATGGCCCAAACCTTCACTTTACTGTCTTCAGCTAAAGAAAACAGAAAGGGACAATAATTTGAGTCGTGGCTCAAATTATTGAGTGGGTGGCTCAGTGGGTTAAGCCTCTGCCTTCAGCTCAGGTCATGATCTTGGGATCATGGTCAGGGTCTTGGGATCAAACCCTACATTGGGCTCTCTGCTCAGCAGGGAGCCTGCGTCCCCCTCTCTCTCTGCCTGCCTCTCTGCCTACTTGTGATCACTCTCTCTCTCCCTCTGTGTCAAATAAATAAATAAATAAATAAACCTTTAAAAAAAAATTAAAGAAAACAGAAAGATGTTGTGGGCTGGGGAGGCCAGATATGGAGGATTATCAGGAAAAACACAGTAAACAAGGGCAAGTTTGTTATGTAGGTTTAAGTTAGGTGCCTTCCCCATGGAGTTTCTTGTGATTTAAGAGTCATCTTTCCCTTGCTGGTACAGAGAGGGGGAAGGCATTCTTACAAATGGCAATTTCCTTTATAAATGTAAATCTCCCTTATGAAAGGGTCAGTTCTCCGTTTTCAGAGATTCTCCTGTGTGTGTGCAGCTTCTCAAAAATAATCAGCTCAAGGGGCGCCTGGGTGGCTCAGTGGGTTAAAGCCTCTGCCTTCGGCTCAGGTCATGATCCCAGGGTCCTGGGATGGAGCCCTGCGTCGGGCTCGCTGCTCGGCGGGGAGCCTGCTTCCTCCTCTCTCTCTGCCTGCCTCACTGCCTACTTGTGATCTCTGTCTGTCAAATAAATAAATAAAATCTTGAAAAAAAAATAATAATCAGCTCAAAAACAACCCTTATGCCAAAGAGGCATATTTCGGGATGGCATGCTTTGTGGCCTTCAACACTAATAAAAGTGGAAGGAAACGAGTATGTAGATATGTAGACTAAGACTTCTTATTTGGCACACCTTTTAATCTTGTTTTCAATTTTGACCATCTTACATGTATTACCTAAGCAAAACATCTAAATCTTATGACATTCTTAAGTTACTAACAGCAAGGTCACTACCATTACCTAAGGTAGAAACCTACCTATGGGGAGGGTGAAGGAACAAAGTAGACATGAATGGCAAGTTACTCAGTCTCGGGGCCCCTGGATGGCTCAGTGGGTTAAGCCTCTGCTTTTGGCTCAGGTCATGGTCTCAGGGTCCTCGGATGGAGCCCCGCATCAGGCTCTCTGCTCAGCAGGAAGCCTGCTCCCCGCCCTCCTTTCTCTCTGCCTGCCTCTCTGCTTACTTGTGATCTCTCTCTCTGTCAAATAATAAATAAAATCTTTTAAAAAAAGAAGTTACCTAGTCTCCAGTCAATGAGCTATTTCTACAAGTTCAAATTGAGTAAAGAATAATTTAGCTACTTAATTTATTCATTCAACAATGAGTATTAAGTTTTTCTTTTATGCAAAGGACACGAATATCAAATGATACTGATTATTTTAACCTCTGATGAATATATTAAAATAATGATCCTTGTAAACAGCACACAGCTTTGCTAGTAATATTATCGTGCTCTTTTCAAGTTACAATACTCTGGGATAGAAAATAAAATAAGCTGCATAGGAGGAGAACAGTGGTTGAAGAAAGTCGAGTGCCCAGGAAAACAAATGAAATACAAAATAAAGCTGAATTTCTCCGGTTCTGTCAGGAGTAGATAGCATTGCAGGAGAAATTAAATTTGCACTGCTTCATACCTTCTTCCAAAAAAGTAGTGTTCCAATGGCAGAGGACCAGAAAAAGGAGATTCAGAAGCCATTGTCTCTTACCGTAACCAAAAAATCCCATAGCAAGAGAAAAATCATTCATTTCTCGAAAAAAGGCACAGAAGGAATAACACGATATTAGTAATATCCTCCAGTAATTTGAAAAAAGAGAAAAGGCAGTACTCAGACCAGTAAACATACTACTATTAAAAAGTATACGGAAGAGGGATGCCTGGGTGGGCTCAGTTGGTTAAGCATCTGCCTTCTGCTCTGGTTGTGATCCAGGGCTCCTGGGATACCACATCGAGCTCCTTGCTCAGCAGGGGAGGCTGCTTCTCCCTCTGCCTGCTGTTCCCCTGCTTGTGCTCTCTCACTTTCTGGCAAATAAATATATAAAATCTTTAAAAATAAAAGTATACAGAAAAGACAATTGTTCAAGTGAGTCAGAGATGGCAAAGGAAATAACCCTCAATCAGATACAAATGCTTGAAGTCATAGATAAAATTCATTGCATCATCTGGCTAATCAGAGGCAGTCCAAAGTTCGTTGGTGGTTCCCAGGAAAACTCCTTCTGTGGCTTTATCATTTCTGGCTAGGTTTTCTATAACTCAACACACTTCCTCAAGGGACTAAAAGCAAACACGTGGTCCGTGCAGTCAGCCCTGAGTACGTCAGGAGACGGGAAGGCTGCCAACAGCCCATTCCCCAATGTATATCTTCCTACCCATAAGCGGATTTCAAAATAACATTTCTCACTCCAGAATATCTTGCACATTCTGACAGTTCACGAAAATGGTGAAATTGGATCTATTCTTGGGGGGTGCTTTGAGAAGGTATTTCTTGCAAAACTTCTGAGACCCTACCTTCAATGGAGAAACATCCAGAACATCAGACCATTAAAAACAAACATATAAGACAAAACAAATAAAAGAAGACCAGTGTTGCCAGCAATCTGCTGTGCCACAATCACCTGGCGGTGTCTCCCGGGTCAGGAGCTAAATGAGATGTTGCCCCACTCAGGGCAGGCAGCCAATTCCCTTTTTCTGGATTCAAACCCTTTCCCAAGTAGGTGTGTGTGTGTGTGTGTGTGTGTGTGTGTGTTTGAGTCACTGTCATCCACACTTGGAAGGACAAATATTAAGAAGGATGTTTGCCTAGAGACTGATACAACCTCAGGGTCTTTATTCACTTATAAATGCATCTGAACATTTCGCAGATGGAGGTGAGGGGAGAGGGTAGGTGGGAGGAGTGAGGTAAGCTTTGCAGGTTTACTCTCACAGTTGAAAAAGTCATCTTGGAGAAAACGCTGATCCCTCAGTTCTACAAGGTGCAATTAGTAGAGTTCATTTCCATCCTCTCGTAGTCAATTATTCTAGCACTGGATGAATTTTAAAAATCATTGCAAGCATTAAAAAAAATCTGACTTAGTGCAATTATGTTTCACTTTCATTTAAGAGAGTAGTTAGCAGCTTTTTTTTTTTTTTAAGTAAGCTCTACGCTCAATGTGGAGCTTGATTGAACTCATGACCCCGAGATCAAGAGTTGCATGCCAGTAAGGTTCCCCAAGCAACTTGTTTTTAACAGATATTCTACTTTGGTGGAGGGGCAGCTTTTAATTCTTTTTTGCATAAAGATACATGTAAGGTGAGACACCCAGCTGACTCAGTCAGTGGACTGTGACTCTTGAAAGAGCCCTGTAAGGTAGCATTCTTTTTATTATTGAAAAACAAAAATGATAAACATACTAATCTACTGATTTTAAAAAGCCATTTTAAAGCAATCTTAAAGTTGTTTTAAAGCCATTTTGAAGCAAATGATGTATGGCTTTTAAATGACTAGGTGATGTGCTTATATGGGATTTTTATCTCATTTATGATTTTCCCTATTTCCCAAATTTTCTGACATAACTTAAAAAAAATTTTTTTAAGGAAAGTTAGATGTGCTTATAACCTAATAACCTAATTACTACAAAAATAGCAGTCTCCCAAGCCCACAAGCCCGTATCTTCAGAGGCAAAAATTTTCTTTTTTTAAAAAATGTAATTTAGGGGCACCTGGGTGGCTCAGTGGGTTAAAACCTCTGCCTTCGGCTCAGGTCATGAGCCCAGGGTCCTGGGATCGAGTCCCACATCAGGCTCTCTGCTCAGCAGGGAGCCTGCTTCCTCCTTTCTCTCTGCTTGCCTCTCTGTCTACCTGTGATCTCTGTCAAATAAATAAATAAAAATCTTTTAAAAAATGTAATTTAATTTTTTTAAGGTTTTGTTTATTTCCTTGAGAAAGAGAGCAAGCGAGAAAGAGACAAGTGGGGGTCAAGTGAGGGGTCGGGAAGGGGGATGGGGCCGAGGGAGAAGCAGACTCCCTGCTGAGCAGGGCCCTGAGATCAGGACCTGAGTCAGGGGCAAGGCTTAACCCACTGTGCCACCCAGGCACCCCTCAATTCTTTAACTGACTGATTGGTATGTACCTCAAGATATCCAAAAATTTTTAATGTTGTAGCTTCGGGGCCTACCTACTGTTGGGTCCCCAATGTTGGGTCCCCCAATAATGGGTCTGTGATTAAAGGAGCGGGAGTGATACAAAGTGAAGGTCAAGCAAAGCTTTATTTCACACCAAGCATGGAGAATCAAACGAACCGGTCAGGGCCACTCCTCTTACAGAGAGCACGACCCCTCCCTGCCTCACAGACTAACTTTTATAGAGCAAAGGCCATGTGGTTGAGCCTGGCCACACACAGGTGGCCAATGAGATTGCAACACACAGAGAAAGCTGCACAGTCCTGCTAGGTCACACACGGGTGGCCACTTGAACTACAATTCATCCCATAGTAGACATTTGAACTAGCCTATCACCTTGGTCAGAAATGGCGCCCAAAAGGCGGGGCCCACAATCCTTGGTAGCTACGGAGACAGTATGCACGCCCCACTGATTGGATGTCTCCACCTAACCCAACTCATCTCTGCATTCTGGCTGTTATCTCTACCTGACCTGACCCGCCCTTGTATTTGGGCTTTGTTACCTGGGACTGGTTTCCTGGACTTGCTTTTAAATAAGTTCCCCTGGGCTGGCGGGGTGGGGGGTAACTGCATAAACAACAAAATGGCTGTTCAACCGAGGTGGGGCCACTCTCACTAAATAGGCCCTTACACCTATCAACTTCTCTCTTTAAAAGAGGATTTACCTCGGGGAGCATGGGTGGCTCAGTGGGTTAAGCCTCTGCCTTCGGCTTGGGTCATGATCCCAGGGTCCTGGGATCCAGCCCCGCGTCAGGCTCTCTGCTCAGCAGGGAGCCTGCTTTCCTCTCTCTGCCTCTCTGCCTACTTGTGATCTCTCTCTCTGTCAAATAAATAAATAAAATCTTTAAAAAAAAAAAAAAAAAGAGGATTTACCTCTTTCACACAGGCATGCCTCCCTTCCCAGAATGGCCATTTTCACAATGTAGTTACACTGTCATTTTGCCTATATCGATTATGGCTTTGTAAATCCTGCTGATCAGCAAGCCATGTTTTACATGTTATTGGGATACAGACAAAGGATACTCTTTGTTTTATGATTTGAAGGAAAAAAAAATATTTACACTGGCTGCTTTGGAAATGTAGGTACCTCATCTGTACACTGTATTACTCAAAGGCTGGGAATTTAGGAGAGATTTTTGGCTGACCATTCATCTAGCACATTTCTGGCACTCAGGAAGCAGTTGTAGAATGATTAAACACAGGCGCTCAAGTGACAAGTTCAGTCTGTTCAAGACCTTGATTATTTGACTGAGGTACATTATGTGAGCAAGCCATTTGAAGTCATCAAAATAGTCTTTGCTGACCTTATCAGTGTGTCAAAGACCTTTTCTTGGTAATCACATTCATTGTTTCTTAAACTCACATGAGCACCTTTCTCCCCAGAACAGAACATGCTTCACTATAAAAAGAGCAGGCTTCTAATTTTCTAATACTGCTCATTTCTTCACACACGATGCTGGAAACAACAACAACAACAACAACCAACAACAACAACACACAAAAAAAACAAAACAAGATTTAACAACATCTGTGTGTTCTTGAAACACACAGAGTCAGGTGATTTGCTTGTTTCCCATGGCTTATTTTCTGGAAATACGGCAGGGTATGAATTGGCATCAGGTTGACTGCTCCAGGTACACCTCTTGCTTTGCCAGGCTACATGGTGGCTCATCAAATCATCGCCAGTGAACAAAACAGCTCTGCTCCTATAGCATGACTTCTCAGTTATAATCCAAACAATCTGCCATCCAGCCCTTCCTTTTCAGATATGCGCGACTTATTTGCTAAGCGCTGAGTCATACTTGGCACTTCCATGATTTCACCTCACTGTAAAGCAAAATATCAACCTAGTGCGTGATGTAATTTTTGCCAGTAGCAGATCTGTTTTTTCTTCGAGCTTAATATATAGCATCAATTTTGAGTTTGCTTTTTCGTGTGTGTGTTGGCCGCGAGGACAACTTGGAATCACGACTCTTTGGGTTTGTCTTTTCTCTGTCTTTATATATAAAATTAATAATTCATGTAATGGGAAGCAGTATTTCATGCTCATCTTGAATACACACAATCAATTTACCAGGGAGGTCATTCTGTTTGATTTGAAAATGACAATGCTTTCAATGTCTTCCTCCCACTACTTAACAAAATTACCTAACAGACTACCCTCTGGGGGGCTTTTAAACAGATCACAGGTCCAATAAAATCCAATCTTCAGATATTTTTCATTATAATTTCGATTCAAGCTATTCTTTTTTAGCTATTTGTCAGAAATCCTGACTAACAGATTCACTTTGCAAGCATCTCCAGATTCACAGGAAATATTAAACTAGAGCCTGTTGATTATGACCGTTTTCATCACTGCTTTTCAATGAACCACTTGTGAGTCATTGACCCATTTAGGTGAATTGTTCATCCAACATAAGCACGCGACGGTAACCATGAGAAAATGCAAATTTAACCAATGTGCTCAATAGCCTGGAAACAATATGAGATAATATTAGCGAAGGCCAAGAACACAGCTAACTTAATGTTAGCCTCCACAAAGCCATGAAAGTGGTGCTTGCAGAATTTATATTTAGGCAAAGGTACACAAGCTCAGAAACTGAGGGAAAGCATGCCCGCAGCCAAGGCTGAGGACTTAAAAGGAGGCTTGGCCCACACCGCAGGTTGGTGAGAGAATGAGCACAGTAAGAGAACATTAAAAGGGGCACCTGGGTGGCTCAGTGGGTTAATAAGTTTCTGCCTTCGGCTCACGTCATGATCTCAGGGTCCTGGGATCGAGCCCCACATCGGGCTCTCTGCTTGGCAGGGAGCCTGCTTTCTCCTCTCTCTCTCTGCCTGCCTCTCTGCCTACTTGTGATCTCCCTCTGTCAAATAAATAAATAAAATCTTTAAAAAAAAATAAAGAGCACATTAAAAGGACTTGGGCCCTCTTGTTACTTGCTCCTTGTGCGAAGGTTGGAGTTTTCCATTGCTTCATTAACAGCCTTTAGCAATGTTAACAATTGTCAAGCTAACATGGTACCTGGACCGCTGCAGGAAAGTCAACCTTTTGCTGGATCTGCTCAAGGATCTTCCCTGCTTACCATGCCTCCGTCCCCCAGCTACAATAAAAAGGCAATACTCATTTAAAAAAAAAAAAAGACCCCTGTGAAAATGATGATCTTATATTTCAAATATGACAAAAGTGGATGAGTGACATTATTTCATTGTTTTTTATTTCTTTATTTTTTTTTAAAGATTTTTATTTATTTCTTTGACAGAGAGAGATCACAAGTAGGCAGAGAGGCAGGCAGAGAGAGAGGAGGAAGCAGGCTCCCCGCTGAGCAGAGAGCCCGATGCAGGACTTGATCCCAGGACCCTGGGATCATGACCTGAGCCGAAGGCAGCGGCCTAACCCACTGAGCCACCCAGGCGCCCTTCTTTCTTTCTTTAAAAGATTTTATTTATTTATTTGTCAGAGACAGAGAGAGAGAGAGCACAAGCAGGGGGAGCTGCAGGTAGAGAAGGAAGCAGGCTCCCCGCTGAGCAAGGAGCCCAAAGTGGGACTCGATCTCATGACTGTGGGATTATGTCCTGAGCTGAAGGCAGATGCTTAACCAACTGAGCCACCCAGGCATCCTTTTCTTTTTATTAGAGAGAGAGAGAGAGAGAGAGTGAGCGCGTGCACGCACACACACACACACACACACACATATACACACACAACGTGAGTGCGGGCTTGTGGGAGGAGGGTTAGAAGGAGAGGGAGAGACAGTCTCTCAAGTAGGCTCCACTGCCCAGCCCAAAGCCCAATCTTGCGACCCTGAGATCCTGACCTGAGCCAAAATCAAGAGTCAGACGCTTAACTGACTGAGCCACCCAGGCGCCCCTCATTATTTTTCTCCTGAAGCCAGCATACCATCGATAGACACACTACAGTCCCGCCATCCTCTTGTTTTCCAGGCATCTTCAGTGGCCTACAATGCACACTTGAGAAGCACTGCACTATAGTGTTTTAATTCATACTTTCGTCATTTTCCTTTCCTCCTTTTTTTCCCCACTGAAGTTGAGGTAGTTAAGACAGATCATAAAAAGATGTCTGGGGAGAGACTATTGAGGAGGTTTAAGAAGGTCTTCTTTGAGGGAAAGGAGGAAATTAGTGAGCAGCATGTCAAGGTCAGACAGGGAAACTGAAGGGATTCCATGAAAAAAAAAATAAAGCTGTGTTTTGTTTTTTTTTTCACCCTTTGCTCCTTTTCGTGCTTCTGTTCTTGCTAGGACCTGCACCCCTGCCTTAACACATGTTTTAATGTATGTCCACCTTGTAAAGGTTGAGGACCTAATGATTTCTTTGGAATCTTTTGGAACCATAGATAATATCTAAGGAGTGACCAGGCATCACCACTGACTCCAAACACCTTGATGTCAAAGACCTAAGTGATTTACGGAGGACACCTGAACACTGGTCCTTATTCAGCCAGTTCTGGATGTCTGAGAGGACACGTCCACCAGATCACGATGCCTGAGAAGACATGTCCACTGGACACCATCCTCAATAAAAACTCCAGGCCTTCAAGCAAAGATCAGACTTATTATCCTTTCCCTTTATGAGTCTTCCAGACATTCCATCTCTATTTGGTCTCTCTATATCTTCAGTAAACTCTGATCTCACTTCCGGCTGGCCCGCACTCGATTTCCATCCCGTGTGAAGCCAAGGATCCTCTTGGCTCGTCCTTCGGGAGTCCCCTTGGGTCTTCAGACCTGGCCTGCCTGCATCGAAGGGATTATGGAGCTGACTTGGAGAAACCAAGCTTATGTAGTGTGCCCCCCACCCCCAGCCCTGCCCTCCATTTTCTGGCCACAAGTGAGACCGGGACCTCAGTGTTAACTCAGTTCCATCTCCTCCTTTTACAGATGAAGAACCTGAGTTTCAGTAGATTTTTTAATGATAAATTTAAATGATAAATGTTAACGATAAATATTTAATGATAAATGTGGTGGATACCTACGTGAATGGCCCCCGATGAATCACAGGTCCTGGTGTCCGGGCCCTAGCACAGCCTCTCACATTTATTCTAGGTTTCACTACGTGACTCGCTTTAACCAACTGGACGTCAGCAAATGTGACAGGAGTAGAGGTTTATTAAGCCCTTACGCACTGGGTCTTACTCTCTTGAAACCCTGATACTCCTGTGTTGAATTATCTGGAGGGTGCTTTTAGGTAATGAGCCTCTGCCATAGAAACAAGGCAAAAGGGCCCATAGCGGCCACCAAGCTGAAAGCAAACAGGCTCATTTAACTGGCCAATTACAACCAGGCACAGTTCCTAAGATTACCAAAAAAGGGAAAATTCCGTAAGTCCCCAAACTCCTCGCTCTGCCCTGTAACTGTGGTTGCTCACCACTGCCTTGTGGCAGATAGTCTCTCCTTCGCCGTCCTGCCTGCCGCTCCCTTACGGTTCATTCAATAAACTTCTGTTTGGTTCTACCTGGGGTGAATTCTTTCACCTCCTGCACCACCAGCCCCCACCCAACTGGGACGGTCCACATTTGGTGCACTCCCCACATTCCCATTGGAGCAGCCCACAAATCATTAAGCTGTGGAGAAGCCTGGGTGAAAGGCCACATGGAGGTGAGTTCCGAGGCTCCAGTCCACAGCCTGTAACAACGGCCCAACTTGTAAATGAGGCCATCTTGGACATCACAGGCCCAGTGGAGCCTCCAGCAGCATGAGTAACTCAGACCACACCAGTAGAAGAACTGGTCAGCCAATGCACCGAATCAGGAGAAATAATACATCATTGTTG
The DNA here is from genome assembly GCF_011764305.1 of Mustela putorius furo. Taxonomy (NCBI): domain Eukaryota; kingdom Metazoa; phylum Chordata; class Mammalia; order Carnivora; family Mustelidae; genus Mustela; species Mustela putorius. Next base: position 38,845,607 of record NW_025421989.1, read on the forward strand.
TCTTAATCCACTAAATTTTGGGTGATTTGCTTCCTAGCAGGTTTAAAAAAAAAATTATTTATTTATTTGCCAGAGAGAGAAAGCAGGAACAGGGGGAATGGCAGGCAGACTCCCTGCTGAGCAAGGAGCTGGATACAGAACTTGATCCCAGGACCCTGAGATCAGGACCGTCAAAAGCTCAAGCAACTGAGCCACTCAGGCACTCCCCAGCTGGTTTGTAATGTGGATTCCTCTCAGTGCAGTCTCAGGGCTGATAAGTGTCTCCTTTGCAGGTGATTAAGAGTCAAAGCCTGCTTTTAGGCAAATGGGGGGTGGGGGGGGACAATGGGGCAGAGAGCCTGTTTCTGGTACCTGCTATTTCTCAATTGTCTTCAACTCAAAATAATCCTCATGCCAAAGTGGCATATTTTCAGAAAGGCATATTCTAGTCCCCTATACATGTACTATGCCTAGAAGAGTGCCTGGCACCAGTATCCAATTCCTATCTGTGAGTCTTAGTATTAGAGTTTTTGTATTGGTAATCACCCTTGGAAGGTACTTGGACAAATAGTATTTGATAAATACGTGGTAGCTATCATAACTTGTTTTCCGAACTTTTATGGTACCTTCCTTCCTTTCCTTCCTTCCTTCTTTCTTCTTCTTCTTCTTCTTTTTTTTTTTTTTAAATAATCTTCTTTTTGGGACACCTGAGTGGCTCAGTGGGTTGAAGCCTCTGCCTTCGGCTCAGGTTATGATCCCAGGGTCCTGGGATCGAGCCCTGCATCGGACTCTCTGCTTGGCAGGGAGCCTGCTTCCCTTTCTCTCTCTCTGCCTTCCTCTCTGCCTACTTGTGATCTCTGTCTATCAGATAAACGAGTAAAAATCTTTTAAAAAAAATCTTATTTTTAAGTGGACTCCGTGCCCAAGGTGGGGCTCGAACTCACAACCCTGAGATCAAAAGTTGCGTGCTCTACTAACTGAGCCAGCCTGCACCACTGCCCCCCTCCTTCCCGCTGTCTCTCCTGCAGCTGTTATGTCGCCATTATTTATATACATCCTCTACTTGCCAGATTATAAACTTCAGGGTGTAGGCCCTCAATATTGATGTGTTATCTGACTACATGTTTGTAAGACATTACAGTTTCTGTGGTGAGAGACTATTAGACGGTGAGCAAATATTATCTTTAACAGCAGCCTTCCTTATAAGAGAGAATATGGTAGGTGCTGGCCCTCCTTTAATGCAGTACAAGCCACTGTACTAAGCTAAGTAGATGTCCATTAAAACTAATAGCAGTTCCAACCCACAGATTTCTTCGTCAGGCACTTAGAAACTTATTAAATAATTGTTTCCCTCTTTGGCGGTGGTGCCATATTCTAACTATTTATAGTTTGATGCTCTTCATATTTCTCTGTCTAATCCAATTTCTATAAGAAATACATCAAATATGGTGGTTGGTGTGTGGCCAGCTCAGTCGGTAGAGCACGACGACTCTTGATCTCGGGGTTGTGATTTCAAGCCCCACATTGGGTGCAGAGATTACTTAAAAAGAAAATCTTTTTCAAAAAGGAGAAAAAAATGCTTCGAGTATGCACAGGCAAAAATTTCTCCAAAAAATTTATATTAACATGGGATGAAGAAAATTAAAAAAACAATGGAATTTCAAATCAGAACTGACGTTGAATGTCACGCTGTTTTGCTTTTAACACAAAAAGATGTTTGGTGTTTTCAATAAATGCAGACTGCCTAGTGACAACAGATGTAATACTCACAGAAAATCCAAAGATCCATTTTGTCACCGTGAGTTTAAGATTGTAAACAAATTAAAAGAATGTTATATCCGGCTTCTGAGAAGGCAATAGTAACACTTTGCTTATTAGGATAAAGAATTTCATTCTCACCCAAAGGAAAAATGAAATTAAAACTCCAATACAATGACAACATTTATATCAATGGATTCTCCACTTTATGCCAATGCATGTATAAATGTACACACAGCTATAACCACAATTCAGACAGCAGCTGGGAGACTGGGGAGTCAAGAGCCTGGAAGGAATTATAGAAACCCATCCAAAACGCTCTACAGGCTCACCTACTGAAAGATGGCTTAATTTAACAGTACAGCAATGAAAAACAAACAGACAGGGCCCCTGCCCTAAAGGAATTAGAGGCTGCAAAATGTAAGCAGAGATGTCTCACGTGTTATTAATAAACCATGTCAGAAAATTAAACGAAACCATCTACCATTGCAAAAGATTGCTTCCTGCATAGCAGTAGCTTATGATGTAAGACTGTTTTTTATTAACCTACATAAAAGGTTTATATTTTCTATTAGACACTCCTACTTTTTCATTTTTATGAGATTTGATTATGTTGCTCCACATTGTTTGTACAGTATACGTTGCTGTTCAATTTCCTTCTTGTGTGTGAGGTTTTGTTTTGTTTTTGTTTTAAATAGAAGAAGCAAATTTTTGCAGATGAAGATTAAGACCTCTGTTTCTCACCCAGTTATGGCACATAGATTCTAGGATGGGCCTCCACGATCCCCCTGTCCCGTGGATGCCCTTCCCCTTAAGAGTGGGTGGGACTTGGGGCACCTGAGTGGCTCATTTGGTTAAGCGTTTGCCTTTAGCTCAGGTCATAATACCAAGGTCCTGAGATCAAGCCCCCGCATTGAGCCCCACATCGGGCCCCTTGCTCAGCGAGGAGCCTGCTTCTCCCTCTGTCTGCCACTCCCCCTGCTTGTGCTCTCTCTCTCCCTTTCTCTAAACTAAATAAATAAAATCTCAAAAAAAAAAAAAAAAAAAAAGAACGTGTGGGACCTGTGATCTGCTTCTGAACTAATAGATTATGGCAGACATGATGGGAATCCACTCCTGTGGTTACATTACATTATATGATTCCATCTTGCTAAGCCAACTCTCTACACAAGTCCTTCTCTCCCACTGCTGGCTTTGAAGAAGGAAGTTGCCACGAATCCTACAGTCCCAAGGAATTACATGTTCCAATACCTTGTGAGTGTGGAAAGGAATGCTTCCATAGCCAAGCCTCCAGTTAAGACCCTTGTCAACACCTTGACTGCAGCTTGTAAGACCCTGAACACAGGACCCACCTAAGCCTTGCCCAGACTAACCCATAGAAACCATGAGATAGTAAACCTATATCATTTGAAGTCACTAAATTTGTGGCAATGACATTATATATAAATAAATACCTGATCCCATCTCCTCCCACTCTAAATAGAAGCACCACCAGGAATTTGGTATATGTCCTTGTCCCCATGTTTAAATAACTTTCCTCCATACATGCTTACTGATGTACAATCTACACTGCCATAGAATGAAGTTTGTGTCTCCCCCTCCAACCCAAATTCACATGTTAAATCCTAATCCTCAACGTGATGGTAACAGGAAGTGGGGCCTTTGGTAGGTGATGAGGTCATGAGGTGATGAGGTCATGATCCCTCATTAATAGAATCGGTGCCCCTTTTTTCATTAAAAGAGACATGAGAGAGCTCCCTCACCCCTACCATGTGAAGACATGGTAGAAAACATCTATAAACCCGAAAGTGAGTTCTCAAATGCCAAATCTACTGGTACGTTGATCTTGGACTTAACCAGCCTTCCAAACTGTTTATAAGCTATGCTACCCAGCCTGTGGTACTCTGTTACAGCAGCCCCAATGCACTAAGACACAATTGTTTCATGAATTCTTGGATTTATATAAATGGTATCACACTGTACATGTTGCACAACTGGCATTTTTCACTCAATATATTTTTGAGGTACATCTATATGCTTCATAGTACAAGTACACTACATTTGTTTATCCATTCCATTATTGATGGACATTTACCCGGTGTATGTATCTCCTCTCAACTTTGTATGTAGTGATGTCAGTACCTAGCAATCAGCTACAGTTTATTTACTCCAGAGAAATGGGCAAATGCTAGAAAACAGGACTTTTTTTTATTTCTCCAGAGAGCCAGTGGTCATATCTTTATCAGCACACCACTGCATATCCTGGTGTTTGTGGGGAGAGTCTCTCTAGGTTATAGTCCTAGAAGTCATATTTTTGAATCTTAGGAGATTGACATTTTAAATTTTACTGTATGTGGTTGAAGTGTCCTGGAATATGTTTGTACCATTTTTCTTTCCACCACCAGTGTGAAAGTTCATTTTTTCCCCAATTCTCACCAATACTTGGTAGTTATTTTTGTCCAACTGATGGGCTTGATTTTTGTTTTTTGTTAACAGTCTTATTGGGTTATAGTTGAAATATAATAGATTGCATGTATTTTATGCAAATTAACAAGATTTAATATGAAAGTTTCCTTGTGCTGCTCCTTTGTTATCTGCCTCTCTCTCTCTCCCTGTCCCAAACTGCAGCCAATCATTGATCTGCTTGATATTACTATTAATTACTTTGCATTTTTGAGAATTTATATGAATGGAATTGTACAGTATGTGCTTTTTTTTTCATCTAGCTTCCTTCACTCAGCATAGTAATTATAAGTCTCATTCATGTTGGTTGTAGCTCATTTATTTTTATTGCTAACTAGTATTCCATTGTATGGATATACTATGATTTCTTTATCTGTATATGTATCCATGGATAATTAGGTTGTTACTAGCTTTTGGCTTTTTGAATAAAGCTTCTATGTGCAACTCTTTATATGGACATAAGTGTTTGTTTCTCTTGGGAAAATGCCTAAAAATGGTGTTACTGAGCCATACAGTAGATGTAGATTTAATTTTGTAAGAAATTGCCAAACCATTTTCCAAAGTATAATTCAACGCTCCCCCCAGCAAGATATGAGAATTACAGGTGTCCTCATCCTTGTCAACACTTAATATTGTCAAATTTTCTTTCTTTTTTCCTTTATTTTGCATTTTAGACATCCTAATATGTATATAGCAATATCTCATTGTGATGTAGTTTGTATTTCTGTCATGACTAATGATTTTGTACATCTTTTTATGTGTTTCTTGGCCATCTGTGTATTTTTTGATGAACTACCTGTTCAAATATTTGCCTATTCTTTTACTGAGTTGTCTCCTTATTCTTGAGTTTGAGAGTACTTTATATATTCAGAATACAAGTCCTTTTTGAATATGTGATTTCCAAATGCTTTCTACCAGTCTATGACTTGTGTTTTCATTCTTCTGTCAGTGTCTTTTGAAGAATAGAAGTTCTTAATTTTGATGAAATATATCAATTTTTTTCTTGTTATTTGGCTTGTGTTTTTGATGCTGCATCTAGGAAATTTTTCCTAATCCATGCTCATGAATATTTTCTTTTATTTATCTTCCAGGGGGGAAAAATATTAGAAGACAGTGTGGGGACATCTTTAAGGTATTGGAATGTTCTGTCCAGTGAGAATATCTGCTAAAAACTAAGACCAAATGAGGACTTTTTTAAACTTACCACCAGCAGGTCTGCACTACAAAAAATGTTAAAGAATGTCCTTTGGGCCAAAGGGAAATGATATTAAATGGAAACTATGATCTATATGAAAGAATGAAGAACACTACAGATGATATATATATTGGTGGGGATGTATTAGTTTTCTGTTGCTGCTGTAACAAATGACCACAAACTTAGCAGCTTAAAACAACAGAAATGTATTATTTTGCAGGTTCCACATATCAGAAGTCTGACACATTTCTCATTGAGCTAAAATCAAGATATTGGCAGGGTCATGTTCTTTCTGGAGGCCACAGGGAAGAATCAGTGTCATTCCTGACTGTCAGTGTGGGGCTACCTTTAGCACTTAGAGTTCTCTTAGATATGTGTGCTGAGCCCCATATATCTCAGAATTCTTCTCACACTACCATTTCTCTAACTCACTCTTTCACTTCCCTCTTTTACTTGTAAGACTCGTGTGATTAGGTTGAGCCTACTTAATAATCCAGGAAAATATCTTCGACTCAGAGTCCTTATCCTTAATCATATCTGCAAAGTCCCTTTCAAAATGTAAGGTAACATCTTCACAGGTTCTGAGGATTAGGACATGGACATTTTTCGGGGGGGCTATTATTCTGCTTATTATGGTGTTAAACATGAAAGACTGTTTTCTTACTATTCAAATAACTTTAAAATATAATTGACTGTTTAAAACAAAAGTAAAAATAGCATGTTGTGGGATTTCTCACATGTAAAAGTAAGATATATGACAACAACAACACAAAAACCTGGAGGGGAGAAATAGAGGTGTAAAATAAGCTTCTAATACTGTATGTGAAGTGGTATACCAAATGTACTGAAGACAGACAGTGCTAAGTTAAGTGAGGTTTCCAGTTTTAGCTAATATGAGAAATGTACATCCTTGTGGATTTCCCCTTATATATATGAATGAAGACTTCTTAGGTTCCTATCGATGAAAGGAATTTCGAAGCTCAGAGCATGTGCATATTTAACTTCACTAGAAATTGCCAAAGTGATTTTATTCATTTATAGTTTTATTAGTAATGGATGAAAATGCCTATTTTATCATGACCTTTCTTGGTGTTGTCAGATTGTACAATTTTCATCAACTTCATGGTTACAAATATAATATTTTACTTTTGTTTTATGTATTAAGCATTTTCTTATACCCTTTCATATGTTTTTTGATCATTCAGGTTTCCACATCTATGAAAGGCCAACTGCTCTTTTTGACTTTTATTTTTCTTAGGGTTAGAGGAATTCTTTATGTATCTGTACACTGATCCTCAGTCAGTTATATGGATGGTAAATAACTTTTTCTTAGTCATTGACTTCTTTTTTCATTTTGTTTATGGGTCCTTTTAAAATAGATTTTTAAAATTTTAATGCAGTCAAATTTATTGATCTTTTCTTTGATTGTTTGTATTTATTTTATGTCTTGCTGAAGAAACTCTACATTTTCTCTTGAAAGTTTAAAAGGTTTTCTTCTCATATTTAACCCTTTAATTCACCTGTTTAATTTAATTTAATTTAATTTAATTCCCTTGTTTAAGCATCAAATAGATTTTTATTCCCATTTGTCCCAGTCACCCCAGGACCAGACCAGCCTTTCACTATTGATTTCTTTTTTATCTTTTTCATTTTTTAAGTAGGCTCCACACTGTGGAGCTCCACACACAGCTTAAACTCATGACCCTGAGTTCAAGACCTGAGCTCAGATGAAGGGTCAGATGCTCAACCAACTGAGCCATCCAAGGAAACTTTACTGTTGGTTTTCTTTCCTTTTTGTTTGTTTTTTTAATGTTCTATTTCTTGACTTGTGTGTTTCTTTTCTTTTCTTTCTTTCTTTCTTTTTTTTTTTTTTTATAAACATATAATGTATTTTTATCCCCAGGGATACAGGTCTGTGAATCACCAGGTTTACACATTTCACAGCACTCACCATAGAACATACCTTCCCCAATGTCCATAACCCCACCACCTTCTCCTGACACCCCTCTCCCAAGCAACCCTCAGCCTGTTTTGTGAGATTGAGTCTTTTATGGTTTGTCTCCTTCCTGATCCCATTTTCTTTTACTACTCCCCAAACCCCCCACGTTGCTTCTCCACTTCCTCATATCAGGGAAATTGTATGATAGTTGTCTTTCTCCAATTGACTAATTTTGCTAAGCATAATACCCTCTAGTTCCATCCATTTTGTTGCAAATGGCAAGATTTCATTTCTTTTGATGGCTGCATAGTATTCCATTGTGTATATATACACCACTTCTTCTTTATCCATTCATCTGTAGATGGACATCTAGGTTCTTCCCACAGTTTGGCTATTGTGGGCATTGTTGCTATAAACATTTAGCTGCACATGCGCCTTCAGAGCACCACATTTGTATCTTTAGGGTATATACCCAGTAGTGCAATTGCTGGGTCAAAGGGTAGGCCTATTTTCAGCTTTCTGAGGAACCTCCACACTGTTTTCCAGAGTGATTGCACCAGCTTTCATTCCCACCAACAGTGTAAGAGGGTTCCCCTTTCTCCGCATCCTTGCCAGCATCTGTCATTTCCTGACTTGTTAATTTTAGCCATTCTGAGTGGCATGAGGTGGTATCTCATTGTGGTTTTGATTTGTATTTTCCTGATGCTGAGTGATGTGGAGCATTTTTTCATGGGTCTGTTGGCCATCTGGATGTCTTCTTTGCAGAAATGCCTGTTCATGTCCTCTTCCCATTTCTTGATTGGATTATTTGTTCTTTGGGTGTTGAGTTTGCTAAGCTCTTTACAGATTTTGGATACTAGCCCTTTATCTGATATGTCGTTTGCAAATATCTTCACACATTCTGTCAGTTATCTTTTGGTTTTGTTAACTGTTTCCTTTGTTGTGCAAAAGCTTTTGATCCTGATGAAATCCCAATAGTTCAATTTTGCCCTTGCTTCCCTTGCCTTTGGCGATGTTCCTAGGAAGAAGTTGCTGAGGCTAAGGTCAAACAGGTTGCTGCCTGTGTTCTCCTCAGGGATTTTGATGGATTCTTTTCTCACATTGAGGTCCTTCATCCATTTTGAGTCTATTTTCATGTGTGGTATAAGGAAATGGTCCAATTTCAATTTTCTGCATGTGGCTGTCCAATTTTCCCAGCACCATTTCTTGAAGAGGCTGTCTTTTTTCCATTGAATATTCCTTCCTGCTTTGTCAAAGATTAGTTGACCATAGAGTGGAGGGTCTATTTCTGGGCTCTCTATTCTGTTCCACTGATCTATGTGTCTGTTTTTGTGCCAGTACCACACTGTCTTGATGATGACAGCTTTGTAATAGAGCTTGAAGTCTGGAATTGTGATGCCACCAACTTTAGCTTTCTTTTTCAATATTCCTTTGGTTATTTGAGGTCTTTTCTGATTCCATATAAATTTTAGGCGTTAGTTTACTGAGTATAGATTCTTTGCCTCTTTGTTTAGGTTTATTCCTAGGTATCTTATCATTTTGGGTGCAATTGTAAATGGGATTGACTCCTTAATTTCTCTTTCTTCTGTCTTGTTGGTGTAAAGAAACGCAACTGATTTCTGTGTATTGATTTTATATCCTGACACTTTCCTGAATTCCTGTACAAGTTCTAGCAGTTTTGGAGTGGAGCCTTTTAGGTTTTCCACATATAGTATCATATCATCTGTAAAGAGTGATAGTTTGACTTCTTCATTGCCAATTTGGATTGGCAAATTTTTAATTTCCTTTTGTTGCCTGATTGCTGAGGCTAGGACTTCTAGTACTATGTTGAATAGCAGTGGTAATAATGAACATCCCTGCCGTGTTCCTTACCTTAGCGGAAAAGCTTTCAGTTTTTCTCCATTGAGAATGATATTTGTGGTGGGTTTTTCATAGATGGCTTTGATAATATTGAGTTATGTGCCCTCTATCTCTACACTTTGAAGAGTTTTGATCAGGAAGGGATGCTGTACTTTGTCAAATGCTTTTTAGCATCTATTGAGAGTATCATATGGTTCTTTTTCTTTCTTTCATTAATGCATTGTATCACATTGATTGATTTGCGGATGTTGAACCAACCTTGCAGCCCTGGAATAAATCCCACTTGGTCATGGTGAATAATCCTTTTAAAGTACTGTTGAATCCTATTGGCTAGTATTTTGGTGAGAATTTTCGCATCTGTGTTCATCAAGGATATTGGTTTGTAATTCTCTTTTTTTGATGGGATCCTTGTCTGGTTTGGGGATCAAGGTGATGCTGGCCTCATAAAATGAGTTTGGAAGTTTTCCTTCCATTTCTATTTTTGGGAACAGTTTCAGGAGAATAGGAATTAGTTCTTTTTAAAATGTTTGGTAGAATTCCCCCAGGAAGCCGTCTGGCCCTGGGCTTTTGTTGGTTTGGAGATTTTTGATGACTGTTTCAATCTCCTTACTGGTTATGGGTCTGTTCAGGTTTTCTATTTCTTCCTGGTTCAGTTGTGGTAGTTTATATGTCTCTAGGAATGTATCCAATTCTTCCAGATTGTTGAATTTGTTGGCGTAGAGTTGCTCATAGTATGTTCTTATAATTGTTTGTATTTCTTTGTTGTTGGTTGTGATCTCTCCTCTTTCATTCATGATTTTATTTATTTGGGCCCTTTTTCTTTTCTTTTTGATAAGTCTGGCCATGGACTTATCAATCTTATTAATTCTTTCAAAGAACCAGCTCCTAGTTTTGTTGATTTATTCTATTGTGGGTTTTTTTTTTGTTTCTATTTCATTGATTTCTGCTCTGATCTTTATGATTTCTCTTCTCCTGCTGGGTTTAGGCTTTCTTTCTTGTTCTTTCTCCAGCTCCTTTAGGTGTAGGGTTAGGTTGTGTATTTGAGACTTTTCTTGTTTCTTGAGAAAGGCTTGTACCAGTATATATTTTCCTCTCAGGACTGCCTTTGCTGTGTCCCACAGATTTTGAACCACTGTGTTTCATTATCATTTGTTTCCATGAATTTTTTCAATTCTTCTTTAATTTCCTGGTTGACCCATTCATTCTTTAGAAGGATGCTGTTTAGTCTCCATGTATTTGGGTTCTGTCCAAATTTCCTCTTGTGATTGAGTTCTAGCTTCAGAGCATTTTGGTCTAAAAATATGCAGGGAATGATCCCAATCTTTTGATACCGGTTGAAACCTGATTTAGGACCCAGGATGTGATCTATTCTGGAGAATGTTCCACGTGCACTAGAGAAGAATGTGTATTCTGCTATTTTGGGATGGAATGTTCTGAATATATCTGTGATATCCATCTGGTCCAGTGTGTCATTTAAGGCCTTTGTTTCCTTATTGATCTTTTGCTTGGATGATCTGTCCATTTCAGTGAGGGGAGTGTTAAAGTCCCCTACTATTATTATATTATTGTCAATGTGTTTCTTTGATTTTGTTATTAATTCGTTTATATAGTTGGCTGTTCCCATGTTAGGGGCATAGATATTTAAAATGTTAGATCTTTTTGGACAGACCCTTTGAGTATGATATAGTGTCATTCCTCTTCTCTTATTACAGTCTTTGGCTTAAAATCTAATTGATCTGATATAAGGATTCCCACCCCAGCTTTCCTCTGATGTCCATTAGCATTGTACATTGTTTTCCACCCCCTCACTTTAAATTTGGAGGTGTCTTCGGGTCTAAAATGAGTTTCTTGTAGACAGCATATGGATGGGTTTTGTTTTTTTATCCATTCTGATACCCTGTGTCTTTTGATTGGGGCATTTAACCTGTTTATATTCAGGGTAACTATTGAGAGATATGAACTGAGTTCCATTGTATTGCCTGTAAGGTGACTGTTACAGTATATTGTTTCTGTTCCCTTCTGATCTACTACTTTTAGGTTCTCTCTTTGCTTAGAGGACCCTTTCAATATTTCCTGTAGAGCTGGTTTGGTGTTGGCAAATTCTTTCAGTTTTTGTTTGTCCTGGAAGGTTTTATCTCTCCTTCTATTTTCAATGATAGCCTAGCTCGATATAGTATTCCTGGCTGCATGCTTTCTTATATTCAGTGCTCTGAATATATCATGCCAGTTCTTTCTGGCCTGCCAGGTCTCTGTGGATAATTCCGCTGCCAATCTAACGTTTTTACCCTTGTGTGTTGCAGACTTCTTTTTCCGGGCCACTTTTAGGATTTTCTCTTTGTCGCTTAGAGTTGTAAATTTTACTATCAGGTGATGGGGTGTGGACCTATTTTTATTGATTTTGAGGGAGGTTCTTTGCACCTCCTGGATTTTGATGCTTGTTCCCTTTGCCATATTAGGGAAATTCTCCACAATAATTCTCTCCAATATACCTTCTGCTCCCCTCTCTTTTTCTTCTTCTTCTGGAATCCCAATTATTCTAATGTTGTTTCGTCTTATGGTGTCTTGAAGTCTTTCCTCATGGTCCAGTATTTGTTTGTCTCTCCTTTGCTCAACTTCTTTATTCTCTGTCATTTGGTCTTCTATATCACTAATTCTTTCTTCTGCCTCATTTTTTTTAAAGATTTTATTTATTTCTTTGACAGAGGAGAGAGAGATCACAAGTAGGCAGAGAGGCAGGCTGGCAGGGAGAGAGGAGGAAGCAGGTCCCTGCTGAGCAGAGAACCCAACGTGGGGCTCGATCCCAGGACCCTGAGATCATGACCTGAGCTGAAGGCAGAGGCTTAACCCACTGAGCCACCCAGGTGCCCCTCTTCTGCCTCATTTATCCTAGCAGTAAGAGCTTCCATTTTTTATTGCACCTCATTAATAGCTTTTTTTATTTCAACTTGATTAGATTTTAGTTCTTTTATTTGTCCAGAAAGGGCTTTTATCTCTCTGGAGAGGGTTTCTCTAATATCTTCCATGCCTTTTTCGAGCCTGGGTAGAACCTTGAGAATCGTCATTCTGAACTCTAGATCTGTCATATTACCAATGTCCGAATTGATTAGGTCCCTAGCCTTCAGTACTGCCTCTTGTTCTTTTTTTGTGGTGAGTTTTTCCACCTTGTCATTTTGTCCAGATAAGAATATATGAAGGAGCAACTAAAATACTAAAAGGGTGGCAAAGATCCCAGGAAAATGTACTTTAACCAAATCAGAAGAGACCCCGATTCATGGGACAGAGATAGGGGATAAAAAAGAAGTTCAGAAAAAGAAAAAGTTAAAAAAAGAAAAACAAATAAAGAAAAAATATTTAAAAAGAATATATATATATATTAAAATATATATGTGTATATATATATACATATATATATATATACATATATATGTATATATATATGTGACTAGAACAGGGTAACTCACTTAATTTTGGAAGTATTTTGTTCTCTTATCAGAAACTACCTCCCCAAATGTTAAAGGATGAAAAACATATATAAGGGTAGACACAAAGAAGGGATGTAATAAGCCTATAAAGATGAGAAAAAAATTTTTTAATTTCTAAAAAAATGAGTTGATAAAGCAAGTTGTTTGGGAGAATAAAGAAAAAGAAAGTGGAGAGAATTTGCTCGGGCTGGAGACTAGAACAAGCCCTGAGCTAGATTTAGGGTATATTTTGATCTATTAGGAGAAGTTGTACCCCAAATTTTTTAGAAGAAAAAACCCTATGTGTATACAAAAAATATAGTTAGATATAATGGAGGATAAAATATGGCTATAATAATGAAGTTTCAAAAAAGATTTTTTTAATGAAAGGTATTGTTAAGATAAACTAGTTTTTTAAAAAATGTTGAAAGAGGAAAGGGTAAAAGTTAAATAAAATTAGCAGAAGAAAAAAAAATATTAACTGTAAGACTAAATAATCATGGGGAGAAAGCCATGAATTCCTTGCTTTGCTTTCTCCTCCTCTGGAATTCTGCTGTTCTTGGTAAGTGAACTTGGTCTTGGCTGGATTTCTTGCTGATCTTCTGGGGGAGGGGCCTGATGTAGTGATTCTCAAGTGTCTTTGGCCGAGGTGGAATTGACCCACCCTTATCAGGGGCCAGGCTAAGTAATCCACTTGGGTTAGCTTTCCAGAGCTTTTGTTCCCTGAAAGCTTTCCGTAGATTTCTGGAGGACAGGAATGATAATGGAGGCCTCCCAGAGGAGCCGAGAGCTCAGGGCCCCACTCCTCAGTGGGCCCTCAGAGAAAAGCACTCAAACACTCCCGTCTCCCTGGCCCCTGGCCATGCTTGAAGAAAAGCGCTCAATCACTCCCACTTGGAGTAAAGCGCTCAGTCATTCCTGTCTCCCGGGCCTCCTGCCATGCTTGGAGGAAAGCACTCAATCACTCCCATCTCCCTGGCCTCTGGGCCGCTCTCCGAGCTCACCCAGCCTGTGACCGGTTCAAGGTAACCCCAAGCTGAGAGCTCACTCCTTGGCTCTGTCTCTGTAGCCAGCTTCCCCACTCTAATACCTGCGAGCTCTGCGAAACTCAGACTCCACAGGTCCTTCTGTGATCCTGCGGGACCTGGGGCTATGCTGACCCCACATGAGCTTCACCCTGGTTTAGCCTCTGGAGCGATGTCCCTCAGTGGAGCAGACTTTTTTAAAGTTCTGATTCTGTGCTCCATTGCTCCGTGCTTACCGGGAGCCGGGCCCTCTCCCCGTGGTCTATCCTCCATCGCTTTGGATTCACTTTTCCGCTGGCCCTATGTTTCAGAAAGTGATCCTTTTTCTGTTTCAAGAATTGTTGTTCTTCTTCTCTTCGATCTCCCTTTGGATTTGTAGGTGTTCACAATGATTAGATAAGCTATCTAGCTGATCTTCTGCTACCTGATCTAGTCTCAGCCTGTTACTTCTCCGCCATCTTGGCTCCTCCCCTGATTTCTATTTTTTTTTAAATATTTTATTTATTTACTTGAGAGAAAGGGAGAGAGAGAGAGAGACCAAGCAGGACAGAGTGAATGGGTGAAGCAGAATCCCCGCTGAGCAGGTAGCCTGAGGGAAGGCTCAATTCCAGGACCCTGGGATCATGACCTAAGCCAAAGGCACACACTTAACCAACTGAGCCACCCAGGTATCCTCTTACTGTTGATTTTTACTGCTACCTCTGCTATATATCAAATTTCCATAATTGTTTGCATCTCCCTCTAAAATTTTCACTATGTTCAATCAATCTATCTATGGTCTATTAGTACACTGGTTTATTTTACTATAGCTTTATAATAAGCCTTAATATTTGGTAAGGCAAATAAGAAAGAAGCTTCCTTATTCTTCAGGAGATTCTTCCTTATACTTCAGGGTATTATATGAAATTTCTTCATATTGCAGATGGGATGCTTATTCTTTTTATTAAAACATTTTAAAATTATAAATGAACACTAACTTGCTTAGAAAGCAACAATCAGTCCTTACTATACTTACAAAAATTGTCTAGGGGCCAGCTAGGTGGCTCAGTTGGTTAAGTGTCTGCCTCTGGCTAAGGTCATCTCAGGGTTCTGGGATCTAGCCCCATTTTGGGCTCCCTGCTCAGTGGGGAGTCTGCCTCTCCTTCTCCCTCTGCCCCACCTCCCCACCCCTGCTTGGGCTCTCATTCTTTCTCAAATAAATAAATCAAATCTTAAAAAAGAAAGAAAGAATGTCTAAATTTCTTATCCTGACCCACAAAGCCCTCTGTGATCAACCCCTGCTAACTTCCATCTTGTACCTCTATTTGTTCATATGAGTTTTAGAATTGAATTGTCAAGTTCCAAGAAAATTCATGTTTAGCTTGTGGTTGAATTGCATAGGATTTGTAGACCTCATCTATTCTGTAATGACATAGATTGTAAGACACATCATTATTTTCTGTGCCACTTAGGAAAGAAAAATTGCTGCCCATTTAACTATGACATAATCTTTTCTTATCACTTAGGCTTTTTTATTTTATATTCATTGAAAAAGGTCTTTTAGAGTTATTTGATATATATTATCATTCTTTTTCTTGTTTGTCCATTAAAATGAAAATATAAGTGAAATGAAGTGGTTGAAATATCCCTAAAACTTCGTGGCATTTAGAGTCTGACTTCTCCAAATCACTTTAAAATTTCAATATCTGTGTTTTTCCACATAAAAATAGCCTCTGTACCAAGAAAGACATAGGTCATGCAGCAATTCTTATAAGAATAGTACATCTGCTGCAGTCTCTGAAATGTTGTTCCCAGCCACAGTACCAAAACATAATTCAGCTTCACCTACTTGTGGGTCTCTTCTTTTCTTAGGTCCTTCAAGACCTTAGGTCCTTAGGTCCTTGTTCTCTGCAAGAAAATATGCAATTTCAGTCATTCTTCTAATAAAAGAGATTTGCTTTCTTGATATCAAATTTATGCCCTCTGCTCTGTTTCTGTGCCTTTCTGCACACACAATAAATTTTCATTTTAATGCTAAATCATAACATTACCATTTTAAGACATTTTAAACAGCCATTAAACTCAACACATATAGTCCAAAAAAGCACATAACTCAATTGAAGTGACAAGAATATGAACAGCCATGAGCAAAAGTTTACCCGGGGCCAAGCAATGACAGCTATATCACACTCCGTCCTGGGGGACAAGATACAAGAAACCATTGGTTGTAAGATATATCCCAATCTTGGAGCTGCTTTTTAAAAATGAGTTTATAATTGACAAACAATGGTATTTGTAGTAGAATTGTTATCTTAAAAACTTGGAGTTATAGAATTCTTGAATATCGTAAGAGAAGTTTTAACACAAGTTTCCTTTTTTGTCTTTTAATAATGCTTAGGTTTTTTAAAATAATTTTTTCTATTATAAATGCTGTATTTTACACAACTGCATTTTATAATTGATTATTGGGTTTGGGATGTATTCCATTGTTTATATATCAAGCTTGTATTGAGCAATGCTGCTAAGCTTTCTTACTAATTCTATCGATTTCCTTAGATTTTATATCTAGACAAATCACTTTGCCTACTAACAATAACACTATGTCTTTCTTTTGGCAATCTATGCTTCGTAATTACTTTCCCTTTCTTATTTCATTGGTTAGGACACTGTTAAAAAATATAATTCTACTGAGTAAATTTTGAAGATCTGATTGGCTTTATTAAGCGATTCAGGAATAGAGATGCTCCCAGGAGTTGCACAAGATAGAAGGTTTTTATTGGAAGGAGCTTGGGGCAAAGAGTTACTAGCAAAAGAAAAGAAAGGATTGTTTCAATCCAGGATGTCTTTTGGGGGGGGTTAGGTAGGGGGGTAACAATGGGGTTTTTATCATGCAGATGAGCTCCCTAGCACTGATCAGGAAATTTCAGATTGACTATTACAAGGTCATATTCCTGGGAGAGGTTGAAACTGTAATTAAGTCTTGATTTGCTGTCATGGGGGGCAAATGACTCCAATTTGGGCTTATTTTTTCTTTTTTTAACAACATTAATATAATTTGGGATGGATATGGTTATAGTAGGCATGTTTAAAAAGTTAATGCTTCTTAGATTTTACCATTAAACAGGAAGTTGGTTCCAGATTTCTTCAAGTTAAAGCCATTCCCTTATATTCTCAGTTTGCCGTAAATTTTAATTCTGAATTAGTGTTGAATTTATCAGGTGCCTTCTCTGTCTACTGACATGAATATATAGTTATTGTAATTCACACTTTTAATGTGATGAATGTTGTTGATAAAATTTTCTGATTTAAAACAATCATTACATTCCTGACATTAACCTTACCTAATCATAATGTATTATTTTTTATGCGAAGTTGCAGTTAAATTACCATTACTTTATTTAGAATTTTTTAATTCGCAATTAGATGTAAAATTAGTCTATAATTTTTCTTATACCTCACAAAATAGATTAGGTAACTCTCTTTTCCTATTCTCTGATACAGCTTGCATAAAAATAAATTTTAGGGGGTTTCATAAAACTCACCTGTAAAACTATCTTATCCTGGGACTTTGCAGGTGGCAGATATATTTTATTACCAATTAAATTACTATTCATGATTAGTAGTCTGATTTTTTTCTTTTTTTTTGAATATTTAGTTCTCTAAGAGAGAGAGAGAAAGAGCTGTGAAGTGGAGGGGCAGAAGGAGAGGGAGAGTCGCAAGCAGACTGTGCTCAGTGCAGAGTATGAAGTGGGGCTAGATTCCACAGCCCTGAGAGCACAACCAGAGCACCAAGAGTTGGAGGCTTTAAGGACTGTGTCATTCAGATGCCCCAGTGTGCTAGTTTTCTATTTCTTCTTGAGTCAACTTTGGACATATATGTACCCATTTTTTTTTAATTCCACATTTTCTTTTTTTTAATTAATTTTTTATTTCCAGCATAACAGTATTCATTGTTTTTGCACCACACCCAGTGCTCCATGAAATCCGTGCCCTCTATAATACCCGCCACCTGGCATCCCGACCTCCCACCCCCGCCCCTTCAAAGCCCTCAGATTGTTTTTCAGAGTCCATAGTCTCTCATGGTTCACTTCCCCTTCCAATTTCCCTCAACTCCCTTCTCCTCTCTAACTCCCCATGTCCTCCATGCTATTTGTTATGCTCCACAAATAAGTGAAACCATATGATAATTGACTCTCTCTGCTTGACTTATTTCACTCAGCATAATCTCTTCCAGTCCCATCCATGTTGCTACAAAAGTTGGGTATTCGTCCTTTCTGATGGAGGCATAATACTCCATAGTGTATATGGACCACATCTTCCTTATCCATTCGTCCATTGAAGGGCATCTGGGTTCTTTCCACAGTTTGGCAACCGTGGCCATTGCTGCTATAAACATTGGGGTACAGGTGGCCCTTCTTTTCACTACATCTGTATCTTTGGGGTAAATACCCAGTAGTGCAATGGCAGGGTCATAGGGAAGTTCTATTTCTAATTTCTTGAGGAATCTCCACACTGTTTTCCAAAGAGGCTGCACCAACTTGCATTCCCACCAACAGTGTAAGAGGGTTCCCCTTTCTCCACATCCTCTCCAACACATGTCGTTTCCTGTCTTGCTAATTTTGGCCATTCTAACTGGTGTAAGGTGGTATCTCAATGTGGTTTTAATTTGAATCTCCCTGAGGGCTAGTGATGATGAACATTTTTTCATGTGTCTGATAGCCATTTGTATGTCTTCAATGGAGAAGTGTCTGTCCATATCTTCTGCCCATTTTTTTGATACGATTGTCTGTTTTGTGTGTGTTGAGTTTGAGGAGTTCATTATAGATCCTGGATATCAACCTTTTGTCTGTACTGTCATTTGCAAATATCTTCTCCCATTCCGTGGGTTGCCTTTTTGTTTTCTTAATTGTTTCCTTGGCTGTGCAGAAGCTTTTGATTTTGATGAAGTCCCAAAAGTTCATCTTCGCTTTTGTTTCCTTTGCCTTGGAGACATATCTTGAAAGAAGTTGCTGTGGCTGATATTGAAGAGATTACTGCCTATGTTCTCCTCTAGGATTCTGATGGATTCCTGTCTCACACTAAGGTCTTTTACCATTTTGAGTTTATCTTTGTGTACAGTGTAAAAGAATGGTCGAGTTTCATTCTTCTTTTTTTTAAGATTTTTTTTTATTTATTTGAGAGATGAGAGGAGAGAGGTCATCAAGAGAAGCAGACTCCCTGCCGAGCAGAGAGCCCGATGTGGGACTTGATCCCAGGACTACAGGATCCTGACCCGAGCTGAAGGCAGTTGTCCAACCAACTGAGCCACCCAGGCATCCCAAATTCCGCATTTTCTTAACCCATTTTATATGCTTTTAATTTCGCATTTTATATGTTCTTTAATTTATTGACAAAAATCTGTTAACAGTATTAACTTATTATTTAAACATTTCTACAGTAACTGAATAATTATTTTTTATTCTTAATTTTCTTTCACTCATTTTTTTCTTGACCAGTCTTGCTAGAGATTTTTCTTTTTTTTTAATTTGTAAAGAAAAATTTCCACAAGTATTCTGTATAAAAATATTATCTGTTTTTCCCCAAGAATTAATTTTGCTATTTCCCCCAGAATTAATTAATTTTGCAGTATCTTTATTGTTGTTTTCTAATTTAAGAAGTAATACCTGCTCTATGTTTAAAAATTTCAGAAAAGTAACTGATGTGTTGAATGTAGCAAGTGACCTATTGGCTTATTGGTTATGAGCTTTAAAATATGATCTTACAGAGTACCTGGTAGTGAATGCTACTCTTGATCTCAGGGCTGTAAACTCAAGCCCAATGTTGGGTGCAAAGTTTACTTAAAAAAATTTTTTTTAATAAAATGTAATCTTACAGTACATAGTATCTTACCACCTGCTATAATCTTGTATGATATATATATATATATATTTTTTCTCCCAAACAATGGTATTTTACTTAGAGCCAGGAAATTATTAATCTTAAAGATAACATATGTATCCTTATAAGTGAGAACCTATGAAAATGACTCAGATATGGAGGAGAAGGTGATGTAAAGATGAAGACAGGGGTTAGGGTGGTGTGACCACAAGTCCAGGAAGGCCAGCAACCACCAGGAGCTGGAAGAAGCAAGAAATCAATTCTTCCCTCGGACCTCCCAAGGGAGCACAACCCTACCAGATTTCAGACTTCTGGCCTCAAAAACTCTGAGAGAACAAATTTCTGTTATTTTTGCCACCACATTTGTTATACCAGTCTTGAAAAACTCATAGGTATTGTGGGGGAGTAAGAATGTTCTGTCCCCTTTGTCCTTCTAACTGGACTAAGAACTGAAATGATACGAGACAGATAAGCAGGAGAAAATAAAATTTAACAGCATATGTGCCAGGGAGCCACACAGACATGGAAATTCCAAAGACAGTCAGACAAAATGAGGTATATAGGTCATCCTAAATTAAGGAGAAGGGAATAGAGGTCTGTGTCTTCAAAGGGAAAGAAAAATAAAAAAGGAGTAAATGGTAAACAAATGTGTGTTGGACAATTTAAAAGCAATGGAACAAAGAGAGGACTTTGATCAAACAAGCCTTGCTATGTTCCTCCCAGTCCACCATACCTCGTTGGTATCCTAATGTAGTTATCTAGGGCGATAGCTCTCATTTGGAGCAGGTCCTCCTATCTAAATTTTTTTGAGGTAGTGGAAAGGGAGGTAAAGAGCTTTTCCTGAATCTGCTGGGTTTTGATTGATTTTTAACTCCAAATAGTCTGCATGCCCAAGTGGCCCAGCCTGGGGTGATTGCCATCATAACTATGGCAGGATAGTCATGTGTAACATGTTTACTTTCCATGTTCACTAAAATGAACTACAAATGAGTCATCAATATGGAAAGAAAATCTGTAAAATAATTTATAAAATATCGCTGTCAGTGGGGTTGGGGGCTGGGAGACTCTAGTAGGAATTCATAATCAGAACATCAAAAATCAATGCATCAGGTATTAAATGCTTTTCCCTGGCTTCACAGAAGTTCCTTTAACAATGTCTGACAGCACCTTAGCTGGGCTCAGAAGAAAGCTCTCTGAAGAAAACGCTCTGGCTTTGAACCCCTGGGATCCTCAAACAAAAGACATGGATGAGTAGCTGGGCCGGTACAACAAACTCCAGCGTTAACTGTTATCAACAAAATTTCGGATGCCAAGTGTCAGCCTTGGACAGGTCCCCAGCTTGCAGACTACATGCGTGTTCTCAGGGCCTGTGGACCTAGCTTTTAGTCCTGAAGTATGGAGTCCATTAAAGCCGGCCTACATGGTCTCTGTCCTCATGTTGCTGTTTTGGAATAGGACCCCCAACTTAGGCAAGAGCCATACCCTTTCACAGATTAAGACCTTAGGTTAGAGAAGAATGAGGCCTAGTGTTGCTAGATATGGCAAGTAAACATACAGGACACCAACTTAAATTTGGACTTCAGATAAACATTAATTTTTTAGTGTATGTCCGGTGCAATATTTGAAACGTATCTATACTAAAGAAAAATACTTATCTCAAATGCAGACTGAACAGAATGTTCTAATATGAAGCCTAGCAACCCTAATCAGCTACAACCTCCACTCTCACAGACCTCCCACTCTGGTTGGAGGATAAAATAAGTGGCGCTAACTACCGAGTGTTGAGAAAGGTATCCAAATAGTAAAGGCCTACTGAGGCAAGAGGTGATTCTGCCTGGTGCTGGAATGAGACACCGAGGAATCGACTCAGGATTATAGTGATTAAGGAAGTGGCATAGTCTTTTTGATACAGAAGGAATCTCGGAAGTGAGAGTCCTACCCCATAGGAAGAGGAAAATGGGCAAGGAGGGAACTAGAGCAACACATTTTCCAGCTCTGATGAGAATCTGGTAGAGAAAAGGAACGGGTGAGGGAGGCCGATACTCCTCCTGGCCAGGTAGTGAAAGGAATCTGCTAACTCGAAGACTGCCAGCAAAGGACTTCCTGGGGGATCCTCACTTCTTCCCAGTACTGATGGGGGTAAGGTGGAAAGATCTCACACCTTGGTTTCCACCTTGTATAAAAATTTTGCCTTGGAGAGCAAGAACCTTGCGTGGGCTATACACATGTGGGGGTTGGAGGTGGGCAAGGGTGGGAGGGATGAGCCTAGATGCTTCCACCTTTAAACAGGGACCCTAGAGCCCCTTATCTGAGTCCCCGCACTTATGAAATAACTGAGGGTAACGGTGTATAAGACAAAGTCTGCCGTGCATGTGGGCGTGGCCAACGGAGTAAGAGAAGGAGGGCTCCTGGTCCAGTGCGATTAGAAAACTGTGTTGCTACCTTAATTCCTTAGATCACAAAAAACACATTTGTTTGAAGATGAGTTAGTAAACTGTAACTATTTACTGAGAATGGAAAATTGTGTAATGCAGCTTCCTTCATCAGAAAAAGCAGAGCATTGGGGTGCTGGGTGGCTCAGTCAGTTGAGCTTTTTCTTTTTTTTTTAGATTTCATTTATTTATTTGACAGAGAGAGAGAGAGAGAGATCACAAGTAGGCAGAGAGGCAGGCAGCGGGGGTGGGGGGTGTGGGGAGGGAAGCAGGCTTTCTGCTGAGCAGAGAGCCCGATGCGGGGCTTGA
Source organism: Mustela putorius furo (assembly GCF_011764305.1). NCBI lineage: Eukaryota > Metazoa > Chordata > Mammalia > Carnivora > Mustelidae > Mustela > Mustela putorius. Next base: position 38,867,884 of record NW_025421989.1, read on the forward strand.
TCCGAGGACCCTGGGATCATGACCTGAGCAGAAGACAGAGCCTTAACCCACTGAGCCACCCAGGTGTCCACCCCCCCCTTTTTTTTTTTTTTTTAAGATTTTAGTTATTTATGTGGGACAGAGAGAGCGTGCAAGAGTGAGCACAAGTAGAGGGGAGGGGTAGGGGGAGAGGGAGAGGCAGACTCCCTGCTGAAGAGGGAGCCTGACATGGGGCTCCATCCCGGGACCCTGGGATCATGACCTGAGCTGAAGGCAGACATTTAACTGACTGAGCCACCCAGGTGCCCTGACTCTTGGTTTCAGCTCAGATCCTGGTGCCAGGGGTGGTGAGATCGAGCCCCACATCAGAATCTGCTCATGTGGGGAGTTTGCTTGAGATTCTCTCTCTAGACAGAGAGAATGCTCATGTTCTCCTCTTTAAAATAAGTAAATTATTTACAAAAAAAAAAAAAAAGAGCAGAGCACTTTAGAGGGGAGACTGATAATTTTTCATTGCCAGGCTAAGTGTGGTTATATTCATCATCTTTTAATAAAAACTACTGAATCCCTTTGAATATCAGCCCAAAAGTTCCAGGCTTATAATTTATGGTAATATTTAGTCAACTCCTGAATACCATACATCATTGTCAGATTATGTTTTCTCACTTCAGCACCTACATTTTCTGGATGCCCATCCAGCCAGATGCATATAAATCTTCACTTCCCATTGGGATGGACCCAGGAACATTCAGCACTCATGTATCATTTGTTCATGTCTTATGCTACAATTTGTTTAAGATGAGTAGGTGTCTTGTTGTGCTGTCTTTAGGGAGGCCATATGTTAGTATAGCCATATGTGGGACTCTTTTTATTCTTTCAAGAGTTCAAAGAAGGGCATATCCCAAGAAGCCTTAATTGCATGTTCAAGTACAACATAGAATCAAAACAATATTTGAAGTCCTAGCCAAGCCAAATATCTATTTATTTTATTCCACGTATTTCCAACATTTAAAAGCAAAGCAAAACAAAACAAAGCAGAAACTAATTTTATTATACAGCTAGACACTGTATAATCTGATGCCTGAGAAAACTGTACCTGCATATTCTCAGCATAATTGTCCATCTGACTAGCAGAGCAGTCAGATCCCAAAATAACATTATTTTCCTTCCATGCAGTCAAAAAAAGAACTAAGTCTTTACACTGAGAAGGGTTTACTGCCCTTTGATTTAATAACTGGTTTTATCTTTGAAGCTACTTATAAACGTGTACAATAATTTCCCCAAAGTAAAGTCTCCATTTAAATACAAGATAATAAAAAGCATTTTTCTTATAACACATCCGAAGTTATATCTTAAAAACTAGAGGCCCATCCCTCTGAGGATTTTTTCAAACTAGAGTTCTCTGATTCTTTTTGTAGTTCTTCCCTTTCAAAACATTTATTCTTTACCCTTTAAAAAGAATTTATGCATCTGCTGTTTTGAAAATATTTCAAGGTCTTCTTGGGAATACACATATTATGCTCTCGAATCCTGAAATAACTCTACCAGAGTTGCTGCTCTGAGGATCACAAACTCTTTAATTTCCTCCATTGTTGTGTGTTTTCAATTCTTGCAGTCCTGGGTTTCTGAGCATTATATTCAAAGCCATCACTTTCCTCCCCAGAGGGTATCAGATTGTGATGTGGTCAAATAGGAGTCAGAGCTGAGAAATATCTCCTATGTTAACTTCTTGTCTTAAGAACTTTGAGGGGCACCTGGGTGACTCAGTCTGTTAAGCACCTGACTCTTGGTCTCGGCTCAGGTCATGATTTCAAGCCCTACGTTGGGTTCCATGCTGGGCATGGAGTCTACTTAAAAAAAAAAAAAAAAGATGTATCATTGTTTTTTAATCTTTACTTATATTGAGAAAAACCCTAGAATGTCAAGTCTGATAGTAGAAATATGGCCTGGTGCTGGGGGGAAGACACTCACTGTGTTCATTTTTGAATAATCTAAACATAACCTCTTAAGAAGGCGAGTCTTCAGTGAGTTGACCTTATTAAGAGTTTAGATTGGTGGGGCGCCTGGGTGGCTCAGTGGGTTAGGCCTCTGCCTTCAGTTCAGGTCATGATCTCGGAGTCCTGGGATTGAGCCCCACATCTGGCTCTCTGCTCAGCGGGGAGCCTGCTTCCCCACCCCTCTCTCTGCCTGCCTCTCTGCCTACTTGTGATCTCTGTCCGTCAAATAAATAAATAAAATATTTTTAAAAAAAGAGTTTAGATTGGTAACTGGTTAATCAACAGGAGGATAAATGCATTCCCTTTTCTTTGCTGTCTCCTCTTCCTCTGGGCTCCACTGGCAAAGGACCTCCTGAGACAGAGCTGATCCGGCTTCTCGAAGGCAACACTTGCACGGATCGAGCAAACTATCACACTTAGAGGTGGTCAGCTTGATAACAGACATTTGTGTTGACTCTCTGTCCTTCTCTACTTCATTGCCCCGGTGAGGTAACAGCATATATGACTTCTGTCTCTGGCTCTGCTTTCTGGGAAAATCCATCTAGGATATATAAAGAAAAAGGACTTACAGGAACCGTAGTGTACCTCAAAACTCTGATTCTAACTGAGAAGGACTCACAGGAAGAAAGAAGTCAGACATTGGTAAACAATGACTCAGAGAAGGCTATTATAGTTCAGGAAGGCTCCTTAGACTGGGAGTGTCAGCAATCCTTGTGTGCTAAAAATTGAAGGAAAAGGGGTTCTGGGTGGCTCAGTCGGTTAAGCATCTACCTCCTGCTCAGGTCATGCTCCTGGGGTACCAGGATCGAGCCCCGTGTCTGGCTCCTGGGTTAGAGCCCTGCTGAGCAGGGAGCCTGCTTCTGCCTCTGCCCCTCCTCTCCCCTGCTTGTGCTCTCTCTGCCTTTCTCTCAAATAAACAAACAAAAATTCCTTTATGAAATTGAAGAGAAAAAATGCATTTGCATAGTAAATAACCATGGACATGGTCAAAAGAAATTTAAAAAAATTTTCCAAATTATATCTTGCAAAAGCTCTTAACAATTGAAAACAAAAAAACCCATTAGAAAAATATGTAAAAGACATGATTAGAGTGTTCATAGAAAAAGAAAAGCAAAGAATCTCAAACATATTTTAATGTTAAACTTCAATTTTGAGAAATGCGAATTTCAACTACACTGAAATACCATCTCCTGTGTATCAGATTGGCAAAAATTCATGATTGAAAATGCACTCTGTGGTTGACCTTGTGGGGAAATAGGCACTTTTTAAAAACATTTTATTTATTGGGGTGCCTGGGTGGCTCAGTGGGTTAAGCATCTGCCTTCGCTCAGGTCATGGTCCCAGGGTCCTGGGATTGAGTCCCCACATCGGGCTCTCTGCTCAGCGGGGAGTCTGCTTCTCCCTCTCCCTTTGCCTGTCTCCCTGCTTGTGCTCTGTGTCTCTCTCTCAAATAAATAAATAAAATCTTTTTTTTTAAGATTTTATTTATTTATTTGAGAGAGAGAGAGTGAGCATGGGGGGGTGAGGGACAGAGGGAGAAGCAGACTCCCCGTTGAGCAGGGAGCCTGATGAGGGGTTCAGTCCTGGTACTCCAACATCACAACCTGAGCCAAAGGCAAATACTTAATGGACTGAGGCCCCCAGGCACCAGAAATAGGCAGTCTTACTCATTGCTGGTGGGAATACAAAATAATACAACCCCTGTGGACAGGGATTTGGCAATATCTAACAAAAATGCAAATTTGTGAGGTTTGACCCAACAATCTCACTTCTAAGAATGAAACATAAGTTACAGCTAAACAGATTTGAAATAACGTAGGCACAAGGTTATTTACTGAACATTATTTGAACAAGCAAAAGTTTGGGGTAATCCACATTTTCATCAATAGGCAACTGATTGAAGAAACCATAGAAGAGATACTATGTAGTCATTACCAAAGAAAAAAAGAAAGAAGAAAAAAGAATGAGGAGGATCTCTGTGTTAATTAAGGGTGACTACCCTAACAAATCATGACAAACTTAGAGGCCTAAAGCAACTGAAATGTATTCTCTTCAGGTCTGGAAGCCTGAAAGCACCGAAAGCAAGGTGTTGGCAGGGTTGGCTCCTTCTGGAGGCTCTGAGAAAGAATCCATTCCATGCCTTTCTCCCAGCTTCTGGAGACTGCCAGCAATCCTTGGGATTCTCCGGCTTGTTCCTTCATTATTCCAATCTCTGCCTCTGCCTTCATGTGGCCTCCTTCTCCGTATCTTCAATCTCCCTCTCCTTTATCTTAAAGGGCACCAGCCAATATATTTAGATGATCTATTCTTGAGACCTTTACCTTACTTACATCTCCAATGACCCTTATGCCAAATAAGGACACATTCGGAGGGTTCTAAGTGGACATATCTTTTGGGGGATGCAATTCAACTCACTACAATCCCCATGTAATGAGATGGGTTAATTTCCAGAATATACCATTAAGTTAAAACACACACACACACACACACACACACACACGCACACACACACACACAACCAAGGTGCTGAACAGAGCTTACAGTGTGCTATCTTTTGCATGAAAATGGAGGAGAAATAAGAACACACACACACACACACACACACACAGGAATATATATACAGGTGCATATATTTTCTTTTTTTTGTTTTTGAAGATTTTGTGTATTTAACAAAAAGAGTGAGAGAGCACAAGCAAGGGGAGCAGCAGAGGGAGAGGGAAAAGCAGCCTCCCTGCTGAGCAGGGAGCCCAACAGGGGACTCGATCTCAGGACCCTGGGATCATGACCTGAGCTGAAGGCAGACGCTTAACCAACTGAGCCTCCTAGGTGCCCCCTGTTTTCTTTTATTTTAAAGGTTTTATTTATTTGAGAGAGGGAGAACAGTGGGAGAGGGAGAGGGAGAAGCAGACTCCCCGCTGAGCAGGGAACCTGATGCGGGGCTCGATCCCAAGACCCTGAGATCATGACTGGAGCTGAAGGTAGACGCTTAATGACTGTGCCACCCAGGTGTCCCAATGCACATATATTTTCAAATGTAACACAATATAATAATAAACTAGAAACTAACCAAAATGGTTAACTCTAGGGATGGGGAAGGAAGCGAGAAGACAGGGATAGAAGGGAGACTTCTGAGTATACTTTTTTATAGCTTTGCATTTGCTAAATTTCTACCCATTCTAAAATAAATATATATATATGTTTTAAATATTTTATTTATTTAACAGAGAGAGAGAGAGCACAAGCAGGCAGAGTAGCAGGCAGAGGGAGAGGGAGAAGCAGACTCCCCGCTGAGCAGGGAGCCTGAGGAGGGGCTCAATCCCAGGACCCTGGGATCCCATGACCTGAGCTGAAGACAGACATTTAAGTGACTGAGCCACCCAGGTGCCCCCAAAATAAATATTTTAAAAACCCTAAAATTGAAAACAAATTTAAACAAATGAACCCAACTATATACCAGGTGATATATTATTACCACACTGAAGTAATTACTTGATGTGACATTATGCTACTGAGAGTTGTATATCCTTCTAAGACAGAAAGAACTGTAGCAAGTATTTAACTTCTTTCCATGGCTTGTTGGTGGTAACAGAAGTATTATTCCTTGAAATCCATTTTGTGTATATTTTAAGATACGGCAAATAAATAATTACATTATTATCATTAGGTACCAAGAGTTTCAGTGTAAGAGAAAAAAGATGCTAGTACAAATACTTAAATTTTACATTTTCCCAGCTCTATTGAGAAATCATTGACATAAAACATTGTGGAAGTTTAATTAGCAACCTTCAAGTATTGTTAACAGTAGTCACGGTGCTAGGGGTACCTGGCTGGCTCAGTTAGTGCAGTGTGGGAATCTTGATCTTGGGGGCTGTGAGTTTGAGCCCCACAGTAGAGATTAGTTAAGAACTTACTTAAAAATTACTTAATTTACTTAATTTTACTTAAATGTACTTATATATTAAATAAAATATACTTAAATTTACTTAAAAAAAGTAGTCACTGTGCTATATATTAGATGCCCAGAACTTACTCATCTTCTAACTGGAAGTTTGTATCCTTTGGCCATTATTCCTTATTCGCCCATTTCCTCCACTCCCTTGCCCCTGGTAACCAACAGTCTAACTCCCTGTTTCTATGAGGTCTTTGTTTTGTTTTAAGATTCCACATATCACTGAGATCATACAGTATCTGTCTTTTTCTGTCTTGACTTATTTCACCTAGCATAATTCCCTTAAGGTTCATCCGTATTATTGCAATTTGTAGGATTTCTTTCCTCTTCATGGCCAAATGACATTCTTCTGTGTATGTGTGCATGTGTGTGTGTGTGTGTGTGTGTGTGTGCATTCATGTGTGTGCTCATGTACACATGAATGTGTCCCTGGGTTTCTGTGTGTATGTGTGTATCACATTTTCTTTATCCATTCACCCATGGATGAATACTTAGGTTGTTTCTGTGTTTTGCCTATTGTCGATAATGCTACAGTGAACATGGGGTGCAGATATTTTTCGAGATAGTGATTTTATTTCCCTTGGATATATACCCAGAAATGAGGCTGCTGGATCATATGGTAGTTCTGGTTTTAATTGGTGAAAGAATCTCAACACTGTTTTCTGTAATGACTTGAATTTACATTTCAGTTAGAAATATCAATTTAAAAAACGCAGGCAATCAATGAAACCAAAAGCCACTTCTTTGAAAAGATCAATAAAAGTGAATTTTTCTATTTTATCTATGTTAAAACATCTATTGGCATAAAACTGTTTATAGTATCTCTTCACTAACCTTTTAATGTTGGTAGAATCTCTAGCAGTAAACCTTCCTTAATGCTTGATATGAGTATTTTGCGTCTTTTCTCTTTTTTTCTTGATTAGTTTGGTGCATTGTTTTGTGCCAGAAGCAAGGTGCTCAAAGGGTAATGGAGGCATGTGGAAAGGATAAAGGAACTAGATTGAAGAGCTTCCCACTGATTAAATTTGAGACAATTTGAGCAATAAAAAATGAATATAATTGAATAAAATATAGGAAATAAAACACACACGCACACACACACACACACACACAAAAGCGCCCCAAACAAAACAAAATCTTCTTTGGCAACGCTAGAGGTGATTTTTGTTTTTTTAAAAGATTTTATTTATTTATTTGAGAGACAGAGTGAGAAAGAGAGCAGGTATGAGCCAGGGGAGGGGCAGAAAAGCAGGCTTCCTGCTGAGCAGGAAGCCCAATGTGGAAGTGGATCACAGGAGCCAGGTGCCCAACAGTAGAGGTGTTTATTGTATGTACTCCTGACTCTGAAAATTGATAATTCAAGGGGAAAATCTAAGCACATTTTTTTGCCTTTTCAGTCTAAGTTTTATTTTGGGGTAATAAAATAGTCCCAACTATAAGGGAAAGCGCCTCAAATTTGCAGAATGTCTGGCAATAAACAGAGGAGAAATGATAAAATTAGAACAATCACCATTTTGCCTCCTTGGTGAAATAATTGATTTAGACAAAAATCATCGATGAATACCAAAACTCTTAAACAAAACCATATCTCCATTACCTCATGGAGATTCCCAAGGCATCACAGATAATGAAAAGTAAAAAAATGATGAAAAGTAAAAAAATGTCAACTTTATAAGGGAGAGATCTAAAATATATGGGAAAATTATGAAAGCCTTTGAAATAGACCAAAGAGTCCATTCTTCAATGGAGAAGTAGGTGCTGTATAGGTTATCTGATTCCATTGGGTCTCTGGTCCTTTCCTTGTCTTTGAGCTATTTCACAGCTCTTTAAGATGTAAAATATAAGAATAATGCAAATAAATTCTTGTCCATAGAAATAGAAGTCCTCTGGTAGAGATGCAGATGATTACTGTCCCATGGATATTGACCAATGTAAGCTAGTCATGTCAGCATTTATTTATCCTATATATGTGTCAGCTTTTTGGATTTTCCTTTGAACCAGTTGTAACATCTTACAGATTTCCTCATTAATTAAGGAGTTAAATAAATTCTTTGACATATGTTCATCTTATATGTGTATGAGATTCCTGAGTTCACCCTTTTAAAAAATTGTCCTTTTAACAAGCAGAAACCATCTTCATTTAGTGAACAGAGTTAGTATCACTAATAATGAACACATTAAAAAAATGGGCCTTATGATGTGATACATAGGAAGCAGACACCTATGACGCCTATGTTCTTGAAAAGAATGTTTAACCTGAATCTAATCACATCTTTGTGTCTAACTTTCCCTTTACAGGTTCATTGTGGGAAGAGACATATTTTAAATGATGCAACAGGGAAATGATCCTACAAAGTCAGAACGTGAGACATAGAAAATATTTGATCATTCTCGTTCGAAAGTCGTCATGTAATAAGAAAAAAAGAGGGTATAAACTATAAATATACTGAAGCAACATAATCATGGGAGACACTGATCTTTGATTACATTTTGACGCTAAAAAATAGTGATATAGACAATCTTTAAGCAATGGGGGACATTGGTAAAATAAGATGATATTAGATGATAGTAAGGAATCATAGCTCATTTTGTTAGGCTAATGGTACTATTGTTGTTATGCAAGAGAATGTTATTTATTTGGAGATAAATGCTAGAGTTTTTAGGAATGAAGTATTACGATCTTTGTACTCCTCAGGCTAGGTGAGGAAAAAGCACAATCTGACACCCAGCAACCCTCACCCACCCCACCCCCACTCCTGGGTGGGATTTGTGATATTCCTCCAGGAAGCTCCCAAACTCTTTTATTTTTTTTTAAGATTTTATTTATTTATTTGACAGATAAAGATCACAAGTATGCAGAGAGGCAGGCAGAGACAGAGAGGAGGAAGCAGGCTCCCTGCTGAGCAGATAGCCGGATGTGGGGCTCGATCCCAGGACCCTGAGATCATGACCTGAGCTGAAGGCAGAGGCTTAACCCACTGAGCCACCCAGGCACTCCCCAAACTCTTCAGAGGGAATAACAACCTTAACTTGACAATGGTAAGACCTCAGGTTTCCTGTGAGTCTTCTTTAACATATGAAAATCCTTTTGAATCCTTTCTTTTCCTTACCTCCCCCAACTCCCAAGTTTATAATCAGCCTCTGCTCAAAACCGGGCACAGCAGCTCTTCTGCCCCCCCCCCCCGTGCTTTAATAAAACCACCATTTTGCACCAAAGATGTCCCAAGAATTCTTTCTTGGCCTGGCTCCAGACTTCACTCTACCAAACCTCACCTGTATTCCAAAACTACACCAAAAATGGTTCAAAAATGAAGCAATCGGGGCAAAAGTTTAACAATTGTTCTGACTAGTTAGTCTGTGTAAGAATGTTCAGTCGCAGGGCGCCTGGGTGGCTCATTCGGTTAATCAACTGCCTTCAGGTCAGGTCATGATCCCAGGGTCCTAGGATGGAGCCTTATGTTTGGGCTCCCCACTCAGTGGGGAATCTGCTTTTCCCTCTCCCTCTGCCCCTGCCCCCTGTTTGTGGGCATGCTCTCTCTCTTTCAAACAAATAAATAAAATCTTTTAAAAAATTGTTCAATTTCCTATTCTATTTTGCTGCTGTAGGGGAGAAAAAATAATTGTCATTCTACCCTTCTAGGTTGTTATCTGAGACACCTAGCCCCTTCCCACAATAAAAGACAGGTTAACAATGGAAAAACAAACAGAAGTTTAGTAACATGTATACCACCTGTGTACATGGGAGAGACCCAGGAAAACTGAGTAACTCCTGGAAATGGCCAAAGCCACCACCGTGCTCTCTCCCTCTCTGTCAAATAAATACAAGTCTTAAAAAAATATAAATGTGACTTAATAGGAGATAACTTCTACTAGGTTTTCAGAGCTTTTCCTGTGTCTGCTCTTTCTTAAAAAATAGCCAGCTCAAGATAATCTTTACACCGAAGAGGCATATTTTGAGGTGACAAATTATGCTCCCCTTCATTGTATGCTTAAAGTGCACCATTTAAAAAATTAAAATAAAAGAAATCCTCACGTGTGGAGGCACCCTGGACATCTCATTGAAAACAGTGAGTTGGAAAGTTACCTCCACTCACAGTTACTTTCCTTTTTGTTACTTGTCCTTCACGATATGCCAATTTCATGATGGCATTTTAATAAAATTAATGGTGATCAATTTCTAATGATATCATTAGTAATTAGGAATTCATTAGGAATATCATTAGGAATTCCTAATGATATCATTGTTTGTGGTCCATGTCACCAGTGACTTGGTGACGTATTTCATTCTTACTGGTAGTTTTATGTTTTCAATAAACTTTACCGGACTTTCTAATCAAATATCAAATGGAAGAACTGTGAGGCCTAGAAGTGTGTTGGGGAAATCATAAGATTAAAACTGTCTCACAGCGCACCTGAGTGGCTCAGTCAGTTAAGCATCTGTCTTCAGCTAAGGTGAGGATCCCAGGGTCCTGGAATTGAGTCCCCTGGTGGGCTTCCTGCTCAGCAGGGAGACTGCTTCTCCCTCTACCCTTTCCCCCTGCTCCTGACCTCTCTCTCACTCTCTAAAATAAATAAATACAAAACCTTAAGAAAAAATAAATCTATTTCACATAAAACATACGTTGGCATAAGCTCTGAACAAAATGAGAATGGATTAAACAAATTTACTAAGCAACAAAAATACCTCCCTCCAATAAAGCAAATAAAAGAAAACCAAATGAAATAAACCAAGTGAATTCATTTGACTTGAAATTGAATCTCCTTTTGTTTTCGAAGCTCAGTGAATTGGAGGGAAAAAAAGAATCCCAATATGTTTAAAACAATCCAACATTTCATTCTATTCAAGATCATACAAATGGACAATAGTATGTGTTAAAGAGCTGTGGTTAAGTGGAACTCATGACTGTCCTGTATGTTACAGGCCTTTTGTACTCCTAAGAGTAATATAGCTATCACATTTTGCACTTAGCTTACCAACCAGTGTTCAGCAGATATGCTTTAATTTATTTCAGAAGCAAGAACATGGAGGCAGAGAACACATAAAATGGTCCAGAATACACTTAGTGGTCCTGAAATGCTGTGATAATATCCTTTAATGTAAGTCTCACCTGAGTACCTGCTGTGTGCTGTGTCTGGCACTGTAGTAGGCACTACAAATAAAGTATTTTTTTAAGAGTTTGTTTATTTATTTTCAGAGAGAGAGAGAGAGACAAGCAGGGGGAGTGGCAGGCAGAGAAAGAAGCAGGCTCCCTTCTGATCAAGGAGCCCAATGTGGGACTCTATTCCAGGACCCTGGGATCATGACCTGAGCCTAAGGCGGATGCTTAACCGATTAAGCCACCCAGTTGCCCCTAGAAATAAAGTATCTTCATTTTAGGAAGACATTGGACAGAGTCTCATGGTATCATAGACAAAATGTACAAATATGGATGCCATTCAAGAAGAATTTGGCAAATTTGTAGTTGAATGATACCAAAAAGGTTTTAATTAACATTTCAACACCAACTAAGGTGGAAATCTCTAAGATCATACCTAGCTTGGTCAATCTCTTTGTCAATCTCTTTAGCACTTTTACTAACAATTTACGTGAAGATACTAAGACTTGTGGGGTTTTTATTTTATTTTATTTATTTATTTGACAGATAGAGATCACAAGTAGGCAGAGAGGCAGGCAGAGAGAGAGAGAGAGGAGGAAACAGGCTCCCCGCTGAGCAGAGAGCCCGATATGGGGCTCAGCCCCAGGACCCCAAGATCATGACCCAAGCTGAAGGCAGAGGCCCAACCCACTGAGCCACCCAGGTGCCTCCTAAGACTTGTTTTTGAAGCATAGGCTTAAGAAGAATAAAGTTATAAAGGATAGTATCCTTGGTGTAAGGCTATAGGGAGAATTCCATAAGCTGGAATAATGTGCCTAGTAACAAAATGAAATTTAAAAAGAATAAATTCAATGTATATTTCCATTTTAGCTTAAATAATTTGATTATATAAATTCAGGATGGAGAAGACAAGGTATTTTGGAGATTAAAAGAATTATGGATTTTATTTATATCCATGAAAGGTCAACTTGAGCTAACACTTTGATGTGGCTCTTAAAAACCAGCTCATACTTAAAACCTGTTTAAAAGAAACAAAGTATCAAGACCATTGATTTGCAACCTTTTATATCCCAATACACCAAGGGCTAAGACTACTAGGAAACCAGGGCCATATTTTTATCTTAAATGTATGAGGTGGAAGAACTGGAGGCAGGGCCATTTTATTTTTTATTTTATTTTTTTAAAAGATTTTATTTATTTGTGAGAGAGAGCACATAAGCTGGGGGAGAGGTTGACAGAGGGAGATGCAAGCTCCCCATTGAGCAAGGAGCCTGATGTAGGACTGATTCCCAGGACCCTGGGATCATGACCTGAGCTGAAGGCAGACGCTTAATCCACTGAGGCCACCGACGGATTCCAGGCAGGCCCATTTTTAAGAGCCTCCTGGATGACTGATCCTTGAACTATTCTTCCTCACTCTGGTCTAGATCCAGGTGGGTAATTGTTCTCTCATACTCCAGTTCACTACATTTTAGGAAGAATATTGTCAACTGAAGTAAATTCTGAAGTGGGAATTTAGGATAGTGAGGCAATTGGAAATTTATAAAATGAAAAGTAGAAGGGGAGGGGGAAAACAAACAAACAAACCCCTGAGAACTAGAAGGAAATGTTTAGCTTAAATAAATAAATAAATAAATAAGGACTCGAGAGGATTCTTAAAACAGCACATCATGGTCGATCATAGCCTAAGCTCTGAGTGCAAGGGGACCTGGGCAGAAATCCAGCTCTACTAGCCCTTGATACATGAAGAAATAGAATATTTAAAGAATTCAGAGCCCAGTTAGGGGTAAAAGGAGTTAGCTGTCACCGGAGTGGAATTGTAGATTTCCAGTTATCCAAATCAGGAGGTAAAATGTTGTTGTGAAAGGTATGGTGCTGAAGTCTTCCCTGAACCAGCTGATCAAGTGAACCCCGCCCCCAATAGTCTCTTTGTACCCAGTGTTCCCTTTGTACATGGAACAAAGCTTCCCTTTGTACTTGGTGGCTAAGGTAGACTGGCTCAGGAGGCACAAAGCTCTTAAATCTAGTATCTTGGTTTTGAATCTCTACCTAGTGAGCAAACATACCCTGATGGCCAAAGCCACCTTCTAACTTTTGCTCAATCCAGCAGATACGGTAAATCGGCTACTCTTATTTGAGTGACTTTTCAACTCCAGGAAAGAATTTAGAATGATATAATAACCATCATCACAGTAATGCTTTCTTGTGAATTAAAAGTAATCTCTTTGTGATGTTGAAGACCACCTGCCATTTTAGAGAATCTGTGGGATTAACCTTGAGCAATTGATTTTGACTTGTAGTTTCGGAAAGAAAAATATGAGAATTTCACCAAGTGTATTAACAGTATTGAAATATTTAAGAGAACTCAAGATTTAACACACTTACAGGCTAAATGTATTATCTTCATCAGAGTCATTTAACCAACTAGTAGGATTTTATTTATTAGGATTATATGTACACCTTGTCAGGCAGTTGAAGGGCTTGAAAAGTTCAAATGTATTAAATGTATGAGGAGAATTTAAAAAGGGGAATTAAATAAGTTTATAAATGAGATTAATTGTTTAAAGTGAATTTAATTTGTTTGAATTGTATTGACTATTAATCAGAGAACAAATGAAAGTAATTGCCCTTATTTTAAATGGCAGTTACAAGATTTATTAACAGCAGCAATACTCACAAAGTGAACATAACACTTCAAGAATAAATATGTAAGTTTAAAAATTGAATATCGCTGTAATATCCATCTAAGTATAGATAGTCCAAAAGTCCTCTTATATCATTAACAAGCTTAGACTGTCATGCCTCTTGGTATATTACCTTGGGATGGACTTCCATAGCCTCATCCATAAAATTCCTAGAGTTTTTAAGGAGATTAAATGAGATAATGTACGTAAATCACTTAGTCTGGTGTCTACTATAAAGTTTCACTTGGCTGATCATTCTCTCCTCAAAACTATGGATTTAAATATGTGGGTCCATTGTCAGGTGGAAGAGGAACCAAATGCATTCTCTAGTGCCCTGGAGAATGGAGCTGGTAGTTCCATGAAGAGAAAGAATCATAGAGGTTTGCAGATTCTGGTCACTTGTCTATCTTTCAGGGACTGTGCTAAGTTTTTACATACATTATTTCATTTATTCTTCACAATATACTGGTATCGTTAGGGTTTGATCAGGGAAGCCAGCCAGTATGAGTCATATCAGAGATCTATTTGAGGGATTAGATCTTACAAAGTAGTGGGAGCCATATAGTTTTTGCAGAGCTCTTAGTTATGTGTCTGGTGCCTGGTGCCTAAAGCCAGCCTGTCCAGTAGCTGGGAAGGGAAGATGGACATGAAGTGGGTGAGAGCACCAAGAAGCTGAAATCCACATCTGTCTCTCATCAGAACTCATATTGGTCATCTTGGTCGCACACTGAAACCTACATTGGTCTCTCATGGTCTCTAACACGTAGGTGACCCTCGGAAGAGCGGCCATGCTTTTCCATTGGGCTTCACACAGAGTTGGCCTAGGACTCCGAGATGCTGAGGAAGATCTGGCAGGAACTGGAAGAGCTGTGGGCCCCATCACTGCCCCACGTGAGTAATGCAAGCCAGAAATTTCGTGGCAATGCAGCGGCACGGCAACAGCACCAGCCCTACACACTCCTTCTGGCCTCACTCTGCTCTCCACCTTCTCTTGTAGGCAACCCTAACCTAGAACCCACCAATGAAAGAAATTCGGGGAATCTTCATTCCACCTTTGCAAAATTGATATGGTTCTGAACTACCATTCTCCTGTTGTCCCTGTTTTCCAGAGAAACTGGCTTAGAAGTTTAAATAATTTGCATGAGGGCACACAGATGGTAAGTGGAAAAACTGAACCGTGAACAAAAGCAGTCTGGCTCAGAACCCAGGATCTTCACCAGTGTCTTCTCTTGCTTCGCCCTCATGTCTGAAAGCTAGAGGAAAGCCAGTTTGAGCTCAATAAAAAGATGACCCGTGTCACAGTATGAGTTTGCACACACCAGAACAAACTGCCTTGCAAAGCAGAGGGTACCCTGTCATAGGTGATGCTCAAACACTGGCTGAGTGGCCACTTGTCACAGACATTACACAAGACCATGTTTATTCACCGGGAGGCAGAAAGAACTGAGTGGATCCTAAAAGCACTTTTGACTCCAAGATTCAGTTTCTAAAACATACAGTTCAGAGCAAGGGTCTGAACTCACAATATATAAGGAACACGAGAGAAGACAGAAGCAGTCAAGGGTGGTTAGGGAAGAAACTTAGCCAAGCTGTGCCCAATGTGCCAAAACCCATTGCAAGAAAAAGAAAAATTAAGGTCACCCAAGAGCTATTTCACACAAAGGATGCCACAGAATCAGCGTTAGGGTGGTGATTTCCACCCCCCCCCAATAAATTGATTCCATTTCTCTGAATTGATAGGCCATTTTTGTTGTTGTATAGACATGATCTTTAAAAGTCTTCAGCAAGGACTGTAAATTCAGGTATGCTATGCATCAACTCTTCAAAATAAATGTTTAATCGGTTTCGGGCCTAGCAAAAAGTTTGAAGCAAATATCCAAATATTTCAAAGAACTGCTTAGAAGAGAATTTTCACATTTGAAGCTCTGCCAATATAAACACATAATAGCGAACCTTATGTCTTAGTAACAGATGCGTCCTGATGACATCTTTTCAAAGCAGATATTACAATAGTTTTCTTTTTCTCCCTGCAAATTCTATATAAGTTGGTTAATCAACTACACAAATTGGAAGTCATGGAAAAATCTGTGCAAAGATATTAGATGAAATTGACTTCCCACCAAGAAAACTCACAAATCAGTCAAGTTAATGGATTAACATTTAAAATCTCAAAGCAGATAGATAGAAATCCCATAAGAAGTGTTATTGCTGCATGCAGATATCTCTCCTCACCCTTCTCCTCCTGACCTGAGTGGCACATTCGTGGGCACCATTGCTTTCTGGCTTCCAGTGGGAAGCCATTAACCAGCGCCAGAAGATCAGGGGGAAGAAGGAGAGTGAAGTTCTGGTATTTATTCTCCTGGCCCTCTTGTTGCAGGGTCGCCACGGGTTAACTGGGCCCCTTGACAGAACATTATGTTTTTCTAGAGGTATCTTTTTTTTTAAGATTTTATTTATTTATTTATTTGAGGGAGAGAGAGAGAGAGAGTGAGAGGGAAATCATAAGTAGGTAGAGAGGCAGCAGAGAGAGAGAGGGGGAAGCAAGCTCCCCCTCGAGCAGAGAGCCCGATGTAGGGCTGGATCCCAGGACCCTGGGACCATGACCTGAGCCAAAGGCAGAGGCTTAACCCACTGAGCCACCCAGGTGCCCCTAGAGGTGTCTTTTTATAATACTCTCTGTCTGTCTCTCTCTTTCTTTGTCTTCCTCATCCCATCGGGTCTAGAAGTGGTAAAGTCTTGCCATTATTAATAGCAAGTACAATAGTACTGTACTCTCCATTCTGGTCTCTCTGCTCCCTGTCCCACACCTTTGTCCATGGTTGGCTTATTCAACCCTCCTCCAAGTGTCCTAATTAGAGGATACCTTGGTTTCCCACTGGGACCCTAACTGATCCTACACAAAGAATTACAATGTTAATAATGATTAAATTTCAATGTCAGTGCTATGTCCGTCATTTTCAGAAGGTTGGCGCATGGTTTTTGCATTGTTGCCACTGAAAATTATAATCACGAACAAGACGATTGCATTTAAAGTTTAGTGTTGTTGCTATTTCAGATTCTGAGCCAGAAGGTCTGAATCTCAGCTCTGATGCTGACGAGTTGTGTAAGTTTGGGCAAATCATCTAACTCAGTGATTCTCAACCGGGGGACAGTTTTGCCCCCTCAGGGACATTTGGCAATATCTGGAGATGTACTGGTTGCACAACTGAGGACAGAGGTTGTTACTGGCACCTAGTCACAAGTAGAGCTCAGAGATACTGCTAGACATCCTACCGTGCTCAATACAGCCCCTGCCATCGGGGAAAAAAAAAATTACCAGGCTCCAAATAGTGCTGAAGTTCAGAAACCCGGTGTGCTTCAGTTTCTTAATCTATAAGATGGGATTAATATTAATATTAGCATAAACCTCATAGGATTGTCTGAGGAGTCAATGAGCTAATACATATAAAGCACTCCGATCAATGCCTCTTTAAGAGCTCAGAGCACAGAGACAACTTGCTCCAAGGCAGGCAGTGATAAATTCAGTATGAAAGACAACTAATTCCACTAAAGTATTCTGAAAGCTGAGCTCTTGCCTGGTTTTATTTTGCTGTTTCCCCAGCACCTTTGTGTCTAGCATATATTTTATTTGTTCACTGTATTCAATATGGCACCTATTCATTCATGAGTAAAATGATGAACATAACATGTCCAGCAGAATTCCTTGCATACTGCTCAGTGATAGTGGTGGCTGTGGTGGTTATAATGGATTTCATGACAATACATCTTTGGGGCTTGAAAACAAGCACCCAGGGGTATCTTCCTTCACATTCTTGCTCAAATCATTCTAATTTTCTTCACTAACTGTTTAACAACTCAAGGCCAAGAAGAAACTCACAGATAAGTTACATGATTTCTAAAATTATAAAAGGCATATTTATGTTATCCAAGCATTTTTAAAAGGTGTTGCTTTAGAACTATTTTAAGTAGCAATTTTTAAATCTTTTACTGAACTTTGGCCCAACCAAAGGATTTGGGTTGGAGTACCATTTTAAAAAATTAATCAATATGGGGGCGCTTGGGTGGCTCAGTGGTTTAAGCCTCTGCCTTCGGCTCAGGTCATGATCTCAGGGTCCTGGGATCGAGCCTCACATCGGGCTCTCTGCTCAGCAGGGAGCCTGCTTCCCCCCTCTCTGCCTGCCTCTCTGCCTACTTGTGATCTCTCTCTCTGTCAAATAAATAAGTAAAATCTTTTAAAAAAAATTAATCAAGATGATCAGGGGAGAGGGCAAATGATGGTAGAAAACAAGAGACGAAGCAAGGAGTTAGGTTAGAGCACCCCCATACCCCCATCCCCCCGCAAATGTCATGTAAGAGCTTGTCACTTGCTAGAGGGCCTCAGATTTGGCAGATAACGTCCAAGAGTGATCCTTTGCTCCGTCATTTATGTCGTAGGGACAGACGGTAAAAGAAAAACAGCAACAAAACTGTGAGAAAAGAACACTTATTCTTAGTAATGAAACATGAGAGAGAAAGTTTTCCCTAGATAGAGGACACTGAAATGAAATTAATCTCTTCAATGGTATCTTTATAGGAAAATCTATAGCTCTCGGTGCTATTCTTTATAACGTCCTGCAGTATAGACCAAAATTTTTACAGCACAGTCCAATAAAAGCAATGTTATAGAGGGCTAAAATAACACAGTTCAGGTGTAAATCTAATCCTGGGTTAAGAGAGGGTTTAAGGACCCGGCAGATAGAATGCCCTCAGGGCAGTCCTGCTTAAGCTGGGGGAGGGGGGACGGATCATACCTGGATGGGATGATCTTCGTGACAGAAAAGTGTGAAACATGTTCTTTAGTGGTGGTCTTGTCAAGGGATAGAGCTGCCGACAGCTGATAGAAATTACAGGGCTTAACCATACAAAAATCTTTCACATTTATGAACTATTTCCTGGAGCCAGGCATTGTTCAGAGGGTTTAAGAGATAGAAGCCATTAAATCCTCACCGTGACCCCGTGAATGGAGTGCTGTTGTTAAGTTTCCCGTTTTACAGATGAGACCAAAGAGTCAAGGTTAAGTTCTTGCCCATTGTCACCAAGCTACTGAATGATGATGGGCGAGCAATAGGACATGGCAGCCTGACTCCAGAGCCCTCATGTGTGTAAGGTCTCCATCATGTGTGTCAGAAGGACCCACCCCTCCCATTCACTCTGTGGTTAGGCCTTCAAGATCAATGCAAGTCCTGCTCACTCCAAAACGTTGCCACCAGCTTTAGTCCCCCTTGATCCTTCACATCTTTTTTTTTTTTTTAAAGATTTTATTTATTTGACACAAGAGAGATCACCAGCAGGCAGAGAGGCAGGCAGAGAAAGAGGTGGAAGCAGGCTCCCCGCTGAGTAGAGAGCCTGATGCGGGGCTCGATCCCAGGACTCAGATCATGACCCGAGCCAAAAGCAGAGGCCTAACCCACTGAGCCACTCAGGCACCCCACATTCTTTTTTTTAGGAATTTATTATTTATTTATTTATTTGAGAGAGAGAGTGAGAAAGAGAGCACGAACAGGGGGGAGGGGTAGAGAGAGAGGAAGAAGCAGACTCTTCACTGGGCAAGGAACCAGATGTGGGGCTCAATTCTGGGACTCTGGGATTGTGACCTGAGCCAAAGGCAGACACTTAACCTACTGAGCCACCCAGGTGTCCCCATAAAGTTTTACATTTCAAGAAAATGTGCATACCCTGCAGGGGCAGCAATGCAATTGTTGGATATCTTTATACAACCACACCTGCCTTCAAGGGGCAGCACAGGATCCCCAGACTGCTCCAGGACCCCAGAATCTCAAAGCCTACACATGTCAGGTGTGAGTCCCGGGAATGAGTATCCAGGAAATTGGAGAAGCAAGGCCTAGGTGAGTAAGAGCTCTTGCATAGGGGGCACCACATAGAAGAAGGGGCTCCAGAGGGGCTGAGAGAGAAGGAAAGAGAAAAAGAGGACAGAGAGGGCCACTGTGGCAGGACAGAATATTCAAACAAAAGCTACTCAGATCATCTATTGCATAGTGCCAACCGTGTTCTAAATACTTTATACTTATTCACACATTAATGTGAACCGCTGGGCCCATAAGAAGTGGGGATTCTTATTACTCATCTTACATATGCAGAAACTAGCACAGAGAGATTATGAAATTTGACCAGGGTCACACAGCTAGCAAGAGGCAGTCTGTCTCCAGAGAGTGCTCCTAACCACTATGGGGTAATGCTCTTGAGAAGAGTTTCTTGTGGCAGAGCACAGAGATGGTGTTGGAGAGGTAAGTAAAAGCCAGGCAGTGGAGAAGCCACATTAAGGAATTACTTACTAGGTACAATGCTGTAAGGGCAGAAGGTTAAGACTCAGGAGGGCTTTAGGCTAGGGGTTCCCCAATGTGAGTTCCCTGCCGTTAGGTCATGGGCTCAAGGGAATAACTGCCACATAACAAACCATCCGTAAAATTAGTGGCTTAGAACACCCCCCGCGCCTTTGCTCGTAGTTCTGCAGTTTGGCTGGAGATGGGCAGAAATGTGATGTCTCTACTCTGTGGGATGTCACCTGCAGTCAGTCATGTGGCTACGTTGAGCTGGGAGCCAGGCTGGAGCTGGGACATTGAACGTGGAGTGCCTCACTCCACGTCGGGTGCCTCAGCCTAGATGGCATGAGTGACCAGACACCTGAGTTCTGCATGTGAATGACCACTCTCTCTTTCCATGTGATCGCTCATTATGCAGAAATCTAACTCAAATTTCTCTACTTTAGATTTTTTTTTAAAATATTTTATTTATTTGACAGACAGAGATCACAAGCAGGCAGAGAGGGGAGGAAACAGGCTCCCTGCTGAACAGAGAGCCCGATGTGAAGCTCGATCCCGACTCGTGACATGAGCCGAAGGCAGAGGCTTAACCCACTGAGCCACCCAGGCGCCCCAAGTTTCTCTACTTTAGAAAGTTCCCTACCTAAGGCTTGCAAGAGGTTCCAGGTCTCCTAAGGCCTAGACATAGAACTTCTGCCATATTCTGTTGGCCAAAACAAGTCCCAACGTCAGCCCGTTTGCAAGGGGAAGGGAAATAGACATCACTTCTTGATGGCAAGTGCAGCATATGCCCATTGTTGGCAGGTGTCATTGGAAACATCCATTTCAGGTGAAATCAGTGACACCAGGGGCCTCTTTTTGCTTTTGTTCTCTTAGCTCTGTCATGAATGACCTTCACTCCGTGGAACCCCAAAGTCATTGAAGGATAGCATAGCAACATGCCCTGTGTACTTACTCTCATCCAAAAGACAAGAGCATATCTGGGCTCTTACCAGGGAAGGTCATTTCAGATGACTTTCAGATGACCCCTCCCATGGGAGAGCTTGGCTCAAGTCAAGGAGAGCCAGAGCACCAAAATCCATGAAACACTCCATGGTTTAAAGTGTGGGTGCCCTAAGAGGACTCTGATGTTACTCTAGGCTATGGGTTGGCAGACTCCAGCCCTCTGGTAAAATCCTGCCACCCACGCTCAATCATTTCTGTATTGTCTATGGCTGCTTTCCCATGAAACCAGCAGAGCCCAGTAGGTGCAACAGAGACTGTGTAGCCCATAACACCTAAGATAGGTACTGTCTGACCCTTTGCAGAAAATGTTTGCCAACCATGGCACCAGAGGCAATAGTCAGTAATGGTACTCTTTCTCATATGTTATTTCATTTCCAGAAATTCCACTGACCCCAAGGTTCACATTTGAACTGGCAGAAATAGACAGTTCTTGGGCCAGTCCATATAATTCCTTAAAGAGGCAAGAGAATGTGTAAAGCATTCAGTAATCGAATTTTAAGGGTGCACCTATGTGATGCTTTCAAGTCAAACCTATTTTATGTCCTGAGCACTTCTAGAACCTGTCCTCAAGTCCTCACTGGCCCACTCTCTCCATGCAAAACTCAACCTCTTCCCAGGGAAGAGAATTGCAGTAGGCTTTCTATGCTCAGAGATTTTCTTTTTTTAATCATTCAATGGGAAAATTGGTTATCCTCAGTGGATAATCATTGTACCAATTCACAGTCAAGAGAACCCAATAGTGTTCTTAAACTCTATTAAACTAGTAGTATTTGAACTTTCAGAAAAACTCAAGGTAATGATGGAGGCCTGCCCTTTTGCTTTCACTTGGTTGTATACTCAAAGGATTCTTTTTTTTTTTTTTAAAGATTTTATTTTTTTATTTGACAGAGAGAGACATAGCAAGAGAGGGAACACAAGCAGGGCAAGTGGGAGAGGGAGAAGCAGGCTTCCTGCTGAGCAGGGAGCCTGATGCGGGGCTCGATCCCAGGGCCCTGGGATCATGACCTGAGCTGAAGGTGGACGCTTAACGACTGAGCCACCCAGGTGCCCCTCGAAGGATTCATTTTTAAAACATAATTTTTCAAGAACATTTTAATAGTGTGAAATCGTGTTGTTCTCTGAGAAATTATGTTGACTGTATGCAAAATAAAAGTTGAAACTCAACATGCTGTTTTGCTGGAACTCTGAAAGTTCTTCTCCTAAGCCTAAAAAGTTTTCAAACACTCATACCCACCGATCTAACAATTTCAATTCCCAAATTTTATCCCAAGGTCATGATGTGGTTAAGTTCAAGGTTAATCCTGGCAGAATTATTTGTAATAGCAGGAAATCTTATAGAACCTAAATACCCATAGATGAGGGACAGGTTCAAAAGCAGTGACAGACAATATGTAAACAAATGAGCGTGGCTTATTCTGATTATTTAAGTGGACCCATGTGATGGATTAAAAGAAATAAGGAAGACCTTTGGAATCTTTATGTAGAACAAATTCCAGGATTATTGCTCAGTGCAGAAAAAAAAAAGCAAAATGCAAAATAGTGCATATGATATTTTATCATTTGTGAAAAAAATGGGAGGGAGAAAATAAATATAATTTGTATGTGTATTAAATAACTCTGGAAGAACACACATAAGAAATTAATAATAATGTTTGTCTCTAGGACTGATTGTCAGTCAGGATCCAGCCAGAGAAACCACTGTAAGGATGTCATTCAGAGTATATTTAATACAAGAACTTAGTTAAGCAGGTAATGGAAGAAGTAAGGCGCCAAATAGGAGACTTCGAGTTAACCCAGAAGTTATTAAGACCAAGAAATGACTACCATCCTTAGGGCTGAAGAGATATAAGGAAGAGGTGGTGTTATCAGATTCCAAATTTTTTTTTATTAAAAAAGATTTTTTTAAGATTTTTATTTATTTATTTGACTGAGAGAAAGAGAGAGAGAGAGAGAGAGAGAGAGCGCACACAAGCAGGGGGAGCTGCAGGCAGAGGTAGAAGGAGAAACAGGTTCCCTGCTGAGCAGGGAGCCTGATGCGGGACTCAATACCAGGACCCCAGGATCATTACCAGAGCCGAAGGCAGACGCTTAACCTTAACTGACTGAGCCACCCAGGTGTCCTGCATTATCAGGTTCTAAAAGTTGGGCCAGTGAAGCAGTAGTAGAACAGTGGTGGAGAGTGCTGAGATGGGGGGAGCTGGGGCCACAGACGGTGAGGCTGACTGGGGGGAGTTTGAACTAAGGAGCAGTGGCAGCAACTGCAGAAGGTCCTACTCAGGCAGGAGGGGAGAACGAAACCCCTTGGCTCTGTCCTCCTTCCAGCCTCCAGTCTTTACCAGTGCCCGTGCCCCCATTGCCTGAAGCTACAGAAACCACCAGGCAGAGGAGCCTGGGAAAGAGCAGAGCAGAGCAGAGCAGACAGAGGCCAGTGAATGGATTTATGAAGAAGCTCGCAAACTACTGGTCCAGAAGGGGTCCAGAATGTGTTGACCTGGGAGAGAGCTGTAGCAGGGAGCTTTTTTACCTTATTTTATTTTATTTATTTTGTTCTATTTCTTTCACTTTATTTATTTTGTTTTGTTTATTTTATTTTCTGTAAAAAATTGTGGTTTTTATTTTAAAAATGTAAAAAATTCCCTGCAGCCATTTTCAGGGACCTCAATGACTTCAATGTTTCTGAGGCTCCTAACACAGCTTGCAGGGGAACATTTTAATGTTTATCTCCTTGTGCGTTCTGATTTTTGAACCCTGTGAATATATTGCCTATCACAATGAGTAAAATTAAGTAAAAAATTAAATAAGTCCAAAAGAATGGACATTTTTTATTAAAAACTGAAATTTCAAAGAAATGTCAAGCGAAAAGCAACTAAATGTTATCAAGGGCATGGTGAAAATACGATGCATAAGTACAATAAAATACCATGCAGCCATTCAAAAGAACAAGTCACAAAATACCTACAGAAGGACATACAGGAAAGTGGTATCAGTTCATGCCTAATGGCAGTTCATGCCTAATGGCAGGTGGGCTGCGTGGTTGTGAGACAGAGACAGCTCAGGCACATAGCGAAAACACTGCCTACCCTTCTGTACCTTTTGATTTTGCGCCCCATGTATGTATTACCTATTCAAAATAGAAATCAAGATTTTTTCTTTTCCCTGTTAAAATTTTTTTATTGTGATAAAATACACATAACACAAAATTAGCCTTTTAAACCATTTTTAAGAGCACAGTTCAATAGTATTAATTATATTCGCACTGTTGTGCAATAGATCTCTGGAAAATCTTCATTTTGTACACATTCAACTCTGTATCCAATTAACTACAGCTTCTCATTTCCCCCCTCCTTCCAGCCTCCAGCAACAACCACTCTACTTTCTGTCTAGGAATTTGCCAACTCCAGATACCACATATAGATGGAATTGTGATAATTCAATAACAAGTACTTATCAGTACTTGTCTTTTTTGACAGGCTTATTTCATTTTGTATGGTGTCCTCAAGGTTCACCCATGTTGCAATGTATGTCAGAATTTCCTTCCTGGGACACCTGGGTGGTTCAGTTATTAAGTGTCTGCCTTGGGTACAGGTCATGATCCAAGGGTTCTGGGATTGAGTCCTACATCAGGCTCCTTGCTCAGCAAGGAGGCTCTACCTCTGCCTGCTGCTACCCCATTCTTGTGAGCTCTCTCACTTGCTCTCTCTCTCTCTGACAAATAAATAAATGAAATCTTAAAAAAAAAAAAAGAAAGAACTTCCTTCCTTTTTAATCTTTAATGATATTCCATTGTATGCATCTATCATGTTTGCTTACCCATCCATCCGTCAAAGGACGCTCAAGTTGCTCCCACTTTTTGGCTATTTGAAATCAAGTTTTTTGTTGTTGCTGTTATTTGTTTTTTAACATTTTATTTATTTGAGAGAGAGCATGAGCACGGGCAGAGGGAGAGGGAGAATCAGACCCCTGCTGAGCAGGGAACCCCACCACCCTCACCAAGGGGACCTGATCCAGGACCCTGGGATCATGACCTGAGCTGAAGGCAGATGCTTATCTGACTGACCCACCCAGGTGGCCCAAAATTAAGTTTTTAAAAAGAAGGTTGGGGCACCTGGGCGGCTCAGTCAGTTAAGCAACCTACTCTTGATTTTGGCTCATGTCATGATCTCAGGGTCATGAGATTGAGCCACCCATCCCCTGTGGGGCTCTGCACGCACTGTGGAGTCTGCTTGAGAGTCTCTCTCTCCCTCTTCCTCTGCCCTCCCCTCCCACTCACAGGGCCCTTACTCTCTCTCTTTCTCTCTCAAATAAAGAAATAAATGAATCTTGAAATAAAATAAAATAAAAAGAAAGTTTATGCTTAAATTAACCATTCTTCTTATGGTGGAAGTACTTATATCCAGAAATCTGGGGCTCTTTCCATGGCCTCTGGGACTCAAGTGACTTTTCTGGAACAGACATTCACAGCAGCTGCCACCCTCCCCAATAGATGGTTCACAAGGAAGTTTCTAGCATCTTTCCTAGGTAGGCCTTTGGTCACAATACTATATGGAAGGAACCCATCAATAAACAAAGCATTTAAGAGTTATTGAATAAAAGCCACACTTACTGAGCCTTATTGTGCAATCCTGAAAATAAGGAGCACAAAAACAAAGCATATTATAATAAAGACATTGCAACACTAACGTCAGAATCCTAATCTCAACAGTGAAGCGAACCAGGCCATTAAACTGTCTTAGTGAAAGCAGATTTTACTTCCCTACTGTGTGAACATTCACCAGCTTGTTTATTCTCTTAACCCTCCACCTTCTGTAGGTGGACATTTCTTCCTTTATTTTTATTTGAGTGAACAGATGACAATGAATTACATTAAATTGTTGTTTGAGTCAAAGTTTTTTAAGGACTCTTTTCACAGTTCCAAAACAGCCATTTGAAAAATGAAAAATGAAATCAAAGACTTTCTCTTATTCAATGCTAAACATTATAATGATGAATATTTTCTAAAAGGCAGGTAACAAAATGGTATGTACAGCATGATTCCAATTTAGGGAGAAAAAATATGTGTGTGTGCACAGGAGAAAGTCCTTCCAGGTGAGAAATGGAAAGTCCCAGATGGATAGAACAAAGAGAGATCTAAAGACAAAAGTGATCCGGTTACCTGGGTTGGATTTTAACATTGACACGGAGCTCAAGAGAAGGAGGCCAGAGGGGAAGATGAAGGTTCTGAGAGCTCATCAGCCCTGAGAAGTCCTTAATTTAACCAGCCCAAGGACCACCTATCTTAGGATTTCTCATTAATCAGAATGACATTTTCTGGATGGTTTAAGCCAGCTATAATTGTGTTTTCTGCTACATTCTAGTCTCCCTGGATATGATCTCCCTTTTAATGCTGTTATTGTCCAGTATCTTTGTTCCATTAACTTAAAAAAAATTTTTTCTTTATTGATTTATTTGAAAGAGATTGAGCGCCAGAGAGCACAAGTCTGGGGGTGGGGGCGGGGAGCAGCAGAAGGAGAGGGAGAATTAGGCTTCCTACTGAGCAAGGAGCTTGATGTGGGGTTCAATCCCAGGACCGTGGGATCGTGACCTGAGCTGAAGGCAGACACTTAACTGACTGAGCTACCTGGGCACCCCTGTTCCATTAACTTTTAATGCCCCCTTAGTTAATCATCATTAAAAATATGTAGTGATTTCTGGAGCACATTTGCCAATTTCTTTCTTATCACTCTTCTTCCGTTTGAATTCTTATTGTTTTGCTCAAATACCTTTTTTTCTCATGAAAATCTTTTTGTTTCTTTTTTAAGCAAGATTTGTTAGGTAACTCTAAGTCTATAAATGTGTTTATTTAACCCTCCTGTTTGAATGATGGTTTAGCTGCATAATGAATTCCTTTGAGGCAAGGAATTGAAATTGCCATATTCTACAAAAATCCAGGGCCTTTAAGGGATAAACCATTAGTAAAAGGTGACAAATGGAAACAAAAAACAAAAAACAAAAACCCACCTACCAGCACAAGTTGACAATGAAGAGTCCTGCTTGCTTGCTTTTTTGTTTGCTTGCTTTCTTTGCCAATGTCTCCCCTGAAAAATGCATAACCATGTGCTTCATGGTGCATGAAACCCTAAAATGGAAAGTTAATATAAAAACTCTTCCCAGGGGCACCTGGGTGGCTCAGTCAGTTAAGTGTCTGCCCTCGGCTCAGGTCATGATCTCGGGGTCCTGGGAGGAAGCCACTGCCTGGGGCTCCCTGCTCCACGGGGAGTCTGCTTCTCCCTCTCCCTCTGCCCTGCTCCCCCCCACAAAGTCTTGTGTTCTCTCTCTCTTTCAAATGGATAAATAAAATCATGAACAAACAAAACTGTTCCCAGTCACTATTGCCTGGCAGAAACAAAGGCAAAAGTGCTTTGGAGGCTACATCCCAAGTCTGAAACATTCAGCTTAG
Organism: Mustela putorius furo; assembly: GCF_011764305.1. NCBI lineage: Eukaryota > Metazoa > Chordata > Mammalia > Carnivora > Mustelidae > Mustela > Mustela putorius. The sequence continues at coordinate 38,895,350 of NW_025421989.1, forward strand.
ACTTTAAATTACAAAACGGAAGAAAGATTTCACTAGGAGTAAAAGTGGGCACATGAAAAGCAGATCTGTATCCCCAAAGTACCTCAGATATTAGAACAACCTAATGCAAAGGATAAAATAAGTATGTTTTAAATGATTAAAGACATAAAGGAAACACTGTAATCCATAAGAACAAGTCACTGTTTTAAAAATAGCAGGCAGATTTTGAACCAAACTGATCTCCTAGAAATTAAATATGTAATTAATGAAATTAAAAACTCAGTGGACTTTTAAATCAGATTTAACATGGCTGAAGAGAATTATTGAACTCTCTGGAGAATATATCTGAAGAGTTTACTCAAAATGCAACACAACAAGGTAAAAAAATGAAATACATGAATTATGGAGCATACATAAAAGATGTTATGAGATATCAAGGATAGAATTAGATAGTCAAGTATGTCTCTAACAGGAATTCCCCAAGGAGAGAACAGAAAGATTATGGGGATGGCGGGGTGATGGGGAATCAATGTTTTAAGACATAATGGCTGACAATTTTTTCTGTATTCATTAAAATCATAAATCTCAGTTTTAAGAAGCACATCCAAGCAAGAAAAATGAAAATAAACCCAAACCTAGACACTTTGCAAAGAAATATCAAAATACTAAAGTTCAACAGAAGATCTTAAAAAGCCATTAGCAAGTAATAATAGAACACCTTAAGAAAATAATACTTAACTGAGAAAAGATATTGAAACAGCAAAGTTAGAGCCCAGAAGATAATGGAATAACATCTACAGGGCTGAGAGATGATAGCTAGCAGGTTGGAATTCAATATCCAACTAAGCCATCATTTAATCAAGACATTTTCAGGCAAAGATTTACAGAGTTTACTACAAACAGACCTTTGCTGAAAAGGAAACAAACAAACAAAAAGTTATTGGAGATGAAGGAAGGCATTTCCTAGTGATAAAGGGGTCAATTTGTCAAGAAGACTGCATCCTAAATGCATATGCGTCAAATAGCAGAGCTTTGAAATAGATGAGGCAAAACCTGAGGCAACTTTAAAAAGGAATGGACAGGGGTGCCTGGGTGGCTCAGTGGGTTAAAGCCTCTGCCTTCGGCTCAGGTCATGATCCCAGGGTCCTGGGATCGAGCCCCGCATCAGGCTCTCTCCTCAGCAGGGAGCCTGCCTCCTCCTCTCTCTGCCTGCCTCTCTGCCTCGTTGTGATTTCTGTCTGTCAAATAAATAAATAAATCTTTAAAAAAAAAAAAAAAGGAATGGACAAACCCAGTTGTTATTCAGGATTTCAACCCTCTTCTCTCAATAATTAATATATCAACTAGACATAAAATCAGTAAGGATACAGAAGACTTAAATGCCATCAACAAACTTGACATAATTGACATTTATAAAACATTCTAACCTAACAGCCATGGAAGAGACATCCCTTTCAAGCATGTGTGGAGGGGTCGACAATGCAGATTACAGGCTATGCCATTAAAAAAGTCTCAGTAAATTTAAATGGATTGAAATCATACAGCATATGACCTCCAATCACAGGGGAATCGGTTTAGGAATCTGTAATGGACAGATAACTGAAAAATTTCCCAACTATTTGGCCATGAAATAACGTATTTTTAAGAAGCCCATGGGTCAAAGAAGAAATCAATGGAACATTCAAAATGAATGAAAATTTTAAAAAATATCAAATTTCTGGGGTGCTGCTAAAAGATTGCTTAGAAAGAAACGCATAGGTATAAATGCTTATTTTAGGCAGAAAAAGGATTCAAAATCAATTATCTAAGTTTCCACCATAAGAAGCTAGAAAAAGAAAAGTTAAATCCAAAAAAAAATGAAAAGAAAGGAGATAATGATAAGAACAGAGTTCACTCTCAATAAATAATTGGAAATTGTCATGTTAAAAAAGACAACTTACAAATAGCAACAAACCAATGAAATATGTAGGGAAATATTTAACAAACTGCAAAACTCTACATGAAAATGATAAAACATGGTTGTAACGGATTAAAGAAGATGTAAGTAAACAAAGAGAGATACAATGATTAAGACTTGGAACATTCAATACTGTTAGGATATAAGTTCTCCCCAAATTGATCTATCAATTCAATGATCTCAATCAAAATTCCAACAGACTTTTTAAAAAGGATTTTATTTATTTATTTGAAAGAGAGAGCGCGTGTGTGTACAAGCATGAGTTGGGGAGGCAGGGCAGAGAGAGAGGGAGAAGGAGAACCCTTCCCTCCAACCCGGCACAGAGCAAGGAGCTCAACGCAGGGCTTTATCCCAGGACCTCAAGATCATGACCTGAGCCAAAGTCAGACACTTAACCAACAGAGCCACCCAGGCACCCCTCCCAGCAGACTTCTTAATAGAAACTGATAAACAATTATAAAATGTGTATGGAAATGCAGAAGAACCAAGAATATCCAAAAAAATTTTGGGAAAGCATAAACTTGAAAGCTTTTGATAAAGCTACGTTCATCAAAACAGAGTGATACTGGAGTGAAGACACATAAATGAACGGAAGAAAAGAGGGAGTCCAGAAACAGACTCACAGAGATATGGTCCAAACAAAGGTGAATAACGCTAGAACAACTAGATATCCATATTGTTAAAAAAGGGACCTCAGCGCTCACCATGTAAGTAAAAATTAACTGAATGGGGGTGCCTGAGTGGTTCAATTGGTTGGGCGACTGCCTTCGCCTCAGGTTATGATCCTGGAGTCCTGGGATAGAGTCCTGCATTGGGCTCTCTGCTCAGCAGGGAGTCTGCTTCTCCCTCTGACGCTCCCCTTCTCGGGCTCTCTCTCTCTCTCACACACACTCTCTCTCAAATAAATAAATAAAATCTTTTTTAAAAAGAAAAATTAACTGAAAGATGGCTCTAAATGTGAAAGTTAAGCTATGAAATTTATAGAGAAGACCAGAGGAAGACATTCATGTACCTTGGGGCAGAAAGGATATCCTGGCAAACAAAAAGCACTAGTCAAAAATAGAAAATATTGATAGACTGGACTTCACAAAAATTAAGGACTGCTATTTGAAACACACTTATAAAAAAATAAAAAGGCAAAGGAAAAAAAAAAGCAAGCCAGACCAGAGGAAAATATTCACAGTTGATATATCTGACAAAAACCTTGTCTTCTGAACACATAAAGAACTCTTACAACTCAGGTAGCCTGGGTGGCTCAGTCGGTTATGTTTGCCTTCGGCTCAGGTCATGATCTCGGGGTCCTGGGATCAAGCCCCACATTGGGCTCTGCTCAGTGGGGAGCCTGCTTCTCCCTCTCCCACTCCCCCTGCTTGTGTTCCCTCTTTCTCTCTCCGTCAAATAAATAAATAAAATCTTTAAAAAAAAAAAAAAGAACGCTTACAACTTAATTAGAAGAGAAACAAACCACATCGAAAACTGACAAAATATTTGAGCAGAGCACGAATTGTACTCCTCGACATTTATACAAGAGAAAATGTACACCCATATAATACCTTCCTTATACATGAATGTACACGGTGGCTCTATTCATAATAGCCAAAGAGTGAGAACAACTCCAATGTCCATTGACCAGGGAATAAAATAAACAAATTGTGATCTACCCAGGCCATGGAATACTCCTCAGCAATGAAAAGAATGAATTACTAATGTGCGCAGCAACAGCAACATACATGAATCTCAGAGTTCTTAGGCTGAGCAAAAATAGCCAGATACAAGCCAGAGAGTACAGTTCTGCCTGCTTCTGTTTATATAAAATTCTAGAACTGTCATAGCTGATCTATACTGACAGAAAACAGGTCAATGGTTGCCTGGAATGGAGGGGGAGAGGGGGAATTAACTACAAAGAGGCAGCAGGGAACTTTTAAGGGAGGTGGATATATTCTATAACCTAATTGGACTGGTGATTACTGGTTGGTGTAATGGGTGTAATCAGTAACAGCTGTCAAAACTCATCGGATTGTACACTCGAAATGGGTGCATGTTATTAGAAATAAACACCTCAATAAAATTGATTTTTAAAAAATCCCGAAGCGTTTGTGGTGGGTCTGTCATTTGTCGACTTGGCGAAGCTGACCTGCATTTCCCAGTATTCCCCTTTATGTATGTTTCTGGTCAGAGTGACCTCGGGGAGAGATCCTCCGGTGACATTTGGAGGGTGGGACTGACAAAACAGCCATTTTGCAATTCATGCTTTTTGTCTTTTGTCTTCTGGCTCCCCTTGTTGGTGGAAGGCAAGTGACAGCACCTGCTCCATCAAGGTCAAGGGCACCAAGAACAAACATGGGCTCCAGTCCATCCTCGGTCTCCACTTGTTCTTGCCCTCCCCTACATATGTCCATCTTCCCTTGCCGACTGCTTGCCCTGTGGAGATGGGTTTTCAGCAGAAGTGAAGACAATAACCTTACGGAGACTGTTTACTGACTGCTACACTTGTATTAAGGTGAAATTCCTGTAACACATCCATATGTATATGTATATTCATTCCTGGTGGTTCTACTTCCCTACTTGCCACCATTTCATTGTTATTATGTATAATGTGTTCCAAAGGAAAAATAATATCTAATATCACTATAAATCTATATTACATAAAACGGAAAATAAATGAGACATCCAAAAGCTGATTACTATCAGAATCATTACTTACTTAATTTTTACTTTTCTTTCCCCCTACGAAATACATGAATTGGTTAACAAAAAGAGACAAGGGCAATATTGGCAGAAAAAAAGAACATTGCAACCGTGCCGATAATAAGGTCCCTACAGTTACAGGGATGGGTGAGGGGGCTCTGAGCTCCCTGATGACGAAGACCCAAAGGGAGAGAAAACAAAAACTATCTGACTAAATATTTTAACCTCATTCCTACTCACACTGGAATAATGAAGAAATGCTCAAAACTCTCGTTCCCACAACTGGTCACATGGTCATAGCTGGCATTCGTAACTACCTCCTTCGACTACCTAGTCTTCATTCCCTTTGCCCTTAGCAATCACCTCAGCTGATTGTGGTTCTCTAGCGGGTGGGATTTTTCTGACTCCTGGGCAAGGTGTGTGTGTGTTGAGCTCTTCTACAGCTCCAGCCACCAAGATCAGAGATATAAGAACTGACACAGGTTTCGGTCTGTCCTTGTGGGCTCCAACCCGTGCCTGTGGGTCCAATCTTGTCCTTGATCTTTCGCTACTTTACCTGCATCTTCCCATCCCCACTGTCTGCCCCTGAATTTCAAGTTCCAGCGTCAGTTGGGAAGACAGCATCTTTCTAGCTTCTGCAATTGTGTAAGGACAGATCCCTGTCAAATAGATATCTCCTAGTGTTCTGCTCCTCTGATCAAACACTGTTACATGAAGCATTATTAACATTCCCTTTAAACCTAAGAACAAGAAAAGGTTCCCCATTATCGTGCCTTTATTTAATATGTATCAGTGATCCTTGCCAGTGACTTAGGAAAAGAAAAATAATTAAAATGTCAGAAACAAAACTGTTGTCACCTGCAGATGTCATGATTATCTTCCTAGACTTGACAAACAATTAGAACTAATGAGATGCTATGACAACGTTGTTTGATGTAAGTTCAAATACAAAACCAATTGCTTTCTTCTGTAAAGGCATCAAAAAATTAGAAAATGTAATTTTTTAAAAAGAACATTCAAAATAGCAATAAAAGCTAAAGTCCTTTGAAATTACTCTAACAAAAAAATTCACAGGACTTCCATAAAAATTACACAATTTTAATGAAAGACATAAAAGATGACAATAAATGGGAAGGTATACTGTATTTGTTGGGAATGCTCAACATCATAAAGACATAAAGTATTTTCAAACTGATCTATAAATCCAATGTGATTTATATCAAAATCTCAACAGGATCTTCCTTGACACTTGACAATCTCAAAACTCCTAAGAAAGGTAGAGGACCAAGAGTAGCCAAGGCAATCTTAAAGAAAAGAAGGGGAAAATTATCTTTCAGATATGAAAATTCATTATAAAGCTACAATAATTAAAATTGCTGTTATTGATGAAAGCTAGACTCATTGGCCATGGGAATAGAATGGAGAATGCAGAAGCAAGTTCGTATATAGTTTCAAATATGGTATTTGACAAAAGACATCATTAATAAGTCTGGAAAGAATGAACTTTTCATTAAATAGTGTTGGAACAATTTGTTAAATACGGAGGGTAATAAAAATATTATAATCATACCTCACCCCATACAAAAGAAATAATTCCAGTTGACTGTAGATCAAAATGCAAAAAGTAAAGCTTTGAAATGATATATTAGACCATATTAAAATTCTTAAAAACGTCTATATTAGAAAGAGAAATGACAAACCATGGGTTTTTTTTTTAAGTTTTCACCTTTTAAATATACATACTGAAATGTTTATGGATGAAATAATATGATATCTAGGACTTGTTTTAAAATAACCCAGGAAGCAAGAAGATAAATTGGTGGTGGCTGGGTTGGGGGGGGGAGGTGGAGCTAGGGAGTGGGTTGGCTATAAGTCAAATAAGATTGGCCAGGAGTTGATGATTTTAAAATCTAGGTGATTCATACATGGGGCTTTATTACACTGTTTTCTCTAGTTTGCCATATATTTGAAACTCTCCATTTAAAATTTTTTTTTAATTTATTTTCAGCATAACAGTATTCATTGTTTTTGTACCACACCCAGTGCTCCATGAATCCATGCCCTCTCTAATACCCACCACCTGGTTACCCCAACCTCCCACCTCCCACCTCTTCAAACCCCTCAAATTGTTTTTCAGAGTCCATAGTCTCTCATGGTTCACCTCCCCTTCCAATTTCCCCCAACTCCCTTCTCCTCTCTAACTCCCTTTGTCCTTCATGCTATTTGTTATGCTCCACAAATAAGTGAAACCATATGATAATTGACTCTCTTTGCTTGACTTACTGCACTCAGCATAATCTCTTCCAGTCCCATCCATGTTGCTACAAAAGTTGGGTATTCGTCCTTTCTGATGGAGGCATAATACTCCATAGGGTATATGGACCACATCTTCCTTATCCATTCGTCCATTGAAGGGCATCTTGGTTCTTTCCACAGTTTGGCGATCGTGGCCATTGCTACTATAAACATTGGGGTACAGATGGCCCTTCTTTTCACTACATCTGTATCTTTGGGGTAAATACCCAGTAGTGCAATGCAGGGTCATAGGGCAGTTCTATTTCTAATTTCTTGAGGAATCTCCACACTGTTCTCCAAAGAGGCTGCACCAACTTGCATTCCCACCAACAGTGTAAGAGGGTTCCCCTTTCTCCACATCCCCTCCAACACATGTTGTTTCCTGTCTTGCTAATTTTGGCCATTCTAACTGGTGTAAGGTGATATCTCAATGTGGTTTTAATTTGAATCTCCCTGAGGGCTGGTGATGATGAACATTTTTTCATGTGTCTGATAACCATTTGTATGTCTTCATTAGAGAAGTGTCTGTTCATATATTCTGCCCATCTTTTGATATGATTGTCTGTTTTGTGTGTGTTGAGTTTGAGGAGTTCTTTATAGATCCTGGATATCAACCTTTTGTCTATACTGTCATTTGCAAATATCTTCTCCCATTCCGTGGGTTGCCTCTTTGTTTTCTTGACTGTTTCCTTGGCTGTGCAGAAGCTTTTGATTTTGATGAAGTCCCAAAAGTTTATTTTCGCTTTTGTTTCCTTTGCTTTTGGAGACATATCTTGAAAGAAATTGCTGTGGTTGATATCGAAGAGATTACTGCCTATGTTCTCCTCTAGGGTTCTGATGGATTCCTGTCTCACACTGAGGTCTTTTATCCATTTTGAGTTTATCTTTGTGTACAGTGTAAGAGAATGGTCGAGTTTCATTCTTCTACATGTAGCTGTCCAGTTTTCCCAGCACCACTTATTGAAGAGACTGTCTTTTTTCCACTGTTTTTTTTTTTTTTCCTGTTTTGTCGAAGATTATTTGACCATAGAGTTGACGGCCCTTATCTGGGCTCTCTACTCTGTTCCACTGGTCCACACCAGCTGTCTCTACACCTTAAAGAACTGGAGAATCAATAACAAATCAAACCAACTCCACGCATAAGAAGGGGAATAATCAAGATTAGAGCTGAGATCAATGAGGTAGAAACCAGAGATACAGTAGAACGTATCAATAAAACTAGAAGCCGTTTTTTTGAAAGAATCAATAAGATCGATAAACCATTGGCCACACTAATCCAAAAGAAAAGAGAGAAAGCCCAAATTAATAAAATTATGAATGAAAAGGGAAAGATCACAACTAACACCAAGGAAGTAGAAACAATCATCAGAAGTTATTATCAACAGTTATATGCCAATAAGCTAAGCAATCTAGATGAAATGGATGCATTCCTGGAAAACTATAAACTCCCAAAATTGAACCAGGAAGAAATTGACAGCCTGAATAGACTGATATCTAGTAACGAGATTGAAGCAGTGATCAAAAACCTCCCAAAAAACAAGAGCACAGGACCCGATGGATTCCCTGGAGAATTCTACCAAACTTTCAAAGAAGAAATAACACCTATTCTCCTGAAGCTAGTTCAAAAAAATTGAAGCAGAAGGAAAACTTCCAGACTATTTCTATGAAGCCAGCATTACCCTGATCCCCAAACCAGGCAAAGACCCTACCAAAAAGGAGAATTTCAGACCAATATCACTGATGAATATGGATGCTAAGATTCTCAACAAGATCCTAGCAAACAGGATCCAACAGCACATGAGCAGGTGGGATTCATTCCTGGGCTACAAGGATGGTTCTACATTCACAAAATAATCAATGTGATAGAACAAATTAATATGAGAAGAGAAGAACCACATGGTCCTCTCAATTGATGCAGAAAAGTATCAATTTGAGAAAAAGTATTTGGCAAAATCCAGTTTCCATTCCTGATTAAAACACTTCAAAGTATAGGGATAGAGGGAATATTCCTAAACTTCGTAAAATCTATCTATGAAAGACCCACAGCAAATATCACTCTTGTGGGAAAAAGCTTGCAGCCTTCCCGTTGAGATCAGGAACACAACAAGGATGCCCACTCTCACCACTCTTGTTCAACATAGTATTAGAAGTCCTAGCAACAGCAATCAGACAACAAGGTGAAATAAAAGGTATCCAAATTGGCAATGAAGAAGTCAAACTCTCTCTCTTCACAGAGGACACGATTCTTTATATGGAAAACCCAAAAGACTCCACCCCCAAACTACTAGAACTCAAACAACAATTCAGTAACGTGGCAGGATACAAAGTCAATGTACAGAAATCAGTGGCTTTCTTATACACCAACAATGAAAATACAGAAAGGGAAATTAGAGAATCGATTCCATTTACTATAGCACCAAGAACCATAAGATACCTGGAAATAAACCTAACCAAAGAGGTAAAGGATCTGTACTCAAGGAACTACAGAACACACTCATGAAAGAAATTGAAGAAGACGCAAAAAGATGGAAGACCATTCCATGCTCTTGGATCGGAAGAATAAACATTGTTAAAATGTCTATACTGCCTAGAGCAATCTATACTTTTAATGCCATTCCAATCAAAATTCCACCGGTATTTTTCAAAGAGCTGGAGCAAATAATCCAAAAATTTGTCTGGAATCAGAAGAGACCCTGAATCGCTAAGGAAATGTTGAAAAACAAAAATAAAACTGGGGGCATCACGTTACATGATTTCAAGCTTTACTACAAAGCTGTGATCACCAAGACAGCATGGTCCATTTAAAAATTTTTAAAAAGAGAGAGGGAAAGAGAGATGATACTCAAAAACAAAATCAACACATAGACTGAGAGAATAATTTTATAACACATAACTAACAAATCAGTAACCTCAACATATAAAGAACACCACTGTATCAAAAAGAAGATGACAATCAACTCTTTAAAAAGAAAAAATAGCTAAAGGCTTGAATAGGCAATTCACAGAGGAAGAAATGTAAATGGGCAATAAATATGTGACATATGTTCAAAGATCAACTACTCTTCTAACCAGGAAAATATAAATTAAATACCATTTTACAATGAAATATTTTATACACATCAGATTGGCAAAAATTTTAACCCTCTGAGCCACCCAGGCACCCCAGATTGGCAAAAATTTTAAACGTATGACAGTCTGAGAACACAAAGTGACCGTGAGGTCCTGAAGCTATAAGAGACTTTAGAAGAGTAATTTGGTGAGGCACGTGGGTGGCTCAGTAGGTTAAGCTACTGCCTCCGGCTCAGGTCATGATCCCAGAGTCCTGGGATTGAGTCCCTCATTGGGCTCCTTGCTCTGCAGGGAGTCTTCTCCTGCCTGCCACTCCCCCCTTCTTGTTCTCTCTCTCTTTCTCTGACAAATAAATAAATAAAATCTTTAAAGAAAAAGAGTAATTTGGAGAGCAGGTTGACCATACATAGTAAAGTTAATTATGTGTCTATCCAACAATCCAAGAGTCCACGTGTCCATATCTACCCTGGCCCAAGTCTCCTGAGTGTGACCAAGGAAACGTGTACATGAATTTTATTCTAACACTCTAATTGTAGAAAAAAACGAAAATAAATTTCACTTGTATCAATTTAGGAATGAATAAATAAATAGGCAGCAATAGCAATTTTTCAGTGGACTCATATATGTAAGAGAATGATGAACACCAAACTTTGGGATCCTGGATTTCTTTTAGGAGGAGAAGGAAGGTAAGAGGAAAGGACGAAGTCTTAGCTCAAACAATATTACCTCATTTCATTTCATTTCATGCGAATACTGTCACCAAGACCAATGCTAATGTTTATTGTTTTGTGGTAAAGGGTATTTAATTGTTCACTATTCTGTCTTTTGGTATGTTTTTAATGTTCTTTAATAAAGTTTTTTTTTTTTAAAGATTTTATTTATTTATTTGACAGAGGGAGATCACAGCAGGCAGAGAGGCAGGCAGAGAGAGGGGAAGGGAAGGAAGCAGGCCCCTGCTGAACAGAGAGCCCGATGCGGGACTCGATCCCAGGACTCTGAGATCATGACCTGAGCCGAAGGCAGCAGCTTAACCCACTGAGCCACCCAGGCACCCTTTAATAAAGTATTTTAAAACCAAGAAATCTTTATTCTTTTTGATTTATACCATGCCAAGACATAAGTGCAACTTTTTGTCTTGTTTCCCATTAAAATAATTTTTTTGGCATAGCTTAAACAGGGCTAAAATCACACATTGGCTAGAACCCTTAAACACTGTTAAATATTCCTTTAAAATAATTCATTTACGAAAATAAAGCTATGGGCTTTATTTTACTTTATCTTCATCTAAATGTTTGTCCTGGCATTTATAACAGCCTGAAGTCTCATGAATGTGTGATTATAAAACCCTTGCAGAATTTCAGGCCTTGATTTGGTATCTAGTGCAACATCCAAATGGGTTGAATTTCCCACCAAAAAGACCACAGACAAAAGTATAGATGGGGAAACATATTGGGTAGAGCATAGGGTGACCTAGGTGTGGAGCCTTCTACTTTCCTAGGGAAAATCCATTTTTGTATTGCCATGGCAAGCAGTTCTAACACAGTGCTGTTATTTTATTTTATTATTTTATTTTATTTATTTTTTAAAAGATTGTATTTATTTGTCAGAGAGAGAGAGAGAGAGCACAAGATGGCGAACGGCAGGCAGAGGGAGAAGCAGGCTCCCTGCGGGACTCCATCCCAGGACCCTGAGATCATGACCTGAGCCGAAGGTGGCTGCTTAACTGACTGAGCCCCCCAGGTGTCCTGACAGTGCTGTTATTTTAATATGAATTTTGAGCATTGTCTTGCTTTTATGTTAATTTAAGAAGCAATTCATTCAAAAGGCTCGCACCCACTTGAAGAAAACACCCACGGAGATTCCTGGAGCCCCCATTTGGGGTTTTAAGCGTTCTCGGGCTATGGATTCCCGTTTTCCCCATCTTTCTTCATTAGTAAGAGTTTCTCCCCTCCACCCACCCATATGCATAAACACATATGACCCAAGCAAACTTTGGCTTTGCGATATTGGATCAAAGAATGAATGGCTAGGCGCAGAGTCCTGGGGTCCCAGGACTATGTCTCTGTTTGCACTAGCAAGAGTTTCCCCCCAAGAGTTCAAACCCCATTATAGGCTTAGTGGGGTCATTTTCATACGTGAAATACACATAGGATTGGCCTGCTAAGAGATATATCATGGGCTTTTCCTTCTTCAGAATTCAAGCTCTAAGTTAGACAGGGAGAAGACAAATGCGACACAAGCTCTGAATTATTCTTTTTTATTTATATGCTTCAGCGGCTTGTGGTTGCCTTATCTCCTGGAGGGTGAAATTAATGAGAGGCTGAATAATTTCATGTAAGTCAAAAAAATGGAAATTGGATATGTTTGGAACAGTCATTACATAAAATATGGTTGTTTTTATTGCTTTTAACTTTTGTTTGGTAGACTATCTTGTTAATTTAATAAAAAAATTTATGAAGGTGAATGAGTAATGTTTGCAAGTTTCTTTAAGCTCCTTGGATGAAAGGTGCTATATAAAACTGAAGTATACTGTGTTGCATTATTATTTTATTTTATAAGCTCTGCAGCATAAAAAAGCTGCAAATCTCTCAACGGTTTCAGGAGGATGAACATTATCTTTCTAGTTCTGGGAATAGATCTGCAGGCTTTTGTGAACGTGGCAACTCCTATTTTTTGTTGCTGTTCAAGTTTTTTACGCTCAGAGGCAGATATTGACAGGTGAGTTTTTTGTTGGAGTTGCGTGGTGTGTGTGTGTGTGTGTACTCAGATGGGAAATGGGTCGCACACAGGGTGAGTCAGAAATTTGATTAAATGTCAGTTTATGGTCAATATTTATTTCTGGCTGCTAGTGTGTATTGCCATTTGGAAATGGGAATATTGATAAGAAAAATAAGCAATTTGGGGGTGCTTATTTTCAGGGTCCAGAAGTTGAAAAATGTGTGCCTTGTCATCTTGTGACATCACTGAAATTTATATGTGCTGCTCCAGAATGAAATGGTTCAAAAAAGCTAAATGGAGTGCCTTTATGAAATTCTTGCATCATAATCCCAAGCTGTTGTTGGTGAATTCGAAAGTTTAATACAAGCTTAATACCCTGCCGGCACGCAGGAGGTGAAGGAGGGAGGTGAAGCGCTTTTGCATCAAAGGTCGAATAACTACAACAGACAATGGTATATGGCAGAAGGTGCCCAATGAGTAATATCCAAAGTAAACGCTGTGTATTCAGAGGCAGAAGTGGAGAAGCTGCCAAAGAATTGGGGATAAATGGAATAGCAGTCATCAGACAATGGGACAGTGGAGCTGAGAGACTGGCTGGAACGGTGTTTTCAGGGATGGAAGGGGGGGTGAAGTTGGACGCTTAACTTGATAATACATCGCATTGAAATAATATCATAAATAGTTGTCTATTTTCTCCCTCAATTATAATTATCCTCAATTATTTATTTCCACTAAGCTCTCTCCCTCTTCAGTTTTTGTCCTTAATTTAAGTCTCTAAATATGAATATGCATGCTGCCCAGGAGGGAGACAAAAGCACAAAGGAACAGGTGGCGACAGGCAATGTCGGTTGATAATGATAATGTTTAAAATATTTTATTTTATTTGACATTGGATTTCTTCCTGACTCTTCTTCATCCAACAGGCTCACGACATTGTCAGCAGCCCCGAAACCCTTTATGGGCTCGTTGTATCTCTTTCTAATTCTTTCCATCTTAATAGCCTGGCTTTGCGGTCAGCTGTCTTCAGAGTTTGATTTAAAACAAAATCAAACAGATATAAGAAATCAAAACACTTGCATGCATTGCTGGTGAGAATGTAAATGGTGCAGCCACTGTGGGAAACAGTCCGGGGAACCATGATCCAGCAATTCCACTCCTGGGTATATCCCCAAGAGAATTGAAAACACGTGTTCAAGCAGACATGTGGACACAAGTGTTCCAAGTGGCATGACTTATAACAGCCAAAAGTTGAAACAACCCATCAGTTGGAGATGGGTTGAAAGTTGAAACAAGTCCATCAGTTGGACAAAGGATAAACAAACTTTGGACTATCCATACTACAGAATGTTATTCAGCCATAAAAAGGAATGAAGGAATGACACATGCTAGACCATAGATAGGTTTGAAAACAATATTCTGAGGGAGAAAACCCAATCACAAAGACCACATATTGTATGCTCCCACTTACATGACGTGTCCAGAAAAGGCAAATCTACCAAGACAGAAAGCATATCAGTAGTTGCCTAGGGCCGGGGGCTGGGGAGATTTGGGAAAAATGGGGATGACTGCTAAAAGATCACTTTGGGGTGAAGAAAATATTCTAAAATTAAATTGTAGTCATGGTTACACCTTGTAAATATACTAAAACCATTGACTGGAACACTTTAAATGGGTGAATTGTATGTTATGTGATTTGTATCTCAGTAAAGCCATTTTGAAATCAAACATAGGAAGGTTTTTTAAAATCTTTTCTTGTTTTATATTTTGGGTCTTCCTCTTGATAGTCTTGTTCTCCCGCTGGTGGCCATGCAATGGCTGTTGTTGTATGCACATGTCTTCCTCTATACTTTCCCTGGATCACATCTTTTCATTTTAGACACTTCTGGAGCTTTTTTGGTAACCTATCCTAAGGTTTGACTTTTCTTTTCTTAAAGTTTTTTAAAGTTTTATTTATTTTAGAAAGAGCACGCGCATGTGCAAGCCAAGGGAGGGGCAGAGGGAAAGGGAGAGAGAGAATCCCAAGCAGACTCCACACTGAGCATAGAGCCTGATGTGGGGCTTGCTCTCACACCCTGAGATGGTGACCTAAGTTGAAAACAAGAGCCTGATGCTCAACCGACTGAGCCACCCAGTGCCACAAGGTTTGACGACTCTTCTCCATCAGGTGGTTAAAAGGAAACAACCATGCTTTTATCAATTCCTCTTTATGCTTGGAAAGTAACATTGATTTCTTACCAAATGTGGTATCAGGGAAATGACATCATTTTTAACAGCAGAAAACCCAATGTTTCTTTCAAGCTGAGAGTTTATTCTTTACATAAGAAAAAAATCATGAAATTATGTGTGTGTGTTTTTAAACAGAGTAGAATGTACACTTCTGAAAAGTATGAGCATCTTTGAGGTAGCTCTTTATGAGGCTTTGCATTAATGCCAAGATTGATGAAATCATTGCTTAAATGTTTCTGAAACTCTTATTTTGCCAGATTTTCCATTAAAAGCATGAAATGTGATTTTTTTTCAACTACCCTGAATGGCAATGAATGTTTGTCCTTAAATGGTGATTTGATTTTTAGAAGCAGTCAGAAGGAACCCATGGTTTATAAGTAGGTCGATAGACCAATCTGGAAAATTTCTTTTTCTTTTAAAGATTTTATTTATTTATTTGACAGACAGAGATCACAAGTAGGCAGAGAGGCAGACAGAGAGAGAAGAGGAAGCAGGCTCCCTGCTGAGCAGAGAGCCCAATGCAGGGCTCGATCCCAGGACCCTGAGATCATGACCTGAGCCGAAGATAGAGGTTTAGCCAACTGAGCCACCCAAGCGCCCCTGGAAAATATCTTTTTATGTCAATAATGAAACCTGACTCTAGGATAGTGAAACTTTTCTTCCTGGGTAATTCAAGCTAAATCTGAAGTCCGTTTAAAAACATGAGTTTCAAAAAATAATTTGAGTAGTGATAGTATTATCACTACTGGCATGAGCCTCTGGTTTCTTCCCAAACACAATGCCAGGGACTTTACACAGATTATTCCAATAAAATCTTCCAATAGTTCTGCAGAGTAAAAATCATCCCCATTTTACTGATAAGGAGACAGGGTTAGAGATGCTGAACCACATGCCCAAGGATACCCAGCGGTCCAGAGGCAGAACTGGTTCTCAAATTTCTCACCTTCTGACTCTCCATGGGGCCAACTGAGTAATAAGATGCTCTCATCTTAGTTTTTTTTTTTTTAAGATTTTATTTATTTATTTGAGAAAGAGAGAAAGAGGGTGTGCACACATGAAAATGGGGAGAAGGGCAGAAGGAGACGGACAAAGAACCTCAAGCAGACTTCCTACTGAGCGAGAAGCCCAATCATGACCTGAGCCCAAATCAAGAGCTGGAAGCCTAACTGACTGAGCCACCTAGGCGCCTCTCATTTTAGTTTTAAAAGCTAGTTGCTTTGCTTATTCTTAGAGTGGTTTATAGTTTTTATTTCCTCATCCTACCTGCTGTGTGCATGTCCAAGCTTAAATTAGGCCAAGTCTTCCTCAAAGATCTGGGGATTTCCCACCCTTTCTTATCTCTTCACTTCAGATATTGAACTACATATTAAGCTTAGGTGGGCAAAATTTGAATGCATTGCCTTTTTCTTGGAATAGCACCAAGAACTTCTCCTGTGTGAAAATTATCACAGATTCAGAGTCAGTAGAGTCCAAATTAATGAAGGTTTGCCACGTTCCCTCTCCGGGCCCCTTGGGAGGCTGCCAGGCATGCATCATCCAATGTGCTTTTTAGCTTATGAAATCAGAAAATGTAGCCTAATGGAGCAAGACCCAAGAAAGGTGTTAGGAGGATAATGTTAAAATTTGTAATGACATTAAAACCATGACTGTAACTAGGGGAACTGTCCATCCATGGAATGAGTATATTAGTGTTAATGAATTAAGAGTTTGAAATTAATGAGGTCTATTAATTGAGTTGATTCCTGTAATCTGGTGAGATTCAAATAGTGGGGCTCCTGGGTGGCTCAGTCGGTTAAGCATCTGCCTTTGGCTCAGGTCGTGATCTCAGGGTCCTGGGACAGAACCCTAAGTTGGGCTCCCTGCTCTATGAGAAGCCTGCTTCTCCCTCTGCCCCTGACCCTACCCCTGACTGTGTGTTCTCTCTCTCTCTAATAAATAAATAAAATTCAAAAAAAATTCAACTAGCATCCTTTTTTTATTGCCCCATAGGCTGCCTGACTGGAAAATACTAGAACCTTTGGAAAGCCAGTTTGGCTTAAAAATAGACTAATACCCAAAACTTTTTTAGCAGAGGGGCACCTGGGTGGCTCAGTGGGTTGGGCCTCTGCCTTCAGCTCAGATCATGATCTCAGGGTCCTGGATCAAGCCCCACGTCGGGCTTTCTGCTCGGCAGGGAGCCTGCTTCCCCCCTTCTCTCTGCCTACTTGTGATCTCTCTGTCAAATAAATAAAATCTTTAAAAAAAATTTTTTAGCAGGGTAAAAAGCAAGGTAGCTTAACTACCACTTGCTTTAGAGCTGTGGGTTCCTGGAATTAGTAAAAGTAATAATACTAATAGCTAACACATTGTACTACCTATGTGCCAAGCAGTGTTCTAAGTTGATTCAACTTTCATAGCTACACAGAGGGTGGCATTATCACCATTCTCAGGTTACCGGTGAGGAGCTCAGGGCATGGGTTCGAGAAGTGATCTGTCCAGGGTCACACAGCTTATAAGTAGTGTGACGAGAAATTAAATGTATCCTGAAGCGTTACACATAGCCTCTCTTCCTGGTGGGAAAGCAGCGTGGTAAAGAGGACATGGCTAGCAGCTAAAGATGCTTCTTTTCCATGGGCCAGAAAGATTTTTGCCCAGCAGTGTATTCATAAGCTTGTGGGGGTCGGGGGTGGCGCAGAGTATAGCTCTTCAAACACAGAGGATTGGAAGAGTTTGGCCAAAGGAATATTAGCAAAAGTGATACAAGCTGGGGTTGAAAAGGGTTTGCACAGTTGGGTTGCTTTACTTTTGCTGGTCATGGCCATGAGAGTTACACGCTCTGGGGAGCCAGCTGGTCCAGGGAAGATGAGATACATGCGGAGCAGACTTTTGACCCAACCCCAGCTCAGCCCAGCCTACAGCAGCCAGCTCCCCACCGGATGTGTGACTGAAAATGAAAGATTGCTGCTTGAAACCCGTGGATTTTGAGGTGGTTTGTTTTATAGTAAGACTGTGACCATAACTGATGGATTAGCCATTCCTTTTTAAAAATTTTAGTTACCAGTTCCGAACACGCCCATATTTCCCTATGTTTAATTACAGCAAATACAACTACCTTTCCTTCTACCATCAACTTTCTCCTTTAATTCAGCTTTATACCACCACACTCATCTTGTTTTCATTCTTAGCCCTTCTGAAACACTTCCCTCCACCCCCCACCCCCTGACTGATAACCACCTCTGTGGTTGGATTCATAGCACGGTGATCCTGGCAATCACACAGCTGATCACAGTAGAGTTATGCACACTGCGATCTTTTTTGTTAAAATTATACAAACAAATATGTCCTGGAGGAAAATACGGAGGCTAGTTTGCAAGCCAACAACCCACCAATTTTCTTTGTCTGTTTTATGAAGTGCTTCTAAGGGAAGCACGGCTTCCAAATCATCTTTTAATCAATTGCCACCTGTGCCTTTTCAGTAAATGTGCACATAGCAGTCATTCACATTTTGGTGGAAACTTAAGTCACTCTTCCAAAAGTATTTCTATCCAATTTATATTGAAAGATTTTCAGACACACTCAGAAAAGTTGCAAGAACAGTACTATGAAGCCCCAAACACGTTTCACCCACATTCAGCAATTAACATTTGTTGCATTTGTTTTATTATTGTCTCTCTGTTTCTTTTTCTCTAATATTTACTGAATCATTTAAGAGTAAGTTGCAGATATCATGGCCCTTTACCCCTAAATTCTTCAGTATGCACTTCCTAAGAACAAGGACATTCCCTTATAGTATCACAGCTAAATTATTCAAATCAGAAAATTTCATGTTAATGTAACACTATAGCTTGATATATAATCTGTTTTCAAATTTTGCCAATTGTCCCAGTAATATCCTTTATGGCCTTTTTAGTCTTCTTTGGAATCCCTGAATCCAATTCAGGATTACAGATTGCAATTAATTGTCACATCTCTCTAATCTCTCTCTTTCTCTCTTTTTATTTAAGTATCATTTACTTAATTCATCTCTACACTCAAAGTGAAGTTCGAAATCACGACCCCAAAATCAAGAGTTGCACGCAACTCCAACTGAGCCAGCCAGGAGTCCCTAATCTCGTTTCATCTAGAACAGTTTCTTAGCTTTTTGTCAGTTTTCATAACAACAGTATTTTGGATATAGTACAGGCCGGTTATTGCCTAGAGTGTCTTTCAATTTAGTACTGTGTGAGGTTTCCTCGTGATCAGATTTGGATTTTTAGTAAGAGTACTACAGCAATGGCATTTAGGTTTTAAATTCTATTTCTAATTGTGATGAAGACAATATGTAATGTAATTTGAAGACTATCAGGGAGGGAGAAATTAACTATTCTACCTATATTTGAAGCTAATATTATTTCTTTGTGGTATATTCATTGTGATCTAAAAGAAGAGCATAATTTAACAAGAGCATGTTATAATTACTGTCATGCAGTAATTATAGAAAGATTTTGGCTCAGTATAAAAAAATTCTTAATTTTTAGAGCCAGAGAAAGATGCCTTCAATTTTATGAACTCCCTAGTTGTGAACAACTGTGCTGGGAAATGCAAGGAGGTCATTTAGGCATCAGATCAGGATGGGACTTGATGACCATTAAGGTGCTTTCTGACTCTAATATTTGTTCCAAGAATACCTACATTGACTCCAGCTTTCTAATTGCAAAGATATCAATCTTTGAATCAACTGGAAATTGTTTGGTGTATCAAGTCTACATATCATATGAGAAGATGCTCAATTTTACTCAAAATAAAGCAATGTAAATTTAAACTGTGCTGAAATACCATCTTTTACCTATGAGTTTGCCAAAAATCTAAAGGTTTAATAACACACTGTGCTGGTGAAGATGTGGGTAAATAGGCTGTATTACTGGTGAAAACAAAAATCGGTATATAACTTCTGGAAAGTAATGTAGCAATGGCTATCAAAACTATAACTTTATCTCTGAAAACTAAAAAACACTGATAAAAGAAACTGAAGATGACACAAAGAAATGGAAAGACATTCCATGCTTATGGATTGGTAGAATAAATATTGTTTAAAAGTCTATGCTACCAAAGCAATCTATACATTTAATGCAATCTCTTCCAAAACACCACCAGCATTTTTCACAGAACAAACTATCCTAAAACTTGTATGGAACCACTAAAGACCACGAATAGTCAAAGCAACCTTGAAAAAGAAAAAACTCTAGGCACCACAATTCCAGACTTCAAATTATATTGCAAAGCTGTAGTTGTCAAGACAGTATGGTATTGGCACAAAAATGGCCACATAGATCAATGGGACAGAATAGAAAACCCAGAAATGAACCCACAATTATATGATCACTTAATCCTTGACAAAGAAGGAAAGAATATCCAATGAGAGAAAGACTGTCTCTTCAACAAATGGTTTTGGGAAAACCGGACAGCAACATGCAGAAGAATGAATTGGACCACTTTTTTATACCTTACACAAAAATAAATTCAAAATAGATGAAAGGCCTAAACATGAGATCTGAAACCATAAAAATCCTAGAAGAGAACACAGGCAGTAACAGGTAGCAACTTCTTTCTAGGTATGTCTCCAGAGGCAAGGGAAACAAAGCAAAAATAAACTATTGGGACTGTATCAGAATAAAAAAGCTTCTGCACAGTGAAGGAAACAATCAACAAAACTAATAGGCAACCTATGGAATGGGAGAAGGTATTTGCAAAGGAGATTTCTGATATAGGATTAGTATCCAAAATCTATAAAGAACTTACAAAACTCAACACTCAAAAAGCAACCCAATTAAAAAATGAGCAGAGGTCATGGACAGACATTTCTCCAAAGAAAGCATCCGGATGGCCAACAGACACATGAAAAGATGCTCAACGTCACTGATCTTCAGGGAAATGCAAATCAAAACTATAATGAGATACCACCTCACACCTGTCAGAATGGCTAAAATTAACAACACAAGAAACCACAGGTGTTGGTGAGGATGTGGAGAAAGGAGAACCCTCTTACACTTTTGGTGGGAATGCAAACCGGCACAGCCACTCTGGAAAACAGTATGGAGGTTCCTCAAAAAGTCTGAAATAGGGACGCCTGGGTGGCTCAGTGGGTTAAGCCACTGCCTTCAGCTCAGGTCATGATCGTTGTTCGGCAGGGAGCCTGCTTCTCTCTGTGCCTCTGCCTGCCACTCTGCCTGCTCGTGCTCTCTCTATCTCTCTCTGATGAATAAATAAGTAAATAAATAACTATAAATATAAATAATATCTTTAATTTAAAATAGATAAATAAATAAAATAAAATAGAACTACCCTATGATTTAGCAATTGCATTGTTAGGTATATACTCAAATACAAAAATACTGATTCAAATGGAAACATGCACCCTAATGTTTGTAGCAGCAATATCTAAAATAGCCAAATGATGGAAATAGCCCAAGTGACCATAGACTGATAAATGGTAAAGAAGATGTGATGTATATATATATATTGGAATGTCACTCAGCCATTAAAAAAAAGAACAAAATCTTGCCATTTGCAACAATGTGGATGGAATTAGAGAGCATTCTGCTAAGCAAAATAAAGCAGTCAGAGAAAGACAAATACCATATGATTTCATTCATATGTGATATTTAAGAAACAAACAAGCAAGAGGGGATAAAACAGAAAGAGAGAGAGAGAGGCAAACCAAGAAACAGATTCTTTTTTTTTTTAAGATTTTATTTATTTATTTAACAGACAGAGCTCACAAGTAGGCAGAGAGGCAGGCAGAGAGAGAGAGGAAAGCAGGTTCCCTGCTGAGCAGAGAGTCCGATGTGGGGCTCGATCCCAGGACCCTGAGATCATGACCTGAGCCGAAGGCAGTGGCTTAACCCACTGAGCCACCCAGGCGCCCAAGAAACAGACTCTTAACTATAGAGAACAAATGGGTGGTTACCAGAGGGCAAGTGGGGGGTGATGGGTGAAACAGGGGATGGGGATTAAGGAGGGCACTTGTGATGAACACCAGCTGTTATATAGAAGTATTGAATCACTGTACTGTATACCAAAAACTAATATTATGCTGTATCTTAACTAACTGGAATGTAAATAAAAACTTTAAAAAACTGTAAATTTATTTGCTCTCCAATGACTAATTAAATGTTGGGGAATTTATTCGACAGATATCGTAGCATGCTTAGAAAATGTTGTAAACACAAGGAATACTCAATGCGGCACCTTTTGTAACTGCAAAAGATTGCAAACAAAGCATTGCACATCAACAGCAAATTGGTTAAATAAATGTTTACATAAATAAATAAATGTTATCTATCCAATGGAATACTATGCAGATGTCATAAAAAGGATGGTAAGGGGAAACTATCCATGTACTGATGCAGAAAGAGCTCTAAAATATTGTAAGGGGGAAAATGCATCAGGTTTTAATAGGCAAAACAGGGTTTTTTAAATATTTTATTTATTTATTTGACAGAGAGAGAGAGATCACAAGTAGGCAGAGAGGTAGGCGGGGGAGGGGGGGCAGAGGGGCAGGCTCCCTGCTGAGCAGAGAGCCTGATGCAGAACTCGATCCCAGGACCCTAGGATCATGACCTGAGCTGAAGGCAGAGCCTTTAACCGACTGAGCCACCCAGGCACCCCAGGCAAAACAGTTTTAATACTATGCTGTCTTTAGTACAAAAGGAGGGAGACTATAAGTCTGTGTGCATATTTGCTTATATGTCCACATTCAAGGGCAGATATCTTGGCAGGGGTGGGTGGCAAGGACCAGCAAGAGAAGAGACTTTCACTGTATATCTTTTTGTGCTTCCAGGTTTTTGTTTTTTTTTTTTTAAGATTTTATCCACCCACTTGACAGAGAGAGATCACAAGTAGGCAGATAGGCAGGCAGAGAGAGAGAGGGGAGAAAGCAGGCTCCCCGCAGAGCAGAGAGCCCGATGCGGGACTCAATCCCAGGACCCCGAGACCATGACCCGAGCTGAAGGCAGAGGCCCAACCCACTGAGCCACCCAGGCTCCCGCTTCCAGGTTTTTTAATCACAGAAAAACCTTACCTATTCAAAATCTAAATTTAAAAATAAAGGAACAGGGGCACCTGGGTGACTCAGTTAAGCGTCTGCCTTTGGCTCAGGTCATGATTCTGGGGTCCTGGAATCGAGCCCTGCATGGGGCTCCCTGCTCAGTGGGAAGCCTGCTTCTCCCTTTCCTATTCCCCCTGCTTGTGTTCCCTCTCTCACTGTGTCTCTCTCTGTCAAATAAATAAAGTCTTCCAAAAAAATAAAATAAAAAAATAAATAAACCAGGTGAATGGAAAAACCACTGAAAATATAGTAAAATTAAATTTAAAAAAATAAATGAACAGAATGAACAGAAAATGTTGAAACAAACAAAAACAAATAAAGCTATGTTTCCCTCCCCGTCCACCTGGAGTTAGGAACTCCAGAGGCAACTTTCTAGCATTTAAGACTTTTCCTCCATTAAATGTGAGAACATGAGCCCCAGGTATGGAAAGGCATTTTCAGAAATGAGTGAGTGAGAGAGTGAGAGAGACAGAAAAGAGAGAGGGAGAGAATGACTAAATTTGTTTTCTTCCAGAAAAACCAAATCCCCATTCATTTGCATAAACATGGTGTTGGTGCTCTGTGTAAATCCCCTCAGACCTCTGTTAGCATTTTCTGTGAACTCCCCTTTCCCAACTTCTGTGCGCTCTGCTTATAATAGCCTGCACCTGGGCCAGTCTTTGGAGCCCAACCCCTGGGCTGGTAAAGCTACTTGGCCCACTTGGGGAGAGAGCAAGAAATACCTGGGCATTTACTTGCCGTGGGGCGGCCTCAACCAGCAGATGGCCCAGTGCAGGCATATGAAGTCCTAGCTCCTTGCCTCTGGTCTGAACCAACTTGGAGGTATAATTTATGTTCCAGAGCATTCCACAAGATAAGCCTGAGGCCGGCACTTCGCTTGAATTGCACACTTACTTGGGTTCTTTCCTTCATGCCCTACCTCTCCCACACCCTTCCTGGTTTCTCCTGGGAGTACTTTTCTTCATCAATCATCTGTATAGGAGTCACTGTCCCAAGATCCCTTTCTGGAGAACATGGTCCAAAACATATGGTTTATTAGCTTCGGAATGGCTATAACATGAAACCAAAATTTGATTGTTCCTAATACATAGATTTGAGAAATTGGGGTATCATTATTATATGTTCCAATCCAACCTCTCGAACATTGCAAATACTCCAGATTATACCTCATTATGTAATTATTTTATGAAGCATAATAATTTCAATACCTTGCTTCTGTGAGTAAATGGGTTTTACCACACATCTAATCATATTACCAATTTAGTTAATGTCGAAGTCCTGCCCCTGGGGTCCTGTATCTTAAAAGACTGTAAACGGGAGAGGAGTCAAGATGGCGGAGAAGTAGCAAGCTGAGACTGCTTCAGCTAGCCGGAGATCAGCTAGATAGCTTATCTAAAGATTGCAAACACCTGAAAATCCATCGGCAGATCGAAGAGAAGAAGAACAGCAATTCTGGAAACAGAAAAACAACCACTTTCTGAAAGGTAGGACCGGCAGAGAAGTGAATCCAAAGCGACGGGAAGATAGACCCCGGGGGGAGGGGCCGGCTCCCGGCAAGCGGCGGAGCAACCGCGCACAAAATCAGGACTTTTAAAAGTCTGTTCCGCTGAGGGACATCGCTCCAGAGGCTAAACCGGGGCGAAGCCCACGCGGGGTCAGCGTGGCCTCAGGTCCCGCAGGGTCACAGAAGGATCGGGGGTGTCTGAGTGTCGCAGAGCTTGGGGGTATTGGAACGGGAAAGCCGGCTACAGAGACAGAGCTGACAGTAAGCTCGCAGCTCCGTGTTACCTTGAACCGGTCGCAGGCTCGGTGAGCTCGGAGCGCGGCCGGAGGTCAGGCAGACGGGAGTGACTGGGCGCTGTTCTCTGAGGGCGCACTGAGGAGTGGGGCCCTGGGCTCTCGGCTCCTCCGGGCCGGAGACCAGGAGGCCGCCATTTGTATTCCCGTCCTCTGGAACTCTACGGAAAGCGCTCAGGGAACAAAAGCTCCTGAAAGCAAACCCGAGCGGATTACTCACCCCGGCCCCGGGTAAGGGCGGTGTAATTCCGCCTGGGGCAAAGACACTTGAGAATCACTACAACAGGCCCCTCCCCCAGAAGATCAACAAGAAATCCAGCCGAGACCAAGTTCACCTACCAAGGAGTGCGGTTTCAATACCAAGGAGAGCAGCAGAATTCCAGAGGAGGAGAAAGCCAAGCACGGAACTCATGGCTTTTTTCCTGTGATTTTTTTTAGTCTTGCAGTTAATTTAATTTTTTCTTTTTCATTTTTTTTTCTTTTTTTTTTTTCTCGCCTTCGGGTAAAATTTTTTTTTTTAACTGTTACCTTTTTCTTTTTTAACGATTTTTTACTAGTTTATCTAATATATATATATATATATATATATATATTTTTTTTTTTTTACATTTTTCTTAGGTGTTTTCTTTTTTTAAAATTCTTTTCTTTTCTTTTCTTTTTTTTTTTTTTTTTTTTTTTTTTCTCTCTTCCTTTTTGAACCTCTTTTTATCCCCTTTCTCCCCACTCACGATTTTGGATCTCTTCTAATTTGGTTAAAGCATATTTTCCTGGGGTTGTTGCCACCCTTTTAGTATTTTACTTGCCCCTTCATTTACTCTTATCTGGACAAAATGACAAGACGTAAAAATTCAACACAAAAAAAAGAACAAGAGGCAGTACCGAAGGCTAGGGACCTAATCAATACAGACATCGGTAATATGTCAGATCTAGAGTTCAGAATGACAATTCTCAAGGTTCTAGCCGGGCTCGAAAAAGGCATGGAAGATATTAGAGAAACCCTCTCGAGAGATATAAAAGCCCTTTCTGGAGAAATAAAAGAACTAAAATCTAACCAAGTTGAAATCAAAAAAGCTATTAATGAGGTGCAATCAAAAATGGAGGCTCTCACTGCTAGGATAAATGAGGCAGAAGAAAGAATTAGTGATATAGAAGACCAAATGACAGAGAATAAAGAAGCTGAGCAAAAGAGGGACAAACAGCTACTGGACCACGAGGGGAGAATTCGAGAGATAAGTGACACCATAAGACGAAACAACATTAGAATAATTGGGATTCCAGAAGAAGAAGAAAGTGAGAGGGGAGCAGAAGGTATACTGGAGAGAATTATTGGGGAGAATTTCCCCAATATGGCAAAGGGAACGAGCATCAAAATTCAGGAGGTTCAGAGAATGCCCCTCAAAATCAATAAGAATAGGCCCACACCGCGTCACCTAATAGTAAAATTTACAAGTCTCAATGACAAAGAGAAAATCCTGAAAGCAGCCCGGGAAAAGAAGTCTGTAACATACAATGGTAAAAATATTAGATTGGCAGCTGACTTATCCACAGAGACCTGGCAGGCCAGAAAGAGCTGGCATGATATTTTCAGAGCACTAAATGAGAAAAAACATGCAGCCAAGAATACTATATCCAGCTAGGCTATCATTGAAAATAGAAGGAGAGATTAAAAGCTTCCAGGACAAACAACAACTGAAAGAATTTGCAAATACCAAACCAGCTCTACAGGAAATCTTGAAAGGGGTCCTCTAAGCAAAGAGAGAGCCTACAAGTGGTAGATCAGAAAGGAACAGAGACCATATACAGTAACAGTCACCTTACAGGCAATACAATGGCACTAAATTCATATCTCTCAATAGTTACCCTGAATGTGAATGGGCTAAATGCCCCTGTCAAAAGACACAGGGTATCAGAATGGATAAAAAACAAAACCCATCTATATGTTTGCCTCCAAGAAAACACATTTTAAGCCCGAAGACACCTCCAGATTTAAAGTGAGGGGGTGGGAAAAGAATTTACCATGCTAATGGACATCAGAAGAAAGCAGGAGTGGCAATCCTTATATCAGATCAATTAGATTTTAAGCCAAAGACTATAATAAGAGATGAGGAAGGACACTATATCATACTCAAAGGGTCTGTCCAACAAGAAGATTTAACAATTTTTAAATATCTATGCCCCCAATGTGGGAGCAGCCAACTATATAAAACCAATTAATAACAAAATCAAAGAAACACATCAACAATAATACAATGATAGTAGGGGACTTTAACACTCCCCTCACTGAAATGGACAGGTCATCCAAGCAAAAGATCAGCAAGGATATAAAGGCCTTAAATGACACACTGGACCAGATGGACATCACAGATATATTCAGAATATTTCATCCCAAAGCAACAGAATACACATTCTTCTCTAGTGCACATGGAACATTCTCCAGAATAGATCACATCCTCGGTCCTAAATCAGGACTCAACCGGTATCAAAAGATTGGGATCATTCCCTGCATATTTTCAGACCACAATGCTCTAAAGCTAGAACTCAACCACAAAAGGAAGTTTGGAAAGAACCCAAATACATGGAGACTAAACAGTATCCTTCTAAAGAATGAATGGGTCAACCGGGAAATTAAAGAAGAATTGAAAAAAATCATGGAAACAAATGATAATGAAAACACAACGGTTCAAAATCTGTGGGACACAACAAAGGCAGTCCTGAGAGGAAAATATATAGCGGTACAAGCCTTTCTCAAGAAACAAGAAAGGTCTCAGGTACACAACCTAACCCTACACCTAAAGGAGCTGGAGAAAGAACAAGAAAGAAACCCTAAGCCCAGCAGGAGAAGAGAAATCATAAAGATCAGAGCAGAAATCAATGAAATAAAAACCAAAAAAACAATAGAACAAATCAACGAAACTAGGAGCTGGTTCTTTGAAAGAATTAATAAAATTGATAAACCCCTGGCCCGACTTATCAAAAAGAAAAGAGAAAGGACCCAAATAAATAAAATCATGAATGAAAGAGGAGAGATCACAACTAACACCAAAGAAATACAAACTATTATAAGAACATACTATGAGCAACTCTACGGCAATAAATTTGACAATCTGGAAGAAATGGATGCATTCCTAGAAACATATAAACTACCACAACTGAACCAGGAAGAAATAGAAAAGCCTGAACAGACCCATAACCAGTAAGGAGATTGAAACAGTCATTAAAAATCTCCAAACAAACAAAAGCCCAGGGCCAGACGGCTTCCCGGGGGAATTCTACCAAAACATTTAAAGAAGAACTAATTCCTATTCTCCTGAAAACTGTTCCAAAAAATAGAAATGGAAGGAAAACTTCCAAACTCATTTTATGAGGCCAGCATCACCTTGATCCCAAAACCAGACAAGGATCCCACCAAAAAAGAGAGCTATAGACCGATATCCTTGATGAACACAGATGCGAAAATACTCAACAAAATACTAGCCAATAGGATTCAACAGTACATTAAAAAGATTATTCACCACGACCAAGTGGGATTTATTCCAGGGCTGCAAGGTTGGTTCAACATCCGCAAATCAGTCAATGTGATACAACACATCAATAAAAGTAAGAACAAGAACCATATGATACTCTCAATAGATGCTGAAAAAGCATTTGACAAAGTACAACATCCCTTCCTGATCAAAACTCTTCAAAGTGTAGGGATAGAGGGCACATACCTCAATATCATCAAAGCCATCTATGAAAAACCCACCGCAAATATCATTCTCAATGGAGAAAAACTGAAAGCTTTTCCGCTAAGGTCAGGAACACGGCAGGGATGTCCATTATCACCACTGCTATTCAACATCGTACTAGAGGTCCTAGCCTCAGCAATCAGACAACAAAAGGAAATTAAAGGCATCCAAATCGGCAAAGAAGAAGTCAAATTATCACTCTTCGCAGATGATATGATACTATATGTGGAAAAAACCCAAAAGACTGCACTCCAAAACTGCTAGAACTTATACAGGAATTCAGTAAAGTGTCAGGATATAAAATCAATGCACAGAAATCAGTTGCATTTCTCTACACCAACAGCAAGACAGAAGAAAGAGATATTAAGGAGTCAATCCCATTTACAATTGCATCCAAAACCATAAGATACCTAGGAATAAACCTAACCAAAGAGACACAGAATCTATACTCAGAAAACTATAAAGTACTCATGAAAGAAAACTGAGGAAGACACAAAGAAATGGAAAAATGTTCCATGCTCCTGGATTGGAAGAATAAATATTGTGAAAATGTCTATGCTACCTAAAGCAATCTACACATTTAATGCAATTCCTATCAAAGTACCATCCATCTTTTTCAAAGAAATGGAACAAATAATTCTAAAATTTATATGGAACCAGAAAAGACCTCGAATAGCCAAAGGGATATTGAAAAAGAAAGCCAACGTTGGTGGCATCACAATTCCGGACTTCAGGCTCTATTACAAAGCTGTCATCATCAAGACAGCATGGTACTGGCACAAAAACAGACACATAGATCAATGGAACAGAATAGAGAGCCCAGAAATAGACCCTCAAATCTATGGTCAACTAATCTTCGACAAAGCAGGAAAGAATGTCCAATGGAAAAAAGACAGCCTTTTCAATAAATGGTGCTGGGAAAATTGGACAGCCACATGCAGAAAAATGAAATTGGACCATTTCCTTACACCACACACAAAAATAGACTCAAAATGGATGAAGGACCTCAATGTACGAAAGGAATCCATCAAAATCCTTGAGGAGAACACGGGCAGCAACCTCTTCGACCTCTGCCGCAGCAACATCTTCCTAGGAACAACGCAAAAGGCAAGGGAAGCAAGGGCAAAAATGAACTATTGGGATTTCATCAAGATCAAAAGCTTTTGCACAGCAAAGGAAACAGTTAACAAAATCAAAAGACAACTGACAGAATGGGAGAAGATATTTGCAAACGACATATCAGATAAAGGACTAGTGTCCAGAATCTATAAAGAACTTAGCAAACTCAACACCCAAAGAACAAATAATCCAATCAAGAAATGGGCAGAAGACATGAACAGACATTTCTGCAAAGAAGACATCCAGATGGCCAACAGACACATGAAAAAGTGCTCCATATCACTCGGCATCAGGGAAATACAAATCAAAACCACAATGAGATATCACCTCACACCAGTCAGAATGGGTAAAATCAACAAGTCAGGAAATGACAGATGCTGGCGAGGATGCGGAGAAAGGGGAACCCTCCTACACTGTTGGTGGGAATGCAAGCTGGTGTAGCCACTCTGGAAAACAGCATGGAGGTTCCTCAAAATGTTGAAAATAGAACTGCCCTATGACCCAGCAATTGCACTATTGGGTATTTACCCCAAAGATACAAATGTAGTGATCCAAAGGGACACATGCACCCGAATGTTTATAGCAGCAATGTCCACAATAGCCAAACTATGGAAAGAACCTAGATGTCCATCAACAGATGAATGGATCAAGAAGATGTGGTATATATACACAATGGAATACTATGCAGCCATCAAAAGAAATGAAATCTTGCCATTTGCAACAACATGGATGGAACTAGAGCGTATCATGCTTAGCGAAATAAGTCAAGCAGAGAAAGACAACTATCATATGATCTCCCTGATATGAGGAAGTGGTGATGCAACATGGAGGCTTAAGTGGGTAGAAGAATAAATGAAACAAGATGGGATTGGGAGGGAGACAAACCATAAGTGACTCTTAATCTCACAACAAACTGAGGGTTGCCGGGGGGAGGGGGTTTGGGAGAAGGGGGTGGGATTATGGACATTGGGGAGGGTATGTGATTTGGTGAGTGCTGTGAAGTGTGTAAACCTGGTGATTCACAGACCTGTACCCCTGGGGATAAAAATATATGTTTATAAAAAATAAAAAATTAAAAAAAAAAAAAAAAAAAAAAAAAAAAAAAAAAGACTGTAAACGGAATTTACAAGGTTTCAGGTAAACTAATAGAGAGGTAGCAAAAGAAAAAACCGCCCATATCATCTTGGGTTATCTATTAACCTCCTGAAGCATGAGATTTGATTTGATTACTGTTATTATTAGTTTTGTCTGCCTACCTAAAGATGTCATTAAAGCTCAAAGTAGAACACAGCTAATTTAGCAAAAGCGTGTTTGTATTTCTCCCGCTACGAACTTGTTTTCTCCAATATAGCACATCTTTGTTCTTGCGAAAGGACTAAGTTTCCTGAGCAAAATTTTCTATAGCCACTTTTCCATAAATATCACTTTGGTATCTGGAATTTTCCTACAAGTAAGGGCTTTGCACAAATGTTTTGTCATGTTAAGAAGCATCCATAGTACAGCAAAATCCAGAGAACATTCTTGCTCTTTACAGGCTCCTAGTCTGGGAGACAGGAGTTCATATCTACATCAGAGGTTGGCAAACTATAGCCTACTGCCCAAATCCCAACTACTGCCTATTTTGTCCCCACCCTGTGAGCTCAGAATAACTTTTCACTTTCTAAATCATTGAGGGGGAAAAAAACTCAAAAAAGAATATTCTTTTGTGACACAACTATTATGTGAGGTTCGGATTTCAGGGCTCGTAAATAAAGTTTTATTGGAACACCGCCTCACATATTGTCTATGGCTTCTCTCAACTGAGTGGTTGTGACAGACAAAGTCTGGCCCTCTGTGGTAGGCAAAATAATGCCCCCTCCCCAGCTTTATCCCTGGAACCTGTGAAAACGTGAAGTGTGAAATGCAAAGGGGACTTGACAGATGTACTTAAGGTTACGGACCTTGAGATGAGGAGACCCTCCCAGATTATCCAGGTAGGTCCCATCTAACCTTATGAGCTCTGAAAAGCTGAGCACTTTCTCCAGCTGGAGTCTGAGAAGGGTGACAGAGAGATTCAAGGTATGGGAAAGATTTGACGTGCTGTTACTGCTTTGAAGATAGAGGGGACAACACAGAAAGGAAGGTTTCTGAGAGTTCAATTTGGTAGGAAAAAATGAACTTGAACCACAGTCCAGTTTTTTCTTGGCCTGATCCTACATTTGGATATCCAGCCAAGCTACCTCTTTCTCTGCAATAGAGCACAATTATAGTCTCTCATTATTCAGCTGGCACGACTAACAGATGTAACTGAGGGGGGAATAAATGTGTGTTCTATCCTTTTATGTATAGGCACCACTTTAAACACAGAATATTAATTTGTTTACTTATTTATTAGCCATTCTCTTCAATTGAAATGCATTCTTCCTTGGTAAGGGATTCTGTCTTGTTCAACATTCCCATCCTAGAGCTGCACCTGGCACAAAGGAAGAGCTTGAAAAATATTTGTAGGATGAAAACAGACTGCAGCCATTTGGATAAATACAATAAAATGTTGTAGGATATGTACAGACATAGGATTCGGGCAGAAAATGTCTCCTGCTTGTTTATATTTTGCTGGTCAAATAAGTTAATCACTAGCTAAGATATATTCGAATCCCACCGGTTAGGAGAGGAAGGGTTTGGCAGAAGAAAAAGATGGCAATAGAAGTTTGAAATAGAAATATGTAACATGGCTGCTATTCCATTCTCAGAACATTTAAGGTAGGGTATCTAAACTTCAGGATGAGGATAAATCTCTGAGCGCGAATCACAACATGTATGATCCAGACTGTTTTACAAAATAAAAATGGAAGCCAGTTTTTACAGTCCTCTTTGTGGCAGCCAGTATGTATGAAGGCAGAAGTCATGATTATGATGATTGATTTTAATTTAGCATAATTCTGTCTTTAATAAATGAAACCTTCTTGCTCTTAAGGAAATCTAAAATATCTCGGAGTGGCTGTCAAGAGAGGAAAGAGCTAAGCTTTGCAAAAAAAAGAAAAAAAAAGAAAGAAAAAGAAAAAGATAGAAGAAAGAAAGAAAAAGAAAGCCAGAGAACATGATGTTCTTATGGGGAATTCTGAAGAGTATTAAAATTGACTAATTCATTAGAAGAGTCTTTTGTGAGCTTATTACAAGTTCTTCATTATTACAGGTCTTCCAAAAGAGCTTAAAGGGCTTTTGAATGCAAAATGAACACTACATATTGCTTTGATGTTTCCTAAAGATCTCACTTTTTGAAAATAGAGTAAGTCGATTAAAAAAAAAAAAAAAACCTATGTTATTTTCAGCTTTTCCAATGACTGTCAATGTTTTTCTGTATGATTCAGATAGTTCAGCAATTTATTTATTGGGATTCCATTTGGTTCTATAAAATCTTTATCTCATACACAAAATATTTGTATTAGTATGTACAAACATGCATTATTAACTCCTCACGTACTCCAAGGTTACAACACAATTCAGTCCTTCTGGGATATTAGCACCCATCACCATCCCCTCATTCTTTTTTTTTTTTTTTTAAGATTTTATTTATTTATTCGAGAGGTAGAATGAGAGAGAGCAGAGCATGAGAGGGGGAAGGTCAGAGGGAGAAGCAGACCCCCCACTGAGCAGGGAGCACGATGAGGAACTGGATCCCAAGATTCCAGGATCATGATCTGAGTTGAAGGCAGTCGCTCAACCAACTGAGCCACCCAGGTGCCCGATCCCCTCATTCTTTAACAGTGCCATGGTTCAGTGTAAAACCATGGAAATGTCAAAAAAAAAAAAAATCTTCCTTTTCCTCGTTGTGTGGTTGCCTTTGGGCCAGCTGCCCAGGTATCTGATGCATTTAATGTTATTTGAAACCCCATCGTGAATGGAAAGCTTGCATCTCCTCTTAAAAAGGATTCAATTTACATGCGCCCCAAATATTCATCCTCCATCTAGAAACTGTTAAGAAAATTTGTACAAGAGTGAAAGACAAGGGGAAGATGTAGATGTTACATCCTTTGAATATCAAATGGAGAAGAAGCTTCACCCAAGGACTGTCTAGGGGAATGTACCTTGTTTGCTCACTTTATCATTCATTAAAAGTCAAAGACTCGGGAAGTTTCATGAGACCTTAAAGAATTTTGTCCTGTAGAGGGGGCCTGGGCGGCTCAGTCAGTTAGGCATCTGCCTTCAGCTCAGGCCCTAATCCCAGGGTTGTGGGATCGAGTCCCACATTAGGCTCCCTGCTTTTCCCTTTCCTGCTGCCCGCCACTCCCCCTGCTTGTGTTCTCTCTCTCTCTCTCTTTTTCTGTCAAATAAATAAATAAAATCTTGAAAAAGAAAAAGAATTTTGTCCTGTAGAGATTCAAGTAATTTCTGCCTAGTAGAAAAAATAACCCCAGGAGTTACAGGGGGTTTTTTTTTTGCCCTGTAGGAAAGTTTTGTATCTAACCCAGCTATGTTATCCTGTATTAAACTACCTGTCCATATTGAGCTCCTGACATACGCTTCAAGCCCATCTTAATATCCTACTGGTTTCCACATTCATTAATGAGTTGAATAAAATCTTTGGCATATGTTTCTTTTATATATGCACAAGAGTCATGATTCTACCTTTGTCGGAAATTACACCTTAGTGCCAGTTAAGACCTCATGCTTCCACCTACAGGCAAATAGGGTCTGGACTACCCGTATAAGAATGCAGATTAGAGAAAACTTCAATAGAAAATAAAACAAGACACATAAAAAATTATGAGGTAAGGAAAAAAATACCTTCAATCTTCAAAGAGGAAAAAAAAATCAGTCACCATGGAAACCCACAAGGTACTGCATTTTATTCGGCCCTTTTTCTGTTCCCTTTATTGGGAAAAGGAAAAGATGGGATTCAAAAATTCCTGGGATCCTTTAGCTGATGTAGACCGAGAGCACTTCATTTCCTTTTTGCTCATTAAAAAAAAAAAAAAAAAAAAAAAAAAAAGCAATCCCTCATTTTCCTGAAGCATGACTCTTAACCTCCTGCCTAGATCCATTTTCAAAGGTCACCCGAGTCATGTTTCAGGCTTGAGCAAGCTTTTGGTTATTACCAGATTATTATCACCACTGCTAGTCAAGTGGAGATAAGCCATGTCCCCTCCCCTCAAGGAAGTCACGGTCTGAGAGAGAGAGAGGCCAAGGAGCAGAGTGGTCACAGGTCAGGGGAGGACAGAGGGATAGTCTGGAAGCACCTACTAAGAATTGTCTACAACTAGGAGTAATAAGTCTACAGTGAAAAGAGAGTAAGGGCTTCCACCTGAAGAAGAGTTACACCATAAGGAATAAAGACAGTGGGATAAAGTACAGCTGGATTTTCAATTATTTTTCTAAGAAATGAGTCAACAACCTATAGATGAGGTACCCTTCCTTTAGAAATTCTACGAGAGCCTTAAGTCTTATAGCATTTATTCATTTAGCAAACATTTTCTGAGAGGACCAAATTTGTGTTAATGTCTTTTTAAGTTTATTTTTTGTAGTAACCTCCATATCTAATGTGGGGCTTGAACCCATGACCCCAAGATCAAGAATCCCACTCTTTTCTTAGGGAGCTAGCCAGGTGTCCCAAGTTTGTGTTATTTTTAACTTTTTCAGTTAGGGAAGAACAGTAACACACCCCTGAATGAAGTTGTCTTATGTGATAAACCTTGGCCTTCTCTCCAATCGTGGGGGGTTGGGGATGGGGCACTAGGCCCCAGGAGACCCACCAGGGGGATAGCAGCTTTGGAAAGGAGACAAAAGCCAAATGTGTGACATAAAGGGAACAGAAAGCCTAGGATCCAGTCTGCTGCAAGAAAAGTCCCCTTGGGACACAAATAACGTGAGCCCACATATTAATGTTATATCAATGAGCCAAATGTTATATCAATCTGCCAAACACACCCCTCACGCTACCCATGGGTGATTTCCTCCCACTTCCGCCTTAAGTTTTGTTTTAACAAAACTATCTGTTCATCTGTTCTGACGTAAACATATACAAGCTATGAAATAAAGAAAAACACAAAATACAAATTGCCCATGCTGCCTCGCAGAAGTAATATTCAGTATCTTGATAGAGTCCCTCCTTCTGTGTGTATTTTTTTTATATATACCTGTATGCATTTTCCAGAGCTGCCATAACAAATACCAGAAACTGGATGGCTTTGAAAACAGAAATGTATTGTTTCGTATTTCTGGAGGCTAGAGTTGGTTTTTTCTGAGGGCTGTGAGGGAGAATCCATTCCAGAACCCTCTCCTTGACTTGTAGATGGCTGTCTTCTCCCTGTCTCTTCTCATTCTCTTCCTTCTATGTGTATCTGGGTTCAGATCTCCCCTTTTTATAAAAACAACGGTCCTATTCGATTAGGGTCCCCCCTCATTACCTTATTTAAACTTGATTATCTCTGTAAATACCCCATGTCTGAATAGGGTCACACTCTGAGGTACTGAGGGAAGGGATTTCAACCTATCTTTTTTTGGAGAATACAATTTAATCCATTACAATCCCTCAAGTATTGACCGAGTGGATTATACTCTGTATCCCATGTCCCACCTCTTAGTCTTGCTCTATGTCTGGAAGCTGACCTGGGTAGATGACATCAATGGCCCTTCTTCCTCCCGTTTCCAGTTGGGTTGAGCTGATAGAAGCCCTTGGCTGGCAGAAGGAGGGTGACAGTTGGTATTTATTTGCTCAGTTTTCCACCCTTTATCAGACCTAGGGGTAATAAGAGTTTTCCATTAGTCCTAGTGCCTAGAAACCTCAACATCTCTGTTTTATGTCCTTAACACTATCATCATCCACCCCCCCCAATTTAGTAGTCTGTCCATTAAACAGTCCCCAGTTAAAACCTTTGGTGTGGCATGACTTTCCAGTCTGAAGTCTAATACTTAGATATACAACACATTATATATACTCAGTCTACTATTTCTTAAGAAAAAAAATACCTAAACCTTTGGAAGTGAGGCAAAGGGAGGAGGCACGTCCTCCCAATGTTGTACTGGGAACACTGCGTAATAGAATTATTTAATTCTCTAAGAGAATGTCTCTGTGTTTGACTTCACTATTTACTATTTGATTAAAGCCCAGACACTGTGAAGTTATATGTTAACTTGCAGATTATTTCTGTCTGGTACAAAAGATAACTCCAAAGGTTATGGTTTTATGGCCTTATGAGTTATTTTATCAGTTTTGTGCCTTATGTAGCGCTTATTCTAACATTCTTTATTCACGCCTGTGAATACCCAGTTCACAAAACGCTCTTTGAACCAGCTTTACAATCTCACTGATGCCCTCCCTAATGAATCAAGTGAATCTTTGTTACGCGTTTAGTCTATATTTACATGAGTTTAAATCTTAAGTGTTTGAATATTATACTTTGACATGCTTCACACAGTTTTGCATTGTATTTTTTACATCTTACACATCGTCAACTAATTTCACTCAACCACTCTTTAGGTGTTAGGGATTTAGATTACTTGTAGTCTTTAGCTATTATAAACAAACATCCTGATGATACTCACTTTTTTTTTTCTTTTTTTTTTTGAGAAAGAGAGAGAGAAAGTAAGAGGGAGGGGCAGAGGGAGAAGGAGACAGAATCTTAAGCAGGCTCCATACCCAGCACAGAGCCAGACGCTGCGCTTGATCTCAAAACCCTGAGATCACGACCTGAGCCAAAACCAAGAATCAGATGCTTAACTGACTGAGCCACCTAGGCACTTCTGATGATATTCACTTTTTAAAAAAGATTTTATTTATTTATTTGACAGTGATCACAATTAGGTAGAGAGGCAGGCAGAGTGTGGGGGGAGCAGGCTCCCTGCTAAGCAAAGAGCCGGACGTGGGGCTCGATCCACAGACCCTGGGACCATGACCTAAGCCGAAGGCAGGGGCTTAACCCACTGAGCCACCCAGACGCCCCTGATGATATTCACTTTTAACTGCAGTTCACCTGCAAGCAAATGTTTGTGGGAAGAGGAACGGTATGAAGTTTGCAGTGGGCCTTCATGTCTCAATGTCAAGATGGTCCTGCCCTCCCTTCCTTCCCTGACCCACTTTCATCCCATCTCACCCCATTACAAGCACCAGAGTGTCCTTCTGGGACTTACAGTCCATTGGGGGCATGGCCTGAGCCCACTTCTTGCTACCAGTAGCACCTGACACGTAGGGAGTGAGTCTTTGCTAGATACAGACAGGGCTAAGTGCCTGATATGCATTACCTTTTGGGTCCTCATGACCACCAGTCCTCCAAGCCCTGTTATTATCCCCCTTTTCTCTGTATGAGGAGGCTAAGTTGGGATTTAAACTCAGTTCTGACCATAAGGACCATGCTCCTAAGCACTGAGGTGGGAATTGACTGCAGAAATATTAAATACCTGAGTGGATGAGTAAATGCATTGTCAAAACCCTCCTGAAAGGGCCAGAGTACCTGAATCTCACCGGCGGGGCACAAAGGTGGCTGGGGCAGCGTTCTCAGCCTTCTTCCTGGTCCCTTCTAGCTTTTCTAGAGGGCCAGATGGTGAATATTTTAGGTTTTGCAGAGGGAATAGAATGTCTTTCACATATTCTTTTTCTCTCTTTTTTTTTAAACCTTTCGAAAATGTGAAAAACATTCTCTCATGAGCCATACAGAAACAGGCCACAAGTCAGATTTTGCCCACAGGTCTTCGTTTACTGACCCCTGTTCCAGGTCACTGATTCTCCCAGTAGATTTACCTAACCTTCCGTTACATCCAACCCTTGCATTCTTAATTTTGGTTATTGTATTTTTTTAACCTCTATTCTGCCAAATTACCTTTTTAAAAGATTTTATTTATTTATTTGAGAGAGAGTGAGAGAGAGCATGAGAGGGGAGAAGGTCAGAAGGAGAGCAGACTCCTGGTGGAGCTGGGAGCCCGATGTGGGACTTAATCATGGGACTCCGGGATCATGACCTGAGCTGAAGGCAACTGCTTAACCCACTGAGCCATCCAGATGCCCTATTCTGCCAAATTCGTTAATTCTGTTTTTTAATCTCCCCTGGCATAGAGAGGAGCTTTTCTTTTCTTTTCTTTTTTCTCTCTCAATAGATTTATTTATTTATTTGAGAGAGAGAGAGAGTGCATTGGTGGGAGGGGCAGAGGGAGAGTGAGAGAAACTCTCAAGCAGACTCAGGGCTGAGCAAGAAGACCAGGACTCTGAGATCACTACCTGAGCCAAAACCAAGAGTCAGCCACTTTACTATGTCACCCAGGCACCCCAGGAAGGATCATTATTTTAAAGTCTGTGTCTCATAATTTAGTATCTATAGCCAATGTGAGTCTGTTTCTATTTTCTATAATTTCTGCTGGTTTTAATTTATGGCATGTTCCCTTCTTATGTGTCTCATTATTTCTTGTCAGGTGCTGGACAATGTATTTCCAAAATTGTTTGCAGAAACAATTTGATGCATGGACGGTCCCCTCCAAAGACTAAGGTTTACTTCAGAAAGGTATCTGGGCATGCCAGCAGTTTGGGATGCCCAGAAGCTCTAACACACTGGGATTTACTCAATCCAAGTTTGATGATTAAGGTGATTCCAGACTGAGCTATGGATCTTGGGAGAATTTACTTCTGGTTATAGGATGCAGCCTTTTGGGATAAAGACTCAAATCTTCCCATGTTTCCTTGACATGTTCCTCAATTTGGCAAGGCTGTGAAAAGTTCTGCTCAGAGTCTCAGCTTTCCTACTAGAATTAGTATAAGTTCCCAGCAGAAAAACAGTTCTCTGAATTTCCCTCTTCTCGTAGATCTTGGGAGGGTAGATCTAGTTAGCTTCCTAGTGCCTTCACACAGACTTTTTTTTTTTTAATTTCACCCACCTTCTCTAGTTGTTCCAAAGTCATGTGTGTGGGCTAAATTCCATAGTCCATCATTCCAGAAGTGAGAACCCAGAGATAAATTCTCTGTGTTTATGAATTTGGTCTTGTTACAGAAAGAGATAGTTGAGAAGAGGCTTATACTATCTTTCCAAAAATTCCAAAGAAAATAGATCAAACAAACAAACAAATAAAAACCCACTAACACATACATGCTAATTTGGTTTAAATTTCCACCATAGTGTATTTCAATCTATAATAATTGTTGAAATCCTTAATAACCAAAACATTTCTAGGTCATTATTAATTAACTGTTATACTCTAAAATCAACTGAGATTGACTGTACATTTTGAGATTCTTATTGAAAAATTGAAGTTTAAAAAAAAAGAAAATAGATTCTTTGGGAACTAATTTTGAACTGTAATTTTAACAGAAGGCTTCTTGAAGATCACTTTCCTCTACTCTACTAAATAAGGTCTATTCATTATTCTCCATAGTCTCTATGATGCCTGGGCAGGTTTTGTTTCATAAAGTCCTTTATTAGCATCTTGTTTTCTTTCTGTGCAAGCATACAACAAGACACTAAAAAAATGTTATTTTCTCTAATGTTACACTTCTAAGTCAGGGTGAGGCCCTGACTTAGTTGATTAAGCAGTCTTAACCATACAGATCATGGGCACTCTCCAACCTAGGGAGAGTACATCACAGCAAGGTCACCCTAGAGGACATGGGAAGGAATCTACATAGTTTTGGCCCAACAACTCCTTGCCCTGGCTTCTGTCCTGCAGCTGTCTCTTTGCAGAAGACGTGACAACTGTAGTTTTCATCATTGGCTGGAAGAAAATCTCTCTGTTTATGAAAATAAAGACTAAGATTAAAGGTTGTTACTTAAGGTGACCTCTTTCTCCTCACCTAGCCCAGTGATCAGAGGGTGGGATGGAACATCCCCATCTTTCATGGAACATTTCAACTCACAGAATTTCAGCCCTGCAAATTCCACCTGTCTGCCCCACCTTCTCTGCTACTTATTGTCTCCAATTCCAATATACTGACCACAGTGGGTGTGGGTGGGCCTCCCAGGTGGTTTGGATTTGCTGAGCCTCACTTCTCATACCCACAACCTTTGTTTTGAGAACTCTGGGTCTGACTTTTCATGTTTTTTCTTCTACTGGGCATTCTTTCTACTGACCTATATTTGTCCAATCATTTTAAGATGGGCAGCAGTTTTCTACCATGTCCCCCCTCCCTAGCATCCGGTATCAGTCATACCATCTACTATGTGTCACAAGCTCTCCTTCATGTGGGTAAAGTGGATTTGCAAAGACACCACTCTGGTAGACAAGAAGAGCCAAAGACCTGAAGCAATGTTCTTCATATGAAACTGCTATTAGTGAAGACTCTTTTTTATTTATTATACTCAGATTCTGTGTTTTTTTTTAATTTTAAAGATGTCATTTACATATAGCAAAATTCACTCTTTTTGGTGTACAGTTCTGTGAGTTTTGATGAATGCATATGGTTGTGAAATTTCTACTAAAATTGATCTATAGGAGTCCCTTTGCCTCAAAGATACCCTCAGACTCTGTTGTCGTCAACCTGCCCCCTACTCCCAGCCTGTTGACAGCTACTCAGCTGTCTACTGCTCCTATGTTTACCTTTTCCAGATAGTCATATAAATAGAATCATAGAGTATGTAGCTTTTTGTGTCTGAGTTCCTTCATTTTGCATAATACATTCCTCCAGTTTTGCATGTATCAGTAGTTGGTTCTTTTTTTTATTACTGAAGAGTGTTTTATGATATTAGTATACCTCAATTTGGATAAACATTCATCCATTGAGGGATATTTGGGTTTCTTCTAGTTTTTAACAATCATGAATAAAGCCTACGTTTATCAGCAGACAGGTTTTTATGGGGACATAAAATTTCCTTTCTCCATGGTAAACATCCAGGGGCAAGATGGCTTAGTCTCACAGGAAGGATATGTTTAATCTTACAAGGAACTACTAAGACATATTCCAGAGTAGCTGTGTTATTTTGAATTGCAACCAGCAAATTATGAGAGTTCCAGTGGCTTCTCATCCTCACCAGCACTTCGCATTGTCATTATTATTAAAAACATTATCCATTAGGGATGTCTGGCTGGCTCAGACGGTTGAGCATTGGGCTCTTGATCTCAGAGTCTGAGCCTAGCCCTCACCGGGCTCCATGCCCAGCACGGAGCCTCCTTAAAAAAAATGTTATCCATTATAATAGGAATGTAGTGGTATTTTGCTGTGGTTTTCATTTAAATTTCCCTAATGACCAATGATGTTGAGAATCTTTTCATGTGCTTACTGGCTATTTGTATATCTTCTTCAGAAGATATGCTCCCATCCTTTTCCATTTTATTAATGGGTTGTTTGGTATTTACAGTTTATGTTTAAAAGTTATTTGTATATTTTGCATACAAGTCCCTTCTCAGAGAATTTGCAAGCATTTCTCCCATTCTGTGGATTGTCTTTTCACTTTTTTTAAAAAGCTTTTATTTATTTATTTAAGTAATTTCTCCATCCATTGTGGGACTCAAGGTCACAATCGCCCTGTCCACACCCCTCCCTACAGATCAAGAGTCACATGCTCCCCTCACTGAGCCAGCCAGGTGCCCCTGTCTTTTCATGTTCCTTTTATTTTTTTTTAAGAATTATTTATTTATTTCAGAGAAAGAGAGTGCATGCGAGTTGGGGGAGGGGCAGAGGGAGGGGAAAAGGTGAAGCAGACTCCTTGGGATCTCTACTGGGAGATCAAAACCTGAGCCAAAACCGAGAGTCAGAGGCTTAACTGACTGAGCCACCCAGGCGCTCCTTTTCATGTTCTTGATAATATTCTTTGAGGCATAAACATTTTATGTTTTGATGCAGTCCAATTTGTCTATTTTTGTCTTTTGTTGCTTCTTCTTTTGGTGTCATATCTAATAAATCATTGCCTAATCTAAGGTTAAGAAGATATGTGTCTATGTTTTTTCTAGCAGTTTCATATATTTAGGTCTTACATTTAGGTTTTGGATCCATTGATTGATTTTCATATGTTGAATAATCCTAGCAGTATGAAATAAATCCCACTTGGTCATGGTCTATAACCCTTTTTGTATGTTGCTAGATTCAATTTGCTGGTACTTTTTGTTGAGGATTGTTGCACCTACATTCATAAGGGATCAATAATTTTCCTTTCTCATGATATCTTTGGTTTTGGTGTCATGTCAGAGTAATCCTGGATTCACAGACTGAGTTGGAAAATACTCCCTCCTCTTCTATTTTTTTAGAAGAGTTTGTGAAGGATGGGTGTTCATTCATCTTTAAATGTTTAATAAGATTAACCCCAGAAACCATCTGGGTCTGAGGTTTTCTTTGTGCAGTGTTTTTTTATTACAAATTCACTTCAATTAATCTACTTGTTATAGGTCTATTCAGATTTTCTATTTCTTCTGGTAGTTTTGATCTTTCTAGGCATTTGTGCATTTCATCTAGGGTATCTAATTTTTTGTTATTTAATTGCTTACAGTATTCCTTTATAACTCCTTTTATTTCTATGAAATTAGTAGTGAAGACTATTCTTCTATTCCTTTCTAATAATTTGAGCCTTTTATTTTGGGGTCAGTCTAGTTAAGGGTTGTAAATTTTATTGACTTTTTTAAAGGACCCACTTTTGGTTTTGTTGATTTTCTCTGTTTTTGCATTCTCTATTCCATTCCCTTCAGTTGTGCCATTTTACATGTTGTATTTTGGAGGTCTATGGTTAGGTTCACATATATTTATCACTTTTGTATATTCTTGATGGATTGATCTTTTGTCATTATAAAATGTCTTCTTTGTTGCTAGTAAAAATTTTTGTCTTAGAGTTCACTTTGTCCAATATTAGTATAGCCACTCCAGGTCTCTTCTGATTACTCTTTGTATGGTATATATTTTTTCCATCCTTTTACTTTCAATGTATTTGTGGTTTTGAGACTAATGTGTGTCTCTTATAGACACTATAGAGTCAGATGATGTTTTCTTATCCACTCTGCCAATCTCTGCCTTTTGATTAGAGTTTTTCCAGGGAACTGTTGCAAAAAGACCGATAAAGGCAATTCTTGGGGTAGGGCTGGGGGGAGCTCCAAACCTCTTCTGGCCCCCATGGATGTTAGGTTGTTAGTTTTCACAGCTACTTTTGTTATGAGATTGTTGGATTTCAAGGCTTCCAAGGAGATTGAAAGAAGATGTTATGAGGCAAGTACCACAAAGCTCCCATTCTTGCTGAGATTCCAGTCCTTTTCTTGAATAAACACTCCATGAATTGTTGCAAGCCTTTAGTTACTTTCCAGAGTTCT
The DNA here is from genome assembly GCF_011764305.1 of Mustela putorius furo. Lineage (NCBI taxonomy): Eukaryota > Metazoa > Chordata > Mammalia > Carnivora > Mustelidae > Mustela > Mustela putorius. Next base: position 38,939,172 of record NW_025421989.1, read on the forward strand.
GAAAAAGTTGATTTTGACAATTTTTGTTAGCATTCTCACTGTTCTTACCGGGGAGAAAGTTCTGGGAGGTCTTTATGCCACCATCCCCATGGATGTCACTCCTCCAAATTGGCTTTTATATCAAATCATCTATGAAGGAAAATCTATCATGTGTTTATTTTTTATGGAATTAGAAAGTGCATATCTATATATTTTCCTTTACTAGAAAAATAAAACTGAAACCACCTTAACAAGCATGTGCATTTAGAAGATACAAAGAATTAAGGAACAGAAAATACATTTTTTATAATTCAGAAAGATAAGGAGTAATTTGTAACAGCAGAGCAAAACAACCCCAATTTTAATGCCACAGTTTACAGAATTCCATAAATTAATGCACCTAAACTCCAAACTCCCTGAACATTTTCCTCTGGCACCTGGACCTTCCTAAGATACTATATTAATTTTCTGTTGCAGCCATAATAAATAACCATAAGCTTTTGGCTAAAAACAACACCATTTATGTGCTCACCATTCTGTATGTTAGAGGTCTAAGCAAGCTCAGTACTTTCTCTGTTCTGGGTCTCATAAGGCTGAAATGAAGGTGCTGGCCAGGCTGTATTTGTCTCTGGAGGCTGTGGGGAATAGTTGTCTTCCAAGCCCATTGAAACTGCTGGTGGAATTCAGTTCTTTGTAGTTATCAGACTGCTAGCTCTCATCTAGGGCTCATTTCTGCTTCTGGAGACTACCTGCTTTCCTTGCCTTGTGGCCCCCTTTTGCCCATCTTTAAAGCCAGCGTCAGTGGTTTGATTCCTTTTTGGTCATTGAGGCTAATAACCTTTTTTGCAGCCAACCAGAAAAAACTTTGTTTAAAGAGACTCACATGATTAGAATTAGGCCCACTGGGATAATCCCCCTATTTTAGGGCCAACTGTGCCATGTAACATAACATAAGTGGGGGGGAAGCAGTGATTTTATGGTACTCACAGGATCTGGATTAGGGCCATACTTAGAATTAGTGAAAGCCAGTTTATTTGCAAAATGATTGGCCTGACTGCAAGTTTGAAGGCAAGGTAGATTCCTTTACAGAGAAAAGTTTTCTCCAAATTTTGACTTTGGAAAAAATGGAAAGAAGAATGTAATGTACACATATATATCTACCAACGAGATTCCAGAGCTGTTAAAATATTGCCATATTGGCTTTATGTATCTACTTACAGGTATAATGGTATCATCGTCCTGAATATTTGAACATGTATCTCTCAAGAGTAAGGACATGTTCTTATATCACCACAGTGCCATTATCATACCTAAGAAACTTAATGATAGTTTCTTCATAATATCTGCTATGTAATCCTTAAGCAAAATTCCCCAATTGTCCAAATATGTTTTATGTAACTGATTTTTTCCTTTTTTTTTTGAAAGGTGATCTAAAGTTTATGAAATGTATTTGTCCTATGTCTTTTGTGTCCTTTAAGCTAGAACTGTCTCAGCATCTTTTTAATTTGCATTTTTAGACTTTGAAGAGACAAGATCAATTCGTCATCTTGTTGAATGTCCTGCATCATCCTGAATTTGACTGTTTCCTTGTGGTCTCACTTAACTTGTTTTCCTAGCCCCTGTATACTGTGTGAAAGATTGAAAGGCAGCACTGTTTCATAGGTTATGCCGTTCACTTCATATTGTATCATATTAGGAGTACCTAATGTCAGACTGCCCCTGTCTTTAGTGCTGTTGAGTTTGATTCGTGAGTTAAAGTGACAACCACCAGATTTCTCCATGCAAGCGTATGCATTTCCCTTTATACCATGTGAATTATTTGTGAGGTGACAATTTGGCACCACACAACTGTCCTGTTCACCAAAAACCTGACACCTAATGGTTTTGCCATACATTCATAACCCCATCCTGAATCAGTTGTGGCACTAACGTTTGCACAGTGGTGATTTTTGATTTCTGTCATCCTTCTATGTTTATCAGTTATAATTTTTCTGTAAAGAAGAGGCTTCTCTCTTCAATTAGAGTAGGAGAAATACTTATCTTTTCTAATTACAACTCACCAGAGAAAAAATTGATGTGAAAGTCATCTTCAATGGTGGCAAATGGGAGGTTTTCCTTTCTCTTCCTTTTCTTTTTTATAAATATAAACTTATGAATCTTGTTTGTTTGGGGGCGCCTGGTTTGCTCAGTCAGTTAAGCACCCAGCTTTTGGTTTCGGTTCAGGTCGTGCTTTCAGGGTTGTGAGATCGAGCCCTGCATTGGGCTCCACATCAAGCTTAGGGGGCTGTCTCTCCCTCTTTCACTGTCCTGCCCCTCCCTCTCCCTCTCAAAATATAAAAGAGTTTTATTTGTTTGGTTTATAATTAATTATGTCTATTATCATCATTATCATTATTTGATACTCAAATTACTCAGCCAAATTGGCCAGGGAGAACCTTTTGATGTAATGCCAAGATTCTTTTGAAATGACTCCATTAATCTTGGAGATTTCTTTGGTTTTGTTTTGCTTTCTGACTCAAGATAATTCAGGCTCATCTTGAATTTTTCCTGTGTAGGTCTGGCATCAGTTCTCTCTGAGAACCCTTAGTTGCTTTTACAGGAATGCAATATAAGTGCTAAATGTTCTCATTGCTATTGGGGGCAGGTGTATGCATTCTAGAGTAGGGGTCAGAAAATACAACAAACTCTGACCCTTAAGTCTTGGATTGCTTTTGTAAATAAAGTTTTATTGGCTCACCATCATGTTCATTTGTTTATGTATTGTCTGTGGCTGCTTTCACACAATAACAGCCAAGTCAAATAGTTGCAGCAAGATAACATGGTCTGAAAAGCCTAATTGTTTACTATCGAGCCATTTAGAAGAGAAATTTGCCAACTCTGGTGAAAACATCTAGGAACTATATTTTGTAATAACATTCCATGTTTCTGTTTTTCATTCAGATTGGAACTCAAGAGTTCTTTTTAAATCGAAGAATTTGTATTAATCTTAAATTTGTTTCTCTATTTTTTTTAACTGAACATCTTGCTTTTAAATAACATGGACGTAGTTATATATTTTATTTTACTCTATAATACAGAAAAATAGCTCCAAAATTGCAATGGCAATATTACTTCTAAAAATAAAATGGCTGAAGAAAGTCTAAGGGTTTTTTTTTTGTAGTGTTTTATGCCTTTATAATATATTCCACCAAGAACGTACAGAGTACTGTACACAAGTCACTTAAAATAATGTTTTTTTTTCCCTGCAGTTTCATTTGCTTCAGTTTTTTTTTTTTTCGTTTTGGAGTTTGCTTAGCATTCCTTTTTATATAGATATTATTTGAAAATATAGGATGCCTGGGTGGCTCAGTGGGTTAAGCATCCAATTCTTGATTTTGGCTCAGGCTATGATCTCAGTGTCATGAGACAGAGCCCCATGTAGGTCTTCATGCACAGAGCAGAGTTTGTTTGTCCCTCTCCCTAATCCCTGCCCATCCTTCCCACTTGTGCATGTGTATGCTCTCTCTCTCTCTCAAAATAAATAAAGCTTTTTTTTTTTAAGTCTTTATTTATTTATTTTGAGAGAGAGAGAGGGAGGGAGGAACAGAGGTAGAGAGAGAAGTGGATTCCCCACTGAGCAGGGAGCCTGATGCGGGGCTTGACCCCAGAACTTTGGGATCATGACCTGAGCCTAAGGCAGACTGACTCTTCACTGACTGATCCACCCAGGCACTCCTACATAAATAAATCTTTTAGAAAAGTTATGAAAATATGTAAAACAAAATCCTAATGGAGGATGTTAACGGGCTTATTAGAAACCAACAAATTGAGGCTATAAAATAAAGGAAGAATATAGAAGAGTTGGCAATACCATTAGCAAGCTTGAGAAAAGTCCCCAACTCATTTTATAAAGTTAATATAATCGTGATATGAATAATGAAAAAGAGAGTATAGGAAAAGCATAAGTCCATCACTCTTACAAAGACTGGTACCCAAAACCCTAACTACAAAAGAAAAAGGAGCAGACCAAATCCAGTAGTATGTGTGCATGTGAGATAGATATTTGATGGACAGATGGATGGATAGACAGACAGGGACACCGGAAGGCAGTTTTGACCTGGAAGTTGAGACAGTAGACTAGGAAGCCAGAATGCCTAAGTCTGAATCTCAGCTTCACTCATTATTATCTTCACTCATTATTATAATACTTCACTCAGTATAAACCTGGGAAAGCCATTTAATGTTTCTGTGCCTCAGTTTCTTCATCTGTGAAATGGGGCTAATGATAGCACCTACCTCCTAGGGTTGTTGTGGGGCATCGATCAGTTGGTATAGGTAAGATACTTCATGTAGAGAGTGTTATATCAGTACTAGCCTGATATTATTGCTGTTGTTTTTATTCTTGGAGGACATTTTGTCGGTAGAGTGGTCGTGACTCGATTTTGTCCATAGAGTAGTCGTGACTCGGGGCTTCCACCCAGAGTTAGCTGAACTCGAGGTAAAGGGCATCAGCAGTATCTGAGGGATGTAACAGTATGTTAACAGACCTGACTCCAATAACATAAAAATGATAGGAACTTCCCATAGAGGGCAGAGTAGTAAACCCCCCCTCACCCCCAACCTGAATCTGCCTCCCCCAATTCCAGGGCCAACAGTGATCAGATCAGGAGGCCGAGCAGGTGGACCATGTCACTTGTGTGCTCTAGCACATGTCCTATGTGTAGAAGACAAAGTAGCATAGTGGTTAGGAGAGAAGGTTCTGGAGTTAAACTGCCTGAGTTTAAATCCTGGCTCTATTTTATGCTAGAGCCGCCTACTGCAAGCTTCCTAATCTCCGGAAGCCTCAATTTGTCCATCTCTAAAATGCAAATAATACGGCACCTGGGTGACTCCATCAGTTAAGTGTTTGCCTTCGGTTCAGGTCATGATCTCGGGGTCCTGGGATCAAGTCCTGCATCAGGCTCTCCACTCAGTGGCCAATCTGCTTCTCCCTCTCCCTCTGTGATCTCTCTCACTTTTGCTCTTTTTAAATAAAATAAATGAAAATCTTAAAAAGTAGAATAAAATGCATATAATATTAGCACCCTCCTCATAGGCCTGCGAGGATTAAATAAATACGTTGATTGTTGAAAACAGTGCACAGCACTCTCTAAATATTAGCTGTCACTCTTCTGTACCTTATTTGTGAACTTGTCACCATAGAGGCAGGACGGGTGTGCCGAGGACCTTGGTCATGAGGAAGCACCAGTAATGGGCAACCGGAGAGAGTTAAGCAGCCCCATGGATTAAGAAAGTTCGAAATGCAAGAGTCCTCAAAGAGCTGCCCTTCTTCTTCTCCCGAAGGTGGGATGGCACCTGATCAGATCCACTTAGGGCCTGGGGGTCAGGAAGCAGAGAGCAGAGCTGGCGGTTAGCCCGTCTTGCTCAGAAAAAGGAAATCTGATAAGGCGGATTGCTCCATCAACTCCCTCTGCAGACTGGGGCCTTTTCCGCCTGCGGGGAGACAGCAGCACTTCCTCTGGATCACGTGGCCTGAGAGCCCTCACCTTCCCCATCGCTGCACAAAGGGGACCTGCTTCTCGGTTTTCCATTCGTGATATCCATGTCAGACCCTCTGGTTTGCAGCGGCCCCCTCAGAGGGGCCTCGCACCGTTTCCAGAATACTCTGCCTTTGGTAGGACTCATAGCAGCAGCTGAGAGAAAGCCAACTGGAATGACTTATGCAAAAGAGGATTTGTTGAAAGGACACTGGGGGTACCTCCTAGAATCAAGGGATTTGCTGAACAAACAGAGTCCCAGAGGCAAAATTGGGACAGCTCCAAGGACCTCAGAGTTGGTCCCTCAACACCGTGTGCTGTCTGTCTCTTTACCTGGGACGTTCTCTCAGATCAACTTATGCCCAGAGGCTAAGACCAAGGAAGGCCCTGGAAGCTTCAGGCCTCCTATCTGCTCAGTTTCAGCACCCCAGAGGAAAGCAGTCTTTTTCTTTTGTGCTAATTAAAATTACCCCTGTGGACGCAGGCCTGTCTTAGGTCACAAGCTCTTCCCTGAATCCCACCACTGCGACCAAGGATCAGGCCACTTTATAGTCAGGGGCCACCCCAGCCAATCACCATGGCTGAGGGGGTGGGGTCTGTAAAAAGATGGTAATTCCCCTCTGACCCTCGGGTTAAAGGAGGTCACAAGCTCTTCCCTGAATCCCACCACTGCGACCAAGGATCAGGCCACTTTATAGTCAGGGGCCACCCCAGCCAATCACCATGGCTGAGGGGGTGGGGTCTGTAAAAAGATGGTAATTCCCCTCTGACCCTCGGGTTAAAGGAGCATCTCCCGGAAGAAAGCGGTGCTTGCATCCAGAAGAAAGGGGAGTATGGCAAAAAAAATAAAAAATAAAAATAAAAAAATAATAAATAAATAAATAGATAACCCTACAGTTTCATTAAAGACAAATGTCAGACCTAGGAGACCTCATACAAATTGACATGACTTCCACAGTCATTCTGATGAATATTCATAAGGCAGCAAGTCCAGACTTAACCCATGTCTGAGAAAACGATTTTTCTCACTAACTGAACTTTATCCTTTAAGTGCTAACACTTGTCTCTTTAGATCATTTGCCATCGTCTCTCTAAAAAATACGGCAGAAACAACTTTTCCTGCTTTTATGAAAAGACTGTCTCGAATACAATTCCACCCGGTTTGTCACCAAGTGATGGTTATCAATTACACGTTCTGATTTCTGGTTTCATTTTTAAGTTTTTGGTCCCCTGTTCTCAGATGTATTTTCCCACTGCTGTCACCAGGCCTGTCCCTACTATCTTTCAGCCTTAAACCCCACCCCCCTCCCGCATTTTTTTGCTAATTCTAATCTACCTTGGATTGGGAAATCAGATGACCAAGAGTGTTACAACATTGTGTAAAATATTTGCAAATTCAGAAGCTAGAATTTACTGCTGTATGAAGAAATATCTCTGAGCGAAAGCTGGGGAACTTGACTATGAATAAACGATGAGAACTCTCTAATACTTCTTCAGGTGATTTCTCCACACCTGTCATTTCCTTTCCTGTATTCGTCTATCTCTGCTCAGGGATGCATTATTAAAAGTATGATTTTATAAGAACTGAGGTATTTCTTTACTTCTTTTCTTCATAGTATCTCTTTACTAGATTATGCTCTCTTCATTTAAAAACATCTATTTGGGGCGCCTGGGTGGCTCAGTGGGTTAAGCCGCTGCCTCCGGCTCAGGTCATGATCTCAGGGTCCTGGGATCGAGTCCCGCATCAGGCTCTCTGCTCAGCAGGGAGCCTGCTTCCCTCTCTCTCTCTGCCTGCCTCTCTGTCTACTTGTGATTTCTGTCAAATAAATAAATAAAATCTTTAAAAAAAAATAAAAACATCTATTTGTCTGGGAGTCCTCCCTCAGCTAACTATTTTAGGCCATTTCCAAGAAGTCAAAACCTGGACCTCCCCATATCCCCCTCACCCTCTTAAATCAGTAAATGAATACACAGGGGGGAAATAGCATTAAAATTTACACTGACCCAGCAGCTTCCAGTCCCAGGAAGAGAAAATTATAGAGGCAAATTTTTCTATAGATAGATCACTATTAAACATTGTGATTTTAAAATTAACGCTGGGCAGTACTGAATTCTGGAAGCCGATGAAAATATTTCCTTGTGGGAAAAGAAAGAAAAGCTTATAACAAAAACTGACAGGGAATTGAGAAAAGATCTGAATTCAAACACACAGATCCTGCTTTTACCATAGATAATAAAAATAGAAGAAAAAAAAAAAACCAGCCCACTTCTCTGCTACTAAATGAGAGTAGATTGAAATGATTATGGCCTGCATGTCCCAGATATGAAGACCCACTCTGGAAACTTCATCTCCAAAAATAGCAAGTCTGGCTCCATCTACACCAGGCTAAACAACAGTTCGATTGGTTGATTCAGGGGAAAATAAAACTGATTGTATGACAAAGTTAAGTAGGTATTGCCCTTACTTCGGCTGCATAATAAACCATCCAGAAACTTAGTAGATTAAAAGAGCAGCATTTATTTTGCTCATAAATCTGCCATCTGAGCAGGGTTCAGCAGGGACACCTCATGACTGCTCCACTCCACAGTAGCTGAGGTGACTCAAAAGCCATTAGCAAAGGATGCTCCAAGGCCGGGGTCTAGAAGGGGTCCAGGCTCATCTACTCACACGTCTAGATGTTGATGCTGGGGTTACTCAAACAGTTGGGGGCTGGGATAGCTGTTGCTCCTCAGACTTCTTTCTCTGTATCTCCATGTGGTCTCCCTAGTATGGTGGCCTCTAAGTAGCCAGACTCTTTCCATGACGGCACTGGGATCCCAAGGCAGGTGTCGCAAGAGAGCAAAAACCTGGCAGAATCTGTTTTACTTTTGATGACCCAGCATCAGCCGTCACGCAAGTGTCCCTTGGTCTGCCTTGTGTTGGTTAGAAGTAAGGCACCACAGGCCAGCTCATGTTCAAGGGATGAACGTAGACTCCACTCTGGTGGCTATAGTGTCCAAGAATTTGTGGGTGTTGTAAGACATCACGGTTGGTGACTCTGCCTGAGGAAGGACCAACAGCTATTGTTAGATCAAGCTTCTTAACACGGCAGCTCCAGACCCAATTCCCTTCCTCCCTGATTATTCTAGCCAGCGAGCAACTCTTCCCAGCATCTGCCCAAAGGAATCCAGTTTCATGAGTCTGCTGACTTGTTTTTGGATGAATCTGAGACAGAAGAAGAGCAGAAACAGAAGAGCTGACTGGGTTTAGTTAGTGTCTACCCCTTGCCAGAGTCCCCGCCATGAGGAAGCTCAAGAACAAGATCCCCAGAGCCAAGGCTGACGCAGAAGCTGCCCTGGTGAGAACTTCAGAGAACCCAGCCTGAGCAAGAGAGGGAGAGAGCTCAGGTCTACATGGGCTCCAGAGTCACCAAGCATTCTCTACATAGTCATTTACATTCATGAGGTAGGGATTCTTAAAAATAAGAGCAATCGGGAATTGTACCACTAGGTGTTTATCCAAAGGATACAAACATAGCGATTGTAAGGGGCACCCGCAGTCCCAGTGTTTATAGCAGCAACGTCCACAAGAGTCAAACCATGGAAAGAGTCCAGGTGTCCATCGACAGATGAATGGATAATGAAGATGTGGTTTAAACACACACACACACACAAACACACACTGGCATATCACTCAGGCCTCAAAGAAAATGAAATCTTGCCCTTGGCAACAACATGAATGGAACTAGAAGGTATTATGCTAAGTGAAATCAGTGAGAAAAAGACAAATACCATATGATTTCACTCATATGTGGAACTTAAGAAACACAACAGATGAACATAAGGGAAGGGAAGGAAAAATAAAATAAAATTTAAAAAAAGAGAGGGAGGCAAACCATAGGAGACTCTTAGCTATAGGGAACAAATAGGGTTGCTGGAGGGGAGGTGGGTGGGGGAACTGGGGGAACTGGGGGATGGGCACGAAGGAGGACACAGGATGGAATGAGCACTGGGTGTTGTATGCAACTGATGAGTCACTGAATTCTACTTCTGAAGCTAATAAAAAAATTGGAGCAATGATAATAAACACTTTGGTGTTCTAAGTTACTTTGGGCTGTGTGGAGAATATCCACATAAATTCCCCTAGTTTCTGCTCTGTATGGCAAAACTTCTGATTACTTTTTCTCTCCCAAAAGGCAAGAAATGACACTCTCAAGTTCATCTTTAAGAAGGAAATGGGATCAGTCTTTGAAAAGATTGCATCGTATGTTAAGGGAGGCTCAGGTAGCTGCTTTCAGTAGTGGTTTCTGCTGATTAGGTGATTTTTTTCAGGATGCTCTCTGTCTCTCTCATCCTTAGGCCGGAAGTAACTACTCCTGTCTTTTCTCTCATAGCACAGCAATCACATCTTTATTGCACATTTATTCTCTTATGGGTGCCATTTTGGTTAGCTCTTCTCACATCCCTATTGTGTTCCTTACACTCACTACCCAGTTGTGAACTTTGAACATTGTGAACCATTTTGATCTACTTTTATTCCCTGAAGCATTTACATGATACCTCACATGTATATGGTTTTTGAGGAGTGATTGTGTAAGAGAGTCAGTGGATGCTCATGAAAATATAGTATACGGAAACTTCAATATAAAAGTATGAAGATCAGGGGAGGGTATGTGCTTTGGTGAGTTCTGTGAAGTGTGTAAACCTGGCAATTCACAGACCTGTACCCCTGGGGATAAAAATATATGTTTATAAAAAATAAAAAATTTAAAAAAAGTATGAAGATCATACTCATAAACATGAAAGGTATCTCTTCTAACTAGAAAAGACAAAGAAAAAATATAATAAAAGCATATAATCTCGTTTATATATGCTATGAAGTATTTCAATATCACCATCTATCTATGTTGATAAACATGTGCTCCGTGTATCTTAGTGGGCCTACATCAATATTTGCATCATTATCATCAACAGAGAAGACACTTAATATTTTATAGGAATTTTATGACCATATCATTTGAAAATTGCATAGATATTATAAGAGACTCATTGTTTTAATAAGCTAGATTTATGGAAGATATTTCCAGTATCAAATGAAGAGAAGCCTCATCATACTTTTGTTGTAAATGGTTTTTCATATTCCCAAGTCAATTATTATGGTTCTGAGACAGTGAACCCAGAAAATTCATTTCAGAGTCAGGAATACTTGATTTGTAAGATGTGAAGGGAATGGATGCCTTTACTTTGAATTATTGTCAAAACCAAAGATAGACAACCTATTCTTTTGGAGGGAAGAAGACTCAAAGGCCAATGAGATAAGACCAGTTATTCACCTCCCAGGGCAAGGAGCTGATTATCCATGTAAATAAGCAAACCTTGGGTTCCATGACAAGGACAATGCCACTCACTCCATGAGTAGAATATAAGATGGTCTGGCTTTTCCAGGTAATGGAGTAGAGTGTATGCTGGCATAGCCTGGAGTGGGGGAGGGGGAGAGGTGCTCACAAGTGTCTGGATCAAAGTGATGGCCACTCTAGCTTAGTGCAGGTAGGGCCACACTGCCCCCATTCCCCTCTCCTGGACTACAACTTGTGAGCTTTCAGATTTTCAGCACCCAGAAACCATCTCACTCAACTACCATGCAAATAGAAGGATCCCACCTGCTGGACAACCATTTTTGCTCCAAGGAGAGAGACCCTAACCCCCAGGAGAAAGGCAAAGGGTGAAGCAGATGTCTTTCCTCTTCATCCTTGTGAGGTGCTCCCTGAATAAACAGAAAGGGGAAACTGAAAAGATGGGAATTGATCTGGGTGGATTTGGAAATCGAATTGATTTGAGGGTTTGTTCCACATGAAATTTGCACTGGCCTATGCCCCCCACCCAAGGAAAAAACAAGGTCCATAATGGTTGTGAATGAAGTTCACACTCCAGACCCTCAACATTCACTGGTGTTCGAGAACTACTTTCCCTCCCTGATGGTTTAAGGGTCCTCGGAGACCTCATCTGCATCCCATGAGCTTTCCTCTTGTCACCTCACACTCTCTGTCTTCCCATGGCTTGCAGGCTGATACTCGCCAAGACAAGTCTCAGTTACTTCTCCTGACACCCAAGTTCTTGCTTTCTTAGCCATGCCTGGGCTTCATCTTCACCTGAAAGGTGAGGAGAAGGCTGGTGTCTCCCCACTGGGTCTTTGTTTAGGGTCACAAGGCAAAGCCCAGCATCCCTACCCTCAGGCTCTTTCTGAAGCCTTAGAGGAGGGGTCCATCTTCTCAGTCAGGCTGTCCATTTTTTCTTAGAAACCTAGATTAAGTCCTTGGGGCAGCTCTTCCTTGAGACAATATAAGGGACACTGCTTAGCGTTGTCTCAGGCTGCACCTTGGCTCTCCCTCCTCACCCTCAGCAGGAACTTCTAATCCATCGACTTCTGTCTGGGACATTACAAGGTGCTTGGTAGACTCCACTTTTGGGGTCTCTTAGCCCTAGGGGTGCAGATTGCAGATCTCAGCAACCACAAGCACCAAGAGGTAGACTGTACCCACTCAGAACAAACCACTCCAGGTGGCCAGTTGGCATGAGCTGGGCAGCACTGTGCCAGCATGTAGGACAATAGAGGGCCCAAGAAAAAAGATCTCAAGGCCTGAGAAAGCCAGACGAAATCCTACTGAGGGGTGCCTGGGTGGCTCAGTCGGTTAAACATCTGCCTTTGGCTCAGGTCATGATCTCGCAATTCTGGGATGGAGTCCTCAATCAGGGTCCCAGGTCAGTGGGGAGCCTGCTTCTCTCTCTCCCCCTGTCCGTCCATCCCACTCACACTCTCTTTCTCACACTCACTCTCTCAAATAAATAAATAAAATCTTCCAAAAAAAAAAAAAAACCAAGAAGAAGAAGAAATCCTACTGAATGTAGTCCATCCATGCCCTGCCTGGGAAGACCAACAAAAACCTGGAGAAGAAGGATGGGAGCCTGGGGACAAATAACACAAGCAGCCAGACACAGGTATGACAGGGTGGGCATGGAGGTCCCCGAATCAGAAATTTATCTGCAGAACCTCTCCCCTCAGGGCAAGGGTAGTGTTGTTGAAGGGGGATGGTGCCCGTCTTTCTTCAAGTCCCCTCCCACTCAAAGCAGGGCTTGAGACAAGGACTTGGTTGCAGGTAATTTATTTGGAAGGCGACCCCGGGAATAAGAGTGAGGGAGTGAGAAGAATGAGACAGGGAGAGAGAAAAAGCTAAAGGAAGGGTGCTTTGTTGAGCTGTTTACCATGTGAACCCATACTCACTGGGAACTATTGGTGGAACAGATCGACTGAGCCTCAGAATTGTCCCTCCAGAGGGCAAGAGGTGAGACCATTTATCCAAGGAACCCAGTCTCGCACTGGTTAGTGTGTGCCCCTGGGGCTTTACCTCCTCTGAATTTCTGGATGTTTTATGGACTGAGATAAGTTCACTAAGCTTTGGTAAAAAAGCCCTTACTCAGAGAACGTAAGAGGCCCCAGAACCCAAGGGGCATCCATGCCAGCTAAAGTCAAATAAGGCCAAGGGGATGTGATACAAAATATAAAAAGCATTTCCCACAGCTCCCTAACACAGCCTTAGCAGGCCAAACACACCCAGTTCAGAAGCGGTTTGATCCCTTGAGCTCCCAATGGCACACAGCTGACATGCTCACACTGGCTCTGCTGTTCCTTACAGAGGCTAAGGTTTGCCAGTGGGGTTGGGGCTGATGGGTGGCACTGGGAGGATGCTGGGCAGAGGACTACAAAGCCCCGGGGATCATGGCAGGTCTTTGAGTGAGAGACCTGGGAAGACGTTCAGTGAGAGACCAGGGAAGAGGGCCTCCGAAGCCAGCCCGAGATGGCTCTGAGGACAGTTGTCCTGATGGCAAAAATAAAGAAAGCTTTGGCCCCATCATCTAGGCTCTTGCCATATGGATCATTCTCTGTAACGAATCCTCTTATAAATCACCCACATACAAAATTATTTCAAGTGATCATTTTCTTAATTCTCCCAAAGATGGTACAAAACTAGTTTCATTCTAGAGAGGTTGGAGAGAAATTAATTTATTATATACAGTGGGTGCGTTAAGGTATAAATTCTCTCTCTCTAAGACCAGCTGAGAGGTACACCTGGGTGGCTCAGTCAGTTAGGCATCGGCCTTCGGCTTAGGTCATGATCCCAGGGTCTTGGGATCAAGTCCCGCATGCTATTCCTTGCTCAACAGGGACCCTGCTTCTCCCTCTGCTTGCTGCTCCCCATGCTTGTGCTCTCTCCCTCTCTCTCTCTCTCTCTGTGTCAAATAAATAAATAAAATCTTCAAAAAAAAAAAGAAGACTCCAGCTGAGAAAGGCTGGTCTCTACTAAGATTTTCTTTCTGGTAATAGACTGTGTCTTCTCATGTTTCAAAGGTAACAGGGACAGTTAAGTTTTTCTGGTTTTATTTTTGTTTTCACCCAACGTGGATCTTGAATTCACCACCCCAAGATCAAGAGTCCCATGTTCCATTGACTGAGTTCTCCAGGTGCCCCAACAGGCACAGCTAGGTTTGTAAATAAATCCAGGTGACCTGATTGAGATCACATCAGCACATGACTTCTGTCACCCAGTGCCCTGTCCTGACCATTCCCCAGGTTATGAAGAACTCCTCTGAAAACTCAGCCTTCAATGGCTATACAATAAATACTTCATTATATGGAAAAGCCAAAGTGTTCTTTTCCTCCAACTATTTTCCTGCTGTTGGACATCCCAGCTACCTACAATCTTCACCAAACTTTTTTTTTCTTTTTTCTTTTTTAACTTAAAGCAACCCCAAAAGCAGTACGGAGTCTGGACAACTTAGCCAGCTATTGCAATGGCTCAGAATGAGATCCCAAATTCAGATGGAGGTAGAAGGAATGGAAGGGAATGGACTGAACCAGACACACAAGATAAAAAGACATTTGGGCCCTTCGAGATATACAGATGTCTGTTTTGCTCCACACCTAATAGCTTTTTCAAAATTTGGGGTTTTCTTAAGACTTATTTATTTGTTTTAGTTGGGGGAAGGGGCAGAGGGAGAGGAGAGAATCTCCAGCAGACTTCCTGGTGTGGGGCTTGATCCCAGGACCCTGAGATCATGACCTGAGCTGAAATCAAAAGTCAGATGCTTAACTGACTGAGCCCCCCCTTACACCCCTTCAAAATTTAATTTTATGACGTAGTCACTTAACCCAGTTTGAATTCTTTATAACATGTTTTCTTGAAACTTAGCAGAGCACTCTGGTTTCTGGGCGATTGTTTCATCTCCATTTTCCTCTTGAGCAAACGCTGACTCTCTGTAATTCTGAGTATTTGTCGTCAATGGCTTTGCACACCGCATGGTGCCTAGTGAAGAGAGAGTTCAAGTCAGCTGACTCCTTGGGGGTCCTCTGCCCTGAGGACACGTAGCAGGTAGTGCACCTCTGCGGGAAGCCAATGCCTGCTGGAAGCAAAGAGCTCCCATTTCCAGCAGAAATGTTCACATCACTAATTAAAGAAAAAAGATGATTTATCTTAAAATTTTACAATTTTTCTCAACAGAAAGTCACTTACCAAGAGAGAATCTAACTTTCGGTGTCTAGCTACATTTCCCTGGAGAGAATATCTTCAGATCTATGAGCAAAGAGTCAAGACTTTGAATTATGGATATGTTTATTTGGCTTTTTAAAAATAATACCAATGCTGCTTAATCAAAAATCAGAAATGATGACTCCTGATATTTTGCAGAGAGAGAGATATATAATCAAAGTGAAAATACTTTGCAAGAGCTCCATACGTGAGCCATATCCCTGCTTTGGTTGCCTATGCAAGATTTTAAAATGTCTTCTTAACACCTTGCCAAGCAAATAACATAAGTCTCATAGTGAATTCAGAAATCTGCTTTGCTCTCTTTCGGGTGCATGCTTCAGTCAAAACAGATTGCTTTTTTCGAGCATTCTAGAGTTGGGTTGCCATCAGATTCTCACTTAGTTCTTCAGCCTTGAGACCCTTCCTCAAAGTAGCAGCCATTTGCTAAGCAGGGAAAACAATTCTTCCAGATGCCCAGTTGCATATTTTTCTATGTTAATTGTATTGGCTTCCTTCCAGGAGAATTTGGGAAAAAAAAAAAAAAAAAGATCATCCCTACTTTCAGGTACAGAGACAACAGAGAGGTCCCTCAATGGGTGGAATGAGCTCTAAAGAGATACCCAGCTCCGAATCTATGGTTTTTCAAGTCACTTTCAAGTTAGTTTGGACACAGATTTCTTAACCGACAACAAAAGGAAACTCCGAAATTTCCTTCTGCAATAGTCCTGTACTCCCTGAATTACTCAAGGTCAAGGTCAGCTGTGAACTTCTTGTTCACACTTAATGTCTCAAGTTCAAGATGGTCAGAGCAAAGCAGAAGATAGGGAGAAGATCGCCGGAGCTTAGAACTGGAGAAAGTGGTAAGAAGCCTCTTGACAGAGAAATAAGAAGATGTAAAAATCAGGGAAGCAAACTGTGTAATGAAAACTGAACACTTTATTTCGGTCAGTGAATTACAAACTCAACTAAAATTGATGCAATATTAAATGCACCACCTGGGCCTACAGAGAACTACTGCTCAAATGTCAGCAAATGTTGCCATCTTATTTCTCATGCTTTGCTGTGACATGGTGTCCTTGCCAACCATGGCTAAGCAGAGAGACCCTTTAGATGCTGACTGGCACAAGCCTATGAGGGGAACACTTCCCTAATTTTTGTTGTTCCCTTCACATCTGCCCCTCTGAGCTCTTTGACTCCATCAGTCACTGTGCCATAAAACAATGTAGGCTGGGAAAGGACAAAGCCTAGGGATTTAGGGAAACTTGTGCCAGCCCTCCCCATAAGAACCCATAGAATAATCTCCAGCTCATCTCATCAGTTTCTGGGCCTCAGTTTCCTCTATAGTCACATAAAGGATGTGGTTCTAGATAAATCACTAAGTATTGATTCCTCTCCCATGTGGACATCCTTCTGGATTTAGGACTCAGGGTCAGTCAAGCAAATGAGATTCTGAGCTGTTTCAATCAGCTCTCTGTTGGGTAAGAGAGAAGGACAGGTATCTGCTTCTAGCCCAGAGCACACACAATTCACCTGGTCATGTGTTAAAGCCCGTTGTGGAAATGGGCCTGGTGGGGCTTTAATGGGTGGCCGTGTGTCACTCACCTGCAGGGTGACTATCCTATTGTGCCTGAGCCCTGGATGGGGGTCTAAAGCTAACTAAGAACTCTTTAAACATCCTAATGACTTTAAAAATCAGGAACAAGAGCCACCCTGGTGCTTTCAGATGTCACAGCACTTAGCAAGGCCCCTTAGAAGTACGCAAGAGACTCATGGCCTATGGTGTTCCCTCCTGACCCGAGTAATTCCTGATCCCCCAACATCACCCTTATCATAAGTAGTTGGAAACATGGACTGGGCCATCTCATAACAGAAGCTATCATTGACCCAAAGCTGACTCTGGGCCAAGAGCTTGCGGTGCTTAATTTTCACGGAATTACGATGAATTCTTGAGCAAACTGCCCAGGTCAGTACTATTATTATCTTCATAGCACAGATGAAGAAATTGGTCCCTCATGGGCCTAGCAACTTGCTTACAGTCATCCGGCTGATAAATGAATTCCAAGCTAGGCAGCCTGATTCCAGAGTCCACACTTCAAAAAATAACAAACATGAACAAACAAAAGACTTTTATTCTGACAAGATTTCTAACATCAAGTTGCAAGAATGGTGCAGAGAATTCCATATACCTTGTACTCAGAATCTTCAACTGTGAACATTTTACCCCAATTTGCTTTATTTTTCTTTTTGTATGTGTATACATATGTTTATATGTGTGTGTAATAAATAGTATATATATATATATATATATATATATGATGTCTATAATCATCTTTGAACCATTTGAGAGTCGAAGGCACACATGAAGTTTCTTTACCCCTAAATACTTCTGTGTGTATTCCTTCAAAACAAGGACATTCCCATATAAACATGGTATAATTGTCACCATACCGTCAATTAACACTGAAATGATACGATTAGATCTTCAGATCTTATTTAAGATTCTGCCAATTCTTCCCATTATGTCTGTTATAGAAAAAAAGTCTTAAGGTTCAACATCAAATCCTTGATCACATTGCATTCAGTTGTCACATCACTTTAATCTCTTAACCTGGAACATTCCTCAGTCTTTCTTTGTCTTTTATGATCTTGGAATGGTGGAAGAGCACAAGTCAGTTACTGTATAGAACACCACTCAATTTGCTGCACCTGATGTTTCCTTGTCTTTAGATGCGCGTTACCCATTTTTGGCAAGAATGGTGCACAAAGGATGTTGTGTCCTCCTCTGGGCATCCTATCAAGAGGCACATAGTGTCAGTTGGTTTCATTACTGATGATGTTGGCTTTACTCACTTGGTAAAGGTGGTGTCTGCCACCTGTCTATATCCGCCTTTGCAGTGAATCTCATGCAGACAGAGTCCGTATTGTTAACACTAAATATAACTACCACTAGGCAAGCGGCACTGTGGTCACCATTGAAGATACGAGCAGCCTTGAAGGAATTCTCCTCACAGAGAACTTAAAACATTATTGGGAAGACAAGTGGGTGATGTATTGTTTTAAATATTTTATTTATTTATTTAACAGAATGAGAGAAAGAGAGAGAGAGAGCAAGCAAGCACAAGCAGGGGGAGTGGCAGAGAGAGAGGGAGAAGCAGGCTCCCCGCAGAGCAGGGATCCTGATGCGGGGCTCCATCTTGGGACCCTGGGATCAGCACCTGAGCCGAAGACAGACGCTTAACTGACTGAGCCCTTAGGTATCCCAAGTGGGTGTTATATTACTTCAGCATGCATCCACAAATTGTTCTGTGAGCCCCGCAGACGATTAAAGTTAGAGGAATTCAGAGGTAGAAGTGACTTTTAAGGCTTCGAGGCTCACTGAGGAGGAGTGGTAGGAAAGGTGCTCTAGCAAGGCAACTGGGAGCGAGGGTGGCTCTGGCCATCACCGGGAGGTGGAAGGGTCAGATTTAGGCACTGATTTTAGAGGGCCAGAACAGGGTGTCATTTTCTCACACAGGAGGATCCTGGCAGCCATTCTGAAGGGCTGCCTGCAGAACAGATCAGCTGGGCCAAAGGAAAAAAAACATGAAATTCAAGGCCTCCTGGGAGCCAGAGGGGGTGGTCAGAGGCAGGTTTTTTTGCTTGTTTGTTTGTTTGTTTTCAGATCAGCTCTGAAAAAGCTGGCTGAGTAACACCCTTGCTCCTGGCCTCCCATTTCACTAAGGTTTTTTTTTTTTTTTTAATATTTTACTAAGAGAGAGAGAGAATGAGCCAGAGAGAGAGAGAGAGCACAGGGGAGGGGGGAGGAGCAGACTTCCCGTTGAGCAGGGAGCCTGATGTGGGGCTCGATCCCAGGACTTCGGGATCATGACCTGAGTAGAAGCCTGACATTTAATGACTGAGCCATCCAGGCATTCGCCCCTATTTCACCAAGTCTTAACAGCACATATGTGCTGACATACATGTTCTCAGGACATGCTCATGGTATTTCCAGTGCCAAGCCAAGGACATTCGGTCAGAGTAGAGGTTCTCTGTGGAGGAATAATGTGAGCTAAGGTAGGAAGTGATAGATGGGGATCCACTGGGAGACACTTGGGTGCTCCATTCAGGAATTATTTGCACCACCTTAGCAGAAGGATTCTATCCTGTGTCCACACAACAAGTAATGGGATAAGAGGTAAAAATTCTCTCATTTCACTGGCTACTCCTAAACTCAAATTAGAATCTTTTCAGAACACCATTTTCACCTGTTTCTGTAGTAAGAACAGGCCCTGGCACTTCTGTGAAGTGCCCTTTGCCTCTAATCTGGCTCAGAATTAAAGTGCGCTAATTAAATGAAGACCTCATTATATTTTCCTGTAATCTGCGGCACAATCGTAATGCAGTGATTACCTTGAACTATTATTGCACATACTTCCACCCACTTATTATTACATGTCTCTGTACTTTAATTATGTTTCAATGAATATAATTCCATACCCTTCAATACTTAAATAATATTCACTTTAAATATAACTGCATGCCTATAATTCTCCGTAAGCACGAGTGCTCACATGGCAAATAACAAAAATTACTACGGCTCTGGAGGCTGAAAGAAACTCAACCATTCCTGAAAGAGATCAGTTGGCATTTTAATAGAATTTTAAAACGTTGAAGTTTGTTACTAATTCATTTTTTTCAAAAACACATTTTAAGAGGGTGATTCTTGTAGCCTTAACAACAACAACAGAATCTTTGGAAGGAAACAGCAATTCTCCAGAGGATTTTGTTGCTTACGAACCACTTCACCAGGGACTTGGCTCCCGTAGGGAATTGATTTTTTGAAAAAAATAAAACTTCACACTGATATATATATATATATCTTCCCCAAGCATTTACTCTGGAGGAAACTCCCTAGAGAGTTTGATAGGTCAATCAATAACCAGGTAAGTGACATGAAAACGTTTTATCTATTCTACTCATCTGCACGTCTTCTTATTACTGAAGAGAAAGAGTGACGTCAATGCTCATGTTGTTTCTGGTGTGCAGTTTTAGAAAATCATTTATTCCCTTTTTTTCTGCCAGGATCTGTCTCAGAGGATACTTTGTCTTTGGAAAATTGTTTACATTGTGTTGTACTTACTAGTATAACTACAACAGCTACATACTTCGGCTATGTTTTTCAAACATATGGCCAACAGTAACTTGGTCTGAAAAGTAATCATTTCTGATAAATTAACTCATGACCTCACACCATGGGAGCAGGCTCCCAAAGAACTAGAGAAATGGTAATCTGCCCTTCCTTTCTAGTCCCTGGTTTAAAAATACAGTGTGTGAGCTATAGACCTCAGCAATAAGTTTGTTAAGAGGAGAGAGAACTAAAACTGAATGCCACTTCGACCATCTTTGATAAGGAGTCAACACAGAGTAAGTTGTATAAATCTTCTGGCTAGGTAAATCCTTCAAGTTCCATCTCAGTCCCCCATTGTGAGCTATTCCAAACTCATTGTCCAGGAAGAGTGCTGTGCCATTATCACTGCTGGAAAAAATCAATGTTATTAAAATAACAATTCTTCCTGAAAAAGACGTGTCTGCAACGTTGGCCACTCAACAAGTCCATGGAAAAAGTGAAGCCATTATATAAATCGGTTACTAAAGTTTTATCTCAAAAGGAGGGACATTAAAAGGTACAAAAGAGATGTCAAACAGATTGGTGATGTAGGAAGTAGAGATTGAATTTCTTCTTTTTTACCCTTTGTGCTGAAGCAGGAATTGTTGATCTGTGTTCCCTCATGGGTGCCTTTGGTATGATGATGACTAAATGAACTCAATCAAGTACTCTAAACTTTAATGCATGTTGTATTTGAAAAGAAAAATGTAATTGTAGCCCATCATGACACAGTGAGTCATTCACCCAGATACCAGGTTGTGGGTGTGGTTAGGAAAAACAAAAAGATAAATGGAGCTTCATCAAAATTTAAAACGTTTGTGCTTCTGAAGGATGCCATCAGAAGGTGAAAAGACCACACAGGATGGGAAAAAAACTATTTTCAATAGTATACCTGATAAGAGACCTGTATCTCAACTATATAAAGAATTCTGTACTTCAGTAATAAAAAGACAAACCATTTAAAAAATGGACAAAGGATCTGAACAGACATTTCTCCAAGGAAGAGATACAAATGGCCAATAACCACATGAAGAGAGACTAGTCACTATTAGTCATCAGGGAGATGAAAATCAAAACCACAACGAGATACCATTTCATACCCACTAGGATGATTCTAATCAAAAAGTCAGTTAGTAACAAATATTGACAAGGATGTGGAAAAATTGGAGCCTTCAATCATTGATGGTTGGATTAGAAAGTGATTTGCTGCTTTGCTAAATAATCTGGCAGTTTCTCAAAATGTTAAATATAAAATTTCCATAGGAACCAATAATTTCATGCCCAGTTATATGCTCCAGTGAAATGAAAACTTGTACACAACTGTTCATAGCAGCATTATTAATAACAGCCAAAAGTGACCCAAATGTTATCTACTGATGAATGGATAAATGGAAGTAGTATATCCATACGATGGAATATTATTCAGCCATGTAAAGGAATGGGGTACTGACACATGGACAACATGGACCAATCTGAAAAGTTTATGCTAAGTGAAAGAAGATGGTCACAAAAATCCCACATATTACATGATTCCATTTATATGAAATATGCACAACAGGCAAACCTAGAGAGACGGAGAGTGGATGAGTGGTTTTTTAGGGCTGGACGGGGGTAATTACAAAAAGGGTGACAGCTAAAGGGTGCAGGATTTCTTTTTGAGGTGATGAAAATGTTCTAGAATTGTTTGTGGTGGTGGTTGCACTTATCTGTAAATATACTAAAAACCATTGAATTGTAAGCTTTATTTTTATTTATTTTTTTAAGTAGGTGGTATGCCCAAAGTGGGACTTGAACTCACAACCCCTTGAGATCAAAATTTGCATGCTCTACAGACTAAGCCACCCAGGTGCCCCTGCCATTGATTTTTTAACAGTTTCGTTGAGATATAAATGTATGTACAATCCATACATTTAAAGCATACAATTCAGGGGTACCTGGCTGGCCCAGTTGGTACAGCACCCGACTCTTGGTTTTGACTCATATCATGATCTCAGGGTCATGAGATTGAGCCCCACATCAGTCCCGGTGCTCAGTAGGAAGTCTGCTTGAGATTCTCTCTCCCTCTCCTTCTGCTCTATCCCCCGACCCGCTTGCATGCATGCTCTCTCTTTCTCTAAAATAAATAAGTGTTTAAAAATACAAAGTAAAGAAAACAAAAAATCAATGGCAAATGTGATGGTACTTCAGGAGAATTGGATGATCTGAATAATACACAAATTCTGTTCATCATGGTGAGCAGCAACAAACAGAAACCCTGAAATTAATTGGCCCGTTTTCTGAGAACACAATTACTTACTTAATTAATTATATTATGTATGTAGTTACCAAACTTTCACTGAACTTCAAATTGTCTTTAAAGCACTTGCTTTTGGTTGGTGGTGAGAACACACAGACAGGATTCATGATATTCCTTGCCTAGTAGGGTAACCAGACATATAAATAACTTCCATGGGGTCCAGTAACATGACCTCAGAATTTGTTAATGAGGTCAGATAAAAGTCATCCTCTGAGTGAAAATTACCATAAAATTAATGAGCTCAGCCATTTATAGGAGCCACCCCACCTAACAGATGGTTTATAGATGTGCTTTTGACAGAAATACTTGGAAAGCACCAGAGTCAGATGCGATAAACAGGACCAGGTCTGTAAGCCTGGTGGGGGGGGGGGGTCATGTCCCCGAGACAGGCTCTGAGTTCTCCTCAAGCCTCTGCCAGCATCAGGAGACCATATCCATGAGAATTACTCTGAGTCCATTCACTCTCTGCACCCCTGGCTTTGTCTTCTGATCTACTTAAGGGCTTTCTACTGTCTTCTTTCCTGTTGTCATTTTCTATCTTTCAGCCTCAATACCTGATTTGGTCACACTTATGACACCCCTTGTGTCTGCTGAAGTTGAAGTAGGCTTCAGCACCTAAGGCAGATCTTTCCGTGTCTCCCCCCAACCCCCAGTCCAGGTCCAGTCTCAACACTAACAGGTACCTGAGCGAGACCAGGAGATGGTGTTAGGCGATATTCTGTGTGGAATACAGAAACAAAGAGAACAAAAGAACAAGCCTGCCTATGGATCTCCACAATGGTCAAGAGGTGAACTCTCTTTTTCTTTAAAAAAAAAAAAAAAAAAAAGATTTTATTTATTTATTTGACAGAGAGAGATCACAAGTAGGCAGAGAGGCAGGCAGAGAGAGAGGAAGGGAAGCAGGCCCCCTGCTGAGCAGAGAGCCCGATGCAGGACTTGATCCCAGGACCCCAAGATCATGACCTGAGCCGAAGGCAGTGGCTTAACCCACTGAGCCACCCAGGCGCCCGTGAACTCTCTTTTTGACTCTCTGGCCCATGTGTTCTGGAACTTTTGGCAAACGCGGCTCCAGAGGGGAAATGGTTCTGTCAGGTGGACAGTAGCTTTATGACACTAGCAATTTAACCATCTGATTTCCTGTGTTCTGATTCCCACGCTCACCCAATATTCATCCACTGGTAGTCACTTGGTCTCCCAGGTAGTCATTTCTACAAGGAAAAACATGCTGACCCACTCACATAAGTAGTTCTATTTGCTGATCTTCTATTT
This sequence comes from Mustela putorius furo, assembly GCF_011764305.1. Classification (NCBI taxonomy): domain Eukaryota; kingdom Metazoa; phylum Chordata; class Mammalia; order Carnivora; family Mustelidae; genus Mustela; species Mustela putorius. The sequence continues at coordinate 38,962,938 of NW_025421989.1, forward strand.
CTCACTGTAATTTAATAAGTTGATATCTCCCGTAAGCTAGCAGTCTCCTGAATCTAATTGTGTCTGGGTTTGATGCTGAACTCCAGTGTCCCAGCCTCCAAAGTGAATCCCATTACCCATGAGGCCCTGCTGGAAAGAATCACCAGCCTGTCTTGTTCAAGTTTCTATTAAATGCAACTGCTGTTTTTTTTTAATAAAATAAAATAAATGCAACCACTGTAACTCAATGAGAGACACAGTCTAGAAGAATTAGAAACCAAATGCCAGGAAGGCCTGCACTCGGAGGGACTGATATATCTCAGGCAGAAGGGAAGTGGGAGCTGAAGAAGACCTGGTAGAGGAAATATTTGAATGTGCAAAGAATTTTTCTTTGTTGTCAGAGTTTGAGGGTCGTTTTTCTAATCAGAAGAGTAATGGATGTTCAATGTCAGACATTTAAAAAACACAGAAAAGCATAAATAGGAGACACTGTAGAAGATGACTGAAATGTGGACAGCTGAAGAAGTCAGAAAGTAACTTCTATGAGACACTCCTTCCAGGAGTTTTATAATCAATTTTTCCAACATTGGCCGCACGTGGTCATTCAATCCCAGAGCAAAAACTCACTGACATGTCAGAGTGGGCCGAACTCACATACGCGCAAAACCCCAAAGTTCAGCTTTGGGAGGGATTCTAAATTTCCAAGTTTGGACCTTTTATCTGACTTTTTCTCAATGTTTAGTCCATAGACCTACCTCCATCGGAACCAGTTGGGGCAACTGGTGTGAAAAAAATTCAGATTCCTGGGCCTCACCGAAGACCTACGGAATGAGAATCTCTCATGTGGAGCCAATAATCTACATTTTAACACACTCCTTGGGTTACTCTTAACTGCACCAGAGTTTGGGAATCACTTCTTTTTTTTTTTTTTAAGATTTTATTTATTTATTTGACAGAGAGAAATTACAAGTACACTGAGAGGCAGGCAGAGAGAGAGAGAGAAGGAAGCAGACTCCCTGCTGAGCAGAGAGCCCGATGCAGAACTTGATCCCAGGACCCTGAGATCATGGCCTGAGCCGAAGGCAGCGGCTTAACCCACTGAGCCACCCAGGCACCCCTGGGAATCACTTTTAACCAAGCTCTCTGGGGCAATGAAAATGGTGATTTGGTGATGTGAATGTGGGCACTTAATTTTTTTCAAGATTTATTTATTCATTTAAGAAGAGCAAGTGAGCTAGCACACAGGGCAGGGGAGAGGGAGAAAAGAAGACTCCCTGCTGAGAGGAATGCCCAACACAGGGCTCGATCCCACAACCCTGAGATCATGACCTGAGCCGCAATCGGGAGTGGGAGGCTTAACAGACTGAGCCACCGAGGCACGCCAATTGTGGGTGTTTTAAAACACATCTGAAGAAATTGGAGCCCTTGCAAACCCTGCTGGAAATGTAAAATAGTCCAACACTCTGGGAAACAATATGCATTTCCTCAAAAACGTCAACATGGGATTACCATATGATCAGCAATTCCATTTCTGGGGAAATCCCCAAAAGAACTGAAAGCAAAAACTCCGAGAGATTTTGTTCCACCCGTGTTCATGGCAGCATTATTATTCTACCGAACAGGGAGAAGCAACCCAAGTGTTCTGTCAACAGATGAGTGGATAAACGAAATCCAGTGTATACACACAATGGAATATCATTCGACCTTGAAAAGGAGTGAAATTCTGATGCGTGTTACAACATGTTACAGACCCTAAAGGCTTCATGCTAAGTGAAAGAAGCCAGTCACAAAAAGACAATAACTCTAAGATTCCACCTACACAAAATACCTGGAGTAGTCACATTCATGGAGGCGGAAAACAGAATGGCAGTTGCGAGAGTCTGGGGGAGACAGGGACTGAGGAGTTGGTGTTAAACAGGGAAGGAACTTGGGGAACATGAAAAGGGTCTGGAAATGGGTGGCGGTGATGGTTGCACAGCCACAAATAAACTTAATGCTATAGAACTGGACACTTAGAAAAATGGTTGAAATGATACATTTTATGTTACGAATCTTTACTCCAATTAAACACATGCGTGCACGCACATGCACACCTGAAAACAGTCATTCCTTTACTTTGTCTGAAGTGAAAAAGCCAGAAGGCTCTCCCAGGGGCAACCACAAAAGTGTGGGCCAAGTTCAAGCCCAGCTGCAGAAGGTTGTAACCATCTCACAAAATATCCCTCCTTACCACAAGACAAGGGCTTCCAATTTGCTTCTGGGTGTGATTTAAAGTGCCCATTTGGGACTGCAGATCTAGATCTGGTTAGCAAAAAGTCGCCACTGTCCCTGATCAGCCCAGCAGGATGAGGAATTACAGCCCTGAGCTCAAAGCAGAAACAAAAGCCAACAAAAGAATGCTCTTTTTTCCTGGGGTTTGAAAACGTTAGTTAACAGCTACATAAGGCTGTAATTACTTATGTCTCCTACTAAAAAGCCCTGGATTTAGAAAGCTGATGTTGTTCTCAGGGCAGTGTTGGTTGCTGCCAATCTATATTTTCCCTCTTCTTTACTGTTGGGAAACTGACCAATTTTACTACATAAAAGGGGCAGATTCAAGTGGTTTGCAAGCTATTTAGAGCAATTTTTTGACAAGTACAGGCTGCTTTAGCAAAAAGCTTTGGAAGGCTGGAGGCAGCCATTGGTGCATTTCTAAACTCAATAAACCATAATACAATGTCATTAATATGGTTTTTTAAAAAATATCTAAATTATGGATTTCTCGAACTTGAGACTTCTTTTTTCTAATGCAATCACTGACCATGGCGACAGCTTCATGGCAGACCTCGAGTAAAGTGAGATGAAGCTATCTATTTTGGTTTTCTTTTTAAAGCCTGCCAGTACTCTCTCAGGTTCAAGGGTCCCTGCAAAAGTGTTAAGCCACATTCCCCTTCGATCTGCCATCAGCCACCGGCATTGGGCAGACCAACTCCCTGAGGCTCCTATAACAAGACACGCTCTTGCTACATTGTTAACTGTTCAGAGGATGAACGATAGAAACGGACTACAGGGTACAGGGCAGTGAGGATGCTTTTTAAATGTGTTATAGGTACAAGGAAAATGACCGAAAGGGAGCACAGCAAAACGTTCACAGTACTTCTGTCTCGGGCTGAGGCTTGTGCGTGAGGTTTGCGTAGGTGCACGTATACATTTAATTCTGTTCTGCATTTTCTAAATGTTCTACAATAAGCATGTTACTCTTTTATAACCAAATGCAAACGAATACATGTTATTTACAAAAGGAAAACGAGTCTGCCTCCGGATCTGTTTTCTTTGGGCTCAATGTCTTTCGTTATATGCCCACCCCTTCCCTTAGAACATTCTCCATCTGGGACTATCCCCCTGACCTAAGGACACGAACCTTGCCTTCTGTTTCTTGCCTGCCTGCCGCCCCGGTTTCTGACCTGTGATTCTCTGTATGCGCCTTCACCGCTCGGAGCTTGCGGAGCCTCTGCCATCCCGGCCTCCTGCCCTGCGCTGCACACTTCCCCCGCCCTGACTGGTTGCTCATGGCCTTGGCTGCCCCAGATTCACTTTCTCCCGGCGCTGCTGGCGCTCTACACGAATGCAGGAAGGGAAGCAGAGGTTTAGGTTTTTGATGTCATGTTGGTCTGCTCAGGCTGCAGTAACAAAATGACACAGCCTGACTCGCTTACACAGAAGACGTGTTTTCTTTACAGCTCTGGGGCCTTGAAATCTAAAATCAAGGTGCCCGCGGAGCTTGCTTTCCTCGGAGGCCTCTCTTTGGGGGCTACAGACTGCTGCTGTCTTATCTCTGGGTCCTCACATGATGCTTCCGCTGTGCTTGGGCCCCTGACCTCTCTTCTTATAAGGACACGGGTCACATTGGCACAGGCGGCCAGGAAGAAGGAGAGTGGGAATCTCAAGCAGACTCCCCACTGAGCAGGGACCCCCCCCCCTCCCCCAAGGAAGAGGTCTCAATCTCAGGACCCTGAGGTCATGGCCTGAGCTGAAATCAAGAGTCGGATGCCTAACAGACTGAGCCACCCAGGTGCCCCAAAGAAAAGAATTTTAAATATTTACAGTCTTACCTCCCAGAGATCAACTCTGTTGCCGTTTTGGTATATGGCCTCATATTCTGTTTTATATGATATATACAATAAAGACTTTAATATGCATGTTATTCTTTAGTCTTCTGCTTTGACTTATCTAATGCTGGGTTTCCTGAGCCTATTTCCCCCCAAAATAACTTTACACTATTAAGGGACCTAATAGCCTTTAATTTAGCCTATATCAAAATTAGAAATTTTTCAGTGGGAAATGTTAATTTTTATCTGCGTTTTTCCTTGAGTTGTCCTTTCTGGGAAAAAGAAGTACAATAATAACAAAACCAAAGAATATCTTGAATTTTTCTTTTCTTCAAGTGAAGATCCTCCTGTGACCTTATTTATAAGGCCATTCCAGCCAGTGGTGACTGGTTATTGTTATTGTCACCCAAATTAAAATGGCTGTCAACATTTGTAGCCGTTAACATCTTTTTGTGTCTTTTAACACCTTAATAACTGATGGATACAAGTAATGCTTGTATTTTTTTAAAGTCCTTGTATAATTTATTTTTTTTAAGATTTTATTTATTTATTTATTTAGGTGAGAGAGAGAAAGAGCTTAAGAGTGGGGTGGGAGGGTGGAGAAGCAGGCTCCCTGTTGAGCTGGGAGCCCTGAAGAGGGGCTCAATCCCAGGACCCCGAGATCATGACCTAAGCCAAAGGCAGATGCTTAACTAACTGAGCCGCCAAAGGCAGATGTTTAACTAACTGAGCCACCTAGGTGCCCAAGTCATGTTTGTATTAACTGGAGAATATCTAAACTCATTTAGAATCTCTTTGCCACGTCTTATACCCACAGATGATTTGCTGTTCCCACTTTGTTTGTAAAGAGGTCACTGAGGGACCCAGGAAGGGCACATATCTTTCCCAAAAGGTCCGCCACTCTTTTTGAGTCTGGGGGCAGTCTCTAGGATTAGAGTTCCATAAATTCAACCCCTCATTCACCCCAAAGTTCCTGGTGAACTGATCTGTATTAGAACAATATCTGGGCTTGTCAGTTGTTCATCTCCAAGACTCCTGTACTCAGTCAGGCACCATGCTTTATAGAGGTACTATGTACTAAGCTACCAATCTCTTTGTTTGAAAATCCCAAATTATAATAAACCTTCAGTCTTGTCCTCTCTCTCTCTCTCTTTCTCTCTTTTCTTTTTAATGGCCTGTAGTAGGCCAAATAATGGCCTTCCAAAGATGTCCTGCCGTAACCCTTGGAACCTATAAATACGTTACCTTATATGGTGGAAGGGATTTTCCAGATGCCATTAAGGTTATGGACCTTAAGATAGGATAATTATCCTAGATTTTCCAAGTAGGCTCGATCTAATCTCTTGAGTCCTTAAAAGTAGAGAACTATCTCTGACAGGAAGCAGAGGAGAGACGTGGCAGTAAAAAAAGTCAGGGACATCTGAACCATAGGAAGGACTTAGTCAGCTTTTGTTGGAGGGGGTCACAGAAAGCATGAGAAGGAATGTGGGCAGCCTCTAGGAACCCAGACCATCCAGCCCCCAACAGACAGCCAACAAGAAAACGAAGACCTCAGTCCTGTAATCACAAGGCACTAAATTCAGCCAACAATCTGAATGTGTTTGGAGGTAGAATCTTCCCAGAACCTCCAGAAAGGGCCTGCCAACACCTCGATTTTCGTGTGGTAAGACCCGAGGCAGAAGATTCAATCGCGCCATGCTGTATCCAGGTTTCTGGCTTACAGAACTGTGAACTAATGAACAGATTTTGTTTTAAAGCACAAATCATGGTAATCTACTATGGCAACAATGGAAACTCACATGTGGCCTGGCCTTAAATGAAAATCCACCCTTGAGAAGTAAGATCCATTTTAAAGCTTAGTTATTAAGTTAAAAACAGAACTTTCTCTAACCCAGGAATAGTGACATATGAATTATGATAACATCGTAATTCATTCAGAAAACCTCAAAATCTAACAATTATTATATGACCGCAGACCAGCTAAAATGGTGGTCAACGCTATGTGAATTCCCTCCTTGCTCTTGGGAGCATTCTTTCAGAGGGTTGTGGATGTTTTGCATTTAACATTTATCATGTTTAAAGAAGAAAAGAGGATCGATAGTCTGGAAAACTTAAAACAGATTCTAATTCAAGGATTCTATTTACTGTCAATCTTTGTATGCAGAGGGGATGAGAATTTGTAAAGCCATTTTAAAATCATACTGATAGGTCAGTTTTGATACACAGAGAAGCTTGATTCCAATGTCATGATCCAGGTTGGCAGTTTTCCCACTCCCCATTCCAACAAAGTTAGAATCTATCAAAATGCTGTTCGAGCCAGGCAGAGATTCGGAGACAGAGTTGTTTTTTGTTTTGTTTTGTCTTTTTAAGATTGTATTCATTCATTTGGCAGAGAGAGAGACAGTCAGAGAGGGAACACAAGCAGGAGGAGTAGGAGAGGGAGAAACAGGCTTCCTGCAGAGCAGGGAGCCCGATGTGGGGCTCGATCCCGGATGCTGGGATCATGACCTGATGCTTAACAACTGCGCCATGCAGGGACCCCTAGGAGATGGAGTTATTAAGTAGGTTTCCCAGAAATGAGAAGCAGCCACAGATTTGCAGGCAGCCAATTTCAGGGGTCAATACATTGACTGTGTCTATCTTTTTAAATCACTGTATTCTGCTTCAGGCTTTGATGTAGTCAGAGAAAAGGAGCCACAAAGAAATAAATCCGGGGCCCCCCTAATGATGTGCAACGTGAGCTGTGGGTACCCTGAGCCCACAGAGATGCTTCCTCGTTATTAGTAGTAATTGCTTATCATTATTGGATGATTGCCTGATGTGTGTGAGATCATCTAGGGAATAAAATTTTTCTCAACGCTGACACATAGAAGCATATTCCTCCAATCTGTGTTGTTTTTAAGATGTTCCATGGGACCACATCGTGGCCAAACTCACGTTTGCTTTGGTTTTTAAGATTTCATAGGTAGCCATTAAGGAAGAAACATCTGATTGTTTCATTTAAATGTTTATTGCCAAATACAAATGTCTGTTATTCCCTGTCCAAGGTTCCATATTAGAATATAAAATCTAGGTGCAATTGAAATAGAATTATATTTACGTTCTCTACAACTCAAAGCACACCCAAGGAGACCAAGAGTAGACACAAGGTTGGGATACTTTATTTAAAGTGTTAATACAGGGTGCCTGGGTGGCCCAGTTCTTTAAGCCCTGGACTCTTGGCTTCAGCTCAAGGTCGTGAGATTGAGCCCCTCAAAAGCTTGCAGAATCCGCTTGAGATTCTCTCTCCTTCTCCTTCTGGCCCTCCTGCTTGTGCTCTCTCTCTTACTGTCTCTAAAATAAATAAATAAGTAAATCTAAAAAAATAAAGTTTGAAACAAATAATCACATAATACAATTCTATGTGAATGAACACAAAGTCTTATTGTGTGCAACAGCCAAACCTATAATCAGATTTCTAAATTTTATTCGAATAGCAGAGTTACCTTTATTGTGTTTGTACCCAATCTACAGCTCTGCACCACTTTCCATCTGTACTACTACCCTTAGCCACCATAAAATATTAAGTAGAAGCTTCAAAAAACATTGCATGTTAAAGGAAAAATAGGAAATTTATGGTGGTGAAACATGGTGGCTACTTCCTCAACCAAGTGAGTTAGCGTTATCAAGTGGGACAAATGGACATCCTGATCTCGTGCACTGGGAAGAGCACATCACCACGTCTCTGATATTGCTGGCAAATATGCACAATCCGAATCTAACTGTCAATAAATATAGAAACCGAAATTGAGGGATATTCTACTAAACAACTGGCCTGTACGATTTTTAAAATGTCAATATCATGAAAGAAAAAGAAAAACAGAGAAACTTCCAGATTAAAGGGATAAAGTCATATCTCTAAAGGGGATGTGACTGATAAGTGGGCAATATAACCCTGGATTGCATTCTGGATCAAAGGGAGGAAATTTTGCTATAAAAGACATTATTGGGGGGGGGTGCCTAGGGGCACAGGTGGTTAAGCAACCAATTCTTGGTGTCTCAGGGTTGTGAGATCAGATCCCCTCATCTGGCTCCATGCTGAGTGCAGAGTCTGTTTAAATTTCTCTCTCCCTCTCTCCCTCCTCCCACCTCCTTCTCTCATTCTCTCTCTGTTTCTGTCTGTCTGTCTCTCTCTCAAATAAATCTTAAAAAAAAAAAAAAAAGACATTGGGGCACCTGGCTGGTTAAGTGTCTGCCTTCAGCTCAAGTCATGATCCCAGGGTCCTGGGACTGAGTCCCATGTTAGGCTCCCTGCTCAGCTAGCAGTCTGCTTCTCCCTTTCCCTCTGCCTGCCACTTCCCCTGCTTATGCTCTTTCTCCTTCTCTGTAAAGTAAATAAGTAAAAATCTAAAAAAAAAAATAAAGTAATAAAAATAAAAGTTTAATTTAATTTAATTTTAAAAAGACATTTTTTGAAAAACTGACAAAATTTAAATATGCTCGTTATCATAGATCATAATATTGTTGCCATGTTATATTTTCTGAATTTAGTCATTTTACTATGGTTATGAAAGACAACAGGTCCCTGTTCTTAAGATATAAATGTTGTGGGGCCCCTAGGTGGCTCAACTTATTAAGTGTCTGCCTTTGGCTCAGGTCATGATCTCAGGGTCCTGGGATCGAGCCCCTCATTGGGCTCTCTGCTCATCGGAGACCCTACTTCTCCTTCTCACTCTGCTTCTCCCCTCTGCTTGTTCTCACGCTCAAATAAATAATTAAAATCTTAAAAAAAAAAAAACAATGAAAGAAAAGTTACACACATTGAAATATTTAGGGGCTAAAAGGACATAAAGTCTGCAGTTCATGGGGCAACAGTGTGGCTCAGTTGGTTAAGCCACTGCTTTCAGCTCAGGTCATGATCCCAGACTCTCGGGATCAAGTCCCACATCGGGCTCCAACATCATGGGGAGTCTGCTTCTCCCTCTGACCTTCTCCCCTCTCATGTTCTCCCTCTCTCACTCTCTCTCAAATAAATAAATAAAATTTTTTTTAAAAGTCTGCAATTCACTCTCAAATGACTTAGAAAACTAATAATAATAAGATGAAGAATAAAATATAGAGAGAATAGTAACAATAAAGATTATATGTAATTAGTTGTATTATTTAAAAATATATTTTGTATTTATGTTTAATATAAATATATTTATTTATGTATTTTTGCATATAATTATAACTAATTATAATGAAATATATTAGAGAGAGAGACCCAGAGAGAGAGAGAGAGAGAGAGAAAGTGATAAAGCAAGTTTTGCAAAATGTTAACAACTGGTAAATCTGAATGAAGGATACACATGAGAACCTGAGATCTTTATACTGTTTCTAAATAAAACTCACCTGTAAGTTTAACTTATCTCAAAGTAAAAAGTTCAAATTAAATATAATAATAAATAAACATTAAAAGCATATTCCAATTGTGACAATTCTGGGACTCCAACTATATACCCTGCCCGGAAGCAGGAAATTGTTAATTCAACTCAATTAAACTGTGTAAGCCTTTTGGTTAAATTTGTTCATAAATATCTCACCCCAAGTTAATGTTAATTCCTTATCAATGTCCTCCTTGTTTTCTCACCAACAAATATTATGCAAAGGGATGTTGCTAGAAGGAAACACTGCATTGAGCTGAACCAGTGACCTTCTGAGAGATTTGTGCTTCCTCAAAGCAACCCAGAGGGACTGAAACAGGCAAAGGGGATTAAAAATGCACCCATTAGCCTAGCTGTTTACACCCCAATTTCAGTGCAGCTCTTAAGTGGAACTGACCTAGAAACAAAATGCATTCATGGAGACATAACTGGCAACTCCCTCAGAAATTAACATATGCCAAACTTTCCATTAAGAAACTAAGGTGACTCAATTCTCTTTTTTTTATTACTGTTTTACTATTGTGGAAATATGACAATGTTAGCTCTAGAATATTAAATTCTGCTTATTTAGATAAGAGGAAAGGTAATGCCACTTTTAAACAAGTCTACTTTTAATAGTGTATTTTAAAATGGTTTTTCCCTCAAAAAGGAAAATATGATGTATACATTTATACAATTTTGAAGAGAATTTTCTATTACAAAACCTGTAACTCAGCTGTTGTCAATGAATGTGTACAGTTTAGATAGCATATTTTAGGTTGAAAAACAGAGTGCACCAGAAAAATACATTACACCTTAAGACTTTAATTTTCCCTCAACTAATTCATGACAGATACAGCTAGCCAATAAAAAGACAAAGAATAAAGATAGAGAAAAGAACCCTAGGCTTTCTCACTGCCTAGTGCCCACAGCCATGATCCTCCAAGGGACAAGTTATAATTGCCCCCTAGGATGGAGAAAGAAGACACACAAAATCCAGCTCTGATTATGTAATCAGATTGCTAATCACCAAGATAATGATAATCACAGTACAAAACTACAAAATCCAGGGACCATAAACAAATGAGTCAGCAGCAATTATTTAAACACCTAAAAAGCAGCTGGATGAGGGAAATTCTTTTTTATTTAAAATTTTTTTTTATAATTTTTAAATTTTTTTATTAACATACAATGTTTTATTAGCCCCAGAGGTACAGGTCTGTGGATTGCCAGGTTTATACACTTCACAGCACTCACCATAGCACACACCTTCCCCAAAGTCCATAACCACACCACCTTCTTTCTACCCCCTTTCCCCCGGCAACTCTCAGTTTGTTTTGTGAGATTAAGAGTCTCTTATGGTTTGTCTCCCTCCTGATCCCATCTTGTTTCATTTATTCTTTTCCTACCCTACATACCCCCCACGTTGTCTCTCAACTTCCTCATATCAGGGAGGTCATATGATAATTGTCTTTCTTTGCTTGACTTATTTCGCTCAGCACAATACCCTCTAGTTCCATCCATGTTGTCGCAAATGGCAAATTTCATTTCCTTTGATGGCTGCATAGTATTCCATTGTGTATATATACCACTTCTTCTTTATCCATTCATCTGTTGATGGACATCTAGGATCTTTCCATAGTTTGGCTATTGTGGACATGGCTGCTATAAACATTCGGGTGCACATGCGATGGGGGAAATTCTTTAGGGTCCCTTGAGTATAAAGGGTATTGGGCTCTCTTTAAAGCATTTTTTCGAATACTTCATTTTTTTCTAAACTTCTTTAAGTGATCTCTACACCCAAAATGGAACTCAGACTCGTGACTCCGAGATAAAGTTGCACACTCTTGCAGCTGACCCAGCCAAGTGCCCCTCAAATACTTTAAAAACAAAGAAGGGGCACCCCCATGGTGCAATCAATTAAGCACCCAACTCTTGATTTTGGCTCAGGTTGTGATTTCAGAGTCTTGAGATCGAGCCTCGTGTTGGGCTCTATGCTCATTGGGGGGTCTGCCTGAGATTCCCTCCCTTTGCCTCTGCCCCTCCCTTACTCATGCTCACTCTTCCTCTCCCTCTCTCAAAAAAATAAATATCTTTTAAAAATTGAAAAAAAAAGAAAGAAAGGAAATCTGTGCAAAGTCTTTACAGCCTTAGAAATCGTTTTTATTTATTTTCTTATTTACTTTTTTTTTTTTTAAGATTCCATCTATTCACTTGACAGAGAGAGAGAAATCACAAGTACACAGAGAGGCAGGCAGAGAGGCAGGCAGAGAGAGAGGGGGAAGCAGGCTCCCCACTGAACAGAGAGCCTGATGCGGGGCCCAATCCCAGGACCCTGAGACCATGACCCGAGCCGAAGGCAGAGACTTTAACCCACTGAGCCACCCAGGCACCCCTATTTACTTATTTTTAAAGATTTTATGTATTTACTTAGAAATCATTTTAAAGATCTAGTATCAATGCCATGTCTTGGTATCTATTTTTTATTCAGGAGCATATTATTCTGTAAAATTTTAAAACTTTGGAAAAGTTTCAAGAATTATAAAATGAACCCCTATATACCAACTTCACCAAGATCCACCAGATGTAGCACAGTTATTTTCTCCCTTTCCCTCCTCGTACTATACATATATTTTTAATTTCCTTTTTTACCCCATTTCTCTTTTTCTTTCCTCCTTTCTTTTCCTGAACAATTTGAGTTTGTTGCAGACATGACACTTCAATTCTAATATTTCAAAGTGTATCTTTTAAGAATAAGGACATTCTCCTGCATAGCCACATTATGATTTTCACATTGCAAAATTTAACATTGGCACAGTTCTGTTGTGTAATATATAATCTATATTTAAATTTCCCTGACTTTCCTCAAAATGTCCTTTATAGTTGATTTTTAAAAATTCAGTTTCTGGGGCACCTGGGTGGTGCAGTCAGTTAAGCATGTGCCTTTGGCTCCAGTCATGATCCTGGTATCCTATGATTGAGTCCCCTTCGGGATCCCTGCTCAGTGAGAACTCTGCTTCTCCCTCTCCCTCTACCCCCTCCCCTCCATGCTCTCTCACATGCTCATGCTCCCTCTCTCACAAATAAATAAATAAAATCTTTTAAAAAAATCAAATAAAGATTCAGGTTTTACAAGGATCACACACTACATGTCTCTTTAGTCTCCTTTAATCTAGAAGGATTCCTTGTTTTTCATTGTTTGTGTCTTGGTCTTTCATGACACCGACATCTTTAAAGAATCCAGGCCAGTTGTTTTTGAGTTTTAGCATACATTTTGGGGAGGTGAAAACTAAGCCCCAAAGTAAGTTAGAAATCGAATAGAAAAATAACTTTGTAGTTAGATTCAATGTCCAGCCTTAGGAGTGACTTGAAACAAATTTCTTAATCTTCTCTGAGCCTTGATTATCTGATTTGTTAAATGGGAATAATGATCCTCATTTTACAAGGCAGTTGTGAAGATTATAAATTCGATCAATCCACTTGATGATCTGTATCGAGAGTCTTAAACACACTTGTATTCTTGGACCCAGTAATTCTATTTCTAGCAATCTATCCTTAAGAAATTATCAGAGATATTAGACAAAGATATAAGGAGTGACAGTTATTACCATGGGTGTCAGGGGGTGAGTGGGTATGAACTGTGCTACATACCCCATCTCCTTCCTTATCATCATCAACCTCCTTCTCTTGATCACTCATTGCCAGCCTTTATTAAAGGTTACCCTGTGTCCAGCACTAAGCTATAGATTGCTGTGGCAAATTTGAAAGTTATGCTTAGGGTGCCTGGGTGGCTCAGTTGGTTAAGCGTTTGCCTTCAGCTCAGGGCATGATCCTGGAGTCCCAGGATCAAGTCCCAAATCAGGCTTCCTGCTCAGCAGGGAGTCTGCTTCTCCCTCTGACCCTTGCCCATCTCAGGCTCTCTCTTTCTCATTCTCTGTCTCTCACAAATAAATAAATAATTAAATAAATAAATAATCTTTAAAAAAAATAAATAATGAAAGTCATGCTTAGGAGGAGCACTTGATAACTTGGAAGAGAAGTAAGAATATAGGGTTTAATGAGGAATCTAGACAAGTCTGTGTGTATAATAAGATCCCAATTTTGTTTTATGTTTACACAGTTGTGTTAATAGAGGAACCTAGAAAGAAGAGAAACCTAGAAAAAAGTAAAATAACATTTTTACACTGGGAAGTGATATTTGGGGTAAATTTTGTTTACCCCCAAAACAATGGAATATGCATATACATTTTATGCCACTCTATGCAGAGCCCTGTGCTTAGCAGGCATCAATTCCACTCGTGGTTGATTGGCGAAAATTAGTCATATGACCACTCATAGGTGAAAGGAGGACTCGGAAATGTAATCACTGATGGATCAGCCACATCCCAGCAATAACTCCCTATAAAAAGGAAGAGATTTTAAATGTATAGTTAGCTATCTCTGTCATTGTAAAATCTGTTTTTGTCTGATAGTAATGTAACCATACAACATTTATTTTGGTTAGATTTTCCTACCTGTACACCTTTCCTAACCTATTCTCTTCTATCTTTCTGAAGCATTATGTATTGTTAGTAAATTGCACAAACCTGGGTTTTATTTCTTTATTCCAGCAACTGCTGACATTTAATTGATAAATGTACTCCATTTATATTTACTGTGATTGCTGATGCATCTGCAATAACTGCTGCCATTTTATTTATGCCTTATGTTTCCCCCACCTTTTCTATTTTTTCCTCTTTTCCTTCCTTATTTAGGATTAAGTTTTTAAGATTTATTTTTGGGGTGCTTGGGTGGCCCTGACTTGGGGCTTTATCCCAGGACCCTGAGGTCATAACCTGAACCAAAATCAAGAGGCCGATGCTTAACGGAGTGAGCCACCCAGGCAACCCTATAATCCATTTTTATATTTTGGACTTTTATTATGGAATCTTTCTTTCTGAAGAATGTATGGCAGCAGGGACACCTGGGTGGCTCAGTTGGTTAGGCGGCTGCCTTCGGCTCAGGTCATGATCCCAGCGTCCTGGGATCGAGTCCCACATCGGGCTCCTTGCTTGGCGGGGAGCCTGCTTCTCCCTCTGCCTCTGCCTGCCATTCTATCTGCCTGTGCTTGCTCTCGCTTCTCTCTCTATGACAAATAAATAAATAAAATTAAAAAAAAAAAAAAAAAGAATGTATGGCAGCAAACTCTCAGTTCTTTATCTGGAAATATCTTTACTTTCCCCTTGCTCTTAAGAGATACTTCTCTAAAAACATTGTCTTAGGAAGAAGAAGGAGGAGGAGGAGGAGGAGGAGAAGGAGAAGGAGAAATAAATACAATGGAGAAGAAGAAAAATTACACTTGAAGAATATAAATTTTGAAGTCAAATTCCCTCCATCTACTCTCCATCACATGACTTCAGACCAAGAAACAACCACGGTTAAGAGATTCTCGTGTATTTTTCTATATTATTTTATTTATTTATTTATTTATTTGAGAGAGAGAAAGAGCATGAGCAGGAGAGGAAGAGGGAGAGGAAGAGAGAATCCCAAGCAGACTTTGCACTGACCATGGAGGCTGACATATGGCTTGATCCCATGACCCTGAGATCATGACCTGAATCAAAACCAAGAGTCAGATGCTTAACCAAGTGTGCCACTGAGGCCCCCCTCTTCTTCTATATGATTGTAATTCACATGCATGCATGTGTTTATTTACAAAAATGGGATTATAATATGCATATGGTTGGCCTACTTGCTTTTTATAATTTAAAAATAGGTACTAGATATTTCTATATCATTATAATAACTATATAGTATTCTATTTTATAAATATATTATAATTTATCCATTCCCATATTTATGGCTAGTTTTTGCTTCTACAAATAAAACTGCAATAAACTTTTTCTTAAAGATTTCATTTATTTATTTGTCAGACAGAGACAGAGAGAGAGCACACGTAGTGGGAGCAGCAGGTAGAGCAGGAGGAGGGAGAAGCAGTCTCCCCATGAGCAAGGAGCCTGATGTGGCACTTGATCCCAGGACTCCGGGATCATGACCTGAGCCAAAGACAAACACTTAACTGACTGAGCCAGCCAGGCATCCCCAATAAAAACTTCTTATACACATACCTTTGTCTACAAAACAGACTTATGATATGGGGTGAACTTAATGGATGCAAACAAAGATTAGAAAAAAAGCTTTTGGTCAAGATGGCGGTGAAGTAGCAGGCTGAGACTACATGAGGTAGCAGGAGATCAGCTAGATAGCTTATCTAAAGATTGCAAACACCTGCAAATCCAACGGGAGATCGAAGAGAAAAAGAACAGCAATTCTAGAAACAGAAAATCAACCACTTTCTGAAAGGTAGGACTGCCGGAGAAGTGAATCCAAAGCGACGGGAAAATAGACCCTGGGGGGAGGGGCCGGCTCCTGGCAAGCGGCAGAGCAACAGAGCACAAAATCAGGACTTTTAAAAGTCTGTTCCGCTGAGGGACATTGCTCCAGAGGCTAAACCGGGGCGAAGCCCACGCGGGGTCAGCGTGGCCTCAGGTCCCACAGGGTTACAGAAGGACTGGGGGTGTCTGAGTGTCGCAGAGCTTGCGGGTACTGGAACGGGGAAGCCGGCTACAGAGACAGAGCCGAAGGGTGAGCTCTCAGCTCAGGGTTACCTTGAACCGGTCACAGGCTCGGTGAGCTCGGAGCGCGGGCGGAGGCCAGGGAGACGGGAGTGATTGGGCGCTGTTCTCTGAGGGTGCACTGAGGAGTGGGGCCCCGAGCTCTCGGCTCCTCTGGGCCGGAGACTGGGAGGCTACCATTTTCATCCCCGTCCTCTGGAACTCTATGGAAAGCCTTCAGGGAACAAAAGCTCCTGAAAGCAAACCCCAGCGGATTACTCAACCTGGCCCCTGGTAAGGGTGGTGCAATTCTGCCTGGGGTAAAGACACTTGAGAATCACTACACCAGGCCCCTCCCCCAGAAGATCAACAAGAAATCCAGCCAGGACCAAGTTCACCTACCAAGGAGAGCAGCGGAATTCCAGAGGAGGACAAAGCAAAGCACGGAACTCATGGCTTTCTCCCCATGATTCTTTGGTCTTGCAGTTAATTTAATTTATTTTCTTTTTCTATTTTTTTCTTCTTCTGCTAATTTTTTTTAACTTTTGCCCTTTTCTTTTTTGAATGTTTTTTAACTAGTTTATCTAATATATATATATATATTTTTCTTTTCTATATATTTTCTTTTTTAATTGGTTCTTTTTTTTTTTATAAACCTCTTTTTATCCCTTCCCCCCCCCCCACGTTTTGGGATCTCTTCTGATTTGGTTAAAGCATATTTTCCTGGGATCTTTGCCACTCTTTTAGTATTTTAGTTGCTCCTTCATATACTCTTATATGGACAAAATGACAAGGCGGAAAAATTCACCATAAAAAAAAGAACAAGAGTCAGTACCTAAGGCTAGGAACCTAATCAATATGGACATTGGTAATATGTCAGATTTAGAGTTCAGAATGACGATTCTCAAGGTTCTAGCCAGGCTCGAAGAAGGCATGGAGGATATTAGAGAAACCCTATCGGGAGATATAAAAGCCCTTTCTGGAGAAATAAAAGAACTAAAATCTAACCAAGTTGAAATCAAAAAAGCTATTAATGAGGTCCAATCAAAAATGGAGGCTCTCACTGCTAGGATAAATGAAGCAGAAGAAAGAATCAGTGATATAGAAGACCAAATGACAGAGAATAAAGAAGCTGAGCAAAAGAGGGACAAACAGCTACTGGACCATGAAGGGAGAATTCGAGAGATAAGTGACACCATAAGACGAAACAACATTAGAATAATTGGGATTCCAGAAGAAGAAGAAAGAGAGAGGGGAGCAGAAAGTATATTGGAGATAATTATTGGAGAGAATTTCCCTAATATGGCAAAGGGAACAAGCATCAAAATCTAGGAAGTGCAGAGAACCCCCCCCTCAAAATCAACAAGAATAGGTCCACACCCCGTCACCTAATAGTAAAATTCACAAGTCTTAGTGACAAAGAGAAAATCCTGAAAGCAGCCCGGGGAAAGGAGTCTGTAACATACAATGGTAAAAATATTAGATTGGCAGCAGACTTATCCACAGAGACCTGGCAGGCCAGAAAGAGCTGGCATGATATATTCAGAGCTCTAAACGAGAAAAAAATTCAGCCAAGAATACTATATCCATATGGTCTCACTTATTTGTGGAGAATAACAAATAGCATGGAGGACAAGGGGTGTTAGAAAGGAGAATGGAGTTGGGAGAAATTGGAAGGGGAGGTGAACCATGAGAGGCTATGGACTCCGAAAAACAATCTGAGGGGTTTGAAGTGGCAGGGGGGTGGAAGTTTTGGGTACCAGGTGGTGGGTATTATGGAGGGCACAGATTGCATGGAGCACTGGGTATGGTGAAAAAATAATGAATACTGTTTATCTGAAAATAAATAAATTAATTTATAAAAAAATAAAATAAAATAAAATTATAGGCTATTTGGAAAAAAAAATACTATATCCAGCTAGGCTATCACTGAAAATAGAAGGAGAGATAAAAAGCTTCCAGGACAAACAAAAACTGAAAGAATTTGCAAACACCAAACCAGCTCTACAGGAAGTATTGAAAGGGGTCCTCTAAGCAAAGAGAGAGCCTAAAAGTAGTAGATCAGAAAGGAACAGAGGCAATACAGGCCTTACAGGCAATACAATGGCACTAAATTCATATCTCTCAATAGTTACCCTGAATGTTAATGGGCTAAATGCCCCAAACAAAAGACACAGGGTATCAGAATGGATAAAAAAAACAAAACCCATCTGTATATTGCCTATGAGAAACTCATTTTAGATCCAAAGACACCTCCAGATTTAAAGTGAGGGGGTGGAAAAGAATTTACCATGCTAATGGACATCAGAAGAAAGCAGGGGTGGCAATCCTTATATCAGATCAATTCGATTTTAAGCCAAAGACTATAATAAGAGATGAGGAAGGACATTATATCATACTCAAAGGATCTGTCCCACAAGAAGATCTAACAATTTTAAATATCTATGCCCCTAACGTGGGAGCAGTCAACTATATAAACGAATTAATAACAAAATCAAAGAAACACATTGACAATCCTACAATAATAGTAGGGGACTTTAACACTCCCCCTCACTGAAATGGACAGATCATCCAAGCAAAAGATCAACAGGAAATAAAGGCCTTAAATGACACACTGGACTAGATGGACATCACAGATATATTCAGAACATTTCATCCCAAAGCAACAGAATACACATTCTTCTCTAGTGCACAAGGAACATTCTCCAGAATAGATCACATCCTGAGTTCTAAATCAGATCTCAACCGATATCAAAAGATTGGGATAATTCCCTGCATATTTTCAGACCACAATGCTCTGAAGCTAGAACTCAGTCACAGAGGAAATTAGGAAAGAACCCAAATACATGGAGACTAAACAGCATCCTTCTAAAGGATGAATGGGTCAACCAGGAAATTAAAGAAGAATTAAAAAAATTCATGGAAACAAATGATAATGAAAACACAATGGTTCAAAATCTGTGGGACACAGCAAAGGCAGTCCTGAGAGGAAAATATATACTGTACAAGCCTTTCTCAAGAAACAAGAAAAGTCTCAAATACACAACCTAACCCTATACCTAAAGGAGCTGGAGAAAGAACAAGAAAGAAACCCTAAACCCAGCAGGAGAAGAGAAATCATAAAGATCAGAGCAGAAATCAATGAAACAGAAACAACAACAACAAAAAAGAAATAGAGCAAATCAATGAAACTAGGAGCTTGTTCTTTGAAAGAATTAATAAGATTGACAAACCCCTGGCCAGACTTATCAAAAAGAAAAGAGAAAGGACCCAAATAAATAAAATCATGAATGAAAGAGGAGAGATCACAACCAACACCAAAGAAATATAAACAATTACAAGAACATACTATAAACAACTCTATGCCAACAAATTCGACAATCTGGAAGAAATGGATACATTTCTAGAGACATATAAACTACCACAACTGAACCAGAAAGAAATAGAAAACATGAACAGACCCATAACCAGTAAGGAGATTGAAACAGTCATAAAAATCTCCAAACAAACAAAAGCCCAGGGCCAGACGGCTTCTCAGGGGAATTCTACCAAACATTTAAAGAAGAACTAATTCCTATTCTCCTGAAACTGTTCCAAAAAATAGAAATGGAAGGAAAACTTCCAAACTCATTTTATGAGGCCAGCATCACCTTGATCCCAAAACCAGACAAGGATCCCATCAAAAAAACAGAATTACAAACCAATATCCTTGATGAACACAGATGCGAAAATTCTCACCAAAATACTAGCCAATAGGATTCAACAGTACATTAAAAGAATTATTCACCATGACCAAGCGGATTTATTCCAGGGCTGCAAGGTTGGTTCAACATCCGCAAATCAATCAATGTGATACAACACATTAATAGAAGAAAGAACAAGAACCATATGATACTCTCAATAGATGCTGAAAAAGCATTTGACAAAGTACGGCATCCCTTCCTGATCAAAACTCTTCAAAGTGTAGGGATAGAGGGCACATACCTCAATATTATCAAAGCCATCTCTGAAAAATCCACCACAAATACCATTCCCAATGGAGAAAAATTGAAAGCTTTTCCACTAAGGTCAGGAACATGGCAGGGATGTCCATTATCACCACTGCTATTCAACATAGTACTAGAATTCCTAGCCTCAGCAATCAGACAACAAAAGGAAATTAAAGGCATCCAAATCGGCAAAGAAGAAGTCAAACTATCACTCTTTACAGATGATATGATACTATATGTGGAAAACCCAAAAGACTCCACTCCAAAACTGCTAGAACTTGTACAGGAATTCAGTAAAGTGTCAGGATATAAAATCAATGCACAGAAATCAGTTTCATTTCTCTACACCAACAACAAGACAGAAGAAAGAGAAATTAAGGAGTCAATCCCATTTACAATTGCACCCAAAACTATAAGATACCTAGGAGTAAACCTAACCAAAGAGGCACAGAATCTATACTCAGAAAACTATAAAGTACTCATGAAAGAAATGGAGGAAGACACAAAGAAATGGAAAAAGGTTCCATGCTCCTGGATTGGAAGAACAAATATTGTGAAAATGTCTATGCTACCTAAAGCAATCTACACATTTAATGCAATTCCTATCAAAATACCATCCATATTTTTCAAAGAAATGGAACAAATAATCCTAAAATTTATATGGAACCAGAAAAGACCTCGAATAGCCAAAGGAATATTGAAAATGAAAGCCAAAGTTGGTGGCATCACAATTCCGGACTTCAAGCTCTATTACAAATCTGTCATCATCAAGACAACATGGTACTGGCACAAAAACAGATGCATAGATCAGTGGAACAGAATAGAGAGCCCAGAAATAGACCCTCAACTCTATTGTCAGCTAATCTTTGACAAATCAGGAAAGAATTTCCAATGGGAAAAAGACAGCCTCTTCAATAAATGGTGTTGGGAAAATTGGACAGCCACATGCAGAAAAATGAAATTGAACCATTTCCTTATACCACACATAAAAATAGACTCAAAATGGGTGAAGGACTTCAATGTGAGAAAGGAATCCATCAAAATCCTTGAGGAGAACACAGGCAGCAACCTCTTCGACCTCAGCCACAGCAACATCTTCGTAGGAACATCACCAAAGGCAAGGGAAACAAGGGCAAAATGAACTATTGGGATTTCATCAAGATCAAAAGCTTTTGCACAGCAAAGGAAACAGTTGACAAAACCAAAAGACAACTGACAGAATGGGAGAAGATATTTGCAAACGACATATCAGATAAAGGGTTAGTGTACAAAATCTATAAAGAGCTTAGCAAACTCAACACCCAAAGAACAAATATCCAATCAAGAAATGAGCAGAAGACATGAACAGACATTTCTGCAAAGAAGATATCCATATAGCCAACAGACACATGAAAAAATGCTCCACATCACTCGGCATCAGGGAAATACAAATCAAAACCCCAATGAGATATCACCTCACACCAGTCAGAATGGCTAAAATTAACATGTCAGGAAATGACAGATGCTGGCAAGGATGCGGAGGAAGGGGAACCCTCCTACACTGTTGGTGGGAATGCAAGCTGGTGCAACCACTCTGGAAAACAGCATGGAGGTTCCTCAAAATGTTGAAAATAGAACTACCCTATGACCCAACAATTACACTACTGGGTATTTACCCTAAAGATATAAACATAGTGATCCGAAGGGGCACGTGCACCCAAATGTTTATAGCAGCAATGTCTACAATAGCCAAAATATGGAAAGAACCTAGATGTCCATCCACAGATGAATGGATAAAGAAGTTGTGGTATATATATGCAATGGAATACTATGCAGCCATCAAAAGAAATGAAATCTTGCCATTTGCGATGACGTGGATGCAACTAGAACGTATCATGCTTAGTGAAATAATTCAATCAGAGAAATACAACTATCATATGATCCTCCTGTTATGAGGAAGTGGAGATGCAACATGGGGGCTTAAGGGGGTAGGAGAAGAATAAATGAAACAAGATGGGATTGGGAGACAAACCATAAGTGACTCTTAATCTCACAAAACAAACTGAGGGTTGCTAGGGGGAGGAGGGGTTGGGAGAGGGGGGTGGGGTTATGGACATTGGGGAGGGTATTACTATGGTGAGGGCTGTGAAGTGTGTAAACCTGTACCCCTGTGGATAAAAATATATGTTTATAAAAAATAAAGAATTTTTAAAAAACGATTAGAAAAAAAAGATAATCCATCTGAGCATATAATTCTAGGTTAACAATTATTTTGTTTTCACACTTTAAAGGAATAATCTACTGTCTTCTGGTTTTAGTTTTTTCTCTTGATAAATCTGTTGTCAATTAAATTGCTTTCCATTTTTTGATAATCCTTTTTTCTTTCTAAATGCTTTTAAGATTTTTCTCTTTGTCTTTGGTATTCTTCAGTTTTGCTATGATAAATCTAAGAATATATGTTTTTATTAGTGTACTCAGAGCTCATTGTAATTCTTTAACCTATAGATTCATGAGTCTCAACAATTCTAGAATTTCTTCACCATTATATATTTGAAAATTAATTTTCCCTTGTTCTTTCTGTTCTCTCCTTCAGAATATTCACTTAAATGTAGATTGAATTATCTCATTATATCCTCCATTTTTCTTGTCTTCTCATATCTTCTGTCTCTATGTTTCTGAGCGCTGATTTCTATGAACATTTTTTAGATTTTTCTTCCAGTTCACTTGTTATGTCTTCAAATCTGTCCAGTCTCTTTAACCCATTTATGGAGTATGTAATGTCAATAACTACATTTTTCATTTCTAGAAATATTTAGACCTTTTTTTCAAATCTGATTATTTTTTATGTACTCTTATTCCTTGCCCATATTTGTAATTCCATTTCATATTTCTTTCAGTAGTTTAACTAGTAATTCTAACTGCCTTTTGAGAGGCAACGACTGACTAAGGTTGGAAAGAAGACTTTTGAATGCAGCTCTTTTGATGCCATTCAGACCCAGTGAATCAATTGATGAAATTACACTTGAAGCAACTTTTCAAAGATTTTATTTATTTGTCAGAGAGAGAGAGAGAGTACACACAAGCAGACAGAGTGGCAGGCAGAGGCAGTGAGAGAAGCAGGCTCCCTGCCTAGCAAGGAGCCCGATGTGGGACTTGATCCCAGGACCCTGGGATCGTGACCTGAGCCGAAGGCAGCGGCTTAACCAACTGAGCCACCCAGGCGTCCCTGAGGCAACTTTATAAATATACTAACTCTATAGTTGGAATTTGACACATCTAACATGTGAAATTCAGGAAGTTTCCATTATTTTTTTTTTGTTTCTGCTGACTCTACACTGGCTTGTTTCTTCAAGTGTTTTCTAATTTTATATTGGCTTCTACATGAAGGAACTTTGTGGATAACCTGAGGAATCTGGTTTGAAGGCCAGATTCCTCCAGAGACAATTTCCATTGTCTTCTATCAATCACCACGTGGTGTTATGAAGCCAAGCTACTCGAAATTAAACCCCCCTGGACTTTTTATGTGATATAAATTTGAATTCTAAGCACATATGCAGATAGGCTTATAGTTATGAATTTTCAGGTAAAACATTTTTTCCCACCTGGAAGGGAAATTGAGACAGATTAGACTCATTTTCTCCCCTTGCTGAAAGTGGATTGCTTTTCTGGCCTGTCTCTTCACTGTGCTATAGTTCTGAGAGGGTCCTGACTTCATGTGAAGTTGTGGTTCTAACACCCTCATTGTGTGAGCCCAGAGCTGGTGTCTTTTGTCCCTGTGCAGGCAAAGTTCTATGTTCCTAATAATTGCAACTATGAGTGGCTTTGGGCTTCCCTATCACTTTGGTTTCTGTTTTCTGTTCCTTTTTCTTTTTTTTTTTTTTTTAAGATTTTATTTGTTTATCGGAGGGAGCAAGAGAGAGAGCACAAGCAGGGTGAATGGGAGAGGGAGAAGCAGGCTCGCCACTGAGCATGGAGCTCAATGCGGGACTCGATCCCAGGACCCCGGGATCATGACCTGAGCTAAAGGCAGGCGCTTAACTGACTGAGTCACCCAGGCATCCCTTCTATTCCTTTTTGACACCTGGTGATTTCCTTTACTGTCTAGGAAGCTTATATTTTATCCAAGATTTCTAGATGTCTTATTATGGAAAGGTTTCTTGGACTATCCAGTTTTTTATGTAATGTGAAGTAAAAAAATAAAACAAAACAAAAACCCCGAAGATCCTTTAATCTTTACAACAACCCCACAAATTAAGTACTTATTATTCCCACTTCATCATATGGAAATTGAGGCTCAAGCGAGATAAGGATCACATAGTTCTATCAAGTAGCAGAGTCTGGATTTGAATCTGGTACTGTCCTTATTGTTTAAATACTAAGCTATATTGCCTCTTACTATACTCTTAACATCTTCCTTTTGGAAGATGTTAATTGTATCTATCATCAGAAAAAAATTAAATAGTTTTTAAAGGTACTGTAAGTTTAAGAAGTATCCCTTGCTTATAAAATGTATCCATTTATTAAACCAGATAAGCTCTGCTATCAAAACCCTTTAGCTCGGCCAAGGTCATTCATTGTATCTGCCAAGTACCATATGGGGAGAACTGTACCTTTTCTTGTGCATAAATGATAAATAATACCTGAGCCAAGCTATTATCACACCTTTTCTTCCCTTGACTTCGTTGTGCTTACCTTTTCCCTTATAAGCCCATCATTTTCTACATCACTCTCTCCCCAGGCTGCCACTAGCTCTAAAGAGTAGTAATAAATAAGATTTGGTCCCTGGTACACTTTTGGCAAGCAGGAAATTCTTCTTGGACACAGTAGATATAGACCTTATCGGTCTAGGTTGTTGATTAGAAAAGCATGCTGGAGGACGTGTAAGCCTTAATGAAGTCTGAGTAGATTACATCTATTGCTTCCCCAGGATCAGCATGACATGGCACTCAGCAGAAAACAGAATCAGTCTGGCACATTGGCTCACCATAGACTCATACTGCTAGTCACACACTGATTTTTGCTTTCTTAAGTGCTAGAAAACTGATTGGTTTGTAATTTTTTTCCTATATTTTCCCAAGTATGTTGGTATCTATAATTACTTGGATTAACCTTTTTTTTTCCTTTTTAAAACATGCACATACACACGCACACACACACACACACACAGTTTGTCCTTCCTCAGGCTTTAGGGACACTCAGGTCCTGATTTAGTTGCCAAGGATGCAGTGGCAACCCTTTAGAGAGGTCTGCGATCTCACAGAATAAATGATCTAATGTGGAAGTTAAATAAACCACTTCAGATAGACATAAATGCTATGAAGTATTTAAAGCAGGTGATAAATAAAGAGCAATTGAATTGGGGGTGGGGTTACAGTTCTTCAGGATTGTTGGCCAAGAAAGAATTCAGAATCTGGGCCATTACTCTTTCGAATTCTTTTTCTACCCTTCTGCAATGATTTTCCTTCATCTTTCCAACCTCCAAATATTAGAATGTCCCAGAGATCATCCTTGGACTTCTTTTTCATCTTCATTCAATTCCTGGACCCCATCCAGTTCCCCGATTTTAAATATTTTCTGTACTTACTCCTTAAATGAACAGAGTATGTATATAACACTAATATTTGTCTAAGAAATGCTTAGGGTAGAATCCAAAAATATATGTGTGTTGTCAAGAATTGTAAAGGGTCAGAGATTTCATCCTACTTGCAATCTAACAAGTTAGCCTGCCATAGTTTCATGGATTCTAGTAGAAGGAAGATACATGATTCTTGGGTCTTATAATTCCATCTCATATTTCTCTTGGCAATTTAACTAACTTGTAATTCTAATTGCCTTCAGAGAGGGAGTTGAATGACTATGGACAAGGTCAGAAAGAAAACTACTGAATGCATCTCCTGTGATGCCATTTCAGACCTTTTGAATAAGTCAATAAAATCAAGCTTAAAACAATTTTTGAAATGTATTTTTGCTGTTTGAATTTGACACATCTAGTATCTGAAATTCAGGAGGGTCAAATGTCTCCAGATTCAATTCTCTGCTCATTACCGTTTCTGCTCTCACCCTGGACCATGCCCATCTTTGTTTCCTTTGGCAACAGCTTTTTATTTCCATCCTTTCATCCCTACCGGTGATTATCCACACTGCATCCAGAGTAATCCTTTTAAAGTGTGCATGATCACAACCCAATAAAATTAAGGCACTTCTTTGCTCAAAACTCTCTGATCACAAAGAAAAGAGACAAAGGAACTTATTACTCACCGAAGTAGCATGAATCAGACTGTTGGCATTTGAGCCAGGTCCCCAAGCTTTAATTACTAAAGGGTGGCATGAAGAGGGTCATATGTAATGCCTTCTCAAGCAGTGAAGGGTTTCATTACAGGAAAGGATCCCTAAACTTAGGGAATCTGAACATTTTATAACCGGCAATAATTCTGCCCTATGCTCCCAAGGGACATACTATCTCTATCTTTCAAGGCTGTTAGCTCTACAAACATCCTTGAAAATACAATCCAGAATAAAAGCAACCAGTGACTCTCTTCACAAAATGTGAAGAAACATGAGAGAACCATGGAGAATTATCTCCCAACATGTATTTGTTTATATTTTTTTATCAGAAGGATAAACAAAAGCATTTTTTTAGAAAATTATTGATAGAGAAACAAAAGCAACAGGGTGGGAAGGACAAGGGTGGAAGCTAGATGTCTCAATATATCTTGTTATGTACATTTGATTTTGAAACTATTTTACATAATTAGAAAACAAAATGAGGGCACCTGGGTGGCTCAGTGGGTTGAGCCTCTGCCTTCTGCTCGGGTCGTGATACGGAGTCCTGGGATCCAGTCCTGCATCGGGCTCTCTGCTCAGTGGGGAGCCTGCTTCTTCCTCTCTCTCTTTCAGCCTGCCTCTCTGCCTACTTGTGATCTCTGTCTGTCAAATAAACAAAATCTTAAAAAAAAAAAAAAGAAAACAAAACAAAATGAAATTTTCTAAAAGCAATCTCAAAAACCAAAAACTACACAAAACAAATGAACCAAAATTATCTATCAAATTGACAGAAAAACCACACAGAGAATAATTATTTCAAAATACTTTTAAATACAGTAATTTGTCTGTATGTCCCTAATGGAATATAATCTAAAGGCAAAAAGAAATCCAAAAACATTCTTAACTCCTTTCAGCCATCATGTTAATAATAATGTTGGTGTTGGTATTTTGAGACTGTTTCATGTAATACATTGATGAGATTGGGAACAAAAATTTTGGGTATAAGAGTATAAGTAGAGGTACAGATTGAATATCAAAAAGGTTAAGTAAAACCCTGCAATTCCAAATTTATTTTATTTTTTTAAGATTTTATTTATTTGACAGAGATAACAAGTAAGCAGAGAGAGAGAGAGGAGGAAGCAGGCTCTCTGCTGAGCAGAAAGCCCGATGTGGAGCTTGATCCCAGGACTCTGGGATCATGACCCTAGCCGAAGGCAGAGGCTTTAACCCACTGAGTCACCCAGGTGCCCCACAATTCCACATTTAAATTAGAAGTATTATATATGGGGTACCTGGGAGACTCTTAATTTTAGCTCATATCATGATCTCAGGGTCCTGGGATCAAGCTCCCTGTTGGGCTCTGAGCTCAGCAGGGAGTCTGCTTGAGGATTCACACACTCTCTCTCTCTCTCCCTCTTCCCCTCCCTCCACTCATGCACTCTCTTTCCTGCTCTAAACTAAATAAATCTTTTTTTAAGTGCTATGTATGAGTTCATAATGTAGTTTATCTTTATAGGAAAAAAAATCAATTTCCAAGCTCAGACATTAAAAAGGCCTGAAAACAATGACCCAATCCAGTAGCACTGAAAGCCCAGACTGTAGTATCCAAATACTATTTCCCATTAAAATAGACTAGGACTCCTTGAAGAAATGGCTGCTTTCAGTTATGGGATAGGAAAGGTGCAAGAGACGCTTGGAATACCTTGCCATATTAGAAAGTAAGGAAACTGTCAAAGATTGCTGGGAAAGTATCAGAAGAATTCAGGTGACAACATACTGGAACTCCCAATTGCCAAATATTTGAGTATCCATAGGAAGTATAATTATATAGGATGGAAACATGTTGGGTATACTTGAAGTCATGAGTTCATGGTAAGATACATAAAAACAAAAGAAAAAAAATAAAAGCCCTCACTGACCACCTGAAGATAATATGGAACTAATTGATCATTTTGAAAACTGGTCTTCAAAGAGAAAGAATCAAGTTTCACCGTCCCAATGCCTTTTATATGCCAAAGACTCCCAAATTTTCACCCCTAAATCCAACCTCTTCCCTGAACTCCAGACTTATAGGTCCACCTGCCTATCCAAAGTCTCCATTTGAATATCTAATAGTTATGGCAAATTCAAATTCTGTCCCAAACTAGAATCTTGAGTCTCTTTCTTTTTTTTCTTTTTACGATTTTTAAAAAAATTTATTTAAGAGAGAGAGTGAGCCCGAGTGGGGGTGGGGCAGAGGGAAAAGGAGGAGGAGACCGCCCACTGAGCAGGGAGCCAGACATGAGGCTCAATCTCCAGATCTCCCAGGACTGCAGGATCACGATCTGAGCTGAAGGCAGCCGCTTAACTGACTGAGTCGCCCAGGGGCCCCTTGATTCTCTTTCTGTCCCACATCTGTTCTTCTTAGCATTTTCCTTTCTCAGCAGAATGAGCAATATCAACTGTTCACACCAAAAACATTGAAATCTTCCTTGACTCCTCTCTTCCTCTCATACCCCACATCTAATTTATAGAAAAATTCATTGGCCCTTCCCTTGAAATGTATCCAGAATCACTCCTCTCTGTGCTCCCACCTTGGTCTATGCCCATCCTTGTGTCCTTTGGACTAGTTTTTCAACAGCCTCCTCTTTCTATCCTTGCATTCCTACAGGCAATTGTCTACATTGCAGCCAAAGTGATCCTTTACAAGGCACTTCCTTGCTCCAAACTTTCCAGTCACAGTCCATCTTACTCAAAGTAGTGTGCAAAACCTTTTCCACATTTGCAGATAAAGCGGTAACACCAGAAAAATTAAAAGATTAAAAAATAAGTAGATAAAAAAGGCCCAACTTGATCTGGTCACTTCCAATGACTGATGATTGCTGGAGTATAGAGACCCAGACATCTCTTCCCCTTCAGGACACCTCTGAAGGACAATTCTAGCTCTACAGAGCCCCGGAGGGTTGCCCAAGGCCTTTAATGGGTCTCATGGTAACTCTTCTTCTCTGCCCATGCCTACTAGCTTGCCCAATCTCTCACAGATGTTGATGCCAAGGACTCTCCTAATGAATCTTCATTTGAGAAACTGCCTGGCATGGTAGCCACGCCCCCTCTGGCAGCACCTCATTAAGCACCATTGTTAACATGTTACTTGCAAAAAGCACAATGTGGACCCCTACAGATTCCAGGAAGCAGCCAGCCATAGAACACTCTCTGTCCTTAACATTGAACAATTCTTCCTCTTTCGAAATGTTTCCAAACAGCTCTAACCAAAGATGCCAAATGGACCTGAAGATCTATTATAAAGTCTCCCACTTCCAAAAACTCCCACCATAATAGAACACTTTTCAGTTACAGACTGTCTCAGTATTTCTTCTTTTGATTCTATAAAGCATTCCAATACCCTGGAACGCAGGGTGAAATGGAAATGACGGAAGATGGGTACCTTTGCCGGAAGTTCCTGAATGAAGAGCCTATGTTAATTTTGCCTGGGACTTAACTTTGTCTTTGACATGACTCAGTCAGCTTCCCAGGGAATCCGACCTGGGATAATTTATCCACTTATTTGCTTATTGTCAGTCTCCCTACATCAGTCCCTGAGCAAGTTGATAAAGTCAAACTTTATCGGTCCCTGAGAGTAAGGGCTTTCTGGTGTCTCCTTTGTTGTTCACCAGCTAGAGCCCACCAGCTCCTCCCACTGAGCTGCTCACTAACCAGTATGCTGGATGAATGAATGAATGAAATGACATTTAAACTGAGACCCAAATAACAAGGAAATAGCCAGGCCAAGATCTTGTTGGAAGAGTATTTTGGATGTTAGGAACAGCAAGTATAATTCCAGAAGAGCTCTTTCTTTCCTGTTTTGGTCCCAGCTCTTTGCAACTGTAACTTAGTATTTGGGACATTTAAAAGATTTTAATTTGTGTGGAGTCCCCCCCTACCCACCCACCCATTTCTTCTCTCCCATTCTAGGATCACTTGATTTTTATAAATTTAGCCAGTCAATGTCTGTTAGTTTTCTACTGATGAGGTCTTATCAAAGCTGTTGATGCCCTCCCATTATTTATGCTTTATTAAGTTATTATTATCGCTGTGGTTATTGTTGTTTCTTTTGCTTATATACTAGACAACTGGCTGCTAGACATCCTGCGTGCAGGGATGAGAGGAGGATAGGGAAACAAGACATCCTCAGCAGCCATCTAGTAGTTCCCCTGTTTTCACTTCCATTCTGACCCTTGTGTCTTCCCAGCTCTCCAGATATGCTCCATGCTTGGCCATAGCCTGCACTGTACAGAGTTCAGGCCAGCAGGCCCTCAGTCATCAGCCTTCACTTGGCTTTCCTGTCCCTGAAACGTACCGGAATCACCCAGGAGCAGATATTTCCCTGCCCCTACCACACACTAAGGGCTGCTCATGGTGTCTTTATTACGGACATATATATATACATATATTTTTTCTATTCTTCTATTATCATTTTAATGGGGGTCTAAGGAGGGATAGGAAATAAGTAGTCTGCTCTCTTGAACTAGAGGCTTACAAACTATTTTAACTTCTGCCTGCCCATTTTGAAAGCGGTTACAATGTGATCTTATTAACCCACTCCCCTGTACTCCCTTGGAGTCTCACTCACTGTTGATTAGAACCCAGTCTGAGCCTACCATCCCCAGGCTTCCCTAGTTCTGTGAAAGGTACTGCCCCCACTTCCCTAAACTGGCCATAAGGCTGAGTTTCATCCAAATCCTTCTTTATCCTCAATCCCCACATCCGATTCACCAGCAAGTTCTGCCATTTTCATCATATAAAACCACCTGATGGGCAAAGGGGGAAAATTATAAGTCAAGCTGACTAAAGCTAGCTTTTTTTTTTTTTAATCCTAATTGAAAGAAAAAAAAAAAACCCACATTTAAAGAACAGCACACCCAGAGCAGGATTAGTAAATTCCAGGTATCTGAGGATCATTCAAAATCAGGAAATTTACTAAAACAATTCATTATATTAAGAACTCAAATAAGTAGGGGAGCCTGGGTGGCTCAGTAGGTTAAGTGTCCAATTCTCAATTTCAGCTCAGGTCGTGATCTCAGCATTGTGAAACTGAGCTCCACACCAGCCTCCATGCTCAGCAAGGAGTCGACTTGAGATTCTTTCTCTCCCTCTTCCTCTGCCACTCCCCCCACCAATAAATAAATAAAGTAAAAAAAGTAAAGTGGAAAAGAGCTCAAACAAGTAAAATTACATAACTTTCTTCCTAAATGCTAAAGGGTATTTAATAAAATTTAACACTTAGTCTTATTTTTAAAATCTCTTTAAAATAGAAAGTAAGGATAAACCAGCATGATAAAACATATAATGCCTTTATAACACTATACAGTAGTAAAAGTTATGTGAATATGTGCAAAAAAACCTCCATATTTTGCCTGATGATGAAAAGGTTCTAGAGATGGATACTTGTGATGGTTGCAGAGAAATATGAATGATTGTAATGCCTCAGAGCTGTACACTTAAAAATGATGAAAATGAGGGGCATCTGGGTGGTTCAGTCAGTTGAGCATCCGACTTTTGGTTTTGGCTCAGGTCATGATCTCAGGGTTGTGAGATGGAGACGCATTTTCAGGCTCTGTGCTCTGTGGCGAGTCTGAAATTCTCTCTCTCTTTTTCCCTTTGCCCCTCTTCCCATCCAATAAGTAAATAAAAACATTTTTAAAAAGATGAAAATGGCAATTCTATGTTATGTATATTTTACCATTATATATATATATATATGTCTAATATACATATTTTTATTCAAGTTTTTTATTTTAATTTCAGTATAGATAGCATACAGTGTTATGTTAGTTTCAGGTGTTCAATATAGTATTTCAACGATTCTGTGCATTACTCAGTACTCATCACAGTCAGTGTACTCGTAATCCTCATCACCTATTTCATCCATCCCCCCACCCCCACCTCCACTCTGGTAGCCCTCTATTTCTTCTCTCTAGTTAAGATTCTGTTTTTTGTTTTGTGTCTTCTTTTTCCTTTGTTTGTTTTGGTTTTTTTTAATTCCACATATGAGTGAAATCATATGGTATTTGTCTTTCTCTGACTGGCTTATTTCGGTTAACATAATACCCTCTAGCTCCATCCATGTTGTTGCAAATGGCCAGATCTCACTCTTTTTTATGGCTGAATAATATTCCAGCATGTGTGTGTGTGCGCCCTACATCTTCTTTATTCATTTGTTAATCAATGGATGCATGCACTGCTTCCATGATTTGGGACTGTAAATAATGCTGTTATAAATAAAGAGGTGCATGAATTAGTGTTTTTGTATTACAGCAGTGCAATTACTAGATCATAGGGTAGTTCTATTTTTTTTTAAGATTCATTTTATTTTTATTTTTTTAAAGATTTCATTTATTTATTTGATAGAGAGAGAGATCACAAGCAGACAGAGCAGCAGGCAGAGAGAGAGGGGGAAGCAGGCTCCCTGCTGAGCAGAGAGCCCAATGTGGGGCTTGATCCCAGGACCTTGAGATCATGACCTGAGCCGAAGGCAGAGGCTTAACCCACTGAGCCACCCAAGTGCCCCAGGATTCATTTATTTATTTTAGAGAGAGTGTGTGCACAAGCCAGGTGAGAGACAGAGGGAGAGAATCCTGAGCAGACCCCACACAAAGCATGGAGCCCAATGCAGAGCTTGGTCCCATGACCCTCAGATCACAACCCTGAGATCAAATCAAGAGTCTGACACTTAACTGACTAAGCCACCCAGGTGCCCCATGGGTAGTTCTATTTTTCACTTTCTGAGGAACCTCCATATTGTTCCCCACAGTGGCTGCACCAGTTTGCATTTGTATCAACAGGGTAAGAGGTTTCCTTTTTCTCCACATCCTTGCCAGCACTTGTTGTTTCTTGTGCTATTGATTTTAGGTATTCTGGCAGGTGTGTGATCTCATTGTGGTTTTGATTTGCATTTACCTGATGATGAGTGATGTTGAGCATCTTTTCATGTGTCTGTTGGATATCTATATTTCTTTGCTGGAGAAATATCTGTTTATGTCTGTTGCCCATTTTTTAATTGCATTATTTGTTTTTTGGGTGTTGAATTGTATAAGTGAGATATATATATATATATTTTTTCCCCTGTGACAGTTGTTTATTATAAAGGTTGACCCTGGGGATGCCTGGCTGGCTCAGTTGGTTAAGCATTTGCCTCCTGGTGCCCATGCTCACTACCAGAAATCCTACTGATAACCCCATCATGAGGATCAGGGTTCACACTTCTTTTTTTAATTAGTTTAAAATTTTTTATTTATTATTTGAGAGAGAGAGCACCAGCAGGGAGGATCAGGAGAAGCAGACTTCCTGCTGAGCAGGAAGCCCCATGCAGGGCTCAATTCCAGGATCCTGGGATCATGATCTGAGCCAAAGGCAGATGCTTAATTGACTGAGTCACCTAGGCACCCCATGCAGAAGCTTTTTATTTTGATGTAGTCCCAATAGTTTATTTTTGCTTTTGTTTCTCTTCTCTCAGGAGACTTATCTAGTAAGAAGTTGCTCCACCTGATGTTGGACAAATTACTACCTATGCTCTCTTCTAGGATTTTATATTTTGGGGTCTCACATTTAGGTCTTTAATCTGTGTTGAATTTATTTTTGTGTATGGTGTAAGGAAATGGTCCAGCTGCATTCTTTTGCATGTTGCTGTTGGTCTTCCCACCCCATTTGTTGAAGAAACTGTCTTTTCCCTATTGGATGTTCTTTCCTGCTTTGTCAAAGATTAGTTGGTCACAGAAACATGGGTTTATTTCTGGGTTTTGTATTTTTTTTTTTTTTTCATATAGTAACATTTATTTTTTTTTTTTTTTAATTTTTTTTCAGTGTAACAGTATTCATTGTTTTTGCACCACACCCAGTGCTCCATGCAATCCGTGCCCTCTCTAGCACCCACCACCTGGTTCCCCCAACATCCCACCCCCTGCCCCTTCAAAACTCTCAGATTGTTTTTCAGAATCCATAGTCTCTCATGGTTCACCTCCCCTTCCAATTTCCCCCAACTCCCTTCTCCTAACTCCTCATGTCCTCCATGCTATTTGTTATGCTCCACAAATAAGTGAAACCATATGATAATTGATTCTCTCTGCTTGAGTTATTTCACTCAGCATAATCTCTTCCAGTCCCTTCCATGTTGCTACAAAAGTTGGGTACTCATCCTTTCTGATGGAGGCAGAATACTCCATAGTGTATATGGACCACATCTTCCTTATCCATTTGTCCGTTGAAGGGCATCTTGGTTCTTTCCACAGTTTGGCGACCATGGCCATTGCTGCTATAAACATGGGGGTACAGATGGCCCTTCTTTTCACTACATCCGTATCTTTGGGGTAAATACCCAGTAGTGCAATTGCAGGGTCATAGGGAAGCTCTATTTTTTTTTTT
The DNA here is from genome assembly GCF_011764305.1 of Mustela putorius furo. Lineage (NCBI taxonomy): Eukaryota > Metazoa > Chordata > Mammalia > Carnivora > Mustelidae > Mustela > Mustela putorius. The sequence goes on from NW_025421989.1 coordinate 38,997,611, forward strand.
TTAATTTTTTATTTTTTATAAACATATATTTTTATCCCCAGGGGTACAGGTCTGTGAATCACCAGGTTTACACACTTCACAGCACTCACCAAATCACATACCCTCCCCAATGTCCATAATCCCACCCCCTTCTCCCAAACCCCCTCCCCCCGGCAACCCTCAGTTTGTTGTGAGATTAAGAGTCACTTATGGTTTGTCTCCCTCCCAATCCCATCTTGTTTCATTTATTCTTCTACCCACTTAAGCCTCCATGTTGCATCACCACTTCCTCATATCAGGGAGATCATATGATAGTTGTCTTTCTCTGCTTGACTTATTTCGCTAAGCATGATACGCTCTAGTTCCATCCATGTTGTTGCAATGGGCAAGATTTTCATTTTCTTTTGATGGCTGCCATAGTATGCATTCCCACCAAACAGTGTAGGAGGGGTTCCCCTTTCTCCGCATCCTCGCCAGCATCTGTCATTTCCTGACTTGTTGATTTTAGCCATTCTGACTGGTGTGAGGTGATATCTCATTGTGGTTTTGATTTGTATTTCCCTGATGCCGAGTGATATGGAGCACTTTTTCATGTGTCTGTTGGCCATCTGGATGTCTTCTTTGCAGAAATGTCTGTTCATGTCTTCTGCCCATTTCTTGATTGGATTATTTGTTCTTTGGGTGTTGAGTTTGCTAAGTTCTTTATAGATTCTGGACACTAGTCCTTTATCTGATATGTCGTTTGCAAATATCTTCTCCCATTCTGTCAGTTGTCTTTTGATTTTGTTAACTGTTTCCTTTTGCTGTGCAAAAGCTTTTTGATCTTGATGAAATCCCAATAGTTTCATTTTTTCCCTTGCTTCCCTTGCCTTTTGCGTTGTTCCTAGGAAGATGTTGCTGCGGCAGAGGTCGAAGAGGTTGCTGCCCGTGTTCTCCTCAAGGATTTTGATGGATTCCTTTCGTACATTGAGGTCCTTCATCCATTTTGAGTCTATTTTTTGTGTGTGGTGGTGTAAGGAAATGGTCCAATTTCATTTTTCTGCATGTGGCTGTCCAATTTTCCCAGCACCATTTATTGAAAAGGCTGTCTTTTTTTTTTTCCATTGGACATTCTTTCCTGCTTTGTCGAAGATTAGTTGACCATAGATTTGAGGGTCTATTTCTGGGCTCTCTATTCTGTTCCATTGATCTATGTGTCTGTTTTTGTGCCAGTACCATGCTGTCTTGATGATGACAGCTTTGTAATAGAGCTTGAAGTCCGGAATTGTGATGCCACCAACGTTGGCTTTCTTTTTCAATATCCCTTGGCTATTCGAGGTCTTTTCTGGTTCCATATAAATTTTAGAATTATTTGTTCCATTTCTTTGAAAAAGATGGATGGTACTTTGATAGGAATTGCATTAAATGTGTAGATTGCTTTAGGTAGCATAGACATTTCACAATATTTATTCTTCCAATCCAGGAGCATGGAACATTTTTCCATTTCTTTGTGTCTTCCTCAATTTCTTTCATGAGTACTTTATAGTTTTCTGAGTATAGATTCTGTGTCTCTTTGGTTAGGTTTATTCCTAGGTATCTTATGGTTTTGGATGCAATTGTAAATGGGATTGACTCCCTTAATATCTCTTCTTCTGTCTTGCTGCTGTTGGTGTAGAGAAATGCAACTGATTTCTGTGCATTGATTTTATATCCTGACACTTTACTGAATTCCTGTATAAGTTCTAGCAGTTTTGGAGTGGAGTCTTTTGGGTTTTCCACATATAGTATCATATCATCTGCGAAGAGTGATAATTTGTCTTCTTCTTTGCCGATTTGGATGCCTTTAATTTCCTTTTGTTGTCTGATTGCTGAGGCTAGGACCTCTAGTACGATGTTGAATAGCAGTGGTGATAATGGACATCCCTGCCGTGTTCCTGACCTTAGCGGAAAAGCTTTCAGTTTTTCTCCATTGAGAATGATATTTGCGGTGGGTTTTCATAGATGGCTTTGATGATATTGAGGTATGTGCCCTCTATCCCTACACTTTGAAGAGTTTTGATCAGGAAGGGATGTTGTACTTTGTCAAATGCTTTTTCAGCATCTATTGAGAGTATCATATGGTTCTTGTTCTTTCTTTTATTGATGTGTTGTATCACATTGACTGATTTGCGGATGTTGAACCAACCTTGCAGCCCTGGAATAAATCCCACTTGGTCGTGGTGAATAATCTTTTTAATGTACTGTTGAATCCTATTGGCTAGTATTTTGTTGAGTATTTTCGCATCTGTGTTCATCAAGGATATCGGTCTATAGCTCTCTTTTTTGGTGGGATCCTTGTCTGGTTTTGGGATCAAGGTGATGCTGGCCTCATAAAATGAGTTTGGAAGTTTTCCTTCCATTTCTATTTTTTGGAACAGTTTCAGGAGAATAGGAATTAGTTCTTCTTTAAATGTTTGGTAGAATTCCCCCGGGAAGCCGTCTGGCCCTGGGCTTTTGTTTGTTTGGAGATTTTTAATGACTGTTTCAATCTCCTTACTGGTTATGGGTCTGTTCAGGCTTTCTATTTCTTCCTGGTTCAGTTGTGGTAGTTTATATGTTTCTAGGAATGCATCCATTTCTTCCAGATTGTCAAATTTATTGCCGTAGAGTTGCTCATAGTATGTTCTTATAATAGTTTGTATTTCTTTGGTGTTAGTTGTGATCTCTCCTCTTTCATTCATGATTTTATTTATTTGGGTCCTTTCTCTTTTCTTTTTGATAAGTCGGGCCAGGGGTTTATCAATTTTATTAATTCTTTCAAAGAACCAGCTCCTAGTTTCGTTGATTTGTTCTATTGTTTTTTTGGTTTCTATTTCATTGATTTCTGCTCTGATCTTTATGATTTCTCTTCTCCTGCTGGGCTTAGGGTTTCTTTCTTGTTCTTTCTCCAGCTCCTTTAGGTGTAGGGTTAGGTTGTGTACCTGAGACCTTTCTTGTTTCTTGAGAAAGGCTTGTACCGCTATATATTTTCCTCTCAGGACTGCCTTTGTTGTGTCCCACAGATTTTGAACCGTTGTATTTTCATTATCATTTGTTTCCATGATTTTTTTCAATTCTTCTTTAATTTTCCCGGTTGACCCATTCATTCTTTAGAAGGATACTGTTTAGTCTCCATGTATTTGGGGTTCTTTCCAAACTTCCTTTTGTGGTTGAGTTCTAGCTTTAGAGCATTGTGGTCTGAAAATATGCAGGGAATGATCCCAATCTTTTGATACCGGTTGAGTCCTGATTTAGGGACCGAGGATGTGATCTATTCTGGAGAATGTTCCATGTGCACTAGAGAAGAATGTGTATTCTGTTGCTTTGGGATGAAATATTCTGAATATATCTGTGATGTCCATCTGGTCCAGTGTGTCATTTAAGGCCTTTATATCCTTGCTGATCTTTTGCTTGGATGACCTGTCCATTTCAGTGAGGGGAGTGTTAAAGTCCCCTACTATCATTGTATTATTGTTGATGTGTTTCTTTGATTTTGTTATTAATTGGTTTATATAGTTGGCTGCTCCCACATTGGGGGCATAGATATTTAAAATTGTTAAATCTTCTTGTTGGACAGACCCTTTGAGTATGATATAGTGTCCTTCCTCATCTCTTATTATAGTCTTTGGCTTTAAATCTAATTGATCTGATATAAGGATTGCCACTCCTGCTTTCTTCTGATGTCCATTAGCATGGTAAATTCTTTTCCACCCCCTCACTTTAAATCTGGAGGTGTCTTCGGGCTTAAAATGTGTTTCTTGGAGGCAACATATAGATGGGTTTTGTTTTTTTATCCATTCTGATACCCTGTGTCTTTTGACAGGGGCATTTAGCCCATTCACATTCAGGGTAACTATTGAGAGATATGAATTTAGTGCCATTGTATTGCCTGTAAGGTGACTGTTACTGTATATGGTCTCTGTTCCTTTCTGATCTACCACTTGTAGGCTCTCTCTTTGCTTAGAGGACCCCTTTCAAGATTTCCTGTAGAGCTGGTTTGGTATTTGCAAATTCTTTCAGTTGTTGTTTGTCCTGGAAGCTTTTAATCTCTCCTTCTATTTTCAATGATAGCCTAGCTGGATATAGTATTCTTGGCTGCATGTTTTTCTCGTTTAGTGCTCTGAAAATATCATGCCAGCTCTTTCTGGCCTGCCAGGTCTCTGTGGATAAGTCAGCTGCCAATCTAATATTTTTACCATTGTATGTTACAGACTTCTTTTCCCGGGCTGCTTTCAGGATTTTCTCTTTGTCATTGAGACTTGTAAATTTTACTATTAGGTGACGGGGTGTGGGCCTATTCTTATTGATTTTGAGGGGCATTCTCTGAACCTCCTGAATTTTGATGCTCGTTCCCTTTGCCATATTGGGGAAATTCTCCCCAATAATTCTCTCCAGTATACCTTCTGCTCCCCTCTCACTTTCTTCTTCTTCTGGAATCCCAATTATTCTAATGTTGTTTCGTCTTATGGTGTCACTTATCTCTCGAATTCTCCCCTCGTGGTCCAGTAGCTGTTTGTCCCTCTTTTGATCAGCTTCTTTATTCTCTGTCATTTGGTCTTCTATATCACTAATTCTTTCTTCTGCCTCATTTATCCTAGCAGTGAGAGCCTCCATTTTTGATTGCACCTCATTAATAGCTTTTTTGATTTCAACTTGGTTAGATTTTAGTTCTTTTATTTCTCCAGAAAGGGCTTTTATATCTCTCGAGAGGGTTTCTCTAATATCTTCCATGCCTTTTTCGAGCCCGGCTAGAACCTTGAGAATTGTCATTCTGAACTCTAGATCTGACATATTACCGATGTCTGTATTGATTAGGTCCCTAGCCTTCGGTACTGCCTCTTGTTCTTTTTTTTGTGTTGAATTTTTACGTCTTGTCATTTTGTCCAGATAAGAGTAAATGAAGGGGCAAGTAAAATACTAAAAGGGTGGCAACAACCCCAGGAAAATATGCTTTAACCAAATTAGAAGAGATCCAAAATCGTGAGTGGGGAGAAAGGGGATAAAAAGAGGTTCAAAAAGGAAGAGAGAAAAAGAAAAAGGTAACAGTTAAAAAAAAAAAAATTTTACCCGAAGGCGAGAAAAAAAAAAAAAAAAAGAAAAAAAAAATGAAAAAGAAAAGATTAAATTAACTGCAAGACTAAAAAAAATCACAGGAAAAAAGCCATGAGTTCCGTGCTTGGCTTTCTCCTCCTCTGGAATTCTGCTGCTCTCCTTGGTATTGAAACCGCACTCCTTGGTAGGTGAACTTGGTCTCGGCTGGATTTCTTTGGGTTTTGTATTTTATTCCATTCATCTGTGTGCCTTTTTTGTGCCAAACCATACTGTTTTGATTACAACAGCTTTGTAATAGAACATGGAATCTGGAATTGTGATGCCTCCAGCTTTGCTTTTCTTTTTCAAATAGTTTTGGCTATTCAGAGTCTTATGCGGTTCCATGTAAATTATAAAATTGCTTGTTTTAGTTCTATAAAAATGTTGTTATTTTGATAGGGACTGCATTAAATCTGTAGCTTTCTTTGGGTAGTATGGACTTTTTTTTAAGATTCTATTTATTTATTTGACAGGCAGAGATCACAGATAGGCAGAAAGGCAGGAAGTGAGAGAGGAGGAAGCAGGCTCCCTGCTGAGCAGAGAGCCCAATGCGGGGCTCTATCCCAGGACCCTGAGATCATGACCTGAGCTGAAGGCAGAGGCTTTAACCCACTGAGCCACCCAGGTGCCCTGGGTAGCATGGACATTTTAACAAGAGTTGTTCTTCCAATCCATGAGCATGAAATATCTTTCCACTTGTTTGTGTCATCTTCAATATCTCTCATCAGTGTTTTATAGTTTTCAGAAACAGGTTTTTTACTGCCTTGGTTAAGTTGATCCCTAGGTATTTTATTATCCTTGGTGCGATTGCAAATAGGACCCCTTTCTTAATTTCTTTTTTTGTTCTTTCATTATTAGTACATGACAATGGCATGGATTTCTAAACACTGATTTTGTATCCTGCAAACTTAATTCATTTATCAGTTCTAGTAGGTTTTTGGTGGAGTCTTTAGTATTCTTGGTATGTGTATGATGTCGTCTACAAATAGTGAAAGTTTTATTTCTCACCGACTTGGATGCCTTTTATTCCTTCCTCTTGTCTGATTGCTGTGGCTAGGACTTCCACTATTATGTTAAACAATAGTGGGGAGAGTGGCCATTCCTGTCTTGTTCCTGACCTTATGGGAGATTTTTCACCATTGAGTCTGTAATATTTTGAATTATGTTCCCTCTAATCCTACTTTGTTGAGGGTTTGGTTTTTGGTAGGGTTTTTTTGGGTTTTTTTGTTTTGTTTTGTTTTATCATGAATCCATGTCATACTTTGTCAGTTGCTCTTTCTGCATCTCTTGAAATGGAGCATCAGTGTGCACAGCACTTGTATGAGGCATTAACAAAATTTGTGCTGAGCTAAGGTCCGCAGGCTTGCAGTGGGCAAGTCTTCAGGAGAATGCATGGGCAGAGTGCATTGCTAGCAGGTTAGGTAGTTAAGAGTCAGAGCGTGCTGCCTCCTGTAGGAGGCTCTGTGCTTATGCTGGGGGGCGAGGGAGGAAAATGGCCCCTGCCAGCTCCTGTGTTCCTGGAGAAGTCCCCCAACATGCTCCAAGATCAGTATAAACAGATTTTCCTTCCATTTGCTCCCGACGTCATGCTTCTATGTTGCCTCTCAGTGGGTTGCTGTCTCTTTAAGGGCAAGGACCCAGCTATCACTGGCCCTCCTGGCTTGCCCAGGGCTGAATCAGCTGACTTCTAAATCTCCAGGCAGGAGTCCTGCTGGTTGTACCCTCTCAGGGAGTTCAGCCCCTCTGGTTTTCAAAACAAATGTTATGGGGAATTGTCTTCCGGTGTGGGCTCCCTGGTGTGAGGAACCATTTCTTTCCCCTAACCATGCCTGCAAATTCCTCCCTCCTGGAGCAGCTCCAGCCACAATTCCTGCCCTTCCTAACCTCTCAGATGCAGCTTTTTAAAGTTATGGAGTTTGTTCTGCCAGACTTCTGATCACACTCCAGTTTATTTACAAGGCTGAAGGATATCTAGTTGTACACATGAGTTGGGGTGAGCGTAGGGTCCTCCTACTCCGCCATCTTCCCAAACTCCTCCTATCAATATACATATTATATATATTCTAAAGTCAGCATATGCTTAATGGGAAAACAGTGAAAGCATTCTCATTTGAGACTGAAATAAGATAACAAAGTTCATTATCATTCCTTTTATTTAAACTTAATCTGGAGATACTGGCTAATGTAATTAGGCAAAAGAAATAAAGGTATAAAGTTGGAAATGATAAGGTAAAATTATCATTATTTACATTTGATACAGTTGTAGACCTAAAATAATCTAAAAGAATCAACTGAAAAGTCACTATAAAAAATAAGATAATTCAATGAAATTTATAGATACAAAATTAAATAGAAATATATATATACAAAATTAATATATAGGCTTCATATACACAAACAGAAGAGGTATTGAAAGGAAAGACCCTGGTTTACAAAAGCCACTGAAAAGATAAAATATCTGGGAATATACTAAAAGTATTTGCCTGATCTATATGAAGAATGCTTAAATGCTCCCAAGGGACACAAGAAAAACTTTTTTAAAATGGAAAGGAATGGCATATTTTTGGATAAGAAACATCAGTGCTGTAGAAATGGCTCCTTTTCCCTCAGTGAATCTATCATTTTAATGTGAGCCCAATTAAAAAATAACAACAGGATTTCTCCTGGAAATAGACAAACTGTTTCTAGAGTCCACGTGGGCAAAAAAAAAAAAAAAAACAAAAAACAAAAAACCCAGTAATCAAGAGTAGAAAATCGCCATTTTCCCAAGAAGGCAGATAAGAAGGAACTGAAGTTACAAAATATTAAATTTTATCACAAAGTTCTGACAATTAAAACCATGTGATAATGATGTATGAGTCGGGGGATGATTTCAACAGAAGGTCCAGAAATAAGACAATTACCCACAGAAATGTAATACATGATAGAAGTGGCATGTTGGAGCAGTGTGGAAATGCTGAATTATTCAACAAATGATATTGCAACTACTGGTGAACATGGTGTGGTTCTGTATCTCTCAGCTCTTACAAATACATCCAAGATTTAAATACAAAAAACCATGGAACCATAAACATACTAGAAGGCACCCAACAGCCTAGGCTGACCTAAAACTTAGAGCCATAAAAGAGATTATTGGTGTCAATAGCAAAAAATTAAATATGTCCAGGAGAAGTGATTGGGATTCAAATGCCATGTATAAAATCAAAAAGAAAACACCATCCGCCTAAACGAAAACTTGGTGGAGGGATCAGCAGGCAGTTCACAGAGCTTGAAATACAAATGCCTCATAACTGGGCGCCTGGGTGGCTCAGTGGGTTAAGCTGCTGCCTTCGGCTCAGGTCATGATCTCAGGGTCCTGGGATCGAGTCCCGCATCGGGCTCTCTGCTCGGCAGGGAGCCTGCTTCCTCCTCTCTCTCTCTGCCTGCCTCTCTGCCTACTTGTGATCTCTCTCTGTCAAATAAATAAATAAAATCTTTAAAAAAAAAAAAAAAACAAATGCCTCATAACTGTGGTGAAAGATGCTCAAACTTGCTCATAATAAGACAAATAAATAATTAAACCCTCCCACCCCAAAGAAACTCTTCACTTACCAGATTCCCAAGCTCCAAAACTTTGATCATCCGATAACAGGCAAAAATGTGGGGGAAAACCTCTCTCAAACTTTGCTAGTTGGGGCTACAAATTGACAGGACGTCTCACAGATGCAAATGACAGTGCCTGTCAAAATTACAAATGCACCCAGAAATTCCCCTTCCAGGAATTTATCCTCCAGGTACACTCACGGATGGTTGGCAGATGCAGTCTGCAACAGCAAAAGTTTGGAAACAACCTGAAGGTCCATCAGGAGGGAAGAGGTTAAGTCGATGATGGTGCAGGCAGGCAGCCTGTGGAATCGGAGGCAGTCATCAAAATGAATGAGGTATCTGTTTAAATGCTAACCGGGAGTGATTTCCAAGATAGACTGTAAAGGAAAAAAGCAAGGTCCAGAACATTATATACAATGCGTTATCCTTTGTGGAGATGTATTTGCTCGCATATGAAAAAAATCTGTAGAAGAATACATAAGAAGCTGGTACCATATGCTGCTTCTGGGGAGGGGAACCTGGTGGCTGGGTAGAAGGGAAACTTCTACTCTATTTCTGTTTGTACCTTTAGAATTTTAAAGCCTGTCAATGTACGACCTAGCAAAAAACACAGTTTAGAGACATATTTTGATAAAATAAAGTATATCTCCAATCTGCCTCTTCCTCAGCATCTCCACTGCCACTCTGTTTTCTTAATGACTTAGTAACTCATATGGTTCCTCTTAAGAGGAACTGCCCCCCGACTATTTTAAGTAGTTTTCTATCTCCCCACCATGTTCTTTCCCACTGTTATGCTCTGGGATAAGAGCTCACAAAGCAATGAACACTTTGACATTATGTTCTGCTTGGCCTGTTCATTTTGTTCTATTCATTTATTCATTTATTACTTGTCACCCAATTCCCTACCCCACCAAGGGAGGGTACTTTTTAAAAAAGATTTTATTTATTTATGTATTACAGAGACCGAGAGAGCAGGGGGAGGAGGAGAGGAAGGGAGCAAGAGAATCTCATGCAGACTCCATGCTAGGCTCCATCTCACAACCCTGAGATCATGACCTGAGCCAAATGAAATCAGGAGTTGGCCGCTTAACAGACTATCCCACCCAGGAGCCCCCTCCCCCACCGCCCATGGAAGGAAATTCTTAATAGTTGATTTATCTTTGTAAACCTAGCCCTTAGGCCCGCATCTGACATATCCAATGTTTGTCAAATGATTGACAGTTTACAAAGAATGAGACTGTGTGTTATGGATATTCTTCTCAGCAAGGTGGATCAGGGCAGACATTATTGTTCACGTTTTCTAGATGAGGAAATTAAGGCTCAGAAAAGATTTGAAGGTTTTTTAAAAATTTTATTTCTTCATCTGACAAAGAGCCCAAGCAGGGGGAGTGGCAAGGAGAAGGAGAAGCAGACTCCCCGCTGAGCAAGGAACCCAGTGCAAGACTCCATCCCAGGACCCTGGGATCATGACCTGAGCCAAAGGTAGATGCTTAACCCACTGAGACACCCACACCCTCCATGGGTCAAAAAGGATTTGTCTGAAGCCACAGAGCTGGTAAAGTGGCAACGCTGAGACTGCTGTTCCCAATGCAGGGCTCTTTACACCAGTGGATCTATCCTGGCTGGAAGCTTAGGACCACTCAGCTAGAGCTCCTCTCCCACCCCAAGGTACTCTGGGTAAATTCCCAAGCTACTATCCAATGTAGGGGCTCTTAAGAGGGACCCTCTATGTTGGTTTTAGTAAGCCTGTTAACCATTTTAGATTGCATGGAGAATTTTTCGTGTGGGTTCGTTTTTTACAGGGAGAAGCTTCTCGAAGGATCTGTGACACGCCTCCACCAAGTGAGTTCCTATGTCTAAGATTCATCTGTTATGGCTTCAGAAGGTGTTCGTTCCTTTCGGGTGAATATCTAGGGTTATCAAGGAATCTGAAATGCCAGCTTTGGAGTCACTAGTAAAAACCATCACTGAAATGCATTCATGCTGCTAGAAAAAGAGAATGGACAGAATCTGAACACCTTCCTTCCACTACCACCTCCACACACCTCTGTTCTTACTCCCTGATGTCCCCCCAAAATACTAGCAAACATGTCCCTTTCTTTAGTAACTTCTGAAGCCACAAAGCATTAAAACACACACACATACGCACACACATGCACACACATGCACACACACACAGGTAAAACATTTCACACCTTTGTCCCACACAATAACGTGGTCTACCAGAAAGTTCATCACAGGTCCTGCACATCAGTTCAAAATCCCCTTATGAGACTTGAGTCTTGTAATTTATTTATCCAGGACAACTTTATCCACTTCTGGGCTTTGGTGAGGAACAAATTAGCAATTGCTCAATAGATTGTGAAGTAAGGTGAAGGTAACTTCTACCCTTGAAAGAAATATCTATCAGACAATCATGGATCTTCTGTAATATCCCCCTCACCAAGACTCCCCCTCCACCTCAGGCAGAGACCCAAGACTGATTTCATTCCTCTTTCTGCATTACCAACACCCTCTTCTTGACAAAAGCACCCCTAAGTGCTGCTTTGGGGGGAAAAAAAAAAGACAGTCTGAGGATAGAAATGACCTAGCCGGAGTGCCTATTTTCTATAAAGCTTTGGGCAAGTCATATGTTCTGACCAAAACCCAGTTTTCTCATCCATAAAATAGGAGTAATATCCCAATTTCAGATTACTGCCAGGCCCTTAAGCATTCAGTAATGGTGGTTATTATTGTAATTGGGTGCTGTTTCCAGCCCAGGCCCTCTGCCAGAGTCTCTTCTGTGGAGCAGCCTGAAACCATGTCTACACAAAGAGAAAATAAACAGACCCAGGAACATGTAAATGGGATCATACAGTATGCAATCGTTTGCGTAAGGCTTCTTTCAGCCAGCAAAATGTTTTGAAATTCATCTAGGTCTCAAGTACATCAGTAGTGGAGATTTTCCATTGTATGAACACACCACAATTTATTTGGCCATTCTGTTGCTGGACATTGAGGCTGTTTCCAGTTTTTGTCTATTATGAATACAAGTGCTAAGAATATTGCGGTACAAGTCTTAGTATGAACGTGCACTTTGATTTTTCTTGAGTAAATACCTAGGAATGCAATTGCTAGGTCATGGGAAAGGGGCATCTTTAACTTTAAAGAACTGCCACATCTTCTTCTAAAGTGGGTGCGCCATTTCCCACTTGCATCAACAACACATGAGAGTTCCAGTTTCTCCACAAGCTTCCCAGCTGGAAACAAGGTTTGCTCTAATCTGATAATCATCTAGAAAGAAAGATTTGCTGATGCAAGATCTCCTCTCCTTCTTGATGTCAACTTCCTCCCTGGATTTTTTAAGACCTTACATGGCTCTCTAGAAACTTTACTTCGAATTCTTATATAGATTTTGAAGACAAGTAAACTCCACCCCGAGAGGAACTGACCTGAATAAATTCAGATTTGTTAAACAGAAGGTATATGAATAGCATAGATTAATCAGCCTCCCAGACATCCTGAGAATCACTAAGACTCAAGTTACTTGATCAATCTATTTGAAATCTAATTCCCTGAGTAAATACTCAAGTGCTACTGGTTCACATAACGCAAGGGTGACCAGATCATACCACACTTCATCTGTTAACTAAATCTATTTGGAGAAACCCATTTTAGGTTTAGTAAATCTAATGCAAAGGAAGAATAGAAATTTCCATTACCAACAAGGTTAACTTTAGAAAGACACTTCAAGCCTCCCAGAATTTTATAGAAGGAAGGGGCTCTCATATTCACCTAGCCTGGAAGATCTCAAACAGTGATGTACCTAAGAAGCAGTTTGAGTGGGCAGATTGGTAGGACCCATAGACTTATTTTGTAAGTCAACACATGGGAATTTTCAGGTTTTTTAAAAAACATTTCTTGAGAGATTTTATTTATTTGACAGAGAGAGACACAGCAAGAGAGGGAATACAGCAGAGGGTGTGGGAGAGGGAGAGGCAGGCTTGCCACTGAGCAGGGAGCCCGATGTGGGACTTGATCCCAGGACTCTGGGATCATGACCCAAGCCGAAGGCAGATGCCCAACGACTGAGGCACCCAGGTGCCCCAGGAATTTTCAGTTTTACCAAGCTCCCACCTGATACCTGTGCCAGCTGTCTGAAGATCTCAAACCACAATTTGCAGAAAACTAATTTAATCTAACCATTCTTCCCCTGTGAAGAACCAGTTTATGACAGAACAGTCAAAAGCCATCAACACAAAAATAAAAAAAAAGAAAACTTATTTCCTTTACTTTTCTTATTCTTGGAATTTTCTAGGTCCAGCTGCCGGGGAGGAGAAAACATTGTAGTACATTTAAAAATCTATTTGCCATACTCTTCCCCTTGTATATGCCCTCATTCCCAAGTTGTTGAAGTTTGCCCATTTCTGAGTATCAGGCAAGGGTTAATTTCTTTTTTGTTTTTTAAAGATTTTATTTATTTATTTAAGAGAGAGAGAGAGAATGACAGAGAACAAGCATGAGAGGGGGTAGGTCAGAGGCAGAAGCAGACCCCCAGCTAAGCAGGGAGCCCAATGCGGGACTCTAACACAGGACTCAAGGATCATTACCTGAGCTGAAGGCACTTAACCAACTGAGCCACCCGGGCACCAAAGGGTTAATTTCTAAGAGGCACGGTGTAGGTGGCAAAGATAGTCTGGCACACAGGGTGTAGTGGGAGAGCAGAGGCTGGGGCACGCACAGAAGCCTTCCAGAATCCGGTCCTGCCTCAAGACCCATGCCATGCACCCACAAAGACTCTGTCACGCTGCTCACCTCAACAATGAATTATATTTTAAATTCTCCTCTAGAATTTCTCCTCTAGGAAATATAATTATTTCAAACATAATAAAAGGCAAAGGTGAATCTCAGATCTAGGGTGATGAATTTTTCCTAACACGTACTCTAATTCACTGAAAGCTTCCCTGAACAACTAGGTGTCAGCTAAGCAACATGGCAGAGGATGGCTGTGCGTGTGTGCTTCTTGTCTGCCCAGGGCATGTTTAACTTAATGCTTCAGAGTTTTAAAACTATGATTGCTTATAAATTCATAAAATCATTCCTAAATACACAACAAGCCTTTCAGTCCTTGGATAGTGTTTCTGCAGGAAGAGTGGAAACGTAACTACATTCTAACGGAGTTGAGTCATTATATTTGGCTTCAAACATTTGCCTTCTAGAAAGAGGCATGTGGATAGCAGCATGTATACAGGATGTGCTATTGTTTCCTTGCAAAAATTTGGAAGATTTATTCTTGATTGTACCAATGGCTGGTAGTCCCCAGGTGATGTATTCAGTGATGTCTGCAGTCACCATGCAGCTGCTCCTTTGTGTTGACAATGAACTTGGCTCCATTTGCTTGCATTATTCTGCTGCAGAACACGATATATATTACTTGAATATGCAGGTATCCCTCAAAGGAAAGAACATGTGCGTCCTAAAAAAAAAAAAAAAAAAAAAAAAGTGCTGTAAATTTGAATTAAATGAATCTGACTTACCCATTGACTTCTATTATAGAATCAGAAGTGCATACCACAGGGGTAGGAAAATTGGTCCTTGGATGTAATACATTTATACTTAATAATGCAGCAGCGCCTGTAATGAGACATATTCAAAGGGAAAACAATAACTCTCTGATAAAATATTAACAATAATGCACTTGTACTGAATATAAGTCACATTATTTTAAAACTACTGCAAGTAGAACTATAAAACAGGGCCAAATTCTAGAAGCCTGATTGTCTGCTTCACATGTGGTTTCCAAGAGGCAATCAAACTATTACATTTCCACAGTTTACCAGGCAAAATACTTCTAACTTCATGTCTGAAGTTATTATTTTACCACTTTTGCCTTGTTCTGGGATGGGAAAGGAAAGGAATATTAGTGTTTATCTGCTCTTGAAAATTCCATGTTCTGGCTTAGAAAAAAGGGGTGACCTATATGCATTCACTCCTTCATTCATTCACTCATCTAGATGCCTTCTACTTCTCAGACATCTGCTAGTTGCTGAGGTTAAGAAAATAAAGCACAAAATTTGTGTTTTCAGGGAGCAAAACAAGAAAGCTGACAAGTGCCCTACAGTGCCCAGATAGTGAAGTACAAGACATTGGTGCAGCCCATAGAAATGCAATTAATACAGACCTCTGAAAAATGGTGTTGGATTTGAACATTTAATATAAGATCTTGAGCTGGTGGTCCTAGGGCTCAATCCAGCCTGAGAGTGAGTTTGATTTGGATTTTTAGATTTTAAAAAAGAGGGAGAGAGCTAACATTCATAAATTGGAAGATTTCACACGGAGAAAAATGATGTTTTGGGGTTTTCTTGAAAACCCAAATGATCTGATGATATTAGGCATGAGTTTCCATGTGGCAACGATTGATATAAGTGAGTTGTAGCTATCCTTTTTTCAGAAGGGCTTTAAGCCAGCTAGCTAATAATGATCCCCTACTATTATCTTTAGCTGCTCCGACACTGGAAACGAAAATCAGTTGCCACTTTTTTAAAAAAAATTAGATATAATTGACATGTATCATCACACTCGAATTGTTGTTTTCTTGTAGTAGGAAACTATCTCTTTGAACCCGTGTCTTTATGTAAAGGAGAAAACTGAAGGACCAAGATGGTCACCTCTTTTAAGAAAATGAAAGTGAGCATACCCATTCTATTTGGCCTTCGCTCATTGCATTGGAGTTAGAAACTCTTCAAAGAACCAATAGGAATTGGTCAAATGGAGAGTGAGGGAAGAAGGCAGGAAGAGTATAAGAAATAGCATATGCAAAATAATAGCTGTGTGGTCAATGTATGGAACTGTAGATATTTTGATGTGAATAGGGGGTGGGGGTGTCTATAACAGAAAAACAAGAGATGAGCCAGAAAGAAGTCTAATCCAGTTTTGTTCCAGGACAAAACTCTGTCACTAAGAACTTTAAGGAGATGATTCCACATCAGGCCCAGCTACTTCTTCCTTCTAGACACTGAACAAGACAAGCCCATATTACTTACTTGATTTGTGCTCCAAATAGGATTGCCAAATGAAATATAGGATGCCTAGTTAGATTTGAATTTCAGATAAACAATGAATAATTTTTTGGCATAATAGTTGGGACATACTTATACTAAAAAAAAAATATTCATTGCTTATCTAAAATTCAAATTTAATTGGGTGGCCCGTACTTTGATTTGCTGAATCTGGTGACATTTAATAGCTAGGCTCTAGCAGGATGATTATTTCTATTTTTTCTAATTTATTCCCAATTCCATATTAAAGCACAGTTGTCAACTTATTACTTTAAAATAGAAGTATCCTCCAAGATATCCCTAGTAAACCTTAGTTTGATGGTATGTTGATCTGCTTCTCAACATACATTGCCTTAACCTTCTTTAGATATCTTAACTCTCATCCATCTTGCATTCAACACTGTGACATAGAGAAATTACCAAGGGAGTCTGTAAGCTATTGGTGACCTACATGGAGAAAAAAGAAGTGGTCACAAGAGAACAAGTTAATGAAGACCAACTCTGTGAACTAAACTCACACAGCCAGAGATAGATTGAAGATCTACGGGTCTAACAAGAAATGATACCTGTAATTAGCTGATAAATTTGAAGTATTTGGTAAAATGTTGTTTATATATTATTTACCCAAAATGTGATTTTGTTAAGCTCAAACAATTTTTTTTCTTGCAATTTTCCAAAACTCTTGTAAGTGAAGGCAAGCTCTGTATTCCCCTATGGAGTGATCTCCAGGATATATTAAAAAAAAAAAAAAGTAAGGAGAGATGGAAAGGAAAGAATATTCATATGTAGCTATATGGTTTTATTTCAAAAGCAAACAATGAAGCATATATCAAAGTAGTAACCCGGAGGGGAGGAAGAGGCAATGATGAAAGCTGGATCTTTCTGTATATATCTCATTTCATAGATTTGACTCTGGAAACATGCAAATGATTCACATAATTTTAAAAAATTAAATCAAGAAGAAAAAAGGCACTCCTTAAATATAAAAACCAATGAAATGAATGAACCTGATGCACCTCAAGTTCCTGCTGTAATCATAATTATTTCAAGTGTCTTTTTTTTCTTTAAGATTTTATTTGACAGAGGGAGCACAAGCAGCAGGAGTGGCAAGCTAAGGGAGAGGCAAGCAGAGGGAGAGTCAGAAGCAGGCTCTCTGCTGAGCAAGGAGCCCAGTGCAAGGCTCTATCCCAGGACCCTGGGATCATGACCTGAGCGGAAGGCAGATGCTTAACTGACTGAGCCACCCAGATGCCCCTATTTCAAGTGTCTTTAAAACAGTATTTGGAAGTGGACTTCTGGAATGGCAGAGTGAGGTCCTCCATAAATCTCACTTCCAAAAAAGCAGTTAAAACAAAAGCAGTGATTGTCAAAATGAAGTTTTCTCAGAACTCAGGAAATGAACTAAAGGCTTACAACAATCTAAAGAGCATTCATTCAAGATAAACTGCTGAACCTTAGTAAGGACAGTGAGTTTGTGATGGTTTAACTTGTCTTATTTCCATATACCTCATCCCCATTGTGTCCATCCACTAACAGTAAAATTCATATTCTTCTCATGTACACATGGAATATTTTATAAGGTAGATCATGTTAGGTCATAATACAAGTCTCAACATCTAAAAGGAGTGAAATCACACAAAGCATGTTCTCTAACCACAACAAAATGAAATCAAAAATCAATAGTAGAAGAGGGGTGCCTGGGTGGTTCAGCCAATAGAGCATGTGACTCTTGATCTCAGGGTCATGAGTTCGAGCCCCATGTTGGGTGTAGAGTTTACTGGGAAAAAAAAAAAACTTAACAAAATTTTAAAAATGAGAATCAATAGCCAAAGAAAATTGGAAAAGTCACAAATAAGCAGAAATTCAACAACACACACCTAAATAGCCAATGAGTCAAGAGGAAATTAAAAAAAAGAAATTAGAAACACTGAGATAAATGAAAACAAAACCACAATGTACCAAAATTTACTGGATGCAGGTAATGTGATGTTTAGAAAGAAATTTATAGCTGTCAATACCCACATTAGAAAAGAAAAAAGGTAAGGCACTAAAAAAAGAACAAACTAAACCGAAACAAGCAAAATGGAAAGAAGAAAGATCTGAATAGAAATAAATGAAATAGGGGTGCCTGGGTGGCCTAAGCCTCTGCCTTAGGCTCAGGTCATGATCTCAGGGTTCTGGGATCAAGCCCCGCATCGGGCTCTCTGCTCAGCAGCGAGCCTGCTTCCCGCTCTCTCTCTCTGCCTGCTTGTGATCTCTGCCTACTTGTGATCTCTGCCTGTCAAATAAATAAATAAAATCTTAAAAAAAAAGAAAGAAAGAAAGAAAGAAATGAAATAGAGAATCAAAAAACACCAGGGAGGGGGGAAGACCAGAGAAAAATCAGCGAAACCAAACGTTGGTTCTTTGAAAGGATCAATAAAATTGGTAAACATTTAACTAGACTGACTAAGAAAATAAGAGAAGATTCAGATTACTAAAACTAGAAATGAAAGAGGGGACACTGCTACCAACCTTACAGAAATAAAATGAATTATAAGGGTGTAGTACGAACAACTGTATATCAACAAAGTAGAAATCTTGGGAGTACTGAACAAATTCCTAGAAAGACACAAACAATCAAATCTGACTTGAGAAGAGATAGAAAATGTGAATAGATGCACAAAAGTAAAGAAATTGAATTAGTAATTTACAAATTACTCCAAAGAAAAATCCAGGCCCAGATGGCTGTACTGGTGAATTCTATCAAACTTTTAAAGGAGAATTAATACCAATCCTTCACTACTGATCTACAAACTAGAAGAGGAGGGGCTTAGCAGTTCTACTCCATACATCATATTCTCAAGAGAAATGACGTGTTTGCACTTCTACATGAAACTTCTACATGAATGCTCATAGCAATACTATTAATAATAGTATGGAAGGCAAGGTGGAAACATCCCCAAATGTCTATCAACTGAGGAATGGGTAACCAAAATCTGGTATATCCATAGAATAGAATATTACTCAGTCATTAAAAGGAATGAAGTACTTTCATATTCTACAATATGCATGAACCTGGAAAACATTATGCTACATTAGAGAACCTAGTCACAAAAGACTATATATTTTGTTATTCCACTTATATGAAATGTCCACAATAGACAAATATATAGAGACAGAAAGTAGATATGTAATTGCTTAGGGCTGGTAGTGTAGTGATAGGAATGAGGAGAGTCTCATAATGAATATGGGGTTTCTTTTGGGGGAGGATGAAAATGTTCTAAAATTAGACTGTGCTGATTGCTGCACAATTTTGTGAATATATTATAATCATCCAAATAGTACACTTTAAATGGATGAATCATATGTTTTGTGAATTATATCTCAGAAAGCTGTTAAAGAAATAACAACAGCCAAAAAAATTTTTTTTCTATAATTTGGCTGTAATTCCTAATGGATATAGACTAAGGACAAAAAGAAATGCAAGGAAATACAAAACCGAATCCAGTGGTCTTCTTGTTAATAGTAATATACACAAGGTTATTTTGAAACTATTGTATGTATGTGTATGCATAAAAATGGGGCAAAACAAATAAGGAATTGTGTTGTGGTTATTGGAAATCAAATTGTATAGCATCAGAGAAAAGAGATACGAATATGAAATCAAGGGGAAACCCTGTAATCTTAAACTGGAAATACCCGTATAATCTATCTTTCAGAAAAGGACACATTTCTCTAGTTCGGTCCACTAAAAAAGTAGAAATTATGACAACCTAGTGCCCAGATTGCGATTTCCAAATCTACCTTCCATTAAAAGGAGCCAGGGCTCCTTGAAAAAAGAGTGGATTCCGGTACCGAGGGAGGAAATGTGCAAGGTTAGCCTGGAACAACTTGGGCCACAGCAAAGGAAACTATCAAAGACTACTGAGATGTTGTCAAAATGACACAGGAGCCAAACTGAAGTCACTTACGGTGGCCAAAGATGGGTCAATCTGAGCATCAAAAGAATAGTGAATGGAATGGATTGAAACACATCATATATATAAAAATCTGTAAGTCATAAAGGTGCTAATAAAAAACAAACTTCATTAGTCAACTTTGCTAGGGTATCAACTTCTTTTTTTTTTATTTTTTTATTTTTTCAGTGTAACAGTATTCATTATTTTTGCACCACACCCAGTGCTCCATGCAATCCGTGCCCTCTCCAATACCCACCACCTGGATCCCCCAACCTCCCACCCCATCACCCCTTCAAAACCCTCAGATTGTTTTTCAGAGTCCATAGTCTCTCATGGTTCACCTCCCCTTCCAATTTCCCTCAACTCCCTTCTCCTCAACTTCTAATTTTGGAAAACTAAGATAGAGAGCTGTGGTAGGCAGAACTATAAAGATGGCTCCCTAAAGTTCCTATTTAAGGGTTATTCAAAAAATAAGGTAGCTAGTTCTATGAAAGGAATTTGCAGAAGTAATTAAGTCCCAAGTTACTTAATCTTAATATACAGAGATTTATCCAAGAGGGCTTATCCCAGTCAGGTGAGCCCTTTAAAAGCAGAAAGTCTGTGTGGCTCAGTTGGTTAAGCAGCCAACTCTTCATTTCAGCTCAAGTCATGATCTCAGGATGGTGAGATCGAGCCCGCCCCGTGTCAGGCTCTGCACTCAGTGGGTAGTTTGCTTGAGATTCTCTCTCTCCCTCTCCTTTAGCCAATCCCCCTGCTCATACTCTCTTTCTTTCTTTCTCTAAATAAATAAAAATCTTTTTAAAAAGTGGCAGAGAGTTTTCTCCAACCGGTGACAGAAGAGGAAATGAGAGATTCAGAGCATGAGGACTCCATGGTCGTTTCTGGTTTGAAGATGAAGGAGGCCACATGAGAAGGAATGCAGGTGGTCTCTAGAAGCAGATAGTGGCCTCTGGTGACAACCAGCAAAGAAACAGGGACCTCAGAACTATAATAGCAAGCAACTGGATTCTGCTAAACCCCAAATGAGTTTGGAAGCAGATTCTCCAGAACTTCCAAATAAGATTCCAGCCCAGCCAGTACATTGACTTTGCCCTCATGAGACTTTGACTGCTAGAACTGTCAAATAATAAATGAATGTTATTAAAGCTACCATACTACATTTGTGGTGATTTTTTTATATAACAATAGAAAACTAATCTAAGAAGGAAAAAAATAAAAAATGTATCCTGTTTTTCTGGCACAAACTGTATTTCAAAGTATCTTAGTCTGTTTGGATTGCTAAAACAAGTTACCATAAGCTGAGTGGCTTAAATAGCAAAAAATAATAATAGTAAATTTAATTCTGACAGTTCTGGAAGCTGGGGTGTCCGAGATGAAGGTGCTAGCAGATCTTTTTTATAGCCAGGGTCATTTTCTTGCTGTCTCATCACATGGCGAAGAGCAGAGAGAAGACACAAGTTCTGTCATGTCTCTTCTTATAATGGCACTAATCACATTCCCAAAGATTCCACCCTCGTGACCTAATGACCTCCCAAAGGCACCATTTGGATTTCAACTTTTGATTGGAGTGGGGAAAATAACACAACGTAATAATATGTAGGAGAACATTCTTCTTTATGAAATAATTCTAGGGGCACCTGAGTGACTCAGTCAGTTAAGTGTCTGACTCTTGGTTTCAGCTCAAGTTATGATCTCATGGTCATGGGATTGAGTCCTGTGCCCAGGTCTGAGCTCAGTATGGAGTCTCCTTCAGATTCTCTCTCCCTCTCCCTCCTGCTCACTCTCTCTCTCTCTCTCAAATAAATAGATAAAATATTTAAACAATTCTAGGAAATAAATGAAAATTGAATGTTAGAAGTAGGATGTTACCATTCTGCAACCCCAAATGTAATCATGGAATGAGACAAAGATCATCAATGACTGCTAAATCCATTAGGTGAAATGTCAGATCAAACTGACAGCACCTAAACTCTGAGCACACAAAGTGAAATGTCCTGATGTGATGCATTGGGAAGTATACAATGCTACCTATGTGGTATTCTTGCCAAAAGCACGAAATCTGAATTCAATCAAGCTTCCGCAGGAGTATGTGAAAATATGGGATAGGTGTAGAGGAACACTAAATGATAGCATAAACCTGGGACTGGCCAAATGGAGAACATAGACATTTCTTAAAGCAATGACCCTGAAAGAGACTTAACAGGTATATCAACCAAACAAAATGTGTAAACTAAGTTTGGATTCTGATTCAAACAACCTAATTATTAAAAAAAAAAAAAAAAAAAAAACTAAGACATTTAGGGAAAGCTGAGATACAAGTGAGATATTAAGGACTTATAATTAATTTTAATAGGTATGATAAAAGTATTGTGGTTATATATATTTTTTAATTACAAGTACTTATGAAAGCTTTTATTGGTACAGGGATGTGGTGTCTGAGATACATCTTAAAATACTCCAGAGAAAGAGAAAAATGGGAGCAGGATAGAGGAAACAAGAATGGTAAATGGTCATTGTTGAAACTGGTTAATAAATGGTATTTTTGTGTATGGCTGAAAATTTTCATGATATACAACTTTTATTTTTATTTTTTAAAGATTTTACTTTTTTGAGGGGCACCTGGGTGGTTCAGTCATTAAGTATCTGCCTTCAGCTCAGGTCATGATCCCGCAGTCCTGGCATCAAGCCCCACATCGTGCTTCCCACTGGACAGGAAGCCTGCTTCTCCCTCTCCCACTCCTTCTGCTTGCGTTCCCTCTCTCACTGTGTCTTTCTCTGTCAAATAAATAAAATCTTTAAAAAAAAAAGATTTTATCTATTCAAGATGGAGAGGAGCGGGGTTTGGAGCAGAGGGAGAGGGAGAGAGAGAACCCCAAGCAGACTCCGTGCTCAGTGTAGACCCCGTGCCAGGCTGGATCTCATGACCCTGGGATCATGACCTGAGCCAAAATCAAGAGTTGGATGCTTAACCCACTGAGCCTCTCAGGCACCCCAAAACTGTTTTAAAACACATCAAAAACCCCTTTCAGTCATCATGAATAGTAGATGCTCAAAAATTATTATATTTTTTAAAATCCTACAATGAATTCTGTAGCCATTACTCTCTGGTGTACTCTTGAGCAGATGGGCAGAAAAACCTGACCAAGGGTAGTCTTTTCAAGACTCCAGTCCTCAGGCCACTCATAAGCATGGGGTAAGGAAATAGTTCTTGAACGAGGCACTCAAAACACCAAATGTAAAAAAGTATGTATAAATTGAGTTACAATAACATTGAGAGTTTCTTTATCAAAAGATGTTTTAAAGGGGAATTACAAAATAATTCCAAATAAGATATATTTAAAGTGAGACTACTTGTTACAATTGTGGATTTCTTTCCCAACCACACCCAACTGTGAAGGCCGGCATAGAGTAGGCAGAGGGTTAGGTTTACCCAGAGATGGGTTTTTGTCTTCTGAGGGACCACAGAGGACCATGAGCCAGGGGTTCATGCAATGAGGCTGAGAAGTCCCATCAGCTGCCATCTGCAAACCAGAAGCCCAGGGGAACTGGTGGTGATGTTCCACTCCAAACCTGAAAGCCTGAGAACCAGGATAGCTGGTAGTATAAGTTTCAGTCCAAGTACAACTGCCCAAGAACCGAAGGGCTGATGTCCAAAAGAAAGAGAAGGGCGCCTAGGTGGCTCAGTGGGTTAAGCCTCTGCCTTTGGCTCAGGTCATTGATTTCAGGGTCCTCTGAGCGAGTCCCGTATCGGGCTCTCTGCTTGGCAGGGAGCCTGCTTCCTCCTCTCTCTCTCTCTCTCTGCCTGCCTCTCTGCCTACTTGTGATCTCTCTCTGTCAAATAATTAAATAAAATCTTTTAAAAAGAAAAGAAAAGAAAGAGAAGATGAAGGTTCCAGCTTAAGCAGAGAGCAAATTAGCTATTCCTTCACCTTTTTATTCTATTCAGGCCTTCAACTGATTGGATGAGGCCCACCCACATTGGTGAGGGAGATCTTCTTTACTCAGTCAACTGATTCTAATGCTCATCTCCCTGACATACTCAGAGACCATGTTTTACTAGCTATCTGGGCATCCCTTAGCCCAGTCCCCTTGACGTATAAAATTAACCATAATGGAATATTTGGGGTAGTTGTGGAGCGGGACACTGAGCCATACCAGGGGGTATAGAGACATTGGTGAATGCAGATCTCTGCCACTGACTAAGGTACACAGGTTTACAACGCATGCCAATGGTCTCTGAGGAGAAGGTGGGCCATCAAAAGGAGTTATACCCTCCCTCTTGGGATTGGTCTAGTCTAAAGTAATGAGAGCTTGAATTGGGGTCTATGGCAGAGACGGATGACAGAGTCCCTGCAATGCTAGAACCAGCGTGCTGGTTAAGACAGAGAAAAGTCAAATATGACTCTGATCATTTTGGTCTGAATGAGTAAAATCATGGGTGTTATTATTACCTCCAGTGAAAAATTCAGTAGCTGTTGCAGGTTTGACAGAGATAAT
This sequence comes from Mustela putorius furo, assembly GCF_011764305.1. Classification (NCBI taxonomy): domain Eukaryota; kingdom Metazoa; phylum Chordata; class Mammalia; order Carnivora; family Mustelidae; genus Mustela; species Mustela putorius. Next base: position 39,021,738 of record NW_025421989.1, read on the forward strand.
AATTAGTTCTGTGAAATAAAGAATAGGTACTGTAGGATTAAATTAATTCAAGTGATGGCTTCAAACAGTAAAAATGGTTTTTTTTTTAATGTTCTGATGATGACTTTCTGTCTAAAGACTAACTTTTTTTTAAGATTTTATTTATTTATTTATTTGACAGAGAGAGATCACAACTAAGCAGAGAGGCAAGCAGAGGTGGGGGGTGGGAAGCAGGCTTCCCACTGAGCAGAGAACCCGATGTGGGGCTCAATCCCAGGACTCTGAGATCATGACCTGAGCTGAAGGCAGAGGCTTTAACCCAGTGAGCCACCCAGGCACCCCTAAATACTAACTTTTAAGCTTTGGTTCATCCTAGGACTAGAGAAGTAAGTATTAAAATATTACAGAGCAATACTGAAATAATATTTTTTCAGTATGTTCTTTTATAGGTAATGCCTATACACGACATTCTAGTTTGGGTATTGCAAATAGTTTAAGGCGAATGCAAATAAAAATGCCATACTTCTACCCATAAGGCAATACTTCCACCCACACTCCAGCAGGAATAAAATGAGAAGGATATATAATATCAGATGTTAGCAAGGATATAGAGCATCTGGATCTCCCACAGGCTTCCTGGTAGGAATTGGTATAATCACTTCAGATAACCATTTAACAGTTTTTGCTAAATATGAACATACTTGGAACAGCAATCTTACTCCTAGGTATTAATAACCACACGTATGTCCACAGCAGCACTTTTTACAAGAAACCTCTCACTGGAAATAACCCAAGTGTCAGTCAATGGTGGGATGGATAAATAAATCCATTTAGTTCATTCATACCATAGAACACTACAGAGCAATAAGAATGATGAACTACAACTATAAATAATAGCACTGATTGAATTTCACAAACAACACATTGAGCAAAAGAAGCCAGACCAGGGGCACCTGGGTGGCACAGTCAGCTAAACATCTGCCTTCAGCTCAGGTCATGATCCCAGAGTCCCAGGATTGAGTTACTGGATGGAGCCCTACATCGGGCTCCCTGCTCGGCGGGGAGTCTGCTTCTCCCTCTGACCCTCCCCCTTCTCATGCTCTCTCTCTCTCTCTTTCTCTCTCTCACTCACACTCACTCTCTCAAATAAATAAAGTCTGAGAAGAGGAAGAAGTAGAAGGAGGAGGAGGAGAAGTAGGAGAAGAAGGAAAAAAAGGAGAAGAAGCCAGACCACAAAAAATAATACCATCTACATGACTCCACTGATACAAAGCAAGGGTCCTCAAACTATAGCTCATGGGCTGTCCACCTGTTTTTATAATTAAAGTTTTATTAGAACACGGTCACACTCATTCATTTGTGGATCATCATTAGCTGCTTTAGCCCTACAACTACAGCTCTGAGTAGTTGTGACAGAGACCATCTGGCCTGCATGCTAAAATATTTATTACCTGGCTCCTTAAGAAAAAAGTAGGCCAACCCTTGATATGAAGTTCAAAAACAGGGAAAATTAATCTATGGTGTTAGGAGCCAGGGGAGTAGCTAAGGCCAGAAAACTGCAAATATGACTGTGAGTTTGTCCTTTTCTAAAAACCACTAAAGAAAATGTCACCAAGACCACAGATGTGACAACTATTTCAAGTAAGAATTTCTGATTTTTATTCACAACTCTTGTGTGTATCACCGTGACCTCATTAAGACAGGTTTCCATGGACACACTTTTAAGGATTGAAGTAGAGGTGATACATTAGCCCAGAATATTGTCTCTGTAAATTTAATACTAATTCAACCGTGGGCAATTCTGTCTCTCTCTCTCTCTCTCTCTCTCTCTCTTAAACACACACACACACACACACACACACACACACACAACACACACACCATAGGTAATATCTGGCAATTTCTGGAAATGTTGGCTGTCATAAGTTGGGGTAGAGGGTGCTGGTAACTAGTGGCGAGAGGCCAGGGATGCTGGTCAACATCCCACAAAGCACAGGACAGTCACCCATAATAAATAACTACCCTGCCCAAAATATCAACCATGCTTAGGTCAAGAGACCCTGGTTTGATGAATGTCAAAATAAATTTAGTGCCTCTAGAAGTCAGATATAAAGTGGTAATATTAGTGTGATACAACTTTCTGCAGCGATGGAAACTTTATCTGTGCTGTTCAATAGCATTAGCTATATGTGGGTATTGAGCACATAAAATTTGGCGAGTGCAACTGAGGAAATGAATGTTCAGTTTATTTAATTTTAATGAATTTAAATTAAGTAAAGTTAGCCACTACCATATTCGGCAGCATGGGCATAGAGCGTAGTCTCAGAAGCTGACTCATTGTGGGAATCCTTGAAGTCAGTTACTAGCTGCGTGACCTTGGCAAGTTATTTAACTTCTCTGTGCCCTTGTTTTCTCATCTATAAAGTGGACTTAGAGTAGAACCAAGGATTGTTGTGAATATTAAGCGAGTCAGTATGTATAAAGCACTTATAACAGAGCCTAGCACAGAACAGGTGTTACATAAGTATTACCTACATAAATATGTTTGTGGTTGTTGTTTTTGTTGTTATTATTATTATGACAATATCCCATGCAAAGCTTCTCTCTCCCAGTCCCTCAGTTACTGTCCATTTCCTGCAGGAGGAAGTGTAATTTTCTTATCATAGTCCACAAAACCCAAAACCTTTCCTACTTCTCTGGTATTATTTGCACCTATTTCCTGACTCCAGATCAAAGTACGCATAGATCCAAAAAAACCTTGCTTCTTGGGAGTTCTTGAAGCTCCACTGACTCTGTTTTTGTGTGTTTTTAATTGTTTTTAAACTGTGAGATATTTTAAACATAAAAAAGTATAGAGAACCTGGGTGGCTCAGTGAGTTAGGCATCTGACACTTGATTTTGGCTCAGGTCGTGATCTCAGGGTTCAGGGATCGTGCCCTGCATTGGGCTCTGCATTTGCTAGAGAGTCTGCTTGGGATTCTCTCCCCCACTCTCCCTGTGCCTCCTCCTCTAAAATGAATGGATAAATCTTAAAAAAAAAAAAAAAAGATAGAAAATAGCCATATATCCACCCAGCATTTTGTCTGATTAGCTTCAGATTATTTTTTTTAATTTTAAAGCCTTTTATTATAGAAAATTGAACTCATGCAAAAGTAGATGAAATAATGTAATGAATCTTCATCATCAAACTTCAATAATTATTTTACCAGTATTGCTCTTCCAGATCTTTTAAGGAATTAATCTTGGCAGATGCAGTTAAAACTAAGGCTTTATTAATTTTTATACTGTCTTCTCTGCATGTATTTGAACTGATTATATATGCATATATATATGTTTCTCTTTTATTTAAAAATTATTAAAGATTTTATTTTTAAATAATCTCTCTACCCAAAGCAAGGCTCAAATGCACAACCCCAAGGTCAAGAGTTGCAAGGCCCACTGACTAAGCCAGCCAGGTCTCCCTATTTCTGTCTTAATCTGTTATTGTGGTGCACTATATTAATAGATTCTCAGATGTTGTGTTCTTTTTATTCCTATGGTAAATCCTACTTGGTCACGAATTATTATTATTTTCACATATTTTCAGACTTGAGTGGCTAGTATTTCATTTAAAATTTTTACATCACTGTTCATAAATGAAACTTGTTTATAATTTTCCCATGTAATCCTTGTCCTGTTTTGGTATTAATGTTATACTATGTTCATATGATGAATGGAGTACTGAAAAGAATATATATTCTCCATTTTTTAGGCACAAAAAATTTTTACATTAATTTTACAATTACATTAATTTTACATTATTTTACATTAATTTTTACATTAATTTTACAATATTAATTTTACATTAATATTAGATCAAGCTTGTTTTTTTACTTTCTAAGTTCTATTTTGAACCTCTATATTCTGTGTGTGTGTGTGTGTGTGTGTGTGTGTGTATAATTTATTTATTTGTTTATTTGTTTATTTTTGAAATAGGCTCCATGCCTAGCACGGACCCCAATTCAGGGCTTGAATTCACGACCCTGAGATCAAGACCTGAGCTGAGATCAAGAGTCAGATCCTTAACCAACTGAGCCACCTAGGTGCCCTTGTATATTTATTTTTATATTCTTCCTTTTATTTTAGTTTATAGAACCTATCAACATAAATCAGAAGAAAGAAGTTTGTTAAATTCTTTTTTTGTTGTTTTTGTTTTGCTTCTTGTTTTTTTTTTTTTAAGATTTTATTTATTTATTTGATGGACAGAGATCACAAGTAGGCAGAGAGGCAGGCAGAGAGAAAAAGGGGGAAGCAGGCTTCCCGCTGAGCGGAGAGCCCAATGCGGGGCTTGAGTCCAGGACCTTGAGATCATGACCTGAGCAGAAGGCAGAGGCTTAACCCACTGAGCCACACAGCAACCCCGAGATTGTTAAATTCTCACTGTGCTAATTGTTCATTGTAAATGTCTCCTCGTAATTCTGTTTGAAATGATGTTGTTAGTAAAATAAAAGTCGAAGAAATGGTTTCCATCTCTGTATTTTAAAATTTTCTGCATTATTTTGTTTAGCTGTGGCTTTTACGGGCTGACTGTAGTTGGATTCTGTTCCATTTACTCAATCAGACAGTCTTTGTCATGTATTCAATCTACCTGTAAGCATTTCTGAGAATTGCTGATACACTTGGACCAATTTTATCTTATTAGCATTTGTTTTCTGTTTACTATCATGTTTCTTCTTTTCCTGCCTCTTCCAGTATGGGAATTACAGATTGCATTTCTGTGACTTCAGTTCTTATCCCTAAAGATTACAACCATTCTTCACTATAAATTTTTCTAGCAAACTCTAAATTTATTCAGTATTTTTATCCCCTCCTGAACATAACACAGGTTTTAATACCCTTTAACTCTCTATTAAATAACATATCTCTCCATGGTATTTACATTGTTATCTAGAGTTGCTTTCTTAATACGATAAATACAATAAAATGTTTTCTTTTTAAAGTAATATTCAACAGTCAGTTAAATGTGCTGACATCTTTTGTCAATTTCTATTCCCATTGCTATTTCTTATACTCCACATCTTCCCTCTGGCTTCATTCAATAATTCTTCTAGTAGGTATGTATGAAAAGGTCCTTATTTTGTCTTCATTTTTTGAAAATGACATTTTAACAGGAAATAAATATCTAGGTTGCCATTATTCCCCTCAATACCTTGAAGATACTACTCTATTGTCTGTAAATATCATGAGGACTCTACTGTTAAACATATCATTGTACATTTACAAGGAATTTTTCCCTCTATGCAGTAATCTTTGAGATTTTCTCTTTATCACTGATACTTTGCAACTTCACTTCAGTGTTTCTTGGCAGTAGTTTTTTTTTTTTTTTAATCTGGTTTGGTATTTAGCACTTTTGATCCAAAAACCCATGTCTTGAATTTTGGAAAATTATCAGCTTTTACATCTTGAAATAGTGACTTTCTTCCATTTCCCCAACTCTCTTAGTTTAGAATTTCTATTTTTATCCTCCATGTCTCTTAACTACTTTCATATTTGTTGTCAATCTTTTTTTCTTTTTGTGTTGTTTTAGGGGAGTTCATCCAGACTACCTTTTAATTCTCCAAACTGTCCCCCTGTTTGTGTTTGATCTAGTTTATCCTATTATGTTTCAAGTTTTCAATTGTGTTTTTTATTTCAAAATGCATACTTGATTCTTTTTCACATCCACCCATGCTTGTTTCTTTTCTGCTTATTTTTATTTATAATTCCATGTACTTGTGAATAAAAACTATTCTGTCATTCTTCTCTTTGAACATCCTAATGTATTTCTTTTTAAATCTTTCATTGACTGTTCCACAAGTTAAGATTGCCTATAATTAATTCACCACCAAATTATTGATTTATAGTTTATCTTTCTTGACCTTAGATTTCTGTACATATTTTTGGCATTTTGGCTGATAGAGTCTTTTGAAAGGTACATGGGTGGACTCCATCTTCCTCCATCTTTTTCCCATGTATCATCTCACTCCCAGGGAACTGAGTACAAAATCAGGTTTTATGATGGCACTTTTGAAGTCTTGTCAGATGGTGTCCAGTGGGTCACCTGATTCCACTGCAGGTGCCAAGACTGTATTTGTGCCCCCTCCCCAACCTTCCTAGATCTATAGCTTGCTGAAAGCCATAGACTTACAAATTGCTGGACATAGCTTCTTCCCCTCCCCCCCCCCAGCCTCTTTATGAGATGAGGAAGCAGCAGACCAGCCATTGGGTTTAAGCAGGGACCCCATGACCATTTTTCTTCTTGTATGGATTCTAATAAACTCCTTTTACCCTTCAGAACCTCATCAGCTTCCAACCCCAGAGCCTCCCAAACCTTAGGCTTTACCCCCTCATCAATTTCGGTCTCTGTTCAGTCTCTGTCCAAGCAGCTATTCATCCTGCTTTTATGTGTGGCTATGTGTTTTTCCTTTTTTCCTTTTACATCATCTTTATCAATGTTATGAATTTAAACAAGAGAGGGTATATTGTGTGCTATCTCATCAGGAAGCCAATTCCATAACGTTTTACAAGTTGTCTTTGGCTAACAACAGCATTCCAGCACTGGTCTGCCTCCAAATCATCAAAACTCCCTTGAAACCACTTTCATAAACTCTTTCTAGATCAATAACATCTATATCATAGACATTTTTCTGCTTTGCCTTTAACTGTATTATAATTATTTTTTCTTGATATCTGCCTTTTAAGGGCCTGAACCATGTTTCATAATTATCTTTGTACCCTCCAAAATGTAGCATATTGTCTAGCACATAGTAGGTGCTCAATAAAAGTCTGTCTTATTAAACCAAATGGAATGGTGCAAAGGCGCCAAACAAATTCAAGAAAACACTGTTTTAAACAACTTAGAGGCATATCTCAGAGAAATCATGGGTTCAGTTCCAGACCACCAGCAATAAAGTGAATGTCAACATAAAGTTAGTCAAGTAAATTTTTTGGTTCGCAGAGCATATAAAAGTTATATTTACACTAAACTGTAGTCTATTGAGTGTGCAATAGCATTATGTCTAAAAAAAACCAATGTATGTACCTTAGTTTAAAAATACTATTGCTAAAAATGCTAGCCATGCTGAGCTTTCAGTAAGTTGTAATCACTGATCACAGATTACCATACCAAGTATAATAATAATGAAAATGTTTGAAATATCGTGAGAATTACCAATATGTGACACAGAGACAGTAAGAGAGCAAACACCGTTACACCGTTGGTGTGCAGACTTGTTTGATGCAGGGTTGTCACAAAACTTCAATTTGTAAAAAAAACAAAACAAAACAAAACAAAAAAAAAACCCTGCAATATCTGTGAAGCACAATAATGTGGAGCACAATAACATGAGACACACCTGTATGTGTAGCCTTTTAAAGCTTTTGTCTGAATATGAACTTAAATTGGGATGGGAATGAACAAGAGAGATTCATGAGAAGATTTCAAAGAGAGAGTCAATGCGATTTGTGTGACATGAGATATAGTGGAGGAAGAAGAAGACACTAGAACTTATTATAAGATTTCTAACTCAGATGAGGAAACAGCGGATGGTAGTGTTATTCAACACAACAAACACTGAGGAAAAAGCAGATGTGCAGGAAACAAGAGTTCACTCTAAGATACGACGAGCTTGACAAACTTTTCATACATCATCCATGCATGAGATTGGGGTCAGCGTGTCATATTTATAATATATTCGAGAAAACTCTCTGATCACAAAATTTCATCTGGAATGTAAATGGTGTAATATTCTGATAAAGTTATTGGAGATTATTCACAACAATTTAGGAAATGTAATAAATAAAAACATCTTGTGTAAAATTGTCATTCTCCCAGAGTTTGCATAATTTCTCTTGATGAGGCATATAACTGTTGAAGCATTTGCTTAATTGATAATTTGTGCATAATTTTCTAAACTTTGGAACATAATTATCATCACTTGTGTCTGAGTTAACACTGAAATGAAACACTTTGGTGAAATGTTTTAGACACTAACAAAGTTTTAAAGACAGCAAATAAGGAATAAAAAGAAAAATTTTGATTAACATAAGAATAGCAGGTTTCTGTCAAACTCCATACAACTTAGTATGTTTCAGGGTAAAATAAATTTGGACATAATCAGGGCATTAATCTAAAGCAAAATTGAGTGCAATTTTAATGAGTTAAACCAAGATCAGAAGATTTTAGTTTTGGGGCGGCTGGGAGGCTCAGTTCATTAAGCATCTGACTCTTGCCTTCAGCTCAGGTCATGACCTTGGGGGCCCCATGTCAGACAGACTTCACGCTCATGAGGGAGTATGCTTCCTCCTATACACACACATGCACTTGCTCTCTCTCTGTCTCAACTATTGGAGTTGAGAGAGAGTGAGAGAGCTCCTGCGAGTGGGAGAGGGGCAGAGGAGAAGGGAGACAAGAAGACTTCCTGCTGTGCAGGGAGCCCAACCTGGGGCTCCATCCCAGGACCCTGAGATCATGACTTGAGCTGAAATCAAGATTTGGATGCTTAACCAACTGAGACACCCAGGCGTCCCAAATAAATCATTTTTTTAAAAAAGAGAAATTAGTTTTAATTTTCCGTCACCTATTTGAATGCAGACAAGTCATTTAAAATTTCCACACCTCTCTCCTTATCTCTCAAAATGAATTATCATTCAGGATCCTCCCAATTCTGCCAGTCTGTTATTCAAGTATATGTTGTCTATGCAACCTTCTTGCTTTTTAATTTCTCACTCATTAATACCCATCCTGCTTAGTTCCTAGGTCTTTTGGGAGGATTCAACAAAATAATGCACATAAAAACATTTTTTGAAAAGTTAAAAATGCTTTGAAGTGTAACTTATGATGATGGTAGAAGATTTTAAAATCGTGATGAAATTGTTTTTGACATCGAACAGGACTCAAATGCCAACCAACGAAACCTTACTTCCCAAATGTTCGAAATGAGGCACAAGGTGGATATAACAAAAGAACACTGGCACTGTAAGGGACCTTAGCTATCACTTAGATTAAGAAGCTGAATTCCAGAGAAAGGCCACCAAAATGTCCCCCAAAAAATGAGTAACACCTTGTGTTCTGGTTACTATTGTTCAATAACACATCACCACAGATTTAGAGATAAAACAACAGCATACATTTTACTTTGCATGGTTTCTGTGGGTCAGGATCTTGGGAAGGTCTCATCTGGGATGTTCTAGTTTGAGCTCTCTCACTGGGTTACGGTCAAATGGTGGTTGGTGCTGGAAGAGCTGGTCTGACCAGGTTTAGTTTCCTCATGTAATCTCAGCATCTCTCAGTGTAGTCTCTCTGTGTTGGCTGCTTTCACAGACTCAGGGGAGTCACACTGCTTACATAGCTGCTACCTGCTCCAAGATAGAATATTCTAGCAAAACAGGTGAGAGATGCATCACCTTTCAGGACCAAGTCTTAGAAGTCTTTTTTTTTTTTTAAAGATTTTATTTATTTTTATTTGAGAGAGAGGAAGCATGAATGGGGAGGGGGAGAGAGGGAGAAGCAGATTTATTCCCCTGCTGAGCAGGGAGCCCGATGTGGAGCTCAAACACAGGGCCCTGAGATCATGACCTGAGCCAAAGGTGGATGCTTAACCAACTGAGCCACCCAGGCACCCCATAACCCTAGAAGTCTTATGGTGTCACTGCTGCTGTATTCTGTTGGTCAAAAGCCTACCTTGTTTGAAGGGGACAGAACACGGACCTACGTCTTGATGGGAAGAATGTCAAGATCATGTTCTAAGGGGAGTTAAGTGGGATAGTATATACTATATGGCCTTCTTTGGAAACTACAATCTGCCGTGCCTCATCCCAAGTTCTATTAGTTATATGTACCTAGCACTTCACATAAATTTGGTCATGAAATCAAGCTGAGCATTAAAATATTTTTCAGTACAAATTTCTTATAGAAAGAAACAATTATGATCAAGTTATTTAAATGTAATAATTTGATTACAGCACCAAAAGGGAGACCTAATCCCATGAATTTGATTTTCTCCTCCCCACTTCTCCATCCTTCATGGTGGAAGGATCATTGTTCATGCATGCCTAAAAATGAAAAATAAAGAAATAGTAATGAAAACATGTTACCTAAAACTGCTCTGTTCAATATGGTAGTCACTAACCACCTGGGAATATTGAGCACTGGAAATATGGAAATTAGAAACAGATTTTTTAAAATGTTGGTTTAATTTAATTTAATTTAGTCTAATTTAAATTTTAAAAATTGGCCATTCAGTCAAGTTATTGGGAAATTCTTAATTTAATGTTTGGAATAAATTGAGCACGTGAATCTACCTTTTTGATAGTAAATTTTATGAAATCTAAATATAGAATAAGTATTTCCAATGAAACTTTAGAGTTGAAATGTGCCCTAATGTGACTTGAAATGTGCCCTAAGTGTAACACACACACTGGACTTCCAAGACTTAGTAAATGTAAGCTATCTCAGCGATTTCTTGTATTGATTACATGATAAATTGATGATGTTTTGGATCTATTGAGTTCAATAAAATGTATTATTAAAATTATTTGCACATGTTAGATTTTACTTTTTTAACGTGGTTATCAGAAAATTTTAAATTATGCATGTGGCTTGGGTTTTATTTGTATTGGATGGCACTGATCTAGAGAGAAGGAGGAAAGTACCAAAATAATCATGTAAAAAGTAAAAGTGTTTTTTCATAACAATGCTTTATAGAACTACTTGACAGTTTAAAGTGCAAGCATGTATTTGACAGGAAAATATAAAGAGATGGGAGGAAGGAAGTCTCCCAGGCCCTAAATCTCACCACCTTGCTTAGGAAACTTCTTTGGTGGCTAGCGTCCATCTGACTACTAAATTATATCATGTGCATATTTATTGACTTGAAATCTGTAAATAACTTTTCACCCTGGAGGACTCACTTCTTTGTCAAGATCTGATATCTGATTTTACCATATAACATTAACATTGGTTTTAATTAAAGCTGAATGAAACCCTAGCAATGCTCCTATATTACAGATGGGAAAACCAAGGTTCAGTTCTTTTAAGAATCTGCTCAAGGTCAGACATTTACCTAGTGAGAGAGCTGTATCACTCTTGTGGTTTACATGGGCTTGGAGAATATGCCCATATAGATAAAATAATTTGTATACTATGTTATTCTAAATCATTATACGTTTAATGATTATACCTTTTGGACAACTAAAATGTTCTCCTTCAATGTTGTTGATTTCCAGCTCCTATGGTCAAAAAAATACACATTTCAATTTTTTGTCTGTTTCCAAAACCTTTCACTTTCCTTTTTTTTTTTTTTAACCTCAATCACTCAAGTGGTAAGAAAGGGAATATTAATGGCATTGTTTATTTCAGTTATATTCCTATAAAATCTAGCTAAGAAGGTAAGAATATCTCAGCCAAACTGTAGGTCAAAAAAACCCTACAGAGGGGAGCCTGGGTGGCTCAGTGGGTTAAAGCCTCTGCCTTCGGCTCAGGTCATGATCTCAGGGTTCTGGGATTGAGCCCTGCATCCGGCTCTCTGCTCCACAGGGAGCCTGCTTCCCTTCCTCTCTCTCTGCCTGCCTCTCTGCCTACTTGTGATCTCTGTCTGTCAAATAAATAAATAAAATCTTAAAAAAAAAAAAAACTACAGAAAGCAGTCTACTTTTCCTTGGATGCCTGGGGGTGGTGTAGTTGGCTGAGTGTCAGACTCTTGGTTTTGGCTCAGGTCATGATCTCAGGGTCCTGGAATGGAGCCCTGGGTTGAGCTCCCAGCTCAGGGGGAGCCTGCCTCTCCCTCTTCCTCTACTGCTCCTCTCCTTGTATGCTCACTCACTCTATAAATAGAGTATACTCACTCACTCAAATAAATAAATAAATCTTCTAAAAAAGGCATTTTCCTTGTGAAAATCATCTTCCTTTCATAAACTGAGCACTTATGTATGAGTACCTACCAAAAGCAAGGCATTGTGTTAGACATTATGGGAGATGAAGAAAGATTTGTATCCTCAGATCCTGTTCACTCAATGAGTTTACAGTGTAGGTACCACTGGAAACGGAACTGTATCTTGCTATGCAACAATTTCTGATCGCATCATAAAAGCTTAACATAAAAATCTACCTATGGGATTGAATAAAGAAATCATTTTCAAGTTATAAAATTTAGATGTGAAATATATGAACACATACGTTAACATTTTATTCCAATTTCCAACATCGTAATTTTAATTTTTTTTCATTAATTGGGAATGTAAGGGCCTGGTTAGCCAGAGGGAGCCATTTGGTTGTGAACTTAGATTGAACCTGCCCCTCCCAGAGGAACTTACTTGCAAAGCCCAGATACAAGGGCGGGCCAGGCCGGGTGGAGACATCCAATCAGTAGGGCGTGCATATATTTACTATGGTAAACTGAAATTCAATTGGCCACCCGTATTGCCGACCTAGCATTATTGTGCAGTTTTCCCTGTGTATTGCAATCTCATTGGCCACCTGTGTATAAGCCAGGCTCAACCACCTCTATAAAAGTTAATCTGTGAGACTGGGAAGGGTCGTTGCCTCTTTGTAAGAGATGACCCCAACCGGTTGGTTTGATTCTCGATGCTTGGCGCGAAATAAAGCTTTGCGTGGACCTTCGCTTTGTATCAGTCTCTCTCCTTTGATTACAGACCCTAACAGGAAAAATTCCTTTATGAATTTCTCAGATTATCTGTCTGGGCCATATTTCACTTTAAGCATTAGCAAATGAATTGGCTTATTAGCACCAATGAGTCCACTGGCTAAAAGGCTTTTGTTTCTGAGCTTCATACCTACTAAGGTCCCCGGTCAAAACTACCAGCCGTGGTGGTTGAGACATTTTTGTCACTGAAACAGAATAAGCAATGAAGAAGTCATCTGGATTAGTGAAGGGCCGTCTTGTGTTAGCCAAAGGAATGAAAGGAGAGGGGGAAGAGGAAGAGGGAAAGAGGAAGGGAGGGAAGTATGAAAAAGAGGTACCATTCATGATAGCCATGAAACTCACAAAATACCTAGAATTCACCATGAAGTAAGTCTTATAAAAACAGAAGTATAGACTTTATGGAAGGACAGAAAAGAGGACCTAAACATACTATGTTTTCTAAAGTAATGATTGTCTAAAGGCATAAATTCCCACCAGATTAATAAGCAAAACTGATACAATCTCGGGCAAAACCCCAGTGAAAATAAATGTAGATGTTTAAAATACACAAAACCAGTGTGGTGATGCCTTAAAAATTGAACATCGAGTTACGATACAACCCACCAATCCTACTGGGTACATACTCAAATAGGGACACAAACATACTTGAACATCAGTGTTCATAGCAGCCTTACTCACAATAACCAAAAGATGGTAACAACACAAGCGCACATCCAGAGAAGAATGGATAAACACAAAGTAGGCTATACATAAAAAACAATATTGTTCAGCTTTAAAAATGAATGAAATTCAGGTGCCTGGCTGGCGCAGTCTGCAGAGCATGCGACTTTTGACCTTGGAGTTATAAGTTCAAGACCCACGCTGGGTGTAGAGAGTATTTAAAAATAAAATCTTAATAAATAAATAAATAATAAATGAACGAAATTCTAATACATACTACAACATAGATGAACGTTGAGGACATTATGCTAAGTGAAACAAGCCAGACATAAAAAGACAAATATGATCCCACTTATATAAGGTACCTAGAATAGGCAAATTCATAGAGACAGAAATTAGGATGGTGGTTGCCCTGAGCTGGGGGAGGGGTAATATGGAGTTATTGCATAATGGGGACAGAGTCTCAGTTTGGGATGACAAAAAAGTTCTGGAGATGGATAGTACTGATGGCTGGCCACCAACGTGACTGTACTTAATGCTACTAACTTGTAGACATAAAAATGACTAAAATAGTAACATTTCTTAGGTATATTTTACCACAATTATAAATTAAAAAGTTAAAAAATGATAAAAATACACAAAACCAAAGGGTAAACTCTTATGGATACACACATGCACCTACATAAACCAACTTTAAGATGGCATTTTAGGACCTAGTTTTTACCTCAGGCCATCTTCAGTATTCCTTCCAATTTCAATAATAGTCTGTGTGTTTGTAAGTGTCCAGTAAAAGATCTGAGAGGAAACTTATCTAATTATTAATAGTTATCTCTAAGTCAGGGACTGGGATTGGTGAGAAGATCTAAAGGGAAAATTAATGCAAAAATCACAAATCCATGTTATTACCTGTGCTTCTGACCAACAGGCTATAGATCTGAGGTTCCAGCAAACTCTACCCTGGGTTTGTTTACTTTTCTAGAGCAGCTCACAGGACTCAGAAACGTGGTGCTCACTAGATCACCAGTTTACTAGGAAAGCATGTAACTCAGAGCAGCCAGATGGAAGAGATGTATAGAGTAAGGTATAGGGAAAGTGGGAGGAGCTTCCAGGCCCTCTCCAGGTGTGCCAGTCTCCCCAAATTCCCATGTGTTCACCAACCCAGAAGCTCTCCCAGTCTAGTCCTTTCAGGGTTTTATGAAGGCTTCATTACCTAGGCACCATTGCTTAAATCATTGGTCACTGATGATTATTTCAACCTTCAATCTCTCTCCTCTGCTAGAGGTGGGAGTGTGGGACCAGCAGGAGCAGGGGGATTCAAAATTCTAACCTTCTAATCACAAGGTTGATGCCCCTGGCAAAAAACCCTCCTCCCTGGGATATCTAGGGACTTTCCAAAAGTAATCTTATTAACAGAAACTCAGGTGTTCTTGAAAGGGTCTTGCTATATGAATAACAAAAGACACCTATTTCACCTTTATTACTCTTATTATTTAGGGGAATCCAAGGGTTTTAGGAGCTCTATGCCAGAAACAAGGATAAAGACCATATATCTTTCTTAATATAAATCACAGCATCACAGTAAGTTTGACATTTTCCTCAAAAAGGTTTTTTTAAGGAAAAAACCTAAATCTAAAAAACAAAACTGTGACAGTCTAGAAGTAAATAAGAGAAAAATTTATTTAAATTTTGGTGTTGGGAAGTGTTCCTAAGGAAGACAAAAACCCAGAAGCTTCAAAAGAGAATTTACAGATTTTTTTTTTTTTTGCTTTTTAAAAAATTTATTTTTTATTTATTTTCAGCATAACAGTATTCATTATTTTTGCACCACACCCAGTGCTCCATGCAATCCATGCCCTCCATAATACCCACCACCTGGTACTCCAACCTCTAAACCCCCCCTCCGCTACTTCAAACCCCTCAGATTGTTTTTCAGAGTCCATAGTCTCTCATGGTTCACCTCCCCTTCCAATTTCCCCCAACTCCCTTCTCCTCTCTAACTCCCCATGTCCTCCATGCTATCTGCTATGCTCCACAAATAAATGAAACCATATGATACTTGACTCTCTCTGTTTGACTTATTTCACTCAGCATAATCTCCTCCAGTCCCATCCATGTTGCTACAAAAGTTGGGTATTCATCCTTTCTGATGGAGGCATAATACTCCATAGTGTATATAGACCACATCTTCCTTATCCATTTGTCCGTTGAAGGGCATCTTGGTTCTTTCCACAGTTTGGTGACCGTGGCCATTGCGGCTATAAACATTGGGGTACAGATGGCCCTTCTTTTCACTACATCCGTATCTATCTTTGGGGTAAATACCCAGTAGTGCAATGGCAGGGTCATAGGGAAGTTCTATTTCTAATTTCTTGAGGAATCTCCACACTGTTCTCCAAAGAGGCTGCACCAACTTACATTCCCACCAACAGTGTAAGAGGGTTCCCCTTTCTCCACATCTCCTCCAACACATGTTGTTTCCTGTCTTGCTAATTTTGTCCATTCTAACTGGTGTAAGGTGATATCTCAATGTGATTTTAATTTGAATCTCCCTGAGGGCTGGTGATGATGAACATTTTTTCATGAGTCTGATAGCCATTTGTATGTCTTCATTGGAGAAGTGTCTGTTCATATCTTCTGCCCATTTTTTAAAATATGATTGTTTTTTGTGTGTTGAGTTTGAGGAGTTCTTTATAGATCCTGGATATCAACCTTTTGTCTGTACTGTCATTTGCAAATATCTTCTCCCATTCCGTGGGTTGCCTCTTTGTTTTCTTGACTGTTTCCTTTGCTGTGCTGAAGCTTTTGATTTTGATGAAGTTCCAAAAGTTTATTTTCGCTTTTGTTTACTTTGCTTTGGAGACATATCTTGAAAGAAGTTACTGCGGCTGGGACACCTGGGTGGCTCAGTTGGTTGGACGACTGCCTTTGGCTCAGGTCATGATCCCGGAGTCCCGGGATCAAGTCCCGCATTAGGCTCCCAGCTCCATGGGGAGTCTGCTTCACTCTCTGACCTTCTCTTCACTCATGCTCTCTCTCACTGTCTCTCTCTCAAATAAATAAATAAAATCTTAAAAAAAAAAAAAAGAAGAAGAAGAAGAAGAAGAAGTTGCTGTGGCTGATATCGCAGAGATTACTGCCTATGTTCCCCTCTAGGGTTCTGATGGAATCCTGTCTCACGTTGAGGTCTTTTAACCATTTTGAGTTTATCTTTGTGTACGGTGTAAGAGAATGGTAGAGTTTCATTCTTCTACATATAGCTGTCCAGTTTTCCCAGCACCATTTATTGAAGAGACTGTCTTTTTTCCACTGTATATTTTTTCCTGTTTTGTTGAAGATTATTTGACCATAGAGTTGAGGGTCCATATCTGGGCTCTCTACTCTGTTCCACTGGTCTATGTGTCTGTTTTTATGCCAGTACCATGCTGTCTTGGTGATCACAGCTTTGTAGTAAAGCTTGAAATCAGGTAACGTGATGCCCCCAGTTTTATTTTTGTTTTTCAACATTTCCTTAGCGATTCAGGGTCTCTTCTGATTCTATACAAATTTTAGGATTATTTGCTCCAGGTCTTTGAAGAATAGCAGTGGAATTTTGATCGGAATGTCATTAAAAGTATAGATTGCTCTAGGCAGTATAGACATTTTAACAATGTTTATTCTTCCAATCCAAGAGCATGGAATGGTCTTCCATCTTTTTGTGTCTTCTTCAATTTCTTTCATGAGTGTTCTGTAGATCCTCAAGTACAGATCCTTTACCTCTTTGGTTAGGTTTATTCCCAGGTATCTTACTGTTTTTGGTGCTATAGTAAATGGAATCGATTCTCTAATTTCCCTTTCTGTATTTTCATTGTTAGTGTATAAGAAAGCTACTGATTTCTGTACATTGACTTTGTATCCTGCCACATTTCTGAATTGCTGTATGAGTTCTAGTAGTTTGGGGGTGAAGTCTTTTGGGTTTTCCATATGGAGAATTTAAAGATTAAACAACATAACAATTTTTAAATTTTGGGTAGCCTGGGTGGCTGAGTTGGTTGGGTGGCAGCCTTTGGCTCAGGTCATGATCCCAGAGTCCTACTTAGTGGGGATCCTGCTTCTCCCTCTCCCTCTGTCTCTCTGCCCACTCATTCTCTCTCTCTCTCTCTCTCTCTTTCTGAAATAAATAAATAAAATCTTTAAAAAAATTTCTTGGAGCAAAAGATACAAATAAACAAAATTTTTAAAAAAGAACAATAGATTAGGAGAAAATATGTCTAACATATGCAACAGAGAAAGGATTATAAGTCTTGCTATATTTTTAAAAGATTTTATTTATTTATTTGATAAGGAGAGATACAATGAAAGAGAGAACACAAGCAGGGAGAGTGGGAGAGGGAGAAGCAGGCTCCCCGCTGAGCAAAGAGCTTGATATGGAACTCAATCCCAGGACCCTGGTATCACAACCTGAGCCAAAGGCAGACCCTTAATGACTGAGCCACCCAGGCACCCCAAAAGTCTTACTATTTTAAGAGTTCTTGTAGATTGTTAATAAAAGAGTAGGGAAAAAATTGATGAGTGATATTAACTAGTAATTCAGAAATAAAGATATATAAATGACCAATGCATCTATAAAATTGATGCTCTAATTTGGTAATAACCAATGAAATAAAAATTAAAAGAACAACAAGATGTCCTGCTTTCCCCGTTAAATTAGTGAAAATGAGAAAGATTGGTATACAAGATTGAAGAATGTATGGAGATACATGTTTTCATACACATTTCGTAGGATGCAAATTGATACAGGTTTTTCAGTGGGCAATTTGGCAGTGATAATTTAAATATAAAGTGTACATACCCTTTGCCCCAGCAATTTTACATCTAGCAATTTATCATGCTGAATTATATAAATGCACGAAAATGTATGTACAAGGATTTTCATTGCACCACGGTTGATAATAGAAAATAATTGAAAATGTTCATAGGGGAGGAAAAATAATTTTACCTCTACCCTTCTTGGTTCTTGGCTGAGACCACTCTATAATAAAAAGACAGCATAACAGCAGCAAACAAATTTAATTACATATGGATGTACAGAAGCCCCACAAAGACATGGGATTTGAAGAAGTGACCAAAGCAGGAAGCTTTTATACCTCTTACACAATAAATAAAAAAGTAAGTAAGTAAATAAATAAATAGATAGATAAATTTGTGAGGAATTGATAAGGCAAAGGACGTTGGGCTAGGGGTAGTAAAATGGTGAAGGAGAACAAGGTATTTTTGTACAGTCTTCTTGCTCCTAAATTCCCTGTCTGCAGGGATAAGGATGCCTTCTGCCTTCCTGTTACAGGAATGGTACCATTCACATGGGAGATTTATCTCCTGCTTTCAGGGGACAAAGGAGGGTTAGAGCGTTCTCACACTGGCTGTTTCTCAAGTACCTTTAACTCAGACTAACTGTAGGGACCAAGGGCAAGTCATCCCAAAATATACCACTTTGGTATCTTGATTATTATAAATTAAACTTATTTAGAAACAGCTAAAACCAAAAGAATAGTCTGTACCCTCCTCCCCTACTACCCACCCTTGTCTACAGAAAGCAAGAAATAAATGTCCCATGTGAAAGGTGCCCTCCTTGTACAGGAGGTAAAGAGACATCCTTATCACCAGAGATAGGAAATTTAGAGCCCAGAAGGCTGCATAAACAACCCTTGTTACTTTTGACTAATTTCCTACTAAAGCCCTGACTCTGTTTAGAATTCCTTAAGAACCGAAGCTCTCAAAGTTCAGTTTTCTTGTCCTGTCAATTCCTCAAAGATTCAGTGTCTCTTTGTCTGAAAGAAATAAAAGCTTCCTTCTTGCCTTGGCCATTTTTTTAGGCCTGCATATCATTAGTGGGTCTCCATGCACACGCAATGAAACTTTAGTTCTTTTCTCCTGTTAATCCAGCTCGTGTCAACTTAATTCTTAAAGCAGTTGGAAAACCTCAAAGGGTAGAAGAAAAATTTCTTCCTCCCCAACATAACCAACATACTAAAGGGGCATATTTGGGGTTGACATATTCTGAACCCTTCCACATCTCAAATACCAATCAAGGAGATAATGGTCAAGTAATGTATGGTATATCCATACTATGGAGTACCATATAGACTTTCAAAAAATGAGGTCAACAGGGAAAGCTATCCAAGATATATTACCAAGTGAAAAAATTTGCTAATACATAAAGTTTAATTATATAAATATGATACTCATTAATTTCCCCAGCATTACTTATTATCCATCTTTAAACAAAAGAATCTCCACAACCACAACTCATTCTAAAGAATCATGGAGGATGCTCCAAAACAACTCAACCTGGAGCACACAGCGTTGTACTGCCAGCATGAGGAGTGTCTCTCTCAGAAATCAATGCTTGGGGGGCACCTGGGTGGCTCAGTGAGTTAAAGCCTCTGACTTTGGCTCAGGTCATGATCTCAGGGTCCTGGGATCCAGCCCCACATCGGGCTCTCTGCTCAGCGGGGAGCCTGCTTCCTCCTCTCTCTCTCTCTGCCTGCCTCTCTGACTACTTGTAATCTTTATCAAATAAATAAAATCTTTTTTTTAAAAAATCAATGCTTGAAAATTGATGTCTACCATCGAGATTTCTGACTTGAAGTATTTTTGTTTTCCTGAACACACCATCATAACCCATATATCTGTCTTTCTTGCCCAGCATTCCCATAGGCCCACTGACATATTGTTTCATCTCTTCTGGAAGATGACTACCTTATCTCTCTGTGGTACCAGAGTAATTTCAGATATGTTGCAAGGCCCGTGTTTTACTTTAGACCATCTTAAATATTCTTTTTAACTTTGGTAAAGATGTGTATCTGTGAGTGTGTGTGTGTGTGTGTGTGTGTGTGTGAGAGAGAGAGAATTCTGACTCAAAAGCTTGCAGAGTAAGATAGTTTATTATGCTATATAACAGGAAGTCTAGAGGTAGGCAGGTTCTGGGGCTAGTTGTTAAAGAATCTTGACAGCGCCATCAAAGACCCCAGTTTTTTCCACCTTACCACTCTGCCATCTTCAGGATGTTGGCTTTGCCCTCAGGTTTTCTTCCCCCATAGCTGCAAGATGACTGCTGAGATCTGGGTATTACAGCCAGAAAGGCCTGTTCTGAGAAAGAAAAGGGGATTACTGGTACCACCGTCTCTTTCTTAGGAGCCAGGAAACCTTTCCCAGAAGCCCCCAGGAGACTTCCTTAGCACATCATTTGCCAGAGTTTAGTAAGGTGCCCATGCCTAAATCTGTCACTGGCAAGAGGAATGGTTTAGATTTCTCAGAATCCATTCACCTTGACACTCCAGAAACAGAATGGCAGCATAGAAGCATATAATTGTGTGGAGAGCCATGATACCTGAACATCCAGGCTCCTGTTGAGAAGACAGGAGGGAATGGAGGGAGTCTAAGAGCCCCAAACTGTCTACAAAGTGCTGGAACTTCTCAATCTCATCCTGGTCGAAACTGTACTCCTCGCTCATTTTCCAGGCAGAAGCTGATCTTCCTCCTGCATTTCTTGTTTTCGGGAATAGCATCTTTAGCTACCCAGTTGCCTAAGTTGGCAAACAGCAAGTGATCATCACGCTGCTCCTTTCCCCCTCTCCTCTTAATGTGTTAAAAAAATCTTGTCGATTATACCTTATTTATTTATTTATTTTTTAGAAAGTGTGAGAGAGCATGAGCAGGGGGAGGGGCCGAGGGAGAGGGAGCAGACTTCCTGCTGAGCAGGGAGCCTGATGTAGGGCTTGATCCCGGGACCCTGCAATCATGACCCCAGCCCAAGGCAGACACTTAACCAACTGAGCCACCCAGGCACACCTTAATGATACCTTCTAAATCTCTCTTCCTTTTGTCTCTTCTTCTTTATCCACTTTTGGTCCCATTCCATAATACTACTCACAAAAACCATTTTACTAGTCTCTTTTTAAAATATGTAGTTTTGCTAATTATAAGACCATTGCATACTTATTATATAAATTTCAGGGAAATCCGGGAAATGAAAAGCATCTGTAGTAACGTTGCTCAGAGGTAATGACTGTGGACATTTTTGTGTGTCTCTTTCTTTGCTTTTCTCTATTCATGAATTTACCTGCACAGATAAATAGGTGTTACTTTGTTTTATAAATTGAGATCACACTGTTTTATAGTATTTTTTATTAACAAAAGAGTATGAAATTTCTCCATACCAATAAATATTCTTCTAGGTAATCATTTTAAGAACTGAATTATATTTTACCTTATGGAAGCTTACTAATCTAGTTAAACAAATCCTTATTGCTAGATTAGGTTTCCTCCAGCTCTTATATTGTAAGTAATTCTTACAATGAACATATTGGTAGGTAAATCTCTGCACACATGTGTGAGGATTTCCTTAGAATAAATAAATAAATTACCAGCAGGGAAATTGCTGGTTCAAAGCACTTGTGTATTTTTCCCCATTCATTTTTATTATGAAATATTTCAAGAAATCCCAAAGTCTGCTGGATAGGATGATAAATACCTAGGTACCCAGGATCCAGTTTGTCAGACTTTAACATTTTGCCATATTTGCTTCAGATCTATTTTCTTAACAAAATAAAATATTAAGACATATTGAAATGCCTTATCTAGCCCTCCCAGATCCTATTCTTTCCCTGAAGGAATCACTAGCCTCAGTTTGGTGTTTCTAAGTCCCATACAGGCTTTTCACTTTCACTTCCATAGATGTATAGAAGACACAGACACACATACATATGCATATATGCATAAAGGTATATACATGCATAAATAATACATGGTACTATTCTACTTGTTTTTAAACTGCATATTTCACATTTTCTCCTGCAACTTGCTCTTTTTGTAGAGCATTATACATTTGGGGCTTCTCCGGGTTTGCACACGTAGCTCAAGTTCATTTGTTTTTATGGCCGTTTGTATAGTGATCATTATACGTCATGCCATCAGATTTTCATTTCCTTGGTAGACACTATGTCTCCATTTTTTCACTATTATAAGCAAATTGCAATCAATACCATTGTAAATATCTTCTGGTGTATGTGAACCAGAGTTTCTGCCTGGGCTGGAATTGCTGGGGCACAGGGTATGGTGCAGACTTTAGCTTTACTGGGTATTGCCAAATTGGTCTCCAGAGTGGTCATACCACCTTTGCTGCCACCAGCACAGGGAGAGTTTTCACTGCTCTACTGTCTTCACCACCATATGGTTTGGTCAGTGTTTCTCTCCCCCATCTCCAACCCCAGGAATGGAGGAGAGAGCCCATTTCTCTGAATCTTGTCACCATGGAGTGTTACCCATTTTTCATCTTTGCAAGTTTTATAGGCTACAAAAAGAGATTATCTGCTGATGAAGTTAAGATATATTTTGAAGATGCCTGGGCCGTTCAGTCAGTTAAGCGTCTGCCTTCAGCTCAGGTCATGAATGATCCCAGGGTCCTGGGATTGAGTCCCACATTGGGCTCTCTGCTTAGCCAGGGAGTCTGCTTCTCCCTTTCCCTCTGCCCCTCCCCCTGCTCCTGTGTGCTCTCTCACTCTCTCTCAAATAAATAAAATATTTTTAAAAATACATTTTTATTTTTTTCCTAATTATAAAAAGAACACAGATTATTTTAGGAAACTTGAAGAATATAGACAGTGTAAAAAAAAGAAAAGAATAATCATACCTCCCCCACTGACATATAATACTAATATAAATAATAATAATATAATACTAATATAAAGAATATCTAATATTTACTGAATTCTTACTATACACCCAGGATTGCTTTAGGTAACTAATATTTCCACGTACAGAATTCAAAATAGTATTCAATATACATATGATACATATACATGATGAATATAATATGTGTATATTTCACCTTTATGAAAAAGTACCCAGGTTTTTACAAACTGGATTTTTTTCACTTAATGAATAAGTCATAATCATTTTCTCCTATTACCTATATTCTGGACTGGAGGGTGTTAAAGATTTCCACATTCATATCTATCATATCCCATAACTGTCCAGAAACCAAGGACCAGACTGAACACAGCAGCAAGTACTAGGGAGCTGCTTGGCTGCTGGCTAAAGACGGCGGTGCCAATGACTCATTCGCACTTGGAAATGGAATTAACCCAGAACAACTCTGTGCAGGAGACTCAGGGAGGCCAGCTCCCACCTGTGCCTGAGGGCCTGCTGCTGGGGACCACTCGTATTACCTGTCCGTCAGACAACATAGCATGCAGCTCTTTTTAGCTACAGCTCCCCTGTACCCTCATCCCATACTCCTCTAGGTTTTCTCACCACCACCACCCTTCAGTGTAAACATGTTACCTCCATTTTCAGCCTCTTGCCTTCCCTGGCCGCCCTCAAAAACACCAAATGCTCCTGAACTGAGAGGAAGTTCCATATTCCATTCTCTTCTGTGGCCTGGCCCCTGTGTACACTTGAGGAAATGAACTATATTTGGACTCGATCCAGCTTCCTTGTCAGAAGAGAGTCGGCAATAGATTAGTCATTGCTCACCAAAGGCTACTGTGACAGCCCTCATTCCCTTGAGAGTTGCCTTGCTCCCCACTGAACGGCCCCCTCCACGAATCCATCTTGGCTGCCGGCTCCTCCAGTCACTGTACCTACCACTTCTCCTGCCTCGCTCGGAGTGTTCTAGTAACTAAGATGTTGTTCTCTTTCCTCCTGACACCATTTCACACCTTTGTGCCCTTGCAGATACTTCCCTTTCTATCTAGAATATTCCCCTCTTCTTGTCTGCCTGGAAAACATGTGTTCATCCTTCAAGGTCTATTCCAAAGATAGTCCCACAAACTCAGAGTACTACCTGTTGGTTCGCAAACTAGCCCCTGTAGACGCAGGGCAAGGAGAGACCAAAGAAAGAGATAGACCGCTCCCAATTAGTAGCTGGCAGCTTTAACAAACAAGGAAACTTACACAATTTATCTAGGGTGACTACAAGATGAGTAGATCTCCACACCCACCCACCAGAATCTTAAAAGTTTATATAAAGGCCTTAACTGGGTACAGCCATATATACTGTCCAATGGTCTCAACACCACATTACTATCTCAAGGCTATGTCCTTGCAGCAGCTTCTGGTGCAGGGAAGGCAAGCAGAGTGCACATTCCAAGGGCAGGCAAGGAGATTAGGAGCCTCTGATCCCCAGGTCCAACTTGTAGTTCAACCAGCAGTTATGTCCTCTTGATGATTTCCTGCAACACCACCCTACATATTCCTTATTAATTAGAAAGAGTGAAAGTGACTTTTGAACAATGTAGAAAGCTAGCTAATGTCACCTTAACCAGGTGGTCAAAATTATCATCATCAATAGACAAACACGTTGCCGATGTCCCCACTGCCATGGACCTAGAATGTCACATTCTGGTAGTATTCTTGCCAAAACCATTTCACCTATATCTAATACCAAAGGAATGATCAAACACGTCCACATTGGAAGTTCTTTGGCAAAACTGGCCAGGACTCTTCAAAAGTGTCGATGTCCGGAAAGACCAAACCAAGCCACACCAAACCAAAGACACAGAAAGTGTTTCAAATGAAAAGTTGCTGAAAAAGCGTGACAAGGGAATGCAGCATGTGATCCTCGATTTCATCCTGGATCCAAGTGGGGCAAAAAAAAAAAAAAAGTAGTTACAAATAACATTATTGGGAAGATCAATGAATTTTTAAGTATGTATTATATATTAGATAATGGTGTTAGGTCAGTGTTCCATTTCCTGAGTATGGCCATTGTGTTGAGGTTATGTAAGAGAATGCATTTGCCCTTAGGAGATACATGCTGAATGCTGAACTGCTAAAGTGTTGTTTGCTAAATCTGCAGTTAACAATCCAGGGTTCAGCAAAAAGAAACAAGGAACAAATAAATATGTGTGTTGGTATATCTAAACAGAGAGAAAAAAAGGAACATGGTATTAACAATAGAGGAATTCTAGGTGAAGGATAAGTGACTCCTCATTGTTCTTTTCTCACAGCTTTTCTGTAGATTTGAAATTTTGCAAGACGAAAACTTGGACAGAATAAACAATAAATAATAAAAACCAACAAATGAACAAAAAGCTTTGTTCCAGATCGTCTTTTCTGTGAAGCTTTTCATGACATCCCCCTCCAGCCTTCTGTCCCCAAACACACACACACATAAAACAATGAATCCCTCTCTCTTCTGGACTCTTTTATGATTATCTATCTCTGTGACCAAACTCTGAGCTCTTTGATAGCTGGGCCTGTGTGTGTTGTGTTGAATCTACACAAGGCTACAACCGTACTTGACACAGATTGAATGTTCAGCTGATGCTTTTTTAAATTAATCAAGCTGAGTCTTGAGGCCTGGATAGGATTCAGTAGGCAGACAGGAGCAAGAAATTTTCTCAAGAGAGAGAAGTGGCGTGAGCAAAAATAAGGAAGCAAGAATGGATATTTTGTATTTGCCAAGAACATTTGATTTGTTTGGTCAGAACTGAAGATTTATATGGGTGAAAATGCCTGGCACACGATATAGTCTTCATTATAAATTTGGTGAATAAATGAATAAATGAGACTTGAAGGGCAGGCTTAGATCAGATTGGAGAGGGCCTTGACTACTGAATTGAGAAATCCGAATGGTAACTAGTTCTTGACCTCCAGGGTCTCTTCCACTGGAAGGAAGAGACTGTGTCCTTGGGAAGTCCCTTATATATTCTCTTCCCTAAATAATAAGGAAAAGTTGGGGCACCTGACTGGCTCAGTCAGTGGAACATGCGACTCTTGACCTTGGGGTTGTGTGCTCAAGCCCCACATTGTGTGTAGAGGTTACTAAAAAGTAAAATCTTGGGTGCCTGGGTAGCTCAGTGAGTTAAAGCCTCTGCCTTCCACTCAGGTCATGATTCCAGTGTCCTGGGATCGAGCCCCGCATTGGGCTCTCTGCTTAGCAGGGAGCCTGCTTCCCCCTCTATCTCTCTGCCTGGCTCTCTGCCTACTTGTGATCTCTGTCTGTCAAATAAATAAATAAAATCTTAAAAAAAATTTGTTTTTAAATCTTTAGGGCACCTGGGTGGCTCAGTCAGTTAAGCAACTGCTTTCAGCTCAGGTCATGATCCTGGAGTCCTGGGATCCAGTTCCGCAACAGGGTCCCTGCTTGGCAGGGAATCTGCTTCTCCCTCTGACCCTCCCTCTTTTCATGCTCTCACTCTCTCTCTCTCTCTCATTCTCTCTCTCAAATAAATAAACAAAATCTTAAAAAATAAAGTAAAATCTTTAAAAAAGATAAGGAAAAGTAGAGATAAGTGGGAATCAAAAGCAACCTGTTTCCATACTCAGGAGGAGAAAACATCAACTCCTCACTCACCTGGGAGAAACCCCATGATGGAGTTTTAAGACATCCAACATCCCTCAGAAAGAAAGAGCGTCACAGAATATTGGTTGAAAGAATAAATAAATGAATCTATTTAATATGAGTCATGCTTGTCCTTGAGAATAGTGTGTGAAATTGCTTCGGTTAATTTTTTTTTTAAGATTTTATTTATTTATTTGACAGACAGAGATCACAAATAGGAAGAGAGGCAGGCAGAGAGAGAGGAAGGGAAGGAGGCTCCCCGCTGAGCAGAGAGCCCAATGTGGGGATCGATCCCAGGACCCCAGGATCAAGACCTGAGCCGAAGGCAGAGGCTTTAACCCACTGAGCTACCCAGGCGCCCCTTGTTTGGTTAATTTTACTACATTTTTAAAGTTTAAGAACCCTCTACATAGGAAATAACTAAACTCTAATATTACTCTTCAGGGCGTTCAATACCATTCCATAGACTTACAAATCTCCTCCTCATGTTGCCATATCTTAAACGTTAGGCTAAACCCTTTTCAGTAATTTTAGCCCAAAGAAACTATCCCCAATAGACAGTTTTCATATTTACTTGATAGTTTGTGCTCTGTTTTCCTCCAGATAGAATTGTGGGCGCTGACCATTTAAGCAATGCAAAATAATCTGATTATGCCAATCAAGAGAAAGAAAAGGGCATTGTCTTCTGAGGTTATCATTCCCCTGACCATTCCTAAACAGGTTGTCTCTGCTCATAGTCACAGAACACCACAAAAATTTTAGCTGAGAGGAAATGTAATTCTCAGATAACATTTTAAATACCTATTTTTGGCCCAATTATGAGGGACCGTTGTTGTTCCAGAATGTTTAATATTACCAGGGAGAGACCGATGGCAGTCAAGAGGGCTTACAGTTTACAAAAGCATGTGGGCATTCTTTTTTGAAGAAAGTAGACAAGATAATCTGAGCTGTTGTCTCCCAGGTAATGAAGTCGAATCAGGTGACAAATCGTTTGGGCTGTGTGCTCAAATGGATGGGGACATAGCTTAATTCATCAAAACTGTCCACCACAGACCAACTTAATGATAGGTAAAGGGCGATTTATGAGTCAACAATATTCATCTGACCAGTTCCGATGTGTTTTGTATGCAGGAGTATAGCTCTAGGGCTACAGTCGACAAAGAATTATCAGGGCAGGCCACCCAGCCCAACCAAACCTGCATCTAGCTACTTTCTAGAAAAAGTCTATGCCCTGTTCTTCCACACCAATAAAATAGAAGCATTGATAGATAGTGTGTTCAGTGTGATCCAACCGTTGAAACATGTACTAGGTATCTTGTATTAGAATGCTCTAAAACGTCAAGCAGATAAGAATTAAGGCTTGCAAAGTGAGAGACTACGGAGAGAGATAAAAAGGGATCTGGGGTGTCTTTGACGACCTGGCATGGTGGCCAAATCCTCCCTGTGGCCAGTTGCCCCCACCATGGAAACCCGTGGGCTGGACAAAAAAGGGATTGTGACGCCCCTGGGGGGGGGGCGGGGAGAGGGTGGTGACCAGTGACTGGTCTTCTGTACCCCAGACCCTCGACTGAGACTTCACAGCGCTGCTGTTTCTTCAACTTGCGCGCGGGAGTGGTGCCCCGAACCCTTCCGGAAAAGACCACTGCCCACCGCCTTGATGACAACATCTCCATGTCCCGTCCCGGCTCAGGCTGCCCGGCAGCCCTCGGTCCACGGCCTCTCCCAGATAACCAGCAGCCTGTACATCAGCAACGGCGTGGCGGCCAACAACAAACTCATGCTGTCCAGCAACCACATCACCACGGTCATCAACGTGTCAGTAGAAGTGGTCAACACTTTCTATGAGGATATCCAATACGTACAGGTGCCGGTGGCTGATGCTCCAAGCTCACGTCTCTACGACTTTTTTGACCCAATCGCCGACCACATCCACAGCGTGGAGATGAAGCAGGGCCGCACGTTGCTGCACTGTGCCGCCGGGGTGAGCCGCTCCGCAGCGCTCTGCCTCGCCTACCTTATGAAGTACCATGCCATGTCGCTGCTAGACGCCCACACGTGGACCAAGTCGTGCCGCCCCATCATCCGGCCCAATAACGGCTTTTGGGAACAGCTCATCCACTATGAGTTCAAGCTGTTCAGCAAGAACACTGTACACATGATCAATTCCCCAGTGGGCGTGATCCCTGACGTCTATGAGAAAGAGGTCCGTTTGATGATGCCGATGTGAACAGCACTTGACCCTGACCATCGGCTGACGATCCTACACCAACACTGAACTCGAACGTTGAACTTTTGTTGGTAAACAAAACGAGATGATGCCTTTTAGAAGGGCCAGCAAAAAGGGAGCGTTGTTGGGAGTTTTTAGCTTAGTAAGCTTTATCTTTAAAGAATAAAATGCATTAGGTGTAACCTGGTGACAATGTTTCTTTTCCCGTGAGTGGCAGTTCATGGCTGCCATGGGCTGGCCAGACAGGAGAGTGGGGAAGGCGGTGCCCATCTCCAAGGGACCTGTATCCTGAGGCCCACTCCTCAGCCCTAGGCCAAATAACCCAGGCGTGAATCCCCCCCAGGATCCTCCCTGGTTCTTCCTAACCCAAAGTCAGAGCCTTAGAGATCATGGCACCACCTGTACTTCTCACAGTAAGTGTGAACCTCAGCTAAACGGCCTTCACTGGGGTGCTCTGGGAGCCCTTGGGGGAGCCTCAGGCCACCCCTGCCCCCACCTTCAACCACAGAGGCCCAACTCTGCTTTTCTAGTTTGGATTTACATAGAAAATAATGTTCAAGAAAGCCATTCCACTCTATAAAATCAAAATTTTTTTTTCTGAGTGCTGTACTATATTGGCAAGGACTCAGGGTGCCCTTGGCGACCTCCACCAGCCTTTGTGAAAAGGGATGTCAGTCCCCTTCTCTGGTGCACGTGCTGGGAGACAAAATGGGCCTGACACCAGGACTCAAGGGTCCTCTCATGGGGTGTTGACTTGGAAGACTGGAGCTGCCAGCCAGGGAACAGCCCTGTTACCTTGGACACCTCTTCCCATTGTGAGCTGGCATGACTCAAAGTCTCTGTTTCCTCACCAGTCAAGGCAGTGACAGCCCGGCTCTCGCAGGGTTGTTGTGGGGATGAGAGTCCTTAGCACGAGCCCTAAAACGTGGATGGTTTAGTGCTTCGAGTACAGGGCACCTCTTGCTATTCAGTGCTACCCTCCGGCCCTGCTGGCTGGGGGTCAGCACCTTCCTTGTCACCGTGGCACTTCCCCATCTGTGTTGTCCACCAAGTCCTTTTCCAAAAGTATCATCCTGTCTGTGAAAACAAATGGTTTAGGGTTCTTTCCACGCTACCTCAGAGGAGGCATAGATCTATAGCCCTTCTCTGAGTTCCTGTTATTTCCTTGTGTCTAATCCATGTGCAGACAAGGATCAAGAAGTTCAATTGCAGCACCCTCCCCCTCCCAGGGCCTTGTTTGGAATTGCTGACCACTAGAGCCAGTGTCCCAGGATCCATCACAATCCACATTGGAACGTGCCAAAGGGTCAGATGGGTG
This sequence comes from Mustela putorius furo, assembly GCF_011764305.1. NCBI lineage: Eukaryota > Metazoa > Chordata > Mammalia > Carnivora > Mustelidae > Mustela > Mustela putorius. Next base: position 39,051,926 of record NW_025421989.1, read on the forward strand.
AGCCCCAGAGTAGGCCCTGGAATCCAGGGTTGTATGAACTCCCTGAGTGCCTGGCTCTGGCTTGGGAGGAGCTATTCTAATCCAGAGGATTTGAGACAGAATGTAGAAGACAAAAGCACAACTATTCCCATTGACCGACTACGTGTGTGGGTCCAGAGCCCACTGGCTTTCAAAAGCCCAGTTCTCTCCAAACCCATCCTCATACCCACTGCCACAAAAGGAGTGCCGAGGGTCACAATTTGAGATGGAGGAAAAGAGGTGTTCTAGACGGATTCCCTCCTTCTGCAGACAGAAGAACAGACTCACAGAATGCAAGGGCTAGTGGGGCAGAGCCTTCACAAAGCAGCTTTTCTGGCAAAAAAAAAAAAAAAAAATCCAGATGGGAAATTACTTTTAAAGTATTTTTAAAAAGATATTTATTTGGGTATGTGCGTGTGTGTCTGTGTGTGTGTGTGTGTTTCTTTTTTTTTTTTTTAATACCCAAATTAACAGACCATAAAATTAACTCTCTTCAGACATAGAGCCCTATGCATTTTAACCTATACATAGGCTCGTGTAACCACAGCCACCATGAGGACACAGAGCAGTTCTGTGACTCCAAAAATTTCCCTCACGCTTCCCTGCTGTAGTCAAACTCTGGCCCCACCCCAGCCCTGGCAGACGCAGGGCTGCTCTCTGTCCCTGTAGACTTGCCTTTAACAGACCGTTACGTAAATGAAATCACACAGGATGTAACTTCCAGAGACTGGCTTCTTTCACTCAGTGTAATGTCTTCGTGATTCGCTCCTGTTGTATTTCAGCGTATGGATGTACCACAGTTTGTTTTACACTCAGCCAGTGAAGGCTATTTGGGTTTGAATTAGTTTCCTAGGGGCTGCCTTAACATAACACCAAATCCTGGGTGGCTGGAAACAATCGTGATGAATTGTCTCATAGTCCTGGAGGACAGAAGTCCTAAATTAGTCTCAGCGGGCTGTGATCCCTAGGAAACCTGTCCGGGAAAATCCTTCCCTGCCTCTTGCCTATTTCTGGTGGTTGCTGGCAATCCTGGCCATTCCGTGGCTTGTAGATCCATCACAGGATTCATGTGGCTGTTTTCTTTAATGTGTCTTCACATCCATCTTCCCTCTAATACGTCTGGGCCCAAATTTCCCTCTTCTTATAAGGGCACCAGTCATATTAAGGGGTTCACTTTACTCCGGTATGACTGCATCTTAACTAATGCTATCTGCAACATACCCTGTTTCCAAAGAAGGTCACGTTCTGAGGTTCTGGGGGTTAGGACTTCAACAGATTTGGGGGGTGGGTGTAGCGTTCAGTTCATAACAGGGTTGTTGCCAGTTTTTCGGCAAGTAAGCAAGCATGAAGTGCTGTCACACACACAGACACACCTAGAAGAAGAAAAGGATGACGTTACCTGGAAAAAAAGAACTGTAGCTATTTAAAAGTGGGATATGAGTTATAGTGAAAATAATAATAAGCATCATTTATTAGGAAGCTGTTCCATGCCAAGCGCAGGACCAGGCATTTCCATTGTCTCTAGTTCTTACATCAGCCCTTCAAGGTGAGTGTCACTGGCAACATACTGATGAGAAAACAGATTCCAGGAGGTTAAGGAGTTTAAGAGAGCATACAGCCCAGAAGCAAAGTGATACTCAGACTGGACTCTGTTTCCCTGCATTTCTTTTGAGATAAAGCTAAGCAGATTGAAAGAAGAAAAGTTTTGATTCCTGCCCTTGATTCCCAAATAGCGTACATACAAATCACGTGGGGACTTTTGATTACACAGATACTGAGGACTTACCCCCACAGATTTAAGGTCAGTAGGTAATAGGTAAGGTCCAGGAAGCTGCATTTTTTTACAAAGTAGGCTCCATGCCCAGCCTGGAGCCCAAGGTGGTACTTGAACTCACAACCCTGAGATCAAGACCTGAGCTGAGATCAAGAGTCAAAGTCTTAACCGACTGAGCCACCCAGGTGCCCCCAGGAAGCTGCATTTTTAACAATGCATCTCAGACTATTCTAATGAAGGTGAAGAAACATCCACTGAATAATTGTTAATACTAGGGTATTCTGTATCTTTTCCTCTTTGTCCTTTTTTTTTTTTTTTTTGAATTATCTATTCATGACCCTGGTTTTCTATCCGAGTGTAAATTTTGGATTTTTTTTTTTTTTTTTAGTTGTAGGAACTGGAATATAGAACAAAAATATTCAACTTTTCTTGTCAAATATGTTGCATGTTTTGTTTGCCATTTGTTTATGGTGCTTATTTGGGATTCAAAATTTTAAATTTGTACGTAGTTAAATCCACGAGTCTTTAACTGAATGGCTTTCTTTTATCTTTTTTAAGATTTACTTATTTACTTGAAAAAGAAAGAGCAGGAGGAGGGGCAGAGGGAGAGGGAGAGAGAGAATCCTCAAGTTGACTCACCACTGAGCGCAGAGCATGACACCAGGACCCTAAGATCTTGATCTGAGCTGAAATCAAGAGTTGGCCGCCCAACCAAGGGAGCCATACAGGTGGCCCTGGATGGCTCTTGTTTCATTCAGGGCCACCTTAATGGCTCTTGTTTCTGAATAATACCTTAAAAGTTTTCCCTATGGCATAACCATAAAAATGTTAACTATGGGGTTTTTCCTGATTTTTTTTTCCACTTTTAAACCTTATCCGCCAATTTTTTTAATTTGAAAATTTTCAAACACCCGGAAAGTTGAAAGAATAGCATAATGAACATCCACATTTGTTCCACTTAGGTTAGCTAATTGTTAGCCTTTTTCATATTTGCTTTCTCTTTTTTCAATATAATACTTTTTTTTGTACCTATCTGAAAGTAAGTTGCAGATATCCTGATATTTAACCCTTAAACATTCCAAAATATATCATCTAAGAATGAGGACATCCTCCTACCTATTCACAATATGGTCATCAGACCTAAGCCAATTAATTAATAATAATTCCCTAATACTCAGTTCATATTTAAATTTTCCTATTTATACGCCAAATGTCTTTTACAACCATTTTTTTCCTTCCCAAACAGAATCCAATCTAGGTTACACATTGTGGCTTATTACTGTATTTCTTTTCATCTATGACAGTGCCCTGGCTCTTTCCCCCGCCCCCCAACATGGTCTTTTTGATGAGTCTAGAACAATTCTGTGTATCATGTTCAGCACTCGGGCTTGGCCCAATTATTTCCTCATCTACTGTTTAATATGTCCCTTTATCATCCTCATCTTTAAACTTGAAGTTAGGTCTAGAGGTTTGATTAGATTTGGGTTATTTTTTTTTAAGATTTTATTTATTTATTTATTTGCCAGACAGAGATCACAAGTAAGCAATGAGGCAGGCAGAGAGAGAGGCTCCTCGTCGAGCAGAGAGCCCGATGCGGGGCTTGATTCCAGGACTCCAGGATCATGACCTGAGCTGAAAGGAGAGGCTTTAACCCACTGAGCCACCCAGGCACCCCTGGGTTAGTATTTTTTGCTACAACACTTCAGAAGTAACGTGTTACATCACATCAGGAGATACAAATGTCTCTTTGTCCTTTTAGCAGTGATGCTAAGTAGGATCATCACTTAGTTAAGGTGGTGACCACCAGATACCCACCCTTAAAACTAATCAGTGGGGTCACCTGGGTAGCTCAGTCAGTTGTCTGCCTTTGGCTCAGGTCATGATCTCTGGGTCCTGGGATCAAGACCCGCATCAGGCTTCCTGCTCAGCTGAGAGTCCGCTTTTCTCTCTCTTTCTTTCTCTGCTTGTTCTCTCTCTCAGATAAATAAATAAAATCTTAAAAAAAAAAAAAACTTAAAAAAAATGAAACTAATGAGTAATCTGTGGGGTGGTAACTTTCCAAAATACCATGTGAGTATCCTGTTTCTTTCATCCCATGATATTAACATCCATTAAGGATCCTTGCCTCAAACCAAAAGTTACACAGGGGGACATGTAACTCTTAAATCTATCCCAAACTAATTTTGGTATATGGTCTAAGTTGGAGTTATTTAATTTTTTAAAATAATCATGAGGTATTACAAACCTCCTATAAATATTTGTGTCTGCTTTTTTTCCTTCTGGTTTGTTACATTGCTTTTTCCTCTGTGAGCTTCACATTCCTTAAATTTGATGCAGCCTAAGAACAGGCAGTAATATTTGGTAGGGCAATGACATCTCTTCCTAGCCCCGCATTTAGACTTTTTCAGAGGCTTTTTTATTGTTTGATTCTTTCTTTTTGTCTTCTGGATGAACCATTTTAATAGTTATGACAGGTTTTTAAATTTTTCCGTTGGGATTTTGATTGGAATTACTGTTTTCTTATCTAGTTAGCCAAGGTTGAATCAGAAAAACAGGACCCACAACAGTTATTTTATCAGAGAAAATCTAATATAATGAACAATTTAACCAGGTATTAGAGAATTGAAAAGGCAAAAATAGAACACATTGTATGTTTCCTCATATATAAACACTTCAATAAAAGATCACCCACTCAGAGTGTCTGATATTTGATCAGTAAAGTATTAACTGTATTTTTGGACTTTGTATGTCTTAATTCCAAAGGCTCATAATGTTAGAGAACTATAATGTAGTATATATCCATACACACACATGCCCACTCATTCGGTTCTTTGCAATTCAATTTTTTAAGAGTTATTGCTTGCTAAAACATTTAACAGTGTATCTGTTATGTAACTTTGTGACATCACATGATTACCTATTCTGATCTATACTGTTAAGGTAAAGATATAAAGATATCCAATAAGAGGGCTTCATTTACTTGTGGCCATTTGAGAGCCCACCTCCAGCTACTTCAGTGTCTCCTTTTCATACATTTTCATTATTCCCTGGTTAATGAGATCTAGGCAGGCTGGGAGGTGAATTCTTGATCACCTTCTGGGAATGGCCTGATAAGGCGACAAGAGGTGGTGAAAACATGAATTTTAATGTAATCTTTTGGAGTCTAAGCCAGACTCCCAGCCAGGTCCTCCCCATCCAGAGAGACAGATCAAGGTCTCAGTCACACAGTTGTGTTCACAAAGTATATTTCAGAGGACATTCTGAAATAAGGCTTAGTAGTGTTGTATCTGGACTCACGATTGAATTCTTTCTTCAACAGCCTCTGTGGTAAGGGAATTAAAAAACCAGCCAGCCTCCTTTACGAATCACAGGATCTACTACATCACACAGAACACTTCACTTCTGACACTTCTAGTCACTAAATGTGTAGAGAGTTTTCCCCACACTAAGCAATTCTCCCTGAATTGGTGGGCATCCTAGAGTCGAACTCAATTCTGACACCACCTGCCTGGAGATGGCGTCCGATCCCCCAGGTTGAGGGCTCAGTCCCACAAGACGGCTCTCTTTCCCACCTCAGATGCCGACTGCAAGTCGTAGGTCCCCAGGTGACCCCCAGAAATTGTGGCTACAACTCAGAGGTTTCCACGACCCCTTCCTCACGTTCGATTAATTTACCAGAGCGACTCACAGAACTCAGGGAGGCTCTTACTTACAGTTATCAGTTTATGAAAGGACATGATAAAGGATACAGATGAACAGCCAGAAGAAGAGATATAGAGGGCAAGGTCTGGGAGGGTCTCGAGCCCAGGAGCTTCTGTCCCTGTGGCGTCGGGTGTGTCACCCTTCCAGGATGTGGATGTGTTCACCCCCTTGTAAGCTCCCTGAACCCCACGCTACTGGGGTTTTGATGGAGCCTGCCTCTTGTAGGCATTAACTCTGTTTCCAACCCTCTCCCTTCTCTGGAGAAGTGCACAAGGGCGGGGCTGAAAAATCCCAGGCTTCTCATCATGGCTTGGTCTTTCTGGTGACAAGTTCCAGTCCGGGAGCTCACCTATAGTTGTCTTTAGAACAAAAGATGGTTCTAGTGTTCTTATCACTTAGCAGTTTACAAAGGTTTGAGGAGTCCCATGTCAAGGTTGGGTCAAAGAACAAATGTTAGAACAAGAGATGTTCCTAGTGCTCTAATCACTTAAGAAGTTACAAGGGTTTTAGAAACTCTGTTTCCAGGAAGGGCAGTGGGGGGCAGAGACCAATATATATATTTTCTATTATCTCACAAGGTCTAATTTCACAATTTGAAATTTTGATAAACATTGCCAGATTAATTCCTATGGATGTTGGCAATACCTACCAGCAATGTATGAAAGTGCCTATTTCCCCACAGAATCAATAGCACAGTGTATCTTTTGTATCTTTGCCATTCTGACCAGTGAAAATGGTATCTCAGATTACGTTTAATTTGCTTGTCTCTTATGACTAAGTTCTAGGATCTTTTCATTCTTTTAAGAGCCATTCGTATATTTCTTTCTATGAAATGGCTGCTCATATCAACTTTTTATTACATTACTCGTCTTTTTTTCTTATGGATTTATAAAAACTTTATTAGAGAAATGAAGCATTTGTCAGTGATAAGAATTTCAAATATTGCCCCCAATTTTTCATTTGTCTTTTGACTTTGCTTTGAAGGGATTTGCCAGAGAGATGATTTCTATTTAGTTGAATTTATTAGTTTTTTTTTTAATGGCTTTGGGTTCTGTGTCAGAAAGGCTTTCCACACTCTGAGAGTATGTGAAAAATGTCTCCCATGGCTCTTCTATTACTTTTGTGGTTTCAATTTAAATATTTAAATTTTTGATCCACCTGAGATATATCCTGGTACAAAGTGTGAGGTATGGATCCAGCATGATTATTATTATTTTTTAAAGATTTTGTTTATTTCTTCGACAGAGAGAGAGAACACAGAAGTCGGGGAGTGGTAGGCAGAAGGCAGGCTTCCCGTTGAGCACGAACCCGACCCGGGACTCCACACCAGGACCCTGAGATTGACCTGAGCTAAAGGCAGACGCTTTACCAACTGAACCACCCAGGTGCCCCCCAACATTACTCTTTTTTGGACTGCAACCACCATTCTCATCTATACATATAATTTATAATATAAAAATGTATATAATATTCATATATAGTTTAGCTATAATCCGTACTATATTACATATATTCTTTTTTTTAAAGATTTTATTTATTTATTTGATAGAGATTACAAGCAGGCAGAGAGGCAGGCAGAGAGAGAGAGGAGGAAGCAGGATCCCTGCTGAGCAGAGAGCCCAAAGTGGGGTTTGATCCCAGGACCCTGGAATCATGACCTGAGCTGAAGGGAGAGGCTTTAACCCACTGAGCCACTCAGGCGCCCCACATGTATTCTTAATAGTATTCGTATTCCTTATATTTGTGTTTATCGGTCTGCTTGATATATCCAATGACTTAGAGATATGTTAGTCATGTATTACGGTTGTCTTTATGTCAGTTTCTCCCAATATTTCTCTGATAGTTTATTTCATGCATCAATTTGGCTAGGCTATGGTGCACATTTGTTTGGTCAAACACTAGTCTAGATGTTGCTGTAAAGGTATATGTGGATGTGATTAAAATTTACAGTCAGTTGACTCTGAGTGGAGCAGATTATTCTCCATTATGTGGGTGGGCCTCATCCAATCAGTTGAAGGCCTGAAGAGCCAAGACTGAAGTTTCCCAAAAAAGAAGCAATTTCCCCTCAAGACCACAACACAGAATCTCTGCCTGAGTTTTCAGGCTGCTGGTCTGCCCTCAAGTCTTTGAAGAAGGCTTCAACACCAACTTTTATCTGAGTTTCTAGCCTGTAAGCCCTCTACAGATCTACAAATCTCAGATTTGCCAGCCCCCACAATGACAGGAGCCAATCCCTTAAAATAAACCTCTCTTTATCTCATATACGTACATACATACATATTATATGCTGTCAGTTTTGTTTCTCTGGAGAACCCTAATATAATTTCGAGTAGTTTTTCTTTATATAGACAGTCTCTAACTTACAATGGTTCAACTTAGATGATTTTTTGACTTTATGATGGTGCAAAACTATACACCTGCAGTAGAAACTGTGCTTTGAAGTTTGAATTTTGGTCTTTTCCTGGGCTAGTGATATGTGATAGAATACACTTTTATGATGCTTGGTAGTGGCAGTGAACTACAGCTCCCAGTCAGCCACCAAAGTGAATACCAAGTGACATATTTAAAACCATTCTGCACCCATACAACCATTCTGTCTTCCACTTTCAGTATAGTACTCAATAAATTACATGAGATAGTCAACACTTTGTTATAAAGTAGGCTTCAGTTAGATAATTTTGCCCAATTTTCCATTTCCAGTATTTTCAACTTATAATGGGTTTATTGGGAAGTAATCCCATCATAAACCAAGAAAGATCTGTGTATTTTGTATATTTTGATATATCTGTATATTTGGATGTTATTTGATGGTCTGGCTTTGAATGTCAACATGATGAGAATTTTCATTTGTACCCTTTAACTAATATCAAATTAACTCTCTTTGCCTAGTTAATGCTTTTTGTCTTTGATGCTCTAATATTGCCAACTCCTTCCCCTCTGCTCCCCCACCCCCTACCTTTTTTGGTCTGCATTTGTCTAATATGCCTTTTCCTATTTTTTACTTTGTAACATATAATGTCATTTTTATTGGTTATGTCTCCTACAACTAGATTATATTAAATCACTTTTACTCAGCCAAGTCTTTTATTTTATTTTATTTTTTAAGATTTTATTTATTTATTTGACAGAGAGAGATCACAAATAGGCAGAGAGGCAGGCAGAGAGAGAGAGGAGGAAGCAGGCTCCCTGCTGAGCAGAGAGCCCGATGCGGGACTCGATCCCAGGACCCTGAGATCATGACCTGAGCCGAAGGCAGCAGCTTAACCCACTGAGCCACCCAGGCGCCCCTCAGCCAAGTCTTTTAACAGGGGATTTATATTTTAAAATTCTGAAACCTTTGGTTTTATGCCATTTTGTTTTGTGACTTATTTATTAATATTTCTCCTCCATTTTCTTTATCTTCAGTTTCATTTTTATCTTTTCCATTGTTTTCAAAAGTATTTTATTCTACTAGTTGAAAGTGGCTATGTGGAGGAAGGGGAAACTTGTGTTTTTTACTATACCTTTCTATTTCCCAACTGATATAGTAAATATATTACCTGGCACATATCTGTAGGTTTTCCAAAAGCTCTCTTTAACTTATTTTCATCTAATCGATGCGTCTAGAGTGAAATGGCACATTTTTCTAATGAAATGACATATTTTGAATACTTTCTTAAAAAGTTTATTTTATTTTATTTTTTTAGTAATCTCTACACCCAATGTCTACTCCAGTGCAAACTCACAACTCCAAGATCAAGAGTCACAGGCCACTCCCACTGAGCCAGCCAGGCACCCCTTGAATAATACTTTCAAGATATAAAATTAAGCATACTGTATTTTTACTTCATTCCTCAATCTAACCAATGAAAATGGTAACTTGGGTTTTAGTTTTATATACTTTTATTACAATTTTCAATGATTTATTTATTATTTATTGTAGAGAGAGATAAAACAAGCATGAGGGGCAGAGGGAGAGAGAGAGAGAGAATCTCAAGCAGACTCCATGCTGAACACAGAGGCCAACAGGGGGCTTGATCTCATAACCCCAAGATCAGGACCTGAGCTGAAACGAAGAGCTGGATGCTTAACCAACTGCCCCACCCGGGTGCCCCTACTTTTATTACTATTTTTAAAATTCAGAACCTAATTTGGGAAAAAAAATTGTGATTCGGATTTAGTTTTATAATTAGATACAGTGTAGTTATTTAAATGCACTTCTGTTTTGACATGATAAGGCTCCCTTGCATGACCTTCCCATTTCTGAGCCTTTTTTTTTTTTTCTATTTCTTTCTTTTTTTGTTGTTTTTTAAATTTCATCTTTTGGTTGGCTGGAAAATACCGCAACCAGTGTTTTCAAGAATGTGCTATATTTTATGATCCCTTAAAAAGCAGAGTGTTTCTCTGACATCTATACTGAAAGATGACTCAGATATACATTACCTTTGGGGGTCACCAATTTTTCTATCTAAAATTCTAGATATGAGAAATCAGACAGACTGATGTTGGCTTTTATCTGGGAAAGCTGATTTCATTTTCTTTCTGAACAATTACAGACAATATTGTAGGTTAAAACTTTTGTCATAATGTGTCCAGCTGTGTGTCCCCTTTTATTGACTTTGGCTAGAACACAGTGGGCTCTTTCAATTAACATACACTGTTCTTCAACACAGGAAAGTTTCTGTTTTACTTTCTCCCCCTCCTCCTCCTCCTCCTCCTTCTTCTTCTTCTTTTTCTTCTTCTGGCAATTTTATTTATTTGAGAGAGGAGAGAGAGAGAGAGAGAGAGAGAGCATGAGTGGGGGAAGGAGCAGAGGAAGAGGGACAAGCAGATTCCCTGCCAAGCAGAGATCCCGATATGGGGTTTGATCCCCAGACTCAGAAGGCAGATGCTTAACTGACTGAGACACCCAGGTGCCCCCGTTTTACTTTCTTCTTATGACTTCTCTTCTACTTGCCTTTGTTCCTGTTTTAGGAACACAAATTATCTATATGTTGATTCTTCATTCTCTCCACTCTTCCTCCACAGTTCTCATCTTCTCTCATTGTTTCCATCTTTGTCTGTTTCCATTCTGTTCAATTTCTTAGCATCAGCTTTGTTCTTGTCACCAAATTTAATTTTCTGCCAGATAAATTTTCCTTTTTTACTGTCCCCAGTGTGTACTTTAATTTTTTTTTTCTTTCTTAGAGTACTTGCTCATTTTTCTTACCCTGTCTGTATCTTTCCATCTCATTCTACTGGATTTTCATCTCGGTCCCACCTATTCTTTCCTTCTGTTTCTTTTTTCTACAGAAGCTTTAAGAATATCAACAAGTTTCTGAAATTTTCTTCTTGATCATGGTGAAGAAGCGTGCCCATTTCCTCTGATTTCTCTAACTTTTCTAGATACACTGCTCTTCCCATACTTCTGTGCTGATTATTCTCCTTACTCTCAAATAAAACAAGGTTTCTGTAAGCTCAGTATCTGTCCACAGGCAATTGAACAGGTTACCTCTGGATCCACCTTGTGTCTATGGAAGTAGTGGCAAAATCTCCATCTCCAGGCTTTAGCTGCTGAGCACACTAATGTCCACATAGTCTAACTTCACCTTTTATGATCCCTTAAAGAACAGGGAGTGTTTTCCTGACATCTTTACTGAAAGATGACTCAGATATAGATTACATTTGGGGGTTATCAATTTTTCTCTCTAAAATTCTAGATGTGAAAAATCAGACAGATTGACGTTTGTTTTTATCTGGGCAAGCTTATTTACCAGTGTGATACATTTCCCAATACAGTTGCTAGCACAGGTTTCTCTCAGGGATTTTAAAGAAGCTGGCCTTTCCTTAACGCTTAGGCCAGGTCTGGCTACAGAATTTGCAGGAAAGTTACATGCAAAATGAGAATTTTTGTTCAAAAATCGAGAATTTCAAGAGGGTAACAGCAGAGCATTAAACCAAGCATGAGGCCCTTCTTATCACAGTGCCCTGTGTTCCTGCTTGGGTTTCAGTCCCATGGAGCTGGCCATGTTAATGGGGACTGCACTTCCTTAAATATAAGTCTCCTCCCTTTTCCTCCCAATCTCTGTCCTGTTTCCTGCCCACTTGTTTTATCTATTTGCCTAGATAAATAGGAAATAGAGGAGTCTAGAGGATATGGAGTGGAGGTGGGGGTAGGGATCAGTATTCTGGTAAGCAGCTTTCAAGGGGAGAGAAACTGCCATCTCTTGTTGGTTTAAGCACCAAGTGTGTGAGTTGGGAGACAGATGGTGGTGGGTCATCAGGGGATAGAGTGTGGGCCTTAAATAAGTGGCGTCCTACCTTTTTTAGTCACTGTCTTTGAGGAAATGAAACCCAGGTAAACCATGATTGCAGTTTTCTTAATCCAGCCATTTAGGACCATCTGCCTCATAATTAACATCAATTTCACTCAGATCCAAGCTTTAGATTACCTGTCACTGTTAGTCTTTGATATTGTGAAACCTTGTCTTTTTTTTTTTTTTTTTTTTAACGTATTTGAGGGCATTTTTGTTAGAAGTTAGAACAGGATACATTTGGGAACAAAGAGCAACATATCATTTTGATCTAGAAGCCGTCATGGAATCAATTAGGTAGACCAGGGGTTGGCAAACTTTTCTACATAGGACGAAATAGTAAATATTTTAGATGTTGCAGGTCAAGAGGCAAAATCAAAGATATTATGCAGGTACTTACATAGCAAGAGAAAAAACAAATTTCTACAAATATTGTATTGATAAACGTAAAAATCTAATAGTAATAATTGAAGAGTTTTGGTAATACAGGTCTACTAATGAGAAAAACGGGATTCTTTGTTTTTGGAATACATTTTGCTTAATTAAGGTTCAAAGGTAGTATCGCTTATCATCGAATTAGTTTGCAAATGTTCATCTGTTAATGCTAATCTGTAATGGGATCTTATGTATTTCATTTTTGAAAATGTCTTTCCCTACAGATAGACACTGCCAAACACTGACGTCAATCCATGTGCATATGATTTTAATTGAGCATGTTGCATAGAAGGCATTTATAGAATTCTTTTTTTCCCCCTTTTTCTTTCAAAGATTTTATTTATTCATTTGACAGAGATCACAAGCAGGCAGAGAGGCAGGCAGAGAGAGAGAGAGGAGGAAGCAGGCTCCCTGTGGAGCAGAGAGCCCGACGCCTGGGGTCGATCCCAGAACCCTGGGACCATGACCGGAGCTGAAGGCAGAGGCTATAACCCACTGAGCCAACCAGGCGCCCCAAGAATTCTATTAGATTTTTCTCTTGTTATTTGCCTTTTAATATATCATTACATTGCAGTTAATCACTTCCAAATGATAGTTAGGTAGAAACTACTCAATTGGCACCATTAAATGAATTTTGAAATATAGACATTTCCTTTGTGCTTCCATCGAGGTCTGAAAAATTGAGGTCTCTTGGAACTGTCGCTTGAACTTGAAAAACACATGTGCTGCAAATCTGTATAGGAATAGATAATTTGCTTCTTATTTTAAGTTTCGATAGCATGGAACTATAGAAAGTGGCTTGACAGTACTTGTAGTTTGGGCAATGTTATTTTTCATCAAAATGACTTTACTGTTGTGTAAACTTCATGTGTAAGTGTTGTTTTACCTTGGAAGTGGTGAAGTTCGTTGAGACCTATTACCAAACCTTCAGCAAAAGCTAGTTTCCAAAGCCAGTCATAGGTTGATAATAGGGTTTGAGGGCTGTTCTCATTCAAAAGTTCTCAATTTTGGTCTTGAGCTCCAAAGAGCACAGAAGAACTTTGCCACTGCTAAGACATTGAACTGCTCTGTGGTAGGGCAAGTCAGGATATTCAGTTTTTACTTCTGATAAAAATTCACAGAACGGATGATGGTTAAATTCATGAGTATGAATGAAGTTACTGGGGACAATGCTGGTTCAATAACACATGCTAAATTCAAATATTATCACAGAGTAATTACCAATGAGTAATACAATGAATAGCCATAGGGTTTAAACAACTTACATCTCACCAACTTTGTAATTTGTTCAAATAAGCATTTTTCTGCTTCACACTTATTTTTGTTACCACCAGTTGTAACACATCTTAGCAGGTTCTACTTCATGTTGTAGGGTATTAGTGCTTTTTCAGCTGCTTTGAAAGCTGAGGCTAATGTTTCAGTCACTTCAAACAGGGCATTGACTCCTCAAATAAGTAATAATTGAGTAGTATCCATATTCCCTAACTCACGAAGAGCCGAGGAAAACTCACTTAGGTAATTGCCTTGTTTTTCAGTTGACTACTGATGTTGCTCCCAGAGTCCTCAACACTTTAAGCAACTGTTCAAAGCTGAAAGGTTAATAGCCTTAAATTTATTTTCTCTGGGCACATTACTTTGGCTGGTACAATCAAACACAATTTAATTAAACAGCTTTCCTTGTTTGGCTAAGAAATGAGCTACTCAGAAAATGACTTTGGTTGCAGTCTCCTTTTCATTTTTTATGTTGGTGAAGGAATTCTTCTATGATGAAATATTCTGTTTTAAATTCTCTAATTGTTCTCACTGTTGCTTTCCTATCAGTTGGGACTATTGTGATGAGTGTAGCCTAATAACATTGACATATATAATAAATGCTTTGCCATCAAATTTACAACAAAACCATCCACACTCTACTGGGCCTTAACAGCTTATCTGGAGTCCATTTTTCTCTTTTTTCTTGTTTTGACATGATAGACGTGTACTGATGATTCAAAAAATAATGTAATGGTGTTAAATGCATGGCACTTGAAACACTGCCAAGCTGTAACAGCATTACTGTGATTTGTAGGACACTAAGCAGCAGTGGGAAGTGATGAGACTACCACATACATTCTCTGTGCAACTATCTGTGTTTTGAGAATGTAGCCATAGACAATACATAAATGAGTAAGCATGACTGTGTTCTAATAAAACTTTATTTATGGACAGCCAAATTTGAATTTCATATAATTTTAATGCATGATGAAGTAGCTATACAAATACAGGTAGCAGGCTGGTTTTGGCCTGTAGGGTATAGTTTTCTGACCCCAAGTCTAGCAAAAGGGCTAGACCAGTTGGCTAGCCAATATTCATTGAGGTTGGTGCCTACGGCTCAGCCCAGGTGAAAGGAAATCTTGTTTAATGAAGCAGAACTAACACCAATAGCAAATCCACAGTTATTCTTTCGATGCCTAAAATCACTATAAGCATTGGTATGATTCTCGAGTATGTTTTTCTAATTTTTCAACTTCAACTCCCAGTTCCTTCCTTACCTTGGTCTCAGCTTCTTGAAGTTACCAGAGCTCTCACATTCTTAGGCTTCTGTGATTTTGAAGATATGTTGCTGCCTCTGGCTGGAACACACAAAGCTCTACACCAACCTCCCATTTCCTACTAATTCGTCGTCTGTTTGCTAGGAGCTTTATTTGGTCCCTCTAAGCTGATAAAGATGCCTTATCCACAGAAATTCTGGCGAAGCTTATAGCACTCATCATTGTACATTATGGTATAGAATTTATTTATACAATTCTCCGAGTAAGTGCTCAGGATAGGGACCATGTCAATTTGGGATATTTTCAGCCATTATTTCTTTGCATACTTTTTGGGCCCTGACCTTTTCTTCCTCTCCTTCTGGGACTCTAACAACACAAGTGTTAGATCTTTTGTTATAGTCTCACAGATCCTTGAGGCTCTGTTTATTACTATTTTTCAGCCTATTTTCTCTCTGTTGTTAAGATTGGGTAATTTCTATTGTTCTGTCTTGATGTTCACTGATTTTCTCTATCCCTTCCATTCTGATGTTGAACCCATACATTAGGTTTTTATTTTGGCTACTATATTTTTCAGTTCTAAAATTTCCATTTGGTACTTCTTCGTATCTTCTATTTCTTTGCTGAAACTTCCTATTTCTCAGTTGTGATTTTCTGGTTTTGCATTTGTTTCAAGCGGCTTTGTAATTGCTCATTGAAACATTTTCATGATGATTGCTTTAAAATCCTTGTCAGATAATTTGAACATCTGATTTACCTCAGTGTTCTCATCTGTTGATTGTATTTCCTAATTAAGCTCTGATTATTCTGGTTCTTGGTACAAAGGATTTTTGGTTGAAACCTGGACATTTTTGGTATTATGAGACTCTGGATCTCATTTAAATTTTCTGTTTTAGTAGGCCTCCTCTGGCATCATTCTGGTTAGGGAAGGGAAAGCACTGCCTTATCACTTTCGGGTAGGGGTGGGAGAAGTCCAGGTTCCTTACTCAACCTTGGTTGATTAGCGGAAGGGGAAGGTCTTGTTACTGCTGGATGTGGATGGTTGTTCTGGCTCCCCGGTAGGTCTCCATTGATATTACCCTGGCTGGGAGACAGGGCAGTGCCTCTTTAGGGCCCCCCACTTAGCTTCCATCAATACTATGGGTGCAGTAGCCTGGTTACCACTGGTAGTAGGCCTCCTCTCACACCAACTCAGCAGGGAGGTATCACTACCTCCAACTACCATTTCTGTTGGTTTGGAGTGGAAGTCCAGCCTTCCCAGTGAGGTGGTCATTTGAGGTGTCTCTTTACAGCCTGGAGAGGGTAGAAATCTAGGTTCCTGGTAGGTATGGGTAGTCCTGATTTCATTTAGAAGTCCCCAAACTATTTTGACAACTGAAGTTTTTGTACTTGGTTCCCTATCTCCCCTCAACCCTTACTCTGTATTTATTTTTGTCATCAATGTGTTTGGATGTCACCAGTGAGTATGGGAAGAGCTGGTAAGTTCTTTTGACTTTTTATCTGTATGGGTTACATGACACTAACATTATGAACTACATATTCCTAAATGCTTCAGGTTAAGTATGTAGTTCTTTGAAGGAAAGTTGAATTTGTTTTCCTGTAATTGAGTAGGCTTCTTCTCTGATATTAATTGATGGTACTTACATAAGTATTAACTACAAATTATACACTAATTAGTCCATAATCGGACTCAGCATGACACAAATTTATATAATTTTAAAATGTTGATTTACCTATGCGTATATTTAGTCATATTAACTTGGTAAATTCAAATTACTCTCCCCTGCTCCTACTGTATTAAGTTAGAATTATGAAATAAGAATCAGTTGTGATATGAGGTTTAATTTTAGAATAAAGGTGGGGTGTAGCAATATTGGTATTATATGCTTTAAGTAAAATGCGAATTAAAACTATGTGTTGGATTTATAGAGAGGTCAGGGAGGATAAGGAGGCAGTGATTGGTAGAGTGGTGATCAATACATTTAGAACCCAGTATGTGAAAGCAAGAAAGGATTTTGCAAATTCCAACCTACCTTCCTTCCTCTCTCACTCTCTCCCTTCCTTTTTTTCTTTGAGGTCTTTGAATGTATCTGGCACTTTACCTACCTTATGGCATTTAATATTCAAAATAATATTGCAAAGTGGATATATTTTCTTTTTCACAGATGCGGGCACTGAAGCTCAAAGTAGACTAACTTGTGTAAGGTCACCCAGCTATTAAGTGGTAGAGTTAGGATTCGAACTCAGAGCTGTATGATTTCATAGCTCATGCTCCGGCTCAACCTCTCTGCCCTCCATATGGGTTTTCAGATTCATTTTACATAGAAATAATCACACAATCATTTATTTCACCATTTCTTTCTTCAGTGAGGACTCAAACCTTGGAGGCTTCATACATATTGTATTTACACTTATTTGTCAAATTATAAGCTATTTGAGATCTAAAAAATTACATAGTGATAAAAAGATTGATGTTACTTTATAAAAGTTGTTTCATGCTTCATAATGGAGGATGGAGTTCTGTAGTTGGACTAGACAGGACTCCAGCTTAGTTGGTAAGTAATCTTCTCAAG
Organism: Mustela putorius furo; assembly: GCF_011764305.1. NCBI lineage: Eukaryota > Metazoa > Chordata > Mammalia > Carnivora > Mustelidae > Mustela > Mustela putorius. The sequence goes on from NW_025421989.1 coordinate 39,069,228, forward strand.
GTCACACAGCCTGTGCAGTAAGGATTTGAGTCCAGGTCTGTGTCACTGCAATGCCATCCACTGCATCCACTCAGTGCAATTCTGCTATTATCTAGTCATAATTATGTGGTGGGAAAGGTTTTGAGGGACTTGGGGTGGTAGTCTTACAATTCTTAAGGGCTTGAGCCAAGAACCGCCAACTCCAGGAAGATGGCCAAATGCTGGCTGAATTCTATCTATGTTTGTGCAAGTCTAAGTGTGTGTGTGGAGGGAAGATCTTGGTGTCAAAATCTCCCAGGCTTTGAAGGTCATGTTTGTGACAACGTTAACAATGCATGTGTTAATTTAGCTGTAGGAAACATTTGGCTCTCTATACTCATTCAAATAAAATAGAATACCACAAAGAATGGAAGAGGTGTTTCAGAGAAAGTAATTAAACATGAAATATAATCTATATGAAACTACAGTTTGTTAGTCTAGTTACTGGTCTCAGGGGAACAATTTAAAACCGTGTCTGTGTGCAAAATCAGTTGGGATTTCTACAGCTTTTCACTGAATACTGCTAGGATTACTGAGTCAGCACTGAATTGTCTTCCTTATATTTTGAAATCCAAGTTAAATATATCATGTCTATTGGTTATTAAAAAGTAGAAAAGAGTCCATGTTTATAAAGAAAACCTTGCCATCGTATGTCCATGAATTAATCTTTTCCTATCTCTGAAGCCTGGAGGTGTGCCTTGTAACAGATCTATTATATGAGTCATACTTTACTAAATTTGTCTTTTGAAAAGAGTAATGGACTAAAGGCACATTTTCTTTTTCTCCCAATTACACTTCGGATTGAAAACCAGACTAGTGACATTTATTCACATCTAAGATACGGTCAGAACAAGAAACTGTTACTGTTGTCTAAGGCATGTTGTTGGGGGTAGAAAAGGCTTTTCTGGGTTGCAAGCTGTGATGAGGATCTTAACTACGTCTTCCCTTAGGCCTGTCTACAAGCAGCCCGAACTCTTCCATGAAGGACCCCCTGAGATCAGCAACAGAAAGCGAAACCAACATTCTGGAGATCTGCTTAACAACTGTCATTTTCTTGCAGTATCATAACGAACTACCACTAACAAAACGCAGGTAGTACGAAAATTTGGCCCCAAAGTGCCGCCAACAGACCTTCGGCGGTGGGGAGCCGTGATCGGTGAGCCAGACCCCATGGGCGACTCTTCATTCACTCCGGCCGGGGGTCAGGAAGACTTCCCCCTTCACTTTCCGTGCTAGTGAGGGGATCGGGGCAGGGAGCGCAGGCCTGGCTTAGGGCGGCGCCCAAGCCGCCGGGCTGGGGCCAGCAGCCGCTCCCGGAGCGCGCTCTTCTCGGAGGCCATTATTTCCAGCGGTGCCAAAAGTGTGCGCCTTCTTCGGAGGGCGGAGGTCAGGGGCCGTGCGCCGCCACCCGGCGAGGCAACCCTTACCAGGCCCAGTGAAGCCCGGGACCCCCCGGAGCACGGGACAGCAGAGGCCGTGGTCTAGGCCTACCGCCGAGCTCTCCGGCAGGGAAAGGCCGTCCATGGCGTCCTCGCTCACTGCTCACGCCCGCCGCGGGCGGTGCCGGACCTCGCCCTTCCCCACCGCTCCCCTTCCCCCACGCCGCCTCCCCCCCCCCCCCCCCGCTCCATCCCGCCACGGCTCCCGAGGTGACACGGCCCGGACCCTCCATTCTCTGCTCCAGTGTATTTAACCAGCACAACCTATCTGCCTGCTGCCTCTTGGTGACAACCCTTTCCCCCCGACAGACGGGCCCAGCAGCCAACCACCGGCCAGAATTGGCCTGCGTCCCGCTCCCCGTCGGTGGCGGCCTCGGTGGGCGGGGTTCCGCAGCTAGCAAGTTAAGTGGAGCCACGGCTGACGTGAGTCAACAAAGGTCACGTGAGGCGAGCGGGCAGCGCCGATTGGCGGCGCTGCCCGGGCGCGGAGGGGGGGGTCACGGCGGCGGCGTGGGGTTCGCTGTGTGACACAATTACAACAACTTTGTGCTGGTGCCGGGGAAGTTTGTGTCTCCTACGAATACCCCCCCTTGCCCCCCAGTCCCGCGCGCTCCAGCCGTTCCCGCCGTCCCCGCCTGTGGCTGTCCCCCGCCCGCCCCCGCGATGTGACCCTACAGCCGAGCCGCCGCCGCTGCCGACCCGGGGGCTCCGCAGCCCCTGCCGCCGCCGCCTTCACCGCCGCCGCGTTGGGATTTTTCGTCGCTGCCGTCCGCGGCGGAGGAGGAGGCGGCGATAAAGTTGGTGTGCCAGTCCCGAGCGGAGACTGTGGGCGTCGTTGCGGGCCCCGGCCCGGGGCGGGGGGTGTCGGCGTTGGAGTTGTGAATTCGCTGCGTTTCCATGAAATCCTGCGGAGTGTCGCTCGCTACCGCCGCCGCTGCCGCCGCCGCTTTCGGTGATGAGGAAAAGAAAATGGCGGCGGGAAAAGCGAGCGGCGAGAGCGAGGAGGCGTCCCCCAGCCTGACAGCCGAGGAGAGGGAGGCGCTCGGCGGACTGGACAGGTACGGGCCGCCGTCACCCGCCCGGTCGGCTCCGGACGGGCTGGCGCCGCTCTCCGGGGAAGCCCGAGCGCGGCTTGCCTCTGGCGGCGGCGGGGCGGGCACCTCGGCTTGGCGCTCTCTGTGCGGTAGCCGCCGCCGGGGCCTCGGACTCGGGAAGGGGTGGATCGGTGGCGTTCCCCGAGCTCTAACGAGCCGCGTGTCTCTCTCCCCACAGCCGCCTTTTCGGGTTCGTGAGGTTTCATGAAGATGGCGCCAGGACGAAGGCCCTACTGGGCAAGGTAAGGCAGCCCGCGGGCCGGAGCGCGGACACGGGCTCCCCGGCCGGCGCCTGGCTCGCCCCGGGCCCCGCGGCCCGACAGGCGTTCATTGTGGCCACGAACGATGGCCGAGGGGCTTCCGGAAAAGTATTTCCTGCCTTTGCTCTCCCCCACCCTGGGATACCTCGCTTGTACCCTTGCGAAATCGCTCTCGCCTCTTGTAGCTGGAGGAACAGAGGCAGCAACGCTTTGGGGCCGAGCTCAACGGGGTCGACAGAATCGCCTCTCATTTTACGGCTTTTTGGAAGTAGACGGATGATCTCCGAGGTGCCTGTTCAGTGTCCAGGGATCATAAATGTGTGCAGATTTCCCCAAATTTCTGACTTACTTGCCTTCCGTGGTTTTTATTCTTTTGCTTCAGGCAGGCTGTTAATGTCTACGGTTAACCAAACGTTTTGGGCTTTTCTGCGTCCCTGCTCGCAGAAGGGGGAAGTTGTACGTAGTTTAGGGCCGTGAAGAGTTTGCATTGGGCTGTTGACATGCATCTCAACTGCTGGGTGTTTTACCTGAAGTTAGGTGACTTGTTTACTTTTTGGGTCTTTCTGCCATAGAAATTCTGCAGTTATTTTTAAGTGTGCTTTCTTCTTGGAGTCTCGTTTCCTGTGTGTCTGACCGGGGAGGCTAGGGGGGATTCGGGGTGTAGTCTCTGTTTATTTGTGTGGAAAGTTGTTGGCACTGTCATTTAGTTAAGTAATGGCTGCTCCTATCGGCCCAAGATGGCGGGACAGGGTGGGAGGAGAAAGTGAAGGGGGGGAGCTTGGGGGGAGGGAGGAGAGGTAAACATGGAAATAAATAGTAGCGATGAATAGGCCTCTCCTTCGGAGTGTGTAGCTCGATGGTGTTTAATGAAAATTGTCTAAGATGATTTGCATATAGAATTCTTGTACCTTTGTCAAGCTTGGAAGCAGCATTCATAAGCCTGGTAAATGCTTATCAACCTGTAGCACATTTAGTTGCCCATCCGTAAGCTTTTGAACAAAGGCTGTGGAGTCTCGATCTGTCTGCATCAGTTTGTCTCTCCTGACCAAAATATGATTGAAATGATATTTGTACGCTTTCTTTATTGGGACCGTGAAACTTGGAGTGTGTGCGATAGGTGTTGCATCCGTTAGACATTTTCTTTCAAGCTGAAATCAGTAGCTTTGCGTTTGACACCTAGCCTTATTGTTAGAATTGAGAAGGAAGTTTGAAATGACTAAGGCCTAGGTTTTTATTAAGTTGATTTTTTTTTTTTTTTTTTTAGTTCTCGGTTTTTGTCTGTAGTTTGGTTTAGAAGAGTTCCTAATTCCTTTTATCTGTAATTAACTTGTTTTTGTTACAAAGTAACTAAGTGTAAGGGGTTTCAATCACAAATAATGACGAGAAAGCTAAACAGAAATAATCCTTTTCAGTAAGCCTAGTGCCTTTGACTGATACAGAAAACTTGAATTAAACTTTGGCGATGTAGGTATTCATTGGTTTCATTAAAATTATCGCTGGAAAAATGAGTAGTGACTAGCTCTGAAATGACTTAAGCTTCAATAATTAAAGCCTTGATTTTTTTCTTAGTACTTAAGATACTAAAAATAATCGACTGCCGTCAGTGTTGTCATTTAAAAAGATTAAATAAAATATTTAAATATAAGGAGCATCACTTTATTTTGGACTGATTATTACCAGTCTGACTTGGGGTTTGTAAAATGGTTTGCAAAGGTGACACATTTGGAAAAGTTTGGCTGAATCTATTGCTTTTGTTTTTACGGTAAAGAGGAAATAAGTGGAATCTGAGGTTTCATGTGGATAATAGGTAAAATGCAAGTTGATGAATTCATGTCTCAGGATGCTTGTATTTAGTAGATTCACAGCGGATAGTGCTTAACATTGGATTTCAGATTGTAATGTTGAACCCTGCAGTTATTATGCGCTATTGTGTTTAAATGTTAAAGAACTCAAGGTTTTCAAATATCTTTTGTGAAAGTATGCATTACTTTCTAGATGTTCGAATACAGTAACATGTTATAAATGAGAAACTTGTGAAGCTTCATTATATTTTGGGGAAGAATTAAGACTTGATAAAATACTGGATAATCTGATGAATTAGTATTTCGTTGAGGGGAAGAAAAAAAATAATCTTTATTACTTCAGACTTGGTGCTTGTGAGGTCCTACCTATTTAGGTCAAGACTCATTATCCTTAACATTAAAACATTCTAGAGTATGTGCTTGCAACCTCATGTAGTTCCTGTGAGCCTGAACATACCAGTGAAATGTGTAATGTAAAGCTTGACATTATATAAGTTCACACCTTGTGTTCAAATTGGATTCCGAGTAGAATGAATGAGCTGGGATCCTGCTGCTGGAAGTACTGAATTATTTAGCTTCACCCATGTTTTGAACAGTCCTGGGGAACAACAGACACGTGTGTGTGTGTGTGTGTGTGTGTGTGTAATGTTGAGCTGTGTTGGTTTTAGAATTTTTACTCTCTGAAAGTCTCTCTCTCTCTTTTTTAAAAAGATTATTTATTTATTTATTTGACAGACAGAGATCACAAGTAGGCAGAGAGGCAGGCAGAGAGAGAGAGGAGGAAGCAGGCTCCCCACGGAGCAGAGAGCCAGATGCCTGGATGCGGGGCTGGATGCGGGGCTCGATGCGGGGCTCGGGGCTCGATCCCAGAACCCTGGGATCATGACCTGAGCAGAAGGCAGAGGCTTTAACCCACTGAGCCACCCAGGCGCGCGCCACTCTCTGAAAGTCTTAAAAAAACGAGAGTAGGGTTTTTTTTTTTTGTTTTTGTTTTTTGTTGTTGGGGTTGGTTCAGGCTACTTACCGGAGGGCAGGTAATGGAATTGAATGACTCTTCCTGCAAGTCCTCCACCCCCCAACAAATTTGGTTTGCACCTTGTAGAACTGTTTTATTTCTGACAGAAACTTAGCTAATTACTACTTGTTTTCAACGTTTTCATTCCTGTATGTTTTATTGGATCTTTTTTCAAGCTTTAAAATTCAGATTTTGTGGGTCTAAGAAAAAAATAACTCTCGACTTAGAAGCTTTGGAAAGTTTTAAACAAGTGTCTCTTACTTGCCCCTAAACTTGTATGTTCCCTTTCCAGGTGTGGCAATATTTTATCCAAACTGCTGATTTCTTTTACTCTCTGTTTGTAAGATTCATTTATATTAAATTCCTTAAAGGAATTTCTGTTTGTATGATTGCCATTTGATATATAATGCTTGGGGTTTTGGATTAGAAAAATAAATTAATAATATGGTATATTATTTTTGTAGTAATATCTTTAAAAATATCTAAACATTGTAAACACTGAGTGGTTGCTTAATCAGAGTTTTTGAAAACAGCATGATCTTGACCATTTGCTCTTTGAATTAATGCTGATCATTAATCTTTTGGTAACATAATAATTCAAGATTCTCACATTTTAATTACAGTGGAGTTATGAAAAGTATTAAATAAAACATTTGAACAAATTATGTAGACTTTTTAAGTACATTTCTGAAAATACTTCGGCTTAATCTTTTTTTCAGTTGGGTAAGGATTTGCATTGAAGCATCATAGCAATATATAGCATAAATATAGCAAGAATAAATAGTAATACTATAAGTAAATACAGGAAGAATAAATATAGTAATACTATAAGTCATATTTATAGTAATATAATGCTAAAGGGCTGGGGAATCTTACCTGTGTCGGGGCGCTATCGCTAAAGTACACAGTTTTTCATTTTGAAGTATGTTTACATCCATTTTAAGTTTGTCCTGAGTACTTTCATTGGAACTTTTTTTTATAATTCTGTTAATCAGTAAAAGGATTATGTAGAATACCTAGAAGAAGTGATGGGTTGTTTACCATTTGGAAATGTGTGTTCTTTTTTCCCTAGGAAATAATTAGTATTAAAATAGTTGGCATTTAAAATTTTTTTGGTAATGGTGGTAGTTTAAAATCCACTAAGGTATATATATTTTCCTAAATTTGGTTTGCTTACATGTAGATGGTAGGGGAAAATTATTAGGTCAGTTCTAGAGGTACCTTATTTATACTATAGTACTTAGAGGTTGATGATTTTTTTATTTAAAAATTTTTTTTATTTATTTGACAGACAGAGATCACAAGTAGGCAGAGAGGCAGATGGGGGTGGGGGCGGGGAGCAGGCTGCCCGCTGAGCAGAGAGCCTGATGCAGTCTCCATCCCAGGACCCTGGGATCATGACCTGAGCTGAAGGCAGAGGCTTTAACCCACTGAGCCACCCAGGTGCCCCAAGGTTGATGATGTTTAAAATTATTCTGTATTATGTTTTTGTTGTTGTTGTTGTTTGTTTGTTTATAGGCACTTAAAGGGATATAAGAAGGTTTAGTGTTTGGATTACAAAAGTGATCATAGAATAATGTCATGCTTTGTGTTTGAAAATTAGGTTTTTAATTTCATGTGTTTATAAAAAGTATTTTCTTGTTTGGAAAATTGTCTTGTAAGTAATGATCGTCATTGTTTACCTGGAGAAGGTCTCATGCCATTACTACATATTTCCCAAAATTTTGCTATGTTGCTGGTAATAAAAGCTATAGAAAGATTACAGAAATGTTCGCATATCTGGGCACAAATTAGAACTGCAGGAAAATATAAACAGGTATTCAAGGTTTGGCCTTTTTCACTAGATGTCTCTTTCTGTGGAATCAATTACAAGTTGAAATGACTAGAGACCATTTGACGGCCACCTCTAGATATTTTAGGTTAAGAAAAACTGCCTGAGATACAGGTTTTTGTGACTTAGGTGGTAAAGTGGAGTGATGGGCCACTTGTTTTAAAGTGAAGCTTCAGTGCTTGGCTAGCTACGGAGTAAAAAATCTTACTCTGACTTGATTATGTAACATCTAGTTTTTATTTGTATAGTGCCAGTATTCTTTTGCAGATTTGAAAGGGTTTTTGTTGAGTTTATTTTTACTTTGAAACTCATTGTGATCCTTTGAGCTTTTTGAAACTGATGTTAAGGACTGATAACACTGTGCATTATTAGTATTATTTTTGAAATGTGGTATCCAGAGAGCTAATTTATGTTACAAAAACATCACCAGACTAAGAATTGAAATGATGGTTAGGTTATTTAGGGCCCACATGTATTTATTTGTAGACTAGTTAATTAATGGAATTTATTTAATGAATGCAAAATTGATAGTTTTATGTACTCTAAGTGAAGCTTTACATGTATCTGTTTTGCGCATTGTTAACAGTACATTAGAGCAACAAACATTGACTACATTAAATGCAAGCCTTCTATGCAGGGAATATGAAGATAATATAGATATCCCTTGCCTGCACTGAAAACTTAAGCTCCTTAACAGAGTGAGATAAGTATAAGAATGATATAGCATAGGAATGTCAGTGCCAAAAGAATAGTGTAAAGTGTCCTGAAAGTTTATGATAAGGGTCAGTTTAACAAGTTAGAATGGCTGTTTGTCTTTTGGCTAACCATAGAAACATTGATTAGCAAGCAGACACAGGCAGTCACTGGAACCTGCTCGGGTAGCATGTGAAGTCCCAGGTCTTTGTCTTTGTAGGTAGTCTAACAAGAACCTTGCTGGAAAGGTGCATTGGAGGGGCACATGTAGCGATATCCCAGAATTACCTAGTCCCAGTGGAACACAGGGCTGAATGGGGCTCATAGAGTTACACTTAACTGTATAGTACATTAGGATCCTGGGTTTGTGGATTCTTAGGCCCTGTTTGTACACAGGTGGAGGTGCCTTTACAGTATTTCTAGCCAAGTCACATTAACTTGACCATCATTCATTTCACCAGTGAAAACTTGGTGTCTAAAACCCCTTCCTACCTGACACATTCCAGGGCTGACTGAAGTAAAGACAGGAGAAACATTGCCTTTGCAGAGTCCTGTCCTGGCTCATGTCCTCCTCATGTCTCTCACTGTTAGATTGAACTATTCTTGGACTGTGTATTCCTGATTTGGGAGTTTAAAAAGTTAACTAACCGCTTTTGGATTTTAGGTTATTAGAGTTAACTGATAGTTGCTAGTTTAAGATTAACTAAAGCATCTGAGACCCACCATATTCTGATGTATTTTAGTTTTTTTAAACATTTAATGAGAATTTCTATTATGTAACATATTCTCTGTCAGACACTTAAAACTAAATTATTTAATTAAACTTTTACAATACACTTGTGAGTTTAATGGGTTTATTTACATTTGTGAGATATTGCAGAATGGTGTCTGGGCTGGTTTAATTTACAGACAGCCTTTTCCATATTTTCAGGTATGTTTCAACAAATTACACACTTTGAACACTGGACCTCAAAAAAGAAAAACAAAAGACCCTGTTAGCTCTTCATGTCTGGGCACTTATGGACTGGACTTTTTTTCTCTGGGTGGGTGGTGCTGGAGGTGGGCAGGCATTGATGACTTCTGCAAAACAGTACTTGCTTTCTTGGATTTTCAGTTAGTTTACTGTTGGTACAGTTGTAAAATCGAGTTTCAGAGTTTTACCCTAGGTTGGGCCTCAGTAGAATGGCTACCGTTAATAGGATGAGGATTCTTTCTTTTTTTTTTTTTTTTGATGATTATTTCTTAATTGTGTTTCTTGGACATGGTGTTTCTTGATTTGGGTATTAGCAAGGAATCTTGTAATTTTGTTTAGGAAAACGTGATTTAAGATCAGATTTTAGCTTTTAGTAGATGTTGAAAGGATAATCTGCTGTGTGTTCTCTTACCTCTCTGATCTCATTTTATAGTAATACTTATCTTTGGATTCTTGGAATCCTTGAATGAGTGTGCATGGATACTCAGTAAGTAAATAAAGGTCATCTTGGAGTACAAAATAACTCTAGGGTAAGGAGGAGGGGAGAATTTAAACTTTATACTTCGGAGATTTCTGTACTGGTATTTTTTTTTTTTTTTAACTTTAGACATGTATTACTTTACAAATAATACAGTAAGCACCCTGATAGTGAGTACACTGGACTTATATTTTGGTTGATTAAAAATGGATTTTATTCTACCGTGTGTGTTGAGATAACTGTAAAGGCGTTGTCAAGTTGTGATACTTTCGAACTGGATGGTCCGTAAGTAAGGATGGGGTCAGTGAAGTAGAGATGTGCCTATTAGGTCTTATTTCTTTGCCTTTTAGGTGGCTTTGTGATTTGTCACTATGCAGTCTTCTTTTTTTTTTTTTTTTTTTTTTTTTAAGATTTTATTATTGACAGAGAGAGTGCACACACACACACACACACACACACACAGGGAGAGGCAGAGGGAGAGAGAGAATCTCAGATTCCATAGGTGCTGAGAGTGGAGCCAGGTGCGCCCCCCCCCCCCCCGCATCTCATGACCCTGAGATCATGACTTGAGCTGAAATGAAGAGGCAGATAGATACTTAACCGAATGAGCTACCCAGGTCACCCCTGCAATCTTCATTTTGATCTTTAGCATGTTTCTTTGATGAACTTTCCTTTTGGGCCCCTTATTGCCCAGGTTGACCTTTGGGACCTAATTAAGAGCTTGCGAGTGATGCCTTATTTAGACAGTTTCAGGGTTCCCAGGCAATTTGTGGGCTGTTTGCCGCAGAGTTTTATTTTCTTTCTTTATTTTTTAATCCGTTTTTTCTTTTATTCTATCTTTTCTCTACTTTTTTACATTGTTAAAACTGTTGTCATTCTATTAATGTATTCTGATTTTTTTTGTAGTTCAGGTTTGTGGAAGTATTTTGTGTTAGAATATATAAAAAATGCTGCTGCTAAGTTTATTCTCAGGAAGAAAGTTGGACTTTGTTATAGTTACGAGATTTATATGAGGTCATCTAATACATTTTATACAATAGTGGAAGAAACCCTTTTAGATAAAGGGTTTTCAGGCTATGGATCTGTTGCATTATGTTCATTAGATCCTTTTCTTCTTTAAAAAAGTTTGTTGGGGAAAATTTCCAGTATTTTCAAAAGTGAAGAAAACCAACCAGCCATCACTGATCATTACCCATTTCAGCTATTTTCAACTCAATGACCAGTTTTGTTTCATCTATATTTTGCCCCTCACCCCCATTATTTTGAAAGACCTCTCAGGCATTAGTCTTACCATTTAATCCATAGATATATCAGTTTGTCTCCGAAACATAGCCATAGTGCCCTTATTACACATAAAAATAACTTTTTTTTTTTTTTGTAAAGATTTTATTTATTTACTTGACAGAGAGTGGTAGAGCACAAGTTGGGGGGAGCAGCAGAGGGAGAGGGAGAAGCAGCAGGCTCCCTACTGAGCAGGGAGCCAGGTGTGGAGCTCTGTCCTAGGACCCTGGGATCATGACCTGAGCTGAAGGCAGATGCTTAATTGAGCCACCCAGGTGCCCATAGAAATAACTTCTTAATAGTAAGTATTTTTGGGGCCTTGATTTTTTGACATATGGAAGGATTAGTTCTTTGGAAAACTAGAAGAAAACAGATAATTAGCTGAAATATATATGAGTTTGTGTTTTAATATTGTAGAAGGATTCTGTAATAGGATCTAACATAATATGGGGCAAAAGAGATAATTTTGCCTAAGAACTTTATGACTCTTAGTTCATTGAATCTGGGTCATTTATACATTTAGGGGAAATTTGTTTTTAAGATACAGTAGTTAAAATGTTTTACGTTTTTGAATTTCAAATATCAGAATGAGAACTAGAAAAGCTTTGGTTTTGCTTGGTTGATTTTGAAATGTTTGCTGACCTGCTGTGGTGAAGCACTGTGCAAAGTCTTTGGGCAACAGTAAGACCTGGCCTCTGCCCTTATAGTCTTTGGAGAAAAGTGTATAGACTGAGTGATCATATGTTGTAGTAAGTATAATAATAAAGTTGTGTATGCAAAGTACTATGAGCTCTCAAATGACAGAGCCAATAAAACAGTTAAAATTTTTGATGATGGGTAGTTTAAATTATCCACACAGTTTCTAGCATTTTGGAACATTTAATTTTGATTGGAGAAGTAAGTGGTGAGGGAAACTCCACGAAGATGTAACATTTCATCTTGGTTATCGAACCTGAGTAGAGGTATAGCAAGAGCAAGGAAAGGGCAGACAGTTGGAGGTAAATGAAGTTAAATGGTGTTTGAGGAATTGTGAATAGTTGAGTGTGAGTAGAGGGTGTCATGGTGGAGTTAGGAGAAGGTAACTGAGCACATGAAGGCTCACATCAATATAGGCCATAGGAGGCCATAGGATGTTTTGGGACATCATTGAATTCATTTCTCATTCAGGGGGAATTGACATGACCAGAGTAGATTTTATGGGACTATTATTGGCTATAGTAAGAAGGATAAATTGGAGGGGAAAGGATCCTACTTGTGAAGTATTGGTGGTTAGATAACAACATAATGGATTTTAGAGTAGAATTCTGCTTCTGCCACTTACTAGATGTGTGACCCTTTGACAAATTATTTCATCTTTCAGAGGCTCAGCTTTCTCATCTGTAAAATGGAAGTGGTAATAGATTCTGGCATGCTGTTGCATTTTGTGTTAAGAAGGAAAGTGCTTGGCATTGGTCCTAGCATGGAAGGTGCTCAGTACAAGAAACAAGTTACTACCTTCTTGGAAAAGACAGTTGAGTTTAAACTAAGGCTATAGTTCAGGAGTGAGGGTGGAGATAGAGGCAGATTGGGGAATCTCTGGAAAAGAATCCTAGCATCTCACTCTGGCTTTCTTTCTTTGTCTAACCACATCTTAAGTCTCTGAGACACTGTTCTAGACTTTCTTTACTCACTCTGCCCCCAACTTACACATAAACCTGACTGCCATTTGATTACTTTAGTTGGGCATCTTGAAGTCACCTTAAACTGAACATATGCAAACTGAATTTATCATTGTCTTTGATGATTCTTATCTTAATAAATGGCAGTTAATCATTATTTTTGCCAGAAACCACTTAGAAAGTCCTAGTAGTCTGCCTATCTTGTCATTTCTCCATCTTAAATTTCATGTCTGTTTCTCTCCATTCTCACTGTCATTATTCTGATTGAAGCCATGATCCTATCTTTGACTTTGGAAATAGCTTCATACAGTTTTTTTTTTTTTTTTTGAATATGTATACTTCTACATAGTACAAAATTGAAAAGTTACATGAAGGGTGTTAACAGTAAAAAGAAAATCTCCCTCCCACACCATCTCCCATTTATTTCATGGCAGGCAGCCACTGATAAAAGGTATATTGAGTAACTTCTTATATCAACACATACAAAAGCACATTCCGCTGTATTTCTTTCCCCCACACAAATGAGGTCATATTGTATACAAGTCATTAAAATACTTTGTTAATTTTACTGATTGCTATATGAGAATGTTAATAGTTTCTAATGAGTTGCCTTGGGTTTGACAGTTCTCTCAAATAGTGAGATGTTAGTGAGGGGATTGATTTGGGTTATTTTTAAGTTCTTTTGATTTTGAGGTTCTATTACTCCTTTTATACATGATACTGAGAATAGAAATTCTTAAACACGCGATGGTCTTAGTTGGAAGTATATTCATGTGTGTTTTCTTAAGATAGCAGTTGCAGTTGCTGTGAACTGTCAATTGGTAAATTTTGGTAGATTTTACCAAATAATTGGTAAATTTTGCTTTCGTATTTTGGTTTTATTATTGACTGATTATCAGGCTCTGTGATTACTAACTTAATTCACTGTCTGAATGTTTATAGAAGTAGCCGTAGTTTATATTACTTTATAATCATGTATTTGCAGGAGTCATTCATTTCCTTGGTTTATTCTTGTTTTTATTACAGGAAAGGAAAAGTTGGTAAACTTGGTTCTTGATTAGTTGAAAACTGTACAGGGCTTAGTGTGTTAACTTATTTCATGGCAAAATATATTTTCATTTTTCAGTGCTTATGTTAGAGCTATAACAGTAATACTTTATTTCTTGGGAGCCATTAACCCTTTTAGGGTCAGTGTAGCTGCATACGTTTTGTATATGATTTCAGGGAGTGTATGGATCCCTTTGAAGCCCAACTGTGGACTCCATTATTTTCAGTTAGTGTAGTTCACTTAATTCTTGAGTAGAGGGGTAGATGTGTTAATGATGGGAGTATGTTGGGGAGAAAGGAAAGCCTTAGAACCACTGGGTTGGTTAGGCTTAGATGGCATGGATTTTTATCACACAGTCTGTGGTATTCTATGACCACTTCACATATTCTTTCAAATTCTTCTCTGGTTATTCTAAGAGTGCTAGGGGAAGAGAATGTGAACTGATCTCTAGAGAACTTACTGCTCTAACTGGAAAAATAGCTGTATGCACATGTCCTTCTAACATAGTAAGTAGGCTTTAGTGTTGTTTCTTTAGTCTGGGTGTTCAAAATGATGGTTTGGGTTGGGAGGCTGTGTGATATACTGGGAAGAATAATGGATTAGAAAACTGAAGACCTGAGTTTTAGGGTCTGCTGCCTACTTTAGTCAAGTTGCTTAATTGATATGGTCTCAGTTTTACCATCTGTTAAGATGAAAGGTGGGGAATTAAAAATTTTTAGGGACTAGCGCCAGAATTCTAGGTAACTATTCATTTGTTTTTAGGATTGGCCCAATTCTTTTAAGCTGTTGACCCAGAAGGGGAGGGCACAGTAGAACTTTGTTGTTCTAGATGGTAATTTTCTTTGATTTCAGCCTCAAGTGTTCAGGATCAGACACCAAATGAATGCGGATACATAATGGAACTGAGAGTGGTATGCTTTTTTTAAGCTAGTATGATATTAGCCATTCAGTTAGTCTTTGATTTGAAAGTTAGTATTATTTATTAATGGCTAGTGTTTGACTTCTCCAAACTGCTTCTTATAGTTGGGGCTATAATTTATTAGGTCAGATCTGATATTTCTAATTATAGAAGATGTGTGTAATCACTGTTTCTGTGTTTTGGTAAGAAGTGTCACATTGAAGGGGTGCCTGGGGGCTCACTCAGTTAAGCCAGACTCTTGTTTTTGGCTCAGGTCCTGATCTCATGGAGCCTGCTCTCATTCTCTTTTTCTTACTCTCCCTCTTCTCCCCACTTTTGCTTGCACACTCAACCTCTCTCTTTCTTTAAAAAAAAAAAGTCACAGTGAATAAATGTATACTGCTAGGTATTGGGCAATTGGGTGTTAAAAAATGAATAAGGCACCTCTGTTTCCCTAAGAGCAGTAGTGGGGCATTTTGTGATTAATTGAATGTAAACTTTTATTATTTGATTTTGCTGTGTGTGTGTGGGGGGAGAGAGAGAGAGAGAGAGAGGGAGAGATATTACAGTTTCATTATAAGCCTATTAGTTAAAAAGATAGATTTGGATTTTTTAAAAAGATTTTATTTATTTGACAGAGAACAGGTGCGTGTGCGCACGTACACCAGAGGCCACAAGTTGAGGGGAACAGCAGAGGGAGTGGGAGAGCAGGTTAACCAAGTGAGTCACCCAGGCACTGCTAGATTTGGATTTTCTTAAGAAGAAACTTCTTGTTTTGTTTAACAGCCTTTCAGAGATGATAAATGTATAAAATGAAGTGGGTCTTCTCTCATTGAAGTTATTCAGATTTGCTCATTGACACTACTTGGCCAGGTTGTTACAGACAACATTCAGACGTCAAAGGATAGCTTTTACTGTTATCTGTAAAGATTACCCAGCCCTTAAATAGTCATGATGCTATGAAAAGACGTAACTGAATCCTGAATATCTGAAGGAAGAGCTGGAGTCCTTACTAATCTGATGGATTTTTTGGCTGTTAGTTTGTCTTGTTGGACTTGGATTGTCCTTATAAAAGTGGACATCACATTTGAAATTGGATATCATGAATACATTTTTGTAGGTAGAAATTATTTTCTATTGGCTTTTTAAAATTTTGACTTTATTTTGGGATGATTACAGATTCATGTGAAGTTGTACGAAACAGTAGATCTGGTGTGCCCTTTATCCATTTTCTCCCAGTGGTAGCATCTTGCAAAAGTGTACTACAATAAATATCACAACCAGAATATCGACACTGATATAATCAAGATATAGAACTGTTCCATTACCATAAGTATCTGTCTTGTTTCTAATTTATAGCCACTCCTCCCACCCCCCATTCCTAACCCCTGACAACTGTTAATCTGTTCTCCATTTTCATAGTTTTGTCATTTGAAAAAATACTATATAAATGGTATCATATAGTTTATGTCCTTTTGGGATTATCCTTTTTCAGAACTCCCTGGATTAATTGAAGTTGTTGTATGAATCAGTAGTTCCTTTTTATTGTTGAGGAGTACTCCGTGGTATTGTCACCACATTTTCTTTAACCATTTACCTGTGAAGGACATCTGAGTTATTCCTAGTTTTTGGCTTTGCGAATAAAGCTGCTATGACCATTTGTGTACAGGTGTTTTTGTGAACCTTAAGTTTTCCCTGGGATAAATGCCCAAGAGTGCAGTTGCTGATAATTACATGCTTAGTTTTATAAAAAACCACCAAACTGTTTAACTGGTTTCCAGAGCAGCCCTACCATTTTATATTCCCATCAGCAGTCCCCCACTGTGTTCCAGTTTCATTACATCCTTGCCAGCATTTGGTGTTACTGCTCTTTCTTATTTTTGACATTCTGATAGGTGTATAGTGATCACTGTGATTTAAATTTACATTTCCCTCATAGCTGATGATGTTGAACATCCATTATGTTCCTACTTTCCATCTGTATAACCTCTCTGGTAAAGTGTCTGTGTTTTTTGCATTATTTATTTAAGACCTCCTTTTTCTCTAATATAAACATTTAGAGCTATAAATTTACTTTCTTGCTACTTAGCTGTTTCCCATGTTCTTATATATTGTATTTTCATTTTCATTCAGTTCTACACTTTTTTTTTTTTTTTTTAAGTTTCTTCTGAGCTTTCCTCTTCAATCCATGGACTGTTTGGTAGTGTGTTGTTCAGCTTTTTAGGTATTTGGAGATTTTCCTGTTCTCATTTTGTTATTTTTAGTTTGGTTGTCTTACTGAAATTATTGGTAATTTTATTTGCTCTGAGGTCCACTTTACCTGATAGTAATGTAGCCAGTCTTTTTTAAAAAATGAATATTTACATGATATGTCTTTTTACATATTTTTACTTTCAGTCTACCTGTATCCTTGTATTTACAGTGATTTTTTGTGGACAGCATATTGTTAGATCATTTAAAATATTCTTCCAGTTACTCTTTTTAATTGGTGTATTTAGACTACACTTAAGGTGATTACTGATATATTAAGGCTTAAGTCTGCTATTTTATTATTTTTTATTCAGTCTGTTTCTCAGGTCTTATTTCTTAAGTCCTTATGGGTTACTTGGATATAGTTTTGGGTTCCATCTTGATTTGTCATATTTCTTTAGGTATGTTTCTTTGTATAGATGTCTTGCTGTGGATATTGTGATTTATATGTAAATTACCACTGTCTTTGGGTCCCCGATGTTTCACTAGTTTGAGTGTAGTGCAGAAACTTTTACTTTGGTCTAGGGTCCTTTCGCCCTCTCTACTTTAAAATACAACTTTCTTTATGTAACATTGAACATGTCAGATGGTGTGATAAATTTTGCTTCAGCCAGCAAATAGGATTAATGAAACTCAAATGTAGTGTCATAGTCTGTTATACTTACCCCTAATTTTACTTACTCCAGTGTTCTTTTTCCTTTCTGAAGTCCAGCTGTCTTCTGCTTTCATTTCCTTTCTGTTTAGAGAACTTTCCAAGCTTCTTTCAGGTAAGTTTGCAAGCATCAAATTCTCTTAGTTTTTCTGAGATTGTCTTTAATTCCCTTCATTCCTGAAGGATATTTTAGCTGTATATAGAACTCACAGTGTACAGTTCATTTGTTTCAGTATGTGAAAAGTGGCCTATTTTCTTAAGTTCCCTAGGTTTTCATATCAGAAATTTGCTATCATTTGAATTGAGGCTTCTCTATAAGTAATGTATCATTTTTCTCTGTTTTTTAAGAATTTTTCTTTGTCTTTAGGTTTCAGGATTTAATTATGATGTATTTTGGTATGGATGTCTTTAGTTTTATTTTATTTGGGGTTCACTCTGCTTTTTCTACCTGTGGATTAATATGTTTCACCAAATACTGGGCATTTTCAGGCATTGTATCTTCAGATACTTTTTCAATCCCATATGCGCTTTTGGGAATTTGATAAACACCCTTAACTCTATTGTTTTTGACCCATATGTATCTGAAGCTCTGTTACTTCTTTTTCAGTCTTTTTTCTTTATTTTTTAGGTTATCTAAATCCTACTGATCTGTTCACTGACTTTTTCTTATTTCAGTTCTATTGTTGAGCCCATCCAGAGAGTTATTTTGGTTGTTTTATTTTTGAGTTTTATAATTTCCATTTGGTTCTTTTAAAATAAGTTTTCTTTCCTGAGATTTTCCATTTTTCCATTTATTTCAAGAGCAGCTGTAATTGCTCATTGAAGCATTTTATGTTGACTGCTTAAAATCCGAGATAATTCATTCACAACCTGGATCATCTCAGTGTTGCATGTATTGGTTGTTGTTCCTCATTCACATTATACTTTTATGGCTTTTGGTATAGCGAGTGACTTTAACTGTATTCTGTACATTTTAAACATCACATAAGAATTCTTGATCTTGTTCTTTTTTTTTTTTTTTTTTTTTTAAATAGTAGGCAGTCTCCTTGTTGAGGTGTAGTGCCAGAACTGGGGCAAGTGTGTATGTTCAGCTTCTTACTGGGTCCTACAGACAACCATTCTAGCAAAAATAAAACACTGCCTCATACTGTCTTGGTGGAGACTGATGGGATGTAAGTTCAGCTTCCCCCTTGTCCTTACTGACGTCTTCTGGCAAAAGGTAGGCACCAGTTTATACTACTTTGTTGCCTCTGGGTGGGAGGTATAAGATCAGATTCCTGATGGGATGTGCTTCCCCAGCAAGAGAGAAATGGAGGGCGAACTCTGACTACCACTCTGCTGTAGGGTGGAGAGAAGCTTTCTACTTTGTGCCGCTGCCCTGAGTTGATGCCAGTTGGGGGGTGGTTTAGTTTCACTGCTGAATGGGTATGGAGGTTCAGCTCTGTACTTGCCCCTGCTGACACCAGGGATGGGAAAGTGGAATGCTGATGGGCTCCAGCTCACACCGTCTTGTTCAGTCTTGTTGATGCCATTTGAGGCTGCAGGTTCAGCTTCTCCCTGGTTTCTGTTGACAATGGGCATGTGTCATGTGTTGTGTGTCGTGTGTGTGTGTGTGGGGGGGTGAAGTGTAGTGGTGGCTAATCCTGTCTCACACAGCTTTGTTAAGTCTGTTTGCTCCTGGGTGGTGGAAGTGGCCCAACTTGCCCTTGATACTATTGGCACTACCTTAAATGGGTGAATCTGAGCACCACTGGCTTCCACTGGGTGTCAGGTATGGAAGACCAGCTTCTTATTTAGCCTTGCCACTAACCCACCAGGGTTTTTTGAGTCCACCTCCACCTCCTCCTGGACCTGAAAGATCAGCTTCCTACCTAGTTTCATCTATACTGTCCTGGTAGGGAAGGAACTTCAGCACCCTTGTGAGTGGAATAGGAGATCAGTTGCCTTTTTTGTCCTGCTAATTATAGTTGGATTGACAGCCTGTCTTCCCTACTCTGGCTGAGAGGAAGGGGCATATGGAAGATTTAGCTGCGGGCTTGGCCCCACTGAAACTGGGAGGGTTCACGTGCATGTTTGTGTGTGTGTATCTTTTGTTGAGGGTCTTTGGCTAGAATATGGTGGGTATTACTGAAAAGGTTTCTATTGGTAAGCTAGCCTTTTCTTGAGGAGAATACTTTTCTTATGACTGTGGTATTGGATGGGGGAGCTTCTGAAGCAGCACCTTGGCCCAGAAATATGGGAAACAATAAGAAAACCCAGGGAACTCACTGCCTTGTCATTCCTTAAGTCCTGTTGTCTCTAGGAAGTCCGCTGCCTTTTTTCCACCTATCAGCCACTTCCCACACTTGCTTGTTATGTTATGTCTAGGATTTTTTTGGTGTGAGAGGGAGAGTCTGGCAGGAATGAAGGTATTCTGTTTTGGCAGAACTGGAGTTGATTGTTCTTTTTTTAATTGAAAAAAATTGAAGTATAATTGGCATATAATGTTAGTTCCCATTGTATAGCGGTAGTGATTTGACAACTCTATACCTTATACTAAGCTGCAAGTGTAGCCACAGCCTGTCCCCATACAGTGCTGTTGTAATACCATTGGCTGTATTCCCTGTGCTTTACCTTTCATCTTTGTGACTTACCTCCATAACTAGAAGCCTGTACCTCCCACTCAACTTCACCCATTTTGCCTGACTTCCCAACCATCCTTCCCTTGGGCAACCACCAGTTTGTTG
Source organism: Mustela putorius furo (assembly GCF_011764305.1). Lineage (NCBI taxonomy): Eukaryota > Metazoa > Chordata > Mammalia > Carnivora > Mustelidae > Mustela > Mustela putorius. The sequence goes on from NW_025421989.1 coordinate 39,089,344, forward strand.
GTATTTAAGTTTTCCACTAACTTCTACAGTACAGTTGACCCTTGAACCATGGGGATGGGAGTTAGGGGTGCTGATCCTCTGTGTAGTTGAAAATTCAGGTACAACTTTTGACTCCCACCAAAATGTTAGCTACTAACAGCCTACTGTTGACTGGAAGCCTTACTGATAAGATAGTCAATTAACACATATTTTGTATGTTACATGTATTATATACTGTATTCTTGTAGTAAGCTAGAGAAAAGATGTTAAAATCTTAAGGGCGAGAAAATACATTTACAGTACTGTTGTATTTATAAAAAAACCCATCTGTGTAGAAGTCAACCCAGGCATTTCAAACCTGTGTTTTTCAATGGTCAAGTGTAATTCAAGTTTAAATTGTGAAATTTTTTTACCTAAAGATATTAGTCACATGGATAAAGTCTTAAAATAAAATTTGTAGGAAATCTAAATTTCAGTGATTTTAGTGATTATGACATGATCCTCAATTTACAAAGCTATTTCCTTCTATCAAGGCTCGACCTCTAGCTGTATTATTTGGGAGACAAGGTTTAAATAACCACAGCGCTTACTTTTGACCATCAAATGCTTTCTGTTATATTTTTTAAAGGAAGCACATATTTACATAGATAGAAACTAAAAGTTAAGCTGGCTTATAGTAGACTCTCACTGTTTTGGTTTGCCATCAAATAGCAGTTCCTTCCTCTTCAGTTTCCCATCCCAAATATACCAGTACAACAAAACATTTTATTCCTTTTGCCACATTAAGGCCAGCAAACGAGAACAGAATCCCTTACCCCAAATCTTAAAACACTTAGAATAGGAGAAGTAACTCAGAAGTTTTTTAGGAGGAAGAGGAGAGGTAGTATATTTGTTTCCCTAGAATCTCAGTGGAAATAACAGAACTTTCTAGGTAGATGGCATCGGTTCACCTAAGGCAGAGGGTAACTAATTTTGGCATGCATGCGTTAAAAAATGCTACAATATCAAAAGGAAGGGACTTTTTAGTAATTCTTTCCAGCTATAAATTCTGGACTTGTCCTTTCTGTTACTCTTTTGAGCGTGTTATAGTGCAATTTGTATAGAAACAGAAACTTGATTTTTAAAAAATGTATGAATTTCTCTTAAAATAAGTTTAGCACTTATTTAAGCAGTTAGTTTCTGTGTAACATGCTGATCATAATGAGAAATGGTAAATATTGTGCATTCTTCTTTGATCCATTAGTTTTTTTGGATTGTGTTGTTTAATTTCCATGTATTTGTGAATTTCCCTAGTCTTTTCTTGACTGATTTCCTAATTTTACTACATTCTGGTCACAGAGTATAGCTATTATGATTTTTTAAAATCCTTTAAACTTATGGAAACTTGCTTTGTGGTTTATCCTGGAGTATGTTGTATCTACACTTGAGTAGAATGTGTAGTCTGTTGTTGGGAGGACTGTTTTACAGATGGCTTTTTAGTCTTACTGGTTTATAGGGTTCTAGTCAGTTCTTCTATTTCCTTGTTGATCTTTTGATTATTGAAAGTAGAGTATTTTAATCTTAGCTATTGTTGAATTGTCTACTTTTCTCAGCTTTTGCTTTAAGTGTGTTGAGTTCTGTTATGTGTGTATTTATTTTTAATTGTTATATTCTCTTGGTGAATTGGCCTTTTTGTAACTATAGCATGTTCTTCTTTATCCCTAATAACAGTATTTGTTTCAAAGTATATTTTGTCTGATGTTAATATAGCCACTCCAGCTCTATTTTGATTACTGTTTGTATGGTATGTATTTTTTTTTTAAAGATTTTATTTATTTGACAGAGAGAGAGAGAGAGCGAGCACAAGCAGGGGGAGAGGCATAGGGACAGGGAGAAGCAGGCTCCCTGCTGAGTAGGGAGCCCAATGTGGGGCTCGATCCCAGGACTCTAGGATCATGACCTGAGCTGAAGGCAGTGGCTTAACCAACTGAGCCACGCAGGCGCCCCTGTATGGTATGTATTTTTACGTCCTTCTAGTTTTATCCTATTTTGTCTTTGAATCTAAAGTATGTGCTTTTTTAGGGAGCATATAGTTGGATCATGCTTTTTCATCCATCCTGCAATCTCTTTTAATTTTGCTTACATTTTAGGTGATTACTGTTAAGTTACAGTTTCTACCTACAATTTTGCTATTTGTCTTTATGTCTTGTGTTGTTTTTATTCTTTGTTCCCCTATTTCTGTCGTGTGTTTGTATGTGTGTGTGGTAGATATTTTCCAGCATACTATTCTAATTCATTTTTTGTTAAATTTTTCATGTTATTTATTTTAATTTGGTCTGGACCTTAAAGCAAGTTCCGATTAACACCATCTTAATTTCAGTAGTATACCAAGACTTTGTTCTTGTACAGCTCCATTCCCCTTTGTGGTGTTATTGTCATATGTTACATCTTTGTATATTGTATTCTCATCAGCACAAATAATTATTGCTTTATTGAGAGCCTTTTAAATCACGTAGGACAAAGTAAACTTCACAAACCAAAAATGCATTTATACTTTTATATTTACTTGGGTAGTTACCTTTTTTTTTTTAAAGATTTTATTTATTTATTTGACAGAGATCACAAGTAGGCAGAGAGACAGGCAGAGAGGGGAGAAAGCAGGCTCCCCGCAGAGCAGAGAGCGTGATGCGGGGCTCGATCCCAGGACCCTGGGATCATGACCTTAGCTGAAGGCAGAGGCTTTAACCCACTGAGCTACCCAGGTGCCCCTTGGATAGTTACCTTTAGTGGTATTTTTTTTTCTTGTGATTTTGAGTTATTGTGTAGTGTTCTTTCCTTTCCATGTGACTGTCTTTTGTATTCCTTGCAGCGTAGGTCTGTTCGTGACACATTTCACTTTTTGCTACTAACAAATTCAGTTTTTATCTGTAAAATCTTAATTTCTCCTTAATATTTACAAATAATTTTGCTGGATATAAAATTCTTGGCTGACCATCTTTTCGTTTCAGCACTTTTAACATGTCATCCCATTGCCTTTGGGTTCCATGGTGTCTGATGAGGAAATCAAATATTGATCTTATTAAGGATTATATTTATTATACATGATGAGTCACTTCTTTCTTGTTGCTTCTAAAATTCTCTTCTGTTTTTCCTTTTGATGGTTTGACTATAATGCTTCTCAGTTTGGATCTGAGTTCAGTTTATTTAGAGGTCATTAAGCTTTTTGGATGGGAGATTAATCTTTTTATTCCTGTTACTTAATGTGGAAAGTTTTCAGCCATTATTTCTTTAAATATTATTTCTTTTTCTCAGCTTTCCTTTTGTGATTGATGTGTGCATGTTTTGGTATACTTCATAATATTCCACAGATCTCTGATATTCTGTTCATTTTTCTTTTTCCGTTTCTGTTCCTTGACTAGATAATCTCTTGATTTATCCGTAAGTTCACTGATTGTTTCTGCCTGCTCAGATAATGCTGTTGAGCTTCTCTAGTGAATTTTCCAGTGAAAATTTCAGAATTTTCTTTAGTAAATTGTTGTACTTTCTATTTGCTACTTCTTGTATATATATAATTTTTCTGTTTATTGATATTGTTCTTATACTTTGCTTTTAGTTCTTTTATCTTGGCTTCCCTTTGTTTTTTGAACATATTTATAATAGCTAACTTAAAATCTTGTTTAGTAAGTCTGTCATCTGACCTTGCTCTAGGACCGTTTCTATTGATTGCTTTCTCCTCTGTGGGTGGACTATATTTTTTCCTTTGCAGGTCTCAAAATTTTGGTTGAAAAGTGGGCATTTTATAGCTACTCCAGAAAGCAGAAAGTTCCCTCTCTGCAGCATTTGTTTTTGTTAGTTTGTTGTAGTATTTTGTTTGCAGTGACTTTTGTGAACTAATTTTCTCTTGTATTGTCATTGAAATCTCTCCTTGTTTATCTTCGTGTTTAGCTAACTGTTAAACAAAGATTTCCTTAATTTCCTGGAACCAGTAAGTCTCCCAGTCTTTGCTAAGGGTGCTTTGAGTGAAGGCAATTGACAGCTCTGCCACAGCCTTCACTTTTGTCAGAGAGAGCCTGTGGACTTCTTAGGTCTCACCAGGTACGTGCATAGCCTAGCCTATATCTGGGCTTGGTCTTCTTGATTTTCAGGTTTTTCATATTTGTTGGAGCTTTTCAAAGGTGTTAGGAATATTTCATTCTCCCACTCTTTCTTTTAAGGTTTTTGGTTATTTATTGTATGCTCCAGATGTTACCCACTGTTTCAGCAGGTCGCAAAGTTAAACAGTTTTCTGGGATTGTTTGTTTCTTTTTTTCTTTCAGATTTTACTTATTTATTTGGGAGAGAGAGCAGAGAGTACGGGGTGGGGAGGGGAAGGGCAGAGGGATAAGAAGCCGACTCTCTACTGAGCATGGAGTCCAATGCAGGGTTCCATCCCAGGACCCCAGGATCATGACCTTAGCTGAAGGCAGATGCTTAACTGACTGAGCCACCCAGGTACCCCTGAGATTGTTTCTGACAGATGCTTCTGGATAAAGGGTTTTTTTTTTTTTTTCGTGGTTAAACTCCAAATCAGCTCAGTAGCCTGTAAGGGGGTCTTCTAGGGAACCATCAGAAAGGTAAAAAACAATGACAGATTTTCTAGGAATGGGGCTCTGAAAGAGCTTTAGCCTCCTGCTTGCTTTACTGCAAATTCATGCTGTTAATTTTCAGGTCTACCTTGGAGCTGCCTGGAGAGGCTGGTACTAGGGCAGGTTAAAAAGCCACAGAGGTCTCTGTTTTTACTAAGATTCAGCCATTTTTCTTTAGCAAATCCTTTCCAGAATGCTGAGAACGTTTGGTTAGTTTCTAGAGTTATTAAAAGGTTGATTACAACAATGTGTATTTGTTAGTTTTCTCTTCGGAGAATTGTTGGAGGTCTTTATTCGCCATTTTCATTGATGTCCTTGTGCATTCTTTAAAGGTAAAATAAATTTATTACTTCATGCAGATCATTCAGATTGTATTCAGAGCTGCAGTATTTTGCCGTCAATTAAAAAAAATCTGTCTTTTCAGGATGCCTGGGTGGCTCAGTTGGTTAAGCCACTGCCTTCAGCTCAGGTCATAATCCCAGGGTCTCTCTCTGTCTTTCTGATAGATAGATAGATAAATAAAATCTTTAAAAAAATAAGAAATCTGTCTTTTATGATGAAGATTTTAGTTCTCAAAGACAGTAGCTTAATTACTTCACTGCTTTATCACACACTACATATGCTAATAGTGTTAGAATAATAATACCAGTACTGCCAGGAACTACATGATTACTCATTGTAGCATGAGAATCTTTTGTAGTTCTTTTTGTTCTTTGGATATATTCTATTGGGAATGTTTGGTCAAATTAGTGTTTTAAAATTCGTTGAAATAATTATTTTTTGTCTGGTTATGTTATCAAATGGCTACACAGTAGGTTTATTTGTTTCATTTTGCTATTGGCTTTTTAGGGATTGCTTTTTTTTTTCCCCCATAAGATTTTATTTACTTATTTGACATAGAGATCACAAATAGGCAGAGAGGCAGGTAGAGAGAGAGGGGGAAGCAGGCTCCCCGCTGAGCAGAGAGCCCAATGTGGGTGGGACTCCATCCCAGGACCCTGAGACCATGACCTGAGCCGAACGAAGGCAGAGACTTAACCCCCTGAGCCACCCAGGTGCCCCAGGGATTGCTTTTTTTTTTTTTTTTTAAGATTTTATTTATTTATTTGACAGAGAGAGAGTGATCACAAGTAGGCAGAGAGGCAGGCAGAGAGAGAGAGGAGGAGAGCCCGATGCGGGGCTCGATCCCAGGACCCTGAGATCATGACCTGAGCCAAAGGCAGAGGCTTAACCCCCTGAGCCACCCAGGTGCCCCAGGGATTGCTTTTTTAAGTTGTAATTTTTTCTTTTTTTTTGTAATGGAACATTTAAAATATTTACATGGTTGTAAAATATTTACATTTTTCAAAACTAAATCTACCATCATATTCCTTCCTCAACCATTTTTAAATTCTGATAACTTGCTGCTCAAAAACCTCTGATTTCTTCCCATTGCCTTTCGAGTGGCATTTGATGCCCTTCAACATTTGGGTCTCCATGAAATCCTTAACTCTCCATACCTACTCCCCATCTTTTCTTTATCTCGTTTTTGTTTAAAGATTTTCTTCAGATAGCTCTCCTTTCTCTTAACCATGTAGCGAGAGAACCATGTTGCTCTTTGTGCTCCCAGAATGTTTTTTCTTTATGAAATTTAATCCATTTTGTTTCGTTAGTGACTGCTTTACTGATAAATAATTTGCATAAATCGTGGAGTTCTAGTATACTTTTGAACAATAGAATGCTTGCATTCCCCAAAGGCATCTTCATTCCATTCTTTTAGCTCTTTCTTTGGTATTTGTCATCACATTTTATTGCAGATTCTGGTATTTCTTGACTTCTTTTTTCGGTTTTAGACATTTTCCTGCAGTGGAAGATAATCTTCCACCTACCTCCTCCATTTGTCCCCTGTGTCTCTCCTCCCCTACAGTGTTTTCAGATACTTCTTATTATTTTTAAAGGTTTTTATTTATTTTGAGAGAGAGAGCAAGCGAGCAAATCCATGAGTGGGGAGTGGGGCATAGAGGGAGAGGGAGAAGCAGATTTATCGCTGAGCTGGGAGCCTGACATGGGGACGTGGGGCTTGATCCCAGAACTGTGGGATCATACCTGAGCTTGATGGCAGATGCTTAACTGACTGAGCCACCCAGGTGCCCCATGCTTTCAGATTAAATCAATGTTTAGGTTATGGAGAGTGTGTGAATAAGTGCTGTTCACTATTACTACATTTCATGTACTGAGGTGTGTTGTTATTATTTTTCCCTCCCTCCTTTTAAAAAGGAGCAAATACATTTCTTGTTCTTTTTTTTTTTTTTGGCCTCATGTGTTGTAGCCCCAGTATGTTCAAACACATCAGGTAATATACCAGTCCCTGCTCCCCCCACCTCCCCTCCCCCCCTTTTTAAAAAATCAACCTTCTTCAAAGATTTTGCAGGCCACAAGGCCTGTTGGACAACTGGCATCCTGGGACTCCCCGTCCCCCTCATCCTAGGGTTGTAAGAGGCATAAGCCTAGTAGCTAGTGTGCTTTGGTAGCCAAAATGGGGAAGTGGAGTATGTGGTCAGCTATTCCTCACCCTGATCTGTGCTTGGTGTTTCTTATTCTTTTTCCCATCCCATCCCATCAAGATTTTATTCATTTTGAGAGGAAGAGAGAGAGAGAGAGAGAGAGAGCGAACGAGAGAGAGCACAAGCAGGGGAAGAGGCAGAGGGAGAGGGAGAAGCAGACTCCCTGCTGAGCAGGGATTCTGATATGGGGCTGGATTTCAGGACCCAGAGATCATGACCTGAGCCTAAGTCCGACGCTTAACCATTTGAGCCACCCAGGTGCCCTAGTGTTTCTGTTTCTATTCAGTGTAACTTGGCAAGGGTGGGGAAATCATAGGGAAGGGACAATTCCCTAGCAGCCTGATCTAGAGGAACAGATTTAGAAGTTTAACTAGTTCTCATTAATTTCTTTCATAATTCTCTTTTCAGTCCTCCCCTCCTTCCTTCCTTCTCTCCTTCCTTCCTCCTTCCTTCTCCTTCCTCCCTTTCTCCTTTCCTTTTCTTCCCTCCCTTCCTTCCTTCCTAGATGGCATTCATTTGACAGAGACACAGCAAGAGAGGGAAAACAAGCAGGGGGATTGGGAGAGGGAGAAGCAGGCTTCCCGATGAACAGGGAACCCGACTCGGGGCTCAGTCCTAGCAACCTGGGATCATGACCTGAGCTGAAGGCAGCCTCTTAGTAACTGAGCCACCCAGGTGCCCCTTTTCAACACTTTGTATCATTTCTTAGTCCTAACTAGGATTCTCCTGCTTAAAGCAGAGGTTTTTCTGACTTGTTCTGAAACACTAAGACACTTGGCATTTCATTTGCTTTTTGTCTTCAGAATTTTATTGAACTGGTTTGTCTACTGTTCTCTTATTCTGGTCTTACTCTATAACAAACCACCCTCCAAACAACATTTTATTATGTTAAGAAGATATGTGTGTCAGGAATTTGTAAAGCTTACTGCAGGGATGTCCTTTTCTTTCCTCTACATGTTTGGGGTCTCAGCTGTGATGACCCATGGCAGAGGAGCACTCAGACAGCTGGGGTTGCAGGATCTGTTTCTAAAATGGCCGCTTCATTGAATGTGTGGCACTTTGGCAAGTATGGCTAGAAGGCTAGGCTCAGCTGAAGCCGTCAACATAAGGACCTACGTTTGGTCTTAATAGGGTGGTTGCTTTGGGGTGGTTGGACTTCTTAATGGCAGCGCAGAGATCCAAGAGTTAATGTTTAAGAGGATCAGTTGAAAGCTGCATGCCCTCTTATGACCTTTATTCAGAAATCAAATGGTGCTATTTCTACCATAATTTATTGGTCAAAACAGTCACAAGCCCCAGCCAGAATCTAGGGGAGGGATCAGAAACTTCATCTCTTGATAAGAGAGTGGCATTGTCACATGGCAGAAAAACATGTAAGATGGAGGCTATTGTTGTAGTCATTGTTGGAAAGTACAGTCTATTACACTTCTGTTTGTTTTTAAAGGTGGCTGTCTTTTAATTCCTTCACTCATAATTCAGAGGTATTGAGAGAGAGCAGCGATAAACTCAGGTTGTCTTGTTTAACTAGAAGTCCCTTGCATAATTTTTACTTTTAAGTGAACTTTTTTCATTGAAGTGTGACATGAACACAGTAGAATTCACCTATCATAATTATGCTAGCAGTTCGATGAGTTATCAAGAAAGTGAACATATTTGGGGCGCCTGGGTGGCTCAGTGGGTTAAAGCCTCTGCCTTCAGCTCGGGTCATGGTCCCAGGGTCCTGGGATCCAGCCCCGCATCAGGCTCTCTGTTCAGCAGGGAGCCTGCTTTTCTTCCTCTCTGTGCCTGCCTCTCTGCCTGTGATCTCTGTCTGTCAGATGAATAAATAAAATCTTAAAAAAAAAAGAAAGTGTACATATTTTGTAAATGCCACCCCAAGTCAGGAAATGGCCTTGTTTTATTAGCACAGTGTAGTTACCATTTTTCCCCCTTAATGATTGTTTAGTTAAATTGTGTTTAACTGGGATGCCTGGGTGGCTCAGTTGGTTGGACGACTGCCTTCGGCTCAGGTCATGATCCCGGAGTCCCGGGATCGAGTCCCACATCAGGCTCCCAGCTCCATGAGGAGTCTGCTTCACTCTCTGACCTTCTCCTCGCTCATGCTCTCTCTCACTGTCTCTCTCTCAAATAAATAAAATCTTTAAAAAAAAAAATTGTGTTTAACTTAACTAAAGAAATGGTTCAGTTGTGTCTTCTATACTCTGTTTAAAAAGATGAGGAGATCTTGAAGATACTATATCTATGGTGTCTTAATGTTGTGGTGGAAGCTTTCAGTTGCATTTAAATATGTCTAAGTGGAATGTCTCACTCTCTAATAAAACATAGGAATGAAGGTTACTCTTACCTTTTTGGCAGACCTTTAGAGCATTGTTTAGCAAGTTTTTTTTCCATCATGACAATAGGAAGAAATATGTTTTATACCGTGACCCGCTACTTAAAATACATGTACTTTATAATTGGAAAACTTCCCCCCCCCCCCCATAAAACAGTACTTTGGGAAAGCACAGCTACAGAATGCTAAGGTATTCAGTTGGAATTACCTGGAATTACACATCAGTGGAGTCTGAATTAAGGACCTACTGAGCAGAAGGTTGAGGGAGGACATTTGTGGAAAGGGCTGTTAGAAGAATATTTATACTTGGTCCAAAAGCCCTCTGAGAACTGAGAGAGGAACAACTTTTTCTATTATTTCCTTTTTAAAACAGGTATTAAAATTTCCAGAGCAGTTTTCTTTTCTAGTAGTTCTGCTTCTCATTATCATGGTCTCCCCACCCCTGCACGTGGATTATAACATTTTTACTTCCTGGAGGTGAATTAATACATGAATATGGTTAAGAATAAGTATACCATGTGTTTTACCCAAACCTTGCTACGTTACCTGTCTCATTGTCTTTTAAAGTAAGCCTTTAAATAACCTCTGACTAAGCCTTAGTCTCTTCATCTGTAAGTAGGGATGATAGTACTTACCTTATAGCTTTGTGTTAATGGAATAAGGTAAAGTACACAGTGTTAAGAAGTTTTTAAGTGTCGTTAATAACTAACAATCCTAATCATCAGTTTGAACAGCAATAAGGTATGTTAGGATGAGGTGGTGGTCCCAGATAGGGTTGAAAGGAAGATTGTAGGAAGAGATCCCAGGAATAATACTGTGTGGAGAGTGGGTAGTGAAGAAGGTGTTATTTGGAGGAATAGATCCAAAGGAGTAGGTGATACTTCTGATGAATGTGGGTTTTTTTTTTTTTTATTTTTATTTATTTGACAGAGAGAAAATCACAAGTAGATGGAGAGGCAGGCAGAGAGAGAGAGAGGGAAGCAGGCTCCCCGCTGAGCAGAGAGCCCGACGCGGGACTCGATCCCAGGACCCTGAGATCATGACCTGAGCCGAAGGCAGCGGCTTAACCCACTGAGCCACCCAGGTGCCCATGAATGTGGGTTTTAAGTATACTTAGAGATGTTTCTTTTTCGCATCTCCCCCATCCTAGTCCCTGGGTTTTGCCACTCACTAGCTGTGAGAACCCAGATAGATTACTAACAGCTACTAAAGTTCATGATTTATTTTTAGAAAAGAATGAGACATAACTCAAGGTTCTCTTTATTTTAGAGAGTAAGCAAGAGAGCATGTAAGTTAGTGAGGGAAGGATAGAGGGAGAGGGAGAGAGAATCTTTAAGCAGACTCCCTGCTGAGCACGGAGCAGAGCCTGATGCAGGACCCATGAGATCATGACCTGAACCCCAAACCAAGAGACACTCAAATGACTGGCTACCCACGTGCCCCAGTTCAAGGTTTTCTCTTAATAACATCACTTCTTCTTGTTTGCAGTTTGTATGTTATCTTGAGTGATTAGAAAAAACAAGTCATTAGCAAAGCTAGACTGAAATCCAGCGTAATATCAGATACTCCTGTGAGAGTATGAAGTGACAGCATACTGTGGTCAAAAAGAGTCATAGTGCTACTGTTTTACATTCTCCTCTTGGGTTAATTTCTGACCCATGGTATTAAACCTAGTGAAGATGTGTCCTTATTTTCTTGCGTGCTTTGTTGACAGAAATATATGTAGCTTACCAGGCTTATCCAGAAACCAGAAGACGTTGTAGTCAGTTACACCTCGTGGATGCTTCCTAGGCATTGAACTTAGTTCTCAGTTCATTTCTTGCCGTGAGTCATGTGGTCAGTATGAAAATTCTGTGCCTGGTGGATATGTGGTGGGTTATGTAGAAAAATGATTATTACCTAACCTCTTTTCTATTGCTGATCATGAGTTCATGTTGCTGCTTCTCCTTAAATAAACATTAGCGGAAAGGGCAGAAAATGTAATTTTGGAAAATGTTAGCACTATAAGCTGAAAATGATGTTATATCTGTTCCAGTGTAAGAAAAAGTGACTTTTCTCTAATTCTGAGACCCAGCCCACTTCCGTGTATCACCCTCTGGTATTCTACATTGGTGTTGGAGATAGAAATGTCTGCTGTCATGAAAACACATTTTTTCCTGGCCAAGAGGCACAGCTGATCTATTTTGTAATATTTTTAAGGGCTGGGGAATTTTTCATAAACATATATTTAATGTTCATTGTAGACTGTGCTGGCTAGAAATAGTAAATACCCTGTTCTTTGTGGGGAGCAGCACTTATGCTCCTATGATTATACTGTGATGAACAATAATATAGGTACTATAAGTAGAATGTGGGTTTCCATAGTAATGTTTGAGGGGAGAAAATAAGAGAAAATGTCAGTATCCGTTCACTTACCAACATTTAACTTATTTTTTATTTTTTATTTTTTTTTTGGAATTAAAAAAATTTTCCCAGTCCTTTGGCTACCTTTATGTTAAAAAAAAAGAATGAAAAAAAATAAAGGGAAAATGCAGTTTTTCTTACTGTATTTCTTTAGATTGCCCCTCTCGGGGGCTCCTGGGTGGCTCAGTCGTTATGCCCCTGCCATCAGCTCAGATCATGATCCTAGGTTCCTGGGATTGAGCCCCACATTGGGCTCCTGCTCAGGGGGAAGCCTGCTTCTCCCCCCTCACTCCCCTACGTGTGTTCCCTCTTTCTCTGTCTCTGTCAAATAAATAAATAATCTCTTTAAAAAAGTTGCCCCTCTCTGACTGCTGTATAGTTTAATAGGTTATTATTTTCTTTGTCTTGGCATGTCTCTATTTTAAAATTTTGTCTTCCCTTCTTGATTGCTATTTCTGTGAGAACAGTGTATATCTTGTTTTCTTGAATCTGGTGTACCTACATAGCATAGTGTCTAGCCACATAGTATGTATCCAGTAAGGAATTACTATATTACTTACAACTTGTATTTGACTAACACTATAAATCTTTAAAGAGTTTGATTCCCCAGTTGGCCAGATGTTTTCAGTTTTTACAGTATTTCTTGGTTGTATTAATGACAGCCCATTAGAATTGTTTCTTTCGGTGTCCCTATCTCCCAACACAGACATACCTTGAAAGCATGGATCTTTTATTCCTTTCTGTATTTACTTAGTCTGTCATAATGTCTGATAAGTTGTATCTGTGTAGTAAATGTTCAAATTTAGGTTAGTTTTTTTTTTTTTCATGAAAATATGAGGACAAGATTGTTATATTTTGGTATATTTCTGAAGTGAACATGTTTATATCAGTTGACTTTTTTTTTGGCCAGAAGGAAAAGAAAGCATATTGATAATGTGGGTAGATTTTATTTATCTTATACTTGTGTGAGATAGGTAGAACAGATAGTATTCTTATTTTACACAGGTGGATACTGGGGCCCAGAGGGTTTTAGGCGGCTTCACTAAGATCCTGCAGTTAGCAAATAATGAAGCTGGGGCTTAAACCTAGGCTTGTTAAGTATTTGAATTTTACTTCGACCCTGAGTTTTAAAAGTTTTTAGCTTACTTAATAATGTCTAGGTAATTCTAGGTTTTATGTTCTTGCAGTATTCAAGATTAATGTTTGCATTTAAAGTTATGTATTAAGAGATTAAAGTGTGGAGGAGTAGTGTCTATATTAGAGTGCCTTTGGGTAACCTAAAGTACAACTGGACATATTCTTGAGTGAATGTAGTATCTTCTCACTTACGGGTTTATATTGCTAGGGTAAATATAATACAGAAAAATTCTTGCAGAGACTGTTGGCTTGGTTTATTTTTATTTAAAGTGTTACTTAAATTTGTTTAATAGATATCTCTGCATATACTCCTTATGCATGTATGTCTTTGCTACAACTGGAAAACAGATTATAATTATAAATTGCATTTATAAATAAACTAAAGCCAGTACAAAAATAAACACCAATGCAGTGGGTGATGTTTTGTCAAAATGAATTACTTGGCTGATGTTAGGGTTATGGCATTTCAAGTTCTTTTGGTATACCTATACTGTGGTGTGCTGCATGACTTCATTCTCCTGCAGCTTTCTCTGTTGGAACCTGTATGGAAACCCTGCTATATTTTGTACATGGTTTCATTTGGTCTTCACTTTTATGGAATAAATAATTTGTTGCTAAAAATAGCATTGCTTGGCAGCAATATGTACATGTCAGTATTTGGATTTTGGGTCGTCAGTGTAATTGAGAATGTTTTATCAGGCATTTCTAAGTTATAGAAGTTAAAAAATATAATTAAAATGTACCCATAAGGCTTTCTAGGATACCAGAAAATACATACAGACCCCAGTTGGGAAAACACTGATTTATACAATAATATATAAGTCAAATCTTATTTTGTGTTAGTATGATTATTCAGTTTTTATTTATTTGGAAAGTTAATCATTTTGAATTAAAAAGCTAGAATAATTTTAAAGAAATCACAGTTGAAAGGTATCACAGAATCCTGAGTTAGCCATTTAAATTTTATTTACATACTAGGAGAAAGGCAGTCTATTTGGGGGAGGTGGAAAGGGAGGTGGCATTTTGCAAAGATGTATGGTTCATGATTTTTGTCATAAAGTAACTCTTATGAAAGCTAGTGAGGTATGTCTTGAGCAGTACAAATAAATACTCTGGCAGATCATAAAAATGAGAAATTACTTTGGGCGGGGAGAATTAAAGATTTTCTAGGTGTAAGTTTTTTCTCAGTAGACTTTTCATTTTTTACAATAGTTTTATTTTTTATTTTTTTCAAAGATTTTATTTATTTGACAGAGATCACAAGTAGACGGAAAGGCAGGCAGAGAGAGAGAGAGAAAGGAGGAAGCAGGATCCCCTCTGAGCAGAGAGCCAGATGCGGGGCTCCATTCCGCATGATCTGGGATCATGACCTGAGCCGAATAACCCACTGAGCCACCCAGGTGCCCCTAGAAATTTTAGATTTACAGAAAAGCTGTGAAGATAGTACAGAGAGATCTTGCACTCAATTTTCCTTATTAATATTTTACATTAGTATAGTATTAATGAGCCATATTGGTAATGTCATTATTAGCTGAAGTCTAGTGTTTATTTTGGTTTCCCCAGATTTTACTTCATGTCCTTTTCTGCTTCCAGGATCTCATTGAGGATTACTACCTTACAGTTAGTTGCCATGTCTCTAGGCTCCTCTTGGCTGTGACATGTTCTCAGACTTTCAATACTTTTGGTGACCTTAGTTTTGAGGAGTACTTTTCAGGTATATTATAGGATATACTTATGTCTGATGCTTTTCTCATGACTAGACTGGGGTTATGCGTTTTTCAGAGGACAATCACAGAAGCAAAGTGCCATTTTTTTATCACTATACATCAAAAGTGTCTCCCCCCCCCCCCGGTAGAGTACATAAAATTGTTTAGGACTCTCCTGCATGGGAGATTGGGTTCTCTTTCATTTATTAAAGTGCTGCTTTACTTTGGTTCCATTCCACAGATTTTGGTATATTGTGTTTTCATTTTCATTCATTTAAAAATATTTTCAGGGGCGCCTGGGTGGCTCAGTGGGTTATAAGCCTCTGCCTTCGGCTCAGGTCATGATCTCAGGGTCCTGGGATTGAGCCCTGCATTGGGTTCTCTGCTCAGCAGGGAGCCTGCTTCCACCTCCCCCTCTGCCTGCCTGTCTGCCAGCTTGTGCTCTCTCTCTCTCTCTGTCAAATAAATAAAATCTTAAAAAAATTTTTTTTCAAATTCGCCTTTTGATTTCTGCTTTGATCCATGAGTTTTTAAAGAAGTATGTTTGGGGATTAGTGTCTAGATATTTGGAGATTTCCCAAATACTGTATTGATTTAATTCTGTTTTGGTCAGAGAATGTATTTTGTATGATTTGAATATTTTCAAAATTTTTATATGTTTTACGGTCTAGAATATGATCTGTGTTGCTGAGTGGTCTCTGTGCACATGAAAAGAATGTATATTCTGTGGCAAAAAATGTAAATTAGATCAGTTTGCTTGATTTTATCTCTTAAGTCTTCTCCACCCTATTAATTATAAGACTACTTACACCAATCATTGGAAGAGAGTTGTTGAAATCTTTGACTATGATTATAGTTCTGTCTTTTCCCCCTTTCAGTTCTGCCATTTTTGGTTAATATATTTTGAAGCTCTTTTATTTAGGAGGATAAATGTTTAGGATTGCTATAGCTTCCTGATGTATTGATATTTTTATTGTTATAAAATGACCTCTTAATTCCTGTTCTCATAGTTTTTGCTTTGAAATCCACTTTAATTTTAATAGTGTTGCTCTAGTGTTTTTTGATTGGTGTTAGTGTGATATATCTTTTTCCATCTTTTCGCTTTTAACCTATTTCTGTCTTTAAAGAAAATTTCTTACAGGTAGCATCTAGTTGTGTCTTGCTTTTATATCCAACGGATGATCTCTGCCTTTTTCTTTTTTTTTTTCCAAAGATTTTATTTTATTTATTTGACAGATCACAAGTAGGCTGAGAGGCAGGCAGAGAGAGAGGAGGAAGCAGGCTCCCTGCTGAGCAGAGAGCCCGATGCTGCGGGGCTTGATCCCAGGACCCTGGAATCATGACTTGAGCTGAAGGCAGAGGCTTTAACCCACTGAGCCACCCAGGCGTCCCATCTCTGCCTTTTTCTTTTTAATTCATTCTGAAATACTAAATTTTGAAATACTAGCTTTAGAGGAAGTTGCAAAGTGTGGCCCTGTGTGTACCCATCACCCAATATCCGCCAATGTTAGTATCTTACTCAACTGTAAGTACACCTTGAGGAAATTGACAGTGGAATGAAAATTGACAGGGAATTGACCATTGTATAATCTAAAGACCTTATTCGGATTTCACCAGATAGATATGTGCTTCTGTGTGTATATAGCTCTGTAGTTGAATAATGTGTTTTTGTGTAATCAAAACCAAGATACTTAAGTCCATAATTACGACATGTCTCTCATGCTACCTCTTCATAGGTATACCAACCCCCTCCACCTCTAACTCCTAGGAATCATTAATTTGCTCTCCACCTCTGTAATTGTTATTTAATGAACATTTGATAAGTGGAGTCATGTAGCATGCATTCTTTGAGATTGGTTTAAGTTCTTTGCAGTTCCTCCAAATAATTGTGTATATTAATAGTCTGTTCCTGTTTATTCTGGGCAATACTCCATGGTGTATATATACCATAATTTAACCGTTCACTCATAGAAGGACATTGGTTAGTTTCCAAATTTTAGCCAGTTAACTGCTCTTAACATTTGCATATACATTTCTACATGAAAATAAATTTTCATTTCTCTAGGATAAATATCCAAGAGTGTAATTGCTGGGTTGTATGGTAAGTCTGCTTTTCGATTTTAAAAGAACTGCCAAACTATTTTCCAGAGTGTCTGTGCCATTTTGCATTCCCACCAGCTATGTATGAGTGATCCAATTTCTGTGCTTCCTCTCCAGCATTTGGTATTATCACTGCTGTTTTAGTAATTCTGATGGGTGTATGGTCAGAACTCATTTTGATTTTAGTTTGCATTCCTTTCCTAGTGAATGAGACTATATGACTATTTTCTCATGTACTTATTTGACTGTTTTTTTGTGTACTTACTTGCCATCTGTAGATCCTCTTTGGTAAAATGTCTTTAGATCCTCTTTGGTAAAATGTCTAACCCTGTTTTTTGTCCATTTTCTAGGTTGAGTAATTTTTAAATGTTGAATTTTTAAAGTTATTTATATATTTTAGGTATGAATCTGCTGCTGCAGGTGGATCAAATCATCTGTTGGTGTCCTAGTTGAGGAGCAGAAGTTGGGTTACTGTTGTTGCCTCTGGGGATGGATCAGTCTCCCTACCAGTGTGTGGTTATAGTAGGGAAAGAGAAGCCTAGAATGCCTTGGGGCTTTCTAGCTACTGCTAAGGGTGGATTGGCCTGTCTTCTTCTGGATTTGTAATGGTTTTTTTCCTACTTTACCTCCCTCCTTTCTTTTCCTGCCTCTTGGTTCTGGGTTGCAGACCTTTCTGGTGTCCAGTCCAGGGTATATGGGACATAAAATGAAAACGCTGGGACTCACTGTGTTGCCTTTCTCAAAGTCCTGAGATCCCTGTCACCTTCTTTGAGGTTTTATTACCACCTGTTGCATATTTTTTTTGGTTTTTGTGTTTATAGGGGAGTAGTGGGGGGAATTTAGTGTATGCCATCTTATTCTGTAACTGGCAGCTCATCCCTGCGTTTTAATTGGGGTTTCTCGACTGTTTTTGCATTTAGTGTGATTACTGAAATGGTTAGGTTTGGTCTGTCATCTTGCTGTATGTTTTCTGTTTGTTCCATATGTTTTTTGTTCTCTTTTTCCTCCTGTGTGTCTGCCTTTTACAGGATTAATGGAATAGTTTTCAGGAGTCTTTTAAAAAACTTTTTGGGCTAGCTTATTTTAAAGTATTTGCTATACTTGTTCAATTTTTTTAAGTAGTTACTTTAGGATTCAAAGTATACATGTTTCCTTATCACAGTAACATTATAGCTTTTCTTAGATACTGTAAGAAACTTACTGGAGTACACTCTGTTTCACTTTTCTTGTACTTTGTAATTGTTGTCATTCATTTTACCTCTACCTTTGTTATCAGTCCCACAGTACATTGTTATTATTTTTGCTTTATGCAGTAAGTTATCATTTAAGGAGATTTAATAAATTTGAAAAAGTTATATTTACTTACATGTTTATGATTTCTTTTTCTTCTTCTTCTTTTTTTTTTTTTTTTTTTTTGGTTTTTGTGGATTTAGATTTCTGTCTTGTGTTATTTTCCTTTCACCTGAAGGACGTTTAACATTTCTTATAATGAAGATTTGCTGGTAACTGATTTTTTCAGTCCTTGTGTGTAAAAGTTTATATTTTGCCTTTATTTTTGAAAGATCCTTCAGCTCAGGAGAATTCTAGATTGACTTTTTTTCTTTCAGTGTTTTATAAAGGTGTTACTCTAGTGTTCTCTGCCTTACATTGTTTTTGAGATGGAAGTTTGCTGTCATTTTATCTTTTTCTTCTATAAGAACAGAGCTGTCCCTGCTCTCCCTCCCTTGGTTGCTTTTAAGAGTTTCTTTTTTATTGCTGGCATTACACAATCTGGTTTTGTTTTGTTTTATTTTTTAAACTGTTTCATGTGCTTGGGATTTGTTGAGCTTCTTGGACATGTGGATTATAGTTTTTATCAAATTTGGGAAGTTTTCTACTATTATCTTTATGTATAGTTTTCTGTCTCCTCTCTCCCCTCTCCTAACTGTATCGCAATTACGTGTATATCAAGCTTGAATTTCACTGTCCCCTCCCCCCCACAATACTCAGTCTGCTGTTAATTGCATCCAGTATGTTTTTTACCTTATGCATTATAATTTTCACTCAAGTCTTTTATATCTTCTTTATTTCTATTTGACATGCTCGTACTTTTCTCCACTTTCCTGAACTTAAGAAATAAAGTTTTAAATAATGGTATAACTTGTATAACTTGATTTGTTTTTGTCTTTATGGGCCATACTTTCTTGAGTGTCTTCATGTCTCGTAACTTTGATTGGATGCTAGGTAGTGTGAACTTTTCTGTGTTGGTTTCTATATACTACTATTTTGTTTTAAATATTTTTGAGCTTTGTTTTGGGATGAAATTAAGCTAATTGGAAATTGGTCATTTTGAGGCTTGGTTTGTTCTTACACTTTGTTAGGGGGAAAGAGAGCAACCTTTAAAAACCTTGGGCTCAAAAAAAAAAAAAAACAAAAACAAAACCTTGGGCTCATTTTGCTCTGGGACTGAGGACCGAGTCTGAGGACTTTTTTGAATGCTCCTTTTATTATGAGGTTTTTCCACTCTGACTTGAGGGAATAGCAACTATTTTTGGCACTGTTGGAGCCTTGTACATTTTTCCACTTGTTTATTTCAGGTGGCTCTAGTGTAATTTTTTTTTAAACTTTATGTACTTATTGTTACTCATCTGAGAACTGAAGGTGGTCGGGGGGGACACCTGTACAGATCTCCAAAGTGCTCTCTCTATGGCTCTCTCCTCTCTCATTTCCTCCCTTGGCTTATTCATATTTTCAGCTTCTTTTCGAGTCTGAGGTACTGCGCTTTACCCTCATTTCTTTACTTTTGACATCACATGGAAACTCCTTCCAGACAGTAAACTCCTTCCAGACAGTCATAGGAATTACCTCATTTATTTCTTCTCTGTTGTCCAGTAACTAAAAACATTTTTTCACATATTTTTCTTGGTTTATTAGTTAATGTGGCAGGGGTAATTGGTCCTTTTATTCCACATTTGCTAGAAGCAGAAATCCTAAATAAATTTTTAGTTTAATTTTATTTTAAATCTGCTTATGTACAGTACTTCTTGATGAAGAGTAATTCTTAATTTACCATTATCCCAGGGATGTCCTATTAACTTTTTGCTTAAATTTGGGTAGCATATAAGGTGTATAGAGTAATGTACCATTAAAGAGAGTAAGGAATGGTGTAGGAGTGAAACAGGATTCAGATCAGGTGCCACATATGATCAGTGTTCTCAGTACAAACACAAATA
Source organism: Mustela putorius furo (assembly GCF_011764305.1). Lineage (NCBI taxonomy): Eukaryota > Metazoa > Chordata > Mammalia > Carnivora > Mustelidae > Mustela > Mustela putorius. Next base: position 39,109,360 of record NW_025421989.1, read on the forward strand.
TTTCTAGTTTTGAGGCCATACATTTATTTATAGTTAATGCATTCTTTAGTCTGGAACTTTCCACCTCCATTCCATGGAACACTGTTGTCCCAGTAGGTTTTATAATTGCTTTTACAACAAAAAGGGTTCTGTGGACCAAGTGTACTAAGAAAGTTCTAGAGTAAAGTTTGTCTCTTTTTTTAACATTTCTCAAAACCTATTAATACTAATGAATTTCTGACTCACCAGTAAACCAGTGTAAACTTAATGGGTGTTCTTGAGTGATCCTCTTCTGAATATCTTTATTGATATGTCATTATTAATGATCAGGGATTTTTTTTTTCTTAAGATTTTGTTTGTTATAGAGAGTGTGAGTGAGTGGGGGGAGGGGCAGAGGGAGAGAGCTAGTGAGGCATCTCAAGCAGACTCCCTGTTGAGTGTGGAGCCCAACACAGGGCTCAATCCAAGGAACATGAGATCATGACTTGAGCCATAATCAAGAGTTGGATGTTCAACCTACTGAGCCACCCAGGTACCTACCCTAGGGATGTTTTAGTAATGTTTAAATAAGGTGTAATTAATTTTTATGGTGGTATTTAAATATATTCAGAAATTCATATTTATATTGAGACTGTTGATTCCTTTTTTTTTTTTAAGATTTTATTTTTTATTTGACAGAGAGAGAATGAGAGAGCAAGCACAAGTAGGCAGAGCAGCGGGCAGAGGGAGAGGGAGAAACAGGCTCTCCGCTGAGTAGGGAGCCTGATGTGGGGCTCCATCTCAGGGCACTGGGATCATGACCTGAGCTGAAGGCAGCTGCTTAACTGACTGAGCCACCCAGGTGCCTATGTTGATTCCTTTTGATGTATATTTATTTAGATGGTTTTCAGTATTTTGCTGGTACGGTCTTGTGTATGTTATTTTTTACAGTGCATATGTTTATTTGTAGGAATAATTCTTCGATTTGCTCTATTAAAAGAGGGTGGATACCTAGGCACATGTACACACACATAACAATATGGGCATACATACCTATGCATGCATTTGTATTTTTGATAGACACTGAGATTTTTTCTCTGTTGAAGTTGTGTCAGTATGTACTCATACTACGTTGAAAGTCTGTATTTAAGAGAAACTTGATGAATATTCTCTAGTTTTTCTTCACAACCTAATATGTTTTTGGGCAGTCTAGAATAGTGATTAAACATGTGGATTCTGGGAGCACCCTCTCTCGTTTCTAATCCTGATTTTGCTATTTACTAGCAATTTGACCTTGGGCAGATCACTTATTCAGTTTTCCTGTAAGTAAAATTGGAGAATAATACTACCTTGGTCAAGGGCTGCTGTAGTTAAATGAATTAAGACACATATAGTACTTTGTGCCTAGCCCACAACAGGTAAGTATTATCTATTACTGAATATTGAAACATGTCATGAGTGAGGCTCTCTGCCCCCGTCCAGTGTTTACTGTGGTTTTCTGTGCCTTTTAATTAATCTTTAAATTTAACACAGTAGTACACACATTTAATTACAGTCAAAAAGTTTATTAAAAATGGTATCCCCTAGCTCCCACTCCATATTTTCTTCTCCCAAGTTTTATCTCTGCTGATCATATTTACTTTCATGTTTGTAAGTAATATGCTTGTGTTGCTTCTTGATTTTTTCCAGTTTTAAGCATTTTTTATTTTCTATTATGAAAGGTAAAGATTTGGCTTTGATTTGTTTCTCAGCATCTTCCTGCTGTTCTCTTTATACTTGTATTGTTAACTAAAGTATTCAGTGTTCGCTTTGTGACTGTAAACTCTAATAATGGCTGAATCATGTAATTATTTTTCTCTGCAATACTTTCTCATGAACTTAAAGAATTTTCTTTTTTTTTTTAAACAGTACTCTTTTCGTCCTTTTTAAAGTCTGCATTTTTTTTTTTTTAAGATTTTATTTATTTATTTGACAGACAGAGATCACAAGTAGGCAGAGAGGCAGGCAGAGAGAGAGGAGGAAGCAGGCTCCCTGCCAAGCAGAAAGCCCTGTGCGGGGCTCGATTCCAGGACCCTGGGATCACGACACGAACCGAAGGCAGAGGCTTAAGCCACTGAGCCACCCAGGCGCCCCGAACTTAGTAATTTTCTTTTTGATTATTTTTCTGTGAGTTTATCACTAATTTGCACTCATCCCCTAATTCTTCATCAGTTGTTTAAATCACGACTCAGGATGTTAAGATAGATGAAGAGCTTGATCAGTTTTTATTTTCCTAAAGAAACCTCTTCCGTAAGCCTTCTAACTTACTCCAGTCTGGACTGATTTTTCCACTACATATGTTAACATCATCTTACAGAAAAAAGCTCCTTCAGTTTTAATGTTTTGTCACTTGCTTTTTAATAGTCATATATCTTGGACTTTTCCCTATGTCAGTACTTTAGGTATTCTTGTATTTAAAAATGGCTGTTTGGTGTATCCATTATAGCTGTACTGTAATTTAATTAATTACATATTGGTGAGGATTTGTGTTTCCAGTTTTGTAGTGAACATCTTTGTATGCGTTTTTACAGTTTTGCATAGGAATAAATATCTAGAAGTGGAAAATTACTGGGTCAGATGGAATGAATATTTAAAATGCCTCAGAAAAGATTGTTTACATTTGAAGTGTCTTCAGGCATCTTTTTAAAATAGCCTCGATAATACTGAGTTTAACTTTTTTACCCAGTCTTATTGATAAAAAGCAGTATTTCATAGTTTTACCTGTATTTCACTGTTAATGAGATTAAGTATATTTTCCCTATATTTATTGTCTGTAGTAATTCCTCTTTGGTGAGTAGTCCATTCATGCCCTTTGCTCAGTTTTGTCTTCTCAGTTTCTTGTCTTTTTTTTTCCTTTTTTCCTTTTTTTTGGTGTGGGGTATGGGGAGGTGGATTTGTAAGATAGAGGTTTGTATAATTTAAATCTCTGGTTAAGCAGGAATATTTTGAAAATATATACATCGAGGTTTGGAGAAACAGTTGTTATCACCCTGCATGAGTACCACAGAAAGGTAGAGTTTTGTGATTTAAAATTTATTGCATTTCTGGGGATGGAGATGAACCAAATAATAGTAACCAGTTCTAGCCCTGCTCAGTATTTCCCTTGGATGCTGAGAGTGGTTGAAGGAGGAAATAGATGCTTATCAAACTTCACTATCTCCCAGGAATGTCAGTTTTACTTAGAATTTTTGGGGCTAGGCAATTAGTTTTTATTCCCATAAGCTATTTTAATATAATCTAAAATTTATATGAGTTTTAAAGTTAAGATGTGAGACTTTAGGAGTAACTTATGTAATATTTATATTTCTAAGATCTCTAAGTTTCTGAGCTATTAAGTGTACTTTAGGAGAAAAATGTGAGGATACAGGTGCTTATGGAATTTAACAGTGGTCACTGTGCACTGAAACACAGTAAAACAGCATTTTTATTATTTTTATTTTTTTAAGATGTCATTTATTTATTTGATGGAGAGCATTCACAAGTAGGCAGAGAGGCAAGGTTGGGGGGGGGGGATCAGGCTCCCTGCTGAGCCGAGAGCTTGATAAGGGGTTCAATCCAGGACCCTGAGATCAGGACCTGAGCTGAAGGCAGAGGCTTAACCCACTGAGCCACCCAAACAGCATTTTTTAAGATTTTTTTTTTACCATTATTCATCATAATGGATTTTACATTGCAGTTAAGCATCTATGCACAGTGATACAATAAAATAAAAATTTTATAAAATGTTTATTCTTAACAACTTAAGGTCTTTTCTGATACTTCATTAAAAAAAAAATCTGGTCTTAATCTACTTAATTGATGCCCATTAGGTTGTGGCTTGCAGTCTGAAATTGCTTAACATGGTACTTGTTATCTTATTTGAAGTCATCCTGAGGTGCTGTAGAGTTCAGCCTGGTCTTGTTCAGCTAGTAGTTACCTATGTCACCTCAGGCAGTGTACTTAGGTCTCTCAGTGACTCACATTCCTCAAACAAGGGGTAACTAAAAGCTGTACTGTCTCATAGGGTGGTTGTGAAGTTTAAATGAGAGAATGTAGGTGACACAGGCATATACAGGTGTCAGTGGTGATGTGCTGTTGCAAATTCCAAAGAGGAAGGATTTAAAACTAGGAGTACACTCCCTTGCCCCATCTCCTTTCAAAGAAAAAAAAAATCCCACAGACATTTTTATTTAAACATAGTAAGATGGTTTTAAAAAATTCTTATTGAGAGAGAAGAACAAGTACTTTGGGGGCGCCTGGGTGGCTCAGTGGGTTAAGCTGCTGCCTTCGGCTCAGGTCATGATCTCAGGGTCCTGGGATCGAGTCTCACATCGGGCTCTCTGCTCAGCGGGGAGCCTGCTTCCTCCTCTCTCTCTGCCTGCCTCTCTGCCTACTTGTGATCTCTCTGCCAAATAAATAAATAAAATCTTAAGGGGGGGGGGGAAGAACAAGTACTTTGAGTATTTAATTATTGAGAAGAGCATTTTGAGGCCTATTGAATTTCCTTTATCTGTGTTCCTCCTTTCTTAGTTTCCTCTTTTTTGTCCTCTGAGTCTAAAGAAGAAAATGTAGCATGCCTACAGACTACCACCCAGATAGCTATTGACATTTAAAAATGGTGTGTGCATGTGTGTAGACAATTCAAATAGCAAGGAAAGCGATAATATAAAGCAAACCAAAAGCTTTCCCCCATCTCTTTACGGTTACCAGTTTCTGTTTATCTTTTCCTAGTGCATGCTTGTCTTATATTTGCTTTTTCAAAAATGTATGCAGTGTTCAATAACTTGCCTTTTAAAATGGCCCCAGAGGTCTTGCCAGTTTCAGAAATATATTACTCTTTCTTTCTTTTCAACCATTCTAGAATGTTTAACTTTTGAGGAAGTACTGGAACTTAACTTAATCAGTTCCCGGTTGTTGGATTGTTCTGTTGTTGGGTGTTTGCTTCCAGTTTTTTCTTAAATCTTTTTGTTTAGTTTTGTTTTGGTTTGGAAAACACCAAACCATTAGAAAAGTTGAAAGGATAGTGCAGTGAATATCTGTAATTTCCTTCACCTAGATTTCACCATTTGTTAACATTTGGACACATTTTTGTTTCTCTTCCCATTTTACTAAGTCGCTTGGAAGTTACCTGAATAGTCCAGCATGGATTTCCTAAGAACAAGTATGTTGTCCAAAATATCCACAGTATAGTTCTCAGTTGGGGAATGTTAACGTTGATAATACTATTATCTGATATATAGTCTATATTAAAATTTTCTCATTTTCCCCATGGTGTCCCATAGTTGTTGTTTTTTAAATCTGGAATCTAGTTAGGGATCACATTTTGTATTATGTGTCTTATCACTTTAATCTTTACAGTTCCCAAGCCTTTCAAAAATCTTATTTATTTATTTATTTAATAGATTATTTATTTGACAAAGATCACAAGTAGGCAGAGAGGCAGGCGGGGGTGGGGGGGGGAAGCAGGCTCCCCGCTGAGAAGAGAGCGGATGTAGGGCTTCCTCTGAGGACCATGAGATCATGACCTGAGCCAAAGGCAGAGGCTTAGCCCACTGAGCCACCCAGGCGCACCCCCCCCCCCCCGCAAGTCTTATTTTTAAAAGTCTGTTTCTTTGCCTGTCTCACAAATTTTTGTTGAAAATTGTACATTTTCAATAGCATATTATAGCAACTCTGGATTCTGACCCCTGCAGCCTCCTAGATTACTGTGGTTGCTGTTTGTTTATTTGTTTAGTGTCTTGCCTTGATTAATTCCGTAGTCTCTTTTCTCTGTTGTGTGTTACCCCTGATGTCTCTGCTCAGTTGTTTATTCCTTTAATTCTTGGCTTTAGAAGTTACCCCTGGGTCAGTAATAGTTTAATGATAGCCAGTGACAAATAAGAGGTTGTATTTAAACACCTTGATCCAGTAAAGCATCCTTTGCTGAAATGTCTGTGTATGTTTTGGGAACACATTCAGAGTTCAGATTTAAAGTTCAAACCCTCTGCTTGAGCAAAGGTATGAGTAGACAGCTAGAGATCTCTCTTGTCTCTCCTGAGTGTGTTTACAGTTTTCCAGACTCCCAGGAGCATGTGGAAGCTTTTCAAGGTCTCCTAAGGTTGTCTCATTCCTTAGGTCACCCAGTAAAATTTCTGGCTGATTTTGATTGCCCCTACCAATATCTCAGCGTCAGTTTCAGGCAACTTTGATGTTGGTCTTCCTCAGTTGCTCAGTTGCACAGGTGCACATGCGTGCGCACATGAATATTATGCAACCTTAGAAAGGAAATCTTGTTACTTGCTACAATGTGGGTGAACCTTTAGGACCCTTAGGCTAAATGAAGCTGGTCACAAAAGGACAAATACTGTGTGATTCCACTCATGTGAAGTATCTGAACTAGTCAAAACAACAGAAACAAAGTAGAAAGATGGTTCCCAGGGGTGGGTATGGGAGTGGATGGGAGGAAGGGAGTGGTAAGTGTTTAATGGGTATAGAATTTCATTTGGTATACAAATATACTTAACACTCCTGAACTGTGTATTTAAAAATGGTTAAGATTGTAAATTGAATGTTAAACATGTTTTTTTTTCTACCACTTTAAAATGTCAAAAAGGGGTGCCTGGGTGGCTCAGTGGGTTAAGCCTCTGCCTTCGGCTCAGGTCATGATCCCAGGGTCCTGGGATCGAACCCGAATCGGGCTCTCTGCTCAGCAGGGAGCCTGCTACCCCCCCCCTCTCTGTGATCTCTGTCTGTCAAATAAATAAACAAAATCTTAAAAAAAAATTCAAAATATTAAAAAAAAAAAGACAGCATGCAAATGTCTACAAAAATCCTACTAAAATTGACTTAATTTGGTGTTCTTTTAGGTGGGGGGGATGTCTTAAAAAAATTTTTTTTCTCAGTGACTTAATGTCACCTGATTTTCTCTTATTAGCTACCAAACTCCTAAAGCTAGCATTGGGTTGATGAAAAGGAGTCCAAACACAGAAGATGGAGATAGTCATTAGTCTTCTCTTGAATCAGAATCCACTTGATAGGTCTGTTCTTTTTCCAGGTATGAGAATTTCAGTCTCAACAAATACCCAATAGGCTGTATAAAACAGAATAGAGAACAGCTACCTTTTTGTATTAAGACAGCCATTTATTTATCCAGTGTTATTGTTTTGCTTTAGTACCTCAGAGCCAGGATATGGATGCCTGCCTCCATCTGCTGATTTGTCTCAAACTGAGAAGGTTGCCTGTATATTCTGATGATAGCTTTTAGGTCATTGCTGTTTTAAGTTAGACTAGTGGTCCTTCTTGCTCTAGGTAGCCTTTTGCTGTTGCTACTTGTGTCCTGATGACATTTAGGTACATGACTGCCTCCTTAAATTTTACTTGTATCTTATTTGACCTTTAGCAACATTCATCACAGTAGACTGTTCATTCTTGCATTTCTAAAGCTTATTTCTTCTTTTAGTTTCTTTGACATGCCAAGGTTTCCTGATTTTTATTTTAACTGGACTTTTTTTTTTTAATCCTACGTATTTCTTTTAGTCCCATAAACCCTCCCCATGTTTAATTGTATTTTTTAAGACCTTTATTTACATGTCTTACCTATATATTGTTTTTCTTTCTTCCCCTTCCCTCTTTCCTTTTCTTTCCCCCTTTCTTTCTCTTTTTTGTTCCTTTCCCCTTTGGGTTCTTTTCCTTTCCTTTTCTATTTTCTGTTTCCTTTAGAAAACACATGGGGCACCTGGGTGGCTCAGTCAGTCAAGCGTCTGCCTTCGGCTCAGGTCATGATCTCAGTGTCCTGGGATTGAGCCCCACATTGGGCTCCCTGCTCATGGGGGAGTCTGCTCCTCCCTCTCTCTCCCTGCTGTTACCCCTGCTGTGTGCTCTCTCTCTCAAATAAGTAAAAAAAAGATAAATTAAGAAATCAGGTACACAGTTAAACAAAAGAAAACCAAGTGGTTCTTCAAGAAGTATAGTGGAAAAGAGCAATCCTCCACTGTCCCTCCTTTGGTATTTACCTCCATCTTTCTAAATAATATTGTCAATCCATCACCCTTTCCTCCATTTACATTCTGTTGAGTTTCTAAGTAGGGAGGATAAAGTTGTGTTGTTATAATAATCTTCGTTTACCTTTACTTTGTCCCTCCAGTATAATAGCCTTGGGTTAAATTAATAAGCAAATTTTACCTTATAAGCCAAGAAGTATATTACAATATAATTTATTTAAAAAAGTTTTCCTAATAACTTTTTATCATTTTAAGTTTTAATGACTTCTGTTGTTTGTCATAGGTTTCTATCACTGATGCTTACCAAATAGCTGTAAATTGTTTCTGAATACTTTTTCCTGTTTTTCCAAGTACATTGTAGACTCTATCGGTCTGGATAATTTACTCATAAATCTTTCCTGGTGCCCTCTTCTCTCCTGTGGTTTTTGGCTTTCCATCATCTTTGGGAGAGGCTCATCTTCACCTTTGTGTTGGAGCTATGTTTCTTGGATGCCTTGTTTCTCTTTGTTCTTCTACTTCTTGATAGTTTGGTATAGAATTTTATCTTGGAAATAATATTTCTACCATTTTGAAGTCAGTTTCTTTGCCTTCTAGCTTTCTGTGTTTGGTTGAGCCATTTTGTGTGTAATTAGATTTGTTTTTTGTTTGTTTGTTTTAAACTTTCCGCTCTTTTACAACTTTTCAGGATTGTATCTATACCTGCTATTCTGAAAAATCATGTTAATGGCCTTGGTCTCCCTGAAAAGTTAAAGTCCCTCAGGTCTGGGAAATGCATGTTGGTTCAAGCATTTCATTATTTGATGGTATCTTCATAGAAAAAATCAGTTTCTTCCCATTCTTACATATTTCAACTAATATGGAGCCTAAGCCAGTTATGAGAAATCTGGTAATTTAGAATGACAACTCTAGCATGTGACCTGGGAATAGATACATGAATGAGAATTAGTCTTAGCCAGAGAGAGAAGTGATCAGAGGCTTGTATGTAGGGCAGAGAGGGAGGAGTGGTGACTTGGAGCATCTGATCTTGTATATAATAGAATTCTAGAACAAAGTAGGTCCTGTATAGATAAGTTAGAAAAAAGAATTGTTTTGCCATAGTAGACCTTGTAAACAAATATTGAGGAAAAAAATGTTCATGATACTTCTTAAAGATGATAAGGCAGACTTTATTCAAGGGGGACTGTTGCAGAAGGTATAAAGACCACTGCAGTGGTCATGATTTCGGAGAGAGAGATTGAATTCAACCCTGAATATAGTGCGGACAAAATTTATAGCCAAGGAGCAGGGAGGGGATCAGTTGCCAAAGTCAGGCTAAAGTGACCAGATATCACCTGTGGGGTGGCAGGATGGGGGATTCTGGCTAAAGGAGTTTAGCAGGATTCTTCCTAATAGTGGACAATGCAGAGAGAGAAGCACAGAAATCTAAATGTTGAGGCCTAGTTGAAAATGAGCTCAGAGGAGCCTGAGTTGAGTTTGCTCAAGGAGAGAATCTTTGTCGTGATGCATTGAGCTAAGAAAAAGTGGTATGTCTAAACTGTTAGGGAGAAGTAGAGATTTGGTAAGGATGGTTGGTGATGCTGTATCATGCAAGGCCTTGCATTTTCTATTATTCCTATATAAGCAGCTAGTTTTCTTTTTTCTCTTCCATTATAATACATGTAATACTTGGCCTTTTCTGGGACTGTGTCCCATCCTGGAAAGCCATGTCTTTCATTTAATAAAATATCATGGCATTCAAGAGGGTGATGTTATGTACTTACTGAATATCATACATGTACATCCTGTTCTAATTGATTTATAGTTCAGCATTTATAACGTCTTCATAAAGAATCCCTCAGTTCGTTTTAGAAAGCAAAATACACACACCTCTAGTAAAGCTCAGGGAGGGAGCAAAGGGGAACATAAATATAAAACAGCAGAAATGAGAAAGGGATGCAGACTTAATTAAAAACTATAAGATGTACAGCCAAACAGTAATTAACTTTAAAATCTTAGTGAAACAGGTAAGTGAAACAGGTAGTTTGTGACAAAGATGCGAATTATGAACTGTGATTCAGAAAGTTCACAGTGGTGGTAGATAAAAAGTTTTCCAAAATTCCAATTTTTGCTTGAAATCTAAAATTGTGAGATCAACTCATTTAATCCTTGCAGTTATCCTTTGAGGTAGTTGCTGTAAAATATCCCTCTTTTACAGAGCACGGAGAGATTAAGTGACTTGCCCAAGGCCATACAATGCAAAGCTACAATTCGAAACCTACCTCGCCAAAGTTCCAGAGCCTACACTTTTATCCACTGCACTTAGCTGTGATGGCATTAAAAAGAGTAAACTATTCGGATACTTTGACATTATAAATACCATTAGTAGCTGTAGTGCCCACCAGGGTGCCTTAGGCTCAAAAGCCATTCAGATGAGTAAGACCTGATTAAGTCACACTTGATGTCGGATTGACATGGAAGGATATTGGACAGGAAGTGGCATGCCAGCAGAGCAGTGACAGGCATTCCTCTTCCATGAGAATCCTTGCAGTTTTGTCTAGAGGTTAGTTTTCAGTTCATGAGGTGACAGTTGAGGTGTGAGAGAATGAGACTCATAGGTGGGTGCAGAGCTACTCTTTTGTATTTGTTTCCTGTGGTTGCTGTGAGAAATTACCACAAACTGGGTGGTTTAGAAAAACAGAAATTTATTCTCACAGTTCTGGAGGCCAGAAACCTGAAGTCAAGGTTGGTATGACAGTAGGGCAGTACTGTGTGTGGAAGCACTAGTGAAGAATCAGTTCCTTGCTTCTTTGGCATTTTCTGCTGGTAGTTCTTCACATCTCTGTCTCTCTGTTGGTCTCCCTGAGAACCTTTACTCCTCTTATAAAAGGATGCAAGTGATTGCATTTAGGGCCCACCTAGGTAATCCATGATAAGTACCTCCTTTCAGGATCCTTAAATTAATCAAGTATTTTGCTATATAAGGCCATCTTTTGTTCGTCCTACCACTTCTGCTTCAAACACACATACCTACCCCAAATAGGAACCAATATCTTTTGTAATTTTTAAGGGCACACTCTCTCTCGCAGTCTCCACAGGGACATGCTCAGTTAAAAAAGCCCCTATAGGGTGCCTGGGTGGCTCAGTGGGTTAAGCCGCTGCCTTCGGCTCGGGTCATGATCTCAGGGTCCTGGGATCGAGTCCCGCATCGGGCTCTCTGCTCAGCAGGGAGCCTGCTTCCTTCTCTCTCTCTCTCTCTGCCTGCCTCTCAGTGTACTTGTAATTTCTCTCTGTCAAATGAATAAATAAAATCTTTAAAAAAAAAAAAAGCCCCTATATTCAGGGAATTTCAAAGCTGTAGCATCCTACCAGCTATTCATAGTTGATTTTGCAGTTCTCTCACTTTAGATTTATTTCATCGGTAGGACTTTTACTGTGATTGGTGGTGTAGGTAACACAACCAACATTCTACCTTTATCAGGTTTTAGCAGTAAAGGAACTAGTTAACCCAAGATCTGATTTGTCTGTAAAAAAGAATGGGTTTTGTTGATCTACTCACAGTAACTATTACTTAGGCTATGTCATGAATTACTGTATATTGTTGATTTATAACCTTTCATGACTTAATGATACTGTTTTAGGCTTTGGGAGTACTGAGTGATGGTGATGGTATACTGAATTCTTTTTCTTTCTAAGGATGAGGGTGTGTCATTGTAAGATTTGTTTCAGGTTTTGCAGATAAGAAAAAGATGCTATAACCTTTGAATAGTAGGCAAAAGATGTTTTTAAGGATTGTAGAAACATGTAGTAACATGGTTTAGGGCAGTTAGGCAAGCATGAAAAAGGAGCAGGAGAGCACTACCAGTTACTCCAGTGTCAAGAAACATATTACAGTATCAAAAAATTAAATTTGTTAATTTTTTTTGGTTGTTAGCTACTATCAATCATACCGGAAAAGCCTTTAAATTCTGGGAAGCTGTCAAGTCACAGTGGTGGTCGATTTAAGTTTTCCCAAATTCTGATTTGTGCTTGAAATCTCAAGTTTGATCGTCGGCAAGAGATTACTATTACTTGCTTCTCTTGAAATGGCAGACTCATTTCATTTGTTTTCAAGAAGATATCTTCCAGATACCTAAGTCAGAGTAAGCATAGTTTGTTAGTCATTGTTCTGTGAAAAGAGGCCAGTTCAATTTATAACTTAAAACAATCTCACATGTACTTTCCCACAATAATGGCCACCGTAATTTAGTATGGAGCAGAAATGCTTGCTTGCTTGCTTGCTTTATTTATTTATTTATTTAAAAGATTTTATTTATTAGAGAGAGAGCATGAGAGTTCAGTATGGAGCAGAAATGCTTGCTTTATTTATTTATTTTAAAGATTTTATTTATCAGAGAGAGAAAGAGAGCAGGAGAGTTCAGTATGGAGCAGAAATGCTTTATTTATTTATTTATTTATAAAGGTTTTTATTTATCAGAGAGAGAGAGAGAAAGAGAAATTACGAGAGCATGAACAGGATCAGAGGGAGAGGGAGAAGCAAACTCCCCGCTGAGCACTGAGCCTGATGCTGACTAGAGTCCAGGACGCTGGGATCAGGACTTCGGCTGAAGGCAGAGGCTTAACCATGCTTAAGGGACTGAGCCACCCAGGTGCCCCTGGAGCAGAAATGCTTTACCTGTAGTTCGGATTTTGCCATACACATTATTCAGACTGTGTACTCAGGGGTTGACATTTAGTAAAAGGACTTTTACTGTTTCATCAAGGATATTCTTAAGTTGAAACTGGCATTAACAACAAGAAAAAACTATACTTGTTTGGTGGTGAAGAATATGATAATTTCTGGTTCAGTTTGATGCCTCTGGCTTAACTCCTGCTAAATTGCCAGCAGTTTCACTAACCGTTAATTTTATATCATCAGGATAAATGTCAGCAGAGTCAAAAAGAGAAATAACATCTTAGTATTACAATGAAAATAACTTTGACTCAGCAGACCTCCTGAAAGGATGTAGGAGACTCCCAGTTGTCCATGAACCACACTTTGAAAACAGCTGCTTTGGGGGAATTTCAACATTTTTCTTCTTAAGATTTATTTATATTATTTTTAGAGAGTAAGCACTAGGGTGAGTTGGGGGAGGGGGAGAGTGAGAGGGAGAAAAAAATCCTCATGCCAACTCCCCAGAGTGTGGAGACTTCGCTCAATGCAGAGCCCGATGCAGGGCTCCTTCCGAGGACCCTGAGATCTTATGAGCCAAAATCAGGAGTCAGCTGCCTAATCTACCAAGCCACCCAGGTGCCCCCAAAGCATGTATTCTTGACTTACTAAAGTCTGATTGGTACATCCTCCCTTTTCTTGGGCAATGTAAGATTCTTGGAACCTCTACCCTCCTCCCCTCCTTTATTCTATCATTGTTGTATGTATTCTCTATATGTTTTAAATATGAAATATTACTGTTAAGGTTGTCACCTACATGTTTAAGATTTTATTTCCTTCTCATTTCTTCCTGCATCCCTTACCTTCCTTTTGAAACAATTTTCTTTTCTGTATGTGTGGCGGCTTTATTTATAGATCTGAATATGTCTTTATTTTATAATCTTCTGAAGTATGTTTTGAGGTTTATGTGTTGTTTTGCAAGTGGGCTTTCAATTTTTCCACCACCATTTGTTGAAAAGACAGTCCTTTTTCTGTTGAATTGCCTTTTCACCTTGTCAAAAACCAGTTGCCTGTATTGGTGTGGTTCTGCCTGTTGATTCTCTATTTTGTTCCATTGATCTATGTTTCTCTTTTCTCCAGTATCACACTGTCTTGATTAGAGTAGCTTACTCTATTGTCTTGGAATTGGGTAATATGACTTTATTCTTTACCAGAATTATTTTGTATATTCTAGTTCCTTTCCTTTGCACATAACTTTTAGATCACTTTGTCTCTATGTACAAAGGAGCTTGCTGGGATTTTGAGTGGGATTGCATTGAATCTCTATCAATTAGGGAGAATTGATGTATTAGTAATGTTTCCTATTTTGTGAACGTGGTATCTTTCTATGATTATTTTGGTGTTCTTCGGTTTCTTTAATCAGTGTTTTGTTGTTTCTACACACAGATCACACACATATTTTGTTAGATTTATACCTAAGTACTTCGTTTTTTGGGTGTACTATTATTGTAAGTGGTATTTTTTTAAGTTTCAGATTCTAGTTATTCACTGCTGGTATATAGGAATATGTTGACATTGAATCTTGAGCTTGAATATTACACTTACCAGTTCTAGTAATTTCTGAATTTAATCTTTTTTTTTTTAAAGGTTTTATTTATTTATTCATGAGAGACAGACAGAGAAAGGCAGGGAGAAAGAGACTGAGCAGGGAGCCAGATATGGGACTTAATCCCACCCCGGGACCCTGGGATCATGACCTGACCTGAAGGCAGATGCTTAATGACTGAGCCACCCAGGCACCCTAATTTCCTAATTTTAACTTTAACTTGTCACAGTCTGCCTTAAAATTATATTATACTATGTCATGGGAAGTATGGACCTTAACAAGAATGTACTTCCATCGTTCCCATTTTAGTCTTTTGGATAATTGCCATACATTTTACTTCTACATAAGTTATAAACCCTGCAACATTGTTACTGTTGCTTCTAAATCTTTTTTTTTTTTTTTGAGAGCGAGAGCGAGAGAGAGAAATAGCACGGGCCACGTGTGCATTAAGTGAGCATGGGGAGGGGCAGAGGGAGAGTGAATCAATCCTAAACTGGCCCCATGCCCAGCGCAGATCACAGCAGGGAGCTTGATCTCACAACCTTGAGATCATGATGACTGGACCCAAAATTGAGTTGTATGCTTAGCCGACTGAGCCACCCAGGTGCCCCTTTAAATAGCTATTTTACTTTTAAATAGCTTCTCTTAAAAAATAAGCTTTAAGGTAAAATTTACATATATTTAATTTCACTTATTTTCCGTGTTGGATGAATTTTGACATATGTATACACTATGTGGTCCTTTGATACTGGCTTCTTTTATTCAGCATAATACCTTCAAGATTCATCCATGCTATATCAGTAGTTTATTCTCTTATTTTGATAAATAGAATTCCATTATATAGATGTATCATAGTTTGTTTACCCATTTACCCGTTGAAGGATATTTGACTTGTTTCTAGTTTTCATTGAAACTATGAATAAAGATGCTATATAAACAGGTTTTGGTATATATGTGTAGGTTTTGGTATGAACATCAGTTTTCACTTTAGGGTAAAATACTTAGGAGTGAGATTGCTGGGTCATGTATGCTTAACTTTATACTTAATTGTCAAATTGTGTTTTAAAGTGACTGTACCATTTTGCATTCTCACTGGTGGTGTGTAAGAGTTTCCAGTTGTTCTGCACCCTCATTAACCCTTGGAATTGTCCCATTTTAAAAATTTCATGAACCTTGAGGGCATTATGCTAATGAATTAAGTTGAAAAGTGGAAAGACAAGTACTGTATGATCTCACTATAACTTTATGTGGAATTGAAAGAAGTAGAACTCAGAAGCAGAGAGTAGACTGGTGTTTGTCAGGGGAAATGTTGATCAAAAGGTACAAACTTTCACTTGTAAATGGGTAAATTTGGGGGAATCTAATGTAGAGCATGGTGATTTTTAGTTAACAATACTGTATTTTATTCTTGAGCTGCTTAGTCAGTAGATCTTAAATATTCTCTTCACACGTTGTGTAACTCTTTGAAGTATTGGATGAATTTGCTAACCTTATTGTGGCAATCATCTCACAATATATACATATATCAGATCATCACATCACAAACCATAAAGTTAACACAATGTTTATATGTCAGTTTATCTCAATAAAGTTAGAATTTTTTTAGCCATTCAAATAGGTATGTGGTGATATCTCTGGTTTTAATTGATTTCTGTAGTTTTATAATGGGTCTTATAATTGAGTCATAGTCCTTCAACTTCATTCTTTTCCAGAATTATTCTGACTTTCCCACTTTGTTTTTACATTTAAATTTTATGACCATTTCATCTGTATCTACAGAAAAATCCTGCTGGAATTTTGATTGGAATTGCATTAAATCTGTAAATTAGTTTGGGGAGAGTTATTTTAATGCTGTTGAATCTTCTGATTGATGAATACAGTATCTCTCACAGTATCACGTATTTGGGTCATCTTTGAATTTTTTCATTAGTGTTTTGTAGTTTTCAGCATATGGATTCTGCTACATGTACTTTGATAGGAGTTACACCTATGTAGTTCTTATTTTTGGAGCTATTATAAATGGTATTTTAAAATTTCGTTTCTAATTATATATTGTTAGGGTGTAGAAATGCAATTTTATTTTCTGTATATTGATCTTATATCTGTGACCTTGTTAAACTTGCTTATTAGTGAGATATTTTTGGATCAGTTGTGCTTTAAGGAGCCATTAAAGAAAAAAAATAAGAAAAATGTCTTCTATAATTGCCTATGCAGTTACCATTTCCAGTAGTCTTGTTTTGTGTTCTGCATCAGTATTTCATCTGGTATAACTTACCTTAAATTTAAAAAAAAAATTTTTTTTCTTAGACTGTAGGTCTGCTAATGTTGAATTCTTTGAGTTTTGCATATCTGGAAAAGTGTACTTTTCACCTTTTTTTTTTTGAAGGATGGTTTTGCTGATTATAGAATTGTAAGTTGACAAATTTATTTTCCATAACTGTAACGATATTGTTCCACTTTATTCTACTTACATTAGTTCAGGCAAGAAAATTTCCTATGCCTGTGTGCAGCCTAAACGTCTTTCTAGGCAGTAGGCTTGAGGTAATTTTAGGGCTTACAGCCTTTGTTTTCCCTTTCTCAAAGATTACTGTCATGCATTCTCAGATATCCAACGTCTGAAAACATTTGTTTCACACATTTTCTCTTGTTTTTTAGTTACTTCATTCGGAATAAATTTGGTCCATTTTTACTGCATCTTGCCTGCAAGCAGAAGTCCAAAGATCTAAGAATTTTAAACCTCGAAAATCCTTATAGCATGAAAGATTGAAATGTTAATTTGTATGTCATTGTAGTAATTCAAATGTGTGTCTTGTGTAGAGAAACTAGATTTAAGGTTTCTCCTGAGACTGATGCGTTCATACTTTATTTCACTGATTTCAAATAGAAATTTAGATATGAGCTTTCTAGAGACTTAAACTAAGTTGAAATGGTATTTGGATGGTCAGTTTTCATATTTTATGTGAAAATATTTTAAATGAGTATTTAATGTTCAGGTCGTTTGATTTTAAATACAGATTTTTGGTACAGTATGCTCTCAGAACTGGTTTTTCAGATGAACTTTTTCAAATTAATGGAACAGATTGCAAAAAGAGCCACTAATTATAGGATATGCTGAATTGCTTGATACTTTATTACTTTTATTCTTTCAATCCCTGAGTGGAAAAATTTATAGTTATGATAGGCTAGAGCAGGGTTACCTTTTAGTGGTTTAATAGAAATGAACCGTTGTGAAATATCTAAGGAGTGGGTAATGCACCTGTTCCTTGATCTTTATAGTCAGCAAATAATATGATTGTGTTTTGCTTTAATGCTCATTCTTAACAGTTTGTAGATCACAGTGGCAGACCAAATTTTTCCTAGTAATTTTTTTTGAATGTTACTGATTCTTAGGAGTTCTGTATATTCTGAATGTGAATGCTTTCTCACTATATGTGTTGAAAAGTGTATTTTCCCAATTTATAACTTGCCTTTCTAGTAGTGTTGTGTGTGTATTTTATAAACTAAAGTCCCAAACATTGATGTCGTTGAATTAACCTTTAGCCTTTTTCTCATGACATGCTTTTTTTTTTTGGTCTATTTTTATTTTTATTTTATTATTTATTTATTTTTATTTTGGTCTATTTTTAAAGCATTCCTAACCTATGCTGGTATCAAAGACATTTTGCTGTTTTCTTCTTAAATGTTTAGATAAATTTGCTTTTATACATTTAGGTCTTCAATCCATCTGGCATAGGTTTTTGTATGTGTAGATATAGAAGTCTAAAGTCATTTTTGGTTTAGTCCAACCTTTTTTAGTTTTTATCAGAGTAGTTGTGTCCAGGCTGCTTGAAGCCTTAACCCTTTTTCTTTTATGGCATACATGGAAAAATAGTTTGTACTAATGACCAGGAGAAACTACTGAAGGCACTTAAGATTGATGATGGTACATAAACAGTGGCTCTGGCTGATTGGTTGTGGCTGCCCTCGCCCCCTGGCTGATTTTTGCCTGGCAGCCCCAGAGGCTGAAGCTACCTCTCTTTCAGCAGCCCTGTTACACATTCCCAGTACATGTGTTAGAGAATGTTGGATGTAGAATATGAATCTCAGGGGCACCTGGGTGGCTCAGTCATTAAGCCCCTGCCTCCTCCTGCTCGGGTCATAATCCCAGGATCCTGGGTTCAGGCCCTGCGTTGGGCTCCCTGCTCAGTGGGAAGCCTGCTTCTCCCTCTCCTGCTCCCCCTGTTTGTGTTCCGTCTCTCGATGTCTTTCTCTCTGTCAAATAAATAAAATCTTTAAAAAAATAAAAGAATATGAATCTCAGAAATGGAGTTATATGTATGTTTTTTAGTTTGATAAGGGAGGGAGGGAATTCCAGATCCTAAATCCTGCTGGGCCGGTCTAAAAATTACACAGGAAAGAAACATAATTAGTTCGGTTCTTTCTTGACAACAGAAGAAAATTTTGGTGCATGTTTATTGGGTCAGGGAGCTGGGGATTTTCTAATTCTGAACTTAATGTATATACTGTGAAGGAAGTGGTGGTTGGTTTTGAGAAAATAGGGAACCGTTTACATCAAAAACATGGTGAAGAATTTATAGGCAGATGGAAACTGGGAAGAGATATTCTGCAATAACATTATATGTAAAAGTCTTTTTCATAGAAATAACATCTGACAAATCATTTAGGAGAAACTGTTCATAATCCAGTAGAGAAATGTGTGCAGTCTAGGAACAGGTTGATAGTTCATGAAAGAAATAATAAATTTAGCTAGTAAATATTTGGAAAAAAGTAATCAACTGAAAATGAGCACTTTTGGAAGATGACATTGGTTCAGCTTGCTGGTGGGATTATTAAGGCTTAAATTGTGCTTTCTCTTTGTGAGGAATTTATCCTAAAGAAATATAAATTTGCCATATTGTATTCATTGGGTAATAAGAACTTGGTTAACAACCGGTTACTCTTCAGTAGATACAAATTGCGGTTCAGCTGTTCAGTAAAATGTAGGAGTTGTTAATTTTGATGCAAATCTGTATGTTTTGACACAGTAAGCAGGTAATATATTGAATGAAAGAAATAGTACAAATCTTTGTATGCAATTTTATATAAACTATTTGTATGCATGCATAGAGGAAAATTTGGAAGGGTGTATTCAGACAGATTAAAAAGTTTTGTTTTTTTTAAAGCACTATCTTTGGGGGAGGGGCCTTTACTGTGTTGCAGTTTCTCTAGTTTTAGGGTTGTTCATTTATTTAGTTGTTAAATCTGAGTGCCTACTACATATTAGAAACTGTGGAATGCAAAGCAGGTGATTTTCAGTGGAGTTTGTGCTGATAAATGTAATGTCTCCTCTTTCCTTACCCCAGTGGAGTGCTTGGTCATTTCATTCTTTGTGGATTTATGATTATTTGACAAGTGCATATGCAACAAATGAATGCATACTTTATTACCAAAGATGTTAACTTGAACTGTGTATATTATAGCAAGTATCCAGGTTATAGCTGGTATAATAGATAAAGTTTTTGTTTTTACACCTTTATGTAGATTTGGCCTACTTATTTTTTTTTTTTTAAAGATTTTATTTATTTATTTGACAGAGAGAAATCACAAGTAGACAGAGGCAGGCAGAGAGAGAGAGGGAAGCAGGCTCCCTGCGGAACAGAGAGCCCGATGCGGGACTCGATCCCAGGACCCTGAGATCATGACCTGAGCTGAAGGCAGCGGCTTAACCCACTGAGCCACCCAGGCGCCCCTGGCCTACTTATTTTTGTTGTAGCTGGCTTTCTTCCTGTTTGTATTTTTTTTTTTTTTAATCTGAATTAAATGTATATAGCTGAAATGACAGGGAGAGTGATTGCATGTAAGGTTGTCTCTTTATTCCTCTAGATAAATAATAGATCCCGTGGAGTAGCAAGCAAATGAGGCAAAATATAAGCTGTAATACCTAGTGCTCTATATGGGAAATCATGGGATTACTCTGGGGTTTATTCATGCTGAAATTCTATCTTATACTTTACTTACCTCCAGATTTTAGAAGTAAATCATTTTAAAGATTATTCAAGACTTAATACACATGCTTGATTTGAATGAGGCTTTATAAATAACTTCACTGTACCCCGTCTGCATGGTGTTCTATTTGGTATGATACAGAAAAAATTACTTGTAAAATAACAAGTGTTTTGACACAACAGCTTTTTAAAAATTTAATATTGGCCCTCGGGGTGGGTATCTGTGTGTCCATGTGTGAACGTAGAAATCATTAGTTCATTTGGCTGCTTGCATAAACAATAAAGGTTTTAGAGTTAATAGTAATCAAGCAACTTGTTGACAGTTCAGGTAGTATGGCCTAGTTTGCTTTATTGCAGCTGTGTATGGCCTTTCTTTGCCAAATACACTAAAGAGAGCAATAAGAACACGAGGTGAACTAAGGAGATATAATGTAGAAGATACAAAAAGCAGGGTAAAACTGTATAACATTTTCCATATGTTTTCCACATGTTGTCTGAACTGGTATATTATCCTTTATATATATGAACAGTAGTGCTCTTCTGCTACACGTGGCTTTTGAATATGGGAACTTGGTTTCTGTTTGTTTGGGTTGTACTTGTGTTTATTTTAATGTTGCTTTTTATATGATTTAAAATGAAGCAAGGTAAGAAAATTTGGTAAAGTACTGTGAGGCTCAATCTTTCTGTAGGATGTGCGGGACCAGGAAGTGGTGATTTTAATGCTGGTCTGGTTGGTGTGGAGGGAGCTAGTTTGTGGGAGTATAAGAGGGACAGTTGATTATGGGGTATCCTATATTGGAAATGAGTTTTGGGTCCCTAGGCATGGCTTGAGTTGAACAGCTAAATGCTTTAGAGGCTCTGGAACCCCAGGTAGTGTTTGAAACCAGCCTCTCCTAATTAGTGACTGTGACTTTGGATGCAGTATTTGTTTTCTCTATGGCTCAGTTTTTCTTTCTGTCTGTGAAGTAGGGTGTCTCTATTTCACCCTACTCTATTTCTCTATTTCATAGAGAAATTGTGAGGAGTAAATGAATATATGTAGAGTGCTTAGAATCATGCCTGGTACATATCAAAGACTCATATTAGCTATCAACACTTTACTTACTGAATTACCCAGTTTTGATTTCAGTAAGTATAATTCAGTAAGAATATTTTACAATAGCAAAGTATTTTTAAAAGTTTATTTGAAAAGAATGGTATGTAGAGTGCCATGATAGTATCTTGCATGATGCTTACTTACTCATTAGTATCCAGCATATCCACTGAATGAAGAATAATAGGTCCAGAGAGGCTGAGAAATCCAGGAGCAAGACTGAAATGCTTAAATTTTGTTATACTGACTTTACTGTGATGCAAAACATGTTGGAAATTGGAGAGAGGGAGATAGGGTAAGTAACAGATGCATGAGTTCTTGTATCTTCTCTAAAATGTTAATATGGGTGACAGTTAACTAGATTTCTTTTTCCTTTTTTCTTCATCCTTTTAAAAAACCTTTTATTTATTTATGAGAGAGAGAGAGAGCGAGAGAGAGCATGAGCGAGAGGGTGTACGAGTGGGGTGGGGGTAGAGACAGAAGGAGAAGGAGACTCCCTGCTGAGCACAGAGCCCAATCAGAATCTGATCCCAGAACCCTGGGATCATGACCTGAACTGAAGGCAGACACTTAACCAACTGAGCCACCTAGGTGCTCCACGCCCACGGCCCCCACCCCGCCATTGCCCTTTTTAAAGTAGGCCTCTTGCCCAATATGGACCTCCAGTATGGAACTTGAACTCACAATCCTGAGATGAAGACCTGAGCTGAGATCAAGAGTTGGACACTTGCTTAACCATACATCCCTCCTTCATCCTTTTTCTGTGTGTTAATGATTATTTCATTAGGTGACTGGAATATTATTGCTCTTGTTTTTGTTTTAAATAAGGAAAGATGGCTGCATACTCCTTTATTTGTTTAAATAATTCTTAGGGACAGTTCCAGGCTGCTCTAGAACTCCACTGTTCTAAGAACTTAGGTTTTCTGTTTTCCTATGTTCCATCATCCACTTTGGCTTCTGACATTTAGGTGCTTCCAGCTAGGGGAAGTAGGAGTTGAAACAGTGTGTACTCTTTGTTTGCCATTGGCCAGAACTTAATCATCAGGCTACACTACACTTACAAGGGTGGCAGAGGATCCCAGTATTTATTCTGTAAAAACATGTCTAATTAAGCTTAGGGGTTCTGTTAACAGAGAAAGAGAGGAGAAAGGATATCAGGGTAATCTAGAATCTGAAGCAAGTTGCAAAACAATGTTTATATAAATATGTAAATATTAATACCAAGGTAGGGAAAATATATCTGCTTGCATCTGCACAAAATGGTCTTGAATACAGTAGAAAATTAAAAAAAAATTTTTTGCTTCTGGGTGGCTGGGGTTAGGATTAGGGGACAGACTTTTTACTTTATACCTTTTAGAATTGGTGATGTATACATTTTAACTTTTCAAAAATAGTAAATATTAAGTATGGAGGTCTGATATATATAAGTTCAGGTATAAATATGTCATTAAGAACCAATAAGCCTTGGGGCGCCTGGGTGGCTCAGTGGGTTAAAGCTTCTGCCTTTGGCTCAGGTCATGATCCCAGGGGTGCTGGGATCCAGCCCTGCATTGGGCTCTCTGCTCAGCAGGGAGTCAGCTTCCTCCTCTCTCTCTGCCTGCTTGTGATCTTTCTCTGTGTGTCAAATAAATAAACAAAATCTTAAAAAAAAAAAAAAAAAGAACCAATAAGCCTTAAGATTATAATATTTGTGTGTAACACTTCCCTCATTAAAAAAATGTGGTGAGTGCTGGCTTTGGCAGCACATATACTAAAAATGTGGTGGCTTGAAATTTCAAAAAATGATTTAGACTTAGGTAGTTTGAAAAGCAACCAGGCAAAGGCATTGGGAGTGTCAGGAAAGGGCAAGAATTGTCATTATTTATGAGGCATATTTCTGGGAAAGATAATCAGCTTTAACAATGCAAAACATTTTTAGGGTTTGAGGGAAGCAGGTCAAGATACCGAATTTCTTTAGAAATTTATTGTCGAAATTCAAAGTGAATAAACTAATCTTGAAATTAAGTCAGGAGAGATACACTCATATGTATGTGTGTTTGTGTGTGGATATGTATTATATATAATATTAGACATTGTATGCTTACATTGTGGAAGCCCAAGAAATCTTGAAAAAAACCTGCAGCTCAGAATTAGATCCAAAGTAACAAGTCTCTTTTCTAACTCCCACTAAGATAGCTTAATAATTTATGCTTTAATTCTTTGTACAGATATAAGCCAGAGATGGCCCATTTAATTTTTGGCATATTTAAGTTTTCCTCTTTTCTGATTGAACAGAGTTAAACTTCCTTGTAAGTTACACCCATTCATTGGTCTGATGCCTGGAGCTACGCAAAGTGCAAATAATCTTATTTCTGAAGAGACAACTTCTTAAATTTTTGAGTAAAGCTTTAGCATCCCTGATGATTCTCCCCAGTTAAACTTAGTTAAAATATTTTTCATACAGTTTTTCCACCATTCATCAAAATTGTAGCCCTCTGTAAGTTACCACCTGTTAAAATGTGGCACTCAGAACCGGTGATAATGTTAGAGATCTGGTCAGAGTAGACCTTGGCAAGCTGATGATTGGTGTTGATTTGTATAATATGCTTTTATTAATTTGGGTCATGAATGCTTTTTTAGTAGCCATATTTCACGGATGACATGTTGACCTGTAGTCTGCTTAAATCCCTTACAATCCTCTTTTGTAAGTCAACTGGCTGCTGAACCATCTCGTGTATCTGTGGCTGGCTTTTAAGAATTAAGGGCAGGACTTGCATGCTTGTCTTTATTATAGTCAACCTAAAAGTTTTTCATTTAAAATCATTGGGTATTTAAATCTACATTAATTTTCAAAATAAATAAATAAATACAAATAAATAAATAAATAAGTTGATTTTCTTGACTTTAGCTAATCTCCTAAATTGGAAGAAAAATCATTTATTTAAAAGTTCCCTGTATTTAACAATTCTAAAATATTAACAAGTGTCCTGTTTCAGGTAGGCCCTGACCAGTTCATCATACAAGACTATAATGTTTAAGCCTTTTTTTTTTTTTAAGATTTTATTTATTTATTTGACAGACAGAGATCACAAGCAGGCAGAGAGGCAGGCAGAGAGAGAGGAGGAGGAAGCAGGCTCTCCGCGGAGCAGAGAGCCCGCATGCGGGGCTCGATCCCAGGACCCTGAGATCATGACCTGAGCTGAAGGCAGAGGCTTTAACCCACTGAACCACCCAGGCACCCCTGTTTAAGCCTTTTTAATGTTAACATTAAAAAAGCACATGTTGGGACTCCTGGGTGGCTCAGTTGGTTAAGCAGCTGCCTTCGGCTCAGGTCATGATCCCAGCGTCCTGGGATCCAGTCCCACATCGGGATCCTTGCTCCGCAGGGAGCCTGCTTCACCCTCTGACTCTTCCTTCCACTCTGTCTGCCTGTGCTTGCTCTCGCTTGCTCTCTCTCTGACAAATAAATTAAAAAAAAAAAAAAAAAAAAGCACATGTTACACGTCTGTGTTCATAAGCTCTACGCTTCATCTGTCAAGGTTTAGAAATAGAGGGTAATGACAATATCACTGTTCTGAGGTAACTGATTTTTCAGATAATAAAGATAAAGCAGATACTGAGCATAAATTATATTAAACATTGTGGAAAATGGTACTGTAATGGGAGGAAGACATTGAAGTTCTCTACCTAGCTGGGAGGATCTTAGTTTACTCTCCTTTGATTCTGGTATTTAACGATTAACTTTATTTTCATTCTCATTGTTTTTTCCAGTAGGTGGTAGGGATTATGGGTGTATATATCACTAACTATAAACAGCCATAGGATGTAACAGTGATTTTTGTGAAAGGCATTGTTCATCCCCAGGGCAGGATACTTCATTATTTTTATAGGCTTTTCATTTATAAACAGAACTTTTGCTTTCCTGATATGTGGCATAGGGATCAAATATTCAATTATTTTTAAACTTTAAAAAATATCTAGCTCTACTCTGCCCATTAATGTGTGTCTGTTTAAATAGAAATAAAAATTAAAATGAAATAATTTAAAAATGGACTTGCTGACTTCTGCTATCCATGTTTTAAGTGCTCAGTAGTCATAAGTGTCTAGTAGTTAGCTTATTGGGCAACACAGATGATAGAACATTTTTATCATTGTAAAAAGTGCTCTATTGAATGATGCTGATATAAATACAAATGATTTAAATGCAAATTTCTGACTATCCTCACATTGAAGGTAGGGTGAATCCTAGAGGAAATCATAATAATTCTTTAAATGACTTTTATAAGAATAGAAATGTTATAGGTTAATTATGAAAAATCTAGAAATATAGGGAAGTAAAAATAACAAAATAAAGTTTCTGCGTGACTTTCTATTAACATTTGTTTTATATTCTAGTTCTTTTTCTTCCTCCCCATGTGTGTACACGTGGGGATGATTTTACTTGTGCACATTTCAAGTAAAAAGAGCAAGAATATAAAAGTAACCATTTTAACAGTAAATATTTTTGCTTTATAGACGTTTCCTAAACTTTGTTCTAAATCTAAACTATCTTCTATGTTTGTAGTTAGCCTTTTGACTAAAAATGTTACTATAAAAATACTGTTTCATTCTGGATTATTGTACGAGTTAAGAGTATAGGAAATTATCTCCGGTTATTTATTTTCCTTTAAATGCTCTTTAAAAAGTTGTATTAGCCTGTATCTAATATCAGCATTTACCTCAAACCCTTCAAATAAATTCATGAAATTTCACTATGAAATGGTTACACAAGGCACATGGAAACTTCATTCTGACTTTTTACTCATCTCCATCCCATTTGATGTTTGGCTCTATCAGCATCATCTTTGACCACCAAGATTAGCTCATAGCTGCATGTTGGCTTTGTTGGAAATTTTATGAATTTGTTAATGAAGCTTGAGAGTATAGGTAGACGAATTTAAAATCTGCCCATTCTGGTTTTTACCTTATGTTAATGCTTTGTGATAATCAGAGTTATGTATAGTATTCATTTTGGATGTGTTCCTTTGTTTTATGGGAAGTGAGTGATCATGGTAGTGGAGTTAAGGTATGATGGTAAGACGGAAGTATAGGTGTTGCCATCTTTTTGCTTAAATCATTACATTTCTTCATGTTTATATCTTGAATCCTTTTTCACTATGAAACCATATTTGCTTATAAATTTAATGCTCATCAGCAATAAGAAATTACCAGGGAGGAGTAGGAAAGGTTTCTAAATAACTAAGAGTTTAAGAAAAAAAATAACTATTTTAATTGAGTGTTTAATTTACAGTGCCATTAGCTTTAAAGTCATTCATTTTATGTAAAATTAAGAATTGTAATAGTGTAGCCCAGTAATTTTGTGAATTTCTCTGGTATTAAAAAGTACTGAAATATATTGTATTTTTGTGCACTTAACCATCTGCCGGATAGGATTATATATGACGTAAATAGGATCTTGAAATTTCATGCCTCCAAATTATAGTAATTTCTGACACTTCAGTGTAGTATTCAGACTCTTTTAATTATAGGGAAGCAGAATGAATAGTTTCTCATGGTTGTGATTTGGTACATATGCACATGTAGATAGCTAAGAGTGGAGTAGGAACTGAAGACAGCCCTTTGTAAAATGTCAGGCTTTAAGGACAGTAAAGTCATCCCAGAATTTGCCTTGTTTAGGATGGCTTCTCCAAACTTGATGAGTATGTATATATGTATGTGCTTTGCATAGGTAAATTTTAGGATATACATTTTGAAACTGTCCATCAGAGGCCCTATATTTTACAAGAGAGTAAAAATCAGAACATTTTAAGTGGGTACTTTGTATCAAATGCTCTTGAAGTGATGGTGAAAGGGATTATTTAGTAACAGAAACTATTCTAGTTCCTTTCTTTGTGGATACCAAATCTGGGAATGTACCCAGATATTTGAGAAATCCTATACATTTCTTTCTTTAGTGACTCCAGGACGCATTCTAATACATAAGAACATTGTAGAGTAAATTGTTAGCAGGTAACTTTTGACAAAACTATTTGGGAAGCTTGAAATAATCCTGAAAGAGTGCTTTTTACTTAGCGAAGGAGAAAGTAAAGAAGCAATTATTAAGTACCTATGGAATGCTAAGCAGTGTGATAAATGCTTAGAGAAGTATTCTGAATTGAATCCTTTTGTCTGCCCTCTGAGTGTTATTAAAGTGGGAGAGGCAGAGAGGATAAGTTCCCCAGGATCTCCTGTAGCCAATGAGAACTGGAATTTGTTAAGACTCCAGAAGTCTGTTCTTTCCATTGTTCATTTTCTCTTGCAGTCTCTGGGATTACAAAAAAAAAAGAATAATATGCTTAAAATAGTGTGTTATTTTTTTATTCAGGGAAGAAATAGTGAGAGTGAGTACATTTACATGTATTCGAGTAAGGGTGAGATGAAGACTAGAGTTAGAGTGGGCTTAAAGCACATCAGAGATGACGCTTGAAAGGCAGTTTATGGGGGCGCCTGGGTGGCTCAGTGGGTTAAGCCGCTGCCTTCGGCTCAGGTCGTGATCTCAGGGTCCTGGGATTGAGTTCCGCGTCGGGCTCTCTGCTCAGCGGGGAGCCTGCTTCCTTCTCTCTCTGTGCCTGCCTCTCTGATTACTTGTGATCTCTCTCTGTCAAATAAATAAATAAAATATTAAAAAAAAAGAAAGGCAGTTTATGGTAATTTAAACTGATAGAGGTTATGACAAAAAGTTGTTCAGTATAAATGGTAGCTATTATTCTTACTCTGGAGATTATCTGAATTTTTACGTAATTGAATAAAGTTCTTTCAGTGTGCGGGAAAGGTGGATATTAATCTGTTTATATCAACAAGTACCACCATAATAGTTTAGATGTGCAGCTTATGAATAAAGTTATCAAAGTGCTCTGTATTTGGCAAATATTTCTGTTTTAGATAGGAAAAGCATTTATGCCATGACTTAGTGGCTCTTCAAATAAATACTTAGGTATCTAAAGAACACTGCATTGACTGTGTCTGAGGTTGAAATGAAATATATTGATTTCTTGGGTGACTGAATAGAGAATATACGCATTACCTCAGGAAGGGAATACATTTTAGGGTTTTACCTTTTTCTTAAATGTTTGTATTTTTTATTTCTAGGCTGTTCGCTGCTACGAATCTCTAATCTTAAAAGCTGAAGGAAAAGTGGAGTCTGATTTCTTTTGTCAATTAGGTCACTTCAACCTCTTATTGGAAGATTATCCAAAAGGTAATTTTTTCCCTTATTCACTACTATTTGATTTATATATATTTAAAATAATTATAGTTGTTTGTACTCTACCGAAGATATTACCGTTTTTATTTCTAAGAAATTGTAAGCTTGTGAACATCCTAAACAATGGGGAAGAAAAATAGGGTAGATAGAAATGTGAAAAATTCATGTAACTCTATGTAAATTATCAATAAGTTGACCAGTTTAACTGATAACCATCACCTACCTGTGCACTACCACTTTGTTCTACCTTGTGAAAAATTCCTGCCCTTTAAAAGCCATTTAAAAGCTCTACCATAGTAGAGCTCAGGTCATGATCCCAGGGTCCTGGCATCCAGCCCCACATTGGGCTCCCTGCTCAGCAAGGAGTCTGCTTCTCCCTCTGTCTCACCCCCTTGCTTCTGCTTGCTTGCTCTCTTAAAACGTAAGATTTTTAAAGAAAAAAGAAAAAAAAGGTGTTACTTTGAAGAAGTAACAACGACTCAATATTTCCCCTCTTTATCCGGACTGTAAAACTTCCATTGTAGCTAGAAAATAATTTGAATGAAAATCTGGTCTGTAGTCATTGTAATGATAAGCAGCGCAGAGAGATGAGCATATAATGAGCTTGAGCATTGGAGAAAACAGGTTTTTTATTTACTTGGAATTTTTTTCCTGTAAGAAATGAGTTAAATAATTCAAGACAGTCCCCTAAGATGTGTCCCTTTTGTAGTACCATGCTGCTGATGCAGACTACTATTCATTTAGGAAGAGAAAGCACCCCCAAATACCACCCACTCTTCTAATATCAAAGGCAAAACCTATAGCAAAGAAAAATTGTATCCTTATAAACAAGAACATTTTAACCTTCTGATGATAGTGAACATCTGAATGTGGACCAGATGAACATAGTATACTTGTTTTCCACAACTTTATTTAGTGGGCAGAACAGCCGGCATGTTTCAGGGCTGGACTGAAGGATTGTTGCTGTTTAATGTTGATATTTTATAATGCCACTTTCATATTAGGTCAAATGAGCACTTTTCCTAGTGAAAATTCAGTTTTTGTTTGAGACAGGTGTAATATATGTGGGGTTTGAAGTTAGGCTTATTTCTCAGCTCATCTCCATTGTTTACAGTGGCATTATCGTTAGCATAATGTATATATAACCTCAGAGCTTCAGTCTTCTAATCTGAAAAGCCAGAGATAAAAGGGTTTGGTGATTGTTATGTGAAACTGGTTAGTACTTATGAAATGGCTTCAGGATAATAGGTATTAATAATTACTTAACACTGTTAGATTTTTTAATTAAGACTAACTTATGTAAAGGAAACCGTTTTACACAAAAGTACACACATTCTCTCTACAATATAATTTTTAAATTCTGCATCTTGGAGAGCATGTACACACACACACACACACACACATATATAAAACTCTTTAAAACTTCATTAACCTATGAACTTAACTATATTTTCCATTTATAAAATGTTTGGCTGTATGGGTATGAGTCTAGGGATATTTGTTTTATTCTTTCCTGGATTTTTTTTGGAAGTAAGGTGGGACATATGGCAAACTAGCTGGCAGGGAGTAATCTAATAAGATGGGAGCAGAGAATGGTAACTTAAGGATTTAAGTCCTTGAAAAGAGGTGCTTTGAGACCCATTTACTGTCATGTAGATGAACTGGCCATTGATAGCTAGGCAGTAGTTCAGTTATTTGTAATAGGAAGAAGAGGAAGGTGAGAATGGATGCGGAGGTATATATATATGTATGTATGTATGTATGTATTTTAGTATGTTGTAGTATTTCAAGCTGATGGCTTCTGTTACTTTGATTTTTTTCTTTAATTTTCCTTGAGTCTTTATTGACCATATTTCCAAGTTACAAAAAACATTCCTTTTTACATACTAATTATTGAATTCTTTCTGTCCACTCTTCGCCATCTTCCTGTAAGTTCAAAATTATAGCCCATTTCTAGTAGGCCTGTCCACACTCCCATCACCCCTACCACCAGTTTATGGAGACATTGTCACCTTAGGCTGCTTCCTCCTCCTCTCTTTGGAACCCGGAACCCATTGCAAGGTGAGAACCTCCAGCTTCAGCCAAATAGACATTTAATTTTGGAGAATAGATTATAAACCATAACTTTTTAGGGAGTACACATAAGCCATACAGTGAACATGTGAGTAAATTGCTGAGGTATACGTATGTAGGGGACTTACTGGCCCATTATTCTGAAGACACTTCTATAGTTATAGTACTGAGTCCTCTTCTTTGTGTGAAATTTTCTGATCGTGGGGTTCCTTGTGAAAAACTACTTCTACTTTTGAAGTACAAAATCGTAGAATCTGTTTTGTGTACATTTTGGACTGTACTTTTTATCCTTATTTGTCATTGTGATACCATCTTGCTTCCTGCCTTATAGGAATTCCTAAACATTTCTGATCTGCAGATGGTATACTTTATCATTACTGTTACGGATTTATTCATTAAAAAACATTTTCTGTCATGTCAGATGAATTTGAAACAGAAGGAAAAAAAGATTTCCTAAAACAGGTTTTTTTGTTTTTTGTTTTTTGTTTTTTTTAAAAATAAACCTTTCTGGTTTGTAATATGTTTGAAGAGTTTTTAAAAAAAATTTCTGTCACTTGATTTGGTCATTTGGCTTCTAGGAATTTATTCTTAAAAACTAATTGGTTGGGGCGCCAGGGTGGCTTGGTCAGTGAAGTCTCAGTGCTCTTGGCCTATTTGTGGGTTGGATTCCTTTGGATTGAGTTCAGCATACAGGATATTTAGTAAGGAGTGTCTTTAAGATCAGCACTTGTGGAAGGTAGAGGGGTAAGAATTGGGTTGAAAAGAGGAAGAATTGGACAGAGGTGAGAAGTTAAGCTGTGACAGCCTTGGCCAACTCCATGTGGAGCCTTGGAGCTAGAATGGCCCTTCAGAGCTATCCCAGGTTGGGTAAAGATGACCAAGTCTTTATACTCCATCCTTTTGATACTGGGTATGGGCCAGCCTGGGAGGGAGTGTGACCTTGGGCAAGGTGGCTCTGCACCTAAAGCAGCTCACTCACTGTTAGAGGCTGTCTGCAGGCAGGACTCCTGTTATTCCTTCCTAGAAGTGAGATTTGAATGATTTTTTAGAGTTTCCTGTACTTCCTTTGCCACTCCTAACCCTGAAGCTAACTCATTAGCCTTTGCTGAACCAAACAGCTGATGGCGCTGTTAGACTGCCTTAAGCCATGAGATGGGACAGTGATTTCTCTTCTTTGGGTTGGAAAACAACCTGAGAGATGGAGAACCCTGGACCGAAGGACAGGCGTATATATTCTTGCAAATATATGTGATGGACCTTAGGAGTAGTATAATAGAAATTATATGTAATATCTGTAAATACGTGTGGCAAATTATAGGTAAGGACAGTCACTAAGTTAATTGCTTAGAAAATTAAGTAGCAAATTATCTCAGAGTACACATCAAAATTCTAAAAAGAAATTATGAGGTAGGAGACTTGGGAGATAGTAAGAAATCCTGAAGTAAAACAGTTAGTTGAAGAGGAGATATAGTAATAACTCATTCCTGATATTAGCATGAAAACCATGAAAATTTAAAAAAATAGTTTCTTTGTGGTTTGTTATGAGTTGGAAGTTTTCTCTGAAATTCCCTCCAGTGACAGTGATTGATTTTTTTCTCCCTTTCCTCCTTCCTTCAAGTAATTTTCTCATTTTGTTGCATTGTCTATCACTTTTGGACAAAATATATTTTGGTTGTTTTAGTAACTCAGCAGTTACAGATGGCTAGGGTGAGTTTGATGCCAAGAGTTGCTAGTGTGAAGAAGTCTTAAGTCAGAGTTGGTGAGCTCTCTTTGTCTTCTCTTTGTCGTTCTTAGGTAGAATGACAAGACTCCATCCTAGGATATATAAAATATAAGAACATAGAGTGGTTATTTTCCAATAATAGATCTTCTTTGGCTTCTTCAGAAATTACCCTTTTCTTAATCCTTGCATGATTTCCTCTTTATTGTTGTAGCTGTTAGAACTGGAGGTTGTGATTCTTTTTTTTTTTTTTTTAAGATTTTTTAAGATTTATTTATTTATATGAGAAAGAGAGCGTGCACACGTGTCCGTACAAGTTGGGGAGGGGCAGAGAGAGAGGGATAGAAGGAGTCCCAAGCAGACTCCCTACTGAGTGTGGAGCCCTTTGTGACCCTGGGGCTCCATCCCATGACCCATGAGATCATGACCTTAGTAGAAATCACAAGTCAGGCACTTAACCAACTGAGCCAGCCAGGCACCCCTGAAGGTTGTGATTCTTTTACTCTTTGTTTAAAACGCCTTTCAGATAGAATCATTGAAATTAGTTTGCATTGTATATATTTTTGCTATACAATACAAATTTGTGTTGAGATAGTAAGATAAAATGAAATAAAAATACAAAATACTGACCTATACAGGCACATAATATCCATAGATTGAATATTACGTATGTCTCTAAAAACCCATTACAGTCAAGGTGATTGTTCATATGTGGTCATTGCATTTACTCATTGCATCCTGTTTCTTTGTATAACTTCATTTAAATGTATTTAGTGGTTTTCAAACTGTGATATCTATGTTTAAAAAAAAAATCCCCAGTACTTCCACTCCTTCCATTGCAATTTGGGAATCACAAGTTTTGTTCAGTTCACTCATGGTCTAGAATTAGAAAATGCATTTGAGAAGTATCCAAGAAAGCAAAACAGTGACCATAACTGAGGTTGTCAGAATCCTATGTCTAGGCAATAAGCATAAGTTAGAGTAGCTTAAAGAACCAGAGAGCTGTTGCAGAACACATTGAAGGAACTCAAAGCATATACTTTGTTTCTGTTATAGTAAGCCATATGTGAGGTGCTAAAGATCTTGAGGAGTATATTAATTTTTTTTAAGGTTTTATTTATTTTAGAGAAAGAGATGTGAGAGCAAGGGTAGGAGCAGAGGGAAATAACCTCCAGCGGAGTCTGACATGGGGCTCCATCCCACCACTCCGAGATCATGACCTGATCTGAAACCAAGAGTCAGATGCTTAACCAACTAAGCCACCCAGGTGCTCCAGCTATATTAATTTAATAATGGCAGTGTGCATTAATTATAGTTGAAAGTCTCAGGGAAGGTGCTGATGAAGCAGTAAAAGATTGTTTCTTTGCTTTTCCAACTTTCTGTCTGGTTGAATCTGTAATATTAAATCTTTGCAAATGTGTGGAGAAAAGGAGATGGGAACAAAGGTCTGTTGTGGATACTGTTCACAGGGTTTCTCAAATGTTAGCATGTGTTTAATACGTATTAATGCTGCATAAAAGGGAAAAGATGTGTTTTGGGCAGTCACAATTTGAGAAGGCAGAAAGCGGAATTTGAGAAGGCTAGTGAGCGGAATAAATCAGTCATTTATATATAATGAAAGTTAAGCTCTCTAAGATATCATTTATCCAGGGTATAAATGTAACCTTTCAGTCTAGCCTCGGATAACAAATGAAATAAATCAAATAAATCTGTTGACCTAATAACTTTAGGCAACCACAGCCTGTTCTGGCGTAAAGAAGGCAGTCAGTGCAACTGACAAATTTGAAGAATGTCAAAGAAGTACATCCTTTCCTTCCAAACCTAGACACATTGGGCTAGGGGGTGAAAACAGAAATGCTGAGTTTTGTCTGCAGTTAGTATACAGTCTAATATTAGGAATATAGACTGCATTTTAAACCTTCCTTCCTTGCATTTCCATTGCATGTAACTCTGCAGAAGGTTCCCTTTTTTCTGGCAAGGCTATCACCTTTAAACTACATTGTTGTTTCTTTTCATCCCACACTACACGTATGGACTTGTCATCAGGCACACTGTCTTTCTCTTGTTCTGATAACCTTAACTCAAAGCCATAATACTTCCAAGCATGAAGTTTCTTGTATCTACTGAATGTCTTAATTCTCTTTACTCCCTCACTGTATTTCTCCGGAAATCTCTCTTTTTTAAATTCCAGACAAATTATAATAAGACTTTGAACTTCTCTTTTTATTCTTCAGTTACACCTTATTCTTTTACTGAAAAAACTCTTTAGGCTGCTTGTAACTTACAAGGAATTAACTTTAATCAAATAGCTGGATGTCCACTCATCATCAGGGATATGTAAATCAGAATTATAGTGAGATTCCACCTCACACCTGACAGAATGGCCAGAATCAACAACATAAGAAATAATGTGTGGGTGAGAATGGTGGACAAAAGGGAACCCTTGTTCACGGTTGGTGGGAGTGCAAACTGGTGCAGCGACTCTAGAGAACAGTATGGAGGTTCCTTAAAAAGTTAAAAGTAGAACTATCCTATGATCCTGCAATTGCACTACTGGGTATTTACTCCCAAAAGACAAAAACACTAATTGAAAGGGATTCATGCATCCCCATGTTTATTGTAACCTTATGTACAATACCCAAATTATGAAAGCAGCCCAAGTGTCCCATCAGTAGATGAAAGGATAAAGAAGATATGGTATATATAGACAATGAAATATTATCCAGGCATGAAAAAGAATGAAATCCTGCCATTTGCAACAGCATGGGTAGAACTAAGGAGTATAGTGCTGAGCAAAATAAGTGGAAGACAAATACTATATGATTCCACTCATATGTGGAATTTAAGAAATAAAACAAACGAGTAAAGGGAACAAGAAAGAGGCTAACCACGAAACAGACTCTTAATTATAGAGAACAAAAACTGATGGGTACCAGAGGGCAGGTGGGTGGGGGTACGTGAAATGGGTGATAGGGATTCAAGAGTATACTTACCATGATGAAAAAAATAATAATAATAAAAGGCTTAATGTCAGTCTTTTAGGAAGTGGTGAGAATGTATATTTACCTAAAGCTGGTACTTTTCCTACCGTCTCCTTCCTGGGAGTTCTCATTTGATAATGTTGACCATTTCCCAATTTTAACATAAGTACATTTATTTTAACATTTATATGAATTAATATGTTCATTGTTTAAAGAAAAATATTAAAAGATCAATAACCATAGAAGGTAAACAGCCTGAGAACAGAGCCATGTGTTTGCTCACATCTCTATTTCATTATATCTGGCATGGTGCTAGCCACTTAATACTTAAGAAATATTATGTGAATGTATTAAAGACCCATTGGTATTTTATCATTGAGAGACACTTGTTTTTAAACATTTCTGATGCAAATCTTCAGAGACATTTCTATCACAATAAATTTTCAACATTTTAAAATTGAATTAAACTCTGCTACTTTCTTTAACCTGGTGTATCGTGTTAATTTCTCCATCTGAGAAACACACTAACGTTTCCATTTCCTATATAGTATCTATTTTATAGGTAGAAGAGTTCTTTATTGTCTGTGTAGACTGTTCTTTCCTTTTTTGGTACGAACTGTTGTCCATTCTTATAGCTAAATCTTTGCACACATCCATGTTTATGTTTTTAGAAGGAATACTTTGATGTGGTGGGCTTACTGAACGAAGGTGTGTGTGTGTAGTTAATCCTTTAATAACATGGGTTTGAACTGCAAAGGTCCACTTAAATGTGGAATTTTTTTCAGTAAATACACTACAATACTGTAAATGTATTTTCTCTTAGAATTTTCATCATATTTTATTTTCCCTGGCTTACTTTATTATAAGACTACAGTATATGATACATGTAACAAACAAAATATATGTTAATCGACTTTTTGTTGTTGTGGGTAAGGTTTTAAGTCAACAGTAGGCTATTAAGCAAGTTTTTCAGGAGTTGAAAGTTAAGTGTGAATTTTCTACTGTTATGCAAGGATTAACTGTATTAAAACTTTTGACACTGCTAAAGTAGGCTGCAAAAATTTTTTTACTAATTTATGCTTACAGCACTAGTAGAACGAGAGAACTGCCTACTTCCTTAAAATTTTACCACTTTTGGCTATTTCCCTTATTATAACTGAGTATTAGCCATTATTATTTAGTTTTATTATTTTTATATGTGAAAAGCTGTATAGCACAATTTTGAAGTTAAAGGAGGGCTATGTGTAATACCTTCTCCCATCTGTATAGGTCATTCTTTTATCCTTGATAATTTCCTTTTTTGTTTCCTCCTCTTCTATATTCCCAAGGTAAAGGGTAAAATAAAGGAGATTGTGTGAGAAAGGTTACACTTAAGTTGTTATAATAGTTAAATTTAACTTCTCATTGTTATTTTTTGCATTTATTTTTTTTAGACCCAGCTTCTTTGCCAGTTTTTAAATACTCTTTTAAATTATATTTTCTTCTTTTTTAATCTAAAAGACTAAATAGTCTTGTTTAAAAATGAAACTCAAAATTATGAAAAAATAATTTGAGGTCTGTTCATAAATAAAGTTGGTTCCCAGGATTAAAAAGATCTGAGCTTTGGAATTTGGTTGATAGAGAGTGGATATTAGTATGTTTGGGCACACCATTTTTTGTTAAGTGGCAAAAGGACAGTCTTTCCTGATGTAATGGTAAAAAGATTTCCTAGTAGGATGAAGAAGGACTTCTTGAACCAATAGAGGACCCAGGGATCACAAAGTGAAGATTAGATGATTCAGGGAAGGAAGAGCCTAGTAAGATAATATGCTACAGTCATTGTGAAAAAGGTTTTAAGTATTATAAGGATGTCCAAACAAATGATTTCCTTTATTCTCTGTTAAGGACTTAGAAAAGTCTAGCTACAGTGAACCAGGAATTCTTTTTCATGGATACATAACTGACTTAGAGATTTGAAATGACTTTGCTTTGGTTAGAAGGATTTCACTATAGAGATTCTGGTGATGGGTACTTGTATAGTCTATAGAGTTCTAATGATTTATTTGAATTAGGAATCATAAAATATGTTAAGATTTTTTTCTTAAAATAGGATGCTAGGCCCAATGGGGTAAGGTATAATTGGAAAGGTAAGAAATGCTCATGGAAGGAATGTCTCATTTACAAATCTGTGCTTGCACTTTGAAGCATTTACTTTTTTGACTTTGAATTTGAGAGTTCGTGTTTATTTTTTGGTTTACCATATAGTAGTATGGATGCTATGTTTCTCCCAGCTGATAGTCACATAGGCTTCTTGGACCTCGTATTTCATTTACTTTGGAGGACACCATGCTATCTCTTTAAGTGCACTGCCAATTCTAAAATGGGAATTTTATGAAGTCATGTAATATATATTATTAGGTAGGTTATTGGAAACAGGTTTTCCAAGGTTGCTGGAATCCCAGAACATCTTTGAAAGGCAGTCCGGATTTAATATGGTGAGTGCACAAAATTTTTAGGAACCCTGACTTTTACTGGTTAGGGTGATTTTGGTACAAAAGCAAAGACCTGATTCTAGCTTAAATAATAAGCAAATTGATTGCCTCCCATAAGTGTAAGTTCGTAGGTGAGTTGTGTACTAGGCCTAGTTTGAGGTCTAAAAGTATCCAGCTACTTTCCTTTTGTTTCCTCTCCTATCTTCTGTGGGCTTCATACTAAGAGTAGTTCCCTTTGTGGTGGTATTCAGTGATATATAGGTTTCCTTGTTTGCATCCAGTAATAGAGGGAGAATACCTTTCCTATGACTGTCTTTTATAAATCAGTGATGGTTTCTGGACACAAACCTTGTTTGACTTTTTTTTCCAGGGTGAATGATAAGTTGGATTGCTTTTCTTTTTAGAAGACCATTAATCAGTGACCTTTGTGAGCTAGCAACAATCGTGTGAAGAACTAGAAAATGCAGGATAGTTTATAATAAATTTTTCACTAAAACTGGACATATTTCTAAATGCCCTTCCAAGGATAGGTTGGTTGGCATCATCTAATGCCAAAAAAGATGAACATTATTTAAATAAGTTACTTGTTCAGATATATGATGATGCTTTTGGGTAATGCTTCTCTAATTTGTACATGTTTAGAAAGTTCTCTTCTTTGTATTCACATGTATTTTGGCTGTTTACTGATAAACACTATGAAAGCGTTACACACACAGTTCTAGAAAATATTAATTTGCATTTCCCCCCATTTTTATCTACTTAAAATTTTACACTTTCGAAATCTTTTATTTGAAAAAATCTTAAGTCTTTTTTAAATTGAGGTATACTTGATATATAACATTAGTTTTAGGCATTGAATAATATAATGATTCAATGTATATATTGAAAAAGGAGCACCGTAAGTCTTCTTAGATCCATCACCATAGTTAAAAAATTTTTTTCTTGTGATGAAAGCTTTTAAGATTTACTCCCTTAGTGACTTTGAAATATGCAACACAGTATTGTTAACTGTAGTCACCATTGCACCATTACATCCCCATGACTTATTTAATGCTGAACAGTTTTTTAAAAAGATTCTCTCTACCAATTCTAATGTGTGTATGTAATTTTCATTTTATTTTGTTTTTTAACCTCCTCACTGAGTTTTTGGATTGACAGGAACTATAATTTTTTCCACAGCCTTTTATGCATCATGGATTTAGGGGTATGCGATTCCCTATTTTGGAATTGAGTTGGAGTAAGTTAATTGTGGGCTGGATTTTTTTGTTGATTATATGAAAGGAAACATCACAAAAGGAACAGTCCTTTTGCTCCTTGCTGTGGTTGAGCTCTTGGTCATTCTTAGACGTGAGATCCCTTGTGGGAACAAATAACTCAGCACATTCCAAAGTAGAAATTCTTAATCCTTTTATCAGATCTACTCTGTGAGAGGGCCATGTTGATTCAAGAGGTAGCCTAGATTCTGTTCAAGATTAGGTCTGAGGTGTGAATGGGTTTACATCCTTGAACTCCTGTGTATTTGATACTTCTATGTCTGATTACAGGATGGGGAGGGTCCAGATTTCTAAATTGTTTGGTCTTAAATATCACTCTCTGTTGGAAGGTGGGGTATGATGGGAAGCTTATTGTGATGTTTCTTAAAACGTATATTATTGATTTGGCATGGGACGTAATTGCGACTCATACTTATTTTCCCTCTTTCAGCATTATCTGCATACCAGAGGTACTACAGTTTACAATCTGACTACTGGAAGGTTAGTGAACATTTTCATGTTCGTTTCCTACTTGTTTTTTGGTCTGATTACTACTGGTTATGCTCAGAATGAATTGTGCTCTTTTTTTTCTTTGTTTCATTAATTACTTTAAAAAACACCATAAGGAAAGAAGATTGGAAAGGCAAATGTTTGCGTTATCTTGTATGAACCACCTTGTATTTTATTAAAAGAGATAGATTACTCTGACACACATTATTGGCCAAAGATGATACTAAGTGTAAGAATTTAAAAGCAAGTAAAACCAAATGGCAACAAAATGTTTGTTTGTTTTTTTGTTTTGTCTTAAGTTGGTACCTGGGAATAAAAGAAGGCTTTTATTAGATGTATAAGATGGGTTTATAAGACTGAAAAGGCAAGGAACAATGGGGAAATTAAAATAGGAATCTTTCTTGGTATAGTCTGTCTGTAATTGGAACTCTGAGGACAGCTGAACCTAACCGTTTTTTAAAAGACTTACCTAAATGAAGAACTGTGAGTCATCCATTTTCTTTAAGCAGTTCATATAGTTAACCTGGGCAGGCTAATCTTCACGTCATGTTTATTTTTAAGCATAAGTTTATTGATGAGTGGAGTTTCTTTATCTGAATTGTCATTTTATATTTTTAAGGTATATTTTGTTTATCCATCACCTAGTTTTTTCTTTTCGATTTGTGGAAGTTTTAACAATACATTTTGGTAATTTAAAGAATGTATTGAAAATACTTTTCCTGTCTGTGGCTTACCTTTACTTAAATTAAAAGCTTGTGGAAGTGTAATTTTTACATAGCATGAAATTCAACTGTTTTAACTATGCAGTTCGGTGACTTTTAGTGAATTTTCAGATTTGTACAACCATAATCATAGTCTTATTCTAGGACATGTCTATTTCCCCATAATGAAACCTCATGCCCAACCTCTGGCAGGTACTACTCTACTTTGTGTCTCTGTATATTTGTATTTTCTGGATATGTCCTATAAATGGTACCATAGTATAGGTGTTTTTTTGTGACTGACTTCTTTCACTTAGCGTGTTTTCAAGGTTGGTCCATTCATAGCATGTTTAATACTTTCTTCTTATTATATAATATTCCATTGTATGGATATACCACATTTTATTCCTTTATTAGTTGATGGGCATTTTAGTTCTCACTTTTTGGCCATTGCAAACAGTGCTGCCATGAATATTTGTGTTGTCAAGTTTTGTGTGGGCATAGATTTTCAGTTCTAGGGTAGATAGCCAGGAATAGAATTACTGAGTTTTAGGGTAAATCTACTTTTAATATTTTAAGAAACTGTTTCCCAAAGTGGCTATAATGTTTTACATTCTTGCCAGCAGTGTTAAGAGGGTTTCAGTTTCTCCATGTCTTGTCAGAAGTTGTAATTGTTTTTGAGTGTAACCATCATAGTGGGTGTGAAGTAACATCTTATTATGGTTTTTATTTCCATTTGTCAAATGACTGATGATATTTAGCATCTTTTTATGAACGCATTGGCTGTTTGATATATTCTGTGCAAACGCTGTGCCCTTGTTTTTTATATATGTATATGTTGTCAGAGATCTTTATACATTCTGGATACAATCTCTTACCAGATACATAATTTGCAAATATGTTTTCAGGGTCTGTGGCTTGTATTTTCACTTTCTTGGCAGTATATTTTTGAAGTGCAAAAATTTTAAATTTTGATGCTGTCCATTTTTCTCAGTTTTTTCTTTCATTGCTTGTGCTTTTAGTGTTGCATATAAGAAATCTTTGCCTAACCCAAGGTTATGAAGATTTATTCCGTAGTTTATTCAAACCAGTTGCTTCAGTCTTTGCCTTTATTGTAGATAGTACTGTAATAAGTAGTACAAGTGTCTTTTCATATTTTTATTAGTGAGTGATTCTTTGGTATGTAAGTGGGATCCTTTATAAGGGTAAGTGTTCAGTATAGCTCCTTTGGGATTGCTGATTTCCCCTTGGTTTTAAGCAAGAGAGTTTATGTTAGCAGGCTTTTTGTATCTGATAGGTGAGAAATTGTGCTTATTGTTGTGTTTGTTCGTTTGTTTTTGCTTATTGTTGTTTTAATTTGCATTTTTCTTAATTGTTAACAACTTGAGTTTTTTGAAATTAAATTTTAAAGGCCATTTTTCTTTGAAACATCTGTTCATATCTCTTGCCTAATTTTCTATTATTGGGTGGGCCATTGTTTTATTTTTCTGTTTTATATAGCTGTATTTTGTAGGAAGTATTTATCCTTTATCTGGAGTACAACAAGTTGCAGTTTGACATTGTTGTTTTGCTTTGCTTTTGTGTATTTGTTTTTGCCTATGCAGAAGTCTTTTCTTTGCAGTCAAATTTATCAGTCTTTTCCTACTTTGAGTTCTAGGACAGGTTTTTTCCTTATTCCCAGGTGTTAAAAAAATTCACCAACATACTCTTTTAGTACTTGAATGGTTTTTATTTTTTAATTTAAATCTGTGATCCATTTGAGATTTAAGTCATCCTTGATTTATACTGTGAGGAACATCTAAATTCATCTTTTTCCTTATGGCTAATTATCCTAACACAACATAATGTTAAAAAAAATCTCTTAATCTAAATAAGTTGTTTAGCTCCACAAAAATATCTGATGATTCCCCCCCCACCCCCAGCTTTTTTGAGGTATAACTTACATAATTTTAAGTGTATAAGCTTGCTGTGTTTCAGCAGTTTATATGAAGTTGTATAACCATTACTACAATTAAGATACAGAATATTTCCATCATTCAGTGTTCCCTTATGCCCCCTTTACAGCTGATGTCCATTCTTGCTTGACTCCCCGGTCCCAGGCAGTTAGTTATTTGCTTTCTATCTCTTTAGTTTTGCCTTTTCTAGAATCCCTCACAACTAGATCCAAGCAGGATGTATTCGTTTGTTTTTGATGTCTTTCATTTAGCATGCTATTTTTGAGACTCATCCATGTTGTGTGTATCAATATTGTGTTCTTTTTAATCTTTAAGTAGTATTTCATAGAATGATTCTGCCACAGTTATTCCATTTATCAGTTGTTAGACATTTGTGTTGTATCTAGCTTTAGGTAAATATAAATGAAATTCTGTGAACATTTGTCTGTATATGGATATAGGTTTTCATTTTTCTTGGTACATGTATCTAGGATTTGGAAATGCTGGGTTCCATTGCAGTTAATAGGTTTAATTACCAACCTGTTTTCCATAGTGGCTGTAGCATTTTACATTCCAGCTAGCAGCATTTCATTTCCCTAGTTCTACATCTTGGACAGTACCTGGTATTGTCACTCTCTTTTAACTTTAGCCATTCTAGTAGGTAAGTAGTGGTTTTTCATCTTGGTTTTATCTACATTTTCCTGATGACAGTGATGTTCAGTATCTTCTGTGCGCTATCGGCCTTTAGTATACTTTCTTTGCTAAATTACCTGTTCACGTCTTTTGCTCATTTCTAACTTTTTTTTTTTTGGCCTCAGTTGAGTTGTATGGGCTATTTACATATTCCGGGGGAAAGCCCTTTGTCAGATACATGTTTTAGAAATATTTTCTCACATTCTGTGGCTTGCCACCCCCCCCCCCCCTTAATTGTGCCTTTGAAGAGCAAAGCTGAAACTGATCCCTATATTTAGACAGAAGGCAGGGAAAGACCAATGAAAGGGGTGGCCCACTGCAGGTTGGAAGATAGCACTTTTAATAAGCAAAGGAAACTTATAGTTGAGGCTTGTCTTGGGCAGCTGCAAGATGAATGGATCCCTGAACCTACTTGCCAAGTCTTTTTTTTTTTTTTTTTTTTTTAATTTCTTAACCCATTTTCTTTCTTATTTATTTATTTATTTATTTGACAGAGAGAAATTACAAGTACACTGAGAGGCAGGCAGAGAGAGAGAAGGAAGCAGGCTCCCTGCTGAGCAGAGAGCCCGATGTGGGACTCGATCCCAGGACCCTGAGATCATGACCTGAGCCAAAGGCAGTGGCTTAACCCACTGAGCCACCCAGGCGCCCCCTACTTGCCAAGTCTTAAAAGTTTATAAAGAGGCCTTAACTGGGCTTAATCACATATACTGTGTAAGAGTTCTTTTCGATGGCATAACCCAACAATAATTTTCAGATTACTGTTTTCTGTTGTAACTCTAGTTTCCTTTTAATAACTAGAACTGGTGATGAAGTATGACCTATTTTATTCCTAATACTTTTGTTTCTTGATCAGCTTGGCTAGAGGTTTATCAATTTTATTGAATTTTTTTTTAAAGATTTTATTTATTTATTTGACAGAGAGACAGTGAGAACGGGAATGCAAGCAGGGGGAGTGGGAGAGGGAAAGTAGGCTTCCCACTGAGCAGGGAGCCCTATGTGGGGCTCCATCCCAGGACCCTGAGATCATGACGTGAGCCGAAGGCAGAGGCTTGACGACTGAGCCACCTAGGTGCCCCCATTTTATTGATCTTTGCAAAAATCTTTGTTTCATAGTTTTTTTTCTTTTTTCAGTATTGTTTTATATTTCATTGATTTCTGATTGTCTTTATTTGTTCTGCTTACTTTCTGTTT
This sequence comes from Mustela putorius furo, assembly GCF_011764305.1. NCBI lineage: Eukaryota > Metazoa > Chordata > Mammalia > Carnivora > Mustelidae > Mustela > Mustela putorius. The sequence continues at coordinate 39,153,377 of NW_025421989.1, forward strand.
AATTTTCTCTTATTTAGGTAGAAGCTTAGATGAGTGATTTTCTTTTTCCTCTAGTATAAGTATTTAAAGGTATCTATTTTTGTTAGCGTTGCTTTAATTGTATACCACAAATTTTTATATTTTCTATTTTTGTTAACCTTTTATTTGAAAATGTCTTCTACTTTCTCTTTCTTCTGACCCATGGGTTGTTTGGATACATGTTGTATGATTTCAAAATACTTGGGTTATTTTAGATATCTCATTGTTAGTGATTTCTTTCTTTCTTTTTTTTTTTTTTAAGATTTTATTTATTTATTTGAGAGAGAGACAGTGAGAGAGAGCATGAGCGAGGAGAAGGTCAGAGAGAGAAGCAGACTCCCCATGGAGCTGGGAGCCTGATGTGGGACTCGATCCCGGGACTCCGGGATCATGACCTGAGCCGAAGGCAGTTGTCCAACCAACTGAGCCACCCAGGCATCCCTTGTTAGTGATTTCTAATTCTGTTTTATTTATACAGCATACTTTGTATAATTTCATTCTTTTGAAATATATTAAGACTTTATTGGCTTAGCACTTGGACATAGCCACGGGATTTGTATTTGTTGGTTGTACTATGCTATAAACAAAGGTAAAGGCAGTTGATAGTGTATTTCAAATTTCTGTCTTTGATGATTTTTGTCTGTGTCATTTGCTGAGTTATTGCTTAATGATTGTGGAATTGTCTTTTAATTTTGCCCTTTTTAAAAAAATATATTTTGAAGTTTTCTTACTTGTATATATACATTCCTGATTGTTATTTTTACCTGGTGAATTGACCCTTTTGTCATGATAAAATACTGTTTTTACCTCTGGTAATTCCTTTTGTCTTGACATGTGTTCTGTCTAATTTTAATATAGACATTCTGTCATTCTTAGGCTTGTTATTATGTGATACATCCTTTTTCTCTTCTTTCCAACCAGTTGGTAACTTTATATTTACAATTCTTTTTTTGTAGATAACTTATAAGTGGGTCTTGTTTTTTATGCAGTCTCAGAATCTCTCTTTTTTACTTGCACTGTTAAACCATTCATAGTAATGTACTCATTTATATGATAGGGTTTGCATCTTGATTTTTCCTTTTCTGTTTGTCCTCTCAGTTTCTTGGTCTTACATTCTTCCTTACCTACTTTCCCTATCCCTTTTTGATATTTGAATGTTTTACAATTTCACTTTACTTTTCCTTTTGTCCATTTTAGCTCTGCTTTTCATTATTCATTCACTGGGATTATAGTATATACCTTTAATTTTTCACAGTTAAGTCTCAGTTAACATTGTGTCAATTCACCTAAGATGTGGAAAGTTTTCAGTTACTTAAGTCCACTTCTTACCTATCCGTGTCCTTTATGTGATAGTAGTTATATCTATTAAATTTACATTTTTAACTCCACAAGATGATGTTTTTTTTGCTTTGAACAGACCCATATATTACAGTGACAATAGTAATGGTTTGTATTTACGTATATGGTTACCATTTCTGATATTGTTCATGCACTATTTTCTTCTAGGCTAACGAACTTTGGTTAACATTTCTTATAGTAAAGATCTGGCAGAGATGAGTTTCTGTTATCCGAAAATATTTTTTTGACTTCATTTTTTTAAAGATTTTATTTATTTATTTGACAGAGATCACAGTACACAGAGAGGCAGGCAGAGAGAGAGAGAGGGAAGCAGGCTCCCTGCTGAGCAGAGAGCCTGATGTGGGACTCGATCCCAGGACCCTGAGATCATGACCTGAGCCGAAGGCAGCGGCTTAACCCACTGAGCCACCCAGGCGCCCCTTGACTTCATTTTTGAAGGGCATTTTTGCTGGTTATGGAATTATGGCGTGGCTTGCCTTTTTAAAATGGAGTCTACCTCCTTGCCTTCCTCTTTTTGATGAGAAATCGGCCCTTAATTGTACCGATGTCCCTGTACACAGTTGGTTTGGTTCTTTCATGATTTGCTTGTTATCTTTGGCTTCCATAGTTTGATCATGATATATCTCTGCCTGATCATTTCATACTTATCCTGCTGGAGCATTTTTGAATTTGCATTACATAGGGGAAATTTTTATCATTATTTCCTCAAGTAATTTTTTGTTCATTCTTTTTCCTTTTCTCCTGGGGATCCAACTCCATGTAGGTTAGATAATTTGTTTTTATATAAATGCCCCTGAGGAGCTCTTTATTTTTTTCTCTGTGGTCTTTACATTGGATAATTTGCTTTTCTATTTTTGAAGTTTATTCTTTTCTTTGTTGTCATTTAATTATTAGCTCAGTCCATTGAATTTTATTTCAGATATGGTATTTTTCAGTTATAGATTTTCCATTGGGTTCTTTTTTTATTATTATTTCTCTTTCGCTGTTCAGATTTCCTGTCTTTTTAATTATGAGTATGTTTTATTGATGGCAATTAGAATAGGAACTGTAAAATCCTTGTCTGCCATTTTCTTTTTTTAAATTAAAAAAAAATTTTTTTTTTAAAGATTTTATTTATTTACTTGACAGAAAGAGAGAGCCTGTGTGCACACAAGCAGGCAGCAGAGGGGGAGGGACAAGCAGGCTTTCCACTGAGCAAGGGAGCCTGATGGGGAGCTTTATACCAGGACCTCAGGATCATGATCCAAGCCAAAGGAAGATACTTAACCATCTGAGCCACCCACGCACCCTTGTCTGCCATATTCTAACATCTTGATCTTTTTGGATTTAGTTTCAGTTGATTTTCTTCTTTCCTGAGAATATGTTCTGTTTTCCTGGATCTTTGTATGTTTTGTAATTTTGTGTTAGGAACTGGACATTATGAAAATTATGCTAACTCTTGGTTCTATTATTTCCTTCTAGAGAGGTCCCCCCACCTTTCTCTTTTATCAGGCAGTTACCTTTATTGGACTTGAACGGCACACTCAACTTTCTTCCAGTGGCAACTTAAGTATCAATTCAGATCTTTTGTCTTTAATTTAGGTCTAAGTCTCTAACTTGGATTCAGGAGTCAGTCAGACATGTGGATAGACAGAATTTCGAATTCTCTGGCCCTTTCTTTTTTTGAATTTCCCTTTATTTAGTGGGTTTTGATTTCTCCTGGTTCTAGTCTTAAGGTGTTCTATATTAGAAAGACTGCTTTTTCTACTAGTGACCCACTCTCATATGTGCTCTACCTAGCAGCAAGTTTTAATAACTGGGAAAATGGAACTCAACCCATACAACTTTCCTTCTCTAAGCATGGCCTTTCATATTAGTTTCCTATTGTTGTTTTAATAACTTAACACACATTTAGTGGCTAAAAACACAAATTTAATTATCTTACAGTTTTGAAAGTCAGAATCCCAAATGAGTCTTAGGTAAGTCAAATTGTCATTAGAGCTTGTTCTTTCTGGAGGTTCTGTTACAGAACCTCTTGCCTTTTCTAGCTTCTGAAGTTTTCCCACATTCTTTTGGCTCATGGCTCTGTATCTTACTACATTTTTGTCTCTTCATTGCCTTTTGGCCTTTAACTTTCTTGCCTTTCTCTTACTAAGGACTCTAGTGATTACATCAGGTCTAACCTGGGTAATTCAGGATGATAACCTTAACCATCTAACAATCCATTTAATTACAACTGCAGAGTATCTTTTGCTGTGTAAGGTAAATATTCTCAGTTTGGGGATTTAGGATATAGAAGTTTTAGGGGCCACTGTTCAGACACATCTTTCCACTAGAATCTGCTTGTTTCTGTTTACTCTTCAGTGCCTTTAGTTAGCTGCTTTATTTTATGTATTATAAATTCTGTAAACCAGTTATTTTATAGTTACTGTCTCTTGGAGAGTCTTCACCAGTGTCATCTTATGTATTAACCTATTTATTGGAAGCAGTGGTGTGATAACGTATTAATACCATTTTGCTTGCTTTTGAACTTAATAAAAATGTAATTGTGCAACCTATTTTAAAGTCTTGTCTTCTTTCAGTCAGTACTGTGTATGTTAGATTCATCCCTGTAGTTGTATATTGCAGTAGTTTGTTTTCATTGCCGTATAATATTTCATTATATGACTATGCCACAATTTATTCATTTTGTTGTAGAAAGAATTTGGTTTTTAATGAATTTAGACTGTTACTGATTGTAACATTGCAAGTTCTTTATGCCCTGGTCGTTGTCTGATGCCTGAAAACAGATTTAAAACAATATTTTGGCCAGCCTTTCTAGCTATTAATTACTTGGGTAGAAGAAGGAATTGGGACTTAAGTCCAAAACAGATTAGTCTACCATTGCCAGCCATGGAACTCCCCTCTAATCTTACCTATACAAGGAAAACTAAATGTAAAATGTGTTATTTAAAAACCTACTATAGATATTTTGAATAATAAGAGAACATAATTATGGGATTCCCCCATACATGGAATACTAATTAGCCATCAGAATAATTTATCATTGATAGTTTCAAATTGTACAGCGTTCTTAACAGGCATTTTGAGATCCCCCCAGGTGTCAAAAGCTGACTCCCCAAATACCAAGAACACATAGCTGAGTTTATTGCTTACTATGTTAAAGAACACCACCTCTGCAAAGCTTTGTTGGTATCCTAGGGAAGAAGATAAAGTCAGGACTGATTGAGAATTGAAACTTTAAGACAAGTCTTTCAGTTTGGAAGCTTCATTGTATAAGAATCTCTACAAATGAGGGGCACCTGGGTGGCTCAGTGGGTTAAAGCCTCTGCCTTCAGCTCAGGTCATGATCTCAGGGTCTTGGGATCGAGCCCCGCATCCAGCTCTCTGCTCAGCGGGGAGCCTGCTTCCCCCTCTCTCTCTGCCTGCCTCTCTGCCTACTTGTGATCTCTGTCTGTCAAATAAATAAAATTAAAAAAAAAATCTTTACAAATGTAACAGTCTAGAAATGGTGGTTATAGCAAGGAAGGAATTTGAGTTAAGGGATTCAAAGAATCTTGGGCCTCAAACTACTGTTAATGCTTTTCATTGAAGAGTTGGATTATTATCATAATAATGGACTATGTGCCTGGGCAGGAGACATGGAAAAGTAAAGTAGTGCTAATGAAAACCAAGGACTTGCAAAGTCCAGTTAAGATAGACTTTCAGGTGTGGGTTAGGTTCTCAGGTCCAGGCTAAGTTTGGGGGTAGACGTTTTTGAATCTCTCGGGATTCAAGAACTTGTACCAGAACTGTCACTTAAAGACATTAATGTTACTTCCTTTAATTTCTGTTTTCTAAACATCAATAAACAACATAACAGTCAATATTGTTGTTGTCATTGTTTTTAAGATTTTATTTATTTATTTCACAGAGAGAGAGAGAGAGATCACAAGTAGGCAGAGAGGCAGGTGGGGGTGGGGAGCAGGTTCCTTGCTAAGCAGAGAGCCCGATGCGGGGTTACGCTGAGCCACCCAGGCACCCCTGTAATAGTGTGATTCGTGAGGGTGGTAGTGATCAGAATTCATGACTATGATTTTTAGGTTTAACTTTTTATATTTATAGTTTTGTCTAATTTTGTGTGATTTGTACCCACAGTGTATTATAAGTTGAAGAATATATGATGGATTTTTTAAAAATGACTGAGTTTTAGTTGTACTTCTTTCTTCAAACCTGTCCTCTATAATTAGAGCTTCTAAAATAAAGTGATTTGCCATTCTGTAGGCCCCAGTTCTTTATCTGAAATTCTTGCATCCAGAATTATGTAGAGTTGGGTGGATATTTTTTTTTCTGGATTTTGGAAACATAATAATGCATTTACTGTGTTAAATAAGATCCCCTGTGGTAACAACATATTTCCATCTCTGCAGTGATAGTACTATTGGTTATATTAAGGGGTAATTAAATAAAGACTTCCTGTCAGTTCAAGTCAGGGTTTTCTTATCTAAAGTGTTTTGGTGGCTGATTCATGATCACTTTTAGTTTTTGTTAGAGCCTTTTGGAATTCAGAATAAACAATTAGGTATCATTGATCTATAAACCATGATTAAATATTAATTTTTGTTTAACATTTCAAAATCCAATAGTGTTTATTATGCAATTAAAAATTTTATTTCTGGAGAGCTCATATTTTTTCTTACCTAGTTCAGTACAAATGAGTCATTTTTGAAAGAGTGAAAATTTGCCAGTAGTCTCATGACTATTCTATCATTCCATTACATGTTGGCTATTACTTATTATAATAAATACCTTTGTAATGCTAGCTAATAATAAAAGCTTACTTACTCAACAACTCTATTTACCATAAAGAAATGGCATAATGATTTAAAAAAAAGAAATGGCATAGGGAAGAAAAGCTTTCTTCTGACTACTAAGGTTCATGGCTAGGGCCTGTAAATTACCTAAAACAGGCAGATTAACAGGAGGGAAAAAAGTAGTTGACACATGCAATGCATATACCTGTGGGAAAATTCAGTGATGTATAACGCCACGGGTGGCTAGAATTTGGAGCTATATACCAACTTAGTAGGTTATGAGAGGGAGAAAGGGCGCTGCTTACAGGAAAACAGCTTTTTTGGGAAAATAAATGAGCCCTTAGGAGAATAGATGGGAGATACTATAGTCTTGTGACAGAGTCAGAGTTCCTCTCTTGGCAGGAGTTTATGACACTTGGGTTCTTTTAGGAGGCTCTGCTTTTAACATATGAGAGATTCGAGGAACTCCGATGTCTTCAGCTCAAAATAACTCTTAGCCAAAGTGTCATACTTTTGGAGTACTGTGTCCTGATCCCCTTCAACAATAGCAGCAAAACCTAAGGTCTTTTCATGAGTCAGAAAGTTTAGAAATTGCTGTTATGGTTTATAGTATAAAGTAGAAAGGAATAAAAAAATTGCGTGTATGCTGTTGATGCTGCTATGTATTTGAGTATATAGTCGATGGTAAGCTGCATGTTAAAATGTGAAGAAGTTCTGTTGCTTCCTGATGACTTCTATTAAGTAGACTTTATTAAATAATTCTGATACATTTTTATTTATAATTGTAAACTTTAAAATACACAAAACCTACTCTTTCTCCCCCCCCACTTGAATTTAAGAAAAGAAAGAAAAGCTTCTGAATTATGGTAGTATGCTTATCTAAAAGAACCATTGATTAAAAGCTGCAGAAACTAGGGAACTCTTGGAATCTGCGCTCATCTTCCGACTTTTCAGTAACTTTTTCTATTATACTAGTTATGTCAGTCACTAACTTGGCTTTTACATTCATAGACGAGGGCTTTGTTGGCAATACAGAGATAGTAAGATCCTGCTTTCAGGTTGCCCATATTCTTGTGAGGGGAGACGCAAATGAGCATATGTTTTTGGTAAGTGATATATTGGAGGTGTTGAGGGCCATGAGGGGGGCAGAAGTGTGTGTCTTTGAATAAAGGGTGTGGGAAAGTTTGAGGGTTTAGAAAGGCTCCACAGAGAAGTTGCAGTTTGAGGGGAGGATGAATGGCAGTTATCTAGCTAGGTGACCTGGAGAGGCTTTCCAAGAAGAGAACTGAGCCAACACATGAAAGTATAATCAGTAGGTGTTTAGGGAGCTCTCAAGTTCTTGGTCTAGAGCAGAGGTCCCAAAAACTTTAGAATGAAATAGTAAATGTTTTAGACTTTGTGGGCCAAGAGACAACATCAGCTGTTTTGTAGGTGCTTAACTAATGAGTTACAATGTAACCATTATAAAATGTCAAAATTATTTTTAGCTCTTGGGCTTTAAAGAAAAAATTTGGCTGTAGTTTGTGGACTACTGTTTTAGAGCCTGGGGTTATTTTGGGGGGGGGGGTATAGGACTCAAAAGTATGGAAAGAAAGGCAAGGGCCGGATAGATAGTAAATGAGTTTATAACAAGTAGCACAGATCTGGAGGCTTAGGTTTCTCTCAGTATATGTTCAGTATCTGGTCAGTTTCTATAGTGCTGGAAATCAGAGTCCTAAATTTAAATAAAACACAGTGACTTCCAGGGATTGATTGAAATTGCATTGACTTCGTGCATTAAAAACAAACAAATAAACAAACTCTCATTATAAAGAGATGACTGTCTTTCTTAATATTTTATACAATTTTTCCACGATGTTCTTGTGCATATTATAAGGTGTATTTTATATTTTATAGATTTATTGCTATTATAAATGTCCTTTTAATTTAAGATCTCTGCTCATATATAGAACTGCAGTTGGCTTTTATATATTAAGTTAAATTTATCAAGCAATTTCACTAACTTTTACTGACTTGACTAATTTGTCTGTTACTTTGGATTCTGTGTAGACTATCCTGCCTTTGTAATTAATAGTTTTTTTGTTACTTCATTTATAGTTTTTTGATCTTTTTGCCTGCTGTTGTGGTAATTAGGATGTCAGCACAGTATTGATTGAAGGAGGTGCTAGAGTACCTTTGTTGTTTGCCGCCTTCTTCTTCTTTTTTTTTTTTTAAGATTTTATTTTTATTTTTTTTGACAGGCAGAGAGAGAGAGAGGGAGGGAGGAAGCAGGCTCTCCGCTGAGTAGAGAGCCTGATGCGGGGCTCAATCCCAGGACCCTGGGATCATGACCTGAGCCAAAGGCAGAGGCTTTAACCCACTGAGCCACCCAGGCACCCCTGTTGTTTGCCTTCTTAAAGGGAATGTTAGAAATGTTTTACCATTAAGTATGATTACTTACAGTTGTTGTTGTTGTTATTATTATTCTTAGGTAAATAACAAACCAAGAAGAGGAAGGGACTTCTTTACCAAAAGCCAATTATTATTATTATTAGGTAAATAACAAACCAAGAAGAGAAAGGGACTTCTTCTTCTTCTTCTTTTTTTTTTTTAAGATTTTTATTTATTTATTTGACAGAGAGATCACAAGTAGGCAGAGAGGCAGATAGAGGGGGGAAAGCAGGTTCCCTGCTGAGCAGAGAGCCCTATGCAGGGCTTGATCCCAGGACCCTGAGACCATGACCTGAACCAGAGGCAGAGGCTTAACCCACTGAGCCACCTCGGTGCCTCAAGAAGAGGAAGGGACTTCTTTACCAAAAGCTGACTATTAAAAATATCATTTTAAAAGTCAGCATTTTTATTTTGTATGCAAATGTTTATTCTGCATCCACTGGGATAGTCTTATATTTTTTCTGTTTAAACCAGTCTCTTCTTTCTAAAGTAAGTTCAAATTGGTAATAAGTTTTTATCATTGTTAAATGATTGGGGTCACTAACATGTAATATTTTTACATTAAAAAAATTATTTATTAGAGAAAGGGAGAGAGCAAGTACAAGGGGGGGGGAGGCAGAGGGAAAGAATCCCAGGCAGACTCTCTGCTGAGCCCTGAGATCATGACCTGAGCCAAAACTGAGAATTGGAAGCTCAATCGACTGAGGCACCCAGGTGCCCCAGTATCTTTATTTTTTGTTCATAATTGGAATTGGTCTACATTTTTCCTTTCTTGAGTTGTCTTTTTCTGATGCCTTGGAGCTGGTTCTTCATTCTAGGAGCTGCTCAGAGGAGGAGGAAGCAGAGGGCAACAACCCTTTCCTTTAAGGGGATCATGAGATCATATACATCCTTCATACATACCTCATTGGTGAGAATGTAATAATTTGAGCATTCCTAGCTGCAAGGGAGGCTGAGAAATGTATTTTGTCTGGTCATAAGAGGATAGGAAACAGTAAGGGAGGGTACATGTTGTACAAAACAGACTGTACCCATAGTACAAATTAACCTCATGTTAATTGGCCAGTAGGAATTATAATTATGTCTGTATGACCTGAAAGTTACTGTTTCACTTAAGTTTTTTTCTAGATAAAGGGAATATAATTACAGCCTCTTTAAGGAAGAGAAAATCTCTCAGATGGTTGTTGCACTAGTAGCAGGAGTGCTATAGTCTGGATTTTAAGAAAATTAAACATGAGTGCCTGCATCCTCTCCCTTAGAAAGGCACATCCCCAGTCTTTTACAGTCATAGCTCTCAGCTATTTTCAGTACCTGCCAGTTCTGATCTAATTAAAGGGTTGCCAGCATTCCAACTTCATTCTTTTGTTCATTTTTTAAAAGATTTTATTTATTTATGAGAGAGAGAGAGAGAGCATGAACAGGATGGGAGGGGTAGAGGGAGAAGCAGACTCCCACCGAGCAGGGAGCCCAAAGCAAGGCTTGATCCCAGAATCTTGAGATCATGACCTGAGCTGAAGGCAGGCACTTAACTGACTAAGCCACCCAGGCACCTCTGTTTTGTTCATTTTTAGCGTCAACTCTCATAACCTATGACCATGCTCAACTTCCCACTTGAATGGTTCAGCCTATCTCCTGATACCAGTTACTATTTTTGAAGTCTGGTTATAATGTTGCATGGTTTTTTTTTTTTTTTTTAAAAGATTTATTTATTTACTTTAAATAAAAAGGAGAGAGAGAGAGCGAGCGAGCGAGCAGGGTTAAGAGGTAGAGGAAGAGGGGAGAGAGAATCCCAAACTGACTCCATGCTGGGTGTGGCGCCTGATTTGGAGCTCCACCCTAGGACCTGAGATTACGACCAGAGCCAAAACCAAGAGCTGAGCGCTTAACGGACTGTGCCGCCAAGTGCCCCATATGTTGCATAGATTTTTGAGTAGTCTTGTCCATAACTCTATTTCATTTCTAAGTCCTCTTATTTTTAATGTGCAGTTTTTTTTTTTTTAACAGCATGTGAGACTTTATGAGGAATTTTATGTATCGTGCTTTATCCATTGAGTACTTACCACATGCCAGATAAATTTTTGGAGGTGTTAGAGACATTATATCTTTTTTTTTCTTTTTTTCTAAAAATCTCATGTGCCAGATAGTATTTTATGTGTATGATCTTACTTAATTCCTTAAAGCAACACTGTGAAACAGACTCAGTTAATTAACTTGTTTCATGAGTCTTAATAGGTAATAAATAACAACATTGGAGTTCGGACCCAAGTCTGATGGCCCTTGTAGTCTGATTTCTTGATCACTATGCAGTGTTATGCATAGGATTTGGGAACAAACTTCTCTAATACTATAATTTTGGACATAATGGATATAATGAGCTTTAGCAATCTCCTTTGCTATATTATTATAATTGGGAAAACCCTTTTAAGTGTCCAAATTAAGGAAGTGATTCAGTATAAATTGAATTTAACAAAGTATTAAATTCTTTGATGAAAAAGCATGTAACAGGTTATAGGCTGTTAGAGATTGATTCGTTCAGCAGCAAAACTTTCCTAAGTAAGTTACATATGCAGTTACTTTGCCATGGGGATCAAAAGATGAATTGGGTTCCATCTCTACTAATTAGACTCATATTCTAGTGGAGGAGATAAGAGCATATCTGTAATAGACATGGATATTAATTTGGAAATAAGTATCAAAAAACCTGACTCTCTTTGGGCTTGGGAATGCATCAGGTATTACTACTAGAAAGAGGAGGTGAGTGATGTGTTAAAGGATGACTAGGAATTTGCCAGATTGAGAAGTGAGTTGAAGGAAAGATGGCATTTGCTTGCTTTTTTTTTTTTTTTTTTTTTTTTGCAGAGGAAGCAAACATGTCTAAAATCACAGAAACGCATTGAAGTGGTGGCTATGAGATTGGGAAAATTGACCAAGGGTCATAAAATGAAACCCCTTTGAGTCACACTAGGTTGTAGCGACTTTTTGGAGGAATTTTAAATAGAAGAGTGTCATGTAAGAGTTTTCGAAAGCTCACTGGCAGTGATGTGGAACGTAATTGAAAGGAGGGAAATGGTGGGGTAGTTTAAAATTTGGAAGAAGAGTTAGGAAACTTGTAAGAGGCCAGGTAGACAAAGTAGAGGTCCTTACCTAGAGAAAGACTGTAAGAATAGAAAGGGGATTGAGTCAAAGGCTTTTAGGTTATAAAATGAATTTTATGAATAGAATTAATGTGGTTTAGGGTGAGAAGGAGATGAAAACAAAAACAGGACTACTTTTGTTGTGTTTATTGGTGAGATTGTTACCACTATCTAAAATCTTTAGTACCATTAGAACATCAGACTCCTCCTTTTCAGTCTAAGATTTATGGAATTTTAGGTATTTGTAATATATCTAACAGGTAGAGGTAACTGGAGGCATTTGGAAATTTGTTCCTGAGCTTTAAAATGCCTTCAGCTTCCCCATCTCCTCTTTTGGTCCCCAGATAGGATAAACAGCAGATTTTTTGTTCCTGTTGTGTATCACTAGCTATGTGTGATTAGTATCCGAGAAGAATAAAATTAAGAAATTTGATACTTTTCTAATAGTTTGGCTTGGTTTTATTTCTTGATGATATTCCTTTATAAAAATACAATCAAATTGCTGTTCTATCCAGAGATTTCATATTAACAATATCTTGGTAATCTCATCATTTAGAACCATTTAGTTGCCCGAAGTGACTAGCTTTAGCTTTGGTCTTATCTTAAAAAGATTTTAGAAGCTTGAATATTAATTTACTAATAGCCTCTTTTGTTAATCCCAGCCTCCCTTTGTCCAGCAAACAGCTGCATTTTTACCTTGCTGCTTATTGCTGCACACTTGTAGGATGCTAGGTCTAATCTTTCCTCAAAAAACCCAAACCATGGTAAATAGAAAGTGTCTGTGGCCTCAAGGGTTGGCGGTGGTGGTGGGAGGGTGTTCTGATCTTAAATTTACTGGCACTCTTTCGAAGTGTGTTTTCTTTCTTTCTTTCTTTCTTTCTTTCTTTTTTTTTAAGATTTTATTTCTTAGCGCATGCGTGTACGCCCAAGTGAGGGGAGGGACAGAAGGAGAGGGGGCACCTTGGTGGCTCAGTTGGTTTAGCCTCCGACTCTTAATTTTCGCTCAGTTCATGATCTCAGGGTCAAGGGATTGAGCCCCGAGTGAGCTCTAAGCTCCGCGTGGAGTCTGCTCAAAATTTTCTCCCTCTTCATCCCCTTCTCTCCCCCCTCCCCCCCAATTTATGGGCACACATGCTCTCTCAAAATAAATAAATCTTACGGTATGTCTATGTCTGCCACTCCAGTGGCTGCCTGGTTTGATTTTTACACAGGAGTTGCTGCTTGTCACTGTTGGGAGGAAATACTTTACTTGGGTTGGGTGCGGGGGTGGTCTGCAAATTATCTGACAATAGATTAACAGAAGAAAAGACAAATTTTGTTTTTTGTTTTGTTTATAGGTGCATGCTAGAGTTGCTTAGTGAGTAGTAATTCCCTCAGTAGCTAGAGATAAAAGTTTACATATAGATCTAACAAAACAGGAAGGAATTTTAGGGGTTCATTGGGAAAGTATGGAATGTTTTTTTGAATTTAAAATGCCTAGGAGGCATTTTATTGGGAAGGTAGGGAAAGTGTTGGACTTTTTGATGCTGATGGGTATCTGAATTCACACTTCCTCTGCCAAGGGTCAGTATTTTCCCTATCAGTGAACTCCCTTGGAGGGGAGTCATTAGCAGCTTATTTCAGGATGCTCCTTTTAGTTTAGATGTTTATTTTTGTGGCTGCTGATTGTTCAGATGTTTTCAGGGTAAAGTAATTTTCATTCCACTTTGGTGGGCTGTTAACACCTTCCTTACTCTGGGGACCATGACATACTAACAGAAGGAAGAAGAGGAGGAAAGGAAACATTTATGCACAAAAAGCAGTAGCTTTCCTTGAAACCCCATGGTAGAATCTGCTTGTCTCACTGGCTAGAACCATCACATTGCCTGCTTTATTACTCTTGCTTTCCAATCCACTTTTACGTAACTATGTTCATGAAAATGGAAGTAGAACCCTCAGTGTCCTTCCCTTCAATTTGGATACAGTCTGGGGAAGCTGAAAAGATGCCAAGGAATAGCTAGGAAGAATAAAGGTTATAGTGTCCTAACTCCAGAGGACTGCAGAGTGCTCCCCTCTCACAGCTAAACCTGGAGCTCTGATTTAGGAGCAGGGCACTTAGGACTTTATTTTGTGTGTGTGTGTTTGTTTCTTTTCTTTTCTTTCTTTCTTTCTTTTTTTTTTTTTTTTTTTCATTTGAGAGACAGAGATGGAGTGAGAGAGCATAAGGGGGGTGAAAGGGTAGGGAGTCGGTGGGGAGAAGCAGGCTCTCCACGCTGAGCAGGGAGCCTGACAAGGGGCTCAGTCCCAGGGCCCTGGGATCATGACCTGAGCCGGAGGCAGACACTTAACTGACTTGAGTCACCCAGGTGCCCCTAGGAGTTTTTTAAGAGCTATGTTGGGAATCAGTGAAAACGCTACTCTGGACTCTGGTATTGGTGAACTGCTAACTTTAATGAGCCACATCTGTGATAATAACTTCACTGTAGGCACAGTATAAGAACCTTCAGTGTAAGCGGATAGCAATCTCATCAAGTTATAATTTCTTAATTTGGGTTGGTGATGGGTACTGTAATTTAGTCAAGGTCAGAAGTTGGCAAACTTCTTTTATAAAAGGCCAGAGAGTAAATATTTTAGGTTTTTTTTCTAAGCCCAATAGTCTTTCTTTTGCAACTATTCAGTTCTTTTGGAGCTGAAAGCAGCCATAGACAGTAAGTAAATGGGTGGATGTAGCTATGTTCTGGTAAAACTTATTTACAAAAGAACAGGTGCCTGGCTGGATTTTGTCCATGTGCCATAGCTTGCTGACACCTGGTATGGATACTTTCTGAAGATTTGTAGTGAAGCAGGAGTATATTTATTAAATAGTACGTTTCCCAGAAAGTTACTCCCCGACTCCTCATAGGTTGAAGAATGACTACATCGAATTTAAGTTAATTTCCATAACAGTGCCTTTGCTCATCTATCCTCGCATAGATGCTTCTCAGTGGGGATGCTCTTGGCATTTGTGGTGAGATTGTACATTGGGAGGGAATTCATTTATGTAAGAGCATATAGCCATTCATACCTCCAGGTCAGTTTCTAAAGATCAGTGATTTAAAACCCCTGGCTGCGGAGGCTTGTTTTTCCTTCTCCTTTCCCAGCCATCCTCAAGAACAGTACCCAAGTATTTCCCCTTTTCCTAGTCCTTATTATACTTCATTAACTCTTAAATGGTTGTAGCTTGGAATATATTATTCTCTTAATTTCATAATCTTTTGTCATTAAATTGTAAATTCAGTGAGGGTGGGGATTTTTGTCTGCTCACAGCTCTTCCCAGTGCTGATAACTGTTGTGACTCATAATAGATGCTCAATAAAAGTTTGAATTACATTGTTTACTATTATGGAAAAATTAATTCCTTGCTGAAATTTATAAGCTCCTGGTTAATAGGAACCGTTACTCATACTAATTCTGTGTCATCTCGCAAGCTGAGTTTAATAACTGAGCTTAAATACTGGGTGATTGAGTTTGCTAAACCTTTGGGCGTCTGCTGTGTAGAAGGCACTGTGTGAGGTGGTAACGGGATACACACATGATTAGCATTCCTGCCTCTCTAGCATTTTTGTCTGATGAGATAGGGTTTAGTCAGTACACAAATAACAAAAATATAGTAGTTAAGAGTGAACTCTGGAGGCAGGCCTAGATTCAATTCCTATGTCCACTACTTAGTACCTGACTTTTTGAGCAATTTGTTTAATCTTTCTGATCCTTGTTTCTTTATTCTATAAAGGAAGCTCTCTACCACCTCACAGGGTGTTAGAACCTTCAAAAAGAAATGATGATATTAGCATTTTGCATTAAATTAAGTTCTTACTATTAATAATGTAGTAGCATAGAGATATTGTGCTGAGGCCAAATTTAGAGGCCTTCATGGGGGAAGATTCGTTTAAAGTGGATCTTAAATAATTGATAGAATTTATGAGGTGGCAGGGATAGGGTAAGATTTCCTAGAGTGGGGGGCGCCTGGGTGGCTCAGTGGGTTAAGCCGCTGCCTTCGGCTCAGGTCATGATCTCAGGGTCCTGGGATCGAGTCCCACATCAGGCTCTCTGCTCAGCAGGGAGCCTGCTTCCTTCTCTCTCTCTCTCTCTGCCTGCCTCTCAGTGTACTTGTAATTTCTCTCTGTCAAATAAATAAATAAAATCTTTAAAAAAAAAAAAAAGATTTCCTAGAGTGGGAAGGATAAGCTAGGTTGGGAGAGGCCAGGTATTTCCTGAAAGCAGAAATTCTCTTCAGTAAATTCTACCATACCCCACACCACCTTCTGTGAGTAATTAGCTAAATAGGTGAAAGATGTTAATCTGTTACTCAGCCATGAAGACAGTTGTCTTTCAAATCTAGACTTTCTTGGTAGAATGCTTGATGACTCTGAATTACCTACGCTTGCATTCTTAATATCACTGTTCCCCCCAGTCCCTATCACCTGCACAGACTAGATTGCATACTTCTTGAGTGCAGGGGAAGTATGTTTTAATCAGTTTCGCTTGTTCAACCCTTGAGTGTCCCTGAACACCTAGTAAATGTTCAGCATATTTCAGGGGGTGGGGAATAGGGTGGTAAATGAATGATCCCGATTAAAGACAGTTCCAAGTAAATTAAAAATTTTTTTAAAAATATGAACTTTTGAAATAGATGTTGTCTGAGACCTTTGTGAATCCCCATATTTGTAAATACTCTTGTAGCATGCAATTTTCTCATTTGGAAAGCTAAGGGTAATGAGGATTTAATAAAATTAACTCTTCATATTTATTACATTTTAAGATGTACTTAAAATATTTTTCAGTGTTTCCAGAAAGGTACTTGGAATTTAGAGGAAGTGTACAATATAATCCTAGAACAAAGTTTAGTACTTTTTAAAAAAGATTTTATTTATGTATTTGACATCTGTTTTGACAAATAGATATTTATCTATTTGACAGAGGGAGAGAGTGCAAGTAGGCAGAGAGGCAGGCAGAGAGAGGGGGGTAAGCAGGCTCCCTGTTGAGCAGAGAGCCCAAAACGGGGCTCCATCCTAGAACCCTGAGATCATGACTTGAGCCGAAGGCAGAGGCTTAACCCACTGAACTACCCAGGTGCCCTGAACAAAGTTTAGTATTAAAAAGAAACATTTGCAGGCCAAAAGTCATCTAGCTGTCTACACTTCAGTTGACACTTTAAACATCACTGATTCCTTTTCTCTAACCAGTGACCATAGTGATTGTGGGCTAAGTACTCTAGTCCCTCACACCTAGGGCAAGATGATTTTAAGAATGTTCCATACTGTCTACTACAGATCCCCAGCAGGATTGAGTGCCGGCTGTATAACCAGCCATATTGCACCCTTTATTGGCATCCTTCCCTTCCCTGCCTCACTTTTCCACTCCCTTACTGGTATTTCCTAGGGCAACTTCCTGAGTAAACTATATTTAAAAACTTCTGTCTCAGGGCGGGCTTCCGGGGAAATACAACCCAAGACTGTGTAGCAAGAAGCATTTTTATTAAAAGTCTAAAATTTTCAGGTTTTAGAATATAGGTTGTAGAAATTTCTTCACCAGAATCAGTGTGAAACCTTTTATTATTATTTTTTTAAACAGATAAGGTTTACTAAAACAGAGTTGCTTATGTACTGGCAAAACATGTATTAGATACTCAAACATTTGCCCTTTTTGAATAAATGGTGTATAGCTAGCTATTTCCTATTTGGAGGCTAGAGGTCAGAATGAGTCTGAATAAGCATCTTTCTGTTTTGTACTACAAAAGGAATCACTGATGCTAGTTTACTTTTTTTTTTTTAAGTTTTATATTTTAGAGAGAGAGAACAGGCACAGTGGGGTAGGGAGAGAAGTCTCAAGCAGACTCCTTGCTGAGCGGAGAGCCCAAGCAGGGCTGGATCTCAGGACCCTGAGATGGTGACCAGAGCCAAAATCAAGAGTTGGGCACTTAACCAACTGAGCCACCCAGGCGCCCCAGGAATCACTGGTGTTAAAGCTCCAAATGTAAATGGCTAGGTGTCATTTTAGCATTTTTTTTAAACCACTAAAATTTGTTTTAAGTTTATATTGTGCATTTCCTTGAATTGTAAATACCTTCCTGGCAGCACTGAACAGAAAATTAAATCTAGTTAAAGAAACAAAGAACCAGAGAAAAAATACAGATGCAAGCAAGAGAGACTAGGATAGCATAATCCAAACATTTTCTTATTCCTGAGTAATAGATTTTTATTTCAGATGTGTCCATGGAATTCTGATAGATTTTTTATTTCAGGGCAGGTTTGATTAAAAGAAACGAGAGAATCTTCCAAGTTGGATTGTGTGCCATCTGCTGACTCATCACTGTTATTCTGGTGTTCTAAAAATATATTGTAATATATTGTAATGCAGGATGGTTTTAATAACTTAAAAATATCTTTGATACACTATTTTATAATAACATCATATGCATTAGACTCAAATGGTTTTCTTAAAAGTTTCTTTTTCCTTTTATTTACAGAATGCTGCCTTTTTATATGGTCTTGGTTTGGTCTACTTCCATTACAATGCATTTCAGTGGTAAGTTGACACAAAACTGGTTAACTCCAGTTATTTCTAGTAAGTGGCTTGTTTTGTTTAATATTGTATGTGTATGTATAATAAATACAAAATATTTTAATGTCACTAAGCCTCTGGTTTTCAGTACTCTCTTAAATTGATTAGATTGTTCCTTCAGAGGTATTGACCCACTTTAGATTGTTAGAGTTGTATGCATTCCAAAAAGAATATCATATGAGCTTCTGATTGAAGAAGGCTTAGATCGGAAAGCTTTTGGAATTTCTCAGTCATTCATTATGGACCAGTGGTCCCCAGATTATTTGAACTGGAGAATGACTGTCTCAAGGTCTGTAGGTAAATTATCTTTGATGACCAGTATGTTTACCTATTTCAGACTTTTAGACAAGATTGGCTGTCCCCCTACCCCCGTATATATGCACATGCATACTAGTATTTTCCAATTTCCAGTAACTAGGCACCAAATTATAAGCTCTCAATTCTCTCATTTATGAAATAGGAGTAATGGTACTACCTTCAGAGTCAGAGATTATGATAGGAGTATATAAGAATTTATGAACTATAAAATGTAGGGCCCTGTTGTTAATGGCCTTTGCCCCTTTGTTGTTTTTCTTGTTTAGGAGACAAGATAATAGTGTTCTCCAATGGAAATAACATAGAATTTGAGTTGGAAGATAGGTATTCTGGTCTCAGCGCTGTCACTTAATTTGATCTTGAGTTAAATAGACCCCCTAAGTCTGTTTCTGTGTGTGTGTGTGTGAGAGAGAGGATTTTTTTTTTAAGCTCAGTGTAGTCACTTGCCTTTTCTACTTCACAGAGTTTTGATGATGAGATGGGATAATATATATTTTATAAACCATAGAGCCCATTTTTTGGGGGGAAGCATATCTAATTTTGTCAGAGTCCCTTCTGTTCTCCTTAATTTTAACCTGAGTGAATGCTGTGAGAGTCCAAAGCAAGGTTTTGACCAAAGGTTATAACCCTGTCATACATGTACCTGTTGGGCACCCTGGGTATTTATTGCAGAGCTTTTAATTATGTATTGGCAATGATTCAGTATGGTTTCCCTTAAGATGAAACTGTAGACATGGATGACTCTTTTTCTTCCCTCTTCGCTTTTCATTCTATTGGGTTTTGATCATCTGTGGAAGCACTGCATTGTTAGAGAATACCTGTGTGTGTATATATAGAGTATTGTAATCATTCAGATCACTCATTTTGTTTATAAACTCTATAAAACTTTAATTGGTCTTTATAAAAGAAGTTTTATAATTTCTTTCTCTTGAATTACCCTTTACTGTAGGGCAATCCTAAACTTAAGCCTCCTAACCTCATGTCCAGTGCCTCATATTTAAAACCAAGGATTCATTACAAATGTTTTAAAATAGTCTTAGTTTCTTGAAGATCCTATTCATAGAATACACAGTTTATAACCAGAAGTGTTCTTAGAGGTAACTTAGTTTATTCCCTTAATTTTGTAGATGACGAAAGCAAGGTGAATATTACATAACTGTTTAGTGGCACAAGTGAGATTATGCTTCAGATTCCCCAATTTAATTTTTGTTGTTGTTGTTGTTGTACTCTGACCCCAGGTTTGAAGATTGACAGTTATTTTTTTAATCAGTCTTCACATTTGTTCTCCTGGGCACATTGGTACATTCTTTGTGGCTAGCCAGAGTAATTTAGGTAAAACCTGGGGCAAGGAACTCTACAGTTTAGGAATGGACATGTATACCACACACCAGCCGTTTTTCATCTACCTGTGATAACATATGAGCTCCCTATAGATTGAAGATATAGACATAAAATCAGTAATGAAACCATCAGCAGTTCAAAAGTGGATTACTTTCCTAAGTACGTGACCATGTCAACTGAGGAGATTTGTAGCTGTGGAACATTATATCATATGACCCCTTATCTGTATATGATTTTGTATCCTTCAGTTGACCTAAGAAATGAAACTGCATGATATAAGGATAGTGCAGTGTCTGAATTAACAAGTGCCTTCTGGTCTGTCGATCCTGTCCTGGTCACCACCATTTTCTCACGTCTTAAGTTTCACCTCTAGCTGCTTCCTAAAATGACATATTTCACACCCTATCTGAATCCATCCTAGCTGTGTGCTTCCTCTCTTGCTGGTCAGATGTTTTTTGTGCCCCATCCTTTAACTTAACTTTGCTATTTTTTGAACAGGCAGAGAATTAGAAAACATGGAGTAGTTCTTGCTTCATGAGTTTCAGAATACAGCCTTAAGTGTTAGGAACGTCCTGTGTTTGTGTTTTATTTTGTTTTGTTTATAAGTAGCTGTTAGTTGCTGGGATCAAGCATTTTTCTCTCCCTGAAATTATTTACATGAAATTTTGGGATATGTTGAAAAAATATTTCTAGAGGAGAGGGTGTTACGCCCTTTTTTGTATTGTTAGCTGTAAGGATCTGCCTAGGATATCTCAGAATGTTTTATCCTTAGTCGTTTCAGTAAACTTCAGTACTTAGTAATGGTGTCTGTTGGCATTTGCTAGGCTAATAAGTATTTGGTGGTAATGTGTACGATCAACGTGTGTTGGGGTTGGTGATGGTGACTTAATATTATTGAGAACAGTTTTATTAAGTATAGTTTTATCTGTTAAATTGTTTGCCTTGTTTCTTGCCATATTCTGCCCATTGTTTCTGTTGGAGTTGATTTTATTGGTTAGCTTCTAGATCAGTTGTTACTGGTTAGTTTTCCCACTTTTCGGTTGTATTCTCTTCTTAGAGGAGCCCCTGTCAGAAAGTAGTAGAGCACCTACAACATCCTCATTGGACTGAGGATGCTTATTCAGTTTTACTATTGATTCTACTCTTTGTCGTGGGAGCAGAGTTAAGAAAGATGTCCAGAAGGGGAAAGACAGAGAAGCACAAAGTATAAATAAATGGCTTTATAAAGCCATTCCTTTACAGGTGCGTGAATGCACACCCATGCCTTCCCTTGTTCTTGCTCTTGAAGGGGAAAATTGCTTGGGGTACCTTGAACTGAGTTTCTTCTTGCCTTATAGTGAGAAACTCATATCCTTGGGTGAGAAGAATTGAAATACATACAGTAATAAATTAATATAGCTTATAGCCATACTTCTAAATATCTCCATCTAAAAATTCTTATCAAGACTCTTCCTGACCTGCAGCCTTTTATATTCCCGTTGATCAATATCGGAAGGGTCTTACAGTGGCAATCTAAGAGATACATAATTCTGTGCTAGAGGCATAGGATTTTGGAAATTAAGCTCCCAAATGTAACTGAGAGGCCTGTTAAGGAAATATAGTGATTATTGTTGACATTAAAAAGGGTTAGTGAAGTGAAGTGGAGGTGAGATTAGAAACATAGAAGTATTAACACATCACAAGTGAAGTCTTTTTAGGATTAATTCCTTAAGCACTGTACCAATCACAACTGTTCTTAAAAGTGGAGGAATATAGGGGCGCCTGGGTGGCTCAGTGGGTTAAAGCCTCTGCCTTCGGCTCAGGTCATGATCCCAGGGTCCTGGGATTGAGCCCCACATCGGGCTCTCTGCTCAACGGGGAGCCTGCTTCCTCTCTGCCTGCCTCTCTGCCTACCTGTGATCTCTGTCAGATAAATCAATAGAGTCTATATTTTTTTTAAAAGCTGTATTTTATTAAAAAAAAAGTAGAGGAATATCTATTCTCCATTGTGGTTACTACTTTGGGTGCAAATAAACCTAATGTCTTTGGGATACTACCATTGATCCTGAGGCTTGTCTAGCATGGAGTCTGGCAGAAACTTAATATTTAATAAATATTTTTGAGCTATCATAATACAAAGTAATGTTCTTAGATGAAAAGCTTAAGTATATAGTTCCATTAAAATGAAGCAGTTCATGTTAACATGTGGTGTTTATTATGTACACTTCTATTTTGACAAAACTAGCGTTTAACTAAGGCAGTTCTGGTAGTTAATGCTTACCAGTGATACATAGATTGCCAGAGAGAATTTGGAAGGGCTTGGACTAATTAAGCTTCAGGGAAATTATGGATAAAAACATAGATCTTTGCAAGAGGAGAAGGAAAAAAGGTCTCCCACTGTCTGAGATGATGAAAAGAAGACTGGCTAAAGAGGAAAAAAAAAAGCCATGAAGTAACATATTAGCACATGACAAGGTGAAGAACTTTTGTGTGGTTATTTCTAATTTAGCCTCCCATAATCAGCCTCAAATAATCCTTCCAGCTTATTATTCCCCTAAATATATTCTTTGTGTCAATCACACTGTATTAACATTTCCCTAGAAACGAATTGAGCATTTTTTTAACCTATGTAACTTTGTGCCATTTACTATGTTTGGTCTGGCTTCTCTTAACCATCCCCATCTTTAAAAATCCTGCCTTGTCTGTCTCTCTGATTACCTCATCAAATCTTTGGTTTGTCTCATTTAAAAGGAACCTCTACATTTTATAATATCTATGTGTGGAAGTATTTATCTGTTGGGTGTATACATGTTATTACTGATTTAGAGTTAGAATATTCTCCCTTTTATTAGTACAGAATTTTGTGGTATTAGACCATTTATCCCTTCAGATATTCCTGAGGGAAATTTCCAGACTCAGCTTTATTAGCCTTAGAAAAGTTAAAAGTTTTATTATATCTCTTTCCAAATGTACTGAAACTGTTCTAGGGATGTTTAGTTAATATCATTATTTTTACTATAGTTTGGTAAAGTCCTTAGGAAGCATTTTCTTTTTTAATGACTTTTAGAAACAAAAAGTGCATATTGCTATGCATAATTATCATTGGCATTTATTCTCAAAATCTAAAAATGTAATGTTTATATCACCAAAATTATTGCTAGGGAATATGCTTTAATATTTGAGAAGTATAAACCTTTCCAGACATAGTATCATGAAAATATTTTATAATTTTGGGTAGCCATTTTTCATGTTCTGAAATTCTGTGTCATCAGAATACTGAGGTCAGCAGAATTTATATGTCTTGGTGTTTTTAGTCTAGTCTGTGGTGCAGAGATCATGCTTTGGCTACATGAAGTTTGGTGAGGTAAGGATGTGGTAAAATGACCAAAATTAGAATGTAGTCTGAAGGATAACTGTTTCCTCCACATACTCCCTGTCTCTGTCTCTGTCTCTGACTCTCTCTCTCACACATACACACACACACACACATACCCCTTTTTCCTTTTTTCCCCTATAGTGGGGAAAAACTTAGGAAGCACACAGGAAAGATAGGTAAAAAGCTTAGAAAAGGAAATGAAAATGAACCTAGATATATTTTGTTAGATGCCAGGAGGTCAGTAAATAGACTATGGAGCATTGCTGTTTCCTGCTCTCAGGAGAAGCCCAGTCAACCAACTATCAAAGTGATGGCATTAGTAAACATCTATTAAACTTAACTGTTTTCTTTATTGGACAACTAAAGATAAAAGGGAAGTGTGGACATCAAGGAAACCACTTGGAAAAACTGGTGATAGTATACCACTGTATAGAGAAAAAAGTGTTTTGATTACACAGTGGACCTAACTACTGATTAACACTAAGTGAAACATAGTTGGTGTTGAGTTTGGGTGGTCAGTCTTTTAGGTAATAGTGGATGTAGGGTGAAGTAGAAGAATGAAAATATTTCAGATCAGGAGACCATCCTGAGGAGAAGACGTGAAGTCAAGAGGGCCAGTATTTGTGTAAAGAAATTCCTGTAATAAGCCAGGTCACAGCTGAGGAAGAACAGTGTTGGATCATAACTGAGAATAGAATTGAATGGGTACTAGGTACTGCTCACAGACCTTAAATGCTACATGGAGATTTGACTTAGAGAGTATCATGGTTAGTAGGCAATTATAGGAGGCTCATGTTTGAGGAAACATGGATAAATGAGAGCAGAGCAAGGGTGTACTTAAAGAGCCTATCCATTTCAGTAATCTAGTAATGCAAGGTATTGAATTTGAGGAAAGTTTTGAAACAACAAGAAGAAC
Organism: Mustela putorius furo; assembly: GCF_011764305.1. Lineage (NCBI taxonomy): Eukaryota > Metazoa > Chordata > Mammalia > Carnivora > Mustelidae > Mustela > Mustela putorius. The sequence goes on from NW_025421989.1 coordinate 39,177,596, forward strand.
TTGATCATTCAATATATATTGGTTCCCTGGTGGTCTAGTGGTTAGGATTCGGCGCTCTCTCAATATATATTGGTCATACCATCTCATGGGCACTCAAAAAAAATTTATTTATTTATTTATTTATTTGAGTGAGAGAGTGTGCGAGTGAGCCGAAGTGGGGGTGTGGGGGAGAGAAGAATCTTTTTGTTGTTGTTGTTAAAAATTTTTATTTATTTGTCAGAGAGAGAGTACAAGCAAAGGGGGTGGCAGGCAGAGCGAGAAGCAGGATCCCTGCTGCGCAGGGAGCACAATGTGGGACTCAATTCTGGGACCCTGGGATCATGACCCCTGCGGAAGGCAGACACTTAACCAGCTGAGCCACCCAGGCATCCTGAGAAGGGAGAGGCTTAAGCAGACTCCAGGCTGAGTGCAGAGCCTGATGCAGGGCTCAGTCCCACAACTCTGAGATCACAGACTGAGCCAAAATCCAGAGTCAGACGCTTAGCCAGCTATGCCACTGAAGCGCCCCTCATGGGTAGTTTTAATAGTCCTTAAAGAATAAGCACAGGGTAGCCTGAACTAACATGTTGGAACATGTGTTTTTGCTTATAGGTTAATTTTTTTTTTTTTTTAATTTCTAGTGCGTTAACATACATAGAAAACTTGTTAAAGTAAACTAATGTTTCTTTGCACTTATGTGACATTGTGAACTAAGTGCGTAAGATGTCTGCACCAAAGGTACCTATAGAGTAAAACACCTCTACAAATTTAGGGATTCAGAGAAAAGGCCAGAAATAGAGAATAAGAAGGATTAGGAAATAATTTCTCCCGAGGGCTTGCTACTGATGCTCTGTGTTGTCCTTACTGCTTTTCTCACATGCCCTTCCTTAGACAGTTTTTCTTTAACTTCTTTTTTTTCTCCTTTATTTCTTTTCTTTGCTGTCTTTCACTTCCCTCCTTTTTCTTTCATATCTTTGATTCAGGCCTGCCTGGGTTTTTTATTGGCACATGTGGACATTGCTTAGTTTTGACCATTCCACAAGAGTTATCTGACCCATCTCATAAATTAAGGTTCATTAGGATTTTGTAAAGTATTACCCTCAATTTTTATTATTATAAAATATAACATACTTAAAAATGTATAAACAGAAGTATACATCTTAACATGTTATATATAAAATTAGGTCAAGAAATAAAAAATTGCCTTTTAGCCCAAAAGTTTCCCCCAAACTCCTGCATACCCTTTCCCAGTTGTATGCTGGTTTTTTTTTTTTTTTTTTAAGATTTTATTTATTTATTTGACAAAGAGACACAGCGAGAGAGGGAACACAAGCAGGGGGAGTGGGAGGAGAAGCAGCGTTCCCGCAGAGCAGGGAGCCCGATGTGGGACTCGATCCCAAGACACTGGGATCGTGACCTGAGCCACCCTGGTGCTCCTATCCTGTTTTAATTGGCCTCATTTACAGCTGCAGTTGTTCTCTTCCTAACCTTTTATGTGCTGAGCCCCACCCCCCAATAATTGCCTGTTTTGTTAGAAGGTGGTAGCACTAGTCATGACCAGGAGAACAATAGAGGCTGAACTGTACCTCCTCCTATGAGAAAGCTTTGAGAAAAGTACAAAGACAATGTCTTAAAAACACGCAGATGTGTATTTTGAAGTCTGAGAGAAATAGAAAGCTGCCTTTGAATGAGAATGGTAATTTACACCAATTCTTTTCTGTCAGGTCTTTGGCTCCCCTCTTCTACCTGTACACATCAGATAATAAAACACATATACACTCACCCATTTAAAAAGTGATCTAACACATAGATCCCAGCCTCCTCTTCAGGAAGTAGTATTTTACCAGATATAAAAGTATCTGATGCCAGACCTATTGCACCCACCCTCACAATAAACATTACTCTTTAGAACCCTTAATTTTATAATAACCATGTACATAGACCCACACAGTTTTTTTGGGAAATAGATAATGCATGAATCAAAATAAAGTTACTTAAAGGACATCAGGGATATTGTGCTCTGTTTTGTGGTATAATATTATGAACTTTTTATATAAAAGATTGACTTTTTAGAATTCTCTAAGATTCTAAATAGCCACCTTAAGATAAATAGAGGCAGGGAATGGTTGATAAAAAGCTTTGTGAAGAATATATTAGCTGGTACTTGGGATAAGCCTTAATTAAATATTGTAGAGAGATTTAAAATGATGCTCAACTTACTGTTACATCTGTTATTACAATTTTCAAAATTCAAAGTAGACATTTTTCCTTGTCATGATTTTAATTTTTTAGTAAGTAGTATATCTACATGAACAAATTAAGGTGTATAAAAATGTATTCAGTGAAAAGTGTTCTTTCCTTATGCTGTATTTGCTCTACTGGTAATCAAGACCATTTATAAAAGTTAAATTGTGAATTTGGGGTGAAAATAGGACAAAAGACCAATGGAAAGTGATAGATGATAAGAGAACCCAGAAACAAACCTACATAAATATGGACATTTAATTTAGGACAAAGTGGCACTGCAGAGCTGTGGTAAGGATGGTCTTTACTACAAATGATGCAGGGGCTCTTGGATATCTGTATGGAAAAAATGAAATCTGAATTCACACCGTATAAAGAATAAGGTACACATGGATTATAAATCTAAATATGAAAGATAAAAGTTTTAAATGAACACTTATTCTTATAGATTAGACTAGAAACAGTATTAATCTTTCTGCTTTAAAAAACAAAACTATAACTATCTGTCCTACCTCTGTTTCCCCTAGGAAATTCCAGAAACAATGAAATCAGCTATTTAAACTGAGAATTTTATTAAGCCATAAAATATTATTTGAATAATTGTGATTATACATGCATCTGATCTTTCTTTTCCCTTTATATTATATTAGGTGATATACATTCAATTATATAAAAGACCCAGGTGCCACTGCCCAGTCTTTTTTTTTTTTTTAAATAATATAGTCACGTAAAAGAAATTTTCTTTAAAACCGTATTGCATAAAGCAGAAGTTTTACTGTGCTACCAAGCAAAAATTCATGCAAGTGTTAAAAAGTTAAGATATCTTATGTCTATATTCTTTCAGGGCAATTAAAGCATTTCAGGAGGTGCTTTATGTTGATCCCAGCTTTTGTCGAGCCAAGGAAATTCATTTACGACTTGGGCTTATGTTCAAAGTGAATACAGACTATGAGTCTAGTTTAAAGGTAGGTTTTTGGGTTTTTTCCAAGATACAATGTTTTACTTTGTGGATTTTTGTGGGGATGGGTTGTTGTTAAATATTAGAGCATTGAGAAATGTTGGAATTTATACTCCTACTTCAAAAGAAAATTTGAAAATTTAGGTGAAAGAACTGTTTTATTAGCTGTGAACCAGAAGATACACAAGATTGGATTTCAGGGTACAAAGTAGTTACGATCCTAAGACATAGGTAACTGATGATACCCTTTCTTTCTTTCTCTCTTTCTTTCTTTCTTTCTTTCTTAGTTTTAATTGAAGTTTGTCATCAGGACAAACTTGAAGGTTTCAATCTCAGTTTGGACATCTAAATCAATCCACTATAAGTGATTGGCCAGCATAGAGTTCAGGTCCAGCTGCGTAATGGTGCTGTGTCTGTGATCCCATCCTGGCCTATTTATTTACATGGGTCTCCCCAGAAATCTGTTGACCTCTACCATCTACCAGTAGGGCACATCTCATATATCTAAATTATTAAAATGTATTCTCTGCAAGTCATTTGAATTGCCGGTTTGTGAATATAAACATTGTTAGGAAAAGATAATACATTGTTGTTCAAATATTTTACTTACTATGGAAATATGATATTTTTTATTTTTTTTTTTTAATTGAGTTTCTTGTGCTGTCTGTGCCATCACTTTAGGTCTTTCTGAGCTTTGGAAAATAGTGCTTTCCTGTGCAATGAAAGCATTGCTTTTTGAAGGATTAGAAGTTCTAGGAAAAAGTTTAGTTCTTGTGGATTTAGGAATGTAATGGTTGCTATGTTCTAAATATCTCCATTGCAGATTATCTTGATCCTGAAGGGCAGGGAGGGAGATAAAGAATGGTAAAGAGACTTTACAGTAGGTTGTAATTTGAATTTGCTACTAAGGTACTATTGAAGGTTTTTTAAAAACTGTATTGTTCTAAAGCTTTAAAGTAGACAGTTACGAACCTACTGTTTCTGTCTTTCATGGGTTCAGTGCTGATGATAAGAAAGAGTGTTTTACAACCCAAAACACTAAAACAAGTAGATTGTGAAGTATTTTGATTACACAGTTGTCAAAGGTAAGTGCAGTTTGAGGAATTGGCGCCAAGGTAAAATTAGGTAGTGTGGAAAGTAAAAGGATGCCTGGAAATAGCCGGATTTCTTCAAATATAGAGCAGCACTTCTCACACAGTGGACCCTTGAACAACATGGGGGTTATGGGCATCAACCCCAGCCCCCAAGTAGAAAATCTGTGTGTCAGGATTCCTCATCAATGTAACTACTGATAATCTACTGTTGATTGGAAGCCTCACCTGTACCCTAGAGTTAGTTGCTTAACACATACTGTACATATATATCAGGTACTGTATTCTTAAAATGAAGCAAGCTAGAGAAAAGGAAATGTTATTAAGAAAATCATAAGGAAAGGAAAATACATTTGTGGGAAAAAAAAAAACAAACCCATAAAAAGCAAACCTGTATATAAGTGGGCCCATGGAGTTCAAAACCTGTGTTCAAGAGTCAACTGTATACTGTGGGATGTGAGTGGATTTGAAATGGAAAATATGCCACCTTGCATATTTTAACCTCCTCTTGGACATTCACAATATACATTAGCTAAGAGATTCTTAAAATGTCTAATAATACAAAATAAATTTATTTGATCATTTTATAATATTGTCACAATATAACTATTATATGTGGCATACATGTTTTTGATAGCAGCTTGGGTAAACCATGTTGCTCAGGAAATATATTTGAATGGAAAAGATAATCACATAATGTCCCATGTTATAGAATTTGGCTGTCTGAACATCAGTAGTGTCTTACAGAATTCTGTGGATGCGGAAGCTCTTGTTCCCACGAAGGTGGCGATAACTTAAAAATGTTTTTTTAATTGAGGGAAACAGTGTTGGACAGTGTTCCAACTCCATTGAGTTGAAAGTGTTCCTGCTTACTCAGGTTCAATAGAGACATCATGTGTACACTTTTGTTCAGGCATCAAGGCTAACAAACCTTCAAGTCAGCAATTTTAGCAGAATTGTTTTAAGTACAGTCTTCTTGTTAAAATATTTGATAATCATCCTGATCTTTATTTCATTTATGTGAACAGAGAAAAGAATTTTAGGAGTCCTTCCTATTTCTCTTCCCCATAATGAGAAGGTTGCCTTTGATCTTTACCTCATTTTGACATTGGGGTTTTGTTTGTTTGTTTGTTTGTTTTTAAGACTTCTCTCTCTAGTGTTCCTTGTTTCCAAAAGAAGAATTTTAGGCATCATCATTTTCAGTCAAGGAGGAGGTATTTCAGTATAGTATTCTAAGTGCTTATCATTTAATGCAAATGAAGGTAGGAATCAGAAGGAGTGATTTGTCCCTCCCCTTAGTTTGCCTCCACTTTTCCTAAAGTGGACTGGCTAGTACTTTAGTTTCATATGGATAGATGTGGAACCTCTGGTGACTTTTCCACTACTAAAGCTGTTTCCTAGAAGCACATTTCTTGGTATAGATAACCAGAAACTTTAGAGACTACCAACTGAAGCTGATTAAAATAACAGTAAAAAAGTAGCTTGTATAATGTGAAGTGTAAACTTCAGGATTGGTTGATTCAGCTGATACAAGGTTTCATCAGGGATTCATTTTCTTCTCTGTTCTGTGTTGGCTTATTCTGAAACCTGGTTGCCAGGTACAATCAAAGTGAAATGTAGAAAACCCTAAAAACCCCACCAAAGAACTATTAGAAATAATAAATGAATTCAGTAAAGTCAAAGGATACAGTCAAAGTGAGATGATTCATTTTTCATGTCTCATATAGAAGGATATTATAGAGTAGTGGTGTAGGTGCTTAGAATAGTGCTGGCATATGATAAGTTCTCAGTAAATATTTGATCATTCATGTCATAAAGGAGAAAGATCCTGAGTTCCTGTTGTTGTCTTCGAGAATACTTCTCTCTTCATCTCATTGGCCAGAAATGGGCCATTGGCCATTCTCTATTGATTCCTTGTCAAAGATGTGGTTGCTCTTAAACCATTTAAGCCCAGTGGAGCAGGACTCAATTTCCTGAATGCACTGTTCTTGTCTGATGGAGGAGTGAGGGGTGGATAAAAAGAGTATTTTGGTGTGGGCTGGTATGGGCAGTCTGTCCATTATAGATCAGGTTTTCTCCACCTCATTTTCTTTTACTACCCTTGAAGAGGAATATAGCATATACAGGTTCTCAATGATAAAATAAAATGCAGTTTATTTTTGTAATAGATTTCTTATTTTCATCTACTACAGGAAATGGATTTCAGGGCCTCCTGTTTTGTTTTTATCCCTGGTAATAACTTTTTTTTTTTAACCAAAATGTATCTCTGAAACAGATTCATTCTGTTTTGGTACTATGTAAACAGCTCTCAGAGCAAGCAAATTTGGTTTTAAAATTTGACCGTACCATGGGACTAATTGCGTGACCTTGGGCAAGATGCTTAATTCTTTTGAACGTCTTTGAGTCTGTAGTACTGGAGTAACCATCCCCACTCTACAGCATTGTTGTAAAGATTAAATTTATAGACATATATACGTATACATACATCCACACATATATACATACATATATAGATATATGAAAGTATCTGACAAGATTTTTCAGCCCCCTCTTTTTTAGTCCCCAGTTTGTCTATATCTAAAACTCCTCAATTTGGGACCAGTGTAGATACATTTGTGAAATCCATTTGCCCATCCTAGAATTTAATACTTGTATTTTTGCTACTCTGCCCATCCTCGGAAATGTGAAGTTATTGCCCAACTTACTTTTCAAAGATACGGCTTTACTTTTCCGTTATATTGGCCAATAAGGACTTCATGTTTAGTGAGTCGTAGGAGTATCAATTCTTAATTTATTAACTAGTTTAATATTATCTGAACCAGAGTCCATTCCAGGGTGACATTTCTACATGGTGTTTATTGTTTTTCTTCCCTGCTTGAGATAATATGCCCCCTAGGTGGGTTCGGTTGCCTCTTGAACACCATATAATTAATTCAGAATTTTATTTCATTACTTTCTAATGGTGTTAATGATAATTGGTCACATTTGTTGCGTATTTGTGGCAGTGTATGAGCATTACTTCAATAAAAGTACACTAATTTTGACAAATGGTTTTATATAATGCCTCTAATTTTCACATCCTGACAGACTCTTAATTATTTCCTTCATGTGAAGGAAGGAAATGCAAAATAAGATGTAATAGCAGTTCTTTGGTCGTTAATGCCAGTGTATCTATTTAATTTAATGAAGATTATTTAGAAATTCTCCCTAATATTTACATATTTAAGTTTCCCTAGACTGTGTCGACATTGGAACTTTTTTGGTTTTTAAAGATAAAGAGTATGGCTTTTTAATGGGAACCTGTGGGTAATTGGCTGGATACCAGTGTAAGTTCCTTCATAATTTGGTATTTAAAGATGGTAAGTGCTGATTTGAAGTGTTGCTGTGAAAGAGGTAGGAAGACGAGAATTGCAGAGACAATGCAAAGGAAAAGGACTGAACTCAAATGAGACTTAGATGTTAGTTTGGCATTGCACCAAGTGCCGAGTATTCCCCCCCCCCCCCGAGTATTTCTTGAGTAGATAGATAAATGGAAGAGGCTATAAAAATGATAAATGCCTCAAATAGGATGGGCTGGAAGAGCTGGGGGGGGGGCTGCTGGAAAGGCTGGTTTTATTTATCACCTTTTAACAGAATTTTTTTTTTTCTAGACAGAGTGGCAGTGCATATGTTTTCTCCACATGTTCCTGTTCACCAGTTCTTTCAGCTCGTCTCCCCTCTACTATTATATGTGGCATGAAACTGCTGAGTGAAATAGCATTTCCACTTTTTTATTCTTTTTTACCTTACTTTTTCTCTGGGAATTGCTTCATTTCCAGGCTTCTGATTTCATCTTAGACCCTTTATAGACTCAGGACTTTCATTGTCATATTTTTTTATGACAAGATATTGAGGCAGAAGAGATAACTATAGGCATGAGGACATAGATTTCCTTTTGGAAACCACTTTTGGAATCTATGAAAATGCCTCCTTTTTTAAAAATGTAGAATAGATGAGTCATTTAATTAAGATACTGTGAACTCTTTGTATTATAAAAATACTTGCTGAGAATTTGTATGCTATTAATTAATTTTAATCGCACCTTAAATTTCTTTCTTTCTTTTTTTTTTTTTTAAGATTTTATTTATTTATTTGACAGACAGAGATCACAAGTAGGCAGAGAGGCAGGCAGAGAGAGAGGAAGAAGCAGGCTCCCCACTGAGCAGAGAGCCCGATGTGGGGCTCGATCCCAGGACCCTGAGATCATGACCTGAGCTGAAGGCAGGGGCTTTAACCCACTGAGCCACCCAGGCGCCCCACACCTTAAATTTCTAAAATACTTGTAATATTCTTTGTAATAGTTAAAACTTCCTTGTTGAAGTTTTACCAGCATATTTTTATTAGTTCAGGTATCTGAAGATCATGAAAGTTGCTGTTACTTCTCCATGCTTGCCCCTGCCCTATTTAGTACTTCATGGTGCTCAATAGCTTAACTCTCCTAGCTGGCATTTTGAAAATTTGAATTCTTTGGAAATTGTTTTATTTAGATAAAATTGACATATGACATTGTGTAAGTCCTAAGTGTCCAGCTTGTTGATTTGATGCATTTATATGTTGTAGTGTGATTACCACTGTAACATTAGCTGGCACCTCTATTACATCACGTAATAATTATTTCTTTTTTGTGGTGAGAACAATGAAGGTCGAGTCTCTCAGCAGCTCTGGCATTTATGATACAGTATTGTTGACTGTAATCTCTGTGCTGTGCATTAGCTCTGTAAGACTTAGTTATCTACTAGTTGCATGTTTGTACCTTTAAACAATATCTCCTTAATTCTCACATCAGCAGTGGAACTCAGCTTACCTGAATGAAATACCACTGTTCCTTTTTGGCAAAGATGGTCATTACTGTTTACTTTGTCTTCTGTCCATTTTTACTTATTTGTGGGCACAAATGATTGCCCTGTTTATTCCTTTTTCCTATACTCTTTAACTTGTACTTTTCCTTTTAATCTTTCCTAAATACTATTCTCTACTATGAGTTGATCTCCTAATTGGTTTATCTAGCCACCACATAATGCTTTCTCCACTTCACATTGCCTGCCCAGTTTCATTTTTCCATTTGCTACTTACTTCTGCCTTGAGTTCTAGTACATATTTGCTTTAAGTGTAAGCTCAAAAATGCATGTTTGAAAAGGACATGACTGCTCATAGATGTGCAGTCACCTTTCTCTGATATGGAAGAGTTAGGGTGAGTCCAGGTTTCCCTGTTCAGTTTTATCTCCTCAAATATATTTTAACTATAAGAAATCATTTCTAATCAAAATGTGTTTATTTTTGGTATTTACCCATAACTATTTAAATTTATGGTGTAAATATTTTGGTCTTCAAATGCAACTTTGTGAAATATTCAGTGTGTCTAATGCCACATTAAAAATAGAGGTTATGTTCCAAAACAACATTTTATCCCCTTTATAAAATATATATCATGTTCGCTTTGTATTTGTTACTGGTGTAAATATCAGTCTTAATTTTGATGTGAAAACAGATTGATTGTACACTGCTTGATTTTAAGAGCTTAGGAAACAAGTCATCCTGTATTCTGATCATTTTTATACACAGTATTAGACACATACTAGAACCAGTGTTTTAAAATTTCTAGTCAATTTTATACCTTTCGTAAAGCATGATAGAAATGAGTTGGGAGACTAGGTAGGAGGACACTGTTAACAGGAAAAAAAGATGAGCAAGATCCATGGGATAAATGGGTTCTCAGTGGATGGATGGATGAATGAGAGGTAATACATTCAGTAGATCATAAGGGTTAATTTATTAACTGATTCAGTGTGGAAACAAATTCCTCATTTATTGACTTAATTCATTTTTCTGTTAACTAAAGTAAGTGATAAAGTAGCAGCAGGTTTTGGGATTGGGAGGTGGAAAGACTCTGAGTGGCAATAAGTCCTTTGGGAGTAGTTGAGATGGAAGTACCTGAGGCATGTCAGATGTTGTATAGACCGACAGAAGTCTGGAGCCATAAAGAAGGACTGTGAAAAGAAAATAAGATTTTGAACATCTTCAGTATACGGTGTCTTTTCTTTTACTTCCTTGTTAAGGATACTTTTAGAGGACTCCAGATTGGAGACTTCTTTTTTAACTGAAGATTGCCAGGATCCATTAGCTATTAGTTACTGGCATGCAGTAGAGTTTCTCTTCAAAACAGTCGTAATAATCTTGTATTACAGAGAATCAGAAGAACTTGAGTTTGAGGGCTTTGAAAGAACCTCAACCAGATCAGCTTATCCAGCAGTATGACTCATAACACCCTACCAGAACTTTCTGCTTCTAGTTCTGTATCTCACTTTCAGAGACCGAATCCTTGAAGTACTATCACATCCCAGGACCTTTCCCTAGTCTCATCCATTTATCATAGACTATTAGGTTTAGGAATGAAGTTGTTGGTTTTAATTCATTGTGGCAATCTGTAACAATGAAAAGGAAAAGAACCACTTGACTTGGAAGAGTACACAACCTCTCTTCCCTCTTCTTTCTTAAAATGATCCATAAAACCCTCTTTCGTAAGTGTTGTGTAAAAATAACTTGTTTCCTCAGCCTGAAGTACCTCTTTTCTTTTTTCCCTCATTTACACCCTTTGGGTTACATTATGGAATTGTCTTAAACTTCTAAAAGACTGTGTCTACACTAATTAAATAGAGACGACAGTATCGACTACACCCACCTCATCTGCATAGTCTGAAGTAAAGTTTTGGGGAGCAAGTACACAATTTAAAAACTAAAATAGTGGCATTTAACCCTGATTGTGCATAGGAGTAACTCGTAGAAGCTTTTTTTTTGTTATCCCTAGCCCACTGAGTCAGAACATCCAAGATTGAATCTCGAATCCAAACATTGCTCTAAATTTTAATAACTTATAAATTTTAATAACTTACACACACATAAGTAATTTGTTAATTACCACAAAAAAAGTTTTATCACTGCTTGTCTTCAGGATTGGGAATATAGTTGAAGGGTTCTACAATTGAAAAGATTTGTGAGATAATCACAGACTATACAGCTAGAACTCTTAAACAATTTGAAAAGAAAGTCTTGAAATCTCAGTTTTATGTGTTAATTACATGAATATAGATTGTCCTCCTCCAGTTAGAAATCAGGTTCCTTAATCTATATAAAGCAAAATGCTATGAAGTTATTTTGAAATATTGAACAAATCAAAAGCTTTTAAAACAAAAGGTGACTTTGGTAATTAAGATGTCAACAGAAATTTTTATGAATAGATCCTTTTTGTTAAATTGGACCAGAAGTGCTCTATAAAAAGAAAATTGCCATAACATTAAAAAAATATGTTAGGTAAATCTTGCTTGGAAATTAATTTTCTGTAGAATGTTTTCTGCCTTGAGGTTTGTATATAGTCTTTGAACTGCAGAAGCCTCTACCGCATGATAACTATTCCACACAGCAGTAGTCAGTTTCATTACTGAAGTATTTCCGTGCGAGGTGCAGGTGTTTCTTAGATTCTTCTGTTGGTTTGCACGGATGGGTGCTGGATATTTTACCATGGTATTTTCAGATCTCAGGGCTGATTATTATAATTGATAGTCATTTCTGCTGGCTTATATGTTAATAGGTATATCTATTTTACATCTGGTTTAGATATGAAAAAGAAACTCTGAGGTCATGTTCTCCCCACCCCAGTCTTTCATTTCCCTTCAGTTTATTGGAAGTGTATCATTGTTTTTCTTTTTATGGGGTAGTTTTATGTGGCTTTTCTTAGTTTCTTATACTTAGTAATTATTCTATAAGTTCCTTCATTTTCACATGTATGTTTTTGAATATATTTCTGTTGCCAGGTAATTTTTCTATATTGTCACTGTTTGGAAATACTCAATATTTCATGATGTTGTGGATTTGAAAAGGTACATCACTGGCTTCATTGGTGCTTTTAAGATTGATTAATACTTACATATAACATGGTCCAGAATTGCTTCTGCCAGGTTTCATTGCAGGGCTTTGCATATTGATAGATGAAGTGTAGTCTAGGCAATTCGAATTATGCATCTCTCTGCTTTTTGTGACATGTCTTTGTAATGGTAAAACTTAAATACTGCCATCTTGAAGTCTTTCTTTGCAGGTCAGTTTGTATCCTTTGATGGCTCAGTTAGGAAAAGTGTCTTCTCTTCTTTATGTATGCCGATGGGATAAATTAGACTCAGAAGTGTAGTACAATCTAAATGTGTGGCTACTGTGCTGCTGTTTTTGCCCAGGGGAAGGCAAGTGGTTATAAAGCAAGCTTTGCTTTCATAATGCTCACTTTTTATTTTCTTTATTGAGATAGAGTTGATACACAGTGTTATATTTGATTCAAGTATACAAATACTCAGTTAAATAGTCTGGTTTCTGTTGCTGTGATAGCACATTAAAGGGTTGTTTGAGCGTATATACAGTCTGCTTAGTAGGCCAAGGCAGAATAAATGCAGTTCTTTGTTGTTTTGTTTCTTTTTAATAAAAGCAGTTCTTAAAGTGTTCAGATGTTGGAATTATTTTTTTTAACTTAGTCAGCCATGCCAAATAAGTTTCACTTTTGTTTCGTTGACCATTGTATTTCTAGTGCCTGCATTGTCCTAAGGGCATTATAGATAACTTGACAAACATTTGTTAAATGAATTAAATATTTACTACTTAAGGGTCATAGTCATTTTGTTAGTGGTTTTCCCATTCAGAATATTACAGCCCTTAAATTTTAAAGAGTACTGCAAATGTAGGCCAGCCTCATGCTTGCACATAACACATTTGTGAAGGAATATGATAGCTACTGTGTTCATACCAAACAGTTCCTTCTAACCTTCCTTTTACTTTAACACCGGTAGCTGACATTAGTTTATTTTTGTTAATTGAGGGTTCTCGTTGACCAAGTGCAGTTTTGTTCATTCTGTATTGAAATACAGTACTGAAAACTTGCTAATCATTCTTTCTCTTGATAAAGTCTTTTTCAGTTTGTCCAGTAGTTATAAAAAATACAACTATTTAGCTATTTGGATTGTGGATAGGAGTGAGCTTATTGTGGTCAACTTTTTTTTTTTTTTAAAGATTTTTATTTATTTATTTGACAGAGATCACAAGTAGGCAGAGAGGCAGGCAGAGAGAGAGAGGAGGAAGCAGGCTCCCCGATGAGCAGAGACTCCGATGCGGGGCTCAATCCCAGGACCCTGGGATCATGACCTGAGCCAAAATGACCTGAGCCAAAGGCAGAGGCTTTAACCCACTGAGCCATCCAGGCACCCCTGTGGTCAATTTTTTGAAATGGGTTTACACTCTGGGTGGTTATTACTTTTAATGCTAAAATCTTGTAGGGACTCAGAAAATTTGAATATACATGTATGGAAATAATTTTTAGAAGAGTTCAGAGAGATGTACTTTTTTTTAATCCTAAGGATTTTATACCAACTCTAGTACTTGTTTCTTTTTTTTTCTTAGTTTATATACTAGGTTTAATGTTGATAAAGTAGATGTCAAATGTTACTCCGTGTTCTTGATTGTGATTTGTATTCTTAGAAATTAGTGTTATACATGTATTTTTTTGGTGAGGCTGATAATGATGTTATTATACATGGATATTGTAAAGTTAGTGGTTTAATATTGCCTACACAAAGAATAGTAGGTGCATTCTAAAAAGATAATTATATTTCATAGATGAACTTCAAGATAGGCTATTTGATGCATTCCTGGTACTATTTCAAGTAGTTTTAAAAGGCACCATGTACAGGGGCCCCTGGGTGGCTTAGTTGGTTAAGCATCTGCCTTCGACTAGGGTCATGAACTCAGGATTCTGGGATCAAGCCCTGCAGCACACTCCCTGCTCAGTGGGGAGTCTGCTTCTCCTTTTCCCTCCCCCTGCTTGTTCTCTCTCCCTCTCTCTCTAACAAATAAATAAAATCTTAAAGCACCAGATAAAATGATTATTGGAGAATCAATAAGGGTAGATAGTGTTAGCCTTATATTGTCATATATTTCATTTGTTTCTGAAGTTCATGTCTCATTTTGAGATAAACAGTGGTGTTCTGACATTAATACCATTAAACTTTTACTTTGTTTTTAAAGTAATGATTAAGCTATTTAAACTGCTCTATAGCTGATACTGTTTACTTGAAGTTTCATAAAAACAGTTATACATAGGATAATTTGATAAAGTTTTTAATTCTACATTCTCAGCTGTCTCAAGAAAGTAACCCAGCAGCCTGTTATCAGCAATAAATGTACAAAGTGATTCTAGTTGGTTGTCCAGTATGTTCTATTTGCATAGCGTAGTTTCATGATTATGTTAAACTTTTTATACCTGAAAATTAAGACACATTTATATGACTCAATTTAGTGCACTGATTTTCTCATCTCTTCTTGCAGCATTTTCAGTTAGCTTTGGTTGACTGCAATCCCTGCACTTTGTCCAATGCTGAAAGTAAGTATTTTTAAGTAATAGTTTTCTACATGTATTCAGATCACCTCATGGCAAATAGTAGTAATGATGATGATGTTGATAGTGATGCTAGTGATAAGGTCCTGTGTAATTTTTCTTCTCGAATTGTTGGATCTAACTGTATTGGTTGCCATGGCTACTTGTACAAATGGAACATGTGAGACCAATTATTGTGAAAAGCTTGTGTCTAAAATAGATATGCCAGTGAACTGCATTGTTGAATTAAAATTGTCTGTACTAATGAACAAAATTGATTATTTGTGCATTAATTATATTGTAGATGAATTGGGGGATTAAAAATGGGGTTTACCAGTCTTTTAGGAAAAATGAATATGCAGAGATTCTTAAGTGATTAGCTGACTGATTCCTGCTGTGTGGTATTAAAAAAATGATTGATAATTATGAATCCATTCTTTGTTTTTTATTGTAATTTTACATATATATAAAGTTTGAAGCGACAGTTTTCAATTAATTAAAAAGGAATGTGTGTGAAAAACATCTTCTGCTGCAGTGGGTTGTTTGTTTTGTTTGTTGTTGTTTTTTTGTTTTTTGTTTTTTTTCTTTTTTCCCCCAGGCAGTTATTTTCTGCTTCTGTATGTGTTTCTTTCCAGAAGCAGTTTGGTTTGATTATGATGTGTTTATCAATAAGTATGTGTTGGCATGTTTAGTATAAAGCAGCCAATAAAAGTTTTAAGGATATTCATTGAGTTCAAGCTGGATTTCTTTAAAACTTTCTTGAAAAATGGGTATAAAAAATTGAATCATTCTTAATGAAAATTTCAGGTCAAAGGATTCTAGGTATTTTGCTCTGAGTGACTCATGTTCTAACGCTAGAGAATGCCATTAAGTGAAAAGTAGTGTCAGTGTTAAAAATGCCTAAGAAAATGATGGAGTACATGAAAAAGGCTATAGAAATTAGGATGTAACTTGATATTACATGAATTAAGACCTGGTTTGAATGAAATCATCATCTAAACCAGACCAATTATCTCTTACTACTAGAGGCAGTTTTCTGAGAAAACATAAAAGATTTCTGTTTTCTTAAAATGAAACTGATCAGTGTATTGGCAGAACAAATGGTGGGAAGGTAACAAGTGCAGCAATATTTTAGTTTCTAAGATGAGATTAGATTAGAATTTAACTTACTGAAATGTTAATTTATATTTCCTTAATTATATAGGAATGAGAAAACAGCTCCTTTTCATTTGATTGATTATATCTAGTATCTTAAAGCAAAGTCTCGTAACTGACTAATATGTCAGTTTGAATGATAACTTCAGAGCGATGTTTCATAAATGCCAAACTAAATATTTTGGTAAATCCTCATCCTCACTTTATTCTGTCCTGTTGAAGTTAAATCTCAGTTGTAAGTCATTGCTCTTGCTTGAGGGGAGAGCACCTACATCTGTAGAATGAGCACCGTTGGACAGAAAACTACCTGTTGAACATGAAGAGGATGATTTGAACCATAATGAATACATCTTTAAGTTTACTCTGTCTCTATCTCTGTTGGTTGTTGAGAAAGGAAATAGGAGGGAGGGTGACCAACATCCTGTTTTTCCTAGGACTGAGGAGTTTGCCTGGTTTCAGGACTTTCTGTGCTACAAGGCTGGTTACTGTGATGGAAGGGAATGTGCTTTATTTAGAGACATTAGGCCATTATAATTCAGTTGATTTGGGTAGTTTATTTTAGGCTGTCTCTGTGTGATTACATGATAACCACAATAATGGCTGATGTCTTACAGAGCACTAACAAATGTAGACGATGTACTTTCAGCCAGGTATTATTACTATTGAAGTACCAGGCTCTTACTATCTTTGCAAAGCTTATTTCTCTTTGAATTTTTAACATCATCACCTATTTGTGCATGCCAGAGACCTTGACTGTTCTTTGAAATCTTACATATTACTTGTGATACTGCAAAGATCAGAAGGTTATAGAAAGGAAAGTAAGCTTTTAAAAAAATGTCTATATGAGATATTTTTATCTTATGGCACAATTCATTGATGCAATTAAAAAGTAAGTATATATACTTACTGCTTCTAGAACTTTTTAAGAGGGGTTAATTACAGTTGGTGTTTTAAAAAGTAGAATCGTGGCGTGGTGAGACTTTATTATATGATGGCCCCTTGGGATAAAATTGTTTCCTCTAGATTTAATTAATTCTTTTCATTCTAAAAATAATGTATAATTTCTGAATAAAGTTCATTTCAGAACATTTTAAAGCAATATTTGTTAACCATTTCCTCTTCTAATTGAGACGTGCCAAGTGGGGTTTTTTCTTAGTTGTATGGTTATGTTCCACTTGAAGAGGACTTCGAAGGATTTAAATATGTAGTGGTTTTCACATTACAAAAGATGACATTGGATTTAGTAATTCATTGCATAGGAAAGCCCTAGACAGAGGGGCAAGGGACTGAGCTAGGAGGAAGTTTGGGGTGATGGTAGGATGCTAGCTAGTTGCTGTTCTTTTCTTCCTTTTCACATTAATTCGAGAAGTAAGAAGATTGGGGAAGATGAGAATAGAGTTTTCCATCTCTTTCTCATTCTCTTAACCTGTAACCCAGTCTCTCTCCATTGATGTAGTGAGGTAAAATTTGGAACTGGAATCTGAAGGGAGAACTGTGTTGGAAAAGGGGGATGGAAAATAAGAAAAGCCCTCAACAGATACAGCAAGTTTATCTATATATGTAGAACTTTTATTATTATTTTTATGCATCGTTCACAAAAAGCTGATTTCATCTTCTAAAGATATTTTTATTTTGCTTCATCTCTGATTAGCTAATGTGTAATATTTAACAATTATTTATGGGAAGATGCAGTTTTACTTTTGATCTAAAAATGTTTGATTTTAAAGTTCATTAAGTATTTCATTTGTTTTGTTCTTTATGGTTACTTAGTTTAGTTCTTCCCAGATATTAGTCTAGGGAACAGGTATAAGAGTCTGTTGCAGAACTGATTAAAAAGGCGACTTTGCAGGGCATGTTCCAGGCACACTGAATCATAATCTCAGGAATCTCTATTTTTTTTTTTTTAAGATTTTATTTATTTGTCAGAGAGAGAGCGAGCACAGGCAGACAGAATGGCAGGCAGAGACAGAGGGAGAAGCAGACTCCCTGCCGAGCAAGGAGCCCGATGTGGGACTCGATCCCAGGACGCTGGGATCATGACCTGAGCTGAAGGCAGCAGCTCAACCAACTGAGCTACCCAGGTGTCCCAGGAATCTCTATTTTTAACAGGCTTCCCAGGTGCATCTTACAGTTAGAGGAATCACTGACAGAGTTAGTTCATGGTGCATTCAGCAGTGAATACTTGATGGTAGTCCTGTGGAACTTATTTTCAAGGATCCACACAAACATTTTTGCATATAAATTTGAAAGGCTCCCAGACTCCTGAAATCCAGGTAGATAGAACATTAAAAAAAAAAAAAAAAGAGTTGTCATTGAAGAATGAAACAGTATTGTAGTAGCTAGAATCCAGTTTTGATTCCTGGTTCATTGTTGGCTTTTGTTGAATCATTCATACTTTGGTGATGAAGTATGGAGAGCTGCAAACAAAAGCTGAACTATATTCTTACTTGATTTTCCAGACATATTTGTTCATCTTGGGACTGTTACTATTCTTGCCTTTTAAGTGGTTTTTGGCTTTTTTTTTTTTTTAAATAATTCTGAAGAACTGATAGAGAAATGCAACAACTCATTTCCTCTGTGTGATATTATGAGCATCATCCTGCTTCATGACTTCTTTATAAATGTTGTTATGAAATGTGGTATAAGGAATTAGAGCCTTTCTTTGGTTTATATATATATATTTTTTTCTAAATCAAATATTGACTTTACTATATTATTGACTTGGAACTCAGTGTTTAAATACCGTGTTTTGAAATGCATAGATTATAGGAGTTTTCTCTGTTTGCTTCATCTTGCAGTTTTGAACTTTGTAAGGAGTGTAGTCAACTTGCTATAGATTTTAATGTAAATTGTAATAATTATACTGACAAAATTTGATAGTGACCAACAGTGCCACCAACATGTGGCATATGTGGCGTCTTATGTTCATGTTCTTTAGTGTGTTTGCTTGTATAATGTTTTATTAAAAATAAAAGTTATGTCTCATTATTTAATCTCTATAGTGTAGATTGTGCTTATGTTTGACATTTTATATTATTACTTAATTTACCCCAAACACTATTATATTGGTATTGATTTTTTTTCCATCATCTTTGCAGTTCAGTTTCACATTGCCCACTTATATGAAACCCAGGTAAGTGTTTTAACTTACCTTACTTAAAAGTGATCACCTGTATCATTGTAAGTGAAGTCAGACATACATACAATTTAATGGGATTCTGAGCATTATCTCCTTCACATATTTTATATGCATTAAATGTGATTAAGATTTTACGTAGTGAAACAGTACTTGCTGTATATTAGAAAGTTTCATTTGATATGTTTGTCTCCAAACCTGAACTATCTGCAGCCTTTAATGACTATATTTAAGATTTCTCCTAACTCTTGATGTAGAATGCCTAGTTTTTTGCAGAACATTCATAGATAGTTGTTATAATGCATTGTTTTAGTTTTACTTTTTCTTAAGATTAAAATATTCCTTCCATGTGTCACCATTTGAAAGGCATAGTAGAGTCACCTCTTGATCTCAGTCCTTTTATGTTTGCTGTACTTGAAAAAGCCTTTTCAGTTTAATTTTAGAACATTTTGGTTTTGTGTATGGAAGATTTTACTAAGTTGTGTGATAAAAGATGTAACACATAGACATTTATTCTTGGCAGTGGGATGGAAAATCCATTATAAGTTGGTATGAGAGTAAAATATTAAGTAATCAGAGTTTACCCCAAATATAAATTTAAAACTACTTTTTGGGGAAAAATACTGTTATATTTGTACATCTATTTTTGTAAGGTGTGTTTAGTTTCAGGGCTACTATGAGTGGTACCAGGGGTGCCAGGATTCCTGGACACTTCATCTGCTCTCCTTCCCCCCCAAAACACACATGGGTGTGTGCCCACTGAGTAAGACTTTATGCACACTCAGGTTTGGATACCCTACTAATCTAGGGATTTTATCCACCTTGAGAAGATGCATGTGAGAATTTCATTACCTTGCGGATCAGTCTTCACCTGCCAGTGTTAATCCTAGCCTCTTGCCATCTGCTGATTTTTGCCAAATCAGCAAAGGTGCCAAGGTTAAAGAGGCTACAAAACTCAACTCCCTCTCCAGAGTTGTTCTTTCCATGGAGACTTCGCTCCTTCTGTTACTACTTCAGTGCTCTCTGCTGCCTTCAAAATGAGAAGTTCTGATTTTCTTTTTCCCCTAAAATTTTCTAGTTCTTAGTGAGATTACTGGTCTGTTACTAGCTGAAGCAGAGGTTTTCTCACTTTTAGTTTTTACTTTTTTATTTAGTTTTTTGAGGGGGGAGAGGGTTCAAGGGGGAGAAAGAGAAATCTGAAGCAGGCTCCAGGCCTAGTGTGGAGTTGGACATAGGGCTTGATTTCACGACCCTGAGATCACGATCTGAGCCAAAACCAAGAGTTGGGTGCTTAACTGACTGAGCTTCCCAGGCGCCCCATTCTCACAAATAAAATAATTCTTTATTTATTAAATTTTAAAGATTTTATTTATTTGACAGAAATCACAAGTAGGCAGAGAGGCAGGCAGAAAGAGAGAGAGAGAGGAGGAAACAGGCTCCCTGCTAAGCAGAGATCCTGATGCGGGACTCGATCCCACAACCCTGGGATCGTGACCCGAGCCGAAGGCAGAGGCTTTAACCCACTGAGCCACCCAGGTGCCCCTTTATTTATTTTTTTAAAGATTTTATTTATTTATTCATGAGACATGCAGAGGCAGAGGCAGAGGGAGAAGCAGGCTCCCTGCAGAGCAGGGAGCCTGAGGTAGGACGCTGTCCCAGGACCCTGGGATCATGACGTGAGTTGAAGGCAGATGCTTAACCAGTTGAGCCACCCAGGTGCCCTCTCACCTTTATTTGTTTATTTATTTATTTTTTTAAGATTTTATTTATTTATTTGACAGAGACCACAAGTAGGCCGAGAGGCAGGCAGAGAGAGAGGAGGAAGCCGGCTCCCCGCTGAGCAGAGAGCACGATGCAGGGCTCGATCCTAGGACCCTGGGATCATGACTTGAGCTGAAGGCAGAGGCTTTAACCCACTGAGCCACCCAGGCGCCCCTCACCTTTATTTTTAATGAGAGTTTTTGCAGGTCATGGAATTCTGTTTTGTTATTTGATCACTTTGAAATTTATATTCCATTGTCTTCTGGCTTTCATTGTTTCTGATGAGAAGTTGTTGGCATTGATCTTTTAATCTTGTGAAGGTACTGTGGGGACAGGGCCCTCCCTCCATTGATTCATTCATTTGGTAAATTTTAGTTCCTGTTAAGATTAAACAAAACAAAATGATGAGAACAGAATTTATGGCAGAGTATATAATTATTAGATGACAAAAGATGATACTGTAAGCATATGAAAAGATTGAAAAATCCCTATTCCAGTACTTACAACAAGGGTGTTCATTTTCAGGTAAAAATTTAAGAAAAGCAAAAATGCCTCCCTCTCTACCTAGCTATAGAATGTTACTTACAGCTGATTTATATGACTATATTTATGAATATAGAATTTTAAAATGTAAATTTAAGTAGTCATTCATGGTTAGTGGCTACTGCTAGGTAACCAAATAGTTCAGTGAAAGTTTCTTTATATAGAAAGTCTTCTGTTAATAAATGTAGAAATAATTTATTATCGCTTTATAAACCCTGAGGGCCCTGTCCTCACATTACCTTCATAGGATTATACAGGAAGACCATGATTAAGACAAAAGTGAGGGAATACTAATTTTAACAGGAGTGATTAAGGTAGGCCTCTCTGAATAAGAGTTACTTGGGCTGAGTCCTGAGTGGAGAGAAAGAGCCAGTGATAAAAGTCAGTTGGGGCTGATGGAGTGGAGTTCATGTGTGTTGCTGGGTCATTCTAATAAAGAGGTGTTACCAACTATAGTGGCTTTGTGGTACTGAATTTATGTTTGAAAGACAAAAAGGAGGCCTATTGTAGAAATGCAAGTGTAGGGTATTTTTTTTGTTTGTTTCTTTAAAATTTTTTTGGTTAAATTTCATCATAAATCTGGCTTGGGTTATTTTTCAGCTTTATTGAAGTGTAATTGGCAAATAAAATTAAGATACACTGCACAGTGTGTGATTTGATATACATACATATAGTGAAAGGTTTTCTCCCATCAAGTTAATTAACACACCCATCACCTCATATATGCCCTCTCCCCTGAGGTCCTACACATATATGATATCAAACACTGTTTGTCTTTCTCTGTCTGGCTTATTTCACGTAGCATAATGCCTTCCACGTTTATCCGTGTTGTTGTATATGACAGGATTTCCTTTTTTAACACTGAAATACTAGTCCATTATATTTATATATCACATTTTCTTGATCTTTTTTTTTTTTTAAGATTTTTATTTATTTGAGAGAGGGAGTACAAGAAGGGGAAAGGGCATGGAGAAGGAGACTCCTCACTGAGCAGGGAGCTCGTGGGGTCCAGTCCCAGGACCCCAGGATCATGAACTGACCCAAATGCAGATGCTTAACTAACTGAGCCACCTAGGCGCACTTTTCTTGATCCATCTTTTGACAGATACTTAAACGTTGTTTCCATACCTTCGCTGTTGTCTGTAATGCTGCATTGCACACGGGAATACAGATATCTCTTTGAGATGTGGTTTTGAGATCTGTTTTCAGATACGGTTTTCTTTCCTTTGAAAATATACAGACAAGTGGAATTGCTGGATGATATGGTACGTCTGTTTAGGTACAGATAATTTTAATGGGTTGCCATCTCCCACACATCTTTTCTTACTAGATCTAAAAATCAGATTCTCAGGTTTCTGTGTATATTATCATACCTTCTCTAAATAAAGTTAATTTTGTTCCTCCATATAACGTCATCTGTCCAAGTAAATATATTAAGAATTATTCTTGGAAAGTTATATCAGTTATTTTTTAATGTTTTTATTTAAATTCCAGTTAGTCAGCATACAGTGTGATATTAGTTTCAGAGTACGATATAGTGATTCAACACTTCCCATTCATTACCCAGTGCCCATCACAACAGATGCACTCCTTAATCCCCATACCTATTTAGCCTATTCCCTCGACCTTCCTTCTGGTAACTATCAGTTTGTTTTCTAAGGTTAAGTCTGTTTCTTGGTTTGCCTTTGCTCTTTTGTTTCTTAAATTCCACATATGAGTGAAATCATCTGGTGTTTGGCTTTTTCTGACTCACTTATTTCACTTAGCATAATACTCTCTAGCTCCATCCACATCATAGCAAATGGCAAGATTTCGTTGTCTTTTATGGCTGAATAATATTCCATTATACACACACACACACACCCACGCACACATCTGCTTCATTCATCAGTTGATGCACACTTGGGCTGTTTTGATAATTCGGCTATTATAGATAATGTTGCTATAAACACAGGGGCGCATGTATCCCTTTGAATTAGTTGTATTCTTTGGGTCAGTACCCAGTAGTGCAATTACTAGATCATAGGGTAGTTCTATTTTTAACTTCCTGAGGAACTTCCATACTGTTTTCCAGTGTCTGCACCAGTTTGCATATCCGCCACCAGTACAAGAGGTTTCCTGTTTAACCACATCCTTACCAATACCTGTTGTTTCTTGTGTTGCTGATTTTAGCCATTCTGACAGGTTTGAGGTGATACTGTAGTTTTGATTTGCATTTCCCTGATGATGAGTGATGCTGAGCATCTTTTCGTGTGTCTTTTGGCTACTTACATGTCTTCATTGGAAAAGTTTCTATTCATGTCTTCTGCCCATTTTTTAATTGGATTATTTGTGTTTAGGGTGGCTATGGTATAAGATCTTTATATAGTTTGCATATTAACCCTTTACCAGATATGTCCTTTGCAAGTATCTTCTCCCATTCTGTAGGTTGCCTTATAGTTTTGATGATTGTTTCCTTTGCTGTGCAGAGCTTTTTGTTTTGCTGCAGTCCCAATAGCTCATTTTTACTTTTCTTTCCCTTGCGTCAGGAGACCTATCTAGAAAAAAGTTGCTATGGCTGATGTCAAAGAAATTACTGCCTGTGCTTTCTTCAAGGACTTTTATGGTTTCAGATCTCACTTTTAGGTCTTTAATCCACTTTGAGTTTATTTTTATATATGATGAAAGAGAATGATCCTAGTTCCTTTTTTTTTTTTTGCATGTTGTTCAGTTTTCCCAGTTCCATTTGTTGAAGAGACTGTTTTTTTTTCCCAGTGGCTATTGTTTCCTGCTTTGTTGAAGATTAATTGGCCATGTAACTGGTCCATTTCTGGGTTTTCTGTTCTGTTCTGTTCTATTAATCTGTGTGTCTGTTTTTGTCCCAGTACTATAGTGTTTTGATTATTGCAGCTTTGTAATATATCTTGAAGTCTATAATTGTGATGCCTTCAGCTTTTCTTTTCTTTTTTTTTTAAGCTGTTTTTTTTTTTTTATAAGATTTTATTTATTTATTTGACAGAACGAGAGAGAGATCACAAGCAGGCAGAGAGGCAGGCAGAGAGAAAGGGAGGGCAGGCCCCCTGCTGAGCAGAGAGCCCGATGTGGGGCTCGATCCCAGGACCCCGAGATCATGACCTGAGCTGAAGGCAGAGGCTTAACTTACTGAGCCACCCAGGTGCCCCAGCTTTTCTTTTTCAAGGTTGCTCTGGTTATTCAGGGTCTTTTGTGGTTCCATGCAAATGTTAGGATTGTTTGTTCTAGCTCTGTAAAAATGGTGCTGGCGTTTTGATAGGGATTGCTTTAATTGTGTGCATTGCTTTGCGTGGTATAGGCATTTTAACAATTTTTGTTCTTCCAGTACATGAGCATGGAATGTCTTCCCATTTCTTTGTGTCATCTTCGGTTTCTTTGCTGTTTTATAGTTTTCATAGTACAGGTCTTTCACTTCTTTGGTTAGGTTTATACCTAGGTATCTTGCTTTGGGTGCAGACGTAAGTGGGATTGATTCCTTAATTTCTCTTTCTGCTGCTTCGTTGTTCAAATGATTTGTTTGCTGTATAGAAATGAAACAGATTTCTGTACATTGATTTTGTTATCCTGTAACTTTACTGAATTTGTTTATCAATTCTGGCAGTTTTTTTGTGGATTCTTTCAGGTTTCCTATACATCAGGTAATCTGCAAATAGCGAATGTTTGACTTCTTCCTTGCCAATTGGGATACCTTTGTTTTTGTTGTCTGGTTCCTGTGAGTAGGACTTCCAGTCTGTGTTGAATGAAAGTGGTGAGAGTGGACATACCTGTCTTATTCTAATTATAGAAATAAAGCTCTTAGTTTTTCCCCATTTAGTATGATATTAAGTGTGAGTTTTTTTTTTTTTTTTCATGTATGGCCTTCGTTATAGTGAGGTATTCCTCTAAACCTGCTTTTTAGAGATGTTTTTTTTTTAAAAAAATCATGAGTGGATGTTGTGCTTTATCAAATGCTTTTTCTGTGTCTTTTGAAGTGATCCTGTAGTTCTTTCGTATTCTCTTGTTAGTTGATGTTATCCCGTTGATTGATTTGCAAATATTGAACCACCCTTCCAACCCAGGAATAAATCCCACTTGATCTTGGTGAATGATTTTTTTTAATGTATTGTTGAATTTGGGTTGCTAGTGTTTTGTTGAGGATTTTTGCATCTGTTTTCATCGGAAATATTGGCCTGTATTTCTGTTTTTTGTGTGTGTCTTCATCTGATTTTGGTATCTGGGTAATGCTGCCCTCATAGAATGAATGTGGAAGATTTCCTTCCTTTTCTTTTCTTTCTTTCTTTGGGGGGTGGGGGATTGTTTGAGGAGAATAGGTATTAACTCTTTAAATGTTTGGTAGAATTCACCTATAAAAGCCATCTGGTTCTGGACCTTTGTTTTTTGGGAGTTTTTTGATTATTTATTCTGTTTCTTTGCCAGTTATCAGTCTTTTTTTTCTGTTCCTGTTTTTAGTTTTGGTAATTTATGTTTCTAGGAATTTATCCATTTCTTCTAGGTTGTCCAGTTTGTTGGCATATAGTTTTTCATTATAATAGTCTTAAAATTGTTTGTATTTCTATGGTGTTGGTTGTTATTTTACCTGCCTCATTTGTGTTTTTATTTGGGTCCTTTTTCTTTTCTTTTTGATAAGTCTGAGTAGAGGTGTATTAATTTTATCTGTTTTTTTTTTTTTTTCCAAGAACCAGCTCCTCGTTTCATTGATTTTTGTTGTGTTTCTCATTTCTGTATCATTTATTTTTGCTCTTATCTTTATTATTTCCTTCCATCTACTGGCTTTAGGCTTCATTTGTGGTTCTTTTTATAGGTCCTTTAGGTGTAAGGTTAGGTTGTTTGAGACTTTTCTTGCTTCATGAAGTAGGTCTGTATTGTTGTATACTTCCCTCTTAGAACCCACTTTTGCTGCATTCCAAGGGTTTTGGACCTTTGTGTTTTATTTTCATTTGCTTCCATTTTTTTTTTTTTTTTTAAATTTCTTTGATTTCCTGGTTGACCCATCCGTTGTTTAGTATCAGGTTATTTAACCTCCGTATATTGCTGGCCTTTGCAGATTTTTTCCCGTGATTGACTTCTAGTTTGATAGTGTTAGGGTCAGAAAAAGGGTATGGTATGATTTTGATCTTCTTGATTTTGTTGTGTCCTGTTTTGTGGCATAATATGTAATCTATTCTGGAAAATGTCCCATGTGCACTTGAAAAGAATGTATATTCTGCTGTTTTAGGATGGAAGGTTTGGAATGTATCTGTTAAATCCATCTTGTACCATGGTTTCCTTTTTGTTTTTCTCTTCAGTTGATCTGGTCATTGATACAAGTGTGGTGTTAAGTCCCCTACTATTATCGTATTATTATGGATTAGTTCTTTTCTGTTTATTATTGTGTTATGTATTTGGGTGCTCCCATGTTGGGTGCATAAATATTTATAATTTATTTTCTTTTTGGATTGTCCCCTTTATTATTATAAAGTGTCTCTCTTTGCCTCTCATTACAGTCTTTGTTTTAAAGTCTAGTTTATTTGATATAAGTATTGCTAGGCAGGCTTTCTTTTGACAGCCATTTGCGTGATAAATGTTTTTCCATCCCCTTACTTTCAGTCTGCCTGTGTCTTTAGGTCTAAAACCAGTTTCTTCTAGGCAGCATATAGACAGATCTTGTTTTTTTAAGCCATTCTTTTACCCTTTGTCTTTTGATTGGGCCGTTTATTCCATTTTCATTCAAAGTAATTATTGATATGTGTTTATTGCCAGTTTATTACTTGTGTTGTGGTTGTTACTAGAGATTTTCTCTGATCCTTATGATTCTTTCATGGTTTTCTGGTTTTCCTTAGTGATTTAGTGACTTACTTGGATTTCTTTCTCTTAGTTCTTTGCATATCTATTATTCTTTGATTTGTAGTTACCGCTGGGTTGTATATTACATCATCTGCTTATAGTAGTGTCTATTAACTTGATGGCTGTTTAAGTTTGAACCTTTTCTTTACTCCTGTTCTCCCCATGTTTTAGGTATATGTTGTTATTTTATATCCTTTTATTTTGTGTGTTCTTTGACTGATTTTTTTTTTAACAGAAATACTCATTTTTACTGCTTTTGTGTTTCCTACTTTCATACTGTAACTTTTGGTTTTTCTTTTCCACTCACAGAGTCCCCATTTAGTATTTTTTGCTGGGCTGGCTTAGTGGTCACAAACTCTTTTAGTTTTTGTTTGTCTGTGAAACTCTTCATCTCTCCTTCTATTCTGAACGTTAGCCTTGCTAGATGAGTATTCTTGACTGCACATTTTTCCTACTCAGTGCTTTGAATATATCCTACCAGTCCTTTTTGGCTTGGAGAGTTTTCTGCTGAAAAATGAGCTGATAGCCTTATGGGTTTTCTGTTACAAGTAACTGTCTTCTTTTGTCTTGCTGCTTTTAAATTTTTTTCCTTATTACTGCACTTTGTCAGTTTAGTTACATTTTTTGGTGTGAGTCTGCTTTTGTTGACTTTAATGGGACTTCTCTGTGCTTCCTGGATCTGGATAGCTGTTTCCTTCCCCAGGTAAGGTGAAGTTTTCAACTATTATTTCTTCATATAAGTTTCCTGCCCTCTTTTCTCTCTCTCTGGGACTCCTATGATACAAATGTTACTGTGTTTGATGGAGTCACTGAGTTCCTTAAGTCTTTTCTTGTTTTATATAATTCTTCTTTTTCTTTTTTGTTCAGCTTCATCGCTTTCCTTTACTTTGTTTTTTCGGACATTAATTTATTCCTTTATGTCTTCCAGCCTGCTGTTCATTGCATCAAGCATGTTTCTAATCTCACTTACTGTACTCTGCATCTTCGATTCTTTTATAACTCCTTTATTTATGTGGTAGGGGTCTCACTGATGTTTTCCATTCTTTCTCAAGTTCAGGTGAGTATCTTTATGATCACTGATTTAAGGTCTCCATCAGTTCTGTTACTTATATCAGTTTTGCCTACATCTCTGGCCATGTGCATGTCCTTATCTTGTTCTTTCATTTGGGATAAATTGCTGTCTTATTTTGTCTAAGTCCATGCCACCTTCTCTGTATTAGAAAAGCCAGTTATGTCTCCTGCACCTGAAAGTAATGGCCTTATGAAGGAGAGGTCATGTAGTGCCCCAGAGTTTCGTGCTTCAGGGAGTGTGTCTGGTGTGTGCTATAGGCACTGTGCTCTTGCGTTCTGGCTGCTCTAACCTTCAGGCCAGTTATCTGCAGAGATTCTTTTTGCCAGTCCACGGCAGTTTTGGTCCCTGGCCTGAATGTGGCAAGTTTTAACTAGTGCTCCAGTTTGCTTGTGAAATGAGACCTGTCATCACCTCCACTGGAACTGAGACCCTACAGAACTTTCTTGTCGGGACCTGTGGTGTGGAGAGGGGTTTGTTTTGGTCTTTTGGGGGGAGGCGTCCATGGTGCTGGGACTGAGGTAAGCTGACTGAGAAGGGACAGTTCCACCAGAATGGAGGTGGGGCAGGGTGGGGCTGAGTGTTAAGTTATTTAGGCAGCCAATATCTGAATTGCATTGGTTCCTGCTGGTAGTGGCTCTGCTCTTTTCCTGAGTGGTAGGGGAGTGAAATGGTGCCAGCCAGAAGCCTTGTTTCCAGAGATGTCTCTCCCCAGAATGCTGCCTCTCATGGGCATGCTCTGAGAAGAGTAGATCTCCCTGTTGTGTGTGCCAGGCACTCTTCAGATCATTGTTTCCATGCTCTATGTCTCTGGGTTGTTTGCCTACCTTTTCTCCAAAAGCAGCCTCGATAAGCTCTGGACTCTCCCAGAGCCCAGCCCAGTGCAGCCCACTGATACTTTAAACTCTGGGTTTAAGCCCCTCAGTTGCAAGATACCATGAAATTCAGCTCCTCTCATTTTCCAAGCCAGTGGCATTGGGGAAATTTTTCCTTATGCTTTCCCGTGTGCCCCTCTCACTCTCTCACCCTTTTTCCTGACCACAGCTGTACCCACTCTGCAGCAGCCATTATCTGTTTCTCCCTTAAACCACATCTTCACATTTTTCTGCCTTCAGTGTTACCTTGTCTGTACCTCTTTAGTTGTGGTTTTTTTCTGCCAGTCTTCAGGTTGATATCTGGGG
Organism: Mustela putorius furo; assembly: GCF_011764305.1. Classification (NCBI taxonomy): domain Eukaryota; kingdom Metazoa; phylum Chordata; class Mammalia; order Carnivora; family Mustelidae; genus Mustela; species Mustela putorius. The sequence goes on from NW_025421989.1 coordinate 39,206,992, forward strand.
CATTTAAGATGATTTGATAGTTACATATTTGTTCATGGGAAGAGGTGCGCCAAGAGTCCTCCTACTTTGCGGCCATCTTTGAGGGAAGTCCTCTATCAGTTATTTAATTTACCTCTCCCATTTATTAGCTGAGACTCTAGAACCACTTTTTTGTAATAGTAGTAGTAGTAGTAGTAGTAGTAGTAGTAGTAATTGGCCTTTTCCTTGAATTTAATGAAATAACTTGAACAGTTTGCCATCTGAATTCTTAATTAGCCTTTAAAGATGAAAGATACAGAATTTTCTCTTTTAATTTTTTTATTAAAGCATTACTTAATTTTTTAATAGATAACCCAAAATGAAAGTGCTTGAAAGAATACACAGTGAAGTAGCCTCCTCATTCCTTTTCTGTAACAGCCTATTCTCCTCCCCAGACTTTTTCTTTCCCCTCCCCATTTCATATCTTTTCAGAGAAATCCATGTATGTATAAGCAAATCCATTTATGTGTTTGCATGTATATTCATTTTTCTTAATTTTATTGAAACATTAGCCAATTATGTGTGTTCTCACTTGACCTTACATAAATTAAGTTAGTATTATATTTTGGAAATCATTCCATATCAGTGCATGTAGAGCTGTATTACGTCTCTTTGCATAAATGCACTGTAACTAATTTAATTATTTTTCCCTTGAGGGATAGTTAAAATATTGTCATGAATAACACTGTTTATAAGAATCATTATTTTCATTTTGAACCTTCCCTTCTAACTGTCCAGCTTTAGTTTATTACCAAAACACTGTAGATTGATTTCCCTTATATGCATTATAGAAATACAAAAATTCTGAAGAAAGAGAAGTTCCAGTTGATATTTAAAGATGCAGTAAGTATGCCATGAATATGTAGGGTCAAGAATGATTCAATGCAAGGAAATCTGTTACTAAAACAAAAATCAGTGTAAGGAAAATTTTTTTTTAAAAAAGAAGTTAATAGTGTGAAAAGGAAAGCAAACAGTAGACCTAATTAATAGGTCAAAACTTTAGTTCTCTGAAAAAATTAAGAATAGATAATCTACTGGGTAACTTGATCAAGGGAATAAAAGAGAAAGCACACAAAATAATGTAACCATGAAAACAGAAGAAATTAGAGCTATAATACGAGACTACTAAACAGACCTCTGTGAAAATGAATTAAAAATTTAATGACATGGACTACTTCCCAGGGAAATACAGATTAGCAAAATTGACCTCATTAGAAAATTATAAAAAGTCAGTTTCTATAAAAGAAATAGGGAAAATTAAGTAATGCCCTACAGAAAGCACCGTGGCCAGATGGTTTTACAGGGGAATTCTACCAAGCCTTTAAAGACCTAATAATTCTAATACTTTATACATGTTCCAGAGCTATGGAAATGAAAAACTTCTCTCTCTCTCCTTTCTCTTTATTAAAGGGGGGAAGTTGCTAGCAGCTTTTAATCTTACTTGAGAGACATTTGTGTTTGGTAATAGAGTCCTTTCTGCACTTGATGATTCTGTAGCATATTTCAAAAATATAAAGGAAACAAAATCCCTGATTCTAAAAACTAACTATAAACCACAGTGCTTTCATATCTTCTTTCTTTAAATTGTAAAATATATGTGACATAAATTTTACCATTTTAGCCATTTTTAAGTTCATTGTATCATTAAGTACATTCACATTGTGGAACCATCACTACCATTCATCTGCAGAGTTTTTTCATCATCCCAGACTGAACCCATTAAACAGTAAGTTCTCATTTCTCCTTCCACCCAGCCCCTCGCAATCAACTAGTCTACATTCTGCTTCTGTGAATTTAACTAGCTCATGTAAGTGGAATCATATTGTCTTTTTGTGCCAGGCATATTTCATTTAGCATCTTATCTTTAGGTTTGTACATGTTGTAGCATGTATGAGAACTTAACTCTTTTTTTTTTTTTTAAGATTTTATTTATTTATTTGACAGAGATCACAAGTAGGCAGAGAGAGAGAGGAGGAAGTAGGCTCCCCGCAGAGCAGAGAGCCGGATGTGGGGCTCGATCCCAGGACCCTGGGATCATGACCTGAGCCGAAGGCAGAGGCTTTAACCCACTGAGCCACCCAGGCGCCCTGAGAACTTAACTCTTCTTTAAGGCTTAATAATATTTCATTGTTGTATGTACACACTACATTTTGTTTATCCATTCATCTATTGGTGGACACTTGTGTGGCTTCCACCTTTTGGCTATTGAACATGAGTGTGCAAATATCTGTTTGAATCCCTGCTTATAATTCCTTTTGATGTGTAACTAGAAGTGAAATTACTGGAATTTTATGATAATTCTATGTTTAATTTTTTGAGGAACCATAATATTGTTTTTCCCCATTTCTCTATTTGAAGCAAGTGTACCTGATAAAAATAGTACAAAAGGGAAGCAATATATATGGGCCAATATCAGTAATAAATATTGGTGTAAAAGTACTAAGTAGAAATTTAGCAAACAAAATTATTACCTCATTGAGTCAGCTTGAGGGGATGGGGTTTCTAATCAACAACTCTGTTACAAGTTTAGAAACCAATTATAATAATGAAATATAAGATATAGAATAAAATGTTTAGCTCATACTGAAATGAATAATTCTGTATTATAAATGCTTTAAGAAAATGAATATAAATGAATTTATATTACATATTTATATTTGAATTTATTTATATTCATTTATAAATGAATTATGATAGTACAAATTGTGAATATAAATGGCAAATAAATGGAAGAAAGGGGACACTTTTTTTTTTACTTATGGAGAATTTCAGTCAATGAATGAAGAAAGATGACTATCTCTCACAAGGTGGTACTTAACTAATTTCCAAGGGACAGTCTTCAAAGTAACTAGCCAGTACTTTTTATGTGTCGAGGTGCTGAAAATTAAAAGCAGAGGATCTGTCCCAGATTGGAGGAGAATAAGGAGACATGCAACCTGAACATAGTATGGGATCTTGGATTATCTCTTGGACAGTTGGTGAAATTGGAATAAATTATGTAGGTTAATAGTGTTGTATCAGTGTTAAATTCTGTCAGTCTTTTCATGTATTTTGAAGCTCTTTTATTGTTACTCTTACGTCCTGTTGCTCTTTATGAAATATTTTTTTTTTATCCCTGGTAATAATCTTTGCCTTGAAGCCTGCTTAATCTGATCTGAATCTGGTCACCTCAGCTTTCTAATGCTTAGTTGTTTGCATGGTATCGTTTTCATCCTTTTATTTCAACCTTCTTGTGTGTTTATATGTAAAGCGCATCTCTTATGGTATATTTTTGGGTCTTTTCTAAATCTTTTCTGGACATCTTTTTAGTTTGGAATGTCTAGTCCGTTATATTTAACTTGGCTGTCATTCTTGTTGTGTATCCTTTGTATTTTGTTGTTTTTCTCTGGCGCTTTTCAAAGGTCTTTTTCCATTTGGTTTTTAAGAATTTGACTATGAATTGCCCAGGAATTGTTTCTTTCTTTCGTTTTTTTAATTTTATTTATTTGACAGAGAGAAATCACAAGTAGGCAGACAGGCAGGCAGAGAGAGAGGGAGAAGCAGGCTCCCTGCTGAGCAGAGAGCCTTATGCGAGGCTCTATCCCAGGACCCTGAGATCATGACCTGAGCTGAGGGCAGAGGCTTAACACACTGGGCCACCCTGTTTCTTTCTTTATACTTACACTACTTATGGTTTTCTTAGTCTTTTAGACATGGGATTTGATATTTTTCATCAGTCTGGAAGGTCTTAGCCATTATATTATATCTTTTCTGCTCCATTCTTTTTCCCTTCTTGGATTCCGGTTACATGTATGGTAGACTGTTATTGCCTCATTTATCTTTGGATGGCTTTTATTTTTAAGTCTCCAATCTGCTCTTCAGTTTCTGTTCTATCCAGTGATATTTTTTTTGAATTTTGGATGTTTTTCAGTTTTTAGAAACCATTTTTTAGAAAAATTTTTATTATGATTACCAGAATTTTATTTATATTTACTTTTTATTCAGTTTTTAGAATATTTTTGTTTCTTTCCATGCTTTAATTTCTTACCCATTCACTCATTATGATCATATTTTTCTTATTGTCCATGAATTGTTAAAGTGGCTGCCTTAAAATTATTTACAGATTTCATCATCTAATTTCATAGTTGATTTTCATTAGTTTCCTTTTCTTTTGAATGTGCGTAAAATCTTCCTGATTCTTTATAAATCTGGTAATTTTACCCTGGGGCTGTCATGAATAATACATTTTGGAGTGACTTTGTTTTATTTTTCTGAAGATTGATGTTTTTGTTTTATATTAGCCAGTTAATTTTGATCATGGCACACTAAATGTGGTCACCCCTGTAGCTGACAGGGGCTGAAATCTCGGTTTAGTTCTTTTAGACTGCTGGACATGTTCATGCATAGTTCAGCAGTCAGTAAGAGATTAGGCAGAGTTTAACCACAGAATTTGGAGTCTCTTTCGTTTATTCTCTCCTTCCTAGGATTTCTCCCCTCACGTCCATCTCTTGTCATAGCTTCAAAGTGATTCTTCAGACTAGTGAGATTCCTCATTTCTTTTGAGTTCTAGCCAGCCAGGCACCAGTTAAGTCCTGCTCTCAGGTGAAAATCCTAGTAAAAGGGGGGTTACTCATCCACTACCATAACCTTTTCTTAAGGGTTAATGTTTCTGGTTTCCCTCTGGGCTTTCTGATAGTTGGCTTATATTTTATCCAGAGCTGAAAACTGCCTGTGGAACAGCTTCTCCAACATTACCAGAGGCAAAACTTAAAAACACCTTTAAAGATAAACTCATGTTGCTTTTTGTATGCCATATGTAATCCTGCATATTGTTCTAGTGTAAGCATCCATCGTATTTTGTGTTTTCACTCCTAGTGACATAGACCTAGGTTGACTCCAGTTCCTGATACTATCAACAGTACCATTTAGAGCATTACCTGTGGAAATGTTTCTTTTGTATGTGTGTCCCAAGAGTGAGCTTGCTGGATTGTAGTGTGTTTGCATACCTAATTTCATGAATCAGTCCCCTTCCAGCCGGGCATGAGTGTTTTCCTTTGCTCACATCCCCAAAAGACTTGGATTACCCAACTTACTTATGTTTGCCAATCTGATGAGTGGGTGATAGTATTTCATTTAAACTTACATTTTCTGATTTCTGGAGTTACATGCTTGTTCACATGTTTTTCACCTTTATGTGTTGGTTTTTGTGTTCATTGCCTATTTTTCCACCTTGTGTTTCAAATCAGATCTTTATTTTTCCTTAGGATTTGTATTGTTTTGGCCATGCCAAAGAACTTCTTTCCCATCTCAAAGAAATACTCTCCTACATTTTTTTTTCTCATATGGTTCTGAACTGCCTGTATATGATAAGAGGTAGAAGTCTAACTCGATGTTTCTCGGTGTGATGCAACCAGTTTTTAAAATATTTTTTATTATTATTATTGTTTGTGTTTGGAAGTATGTTTTAGCATACCACTCAAAGGAATTGAGTTGGGTAACTTGTTCCTTACCTTGTATTAATTGCCTAAACAACTTTTTGGGATCAGATTAATATTTAGGAGAACGAATTTAATTGATGAGTAAAAGTTTAAGTAGTAGCTTCTGTTACTCTCATTGGCTAGTTCTTTCTGATCTTTTCTATGTTGACATACTGTATACATGTAGCACCTTACTTGTTTCTCCAGCTGTTTGCTTACCTCATTTGATCCTTAGAACAACTCCAGATGGAAAGATTGGGTATTAGCTCTGTTTTATGGATGTTGAGTCATAGTTTCAGTGATTTGCCTGAGGCTCTTACAGCTGGTTTTGTATTTCTGCCTATGGTTTTTGTTTGTTGTTGTTGTTGTTTTTATTTAGAAAGATTTTACTTATTTGGGAGAGTGAGTGAGTGAGAGGGAGAGAGAGCACAAGCCAGCTGTGGGGGAGCTACAGGGAGAGGGAGAAGCAGACTTCCTGCTGAGCAAGGGAAGCCAGTGTGGGACTGGATCCCCAGTCATGACCTGAGCCAAAGGCAGACACTTAGCGGAGCCACCCAGGAGCCCCTATACCTATGTTTTGTTGAGAAGAATTTGTTTGCCAGGCAGCTGTGGAGTATTGCTGATAATGAATAAAAGCCACCTCAATCCATTTTTCTGCTGAGTATGTTTTAAAGGTAATATTTATGAGGTTTTCTTTTGTTAGCTTACCCCCTTTTCCCCCCCTTCTCCTTTTTCTTGGAGAAACAGTCTTAAGCTTTATGGCTGTAACAATAATGGGTTTCTTTCCCATTAGTACTTTTGGTGGGAAGGGGCTGAGGGTAAATGGTTTCATTTAGAGATTTGCCTATGGAACCTTTAAATATTGTGAATGCTGTTACTCTCTAAGTATGGGAAATTTGGTATCTTTAAAATCATACATATTATAATTTTTTTCCTTAGGATATATACCAGTATCCTTTAAACTTAGGTTTTAACTACTTTTGCATTTAGATTTTTTAAAGCATTTTTGGTGTATACTCTTTTTTATTAAGTTCCTTGGGAACTTGGTGTTTCTAGGTAAACGGATTATGCACTTGGAGGTAGAATATTTCTCTCGCTTCATCAGTGTTATGAAATAAAGGTGAAATTATTTGTTATTAAATAAGTTGATGATTTTAACAATGGAGATGAAGCACATTCTTAAAATTAGGGCATCTTTTAATACTTTGTCAGGATTATGTAGTAAATCTTTTTTTAAAATATTATGCAGTAAATACTAATATATGAGCTGATTCTTCAAAGATACCAATTTTATTTTTCTTTAAAAATCTTTTTTCTGCTTTTTTTAGAGGAAGTATCATTCTGCAAAGGAAGCTTACGAACAACTTTTGCAGACGGAAAACCTTTCTGCACAAGTAAAGGCAACTGTCTTACAACAGTTAGGTATGTAATAGTGTACATTTAGTGTATTATCAGTTTTTCTCTTTATGATTTTTACGTGTCAGAGATGGCAAATATATGACTCCTATATTCTATTCTTTTTCCTTCTTTTACCCAGAGTTGATAGAATTAATCTGAACTGAGCATATTTCCACCTTCTGCCAAGCATTGTCCATCTCATTTCAGTTCTTCAGTGAAGCTAGTCCTTTTAAATTCTCAGAAATTATTCTCTAGTACTTAACCTGTGGGTGAAGGAAGTTGAATACTTCTTTGTGCTACATATGCTTAGTACTAAAGTCACTTGGTGGTTGGTGAGCTTGCTTTCATAGCTCTGTCAATAAGATTAACTGAAACATTTCATTTAAAAGTTGTGGAATATCTAACAGTATAGTGTTTTTGTACACATGTAGTATTCTAGTCTATTGTTAAAGATGAAGAAATGTAGCCATTTGGTTGTAATATGTTACTGTGACCAAGACAATAGTGATTGAGTTCCCTACATTAGTTTTGTTATATAGGTATTGAGTCATATTTCCTTTATGTATTTGTTATTTGGGTTTTCCCCCCAGCTTTTGTTTATTTGTTTTTGGTCTGGGCAAATAATTTATTCTTAATTTTTAACCAATGTGTAGTAATATGAATATTTTCATAAATGTGACTATTCTTACATAGTTTTAAAATCATTTAAGCCCAGATTTTATCACTGATCTTCATGATATTGGTACATATCATATGATTAATTATACAAACTGAGCACATTGCCTTAATATAAAACTTTCATTTTTAGTTTTGTTTTTAATTTAATCTCTGGTTAGAATTTTACTTGAGTTATCCATACTTTCAAAAATTGTGGAATTACTTGAATATTTTTTTAGTAAGCTTACAGATCATGTTTGAGTATTGTGAATTTGTATCTTTAAATTAAAACAAGTTTATCCCTCTCTGTCCCCCCTCCATTTGCATGCGTGCTGGCTCTCTCTCAAATAAATAAATGAAATCTTTAAAAAAATTTACAACAAGCTTACTAGTAAAGAAGTTTTTTGTGTTCTTAAGTAAAAAGAACAAAGTAATGCCTTTGGCATAAGGCTGCTTACTCATTCAGCTAATATTTGAATATGAACTTTTTTTTAATCCACTCTATAAGTTTTTATGCATTTTAGATGCTGTGAAGAAAATGTCAATAGCAAAAATGCATACACATTCTAAATTTAGGAAATAAATTGAAATAGTTTTGGATTATGTTTGAATCACCTGTCCTCTTTAGCGTTGGCTTACTATATTTCAGAGTGTAAGTATAATAAACTTCATGCTTTTGAAAGGAAAAAACACTTCTCCTAATTAAGTCTAACTTATGCCTACACATCAGTCCTTCTGCTTGCTTGTCATTACTGCTTAAGCAGCTCCTTTCAGAGCTTCTTTCTCTAGGTTCCATTCTTAATAGTAATAGGGGATAACAAAGAACAGATGAGCAAACGTAAACGTGTGATTGACATGTATTTCCATAAAACATAGTAACTCAATCTCCTTGAAATACCTTTTGGAGCACAGCAACTGTAATAAAGGTCAGAAAATAAGGGTCCTTATTTGTTATATGTAATACAGACTATACATGAAGAATAGAGCTGATTTCATGCACTTGAATTGATCTACAACTGAAGTATGATTTCCCCAGCAAATTAAACCAAATTATTCCTGTGTATCTCAAAGGTTTTAGAATACAGTCAGTATTCCATGATCCAATCTTTTGATTGCTTACATAGCCCTTTCCTTTTCTTTCCCTCTTCCCTCTTCCATACTATAAAAATTGTGCATATTTAAGGTGTACAACATGATACACGTATACATAGTAAAATGAATAGTTTTGGCAAATTAATCAAGAGATTCATTTCCTCACATGGTTACCATTTGATTTTGTGTTGTGGGAACACCCAAAACCTATTCTCTTAGCAAATCTCCTATATATATATTATAGTATTATTAACTATAGTCATTCTGCTATACATTACTCTCTAGACTTACTCATCCTACATAACTGCAATTTCGTACCCTTAGACCAGTATCTCCCCATTTCCCCTACCTCCCCATTCCTGGTAACCACCATCCTACTATCTGCTTCTGTGTATTCAGTTTTTTGAGATTCTCCGTATAATTTGAGATTATGCACTATCTAAACTTATTTATTAAACATTTGTGGTACACATTTTATACCATTTTTATTTACACCATTTGAATACACTTTTCTTAGCCTTGGGTTTTGTTTTGTTTTGTTTTTTAATTGTTGAATGCTTTATAGTTCTTATTTTAGATAAGTTGTGAACATATGTGGCCAGTGCCAGTGAGGTAGGGTTATATGTGTATGTTGTACTCTGAGATTGAGTAGTATCATATTTACTGTTTTTGAAATAAATATTGGGTTAATAGACTGTTTTGGAGAGTCTTAAAATGTACATAAAGTTTTACATAGAGCACTGAATAAGATCGAACATCTTTATATTCTGTGTTTCATAACTTGGATTTTTTCAAATACCAAAAGTAGAAAAGAGGAACTGTAGTTGAATCTACTAAGTGTTAAATCAGTGCTTAATATCGTTTCAGTTTCTTGGGATAAAGTTCTTTATAGGTTTGACTATATCTTCCTGTGAGAAACAGACTTCCTTATGATCAGAATTAGCAGTTCTAAGTTTTGGGGAATGTGTATGCCAAACTAAATGAATAAATTGACTGAAAAAAGAGTATTTTTACTTACATGTTTTCTGCTTGGTATTCTTAAAAAATTGAAGATCAATTAAGTCATTTAGATAAATACTTTTTAATCATTTGCTATAGGTTGGATGCATCACACTGTGGATCTTCTGGGAGATAAAGCCACCAAGGAAAGCTATGCTATTCAATATCTCCAAAAGTCCTTGGAAGCAGATCCTAATTCTGGCCAGTCCTGGTATTTCCTCGGAAGGTGAGACTATACTTGAGTTTTGCTTTTGTTTATTCCAGCTAAGAGATTTGAATTATGAGCTAAAAGGTTTGTTTACATTTATAACCTGGTCAGTGTGTTATCCTTTTTAAATATATTATCACAAAGATTTCTGGAAGTTAAAGAAAACTTCGGAATGTGATAGTTTTCTCACAGTATAATCTGGTCTGCTGGGACATTTCTTATTTTCCTTGTTAGATTTTCATTTGTCTTGAATTATTGTTGGTTTTTAAAAAGTCTTATTAGATAATAGTTCTTCATTCTAGTATTTAAGTACACTTTCTTTTGAATTCTAGTAATTTTTTTTTAATGTGTCAAACAGAACAGAATTAATTTCTTATTCTTCTGGTGACTACCAGTAGCCAATGGGACCTTCCTATTTATAATTTTAGATAGTGATATATAGATTAGAATGGACATAATTTGATTAATGTAGGTCTCAAATCAGTTCTGCTTGACATCCCACAGTGAGAAAGTGGATATATTATTAGCGGTTTTGTTGGAAAGGAGAAGTGACATATAATGAAAATAGTTTTCTATACGTCTACAACCTTTTCTCTATACTTTAAATGCCAAAATTACTGATTATTTGAAATATACCTTTTGAATATGTATCTGATAGATTTATATTTTTGGGCCATTATTAGATTGTATTTTGGTTCCTAACTGGTTTTAGCTTTTGTGGTATGGTGGAAAGATCAGTGTACTAGATGTTGAGAGACTTGGATTCAAGTCTTGGTTAGGCTACTATATGAGGAATCATGGATGGTACAGTTAAACTTTTTGATGCTTCAATTTTCTTTTAACTTATTAAAGAAGAGGATTATGTTAGATCGTTGGTTTTCATAGGGGACTATTTTGTCCCATAGAGGGAAATTTATAATGTGTGGAGATACTTGGTTATCACGGTTATGGGGAATGCTACAGACATCTAGTGGGACAGCCCTCTAGAACAAAAAATTTACCTCACCCAAAATGTCAGTAGTGACGAGGTTAAGAAACCCTGGTTATAGATTATCTGTTAGGTACCTACTCACCCTAAAGGTTTCAATTTTGTGATTTCTTTTGAAATTATCCCATTTTGTTTTAATTTAGCTCTTTGAATTTTCCATATAATCATGTTAAGTTTTAGCATTCTGTATGGTTTCATTTTTCCTTTAAATTTAGAAAAGTATATTTCTATGAGATGGAGTAATATTAAGTTTTTTAAAAAAATATTTGATAAGTCACTAATAATGTACAGTAAGAGTTGGCAGAATTTTTAGCAGAATTGTTCTAATGCCTTCCCAGGCCTATAAAATCATCTAATTTGGGTTGCTCACTAGTAAAGCTTGAGAGTCCAAATTTTGTCTTTCTCTCTCACTGAAGATATTTGGGAGCAGAAGCTGGATCTTAGCATCTTTGTATATTCTCACCTAGCAAAGTGGCTATACAATAAATGGAATAAATGAACTGACTGAACACCATTTGCATTTGGAGTTGGTACCATTGCTAGTGTTAGTGTTGTGCAGTGGGAGGCTTCATACAGAGACTGGAAAGGAGATTCAGTACTGGGAAGTAGGGGCTGCCTGGTCATGGCCTCTAGTGTTAACATTTATACATGCAAATTTATTTTAATATAGGTTAAAAGGCATGTGTACCAGAGATTATTTTCCTTTTGACCTAAAGATTAGTAGTTGAATACAATACAGTAGTGTTGTTGTCTTTTTAGTATGCTTTTAAAAAATTCTAGGCATTTAAATATCTAAAATTACTATTTTAGTACTGCTGTAATTTTCAGCTCATTGAACAGTATTCCACGGGAGGGTGTTTTTTTTGTTTTTTTGTTTTTTAATTTTAGTAACTGACTTCATATTTTAAGCCATTGAGATGCTTTTATTTGAATCTTTTCAGATAAAATTTTCCAGATACGCGGCATGCTTTATGATTTCTCAAATAAAGGATACTTATCTCAGTTTAATTTGTTTTGGAGTTCAAGATTATCATGTTAGATGTTAATGATTTTTTATCATAATAATATAATTCAACAGTTGTTTAGACTTTTTTCATTGATGTTTACTTTTTTTTTTAACCTCATTTCACTGCCTACTGGTGTGTTGCTTCTAATCCTTCTTGTTGTGACAAAATTTTTATAAATAGTATATATTTTAAAAGTTATTAAATGCGCTTGGGGTGCCTGGGTGGCTCACTGGGTTAAGCCTCTGCCTTCAGCTCAGGTCATGATCTCAGGGTCCTGGGATCAAGCCCCACATCGGGCTCTCTGCTCTGCAAGGAACCTGCTTCCCCTGCTCTCTCTCTGCCTACATGTGATCTCTCTCTCTCTCTCTCTCTTTTTCTCTTTCTGTATCAAATTAATTAATTAATTAATTTTTAAAAAGTTATTAAAGCTCTGATTGACGACCTCAAGTGTCAGATAACTTTGGGATTTGATGACCTTAGTATTTCTGAGGCTTTTCATACTTACCTTTGCCTTCAGGTGTGTGTTGATGTCATTTGGCATGTCTGTATCATAATGCAAGGATAATGTGGTAATGCTCTTATACTAGTACTAATCACTAACATTGTTACCACAGAACTATAGAATGTTAGAGCTAGGAGGGAACCAGGGAGGTCACCTGCTTCACTCTGTAAACCCTTCCATTTTATAGATATAGAAAGTGAGTTCAGAGAAGTAAAATGTTCTGTCCAAGGTCATAGCCACACAGGTAACTAAGTCAGAACAGGAACTAGATCCTAGGTTCACTTGCTGCTTTTTCAGAGATACAAGGCTGTCTTCAGGGGAACTTAGTTAAATTTTATTAGAGGAAAATTGGTTGGTGGTTGGACTAGGACATCTGCATTTGGGCACATTGGTTTCCTACTTTCACTTTGTAGGAATGGAATGTGAAAACATTGGTTTGGGGAATTACTGCTTATTCCTGCCAGTGGTGAGGTAAATTTGTCTATAAATCTGAGATTTGGCTTTGATTTAAGAACAACAAACAGAATGTGTTTTCTACTGTTTGTTAAGCATTTCCTTCCTTCATGGTATCTGTCCCTATTTGGCATTGTTAATGACTTCTCCTGAATTCTCCCTTAGTAAAGGAGACACTGCCTTCTCTGTTTCAGTCACTGACATTTCTTAGTGCCCAATCCGCAAAATTAGTAATTCCTTAGGCTTATTTTCACAGGTATCCTGTGTTCTTACACCCTGTCTTTTATGTGGATAAAGTTCAAACCTAGATCTCTGTATTTCAAGGTATTAAATTTCAGGACCACATCTATTTTTTACCTAACATTATCCATTTTAGTGTTCTCAACCTCACATCAAAGTAAGCATATTTCAAACCTCATTCATCATATTCTTTTCCAAATCATCTCCTCTCCTTTTAGTTTTGCCAGTGAGGTCACCTTTTATTTATTTTTAAAAACTCTCTTTGCTCAGGCTTAAATCTAAGTTATTACCCTCCTCCCCACGGATATCTAATCAGTTGGTCACAAAGTCTTTACCTGTCTTTTTGGTTTACTGTTTCTCCCTTCTTTTTCTTTCATGCCATGTTCTTTACTTTTATCCTAGTTTTGGCCTGCTCCAAGTCAGTGAGTATAGCTGCCTTCTTTTTTACTGTCCATAATTTATTTTCCTTCCAGTTTATCCCTACAATTATTAGCAGATTAATATTTCTGTGAAGTACTTTCATGGTGCCATTTCTCTTGTTAGAAGAACAAAAATTTCAGGTTATCCTCAGGCTGGATTTACAATTCTCTACTCTTTGTATCTGTGCTGTCTTCTCTATATTGGGTTTTGCTCATACTCTTCAAACAACATTTTGAAATTCCTTCTCTCATCTTCTCTGTCTGAATCAGTGGTTCCTGAGACTTTTGGTTTACATGAATCAGTAAAATTCCAGAGAATAATCATGAGGATCTAAATATGCTATTTGGGCACATAAAAACACTTAAGAATTTTTTACTGTTTACCTGGCCAGTTATATTTCAAAATAAGTTGGTTTCAATAAAAATATTAATTAGTTTAATGGAAAATTTATGTACATAAGTACATGTTATTATTCAGTCTTATTTTCATGGCCAAATTGCCATATACTGGCTGATAATGAATAATCAGTGATCTAAACTTATATGTATCTATGCATATTCACATTCTTTAGTATTATCCTTCCCTTGCTTTTCCTAAATCCTGTAGTATATATTGTGGTGTCTTCTATCCTAAATTCTCAGACCAGTTCTTGTCTATGTCAGCCATGTGATAACGGCATCATGACATTTGTGATGTGTCTTTAATCCTCAACTAAATTGTAAGCTCCTTAAAGGCAGAGACTGAGTTTTATTTTTTTCTTTTTTCCTTAGTGCAAAGCACTAAGAAGATAATTTCTGTATTTATAGTTTCAGCTGCTGCTCTGTATTCATCCAGTACATCTGCATTAAAAAAATGACAGGTCTTTGAAACTTTAATCATCCCTGCTTCCCTTGTGTGACATGAAATATTGTACTCACTTTATTATTACTGTTTTTGATAGTTAGCTTGATTTTTACCTGCATCTTAATATTTGTATTTTTTATGAATTGCAGAGTGGTTGACCTCATGGTTATTATTTAGGAAAGGAGAACTGAAATCTGATTTGGCAAGTCTTACCAACATAGAATGGTTTTCTTGGTTTTTAACTCTGTATTTTTAATGAATGTAAGCTATATAAATAGATCAGGCTGTTCAAGTGTAATGGCCCATGCATGTGTATGCACATGTGTGCTTTTAACTCTGTATGATATTGAAGTAATATGGCCTTTAATTATTTTAATATTCATTAATGCAGCATGCTTTAGCACTTACCAGATCAACTATAGTATAGTTTATTGAGTGGTTAATTATAACTTACATTATAATTTTATATATACACACACATTCACAGAAATATGTTAGCTTGTTAGGATTTTTTTATTTGCTTTGATATGTGTAGTCCATTTTTCAGAAAATTAATTTATCAGTATTAATGGAATTGTCTGGATTTTTTCCCCCCTCCCTTCTCAGGTGCTATTCAAGTATTGGGAAAGTTCAGGATGCCTTTATATCTTACAGGCAGTCTATTGATAAATCAGAAGCAAGTGCAGATACATGGTGTTCAATAGGGTAAGACATTATATAAAAATAATGGTATTATACTTGATATACAGCAGTTACATCACATGTAATGTACTTGGTAGTTAATACCATGTGAGAAGTTAAGTAGTTTTCTTAGTTGACCTATTTTTTTTTTCTTCCTCATTCTAGCGTGCTATATCAGCAGCAAAATCAGCCTATGGATGCTTTACAGGCTTATATTTGTGCTGTACAATTGGACCATGGCCATGCTGCAGCCTGGATGGACCTAGGCACACTCTACGAATCCTGCAACCAGCCTCAGGATGCCATTAAATGCTACTTAAATGCAACCAGAAGCAAAAGTTGTAGTAATACCTCTGCACTTGCAGCACGAATTAAGTATTTACAGGTAAAACTTTTAAATAGCAGTTTTTTAAAGCATATGTTTCCCTATGACACTCAGGCAGGAGGCGGGTGGTTGGAAAGTTTGTCTAGTTGTGTTTTGATGTCTATAATTTGTTTCCATATTTTGTAAACATACCATAGCTTGTAATATTATTTTAAACTTTTCATTTTAAGTAAGATATGCAGTATTTAAAAGATGCTCTTTTGCACATTTACTGTTGATGCATATTAATTTACATAATTTTTTTCTATGTGCTGTCTACATTTTTAAGTTGTCATAGCATTTTAGAGCAAAGAACACAAACACTGTCTTTCACTCTTGCTTGGAGTTTCATGAGAAGACAGCTATGAGAACTCTGAAAACAGAGCTCAGCTTTGTTTTAATTTTCACAAAGGTTTATATTCCGGTTACCCTCTTTATACTTAGTATCTTTCTGAAACCCCAAATTAAGAATCTATTTTCTTTTAAAAACAATTAGTTATAGCATTTAGGAAGATTTAGTGGACTTGCTCTTACTCAAGTAGGCTTGTGTTAAATTTGCTTTTTACATAATTTTTCCTAGGCTCAGTTGTGTAACCTTCCACAAGGTAGTCTACAGAATAAAACTAAATTACTTCCTAGTATTGAGGAGGCGTGGAGCCTACCAATCCCCGCAGAGCTTACCTCCAGGCAGGGTGCCATGAACACAGCACAGCAGGTGAGAAGTTGGGTTATGTTCTGCAGGTGCCCAGCTTTAAGGGTTCTTTTCAATCTATAGTGGTCAAGCGTATTTTACTAAGTACAGGAGGCTTTTATTAATGAAAAGCCTTTTGCTGTAATTGTGAAGGGAATCTAGATCAAAATAAAACTCCCTCTGATATGGGAAAAAATTTTGGGGTGCCAATTTAGAACCTTTGTGCATTTTCATGATTTTGAAGATTTCTTAAAATAATGCTGCAGTGGTTTAATTTTTAAAGCAGTTTTTCAAAGGAAGGTACACATTCCTCCATTGATGATTCATTTGATTTTGATTTTCAATAATTGCAATCAGCGATGTCCACACAGCTTTGAAAAGTATGCAGTTTGTAAAGTTTTATAATTTGAAGGAATGAACTAAGAATATATAGAACCCTATTTTTGTCTTCCTTCTGTGATTCTTAGGCATGTAAACCTCATCATCCAAATACTGAACCTGTAGTAGGCCTCAGTCAAACACCAATTTCACAGCAATCCTTGCCACTACACATGATTCCTTCTAGCCAAGTAGATGACCTGTCCAGTCCTGCCAAGAGGAAAAGAACATCTAGTCCAACAAAGGTATATGTTTTAGAGAAATAGAAAATCCCATTCAAAAAGGAAACTCCCAACTGCCCTGAACTTGTGCAGTTTGACTGTCTCCTGTCCTTTATTTTAAATCTGTGGACATCAAAGAGTGAAAGGTTTGAGTTTTCCATCCCAAATTCTTAGCATCCGATTAAATATAGAAAGTAGGGATAAATTTGCATTCATCAAATCATTTTATTCATCTCCCTGCCGTTAAGATCTCAACACACTTCTCATCATCACTTTCTACTGACATTGAGATAAATTTATTGTTGGATCTAGTGGACAGTGTGGTGTTTAGGTTAGCCATTTGGGCCATAGTTTAGGGGTGGGCCTTTTTGGGTGGCTTATTAAAGAATCAATATTTTTGTTTTAATTTATGATTTCCCAAATTTATTATGCATGTACAATTATTTTTAAAAGAAATTAATGTTGTAACTTTTTTTATATGTAATATTCCAGTTCATAGTCATTTGGCCTTCATTAGTCATTGTTGTTAACTCCATGGATTTAACCAAATGTTCTTTAATTTTTTTTTTTTTTTTATCAATTTTCCTCAGAGCACTCCCGACAATTGGAGTGGTGGCCATGCAGTGTCACAGCCTCCAGTACAGCAACAAGCTCACTCATGGTGTTTGACGCCACAGAAATTACAGGTGTGTGAGATGTGCTTCTGACAGATTGTGTTTCCTCTTCAAAAAGAGTAGAAGTAGTGAACTTTAAATTTTTAAGTATTCTTAAAGTTGAGTGGCAGTAAACTCAATTAATATACACATAAGCAAAATGAACCTACTTTTATCAGAGTACTGGGATCATTTAGTCTTGATTTTTCATTTATTTTTAGTTTTATTTTTAAACAGGCAGTATATTCACAGGGTTCAAACTGCATCAGTATGATTATAGTCTATGTAGAGTAAATTCTCTTTCCCGTTCCTGCTCCTGCCCACTTAGTTCTCCTTTTAACAGCCAGTCTCTGTTATTGACCCATCTTTCCTCAGATACGGCATATGCATGTACAAGCAAATACGCATCCTCCTCCTTTCATACCTTACTATTTTTCTCCTTTTTTACACAAATGGTACAATGTAATATATATTGTTAACAATGTATTTTTGCAGACCTTTCCGTGTCAGTGTGTACAAGAGCTTCTTTATTCTCTTATGACTGTGGCATATTTATGTAGATGTCACACCTTTATTTAAGCAGAGCACTTGTTTTGGATAGTCAGGCTGTCTTCAAACTTTTCCTATTCCGAATAGTGCTGCTTTGAGTATACCTGACATGATGCATTTGTAAGCTTAAAGAACTTTCTGTTTGAATACCGAAAAATACTGTATTGACAAGTAAAATTTTATGCCCATTTGTCTCAAATACCCCGTTATAGTAAACCTCTTTAGGTGAATGTTTACTTCTTACTTTCTTAAACTTAAAGGGCTTCATCTGGGGGTTGATTACTGTTGATTGGGAATCTGTATCTTTGACTAGATAGTGGCTCTGAGTTGGTCTAGTTGTTTTAGGACAAGGTTGCATAGAATAGTGAGCTTGAGCTGATTTCTTAGATATGCCTTTGACTGTATTCTCCTTTCTTCTTCTTCCTAGCACTTGGAACAGCTCCGTGCAAATAGAAATAACTTAAATCCAGCACAGAAACTGATGCTGGAACAGCTGGAAAGTCAGTTTGTCTTAATGCAGCAACACCAAGTGTGTATAGCGTTTTTTCCCCCTAAAATTTGTTAGCATTTTGAGTATTTTTCTTTACTAAAACATCCTTTTAGAGCATGTTCATGCCCACTTCTTTCTGCCAGTTTTTGGTGCAAGTTAGTAGTCTTGCTTCCTAAAATATTAATAGTGGACGGAGATATTTAGGTAAAAACAACTGTAAATTTCATTTTGAGCACAAGACATGGTATTGTCTTACTTATTTACATGCTATTTTGCCTGTGTTCTAAGGGTTTATTTATATTATTTATTACTTAACAAGCTATCCTAAACTGAGGTGAGGTTCTTCAGGACTTGTTTAGTTTGGAGGATCTGACATATAAATAAAACAGAATGAAAATTTGAGATTCCTTGTTTGTTTGCGTAGGGAAAAGACCTGTAAATTCCAGTTTCCATAATTATCAGCTGCTTTCTTTTATCATTACTGAAAGGATGTTTCTCAAAACAGATTGCTTTTTTTCTAAGGGAGCTAATCAAAATATGAACAAAATTTTTTATTTTTAAAAGTGTGTATTTTTCAACCTAGAGAAATTAAACATTAGGATAAGATCAGAGATTACCTGGTACATACCTTCATATTCTGATTCTCAACTTTATGGGCCACATAAGCAGCATTTATTTTTCATTTGCTTTTTGACAGATGAGACAAACAGGAGTTGCACAGGTACGATCTACTGGAATTCCTAATGGGCCAACAGCTGACTCATCACTGCCTACAAACTCAGTCTCTGGCCAGCAGCCACAGCTTGCTCTGACCAGAGTGCCTAGCGTCTCTCAGCCTGGAGTCCGCCCTGCCTGCCCTGGGCAGCCTTTGGCCAATGGACCCTTTTCTACAGGCCATGTTCCCTGTAGCACATCAAGAACGCTGGGGAGTACAGACACTATTTTGATAGGCAATAATCACATAACAGGAAGTGGAAGTAATGGAAACGTGCCTTACCTGCAGCGAAACGCAGTCACTCTACCTCATAACCGCACAAACCTGACCAGCAGCGCAGAGGAGCCGTGGAAAAACCAACTATCTAACTCCACTCAGGTAATAGAAGGACTAGCTGCTTTGTTGGCTCCTCACATAGTAGTTGTCTTTATTTGGTTTATGCATTTTGAGAGGAAAAAAAAGTTTGAGAAACTGTTTTTATAAGCATTTTATAGTACTGTAATGTTATTATTATCTACATTTTGACTCCCTATAGACACACACATACACACACACACAAGTATACTTTCTTTTCCATTATGAGATTTCTCCCCACACATGCACAATCTTGGAACTTCCCCCCCCTCCAAAAAAAAAATAGATCATACAGTCCTCCAAAACTTCCTGTTAATTTATAGTGGCATAAACATTTATGTAATATTACTCAGTTCATTTCTACATGTATTGTCTGCTTAAGATCAGGTGCTTATGCTAAGTTTTAGCTATTTAGTGTGGTGTAAGTGAAAAAGTTCATTAAAGAAGCAGTTACCAGAAATTACTATGAAACATGACTTTGGTGAAAAGTGCTGCCAGAGTACCTAGGGGAGAGCACATAAACTAAGATGTTAAGAGTCTCCAGAAATTGGAGAATTTGGGAAGGTAGAGAGGTGGTAAAGTATGCCTAGAGTATAGATTTTGAAGAGGGAAGGACAAAATATCAGACTGAGGAAGGTAGAAAAAGTTGCCTAATTTGTCTTGAAGGCAAAGTAGAGCCACTGAAGTTTTCAAAACAGAATAATGGATTTCATGAACATTATTTCTGTCAAGAATATGTGCCATATTTTAATTCAGTTCACTGTTCAACATAATTTCTAAGTTTTTACTTCTAAATATTTATGCACATAATTTTTCCTATGTTTTGGATTATTTCCATGGAAAAGATGTTTCAAAGTGGAACTGAAGTGTCAGAGAGTAAGCATCTAGAAAAATGTTGCCAATACACATTGCCAAATTATTTGTACTTTTATTAGTCTGCTGTAGAAATATTGGACTTACTGCTGGTTAGCCTTATATTGGTCAAACCAAGATAAGTTCTTTTTCTAAGACTAATAAGTTTATTCTTAAAGTACTACTGTTGGTGGGACTGTCTCTTCTAGAATGATTAGTGGTTTTATTTATCCTTAAATGTTGAACACCTACTGTGTCCATGTCTTGTTTGAGGTTCCAGAGGTAAATCCGCAAACACACAAAAGTGTCTTAATTCATGCAGGTAAAAAACAAAACAAAACAAACAAAAAATAAACAACCATTATATATAGAACATTAGGTAATGCTATGATTAGTTCTCTGGAAAAGTGTATTAGAAAAGGGAGCTGGGGAGTGCTAGAGATCAGTAGTAGTAGAGGATTCACAATTATAAATAGGAAAGTCAGAGAAGGCTTCACTGGAAGGTGACATTTGAATAAAGACCTGAAAGAGTTAAAAGAAGAGAGCCTTAAAGGTATTTGCGATAAGAGTGTTCCAAGCCCGGGGAGCAGCTGGGAGCAGTAGGCCCTAAGGTAGGAGTGTGTTTTGGATTTTTTGAGGCAAATCAAGGTGGTAAGCATGGCTGAGCCGGGCCAGCTAAGGGTAAGAAAGGAGGTAAATGTGGCCCAGCTGGAAAAGGCTATCTGCATCATTTTCAACCTTGAAGGCATTATAAGGGTATTGGATTTTATTATGTGTTACATGGGAAACTGTAGGGGGTTTTGAGTGGAGGAGTAACATGATCTTAGTTTTTAACCAGATCCTCTTTGGTACTCTGTGGATAGATTAAAGGAGGCAAAGGTAGAAATGATGTGACTTGATTTGGAGATTATTGCTATAAACCAGGTTACGAGATGGTGGTGGCTAGACCCAGAATGGCAGCAGTAGAAATGGTCAGCTTTTGGGTTCATTTGGAAGGTAGAACTGATGGGATTAGCTTATAGAGTGGGGTGTGAAAGAGAGGAGTCTGAGGTAAGGGGACCCACCTCAAGCGGTGAATAAGTCTGGGTGGGCTCACCGTGGGTGTGGAGAGGAAGCAGTAGATGGAGGAAAGAACTCAAGACCCCGATCCTTGGGGCATTCCACTGTAGTAAGTCAGGAAATTGAAGAACTAGCAAAGAAGGCTAGAAGAGGAGTGACCTGTGAGGTAGTAGGAGCTCTAGGAGAATGTAAGTGATGCCCTGGAAGCCAAGTGAAGAAAATCTTTGAAGGAGGAAATCATGATCAAAGTATAAATCGTATAGTACTCATTGGCCTTGTAAGGTAAGGACTGGGAATTGACCGTCAAGCCAAATGTACCTCATGACCATGCCTGCTTTTGTTACTATTTTTGTTTTACAGCCTACAAATGAAGAATGGATTTTGAAGTTTTAGAGCATTCTTTAAAAAAAAAAACAAAAAAAGTATAACAGAGAGTATATGGTTCACAAAGCCTAAAATATTTTCTGTGTGACACTTTACAGAAAACATTTGGATGAGAACAATTTCAGTGGATTGGTGGGGGTAAAAGCCTAACTGTAATGGGCTTTAGTGTAAAATGGAAAAAGAAATTGAAAGCAATAAATGTAGACAGTTCCAATACAGATACTTCAGTCATGTGAGCTGTGTACTGCACAGTGCCAGGCGTGCTATCCCCACAAATCATGACATAAAAAGGAAGAAGAGAAATAGGTGATAGCTGGAAGGGAAGTAGGACTAAGAGTTGTTTTGTTTTGTTTTGTTTTAAAGATTTTTATTTATTTATTTGACAGACAGAGATCACAAGTAGGCAGAGAGGCTGGCAGAGAAAGAGGAGGAAGCAGGCTCCCCTCTGAGCAGAGAGCCCGATTTAGGGCTCAATCCCAGGACCCTGGGATCATGACCTGAGCTGAAGGCAGAGGCTTTAACCCACTGAGCCACCCAGGTGCCCCTAAGAGTTGTTTTTTGTTTTAAATTTAAGTTGGGAGAAATCAGAAAAAAGTTTAAGTGGGGAGGTGAAAGCTGTTGGGCAGCATTAGGTATAGAGGGAGAAATTAACCCAGGAGGAGGAGAAAATTGTTAGAGTAGGTGAGAGGATGAGATTTTGGGGGGTTCCGGTTCATTAACATTAAAGGATTGTTAAAAGAATAACATGAGATTTTTGATAGAATGCCTCTAGTGCTAAGGTATAATGGGCAGCTAGTAAATGAGAACTTTGGTTATGCTATGTAACTTATGATTCTTTTATTTGTTATTATATCTAATTCTCTAGCTTGCTTAGTTGCTTACATTTTTAGTAAATACTCTCTTAACGCTACTTCATAATTCCAATGAAAGAATCTTCAGTTTGCAGGCCATGAGGCCTCTGTACATGACTGAATACCAAGTGGCAGAGAGCTGCAGCTTTTGTTTCACAGGCTCTCACGCCAGTGTCCGCAGGAGCTTTATAATTTAGGTAATGCCTTTGGGAAAGTTGTCCAAAAAATGTCGAACTGATTCTAGGTCAGAAGTTTCCCAGATGAGGTTGCTACATGATCACGATAGCTGGGGAGCTTCTATGTTTGGCATTAATATAAGTAAAGAGGCTTTTTTAGTACTTCCTGTTCAAATATTTTTCTCAAGTTGTAATGAAAGCTAGACCATCGATAGACTTGTATGGTATATCTGCTTTTCAGCTTTTCGTGACAAAAAGCCATAGAGATCCATATTAATTTATGTTCCACTTGTGAAGAGTTTCTTCAGAG